>NC_091016.1:68347996-77400496 GCF_041296385.1 Aphelocoma coerulescens
GTGTAAAAAATTATTAATTTTTCATTGAATTAGACGTATTTGTTTTTAGCTAAAAAAAGAAATAGCAGGATAATTGGGATGTTCCATTTTCAAGTGTTCTCAGCACTTCCTTTGGAGTTTCTTTTCAGACATGAAATAACTATAATAATTAGAAAGTGATTAAATAGTGCCAGGGACTGAAAGTCGTGGGTACATGCATTCAAATTATTTTTTTTTTTAGATGCAAATAATTTTCAATTTTTCATTATAGTGATAAAATCAGAAAACCTGAATTAATTTTGCATTGACTCTAAATTATCTTTTTTTTGTTTAAATCTGTCTATGTCTGTTGAAGGAAATCTCTCACCTTACTAATAGCACAGGGAAATACATGGATTTACTTCTAAGCTTCATCCAGTTTTTTTCACATAAACATTTGCATAAGTACAAATGACAAAGTCACATAAGCCAAAAGTGTTAGGGAAGGGGAAGAGAAGAGCTTTTCATTTAGCCATAATTGCCACCAAGAAAGCAGGGAAAGGCCATGCACCCATGGATCGCCCGTGTCAGTTACAACTGGACACTTAACTGATGTTAATGGGTTAAACCAGCGGTCATATAGCAAGAGTCACTGTGAGACCAAAGTTACCACTACTCTGGCTGTTAGGTGTCAAGTTCAACTCTCACAGATTGCCCAGTGTGGTCTCAGAGCCAAATTTTCAGATGTTCATCCATGCACAGAATAATGCACATGTCACTCAGGGCCTGTGCTTGCTCAGACAACACCTCCATTAAGACTTCAGAAGAGAGATTTTCCTGCCTAGAGGTCATGTGGAGTCTGTAGGCAGACTGATGTGTAGTTCAGGGCATGGCTAAGTGCTGCACCATTCACAAAAGGCAATGTGTTAAGGTAACAGTTGAAGAATCACTAATTCATGAATCTAAGTCTGATAATTATTTTTATTGCCTCTGCTAACTTTTACAGTTTGAACTAAAATGTATGGGTGTGCAAGTCAGAATTGCTTGGGGAAATCATACATTAGTCTACATTATGTAGGAAGTCAGATTAGATGATTGTAACACTTCCTTCATGACAGAAAAATTCATGACACTATTAGATGTTTTGTTAAATTGGAGTCTAAGCGATAAGCAAAATTAATAGATTTCTGTATTTCCTTGGGTGGTCTGTCAACAACATGGGAATATTTGTGTTTCTCTGCTCTGATCTGCTTGTACATGCAATATATATGTGTGTGTATGGATCTATTGCTGATAAATAAATAATCTGATTCTCGGGCTGATTGCTTAAAAGCCCCATAGAAGATTGAGGAAATATGCTTTACACACTAATTTTGTGCATACAGTAACTCTTAATCAAATTATCCATTCTAGAGAAAAAAACAGACCCTTGCATTTCAGCGGGACCATCTGCATGAGTAAATCTTTGCAGGATTGGTCTCTAGATGTTGCTTAGAGTTGCAAAGAAGCTTAAGTGCTGAACATGTCTTCTGTGCATGTTTCCTTTTAGCCTGTTTCTGGCTCTATACCATCATGATTTTGTCGCAGGAAACATCTATGCTAAACATCGCTGTCAATTCCAAGACAAGAGACACATTCAAAAGCACATGGAAGCTTTTTTTTGTTACCATAAGTTGCCCGCAGAGGGTCCATTCATTCTGTTTGCTTGTTCCACTGTGTAATAGCTCAACTCAAGTATCAACAAGATAAGCTTTTAAAAGCAGAATATTCCCAGCTGTTGCGGTCAGGCAGCAGCAGCAGGTTCCTATCTGAGGACAGCAGAACAATCCAGTGCACTCTCAGCGATGGCAGTGTCGAGGGGAAGCATGTGTTCTCTGTACACAGTAGCGAAGGGTCCAATAGACAGCAATTAGCACCAGCAGAATGAAGATGAACGGTCATATACATAACCTTAATAAAAATGTCACAGAAGAGAAATCTCACACCATATGGATCCATGCTGAACTTTTTTTTTCCTTTTTTTTTTTTTTTAGGAGCAAGACAGCTCCATTTCTTTACAGTCTTTTGCATTCGTTTTTCTCCCTAATTTTTTGCAGCCGTCTTCCTCCCTAAGCATTATGCAGATGCCAATTCATCCAATAACAAAGAAAAATTATATTTTCACTTCTGTATTTTTAAATACACACTCAGTCTCAGATCTTCATCAAAAGTATCTTCCACTCAACCTTAGCAACCTGAGTAGGTTACTTGAATGTCATTAGACCCCATTTCCACTCACATTTGAAAATAAATTTGCAGGGTTTTATTCCTGCCAAATTATTGTAGCTTGACAGTGGGTGTTGCTTGTTCTCAGGTCTTCTCCTTGTGTTTTGGACATAGAAAAGACTATAAGTTTTATCATTATAAACATTACTGTTACAAATAATATTTTGTAAATAATTTTGGCAAAAAGCGTTTTGAAGTATGAAGCTGCCTTAATGCCATCTTGGAGGTGTCATTTCCATTTTCCACCTTGAGATTAAAACCAAAACCCAGGAGAAAAAATGATTGAGGGATGCTGAAGTAGGAAGAAAATATTTTCTGAGAAGGCCATGTTAGAGTTTTGTGCTTATACTTTTCAAGTCATGTCTTTGTATTTCCCTGATCAAAAGAGCATTTTTGATGCTTTAAAAACTCAATTTGAGGTGTGACAGCAATGTTTTGATGCTTTCTGCCTTTTCTCTACACCCAGTAATAAGACTCCTGCCTTTAGTATGTAGCTGTGAATTTTGTTGATTACAACAAAAGATTTTGAAGATAGGGCTGGATGGGACCTCCTGAGGTCTTCTAACCATCCCTTTGCCAATGCGTGGGATTGACTATTCATAGCTGGAGATGTTTGTTTGAAGGCCTTCTGTGAAGAAGATTCCACTGTCTCCGTCTTTCTTCTCCAGGCAAAAAAACTGACCACTATCCTATTTCTAAAACTAGAAAATTATTAAAATACTAAGGGTTATCAATCTCCCATTTTGAAAGAAAGCCTCATCTCTTTTTGTTATGTCTACATGGAAATCAGGTTAAGTCTTTGCTCTCTGTGACATCCCCTTGCATGCTTGTAGACTGTTGTCATGTCTCCCTCTGTTTTCACTAGATTAAGCAAATTCCTTTCATGACACATCCTCTGCATCCACAGTAGTGTCTTCGAGGCTTCTGATTATCTGATTTGCTCACCTCTAGATTCTCTCTTTATTTGATTTGTAGTCTTCTTGAAGTATGATGCCCAGAATTATGGGCTCCAGCTGAAACTGAGTGCTGAGGTGTGATAGGAGGGTAATTTTACATGTCTTGCAGATTACATTTCTGCAGGAACATCCCATCTTTTTTCAATAGGCAAGAACAAACTTGAAGTCTCCTAGCTCCATTGGTTCTCCAAGGAAAAGATTGACATGACAATAGAATGGCAGATCATGACTTGAAAACATGCAAAAAGACAGAATTTGTGGAAAACATCACCATTGTACACAGGTTTCAGTCCTTCCAAAACTTAAGTTATATGAACTCTTTTACCAATGGGAGCATTCCCATGGAAATGAATGACCACGCTTATGTGTAAAAAATTTGGTTGCATGATAGTGATTGAAGGATTGGGACCAAGATATTACAGAGAAAACACAATGGAAAACTCCAAATGGGAGTCTGGATTTCTCTTGCCTCTTGTGCCACTGCTTTTCTGTTAATCTGCTGTAGTATTTCTAAGGACAGGGTGGCCCTCCTCCAGTCCCTGGAAGATTTCTTGCAGGAAAGAAAATCTAGCAAATCTTTATTTAGAGAATGAAAACATTATTATCTCAAGGAACAAAGCAAAACTCAGAAACACCCACAGGACTACAAGTGTAGAAAAATGCTAGTATGAAATCTCATCTTCCCCCTAGTGCCCCTAGTTTAGCCTTAGTGATGACAGCAATCCACTTACAGCACACACTAAGACATGTCTATCTTCATTTAACTGTGCTCACTTGTGTCACACTGCCATATAACTCTCTATGCAGATGGGAAACGGATGCATGCTTACAAAAAATGTCTTTAACAATTTTAAATGGAGTGAGTAATGAATCAGTTCAGGCTCAAAATCCATAGAAGTTTCTCTCCCTTCTCCAACCCCTTACTACACATTCCCTCTGTGATCTGAACATTAACTCTTGGGGACTATTGACTTGACATGATTCAGAGGTGGCTGGTTTGCATCAATATTTCTAAAATCCCTCTTATTATCTTGCATATGTCAAAGTGTGATAAGAAGGAAGAAGAATGAAGCTATTTATAATTCAGAATGACTGATACCAAAAGGTATTTAAAATCAGATCACAGTATGTCAGAGTTTACTTTTAAATAAGCTTAAACAAAAGACACAATTTGAAAACAATTAGTAAATCTGACAAAATTAACTTTGACCTTACAATCTTATAAATGCCAGCACAGCTTTTCTTCCAATGTCAGTATGCGTGTGTGTCTGCGTGTGTATTTTCAGCAGTGCAGTAATTTCACAGCAAAGAGCCATACTGAGACTTAGCTCTCAGGCAAGAATTATGCTTCCCTGCTCAGGAGCTCCCCTTGGGGGAATGTGCTATTTCACTGCTCCCTTATGCTGGAATTCCATCTGTACAGACAAGTCAGATTAGTGCTTCATTATTTTCATTATTTCTTATAAGCAGACATTTTCTTCCAGCCCAGCCTTTCAGTCATCTCCACTCCTCAGCTCACAGGGGAGGGTCTATTTAGGTTTTTTCTTAATTTCTCTTAGTCTTCCTCAAAAGAGCCCCAAAACAACCAGGTGAAAATGTAAATTCTCTACCTTCCACCCAGCCTGAGAATGGAGATTGTAAAGACACAAAAAATGTGCTGGTGAGCTTGTCACTGTGCTAAGCCAGGAGAGAATTCCCTTTTACCCTGAATTTACCAGTCCAGCCATCAGGACCCCAATGCCAGTTGGTGCCTATGTTTTCTTCTCCTTGTCCAGACTATCTGCAGACTTCCCTGAACTGTTTGCATGTCCTCCCTCTAGAAGGAGACAGTCCTTTCTGTAAACTGAGAAGACCTAGAAACCCGTTCTTTATCTCGGCTGACCTTCACAGTTTTTTCTTATTGAGTTAATTCCTTGTCCAACCACCAGCAAAATCCAATATCTTCCTGGAATTTTAGGGGTCTCAGTTATTTGGGATCTGGACTACTGGATTATGCATGTTTTTCTTTCTGTGGTTCTATGCAGCTGTTTGTGTGTTACTGGGTCATTTCTAGGCCCAAGGACCGGGTTTGTGCACCTGACAGCTTGTTTTAGTCCCATCTTCCATCTGCATGCCAGCTGCACAAAGATGTGTGGTGACAAGCCAGAGGGTCACCAAAGTGAACTCCTGAGTGGAGGAGATGGAGCCCAGATCCCTGCCCCTAAAGTGGCACATTTCAGCACCCAGGGCCATAGGTGAAATTCTGCATGGTCTGTGGAGCATAATGGCTTCACTGGGGGTAAATAGTGCCTGACCAATCTGGTGGCCTTCTATGATGGAGTGACTGCAACAGTCGATAAGGGAAGACAACTGGTGTTATTTACCTGGACTTCTGTAAGGCCTTTGACATGGTCACACACAACAACCATAGCTCCAAATTGGACAGACATGGATCTGAAGGATGAACTATTCTGTGGGTAAGAAATTGTCTAGATGGATGCAGCCAATGGCTCTGTTTCCAGATGGAGGCTGGTGGTGTTGCTCAGGGCTCTGCTTTGGAACTGGTGCTCTTTAATATCATTACCAATGACACAGACAGTGAGACCGAGTGGACCCTCAGCAAGTTTGCAGGTGACACAAAGCTGAGCAGTGCAGCTGATGTAATAGAAGAATGGGATGCTGTCCAGGGGAACCTGGACAACCTTGAGAAGTGGGCCCATGAGAACCTCATGAAGTTCAACAAATCCAAGTGCAAGGTGCTGCATTTAGGTCAGGGCAATTCCAGATGTGGGCTCAGAATGGGAAAAGGAACCATTGAGAGAAGCCCTGTAGAGAAGGACTTGGGGGTTCTAGTGGATGAAAAATTGGACAGGGAGGTTTCCTTAACCTCAGATGCTAGGAAGAAATTCTTGGCTATGAAGGCAGTAAGACACTGAAGCAGGTTGTCCAGAGAAGTTGTGGATGCCCCATTCCTTCAAGGCCAGGTTGACTGCTAGTGGGTGGCATCCCTGTCCATGGCAGTGGGATTGGAACTAGATGATCTTTAAGGTCCCTTCCAAGCCAAACTGTTCTATGATTCTGATCATATTCCCCTTATGTTCTTTCAGCCAGAACTAAAAGACATGACATTCTTTCAGTATTTTTTTTCTGAGGTAACACAAACTTAAAATAACTTTTTCCTTTACAGAGGAATCTGCAACCCATCTTTCTAGAATCTTATATATATATATATTCCCTCTTTCCACACTGGAGGATACCAAGCATCTGCCCATTGAACTGTCTGCCAACTGTCCACAGATGTCTTTTTCAGCATCCTCCTAGCATTTTGAAGTGTATTCCTTGATTGTTAACCCTTCCTGGACATGCTAGTGAGATTAAAGAAGATGTCTGGACATAATTTGTCCATTGCTGGCAAGCAAAATTTAAAGGCTCCCACTTCAGTAGTCTGAGAACTGAGTTTTTGAATACGGCATGCAATTCGTGCAATCCATAAGAATGAATTGCCAATTTTGATTTGCAATTGCTTAAAAACCTACCCTTTTATAAATTTTTCTTTAGTCCTGCTGGCAGTTGAATTCCTGATCTCTTTAGATAGAAAGTAGGCTTCTATGCAAGTTTAGAAAAATTCAATGTACAGACTGTTTTTTAAAAATTTATTAATCAAATTAAAGATTGACCTATTAATTTAAAATGAATTATACTTTGCTTTCAGTCCAAAACTACATTTGCACATGTAGTGACAGTCACTTACTAATACTTTTGTTGAAAGTGCTGTCCCTCCTGGCTCTATTTATTTTTAGAAGACACCTCCAGAGTATGGGCTTTCATTTACAAGCAAAAAAAGTCACTAAAAATGATTTTGAGAACGTAAACCAAAGTCTGATGGGTTGCCTTCCATAGCCTGGAGACAGCGTAGAACTATAGCCGTGCTGTATGAATCACTTCATTCATCTCCGTCTTTGCTTTGACTTGCTCATTGTTATTTATTTACAAACTATGGGCCAGACTCTCTCCTGTGCCAGAGCTCCATTCAGTGCAGTTTGGAAATGGGTCATAAGGAAGTCTTTACAGCTCTCTCCAGTTTTGTGAGTGCTCCTGGTCTGCACCATTTCTCCTGTTTGCCAGGCAGTCCTATGTTACATCTCAAGTGAGGCCCTTAATGGTGCATTAACTTCAATGGGACTTACAGATACGCCAAATCCGTGGCACATGCTTAGGCTCCTGGCTTACACAGTTGTAAATAAAAGTGACCTGACTTTGTAAAGATCTTTACAGGTAAGTTTTCTGAAACTTCACAGTGCCTGATGTGGTAAAATTTGGGCCATTTATGATGAAGATACTTAATCCAAATAAACATACAGAATTATATGCAGCCATCAGTGATGGAAAATAAGTCCCAACTCAATTTTTTCAATGCCTGGTGCAATTGATCTGGAGGCTTTCAGGAAGTTCTGTATAATACAAAAATCACTTGGAAAGAGGAGACTTTGGAAGGTCCTTCCCAAGTGAAAAGGTTAAAAATAATGGCAAGACAGATATCATACTGGAAACCATTTTTGCTTCCCTCTCACTTGGCATCAAGTACCACTGCCCAGACTTTTCCCATACATCTGTGAGATGTTTGAAGAAGAGCCTGGAAAGCTGCTGCTGCATTCTGAGCTCATCCCACCCACTTCAGGCACTCCAGAGAGGTGTCTGGTCACCATGGCCTCTCTCTGTAATTGGAGGAGAAACATATCTCCAGCGGGTGTCTGGCCACTTGATATCATCACCTACTTTAAAGAGAGATGAAAACAACTTGGATCCTAGCATATGGATTACTGTGAAGTGTCTAAGGTTAAGTGAACGGGATTTCTAACTATTTATCTTCACGTATGAATAGTCTTATGGAAAGATAATGATGAATTTCCCTCTATGCATTCCTGTGTGAATTAGCTTGGACATTTATTGACTTGATTGTTTATTGTCCCACAAATACTAAATTATTCTTGCAACACTCCTGTTCAGTGACAGGATCTAATGGACAGATAGGGAACTGAGGCCCCAGGAGTGGAAACATAAGTCTCCATGCATCTTCAGGACCTAGTGTGAAATTAATGAGTCCCAATCTTCCTTCCTCTTTTTTTCCTTTTTCCTTTCTGTCACACCAGAGCTCCTTCTGACTGAAATTTTTCAGTGCACCTGTAGCTATATCTGCAGTGTCTCCTCAAGCATCTCTGTGCTAGAGACTAGGGCAGAAGCCATTCACTACCAGCAACTGTGTGTGAAACGCAGAGGTACAGTCATATACAGCTCAAATAAACCAAGGGACTCCTTGCTGGGTAATGGAACCTGCATAAAGATAGGGAGATCCCCATGTACTCACATATGGACGTGTACCCACCCATGCACTTGCTGACCAGTCTCATTTACTCAAAAAGTTTTGCTAAAACACTACCATGTATCCAGCAACCTGCTAGAAGGTACAAGCACAGGGTACCCTAGATGGAGTTTCCTGGACCACTGTACTGCTAGCATTTTCTACTTTATGACTGCTTGATACAGGAACAGTTTTAGAAGTCTTTTTATAAATTATGTTCAATTAGGGAAGTACTCCTACTTCAGATTTCAAAACTTCTGAAATGCCACACTGATGTGTAACTGCTTTTGGAGACTTCCTTCACTGTGTGTACTTAAGCTATTTGTGTTAACAGAGGGACAGACAGAACTTGTTGCTTTTTATTTTCCTTGTGGGCTACTATTAGCAGAAGATGAGACAGGTGCTTTGCCAGTGGGATCTAAGGCATTAGGATAGTAAAACTCAGTTTGCTTAGGTTCTACTTCGCCTGCTGAAGTATTCTCCTCTTCTCTGCTGCTTCCCTCCTTCCAGGCACTCTTCTTTCTCCTGCACTGCTTGCATCCACCATTCAGTTTTATTCTGCACATCTGCCCAATCCAGAACTCTCAGACCTTCCTAATCTCTTCCCAGTTTCTTTGCCTAAGCAGTCCCTGTGCATTGTGTCAACCCTTGACTCCCCCCCCACATCCCAAAATAATTTTCTGTTCATTGAATCTCATACTACCCTTCCAAGATCCTTGTCCAGTCTTCCTGTGACAGTGAGAGCCCAAGGGACTGAGTTCCACCCTACAAATATGGATCCCACCTGCAGCTCAGATCATACCAGTCACGGAGCAGCATTGCTGGGCAAGGTCCTGATATTACTGGGTAATGTGAAGGGATGCCCTGGCCTGTATCAGACCATTTTTCTGTGAAGAGGTCATAGAATCATGGAAACATAGAATCACTAAGGTTGGAAAAGACCCCCAAGATCATTAAGTCCTGCCTTCAACCAGACCTAATTAGTGAGATTAGTGGATTACTGAGGAAATTTTAGCTGCTAAAATCAAACTCTATATTCAGTACGCTTAGTCTGATTTTTCAAGGCAGTAGAATCTTGTTAGAAAATGATTCACACCTGATCAGCACAAAGGACCCCCTCCCTACCAAATCTGAAGTGCCTTCTGGAAAGCTTGGGGGCATTTGGAGATGTAATTCACTAAGAAAAATGCATTCAGTCCTAGGATGAAACTGGAAACCATGTCAGGAAATGTCCATAAATTGTCTTGGAACCTCACCTTAGATCAGTAATGCAGAACTTATGTTCAGGTGCTTCACCTTATTTTATCCATGTCACCCAGATGCCCATTTCTGTGGCCAAAGAGGAGGAGTGAACTCCTCCAGAGAGTCATTAATTCCAGCTCAGGCAAGCAAACAAGCTAAATCCCTCAGCCAAGCACAGGCAGTCCTGCCTCTCCTCCCATGGAAGCCTGAGCCAGGTACATTTGTTTCTGTGGTAACACTTAGAAACTTCAGTAAAGAGAAGTGAATGTGAAAGTGTTTCTCAGGCTTACTCTTCCTGAAGGAAGCAACTGCATCTATCAGAGCCCCTGCCACAGGAGGTGTGTCAGTCTCTACCAGCACTGTGCCTCTGTTTGTGCAAGGCACACATGGCTGCGTGATCCTGCGGGTATCATTAATATTTTTGAAGAACTGTTTCCTAAGCTGGGAGAGAAACACATTTGTTGCCTGGGGTGGCTCCTAGACTGTAAATCATATGGTAACCCCACGTAAATGCCTTATAGAGCTTTTAATGAACTGTATCCCATAGGTGAAAGCCAACAGCAATATTAGAAATAGTGTTTATTTTATAGCGTAGAAACTGCATTTTAAATGGTAGTCTAGGTTTATATGACAGTTCTATTAAATATAAAATAGACCCGTTACAAAGAAAGTCCTTTACATCTGTTTTTATCTGTGTCTAAATGGCATGCCCAGCTCTGCAATTCCTCAAATGAGACATTTTTAGAACTTTATTTATGTTACAGCCATTACAAACTAGCAACTAGAAAACTATAATGGGCACAAACGGCTAATAAAAATGAGATTGTTGAAAAATACTTCTTAATAGCAATTTACAAAGGATCCTGATAAAACAGAACTGAGGCTGTGTTTCCCTGGAAATTTGCCACCGCTGTAATCAGAGCCATTTGGCATCAGGTACTCCCCTTCTTCCATCTTCTGTGACCATTTCCCTCTGAGAATGCTGAAAGCCAAGTACCCTGAGGTTATTCCCCCGCCCTGCCATTTGGCAGTTGGTGCCTATGGATCCAGAGACACCCTCGGGGAGTTCCCTTTTCTCCCCTCCCACCGTGCACCGGCTCACCTGGAGGAAGAGACATCTTACGGGCTTTGTCACTTGCTCAGTGGGGAGCAGGGCAGCAAGGCATGATCTGTCCCAGGTGTGCAGGGAGTGCCCTGTTTCCTCCTGAAACCTGCAGCACTTCTCTGATGAACTGAGCTGTTTATACAAGCTGGCTAAGATGAGCAGGTCAAACTTTTTGTTTACAGACTGAAAACTATTTTGCCTGGAGCTCACTAACAGCTCCCCAGGCAAAAGACTGGGAGTTGAACTCATTTCTTCTGCAGGGCAAGTTTTGTGGGATTTTGACAATATCCATGTGGCCATTTGTGTGATGTTAGGAGGAAACTTCCTACCACCCAAGGAAAAGAGGTCTTCTTCCAGATGTGCACTTGTCTGCAGCAGACCTTCTCATTAGGCAAGGGAGGCAAGGGCAAGACAGAATGTTCAAGTAAAGGTCAAAGTCCTTGGTCTGATCTAATTGCAGGTAGTGATGAATATCCTTGAATACAAATTGATGTCTTAACCAGTTTGGCTTTGTATCTACGTAAGGAGGAAAGGTTCCTCCTAATGAGATTTTATAACACACAGAAAAGAACAAAATTTAGAAAAAATTCGAAACACTTTGATTCATCAGGGGCTGAAAACACTGCAGTAGAAAGAGAATGGTGATATTGAGGTAAAAAAATTACATCATAATGTCACTTAAGACATACACTGGAAATTGGGTGTTCATGACATCTACCTCAGGCTTACAGAGCGAGAGGTTGTTCAAACTCCATGCAAAGTAAGATTTAAAACAATGTGGGGAGCCACTTACCCAGCCTCTTCAGCCTTCCTACCAGAAGCACTAGAAATAACACCCATGTACCAGGAATCTCAACCCAGCTCCCCCTTGACTGGACTCACATCTTTCTTCAGTCTTGCACTCTTAACTCATCCATCATGCTTGCTCCTAGTTTACTTTGCAATGAAGGCTATACATTATGCCCTTACAAATTCTTTTTTTACCCCAAAGAGATTCAGCAGAATAGCCTGAACTATATGAGACTGGTGTTATGTGCAAAATAGAGCATACAGAGGTACAAAAGGAGCTTTGAAAATACACATACAGGTAGGCATGCAATATACACACAGGTTCAGGTATAAATGTAAGTGATAGATATTTGGTATGCTGTGAGGCTGTATCATTGCTGGAATTTGCAAAAGCTCAATTTATTACAGCTCTGTGGCTGTCAACATGCAGAGTTAGCCTTCACATAGACCACCTTTGGCTTTTGCAGTGAAAATGAAGAATCTGACCAAAGACTAAACAAAGAGAGAAAAATAGCTATTAAACTCCAAACAAAATTATGGCAGCAAAAGTGGCAGGAACTGCAGAGGCAGCATCTGTTTAAGGCTGGGCTAGACACAGTGTGAGGTTAAGCCTCAACTGTGGGTAGCAGGGATTCCACTCTAAGTGGAGATAAACATTTCTTCTTTTCTTGTTTTTGTTTGTTGTTTTTGTTGTTTTGTTTTGTTTTATTCTGAGGGAACCAAGGAAATTAGGACACATATTTCCCCTAAAAAATTTTAGCTAACATGAGCACTAGTGTAGTTGCACAGTCTGTTAACTGAACCAGTACCAGAGACCCCAGTTTATTTGAACTGATTCTAAGAGAATTAGCAAAATAGAAAGAGTAAGCAAAATTTCTGTTGCTTTATTCTCAGGGGTAGCCAATAAGAATACTTCTGTGAGCAAGATAAGTAAGATCTGACCCAAAGAAACACATTTGGCAAATTCATGAAAACCGGAAAGTCAGTAGTAGCTATTGAGAAATCATAGTCATATTTTTAAGTTGTCCTGCTGGGGATTGCCTTTAACCACATCTCCCCTCCCCTTTCTGTCTCCCCCTTCTCCCAGACTTTTGTCCCAAGTACTTAATTGTGAGTAAAATATTTGTACTGGGAAGACATCAAAGGCACTGATTTTTGAAATTCAATTTTATATAACGCAAGACCCCTGAACTTCAGAAAAAGTTCATTTCATCAGCTATCACTAATCATCTGTGAACCTGGTGCTCTACCAACTAAAACACAGTACTATGAATAATGGATTTTCCCCACATCTGAAGCGTAAGAGTAATTACAAATATGAATACATGCAGTGATCATGCTTTGCATGATTCTATTTTCTGCTTTGGCAAAAAAGGTGCAGAAATGAACTGATACCTTTGCTTTAGAAAATGGGTAGCCTGCAAAGTCAAAAAGTGTAAAGGAAATACTCAATGAAAGTTTGGGGTTTTGGGTTCTTTTGCACATCTGTTCTAGCTGTTATTTTTTTGAATCTCCCTCCTCCACTGCTCTTCATCTTCAAAGCCTCACTCAAATTATGACATTAAAAGGTGCCAGGTCCCTGCTAGCAGAGAAGAAAGGCCATTCTCTTCTATTTCTCTGGCAAAAAAGGTGCTAACACTTTAGGGAATGAGAATATTTTCACCTTTACTTGAAACAGTGTGATTAGAAGACGGGAGGTTGACCCTGAGCTGGGTACTGCTGCATTCCTGCTGCCTTCAGCGATGCAGAACAGCCACTTGGTGATGGGGAGACAAGATGCATTTGGAAACATCCACCCCTGTCTGAGGAGAGCTTTTCTCCTCTTTTTTCAGCAGAAGAAACACTTCTTCAGATTCCATGGGTACATACAAAGCATGAGCTTTCACTAGCTCATATAATTGCGTTTAGGACAAAAGTAGCCAGATCCAGCATCTCAAAATCATTAGAATGGGGACCAAAAAAAGCAATTTAAAATTAATAGCACCGTACACATTAATTAGTGAAAGGACAGTTGTACAAGACTTCTGAAAAAGGAACAGTAGCTATTTAAAATAAAAAAATTAATTAGATATTGGAGTCATATTTTCTATGTGTAAAGATTAATTTCTTGGATGACAGAAATAAGAAAAATCAGTAGTGCAAGAAGAAAAATAAGTCAGTACTGCAGAAAAGAACATATGGCTCAGTTCTTATCTCTGACAAGCTGGTTTTCAAAATAAGTCCAAACAAAAACTGCTCCCAGAGAGGTAAAGACATAACTCACAGTATAACCAAAGGAAAATTCAGGTATCTCCTGGAGAGATACCCCATGCTCATCAGGAATAAATGGAAAAATTAGGTACTTGCCATGCTGTGTGAGAAAGGCAAACTTCTCTCTGCAAGAATTGGAATTTTATTGGTAATCAGTTGCATTTATTCTGTCATATGCTGTTGTGGATCTCTCTATTTCCACGTAAATCAGTGTTTTATCATTAATATCAGCCAGAACACATCTCCTGAGAATGTGTAGCTACATGAAGAAAATTACACTCTTCATTCTTTTCCCAAGTCAGAACTTTGTTTATATTGCTTTCCTGATCAGCTCTGGAGTGGGTGCTTGGTTATCTTCTACAAATTCAGGTATCTATGTTATAGCATTCCAGTTCAAAGCAAGAGACTGGAGTAAGAGATTTTTGGTTAACATTTGTTTCTTTTGTTTTGTGATGTTTTTCCATTCTGAAAGTATTCATGTGGAATGTACATCAATATTTTCAGTGTTTTCCAGTTTCTGGACCCCTGAAATTTCTCTCATAGAAATATAGATACTTGCATAGAGAACTTAAGCTGTTCTGTTTCTCTATAGACTTGGTTTTCATAGCTGCAGTAACCTTCTTCCCTACAATTCTTCAAGAATTTTCTAATTTCATATTAAAACTCAGTCTTACACTGGTAATAAAAAAATCTAAAAAGATTCAGATGGCATTTATTTAAGTATGAGTTTGAATATATACCAGAACCTTTTGCATCTAAAGTTCTTGAGGAAAAAATAGGTCGTCTCTTATTAATTGGCTAAAAAACAGTAAGGGAAATTGAATCAGTCTTTTTTTTATTTAATAAAAAATGCAGAAAAAAATATTTCTGTGTCACTTGAAGATCACGAAAGGTTGCAGAGACTGGGTTATCATACCCTGCACTTCAGAATGGCTTCCAGTCATCTTATTTTTAGAAACTAGAACTAGAATAAGAAGAATATTTTCATACATATACAGCAATTTAGACAAAATCTCCTCACAAATTCAAACTTTTAGAAAAGAATTAAACATGTAGATCTTAGGTTGACCATTAAAAGCATTAGGGATTAATTCAAGACATTATCAGACCACATTACCAAAAAAGCAAATGAGCAGATTGGGATGATTTTTATTCTAAACACTTTAAGAGGATACAAGTCTTAACCAGTGCAAGTGATACAGAATGAAAATGGTCTCTAAGTTCTTCCTTCTTCTGAAATTGCACTTGTATTGAATATATATAGACATATATTTTGTTTATAATATATACCGACTTCTCTCCTTGGAGATCATGGCTTATTTAAGATAAGGAAAAAGTCATTAGGGGAAATAAAAAATGCAGCCTAGAAAGAGCAAATCCCTTCACCCACATTTTTGCAGTTGAAATTAGGTTTCATGTCTTCTGATTTTTCTAACTCCTAGATTCTAATGACTGGGTGCACTGGTCACAGTGAGGCACCATAACGTGATGCAATCACAAAAACTGTCCTGTGAGCTTGGTCCTGCTGTGCACTTTAGGGGTGCATCTTTAGGGCTGCATGGTTAAATCCTAAACCCAACCTTTTTGAAAGAGCTGGCTTTTTCACACAAGCACAAATAAGATTTCTCAGAGGTGTCTGGTAGCAGTTGTCCTTTCCTGGATGCCCAAATGATGTTCTTTGAAATTCCAGCTTAAGTTTTCTGCTGGCTTATCTGAAAGCCATAAAGTAGGATTGTTTGGCTGACTATGATTTGAGGGCCAACAGTGTACTTGCTGGCCCTTGCTTCCACACTCTTTACCTCCGTCAAACCTCTCACAACTATTTGTCTTTTATGCAATCCAGCCATAGGCTACATGGCCATCCCTGCAGGGCAACTGTGTCACTGGCTGAGGATCACAGCCTGACTGACTTCACAGGCATTGTCAGATTGTCAGCATCTCCCGCTTCTCACCATTTCACTTTTTCACTAATGGTTAAAAAAAACCACAAATGTAAAAACAGAAAAGGTCTTGGTGACCAGCTGGGTAGCTGGGGAAGATAATAAAGATATGAACTCTTACCTCTCCTCCCAAAAGATGCAAACTAAACCACCCATTGATCTGGGAGGAACTCATTAGAAAGCCAAAACCAAGTGCAACAAATCATGTAAAACATCTGCGAGTGACTTCAGCCATAATACATGATGGGAGGGTTTTCTGTGTCCCAGATAGCCCCGAGTTCAACTTTCACCAAAAGCCAAGCATTGCTCCTTGGTGAGAACCACCACTGCTGCTTGAGTAACTTGAGGCATCAGGGGTTCAGGACTCACGAGCTGAGGTGTTGTTCTCTGCTTATGCAAAAAGATCCTGCTATCCTCTATGTCACTGGGGAATATTCTCTCAAGTGGTTCCTTTCCCTAGGAGTATTTTTAGAGTTTCAGAAAATAATGTCGAAACTAAGATGGCTGGGTACAGAGAAAGATTGTATTCCAATAATCACTTCAAAGAGAATGGGGGGGAAGGCATGTTCCTAATTTCTATACAAAAACAAAGGAAGTAATTTCTTTCAAGGTTTTTTATTTGTTTTTTCAAATTGCGCAGTGCTCAACTTTTAAAATAATAATCATTCTTGACAGTCATTTAATAATTGTTAGTGATCTATAGCTTTATTATAAAGTACTCATCTAATGATGTATTTCCTTTACCCTAAGGGCCAAGTACAAAGCAGGGAAATTATCTTGGTGATACTTTTAATAACTTCCTGTGGGATTGCAAACTCTGGCTGAAGCTGTCTCTGCAAAAGAGTTAATCATGTAATTTCACAGATTAGACAACACAGGGTTACTAATGAGAAACTTCAGTTCAGTGATAAACTCTTTTTTTTTTCCAAGAATATTTTGAGAGGCCTGTAACCTTTGGCTGACACCCAACAAGGCTATTAGTTTAACCATGGGATGCACTACCAAATGTACAAGAGTCAGCAGAACTTTTCCTTCTGAAAATCGCTCGTAACTTTCTGCAAAGAAGCCTTCGAAAACCCAGAAAGAATAGACGGAAGGGAAAAATCAGGCAACAAGGGGGCTGACTTATTGGCTTCCGATAACTGGCATGGCTTCAGCTTCCAGTTTCTTTTCAACAATGTCCGCTCACTATAGCAACCCCAGATCCCATTTAAATGTCATGCTGCCCTCTGTTCTATAAACATGTATCATCCATCACTAAATATTTAGATCTGAATTGTTGGAGCTGAGTTCTGTGCCAGGGGTAAGGGGATTAATTCCTTTCAAGGCCCTCACATGATGGATTTTTCACTGAAGTAAACATCCGAGAAGAGCTCACACTACGGCCATAAAATATATAAATAAAGTTTAAAGTTTAATTAAGTCAACATTATTTAAAGTGGTTGTCATATTTTATGGTGAACTCTCTGTGTTTATTTTGTATGACTCCTCATAAATAGTCTCTCCCTTTCAGAGAAAAGGCACGGCTGGGTTAAAGTTAAGGGTCCCATGCATGGTACGGGAAGGAGGATCTACTGGGCTGGGGGGATCCAAAACGCTCCCTATCGGGTCCTCTGCTATCTTGTGTCTTCCTAATGAGCTGAGATGTTGTGCAGACACAGGAAAAGCATGGTGGAGTTTACAACAGACGTGACACAGGGAAGTCTTTTGAGTGGCTATCTGGGCTTGGCGGAGGGAGAGTCTCGGCCAGCCCAGTCCAAGGGCTGCTGGTGTTGGGCAGGCAGGCATCAGGGAAGGAAATGGGGCTAGGATGGGGCAGGTCAAGAGGGGCAATCCCCCTCACCTCCTCCAGCAAGGGGATTGTACCATGTGCTGGGAGAAAGTTGGCATTGCTCCCCTCCCTAAAAAAGTCTGTCAACCCAACAAGGTATATGTTCAAGAGGAAAATTATATGATGTTATTATGTGGCCTAATATTTTGGAACAGAAAAAGTAATTTTAAAGGTGAAAGAAAACACGTGGAAAAATTCATCAAAGTGGTGGTTAATTGATGCTGTCCTGTAGGGAGGTCTTGTAATGCCCTGATAAGGATTCCTAGATAATTAGCTAAGCACCCAGTGAGAAAGGGCGAACCAATTGCTAGAGCTCCAGGTCAAACCTGGGGAAAACTTGCATTCAACTTCTGCATTTCCTCAACTGCCATGGGCTGCTCCTGCCCACAGTCTCTGCCTCTGCTGTACATCTCTATGTCAGCCATGCCTTACATCCCAGTTAAGGGGCTCTTGTTATCAGAACAAACACAAAACTGTTGTGAGATGCTCATATTCTTGAGGGATGTATGCTGTAAGTTTGAGGCCTCTTTTTTTCTCTTCTTTTCAGTATTTTCTCTATCTGTGAAAGGGGACTGTGTCTGTCTCTGAAAGAGGACTACAAGCATTGCCAGGACAGTAGACTTCAAAGACAGAACTAGTAGCAGAGGCATTAGCTGTGACAGGAGTTTGTAGCTGTTTTTCTATGAGACTGAGAATAAGGCATTTGGTATTTCTGATTCTTACTAATAAAACTGGAATAACAGTATTTTATCTTGTTTAACCTGCATCAACTATAAAGTTTCTGTGGTGGGGCTGCTTGTCTTTTGCACTGTGTATGCAGTGCTCCCACCAAAATGTCCAGTCTGGAAACAGTCACCTATAGCTGCTATTATGCTGCAAACACTGAAGCAGGAGAAGAGTCTGTTCCCCTTTTTGATTTCGGTTACTTCTCTCTGAATTTTTTTTTTTTTTTTTTTTTGTGAACATGAGAAAAGAGCCAGAAAAAAATGTAGATGAATGTTATTCCTGTCCCTATGTATGCTCACTCATCTGGTGCCTATTTATAAGGTGCATGTGTATGTATATCTGCATATGTACATGCACATACACTTTATTAATTCTCAAATACCCATGTTTTACCTATAAACATGGACATGTTCACTCAAACTCAGAAGCACAGGTCATGCAATGTTTGTGAGGGGAAATGCAAGGCATAGTTTGTCCAGACAGAATACATGCAGAAACACAGACTAGACTGAACTGAATTTACCAGACAGTAAATTCTCTTTCTAGCAAATGATGCCACATGGTGAAAGATCCCTCTTCTTTCATTCTGTATCAGTACTCATTATGTTCCCACAAAATCTTTAGCATTAGGTAACACAATCATGCTGAAGGTAGTAGAAATTTAATGAGGTCTTAATCTGCATGACAGGTTAAAAGCTATGAGAATTTCTAAGGCTCTATGTGGTATCAATGGAGTGCAAACTAATATTATTTGATAAGATAGGAAGAGGCCCAGCTGAAGGGAAAGCATTTCCCTACAAGCTTTGGACTTTGGTTAGAAGTGAGATTGTTAAAACTGAAGAAATGCAGAAAGCAAGAGAGAGAAAGAGAGAGAGAGAGAAAAAGAGAGAGAGAGAAAGAGAGAAAGAAAGAGAAAGAAAGAAAGAAAGAAAGAAAGAAAGAAAGAAAGAAAGAAAGAAAGAAAATTCAGAGTACAAAAAAGTGTTTTCATCATTCCAGAGCAAGAAGTATAGAGAGGGAAAAATGTTTAATTTGAACTTCATTTACAAGCAGTAAGGATTTGTTTAAAAACAGTGAAGGAGTGGTAACTAAAAAGGTTAATAATGGCTAAAAGTCGCTATTGCTGCTTTTAATGTCGTGGAGGGAAATTCAGCCTGTGCAAAAACTAGCACTAAATTTGTTCATCTTGTAAGTCCTGTCCCCTGTGTTTGGCAGGCAGTAAAAGCAGCTCACAGGGCCTGAGACTTCCTTTCTGAGCTGCCAGAACTGGGAAATGGGAGGCATATTTGATTGCACCAGCATTTGTCACACAAAAAAAGTGTTGCAATATGCAATGATATTCATGACTTGTAACGTCTGCTACACTTCCCTTGAGGAGGTTCCCATCTGTGGGAGCATGAAATCACCACCCTGGGGCTCACACACTGGAAAAGTCCTACAGAAAAGACTAACCAGGACTGGCATGCAGGCGTTGTTTTAGCCTCACTCCCTGACGTCGGGATGGATTTAGATCCTAACATACTGGCTGCACTCCTGACAAGTTGCGTTTTAATACATCACTCTGCCTTCCAAAGGTCAGCCAGATAAGCCATCCATAAAATGCACTATTAGCGTTAAATTCCTCTCTTCCCAACTTGTCCCCCCACCTATGGTGTTAGCTGCTTTGGCAAATAGCACAGCAAAGGCACGGTGTCTCTCCTGCCTTGGTCTTACACATATGAACGTAAAACGTCTGTCACTTGGTTTGTATCCCCAAGCACCTAGAAAGCTGAGAGCGCAGTGAAGTATTAATTTCATTTCTGAAATACTAGAGGTGGGAAGCAAATATATTTCTATTTATATGGACAAATATATACATTTTCAAAGTAAAACAAAAATCAAGTACTATTTTGCTAGTATTTTTAAGGGGGTGAGTGGAATTTACAGGAAAACAAACATTTCATCTCATGACCATTTCTGATGAGTCAGAATTTTTCTGACTTCTCCTTTTGTGGCAGATATTAGATATGCCAATGCCTTGTTCAATTAAGGACAAGTATCTGTTAAGAGGAGAATCCCCTGGAAGGGAGGAAGAGTTCAGGCAATTGTTCTTAATAACAGGAGCACAAAGATATGAGATGGGGAAGTGGTGATTAGGCAGACTCTTTGTCCAATTAATATTGATTTTATAAAGCTGTGTGAAATAGCTCCAGTGAGGAAGACTGATGATAACTTGTTCTGGTCAAAGGATTCATCATGGACTGGAAGAGAAAGGAGTATGTCTGGGAAAGCTTATATATGGACATTAGCTCTCAATTTGGCATAAGTGCTTGTTGGCTGTGGTGTGGATATTAGCTTTCTCTTTTTCCTTGACCACAAATGTGCTCAAACAGGCTATATATATTTGTGCAGAAATGTTTATTTTTGACAAATCAACAGTTTTTGACATCAAAATAAAACAAAAAAGCATTTTTACTGGTGAATTCTTGGGCAGTCCTCACAGTCAATGCTCCGAGAATTGCCTTTACACCGCCAAACCATTCCCACAAGCACAAATATGCAGTTCCAGCTACTTAATGGAATTTATATGTGTATATCAAGGGGCAAAATTTGGCTCTTGGTCTAAAACACGTGGAACACTTTTTAAAGAGAAAGTCATTTAGCAGTGATGTAAGTCTTTCAGTTCCCCTGTTTTGTCTATGTAATATTCCAGTTTTATAAAAGGGGATGAATACATGAAATGTATTTATATTTGGCTTTTATAGCAATAGGCTACTGTCCAATGAGCCAGTTGAGAACATCTCAGTTAGTTGATTACCAAAAATGTTATCACTCAATTGTAATCCTTTCATTCCAGTAAAAATTATTGTCATTCACCACTCAGATTTTTTTCTGATTTCACTGCTTTCACACTGAGGGAATTCCAGTGATTTCAGCAAAGCTACCCTGGCATACAACTCATGCAGTGAAGTAGTAAACCAGACTCTGGAAGGAATCCTAGTCCACTGAACTCATTCGGAATTTTGTCATTGATTTACAGGGAACAACATTTCCTATAAAATAAGAACATCTCTTTGTGTAGATGTAAAATAATAATATCAGATATGCACTGTGTAAGTAGTGCTTTATTTTTCTCTATCTAGAAGCAACAGAAAACTTTTAATCTTGATTTTTATTTTAATTCTCACCAGTAAGTGTACTTTGGGCTACAAATATATCTGGAAAAATCATCCAAAAAGGTGTTAACAAGATAGTCTGAGCATAAGTCTTATACAAGGCATGCTGAAGTCAAAGCTTTGTGTAGCTGACCTAGATATTTCTTCAAGAGGAGTGTGAAAATAAACAGTGACATGAAGTGTTTGAGTTTTACTTGTTTTTTGGCAAACAACCTGGCCCTGATTCACCTCTCACTTAATTGTATAAGTGCTATAAACGATAAAGTCAGATCTCATCATCTGGAAATAATAGAAGAATGAAAAAATACTGTGGAAATTGTAAAGAATTCTTGACCATGAGAAGGCAAACTTGTAGCTTATCAGTTTCTGGTAGGGACTGGCCTTCTCCAAGGTAGTGTGAGTAGATCCTCTGGTGTACTTTGAACCTATCTTTTTTTTTATTGTCTGTGACCAGACCCACATGTGGGGAGTAAGAGCAGAGAAGAGCTCATGGAGTGATTAAGAGCTCATTGAACAACCCTAGCAAAGGGCCCACTGGAGACCAGAAGAGCTTAGCATAGGTCAGAAACACAGTGAAACCTAAGGGAGGACAAGGTTACTTTCCACAAATATGCTAAGAAGGAAGAGAAGGAGAAATATTAGGAAGAGGAGAAGTTTACACAGAGGAAAATTTTGTCACACGCATAAATAGTTATAAACAGTCCAGGAATTAATTTAGGCTTCAAAGAGGAAGGTGGCTTCTGGGTCAGGTTTACATTAAGGCAGCAGATAAAATGGGAAGGTTCAAGGTGAAGCTGGTAAGTGTGTGTGCTGACTATAGAAGATGGGGCTTGTGAGAATGAAGAGTCACTCTGTCATACAGGGCAAACCTTTTAGTCTCAAGTTTCCTCTCTAAATCAGGAGTAGTTCTCCTGTTTCAAAAAGCTGGTAATAAGGAAGCGTTATCATCTCCTCCCTATGAAAAATCACTTTAGTGACTTTGCTCTGATATCTGTGTAGCCTCAGAAAACCTATCTGCCACCAGAGAGGTGAGGAATTCCTAAGGAAACAGGTATGTCCCACCCACATATATGCTCCACTCCTCTCTGTATCTGGGATGCCTCATTTAAAAAGTGTTGACAGCTGCAGTAGGGATTTTACAAGAGATTGCCATTCATATTCCACAAGGACCAAAAGAGCCACATGGGAATATTTAATATAAACAGTAATAGTTTCCCACATCTTTGTTTAGAGAATAGCCTGAGGATTTCTAAACTTTAGAATCATATTTATTCCAGAAGAATGGTTTCACTTATAGCTGTATAAATCTTTCCTTAACTTAAATGTAAAGGAAAGACTGTTGCTTTTTTCTGAATATTTAAATACAATATTACAATATGTAATCATACTGCCATACTACTGCCACGTAGTACAGGTAACTATCACCTCGTATAGTTTTACTTTACAGTGCAAGAACTGACCTGCAGGGACATTATCTGTCTACAATTACAGTGTGAGTCCTGCCAGACTTCCAGGAAACACAGGGGGGTTGTTTAATTTTCTTAATAAAACAAATAATTGGAAAATATTTCCCTGAGATTTCAGTATTGAACTTGCAAAGAAATCTAGGGCTGAAAAATGAAAATCCTGCTTCTAGCTGGGCAGGGCTCCTAATCCTATGATCAGGCTGTGGAGCTTAGTGCTCTGCAAAGCCCAGCCTTGCTTTAAGTGCCTAAGAAGGAGCTGTTAGATACTGAGGTCTCTGGAGTGTCTGCTCTGAAGCGTCCAAAAGGCCGTTTCTCTTAGCCTGCCTTTGGAATATTTTAAATGTGTTTTTGGCCTACTTAGCACTTTTAAACATTCCTAACTTCCTTAATAAAGCCTACTGCTATATCACTCTTGTCACTACTAGCCACAATCTGATATAGCACATGCAACCTCTCTTGGAATTAGCAAATGTAGGGGAGGGGAGCAAAAGCTATCTTTTTGTTATGAGATAGCAGTACAGTATTGCTGGCTTCCAGCACTCATATGTCAGGCTCACAAATAACTATGAGACTGGAGTACCTTTATTTCCTTCTGTTTGCCTGCTGATTTCTGAGATTTAATTGGTTGTATGTATCAGCTCTTCTCCACAGCCATGTGGGCTGGAGTGCACCAGAAATTAACAGTTACTGGATAATGCAGTGCTGTGTATTACGTGTTTTTGAATCATTTCCCTAAACTCACATATTTGTATTTTGACTTTCTATTTTCATGTCTATACCCTCTGAGTAAGTTTAAAAGTGCTGACGCTCTTTCCTGGCACATTGGTTGAACATTTGTGTCCTGTTGTGTTCCCGGAAACAAAAAGGATGGATGAAAAACAGAGGTCATAAACTGCTGCAAAAAGTGGTGCCTGTCCTTTCACACTATTCTTCTTCAGAAAATAACTGATACCTGAGTTAACACTAGGAAATTTTGCTAAGATTTGCAGCCCATGAATTCTGAACAGTGTATGAAGTCATGGAAAATTTCAAACAAAATTAATACATCATAACCTTAACAGCTGTATGGGCCTGGTAGGTTTTTTTTAACACATAGTGTTCCACACATTCATTTATCACTGTTTCAAGAAATGATTGATGACATAGATTGTGCTACAACAAATTTTTCCAGAGTGGCAAGTGGGAATGGTATCATCCAGTTTAAGGGAGAAATATAGAAGCAGAAGAGCCAGACACTCTTCTGTTTGTAGCTCATGAGACCATTACAAAAATAGAGGCATCACTTGTTTGAAGTGACAGAGAAGGTTCTTTTATATGCTTGCTGACTGCTGGGTTTTCTTTCTGGGAGTTAATAGAAACATACTGCTCTGGGCTCAATTCTTTGATGTCAGGAGGAAGGGAACAGAGGCATTAAGACATAAAGAACCTCTTCCACTCTAGAGAACCTAGAACTACTTTCTTCCTTTCTGCATAAATGATATGCTATATTCTCTTCAGATAGACACACGAAGGGAAAGCAGCTTGGGACAGTAGGTGTCTTCCCTCACCAGTGCAGTCATTAAAGACAATTAAATATAAGTAGGTTACCTCTACTTAATGTTAAACAATAGTTCATTCTTTACAAACAAAGCCTCAGTTTTTGTAAAAAGGATGTTTTATATGAAGAGGATCAGAAATTTTTTTCTTGAGCTCTCATACAAAGGATGCATTGATCTGATTTATCCATTTCCTGGAATACATGAAAGACAGAATAATGCAGCTTTGTGGTATTTTCTAAGAGCTAGGAAAAAAAACCCCAAAACAACAAGTAATCTAAGTCTATTCAGTTAGATGTTTAGATTCATTACCTAATGTCGGAGTTTGGAGAAAAGAGTTAACTTCCAATCCATTAATATTTACTTTTTCAGTAATCAAGTGTATTATTGATGCCAAAAGCAAAAAGCCAAAATATAAGGAAACATTCTCTGAAGGGGCTACTTTTTAAGACTTTGTCAGTATTGGAAACAACTGGTGTTAAACTTCCATTTGTGAAGTGATTCACAGCAAATATATTCTCTTGTTCTACTTGCTTCATCATTTGAAATTTTGATTTAACTGCAGTTTGCAGTGGGTAAGTATCTATGTATTCGAGACTACTTTTTCTTGATCATATGCTTGACAAAAGTTTTCATAACTGAGCTTAGCTACTTTGATTGGTTTTATGCTTCCCTTTTGCAGCCTCTACCCTTATTCTGCTCTCTGGACTCTTTTCTTCCAAGCACACCAATATTTATGGCATGCCCTAAAGTACAGTGCCCCTTAAAAACATATTCATAAAAGTTAGTACAATCCTAAAGTACAACAAGTTCAAAAGAAAAACAATCTGGAAATGAGCTTTAAGATGAATACTTTAGAGTCGTTATCTGAGGTACACTGGCAGTCTCTAATGAGACATTTGTAATTTAATTGTGTCACGGAGAAACTATAAATTCCCCCAGAGCCCACATCCAAGTTGTTTTTATAATGAAGATAAAGTGACGCACATACCAAAAATCTTTTAAATACACTATAACTTCTTCCAAAAAGATAAAGAGGGCCTATATCCTATTTATGTCACTACACTCAATTGCATAACAGAGCTTACAACAAGTAGGATAGAGGGCAAGAGTCAGTCTATAATGATTTAATACTCTATGATTCTTTGCATTTCTCTTTTAATCACACAATAATTTGGGGGAGTTCATATCAATATGAGAAAGAAGAAGAAAAATAACAGCATTGCAAATGGTCATTCTAAAGAATCTTTATGAGAGATTATATTGTGTTTGATACTTCCTTCAGGGAAAAAAATGTTCTAATACTGCATGACTAAGCCACTCCTACATCAGATTTCTGTGGCTTTGGATAGACAGTTGTAAAGACTGTTATGCCTCAATTAATATCAAAGTGCTGCCTACTCACTCCAAGTTCCTAAATAAATTAGGGCCAGCTCAACTTTCAGATATGGAAATAGCTTGTGCAATTCACCCGTTTGATCACAACAATGAGCCCTCTGGGTCCCTCAGCTGGAATGGTGTATTTACTTCTCTTGCAGATTTGAGCAATTTTTTTTTTTTTATGCCATGGTTTTGTTTATTAAATTTTGCAGGAGATAATCTCCAAAGTTCCAACTTGTTGGGACAACTTTTTCAAGCATTGAAAATGGAAAGCATATGAAATGGAAGCAGCTTCTAAAATCAAGCTTAAAATTTAACTGATATCTAAGCATTCAAGTTTTAGGCAAAGTAGGTAATAAAACGCAGGAGTGAGAGATAGAGGACGATGAAGAATATTTTGTGTTCAATACTACAACAAGTATTGCAAAAATACCAAATTCTACAAGAACCTGCTTTTGACTGTCTACCTCATTTCTCACACTCAGACCAGATACTTGAGAACTGTGATCTAAATACAGGACAGGGAGTGATCGTTCTTGTATTTCTATTCTGTCTTCAAAATAAACTGTCTATGCTTTTTAGGAAAAGATATCTCACAGTGAGGTAGCTTTTCAAAAGCCAATCTGAAATTTCTCATGAGGTCTGTAATGTCAGCTCAAGAATCTGAGGCTGCCACCCTCACATATGCTGTCCACAGTGCAAGGTCTCAGATGAAAGATATGAAACTCCTCTTCAAAAGCAACTCCAATATATATTTTTCACATTTTGGGACCATTTTAAATTTTTTTTCACTCCCAATAGATGAATCTTCTAATGTACTTTCTGCTAGCTGAAGCTGAGTATTTTCATCAATAAGGAGCAATAATAGCCAAACAATCAGAAAAATAAACTCCATCTACAATAATTTTTTATTAAAAATAGGTTTAGCAAGATCCCTTCCAAACTCTGTAAACAAACAGTATGATAATATGATTTCTCATTAATCTATTTAATTTTCTATTTCAGAGAGTACATACAGAGTGCAGTAAAACTGTACTGAAACCTGAAACAAGAGAAAATTAAAACGTTATGTATAGAATCACAGAAACATATAGAAACACAAAAACATAGAATCATTTAGGTTGAAAAAGACTTTTAAGATCATCAAGCCCATCTGTTTACACAGCACTGCCAAGCCCATCACTAAACCATGTCCCGAACTACCACATCTGCAAGTCTCTTAAATACCTTCGAGGTTGGTGACTTAACCACTTCCCTGGGCAGCCTGTTCCAATGCTTTCAATGAAGGAATTTTTCATTGTATCTGATCTAAACCTTCCTTGGTGCAACTTGAGGCCATTTCTTCTTGTCCTGTAGCTCATTACTTGGGAGAACAGACTTGAGGTCACCCCAAGACACTCCCACATCACTACTACCTCCTGTCCGGCAATTGTAGAGAACAATATGATCTTCCCAGAGCCTCCTTTCTCTAAGCTAAACACTCCAGCCGCCTCAGCCACTCCTTGTAAGACTTGTGCTCCAGACCCTTTCCCAGCTCTGTTGCCCTTCTCTGGACACCCTCCAGCACCTCCATGTCCTTCTTGTAGTGAGGGGCCCAGAACTGGGCACAGCACTCGAGGTGTGGCCTCTCCAGTGCCGAGTACAGGGGGACAGTCCCTGCCCTGGTCCTGCTGGCCACACTCTTCTGATACAGGCCAAGATGTCACTAGCCTTCTTGGCCACCTGGGCACACCAATGGCTCATGTTCAGCCAGGTGTTGACCAGCACCCCCAGGTCCCTTTCTGCCAAGCAGCTTCCCAACCATTCCGTCCCAGACTGTAGCATTGCAGTAGGTTGTTGTGATCCTCTAGGGATACATGAAAACCGGTCAGGAAAGATTGCAACAATTTGACTGTTTTGATGTGATTCTTCAATGCCTTGTGGAGTCATTTACAGGTCTGTATAAAGAATATGGAAGCTGGGGAATGCAATCATAACTGTATTTCATGTTAACTTTTAGTGAAAATAGAAGAATATGCATTCTAGTCAGTGCAGTGTATTAGGCCTCACATTGCAAAGAGCTAAATGAAATTTTAACACCTTAATTTTACAGGAAGTTAGGCTAGACAATGCAATTGCTTCTTCAGGCTTTAAAAACGTAGGATCTGTGGAGTAAATGTCTGCATTGAGTTCAAATGAATGAAGACAAGTTCTACTGCAGCTGGAATGGATAGGAATTTGCAGGAAATACAGTCCAGTATACACCAGAAAAGGAATGGGTTGTTTCAAATAAAAGTTTGTGTGACTTGTTGCTAATTCCAAAGAAAGAGGTTACAGCTTGCAGATGAGGCACAGGCTGCAAACTATTCAGGATGACTTTCATTGCTCAGAGGGTATAATTAAAAGTATGAAGCAAACTGCCAAAATCTACAATAGAAGTGAATAGTGTACACCAGGTTAAAAGGGATCTGGAGTCATTTCTGGAAGAACAGACAGTGCACAGCTGTTAGCTTGAGTTTTTAAGGGTGAAGATGATCAGTTACTATATGAATTGATTGGTATTTCCTGGACATGTTCTGTTAGAATTAAAAGTCTTCTCTTGGAGCTTCATGTGTCATTGTTTGTTTCTGGCAGCTGCATCCATCCAGGAGCAAATGTCTTCCATTGACTGGATGCGTATATTGATGAGTAAAATTTCTGTAGTTATCAGAAAAAATACCTCGGTGAGAAGGAATTTTCCTGATTTTTCTAGGACATCATTCAGATCAGGCGAGAAAAGGATGGACACTAACTCCACCCCTGGAAGTCTTGCCTCCCCTTTAATCGCCATGACAGTGCCTATTTCTGGGGGCATGGATCTAACCAATTGCATACACATGTACATGCAAATAATATCCAAACAATTGCATGCACCTTTTAAGTCCCACTGGCTCTACAGTCTCTGTAGTGTAATGTACCTCACGAAAACCAGAACAGGAGACAAATAGACAGGGATGCAGAAAATCTGATCATCGGATACTGTAACTGTACATGAATCCCATCTCAGTAACTCATCCAGCCAAACCTAAAAACACTCTGTCATCTGAAATAGATAGAGCAGGGCATAGGTAAAACTGAAGTTCTTTATAAAATCTGAGGCTTACAAACTTGAATGTTGTAATCCTCCCAATAGTACAGTATCGCTCAGATGATTCATCATCTGTAAGAGAGGGGATTACCACTTCTGTGACAATTATGAAATCATCAGAACAACTGATGTGACTTCAAAAAGTGTGTTTCCATACTGCTGGCACAGCAGAAGACATGCTCTCAAGGAGGAGGTACTAGGGTGAAAAGAGCTTGCAAGCATTTGGATTTATTGGAATAATTCTTGTAACCCTCTGTATTAACTGAAACACTGAGGGCTAAGAAGCCCTGCCTGCTCCTTAGCATGCCCTGAGCTCCCATTTATGTGGAGCTGCAAATAACTGCTGCACCTCTGGAGCAAGGCTTTCTTCAGGAGACATGAGCAGCAGGCACGGGGTAATTTGTAAACCTGGATTACACCCACTCTTTCCACTCTCTTTAACCAGGAGCAACAACCCACTTTCACAGTACCAAACCAGGGAGGCCAAGTGTGAAAGCTGAAGTTTTTCTGAATACTGAACAAGTTACCTGGGACACAACTGCAGTACAACATGAAATCTGCTCACACCAGAGCAGCAGCAGCCCCAAGAAGGTCTTAGGCTTTCTCTGTTCTCACTGGCACTGTCTATCCAGAGCAAAGAGGCAACAACTACTTCTGGCGTAGTCCCAAATTTACCGGGTTGGGGAAAAAAAAGTATCATGCAGAAACAGCTTCTGTGGACAATCCTGGTGCCATGCAGCCACTCTATTTTATACCTCTTTACTCAGAGGGGTTTATAAAACTTAAGTCATATCAGTATCCTACCTATATATGGAAAGGGCCCATGGATAACCAGTTTTGCTCCTAGGCTTTTTTTCAGTCTATTCTGAGTCACCCTCTTCAGATGTAGAAACAGAAGAAATCGAAACAGAAATTCTCACTGGAATAGACCCAGGGAAGTTGCCTCAGTCTTCACTCCCTCACAGGTTTTCCTAGGCTCTCCATAAATACAGTGGGAGATTGTCCATACCTCAAAGGGGTTTTAATCTAAATATTATCAGAGATTTAACAGAAGTACAAATGCTTCAAAATTTTCCAGCTTCACATGCCACATGGATTACTAGTGGTGCAGGTCTGTTTGGAGTAACTTGAACTGCACAGGTTAAGACTCCTAAGGAGCTGGGTCATGTGTAAAACCATTGAACGCTCTTGGGGATTGATTTTTAAAGGACTTTATGATTTGTGCAAAGTGCTTCTGTCCCTATTTTCTGTCTACCAGCTCTTCAAATATACTATTACTGACTGCAAGAAGACATCTCAGAGGGGTAAACAACACAAATTACAAATTGTGTTGTCAATTATCAGCTGGGTGGCTGACTCATGACTGTTACTGCTGAGCCTAACACTGGCTTTTAGTGATCACAGTTGGCTTGAACTAAGAAGCCTTTCCATTCTTGTCCTATTTCCAGAATAACACTTGTAAACATGACACCAAACTGTGTACGGATTTTCCTTTTTTTTCATTTGTCATTCCTCATGCCCAGAGGTTTAGCTAATTATCTTTTGTCTGACTAATTTATCTGACTCCTTATGAGACAGATGAAATCTAGATTTCCCTGGAAACATCTGGCAAACTGACCACTAGCTTGAATAGAACTGGGAACAGTTTCCCATTACTGGGATTTTGTGATTTTTTGTTTGTATATATATTATTTGTGTTCAATATTGCCTGTTCATGGCATATCTATGGAATATTTTCTATTAAGAAAATAATGCCTTGGTATGAATCTTTTAATAAGCTTTGGTACTTACTTTAAGCTCCTGTTCCTTGTTTTGGGAAAAGTGTTCAATGTAAAACATGCAGGTTTCTCTTCTGCACTGAGTTTACCAAATCAAAAAATGACAACAACAACAACAACAACAACAACAACAACAACAAAAGAGAAAACTTGTAGAAGAGACGCTAAACTACTGCAAAGAGATCAAATGTTTCTCTGGTCTTGCTTCCATTTCAGATCTAAGCACTCTGGCAAATCTTGCATCCTAAACATTTGGCCCACTGCCTTGGCTGAAGAGATGTTTTTGTGTGTTAGGCCTCCATGTACGAAAAGATGTTTGTGTCAACACCAGGTGTCTTTGGTTGTTTGTTGATCTCACAAAGAAGAGATCCTACCAAGTCCTCTAATAATTTAGAAACCTTTGCAGTGAGAGATTTTTCCAGATGTGGTTAAAGCTCCTAAATTGTCACAGGGAACATCAGTACTATTTTATGGAGCTGGTATTATGTCATGGTAAAACTTTACTTACAAAGATTAATTAATCTTCACTTGGAAGTGCTTGATTTTGATACTCCAATAACCAAGATTGTTAAGTGGTTTTTGTTTTGTTTTGTTTTTAAATCTTCCTTGGTTACTTTGTCCCATAGTACAGAGAAATTGAATAATTCTGAAAAAACAGTCTGGGACAACAGTCCAACTTGACAGGGCATCGAGACTGAAAGATCTACAAAAATACTCTTATTCTGAAAGGCTGATGCCACTCCTCTGTCAATTCACAGCAGTTATTTACTTGTCCATTTTAACCGTAGTCAGGGCATCTATATTCCTACATGGGGTTTCCTGGTCTAGAAACCAAGTACAAGAGAACACGCTTCTCTCAGGCGATGTCTGATCGGAAGGTAGACTGCACACATGCATTAAATCTGAGGCTTTCAAAGTACACCAGATTTTGTGCCTAAGTATAAATGAGCTGTATAGATCAAGTGCAATTAAACTGATACTGCCGAGGGTGGTTGGAATCACTGGGAGGACTGGTACAGCCAATTTGCTCTTTCACGGCCAAGGAGGCCTGGGCTCTGAAGCACGAAGCACTTAGGTAGGAGGGAGCACAGATCTGATTCCCCTGGCCTGAGAAATGCCCAGGAATCCTGAACAAGTCCAACATTCACTACTTTTCCTAGGCAACACCTCTAAGTGAATTTTCATGGTGGCCTTGCTGCAGTGCTCAGAGTCTGCTTGCTGGGCTGATGTTTCTGGGGACCTGTGAGGCTATGCCTCATCTCCTAAACTGCACCTGAGTGAGTGCGGTTCACAGATTTCTGATCCTGTGAGACAATGTCTGCTGAAGCTCATGGTCACTCCCCAGTTGCTTCTCTGGAGTGGAGATTAGGCTTGTTGTCTTCAGCATGGGAGCTTGTCTATTTGTCAAGAGCCCAGGAGTGCTGCAGGAGGAAAAGAGTGGAGCTAATGTATGCTGCTCATTTTCTGTATTTCTTCCACATGATTGCTGGCAGATGTGACCCGTGACAAATCCTTGAAATATGGCTGTGCAGACAGAGATGGGACAGATCCAAGGGTAAAAAGCCTGTGCTTGGGAGATGCTGTGCTGTGACAGATTGCATGAGTTCAGATGTATCTCTCTCCCATCTCATGTTTGCCATTGCTTATTTAGAGGAAAGCAGAACTACCAAAGAGGACGGCTGGGCAGGATTCATTTCCTTACTCCCAAAACCTATGGAGAGGCGAAACACATGCTACTCCAAACACTAAAGCTCTCCTAACAATATGGATCTTTTGAGACTGAGGAGTGGAGCTGAAATGACAGAGATAGTTTGTGCCAGAAGTGCATTTTTCGTGAATGCTGAAATCCTGACATTCCTGGCTAGCCCAGTATAAATATGGCCACCCAAGTGCTGTGCCATTACTTGAGTTCATCTGTGGAATAGCTGTTATGTGGTTTCTTTGGCAGTCCAGTGATTCCTTGAACTGAAAGAAAACCGTGGCCTCATTCTCTGAGACTGCTGTGTGGGGGCCAGCGTTATGAAAATACCCAAACACGCCATGACCCTGTGAGAGCACATGGGCCTGAACATCCCGGTCAAGCAATATCAGTGCTTGAAGATTTCCTGCACTGGAGCTGGCCTCTGTCCTCCCTGCCTGCAGGGCTATAGCAAGACCTGACCTGGGAACTGATTTCCCTGTCCCTCCTCTTAAAACACAAACAACTTCTCACAAGTGTAATGAGAGGAAAAGGCTGCACTTTTATATTAAGCTTGCACTGGGCTGGGTGTGTTTATGCTTTGTTTCTGAAGACTGGACTGGGCACATTAGTAACTAGGGCAGGACAAAGTTCAGTTTGTATGATGCCAAGAGGGCTGTGGGGGAAGATGACCTGAAGGTTGATACTGAGGCTCCTCCCTGGGAATTTTATTTTTTTTAATATTTGCTGTTTGTTGTAATCTCGTCCCTCCCAAGGGAAATAATTTGCTCCATTCAAGACATTTCATAAGACCCAAAGAGAAGTTCTTGCTTTGCTGAGAGACAACAGAGAGGAGTAAACACAATATCCCATAACAGTAAAGTAAACGTCATAAATTTCCGTTCAGATCCAAGGTAGGGTTTTTTCAAGAGAAAGAGGAAGCCTCCTCTCTATTAAGCTCTGGCAAAAGAAAATGCCAACACCCTTCTTTGAACTGTAAAGAAAAAAATCAGCAGAAGTACAGTGGAGGCTGTGTACTGAGAACTCACAGGCTCTAGCCCTCCTTCAGGTGCTTGCCTAAGCTTTTCACACTGCTCGAGAGCATTTTAGTCTCTTCAGCCATGATATAGGAGTCAAATATCAGCCCACACTGTTTTTATGGTTAATGGATTGCACTGCTGCACTGTCAAACCTCAGGGGTTTATTAAACCTAAAGCAGTGTGGGAACAGGGGAGTGAAGGGAGTTTCACTGTTTCAGCCTAGCGAAAAGGCAAAATTTCAAGATTATCAAAAGTATTTAGAAATGTAACCTTCATTTATTTAGGGCCAAGTTCATTAACCTGAAAGGATCACTATGTCCTTGACACTAAGCCACTATAGGGATAAAAAAAAAATTAACAGTAGTTTGGGTGTCAAGGCTGCAGCATGACATTCAGAGGTACAAATCACTCTTTGTGATTAGGGCTGACACTTCTGAGTTGCTTGGGCACAAATTAAGTCTCTTACTCAGCCAACACGTAGTTGGGGTGGAGGACAGATGACACCTCACCTTAAAGCCTCCACAGGCAAGATGGGATGCTAGCCGGGGCTTCTGTCCATTCTCATAACTTCCCTGGCTGGAGGAAGGCCAGCCTTTCTAACCTTGGACTACCTTCTTCAGTCCAATCACATGGCACTTTCTGTTTGTTTAATGCTGTGCAGCAGTCTTGAGATAGTGGGGATGTTGCCAGGGAGAACAGGGGCAGCTCAGGGCCTACTTTGTGGTTCTCCAGCACCAAAAATTCACTGCTCAGGGGTCCTTCAATCACTGCTCTCCAAGTGGGCCATGTTGTCCAATGCCAGGGTGTCAGGACTCAACTGCAGGTTGCTTTTGGAGCTCTGAGACTCCTGCTCCCCACCCAGTCATCAGCAAAGTCTGGCCTAATATGACCACCTCAGTGATGTTCTCACCTCTGAAATCCCAGTCAGTGTAGAAAATGCTTTTGTCCCAAAAAGAAATGAACACAAGCATGTAAAAAATATCACATCTATGCAAGGAGGCATGCATGTATGTAATGATATGTATAAACTTTCCCTTTAAGAGCTGTTTTGGGGATGGAAAAGTTTGCAGGCCCTGCAAAGGAGCAGTGCCGTCAGGCAAGAGGAAAATAGGAAAGTACGGCAGCTGCAAATCCTCATACAACATCTCACTTAAAATGTCATGTGTGCTACTTGGTTTAAATTGTCACCCCTCCAGCAACCACAAACAATGCAGAAACAGCAGATGTGTTTTCTATTTAGAATTAAACAGTTTATTTCAACCACTGTCATTGTTACAGAGGGAAAATAAATAAATATCCATGTTAATGTAAACTTCAAAAGGTACTTTCTGGCATGAATGGCTATTCTGAATCAAGATTTCACTGAGAAAACTAGGATTTGACCATAGACTTATACTGAATTTTTTTTTATTTTTCTAATAGGGATGCTGGCAGCTCAGCACGCAGTAAAACTCAGACTGGTCAAAAAGATTTTTTGGCCAGATATAGCATCCAATAAGTCATGTCATTTGGACTTAGTGGTCCAGAAAATTTAAGTAAACATCATAAATGTCTTTTGTTATTAAACTTTCCATTGAAACATTTTGTTTAACTCTTTCTTAATGGAGAGTAAAGATGACATTTGGAGCATATATTTACCTACATGATAATCCTAGAGTCACCTCATTGAAATTTAAAAATTGGCCATATTCTCAACCTAGACAAGAACTCAGCAATTAAAATAATAGCTGGTGTGAGCATGTTTTCCAGAGAAGTGAAACTAATGATGCATTTGACCTTTAGAGGTCAAGGTCAATGTAGCATGCAACTCTTAGTTTTATAGGTCTATCACTTTGTAGGGGCAAGATGCATCTGAAGCAAGAGTGACCATATGAATATTATTAGATTCTCTTTTATTTTTAAGAGGAGACACTCTTTGTAAGGGCTGTTGTTGAGTTACGTGGTTGGGATAGGCCTTAGGAAAATACAGTAATTTTGTACAACAAGCAAAGGTACAGTTTCATTTAGTCAACAATGCTCTCTTACTTTGATGCTTACATTTAAGATACAAAACCAAAGCAGAGCTCTGTCTAGTTCTGAATATATTTTGTCTAAAGGAAGCTTGATTTTTTTTTCCACAGCCCAAGGAAGGTTCCAAACCTGAGTATCAGTGTGTTCCTCTGTGTGTGACACGGCCTTCACCAATACCTTTCTTGTGTTTGATTTGCAGCCAAAATTTTAAGACCTCACCAGCCAGCTTGTTTCCAGATTTTATATTTTCACAAAGAGTTTTTTGTCTTTAGGCAATCAAAACCATGAACTGGGACCAGTGGAGTGTTGCAAGAGGATTCCCTCCTCACCTCTCTGAGCAATTGCCCTTAAAATTGAGATTAAATTGCATCTCTTGATTACTTTAATATAATAGTCAATAGAATTTCTGTGTGTGAGAGACAAGACTTTACCTTTTCATCTGCCTCTTTTAGCTATCCTGAGGAGAGGTAACATGCAAGTAGGCAAGGGCAGAGCTGTTTTCAAGGAAGCATGGTTCTGATCTCATCACTGGTACATGTTCACTGAAGTAAATCTGCAAAAATGAGTGAAATCCTTTGGTATAAAAGCATCAAGGCTTGGCTGTGCTTTGGGCATCTCTGTTAATGATTTTCTGTCAGCCCAGCCAGTTTGTCTGTCTTGAGTCCTCTTCTGGTTTATGTGACCTGAATATAGATCAGAAGGACTTTTCTGAATGTGATATTTCACCTAAACATTTCTTCTGAAGGAAAAGATCTGGATCAAGATTCCTGAATAATCCATAAGCAGACAATCTCAATGTGCAATAACAATATCTACAGGCGGAATTACACAGAAATAGGTAATGTTTAGTTTCTTGCCTGCATTTGTGCCAAGCTAATTTTCAAGTGTAAATGATCACTAAGAGGTTACATATTTACCCAGGGCAGGAAATGCACTCCTTTATTATAAGGCTGAACTGCACAATTGAAGAAACATGTAATACAAATGGAATGGACAGAAATCTGTTGCTAAGTGGAACTGAGGAACTTAATTAAGTGCATCATTGAACAACTAAGTTCTTTAGTTCTTAATATCTGCTTAACTGTTCATATTCGTGAGCATCCATAAAGTCTTCTAGGAGCTGGACTGTATGTTTGCATATATATCCTGCTTGTCTCTGTGTTAATATTACTCTGCCTCCCAGCATTTGGTTGGCTAAAGTTTGAGTGAAGGTTGACAGGGAAAATTACAGCCAAAGAGGCAATGTATTTTTATATGCTTCTGCACAATTTAAAATTGATTTGCAGCAACCTAGAAACTTGAGCAGATAAATCTGAAGCCAGTATAATTTTCTTATTGTTATCTTTCCTTTTCATTAAGCCTTATTTGAAATAATTTTAGGCCATCACTCTTCAGGGATCTTGAGGTCAGACCAAGGAACCTTCCAAAGCAATATGAAGTCCATACTAAAACAATGCTATCAGACAGAAAAGCCAAATGTTAATGTTATCTACATGTCAGAGAGTATGGATAAGTTCTTACAGCATTTCTTTGGCAAAAAGGGTTTGCTTCCTTACTACGGAAGTTATGCTATTGCTATGGGTCTCAACAGAAAAAAAAAAACAGATTCTGACTCAACTATTTCTGTTTCATAAAATGAAAAAAGCCTTTTAAGTGCTAGAGAATAAGTAAATGCAAATATCTGATTTGGTTCTTTTCCTTTTTGTGAGCTGCCTAGGAAAACAAATGATTTGCTGAGGCTATTCTATTTTCTTAGCTTGTTTGCTACATTGAATTACACAATTATTTATTCCTCTTCTGGAGATGCTGTGGCATATTTAACTGTGCAATAACATTTCTTCTAACAGAGATCATGCCAAAGTTTGGCTGTCTTGATTCAACGAATAACTCTGAGACTCCTGTTTCCAAGATCGACACAATTAAATATGCAGTGTAGTTGATTATTTTATGATATCAAAACATCTAATATTGCCTTTACATCCTTTTCTCAGTGAACATGGATGGTGGCAAATTTATTCAGCAGAAAAAGAATTATGACCATAAAATTGGCCAAACAATCACAAATTTATTCTTTTTTTTTTAAGTGTGTAGCAAAGAAAAATAATTGGTAGTAAGTCTGTAGCTTCAGGTAGTACTCCCTCTGTCTCAACACAGGGCACTTGCATCTATGCAGGTCAATCATAGTTTTTTGAAATCATGCCAAATAGATAAAGGTATCTGTGCAACTTTTAGGGATACAACTAATTAATTGAATGGAATATTTTTTTTAAATTTTATTTTAATAATTTTATCACTATTTTAAGACAGATAGAAGTATTAGGATTACCCAAATGCCTTCTCCAAGGTGGTTTTCTTTGTGATGAGTGACTGTCTTAAAATAAGGGCAAGAACTGCTTCACCACTGCAGTGTTATTTCTCAGGAATCAGAGGATGAAACCTTTGCTTTCCACCCGGGAAGGCAGGCTCTTCAGCCTCAAACCAATACTGAAATAACTGCTCAAAATTCTGGTTTCTTCTGAACTCTGAATCCTTACTCGTCTTGCAGCCTCATTCCTAGTATCAGCCTTCTGTATCTTCCTTTTAGGGACTACGAGCATCCCTCCCTGGCAGGGCTGACAACAGCCATTGCACTCCTCACTTGCTTCTCATATTCACAGGAACTCTGCTCAAGGATAGAAATTTCCCTTACATTGAAATGAGTGCCCAGACAAGCCAGAGAGAGTGGAGCTCTATGCACTTCCTGGGAGTGAGGCAGGATAGCAGGTGTTCAGAAACAATGGTCACAACTTATAATGTACTGAATATCTACTCCCTCCTCAAGAAAAAAAAATAGAGAACATAATTTGGTTCTGATTTCCTTTACAGACAAATTTTAAGTAAATTAATCCATATATCTTAAGACATCTTTTTTCTCAGCTGATGATGGGAAACAAAAGTTTCTTGACCATTTCTGTCTAACCACATGACCTTACTACAGTAAAATTACTGGGTTTGCAATGGAGTAAAATGTTCTTTGTGAGAAAAGAGAAGATGAAGCTGGAGGAGATGAAAGTAGGAACAAGGAGGAAAGAATGAAAAGACTTCAAAAACTAACATTTAAAAAGTGTTCAGTGTAGGAGGTGAAAACAAGGGATGATGTATATGATGATATTACTTGTCACCCTATGAATTATATATGGTTATAAAATGGTTTTTTTATCAAATGATCAAATTAATTAAATGCTAGTGAGACACAATAATACTACTGGAGTGGTTGTGTTCTGTGACTTTGGCAGCTTAGGGTCATTAAGAACCCCAAGGCAACACCTATATTTTCCTAACAATTTCTTTCACTAATAGGCAAACTCTATTTTGGCTGCTTAAATTGAAAATAAAAGAATTGTTGTCAAGACTGAACTATAACATCTTTCAGAATGCCTTTCAAAATACTCTTGAATGTCTGTCAAAATGTGGATGGAAAGGGAAGGAAGCTCTAGGTGTGAACAGTACAAAAAGGAGCTGTGTCAGATCTCGTTCAAGAAAGAAAAGAGTTGTCCTCTCTGCCCAGCCTCCTGGTGGCTGCTGTGGGTGACTGGGGGTTTGTTTGACATTAACTGCTTGTAGTTTGCCATGGGGGTTTCTCATTGATTTGTTGCTCCCAAGCTTTTTAATGTTTTATATATATATATATGTAAGTACTGAAGCAGGAGACTTCTGTTTATGCAGCTTACTGTAGGGTCTGACTGTGCTTTTGTTTCTCAGCATCTGGCAAGCCACTGTCACTCCAAGAAACATTAGCAACACCCACAACACCCACATCAGCCATGACAGATTAGGCACGGTGTTAGGCTGGTGTTCGTTGCATCTCGTTTGTCAGGAAAGTTGGCCTCAAACTGGGCTTAGAAATACATGCAACTAATGAGCATGACAGTGCAATGAAGCATTTAGTCTGGCTGGCCTGACTGGAATTTTTTTCCTTAATGCAATGAATATTTTGGGTTTTGTGCCATTTTCACCCGTTCCATTCAGGGTATGACCATGTCACTTACTGTATTTTTGATTGGCATTGTGCAACAGACCATGGGGTCTCAGTTATCTCTGAACCAAGTCAAAGTAGGCATCTTTGCAGTGACTTCTCTTGGACATTGTTCTGGTCTGAAAAATACTGTTCTTGTTTTTAACAAAAAGATGCTTTCATTGGAGCTAGTAAAATCTTGGAAGAGTGAAAAAAGTGTTAATTCCCAACTTGATTACCTCTTCAGCTTTAAGGTGGAGCACTCTATCTGCCTGTTCAGTGTCCTGTGTTCAGAGCTTACTGGAACCTGTACAGTTTTTTAAAAGCTCAGGGAAAAATACTGTTTCATTTGCAAAGTAGACCACTGAGGGACACAAAAATTATAAGATGAACTTCTAACTTTAACTGAACTTGGAATACTGATCTCCCACACCTCTATTAATTTCCATATGTTATTTTTCATTTCACCATTTCTTTATATACATAATATTGAACACTAAGTAGAATCATTAATTAAAAACTAATGAAACCAATTACATTTTGTACTTTGCACACAGTTATTTGTGCAACAATGACTTGTTATTTCTTTGAGCATATGAAATACAAATAATTTTTCCATCTGGGTAAAACAGTCAGGGACAAGAGATCCTTGAATTGGCATGTAAAATGAAAAGGAAGGGGAGAGAAGCCAGAGGAAGTAGTCCGGTATTGTTTAGTCACAGAGGCAGCAGCCATCCCACAGGAAGCATCTCTAGCCAAAAGGGAGAGGGGTGGTCCCCCTTCCAGTGCTCTGACCCTTGCAGTGCTGCAGAGCTGTCTGCAAGGTGTTGGAGCCAAGGAATATGCTGCTCAGGAGAGCCTGAGACAATGCAGCAAAGCAGCGAATCACAAACTGTGACTGCCTTTTGCACAGGGTAGCAAAATCCTGCAGGCTTGGGGCTGTCTTTGAGGGGACTGACACAATGCAGGTGGGCAGTAAGCAAAGAGCTTTCAAAAGCCTGATGGCAGCCAGCACTGAAAACTTCCCTGCTCCTTCAGTTCATCAGGATTTCTTCACTGAGGCTTCCTTCTGATTCACTCAGATGCCGTATGCCAATCAAACAAAGAATTTCCGCTTATCGATTACTAACGCAGACGATGTTAGACACAACAGTGAGCCAGATACACGTCTGCTTCCAACTAAACTAGACCATGGGCTTTGCCCCACACTTAGAAGGAGGAGGATTCTTCAGTAATGTAACAGGGCCAAACTGACTCTGTGTTTGGTTTTTAAAAAGAAAGCAAAATTATGCAGATGTAGAATTTTGTGAGACCAGATGGAGTGTATCTGGAAGTGTTTATCATTTTTAATATTTTGAAACCAGATGTTGATGCACAGACATTGCTGGTTGCAGCCATAGGAAGCTGTGTTAGAAGGACACTCTCTAACCTTTGTTAAGAAATTACAATGTTTTGATCCAGTTAAGATCAACTATTAGTACAGAATTGGACAACCACTGCTGTAAACTGTTAAAAAAATAGGAAACAGATGCTCAATAGAAAGAAAGCTATCAACCAGAGCATTCCTGATCTTTTTATAAAACATAAACTTAAATACTTTATGTGTCCTTTAATGAACTGCTATAGAAAAACTTTAGTAGTCAAAACATTTCACAAGATTACACAAATGCAATTTGTCATTTTTTAATATTTCCACAGAAGTGGTGTCCCTGGGAAAAAGGGCACAGAGGTGGCACATGCCAGGTGATAAATGTAAAATGTTTCTGTAACTAGAACTCTACGCAGATCTGATACTCATAAGACTAATGGCATTTTGATTGTAGGAAAGCAGCAGCTTTTATCACTCAAATAGACTTGGGTCTGTGTCTGCGGGGGAAGGAGCAGCCATATCTACATTATGTGGCAACATCTACAAATGTTAACAAGTATATGTTAATTGATCATATTTGCAGGAAGGATGACTGCAGCAGTGCTCAGAAACTGTGAATGGAGTAGAGATTTTTCTGTGGAAGCCCACTCTGCTGCTACATTGAAGCATTGGCTCTGCTTTTCAGATTTTTTTCGCTGATCACGAAACTCAGTGATCTGGTCCTGCCCTGTTTTCCTATTTGAGAATGGTGATGAGTGGCAGGCCTATGCTAGTGCAATGCCTGCTTCCCTCCTCAGAGCTGTGACTTCTGTGTCAGAGAAAGAATGGAGCTGGATGAAGACCCTGGAGTAAGAAAATTGTCTGAGTTCCCCAGGTCTTCCTTTCTTTCCCTAAATTGGGGATAATAATGCTGTTTATCTCCTGCCTCTTTTTAAATTTAATATAAACCAATAATGATAATTACTGTCTAGTTGTTTTGAAATTTAGTCTAGTCAGAATCCTTTTCTTCAAACCACTTTATGCAGATTGACTTGATACTTTGAGCAACTTGAACAGCTGGGTCCTACCTTCATGGGAAAAACACAAGCAAGTTAAAAATGGAAAAACATCTTGAAGGTATTTCTTAATGTGTTCTGGAAACCAAGTCAGAAGGATCCTTCCTTACAGCAGGGCTCTTTTGCAAAACATTTCTGGAGAGGCATTCAAATTGCTGCCTCTCTTGCCCCTGTACTTGCACAGCTCTTGTACTGGAGCGAAGCAGCGAATCACAATCTGTGCCTCATTTGCACTGGTAGCAATCCTGCAGACTTGGTGCTGTCTTTGAGAGGACTGACAGTGTTCTGACCATGCTCTTGCAGACTGGGGAACAGCTGCAAGCAGGCAATGGGATGGACAAGGCAATCTGATCTACATCGTGCTCCTGGGTTTCCCTCATCATCTAAATGGCTCGAGGAGAAAGGTAAACTCAAGTCATAGACATGATTGCACATAGTATAAAGTCATTTGAGATAGGTTTAGATTAAATACCCATAGAAGGAAGTTCAGAATAAGATTATTTGTTCTCTTTCTTGGCACATAGGCTGGACTCAGTTACCGTAGTCCTTGGTAATTTGTACCTTAGGTAACTAGTCCTAAGGTAACTTGAGCCCTCCATCCCACAGCATAATCATGGAAGGGACTGACCATCCATGTACCATATACTTCATGGAGGGGCTCTCAGAACTGCTCTCTTGTTGTGAATTGTCCCAGTTGATTCACATTTTAAAAATGCAGTTTCTCAAACACAGCAGCAGTAGTTTGTTAAAAACATTGGACTCAATTGCTGCCCAACAAAAATAACACTCTCCAAGCTCTCCTCCCCATTTAGTGTAGTTTCCAGTGTTTATCAAATTAATTCAGCACAACCACAAACTGGATTTTTTTTCCCCTTTGTCTTTTTCCCAGATTAGATGTGATTTGCACATGGGGCAAAGGGAAGGGATACCTCCTTTGCGTATATTTTAGCAACCAAATAGTTTAGTCTTTTGTTCACAAACAAGCTGCTGCTTCTCTTCTCCCTGTCCTTGCTTTTGGAGGCTATCCCAGATCTCAGCTCATGCTAACCAGAGCTATATTACATCTGGCACTGTCCCTGTGATTGCTCAGGCAGCTGGAACAAGTTAGATTGCATTGTTTCCTATGACTTCCCTTTGCATATCAGTTGCCATTACTCCACCTCTACTGGAGCACTTTTCCATCTATGTTCTCTCCTTCTGTTCTGTTCAAACTGCCAGAAGTTTTCACAGCTTCTTCATTTCCACTGTGAAGAACTGAGAGGACCAAACACCCAAAAGCAGATGCTAAGGAAAATGTAGTATAGGCGTTTGACCATAGCAATACAGATTACAACAAATGCTGCTGTCCTACTGCATTTTGGCCTGTCCTTGTTCAGTATGGGGACTTCTCTTTCCTGAGGTGCAATTTGAGGTGCTTTTCAATCATTCTTTTATTTAGTTTACAATTCTGGACACTTCCACTGGAGTAAACCCTAGGTCATGTAAAACAGCGGTGATGTTAGCAGGAAGATTTTGGCAGGCGATATTTGCAAGGGGAAGCTCTGTGAGACTGTTACATATACAAAGTGCTCATTCTCTTGAGAGTGCTGATGTGAACCTGTATCCATGTAAATCCAGCCTGGATAAGCCACCAGAATTCTCCGTCCTCCCTGAGAGCTGGGAGTGAATCAGACATGGATTAATTTCCATGATAAGTCACAGTCACTAATTCATATTTCCCTTGTGCCGTCATTTACAGCTTGCTCCTTCCCAGCTATGTGTGGCTGCTGGTCAGAGACTTGGCCTTCTCCCAGGTGAGCTTTGCAGCAGGTGCTGCCATGGTTCAAGTTATTGTTTCTCTGCGACAATGCCATTGTCTAAAAACCATTTCATCACTCCGAATCCTACCTCTGGATTATCCTTCACGTGAATGATGTTGTTTTTCCCTAGTGACCTCATGAGCTGTGGGTTGGATTTTATATTTTCTAATTGCAATTGTGTATTGTTACAAAAGAAAGAAGGCATTGCACTTGATGTAGCATGGGTAATGTGGAAGATGTATACATTTTTTATAAAGTACAGATACAGTCTAGCCATTAATTTCTGGTCCAGCTTTGGATTACTATTGTTTATTTGTTAAGTGCCAACTATGTGCTCAGAGCTGTGGAAGACTCAAAATGAAGACAATCCCAGCCCTTAAAAACTTGGATCTAAAATTCTCCAAAAGTCAAAAGAGGGTTTAGATCAGGTGTTCCAGTTCAGGCTCATCCTCATTATGAAGTGGTGCTGAAAAAATCCAGATGCTTAATAAAGAATTGCTGCATTTTCTTGTAAAAATGTAACATTTATTGTAAATGACTAATTTTTCTAATGAATATTTTGGAAGTGACGTTCACATAGAGAAACTATAAACTGCAATAAATTGCATAGGGGTTGCCTGATGTTTCTGGAGATTAAAGAGAATGGAAACTCTTGGCCAAGATGATGAAAAACTTTCAGACAAGCCAGGGAGTGAGTGCCAACATAGTGTAATCTTAGGCATCCATTAAGGACTTGAGGCTATATTATCTGTGTAAGTGCTGGACAGACATGGATTGAGGTACCAGAGGCTGTTGTAGCAAATAAATGTTAAGGCTGTGAGAACAGCAAAACTCATATGTTGATATGGGAAACTAAGTGCATATCTCTTTTTCTCGCAATTCTTCCTGGGGGAAAAAGTAGTCTATGAGCAGACTGACCTACCCTTTCTTGGAGTGGGTAGGTGGAGTACAGAGGAAGGTCAGGAAGGAAGGGGTTAACTTTCTGGTGGGTATGGCTGGGTTAGCACTCTTTGCCCAAAGCACATCAATCCTGTGTACTGCATTGTTCATGTATGAGATGAAATACTAAGCCACAGAAAAGTGGCACAAAACGTGTTTATGTGTGTGCGTGTGTAGCTTTTACCTTCCCCTAAACCTGCACCTCTGTTCCTCTGGGACTGTGGGCCTTAAACACCTTGCATTTAACATGGCAAACACTCACAGTAGTTGACAGGAGGTACACATTTTTCACATATGCAACCTGCTTTAACTAGAAGCAAAGCCCTGGGTATTCTAGCCTCAAACAATCTATTCCTCATTACTACTCACATGACAAATAAATCCAGCTGACATGTGGGACATGATCTAAAGCCCAGGGAAAGTTCCCATTAATTATCAGGCCTTTTGGATCAAACTATCACCAGCTAAAGAAATACTTAAAAGTTTAAAAGTAATTATTAGTAAAAAAAAAAAAAAAATCACTTTTTTATTTTGCATGTCAGGGAAGAAAGCAAACACCTGTTTGTAATTTTATTCCACGTTTGGGTGAACATTTTGTTCAGATTACTTTTCCTCCTGTATTCCCTTCTCATCTCCCCAAACCAGTCACCTCTGATGTTGCATTAACATAACTTAACTCTGTGTGGAAAAATTCCATTCCATTGCAGATGTCTCTAGCCTGAAGCAGGGTGAGTGACACACCTGTGTGCTAGACCTACTGCGTTGTTTAGCACGATAATGAATGAGTGGATGTGATTTGTTCAAGGAATGTGTACAATCACAGGCAAATACTGTAAACCATTCAAAAGCCTTTCCACCGGGATAGATCCTCCTGTCTTTACTCAGACAATATTCCCACCACTTTCCTGTCTAAACACAACCTTATTTGCAGTTCAGGTTTATCGTAGGCAGTCGGAAGGGAGAGGGAAAGGGGAGAGGCGTTTGCTAGTGCTTGTGTGATGATAAGCTAGTTTAAGGTGGAGATAAAGAGTGGAATGACCCCTGGTGCTTTTGCTGGGAATTACTGGCCTTCAGTTTTGCACGGAGCTGCACTTCCAGCGGCGTCCCACAGACGGTCCGGTGTGCTGGAGCAGCGACAGGCACGGCAGCTGCACGCGTTTTCCTAGCTCTGTCTCCCAAGCTTTCGTTTGCTTCAGTGGGGATGGTATTTGTAATAGCTACACATAAAGGTGCATGAATTTCTGCAGATTTCAAGCACGTATCAGTGTCTTTTTTTGGAGCGTGAAATTACGCTCTTGCTGCCTTTAAATGCATTCTCCTTCGGGAAGGTGGATCAGGTTCACCGAGAGGGTGGGCAGGCAGAGGCCCACGCAATTTACTTATTCCTGTCTACCCTGCTGCTAATGATGGTGCCAGGTATGGCCTGTGACAGCCCGCTCAGTTTTCAGCTCCCCGCACTTCTGTGTGCCTCCCGAGCTCCTGCCTCATCCGCGCTTCTCTCCCTGTGCCACCTCCGCCTCGCTGTGCTCCTCCAGCACCACTCCGAGGTGGCGGCCCGGAGCGTGACCTCCTGCTGCTGTTTGCGGACAGCTCTCCAAACCCGCCCTGAAACCAGAACATGAGTGAAGCAGCTCCGGGCCCCCAGGCTCCTCATCCCGCGTTGCTTTCTCCGCAGCATCCCTAGGGGAGGGCGGGTGCAGAGCGCTCCATGAGCCGGAGCCCGGCGTCGGGAGATGGCAGTGTCTCCCCGCCGACGAGCAGCCGGCAGCACAAACCACAACCACAGCGTTTGTGCAGCTCCTTCTGGATAAGATGGCGCTGAAGGAGAAACTTGATAGATAGAGGCTGGGGAGCAGCAGTGGAACCAGCCTGTGGCATCAGCTGAGTCGTGGTGATCCGTCGGTCCTTTGCCACGCAATGGAGCATCTCTCCCTCTTCTCCAGCCGTCAGACTGCCTGCCCACCCTGCTGCCACTCCCTGCTCCTCACACTTCGGGGTCTGGACCTACACAGACCACAAAAAAGGCTGAAATTACTCCTTCTGAGGTTTGTGCTGGTGACACAGAGGAATGAAAAACTGTCTCAAAGCAGCACTATCTGCTTGGGATCAACCTATATGAAAAAAATAGGGGAAATAGACTGCAAACATTCATAGGCTTCACTATTCCAGGCAGGAACAATTACATCTCTGTTCACCTGTCACCCATGGTGGTTCATCCCTGCTACCAGAGGCTGAGTGACAGGAGAAATAACTCATGTTTTTCTGGGGGGGTTCAGTGTGAAGCAGAAAGGGAGGGTGACATTATCCATCTCAGCACCAGCCCATGGCTGAAGAAGACAACTGCTTTCAAGCATCACAGAGGTTCAGGAACTCATACCCCAATTATGTTAAGCTCAACCTCAATGGCTGCTGCAAAAAATGACTACATGGATCTCAAGCCCTGATCTGTACCAACCCCCAGCCCTGTCCCAAGTCCACTCTGTGCTTTTTCCATCCCAGTTTCATCCCCATAGATCTTTGTGCACCTCATTCAATTTGGCAGTAAGGAGGGGCCACACTTCCCAAACTCTTCTCCATTAGCTGGTCCCATGTCACATCTCCTCCCCTGCACACCCCCAAGTCCCAGAAACTCACAGGGTGAAAGTGGGTGGGTCCCTGGGACCCTCTAGTTTGTCTTTTCTTGAAGAACAATAACAACAGGTTTTTGCAAAGGTTTTTCCTTCCTTCCTGAAATTATGTTTCAAAAGCAAGAAATTAATCTCTGGATTTGTCTTCTTTAATCAGTTCCTTTACTCCACTTAGACATCTCTGGACTCTTAGTTTAGTTGGTCAGAGCATGGTGCTGAAAATGCCAAGGTTGTAGGTTTGATCCTTGTATGGGCCATTCACTGAAGAGCTGGATACAGTGATCCTTCTGGGTCCCTTCCAACTCAGAATATTCTGTGATTCCACAGATAGTACAAGTCACCTTTGAGAAACAGAACTGGCATTTTCCTGACCAGTATCAGTAATGTGTCTATCTGAGGCTACTAGTCTGCCCAGAAAGTGAACAGCTGCATTAGTCTGTGCTTTCACTATTATTTGTTTTATGTCTAAGCTAGCAAAGCATTTTGCAAAATTCTGTGCTTGAGCATCATGATATTAAGATCAATTCTCCTTCCACAATGGAAAGTTGTAATCTGTTTTCCATCTGTGTCAGTGTGTTTGTGTCATAGACTGCACAGTGGTGAAGCCAGACGATCTAGGGGCCTATAAAACATTCATCCAAAACTTGTATGGATGTCTTACATTGAGAAAGTTGCTGAAAAAATCCTACAAGTACAAATTTCATTCACTGTTTCAGAACACCTTGGTGTCTGCTACTACCAGTAATTTTCAGTCAGCTTCCAAAATAAAATGGGAAATGGAAAAACATGGCAGAAACTGTGAATTTTGTAAAGTAACCCCAGAAGGATTGCCATTGAGACACTGCAGCTCACATCGGTTTGCTGTTCTTTCCACCATTTTTCCAAAATGCTGAGTAGTAGAAAAGACTTCAAGAAGCCACTATAACTAGAAAACTTTGGAGAAGGGAGGCAGTCAGTAGTATCCTATTTTTCAGGAAACACCTGAATGGCCTCCCATCTCTCCTCAGCCCAACAGATGCTCTCAATCAATCGAACTGAAGTTTGCTGAAAGATGTACTAGCACTGGCAAAGTCTTTTGGAGACCATCAACTTCTGTGAATAATGCTATGAAAAAGCCTGTTTAAATGTTGGAGGTCCAAGGAATTCGAGGGTACCAGATACCTATGAGATTATCCCACCAGCTCCATTTCACTTGTTTCTTCTAGAAAGAATCAATACAGAGAAAATTTGTGACCCAAACAGGTGTATAGAAAAATACAGGGCTACAGCTTGCTTAAGGTTGCTGGCAGTCTGTTTTGCACAAAGTCTCTCTGCAGGAAGAGCATGGGAATGCTGGCTCTTTTTATTAAGCCAGGGAGAGTGCAGGGATATTTTGCAGATAGCTGAATTACCCACTCTCAATATGCTATGACCTCAGTAGAAAGGAAACTCATTCATGGAAAATACTGTGTTTTAATCTTGGCTTCTTTGAAAATCCGGTCCTGGCTCCAGGGAGCTTATGGAATGTCTCCTGGCGTTGTCTCTATGGCCAACTCATTGCTTTGTTAAGCACAGGGTGGTAAAGTTGCAGAGATTCCAATCTGTCCATTTATCTCTGCCTGTTTTAATGCTGAGAGCTGGAAAAGCCACACACACTGCACTGCAAACCCTTTGGCCCACACTCCTGCCATCTCTGAAGGCTCTCCTCTGTAGGCAACAATAGGTCTTGTCTGGTTTGCTGATAAATTATGCAATTTGTCTGAGACATAAATTTGGCTTGCAGTGGAAGCATTTGCCTGGCCGAGAGGCGTACTGTATCAACAAATGTACTTATTGGATTGTCTGCCATCGCTGAAGTCATCGTCTTGCAGCCAAGGCCAAATGTTGCAGTGCATGTCTTCCCTCCTCTCTCAAACAAATCACAAGACTCCTTATACAACTCTGAGAAACTTTCACTGCAGACAGCATGCTATGGAGCTGACACTTGGGTAATGTTACAAACGTGTAATCTCAGTTTATTGGATGACCATCAACTGTAGAGATAGCAATTCCAGGAGGTTTTCTTGAGTAACTCTTAGACACTTGCTACCTCTCAGTTAAGGGGTCAAGCAGCATAATCTTCTTTTCAAATGGCCTCCAAAACATCATTGCCACATCCTAGGGTGATGTCTGAGTAGTCCTAAAGGTGGACTAATCCTGAGACAAAATGGATCTTTACTCCCTTGTCATGGTGTAACCCCAGCCAGCAACCAAGCCCCACACAACCACATACTCATTCCCCCACCAGCTGGATTGGAGAGAGAATCAGAAGGGTAAAAGCTGGAGAACCCGTGGGTTGAGACAAAGACAGGTTAATAGGGAAAGCAAAAGCTGTGCATGCAAGCAAAGCAAAACAAGGCACTAATCCCCTGTTTCCCATGGGCAGGCAGGTGTTCAGCCATCTCCAGGAGAGCAGGGCCCCATCATGTGCAATGGTTACTTGGGAAGAAAAACGCCATCACACCAAATGTCCCCTCCTTCCTCCTTCTTCCCCCCACTTTAATCCTGAGCATGATGTCATATGGTCTGGAATATCCCTTTGGTCAGTTTGGGTCACCTGTCCCAGCTGTGTCTACTCCCAATTTCCCATAAACCCCCAGCCCCCTTGCCAGTGTGGCAGTACAAAAGGAGAAAGAAAAGGCCTTGGCTCTGTGTGAACCCTGCTCAGCAATAACGAAAACATCTTTGTTATCAACCCTGTGTTCAGCACAAATCCAAAACACAGCCCCATACCAGCCACTGTGAAAAAAATTAACTCTACCTCAGCCAAAACCAGAGCATCTCTTGACCACTAAACTTGCCGAATCATTATGAAAAGGTTATTCTTTGACATCCCTCAAACTCAGACTGCAAGGACTATCATGAGATAGCTGAAAATGTGTCTGAATACCTGGACCCAATGTTCTCTGTTGACTGAAAGCAGCTAGCACACTCATCAATAGAATGAAATGTTTAACGTTGGTTTTAAAAGAAAAACAATAATCCTGAAATAATGCAAATGCTTGATTATAATGAAGATAATTTTAAATGCAAAATAGTTACAAAGCAGACTAGGAAGTGCATTAGGAACTAATGAAAATAAATTGTAAAAATGTGGTATGAACAGAGATACTCCATCTGCAAATGGCAAGAAAGGGTGAAATATCTAAATGTTTATTTCAGCTATCCCAGGCATCTTTGCTGAATGTGCAGCTATGCACTACAGAATATTCAAGATAATTAATCTCATGAAAGGTGGGAGTAGGAAGAAGGGACCAGGAAAAATACACTGTCATTGCCAAGTACAATTACCCTTTTCTGACATGCCACTTGATATAGTAGACAGGCTAGATCTCCTGGACAGTTGATCTAATCAGATCTGATAAGGACAATTGCAGGGGAGATAGGTTTATCTGAAGAAATGATTGCAAGCAGGCAAGTGGAGAGTAACCTTTCCCACAGCTACGACTTCGGAGCTCTTGACGGTGCTCCAAGCATCTGCTTACATCTGTAGAAAATGAGGCAGTCATCTTTTCTTTGGTCAGCCTTTTTACATGGAAGAAACCGAACATAAATGACTGCATATGGCTTTTCCAAACCAGGCATTAGTGTTACATAGTGCTAAGCTGCTGTGAAAGGGGAAGTAGCTATCAGCCATGCAATTGTAGGCTGGACCATGAGAAAAGCTCTGCACTGGCGGGTCATCTACACACTGAAAACCACCGAGGAACTCTGGAGTAAATACAAAGGTGGAGAAACTCGAAAGAAACATATCAGCCAGGATTACACTACAGAGTCTGCTGTGTTATTCAGTTTGCTGCTTTCAACAAAGCAAATATCAACACATTTGTTTTGTACCTTATTGTTCTAATAAATCCAACACTGTGACAGGAATTCTGGCTTCTTCTATTCCTTATGTTATCCTGAAATCCACAATGATAAAAACTCTGAAAACATCACCTCTCCAGATGACAAAACATTGTGGAGACAGATTGTCAGTTTACTGCTGTGGCAGTCAAGAAAGACTTCCAGTTACAAGGCTAGGAGTATAAAGTGATGATTATTTATGACAATATTTTTCTTGTAATACATCCCAATATTGAAATCCATGGTTACCAGAGATAAAGAGGTTCACCCTCTTTTAATTCAGAATTATGCCAAAACAATGTCATCCACTTCTTTGCGCACCTCATCTTAAAACCATTTAAAAGGAGCTATTGTCCCAGAGCCCAGTGGCTGCTTTCTATAGCCAGATGTTTTGTTCTGTGGTGCTATTGTATCACCACAGAGATCACTGCTATTGCATCACTGCAGAGATCACTACCACAAAGTCATCATAGCAGAGACAAGATTCCTTTACTAACCCCAGTGGTTAATTTGAGTGCCAAGTGTCTGTAGATTTGCGTACTTGAATGAAGGACCTGCTGGCTCTGAGATCTACAGGTGCAAGAAAAGATATTTAAGCTCACAACTACCACTGGAATTACAAGGAAGATTGAAATTCAGTAAAGGAAGACAGTTCCTTGGAGAAAGCAAGGAACCACATGTTCTCCAGATGTTTTCTAGCATAAAACCACGGAGTAGAGTCTTATTGTCGTTCAATGGGGGTGGGGACAAGAGATAGCTACCAATTAATTATATGTTCTACCCACCTCTAAGAAAGTGGCTGAAAAACTAGATAGAAATTCAGTATCTCCCTCAGCTTATATGTAAAGGGTGTTATTTCCTCTTAAAATCCAGATCCTTTTCGTTATAGACTTACTCCAATCTCTGCACATGGAACAGAATGGAAAATTTCAACAAGGATTAAAGAAGTCTTATGGGGGCCTGGCCAGAGAGGAATAGATACTGGATTTATCAAGAGGTAAGGGCAAAGGGTTTAGATTAATTTCAGATGTGTGATTCATATCCTGCCATGATGTGTCAACAAAAATCAGTTAGTGCCTCAGTTACCTGCATGTTAGAACAAAGTAACAGCATCTTTCCACTCAATAGGGAAGAAGGAAATTGTGCCTGTCTCTCCAAAAGCTCTCACCTAGGCTTGCTCGGTGGTAGAACATTACAGCTCTTGATGTGGGGTAGTGGGACAAGTAGCATGAATGCAATTTGCCTGAGAAGCAGAAGGGGGATGGTAGCAGCAGTACCCACCTGCCATTGTGTTTCCTCTGCTCCGTCCTCCCTGCCACATGCCTGGGCTGTGGCTCTTTCCCTACATGTGCCCCACTGCAGCAGTTGCCAGCAGCAAAGGGGGAAGCCGCTGCAATACATGATTTATGGTGAATTTGCACTTACTGTTGCATGGCATTGAAACACACAGAGTCCACAGCATTTTGTGAGGAGATTGTTGGGTGATGAATAGGCTGAGAAAGGCCAGGCAAACAGTATTATTGTAACACTACATAAATATGTTTTTTTTCATTTAACATTAAAACACCTGATTTCCTTTAGCATTGTAAACATGTCACTTTATTAGGTCTGGGAGAGCTGATGAATTTAGTCATTTTTAGCAAACAAGTGGCAGCCTTTCTACTTTCTGGATGGAGGTGAAGGAAAGAAATGTTTATCATGAAAACATATGAAGCAACAAAAGGGACAGGAGAAAGCTGTTGCCTGCACTGAAGTTTCTTGTAGAGAAGAGCCACCCAGGTGGTATTAGTGGAAAACTGTTAGAAAACGGAGGAAAGACAGAACATAATCTCCTTGAAACAGTTGGCACAGTCTTGATGTTTTGTAGCTAATAAATTTAGCTTTCAGGAGGAAGTTCAAATAAGCTGCATTTACTAGTTTTAAGAATGAAAATGAATACATTAATTATGTACAATGTTACCGTCTGCTAAATGCAACAATTTTGGCCAGGGCTTGGAAATTTCTTTGTGGACAAAAAGTTTAACCCAAGACTTTTCAACCAGAAAATTACTGCCTTGTAAAAGGACAGATAAATGTCTAAGCAAGTGCCTCATTACTGTCAGAGCAATGATTTGTTGTTTCATTTTACTGTTGTGTTTTCCTGGTTATTAGAGTGAAGGTTGAGTCAGCCTTTCCATTATAAGTAAGCTTTCTTTAAGGAACTGCAGTTTAACCAGAGAAGAAAACTCACTGTACACATTTAGGTAAAGAGGAAAAATAAAAACACTGGCAAGTGCTTGGATACCCTTTGGGGTGAGCAGTTCTTGACCTTTTGAGGCCCCAAATTAGCTGTTTCTTTTCCTCTGTGAATAGATACCTGCTCCACTGAGAACCAACTTGGTTTAAGGAGGATATAAAAACAACTCAGAGAGAATCAGCAAAGCACTGGGAGATGCACCCCTTGCTCCTGGGGACTGCACCCAGAGGTGATGCTGCCTGGGTCATTGCCCTCTCTTGACTGGAATGGTGGCAGGCAAGGTTGTGGTGGCAAGGTGAGGGGCCAGGTGAGCGGGGTGAGTGGCCCCCTTGAGAAGGGACCTGTGCAGAATCGGCTCTTTCCCCTTTCAACTGGTCATGGGGGGTCCGGTGGCTACACTGCATCTCTTTTGGCCACCAGGCAGTTCCATGTTGAATATAATTATGTTCCTCCTCAAGACTACTCAGAGCTTGTAATAAATTCCTCATTTTAGCTCCCAGTGAGTAACCAGAGAAGTTGGGCTTCGCTAATTACCCTACCTCCATCAGCTGCCATGATCAGCGGCCCGTGGTGGTTATCGAGGAGAGGACTGCCTTTCATAAATCAGTATGTATATGCCATTGGACTGGAGCAGCCCTCCACATTTGGCTCCATTTTTTTCACTTCCCCCATTTTTTTCCTCCTTGTTTTGTTTTGTTTTTAAACGTGAGTGATCATGAGGCACAGATCTCATTAGGGGTTTCTGGTTTGCATGAGCTGCAGAAGTATAACACATTCTCCAGTCATGGCTTGTACCATAAAACCAAGTCAAACTAAAAGCTTTCTGTGTGAGAAGGATAGCATTTGAGGCCGATGCATCCTTATAAAAATAACGTTATAGGCTGCTCATGGGATACAGGCAGGGGTCTCCCCTGGCACCAGAGCTCGCCAGCACAGAGCAGTCCCTAAGAGAATGGCTGGGTGGGAGTCTGGCTGCCAGCCATGGCTACCCTAACACCACTCTCAAAAAACACCTGCAAGGAAGTCTTACTGCTAAGTGCCAAGAGTTTGCTCCACTACCCAGGAGGCTTACAATACTAGACATGATCTTCTTATGCTTATTTTATTTTCTTTTCTTCTTCCCGTCCCTTATCTTTCTCTCTCTTTTTTTTTTCTTTCTTTTTTTCTGATCTTGGAAACATTACTCTTCCCAATTGGACAAAATTAGAACCTTTTTGAGTCAGAAAGCTCAAAACCAAGACCTTAATCCAGACAAGTTGAAAGCAAAGAACAGGGGCTTGATATGTCAGCTGAGAGGCACAGTCACCAGACTCCTGCAGTGGCTCAGGCTGTTTTTCTGGCTGATGTGGTGAGCCCCTGATTCACTCTTTCTCTAAATAGGACTAGAAATGTTTCATTCATTGACACTGGTGTGTGCACTCCCAAAACACATTTTGGTTTCAGTGAGTCAACGATTTCTAATATTTTCCAAATAGCTCCAATTGTTTTTGTTTTTTTCATGTAGAAGAAGTGTGTCCTTCCTGGTGAAGGGCACAGTAGATTGTATAGCAGTGTAGGAAACATGAATCACTTTCCATTTGCCTCTCTGCCACACTCCATTCTCCCAGACACTATGAGCAAGGCAGAAAAATTGAATCTAGTTAAGCTCCATTCTAAGCCTGACTCCTTCATTTAATTCCTGTAAATTCTGTCCTTCATACTTCTCTGCTCTCTTGCTTCATGTTCACTGAAGTGCATATGTGAATTTCTAATAGCCCATGTTTAGATGGATGTTTGATACCTAAATTACCCAGAAATTTGAGAAATGTTTCTTCGTGCAACAAAGGAGTTTCTTTGCTTGTCCACTGAAAAAATCAATTTCTGAGTCTTTCTGGTGTTTTATTCTTTTCTATCTTTACTTCCCAACCAGAAAAAAAAATCTTAGTTTTTTAAACTTAAAGTAAATTCTTACTTTATCTAAGTAAGATATTCAGTTATTTGAAAATCAGGCCTTGAAATTTGTAGAGAAACTAACATGGAAAAACAAACTGTTGTGATGTTTTGACTTTCTCAGCATTCCTGCTACTGCCTGGGCTTTTGGAAAATGCAAAAAATTCTCCCAAATTTATAAACATTTCCAAAATGTTTCAGAATCCATTATTTGTTTGAAAAAAAAAAAAAGAAAATTAATCAAACAAGTCAACCCTAAAGAGGAGTCTTAGAGGTAATGGATAATGACAAAGAAGTAATTTTGCCCCCAAATGAGGAAGAGTCCACCCATAAATGCTCTCAGTATGATATTTTTACTTTAGTTCATCACTGTGAACATCATGTGCAGGGCACAATGACAGCCATTTAGAGCCATGAGTGAGTTTCCAGCAATGACAAATGAAGGTAATGTTGTGCTATCACCCATTTTTTTGCCTACCTCACTCTTCTGAAACCATACTGAATGGCTCTTCTCTGGAGTCACATGCAAACCCATTTGGGAGTCACCTGTAAAACTACTGTCTGCTATGGGTCTCTCTGCTCAGTAGTTGGGATTTCTTTGTATTTTGTCCACTTGATTTTTGATAGATCTTCCTTTTTGTTCTGAAAACTCAGAAGGGGGCAGATGTACCGACAGAACAGCTGTGTTTGTAAGAGACATGCTTTAATCTAACCCTTTGGAAAGAAGTCCACTACTTACAAGCTGCTTCTTGTGGCTGAATCACTGTGGCTGCCAAGGCTCTGCCACTTGCCATGTAGCTCCCAAGATCATAATGTCGCATCTAAGTGTGCTGATAATTCTGTGATCCCACTTCGGCCTCTGCTAGCAGACTGTAGAGGGACTGCTTCCTTCAAATGAAATTCAGTTCCTCACTAAAAAAACGAGCTACTGCTCCCAAAACCATTTAGAGTTTCATGAGGGTGATCTTCAACTGGGAAGGCTACTTGCCCCTCAGTAGCCCAGTCTGTCTCCTGAAAAACCCATGACCATAAAGGTATTAGCAAAGCATTAGCGAGTGAACTGGCACAGGGATATAAATGCATACACTGTGTGTCTACATCATCAAATTGGTTAGTTGTGTATTTTGTCTCAAGAAGACTGCAACAGAGCTGCTAATTGTCTGTCAGGCTGCATCTGGAGCAAGACACCTGGTGTTCTTGGCGAGGAAGCCTTGGTGCAGAGCAGGGGGAGGTTCTCTCTACAGGCTGCAGCCCTCACACAGTCCACAGGTGAGCCAGTCTCTACCAGACTCCATACATGGGCTCAGGACTTCTCCAGGCATGAACAACAAGGGCAGCATGGATGTCAGAGTCCCAGCTCACACTCAGATCTTGTAAGAGACACTGCGTCTTTCAACCACAAACCAAACAACTTACAACATTGTATAGTGCAGAAAATGACACTTCCAAGTGTATTTATTGAGAAACAGTAAAGATGTACATAATTTTACAAGCTTTAAATTTTAATTTACATTTTTCTTAAATTAGGTACGCCCTAATAAACTATTATCTGCTAATACATGACAGAGACCCTTGGCTTCAAATCTCCAAAATGCTGCTATTTCTGGGATTTTGGCTTATGTCACTTCAGCTCCTCTTCAGAGATACTAAATAGCATATTCATTTACAGCATATACCTGGTGTCAATCCTATAAAGCAGAGATGACTTTTGAACTGAAACCCTGGGTCTGGATACAACTTCACCAGTAAAACCTAGTCCTCCTATCGTGGGGGCAAGTCTGTATTCTCCATAAACTCTGCAGTTCTGATGGGATGAAAGATTTCACCTGGCCCAAGATGAAGTGTGCTTGTAAAGAGGACTTTCATTTGGCTTCATCTCCTTTGTCAATGCTTACACTGGAACACACTCTGCATCTGCTTCAGACGCAAACACTGCTGCTCACACTGGATTCTAATGGAAACAGATCTGGGAGCTTACTGCTACCTGTGTCTTTGTGCCCAATCTCCACAGGCATCTAAAACAAGCATATATTTTAGGTTTTTTCTGCCCTCTTTTACTGAACTGCACAGAGTTGTGTCTAAGATACTATCCCGTGACTGAAATCACACAATATTTGTATTTTGCAAGCTGACCACTCATGAATGTTCAGGTTCTGTACTGAGAACAGCTAGAGTATCAGCAAAAGGTATTTTATTCCCTATTTCATTTCTCCAAAATACTTACAAATGTGACCTTGTGCTCAATCTTGGTTGTTGAGGAGAGGCTGAAGGGAAGGTAGTTTCTGATTAATATGCTTCTGAATTAAAATGCATTCAATGTCAAAGTGACCAACCTTGAGTTTAATCTTCTTAGGCCCATCTGTAACAGTCTGGTGTGACTGTCTCTTGCCTTGGTTATTTTCTCCTCTGTATTGTTCATGCAGGAAAATATATCAGACTAATTTCTCTCTACAAGGCAGGCATTTACTACACACTTTTATTTAAAGGTATACAGCAATTTTTGCTAAGCAAGAGAGTATTCATGCTCCGAAATTTTATTTTAGAGTTTTAGAATTGCAAAGGCTTTTGAGCTGCGTCCTTGAATTTTCTTTGGATGCATATTTTTGTGGATTACTTGTTTGAACAATTAACTTCTACTATGGTAGCACACAGCACCTTGTCGTGCTCTGTAAAACTTCCCTCCTTTTGCCTCCACCTCCTCTCTAGAAGTCCATATATTAATTGAGCCATATCTGCCACAGAAAGCTAAGCACAACTCCAATGAAGGCACTGCAAACCTTTAATAAGAACCAACGGTTGTTGCTGGGCTACTTTTTGTTCTTACATCGGATTAGGAAAAGAACACTGAAAAGCTGAACAAATAACTTGAGAAATAATATTGCTTCATGCATTTAAATAACACTATGACATGTCAAAAAGAAAAAAAAAAGAAGAAAAAAAAAGCTAGTTAACCATACAAATTTTTTGTTTCACCATGTCTTTTACATTGAGATTTTTATGCCATGCTGGAACTTGAGAAGGGCTTCAAAGTTCTTTCCCATTCCAGTAGAAGCACTTTATTTCCACCTGAAAAACTACAAAAAGCTGTACTACAACTTTTTATGACATATATTTCCAGGTACTGAAAATATAAAGAGGGTATGCATAATTTTTACTTTTTGGACACACAAATCTATCACCCAAATATCTATCTAGTCTACAGTGATTTCATGTGTGGCAAGTCTCATGTGATGGCTTTAAACTGCCCAGTGATAAAAAGTATTGTTAGTTTGTTGTGTGGTGACTTGTATATCCAAATCCAACACAGCAAAGAAATCCATTTTTATGAATTTATAGAGGAGTTTCACCTTGGACTTGTAGTGGCTCCAGGCTTTCACCTACCGAGTAACTTTATTAAAACCTCAGCAAAGTTTAAATGAACAAAGTTACTGCCTGGTAACTATGACATATGATGGCTTCAGAGCACAGAGAGGGAAGATTTTCACCTCAGTGCTGACTACTGTGCTTGTGCAGACATTCTGGAGTTTGCCTTTAACATCTCTTGCAAACACCTCTTCACACAATCAGTGCACACTCAACCTCACGTGTCTCCACATACAGTGTTAAAAATTGAAAAAGTACTTTCCATCTTTTGCCATGAGAGACAAACCACTTGCTGTTGTTTCAGAGTGCTCAAGCTGCACATGGAGCATTAAGGGCTCTGTGTCCAATATGGATCTTGCTCATTTTCCATAGCTGAAAGGTAGCATGTTCAAATCTTGCAAGATAATTATTGCTGTATGGACCATAACTTTTAATAGCAATTATGAAAATTAAGGTGATATATTTCTCAATGTTTCTTCATGAAAATCACCTCCTTATCCTCTCCATAGATGCCTGACTTGCTAGTGTTGTCCCTGTGTAATATTGTTGGGCAATCAAAAATGGATGAGAAAAATCATGCTGACCCAAACCAAAATATACGAAAATGTGGAACAGAATGGAAAATCTACCCAAAATGCTGTTTTCTTTGCCAAAGTGGACTATTCTCCTGAAACGGCCAATGTTATCAAGCCAGCAATTTCAACAGCCTCTGTTGATCCTGAATATGCTAAATGTAGCATCATTTCCACATCTGACTGATGACAGCTTCTTTAGCAATCTTTAATTCCTAATGAACTTGTGTTTTATTCCCCATCTGGGATTAACTCCACATTTTCACCTTCTAGTAATGCCACCTGAAGACTTTGTCTGCTGGGTGAAACTCTGCTCTTTTATACACAGCAGATGCACTCACTGTATGGCTTCCAGTGGACTCAGTAATTAATGAATATGGCTCTTAGTTCTCTTGTTGGAGAATCAAGAAATGATGCTGAAGGTGTTAAACACTATTTCTTCTTTTACCTTTCAAGGTAGCGGTCCCCAGTATCAGCCTCCCAATATTCTTAACTTTTCTCAAAAAATCAGTGGAATTAATCAGAATCCAAATAAAAACACAAACTTTCCTTTATTATTTTTTCTTTCTGCAACAAATACTTAAATTCTTTGGTGCAGCCCTGCTCTTTGATTTCTTTGAATTTCAAATTTGGTCATGTCAAAAATTATCACAAAGGTTTTTTTTGTTTATCTACATAGTTTTTAACCAAAATTACATTATAACACACAAACACAGTCTTCTCCTTAAGGCACAACACATCATTATGCACATTCTGTTTGCCAAACTTATAAAAGAGACAATATTATATAACCCTTTCCCTCCCCTGCCCCCCCCACAAAAAGAAAGAAAAATTGCATCCACTTCCAAAATCAGCTGCTAATAAAGTCACAGTAAATTATTTTCATCAATAATTTACACAAATTACAGGTCTAGACAGGATTGTCATTATACAGTCTGAGTGCATTCCAATTCAGATTTTCTGGGTTAGGTAGGCTAAAGTCTGGTTCAAACCTCAGTGCTGAGAATATATCCCATTTTGAGGAATGTTGTTGAACACCACCTTGTTGGCTGGAAAATGCGTTTTGGTGCTTTGCCAGTTCGAGTCCTTTGTTCACTCCTGTCAGGGCTCACTTGGTGTGTACCAGCAACCTCCACAGTTTAAATTCATTTAAAAACGTTGCATATATAAGACCATAGAGCTTCCTTACGTAGCACTAATGTTTTAACTTCATTCAGCAATCTGAATTCTTCAATTTGGAATTTTTAATTCCAAATATTTCTTCCCTTCTTAAGACAATTCATATGTGTAAAGCCAGAGGCATTGAATCACACATAAAAATTCAGTGTACTTGAAATATATATATATAAAAAAGGATTGCCAGCTTTAGAACACAGTTACAAATACTCTAATTCCAGTGCTTGATGCAGAGCCAAGAGGTCCGAATGACTGGATATCCTCCAGAAAGGCATGTTGTGCTGTGTTTGTTAGAGGAGGGAAAAGGTCAGGAAAGATGAACACCGTGACACAGGGCGGTATATGACACACGAGGATAGTTAGAGATTACCAGCACCTATTTTACACCACCGTGCTTCTGGAGTGATTTTTGCTATTAAAGTACTGACAAAAATCAGACCAAAATAGATCTGAGCTTAGTAGCTCAACTGAAGTTAAAATAATTAGATGATAGCCTTTCTTAATAGCTTCTTTGGAAAATGCTTGTTACTTAGTAAGAGCCACTTGCTTATTTTTAGCATGTTAGCCCATACAAAGGAGCAATAGGAAATCCCTTGCTGCTCCACTTGTTTGACTGCAAAACACTGAATATCATTTAAAGGGCTATAACATTTCCATGAAAAGACACTTCTCACTCAACACTTCTAAACAGAGTTGAACTACATTTTTTCTCCATCCAGGGGGAAAAAGAAATCTCTTTGGATAAGAAAATAACACATTTCTAGTTTAGGAATAGATAATTTCTGTTGCAGAAAGCATCAGTGTCTGTGAGAGATGCAGGTATATGCACTATTCACCCTCAATGATTCATCAGAATAGAAAAAACTTCACACTTCCATGTTGTGTTTAGATCTATTTGTAATGTGCTATATTCATCCATCTCTCTGAATTCTACATCTATCCATGCAACATAGCCAATGTTAAGGAAAAAGCATGCCAAACCAGAAAGCACACAATCCAACCACCATTGTTTAGCAAAAATTATAAAGGACCCATCACCAGTACTGTACCTATATTAAGGAACCATTTGGAATGAGCATTTTGGTTATTTTCATTTTGTTTCCACTCCAGCTACAATGCTAAGAGAGTGCTTTATTTTGCTACTCCTAGAACAACAACGTTTACATAACTTGTCCTGTGCAGACACTGTGAAGCAAAAAAATTTAATTTCTGCATACTTCCAGGGGTTTTACTGGGAAGTATGGCACAAATTGCTAATTTGATCTCTTTCTGAACATTAAAAAACTTTTCAGCTGAAATCAGACTTGAATTATCATAATGAGGAAACTAGGAAACAGTTCTTTTTTGGAAACATAGATTTGGTGCACAATCTCTATTGTTGTGTTCTTTTTCCTTTAGCAAATATGCCTTTCCTGAAGAAAATTATATTTTTATCATATTTGCTCCAGTAAACTATGGATCTTCATCTATCTTAGCAAAAAAATTTGCACAGTCCTTTGGATGTTTTCCACATTCTCTGTAGCATGTCTCTTGAAGCATCCCCAATTTCAGCATCTAAAGAAAAACACCACCCAACCATCATACCATAGCCCTTTCTATCTCTTCTGTTTAACTTTTAATTTGCTTGAAGTTTGTCAGACATTTTTGCTGCATTATTTTTCCATCTGTTTTAAAAATAATTTTGTGGTTTTTTTTTTTTTTTTTCCAAAGTGAAGCAAATGCTAGAATCCAAATGGTTCATTTTACTCTAAGTGTTGATCTCATCATGCTCTTGTTGTCTTGCATCTGTGGACCGAAATTATTTGTCATTTTGTGCAACACTGACAGAAATGCAAACAGAAAGGCTTGCATTAGTAGCTATGTATCACACCAACATTTCAGAAGACAGGTTACCTTTTTTGCTGCCTGTTCTTCTTCTACACCATCCCCAATTACAACATATACTACTTTTCTGCCAAACCTTTGCATTATTCGTTCAAAGCAACTTTCTTTTCCTGGAAGATAAACGAGATAAGAGTTCAGAGTGAAGTTACCTGATTAGCTGCATGTTCCTCATCTCGGCCATCTCCAATCACAACATAAGTTATGTTAGTGCCAAATCTGGACACTATACGCTCAAAACAGCTCTCTTTGCCTGAAAAACAATGCACTATTTATTCAAGCTATCAAGTGAGTTATGGTGAAGCCTTACAAAGGATTTTTGCAGTGGTAAGACATTACTACTACTACTTTTAAAAAGTTCCCAGCCTTGAGATTTAGAGCCAAATCTGGTAAGAAGCAATGGATTCCCTTAGTGACACTAAGATGTTTCAGGTAAAACTAGATCTCTTAATCATTGCAGGAAAGCCACTGAGATAAAGGAATTAGCAGCACTGCAAAAACGAATAGGTTAGTGAATGAATAATTGAATTTAAATATTTCCTTATGATTGTAATCATATTCTTATAAGGAAAGTAGAAATTTTAATTCTAATGTATCTGCAACAACAAGTGATGTAGCAATGAAAAAAATTAATTAAATGATGACTGAGGTAACAGTTTTTCCTGACACTGCTAAAATATGCACCACTTTTCCCTTGTGCTTTTGTCAATGAAGTGACACATTCTATGCTAAAAATGTTGTCATAAGTATAGAAATGAAACATTCCTGAGTTGATGATTGGTAAAATCTGCAAACTTATCAGTCACTGTACACTGTGTCACTTTTCACAGGAGTGGAAGCTTCTTTTGGTTTAGAGTTTTGGGTGCAATTTCCAGAAATACATTTCCATACATTTCCAAACCATAACACACGAAATGCACACAGTTATGAACAGAGTGGGGAAGTGCCCTTTTGTTATGCAGCACCACAGGTTCTGTTGGTAACACTTGTCATTCCCATCACTGACATACTATGCCTTGGGAAAAGGTTTGTGAAGCTGTGGCCTGGCTTGCATAGAGATGAAGGTCAGAGCAGATGCTAATTAAACAGAAGTTCTGCTGAGGTTTGAATCACAAAACACTTTTCTTTATTCTGTTCTGCAAGTTTTTATTTTCTACACCATACTGATGAGTTTCTGAGGCTTTCAATCAGCATCTTTATTCCTTTAGGCACCATTGAAAATAAGGTGAATTAGGAATTCTTTGACATAAACACTTCTGAACACATGCAATGCCTAAATCTTATAACTAAAACTGCTAAGTGTCAGGGAAGTGTTTTGGAATCCATCCATTACTGGAAAAAAAAAAAAAAGGTAATGTACTGTAGTCAGAATGGATGAAAGAATAATTTTCTTACCTATTTTGGTTGCACTGTAAATATTTTCAATAGGAAAAGCTCCTCCTAAACTGTATAGTAGAACTTTTGCAAGTGCTGGGATAAGCTGGGTTGTTGTTACCAACACATTTACACAATTACTCCTGAAATGAGAGAAACAGTTTAAGTTTAAATAGTTTTAAAACAGTACCCAAATGCTGATGAGGTGAACCAGCTGTGAACAGCATTTTAAGGATTCCTCAACATTTACTTTCACTCACACAGTGAGCTGCTCAGCACTATCACTTACAGAAAATGTACATAAAACCTCTAGCAAAATCCTTTAAAAATATTTAGGTCTGATTTGTAGGAAATATTCCACCCTGGTTTATACAAACCAGGTCTTTGAAGATGGGTCTACAAAAATACAGACATTTAAGACCACTAACTACCTCCAAAACAAAGCATCTGAATCCTTTGAAAGCATAATTTTCATGCTGGTCATTAATTGTCAGTAGCTACTGGCCAAATAAAAGAGTTAAGAGAAGACGAAGACATCATTTGTTACTCTTTTATCTAGGGGAAATAGCCAATACACATTTCTCCACAGTGGCATCACTTTCTTCATGTTTCAGGAGTAAGAATATTTCTGAAAAGAGGGATGTCGATAAGCTAGCATCGAATGGTGAGGATGAAAACTTGAATGGAGAAGTTGTGCAGGTTTAGAGAACTCAGAGCTGAGCTACCTTAGGCACTGACAGGCCGGAACATGAGCATGACCATGAGCATGATGTGAACATGGAGTTGAGAGCAAACAGCTGTGACTTTTCCTTCTGGAAGAGACCCTAGGCTACATTTTCGTCTTAATGTATCCCTATTTCCTGACATTAACATAACAGTAATGTTTAGCTGACTCACAGGTAGCTTCTGAGTTGTACAGTTGTACAGTTCTTTGAAGATATGACAAAAGACTATTATTTAACAATCCTGAGTGAATGATATCAGTTTTCCAGACTCATCCACCAATGCTCAATGGGCCTTCATTGCTAAAAGTCTCTTTGAAGACTAACTATTCAGAAAGAAATGCAGAGCTAAACACAACAGTTTACACAAACTTGTTACTTTTTTTTCTCCTGAAGTGCTTCACACACTGTTAAATAAACAATAATTAGGAGATAAGCATATTGCAAAAGTTATGTTGAAATTAAGGTATTCATGTCTTTCCAAGCTTGTTCTTTCCACTTGACACTGAGTCTTTTCCCAGACATGTTCAGAAAGCAAGATGACTTAATGTTGTTCTTTTCTGTGGTTTAAAACCGGGATTTTTTAGAATTACTGGTAATATATATGTTACATGGCTGACTAAGTAGCAGCAGCGTTCACAGTTTTATTGTTTCTAAGGAGCAATACATTTTATGTCTCAATATTGGGAACCCAGACTTTTAACTCAATTGAAGAAGATTTTTGCTCTTCTGAAAGATTAAGATATATACTAAGATATACTAAGATACTTTTTGCTTGGAAGGACAGAAGCAAAATGTCCTTGTGTTCTGCTATCTATACAGTATTCAGGTAGCACTGTGAATAGGCAGAAACATTGAAGGACAGAACAGAGAGCTGTGGAGTTCAGAGAATGCTGTCCACAAGACAAGAAATTAGAGGCTGTCTCAGCATTCTACAATACTCCTTCAATGTACACACATTTGAGAAGACATTTCATACTATCTTTACTAAATGCTGGAATCACTGAAAACAAAACCACTTTCCGCTTTTCCTGTGTCCTATTCAAAAGTCATATTAGACCTGTCCTGTTCTTTAATTTATTGTAACCTAAAATGTAAAAAAATATCCAATACTTGTCCAAAACTAGAAACTTTTTTTTACAGCAGACTCAGATACATACCTTGTGCTGATAATTGATAATGATTTAAGTGCATTTGTTAGCCAGGAGTCTGTCAGAGCTTCAATCTCTGCTCTTAATTGCAACCATGCATCTCTTTTAGCGGGACCCAGGAGTCCTTTTATGTAAAAAAAGTGAGAAAAATACAATTAAGTTCTGTATCAGATGGAATGTGATAGCGTTTATGGTCATTGTTTCTATTTTAAATTCCACTACAACTTTTAAAAATATCAAAGAGAAAATCTATTGTCTTCAGCGCTCAGTATATCTTTGGTTTTATTTGTACTTCACTATATCAAGCAATGACAGGTATTATTTCAGACTAATTAGAATTTTTTGCATATTCAGGCTGCTTTACTGCATTTCAAAGTGTACCTTTTAGAAACACATATTTTTTAAACCAGCTCCTCCCAGATACGTTACTCTCAAATTATCAGAGGCAGTGACAGGGAGATCCATGCCATTAGGATCACAGGTGAAGATGGTCACGAAAGAAGATACTTTAGAATAAACTGGCCTTTGCAGTACCTGCTTATGTTTCAAACTGACCTCCTTATGACTCTGTACATAGGTGTGAGCCTTAGGTTACACATACAGAGATATATTTGTTTGCTGATGGCTTGGTCTTCATGTCCTGTTGTTGGTTCCTTTTATAGCATTTGCAGCCTTGAAACAGCTGCACATCTTATGTTCTCATATCTCAGTTAGTCCTTAAAAGTTAGTCCTCAAAATCTCTTTTTGGGTATAAATTGTCAGATATTTAAAAATACCCAGCCTATTAAATGTTGAGACATGAATTTGTTGGAACCAAGGTATTTTAAATGCAGATTTGGTCCTGGAAGAGAAGGGAAATAGGCTTCCTGACCTTTAGTATCCCTCTTCTCTTTCACACCCTATCTCCCAACAAATGATGATGACTGTCTTCAAAAAGCAGAAGTGAAGTAACTAAAAATATATGGATTAATCTTGCCTTCTGATGCCTTCTAGCAGCTATTTTGAAATAAACAGACATATTATGTGCTAAGAAGATTATTAAAAAGGCTAAGAAGTGGAGGATAAATGAAGAAACTTGCCCACTAAGGATGGCTTCTATTTCAGATGCAGGATGAGTGGGAGACAATAAAAACCTTAATCCAGTGCACCACATATCTGCACTCTGCCTTTTCAATCCTTTGTTCCTCTCAGTGTGTTTCCCTATGCTGTGCTCTCGGACTTGTGCTCTTACCAGTGCTAAAGGTTTTGTGAAATGCAGCAGCTTTAGAATCTTAGATGCATTAGGAGATACAAGAAAACCCAGTAAACTTTTGGTTAATACTGTTTCAAACATTAAAAAAGTATATAAAAATTTATATAAATACATAAAAATTCCATTCGCAACACCAATGAAGGGCAAGGCAGGGCAAGTGAAAGTCAGCCCTCTACTAGCACCCTTTGGTCCTATTGCTTCATTCTGTGGTAAGGAAAGACTGAACTATTAACAGTGAAAATACGTGACTGTAGCAATTATTGAAGACTTCTAAGTATTCCCTGTCCTCACAGTCTATTGTTGAGGAGATCAGTTGACACATTCCCCTCCTCAGAAGAGGGCTGGCTGTCTCTGCAAGTCACACAGGACTTTCCAGAACAGATTCTTTCAGCTCTGCTGCTTGATTACCTACAACCTGCTGGTGCAGACATGAGTGAGCCCATGAATTAAAACAGTACCAGCAAAGCTCTTGTCCCAATGAGATTTGGACTTATTGGAGACAAAACTGTGTAAGTTACAGAGTCAACAAAAGAGGCTGTTGGGATAGCACTGATAAAATTTTCTTGCATCCACTGATGAAAACAGACTAGCAGGTATGGAGCAGAGAGTTTAGGAGACAGTGTTTTTACCAACCAGATCATTAAAATGTAGGATGGAAATGGCCATCCACAACCAATTTGTGCTATGGAAACTATACAATATCTTTCCCAGAGCAACAGCAGATCTGAGGTAGAATGAGTGGTTCAACCAGTCAGTAAGGTAAGAATAGCTGGGTCTGAAGGAGAAAAATGGGCTCTGTGGAAGCTAAATGGCAGCTTGCTTGGTGTTCCCAACTGTGTTTTTCCAGCACAACAGTGTGTGGCTTTGCCATTACAGTCACTAGCTTTCAACAGCTCATGGTGCAGTCACATCACTCTCCATTCCCTCTGTGGCTTCCCAGGCTCCTTCCCTGGGTGGGAATTCATCACCATGCAGCTTAGACTGACCAGCATTTGAAGTTGTTTTTGACAACTGAACTCACCTCCTATGTTGTTCTTGTAAGTATTATACAACTCTTTTACTCTTCTGTAACGGAATGCCAGCTTCCTCATCCAGTCAACCCCTCCTCTTACACCTGTTGGCAGACAAAGGTTTGCACTACTTGCAGCTGCATGGAAGCCATCAGTTGCAAAACTGTAGGTACTGCAAACACCCAAAATACAGTAAAAATAAATACAATGTATTCCTGTAAATGCTCAAATTATTTAATCTTTAAAAAAAAAAAAAAGAAAAAAATGCTGTATCTTACCTTAGGTCTTGTCCATTATCATCAGAAGAAACATCATCTATATGAACTTGATCGCATTCCTGTTAGAAAGAAAACAAAGCAAACCCAAATGACAAATTTATCTTGTAAGAGAGTGCAATTGCCATTCCTGGAAGATCCAAAAGGCGTGTGGATGTAGCAGTTGGGGATATGGTTTAGTGGTGAGCACGGTGGGCTGGGCTAATGGTTGGACTAGGTGATGTTAGGGGTCTTTTCCAACCCGAATGATTGATTCTATGCTCACCACAGGCTTAGTACAGATGAAGAAATGACCGGTGCAGGCCACTGACTGCACCAGAAGATGGCAGCCTGTGCACACCCACAGCTTTCTATCGCCATCAACCTTCAACTCCCACACAGTCGAAATTACTAGTTAAAATAGACCTTTAGAAAATCAAAATGCAATTTTGGTGTGATTTTTGGAGGAAATTATTTTAATTGTAAAGCCGCAAAAATTGCAGGTCTCATTTATAGTCTCCCTTGTATACTGATATAAACCTTGTATTCCCACTCCCTAAAAGCAATTGATGGTGAACCTCAACAGGCCTAAAACTTATGTTAAGTGGTTTGGACACTTATCAGGTTCTTCTAATAAATTATGTGAGTGCCTTTGGCTGGAAAATCACATATCATCATCAGTCCTACAGAACTTAATTATTTCCTGTCTTTGGAAGGGATGGAAGAAACTCGAGGGAACAGAGGTACATAGGAAAAATGAATTTCCCTCCAAGATGGTTTTATAATGAGACAGCTATCAAATATCCTTATCTGCACAGTGGTTACAGCACAAAGATAAGAAATTGTGGGGAAAGCAAAAGTAAATATATAAGTAAGCCACCATGCATCATATAACTATTTTCTGTAGTTGCTTGAACTAACATCTTAATCCAAAGACACACCTGAATTCAGTGTCTACTTCAGTCAGCACTTAATTCAGGCCCTCTGTGACATGCAGGAGCATGCAGTTCTAAGTTTCCAATCTTTCTCTTATAACAGTGCTAAATTGTACAGATAAGGAATAAATCTGAGCAGAAGAGTGATTTCCAAATGTGTAAGCCACAAGTTCCTAGAGCGTGAATTTAGGGAATTGTTATTTTATCTTTCTGCTGTGTTTGTTTTGCAATGAAAAAAAAAAAAAAACTTAACAGACTTTTACTCACATAAAGTAAGTTGTTAAAAAAGAGGCAATTTTGTGTAAAAAACCCCATACAATTTAATTTTCAAATACATAATTTTGTTGCACCATACAAGCAATCATAATTTAAAATATTGGGTCAAAGCTAAAATAATGAGTTGCCAAGCTCTGCTCATGTGGTTTAATCCATTAAGACAGGATAATAGAGCTGTGTTTAAGGAAAAGAAATGAAGCATTCTCCCCCTCACTGGAGAAATAAAATTTTTTAGTTCCTTCTGAGGAGATTATCTTGAGCTGTAGAATATTTTAAAGAAGCTACTTTTGGATGTAAATAGCAGATGAAGAGAGAAAGTAAAGGGGGAGTGGCAGGTGAAATAAAATATTAATTTCTTTATCCTTATTTGTTATTTACACTCCAGAAAAAAATGCGACTATGCTTCACCCAATGTAGGACAGGAACTCAAAAATCAGACAAAAAGCCCTTCTCGGAAAAATTCTGAATCTATATTTTGCAATATCTGGGCAATATGTGGCTTCCTAATCACCTTCACAGATTTCCCTGGAACTGGTAAAAAAAAGTGTTAAATTTAAAAATTCAGTAATCATTCCTGTGGGTTCGAAGGTGTACTAATTAAATGGAGGGCACACCAAAGCCTTGATGGATAAGGAGTGTCTGCTGCTGTTTGGGTTTTGTTAAGCCTTTCAGCTACATTGTTCCAGCCTTGAAAATTCTAGGTAACTGTTCTGGTGATAATTGCATTATTAAGTTAAATGAGAGTGGGTGGCAAAGGCTCAGCTGTTTACTTTTATTTCTTTTGTCTCACAGTTGGTTCATTGTGATTCTGTGATTGACTCCAGGAAAAGGATGAGGGGACCCGGCAGTTTTCTGATTACTCACCCCCTTGTCCCTGCAAGAAGGTTGTTAATATAGGAGTTATTACACATGTTATATAGGAGATCAAACTCAGCAGCACTCTCCAGCTTCCTCATTTTCCCCCTTCCTGTTCTCCTCTGGATCTATGGGGTCACCTCCTCTCTACATGCTGGCAATATGTATTTGCTGACCAACAAACAAACTCATGTGCCCATCACTTTTTGTTTTCTTTTACTTTGTTTTCTTGTTTACTTATCTATTTTAACTAAAACGTTTACCTTTTACAAATTCACTTACATGGCATGGAAAAAACTTGCCATAAAAAAAGAAAAAAAACCCAGTTTGAGCGGATGTGAGATAGTTCTCTACTTTTCTCAAAAGAAACAGGAAATTGATGGCACAACACTATGTCTGAGTTTGCTTTTAAATGACACCAAACAAATATGGGAAAGAAGGAAAGAGAGCAAGCTCTGTGTCACTTTAAATATTAAGGTAAAATACTCTCCGCATCAGCTATAGTACTGGTTAAGCTCAAGACACAGTGACTCACTGTCAGTGCAATGTCAAAACTAAGAGACATTTCCCATTAGAATGAATACAGGAAAGGAGTCTAGGTGTAATATCTAGCTTTTGTTTGAAGCTATGCTAATTTAAATTACATCTGAGTGCAGTCAATTCTTTGCAGCAATTTTTAGAGCCTGAAAATTTGAGAGTACAGAATCAACAAATCATCCATAAAACTTATGATCCTGGAATGGACAGTGATGTCATTATTCAGTAAAAACACTGCCTTACCATGCTGAACACAAAACTGTCATTAATGAGGGGATATTCGGCACTTATGCTTTCTTAGGCTTTACAGCAAACCTTTCTTTAATATATATGCTTCGGTCTCTGTTAAAACTAGTTTTACCTGCATCCCAAATTCTGAGACTTAAATCCTATTTTTTATCTCTCATTTCTATTTATAATGAGAAAAAATAAAACACAAAATCTCCTTTAAAATATGGAGGGATAATGATAAAAAATAGAAATATAATTCAGTTTGTTTGAAATGGATGTTTTTTTTTTTTTCTTCATTGACCTGAAAGTGGAGTGGAATAATGGAGTTGGAAGATTCATGTCTGAATTACTACTTGCAATTTGCAGAAATTGTTTTTTTTTGGTGTGCGTAATAGGTCTTACCAACATTTCTAAATGCTGTCTTAAATTTAATACTGATGACACTTTAACGTGCCATAAATCGAGTCTCTCCTGATGGGAGAGGATTTGCTGAGAGTCCTTGCAAGGAGTTTAAAAGATAAAGCGAGACGTCTTTTGTAGTTTCAATGCTCCTAGATCGTTGTTTATTAAGTCTTATCAGAGAAACTGAGCCACTAGCGTGACCCAGGTACAGCATGGAGGGAGGAAAAGAAGGAGTGAGAGTGAGAAAGCCTAATTATCAAGATTTACACAGTCTTTTAAAGACATTTTAACCAATAGTTACTAAAAACGTACATTATTTTTACTTTCTTACCAATTATTCAGTAACACAACTAGGAACTGCAGAATTTTTTATCCAATCAATCCAAACTACTTTTACTGCAGAATATGGAGTAGTAGAAGAAGAAGAAGGTTTAGAGAACAACAACGATCCTCCATTTTGATACTTTTTACTCTTATCTATATACTATAAAGAGAAGCCCAAAACCTCTAAATTTTTCACCCTGTGACAATCTTACATAGTAGTCTATCACCTAATTCACACCACTGTATTTTCTAGCTGTTGTCTGACTGTTGGTAATTTTTTCCAAGATTTAAAGCTATACCAGTGGTGTCCAGGGGGGTAAAAAACCCTTAAGAACAGGCAGAGAAATATTCTCGGCATTCTGGGTTCCTACATACTGAGAAATGAAGAAAAACTTAATTTTATTCCTTACCTGGTTGAAAACAGAATGCCTTAGTTTGGCTATTAGTACAAAGCTGAGTCCCATCTCTAAGTGTTTAGGCACATGAACTTTCTAGAGCACCAGACTCCTATGTTCGTGGCAAAACACCAACCACCCTCCCAAGTGATACTTCTCAAGCTAACTAAAATTTATACCCTGAGAATGCAACAGCTGGAGAGCAGCCTAGCCTGAAGTAAAAGTGCAGCTTGGCTGATTAGAACATGGGTTACTGGGTCAGCAGGGAATGTCTCAGCAGATCGGAATTTCTGCATCAGCAGCCACTGCAGTGAGACAGATTTGCATAGAGGAAGGAAAACTTTATTTTTGTGTGCGATTTCTGTAACTTGGTTATTATTACTAGAACCTGCTATGTGGTGTTTGTAACCAAGAGAGACAGGGAAAAAAAGAAGGTTTAGAGGATGTAGTGACTGGAGTAAATATTACAGGAATACAGGTTCCTTTAGTACATTGCAGTTGTCACATCCAGAGCCATGAGGTTTACTGTGGGCTGAAGATGAAAGCAAAACAGAAGGTATAGGACCTGAGGGCTGACCATTAAAACAGTGACATGATGAAAGGATAAGCAATCTATCTGCCTAGTGAATAAAGGCCTATCTCACTTCCTCCAGGGAGAACTGAAGGTCTTGTGTCTTGGTGGTCATGATCATTGGCAGCTCAGCACTCATTTCTGCTCCCCTGTGGGAGGACAGAGAGAGGAAGACAGAGGAAGAGACATGGGGAGAGGAGGAGAAATGAGGGAGGGACCCCAAGTCAGACTCAGGGAATTCTCAGAATTCATTATACATTCATCATGCAGATGCACTGTAATATTCAGTAATAGTCACGTGCTCTGCAAACAGATTTAAACAGACAGGTTTAATCATCAGCATATTAAAGGCTGTCACTACGTACTTTGGCACTTTATCTTATTTGCTAAGAAAGTAGAAAATTCCTGGTCTTCTTGCACATGCTGGAATGTATGCACACAACTCATTTCAGTACATGAACTTTGGAATTTTGGTAATTTTGTAAGAGAGTTGGTTTTGAGACCAAGATGAATTCTGGGCCATAAAATACTTAACTTCTTATAGAAATTGTGATGACTAAATACATATATTAATTGCTTTTAATTGAATCAAACTGATTGATTTATGAGACTCTCTAAGACCCCTAAGTAGTATTTTTTGATTTATCTAAACCTGGGAACGGTTCAGGCTCTGGAATGAGCTGGTGTATAAGTTTTCGGACAAGGTATTAAAACCATCCTATGAAGATTAGCCAAAATATAATGATCCACCTATGACAGCTGAACTTGTGATCTACAGAGGAAATAAAAAATGAGAGAAAGGAATGAAGTTTCAATGGCCATAAGCAAGAGTTAAGAGGTAAAGAGGCAAAGCTCCATTTTGTGAACTCTTCCACCTGAACTCAGTACAACATTGAAGAACAGATTCTACATAATGGCTTAAAGTTCATTCATGCCACATAAAATCTGAACATGCAGGGGCAAAGGTCTGCTAAAAAAAATTTAAGAAATGCTTTGAAAAATTTATTTGGAATCTCTCCCCAGTACAGGGTACCAGAAGGAGACATTCACTGAATGTACTTGTCAAGAGATGACTCACTAGGACTGCAATAAAACACACACTGGGACAGGTGTGTCCAGGGCTTTACTTTCTTAGGTTTCTGCGGCTGCAAGGAGGAAATGCAGTTCAGGTGTGGAGTGAAGTAGATTCCAGTTTCCTGACTTAAAAAGAGCTAAGAATATCTCTGGAGGTCTGCAAGGGATGACAAAGACAACTGCAGACTGGTACCTTCTGCTTTTCTTACTGCCTACTTGATGAAGGAACAAAAGAAAAAATCAACATCCCAGTGGATGGAAAAATTTCACTTGTCTTTATTTTTTCTATTCACTCACCAGAGACCTTTCTCTGGGATTCTAAACAAAACCTCAAAGTCTTCCAGCTCCCATTCATGGCAAGTATCTGTCCATGGAGGGAAGTCTGGGATCTACTCTGAATAGGAAAGCAACTGTTTTAGACCAGAAGAAGGTCTGAAAAACCCCTGTGTGAATTTAAAAACTGCTTTTGAGTTCATCTCTTGACACACATGGTTGTAGGCTGTCACCATCCATGTTAAGAGATCCAGACTCTCAGAGTGAAATAAAAGCTTGTGAAGCCCAGCAGACAAGCCTGCTTCCCAGAGCACTGTCCCTGAGGGAGTCCATGCCTGTGCTTCTGACAGGTGAGCTGCCCACAGAGGGCACTCCCTAGGAAGAGGTCTCTCCCTTTTCTGACCAATTTCCAAGTTATACTCCCTGGGTATATTGTGACAATACATGTGGTTGCCTGGTTGCCTTGGGAAGAGACATCACTGACCAGAACATCTATCACAGCCCCAGTTCTCTGATGCTGCATTCTTTCAGGTAAATGAAGAATATTCTTCACTTGAACAAGTAACAGGGGCCTGTGGCCAAAAGGCTACTCAGGTATCTCAAGAGAACAGTCTCTTCTGGTCAGTTGAGGGCACCCACTGAAGGTGAATGAATATAGAGAACTTCAAGTGAAGAATGTGAAGCATGTATGTTCCTGTTTTGGAGATGACAGCAGACAGCTTTACATAGGTGGAAACCAAAAAGATGGCTACAGGACAAAGAACAGAATGGGTAGTTTGCAGTTCTCTCTCTCACTGAGTTTCACAGAAGGACTCTGGTGCCCCAGGAAGTCAGTGCCACCTGCCTAACCTCTCTCTGATTAAAGCATGACAAACCCAAAGACCACATAGGCAGAAAATATCACACACAATAAACACTAATGCACAGCAAAGCCACTAAGTTAAAAACCAGGAATACCGGTGCTAACATTCCTTTGATTCTTACCTCTAAATCGTTAAAAAATAAATGTGTGTCAGCAAGATTAAAAATCATTTCTTCCATTCGCAGTCCAAGGGTCACTGCCATGGGTGGATCCTTAAAAAACAAAAAACAAGGTTAACTAATTACATACCTCTAAGTTATATTAGAATTACTTTTAAAATTGCTGTATAGAGGGGTTTTGAAACATTAACACTGTAAGAAATTTCTCTGAAATCCTTTCAGTATTAAGCTATTTTAATATAATGCTTATTAAGAAGAGACTACTGAACGTCTGTTTGTGAGAAAATTCAGGGAGCTGTGGATGTTGAAAAATCAAATATTTTGAAAGTCAAGCAATTTGCAACCTGGCTGAACTGGCAGGAAAAAAACAGGTGGCCATATATTTATATATATATATGTATATATACATATATAAACATAAACAAGTATAGAGAAGATTGGAAACAGGGAAGGCACTTTTAATAAAAGATGTATATAAGAATATACACTCCTGTGGAAAGCTTATGTAAGTTGTTTTTTGCTACAGATCATCCCTTCATTGCTGATGAAACACAGGAATCCTGTCCCTGGATAAGAGTCATTCAAAATGCTGCATTTGTTCATAGGTCATCTTTCACACTATCAAATTGCTCCGCCTCAGCAAGACACCACAAATCTACCGATCTGCAGCAACACTGTCTGAGAGCATTAAGTGTACAGAAAGGCAAGGTAATTAATTTAACTTCTCTGAGTTTGCTAGGAGAGAGGTAAAGCAGATTTGTGTTGCCTTACATTTAGTTTAAAATAATGGTGCCTGATGCTTTGCTGACACCTGGTACCTGGTTTGATTATTGCCATAATTATCTGCCTGATCTTGAGGGGTTCTAACTTTTTAATGCTTAACGTACTGCAGTGAATACACATATGATCTTCTTCTCATCAAAATATGGAAAAAATATATATTTCATCATTTAAACTCTGATTGACACCAGCAAGTTTTCAGAAATCCCTTCTTAAATACCTTGAGATTTAAAGTCTAAAAGTTTACCAGCATGTAGCAACAAAATCTTACAAAAACTCAAATGATCATTTGTTAGCATTAGGATCAAAGGCTTCCCAACCAGGATCAGGCAGTCACTACTCCAGGGCTTTGCAATGACAGAATAAAAGATGGCTTCTGCACTCAAGCACTTAATAACTAATGGTAAAATCTGAAACACTAACATTTTGACTCTTGCTCATGAACAAGTCATACTTGAAGGGGAGAATAGTGTTCAAGAAGTTGTAATGATCCAAAGTTAGACCCAATTCTCTGGCTGTGAAAGGAAACATTTTTATGCTAACCCTTGAACTGGTCTAGGCTACCTTTCAGAAGCAAAAAAAAAAATGCAGTGCCCGGGCAAAGACCTTCATACATTCTGTCTTCTGTAGTAATGTTCATTGTATTTGAAAGTCACATGGCTGAAGGCAGCCCCAAGTGCAAAGGTCAGTTTTCCAGGAGGGTGATTAAGGAGCACCATTAACAGATTAGCAAAACTCATGTTAGGCACTTAGAACACAAATCACCGAAATACCCTTGACTCAGGAGATTCCTCATCAAGCCATAACGCTTTTATCAAAACGCCATCATATATAAATGTGTTTGTCTCTTCTTTCTTTTGCATTTCTTTTCTGTGCACAGTAAAATTTATAAAAAATTTTAAGTTTTTTCACCATAGATATAACAGAGAGTATTTGTAATATGCTTTTTTACCTCAATCCCATGAACACTAAGGCATGTGCATAATTTTATGCACAGGTGGTAACTCATTATTATTTATGTAAGTCATTCACTGGAGTGCTTCCAAAACTGGAATCTCCGACTTTTAATTCTCAGCCTCTTTTTACCCCTTCCTGGGTAGAAGCAGACTTGAATGTGGAAATTTCCTATAATGTTTTCTGTTATAATCCAGTTCATTTTTGCAGAAACTACCAACTATGTATGACAATTTTCTGCCTTGCCTAGTATAGTTGAAAGATGTAAGTGTGACAAAGCTCTTATGATTTTCTTATTAGTAGTAGTTTTGTAACCAATTATGCCTGATTATTACTATTAAAATTATATTTCCTATATTCCTGCTTTGGCAAAGGCATGAGAAGGATATTGCTAGGTACTGTATGTAAAATAAAATAAAGCAAAGCAAAGGGAATTAATTTCAGCTTATTATAAAATCAGTATGGGATCTCCCCATAACAACTTCTGCTAGGGAGAGTTGCTGGAATTGAATTCTCAAGATATGAACTTCCCTTCTTCCCTTAATAAATTGGCCAAAACTTTGCACTGCAACTGTTTAACAAGAATTAAACATCATGTTCCATCCCGCTCTTGCCATGTTAAGTTCTTTCCTTCACATACAAAAATAGACAAGAAAGCAGATTTGTCAGGGTCTTGTGGCTTTATAGTGTTTGCACAATATGGAGGAACATGACAATTATCATTTCAATGTCTTTCAGCCTGAAGCAGAAGTTACAGATTCAAGTGGCACAAAGGACTGAGTGTTGAATAGAAAGCAAGAAATTTGCAGTTGATACAGATTTTGGCATAGCAGATTGAAAAACTTAGTAAGAGGCAGACAACTTCTGGCAAAATTGTATTTTGTGCTACTCTGCATAAGCACACAATAGAGGAAAAAATGATTTAAAAAAAGAATCTGGAAGTTTTCCCCAGATAATTCACAGAACAAAGAACGACTCTTTGGCCCGCAGAGGTATGATGTTAGCCAGATATCATTAGTGTGCAGAAGAATCAAGACCAGCTACAACACTTCTGTACACCTAAATACAAATTACTTTAGTTACATTAGGATGAAGGCACTAAACTGGAGCCAGACTGTCTGTCTGTGGACTTCTGTACCAGACTGGTCCATCCATCGGAATGTCTCCTGGGAGACTAGATAAAAATATCCTGGGAGGACCAATACTTCAGTGTTTTGATCAAGAGAGATCAGCTGGAATAAAGCCCCAAAAGCTCAGTGTCCATTAGTGGGAGAAATCTATTTAATACTGTCTTGGTATGTCAGGTTTCAGCACATGTTCAAAATCATTTCATTTCTTGGGAAAAAACTGCAAACACCAAAGTGACTTTAACAAAACCTCAGAAAACAAAGAGATGAATAGACTGTCAGGTAGATCCATTGTGACAGGAATTTGCATGCATGAAGCCTTAAAAATAAGCAAGAAAACAAGCAAAAATTTAAGAAGTGATTTTCAGCGGTCCTGAACAGACTTAAAACAAAACTAATCTCAGGAAAAAGTGGAAATGCTCAAATTTAATGCCAATATTTTAACCTAAAGACACTTCCCTATATTACGTATGTGGGATTCTCAGACTTAAGTTCAGCACTCACTCTCTCAAAGGGGACACTGTCCCAGGAGAGATTCATGTGGGTGGCAATGGAGGAAGAGAACACATCTCTTCTTAATAACCGTAGCTGGTGGCTGATGAAGGAAAACTCACGTACTCCATAGGGAGTCTCTGTTCCACGCTCTCTAGAAGGCAGTAGGAAAATCAACTCAGAGGTCTCAGACAAGGAGGGAGTGAATGGAGAGGACAACTGGAGGTGATGAGAGATACACTATTAACACAGGCGGACAAGAGAATATTTATGCGTGAATTTGGGAATGTCATCATGGATGTTAATGGTGACAAAGTTTTTCTGTTTAATGACCAGACAAGCAGACAGCGAGCAGTAAAAAGCTTCTGAGCCCTTTCCAAAGAAGTGCACAAGGTTAATGAGGCTTCCCTGACAACCTTCTGTCATTCTCAGTGCTATAAAAAATGGCAAAATATGATCATTAAGTGAGGATTTGTTTTGATTTTTCCACTTGGAAATCAAATTCTCCCTCTTCTAAGCTCACAGAGGAATTGTATTCTTTTTTTAAACAGTTGCACTGTGAGTCACAGCATTTATCTGGGAATCCTTGCCCTCTGGATTGACCTGGGAGAAATGAATGAAATATAAATGCTTGGAGCTAGAGAAAACTCCAGCTTAATCATCCTTTAACCAGCAAGAATAACTGGAATGCAATGGAATAAAGAATACACACTGTTCACAGGGAATAAGAATGCATCTCATAAACTTTTAAGAGATGATGACATCTGCTAACATGTGTCCTGTCACATCAACAAATGGTCTCTTAAGAGCTCAGCATTGTAGAAAACCATATCTGTCAACTGGTGCTCAGCTGCAAAAACTGTCATCATCCACACAAGTCACAGTATAACAGCTCCAATGCCAATGTTCGCAATTGGCTACTGCAGTAAGTAATTAAAAATAGAAGTGTACTGGTTTTATGAAGTACAAAGCAGATGAGTAAATGAGCTGAAAAATGAGAGGTGATCTTACTGCTGGGAGGCAGCACAGTTGTACTGTAGTTTTCATTCTCTTTCAATGTTAGCCCAACAAAATAACCAATACACCAAAAACCAGAGGGAAACAGTCACAGGTAGAAAACAGCAAGGCATGGAATATTCTTCTGTGAAAGCTTTGTATTTTAAATGTAGAAGTGATACTCTGGCCAACCTCTGGCCAAATCTCTCCCAGTTCAGTTGGGCTTAAAGCTATACTCTACTGGTGCCCAGATAAGCAGCAGCAATTTGCCCCCTTTTTAAATGAGATACTTACAGCTGCATCCTTCAGCAAAACACTAATTTTAACATTGCTATTATAAAATTTTGACATCGCTATTATAAAATTTTGACATCAAATAATTATCCTACCATGAAAAGTGCTGAACAAGTATATACCAAATAGAGTGTCCATTCTCAACTTCATAAATCCTCAGGCATAACTCAGAGATCTGCTCTTCGCTTGACAAATACACAACCTGAAACTTGCCTACTGGATCCCGGCCTGCCAAATAATCTCTGCCAATGAAAGCCCTAATTGCCTAAGGAGATGCTGGTTTGACTTTCCTTTTTCTCTTCTACTCCAACTACTTGTTAAACTGTAGAAATCTTTTGCAAGTGTTTATTTCTGGATACAACAGCAGCTCTCAAGTGCTCCTGCAGTCACATGTGGATCCCTATGCCAGGCTATGGATCTATATATGCTATATATATGGAGCTATATATGCTGTACCTCCTCTCACTGCATCCCTGTGCAGCCTGAGCTACAGCAGAATAGAGAGATTAAAAGACTAATTTATGATTTTTTTTTTTTTTCACCTTGTACTGAAATAAACAGCAAAAAGAGCTGGTGAAAATGAGGAATGAAAGTTTACATGTCAATGAGTAGGTGGGAATATCCTTGCCTGTCTGTATATTCCCACTAGCTCTGAATCAGTATCTCACTCTTTCTAAGTATGAAATGAGGACACTTGGTATAAGAAGTTGCCTTCCCTTAAAGCAATGCTTGCATTAAAAACACACTATTCTCACTTAGAAAATTTACATACGCGAGAAGGGAAAAATTCTGATTGTCCTGAAAGGGTTTTTTTTGGTGTGATTTCTTTTCTTTGTGAGTTACCTGATTATGTTATACAAAATGAGCTCATGAAATATATATGGAAGAACATGCTGTGCACAGCTGAGCATCTTGTGACATTAGATGCCTTTACTTTTTAAAATCAGGTAGCCAATCACCACAGATAAATAATTTAGTATTGCCACTCTTTTACACCAGCCTGTTTCTTTTTCCATTGTTAGGCAACAATTTTATATCACCTTTCCAGGAGAAACAGCTCTCTCAATACTTTTGAAAGACCTATGTGCTAACAAGACTTCTGCTGACAACCTCACAATTCTTGGAGTATTTACTCTCATAGCAACCCAATTCTGGTAAAAATCCAATCTTCAGTCTGGATTAAGACCTTGTATACAGATGGAAATCATACACAGAAAAGATAAGGACCATATGTACTGAACATGTCATGTACCAGAGACTGAGTGAAGTCTATCTGTGGGACCTTTCTCTTCTCCCATTTCTAACCTCTTAGGCACTTAGGCTCAGACACATCCCACCTTAAATTTAGACAACACTGCAATTACATGCAAAAGATAAAATTCTATGTGGCAATTGCAGTCACTGCAAGAAGGAAAAAGTCTACTATTTTTATTCTACAGGGTCTGGAAATGAGCACCTTTCCCTACTTGCGTGGATGCCACCTATCAGTACCAAAAAATAAAAACCAAAAAAAAGCCCAAACAAAACCTAACCAACCAACCAACCAAACAAAACCCCCCCCAAAAAACCCAACCCCCCCAAAAACAAAACAAAAAAGAACCAAAAAAAGGATTTTACTTTCAGAATTCCACAACTCCGCATCTTTTGCACCATAGATATCCATGACATTAGTTTGCTGATGTTGATCTCAGCAGAATAACTACATTAATTTCACTAAATCTTGAGATACTTTTGGTTCATATAAGACTTTATCTGCTGTCAGTACTACTGTCTGTTAATATGCCATTACTGATATACCAAGAGGAATTACATTTCTGTTGCTGTTTCCAAGACATTTTTCAAAGTTATCCACAGATGTTTTGTGAGCTACAAATGAGCTCTGATTTTTAAAACTATGTGTTACAGTTGGTTTAGGAAACATCCTAAGGGCACAATCAAAAATGGATGAAAGGAATGACTATCACTGTGACAATTCAGCAAGTCCTGTGGTTGTCTGTGGGCTCAAAGTGATGCAAAAGTTTGTGTGCAGCTAGGTTTCTCTCTTGTTTTGATAACTATTAGTTGGAAATGGTTCTGGCAAAGTCACTGTTTTTGCAGTGTCTGAAAAACAGCAGAAGAGGATTTTTTTGACAGAGAACTGAAACGTGCACAGATCTGGCACTGTGAAGCTGCAAAGCAAGGAAGGCTGTTTTTTGCAAGACATGAGTAACTATCCTTATCTTAGCATTCCAGAAATTCAGATTTACACTTGGCCTGTGACTTTTCCCATTAACTTTCTTTTTCAGTAGCCACAAAAGGTTGATTGCATGGAAGACTGGCCCATCTCTGGTTATAATCCACAGGTTCTGGCTTTGGACATTTCTAACCCACTGGTAGGGGAGGGGGTTGTGAAAAGCATTTCTGTGATGCATTGTTTTTCGCATCCTTTTCTCAAGCATCTGATTCTGGCTGGAATAATGATGCTGAAAACATGCTAAACAAGCCCCTTATCTGACACAGTATGGACATGACTATGTTCTTAAAAAGAAATACCCTTGCATTAATTTCACTTGAATAGAACAAACAGCACAGAGAAAAGTATATATGTACATACTAACATCTCCCTTGTCCATTTTCATCCTTCCACATATTTGCTTTGGTTTTTTGTTTTATCCAGGCCTTAACTCTACCTCTCCCATCAGTCTGCTCCTGTTGTTACACACCAGACCCTTCTCACCTTGTCCAAGCAGCCATTCCCCAGACTCCCAATACCAGCCTGGAGGGCTCCCAGAGCTCCTGCTCCTGCAGTCTGCCACTGACTCTCTTTGCCTCCCTCACTCTTCTTCCTGCTCTCCCACTCGTTGCTCTGTGACCTGAACTCCTTTTGGACTCACGGAAGGGGAGAGGATGCTTAAAACTACTTGGGAGAGGGTTTCACTCCCCAGCATTACTCAGCCCAGAGCCAGCCAAGAGAATCAAAAATTCAGTGAAAAAGGTGAGGAGTCAAAGAACAACATCTGCAGCTGGCATTGAAATAAGTCAGACTCTTACTCATCCTATTCATAAATTTCCCGGTAAATTCACCCACCAGCCCAGTTTCTTATTTCTTCCTTTACTCTTCCAGATACTGTCAGTTATTTCCATTTGTGCACTTCATCTATTATCTCCCTGCAATGTCTCTTCCAACTCACGTCAGGAACCTCATCCTTGTTCCTCTATAAATTCTCCTCTCATTCGCAGCATCTGCTTCAACCCTGCCTCATCTACTGTGCTTAGGGTCTGTGTCTCATTTCTCCTTGACTTCTTCATATTAACCTTCTGAAAATGGGGTTTACTGTACACTTTAACTTCACCCAAGCCATAAAGAAAAGAGAAGTGGAAAACATGTATGTAGTCAGGCCAGATAGCTGCAGTGAATTGACACAAAATTCACAGCTCACATACCTTGCCATACTTCTGTGCATATGATCCTGTAAGCAGCGAATGAAAAACTATGATTGTTTCATCCAAATCCCAAACAAATACACGCTGAAAACAAAATTAGGGAAAATATTATCAAACAAATAACATCACAGTCCCATCACCACACCACCCGGGGAGGTTAAAAGTAAACTGAGTCTTAAAAGGTTAACCAAGTACTTATTAACTGAGCAGGTTTCTCTGAAATCATCAATAAGAGTGTATCATGCACGGTAAAAAGTCAAAAGGCAGTAACTTTTTAACTCTTCAACTATTTTTTACTTGTTCTCTGAAAAGCTTTTCACAAAAGCTCTGTAATGCAGATTTCAGAAACGTGATGGGGGTCAGACATAATTGTTAAGGATAAACTACTTTCAGATACTTCTCTGTGGGTCTTATTGATTCAAGATTCTTCTTTATTTCTACTGATTAACTAAAATCTAGAATTCAAATAATACTGTAGGATGAAACATTATTTTAATTCAGTTTCATACATTCGATTTCACTCATTTTAATTTTCATTGGTAAATAATAAATTAAGAAAAACCAACCAACTAAAAGAAACCCTGACATGTAAGAAGTTAGTTTCTTCACTGGAAAAGCAAACAATGTAAGTTTCTGTACAAAAGCAACAGCATTTTCATTCAGTTCCTAGCCCTGCAGCCCACCCTGCTACCACAGGAGGGGCTATGTGGCCAGCCGAGTCCCAGCAACAATTTTGTCTTCTGCTGTACCCAGGACTGTTCAGTGGCGGCAGAGCAGTGGGGCACGCCAGGGCTGCTGTGTCGCCGCGCTGCTCCGGTGGCAGCAGGGGACACACGGCACTGGCAGGCAGCACAGCACGTCCCTGGTGCCAGAGCTGGAGGGTCACACACACGCACAGGCACTCTGCTTCCTCCTCCTGCTCCTGCCACCACATGGCACTGCACGGCTGACACGGGAGCGACACCACTATAATTACTCTGTTGCTAAGAGGTCACCTGTGCTTGAAATTGTCATCCCATAGATTAGGCAGATGTATTTCTTCGCTAAGGGACTGATCTTGCACATACTTAAGCACAGCCACAACTTCACAGAGGTAAGCTGCCTCATTTATAGCCACTGATATAACATACAAGCACAAGCACAAATAGGTGCCTAAATATTCAAAAGGCTATGGCCAGAGGATCCTGCATATTTACACTGCATCCATAAATGCATGTAATTAAGCTGAGCGATATATTTGAGGTTTCCTATTCAAAAAACTACAAGAAAATGTGACAATTTTGTACAGATTTGTTCTATTGAATGAGAAACTGTCAGGCACATAATCTAAGAGCTAAAAAACACAAGACTGAATTTCTACCTTTCTGCCTAATTTTGTCATGCAGAACAGTAAAGTCTCACTGTACATGTATGTTAAAACAGCTACTACCCTCTGTTACAATCAGTTAGTGAGTTCAGTTACACTGAGTCCACGATGTCTTCTAAAGTGCTTTAAGCTATTTTCACAGCTGCAGCATTCAGAATTTACACTTCCTTAGAAGAAACCTCCACGTTGATGTTCATCAATTACCGCAGACATACCTCCAAGTCACTGTCCGGAGGGGGTGATGGATTATTCTTCCGCCCTCTACCCCGAGACTTTGACCCAGAACTCCTACATGTTCTCTCATCAAGATCTTTGATTGGCGTGGAAGGGCTCTGCACTGTGTCAAACTCCCCTGTAAAGTCAATCATTCATGTCAAAATTAGTGCTGGATTTTTAAATAATTAACTTTTTTTCTCAAAGTTCAACACATCTGTATGCAAACTAGATGGCAAGAGACATGTAAAAAAACTTGTATATAAAGAATGATAATGTGGCTTGTCTTATCTACATGGAATCAGCAGATGCCATGTGCACTTTTGACTTTACCAATGAAACACTATAAACCTTTCCAGAGTAAGTGAGAGATTCAAATGACACATATACATGTGCATATACACAAAAACACACAAGCTCAGGCAAAATATCCATATCTCCAAGGAAGATATATTTTAGAGGTCATGCTAATGGTTTCTCAAAACATGAAGTACTGTTTAATTAAAGCAGTTAATTTCCCATGTTTTCAGTTCAGCTAGACTTATTTCCAAGGCCTGCTTTACGTTTACCAGAACACACTTTGGCACTCGTCCATGTCCCAGAACAGCTAGGCAGCTTCCAGCTTCATCTCCTCCTCCCATGCCACCTGCACTTTAGTAAAGTTCACTTTTTTCCTTCACCTTGCCTCAGCCCATAAATTGCCAGAGGAAAGCCTTAATATTAAATGCAATATTCCAGTTAGTACCTAAAAGAGGATGAAGTTGTATTTACTGTGTTCTGATCATCTTTCTCTAAGTGTGAAGATTGTGGGCTGTCGCAGAGATGTGCTGGAAGGGTCTTTGATCTGGTATGGCATAGCTGGTCTTAACCACACTCCAGTCTATCCCTGACTTAGCCGTTTAACTTGTTTTCCCTCTGGTCATAACAAAGGGCTTTAGAGGTGATCATAAACCAGTAGCTGTGTACTTCTGTGACTGACAGAAGTAAGTATCTCCTGAGAGGATGGTGTGGAACTTCTCTTTACAAATTACTTTAATGCAACAGCTCAGTATATGGAAAATATAACTTTCTTCACAACACAGTGCCCTTTCAAAAATTCTAGCAGCAAATGCAGTTTGGCTAGGTTCCCAAGTGCTAAATGACAAAAAAACCTCCTTCATCACTTATCCTGTTAATAATGATTTGATTTTTCTCCACTAAAGGAGGAAAGGGTACAGCTTTGATCTGACATCTACTACAGATTTTGATTCAAGGGAGTCCTTGAGCTGCCTGTAATTGAGCATTTCTGGGCCACTGTGGTAATATTTGTTAAAAGTGCTCATGATGGCACATCTACAGAATAAATTAACACTTGGTACAAATGTTTCCCAAAAGTCTTCTGTGATGCATCTGATTTTGAGCTGAAATCTGACTTTTTTTTTTTCATTTTTATTAAAAAGCATCACTGAGTGTCCAGCAGATGAAGGAGTTCCATTTTTCTGCTCTGTTCTGAACTTGCGAGACCACATCTGGAAAAATGCGTAGTTTTGGGTCCCCAAGTAGAAGGGAGATATTGTCAAACTGGAGTCAGTCCAGGTGAGGGTCACCATGACAGTTAAGGGGGCTGAGCATGTAGCAAAAGAGGCTAAGTGACTTTTCATAGAGGTATACAGAGAAAGGACAAGCCACACAGACAGAAATCCCTACAGAATGGAGAGAGAGAGAGTTCTTGTTGACTAATCATTTCTATTCCCAGCATGGTGTTGATCTCAGCAAGGTCACTGCAAGCAGTGAAGCAATCAATAAGGATCACATTTTCTTAGCTCCTTCCCCATAAGAACAGGAAAATGTACTTTGGTAATGTGCAAATGTACAAGAAGCATCCCAATCAGAACCCTTGTGCAGCAAAAACGTACAGTGGCTTTCAAAGAAGTTTCTGTACAAAAACATAGTCTCCTAGATTCTTCTGATTGAGTGGAAAAAAATGTCCCAAACCAAACCCCCAGAAACAAAAAGGCAAAAACTAAGTGAAGATGAATGCTTACATTCTTACCATAAAAGTCTTCTTATTTATAACATTTCAACACATTACAACAAAATCAAAACTCATTTCTGCAGTAATATACTAAAACATCTGTTCTCAATGACTGTGTTTATTCTAATCTACCAAAAATAAAATTTAAAAAAAAGCCCTGTTCTAAATCTGCTCTGAAAGTACCCAACAACTGAAGTAAATAACTCCGATTTTTATTTAGCATTAGCCATGACCTGGTGCTCCAGTCTTCTACTTGGGTCAATGCTGTTCACAATTGCATAATTATCTATTAATCAGTACTGTAACTAATCACTGTTCCTTGTAAAATCTAGATATTTAAAGCCAACTTTATTTCATTATGGTAATCTCTAAATCAGAACGAACAGCTGTCTCTTGCTTGAAAGCAAGGTATGCATCTATTTTAGAACTGCAGAAGTCAGTAGTGCTTGTTTTTTTAAACAACTGTAGGCCTAATTGCTCGATTTTCTTTTTACTAACAGCAGTCTAAAGGAGAAACTACACTTTTCTTATCCTCCATTTGCTTTAGAAATGAGGTCAATGCTGATTAAATGAAAATTTATTAAAAATTCAGCCCTGTAACATAAAAGAATGTGAGAAATTCTAGTACCAAAGAGTATTGAAAACATTAACATCATGAAGAACTCCTACTGCAGCTTGTATTAGACAGAAATTTTTATTACAATGTTTGAAATTTTTTAGCTTTTTCAATATTCAACACATGCCTAATAAATATACCTCATAGCCTTATCCCACCGGGACCATGAGCAGCACCAGTGATCCAAGAAAACAGTAGGAAAATGTTAAAACCAGAATATGGAATGACAGCTTTATCACAGATGTTCTTACACATACTCATACACTTGTCCAATATGAAAACTTTCACGCTGTGGAGACCTTGCTGCAGCTCCAGTTAGAGGACAGGGAATTACAGCACCATGTTACAAAGGGAATTACAGCACCCCGTTACAAATGGAGGTGGTCTTTCATATCCAGGACATTGTTTCCCACCTCTACTTCGATGATATGAACATCCTCTCCTCCTTGTTAGAACACAGTTCTACGACTTAAGCAGGAGAAAAGAGTTTATGCAGTCTGAATATAAACCTAATGCCATCTCCCAGAGAAGCTACAAAGGGTGACCTCTTTGTGGGTACCAAATTAAACTTTGCTGCATCCCAGTAATGGAATGGGAGTTAATATCCTATGGCAATTCACCTCCCCTAACCCTGGATATATGATAGCAAGGTGCCTTCACATGAAATTTTTATCCAGGCCCATATCCTCTGCTAGAGTTTTATTTGCCTCAAATTAAATGTACTCCTGTATTCAACAAATACACTCAAGTGTACTTTTCTCCTGAGACCTCATCTCCTAGTCCATCTGAGTTATCCCTATTTGAGATGAAGTGCCCTAGGAGATACCTTTTTGTCTCAGAAATACTCTGTGGTAACGAGTGCATTTTGAAAAATCTTAATATAAGGCAGGCACAATGCAAGCTCAGAAGTCCCTGGTTTAAGGAACTGAGCATTACACAGATGTGGAACGGATGAATTTCTGAGCCCCTTCATAATTTCCTTATGGATTGACTTTTGTTACATATTCTTACCAGACAGAGAAGCCAGAAGACAGCTTCAACATTACAAACCTGCTTTTTTTCCTGACTTCTAGTGTGTTATGGTTTGCCACGAATAGCAGAAAGAGTAAAATCTATTTCAGTTTTCATCTCATTTTTTTCATACAGTCAATAAATAAAATTGTAGCTGGTATTAGCTCTTGATGTGATGGGGCTTTATTATGAAAATGAGAAAAATCCTATATGTGTGAGGAGTACTAGAGGCTTTGATTAAATATTTGAATTAAGAGCCAGTGGAGATGCCAGAAGAATGAAGTGCCTTGTTGTGCTTAGTCTTAGGGTTTTGTTGGAGCAAGTCTTGTAAGAACTTGTTTGACAGCAAGTGAACACAGTGAGTGCTAAAGATCTGCAGTATGATCTATGATATCTGAAATGATCTCCAAGACACTGCCCCTCACCAGTGGAAATTTATTTTTACAGTGACACAGAAGGGCACAGGCATGTCATGTATTCACAAAGTGGGCGTTTCACTCTCAGCAGAGGGTCGCATGATCACTGCAACACTTCACAGAAATAAGGAGCAGATGAGGGCGGATTTGTTAAGTTCAGATGCACAACCTACTTAACAAGAGAACAAGTTCATATGCTTAAACAATCCACAACCAAGAAAAATCTTTACCGTTTCACAGATGTGAAGCCTTCAATACTTTTTCTACCTGTTCAAACTACTTAAGATTCCTTTTCTTTTGCCAGTTCTATTCAATACTAATGGTACTTGTAATACATGATACATTTACACAGCATTTATAGGAAACACAGATACCTAGGGGAGAGACAACATGGGAAACTGTCTGATTTTCTCAAATAAGAATTTGAAGGAATAACAAAGCAGCAAGGAAAAGTACACAGGACATACACTTGTAACTTGTGAGTACACTCCATACTCTTCTAAAAATTCTTTATGTATGATTCGTGTCTGTTATAGATATCCTCCACCTGATGAAATTTCACTTGATTTCACATTACCTGTAGGTTCTTCTTCCTAAATTTACATTCTGAGACTACTGAATAATGTTACACTTTTCATCAAAAATCAAAGGGATGTGTATCTCCCCATCACCATTCCATATCATATCCATATCCACACCACATCATACCCCACCCCAAACACACACAGCACAGCACACTGTTACAGTTTAAAAATCAGCCGGAGGAAAACATTTATATAGGAAAAATTTCAACTAATTTAATTAAAATTCCAGTGTTTTTAGCAAATTTAAGCAGTTTATATTAGGTATAATATAAACTGCTTATACTTTTCTACACAGTTACTTTTCCTTTGTACAAATTCGTTACAATAATACCTTTGTCTTTCTGCTGTATTTTTCAGTAAGGTGGTGCAGTTGTTAGGAAAATGTATGCAATAAGCTGATTTTGTGACTAAAGCATAAATTCCTCCCCTATTCAGAGCCTAATCCAAAAGCCAGTTTGTTAGTCTTTCAAGAAATGCTCACAGTCTGCGGGCAAGGCAGACACTGCCCATGGTGGCTGAGTGAAGCCAGTGCCCCTGAAAGAGACTGCTCTAAGGGTGCTAAAGAAAAGTGAAGAACTGCCACTAGCCTCCAGAGGTGTCCTAGGAATACAAGTAACAGGCTGCTGTGCTGTGGTGGCTGTGCACAAGAGGGCAGGGCTGGGCAGGCAAAGGGAGCCTCCTCATGTCTCTTAATAATGCTCTTGCAAATTCGACTACTTCAACACAATTTTTTTTTTATGGTGCTAATAAACCAATTTGTCTATTCTTGGTTACTTAAATTAGTGAATTAGCAAGCATGGCTTGTACATATTGGAATAAAGCCCATGTGCTCTTGCTAGCATGGCTGGGGTACAATTAAATGAAAAATGCTATCTTGTTTTAAATTCTTTACAGCAATACTTCAGAATTCGTAGGTGGAAGCAGGAATGCTCCACTGCCAGTGGTACTGAAAACCATCTCAGTCTGCAAAAAGCTTTATTTAATTAGCAAACAAACTGGACAAATTTCCTAACTAAACAGTAAAAAAGCTTATTTTGGGTGGTTTACATGATAAAATTTTCTGAAAGGCATGAGCTTAAAATATGAATATTCAAACAAGCCATTCAATCAATGCAAGTTGGATATTCAAATCCTGTCTTTATACAAGTAGACAATAAAATACAAAAATTGTTTTCACCTGAATGCAGATCTGTACCTGGTTGACTAGTCAAGCCAGGGAGAGAGTCCTGTAACTGGTAGGTTGATGATGATGAAGTGCCATCAGCTGTGTTGTTTGAGGTCATATATGCACCATATGTTGATGCTGAGTAATACTGTGCATACTGATTTTGGCCAAAAGCTGTGTATGATGGATATTCCTGAAACAGCAGATGCAGCAGAGCACTCAGTTAAACACAGTAATGAGTGAATTTTTTCCCGTTAAATATTTCTAAGTATACAGTCATATGATTTTTACTAGTGTTTTGAAGTCTTGGTTTAGCTTTTTTTAACTTTAATAATACTTAGTGTTTTTTTAATTTAAAGATATTTACTAAAAGACTACAGGGAAGCTGCTGAGTTATTTAACTGCTAAAATATGTAACTAGGGTTCCAGTAGGATTTTGATCATTTTGCACAGAAAATAGCATTGAACCACAGTGAGTCTCATTCAACATAACAGATCTAAATTAAAAAAACATGCTATCACTGGAGCTATATAAGTCCTTTTGTAACTGGCAAATAGAAATGGCAATATTCATACCTGTTGTGAACTACTGAAGTTTGTAGAATTTGAAACAGAATTGTTTGAATAAATAGTGGACGATGGTGTAAAACTAGAACCTAAAATTAAAAAATACAATTAACTGTGAGAACCTGTTTGTGAATCAAAACAAAATTCTAATTAATATATTCCATTTTAAGATGTAGAAAAATCAGAAAAAAACCCCAACATTTATTTTCTGTTATAAGTATGAAATAGTGTAATGAAACTTTAAAAGAAATGAAATGCATACAGGCATACATTCCTCTTCACACTATGCAAGGAAGGGATCAGCAGTGAGTCATCTCACCAATTTAGATAACATTTTTCAGTCTATTCCAGTCTCACCCCTCCTCAAGTACTGTTTTTCTCTTTTGCCTTCATTTCTAACACTTTAGTGTTACGTTTGAGAAACAAAGACCTTTTCAAAAGACTGTATCTGGGTGTTTTCAATCAATCTGTAATGAGGCATGTCCTTGTTTGCAACATAAATCAGATGATTCATATTGCAGTTTGTAATATGCAGAAGATTAAACATTGTATAAGAAGCCTAAAAATTATCCAAATACAACGGGTTATGGATGACCAGAGGGTAATTAATGAATTATTAACAAATGGTAAATGAAAGAATAAATATCAATTAAGGAGAAGTTCTAAAAAATTACTTTGATCCAAAGAGAAAGAAGTATCAAATTGTGTCATACTCAGAAACATGAAAACAAGGAAAAGAGACTTGTATATGTTAGTAAATACAATGAATGCTTCCAGTCCTGCCATGTGATTTCACTCCACTACAAAATCCAAAAGAAGGTGCAAATAGGGACTGCATTCCATGACCAGATCTAAAGTAACAGATGATCAAGATGAATACACATAAGCTTATTAGTACTGGAAAGAAATACTTAGCTTTGAATTTTAGAGGTGGCTACTCACCTGGCATCTGGTAAGAGTAGGGTGTTTGGCCTGGCTGTGGGGTGGAAAACCCTGGGCTGTAACTGAGGCACCCGCTCTGCAGGGGAGATTGGGTCTGTGAGAGCCCACTTTCCGTCTTGATGCCTGGCAACATTACACCCAAATCTGTATAAGAAATTAATTTTCAACTGATTCTTTAAAATATTTTGTTACAGTTGGGAAAACAAAAGAGAAAGCAAAAAAAAACCCACATTCCATTCAGCATTGCTTTTAGTTCTACATAAAGTGAAGTAATAAGTGGTCAAATACCGTAAGTGGGTAAGCTGTAGGGCTGTCCTGTCTGTGAGTAGGCTGTATAGACCGCTGGTTGCTGCATTCCTGAATACTGGGTTTGTCCGGCATAGGCAGACATTGTTTGAGCTGCTGGTGTAGAAAGAATGTGTGGATAGGGCCTAAATATCAGGAAAAATAGCATTACTGTGGCAACAAATACTTTGTATGTTGATTCAAGCAATAAAGTAAAGAAAAAGGTTTAAAGATGTCCAAAGGCAGTTCATTATTCTGCCAACTGCTCCTCTTCTGGGATTTGTTCCATCCCCCACTGAAATAAGCTGAAAAACACTCTGTCCCACATTCCCCAAGGCACAGTGAATATTTTATGCTGTCCCACCATTATTTAATTCTTAATCTACTGTGTCCACTTTTAGGTGGGCTGTGCCACTGCTGCGTCTCTATATGGATTTAACCTCTTTCAGCCGAGATCAGCCATTAGAAAAGCCTCCACGCTTTTTTAATCCAGTGGAGGGAAACTTGGACTACAAGGATAAAGGAAACACAGAGGTGAATGTTGAAGCTAGTATATTATGTCATCTGTATAGGTTCTGCTTCAACAGACATGCAGCCTCTAGCTTCAATGGGAGATGGATCCTACCCATTGAGAGCAGCACAAAAAATACAACAGTGCTTTGGTAACCAGATGGGCTTTAAATGTTCGGAAAATATGGGCTAGGGAAATAGAATGGAAATAAAAATGGTCTTTTATTTATGAATACTGAGGTTTTATAGAGAGATTGAATAAAATCAAGTTTAAAATTTTTGCCCTCCAGAGTTGCAAAAATATACAAAGAAACATTTTTCTTGGATTGTTTTGTAAGTCAAATAAGACTTTATGGACCAAGAGTTGAATAAACACACTCTGCAGAATTACACTAAATGAAACCTGGCCATTAAAAGCCATGACTAAATTTCAGATTCTAATTTTTTTTAAATTTTTTTTTCTTTCTAATTAATTCAGTACAGTTGGCAGCATTTACTATCAGAAAAGGATTATTCGTTAATTTAGATGCCAAAAAATTGTAAGAGTAGATAAAAAATTCTATTAAACCTTGTAATGTATTTGGCCAAAAGTATCTAATTTAGTTTGCCAAAACCTGGTTTAAGTGGAAAGAGAGCTCTTACTTCAAGCACCTACTTTCTGTATTAATAAATTTTGGCTACCATTATATGAATGCAAATTTGCTAAAAAAACTTGAAAGAGCGTAATTGGCTCTTGAACTTTTAGATTTAATATTTTCTCTGTATCAAAGTCACACCAATAGCTGTATCAAATACACGGAAACAAGCAGGTGGCATACTGGAATCAAGAACTCTTGTGCACAACACTGATCATAGGACAAACAAACTGATAGGCTGCCAACTGCAGCAGTTTCATACAACACCTTTGGTGTTCCTTCCTAAAGTTCCCACTCCTGGATTCATGTCACTGCCCAAGAGTCAGTCCCCACCCCTGCCTCCCCCCCCAAAAAAAAAGTGTGAAGAAGTTTTCTATTCCTAACAAAAACTGTTGGCTTAAAAATAATAAGATTAAAAGCTAATCCAATTTATTTGATTTTTAAATCTTGTGATATTGGAGAGGGACAAGGAAAGGGTGGTTCATGATTGTGGAATGTTTGGAAGCATTTGGCAATGCTGGCTGTGGAAGGGTCAGGGGCAGGGTTACCCCCCAGTATGCAACTTGTGCATGCAATTGTGATTTCTATATATAAACTGACTTCTTCGAAATATATCTGTATGTATTCCCCGCATATGCTGTTAACATTCTGATGTCTGAGAACACAGTAGTCTGATTATTTTACTTCTGTTGTGTGCTGATATTCAAGGGTATTTCTTGTGCAGCAATACTGCACAAAGCAGGATCTTACTCTGCAGACACATGATGAAAAAAAGTTGGAGAGGGAGTCAGTACCAGCGTCAGTACTGTGGCTTAAGAATTTTCCTTTTTCTCTGTTTCTCCTGCTGAACACTTGTTTGCAACAAACCACAAAACTGCCCACAGCCAAGATCTATAAAAGACTAGAAGAGGTGCAGACACTAACTTGGAGGGATATATCTGTGGAGAGTACTGGTGCGCTGATCTGGGACTGTAGCCACTACTTGTTATTACTGCAAAACAGAAAACAAGAGTACAGCAGTTAGAAACACCATGAGACCTACACAGCCAAACAGTGTGAACTACTGCAGCAATACTAACAGAGAAGCCTATTGAAATGGACGACTTTTCAAGGAAGCAGATGTCACCTGAACTGCAACATCTTAATACAAAAATTAAAAAACTCCCAAATCATTCATGGTTGTGCAGAACTCTTTAGTTAGCATGGGTTGTCATGCTTTCTCAACATGACTAGCACATTTTTGAGTATACTGCAGAGGCATGTGTTTCATGCATCAGCTGTGATCCACACACTGTCGATCTTTCAAATTTGCAAGTTGTATTAAAAGGGGTAGTTAAAAAGAATCTTGTGATTTAACATACAGTATTTCATGGGATTGAAATAACACACACATACCTTTATAGTCTCACATTAACAAGTTCAATTTTAATACTGGATAGCAAAAACATGTTTTGTATGGTTGTGACTAATTTTAGTTAGCTTAGGTGATGGAAGATACTGGATTGAGCACTAGAAAGCAACTACCATTCTTTATAAACAGGCCAATTAGCACATATCCCCTAACAACAGCATTTTTATTTTAAAGGATGTATAAACACTCCTGTTCAGTAGCCATCCAAATTGTGTATATCTATACTATTCACAGCTGCATTCTTCCAAGAAAGCTAACAGAACAATAGTCATAACCCATTAAAATTTCATCTAGAAGCAGTGGTCACACTGGATTAATTCCAAGTGTTTGGAAGTTTCCCTTTCCTTTAGCCATCTGTCTTGACTAAGACAGATGTATTCCAAATATATGTACTCTAAAGTGTTGAACCAATCCCTTCAGAGCAAATCCATACTGGGCAAACATACAGAGTGTCTTTATTAGGCCATCTGCTGTTCATTCACTTTTCAAAAGATTAAAGTAGTACACAATGAAGCACTGGAATTTCTTTAGTCTAATCAATCATAGTTGTACTTCAAAGTGTACTCTCTTCCTGAGTTATTCATAATGGTAGTAGAAATGAACATTCAGAATTTTATAAGTGACAAATAGGTTTAAGTTCCTAACTATTTTATGAAACATGATCTATTTCTACATCCAGCCCTAATTAACGTCTCTCAGATCTATTGCTTTGAACATATGCAGAACTTCATATTTTTAAAGCTAGTTTAAATGCATTTAGAATGTGTAGGACTTAAAAGGAAAATACAGTAGAGGAAAAACAATTAACTTCTTTTTAAAATGTGCAGTTAAGTATGGCTTGAAAGTAAAGAAGAATTGGATAACAACTTTTAAAACATGTGCCATTAGATTTAATAAAATAGTTGATGTTTGAAAAGATATTGAGGGTTTGCCTGTGATGGAAATCTGCTAAATTTCATTTTGTGTTGATATTGTTTTTGAGGGCTTTTTGAGAATGCCTTTCTGTGGTTTAAGCTCAACCCACAGAGCAATCTGCTACGTGCGCAGGCAGCTATTCCCAGAGTCAGACAAACCTATAGCTGTTTCTATCAACATAACTGGTCCATAGAACTCTAAAGAATGCTCTTGGTTATTTAAGGCTTGGTGAGTAATTAGTCTTCCCTGTTGTAGCTCTGTGACCTTTCTAAAGACAAGCAATAGCAGCAGAGTGACCTTGGTGGTTCTCAGGGAAAGGAACTTTTGTCATCCATTATCGGCTTATTGGATCATTTTTGCCATACTGCTTCACTTTTTGTCTGATCATTTCCTGGATGAGAGCTCACTTAATTAATCAATTGGGTTAAAGCATGTTTACCATGCCACCCCACCTTATGGAAACTACAAAAACATTAATTCCTATTTATTTAAATTACTTGAAATCATCAAAATTCATTTTAAATCAAAATAAATTATCAAAACCTTATAATTTTCAGCAAAAAACTGTCCTGCCTGCTTTATTACTCTTTCCGCATATACCTTATTTTTAAAATTCAGACAATAAAATACAATGCTTTTGGAATGTGTCTGGTTTTAAATTTCCTTGTCTTTTTCCCCAATTTTCCCTGATGATGCTACCAGTTGTAAGGAAGAGAAAAAGGAAAGACTAAAAAATCTGTTCTTTTCACTGTTTCTCTGTAGCTTGTCCCTGCAATTTGTGCACTACATTTTAGACTGTGAGATGTTTGAGAAACACAGAGTGTAAGGCCTACCATAAGAGTATGACCACACCTGTATCTCATAGATGAGACTGCTAATTCTAAGGGTTATTGAACTTTAACAGCTTTGGCTGCTGGATAGCCTCCTAAGTTCTCCCTTCTCTGAGGACTGTTGGCAGGGGGGGAGATGGTGGAAGCAGGTTGCTATGGGTTTTATAACTGCGGCACTTTATATACCCATTTCAATGAATGGGGATAAATGCTCTTTTGTGTTGCTTATGTTAAAAAAAATCAAATTTGTTTATTCTCCAAAAAACTCAAATATTCCTAAGACTTCTCTTCTTGAATTTACCAGAGGAATGCCCTTCAGGGCAGGTATAAGACCCTTGATCTCTCCAGTCCCCATTAACATTGTTTTCAGAGAAGGGACAAGCTGACAGCGAGCTCTTACCAGTTACTCTCCTAGTTCAACTGGTCAAGGTGATTGTGGAGGGTTTAAATGACCATTAAATGTTTTAATAGCATGTGTTGGGTTCAGTATACTAATATGGGCTTGAGTTTTGTAATTTTTCATTACACATCTGGAAAATTCTGTGCAAAAAGGTTAGGTTAAAAGGACCTCATTTAAGTAACATCAAAATCTCTATGCACAAGGGAACCAAATGTAGGTCAAGTAGCAGTGACATTCCCTAACTTCACCTTTATAGCCTTCAGAAATTGTTTTCTTTATCTACAAACTGTATTCTATATCCTGTGTGTAATAAATACTAAGTAAAAACAATGAGAACATGAAATACCTCTCGCACTACTCCATTCAAATGATAAAATAGTTCACAAATTAATCCACTATTGTAAGCAATATGTGCACAGTATTACAGCACATCAGCTGCAACAAATTCACAGTGGATAAAAATCTCAGTTCAGGGCTGCGCACCTCTTCCAATCCTGTGAATGCCACCCCAGTGGGAGTGCGCTGCAGAATCACAGAGCTGCAAACCGAGTACACTGATACTAATTACCAACTATTCTTCTTTAAAGAAAAAGGAGGAGGGAGGGGGGTGCACAACGTGACTCCTCACCCGGCTAACCCATGCCCAGAGGCACAGGTTCTCTCCGGGGCAGCTCTGCAGTACAGGGGAACTGGAGCCCTGAGCATGAGCTACAACACATGGGCTGCAGCCCTGAACAGGATCCTGCCTGATCGCAGCAGCCAGGGTAAGGCCACTAGGGGAACTGCCACTCTAAATTCAAGAGATCTACGTGCTTTATCTTTTCAGCTTTTCAATCAACAGTTCACAGAATCACAGTTTTCTGTGAAGTCTAATCTGTCTCTCCTGCCCTATATCTCACACAATCTGTTTGACCATCACTTACAGATGGTCATTAGGAACAGAGATGACTACTTTACACCCCACAGGGCTCGTTGAGCCTTCTGCTCAGCTCCAGGACAGGTCATGTGTTTTGACTGCCCTTGGAGCATGGAAATCAATTTTAATGGATAGAGTGTTTGAAGGAGTGGTTTTCTGCATTGCAGTCACTCAAATGTGTCTCAGCACCAGGAATTATCTTTTCATTCATGTCTCATTTCATAAAATATAGGGAAGTGCTGGCATTATGATGTTGTCCTAGTTGGGAGTAACACACATATGTACCTCATTTTCAGGAAAAAACAGACTATTCAGTGTTGGGCTTTGTTATGCATTTTTTCAGTTGCAGGTGGCTCATTTGAAATGACATCTGTCTACTTCTGAGCATTTACTGTCTTTGGCAACCCACTAAACTTCCAACTACCCAGTTAGGTTAAAAATCTCAGAGAAGTCCTGCTTTTGCTGAGATTTTACTGCACTTTAGTACTTCTCCCACAAAACTAGACTTAACCAAATTGCCTGATTTGGGAGTACAAGTAAAAGGCAAACGTGAAAGTAATGTATTCAATCTTTAAGAAAGGCTGAGTGTGTTATCAGGGCAGCTCTGCGTCTCGCTCTGGTGATGAAGACTGCACATCACCCAGACAGGCAGACTATTGATTTCCCGCCGAGAATGACTGTACTCATTTAATGCTTGAGTTTCTGCACTAAACTGAGAATCAGGTTCATATTTCTTTTGAGCATGCAGGTGGCTAACAGGCAAAAAAGGATTATGCAAGGATCAAATTCCTGCTTTTTCTTTTTTTTTTTTTTTTTTTTTTTTTGACCCACCAACTTTCCAAATATCCAAAGTGTAGAGATCTCAAGACTTCTTTTGAAGTCAGTGGAAGCTGACGGGTGAGTGGCACCTGGGGAAATCAAGCTGTTACTTATTTATCTAAACCTGAGCTGAAGGCTGCAGTTCCCGGTGCTCCAATGTTGCCTCAGCCATAGAGTACAACTCAGCTGCCTTAAATACATTGCAGAAGTGGATAAAATTTCACCAACAATTAACAAATAGTATAGAGATTTGGATATTTTATGATTTATAATTGTTACTAATAAAATTTTAGCATTGAGTAAAAACAGAGTGAAAAAGAAAAGCTAGATTTTAGCCCAGACTATTTAATTCTTTTATGGAATTTTTTAGCCTTTAAGTTGATGGGGTTCCTTTCAGTATGATGAGGACAATGTTTTCATTTTTTTCTAATCAGAAATAGTAAACGCTTGCTTTAAATCTCACATAATACCTTTCCATTAAATTAGTTTTAAATACTTTTCTGAATAATCAGCTCTTGGGTTTAACTAATGGCTAAAAGACAATTGCAAAAAACATATACCCAATTAAAAAAAAAAAAAAAAAATTGCACAGAAACATTGTGGTTTCCAAAATATTTTAAATAGGGCTTGACTACCTAAGTCTACCAAAGTAGTAGGAGCATCAGTGTGGAGTGGTGATTCATGGCTTTGGTGACATTTCTGTCAGGTCATTACTGAACTGGTATTTCCAGATCCAAAACTTATTCTCCCTCCTCTCCTTGTTAATATTATTATTAGCGGGATTCAACTTAATGACTAGAAGGCAGATTATCTGTGTTTTTCCACAGTTCATCACATTTCAATAATTTATAGGGATCTACTTAAACCACTGTTTGTTTGAATTTTTAAAGAAGTAATTGAAGCCTACGATTACCTAAAGTAAAACTACTTTCTTGGAAAGAAAGTAGCTCATCCCAGTGGAAAGAAAGTAACACGGCAATCTGGTCAGTGTTTAAACTAACACCCTGCTAACAGGAGTAAAAGAATTAGCACTGAGGTATAACCCTTAAGATCTAAAACTGTTCAAATTAGAATTACTGTTACAAATAAAATCCCCTCTTTTTTTCTGACATCATATGAGACTAACACTGAGAAAAAGATCTACAGTACCATAATAACGGTATTACTTTGAGACTTTTGCATACAGCAGTGGTCTTAGGCATCATTAAATCTTCCTTAAGATCACACCTTGTGTAAATTGCTGAGTTGCATTTACAAAATGAAAAAGCTATTATTATTTCTATTATTATTATTATTATTATTATTAGGTATAAAATACTATAATATTTTATAGTAGCTTTGTAAAGATGGCTTCCATGCAAATGTTCATTAGTGAAGGTTATTAAAAGTTGCACTAATGTGAATCTAACAAAATGTTATCTTATTATGGCTTTACCTGACCCAGTAAAAGTGTCAAGCGATCCATCTCCAGTTGTTGTTGTTGTTTCACTGTTGTTCATGGGTTCTGTTTTGACTGCAAGAAGAGACACTACATAGAAGAATAAGTAGATATGAGATTTGACTTCTAGATTTGTACTGGAGTCCTCATGCCAGCCTCACTAGTGGTAGTCCAGCTCGAACAAGCACACATGCAACAGCTTCAACCTTCACTCTAGCACCATACTGAGACAATCGGCAGGAATCTGACAGGAATGCACATTTATCTACACATCTGTGCACTCACCTAGCTATTGGTTTTAGCAACTGGAATATCTTCTGGGGAGATTTCAACCTAAATCTAATTGATTCTAACAATTCCCTAAGAGTAGCACAGAGGAAGGAAATGCTAGCTGTCAAAGGATGTAGCACATAACAAAAATACTTTTTCCTGACAAGTAAAACAATTATAATATGGTTTCACGCTCATACAGAAGCAAATTACTTTCACAGTGTCAGCATGTTGCCTTTCCCTTTCCCCTTTTACAGAGTCTGTGGGGGTCTTTTTGAGCTAGTTCATAGCAAGCAATTTGCCATAAATGAAGAGAGAAGTTTGAAAGAAAAAAAAGCCAAAGAACTAGATTAGGTCAGAAATAACAGCCACGACAAATCAGCTTCTTACTCAGAGGTTATGAAACAGTTTCATCTACTCCGAACTCATCATTTCTTAATGATTATCATGCAGTCTTACCATCCAACCTGTAGCTGAAAGCACAAAAAGCACCACAGAGGCAATAAATATTTTATAGTTTAATTTGTTACCTGGACAGAATTTTGGCATGGGCTTTTGTAATGGAATTTGGGAACCACCAGTCGAATTGATGTGGTGAGAAACAGCAGTAGAGAATACCCTGCAGCTCCTATTAGCAGTCTGACTGGCAAATGTGGAGGCATCAATATATTAATACAATTTCTTCATGAAGGTCAGTAAAGGTTGGGCATGGACATTCATCACGTGCTTATGGATATCACAGGAGTGAGTGGTCAGTGTCCACGGGCACAGAGTGAAGAGGCAATGAGGACCTGCACAGGCAGCTACCACAGTTGCATGCCAGGTATCCAAATTCCGAGGGCACAGCGCGAGATTTGTGAAGAAGCCTTTGCTGTGACAGCCAGCCTGGCAGAGCCCCCCAGCAGGTCTAACATACACCAAGGAAAAGTGTTCTCTGCCAGCTGGTTACCTGATGCCTCTGAGGGGCATCAGCTAAGCTGACCAAAGCTCTCATCTGTCAACATCATCGCATCCACATTTGACTTCACTGGCAACAGTATGGGAAAGGGGGGAATTTCATGTTCTGAGCTGGCAATGTATTTAAAAACTGTGGCTCAGATTCAAGTCATCTAAATCAAACATATAAAAGGTGCCTACTAATCTCCCTTTATGTTTATCTGAGACAGAAAGGTGCTTCCAAAGGTTGATTCAGTCTGAGTATGGCCTGAGCTGCCCTCAAGTTCACCGTCCCTCATACCATCTGCAGAGGAAAAGGCAGTGCATGAGCTAAATAAAGCTCATGGGAAAAATGTCCAGAACAACGCCTACAGACACATTCTGCTATTCGTCCCCGTGTCTGTGAGTGCAGTGAGCTGTTCATTGGGAATTGCACAGCTACCAGTAAAGCTGCTTCTGATGAGCCCTGTGTGAGTTACCTCTCCTACAAAATCACATCCCATTTCCGGTCACACTGCCTAATGTGTGCCTTCCTTACTTCAGGAAGCCACATGGGATGCTTCTGGTGTCTACAACTGTACAAGTGACCTTGCCGAATTCAGAGGGACACCTGTTTAGATCAAGCAGGAGAAATTGGGATGCATTTGCCTCTGTGACTCGTAGAGCTCCCTGCAGCATTACCAGTGCACCAGTGCCAACCAAACCACCTTCTGTACCAGTTAGCACCTTCTGGTTTCAGTTATACATTTGTATCTTCCCATTTACTGTTTGAGATTAAAAAATTTTTGAATGTGTGTCTTTTGAATGTAAACTTCTTTTCATCCTTGTTTCTCTTTCATAAAACTACCATGCCCAAATAGTCTCCCTGCAAGCAGCAGGATATTAATTTAGTATGGAATCATTAAGGAAGAATTTTAGCCACACTTTTTCAAGCTGTTGTGCACTCCTTCTCATTTTGCTAGCTATTATATTTCCATAAAAAAAGAAAAAAAAAGCTGTGACAAAAATTACCCAAAATGAAAAAAAGTAATTCTTAAGAGTAATCAGTCATTCCCATTTCTATAATTATTTGAGAAGGATGTGATTTTATTTTCATCAGATCAATAGAACACATATCAAGAAAAAGTTCAAGGGTCATTTGTCACAAAATGATGGCCTTCACTAAACCTCTCAGTCATGAGGAACATATAAAGTATTTAAATTAATTTATTTGCTAATTACTGCATATGGATGCCTCTATGTACTCCTGCAAAGTCTGGGCTTCTACCTACATGAAAAAAAGTACTTTTTTATCTCTTTCTGTTCAAGAAGGAATTTCACTATTGTCATAGCAAGATACAAATGTTCAATATTGCATCCAGGATGACGGTATGTGCTTAACTGTTATATTGAACAAAACCTTCAGTCATGAATTGAAATGTTTACTTTAGAATTGTATCTAGTTCTGGTTAATGCCAGCTGCAGTGCACTGCCATCAGCAAAAATAGACACTCTCTTTTTTCTTTCCCTGGAAAGCAAAGAATCAAAACCAAAAGAAACTCTCCTGTACTTAACTTGAGGAAAAACATTATATTGGCACTGAGTTTTGTTGAAAAATACATATAGAAAGTGTTTTTAAATGTGCTTGATTTTAAACAGTTCTACTTTTTTGCATTCAGATTTTACGACAGTAAGGAACTCATCAAGGTCCTTCCTCAGTGTAGCTAGAGATTTTGACTATTTTTCTTTAGGTTGTATGTCATTAAACGAAGAGGGGAAAAAGCATGAAGCTACCTTAGGAGAAAAAATTGTAACATTGGTTCAAGAGAACTACTTTTCTTTTTACATATTGAAAGAGTGAAAATAAAATCAAATGCAATCTCTAACTGGAAATACATTTTAGTTGCAGCCGGGATAGGGCAAGCAGCTGTGTGCTGCTTAGTTGCCAGCTGGGCTTAGACCATAGCAACACACAAACAGAGTAGAGCTACCAACATCATCAGGTGCTGGAGCACATGATGTGCAAGGAGACACAAGAAGCTGGGCTAGGAAAAGGAGGCTGAGGGGACAGCTAATTGCTGCCTGCAGCTATCTGATGGGAAGGTGCAAAGAAGGCAAAGAACAAAGACACGCTCATCTCAAAAGGTGCCCTGGGAAACAACAGGTGGGAACAGATACAGGCTGCACTAAGGGAAAAATCCAATTAGATGTAGGAGGAAAAGTCAGTGCTGCCTTGAGCGACATGATCTAACAGCAAAGTTGGCTCTGCTCTGGGCAGTGCTTGGCCCAAATGACCTCCAGGGATCTCATCCAAACTTCATTATTTTAAGGCTAACTCAGAATACAGCTCCCAGCAAGCAACAGCTTCTACAAAATACCTTCTTTACTTGATGAAAGGATGTAGCAGACCAAAATGACTGCTACTCTGCTGACCTGTTTTGTTCTTTTTTTCTCTAAAACATCGCTCTATGTTAAGGACTGAAAATGAATGCAGAGTTTTAGGGGCAAGCAGTGGAGGACATGCAAGCATGAAGGAGGACAAGCAAGTGCAACAGATATTATAGCAAACAAATCTGATTTTAAAAGCTCATGTAAAACAATAAACCACACAGCTTTTCACAGGGTTTTCCTGGGAATATATTCAACTAGAAGCACAATTCTAAACATTCTACTGCCTATGGAAAATCAGATTTAATACAAGTAACACATTGTATTTCCTCGCTACTAATAATGAGGACTTACAATTGTTACCTTCCATATTTATCTGAACATGCTGAACAGTTAAATGAGGTGACAGACTAAGTTATCTCAATCCTTCCTTAAACTTAAATTCTTGTAACTGAGCAGGAGCATTCACATGGAACGAGTTATTCTAGTGCAAATGATCTTTTGTGCTCAAGTCAAGTTTTGGGTTTTTTGTAAATTTTCTTTGCATATGTGTTTTGCAAATGGCAAGCTAATTCTGAGGCATTTTTTTAAAAGGCAAGCTTTTGAAATCTTCCTAACTTTAGTCCAAACCTGCACAACTTAAGCACCTGTGTAACGACTTGTAGAGAAATATGGTTGTGCATGTTTACACTTATGATTAATCCCATAAGTACTGCAACAATGTCGCATAGAGAGTTATTATTGATCCTTACAACTTATGACAATTCATAATACATGTCAGGAAACCCAAAAATGAAAACAACAGCTTGAAAAATTTGGCCAAAATTTTGTAAAGTGGCAAGTTACATGCGGCAGCACATCAGACATAAGCTTTGATTAATAGTGAAAGTCATAGGAGAAGTAAGAACAATACTGACATCCTTGGCTTGTGCTCAGGTAATCATGAAATGCTCTGCTTAAAAATAAAAGAAAAGCAAATGGGCATTCTGCAAAAATTCCATTGGTCTGATTTCCACCAATGCTGACTACTGGCAATTTCCAGCAATGCTGAGCACCCTGAGACAATCCCAGCCACTCAAAGCATGTAGACAGCTAAGCTAATTATAAGCGAGTTAAATTCTCCTTGCTCATCAAATGACTTTCAAAGCTTGTTGCAACTTCCTAACAGTTTTCTGGCTGTGGGAAAAGCCTTTGAGAGAGGATAGGGAAAAAAGGCACAGGGGTTGGGGGGGAACCCCATGAGAACATTCAAACTGCATAACAAAAGACCAGAGCAAAGGCAGAGAACGTCACACAGCAGTCATGGAGACACACCACACGCATGCACTGTACCAGGGTCTCTCATACTTGTTGCAGAGGAGGGAGTACTGCAACTCAGCAACCAGTCTGCAGTATTTAACACAGTCATGTTGTCTCCTGAGAACAGGAATGGTACAACAGTTCATTCCCCCAATGTCTGTTCAGCGTAAATGAACAGTCTTCAAGGCAAATCAGTGTTTCAGCACTTTAGGTCGAGTCTTTTAACGGAACTGTATTGTTTTTATGGGTATTATTTTAACTGGTTTATTTATGCACATTGTATAATATAGAGGCACCTACTGAAGAACTGTTACTACTGCTCTTCAACAACATGCTTGAAGTTTTCTCTTTATGCTGGAATAAGGATTCTATTCAGCCCTTCTTTGTGAGCTGTTACCCTCACAGGCACATCCAATTTTTATTGACATTGATAGACTTTTATTTAAACAGGGTAAGTGATTAAATGCTCTACCTTGTGGCCAGAAAGAACAAAGAAAAAACATTTTCTTAGTGCCAACTGCTAAAATAGACAGCAATGTATAAACTCTAAAAAAGAAACTCTAGTTTGACTCATATCCACAGTGTCACTCTCATGGACTGCACCTCAGAATGTGGCACCCTATCTCCCACTGCTCCAATTCAGCTACGGCAGAACTGATTTTCTGAAAGCAGTGGAATATCTGTGTTGTAGCTGCATGGCAGCGCTGTCCCTGCAGTATCACCTACAGTAGTAATGACCAGGGAGGGAAATCTAACGATCCCTTTATTGCAAACTTTCATTGCCTCCCAAGAAATGGAATTGATCAGCAAAAAAAGTTACATAAGTGTAATTTTGATGTACTTCTCTTGACAGCGATTTTAATTTAACCTAAATGCATATAGCTCGGGGTATAAGTGTAAATTAGTACTCATCAAGGAAGTATGACACAGAAAATTCAATTTATTTCATAAGCTACCAACAGGTATGAGCAAACATTTAACACTGTGTTGAAAGCAATCATTCAAAAATTTTCCTTATTTCATCTATGCACCTTGTTTCAGTTCTGCCTCTTATTTCAGTTGGTGCAAATCAAAGAAGTGACGTAGGAATTAGAAATTTACACTTGTATGACTGCCAATGTTCCATAATTCCTGCTGGATTTATTAATGGGTATATGGTAATTCTGGAAATTATGGTAAAAATGCATATGACTAAAAACTAGCCAAACTTTCTACGTGCTAGCTGTGTCTTATACTTACCTCCTGTTCCATTTGTTGTGACTGATGTGCTACTGAGATTAGATTTATCCAGTTTGGAACTACCTGGTGCATCACTACTTCCAACAAGATTATGAGGACTTGCTAGATCCTGCATTTCCATAGACCTGTTAAAAACCAAGGTGACAGTATTAATGCATTGTGATACTATCTAAAATAAACTGCTTTTTCTGTAATAACTTTTTTTTTGTTTTAATATGGAGAGTGTGAAATGCAGCCAGATTAACAAATAAATACAGGTTCCTTTGACATCTTTGTTTTTCACCAAACCTAGGAAAGTAGGTAACAGCAACAGTGCCACTATATTTCACTTCTCCTTTAGGTATTATGAAGTGACACAGGCTTATGAAACTGCCACTGAAACACACTACAGAAACTCTGCATGAGGTAGCATACATATGTGGGTGGACAGATGGAGAGATAAATGAACAAATTCAGGTACACAGGTATTTCTTAGAAGAAAATAGAGAAATTAGGTGAAAAGTCAGGCATTACATAGCTGAAACAGGAACTTCTGCCTCTCATTATCTGTATTCCAACCACCAGCAGTCACTACATCCACACTAATTCACAGGAACAGACCATACGAGTGAACAAACAGAACTTTCATGTGCATCTGGAATACTCTTTACTCCTAAAAATGTGTATATTCTTCTTGGATCACTTGATATTTGTTTTCTTCTGCATAATTTCTGGGAAGCTTGCAAAATGTCAAGCGGATTTAGACTGCAATGAATTCCAGCATCACGGTTACACTGCAGGCCTGTAGATGTCTTTCATGCAGTGACAACAGATCTGCCTTTCTCAGACAAAGACAGAGCAGACAAGGAGCATTTCTTAGACCGGTAATTGCAATCCAATTTGCAGAGTGTGTGCTCGCCTATTCCTTGCTTCATTTATATATTAATGACACAGGAATTTTTTTCCCCCAGAGAAACAATTTTGCTATATATAAGCAAAGTTGCCAGCCCATCTGTAACAGGAGAATGATTTACCATATGTATAGTCCAAAGGCCAACAGAAAGATAGTCTTACAGAGCTGTAAAAGCCCCATTAGATTGTAGAAGGCTGAGATGGTGAGGAATGAGATGAACAGTTGGAATGGTTCAGTAAGACAACAGCTCCCAGGTATTCATATTCTGACCAGGACAATCAATGACAAATTGTTAAGGTGACACTCAACATCTTAAGTATTTACTTCAAGTTTCACTTTGAAACTGCCTATCTTCTGTGCTCCACACATCCTCCTCTGTGGAAAAACAAACAAACAAACAAAACTACACTACCTATCCATGAAATATGGGTCTGCTGTCTGAATCTGTTTTTATCCCCTCCAGAAAATGAAATTATCTGACATTTTGTGCTCCTAATTCTGCTGATCTCCTGGATGCTTTATTCCCTCACATAACATTCATTTAACCCAAGACACAGATTCAGACCTTTCATATCTTGAATATATACAAGGAAATGTAGAAGATACTACATCTCAACTGAGAAAATGAATGAAGGCCACATGAAGCAAAAAATCTCATTTACTCAAGTAAATGCCTGAGACAACCATGACATGTACTGCTAAGTCACTGGAAGAGCCTCCCCAGCAGCACTCTGGATGAGCAGGAAAAACCTGGTGTTGCTGGAGGCCATGCATCAGCAGGTAAGAATTTTACAGCCATATTCAAGGAAATGCAAAGGCATAAACTGCGACTCGAACTGTGTTGAACAAAATTTCTTCATCTAATTGTATATATATTTCTGCACATCTGTCAGCAGCGCGTTATATTTATTGTCTACTGGAAATATGATCAGTGTTAGATGAAATGAACTCAAGTTGTTTACAAATCTGCCAGGTTTTGTTTAGCAGTTTCTGTACAAGGATAGCAGCTAAAGGTTAAAAAAAGTCTATGAGTTTCCATCTTCTATGTACTTAAGGGAGCAGAAGAATGCTACACAAAATAAACAATGTGTGTTTCATTGCATATACAGCGTAATGCTCCCCACGTGTTCACTTGGCAGTTTTAAATATCATGATTTCCTGTTCAAGTATGATCAGCACACAGATGCCTAATGGGCAGTTCCAGGTTAGAAAGTTTACACGTGTTCTTTTTTCCCTTGGTTAGCATGAAAGTTGCAATAATTTCTTTTCAGACAAGCATATATCATTCCCAAAGATTCAAATTTCATAAGCAAAATCACTGGCTCACCCACCTAGTGTATTTAAGAAGTATTCATCTTTAACACTTTTCACAGTCAAATGAATCAAGTTTTCTTAATCTTAATCAAATCAGATTTTTTTAATCAGAAAACTAGGTCCATTAAGTCTCATTTTCTTGGCAAAGAATATAAACAATCAAATATTGTAAAAGGAATACTCTTTGTTTCAAACTAGCATGAACCATTCTGTGCAGAGAAGTATTTTTATCACCCTAATTTATTTTGTATAACAAACGGCATCCCAGTCCACAGACATGACAATTTAATTAACTAAAATTATTTTAAAAGTAGTGCATTCACAAATAAATAGTTTTTCTGCACAAGTAAAAGACATCTTGCACTTATTGGTAGCTTATTAAGAATAAAAAGGATATCCAAACCAATAAAAAGTTTCACAAAACCATGTGTATGCATTGTGCTATCCTGGGTGCTCCATCCTGTGTGAACAAGTACAGGGATTACTTTAATATATCCCTATGTGATTTATTTACAGAACTGCACGTTACCTTCCGTGTAACACATATTATTAAATTCACTTTTCTGGATGCATTTAGTTTACCTCTAGCCTAAAAAATTCTCAGGAAGATGCTACAGGCTTACTAAAATCTTATCTTTCAGTGAATGGAGGATTCAGGAAAAATGTTTAGTAAAATGGATGAAATAATTCCAACATCTTGAATTCATTTCGTCAAACTAAATGTTTATCAGAGTCCTGCTTTCACTGACTTAATCAGAAGCAGGTTCAGGTTCAGTATGTGCTTTCCTGCACTAAAAAAATTTTAAAAGAAATCTCTGAAGGAGTAATTAATACTTCTAAGTTCACGCAGCTATTTATCAAAAACTGCTTTCTAGTAAATGCAGTGCATTCCAATTTAGATGGAATAAAGTTTATTGTTAAAGGTGCTTAAAAAACTACACTGTACAATTTTATTTTCCATATTTTGTTTCTCTGCCAGGCACACAACTGTTTGAGCTTTAGTTTTCCCCCTCCTGTGATGTCTCAGACTGATTTGTAGAATAATTAAGTAAAATTCTACATTGTATAAAAAGATACATTTTGACAGAAAACGGATTGCTTGGTAAGAAGATGTTTTAATTATCTCTTGATTGTTTGAAGAAGGTTTGCATTATTCCCAGCTTCTGAGCAAAAACCTGAAACCTGGCAAGCCAGATTTGTCTTTTATTCTGCTTTGGCTGTGCTTAAAGTCTTTGAAAGTTGGTATTTGCATGTGCTTAGTGGATCATTTCAGGGGCTTACTAGAAAACTCTCTAAAATATCCCATTTCACAGAACAGTCTCCCAGATCTCAGTGGGCTTTAACTCCAACCTGTGGACAGCCCTACCCAACTGAGGACGGTTTGAATCAAAAATATATCTGTGTGGGAATTCTGAGCCTTCCCCATTAGAGCGTATCCTGTTGCCTGGCTTGGAGTTATATCTTTTCAAGGGTTACCCTCTGCTCAGAAGTGGATTAAGGAACAGCATCCAAAGAGGCAAATTCCACCCTCTTCTGTCCCATCTTTACAAGTGTGGATGAACAGAACTTGTGCCCTACCCCAGACCACTAGAGTGCACAGCCCAGCACCATAACCCAACCTTGCACAGGAAGGTGTAACTAGGACTAATTATGATTGCCCCACTGGAGAACTGCATCTCTGTACTTCTGTATAGCTTTCACTTGTGTTGTTTTAAAGGTAAAAAGCTTAAGCTTTGCTTCTATGATTGTGGTTTTTAAAATTCCTCTTCTATTTTCCCCCTTCGTTACAATCACATATCCATTTGTGCACTGCATTTTTTTCAGCAGAGATAAAATTTATTTTCAGAAAATCTGGGTTGTTATAACTCTGTTATCCATCTGAATTTCCAGTTTAACTATTATGAAGGTGGAATAAGAGCTGGGTCCTTCCACAGCTTGTAACTAGCTTGGTTACTTACTAATTCTACAAGTAGATTCTACATAATTTTCTTGAAAGAGATGATGTTTTAAAATGTAACCTTTTTGCTACATAATCCAGTTCAATTTTTTTTACCAACAAGACCAAATGTATGAAATAATTCATCAAAGATTTATAAAGGAATAAATATTCTAACATGAAAACAAAGTACTTCAAATGCCAGCCTAACTGGACATTTTACAAATACCAATTCTTCTGTGAAGAATTTGAAGCAAATCCAAATTACATCAGAACTGAAAGAAGGACTGGATGGAGGCTATTTAAAATTGAATAATTTAATTTAGTTTATAAATAATCATAACAAAAATTTTTAAAGTATGCTAAATTCTTTGATAAGAAATTTGCCACATACGTTTCTTTAGCAGAATCTCACTAAACTTCATTGTGACAAAAACGTACATTATTATTTTTATTGCTGCTGTTATTATTATTACTACCATTATTATTATTGTTGTTAGGTTAGTTTCCCCCGCTTTTCTTGTATCACTCCCATCATAACCCCAGTTCTTAAACAGTCCATACTTTCTCACAGAAAGCTGGGGTCTTGTCCAATTAAATAGCAGCTACCCTGTTCTGAAATGAAACAAACATGGAATTTCTCTTTGATTAAAATCAACTTCTAGTACAATAGGAAAGTTGGATAATAGAACTGTTCAAACTCTGCTAACTCTGCTTCCTACTTGTATCAGCTCAGCTCTCAGACCTATTGCACTGTTTTGAATACAAGTGGAGTAATTTCTTTTCTCATTTCCCACATAAATTTTTTTAGGCAGATCTTTCAGCCATGTCCTGAACAGGACTAGTGAGCTCACCTCTCTTTCATACACAGTCTGAACTAGCTTATACAAGCCTTTATTCTGATGAAAACAATTAAAATGGATGCGCAAACACAAATGTCATTTATTCGATACATAAAATCTGGAACAAAGTTTAAAACAATCAATAATTTAGATAACACCATATTTATAAAGGGCTTTCTTCTACTGTTTTGGATTTTTGTTTTGTTTGGTTTTTTTAAATCCGCATTTACACATTACACTCATAGTTAAGCCAGATATTTTTCATGTTTACTCGTGCCTGCAAGGACTGTAAATAATGCAATTAAAAAGAAGTTACACCTACCCTTTCAAAGACTACAGTGGGCACTAAGAAAGATGAAAGAGAGAGAGATTCTGGATGATGAACAAGTTTCCAAGGAATATACAGTTGTATACAAATACATGTACACCAACACACAGATACATCCAGTCTTATAATAATTCTTTGGTCCTCAATATACACACAGACATGTGTCTAAATGTATGCACAAGAGAAAACTTCCCAACACCTTTCCACAGAAGATCTCTGCCATAGTACAACACAACACACAGCTGAAGAAAACTCCTCAAAGGAGTAACATTTCCAGTCATTTCACCAACCCCAAAATATAAGCTAGCATTTTCTTTTCCAGGTGCTTTTACACTGTATTTGACAGCCTTTGGCTTTTTTTCTTTTTTTTTGTCACTGTAAAAGGTAAGGAAGGAAGTGCAAAACCAATGAGGTAAGTTTGTTCCATTGAGACGACTACCCCTCTTGTTTTCCCTGGCTCATCAAGCCCACCTATGGATCTTCTTAAGCTCTGTAGACAGCCAAAAAACAGAACTTTTGCTATTCTAGGCAGAATATCGCAAAAGCTGCCCCTCCAACACACAAGTTCTGGGAGCTTGCCAGAGTTAAAAACAAATAATAGGACTGGACATTAGCAAGACCTCCTTCCCACTCTCCTTGAGGCCTCCTTTCTTAACTTGTAAAGCAATACAGTGCTAAGAAACAGTAAAATAATGTCATGTTATATTGATAAAACCAGCAAATGCTCCTTAGAGTTTTATTTTATTACTTTTTTTTTTTTTAACAGTACAGAAAACAAGTGCTGAACTTTTTGCAACCATTTGGGGATGGGAGGTAGATTACGGCTGTATAATTTCTGTTTCTTATGTGTTTGCAAGAACAGTGTCAGCATTCATACCAAAAAAGTAGTGGAAAGAGGCAAAAGCAAAGTCACATTGGTATTCCAAAAATAAAAATACTTCCGTCAATCTACAACCAATGTCCGACAGAGGGTATCGAAGAGAGGCAACCTTAGTGAAACAAATAATTAGAACATCCAAGTTTTTCTACCATGTTAAGGAATACCACGTAGGTAATAAAAATATCACAAGGTAGAGCTTTGCAAAACTGTAAGTATAAAGTCAGGACTGTAGTAGACTCCCGATGGACTATTTAATACAAGCTGGAATATCACCATGCAGCTTCCCAGCACATGAGTTCAAGCTCACAGGGAAAGAACCCATACCCAGATATTGCAATAACTGCACCGTGGAGAGGGTCCTTCTAGTACAAAGGAACAATCATTTGAGGAAAATTCAAAAGTGCCTGATTTTGTTTAACAGCTTTTTCGATCCCAAATAAACTGCTTGTCTTACAGAGGATGGGACTCCTTAGATAATTCTTTGGGGCATAAAGGGGCACAGGTTGTGATTGCTTCTCAGTTTTTGTTTCCTGCCTATTGTCCTCTTGACTATTCAAGCTCTAATACCAGGAGAAAAAATCCTCCTGCAGACAGTATTACTTTACAGGAGCTGTCTGACAGGCAGACAGTGTTAGTGCCTGGGATGCACTTGAGGCAGAGGGCTCAGCCGAGAACGTGGGCGAGCAGGTTTGGTGACAAAGGCCAGCATTGTAGCTTGCCCCCTCACACCATTCACAGCTAAAGACATCGATTTTAACAGCGCTGCAGCTTCTTCCTCACCCCCCATTCCCATTTCCCCAGTTAAGCTTTTGTTATCACCCTCCCTTTTTTGACCCTGTGCCACCTTGAGCTTCTCTGTGCTTCCTAACAATTAGGTGTAGATATTTTTTGTCTTTATTAAATCTATGCTTCTCTCTTTTCTCACTGCATGAGCAACTGCCAAAGGCTGAAGCTTTTGTTAATCTAGTATATGGCTACTGCTATAGTAATAAGATATTATTTTTGTACTGAAAGGGATATATGTATTTGTTCTTTGTGACTCAAGTGAGAAGATATGAATAAATACTGTGAAAGATAATTGCTTACAAATTCAAGTTTCTTTTTGCCAGAAAGAAAAACTTGTGTTCTTGTGCCTGGAAATGAAAAGTTTAGGTTTGCTCTCATGGTGATTAAACACACCAATGAGTTTAGACAGGCTTGATTGTTGTGCTACATAATTGCTGAAAACTATTATTTGCTTAAAGGTCAGTAACTGCATGGTTTTCCTTCTTTCTGATTGACTGACACATTTTATTTCAGTTTAATGTCATTTAATGTGGTTTCCAGAAAACCACAGAAAACAGTCTATTGTAGTGCAGTTCAGCCAGCCACAAATCCACATTACATTAATTTATCACTGCTTTCACTTTTATTGGGAATGAATGTCATTTCCCTGTCACAATTAAAAGACAATGTAAAATTAATTTGGATTTCCACACTTTTGGATAAAACATAGAATAATATCTAGGAGCCATTTCTGGATTTTCCTGTTGGACATGTAGCTGACTTGTCCAAAGCCAACAAGGACTAAAATAAATAAATAAAAATCAAGACAAATCAGGGGGAGTGGAACATACTAAGTTATTTACCCCAGCATAAACTTCCAGGCCACCCTCTCTATTCTAAGGAGGTTGTTAAATTACAAAACACAGATTCAGAGTAGGGAAATAGTCAGGCTGACACTGAAAAGGTAAATAATGGGAGGCACTTTTTGTCCATATGCTTCTATTCCACCTTTTCTCTCCACTCTGAAGTTTAAGATTGGCTTGAGTTGATGAAGGCAAATGGTAGTTTTATATGGGAAACTGTTATACTGTGATATAATAAACTGATGCACACACAAAAAGCAAAGCTATGCAGAGCAATACCTTTTGGCCAGCTGGATCCCAGCCTTTGAGATCTCTTTTCTGGACTATGTGACAGCCACAGTTTTGATGGGATGCAATTTTAGCTCGTGGTTTACACTCCAGTCACTGGAGGAAGTATCTGGAAAGAAGTAATGTGGTGTCTGAATAGATAATTCCCATCTTCTTATGGAAAAAGGCAGCTGGTTGGAGAAAACCAGTCCAGGAGCCAGAGAGACAGCATCTAAACAAATAAGTGTCAAGGACCAGGGACTGAAGGAATGGCAGACAGAAGGGCTGGGTGCTCAATTCTCTTACTACAAGTACAGGCTGAGGCCGGCCCATCCCAAGCCTGGACATGTGAACAGAAAACACATAAAGGTACACAGGCACCTGCTACTTAAAAAAAAAGAAAAAAAAAAAAAAGACTGAAGTGGGTTTTGAAGTCCTTATGTGAGTATTCAAATAAACCAAAAATGAATTTGACACCACTGTTCCATGGGGAGCTTGTCAAGTATCCAACTTACATGAAATATAAACTATCAGTTTACAGATACATAAGATCTAAATGCAAGTCTTTGGATCACAGGGCCACATTTTCAAAGAGTAGTTCACCCAACAGCTTCTGATCACTTCCAGATGTGACGGGCACTTGCAAATGATGTGGTTCTGACAACATGATGTGCTGTGTCATAAACAAATAACAAACACTTCTGTGGAGATGGCTGGAATGCAAACAGCAAGCCTGTGGCCTTCCCCCCTATGCCACCACTTCTGCAGAACAACTGCTCAGAGTCACATCTGAAAAATCTGCTGGAAATTTCAGCATCCCTTCTACATCTGTGACAGATGATCTGGTCGGACCTAAGGTAACAAACCCAGTGACTGAAGAATCTCACAGTCTTTGGTGGTTTTGAGTTTGATTTGAGCAACAAAACCTGTTTCTCATATATAGAGAGGAATGTGGAGATGACCAGCTCTGCCAATTACTAGCCTGTTGCTAATATGTCCTTTGTAAAACACAGCCTTCAAAATGACACTGCTTACTGCAGTGAAAATATTATGAATTTAAATATAATAATGTCAACTCTATTCAAGTCAGACAATATTTAAGCAAATCTAAAATTGGGAAATCGGGGATGAAGGGCTGGGAATTTTGCTGTTGGCTTCAGTGTAGCCTGGACGGTATGATGTAAGTGTGAACACATATTTTCATTAAAAAAAAGAGCAAGGGGAAGGTTGTGTCTGACTCACCCTAAATTGAGATGTCTGTTGTATTTCAAACTAGTTATTGTAACGTGGTTCTTCTTCAGCAGGAAATGTCCAAAGGGAAAGAAACTTTCAGGTGTGCTGTATTAAGAGTGACCATACCTCATTTCAATGTAATTTCTTTAGCCACCAGTACAGGGGCCTTGCAAGAACTTCATCAGCTTCCAGAAAGGACGAGTTATGATGACAGACTCGGCAGAATACAGGAGTTGCCAAAAGCTTGTATTTTCATTCTCTATTCATATTTTAATGCAAATGTTCTGAATCTTCTCTTGGTAAATATAAAATGCAGAGAGTTACTGGCAAGCAGTCCTAACGTGGGAAACATTAACACATCTCACTTTTAACAGTGAAGTTCCCCTTGTAAGTTAAACCCGATCTGAATCTTGGCTCCCAAGACAAATATTCTGTAGTTTACCTCATGTGGAGCACATTATGTTTGGCTCCAAAAGAGTTTGTGTCAAAAGCAATTATTTCTGTTCTCTAATCGCAGTCCCAACAATGAGTTTGGTTTAGAATATAAAACAAATATATGCAACTTGCTGACTGCCTGATGCCTTAACTGCTTCAGCATCTGATCTCTGCTGTAAGATATAGCTGAGCACAGCCATTCTGGATGGCAAGGTACACTAGGTGTGTTGCACACATCCCTTGTCATTTTGCCCAGGGTGACCTTATTGCCTGGAAGAATCTGAAAGAACTTTACATAACTAATTACACTCCAAACAAATTCCAGTATTCTGAGCAAGAAGAGGATGATGCTCTGATAAATGCACCAATGCTGGCTGCTCTTTAAAATGGATATAAAATGACTACACTTCATTTTGCTTTGCTGTCTGATTTCCCCAGGTTATTTTATAATTTGAAACTTAAAGCATACACACCTTTTTCATTTGGGGTGAAGTAGGTGACTTTTCTAAGACTTAATAAATACGTGTCGCTGAGAACTCTGGGGCACAGTTCCCCTTCCCTGAATTATCCCCTGGGGCCACAAGAAGGGGCAGGTAGCAGCTGCAAATCTGTAACACCTCCAGTTCCAGCTCAGCCTGCATGCAGATAACCCAGCCACCAGGCCAGGGCATACCTGCCTGCCTGACCAGAGTCACGGGAGTGGGGCGCCAGCAGAGCCACTGCTCCAGCCCTCACTGCCTCAGCACGCACAGAGCAGCCCTGGGAACCAGCCTGTCTGCTGGTAAGCCTCATTTATATCTCCCTCTGATCAAAACATGGTTTACACCAAATGGTTGGATCCCACCAAGACTTCTGACATAATGCTTAGCCTTTTAAAATCATTAAATATCCACTTCTGTCCAAGTACTGAGGGAAAAACAAGGTGGCAGGAGACAAGCCCTGCAGTGCTGTTGGTTTTTAAGTTCACCCACAACCATGTTGCAGATGTAAGACTGAAACTTTACTGCATTTAGCACAGGTTCCCCACTGGTTCCCCAAGAACCTGGTTTGCAGGGCAGGGTGCGAGGTGTTCATAACAAAATGATTGCTTTTTATAATACAATTATTCTTGTTTCTCAGCAAATGCTAAAGTATTGCTGTTGGGAAACATGGTATAATAATGAAATTCTAAGAGGGATGAATGTACTTCTCTGGTACTATTTTGAGAAAGTCATGAAAAGCACTACATCTTTGGGAGCACAGGGGTTTATTTTCTATTTAATTTAATCTACATAATTAGAAGGAAAATAAGACATAAGCCTGAAATAACATAGGAATAAAACATGATCTTATGTCTAGTCACCTGCCAATTACTTCTACACTGAAAAGCAAATAAAATCCCAAAACCCTTAAAAATTAAAGTGACAGAGATTTAGTTGTAAATTGAAACAGAACTTAAACAGAATTAATCAAACAGGATGTTCTCCCTCTCTGCCCTCTTCTACACTTGCCCCACACAATAAATAATTCTGTTAAAAAGTTGATCTGTGAAATTGCTTTATTTATTTGGGCACTGCATATGCCTTTCTCCATAGCTCTGCCAAACATACCTTCCCACAGACTTGCTGCTTCAGTCCTGGGCCTCTCTTAAATGGCAGACACAAATCCCCTATGAATTAGATTGAGACCATCTTGCTAATTTTCACATTTAACCAAATCCAGATTTGTACTTATATTTTCAAAGGTGGATGGCTAGTGGAAGGCAAGTATATTTCATGCTTCAAGGGGAGGTAAAGTTACTTCTGCTCTACAAATGACATTAAGAAATTCCCAGAGAAATTTGACAATAATATGAACTCAGATCACAGTAAATTACATCACTTGGAAGCTAAACTGGAGAACTAAGTCCAGAATTGCCAACAAAACTCAAGACGCACATTGGAATATATGGAAAGCTTTGCGATGACTAACAGAAAGGAGCCTGCACAGGCATCTTGTGAGACTAATAAAGAACCTTATCAGTTTGGTTTTTTTAATAAAAGTATTCAAAAGGAGAAGATAGAACAGACAGACCATCTGCAATGTAACCACATAAAAGACCCCTGGGCAAATCCAAACCCATTAGCAGAAGTGCTTGACAAATCTGCCAGAGAGCCAGATGCTGCTTATGGAGCAGCCTCTTTCCCTCCTTGTCATATGGATCCTCTGACTTCCGTTCCCAGAGGAGAACAGCACTGACTGTTGCTCAGACTAAGCTGCGTGTGGAGGGAGCTCAGGTACAGAATTGCTCTGATAAGGCTGTCTTAACATAAGGAGGGGAGGCAAAGCCTAAAATATTACAACAGGTTTAACACACATTTGTGTAACGTGTGGAAGATGCAGATGTTAGAAAAAAAGAAAGCAAACTTGCAGTTACCTTATTTGCATGTGGTCTCTTTTTATCTGGATTTTTTTTTTGTTCATTCTTGTCCTTAGCTGGGATAGAGTTAATTTCTTCTCAGTAGCTGTTGCAGTGCTGTTTTGGATTCAGCATGAGAATGTTTTGGTTTTGGTAAGTCGTGTTTATCCCAAGTCAGGGACTCTTTCCTTTCGCATCCCATGCTCTGCCAGTGAGGAGGTAGGCAAAAAAGATGGGAGGGACCGTAATTGGGACAGGTGACCTGAATGGGCCAAAGGGATATCCCACACCATAGAATATCATGCCCAGTGTATAAACTGGAGGAGTTATCTGGAAGTGGGAGTTATCTGAGTTCTGAGAGGGGGTCTGGCATTAGTCAGCAGACAGTGAGGAACTCTGCATCACTTTTTTGTAGTGTTTAGGGTCTGGATTTTTTTTTTATTATCATTTATTATTATTATTTACTGTGATTACATATTCTACTTTTTTTCAATTATTAAATTGTTTTATCTCAAGCTACAAGTTTTACTTTTGATTCTTGTCACCATTCCACTGGGGTGGAATGTGGGGGGTGAGGTGAGAGAGAGGTTGCATGGTGCTTGGCTGCTAGCTGGGCATAAACCATGACAATTCTATTTTTATTTCCTACTTATTTTTTCTCTAATGACTGATCAAGGCCTTGCAGGAAGATGAATTGTGATATGTTAAATATGAGCACAACATACTAACTGCATGGTGTTAGTTAAATGCTTACTGAGTACATAAGACTGACTGATGGCATTTAAAACATGAAACATCTAGCCAAGAAATTACACTTAAAAATATTTGAGGAAAAATGTGATTCATATAAAAATCAACCTGCACCAATCTCAGAACAAGTGGTTTGGATCTCAATGGCCATTTTCTTTTCATTGTCTACATTCTTCTCAGAATTTTTCCAGCTATATTTGAAGTGCAAAGTAGGTGGAATCAAATACTTTTACTATTCAGGCTCACCAATGGTAAAATATATTTAGAGTATACAAGAGGTCAAAGAAGCTGGAACAGAGTCTGAATTAGTTCTCCTGTGTACTGCTGTAATGTGATATGACAGAGAAGAAAATAGTCCACAGGAGAAAGAAACAGAGCTCCTTCTCATTGTGATTACATGTGCTGCACACATAAGAAGAACAAACACTGTCATTTTATGGCTCAAAATCCAGTTAAATTTTAGGATAAGACTTTAAGACATTACTGGATTAAGCAAAAACATTTGCAGGTGTAATCTTAGGTTATCTTCTTTCACTCAAAACCAGTATTTATGCTAAGATATTCCTGAAGATTCAACAATTATAAAAGTTTGATGGATATATTAATTAATACAGAAATCCTGCTCTCTTTAGCAAACTCAAAAATCACAAGGCACTTTGATCTCCAAAATCTCCAAATTACTTCCACTAACACGTGCTAAAATCTTGGTTATCCATTTTTTTTCCTATGTGGTGATATAAAAAAAAAAGGCTCAAAACTTGGGTTTTGTTGTTTTCATTTACTCCAAAGTCTGACCCACCATTGACTCAGGTTAATGGAAGTCTTGTCACTGACATGATCTGGCTTGGGATCACAGGGATTAATTATTATTAATATCATAAAAAGTATGTTATGCCCTATATTAACCAAAAACCCGAGGATTTTTTAACAGACATGAAATATAAAAAATACATTACTTTTATTATTATAAGCCACAGGGATCCGTTAATATAAACCATTAAAATACTTCCCTGTGATGTCATCAGTTACCATGTATTTGCACTCTAAATAGATTATTGTAATTTCTGTAAACACATCATATATATTTTTAGAACTCCTTGGGGGCTTGATCCAGAGCCAACAAAAACTGATGGGCAGAGAGTGACCAGCTTCAATAGGCCTTGGGTAATCAGTAGACTGAATTTCTAAAGTTAAGGAATGAGCGCTCAGAAGGCTGAGAGGTACCACACAGACTATTCCAAAAATAGGAGAGACTTGTGTTGCCTGAAAACTACATGCCTGAAAATAAAATTTTCACACAGCAAAGCAACTACTCCTGATAGGAACTGTAGTGCAATTGTCGTGGTTGCTGTTTGCCATTCAGCCACACGTATGTGAAGAGTGATCTCCCCAACCATGTTACTTTGATTGATTCCAACTGCCTAAGTGGCATGCAGACTAAATGAGTGCACCAAAACTTTAATAAGTAACAGATTTGTATAAAATGTCCTCTGCAAGCTAAGCCTGTGTGTCCCAGAATGTAGTCTTTGTGAGAAATCTAATTCCACAATGTAGTTTTTTAAAAATTGGAAAATTGTCGTATGATTTTTGCCAGTCACTGTCTTGACTGAGAAGTCTGGGCTTGATCCTGCCAAACATTTCTCTTAGGTGAAGTGTTTATAATTGTACTAGCCTTATTGACAGGAATTCTATACTCTGGCATATACCATCCCTCCTGTTGACTTATCTTCCAGTCCCCAAAATTACTTGTGGCAATATTTCAATTTAATTATTCTGTCTTTTCACAGCAAATTAGTTTTACTGTGTCTGTTCTTCCTTATAGTTTACTCCAAGCTCAAGAAATACCAAAAGCTAGTCAAAAAGTCTTTTTTCCTGGCTAAAGAATAATCTTATTTTTGCAGGTATTCCCTTCTGGAATTGACCGGTTTTGCAGGAACACTGTATCTATAAAATTGAAAGAAATGCTTTCATTGCCTTGGTTCATATTGTGTATCTACCTGGTCTTACAATAAATCAGCAGAGCAACAGGTGATTGCTGGTGGAGTCTGCATGTTTCCTCAGGAGCAGAGGGACACAGTAAGCTGTCAATTGAAAGAAGTTCAAATAAATGGCATTTCAGAAGCACCTACCTTACATGTCCACTTCAGGATGAGATGAATCTCACCATCAAAGTCTAAATCAGAGCCCTCTCAGCAACTCATTTCCTCAAATGAAGCCCATTTATTACATCATTATGATCCACAGATTATTCACTATGGAATACAATGGAGCTACACTTCCACTGACTCAGAAAAGCATTATCCTCTGGCCGAGATAAGCTACATATGGTTCACGAGACAACAAACCCTCACTTTCTAAAAAAATTCTAAGATATGTATGAGAAGAAAATTAGGGAGCCTAATGCATTTAAACAATACATATGAAAGCTAGGTAGACTGGTTTGCTCATTTTTACTGCACAACCAGTGCTATTTATTTTTTCTATGATAACTGCTGAAACTTTAATCACAATTTCCACAGCTATTGCTGGATTTTCTTGCTCAGCAGCTCAATTGCAAGCTCCTCTTTACTATGTAGCAATAACACTGTTCATCTCTTTTACTGCAAATGAACAGGAAGGTACTGTTGGCCCCGCTCTACCAGGAACTGGTATGCAGAGGGTCACCGGTTTTCAGAATCATGGGAAAAGCATGAAATCTTCATCACAGAATCTGTCAGATGCCTGTAAAGCTTAGATTTGGGCTGAAGAGTTTACAGTGTCAGATCTGGTAAACATGGGCCAGCCAATGCCTGACTGAAAGAATGAACAATCACTGTGATCATTCTGAGACAACTGTTAAGGTCTTATTGAGGGAATTAGTAGGTGAAAGAAATCTCAGGTGTATTTTAGTTGAAACTGCTGAGAATGAAGTTTTGGTGATCTGGTTGTCAGGAACAGGATGCAGAAGGTACATGTCACTTTTCTAAGTGTATGAATGGTCATGGAAACACTGTTTGGTAATGCACACATGCAGCATTAGCATAGTTCAGATACAGTAAACAGTGAGCTTTGCATCCACAACAGTGTGCCCAAACTGCAGAGGAAGCAAACTTTGGTCAAGTGAACTGAACGAGAAAAGTGTGGTAGCTCTCACTGACATTCAATATCATCTATTTGTTTGTGAATGCGTTAATGACAATAATGTCTCTGGACATGTATGTGCACTCGTATCCTTACCAGTGAAAAACCACGCGTGGGTATCAAAGTGAGACCACTGAGAAAATGTGAAAGCATATTTCTCATTCAAAAGCTTTAAGAGAGAGACTTTTAAGATGAAAGAGAAACAGGAATTCATATCTTTTAACTCTTACTATGTGATGCACATAGAAGCCTGGGTGTTGAAGAACAGGACAGCAATCATCTGATTAACAGCTGCAATCTATGCTAATAACCTTACTGAAACACATACTAAATGAAAATATTGGAGACCTTTTTTAAATACATAAAAAGATCCCTGTGCTCTTTTTTGGTTAACTGCTTTATCTGGCAACTGGACCTGTGTGTATGATTTAATATTTACCAGCGATCATCACTGGTGAATTTGTGGTTTGGTAACACAGGGAGACAAACCCCATCTAGCTGGTATTAGTCCAGTAACTATAGTGCCTCCCCTATAGTGTCACTGTTCTTACAGCATCTGATAAAGTTTTGAATGCGAGGATTTGCTTAAGACTGGCTTCATTTCCTTTTCCTTTGCTTATAGAATTTTTTTAAAAAGTCTGTAAGGGAAAAGCCAGGAAGAATGGGTATTACTGGAAATATTGGATCCACAGGTTTGTATAAAATTCCTGCAATAAAATGGAGGGCTTCTTGCTCTACAGGGCTTAGGTTTAGCTCACTAATACAAAGATGCATTGCCCTTATGCAAATACACAAGTAATGTATTTTTGACCCCATTATGTATTTTCCTAAGTTGATTTGTCAGCTAACTTTTATCCCAAACTTACAAAAATACTCAAAAATCTTCAAGTTTTCTCTTTCTTCCTATAGATATCTTCCTCACAATATAAATATCATAGTTTGAAGAGGGAAAGTATGTGAAATATTCAGCCGTCTTCCTTCACCTTTCCAGGAAAAAAAGAAACTGTGTTTAAATGGTCAGAAAAATCTCTTCTTTCTTCTACAGAGTCTTCCATCCTCTCCAGATGGTAAAATACCATGATTTTTTTTTCCTATAATCAGTGAACTTTGAGGAAGCAGTAGAAGACCCTGCTGAATTTCCATTTGCAGTGACTTCCTCTCCCTCCTTTCATTTCTCTCCTCCCTGTTTCATTTTATAGCCCAGAAAAACCAATACTTGCTCTCATTTCTCAGTTCCTGATGTGACTTTGGTGTTACAGTGGAATCTCTGGCAGGCCTGGTGGTATGGAAAGGAGGATTTGGGGGTAGCAGAGATGCGTTCATGAAGCAGACTACTGTCTCAAAGAAAGATACTTTCCTGGGATGTGTGGCCAAATAGAACATGCTGTTGCTGAGTGTGAGCAGGAATTTAAGACTTTGTATTATCATTTTGTCAGACTTCAGAATCACACATATTCTATCATTTCCTCAGGTCACATGGTATGAGGCTTTAAGTGTAGCTTACAGGTTTTACGGCAACAATGCTTTCTTATTAATTAAAATGGCTTTTTTATTATCTAAGTAAAAAGGAAGGTCATTGATAACTGCAAATGAGAACTTTCTAGCACTGCTGTAGACTTCAGCAATTCTTGTATGACATTGTATTTCATGTAGCAGCTGTTCAGCACACTTGGGATTGATATCATTTTAAAGTTATCCATCATGTAAGAAAATTAGGAGCAATGTATATTTGTAGGCTCTGAACACAGGAACTTCTCTCCCTAGCCTTGCTAGCGAATTTGATACAGGGCCAGCATGTCAGAGTTGTCCATCATGATACTCCTGCCTGCTCCAGACTTGTGGTAGAACAGTTGGCAGGTCCCAAGTATTCACTGCCTCTGTGTCACACACCAGTGTCCCCAGAAAGCATTTTGCATGACTGGATGACTAACCAGTCTTGCAGGGTAAGTTTGATTTTTACTACATAACTATGACGAAAGAATGCCATAATAGTGGTACAGCCATAATAACACCACTATAAGGTATAATGTCACCACTTAGGTATAAAAGGAAGTATTCACAACCCCTTCATAGGGATTTGATAAAAATAGCTCCCATGAAACTCTGACAGAATTTGTAAGACAAAGCTGTTTGTGAATCAAAATGCCTGTCAGTGACACTGAAGAGTCATATGTTTCCTTTAGTCTTTACAACTCGCCTGTCCACCATAATTTCAATTCTTAACTACACTTCCCTCTCCCTCTGTGCACTTTACCTGTTTGTTAAGAAAACAACCACTTTCTATAAATAAATGCCGGCGAGATTGATTTTTACTGCATGTATAACTGGTTACTTCTGAAAAGCATTTTTTGGTATGCTGTATAGGTTAGTACATCCCTTAAAAAAATTTAGTAGTCACATCTGCAGTTTGAATGTTTCTTTCTAAAAGACAAACCCAGGCCAAGCAAGACAAAGAATCTGCTGATACACACATGTCACTCCAAGAATTCTCCTGACAAAGTTCCCACACCCAATTTAATTACTTCCCTACTGTAAAAACACTTTCCATCTGCATTTATTGTAATAGTTTCAAATCCAAAACTAACAGACTATAAAGCTAGCTAAATAAATGAATGATATTGGCCTTAGGTCCCAAGCCAGGAGCTATTCTGTTAGGCTGTGTGTCTCCAGCATTCATTTTTATGCTGATGTTTCATTTTATGTGCAGTGTTTTCACTTAAGCCTTGTTTAGAGAAGAATTACCTTGCTCCAGGCTCTAGAGCGTGATGTGCCACACAGAGCCCTCTAGTGATGCTCCAGCCCGAGGTCTGTCAGAGATTCCCTTCCAAGACCAAACTCACATTGTGACCAAAAAATCCCACTTCAGGCTGTATATGCAGCAGAGTACATGCTCAGGCTAGGAGCACTAATTTCAACTCTATCTGATATATCCTCAACTGAGGCTGCAGAGCTCAAAATGAAAAGTGTTTCTGTTTGAAAATGCACTTTAAAACTACCAGGTTTAGCCTTCTGACTGACTATTTGTAACATGGGTTCTCTTGTACATTTGGGAGAAAAAAGTATCTTATTCCTCAGACTTATTATGAAGATTTTAACTACACCTTGTAAGAAGTTTCCTAATGTGCAGAGATAGTAACAGTACATTGCAGTCTGAATCCCCAGGTTTGTTGCAGTTTGTTTTCTTCACACTTTATTGAAATTACATCTGACTGGAATTCATAGTTTTTAAGGGCTTGAGACACAATAGTCTCATTTAGGCAATCAGGACCCTTAAAGCTACGTACTTATATATGAGCGTTATGCTAAGTTGGGATTCTCAGTGTCAAAATACTCAGAAAAAACTTGACCTTTATAATAAATTTTAATCCAAAGCAGCAGCACAGCAGGTATGTTTTGTCATTTAGAAGGCACAAGTACTGAAGGGCAAAACATGTTTCCACTGAAGTCCTGGTCAAAACTGCTGCTTACTGCACTGAAAGCATATTTGGACATTGAACTATCTCTTCCCTTTTCAGTTCTTACCAAACTAAATGAAAAGACATATTAATGACAGACATGAGCTAATCAAAGAAATTCAGATGGTGCACAGTGCAGCTCAAGACACAGATACTATAATGGCCTTGGATATTTCAGGTGACCCCCAGAGGATCCTGCTGCAATAATTAGGGAACATAGTTAAGACATAGTTAAGGATGGGTTTGGGGGGAAAGCCCTGAATTGTTTAACTTTTTTGAGTTTTAGTGAAAATGTTAATGAAATGTCAGGTTTATTTTGCAGCTTTCCCCTCACAATGAAAGTTTCTGAGTTTCTATGACACTGAAATAGTCGTCTATACAGAAGCAAGACAAAGACAAAAAGCACTCACTAAAAATTGAAGAAAACTACCCACCGGTTTACTAATCACCAGGAAGATGCACATCTAAAACAACTACTGCTTCACTTGCTCAAAATTATCCATACACATACATACATGCACGAAGCATGGAAGTTAAACCCATTTCCTTTTTCCCATGTATGTGAAATTAGAAATGACTGGGCTGGAAAGAAATGTATGGCTTCTTCCCAGCTTATGAACACAGCATGTTTTTCACATGTGAAAACAAAAGAAGTTTTGGCAAGGACAAATTTTCCCAAATAAAAATCAATTTTCCACTCTGGAAATGAACCATATTTTCAATAAGCTTCAGGACTCAGGTATGCAGAAAAAGAATAACTGAAGAAAATGACATTTGATCACACAGATTTCCCTACACTATTTAATAGTTGGGCTTTTTCTTGGTTGAAGGTGACCGTTCAGTGTTAGGGCATCATCTAAACTCAACAACCCAGACGCTAGGCTGCATCTTTGACTGGGAAAAGGAAAAAAATGCTTTTAGAGTAAAAACCATTAAAACTGATCCAACCACTCGTTCTTGGCAAAAGGGGCTCTGATGCTACAAGTCCGCAGCACAGCTCGGCCTCGCGCTCCGCCACCGCAGCGCAGCCAGTCGGCGTCGGCCCCCCAGTACTGTACCTGGGATTCTGCGGCTCTGAACCATCGGACTCTGGACACGGCTTCTTCACCTGCAAAAGCAAAGCAGTGCTGGTTACTCTCACTCCAAACACAACTTCCTTGCTCTCCGTTCATGCACTTACAGCAGAACTTAAAGCGGATCCTGCTCTGCTCACCATGATCTCTATAAAATACTTCCCGCACTTTACAGCAGCAGTTTGCAGTACTAAACAGTGTGTTTCATTATTATCCCATGAACAGCTGCCAACTGCACTTCCCCAGGCTCCATTAGTATGTAAAGCGTTCAGCTAAAATAGCTTGGGGAGTAGTCTTAACTAGGAACAAAGAAACCAAAGAACCAGGTTCCCCTCTTTGAAACGAGAAAGCCATACTGTTCTCAGCTTGGCCAAGAAATGTTTTCCCAACTGATACTGCTTCTGTTTCCTGCTAAAGCTCACAATAATAAACACCAGGTTCTGGGGCAAAGCGCACTCTTAGTTAAATAATTCATATGGTATTTTTCATTTTGTGAATCTGCTAACTGTATGTTAACTATATTTTCCGATTGCATCAATGAACACACACACTGTTTTCACTCATATTTACAATATATAAGTACATAAAAGGAATTTCAGCTTCCAGCTTGATCTCCACAACACACTGCTGTAGGCTGATTGGAGGTGATAAAATCCATCACTGTCAAATAGAAAACTGCTCTCTTGCAGACTAGGTATCTCCTTGGGATCTTCATGATTTCCAGCAAAAATTTAATTTTACCTTCTGGTAATCTAAATTACTTGTGTTTTCAACAGAGGAAAAAATATTTTGCTCACTAGCTTGCTAATGCAGAATCCAGAAACCTCCTCTGTGGGAGGTTTCAAAGTTCCAGTTTTAAAGCTACCCAGAAATATCACTCACTGGGACTTACTTGGTGTGAGACATAAAATACAAAAAAGATTCCCTTTAAAACCAGCAAGTTCAATGACAAGTTTCAGGATACCTTGCATCAAGAAACTCTTCTACACTTTTTTGCTGCTATAAAAGTATTTGAGAGAAAAAAAATGTGACTGTGACTCACTTCTACTGAAGTTACTGACAAATGACAAAACACTCACCCACTCCAACAGAAAAAATAATTAAACTAATGTTAAATATTTTCCCTAAATCCTTCAGCTGAATGCCATGCAGCAGCAGTCATAGAAGTGAGCCACTGGCAGAGCATGAGACACAGTCAGTGCTCACATAAACCCAAACTTGACAGGCACTATTTCATAAACATTCAGGTGCAAACATCATTGCTATAGTTTTATGTTAACCCCACTATTATTAAAGTAGTGAAGATCTGAAATACAATGAAATACTTCAGATACATAAACAGATGACCACCTACAATGAAAAATGCCTTCAGTGTGTATTATACACAAACATGGGAAATATTTATTCAGATTTCTATACTGAGTGTCTCCTGATTGTCAATATCATAGGGAACTGTTCAAAAAATATATTTAAAATCGTTTAAAGTCACTGAAATTACAACAGCCTCTCCTTGACAGGAAGTGTGTACTTTCAGGATCAGATTGTCTCAACTGAATTAGAGGTTTGACCAGAAAAATAATATTTTCATTTTGCATATAAAATATAATTTAAAATTATTGAAAACATAATGTATTTAGAACTATAAAATACAATTACATAATTAAAAAAATAAGTATATTCCTAGTAGCTATTTAAACATAAGTCCTAGTAGAACTTCTCTTTCCATATCCCTTTAGCATACACTCACTTCCAGCATGCTTTTGCTATCTACTTGCTCTCAAATTTACTGGCATTTACTTATTCCTTTCCCATTTCTTTGCTGTTCTGTGGTTGCCACCAGTAGCACTCTCTGTCACATTTGCACTGGGGCTCAGACCTCACTCCCCGGGTCAGGACAGTTCAACCACTGACTTTAATTGGCTGCTGGAGAGTCTGACAGTCACCCAGAAATCCCAACACCCAGGTTCAGCAAAGTGATGGCATGTCCGGTGGTGGGCAACTACCACAGAAGCCCAAAGAGAGTACAAACATACACTAACATTATCTGAGCACTTTTAACATCCAGAATATATTAAGGCCTCTGGTTTTACTGGGCAGGGATGAGAGATGCAGTAATTGGGTACTCACAGATGAGTTGTCCTACCACAGCTCACACTACTACTGCATTTTGCTTTGACTAACATTACAAAGCAATTGAAAGATTATGCTTTATCTGCTTGGTAAACAGTAAAAAAAAAAAAGAACCAAAAAATCAACAACAAAAAACTCAACTGATAAAGTTTGGTAAAAGTGGAAAGGTCACAGCAAAAAAGCCACTGACCAAATGTATCAAAACGACTCACCTCCTGTGTGATGCAACAAACTTGGGGAGAAAAAAAGTGAGCATTTTTTAATTTAAGAATATTGCAATGAAAGTAAAATACTTCAAAAAGTGAGAATATCTCAGGTTTGCAGCTTGGCATATAGATGATGCAGTTCATCTATGATCACTACCTGAAGAAATGTGCAGAACCACAGAGTACAGATTTGGCTTTTCCTCTGAGACTAAATGTAAACTTCATTGTGTATCTTTAGGGTCCCTCTTTGAGAGAAAAGATTTAATAAATAAAAATGTTATTTCTTAAAGGAGGAACAAGCATGGGATTTTCTTTCAAGTGGCCGTATGGAATGAACACCATTTCTCTTCAAGGCTACTCAAGTAGCAAAACAGATTCTGTTATTCATAAAATTATGCCACCCTTGAAGGTGAACAGAAAATCACTGTGAAAACTTCTGATCAAAGACTAAATATTGTTTCCTTTGTCTTCAGCTGCACTGTTTTACCTCTTAATCTGCCTTGCTGTTTTCAAAATAATTAACTTTCACTAACACCACATTTATTTACATTCTCATGTGTAAATGCTATAAAAAGAACCTTTTTCTTTACTCCTGCTGTTTTCCTTTCCCCCCTCTCTGTTTACACAGGTTTTCTCACCATTTTAGTTAAATGAATGTTGAGAGTCATTCACAAGAGTAAGTTTCAGTTTGAATTTTGTCAAGCTGCACTGAACTCTCCTGCTCTGGTTGCCTGCTACAAAATTTTTGAAGAGTTTCAGCTAAAAAATCCTTAAATACAAATATTTGTGAGAACAGACTGTTGTGTTCATGTTTTAAAAGTCACGTCATTATGCTGCTCATTGGCTTCAGCTCCTGAAAGTTGGAGGCAAAATCCCAAAACTGAAAGGGGAGGGGGAGAGTTTGAGGTGTACAGATACCCAGGAATTATAATTTCTGTGAAATTTTGCCCACATTTATTTTAGTTTGTACGATTCTAAAAGCCCTGTTGTCACACTGTTAGTGAACTCCTACAGTCTGGGCCCTGAATTTCTGTAGATCCTTTCTGCATTGAATAGTCTCCATCTCAAAGATGCTGGTGCTGAACGAGCCTTGGAAGTACTTCTGAGTGCCAGGAGAACCCCGTGCCATGAGGAAATTTGACATTATCAAAACTGTCCCTCTTTGCTTTGTACTGTGCAGTACCCTGGGTAGAGGGTACCCAGGCAGTACCCTGAAAGAAAAAAATCCTGTAGATTCAAATTAAGGTAGGAAAAAATGGGAAAAAAAAAGAACAGGGAGAGGGAACAGAAATCAGGGGACAAAAGAAGAATAAGCACTTGATGGTGGCAAAACTAAAGGAGAGCAGAAGCCAAAGGAAAATAATGTGACAGATGTAGAGGCGGGGTGTGGACAGCAGAAGAATATGGGGAGTGGTTGAAGTGGGACACCACAGTTTGCTCTCCTCTCTTCTAGATTTGGGACTAACAACACAAACACAGGCCTAAGCACTCATCAGATACCTGTGAAACTCATTACAAAAGTCATTAGTGACCAGTCTGCCCAGAGCAACAGACTAGTTCTGCCTCTGCAGCTGTATGAAGAACTAATTAATGATCCAAACTGGGAAAATACACTTTCAACTTAAAAGACTGTGTATAAATGTTACATTTATGCAGAAAAATGAAGGTCTCATTTGGCTTAAACTGGGGAAAAAATAATCATTGTTTTATACAATATCTACCTTCACCTCCGACTTGGTTCAGCAGATTTCAAATATGAACACTGTTAAAAGTGCCTGATTCTATGAAGGGACTGTGAAAAAGAGATGCATTTATTAGACACCAAAGAACTGCAATAAATATTTGATATGATTTTTATATGATAAATATTTATATGATGAAGGATTTTTTATTAAGTATGGGCTTTGGCTGCTTCATGTTTAACAAAGATAGACTGAGGAACGTTAAAAGAAAAATCTAACTATGCATTCACTGAAAAAAAAAAGACACCCCCCTGGAAAGCCTAGTATGTCAGGTAATAAGATCTGCACCATAATGCATAGGAGGCTGAATTTCCACAGACCATATTAATTCTGGCATTTCCTTGCTTCTGATGTTTTTCTTTGCAACATTAACATCTTTTAACATGATTTTATTGGACCCCATTACACTAAATGTTAAACCATGAAATGGTCCTGCTCTACGAGGTGTTCTCACACACACACACTGGAGGTATTAAACTCGTAATGCAACACAGGTGAGAAATCCCTTCTAACACCTACAGCTGAAAAATCTTGCCACATCAGCACTAAATTATTCTGGCAATGAATCTGCTGTGTTCCCTCATATACTGCATCAATCATGGCCTTGAGGATTCCTCCTAAATCAGTAGGTGTGCAACAGCGCTGAGCAGAGCCTGCAGTGCTTTGGGTCTGGAGGAAGCAGCTAGGCATGGGGGAGCTGTGGAGGCTCTAACACCAAGGAGACAAGAATGAAGAAAGAAAAGTGCTTTTTGCAGACCCAAGGACATCTAAAAGCACATCTTTGTGCTTACTCAGCCTGTGTGATTGCTCTGGAGTATGGGCAGAGGAAGTGCACTTCTACTGCCTAGATGACTCCCCACAGCAAATTACTCTGGAAAAAGTTGACCCACCTCTACTTACTGTCCAGGTAAGGGACTATGTAGAGCAACTCCAGGAGAGGATGGCACAGGCAGGGGAACAATTTGATGGAAATATATGAGAAGAATACAGCTCAGGGTATTTGTAGCACTGTGATGAATAATAAATAGTAAAGAATAATTCTCCTCAAATGTTTGTTAGATGCTGACTTTGACAGTGTTTATATGGAGTTTTATAACCACCTTGACAACAAAAACCTTATCAGAGACTGTCTTTACAATGCCTTTGTGTACATAATTTGCCAAAGATTTCCTTTGCTGCCATGACATCACTGCTACCACAAAACTAATAATGTAATTTGCTTGACCAACAAAAACAGGGCAAGGGCTTGCTTACAGATACAGTGCTAAGATTTAGCCACAAATTGTAGCCATGCAGAAAATATATATGCTTTTGATTTAATAAAAAAACCGCAATGAAAGAACAAATATTATTGAGAATGAAGCAGTTTTTTGATGACTAAATTCAAATAATACTCCAGCTACATATGTCCTGTGAAGACAAAATCTCAGTGACACTTGTGCAAAATCAAAAAAATGCTGAGTAGACCTAGAAAAACATAGGAAAAGAATTCTAAATAATCCCAAACTCAGAACTGATTGTTTCACAGTAATTCACTATTCTGCCACACTTCCATAAATCTCATAAGGATTTCACTTACTTAAACCTAGTGATAATAATAAAATTATATAATTTAAAGTTTTTATTAAAATGCAATATTAAATGAAATTAAAATGTATATGAAAAAGTAAGACTACATAATTACGCACAATCGAATTTTAATTACATTTCTGATGGAGTTAAAAACCCACACACTGATGCTACTGTTGAGTGAAAGAGCTTGAAGCAATAGAAAATTGATTTTTTCCCCTATTTTTCACAGTGCAAAGACTGTACATAGCTGTATTTTAACTGAATCACATCCCAAAGTAGATTTGTCATATTTCAGCAGATCTGAAAACAAGAGTTCTGATTGCAATGGAAGAATGAGGAAAAATACGTTACATTAATTAATTTAAAGTTCACTATTAAAGGAGTTTTTTGGTTGTTGGTTTGGTTTTTCTTAATGCAAGTCTGTATGAGCTAGTCCTCTAGTGGAAACATTTCTGCTCATCACCTAAACTGGGTTTAGCTAATCAATTGTCTCTTCTATTCTCGTAGTCATGAGATCAGTATGCCATCAGCTAAAATTGACAACTCTAATCAAAACAAGATTGAGGTTTGAATATGCCATTTTTTTTTATGAAAGTAAAGTGCAAATTATTTAAAAGTTTTGAGTATGAAAGCACATTGCTGATGCTGACCTTTGCATTTTATGTAGCACAGTAGAGGAGACTTCATATTCAAAGACATCAGATATGTTTCCGTGTCTCTAAGGCATGAGAGCCAGGGATGGGAACAAGGAAAGTCATTGCTGTTCCACCATCACTTCTCTTTTCCCATCCTAAGATGGATTTGTTCTCAATGAAATATATCATTGCTACCCTCCTGCCTTTACCTCCTCTTTCCAGAGCAGTACAGTAGTAACTCTGGTCTGCACCACTATGTATACAAGTTAGGCATGCATACTAAGATGTATGCCTAACTTGCAAGGAAAACTAATCCAGAATGGATATCTTTAGTATTAAGTACCTACAGTTCAGGAATATAAATAGGTCTAGGCTTGTCATGTAAGGCTACCTTTACATCCAACAGAAAGATACAGGTGTATTTCAGCTGACTTTGAGCAGTTATCTGTTTCAGACAGAGAGGAATTACACCAAATTAATTGTGACTAAAGGTTTCAACTCTCCACTTACCTGATGAAATGCAGGTAGTTGGGAAACACTGAGGAATTGGAATGGTGCTGCCAAAGAGAGAGACACACAACCTGTGTCTCATGACATCCTCCATGAAATCCTCTTTGCCAGAAACACTGATTATAACAATGGAGAGAGATAGCTCCCATGAAGTTTCATGTTTCAGAGCTGCAGCTCCTTTGAACCAGTCACCGATCCTAATAATATTAAGGAGCTATGACTTACAGAGCATACAATAGTCTTAAATGCTTCCACTTTTTGGGACAATCTTCATGGCTCTCACAACATTTTGGATTTTCTGTACAAACTGCTGCCAAGAACAGTGTGGATGAACGAGGCACCAGTCCACAGACAGCCCAAAAAGCTGCAAAGAAGCACTGCATTTCCTTTTGATCTTATTTCACCTGGCTGGAGTGATGAGCAGTCACACACTAGAGCTCTTGCCGGAGAGCACATTACATATACATTGAAGTTAATGGGAATGTAATCAATTCAGGTAAATGCCTTCTTTCATACTTCCAGTGAGACTATAATGACAGTTTCTTTTGGGCACACTGCACAGTCTTACCATTGGCATAAACCTTTATAAAACATAAATCAGAAAGCTTTATCCAGTATGAAACTGTGTTTCTACTGAGAAGTTTTAGAGAATGAAGGTGTCATTAAGGTGACATGAATTGATAAAATCTGAGAGAACTTTAACTCCTCAATTTTCTTATTCGTATTTTATCGTTGGGGACTAAACATTCCTTCCTTGGTAATTTCTTGTTAGTGGAAGGGTTTCCTATGTGTTTGTTTTTGCAACATGACTAATGGGTTCACACAGTTCAGACCTCTAAGCGTCTTTAAAATCTTTTATACCTGCAAACATTTTTAAAACACATTTTAAATTGCCTTTGGCACAAGCACACTAAAAATATCAGAGGGTGTAACAGTCAAGTCATAATTTCAGTGATTGGAACCTGTAAAGTACTAACTTCTACATTTTGAAAAGCATTTATGCATGCACTGTGGGAAAAATTGGCATCCTTTTTTTCTTTTTGTTTGTTTGTGTACAATGAAAGAAGGAAATATGCCTTCCCTTAACTGGTGGGTCATGCAGGGCAAATGCCACACTACAATGGCACTTTTTGTTTCAGCCTGGGTTACCTAATAGCTCAGAGCTCACGGAACACTTTTTTCCTGCAGCTGGGAGGATGGGCCTGGCTCCCTTTGAAAAAAGAAAGAAGAAAAGAGAAGAGAAGAGGGAAGGCATTACCTCCCCATTTAGAAGTTCCAAAGGCCGAAGTTTTGGAAACTCTACCAGCCTGGAGCTCATTTATCAACAAATTCAGATTCAGGAAAAAATACTAAAGTACTAACTCTGATTTTCTCTCATTCTCTTTTCCTTTTCTTTCTCTTTCTCTCACATTATTTTCCTAGCTCTCTCCCTTCTCCCCACCCCTACCACCTCCTAAAAAATGCCCACACCAACCTAAACACAAACCTTCGGCCTTTTTTTGGCCTTTTCAAGTCAGCAATATGTCTCAGTCAAGCTGACTCTGCAAGTATACCCTTGGTGTCTTCCTGTTGTCTTCCTGGTACCTCCAAACTGGAAATCAGATAGAAGATTCCATTCTTAATCCAGACATGGAAAAATGCTTACTGTTTTTACTCCAGTTATGTCCCCATGATCTCTTCCAGTTTTGTTGCAATCACACCATTTTTTTTTAAGTGTTTGCTTTTTAAATATCAGCATTCCCAGATACCATTGATCTCTTTTCAGGAAAAAAACATACTGAAATGCAGGAAAACAGCTATGCTGTGCAATGCTTTCTAGATTTCATCTCGTGATTCCTCAATTTCACAGAAATATTGTAAACAAACTAGGTGTATCAAAACTGCTTTGGAGATTTCATTCAATATTCAAAGGAATATCAAGTCATCTCCTGTTATATGCATAAAATTCAGAGCCTCCTCAGAAAACCTGAACTTATTTTCTTTCCTCCTGCTTTTCAAAACCAACCAGGGCCAACAAATGCAAAGAAAAAAAGAATAAACTTTGAAGCTGAAATTTAAAGCAATGAAAGTCAGGAAGTTCAAAAGTTAATGTTCCTATGGCTGTGTTAACTTGGCCATGTTGCAAATAGAGCATGCAAATACTTCAAGCTATTTTATTAAAGGCCTGTAGTACTGTGCCATAAAGCTGTTTTCTTTTCATGTGGAAACCAACTTGTATGGGGAACAGTACAGTGTATTTCTACTGCTAATGCTGACTTCTCCACTACAAGTCAAGTATCCCCACCTCAAGGCGCTTCTCTGTTCTGACAATGCTGGTGTCTCACTGGAATCCAGCTTTCCCTTAGTTCACCCAAGAGCTTACATACTGACCACTGCATGAACAAAGGACAACTTCTCTCCTGACTTGTTTGCTTCATCAGAAAATAATCTGTCTTTCCCCTTGAGATCAAAGAACATTTGTCACAACTTTTCCATCCCTCACTTAGATGAAATTTAAACAAATGGCCTTGTCGATCATCTCCTCCTTTCTGCTCTTTACTATCCTGGTTTATACCAAGGAGCATATTGATACTCCAGTGCAGTAAACAACATGATCTCACATCTATCAAATAGTCATCCTCACCACAGATTATGAAATGCATACATGTAAAATACCCTGATTTAGCAAAGAATTTATTTTACTCTCCTTGTACTTTTCTGTTTGTCATCTGTGTTTTTAATATACATATTGCCATGTGCTAAGGTTAAAAGAGATCAGCCCCCAGAAAATCTGCCTTATTCTTGGTCAAAAATGTTATGTCTCTTAGCTCCACTGAGAGCTCACCCACCAATGCTGGGTCAGTGTTAAGTAAGCAATGTCTGAAAAACCATCAGTTTCATTATCCTCTCAGTCTTGAAGAAGCATACTCATCAGCTGCATTCTTCATGCCAGAATTAAGGGACTATAAAGACAAGGACTGTGGTTTTCAGCTATATTCAAAAAGCTCAGGAAAAGAAAAACAGCTCTAATGTGTTCACAGTACCCTCACTTGATGTGACCTCTGTATTAATTAGTTTTCAAGCACTAAAGTCTTCATAGAAGTACAACCTGTTTAACAATGAATTAATACCTGACTCATCACAGTCTGACAGAATGGGATGGAATAGTATGGGTACACTGAAAGCATTGTATATGGATTCAGCTACATGACAACTTGATTTATTGGCAATCCAAGGAAAGTTCCTAGGCTGAGGTTTGAATTACTCCAGACAACGTGGTAAGCTCTTCCTACAGGCTCTTCCAAGTTTAGCTACTTGTTCACTGCTGCCAATTTTGCTCACATACTTTTTGGCCAACTTTTCTTCACTGTTGGTCTTACCCAAGCTGTAAGAGCCAGATGTAATGGTAGGAGGCCAGTTATTACCTGCAGTGTCTGCCAGCATAATGCATGCTGTGTGACCTGTCCATCACAGATATGTCATAAAGAATAAGAGGTAACATTCTACATTTGCTTCAGAAAAGGAGAAGAACTACTTCAGCTTTTAAGTATACTTAGTGTGCAGCTAGTAAGAAGGACTCAAGTCACTGCCATGTTTTTTGGATCCTTCTTCATCTTTCAGGAGAGACAACCATATTCAATTGACAAAGTTGTAAGTGACACAGAGTACCAGAAAGATGAGACAATATAACTGAGCATTATTCACAGAAAATTAAGAGCATCTGACTTCTTTATTACCTAAATGTTGGTGGTTTTTCTCAGAAAAAATACCCGTTATTCACTGTGCTCCTTCACAACCCTGAAAGGCAGGAGTGCGTGTATGCTGAAAACATGTATGGAGACCTGGGAATGCAAACAGGCTCTTTGTGACCAACTGCAATGACCGTGGAGTGTGATCCAGTTCCTCCAGGTTCTGCATGGGCTTCTGCAAGAGTAACAGCAACAGCTGCCTGAGCTGATACTGTATTCACTCCTCCAGCAAAAGGCATTCTCTGAGCCGAGCGGTTGTCAAGTTTGGGACAAGCCCACAAAGATTTAAGCTTAGTCCTAAATTGGATCATGGTGGTTTGGCCTGTTACTGTCAATGAAACAATTCAGAATAATGATGGTAAGTCTGAATATGCCTTTGTAGGACAGGAGGCTCAATTAATGCCAAGAAGCAACAGGTGGACAGAGAAATAAGACAGGTTGGAGGGAGGATGAACAAGGTAATATGAGCAGGTAATATGAACACGATTTTAGCCCAGCACCTGCCTACCTATTAACAGCTGGCAGAGTTCTGTAGGCATTGTGGAAGATAGGAATTACGTTAAAACAGTGCTAAAATAAAATAAAACTAAAAAGAACCAGGCACAAAGCCCCAACAATAAAAACCGCTCTGCTCGTCTCTGGTAGCTTTTCTCCTGGTAGTACATCAAAGGTATTCAGCTATAAATATCTGACTTTTCCACAGATAATATCTATGAATCTGATCATGAGCAAACAAATTGGTCTTTGAAAACAGACCAAGATGAAGTCATTAACTAATTGTACAACACTAGTATATTTTGCACAATGCGCTGAGGCTATTCCAATCAAAACCACCTGCTTAAAGCATATACAAATTACTATGCTACAAATAATTTAAAAAGTGTATTCAAAACTGGGAAAAAAGTGGAAGGAGAAGGTAATAAGCAAGTGCACATCATACTCTACTTAGAAAATTACCGAGTAAATCTCCTGTATATTTACAGTGAGCAGCTGTGCTATTTCCTAGCTTCATACATTTCTGTTTTCCCACATTACTGAAGCTAATTTGTTTAGGATTTTAGCAACAATTTCTAGCAGCTGTTGTAACATTAATAAACTACTTCAGATAACTAAGAACTTCAGCAACCTATTTCTCTCATAGTAAGGATGCAAAAAATTATTTGTAGTTCAAACTACTTGATGGTGAAAACGGAATGATCAGTGTTTTGTGGCCCAGATGTTATCCAACTGGTGAAAAAATAATTTGTTAGAGGTAAGATAAAAGGACACACAATGCTGTAGTGTAAAATCTCACAAACACTGGATATAAAGTAAAGACCTATTCACATGTGTTTGTATCATCAGGGAGCCAAATTTACTTTGTTTCTGGTTACTTTAATTTTCAGTGCCTTTGGAATATATCAGTAAAAGTGACGAAAATGCTGCTAAGAAATGAGTCTTTTTTTCTGGTTTTTTTTGGTTTTTTTGGTTTTTTTTTTTTGGTATTTTTTTTAGATTTACAAGAAAAAGAATAATAATTTAGCAAAGGCAAACTGATAAAATACTTTCTAATAAATACATAGGAAAATATACTCCACATAATGTGCGCTATAGTCACTATATGCTAGTAAGCATCACAGAAGCAAAATCCTATGTGGTGAGACTATTTTTCATAGATTTAGATTTGATTATTCAAATATTCATGAACATTTACAACACAACATTCATTAAAAACCCTATTAATATGGTAGGGTTAAAACGTCATTCAGGGAAATTAATCATAAAAGAATAAATTATTAATTGTATCTGTACACAGAAATACAGCATACATTTGGTTGTATGCTAATAACAACAACAGCCACAATTAGAAAGTACATAATTTTGGTTTTGTCACTTGTGTTATGCTGTAGTTCTTAGTACTAGTCAGAACAGCTATATTTACAGCATAAAGTATGTAAATAAATCCCAAACTATCAGCTAATAATATATTTTTCGTTATTAGCCAAGGGGGACAACATCGGAGGCAATACAGCTCTTAAAACACTGCCGCAAGAAAGAACCACTTGACAGATCATATTTCAGCTCACATGTAGGCCAATTTTGTCTCTTTTTTCAGGTTTGAAAATTTGACTGGTAATATCTCACTATGGATCTTTAGTATATCCAAAGAGATTTTCATCTTGTATTATTAATACTGCTACATTAAAATGCATAATTTTAAAATATTTGAAAGTATGTTTCAATTTTAAAGTTGTTTTAGAAACAAAATAGTTGAACTAGCTTTCCAGAAGCAATTAATTAACTTTGTCAGGGTTTTTATTTCCAAATTCATACCATTTTGTTTATATTTGCTGTCTTCCAGTAAATTCTTTAACCAGAAGACAGTTACTTGGAATAAGGAATTCTTCCAATTTATTTTGGATGGTTTTATATACCCATCTCAAGCAATAAAGAAGAAAACCTCTTTAGTTTAGGGAAATATAACAACCAAGATTCTCTAAACTCTCAAAGCATTCAAAACAAAAATAAAAAGACATCTTAATAGTGACGGATGAATTTCATGTACCCAGGGCAGTGTCCAGGAGTTGCAATAAAGTGTATTTGCAACGCATCTGCAGCCATTTCTCCCACAAGAGTCTGCACATTCTCCCCTAGTCCAGACAAGTGAGCAAGTGTCCTTCATCTCCAGCTCAACATGCCAAATCTCCTGCATCTTTCGACCCTCCTCCCTTCTCTTCTGTCTCCCCAACCCGATCCTGGAATGTTTTGGCCACGAGGTTAAGAAAGATTCCCCCATTTATCACAACCTGCCAAGCACAACAGGGTCACAGTCCCAGCCCCGGTGCTATCACTTAGATAATCCAGCCTCGGCACAGGCATGAAACTTCAAAGATATTTTGCCACAGGCAAAAATTAGTCCTTATTTGCTTTAAAATCCAAGTATCAATCAAGTCAAACTGCGCTTCAGTGGAGCTAACATTTTGAATGTTCAGAGCAACATGGACATTTGGTTCTTAGCTGTGACTAATTGAATGCAGAGCTCACCTTGAATAGCATTACAAATACTTCAAGTACATCAAAAATCTCATCATGAGACAATTCATTTTATCCATGAGAAAGCCCTTGATAAAAAGAACTGTTCAATTGTTGATGTAAACACACAAAAGCACCTTTTGGTGCATGTGTGCAAATAAATACAGACAATACACACAGAATCTCTGTTTATGTTAAATCACTTCAGATTATTTTAGGCTCCAAAGGTTTTACTATGAGTTATAGAAGATGAGCAGCCAAACTTACATGATTGTAGAGGTCAGTTAATGACTTTTAAATATCCCTGAAACTAAAGTGAAGAACAATTACAGATTCACTATGAGAATGAGCAAGGGACTTTTCTTCAATATCTAGGAAGCAAATCATAAATTATACCTAGGTAAAATCATATGGAAATTTTACTGTCCTGGGTGTCTGCCTACCACTTTTTGTTCAATACAATGCAAGCAATACGATAATTATGTTTTTTAAATCAATCAAGGTTCTTCTTCAATGTCTATTTTTAACTTCATCCTTATGGGGCTAAAATGGGATCCATCTTAAAATCAGATTTTTTAAAAAAAACTTCACCTTTTCTTCAGGTATTTATTTATAATTGAATACTGTTGAATTATGTATTAATTCAGAGCAATGACTGAATATTGCAAAGAGAAATAAACCACATAGATAATATCTTTCCTGTTAAGCTATTGCTGAAATATATATCATTTATTTTTTCCAGCAATATGATTGAAAATATTTTTAATAAAATAAAATATAAAAAGGAAATAAGTAGCATATTAGCTGCAGCATTAAATTCTGCAAACTGCTCATGTGCCTTTTGTACATAAATTTAATACACCCATGCTCTCCTTTTATTTAAAAATATTGAAACATGTTAAATTTTAATCCCTTGTGAATCACATTTACTAAGTTTTACAATTCAAAGCTTAAAACTGAATAAAGTGCTTAAAGTGCTAATAATTTCCTCTATTCTCCCAAAGTAAATGTAAATTCAATAAAATTTATGCATAGCTATTTGCAAAGAAAACAACAGAAAACAAAAGATAAAAATGATAGGTAAGCACATGAACAAGACAGTATGTAGAGTGTTTTTCCATCTGCTTCTTCTATTTAACAGTAAGTTCAGACATTCTCTCAAACCATTTTAGAAAATAGCCTTGACTTCTAATTCCTGTGGCAGATGAACTAGCTTCCCTGTATGCCCACCCTAACATGCATATGTATGTGCAAGCATGATCACACAAATGTACAAATGTACAGATATTTTCTAAAGCCAAATTCAAGTTATTTTGCTTGATATTATCCACATTCACACCAGGTTGCTGCTATTTGATTCGCTGTACCATTTAATAAGATATACTAAGTACTTTTATAAACCTCAAATTATCTTGGAAAAATGCTTCAGTAAGAACTATTTTTTAATTTAGGAATTTCAAATATTAATTGGTTTACATACCCTTTTCAAATTTACATTTGATTTACTTAAGAAGAAATCGTAACAGCACAAAAGGTACTAAGACAGTCAAAACCTGTTTAGCTGAAATGTATTTCAGAAAATAGTGAACAGACCAAGGAAAAAACATGTAACTGGATCCTGCTGCTTGCTGCTTACCAGATCACAGGCACAAAATCAAAGAACTTACTGGCTGCAAGAATTTATCATACCTTTCTTCCAAAGAGGTTCCCTACCTATTACATATCCCTATAGCTGTACATATCCCTATGCCTGTTTACACCTGGACCAAATCCCCTTGCTTTTTCTTTCCTGGGACTTTGCTTGCTGCTCTAGGATTATAAAACAGCACTCCCAGAGTGAACCCCTCCTAAGTTTCCCTGAATGAAACAGACTTTTAAGGAGCAGTAATCCCCGTGCCAGCTCCCACCGCAGCCTCTGCACTGCTGCTCTTGCTGCAGCGCGGACCCCACGGCAGGGAACAGCATTTGACTACAACAGTAGCACGTGCACATGGGTTCCCTGAAAAAAGCTTTCATCACAATTTATTCTCAAAAAACTGGTCTGTTCAATTGCAAAGTGCATGAAAAAGAATAGATAATGTTACAGAGACAGAGCGGACTTTGGAGAAGGTAGGACCGATGCTTTAGCGTACTTACACTTCAGCATTATTTGTTCCAAATGCACGTCTAATCAACTTAGAAATTAACTAAATGGATTTGAATGAAGTATTAGGAAAAATATTATTTTATTGTATCCACAGTTTTTGTAGTTTAGGGCTAATTAATTTGAACTCAACTATGTCTAGACACCTGTCTCAGCACACTGGCCCTTAAGTGTCTCTTATAAATATGTTGAATAACACACCAAGGAACTGCTCACGAATCTGACAAAATGTGACATTTGCAGCACGTTATAGAACCACACATTTTATTTCTTATAGTACTTAACAAGTAAGCTCCTGTGTTAAAAAAAGCTGCTCCTGAAAGAACCTGATGAATCCAGTCCTGTCTAAACTCCTGTACTCTAGAGCCACCATGAACAAATACCTTGTTCCAAAACCGGTTTGAAACTGCTACTACAGAAATTAAAATCAAATTTCCTTTTCAGAACAGAATCTGAATGGGAATTAATACCCATTTATATTTCTCATTTTACCACTAAACAACACTTGCATCAATATCACAAATTAAAATCCATCATAACCTTACCTCAGCAGTCTCTGAAGAACAGAAACCAATTCCCCAGATACGCAAAGTCAGTTTCCAGGACAAAAAAAAAGAAGAGAATATCTGTTACGTTTCACGCTAATTAACTTCCACTGTAGAGCAGCTAAGGTGTGCAGGCAGACTTTCAGGACTAAAAAGCTTTTGCATCAGTCAGCTAGGACTTTTTAAACTCAGGAATACTGAAGACACTTTGTTCTTCCTTGAACTGTCATGCCGAGCCGAGCACAGTCCGGTTACTTAAGTTAACTAGGAGGAGATCTGGATAGTAAACAAGCTTGGCTCTGTCCAATGGCTTTCCACACCCTCCTGTTTATAGTAAGATGACTTGCATTCAGAGGTCACCCCATCAACAGCTCCTGTCTTTCAGTGGGTATCTAATGTGCTGCATTTATCCCAAGGCTCTTTTAATGAAACCACCTTCCTGGTCCCTGCTCGCCTGCTGTCGCTACGACACATCTGCTCCTTATTGTGCAAAGCCCTATTAAGTGTTAAAATATACAGAAAATATACCTGGGCGTATATTCTGCAAGTAATTCAGGTATTTATAAGTGCTTACCTTGACTGAATATTAGCAACAGAAAGTCTTTTTAAAGATCAAAGAATTTTGCCAGCAACATTCATCTTGTGAATAAAAGAAATTCAAGAGGAAGGAAGATGGATGTCATTGTTTGATCTGGATTTAAAACTTTTACAAATACTCCCCAGAAGGATAATGCATGTGCCTGTGCCAGATAATATTTACTTGAATATGTTAACATGCTGGAAACAAGAGATGAGGAGTGTCCTCAAGCTCTGCTGTAAAATGATACAGAGCCAAGAAAAACAAGGGTCAAGTGCCAGGACCCCAGTGAAAACACTAAGTCCGTTCTGGGCTGAAAGAATACATGGAATTTATGGTTCTTTCAAAACACAGTACATCTGCAGCAATGTAGAGCCTCCTAGCTCTCATTTTTTAGGCATACAAGTGCTACTGGTTACAAGAGGTTTGTGATCCAACTGGCAATTGTTGTTTTCTACATACAGCACTGCAAACCAAAAGAATAATGCTCCAGAAAGTTGCTTATCACAACAGATAGATCTAAATTAATTGTATCTTAAAATGAGAACAAGAAAATTGTGTTTAGCATTTTCCTTCAGAAGTCTTATAAAAATAAGAATTCTAAATTTCTACCAGTACTTTTCCTCACTCCTTAGCCATCGGGCAGCACTAGGAAGTTCAGCCTTGTTTCAGTGGGGATGTGAAACTGAAGATGGCACTCTCTCCCCATGCAAACACGAGCCTGACTACCGCTGAGAAATGCTCTTTGAGTGAAAGTTACACCTGTAGCACATTTTCGGCACTATTTTTTGTCACCACTACAGCATCAAAATGACAGATAGCAGCTTGGCTCTTCTAAAGCTAATAAAACATGATTGATGAACTGGGCTAGAAAGCCATGGCTATTCAGATTAGGATATTTGTGCCATCATTTGATAGGTTCCACGCTTTATTATTAGAATGGACTGTCAGGACTATAAGGGCCACTAATAAATACATCCATCCAGATTCCCTCACGATGTTTTTTGTACTTAAACCTACTAATGAAGTTTAAATATGAAAGTTTTTTTCATGTGAAATCTTGCTTAATTTTTCTAAAATACTTGTGCTTAGAAATACAATATACTTCCTTAAACAGGTGCCTGTCAGCTGCTATAATCTCATGCACTGAAATCCAAGTAATCCTCATTTTACTGCATTATGTGGCATAATGAAGACCCACCTCTCTGACGATGAAAACCCACTGAAGCATATATAAAGTACTGGGGAGAACATAATCAGCTTTCAGATGTTGTTTTTGACATTAGCTTTGGGCGTAACCTCATTCTTAACTACTGAAACAACACATCACATGTGGAAGGTGGCTAGTCAAGATTAGTTGGGGTTTCCACCACCAAAAGAAGGGAAACAAAGGAAAAAGCTGTTGCAGTAAATGCTGCCAAAGACTGAAAGCAGCAGGATGTACATGAACAGGGGGCTCCAAGGCTCTAATCCTACTCAATTAATTACAGAGAGTCTTCACAGTAGTGGAGAGTCCTCACAGTAGCAGGTAAGGAACAAAATTTTTCTCTTCTTCTACCAGGCATCGGGCAGAGGAAAATCTGCCTGGGCTTGGACTCCATCAACAGTTAAGGAGCACACCAACACTTCCTCTGAATACCTCTGTGTGCAGGAGGTCCTCACTCAGCAGTTTCAAAGCCAAGCAGATTGTTTGCCACTCCCTGCCACCACCTCACCTCTGTATTCCCATCTTCTGTCACTAACAAGAATGAAAGGACCAAAGAAACAACCATCAGCCTTCCTCCTTTTCCCAGTTAAACAAGACAATTTTATTGTTTCTCAAGTCTGGATGCCTGGAGGCAAAGTACAGTCCCACACACTTGTAAAAGTAGTTTATCGCATAGTGGTGATAAAAAATTTCTATGCCATAGTCTGGTGCACACTGGTACTGTCAAAAGATGACCAGAGAAAAATATTACATCTACAGCATGTGCTCCTTTCTCAGACTGATGGACAGGGAAACCTGTCCCAACATCCCTGCAATGGATTAACTTCTCTGTAAACTGAGATTACTAAGGGGAAGAGGTATTTTATTGACACATAAATCAGAAGCATCTTCGTGCTCTTTATTTACAACATCATTCTAAGGACACAAATGTAACAGAAAGAAAAACAGCAGATATTAGCAAAGAAACATTGCAGTCATTCCAGAAAATATGAAAGCATGAAATGTTAAGTATTTTGAATTTCTCAATTAGTGCTGCAACCAAAAGTGCTTGGTTTAGAGTCACAGTAGTGAAAATTACTTCTGATATTATTTTTTTCCTGTTCTAAACTTTGTGTTAGATGCTGTTGTTCACTGTTTGCCTGCAATACAGAGAACGCCAAACCAAAAAGAAAAGCTTATCAGCCAGCCTTTGCATTTTAAGAAATGTCACAAACTGACATTGCCAAGTTGCAAGTGACTTCTTTTTTTACTATTCCTTCAGATTTCATCATAGGACGTGAAGTACTTCTCAAGGCACATTGCAGGGAAAAACACAGCAACAGCAGCACCTTTTGTTGCTGTTGAGCAACCTTCTCTAATACATCCTGGGAACCAACACAACCACTTCACATTTTGAGTTAGGGTATTTTTCAAACAATAGAATGATAAAAATCACAAAAAGAAGAATGCAACTAGAGGTACTTTTGGAGAAAGGGGCCTGTGAGATTTTGGGTTGGTCAACAGTTTTGTAACCAAAGATCAAATTCACTGACAAGTGTGTTCCTGAATTCTTTGTTGGATCTTGCATTCAGTGGGGTTTGAAGAGGCTTTGATCAAGTGGGCTGCACCACTCTCTGATTCTCCCCTCTTTGGGGTCTGTCGACCTTTCCCTGGCTGGCTGGCTCTGGAAAATCACCACAGGCCCTGGGGGATGGCCAATTTTAGCCATAGAATGGATGATGGTATAACAGTGCCTCCAACATGCCTAGCTTTTTAAAAAAAAAAAAATAACTGAACTGCTTTTACCTTTTCTTATTAATTTGTTTGTTTAGTTCAAAGATAAATGATATAATTCCCAGTTCCAAAACTACCGTGCTTTTAAAAGAAATTTAAATTAGGTTTAAATGTACAACCCCCTCCAAGATGGCTTTGTTGACTTGTAACTTCTGTTTTGTTTGTTTTCTCTGAGCTGTATTTGTGGCAATTCATCAGACTTTATGGAAAGAAAAACTACCATTTAAATTTCACTTCATGAGTGCTTCCTGCCTGCTCCAGGACTTGTCTGTAAAATCAAGGGATCAAAACAAAGTCATTCCTATTCTACTACTTCTGTTTATACATGACACTATTTATTAGACTCTCCAGCCACCTCTAAAGCTGTGTTACATTCTGCCTGGGCACTGACCAGCCTGAGGCTTCTTAGAGCAAAGTCTGTGGTTCCATCACAGTCCACTCCACTTTCCCTCTCCTCGTTCTCCTCAGCCTTGCAGAGAGACTCTGCTTGGATGCAGAGAACAATAAGAAAACAGTGGATACTATTGGATTTAAGAACATGCACTTTTTTCACAATTGAAACTGCTTCCAAAAACTAAAAACTGCATAAATATCGACAAAGAGATTGAAAACATGGAAAGGCAGATCTGTGATTCTGTGATTCTAAATCTCAATAAAATAATTGAAAAACTGATGGAAGCAGGCTAAATTCTAAGCTCAAAGAAAAAACAGACCTCTGAGCATATCAGATTTTCAGTGGTAACTGAAAAAGTTTGTAAACATAAATAAGAATTACACATAGTAAACAAAAATTTAGAAGAGCAACAAATGGCATATATTTACAAATATCATTCCTGAAAGAGCTTTAAAACACCACTTTTTAAATAAAAGTTTAGAGGTCTTTCTATTTTGTCTTCTGTTTTCTCAGCACCTGAAATTTCCAATTTATTTCTGTAGTCTTACAGTACAGCTTTTAAACTGAAATATCAAGCCTTTAACTCGAAATGCTAATGACCAACACAATAAAGTGGTGGCAACTGGCCACAAAGTATTTTGTCTCCATCTCAATTACTTCCACTGGTTTCACTGAATCTTTTTGTAAAAATTACTCATTTACCTCTCATTTACGCCTGCTATTTTAAGTATCTGTGATATTAATTCTGACTTGAAATAAACAAATCAAATCTGAGCTTTACAAAATATATGTCAAGTTCAAGGTGCAAACTTTGTGAAAAGATTTTTCATATAATTTCTCCTAAGGGAAAGTTCATATATGACAGCCTATCTCTCAAAGGCATCCAAGGGAAAAAAAAAAAAAATGGTAAGAGTATTCATTCAAACCCCTGCTAATTATGATGCATTTTTATTACCATATTTTCTGGAGTTACATTCAAGATGGGTAATGTGTTCAGTGATCAGTGCTGGGCACAAATACAATCTCAGCCCTGAAATCTTAAAGTTAGTTTTATTAATGGCTCTAGTATAACCTTCTAACTTTATTTTATGACCAAATAAAAAGTTTATTTAAGTAAGTACAGGAGAGACTGTATGTAAAAGTTCAGAACGAGTTGTAATTTTTGAAGTGAATCTCAAAAGCTGCAAGAAAAGGAAGGGGTTGAACCATTTAGAATTTTTGACTTGAACTCCTTATCATCAGGCCCCATTTTCTATCCTTGTAACCGTTATGTGTTCAAAGACACTCAGTAAGAATGTCTGTGTATCTGACTGCTCTTAGTCAAGCCTTCTCTTCTAGGTAACATCCAGTTTGAGTACACAAAATGCAATCCATTTTTATCTCTAATTTTTTTGGATGTGTACAATGCTCTTCACTGCCTGTATTCAGCACTTCTTTCAGCTTCTGTTCTGCTTCTGTGACAGGACCAGCTCTCCTCCCTCATTCCTCCTCCCTCCGTGCACACATGACTGCTACAATGTACACAGCCAGAAGTGATGGTCTGAAGAATGGAATGATAGAATTTTCATATAAAACAGGGGTTGTATCCTTGCTTTAGCTTACTGTTTATTTTGATAGCTGATTGGCACCTCCATAATTACCAAAGACCTTCTCAACAGAAAGTTGGAGCAATATCAGGTTGGAGACAACCAAAGCAGAGATTCCTACACTGCGGTATGCAAACCACTTCAAGGCAGTACTTTTGTGCTGGGGCAGGGAAAAGTGGGAGCAGCAGCAATAGATCCTGACCTTTCTGGGCACAGCGCTAGGACTCATACTGTTTATTTGTGCCTGGAGCAAAATCTAGTGTAGTAGGGGAAGTGCTTTGTGCATGATGGAAAAGATGGTGTTTAGGTTCTGACTTGGGAGGCATGGGAATTAAGGAATGGCTGACTTACTCTGAAAAAGATCTGCTATATGACTCTTTCCTAGCAAACAAATTCTTTTAGGCCTTCTTCGGTTTAAAGGATTAATAAAGTCAGCAGTTTTTACTGAGGACACTTCCCTTGATACGTAAGTATGTAAGAAAAATTCCATTTTCCTTTTTTAAAAAATATAAACTTTCAAAGAAACATGATAAAATTTATGCATGCACTAAAACTAAAACCTTAAAAATAATAAATTAAAAAAAGAAAAAAAGAAAGAAAAAAAGAAAATTTTGCCTGCAGAGTAACTCCCTTAAACACAACCAGACAAAAGCTCTGGTTGTGAGTCAATGAAGCTTATCTTTCATGAATTTAGGGAAGCTAGTCAGCTTATATAAAGAAATGATTTTCCCCATATAAAAAACTTGGAAGGGAGCCGTAAGTAAAAAGTAACACAAACATGAGTTACATGGTGAAAATTCTTGGTTGTCTCCATCACTATGTAAAGATATTCCAGGGAGATATCTAGCTTGCTGGTCAGTTAACTCATCTTTACTGGAAACAGCTTTTCTCAGGCACTAATGAAACACTGTCCTACCAATGTCCTTTAGCATTTTGAATAAAAGATACAAAAAAAATAAGAAAAATAAATTTAACATTTTTTGGTACAATGTTTTTATAGATTTTATTCAAAATGTTACAAATGTTTTAATAAAGAATCCATACTCTGAAAGTCCTGCTGAGCCATACTAACTATTGAGGTCTCTGTCTTTTCATATAAAGAGACTAACAGCTAGTTTAAAGAAAAAAGTCCTCCTGTGTGACACAGCCATGTTTCTCCCAAAGTTACAGATGACACTGTAACTGTTAGACAAGTCAGTACTCTACATTTTTAGGCATACCTCTGATACTATAATAATTTCTTAAAAACATAATTCTAACAGTCTTTCACCATAATTAATTGACAAATTTTCTATATTCTTTCTTGATTTGGGTAAGATGGTGCTGAAAAATTTGTTCCCTTGAATGTTTATGTCTTTTTACTCATCAAAGGAGGACTTGGACAGAAGTTTCCATTTTTGCCTTTGTTTGTGTTGGCAGCTTTACCAATGGGAATTACAAAGAATTTCACAGCCTGGCAAAGGGAGGAAGTGACATCTCTATATCCCAAATTATCCAAGCTTTCAGCAGCTTGCTCCTTCTTCTGCAGTGCTAAACTATAGCCTTTTATTCCTTTCTTCTCCAGTGGCAGCACACTGCTTAAGCAAAATACAATCCTCCCTCTCTGCAATTTTATTAAATTCACCCTTTGCTTTAAGCTATTCCATGCTGAAGCCTCAGTTAATTTTTTTATTCCTAGGAAACACAGAAAAACACAGGGGCATATTCTGTTCTTTAGAGGCATTGATTTTTTTTTTGGTGGAATGCACCCCAGTAATCAGGAGCAGGATGTGGATAGTTTTGCCAAAATATCATTGCATTGAACTGATCACTACAGTGTGTACTGAGTAACTAACTTAGTGTTACTAAACACTACAAGCGTTTTAAGTTTGTAGAACACCTAAGAACTCTACACTCCCTCAGTATTTTTCAAACATATAGATTTACAATTGGAAATACAATGGTATTAATGTCCTCTTATGACAACACTCTCCTTGAGTAAAGTATCCATCTAAAACTATCCATTATACAGTAGCAAAATTTGGCCTTTGCTGTGTTGTTTTTTTTTACCTAGTATTTCTATATATAAGTAATTAAATTTCTATGTATAAAGTTTTATTTCACTGCATCCGGTTTCCTTCTCATCACACTTGCAATTCTGCTACAGTCAATGGGGTTGCACTGTTTTGAGAACAAAATCTGGATCAGGATACAGATTTCAACACCACCCTACTCAAAAATATAATGTTTCAGAATTTTTACTGCAACTTCAAAGGTGGATCATCTTACAAGTGACTAGTGCTGGAGAGCAAACATCCTCCATCATCATAACAGATCTCTCAGCAAAGCACAAGCATTTGGAAGTAGTACTTGTTTTACATCGTCATCTCTATTTCTGGACACAAGTGCAGAAATGCAGATAAGATGTTTTTATCTACTAGTTAGAATCTGCATATATAAATAAAGAATAAAATATCACAAATCATAGTATTTTGCAACATGATTCAGCAGCTTTAAGAAAATCAGGTTTCTCTCACTGCCATGAGACCTTATTGCACAATGCTTCAAATTAAAAAAAAATTAAAATCCCACAATGAGGGGTTTTTATTGCATGCTTTAAAATTTATATTTTACTAAAATGGACTTCTAAAAATTTTCATTAAGGTCTAAATGGGTACTTTGAATTCTGCTTCTCCAGCTGGACTTTTCATCATTCCCAGCAATCAAACAATACCTTTTAAAGACTGAGAATAAAATATAGAGACTTTAATTTTTTTATTCTGCAAAGAAAGGAGTGAACTGAAGGAATGAACACACAATATGAAAGAATAAATCCTAGTAAATTTTGCATGTAAACAAATCTTCTGTCCAAACTGGGAGCCAAGCACTAAACCCAAATGAAATACAGGTAAAATCTATTAATGGTATTTCCTCATAGTACATGAAAGCAATTTCTCTTTAACTTTGAAGGTAATGTGGTGATTCTTGTCATGGGCCCCATAAAGAGAGTACAGATAAACCTTTTTCTTCCCTCTGACAGCTATAACTGTATTTTGACAATTTTTAAGATACAAGAAAGTGGTTTGGAGATACACATTTAAGTAAATTACTTCTTTAAAAATATTGGTTTCTATGCCAGTACAAGTATTCAGCATAACCTATTAAAAAGCATATGCATGTGATTATTTCTTCACATGTGAGTTGTCTCACTGGCTTTAGTGTTTAATTCACAGTGTGCAGCTAAGCATATGTGTAAATCACCACAAGAATGGAATCTGAATTGAAAAAGTGTTAAGTTTCTACCAGGGATTTAAGTCTATTCTCCTTTCCAGATTTGTAATACTTGTTTTCAACAAAAAAGACATGACACTGTAGTATGTGCAATTAGAAATGAGACTTAGCTGCTCACACTCATTTCTAGAGATGTACAAACACCTTGAGATATTATTAAAAACAGTATATAGTGCATGAAAATATTACTTCAGAGATTTGAAACATTTCAAGCACACATATATTAATTCAAAATGAATCAGTTATAAATATCTTCAGTTTTAGCAAGAATTCAAGGGAATATTAGAAAATACCAAGGAGTATTTTAAATCACTTAAGGTGCACAGCAGAGAGAGAAAATATGCAACTTGGCAATGAAAATATGTAGCTAAAATGAAGCAGAACTCTTTCACTACAAGAAAAACGGCGTCACCTATTCAGAGTGGCTGACTGGGAAAAACACGTATGCAAGGTTTATGGTGATTTGGCCAAAACTGTCGCATCTGGACAGAGCAGGGCACAACCCTAACCCGTTCCCTGTTACTGGGTGTAACTGCAGTTCTGCTTTCTGGCCCTGCTGTGGATGAACAAATGCTGTATTAAAAGAACTGAGGGATAAAAGGAAATTTGAAACAACCTCCCAAGTGCATTAAAAAAAATTAAATAAATGCCTGGCTATGCCTGCACAGAAGGGCAGGGTAGGAAAAAACAGTCCCAAGTGAAGTCCTTCTGCTGAGAATTCCTGTGTGAGAGCAGAGCAGGAACCCATGCCAACAGAAAAGGAATAGACTTATTTTTTTCTTCAGTGAGTGCTGCACTCCAGAGCTGGCTGAGATCTCAGTTTAGAAGATACCAACTGCGATATCTCTGCCTTCAGTCTCTACTACGAATTAGATTACCAGATTAGATCTTTGGGTAATACAGGATACAATGACGTATTTATGAAAGTGGACATTACTGACGATTTTTAAAGCAGATCCAAGGGTCAGCCCCTGGTCTGGTGAAGTTGTGGAACAATCTGCCAGGACAAGGAGTTCAAACTTACCTCTATACTATATGGATTTGTTGTTGTGAAACACAAATATTTCTATCTGACCAAGAAAATACTATTTAATATTTGTGAATGTTTTATTTTTCATGAAATAATTTCAGTCATAGAGACATTCATGTTCTCTAGTGGCAGTGAATCCCAAATCTTTATTATGAGTTGGTAGAAAAATATCCCTTTTTATTAGGTTGAAATATATTTCAGTTTCCCATAATACTCCCTATATTGCATCACTTGCCCTAGTGCCTCTATTGTATTCATTATTGCACACACATTACTGCACTCATCTGTCAACTATATCTGTCACAGTCCATAAAGGAGGGTTGGGGGGTTGAATATCTTTATTAATTTCCATTTCCCATATCTGAATTCTTTAATTCTTCCAAATCCTTAGCAAGCTGAGCAAATAGAACTGAACACGAGGCAGGGATTTCTCTCCCTCCCTCTGTCCCTCTGCACTTTCCTGTGTCAGCACAGAAAGACTGAGAGAGACTCAGAATTCCCCTCTGGGTAACCCTTCTTATATTTTGTGTGAGGTCACCTCTGCTGTCACCTTGGGTACCAACACTCCTACCTATCTCAGCAGTATCAGGGAAGGAGGGTGGCAGGGCCCAGGGGTCTACTCATGTTTTAGGGAGCTACAACACAACTCTATTCCACTGCTTTTTCTGAATAGCGCACTTCTCAGTCCTGTCTTGAGACTCCCTGGGACTCTGTCTCCATGACGCTCAGGAAAATGAAATCCAACGCACCACTGTGGCAGAAGCCACATGTCTTCATCAGCTGACTTCTAACCTGGGTTCCTCAATGAGAAGCTACAACTAGGTTGCATTAACTTTAATTTTTATTTGCTAAATATCTACACAAAGTCAGACGCCTGAAGCAGTTACATGAACTCTTCTTTGATTAGATTTTAAAAGATGAGCATTTTTGTACTGTTACCAAATTTTTTCTTTACTGAAAAAGAAACCCTGTGAACCTTGAGGCTGATACTTTAGTTTTCAGTTAAACAAAACCTAAATTTCTGGTTTCTATAATAAGATTTACCATATAGACAAAAAGGGAGTAAAAACCACAGATTATTATGTTAGCTTTTCAAGCTCAGAAGGCCACATTGTCTCAGAGCTGGTTTTTGAGAAAGGAATACAAACAGGACCTGGAGGTGCACCAAGTTTAAGAATAACCTAAGCAGCCGCTCAAAGAGGAATTCTGGAGGGGGAAGAGTAGCTTGAAACAGCTACCACCTCAACAAAATGTAGGGAATCAAACAGAAATAAGAGCTGAAGGACTGTTTCAAAGAACATATGTGTGAATGAACAATCAACCTTGAGCATTTTGAAAACACTAACTCCTGCCTTCCATTTGACACTATGTGAAAGGATCATACAGCTTCCTACTGCATAATAAAACTGTGTCTTGCTTTCTCTAGATCTTTATCATATGTACCGCCTCAGCACAGATAAAGATGAAATCAGGGGTCCTTAGAAGTTGAAGATGGAAAACTGAGATTTGCATTACATCTCTGTTTTTCTAATAAAATATTACAGATTTTTAATTTCAGAATTTAATAAATAAATCAGCTGAGGAGTTCTTTATCAAAATTAAGTTAAACAGAAGTCATTTTCTGAAGGCCAGAGAGAAAATTCTGATGGCTAAATCAACTCAAAGGAAATAAAAAGAGAATGAATATAAACAGGAACTGTGCTAACAGTAAAAAAGAGAGAAAATGGTTACTACAAAAATGTTACAGTCTGCAAGATTGTTAAAATTTAGGTAGGAATTTTGGCCACTAAATCACAGGTTTTTTTTGAAATTTCAGTCACTAAACCAGAGTTTTCATAGTAACTTCTTGGCTAAATAAAAGGACATACAAATAATTTAATCTACACAAAAGAAATAGAGAGGAAGAGTGACTTAAAAACCCCAAAGATGTAATATTTTGATAAAATACAACTAAAATTCACTAACTTTGAGCATAAATCAAGATAACCATTATCAAAGAATGGAAGGGACCTTAACGACCACCCAGCCCTTACCCCGCTGCCAGTGGTGATTGGTATATTATGATATACAACAGGTTACAGAGAAGCACCTTCCAGATTTTGTCTTGATGTTTAAATTTTACAAGGTTGGAAAGTTACTAGGTTATGAAAAGCTGATTCATGAGCTGATTCATGTGCCCCTCCAACTTTAAGTTTTAGTTTAAAGCTATCTAAAGGTGTGGTGACTATGGCTATCTTTCTACAAGTCTGTCTTGCTAAAGTGATGGCCAGTAACTTCAAAGGGCTATTAAAGTACCTGGAAAGGTAGAGGAAATAATGAAAGGTATCAAAACATTCTAAAAGACTTGTGTCTACCATATACAAAACTGTCAGAGAAGCCACATTTTGAAGTACAGGTATTTTCTACCATTTAAATATTTTGTATTTGCTTTCAAGTATTTTAAATTATATTTGTAATTTCACAGTTCTGTACCAACACCAAAACTTACTACAATTACTGAGTGAATAGGATTTAAAAAAAGTAGTGTTAATGAGACATTATTAAATATATAAACAAGAACTTCCATTTTTAAGCTCAGGCACAAATAGGAAGAAAAATGTCTAAGTATACCCCAAGACTAAGAAGGAAACTACAAATCTAACTATACCCAATAGGTAATTGTTTTACAATTCATAATGGATGAAGCCTTGCAATTATATGTTTTTCAGAAAAATATTTTGTCACCTCCACAGAAATGAGTTTTCCTAGACACTTTTAATTTCAGTTTAAGAAAACTGACAGGAAAGCAAAGGAAATCAAGTTCTTCTACCTCTAATATAAAGGAATTAAATTAAGATATTCAAAAGCAGGAATTTTTTTTCCTTTTCTAATCCATATAATGAACAGAAAATTAGAAGCTGAGTTAAGCTTTACTACTCAAACTAATTTTTTAAAGGTTTCTGGTACATAGAACTTCAAAGGCATCTAAGCAGGAAAAAAACTAATTGTCAATTCAAACTCATTCTTTCAGGTCAGCAATTAATTTAATTTGTAACATATGAAAATCCTTCTGTATATCTTTCAACACCTTTATGTATCCAGATGGCTTTGAAAATCTGTCTAAATATGATGATTAGTTCACTTAGTATCTGCCATTAATAATTCTTTTGTCTAATAAATCCTTTAGTCTTGCATGAAAATATTTTTTTCTTATATATTAAAATTATTTAAGACTTCCTTATTTTAACCAAAGAAATTTAATATTGTTTTCCTGCATTTGTCTGGAACTCTTGATTTGCATCCTAACTGCAGGTTGATCTAAATAATTAGTTCAAATTTAGATTTCTACAAAATTACAAATGTAGTATCCTTTAACAATATTTAAACTGAAAATCAGAGGTTTAGTAAGACCAGAAAATTACTTCTTTTTCAGGAGTGAGACAGGTACACATTTCATGAATATGTTGTCAAGGAGAAGTTTTCTAAGAAAAATCCAATTTTAAAATACTCATAAAAAGCAAGAGAAACTCTTGGGCTTTTTTTCTGATGGGTAGTTCAAACTGAAGCTAGAATTGTGGTTTAAAACACTTTGACTGAAACCAGGCAACTCTGGGAACCTGAATGACTTGAGTTAATTCTACAGTCTTTTACAAGGACAAAAAGACTAAAATTTTTAACATTGGTCTTCCACCACCAAAATCAAGAGCAGATCGACCATGGATGTCATAGGCCAGCTCCAGTCTTGACTCTTGGGATGGCAGAACAGGCCTTAAGATGGGTATGAGTGACTCTAGAAGCATCACATAGGCAAAGTTATATCCATACTCATTCACAGATTGTAGATTACATCTTTATACATATAATTTCTGAATTCAAGTTACTAAATATGTTTCAGCTTATAAAAGTGTTTCTGACACAGTGTAGGGTGAGGAGAAAGGATAAGCAGGTAATGCAACTAAAAGGAGCATACATTAATAAGTTAGTTATCCATTCCTATAGTAACTTACACCTTCTTCTGGCTCTTTGGTATGTAAATTAAAGTGACTGAAACCAATTTACATATACATGTATACAGCAGAAACTGGGTGGAAATCTAGATTGGCTGAACTAACAAATTCCAATTTCTTGGCAAGTTAGATATCTCACCTAAAATCTCCTTATCCATTTATACATTAGGAAATGTGGACAAACCAATTATGGAACAGACACAGACCCCATGAGATCAAAAGCAGATCAGTATGCAAGGGTGATAAGCCTAATGAAAGCATGGTTTCAAATGGCATATTTTATACTCAGTAGGAGCCAACTGGGACTTCAGAACATGGAAAAAAAGGTAAACAGGGACAAGTCCAAATGCAGAGGGTTTACAACCATGTACAAACTGTGGAAAGCAGGCACTTCTCAGCAGTTAAGGGAAGGCTAAGTTAACAGCATGGGGATTGTTTTGACTTTGAGCCAAGGCAATTAGGGGATTGCACAGCATTACGGCTGTCCTGCCCAAGAAGAACACCAGAATGTTCTACAGAGCTGCACTCTTCCAAGTAGAAGATGTCCCACTGGCCAAGGTTTAATTTTGCAACTTAACAATGATATTAAACATTTGTCCAGATCTCAGTATGCGCCTGATGAAAGAATGGGATGGAGTGTTAAATATATAAAGACTAGCCAGTGTTACCCTCAAATCTGTCATCTATTGAATGCATCTGGGAGAAGCTGGACAGAAACTACAACCTTTAAAATAAATCCACAGATCACCGAAATCTTGCAGTAGTAGTTCTCCCTGGACACTGCAAATGAATTGGATCAGCAGATAACTTTGCAAACACAGACACACTGGGTGTGGGTGCATACCCACCCTCCAAACCAGATATTGCCAAGCCACCATGCCAGAAGTGAGTTTTCTCTCTTCTGACTGGATAGTATTTTTTTTTATGTGCAGTTTGTTGAACAAAATAGTCTCCATAGCCTTTGGATAGTGAATCCTTCAAACAAATCTAAGTTTGTGTGTGTGTGTGTGCATGTGCGAAATGGTGAGTTTTCTTTGAATGTTCCCAGCCTATATTATAATATTCGACTTGTTCCAAACCCTACAGCAGTTACTTGGAAGACTCCTCTAAGCATCAGTGAGCTTTGGATCAGCTCCTGGAAAACAAAGCCAACTTAAAGTTTGACTGCAATGCACACATGTATGCAGGAATCCACCAAATGCAGAATAATAAACCTGTCTGCTGACACACAGTGGTACATCCTGCGTTTGAACAGAACACAGTGACACAAGGGCCAACTGGCCCCTGAGCTCAGTGGCTCAGAACCAAGCGAAATGAGCCCCTCTAATGAGGCACAAGGTATTCTTTTTGAAGGCACATGCAGATCCCAAATGGATACACACTGTTCTAGCAGAGTGAGTCACATTGCATTCCTAGAATGTGTGATCTCCCTGCAGTCTGCCTGGGAGACCATGCTATTGCATTTTGCTCCATGAGCTTCTCAGACGTGATCCAAATTAACATAAATTTTTCTGCAGTCAACTCTCTGTTTAAGAACCTAAGGAGATCTGTTTAAGATACCAAAAAAATACTCAGTGAGCTGAACATCCTGCCTTCAGCAGACGCTGAAAATGTGTAAGAACAAGGAAATCACATAATGATGTTTGTCTAAATTATTCTCTAACCCTCTCATCTTCAAATGTTAACTATTTAAACTGACACTTAAAAAGAGTAATTCTTTCCATTATGTCACCCAATCTCTTTTGATCATTTCACTTGTTTCTTAATCTTCAAATTAAAACTTTATCTATTTGAGAACCTACCCTCTCCTCCCAAGCCTGTCAAATGTCCTCAGAAAATAGTTCCATGCAGAACACTTCTGCATGCCTTTTGAAATTGCATGAAAAACTGATCAACCAGATCTCCTTCGCCTGAGAGAATTCTAAGACAACAATGAGGCATGCAAACCCTTTAAATCTCTTCCATACAATTCCATAAAAGAGGACTTGAAGGATGAGGGGAGACCTAAAATTCTTACTGGATGAAAAGTTCATTTTGAATTATGCATATGAAGTATATGCTATATGTCACATATACTGAGAAATTTGTAAGATTTTTGTACAAAAAAAAATCAATCTTCTGCTTTTAGTAAAAAAATAAATAAAAGAATTGTGTCAAGAGTTTGACATGCTTCAAGTTTTGATGGTTTTTCCTCAGAATTTTTAGGATTTACTTTTAAATGAGACGAAGAACTCCTCTAGGCTGAGATATGTTTCTTTCTTTAATGCGCATCTTACAAAATTTTACTGAATCATATTGCATACTGTACTTGTTTAAAGCATAATATAATTATCCTGTATAATATTTTTAATTACTTCTATCATATAGCATAGACTCTACAGAACAAACAGTCCAGACACAACTGTATTATGTAAACAATTATGTCCCCTAAGAATCTGTGGAGAGTTGACAAAAGAGTGAAAACTATGCTTTCCAAAAACCTTGGCACTTGAGAATTATATGGGACACAGACAAGAAAATCTCTGGAATGCAAAGAATTCCTGTTACCAATAATTTTCATCAGTCCTACAATGAGTGGAAGTAATTTCAGTCTATTATTTCTAGCTATTTCTGCCCTTTCCACTGTTTGATGCAAGTGATAAGTCATCATAAGGTCCAGCTGCTGTAATGGTATGTTTATGTGTGTTTGGGAGGGATGAAGAGACAAAGCCACCTTCTATCACATTCCTAGCAGTGCAAAGAACTTGATTACAAATCCCTTTATCCTTTCTAAAAAGCCATATAGTTATCATGTGACTGTGCAGTTTTCTAGGAAGGAAAGGTTACATAAAGGTGATACTAGAATTCACTACCTTCTCCAGTCACCACTGCTGACAAAGCTGTGAAATTCTTCGGGGACAAGTGCTGTGTGCCACTGAAGAATATGATAGTTACCTCAGCCTAGGACTTGGTGATCCTTGCAAGTCTTTTCCAGCTGAGAACATTCTGGGATTCTGTATTTGCTCCTTCTCTCATCCAATGAGGCCCAAACGTGGGTTGTGCTATCAGGCTGATGGTAGCGTACAAAAATTGCATTCAGGAACTGCTCTGTGGCAGGTTGTTACTGACACTCCTCAGCATCAACAGCCCTTGTTCTAACTTTAGTTTTTTGATTATTTCTGAAGCAAAATGATTTTTCAACAAGAGACAATGAAGGGAAACCAAATATTCATGAAATGCTGGAACTAAAACAAATGGCATTTCCTTCAAAACAAATGCAGATGGCAGGTGAGCCTGGCCCAGGACAGCAAAGAAAAAACCACTCTGTGAGCAGCAAATAATCAGCTCTGGATTTGTGGAACCAGTTTGCATTTGGCAAGTGAGTGCACAGTGTTGTTCTGTTTGTTAATGGAGATAAAGGCAAAAAGATTCACTCTTCATGTAAGACTTGTAGAGCATTTGTGGCTGGTACCCTTAAGGATCATTTCTCATGCCACCCGTGCTTCCTTGATAAACTTCTGTTATGGCCAAGCACAAGAGTCCTTATAAACAGCATTTATAGTATAAACACTAATGTAATCCACAAGAGGATGGACATTACAGCAGAAGGTGGGGGAAGCTGCACAGGTGTGAGCACATGAATGTATATAAACATAGGTGTGACAGCACAGACTAGCCCAAAATCTCACACATTTTGGGAAGAGCATCAATAAACCATACCTACATTGCTTACCTCTAAAATATACTTCTGATAATTAACTACAGAAATAAGAATTTATGTCTGGAAGAATGAAGGTGACTGGTTATATGCGGTTTGAATCGAATGAAATATTAAAAGAACAGTTACTCAACCGAAAGAGGACTAATATTCTGCCTTAAAATTTGAAACAGAAATTAAACTCAACAAAATAAACATCATGATAGCACAAAAAAACCCATAACAGAGCTTCATGAAAAGCACTGCTCTTCTAAAGTAGGTCTTTTCTTAGAAACAGACCAGACACAGCTCCCATTTATTATTTATGGTGCCTTGTGTCCATGTCAGCTCCTGATTAATAATTAAAATTAATCTCATTAAGGCAGATTTCATTACAGGATAATTTAATTAAATGATGAATTGGCTCCCAGATGTCACCATTTGCGCCATCTTTTCAAAGATGCTGCTGATGACACAGATTTATAAGGGTTTAGTCCTAACCTGAAAAGCTACATTATTTAACAGATTTATAGCAATTTTCATAAGCAAAGCACACAATATGAAATATAATTCAGATAAGGTGAGACAGGCACTTCCAAGTATAAACAAAAGTATATGCTGACTGTATGGCATGAGGAAGTACAAGAAGGTTGGCTGCAAGTTTGTTAAAAAGAACTCTAACCTCAGTACTTGTGAAGATCATACATACCAGTATTGTAACTTCTTCATTGCAGCACAAAGCAGCTGAAACAGCTGCAAAAAAAATTATTTCAGATAGTTTAACAGAAAATTTCTCTAAATTTCTAAATTCAGTGTCTCAAGAACCAAAGCAGATGAGTGAAAACGAGAATTGTCACTGGTAGCAGAGGAAGATGAATCTGGCTGTACCATACTTCCTACTACCCTTTTCATAATGCTATGCAGGTTTCTCTTGATAATTAACCCAAAAAAGAAAATATAATCTGGTGGAATAACAGCCGCTGGTGAATCAGCACTATCAGAACAGGCCTGATAATGAGAGTGTTTCATAAGCTAAAGAGAAAACAAAACAAAGAGCAGAGACGAGGCCAAGTAGTGACATAAAATGCTGCGACATGAAGGTTCAAAACAGTGGAAAGGTGTTTTCTTTAGTATTTCTCCAGTTTCCTATATTTCACAGTGACAGTTTACATTTCAGAAAACCTCACAGAACTTTTTAAAAACTCTAATTGTAAGGAAAAATGAGAAAATATGAAGCTGAATTATTAGAGTGCACCACTCCAATATGTGCATTTGTGGGCTAGCAGTGCTTCTAGGCAACTACATTTGCCTAAGGCATGACCAGCAGCCTGCTCTCAATCTGCTACATATTACTACTCTACCAAAACAGTTTAGAATATGAAAAGCACCACATATGTTTAAGTTCATGATCCAAACAATCTTTGAATACATCAGACACAGAGAATAAGGCACAGAGAAGGCACAGTCAAAGTCTCCACTTCAAGCAGTATTCTGTTCACATCAGAGTGCTCCAAATAAAGGTGCAAGTTATCCTTCAGAATTGAAGCATTTTGGTACTGATACAAAACTACGCAAAATACTTTAAATGTGGAAGTTGTACTTCCCTTGGGTGTCCCTGACACATTCAAACCATCTGAACTCTGCCACAGGACTGCTGTTAAAGCCCTCAGTGGACAGAATATCACTGCTGCTGTTTCTTTTTGGGAGTAAGTAAGGCAGCACTCACTCAGAGGTGATAGATCTGGTAGTTGTTTTGATCACCAGACAATCTTACTGTACTGCCTGCTGGCTATTGCCAAAACTGTAACCAAGAGCTAAATCTAGACTATCAGTTTTAGATATTTAGAATTAAGTAGAGCCCTAATTTACTTTTTGGACTCTGTCTACAATCCACCGATATAGAAAGAAAATGACAAGGCAGTCAACATGCTGCAATCCTCTACCTGGTGGGAAATACTGATCAGGTGAAATGGGCTTGATTGCTAACCTGCAAATTACCAGTTAAATCAGTGATCCACTGTTTTGTGGCTTGGCTTCTCAGCTATAAGCCAGCTGGCCCAGTTAGGTGCCTAGGGAAGACTGGCCTTCTCATTTTTTTTTTTATGACTAGGATAGTGTACTTCAATGAAATAGTAAAGAGAATGGTTTGCAATAGAAATAAACATATTTAAGTTCTAAGTCTGACTGATATGCAGCAAGATATTTGTCATAAAGGGTGTTCAATTTTCATATCCCAGAAGAAATAAAAAAATCTCACAGATGGACTCACATACAGATATATCCCCCAAGGGCCCTAAGGTCTTATGCCCCATGAAGCCATAGAATGATAGAATATCCTGAGTTGAAAGAGACCACCAAGGATCATCGAGTCCAGCTCCTGGCCCTGCACAGAACCACACCAAGACTCAAACCATGTGCTTGAGAGTGTTGTCCAAATGCTTTTTGAACTCTGTCAGGCTGGTGCTGTGACCGCTTCCCTGGGGAGCCTGTTCAGTGCCCAACCAACCTCCAGGAATAAAACCTTTTCCTGATACCCAAACTAAACCTCCCCTGACAGCCATTCCCTCGGGTCCTGTCACTGGGCACCACAGAGAGAAGAGATCAGTGTCTGTCCCTCCCGTTCCCCTCACAAGGAAGTTGTGACTGCAATGAGGTCTCCCCTCAGTCTCTTCTCCAGACTGAACAGACCAAGTGACCTCAGCCGCTCCTCATATGGCTTCCCCTCAAGGCCCTTCACCATCTTTGTTGCCCTCCTTTGCAGCCTTCTGATGGCTTTTATGCAAAAGAGAGACAGGTAGTGAGTGGAGTAGTACCTGCCAACATCTAAAATTGCACTGCTCAAAAACCCTGCTTGATAGGTGTTGCTTTGCTTCATGTTGTATCTCTTATTCTGCACAAAGCCAGAAATGTCTTAAATTGAAAAACAGTTAAAACTCCCATGGCTCATCTCCATGGAGCATTCTTTAGCATTCTTACAAATATCACAGATTTTGCTTTGTTCCTTATCAAAAGTGTAGAGAACATTTTACTGCTATGCTTCTCCTTATTAAAAAAAAAGTAAAAGGGAAATTACAGTACTACTGTGCAGCTTTGGAAACTGCTTATATGTATAGATGTATATGTATATATAATATCTTCCAAATAATTTAATATCCATATGAATTTTTAAAGCAGTCATACAAAATGTTTATTCAAAGATTACAGAAACAAACTCCTATGTTCTCCAAATCTGTTCTCTCTTACCATTTGCAAAATCAATACGTCAGTCCTTCAAAACCTTTTGACTAGGTTCTCAGCAACAAACTACTACCTAAAATGGGAAAGACAGAAAGTTGCTGTTTATTTTGTCAGTCCCACGTCTCTGCTGCATGTTGTACCATTTTTTTCCCTAGACCTACATTCTAGTTATTCTGAAGCACTGGTTTCACTTACATTTTCATTTAATAGCTCATCAAAAAATTATCATCATCATCAAATTTTGAGCATTATAATATGAATCTCTTTTTCAAAATTACAATTTTTTTGCTGAAAATACTGCCTGCAAAAAAAAATAGGGGGGGTAGGAGGCAGATACATCTTTATTTTCTGAAATTCCATGGCTCTACTCATCTGAAAAATGAGACGGGAAAAAAAATCCCACTTAATTGTTCTTCTGGTTTCTATATATTTATTGAGAATTTTATTAGTAGGTATAACTAGTTTTATAGAAAAAACATAACATAGCATTTCTGGGATTTCACCACAATTAAAGTCATTAAAGCAGTTAAAGCTACTTCTTCATGTCTCCAGTTTCACACTCTATCTACCTTTCCACACGTTCTACCAGGAAGGGCTCAGCACACTGCTTCCAGTCTTTTAACTACCACAGACACCACCGTGTACTCCTGCTTTGTACCACTGCGGGGTGCAGGCATGCCCAGCTCTTTCAGGAGATAACTCTTTGGAAAAAGTGTCATTACAAAGGAGAAAAATAAAGGCGAAACAAAACTGACATTCTGGATTGACATCAAACTCAGACAAAAAAATCTATTGCAGAGCATTTGCAAATAAAGGTAACGCACAGGGAGAAGTGGTTTTCTACATCTTACTGTACTTTTAAGATAAGGTAGTAGTGAGCAGATAAAATTATATTCTTTCTTCTCTTTCTTAAAGAAGCCTTTGGCAAAGTGCTTTTGTACTCTCCAGACTACACACCTTCTGGCTGTCCTCTGGCACAGCAGGAAAAAGAAATGAAAATGTGATGTATAGTTGCGTACCCAGAGCTCTACCATCCTATTTTCTAGAAGAATTATAGAGTGCTCCCTGTGGTAATCTTACACTAAACTAAGAAAACATTTTGAGGCATTATCATGGAGTTTTAAAGATGATGATACTTAAACACCAACCTAACTGCTGTACAGTTAGGGGAAAGTGCGTTAATCCCATTTATTTGAGCCTGCATGAGTCAGTGGTTGCCCACCGTCTCCAGAAGTCTGTACTGGTGGTTTAAGAGAGCAGCAATTATTAATTCAGTCAATTCCATATTAGCATAGATCAAAATGTGTAGATATCATTAATAAAATGGTGTATCAGAAATTACACTCTGTAAGGTGGAGTAGAGCTGAATTTGTTTTCTCCCTTACATACCTTGTTCACTCTTGATTCTATCCATACTTGTGCTTTGCTGGTGGAAAAGCCTGTTCACCAGCAAGGAGTGAATGCAACCAAGCATAAACAGAAAGCATGCAAGGACACAGGGAGAAGAACTATGGACCCCACACCACCCTGCCTTCAAAGAGGTAATTGCAGCTACTGCTGTCTCTTGCACAGAAACCATTCTATACTATTAATAGGAAAATCCAAAGGAAGAGAAATGCCACATTTTAGACAACACACCTGAGTGAATTCTTGGACCAGTCAGACAAGGACAACAGCAGTTGATGCTTGGTTGATTCACTTGAAAATATTGGGGTTTGTTACACATTCCCTGCCCTTATTCCCTTCAGAATCATAGAATTACAAAATGGTTTGGGTTGGAAGGGACCTTAAAGAACATCTAATTCTAATCCCCCTGCCACAGGACCTCCCACTAGCCCTTTGAGGCAAGAGAGCAATGCTCACCAGTGACAGGAAATAGTGTTCTCACAGAAATGAGATATATAATTATTTTCCACCAATATACTGCCAGAGTCATGAATTAGAAAGAACAGAGGTGTAAGAGGAAGAGCAAAAAGCCTGGAAAAGGAAGGGGATACATTTGCTTCTGTAATTCTGCTCAGTCTCTTAAAGCTCTGTTTTAAAAAAGGAAAGCTTATTTCACCTCTTGGGAGCTTTCCATCCCCTATGGATATTGATTATGATTCCTTTTGATTTTGTCTCCCTGGGAATAATTTTATTTTATACTGTATATAGTTATGTGACCACAGCTAAAAATAGACTGCCTTCTTACCAGTTTTTCTTTGAGTGATTTTCCTGAAGTTTAGCAACTCAGCAAATAAGTTAAGTTATTTTAGCACAAATTATATCTTCACAGAACTGTTCAAGTTACCTCAATTCATCAGCAGGCCAAGAAATTAGAAGATATTTGTTTTGACATTCAGTGTTACAGACAGAACACACCTCTGCATCCACTGGATACAAAGGGAAACAATAATTCATTTACATTTTGATGCAAATATTTTCCCCTCAGAGTAATTTTTCTTGCATCCATCGAATAGTAAAACCAGCATTTTCATTAACAGTCTTTCTATTACTTACTTAACAATGCTCTGTGAAGATTCAAAAAATTTAATTATTAATGAAGAGCTGAGAGTATGTTAGGGTGACACTGATGACCCAAATCTTGAAAAAGTAAGGACTGATATTTTTATTTTAGAATTTTCTAGTAAAATATACGCTGACAAAAATATGTCCTGCTTTCTAAGGATGAACTCACAGAGGAGTGAACATGAAAATTTAATTCAAGAAACATTGTTCTGATTTTTTTTTCCTAAAACTGTGGTTTTGAGTCAGGTTCTTTCCATTAATCCCTTGCCAGTTTTACAGGAGTTAGGTGAATAGGCAAAGCTTTTCCCCATTTTCTGCTCAGCTGGGAACTTAGGCAATGCTTCTCCATTACCACAGTCTCATTCTGAAGCTACGTTAATTCTTAATGCCTTAATCACTTGTGCTTATTAAATTATTTAAAATGTGCTCTGAACAACAAAGGAAAGAAGGACCTTTCTTTGCAGCTAATGAAGCAAAGGAAAGTTCTGGTTTCGCAAAACCTGTAGGGTTGAATAGGCAGCTGAGGAAAGATGCCCTTGAAAGGTTATTTTTTGCCTTTTGCAAAAGAAGAGGGAAATAAGAAAAATGGGTGAAACAGAAGCCACAGAGGTCTCATCTTCCTGAAAGGACATCATTATTTTTCCTGGTTATGTTGACTTATAACCTCTCATGATCATCTTCATATTTAGTAACTCTTGTACCTCAAGGGTTACAAAAATGGGGCTACTGCTCCAGTGTTACCACAGCATCACATGATCTAAAGGTTGTATAAAGAAACTGTATCTTCTCTACAAATACCTCCTCCTAAAAAGCTGTAAAACAGGTAGCAGGTAGAAATACCATGGAAATGGAGGAATCCAAAGCTCTTTCTTTGCTACCAGGTACATGAGCTACAAACAGGAGTCTGTAGAAAGGGACAGGTTTAAATATGCAAAAAAAAGGCCAGTGGCTACATAGGGGTGGCACATGGGCATGGCAGGAGGACCAGTGACTGTGTCAAGCCTTTGAACAACCTGTTTTCCACAGAGCTGCAAAGCAGTGTCCAAACCCATACATTAACAACTGCTTACTAGGGGAAGCACATAACCCATTTTATAGGCCAAAAACTTTCTTTAATGAGACTAAACACAGAGGTGGTAACATTCAACCAGCAAGTACTACCAGCCCTCATGGAGAAAGTCCCACATTACCACAGGGGACACCGGGACCTGGGAGGGGTGGTTTGGTCACTTGCCTTTTTGTAGTCTTCCCCTCTGCTCCCAGGCTAAGTTTCCCTCCTAAGATAATCCCTTTAGCAAAGTTTATAAAGTGTTAAGCATTCTCCCAGGAAAAAGAAAAAATAAGCTTACGATATTAAGATGCGTCTGTCCGAGCAACGCAATAGGTTGTTAATTATGCAACAGAAAGGCAATTTGGAAGAAATGGTACAACTATGAAATGAGCATAACCTCACCAAGACCACAGAGTAGCTCCACCAAAATAAAGAAAAGAAGAAAAAAAAGAAGTTAAATTACTTACCAAAATAAAAAGCCAACTCTTTTCCCACTCTAAGGGAAGATAAGGATTCTAAAGATCCTTTTTGATAGATATACTTTGTAATATTTTACTACATTGCCAAATATAAAGAATATTTTGTGTTTCATGAATATAGAGACAAATCTTCTTGATTATTTTGCATTTTTTCTATTAAGTACTCAACAGAGACCTCAAAGGAAACAGTGGAACCTACTAGAAATCTCAGAAGTAACAAGTAACATGCAAACTACAGAGTTTATGTTATTTGAATAACCTCCCAAAACTAGACACCAAACAAATCTTGAAGCATATTTGAATTTCATGTATATATAACTATTTAAGTGTGGTAAATATAATAACATTTGCAATTTTGTGATTTGTGAACTTTTTTTCCTTAGTAGAAAGGCAACAACACTAAATCAGCAATACATTATTACTACACATTTTAGAAATTATCAAGGGCGAAATCAAATTTATTGCAGCTGTAACACTTCCAGAAGAGAACAAGAATCTGGATCTCTGCCAAAGAAAACACTTTGGGCAGTCGAGCACATGATCTTCAAAATAACTAAATTAATTTTGTTGTAAAAAACCCTAAACCGTACTAAATACCAAAACCAAGCCTATGAAAGTGATTTCCAGATTGAAAAGAAAGCTTTCTTTAGCTTCTTTTAAGAGTATCCACGGCACCTAGCTTTCTAACATGAAAGGCAAATATACTTTCTATCAATTACAACCCGTATTTATTCAAAACAAAGATTTAAATGATGAATATGATAAATATAAAGCCTGGTTAAGCTTACAGATGAATGCACGTTATCAAAAACTGAAATCATCGAGAGCAGGAGACTTCCAGAAAGCAGGAAAAGCAGAAAAAAACTGGTTTGTCTTCTAATATCCACCCCCAGAATGTCCCAGGTGGGAGATTACAGCCCACATGCCAGTTACTCATGGGCTCCAATTCAGAAAAGCATACCTACTCAGGAAAACACTTAATTAAGCACATGCTTATATACTTTTCTGAATCAGGTCCACAGTACCATAGGAAATGGGTATAACAGACATAAAATGCACGAGTAAAAGTAACTGAGAACTTAGCTCCACAGCATAAGCTTTCATTTATGTACCTTTATGTTTTTAAGATATGATGCACTGCTTAAAACATAGAACAGCTGAGCATACTACTCTGTAAAATGCAGCATGGCCAAAAGGAGACCTGAGTATAATCAGATCCCAGGACCCATTTGGTATCTCACATGCCTAATCCACTGCAGAAAGTGCTGAAAAAGATGCAGAGCACCTTTTGCTCACTTTACTTAATTTTCCATCAGATGGACATCTTTTGGCATATTGCTATAATGGGGATAAATGGCTGGTGGCCAAAGAGCTGTTTGTCACATATTTTGGATCTACTGATGCACACCCAGTTAGAGCCAGCACAAACAGGGAGGCAAGAAAGGAAAGAGCTCTGAATGTGTTGATCAAGCAATAGGAAAGATAACTTCGAGGAGGTAATTTGTTTTTCACTAGCAGCAGTACAGAGCAAAAATTTTGCATTTTCCCCTCCTTTCAACGGTGCTCTCTGAGAAATCCAAAGCTGGAAAAGGTGGCCACCAGCAAGTGAAGTTGCTCAGCAGCTGCTTTGGGCAAAGCAGGAAGTGGACAGAGGACACACAAGGGATGGATTAAGAGCCACTGGCAAGGTCTGAAAAATGCCAAGTTTAGATATGCTATCATATCTGCATGTGATTATAAGCCAGCAGGAACACCCTGCGGTCTGCACTGGGGAAACCCAAGTCTTAGAATGGTAATTATGCCTACGTATGGGAATACAAGACCCCCCATTTAGTTTCAAATAACTGTCTTCATAAAAAGGGATACCTTTTTCACCTAGCTCATACTGACTTTCTATCACTAAAAAATAATTTTAAGCTGAGTAAAAGTATGTAACAGCAGAACCATTCAAAACTTGACACTGAGAGCCACAAAGTTTAAAAATATTCTGCTGCCCAGAAAAGCTTTGATCAAAGAGATGAAGGATAGATTTGGAATCTCTTTCAATGCAAGAGAAATACAGTTTAATATATGTTGCAGTTTCATTCCTTGGCAATTTTTATTAACACTGAAAAACAGCAAAAATTTTATTAAGTACTGGATACTCTAAACTTTGCAGTTAACAAACCAGAAGCTACACAAACTCTCACAACATTACTAATATATTTTTTGCAATCAGTCCATCTATTAAAATGCAGAAGGTTTTGTGCAATTCAATTGCAGTGTTATTAAGTGTACTTCAAATTAGTCTTGAAAGATTGAAAGCCACCGTAATGAGATATTATTTTCTAGTTACACTTATCAAATTGTGACATCATGCAACTAAACCAACAGAACAGTCTTTGAACAGGCAGCCTTCATGAACAGAGATCCTGACAGCCAACCCAACTCTACATAGTGGAAAGATGTGTACAACCTGAGCATAATTCCAGGGCTGCAGATGTACTCTGGGGAGAGAAGCAAGGTTCTTTTCAAGTCACAGCAACATGACAAGTAGGTAGGACAAAAATAGCAGAGGGCTGCAAGTTCTGCGTACCAATTAATGCATTGCTACCATAGTCTGACTTAAGAGTTTCCGAAGGCTTTACTTATCATCATGCAACAATCACTGAAGGATCTCTAAAGGATCACATATCAAGTCACAAACCCATGCAATCATGCAGCAGTTTCTTTACTGTGTGCTTTTAGTATGGCAAATAAGAATGCAGAAGTCCCTCTTTATTTCCGCTGTCGATATTACCGTGTCCCACAGCCATAGGGAGGAGGAGGAGAGAAGATCCAGCAGGCAGGAATTGTGCAACAAGACTGATTTATTTAATTATTTTACACTCTTTTATAGACTTTTTCTTCATAGTCTAATTGGACAAAGGATCAGCCACCCCTTGGGGGTGATTGGCTAAAATCTTAAAACATCCATTGTCAAAATATTTTTCAACTGTACCATAAACATAGTTCTACAAGGTCGCAGGTGTTCTTAGTTTACAGAACTTCTGCTATTATCTTCCATGAGAGAGAAAAGTAACCCATGGTTTAGAAGAAGCAGGAAAATTCCTTGCTAACAGCATTTTTGAATCCACACCTCTTCTCTGAGTATGAAGACTACAGTTACTCTATAAGAGATTGTTTCCTTCTGCAGTCTTCAAAGCCCATCACATCCTACAGCCATACTAATTACAAATCTTCTGGCCTGAAGTTTTGTTTTCCCTCATGATTCTCCCCAACTCATTCTTTGCACCAATTTCTCTTACTAGTCGAAATACAGACACAGCAAGACTTTACAGATACATGCTGGGCACACACACTATTGCAATTCAATTATGCTTGATTAAATCTCCAAAAACTTGCCAGATTTTCTCTCATCCTTGGGTTGAATTTGCTCAAATGACAAATATTTCCAGTATGAACTACAAAATACTGGCACATAAAATGCACACACTTGTTAATTCCACTGCATAATACAGTGAGGGATCTATAGGGTTTGTTTTGTTTCTGTGTTTACTGTTATTTTGGTACCCAAGAATTTTCTACCAAATTATTAGATGTTTAGTGGCTTATCAAAATTCAATATTTAAAATATTAACATACTTCAGTATTTAAACAGTGACTTTTTTTGTTGGAGATATAACAGATGTTAAAACCAATTCATAAAAAACAATCTTCAAACCATTTCCTCTAAATTTTATACATTAAAATATTTACATTGACAGCAAGTGTGAAAAGTGTGGTTTTTTATATGTTACAGAGCTAGATGTGGATACAAAGATGGTTGGGTGGAGTAGACACATATTTTTCACGCTTTCTTCTTATAGCGCCAAAACCAGAACCCTTTAATGCTAATTATGTCACAATGATGTCTACTTCTGTGCACCAAAAAGGCACATTTTTTTTTGCTACACCTTCCTTGTGTGAGTACTGAGTGGAGAAAGCACAGTGGTAATCTCTTGTGTTCTAGTGCATACTGCCATTAGAATAATGTGTATCAATAGCTTTCTTCAAGTAACTAAGAGAAGTAAAAAAAGCAGAAAAAATTTGAGGATGGTTGGAAGCCCACGTGACATCTACCCAGTTATGTATCCTTTAGGTGAGCAACAGTGCCAAATGCTATACACTGCATGATACCATTATTGCACTTTTTAATTCACTTTTTATTAATGCAGAATAGTCCTGTTAATGCAAAAATTATTTATGCCATCATTTGCTTTCCATGTGGAAGGCTGCTACAGCTTCTCTTAATTTCTAAGATGGACTTTTTCTCCGTTTCCCCCTTTAATCTGACATCATTAAGTCTCTGACTTACAGGGCATTATAACTTCCCAGTATGTACCACATGATGTTAAATGGGAAGCTCTGGGAATAAAGCTAAGTACCAGTGGAGTTCATGTATTCAAACTCACAAGAATACCTTAGTCTGGACTTGGGAAAATCACTCATTGGGATTTTCTAATTTGAATGGAGGCATTTTCTTCTGGAAAAACAGAAAAATCCCACATGCAAATTTACCAGGTGACATTACTGACATTTATAGACAAGAAGACAGTGCAGTCTTTTTCCCCAGCTGGACAGAGGTTACTGTAGACCAAGAAGTGGAAGACAATGGCAGGAACGTTTTTGGTCTTCACATGACAGTAACCTCTCTCTGTAGCCAAATGCAAAGGCCTCATCTCTGTAGCAGTATTTGTAACAGAGAAAAGATTACTGCAGAGATCTTTATCACCACCATAAAACCCCCTTATTTACACAAATTTACACACAAACCTTTGCTGCCTGCTTTGCACTGTGGCATCTGCTAAAGACTGTGTTCTAACCCCAAATATTTATGCTCCCCTGAGAGAGACACAAGGAAAGAGATGAAAAAAACCCAACCAAAAATAAAGATTAAACAGTTGGAAATTTCCTCTGCATATGCTAACACATCTGTGCATCTAATGAGGGTCAAGACTTTTATAATGGTATGAATGTCTGAGATACATTTTTTTGTTACGATTAAGCTCAAAAGCCCCCATTGAGCAGCAGCAGAATAGCAGGGACTGATTCTCCCATTTTCTACCAGCAGTTAGTAGGAAAGGATAAGTGAATACTAGGAACCGACAAAGTTAGCTCCAAATATCAGATGATGTTCCATGAGCCTCCCCTGGATGACATTAATTTCATTTTTCAAGTATTACTCAGCCATGGCACTTTGATGTTTTTCTACATCAGAAGCACTGAAAAGTATAAAAAATGAAAAGCAAACACAGTGGCTTAGTGAAACCAACACCAAGGAGCTCTGTCTCTATTATTCACCCCAGCAGGCAGCTTTGCTGCATTTCACTTTTCTACATTACCATATATACTTGGTCAAAGTATCCTCACCGTCATCATTTACACAGTTGGTTACTTTTTTCCCCATGGATGTTATTTTACATCTTCTGCTCTCTTTCAGCACTAAAATTCTGCGAGAAAATCACCCATAACCCATGCCTTCCTATGTATACACTGCTAGTTTCTTCTGTGAAAAAGTAAATTTTCCAGAAGAATGGAGGTAGGTATTACAGATGTTGATACTTTTTCTTATCTTTTTCTGAAACCATGCTATCAGCAAGTATAATTTCTGACACCTGTGAAGCACTCAACTGAAGATTTCAGATGTTTTGAAATGCTGCACTGTTCCTGATTAGGCACTGCATCATGTATTCACTCAAGGCCTCAAGAATGTCTCTTGAGACTGCTGGAAATCAGAGGACAGCTAGCTGGTCAGCTCCTGTTCTTGGCATATGCCAGATGGATTTCTGCAACTGGTGATTTTAAAGAAGCTAGGCTCTAGCCCTTTCACAACCATCTGGCATCCTTCCTCTTCAGTGCACATCATATTAGGTGAAACCAGACAGCAAGGAATATGGCACTGCCCCTGGGATAATTACAGTTATTTCTCAGCTCCATACTCTTACAGGTAAGCTTGTTGAATTTTGCAGCATTATTTGCAGATCCACAGTCAGGTCATATCTGCAGTACTGACTGAATATTATTGCAAGACCAGTTACAAAAGGAACTCAATGTAGCCATAAAATTTTACAGAGGTCATTTTGACCTGCACAGTAGGCATGAGAAATTCATTCTTTTATTAAGGAGCATGTAGTACAAGCTTGCTGACCATTACAGTCTGGTTTTTATCATTCTATATTTTAGCATTTTGACCACATCAGGATTTCCTTGTCTGAAAAAATACACAATTTCCCATACACCACAGAACATGAAAGTAGCAATTAGCACAATATAAACATTCTTCTTTTTTTTTCTCCTACTCTTTTTAAGTGCTGACATAAGCTTTTTGGACAGTAGCTCTGTTTGATACCCTACTGATAGACTTTCAACAATAGGTGAATGTTACAGCTGCATAACCATGTTGGAATCAGGCTCTAGATATGTATTCAATTCTTTTAGTCACTGGTTAACTACAGTTCCATTGCTACAAATTTTTCCAAATGCCAGTATTCTGATTCTACATCTTCTTTCATCAATACACAGGTATTTAGATAAAAATACAAAGCAGATCAGTAGACCATCAACTGGAAACAATTAAGTCACTTCTTCAAACCCTATTATGTTTGATAGGATGTCTTGTTATGCATTTATTCAGTCTTACTTACCACAGCTCAACACCAGAACCTTCAACAGAACTCTTTATATGGTTAATGCCCAAAACAGAACATATCCAGCACCATCAGGAAAGAGGATGAAGTGTATCACTATTATTGCAACACATCTGCTTCCATCAACATATTGTAAAATACAGTTTAAATTACATGAACGGAGAGATTTTCAGTAAATAGTTCAGTATAAGGTTCTCAAAATGCTAGCTAATTCTACTCTAATTCTACGTACCTAATAATTAGGTATTATTTCAGCCTGGGAAGTTCAGGTCAATTTTAACTCTTTATGTGTTTGCTTTTATCAAAATTGAGTACTATTGAACTCTAGTACTAAGAAGAAAGAACTGAAGAGTTTATGAACAATCAGCCAATGAGGCATCACATAACTGCCCTTGATCCTACAAAGACTATTTCCTCTAATTCTACTTTCAATTTGCAGTTATCTTCAGACTACATCTATAATCTTGTAAGGAAAATGTATAGTTTTCCTTCACTTAATTAAACTCTGGATTTCTTGACTTAAAAGCAAGTTATGCATGAAATGAAATATGGTATCAGCTTCTTGAAAGCCTATGATTTTCACTTGTGATGCCCCAAGGAGTATGGTTTAAATTATCATTTACTACAGTTATTAATAAACATTCCATTTGAAATTAAAAACTCACTCTTGCACCTTCAAAGCTATGGGATGAACATAAAACTAGTTTCATTTTTATGAAACTTGTAGATGCAGATGCCACATTACAGAGGCTACAGGTTAGCCATTAGTTTTACATTGATGGGGTAAAAACCCATGAAAACTCACTATCAAAGCTGTTTAACCTGGGCAATGTATTTGAGAACATGACAGAAAAGCAGGTAGATCACAGGATAAGCAGCAAGATATCTGCATATCTGTAGCCCACCAAAGCTCCAGTACCACAACCACTATTACTACATGGAAGAAAAAGTACATACAAAAAGACATAAACAAATACAGCTCTAAAGATTATTTAGCATAAGCTGAACTTGACCTTAGCCTGAGTAACTAATCTCTTGAAAAGTAGATAATAAATATGTAATGGAAGCTGATAACCAGTAGCTCAGTGTGTGTATTAGAAAATGATTAAATGTATATAAAGGGAAATTGTAGTTGGATTCAGGCTCCTGAACACTTATAACCCTGTATGCAGCATCTGACTGACTGTGCACAGCATTCACTCTTCGTGTGTGCTGGACTTCCCTGAAAACAGAGGCTCCTGTGTCCAGTGCAGGGAAGGCTGAGTGAATCCAGTTCATGAAATTAAAAGCATCCTGGAACAGTCCATGGCAACCAGGGTAAGCAAGATTAAGCATGTGAAGCTTGGATGCCTCAAATGCATCAGGGCCTCTCAGGGCCAGGCTGTTTATATAAATGCATTTAATAGTGGCTGAAGTAGGATACCAATATAACTAACCATTAACTATAGAACACATTACTCCCTCTGATGGTAAAACCCACTGAATGATAGAAATACTCCCCACATTTCATTATGGAATTATTTTAATTTCACTGTTTCAAAAATTGTCATACTATCAAGCTTATTTCACAACTGAAAGAAAACAAACTAAAAAGGAGGAAAGGAAAGGACAGCCCATTCCACCCAAGCAAAGGCCTGAATTGCTGGGAAAGCAATGTGCTGCATTCAATGTGCTGCTGGAAGAATTTTAACAGAATATGAATCTTTGAATGGGTGGAAAAAATAGCAAGAAAAGGTTTTCCTAACTGCTCGAGAGCTACTATGAGGATCACCATTTAGTGATCAAGTTCTTTCTCACACTTGATCCTATCTGGGCTGTTAAATGCACAAATCCTATTTGCTCAGAGTCAGTAAAAAGAATCCCTGAAAAATAGTTAAAGCACTGATTACTGGTTTTTAAACTACAAGCATAATTTGACTTTTTAATGGATGGAATTTAGTATCTACACTGCCATGTCCAGCAACACAAGCTCCCAGGCTGTGGGCTTTTACTATGTAAATCCCCAAAGCGCTCAGGTGGCAGCCCAACACACTTTACTACAAGTCGTGAGTACTCCCACAGGGAAGGTGGTTGCATGACAAACCAAAACTTGAAAACCTTTATAATTTTTTAACAGCATTGGTAACTGAAATAAGAAAAACATTCTTTTAAATTCCAGAAATAAGTGATGTTTGCTTTAGTTCCTCCTCTTGTATACTTTGACTGGATCATATTAAAAAAAATTCATGTGGCCCAGGACCGAAGACTAAAAATTTAAAGCCAAGTATGGTTTCACAAAAGCAGGAACCACTAAAGACCTGTGCTATAAAAGATGTGCTTTTTCATTACAGAAATCCCTTTAGTCACTGCTCCCAGTACCAAAACCAAACCAAACCAAAAAATCAAAAAAATCATGGTCAGTTAACTTTCATTTTTTTACTGTTAACATACACAGAAAAAGAAAGGGAGAGATATGATAAACTATATTTTCTGCCACATTTAAGAGAGGGTTTGTTCAGTCTTCACTTAAACACACCTAATTTCTTCGTTTCTCAGATAGAGCTTGCCTTTATAAGAGTAACACTCCAACACAAAACTCTGGATCTCTTAGATGCAAGCTGCTTCATATTTGGGTTGGTGACCTCTTTGACTAAAGCATGATCACTGCTGAAGTCTGAGTGCTGACGTGAAGCAAAGCATTCTACTGTGACAATATTCCCATAGAGCACTAGGTGTTGCTTTCAAGAGCATTTCACATTGTTGTCCCAAGGGGATCCTCTGGGACAAATTCTGCCTTAAGTTATAATACGGCAAAACTCTCTCCATTTACTGTAGCCAACATATTTCAATGTTTTTAACTTCTTCGCATTGCTAAAGATTTAACCTAATATAGAAGAGGACAAGGACGAGAGTGTGGTTTAATGGGTCTGCATATGCCCAATCTGTTTAAGACATACTTTATAAAGTATGAAATTAGATTCTTTGCCTAGTGTCATTTTATTATTTAAAAATTATTTAACATTCCTCCCTGCCATTCTTCTCTTTTTTGATACCAGTTTACTTGCAAGTCAACTGCTTGGATGCAGAGGCACAGCTCAGATAAAAATTACTATAAGGAGAAGAAAGAAACCATGACTGTTACATGATGCTGAATAAATATTAGCCATAGCCACAAATCATTCAGATGTATTTGCCAATGAAATATTTCTGAAATTATTGCTTTTATTTTGTACTGTATTTCCAAGCCTTTTCCAGAAAAGTACTTAAGCACTTGCCTAACTTAAAGCACATGAAAAATCCCATTGATTCAAGTGGGCTTAATCACATCCCCTAAGTCCCACACATTCTTCAGCACGCTGCTGCATCTGGACTTTTTACAATAATTAAATGAGTATAAACCAAATGTATGTTCGGTGTAATCCATGCTTTTCATGTGAAAATGTAGACTTAGTTATTTAATAGGCATGAAGGCACCGGGCTTTTACCCTTGCAAAATGAAAAAGCTAGAGAAGATTGATTTACTGTCATGTTGTTGAATATTTTGTGTGCATTACAAAACCCTGACCCTTTTTTACTGAAGAAGAAAGTATTTCTGAACACATTAGCTTCACCTGGACACTGTCAAAATCAGAAGCTTAAGCTGATGTACAATCCTTCTGCTAAGGAAACTTGTATTTTCATTTTGCATTCACAAATTGGACTGAGATGAATGCTTTTGGAAATTTTGTGAGTAATTCAAAGTTAAAATTCAATATTGAAATCAATTAAAAGTATAGCATTTATAAATTTGGTATTTTAAATGCTTGAACAAGTGTCATATCATACAAGCAAAATTCATCTGCAGAGTTTGGAATGTGTCTGTCCGATTCTGATGATTTATTCTAAAAAAGCACCATTTATAGAGAGAGCTAATAGTTTTATTAGACTGACTCATATGTTCCAAATCTTATGATGCATGCATAGATACAAAGCTTTTCTTAGGTGAACAGGTCCTTGTGGAGGATTCAAAAAGGTCTAAGCTGGTCCAGTTTTTGGGCCTTGAAGACAATTTCTTCCACCTGCAAGTTTCTGCCACTATTTTTTCTAGCGGTGTTATCTGTTATAATACAATAGAAGTCACCTCTGATATTCATATAGCATCAGGACTATAACATCACTAGTAATAGAAAATTTCATGCTCCAGGAACCTTGGAGACCCCTGTGCAGAAGATGAGGAAAGTTCATGTAGCTTCTGGCAGTGGCAATTTTCCTGAGTAGTTCTACCCCTAAAATTCTGGTCTGGGGCCTCTCTGGAGCCAGAAATACCAGCCATAACAAACTATATAGTAGCTATGTGTCAGTCCTTGTCAGCAGTCCAAGGACAGTATGTGACAGCAGAACATTTTTTTTTTATTGGTTTTCCTTGTTATTAAATAAAGCCCATACAGTGCCTTTCCATTTAAACCTGTGATACTGACGTGGTAACATCTTCCAGGAGACAGGCAGAGAGCTGAACCAGAGGAGACGTGCCAGTGACAATGACAGAAGCATTTCTGTTTCTGTGCCGTCTTCTCATCCCATCTTGCAAGTTTACAAGCCATGGATATTATGCTGTTGCATTCTCCTGGATATATTTTTAAGATATTGCCTACTTAGCTTTTAAAGAAAAGTACTTTCAAATCATAATTTTAATTAACTCAGAAAAAAATGCAAATTTCTATTGCATGTATGCCAACAGTGAACATTTGTGTTTTTGATGCCAAACTGTTTCTCCATTGATATGCAATTCATACGACACACAAGTCAACTCAATTTATTCTGCATGTCAAAATGCATTAATTGCTTCTGAGTGTTGTCTCATTTGGTCTGTCCCCTTTGCTAAATGAGAGAAATAAAATATATATAAAACCACTAATGTAGTTTGAAAAGAGTGCCTTCAAATTTAACACTGGTGGATTATTGTACAGAAATGACAGAATGCTGAAGTGGTAGAGGGCAAAAGAAAGAGAAAAAAAGAGTATGTGTTCATAGAAGTTGTCATGTCATATGAAAAAGTCTTGCAGCTGAGAGAGAAAAACAGCGATGTTTCTACCTCAAATTCCTATTAGATGACAGACAAGAAATTATGGTATTACACTTTATTCTTGATCTACTGTAACTCAAAATGGGTGATAACTTTAGATCCTCTACGGCAAGCCACCTCTCTGTGCCAGTTGCTGTGTCTGTGAAAAGGAGGCACTAAAATACCTAAGCAACTCTCAAAAATACTCTGAAATAAACCTTCCAAAAGACAGGCTGTGTTTTTATTACTTTCTATTACAGCTGACTTGAAGTTATGGCATTTTTCTTCAATGACTGATTTTAATTAAAAGCAAGTAATCACTCATTAAGGAAACTCTTTTTCTTACGAAATCCATAATTTCTTCACTTACTGATCTTAACTGTTCTTTGCTTTCATAACTGAAGTACTTGTGCATGCTGCCAGCATTTCATGACCAGAAGCTAGACCAGGTAACTTCCAGACATCTCTTTCAAGCAACACCCCTAACCTGAGAAGATGAATTGCCTGTAATATTCCAAGTCCTACAAATCCTGATATAATAGAGGTAAGAACCACAGCATGCTATGCTGCAATGCAAAACAGTGAAATAGAACATTTTAAAACTCAGTTAAAGAGTTCAAACTAATTTTCATTTCTTTGCAATAAGCTCCAGCCAAAGTTCCTAGGGTGCTAGCAGGCTGCCCACCCCAGAGGTGGGGAACATTAAAGGCTGCAGGTACAGGGCTCATGCAACAAAGAAGTAGCTGCAGCTGAAAACTGATCTGCAAAGGGATCACATCTGAAAGCTTCACACATTAAAACAAAACAAAACCAGGCAAAAAACACTGTCCAAAAAAGGTTGCCAAGGATTGTCCAGCTGCAAGGGGGCCATAAATGCAAGTAACAGATAAAACAGTCTGTACAATCTGATAAAAAACAAATAACTTACCCAGGGCGCAAGGGGGGCGATTGTCCAAATGTCACAAAAATAAAAACCTGTTCGTTCAGATTTAGCTTCACATGTGCTAGTGTCCTGTCCTACAGCACTGCAATCTATTGTCTAATTCTAGGTTAAAATGAAGTAATCTAAATATGCACACTGTTATATAAAAGGGCCAGGGGATGAAATTACACCAGTTTACAATAAGGCCCTTTGAAACCCTAAACTAGCAAGTTAGCAGCCAAATTGTTCTTCTACTAATACAGACTGAACAGAAAGTGATGACTAAAAGAGAGAAAATAAAGAGTGTAAACTTGTAGTTCTCAAAATCCAAAGTGTGTTTGCTGTATCAAGGCACACCAGAGGACTATTCAGGTGCTAAAAAATTATTGTTTTTTAAACCATCTCCGAGTTCAGTCTTAAAAAACTTTTATTTTCCTATTGCTAGATTCTTCACAAATGCAAGATCTGTAAAGTTTCCTCTTCTTCCATTTCAAAACAAATAGAATTTTTAACATGCATCTTTTGGAAAAAAAAAAAAAAAAAAAAAAAAAAAAAAAAAAAAAAAATTCTAGTAAGAATTCAGTAAAAAAGTAAAAATCAGCTCTTTTTTTTTTTTTTTGAAGGAGAGCAGTAATTGTAAAATAAAAATCTAATGTGCTTTATTATACCTTCTAATTTTTTTTTTTACTTGGCCTGCTTGAAGTCTATGGCAAACATAGTTATTAAAACTATGTTTTTACCTAGCTTCATCTGTCCATGTAAGACTAATTCATGTGGTTTTAAGTATTCTTTTGCTTGGTAAGTAGCAGCCTGGTCATGGTAACAGACCTCACACCAGAACATGAAAAGGACCATTTGGTTATTTTCTTCTGTCTGTGAAACACGTCTTACTATTTTCCTCTTTTTCACTCAAAATGCTATTAACTGGAGCCTTCCTGTACATGAAAAGAAAATTTCTTTCCTGTGCATGGATGTACAAATATGTTCTGCATCTGAACTGGAAATAAAAAGAGAGTCCTAAGCTTTTTTGGACACACACACCCTAGAAGTACAGTGTCATGATAGGCCTCATCCCTGCTCCATGCCAGCTGCAGGGATCCACTGGATCTCAGCTGCACCTGATGGATCCCAGCTCACCTCTGCATCAGCTAGTAACTTGCATCATTCTCCTGCTGTTCTTCAAAATAGAGCTATTTACCTATTCAGTTGTGAGTAAAGACAGGAAAGCCAAAGTGTAATAAACTCTCTTCTGATTCTGACTTTTTCTTGCTCAATGACCTTGATTAAGACTTGATTCCCCCACCTCTGACACACAGGAGAAGGCAAAGGAAAGGGGTGACAACATGTTTCTCAGTACAGAGGCTCTGCAGTACAACAATTAGGCAAGTAGACTGACTTCTGGTCAAAAATAGGAAAAACAAATAAATTACTGACATAATGCAATAAATAGTATGCATATTACATCTAATCAAGCTGGCCTCTCAGAAAACAGCAGCTGCTCAATTCAGTCAAGCAGCTCTTTAGAGGCTCTGAGAACAGGGGAGCACTTAGATTTCTGAAGCAGTGTGTGGTCATTCCTCTGAGACAAATGGGGAAGAATTTATTTCTCGTATGGCAACACAGACATTGTGGAATTGCTCATATAAGTTTCACCTAACTGATGTACTTTCAGGATAGGAATCACAAAATCAATCATTTCTTGTTAGAGTATTTTTTTGAGTTAAAATAATAATAGTGATCTCAAACTTATGGAGAAGATTCAGAATAAAACCTACACCACAGCATATCATGCTTCAGGAGGATGATCTACTGGCAAAAATTAGAATAATTTCCTTTCTTTAAAGAAAAACTTGAAAATTAATCTTGTTCACTGTACCAAGGAACGGTGCCTGGCTTATTTTCCCAAGGATGAAAGATTCTTTAACAGAATGCCCAGGGAAATTAATCCAATAAAGGAATCTTTCTCTTCAGAAAACTCAACTGTCCATCAAACATTCTACCCAACAGCAAACACCTTCTAATGCATCTCAGCTGCAGAGAAAGGCAGTCTTCAGAGTAACCAAGGACTAAACTATTCAAAGCCAAGGTGCCAGCACAAGTTTGAGCACAGGTCTTGCACTCATGCTTATTCACACAATCTAATATACTTGCAACAGAGGATAGATCCTTATTCTCCATGGATTTTCATGATGTTATGCCTTTAGCTCCCTAAGAGAAATCTTGAGGCTGGAATGAAGTACTTATGCACCCTGAACTTGTCAAGAACCAGAAATCCTGCCTGATGAGCAGAAACTGCCCATAACTAAAGAGTATAAAACACATTAACCAGTACAAAATACCACAGCTACTCTAAAAGCAGATACATTTGATACCTTCTTAGAGTTTAAACCACTGAAGCCTCCTGCTTCCTGGGATCTCTAGCCCACAGACATGCCCTGTGGCTTTTAAGGAACCAAGCCATAGATGCTATTTTTTTTTTTTTTAATTGGCTGAGAGAGGAGTTTAACCAAGATGTAACAGTGAAATGGCTTTTCAAGTTGGGAGATGAAGGCTTAGTGCCTGCTCTAGGCAGACAAGCCTCACACAATTCCTTTTCCCAGGACAGTGCCTAATGTCTTGGTGAGATTTTAGTCTCAGTGCCCACCTGGATGAAAGGAGTGATGAAATGGCTCTCCCACCCATTACCTTCAAGTTCTGACACTGTTACCGAAGAGTAAGAAGAATAAACTTGTCTTGAATCATGATTTTCTGTGACTTTTCTTAAATCAAATCCTATCTCTGTATGCAACACAGCACAGATTTCACCTCAATTTGCAATCTGCAGACTGTTTTCATGTATCAACATAAAGTATGTAGCACTTATGAGAAATACCACAGAGATTATAGTATGATGGGGTAGTAAAATAACTTCTGAAATAGGCATTTATCAGGCATCCAGTGCTGCAAAAACATTTTAACTACTATGAAAAGGTGCTTTTGCACTAAGCTAAACTAGCTCATCTACTTCCTATTAATAACCACACCATGAATAGTCGACAGAAAAATTGTTTCTCAGACTGCAAGAGATGAACTTCTGCCTAATCTTTTATAACCTTTATAAAACTTTATTAAATTATGAAGCCATGTAGCTTTTACAGGCTCTAAAGTTTTGGTTGGGAACACTTTAAATACATAAATATGTGCAGCTGTCCCAAGTAGTGCCACCATGGGGACTTAAGACACTGTTAAGACTTTCCAGTCCTGTACCATTTAAAATCAGTAATAAAACTCTAGTCCAAGATAAAGTCTCAGATAGGAGCTACCCAGCCAGGAGAAAAGTACTCCTTATTAAAGAAAATTACTGACATTTTAGAAACACATGCAACTTTTCCCACTTCCTTTCACCTGTGTTACCCATAAAAGTCTCTAAAAATATATATATTCAAACTAGTTTATTGCATGGATAACCTCTTACAGCAAGTCAGAAAGACAAAATTCCTTTGTTCATCTTTAGTACACTGAGCCCAAGCTGAGAATCGTAGGGATCATGGTACTGGCAAAATGTGTCCCTATTGTGACCAGTAATAAACAGTAGAAAATTAAAATGCTAAAAACAAGGCCAGTACATTGGATGGCAAGCCCAGATAGCTTTGAATTTGCTTGGAGCTGTCTCCTCAGAACTGCAGTCTGGTGCTAAGGAGGTCTGGCAATGATATCCTCAAAGGAAAAATAAGAAAGGAAAAAGGAGAAGAAATATCCACTCCATTTTTCCCAGAAATGCCATCAGTAACAAGAAGAATCTCCCTCTGACATGGGACAGGGAGATAGATTGCCAATTCTCACAATCCCCCTGAAAGCCAAGAGAAAGCTGAAAAACTTTATGTATGTCATCTGCCACAGTCTGACCATCTGAAATATTTTGTTCATGTTTTTGGTAACCCTTGCTTTGGCAAAACTGACAGACCTCCATGGATATACATTTTAATGCAATTATTTGAACAAGGCATACCACTGTGCACATTTCTAAAATTTTATTCTTCCAATGTAGCTTAATTATATCCTTCCAACAATTGTAGTTCTTCAAAAACTTATATAACAAAGATCTTCTTCATTTCAACAAGGAAAAATTACTAAAACCACTCATTTAACATACAAACTAAAAGGTTTAAAACTAGGAGCTCAGAAGATTTCCCCAGATCTTACTACAATTCTCAAATCCACAGTAAAATCCTTTCACACAACTTGGTTGAAAAGAGTTCAATTTATTCCATTCAATTTAGCAACATTTGTACTTACTGATTGTTCGCTTAGATCCTGAGAGTCTTCCATTGAGGTTTTTCACCTTTATTTTCCTCCACAAGCAGAAATTATCTTCCTTTCAATTTACACCTCAGTAATCTAAATTAAAAAAGAAGATAAAAAATGACGTTAGTCTATGGTCCTCACTTCAAAAACAAATCTTCAATAAACAAATAGCCTGACTGAGGTTGTGGTTTGCTAAAACCTGAAGCAAAGTTTCCATACAAAGACTAATTTCATTTAAAGTACTTCAACACCTTCAGTATTATTTTAGGAACTATCTAAAATACACCAACAGAAACAGGAACTTGTCTTTGACTCCTGCCAGAAAAAAAAAAGCTACAAAAACAAACCAATAAAGAAGCTAAAATGTTGAATACAGGCAGCTGTTTAAGTAGTCAACAAATGAAAACCCTTGAGAGAACATATTATAAAGACAGTTATAGAACAGAACTGCTTAATACACATTTAATGATAACCTCTTAGCCATTAAGTGTCTTGCAGAAAAATAGGTTGTTATGCAATTATCAGCATGAAGTCCCCTCTCTCAAGTTCATTAAATTCCTGTAGAATTAAATTAAATTCACAAAGTGGTTTATAAAAAGCAGGTCCCTACAAAGTGCTAAATGACAGACATTATCCTAATTATCTACAATGTCTACCCCTTCTCTAACAGGGTGAATCATTCTTATCAAATATTGACGTCTTCAATAGGAAAACTCTATTCTCTAAGAGTTCTACCTGTGAATGATCATGGTAACCTTAACTATAAAGCCACATGATTATATTACAATCTCCTTTCTCAGAAAAGGTCCGTTTTGGAGTTCTGCAAATTTGCATAATTTAGAACCAAAAAAAAAAGACGGGAATATTTCATATATGCAATAATCATATTATTAATCAAAGCTCATGTTACATTAAAAAAAAATCAATATGTAAACACATACATTAAGGAACCCAAACATCCTGGATTTGCTTAACAACATTACCTAGATTTGTTTGTCAAGAAGGCACCACAAGGAACTACCTGGGACTATGCCCAGTATCATAAACATATTATGGATCTCTGTTTTAAATTCTGACCAGCAAGCACTAATAAATGCAAACAGTGTACAGCTGTATTGGCATTTGCAGAGTATTTGATAGGAGCCAGAGCCATGGAACCTACATGGAACAAACCACGGCACCTACATATTCTCTCCCACTGCCCTGCATTGCCTTGTGAACACTGCCTCTCTTAATCTCAAGTGCAACTTACTTGCCATACCTCCACTTACTCCCCAAAATGTAACTCCCAAAAATTTTGTTTTGCATTAGATATTATCTGGAACACACACACAAATGCACAGCCCCAGTCTACCTTGCTTTCAGTTTCACCCCGTTTTTTCCTGCCACCTCCTGTCTTTCTTCCCTCTTGCCTAAGTTTCAAAATTATTCATATTTCATTAATTTTTGCCAAGATGTTAGACAAGGAAAAGACAAATTGCAAGAAAATCATGTTGCACGTATTTCACCACAGCTGAAAAGAATTCCTTCTTCAAAATGGTTTTAGTGTCCTCTCAATTTCAGAGGGATGCAAGACATCAATGTCTTCCCCCACAACACCTTCATCAAAACTATAATCACTTCCCATGATTTTTTGGTCAATGCGGAGCCCACACTCTTGTGTTTGTAAATATCTCCTCCAGTGTTTGTTCAATGAAGCTAAAAGGAGAATTGAAAGGCTTCTTTAAAACACCCATTATAGGCAAATTTCAGAAAGAAGACTGCCATGATCAATAGGTATTTTAAGAGAAAGCAGCTCTACATGGAATTGCCTGCAGCAGTCCCAATCCAAGGAAGCAATTGCAAACACAGTGTTGAATTTTTACAACCAATACTAATATATTCCATTAGTAACTTGAAATAAAATCTGCTTTGATTTAATTAAAAGTCTGTAGTGTGTTCACTTTATTGCATTGGTAAGATTGTCTGTGGAAATAAATGGTCAAAATACAAAATATGTAACAAATTATTTGACTAGTTTCTAAGTATAGTGACTGAAAAGTCAGTACCTGGCTTGCATTCAAACAATAAATGCTGTAATTCTGTCAGTCGGTCACCAAAGGTGACAGATACCCCACTTTCTGTATAAAAATCAACTATAACTGAACTACAGAGCAATACCATAACAGATAGACCCATGTTTCTTTCCTTATTGATGGATGCTTAATCAAAGCACACTGAGATCAACAGATGGATGCCACATTTTTCCTAAAACAACAGTGTATCAATATTTTAAATGCATCCTGGTGACACAAATCCAACAGGAGTTTTACTAGTAACACCTGCCAATGATTTACTCACAGCAGGTGTTGTGTCCCAAAATTCAGATGGGTGCATTCACTGGATTGCATCATTAAATATCCCACATGTATTAGTCACTTCCTAAAAAAGACTAACTTTTCCTGAATTTTCAAAGTTACTTTACTGAATTGCAACACAAAGACAAGCTTTCTTTAATCTTTGCAGAGATACACAATATGTTAAATATATTGTTTGCATGAACGTGCTAAATTATAAGCTTCCATGAAGTTCATCTTCATACTGTCTCAAAATTCAGAATTCTCACTGGAAATGGCACTTTTTAAAATGAAATTCAGAAATAATATTTTATCAGTATTATTCTACCTATCAACAGCTGAATCTTGCTGCATTCTGAGCCCAGTTAAAGCAGTTGATTATAACCAACTGCTAACACAAAGATTTTTATAATGGCACTTATGCCAATTGCACTTAGACCAAATCCTTTAGGGTTTAGTTTTATGCATTTGTAAAAGAGGAGAAAAACCATTAGAGAAGTCAGTGATTTAAATAAGACCAACATTACTCCCTAGTAAAGATATAAAATTAAAGGATAATAGTAACCTCGTGCTGTTTTATGAGGCAATAATCCAGTTACCAATTCAACCTTGTAGTTTATTCCATCAAGAGAACCAGATTAAAAACAGAGGGAGGGAGGGCACTCTTATCCCTATTATAGTGCAAGTGTTTCTAACTGGGTTTAAATATTTTTAAAACTGTTGTTAAAAGTCTTAAACTCACAGACAAGCCAGAATGAAGAAAAATGCCTGTTTCTCCTCTTTATCCACTCCTTGCAGATGTGGCTTTAAAACTGATGAAGTGTTTTATGCTCCCAGATAAAAATTTTACCTTTCTAAGAAATGTCTTAATTAGGAGGATTCCTGACTTTCCTCATCAGCAAATGCATTTAAATCTAATTTTTTATTTATTTATTTTTATCTGAGGGAATAAAACACTTCATCAAATTTAAACTGCAACTTCCAGGACTTGACCATGAGGAGAAACATGTGTTTCCTTCCAGAGATACACACATAAGTTAAAGAAAATAAACTACTTGAGGATCTGCTGCATACTGCTTTATAAATGACTGAAAATGTAATACAATTTCATTTTCTATGGGATGTCTACTAGGATCCTGTGTTGCAACTTCCACCAGCTCAAGATAGAATGTGAAGTTTGGGGACCCACAGGTGAAAATCAGTCTTTAAAATCTTCACGTTTCCCAAGAGTATTTCAGAGACTGCTTCAGGCCCTCCAGTCGGACAGACAGGGATACGAATCTCCAAGAAGAATCCATCATCCAGAAGAGGGTTAAATATGGCTGCCTTTGGATCAGTTTGATTGTAGACCACTTTTAACTTGCTGAGGATGAGAATTTTAGTCTCAGAGAAGTCTTAGAGCATTCTGGAATCCTTTGTAGCACATCCAGGACCCACTTCTATATTAGTGACATCCGAAAATCTGAGCTCCGTCCTCATCAGAGCCCTTGGCATGCAGTGGAGAGGACAGCAATACCGTCATGTACCACCAATTTTAGCTCCAGGCATTTCCAGCAAGCCCTGATGGCAGGAAATCATCTTCCCTGGGTTTTGTGTTCTGCTGAGCACCTGCCTACATCGATTTTCATTTGCAGATGCATTGCTTAAATAGAGAAGATAGATTATTCCTTATTTTGAATAATCTTAATTATGCTGGGATTTCACAGAAAAACCCATGCAACTTAACACAGATGAATACCCTTCCTGTTTTAACCACACACACTGTTGCAAACAGGGAAGGAATACGGGAGGAATTTCCAGGATGTCCTGAAAAGCAAACAGAACCACCCATCTGCTTTCTCTACAAACAGCCCTCATTTTCACAGTAAATACTTGGGTGACAGCATACTGGCTACTTGGAGGGGGCTGCACGGGACACCTTTTAGGACCCATTCAGTGTCCTCATTCCAGCATGTATCCAGTGTGGATGTGCATAAGAACATACATATGTCTAAACTGGGCATATGGTATATATTCTAATGTATATAGAAAATGTGCCTCTGAAGTTAATAAGCTTCAAGGTGCAATGTCAGACATTATTAGATTTAGAGTCTTACTATGATTCCTGCTGGAGATGAAGTAGTGTTTGTTTCTGCTGACACAAGATATTTTCAGTCATTTTCAGATCTTAGGTTAAGATGCATGTCAAGAACAGGTATGGGATCTTCAACACCCACCACACATTTACAGTTCTGAGCTCATCTAGCTTCCTTCTATCTTCTACCTCTCCTGAAAAATTACACATCTGTAACTGTGATATAAGTTGTTATTTCCATCTTCCTTTCTGAGCACATGAATTCATGCCAGACACTAAACACAGTAATCAAACCAGACACAATTCATGCCATCAAACCGCAACACACTGAAAACTCCTCAAAATTCAGATCAAATTATTGACTTTCATGCAAGTCACTATACACTTGTTAGACACAGTCTTGCAAATTCTGCATGGTCTTCAATGAATATTTGTATAATTGTCAGTTCTGTGTAATTTTCTTCCTTGAACTGAGTTTGCTGGAGGGTGGCATTGCTTGTGTAGCATTTGTGGACACTTTATTCAAGAAAAATTAAGATGGTATTCCCATTCTGCATCAGGTACTTCCAACTTAGAAACAAGTCACACCACCACAAAACCATTTGGTACCAATCAAAAGCAGGCACCAAGACAAAAAAAGCAGAGCAACACAGACCGTGATGTCCCTGCATCGGTTAGGTACGTAAACCAGGCAGGAAACTAAAAGTGTCTATGACAATAGATCTGCCTGCTGTCCCACTACCATTATGCAACACAAAAAAAATGGGGAAAACAGAAAGGCTTCCTGGCAAATGGCAAACACCTGTAAGAACTGGATCTCATTTACTTTAGGTAAAAGAACAGGGTGCAGCATTTATCTTTTGCAGTTCTGGCTACCAACTTTATAGATGCCCAAATGTGAACTAAAACTGATTCCCCTACTCTTCCTACCCCTCCCGTCCCATACCTGTGCAATGAATAAGAAGGATTAAATTTAAGAATATAGAATTATAAACTCAGCAATACCTCCCTTATCCTAGCAATGCACAGCACACTGTGAAATTGCCAAGATTGAGACCTACAAATTGATTGAGAGCTACAAATCCACTGATGCTTATGGGCTTCCCAACTGTACAAGACCTCATCACTCATGCTTAGGTAAGGCATACAGCTACACAGATTTCATCTATCTCATTCCAAATTAATCAATTACAGAATTTTCCAGATAGAAATGAATAAAACAAATGCTGAGACTGTTTCTGTCCTTGATTTATAAACAAGTCTAACCTAGAATCCCACTGTGTTCCCCTAAAAATAAAGAGAAAAGAAAGGTGGTTTACAGGGAAAAGAAACAAAACCCAAACAAGTAATGCAAAGATGACACAGATACAAGCATACTCTGCTAAGATTTTTTATTAAAATTTTGTTTTCCTACTAGCTGGCCATTTCAGTGTTTTAAACAATTAGATTTTTTTAGGGGGAACAATTCTGGTTTTTACTACATGTGATTTGGTATTTTGGTTAACTTCTGAGACAATTATTCTCTCTTTTTTTGTAGAAATAGCTGTAAATAAACCAAATAAAATATTTCAATTCTTTATAAACATGCCACTGAAAACAGAAAGTAAAAGGCTATACTTTGTTTGCCAGAGTATGTAAAGACACACTGTTAACTTGAAAGTATTATTTATTTCTTTTTCCCTCTCCCCAAAAAAGCATGTCAAATTTACCTTTTATACACAAAAAGCCCACTCAAAAACCTTGTGACACAAAGCTAGTATAAAATAACAAAAAAAGCTATTTCTAAAACAGAAACATTCTAGAATTAAGAACCTAAAAATGAGCATATCCGCAAGGTAAAAGAAAACAGCAGTTTTACAAAGCTGAAAAACTTGATGCAAAGAACCCAACCACATAGATTCATGAAAGCTGTGACAGCACAGTACCTTTGATTCTATTTGCTTTAAAAATCATGCCACAGTTTGAAGAGTGTATTCAACAGTATGAGGATGCCATGAGAGTTACTGTAGAAGTTCAGATACTCCCTAGGATTACTAGAAACATCCTGGTGAAGGAAGAAGTTCGCAGCATGCCCATCCTTTTTAGGTGTGAGAGTCATTGTCCAGTAGCTGCTATTCCTGTTACTGCCAAGTGTCTCACATGAAATTCTTGAATGGAACATTTTGAAATGTCAGAAAGGAACACAAAGTTAACCTACCCAAAAGAAGCCTGGGCACTTTGGTTCTGGTTTGGTAGAAGAAATGAAATGCTATTCTTAACTAAAGCTGACAGTAACCCCTAAATATTGCATTTGAGAAAGTGTTATTTTTTCATTCCATGAACAATGGGAAACAAAAAGTGTGAATGCAGAGCTGTCCCAGAATATGGAACTCCTTCTGGTGCCAGCATGCAGCTCGGGTGGTTTCTGACAGAACAGAATGACAATTATTACTCACCAAACCTAATACTGCTGCACCCCAGCCATCAAGTCAAACTGAAGCCATCAGAACACAATGACTGAAAAGTAGAAAATTTTCCATGTACCACCTTTGTCCAGCACAAATGCAAAACTCCATACCAGATGTCCTGTGTAATCTACATTTTTATGCTGATCCTCACATGAGCTGTCTGCACTCATTTCAGCTCCTGGCCCACCAGCAGTCCCCATAGGTAACTGAAATGTTGTGACATCTGTGGAACAGCTCGCAATCCTACAGGCAAATCTCTTTTACTCTGAGCCCGCAGTAAGTGTGCCACACAAAGTAATTGTGAAAAGCAGCTATTCTCAGATTTTAACTAGAACTAGTGTTTTGACAGTGCATCCTTTACCACATTTCCCCATTTAGATATTTATTAGCTGTGCTCAAACTATGTTAGATTCTCCTTTGATCAACTAAAATTTGTTAATCCCCTGGAAGGAACATTTTCCAATTGTTTAATTACTCCTCTGGTCTTAAATATGAAACCTCCAATTTTTCAAACTACCTTTCTAAAGCTAAGAAAGGGTACAGCTTTACAGTAGTAGCTGCACCCATACTACCTATACAGATAATGTAACCCCTCTTACTCTGCTGAGTACTTAGTTTAAGTTAGTACTCCTTTTTTTGGCTACAATACCATCATTATTATTTGCTGTGGCTTCCATTTGTTTGGGGTTTTTTAAAATAAACTACTGGCTTGTAGGGAAGTACATACTGTTTGTTTGCTTTCAGTTTGCTCAACGAGCCAGACTACTCTCATCAATCTGCACTCCTCATTATTTACCCACCCCTCAGTCTTTGTAGTAGCAGTACTTTAAGCATTACAGCCTAACAACAGAAGTATAAGGAAGTTTGTAAGAATAAAAATATCTTTTATTAGGTCAGCAATTGTTCTAATCAAGGGTATTACTTCTTGTAGAACTTACTAATCTTGTGTCACCGGTAAAATAATAAATAGGTTTTGATTTGATGATTGCCCCATGAAAAACTCTTTGTAATAGCATGGTTTTTAAAGACTTGTTAACAAGTAACTATTTGTAAAATCTATGCTTTATTTTGCTGCTTAATCCATTTCATTTGTGCCAAGTTGATTTTGTATCCTTCAACTTTATTAATCAAAAAGTCATGTCAACTCAAGACAGACTTACAGAACTTTATTACGTCACTATGCTTATCTTTGGAAATCAAACTTGTACTCACATCAAAAATAATATTGCTGGTTTGGCTTGCTTGAGTGTTCATAAACCCGTGATGCGGTATAGTATGCATATTTCAGTGTTATATGGGAACAACATAAAAAAAGTCATTTGGAATGTGATAGCCTGTAAGTTAATACTTTGTGACAGTGGAGACTAATAAAAAATAGTTGCCATAAATTAAGCACTTGTCTACAGTGACAGCTATGTAATGGCCACTTCTGAGAAATTATTGCACTTCTTTCCCCGGGAATAGTGATAAAAGAATGCAGCCTGTCACGAGCACTGCAGCCCTTGGCAGTGACATCCTATTTCTAGTGGGGTTATGCTCCTCCTTTTAACTGCAAGCCCACATTTTGGACAGCAGTGCAAAGATCTGGAAAAGTTCTGTCATCTGGTATCATGTCTGAACTCCTGCCTTCCTTCAAGAAAATCACAGCTGTCCCCTCCAAAGGCCCCAGCACTTTCCCCATTGTTTTAACTTGCACATGTATCTGCAAATTATTTGCAGCTACTTCAATTTTAGTCAAAAATCCCTGCATCAACACAACCTTTTGATTAAAGATCAAGGGATCATTTTTGTAGGCAATGTTTTCATTCTGAAAAATTCCACCTATCCCGCAGACTTGAACCCTGCACTTCAGTTAATAGAGGTGGCAGATTAGGTAACGGAGACTGTGGTTCTGCAGCTATTTCTGCAGCACCGCTGCCAGGCTCAGCAGCACGGGTGCTGCCACTCATTCCGACCTTTGCCTGGTTGCCAGCACAGCTGTCTGTGAACCACAGCAGGAACAGATCCAACTTAAACGAGTGGCCGGCAGAGGCGGGTTAAGGGGCTGCTTTAGAAGCGCTGCCACCAAATGTGAAACCATGGCTTCACGCTTTTCTGTCCTCTGCCACAGGAAACAGACAGAGGTAGGACTGCAGGTAGGGTTAGTCACGCATGAGGTTACTTCTTGATGCTTATATGAACCAATATTGCTAGATAATGATGCAAAAAACAGAGCAAAATGCTGGATCTCTTCCTACAGACCTATTATCAAACTATTCCAGACTAAGTCCTGATTTGACAGCATCTCTCAAACTGCTGTTCCAATCCTGGACTTCCTTCAATGCAGATCTAAGCAAGATCTCAAAAAGCTGGGCGATTTCACAACTATCAGGGAGCAAACTCTTCTATTTCATTTGTTGTATGCCAAAAATGCCAAAAATTTGAGTGCTCATCTAGCCCTTGCAGAAATCAGATTATCATGTAATCAGAAAATTGGAAAACAAACTGAATCATAGATAACTAGCTACCAGAAGTGACTAGGAAACATTATCTAGCCATTTCAGCTGAAAACTTCCTGTTGCAGGTGACTCCCAGACATATTGCTGCACAGTGAGCTCAGGATTCAGATGGTACTTTGAACACAAAAAAATTGCTTCTCTGAAGGAGCAATTAACTGAAAAAAGTTAATTTGAACATTATATTAGATCCTTCTACCATGCCAGATTAGAATAAACATAAAAATAGGTGTCTGAGTGGAAAAGTACTTTCATCTTCCCATTTGGAAAATCTGCCACAGTCCCAAATCTTGCCTTGGGGTAACAGGAAATGTTATTTTCAAGACCGTTTCCCAGAATACAATCTCTGAATTTGTGAAAACCTCTATACCATTCAGCCCTATTAGTTGTCAACTTCCCAGTTCTCTGTGTTAAGAAGACCAGAACAGAAATGCTAGGTTGAGTTTGGGTTGTGTTGCTAGAACCTGGTAGAGGAAATGTGCATAATCTCCTTGAGCTCTGCCTGGCTTTGCGAAACCACGTCTATGCTGGGACATCCGGGAGACCTGGAAGAAGGACCTCACATACAGCGTGATGTCAGGATGCATAAACGGAACTGTACAGAGGCTGGTGTAGCTGCTCTCTCTTCAGAGTAAGATAAACTTCATTTTCTGTGGTGTTCTGGGAATATACTACAGTAAATAAAAAGAAACATCTAGATGGGTTTCAATATGGTAAACGGACTTCATGCCTTTCTTTGAATAGATTTGGCATTCATGAAATGTCCCTGAATAAGCACAACCTGATTACTCATTTCTTTGAGCAACAAAGTTGCCTTAACAGAATTAAAACAATACAGGCAATTAGCAATATTTCTAACCGCATCATTTTCAAGAATCCAGTTACTGTAAAAGGCATTTCTGTGGTCATTTATAAAATGCTACAAAAAAAAAGTTCTAACATAGGAGTATAAAAATTCCTAGAAATGGAAGAAAAAAATATATAGTTTGGGTGTTTATACTTAACTCCCTTTTTTTTCCTTAAGTATTGCAGGATTACTTCTCTGTGCATGTGATCTCACACATATAATACATATTGCAATACCCCACCAAAAAAGCAGACTGAACTAAGAATAGAGGACTAGATACTCATCTGGCATAATGTGAGACCACTCCAGTAATTTCAGCATTCCTACTCCAATTTGCAACAGCTAAGGATCTGGCACAAAACATCAAGTTAAGTTTCCAATTACCTCATGCAGCAGCATTGATTTCAATAGTTATATACACACAGTCATAGAGGAGAATTATTTGAAAAATTGCAAACTCAGCTCTGTATTTCTTTTACTTTTATGGTCTAAATCAGACCCTTCATGGTATTTTAATTTAAGTTTTTGTGGTTTAATTATATATATTTCAAGAGCAGACTAGTTACTCGCTGATCTACCCAATTAAAAAAAAAAAAGGCAGCAGTTATTTTTTACGCTTCTGAGAATGTGAACTTGTACTGGGTCACATCACAATAGTACTTAATTTTAATGCTGCCAAAAAATCTAGTGCATACTAACTTAAATGCATAAGTAAAAAGTTAACAACTATGCAAAAATCAGTCTTCTGTATGTGAATATTTTCCAGGTTGCCTTGGGAGGTCTTTTTTCTAATTTTCTGCTCCAAACTGGTCAAATTTTATAGTCCAGCACAACCCTAGTGCAAAGAGAGTATTCCATCAGCCCAGACAGACAGAGGTCTTCAGAGACAGCATTTAAATTACATCCAACTGAACTGCCCTCCACTGTAGATCTACGAACATCTACTTAATGAAAAATCATCGTAACAGTGCTTATTTATTTAGTTGTAGGAAAAAGACACAGATCTCCAAAGGAATTTATGCACAGGAATCCTCCAAACTTCTTTTCAAATCCATGATAATTGCAACCTAGCTAAAGTTCTAGTGTGTAGTACCCAAGCCTAACAGCCTAAGACCAAAAAAGTCTCACTGGTGTATGGAGTGAGAAGTTCTGAAGATAATCACTAGTCATTATAATATTCCCTTAGAGAAATAAGGAAAATTTAAACATATTGAAAATAAAATGCTTAAACTTTAGTATTCCTCTGACAGCCATTAGCATTTGACATTTTGCTCAAAAGCCTGATAGCTAGCCTATATGTTCCTGTGACTGAGACTGCCCAGTGATACATTTCAATATAGGATAGTCAATCATCAAAGTAATTTTCACTGTTTAACATTAAAGCAAAAAGGCATCCAGCTATTCGACACGTTTCTCAGGCTTAGAGACAAGAAGAAGAAACTGCTGTAAAAGAGTTTTTGCCTTTAAGGTCCTGTATTACAGGCATCCCAAAAGCAATCCTTCTGGCAGCATTGCAAACTACAATGTGAACTAAAAACGTGAGTTTTATTGCCTTTTCAAAAGGATTTTACTATTTATTTGACATATAAGCACTCTCCTTATCTGAGCTTTTGCACTGCAAAATGCATCCAAGTTCCTTTAACCACTTCTGATTTAATGACAGATTTAATAACATTGCAACACAGAAGTGTGGAATTGGCCAAAAAGTTATTTCACAAAAACCTGATTTCTGTACAGCAACATCTAAAATGTCACCTAATACATAGAAGTAAAGCAGAAAGTTTTTAATGTATATTGTAAATCCTGAGGCTTTGATAGGTAAGACATCTACTGGATTTAAAAGACCATAATTTATTTTTAATAACCATTTTTATTTAATTTTTCAAAGAGTAGCAGTTTATGCCTTCAGTAGAACCATGCCCTGAAATCTCAGGGGTGATAAAAGGGCCATGCCAAAGCTGAAAGGTTTCGAATATCAAACTATACTATTATGTCAGGGTCAGCAAGATCAATTAGCACTTTTCAATGACAGAAAAAGGTTAAGTGGGACATACATTTGCACAATATTCAAATCCAAAAAAGAAAAATAGCACATATTAGGCGTACTTATAAACCTCTCGGTTAGTGACTGAATTTCAACACTCTTCTTCCAGTTGCATACCATAAATGTTGGGGTTTTTTTAACACAAAATGTCAAGAAGATTACAGATATATTAGATAGCAGAAATACTATTGGATTCCCAAGTACAAAGGAAAAAACAAAGACATCTGAGTGTTGCTGCTACCAGACTTGGTTTAGCGGTGAACTTCCAAAAAGCTTTAAAAATACTTGATCAGCTTGACATATGTCTGTTAATTTGATGCCCTTGTGTTTGTATTTTTCCTGCAAACCCTGAGAGTACCAAAAATGAAACCTAGTGAGCAAATAAACCTATTCCTATGCTTCAACTGAAAAACAAACCTAACCCCACCCCTCAATTTGAAAATAGTAATCTGTAAATCAACTCATCCTAAATCTGGGAAAAAATTGAGTGTACACCTTCTGCAACTAACAACCATCCAGAAACATGCACACAGGAAGTGAAGAAACTTGTTTCAATTCTTAATGTCACAAGAATACTCACTAGAAGCACAGGTATGTTAGAAGTTAATTCGACACCTGTTAATTCAAGCATTGCCGTCATAAGCATAGCCTGAACAAAGTAGCTGGTTATGATATCAAATAAAGCCAGCATAAAATCCTAATAAAAATCCGAGAGATTAAGAAAACCTAAGGAAAAAGCACCGTGCTGAAATCAGTGATTTAGATTAGTATTGCACTGAGTAAGAGCAACGCAAGATTACTTTTCCTCAACGATATATTTCAAAATGTCTCTTTTTTAAGCCTGTTTTTCAAGGAGTGATTTGAAATATTTACTACCAGACAGTACCTAATTTTAGGTTTTAAGTGCTTTAACAGCTCTATGAAATATGATCAGCAGCTGCAATATAGAAGTATGCTGAATAAACGCTCCTTATAAAAAGAGAGACCTGCTCTACCCTGAGTTCATAAAATCCCTACTTTCAAGAAGGAAAAAGATAACACAGAAAAAAAATAATGGCTGTGTCCTAGAGCGTTTAACAGAAATTCCAGGATTTTCTTTTTTTTCTTTCTGTGGTAACTTTTGTATTTAAGAGGGTAAAATGCTGTTTAAATTTTAGCACTAGTGGATTGCACACAACATCATCCAATACCACCACTTCAACAAGGAAACAGACAGGTACCTTCCCTCACCAAATGCCAGTGATTAACATTAATTCTAGGACTTGCATAAGGTTTAAAATAGTTGCATAAAGTTTAAAGAGTTAAACTTTAACACTTGCGTCAGATGCTAAAAATATGCCACATGATACTATCTATAGCTGTATTTCTACAGTTGTCTTGTTTGAAATATTTTAACTGGGAACTTCAATTAACTGAGAACCCACTAGTGCCCTACCCAATACATTGCTTGTTTAGAATTTATTTATTCCATTGACATAATCCATACAGAATAAATTTATGCTGCAAAATGTTGTGAGGCCATTAATAAAGACAAATCCAGCAAGAGTAACCTTCAACTAAATTTATTATCAATACCATCATATACATGTAACAATTAATAACTGCATACAAAATATCTGAACAAAGATACATAAAAGATTAATCAACCTACTCCACTTTCATTTCTATTAAATTTGGTTGAAGAACATTTGGTAACATAAATACCACAATTTTCAAAAAAAAAGCAAACAGAGCTGTTTCAGATATAGACCAGCTAATGTTAGATGTCAAAAGAGAAAGAATCACTGTGAAGAGAGAGAAATGTCAGTCTGTATTTCCACTTTACTCACAGTATGATATATATTGCAAGTATGCAGGCATTTGTTATTTGGCACCATTTTCAGAAATGTTAGGAGAAAAAGTCAGACCCGCAGCAATTTTGCGAAACTTTCCTTTTGAGTGTTAAGGAAATGAAACAAAGATATGGCCTGAGCTTTAATGCAAAGTACATGCTTCAGACATCCAACTCTGAGGTCAGACCAGAAAATCTATTTGCCAAACAGAAAAGATGCCTTCTTTGTATAATTCCCTCTAGATCTAAACTGCTGATTAGTTTATCTTAGATACGCTTTCTAGTCTCCGCAAGTGAAACACGTAAAGACAAAACTTAGAAAACTGTAAATACTGGTTCCTTACTGTTCTAGCATGACTTCATACTTAAACTGGAACCGGCCAAGGCGCTCCCTTGTCTGGTACAGCGTGCCTCCGGGATTTTTGTAAAACACCAGCTATTTCACACCGCCACGCACGAGCCGAGCGTGTCCCTCCGTGTGCTCGGCTGCAAGCCCTTCCCGCGGGTACGGAGCCGGCAGCACCGCGCCTGCTTGGCTCGGAGCGGCAGTTTCATAAATGTAAATGAAACTTTAGATGCCAACTACCGATTGGCAGCGGCCATGCCGTGGGATCCCTCTCTCCCTTCCCGGCGGAAGGCGCCGCGGGGCTGCACCCCGGGCAGCCCTGTGTCCGGCCGGGTACGGCGCGGACACCCCGCGGCTCGGGGAGAACCGCCGTGTGAAACCCAGATAGCGTTTCTCCGCGGGTATCTGACTTTGGAAGTGTCTGTAATGACAGCAGGAGAAGGAAATTAATGGCTAAGAGCCCATTGGGTTTGAACACGGAGAATCCTGTTACCTCCTCGGGGATCAAGTACGCGCACACACCCGCACGCACACACACACACACACAAGGCTTACCCACGTGGAAAAGCTTTCTAACCAAAACACAAGTCCCCTCATTGCCGGTGGAAAAGGCGGCGGGACCCCCGCGCCGGGGCTTCCCCGTGCCCCGTCCGCCGGCACAGCGGGGACCGCGGCGGGGGCGGGGGCGCCGTGTGACGACCCGAAAATGCAACGTTTTGTCTTTAAACCACAAGAAAAACAAGCCGGGGCGGGGGAAGGGAAAGGCAAGAGACATCCCTCAGGGAGAGGAAACGGAGAGACACAAAAACAACAGGCAGCTCTGTCCCCGCTCCCTTCGGACGCTGGAAAAAGTGACCGCCGGAGCCCCCGCGGCGGCTGCCGGCCAGGAGGCAGTGGGAGGCAGCTTGCCCCGTCCGCCGGCACCCCGACGGCGGCACGGTCGCAGCGCTCCGCCCCGAGGCAGGCGGGCAGCGGAGACCCCCGAGCGCTGCCGGCGCTGGGGCAGCGCGGGGCCGAGGGCGGGCGGCGGAACTGACCGGCTCCTCTGCCGCCCGTGCCTGCGCGTCCCGGCCGGACTGCCTCGCCCCCGCGCAGACCGGACCCTCGCTGGATCAACGGGAGTTTCGGAAAGGGACTACCATCCCTGCGCGTTTTCATGCTGCTCTGTCCGGAGGGGACCCCCGCCGCCAGAAATGCTGTTTCCTCCCAGCCTCCGGTCAAGCCGCCGCCGGCCCCGCCGCCGGCCCTCGCAGGGACAGGCTGTCGGCAGAGAGACCCGGCGGCCAGCAGAGCATTCTCGCCCACCCCAGGCGGGCCGACAGCCCCCGGCTGCTCGTGGGGCACAGCCCGGGCCCCCCGTTTCCGCCGCACCGGGAGTGGGCGGGAGGCGCAAGCGGGGAACAATGAGACGGCAGCCGTCGCAGCTTGCTCCTGTCTTGGGGCTTACCCCAACAGCCCCGGTAACACCCAGCCGAAGAGCGGTGAGGGCAAAACGGCAGGGAATGTCACCTGGAGAGAGGCAGAAAGTCTGGCTGGGCGTGGAAAAATCACCCCGTCCGCACGGGAGATCAGTTTGGGTTTTTGCAATTAAACTCGCGTGGGGCCGGCAGTGAAAGTTCGTCTCTACCCCGCGATGGACGGCTGCGATGCTCCCTCCCATCATATTTGTTTTACAGCAACTTTGTTGTTGCTGTTGTTGTTGTCATCGAACCGACGCGAAAACAGTTCTAAATAAACGCTAAATACAAGCACACGCACACACCCCCTCCACGAACACATGCACATGAAGCAGGGAACCCGTTTCCTCCACCTCCGAGCAGAAGGGGTGGGAGGGAGACGCGGGGACGGGGAAGTCAGAGACACTCACCTTCTCGCTGCCGGAATCTGCCGCTACCTTTATTTTAGGGCCGCTCCTTATTTATTTATTCTCGTACCTTCTCCGAGCCGAGGCTCCCCTTTTGCACTGTTCCTCTGGCAAAAACAGAACATCCCCTCTACAAGTCCCCCCCCCCCACCCCCCCCTTTTTCTCCACACACAAATAAAGAGCAACTCGGAGCAAAACGGGAGGAGAAATTCGGGGCGGGGGGGTGGGGGGGAGATAGATGGAGGAGGAGGCTGGTACGGGAGAAGCCAAACACTCCTCGCACTAGAGTGCAACTAGTTGCTTCTCACTCACGGGAACGTAAAAAGTTTCCCTGGCAAGGGACGGGACTTCCCTAAGAAAAGGTAACCCCCTCCCGCCCTCCCGCCCAAAAAGGCCGTCCCAGGAGCGCGGAGGTAAGGGGCGAGGAGCCGGGAGCCAGCGCAGCCCCGGGCGCCGCTCCGCACTTGTGCCTGGAGCTGCCGCAGGGGCTGCTCCCTGTGCCGGCCCCTCTCGGCACGGCAGCCCCGCTGCCCACCCGCCGCTGCCCCGCTCAGCTCGCCGGCACAGCCGCTGCCCCGGGCTCGGAACACCGCGGCGGGCACGGACCGCCGGCTGACCCGGCCACCAGACAACTCCGAAGTGTCCCTCCCGCGGTCCCCGGCCACGCAGCCCGGGGCCTCAACCTTTTGCTTTCGGTACTCCTTGGCATCTGCAGTTAGTAGTGATGGGAGCAAAGGAGGGGGCCCTGAACGGCAGGGGTTGATTAGTGCCAGTCCACTGAGGTACAGGTAGTGAAGTCCACACTTCACTTTTTCCCTTTGTTTTTTTTTCTAGAAGAAACCAACACTATAAAGTAATCCTGAGTTTGAATGATCAAGTTCATACTCGATCAAGTGCTACACAACAGGGCTGGTTGGCGTACCCTCTTATAGGATATATTTGTCTCCTTTCTCTCAAACTGGTCATTGTGGATGAAGTCCTCTCCTGCTCTGAAACTGAACACTCTTCTCTGCAAAGAAATTCAGCAGCTGCATTTGGTCCTCTTTGCTTCTTTGTGTGGGGAAGCGGAAGAAAATCCCTAATTGCTTAGTCACATTTCATACTCTTACCCTTCACCTTGTATTATCTCCTGACTGTGGTTTCACTGAGTGGATTGAGTGGCTCCTGTTCAACCAGCTGCATCACCCTCTTTCTGTCAAGTTAACTTCACTCTCCAAAGGATCCATGTAAAAAAATTAAAAGAGGAGGCAAAAGTTAGGCCCTATATTTGGAGAGAGATGTGAGAGAAAAGTCCTGGCTTTCAGAAGTCATGAATGTTGGAAGTTTTTGAGGTCAACAAGTCACATGAAATGAGGGGGGAAAAAGTATGGATTTGTGAAGATTCTTTCCTACCTGCCTTCTCTTTTCTCACTTTGCATTTGGTAATACTATTTAAAGCTATTTAACTTTACTCAAGCCTTTGCATTTCATAACTTGCATTGAATGAATTGTACTAACATGGTCATCTTTCTCCTAAATAATTTCAGACTTCAGATGATTTAATCTTCATGAAAACAAGTCTACAAAAACCCTGTATTTGCTGTCTTGGAAGAGTTACCACTCAGAAAGAGGACAGACTTGGAAAACTCCTTTGACCTACAGAAATACAGCTAGAATAACTTTTAAACTAAAAAAACCTCCCAAAGCCAGCCTTCAAATTGACATAGTGTAGGACAAGCCAGAAATAGGAAATTAATTTTCAAAATGAGAGTTTAGAGAGTAATTGGAAGGGGAGAAAACTCAGGTTTGCAGGAGTAATCATGACTGACAACCCTGCCACAGACTAAGTTGTGACTAATGCCAGCACCCATCGTGCTAACAGGCTCCTTCTGCGAGGAAACAACTCCTTCCTTTCGAGGGGACTTTTGTGCGTGGCAGCACGGTGGTCTAGCGTGAGGTACTCGAACATGGTAATGAAGGTTTTCTGGAGTCTGGTTTCCTTCCACTTCAACGAAGTGAATTCCTGTTGCAGGGAACAGTCCTGTACTAACATTGTTTGCTTTAATAGACATATCACTTTAAAGCAAGCTCTTAACCATCTGTTGCACTCTCTCTTAAAATGTACAGCTGACTTGAAAAGATTATCTATATCTTTGTTCAATGTAACTTGCTTCAAACTGAGGAGGCATGGGAGGCCTGCACTGCTGGTACAAGGTACGGTCCAAAGGCAAATCTCCCCACAAGGGGCCTGATCTTGATGGCACTGAACCATGCTGCTGTGTTGCCGTTGATTTTGGTGAGGGCAGGCAGGGTCATGCCAAAACTATGAGTGTCACATGTACTGAAGGGAGTCTGGCAGAAGCTGATCTGATAATCAGACAGTTTTTTGCAGAGATTTATTGTAAGCATGACTTTCACAGGCAGTAATTAAATGATGATTTTGGTTAAATCAATGTCTTTGGGCTGCAGTAAATTCCAATGAGCTCAGTGGAAGTGATTTCAGAAGGCAGCAAATCCAAAATGTAGTACAATGCACTGGTTCACATGAATGACTCTGTGTGACCATGGAGAAGGTCATGCTAGAAATAGTCCTAATAGAGCCCAAGGAAGGGCTGCAGGATCCACTTTTATACCAGAATAGAAGAATAATACCTTATCCATTTAAAGCAACATGGGAATGTAAGTAGGCAGGTTGTAATTATCTAGACTGGTATTTGGGCGGTCACTCCTACACTGGCAAAAATTACTATAGGGTGTTTAATGCCCACAAGTTCTCAGTATCCTTGGTTTTGCCTCTTAATTAGAGACAGCACCTGTGATCATATTCTTTCTGCTGGTTCAATACTGTGTCAGCAGAAGAATGCCACCCTGTGCAAATATCATTTCATAGAGTAACCTGGAATTTCCTTGGAAGTCTTCCATGCAAATACTACAGACCCAACCCTACTTACCTTGTGAAATCTAGTGAGATTACAGCCATAAGCAGTACGTCTCCAGAGAATAATGTTTGCATATGTTGCTAAAAACAATATGGGATTTGGAATATTAATAAATAATTTTAAAATTAAGCCAATATTCTTTTTCATTGCATCTCAGTGAAAACAAGGGTTTGTTGTTGTTTAGACAAAGGGATTATGCTTAAATTATTCTGAGAAAAGCTAATGACAGAGAGTCATGATTTTGTCAATGTATCATTGTTATGATTTATTGATGTGCCTACCATATCCTGCTTCCAGCTTAGGTACCTGTTGCAAATTTTGTTTTGCAAAAGCAGGGCTTTGAAATATGGTTTCTTATTTTCAGGTTCAAGTATGAAATCCAAAAGCATGTTAATTAGGCAAAGACTGTTGATCTATATACTTGAGGTTGTTACTGGTGCTTCATGGATTTATAGTCATAAAAAAAAGAATGAATGGGGGTTCTTTTGACGTGGTTATCAGATTTCAGGTTTAAAAAGAAAGTGGCCCACCCTTTTCGGTAATTTGACATGCAGGGTTCAGCCGTGGGTACAAAAACAGGTTACAACTGGATAGTCATTGTAATCTTGAAATGCCAACTGTGCCTTTAAGTATGTTATATAACCTATTTTTTGGTTTCAATTTTCAAGCATGCCATCATTTCAGTGTTACTTAGATTTCCATATATTTTTTAATCCAAACAAATCTGACCTCAATCATAAGGTTCCATGGCTCCAAATAGCTGAGCTTTTCTAATATTTTATTTTGAGTGCCTACGTTCAATACTTCATCACAGAGATATGTGCTGCAGACAGTGCCAAATACGGTGCCAGGGATGTCCTCAATTATCTTCAGCGCTTACCAGGAGAGGGCTCTGTTCTGCATGCCGTACACATACAAAGGTCCCACTGAAATTAGTGCAAGTTTTTGTCTCTAAACCTTGCTTAAAATGAAGATGGCTAAGTCCTTTTTTTTCAGCTGCCTGCGCAGACAGAATGAGGTGTTCTTGATAATCTTCATTTGTATTCTGCCATTGCACCAGGGCTTTTTTTTCCTTCCTGGGAGAGACCCGCTCTGCTTCCCGCAAGATACCTTTCCATCATGTTTCATGGAAGTTTCATGAAGTTTCATTTAAGCAATTTACAGAGCTGACCAAGGGAAAATCTTGGGCCATACATTCTTGTTTGATGATCCATGTGTTCTCTGATCACTGTGGGATACAAAATCTATGTCTGCACTGATCAGAGCTAGCACACAGGTCTGTTAGCTTACTTCTTGTCATAATTTTGTTCTCACCACTTAGCATTCTCCTAAAAAATGCCCCGGTCCAGTTCAGATTGTATGGGTATGATTGTATGGTATGAGTCATCCCTGGTGCTTTGTCTAGTCCAGGCATCTATCCTATGCTGGAGAATGAGAGAGCTGATAATGAGAATTTTGGCCCTACAGAAACACTTCTCTGACAGATGGCCTTAGGTCAGAAGAGCACTCTTCAGAAAATTTCCGTGTGCAAATGTAGCCTGAAAGTCACTCTCAGACCTGTTCCAGAGACAACATTGGGTCGGGTTATTGGGGAGGCAGGAGAAACGTCACGGCTGGCATTACCTCACCTCCAGAGCCTCTGGCACTGGGGGAGGACGGAGGGTGTGCCCCACATCCATCCATGTTTATTCTGGCTGTAGAACCTTGTTTCAGATTTCATTTCATTACAAATAAAATAAAGAGCAATCCTTGGATTATTTATAAAAATGTGAACATTTTAAGCTTTACCATTAAATGTTTGTGCTGCTGCTTAGTGTAATTCCCTTGAATTTGCTTTTTTAATCAGTTTTATGTTAGATGTACTTTCCTCACTTCTGATTACTTCTAGGAATTTCCACCATCTTTTTAAACTTCTCTCTGGTTATTTTTATCCACTTACAAGATTCTTCAATGGAATAACTCTGAGATGGCCACCATAATTTTCCTAAAAATCTATTGAAAGCAGCTTCAAAATCTGTGAGACGTAAAACTCAGCATTTTGAAAATGGGTTTTGGTTACATATACAGGTAGCATAAACCAGAGACTTAATTTTACTGTCCTTGATCAGAAATGGTCTGTGTAAGTCAGTATTTGTACGTGTTAGTCAACTTCCAGGCATGTTGAGGTTTCCAGTGAAACCAATAGCAAAGCATTCATCAGTGTTGTTGTCAGCAGGATAGAGCTTGTTATGCAATAAACTCAAATACAGATTCCTACCAAGAGCTTTTTACTACACTGTAACATCATATTGTTGCTGTATTGCATTATAATGTAATAACATATACTCAGCAAGGAATGATTTGCCATAAGTTTTTTAACATGTTTTATAGAAGTAAAAATGTCATTGCCAAACGACGCTACAAATGACATTATATATTACCATTATCCTAAAAATAGCTCTGTTACTTCCAGAAGCATGATTGAATTCAGTTCTCTTAGTAGCATAAGATTAAATGAAGCTCAGGCAATTTCACTCATTTATTTGCAGGTGGTGTGCAACAGAGAAAGGAAACAGAGAAAAACTATAAAATGAAAAGCAGAGATTCAAAAAAATTATGTCAAAGAGTATTTTCAGAAAACCTGTTTTATTTCAAAGTACAAGTTCCTTTCTCCTGTTAAAATGTTCTGTTCAAAGCCTTTAGACATTTTTGAATGTGTAAGTTACAGCTTCAGTATGATCTATAAGTATTTATGGATTCAAACTGCTAGTTTATTTGCAGCACTGTCAGAATGGTAGTAGGCAGAAAGCCAGGCATAGCATTTAGGGGCAATTACCCTTCCTTTACAGCAAGTATTGCAATGTTGTCTTGCATTGGGATACTCCTGACCAGACTCTTTAGGTGTTGGTTTCTGTGAGGACCTCATCTTGAATCACAGGGATATCAATTAGAAATAAAGTGGTTAGGTTGGTTTTAGGGCATTTAAACAACAGTTGCATAAATCTGTTCTGTATATGTCTGTTAGTTAATCCTGAGGTTACACTTCTTATTAAATCATTCTTTATGCATTGAAATCTTAAGATATCCAGCAAGAGGAAAGTTTGTTTCATCCTGGCTGTGAAGTAATAAATATACTCTGAATGAATCAGCAATGTTCATGGTTTCTGCATTCTTCCAGTGGGTCTAGTCTGTTTATGCAATATATTAGTAGTTATTAATGTAGTTATTACACTTACATTTGGTTACTTATTAACATTTACTCATAATTTATACATTCTGTGGGGAGGTCCTTACTGCACTTGGTAAATGCAGAGGCAGACACAGTCCCTGCCCCAGGGATCTTACCAGCTAGTGCCATGCAAACCACACAAAAGTTAATAAAATAATTTCCTCTGGCATGGTCATCCACTGATTGAGGTTGATGTAAAGCAGCACTTCAGTTCTAGTATTAACTGGAACATGCCTTGATGTATACCTGTAGATTTTGTGAGGGCATTTTTACTGCAACTGCACTGGACTGCGCAGATGACGGAAGAGTCTTTCAGCAGAGAAGTAGCTAATTGTTGGATGTACTTTCTGAAACCAACAGCTCAGAATTATAAGCAAGGTAAGAAGATACTTAAGTGAAATACTTGAGGCCATATAACTTTGTTTCAGCTAACATAACAATGTTGATACATCAAGAGCTATGAGAGTTACCTGAGCATCAAGAGCTATGAGAGTTACCTGAGCAGCGCTCTGCTGATTTTCCCAAATCAGACAAGTAGAAATTATGTGCCTTCTCAGTTTCATTTTCAGGGTAGAAGAACTTGTCAGGCTGTGTGTGATTGAGTATTGATGCAATGGTACATGCACATCTTTCTCGCGTTAGTTTGCTTTTGGGCAACAGCTGTTCTGGGATGGGAAAAGGATGTTTTTGACAACAGTCTCCAAAGCAGTCCTGAGTAGTTTAAAACAGGAGGCAGACGTTCATCAAGGTAAATGTCTCTCTTGAGCCTTTATCCTCCCTCACCCTTCCCTTTATAGTCTTCTTTTCCTAGTAACAAATACTTTGCATTTTTTTTAACAATTAAAACCAAATGGTGTAGGTTTTGCCACAGCTCCTAAGTTGTCTGAGACCTACAAGTGGCTACTTCAGCCCTGGTTTCAGAACATCTTTGCTACTACAGTGAAAAAGAGAGAGTGGGGGAAATGGGCACAAGAGAAGTCGACCTCAAATGAGAACAAAGCAGTTAGTGTAAATCTCCACTCCTTGCCCTATAGCACACCACTTCATTAAAAGGCATACAAAGTTCTCTTCCTCACCTTTTCCATTAGTTGACTACACTTGGGACTGACTGTGAATGTGAGTGACTTATTAGCATTTGAATGGCCTGTACTGCTGTGTAAAGGCGACTGAAGATTGAACTTAATGGTAAAATAAAAAAAAAAATCACATATCCTAAAAGGCCTGTGTTTTATTTTCACTGCCCCATATCCTGTTCTGGGAAAACTTTTCTCCACTTCTGACTTTGTAAAAGCATATACGCGTCCTGAGTTTTTTTTAAATACACATTTACATTATTCACACTTTTGAAGCTCTGAGAGGGACCAGCTTAAAGGACCTACATTCTGAGGAAAGTTTTGTTCTGGAAACAATTATTTTTGTTGAGAATTATTGATGAGTTGATTACCTAAGAATTCAGTAGGAAATTGAAGAGGAGGAAATTTCTGTGTTTTGAAAGATCATCAATAACAAGTAAAACCAAGTCAGGTTTCTCCATGGATTGTTTGCACAAGAGTAGTTGTTGATAAATGAAATTCAGATTGATATTAAATGTACATAGTGTGCAAAGTGTAACAGCAGTTTTACTACTCAGAGCTTGTGAAGACTGAATAATTTACAGGGAATTTACTCAACCTTAGCAGACAAATATTAAAATCCTTATGGCAGTTCTCCTCATCATGTATCCTATTAATATTATTTTTCTTTTTTTAAAATATGTATCAATTTTCCTTAAGTTTTGTTTTTGAAAACAGGCAACAACTTTTAAAATAATTGCACTTTATTATGAATGGAATTTAATATTACCTACTTGGGGGTGGGAATTAATAAATAAATGTTTTCATATCTTAGGTAATATAAACCACAGTTATGATGCTCAGATGTATGGTACCATGGCTTTGCTCTTAGAGTGTAGGAGTTAAGAGATGGCATTACCATAGCTGGCAGCAAGAGGAGATGCTGTTTCAGTTGTGTAAAACATGCAGTTAGTTATGCAAAGTCAGAGATGAATTGACTTTGATGAATTGGTAAGGAGGAGGGTGACTGGTGCTGGAGTTCTTTCTTCATCCACCAGGTTCCAGATGATGGGACAGAGATGTTTTCCCACATTCCTTCCTGGAACTTTCACTTCTGAAGATGAATGGCAACAGCATCTACATCAGAGTGCCAGGAGAAAATCAGGAATGTTCTTGTATCAGATTTGCTTTCACCTGTTCGAAAGTTTAAAAAAGTCTTATGATGAAAGGCTTTCAGGAAGAGAGGGCAAGTGAGGTAGTAAGTTTGCTCAGGTATCCGGGATCCTTCTTACTTGTCCTGTTTGGTATCATACATACTGCTCTAAATGAACCATAATGTGAAACAGGATTTCTAGAAGAGAGCAGAATTGAAGTAATTAATACGTTCTTAAAGGAAGTATTTATTACAAAAAAGGATTTGTTTCAGCAATTATTCTCAAGTAGAACAATCTGGAAAAGCAAAGCAATGTTGCCCTGACATACCTGCTAGTTCCCTATAGAGGGGATAGATTTCCTCCATCAGAAAAAAGAATTTTCTCGGTCTCTGTAAATAGAAATGTGGTGGGGTTTTTTTCCCCTGTTGTCACTAGTATTTGTATTTGGATGCAAGTTAGAGTAAGGAAAAGTGGTCTCCATATTTTTAATTCTGGGAAGTACCTGGCAATTTACATTCTTGCAGATTTTAATGATGGAAAAACAGGTCTAAAGAACAACATTAAAAAATATCTTTGGTGGAAGAGAGTCCTTGCCCTGAATTATACTGAGGTTCTGTAGTATTTGCAGCCCGTATTATTGTCTGCAAGAAATGCCCATGGAAGAAGGAATTACTAAGTCTTGTAGCAGCTGAGTTTGGTGAAATTTATAATGCTGACATAACAAGGTGTTGATGTTGGCCCATACTTATTCCCCTTGTAATCACCTTCTCTTTGAAGTGACTCAATATGTACCATGTTTGTATTGCACATATCGCACCTGTAGTTTGTATACAAATGCTTGAGAGATTTATATACCTTATTATATTTAATTCTCTAAATTATATTTGTATTTCATTTAAATTAAAACTTTGTGTCAGCTTAGCAAGATTATTAGATACCTTAGTAATACTTCACATTTAGTAGAATTTCCTTTGAGATTAAGACACCATTCTTTATGTCCTAATTTAGTCTCTTGAGTACATTTCAGCCAGTTAATTTTCTTTTTCTCTGATTTTTTTTCATTTTAATTTTTGCCATGTCCACTCACATTGTAAAATAATTCCATTACTATTGTCAGAATGTAGAAGCTGCATTTAGTTAAAGGAATACTTAACAGTTTTTTGATATTTCTCTGACAATTAAACATCAGTGATGTAAAGTATACTCCCTGTTATGTGCATAAATATTTCTATCATTATTTTATGGAAAACAAGGAAATAAGGCAAGAATGATTATTTTCGGGAAACTATAAAACCTGAGTTTGCAGACCTTTGGCTGAGAGCTTTGGTTACCCAGGTACTGCATATCATAAGGCTGTAAACAAATCCTCTGTTTACAGAAGAGGCAGGTGGTGAATGCTGTCAACAAGACTTCTTACACCTCCATGGGAATCCTAAGTTAGTAATTGCCCTAGTTCTTGGGCAATAGTAAGTATGTGAGAAAACACATACGTGAAAAGTCAAGAAAAGAGGAACAAGAAAATCACAGATATGTAAAAATAAGTCTTTCAGATATCAACAAGTTTAGTGTCTATTTCATTCTACATGTTTTTTTAGTTACAGTAAAATTACTGAAAGAGGGGGGTAAGTTTGCAGCATGAGAAATCCTAATTTGAAAAACCTTCCATCAGCTGTACTACTGGCTTCATGGCCTCAGGAGGTTATCTGCTGACAGTGTGATTCTGGAAACCAGAAATTGAATGCTGCCCTTCAGGTCCCATCTCATATGGCCAGTAGTAACTGGGATGGGGGAACCTGTGGGAAGGGTATACTGCTGTCACTCAACAGTGATCTTTATGGCTAAGTAAAGAGAAGTACTGATGAGCTCTGAAAAGAACCCTGTCATCCCCCATCAAATAGAACAATGTTACATATTATGTAAGTCCTGAGGAAAGGCTTTTAAATGAAAGAAAGGAAAATCAAAGGTGAGCAAGTAAAGCCCTCACAGGGTTAATGGGATGATTCCAGCAGAGGCAGATAAAGGGATGCTAAACATGGTGCTGTTTTTCCCTAGCTTCCACATCAAAGTTTTCATATGTGTCACAGAGATTTATACAACTGAAATTAACACTGCTGTGGGATAACAATAGAGAGTTACAGATTTATTCTTGCTTTGGGAAATATAATATGTATCAGTCTCTAGGATGGGGCTCTTGTTATATTGGGTGTTAAATGACCATCTAATTAAAATGAAAGAACCTTCCTGCAGAACTTCAGATTTAAGGGTGCAGGAAAACAAACATAGAATAATTAAAGTACTTCCCCAGGGTGGAACAATTCTTCAGTACCATTAGCTGAAACAGAAACCATGCCTCCTGTCAAACTGTATTGCCCCTGTGGTATCATGCATTCTAAATATGGGAGGTATAAGTAGGAATTTTCATTCTCAAATTATTAGGCTTTTTTTTTCTAATTATCAGAGTTATAGAATAAATTTTATCCCCCCTCTTCCAAAATGCGGAATTATCTTCTGTTTTCTATTTCCTATTGAAGTGTCGTGGCCCTCTAGGCTTCATTCCTGTTACAATTACCATTAACTATGAGCATGAATAGACTGGACAAGGCTACACTTAGTGTGGAAGAAAATGAGGACTATTTGTGATATTAGCACTGCAGCTCTGTTAAAATTAGTAAACTGTCATCATGTTAGCGAGCAAAACAAATAGACAGTCACGTACCTTTTTGCTGTAAGTAGCCTTATAAATATATGTTACCTGATTTTAAAAATCACAAGGCTAAAAAAATAGTGATTTACGCAGATGAACAAGCCAGCACCACATGGCTTGAGCCACATGCTGCAGTATACTTCAGTGTTAAGAGAGCTGAATTACTCCTACTATAGATCTCCATTTCTGCTCGAAGCGTTTAACCGAAGGAAACACCACAAATCGTGAAAGGCCTCTTCCTTATTCTTCTCACGTACCTTCTTTGAGGTACCTACCATTTTTGAGTCAGAGTGAAGACCAATGGCACAACTCATAAAATGAGAAACTATCCCTATCTAAGAGATTGAAAACTGGATAAAAGCTCATGAAACATAAAACTTAGGGCACTTGTCTCCATTCATCTTGAATTTCTTTTTGAATGTTGGAGGAATGAGGGTAGAGGACTGAAGATAGTGGGAGCAAAAAAATTCTGCCCTGGGTTAATTTATGACTAGGGTTTGTATGTTTGCTAGTTTTTCAAAGCACTGCCAACTTGCCCAAGTGGCTTGAATGGTCAAGACGCGTTGTGTCATAGAGTTATAGAAACACAGAATGTGCTTACTTTGAAGGGACCCATCAGGATCATCGAGTCCTACTCCTGGCCCTGCACAGGACATCCCAAGAGTCACACCATGTGCCTGAGAGTGTTGTCCAAACACTTTTTGAACTAAGACAGGCTTGGTGCTGTACAATCAGTAGTGAACAATAGACTTAAAGAATTGGTGAGATCTGGCTCCTCACCCAATGTGACAAAATACCTATTTGCCTTACCTAACTTGAAAATTGTCTTCAGCATAATTGAAGCTCACACTTCTGGAATTACTGAAAAAATAACTTTTCCACCTGGCTTGTCTAAGTGCTGCTTCTACTAAAAATCTTTCCAGGAATCTTTAGTTACACTTTTTAGGACCTTCCTCCCCATTATTGCTGGTACCATATTTTGTTTTCTCATAATACGGATGTTTCTGTTTAAAAAAATATCTTGTAAACCAGTCATCCTAGTTCTTAGAATCTACACTGCACTGTGAAAGGCTATATTTGATTTCCATATGTAAGATAGATATGTTCTGTACATCCTGTACTATTTTTTATTGTTGCTGAGCATTTTCCCCATTAGAGTTGCCTTCAACAGACTTATTAAAAACCATCTTAAAACCAGCAACTGGTAATTTTTGATGTGGAAAAAGTATTTTGAAAACATACAATTCTAATTGTTGGTTTAATCTAATTTTTCATTTGGTAAAATAATAATTCGTAATTTTATTAATACCAAAGGCCCAAGGTATTTTTTCAGCCTCCATGAAATTCCTTATTTTTTTTATGAAATATAGAAAATTTGTTTTACTACTAAGGCTGTTCTGCCTTTTGTTTTCTTTCTATTTCCATCACCACAGCACCTTTATTTTGCCCTTCAACACAAAAAAGCTGTTAATTTACATCCATGCACTGAAAAGTCCAACTGGAAAAGATTTTTGTAAATTCTTGTGCTTAGCCTTTTTTTTTCCCCATCAATTTAAAGCCAGAGATTTTAAAATGTACAACTAGTAAAGTCACCATGAATTGTTTAAATATGAATAAACCCCATTTTTCTCACATTTCACTTATATGTAGAAAGTATGTGCCATCTTTTTAAACAAATGAGAGCTCAAAAGTGTTGCTCATCACTGTCAAGGGTGTAAAGAGCTGTAAATGTACAGAGGTTTGAAGCCTGCAAAGAACTTCTGTGGAAGCCTATAGAGCATGCACTAGACAAAGTCTTCTATTTAACAGCTTCTGGTATTGTTTTTATGTATATAAGCTCACTATTAACTTCATGTTTTGCCATTATTTCTCAGAAAAACAGATGAAAGATCAAGGCTCATGCAGACAAGGAGGTGATCTGAGACAACCAGCACAGCCTCACTTATGGACAAATCATCCCTACGCACAGGGGCTGGCGTTGGAACTAGATGGTCTTTAAGGTCCCTTCCAACACATGCCATCCTATGAAACTAAGGACAAATGGTTTGTTTGATAAGGAAAAATGATGGAGACAGGCTCTTTAAAGTAACAGTATATATAAATTATGCTGTGGCTCTGGAAGTGCTTTGATATGAAAATGTTTCTCAGTCACTTCTGCAATGTAGAAGAGAGTGGCCCTTTTATTAGATTGAGTATGAATATCAACAAAAAGTGCATGGGATTAAGGGATGGGACTAGCCTAAGAACTTTTCTAAGGTATTTTTCTTCACCTATTAAGCAATTGGGCAAAAAGGCTGCATAAGCAGTGCCCTAATTTGTCTTGAAATTAAACCGCTTTTATCTTATATGGCAGAGGTCCTTGCATGAGAATCTAGCATTATGCTTTCTGTCCCTGTCAACCATCACCATCAGGTCCCAAGATTCAGAAGAAGTATTTTTAGTAGAAGTGTCAGCAAAACCAGGAGATCTGGAAAGATCTGATACCTTTTCTGTAGTGAGGTACAGAGCTACTGCCCTGACAACTGTAATGAGATGGCCAGTCATCTTTTGCCAGCTATTTGGACAAGAGGGTACTCAGGACTTAAAAAGCAACAGAGGACTATACAATTGGAAGATGAGCAAATGCTGATCAGTAAGACAGCCTGATCTTCTACCAAAACTCAGGCCAGACAATTCAATAGCTTTAGCGACATTAGCTCTTTTTCTGTAAAAGTCCCCTAGGTTTAAGTGGATCTCCTCAGACTGTCTTACAGAAGCAAAGTAGAATCTGGCACAGGAGAGAATTTCTTTTAAATCTCCACTTTATTGCTAAATTCTTTTCTTCTTGGAGTGTGTTAACACCATAGGACCACGTCTATATTAAAGGAAACTTTATGCTATGATGGAACTGTGAAAATAAACTTCAAAGGCATATCCTTAATGTTGAAAATGTTCACCATGGATGGACTGCTCTTTTCTCTTTCTAATAAACAAGTCCGAAACTGCTTTGAGTTGTGAAAGGAGATAGATTTCACATTGTAAAAAACACTGAAATTATGAAGACAACTGCTAGAGAAGTTTGGCAATTTCATTAGCGTGTGCTTGCAGAAGGAGAATAGGATATCCTGGCACAGAATGGAACCTTAGAAACATTTCACAAAATACTTATTTTTTAAGTATAATACTGATGAATAATACTGCTAATACTGATGAAATCTTAGTTTATGGGAGAAACTAATACCTTAAACAGTGGGGTTTTTCCCCCACTGTATATGATCCATAATACTTAGAAATTAAGCAACCAAAGCAAGAACCACTTATCAGCAATCATCCAAGAAAAGGAATTAGCACAACACAGCAGCTCCAAAAAAAGAAATCAAAGCCTCACTGGAAACACAGGAGAGGAAGTCCTGGGACACCTGGTAAAAATCAAAGGCAGAATTACCATTGACTTCTGCTGGATCAGAATTTCACTCAACATGAACTTAGAGTAAGCAAAACTAAATTATGTATACGATAGCTAGGCCAAGATACTGTAATTTACACTTGTGAAAGTGCCATGCCACTGATGCATCAGCATACTTACAGTGCAAATTCCATCTGTATTTTAGTTAACATAGATAGTTGCAGATCCCTCCATAAATTACATGAATAGTGAAATAGAAGGCAAATGCAAACAAAGGTAGAACTGCAGCAAAACATCTGCATGAATAATTTTTGCAGTTAATGTTTGTTTCTGTAGGACACAAACAGGTTATGCTAACACAGATCTTAGCATAAGTTCTGTGTTTTCCAAAGAAGTGCAGAACTGCTGTACATGTGTGGCATTTCCACAATGCTGAACTGAAGAGTTTCATCTTCCTTTGTTTGTATTTATAATCTAAATATGAAGAGACAACTCAAAGTCCATCACTATTATGGGCAATCTTTAGTACACTTCCATGGCAGGAGAAGTGGAGGCAGACCACTTAGAAGCCCAGAAAAGAGGATGCAACTGCTCAGTTTAGTCATCGAAAAAGAGATCTCCTCTTTGAGGAAGATCTCCGTAATAAAAAGGATCTCCACCAGTCTTGAAAGTGTACTTAAAATAACCCACAAATTTACTAGTTTTGTAAGAAGAACAAGTGGTAAAAGTAGGTAACAGTTTAACCTAAGATCTCCACTGAGCCAACTGTGAGTTCTGTCATTCTTATTCAAGAAAAAAATATTTTCACAGGGCTGGAAAAAATGTAAGGGTATAAAAAGCCTTAGGCATTAATAAAGTATTGTAACACGGAAATATCTTAGCATTCATTAACACCAAATCTAAAAAATCATAACATATATTTTCTATGTTGCACAGAAATCCATCATCTATATAAAAATCCACTCCATATATAAAATGGGGTTTGAACATACTGCTGTATAAATAAACCTATTAACGGAACATGTTTGCTACAAGTATATATACTATGACCAATAGGCAAGTGAAGAAGAATGGAACTAATAAAAATGTGCCAGCTAACTTCTTTTCACCTCCTACTTTTGCCAGTTTTACCTACATTTTATCTGCTTGCAGAGCTGTATGGCAAATATTTTCTGTGTGAGTAGTTGCAAATTGTCAGGGTTTGCAGGCTAAGATGCTATGGCTAAGAACTGTTGGCAGGGGTAGGCTTGGCTTCAGATCTCATGAGCTATACCATGCAGGCTGCTGCTTTAGTGTATATCTTAAGCTGTGAGGCTTCCTCTTTTTTTCCACAGATCTGCCTATCCAACTCTCTAACATTTGCTTTTTTAGTGTAAATGCATCATATAAGCACACGCCCTGTTAGCCTGTGAATTTATTTAACCACATTATGGAGCAAAAATCAGAAAGAGGGGGTTTTAAAAACAAAATCACCATGAAGTACTTACAATCTATTAGAGAGACACACATGGTGAACATTCCACTGTATTCCAATACGAGTGTTACATCTTGAAAACAATCACACTAATAGGAAACCCCATTAAAATATTTTCCCACCACACAACCCTGCAGCCGGAGACTGTTTCAGACAATGGTTTCACTTTTTAGTAATAATATTCTTAGCAGTCCCATTGTGCTAAACTAGTCCCACAGATATCTAATTTTCAGTGGGATAACACACAGTATTATAACATATCAGAATTTTTAACCAGAAAATTTCCCTCCAACTTTACAGACTTTAGGGCGCTGTGTCACCATATGTGATTTCTTGCATATTTCTGACTACTGTATTCTAGAACTAAACAAACTTTGTCACACCAGCCCTATCCATGACAGATTTCCACTGCCTGGGAGTATCTATGGACAAGAAATAAGCAGTCTGTTTTAACTCATCAGAAACTGAACCTAATGAATAGGCTTAAAGCCTCATCTCTTTACTAGTATTTTATTATTTGTTAGGTTGTCTCCTGGTCAGCGCCATTCTCACCACTGTACTTAGCTAATGGCCTATCAACATTTCCACTAGAAACTCTTTTTGAGAAGTCAGTGGCTTAGCTGGAAATTTACAATAGTCGTGCTGAACCTAGAATACTAGTTCCCAGATGTGGTTTGAATATTTTATTAGAATTTTAATATCAATGCATGTATCTGAATTCTAGTGAGAAATGTTAATGGTCTTATTTAAACCAGACAGTCATTGCACAAGTTTCAGCTCCCTATGATTTAGCTGGTGCACCTTGGGCTTCTGGAGCAACCTGTATTATTTCAGTTTCCATGTTCTTTGAAACAATGAGGTCCCTTAAATCAAAAAGCAGCGTTCTGCTATCTGCTTGAAACTGGGCCCAAGCATGCTCACAACATTCATGAGCACTGCAATGGGCCAGTTCAGACAGCACTGCAGAATTCACAGCCGTTGGGGACTTCCTGATGTTTGTTAGTCCTATTCCAGTGTCATGCGGTGTGCAATATGAGCTGCTTCTTGCTGAGTGCAAACTCCAAAGTGGCGTCATGAGCCCTCTGGGGAACACAGACCTCATCCTTTTTATTAAGGACCTGGCTGGGACCCATCACACATTCTGCCCACTTCTTATTTAAGAAGAAATATCTATGTGCTCTTTCCTTGCCTCTTTCTTTAAAAATTAAGTACTGTCATCACTTCTCAATACTTTCCTTCAACTACCAAAACCAGACCCTGGCAGGAAACTTCTTCAACTTTTATAGGCAGAGAAATCTTTAGGGAAATAATGAACTGCAGCCACAGTGGTCCAGTCTGACTGGAGGGCTGTACAGACCTATAACAGTACATTCATCGCAAAGCAGAGGCAGCTCACACTAACAGGACCCTTTGACGTCTCTGCCCCAGGTTAGCCTGCATCTATTGAATTTTCAGTATGAGCAAATGGTTTTGAAACTCCTGGTTTTAATGAAGCTGCTGGAAAAGCAGATTTCCTAGGGATACCATAATTTTTTCCCCAAACATGCCCCTGACACAATCCAAGCATGAGCTACCATAGATCCAGCAAAGGGCAATGTGGCTCATGAAGGGTCTAGAAAACGTTACGAGGAGCAGCTGATGGAGCTGGATTTGTTTAGTCTCAAGAAGATGAAGCTTGGAGGGGACCTCGTTGCTCTCTACAGCCTCCTGAAAGGAGGCTGCAGTGAGGTGGGAGCTCGTCTTTCCTGCTGTGCCTGCATCCAGAGGACCAGAAGGAGTGGCCTTAAACAGGGGAGGTTCAAATTAGATATTAGAAAAGAAATTTTCCTTGTTAGGGTGGTCAGGTACTGGAATAGGTTGCCCACCTGGAGGTGCTTTAGACGTGTCTGGGTCTGTCTGTGGGTGATGAGGTTTAGTGGTTTTGGGGTTACAGTGGCAGTGATGGTTTGATAGTTGGACTGGATGATCTTAAAGGTCTCTTTCAACCTTGATGATTCTATGATTTGGGTAATTATCAATACGTGACTTTTGCTGATGTGAGGATTGCAAAATGAGTCATTCATTTCATTCCTCATTCAACCAGACAAACCATGGCTCAGTAAAACAGTGTTCCTATAAAGGTGGAGTGACACTTCAAAACTTTCTTTTTTGGAAAACAGTAGCATTAGTAAGGCCACTGCTTAATGTTATTATGTTTGAGCCCTGATTTTGGTTCCAAGATCAAAGACATGACAAAAGCTTAGGCAGGAGTAAGGTAGCATCAGGTGATGTGAGAAACAAGCTTCACATGGGGGTTCTTCAGGTACTCCTTGTCACATCACATAAAAGGGAAGATTCATGATGATGTTTTGGAAGTTACCTTTATCAAGACCCCTTTAAGTACAGGGTCTCATCTAGGCAGTATGTCTCTGCTACAGCACACCCTTTAATCTTTACCATGCCCCTATTTCCCAAGTGCAAATAGGAAGCAAATTATAGCTGAAAGCTAGACGGGAATGTCAGAAACATGGGTCTTGAAGTTGGAGGGATTCCCCCACATTGCTCTGTGTCTACATGATATACAGATGATTCAGAAAGTAGAAGCTGTTATACAGCCCAACAAAAAAAAATCTGTATTGGAAGGAAACTAAAGGAAATGAAAGAAAAAGAGGGTCAGTTTAAAAGGCTAACTGAATATAAATATCATGTTTATAAAATAAAATAGCTGCTTAGTTAGACCTTCAATTTTAGCTCTCAGAAGATGAAAGAAGTTGAAGTGCTCCATTATGCCAGGCTTGCTTGGACACCTTTTCTGTTTGAAGCAGCCACAGAGGAGCCGTTTCATTCTTACCCTGATAAGCAGGGCGACCACATGCTCTATGTGAGGCTGTTGCGCAATACTCCAACAGCAAGCATTGGGAGTCCATCTGAGTTACGGGCCCACATTTTGTAATCCTGGTTCACAGGCTATAAATAAACATGTAATTGATCCCTCTTCACAGAACACACTAGATGCCTTCTGGTGTCAGCTTGAAGTTAGAAATAAGTTTCTCATTTTCAAATATTCAAGGGTACTTGACCAATTTTAGTTAGTAAGGGCAATGCCATTTATTTCTTTGCTAATAAATGGATAAAGGAGTTAAGTAATGATTTCACAGGCTCCTTTGCAATACTTTTCTAATCTTTATCTTTTCTTATTCATAAATTCAAGATATCAATTCCTATTTAGTTGTGACTTTTTGACCCTCCTGATTACTTCCTTTTCAAATCTTAGAACTTTTTTTTGTCCTGGACTTCATGCAAGGCATTTTCTGCAAGAGCCTTGGACTTTGGCACAGTTTGAACTAGTTGGAAACAGATCTCCTTGCAGGTGCACATCAGAAAATCCTGTTGGTTTTAAGCATTTGTGGAGACCGCTGGTGGTGTGCTTCATGTTGTTGATGTTCAGTGATGTTTGGTGATGTTCAGAGTAAAGAGAAGTACTAGATACCTGCTGCATGTGGTAGGAAAAAGAATTGGAAAGAAAAAAATGTGTAAAATTTAAACTCATTCAAGTTAAAACCCACTTATTTTTATATGTAAAGGATGCTTTTCCCTGGAAAAAACTCCCTGAGGAAATAAAACCTGCACCATCTCTTTGTGTCCTTCTAAACAAGTCTCAATGTTATAGTGAAAAGCATTATTTTGCTCATGAATTACAGCTATATGTAAATATATAATTTATGTCCTTTTGGGGTCATCAACCATCATTTTCCCTTTTAGATTTAAAGTCTATATACCTTACACATTTGTGATAATATGGATAATAATAATAATTTGATGTTTTAGTGAATGGTTAGATTCCTGTGAGAATGAAAAATTTAATACTACTGAGGGGTTTTGTTATGTTTTGGTTTGTTTCATTTTATTTGAGGGACCACTTTATCTTATTAAACTTGTTTAAGTAAAATAAATAGGTTGCCTTTTTAATGCTTTTAATGCAGCTAGCATTTCTCCACAACTTTTCAAGTAGGCTGGGAATATTTTAGATTGAAATTATAGCAAATTACTGGGTATAGGACATACCAAGCAGACTCTTTCTATAGAGGAGGGAAGACTTTGTATCTGGGTTTGTACCACGTAGATTTTGGACATGCAGTGCAACCACAGTGAATTACTGGTGGGAGTTGCAATATAAAGTGAAGTTCTGATCCCAAACAGAACTCTCAACAGTCAGAGAATATTCTAAAGAAGATTTTCAAGGCAGATCTGAAGATTAATCCCCAACACAATATCTCTCATGGGACAAGGCACTAGTAAAACAGGAAGAAAATGGAGTGTTCTTCTTCCTTAACAAAAAGGGAGCAGAAACACTGGGAGCTTTGCCTCAGGTTATAGGGGAATTCAGTTGTGAGCTTTGAGCAGAATCCACTCCATGCCTTAACAACAACCCTGTTAACCAGCATTATTGCTACTCTTTCTATTATTGCAAACAATTATAGTAGGTCTGGAAAGAAAAGTAAGAGAAAGCAAACAATCAAGTTTATCAGTCTGTTTTATTTTATCTATTTCAGTATAACTACTACTACAACGTACATACTCTGAGCAGTATATAAAATGTTTTAATGACCAGGACAGAGGGTTACTAGCTAAAGGACAATTAAGTGGTTACCTCCTAAGTCGCCTGTTGCACATGTACATCTGGAGGGAAATTGTACTCTAAAGGCTAAGCCTGCAAAGAGCTCCTTGGCAACACAGAGCGGTGCTCTGCCTAATCTCATGCACCCTAGAGCCAAAGCATAAAAAGAAACTTTGCCCTTGTAACTCTTTCCATGGCGGTGCCCACCTGCCTCAGTGCCTGGAGGAATTCACAGCAGGTGGCACAATGAGCAGGGACCATGGTGTGTTGTAGGTATCAGTGCTTTCTAGGGCACAGATACTTCACCCTGGCTGCAGGGCAGCAGGATTGGTGGTCTCTCCTAGTGGAGCAAGGTACCTGGAAAAGGTATCTTCTCCTCTTTCTTTTTTTTTCAATAACCAAGGATTAGTTTTTTAATCCTTCCTGAAGACTTCACAGGAGGAGCTGATGGTACTCCCTATGTTTCAGGAATCCCCCAATCTGGAAATATACTGGAAAGAGCAAGAAATGAGATGTTTGCTCTTACAGCTGTGCTTGTGTAGGAGCTTCTTTTTTACATCTGTTGCTGTTACTGAGGAGGTGCCCCCAAAGGCTTTGCACAGTCACATTTGGAGGCTGGGTGCAGCAGAATCTGCAAACTTGACAAAACACATATGCAAGGAAGATCCACAATGTGTGATGTTTAGCACACCAGAAGCTTCTCAGATATTTCAGAATTTGTATTAATCTTTCTGCAGTGCAGTAGTTTGAGGCTGAAATCAAAATAAAACAGAATGAAATGACAGTCCCAATGGAACATTTACACTGAGTAGATGGCTGTGAAGAGGAAGAGAACAACTACCCAGAAATTGATGCTGAAGTATCTCTGTGAAACTTCACTATCTTGCTCATTAATCAAGTACACACTGTAAAAATAGGTGAAATAAAGTGGAATATCTAAAGAGGCATTTCAATAACTACGGTCTTAGAGCTGATGACTATCATGCATCTCATTCCTTCTTTATCATTAGATACCCAGTGGCTTCAGCACTTCCCACTCTGGGTTCAGTATCTTCTTTTTCATCCTCAAGAAAATGTTACAACAGCCAGTCTAGAGGCTACCCTGAGAGGGAAAAATAAATATTTTAATTTACTGGCCTAAATAAAGGAAAAGTTTGAGTACAATCAGATGTGTTGGCAGGCTACCTGAGATAAGAAAGACAACCCTGATTTCCAGTATTACTACTAGTCATGGCTTCATTTAAAAGCCTGGAGTTGTTTTAAGAGGAGGGAATTCATATTCCAGAACATCCAGTTGCCTTGTATATGAAATAGGCAGATAAAGGATAGAACCAAAGTTGCTTAAATATTAATCTCTTTGGTGGTCATAGTTTTGCTGGGCTTGAATATTTAAGGGTATTAAAGAACTGGCTACAAATCTCATTTGAGAACCCAGTGAGGCTTCAAGAATGAGAAAACTAGCAACCTGCTTAGTCCTGTAAAAATAAGTTTCTGGACATATCCAACAGCAGATTTTTGGCTGTTTAGAAATTTTAAAATAAAACATTTAAATAGGATTAGACAAAAACTGAGAAGGAGGTTGAAAATCTCTCTGACAGATATGGCTGTAGCTCTGAAGTGGATCTATGACATCACCTATGAATTTCTCATATCCATACTTAGACCTGAAAGCTGGGCATGTTTAGATCTGAGTTTTACACTGAATAAAAATAGTAAGTTCGAAGCCCCCCTACCCATTCCAAATAAAATGAGGGGAGTTTTGAATGTATTAATTCTGTTTAGTAAATATTTAACCAGGCTTACTACTTCTGGGCATTGAAAAATGTGGATTCAAACAAAATCACAAAATTCCTTTAGAAAGCCTAACAAGTAGTGGGATCTTTTCATTGCCCATTAGTTTCTGAGGGTGTTTTTCCCCCAGCCTTTAGTACCTACTTAGTTTACACCAGAAGACTCTTGCTGAAGAAAGATGAGCTGGAAACTCACATTATTTATTAAAAAAAATACTTTCAAATGTGTATGATTTTAGGGCTTATGGTTCCTGGAAGAACTGTTTGAATACGATACAAATGGAAAAGGAAAGCAGACCTATGTTATGTGTTGTAAGGGTTAACTCTTTCTCAAGAGCAAACAAGAGGTACCTGCTATGAAAGCAGGTAGAATTGCTATTGCTGTGTTGAGGAAACATAGAAAAGACTTCTCTTGATCCCACTGATGGAAGAAATGCCCCTGGATCAGACGAGAAGGTAGGCATTGTTTTTCTCTCTTTCTTGAACTCTGGGGCAGCCAAACTGTCTGCTTGCATAGGCAGGGGATTGCACAGAACTGCCTGTCTTCACTTCTTTAGCCATGTCTCATCTCAAGCTAGGAATACGTACCCTAGGAAACTCCTTGAGCTGCTTCCTTACTTACATTGAGGCTCTGCAGTATCCTAAACAGCCAAAACCTGCAAAGTACAAGCTGGCCTTGAGTGTTGTATTTCAAATAACACACAACAGTATTCTTTCAGAAGGGACATCCTCCCTTCTGTAACTGTGTCATTCCTTCTGCTATTAATGGGAGCTGCTAAAGAGGGAGGATAAATCTCTGAAAACAGTGGCTACAGCGTGACGCATGTCCTTACTTAAGCAGTTAGGCAAATGCTGTCTGCTTTTTCTCTCTTCAAGGGCCACAGAACAGCTGAGGGACATTATTACTTCCCAGGGCCATCAGAAGTGAATCCAAAGGTTCAGCAAATATTTTCTTTTCACTCTCTATTTGTTTCACTACCCAACTCTGATGAATTTTTAGTTCACTGTCTCTAAAAAACTGAAAGGAAAGGTACTCCTGCCATTATGGCTATTATTACAAATAGCCAGTGATGTAAAGTCAAAAGGTAAGACATACTGGAAGTTGTAAACATCATGGATTTTCATCTGTCATAAAAGAATACAATGGTTTTTAAGTTTCAGGGAACAAATGAGAATTTTTCAAAACTTTATATTTTTTTTATCCCACAGGACAATATTCAAGGGAATTGAAACTCTCAATTGGAACACCAGTTCAGTACAATACTTTGGGGATCTCTCCGGTCCAAAACTTGATTTCCTAATCAAAACTAGAGAGAAACTGAGGGATATGATGAAAAGAGAGTGACAGAAACCCCAGAAGAGCAAAAAGCAACTTAATCAGGGACAGAGAAAGTTGTTGACTAAAGACGCTGCTCAAGTTAGTGTTTACTTTTTACAAAAACATGGATGGCTCCACCTGGATAACCCGTAATTGTCTCTTTTGTGCATCTGAAGCATCCAAAACTGCAATGACAAGTCGCTTTTGATTGGCTTTTCTTTTACCTGGTGTTATGAATAGAGTTTCAGAGAATCTTGAATTCATGACAGGAACATTTATGAAAACTTTACGAGTTTTGTGGTATAATAAACATGTTTCCTGCCCAACCCTTTGGTGTTTAAATTGAAAATTTATTGCAGTGTGAAAATCTGCAGTATGGCATTTTTTCCCAATATGAAACCCAAAGATTTCCTACCAAAAAAGAAGAAACCAGGCAAAGTCAGCCTTATCAGAAACCAGGACGGTCATAATTATGATTGTCAGGATCCTCAAAATTAATTACAATTTCAAGCTGTGACAGAGCCTAAAATAGCAAGAGCTGCTAGTGATCCAAAAATCACTCACAGCATGTCCAAGCTAGTATTTGGCAGAGAGCACATGCAACTTAAAAAAAGAACATAACCCTTTAGGCCCATGAAAGCAATTAAACTTTTTGTGGAAATGTCAGACCATAAGTATGAAAAGACCTTTCAATTGTTTATGCACAACTTTCCTCTAATTAGTGAGAACTGATTTTAATTTTTGCCTCTTCATTTTTCAAATAATACCAGATGGACTAAAGTTTGGAGGGCAGCTGTTCTGTTCAAAACAAAATAAAGAAAAAAAAGGAGATGATTCTTGCCAAGTCAGACTCCATGATTCTTACAGTGAGGGGGTACAAGTAAATGCCAATCAGCTTAGCAGCATTGAGAGATACGTAAGGAACTTAGCCTGAGAGCTCTGCTGACGACGTAAAACAAGAAGACATTTCCAGAAGTGTCTGTCAAACAAAGTATAAAAATAATCAGAGGCTGTTGGCACAAGTTACTGTGACTCTAGCTGATGTTCAAGTGGATGAAATTTAACAGCACTCTGATAACTTTAATTTCATTGTTGCAATACTTCTTGCTAATGTTCTAAATGCAGTGATCAGTGAGGTAAAAATAAATGATTTGACCATGTTTCATCAGAGCTACCTCAAAACTCTAATGGGGAGGATTTTTCTTTCATTGCACATGCTATTAAATTACTGCTGTCATATTAACCTGTGCTTTCTCTGCCACTCTCCACATCTCTGTCTTTCATGTGAAAGACAGTGAGTTATTCCTCCTCTGTCTCCATCCAGCTTTCCTAGACCTCTGAGCCTAAAACAAAAAGCTTTAAGTCTTGAGCATGATGACCCCAACACTGAATAACTACAAAATAGGTCAGTAGAGTGCAAAGCAAATATCACCTAGTGAGTAGGCAAAACCACACATGTTGCCCCTGGAGTCTTGCTTTGGCTTGAATTCTCTAGAAGAATGCTAAGCCAGTCTCCTGACTTTCTGGGCTTCAGTATGTAAATTGAGATCAGTATTTATCCAAGCATTGGAAAATGAGGAGGTTGCACTAAATGGTAGTGGTTTAAAATCCTTGGGTAAGAGGCTACTTATATAAATACTATGACATTTACAATACATTTATAAGAGGAAATACATAACACAGTGTCTTTCAAACATCTTCATGTAGTTCTGCTAAAAAAAGACCCAAATGTAGGATCTTATTTAGATCTTTTGGTCATGTATTGTCAAAAGTTGTTGTGTTATTCGGAGTTCTTTCTAGAATTTAGATGTTATCTTCTTCACTTTACCTCTGTTTTCCCTCACGTCTGTGGTCCGTCTTGTCTGTTTGAATTAGAAGCTCTTTGCAGCAAGGACTACTGCAATGAGCCTGTGGTACCTAATCAGTTAATCGTATTTTGGCCTTGTTGGCTCTGCTTTAACACATAGTGCTAAAAATTAATCAATTTAGTGCTTAGATTTACAACTGCAGTTTGATGGAAAGTTAGAGTCCAGGAGACAAGTGATATCCTCTTACACTGGCAGAGCCTGTAGAAAAGTGTTCCTCTCAGTAGGTCAAAGCAAGAAAAAAAAAAGAGTGAGGGAATGCATGTGATGTCATTGCTCCTGCAATATAAAGCCGAGACAGAAGCATACATCTCCAAGAAACAAGTAATAAATGAGCACTAAGAATATCAAATAGATCACGTTGGTTCCAGGTGTGGATGGCAGTCTTTGTGAACATAGCCTCTAAGTGTTAACTTTCTCTTCAACTCCCATTGAATTTTGTTCCTTGTTCCCATTTCTTCCTATCACCTGGTGTATCTTTATTTTATATATGAATATTAAAAGCTATCTAGGACACATATATCAATATTTGGCGGATGACACAAAAGGAGGCCAATACTGAGTTATTGTTCATATCACTAAAATTGCAAAAAGATGGGATCATCAGGATTCTCCCTGTAACATGGCAGCTTCCAGGCATCTTATGAGACTGAATTGTCAGAATGATGAACCCTTTAGTCCTGTGAGAGCTAACTGCAACAATATACAGCACTCACATGGGCACAGAGGAGGATTTGGTGTCAGAGGTTATTAATTTGCCTTAAAAATCCAAAGAAATACAAGTTCGTGATGAGTGAAAGGAAAAGGTATCTTCTCCTCTTTCTCATCACAACAGTGATGAGAAGCTGGCCAGTTGAAGAAACAAACTGGTTGTTGTCCTGAATGAAAGAATTGATGGCGGGGCTGTGTTTGAAATACCACAGCCAGTGCAATAGCACAGAGTAAAAGCATGACTTGTTCTTGGGGCAGATGGGAATAGCTGTGAGTCCTGTCTGGAGAGTCTATCTATTCATGCTTACATTTAAATGTACTAGTATAGAAGGCAGTAGCACAAGTTGGGATTCATTCCGCCAACTTCAGGACAAGGAGTTTGGATCTGCTCTGGAAAATGTGTCTCACTAATTTCTTAAGAAGGTGTTAAAGCACTGGCTGTGGAGCATCTTTGCTCTGCCTGGTAAGGGTCAAATCTGGGGAAGGAAGTATTCAGTCTGCCTTCCTCCTTGGTTTGTCTGCAGGGCCTTCCAAGGAAGGGTGGCCAAAAAAAGTCCATTTCACATGTATTGCTGAGAAGAAACTAGATGGCAATGACTTCCACTCTCTAAGACCAGTCCAGCCTGAGTCTGACCCGGCAAGCCCAAAACAGAAATTGCTGTATCTCATTACCAAAACTCTGAACCATCCAACTCATTTGACTTCTCATTGTATAGACTATAAATAACTTGATTCCAGACATTGCCAGGTGGTGCAACAGGGCGAAAGCCACCACAGAGGAGCATGTGCTCTAATCAAAGCCTGTATGTGAAAGCTTGCTTTCAACTTGTATGTCCAGTGGTTTACATTGAAGGTCACCTGCCAGAGGTGGTATTTTGCTGTCTTTTTGATGGATGTTGGCTGCTTTTTGACTAGGGAACTGTGTTTCCCTCAGGCTTCAGAGGGAAATTATGGTATACCACCCCCAGGATTAGGAAAGCCAGGGGGCTAAGCAATAGCACACAAATACCAAGGAGCTGACTTTGATGTAGTGGTTAAGACTCCACAGGAATTCCAAGGCCAAATCCCATGGATCCTGCTGCTGGCACGCAGAGGAAGCTTTCCCTCTGGCTTCCTCGCTGCTCTCAACCTCTTTTGCAGAGGCAGCACAGGCAGCAAGGTTGTGGGGCTGCCCTTGGCTCCTGGCCAGCACCTGCATACTGAGCCCTGGGCAGGAGGTGACTGACCGCAAAAGGCTTGCTAAAGCTGCCCCCAGCAGAACTAAGCTATTCTTCACCCTGAGCTTTCACTCCCAGGAGAGCAGTTGTCTCGCTGCTTAGTGCATTTGTTTATCTTCTCTCTAGCAGGCTCCACCTTCAGTGTGTCCTGTGCTCCTGCTATGGCACTCCTCCTAGGACAAAGTTTGTCCACTTTGCCCTGCTTATTACCTTCTCTGTAGTTATGGCTCAGGCAATGGATGTTGGTGGGGAGATATCTCCTAAAGACATCTTTCCTATTTGCAAAACCTGCAGTCATTCCAAGGCACATTTCTTTGCAGTTTCCTTCATAGCAAGCTTACGTCAAGTTTGCCACCATGGGGTTCGATATCCTGTGCTCTCAGCATGCAACAGAATGGCTTAGGACACTGCTTTCTTTGTTGGAATCAAGAATTGCAGTTTACTTTCTATTATAATCATGCTGCAATGGAAGCAAATGTTGCTGTAGTGGTTTGGATCATTTACATGAACGCATTGTTCCTATGGAGGCTACGTAGGTGCCAATAAAGAAAGAGGGATTCAGGAACGCAGTTGGTAATGGCTAAATTATAGCAATTGTCGACAGTTGTGTCTGCATTCTGCCCCAGTAGTAAGGTACGTAGAGGACATAGGACTAAGATTAGAAGATGAGAAAAAAATCCTACAGACAATTAATACAGACACACTTAAACTATTGCAGTATTAGCAGGGCAAATCCTGCTTAGGAAGGCTTTTAACAATTATCAACAATTTTTTAGAAAAGAGCCACAGTTTACATGTGCAGTCAGTTGCTTTCTAATTGCTACAGCAGGCTACCACTGGGAAGAACAAAGGAAATATTTAGCACATCGTAAATTCTTCTGCAGCCCTGCCGAGTGGCTGGAGTTCAGATTACAAGTTTATAACCAACATTTGAGAGCAATTTCTCCTCCACTTTGAGAAAGTGGGTGGGGAAGCTGTTCGACACTTTCTTCAAATGCCTGAAGTAATGTGTGTCTGAAAGAAATGCGAGTTCAAAATTCTCTTCCACTTGTCTTTTGATTCAGGATTGCAATGTGCTGTTATATATTTAAATGATGAAAAAAAAAAACCCTTGCTAAAAAACAGATGAAAGTGCCATTGTTGTTCCTGTTGCTATTACTATTAGCTTCCAACTTTAGCACTCTTGCGGGAGATTTGCTGGAATCTTGCAAGCTGATCAGTATTTGTTCCCATCAGTGCTTAGGGTCTTGCAAATTCTGCAGGGGGATGTGTGCTGGTAACTGGAGGGGAGGTATTAGTCTCCTTGAGTCGGTACTTAATCATGTCCATGTCTCATGAATGAGGTGTTGAGGCTCTGACAATTGTAAAGATTTCATGATCTAGCAGAAAATAAGCTGGTGCCCTGGCTGAGACAACCCCCCTTTAATTTGAGTGCTAGGTGAATTCAGATGTTGCTTAAGTTTCTCCTAGCTTCACTGGGATAGAATATTCTCCATTTAATGTTAGTAATGAGAAATATTACTGTCTACTCAGCAGCTGCCAGTAACGTAGAGGAGATGTAAGCAAGCGAATCTGCTGTGTTACTCGGTTTGAAGAGGTTTCAGTGTTAACCCATAATTTTTCTGAACTTCTCTTTAAAGAAAAAATTGTCTTAGGACTTAAATCATGTTAGATGTTTGTCTACATCTACTTTGATATGCTTGCTTCTGGTTTTGTTGGTTTTTTGTTTTTTTTTTTTTTTTTTTTTTTGTGGTGGGGTTTGTCAATACTTCAGTATGTCAGCCAGCATTACAACCCATGTGTATTTGCTTCCCCCCTCCCCAGCTGACTTAAAAATGCAACACACTTGAAGCTGAAAAATTCAGACTCGCACATGCCTGTAGCCAAATTAGAAAAGAAAATAGAAAAATGAGGGATTAAGTGTAGTTTTTAAAAATCACTTTTCAGTGTTCTTCACAGTACTGAGTCTACGACCTTTGCTACATGTAATAGATCTACATGTAACGTATTTTTTACATTGCTGCCCCAACAAAAAGTTCAGTAAACATCCATATATTCTATTCTATATTCATATATCTTAACAACTTCATAGTGGTACATCAGAGACACCGTCAGGATCTCATTGAAAGCAGAAAAATACAGTTGTCCTTCGGAAGTCCTCCACCAACCTCCGAGTATATAACTCTAAAATAATACTGTATTTATGAAGCCTACTCTCAGTCACAACCTTAAGGGGATGTGTTCTTAGTTGAATGAGAGCTGTTGACAGTCTGTTTAACCACACTCAACTCTACAGAAGATACAGAAGAAGATAGAGAAGCCACTGGCTTACTATGGTCTAGCACCATCATTATTACTCCATAAAAATTAAGTAAGATTAGGTAAACTTTTAAAAATAGTTTAGTGGCAGGACACACAGCAAGCTTGTGTCATTAGGAGTAAAATCCCAGTACCTGGCCATTGTGGGGAGACTTAAAGGCTTGAAGCAGTGGAATACAATGGAACGGCTGAGGTGCTCTGTAGAAGTCTGTTTCTATTTATGTCTTTCTATCATCAGCTTTGCACTCTCCACCCCCACACACATTACTCCTCTTCCACTGAATAAATGGAATATTTCACCCATGAATAACAATCTTCTTTCACTAACCTAAAAGTGCCACACAATGCCTTCACACCTGCAGCATTTACAAATTGCAGGTCCTGTGGTCACGAAAGGAGCTTAATAAGCACTTCACAGCTGAGATGGCTGTAGGTTAGAAGCAAAATGTTTGGCTGAAACCTGAATTTTATCATTGCAAACCATGTAATTTCGCCAGCCTTTTGCTCCTACGGCCCATGGTCACAGCAAAACTATTTCCGTGACAGTAAAGCTATCTAAAGAGCATATTGTAAACACATTTACTTTTATAGTTTGTTGCCAGTTTGGTAATCCCTGTTTAAAAGAAATTGCGGAAGTGATTTTAAAGGTTAAAGAAATATGCAGACTACAGGACTGGACATGTAGGGGCTGCCCCCACCTTCTGCTTTAAATGAAATGACAGATGGGTGACACCTTATATCATGAACATAACTGGTACTTTAACAATTGATGTTATTGCCACTCTTTTTTCCATTCATGCTTCATCAGGACTTTTTCTCTCCTTCCATGTCTCTCCTCACTATTTACTCGTTTCGAAGCACTTGAGTCTCCAGTGGGAGACCTAATCCTGAAAGCACTTAATGTATGAGAAATAATGGGGTTTTACTATGTGTTAACATTATGGTATCTACTTGCCTGAGTAAGGCAAGCAAGTTCAGACTGTGCTGATGACCTGCTTTTGCTGGTCTTGTCAATCCTACCATTTTCATCTGAATTTAATGTAAAGCAAAGCTTGAGTCAGTCTCGTGAAAAACAAGGTAACATTGGCCCCTTTCATTACATTCAAGGGGTGACACAGGACAGTAGCAGAGCAGGCTCTCAGATATCTTTGTTTCATTTTGTCAGATGACCCTTCTTATTCCAGTCTATTCCAGCCTTTGTAGCTATGGCCATATTCTGCAGTGTTGTAAGGCATACGGGTGAGGGGCAGGCAGTCTTCGAGAGGAAAAGATGGGGCTGGATTAAGAGGTGTCAAACACTCTTAAGGGTTCTGGGTCTGTGTAGAACATCATTTCACATTACACATAGGAATTGGGACCTGACAAAACCGAAACTGGGAAAAATGTGCACATAACATGACTGGCTCTGCAAGTGTGTGCATGTATGCAAAGACACACAAAATGGAAAATAGACATAATAATTAATTGATAGAATACATATCCTTACGTGTTTGGATTTATATCCATTCCCACACAATATTTAAGTCTGTGTAAAGTGTACATTGCATTTGGAAAATAATCATGTACTTATGCTTCTTGGCACGCTATCCCAGCTAACTATTGTAGGCACCAGCAGCCCTTGAGCTTTTCCTCCCAGGAGATGCAGTACAAAGCCAATAACGGACATAAACCAGTCAGTTTATGCAAAGAGATGAAGCACAGCCCACTGAGAGTTGCAAAAGACTTGTGCAGGAAGGGAGTTTACCCTGCTTTGGGCTCTAGCAGAGCTTGTGAAGGTACATCTGCTGATGAGAGTCTGGGAAAGCCTCGCAGCTGGTTAGTGGGTCGGATATTTTCATGTCACACGGGACTTTTTGAAGCATTGGATCTTAAATGATCATGCAGCTTCCAGAAGCTTGAAGTCACCACTGTCTGCATGTCAGCTCACTTTTGCTGTTGCCATTGCTCCAAAACAAAGCTCGTATTAAATGCTTTGAGTCTTGGCATAACACAAATTCCCCAAACCACATTTATCCCATGACTAGTGATGAGTGTGCAGTTCTATTGTTAGAAGCACACCACTTCAAAACACCGTAACATACGCTTTACACATATTTTCAACCCTATTCTGTGTGAACAGCAAAATCTTTTTTTTTTTAAACTTTTTTTTTTTTAAAGTTTTTAAGATCTCCACAGAAAGATCTTAGTTTTTGTCTTAGAGATGAGTATCTTTTACATAAATAAGTGTGTTTTGACATCAGTTCTTTTTCTTGCCAGGCCTAGGAGTTCTGGGTGCAATGTGCTCCCTGAATTAGTTATGATGTCACTAACACCTAAAACCAGGCATTTTTCTGTCCTGATTTAGGTGTTAATGACATCATCATCTGCTACAGTGGAAACAAACACCTAAAATTTAAGCCTGGGTATGTAAATCGAGGAGTAGTTGGTTTTTGAAATACTTTGCTTTAAAATGTAGTATTTAGTCTAGACACAGATTCTGTTAATAATTTGGGATTGCAAATGTTCCATGTACAGGAGAATTGGTGCTAAACTTTAAGAGAAATGAAAAAAATATTTGAGGTTATAAAATGTTTTTACATACCTGAAAACAAGAAATGGTCCTCAAATAAATAGGAGCATAATTAACTGACTCATAGGGCAGAGTAATCTGATCTGCTTTATTAAAGTTTTTCAAGGAAATATTAATCAAAATCACCTGAAAATCTTCAAAATTTGTAACTGTGACCTCTGAAACAAATAGAGCCTAGGCAAGAGAAAAAGCATGAAAAAGAATAATTGGGTTCTATGTCGTAAAAGTTGAGTTTCCAAAATACTCAGGTAAAGTTTAAACCAATCTTCCACCTTGATCTGGGTGACCATAGTAGCTTTGGAAATATCCTAAACTGATTTTAAAAATCAGCATATTAACAATGATGCAACTTGTCGTATTTATGCAAAAAAATTAAAGCTATGTGTTTGGCACAACTTTTTCCGATTTTTTTACAAAAATACTTCAGTCATTTTCAGTCCCTCTTCCTGCAAGGCACAATCCAGTAGCCACTGATCCAAATAAAAACCTCAAAACAACTAGATGATGCCAGTTCAAGAGAAGACTGTCTCTGCAGCGCTTGTTGCCAATGGAGCAAGTAGCCTCCATCAGAACCAGGATTCTAGAGCTGGAAAGCAGCTAGTTTCATCAGGGAAAGCACGAATGTAGAACCCAAACACTTTTCTTTTTCAGACAACCTAAACAGGACTATGGTAGTTTAAGTGCAAAAATATGGGCTTTCATTTCATGTGGCAGGGCTATTATGTCTACTTTGATCACAGATTTCTGAAAGTGTTTTTAAGGAGATTAAAGGCAATTCCATAATTTATGGCAGAACACATGGTGAATTAGGTACTGTCCTCATATGGATGCTGCTGTCGCCTATCACTTGGTTCCTCTGCTGAGTCTGCTAACTTATCCAAGAAGAGTTTAATGTAATATACATGCACAAACCTCTCTCAGGATGGAAGCCAGCAACCTGCCGTATAAAGAGTCAGGAAGTGGGAAACAGGAGTTAAAATCCTCTGAGATATAGCCAGGAAGTGAACCTTGGTCACACATCTCTTCGGTCAGAGCTCAGACCACAGTATTGCGGTATAAAGGGAGCATAAGAGTGGTTAGAATCCTCCTCCAGCTATTCTAAAGAACTTCAAAAAGTGTTAGTATGTTTTATAGGTTACTGTTCCATGCTGCTGTGTTTTAGGGATGACTTTGTACAATGTATTTTAATGAGCCCCTCAAGGAATTTAGCAGAGTTCCTGGATGCCAGGCAGGCTGAAGTATGAAGGTGGGAGTGAGCACCTCAGCTTTGTTTATTAAGAATGAGACATCTTCTGCATATACACAGAAGAAAGGTTTTCAAGTTCCTTAAGCATCTTTCAAGTTACCAGCTATGATGCCTCAAAGACTAACTCAAGAGAGTTTGCAGAATTCCAGTCCTGCATGCAGTTCTCTGCATTTTTGCCTAAGTCCCTGTTTAAGTCTCCAAGCCCTTATGTGGGTAAGCACAGATTGAGAAAACACCACTTGTTGAACACAAACCTCTTTTTGATAGCGCTTATTTTATCTTGGTGCAAAGTGACACCTACTGTCCCTCTACATTTGTATTATTATCGGGAATTTATTTGTGGTGGGTTTATTTTTGTCTAACAGTGGAGCCTAAAATTGTGCAGAAGCATCTTGAAAATAAAAAAAATAAAGACAAGACCATCTCAAAAACATCTGTGTACGTTAGCTATTAGTATTACTATTGTTCTTGGATATCCTCACAACAACTGCATGCCTTAAAGGTTCTGGAAGTTGATTGATTGCTCCCAAACTACTACATAGTTTTAGTTGATTAACCACATATATTTTTGCCAATATGTCTGGCTACCTTTTAGAAGTTACTGCATTGCTGGCCATATTACAGAAACAGATTTTTTAGGGATTGGAATCAGATTTGGCAGTAAAGGGTTCAGTTGCAAATTCATAGGTGATCTTAAAATTTCATTTGACATAAAAGAAAACTCTTTGCAATGGAAAAATAAGAGGCTGGATTCTATTTAAAATGACATCTCCACTTGCAACTTTTTTTCTTTTGGTAAGCTTTAGCATAAGCCCTCTTAGGGACAGTGCTCACTGAAATGTTTGGTATTTTCCCTGTTCATTTGAGATCATCTTCCTAAGAAACATCCTGTCTTTCGAAAAGCAGAAAAATATCTGTTCAAAACAGCTTGTCATTAAAAGGTCTTTTGTCCTTTGCTTTGGCTTTTTCAGTTTTTAATGAGTTGTTTATATATCTCAATGGTTTGAAAAGACAGATGTATTTTATGTAATCTTCCATGTAAGCTTTTTTCATTTCACTTATAAATTACTTTACCATATTTTAAGATGCAGTTATGCTTTCATGGAAAAATCATGAAAAAAATTGTGAGCAGTCCTTTGTTGCCCACCATGAACTTCCAGATAAAGTGGGTATAAATTGCAGTGGGTAATAAAATCCCAACTTATAAATAAGCCACAATTTTATTGTAGAAATAGCAATTAAAACTGTGTTGTTCTGTTTTATTTTTACTCTAAGACTGTAATATATGAGTTTCATTTGGGTAACAGTTAAATAGTTAACAGCACACTCTCTGTTTTGCTCCAAGGGCAGCTTTATGCTCTGAAGCTGGAGACCCCAGACTGCTTAGAGATACAATGATGAACGGCCTCCTTATGTAGGGAAGGGCTTCCAGAGCCTACCAGGAATGGCTGTAACCTCGGCATTATAAACTTGTAAGGAACAATGAAAGACAGAGATGCCAAAACTGTGAACCTTGTAACAGAGTAAATAATTTAGGCCAGATGCCAGGCTGTATATCTGAAGCAGAGCTTGACCAAAATGGTGTCCCATTTTTTCATCTCTGTAAGCCTGTCCTCAGTTTACCATCAGATATGCTTTTAATTCTTATAGTTCTGACATGCTTCAGGCACAGAGCCTTAACTGCATTTTGAGCCTTAGTCTGCAAGCAAACAAAAGACAAAACAATTGGTTTGGTGGTTTGAACAGATGTGAAAATGTGTGCCTTGTCTGTTGATTTGGAGTACCAATCAATTTGACAGCTGTTTGACCTGTGGCAGAGATTCCAAATGTGACTTGAAAATTACCAGTGTTACTTGCATTTCTTCTCTGAAACAAGCATTTCACAGCAGAGAAGGATCTGTGTTGTTTTGACTTGAAATGGAAGTGGTATCCATAAATATCCTAAGTATATGCTTTAAAACTCAAATGTATACCTACTCCTGGTTTGGAAGAATTAAAGTCTGGTGTCTGTAAGACTCCCAAAGCAAAACACAAAGCAAACCAAGGAGTAAAAACTTGCTGTTTGTATTCTCTGGTGTCTGTGGTTAGAAGTTGTGAGTTGTTTCTGATTTTGCTGACTCTTCCTCTGTTCAAATCCTGCTCTAGTTCACGTTATTTTTTTTAAATTGGAAGTAGTCAAATTGCTCAGCCATAACTGAGAGGCTTCTGTCTGTATTGGGCTCAAATACTGTTTAGACTTCATGATCATTCTCTGGGAAGGGAAGGGAAGGGAAGGGAAGGGAAGGGAAGGGAAGGGAAGGGAAGGGAAGGGAAGGGCAAAAGGCAGTTTGGTTATCTAATTAGTGGCTTGATTTCTCCTAGTGTTACTTTTATTTCATTTAAGATCATATAATTTGCTGAAAACTCTTCACAATTATCCCATTATGTTGATTTCATGAAAGAGCTGAATTTTATACAGTATTCTACAGTATCTAGTACACACAAGCAGAACTGATCTGCAAACAAATAAATTAAGGAAGTCTACAGTTAATATATATTTATAGAAACATTCTTCTTTATTTAGCAAAATTATTTTCAGTTAGAACAACTCTCTTCTGCTTATGCTTTTTGGAAATAATCCCAAGTTTTCAAACCATCAACTAGCCATAAGGAAGCTGTTGAGAAAAAGATCCAGGCAATGGACTATACTATAGAGAGATAAATTCTAAAATCACCACCACATTATAAAAGTATCTAATGAAAACATCACACAGTATGAAGTCAAAAGATCTCTTTGATTCTCTGGCACATGTATTAAAAGATATATGGGTGTGCTATAAAATGCTACATGAAATACCTTGTATGGTTCTATCCTTTAAACATATAAAGATATTTTATAGTTCAAAACATGCTAACCACATATGACATTTCATACAGATACTATTAAATTATCAAAGTGCTATTGTTTTTATGTGTACTTACTGCATTATTTTGGTTGACTAGAGGATGCAGAGATCAGATTCTGCTTTTGACTCTTCAGTTCTTCCATGGTCACCAATACATTAGTGTAACTTAAGAAGAAGGTCATAGTTCTCTGTGTGCTAGTGATAATGAAAACTTCTCATGAAATTTCAAGTAAAATAAAATACATGGTCTTTTCTTTATTTCTACTGTAATTGTGAGAAGTGAACAAATTTAATAAAAGCAGTTCTGCAGAAAAGCAGTTTGCAACTTCATGATGAAATTTTCAGTTTTCTTCACTCTAGTTTAAAGTTTTTGTAAAAAGAAAAATGTCTGTTTAATACTAAAATATGACTTATATTCAGTGAAGTTTTCCCCAGGGCTAATCTTGGATGTTGAATATGGACCTGGGGGAGGGAACCCCACCTGGAGGAAACTGGGCAAGCTTTCCTAGCACAGATTTTTTTCAAATCCCTTAATTGACGCTTAATTCCATAGGGCTGTGAGAGAGAAGAAAAGTAGAAATACAGCTTCCTTTACTGGTCACATCTTCACAGACATGAGATGGTGGCAAGTTTCTCTGCTTCTAATCTTAATCTGATTGTCCAAATGTGATCTTACTCTTGTTCTGAAGACATAGTCATGACAGTGATGCTTGGTGCCCGAAATGGGAATCTCTGCAGAGCCTTTGGCCCATAATGAGAGGATAAAGTGTAGAAGCAATGCAGAACTGGAAAGGGTAACCATCTTTCTTTTTGCTCATCCATCACTACGGAAATATCTGAACTATTTTGGCTTCCTTACAAGAAAATACTAATTTATTGCTTGCTTGTTTAATATCTTAGCGACAGAGTCAAAATTTGGGATTGGAAATATTTTTTCGTGGTGGTGGGGTTGTTAGCCCTGAAGATCCAAGGAACAAAGCTGAAAAAGCATCAAACCATGGCTTCCAGAAGATTTGAGGACAAAATTAGGAGGGGTATTGTAATAAAAATGAGAATTATGCTGCAAAACAGTGAATCCATTATTCTTTTTAAACACAGAAGATTCAGGAAAATCCTTAGAGACCACTAGAGCTGTAGAATTTTATCAGGATATGTTACTGACTGCTATTGACTGCTATACTTGGTCACATGCTAATCAGACTATGTGTGCTTTAAAACCCATTTATAGTTTAGTTTATGACAAATTGCACTACTTGTATGGTATTTAAAGGTGTCACAGACAGTTTGAATGTATTCCAAAAAGCAAGCAATGTTTTCTTCTTTCTCTAAGAATCAAGAAATGCACTTTTCTTTCCTTGATGAAAGATCCTGGCTCAGCAGACTGAGCTGCCTCACAAAATATATATATGTCTGAAATATAAGAAGCTTGCACTGACAAAGAAAAACACAAAAATAAAATAAAGGCAGCTAGCTTGATGACAAGCTGGCATGTTCAAATTTGAGGCTCAAACTCAATGTGAATCACAACCATGTGAATCTTACTCTGTTTCAGAATAGAAGCAGAACTCAGATCCTGCAAACAGAACTATGCTGCCTTGATTTACACACGTGTGTGGAGACCTGCTCCAGTCCGTGGGGTCACTTGCTCATGTGCGGAGCTACATGTGGACTGGATTATCTGGGTAATGCCATGGAGAAGCTTTCTGATTCTTTTTTTTTTTTTTTCTTTCTAATGACTTACCATTGTGACACTTTTCCATCTTCTGGAAAGGTTACCACCAGGAAGGAATGTTGGATATTGTGAAAAAAAGTTCCTATGAAAATAAAAGCTGGATAGATTTTTAAGCAATACTAGGAGAACTATATTTACAGCCCTTTAAAAATGCATGATTGTTTCTAAAGATGTGAGAGAAGGTTGTCAGTAGAAACAGGTCATCCGTAGTTTCCATGTCTGACTGCACTGGGAGCTGGGGGGAGTAGGCGCAAGGAGAGGGAGAGGTAGAAACAGATTGTAATAATAAAGCCACACAATAGTATTACACATAGAGTTTAACATTAAATAAAGATTGCCCAAATTCCTACCTGCAAATGCTTAGCCTGGTGTTTGTTACACTTCCAAGTGTGAAAGAAAAGCCACAAACATTTATCATGATTGTCAGTAAGGGCCCCTTCCACACCTCTCCCATGCTCTCCACTCCTTTCTCTGCATTTCAGAGCTGTCAACATGCATGCTTGCTCAGGCCTCCATTTTTAGCCATTAGTGCATTACAGGATTGTTTTACATGGCCTGCCTAAGAAGAAACTGCTTGATTTGAGTAGGCAGGGAAGGGCTTTTAGGAGCCGGGAACAATCTGAGCCCTGGCAGCATTCACGACATCCTCCCTGAGGCTCGTACCCATTGAATTCCCTCAGCACACACCGAGCCCTTCTCATGCAGCAACCTGCACTAAGCACTGCCACCTCAGGGAATGCCACACTCCAGCAGCGAGGAGTGTGCTGGAGCAGTCCTAAACTGCTGAAGTCTGCACTGAATTCAAAGATCCCTTTTTCTCCTAACTGAGAAATGTGAGAAAGTTCTCTTACCTCTTAGCAAATTCTTTATATGATTATTCCATATTCATGCCTCCCTACTGCAGTCTTTGCTCTTTTTTCTTGGGGTTCATTACCTTTTAATTGTCTTATTTTATCCCTCTTATAGATTATCAAGGTTTGTTCAGTGATCATTCTTATGTTTTCCTACATTTAATCATATACTTAACTATATAGCACAGTTCTCTGAGAGTCCATCAGCAGGGGGAGTGCTTTAGGAATAAATTTATTTATCCTCTTCTTTTTTTTTTTTACCCAAATTCCAGGCATTTATGCAAAGAAAGAACCTTCTGAGCATCTGAAAATGATGCACTGGGGAAGATAGGTTTTTATGTCATGTGGACACAGTGGTGGGACTAAATCTGGAGGGAAAGGGGAGGTATGTGGAAAGGATTTTAGTAGCATGCAGGGATGATGAGGACTCATTCAAATTCTGTCTCACTGAAAAGAAATGTAAAAGAAACGCAAAAGAAACCTGGAGGTGACTGTGCATTTGTCTTCTCCATTTCTGAGGAGCAAGTTTCCCCAAGTTCTGAGGAGCAAGTTTCCCCTTCTCTCACCTAAATGGCAGCCATTAGGAGTTGTGGTGTGTCCAGATGACCCACACTCTGGCCCACAGTCATGCTGTGGCAGCTGGAGCTCCTTGTGGTGCCAGGCACTGGGCCAGCACCACTCCAGGGCCACCCTGTCCCATCCTGCTGCACATGCCCTAGTAGGGGGCCCTGCTGCCATGTAATCGCAGCCAAAATCAGGTCTCCAGCATAAAGTGCAGCCCAGCACTTGGTGAGTGAAGGAGCTTCTGCCAGCAGCACCATGTACTGAGGGATAAAGTGATGCCATAAAATCTCCTACATAAATCCCACAAATCTTTAGGGAACCTTCTAGTCTTTCCTGAAACATTGCAGTACAATGCAGTGCCACTCTTATGGCATCTCCTACTTATGTATTTCAGTTTCCAGCTCCATCAGTTCAATGAAAATGCAATGTGGATGCTACTTTGAGACTGAATTCTTCGTAGCACCTGTGAATGAAGGAAGGAGGTAATTAATACTTATCTCGTTTGGGATCTTTTTGATGGAGCTAGGAGAGGAAGCATGTGGTTAGGATTTTAAAGGGCTAATGACATGACAGTCTTCAGTCACTGCCAAACTGAACTCCATTCAAAGCTAGGCATGAAGTGATTTCTTTTGTTTGAACAACAAGGAATCTATGTCTCGAATCAATTTTTAATTATGAATTAATTAAACTGCAGTCCCAGTTCTTCTATTTGCCACTGCCGGTATTTAATTTATGCTGCTTCAGTGCCATTGACTTTGTTTGGCAATTGCACAAATAAAAAGTGCACCTTCACCCTCCTGTGTGCTTTGTGTCATCACCGCACAATAGCAGGCACTGTCCACATTTTGAAGAAGGTCTAATGCAAAAATTGGCTTTGAGAGAAGCCAATATTTCAGAGATTGAAATGGATATCTCCTACATGCACAAAGACAACTAAATGAGCTATCCTAGAGTTGTTTAAGTAATTTTTTGTAGCTGTCAATCTGTTTAGGATTCAGATAACAGTCAACCTTGACTTTTGTTGTGGTTTCCTTTCAGTATCTTACCTTAGATTTCATTATGATTGGTGCTTTTATATTTGATAGTTACTGCATTTTCTTTTAATATCTGTGTAGACATTCTTGCACATATACAAATATGTGCCTAAATGGTTAATAATTATATTTTATTTTCCACCTCTGCTCAGCTTTCTGTAATATTTTTAAGTGTACTGTAGGCTGTTAAGTACTTTCAATAGCCTCTTAAACTATGCAGATAAGCATGAAACCTCTACATGTCACCTTCAGCTCTGACTCCGACATGTACCGAGGTCTCACAGGAGAGCAAACTGCTAGTTATAGATTACACTCTTTATTTTCCAAGGAGGACTCACAGATATCTGTGCATTTATACATCTTCACTGCTAGTGTTACACAACAGGGGAAGTTTTACCATCATTTCCCTTCTCATGCTGGGAGATTGTAGGTGTGGTCTCCTATATGACTTCATATGACCTCAGTGAAGAAAGAAAATTCAAAATGTCAGAGTCAACACAAACTCATAAAGAAATATACTACAGAAATGCCAACCCACCAGTGAAATTTGGTTCAGATTAAAGGCAATCATTTTATACAGATCTGTCTATTGCAGAATGTTCCCAGGTGCTGTAAAATGGTGTCACTGCGCTTCTGATTCTGAGCTTATGAAGAAGTAGAGTTTTACCATTTTGCACACGGATTTGTGAAGGATGTCTACTGGGGCTTCTCCCTCATTCCTATTTATACAGATAAATCATGCACTTTTCTGGGACTCCAATCCTTAATTCCTTCCAGACACTACTTGTATTGAGTAAGACTAAATGTGCAAGAACTTAAGCTGTAGGAGGTTTGATAATCAGAAATTTAAGTGGGATAGATGAAATAATTTTTTGTATCTTCCTTCACCTTCCTTCCCTTTAAACAGAATCCAAGTCTCTGCCTTCATGTTTGTGTTCTCTTCAAAGGAAATGCAAAGTGAGACAGGCACAAGTATCTTCTCTACATAATTTCTAACCTTGGGAAGGTTGAGACCCAGAGAGACAGCTCTGATGGCTGTGTCAACACACATTGACACTGGTATGACATAAAGATGTGCACATTTAGAAATGTTTTGGAAATCATTCCTTTTGACTCTCTGTTCCTTATTTCCTTTCTAGATGCATTTTATCACATTTGCATTTTGCTCCTATTTCTTCTTCTCTTTGTTTTCCACAATGTCCCACCTTGCTCTGGGAGATCACAAAACAGAGAAATTGGTAAAGGAAGGCCTGAATTTTTCATGTAACTTTCAAAAAAATCTCAGTCCTTTGTTTCAATGCTACTGAAAGCTATGGATTAAAGAAAAAATAAAAAAGAAAAAGAAATAGTCGGAGAGGACAAAGCCTCCTTCCCTTCTAACACAGGGGAGCCAATGTGAGTGGCCAGCCATAGTGATACCACACCACTGTAATTATCTGTGTGGAGGCTAAATAGAAACACAGAAGTGATTTTGAAATCGAGCATATCCCTGGTGAAATTTTGCAGGCATGAATTCAGAGAATTAACTGACAATATTCAGAACCCAGGTTTAACCTAAAATGCCTGGGGAGACCACTTCTGTTGCAGCCAGTCTAGCAAAGCTAGGAGTTAGCAGTCATGTCTGGAGAGCCTGGGGCCACAGGCTGGGATGTGGGTCTGTCTGTTGGTTCTGTGTCACAGAGTTACCTTTGCCCAAGCAAGCCTGGTGATTTTCATTCCCCTGCAGGAATATTGAATATTATCAGTTTAAACATGGTTTTATGGTTAATAAGTACTCTTCACGCTGGTGGTAAGGGCCCCCCAGGGCCTAACAAAGATCATTCTTTGTTTTAAAAGAATCTCATAAAGGTAGATCGGTCATTCTGATCACATAGACAGATGTGTGCTGTCCAAGCACTGCCTACCCCCTGCAGTCTGCAGCATGCACTTGAGGAGTCCAATAATATGAACCTCACTAATCATCAGGGTGTCACTTCAGGTCACACTGTGCAGGCTGAGCGAGGCGTCCCCGCGTTAGGTGCACAGCAGAGTCCCGGCACACTCTGGAGTACAACAGAGCTGCTCTGCTCAGTGAAGGCAGAAAGCTAACCCTGAAAGTCTCTGCATTTTAGGGCTGCAGTGATGGAATCTCCACATCCCCAAGGATGAGGCACTTTATCCCTATGTAATTTGTCCCCCTTACCTGAAAGGTTCAAATTAGCTGTTCCATTTAGAAGTTTCTGCTTTCATTTTTAACTTGTGCTGTTTAGAAAAGTGTTAAGTTTTCAAAGCAAAACTTGTCAGGGTTCTGGAAATCATATGCAATGTGTTTAGGCATAAAATAGTCCACAGACCTCTACTTAAGTGGAGCACACCAGTGTATATTTCCCATCTTGCCTGAGTGCCTGATCTGAGACTCCTTTGTTTCACCTTTCCAGTCTTTGCTATTAAAATTTGCCAGTGTCAAAACTGCTGAATCCCTCCATCATCTCTTCCAGCTCTTCACTGCCTAAGTCTTCCCCACTGAGATAATTGATTCACCAGCTACAAAAAACTGCTGTTAGCCTCTTGCTTACAAGAATCCAAGTTCATCTTTGTCTGCCTGACAAACCTGATGCTTCTCATACCTCTAAGAATACAGCTTCCCTCTTAGATCTTAGCTACTCAGGAATACTCTTCCCTTTTGCCAGCTCTTCAATCCTGCTTTCCCCAGCCACAGAGAACTGACCTTTTCTCTTTGCTCTCCATTTGACTACAAGAGTCTAAAAGTTGCTAGCCTTCTGTTTTGAGAGTCCTAAGCAGATTTCTGTAGCCACCAGTTGTTTCTTTACTATTCTTGCCAGCAGCTCTCATTTTAGCTTTCCTCTTCCAGAAATCTTCACAAGAAGTAATTTGTGCATGTCTGGTGACAAGTGGACTTTGGTTGGTGTTTTAAAAAAATCTCAGAAAATACTTCACTCTTCCTTTTTCAGTCATTCTGGTCATTTTTGAATGGCTGCTTTTGAGCTGAGATGTGTACAAAAGAGTCCCTTTATTATTTGCTGTAATATTTTATGAGGATTTGTTATGCAGCTTGGAAAGTGGTGACACTAAATCCTTTTCTAATGCATCAAGCCCACTGCAAGGAATACTCTACTCATTGTTAGGCAGACACGTGGGTTGAACGCAACAAGGCATTTGGCTAAAAAAGCTCACTACTGACACATCTGCTTTATCCATCTATTGCGGAGGGAAGAACAGGCAGAAAGAGTTGTGGGGAAGACAAATTATAAAAAAACCTAACTCCTCAAATTATTATTTTAAATCATTTTTGTTGATGTGAATGTAGAAGAAGATTAGCTGACTTTCTGGAATTAGAGCACCAAAATGACAGTGATATATGAGATGAAAAATGCTCCCTAATACGCAAAGACACTCTATTCCTTCTGCTGCAGTGTTGTGTGCAAAAGACACATCCAAGATTTGGCTTACAAAGCTGAGACAGAAAATACTTTATTTTTATTCTTTCATTGCTTGATTCATAGGCAGGCAATGGAGTATTTTCTCCAGTATTTTCTCCAGTTCATTTTAAAAGAGACAGAGCGATTTTTTTTGCATTGCATGTCACTTCAGATGTCTAAAAATATCTATTTCAAATGTAGTGCTCTTAAACATAAAGTATTCGATTTAAAAGCAACAATAAAGAAGTTTTAAATTCACGTGCTTAAAAAACACTAGAAATGCAGTGTTAGATGGTTTTTCTGACTTGAAGACAAAATATATCTTAAAGGCAAACCACAGTAAATTATTTTGACTTACATTTAGAGCAAGGAAATGAGAAATATTTGCCATGTGCCATCTTACTTCTGAGAGTACTCACTGGTATTGTTCAATTCACACTTTATAAGAGGCTCTTTGTATGATGCTGTTGACAAGAACAGTGCTTTGTTCCACTAAGAGCTCATTTGATGGGAAATATACAGTGTATAGTGGAGTAGACAAGGACGTCAGTTGAAGCTCTTCAGACCTGTAATCCCTGACATTCCAATTCACTACATTTTGGCAGCTAGGAAATCTGAATAAAACTCTTATTGATAAATCTCCCAGTATCATTCCCTTAAGAATCTCACCTGCAAGAGAGGCTTTATAAGACAAGGTTTTAGGAACCTCATGAAAACCTGCTCTCAAGGCTGTTGAATCCAGGTGGGTTTCCAGAGGTTTTGGATCAGCCTGTCCACTGGGTTGAAGGGGGCATTTCATTAATGGATGATTTTATGGCTGGTCAGGACCTTGACCTGACTACTTAACTTCATAGTGCTAGATAACATGCCCATGATGATTCCTCTGGACACCTCCAGCTCTAGTGACAGCTCACATTTTCCTATTTGATCCACCAAATAGGTGGCCACAGGTGGTCCACCAAATAGGTGGGACAAATAGGAGAGAAGAAACAAGGAGAAGAAAATCAGTGACTTACGCGAATGTTCAGGCAACTTTGCATTGAAAGTTAGTATGGGACTGTGCTGGTTTTGGCTGGGGTAGAGTTAATTTTCTTCACAGTATGCATATGGGGCTGTGTTTTGGATTTGTGCTGAACACAGGGCTGCTAACAGAGATGGTTTTGTTATTGCTGAGCAGGGCTCACACAGAGCCAAGGCCTTTTCTGCTTTCATACTGCCACCCTGGCAAGGGGGTGGGGGTGCATAGGAAGCTGGGAGGGGACACAGACAGGACAGCTGACCCCAACAGACAAAAGGGATATTCCAGACCATATGGAATGCTCAATATATAAAGTGGGGGAGAAAAAGAAGAAAGGGGGGAAATTTGGAGTGATGCTGTTTGTCTTCACAAGTCACTGTTACACGTGATGCAGCCCTGCCTTCCTGGACATGGCTGAACTCCTGCCTGCCCATGGGAAACAGGGAATTAGTGCCTTGTTTTGCTTTGCTTGTATGCACAGCTTATGCTTTCTTCGTTAAACTGTCTTTATCTCAACCCACGAGTTCTCCATGTTTTACCCTTCTGATTTTCTCCCCAGTCCAGCTGGTGGAGGAGTGGTCAAGTGGCTGTGTGACTCTTGTAGTGGCAAGAGGTGGCAAGACAGCAGTGAGAGCTGGGCATTATTAAAACCTCATCTGTGTGAGCAGAAGCTCCACTTGCTGGCTGTAGCCCAAGCTGCTGAAAATCTGGGAGAGAAAAAAAACCTATAGATGTTTTACAAGCAGGATGATATGTACCCTACACTTCTAAGTGTGTATGTAGCATTTGAAATTCACTTACTTTCTTTTATCTGTTTGTGGTAGAAATTTACAATGATTTGCATGTTTTCAGAACACACAGCTTAGTTTTATCCTATTTATTGTAACTTTGTGAATCGCATATATTCTTCTCACTCAATTATATATTTTCCTTTTGAAGCCTATTTCAATTTTTAATTGTTCTATTAAAACCCTCTGATTAACTTTTTTGTTTCATTCAAGTCTTTATTTCAAAGATAACACACTTTCACTTTCTTCCTACAGAACTCTTTTTGTGACAATTCTGGGGTGAAAACATTACTTTCACTGTTTCATTTTAATGTTTCATTTGTCTTATTGTGGAAAACCTAATCTTTTATAATGCATTAATACAATTTTCTCTAAGAAACAAAAGACTATAGAGTAAAATGCCGAAAGTCAGTGCTTTGTCATTTCTTCACTTGACTCTTCTCAGTGAGACAAGTGTTAGGGGCAGTGTGTTTCAGCACGTTTTTTACCATAAGCACAGTAATTTTTCACAAGGTATCCCTCAGAGTAATGGCAAAATAGAGCACCAGCTCTACTCCCATTGAAAAAAGTAGTAAAACTTTTCTTTTTAGCGCTGGAAGAGTCATTCTTGTTTGGCACCTTTTAATTTCACAGTGTTTCTCCTTGTGTTGTGCCATCTTAAGAATAGATACATAGGGTTTTCTGATTTACTTCTCTTCTGTATTCATTGCCTCATAAATTTTTTATGTGATTCCTACTAAGCAATCATATACTTTTAGTCCCCTGTTATGCAAAACTGTTTTCCTATCTGTACTTATCTTTGTTTGCCATTTTTAACCGTTGTCTGCTTGCTAGATCATTTTTGAAGTGGTACGCCCAGCACTGACCATGATTTTTAAAACAATTTTAGAAATTTAGTGGCTGTGCCAAAGGTCAAAAAGACTAATCTGAGCAACAGTTTCCTTCTGTGTTATCTCACAAGCTGAGTAAAAGTATCAAGGATTAAAAGAGTAGTTAAAAAGGTGATGGGAAGAATGCTACAGCAACATGCTAGAGGCCTGTGTATTTTGGTATTAGCCCCAATGGTAGTATAACACCTTCTAAATGTTTTCTCTTGAGGGTTCTTCTTCCTTCTCCTGAACATTAGAGCTCAGTGATAAGAGTTCCGAGCTGTTGCGCCATTGACGGGATGGGGCAGTCAATTTCCATGGCCTGGATAGCTTTGTCAGTGAGGCCCAAGAGCTGTGATTAAGAGCAAGGTTTGGACACAACGGCCTAATGACACTTGGCCATGGTACAGTTTTCCTCACGGTGTGACAGAACAAAGGCATACTGGAAATGTGTCCAATATTTGTGTGACATCCTCTGGACTTCATCATATTGACATGCATGACACATGCAAAAGCCTACCTCAATTTTAGGAAAAAAATAGGCTTCTTCTTTTTGCATTTGTTCAGACCTGGGACTGTAAAGGTATACATTCAGAGACCCTTCGTTAGCAAAATAGAGCCATCTGATCTTGTAGGACATATCTTCTAAAAATTGCTGAGCTACTTTTGCACACAAAGGGAATCTGAGGTGCTCTGCTCATGTTTTTACAAACGATGCCATTTCAGCTAATGGTTGCTCACAAGGTAATAAGAAAAGCAATAATAAAACTGGATATTTAGATACACTAGAAACCATATTTTATTAGCTGTTTGGACCTTTTTGTATCAAATGGTTAATGATATTTGGAGCAATAGAGAGTGACAACATTACAGCCCTAAAAATCATTATTGATTTCAGTAAAAAAAACCTCAGGTCATATGTCACCAGCCTTGTTTCTACCTATTCAAGTCTTTACCCTTGAAGGAGTATCTTTTTCTCACTCCTTGAGCCTTATCTTCAGGAAATGTTAATTCATTTGCATTAACATAGACTTTCCTTTCAGTAAAATCACTGGGGAACTGTTTGTCCTGTTGCAATTACCATCATTCCTACTGGTTTTTGGATTTCAGTAGCACAGTCACAAAGCTGAGAGTAAAACGATGGGCCCCATACTTTGAAGTTCTGCAGTCTGTGCAGTTTAGCCTGATAGAATGACTATAGCATGGACATCAGCTTGGTATGTAACCTGGAAATTATCTCCAATCTCAGTTTGCATAGGGATGCATGGAATATATTTCGGCTCCTCCAATGAAACAGACTGTACCCACAGCAGTGCAAGACTGTTTACCTGTTGGCCACACAGGTCTAAATTAGAGCACTGATTCTCTCTGCACCAGGGGTTAGCTCCATACGTATCTCTTGTACAGTATAGAAGCAAAAACATTAGCATATGATGATATGGTGATGATGATCATCATTCTTACTGTCTTTAATCATAACTAAATTTTTCCAAAATCAAATGCAGTACTATTCAGTACACATCCCTAGTTAAGCTGTGTGCATTACAGGGCCATTTTAGGAGCATAAGGATGGGTGCAATTTCCATGCTTTACATTTTTTCCCCTTAAACTTTAATATCTAAGTGTTAGAACAGACATATTTCCCCATACTGTCCTTTGTCCTGCAAGCATTGTTTGGTAAAGGCTCACATGTCTTCAGATTGGCCAGTCTATTCCTCATCCAAAAACAGGTGCTTTGACAACCTCCAAACACTTGTAATTCCTCATTAAAGAACTGTGAATAGAATATGTGAACAATCCTGCAGCCTTTGCCAGTTTATAAATAGAAAGAGGCATGATCATATTTATGGTTATTTGGCCTTACCCAAACTATTTGGAACTAATGTAATTTTTTTTTTCTGGCTTTGAACTGCTTTTATTAAGCAAACAATGATGAGTGCATTCACAGTATGAGTATACTAGGAATTTTGCTGCCTCATTGAGAATAACTTTGCAGGTTTTTCATCAGACTTAATACATGTGAGTTTTAAAAATGTGTGTTCTCTAAATGTAGGAAGCGGATTTGGGACAGAGTCAGGAAGAGCCATCACAGATTCTTCTAAACTGCAACATCCTTGGTGAACTCAGAAACAAGTTGTTTCTGCCTACACCCAGTTCATCTTGTAGCAAGTCAACAACAGAATCAGATCAGACAACGATCTTTTAAAGAAAAAACTCTGTCTTCTTGTCTACCTGAGATGACTTCAATATGAAGATGTACTTGATTTTGGACCACCAAAGTTCATAGATTTTATGTTATTTTGTCATAACAATAATAAATAATAGTAATAGTAATAATATTTGAAATTGTGTCTTGATTGACTCCATTTGCACTGACCTATCTTTTTAAATGAGGGCCTGTTTAATATTGCAAATGCTGTCTGACTGATAAGGTATGTAAAATTTGCCTCACTTTAAGCAGTGATTTGGATTTTTGAAATGGATCTTTTCTTCTCTACATTGAGTACAAAGAAGTACAAAACCACTGAGATTGTTTCACTGAATTCCATTCCCCCTGGCCACATTGAAGGAACATGTATAGACCTCTTTAGTTTAACTCATCAGAAAAATTTCATAGTAGCAGAGACTTGTTGATACAATGTAGATTCAGGCATTGTAAAAATTGATGACCGGGCCTTTTTATGGAAATGGCACTTTTCTTATAGAAAATTCTTATAGAATATTCATCTTGGAACAGTTGTTAAGAAAAAACAAAATCATGGAGAGACATGACATTTCTTCCACTGCTGCAGTCCCATACTGCTTCAGGTGAGAAGCAGATGCTGACAATATAATGTTACTCCATAGCTGTGCACAGGAAAGTACCATATTAGTACACAGCAAACTCAGAAAATCAGGGGAAAGAGAGGAGAAGAATGACCCACCTCACCATTCTCCTCACTGCTTTAGGGCAATATTTCGTAGCTACTAAATGAAAGCAACTGGAGGATATGTTAACAGGCACGCAGCTGTAACCCCCACAGAGCTTTAAAACACGCTGCATCAGAGCAACTTAACTTTATTTTGGGAGGTTATGGGATAAGTCAGAACCTGATCTCTATTACAGCTAGATTCCAGAGATATGATCTATTTCAGTGAGGGCTCAGAGTGGCCATATTATTGGAAGTGGGTGAAAATCCACCTGGATTTGGCACTTCAGACATGCCTAATTAGGATTCTTTAAAAGCTGTAATGATTTTTAGAGGACTACTCGAGAGACATTAATAATGTCATGATTCTGTAATATGTTTGTTCCTGGAAAATGCATATGAGTTCTTCTTTACATGTTCTATATGCCTCTCAATTTCAGGAAAATAATTAAGAAAATCCAAGGAAAACCAGGAAAGACTGCATTAAATTGCTGATTTCTGCTTTTGAAAATGATAAGAACCTATAGGAATTCATAGTGGAGGATCATTGGTAGCAAAAAGTCTGTCTTGCCAGACTCGGATTTGGAAAACATAGTTCAGGTTTATTTCTGCCCTGGACCTTCTATGAGACTGACTTTCTTAAGCAAGACATCAGGATCCAGATCCATCTCACCTGACTGTCATCTAGAACGGTGTTGTGATTAAACCCAGCCGGCAACCAAGCCCCACACAGCTGCTCACTCACTCCTCCACCAGCTGGATTGAGGAGAGAATCAGAAGGGTAAAACATGGAGAACTCATGAGTTGAGATAAAGACAGTTTAACGAAGAAAGCAAAAGCTGTGCATACAAGCAAAGCAAAACAAGGCACTAATTCCCTGTTTCCCATGGGCAGGCAGGAGTTCAGCCATCTCCAGGAGGGCAGGGCTGCATCACATGTAACAGTGACTTGGGAAGACAAATGCCATGATTCCAAATGTCCCTCCTTCCTCATTCTTCCCCCCACTTTATATATTGAGCATGATGTCTTATGGTCTGGAATATCCCTTTTGTCTGTTGGGATCACCTGTGTCTTCTCCCAGCCTCTCATGCATTAGTACAAAAAGCAGAAAAGACCTTGGCTCTGTGTAAGCCCTGCTCAGCAAAAACAAAAACATTTCTATGTTATTAACTCTGTGTTCAGGACAAACCCAAAACACAATCCCCATACTGTGAAGAAAATTAACTCTTCTCTGGCCAAAACCAGCACAAAAGGGAATTTCTTCTCCTAGTTATTGTACCTAATCATACAGTCTGTTGTACCACAGATAGAAGATATTTCACTGCCCTTGCCAGATTCTGCATGGACTGTATCTCATCTAGCTCTATGCCTTTGATATTCTGCATAGGCACTAATTTTCTCTATCTCCTTCCAAGACAAACCCTGAGCATGAATGAAAAGACAGCTTTGCCCCAGGGTCCACTCCATGAAATAGGTATTTGGTTGTCCGCCAGCAGCCTCTGCTACTTCTGTAGAGACATGATTACAAAAGAGCTTAGACTCCTGTCTTAGACTAAATGCCCAACTTTGAGATAGCTGATATTAAACATGATGAATTCTAACACTGCATCTCTATGTGCTTCTCACACTGTCAAATAGGCATAAAAAGAACATTTTGTCCTTCTCAAATTATTTGCATTTTACTCTGACCTTTTAGTGCTCCTGTGTTAGAAATGTGTGATTCTATGTAAACACTTTAATACTAATTTACATCTATGAATCACAGAATCATAGAATGGTTGGGAAGGCACCTCTGAAGGTGACCTGGTCCAACTCCCCTGCTCAAGCAGGGCCACCTGCAGCTGCCTGCCCAGCACTGTGTCCAGATGGATTTTGAATAGAGTCACTGCTATCAATTTTTCTATTACTGGTTAAACAAGGTGATTTATATTTAATATAAATTTAATATAAAGAAATTTAATCTAAAGAAATTTAACATTTAAGTTACCACAATTTTTTTTAAAAAGGTAGAAAAACTTAAGCTAAGAATGTTCATTTTTGGGGAAAAAGGATTTTTTTTTTTGCTAAACATAGCAAGTAGAGAGACGGTCGGGGTACAGATAACAGACTTGAAATCCATGATGACATTGCTTTGCCAGCTCCTTCATTAGTCCTGAAAATCTCTTAATCTGTCATAATTTCTTTTATATGAGCAGCCTTTTACTGTTTTGTTGTGCAGTGCAGCAGATTAGCCTTTCTCTTGACAGTTTTTTTGTGATACTTTCAGGATGGCTGATGGGGGAATAAAAGAGCTAGGAGATTTGAGACAAATTTACCCTGTAGTTTGCTGTTACCCTTCTGAATGCCCTCACAGCTCACTGGTTGCTGTCTTGGTTAAATGCAGTACAAACCATTCTCTACAGGTCATTGTAGCACTGGGTCAGGTGTTCAAGGCACTGTGTTAATTAAATGCCACTGGTATCTCTGGAAAGATGTGTGCTTCTGGTTACTGAAATGATTAACACAGGGAAACTTATAGGAATCCTCACACATTTTGTGAGATGAGCAGAAACCTCATTAGCAAAGCACTGATTTCCCATGAGAGTTGGTGGGTGAGAGATGCATCGAACAACTGGCAGTGTTATTTTGGGAAGAAGATCATATTTTTCTCAGTGTGGTTCAACATCTAATGGACAGTCGCATATTTTTATTCCCCTGGAATCTACCAAATCCGGGAATCTGGAGCTACTTATGTGTCTCTTTCTAAGCAGCTCATGTCTGCAAACACAAAATGAATGTAACATTTCTTGCAGGGCAATCAAAAAAGAATGGGGTAAAAAAAAAGAATAGTGGCATACCCACACCACTGCCACTTCACTGCTCTCCCAAGATTCAGATTCCAGTTTGGCCGGAGATGAAATCGATAGCTCTGCAGGAGGAATGTGGGAATAATGGGCTATGGACACTGTGAATGAATTATGCACTGCTGGCACGGGGTTCCTCAGTGCATCACTGTCCGAAATTTTATTTTTATGTGACACATATTTAGAAAATTGAGAAGGGCCTTGGAAAGTTGGGACAGCTGGTGAGCGTGTGCGGGGTGCTGGGGGAATGCCGGGGCTCTGCCAAGCAGATCTCCAATGCGCCTGCCAGCCCACCACCCCAGGAGCAGCCCCCTGCTGCCACCAGGGCTGGACAGATGCTATGAAAAGGCTGGCATTAAGTGCCTTTTACAGGATATGAAACCAGCATCCTAACTGGTAAAAAAAATGAATTGTCACTGACATTCTGTCAGTCTGCTTGGAGCCCTCTCTGCTACTTTCCGCAGTCTGGTAACCATTACGTACAAGAGATCAATATTCTTCCCAGTGCTGGAATTCAGGTAATGATTTCCAATAAAACCCATTTCAGACTGTTCTGGCTAGAGGACAGGGACAAGCCACAAAACATAATGCACGTAAAGCCTTTATTTTCTCTCTTTATTTTCTTGTCTTTTCTTTCCTTCTTTTTTTTTCTTTTTGAAAGACTTGAATAATGGAAGTAAGATCTAGTGATAAGATGCATGCACACAAAAAAGGAGGCATTTTGGTCCAGGCCAATCTGCTTAGCTAATGGCTGTAAACTGACACCCGTAATGAAATAAAAATGTCTCAGTGCAAGTGCATGGCTGTGCAATTGCTACCAACACCCACCCTGGCAGCCCTGGAGATGGGTGCTGGGGAACATGCCCTTCCACATCACGCTTTTCACTTCTCCCTGGTTTGCAGCAAGTAAGAGCTACATTTCCAAAATTGAATTAAGCAAATCACGATTTTGTGCAGCAGCACAAAAATGTCTTTAGACATGGTGAGGAGTTCCAGCTCACAGGAACTCTAATTGACACTCCAGGTGCTCAGTACTTCTGAAAATCAGGTTTCTAGTACAATTTGATTTCCTTTTTTTTTGATTTGAAAGCTTGTTTTTTTTTTTTTCCCCCTTTCTTCTGGTCTTCAAGAAAAGAATCTGAACGGTGCAAGAAGATGAGTGGTACTTGAGAAATGAAATTTCTGATCTATTATCTGTTAGTGAAGGAAATAATTTGCTGAGGTGAGATAGACAGAGATGTACACATATATCTTCCACGTTGTCATAGTTTTATATTTTGCCTTTGGCCTCAGTGTACTGCCTAGTTTCTTTGTGTCCTGCAGTGCAGACTTCAGACAGAGGAAAGCCCCTGTCCAAGTGTGCTAAGACTGGACTGCTGTGGTTAAAATGGTTTCCCCTGCATCTCCCTCACAGCTTGCAGTTGTCTGATTTCAATCAGTGGCAGTTCTCTCCACATGTCTAGCCATCAATCTTCTGCTCCTGGATGAGTGTGTCACAGCATGGTGCGTGTTCCAGTTAAAAAATAGCTTGCACTGCAGCTCTCCCTCCTCAGTCATTGATAAGTATGCCTTTGATATTTTTATTAAAAAAGAAAGAAAACACATTAAGATATATGTTTCTAAAAAAAAAAGAAAAAGAAAGGGAAAATAAAAAAGAAGAAAACCCAAAGGCCACTGAAGCTCTGGAGGCTGTAGGAACAGCAGGAAGGAGGGAGGGAGTTTGGGGATATGTGGTTATGATAAAGGTATTACTTGGTAAGTTACAGTTCATGTAAGAGTTGAGGATTTCAATCTTTATTGCCTTCCACCCTGCACTCCTACAGTGATAAAAGTTCTCTGGACATTGTGTGAGTCTGCGGTGTTCATCTACTTCACACCCCTTCCTTCCCCCACAGTGAATAATAATTGCTATTTAAAAACACAGCTACTCAGGGATAGAGGGGATTTTGTACAGAAACTAAGCCAAGCATGTCATGGTCCCTTGCACTCAGTTTTGGACCTCCTGGAAAGGTAAATATATGACTGCTTCTCTGTTTTAACTAATCTTTTAAATTACAAACCTGTCTGCCAGGTAAGATGATTATTTTCAGGTTTTTTAAATTGAAAATTCAGTCACAAGGAGAAAAACCAAATCGTGTAAGGAGGCAAGTGAGTTAAAGGACTATAAAACTCCTTTCTCTCAAGTGTCAGGGTTTTATTTAGAAGGTGCTCTACTTAATATCTCAGCCAAGTAATGAGCTTTTACTGTTCATATATTGATGGTGATGAGATTCACCAGTTAAAGAGGGATTGCATAAATAGTCTTGAGTCAGTCAGGCTCGAGTCTGTTTTTCACAAATGATGTAAAACTCCATTTCATTTCTTGCACCAATTGTTCTGGTGTAGAAAGAAAATGAAAGGGCAGAGCAGCCAGCTGGGAAATAATCACATTTAAGAAAGGCAATTAAAACCTAACCACTTGGGACATAGCTATTTCTTAAGCTAAATTTAATATCTCAGTGCTACATTGTCTCTTTTCAATCAGCAATCTGCAGTGAAATCAATTGAATCTCTAATCTCCACATACTTTTAAGAGTCCTTCTCCATGAATCTCCATGAATCTAAATCTGGAAAACTCACCCACAGTCACCCAATTCACTTTCTCATGGAAAACTGTTTGATGAAAGCCAAAGGAAATAGTTACTGTTAAAGCAGAATATGTTAAAGCAGAACAACTAACTTCAGGATGAAAAATTTGCCACCAACAGTATTAATTCATAAGAAAGGTTTTTTATGGTCTATTTTACTTTTCATTGGGCATATTTTTGGCTCATTCTTTCAATACAGTGCGACCAGTCGATTTTATTCCTATGCAAAAAGCACAGCAAATGTTATTCTCTCTTCCTCCCCTCTAGCAGGCAATGCATCTCAAAAAAGCAAATATACTTAATAAGTAATGATTAAATAGGAACATTTGTAGCATAAATTTATTGCTCAATAGGATTGAGGTCTTTAAAAAGATGCAGAAGAAGATATAGAATCATTGCAAATGACACCAAAATTGGAAACTACATGTAATGATGAAGACATACCAGTATTGCACAGAAGAATGAGCTAATTTGTAAGTCAGCTTCACCTGTATCACTGTTAAATTCCACATGAAATGCTGGCCTCCGTTAAAAGGCCGCTCATTAAGAGTGAAAAATAGAGATTGTTTTTACAGAATGGTTGACAGTCCTTAGTCACAAAGTGACTCAGAAAAGGATTTAGTTGTTTTGCTGTACAAACAGACAAACAAGAGGTCCCAGGACAGCAAAGAGGCTGAGCCAGCAAATGCTGTCCTGGATGCCTCTATGGGAGGAGACCATCAGATAGAAACAAAGGAGTTTTAGTACTATGGATTACTGACAACTAGTAAGATAATTATTGGGATATCTCTCTCCACTTTTGAGGGGAGGCATTTAAATAGGATGTTGGATATTTGAAAAATGTTCAGAAGAGAGCTACAAACAGAAAGCACAGTTACAGTTCAGGCAGCAGCAATGGATTTCATACTGGAAACACTTGGCAAAACTCTTTGGTCCTGTATTCCATAGGAGGTCAGGCTACATGACTATTATGATTCTTCCTGACCTTAAACGATATCAGTCTATGAAACATAGACTTCAAGTCTCACTCAAAATCATTTTGCTCTCATTTGACTTCATTGAAGCCATTTAACACGGTTGAAGTTAAGCATATGCTCAAGTGCTTGGCTGAGCACAGGGGGACTTGCCCTCTTCTAGCTGACCATGTGCCAAAGTGCTTTGTTGAAACTGTGCCACAAGTCTTTGTATGTCATCAAAGATGCAAATGACAAAAGCTCTGACATTCCTTTTTTCATAGCTTTGAGTTCAGAAGCTACTCTTTTGTTACATATTTCCATGTAAATCCTTGCGCAATGTACAACAAAGCTCTCAAATAGAACTTCCTCTCCCTGGCCTGTTTTGCCACTCTAGGATTCAAGAATTAGTCTGAATATTACCTGAAACATCACAAGTCGCCCCAGGTACATTCAAGGGTTGTATGGACAGGCCATTTCTGTAACAGCGGGAGGCAAGACACTTCTTTGGGGGATATAATTAGCTCAGCCTACCTACCTGAACAAAGTATTAACAAATCTACAGCTTTTAGTGGTCTAAACTGTACGAGACTGAATCAAATCAAATTGATGGAACATGCCATGACTGTAAGGCACTTTTCCATGAGAAACAGTAGTTAGCATTTCAGGCACTAAAGTGATAGTGTTACAATATCCTTATTCACACACTTTGGTTCTTCAAGGGATTCCTTCATAAGGAATTCGGAGGATCCAAAGAGATATTTAAGGACTTCCTGACCTAAAAAAAACCCAAACAGAACATAAGTTAGGCATTCTTTTTCAGTATGTGTTGTGTTTTTCCATTTAGGTAGCCATATTGTTAATTTCAGTCTAGTAAAAAAAACCCTCACCCTATGTCTTCATTTTTAAAAGACAAAAATCTCACAACTTCTATGATAAATCTTCCTGTACTTCTTTAAAGGGCAGCTCATTTTTTAGAAATATGTGTTGAGGCATATTATTCAAGTCATGAATTTCACATGAAAAGCAAATAAATCACCAATTAAAAGCAATCAAGTATTTAGTATTGAAAGACTTACTATAACACAAAAATGAAATACAGACTGTGAAATACTATGGGAAGTGCTTATAAAGTTCATTATCACTTTTCATATTTTCAGCAATTTCAAAAGCCAGAGAGAATAGACATACTCATATTTTATCTTAATCTTTCACTTTGCTTTTTAGTACCTGTCAGGCAACCTCATCCTTAAGGCTGAACCATAGGGGCATTCCTAGTAATTTAGATATTCATCTGAGCTAGAGTATGAAGCAGTTGATTCCTTGTTAGGCTGAATGGCTAACGTGAGTGTTTGCAACTTCAATTTACACCTTGAAAATTGTATTATTTATAGCAGTTTTGCCCTAAAATGGCTAGTTAACAGAGTTCAGTGAAAGTTAAAATTACTTAAGTCTAATATTAGATCATGCATGTTGTGCAGTGCTGACTTTTGCTTCTGGAGATCTTGGTTCCATATTTACAGCCCAGACCACAAAGAAGTGCAAGCCAGAATTCAGCCCCAGTAAAAGTAACCCACAAACATCTCATGAAGTCATTCAACACACAATACCAAAAGCTGAAAATATGGCTGTGCGCTTGCATTTTCCGTCTCCCTGCAAAATTTTAGCTCTGAAATGGTTTTCCAGGACAGGAAGTCATTGCATATTGTGTCTTTGATATCCAGGTTAAACAGATCCCCAAAAATGTAAGAGCTGGGCATGCCTAGAGTTAAGTACAGCTAAGTAAACTTTAAAATTTAGGGCCTCTTTTGAACTTGTATCACTTCACTGACCCAACTTTAGTGTGCAGCCCCACAAACAACAGAGAGAAGACAAGGAAAGCTGGACACTGGAATATTGCAGAAATTCCTAAAAGGGAAAACTTTTAAGCCAACATCATTGTTAAAGGCAATGTACTCAGCTCCAATTATATAAGGATTTTCATTCTGACTGAGGATGACCTTTAATTCCTGTGACAGTCTTGTACTGGACTTTACCACAGAGATGTTGCTTTCCCATCTTGGAAGGAGGGAAATGAAGAAAGAATACCTTAATACCTTAAATGCCAAAACATCTGCTTGGAAACATAAAGACTTACACAAAATAAGACTTTTGTTGTCTTGAATAATTGCACATAATGTTTTTTCACCTTAACATTTTATTTCAGAATTGACCATGGAGAACATTTCATATTGCATTGATGCTTTTCTTCAACTAACAATAATAATAAAAAAAACTGGAAATGTCTCCTCACTCTGGAATTACTAAGTCATTGTGGAACCAAGTTAACTTTTTTGAGTCAGAGAGGATTCTGTTCTTGAAGTTACATATGCAGAGAAATGAAGACTGGATCATTGCACAGTCAGTGCTTGCCAATGACTCCTTAAACTTAATTCCTCTCCTAACCTCATCAGTGTGTAATGTCTTAGAGGTTTTGTGTGATTAATAACATGGTGACAGATATAGAGGTGTCTCTTGCATGACATCCTATAGGTGAGGTGGAAAGGACTTGATCTTGCAGAGGGCATTCCTGTGGGAGGGTGGCAAAACACATTTACACAAACATTTCTCCTGCCCCTAGATCTCCAACAGCTGATCACGTTTTTGCATCTTAGCTTTTTTGCATGCATAACAATTCAGCCTTTCTTCTCAGCAGATCATTTCCCAGTTTGACCCAGCCTTTTTACTGTGACCTGCAGATCTATCTCAGCACAGAAGGCCACAAAAACTGTCTTTTGAGGCCTCAGACCCTTTTTCCATGGACATTCATAGTGGCATTTTTATTCCTGTACAAAGTATAATAACGAATGAGAACACAATGCCCTTTTATCCTGAAGGGAATGGTGCTTCTTTGGCATATTTTGCCCATTACCAAGCTACTGGGCATACATTCCAAGTAAGTTCGAATGTCAGAGCTACTACATCTAATGGGCCACATTAAAGAGATCCAAAATCAGCCCAGTCTTTTTATATAAAGAGCAGTAAAAGCTCCAACTTAACCTAATAAATTACTGTTATAAAAACAGTTTTAGGTAATGTGCAGAAGTCTAAGAAAAACTGTTTTAATGGTTATAGAAAAGGAGAGATTTGCAAATCTGTGAATATGAGTTAATGCTATGCATTTTTCAAGTAAAGGGAGAAAAAGAGGGACTAAAAATTGCCAAAGTAAAACGTAAAATAATGCAGTCTCAGTTTCATTTTCATCCAGATAAGTACCCTGAAAATGAAAAGGCTATTCTACAGAGTTCTTTTTAAAAGCTGGATTAATTTGACTTTGGAAGTCAATTTCTCGGAAGCAAGTGAAGTGCCTGCATTTTCTGTGACCAGCTGAAGGGCACGAGAACAGACAGTGACTGACCTGAGCTCTCGTGAATAATTTACCACATACACAACATTTTGACTATGTTGCAGTCACTGAGGTTTTGGTTATTGACTTGAATAAGGTCCAGATTTCAGCCACTTTTCTTTTTGATTTCACAGAGCTTCTTACAACTTAGATATAGCAAAATATATGCACCTAGAGGTGTGTTTTTTCAACTTACTACTGAAACTTGGAAAAAAAAGACTCCTGAATTCAGACATTAGATTAAGACAGAATAATAGATTTAATAATAAACCCATGAAATAACAATAAAAAGGAGGTTAAAATTAATAGGAATATGGCTTAAACCTGAGTATGCGTGGTAAATAACAATGAATAGAAGGTGATTTTCTATGCCTAGACACCATAAAATATGCACTTTTAAATACATTATACCTCAAAGCCTTGAGCTGCCCTGCCTACCCTGTTTGAAAACGGACACCTTTTCAAAATATCCTCAGCCACTACTTCACACTCTAAATATTTCTGCAACCACTTTTTTTCCCTGTATTGTCATATTTGCACCTAGTTCACAGCCACTTTTTAATAAAATGTAGTATACAGCCTATACACTTCCTGCAATTCTGCACACAGGTGTTTCTGTAGCTGACTGGCACGTTGGCCAGGGTGCAAGGTAAATATTAAACAATGTTACATGGCTGTGCTAGCCATTGCTGTGATTATCCTGTGGTTTAGATACCTTCTCACCATCCAAACATTTTAAAGAGTTTCCATTCTTCCTGGTGCTAAATGTATTTTAAACACCCACTCTGCCTATCAGAAATTATATTTGTAGGTGTCAACCAAGCCCATGCAGGCCACCAGTTATAGAAATACTGCACATTGTTATCTTGTTTTTCCTTCTCCAGTGGAAAACAGCTTTAGTCTCCAGTGTTTTCCAAGAATTGTTCCATCTCCAGAGCAATGGTATACTTTCTGTGGGAAGACCCAAAATGTCCAGTTCTGTAGAGGAAATGGAGCTAGCACCTCATACAGTCTCCAAACACTGGAACTAATTTGGATTTCTCTCCTCATTCATACAGTCAGCCTTCTCTCCCCACTCTGCTACACCTGTTTTCCTTTTCTACTGAAGTCATACAATGAACTGATGACTGAAGATTTTCCTATTCACAATCCTTGCAATTTCTTTCCAAGTCAGGGAACAGCATGATAGCTGCATTTAACTTTATTTTGATTTTTGGGCCAAATTCAGAATAGTACCACCCTGTACAAGCCACTGAAGTCAGTTAAATTACATAAAGAGGAATTCAGCTCACTATTACAAAGACTTTAACTTATTATCCCATCTCACTATGAACACTAATTGCCTTGAAAACTTTAATTTCATTTGTAGTTATCTGGCAATTTTAACTCTCTTTTTCCTTATTTTGCCTGCTTGGTGTCTCCACCAATTGTGCAGTGATGCTTCACTTCCCAAATAGTCTTCAGTGTCATTCAATACCTCCAACCTGTTGGACATCCACAGCTTCATTAATTCTCTTGTCTTATGAGCTCACTCACTTCCACACACCCTAGTTATCTCCAGGCACCTCACTGCACTCCCACAGCTTGGAATTTTCCTGTAATTCCCTGTGCCTGGTTATAAACTACCAGGGTATCCTTAAAGAACCTCCCCAGCTCACTGGCCAGTCTGAAAACCGCAGGTGTCTCCCCTATGCCATGCAGTGATTTCTCAAAACACAATGCTTTTCTCCTGTCAGTTCTAATGACCAAGACAATTTCTGTTTGTGCATCCTGTTGAAGGCACTCAAGGCTCTTAGTGGGAGAATCCCAGCACGTCCAGAAAGCCCCAGTGTGCCCGGATAGAAAATGTGATGGAGAACTTAGCAAGAGGGAGTGCTTTGCCCCAAAGGACATACAGCACAGTCTCTAGGGGGAGTGGGGAAAGAAACCAAATCCAACAGCAATGAGAACACACAACGACTGAGAAGGAAGATAAAAATAGAGGGAGGTGGCCTATCCCAGAGGGTAATGACAGAGGCAGCCTTCTTTAAGACAAGGTCCTCGCTTCTCAACCTTAATTTCAGGGATCAATAAATAAGATTTGCTCGCACATGACAAAAGAACAATGAAGACAAAAATCTCACAAGCCAAGTGCTTTACAGCTGAACCTTTGTATGGATGGCAGTGAGCTGGGTCAGTGCCCCACACATTGCTCAGGAGTAAGGTAAGTGCTGAGGATGGGCTGAACACAGCATATGCCACATCTGTTTCTTGCCAAGGGATGGCTGCTGCATCTGTAGTTTTGCCACCGGTTCCTCAGAGCAAACACATCCAGTACAATATTTCCCTGAGCAGCAGCTGCAAGGGGATCACTTAAAATTGTATAAAGCATTAATCTGAACTCTGAGACAAGTTTGGTACTGCACAGTTGGACATAAACCAAAGTGTCCTATGTAGTGAAGAGAAAGGGGGAAGGGAAGAAGAGAAAGAAAGGAAAAAAGAAAAGACAGTCCTGTCAGTGGTTTTAAGCTGCCACTTTTTTTTTCTAAATGGAAAAATTGTTACAAATGGGTTCTTCAACATATGTTATTAATTTCATCGTACTGGCTTCTTGCCAGTTAAGCATCAGTCCTGGTTTCTTTTCTTTCAGTTTTAACTAGCAAAACTCATGAGATCATTAACAAAAATGGACATGAACTTTTTTTTTTCTTGCACACAAATGTTTTGGAGCAACTGAGTCTTCTGAAACCTTTTCTTTAATAAAACTTCAGCTTCTTTTTTTAATTTTTTTTAATAGGGAGATGTGCTCCTCAGCAAAATGTGGTGTTTCTACTATAAACAAAGCAACATGTGAAGGACTTCAAACACATTTACTGGTACTGGCAAGAGTAACAAAATCAGAAACTTTTAAAAATGCTCATAAACGTGAAGTAACATTTCATAAAGACACGGCTATTTACTTTGGTCAATATATAATACATGCAAGAGACCAAAGTCATACAGAAAAGTAACAATGAAAGAGACTGTGGTTTGATAAAATTATCTACATATGGAAATGTTGATTGAATGTTATTAATGTTTGATTTGGCTTGCAGAGAACTGCAAAATCCACTTGAAGAAAGAATGCCGTTTCATGGATTTCTGTGCAAAGCAGCATCTCCCACATTACGAGAACCATGCTGAGCCCTTAATCCAGCACACACACTTGCTGTAGGTGTGGGCAGGGAACACAGGCTCATTTGAAGAAAGAACTGGTTTATTTTTCAAGTGGGAACTGGTGTTATTCACTTCAAGCCATGGAAACAGAGTCTTGTAGCAGACATGAAAACAGTGGTCACCAAGGGTGCTGTTGCCACTATTTTGCACCCCAAATGCCTGCAAAGTTTCCACACCTTGCCCTCTTCTCAGCCAACACAGGCCTTTTGTGAGGTCCTCTGCAACCCCTGCTCCCAGTACTCACCTCCAGGACTAAGCTGAAGGCTGTGCTTTGTGACCTAGTATGTGAGAGGAGAAAAAAAGCTCTCTCAAAAGCTTGGTCCTGCTCTGCCTACTGCTTCCTATCTGCCATGTACATGAAGCAAATGTTGTTGAGTGGTGGGTGCTGGACAGGACCTGGCAGCGATGCCTTTTCCTGGTCTTAAAATCAAGAATCAGACATGGTTAGAAGGAAAAAAGGGATTTTACCTTGGTATTTATTTTAAGGATCCTCACATGCACACGTCCAGGTGGAATGCACTGAAATGCACCTCGCCCAAAAATGTACACCCCAAAAGATCTGGAATAACATTATAGGTTTTACTAATTAGCATATCTATCAAAGATTCCCCAATGAGAGGCTCGAGTGAGCCCCCCTCCCCAAGGAACTCTCCCCTGGATGGTTCTATCTTGGTTTACAGAATGTGTTCTGGAGAGGACCTTGGGGTCTGGGGCACACTGATCCCTAGCTACGAAGCTTCTAAATGTTTATTCTCTCAGCTTGACAAACAAGTCCAAGAATGTGGGCAAAAAGCACTAAAGAATACAGAAGTTGTAAAAAAGGTATAACAGGGGTATAAAAGAAACGACAAAAAATCTTCATGGCATCAGCAGAGGGAGTCAGCACCAATGTCTGGAGCACTTTACACATTGTACATGTTATTCCTTTTACCTATAAAGAAACTGTCCTTCAGGAAAGGAGAAAATAAGTTTCACAGCAACAGGCATAGCCTCCATGTATTATTACTACATAACAGAAAATAAGTCCTAAATAAATAAATTAATAACTACATCTTCCCATTCAGCAGAGCTACCAATATGCACGAATAACAAGGCTGGAGAAAGACATGCTCTTATTGCTTCTATCCTTGTCCTTAATTCCCCTCCTTCTCTCCTGTTGTTTAGTACATGCTCCTATTACATCATGTCTAAAATTAGATTGCAGGATCAGGCTTTCTTGTGAAATATTCAGCACTACTTCCTTCAGACGAGACCAAGAATTCTACAGGAAAGGCCTTTTTTTCACTACTTTTTATGTCTTACCCTGATCCTGCTGCTGCCAAATGAACAAATGTCTTTGCCTTAGCTTCAAAGAATCTTGGGCTGGGCCATGCAGCCAGAGACCACAACATGGCATACTCATTAGATAAAGGGAAACGTATGTCTGTGTGTATAAATAGCTGATCTGCCTGCTAGAGCAGATGAAATCATGCTCAGAGATTTCTTTTCTAATTAAAAAATTGTGGTTCAAGTAGAACCAAAGCCCTTCTCCTATGACTGAGCAGTCCTGCAAATTATACTAGAAAGGGATACAAGAATACATCTTCCTACTCTAAAGATGCAGAAGCCATGGCAGACAGATAAGGATAGGCAGATGTAATCCAATACCCAGGGCTCTGTTACACACAGTTATGCAGGCATACACACAAATGTATGCACAGTTTCCAAGGAAGTTGCTGGCTGTATGGGCTTAGAAAGCACAGTTTAGCCAGATAAAGGCTGCATATCACTATCTTAACTGCCTGTCTCTTCCAACAAACTATTTTTCACAGCTTCTCTGTAGTTATATTAAGATGTTTTATTCAGTGGAGAAGGATGAATAAGAAATTAAGAGCTGCTACTTCAAGGGTTTATGCAATTTATATTCACCTCCATGGTTTACTCAGAGAGTACTCTGTCCTGTATATTAAGTACCTGTGCTCCATACATCATTTTAAATGCAATTTTTTCCCTCCCCTCAGATGATTTGTAAGAACAGGTACTACAAACTCTAAGGGAGCATTTTTAATGGATTCTTATTTTTGCACGGTCTGCTCAGTTCCCTGTTGCTTCTCTTTCACCATTAGGAATATTGATGGTCCTGAAGGTCCCCCAAAAAGTATATGGCTTCTAGATCCCCTCAGCTGATTAAGACAAGGTCAGGCCATTTAACTGCTGAGCCTGAACCTAAAAAAGGTGATGTTCTTTTCATTTAGCTTGGATTGTCTCAAAATGCATCCATGAAGAGACAGGTGTTTAGGTAAAGTCCAAATTTATGTTCATTGGCCAGGATTTACCTGATGTAATTTTAGAATTATGAAAACTAGGTGGTCAAGACTGTGCCCACATCAGCATTTTAGTTGCAGGCAGCGTCATGGTTTTGCAGCAAATCCTGTGAGCATACAGTACTGATGCTGGGGGCTGAGCGCCAAAACTGCTTTGTTCTCCTGGTCTACTCCTCCAGCGAGAGGATACTTGGATATATTTTGTAATGCTGACACAGCCCAACTCTTAGCTGGCCATATCAAGCCTCCTTTATGGGCAGTAGAAAGAAATGAGGCAAATAATCTGCTTTACCTGAGAAAGGCATCTCAGGACAAGATGAATGAAGAGGACCATTCAGCAGCTTAGATGTACACAGTGAACTCTGATGTCTTGAGTGAAGAGAGTCAATCCCTGCCCCACATGTACAACTCTACATACACTCAGCAACAGGTGAGGAACTAGTCCCAGACCATGTGGTGCACAGAAGGAGCTATGGGGCAGCCCTGTGTGACAGGAGGGGACATCCTCAGGGGAACATGTGCTCAGCATCTCATCCTGGGACCCCATGTACAACTCGGATACAAGCTTGGGGCAGGACTTGTTGAACTGAATGCAGCTGGGAACAAGAAAGTTGTTCCCAGTTTCTAGCACTGTAAAGGATCTGCCAGTTTCTGGTGTCTCCTGCCAAATTGACACTTGTAAGCCTCAGAGGAGGGACTGCACTATTGTCTCCAAGTTTTTTACAGCTTTTTAATTTTGACATAAAAAAAGGAAAACATTCAAACAAACAAACATTTCATTGAATTAAAGACATGTGGAATGTATCAGCACCAACAGAGCCTATTTCATAGAAGCTCTATAGAACCTACTCTACATGAACATTGTCACAATATACAGAATAAAATTCTGCTTTTCTTTTCCCTTTAAAGTTAACTGACATGTTTCAAATTGAGAGAATTAGTCTTATAGTTTTGTTTATTCTATGATTAGTTATGTTCTTTTTGAGAACTTCCACGTTATCCATTTTCTGGAGCTTTAAGAACTCACTGTAGCAGTTGCCAAATATGTAAGTGTTGCAGCAATTACACTTTCATTGCCCATGGAAAATGGACTTGTAAGATTTAGATGGCTGCAGTTCTTTGTTGCTGAAGGTATTTTTTAAAATATGGGAAAAGATTTTTTGTTATCCTTTCCTGTAGTAGAGGTTAATACACACTTGAAACATTAAAGTTTGATAGAAAAAGTTATGATGTATTTGATTATTTTATCAAAACATTCCTTTTCTGATCTCAAAGGAAGACTGAAGGCAACCAGAAACACACCAATGATTTTGTTGTATATCAGAGATTTATAAGATAATATATTTCACAAAGAAAATCTATTTGTCACATATGCTTGACTAATCTATTAAACAGGCATGACTTCAAAGGACACATAGGTGCAATAACACCCTCACACTGAGCAAGTGGCAGGACTGGGATGTAACACTTTCAAATTTAAAGAAAGTGGCATAAACATACGCTACAGAAAGGAAAAATATTTACATACATGGCAAAAGGCAAAGTCAAATGAATTTTTATTCTGGTTACACATAGCTACATACTGTTTTTTGCCATAAATTTTTTAATAGATATACTGCTCTGTCAAGATCAAAAGTTTCTGAGGAATGTGCTGATTTTAAAAACATTTTGTTTCCAAAGTGAATGACAAGATACATGTGCTTTTGAGTTTTGCCACAAAAAGATGCTTTTGATTTTATACTTTATGTATTAGAATATAGAGATTAATATCTGAAATGAGAGGAATATGATCCAAGGAAATGTCAATTTTTCCACTCATGGCAGTGAATGGGTGAAGAGCAACCTAGCTAGTTTCAAACTTCCCTGATACTCAGCCTTAGTAGATGTTTTAATTTTCCTCCTGCTCCTGCAGACACCCCTGGTTTATTTAGGTCTCCTGGAAAACTCTGATTGACACAGCGTGCTGTAAATGGTAGGCTCGTTTTAATGCTGAAGGCCCAATGCGTGTCCCTGGTGAAAATACCCTGACTGATCTTGCCAGGGTTTTAAAACACAGCTTTTTGGATGGGAGCTTGATCAGATTAAAACATTAATGTGCCTAACTGCCCCAGCTCCTGTTCATGAAGTCTTAGGGCATCAGCTTAGTTTACTAGGCACAGCATCTCTATGCACTTTTATTTAACTGTTGGTTTATACCAGGGTATTGTCCTGCACAGTTGTCCTTATCTATACTTTTAATGGGTGTTTATTGTTTGTGGCAAGCAAATAAATAAAACACCCTCTTAGAATTAGAAAACTGAAATGTAATACATATAAACCAATCAAGGAAATCCTACAATATGGCAATGATTAACCACAGCAGCAGCAAAACACAGACGTTCTTATGTATTGGAATTAAAACAAAACAACCCAAAATCCTTCCGACAACCTTTTTCATAGGTTAGTAACCAAAACTAGTAAATATACCATGTGTTAGATAGAGCTGATCATCAACAGCCAAACAGATTTCATTTGCACGAACTCTGAAGTGATTTTACATTGACTGCACAGCATATGCGTGCACTCCTGAGGCCCTCTGGCAGGACTGTGCCACTGGATTTGCCTGGAATGCTGTGGTTTTGCAGTCCAGATGTATATGCTGGTGATGGCTTGAGTTTTTGGCTTTTGTTTCTTTTTTTTAATGAATGAGAATCATGGAAAGCAAAATAAATACCGTGACTGCATGTAAAAACATGGGTGGGATATTCTAAATTAGGGTAAGATCATTAAAGTAAGAAAAATGTTTCTATGTCCAGTTCTTTTAAATTATTACTTGAATATTTTCTATCTGAAAATGACTTAACAATGCCATCCTTTTCAAAAATATGAAGTGTTGTTGAGAGCAATTTGGTCTTGTTGAAAACAGCTAGGTCAGTTCTCCAGTGTTCTCAGTGTTAAAAAGACTCATCAACAGGCTTGCTCAAAAGTTACTACAGTGTAGGAAAAAATAAAACCAAGTCCAGGGTGGAACGCATTATTCAGAATTTTATTTTCAACTGAATGTCACACTTGGTAGAATAGAAGAAGCTGAATAATAAACGGACCCTTGGGTCAATATGCCAAATGTTTTTACTTCAGAACATTTCAATCCTCAAAACTTTTCCACTTGTTCACAAGTTAGACACATCAGTAATTCTGACTTAACTGCAACCTTGGCTATGTGCAAGCCCATAGATGTGTCATGGAAGGTTGTAAAAGTGTTTTCTGCTTCTACAACTGTTAACACTGCTCTGCTTTCTGGTTGTGGTGAGCCGTGCCTTTGCAGATCAGAGATTTCCAAAGAATATTAGTCATGACACTTCCTGACCTTGCCAGAGGCAGAAAGGTCTGGAAAATTCAAAATGTGTTATTAAGCACTTTCCAGCTCTGCTTAACACATATCAGGAGTGCAGGTAGCCACCACGCTTTTCACTGAGCTTCAGAATATCTTCAGGTTTGTCTGGCATGGCTCTGGATGGTTCAGTCCCCAGTGAGGAGGAGAGCAGCAGTTCATGGGAACAGCACAGCAACTCCACACTGGACCATGCTATGGAGAGAAGGTCCTTGCTGTACAGAGCTCTTTCCTTCCTTCAGCAACTTGAAAATCTCACTATTTCTTCTGACTATCTGCATTGATTTTCAAAGCCCTTTTGAGCAAAATTTCCATAGTTGTCTTTCATAAAATAAAAACTGAGCACTCCTGTGTTCTCAGGTACATCCCCCCCCCAAAAAAGGGTTCCAGCCCTGCTAGGTGTATTTGTAATAAAGCAATTTACCTTGCAAGGTAGAGCAAATTTACTTGAGTGACCTAATCAGTCCTTCGTCAGTATTTTGAATTCAATGCATTTAACTCCTGAGCCATTTAAATTGCAAAATGGATGAGACTTTCCAGGCTGCCAGTTGTATGTCTTGTCAAGTACCACAGGGTTGTTGTTTAAAGGACCTTTGAATGGAAAATTATATTTTTCTTTTGGGACGATAGATTAGATAAATTGTTTACTTTTTTGTTTGTTTGCTTTTAGTTAAAATTACTGAAATATGTATGCAATGTAGGTATGTTCAAACCAAAAGGCACAGGAACAGTCTTCAATAGGAATCATGAACTTGGAGAATACATATTTGTTTCTGAAAATTTCAGATGTAAAACAAAGGAATAAGTAAAGCCTCATATATACAGATAAACATACACACATATAAGTTTCTGTGTAGGGAATATCTAGAACTGCAACTCAGCCAGAGGAGAACAATGAAAGTATGATGGCAAATATTTTTTAAGGCAAATGGCTTTTGCATCTTCCCCCTCTTGCCAACATTTTGCTCTTTTTAAGGTGTAGGACTTAGGTGTTACTTAATGCTTCTTTCACTGGGCTCCTATTCAGGAGAATGTCTGCACTGAGTATCTTTACTAATGAGTGACAAAGATGTTTGTAAGTTTTGTTGCAACATGAAAATGCAGAGGATCAGAAACAATCAGGAAGTTCTGTAACAAATTTTTAAAAATGCAATTCCCATCCGTCTGATTAAGTTATTCCACAAAATGGACAGCTTACCCACTTTCTGACTATACTATTTGGTGCTCACAAAGAGCTTTCACAGTTGGTTTCTGAAGGCTGGAGTGGTGACTAGAAAAAAGTTCCTCTTCTTTTGGTGCTTCACTGCTCTCATGCAGCTGTTGTTTTAGCCTCCTGTACAAACAGGTTTAAAAAAGAGTCACTTCCTTACATGTAACTGCTCGCGGCGTCTGGAATGACAGGGTGGGCGCATTACAGTAAATGGTGTTTAGAAAGAAATGTTTTGAAAACAAAGAAAGCCACATGCAAAAACACTGACAAAACCATGCATAACCATACAAAAATGTGGCTTATCTATTTTGACTATTTGCTTTCTTTGCATTTTTGGATGTTTTCACAGAACACATGTGGGCCTCACTTCCAGGCATACAGTATGTAATTTCAGGATTCTCCAAATGGAGAGAATAGTCTGAAAAACTGTGCATATAATTAGATATGGAATACTTTTAACAGCTGGAGGGATTTCACACTTACAGCCTAATTTACAAAACTTTAGGCTTGGCACTATTTCAACACTAGCACTGGAAGTAATAATTTTCCTGGCATTTTTTGGCTCCTGAGATTATTTATGTCTATACATATATAATTTTAAAGTCACACACACAAAAAGAATGCATCTATCTGGTTAGTGACAAATGAGATACGTTAGAAGCAGTGTCAGAATGAAGTCAAGAAAAAAGTAAACCCACAACAAGCCCATACCTAAAAATTACAGCTAATTTCTTTGTTTATGAAAGGTCTTTTGGAAGTTTTCTGTGTCAATGAAAGTGTTTCAGACATTTTTCCTGATAATACAATGGAGTTAATTTGTATGAGATTTATATAGAAAAAATATTATCACATAGGCAACACATTAAAAAGAGGACCTAGGAAAGCAGATTTGTCAAGTAGGTGAGCCAGACATCATTTCTGAGTTGAGGTCTAGTAGAAATGAGAATAATAATAACACAAGGAACAGATTATTACACCTATCGTTTTCATTCCTTTATTGACATTGTTCCTTGTAGAATAAAGGCTCTGCAGGCTCTGAATTATTCTGTGAACTGCAATCTCAGTCATTCCTGTTCTTATGGATGTTATGCATGACTTCCTTTCACTTTTGAGGCTTCAGAAACTAAAAATGTCACCTCATTGGAGCATGATAAATAGCAGAGAATTCCTCTGAAAGAGTACAATAGAGCTGTCACTAAGACAATATCTTACTGAAATGGGGTACTGATTATTTAGCATCCCATAAGTGTTAAGTTTGTATTAAAAATAAAAAATATGTTTCATTTTTGATAGTCTGTAGATCACTAGTACTGATTAAGAAAAACTAAGGTAAGCCAATTACTTTGTGATGATACCCAAAACAGTGGGTTTTAAAACACATCATTCCTGGAAAAATATACCATGTTAAGGTCCTGACAGTGGTGCATACTTATGTTTTACATTACATACATAAAGAGGTCCAAAAGATTTTTACACAGAGATACAAATATCTGTTCTCTTTGCAGCCAGTGAAAGGGGGAGAATTTCACATTCTTCTCTTAAGATTTGCAGAATACTTTCATGGCTGGAGACTTCTAGGTTACAGAGCTAGTCTCCTCTTGAAGGCTGTGTACTTGAAAGAAGGGACTTCTTGTGTTGTAATGCAGGTATATGGTTGTCTACTCAGGATCAGTCTTGGGGAAGTAAGAGGCTCCGTGCATGGATCAATGCATTTACAGTGATTTTTTTTCTTTCTTTGGTTTTTGTTTGTTTTTGTTTAGGTTAATTTACTTCATTTCCCACCTCTTACACCTTAACTCTCACACTGGCTGCTCTTTGGAGGAAGAGGGGCTCACTGCCTCCATCCATTAGGGTCTAGCTTGAAGCCCATGGGGTTCAGGCCTTTACCAAACATGTCAGCTCGGTGAGTCACATACCTACTGCAATGAACCAACATTGCTGGTCATTTAATGTCACACACCAAGTAACCACCCCATAGTAAAACCTCTGACTTCACCAAGCCTAGGTGGGCTTTGCACTGGAAGTGAGCAGCTGAGATGACTGGCATCCCTTCAGTAGGGCTCCAGGATGCACACTGCCTGAAATTCTTTTATGCTTTAAGAGCTCTCCTTAAACTTTCACCTATGATGAAGTTTCACTAAGCTATTGCATTACGAATAAAATATATTTTTCCTCCAAAAACACAAACATATTCTTCCCTCTGTTCCATCTCTCTGGAAATAACTTCTAAATTTTGCAAAACTGAATGCCATAATGATAAAAAAACCCAAACCACCAAACTATTCCAGTACTCTCCTTTGTACTGCCAAAACGTCTACTTCTACCATTAATGACCACGAGGGCTTACATTAAATTCCACTTAATTACAGCAACAAATGGGCTGTAAGCATTCAATAAAACCTCAACTAGACAGGAAGGAAGACATAAGGACAGATTCCTCAAGGATCTCTATGTTTAATATATAGCATGTATGTTAAGAATTGCGTCTTAGCACTGTGGCATGTTTCAAAAAAAACCCCAAACAATTTGGGTACTCTGAAGGGAGTTGGTTTTGAATACATATTGATAGCAGGACAGTTTTATTGCTGGAGAACAGCAACCATAAAAAAAAAAATATCCATAAAGGGTTATTTGGGTAAAATAGATACAGGAATGAGAATTCTATTTGTTCATTCCAAATTCTGAAAAAAATTAAAAAAAAAAAAATGAAGGCATATATTCATGACTCCATGCCTGTCACATTTGGGTGATTGAAACATCCATGCATCTGATTCAAAATCCTCTTAGTCCACTAGTCTCTCCCCAGCCTCTGGATCACATGTGTAAAATCAAACACGCGGATAAATCTTTGCCACTTTGGGTTGCAAGTGGCTACACTTTCTGTTCCAACCTGTATCTTGCAGCTTTAAGCTCTTTCCATAGGTCTTTTCAGACATCATCTTAAAATGACACTTCTATCAAATCCAACAAGGTTGAAAAGGAGCCTCCAAGGCCTGTAGTCCTGCTATGCCACCTAGAAGTCAGGGATCCCCTCATCTATGTTCCCTGTAGTATCTGCCACCCCAGGTACCCATCCCAGTCATGGCTCTGAGTGCTTGGAATGGAAAATCAGGCCAACCTCACTCAGTTTTCCCACTACCCAGCATGACAACCTTGTAAACCCCACTTTTCCCTTTCTGTTTTATTTTAGGACCTGTGAGCAGGGAGATGAAATACAAGAGATTCTAATGCCAAACAAAGGATGTCAGGTGGCAATTGTCTCTACTAAGGAGGCAACATCAACATCCGATGATATCAAATACCATGAGGAAGTATGGTTCTAGTATTAATAAACACCTGTCTGGTGTTACTGTACCTGCTGGACTTCTCCCAGCAAGATAATTAATCACCTAAACGTGGCAAAACAACCTGCTAAGCCCTATCACTGTATGCATTGCAGTGTTAGACTGAATCTCTTCCAAAAGCTCTGCTGGACATCCTGCAAACTCCAGACATGGCCTTTGTGTCAAGGAAAGCTGGCAGTTCCTGTCCCTCCCTGTGATCTGGCTCCAGCAGGAAGTGCACCAGTGGATGTAAGGCTGTTGGGGCACAGCTGCTGTCCTGCTGGTGAGCAGGGGCATGAGCCCAGAGAGATGCCTGGCACCAGGTGCTGGAAGGGGTCCTGTCATTTGCAGGCGTCATGGGCTTAGCTGGCCAGAGTGCTAAAACACTGGAAATATCATGGACACACTGCAATTCATTGGGAAAACTCAGTGGAATTGCTTTAAACACATTATTTTGCAGGGTCAGGGCCTGACTTGGCCATCTAGTCCGTTTGGTATAATGGGGCCACTCCCTTGACCTGGCTGCAGTCCCTGTGCTAACCCAGTGCTTCCAAAACATGATGCCCTCCTGCTTTTATCTTGCTGTGTGGACAAACCCCCGATTCAGTTACATAAATAATACTGGCCCATTGGAAGCAATCCAGCCATTAAACCTCTTGATTCAGAGTTTAAGCCTGAGATCAGGATGGGGCCTAATGCGTGTGGAGTAGAGATTATCCCACATCTGCCAACTGTGGTACGCCGGCATCTGCTGAGCACCTGTCAGGGGTCATGGTCAGACCCAACCCACGGATCCAATGCAACAATTGCTATACCCCTTTCTCTTCCTCGAGTGGCAGGACATCATCAGATATGTATTTCTAAGACAGATTGGCCCCTAATTGCATGGCATGCACAGCAGCTCAGCTGAAGACAGGAAGTTAGCAAAAGTGTGCCTGGCTCCTGCAGCCCACACGCAGGACTGGGGCTGTCAGAGGTGCAAAGCCTTGGTCCAGCTGTGCTGCACTACTATGAATGTCTGTGCGAGGGTGTCTGCACAGAGCGTAAACAGGCTTTTGCATTTGCCTGATGTGCAGTCATTATCTCTGAGAAGTGGCATGAATAAGCATGTGCAGGGGTTGAAACTAGCAAAGGATGTAGTTAAGATCCATTTTTTCACTAGATCCCAGACTTTATCCATTATCTCCATACTGCCTGTTCCACTCAAAAGAATGCCCTGTTAGCCTTTCCTCCTTCAGCTGCACACAGGAGTAGGGCAGTAGTACCATGTCTTTCATTAAAACAGAACCAGTGTCCTTCATCTTCCCATCCACACTGAGAATTTTGGTTTCACGTGTGTTATGATCCAGTTTTAAGGTTCTTAGAAATACCTCTGCCTGAATTAAGGTGCAAATGAGACCACATGCCAGTGACAATTGTAAGGTTTTTATCTGATGGCAAATATGAGAGAGAGAGAAAGAGAGAGAGAAAGAGAGAAAGAGAGAAGGAGAGAAAGAGAGAAAGAGAGAAAGAAAGAGAGAAAGAGAGAAAGAAAGAGAGAAAGAAAGAGAGGAAGAAAGAGAGAAAGAGAGAAAGAGAGAAAGAGAGAAAGAGAGAAAGAAAGAAAGAAAGAGAGAAAGAGAGAAAGAGAGAAAGAGAGAAAGAAAGAAAGAAAGAAAGAAAGAAAGAAAGAAAGAAAGAAAGAAAGAAAGAAAGAAAGAAAGAAAGAAAGAAAGAAAGAAAGAAAGAAAGAAAGAAAGAAAGAAAGAAAGAAAGAAAGAAAGAAAGAAAGAAAGAAAGAAAGAAAGAAAGAAAGAAAGAAAGAAAGAAAGAAAGAAAGAAAGAAAGAAAGAAAGAAAGAAAGAAAGAAAGAAAGAAAGAAAGAAAGAAAGAAAGAAGAAAATAATAGGTGGGGGGGGGGGACAGAAAGAGTGACAGGGACAGAATAAGGAAAATATCACCGCTCCGTGGATCCCAGCGATGCTCATTGATCCTCTCCAGCTGGTCTCTCGGTGGTGAAGGTCCCCTCGAAAGGCACAGAGCCCGATGGGTGTACATGCTCAGGCTGGGTGGGCATGTCAGCCATGTCCCCCTGGGGTGGGGGTCAGTCTCTCACAGCAGACTCTGGGTCTGTTGCTCCACCTGCAGCCCTGTGGGGCCAAGCCTCTCACGGGAAAGTCCCGTGGATGTGCCCTGTGGGGTTGGGGGCTCCACAGCTGGGCCAGTTTGTGTAATGGAGGATGGGTGTTTATTGCCTCTCACCAGAGGTTGCACCATGCACCCAAAACCTCCTCCTCCCCCCTCGGTTGGGGGCAGTCTGTGTAAACCTGGCTTCTGTGAGCTGTGCTCTCCCCCACCCCAAACTCAACCGGGGATAGTTGCAGCTGGCAGCTTTGGCCCTTTGTGGATGCACACCTTTCCCTCAGCCTGAGATGACTGAACAATGTGTTTCCCTTTATCTAATCATCAGTTTGACTTTCAGTTCAAAGTCCCACTCTTCAGGGAGGCTTCTTTGGTTGTAGCTTCTTTATAATGAGCAAAAGTTTATATCAATGTTTGAGGCATGAACTATTTTCAGTCTCTGACCACTTGCACATACAGTCTTCTAGGCTTCTTTCTGCAGATTTAAGTCCACAAGAACTAGCTCCCCTTCATCTGCCATATAGTAGGTTGAACTTATAGTAGGTTGTAATAACATAGATGTGATCTTCAGTAACTGCAATAGAATATTGTCCTGAGATCAATTTCCTTTTTCAATAAAGTCCTGATTTTGCCTCAGCATTTATGAAGTGGTGGGAGGCTGCTATCCATTGAAATTATCTCTTTCATATACTATACCATAAAAATATTGCCCTCTACGTGCAGTGTTATAAAGGTATTTGTCTGACTGACTGACTTTAACCACCCAAGAAGAGTAATAAGTTCAGTAATCCTCTGGAAATGTGTAGCCTGGAGTGTGTTATTGCAGCTAGTATTCAGTGCACTCTCCAAAAACAAATCGCAAAACCAATTAGATTTATGCATTTACAATCCTTGATTGATACAGCCTTGACATAAATCACAGAGTTAGAAAAACACACTTCTGGATTAGCAAACCACATTGTAGTAGTGTGGCTTGCAATGTCATTTTGCTGAGATATTTATGATACCAACACAATCAATGTCAGTCTTAAGCAAGTTACTCTTGTTACAGAGTGATACAAATAGATGTGCATCTAAATTTTTTCATGTGTGCAAAACAAATGCAGCCAGGTTATAAATTGGAAAGTTATCTTGGGACAGATTCTTGGACTGCTGTCTGAGATTGGCCAGCCCAGTGACCTCTGAAATGTCACTTGAAGAAAAAACTGCTACCAATGTGCCATAGAGGTATTCTGGTGCCAGGAAAGGAAGAATAGAGAAAAAGATCTCTTTGAAATGTAGAGTTTCACAGAAATGGTGTAAGATGCAGAGGCCAGTGACAGTCCTGTCAGACTCCACAGTATATAACCACACTTGTTTGAAGCTTGGCCATGCTCCACATCACTATATGGTCAACTCAGCATCTGGGGTATTGTTCATCAGGAAGCATTTCTGTACAGCACTGTGCTAGTTCGTCACACTGCAGCTCCTGTTGCCCACACTGCAGTATCTTGAATCCCTGCATCTCTACAGAAGTGTGCAAACAGCAAGGGTGCAGACTGAAGGCCTTTCTGCACCCAAAATCAAATATAATAATGGAAAATTGGAGTGGGTAAATTTTTATAAAGGACATCATACCTAGAGAGAGAACATTATAAAAGATACTAAGTGATGGAGTAGATATATTTCAAAATAATACTACTACTCTTATTATAGCTTGTGTTAAACCAAGCAACAGTGTTTCATATTTACCATCTTAAGGCAGTGAAAGGATAACAGGAAGGAGGGAAGCAGATGCACTGTGTGCTGGTTTCATAGTGTTTGGAAATTATATAGAACATTTTAATTCTAAAGTTGATCAAAGAAATCAGAGAGCTCATGCTGACCGAGTCACCAGTTGTCCAGTAGTCAGAAGGCTATTGTATCAGTGGGTTGCTACTTTCAATTTTGTCTGTTTGAATAAAAGTTTTACAGGAGCAAACTAAGTCATTGATGGAAGAAATTATCAGAACAAAGATCACAAGCAGATATTTGGAAGTTGGTAAGTTACCTGGGTGAATAAGCAGGATATGATGCCAATCCATCTCAAGCCACATCATCTAGTTTATACATAGTCTTTAAAACTGTCCCGATGGTTTGGAGTTCCAAACAAACATGTCCTGTATTTAAGACCAGTCACAGCTTTTGAATCCTGGTTTTGAGAGCAAATAAATAGATGTCTGCAGTGAGGGTGAATTAGACAGGGACTGTGTGAGATAAGAGATTGGCCGTTTCCACCATTGTGGACTTCAGCCAAAGAAGGAAAGATTATCACTACCAATCCAGCATGGGACTTTGAGATGGTCTGTCAGCTAAAGCAGAAGAAATTGCTATCCAAATTCAAAATGCTAAAGGGAGGTAACTAACATGGCCTGACTCTGACAGTGCCCGAGCAGGGGTTCTGCTGGAGAAAGCATTTTCAAGCCTATGGTAAACTGTTCTTTCCCCACAATTTACGCCTCAGCAGCAGGAAATGAACATTTGAAATTTGGCCTGCAGTTTGAGGCAAACAATGCACTTTCTTCCCTTTCTTTTGCTTCTGCCAGGGTAAAAAATCCCAAGGAAGGAGAAGGATCTTAGCAGTAATATTTATTACTGAGTGAAATCTCTTAGTACTGTATGCTTTGAGGCCAGCTGCACAGCCAGCATCAATAAATATAGCCCCCTCAGAGCTGCATTGTTTTGTTTTGCTGCTGATCCAATTCAACAAGAATAGGAGAAGAATAAAAATAGAGACTCCTGATTGCCAGGAATAGAAGAAAATTAGGGTAAAAAGTCCAGGCAAATAGAAAGGTTTGCTTATGAAGTCTGCGTATTTTCTCAGCACTTGCTTGTTACAGGAGAAGCCTTGCAGGTCATAATAGTTGAGTAGTTGAGAAGCTGAAGCATGGGATCAATTGGTCTATGACTGTATTTCAGGGAGTAGTTTAGCAAAGGGTTTATTTAGAAAACAAACTGGTAACCATTTTATATTTCACTCGTTCCAATGGATCTGCGTAGAACAGGGAAACGGCAGCCATCTCAGCTACTCTTAATCCCCTGCCTTTGCTACCCTGCCTAGGAAGCTGATGACTGTAAAGTGTCAGTGTAATAAAAAGTAAGCACTTTATTCTTGTTGAAGAAGATATTCTTAATATGATTTGATAGTCTCAAAATTTTTGTCTCTGGACAACTTTATTGTGTGAAAATTGTCTGCCTTGTAACAGGTGTGAGCAGCTGAACTGTGCATGGAGAAGATGCCCTGCATGGTGCCTGAACACCAGTGTGCTGCTAGTGGAGATGCTCAGTCTTCGTTGTCCACACACAGATGTGCCTGAGGCTGTATCAAGACAGCAGCTCAGATCAGAATAAAATACGGCCATTTCCCATAAAGTAACACAGTCAGGAAGATCCTTCAAAACAGTTTTTATCTCCCTTTTTTTATAGAGGCTTGGCTTATCCAGGTTCCATTTGCAGGACATTTTTGTCTTAATGACAGTCCCCAGAGCAATTTCATCTGTCTCAGCAGTATCATCTCAGGAACTGTGAAGGAGCTTCCAAATTCTATGGAGACTTAGGCTATGAGTCCCTCAGAAACATGGGCTCTGGCAGTTTTGCAAAGAGCTACAAATATACCATGTATCTGGCTGCACAACTAGTGCTTTTCATGGCTCAGGCTATGTATGGAGGACTGGATCTCATGACCGCCCATGGCGGCCCCTGAGCTGCCCCTGCATATGGGGCCTGACTGGGGTGTTTAGCATCCCATGGACCAAAAGGGGATGCAAAAAATCTCCATCCTAAAGGTGTGTGAAGCTAAGCAAGGGTTCCGTGCAGGTTGTAATCACTGTGATATTCTTCAAGAGCCATTGCCCAAGAACTGCTAGAAAAAGATCTTGTGTGCAAATACTGCTACGAAGTCCTGCTTTGTCCACTGCTACTATACTGAAATATTTTGTCTGGACCTTTGATGGGAAATATTTCCCATTTTTCTCACTATCTTTGAGCCAATCTGGTCTGTGGTCACACATGTCTTGCACCAGGTTTGTAATGTTTACTTGGTTCTTTCAGAACTTGAAGAGATACTATTGCTGTACATTCCCAACGGGCATCTCTACAAACACCTTTCTGTGTCTATAAAATAACGAGTTCCTATTTGCCTGATTATGTAAAGGAAAGGTGCAGATGATAAGATATTGCAATCAGTCCTCAGACTACCAATGGCTGATGCTTGGAGGGGAAAAAAAGTAAATAAATTAAACAATTGATCCTGGGGACATAAACTTTCATTGAGGGGCACTGCAGTGACCAGATGTAGGCACTTCACTGCTAGAGGAAGAATAAATTTCAGATAGGCTTTTATTACACATGAGGAAAACGGCTTTGCTTTCTCTGTTTAACACAAATACGCAAAGCTTGCCTTTGAACCACAATGCTACCACTCTCTTGGCAGCAATATTAAAGAGGTCCCCTTGTTTCGTTGGATATTAATAACAGGCTGCACTCTGAAATGTGATTTTAAAAATAGAAAGTTAATTGTTGCTGGGAAATTTTAATTGAAGCCGATTAAAGGAAGCAACAAAATATATTGACTACTAAACCTCACTTCTTGTTTTAAGTGTGACCTATAATGGACTCCCCCAAAATCATTACGTGGTCCCTCTAAGCATTCCAGGTTTTTCATTTGAAATTCATTAAATGTTTGTGTGCCTGATTTTTGGGGGGTTTTCTGAAAAGTTTTATAGTCACAGCTGCGCTAGTTATGGATAGGTTTATAGTGCCTTGCCCATCAACCGGCCCACATGTCCAGTCCAGTTTGTTTGATACCCTACCTTTCACAAGCATTCAGCAGTTCTGGAGGTGTTCTTATAAAGTTGCCAGTAAATGTACCAGCTGGACTCATTTATGTACATGAGCAGCCTCATTCCGGCTGCCTTACAAAGAACCAGTGGCAGTAAATCTATGTTCAGTCCATATATGTACTTTAGAATATTTTTTTACACTTCTGAAAAGAAAATAATAAAGTATTTCTGAGCTTTCTAGTAAGTTATATGCGGTCTTCAGAAGAACTTGAATACTCTGTGGTGAAAAAACAACCTTCTGAGAGTCCCTTTTTCTTTGCAGTAAATTCTTTATGCTGTGCAATTAAAGCTGTTAGAAAAGTCTGCTCTCTTAGAAGCACACTGATGGATGGCATTTTTGTAGAAATTCATGTGAACAAATTGCTCATTATTTCCTTTTGTGACTGTTGCAGGTGCAACATGAATAAAGGATTTCTTGAAGGCTGCAAACACCTTCTTCACATTGCCCAGGGAGGTTTAGTGGTAAACAAGGCTGATTTAAAAAGTTCAGATGAGTGGCAGAATGAGAAGTTGCAGACAAGCCACCATGCAACACAAATTTCTGTAAAAGATAGGACAGGTGAAAGAACTTCCAAAGAAAGGAAGGAAAACAAAAAGCATATAATAATAAGAAATTTTTTTTCATCATCTCCAGATAGACTCTGAGATACATTCTGAGCATAAGGAGAGAGGATGTAAAAAAAGGGAACCACTTCTCCTTGACCACACTGGATGAACTGCTATTATCATGCTCCTCAGAAAATACTCTTCCCTCACTCTTCCCATCCTTTTTCTAGATCTACTCACATCTCTCCTGTGCTGTGCGTGAATGTCTCAGTGCTGACATCAGTTACTGTGAGGTTTTATTAATATTTACCAGTAGAGATTCCAGTCAATCCTATCTGTGAGGCTTCTGGCTGTGAGGAAGTTTACCTCAGCGCTTCTAGTAAGACCAAGGTTCCCATGGTTTCTATTTCTTTAGGTTGACCAGGGGTTTTAGCCAACCATTGAGAGTTTTTGCCAAAGTTAGTTTTCAAAATAATCCTCTGATAGCATGTCTGCTGAACAGAATTTATACCTTCAGGGCAACAGTGGATTTTCCTGCTGTGTGTTTTACAATAAAGTACTTTTACAGCATGCATGTCTGCTCTGGACACATGCACCTTACAGACTGGTGTCTGTACCTTTTCCTATGACATAATTTAGGCAGGTTCAAGCTTTAGAGTGGAATACAGCTGTCATCTTACCAGGATAGATATCATGGCTGTCTTTCTCCAGCCATAGTACTGTTGCAATAAAAAGATATTAATACTCATTATCAGTATCTATGCTTTACTGCAGCCCTTGGACATTTTTCCTGTTGGACAGTGCACCTCGTCTTCTTCCTCTCTAGCCTAGAACTGGTTTTAATGGCTACCACCAGCTAAAAATAAAATTATTACAAACTCTCTTTTGCAGTGGTACACTGGAAAACATAAGGAGCGTTAAATAAAGGAACTCAGGATTTCCTAAAGCAACCTAATACTCCTGTTTAGGGATATATTTTTGATACTGTTAAAATATGTTTTCTGCAAGCATGTCCCCTGTATTCTGGAAGCCCTTTCCAATGCTTCAAATTTCATAGCAATAACAGTTGCAGGGAGTAGTCAAAATACAGTACTGTCAACCCATACAATCTTAAGTCTTTCCTAAACCAACAGCTTGTAAGTCATGGAAATTCATGCTCGAGGAGGCTTGGAGCCAAGCTGACCTGAGAGTGTGGAGGCAGCCAGCTACACTGCGAGCAAGGTGATCTGAGTCAGTGGCTAAGGCCAAGCCCACAGACGCCCAAGCATCTGCACTGATGTTTATGCCTAGTGGCTCCAATCATCAGTTGCCTTCTGTTCATTGCTTGCATGTCCAGAGGCAGAGTTTTTTTCCCCAGCTTTCCACAGGAAAGCAAAGCATGATTTTCATTTTTAAATAGCTCCAGTCAGTATGTATCAGTCCAAATTCTTTTTACCTGGTCCCTTCGTTAAACGTCAGGAGAGGTGACAGAAGGCTGTTTTCCTGTGTCAATGTTTCATTTCCTGGCAGCAAGAGAAATGACTTGGCAACTGGCTTCATATTGTGGAGAATTCACAGCCTACACTGTTCAAAACTCTTCCAACATTACTCCTGACCTATGGTTATTTACTAAAGAGAAAATCAACAGATTCTTGTTGTGTCTAGTTGGTTTTAACATTAACCTTCTTTAATTTATCTTTGTGCCAAATTGAAAAGATTTGACCTGAGGCGTGGAGCTAAACATTTCATATCTTCTTAGTAGTGCCATGTTGTTTGTGGACTGGATAGATTATTGTGGAGAAATCCATTACACGCTTTATGTGTATGATATCAAGGGGATAACATCTAGACAGAGATTGGGCCTCTAGACTTGTGTGTACTACAAGGATTGATAAAAAAATGAAATCTCTCAGTAAAGCCTTCCTAGAAAACCACATAAGCTTTATTTACGTCGTTATTAATGGCTTTATTTACAGCACTAATACTTTAAGCATAACATAATTGTGCCAGCCATTTAGAATAGCAAATGAGTCAGGACCTGATGCCTGACTCCTACAAGCAAAGTCTTGTTGGTGTTTTGGGGCGGGGGAGGCCTTCTTTTTTAAAAAATACCTCTTGATCTGTTTATGTCATTATCAGAAAGGTCATCAACTATGCCAAGGACTGATATCTTATTCCTAGTTTAACTGCAAATTTTAAATGCTTGTGTGGTGTGCAGATTAGCTGCTGAAGAGCAGCCAGGAGTGGCAGGTGAACATGGCAGGGGATATTAGAAGTGACTGAATTTTGGAAATGGGATGGCTTTCTTAAAATAGACCAACAACATGAGTCATAAAGAGATTTCAGGGAAACTCTAACTCCTACTGTTAGATAGTGAAAGGCTAATCCCAAGGCTGAATCCAGAAAACAGCAAGGTTGCGAGTATTGAAAAAAGTCAGTGGAATAGGCTGCCAGTGGGTTTACACCTTTTACATTGCTGTGCTTTCTTAGAGTATATGAAAATACTTGTGTAGATCCAGTAGATACATCTTATTGATTCACATGCCTCATGTTTGGGAGAACAAATCCTGAACAGCCAAAGAAACTATCCTCTATTTCAACAGTTTTGTTTTGTGTGGAATTGTGGACATTGGAAAAAGCTGATATTTGAGGAATCTCAAAAATGCTTTAAGCACATGCTTATATTTTGGAAATGTTGCAAGAACGTAACAGGAAGCTGCCTATCCAGAAGCTAGGTCCTACAAAAGGAAAACTAAAAATATTTACTAAAGACTAATATGAGTAAAATGACTCCCCTAAAAGCCCAGTATGAATAGGATGCAAGAGCCAACTTTCTCTAAAGTCAGCATGACCTTAACTTAAATGTCAGTGTAGTAAAATCCATGGCTGACCTTTTCAGAAGAGGATATTGGTTTGGGGTATATTCAGAGCATTCCCTTGGTACCCAAAGTTTAGCATTGTGGCGCGTGGCATCTGAAATCAGCAACTGCATTTGAATCTTGTTCTCATTCTTTGCTCACAAAATTCATTGCAACACAGCGGCTGCTAGATTGCAGTCCTGTTCATCATTATTACTGACTTGTTAACATTTCTCTCTCTAATGAGTCTAAGGTTTATTAGTATGACATAACCTGGAAAACATTTTACCTTTTTTTCTTCTCTTGGCAAGAAAATACTCCTTTTCTGGGATGAAAAGATAACACAAATGAAACCAGTCAATGATCATTACATTTGCTAATCTGAAGTGAGAGATTAATGTTGAATTCTGGACTAGTTCTCAAAAATGCAGGATTTTACTCCATTTTCAGAAGAACATCTGCAACAGCTGAGGTATGGAGAGAGGGAAAGGATCAACACTGATTTTCCACTTTCTCTTATGAAATATAGGTAGTACTGTCATGTTTGGCAGCTTAACAATTTAAAGATTTGCATGTCACTAGATCTTGTCCTCTGACACTCTGTTAATATAAGAGTACAAGAAAGCAAGAGAGGACTCATTATTTCATATTCTTTGTAATTAGACAAGGCTTTGGTTCTAACTTTTTATTTATAAATATAAAGCTAATTGTAAGGAAAAGGGGTCCTTCTCTCCCTGCTGAGCAAGGAAGCAGTGAAATATATTGAGCCATCTCTCTGTCACATGCTCATTACTACTGGGACTAGCCAGGTACTGAGGCTAGCAGTTGGCAAACTGAGATGAGATCAAGGCCGGTTCATGAGTGCTTGCTCATATGCTACTCTTCTAGCTCCTCTGCTAGCTGTCTTGTCCAGAACAACACCAGACTTTACTGATGCAGAGGGTTACAATTCAAAGGCACTCCTGGGATGCAGCATTCCCCCACTGCTCTGCTCTTTGTGGAAGATGGGCTGTCTGAGCTCAACATTGCAGATAACACTCCCATCTGCAGCCTTGTGTTATTAGTGCCTAAATTAAGCTATGGGACAAAGAGATCATCACACAATTGTTCGTCACTGGCTCTAGGTCTTGGCTACCCCTAAACCTGGGAACAGGTACTGCAAGGACAGACTGGAAAGTGACTGCAATACTTTTGGCTGGCCAGCCTCACCCCAAATCAGCTCTCACAGTACAAGCACTGAGGTGAATGAATTTATATATCACAAGCCAAAAAAAACCCCAGACCAGAACAGTTTTTTGGCTAGAAACACAGGTACAGAGGTAAGAAAGAGCAACCAGTATTGCTACTGAAACTTCAGCTCAGAACCAGTGGGCACTTCCTGAAAATGCAGTTCCTCAATTGGCTTAAAATGATCAAAGTGTGTTTTGCTGCTGAAAAGGGTGTTACTGCTATTTTGCCTGCCTCTGCCCACATTCTTCCATAGCTTCCATGCAAGTCTTTCTTCAAGTTTTGCCATGTGAGACTGCACCGAGATTTAACATCTCTAATTCCTAACCATGTCTTTGAAGATTCATAAATTGGATATTTAATCAAAATTACTAATTTTAATGCTTAATCCCCTGAATTACCTACTGTCTTCCATCTAATATTCAGGAGGCTAATACACTGAAGAATATTAACATTATAGAGACATTAACTAGTTAGAAGAAACAAAAGGTACCAGATACAGTCTAACATTCAACTCAGCACAAGGTAAAGTTTTTATTCACTGAAAATGCTCTCTGTTGTCTGGGTTCCAGCTTGAACACATAAATTTCTACATGCTGAAAATCATCTATTTAGGTCAGAAGGGACCTCTGCTAATCTGGTCTAACCTCTTCTAAAAGAAGAACTGTGTTAAAAGTTGTCCTGCTTGTGACTGTGTCCAGCTCTGTTCTGAGTATTTCCAAAAACAGTCTCCACAGCCTCTCTGGGCATCTGTCCCAGTGTCTGGACACCCTCATGGTGATATTTATTCTTCCTTTCATCTAATACCCCTTGCTGCAGCTTGTGCCCATTGCCTCTTGACCTTGTGGTGGTGCTCTTCTGAGAAAGTCTGGATCCATCTCTGTACTGCCCTTCAGGCAACTTCAGGCAGCATTTAGAGACCTGAGCCCTCTCCAAGCTAGACTGCCTCAGGTCCTCACCCTCTCCTCACACGTTGTGTGCCACAATCCACTAATCACACATGTGATCACCTTCAAACACATGAAAAAGTACCAGATGGTTTGTTTCTAGCTCTTGAGTGACAGTTGACATGGAAGTAGACAAATAGCTTTGGATGCAGGTTGAGCACTGCCAGACAGAGGGACGTGTGACAATGCAAAGGGATAGTGTGCTCCGGAATATGCTACCCCAGTTCTCTTGTCTTCTGCCAACACGATGCCTGTGCCCTTTGCTGTTGTCACCTCTCCCCACAGCAGCTCACAATGGCAGGAACAGATTTGTGCATGTGATCATGGAAGAAGCATTTTTTGAGAAATATGGGGTGCATTGTGGCAGATACTGATGTGAATTTGGGCAGAATGAGACAGAATAGACACAGAACTGCTGGCAGACTAAAGGTTTTGCTGTGAACAAGCAGGGATCTCCTCATCCCCTGTCAATAACCTCTTTTAACCCCAATGGGACATTAAATATTATAGAATCAGAAAATCCTGAACATCCTCATAAGTTTTTTGCCTTTAACCTGTTGGTGAGTCTGATTTGATTAATTTTCAAATAAGGCCAGGTTTGCCTTGTACGAGGAGCATATTTGATAACTAAACCTGTTTTCAGCACAAGAATGCAAATATCTTTCTCATTGTTCTTTCCAAGGCCTCCACACTGTACAAGAGGCATTTAACATCAGTGTTCCAGGAGGTTCACTGGTAATGATTATGGCTGTGGATAAAAGACTTGTTGGCAAGTAATACTCTGTCACCCACTGTTGTGTCATATCCAATATCTTACATTAAGGAGGCTTTAGGGGAAATAATAATAATTTTGAGGGGAAAAAAAATTAATAGAAGTGGAGGTTTGGCAAAAATAAATGTTTTATCAGGAATAGCCCTTGCCAAACAAAACATTTTCTCAGGAGCCAATCTTGGCAAAACGAATGTTTTATCAGGAGCAGAAGTTTGGAAAAAGTAACATTTTATCAGAATTGGAGCCTTAACAGAAAATGCCTTTTTATCAGGCATGAGGACTATGGCAATTTAAGGAGAAAGTCTTGCTGAAAGTGGAGTTTTATCAGGAGTTTTGCTTGAGGAAAATAGTGTTGCATGACGGGTAGGAACTTTCAAGAAATAATGTTTTTTTTAGGGGGAGGTGATGGATGAAAATAACGTTTTATCAAAAAGAAGGGGGGAGGGATGGATTTAGTGAAAGTGGTGTGCTAACAGCTTCTACCTTCCAATATGGGAAGCTTTGCTCCTGGAAAAACATTATTTGCACACTGAGTACTTGCCCTAGCTAAAATGCTGGGCTTGACAAGCTGTGCTGCTGCTAAAATGTTATTTTTGGCAAGCTCACCTCTCAGAAAGATATTTTTGAAAACTCTCTTCAGAGAGATGTGCAAATTGACTATAATACCTGCAGCAGAGCCAGGTACCTCTGTGAGCCAGCTTTTCATCTGCTTATTAGTTCTCTGTGGCCTCCCTTTTTCTTTTGCTTTAGGGTGATGATGTTGATACACAGCACTTTGGATCCTGAAACACCATTCTGCTTCCAAATGTAGGCCTCCTTCATCATTTTGTTTCCCTCGGCTTCTCACTGACTCAGAGTGGCTGACTCTTCTCCAAGTGTGTGTTATGCATCCCTTCCCACCAGGGCTCTCTCCCCACAGCTGGAAGGCTGCTTAGGCCTGGTTTCTAACTCCCCTAGTCAGCATTTGACACCACTGGGGCTGAGATGTCGCTCAATGCAATGAAGGACCCAGTGGCAAAAGCCACGTGGGAAGGTCTTCACTGTCTCTTTTTTGGGTTTAAGAGGTCGATCACAAGAGACTGAATCTTCTTCAAAGTGCACTCTCACAAAAAGGGGCATGAGAGAGGAAGAAAGTGACAGGTTGAATCATTTAATACAGGTCCATATCTCACCATTTCTCAGTCATGCTGTATAATACATTCATCTGCTTCCCTGTGGAATTTTGGGCAAATACCCAAGTCAGGAGTCTCCCATACATGTTATCTGTGGGTAACACTCCTATGAAGGAACTGGGACCATGCATGCATGTAGGACTACAGCCTATCAACAATGTGTTGTTTGAATATAAAAGGTGAGATGGAAAGCATCAATCACTATGACTGGATGGATGGGTTTCTCCTTGGACATTGCCAGAATTTGCAGGGCATCATCAGAATCACTCACTGTTTACTTACAAGGTTACCGAACACCAGTGGGTAGTCATGAGAAAGGCTGACTCAATAGCTATTTTTAAGAAAGGTGACAGGTGAGAGCTGGTTATCACAGGCCACTCTTGCCCAACCTTCCAGGTACTGCAAGACTTCCAGCAAGAGTGAAATGGCTGGCTTTGTTGAGAAGGGAACTGATTTCAACTTGAGCTCTTCTTTTAAGGCTGTAGGATAAATCATCCTGTAAGGAACTGGTGAATAAAAACAAACAAGCCTGTGTGATGAATTATATTAAGTACTACACTTAAAACAGGATATGGGACATGGAAAGCAAATGAAAAAACCCCATAGATCTGACCAAGACAACTGCAGGTTTCTTATTGTCATAAGGAATAATGTCCTCCAATGTTTCAACATTTTCCTAGTGCACATTGGCCTTTAATTCAGGTCCCACTGAAGCATTTCCTCATACAAATATTGTAAATTAATGTTATTGCTTTGCAGTGGTTGTGATTCATTGTAGCTGAAGTCCCTGTTCTATGAGAGCCTTATTATTTGTACTATGTTCCCCTGATCCTTGAGTTACTGATGCTTTGTCACTGTACCCCCTAGTAAAGTATTTTGCTGGTTTATACTTTGAAGTCTACATGTGAGAAAGTTGGCATTGACTTTTAATGGCAAGAGAATCAGGTAAAATCTGGCAGATCTGTGTAGCTAGATTTAGGTCTAGGCTTTTAAAAGAAACCCTAGATATTTGAATCCATCTTTTGTGACTACCAACAGCAACTGGCAGAGACATTATCCACAAGGCAGGGTAAAGCAGGTAATATCTGCTCTTGGTACTAAGTAGCAGGACAACCTGTGGAGTTGATGGGTTATTGGCTGACTAGGAAGGGTTTGGGGAAACTGCATATGGATCTCTGACTACTGCATTTCACTTCAGGTTTAAATGAATCTCACACGCCAAAAAAATTTTACCCAAATACATTGACTAAATTTTGTTTTCAACTTGAAACTCTAGGAAACCACTTTCATGGAAATCTATTTGTATGTGGTTTCAGCCAGAAGGAGTAAATGCTTTCCAGTTCACTGGACATTTTGCCCAGGTGACGTTAACCCAGATTTACAGCTGTGACATTTCTGCATGCCTGGCCCTGCTGGAAAGATTGGCTTGGCTCTCCAGGACACCTCATTCATGCCCTACAAATCCCACTGTAGTACAGCGTTACCATAAGGGCTCTCCTGCAGAGCTGGGATGTTCTCTGCTTGCATTATACAGGTATAAGGTGGCTCTGAAGTAAAGTGCCCTGCCAATTTCACTTTCAGCTCACTCCACTCTAGAGTATCCCTAGAGTGCATGCTGCTCCCCTCCTTGGCTCTGCTCACAGCAGCGCTTACTCTGCACTGCCCTTAAACAGGCAAGAGAGTGACAGGTGCAGCATCCAGAGGGCATCTGCCCTGGATATTTTCTGCTGGGTTTTTTGGTTATTATAAAATACTTATTAATAACATTGAGCTGTTGTTGTTTCCTTTTCATTTGATTTCCAAAAGATGATTTGTAATATGGTGAGTGTGATCCAGCCTTTTGAATGTATTGAGAGGGGCAACGGCTATTTGTTTCAGCTTACACAAATACTTTGCTTAAGCAGAACCAAAGTTGGACAGCTTAACCAAAAAAAAAAAAAAATTATATACTGTGCATAAACCTAATCCCAGTGCCAAGTAGTTTCTGTCTGAAATTGTTTGCAGGGCTTCTTCTTCATGTGGAATCCTCCTGTGCATCCCCAGCTGCAGTCCTATCATAGTCTTCCCGGACACACTGTGACGGAGGGACCCGCAAGAGCTTAGACCTCCCCACCAGAAATGACTTTCAGGCCGATGACATGTGTTTATTATAGTAAGCTATGTCATTAACCCCAGGGGGACAAGGGTTTGGATCCTGGCTATTGAAATTACCACTGATCTCTGTCTAAATAGATGCTGCATTTACAGCTAGGCAGAAGATATCACCAGCCATGGAACAACTGAAGGGAGAACTCATAGTAGCATTTAAGAAAAACTGTCATTTCTGTTTTTGAGAACAGCAACAGGTAAAAGTTCAGCCTTCCCCTCAGAGCATATATTACTCAGACTGTTAGTATCGTGATAGTCTGCCATACAAACATTATATTCAGTTCTCTTCCCCTCCCTCATTCAGGACTTTTTTGTCTTCCCTAAGAAAACCACAACACAAGGAATATTCATGCCTTGTTTTCACTACCTACATTTCTGTCTCTGAAGACAATTGCAATGATACATTTTAACAGCTGATAGAGATCTTCAAGTGTAGTCTGTAGCTTCAGAAAGCCTACTTCTTCAGCTTTTGTAAATGCTACTTTATTTCTGGGGTTTTGGTGTGGCTTTTTGTTTTGTTTTGTTTTGTTTTGTTTTGTTGTTGTTTTGGTGGTTGGGGGGCTGTGTTTTGTTGATCATGGTTTGGTTTTGTGCTTCTTTTGTTGTTTGGTTTGGATTATTTTCGATAAGCTTTAATAAGGAGCCAGTAAACCCCTTCAAGAAGTGGCCTACCGTTCTTTGAGAAAGTTCAAGCAGTTTTCAGGTCTAGGATCTACCAGACTTGACTGTTGCACAGTATTTCTGTGATAACCATAGCATGCTGTTTAGTAGAAAATATAGATCTGAGCAATACATATGTATAAGTACATTTTTTGGTGTGCAAAGCTCATCTCATGGACTGGATGGTGTTTTCCTTCGAGCCCACTGCAGGCAGCAGGGTTTGGTGTTCCTCCTCCACAGTCTCCCCTCTCCATCCTGAGTGGCAACCTCGCTGCACTGGGCACAGAAAGGATAGCATTTTTCCCTCCTCCTTTGAATTTGCATCTCTTTGGGGCTTTAAGTGAGACCATTAGCGTTATTGAACTTAGCATATGGCAGTTTATATATGATAAAGGGGTTATTACACAGTGATCCCTGTATGTTTAGGTCAGCTGTGGCAATCAATCAATGGACACTTTGCCTTTGACAGCACATGCCTCCATAAAAAAATTCTCTGGCAGAGCCCTGTTAGCTAGTAATGACAGAGTAACCTCTGTCAAATAATATACTTGATAAATTTTGCATGTGCTGTTGACTGACAGAAGCTCTGGCTTCCTGTCTGACCGGCATACACAGGCTTCAAAGAGCACAGAAACCTCTTTCTTCTCCCCAAAAGGAGTGCCTAAAATCCATGTGGGTAGAGTCAGACCTTCCTCTGAGTGGGGAATAAAACAATACTGCACAAGGGAGAGACGCTTTCATGCCTTTACAAAGCTAAACTTGCTCTTTCCCCCTTCCTTGCCTTTCCCTGTCATTCACAATTATCCAAGACTTGCCGGCTTCGCACACTTGGCCGTGCGCAACACCCGCCTGTGTGAGTGGTCCAGGCTGAAGGGATAAGTGTCTCCTGTCTCTATCTCTGGGATCTGGCTGCTCGGCTGCCCTTTGTTTAGTCTGGGTGGAGGCAGTAATTGTCTGCAGCTGCGGCTCCTGCTTCCTTGCTTGCCTTGGATAGCTCCGGAGGTACAGCCACAGTGGGTCCACGGAGGCATCCTGGCGTTTCTTAGCTCGCTGATGCTCACCAGGATGCCGGTAGAGTCCAGCAGTGGACAACCAGCCTGAGTGGCTGGGGCTGCCACTGGCAAGCCCAGCTTGCTACTGCTGGGAGTGCAAGTACCCTGGGTATGCAAGGCTGCGGGGAAGGCTCCTTCGCCCTACAGACCTCCGTCAACATCTGTCTGTTATTGGGTAAAAAGGTCTGCTGGGCTCTCACCTTGCAGTGCCCTGACCATGTGCTGAGAGGCACAAGCAGATTTCTAGCCAGCCACTTCACTGGGGTCCTCTTACCATCATGTCCAGGCCACAGAGCACAGCAGGCTTCAACCCTTCCTCTTTCAAATGTTCCTTTGATACCAGTTTGCATTTCACCATAGATACTGATGGCTGTTTTTACTGGGTTATGAAAAATTTAATTTCCTTGTGAGCAAGCAGGCTCACATGAAAGAGTCTTAAACCCATTTTCTACTTCACTTATCACACGTATCTGTTTGTTTTGGATAGAAGAGGTTTTCATCATTTGCTTCCACAGGAGCACAATCTGATTACGTGGGATTAAATCCGACATCCTAATCTTAAATGCATCCATACATAAAGACCATCAAGTTGTGTGATCCCAGCTCCTGCACTTGGCTGTGTAAGGCAGGCCCATGAGGGAGGAGCTTGCAGCAGCACCACACTGTCCCTTATCATATAGACTAATTGGAGTGTAATTTAAAGGGTTTCCAATGCTCACTTGTCAACAGGTGTTCTTTAGGGTGTACCAATCAAAACAACCCTGTTTATGTAAAATGTTATTTAAAACCAACATGTAGGCTGCAATAATAATGGCACAGTTTTTCAGCAATTGCAACATCACTCAGTGAAAGCTAGCAAGAATGACAAAATATAAACCTCGACTCCAACTGCATGAGTACTTGTGTTTTGTACTTGCAATTAGAAAATGCATTTTAGAAAAGCATTGCACTTAGATTAGCATTTTCTGCCTTTAAAATATTCTTCTAGTTTCCATAGAGATATCTACTAATAGCAGTAGAGGTTCCTGCAGGACGATCAAACCCAAATGTGTACTGAAATACAACCCGAAAGACTGTCTAAGCATGAATTTTCTATGTCTGTATTTTCAATTTGCTATGAACATACTTCATGCTTTCAAAAAAAATGCAAAATGATGACACAGGCAGTTAAATAATACTCATAATCCATCTGTCATTCATTAGGTAAACGAGCACGACAGAACTTATGGTATAATAGATCTTCAAATACATTTCTGCTTTCTTTCTCTCCAACCTAAACTTGGAAACCATATAAGATATGTTGCATGGAGAGATTTTAATTAGAAAACAGAAAACAGAAAAGAATATCTCCAATTAATCAGCATAATGACAAGTGCTAAACTTCAGAAAAGTAAACAATATAGCAGTTCAAACCAGCCTTAAAACTTCTGAGATGCAGAAGGTTTAAAAACGAATATTTCTTTTGGTGGGATACAAAAGTCTTGATGAGATCATTTTATATGGTGAAGTATGTGATTGTGCAGAAAAATTGCTTCATTTATTCACAATGGGAAACATTTTCAATTAGGAAATTTAAAAATTATCATTTCAAATAAATGTTTGAGGAATACATTCATAATCAGTTCAGAAGTAATTTCTGATGGAGACAGATCTTCTGAAAAGACCCATTTCAATCATTTTCCTGCTATGTAAAGATTTCAGTATCTACATATGACAATTAATTAACTACATTCCATCTGACTATTCATTTTGTGGTGCTTGAAATAGTGAGGAAGGATTGTTGTGGGTGGACTTAAACTTTCCTTTAGAATACAGAGTTGGGGATAAAATTCTGGTTTTTTACCTGAAAAGAGTATAAGCAGAATGAGTATTTCATCCCCTGCAATTAAAAGGTTGCTGTTGAGTAGGATCCTATTCTCTCTCCTACTGCATTTAAAATCTTACAACAGAAATTTAATTCACTACCAAAATAGTCTTAAGTAACACTTTGAGAGAACTATAAGCTGTCCTTCCCCATCTTCCATCTGCAAATGTGGTTGGAATATAGTTTTAAGCAGGATGAAGGATTAAACAAACAAAAAAATAATGAAAAGTGAAAATATACACATTCTGCCAAAGCATGGTCAAATACATTTTGCCTTGTATAAACTTCACCCAGTCTACGTGGGTTTTAACGTATTTCCATGACTTTAAATAAGAAAACATCTTAACGCACAGCCCATGGGAAACTCAAGCTTGATTAGTTTTACCTTTTAGTATAGCCTGCAGAGTGTAAAACACAGCACATCAGAATTGAATTTGTCATCTCCAGACCTCACAAGAATTTTAGGAACTAAATGGTTAGGAAGCATCCTGGTACTTCTCTTTGCTTTAATCATAGTAGAAGTTTCAATTTAAACATTCAGGAAATCTCCCTTATTTAAAGCAATCAACTCGTTGCTAACAGGGTCTGGCTTTACTGTGTTTAATTTTTTGGCATCATGCAAAACTTGATTGGTTACAGCCAGTGTGTGAACAGGTCCTCTCCCTCCCCCTTCTCCCTGGAAAACATTAAATATCCCCAGATCTTTGCTGCATCCTTATCAGCCCTACACATCCTGATAACTGCTCAAACCAATGAGATATTAGTGCAAAACCTCAACGAAAAGTGCACTTAATAACTAATATAGCCAAGGAAAACCTTGTTGCCAAATAGCTCTCCTACATCTTTCAGCTGCAAAAAACTTAGAATCCAATTTTTTTTCCAGTTATCTAACTTTCTTGACTGTGCTTCTTCTCATCTGCTTAGCTGTATATCCACAATACTGGCCTACTCTGGATGAAGGAACAAAGCAATCACCTTGCCTTCTTTGAGCTGTGGTGTTGGTATTCACAGAAAACAGGTTATATGCTCAGAGAAAGAATCTTTGGTAAGCCCTGAGATGGCTATCAGGTCTAACATTTTAAGATAAACACTGACAATTGACCCCAAAATAAGATGCAACTCCCAGCTAAAGACAGTCGGTAGGCTGGACCATAAGTAGAATTTAATATGCTACTTCCATGCTTATGTCATCATAAGTGCCTACAGTCAAATCTCACACAGAAACCACAGAATTTAAAGAATCCAGAGAGGTTGATGATGCCTTGGACCAGTCTCCTCCAACTCTGAATTTCACTTACAAGACCCAGGTCTGTGGATGTTAGTCCATCTTAGCTTGGGTGAGCACATGCTGGAAGAGCTCACACTCAGGGTCAGGGAAGGATGCCCTGAAACAGATAGGTTTGAAGAATACCAAGCAGTAAATCAAGTTTGAGCTTTCTTCCTGGCATATTTTGCCACAGGACAGGGCAAAAGGTAATGGTACAACACACGGCTATTCCCAAAAGTGCAAAATCAGGTTGCCCACTAACTTTTGCGTGCAGCTGTTTGGAGCGGCAAATTCAATGTCTCACACAGGAAACCACTAAGCTGCAGCAACCAAACTATGGCAATTTCATCTTTCCTGTTTCCCTCATGACACTTTTATTTTTAACAAGAATAAGGATTTTTAAATGTTTTTTTCAGCCAACATCCACCCTGTTTTGAATCCCACAGAGGGACAGAGAGTGATAAGCAGACTCTGTTGCTGCTCAGTGACCATATTATGCTTCTATAACACTTGTCCCTTGCTGAGTTTTACTCAGGTAGCAACTAGGTTCAGGCAACTCTTTCTTTTTTCAGGGTAGGAAGGGATAATTGAACAGTTTTATTTTGTGTCAAAATGTTTGGGGTTTTTTTTCCCACTCATTTTAGTATGTTTTAATGTGACTTTTCTGATGCTGTTTAGGTAATTGGAAAGATAGTCTCACAAAGTAGGAAAGATGCTGAAGAAGACATTAGCTGAGAAGTAAGCTAGTTTTCTGAGAATATTGCTTCAGTTTTATACAACTAACACTAATTAGAAGTGATACTTAAATGTTCAAGTACTTAGTGCTTACGGATAAGGATTTCACTGGATGATGTTGTACCAATAAAAAATGCACGTTTTCAGATTCATATGCAGTTTCTAGTATTTCCAGAGTCTTGAAAAACTCTGACTTGTTTCATTCTCACTTGTGAGCATACTTACATCAGAAAGCTTAATGGGTATTAATGCTGAAATACCCATCAGAAAGAAATCACTCCATCTTCTTAAATATGTATGGACACTTTTGAGACTAAATTTACTCCAGGAAGTTGTTGCAGTTCCCACAAGTACTTCCAATACAGATTTTTTCATTAATGTATTGCCTTATATTTTTCCTCAACTTCATCTAGATATCTAGATCCAAGTACAAAACCTAGGACCAGGAACATGGAAGCTAGTTGTCTAACTCTTTGAAATACTTAAACTTGTATATGTATCTCTGAAAGCTACTTTCTACTACAGGTAGGAAAACTCTTGCCTTTTAGTTGTACTGGGATTGCTACAAATGCTACAACTTATAAAAGAATCAGCAGAATTAAAATTAACATAATAAAATATCCATAAAATGGTAAATATTGGATTTATGCAAAGAGTAAAACTGTAGACCCTATATCAGGAAAAGCTTTCATATTAACTGCTTAGGTTTATTTCTTTGGTACCACTTTCCTAGTCTAAAACGGAACCATCCTCAACAGTGCTTTGAACAGGGAATCTGTGCTTATCTGATCAAAGCTAAAAAGCTGATGTGAAAGTCAGAATAGCCCTTAGGCTTGTACTGAGGAGTTGACATTTCCTGGTGTGAAACTGCACCTCATTTCCCACCTTGCAGCCATTCCCTTGCCTACAGCTGCAGTCTACCAAAATGGAAGTAGTATTATGTATCCTAAGTCCTCTCACACTTCTGGAGTGGAGATGAACCTCCACATAAAGCTCCTGCTTTATGACTCTGCTGATCAGTGTTGCATATAAAGTCCAAAATCAAGAACAAGATGAATTTAGGTTCTTGTTTGCAAGAGGCTGAGCCTCAAGTTCTGCTTCCAACAATTTGGTAACTTGCTATTCTTTATTCTATATCAGCAGGTTTTGGCCTTAATCTCATATAGGTAGTCATGTCAAATTGAAAGGTGTGAATCTGATAGAAAAAAACCCAAATCTTAGCAGAGGTTTCAGACAGGATATGCATAGTATGAGGAATTAAACCCGTATGGAATGAAGATTTGCAGTGTGGTGTTTCTATGAAGAAATATTAAATAACTTGAACTTTAGAAAAACCTTGAGTCTTAATGAAAGCTAAAAATCCCTCACATTGTAAAGATGGAAATCTCTCAACACGAAGACCTATGAGGTCAAATTCCAATGCTTTCAATAATTGTTGTATAAATCTGGATTAAAGTCTTTGAAATTAATGGGCTTGCTTTATTGGCACAACTGTGGAAAAAATTGACCCACTGAAAAAACAATGTTAATAAACATTTATCTAGGCAATTTTAAGATGAAAGAAAGGTCTGAGACATTAGATGCAATCTCTTATAATGATTAATACATGAGAAGATTTATAGGTTCAAACTTCCAGCTCAGATATTACATTTGGATTCTAGAATAATATCAAGAAATTTATTGCCAATACCCAAACTTTCATATTGTTCCTGAAGATTGCATAGAGAATTGTATATCATATTTTCAAATTCTTTTGTCATAATCTTTGCTGTACTGAAAAAGTTGTTTCCCACATTACATAGGCAACCAGCAAGACATGATACAGAACATTTGCAATCTACAATCATCCAGAAAGGAATGACCAAGTTGAGAGAAAGCTGAGAAAGGGTTAACACAGTGAAGATGTATATTAAAAAATCACTGCATAGCTGGACCATGTTATGTGATTGGAAGGCCTACTGTAATACTTTTAGATATTTTCTGCCTTTTTAAGGTTTCCTTAAATATGTGTATAAATAAACTGATTTATTTACTGTGAGTTATGTAGTAAACATAATTCAAAACAAAAATACAAAAATCCATTTTAAACACAAAACAGACTAAAATATTTTATGCAATAATTTTTGTGGTTTTCATTTAACGCTTTAGGATAACAGCAGGGTTTCCTACTGTGCATGGCTGAATGCGTGTTTGCTCGCTAGGACAAGAGAGAAATTAGAAATTCTTAAGTAACATAGTAGACTTGTAACTTAAGTAGCTAAGTAGACTTGACTATCTGTGGAATTTATTTCTCTATGTATTATGCCCCTGCTAGAATTACATTTAAAAATACCCTAACAAAATATACTTTTCCCTTTTTTTCAGATCTGTTTTTTTCTTTAGTTTCAGACTGTTGTGTCACACTTAAAGCTAATTTTCATAGACCTTGTTTAAGTTAATTGACCTTGTGGAATTTTCCACTGGCTTCAGATTGTAGCACTCAACACCTCCAAAATGCAGGCTCTGAGGGTCTTGCCTGAATTAAGTCATCTTCAACAATCAGACATGAAAACTCCCTCGCATAAAAACAGAGGCTTTTCAATGGATTAAGTTAATGAGAAGTATCATCATCAGTGGCCAAGTTTCTCAATTCCCTTAAGTGCCAGTAACAGTAAACGAGGTCCTGAAATCCTAGGATACCAGAGAGAGGAGGATTTCTGTAAGGAGCTGTACACCTTCTTGCTGGAAACACCATCAGAAACAAATTGGAGGTAGATGGGTTTGTGGAAGCAAGGCTGGGGTGGGCATTGCTTTGGTCTAGAGGACAAATCCAGAAAGGGCTATGTCCTGAACCTCTGGGGATGGCAATTCCACAAACATTTAAGTTACTCAAAGGTGTCTTTTTTGACACTGCTTTGGCCATGAGATCTGAGTTGTATGGTTTTCCCTATGTGTCGAACTCAGAAAGCAAAGAATCCAAAAGATGGGGACACCTGAAAAATCTGGGTCATATTTCTCTGAGCACCACCTTTGCCCAAGAGGTCCATATACTAATGATTTTCTTTGTAGTAAGACAATCTTTATTAAGGTCAAAATATCCCTGGAAAAAAATATAAATCTTTCTCATAATGAAGAATAACGTCAAGCAGGGGAATAAATATAAACCGACACATAAATTAGAATCACAATATATGTATAAAATCAGCAATACAACATGATTTATGAGTACAGCTTGTGATCCAAGATGCTGGTAGGTCCAACAAGCACACGTAATTATAATAAAGCCAGGTTTTCCAGAGTGGCCTCTTTGGAAAACATACATTATTATTAGGTTGCCAGTGCATTCACTGGATGTAAATCAATCTCTTCACTCAATGTGCTGACAATGGCAGCTCTGGACATGATAAAATTTTATGATATCAGAGCATCAGCACTCCCACCTGCAGTCTTCATTTATTATTTGTATGTTTGAGTTTTTGACCAAGACAGCTCCCAAAAATATTAACTTTCTGCCATCTCAGTGTGGCCTTCCCCTTATTATACAGCCTTTTCCTTTAGCCCTCACTCTATTAATTCCTGCTGTTTTGCCTGTCATTAACTTTCCTTCTACATTAGACAAAATCACAGTCAGGTTTAAAAGACTTTTAGTCCTTTTTTTCATTACTGGCCAGAGAGGTTACAAATTTGTAAGCTGACAATGAAGCATGTAGCCCTGCTATTTTACTATGAGACCTTGAGTCCAAGGCAGGGTTGGATGGGGCTTTGACCAACCTGATTTAGTGGAAGGTGTCCCTGCATGTGACTGAGCGGGGCTGGAACAGGATGATCTCTAAGGTCCTTAGAGCCCAAACCAGTCTATGATTCCATAGAATCATATTCTATAGAATCTATATTCTATGTTATGTTTGAGAATGGTTTTGGGGAAGCTCTGTGCCTACAGTCATCCGAGGCAATGATGCAAATTATTCCTAGGAGGTTTTCTTTCAGCAGGGCACAAAGAACTAAAGCTGACTCTGTTCTGACAACTGATTTTGCCAGGATGAATGTCTTTGTCTTGCCTGAGTCATGAAGTTTTGGCAGGAGGGTTGTGCAAAGGTGTGGGAACTGTATGGACATCTCTTTGTGTCTCATTTTTATAGACTGGGTTTTCAGGCAAACCACAAAACACATGAGTTAGAGGGATGAAGCAATTTAGCTATCATTGGCTTCAATCTCATCTGTACTAGAGGTTTCTTAAATTGCTCTGAATTTCTGCCCTGTGCTTGCAAGTGAAACAACTCTGTGTACAGTTCAGGGGAGCAGTCATGTCACCAGTGTCACTCCAGCGTGACGCACAGGGCAGATGAGACAAGAGAGCCTGCAGCAACATCCAGGTAGGGATGAGCAGGAGGAAGATCTTGGGCTTGTGATGGTGATTCCCAATGAGTTCATTGACTCAAACTGGAAAAGAAAGAAGTCAAAAAGGTCAGCCAGTATTGCTACTTTCCTTATTATCCCATGTCTCTGGAATTGTGATATTGTCTTCATGTGTTATGGTGAATGAACTCAGTAAATTACTTATGTCATGCCCTAATTAGTGCTTCCAAAGGAGGCTAATTTAATTAAATTACAAGACAAAGACATAAAGGGGACACATCCTTCCCTAATTCAGAACAGTTATGAATTTCATTAGTAAGTTTTAAAATGGTTTAGAATTCTGTGCTTTCATTTGAAGTTCTGGACAATATCAAAAGTCAAATATAAAAAATACTGAAAGTCAAATACAAAAGCCATTTTCTCATCTGAATAGACCCTCATCTCAGCTTCCAATTGCACATCAAAAGATCCCATAATTTCCTCTCAAATAAAAAATTAAGATCTTAGGTGTAGAAAACATTCTTTCCCCTCCTCGTGTCCCCATAAGCCCCTCACTGCATCTATCACTGGTTTCACTGTCCTCCCTGTACCTGGACCAGCTAAGGAGGGCAGGGCAAACTGCAGCAGCCTGCCTTTGGGGGGCTTGATAGGTGACCTATGGAGCTCATCTGTTTTGTTTTGATCCTTTTAATTTTGTTAGAGGCTGTAGTGGATCTCCATCTTATTATTTTAGGAAAAAAGGAGTTGCTTTTTTGTATTTCCTCTAAAGTTTCACCAATGAAATATGTGAAAACAGAGTGAATGAAGATATAGATTGAGCAAACTGATAACGAAAACTCTTACATGACCCCACAAAGCTTCATTTTCTCCCCTACTCCACATTTTTTCTTGTTTTGTCAAATAAAAGAATTTATTTCTTTCTTCCTTGTTCCTACTTTGGAGTGCTTTTGATTATCTTTTTTAAAGGACAGCTGTTTGTCACGCTTTGAAGGTTGCAGTTGGACTTAAGCAGCTTACCCTGCAGAATGAAATGTGAGGATCTTTTCAGTACACAGACAAGTATTTTATATACTGTGACTTTGGTGGGAGGTTATTTTTTTGAAACAGTTCATAAAATGACTGCATTGTGACCGGAAATTATTTCTAGAAGTCAACTACTAGGTAATTTCTTCCTCCTGCTCTCATTTATATTTTCTTTATAAGTTTAGTGAAATTAATACTGTAGAAATAACATATTTTTGGCTTCATTAATAGGAACATAAGAACAAATTAACTGAAGGTCAGTGAAATTTCACTGTGTTACCCATGGTTCTGTCAATCTTTCTAGTCTTTGGGTTTCCTCTAATTTCATTGTGGGTATTGTGATTTTCTTTACCTTATATTTAAATCTTACAGCAACACAAGCTGAAGGCACATGTACAGAACTTTGAATTCACTCTGAAAAAGGACATCTTGTTTCCATATTTCTTTTCCTTTCTGATGATGATGATCTCACTCCTTTTCTGTAGCTGAAAACCACATTTGTGACTACCAATCAGTCACAGGCTTTAAGCCAAGTGTCACTCACATCTTCAGCCTTCCACGCCACTAAAGATCCCTAAAATCCCCTGGGGTTGCAATATTTACACCTTCACAACTAGATAGCTAAGGAAAACTGAAACAGGCAAAGCCTGCTGAATTATTTTGGCATTTAAGCTACTTTCCAGCACTGGCACTGCAGGCATATCAGTTCCACTCTGAAGTTAGTCAGTAATGAAGTCATCAGTCTTGTGTCAGTGCAATGCACTAAGCTGTCAAAATGCTGTCTGCTGTCTCTTGCTCCTCTCTGTTTCCTTTGTCGCTGCTCCTTCATGTTCTCCAGTTTCCTTTCCACTCTGATGCTCAGGGCAACTCAAGGTAAAGGCTGTTTCAAAGACTCCAGCTGTGCTACTGAGAGGTTTACCATCTTCCATCATCCCAGACATTGAACTGGATGAATAAAAACATGATCACACAGCAAAGAGAAGAAAGGGAAAACCTCTTGGAAGGTTTGTGCATCTGACAGGGACAAAGAACTTGCATGCTGTCCGTAATTCTCATTTAGTCAGGACTTGGTCTAGAGCAGGCATAGCCTCCTATGGTATTTTGTAATGCACAAAGGCACAGATCTACTATCTCTACCAACACAATCTTATTTTTTTTTAATTTGGAATAAAGAAAAACAACACATTTGCACGTGACTTTACCTAATTCCCTTGTAGAGAATTTTAAGGAGCTAATTAAAATTAACACAGAAAATTTTGAGAAAAAGCCAACAGAAAATAGAGTGCCAAGATTGAAAAAAAAAAATAGGAGGAATCTTAACTAAAGGAATTTTTGGTCATTCTGGAGTCATTTAACAGCAGCAAAACAATTCTGTTTGGTAATTTTTAGGCTTGGAGAGTTACTGTGCTTTGGGAGATAGGAAGCAGAAGAAATGACAAAATCATGTGCTTAAAATTATGTAAAAAATAAGTGAGCAAGTCTTGAAATGAGAAAGACTCACTTTCTACCTGCCATATCCATAGTCATTTCCTAGATATGCTCTTCTGAGAAGGAATCAAAATCCACAGGGTGGTTTACCATGGCAAAAAAAAAAAAAAAAAGAAAAATTGACACAGACAGATACTTTGCTGTTTCCATTATATCATTAGATCAATTTAGAGCTGCTGCAACCCCCTTTGCCCAGGGAAGGATGTATTTCTCTGCAAGTCTTGTTTCCTAGTTTTATTAAACTGTGAATACAAGAATCATGCATGACCTGCAAAGGATATAAGGTCATCTGGGTTACATCACTTTTGGTATGCGAACCAGCTGTCAAAAATGCAATAACAGTACGCTCTGGGAGATTATGGAGCTGGAGAGCTCTAACATCAGCAAAGCACAGAGAGTGATTTTTCAAAGAGGTCTGTGCTGTCATCGACGTCGGAGAGCGAAGCAACTAAATTCCTTCAGCGGCTTTTGAAAACATACCTTGAAGCAGCAAGACGCACACAACATTCTTAATTAAGTCTCTTCATTTAAAAATGGCAACTTTTGTAGGAAGTTTTTGATACTTTCAGCTTGGTAAGTAACTGAGCCCTGGTATACAAATTCTCAGCACTTTTCAGGTCATACTAAGCACTGTCTCCAAACTAAGCACAAACTCCAAACTATTCAGAATTCTGTACTACTTCTGCCACTTTAATGCTGTAACACACTCAGCCAACATCTCTCTGCTAGTTTACCCAAAGTGTGTGGCAATTTGTAATACATTTGCAAACTATTTTGATCGAACATACAAACCCCGTGCAACCAAATTAAGAAAATTCCTCCTTAATACTTAACGATTCAGTGTAGTAATAACCATAATAATTATAGCAGAGTGGAGAGTTCAGTGAAAATTAGGTGTGTAAATAGATAGTAAATGCATTAATTAGGCCAGAACCAGAAAGGCTTTTAGGGTCTTGTCATACAATCATACAATCATGTCAGCCATTCATCTTCACTGAGGGAAGTACTCCAAGTGGGTGCTGGAACTCCAAGATGACTTTTCAGAGTTCTGTGTAAGTCATTGAAATTTAATTTTTGCTACACATTAACCATTGTTTCAGAATGGGTGCTGTTACTTATGCCCTAAATCACCCATTTGAAATGGGGCTTGAATTTCTTAATTTGCAATCTGCTTCACCAAGCTGTTGTTTTCTGACTTTCTTCTTGCAAATACAGTAAAGAGACTGAACAGCATACCTTAAAGTGTTATGCAACCTCTATTAAAATCCTGATCCTTTAGGACAGTGCATTTTCTGTACACACACATGTATCTCACTAGCAGCTGTTCCCAACTATATTGAAGTCTCTTATTTTCAGGTTTTTCCAACTGCTTTCCCATGCCTTTCTTTTTTTTCCCTACTGACAACCATGTCACATAAAAATGTTGTCAGATTAGCTTCTAATGGCTTTGAAATGTATCATAAGAATGAAAAAAAAAAAGAGCATTTCAAGAGACTGACTTGTTTCTTATGTTAGTCTGGTATTGTTGGCAAACAAGTTATGAAAAAACCAACCATGAATCTGAATTTTTGTTGCGTGAATGACAAAATACAAACCTCTACAAAAAGTACATAATTTTTGGGAAAAATATTTCTGCTGCAAAATGGAGATAGAAGACTGCGTGGAGGCAGAGGTGTATACGATGAACTAAATTTTTAATAAGAAAAATGTGCATCTTTATCAGAGTATTCAGTTTAGAAGCTGCATAAATCAATAAATGAACACTGTTACCCCACTAATGATTTCCCGCTACAAAAGCAGCAGCAGGAAGAGAAACGCCAAGTACTTTACCAGCATCAACATGTTAGAAGTTTCGGGTCCTCCATTTGAATGAATGAATGATAATAAGGCATTAGTCATACCAAGTACCTTGTAAATACCATGTAGAATCAATTGCTGGAAACTCTTTGGTAAAGACTATAAACAAGAAATATATTTGTAGAAATTAGACTGTCTTACTGGAGGAAAGATGGGCTACATTTGTGGGTATTCTATTCAAAAGATCATGCAACCAGCTGTACCCTGTACATATTCAATATTAGCATGTATCACTAATGCGTACATGTAGCAATGAGGTGTACTCTGGGGAAAATGAAGTTCTAGAAAACATTTGCTGTTCCGTTTTCTTTGTCAAATTACTAAATGTGATTCACTCATTTTAAGCTCCAACTCTTTGCTAGAAATATATGGATTATTTCAGCCCATTTCCCAACAGTAGTGATATTCTAACCAGGATTTATGAGACTATAAAAAGTACCTAAGAAAAGTAAATGTAATGGCAGGTGAACTAATTTTACTGTGCAGAAATTCTGTATTAGAAGATTTTGAGAAAAGATCCAAATATCAGAAAACAATAAGATTGCTATTACTGTATCAGTAAGATAGAAAACATATCCAGATCATAGTGCTGTTTATCATGAAAAAGTAAGATTTATTTGAGAAACTCAAGATGGATAGTTTCACCACAGAACAGTGGTGATTTTTTTCCAAGTACTTTCAAATACACTTTCCTCACTGGACTATACTTTTCTTATTTTCATCTTATTCTTTCTCTTGGTTCTCTCTTCCATTATCACAGTATCTCCACTTTCTTCAGTGTCATCTCTTTTTCAGCATTTGCAATATATTATCGTGTCCCCTGGTTAATCATCACCTAGATGTAAAATGCTGGTAGTATTTTAGGAGTGTCCAAAATTTCTCACTGTAGCAATACTCCCAGCTTCGTTCACCAAGAAAGAAACCTCAGGCGTTAACTCTGGGTTTGGCTTCCAAATCCTCTTGCCTTGTCACAGCTTTCAGAAGTGTAAATACCTACTGTAAATATTTCAGTATTTCAGTAGCGCAAATACCGATTGTAAATGCCACCATCATTGTTCACAATGATAAAAGATTGAAGTCTTTAAACAGAGATGTTTCAGACTGGCCTCCAAATTACATGCCTCTGACAATATATTTCAGCAGACAATAAATTCAGTGAAATAAATTTCATTTATATAAATAAATAAATAAATAAATAAATTCAGTGAGGGTTTTTTGTACAGTGAGAAGTTTACTGTCCAATTATGAGACTGCTTTTGGCCAAAATATTGGGAAAAATACAGCGTGTTAAAGCACTGAAAAGCTCTATGCATGGTATTTTTATTTTCTGAATTCCACCAATATTTATAACAACCATCAAGGAAGAAGAAGAAGAAAAGAAGAAGAAGAAGAAGAAGAAGAAGAAGAAGAAGAAGAAGAAGAAGAAGAAGAAAAAGAAGAAGAAAAAGAAGAAGAAGAAGAAGAAGAAGAAGAAGAAAAAGAAGAAGAAGAAAAAGAAAAAGAAGAAGAAAAAGAAGAAAAAGAAGAAAAAGAAGAAAAAGAAGAAAAAGAAGAAAGAAGAAGAAGAAAAAGAAAAAGAAGAAAAAGAAGAAAAAGAAGAAGAAAAAGAAGAAAAAGAAGAAAAAGAAGAAAAAGAAGAAGAAAAAGAAGAAGAAAAAGAAGAAGAAAAAGAAGAAAAAGAAGAAGAAGAAGAAAAAAATGCATTATCCTGGTAATGATGCAGAGGTGAGCTGAAGAAAACTTATAAGGTTTCTTATCTAAATAGCTGAGATACAGTCCCTAAGTTCCCAAAGGAGACCTGATCTAGTGTCTATGTGTATATCTCTTGCATCTGAGTGCCTCAGAAGCAGGAATGTGTTGATCTTCAAAGTTCCTGTGAGGAAGAGGAGTATTACTGCCCCTTTTTACAGAAGGGATGGTGGGGCAGAGAACACAGTGGCTCCTGGTTCACAAACTCTGCCAGTGATGGAAAAGCATCAGTCCTTCCTTCCTCTCATCCCACACCATTGTTGCCCTTCTCTGTGTGCCACCAGAAGCCACCATCAATCAAATCCTGAAATGGAGATGCTCCTGTGTTAAAAATGAATTTTTTTCTTCTTTTGTGGTGGGGGAGACAGCTGAAAGAGACCTAGCACTTGCATGCCCTGCCTTGTGTCCTGGTGTAGCACCTCTGCTGACTGAATTGCTGCTTTTGGTGGCAGCTCTGGACCTCCTTAGCACAGAAAAAGAAAATCCTGTGTTAAATCCTGGGAGAGACTCCAGTGTGCTTTGTGCAAAGATGACTCTGGTAAAGCAAGGAAGCTGCAGCTGCAGGTCCCAAACTTCAGGCAGTAACTAATGGCTGCATTAGCCTTCCCTTCAGTGCTGAGCTGGGAATTACCCTAACATAAAGTATAAGTTTCTAGAGCTACAAAGCATCCAGCAGTAGCCAGCAAAAATTTATTAAGTGCATAGGTAATATGAGTAATCTTATTAACATCCTTCCAGGGCTAACTCTCGTATTACTGAATTTACTCTATGCCAATAATATTTTAAAAAGGACCTTTAGCTGATCCATCTTTTGTTTGTAAAAATAATAAAAAAAACCAAAAACCCAAAGGACAAAGGGGAAAATAGAACTCATTATAGGAATTGTCACTGGAACAGTTTAAAAATAATTGAATGTGTAGCTGCGAGTATAGCCTACAATGTAAAGCAGCAGCAGTTATAATATTTCTTCCCTCTAGGGAAGATAGAAGGGTGGGCTGGAGTGAAGGCAGTATGTACCTGCCAGCATTTTGTTGGCACATACATATACAGAAACATCTTTTCCATCTTATCCTGAAACTGTGGGCATTTGGGAAGAGTGACTTGGCCATATACAGCCTCCTGTAACAGTATGTCTTCAGAGTGGAGTTATTTTTTGACTCTTATTTCAGCTCTGCATTTTACTTCCTTTCTCATGCCCACACACAAACTCTGAGGCTGTCAGTCTCTGAAGGATGATGAAATTGGAAAGAGAAGTTAGAGACAGTTTTTCACATTCATTCAGTGTTCTCATTTTCCCTGTTTACTGATGAGGACCTAGCTCAAAGGAACAGAGGTTTTTCAGAAACAGCTAGACCTCGTAGAGGCATCACATTTGTTCCTTGGTTGTTGGCAAGTGACCTTAAGATATAGGAGCCCTCTCCAATGCTATGACATGGTCATTACTACCCACTCTTTGTTGCTACAGATCCAGATAATGTCACTGATTATTTCCTTATTATTTAACTGATAATTTCCTTGAAATGATTATAGTTGGGCTATGTAATTCAGCTATTCGAAAGCTGCTCAGGGTCTGAGACAAAATGACTTAGATTTGAGACAACTCCATGCACTGCAGAAAGAAAGGACTAAGTGAGATACCCTGTGAAGGCCAACAGAAACACCCAAGGGAGCACCAAGCTAATGAGGATTCATTAGCCCAAAATAGCTTGGCAGTCTGGTTCCTTGCACCTCATCTCAGTAAAAGCTGGTACTCAAAGCTGAGGGTCAATATACAGCCTGACTCTGCAGCGAAGACATGCTTAATGGGGCTATTACATTTTCCACATAAGGGAAATCCACGACTATTTATATCCAGCTTAGTACTTTGGATTCAGGCAGAATGCTTCTGAAACTACATCCATCCAATATTAATAGCATCTGTCTCGCAGATTAACTATCACATTGTGTTTTTATTTAAACATCATCACTGACCAATCACTCACTAAATTATTTAAAGGAAACAACAAAAAATTGTTTTAAGGTCACAAGAAGGATGTCAGTGAGCCAGTATTACTAAGCATTTTAAAACCTGGAAGATTTCATTTTAAGGAACTGTAATAATGCCTTTCTTTGGCACATGTAATTTTGTATTTTATATTTATGAAGATCGACATTTCTGAAGTGTTTAATGAGCAGCAATATAGTTCCTCAGTTTAAATGCAGAGCCTTATACTATTTTTAATATTATCCAGTAAGTAACTCAGTGCCATATGCTTCTGTAGTTTGACTGCCAAAGAATGCAGCAAGTTGCTTCGGAGGCTGCCTCCACACCCCAGCCAAAACCATGTTTGTGGTACAGAGCTATTGATGTCCTACCAGTGTGGAACTTAAAAATGGCCCCACAGAGAAGTTATGCAGAGGTTCTGCTAACTCCATTGAACAGGATGTGGCTTGGACCAATGCATGGAATCGGGGTAAAGCTTTAATACTAGACATGCTATACTGGAAAAAGACAGTACAGTCTGGCAAACAGCGAGGTGCTTACTCCGCTTGGTTGCCAGATGACTTCTGCTCCCCCAAGCATAAGCCACATTCTTAACTTTCATGCACCATCCTAGGGTATATTAAATATTTTAGACTGGGAAATGGTAAGAGAGACAGTCCACTTCTAACTTCTGCTGCCTCCCTCTCATCTTGGGCAGGTATAGGTGACTGAGCTAGAAATATATGCATGAAGGTTAGAGAATGGGAAAAGACATAAAGAAATTATCATCAACAATAAAGTGTGAAAATGAATAGAAATTGAAGAGATCTGTTGTTTGTACACATACCTTTACTTTGTTGTCCTGCTGTGCATTATATTGGCTATTTAGTACAACATTTACCTCTTATGTTCGGAATGCAAATCCTTACTTTTTAATTGTTTGTCATACTTGCTCAAGATTAAACTCTCATTTTGCACTGACTGGATTGCTTGCATAAACTGTAACAAGTAAGCACTTGTATTCCCATCTTATTTTCTTAACACCATGCAGAATAGTTCTGCTGTCTGGTAATCATGAGGATCTGCAAAAAATTCCAGTGTTTTCATTCAGCACACGGGTACCCATTGATCCCCCCAGCACTAATGGGAGTCCCAATAATCTAAAAACCAGAGCCCAAGATGCATACCAGGACCTCCTTAAGGTGCAGCTCCCAAGGCACTGTCATCCTGTGAGGATTGTAAAAATCAAGAGACTCATCAGAACAAGAAATTGCTACATTTCTAAATCAGTTCATTTTGTTGTAGTAGAGCTGATTTGATGGTAAAAGTGTGATGTGATGAGGACTCTGAGCTCAAAGCCTTGTGGTGTTTTTCTGGCTGCAATAACTGGTCTGTAAAAAGACAGATACTCTCTACAGACTTTGCTTTGTTAAATGAAGACAGAAAAATATTTTCTCCCCTTTCCACAAAGCAGCTGAACTGCCTGTACTTAATATGACAGAAAACAACAATTAAAATAAAACTTACCTCACACATACCCCAGTCATAGCCTATTCGGATATTTTCTATACAATTTAATATTTTCAGCCTAAAAAAAATAAGGGTTGAGAAGGCACATAAATGGAAACAAAGGAACAACAAATCTGAAACAGATGTTAGGAAGCACTCCCAGCACAGGAGAGCTGATGTGCTGAAAAGCTACCTGGGGGTAGGACATTAAAAGATGCCTCTCAAGAAAGCCTGTGAGGAAGAGCAGAACAATGGAGGAAGGCTGGATTCAGATACCTCCTGGTCCTCTACACCTCTCACGCCACCACCACGGGGAATTCTGCTTTTCTTACACAGCACGATTCTGTGGCTCATTCAAGCCCCCTTTAAAACAGAAGCAAAAACATGAGGGAGAAATTTTGACTGAATTTCAGGTTAAAAGAGTAAGAAGGAGTAAAACAGATATGGACAGAAGGGTTCACCCCAAGATGGAATTATGTCCTCTATGCCAATACACATAAGTTAAAGCACAGTTCATGAAAAGGCAGTAGAGAGAGGGAGAGCTGAATTCCACTGTTATAAAAGATATGCATGTAAGCTAGATTGTAGGCCAGCTCTTTATGAAAAACAGTGGAAAACTGTGGAATAACTGTGGAAAACACAATTTATTCACAATGTTGAGATGGAATAAGGGTCCCCAGAGTTCCCTACCTTTACAAGCTACCTAAATCAAGGCTGCAGTCCAACCAAAAATTAATTAGTATTTTCAGTGTGCCCCAATCTCCATCAAGTTGCCTGTAAATATAGGGAAGGTGTGGAGAAGGATGTGGGAGTGCATGGAACAAGCCCTAAATAAACAAAAAAATAAGCTAGCCAATAAACCTACCAAAGTAAAAACAAGTTAACATGCAATGCCCTAAATCTGCTCTCTTGAGCAGGTTGATCAGTGATCTCCAGTTTTTCATGTTTGGTGCCACATGGTGTATGCAAGCCATGACAAGACTCTGAGGAATCAGGGAAGCTGGAGTCTGGCCGGCATATGAAATCATTCCTGAAGTGCCACTGCCTGTGACATGAGGGATCGTTCCAACATCTTTGCTTGCCTTCAGGACCTTTTTCTGACAGGTGCAGCAGATGAACTTCTCTTACAGCCTTCCTTGCAAGCATGAAACCAACCCACCACCAGTCCAGGATGCCAGATGATGGAGGAAAGTGGCTTTGTTCATACTCACAGGACTCATGGCATTCTTGTGAATGAGCAGCAGGGATCTCCTCTTCTGCAGAGGGAAGTGCTGAGTGCTCTGATTTACAGCCAGCATGGGACCAGGAACAGGAAAAGCATGAGCTTCCCAGTCTTCCTCTGTCCTGACACATGAACTGCACACTGTCCTCTGCGCTGAGAGCCACCCTGAATTGCCAGGCAAAATGCTTGAGCTGGGACTGGAAATCTGTTGCCTCTCTGGAGCCATTTATGTGCCCCAAATCCTGCAGTGACCTCATTGATTCAAATAAGGGGGAAGGATTAGCTCCAGCTCAAATTGTATCTCTCATGGGAGAAGGTGCAGGGGCTGCTGAGTCAAGTTGGCCGGGGCAGTGGGAGTCACAGCTCTGGTCTGAGGTGGGTGGCAGGGAGCCAGCACCAGCCTGCAGGACCCTCACTCCTCTGCCCCTCACCAGTTCCTGAGAGAGAGAGACAGAAATTGTTCTGGTCTCTGAGGGGCAGCTAAGTCAGACTGTGAAGAGCAGGCTTAGGCAATGGTACATGGAAATGCTTCATAGTTCAGCTTTACAAAAGATTGAGATAAAAGGGACAAGGCTGTGTAAGGACAGATAATAGCACTCCTCAATAGGCTGTGTGGATGGTTTAATGAATGCTTTATCTGTTCCTCAGTTTCTGTTAGTTGCTGGAGTTGTGACTTTAAAAAAATATGCACAAAGTGTTGATGACCATTTTGTCACTTGCTTTTTTGACAAAGACTTAAAACCAAGGATTTTTTTTTTGTAAAGAGGGGAAGATACTGAAGATTAATTGAGTTTTCTTTCTAAAAATCACTTGCACCAGAAGCAGAAAAGGAAGGAAAATGCTTATATTTTCTAGCTAGGAATAATATCCATAACTACAGCAGAAATCCAGAAAGAAGGGTTTGGTCCTCAGAAGAAAAAAGCCCATTCTTGTGGTTTCAATCATAGGGAAATAGTGCACACACACACAAAAATCTTTCATTATAACCTCAGCACATCTTGGATGTGAGAAACAACATTCGTTATTCAAATGTTTTGCAGCATTTTACGGCTTTAGGGACTTATTTTCCCCTGTCCTTCCTGAGAGCCTTCTGAGTTAAAATAATGGCTCATTATCTGGGCAGCAGAGCACCCCGAAGAGTGTTTTCTTTTGTTTCGCTCATGAATTACTGATGGAAATGAACAGCTAACAAATTAAGTCACCCTGGTAGTTGGGGGTAAAAAAAAAGCCTTCAACTTCAAGTTCAAGATCTGTTTACAGGTCTTTACAAAGGGAATGGTTTCTCTCTACTGTTGTATACCAACCTTGGTTCACTGTTCATCATCTGCATTTGTACTTTAGGACTCATCTGCATTGAAAAAAGGAGTGACAGAAAAGCCAAAAATATTGAGTGATCTGGTTACAACATTTTTTTTTCATAACTGTTTAAACATGGCTTTGCACCACAGCATGGACTAGAGCTAAGCTGGCTGTAGCTTTGAGGCTATAATTGAAGATCTTTTCTACAGTAAAATACTGAACTATTCATACTATGGAAATAGCAGCTGCATTAACATATGTGGGTGTCATTGTTTAAAGAACAAACAGGTTCGATTCATGTGCTAGATGAAATGCAATTTTTGGTAACACAAGCCTACAGCTTGTGTTAGATAGATATATATTTATATAAAATATATATTCAAATAAATGACAATATTTGATGCTGGTGGTATATATTTGCAGTTTTTTTCAGTGGGAGTTAGTTTTTGAAGGAACACAAAGGAGCAATAGTGAGACACTGAACTCAGCCTAAAGGTAAACTAATACCATATATATACTTCTTTTTCTTTTCCTCACTACTGCTGAAATTCAATAAATGACTCCTTATTAGCAGATATTAAGAACTGTTACAAAGGATACAATCATCTGGCGAGGCTGACAAGTGTGCAGTTGAGCCATCAAATAGCACTGAAGCAGGTCATTTCTAACAGAAGTGTGGATCAGAGGCAAGCTCTGTTGTGACAAAGGATTTGACCCTTTGAAGTGTCTCATCTCCCCCTTCCCAAAGACAAGCATGAAATTTAAATGAACCCAAATTCACTGCTATTAATGACAAGCTAGATTTGGAAAAACTCTGAAAGATTTTTGTTTCGTTTTTTGCCTTTGCATTTATCACAAGTTCATATTTCCCATGGTGAGATTTAGTCCTTCCGCTATAAAATAAGATACCATGGTAAAGAAAGAGGAAAAGAAAGAAAGAAAAAAAGGTTTCCTGAACTCCTCATAATATTCCCAGAGAACATCTCAGCATTAACTGGAAAGTTCCACAAGCTGTCCATGAACATCAGAGAGCAAAGGCTCATTTGAGCTGTGGCTTTGGTGAGCCAATCTGCTCACACTTCATCAGGAGTGTCAGGGGATCCTGATAAAATGATAACGATGGGAAAACATGGGAAAACATAAATAAGCTACTTAATTCCATTTGTTTTAGCATTTCTTTATAACCATATGCTTGAATCATATCACACCAGCCTAGCCTTTGTACTCAGAGAGTTCCTCTGAATTGTATTAGGTAATATATTGAAAGCTGTATTTCTTGAACTGCCTTTGGGTTTTGTGTGTGTGTGTGTACAATATTTCCCTGTGATTGTGTTTTTGTACATGCAGAAAACAAACGATGTTTCTCCCAGTCACTTTGCTAGAAAGCAAGGTCATCCCCTGAGAGTCATTTACTGGAAAAGTTTGTGATGAATAGACAAATTTATGTGTAAAAATCTAGGAGTATTATGAAAGAGGTATGAGTTACCATTTTATTTTGATGCAACAGACAGCACTAAGTAAGCAGTCAGCAGGCGGAGCATGGCTCCACGTTAAATGAAAGCTTTGTGATAACTCTTCTCTCCCACTGGGAAGGACACGACAGACAGCCACCAGCCCTCATACTGCTCTGAGCTGCTGAGGAGAAGGCAGCATGGGAAACATTGCACTTCTCCAAATGCACAGGAGACTACAGATACAACTTGCTTTAGCTTCAGAGAAAGGTATCTGACTTTTTTTGTCTTGCCTAGATGATGAGTATTAAAGGTAAAACTACCCCAGGGAAAGATTGTGTCCTTCAGCACCTTGAGCCATGTTCCTCTTAGCCGTCATAGCACAGCAGACATGTTGCCCATACTTCTTACACTGAATAAGGAAGCTCATCATGGAAGGCTTGTTTTTCTGAGATATCTGTAAAGTATCTGATTTTCTTTCAGTACATGCTGGTGAGTTAACAGTAGTCATTTTGATTTCCCTCTCCTTACTGCTGGCAACCAAGTGCTTCCATACAGACAGGTATGATACTGTGTACCTGATGGTTTACATATTAAATAAGTATCTGCAGATCCAATACCCTGGACATTGTTTACTACTCATTTAGTTGGCCCAAGTTTTTTCATGTATTATTTCATAAATTCATTTTATACAACTGCCTTGTGCACAGCTCTGGCCCATGCTCTTTCCTCCCATGCAGTGCATACCCAAGCAGTGCAGTCAGTGAGAGGGAACAAGGGTCAGGCATATTGCCCTTGGTCCATGTACTTGGAACTGGCACTGACCTTGGAAAACAGAGGAAAGGAAAAAATAGGAAGATTTCTTTTCTCACTCCCAGAAACTGTTCCACAGTTGTGCAGTTGCTAGATCAGATGCAAAGGGGAATTTTGGAAAATGCAGCTGGGGATCCCAGAAAAAGTGGGGCCATTCCTTTTGGGCAGCAGCCCATAGTTAGATCAAATTATGCTGATCATGAAACTGTATCCTTAGACAGGAACCCACAGCTGCAATTGCGGAGAGAGTCCTGGAGCATGCGCAGAGCAACTGGAATATTCTGGAAATGTAACAGGAAAAATTCAGGAGTTCACAGCTGAGCATGTGAAAAGTGAAGTGAGTCAAAGGTCTGAAAATTGGTATCACTTTGGGAGGATTTCCTGAGGAAGCCAAAATTAAGCAAACCACTAAGGCAAACAACTTTCTCTCTATCATGTTTCAAACTCTTCTTCCAAAGCATGGGACAATATATTGGTCAAAAAGAAATAGATATTTTGCCTAAAGAATAGATGAAATAAAACTGATTTTTTTCACTGTAGCTTCCTAGGAATTGTCATCATGATGTTATCTCTTACATGGAAAATTTTATCTGGCACAATTCAGTTTAGGCAACAGAAGGCTGTAGAGAGAGAAGTGGTGGCTTTTCTACCTGCTTCCAGGTTTCAGATGCCACCTGCCCCATCTGCTGTGGTTTCTTGTTACCACTGGCTCAGGATTCTCAAGCTCCTGGAGGCCAAGAACCTCAATGGGAATAGCATGCTACCCTGACAAGTCCTTCCCTTCCCCTTCAGACAATGAACCAAGACTCACAGAAAATCAGCTTTTGTCAGGCTTTACATTTATGGCAATTCCATTTTTCCTCATCTTTCTTCTCAGTTCATCATCTTCTAAGGCACCAGTCTAATATTATTTGATTGTGACCATGTAGATCCATAGTGATGGAATCATAGAACCATAGAATGTTTAGGTTGGGAAAAATCCTTTAAGGTCATTGAGTCCAACTGCAAACCTAACAGTGCCAAGTCCATGAACAAGCCGTGTCACCAAGTGCCACAAATGCAAGCCTTTTACATCCCTCCAGGGATGATGACTCAACCACTTCCCTGGACAGCCTGTATCAACGCTTGACAACCCTTTAAGTGAAGAAATACTGAACTGGACTCACAGCTCAAGGGAAGGAAAGAAGAATTTGGCACTCTTTCAGGATTTGAACAGATATTGGCCATGGCTGACCTAGAAGGCATGGCAGGACCAAGGCAGGGAGAGGGACTCTGCTCCCCACCTCCTCTCTCCCTTCTTACTGTAGTTCTTTCCTCAAAACACACTGCTAGACTTGTGTGATTCAAATATTTTGGTGTCCTAACAGTATAAAGACAATTGTTTTGATGCCATTTTTTTCTTCTGGTCTGAATGGAGTAACGCAAAAGGCAACTCAGGAAAGGGGATCCATAAAAAGATAATGAGCCATCACCAAATGCAAGCTGTCCTGCTCTCAGTTACAGTAGGATCCCTTTATGCCATCCTGTATGTGGAGTGAATACACTTGTGCAGAGAAAAGAAATTTCATGGGAACAGAATTCAGGTGATTGCTCCTTATATTTTCACTAAAGCCTGGTTAAATCACATTTTATAACAGCCCAGATTCTTATATGTCTATTCAGATAAGTACCATGTTTTAAATGACTAGGATCTTACCCTCTCACCTCTTAACTAGTCCAATGGCAAAAAAAAACCCATATTTTTTAAAAGCCATTTCTCACTGTCAGGGCTCTGTGCCTGGTCATCACAGAACTCTGGAGTAACTGCATGATACAAATCTAGATGAAAAAATATATGGGCAGCAGGATAGAGGAATCAAATGCATTGCAAGAACAATGTGGATAAATGCTATTTCTACAGAAAATGTAGCAGGTGAATTTGCCTTAATTAATGATAAATTAGAACTGAGGATTGAGCCAACATCTGTTGCAAAGTTCCTAAGCATGCAATTTTTTTTTTTTTTTAACAAAAAACCCACTTAAAATTCAGTGCTTGTTCTGCTTTTAGAATGATGAAAGACAGTGAAATACAAGCATGAAGACTTTAGGATGTCTGTGGGTACTGTTGTGATTTGAACACCCTGGTGCTAAGTGTATCAAAATCCCATGGACCTCTATAATGGTTCTACTCAGTCCATGTCTAGTATCTGTAGTACTTGGCAGATTTAGCACTGGTATATTCCCAGTATACAGGCTGAGGTTTCAAATTACTGACGAGGCATTCTGCTTCTTGAAATGTGGTGTTAAAAGTACCGTAGAAGTCTGAGCAATATCACCCTTTTTAAGGTTTGTCCATTCATCATAATATTGTGCCAAGGTTTCTTAGGTAAACTTGATTGACAGACACCCATCTTTATCCTCTCCATGGCTGGAGGTCAGCATTGGTGGAAGGTAATGCTTTTTTAATTAGCTGCTAGGGTATTATATTTCCTTTGTGTGGATTGCATGTTGCATTCCTGTGAGTCACTATCTGAAGAGATAGTCTTTGCATTCACTGCTAAGCATAACACAGACAAGTGGAGAAGATTTGTAAAAGATGCATATCAAAGATGTTTATAAAAAGTCTTGGATCTAGGCAATCTCCAGGTTTTCCAACAGTCACTGTAAGAAAAGAAAAACAATAGAATTGAAATGATGACAGAACCAAATCCAAAGACACTCTTTGCAGTCTGCACTGGGAATCACAAAGCCAAAATACTGACTATAAATTGTGGAAGCCACCTCAAGTCCTTCACAGATATGACTTCTCAGTCAGAATCAAAATGATCAAAAAATTGCTGTGCAGATAGGGACAAGAAGTCATCTGTTTAAGATGACAGCAATCTGTAGAATACCTCTGTAACTGGATTTATGTTTACCTAAAATCACCCTGTGGAAAAATAGATTATGGCAAGAACTCTAAAAATTTCCAGTAATCCTCTAATAATGTACAGGTATTTGTTTGAGGAAAACAGAGTACATGTGAATCTTTATACAAGACTGTTTCTAATAAGCTTAGAGTAGACTAGAGGTGAAGGGAAATTGCAGAAGAAATGGAAAGACAGGGCTTCCATGCAGATTCCACATAGGTGGTCAACACGTTCTCCATGCTCCTAAAATTTATCTAGAGTCATTTGTCATTATGCAAAGTAACAATATGTGAAGTTCTGCTAGCAGGACTAAGCTAGGCCTATGACAAGGATTCTTGTGAGACTCCAAAACTCAGGGACTTCCTTAGTAGCAGTCAGTCCACTGCACTTTAAGGAGCAGTAGTAGGTCACTGGGGGCATCTAGTATTGAGAATACTCTTCAAAATGGGGTTCACTAGAACAGTTTACTTAATATATGAATGAATGCAACAGCAACATTTTTGCAAAAAGGTCCCCTTTCTTTTCTGGTTGGAACTTCCACCTATAAAATGTTATCTTAACTAAGTACTTGCTCCTGGAACTAATTCAGTAAAGCTCTCTCTCAGGCAGGGACTCATTTACACTTAGATTATCCCTGCAATTCAGAAAAAGTGGAACAAAATGAGACCATACATTCCGTGCACATAAACAGTGAGATCTGGCCTCGGTCCAGGTGGTGTTATATCCCATAGCATGTAGAAGTATGTGCATATGTTAGGTGTAAACATTCATAAATATCCTTCAGTCTTCTCTTCAATAAGCTGACTCTCTAAGTGTTTTCACTTAAACTGAGGAACTGCTACTTGGAATAACACTTCCAAAGATAATGTCCCAGTGAGAGGCAGAGGCATAGGCTGATGATAAATCTTGCTTACACACAAATTGGTCTGTATGGAAAGGAAAGGGCATTGCAGACAGGACTGGAAACACTCTGAACTCTAGCTAGGCCCGGGTGGTCTCAGCCAACTTAGTAGCTACCTTGCAGAAGACTAAACAAAAACATGTAACAATGTCCAGGATAACCAAATAATGATGCAAACAGGTTATTTTGAATCAAACCTCCAAGGCTTTCAGAAAAGTTTGTAAATTTCTCTGTCTGTTTCTCTGAGCATATTCTGTGTGAATAATGTCATGTTATGTGTCATGTGGGAAGACAAACTTTTGTAAAACACTGCAAAGTTTTATCTGAAATTGAATCCGTCTCACATTTTCCTCTTTTTACACATGTACACACAGATTCTACTAATAATCCTTATTAGTAGAATCTGTGTACAAAATTCAGGGTAAATTTCACTTTTGTGTATGTATATGGTGATGGGAGAGGAAGATACAAGTGGGGGAAATAATACCTATGGGTGATTGTCCTATTTTTTAATAATATGGTGATCATGATTTTCAAAACAAGAATTTATTACTTATGAAGAAGAAAAATTAATAGAACTGTTACTTAATTTTCTATTCCTTTATTTTTAATAAGACGTTTTAGAAATTTTAATTTATTTTTTATGGTTTCAGAAGTTTATTTCATTGATTTTCCTGCTACTTACCTTTCTAACCTGTCTGCTTTTGTACAGTATGATGACAAGTAATATCTGTCATAGTAGTGGGCACTGATTTCTGGACCTTTGGTTACCCTCAGTGTGTGTGTACAGTGTGCAAAACATGGTGTTTCAAATATATAATACACTATTTGTTTGAAGATGAGCATAGACTCCAAGACCGAAGGCAGCATTTCAGTGATAGGGCACTGGATTTTTTTACCTGTTCTTTCTGTAGTAATTCTAATTTGTGAGAGGAGAAAAAGAAAAGTTGTCTTTACTTTTCCATCACAGTTAATTGGCTTGTGTAAACTGCAGGAGTCCCGCTCAAGATTTATAAACAAATACACCATTATGTTCCTCATTAGTTTGAGGAATACCTGGGTAAGTGGTAGCTGTCAGATAAACAATAAGTGCCCCCCTTCTTTTTTGCTTATATAATAATCCTAGCATTCAAAGACTAATCACTACACACTGATCTACAAAGCATCTTATTTCCTTGTCAAATTTCTCTGCTGAGCTTAGCCATGCTTGTCAGCTTCCCAGATCCCCCTTTCAATAACTGGTTTATTCTTAGCATCTTGCCAAAATGCATTCCTAGGAGTAAACCATGGAAGAATGAAGTTCTAATTTCTTTATCTTAGTTAAGAAGAGGCTTCTACCCATGCTCATGGGAAAGGTCAGAGGCAATTTTGGTTGCAGGTTCCCTTGAAAGAAGCAAGCATGTACAGCACATTGGGGCCCTTTGTCTACAAACACAGCTGGCCACCAAAGGAGATGAGGAGAGGAGAGGAGAGGAGAGGAGAGGAGAGGAGAGGAGAGGAGAGGAGAGGAGAGGAGAGGAGAGGAGAGGAGAGGAGAGGAGAGGAGAGGAGAGGAGAGGAGAGGAGAGGAGAGGAGAGGAGAGGAGAGGAGAGGAGAGGAGAGGAGAGGAGAGGAGAGGAGAGGAGAGGAGAGGAGAGGAGAGGAGAGGAGAGGAGAGGAGAGGAGTAAGAATAAAACTAAGAAGAGGAAAAGAAAAAGAAATAGAAAAAAAGAAGAAAGAAAAAACAAGGAAAAGAAGGAATAGATGAGAAAAAGAAATGGAAGAAAAGGAAAAAGGAAAAAGAAAGGAAAAAGGAAACAACGAAAAGGAAAAAAGGAAAAGGAAAAAGGGGAAAAGGAAAAAACAAAAAGGGAAAAAGGAAAAAACAAAAAGGAAAAAATTAAAAAGGAAATGGAAAATGAATGATGAAATTGATCGAGGAACTGCATGATCTTCTATTTTAGCACAAATGTCAGTTATAGCTCCTAGGTAGTGCTAAACTGAATTTCAAAGATAGAAACTGCCCTGTCCTCTAACCCTTAGCTTTTCTGGTGTTTTTCTGGTCAAAGTTGAACCTCCCCTTTCTTCCCTGGGCAGGGTACCATGGTGAACACTGTACCCAGCTCACACCCAACACAATGCAGAAGGCCAGGCAGCTACACATAAATGGTCATGGTTTATCTTGATGCCTTTTCCTGGTCTTAAAATCAAGAGTCATACACGGTTAGAAGGGGGAAAGTGATTTTACCTTGGTATTTATTTTAAGGATCCTTAGGTGCACACGTCCAGGTCGAATGCACCTCAATGCACACCACAATGCACGCCCCCAAAAGATCTGGAATAACATTATAGGTTTTACTAATTAGCATATCTATCAAAGATTCCCCAATGAGAGGCTCAAGTGAGCCCCCCTCCCCAAGGAACCTTCCCCTGGATGGTTCTATCTTGGTTTACAGAATGTGTTCTGGAGAGGACCTTGGGGTCTGGGGCCCACTGATCCCTAACTACAAAGCTTCTAAAATGTTTAGTCTCCTAGCTTGACAAACAAGCCCAACAATGTAGGCAAAAGCACTAAAGAATACAGAAGTTGTAAAAAGGTATAAAAGGGGCATAAAAGAAAAGGAAAAAAAATCTTCATGGCATCAATCTGTTCTTTGGATACATGTGGCTTGCAGGTTCTGATGGAGCAAGAAGCATTATGCCCCAGGTCTGTACTCATCAGCAAGTTTAAACAAATCTACACCATATTGAATGAGTACATCCCTATGGAGCAAGTGCTGAAAATGAGCATTTACTGACTTTCTAAGCATTGACTAAGTGAATTAGGGATGGATTGTTAGATCCACTAACGAGAATCTGACTTGTCCTTTCTTGTAAAGGCTAGAAAACTTACTGATTTTTGTCTATTTATTTCTGACGTTTCATTCATACTAAACCACTCATATGTTCATATATGCAGTAAATGACCCTGTAAAGAAAACAGCAATCAGAAGGAAAAGCTATAGCATTTCAGTATTGTTTCACCTCCTGCTTGATGTCTGTCATGGGTTTCACACAGTAAGCTCTGCATCAGTTGAACAACCTGAAGCACAGTCCTTAGCAGGGTAAGTCTAAGACACCATCCTTCCCCATAAATATGCCTGTGGTAGTTCCCAAGCCCACACTTTTCTGTCACATTGCAGGAAAAACAATGCAGTATTTCCCAGCTCTGACATAAACAATATTATTTTCTCCAGTTGACAGATACAAAAGACTAAGCATGTTGTGCTGCTGTATTTTTATTTATTCTCTAAGTTTGACTTTTACCTTAATTTTTTGTACTAAATTCCTAAGCGGGTCCTGTATATTAGTTCACTGTATCAGAAAATATATTACTAATTTTATCCACTGATAATAAAACAACATTCTCTGCTTTAAACATACCAAAGGAAAGGGAACTATTTTCAATAAACCAAATAATCCTGGATTAGATTGGATCAGAACTTTGCTGTTTTACTCAGCGTGATTTAAAATTATATTCACGGTATAATGATCTACTTAGAAAATTAAGATGACAGGATTTTATAATCAGGGATTATAATCTTGACATTTTATTCTTCAGTAGGATGAGTCTAGCTCTACGGAGATAATGGTAAAAAAGCCAGATTAATTCACAGTGTTTAGACTATGTATGTGTGGATAATGCTTCTGGCTGCCAATCCATTTTAAAAGGAGGAGACAAGATACAAAGGCTGCTTTACTGTTGTTGAGGTTGGACAAAAGAGCAGTACAGAGACAGAACAGCTCCTTCACAGTTAAAGACCATTCTCAATTCTCCCTCTCTCTTGTTCTTATCTCCCTCTCAGGTTACTGCATTTTCTGTTCCCCTCATGCCATTGCAGTAGTGCTGAGGACAAGTGAGATAATACTTGGCCCAAATCCAGGCAATCATTTTGGAGTAATTAGTTCAGGTACTGCACACCCAGCCCATACTTTTTTTTTCAGGTAGGTATCAAGTTGCTCACATTACCTGATTACCTGCCTGCATGTGGATGGCCAGCCCCAAGGTGCAGGTAAAGCTCATCACCAGTAGCAAGTGAGGGTTTAATTGAATGTATCAGTTTGTTCTGGGAAATTTGGCTCTGCTGCAATGACTTGTTTTTCCTCATGCTGCTGCATGCAATCTCCCTTTTGCAGTTCAGCCTTTTTGGCACTTTTAGCCCAAGAGCATTGTCTATGTTGTGATGACCTTGGAGCTGTTGTTACTTCTGACGCTGCTTTTTTTGTTCCTTCATTTATTTGGAGATCTGGGAAGGAGCAGTGTGCGTTTTTAGGGCTGAATAATTTTTCACCCTGAGAAACTCTGGGCACAAGCAGCTGGGTGGATGGCACTTTTCGGGTGGATGCTAGGCTTTTTAAAGATACACAAACTGCACATCTCCTGTCTTCCCACTGATTTCACAGAAATTCAGCAGTTGTGTGTCAGAAACACATTTAGTTCTCACACAGGAAATACTGGATAGAGACAGAGGATGACTGACATTGGCATACACTGTATGCTGATGGCTTCCTTGCTCAGGCAACACTTTTGCACCTTTTATTCTTTTCCTGCCCCATCCAGTGATTCCTGATCAACTCTTTGCCATGCCTCCCCAGGCACCCCGCTAGCCCAAGATCCTTCTGACCTAAACTCTTTTCCTGAGTGTACCTGGAGCAGCAGTAATGTCTTGCCCATGACTCTTTGGCTACGCACATGCTCCCTGACCATGGGGACCCTTCAAAGGGCAGGAAGGAGCTATGTCTCCACCTTGTCCTCACCTCACCTCTCTGCTACAAATGTGAACAAGGGTGCAGCTTTATGCCAGCTGTGCAGGTAGCCTTGGGCTATGGATATATTTCCACCAGGAATTGGTGTGAGGCTGCTAACAGCTTCACAAAGACAAGAAAAGAGCTAAAGAGCTGTTGGATGCTAAAGGCTTCCAGCCAATACTAGCCTGGATCAGATACATTTTGGCAGCCTTGAGGTGCATGGTTCCAATTTCCCATTACCAATTCCCCTGAGCTGCTCAGTCTCCCATGGTGAAAACTCTAATTTAGGAGAGATCCTGTAGGGCTGCCTTGTTCTTTTCCTCTTTGCTTTGTTTCCAATTTTTAGCAGCAAGTCCATGAAGTCTTGCAGTCAGATGCCCACTGGCTCTCAGGTGAATGTAAGCAGGTGTCCTGAGAATAGTTAGCTCAAGATCTAAAGCTGCAGTCACTATTTATATTCCTAGAAATCAGAGAAAATAACAGTATTCTAGTCCCATTTCACCTAGCTGATTAGCTCTGCAATCAGTGCGTGAAAGAATTTGAACTTGGAGGCTACTCAGAATTCTGAATAGCATAACCCAAGCAATGGGAATAAAACAGTGGAAAGAAAATTATGTTCCTTTATACAACTGATTGCAAAGAGAAAGATCAAATATATTTTCAGTTAGAATTTGATTAAAATGCAGGCAAAGAGATTCAAGTTGTTCTTGCAAGAAAAGGTGACTATGTGCATACAATATTGTTCAAGAGGGGTGGTGATAATTCAGTGTTATTTGATTTCTTTAGAAGAAGGCCAGGTTCTGAGCTTGCATGAACAGATTATTTCCTTCAAAGTTGGCAGAGCTGTGATGATTGCAACAGCTGAAAGTCTTGCTCTGCACTGCATCAGTGCTATTATAATCACTGTTTTCATCCAGTAAAACTAAGTAGATCAACATGGTCACGGCTGGCTCCAAGTTTTTCAGCAGCATATCAGAAACTGGATGTCACTCTCCTGTGGACAAGGGTCTAGGAACAGGCTCCTTCTGCCAATGGAGGCAGTAGGAGAAGAATGGCATGTTTAAGATGGAGAGATGAGGGAGCTGGGCTTCCTGCTGCCCTTGCAGCAACTGAGGGAATAAAGGGTGTGAGCCCAGGCAGTCTCTCCAAAACATCACCCCCATTATTAGACCAGCACCAACTGGATGAGCACATTAACATCATAGAGGTGCCTTTACCCCATGCTGGGTTTTCTGGGCACTCTCTATAACTGAGGCAAAATGGTGAAGCAGGCTCCTGGTGTTACATTCAAGGCCTCAATTTTGCTAATTTTTTCTAGCAAAATAAATGCTGATGATTTCTCTATTCCTTTGTCTCCTTTCTGAGCTCTTTCAGTTTTCTTAAGAATCCATACAAATGCATTTGGTGGATGCATTTTCTGGCAGAATGTTAGAAAGATAAAGAATGCATTTACTTGTTTTTCAGATAATGGTGCTGTATCCGAAGCACAACTAAGAAACATCAAGATGAGTGCATGGACCAATGAAGAAATCTAGAAAAGCTCAAAGACATATGGAAGTGTGGATTCCCTTGCCCTCTACACCCACTACATGGCATGATGTCAAGTTAAATTAGTTAGAAAGGTAAGACCAGGGTTTGTAGTTTAAATAAACAGAATTAGCAGTGCATAATCCAAATTTTGCCACTGATGTTAAGAAAACCATCAATACAATATTTTTTTTCTCACCAAAAACAGTGTTTGCCTGTGGGGAAGATATACTTCTTTATAAATAATCTGAATGCAACCAAAGTATAATGTATACATTATTTTGGATACTTAAGACGTTAATATTAATGGCACATGGGTGGCATTAATAATTACAAGCAGTTTTCCAACTGCTTGTAAAGATATACTATCATGACTGAATTTGGTTTTGCAGCAAGTTTGACATGTCCAGAACATTATATTACATATACTTTACTTTTTTCTTAACCTACTAGTCAATGGAGAGATTAGAAAGGAATGTAAAAATCATCAGACAGAAGGTCTGACAAACCATTCATCTTGACACACTGTAAACATAATTCTCAGCCATCTAAGATGGATACTGAAAAGGTTCTAGCAGATAAACAGAGTGGCAATAAAAATCTCTAGAGAAACATTGATTTCCCATCATTTCTAAAGAAACAATGGATTACAGAGGTCAACTGGTTACACAGGTGTACCATCTTCAGTACACTATTTCAATTTCACTGTTGCCCCTGAAAAGAATGAAGTTTGTTGTTCCACAATAAGGGAAGTCATAGACAAGTGTAGGTTTGGTCAGGAAAGAGATAAATACAACAAAAATTATGTATTTTAAAACCAGACACAAAAATACATTAGAAGTTTTCCTGTTGGCTGAAAATGTTCAGAACAAATTTGAAGGAGAAAAGAACTGTGAATAGACAGACACTCTCTGAGGCACTATTAATCACTGATATCTTCATGATGGGTTGGACTGCAGCTGCACTTTATACCTGGAGAGATGTCGTGCAGCATTAGGAGCTGTATGGATAAAAAATTGTCACCTCAAGAGTTACAGTTTTTTCTGTGTGCTTTTCATTTGCTGGGAAAAAAGAACCTCACAGTTACTTGCTTGTGGTCCATATTTTGAAAATGGGATGGGGATGGACTGCCTGTCACCTCCTGCCCATTTGCTGTGTTAAAGCAGCAGCTTCATAATGAATTATCTACTCACTCCTGTCTCCACTCACTCATCAGCATCCACATCCCATATAGCTCATTCAGGGAGTAAGAAGGGACCCCTTTTAAGCCAAATTTTAGCATGTAATCTGCCCATTTTTTTTTTTTTTTTTTTTTTTTTTTCATCTGAGTGTATGCTGTAGGGAGTTTTTGGTCACTTTTCAGTTCCTGTTCAGTTTTTAAAAGTTTGGAATTAATCAGCAAACCTGGGGAAAAGCAAAATTAGGATGCTTTGGAGCTAACTCAGTCATGACTTTGACAGTTTAGTGCCTGCTCTGACAGCTTCCTATGCCTTCTGTCCTAAATACTTTATCTACTGCATTTTCCTCAAAAAAGTCATCTCATTTCATCAGTCCAATATAAACATGACTCCTCTCCTCCTTCTTAGGTCAGAGGGAAGTATTTAACTTGCTGGAACTTACCAGCACTAATTACTTTATTCATGAAAACAAAAATTTTGACAGCAGAGAGAAATGGAGGAATCTTGTGAATGTTTGGAGTCATTAAATGTACACCCAGGCACCTTCATATCTACTATTACCAATTATCAAAATCCTGGCAGAGTACTGAGGAAACTTGCGATCCAATTCTGTAAATACTCACCCACGTGGGAAGGGCTGCACAGCAGAGTGGCCTCAGTGAGTTTACTGCCAATACCCATTGTATTGTGTGCATTAAAAGTGCATTAAATGTGCATTAAAATGTGCATTGTGTGCATTAAAAGTTCCCTACATGCTTAAGCGCTTGCAGGAATCCTAATCTTTGCCTGTGCTGTAAGTGTCCGATAGGAAGAACAGTTCTGAGACATTTCATCACTTGTCAGATTTTTGTAAATTATCCTAAGTTTTCATTATTCCAGTAGTTTCCATGTTTACATGTAGACACAGCAGATAGGTCATGGTATTTGACTTTGCACTTCTTTTTTAATTAGTTTTGCTGACCAGGGACCCACTGTTGTTGAAACAGATGTTGCAGCCCAATAATAGCTCTCAGCTGCCAAGAGCAAACTGTGGAACTCAGCCTTCACCATGCAGAACAAATGAGTGCAATAAGGGGCCCATGAGCTCCAAACAACAGGAACACTCCACAAAATGTGTGTTTACCAGCTCTATCTGAAGGCACATAAAATTTTAAAAATACTTCTCTTTCTCATCTAAAATGTAACAAATGAGGAACTATTTCTCAAAAATGCACATAGACCCATAGAATAAATGCATTCTCTTTGTTCCTTTGTCTTGCATATTTGTTTCACTGTCTTAATTTGGCTTTGAGTCACATGCAGCACAGATCAGACAGGCTCTTCTAGACCTGAGAAGATCTAGTGAAACTCAACCTGAGTTCTCAAATCAAGCTTCCAACCAGTCATGTCTGGTTCAGACAGGCACAAGAGGAAACTGTAACACTTGTTCTCTATGGCAAAAATTAATTAGCTCCCCTATGAAAAAACTTTGGTTTTTCTTTAGAAGGACTGAGTTACTCAGCCAAAGTGATGATGATGATCTTAAATCAATATCCTCTCCTGTACGACAATCAGACTCCCCTTTTTTCTGTCTTACATATTAAGTTATTACTGCCTAGCCCAGTGTTTCTTTGCAACCTGCCTTTTATACTATGTCTTTCACCTATGAGTTATTGAGTACTATTAACCCCTCTTCTGTATAACTCATTTCGTAACATTAATAAAAATATTACATAGATCAGGCACAGTGTTGATCTCTGGACATGGCTTTGTACCTATTTGTCTTTCAACAAGATCATTACTATCTTTCTTAGGTTGAATGGCTGAATGGTATATTAATTTATTCTTAGACATATTGGTGTTGTAGAAATAGTGCATTTCTGTAAAGATTTCTAACCCATCTGCAAAAATAGGACTGTCAGTAGGCATGGGTATTTAACAACCGGAGAAAGCAGTCTTGAAAAGAAATGATGCTCATGCAGTACTGGTGGAGAGAAAATTAGGCAACAGCTTATGGTATAACATAGTGTAAAATTCCAAAACAAACCAAGAACTTATAATTCACATGGTTACAAAAGTCACATCCACACAAAGTCTCAGGTATGGTTACTGTAAGGTTTAACTTAGGAAACTGTTCATTTTTATTATTTTAATTTATTTCGAATGTCACTGTAATTCATCCCAAAAAGTTTTCTGGGATCTCAACATTACTATTTAAAACTATCAGAAATGTTTAAAGCACATAAACATCAGGGTGAAGAAAGGCCACACAACACAGACCCAGCTAAAGGATAAAGTGATAAATCCATCATCCCATCATCTCTTCCCACCTCATTCCTTGTGCCCATGTTACCGCTCCATGAATGGCTGCTTACAAAAGATTTAGGCAGACCAGCAGCCTACCCTGGCTCACACAAAGACCACCCAGTCTCTGAGGACAGCATGAAGGGAGCACCTACACAAACAGCCAAAGGAACCATTCATGGGGACACCTTTCCCTGCCAGGGTGTCCTTGGTGTTCAGCAGCAACAGGAATGAGCTAATGGGAACCCAACTGAATGAGGAGTCTGCAGTTTTCTCACATCCTCTGTAGCGGAAACAAGGTGGCAGTAATATTTGTATATCTATTAGATCTGTGAGATCCTGATTTTAATGGGCATTTGTGGGCACAGTAAAGACAATATGAAAAGAGAAGGATTTACAACAAATACTGGCTCAGGAACCTTTCTCTAACACATATACAGTATATAATTCTCTCTAGTAAAGCAAGTACCTCATAGATTAAAAAGCTTGTTCAGTCCTGGTCTGGATAAAGCACAGCAGACTGTGGAAGCCACAGCCTTTCTGCTCTTCCTGACAAATACAGTTTTCCCTGCTCACAGTGAATGAGAATGCTGCTCCAAAGATCATTTCCCAACCTCAGTGTTTTGATCATGTTACAGTTGCCTCTCTTTTCCTCTCTGCCGCACCAAACATAAGCTAGCAGGCTTCATTTCACAGCCCACTCTTGTCTTGGAGTCAGCAGTGAGAGCTCAACTCTCCCCTAATCCCTCTGTTTTGAATTTTTTCATTTGTAACCAACCACATCTGTGTGACACCTGACGTTGGGAAGAGTTTGCTGTAAACATCCACAAAGTCAGCTGTTTTCCAGACTTTTTCATAGAACTCCTTTGCCTTTGTGCTTATGGCAGAAACCAGTGAGACTTCTGGCGGTCTGAGACCTCTGCTCATCTGTCTGGCAGACCCTGCCTCCACTTGTACTCCCTCTGCAGTGCCTTTATCCTGTGGTTCTTAGACTTGATAAAACAGTCTTAACATTGGTGACAAAGCCAACCAAGGGTGCTCCTGCTTTACTCCAGACTTAAGCAGGAATGAGCTCCAGATCAGTCAAACAATGTAGTTTCCTACTTGTAGTAGCTTCCCAGGCAGTAGGAGCCTACAACCCCTTACAAGCCAGATCTCTTTCAGGTAGCCCTATCTGTAGTTCCCAAAGCATGAGGCATTCCCTTGAGAGGGCAATGGCATTTAGACAACATTTTGAGACATTGGCATGGAAATAGTCCGCACTCCATATTGTAGAATGGAAAGCTTTGAAATGAGCTGTGGAACTTTCCACTCATGCAACAGTTTTCTCCACTGTTCTACAAAAAGAAGCAAACTCCTTTTGCTTGGGAAAGACTGCATACACGCACCCCCCAAAAGAAAAAGAGTGAGAAGAAGAAAGGAAAAGGAAGGAAGAAAGGAAGAACGTGGGAGAGAGGGAAGGAGGTAAAGAAAGAAAAAGAGAAATTAAGGGTATCTTGCATATATCTGAATGTCAGGAAAGCATCTGGGTCATGTCTATAGCAGAGAGAATAAGGATCACATTCCCAGAGACACAAAAACGTTACTCTTAGGACAGAAAGTATGATTCATTTTTCTATCCAAAAAGGAAAGGTATCATTTGGCTTCCCTGCCAGCAAAGTAGACAAACTGTATTGCAGACATGTAGGTAGAAAAACAGTTTTCTTCTCCACTTTTATTTTGCTGATGCTTGCTGATCATGTGTGGGGATGGCTCCTGGAGCATCCCAGCAGATTGGCTGCTCCTGGAGTGGGCAAGCACAGAGGAATCATCATTGCATGCCAAGGTCGAGTGTTGGACTGTCATGCAGAGTAGTTTAACACTGTAATCTTAGTCTACCAATAATTGACCTACTGCTGGGCAAGTCTGACACAGATACTTGTCTCTGCAGGCACACTTCTTCAGTTTAAAAAGTGGTAAAGGATGTCAAAGGGAACGTAATGCAGCAAGATGGGAATGGGAATCAGTGTAAAATATGAGGGCAAGACATACTTGCTCATTTTTGCTTTTCTAACACACAGAGCTGCAGCAGCTTTTAAAGGTATGTAACTTGTTTCTGCATATGAGTGCTTTTAAGTGCAATTTATGTTCTTTACATGCATGCATTGAGCAGTTAAAAATCCATGCATTCTTGTGTGTCTTGCCTATTAAAACTGGTTTAGAAATGAGCTAAGCTTTCCTGCTTTGAGTGTAAGACAGTAACAAACTGAAGGCAATTATGAAGAATCTTTTTTATTGGCAAACTATTCCCTTAATGTCTTCCTTGAGGCTTTTGTTTTTTGGAGGGCCTTTTTTTCCTTCTTGTGGAGCATCTGGAGGAGGTCAGCCCTGCAGCCAGATTTCAGCCCAGAGAGTAGTGCAAGGCTGTTCTGAAAAGGCAGTCTCCCTGTTCCTCAGAGAATTGTCCACATTCTTCTCTGCTACAGCTAGGTGTGCAGTCAGGCATTTTTATCATTTTTCCCTAGCACTGTATTACAGAACTTCTGCATTTTTATATTTTGAAATCTATCCTGTTTCCCTGGTGCTGTTCCATTCCCGGTTGCTGGCATCCATGAACACGTGTAATAAAACCCAGGAGATATTTTCAAGGACGCTTTTTTTATTCCCCAAACTGCACTCTTGCAATTATAAAACCTTCCTTTTCCCTCCTGGCTCTGCCATGATTTCACAATACATAAGGAAAACAGTGATATAAAAGCATCTTTTCATTCCAGCATTTTCTCTGCACTGCATGCCATGGCCAGCCAGAACAAAAGCCAGAATTTTGAGTTTTTCCACCAGAGGCAAGCTCCAAGATCACTCTAAATTGCAGAGAGGGACTGAGCAGGAAGAAAGCCAACATTTCAACTGGAGGTGAAATCCCTCAGGTTAGAGGGGCATTTTCTTCAGGAATTTTGGTGAAAGTTATCTTGTAGGCATAATGACAAGGAAATTAAACAGATCATAAAGAATAAGGTGGCAAAGTGTCTGCACTTGGATCCCAACAATCCTAGGCAGAGCTATAGACTAGAGCAGAATTGCTGGAAGGTGGTCCAGTGGAAAAAGACCTGAGGGTGCTGGTTGACAGTGGCTGAACATGAGCGTGCTGTGGGCCTGGGAGGCCAAGAAGGCCAAAGGCATCCTGGTTTGTATCAGTAATACTGTGGCCAGCAGGATCTGGGCAATGATTGTCCTTCTGTGCTCAGCACTGCTGAGGCCAATCCTCAAGTGCTGTGTCCAGCTTTGGGCCCCTCACTACAGGGAAGACATTGAGGTGCTGGAGCATGCCCAGAGAATGACAGTGAAGCCAGGTGAAGGATCTAGAGATCTTATAAGGTCTTATAAGGAGAATCTGAGGGAGCTGAGGTTGTTTAGCCTGGAGAAAAGGAGGCTCAGGGGAGGCCTTATTGCTCTCTACAACTGCCTGAAAGGAGGCTGTAGCCAGATGGGAGTTGGCCTCTTCTCTCAGGTAAGAAGTGATGGGATGAAAGAAAATGGCCTCAAGCTGCAGCAGGGGAGGTTCAGGTTGGACGTCAGGAACAATTGCTTCACTAAAAGGGTGATTAAGCATTGGAACAGGCTGTCCAGAGAGGTGGTGGAGTCACCATCGCTGGAAGTGTTCAAGAAAGACTGGACGCGACGTAGTTTAGTTGAGATGGTGGTTCTTAGTCAAAGGTTGTGCTCAGTGATCTTGGAGGTCCTTTCCAGCCTTAAAGCCTCTATGATTCTATGCTATTCTGAGAAAATTCTACAGGATTTTCACCCACCCCCACCCTCCCTCCTCCAGTGCCCATCAAGGAAATGTTTTTATAAATCAACTATTTTTTCTTATTGGAAGTGACTTGATCTATAGAACATGTAGGCCTGGGGCAATGCAGAGTTATGTGAAAGTTGATATTAGAAAGCAAGGGAAAAGAGAAAATTAAGAGCAAGATGAGGGAAGTAGATAGGATGCCAACTGTTTATGTGGCATGCCAGGTGGAAGCCAATGGGTCTTTCAACATTTATCTAAACCACTTTTATTGGATTTTTGAATGAAATTAAACAAGCCATGTTTTGTTTTGGGGAAGGCACACTGAACTCACTGTCTCCATCATACCAGCAGAATTAATCATAATTAAAATTTAAACATGAGATATGGTCTTGTATTAATTCTTGGAGAAATGACACACAGTTTTCCCTTCTGAAAATGGAAGTGTCATACTCACATCTATAGATAAATTTCTGTTGCACAGAAACACAATGCAGCAAAGGTGCTTCCTTTTTCTCTTCTACAGATCTCCCACTACAGCCTGTCCAGCGCAGCCACAGCCATCACCTTGCATTTTGGTCATGCTGTTGTGCCCACAGAGGGAGAGCCACACTCAGGTATCGCCTTGCAGAGGCACACCATGTGGGGAATAATGCCGTTAATCAATAATGCCGTCCAGGAAAGAGCTCAGAATAAAATATTACGAGGTCCAAACCTCACCCAAGAGGAGGTTTGAGTGTGCTGTCTGCTGCCCTGGGCTGCCCTCTGAAGGCTGAAGTTGAATCCACAGCCCTGGATGAAAAGAGCACATTACTTGGAATGAAACTCCAAAGTTTTGCTGCTGGGGAACACTGGACAAACAAAACAAAGAGAGTGTCATTTGCAAAGGTTTTCAAGAAAAAAAAAGATAGCCTGAGGGGGACTGTATGTGGGACAGCTGCTCTTTGCCCCTACATTAACAAAAACTCTGTGACTCCAAAGAAAACTGAAATATCAAAAACTGTGTGTCTGACATACACTTTTTAAAAAGTGATTGTAGAGATTGTGAAAACAAGGGTTACTTTATAGAAAATGTTGGCACTTTATTACTAAGCTAAAGTGTGCCATTCTGTTTTTTGTCTGCTTGAGGGTAAGACAAGTTGGCGCTTTATAAGATAATCTGACCTGTATTGCCCTGACGCTGTCCTTGCCTATGACTGCACTGCAGAGGAACATCAAATGTCCACTCTGTATCAGGTACAGGCCTCTTTGTCCCTACCTACCTGAACTCATCTATAGGAAGGCTTTGTATACACTTACCGTGTTCATTCATCGTTTTCTCCATTCATGTTTCTCCTTATTCACATTTGTAAAAATAAACCATTTCAGCAACAGCCTGCTCATCATGAGGAGGGGAAACAAAAGCACATATGTTTCAGTAGACATCACACAGACTTATCCTTAGCTCACATTGCTGACCAGCTATTCTACGCTATTAGAAACATGATTGAAACCATTAGTCCAATTTTAATGAACTCCGTGTGCAACTTGAGGTTTTTTTTCCTAGAAGAAAATGTCTATCATATAATCGTACACAACATAATTGAGATAAATCCCAGTTTGGGCCATTTCTCAAATTTTTGGTTTGAGAGAATCCTTTCTTAAAAGACATTTGTGAAAAATAAACACAATTACATATACATTATTGGTTCTGCTTATTGCTTCCAGTAGACATTAGGAAAGGTGTGTGCATGTGTGTTCATTTATGCAGTGATGCTCACAGCTACAGTGAATTATAGTATATTGCAGCCTCGAGTGTACTCTGAACCCAACTGCTTTCTCAGCCTGATTTCCTAAGGAAATGAGTCTTATATCAACATGAGACACTTCAGTAACTTCTGAACCCTTCGGCCTACTTCAGCGAAATTTGACAAAGGTGATAGAGATCTCAAAGGTAGCAAAGCTCCCACTGGTGTGGGATAACAGGTAGCAGGCTAAAAGGAAAACCTATTAATACCCTCATCCTGGGTATGCTGAAGCATGACCTTGCTGCATATTAGACTTCAGAGCATCCACGAGGGAGCCCAAATCCTGGGTTAGACACCCAGTCTATTGGAAAACCCACCTTGAGTTTTGCAAACTACCTGCTTTTGTTTCAAAATAAATGATCAACTATCTTCTGGTGTTCTCTGTGACAAAGCCTTTTTTTCTCTCCATTAATTTATCTACCAAAATAAGATTTCTACAGTTTACTTGCACCTCTTTTGCACAGCATGTAGGATTAAACTAGTGCTTCTATTTCTGCACTATGTAGATGATACTAAGGTGCAGAGAGGTTAAATGTGCCCCCTTGAAGTTTCTAATGGTTGACACCATTAAAAACAACATTAGAAGCTGGATCCCAAGCCAGTTATGTCTCTTCTGCCTAGTACAAGGATTTAAGCCTAAATGCTGTCTTCTGAACCTGATGGGGAAAAAGTAATGCTTTAGAAAACCTCAAATGTTTCTGGTTTGAAAAAAATCTCCTATTAACTTTTGCCCATGTGGATGTAATTTTACTTCCTCTCTAGTCCCATCAACTCTGATGGCAACCCACTACACAAAATCGAACAGTTTGAAGTAGGTTTTATGTATAATTTCAGATGAAGGGTCTAGCTACTCACCAGTCTCCACTACTGGTGAGCTAAACCCTCTTGTTTTAACCCTAAAAAAACACTACAGTTTATGATGCCCTCTGGGGCTGACAGGTCCTTTCCCACCTTGATCTCAAGGCAGGGGAGATTTGATCAAAGGAACAATATTGGAGCTGGTGTGTAGGAAACACAAAATAGGATCCTGCATTTTCTCTTCCCACTGTTGTTTTGTGGACTAGTATGGGGTACTAATACTCCTATCAACAAAGGCGTGTCATAAACAGCAGTTACAAGTCATGGAACTTATATGACAACATGAAGCCTAGTGGAAGTTAAAGGTAAGACTCTTTTTCATGGGGTTTGGGCCTTGATGTGAGTGTCTAAATGCAACAAGCTTGAATTTCTCTGTTTTCAGTAGGATATTGTATTTTCCCTCTTCTGTTACAGAAATTAATAACTGTTTGCAAAAGGAAACTATCTCTAGATAGTAGAGTCGTTACTAAAAGCTGAGGAGGTAGAAATTCCTGTAACTCTCTTAGTAGCCTACAGGCATCCCATTTGACACGTGAGAGCACAGATGTGTTCAGCTGCACATAAAACTTCTCCCTTAGTTAAGGTGCAATGATCATTTAGAAAGCAGCAGTCTGACCAAAGCTGTGCACTTGTCAGCTTGACCTTAAAGATTTGAAAAAATATTTTACCAGCAGAAGATAATGTGTCAGAAAGTTGTTATAATTCAGTATTTAACCTATTTTTTAAATTACTATGACTTGAATTGCAGTAACCCCAGCTGAGATGGGGCCCAGATGCCAGGCACTATACAAACACCTAATAAGAAACTGCGGCTGCTCTAAGTCACATACATCCTGATCCTGCAAATGTTTAGGACTGTGTGTAACTTTACTACTGTCAGTATTAATGGAGTTGCTCAGAGAACTAAAGGTAAAGAGAAGAGACCAACAAGAGCCAGAGATTTAGAGACTGAAGTGTTTAGGTGTCTAATTCCCAATGGTCTCAAGATGTTAATGTGCATCTGGCCTTATACGACTTACTGCCATTAACAAATCTAAACAGACTCAAAGTCAGTGCACACATTCACATCCTTGTCTTCCATACCAGTGCAAAGTCATTTCTAAAATGCCCTTTCTAAATGTCTCTGCATTAGCTTATATGGTAATTTTTTAACTGAAGCACCAAAAATACTTGAATACTTGTGTGCAATTTTCTTCAGTTTCTTTCAGGACAGGATGCAGTCGCGTCCCTAAAGCCATTTGCTCAGCTCTCCATGCCCTGAGATCTGTTGGTTACTTACCAAGAGAGTGAAACACTGCTCTGTTCTACTGTGCTTATCATTACCCAAAGGAAATACCTTCATTGCACTGAGGCATCAGGCAGGGGAGAGGCTCTCCCTTGCTACAGCCACTGCCCACAGTAGTATTTCAAAGATCGCTGTGGATTAAGACAGAGGAAATATTTCTTTCTCTTCTCCTGTTCTCATTCCCCCCTCTCCCTTCTGGTGAGGCTGCAGGCTGAAGTCCCCCTGCTAGCCACATTCTCCTCTGTTTGCTTCCTCTCTTCTCTCACTTTTTAAAAAATACAGTTTTCTTTCAAGTCCTCTACAGTTACAGTGTTTTGGCCATCAAAGTCCCCTCCCAGCCATTTTCATTTACCTTGTGACTCTGACCCTTTGTAAGGCTGAGGATTTTCAGAGTAAACCGATCCCTGAGGTCCCCAAGGATGTTATTCTCATTTATTCACTCAGCCCTTTGAATGGAGCAGCCTGGGGTTGGCAGCGGTTCAGCAGCCCTGCATTCAGAGAGCGCACAATCCTTTTTCTTTCAGGGGCCTTTCAAAATAAGGCCCAAGGTTTGCTGAGGAGCTTGAAGATCTCTCAGTCATGCAGCAAGCTGCATTTCACTTCCAGCCACCACTGAAAGTGAAGAGCAGAGAAGGCATGAGAGGAAGAAGCCCACAGTAAATGAAAAGGGCGATCCCTCAGGACTATGCCTTCCTTGCCAGTGTGGCACGCTCTGAGGACATCTGTATCTGCTGCTACCGAGCTCCCCACCAAACTGGCAAGGGCACTGAGCCCCACGACCTGGGCGGAGCATGGCCCCTACAGGACACCCCTTTTCTCCAGGTGGTCAGTGGGCTGAGGGAACACCTCCAGTGCCATCTGCACATCCACCGGCAGTTATTACCTCTGACAGCTGGCCCTCCTTTTCGGGAGGGAAAAGGCCCCTTCTTTGCATTTTCATTGCAAAATGTTTGGGAATGGTCCCCTGGGACTGATAAGACAGAGACACGTCTGTGAGTGTCCCAGAGGGAGGGAAGGCTAATAGGAAAAGACTCATGGTTATGTACCACTGTACCTGCCAACTGGTGTGTCACAAACGGCTAAAATTACCAGCCGGTCAATTATCTGATTAAAGAGAGCCTTTCATTTGAGATTAAAAAGAAAAGAAGAAAAAAAAAAGAAAGAGAGGAAAAAAAAAAAGGAAAATGAAAGAAAAAGAAAATCCTGGCTGAAAGCAATACCTCTGCTGGGTTACCAAACTTAGTAGACATTGCGTTCTTTGCTTTTTACTTTTGGCAGTGATGAACAGCAGAGTTTAAAAAAAATCGAGGAACTTGGGGAGAATAAATATTTTGCATTAATCAAACATTTTTCTACATCTCATTCCTCTAACACAGCATGTTCTCATTTATCTCCCTTTTCACAAAAAGGCCTTATATTTTAAAAGAAAGAATGACTGCTCATTTTACATATTTCCATTTTAGTTCAACTGATTAAATAAGGAACCTTCTCCAGGAAAGTTATTCAGGTTTCATTAGTTTACAGTTGCCTTGGAATCCCTTTGAATTACAGCGAGCATAAATTAACATTCTGTCAGCTAACATCAGAAGTACCTCTTTAAGGCTCCTAGACTCAACAACGGCTGCTAAGGTTTGGGAATAAATGTACAATGTGCCGGGGCTTCACCAGCTGGTTAATGACCTGCCACAGTAGTTATAGGGCCCAAGACGAAGCTGGGGAAGATTAACTAATCTGGCCAGTCACTGGTGTGCTGGCTCGGAGTGCTGAGCAGTGTGGAGTGCGTGATTGTAAATTTTATTGTTTGACCTCTGCTGAATTAGGAGCTGGGGTTTTGGGGAAGGAGAGAGGGAGGGGGCTTAATGTTTTATTAATAACGTTTCCAGCGTTTATCCTTTCCTGTTTGAGTAACTGAAAAGGTAATTTCCAAACACGGGAGTCAGCAAAGCTGAGTTTCTTTCAAAAAGTGCCATTTTCTCTACACACAAATCAAACAAATATGGTTCAAGTTGCATATTCCTGCATTGCAACAGACAAAACTGGGGTCAAGTGTAGATGTTCTTTTTCATTCATGTCTGTTTACACGGTTCATCCTTCAGTTGCCAATCACCGAGCTACAGAGAAAACCATCCACAGAGTGCTACCTCTGCAAGCCACTAGCTCCAAAAACCCTCAAAATTCAATAAAATCTGAAACTTTTCTGGTCTCACCCATCTCCATTGCATTTGATTTCCTATCCAGGCAATGTGAGAGTAACAGGAATGGAGAGTGTTCATACAAGATTGGCATGGCTATGAAAAAAAAATAGGTATGTTATTGTAGTTACAGTGCAGCTAAAATGAACTCCCTTTTAACACATCTTAAATCCTTTCACATTCATGCAACTGTTTACTCTGTTACCCAACCAAGGACATAGCGACAGTATCTCTTAAGCATGAAATATTTTTATAATGAAACACTCATCTTCTGGATTTCTTCATATGATGGGGGAAAAGTATGTCTGATGTTAAACATATTTTCCTAGTTGGTTTCTACTTTGGATAGAGGAAAAGAATTGGCAGAAAATACATTAACTTTTTGGTGTTATTCAACTTGTTACAAATCCTGTCTCCTGTCTTTCCCATGATACTGACCAGTACCAGCTTGGGTGGGCATCTGTGGGGTGACCCACCTAATGGAGAAATTGCCTCCAGTTCCAGGAGTTGGCTGCACAGATGAAACTTCAAAGCATATATAAAGCTTCCAAAGTTCCTGCATTAATATTTTCTATTCAAACTGAATGTTCCCATTAACTCTAGAAATCTGATTTCCTTTTTTTTTTAAATCATTCTAAACTGTTTATGTTATGTTTCAAAATCCCCATGAATTTTAAAGTAACTAAATTCATGGCAGAGTGCCTTTAAGTCACATTCAGCTGCCTTCTCATTCTGGAAGGCTGAGTCTCAAATTTTAAACCCTTTGATGCCTGCACTGCTACTGGCAGACAAGTACTCTGCCCTTCATCCTTAGTGCCCAGTGTTGTCCCGATGTTCTCTGCAGCCCAACTGGCTAATACAGTGGCTGAACCAAACCACAAGGACATCCACCCAACATCATGAATGTCAAAGCCAGGGGCTGAACTGCTCTCCTGACATAGGAAGTGCCTGGATTCAAATCTCATCTCCAGATGTCAAGATCCCGTTCACCTTCAGTGTAATGTTCTCTTCTGAAAGGGTTTCCCATTGTACCTCCATTCTTTCTGTAAAAGATGAGGTGTTTTGGTGTTATTTACACAAGAAGGTTGCTTTCCATGCAAACTGAGTGGAGAAATGCACTTAGCTCCCAAGAGTTCCCTGCTTGACACTTCCAGCTTGTTAGCCTAACTGGTTTTCCACTCCAAGTACAGTTCTTGGTGTGGTTTATTCTTTATTGTATTACTCTGCCTCTGTGCTAATCTGGGCTGCTAATCTGGACTGAGCTTGAAAGAGAAATTTGTTAGGCTGGCTATTGCCGAGGTGCTTGAATGACGCTGTGAAGAACAGCAACAGGAACTTGCCAGAACACTGTCCTGCAACTAGGTAAGTTTAAAAATTATTACTAGCAGAAGTATAAGGTATGATATCAGTAGCCAGAGAAAATGAGAAATTGCAGGGTTTTATTTTTCCTTTTCCCACCCAGGATGAGTACTATATAAGGGATCAGATGCAACTCCAAACAATGAGGGAAGTGCTGATATGGATGCAACTAATGCATCTCATCTTTTCTAACTTGGGAAAGGGTGCATCACCCATCTGATTTTCACTGCTTTCCCTGTTAAGAAATGACTGTCAGAGATATGCCATTCCATGCTAGTTTGACCAAAAGCATAAACACAGACAGGCTTTTCAAATCCCTACTACAACAGAACTTGGGAGGGATAACCATATTGTGCATTGAGAAGAGTGAGTTTCAGGAGTTTAGAATCTTGGGCACTTAAGGGAAAGGTCAAGAGTTGTTTGCATGGTGAAAGAAAGAAGGAAGGGAGGGACAATTTAAGATCACAGCCACACTGTGGAAAAATGAAAGGTTCTCTGTTACTGGGTAAACAAAGGGAACAGTAGAGGAGTGGGAAAGAGCATGTCAGCCCTTAAAAGAGGAACCAGAGCAAACTCAGGGAGTGAAGGGAGCTGCATGCAGTGGAGATGAGGACCAGGAGCAGAGAGTTACCCAGTGTGAGAGCCAGAGATGTGCTATGGGCAGGGACAGCTCTAGGTTAGATGAGAGGAAACTGTGGGAATACAAACAGCAATGAGCAGCACCTGCACATCCTTCCCCTTTCCACCTGTTACACACATAGCTAGAGGGAGGCAGGGTAATGTCACCCAGGTACTCAGAAAGAGTCACATGTTTGTCTAAAAAGTGGAAAATGAGGCTGAGACAGCAAAATTACATCCTTCCTTTCCCTGTCATGCCTACATTGAGCCCTGCTCCTCTTCTGCCTCCTTTTGATTTTTATCCAGTCTGCCCCTTTAAAAACTCAGAGAGCCCGGTCTGAAGCTGAACTGGCTGTGGGAAACTGAGATATTATAGAAACCCCTCACTGCCAATTTATTAATATTACTGAGACGTCTACACTCAGAATAGATATATGGCTACAAGGGAGGCCTTCATGCAGCCAGAATCAGTACTCATGGCTCTGCTGAGATGTAATCTACCACTAAATGCACCACTTAAACAAATGTTTGCTTTGTAGGGCAGATCCCCGCTGCTGGCCACTACAGCAGTCGAAAAAACAGCACTTTCAATCCAGACACCCATGGGCAGATCTGGAAAATGATCAACTACTTGGCAGTATTTAGTCATGGTTTTCTAAAGCCAAACCCAGCTCTCTTGTGATGCAATGTGGCTGAAGGGTGACATGCCCATCCGTGTCACCGTGCCGTGGCACTGTGTGCTGCAGGGTGCCCAGCCAGCTCCCACTGCCCAGCTGGTGCAGCACAGGCAGTGCCAGCACCAAAGGGTGTCTGGAACAGGAACGGGCGCATGGTGCTGGAGGTTATTTCACAGCCTACCAAGGTGTCTTGGCTCTTTCAGCTATGAGAGGACTTCTGAAGAAGGCCAGGATGAGGAGAAAGAGGCTGTGTCATTCTGTTCCTCTCGGGGATGAACAGTTAGACAAGGAATTGGCTCAGGCACAAAGTGACTACCTAGGAGCTTTGTTTTACAAAGGAAAACTACTCTAAACTTCCCCAGTGGTAGTCCCTCACATCTTGGAACCATGAGTTAGTGGCAAATGCAAAACTGAAGCTCACTGAGGGAAAAAACATGTCCCAGTAGCGGCCAGAAAGATTATAAGATTTAAAGAGTCTTATGTATGGAAACATATTGTCAATTTTTCAAAGATCCCATGAAAAAGAGCAGGAATTTATCAAAACTGGTTCTTTATAGCAAAACACCTGTTCCTCTGATCACTTCTTTTTATGACTCTCTGAGTTAAACAGAGATTGTAAGTCCACTGCAGAGATGAGCATCAATTCTGGAGATGGATATTCATGCCCACAAACTGGATCAGGGCCTCTTTCTTGTCTCAGTTCTCTCACACTGTGAAACTTTTGCAGTTTCTGTCCAAGCACTTTGGTGTTTCCTCACTGATCTCTTGAACTTAGGTCTAAAAGGGGTCATTAGATGTCTACTTGACTTCTTGACTATAGAAGACCCGAAAATTTTACTGCCTACATCTAGCTTGAACTCAGTAAAATGAATATGACTATTATACATTTTCCAGAAAATAAAGATCCATGCCTAATCTGAAGTTGGCAAGAAACAAACTCTTTCTTCCCTTAATAGCTTCTTTCAGTGGTCAATCCCCACCTTCCTTAAAAATCCCCTCTCGTTCCTACCTTCTTTTACTTTAAAACCATTGTCTCTTATCCTATCACAGCAGGCTCGGCTAAGGTTATTTTTTATAATCCTACAGTGTCATTATCTGCTTGTTCTCAGCTCTAGGTGTGCTTGGATGGGTACAGACACACAGGCAGTACGAGGTTTGTAAGTCGAAATGTGTCTTTCCTGAGGCAAACTACTGTAATCGGAAATGGCTGACAAGCCCCTCTTTGGTCTGAAATAGAAGCAGCAAGCTATAAAATTAAATGTAAGTTGAGAACAATTATCCAGAGCACAGGAGGAGTTCAGAAGTCCTTATGCATGTGGGAAGGGCACTTTTTCATATGGTTTATTTTCTTTTAAATATGGGAAAAATATGGAGCAAAGTAGAGTTATGTTACTGTAGCCCTCCCCAGCAGCCTTGCAAAGCCAGAGACAAGGAAAGTCTCTACCTTCAGTGCAAGCCTACAGCAGGCTGTGCAGCTGGGATTTGTCATCATGTCAAACAAAACGCAACCACACGCCTTTCAAACTCATTCCACGGGGACCTTCGTCTCTCAGTGGCACAGCCACATCCAGGCAGAGTGGTTTGCAGGGGGAATAGTTGGCAGGCTTTGTCTAGGGCACACTGCTGAAGAGCCGATGTGCCATGCTGCGACAGGCATCTCTCGTGCAGCTCGCTGGTATAGCATTACTGTTAATATGCTTATTCTGTCTCTGTTTCTCCTACAGCAGCCTCGGGATCATAACCAAAGCAATAGAGACAGCACAGAAAGGGAGGATTTGGGAGGGCTTGATTGGCAGAAGGCTGATGGGTTCAACATGGGAAAAGTCAGATTTTCAGAAGTGCTTTTGAAAATCTTGCTCACCATAGCCAATGCTGCAAATCATGTGCTCTCAAGGAGCTGGCCACATGTGTTTAAGTACATTGCACTTAACTATTTTCAGTCATAAATATGTTTAAGGTTGGTGTTACAGTAGCCAGCACCACAGTAAGAAGATTGATCATTATGATATTATGTATCTTAGGTAAAATATCTTATGTAAAGCATGGTAAAATCAATACCAATAATCAAGTATTCACACCAAGAACATATAAATAGCACTTTTGTAGTCTTTATTCTGTAGTAAAAGCAAAAGGTAAATTATCATGCTGGTAAAAATACTGTTAGAGCTCTCCTTTCCTGATGAAATCAGAACTGAGAAGCTTTAATTCTCTGAGATTCTTATTTGTTGTTGTTTCTTATTTTATTTCTCTTTTATTAACCTCCAGCTGTCACAATTTATGACAGGCTTAGAGAAAGTCAAGTGTAACTAAAGGCACTGCCAGAATTATTTCTGTTGGTCTCACTGTCAGTATGACACTTTTCACTTGATTTTTATCTGACACAACCTGTGGAATAGACAAAGGAAATCTCTAGCACTGAAATTCTCTGACAGGAAGTATCAAACTGCTTTTTTATTTTCAGAAGAGACTAACAGAAATTGTAGACAAACAAAAGAGAAATATTGTCCTATTAATTTATGCTAACAGAATCCAGTTAATTTTCCACTTAGATGGATTTTATTTTGCATGAAGGAGACCAAAGATTTGTCTACTGCAAATGGACTCCTGATAGGATCTTAACCTGCTGTGACTGAAGATACTGAGAGGGCATATGACCCAAGGTAGTTTTATTGTTATAGCACAAAACACAGGAAATGGCAAATGATTCCCTGTGAGTTCTTGCTGTGCAAAAGTGACTTGACCACACATGTAAAAACTTGGGACAAGCGATAATAGCAAGTAACTCTCTCATATGGTTTTTTTTTTCATAGTTTTTCATTGTGTTAACCTAGCTCAGAGAAATAATCTTAATTCCAGTATGACTTCACAAAAGTTTCATTAGCGGGCCAAGGCAAGACTGATCTGCTGTCTCTCATAACCTCTGACAACCTCCAAATGATAATCTTCAAACTTAGCTTCACTGCCACAGAAGCTACATGCAAAATTTCCACTTTGTAAACATTTTTCTTCTACAGATTAATATTAGAAGTGAGGCTGGATTCAAGGCTGACCTATTTCTCCTTTTCTTGACTATTAGGGAAATTAGAGTCTGAACTTAGAATCTGTTCCCTTGACTGAATCAAAGCCACTGAACAACAACTACATGGGAAGTTTTTTGATATGGATGAAGATTGTGGCTCAGGCTCTTTCCCCAGAAAACTGAGTGCTAAGTAATTGTGCACAAATCTCCTTTTTCTCTTATCCATTCCAGCAAAATACACTTTAACAATCAAAACTAATGTTTCATAACTACACATTGATGAAAGGCTTACTTGTACAAACAATATCAGGGAATATCAGGGAATATCATCAACAACATTGGTTTACTTTACAACAGATGTGTACATTCTAATACCATTGGATGAGTCCATAACTCTCCTGAAAAATAAGAATATTGTTCTCTAATTCTAGGTTGCACTTATTACCAAGGTTTTTTCTACCTTTGAGAAGATGAAGTCAGTCCTCATAAAGTTGTGTCCTACTTTACACTTCAAGGAGGTGCAATGACTCCTGTTAGAGCTTTGCAGTGTAAAGCAGCCAAGATACTGCTGTGTCCGAAACCTTACTGCACCTGTGTCAGGAGGCTACCTAGAAATTTCCAGGTGCTAGAGAGCTGATGGTTCCCCCTTCACAGTGTCTTAATCCCTGAAGAATGTTTAGCTTCTAAAGTGAGTAAGAAGAATAGCTGACTCCATCCATGGCTTTAAACCAGATGTGATTATGTCTCACTAAAATGTATGATGTGCAAGGTTTTAGCACAGTGTTTTGAGGGTATTTTTACAGAAGGAGGAAGGTAGAAGCCAGGAACACGTTATAAAAAACACAATAAATAAGTGAACCGCTCTCAAGCAGGAGAGGAAAAGAAATGGTCTGGTCCCTTGCAAGCACACTACTTAGTAAACAAGGCAGGATCACTCCTCTCTGAGTAGAAAGGGAGCATGAAAGTGGCTGTTTCAAGTTGTTCCAGTGTTAATAACAGAGACAGGAAAGATGTGACCAAAATCCTCCCAAATCCATAAGCTGCCTGAAAAAGTGAAGCGGCTAAGGGGGAATCATCACTGTCAAACACAATCCTATCAAAACAGATGGGTAGGGACAAAGCTGATGTTATCTCCTTACACACACAGGCATTTGCACACACACATGTACATGCACACATGCATGCACGCTCTGCCTTCCCCTCCCTCAGGAGGGAAGAAGCCACTCTCCCAGTCGGGATGCTAAACAGTGATCAGTGTTCAGGGCTGCCAGCAGCTCGGGGTACAACCTGTGTGTCCCCCTAAGCTGCCATGCTGGTCTTCATCCTTAGGGGGTTGCCAGGCTCCACCTCAGAGCCAGCCTGAGCACTGATTTTTAGGATAACTAAAATTTTTTAGTGTAACATTTTTAATATAACTAAATTTGGTCATTTACTTTGGAAAAGAAAATCCTTTGGAATAACATAAGCAATGCCAGCACTAAATATGAAGTATTGGTAATACGGTGACACTTACTTTAGATAACCAGCCAAAGGACTGACAGAGCTGTGCTGCTTGGTAGAAGAGTTTTTCTGCTACTCAACAAAGCTGAGTGAATAACTGAATTTTTGTTTGTTGGAACTCCTAAATAAAGCACTGCTGAAAAGGGGAGGAGAGTGAGAAAGGACAATATTTTGATCCAAATGAAATTGATTTTTAGGAGATTCCTGCTAAATTGCAAAACTGAAAATATTTCCATTACTGTTTAGTTCTTTTGAACAGAAACAGGGCATTTGAAATAAAAGGCAATGTTTTGGCACCATGTATAAACATGCCTTTTTCTTTTTTCTGTTTAGTTCCATAGAAATTAAGGGAGCAGCTTCCATACTGATGTATATTAGGAAAAATTATTTTGGTAAAGTTGGCACCCCAAGGGAAAAATATGGGTGCCCTTGTCTCCGAGGCACTCACTCTGAGTATCTCAGACTCAATTCCTGCCCTTCGCTGAAGGAATGGGAACATCATCATTTCCCTGATGTGTATAGGCACAGTGTGGTGGAACTCTCCGTAACCAAGGGAAACTGCTCCAAAAATCACCACTTTTCCAAACATTGGTACCATGAAGCTGGATACCAATGAACTTGTTCAAATAAGGCAGTTTAGCAAACTCAGATTAATAGCAGCAGAGTGACAAACATCCTTTTCTGGTTTATTGCTAGCAAAAGGAGACCCTGCCCAAGACAGCAGCATGTCCAAAGGTGTTGTGAGATTCAGGTGGGTACCATCAAGTACGAGCCACTATCTGAGCTATATTTGTTACACATCTGTTGCAAGTGATACTAACTCCAGTGTGTTTAGTGCATCCTGGAAGGGCCAAGGAGTCGTTTTTGGAGGCAGCTGCTGAGGCAAGCACAGTGTGACTCACCTGGCAGTAGGTTGGTGCACCCACACTCTCCTCTGTCCTTTTTCCAACCAGCCTATTCTGTCCAGGCTTCCCCTCTTTTCCATCTCCTCTGCCCCTCTCACAGTGTTAGTGTGACATGAGAAAAGTGTTTTAAAAAGCCAGCACAGAGTGTGAGATTTTATTTTGTTGCTTGTTTCAAGGAATCACGACTATAATACAGAAGGAAAGCAACTTAATTTTTTTTGATTAGTTCTCACTGGAAGACTTATTAAGAGCACAAGTCAGTAGAATTATTGCTTGTGCTGTGTAGACATCAGTCAACTAGACAGAAGAAATAGCTCATTTTACATTGGCCCCAAATGAAGCAGTGGCTCCATTCTGATTATATGGATGTGAAATATCTTCAGTATGGCACATTTGATTTTTAAATGTAGTGAATGAAAACACAAAGTAAGCTCAATACTAAAATTAATCAAGTTATTTTATTTGGACAGAAGTTAAGTTCAGTGTGGAAATACTTCCCACAATACAGTAAAATATAAAAGGAGTTTTATATACCGACATATCTTTTATATGTATAGGCATATATGCACAAACATATCCAAAGGATGCATATATGCATATATATAGAGATATATAGATATATATAGATATATACAGATATATACATACATACATACACATGACTGCAGAAATATATAAAATATTGAGAAGACAGTGAATTCTTACTGAACCTTAACAAATGCACTTTAATACAAATATAATTGCATCTACATTGGACAGCTTTGAATGGATCTTCTAACATGGATCTCTCTTCTTGCCAATTAAAATGAGAAATCTTCTTTTGAAGAGTATCCATTTACACCCCAAGTTGCTAAGTTACAGAACAGAAGGGTACTGTTATGCACATCTTGTTTTCAGAGGCCACACCTCTTATCCAAGGACATCAGCACATATTGGTTTAGTTTTTACCTTTGAGAGCCAGTCTTTTACAGAAGATCTTGAAATCCTATTCAAGCAGGAATTTTGCTATTAAAAAATAAAAAACAAAAGAAAAAAAATTTATTCACAATCTATATTGTATACTGGCTATAACCTAATTCTATCATTCCAAAATGCAACAGCAGAAAAACAAAAGTGTCTTTTGCAGTTGGTTTTTTTTTCTACACAGGCTGGCACCGTGGTTCTGTCACACTGGTCCTGCTCTTTTCATTTTCCTAGAGCATTTCTGCAATGGTTCGCACCTAGGGAATGGCTGACCCAGTGAACTGTAGCTTTGACTCCTGCTACCTCTTCTGAGGGGAACCAGAAGTGCACTTCTAGCCTATTAGCATCTCTATTAGCCAGCCCCATAGAAGAAAAACATGACATACCTGTGGTTTTAAAAGTAAAGCTCAGCTACAGTCCTTACAGAATGATTATGTGACCAGCCCTATAGGTTTTAGTGTCTGCATCACAGAGAGCCACAACAATGTATAGGGCTCTTCCAGGTTTCACCCCTAATTTACTGGGAATATGTCTGCATAGATGAGGATTAGTGGATCTCACTCTGACACAGTAGCACAACTCAATCTAGAAGCTGTAGCAGCATGGTAGTATGTGATTCACTGTAACTTAGCTGCTTGCAATGAAACCGACATTTAATTTGTAGGCTAGAGGAAGCTATTTGGCAGCTCGGAGGGAGGCAAGGTCAGTCTGGCCCCCAAAGGTACAATAATAGATTGTGTGTGCCAGATCCGCAGTCCCTGGGTACCTTGTAACTTCTGCTAGATCTGTGGTCCACACCCCACTGATGGCTGCAGGGTATCTGCAAGGGTGATGGCCACAGCATTGCATCACAAGGTGCTGCTTCACGTCTGTGTCCCCAGCTGCTAGACAGCAGCAGAAAACTGATAAATGTGGGTGAGATTTCTTCGTGCTCTATTTTCACTTGCTTTACTTGCTATAGAAGCAGTAGGTGATGAAAAGGGCAGGATGAAAAGTGATGTGTATGGTTGTGAAAGAGAGAGAAAAATACAGCTGGGCATCTCTAATGAGGTGCAGTCCAGTTTATTAAAAAAAACCCTAAAAATTGTTGGGCTGAGCGCCCTAGAGCAACACAGACCCAGATTCTTTGCAAACAGGAACTAATTGCTAAAAGCTCTCCAGAGAATTTTTTTTCATTCCTTTCAGTTAGCATTGGCAAAGATTTAGACATTTCATCAAGAGGAATGATCTCTTATAAGTCCTTCTTTCTTAAATATTTTTTCCCTCTTTACTGATGTGAGGATTGGCACCAATTTAAGCAACTTCTTTCATCTCTGAACATGGACTTCCTTAAATTGGTTTAACAATTTAATCCATTTAGCTGAAGTCCAATCCAGTCAAATCCTTTCAAGAATTGCATGGAACAGACACTCAGTGTTTTTACCAAACCACTGCTCCACTAGCAACTTCAGTCAACAAGCTCAGGTTGCTCCTTTTGCTGCTAACACACCCTGACACCCTCAGCTGACTCTGGGATGACTTAGGGGGTCTTTTAAGTTGGTTTACAGTGAGAGAAAACTCAGTGTCTCAGAGGTTGACTGTGGCTCTACAGGTATGACGCCTTTATTTATACCTACATGAAAGCTGTTAAAACAGAGGCAATCACGTGTGGCCTCCACAAAATCTCTGTAGCATAGGGCCTGCACAGCACAGCAACACCACCATTCCAAAAAGTCATCTTCCTTCAGAGCTGTCCATAAATATCACCAATATTGCAGGATTTTATTGTGGTTTTTTTCCCAATCAGTTGCTCAAATAGACTGTCACCCTGGTGTTTTGCCTGTGTTATAAAAAAAGAAAGAGAAGGGAATTTATAGGTCTGCTAATGTTTTGCCTGGTTGGGCAGCAGCACTCTGTGAGCTTTGCTGGGTGCTGAGGCACGTGGGAAAGCCCATTGTCACTGGCACAGCTTGGGACCAGGCTGACCCTTTGGCTCTTCCCATCTGCCCCTTCCAGCCTGCAGCCTGCAAATTACAGGCTGCTCTCCCACTGCAAAACACACATGCTCCCATCCCCCAAATTTGTTATGTTATTTTTATGTTCATGAAAACATTAAAGTCAGGGTAAAAGGGACAAATAGTCCAGATTTGAAGATTTTCCATCTAGACCAAAAAAATGCTGCATGGCATGTGTGTTTAGCATTAGCAGGAAAATAAATGTGCTGTTTTCAAATTTTTGCTTCAGGGTCAGCCAACATCAGTCTACCATGTAACAGCTTTGAGGGGGGAAAAAAAAGCTTCACTTAAGGATACATCTGCCAGAGTAAACAGTGCCTCAAACCAGGGAAATCTAAAGCACATGCCTTATTGTCAAGTTTGGTTTAACTTGTTTTACAAATCAAAACAGCAGCTCAGTTTTTAAAACCTATTTTTAAGTCCACTAGTGTTTTATCAAGGAGTATAAAGACCTACATTACCGTTTCAGTCCTCGTATTTTAAATCAAATATGATGTACCAATTTCTTTTCCATGAATTAATGTCTCATCCCATTCTTATGTGCAGCTCTTCCTACCTCTTCACCCTTTCTCATAAATCAGAGGATAAGATTCCCCATTTTAACTGTCCTGATACACCCTGTGCTTTGTGGGCAATCTTTCTGCAGTCACTGGGGCTTCTCATGAAATATGTTGGTGTTCCCTGTAGGGTGAGAGCAACTGGTCCTCAATCCATGCTGGAAAAGCACAACATTTGCATGAATTTGTGTGTATAGGAGGAAGTTTGTGCTCATTATTGACTTCTCCTTAGGAAGCAAAGCACATATCAAATGAGAAACCTCCCACACTTAGGGTATGTGCAGACAATTCTTCTGATTAATGTGGGAGTATTTGCATGCATATCTGAGGGAAGAATTTGGCTCTTCACAGTTAAAATAAAACACTGAAGAGTATTTAAGGAGCAAAACCAAGCCTGGAATGTTTTGAAGGCATTTCCAAGAACCCCTAAGAAAGGAAAAAGTCTTTGCCAAACAGAGACAAACCTCATCAAACCCTATAGCTTCCTTTCAACATTTACTGTTTCTGTTCCCCCACAAACCAAGCCTCAGCAGGTAATTCTGCTTTCTTGACTGTGGCTGAAGTTCCATGATTATTTTATTCCAGTCTGAGCCATGTTGAAAGAGGGTGGGTAGGGTGGTCCCTTCCCCCTTTTTCATCTACCCAAAGCTACTTGTGCCCTTGCAGATGTGAGTAATTTTTTTGGTTCTGCAGGGAGCTGCACCATGGAATAGATCCAGCTAAAAGTCTGCTTCCCCTCACCCAGCCCTCCACTGTGCCTTGCTCCTCCAGCACTTCTGGATGAGCAGTAATGTGAGCACAAGGAAAAGATGTAGATATGTGACCAGATTAACAGAAAAAAGGGGCTGGCATTTTCCTCACAGCCCCTCTACACAACACTGGCTGAAGCAACCATACAACTTTGGCCTAAATCTAAGGATAGTAGGTTAGTATCAGTCTCACTCAAGAACTGTTCTAAGATGAGTGGTGTTTAAACATTCTGCAGGTTTTCCTTTAATATAAAGAAGGTCCTTATTAAAAAAAATTATATTAAAATATTCTATTTCTACATCTGAAGTGTCAACAACACACACTGATGCACAATCAATAAGGGGAAACTTAAGTGGAAATATATTCCTATTTATTGGTGTATGTGGTGTTGGAGCAGTTATGTGCAACATGGTTTAGCATATCTATTGGGAAAGACCAATTTGGTGATATCAAATTAAATTTTCTCTTTTTTTAGTGTAAATTTTTGCATTTGTTAATTTCATATGAGTAAAATACACATAGTTATCAGGCAGTCTACTTCACTATGATTGTGGGTTTTTATGTCATGGTGGAGCACTGAGAAAGCATTGGATGTCACCAAAGTAATAATAATTCAGTTTTAAAAAACCTCTAAATATCAATTATTTACTATAAAATATTATCCAAAGCAAGCAAATATAAAAGATGGCCCATTTTATATGAAAATCTATTAAAACTGGAGCCAGCTCTCTGAATATCCAAAGCATTACTTAATTGACATAAGTTCAAAAGGTAAAGAGAATAAAGCCATGCTTAATGGCCAAATGTTGAAGTTCATTCAAATCTATGAGCCATTACTAACTCCAGCAGGGCTGGTTATGTGTGAGTGACTGCTCACCAAGACCAATGTGTGTCCAACAGATCCCATATCTTTCAATAAAACTGCAGCAGATGCAGTCATTCAGGTGTGAAGCTGGAGTGAGATCAAAATTTGGCTTCAGCCAGTATGTTAGCAGGAGTGGTAACAGAAGTATTGACTGTAGCATGCAGCTGGGTACAAGGAACAAATGTAATAAAGGATGCTGGCATTCTGTGAGATGTTCTGTTATGTTGGCTGGCAAGGCAATAGCTGTGGCTATTGGAGTTTTTGCTGTGGATCTGACAAGTGGAGGATCTGATTCCTGCCCAACATCAGCCAGACTGTTCTGAGATGGGAGGAAATGTAACTTTTTTAAAAGGTTGGTGTTTGAAATGTTTCGTCTCTCTTGGGCAGCAAGAAGAACTGATTCATCTTCCCAGCATTCTTGTGAAAATTGCTTAAATGGCACTTGTTGGGGCCTCCCATGAAGGAACTCAGGAAGGTACATAGCTCTCCAAAAATAAGTAACCTCACCAGGAAAGTTCCAGGATTTAAACAAAGGGGTCTATACAGACATGATTCTACAGGAGGGAAAGGGGAGATGGGGGACACAGTTAAGTAGCAGTTTGGAAGGGGTGAACGCTCAATAGGAGAGGAGACCACCACCTCCTGCGGCAGCTCTCGGCTCAGTGCTCCCCTGGCTGGCTGATGAGGTCACCAGCAGAGCTTTATCTTGCCCCTGCTGATGTCCCAGACAAAGCCAGTGTTGGGTGGCCATGGCTGGGAAAGGAAACCTCACCTGGCTTCTCAGGACAGTACCTGTCAGCCTGCATGAAGGATGGGGCCGTGCCCTGCCCAAGCAGATCTGAGGTGGCCCAGCTGTCACTCCTTATCACCAGGGCTCAGCATTTGGGTGTTTCTGGATGCTCAGCCATGTTGAACGTCTCTTGAGAACTGCCCTGGGTGTGCTTTGGCTCCCTGCAGAGGAGTGGGTGACCCTGAGCACTCACAGACAATATTCATATCCCAAAAGGAAGGTCATCCCTCACCAGTTCCTTTTTCCTTTTTTCTGTGTTTTTCCATTTCTTCCATGTCTTCCAGTTTGGATCTTGTATTTCAGTCCCAAAAGCTGCACTTCCTGCCTAGAGGCACCATCCATCCCATGCATGGGTGAAACAGATGGTGGACACAAATGGTAATTTTACCCCATTATTTAGCAGCTGTAAAAGGAAAAATTACCTCAGCCAATTGCCTGCATACAAATGGCCCCAGCTTACCCACGCAGTTCCTTTTATTTACTAAAGATATTGGCAAAGAGCCGCTTCCCCATCCAGCAAGTCTCCATCCATCTGGAGGTCTGGGCTGTCCTCACACCTAGTGCTGACAGCAAGTGTCTCAGTCTTTCAAGGTTTCAGGCCATTAAGGACTCCAAAGAAATAGAAACTACTTTCAGGGCAGGCTCAGTTTTGTCTGTCCAAGAACAACACAAATGAGGTGTGGATCCGATCAGCTACATACATTCCTGTCATGATGGTGTCATATGTAAACAGCTTGTTCAAATCTACTCATTGACTGCAGTCTTCTGTCATGTTTGTGGAGGAGGCCGTGGAGAACTTGGACAAATGTCTTGCAGCAGTGCCTTGTGGAACAGGATAGCTGAGACACCAGCCCACTTGGATCCCTGTGCAGAAAGCCTTTGTTGTCAAGAGCCAACATCTCTCATTTTGCTTCAGACTCAAATTTAATATGCAGACATTCAGCTCAGAGGAAGCCTTTTAACAGCAGCTGGCCATTTTAATTATAGAAAGAATATAAACAATAAATTTCTAATATTAGATACATTTCTCACAGTCCTTGTTTCTGAAAATAATGTCTTAGGACCATATCCAAGCCCCACTGAATCAGTGGAAAGTGTCCCACTGACCTCATTGTGATTGGATCAGGGCCTTAGTTTCTTAAAATAAAATTTTACAAGGTACAGCTTAATCCTATTTCACATATTTTTAGTTAAATGGCTGAAAGGGTTTTTTTTCTCTCCATTAAGTTCCATAGAAAACCAAGACACAGCCACAATCTTGGCACCAAACATCCTATAAGGAATTTAAATACAAATAAGGCGTGGGGTTGAAATTGTTTTACACTTGGGCTTCAAAATGGTGGGTTCAGGGCACAGGTCCTGGGAGCAGCCGTGAGGGCCCAGGTGGCTGGCAAGGGGTGGCTCACCTTCCCCTGTAAAAGCAGCAGTAAGCCAAGAACAAAGCTGCAGGCTGTGCTCCAGAGTGCTTACCAAATTCCACCAATATTTCATTTGCTTAATTTTTCATATGTAGCCAAGCTCTAGGCAGCTGTAAGGAGCTAGAGCTACCAAAACACTGACAAGCTATGCCTGTGGTATGTCCAGCCACACCAAGCCTAGAAAGCAATAAAGCACTCCCAAGAACATCTGATTTTGTGACTTTACAGCCCATAAAGTTTCAGATAAGCCTTAGATAAGTAAATGGGGGAGGCAGGAGGAAGATATCCAAACAAAAGTATCAACCTGCTCCTTTTATTCTATCCCCATCCATTGGTGCAAACTGAAATGTATTGGAAAAAGCAGGGAGGTTGCTAGGAGCAAGCGGAGTCAGTCACATGCAAAGAGGTTACCCTCCTTCATCCAGAAGAAATCCCCACCTTCATCACTGCAGTAGCAGCCAGGCCAGCAGTCAGAGACCCTCTGCACTAATATCTACAGCATGGCAAAAGTTGTCATTTTTAGAAGATGTAAAAGCCATAAGGGTTTTTAAAGAAGAGAAAGCAAACCACATGAAAATCATGAAAGTGAAAAAAATATAGGTGACACAAATGGAAAGGTAATGTTCCCAATACACCCAGTTACTGCCACAATATTTCTGTTTTGCTTTGGTTTGGCTTAGTTTTAACTCTATGATCTCATGTTACCTCTTGTGAAGTTTAAGGACCCTGTTCCTAGCTGTATGAAATCCTGTACCACCCTCCTGGCAACGCTGGTCAGCCCTGCACACTCAAAGGCAGTGTAAAAGCTGGGGCAAGAGTGGTACTGTGCCCCAAAGCAGAGCTGCCCCAGTCAATGCCATCTTTAGAAGGCCTGGTACAACCCTCCAAAATGCAGAGATTTTAATGGTACCTGGATATGGAGTTCAGATAAAACACATGCAGCTTGGGTTGCAATTAAAGTGCACTCAAACCTGACACATCCAAAGAATATTTTGACACATTGGCGTGCAGATATGAATGCCATTGGTTAGACGAAAGAGAAGGGGCTAGAAAAACACCAGGAAGACAAAATGAATCCATGACAGCACCATCCAATTTCACCATCAGGAATAATGTATTTATTTTATGCCTGAGCCAAGATTTAAATTGCCAACAGCTTTGTCATCATACCCTTTCACCCCTGGCTCACTTTTGCATACAGCATATCACAAGACACAACAATTTATTTTCTCCTGTCTCACTTCCTGTCAAAACCTCCTACATGTTGCGTAGGGATTTCTTGCCTTATAACTGGGGATTAAATAGGCAAGTGATCCAACAGTGCAGTCCAATGTACACTTTGATATTTCCAGCTTGTGTTAGCCTGGTCTTGCCTCCATCCCCTTGGCCTTCTGAACACATGACCATATTTTAAAATCAATTTTAAGTTTAAAAAGTATTTTCCCCTAAGCTGAAGAAGATCTGAATGGCTGCTCCTAAACTGGGGCCTGTTCTAAAAGTAGGCAAGTCTGCCTGGGGAGCCCTCCAAGCATGACATGCTCATGGGCTTTTTCCTCTGCAATATCTGCATAGGCCCACTAGGGCCTAACAGAGGTGGGAAGAGCCCGTCCTGGGAGCTTGGCTGCCCAGATCCTCTGAGGCAGCACTGAAGCAGCCCCTGCACCTCATCCTAAGATCTGCCTCTCCTAAGCAATTTAGGAAAGGAGCCATATAAACAACAGAAGGGCTAAAAAATATGCTTTAAAATAAGATACACAGAGAACAGATTCTATTGTAATCAAAAAGAATATTAAGGGTGCCTCTTGTAAGCTGAGGCACTGATGTGGGGGTTGAAGCTAGAATAGATTTTTAGATGGCCTTGCCTGGCAGCCCTAAGATGAGCTCAGCTGGTGATGGCTTGGTGCAAATAATGCCAAGGTTGTGGGTTCAACCCCCTATATGGGCCATTCAATTAGGCCTTAGACTCAGTGATCCTTGTGGGTCCCTTCCAACTCAGAATATCCTGTGACTTTTCTCTGATACTTCTCTGAATCAAATTACCTCTCAAATTAATCCTGACTTTGTGTCTATGAGATATTACTATTTCCAAGCTTATTTGGGTGGTTGGTATTGAACAAACAAATTAATTAAGATTTATTCTTGGCACATATTCAAAGGTTTATTCAATGATCAGGAACTTGTGGTTTCAGGAGAACTGGTCACTCCAGTTTCACTGTGCTGCCCCAGTTCTTGGGTTAGGCGACTTAACCATCCTTAATCTTTTTTTTTTCCATGAAATATCTTCATTCAGTTGACAAATACATGTTGCTATGCAAAAGAAACAGGTTTGCAACTCTGTTAGAACTGACCCTCTGAAAGATTTGTGCAACCACAATATACATTTGCAGAGAAGTGCACATTATGCAAAAGAAACAGGTTTGCAACTCTGTTAGAACTGACCCTCTGAAAGATTTGTGCAACCACAATATACATTTGCAGAGAAGTGCACATTATGCAAAAGAAACAGGTTTGCAACTCTGTTAGAACTGACCCTCTGAAAGATTTGTGCAACCACAATATACATTTGCAGAGAAGTGCACATTAAGCAAATGAAGATGCTTGGAAATGAAGCCATGGGAAAAGGTTTCTAGATGTCATTGAAATGTCTATAAATAAGTTTTCTCACTGCTTACCCTCGCGGTTTAGCAATCCAGACTGTGGGTAACATTTTATGTCCATTTAAACTATACCATTTCCATTGGCATCACAGGGGATGTGACACTGAACCCAATGCTAAATTTTGCATTTTTGTGTTTAGAATTTGCAGACAGGAGAACAGACATCTATTTGTAGTTCTACTCTAGCCATTTTTAACAACAATGTGCAGAAAATTTAAGCTATCCATATTCATCAGCAAGAGGAAATGCCTCATAAACTCAAAATGCTACACTAAGGACTCTTTCAGTTTTACTTCCCTATTTCCTTAAAGAATGCTTTGTTTCCACTGCTGTCTTGTTACCATTCAACCCTGAGAAATACAACCTGCATGCTTTACCAGTCTGACCACCCCCAGGTACGCTTACAGCCAAATATTGCTTCCCCTTCCCTTTTCAAAACAAACATCCTCTCACTGCTCCCCGCTTGCTGCTCAGAAGACCCTACAGAAGAGACCAGGATACTTTGCAGATATTTGACAGCCAGCACAGCAGAGGCATGGTTTTTTTCAGAGGAGAACCTACAGAAGGCTGAGATGTGCTTGGCACTAGAGTACCTGGCAGGATGGGGCTCCCACCAGTCCCAAGGGCCACTCTTGGGTGGAGGGTATCCTGGGACCAGAGACCCCAGAGCTCTCTTGAGCACTCTTCAGACCAGCCATAAGGGGAGCAGTAGGCAGCAGGGAAGGACAGCAATTCCAAGGGTACTTTGATGCTGCAGCCAGTAACAGTTTCTGCTGGGAAAGGGTGAGACAGGCAGGACTGACAGCCACCAGGCTGTGGATAGGCAGTCTGGGTCACCATGGTTAGCCTCACAACTAGCTAATGAGCTTCCTGCTCCCCTTAAAACTATCTTGGTTTTCTGCTGTTTATTTTCCATGGCCACACAGTCTTCTAGTTCTGTGAAATAAGGACCTCACACCCTTTTGTCTAGCTCAACAAGCTCAGTCCACTAGTTACGCTCATCAAAACTATTCCCTTGGCTTTTATGCTTCTTGAGGTATTTCAGGTTTGCACGTCACAATTGCCATCCATACCAAGACGCCATTTTCAGCCCAAGAACTGAGTTGCTCACGTGTCCATTCAATTATCAGTCTTAGAAGTGCTTTGAGGTGTAAAGGCTAATTACAGAAACAGTAAACATTAAACCAAACTGTGGGTGACCTCTCCATGAGGTGTGAGCAAAGTCTGCCCGTTCTCAATCTGGGTTCAGCTCCTGAGCTGCCCACCAGCAGCGGGGGTACAAGAGGTGCCTTCCTAGAGTCACAAGTTAAAAGGGCACCCAAAAATCAATGTTTAGCCAAAATAGGCCACCAGAGTTTATAAAGGCCATACTTTTATTCCAAGGTTGGGATTTCTACTCTTTGAGGTATTGCAGCTAAAATTTTATCATACGGACTTCCTTCTCTGAAGTCCCATCTTCAACAACATCTAAAAGAGTTGACTCTGAAGATAGGCAAGGGGCAAACCTGCATAACTACTGAAATTTAAAAAGCAACAATACATGTTTGGTTTTATGGCTTTTGACATAGGTTTGAGCTCCTGAGACTTCTTCAGCTGCTGAGACTTTGCTCTTGAAAAGACTATCCAAAAACTTTTTTGTCTTAAAGTTCATAACTAAAATACATTTTTCTATCAGTGCTGCATAGGGAGTTGGGTGGGTTCTACTTGTTCAGGACACATAAATCATTCACTTTGATTGTATCACTGATGCAAGTGTTAATCTGTTATTTCCTAATTTGCCCCCAGGTTCCCCAGAACCACCTCTCCAAATGACAGGAGGAGCAAGAATGGTGAGTACCTGACACTGTTGGAAACCCCAGAACGTATCAGATCATGCAGGGCACATACCACTTAACAGTGTAAAAACAGCCATTACCCAGGGTCACGCAGCTTTGGAGAAGTAACTAAGTGTATGTGATAGCTAGCAGAAAATACTCCCTTGTAAATGATGCCTGTTATATGTAAAACTTGATATATATGGCATTTTTTTCTTCCTTGCAAACTAAGCAGAAGGCTTTTTCTTCATTTAAATAGTTATTGCAATAATACTTAGAGTTGATGATTTCCCTGGTCTACCTCTAAAGAGTCATAGAATGGTTTGGGTTGGAAAGGGCCTAAGGACCATCTAGTTCCAACTTCCCTGCCACGGGGAGGGACAGCTTCCACTACACCAGGTGGCCCAGCCCTCCAGCCTGGCCTTGAACACCTCTGGTAATGGGGAACCACCACGTCTTTGGGCAACCTGTTCCAATGATGCACCACCCTCATAGTGAAGAGAACGCAGCAACTAAAAAGGAACTTAAAAATGAGAGTTGGTTCAGGGAAATACCTATTAAGTCTTTAACAGACTAGCAAATGTCTACCTTAATCAAACTTAGCAGTGCATTTTCAAAAACTGTCCCCACTGGTATTTATAAAATGCATACCCATAAGGAAAATTTAGTCACAGGTATTCTAAATTTTCAGCAGCATTCATTTGCATCTGCAGTTCAACTAGAGGTTCAAAAAGAAGACATATATTTGGCAAATAAATAGCACATTTTCAGTAAATTTAACCTATAATATTGGAGAAGATCCCCTTGGATAGGGCATTTTGGATAGGCTTACAAAACTTGGCACCAATTAATGCAATGAAATATTGTCTTCATATCCCACTCACTCAGTTGATGATATCCTTTAAATACAGGTATGATGCTAATGATAATGAGCTTGGGAGACACATTTTGTTGATTTTCCCAGACAACACTGTCTGTATAGGAACAAGATATTTGTTCTGGGCTGTTAAATGAAGGGGAAGTTATTTACTTAGGTTTCTCTGTCACTTATGATGCCGCCCCTCAAAAAAATAAAATTTTCTGGAGCCTGGCTTAAACTTCAGAATTTTGGGGGGATTTGTTTTATAATTTGAGAGGATAAGGTGTGCACACCACTGATTAGCAGAGACTGACCTCTTTGCTGGCACACTCTGATGTGAGGAAGAACTGTCCAGGTTAAACACCAGCAGATGATATATCTACAGGAATGATCCACAAATCTATAAAACCTGTAAGACCTGAGTTTCCTTCCTGGGGAAATTGGTGCACAGTGTAACACATTATGTCCTCTGTAGGGACACAACAGAGTGTTCACACCCGATCTCTGAGCAAGGAAATTTAGATATCAGCAGTAGTCCTTCCACTGAAAAATTCACATCATTATAGCCTACAATGAAGTCCTGTGTTCAGCCCCGGGCTCCCATGTACGAGAAAGACAGAGACATACTGCAGTAAGGCCAGTGAAGAGCTGGGATGACCCCTGGGATGGCCAGGGCTGGAGACACTGCAGTGAGAGGAAGCACAGGGAGCTGGGTTTTTTCAGCCTGGAGATGGCCATGGGACATTTACTGCTGGCTTCAGCTGCCTAATGGGACCGGGTGTAGAGAGGACAGAGCTAGGCTATCCCCAGATGTGCTCATCAGTAAGGCAGGGGACAAACAGCACTTGTTATAACATGAAAAAAAATCTAGTTAGATAGTTGGAAAATAGTTTTTCCATGAGGGTGATTAAACACTGAAACAGGGGCCCAGAGAAGGTATGGGATTTCTGATCCTGGTGACACCAAAGCTTGGCTGGATAAAGTTCTGAGCAACACAATCTAGGCTGGCCTTGCTTTGAGATGGGGATCTGGACCAGGAGATCCCTGGAGGTCCCTTCCAACCTAAATTAATCAGAGATTCAGTGAGAATACGTCTAAGTTATATCAGCAGAGCTGTGCCTCCACTATTAATTGTCAGGAATTTTAACCGTTACATGAGAATTTGGAATTAACTGGATATATAATCGTCACAGGAAATTAGATTTTCCCCTTTAAATTAAACTGTCATGGTAGGAAGGAACATAAATAGGAATTGATAGTGCTCTGCAGTATATTGTATAAAAGCAACTGCTATTGTTGCTTTTTCATTTCTGGGTAGAACTTTACCTTCCCAAGAGCAACAAAAAAAAGTATTTTAAAGCAATATAAAAGCAGACAAGTACTCCTTTTTAGTTTCCTTTTGTGTCTCATAGCTCTGCCTTCTTCTATGCATTATTTGGTTTTGGATCACATGGACCTAAGAACTGTTGTCACTGCTCCATTCCCTCAGGCTGCTATATCTTCTCCTTGCCTTTTCTTTCACTGCCCTGGTTCTTGCCCCTCCCTTTTCCACTCTTTTGAAAATGACAGTAGCTGCCTTCAGCTGTACTTGATCTACAGAGAACAGAAGAGCCAGAGGGTAATCTGACTTCTTTTGTGTCCAGGGAATGAAACTCATTTTCTATATGAGCTGTTAGAAATCATGGTAGTCACTGTTTGAGACAAGATCACCAGGACCTGTCCAAAACCAAAGCAATACCTCAGGAGGGACCTGGGACTTGGACTCAAACTTGGGCTCAGACTTGGAATCAGATCATAATTTGGGAACCAGGAGTCTACTTTTCAGCAAAATGGCTGTTTTGGTAGGCAGAGGAGCATTTGTGACAGTCAAATACTTGGGATCCAGTGGAGAGAGTCCTACAAACTATTTGCAAGAAAACCGTTGCAGTTTACTTTCCTTGCACTCCTCAAAGCAGGGTTTGCATGCATTCCTTGTTAATATGCTGAATTGCCACATCACTTCCTTCTCCCAATGGACAAAGCTTGACAAGCCCATGGATGTTAGCTAAACCCCTGCATTAGCATGGTGACAGAGCAAGTAACCAACACAGCAAGCATGTTTGACCTCTGAGAGAAACCTCTCCTGCAGCCAAAGATAAAATAAACAAAACACCAGTGTTTAATATTTAGCAGGTGTAAATGGGGTAATTCTGAACCTCAGTGCAATAAATCTGTCCTCAGATTATTTTCTATATGCTTTTAAACTTCAGCACTGCCATGGTTCTTAGAAAACTATGCTAAGCTCAATGCAAAATTCAAAGTACTTAGGTATATACTGGAATTAAAAGTTTAATTTTTTTATGAAACACATAACTACAGCATCAGATTTAGAATGAAAAAATTTAAAGTACCGAAATCAGCAAACAATATAACAAAATATGAAAATTCAGCTGTGAGGAGTGCTTGGGTTACCTCTGCTGTCACAGTGATATCACTTTTTATTGATACGATCTACCTGTAATTCTAACTAAACCAAGGTTCACGTGTATGTGATTTCACCTGTGTGTATAGGCACATAAAGAATATATCTATGCACATTCCTTTTTCCAACTATCTGTGTTTAAGTGAAACCAAGATAAATTTTACATGTCTTAAGTAAAGACATTAAACTTAATGATGAGCTAATCTGAGATTTACTTTTAAAATATCAAATAATCAAATAATGCATACAAGGGGAAAGATTCTGAGCACTAAAGGGATATGACTTTTTTGCAACCTTTTTCAAAGATAAATTCGAATCAGCTTTCTCTGTAGTGTATTTTGCTGCAGTCGTAACAGACCTCAGGTAAGAGTTAAAGCCAAGTTCCTTCACAGAGCTTTGCACTTAAAAAGGTAATTATCATTTGGTGATATGTACAGAAATAAGGATTTTTTTAAAGTGGAATTTTTATAATTTCCCACTACAAAAGTTTGGATTAACTAGAAATGGGAAAGAAAAAAAAAGAGTAATCTTTGGTTACTATAAAACAGTGCAGTTAATAAGGGATAGAAAGTTTTGGTTCCTCACCTGAGATACTAAGTTAATATTGGCAGTTCCCAAGCTATTGCAATGAAGATTAAACATGTTAGCTGGAGCTGTCAGTGCCTGACAGGCTGGTGGGAATGCTCCCTTTCTTTGGAATTGCAAGGGAGGAGTAGGAAAGTTGTAGGAACTGCAGCACCTCAGCTAGATACAGGACATTCCTCAAATGCACTATCATGTGGAATTGAATAAACAGGGCCTAAATTCGGAACACTTTCAAAGAAAACTCAGAGTGGCAAATAAATCTGAAACAAAACTTAATTTCCAGAACAAAAAGTTCACCTCAAGAAAACCACATAAGAGAAAGATCCTTGCTTTTACAAAACGCACCCTGTGTGCATGCACGCACACAGGCATGTGTGTGGCTCCTGTGGTTATGGTATAGGAGGCCATTGAATTATCAAACCAGTAATTTTGCCATTAGTTTTTCAGTTTGCTTCTTGCATGCATATTCTGTGGTCAAATCCATTAGTAAGTTAGAGTGATAAACACCTGGAGTCTATCAAAAACAAAGAGAGTCTTATTCTATACGTACAACCAGCCAGGCGAACATAACGAGCAAAGACTAACTGCATAATATAGAATTCAAACAGGAATATGTTTTTATGATGTGCCAGCATAAGGGAGATCAAAGACTAAAGCCAAATAAATAGCAACTGGGTACCAGCAAAGGAAACATATTTAGAACTTAAAGTAATCAGAAACAAACCCAGTGTATGCCAACACCCTCTGAATTCAAAAGTAACATTTTCCTCCTTTTCATAAAAGGTTCAAGGGCTGGTAGATTTTATTTTCTTTTTCAATCTACTGTTTTTATGACTGGAAGGGAACTTTCATTTCTCACAGACAGTGGAATATGAAGAATCATCTCCTCACCCCATTGTCTACTTCCTTCTGGTGTTTTTTGGGAGTTACCACACCACCACCACCTCCCTGCTGCTGTCTGATTGAATTTTCCTTGGCTGCTTTGTGGAATTTGCCAGCTTACATTAAGCATTTATTGAGCTCAGCTCCTTATCTTGAACATCGCCTGGCAAACTGCAACAATCTGTCTGGCACCTGGGGATTGACAGGGCAAATTTTTCCACGTGGTACAAACAGACACCCAGAATTATAGGCCAACACTATTTTGTGACACAGTTTCATCTAAAGGGAAAAGCCCAAATGACTAATTTCCAGTGTCCTGTTTAGTACCTGCAATGTATCTACATAAACAGTTCTAAACAATTACTAGTACTAAAAAAACCACTTGCAGGGTGGGAAGGGTGGTGGAGAGGTTGGTGGAAAGAGCAGGGAAAAGATACAAGGGTGGCAGTGAATCGACAAGCTGAGCCTGGGGGCAAACAGTTACATCTGTGCTTGATTTGTCAGGGATTTACATTAGTGAAACTTTAACTCTTCAGATGATAAGTAAGATTACACTTACAGAACAAGTTTATGCAAATAAAGCTTAGTCTATGGAGCATGTGAGTCCAGACACAGTGGATTTGGCAGGTTTCATCGAGCCTGGTGGCTGGGTTTAATAAGTGCATTTACATAAAGGATTAGGACATCTGGAAAAGTAGCATGGTAGTTTACTGAGACATAAATAACGTTAATTGAGAGGTCACAATATGTAAAACACTCCATACATGTAAATGAAAATCATGGAAAATGATGGGGCAGAGACTTGAATCTTGCTCTTGGTTACGTCAAGCTAATCTTTATGTACTAGCTGATCCATGCCTTTCTTAATCCTGATTTTAGTCCCCATTACCTAACCCCACTTCATGACAGATATGACCAAAACCAGCTCCTTTTTCTTAAAATTCCAAACCCAAAATCAGTGGTCCACATAAACTAGCATCAGGAGATATCCAGAATTCAAAGGACCTGTAGGAAATTACTTAAATACTGTAATCTAAGTAAGCAGTCTGCTAGATAAATCAGTTTTACCCCAAAGCCCAATAACATGCTCCCATAGCAACAAAAAACATCTCTTTTCAACAACAAAACTAACACTGAAAATGTGTTTACGCCTAATTCCAACTTGCTCTAAAAGTTTTGTGATACATGCTAGTATTTTGACTTTGCAAAGTAGCATACCTGTGAAGTGATAAGAATGGGATACCAAGCAGTTTGCAAGAGCTATACAGTACCCCTGAATTAATTTATAGCTTGGTAGGCAATTTTAATTCATTTTCATCATTCTTAAAAGTATAAAATTACTGTTTCTCAGCTTATACAACAGTTCAACCAAGCACAGGCAGACCTTTTGTAAAGTACTATAATGTCCATGTGTTTATATTTCAAGCTCTTTCCAATAAATATTTTTTTAGAACAATTGAAATGTTGCTTATACAGAGCTAAAAATAGCTTTCTTTGGGTTTTTTCCTTTCTCCAGGTTTTTGATAAGCTTTGGTGAGTTTTGCTTTTTTTTCCAAGCTATTGATTACATGGAAACAAAAGATTTGTCTCCATGAATGCTCATTGAGACATTGCACCACACACACCGCACTGAGGTGTACAAGGGAACAACAATGGTAAACTCATCTGCAGTAAGGTACTGCTCTTCTGGTTGTGCAAAAAGCCCTCTGCAAAGAGACTTGGCCGAGACCTGTTTAGAATTGCTGCAAAATACACTGAAGAAATATATGTTCACAAAGCAAATGATTTCTACTGTCTGACTTCAAAATGGTCAGTTTTGCTCCTGTGTAATCCAATTATATCATTCCTATATTCAGACGGAGTGGGAAGCTGGTTGAAATATGGGCCAGAAGCAGCTGGGCTTGTGTAGTCAGAAGGAATGTTGTTGCTGTATATCTTGACCTTATCCAAACAATTCAATACATAAAATGAAAAGCCAAGATGTATAAGCATGAGGTATGAACATATCAGCAGCCATGTTCAAAAGGGATTAGGTTATGGAAGGGCCAGTTCAGCTGTATGCTGCTGCTGGCATCTGTTAAGAGCACGGGAAAACACTCCTCATGTTTTGGTCAGTGAGCCAGATGTATCACTTCATTCATCCTTGCAGTTGGATGCTGATAGCATCTGAAAGCAAACAAAGGTGATGATTTGGAGTGGCTGCTAGTAGGCATGCACTTCTCTTTCCACTTATCCTGCTCTGCTTTGCTTGGATGTTTCCCAACAGACAAGATTATAACTTGCCTTAGAAAACTGGCCGTGTCCACTAAGAATTGCAAACTGTGATCACAGTCCAAGTGTAGATGAGGCTACAACACCCCAAGAAATACAGCGTAGCATCGTTCTGTTTGTGGACTTCTAACCTGAGGAAATACATGCCTAAGTAATTCCTGTTCCTCCTGGGTTTATGATAGACAAATCCAGCACCCTTCAGCTATTCGGTTCTTCGTGTGTCTGGACTAGTCAGTTCCAGCCCATCACTGGCACAGTCTGAGGCGAGAGGGCCTTTGGCCCCTGATGCTCCCTTTGGCATCCAAGCCATGACCCACTCCTGAGTCAGCTAGCTTAGTAAACTCAGTTCAATTCCATGATCCTTGAGAAACATTATAAAAATTATCTGCAATTTACCGTAAACCTCTCCATCAAATTCCAATTATTGTCAACCTATTAAACCTATTTTTAGTCCTCGCTGCAGAATATTTATGTCTAAAGGAATCATTTAAATAATCTGCACACTAACTACGCAGTAGTTTACAGGGAAAGTTGCCTTAGAACAGCAGCAGATGTGAACTAGAGAGGTTTTGTTACACAGGGCAGAATATCTCACACCACTGTGAGTAATTTTGGTTAGGGCTGCCTGCTGTACAAACTTTCTCTTTTCCACATCTCAGGCTGTTTGTTGCTGAGGACACTTGGTGAAAACTGTCCCTTTTCCCTTGAAGTGATGATACAGTATTTTCCTAACACAATATAAAATATACAGAAAAGCAGGTTATTATTCCCTGTCTCTGACCAAGTTAATTGGATATTAGCATTAGAATCATGTTAAGTAATCTCTGTCAAATCCTATTAGCTCCCTTGCTCTCTTCCAGAGTATCTGCTGAATGATACAAAGCTTGCAGAAAACCTAATCCTTATATACCTTATGAGTGCAGCCAAAGTATTTTGTTTGTCAAAGTAAAAGAGACCTTCAGGCTTCCCATCACCCACACCACAGGGAGAGCTTACCATTCTCCTGTGGCAATATCAGCATTAACCAGGAACAGCCAACTGGAGGCACTTAGCTGTGCTGCAACCATAATTTTCACAATTGTTCATAACCCGGGTTGAGAATTTAAATGCAAAAATATACTGAAATCCAAAGCTATAACTCCCACAGCAGCTATAACTCAGTCACGGTATTTGGACATACATTGTGGAGTAGAGACATAGAAATGCAAAACACTAAAGCTACCTCTGGTTATGGTTGGCTGGGGGAACCATAACTCTGAGTTTCCTGACTTTTGTGTTAAGATCTCAACCATAAATATTGCTTTAATGTAGCTTTGTGCAGTGGGTTTACATTGGCATTGGGAGATGCTCATACGGAAACAGTAGAGAATTAGCGTAGTATGCTTATTAAATGAGTAATGCTTTTAGAATAATTGCTGGGGTGAAATCATGGTCCCAGTGAACTCAACAGAGACAGGGTTTTAACTCAAAAACATCTTATTCAGGGAAGAAAGCAGAAAATGTCCAAGTGGTTTTCATCTTTATTGAAAAGGAAAGAATTTCAGATCAGTTTCCTCTCTCCAAATCAGGGCTCTAAAGGAATAATCAGTTTATTCTAAAGAGTGATATGAACCTCAACTAGCAAATGCCTCCACATTGGGGGGCACATTGCCTCCACAGAAAAACTTAAAGGTTATTTGGTTTGGTTTGTTTTCCTTTGCTGCTTTCCACATTAAATCCCCCAAAGTGACTATTTTTTTCATAGTTATTTTCTAACTAAAAGAATTTCTTACTTATTCTGACTTTTCGCTGTTTATCACTTAACGACAGTAGAGTTAATGGTCTCAGAGGTTATTCAGCAATTGAAAAAGGGTCACCACTGAAAAACTTTCAGCAGGAAAGTTTCAAAGTTTCAGCCAATCTATGTAATTCAGTTGTTATTTTTTACATGCCTATTTTGAAGGAGGGAGTGCAATACCATTATTTTCCTGATAGGATGCTAGGGATTATTTTTCCTAGAGGATTGTTTTTTAGCTGATCATGATCTACTTGAACAAACCAGCCTATTTCATTATGAAAAAAATAAAAAGAGAGATGGGCTAGTAACAAGAAGAAAAAAATTTGTATCTTGCAGCGTGTGACCAGCCAGAGGAATTCTCCTTTTGTGCCAATCTGCCTTGTGTTTTCAGCTGGGAAAGACACTGCGCAAACCAATAGCAGATGGTGGAGCTGAAAATAAGTGCTTTACATGCTTGATTCAGAGCCAGCATTTTGTTGTTTGCTTGTCTCACATCTTTGCACTGTGTTATGTTGTGCAATCACATGTGACACACTGAAATCAGCCTCACTGTTGCAGTGCTTTCTGAAACGGGATTCTTGATGCAATGGGCAAGAACTTGGTGTGTTTACTGTTCTTAAAAAGGCTTCCTCCATTGGAAGCCACTCCTGGAGGAAAATTTCAGCTAGCTTATCCTTATGGGAAGGGCCAGTGGTGCCACTAGAAGAAATCTCTGCTCAAAGACTCTCTGGGGAAGAAATCCAGATGCCTTGGCAAAGGCTGGTGCAGAGAGGGAGTCTGTGGAGAGAAAGAGAGGGTGGTCTCTCCGAAGTGGTTTTGAGCCAGGCAAATACAGTGCCACCAGCTTGCCTTGCAAAATGAAAATTTTCCAGCTCCCTGCCAGAAAATGTCATGTGGCAGCACAGTATTTTTAGCTGAAAAGGCAGCTATGAGTTCAGTTCTCTCTCTCTTTGCTGAGGCAAGGCTCTTAGATTGCTTTGCCATGAGCATGAAATGGTGTGTGTTGGTGAAGACTGATTATTCAATGACTAAATCTCAGAGTTAGCACATAATAACCCTATTTAAAGATGAGGGGTTTTATTCATTAATCTCAAATCTACCAATTTCCATGCAGGCCAGGCAATAGCTCCATTACAGTTCCTCATCTGAGGAAGAAAAAGGAGGTGAGAAAAAAAGAGCAGAAGACAAAGATCAATCTTCTTCCATGAGATGGTTTCCATAATGCTGCAGTTGCCTCTTTCTAGACTTTTCAGAATGTTCTTTGCATGGAAAAACACAAAAAACCCCAAAACCATAATAGAGCTAACAACAGGAAAACAGGCCTCCAAAGTTTCCAGATAGAAGCTAACAAATGCAGGTCATAAGCTTCATGATATTTTCCAATTTAGGCCTGCTGAGCTTGTCTTACCTAGGAGCCTCTTTCCTCAGTGATGTTTTACTGAAGTGTGATCTCTCCTTATTCTGCTTTCCAAACCTTCTGCAGTCAGTGGATGCCATTTCCATAATTCCACATTTAATGGCTCTCCCAAACCACATTAAATATTTTCTGCCTTTGTTGTTGAAATCTGTGTTAGAAATGTAAAAGTATGAAGCTGAGACTGTATAGTCAGGATAATAAGCCTGACCACAGTGCTTCAAAAGTCTTTCGTGTACTTACTCTTGTAAGTACATTTGTAGTCTCTAAGGTAAAAATCAGTGAAAAAAAATATCCATCAGCTCCAATATTGTCAGGTGTTGGGACAACATGATGCAAAAAAGTAAAAAAGATCTTTTATTCAGTCCATCAGATTTAGTAATCAGTGCCACTACTAGCTCAGTTCTCATACAACTCCTGTTTCCTTTTTCCTAACTGCTTATTAAGACTAGTTAGAGGAGTAGCTGGCTGGCATGTCCCCTTTGCTGTCACATTTACATTTAAGAAAAGTAAATATTTTTTTGTGATTAATTTTTTCAGTGAAATAATTTGACTTCTTTTGACAAAAATATGTCAGGGAATTATGGCAGCTCAAAGCAGCTGAGGATGTTCCCCCAAAATATTCAGTAGGACCCCATATGTATAGGCACACATGCTTAAGAGGGTAAAGAAAGCATATTCGATAGGTTTTTCTTTGAAGAACAAATATATTCATGGCCATTTTACTCTCAAAATAGGTGAAACTATGCCTGCTGCAACGCAATATAATATTCTCTAGAAACAAAGACTTGCTATGTTTTCTTAACTGTATATTAAAATAACAAAAAGCCTAAGCAACAAGATATGGTGATTCAAATTTCCCAACTGAAAGGTTTTGCATGCATATCTTTAATAGATGTTTCAACTAATTAAAGATATAGAATCAAACAAAGCTTAACATAAAGCCTCAAGAGTATTAAAATTGCAAAAATTGACAGGAAAGGAACCTTCTCTAAAACAATGCAGTCTTCTGTGACATGGGCATTTTTAAAGAGGTTTTTACTTTGCATTTGACACAGCTTTATGTTTATAATTTGCTATGTGGTTTTAATTCTGTGTGTTGTAGTACTTAAGGTATGGGTATGGGTTTTATTTAATTTTTAAGCTACTCTGCTTATTTATTGACCTCTGATAGAACTTGGAAACAAAACCAAACAAAAAGATTAGGGAAGTTCTAGAGACTTGTCTAAAATGTTTGTCAGACTGTTAGCTAAGAAAATTACAAACATATTGTGCAAATGTTAAAGATGATGTATAAATTACCTATGACAGAAAAACATAAATCCTTCTATATAGTTCCAAACAGATTTTCCTTGAGATTTGCATCCAAAGAGCCCATCAGCTTCAGAGGCAATTTAGAGTGGTATCTTATGGCATGATCACTCCTTCCCACTACCAGTTTCTGCCAGACATGCCCTTAATGGAGAAGCACGGCCGGCTCAGTCCCTCGTGGCCTCAGCTCCCAGGTAACTCAGCCTCCATGCCTGGAAGGGAGCTCAAAGTCCCTGTGTGGTATGGGCCCTTTCTGACACTCTTCTTCTAAGAGCTTTTCTGGTCTAGACTGTTGGGCTCCAAAGACGTTAAAATCAAGAACCAAGATGAACAAAATTATTGAATATGTTAAAAACTAGGCCTTGCATGGCAACGTGAAAGCAGACCTTTCTCACAGCACGAATCTTTTTGCAGTCACCAGTTTCACTTTAAAGGGAACACATTTAGCCATTACTATTTACTCCTTTTCTGAACTTTTTCATTGACATGTACTAATAATTTGTCCAATGCCTGTAGCTCCCATGGGACAAAGAACTGATACAGTTCTGTGGAAACTACTGAAATCAATAGAGCTGCTTCAGACCTGGACAGGTTTATATGGAAAAGAAATCTTGCCCGTACTTCATACAAGGAATCTTTGTTGCTGAAAACTGAGCTATAATTACAGGTTTGTTTGTTTGTTTGTTTGTTTTCAGCTTTCTTACTGGGGAAAGTGTAACATCCTGACCTCTCTCTTTCTTTCTTGGAGGCTTTTTGCATGGTAAAGAAGTATTTGGCAGAGGTCTGCTTTCTTTTTTTTTTTTTTTTTTTTTTTTTTTTAAGAACAATGGTCTTTCTCTACGGTACCTTTGGATGCTGAAGCAAATGTAATTCTGAAAAGCAACTTTTTCTTTTTTGTAAGGATATTTGCAAGTTCAACCAAAACCAGGTTTTTATTTAAGAGGATAATTACATAATGCTGAGCTGGAATGGCAAATATATTATTTGCTAGGAGGTACCTTATACTGTAAAAAAAGAGAATTTTCTTTCTATAAAAATGCAGCATAAGACCCCGTGCTGTGTCAAGCAAAACAAAACTGATATTATGCATCTGATGAAAGAAAAAAATACACTTAACATATTGCCAGAGTAGTATTTTTATCTCAGCTCAGAGATAGTGGTGTTCACAGACCTGCACTGTCTCCTGTTTGCTTCAGCAGTAAAAATGGGAGATTTCAATAATATCTCAAAAGTCATCCAAAATTTGAAGGCCAAACCACTGCTGCAAAGGAATGTGAGCTACACCATTGTTTTGGAGATGTGGTGGTTGAGCTGTAGTTTATAATACTGTTCAGCTACACTGCGCATGGAAAAAAAATCTTGCAAATAATTTATTTTTATTTCTCTGCCATGAACAAGTCTGTAAATTCACAAACTAGAGCTTGAGGAAAGAGTGAAGAGGATTCAGGCTGTTTCCTACAGTGTGCAAATCAGAACCAAAAAATTTTAATCCTTCCAAAATCTGAGGTAATGGTTCAATAGGCTCCAACTGTCCTCCAGGACAGGTGGTACCAACACTCAGAAAATTCAGCTCATTTTGGAACCCACAGCTCCTGGTGCCTGCAATCAAGGTCCCAGGCATGCACAAAAGCACTTTTCAATGGATGACATGGAAAGCCTGGCTTCTGTGCAAGCAACATCACTGCTTGAGTCCGAGCTGGGATCTCAACTCAGCCTTGTCCTGACTACTTGGTAAGTGGCAAAACTCATGCACTTGAACAGCAAGAAGCACAGTACAGAGCAAAGCAGCCATTGTTGCTTTTGTTCAAAATCACAAAAGAAAAATGTTAACAGTGCTAATCCACGCCTAGAATTTTAAAACATTGTAGAAGTTGTCATTTCAAAGCACCCTTAGGATCCAGTCAGTGTTCAGCATCAGTGGGGAATGTCAGGCCAAGATAAACACTGACAAAAAAAGGATTCTCAAAACCAGGACACTCAGAGAGAGGAACTAGATCTCTACCTTCTCTGTTGCCTCCAGAAGTGTTCCAAAGCAAAAAGGATCCAGGACAGAGCAACGGGCAAGCTCAGTGGGTGCCCCATCTTCCATACCATGTGTATGGCGGACATTCCACCAGAAGGATGGAAGTGACCTCCAGCAGGCACCTCCAGTGGTGAGAATATTAACAAATATGCAGCTGTGATATAAAAATTCTAATGTTCATATTCTAGTATTTGAGATATCTCTTCAAACAAACTTTCATACCCTTTGGTGCAAAAGTATAAATGAAATTCTGGTGGAGAGATTCTAAACCCAGGAGGGAGCATGGGTTGACCATCAATTCAGGCCTGAGCAGATAGTGATGAAGAAATTTTACAAGAGACTTGACATAGAGATTCTCTTCATTGTTTTAAGTAGATTGCAGGGGAGTCACAAGGGAGAACAAGCTGAGCCAAATGCAATTCTCAAACCTGTCAAACTTTACCTGCTGCTCTTATTAATATCTAGGATAGAAAAAAAAGTCTTGTAACTCATTATTTACAGTAACTTGCTTTCACCCTATCATCTTCCTCCTGTGTATGTGTTTTTCTAACTCTTTATTTTCATATTTACATTTGTATTTTCACTTGCCTCCTTCACAGAGTACACCAAGAAACATATATATTTCCCTAAAATGTAAGGATATGAGAATACAAAAGCATTGATTCAGACAAATATCTACCTTTTCACTCACATACAAAAGGAGGAAACTGAACATCATGTTCTCCTTGTGCTCCCTGCAAGATCACACCATCCTAACACAATGTCAAAGTCTGGAAATTGCATGTAAACATTCATAGTGTAATAGTTTCCTTTTACAGTAACACAAAAAAACTGGCAAAAGAGCAAAACACAGCTATGGTAAGGTCTGGTTTTCAGCATTCAAACTGGTGTTCATGGCTCTTGGGAAAGAAGGAAAACTTTGCTTTTGACATTTTGGAAAGGGGGCAATTTTAAATCAACTCTGCTAGTTTGTCTGAGAGCTGGCATGGATTTACTCAGATAACTTCATCCAAGTTGTTTTTTGGCCAAGGAGATCTTAAAGTTAAAAACCAGATAATCTAGTAAAACAAAATAAAAGGCCTAATTAGTGATGGTAGCTCTGGCCTCATAAGAAAATAATGTGATGGATTTGGAACACAGATGAGAGTACTAGCTCCACAGAAGTGTTATTCCAGCCACAGAAGGTCTTAAATACACCTTTTAAAACATATAATATAATGCCAGATGGTTGAGCCACATCTGAGATTTTCAGGGCATTCAGTATGCGATCAAAGTTAAGTAATCATTGAAAGAGAATAAAATTGCTAAGAACCTGCCATTACAGTTAATGTGTACACTGAAAAATTAATTCTTGATCTTGTTCAGTAAAACTCTTGGTGGGTGGCAGTTCTGTGAAATAGGTGTTAACTGGATTAGCTCAGTTTCAGGTCATGTTTTTCAACTGAAAATGTAGTCCTTTCCAGTACTTTAACAAAATAAAATTAATATAAAGCAATAGTTTGTCTAACTAATAGCCAAACTTCTGAATTCTCTTGTTATAGTCAAAATTACATTCAGCTCTTAATCTAAATCTGGGTAGTTTCACTCCTGAACATGACCCATCCCCAGCTGGACCATTCTGCAGGATCTGACCAGCTAGGTCTCAGAGCACATCTCAGGTTAGTACCTGCACAGCACAGATAACCTGGTGCAGCTGCTGCCTCACCACTCATCACTTCTGGTTAAAAATTGTGTGGTATGGGAAAGTTGTTCTAGCTCTGTTTCTACCAGGCTCTACATTATCCAGGGTTATGGTCCTCCTGTCTGTCCTCCCCAAGCTGCACTTGACATTTTCATTGCATGAAGTAATTAATTGGCCATTGATGAAAGGAACCATCAAAGCCCTAGCTTCAAGATCAGTTGTTGGGACAGAGAGTTGGGAAAGGGAGACCTCTAGGGACTTGACCTGACTGATGATCACCACCATTAGGTGCTGTAATTATTGCATTACAAACGCAACAGCTTCAACAGGAGCAATTACAAGAGATCCCAATCAAAATGCCATTGGGGTTTAGCATTTGGAGAGTTTGTTAAGGTGGAGGGAAATTCATGTTTACATGTACTCCTCTGCCAACTGAGGGCTAGGATGGAGGGGATTCTCTTTCCTTTTGTTGTCATTACTTCCCAGCGACCAGCTGATACTCTCAAGCAAGGAGCAGAGGCAGATATACAATCCACACACAGCGGAGGACAAAAGTCCTTGAGAGGGGAAATATCTTCAGAAGGACCACATTCTCCCCTGGTGGAGCCCCAGCGTCACTCACTGTGTGGTGAGGCTGCTCTCACCACACACCACCACTCCATTTTCCCAGATCCAGCAGGTTATCTACTGATTAACAATTCTCCTGTTTTTCACCACCTTCAGCAAGCAGGAGAGTGAACCTAGTCATGCTGCAGCTCCTTCAGCCACACTCCTGACAGCTCTGGGTCTCAGTCTCCATGCAGCTGTGTGCTACTTTCTCTGCCCCCCTTGAGATACCATTCTGCAGTCCAGTGGTCCAAGAACACAGGACAGTCTGCATCCATATAATTTGCAGATGTCCCTCAACATTCTTCTTCCTCGGGGCTTTGCAACATGTTTAATGAAGTCTGCAAAGTTGCCAGCTCCCCAAGCCTCTCTAATTAGGAACTTGTGACATGACAAGCTTCTTAACAATACTATTTACTTTTCCTGAGACATAGCAAGGGAAGGTTAAGTTTCTCTCCCTGCAGAAACCAGTAGCATGATGGGTGAAACTTCAGGAAATATTATACTGGCTGGTTGCTAAGGTTTTAATAGAAAACATACTTGTGTCTGAGCTGGACCTGACTTTTTCAGCAACCTGAATTCCTGAAAGGATATTTTAATTTTCATCCTTTGATGCAATTAGGCTTTAAAATATTTCAACTCTTTTTTTCGCTAGAAGAAAAACCAATCTAATTCCCATAGCTCCTTTTGATATCACACAAGATGTAAGAGGGGAACCCTCTCTCTCATTGGTGGCATTTCATCCAACAGAATGAAAAAATCCAAACCAATTCAACTAGTTTTTCAGCCATGTAGGTAAGTGTGCACACAAAGGGGAAAGAGAAGAGGACAGATACCAAGAAGAGGAGAAAAGGACCCTCAAGGATGACACTCTCTGCAGGGTATTTTTGTGGAGAGGGCAGAAACCCACCACCCCTCCCACCACTCCCTCTTCTACCCCCAGCCAGAGCATAGTGCTGCCTTGGGGTGCTGGGATCTGCCTTGGTGGCACTTCCCTTGGCAGCTTAAATTTAGGACAAAGTGGTGCTTTCTTCAAACTGAGAGAAACAACACTCTTTCTTTAAGAAAAGAAAAATGAAACCCAGCAGTGTTTGGGGATTTCCTGAGATGGAGCCAATCAATCTTCAATGTCCAGTCCCAGATAGGGCAACAGCCACAGCATCTGAACCACAACTCTCCAGTGAAGTCTGGGAGTAATGTAGAGCTGCTTTCTGCTTACCAAACCAAGAGTCTCCACCAATACCAAGGAAATCAGCAATTCTCAGCCAGTCACCTCAGCTACAGCCTTTCCAGGAATTGAAACACTTGAGTATCACCATTACCATGCTACTAAACTGCAGTATGACTAACAACATTTTCCAACAGTATTTTAAGCTCAATCAAAATAGTAGCCCTAGGAAAAAAACCCAACCAACCAACCAACCCCACAAAGTTTGTCACATTTCTCAAACCTAAATAAAAACGTAATCTTCAGATGACTTCATTTTACACCTATGGATCAACTTTAAAATCAGAAAGCACTGAGAGATGGTTTCTCTCACATTATTCTGGGGTGAAAAAGTATACACCAACCAAGTTTTTACAGATAGATAGATAGATAGATAGATAGATAGACAAGTTAGGATTTTCAGAGAACCTAACACTTTTCAATACGCTCTAATGAACCACCAGCCAAGCCAGTTTAGTTATGCAACAATACTTGGTTTCTCTCCTCTACAGCACCTCATTTCAAGGAAAGATTATAGCAACAGCAATTTGTTTCAGATTTACTCTGTCAGATCAACTGCTGATAGCTCCAGACCACCCTAATCTGGGAGAGAAAATGAAGCTCTCTGTTGACAGAGGAGCCACTGGTGATTTTCCTGAGGCACTTCATTATTTATGCAAAACCATTAAGGAGGCTGGGGGTGATACGAGTTCAAACTCTTTTTCAAAAACAAAAGCGAAACAACTTCAGATTTATGATTCTGTCTCAGTTCTCCTCATGAGATACGATATCCTTCTTAACTAGGATTAAACACCAATTGTGACTACTACAAAATATTTGGTTTCCTCTCATAGAACACTAAACAGTGGCTTAGCTTAGGGAGCTGTAAATAAATGAACTGCATTTTGAAACAAACTGCAGAGTTTACATCATCTTAACTATAAATTGTAAATTAGGTGCAATGGAAGTTACAGTAGGTCTTTATATGCTACTTAGAGGTAAGGCTTTCAAAGACATCTCTAAGGAATTTAAATATCCAATTTCTAATAATTTTAGTAGAAAACTATACTCAGCTCCCTCAGGTAGTTTCAAAAACTTCATCTTAACAGACTGTGTTATAAACCCTAAACCTATTAGATCCTTGGAGAGATTCCCACTGAGTTTAGGAGAGTTAGATCATGCTCCTATTGTCTTTCCAGAACATGGTTCTCCTCCTTGGGCAGGCATCAGGGTCTGTAGCACAGTGACAGGGCCCCAGATGCCTCCCTTCAGTCCCCTAATCAGTCATTGGAACTTTTTCTTCCTAGAAACAGAGTGAAAAAGGCCACTGTAGTGCACAAGCAAGCTTGGAAAGACTTCAGCAGCCACCTAAAGGGTCTGAAAATTTGCAGATTTTCTTGAATGATGAAGCCAGCAGATGCTGTAGCCTCTTCACATACTTGGAGAGAGAGAATAAGGAGATTTTGCCAGATAACTTCAATGCTGGAAAAGAGACCCAGGAGAGGGTATTACACTATTTTATACTGAGGTCAGCAAGACTGCAAAACTGCTTACACCAATGGCAAAACTCCTATTGCCTTCCATGGTGCTGGATTGTCCCAGGCCAGCGTGTCTGAGTGTTGCAGGGAACTGCAAACCCCCCGGCACCAGAAGCACCCTCAAGGCAGTGACCCACCATAAACTGACCAACTCAGGGGAGGCAGCTCCTCACTGCTGAGCTGTGCTGACACACTGTAGATGTGCCAACTCAGGACCTTCACTCCAGGTGACCTTCACGCTCAGCCCTGGCTGAGCAGTGTGTCCAATACCTACAGCGTCACTTGAGGGAACTTGTTAATTCTCCTACTTTTCAGGAATGGGCTCTTTTTCCACTCATTGGAAGAAGTTAAACTCAAGTTTCATTCATACATGAGAATTAAGTTTGCTTTTTCACCATAGAAACAATGTTGTTTGAGAGTTCAGATGGCATAATGCTGAATATTCAAAAAATGAGAAAATAACCACAGGTAGTTTTAAACCAATCACAAAATTATATTAGTTGCACTTCAACTTAAAGCCAAATTTTGATTAGGGCTCCATTTATTGGCAATTCTGGGAAAAGGTTTCAGTATAATCCCCAGTTAATGAAACCTTTGCTAGTGAATTTCCTTTGTCAACACTGCATTTAATGTGAGAAGTGCTTATACCTGCTAGATCATCAAAACCTGAAAAGCTAATAGACTCAACTGGAATGTAAAAAACAGGGAGGATTTTCATAAAACTTTAATAAAAGGGTTTGGCCTAGAATGGTGTAGGGTGATTCCTTTAAAAACAACTCTACTATTACTGTTCTCCAGTTACCAAATACTTCTTTGCCATGAAAATTGACAGACAGCTATGCTAAATATATATATATATATCTCATATATATTATATATGTATATATATAGTAAAGTATTTCTTGGAAATGTTGCACAAGTAAAATAAAAAAATTCAGTTGTAAAATCCCTAAAAATCTAGCCAAGCTGGGCCTGAACTTTAGATCCTTTTGGTCTAGTTCATCACTTACAGAGTCGGACAAATGCCAAGACCCGAATAAACTGGTCTGAGAGAAAGGCAATCTTGACCATTGCTAGCACGCAGCCAGGGGAGACACTGGTTTACTTCACTGAAATGCTGCAGTTTTCTTCCAGTTTCAGGACACACAGTGACTGACAGGAGCATGACAGAGAGTTGATCTAATCTGATCTCCATCCAGCGTATCCACCCCACTCTGCCGCAGGGGCAGTTTGTGTTTAGCTGGGTAGGGATATCTGTGTCAGAGGCATTTTAGAAAAACTATCTGTAATGGAAGAGCTGTAGGGTGGTGTCTTCCTGCATATTTTTAAGAGATTCCTGTGCCAAAGGTGAAGTTGTTGGTCCTGGTTTTGTGTCATTCAGAAATGTTTAGGGGCTATCTCTTGCTGGTAGCATTATTTATGGCAAAGGTGTTTCCACTTTCAGAAATTTGACAGCCACTGCATTTCAACTTCCCACAATTTGAAAAACTGTAATTTTGTAGTCAGCCCCAACCCTGCTTTGTTTCCTCAGGTCTGATGAAATTATTCTTGCATTACAGTGTCATTGCCATAACTGCTTATCCACCTGAACTTTAGGTACTCCCTTCTTCCTTCATGAGTTTTGACATGAAACCACAAGGACTGGGGATCCAACAGTGAGAGAGACTTTTAAAGAATTCTTCCCACTGCATGTAGCATGTGCTGAGACAGGACTTTGGAAATTCAATTAATGCTTCCATGAACACAAGTAATGTGTGAACGTGCCTGTGGCTGTGTACTTCCCTATGAAACCTTAGAACTAGGATTAAAGTGACTTTCAGGTCAAGCTGGATGATTGTGCTAAAAAAGAAGCACTTTATTTTTCTTTTAAAATTTTAAACTCTTCATTTCAACCATGTTGACTTTGTGCTCACAGAAACAGGCATGCTCATGGAAACAGTATTAAAAATATTTTTAAATACTCAGGAAAAGCAAATTTTGAAGCCCTACAAAAAAATATTTGCAGTGGAAATCTCATTCCTCTCATTCAGTCAGGAAACAGAAATACACCATATACACTGCACAGCCATTACAGCTGTTTGAAGTGTGCCAAGAACTACTCATAAATTAACTACAGACATAGAATACTGTAAATAAGTTTGATGACTAACTAATCAAAATCTTCTCAACGGCAACTCAACTGAAAAAATAAAAAAAGAAAAACCACTTGTTAGAAATTAAGGTATCACAGACTGTACCTCTAACTTGTCTGCCCAGTTAGACGAACAACTGTGTTACATTCTGTCAAGCATACCCTAGCTGATTGGTAAGAAAACTTTTTGCTTTATGTTTCTTCCCTTTTGCTTGCCATATTCCTAATTGACTTTCTCATGACAGTGCTGCCTGAGTGGTATCTGTGGTACTGCACAGTGAAAATCCCAGGAAAACAGGGAACTGTCCTTCACCAAAGATATCCTGGGTACCAGCACACAGATCTTTTCCTGATTTCTTGCAAAATCCCCTTCCCATATTTATGTTTGAAGTTCCCGTTTTCAAAAACACCTATGCCCATGTGTAAATTTTTTTCTTTGAAATGTACCTTAATGTAGTGCAGACTTGTGACTGACATTAAGCACACTGTAAGCTTGCTTTTCCATAGAAAGGCTTTCCTGAATTTGAGTTTAAGCACCCAGTTACCAGATAGAAAAACAAATTCAAAACCTCTTCTGTTCCTTGTTTATTAATTCCTGGTTGTATTCATTCTTTTAGCACTGGGTAGAAGAAATGCAAGCAAAACAATGGATTTCAGTGACAGATGATGTGCTCACCAAACTTCATACACATTCCTTGAAACACAGACTCATCCAAACCCACACCAAAGCCTGTTTAATGTCAATGAATTAAGGGTTTGAATTCCCCTCCAGAAGCATCACTCTCTCGCTGGTGAGGAGAAAGAGCCATTACACCTGCTAACAGTGCTACCTAAAAAGGAAAATCATTATCTATTTAAATTGCACTGGAATCCCAAAGTGCAAAATTTTTCTTTCTTTCTCATGTAAGATATTTTTTCATTGAAGTATTAGGGTTATTTTAAAGTTTTTACAGCCTTAAAGTTCAGCAATAGTGTAAACCTCAATTTTAAGTTTTGTTCTGGTGAATAAAATTAAATTGGTTACCAAACTAAAACTGAGAAGTTGTCTCAGAATAAGTTTACATTTCACAAATAGGGTTGATCAACCAGAAAAGAATAGTTTTCACAAGTAAGGAATGCTGTAAGAAAAATTTTGAGGAGAAGATTAGACATAAAACCTGGAAGTGCTTCTTAAAAATATTCTATTATACTATAAGAGAAAGGCTCAAGAACACTATTGTACAACCAAGGATGACAACAACAAGACTGCAAATGCTTTTTTCACTCCATAGAAAAGAGAAGAGGAAAATCACAGAAACAAAGTCACAGGTAACAAATCCAAGACAGAGATACAAGAAGCAATACACACTACAAAGCATGGAAAATTGATAGAGAAATCTAAAGATGTTCACCTGACTGGGCTAGCAATAAAATTTTTTTTTAAAAAATCATAATGAGCACAAAAGCAAACATAATGTAGAATGAGATGGCAGAGCTTAGAGTATGCAAAAAAAATGCTGAAAAAGCAAAAAAAAAAATTTCTTCTGTATTTTAAAAAGATGTGATTCTTTCCAGCGCAATTGACAACTCTGAACACAACTCCGTGTGGTCCTTGGAGACACAGCATGAGCCCTCAGGCTGATTTTATAGCAAAAGGAGTGAATATGGGGGTGAAGTATAACATGGCAATTAAAAAAGCAAATTAAAAGAGCAGATGAAGCCACCAAAGCAGAAGGTACAAGGGGATAGTCCCAAAGAGAAGAGAGTCCCAAACTGTGACCATGTCTCACCAGAACAGTAGGCAAATGTGGGCTTATGTGCTCATGTGCCCTCAGCACTGGAAATGTTTATGACATTTTAAAATATTAAGAAATATAATAGTCACAAGTATAACATAGATAAATTTAAATATAACAGACTCCTCTTGCTTCCAGCCAACACAAACTATGAAATGAGAAACTCAGGGACAGTCTGCCTGAGGAAAAAGAGATTATATACACTTTGACAAAATGGAAGGCAAGGGATTTCTCCATCCTGGGGAATGTTTTGAGGCTTAACCCCTTACACCAGGAAAAGCTTTTTGCAATTGGTTCAAAGCAATCATTCTTGTTCTGAAGCCCATCACAGATGACCCAAGTGAAGGAAAGCACACCCTCAGACAACGCAGAAAACTGCTACTCAACGCTTGGCCCAGGAGGAGCCTTTCCTAAGCCCTTAGTTTTTAAGCTCTGAGGCCTGACCTCAGTATTTCCCCTGCTCTTCTGATATTCCCCCCATTAGTGTCTGTCTCACCATTTTGTGCTCTGTCTGCAAAGTCTCCACAGCACCTTGGTTTATGCTGGCATCGCACTGGCACTTCGGGACCACAACCTATGAGCCCGCTCTCCAGATGCTGCCATAAGATTGGAAAGTGAAGTCTGCAAGTGTAGTACTGCTACCATGTGTAGGCAAGGAACATAAGGAACAACATCACTATAACTTGAATACTGGCTACTTCAGAGGAAAACATAAATTACAAGCATTTAAAAGATCTGCCATGTCTCCAACAGAGAGAAAGTATGCAAAATGATACACAACATTATACCAGTGGATCAGAAACACCAGAGTTAAAATTGGAGAAAAAATACATCTCAAGAGGTTGAGGTAGTACTGTAAAAAATTATATCCTAGGGAAATAATATTGCCTTCAGTATTATGTTCAAATTTTATTGGACAAAACCATTTCTAGATACACAATAATAAACAATTTTATATTGTCAAAAAAAAATAATAGACGATGCAGAATTTTCCTCCTTGGGATTTGATAAATGTAAACAGCTATGTCTTTTTTCCTTTTATGTATAACATGATATGAATCTCACCCTCCTTTGAATGTACTAATTATTCAGAAATATTGTCTAAAGAGTCCAGATATATTTTCAGCATTAAAGTTACCTGTTAATGGCTCGCATTGACTATGCTCAAAAACATAACAAGAAATTTCTTTGTCTCTACTTCTATTTGAGGGGAATATTTTGCACTTAGGAAAAAAAACAAATAATATTTATTCTTTAACATGAAAAAATTATTCTTGGTTACCTAAACAGTCCACCAGATTTTTTACCCTTATATCCACGAAATTTGCAAGAATCACTGACATTTACATTCATACTTTTAAGGCACAGTTTGGCTCAAGGAAAGAAGCAAAAAGTCCTGTCTTCTCTTATGAATCATTCAGACCTACATTTATTTTAAGTTCTATGTTTTATTTTCTATAATCATGATTGCTTTCATCACAGAGAAGTTAAAAAGAAGCATCTGAATATCTGCAGTCACACCAGCAGAACACAGGAAAACAGGACACTAGAAAATACATTAAATCATGTATTTTCTGACTTGAACTGACATTTGATTCTTCTGAATTAAATTTACATAGTGCACACCTCAATGCAGTTAAGTCATTATTCAGCTCCTTTTAAAATCTAGTTTTGGTGATCCATGTGAACAATTTCACCATTAGATTAGAGAGCATTAAGCTTGCCTCTGAGCACAGGACTAGCACAGAGCATAAATCCTTTCCAGGCTCTGAAATACTCTGAAAGGGCTGCACGTCTGCACAGCAAGCTGTGTATCACAGAATTTCTTTGTATCCAAGCATTTTTAAATTTGATGGCTTATTAAAAAAAAAACACAAAAAAAACCACAACAAAAAACCCCAAAGCCCCACAAACAACAACCCTTTATTACTTTGAAAAATGAAAGCTTTTATTAGTAAAATACCTTCTTGCAGTGCTCGAGTCCTGGAGTTCAAGTCCAACAACCTGAACTAACACTCAAAGCTAAGAATGTTCTTGCAAGTATCCAAAGAAGTGGTTTGTGTCTTGCTGAAAAGAACCTATTTATTAGAGTGAAACCTAAGCCAGATTTGTTTTCTTCTCCATAAAGGAGAAGAAAAAATAATTCTGGCATTCCTTTCTCCCAGTGTATAAAAGTGTGCAAATAAGTTCTCATCCCTTAATTTTGCAGAAGTACAAATAATTCTTCATAGGTGAGATCATTTATGTTCAGCATTGTATAGAAGCCTGTCCGGGTTCTGGCCAGAACAGGGGCAATTTTTGCATCAGGCAGGAGGGGACATGGCCAGGACTCAAAAGTTATTTTTCACTACTTCATATCATTTTCTGAGGATGAGAGAAGGGCTCTCTTCCAAGTTGGCATAGCGTGATGAGGGAGCAGTCAGGTATTGTTGGGGGTTTCCTGTGTGAATCATTCTCTTTCTTGTACCCTCTGTCATTAGTATTGTTGCTGTTACTCTTCGTTTTCCTATCTTATTGCTGTTTCCAGTAAATTGTTCTTATCTCAGCTGGTGATCTTCAGGTTTTGTACCTCCAATTCTTCTCTCCATCCAGCTGCAAGGGAAGGAGGACACACATGGAGAATCAGTGGGAGAATCAGTGGGAGCACTAAATTGGGGAGTACCATTCCTAAACCACAACACAGCTCCATTCTGTTTCATGCCACTGTTACAATATTGAATCAAGTCGTGGTTCACTAAATGTCATTTCAGAAAGACCAGGAAATACTGCCCAGTTCTAAAATCAAACTATTTGGCCTGGTAAAAGTAAAATAAAAAAGAAATACAAACAAACCCTGGAAAATATCTTTGTGAAACTTGCAGAATTTCAAGGAAACTTCACAACAAAATTATTTTCTTTCTATTGTATATTTTTGGAAAATAAAAAACTAGAGAGCTTCTAATCTAGAATTACATTCTCAACAAAGATGACTTCACATTACAACAGTAAATATATTAAAATATTCATAAAAAATATATTAATACTTGCTACATAAAATTTCATCTCTGTGAAGAGTGGATTTTCAAAAGAAAATAACTTGTGTATGAAATATTTTTACCTAGCTAAAATAGAAGGTAAAAATGAAGACCTGTTGCATTATAGCTTCTTGCTTATTTGGAGCCAGCTTCTCTGTCACTTTGGTCCCATCAGGTAGTACCTGAATTCCTTATGTAATCCCACTGAATCCAATAGGAAAGCTCAAGGAATAAGGTACAACTCTTTTGATTAACAGTGGCAGAATTTGACCTTAAGGTCATTTTAATAAGAAACTGGTGACTCGCTATTTCCTAAGGATCCCTTTTCATAATGCATTCCATAAAAATAAGCTCTAGATAGATATGGTTTCTCCTGCTCCAATATTCCAGACATTTGGAAATCCTGAAGAGATCAAAGCACTGCCTGCTTGTTGCAGAAACATAAATGATAATGTCATAACCTGGATCAGGTATCCACCATGAAGGACACACACAGGGAGTTAAAGTCCCTGTCCCACAAGTTAAAGACCCACAAGACCCAAACACAACCATTCCCCTTCAGAATCTTTACTGATGTGTCTAAGCGCAGATGTTGAAGTCTGAAGTTGCTCCTGGTTATCAAATTCCTTTTTGCCCAGTGTCATGAGCAAGTTTATATTCTGAGATAAAGACAAACACATAAAAATATCAAGCTATTTCTTAAGTACCAATTTCAAGTTCTTCTATATCAACAAAAACTATCTTCCAAATTGTAGGAATATCTTATGCAAACAGAATTTTGTTTGGAAAGTAGAAAATAAAAATGTGGTTTATCCTCCTTCTGCATTATCTTCTAGTTGTCTTTGTACAATAAGAAAATAGCACATGGCTTATGCATGGACCTGTCTAGCATAGAAGAAATGGAGAAGATGCAAACCAACTGGTGCTGTCACTGAAAAAATACTTCAGGTCTTGAATGCAAACTGTAATATCCTAGAGAGATTAATATAAGCATGCCAGGCTTATGGTTATTCATTATTACACTTCTGGGAGAATAGAACAATATATCTTGATAATTTTAAATACATATTAGATCCTCTGAGTCACTGCTGATTATTTAGCCCATATTTCTGTCTCTGTACTTCAAAATTACCTTAGAGGGAGCATTCTGAATTTGTAAAGTTAGGAGAAAAAAGGCAAAAATAACTTTCTTAGCCTTTAAAAGGATAGCTAAATGCTGACTGAAGCAGTCTCTCATCAGGAGACCAGGCAGAAAAGGGAAAGCAGGAGCAGGAGACAGCTAGTGATAACTTTGAACTGACCCTCAAGCCTCAGCTACCAAATTATGCTCTCCTAATCTCAGTGAATGTATTTCCCATAACAGGAAATAAAAGTCCATTTTATTCTGCTCAAATGAAAAATTTGCTTTGGTCACAAGACTCAGAAGGTAAATATTTCTAGCAAACACAGGTACTTACAAAGTCTTCTTTTGAAGTGTGCTCTTATTTTGGCCTTGGGAGGGCAAGAGCAGCTTGGCCCACCCCATTTAAAGTGTAAACAGATTTCTCAGTAGCTAGAGAGGAAAGGGCAAATTAATCAGCCAGCTTTTCTTTTGTCTTACAAAGTTGGTGGGGAGGAGGGAAGGGCTGGAGAAACAAAACTTCCCTTGCATAAGATCCTTTAGAAATACACCTGAGTAAGAAAAGATGCCAGATGAATTCAGAGAAGTAGTCTGCACACAAACACTGAGCAGAATTAGAGAGCAATTCATGTTATCTGAGATAATTTTTAAAGCATTTTGGAGGAGCATGTCATGGCCTGGCTTAGAACATGGAAAAGGCATTATCCTGGTAGGCATTGAAAACACTGCTGAGGAGGTCAGAGTTTCAGTAGAAAGAGGAATGAGGAAGGAAGTGAGTATATAAGATGAATTTTGCAATGAAAAATAGAGGATTAGGCAGAACAGAGATGGGTGGTTTAGAGGATGATGAGGAAACCCCCACTGGCACAGGTGGTTTCCCAGCACATTCTCCTCTTGCATTGTTTGGGCACAATGGGGTCGCCTAGGGTATCCAAGAGCTGGTCCCTTCTACAGACCCTGTTCTAGTCACTGGTGAAACCCTCTGGGCATGCAGCCACCTCTGGAAACCTGAGCCTGTGCTGTCTGCAGATGCAGCTGTGGAGAAAATGAGGTACAGCCTAGTGACAGCAGCAGTGAAAAGGTAAACATTTCTTATTTATTTCCTTATTTTTTAACTCATCCCAGCTAAACGACCTTCCCTGGTTCTTGAGGAAGATTTATATGTGATAGCTAAATAACTTATGATTATTTTGTTTACCACACACAGCAGCTCTCATTGCAGGGATATAACCAGCATCCCTTGACTCCAGTTCTCTGCGGATTTGTGCTGCTTCAGAGCCCTGAAGCTTTCCTCTTTCAGAAGGCAGGACTCCCAAGAACTGCATGTTTTATACCCAACATCAACATTGATAAAGCAGTCCACCAGCAATTTCCTCCTGCATGTTTGCAAACTCATTAACCACAGCAGTTTTATTTTTATAATTCAGAAATTCTTCTGAAAAGGAAAAAACAAACAACCCAACACAAAACCTGCGTTAGGTAGGTCACACTCTGAACTCAGCTGGTTTTACATAGCTGTGTCCAATATCAAACTGTGATTTCAACACATGAGCTTCAAAAAACCTTGAGGTGGGACCTGGCAGTAACAAGAGGGCTGAGAAGAACAGAACTCACTGAGAGATCTGCTGAAAATCTCCCTGCAGGTAACCATGTGATCAGATCTCCATCAACAAACACTTAGATTTTCTGAATTGTTGGTGTGCTAGACAACAAGGAGGAGGGGGAGAAGGAGAAGAGAAGAGAAAGAAGGGCGGGGCGGGGTGGGGCGGGGCGAGGGGGGAGGGGAGGGGAGGGGAGGGGAGGGGAGGGGAGGGGAGGGGAGGGGAGGGGAGGGGAGGGGAGGGGAGGGGAGGGGAGGGGAGGGGAGGGGAGGGGAGGGGAGGGGAGGGGAGGGGAGGGGAGGGGAGGGGAGGGGAGGGGAGGGGAGGGGAGGGGAGGGGAGGGGAGGGGAGGGGAGGGGAGGGGAGGGGAGAGGAGAGGAGAGGAGAGGAGAGGAGAGGAGAGGAGAGGAGAGGAGAGGAGAGGAGAGGAGAGGAGAGGAGAGGAGAGGAGAGGAGAGGAGAGGAGAGGAGAGGAGAGGAGAGGAGAGGAGAGGAGAGGAGAGGAGAGGAGAGGAGAGGAGAGGAGAGGAGAGGAGAGGAGAGGAGAGGAGAGGAGAGGAGAGGAGAGGAGAGGAGAGGAGAGGAGAGGAGAGGAGAGGAGAGGAGAGGAGAGGAGAGGAGAGGAGAGGAGAGGAGAGGAGAGGAGAGGAGAGGAGAGGAGAGGAGAGGAGAGGAGAGGAGAGGAGAGGAGAGGAGAGGAGAGGAGAGGAGAGGAGAGGAGAGGAGAGGAGAGGAGAGGAGAGGAGAGGAGAGGAGAGGAGAGGAGAGGAGAGGAGAGGAGAGGAGAGGAGAGGAGAGGAGAGGAGAGGAGAGGAGAGGAGAGGAGAGGAGAGGAGAGGAGAGGAGAGGAGAGGAGAGGAGAGGAGAGGAGAGGAGAGGAGAGGAGAGGAGAGGAGAGGAGAGGAGAGGAGAGGAGAGGAGAGGAGAAAAATAAGGGAAGGAGAAAAAAGAGGGAAAAGAAGGAAAGCAATGCTGGGTTTAAAGTTTCTTAACATTTCAGCCTGGAAATTGCACAGAGGCTGATGAATCAGCCCAGGCCCCCCTCCATCCTCAGCTAGATCTGCATCCAGCATTCCTCTCTATGTTTACAGCTGGGAAGAAATTGAATTAACTACATAGTATTATTTTAGCATAAATGAACAGGAAGACTGCACCAAAATTGATGACCCAGTGGGTGTTGCCCCTCCCTGACTGTACTGTAAATGCAGGGCTTTCTAGACTCAAATTTATTGGTTTGTCAGAAACTTTGGTTATTTTCATCAAGTTGAGTTTTACATTAAACATTCCCCAACTTAATTGGAACCATGCGGACACATTTGGGCAGCATCCATATTCCTGCTCAAATAAAAGGGTTACCTTGTTACAAATTCAGCATACTTTGCTGTTAAATTATATTTTGCTAGCAATTACAATTAAATATGAAGTTCACACTTAATAGTAGACCTTGTAATCGTGTGGGAGTAGTTCTCCTTCCGTGAACATCATGTGTGGGTGGGAGAAGGGAGAGCCCTGTAGCCTCATTTTAATAATGAAATAAACAGTTGTGCTGGTGAGTAATTCAGGGATTTTAAGACAGGGCATTGGCAGGATGGAAATTGTTTAAGGAGCTTATTTAACCCTCTCACCTGCTACTTCTAGCTCGCTCAGGAATGCCCACCACCCCGTTGCAGACAGAGAGGAGATTGCAGGAGTTGCAGCATCAAGAGATTTGGGAAGGCGTCAGGGGTTGTGTCATGCCTGGTTTTTCTTGCTTTAATCCCCTTGTGAAAATTGCTAAGGATAGCAAAATGAAGTCTGTACAAAGATTTTAAAGTTCTCTCTTTTCCACCAATTGGTTTCTAAATTTAGTAACAACAATTCTCTAAAAATTCTCAGCTTTTCTGGCATTTGTCTTGAAAAACAGGTAATGTTGTTCAGCAAATTAAGATTTCATTCTAAATTTCATTTGTGGTTTTATATTTTTGTGCTTGTTCCTCTTAGCCATAAGCATGCCTGTTATGAAAGGGTATCGAATGGTTTCATTAGAAGATGAAGAGGAGGCATTTTGTTATGGAAAAGCAGATTTGATATGACAGTCAGTACAAAGCAGGCTCTTTCTATTATAAAAACAGAATGTGAAATATTTCAACGATTACATGTTATGGTGGTATTTCAACTATCTTGAAACATGTTTCTACTGACACCTCATGGAATTACAGAATACAAACAACAACGAAAAATACAAAATACAAACCTTACAGGAAAACTTTCTCATTTCTAATTTTTTTTCTGAAAACAAAGCTTTAAATTTGGATTTGTACATGAGGAAAACATGAAAGATGCAGGGGTGTAGGCCTGAGGAGACACTGGGATGAAATCTGCTTTACTAAAACAAAGAAAACCCAAGATTAAACTAAAAAAAATATTTCTGCCCAGCTCAAGCTAGTTTCCTATTCTTTGCCCTTAAAATCTCTTGCTGTCTTGCAAACAAACTTAATTTCCACCCTGTCCATTTGTAGGCATCTGGAGCTTGTCCTTGATGTGGCTGATGCTACCCAGCTGCTGTCACCCATCAGTGGCAACCCAAGGCATTCACTGCTTTCCTTCTGCTCAGCCAGGTTCAGTATGTTTGAAAGAAACCTCCATGCATGCCCAGCTCAGAAGAAAAGTAAATTATGAGACTGATGCTCTGTCAATAATTCAGAGAAGCTGCCCTGGCCAATGGCAGCAACTCCTTGCATTTGAGGACATACATTCATGGCAAGCTGGAGATGTGCATTATCCTGGTTTTGGCTGGGATGGAGTTATTTTTTTCCTAGTAGCTGGTACAGAGATGTGTTTTGGATTTAGCATGAGAATAATGTTGATAATAAACTAATATTTTTACTTGTTTCTAAGTACTATTTATGCTAAGTCAAGGACTTTCCAGCTTCCTATGCTCTGCCAGCAATAATGCTGGAGGGGCACAAGAAGGTGTGAGGGGATACAAACAGGACAGCTGACCCCAAATGGCCAAAGGGATATTCCATACCATATGGCATCAAGCTTGGTACATAAACTGGGGGGAAACTGGGCAGGGGCTGCTGCTTAGGAACTGGCTGAGCATCTATTGCATTGTGCATCACTTGCTTTGCATTTTTTTACTATTCTTATTGTTATTACATTCTTCCTTTTTTTTCTTCTTACACTGTCTTTATCTCAACCCACAAGTTTTCTCACTTTTACTTTCCCCTATTCCAATGGCAGGGGATTGAGTGAGCAGCTGGGTGGTGTCTAGTTGTCATCTGGGTTTAAACTACACCATGCATGTGTCACATGGGCCATGGGGACAGGATTTATGTCCCCAGACACACGTCTTCCACACTAGGCATGCTGCAGAAATCTGCACTGAGGATCTGCTAGCTGAGGCATGGAATTTTTTCCATGCCTCAGCTAGCAGATGTGTTTTCCTTCTCCAGCCTACACATGTATCCTGTTTTTTCACCATTGTTGTTCCTGCATAAAGTACACCTGGAGAAGCCAGCTCCATGCAGGCATAAGTGTCTCAGTTCCCTAGGATGGGGGAATTAAATAACTCAGAGCTACAGAAGGCACCATCCTACAATGCTATCATCCTATTTCTGGTATTGCAGCAGGGAATTAAACCCACAAGAGCCCACTGTCCTCACAGAGCCTGCCTTATTGCTTCCCAGGAGTGACCCACTGAACTCTCCTGGTCAGCCCCAGAGCTGCCATCTCTCTTTGGTGGATTGGTCATCCACAGTGTTAACATCTCTCTGGAGGGTCCTGGGACATAGCAAACCACTGTTTCAGTTCAGCCTTTTCTGCTTTTACCTCTCCTCTTTGCCCACGCAGCCATTATAGTGGTAAATACTGGAGAGTCCATCTACTTCAATTATAGATGAGAGAACCTTGTGTTGCTTGAAGTACTGAGGATCTCTTCAAATACTTTGGGGGTTCCCAAGCTAGCTCCAAGTCAGAAAACACTTTTACTTGGTATAATTTAGCTTCATTTTTGTCTCATTGCACTGCTTTCTCATTCAACTGCTTTCACTTGCAATTTCATTTTAAGCTGGGAATCTTTTTTTTTATACTGAGGCTTTTCTAAAAAAATGACAAATATCACTGCACAAAACCACACATTGAACTTTGGAATCTGTACTGTTTGACTAGTTTTGAACTTTTACAAAATAATGATCCTTACAATGTCCAGGGACTACCCCCTCTCTGTTACAAAGTCCCAGTGGGTTCCAAAGGACTTCCAAGGCCAGAACCTCGTGGTTTATTCCTCAAAGATTCTCACTGCCATGCTCCATCCAGCTCATGCTTTCTCTGAAGGTGGCCAGATTTCCCCAAATGCGGACAGCACAAGAAAAGTGCATACGAAAAGACAAAACCAGAAATATTCTGCTGACCCTAAGGCACTGTATTTCTTTCAGGATTTGAACCTAATTCCCCATCATTCGGCAAATATGCCTGAAAAGGCAGTGCATGGAAAATGAGACTGCTTTGCAGCAAAAGATGCCTTCTGCTCCTTAAACAATCCCTCTTCAACAACACATATTCTCATCTGTGCATTTTTAATAGAAGCATAATTTTTGTCATATGTTGTAATGAATAGCATACAGCTAAATGGTGCGTATAAGACTGTAATTCCATCTGGGAGTTTGTTGACATTGATAAACCACTTGGGTTTTGCTTTTGTGGTTCATGCCATTACAGCAGCTCAACAGGATTACAATCCTGTTAGATATAGCTGGTTATAGGCATTATACCATATGATAATGATTATATGTTTTATTAAAGAAAGAATTTAAAAATGCAATTGAAAATTCTCATCAATGGTCTGATAATATGGCATTAAAAATTATATTCATGCTATTACCTGAGTGGCTGGTTTAGTTGTTTTTTTTTTAAGATTCTTCATCTCAGGCAATGAAAATACTTTATTTGGATTCAATTATATCTATGCTGTGGGACCAAAGCATTTCCCTTGCAATTTTGTGGCATCAGTAGTTTCATAGGATATGAAAGCCAGAACATTGCACTGCCCATGAAGAAAAGTGAACCAGACAAGTCTAGTAATTTCGTAGTTTAAACCGAGTCAAACATACAAATAGAGAAAACTGCAGGATTACTTTTTTTTCTATAATTTCCAGTCACTAGCAGTGATAGCAGTGGCAGTGCTAAGGGTGGTTTAAAATCTGTAGTAACATTTTCCTTCAATTCAATTATAATTAATAGATCAGCCAGTCCATGTATGCATTTGCCTGAAAATGAAGCTTATGTTAAGACACATTTCCCTCTTGTCCACAACTAAATGCGTGAAACCTGTGTGAACAAGAGCTTTCATTCTTCTGCACTTTACTCCCAGTTTGTCTAGATCACCATGGGTTTTAAAAATTTCAGTCATGCAGCCTATTTCTAGCATGGCTTCACTCTGCTAATTGCATTTAGTTATAATAACTGCACTTAATGAATTCAGCAAAGACCAGATGTTCTAGGTTGGATGGAAGGGAAATATTTCTGATATGAGCTCTTCCACTTACACAAACCACTGAAATGGGCAACACTGCCTGACAGATAACTGGAGGCACTGTCACATCTGATGTCCTGCTGTGTGGCTCTGCCCACTGTTCTCTGTGGAAATGTTATTATGTGTAACACCTGCTGTACTGGATTTTCAGATTTTGCTTTTTACACCAAGCACCAGCAGCAGGAAAATCACAGAGACGGGTGTCCTGGGTTGCAGTGTATTCTATTACCATCCTCATGAGCTGTTGGAACCAGGTGGGGCAGTATTTCCTTGCCTCTTCCCTCCAGACTATCTTCTGTTAATGAGCCTAATCAACACTTGGCCTCATGACTCATCATCCCATTGTGAGATGCTCCACCCAGAAGGAGGAACCAAGCATCCCATCATGGATATAATCTGAGAATCGAAACACCACCGACACCCTTTCCGCTGGATTCCCAGAGGACAGGAGCTACATAGGCACCACTGGACCTTCCAAGGAAGAGCAGACCCTTTCTACAGGATCACTGCTTCAACAAAACCACATCCACCACTTCAGGAGGACTGCAGCCACCATTTTATTGGGGTGTCAGGTTGTATCCTGACTCCACCAGTTTAAACCAGTGTTTTCTACCTTTTATTTAATTTCCCTATTAAATTGTTTTTCTGACTTGTTGCCTCCCACTGGTTTGTTTTCAAACTAGTACAATGGGTCACAGTAACCCACAGGCACAGGGCTCATCGGAAGCAATGCAGCTACATTTATTGGACTAGGGGAACTTTAAAAGTCCCTTCCAACACAAACTATTCTATAATTCTTTCCCTTCCCACTGCTGGCTTTAGAGAGCTGCTGCTCACCCAGCACCCAAACATCAGTCTCAGGTGCCTGGCTGCTGCTCCCAGATGTTTGCTCTGTTCACACAGAGGAACCCTTGAACACTATGAGAGAGCAGGGGCACTCAGACCATCTCCAGTCAGCAAAGTTAGGAAAAGAAACTAGAGGATAAAGCTGCCCAAAGAGTCAGTGGAAGTTATTCTGCTGAAGCCTACACACTGGATCATTGTCTGGAGGTTCTGCAGCTGCTGAGAAGCTTCCAGGCAGAGGTAATATTCACAAAGCAACTGCTCTAAAGGCCAAGCTACCATTTAAAGTATTAGGAGATACTGGGGTGCGTTTGCCTGTTTATCCCCATTTCATGCAGTTTCAGACTCCACTATTGACTAGGAAAACTGAAATTTCACATTCAACATAATGGCGCTCCCACCCTGTGGCTAGGACCTTCTCCATAGTACAAAATCTTTGCAGGCAATACTTTCACAACTCTCCAAGTGGAGATGTGGTGCATACTGGCAAGAGATGTTTGCTAGCAGTGTTTATACCAGCTACCCACATGACAGAAGTTATACCTCTCAACAGAGCTTTTTGCTGCTATGAGGACATTGACTGGAACTGATGGTTTAATTAGTGGCACATTTCCTTTCTTCTCTTCTGGTGCTCGTAGCTGACAAAGCTGCATATGCAAAATGTTTGAATGCAGACAAATCTACTGCTTCTCGGGAAGCCACACAATGGCCAGCAAATGGTTGCAGCATTGATGGGGGAGCGGAGGGGGCTGAAACAATACAGCCGTGACATGCTGATCCATTCTCATGGATCCTGGGAAACATCCAACAGCAACATACAAGTATCTGGGGTGGGATTTAGGGTTGCAGGTTGCTCCTACAGAAGTTCTCTGGAGCCAAGGTGGAAGGAAACAGAAGACAGCCACTAATGAATCTAGTTTTACAGTGATTTAAGATGCCTAAATCCTTTCACTCAATATGTGTACTAAATTCTCATTAGCCTTAAAACACTCTAATGATCAGAAAAGCTTCAGTATATGGTACCTTCCCACCAGACTCTGTGTTTCTCATCCATGTATACCTTCTCATTTGACTAAACAATACAGATTTTTCCTCTGTTAACACTCTACAATTACAACAATTCCTGTGAGGGCAAGACAGAAAGGGAAGAAGGCTTGAAGGGCCAGTCTCTATTCCCTCTTGCACATCATTAATAACACTGTCAGTGAAATAATGAAGTCATCCTCATTATAAATGCAACAGAGAAAGAACACAATGTGATTCAAGGTGAAATCAGTGGACAACACCATCAATTTTTTAAAATAATGTTTAAAGTAGGCAAATTTGATCTGAAGCCATTGAAAGAAGAAATTTGGGAGACCACCGGGTCATTTTTACAGAATCCCTTTTGTAAATGTAATGGCACTTTGCCCTGGGTTAGGATGGGATAGAGTTAATTTTCTTCTCGGTGGCTGATGCAGTGCTGTATTTTGGATTTAGGATGAGAAAAATGTTGATAACACACTGATGTTTTAGTTGTTGCTGAGCAGTGCTCACTCTAAGTTAGAGAGCAGCAAGTGGCATTGGGGTGCTTAGTTGCCAGCTGGGGTTAAACCACGACACACATTAATGGAAGTTACACTACATACACACATAAAATAGTGAAAATTAGTGTATATAAGTTATTATACTATTTTCTGATGAGTACTGAAAAATTCCTGGAAAAACACTTAATAACTTTGTAATGTTTCATAATACTGCCAGCTGAGTGATTTCCTGCTCTAAGGGGAAACACAGCCCTACAGTTAATTTCAGTGGGTTTAGAGAAAAGGCCATAGAGAAGAGTTTTGGTATTTGTTTTTGAAGCTTAGTTTTATCCTAGGATGAGGAAGCCTAAGCATTTTTACAATAGCTGAACCAAGAATGCTCCAAACTTTATTGGTAGCATCACTATGGGTAATGAAGCTACTAATAATTTCTTTACTTCAGGAGTCACAAATTAAATAATTCAGAAAAAATTAAACAGGAGGCAGAAAGTTAAGACTGGGTAATTCAGATGGCAGGGCAGGCACAGTACATCTATCAGAACTGCTGAGCAATTTGCAGCTGGAGCTGCCAAGAACAACTAGAAGGTGGTGTTCTGGAAGAGGTACAGCAAACCCCCTTTAACTCCTTCTTCCTTTCCTTCATGATCCGAGCTGCATCTTCCCCATACCGTGCTGATCTTGGCACTGATCTGGAGTAAAAAGAGTTTAGGCCTTATCTGTTACACATTTTGTAGAATCGCTTTGTTACCTACATTTAGTGAAAACAAAATTGTGCATCTTGCTTTGGGTTAGACACATTTGTGTGTTTGCCCATATTATAGATTGCTATGGCTGGATACAATGCCAATTCCTAGCAGCCAGTTTTTACAAATGCTGGTTATATGATTCTGATTCCTTTTTACAAAGGAGGGAAGAAATGTGTCTCTATATCTTTCAGAGTTATTCAGAAGGAAGGAAACACCTAAACAATAACTTTTTTTAAATGTACTATCCTGAATAGACATGCTGTGGAAGAGATGGCAAGGATATTTTGTTGTATTAGATGTTTTCCTTCCAAGTAATTTTATTTCTAAGACTAAATAATGTCCAGGCCTGATTTAAGAGTTTCCATATCACCTTCCACTGAAGCCAATAAGAACGAAGGGCCCAACTGTGTACATCTACTTGCTAGTTCTTTCTTTAAAAGTAGGGGCAGCTACAGTGTGCTTGCTCTTACTGACATTTAACTGACTTTCAGCATTACCTACTGGCCATGTGGAACAGCAGTCTCATGGATTGCAATGTGAGCTTTGGGATATATTCAGCTTGCACACTGAGAGCAAAACTGCAGCTTTGGACAGTTTTTAGGTGTCTGTGCTAAGGCTAAAGCAGCCATTTGGTACTGCATACACACCATTTTTAAGTACTGACCTTGCCTTTGATTTCCTTCCAATGCCTTCCCCCACATACAGCTCACAAACCAAGCACAATCCACTTCTTTCTATGTGGCAGTTCCAGAGGTTTTGTTGTTGGTTTGTTGGGTTTTTGGAGTTTTTTTGGAAGGGAGATTCTCCCTATTCTTACCAAATTTGGAGAACAGACAAATACTAGTGGCTTCTAGTCAGATTCCAGCAGACAAAACCACGGAGCAAGGAATCAAAAGGTTGTTCAACTCAGGCTTTTCCTGTAAAATGTTAAGTCAGGCCTACTTAACTGGGGTACCCTGACTTAGTACTGGCCTGAGGTGTCTTTGTTCACAGTACCATGAGGGTCCATGCAGCACAGGTATGCCAACCCCTGGACCAGTCATCAAGGGCTGCCCTTGCAGTTCTGGAGGAATGGGTGCTTCATTTCACTCATCATTTAAATATCTGCTTTATGATGAGATTAAGTGATCCCATTTGTGTTTTCTATTGACTATAAGGAGAGTCAGGAGTGCTTACTGTACCTTGTAGACAAATAGATTTGATAAACCAGTCCTGAAGTCATAAACAGAGACAGCAAGGGAGAGATGAGGGACCTTACCAGAAAAAAACTCAACAGCCTTCCTAGTATTTTGTCCCATGGACTGCTTCTGCATTTTACTTTAGAGAGTCATTAAAAAAAAAATGCAAACAAAGTCTCAAGAAATTACTTGGACATAAAGGACCAAATTTCTTTCTCCCCATTGCCAGTTCAGGATTGTACACACTGAACTACAGATCTTTGTGCCTCCCCCCTCCTTCTTGCTTCAAGATTTCAATATTTACACTGCACAGGTGCAATTTCAGCAGGATTGGGGAGACACTGCCTACACAGATGAACAGAAAAGGCTGGATTAGTTGAGAAGATAAATCAGGTTAAAATCACTATTACAGAAACTTCCTAACACAGGAAAAAACTAATAGTATGGATATTTCTTTGCCAGAATAAAAATATACCAAATTAAGGCACTGCACATTTAAAAGTTCTTAAGGACTTCATATTTTTAAGCACAAGGGAGCGCGAAACTCTGACATCATTATTATTAAAGTCAAAAGAGAAATGGGTAGAGATAACATGAATGTTTGCAAGTATATTACCTTCTTGTATATACACATGTGTACTTATATGTGTCCAAAAACATGCAGTGGAGGAATTAGAAAAGGAAACAATTTTATTTTCTTAAACTCACCAGGAAAAAAGAAAAATAGGTCATGGCGTATTTTTCCTGAAATAAACAAATTAAAAGTTGCAAAATAACAATGTAGAAATTTCTTCTTTGTATCAGCACAGATTTCTGAAGTGATAGGCTATAATATATTTTATAATATGATGAATTTGTAAATGTTTTCATGACTAAAACAAAGAATATTATCTTAATCTAATGGAATTTCTTTTTAAATACAGCTAAAAGCAAATATTAAGTGCTTGATGAAAATGGCAGCTGTTGTCTTGACTTTACGCATACAGCAAATTAGCTCATATTTAAAGCTTTGGGGATTTGTTCATATTTCTCATAGTCTTCCTGTTTGCCCTAATGTTATCCTACCATATTATCTTCTAAATATGGGAAGTTTACCTGGGAACTTCTATTTATTTTTTTCAGTTCAGCACAATTTCTTGAGATAATTGTTTTAACATTGTCTTTGTGGGTGGGCTGGTCCAAGTCAATGTGGCACATCAAAATTATCTTGAGAGAACCTGCTGAATTTTTTGGTGACTTTTCTCCCAGGACCCAAAACTTTAAAAATGTTGTTCTTTTCTTTCCTGGGGTAATTTTCCAGCAATGAGAGCTACTGGGCTTCTACGCAGTCTACACAAAGCTTCTTCAAGGCATTTTCTTTCACCGTGTTTTTTATGAGTTTTTTCATAGCCACCCAAATAATTTTCAACAAGTTTCAGCACAAAGTTTCACTAGTGGTTGCTCAACAACTATCAGTGAGTGGACTCCAGGTTTTCCAGGCCTTTCAGATGCTGCAAACTGCCTTCAGATCCAGCAACCACTGCTGCAAGAAAAAGCTGGCTCCTTGGAGATGGAGAATGTGCAAGACCACAAGGCTTCCTACAGGGACCAGGGAGACATTGCATGGATAAACCTTGGTAGGTCTGAAGAAAATTAATTCATGATCCAGTTATAAATTAGCTCACCTTCTACATAAACCTGTTTTAGGAAACCAGAGTTGGTACACACTGACACTCCCAAACCCAAAAGTTGCAGTAGTCACATCAAAACCATGAACCTCTGTTGGCAAATCATATGACTCTCAAAGTAGAGGATGATGGCAAAGTCATTTGGAAGTTGCTTTATCAAATATTCTGATTAAAATAGATTTAACTTCTGCTCTATTATTACCAGTAGATGGTGAGTTTGTGTACAATTTTTGGATCCATGATAGATATATCTAACACAATGTAGTCTGCGTCCTTAAGTTGTGTAGAAGAAACACACCACAGAAATAAAAAGCCACACTACCCTCACTCTTTGTAGCTGGCAATTTGAGAAACAGATTTGCTCTACACTTTGCAGCAGTCACTGGCAAAGCTGGGAAACTATTCAAGACCTGTGTCCTAGCCATAAAACCATGCTTGCTCTCCTGGCATAGAGAGAAATGGGAACATGCCAGAGATGCAAAGCAAATGCCAAGTTGTAGAATGGGCCCCTGAAGTATTTCTCTCCCTGGAGAGAGATTAAAATCTTGCAGTACTTATAAACACCTGCCTAATGATGACAGAACTGAATTTATTGCTTCTTGCAGTAAAAATGCCTCAGAAATAAGATACTAGATGCCCTGTTGAGATCATCCACAACAGCATGTGTTGTAGTTATCACAAATTTCAGGTGGTAGCCTAAAACATCTGCAGCACATGTACTATTCGGTGAACACTAAGGCGCAGCTTGTAGAAACTCTGCCTGGGACCCTCCAGGGATTGTAAAGTAGCTGAGACATGATAAGACTTGAAAGAGCACCTCACTGCACAATCCTCCATTACTACCCCTACACAGCACCTACAGTGGAAGCACTGCCAAATGCCTAAGCTGTGTACCTTCTCCTTCAGCTTATCACACTCTTAGGTTAGTGAAAACACATTTCTGAGGCTGGGACAATAAGTTTGAACAGAGATCTTAACACAGAACTGCTGCACCTTTTCCTTTGGGAATCAACTATCCTCCAAAAGCACTTATGTCACAAAACTACTTTGAAAAGAAGATTGGGCTTCAAAAATGTTAATCAAATACAAACTTCTAAACAAATCTTTCTAATCCTTCTTGACACATCTAAATGGTCAAAAACCAAGGCTGTGCCATAACCAGCATCTGTTGGAACAAGTAACATCAAGCCCATACAAAAAAGCTTTCCAGCTCTACCGTGTTTAAAGTTGGTATGAGTAAAGGCAATGTCCATTAAACTAAATTTGACAGCTGTGTTAAAGGTGAGGAACTATAATTTATACATTACCTGTAATATGGGCAAATTCCTGGTAGAAATGGCAAAACAACCTAAACTGCAGTCACCTGATATTGTTAGATTTCTTTTCTCTTAGAAAGAAAGTTTTCATGACTTTTTATTGATAGAAGATGTAATCAAAATGGTCCCTTTTGACTGGAGAGATTTAATCATGCAGGTTGAGGAGGAACCCTATTTGCAGGTCATAAATTAGGTGAAAAAGATCCATGTTTATTTATTTTCATTTCTTTTCCTCTGGAGAAAAATCCCTATTTTATTATCTGGGACAACTGGCAAATATTTTAAAATATGGTCCTTACAAATTTAGCTTCACTCCTCAGATCTCAGGCCAACAACAGCTAAAAGAAAAAAAAAAGCAAATAAATCCTTGCCCTGTTCACCCTTTCACCACCTTCAAAATTCTGTTCCTCTCAGAAAAACTTAAGAGAACTGGAGAACATTGCAGTGTGCCAGAGAAGTCAGTGCACACAGGCTATTTTAGATCAAAGGGAGAAATGCCTTCTGAAGTGCCAAGAGCTTCCTCACTCCTATACCAAAAAGTGCCAGCTCATGTTTTCGGATGAATTAAATATTATGGAGAGAGGGTGTGTCTAATAAGGGCAGAGCTGGGTGATTAAAGACATTATGGACTGGACAAACACAACTTTCAGCTCCCTTTGGAAATAGCCCATCCTGGCACACAAAGGTGATATACTTGCGGGACAATAGCTTCATGTGCCAGCTTCAGCCCTGGACCGACTTCAGCCAGTAGTAGATAGGTAGATCCAAGTGAAGAGCAATGTAATTCCCAAGATGACAATGGCACAGAAGGTACGTCCACTGCAAAAACAGAGCAACCTCAGAAAGAAAGAGCCTCAAGAACATTTTAATACAATTTCCTACAAGTACCCAGAAAGCTAACTGGATAAGTATCTTTGTGGTTCTCATATTCTCAACTCAAATGATAATAAAAAAAGCTTTTTTTGCTTCTTTCACTTCTGAGCCATCTTCAGTCTCTGCTAGTCTTCACCTTTAGCTGATTAGCTGGCTGTTAATCAACCAGATTCCTAAAAAAGTCTAACTTCCTGACTTCCAAAGGATTGAAGCAGCTACCTCCTCTTGACTTGCTTTCTCTTGAAGTGCTGATTTCTTTCGTACCTTTTTAAGTCTGTGACCTTGAGCAAGAGGCTTTAGGCAGCAATTTGAGCTCTTTTAGCACTCCTGAGAGCATGCCCATCTAATCTTTGTCTATCAGAAATGCCCCATGTGGCGAGACCAATGTCCATCCCCCAGGCTTCTGTCTCCCACAGTGGCTGTTGCAGAAGTGGCTTAGGGAGAGCACACAAAACAAGCCACTATCTGAAATCTAATCCTCATGCTCCTCCTGCATCCTGCTGTTAGATTTCAGATGTTGGAGGGAATATAACTGCCTTCCCAATAGGATCTGGTTCGCACCTTTTACCCATTAATTTGTCTAATCCATTTTGAAACTCTTGATGTGTTCTGACTTCACACTTTCTTGCAACAGCCAGTTGTAGGAGTTTATTACAGGCTTTGAAGAAAGGCACTTTTAAAAACCTGTTTTAAATTACATCTGATCAGTTTCAATACATGTTCTCTGATCTAGTACTGTAGGATTTGGTAAACAAGTTTAGCACTCATCTTCTGCACTGCCTTCTTGATGCCATAAATCAGCTTCATCCCTCTTCCTCTTTCTCTCCAAACTGAAGTGAAACCATAAGCCTGCTCTTACCTTCTTTTTAGCAAATTTACATGTCCTTTTCCATAATTTTATGGATTTTTTAGAAAAAAAATATGCTCTTCCTGAGATGCGGAGACCAACTGTATGTGATACTCAAGGTGTGGCGGCACAAAGATCTTTCTACAGTGGCAAAATATCATCTTTGGTTCTCAGTATCATTCCTCATATGGGCAATTTTCGCTGCAGGTACACACGGAATCAGTGCTGATAAAGAACTGCTAACTCAGCATGGATTGGGCTATTCTACAGCACCACAGAATGGTTTTGGAGATGCTTAAATTAACTCCAAACAAGAAGCTCAATCACACAACAACACAGGATAATGCCATGCAGAGATGCTTGCTTAAGCCCTGGAGGATTTATAACTACACAAAGGCAGTGTGCAAACTCCTCCTAGATTGGGCAGCAGCTTGTCCATCTAGGATGCCTACAATCACGGTGCATCAGATAAAGGCAGGCCAACAGCCTTCCTGTGCATTTGAAATGTCTTCAGAACAGCACCTCTCTTTTTGGGGGTCCTGTCCTCTCTCCCCAAGCTCTGTATCTGATGTGAACAACATCTGCAGACCGTGTACTACAGAGCTAATAATTACCAGAAAAAATAAGTGACTAACAAATTCTCCACAATTTAAGACTTGTTTCCAATCACCAAGAAAATTTACCAGTGTCTTGTCTGAAGGGGAAGGCATAGCTGTTATGTGACAGCAGAGGATGGAAAGTATGAACTACTTCCTCTTCACCCAGTGCCGCACGTCTTCTCCCTCCCTATGTATGCCACTGATGCACCTCAGAAAATATTTATGAGTTCTCATTCAAATACTTCAGCTGATAAATTTAATATCACATTCCCTGGGGTAAGCAAAAAATAAAATATTGCATTGGCCTTCACACATGTGGAGATTATATTACTTTACAATGAAACCCAGCAAGCTGCACATTACAGTTTTTACCACAATCTCCTTGGTAGGAATGTTTCAAATACATTGCATATGTGTGAATACAATACAAGCATACTGAAATGCTTTGAACACTGTAATACATCAGACACTTGAGTCAGCAAGGGGGGGAAAAAAAAAAAAGCCTTCACCTATTTTGGCTCTTATCTCAAGTCTGTGTTATCCCCTTTATATGTTTGACAACGATGTTCTTTGGTCTGATGGATGGCGCTACTTACAATGTATAAAGTGAACTTCCAAACAACTGGATCCTTGACCACATCCCCAGACTCGTTACCTTGTTCATTTTGTATCTCTGTGAAGGAAAGCAGACGAGAGTGCTTGCCCTGTGCGATACAGCTCCCAGAAAAAAACAGATTAAAGGTGTCGCAGCTGTACAACAAGGTCCATGGGTTTAGCAAACACATTTCTACACGCCGTAAAAGCCCCAACATCTGACGTGCTGGGGTTTTACAAGGCTGCAGCGCTGGAAAGTGGGCATAGAAACTGAAAGCATTCAAAGGCATTAAAGAGTCAATGGCACATTTGCTTCCTGCGCTGCGAGCCCGCCGGGATCAGCGCGGCACCTGCTCCCGCCGGCCTGGGCTCCCGGCCGGGGCTCGGCTGCCACCTCCTGCCTCGCCGGGGAAGCGCCGCCGGCTCCCTGGGAATGTGCCCGACACCGGCACGCCAGCCAGCCCCAGCACGGGTACCCGAGACAAGCAGAAGGGAGTTTGGGGTCCCCGAACTCCCAAATGGGACTATTTCCCCATTCTACACTTCTGAAAATTACAACTCATAAGCTACAGGCACCCGTCCATGAAGTCCTGCCAATCTGAGACCCTTCTAAACTGTGTTTTTCAGGACGACAGCACACTTGGTAGCTTTCTATGCCTAAACCAAAACGTCCGTATGTGTGAGAGCATTAATCATTGCCAAAGAACAAAGCACTAGCAAGCTGGTGCATCCAGGGAATGAAAACAAACCACCAGTGAACATTTCCAAGTTACTTACCAACCTCCACACAGGAACTTGGTGGCACAGACAAATCTTCATCACCATTTTTAACTATAAAGCCACAGTCTTCCTCTTGGTTTATTGGGGTTTGTTTTGAGGGGGAGGGTGGGTTGGTTGGTTGGTTTGTTTTATACACAGCAGGCTTCAGCCCAGTAGAACATTCTGTAGATCATTCTTAGGTTCTGCTGGTTTGCCTTTGAATTTCCTCAGACAACTGTAGAAACAACAGCACGACTGCATGTTTAAATCAATCATACTTGCCAAGAGACTTGAATAGGATGGCCTACACAACTTTTTTTCCCCCCTATCTTGAGCTTTGTAATCTACCTTTAAAATGGCACATGCATGTGTATGAGTGCATGTATCTTCTTTCTTCCACTCTTGTCCCTTGACAGTTGCTCTGCCTGTACTTTGCCACTCATTTTATGGATTATTATTGGCAAGAAATCAAGGGTGAGAGAGGGTCATCCCAAGCCTCACTACCAGATTGTCTCATTGACTCAGCCTCTTGCAATTGTTTCTCTCCCTCTACCTGCTATTAACCATGGTGACCAGTCTGCCTGTACTTTCCCACACAACCAATCTTCTCCTTTCACCTATCATCTGGAAGTGCTCCTTTTCTCTTCCACCACTTTCCTATTATATCACAAGTCCATGAATGGAAACACACAAACTTCCCAATGAAAACATTATAAGAAGTTGGCTAAGGTTTAAAAAAAAGAAAAGTAGTAAATAAACCCCCATCAAACACCTCAACAAGAGTCTCAGAAATAATTATGTTGCTTTAGCTAAAGTTTAAAAAAAAAATTGAGATGAACACTCTACAAGGAACAATTTCAGGACATGGAAAATAAGCTTAGCAAACTTCCCAACAATGTAATTGGGATCTTATGGGAAGGGCTGGCTAACAGTATCTACATTCACAACCATACCAGCTCAGTCAACAATGGCATGATAGGATTCATCACAATGACATCCAGAGGGCATTGCAATTTCAGCCCCGTTTCTTGGTTGCAGGCTAGTTTGACTAAAAGTTTTTCTTCTCTTCTTAATAGAAGTAAAATCACTCAAAGTTCATGTCCAAACAATAGTTTTAAGGGTGTTTTCAAGAATTACAGATAGAAGAGGCATACATATTGCCAATAACTTTTATCTGAAAAGGACATGTATATGGGCTTGAGGGTCAGATAGAATAATACTGTTCACAATGATCAAAAAAGGGTCAAGACATGCTGTTTTTAACAGAAAATGTTAAAAGCTGTCATGCCAAGTCTAAAACAAGGGGGTAGATAACCATGAGGGAAGAGTCAGAACCAGCTGAGATTTTTATTTAGACCAGTGGAAGTCAGTCTCTGCAGAAACAGGATTTGAGTTTACATGTTTTTTTCAAGTACAGTAGCTTGCTAAGTTCCATGCATGTAAAGGCACTTCTTGTACACGTGCTGACAAACATTCTATTTTGCTGCTCTGAAAACAGCAAAGATGAAGGGTGTTACTTGAATTTTGTCCATTCAAATAAATGGATGAAAAAGAATATATACCATAGCTCTATTGACATAGGTACATTTCTATATATATGGGTATCTGAGGGTGTTTCATTTTTTTGTGGAGAGGTTCTACAAAACATGACCTCAATTCCCTTAAACACATAGTCTTAGAACTAGAAACCTTTTTGTACCCCCCCCTCCACCCCATTTGCCTTCCTAAACCTGTCCTAAGCATCTGTATTATGTTATCCAACACTCTGGCTGCTAACAATACAATCAATACAAAAGGTTATTTAGGGGTCACAGCTTTTTTTCTGTCCTTGAAATACAAAGCTTATTTTAACAGGGATTTGAACTTTTTCACTGAAGAAAATGTCTTCAAACCACTCCGGTGAGAAGAAAAAAAAAAAGCATACTGGAATTATGATTTTTTTTTTTTTTAGTATGAAAAAAGGTAATTTAATAAACATTTTTCTGCGCATCTACATAAAATACATTTTTACAGTTAAACAACTTGATTGTAAAATTTTATAGGGCAGGAACCTGACATGCCAGGCACTGACATAAATGCCTATTTCATCATTTTTGGAAAATACTATCTGTCTGCTTACACATTAGTATATTTTAGAACATCAACATACAAACTCTACTGTTCTGTTTCAAAGAGTAAAACTTAGCTTATCTTAGACACTAGCCTTAGTCAGACTACAGCAAAGACAGATTCCTGACACTGACTGAGCTAGAGGACAAGCTAGGTTGATTTGTACTTAAACATTTTCCCCCTTGTAGGAGGGGGAAATTCTTATATACTCTTATATAACTCTGCTTTGTGTCTAATAGTCTTTCAGCAGTATGAAATAATAGATGTCAATAAAAGAAATATTTTAAACAAACCCACCAGGTACAATCCAAATTGTCTTAGTAAATTTTTTAAAAGCATACTTTTTACTTAAAGAACCCCCATTTCATGTAATATTGTGTTGCTCAGAGGTCTCAGTGAAAATATTTTAAATACTTCTGCTTAGGTACTATAAAAAGTACCCCCAGTTGCTTTTGAATTGGAAGAGGGAAAAAGCTCCTCAAGGCAAAGTGATTTTCAGATTAGTTTCCATTAGTTCATATAATATAACACAACTTGGACACTTTCAGAATGAAAAAGAGGAAGCATGGTAACCAATGGCTGATAGTTGTATAGCGATTTATGTCCATAAAAGATTGTATCATAGATTAGATCAGGTACATGAAGCAGTTGATGTGCACTTAGAGATTTTTGTAGTGGACTTTCATACAAAAATAATGCCAATGCACCAAAAAATTATGAAGATATGTGGGATCATTACATACAACACATACTAACCACTCCACCTGCTCAATTTATTAAAGAAAATCTCAAAACAAACACTTGCTTGCTGACCAATGGCTGAAAACATTTCTATTTACTTAAATGTCTAAAACCATTGAAAAAACAATTTACCATTACTTCTGCTTTCCTTAAGGCTAAAAAAAACAAACCACATCTCTGCTCACCTAACATCCGCTATCTGGTTCAATGGTCTTGATGCCTAAGATTTTTAGCTTTTTATATTTTTCATATATTTGTAGCTTTGTAGATTACTAATGCATGGCTGTAGCTCCTAGTACTTTTCCTATCTTCTTTCCCTACATTTAGGAACAATAAGATAACCTTCTAAACACATTCCTTAAATATTGTTTAGTCTGATTCCAAGAAGAGAACCAACTACAAGGATGTTCTGCTTTCCAACCAGAATCTGCACTAGACATAACAAAAGTGGGGCAAAGAAGCCCCCGGGCTGCTTCCTGTGGGGCAGGACCCCAGGAATTATTACCCAACCAACTAACCTTTTAATTGGATAATATGATAGGTATACTAATCAACTAACCTTATACAAATTGTAGAATTACTGTTCCATGTGCAGTTTTCACCATACTGTGTACATGAAAGCTTTCAAGTAAAAGTTCACTTTTATATTATCACTCTAATGCTGTTTGGAAAGATCAGTTCTATTTTCCAGACAACAGTCTAACAGAAATTACAAATCCTACTAAGGCTTCACATTCCAGACACATCATCTCCAAAAGAGATCTTCAAGTCTGACAAACTGATGTATGTTCAGTTCCTTCACATCACTGGATGAGAGACCTTTTCAAAGTCTCCAGGAAAGGGAGCAGGTTTCAGGGATAATGCTTGCACCAGCTTCAGGAACACAAACACATGAGGAACACTGGGTTGCAGCTGACATAGCCAGGTTTTCCAAAACAAACAAGGAACAAAACCAGATAGGTAGAGGCAATCCTAAACCAGAAACGTTATTAAACAGAAAATATTGGGGCCTATGCCTAACTTTTTACAGGATATTGTGTGGTTTAATATTAAATATATTTTTTCTATATGTGGGATTAGTTCTCACCCTTCATAAAGTACTTAATGCATTGAATAAAACAGGAAGATATACTCTTCTCTTAGCAAAGCAGGCAAAGTAAACAATGCTCTCCAAATTAATGGCTGAAGCCCACAAAAGTGCTTGTGCAGCGTGGAGATTTGCTGCTGACAAGTCCAGATCCCCCAACACTTGTGCTACTGCAAAACACACCAGCATGTTACAACAGGACCCCACTGTGAGCAAGCTGTCCTAAAATGAAATGACCTTCAAGTGAGCTCTCAGGCTCACACATCAGAAACACACATACCCTCTTTTAACCAGAACCAGCACAGAGCAGCTGTGCCATTACCCCAGACTCCAAGGGGCTGACACAGTAAAACATGCACTGTTCATGGGAAAGAGGGGGGGTCAGGTATAACCCACTCCCCTACAGGAGCCACAGTCAGGCCCATGACTCCACCAAAGTAGGAGCTCTGCAAATGTGCTGCTGCTGTTCAGATACTCAAGCTTTGTGACCCACAGCAAAATCCATAACAGACAGAAAACCAGCAGTGGCCCAGTTGGCACACAGGTGGTTCTAAAACAAAATGAGCTTAAATGTTTTCAAGACTTTTTTTAAATTATTAAATTATAGGATGTTCTCCAATGCTCTCTGGAAGTCTGTACTTGACACCTTCACAACTGACTTCCCAGAATTTCTTCAAAAGCCTTCAGTTGCATTCTACTTCATGGTGAAACATAATTTAGGTCTGAAAACAACTACCCTTCCATACAAAACCACCCAAGCCCGCTATTTTAGTTCAAAAAAAACCCCCTAATTCTGATGCTTTTGCCAACCAAAAGCCACGAAACATACATCATTGAGCAAACCATTCTGTATTATTCCACTTTCAAAAACATGCAAGTGACATTAAATATGATCAACAGCAGAGGAAAAGTCAGGGTCAGACCTGGACCACTAACTCCAAAGTCTCTAATTTCCATTCCCATGTTAATGCTGTCTAACCACACCAACTCAGGAGACCAGTAATGTACCTTTTAGGCAGGGGGGCTGCAATCTCAAGCAGAATCCCAAAGCCTACATCTCCAAAATCTTATCTAAAATCCTGCAAGACATATCAAAATCAGTAAGTCTTCTACAGTTAAATATCCTTGATCAAGAAAGCATGGTGGTATTTGATCTCTTTAGTCTACAAATCAGAGGCCTCAGAGAAGCATTTGCTGAGTGAGGCAATATGAAGAACCAGCAGCAATCACTCCTTTGCCTCAGCCAATTTAAAAATAAAATAAACTTTTACCAAATACCAAGGTGAATCAAGAGACTTGGATGGAATTTGGTTTTCAGAAGTTTTTGAAAATAAATCAAACACTTGGGATAATCTTAAGTAAAAAGCCTAAAGCAAACTTAATCAGTTCTCCAATGCTTACCCTGCAGAGAGGTTCCATGGTCACTTCCTGTAACGTTTCATTTCCTGGAAAAGCCCTAATTTGATACCTAAGCATCCTAAGCATTTTGATAAGAAAATTTAGATTTCAACCTAATTCCTTCTGACAAAAAATATTTAGGAAGTGTTGATTCTATTCCAATGAAAATAATTTTGCATGAAAAGATGTCATTCCCTAGTATTTAATATTCATTGCTATGTAAAATGGTAAGGTGACATTAAAAAAAACCACAAGAAACATTCCTGAACATTTACTGCACATTTCCTGAACGTTTAATGAGGTATCATTCCACTGCAGCAAAAGAAACACTGCCTAACAAGCTTGCTTGCTAACTACAGCTCTCCCTACTTGAACCCCTTTTCCTAGGAGTTAACTGGTCATACTTCATAGTAATTCAGAGGAAATGTAATAACCCAGCTACTGCTAACATTGCCATTCCACTGGTATAAATCAAGCACAAAAAACATGTTGATGATGTTATTTTTCTCACACCAAGTTAAAATGTGTTAAATGGATATTTTGTAAACCTAAACAGTTTGCTTGAGCTGGACTCATCTCAATTCACTTGCAGGCTTAATATGCATGAACTAAATCATGGAATAAATTAGGTTGGGAAGAGATCATGGAGTCAACTGCAAACCAAACACTGCCAAGCCCACCACTAAACCATGTTCCTAAGTGTTCCATCTACAAATCTTTAAACTGCCTCCAGGACTGGTGATTCCACTACTTCCCTGAGCAGCCAGCTCCAATGCCTGACCATATTTAATACCCAGTCTAAACCTCCCTGGCCATTTTCTCTTAAGCTGTAACTTGCTACTTAGCAGAGAAGACCCCCACCTCATTGCAACCCCCTTTCAGATGGTTGTAGAGTGGCAAGGTCTCCCAAGCCTCCTCCAGGCCAAACAACCCCAGCTCCCTCAGTGGCTCCAGACCCTTCACAAGATTTGCCATCCTCCTCTGGACTCACTCCAGCACCTTAAGGTCTGTCTTCTGAGGGCCCCAAAAGTGAACTTCATGTGAATGTTCACAGACCATCTTTTTACTTACCCAGCATATCCTGTCTCTCCAGAGCGTTAAGAGGTGGACAGAAAAGCTAATGGTACCAAATGCATATTTTGAAACAGATTTCTCCATAAATTATTGGGGAAATGAAAAAGGTAACTACCTCAGGTATTACAGTAGGCAGAGCATTCCACATGTTTTAAGTAATTAACAGCCAGACACCTTCTTCAGAACTTTTACTAAAGGCTATCTGCTGTTTACTCATCCATTTCAGTGGCAGTTCCTTGCCTCTTCACTCCTCCTAGATCATCATCCTAGAATTACAATTCACCAGAATGTATACATTCCTTCCAATATCCTAATTTTTTCAATAGCAAATCATAAAATAGTCCCCTATGTGTTGGTATGAAGTGCTTCACATCACAAGACATCAATAGCAGGTGTGAGAAATGAGATGTGCCTTCTCCATTCTATTAGGTAATTTTGTCAAAAATAACAATGAAAAGCCATATATTTTTGCCAAAAAGCCAAGCACTTCAAAAAGCTGTTTGCTTGCATCTTTTTACCCACTATTCAGGAGAGGCTTATTGAGTCACACATTACACTGCATCCAGAGATGCAAGGAATTAAGACTACTCTCAACAGGTAAAAAATGTTCTAGTAGAAGCATTTTCAGGTAAACAAATTTTAGCCTCAGCAACACACATGCCACTGAACTCAAATACTGAGCTCCACTTTTAGATCCCAATTTCCTTTGTGAATTAAACTGAATGTAACAGCCAGCCAAGGAAAAGCAAACTATAAATCCCATGAGACTTCTACCACAACTTCAGACAATTCTACAGAATATAGACACAAGCATTGTACAAACATGAAGAACAAATTGCAAAACTATTTTATCTAAAAATCCTTGAAGATGCAGTTTTTAAGACCAGACAAAAAATGAAGCATGCTTTGGTGTGCTTCTGTATATGAATCGTATATTCAAAATTATTTACCAAACTCACCTGGAAAAGTTCTTTCAATATTTGTCTTTTAACTCTAGTCAAGAAATAGTCTTAAAATTATCCCTATTCTCAGTATCGAAAAGCCTCTGGTAGTTTAATTAAACGGGATCTGCAACTAAGGCTCCTTTCTAGAGATTACCCTGTAATTTCAACTAAACATTCAAACAACATTCAGCATTCAAGAAACGTGTACATTTGTGCTAACTTCTCTCAACTTGCAATACCAGCTTGACATTAGCTGTAAAAACTACCTTAACGGAGAATTTCAGAGATGAGACTGAACACACAAAGTTTAGCAAAAGGATACAGACCTTGCAGACTTAAACAGGTGACTTCATTGAGTACACCTGAAAATGTTACTGGAGAAACCTCTCCAACCCAAGCCACCCAGATCTAGTTATTATAAAGTTGGGACAGGGCAAAAACTAAGAGACCCTTTAAGAGCCTAAAGAAGTGCTGGAAGAGAAGTGCATCTGAGCCCAGCTGGAAAACACGCCTGCCTTCACTCTCACACTTATGACCAGGGATATCAAGAGGGGTTACAAACCATAATGAAAATTTAAGCTGAAGTGCCTGAAAACAGATAATCATTCCCATCTCCTCAGCCACAGGTGCTCAGCCCCACATACTCACATTCGTATCTTGCACAACAGAGCAACTGCTTATGACTCACTTCACTTAAGAGCTGCTCTGCAGAAAATTTAAGACATATAAAACAACTTGCGAGAGAGAAACAAACCATAACTTCCAGTCTAAATCCCTTGTTTCTAAAAAACAAAAAACTGACAGAAACACAAGTTTTGAACATCAATTAACTACTACAGAATCCAACACTGGGCAAGTTAGGAGCCTCATCTGAGCAAGTGAGAACTTAACTACTTGGCTACCCTACCTACAGAAAACTACAGAATCAATCTACATGACAATACTAGTTAGAAGATGCTATCACTCACAGTTTAAGGCACAGGAACAAGGAGAACACATCTTGTGTCCATTAAGTTCCCTAAATAAATTAAGAAAGCATTTATAGAAATCCTGCAACATCTCAGAAGATCTGAGTGACAGTTAAGGCCATTATCTTCTGGGGTAGGAACAGCAAACAGAATTACCCTAAAATAGGAATGGCAGGGATCCCCACAATCTTTTCAGCAAACTGACAGAGTTAAAATACTAATAAACTACACCAACATTTGCTAAGTTCTTGCATCTTCTGATGCTATCCTTTGCAACTCAAAAGAACTGTTCCACAAACACCAAATCATTAATCACACATACACTAGACTGGTTCAAAATTTATTTGTCATTCATTTCTTGCACTTGAAGTACTCTTCGATGACATCTTTGGCCTGAGATTCCTTGCCATAGTCCTGTAACACAAAATAACCCATTATTAACATACAGATCCATCCTAAATTTTACAAACTGTTTTTTTACAAGGACAAATGGGATTCTGACACTTTATCACAAGAATTTCTAAAATTCCACACAAGTAAGCTCAAGCAATCTGCCAGTTTTTCCCTTGTTCTTTAATAAGGCTATTCAAATAAAGCACTGCTCTCTTTCATTCGAATGTAACACCCATTGACAGGGATGCAAACAAAACCTTTTTGGCTTAAAGAAACTAAAGTCAAGTATGTGAAAAAGCATAATTATGAAAATGCATGCAGAAGACACTAGTCTTGATTGTGAAGATGTAGCCATCTCTTGGGACCTCAGAGACCACAAAGTCTTCAAGGCTCGTACTGTGGCTTTATTTTGCCAGTGTTATTGTGAAATAAGCTCCGCAAAACATTTTGAAGTTGAGCGGACGTGCTGAACTGGCATTTTTTTCTGAAGCAAAGCTTCCTATCCTCTAAGGTAGGCCTTTGCTTTTAATGATTATTGGCAGGTAGGCACAGATACTTTGAGGACTCAACCATTAACTCACAAAATGTATTTGAGTATATAAATATGATAGGGAATATAAAACGTGAAAGTAGCTTATGTTCACTATGAACAATATAAAGCAACCGTTTAAAAAAAAAAAAAGGCTTTAGGAGCTGTATTAGCTGTATTTAACAGTTCCTTATCTAAAGCAACCTTGAGTACACTACATATTTCAGAAGTCAAGAAATAAGACATAATTAGCAATCTTACTTTGACAACCACACAGCTGCAGCCCACCACTTTGCGAGGTTTTCCTTCTCTGTCGATCTTGCAGAGACCCACCCATTCGCCCAGCTTTTTGTTGTCATCAACCTGTGCAGGGCATCACATCACATGAGAACTTGCCATTTCTGGCATACCAGGGTCCAGCCCAGCAGCTGCTGTACTGTCAGAAGCATTGGGTAACGGATGGCTGCTTTCCTCACAGGCATCAGCAGAGGGAGCCAAAGTATCATCATCGTACAGCTGGAGTCACAGGGACCCTTCTCCCACACTCCCAGCAACAATTCCATTTCTTATTCAATAGGACACCAGAATTCACTTTTAACTGTGCAAAATAACCAGTCTACACCCCTTGCCATTTGCATCCACAGGTTTTTACTGTGGCAAAACGGCAATCACACAGAACTAGAACAATCTGCTGCTAAGGGAAATTCTGCCTAGGTAAGCCATATGCAGAATTACAGCAGTGTTCTAAAGGTTCAGCTCTCTACATACTGAAATAAACAAAACTGCTCCAAACTTGTGTCTTAAGTTGCCACTCACCTTTATTAAGTTGATCTGATGTTCTGCACAGAGTGCTTCAACTAATTTTACATATGTGGGTTCATCACAATTTGAAGCCAGAACACAGAGATGGGCTTGGCGTCTAAAACAAAATGAGAACTGACAGATGTTACTTCAGATACTACCTGAAATTTCCTGATCATCAAAACTGAAAATAACTGAATTCAGCACATGCATTTCTAGAGAACCACTTCCTAAGTTTTAATTTCTGGTTACGAGACACCATAAGCTTTTGAAATACTGAATATACTTTTGATGTGATTTGTCACTTTTTATGTTTGTCATACATACCTAACAGGCTATTCATACACTGTTAGCTCTATCCTCAGATTCTATTCTCATTTTGAAAGCTTCTAAAAATCCCACTAAATAAATTCTCAGCCACTGAAAAAAGATCTAATGACTGGATAAACACCAGGTCCCCTAGAGAACTGGTGTCATTCCTACAAAGCAACCAAGTTACAAGCTGCTTTTTCTTATTTACCACAGGTTACAGTAATTTAACATTAGAATTGTAATAACTAAAAGCTTGAATTTCCATGTCAAGGTGTTATAAGTTCTTCAGAACAATCTTTTCTACTTACGTTCAAAGAAGCTGTTATGACAGGGCCCCAATTCTAATTAGGATCTTTGTATACTGTGGTACAATGTTAAGATACCAAAGGGATACCTGACAACAGAGAGAGCTGAGTAGGTCTTTTATGCTTAACCTAATGCAATGTGACCTCTGCAAACAGAGTCAGTTTTCCCTAAAAAGACCTTCTTTATCAGGAGTGTCACCAGAATGCCAGAAACGTTCTCAAGCAAGAACCATCACACACAAATGTGTACAACCTCATACATACATCATCCTTTTTAACACAATATCACTTATGAAGCTGTAGCTGAACTCAGAAGAACTCATACTAACTGGTTGTCAGACACACAAGTTCTATTTCTCTGCCCTTGTTTAGTGCCTTGTCTCAGAGGTTTCTGCATACAGGTTTGTCAGACAGCAGTTATCACTCATAGGACGAGTGCAGGGGTATCCGACATACTGAAGTCATCACCCAAACACTGCAGCTTTACATTTAAGTAGCTTTTTCTCTCAAGGAAAGTATAGATTTGCACATCAACACAGAGAGGTGTGTATGTATGCCTATATACATACAGATATACTTTGCCCTTTAAAAGACCATAACTAATTACCCGATGGCTGACACCTAAGAAGCTCAATACTGTTTTGATACTGCACCTTAACAATTACTTACTGTTGCAACATACCAAAAAAAATTTTAAAAAAAATTTTAAAAGTATAAGAAAGTTATGAATTTAAGACTTTTTCATAAAAACAAAACCAACTCTTCCAGGTTAACTGTGAAATACATATTAAGCCGATTCAAATTTTACAAAGCTTTGAGACGACTTTATCGCTTCTTAAAACATAAGGGTCCTGAGCCCCAGATTTTCATAGCTACAAACAGCGAGCACCATTCCATTTTCTCCACAAAACCCATACACCCACATGAACACTCGATGGCACTGGGGCCACAAAATGACAGAATCTAATGCACCAGATGCTGCTGTTCTTGAATCATCGAGTTTAGTGTCTGTATTTTAAGATCCCACTTTAAGACTCCAAAACAGAGGTTACAATAGACAAAAATTACTGGCAGAAAACTATAATCTTGAATAAGTTTTAAACTGAACCCCTGGACAAAATGGCCACTGCAAGTGTTCAATATACCTCATCACAAGGTCTCACCCAGTTTTACTACTCACAACAGAGAAACTGGTGACACCACACTTACTTGTCCAAGGCTTTGGCTGCTTCACGGATACCGCGAGCAAGGCCATCATGGATAAGTGCGGTCTTCAGCACTTCTTGCAGAGCGGTGTTAACATCCATTACACCTCCAGCAGTAATGCTAAAGAGAAGACACATAGTGTTCTGATCGCGCCAACATGTTACAACTAAAAGCAAAAGCTTCCCGTTCACCCGCAAGCATCCGGCCATTGAAAAGTACAGATAAGCAAGTTAAAGAACAAAGCCAAAGGAATGAGTGACAAAGGATGAACGGGAAAGAAGCTAAGGCATTAAATCCTCCTGGCGAGCCACCGGGCCGTGCTGCCTCCATGCTCCTTTAAGGGACACGAGGGCTCCACGCGCCCAGAGGCCCCGCCAGGCGGACCCAGCGCCCATCTCCCGGCCTGCAGGAAGCATGCAGCAGCACCACGCCGGGGCCTGTGCGCATGGCACAGCCGGAGCTCCCCAGCCCGACGCGCAACGGAGCGACCCGGCCCCTCCGCCCGCCGCCCCCGACGGCCCCGGCCCTGCTCACCCTTCCTCGGCCATGGCGCTCTCGGTGGGTGCGGTCCCCGCCCGGGTTCCTGCTGCAAATACAGACACAGGCCGCCCCGGTGAGCGGCGCCGGCCGCCCCGGGGCCCCCGCCCGGCCCGCTCCCGCCGCGATGCCCCGAGGGCCGGGGGGATCCCGCCCGGCCGGGCCCCGGCGCCATCGCGGACACTCACCCGGCACCGCCGCGCGCCGCTGCACAGAGAGGGGGCGCGCCCGCCGCCGCGCGCTCTTATACTGCGACAGGACCCCGACCTGCGCGCCTGCGCGCGCCGGGGCTGTCCGCCGCGGTGCCTGATCATCAGTGTGCTCGTCCCGGGTGCATGGGAGAGGGAGGTTTGTGCGCGTTTGGAAGCGCGAATTAGGAAGCGGTGTGCAACAGCAATTAACGGATGAAAGTGAATCGCTATAAGCAACAACTGCAAATTGGCTTTGTCAAACAAATACTCTATGGGAGATACCTCTGCTGTTATCAATGACTGCAGCCTGCAGCCACAGCAGGATCTTCAATAAGGATTAAGTAAAGCTTCGCAAGAAGGTCGGTTTGTTATTTTCCAGGGAAAGAGTGGTGCAAATTAAGTCTCCGAAGGAAAACTATCACCCAAGAGGCTCCTTTAAAAGAAACATTGTTCTTTTAATGAAAAAAAAAAAAAAACTTTTAAGTGCTTAAAACATCCATTTGATTTGGGGGAGCAGCGTCCGGGGGGAAAACTAACTGCGACAGCTGGACAGGGGTCACCTGGGTCTGCATCACTGGCTAGAGTCACCTGGGCTGCTTCCCTAGAGCAGGAAGTACACCTGGTGCTGCCAAAGCAGTCTGGCCTCGCCTGGCACTCTTCCTCTGTCGCTGATGGGCAAGAGATGGGGAGGAGCATGGGGAACACACCTTAATTCCCTCCTCTGCCAGCGGGTCACAGCACTGAGCTGTAGCTCGGAAACCTCACAAGTGCGACTGCTCGCCCCTGTTCCTGCCAGGAGCTCTCACACACGGGTGATTCAGCTGATTGAGAGGTCATCACAGCCACCGCGTTGAAACGTGTTCCTTGTGTGAGTGCTGTCAGTCTGACACGGGGTTCTGTCCATCCCAGCTGCCTCAGACTGGATGACTTGGCTGTTGGGGACACTACATGTCACCATCTTTGTAAAAAGTACATAGTGACAAAAAATAAGAGAAATAGGTAACAAATATCAATAGCCATGGTTTGTGGCTAATGCAATCAAACACATTTGTCACCAGCATTGTCAGCCACCTTTTCCACGATATGCTCTTTTTAGATCTTCCTGGTGTTGCCAAGCAGCAGGATGTAGGCTAAATCCAGGTAGGGAAGAGACACTGTGCACAAAGCTACTCACCAGAGCTGGGCAGGGCAGGGGAGGACAGAGAGGGAAAGTGGAACCTGCTCAGCCATCTCGGTGCCACCCCACTTGCCTGCAGCTCAGGCAGCACAGCCTTTCAGAGCCTGCCTGGGGGAAAGGCCTGGCTGGGGGCTGCAGGAATTCCAGGCTCCAGCTGAGACACAGCTCATGTCAACTCTGAGGCAGTCACATACATTTGCATTACAGAGCTCTAGAAGGGGCAGAAGCCAACCTCTGAGAAAATCATGGAGAGAGAAGCACAGTACGGAGGCTCTCCTCTCCCTGCCAGCAGAGCTACCAAGGACAAAATGGGTAGGAACGACACTGCCCACTGCTAACGCGAGCAGCCTCTGAGGTGCGTTTGGCACCTCCAACCCTGCCGTATCTTGCTTGAAACTCTGAACTGCAACTCCTGTTGCAATACCCCAGTGGGCTGCAACCACTGCAGTCCAAACACAGATACTCTAAGTTAGCAGCTCCTCTGAGACGTGGTCCTGACTTCTTCCCTCCTTCGTCCACAAGAAGTGCAAACATGTAATTTCTTTTATTCTGCTCAGACCCCAGAAAGCATGCAAGCACACACAAATTATACTGCCCACTTTTTTCCCCATCTCTTCAGGGGAAAATGTTTTTCCCTATATCCATCCATCATTTAATCTCCTTGTGCCCTTGAAAAGCCCCAAAGGCACCTTATCTATAGAGTAGTTTTTGTACTGAATGGAACAATATACCATTATCTCCTCTAAAGGTCTTGAAAGGATAAGAAGTCTGTATGCAGCCTAAGACACATCAGTATCTCTATGAAGAGCTATACACATTCAGCCCAGGAGATGGAAGTATGCACGTCTGAAAGCTTTGTGTTACAGCAAAAATTATAACAGTCAAAGTATAGTTTGTTCTAGCAGCAGAACATTCAAAAGCAGTTTTCCTTGCACAGTTGCAAGAAAACAAAGCTGTGCTGAGATAAAAGCTGTGTATGTGTAGAGAGGAGGTTTCCACTGACACCGAACTCTGTGTGGAAATGTTGGTATAGCCTAGTAGGAGCATGTTATTTGTGTGTAATAACTAATGGACGTGTGTGATCCTGTTGGAAGGTCTGCTTCACTGCACAGTGTGATCTTAGCATTCAGGTGGGTGTTCTGCATGCTGTTGGCACTACTCCACCTGCTCCACCTTTCTGTCCATATTCCTAGAAGGAGTAGCTAGTTTCTTAAGCTCTGCATTTTCCCTCGGAGTTATGTTCATTGAGCACCCTGCAGTTCAAATGCCAGCATACAGCCATGGGGAATGACATGTTTAAGCCAAGGATTGCAGTCCTGTGCTAAAAGTACTTCTAGTGCACTTGAGGTTGGGTGAGTGGTGTAACCAGAGTGCTAGAAAATGAGGAGCTGCCAGATGCAGGGCAAGAGCCTGCTTGGGTTCTAAAGGGCTGAGGTGGTGTCAGTGCAGACACTGACCTGCAGCTTCACTGAGCAGCTAGCCCCAGAAGAGGAACTTGGTCCTCTCACAATTTGGTTATATTATAAACAGCATAACATGCTACCTATAAACTTGGATTTGGGGAGAGGAAGACAAGCTAATGTCACATGGCATTCAAGAATTTTGATTCTCTCCAGCCTGCTGTTCTGAGTGATCCATTTGGACTCTTGCTGCATATATTTAAAAATCCCTTGATTATAGCTACTACCCTTTGTGCTTGCCATTCAGTTCCTTAACTCTCCCTGACTGTTTCCCTTTCCAGGCTGGCAGCCTTCCTCTTTTTTTCCACTCTGATCAAAATGGGAACTGAACTTGGGGACTTTTTCAGAAGAGCAGTACTGCAGTGAGGCTCTAATAGTTCACTCTTGTCTCAGCCATCCTCTTCCTGCTCCTTTTTCCCATTATCTATTTCTCTCCTTGTCTCTTGCTCTGGTAACCTTTACCTTTCCCTTTAGCTCACCCTGGCAACCACAACCCATATTTTCTTCAAAATGTCAGACTTCAAGGGTAGTTTAAGTGCCATATTGTAAATTGTGGAGACTCAGGAACTGAGTAATGAGCAGTACAGACAGTGGCACAGTGTGGTGAGGCAGCCACATAGGCAGATGAAAGTATCAGGTATTGCAAACTCCCAAGAGAGGTCCATGACATTGCTAAACTGAACAATCAGTTCTCAACAATCCTTGCAAAAATGTACTTTCATCTGACATCTGTCTCTAGAAATACAAAACACAGGCATGTGCAATAAATAAATGTCATAGGATAGAATGATTTCATTTTCCTTGCAAAATAGAAATGATTTCTCAGTCTTGTGGAAAATTAAGCTGGAAGTCTTCTTGTTCTATATCCACAGTAGTGCTGCTCACCAGCCCAGAGGGGAGAGATATGTATTTCCAAGTGCCTCCAGGTGCAGAAAAAAGCAGCCACCCATGTGCAAGAGATGTCTGTGTCAAGTTTCAAGTGCTTGGAGGAATTATGGAAAGACCGTTCTGGAGTCTCAGAGAGAGGACAAGCTATGGTATTTCAACACCAATTTGAAATTAAGTAAGGCCTTGATTCATGATAACTGAGCAAAACAGCTTGCTGGTTTCTGTTGCCTTCCACAGATTTTGCATTAGATGTTCAAAGGATGTGGTTATCATGTGGTCACGTTAGAGTAATTTTAAACTATTTCCCAATAACATTGTGCAGCTGCTGACAAAAAAAATTAATATGATGTAAATATGCACTAAGGATTTCTTGATTGCAATGCAAAAGTCTTTCTAAGATCTCTACAACTATACAGAGCAATAACAAGGAATATGTATTCCCACATGTGCTGAGTATTTCATAATGTCCTGGATATCCAAGAAGGAAGCCACTCTTAAAGCAATTGTCCTTAATATGTTTTCACCTTGTGGACATAAGCCATGAATTTGACTCTATGTCTAGTAGTTATAGAGAACTAGTGCTCTAAGCCTTGAATTCTACATACAATTTGGGATCTGAAAGAAAAAATACATTTTATTAAAGTTGTTGCAGATGTGACATAAGCAAGTAAGGCTTGTATGCTTTTAAAAAATATATATTTTTCTTAGACTTGATAAAGTGTTGTAATAGGCTGGTAACAGGTCCTGGTTCAAAGGTTAGCAAGTATTTTTGCTGTACTAGTTTTGGCTGGGGTAGCGTTATTTGTCTTCACAGTAGCTGCTATGGGGCTGTGTTTTGGATTTGTGCTGAAAACAGTGTTGATAACACAGGGATGTTTTAGTTACTGCTGAGCAGAGCTTGCACAGAGCCTTTTCTGCTTCTCAGCCCACTGCAACAGTGAGGAGGCCAGGGATGCACAAGGAGCTGGGGGGAATTCAGCTGGGACAGCTGACCCCAACCCACCACAGGGATATCCCATACTGTATGGTGTCCTGCTCACCATATGTAGAGCTGGGGGAAGGAGAAGAAAGTGGGGGACATTTGGAGTGATGGCATTGTCTTCCCAAGTAATGGTTACATGTGATGGAGCCCTGCTTTCCTGGACATTGCTGAACACCTGCCTGCCCATGGGAACTGGTGAAGAAATTCCTTGTTTTGCTTTGCTTGCGTGCATGGCTCTTGCTTCACCAGATAAACTGCCTTTATCTCAACACACAGGTTTTCTAACTTTTACTCTTCTGATTCTTTGCCCAATCCCACTGGGAGGGAGTGAATGAGAGGATGTGTGGGGCTGAGTTGCTGGCTGGTGTTGAACCACAATGGTAGGTTACTAAGAATATGTGAAGAATTAACAAGTGTGTTCTATCAACAAGTTTCTTTTGGCAATAATTAGCAGTGCATAAGCAAGGAAGTTCATAGCCATGTTTCATTATTGGAGTCATGCATCACTGCTACTTCCCACACTTCAGCCTTCTGCGCACACTGACTTTGTGGAAATCTCACTCCATGGGCTTTGTTGGATTACTCATATGTAATTATTAATGAGAGGAGGATTGGGTTTTGAAAGTAGCTGGAAGCTATAGAGTTAAGAGTCTAGGCTGGAAGGAGCAAGTAGTTGGAGTAAGAACTCTTTCATCTCCTGAACATGGTTGACTGCATCTCTAGCCACAAAAATGAATGCTTTAGTCTCTTGCCACAATTTTAATCTTTCTCTACAAGTTTCTCTTATTCACTCTATTTGTGTGTCATACTTTGCATATATGATGTTTTTGTTATTATCCTTTTGTTGTGAACTCATGATGACTTGCAAGTGCTCTTCCTCTTTCTTTTCTTTTTTTTTTTTTTCTTTTTTTTTTTTCTTTTTTTTGTGGAAGGGAGGTAAGGCTGCTCAAGAAGCAATATCTATGGAAAGGATTTACGTTTATGTCTTTTTCTAGAGGCAGACAGGAAAAGATCACAGTAGTTCTTAGGGACTTTTCAATAGCCATAATATATGTCACACAAAATATATTGTCAAAATAGGCTTCAGCAAAGGAACATGTTGCATGTTTGCGGCTGCTAAATAGCTTTTAAGTTTCCTAATCTTGTGGTAAGAAAGTAGTTCTGCTTTTTTTCCTGTCATGTAGAATGTGAGATTCTAAAGTTAGGTACATGGCAACATTTGTTCTGAAATGTCCTTTTTAAGCATCTTAATACTGTAACTAGTGACTAGATAGAATACTGATAGCTTAGTTAAAATAGTGCTTTTAAAATGTAATTACTGCTTTTTCTCTTCAAGCAACAGGCGGTCTGTCTCTTATTATTATGTTTGGAAGTGATCCTCAGCTCACACCTCGTCTCCTTGCTTACTTTCCCGCCCTGTGGATAGGAACATGTGCCAAATACACTGATTATTACACCTCTTCCTCATCTCCACCTTGAATTTACTCCTGGCCAGTTTGCAGCTATTAATTCTTGTGACAACGTTGTCGTTAAGCCCTTGTGTCTCTGTTTCATGAGTCCCGCAACGTGCTGGAGGCTCTGTAATAACCGGCGATCTTGCTAAGTCTACCAATCTTAACAGTGTATCGTGAATGCCCTGAGCCAGCTGTGCGTTCCCCGGGCCAGGTGCGCAGCGCACCCCGGCACCCGGCAGGCTGTCCTCGGACCGCCGCAACCCCGGCGCTCTCCCGGCCCGTGTGGGCAGCCCCGGCGGCAGCTCCGGGCCCGCGGCGCGGCGGCCGCTCCCGCAGGCCGGGCATGCTCAGTGCCGGAGGCCGGGCTGGCGCTGGGCCCGGTGCTCGCTGACCCCGCGGCCGCTGCCACACGGGCGGCAGGAGGTGCCGCTGCGTTCCCATGGGCAGCCGGGCGGCTGGCGGCGAGCAGCCCCAAGGTGCGAGGCGGGGGCACCGCACGTTCCTCCGGCGGCACGGCCCGGGGCGGGGGCAGCTGCTCCCCCGCGGGCTGCGGCCGAGCCGGGAGCGGGAACGGGAGCGCAGGGAGCGGGAGCTGTCCCGCTGTGGTGGAGCGCGCACGGCGCGGGGCCGGGCCGGGAGCAGCTCCGGCAGCAGCAGCCCCAGCGCCTTCCGAGTGGGCTGAGGGGCGGCTGCCGGCACCCGCACCACGGCCAGCTCTGCGCTCCTGCACGGGGCAAAAGGCAGCACGGCTTCACTCAGTTCTCGGAGCCGGGGGGTACAAGTTTTGTGGGGGTTTTAATTTTCCAACCCGATTTGTAAATAGTCCCCCTATAAGTGAGCTTATAATACTTTGTTATTATTTTTATTTTGTGTTTTTAGATGATGGCGTGTCAGAAGCAGTTGGTGAGGAACCAAGACGGCTTACCAGAGACCAGCTTTTTACAATAGTTGCAACAGCTTCTATAAACTTCAGTTCAATGATATGCTTCTCAATCCTGGGACCCTTTTTCCCTTCAGAGGTAAACAAACAACTTAGTCAGCTACTCTCTACATTACTTTTTTGCATGTTGAAGCTTTTTGAAATATCTTGAACTCCATGGGACATTTATGGCTGGCTGTAATTTCTGAGTTAAGACTTTTCAGTTGTGGGAATTCAGTGATAGTGTGATGCCGGTGTAGATAGAGTGCATAAAATGGTGGCCTGGATGTTCTCCACGGACTAATCCTCCCTGTGACTGCAGAGGAGACAGCAAACTAATGAGATAGAAGTCAAAGTGGATTCTTGGTGAAGTGAAATAATTTTTTGCTCTGCATTGCATAGTAGTTTTGTAGAGCTGAGATTAAACTCTGCCAATGTCCTGACTTGCATTCCTGTGCCCTAGCCACTCCATGACTTTTTATTCATAGCTACCTCTGTTAACTCATTCTGGGCCATCATTAACTGTACTAACTTCCTGACCTGGGAAGGGGACAAAAAGAATCTCTGTTTATGTTGAATGAATACAATGTTTAAATATAGGATGAAAAAGATGGTCCTGGTGCCTTTGTAGCAGAAGTCCATTTCTCTCATGACCAAACTGTTACCAAGTATTTACAAAGAAATACTTTTTTGTCTAAATATTCCTATGTATTGCTTGTGCCCAAGTGAGTGTATTTGGCCAGACAAATAAGTAAAAAATTGTCTGGTGCTGGTTACGGGGCGGCATGATACAGTGAAGATAACAGATACGTCCGTTTACTGCCCTCTCACCGTGCAAGGGATCAAATATTTGTAGCTAGTGCCTTGCACACCACTTGAAGGCAACTTTACATAGTCTGCCCTCCTGATCAGCAAATAACATAATGTTTCCGTTCACTGACAAATTAACGTTGTTTTCCCCTTGATTACATATTAGAAGCACAATGTGTCTTTAAATTGTATTGTTACCTTATGAGCCCCTACTGCCTTTGAGAAAGGAAATTGTTTTCTAACTGCATTAATAGACAATTAAAAATATTCAAATGTGCAAGGCATGAATGTTACTGATCTCAAGAATTTGACTGTATCTTTACATGGTTGTGATCTTTTTTGCAGGCAGAAAAAAAAGGTGCCAGTAACACCATTGTTGGCCTGATTTTTGGATGTTTTGCTTTGTTCAATTTCCTGACTTCTTTAATATTGGGAAACTATGTAAGTATAATTGAAGCTGTAACTTTTTTCTGTGGTGACACAGGTTGGTACATGAAGACAGTTCTGCAAGGCTGAGCAAAGAGATGTCTCTTCACTAGTGCTCCTGCAAGTTTGTGTCTGCAGTAACTGGAGTCTGGCCAGTCAGTGTGATTGTGATCTAAGTCTTGTCAGTACTTTTCTATTGTTCTGAGGGTAGCATAGGGCGATGGACATGTAACTATTTTGTTTCTCTGGTTAACTCTTCTGTTTGCTTTAGCATAATCTGCTGATCAATTCTGCTTTCTATGACCTCCTTTCTCCTACCCCCCATTTTATTTGTTGCACTTACTTATATATTCTGTTTGCCTTTGGCAACATTCTTAAGGTGTTTTGTTTTTGTTTTGTTTTTTCTTTGGTTAGCTGCACCTCTTCTTCTTTTCTGGTATGTTGTCTCTTTTTTTTTAGCGTTTCCTCCTGTTATGACTCTCTGCTGCTTAACTCAGTTTCCTGAACTTCATTCTATAGTAATGTGAGATAAATGTCTCCAGTTCTTGTAATTTGAGTTTTCCCACAGATTCAGGTTTTTTCTCATGTTGGAGAAATCACAAATAAACTATAGAAATGTTTGTTTGTTTGTGTGCTGGGGCACTACTGTCTATGCCTTATTGGCTAGGGCTGCTCAGGATCATTCCCTAAGCTGGGGCTGTTGCAGAGTCAGAATTGTCTCTGTCTTTGGCTTGGCAGCCTCTTTGCTGACCCTATGGTGAGTGCTTTTCTCTGGTGCTGAGGTGGCTCATAAAATGTCACACAAGTGCCATTACTAAATCCAAGTCTTCATGCCTGTAGTGGCATTCAGCTATGGCACAAGCCTCACCAGGTACTTTACAGGGGAGAGAGTGAATGTGCCATCCTCACTGCAAGCAGCTGAATAGATGTGGGCAATGCAGCACTCAAGAGATCCGGAGGGTTTCAGTGAAACTCAGCAAAATATGGGCTTTAGTAATAATGGCTGAAAGGCAGGGACTTTGTCCAGGCCTGAACACAAAAGGAGCCTGAAATACCTACTGTCCTTAGGGGAAGTTGCAGCATGGAATTAGAAGCTCAGTTGTACATTGTTGCAGGATTGAGTTTGCTTTATGGTATGCCTCACATTGTCCTTTGCTCTGGTGGTAGAGTCTGAAATGAAGAAAGATGGGGTCTTCCCTGGTAATGAATGGAGAGGCCTGAAACTGCCATGCTTCCCATACCAGAGCTTTGTGCTGCTAAGGGTTGTGATAAATTTGCTTAAAAATCAGCTTGCATTGACTCTGACTAGCTGGATACATGACAGGTATTGCTGGCCTTGCCTCAGTGAAGGTGCTGGAGGGGAGCTTTGGAAACAAGCTTTCTGCTTGTTTATAGTGATGAATGCTTCTGTAACCTGCTGCTCTGCAGATGCTGCAGCATGCTGCTGTGAAACAGTTAACTGCAGCACTGTCTTACCTTTCTAAAACTGGGTTAAGTCACTTAACTGTTCAGAGTATTTTTAGGTTCAGTATTGAATGGAGGCACACCAACAGGAGCAGTGTTTCCAGATCTTTTAGCTACAGGTGCTATAAAGTTCCCATAATTTTGGGATTTCTTAACAGTAACATATGTTGAAAATTTTTGATCTTTCCTTGGAATACTAACATGTAAAAATGGTATTTAATTTTTCAGCTTTCACAAATTGGAGCAAAATTCATATTTGTGGCAGGGATGTTTGTTTCAGGATGTGTGACTATTCTGTTTGGGTAAGTAATTTCTGTTGCTTGGTGTTGTTGCATTTGTCTTCTGATCATTTTCATTCGTACGAAAAGATGGACACAAAACAAGCGTAGAAACTCTCGGGCATCTTTTGTGTGTTGGTTAGGTCATCTAACTTCTTGCATCTTTAATTTTTATTTACCCCTTGTAAAGCAGAATGAACACTTCTCCCTTTCACTAGGTTTCAGAGTCTGTTTACTACTTTGAAAGCAGAGGAGGTAGGTTCTGTGTATTTAAATAACTACTACAGTTCATGGACAGCGAGAAGCCTGTCAAAGTGCAGCAATAAGAGAACTATTTCTGCATAATGTTATAATTATTCTTTTCTTAAAAATATTTGGCTTAAATGGGAAGCTTTGCCTGGCAGCTGAAGAGGCTAAGTCACTCAATTTAGCAAAATAAAGGCTTTATTAACAATGAAGGAATCTCTTACTAGTTAGTTCTAACACACTGCATCAGACTCCTTGCACAGGTGCTTGGAAAAGTTGTGAAATACAACAAAGGTGGCATTGGAGTTTTTCATGCTCTTTTCACTGCCAAACAAAGGGGAAAAGGAGAACGCTGCCGGAATAGTTTAGTAGCGTTTTAGTGATTTCGCTGATGTGGTTCAAAGATAAGTGGTAATAGAAAGCATTGAGTATCTTGTAACTGTGTCCTTTAATGAGTAAGAAATGATGCTCTAGGTCCTTTAGTAGATGGCTTCTTCCATCCTGACAGAAGTCCAATTTACTGTTGGGATTTTTCTTTTCCAGAATGCTGGACAAGGTGCCCAGTGGACCTATGTTCATAGGTTTCTGCTTTTTAGTAAGAGCAATGGATGCAATAGGCTTTGCAGCAGCAGTTACAGCATCGTTCTCAATTCTTGCGAAGGCATTTCCCACTAATATAGCTACTGTCCTGGTAAGTTCAAAAAGCAGTGTTAGAGCTGAGTACCAGCAATATGACAAATTGCCAGTGGGCAGCCTAAAAGAAGGAGGAGAAAATCTGTTGTCTCATATGCAGGCTTATTTGAAACCATCACGTAATGTTTTGTTTGTAATCTAGAATCACAACCCTAGGATGAGTTTAGACCTTAGCACAACTCTGGTTAGATATAAATTAAGCAGTATATGTTGGTTGCTTGTGCTTTGAAGACAGCTGACATTTAGTGGCAGTAGTTATCTCTTCAGTGAAAATCAAACAAAATACTAATAAAATACTAGTAGAGGTTTTAGTGACTACTTCTACCTGGATAGTAAGGATCCATGTGAATTGATTAAAAAAAATGATAAATTAATTCAAATAGTGTTGATTTAAATGACTGAAAGCTGCAAAACTGGAAACTATTTTGGCTTAATTTTTCTAATCTGTTGATTATAGTTATGTATGAGAAGATGAGAGCTAGAACTTCTTGAAATCTGGAGGGCAGTATTTCTGATCATCAACAATTCATTTCAACCAGAGATATTACCCTTACTTAACTGGAGTTTTATGGTGTTAGGAAGAAAAGTTTTGTGTTTAATAAAATGCTGCTTTCTCTTTCTGTTTTTCAATAAATTCTGTTTTCAGTCCAAATATAAACTTGCAGAAATAACTGGGTTAAATTTTAATGAGTGGACAAATGTTGAGAACTTACTTGGGAACATTAAATAAAATTTGAAGAGTTGCTGCCTTTATTAATATTGTTGTTAAGCTGTTAATTGCTTCTATAAATTAGCATCTGTAAGAATATGTCCTTCTAACTAGAAAAAACCTACTAAATTGTATCAGCAATGATTAGCTGGCATTTTAATTGGAGAGCAGCTTTTATATTGTAATCATGTTTAGGATTTATTCAGTCAGTAAGGTTAAGGTTTCCTATTTGGAAATTTTAAAATGTAATTTAAATAGGTAAGTAAAGTAATGTAGACTTAAAGGGACTTAGCTACCCATTTTATAATCAGAATCAAAAAGAAAAGAAATTCTGGTATGGCAGCACAGTAACCACGATGCATGGCTGAAAATGGTATGTGGTGGTGAAGGTCATCTCAAGACCACAGTCAGAAATGCTTCACAGCTGTGGCTTGGCAGCTGCCTTTGTTTAAAATCTAGAAAGGGTGCTGTAAAAAGACAGATGACTTCTAAATGTTTTTCTTTTTACCATATTGTGCACTCTAATATATTGTTCTGCATGAGAATAAAACCTCTTCAGATTTATTAATGTGGATTTAGTGTCCTTAAATGGACATGATGGACAGTTCTTATTACTGTGAGTTCTGAGGCAGGAGGCGAAAGAAAGAGCTGATTGTTTGAGCAAGGTGCATCCTAGGGTAAAATTGGAAAGCCTGAAGGAGTGGATGAGGCATTTTTAGCTTTGTTCTCCATTGTCTTTCTTGATAATGCTAGATGCTGAAAAGCACTTTCCCTCTCCTTACAATTTTGGTACCAGTTTTCAGCCTTCCTTTTACTTGTTGAGTACCCCAGAGAATGTATAGGGAAGTTATCAAATGTAGGCACGTCAGCCTTGTTGTACTGGGAAGTTGAACATCTGTCAATATGATCCATCTGTGGGAGGCACTATGGACTTAAGAGCATAAGCAACCTCACTTCTTTTACAGTATCAGGTTTATCTTGTCCTCTGATCCATACTACTGCAATGCCTCAGCTTCCTCCCCATGCCCTCCCCACTTCATTAACTTAGAAGGGCTAAATGATGTACAGCCCCAAATCATGTAAATTATTTGAACCAAAGTCTCTCTCACAAATGAAATAATTTTTTGTGGTTGGTGAGCAACAAAAGTGAAAGCATTATGTGGATGCAGTGATGTTAATGACAATTCCACATAATCAGAGTTTATCAAAATGTCTCAAATCTACCTGAAAATTTTGAAACTTACTAGTCATATGTTGATACTAGTTATTTTTTTTGCTAGGAAAGAAAAAGGTTGCAGTTCTAGACTGACTGGGGATAAAGAACTTGGCTATTGCTGATTCTGCCTGTTTTCAGGACATTTGACCACTCTGACTTGTATCAGTAACACTAAAGATGAGGATGAGTCCCTATAGTATCTTTCTGGGTACCAGAAGTATTGCTTCCAGAGAGCCGGGGGTGGACAACCCAGAGTGCTGCGACCTTCCTAGAGAGAGCGTCCTGCAAGGAACAACTCCTCCAGGGGCAGTGGCAGGCCTCCCTGGGTAGTAGGTGATTTCAGCAGGTTTAGTGATTTCTCTGCTACAAATGATATCAGCTCTTGTGATTCAGCTCTTTGTGAAATCACCCCAGACGAACTCGGGGACAGAGAGACAGGAGCCTCATATGGCTGTTCCACAGAGGTGGCTTTTACCATCCAGCAGCCCCGGTGAAGGGAAGGCCAGGGACAAAGCTCCCTCTTGAGGGGCAGAAACAGGGGGCTTTTTGTGGGAAAGGCAGGGGGTGGGGTAGAAACCAACTAGCCAACTGGGTACAGGCTATTACCATAAAGAAACAAGGCATGCTGGGGGTGGTTCACTTTCTCACCATGACCCGAGGAAGGTTTCTTATCTCTGGGGAAAGTCGTCTTGCCCTCAGGCTTCTCTCCTCCAAGGGAGTGCAGAGGGCTCTTGTGCCAAGGGCTCACAGCCCTCCACACAGAAGTTATCAAAACTTTATCTGTAAGCAGTTATTACTGCCAGCTCTCACTGGTGGTGTAAGCATTGATTAATTGAGTGTTGAGGCAGATATTGACAGTGGTGACTACGATGTTGTAGCACAAGATGTAACTGTATTACTGTCCTTTTACAAATTAGTATCTTATAAAAGATACCAGTTTATTAAGTTATAACCAAAACAATCTGAGTTATCCCCACTGCAATTTCATTATTTTTTCCTACCTCTAGGGAGTGAATCCAAACAGTTGGTTATGAAGAGAAATCTGTAACTTGGCACATGTACTTCATCCCATGAGATAATGACCCATCTGAGTAGGTTTGTTTAGATCCTTTCCCTCAGGCTGGCGTGTAATGGCAGGTGGGAGAGGTGATCCCTTCAGCCTGAGTTGTCCTGTGGATGCTTTCTGCCACTGGAGCATTTGCCTTGCCTCAAGACTGGGATCTGTTAGGTGACAGCAGAGTGGTGAATGCTGCTGTAGCAAAGCAAGAGAAGTCATGGCTGTCACACAGATAACTGTGGAATTCCTTTTGCTATCCCACCTTGAGAAGGTCACTACTAGCTCTTGTCCAAGCAATGTCCTAGTCTTGCTTTTCACCCTGGCTATGTTGTGCTGCTCCTTAGACACAAGGTTTGCTTTTTATTGTTGCATTGTATTTTCTTAACACACTGACTTCCTTTCTGCTTGTTTTTTATCTTTTAGGGCAGCCTTGAAATTTTTACAGGGCTTGGACTGGTGCTGGGCCCACCTTTGGGTGGCTTCTTGTATCAATCATTTGGTTATGAAGTCCCTTTCATTACGCTGGGATGCATAGTATTGGCTTTGGTGCCTGTGAATATATGCATATTGCCAAAATATGGTAAGCTTCCTTCTACCTGCCTCCCTCACTCACCTTAACTTCTCATGTATTTAAGTGTCTTTTAAAAAGTGTCAGCTTCTGGAGTCTGATCCAAGTCACTTTTTTCACATAATTGGAGTAGTACATCCTTTAGTTCTTTTCAAGGTGGGAATTTGTTGTGTTGGAATCTAAATTGTATACTTCTTCACCTATCAAATTTTGGTTCTTACTATAAAAATAGTATAGCATGTAATAATCTACTATTGACTTTCATCTGTTGTGTAACTGGAGTTACAAGCTAACAAAAGGGAAATACTATTTCTTTTCTAAAGCAAGAAGATCAATCATGAGCTTATGCTGCTGAAAATAATGCATTTTCCCCCCCTTTTGTATTGAAACAGATTCGTCTCCTAGGAAGGAATCATTTTGGAAGCTTATTCTTCTGCCAAAAGTCTTAATACTCTGTCTCACTATATTTTCTCTAAGTGCATGCTTAGGTTTTTTGGATCCCACAATGTCTCTATTTATCCTAAAGAAGGTAAGTCCTGCTAACATGCAGTGAAGTCTTGACTTAATAAATAGGAAGTAACTGGTTATAAATGTAAATATCCTAAACAAAATTGACCTTTATCCAATTAACACTGCTTTAGTTAACTGTTAGTTGAATGAATTCCAAATAACTTGATTTCCACAATACTGACAAGTCAATATCCATTGCGCCATCTCTTCCTGCTGGGTCTCAATAACTTTGAGACTGAAGAAATGTAAGCCTTTAAAACTGGACTTTCTCCACTTAAATGTCTTTCAGCTGCAAAGTACTGTCTCTGAATAGGGCACAGAAACAGCTTTTGTAAACAAGGGACCTTTTTCTTCCTTCCTGAAATCAAATTTTTGAAAGCTGCCACAGTCACTGACAGTGTTACATCTCTTGATGTGAACCCATGCTTTCCACAAAGTGATGTCACAGCTCTGCATTCTCTTCCAGCATTGCTAAAATTAAAGTAATTGCAACTGTGTAACCTGTCAGCTGACTTCTTCACTCACTCCTTAAACAGGCAAATGCCATTTTATTTATTTTTAAATTTATTTTAATGCTTATTTATTTATTTTCCCAGTAGTGCTTAAGATAATGGATTTGAAGTAAGCAGTTTAAGATTCTGTTCCTGTGTAAAATTAAGCAATGGTCTTTGAGGGCTTTATTTATTAATTGTTTTTCCAAGGCACAGTGTTTCACAGATGGCTGTACTACTTTTTGTCTGTCTAGTCTGTACATTTTACAGCATTTGTCCAAGGTGGAGGGGACTTGATGCTAACCTCTTTCATCAGTGGAGATGTGAATGTACATCTTTGATCTCCCAGGAGGGATCTGAAATTATCCCACTGTAGAATCTGTGTGCTTCTATGGCTCTTCTGCTTTCCCTCTGCCCTGTGCTAGCAGATACTTGCTGTGAAAGGGCTGTAGCCCTCTTGGCAGGCATTCTAACCACTAAATTAGAGTTATTATCATGTACTTGCTTATGGCAAGGAAACAGTGAATATTTATGTAGTCTATGCCACATGAAACATCTTGGAATACCTTCTAACTCTTAGTTAAGGCACTCATTTGAGAAACTAATAGGTTTTTGATTCATTTCACATTCTGTTTCAATACAGAAATGTGTGTCTGCATTAGGAAAATATGAGCCTCAGGGTGTTTGCAAAAAACCTCTTATTCATTATCATAAAAATTACCCTTTGGTCGAAAAGTTGGAGTTGATTTTTATAGCACTATTTACTTCTAAGATGTGCTGATTAACAATGGATGAATACAGTACTTTGGCTTTTCTAATGCAAATAAAACTAAAGATTGGAAAGGTAGAGTCTAAATCCATCTAAATTTTAGTGTCTGAAGTGTCTGTTTCAAGTGTGTCGGATTGTAATGTTAAAATCCAGCGTGCAGGTGTAGGGGACATAGCATAGTGCTTCCTCCTGACATTATTTAGGCTTTATATGAGTACAATTGTGTCAGGTGTTTCCACCACTTCATGCTTAAAAGTGTTGCTGAAAGCAGTGAAACTGAAGCTCTCTGGATGATTTCAAATACTTGAAAAACCTCTGTATGGTATCAGTAAAATGCTTAAAATCATGCATGTCAGTATTTTGACTTAATTTATAATTTTTGAATTGTCCTTCAATGAATGTAGCATGTATGGTTTGTCTTGGTTTTTGTTTTGTCTGCCTTTCCATAGTTCAAACTCCCAGCTGGTTATGTGGGCTTGGTGTTCCTTGGTTTGGCACTCTCCTACTCCCTGTCTTCTCCCCTCCTTGGACTCGTAAGCGACAAACTGCCGGTGAGTCCTACCCTGCTGTGTGTGCAGGGTTACTAAAGCACTCTCTGCATTTGCTTAAAGGTGGAGAGCATCTCATACTGAAACCCTGGATGTAGGCCTGATCTTGTAAAGGGATCTGCCTTTCAGGACCTTGCACATGCACCCATTACTGCCACATGGAAGGTGTCTTTTGCAAGGTCCAGGATAATTTAAGAGTGTCCAAGTCAGTGAAGGACATCAGACAAGCAGCTGAAGTGTGCTGAGCTTTTCTAGTGGACTAAGCACAATCTTTTTCCAGGCAATATGGAATAGAGAGTGGGAAAATATGTCTCAGTTATCCATGCTTTTAACCACATCTAATTCTATTAGCTTTTGAGAAGAGGAATAAGGATGTTCTGGTTAGCTGTGTTGACTTTATCTCTTGAAAAGCATAATATCTAAATCAGATCAGCACACTGGCCACCTATCCTTTAGCCTGGTCCTTCAGCTCTTCGCAGCACCATAGAAAGAGCCTTTGTCAGTGGGACACCTAAAACTGCCTGTTTGATAGCCAGCGCTAATTGATCAAGGAAACCTACACTTGGAATGCTGTGCCTGAAGGACAGTGACAGTTTTCTGACACCTTTTTTCCTGACACAAACTAGTAATGCCCTTTGTACATGAGAATTACATAGAATCATAGAATGGCATGGGTTGGAAGGAACTTAAAGATCATCATGAAATGCTACATGGTATTTCTTGTATTAAAGAAGAGTAAGACCTAAAATACTTTGCTAACTGAGAAGGACCATTGGTCAGTATCCTGAAATCTCTGTATTAAGCAGCTGCTGCTTAATGATGGCATCTGGGGTGAGGAAACATGAATTTATTGTTTCTTGATGTACATGACAAATTCCCAATTTTAAATTGCATAGCTTTTCCTTTTCTTATGCAGTACATCAGGAAGTGGCTGCTGATATCTGGAGACTTAATGACAGCAGTGTGCTTTTTCATGCTAGGACCTGCTCCTGTACTGCACATTGAAAGGTACTGCCTCTTCCTGAGCCTGTCCCCTTATATGATGTTTTCAGCCATGGTCATGTATGTCCACAAGTCTGTAATTAGCAGCTCTGACCATGAAAGAGATTTGGTTTTTAACTTTTACCTTTGACCGTGAAACATGGTGGTTTTTTGATGTCTAGCATGAGACTGGGAATGTAAAACAGTGAAAGCATCTGAAAATGGAGATTTTGCAGCTTCATAAAATAGATCCTATTCTTTTGCTTTCTACTGTTACTGTGTTCATGTTAATGTGTATGGTAGGAAGAATGTTGCTTTTTATTTTCCTTCCTTTCCAGTTTTGTGGCATTTCCAGTTCAGCAAAACAAAGTTCTCGTTTTGTCTTAATTTCCAAATTTTTCTATTTCATCAGTGTTTTTAAACTGTGGGGTTTATTTGCATGGCAGTGCAGCAGTACTGATTTTGCTTCTGTCTTTATATAGCCTGTTGAGAAAAGTGACAGATTATAGCTTTGTTTTCACTAGCAAAGTAAAGACAATGTCTATTGCACCTGAATGCTGTAATGCCATATTTCTCAAGTTAATTTACAGCAAAACACACTGCTATATTTACAAAACAACTGTACAGTTCTTTTGTCCTTGGTTAGACACTGTTGAAGATGATAATAGGCTTGTTAATGCATACAACTCCTCCTAGGTTGCTAATTTTTAAAGATCATAGATTTGAAACTGGTGCAGTGACACATTTGAGCTGGGGAGAAAAAGAAATCAGTCAGGTTTTCAAGGTTCTTTAGCTAAGTCTATTTGGTTGTAATATGTTAGGCTACAAAATTTTATCTTCAAAATCCTTCACTTCTGCAACAAACCAAGTCTGGTGTTTGCACATAGGCATTGCTGAGTTAACCTCATCTGTCTACCTCTTCCCTATATGTGCCTCATAAAATGAACTGCATTTGCTAAGAAAATTTATAATTTGAGCACAGGTTTTTCATAGTCTTTTACAAAGTCTTTTTTTTAAAGCATAGAACTGGATTTTTCAAGTCTTAGTACTGGCTTCAAGACGCGTAGTTTGCTGATCAGTCTGAGAGAGCTAATATAGCAGCTTTCAGTCAAAATGGAGTCCTTGCTTGGAAAGAGTCTTCAGCAGCTAACTTCTTGTAAATGCCTCTCTTTCAGTCAGCTGTGGATGTTTGTGCTAGTGTTGGTTTTGATTGGCTTTTCCCTTGGCATGAGTGCTATGCCCTTGTTTCCAGAGATCCTGCAATGTGCGTAGTAAGTAACTTAGTCCAAACCTTCTTTCATGTTACTGACACTAGGAACTTGCAACTGTTTTTCAGGGGTGAATATGAAGCATGGCTTTCTTACCTCTTTTTGAGGCAAAGGCAGATAGTAACACTTAAATGCTTCCACTACTCTATTGTCTTAATTTTTTCTGACTGAGCACCCCAGTCATTATCCTCCAAGTATAACTTTGTAAATGTGTACCTCAGTAATGATCTAGAAGGGTCTTGATTTACTTGTATTATTATGTTCCTTTTGGAACAAGGTCTTTGCTTCTAAAAAGCCACCTGTCACAGTTTCACACTTGCCATATGAGACATGAGGAATTAGTGTGATGGTGTGATCTTACTTGGGAGAAATCAGAGATGAGGAGTAGCACTGCAATCGTCTGGAGAGGCAGCAAAGAAGAATGTACTGGGTAGACAGACATTCTACTGGACACTTTTGCTTGTTAACTATCGATGTGGTGTGCAAATTAAAAGGAGGGGAAAAAGTCTATAGGGAAAGGCTACAGACTGAGACACAGTATGTACTGTGCAACTCTAACTGGTCTGTCTTTCTGCAGTGAGAATGGATTTGAAGAAGGTCTGAGTCTGCTGGGATTGGTTTCTGGGCTCTTCAATGCCATGTGGTCCCTTGGGTAGGTGTACCCCTTTTTCTAAGCTGTGAGAGTTCAGCTGTTCCACATTCTTGCCACATGGAAACCTGGCTGCACTACGACCAGAAGCCTTGCATTGCAGTCACAGTGTTGACCTTGTTTCAAAAGTTTCTTGCTTGACAGGTGCCTGATAGACATGTTAAAACAAAGCTTTTTACCCAACGAAAGGTAAAACTTTTGTTTTGACAATGCTCTGAACTTGTCTTCCTTGAAACATACTGTTCAGCATATCAAAAAATTGTAGTGATTAAGTGGATGTTTGCTTGCACTTCTGTGTGATCACTTCTCTTGTCACTAAAATATCTAATGCTCAGTACAGAAAGACGTGGACCTTATTTTTTTACAAAGCTAAGTCCACCCCCATGGAGTGAGCTAGGTGTCTGCTCCTGACTAATTCTATTTTCCTTTTTCCATTTTCCACATTTCCTCATGTTGTTTGGGATACCTTAGGGTAGAATCTTCTCTTCTTTTTCAGCCACAGCAATTATGTAAGGTCTATGTTTGCACAGCTTAGCAGAGTGTATATGTGTTTATTAATCAGGGTCATTGTCACAAAAACAAGTGAAAGGTGCTATTGGCTCAGTGACCCTCCAGAGTTGTTGCTCAGTGGGAAGTGAGAGTGTCCCTATTGGCAGCCACTTACAGGATATTTTTATCTGTCCTTTTAGTCCTCTGTGGCTGCAGGTATGTTTCAGTGGCACAAATTTGCACAATTTTTTTTCCAAGCTCCAGCTGTCTAGCAGTCCTGTTTATTTCAGTACAGACATAGGTATTATAAAGATACCAAACCCCAGGTTTGTGCTGCTATCGAGCCTGGTTTTATAATGTAACTTGCTTCCAGGAAGTCTCTCTAGTTTTACACAGTTTTGTGCCTCTCTGTCATGAGAGACCATATCATGTAAGACTTTTCATTAGGAGACAACAGCTGCATAACCTTTATAACCTGCATTTTTAGACAGGCATAAAGGTGCAGAGCAGTTACAGACAGCTCAACCTTGCAGTGACTGTGTCTGTCACAATGTGCATTCCCACCTGCTTATATTCATCAGTCCTTTGTCTTGAAGCTTGGAAACTTTGTGTTCAGAGGGATGCGACTTCGAATTTCTCTTATGATAGAATTGATCAATGTAGATGTTTTCTTAGAGCATGGTCCTTAATGGGGTCTCTACTGAAGAAGACTGCATTCAGCTGTCTGATGTGGATCCTGTTTCCAGATGAGGAGGTAACTAGATTTACTGGGGCCTTGGCAAACAAAAAATTCATACTTACTGTGAATTTTAGAAAAGTTAGGTCTGTGGAAGAAAATCTCTTTGTTGTCAAAGATAAGAGTCTATGAAGGAAGGCCACAAAACCCAATGAAACAGTTCTCTAAGAATATGATACATACCCTTTTTGTTTGGGATGCCAATACCTGATTTTGATTTGATGCAGGGCATTTGTAGGTCCAGTTCTGGGAGGATTTCTAAATGAAGAGCTGGGTTTTGAATGGGCCGCAGCCATCCAAGGAGGATGGATACTGTTAAGTGTAAGTAATTACACTTTTTTTTATATCTAGTGCAGTTATGAGCTACTGCATAAGGTTGTTATAATTACTACAATTGTAACTGGCTGTTTCTTCAAAGGGTCTTGCAACTGGAATATTTTACATCATTGAGGCAACGAGAAAAAGGTATGCTGAGATATTTATTCTTTATTTTGCTTGCAGTCATATAAAGCAAACCTTTGAAATCTGTGCTTGCATTATTTCCTCACTACCAACCTAATAATGAATAAGATAAGCAATGAAAATATTGCTTAAATAATTTGTCTGTATGGTTTCCTAAATCCCTACTGACCTAAACAGACAACTAAACCAGGCAATGGCTATTCCATACCAGCAGCAGGACCAGGCATGAATGAGTAAACTGAACTGATGGTTCCTCAAGGAGGGTGTTTGTGAGCTGGAATTGGTTGGATGGTCACATGCAGAGAGGTCAATGGTTCAATGTCCAGATGCAGACCAGTGATGAGTGGTGTCCCTCAGGGGTCTTGGGACCAGTACTATTTAGTATCCTCACCAACAACTGAAAGAAGGTAGATTGAGACTAGATATGAAGAAAATTTTTTTTTACTCTGAGGGTAGTAAAGCACTGGTCCAGGTTGCCTAGAGAGGTAGTGGAAGCCTCATCCCTGGAAACATTCATACCCAGATTGGACATGGCTCTGAGCAACTTGGTCTAGTTTAAGATGTTTCTACCCATGGCAGGGTAGCTGGACTAGCTGACCTTTAAAGGTCCCTTTCAGTCTGAACCATTGTATGATCATGGGAATGAACAGTACATGGTTCTGTGCAGTAGTAGGGAACCAAATCCAGTGATCATGTAGCTCTTTGCATGTAATGTACTTTTTTGCTTATAATGTACGTATCACATAGAAGTATCTACAGAATATAAAATTTGTGTTATCTCTCCTGTTCTTTTTCTTATGCAAACAGTTCCAGTTCCAGCCTGCAAAATGCTCCTGATTTTGATAATGAAGAAAGGACTCGTCTAATGGGCAATGAAACATAGCCAGACGTACTTCTCTGTTTGCTATTGTAGTTTAACCTGGTATTGAGGTGACTGGACTTAACAGTGCTTCATTATTCTGGAGCTGGGACATGATCCCTTAGTGAACAACCAGTTGTGGTTTAATTGTAGAGGCATTACTGTTTTGAAACACTAAACAATGACTGCCTTTCTTTTGGAAGTTCTCCTAAGTGATGAGTAACCCTCAGCTGTCAGCCTGATTAACTGTGTTCCACGTACAGTGCACCACTGTATGTGAAAAGATGTGGTTTTAAATGTCTGGTTTCTATACTTGTGTGTGCTGTGCATTATTCTTCGGAAAAGGTACTATTTTGCTGCCATGATTTTCTGTACTTTTTTAAGGGAAGTTCATTACCTTGTAAAAACAGAATTCGAAATTATAAAGGACTAAGCACAATACTGTTTTCAATAAAGCAACTTTTTCCTAAGTTTTGTTAATTTTCTTAGAAAACAAGAGTCTAAAATACTTCTTGTCTACCAGCATTTATGTTATCTTGAGAGTGCCTGAAGATGAGAGGCAAAAGTAATGAAAAGTTGCCATGTCTACACAGAAAAAACTGATCTTCAGTTCTGGAGGAGACTTGGCACCTTGTGTATACATTGGTATACATACACACACAGATGAGTGTTTGTATTATATATGAAGACTCAGCTTGGTGGTTGTGAGATTTATTTTGCTAATAAATGCTAGTTGGAATGTGTTGTACTAATTGCTTCTGCAACAGCAAATCTATGGAGAGTCTAAGGCTACTATGGGGAAAAAAATCTCACTTCTTCCGGATGGTCAGCTAAAGATACTCAAGGGGAACTGAGACAGGGACACTCCTGACAAACTCACAACTAGACAACCTTGGTTGTGGCAAAAGTCTTTTAATTTGTCCTTGAGCCCCTAACTGGCTTCTGGAAGGGGTTCTCTGTGGTGCCCTTTTTCCCACAAATAAGAAAAGTGGTCTGTCCTAGAAATTTCCAGTCAGTTTCTTTTGTAAATAGTTCCTGGATTTTACATCAGAAATACTTCTTTCTCTGGCAGAGCTCTTTTGGACTAGCAAGAACAACTGCTCTGGTAGCCAACTGAGCTGTGAAACTTCAGGGTGCCAAAGGGCAGGCTTCCCCATGGGACATCTTGTTAATGCTTCCTTCCTTTTTGTATCAGGTGTTAGACTTTACTGAAACCAGGAATGTATACCTCAACTTATTTGGAAATGCTGACCATGCCAGTGCTGATGATGAGCCAGGTGAGAAGGAGCTGAGAGGACTAGAGCTGGATGCAAGATACAGATCTGTAGACATGAAACTTCACTTGTTTTGTGCAATGACTTGTTCACTTAGCTGATATGTGCTGTTAGGACTTCAGAGGGGCCAGGATGACCAGAAGGGGCACAAATGTCACTGGAATTAATGAGCTGCCCTGCAATGTGTGAACTTCACCAGACCCCCAGTAGAAACTAGACAGGCTTAACCAACACCTCTAACTAACAGAGCAATGGGGGCTTCTGAGGGAAGCTAAGCCACCCCCAGGTTAGTGCTGTGCGTGTCTCATGTAGTGGCAGGTCTAAATATCCACCTGCCACTACTGACACAGCTCTAGAAGACTATGTGTCACCTATATGTGACTGTGCCAGGTATAGCCAAACTGTAATTGGCTGGACCAGGGCAGCCCTGAGCAGGAGCCTGTGTGGGAGCACTGAGCTCTGGATCATCTGCCTGCCTGCCTCCCATAGCCATGCCTGTGCCCTTAGGTTTGGGCAGTGCTGGTCTCTGCTGAGATTTTCCAAACTTGTTTTCCTGCTGTGACCCAGGCTTGCCTTGAGCTGTGTTACTACCAGCAGTGCCATGCCTGGCTGATTCACAGGTCTGGCAGATGATGCTTGTCTTTGGCTGCAGCACATCGGTGATTTCCCTGCCACAGTGTAAGGCAGCATTGCTCAATGCTGGTGGCTCTCTTGCCTTTGATATTGTGAGACTTCCAGGCAAGGTGATTGCATCTCCAGGTGTCAGCTTTCAGCCAGCCTGGGGAATTCCCAGGTTTTGTGCAAGACTTCCTCTTTTTAAAGCCCCCTGCCTTTGCCTGCCTGAGGCCTCCTCTTGGGTGACTTCCAGGCTCCAGACATGGAGCTTCCTAAAACTTGTGCCTCTGCTGTGCTTTTGGTGCTGTCTGCTGTGGGGGCCTGTGCCCTGGACACCTATGTTGCAGCTGTCTATGAGCACAACGTGGTCTTGTCAGAGGACACTGAAGTGCCAGTTTCTTCTGAGGAGGCCTTGATGCTGATGGAGAAAAATATCGCAATTTTGGAAGCAGCTGTCAAGGAAGCAGCCAGACAGGTACTATGAAATCATTAGAAACATTCCTTTGAGTGAACACTGACCATTTTTTATTGTCTTAATGGCGTTTGTATGTTGGTACCAGGGTGCCAATATCATTGTGACTCCTGAAGATGGCATTTACGGATGGGTGTTCACGAGGGAAACAATATACCCTTATCTTGAGGATATCCCAGACCCACAGGTGGACTGGATTCCGTGTGCTCATCCTGGAAGGTATCATCCCTGTTATACATGGGGGAGCAGTCTGAAGGGAAAGACAGCTAGGAGTAGTTGTTGATAGTTTTAAATGTCTTGGAACACGTTCTGTGAAATGAAGTCAAGTTAAGACAACATGTAGTTGCCAAAAATAGCTTTGGACAACTTTCTTCATAATTTTTCTCTGCCATTTTTTTCTCACTGTAATTCTTTCTATTCTAGTTTAGTATACCAGGAAGGCTGAGATTTATTTAAGAGAAAAACAAATACACAGAATCTACATTTTAGTAAGGTATTCTATGCACGTTGTAGAAAATGTTTAAAATACAGGCATATTAGGAATATTTGTGAATAAAATAACAGCTACTACTGAAAGAGTATACTGCTCAATTTAAAACTTGCATTTTTGAATTGTGTTATGGTAGCCTTTTTATTCTGTTATTTTCCTTAATAAATTGCACCATTTTTTGAAGCTGCAGTAGACAGGTAACAAAACACACCACAGAAGAAACAAATCCTAAGCTACCTCGGCACATCAGCCACATGGAGAGCTGGAGCAGAGCAGCTGAAATTAGCCCATGTGTGGGTGTAACTTCAGCGCTGTGCCACACACCGGCACCAGAACGGACACTTGAAGGTGTGAAGATTTGCTTCCACTGCAAGGAAGCCCCTGTGTTCCTCAGTTAATGTGAGGGGATGGGAGCATTTCAGCAGCTCAGCTCTGAAGCACTGCTCTCTTCTGTCAAGTAACAAGAAACAAGTCTCCTTTCACATATGACTATAAGATCTATTGGTCTGGTGATCTGTGGTCTTAACATTGGAATATTTTCGTTTTTAATGGTTTTGATGTTCTACTTCTGTCTTCCTTCCCTGCTGATTAGGTTTGCTCCCTCACCTGTGCTGGAAAGACTGAGCTGTCTGGCGAGGAGTAACTCCATCTATGTGGTTGCAAATATGGGGGACAAGAAACCGTGTAATTCCAGTGATCCGAGGTGCCCAAGGGATGGCCACTATCAGTACAATACCAATGTAGTCTTTGACTCAGAAGGGAAACTGGTGGCTCGTTATCACAAGGTGAGAGAATTTTAGAATGTTCAGTTAAGTGCATGATTCTCAGGAGATTAAAGATGTGAACAGAAGATGCTTCCTGGGCTTAAATGTATTTCTGCATAGAGTCATAATAGGCCAAGTGTCAGAGGACAGGTGGAAGCCACTGCCACTATTCTGAATTTAAAAGCAAGTAATTAAATGAGTAGTAAAGCTCAATAAACTCTCTATGTTTTACTGCATCTCTATAGGGAGTGACACATAAGATATTTAAACATTAACATCCTAAATAAACTCATCCTAACTAAATACAAATCCCCTTTGCTGGTCTAAATCAGAAGCACCAGATATTTGTGGTTGACTTCTCTTGCAGTGGTAGGAGTTCTCCTATTTGAAATTAACATATAGCACATGCACAAAACATACTTTCCATTACTTGTATTTATGTGAATGATTCAATGTTCATTTAACTCAGATGGTTTAATTTATTTTCTAATATTTTATTTTCTCCATTATTTTTTTCTTTTCCATGAGCAGTACAACCTTTTTGTGACAGAGAAACAGTTTAATTACCCCAAGGATCCAGGATTTGTGACTTTCAACACATCCTTTGGCTACTTCGGCATTTTCACTTGTGCAGACATACTCTACCATGACCCAGCTGTGGTCTTGGCAAGCAGATTTCAGGTTGACACCATTCTGTTCCCAACTGCTTGGGTGAACACCCTTCCACTGTTATCAGCAGTCCAGTTTCATTCAGCGTGGGCCATGGGAATGGGCGTCAACTTCCTTTCAGCAAATACGCACAACTCCACTTTAGATATGACAGGTAACATGACAGTGCTCTCATTGATCCTCGTTCTCATGGGCAGCACTTGTATCTGTGTAGTGCAGCTGACCTGAGCAGAAATTCCCATCAGCTTTAAGCATGCATACTCATGCCAACAGGATTAGGACAAGAGAACTTGTAAAGTTCTTGATATAAAGGAAATAAAATTGTGCTGTGTAAGAACTTGGAAATGCTTAAGTTGACTACAATGCCTCTAGTCTTTGTTAAATTATCAGTCCTGTGAGTTTACGAGTGTTACTTTTCATCTTCTGACCCTGATGTTTATTGATGTTTTGGCCATGTGAAGACCCAAACTTCGTTTTTTCCACTAGATGGAACCCTAACTCTGAGAAATGTTCCTTTGAGTCCTGCAACTAGTACTTCTGGGCTGGAGACCTTGTGTGTCACATTTTCTTTGCAGGCTTTGTTTCCACTGTAAATTTTTCCTGAGCAGATGCTAGAAGCCAAGCACAAATTTTGTGTGCATCTGTTTGCAGAATTGGGAGAAACTTACTGCTAAAATGTAGCTTTAAACGTTGCCATCCAAATAAAAGGAGATAAGAGCCATTCCTTTAGTTCTCACTTGTTGATGACCCTATGTCATACAACTCATACTCTTTACAAATAGGTTTTACTCTGGACTTTAAAGATTTCTCTAGTTATGTAAAGTGCTTGCATAAAGATGTGAATTTTGGTAATATCTTTTCCTTACAGAACTTTTTGATTTGACAGTGTTACCACCCATCTTAATCAGAACTACTGATTTCTAATGCAGTTAAAGAAGAATGCAAAAGTTCAGCCACTTAAATCATATATAATCAGGACACTAATCTTGTCACTTACAATACATGAAACATCAGAGTTTTCCCTACTTTCCATTGATGGCAAAAAACATTAGGTTAAGATTGCAGTCTGTGAAGGGTCAATTTAGTTTCAAAACAGTCTGGTAAATTAAATTTTGCACATACATAATTAGTGACTTATGCTTACCTGTCCCATATATTTGCTTTCAGATTAGAAACTTTCTGGTGTTATGTGTTTGCAGGGAGTGGTATTTATGCCCCAGATGGTCCAAAAGCATATTACTACAGTACTGAAATGGATAATGGTCACCTTTTGGTGACAGAACTGAGTTCACGCCCACGTCTCTCTCCCGACTATCCTGCTGCTGTTAACTGGACATTGTATGCCAGCCAGACCAACCAGCTTCCATCAAATAAACACGCTTTCAGTGGGGTCATTTACCATGATCTCTTCTCTTTTACGGAACTCACTGAATCTGAGGGAAATTGTGCCATTTGCCAGCACGACCTCTGTTGCCATCTGAGTTACAAGATGGTAGAGAAGCAGCAAGATGAAGTTTATGTCCTGGGTGCCTTTGATGGTCTACATGTTGTTGAAGGAGAGTATTATTTGCAGGTAGGAATTTTTTGCTCTTACTTGAACAGTGGGAAGGCTGCAATACTCTCTTTGCAGTCTGTTTGCATTTGTTTTATTTTTTATTTGGGACATTTAAGACAGGGCATTTTTCAGCCCCCCCCCCCAAACATTTGTTCTCTTCATGATACATTTTTACTTCATTAGGGGTGTTAATCTGCTTTTCTGTGTTATAAATGATGGAAGTGTAGACCCTGGGTTGACCCTATGCTGTAACACTCTTAAAGGTGAGGTCACCCAGCAGTTTTGGCAAGAACAAGACAAGATAGGTATGTATGCTTCTCTGTGCTGATTGTAATTTCTGCAACACATCTTTCAGAAGTTGCTCTTCAGGTTTTTCAGGTTGTAGGTTTGGCAGGATTGAATTATTGCTAAGGGGAGACCTTATTGCTCCCTGCAGCTACCTGAAAGGAGGTTGTGGCAAGGTGGAGGTTGGGTTGGTCTTTTCTCCCAAGTGACAGGACATGAAGAAGTGGCCTCAAGTTGTGCCAGGGGAGGTTTAGATTGGTTACTGGTAAAAATATCTTTACTGAAAGGATTGTCAAGCATTGGAACAGGCTGCCCAGGGAAGTGGTTGAGTAACCATCCCTGAAGTATTTAAAGAATGTGTAGATGTGGTGCTTAGGGACATGGTTTAGTGGTTGGTTTGGCAGTGCTGGGTAATGCTTGGACTTCATATCTTAAAGGTCTTTTTAACCTAAAGGATTTTATGATTGTAAGGAGGTTTCTGTATATGTGTACTAAAAGGAGAGAAGAACATATGGCTCTCTCTGTCTTCATAAGGATGCTCTTGTAACAAGAAAGCTGTTTTCTGCTCAGTGGTTTGTACCATTGTGCTGATGTGATTATCTACAATGTGGTTATCTAAAAAAATTAAGAAAATAAATAAGGATATACAATTTGTATTCACTTGGCTTGGCAGTGTATTGATTCTTCAAAATTATGATGTTAGGCTTTTTTAGTGTGATATAAATCTTTTCTATATACACAGAAAATATAGAGAACTATATAGACTGTATAATAAGTAAATGCATAGATGTATTGGAGCATTTTTTCATCATGACAGCTTTTCTTCTATCAAATCCAGCTCAGTTGCTGAAAGCTTAGTGTGTTTTACCTGCCTGTCTCCTCCTCCCCGCAGATCTGCACGCTGCTCAAGTGCCTGAGCACAAACCTGAGCACGTGTGGGCAGCCCGTGGAGACGGCTCAGACCAAGTTTGAGATGTTCTCCCTCAGTGGCACGTTTGGCACCAGCTACGTCTTCCCAGAAGTGCTGTACAGCGGGGTGCAGCTGGCCCCCGGGGAGTTCGAGGTAATGGGACACCCTTGTGATTTGTCAGACATCAGTGGTCAGAAAGCCACTACAAGACACAGGAGCAACTTAGTTGTTATCAGTGTCCTCTGACCTCTGCCTTGAGTTCAAGGCAGCTTTATTTCTGCCTGATTTTCCTGCTTGTATTCATACAGTAAGTCCACCTTGGCAATTCTCTTCTTCCCTCTTCCCCCAAATCCTCTAGAACAAGATCTCCCTCAGCACAGAAATGTAGTTCTTCTCAGGTGTCCTGATAGCCCCAGTTGAGACTGGAGCTCTCTCAACTAGATCAACGTTAATGAAGATAGGATTTTGTGTTTGCCATGCAGTAGTGCTGCTGTGATGATGCTCCTGCTTATTTTCCTTTTTCATAACCAGGTGCTAACTGATGGACGTCTGAGAAGTCGGGCTACTACATCAAAGCCAGTTTTGAGTGTAACACTCTTTGGGAGGTGGTATGAAAAGGACCCTCCACACACACATCAAGCTTCACCATGATTTCACTGCAGATTCTTTAAGACTTCATCTGCTTGTTTCTGTAATGCTAATTAACCTCAAATAATGGTAATTATTACTAACAATGGTAATTAATACTAATGTTCATATTATAATGGCATTCTATTTCTCAAGTTGCCTTATCTAACAGCATAGTCACTGCACATTGATTTATTGACTTGATTCTGCAGCAAAAAGAAATATTCCACTGGACTCTTGTGTATGTGTTTTTATATGATAGCTTTGGTCAGCATAAGCTTGGCCTTAACGCTGGGAACCACAGAAAATAAATTCCTCTGGCTTTAGTGCTGTAGAATTTAGTGGAGTGTGCCTCAGTAAAAACCAGCCTTTAATTATTTGAAATGTTTGGTGGAATATTAGAAGCCATTTCCACAACACTGTTCCCACCCCACTTCTGAACACGCACTTTTGTAAACAGGAGATTAACAGAACCTTTGAGGATTCTTATTTCCTTTGGAAAAGAAAACAAGCCTCAAAAACATGTTCCTTCAAGAAATAGTCCTTCAGCTCAGCACACTGTAGCAGGGTGTTACCACACCCTGGCCTAACTCACAGCTGGAGGAGTCTACTTAAATCTTTCTGGTCACATTTTTAGGGTGTGGAAAATTTCCCTAGCGCAGAATTGTTGATAACTGTTTGTATCAAAAATGCTCAAAACAGGGAATTTTTCAGGAGCATGTCTGTCTTCCCATTGAATGGTTGCTCATAGCAGTGCGAGGGAGGGTTGGGACTGTGCCGGCAGGTGTTGGGTGAGGCGAAGGAACAGCTGGAAACAGCTGGAACAGGTGGGACACGCTGGCACGTGTGCGGATGTGGGCAGGGCAGACTGTACTTCTTAGGCAAGTGGACTGGATTACATTGTGTGTCCCAGCTGAGATTTCTATCCGTGCCTAATTCTGTTGTTTGATCTGCAGGTTTGTTTTGAATTACAAACACTGTTTGCATTTAATCTGACCCAAAAAAATCAGAAAAAAAAAAAATAAGACTTGTAGGAGGCAAAATCCATCTCTTTTTTTCGTTTTTTTTTTTTTTTTTTTTTTTTTTTTTTTTTTTTTTTTTTTTTTAAGAAAGGGAATGTTTTAAATACAAAGTAGAAGTATCAAACGGAAACCCTCTGCAATTCACATAGTAGAAGTACTGGGAAACCTTCTACAGTTTGGGCAGGAAAAGCACCGTATCTTTAAATTTATATCTGCGCCCTAGAAAAGGTGTCCTGTTACGGCGTAAGTAACACAAGGAAGCGCTGTTGCCAGAAGTGAGCGCCTTCTGACTTCCCGACTCCTGCTCGCATGCGCTCAGTGCTCGGCAGTGATTGCGTGGCTGCCGGAGTGACCTTTCACACAGCCTTCTCCAGGGCAGGCTTAACCCTTGGAATGCGCACCGGTCTTCCTCACGCTCTCCCTAAGCACAAGAAAAGAAGCAGGACCCAACTCTGACGACAGAGACCCTCTGCAGCTGAGCTCATTTAGCAGCAAATCGCATCCTGTTTCACAGAGTAAGCGCTCAGGTAACCCCCACCTTCGGGCAGTAGCAGGGATGGGGGCAGGGGCAGTACAGGCGTGGGAAGAGTGGAGTGGGAGGAGAGAGGAGTGGAAAGCAGGCGGAGCTCTAGATAAGTTTGCCTTTACATTGTGCACAGGCACGTATAACCCGGACCAGTGCAGTTTTCTTCAGTTCGTTCAGTGGATTTGTTTGGTGAACTGGTGTCAGTTCCTTGTTCCTGGGCGAGCTCCCAGCTCTGCAGGAAGGAGGCAGCGGTGCTTGCTGGTACAGAGGCAAAGAGGGACAACTCCCCTGCGCCTTGTCCCAGCAGTGGGACTCGGATTTTGTGGGGCATTCCCCTGGAACTGCATTTGTAACTATTTCTGCTCATCCCTGGCAAGGCAGTCACCTTTCTGGCTGGTGTCCTCACCAGTGCTAAACCAGGCAGCATTTGCTACTTTTCCTGCACGTCGATATTAACCACTGATTGTGATTGATGTGATTCAACCTATGTTTGATTTGGTAAAAAAAGTTAGGCAGGGAGGGAGGAATGCTTCAAAGCTCCATTAGTTCAAGTGTCACTGAAATCTCTAGTGCAGCCTTTAAAAGGCTTGTATTCATTGTACTGACTGAGCATGCTGTATCTAGTAATGTGTGTGGAGAAGTACTTCGGGGTGAACATCACCATTGATAGAAATCAATGTTCCGAATGGTTGAAACTCTCAGTCAGCAGTACTCTGTGAGAGACCACTGTGGTATCTGCATTCATCCTCAGGTCTGTCTTTTCTGAATCAGCTCTCCAGTGACAGTCTGCTGTAGCTGAAAGCAGCCAGCCTGTTCTGCTTCCTGCTGCTCAGATAGCCTTTTCCAAATGAGAATACTGCAAATACAAGGAAGTCAAAAAATGGAAAATGTCTCAGCCAGAAATGGATTTGAAAAGAGTTGAAGATTAAAAGGGAAGGCCTCTCAATACAGAGCATATTCGTGGGGACAGGAAAGGTGTGCAGAGGAGCAGGCATGCTACTGCACCTGGTGAAATAGCCTGCTCTTGTGCTTCAGGCTAGCGAGAGCCAGGCAATGAGGTACTTCCATGCCTTATTTCAGAGGAAAAATTCTGTCCAGATTAATATTTTCTGGTGGAAGGCTGTTGGAAAGTGATGCACAGCTAAACAGAAATGACTGGGAGAGACACTGGGATTAACTCAAGGGACAGTTCTGTTGCTGGGGTGTTGAGTGTATGACATCTAGGTACAGTGAGATGCTAATGCAATTTCTTTGGTCTAAAGAAACTCAGAAGCAAGCTGCACATACTGACACCTAGCACAGGAATTGAGGAATATGAAGATACTAAAATAAAGAAGTTTTTTAAGACACCCTTGAGCTCTGTCATGCTAGGTCCTCTGCAGGATAGCAGTGGAGTAAACTGTCTCAAAGCGGCCAAAGTGAACTTGCTCATAGTGATTAATCAGACCTATTAAATTATTTACTGTGTACTGCAATACTTTCCTATATGTCACACTTGGTTCCAATGCAGTGCTTGTGCTAGTTTGAAAACAAACCAGTGAGAGGCACCAAGTCAGAATAACAATTTAATGGAAATTAAAGTAAAGGAAAAGAAAGTAAAAGAAAATACTGACAGAGTCAAGATACAACCTGAGTCCCTATTAGGCAGGGTAGTGGTAGCAGTCTGGTGGAATGGTGGCTGCAATCCTCTGAAGTGGTGATCCTGTAGTAGAAGGGGTCTGCTCTTCCTCAGAAAATCCAGCGGTGGCTGTGTAGCTCCTGTCCTCTGGAAATCCAGTGGAGTCCCTTTGATGCTCAGAGTCCCAGTTATATCCATGATGGGATGCTTGGTTCCTCCCTCTGGGTGGAGCATCTCACAATGGGGTAATGAGTCATGAGGCCAGGTGTTGATTAGGCTCGTTAACAGAAGATAGTCCGGAGGGAGTTATCTCTGAGTCATGCAGCAGGACAATGATGGGCCATTAACAGAAAGATAGTCTGGGGGGAGGAGGCAAGGAAGACACTGCCCCACCTGATTTCAACAGCTCATGAGGATGGTAATAGAATACACCTCAACCCAGGACATTATCCACCCCTTATTCTATTACCATCTACATCATCCCAAATCAATACCTTCTTAAACTCTAGACACACATACATATATATATATATACAATGAAACCCTACACACCGTTCTCACCTAAGATTAGGTCTCCCTGTGGTACACAACGGGTTTCCCCATCTTTTTGCATTACCCACCAAGTGCAACCAGGTCCTTGAGCAAAGGCAATCCCACGGATGGGTTTGCCTTTGCCTGAGGTGGGATTAATCCAAACAGTCTTTCCTAAAATACCTCTCAGGTGTACCACAGGGACTCCATCTCCATCCACTGTGTGCAAGGGTTCAGACTCGGCAGGACCAGCTCGATTGATGGACCCTCGGGTATTGACCATCCAGGTAGCCTTCGCTAAGTTCACTTCCCAATTTTTGAAGGTCCCCCCACCAAGTGCCTTTAGGGTGGTTTTAAGTAGTCCATTGCAGCGTTCAACTTTTCCGGCAGCTGGTGCATGATAAGGAATATGATATATCCATTCGATACCGTGTTCTCTGGCCCAGGTGTTGATGAGGCTGTTCTTAAAATGAGTCCCGTTGTCTGACTCGATCCTGTCCGGGGTGCCATGTCTCCACAGGACTTGCTTTTCCAGGCCCAAGATGGTGTTCCGGGCTGTAGCATGAGGCACAGGGTAGGTCTCCAGCCATCCAGTGGTTGCTTCAACCATGGTCAACACGTAGCGCTTGCCTTGGCGAGTTTGGGGAAGGGTGATGTAATCAACTTGCCAGGCTTCCCCATACCTGTACTTTGACCATCGTCCACCATACCACAGAGGCTTCACCCGCTTGGCCTGTTTGATTGCAGCACAGGTCTCACAACTGTGGATGACCTGTGAAATGCTGTCCATGGTAAGGTCCACCCCTCGGTCACGGGCCCATTGGTATGTTGCATCTCTCCCCTGATGACCAGAGGCATCATGGGCCCAACGAGCTAGGAATAATTCTCCCTTGTGCTGCCAGTCCAGATCCACCTGTGATACTTTCACCTTGGCAGCTCGGTCCACCTGCTCGTTGTTGCGATGTTCTTCATTAGCCCGACTCTTGGGTACGTGCGCATCCACGTGTCGAACCTTCACGGCCAGCTTCTCTACTCGGGCAGCGATGTCCTGCCAAATCTCAGCGGCCCAGATGGGTTTCCCTCTGCGCTGCCAGTTGGCTTTTCTCCAGCGAACCAGCCATCCCCACAGAGCATTAGCTACCATCCACGAGTCGGTGTAGAGATAGAGCCTCGGCCACTTCTCTCGTTCAGCAATATCCAAAGCCAGCTGGACGGCTTTAAGCTCTGCAACCTGACTCAATCCACCTTGTCCCTCGGTAGCTTGTGCAACTTGCCGTGTGGGGCTCCATACTGCAGCTTTCCACTTCCTGTTAGTGCCTACAATTCGGCAGGAACCATCAGTGAAGAGGGCATAACGTCTTTCAGTCTCCGGTAGCTCATTATATGGTGGGGCTTCCTCAGCACGAGTCACTTGCTCTTCCTCTTCTTCAGAAGATAATCCAAACGTCTCACCTTCAGGCCAGTTTGTTATAATTTCCAGAATCCCAGGGCGATTCGGGTTTCCAATACGGGCACGCTGTGTGATGAGAGCAATCCATTTGCTCCATGTGGTGTCAGTGGCGTGATGCGTGGAAGGAACCTTTCCCTTGAACATCCACCCCAGCACTGGTAGTCGGGGTGCCAGGAGGAGTTGTGCCTCTGTGCCGATTACCTCCGAGGCAGCTTGGACTCCTTCATAGGCGGCCAAGATTTCCTTCTCTGTGGGAGTGTAGTTAGCTTCAGATCCTCTGTAGCTTCGGCTCCAGAATCCCAGTGGTCGGCCACGAGTCTCACCAGGCACCTTCTGCCAGAGGCTCCAGGACAGACCATGGCTCCCGGCTGCAGAGTAGAGCACATTCTTCACCTCTGGTCCTGTCCTGACTGGGCCAAGGGCTACCGCATGAGCGATTTCCTGTTTGATCTGGGTGAAGGCTTGCTGCTGTTCGGGGCCCCAGTGGAAATCGTTCTTCTTGCGGGTAACCAGGTAGAGAGGGCTCACGATCTGGCTGTACTCAGGAATGTGCATTCTCCAAAAACCTATGGTGCCTAGGAAAGCTTGTGTTTCCTTCTTGCTGGTCGGTGGAGACATCGCAGTGATCTTGTTGACGACCTCGGTGGGAATCTGACGTCGTCCATCTTGCCACTTTACTCCCAGGAACTGGATCTCTTGGGCAGGTCCCTTGACTTTGCTCCTTTTGATGGCAAAGCCAGCTTCCAGGAGAATCTGGATGATTTTCTCTCCTTTCTCAAATACTTCCTTTGCTGTGTTTCCCCACACGATGATGTCGTCGATGTATTGCAGATGTTCTGGGGCCTCACCCTTTTCCAGTGCAGTCTGGATCAGTCCATGGCAAATGGTGGGACTGTGCTTCCACCCCTGGGGCAGTCGGTTCCAGGTGTATTGCACACCCCTCCAAGTGAAAGCAAACTGGGGCCTGCATTCTGCTGCCAAAGGAATGGAGAAGAAGGCATTGGCAATGTCAATAGTGGAGTACCACTTCGCTGCTTTGGACTCCAGCTCGTACTGAAGTTCCAACATATCCGGCACAGCAGCACTCAACGGTGGTGTGACTTCATTCAGGCCACGGTAATCCACCGTCAGTCTCCATTCTCCGTTGGACTTACGCACTGGCCATATAGGGCTGTTGAAAGGTGAATGGGCCTTGCTGACCACCCCTTGGCTCTCCAGTTTACGAATCATCTCATGGACGGGAACCACAGAGTCTCTGTCTGTGCGGTATTGCCGACGGTGTACTGTTGCTGTGGCAATTGGTACCTGTTGTTCTTCAACTCTTAGCAGTCCCACGGCAGATGGGTCATCTGAGAGGCCAGGCAATGTACTCAGTTGTCTGATATCTTCTGTCTCCACAGCAGCTATCCCAAAAGCCCAACGATGTCCTTTTGGGTCCTTGAAATATCCATTTCTGAGATAGTCTATGCCGAGAATGCACGGGGCCTCCGGGCCAGTCACGATGGGGTGTTTCTGCCACTCGTTCCCAGTTAAACTCACTTCAGCTTCCAGTACAGTCAGCTGCTGGGATCCTCCTGTCACCCCACAAATGGAAATGGGTTCTGCCCCCACATACCTTGATGGCATCAGAGTACATTGAGCACCTGTGTCAACCAAAGCCGTGTATTTTTGTGGGTCAGCTGTGCCAGGCCATCGGACCCACACAGTCCAAAAGACCCGATTATCCCTTTCCTCTACCTGGCTAGAGGCAGGGCCCCTCTATTCCTGGTTCTGGTGCATGTTGCTCCCTTCCGGTGAATATGTTCCTGAGGTCCCTTCAAGAGGATCAGTCATACTATCATTCTGGTATCGTCTGGAGCTCTGTGTGTGAGAGACCGGAGCAATGTTGACTCTAGATGCGCTTCTTGTGGTAGTTGTCCCTCTTTTTAGTTCACGTACCCTGGCTGCTAAGGAGGAGGTGGGTTTTCCATGCCACTTACTCATGTCTTCTCCATGTTCCTGAAGGAAAAACCAGAGATTACCTCGTGGGGTGTATCCTCTCTCTCTGGTTGGGGGACGCCGGCTCCTAATGGCAGAGACTCTTGTTGGTTCTGGCGAGATCTGGTAAATCTCTTCCTTAAGTTCCTTTTTCAATTTCTGATGGCCTTCTTCAATCAAACTCCGGACTTGCTCAGCTGAAAGACTTGTTTCCACGGATGAGACATGGGTGCGAAACGGGGCTGTGACGGTGTCCTCGTAAATCCTCAGTTTGTTCACCAAGACGCCCACCCTGTCCTCGCCTTCCCTCCATTGCAGCGTTGCCAGGTAACGGGAGTATATCTCTGGTCCAAGGCGTGCGAACCTCAACCACATCTGTGACGTGCACTGGACACCATCTGGGCTCTTAGGAAATCTCTCGTCTTCTGAGAAAATGATCTCCAGCACAGCCAATTCCCTCAGGCACCGGATACCTTGTTCCATTGTGCTCCATTTCCCTTGGTGCACCTGGAGGTCTTCTTTACAAAGGTACCTGTCCCTGACACTTGTAAGCAGTCGCCGCCAGAGGCTGAGAGTTTCTTGGGTTCTCCCGATCCCCTGGTCAATGACCACATCCCGGGACAGAGATCCCAGCTGCCTGGCCTCACTTCCGTCCAGAATGGTGTCATTGGCTGCAGCATCCCAAATGCGGAGCAGCCAGGTCAGGATGGACTCGTTTGTCTGGCGTGTGAATTCCCTCCGCAGGTCACGCAGCTCACCCAGGGATAGTGACCGAGTGATGATCTCTGGCTCTGCCTCTTCTGCTGGATGTGAAGGTCCTGCTGCATCCTCATCAGTCACTATGCGGACTGACTTGCTTTTTGATTTCTTCTTCTGCACGGGGGCAACTGCAATCGGTTTGGGCTGTTCTGGTTCAGTGGTGGCTTGCATGGGGACGCTGACAGTGCTTTTGGTTCCTTTCTCCTCTGAGTCAGTCTGCGTAGTCATGGACGCTGTTGTTTTGTATTTGGTTCCTTTCTCCTCTGTGATAGTCTGTGTAGAGATGGACGCTGTTGCTTTGCATTTGGTTTCTTTCTCCTCTGTGTCAGTCTGCGTAGAGATGGACGCTGTTGCTTTGCATTTGGTTTCTTTCTCCTCTGTGTCAGTCTGCGTAGAGATGGACGCTGTTGCTTTGCATTTGGTTTCTTTCTCCTCTGTGACAGTCTGCGTAGAGATGGATGCGGTTGCTTTGCGTTTGGTTTCTTTCTCCTCTGTGTCAGTCTGCGTAGAGATGGATGCGGTTGCTTTGCTTTTGCTTCCTTTCTCCTTTGTGACAGTCTGCGTAGAGATGGGTGCGGTTGCTTTGCTTTTGGTTCCTTTCTGTGTGGCAGTCTGTGTAGACATGGTATTTGCTGCTTTGCTCCTTTTTACCTCCTCCTCAAGCAGACGTTGCACCACACTAAGTAGCGTTCTGTTTCTAAGCATGGTGTACACAGTGCAGGCCATGGAGAAAAAAGAGAATAGAACTGACAAGAAGATTATACCATCCTTAACATCCAGAGGGAACTCAATATTTTCAAAAACTGCTGTGCCTGGCCTGAAAGGCTGGAAGAAACCACTCTCTACTCCTCCCACCAGGGGCTGGGTGCGATTGTTGAAGAGATCCCAGACAGAGGAGCCCAGACTAGGAAAGCCAAACAAAACTGAGTGTATATTCCGAATGGTATTCATTGCCTCGCAGGTTATTATGCTATAGACATAATAAACCAATAAAGCAATTCTCATACCAGTCCCTGGTTTTAACAGGAGTAACACAACAGGCAGGTAGTTCCCCATGTGAGGAAAAATATAGAGAGCAAGATACAGAACCCATGCAGACAAGCTGAGCACCATGGTGAATAGGTTTCTGTTAATACAAGATTGTAATTCTGACTTTCTCTCAGAGCAGGCCCCACGTTGGGCGCCAAATTATGTGCTAGTTTGAAAACAAACCAGTGAGAGGCACCAAGTCAGAATAACAATTTAATGGAAATTAAAGTAAAGGAAAAGAAAGTAAAAGAAAATACTGACAGAGTCAAGATACAACCTGAGTCCCTATTAGGCAGGGTAGTGGTAGCAGTCTGGTGGAATGGTGGCTGCAATCCTCTGAAGTGGTGATCCTGTAGTAGAAGGGGTCTGCTCTTCCTCAGAAAATCCAGCGGTGGCTGTGTAGCTCCTGTCCTCTGGAAATCCAGTGGAGTCCCTTTGATGCTCAGAGTCCCAGTTATATCCATGATGGGATGCTTGGTTCCTCCCTCTGGGTGGAGCATCTCACAATGGGGTAATGAGTCATGAGGCCAGGTGTTGATTAGGCTCGTTAACAGAAGATAGTCCGGAGGGAGTTATCTCTGAGTCATGCAGCAGGACAATGATGGGCCATTAACAGAAAGATAGTCTGGGGGGAGGAGGCAAGGAAGACACTGCCCCACCTGATTTCAACAGCTCATGAGGATGGTAATAGAATACACCTCAACCCAGGACAGTGCTTTAACAGACCTGCAGTTCATTCCTCCCTCTCTCAAAGTAAACTTTGTCCCCTTTCTCTTTTCTGTGCATATTCCTTTTGCACTGTTTGTCCAGAGCACTGCAGGAGCTGGGAGGTTCCAGCCATGCTCCCTTCCCAGGCTCTCCTGCCTGCTGTGGTGCTTGCACTCACAGCCCTTCAGGCCCTTGCCTCCGACACCTTCATCGCAGCCGTCTACGAGCACGCCGTCATCCTGCCTGATCCCACCGCGGAGCCCATTTCCCCCGACGATGCTTTGGCCCTGATGAACAAAAACATGGATGTCTTGGAAAGGGCCATCAAGGAAGCTGCCCAGAAGGTATGGGGGTGCCGTGAGGGTTGTCCATCCGTGTTTTTCTGCTCCTGCTGACCCTCCTGGTTGTCTGTGCCCTTTTAACGGAGCCTGTTGTGACAGGGTGCCCACATCATTGTGACTCCTGAAGATGGCATCTATGGCTGGCGATTCACAAGAGAATCCATCTACCCTTACCTGGAGGATATCCCTGATCCGGTGGTGAATTGGATTCCCTGCACTGACCCCTCAAGGTGATTCCTTCTGCAGTGCTTTATGTGATTTCAAACTGTTATCTCCTGGAGTCTTGAGCAGCTCACACTAAATGACTGAGAACTGCTAATGCCTCTGACGTAAGTTTTAATTAAAATTGAGTATGAAGGTAGTTACATGGTTAAATATATAGCATGTCCATGACTAATTGATGAGGGAAACATTAAGGATTTTTTTTTTTTAATTAGACACTTTAAGGAGAAATTCAAACAACATACAGAACTTGGGTTACTAAAAGTTGAGTAAATGTCTTTTTTCAATGCCAGAATATCCTGCTTCTCATTCTGCTTTTGGTTTTTCCACACTATTTTGAATAGAACTGACCGTAAATTATTAACACTAGTATTTCTTTGGTTTTTTGGTTTGTTTGTCCTTTACAAATGACATGTTGAAACAAAAGCATACAGACCATTTTTGTGGGCAGCCAAGAACTAGTTTCTGAGCAGATAATAAGAGGTGATGAGGTCAGTAGTTAAAGTCCAAACTTCTAAATGATAACAACACAGAAACTTTTAATCTTGGTTTTCCACAATTAAGGCAAGATAAAGTCTGAACTGCTAGAGTCTCTATGCTGTAGAACATGATCTGTCTTTCAAGCAGCATATGCCAGCAGTGACAAACCAACCTATAGCTGAGCACTGGACTTTAGACTTCTACAGCAAGTAATAACTGTTCAGCCATGGAATTACAGCCGTGGTCTGCCCTTTCCACCACAGCTTTCCGTACCTGCTTGAGGAGGAGGAGCTTAGAGCATGTTATTGTATCTGTGAGGATATAATAACTCAGTGCTTCCAAGAAGAAGAGTCACAATGGGGAGTAGCGCAGGATGTGCAACCTTTTTCTGAGCTATAAGTAGCTAAAATATACCATCTTTCACTGAAGGTGGAGTGTGGGGTGGCAGTGTGTCTAAGCAGGTCTTTATTCTAGTGCATCACACAGGTTTTGCAGAGGTGATCTGCATGCCTCCTTTGCTCCAAATCAGGGGTTTCATTAGTGGCTTTTGGGACTATAACACTTGCCATCGGTGTCTGGCATGCCTTATTCCTTGGTGCTGTATGTGTATCTTGCATGGTGGTGCTCCTTGTGCGGCCCACGCACACCTTGCAAAGCCATGGGCATTGCAACACTACAGAGGGGGATGGCTGCTCCCTTTATGGCCTGGTATGGATGCTTCAGAGGTGCTGCCAGTTTCTGACACATAGACCCTGACATATCTTGAAATTAATAGCCCACTGCTCTTCATGTCATGGTTACAGGTCTGTGTGCTCCTGTCCATGGGAGGAGATGAATTGCTGAATTGCCGTGACCATAGCATCTGCACTATTCCACAGCTCAACTCTGCTTAGCGTGCTAAGGGCCCAGAGCTGCAGTCCTCAGGTGTCAGTATGCCTGATGCTAAAATATTCGCTTGTGTGACACCAAGCTAGTGTCTTCCTCTGCCCAGAGATCTCTCTCCTGCCCTTGCCCAGCATGAGGTTTATCTGTTTACTGCAGAGCATGTTCCAGGTGCTGGAGGGGACTGTCAGGCATGTCCCTGCAGAGGCCAATGGAAGGTCTCCAGGACCTACCCCAGGGTGCAGGAACCAATCTGAGGAAGCACTGCAGCAATTCTGTCTATCTGCCTACCCTGCCGTGGCTGCGGGGTTGGAGGTGCTGCTGGTGTGACCTCAGGCACGCCGGAGATGGACACTACTGACAGCACAAATTTTGTTAATTTTTTTTTCTCCTTCCCTAAAATCATTAGATTTGGTCCAGCACCAGTGCAGGAACGACTCAGCTGCATGGCCAGAAATAACTCCATCTATGTGGTTGCGAATATGGGGGACAAGAAGCCCTGTAACTCCAGTGATCCCAAATGCCCCAGTGACGGTCGCTACCACTACAATACAGATGTTGTCTTTGACCCACAGGGGAAACTGGTGGCTCGTTACCACAAGGTAAAGTGGCCTTGGAGAGACAGGAACTAATTTCCCACTACTTCCAAAATGTGTCAATTTGGGAAGAGAATTAGATGCCAGTCATTGTCCCCTGCCAGAGTTTTGCTTCTCTTTATAATTTAAAAGAATATCTCTCTTGCTATGAAACATTGATGCCAAATTTGTGTTTGCTGTCATGTTGCTCAGAACAGACTGGAATGAAAAATGATTGCTCTGGTGCAATTTAGGGGCATATGGTTTTGATTGAGTTCCTCAGTTCATTAACTCACTACTGCTGGAAATTCTGCTGCTTGAGCAGCTTCAGTTTTCAGTGCCAGCTTTTTACCAGGCTACCACTTCGTGTTCCAGGGTTTCAAAATGTTCATCTGTATTTCATCATAGATGAGTAGCCTGATTTCAGAGAGGCAGGACCTTTTTTTCTTTATGCTGTTTTGGCACAGTTTTTGCACAATGGGAATTATTTGGACAAAACGATGGACCTAAGATAGGTGTAAAAAGAGGTAAAGACATTGAAACATTTGCACCCAATGACAGTTCTTCTTTCAGTATTAAGTGTCTACCTGCAAGTTCCATCAAAGCTGTTTATGAATCGTGTGCCAGATAACATGCCAATGTGGCTAGAGTGAAGACAGTTTATTTAATGCACTTTGGGCCCAGCATTTCATCTGGTTGTTCAGAGACGATGCCAAGATAGCTATTTGTGAGCAAACTGGGTGAATGAAACACTGATAATACAAGTCTGTCCCCCAGCCTGCCATGGCCCAGGTGCTGAATTACCAGTTAAGTAAACTTGAACTTCTTTTCTGGCTTGGTGTCCATGTTTACTTCCAAACCATCTGGACATGGATAAAGGACTCTTAGTAAACATGTATGTGAAGGAAGAAGGAAAATGTTGGAAAGCTGAGAATGGAGAATGTCACAAACTTCAGTTTTTCTGCTGGCTGAGATCATCTGCCTTTTCCCCATCAGCACAGCCTTTGTTTTCTACTCTGCAGTGTCCCCAGTACTGCCTTGTGCTTCATGCTGGTGCTCTGCACTTCCAGTGCTTCTGGGCATCTCCACACCAAGGTCACCAACTTTGTCTCTTGGCACCAGATCCCCCATGCTTCTCTTACATTACTATTTCTCTTCTAGTTGCATTTGGGTCACCAGAAGTATAAACTGGGTGGGGGGAGTGGAGAGATTATTCTTACGCAGATGACACCAACAGACCTGAAGGCAGCTGGCTGCTTTCCTAACTGGATGCCAGGGCAATATGTAATATGTGTTCCGTATTTTGGGTACTATGATCATACAATTTTAGCCTGATCTCCTGCCTGTGAGGGCTTCCAACACAGGTCAAAAATTTTCTCTAGTCATTCTGAACAGCTTTAGAGAATGACTCCAAGACATATGGTTAGTAAGTGCCTCTAACTGGTTTCTCTATTTTCCTTCCCCTACAGTATAATCTTTTTATGGGAGAAAGTCAGTTTAATTACCCAAAAGAACCAGAAGCTGTCACCTTTGAGACTCCTTTTGGGAAGTTTGGCATTTTCACTTGCTTTGACATCCTTTTCTATGAGCCTGCCGTGGTCCTGGTGAGCAAGATGCAGGTGGACACTGTGCTCTTCCCAACAGCATGGATGAATGTCCTGCCCTTTCTGACTGCAGTTGAGTTTCACTCTGCCTGGGCTATGGGCATGCGTGTCAATGTCTTAGCTGCCAATACTCACAACACCAGCTTGGCAATGACAGGTAATTTAATTTTCATTCTGTCGAGAAATCTTTATAACCATGAATCTCTTATTTCCTGTTCTACAAAGTGATTTTGCAGAGGAATATAATGTATTTATCTGGAAGGTGAAGAGTCTAGTCACCAAATTTTAAACCTGATGGATCTCGTTCCTATTGGATTCATACAAGACATAGCAAAACTTGTACTGTTTTCTTTGCCCTAGCTTCTTAGGATTATCCTTTCTTTTAATGGCTCTAAACAAGTAGTAGGTTACTGCCCTTATACCTGAAGAGAAATTTTTGAGGCTTTTAAGGATCTTTTTCTCTCCACTTCTAAGTCTATGAGTGAATGCCAAACTGTAAACATACTCATAAACCATATACAGGGTTGGATTTATTCTGGCCAGATGAAAGACCTATTTGTATAGCTATAGTTAACACTGTTATGGAAAACCATTAAAAACACATGTTCAGGCCTGTTGTAGTAACGCTGCTAAGAAGTCCACATCTTCATTTTAGAATGTAGCATTGATTTTTTAGACTCAGCTTACAGAATAGTATATTTCAGTTAGAGCAGTATCTTCACTGAGATGTGCAACCACAGCACTGTCTTGGGACTTCTCATTTGAAATGCCTGCCAGGCTTCTGCAGTGATGGGTATGACAGACCTTTGATTTCCCTCTGTTGCTTGGTACTGCTCAGATGTGAATCACCCATGTGGGGAGGAGTTCTCAGCCAGTGTAAAGCGGCCTGGACAATTGCTCTCTCCTTCTGTTCACCAGGACAGGCCTGTGATACTTGCCTGTGTTGTGTTTTGGATCATCTCAATCAGTAGATGGTCCTTTCACATCAATCAGCCAAGAAAAAAGGAATTATCAACTCTATTGCATACAGGAGAAAAGAAAACTGAGGAGGCCACAAATATAATCATAACATAACAAAAATGACCAAACATTCTCTGCCTTTGGCTATACTGAGCAGACCTCATCTAAGGGAATAAATGCTATTCTTTGCCAAAACATGAGCTCTGTGTACTAAGTTGCTAATGGTCACCTTTGATGAGACTAAAATTACTGTCATCTGTGTAGAATAGTGGATAAGCTATCAGTAGAGCCACTTAGAAGGACAACATGATTTTTTTAATTCTTCCTGGACTGACTATTGCGCTCTCCTCAGGGAGTGGCATTTATGCACCAGCTGGAGCCAGAGCATACTCCTACAACATGAAAACTGAAGATGGTCACCTGCTCATTGCCCAACTGGATGCACACCCTCGTCTTTCTCCTGCCTCCCCGCCTGCTGTCAGCTGGAACTCATATGCTTTGAGTGTTGAAAGATTCTCAGAGAATGACCATGAATTCACAGGAATCATCTTTGAAGACCCCTTTACTTTCACTGAGCTCACTAAGCCTGGGGGGAATCTCACTCTCTGCCAAAAAGACCTCTGCTGTCACTTGAGCTACAAGATGGCAGAGAAAAGAGATGATGAAGTTTATGTGCTGGGTGCTTTTGATGGCCTTCATGTTGTTGAAGGACAGTACTATCTGCAGGTAATTCTTTGGAGGGGGTTACTTACTTTAGGAAGCTTATTTACAGGGAGAAACCTTCAGCTCTGTGATGGAAAAAGAGAAGACAATGACCCTCTTCTACACTGGAGTCCTAGTGCCCTGTTTGTTAGTAATGGAAAGAAGCTGCTAAAACTTCCAAGCCTATTTACCTTCAAATCCAACAAATGCAGTGGAGAGGTCTCTGAATGTCTTTTAAATGTCCAGAGTGCACTCACTATTTTTGGGGGTGTGCAATATCGGCTAAATTTAAGTTCTCTTCTGTGAATATCTGCAGTAGATGTTCTGAATCTCCTCTGTATCACAGAATCAGAGAATAGTTAGGGTTGAAAGGGACATCTGAAGATCACATAGTCCAATCCCCCTGCCAGGGCAAGATCACCTAGAGCAGATTACATAGAAACACATCTGCGTGGGTTTTGAGTGTCTCCGGAGAGGGAGGATCCAAGACCTCGCTGAGCAGCCTGTTCCAGTGCTCTGCCACCCTAAATGTAAAAAAGTTCTTCCTCATGTTGAGGTGAAACTTCTTATGTTTTTATGGCCATTGCTCCTCACCCTGTTGCTGGGCACCACTGAAAAGAGTCTGGCACCATCCTCTTGGCACACACCTTTGAGATATTTGTATGTATTGATGAGGTCCCCTCTCAGTCTTCTCTAGACTTAACAGGCCCAGTTACTGCAGTCTCTCCTCATAAGAGAGATGCTCCAGACTCTTCATCATCTTTGTGGCCTCTGCTGGACACTCTCCAGTAGCTCCTTGTCTTTCTTGTACTGAGGAGTCTGGGCACAGTACTCCAGATGGGGTCTCACTGCATCTTCATCAAAGAGTTACTGTTAAAAATCAGTTGATCATAGCTATCTTTACGAGATGCTCTGATAAGTTAGAGTCACAGAGATGTTAATTTTTTGTCATTATCCAAATCATAGCAATGAAGCTTACTTAAATGGCTTATGGCTTTTAGTGGAAATATCCTCTCTTCCTCTCTTTTAATCAAATATTTGGGAAGACAGTGAGTTACATCCTGGTTGTATTTGCTTAAAGCCATATTTGAAAACATCCTTTGCCTTCATAATTAAGTTATTGTGCCAGCAGATTATACTTTTTTTTAGTTACTTCTGTCTGTCAGCATGGCCTTTGTGTATCAGCTGGTTCAGACTCCAGGATATGAGACAAGGTGTTATCCAGCAAACAGCTCATCTAATGCTTTTAGGAAGGTAGCTTGAATAAATTCAGTTCTTGGTGAGCTTAGTTGTAAAATTTATTTCAGCAGTTGTGGAAGTTGCCAGATAGTCTCTGCCAGTATTGAAAGTTCTAGAGAATACAGGAATTTCTACTCTTCCTTTTTCCCTCAGTATTTTTTCATTTCCTCAGAATATATTCCTTATTTCTCTGCTTATTTGCATTTCAACACAAAACTGTATTTGCTGATGAATAATACTTTTGATTTTTTGCAAATATGCTTCTATCCCCCAATACCAGACAACTAAAAAACTCCGTCACCTATCAGCAAAACCAGCCAACATCCTTCAAATCACTCCTGAAACAAAGGAGTGCTAGCCCTATTTCATATTTTCTCATGAAGACCATAAACATTTATCAGCTGGATAATTAACTCTCAGGACAAAAGGGAAACAGCATTTTGATTCCTACTTTGCTCTGTGGACTGCAACTACTAACACAAAACTGTAACAAAAGATGCTAACTTCATCTCCTTAGCCTATATGAACTAGGATTTGGACACAGAACATCTAATTCAGACTTCCCATGAACTAAGAGGCCATCTAATGAAGTGTCATTAGCAACATGTACAAATATCAGTAAGAGGGCCTGGGTGTACACTTGTACTTGTGGAGGATTTTGTTTCACTTGCCTAAAATTTCCATTCACAAACGCATCTTACTAAGACATGTGGGAAAGAAACCTTCAAATACGGTAACTGGCAATTGGAAGAATTAGTGGAAGAGACAGGATTGGGCTTCAGAGATGAAATAAGGTGCTCTGGCTGCACTTATATCAGAGACAATGTATTTATAAAATAATAAAACTAAGGCAATGCAGGTCTGGGATACCCCCAATCAGATCAAAGGCTGAAAAAATAAGCTACAACTGAAAAGAAGTTGCCTAAGGATTACGAAAAAGATCCTGTGACTCTCACCTGCTCTGACACACATTAGCTTTGATAACACAAGGCTTTCCTACCAGTGTTTCTTGCTAAATACATTGTTGTCTCCTCCTCCCCGCAGATCTGCACGCTGCTCAAGTGCCTGAGCACAAACCTGAGCACGTGTGGGCAGCCCGTGGAGACGGCTCAGACCAAGTTTGAGATGTTCTCCCTCAGTGGCACGTTTGGCACCAGCTACGTCTTCCCAGAAGTGCTGTACAGCGGGGTGCAGCTGGCCCCCGGGGAGTTCGAGGTAATGGGACACCCTTGTGATTTGTCAGACATCAGTGGTCAGAAAGCCACTACAAGACACAGGAGCAACTTAGTTGTTATCAGTGTCCTCTGTCCTCTGCCTTGAGTTCAAGGCAGCTTTATTTCTGCCTGATTTTCCTGCTTGTATTCATACAGTAAGTCCACCTTGGCAATTCTCTTCTTCCCTCTTCCCCCAAATCCTCTAGAACAAGATCTCCCTCAGCACAGAAATGTAGTTCTTCTCAGGTGTCCTGCTAGCTCCAGTTGAGACTGGAGCTCTCTCAACTAGATCAACGTTAATGAAGATAGGATTTTGTGTTTGCCATGCAGTAGTGCTGCTGTGATGATGCTCCTGCTTATTTTCCTTTTTCATAACCAGGTGCTAACTGATGGACGTCTGAGAAGTCGGGCTACTACATCAAAGCCAGTTTTGAGTGTAACACTCTTTGGGAGGTGGTATGAAAAGGACCCTCCACACACACATCAAGCTTCATCATGATTTCACTGCAGATTCTTTAAGACTTCATCTGCTTGTTTCTGTAATGCTAATTAACCTCAAATAATGGTAATTATTACTAACAATGGTAATTAATACTAATGTTCATATTATAATGGCATTCTATTTCTCAAGTTGCCTTATCTAACAGCATAGTCACTGCACATTGATTTATTGACTTGATTCTGCAGCAAAAAGAAATATTCCACTGGACTCTTGTGTATGTGTTTTTATATGATAGCTTTGGTCAGCATAAGCTTGGCCTTAATACTGGGAACCATAGAAAATAAATTCCTCTGACTTTAGTGCTGTGAATTCAGTGGATTGTGCCCCAGTAAAAACCAGCCTTTAATTATTTGAAATGTTTGGTGGAATATTAGAAGCCATTTCCACAACACTGTTCCCACCCCACTTCTGAACACACACTTTTGTAAACAGGAGATTAACAGAACCTTTGAGGATTCTTATTTCCTTTGGAAAAGAAAACAAGCCTCAAAAACTTGTTCCTTCAAGAAATAGTCCTTCAGCTCAGCACACTGTAGCAGGGTGTTACCACACCCTGGCCTAACTCACAGCTGGAGGAGTCTACTTAAATCTTTCTGGTCACATTTTTAGGGTGTGGAAAATTTCCCTAGCGCAGAATTGTTGATAACTGTTTGTATCAAAAATGCTCAAAACAGGGAATTTTTCAGGAGCATGTCTGTCTTCCCATTGAATGGTTGCTCATAGCAGTGCGAGGGAGGGTTGGGACTGTGCTGGCAGGTGTTGGGTGAGGCGAGGGAACAGCTGGAAACAGCTGGAACAGGTGGGACACGCTGGCACGTGTGCGGATGTGGGCAGGGCAGACTGTACTTCTTAGGCAAGTGGACTGGATTACATTGTGTGTCCCAGCTGAGATTTCTATCCGTGCCTAATTCTGTTGTTTGATCTGCAGGTTTGTTTTGAATTACAAACACTGTTTGCATTTAATCTGACCAAAAAAATCAGAAAAAAAATAAAGACTTGTAGGAGGCAAAATCCATCTCTTTCTGTTTTTTAAGAAAGGGAATGTTTGAAATACAAAGTAGAAGTATCAAACGGAAACCCTCTGCAATTCACATAGTAGAAGTACTGGGAAACCTTCTACAGTTTGGGCAGGAAAAGCACCGTATCTTTAAATTTATATCTGCGCCCTAGAAAAGGTGTCCTGTTACGGCTTAAGTCACACAAGGAAGCGCTGTTGCCAGAAGCGAGCGCCTTCTGACTTCCCGACTCCTGCTCGCATGCGCTCAGTGCTCGGCAGTGATTGCGTGGCTGCCGGAGTGACCTTTCACACAGCCTTCTCCAGGGCAGGCTTAACCCTTGGAATGCGCACCGGTCTTCCTCACGCTCTCCCTAAGCACAAGAAAAGAAGCAGGACCCAACTCTGACGACAGAGACCCTCTGCAGCTGAGCTCATTTAGCAGCAAATCGCATCCTGTTTCACAGAGTAAGCGCTCAGGTAACCCCCACCTTCGGGCAGTAGCAGGGATGGGGGCAGGGGCAGTACAGGCGTGGGAAGAGTGGAGTGGGAGGAGAGAGGGGTGGAAAGCAGGCGGAGCTCTAGATAAGTTTGCCTTTACATTGTGCACAGGCACGTATAACCCGGACCAGTGCAGTTTTCTTCAGTTCGTTCAGTGGATTTGTTTGGTGAACTGGTGTCAGTTCCTTGTTCCTGGGCGAGCTCCCAGCTCTGCAGGAAGGAGGCAGCGGTGCTTGCTGGTACAGAGGCAAAGAGGGACAACTCCCCTGCGCCTTGTCCCAGCAGTGGGACTCGGATTTTGTGGGGCATTCCCCTGGAACTGCATTTGTAACTATTTCTGCTCATCCCTGGCAAGGCAGTCACCTTTCTGGCTGGTGTCCTCACCAGTGCTAAACCAGGCAGCATTTGCTACTTTTCCTGCACGTCGATATTAACCACTGATTGTGGTTGATGTGATTCAACCTATGTTTGATTTGGTAAAAAAAGTTAGGCAGGGAGGGAGGAATGCTTCAAAGCTCCATTAGTTCAAGTGTCACTGAAATCTCTAGTGCAGCCTTTAAAAGGCTTGTATTCATTGTACTGACTGAGCATGCTGTATCTAGTAATGTGTGTGGAGAAGTACTTCGGGGTGAACATCACCACTGGTAGAAATCAATGTTCCGAGTGGTTGAAAGTCTCAGTCAGCAGTACTCTGTGAGAGACCACTGTGGTATCTGCATTCATCTGCAGGTCTGTCTTTTCTGAATCAGCTCTCCAGTGACAGTCTGCTGTAGCTGAAAGCAGCCAGCCTGTTCTGCTTCCTGCTGCTCAGATAGCCTTTTCCAAATGAGAATACTGCAAATACAAGGAAGTCAAAAAATGGAAAATGTCTCAGCCAGAAATGGATTTGAAAAGAGTTGAAGATTAAAAGGGAAGGCCTCTCAATACAGAGCATGTTCCTGGCGACAGGAAAGGTGTGCAGAGGAGCAGGCATGCTACTGCACCTGGTGAAATAGCCTGCTCTTGTGCTTCAGGCTAGCGAGAGCCAGGCAATGAGGTACTTCCATGCCTTATTTCAGAGGAAAAATTCTGTCCAGATTAATATTTTCTGGTGGAAGGCTGTTGGAAAGTGATGCACAGCTAAACAGAAATGACTGGGAGAGACACTGGGATTAACTCAAGGGACAGTTCTGTTGCTGGGGTGTTGAGTGTATGACATCTAGGTACAGTGAGATGCTAATGCAATTTCTTTGGTCTAAAGAAACTCAGAAGCAAGCTGCACATACTGACACCTAGCACAGGAATTGAGGAATATGAAGATACTAAAATAAAGAAGTTTTTTAAGACACCCTTGAGCTCTGTCATGCTAGGTCCTCTGCAGGATAGCAGTGGAGTAAACTGTCTCAAAGCGGCCAAAGTGAACTTGCTCATAGTGATTAATCAGACCTATTAAATTATTTACTGTGTACTGCAATACTTTCCTATATGTCACACTTGGTTCCAATGCAGTGCTTTAACAGACCTGCAGTTCATTCCTCCCTCTCTCAAAGTAAACTTTGTCCCCTTTCTCTTTTCTGTGCATATTCCTTTTGCACTGTTTGTCCAGAGCACTGCAGGAGCTGGGAGGTTCCAGCCATGCTCCCTTCCCAGGCTCTCCTGCCTGCTGTGGTGCTTGCACTCACAGCCCTTCAGGCCCTTGCCTCCGACACCTTCATCGCAGCCGTCTACGAGCACGCCGTCATCCTGCCTGATCCCACCGCGGAGCCCATTTCCCCCGACGATGCTTTGGCCCTGATGAACAAAAACATGGATGTCTTGGAAAGGGCCATCAAGGAAGCTGCCCAGAAGGTATGGGGGTGCCGTGAGGGTTGTCCATCCGTGTTTTTCTGCTCCTGCTGACCCTCCTGGTTGTCTGTGCCCTTTTAACGGAGCCTGTTGTGACAGGGTGCCCACATCATTGTGACTCCTGAAGATGGCATCTATGGCTGGCGATTCACAAGAGAATCCATCTACCCTTACCTGGAGGATATCCCTGATCCGGTGGTGAATTGGATTCCCTGCACTGACCCCTCAAGGTGATTCCTTCTGCAGTGCTTTATGTGATTTCAAACTGTTATCTCCTGGAGTCTTGAGCAGCTCACACTAAATGACTGAGAACTGCTAATGCCTCTGACGTAAGTTTTAATTAAAATTGAGTATGAAGGTAGTTACATGGTTAAATATATAGCATGTCCATGACTAATTGATGAGGGAAACATTAAGGATTTTTTTTTTTAATTAGACACTTTAAGGAGAAATTCAAACAACATACAGAACTTGGGTTACTAAAAGTTGAGTAAATGTCTTTTTTCAATGCCAGAATATCCTGCTTCTCATTCTGCTTTTGGTTTTTCCACACTATTTTGAATAGAACTGACCGTAAATTATTAACACTAGTATTTCTTTGGTTTTTTGGTTTGTTTGTCCTTTACAAATGACATGTTGAAACAAAAGCATACAGACCATTTTTGTGGGCAGCCAAGAACTAGTTTCTGAGCAGATAATAAGAGGTGATGAGGTCAGTAGTTAAAGTCCAAACTTCTAAATGATAACAACACAGAAACTTTTAATCTTGGTTTTCCACAATTAAGGCAAGATAAAGTCTGAACTGCTAGAGTCTCTATGCTGTAGAACATGATCTGTCTTTCAAGCAGCATATGCCAGCAGTGACAAACCAACCTATAGCTGAGCACTGGACTTTAGACTTCTACAGCAAGTAATAACTGTTCAGCCATGGAATTACAGCCGTGGTCTGCCCTTTCCACCACAGCTTTCCGTACCTGCTTGAGGAGGAGGAGCTTAGAGCATGTTATTGTATCTGTGAGGATATAATAACTCAGTGCTTCCAAGAAGAAGAGTCACAATGGGGAGTAGCGCAGGATGTGCAACCTTTTTCTGAGCTATAAGTAGCTAAAATATACCATCTTTCACTGAAGGTGGAGTGTGGGGTGGCAGTGTGTCTAAGCAGGTCTTTATTCTAGTGCATCACACAGGTTTTGCAGAGGTGATCTGCATGCCTCCTTTGCTCCAAATCAGGGGTTTCATTAGTGGCTTTTGGGACTATAACACTTGCCATCGGTGTCTGGCATGCCTTATTCCTTGGTGCTGTATGTGTATCTTGCATGGTGGTGCTCCTTGTGCGGCCCACGCACACCTTGCAAAGCCATGGGCATTGCAACACTACAGAGGGGGATGGCTGCTCCCTTTATGGCCTGGTATGGATGCTTCAGAGGTGCTGCCAGTTTCTGACACATAGACCCTGACATATCTTGAAATTAATAGCCCACTGCTCTTCATGTCATGGTTACAGGTCTGTGTGCTCCTGTCCATGGGAGGAGATGAATTGCTGAATTGCCGTGACCATAGCATCTGCACTATTCCACAGCTCAACTCTGCTTAGCGTGCTAAGGGCCCAGAGCTGCAGTCCTCAGGTGTCAGTATGCCTGATGCTAAAATATTCGCTTGTGTGACACCAAGCTAGTGTCTTCCTCTGCCCAGAGATCTCTCTCCTGCCCTTGCCCAGCATGAGGTTTATCTGTTTACTGCAGAGCATGTTCCAGGTGCTGGAGGGGACTGTCAGGCATGTCCCTGCAGAGGCCAATGGAAGGTCTCCAGGACCTACCCCAGGGTGCAGGAACCAATCTGAGGAAGCACTGCAGCAATTCTGTCTATCTGCCTACCCTGCCGTGGCTGCGGGGTTGGAGGTGCTGCTGGTGTGACCTCAGGCACGCCGGAGATGGACACTACTGACAGCACAAATTTTGTTAATTTTTTTTTCTCCTTCCCTAAAATCATTAGATTTGGTCCAGCACCAGTGCAGGAACGACTCAGCTGCATGGCCAGAAATAACTCCATCTATGTGGTTGCGAATATGGGGGACAAGAAGCCCTGTAACTCCAGTGATCCCAAATGCCCCAGTGATGGTCGCTACCACTACAATACAGATGTTGTCTTTGACCCACAGGGGAAACTGGTGGCTCGTTACCACAAGGTAAAGTGGCCTTGGAGAGACAGGAACTAATTTCCCACTACTTCCAAAATGTGTCAATTTGGGAAGAGAATTAGATGCCAGTCATTGTCCCCTGCCAGAGTTTTGCTTCTCTTTATAATTTAAAAGAATATCTCTCTTGCTATGAAACATTGATGCCAAATTTGTGTTTGCTGTCATGTTGCTCAGAACAGACTGGAATGAAAAATGATTGCTCTGGTGCAATTTAGGGGCATATGGTTTTGATTGAGTTCCTCAGTTCATTAACTCACTACTGCTGGAAATTCTGCTGCTTGAGCAGCTTCAGTTTTCAGTGCCAGCTTTTTACCAGGCTACCACTTCGTGTTCCAGGGTTTCAAAATGTTCATCTGTATTTCATCATAGATGAGTAGCCTGATTTCAGAGAGGCAGGACCTTTTTTTCTTTATGCTGTTTTGGCACAGTTTTTGCACAATGGGAATTATTTGGACAAAACGATGGACCTAAGATAGGTGTAAAAAGAGGTAAAGACATTGAAACATTTGCACCCAGTGACAGTTCTTCTTTCAGTATTAAGTGTCTACCTGCAAGTTCCATCAAAGCTGTTTATGAATCGTGTGCCAGATAACATGCCAATGTGGCTAGAGTGAAGACAGTTTATTTAATGCACTTTGGGCCCAGCATTTCATCTGGTTGTTCAGAGACGATGCCAAGATAGCTATTTGTGAGCAAACTGGGTGAATGAAACACTGATAATACAAGTCTGTCCCCCAGCCTGCCATGGCCCAGGTGCTGAATTACCAGTTAAGTAAACTTGAACTTCTTTTCTGGCTTGGTGTCCATGTTTACTTCCAAACCATCTGGACATGGATAAAGGACTCTTAGTAAACATGTATGTGAAGGAAGAAGGAAAATGTTGGAAAGCTGAGAATGGAGAATGTCACAAACTTCAGTTTTTCTGCTGGCTGAGATCATCTGCCTTTTCCCCATCAGCACAGCCTTTGTTTTCTACTCTGCAGTGTCCCCAGTACTGCCTTGTGCTTCATGCTGGTGCTCTGCACTTCCAGTGCTTCTGGGCATCTCCACACCAAGGTCACCAACTTTGTCTCTTGGCACCAGATCCCCCATGCTTCTCTTACATTACTATTTCTCTTCTAGTTGCATTTGGGTCACCAGAAGTATAAACTGGGTGGGGGGAGTGGAGAGATTATTCTTACGCAGATGACACCAACAGACCTGAAGGCAGCTGGCTGCTTTCCTAACTGGATGCCAGGGCAATATGTAATATGTGTTCCGTATTTTGGGTACTATGATCATACAATTTTAGCCTGATCTCCTGCCTGTGAGGGCTTCCAACACAGGTCAAAAATTTTCTCTAGTCATTCTGAACAGCTTTAGAGAATGACTCCAAGACATATGGTTAGTAAGTGCCTCTAACTGGTTTCTCTATTTTCCTTCCCCTACAGTATAATCTTTTTATGGGAGAAAGTCAGTTTAATTACCCAAAAGAACCAGAAGCTGTCACCTTTGAGACTCCTTTTGGGAAGTTTGGCATTTTCACTTGCTTTGACATCCTTTTCTATGAGCCTGCCGTGGTCCTGGTGAGCAAGATGCAGGTGGACACTGTGCTCTTCCCAACAGCATGGATGAATGTCCTGCCCTTTCTGACTGCAGTTGAGTTTCACTCTGCCTGGGCTATGGGCATGCGTGTCAATGTCTTAGCTGCCAATACTCACAACACCAGCTTGGCAATGACAGGTAATTTAATTTTCATTCTGTCGAGAAATCTTTATAACCATGAATCTCTTATTTCCTGTTCTACAAAGTGATTTTGCAGAGGAATATAATGTATTTATCTGGAAGGTGAAGAGTCTAGTCACCAAATTTTAAACCTGATGGATCTCATACCTATTGGATTCATACAAGACATAGCAAAACTTGTACTGTTTTCTTTGCCCTAGCTTCTTAGGATTATCCTTTCTTTTAATGGCTCTAAACAAGTAGTAGGTTACTGCCCTTATACCTGAAGAGAAATTTTTGAGGCTTTTAAGGATCTTTTTCTCTCCACTTCTAAGTCTATGAGTGAATGCCAAACTGTAAACATACTCATAAACCATATACAGGGTTGGATTTATTCTGGCCAGATGAAAGACCTATTTGTATAGCTATAGTTAACACTGTTATGGAAAACCATTAAAAACACATGTTCAGGCCTGTTGTAGTAACGCTGCTAAGAAGTCCACATCTTCATTTTAGAATGTAGCATTGATTTTTTAGACTCAGCTTACAGAATAGTATATTTCAGTTAGAGCAGTATCTTCACTGAGATGTGCAACCACAGCACTGTCTTGGGACTTCTCATTTGAAATGCCTGCCAGGCTTCTGCAGTGATGGGTATGACAGACCTTTGATTTCCCTCTGTTGCTTGGTACTGCTCAGATGTGAATCACCCATGTGGGGAGGAGTTCTCAGCCAGTGTAAAGCGGCCTGGACAATTGCTCTCTCCTTCTGTTCACCAGGACAGGCCTGTGATATTTGCCTGTGTTGTGTTTTGGATCATCTCAATCAGTAGATGGTCCTTTCACATCAATCAGCCAAGAAAAAAGGAATTATCACCTCTATTGCATACAGGAGAAAAGAAAACTGAGGAGGCCACAAATATAATCATAACATAACAAAAATGACCAAACATTCTCTGCCTTTGGCTATACTGAGCAGACCTCATCTAAGGGAATAAATGCTATTCTTTGCCAAAACATGAGCTCTGTGTACTAAGTTGCTAATAGTCACCTTTGATGAGACTAAAATTACTGTCATCTGTGTAGAATAGTGGATAAGCTATCAGTAGAGCCACTTAGAAGGACAACATGTTTTTTTTAATTCTTCCTGGACTGACTATTGCGCTCTCCTCAGGGAGTGGCATTTATGCACCAGCTGGAGCCAGAGCATACTCCTACAACATGAAAACTGAAGATGGTCACCTGCTCATTGCCCAACTGGATGCACACCCTCGTCTTTCTCCTGCCTCCCCGCCTGCTGTCAGCTGGAACTCATATGCTTTGAGTGTTGAAAGATTCTCAGAGAATGACCATGAATTCACAGGAATCATCTTTGAAGACCCCTTTACTTTCACTGAGCTCACTAAGCCTGGGGGGAATCTCACTCTCTGCCAAAAAGACCTCTGCTGTCACTTGAGCTACAAGATAGCAGAGAAAAGAGATGATGAAGTTTATGTGCTGGGTGCTTTTGATGGCCTTCATGTTGTTGAAGGACAGTACTATCTGCAGGTAATTCTTTGGAGGGGGTTACTTACTTTAGGAAGCTTATTTACAGGGAGAAACCTTCAGCTCTGTGATGGAAAAAGAGAAGACAATGACCCTCTTCTACACTGGAGTCCTAGTGCCCTGTTTGTTAGTAATGGAAAGAAGCTGCTAAAACTTCCAAGCCTATTTACCTTCAAATCCAACAAATGCAGTGGAGAGGTCTCTGAATGTCTTTTAAATGTCCAGAGTGCACTCACTATTTTTGGGGGTGTGCAATATCGGCTAAATTTAAGTTCTCTTCTGTGAATATCTGCAGTAGATGTTCTGAATCTCCTCTGTATCACAGAATCAGAGAATAGTTAGGGTTGAAAGGGACATCTGAAGATCACATAGTCCAATCCCCCTGCCAGGGCAAGATCACCTAGAGCAGATTACATAGAAACACATCTGCGTGGGTTTTGAGTGTCTCCGGAGAGGGAGGATCCAAGACCTCGCTGAGCAGCCTGTTCCAGTGCTCTGCCACCCTAAATGTAAAAAAGTTCTTCCTCATGTTGAGGTGAAACTTCTTATGTTTTTATGGCCATTGCTCCTCACCCTGTTGCTGGGCACCACTGAAAAGAGTCTGGCACCATCCTCTTGGCACACACCTTTGAGATATTTGTATGTATTGATGAGGTCCCCTCTCAGTCTTCTCTAGACTTAACAGGCCCAGTTACTGCAGTCTCTCCTCATAAGAGAGATGCTCCAGACTCTTCATCATCTTTGTGGCCTCTGCTGGACACTCTCCAGTAGCTCCTTGTCTTTCTTGTACTGAGGAGTCTGGGCACAGTACTCCAGATGGGGTCTCACTGCATCTTCATCAAAGAGTTACTGTTAAAAATCAGTTGATCATAGCTATCTTTACGAGATGCTCTGATAAGTTAGAGTCACAGAGATGTTAATTTTTTGTCATTATCCAAATCATAGCAATGAAGCTTACTTAAATGGCTTATGGCTTTTAGTGGAAATATCCTCTCTTCCTCTCTTTTAATCAAATATTTGGGAAGACAGTGAGTTACATCCTGGTTGTATTTGCTTAAAGCCATATTTGAAAACATCCTTTGCCTTCATAATTAAGTTATTGTGCCAGCAGATTATACTTTTTTTTAGTTACTTCTGTCTGTCAGCATGGCCTTTGTGTATCAGCTGGTTCAGACTCCAGGATATGAGACAAGGTGTTATCCAGCAAACAGCTCATCTAATGCTTTTAGGAAGGTAGCTTGAATAAATTCAGTTCTTGGTGAGCTTAGTTGTAAAATTTATTTCAGCGGTTGTGGAAGTTGCCAGATAGTCTCTGCCAGTATTGAAAGTTCTAGAGAATACAGGAATTTCTACTCTTCCTTTTTCCCTCAGTATTTTTTCATTTCCTCAGAATATATTCCTTATTTCTCTGCTTATTTGCATTTCAACACAAAACTGTATTTGCTGATGAATAATACTTTTGATTTTTTGCAAATATGCTTCTATCCCCCAATACCAGACAACTAAAAAACTCCGTCACCTATCAGCAAAACCAGCCAACATCCTTCAAATCACTCCTGAAACAAAGGAGTGCTAGCCCTATTTCATATTTTCTCATGAAGACCATAAACATTTATCAGCTGGATAATTAACTCTCAGGACAAAAGGGAAACAGCATTTTGATTCCTACTTTGCTCTGTGGACTGCAACTACTAACACAAAACTGTAACAAAAGATGCTAACTTCATCTCCTTAGCCTATATGAACTAGGATTTGGACACAGAACATCTAATTCAGACTTCCCATGAACTAAGAGGCCATCTAATGAAGTGTCATTAGCAACATGTACAAATATCAGTAAGAGGGCCTGGGTGTACACTTGTACTTGTGGAGGATTTTGTTTCATTTGCCTAAAATTTCCATTCACAAACGCATCTTACTAAGACATGTGGGAAAGAAACCTTCAAATACGGTAACTGGCAATTGGAAGAATTAGTGGAAGAGACAGGATTGGGCTTCAGAGAGGAAATAAGGTGCTCTGGCTGCACTTATATCAGAGACAATGTATTTATAAAATAATAAAACTAAGGCAATGCAGGTCTGGGATACCCCCAATCAGATCAAAGGCTGAAAAAATAAGCTACAACTGAAAAGAAGTTGCCTGAGGATTACGAAAAAGATCCTGTGACTCTCACCTGCTCTGACACACATTAGCTTTGATAACACAAGGCTTTCCTACCAGTGTTTCTTGCTAAATACATTGTTGTCTCCTCCTCCCCGCAGATCTGCACGCTGCTCAAGTGCCTGAGCACAAACCTGAGCACGTGTGGGCAGCCCGTGGAGACGGCTCAGACCAAGTTTGAGATGTTCTCCCTCAGTGGCACATTTGGCACCAGCTACGTCTTCCCAGAAGTGCTGTACAGCGGGGTGCAGCTGGCCCCCGGGGAGTTCGAGGTAATGGGACACCCTTGTGATTTGTCAGACATCAGTGGTCAGAAAGCCACTACAAGACACAGGAGCAACTTAGTTGTTATCAGTGTCCTCTGTCCTCTGCCTTGAGTTCAAGGCAGCTTTATTTCTGCCTGATTTTCCTGCTTGTATTCATACAGTAAGTCCACCTTGGCAATTCTCTTCTTCCCTCTTCCCCCAAATCCTCTAGAACAAGATCTCCCTCAGCACAGAAATGTAGTTCTTCTCAGGTGTCCTGCTAGCTCCAATTGAGACTGGAGCTCTCTCAACTAGATCAACGTTAATGAAGATAGGATTTTGTGTTTGCCATGCAGTAGTGCTGCTGTGATGATGCTCCTGCTTATTTTCCTTTTTCATAACCAGGTGCTAACTGATGGACGTCTGAGAAGTCGGGCTACTACATCAAAGCCAGTTTTGAGTGTAACACTCTTTGGGAGGTGGTATGAAAAGGACCCTCCACACACACATCAAGCTTCATCATGATTTCACTGCAGATTCTTTAAGACTTCATCTGCTTGTTTCTGTAATGCTAATTAACCTCAAATAATGGTAATTATTACTAACAATGGTAATTAATACTAATGTTCATATTATAATGGCATTCTATTTCTCAAGTTGCCTTATCTAACAGCATAGTCACTGCACATTGATTTATTGACTTGATTCTGCAGCAAAAAGAAATATTCCACTGGACTCTTGTGTATGTGTTTTTATATGATAGCTTTGGTCAGCATAAGCTTGGCCTTAATACTGGGAACCATAGAAAATAAATTCCTCTGACTTTAGTGCTGTGAATTCAGTGGATTGTGCCCCAGTAAAAACCAGCCTTTAATTATTTGAAATGTTTGGTGGAATATTAGAAGCCATTTCCACAACACTGTTCCCACCCCACTTCTGAACACACACTTTTGTAAACAGGAGATTAACAGAACCTTTGAGGATTCTTATTTCCTTTGGAAAAGAAAACAAGCCTCAAAAACATGTTCCTTCAAGAAATAGTCCTTCAGCTCAGCACACTGTAGCAGGGTGTTACCACACCCTGGCCTAACTCACAGCTGGAGGAGTCTACTTAAATCTTTCTGGTCACATTTTTAGGGTGTGGAAAATTTCCCTAGCGCAGAATTGTTGATAACTGTTTGTATCAAAAATGCTCAAAACAGGGAATTTTTCAGGAGCATGTCTGTCTTCCCATTGAATGGTTGCTCATAGCAGTGCGAGGGAGGGTTGGGACTGTGCCGGCAGGTGTTGGGTGAGGCGAGGGAACAGCTGGAAACAGCTGGAACAGGTGGGACACGCTGGCACGTGTGCGGATGTGGGCAGGGCAGACTGTACTTCTTAGGCAAGTGGACTGGATTACATTGTGTGTCCCAGCTGAGATTTCTATCCGTGCCTAATTCTGTTGTTTGATCTGCAGGTTTGTTTTGAATTACAAACACTGTTTGCATTTAATCTGACCAAAAAAATCAGAAAAAAAATAAAGACTTGTAGGAGGCAAAATCCATCTCTTTCTGTTTTTTAAGAAAGGGAATGTTTGAAATACAAAGTAGAAGTATCAAACGGAAACCCTCTGCAATTCACATAGTAGAAGTACTGGGAAACCTTCTACAGTTTGGGCAGGAAAAGCACCGTATCTTTAAATTTATATCTGCGCCCTAGAAAAGGTGTCCTGTTACGGCTTAAGTCACACAAGGAAGCGCTGTTGCCAGAAGTGAGCGCCTTCTGACTTCCCGACTCCTGCTCGCATGCGCTCAGTGCTCGGCAGTGATTGCGTGGCTGCCGGAGTGACCTTTCACACAGCCTTCTCCAGGGCAGGCTTAACCCTTGGAATGCGCACCGGTCTTCCTCACGCTCTCCCTAAGCACAAGAAAAGAAGCAGGACCCAACTCTGACGACAGAGACCCTCTGCAGCTGAGCTCATTTAGCAGCAAATCGCATCCTGTTTCACAGAGTAAGCGCTCAGGTAACCCCCACCTTCGGGCAGTAGCAGGGATGGGGGCAGGGGCAGTACAGGCGTGGGAAGAGTGGAGTGGGAGGAGAGAGGGGTGGAAAGCAGGCGGAGCTCTAGATAAGTTTGCCCTTACATTGTGCACAGGCACGTATAACCCGGACCAGTGCAGTTTTCTTCCTTTTGTTCAGTGGATTTGTTTGGTGAACTGGTGTCAGTTCCTTGTTCCTGGGCGAGCTCCCAGCTCTGCAGGAAGGAGGCAGCGGTGCTTGCTGGTACAGAGGCAAAGAGGGACAACTCCCCTGCGCCTTGTCCCAGCAGTGGGACTCGGATTTTGTGGGGCATTCCCCTGGAACTGCATTTGTAACTATTTCTGCTCAGCCCTGGCAGGGCAGTCACCTTTCTGGCTGGTGTCCTCACCAGTGCTAAACCAGGCAGCATTTGCTACTTTTCCTGCACGTCGATATTAACCACTGATTGTGGTTGATGTGATTCAACCTATGTTTGATTTGGTAAAAAAAGTTAGGCAGGGAGGGAGGAATGCTTCAAAGCTCCATTAGTTCAAGTGTCACTGAAATCTCTAGTGCAGCCTTTAAAAGGCTTGTATTCATTGTACTGACTGAGCATGCTGTATCTAGTAATGTGTGTGGAGAAGTACCTCGGGGTGAACATCACCACTGGTAGAAATCAATGTTCCGAGTGGTTGAAAGTCTCAGTCAGCAGTACTCTGTGAGAGACCACTGTGGTATCTGCATTCATCTGCAGGTCTGTCTTTTCTGAATCAGCTCTCCAGTGACAGTCTGCTGTAGCTGAAAGCAGCCAGCCTGTTCTGCTTCCGCTGCTCAGATAGCCTTTTCCAAATGAGAATACTGCAAATACAAGGAAGTCAAAAAATGGAAAATGTCTCAGCCAGAAATGGATTTGAAAAGAGTTGAAGATTAAAAGGGAAGGCCTCTCAATACAGAGCATGTTCCTGGCGACAGGAAAGGTGTGCAGAGGAGCAGGCATGCTACTGCACCTGGTGAAATAGCCTGCTCTTGTGCTTCAGGCTTGCGAGAGCCAGGCAATGAGGTACTTCCATGCCTTATTTCAGAGGAAAAATTCTGTCCAGATTAATATTTTCTGGTGGAAGGCTGTTGGAAAGTGATGCACAGCTAAACAGAAATGACTGGGAGAGACACTGGGATTAACTCAAGGGACAGTTCTGTTGCTGGGGTGTTGAGTGTATGACATCTAGGTACAGTGAGATGCTAATGCAATTTCTTTGGTCTAAAGAAACTCAGAAGCAAGCTGCACATACTGACACCTAGCACAGGAATTGAGGAATATGAAAATACTAAAATAAAGAAGTTTTTTAAGACACCCTTGAGCTCTGTCATGCTAGGTCCTCTGCAGGATAGTAGTGGAGTAAACTGTCTCAAAGTAGCCAAAGTGAACTTGCTGATAGTGATTAATCAGACCTATTAAATTATTTTAATGAAATCACTAGTTTAAGTAAAAGATATGATCTGACGTACCTTCTTCCTGTTTTCTTAATTTTTCTGAGCTCTTAGTGTGTTCTTATGGGTACTTCTCTAATAAAATCCTTGTTTTACCTTTTTCAATTAGGTCCTGAATGATGGATGCTTGACTAGTAAGAAAAACCCTACGGAATTAGTCATTACTGTGATGCTTTTTGGACAGTGGTATGAAAGGGATCATCTGAAACACGACCCACAACCAACATACTTCCCCATGATATTTTCATAATTGAAGCTCTACACTGTTAATCTTATGTCCAAATGAGATACAGCATCGTCTACAACACCAATCCCAATTATGTTTCTCATTTCTAGATGCAAAAACTCATCAATGTGTTTGGTTTTGTAATAATGCAGCAATATTATTTTGTTACTACCATTTGTTGAGAAGAATCTATTTCTATATCATAAGATTACTAATATTTTATTAATTCAAAACAGCAGTTGTTTTTCTGTTTTCTGGATTTTCATTTTTCTACCCTCAGAAAACCTGAATTGCAGTCCAGAGTATACATTCCTATTAAAACAGCATTGCATATTTTTTCATTGCAGATTATTATGGGACCAGTAAATAAAACAGTGAAAGATGTGATGTGTGGCAGGTCTATACACATGCTCAATATTTCTTTATCTCTGGAATATGACTTGTGCTGACCTATGCCAGTCTGCTCTTTTACCACAATTAGACCTTTTTTTCCCTATTTGTGTTGCTTTGGTTTTATATCCTTTATGCCATTGGTGCATATAGGAAATGGCAACACATCATGGAAGTATCATGGAAGTTGAATGATGACTCCAGTCAAAGAGCCCTCCTGAAACAAAATGTGCCACCACTTTTTGATGAGAACATGATTTGAATCATTATTCATATAAAACCTCTGTTGAAACAAAACTTGGAATTGAAACCTCAAATTGTTCTGGTTGTCACTTCTGAAAAACAGCTTGATGACACCTCCTGACTGCACTGGTTGCTATTCAGTGATGGAATTGTTACTGCAACCAGTAAACAAGCCACTGAATGACTTGGTATCTCATAGCAGCTCCTCCCTCCCATCTTCTCTTTTCTTTCTAGTTACGTAACACCAATATATGTGAAATAAGCCTTGCCCTTCGCTCCTTCCTGTTCATGCTGGGTGGTGCTGCCCTGCAGATGAATTTGTTGTAGGGATTAGGGGGTTTAGAATTCTATTTCAGACCAGCTAGTCCTGGTGAGACAGCACTGTTCACATTTTTGCTTCGTCTTCTCCCCAGTGACCTATGTTCCTGCTGCTGGACCATAGTGACCTCCTTTCAGCACATCAGGGTATAAATATGTGCGTGTTCTGTGACTGCGTCCTTAAGAGTGGTCAGAGACCTCTGTGAGTCTAATTTCTCCTTCCTTCTCCCCACAGTGCTACCATTCCTGGTCTCACCATAGAATCATAGAATCTTCTGGGTTGGAAGAGCCCTTTGAGATCATCCAGTCCAACTGTAAACTTGGCATTGCCACTGTAACCCCTAAACCACTAAGCCATCACACAGTGCCAGATCTAGACCCCTCTTAAACATCTCTGGGGCCCCACCACCTCCCTGCACAACTGTCTTGGGTTTTGAGACAAAACTTCAGGAGGAAACACTCCAGAGTGAGTGTCTCCTCTGAAAGGAAAAGGGCCTCCCGTTTTCCTCCATCAATGAGACAAATGGGTCACAAGAAGCGAAAGTGGGAAAAAGAAACCAAACTGTTTATTAACACACAAACAAAGCAGGGTAGAATGGGATTTAAAAAACCTCAAAATACAACAAATTCCCGGAGAGGAACAGACACACGGGCTCGGACCAGCTGGGGCCACCCCACAGGCCCACCGGGGCCACCCGCAGGCTCCCTGGACTGGCGAGGAGGGAAGGGAGGCAGTGAGGCAAGGGGAAGGGAAGGGAAAAAAGAACAAGAAAAAAACCAACAGAACCTTTTCCCATCTAGCTGGAACACAAAGGAAACCCAAAGATCAACACAGCACTCCCTCCCCAGCCCTGCCCAGCCCCAGATCCCCGAGCCCTTGGGCTGAGCTGTTAAACCGCCCCACACTCGGTCCCGTGGCTCCGCCCCCGGGTCCTTCCCAAAGGCACAGCGTCCTTGGGCATTGAGCGGGCGGTTAAGGAATAAAGCGGCTTCATAACATCACCCCAGGACAACAACCTATTCCAATGCCTGACCACCTGAACAGTGAAAAAATTTTCTGATATTTAATCTGAATCTCCTCTGTCCCAGTTTAAGGCCATTCCCTCTGGTCCTCTCACTGCCGGCACAGCAGGAGAAACCAGCCCTCACCTTAGTGCAAACTCCTCTCAAGGAATTGTAGAGAGTGATGAGGTCCCCCCTGAGTGTCCTCTTCTCCAGAATAAACAAACCCAGCTCCCTCAGCTGTTCCTCATAATACATGTTTTCTAGACCTTTCACAAGCCTTGTTGATCTTCTCTGGACAGGCTCCAGCACCTCAATGCCCTTGTTAAAGTGAGAGTCCCAGAACAGAACACAGTATTCAAGGTGCAGCCTCACCAGTGCTGAGTATAGTGGATGATCACTTCCCTAGTCCTGCTCGCCACACTGTTCTTGATACAGGCCCAGGTGCAATTGATCTTCTTGGCCACCTGGGCACACTGCTGCCTCATACTGAGCCAGCTGCCAGCACTCCTAAGACCCTTTCTCTCAAACACCTCTTGAGCCACTCCTCCCCCAGTTGTTGTGACCCAAGTGCAGGACCCAGCACTTCACCTTCTTGAACCTCCTGCAGCTGTCCTTAGTCCTTTGGTTGAGTCTGTCCAGGTCTCTCTGTAGACCCTTCCTACCCTCAAGTAGATCAATGCTTCCATCTTAGTGTTGTCTAGCCAGATTTTTACCCATCAAAGTTTTTTATGCTCTCAAGGTCCTCAATCCCATGTACTTCTGTTCTGGAGCTGGTGAGACACTGGGAGTGCAAATACTCTCCCAACTCCAGCACTGATTATCACTGCTGTGCACCATATGACCTTTTTTGTTTCCATATGTAAATAGATACTCACATGTGACATAACATAGTGTCATGTCTCACCTAATGACATGTTCATCAAAAGCTCCAGGCAATGTTCTCTGACTCAATGAAGCTCAGCATTATTGCTTCTAAAGCCACACTGTCTTAAAACCTTGTTCACTGCTGGAGTCAGTTACTGGGTGACCACAGAGTGATCCCAGTCCAGCAAGGGATTATCCAGTGTGGTCCTCTTCCCATGGGTACAAACTCAGTGCAGACACTGTACTTGTTCTCAGGGCACCCGGGGAAAGAATCTGGATTTAAGGGAAGTTATGTCACCCAGGAAGGTCTCATCTTGCAGAAAGGATTCAGCAGGAGTGTGTGGCCAGTCTCAGAGCTGAGAGGCGGCTTCTTCGGCTTTGTTCACTGCTGATGCCGGTCTTCTGGATAATGGAATGTGTGTGCAGGTACTGTAGGATCCCAACCCTGAATCTGGTGAGTATCTTGAATCCAGGATTTGGTTCAAGGCCATTGTGGTTTGGTTAAGTTGTATGTTGAGTGTGTTCCTACAGAACACTGGCAGAAGCCATAATGACACTAAATTCTTTTTGCTACAGAGATTACATAACACTTATTGTGAAATATGTTATTGTGAGAAGTGAGTCAAGCGTACAGAAAGCAATCCTATGCAAGTCCACCCATTACCCACATACCAACTCACTGTATAAAGACCAGGCCACTGATAACAATGAACACTTCTTTGAGGGCAGTGCAGCAAAAACCCGTTTAGTTACCTGACTGCTGAGTCAGAACCAAAGAAGGTAAGAAACTTGGGCAACCAGATAGAAGTGATTTTTGTGCATGTGCAGCTTTAGCTGGAGTGATCTGTGGATATAAGAAAGCACATTACAATAGGCAAAATCTAGAAACTGTAGCTCCTATTCATGATGGTCTTCCTATGCCTTTGGGGACCAGAGATCTTCAGAGCTTGGTTATTGAGTGGTGGGTGTGCTGATGGTTTTGCTCGGACAACCAGCCTACCCAGCATCTCCCTGAGGATGTGCAGCAGTACCCAAATTCCCTGCAAGTCTGAGCTGTGCTGAGCTGGGGTGGCATAAGTATTACCCATGCTGGGGTCTGGTCACCTGCCTCCCCCAGTCGTGCCTGTACCTCATGCCCTTGAGTTTGGGCAGGAATGTGTCTGTGCTGGTGTCTGCTGCAATTTCCCAAACTTGTTTTCTTGCTGTGACCCAGGCTTGCCTTGAGCTGCGTTATTACAGCAATGCTATGCCTGATTTTTTTGTATATCTGGTAAATATGTTTCTTCAGCTGCAGCACAGTGGTGACTTCTCAGTGACTTCCCTGCTGTTGCTGTAAGGCAGAATTGCTCAATGCTGGCAGCTCTCTTGCCTTTAATATTGAGTCTTTCCGGACAGGAGATTGCATCTCCTCCAGGTGTCAGCTTTCAGCCAGCCTGGGGAATTCCCAGGTTTTGTGAAAGACTTCCTCTTTTTAAAGCCTTTGCCTGCCTGAGGCCTCCTCTTGGGTGACTTCCAGGCTCCAGACATGGGCCTTCCTAAAACTTGTGCCTCTGCTGTGCTTTTGGTGCTGTCTGCTGTGGGGGCCTATGCCCTGGACACCTATGTTGCAGCTGTCTATGAGCACAATGACATTTCAGATCATAGAACTGATGAAGTGTTGGCTTCTCCTGAGGAGGCCTTGATGCTGATGGAGAGAATCAGTCTTTTGGGTGACACTACATAGTGAAGAGGAAGATTTTATGAGGGTAAAGAACGTTTTTTTGAATTCTTGCTAAGTGGTAAATGATGAGTCAGGTTATGTTCCTTTACCCTCACGGATATACCACAGGTTCTAACTAAGGTTTTCTAGGGATCATCTGAAACTATAGTAGTAATACTCTATTTACGAAACACTATTCTATAAATTGCTTTCCATGAGTAAAAAAAAACCTGCTTTCCATGAGTAATTTCAAATTGCTTATTGTGCAGAAACATCCCTTTGAAAGGACAATCATAAAAAAAAAAATCTGTTGTTGAATTCTTTCTCACAAAACAAGCAAGTCTCTTAGATCTAGGCAGAGAGGTCAGCACAGTTCAAGGGATATTTTATATTGCAGTGTGAGCCCAGGGGGGAGGACACTCTCAAGGCACCCACTCCAACTATAATAAGCCATTGGCCAAAAGCAGGAGGTATGGCAGGATCACGTGTCTCATAAGCATTGCTGAACTATCTGCACTCTGAAGCTAGAGGGGGGTACCCCACACAGGTGGTCTGCCTTCAGCACTGGCTGAAGTTTTCACTGATGGTAGCCATGTGCACTAAGGTGGTATGGAGTAGTGTGTCCTAACCAGGGGAGTGTGGGTTTGCCCCAAGATGGGTTTAAAATCTTGGAGAGGGATGTGTAAATGAAGTAAGTGCTCCTTCCAATGGAGCCCCTTGTAGATTAACATTGTTTCTGACAAGCTCTCTTAGCCTTTTGCTCTACTTTTATTTAAAGTATTTCATACTGGAAACAAGATCAAATTCCTAGAAAAGTTTCTTTGATTTTTTGGCAGAAATATACTGTACCTTCTCATATTATGCAACGGAAGATTATTTCCAAAACAAACATTAGTTTTTACTCCTCCTCTTTCCCTCTGGTTTATATTCCCCATGCTGATCCAGGAGCTGGGAGGTTCCAGCCATGCTCCCTTCCCAGGCTCTCCTGCCTGCTGTGGTGCTTGCACTCACAGCCCTTCAGGCCCTTGCCTCCGACACCTTCATCGCAGCCGTCTACGAGCACGCCGTCATCCTTCCTGATCCCACCGCAGAGCCCATTTCCCCCGACGATGCTTTGGCCCTGATGAACAAAAACATGGATGTCTTGGAAAGGGCCATCAAGGAAGCTGCCCAGAAGGTATGGGGGTGCCATGAGGGTTGTCCATCCGTGTTTTTCTGCTCCTGCTGACCCTCCTGGTTGTCTGTGCCCTTTTAACGGAGCCTGTTGTGACAGGGTGCCCACATCATTGTGACTCCTGAAGATGGCATCTATGGCTGGCGATTCACAAGAGAATCCATCTACCCTTACCTGGAGGATATCCCTGATCCGGTGGTGAATTGGATTCCCTGCACTGACCCCTCAAGGTGATTCCTTCTGCAGTGCTTTATGTGATTTCAAACTGTTATCTCCTGGAGTCTTGAGCAGCTCACACTAAATGACTGAGAACTGCTAATTCTTTAATCTATAAAAAATCACAAGTACTGTAGAAATGAGATGCATCAAAAAGAGTTCTTAATTAAATGGTGATGGGAATATGTCAGGTAAAAAGCATTGGGACAGTTTTACTCGCAAAAGGACAAAAATGAGGACGTTTTGGGCAAAATAATTATTTTAAAAACATGCACAACTTTATCAATTCAAATCACTTGTGAAAACCTTCTGTAAGTATAAGCTAATTTATTATCATGTTAGATGCATAGATCAGACAAGCTGATTCAGTCCTCAGTTCAGGTGTCTGAGTGCTTTCTAAACCAAATTGCACAAAATATTAATCTAGATCTGAAAGAAATGTATTTTGGAAATCCAGCCACTTGCACAGTCGCCTGTGTTACACACAGAGGTGGTCCTAATGTGTGTCAGCTGGGGACACCAAAAAGACCAAGTTCATGTCTAAGCTAAGCTTTTGTGTTCTCTTCTGAGGCCTTATGAAGCTAGATTTCAGGAATCCTCAGCTCTATAAAATGCTTTTTAATAAAGGCTTACAGACAAAGATTATTTTAAAAGGCTAAAATTGTCTTCTGAATCAGGGCTTAGAGGTGCTTGATAATTTGTTTTTAAGCTATTTAAGATTTATGTCTCTGCACTGATTTATTCTCCTCTTTGCTTTATGAAGCTCTCCATATCTTTGTATGCAAGTTAGCTGGGAATTTTGTCCACACAGAAAATAACATTGTAAAGAGTACAGGAAAGAAGAACACAGAGAGACGATTTTTTAAAGATAAAAGAGAGTGGCAATTTAAAATGATGCTATAAACAGAGAAGAAAACAGAAACTATGATTTGATCTATTGCTTTTTCCGCATCTGGGGATGTTCTGTTAATGGAATAGTAATTTTGAATGCATTTCTTCTACATGGGCACTTAAACTTCTAAAAGATTTTTTTTTTCTTTCACTAAAAATGCGATAGATTTGGTCCAGCACCAGTGCAGGAACGACTCAGCTGCATGGCCAGAAATAACTCCATCTATGTGGTTGCGAATATGGGGGACAAGAAGCCCTGTAACTCCAGTGATCCCAAATGCCCCAGTGACGGTCGCTACCACTACAATACAGATGTTGTCTTTGACCCACAGGGGAAACTGGTGGCTCGTTACCACAAGGTAGGGAGGTGCTTCAGCATCAACCTCTAATTTATTATTAAGATTTTTTTCAGCTCTCCGGCACCAATTTCGGATGGTTTGTACAATAATTTTACATTATTATAAAGTGACAACCACTCCAGGATGATTTGATGAAAGGATCTTATGGCCAGAAGGAAAACCAAGCAATTGCTTGACCAGTCAGACAAATTATTCCCAGGAGCACTGCAGCTGCAGAGTTCATGCCAGCTGCCAAACACTTGAGGGCTACATTTATGACAGAAAATGGTAAAGAAGCAGTGACAGAATTTTCCATACTCAGTGAATGTTAGCTTTTCCATGATATGTTCCTAACCAAGTTAGACGGTGCTTTGCAAGGGACATCTTGGATCTTGAAATTTAGCAGCTAATATTGGATGGGCATTGCTTCCAGGAGGTAGATGGGGCACAGCCACCCCTTTTTTGGGGGGAGAGGGTCAACTGGATGGATGCAAACCAGCTGAGCCAGCCAGCTCAGGTACCTCAACTCCCAGTTATGTATTAAAGCCTATCTCAGACACAAAAGCTGTTCATAATCTTGCCTTATTTTCAGTTTCTAATATGCCATTTTCTTCACCTGCAGTACAATCTGTTTAGAAGTGAAACTCAGTTTAATTACCCAAAAGAACCAGAAGCTGTCACCTTTGAGACTCCTTTTGGGAAGTTTGGCATTTTCACTTGCTTTGACATCCTTTTCTATGAGCCTGCCGTGGTCCTGGTGAGCAAGATGCAGGTGGACACTGTGCTCTTCCCAACAGCTTGGATGAATGTCCTGCCCTTTCTGACTGCAGTTGAGTTTCACTCTGCCTGGGCTATGGGCATGCGTGTTAATTTACTTTCAGCAAATACTCACAACACCATCATGGCAATGACAGGTGAGTTGCATCCAGGAACAGGGAAATTGTTCCCAGATTCAGAAGCAGGCAGAAATGTTTTAGATATAGTGAAGTCTCTGAAAAATAGTGTTTCAACTGGACTAAAGATCTTTGTGATGTGGCACTGAATGTAACAAACAAGTTCAGGTAAGAAAATGTTGAATATTCTGAAAAAGGTAAAATTAAAAAGCCCTCGGTAATAAGTTTTGATAACTTAAAAGTGAAATTTTATTTCAAAAAGATCACAAAATTTCACTTAAAGTTTCAGTGTCTCATTTAGAGGCAGCATTTTCTGTTTAAAATTCAATCAACAGTTAAATGGAGAAAAAATGTTTTAATCAATGTAAAACCAAAAGGAGGATTTCTCTTGTATACTGACTAAAATATGCTCCTTTTTTTTTGTGGCTGCTGAAGACTTAGAGATACTATGTTTTGCTTTGCTCTGAATATATATTTACTACCTTTTTTTTTCTCTTAACTGAAAAATTTACATAGTTGCATATGTTACCCTCCCCTGAAGCAAAGTGAAAACCAAAAAGGAACATTTTTGCCTGCCCTAAAGAGACTGAGCTGAGTTTAGGCCACAGTCCTGTGTTTTCTTCAGTGAAACATAACTACCCCCATGACTGCCTTCTTTGTCAAATATGCTGCTCTGAGACTTCTGATTTGTTTTTAAATGAACCTCTGTTTTAACACTAGGATGGGTATTGCAGCTGTTCTGTGCTTTGAAATTCTTCCAAAACTCTCAGTAATGTATTGAATAAACAGAGTATCACTGAAAACCAATACCAGTGTGGCATGGGAGGACAACTGGTGCCCTTGCCAAGCCGTGCTCTGGCTGCTGGCTAACAGAGGGCTGGTGGTGTCCTCGGCAGGCAGTGGGCTGTTCACACCAGAAGGACCTGCCACCTACCACTATGACAGTGCCACTGAGGAGGGACGTCTCCTGCTAGCAGAGCTGAGCACTCACCCCCGTCTTTCTCCCACCTACCCTCCTGCCATCAACTGGAGTTTGTATGCCACCAGCATCAAGAAATTTCCTGGAGAAAACGACACTTTCTTGGGAGCTGTCCGGAAGGATATGTTCACTTTCAGTGAACTCAGACACAAGGCTGGAAATTACACTGTTTGCCAAGGAGACCTTTGCTGTCATCTGGTCTACCAGATGTCAAACAAGAGGAAAGATGAAGTTTATGTCCTGGGTGCATTTGATGGGCTTCACGGTTCTCTCATAAAATACCATTGGCAGGTAATTGCATTTTTAGAGGTGAGTATGGCTACATGCCAACCACTCAAAAACATTTGTCCATTACTGCATCCTGGGAACTTTTCTTGGTATTAAACCCGTTGCTTGGCTGCTGAAAGCTTAGTGGTGTTTTACCTTCCTGTCTTCTCCTCCCCGCAGATCTGCACGCTGCTCAAGTGCCCAGGCACAAACCTGAGCACGTGTGGGCAGCCCGTGGAGATGGCTCAGACCAAGTTTGAGATGTTCTCCCTCAGTGGCACATTTGGCACCAGCTACGTCTTCCCAGAAGTGCTGTACAGCGGGGTGCAGCTGGCCCCCGGGGAGTTCGAGGTAATTGGACACCCCAGAGCTCTTTGTTGCAAGGTTTTTCAGGCTGTGGTGCTGAAAACTGATCTGGCAGCAAAGTCCCATCCAAGAGCTGCTTTCTTTGGTTCTGCAAGCTGTAACCCAAGGGGAGAGATTTAAACAGATGGATTGAATCAATCCTTACTGAGGAGAACATATCAGTCCTGGAGCTGAAAATCTCTTCAGTGCTTCCTTTAGCAAATCTGCCTTCCCACTTCAGGTCACAAATCAATAAACCACAGCTTTCAAGGAGCTATTTTCTACAGGTTTCTGATGATGGGAATTTTAGGAGAAAAAGAAAATACTCTGAGAAATTGTCCAAATGAGAAAAATTACTTAGGAGTATCACGTGTAAGAGCAGAGTTCTATGCAATTAAGAATGTTTTCAGGGATTTTTGAGGGGTTTGTAGGGTTTATTTAATTTTTTTTATTTGGAACTTCATCTTTTATTTTTGCCAAAACATTTTTTCATTCAAAAGCCTTAGAGTATTTTAATGTAATAGGCTAGATGAAATCATAATTGATTTGGAAGAAGTATTTAACAGCTTTCAAGAGACAATGAAGACAGTGAAAAAGACCTGAAAAATTTTAGGGGAAACAAGGGTGATTTTTTTTACAAGGTAGGAAATTGAAAAACATTGTTCACCCCGCATACTTGTTTTTGAATGGGACTTCTGTAAAAATATACTAATCAAAGAATGTATTGATATGCTAAAGATATGATCATGGTCTTATTTTAAAACAAAATGTTGTGTTTTCTTAACAAATGCATGCTTACCTTTTGTCACAGAGGCAAAAAAAGTTGTTACAGGTGTTCAGAGCTGATGAACAGTAATTTCAAATTGATATGTAAAAAGTAACTAAGAAAAGCTACATATGGTCAGTAGCCTGAAATTCTCTATTTCCATCTGAAAATTGTTTTGGGGCCTACAAATCAAAAAATGTATCAAATATGTCCTAGATGTGTATATAAACTTTGTTGCCTTGTATGAGTAACTAATGAGAACCTAACAAATTAGTTTTTCTCACTCTCACCTCCTTACGAGGTAGAGAAAATGGTCTTTTTTCCAAAGATGGTTTGGAGGAGGGTTTAAGGACTTCTTGGTCCAAGGAAATGTGGGAAGGCTATAATGGGGAGGCTGTGGCAGTGCCAGAGGGAGTCCTGTTTTCTTTCACTCTCATGACTGTTTTTAAAAGTACTGCATCAAAATATTCAGCATCTATGGCCTCTTCTTTCTGTGCTATGCAATATTGCCACTCTGTTAGAGGACTATTAGTGTCATTCTTTCTCTTTTCCACCAGGTGCTACGTGACGGGCGTTTGAAAAGCAAACATGCCACATCGAAACCGCTCATAACAGCGACACTTTTTGGAAGGATTTATGAGAAGGACCTGCCACATCCTCTGCGAACTTCCCTGTAACATATCTCCTTATGTCAGTCACCACAGACAGGAGGGGAGTTTCCTCCTGAGCCATAGCAGTTACCCTGTATGATTCTTATCCTAAAATACTGCACTTCTGCTCAACAGTGGTGGCAGTTGGGCTTATCTGGGAGAGAGTGATGTGTTCACTCTGCTGTGCATGCCTTTCTAACAGTGCTTGAGCCAGTGCCATTATTTTTTAGCATGCATGCTCTGTCACATGAAACTTCTAATTAGAAATTCTGTTTCCCCCAAGATATCATATAGATTGCTAGGATTACAGTAGAAAGAAGACTGATACCAAAATCTGTGAAATGTGGTCTGTCATTTTATTGCAGAATAAATTCTCTCCAAGAAAGCCTTTCTGTCCCTTTTGCCCCTTCCTGTTTTTCAGACTGTATAATCACTACGAGTCTGTGGTTTTCAGCCTTACACCACGATCAACAGGGCCTCCCTAATACTCAATGAGCCTTGGCTCCTTCCTGACCAAGGCACTGTACAATAAAGATAAAACCACATTTGAAATTATCTTAGGTGCAGTCTTAGAGAGAGAAAAAGTGGTCCTCCCACACGTGTTAAATCTGGCTGAGCTCATAAAGCACATCCATTTCTGCAGTCCCTCTGATCTTGCACCTCTTTGTACATGGCAGATGGGTGTTGGGTCCAATGCATTTCAGCTCAGACTTAGCATATATATAGTACTCCAACACCTTCTCCTGGGTATGTGGATAATTTCTGCAAAACTGTTAAGACATATGAAATAGGCAATATGAAATAGCACCTCAAACACATTTCACCCTGTAGTGTGGGAAATGGGCATTATTTTGGATCCCTAGCAATGATATACCTAATTTGGCAGCCCTGGGCCTGATTTCTGTCTGTCATGTTATGGAGCAAATGAGTTTTGTTTGCATCAAATATGCCTTGGAGTGGTCCCTACCTCCACGCTTATCCAATAGCATTTTGCATCTACTACCATTCTTACAGCCTGCACCATGCTCAGCACTGAGCTGCGCTAAATGCAGCATCTAAGGAACACTCTGTGGCTTCCCACCCCACGCACACTTACGTATGTTATCCAGAAGTTGTTGAAATCACATGATTTTTGGTTTTCCCCGTGCTGCAGCTTCTCAGCACTCAACTTTAGGGGCTCTTTCTGGGAGTTTTTTCATCCTGGAAAGGAAACGGCTGAACTTGCAGGCAGTGGAGGAACTGTACCACTCGGGAGTAGTTACTGAAAACAGGCAGGGATTCTAAGTCAGGCTTGCTGGTGCCTTGTTCAGCACCTCACAACTGAACACAAAAATCTCTCTCATATTGCTTGCTGGCATTTCTGAAGTTCTGGGTACTTCCCAGGTACATGCAGAATTGACTGTCTCGGTTGTCAGAGCTGGACACAGGTAGGATACAATTCATATTGCTATTTTAATATAGGATATCAGGAAAGGACTCTCCTATCTCATTCATTAGGGGTGCAGGTGTCCGGGATTCTCTGAAAACTACACTAAAAGCAAATTTGAAGAATGGCTGACCTGCAGTTTTTAGGATGTGCTGCACAACTTTTCTCTCCTGAGAGGATTCCAAGGGTGCCATACAATGGCCCGCTGAGGAGTTTATTAAGCCCTTTCCCCATTTCTGAATTTTGAAGCAAGAATTTAGACAAGCAGAGGAGGAAGTTGCATGAACTCTTGCAGCAGCCTCAGAATAGCTCCATCATTTCAATACACAATACACATTTCAATACGACCCCTGCTTTTGGGAGAGGATTCCCTGAAGAGATTGCGAAAACCAACCAGATCTTCACCTCAGTGGCGGGTTGTCACAAGTGACTAGACGAAGTTCAATGTAAGGAAATGTGAGGTTTTGTAATAAAAGGAAATTTCAAATGATTCAAATTACAGAAACATTCAGAATAGAGAAGCAGAGAGGCAATGAATGCCTGATTCAACGAATTGTGTTTATCTTTAACAGCAATATTTACTGACTCTGGGACAGATATGCCTGGGTAGAAAAGTCAAATTAATTTATAAGTAATTCACATCAATGACCCTGCTCCAAAAGCTCCTGCAGATGGTATCTTAACAACCCCATCATTCTCTGAGCTGGAAAAGCGTGCTCTTCATACATCGATATTTCTTTCTTGTACCTTGATGCTGACCAAAGCAAACAAGACCCACCTGTCCACGGTGTTTCAGTCCACACAGAAAGAATAACAAGTTCTTAATAGATTTTATTGATGCAAGACTTCAGATGTAGGTAGAAAAATACTCCATTTAAACAAATATGATCCAAACCTCGCAGCTAACTTAAGTAAAACTGGTAACAATTTTGGGGGAAACTTTTGAGTAAAATCTAACGTACTTTATTTTACATACTGAATTAAAGTAAGGAGGCCTTGAGAAAAAGTAGAGAAACAAAATCTTAATAATCTGGGCTTTTTAAAGAGAGAAAGACTCTTCAGCCATGTCATTGCACATATATTTAAGTAATTATGACCTCAAGTTATTCAGTAAATATTGTGGTACAGTGAGGTACAATCAGAGATTGTGCGACTTTTAGACCAAGTAATTCAAAGCTAAATGTTTATGAACAACTCATTTTAGCATGGGTGAATTACTGGCAGTATGGGACACCATTCCTGGGTACATTGAATCAGTGCAGGTATAGTGAGTGATAAACAGAGTGACAATGACCTGAGTTTGAATTGCAGAATTTCTAATTAACCAACAATTGAATTATAACCCCACTTCATCCAGACAGTGTTTGCAATGCCACTGTCCACCGTCAGGGCAGCAAAGTTGAAAAAGAGAAATAACTTGCTTGGGTCAATAAAGACAGCAGCAGTTAATATAAGGCTTACTGCAGCTAATACAGGAATGCTTCTCTGGGGCTTGTGATGGACTATGAGATGTCATGGACCCCAACAGAGAAGTAATTCTAGTACACCTTCTAAAAATTAACCTTTTTACCTGTAGACAAACACCACCTCCTACTGAAGCCACAGATGAGCATGACAACATTACCAAGTGGTGTCTATCTGTGAACCAGCTAATTGGTGAAACAACTTTGCAAACTGACAACACTATGTCACTTTCAGTCTGGAAAACAAAAAGAATTAGCAGCTGTGAAAGTATCAAAATATTTCTTGTAGCCACTCATTACTATAAAGTTGCAAGGGAAATAATCCATTGTCTGTTCAGGTACTCTCACGCAGCAGGGAATTCCTACTACAAATATGTACAATATAGGAAATGCATTGTAACTGCTTGGTTTTAACTTTGTCTATCCATCTTCATTTGCTGCTTCTAATGTTAAAAGTTAATTTTGATGAACTCATAGTCTGGGAGCTGTGATAGTGTCAGGATGCAAGAGCAGCAAGGAGTATGCAAAGCAGGGATAGATTTTAATGTCAAACATATAGTCAATCTTCAGGAAATCCCTTTTCAGAAAAAAAGGAGAATAAATATTTGCATACAGTTGGTTGCCCAGCTTATGTACTGCAAAACATAATAACATAAAGCTAAAAAACAATTTGAATACCTTCAAAATAGTCTTCATGATCAAATGGCGACTTTTGTAACAGCAATTTTGAACATTTACTTCTAAATGAGTGTTAGGAGTATGAGACATACTTGAACTCATCAAAGTCATATACATTAAAACATTAAGGTCAGTTTTTATAAGATGGTTATTTTTCTATTCTGCAATTCACCTTGCTGTGTTTTCTAGCCATCTGAGATTGGGTTCTGTACACTGAAAAAGGACAATCAGTTCAACTTTAGAGTTTCTCTAAGGAAAATGCACTGGGGTTTTCTTCAGGCAAGACTTTCTTGTCAAACTTATGGATGAGTTTGGAAAAATATAAAATTTATTCTGCGATGTTTATGAAATTCTTAGACAAAATATAATAGAGACAGACAGCTTCCATTAAGCTGAACAAAGAAAGTACAGTGAACTCTAGGCCTGTGCCATTGCCATGTTACTTACAGACTTTAGGATACACTCTCCCATGCTTTTAGAGACCTTTCTAAGTTTTCCATACATAGCATTTATTCCTGTGCTGGCTAAGTGACCTAGAGCTCTCCCTTTCATTTTGTCTCCACTAGGAGCCAGAAATCTTGACTTGGTGCTCTTTTCATTGAGAACCAATAAAGCCAAATGGAGGTAGGTGAGTTTGCTATACTACCACTTAGATCAGTGGTGGTTACATCAGTTTGCATCTACTGATTGTGCATCTGCAGGAACAGAGCTGTTCTACATTTAGCTTTGAACTCAAGCAGACATAACCTGTGGGTTTTTTCAGTCCCTCTGCATGGAGGGTCTCACACCACTTGACTGGGTTTAGTTGTAGTTGGAAGTCATCAACTCTGCCTTGAAGAGTTCAGAGGTAGTGACAGATATAACTCCCATCCTGATAAAAGTTAGGTGCACCGATCCTGTAAAATTCCCAGTACCTTAGTTTGTCACCCAGCTGAAAAAGTGTACAAAAATTGACCAAAAAATGTACAAACCTTTATTTTCTTCCCATCCCCTTCCTGGTTAGTAGTTGTCTTCTCCAATTTTCTCAGAGATGTTCTTATGTCAAGTTGGCTGCCATAGGTACCATAAACAAACAGTGAAAATACATTGTAATTCATTCATGGGAACATGTTTCTAAAAAGAAGAATTATTCTTGCCTAAGAAGAAATCAAATATATCTGACACTGAGATACAGGAGGGAAGAGCAAACTGAAAACATGGCCACTAATAGATAATGAGATACTTCCTGGTAGCTAGGCTGAACGACAGAAAGCTTTTGGCAGATGCGGGTAAAAAAATATGTGTGGTCTTTTCATAAGTGATGTCAATTGGCTATACCTCAAGAGTATCAGATGGCTGTATGTATAAGGATTGTGTATATACAAAAGCTTGAGTTCAATCAATCATCCTTGCCTAGCAACAAACATCTTAAATGTTTATTTTGTTGAAGAGTTTCTGAGACTATCTTTAATGTTACACTAGGCTTTTTAGTTGTTTATTCATGTTAACATTAACCTCTGCTTGCAGGAATTCTTCCAAATTCAGCATTAGACTAATCAAAACCAGAAACCTCTTGTACTTAAGGGTTGAGTAACACTTAATGTAACCACTCCTGTATTTTGCCAAGGGAGTCTTACAACGCCAGTTGTTTTCTGCTGAGTCTTTTCTTATAGATCGTTGTCCCTTCTGTCACCAAGGATGTGACCTATATCCCTCCCTGATTTGTCAAGGTTCATCATTAGACCTGGATGGCTTACAAACATTTGCAAGTGGAAGGGAGAAGTGGTAACAATTGCAGATAAGAACAAAACAGGCTACAGAGGGTAAAAATGGGAGAGAGGAGAAGAAAGAGATGCTTTCTCTTCACCAGTCCTCACCTGCATGCATAAAAAGTTATCCAAGCTGGTAGAGGGACATTTAAACAGCTGAACCTCCTGTTGCCATCTGTTCCCTCTCAGTGTCATGGGTATTGGACAGGAGCTAGCTAGTCAGTGAGAGCTTGATAGCAAGTCATAAATCAAATTCAAATTGACTTCAGTGCACCCTTATCTCTTCTTCAGTGACCTGATATTCAATTGATATACAGCACCTACTGACAAGATAAATTAAGCTTTTCTGGTGAAAAAAATGGTCTGCTCAGGCATGTCTTCCTGAGACTGAGCAGCAGAGGGTCAGTAAGAAAGGGTAGAGCTTCCGACACTGGTAATTTCTGCACTAATTGTGTTGCTGTTTCTGCAATGCCATGGTACCACTGATGTTCATGCACAGCATCGCTGCTTCCTGCAGCGGGAAACAACTGCAGAAGCAAAAGATGGCCTTGGCAGGTTACTCCCTTAAAAATGGCCCACAGTGCAGTAGCATTGGCATCTGCAGCCTTGTTGGGCTTGCAAATGGACTATTAGAACTTGTCAGATTCAATATTTCTGGGAAAATAGTATGTGTCTGCTGTAGTCAAGTCCAGCATTTGTGAAAGGAACAGAGAACAGTCCATGAGAAAGGAAGCTCCAGGACATTTCTTATTGACATATAAGCCTTTATTAGCAATTTTAGCTCTCAGTGGCTTCCAGTAGAGTAGTCACACTTCCAGACCAGAATGTGATACTTCAAGACTTTCATTTCACCAGGAGTTGTCCTTCTCATTCAGCCTTATGTCCCCTTGTGCCACCTTGCCAGTGCCATACTTTCCTACCTCCCAAGCTTATCCTAACCCCAAATACCCAGGAAGAAGTTGCAGCCTGAGCCCCACAGGTCCTGCTACAGGCTAAGAGAAACCTCTGGGGAGCAGGAGCTGAAAGGCCTGTTTTTTTACTGATGGAGAGCCCACAAACTGACACACAAAAACTGACCCAAAGGGGGTCAGTTCTCCTCTCTGGGACTACTTTTTTCTGGAAGGATGCTCCTTCTTGGGTTCCACAGCAATACTAAAATTATTGCTTGAAGATGATGGATGCTGCCAATGAGCTGCAGGTATAGTTATCTGGTATGGTAAAAGGATATAAATAGGAAAGCGACATCTCTTAAGTCCCTGCTACAAAGCATATCATATAAACACCTGTGCACCATAAATAAATGGCTAGTAAAATTTTTCATTAGAAGGAAACAATATCTTTTATTCAGTCTTTTTCTCAGACACTGTCAAAGTATTGTTCTTAGAGTTTTCAGAAAATATCCTAATCAAATTTTTAAAGATAATTGAAAGTGTTAAAGTTTGTCAAGGTTACACAAAACTAAAAGTAGGAAGTGAAATGTCAGGCAATCTTAAAAACAGTTCAGTGCTATTAGCTCCATCTGTACCTTGACCATAATAAACATTTCCTTCCATTTGCATGCTTCTTTTCATGAAAGGAGCCTGGCTTTAGCTTACTTCAAATTGATTCATCTTTGCCTATGCTAGTGCCTTGTGTCAGAATAGATTTATTACATGCTTATCTTTTCTGGATATTTAAGATTTACGTCATCCTGTTGATGAATTTTCCCAGCAGGCTGTAAGCAAGTCAGACCAAGCATGCAGCCACTTAGTTGGGAGAATTGGTGTGGGATGAGTCAGTACTGGGCTGTCTCTGCAGCCTGCGCCGGTTCGTGATGAGGAAATGACTCCTGTGCCGTACCATCTCCGAGTCATGCAGTCTGGAATCCGGTGAGCTGCTAATATGCTAGTTTGGGATATTATTTTCTTTCAAAGATTAATCTCCTAGGGTTAGCACTGAAGATAATAGTTGTTGTTCTGCACAGTTCTTTCTGTAGTGAACAGCAATAGCACCAACAGCAGTAAGTATGATTTAAAGTATGATTTTAAAAGCCATTCATTCCCAATAGCTAAAAGAGAATCATAGCTAGGGGGCAAAGCTCTTTTCACACACAGCTATGAATTCAGAGTAAGGCTCTTTCCTTTCTGTGAAATTATTAGATGGCCATAAGGATGCAGAATGGGATTGTACTTTTTTACTACTCGTGCTTCCCTCCTCTGTGTTTGTCCTCTTTTTGGAGGTGTTGATCAGATGCCAGCAAATATCAACAATGCAGTTACAGTCCTAAATTAATTCCTGTTGGATTGGTGGGTGCAGAGAAGCACTGGAAAGGCACAAGGCACCTGCCCTGCTTTGCCTGTGCCTCTGCTTTGTGCAGCAGCCACAAGGATTTACTCACCCTGCCGGAGCAAGAGGTAAGAGGCTGCTCCTGCCCTTGGGAGAGGCTTTTGCTACTGCGTGAAGGCAATGGACCATGTTATGGCACTCCTCAGCAAGGCTACCAAATATGTAGAATCTCCCCACCCTGTACAGAGAGAGTTTCTCAGCTTTGGATGGATGTGTTTTGCTTTGCTGTGGAATCTCTTACTCCTCTGTGCATCTCTGAGATTTGTATTTACATTGGGGTTTGGATTTATATGTGTTTATCCTAAGCATTATACTTGTAGAAAGCACTCAAACATTGCATTACTCTGTATAAACACCTAATTTTACTTGGCAAGGAAAAGAGATATTTTCCACTAAAAACTAGGAATAGAAACCATGGGAAAAGATCTAGAGCTCAATCATCTCATCTATTCTCTAAATTCCTCTGGTAAAAATCTGGGCTAATTTCAGACTGTCTTCAGTGGAATTGCACCAGTGGAATTGCAGAAATAGCATTCAGATTAGTAGTTGCCAGATTTTCTTCTTCTTGATCTTCTCCCACAAAGAAATAATTATTTTGTACTAATAGCTTATTTGGGCATTTCCCCCTACATGTCAAATATATGAATGGAAACTTAAGAAGATAATTTTTTTTTTTAATATTGTGCTTTTTTTTTTTTCCCCTGAGAACTACATAAATGGTGAGTGGAGTTACACACTTTCAAAATTCCTTTCCGGCCATAGGGTCACCATGCAGCCTCCAGTATTTATAAATCCATGGTTCCCCTCACAGAGAAACAGTTTTTAAAATTAACTGTGTGTAAATGAGAAACTTTCTGCTCAATGACCAAACTGTACCCATAGAAAAGCAAGCTAAAAGAACCATGGTAGAAATAAGTGCTGTCCTGACATTTTTTTTCATAGTAACAGTTCTCACTCTCGAGTCCTTTTCTGTTCTGATTTCCAGTCTCCCTTCCACAGTCCTGTGTAAGAAGGACACAATAACTTTTCAACACATTTTTCAAATAGGTTTGATGTCTGACAAAAGGGCTATTTCTATTCCCTTCTGTGCTGTTTTCCATTTTATTTACTGTATGTTTTAAAGGCAAACAAGCAGAGTAGGTGACCCAAAGTATTCTAGACACTGTGACAACTCTCTATCTTGGTTTTCCAAAACCTCAAAACTACTTATCGCAGAAATAAAAATTTTTTCAGAAAAAAAAAAAAAACCACAGCAGCAATTTTATAGAAAGGTTTTTACTTTGAATTTTTGTTTTATTTTGTTATACTATACTACAGACTCAAAAGACTGTTAAACACTGACAGTGTGCTTTGAGTTCTCACAAAAATAGAGTTTGACATATTTCTCTTTGATATTATAAGTAGCAAGTCTGAGAATATTTTCATGATCCACATGAGCATTAAGACACAAGAAAATGCCTGTTTGAAGTGTCTGCACCAACACAGTGAAAACCTGTTAAAGAAATGTTCCATCTTGCTCTAAATTAGTTGACAATTTGGCCTGCTTAATTACTTAATTATCTTGATATCTCAAAACCTCTTGCTTTACTTTCTTCTCAGCAAACACACCATTAAATACCACCCTCCCCATTCTCACAGCTTCCCCTACATCTGTGGTTCACTCTTCTCCAATGTGTGTGGGTCTTGCAGTACAATTTTATTGCAAGCCAGCAGCTGGAAGGAAACGGTTCCTGACCAGATGCACAGCTTGGGCACAAGAGGAAAGAAAGCAAAACCCACACTCCACAGCTGGCTGCTGCCTGCCCCTCTACAGCAGGGCAGACCTGCTCAGGGCAGGGGAAGGCTCCCCAGCCCCAGCAGTTCCCCAAGAGGTTTTCACGTTGCTGCCAGGGAGCTGCCTCTGGAACAACACTTGAAGCAGAGCTGCCTTTCCAGATCATCCTCTTGAGTTTTGGTCACTGTGTTACTCCAGGGAGAGAGCATGGAGCATGGTGGGAGAGCAGTGTGTGCATGCATGGATGGCCTTGGACTGAGTGCCCATAATGAGCTGGCTGCCAGACTTCTTTATAACAATGAGTTTTACAGAGTAGGGTAACACAGCTTTGTTCCCCTAAATTTTAACTTCATATAAAATGTATATGTGCCAAGACAGTAATTACCAAGGGTTAAACCCTCACTCCTCAAAGTGCCTGGCTCTGAGGAAGAACACAACATCTCAGAAGGGTGAAGGCCTCTTTCACAGACCAGTATTTGGGTACCTAAATAATATGTCTTTTTCACATTTCCCCAAATCTGAGCAATCAAACCTCACTTCTCTTCTCAACATATCCTCTCAACTCTCTCCAGTGGTTTCCATTCAGCCTGATCATTGTTTCTGCACATTTTTTAGTCATCCAACTCTCTTGCTACAGCAAGGAGAACCTTGTAGTGCAATACAGACCCCCGTCTGTCTATGAGTGTAGCCTCAAGAAAAATAAAAGAGCTGAGTTGTATGCATTCATTTTGATTTTTGTGCACATAACATAATAAAGTAGCTAACCCAGGTCATCAGAGCAGTTTGCAAGAAGTAGTATCTTAACCCACCTTGTTGCTTATGCCCCTGAGGCACCCAGCTTAACTGGGGTTTAGCTGATAGTAACCACAGTACCAGTCTTTTACATTCAGCAGTATCACCGTTTTAAAAGGCTGCATGGTCCCTAGTGGAGTAAAAAAATTGATCCTCCTCATCTGTGGCTCTGGTACAGCCAATAATAGGTGTTTACTTAAAACACTTATTCAGTAGCTGTATCTTGCAAATAGCTGTTAACTGGTGAGGCTGTCAGATTAAACCTGTTTGTTCAGCAATCATAACTAGGCTCGTAAATACACATTGTGTCACTCTGTTCACAGTACATCTTTCCAAGGAAATCATACATGCTGCTGTAACCAACCTATACTTATGTATTTTGCCATGTTTTGAAGGCTTACGGGAGGTAGACTGCAGGGTGTCTTTTGTTCTTTGCTTAGACAATACCAGGCTGCTCACAATATGACTGTAACACTTAATCAAACAAGTAAACATACTTCACATTAATTCAATTTACCTATAAATAAGGCCCATTAAAAAAGTATGAGTGCTACAGCCATGATTTCGTTCTCTACGTAGGTGACAAAATAAACAGTGTGAGCTAAAATTCACATCAACATCTGATACTGAATCAAACAGCCAAGAATGCTATTCAGCACACCAACATCCCCCAGCAATACCTGGGGGTTTCTGGAGGCTGCTCCAGCTGTGGATTAAAAGCCTGTTCTCTCAAAATTTGTGTTACCCAGAACTGTAATGGTGGTGAAGAGGCTCAGTTGCTTTTTGAGATGATGTTTAAAAGGAAGAAGTGCCACTCAACCAGCAGAAAACAAATGACTGTCAAGAGCAGACTTCTACACAGCATGAAGGGACAAAGGTAGGAGAACAGGTTTTTAAGAGTATACTTCTTCATATTTCCATTTTATTACATTTTAACCTTTGTAATTATTTATGGAAGGGAAGCGTTCTGCTTTCTTCTTGAAAACTTCTTCAGAGTTCAGCTCACTTGGACCGTTTGCCATGTGTTTTGATGTATTTATTTCCCTGTAATGCAATGCCACACACTTGATCTCAGTGTGCTCCATCCTTTGCTTGGAGTTTCTTACTTTCTTTTATTACAAAAAAAAAAATCCTGAATTTTTGGTTTTTTTTAAGAAAACCTGTTTTCAGAGGAGATCATGTTTCTTTAGGCTGAGCAGTTTATCTATGAGAAAACAAGAGAGAAGCTATTAATCTTTTAAATCTTAAGGAGAACTAGAGATAGGATGTTAATTCATTTTTATTGGCTTTATAGACTGTTTTGCCACAATTGTTTAATTTATTTATACTTTTATACAGAACAAAATTCAAGATGTGATGCATTTACAACCTGAATGGGCTTAAAACCTTTATAATGACTCCCAGAATACACAGTTAAATTGGTGTTTAATTCTTTCTACTGTGAAAATTGAAAATTTGAGTTAATAAATATTCATCTGGCTGTGCTTTCTCTGCCTTAGGTGTAAATGTGCTGAAAGAAGAAATGACAGGCAGGAAAAGAAACCTGAAGAGACTGGCAAAAATTGAAGGAAAAGATATATGAAATGATAATTAAAATGAGGCGAAAAGAGCAGAGATGGTGTTAAATATTAGAAGGCAGGAAAAAAAAGGGGAAACAAAAAGCACCCCAAACAGTACATAAGTAGACTCCTTCTGTCCCTTAGTGCTGAGAGTGCCTTCGGGTGCACCTCGTCCCTGGCACTCGGGTGCCACTCCCTGGCCCTACTTTCAAAATCCCTCTGCCTAACCCAGGGTGCTGGTTGTAGCTGTCAGGGTTTTGCAAGCTGCAGTTTATCATCTACATTCATTTAGCTTCCAGTGCCATGGTGTGTTTGTAATAACACTTGGATTCATATGGGAAAGAAATTATTTCTTTTTATTGTGTTCTATCCAGAATAACCAGAGGCAACTAAATCCCAAAGCAAATGGCTTAAATCAGTACTGGCTGAATTGCCGTGTCTATATTTTTCTGACAGTCATTTTATATCATAATGATAGTGCTACTGAATAGCATATGCAAATCATCTTTATTTTTCACAATAACACTATCTTTCTGTTATTTAAAAGAAAAACAGATTTTTCAAAAATAAATATTGCTTTCCATTGCTTGCTTTCATTAAAAGTTTTCATAAAAAGAGCAACTTGCAAAAGGGACATGCTACTTCCTCCACAAGAGGACAGTGATACTTTTGGCATTAGATGCAAACTAAACCTATGTTCTGAAAATGTTTCTCTCCATGTTTGTGCCTTATCTAAAAACAGATTAATATAATCAATACTCATAGCAATGCTAAACTACTAGTACTGAAAAGAACTAGAGCTCCACAGAAAAAAACATTTGCTTATACAGCAGATAATGTTTCAGGTTAGTCAGATTCTTCCACTTTATTTTGTCAGCAAAAGAGCAGAAATTTTTTTTCTCCTGTTAGATCTTTTCCTTACATCTCTATTTACAGCTAGAGCCTGCAAAGATTTTCCAGTAAAACTGGAACTATTCAGTCATCACTATCAGGACAGGGCTGGAGGAGAGGTCAATTCCTCAGCTTTAGCCTTCTGTTTTAGACTTGTAGGTTTTAGACTCATGTATCAAAAAAAAAAAATAAGTTGAGGGAGCTTCAGAATTTAAAATTACTGATTTTCAAGTGCAACATGAGATACAGGATTCCAGCCAATACTGATGAAGAAGACCAGGGCTGAAAGCAGAAAGAGGAAATATTGAAAAGGGCTTCTCCTCTGTCCACTGGATGAGGCCACTGGATTGCCCAGTGCAGGCCTCTAAGATTCAGTGCTGTCCTGATGTGAGGACACCCCATTAAACAGTTTATTTCATCAAAGGAGATTCCCATTTCTAGGGAAGTCAGATGATGAAAGAGTCATTCTGCTAAATGTAATTATAAAATGGTTTCATCCTTCATAAATAATGAAATGTGAATTTCCTACGCATCCAACTAAATGAAGGTGTTTACAATGCTCTTTTATTTTCCTCTCTGCAGCTCTTCCCATCTAGAAAATGGAAAACCCGTTGTAAATGTACCTCAGAATTAGGAAAAACAGTACCTGTGCTGCATACCTATGTGGATTTGGGACCCCAGTAAGGATGCAACTGTGCTGTGAGTCCGTAAATAGCTCTTGCATAAGGAGCAGCTGGTCAAACAGTGTCCGTATTTCCATGTACATCTTCATGGTTTGCATTATTCTGGCCACAGTGGTTGGAAATTTGACAGTTATCATCTCAATATCACATTTCAAGCAGCTCCATACACCTACGAATTTCCTGATACTTTCAATGGCTACCGTAGACTTCCTGCTGGGATTCTTCATCATGCCTTGCAGTATGGTGCGCTCTGTTGAGCACTGCTGGTATTTTGGGGAGTTCTTCTGCAAGATCCACACGAGCACGGACATTATGCTGAGCACAGCTTCTATCTTCCATCTTTCCTTCATATCCATTGACCGTTACTATGCTGTGTGTGACCCTTTAAGATACAAATCAAAGATAAATACTTTTGTCATCGTGGTCATGGTGTTCATAAGCTGGATGATCCCTGCTGCTTTTGCTTTTGGGATGATCTTTCTAGACCTTAACTTGAGAGGCGCAGAAAAGATTTATAATCATGTCCATTGTGCAGGAGGATGCTTTCTCATTTTTAGTGAAACTTCAGGTATTGTGGCCTCCGTAGTGTCTTTTTACATCCCTGGATTTGTCATGCTGTACATCTATAGGAAAATATACTCTGTAGCCAAGAAGCAGGCAAGATCTATTGATGCAATTAGCAAAAAAAAGATGCAATTTAAAATGAAGCACCACATTTCATTCTGCAGAGAAAGGAAAGCTGCTAAGACATTAGGCATAATAATGGGAGCATTTCTCATCTGCTGGACTCCATTCTTCTTCTTTACAGCTACCAATCCACTTATGAATTATGTGATACCACCTGTTCTCATTGATGCTTTGGTTTGGTTTGGCTATTTAAATTCTACACTTAACCCAATTGTTTATGCATTTTTTTACATGTGGTTTCGTAGGGCATTGAAGATTATTCTGTTTGGAAAAGTTTTTCAACAGGACTCCTCCAGGACTCATTTGTTTTCAGACTAACATGCTTTAAATGGTTGAATTAATCACTTTCTGGAGGCTCAACTCCTAGACATAAGAGCTGTGAAGGAAGGAAACACCTATTTGTTTGCCTATTTACCAAATGTAGTTCAAGCAGATAAGCAACCATTGTGCTTTACATAGTCTTTCATTCCAGACTGGGTTTTGCATGTGGTGTTTTGATTATATCTATTTATTTGCATTGCACAGAAGAGCAAGACCTCAATTTAAAAAACTTACAGCAGTTTATATCACTGATCTTCATAATTAAAAACCTGTTCTGACACAACAGATTAATTTCTTGAACAAGGTGTGTTTATATCACAGTATTTGTGTTCATTTGTGTTCTCCTTTAGAAAGAGCAGAAAAACCTTTTCCTTTGAATTTCTTGGAATCTTTGACTGATTAACCCAAAGCTCTCTAAATTTTGTCCTTCCCCTTCCATATGTGTGCAGAGCTCAAAACAGGCCAATAACCAGCCGTATGAGCTTTCATGGAGGGAAGGTGAGGCAGAGAAAAGTTGTGCTGCTCTTTCTGTTTCCATTTCAACTAGTATTTGTCACTTACGAATTTGTCACTTAAAGGCTTTGCTGCTTGATGATATCAAAAGCATGTTAAATGAGATCAAAGACAAGAAAAAATATAAAGTGAAAAGCAATTGCAAAAAGCTGCATTGCACCTGAAAATGCCAGAAAATTACATCTATCTAATGAATGTTTAGATGCAAAACATTATTTGCTACTTTGCATCTTAGAGAACTGTTTTTTTGCTTGGACATATCATTATTTTGTCTCATGGCAATGCTGTGACAGCTTTCAAGGAAAGCATATAGATAATTGTGACGAAATCCTGTGGTTGAACTCAGCTGTATTATGAAGGAACAGTACTGGGTGTGGGTGGGAAATGATTAGTTTCTCAGAAGAGACCATGGAAAGAAATTTTTGGCTCTGTACTGAAGTAAGAGCTATACTCAGCAGCATGTCCTCCATTTGTGTTGCTTGTAAAAGTGCATCATATGTGTATCTTGTCTTTGTTTTCTGTACTTTGTAGAGCACTGAAGCAGTCTGTGCCGAAAAGCTTAAAAGTTGAATGATGATACATTTCAGCAGGGCAAGGTATCAGGATCTGAAATTGTCTCTTTTACTGTTTCATTGCCATCTTGTAAAGTTTGCAGTCCTAAAAATGACATGAAAAGGAACAATGAAACATACACATCAGCACTTCTGCTGTGGATCCTTGCTAATGACAATATGACTACTTAATACTTAATCTTACAAAAATAAAGCAAGATAAAATTTAAAAAAATCTCTTTCTGATACATAATGCATTATTCTTTTTTTCCTTCGTCTCCAGTGAGTCTGGCCCTGATGTAGGTAATATTCTCATGCTCAGTGTTACTTTCTGAAATAAAATGCGTGATCACTTAGACACTTTGATCTCACTTGAAGTAACAATTTCAGAAGTGCTGCCAGGTGATACCTCTTTTCGTCTTGTCGTATTTTAAATTGAAGGAAAAATAGATCCTCTATGACAAATGATGCCCATCTAAGGCATTTAAGGTATATTTAGTAAGGTCAGCACATATTAACGTAGTCCCTTCAGGAAGTCAATGAAGTTGTTTCTTTTCCCTCATTCCTTATATCCCTGTCTATCTCCCTGAAAATCTGGAAACATTACTGTGTTTCCAGACAATTCCAGCTCTACCAGAGTCTACATTTGGTAATTGTCTTTTCATAACTTGTTCTGGCATCTCTCAGGCATTGTTTTCTCTTTGTAGGAGGATTTTCTAAATTAGATTCCAACTTGCTTGCAGGACAGACTGCAGTTCAAATAGAGCATGTCCCTGCAGACAGTGCCTAGACCCTACTGCAAAGCTAATTCTTATAAACCCATAGAAACCAGAGCCAGATTCCTGAAGTGAGAAAAATTGTGAATAAAGACATTCTAATAGGTAGGGCAAAAGCCATGCATGCAAGTAAAGCAAATTAAAGAATTCATCACTTCTTCCCATCTGCAAAGCAGATCTTCAGTCATTCCAAGGAAAGCAGGGCTCCACCATGTGTAATGGTTACTTGGAAAAACAAATACTGTAACTCCCAATGCTCCAGTTCCTCCTTCTTCCGGTAAGGTTTTTACTGCTGAGCACAACATTTTGTGGTGTGGAGTATCTCTCTGGTCAGCTGGGGTCAGATGTCCCCTCCCAAACTCGCGCACCCCAAGGCTACTCAAAGAGAAGGCCTCAGTACTGTGTAAGCACAGCTCAGTCTTATCTTAAATGGGGGTTGTGTGTGCGTTATCAACATTGTTTTCATCACTAATCCAAAACATAACACCACACAAACTACTCTAAAGAAAATTAACCCTATCCAAGCCAAAACCAGTAGAGAGGGCATCCAAACATTGTGGCTGCATGAGATCACCATAATCTATTTAGTGTTAATAGAAATAGTAAAAAAATTTCCGTGTACAGATCAACAACTCTCTGGGCAAACCAGTCTAGGCAAGGTGTCAGCAATATTTATTCTCTGCAGAATTAAGAAGGAGTTTCCACACACACATTGCTGGCGACATTCACCCTCACCCAGAAGGTCATCCTCCTTGTTCTTAATAAACTAAAATATAAGCCAGCTTTGTGCATGGCCCAACTTGGAAAGTTTCAGAAATAACTTTTTCCTCTGGTGTCCTAAAGGAGGCACTTTCCCAAAGAGCCTCCTTGCCTTCTATTTACAGAGAGCCTTCTCTAGCACAGTGACTGTAATGAAGTCCCAGGTTACTTTCTCATGAGCTCTAATCACAGATGGTGCAAAGCTATTTCTCAGTGTGAGGGTGATGTGCAAATGAGATGTGTTAATGAGGCCACAGGGACTCTATTTGAACCCAAGACATGGATAAATTAGGAAAGCATAAGAAAAATGCCTCATGCTGTTGTCCAATCAGATTATGAGTTAGGTCTGGTGGAGCAGAATATACCTCACTGAAAGCTCAAAGTATCATAATGCAAATGAAATGCAAAGGGTATTGTCAAATTCCTTATCAACACGTTTAATTAGTGACCTTGTTAAACACTTTCCACATGGCTACGTTTTGCAAAACAAATTATTCCCCTGTGGGTGATTTCAGATGTTTTAACTTCCCTGAAAACTTGTGCAAAGCAATTTCTCCAGTATGATGAAAGGCTCTGTTTCACCAGTAAACTTATGTCTGTTCCATTTGTCACCAGTGAGGACCATTTGCAATGTCACCTTCACACTTTGTACAAAACTGACAGCAAGTTTCAGAGTCCTGAACTGCTGCCTGTATCCTGCCTTAGTGCCTGATGTTTTGGTGTAGTGCCTCATGCATGGTGGTGCCACCTGCATCAAAATCTCATGGTCTCTCCGATACCAGAGGGAGGAGGATGGGAAAAGAAGAGCGCCCACTGTCCAAGCAGGACCCTTCTGAAACCTCACAAAGGAAAGCATCACTCCAAAATGGAGTATTTCAAACTCCTAGATAAAAAAATACATTAATGTAGTGTCCAAACAGAAAAACTGAGCTGTCAAAATGTGTAAATATTGAAAAGTGTGTGGATTTTCTTAAATCATTAACTCATTCAGGCAGTGCACACTGTGCAGTCTCTGTCCTCTACAATGCATTAATATCCATTCAACAGGGGACAAAATACTGGATACAGTCAAACATAAGACACAGTGTTCTACAAAATTCTTCTACTTCTGCAGATTTTCTGGTCATCTTTCAACACTTTCTCTCATAAGATTTTCACAAAGAACATAATGAAATATGGGCTAGATGAGAAGACAGTGAAGTGGATTGAAAACTGGCCAGGTCCAGAGGGTGCTGATCATTGTCATGAAGTCTGATTGAAGGCCAGCAACTGGTGATGTACCCTAAGGGTTAATGCTAGGTCCAATCCTGTTCAACATCTTCATTAATAATCTGGATGATAGGGCAGGACATACCCTTTCAACCTCAACAATTCTGTGATTTTGTGATTCTGTGAAATTCAATTCCCATAATATTTACTGAGTCTTGCATAATGTTACATGGTCTTGCATAACCAGTTACATTTAATTCCCTACTTTGTAGGTTTTTTAATAAGATCTCTTCACCTTCATGCTGCCACTTTAAATCTTTCTAGCTGCATGGGTAATTGAAAATGTTTCTATGAAATGATTGTGCAACAGCCTTTGTAAAACAAATTAATTTCTTAAGAGACTGGATCCACACGTAACTTAGACAATGGGAACTCCACAGCATGCTCCTAGATGTCTCGACTTCTTATTTCCCATAGGTATAGGAAAAGTCAATTTCCTTCAACACTGGGTGCTCATAGCATACAGACTAAAAGCTATCAGTTAGAGAGGGATCACTGAAAACAGAGTGCATCCCATACCCTTTGGACTTCCTCAGTTACAAGAGGAGAAAACAAATCTTTGAGAAAACTTGAGCTTGTCTTTTGCTATTGTTGTTTTACTGAAAGTAGCCCAGAGAAATAAAAGTATTTAGTAAAAAATAATCAAATAGTTGTCTTCAATCAGTATTTAAGCCCACCATGGAAATAATGAGGCACAATATGACTTGGGTCTAAGTCACCAAAAGAGCTCCCCTATACATGAGGGTAAAGGAATTAATACAGCAAACAAAAATAATGGTGTTGGGAATACAGACAGTTGGCTTTCTTTATCTCCTGTTGGTATAAACCCCTAAATTGCATACATATGTTTAAGTCAAAATCTACTGGGAATTAAATGTAATGCCATAAAAGAAAAAATAAGTCCCCATCTTTCATTAATCTGAGCCAGATTACTGAGGGGATCTGCCTGTTATCCACATTGCAGTTTTGCAGCACAATAGCAAAACAGAAAAATGTCTACTTAAAGAATTTATTTATGGTATTATTAAGAGATGCAGGGAGGATTAGCCTATAAAACTGGCTGCCCATATCTGTTTTTAATCTTTTGATACCAATTTCTGTATTTTCTTCCTTCCAGGGGGATACCTATTGGAAAAAAAGATCAGTGGTCTGCGCTGCATCCTATGTTCCTTTTAAGTGGTCAGACTACTGTGGAAAAGAGTATTTCTTTCTGCTTCTGTTTCTAAATTTGCTCTTTGTCCAAAACAAGTTATCAGGAAAAGAGGTGGAAGAAATGGGTCCAGTTCTTCCCAGAAAAATGAAAATAATTTTTTGCCCCTTGAATCTATTCACTAGCGTATTCCTTTATAATTACTGCAGCTGGACCACAGTCTATTACAGGAGATAAACCTCAACCTGTCTCCACACCCTTTTAGTCAGTGGGATTATAATGATAGAAAACAAGCCTATATGTAGGGACAGAAAAGAATATTATTTATTATACCAATTTTACAACTGATTTCCATCAGATACCTTCATTGCTGGTACTTTGTGATGCACAGCAGGTGAGTTTAGCAGCATAAATAATTTGGTAAGTGGGTGTTTGGCAACTGATTTTTGACCCTTAAGATGAGCATCTGGGTGAGTAGCTCATCAACTGAAATCTCAAGAAAGCTGAGGTATACCACCTTGCATAACATTTCTCCTGTGGAAAAAAATTCAGTATTCTAAGACACACAGAAATCCTGTGTAGTATTTATAGACTGAATTCATTTGAGGGGTTTCTTTTTCTATGCATGTTTTTCTTCTACCACTTTAAATTTACTATTATTATGATGCATACAAAATACAAGAACCATATTTTACAAAATTCTCCAGATACAAATTAAAATGTATACTATCATTTGGCTTAGTTAATTTAAGAGGTAATTAAGTTTTCAACTTAACTCTTTCAACTTTCAACTGCTTTGTTTTAAGTATTATTTGCAATTCGTTTTATAATAGCTTCCAGTTACTAAATTTCAGGTACCGTTTTAGAAGAATAATTAATTGTAGTTGGTCCCTATTTAAGCCAAGAGAAAATTTTCCTCTGAATTGCTGCATTTCATTTAGTAAAAAAATTCATGCACTTGACTTCCCTTATCTTGTATTCTTGTGTTAGGATTTGGAATATTTTGGAAATTTATGAAAATTAAATCTGCTGGATGGAACTGCACTTCCAAAAGAAAAATCTAATAAAGGATTGATTATGATTTCTCCAAATATCTCAAAGGATTTGACTGATTGCTCTGAGTTTGGAAACAGATCCTGTCCTGAGAACTGTAGGTCAGCGGGAGTACAAGGGGTAATATATCTACTCATAACAGCAGTCTTCATTTTCACCATCTTTGGGAATCTGGCCATAATAATTTCCATCTCATATTTCAAGCAGCTTCATTCTCCAACAAATTTCCTCATCTTATCTATGGCTGTCACAGATTTCCTGCTGGGCTTTGCCATTATGCCCTACAGCATGGTGCGGTCTGAGGAGAACTGCTGGGATTTGAGGATTATATTCTGCAGGGTTCATTACAGTTTTGACCTGAGGCTCAGTTTAGCTTCCATTTTGCATCTTTGTTGCATTGCTGTGGATTGGTTTTACGCAATGTGCCACCCTCTGCATGACTCCAGCACCATGACTCCCATGGCCTTAAGGCAAATCGTAGCCATGTGCTGGCCAGTGCCCGCTGCTTTTGCTTTTGGTGTGGTTTTCTCAGAAGCTCACGCTTCTGGATTTGAGTGCTCTGAAATGTTGATTAAATGCTCGGGCTTGTGCCTGATTGTGTTCAACTAACTGTGGGGGGCTTTTTTGTTTACAGCTGGTTTATTTGCTCCTGCTTGCATTATGATAGGGATTTATGTTAAAATTTTTACAGTCTCTCAAAGGCACACATCGGAGTTGAGCCTGGAACACAGGCTCTCAAAAAATAATAAGAAATATGAGCTTTCTAAGAATAAAGACGGGAAAGATGTTAAGACTTTGAGTATTGTTATGCTGGGTTTCTTAATATGTTGGTTTCTCTGGTTTTTTGCAATCTTAATTGATCCATTTTTTTATTTTTTCTACTCCTTTACATCTGTTTGATTCTCTAAACTGGCTTGGGTATCTAAATTTTTTCTGCAATCCATTACTATATGGATTTTTCTATCAGTGGTTTCAGAAAAACACTTAAATATATATTAAGAGGCAAAATATTTAATCCACATTTTCCTACAATAAAAATTTTATCTGAAGATCAGTCACAGTAATAGATTCTACTAGTGAGAGTAGCTCCAGAAATGAAGAAGAAACAGTGAATTACTGAATAGTCATGTTTCAGTATGAGTGCAATATGGATTTTATGACTCAGTCCTGTAGAATTATCTCATCTAATAATTCTTTAATAAATTAGACTCATATGATCTTTATTTATCACTTGTTTTCACTCTTGATGCCTTGATAGTGTTTCAGAAACGTAAGTCCTTCTAGAATCTCTTAATGCATTAGTTTGTTTTTCTTTTTAATTTCAGAAATATTTACATACAGCCCATAAACTCAATATTTCACCTAATCTTGTAGTTATACAGCTAATCTTTCTTAGGGTTCACTCTTAATAACCCTAAACTGAACATATCCCAGGCTCACATAGTGAGCCTTTATGAAGGCAGCAGTAGCAGACGTATAGTCTCCTGCTGTTCCCAAGCAAATCGAATGGGAGAGTTATTTTGGCTTGAAGTCGATCTTTTCCCCTGAAAACCCTGAATCAGGTTTTCACCCTTTATCCTCCATGTGCTTCATACTTGGGAAGGAGTACTCAGGAACCAGAGCATGGCTCACACTCAGCCCTGTGCTTGTCTGGTCTTTGTTTAGATGTCAGGCTCCAGATGTTATAAAATATGCTTGCTGAGAGCTCACAACACCTTCACACTGAACTGGGACCTCTAATTTAGCTCCTTGTCATGCTGAGCTCCCTCTGAAGTCAGAAAGAAAGGGGCACTGTCAACATTCACATCAGTTACACGTTTAAAATAAGCTTAATTGAGTTTCCTTTACTCAATGCAGCCACGACGACATTTTTATTGCAAGTTGTACCTCTAACTTACCTTTTTCTCTATGCATACAGTGTATACTCTACTCTTATTAAAGAGTACCAAAAAGCCATCCATGTTTATCCACTTGTTGGCTTGTCACATCTGCTCTGCCATGCCATGCCAGTGATGGCTGCTTGTTTTGTTTGCTGAAAACTTTTTAATGGATCTATGATAACACAAACACATGCTATTTTGGATCTGGAGAGTTCCAGTTTCATGCCAACCTTGAAACACTTAAGACAGGAAGGATCTGAAAGGTCACAGACTTGTCTGAAGTGTTATGTAAGGCTCTCACCTTTCCCAATAGGAACATAACCCCCAAGGTCTTTAAGTTGACACAAATACTTTCTTTGTGCACAGTTGTCACTAGCTGAACAGCCAGACCAGGGAACAGAGCAGGGCTGGATGTAATAAAGTCTTTAGGCAGCTGGAAGGTGGATGATATGTTGTCCCATACCATTGCTCCATGCATGCCCAGGAGGACCTCTGGATTAAACATGAGGGCAGCTGGAGCCATGCTCAGGGAGAGCAAGAAAACTGAGAAGCAGGTTGTTTGCAGCCAGTGACTCAGCCCTGGAGAGCTCGATCTCCAACACAGCCTAGCCCTGACTTTCAGAGCCTGTGCTGTTGCCTCAGGTTTGTCTAAACTCTTCTTAATCTGTTTTTGCTCCTGCAGTGCATTCCTGGAGGCCAGCTCTCTGGAGAAGCAGAGGGCAACCTTTGCATAAAACACCTTTCACACAACACTATAGGGGCCAGGGTACCATCTGAGATATCACCAGGAACTTTCTGGTTCCCCTCTTGGAGCTGAGCCATGTGAAATACACAGTGTTTGGAGGCAATACATAGAGCCTGCAGTGTGTCAGCTATGGCAGGGAGAGGTGAGCTCTCTGCAGCAGAGATGGTATTGCAGCCAGCTGTGCCAGGTATTGTTTGCAAGGAGCTCAACCTGGCTTCTTCAGAGAAATTTACATGCCAATAGACTTGTCTTTGTGTTAAAACTGCTCCATGATGGGTTTTTATTGAAAGTTAACAAATTATATATGGTCCCTGATATCCTCCCAGCAGTGAGACCATGAGTCAAATGATGGATCACAAAAATTTATATATAATACTAATCTCGGACACAACTACAGGTCCTTTTTAAGTGTCTTCATGTTTGCTGCCATCAGTATTTTCCACTGTAAAACTATTTTGCAGAGTTTAAATCCATTCTGTTAGTTGCACAAGAATGTGCTGCATTAATGTTATGTGTCTAAGTCTCTAAATACACAGGTATTTCTGAAAGCTCTTCTAAGTATTAAATGTCTAGCCGGTGACACACAGTGTAATTGGAGACATTTAAGTAATGATTAAATTACTTCATTAACATACAGCATAAATAATTTAGAATCAACCCAATACATTCATCACCTACAATGCCAACTTTTGTCTCAGACAGCACATCTTCAGGGAACAATAGTGACCTGTCTGTGAGGTTTCAGTGTGTCATGTCCTTCTGTGTGTTTAATGTGTGCCCTTGGATGTTAAATGAGTATCTACTTAGCTAGTTTTGCTAAACAACTTGTAACCTGTCAGTAGGTCTTTAGTAGTTCTTCTGGCCAAGGGCTCTTTCAGATCTGTCAAATCAGTGTAATTCGGCTCCTGAGTGACTTTGTGGCATGCCATGCTGTTCTCCCTGCTGTTAAACTTGATGATGGTGCTAAACTTGCTGCTAAAAAATACTCCACTGCTTGGCACAAAACCTAGCACACCAGAATAAAAGGGATTTTTTTTCTGTGAACCACACCTTCTGGTACACTGGAGAACCTGAGTGTTTGTGTTGTTTTTTTTGGTTTTTGGGGTTTTTTGTTGGTGTGGTTGGGGTTTTTTTCTTGAAACACATACACATACAGTAATGTATTTTTCCACACTACACTGTTTTAGCATTAATTCTGGTCTATATCAAATGTAGATGGTGTTCTTATTCCTCAGGGAAACAGCCAGAAGGGTTAGGATGTCTTGATTCCAGCAAGAGCTGATGTTGCCATCAGAGGAAGGGCAATTCTGGCTTCAGGAGGAAGTTCAAGCTGCCACATCCAGGCGAGGGCAACAGTCTGAGAGCAGTTCCATGGTCCTTTTCCTTTCTGGTACATCCCAGTTTGAACATGCAGAACAGCTAGATGTGGTTAAAAGCATCCCAACCAGGAAATCTGCACTCAGCCTTCCTCTTGCAATGGCTCAAACAGCAACATTCAGAGTTTTCTTCAAAGCCAGTGATTTTTTATTCGAAAAAGTGCTATATTTTTATTCTCAAATGATTTGCAGCTCAGGAACTTGCAGGTATATCTGCAGTGCCTGCTTGTGGTCAGAAGAGTAAAATTCTGTTCTTTTCTTTTTAATCTTTTTTTGTCACAGCCTAAATATTGAGGAAGGATTTCCTACCCTCTTGTGGAATCCACAGGCAAAAGCAGCTTTAACAAAAAGGGTCAGCAACACCTTATAACAAAACAAGGGTAAAAAAAAAAAGGTTATATCCCTGGTTTGCAAAAACATCATCTGAAAACTGAGAAATAGATTGGTTTACTTTTGCAAGCTCTGTGTTTATTTTTATTTTACACCTTAATACTTCAGAGCACTTAACAAATATTTAGCATAAAGCTCCAAAATTAATTACACAATATTTAAATTAAAAATTTTGGTTTACAGGCATTAATTTTTCTACTCAAAACTAAAATATGCCAAAGAAGTCAGAAAAGTTCAGGTAAATCAGTACTTAATAGCATCCATTTTTCAGTTACAATGTTTTTAACAAAAAAACCCTACAACATTTTAATCAGCTTTAGTGAAAATTAGGCAAATGAAAGTAACTGCTCCAAGAAGTTCCTGACAAAAAGGCATATATAGCTATAAAAGTAATACATTACAGTAATTTATTTATTCTTCTGTTTACATAGCCTAATCAAATTATCTTCCTTCTGGATCAGTTGCGTGTCAGCCTTCATGGCTGCAGCAGCAACAGAGCATTTATGAGATATTACAGGGAACACTGACATAAAAAAAAGATGTGCAGTTTCTCAAAAGACAGCCATGAATCTTTTTTATCTGTATGTAAACCAAGAACATTCCAGTGTTCCCTGTAAGAAAGGAGGAATGTTCTCACTTTTATTTTTAATTACTCATTTCTACCAAAATGAAGGATGGAGAAAAAAAAGGACTCCAAGCTGCTTTGGGTTTTATTTAATAAGAGAAAGGATAGTTAAACACACACAAAAAAAGCAATCTGTTAGTGCTTTGGGGTGCAGGCTAGACCAAAATGGAGAAGAAGAGAAAGGGAGCCTTTTGAAGCATGAGAGGAAATAAAAACAGGCAAATAGGTTTTTTTACTCTGCTTTAGCACAGCTTTCTCTTGCTCTGTGCCAGCATGCAGAGGCTGCCACTGCAGCAGGTTGCAGGTGACACCAGTTGGGAGGGAGGCAGCTGGCCTCAGCCACCAGCCCCCATCAGGACTGCCCCCCATCCCGCACTTGGGATACTACCCTCAGACACTTTAGTTTCAGAGCCTGTGCATGACTGAAGTGTACTGACACTGCAGGTACCCAACACCAGCAGAGCCAAGAGCCAGGTTTTGTCCACTCTTCCTTCAGATCAGATGTTGATTGACAGAACTGTCACAGCACGTGTGACTGTCATATTTGTCTGTAGACCTGATGTAACACTGTAATCATGATGGTTTAAAAGATCGTCTGAAGGCATAGAGATATGTTCTAAATAAATCAGGAGAGGCAAGATTTGACTCAAAGAAGGGATTGTGTACTAAAGGACCTATTTTTCGCAAGAAAACTTTCCCCAACAGATCTTTTTCTTCAATGTGTAAGTAATTGTTTTATCTGGTTTTCTTCCCAAGGACTGACTGTGTTGCAATACTTTGTTGAATATCTCACTCAAGTTGCCAAATCATTACTTCATCCAGCCTCTGGACCTCACACCTGGTGTAGTATTGGTCTGACTTTGTTAAGATTTCAGGGCCCAGAAATGCAAAGCGTGGGTTTAGTCCCTGTGCTGTGTGCATGTAGAGATGGGGAACCATCCTGTCCAAAATGGTGGGAAATATGTCTGTGGGTGCTTCCATCCATCCTCTCCAGAAATCCACTCTCCCACCAAGTTTCTGGCCTGCTCCATTGTCAAAACTGACATTTTCTCAGTGTTATACTATGGCCCACAGCACAGCTTGCTCCATAAAATCCAGCTGGTACCTTGGGGCTTCCTACTGCAAACCCTGCACATCTTGTGATGCAGTTGTGTGTAGCACCTCACCTTCCTGCTGGATTTCTCTCTCTAGACTGTAATTATATCAACTTTCACCCATTGCATTAGATCACCAAAACTGGCATCCCCATGAAAGAATTTTCTTAGCCTGTCAATTTTATTCTTGCTCACCTTTAGCTTGGTTTTTCTCAGGGTTAAACACTAACTGGTTTGTTTAGATTTGGTTTGGCTTTTTTGCTGTTGTTGGTTCGTTAGTTGGTTTTGTTGTTCTTGACTGCCTTTCTCCAATAGCTGATATTTTTATTAACTCCTCAGCACCTAAGGACTTGTGTAATGCCACCTTCTGGATGGGTTATTTCAGTTCTGCCTGCAGGTCTATAATTTATGCTTTATCATTTGATTAAAAAAACTTTGAAAATAGTCATTGCAGTTGCAATACTCAGACTGCTATTTTCTGTGTACTTTACTGCCTTCCTGTTGTATTCATTATAAATTAATTAGCAACTTCTGGAATTACTTTCAGAAAACTTTGCAAATACTTATATAGGTTCTTTTAAGTTTTCAGTATTTGCATTTATGCAAATATTTGCCACATACAGTAACAGGTAACCTATGAGTGGACTTAGATACAGCAAGATAATAACCTAAGAAGTGTCTTGCCAGATTCCAGGAAATGACCCAGCACACTGAAACATGTACAGGATATATTATCCAGATTCTTTGCTGTGCGTACAGAGTCACAAGTTACATGGCCAAGACACTGAAGAACCATTGTATCCATGAGTCAGTGGCAACACTCATGCTTAAGTCATATGAGGTAGTTATTTAGGTATCATTGGCTGAAAATTAGCACCCTAGTCACACCAATCTTTCCAAACAAACTATGGGATGAGAATGGAGCCAAAACTTTTTCCAATTGAAAACGCTCCATCATCTTTACCTACTCACAGGACTGCAGACATGGTAAACCTACCTCAATCTGCTTTTATAAATGTAACTTTTCATTCTGTAGCTGAAAAATATTTTAAATGTGGGTTGATTTATGGGATGGAGGTCTACTTTCTGAAAAACTGCCTGCCTCTCCATCTGCTACGCTGCACTGCTTCTGCAAATAAGTTATCATTAGGAAGGTGGGTACATTCCCTCAGAGGAATTAAAGGTTAGATTTTCAAAAAGGGAGTAAATGAAATAGAAATAAAAACTCTATCATACTTGTCAAATGTTGCATGGGCAAAGCTTCAGCTCTGTCTTCCCAGTGGTTACTGCACTGTGACCCTTTCCCACTGAAAAGATGCCAAAGTGATGACTGGGTGCTGCCATGCAGCTCCTCTACTGTGTGAGTACAGAAGGAAGATGACCCTGTTTGGTGATGCAGGACATTCTGGTGCATCTGGCTTTTCTGATATTGTGGGCTGATCATTTTTTATCAGCCCATAAGAATAGTGATAGTGATTTTTATTTCTCATTGTGACAATTTAGCAGAAATCAACATCTCATTCAAGCAATGTGACCAGCAGTTCAGGATGGTCCACTCAGGGAGGAAGAAGATATGTTTCTACAGAGTTTGAAAATTATGTTTAAAGTCTGTGGAGCAGCCCTGGACTAGAACATCACCTCTAATCTCGCAGACTCACAATCAGACAAGCAAGGAAGGAATTGCAGGCAATTATATAGACCATTTCTGCTTTGATGGAAATTGCAGGGAGTGAGTGATATCTGCACAGCCTGGGACCAGTGGTCTGGCTGCAGGTCAGGGCTGTGCAGGTGCCTGGAACCAGCAGAATATGGGTGGTGGGGAGGTCTGCTTCAACCTGCCTTGCTCTCTCCTGCCCCTTGCCCAGGCCAGTTCAGCCACCTCTGCCCTTTTTCTACCACTAAAACACTGCTCAGTGTAAAAAGGCAGCTTTGCATGGGCCATATCCAGGTAGTTGTGTTTTGGTATATGGTGCTTTCCACAGGCTGGACTACTTGATGGCTTGTATTTATTTTGTTCTGCCAGCGCTGTGAAGCACACCACCTTACCTTCCCCTCTCCCTTCCTTTTCTATCAGCTCAAAATATCCTTAGTTTCTAATTTTTTTTCTGAAATGTGAATTAACAAGTCCTATTAACACCTTGCTTATTTTGGTTAGATTATTCCCAGTTTACCTATGTTTTGCTCACTGCAAACAACAGCAAAGGAAATTGGGAACTCTGGAGAAGGGCTGTATTGGTTGTACCTGCAGAACTCTTGTAGAGTTTTGGGATTACTTTTAACACCTGTTATTAATTAATTCTTCTGCAGGGAACTATTGAACCAGAGGCTGTCACGTTCAACTATTCAACTCTTTTCTATGTGTATTTTGGCATTTTCTGTCAATATTTTGTAATTCGTCTACTTCATCACTAACCACTAAAAACTGCACTTCGGGGTCACAATCAGAAAAAAGTTTGGACAAAAAAATTATGTAATAGAATGTTTTGAATATGATGAACTATTGGGATTTTTCACTTTATTATGGGATTAATATCTGCAAATTTGTCATAAATGAAAAAAGAGACAATGGATAACAAGATCAATAAATTGAAAGAAAGAACACTTCTTTTGTATTAAGACAATCCTAGAGTGAAGTAAATATACGAGTTCTTAATTTCAAAGTTAAGAGACAAAATATCTGAATTTATTCTTTTTATCAGCTTTCTGAACTAAATTATTCTGGTTTTAATCCTCTAATTTCTCAGCTGACTAATTTGGACAAAGATGCTACAGATGGGGAAGGCAGTGATTTGTTTTCTCTCCATATTCACCTTCAAACATGGTTTAAGTTTCTACAGTTTGCTTACCGAGGTGCTGCTTCTAAAACTGATCATACAGGTGTGTCCTACATGAGTACTTAAATGGATAGAACACAGACCAATGTAACTAAAAGTAGGAAAACATAAAAGCAAAGGTTACATAAAAATAGGATGCAGCAGGTGGAGGAATTTGTTGCAAGTGCTTTAGACTAGAATTTTCCAGTTACAAAGCTTAAGGTTAAATCTTGCCATTTGTGCAAGAAGTATGAAGAGAAATTACACAGCACACCCTATGGAGACCCCCTGTCTTGGAGGAGGGGTGTGCTACACCTAGCAGGATTTTAAATGGAACTGAGAGAGTGTTTACTCTACAAACATTCCCATCACTCTGCATTAATGATAAAACACTCAACTAACTACTTCAGAGGTGCTCACTGCTTAGGGAGAGAAAAAGCCAGCACTATGGGCTTTAGGGCTGTAATACACATGGCAGAAGATTTGAGATATGAGTGTTCTAGCTCCATTTAGTCATTTTAGTAAGCCCATAGCCTTCTCAAAATATTATATTCTATTTAAAGATCCCAAATCAGCTCTTTTGGTAGCTGTGAGGAAAAATATTCACAGCAAAGGGGCACAGATGATGGCCCTTTTAGAAAATCAATAATCCTCTGAAATTGTCTTGTTCTATTTTAAGGAACTCAGATTCAGAGGTTACTTAGAGATATTTAGATCTTAGATGTTATGTGCAGCAGTTTCAATAAAAAAAGACTTTGGCTATGCATGACTTCACTGCAGATTGAGCCATATCAGATAGCACACTTACCCTATTTTTGGGGAATTTCCTGTGGGTTGCTGGGCTGCATAGCACACTCAACAAAAGTTCAGTTTAAGACAGCAATTTTTCTGAAGAAGGAAGGGTAAAGAGAAGGAAGAGTATGATGGGCATTTTTAAATTTTGCAACAGCATTCTTAACTTTGTAAGTTAATATGTGCTAAAAAGTTCTTCTTGCTCCAAAGCAGAAAGATGTAAATTGTCATTATTTGAGCCTTCTCTTAATCATGAACTGGTCTCTTTTTCCATGACCAGATAAGAAGAGACAGGAAAAAATACTAACACTAGAAGAAAAACAGCTATAGGAAGCATGCAGCTAACAGTAAGAGACCAGCAGATGCCTGACAACTTGTTAAAAGTGGTCAGTTTTTCACTACATGCAGCAGGCAATTGAATCAGGCTCTACATGTGTAAGAATTAGAAAAAGGAATGGCACAGTAGATATTCTGTAGGACACCAGTGCAATACAGTGATTGTTGTAGCTGCTATGTTTTAATATATGCAATAAGATAAATGGTAAAACTCTTTCCCCTCTGTTTTATCTTTTTTTTTTTTTTTTTTTTTTTTTTTTGAATGGCAAGAACAGTTTCCTTTCCTAGTACAATTTAGTTACATTGAGATGAGGTGAGATGAGGTAATACGTTCTCACATCTGTTTATTTCAAATCCTTTTTGGTCTTGTCCATAAGGTTACGACAATGGTAAGAGAGAAAATATGGGTATTCAAAATATTTGAAACTAAAGAAAATACCTGGAGGAAGGAGACAAGAAAGAAGGCTTATGTGATATTTTGGGAGATTTCCTGAATAGAGAGTGATCATAAAATTTTGGTGGTTTTAAACTGCAACATATAGGAAGCCTTGTGCTTGGAGTTGCAATGTAATTTAATCTTGCTTCATTCTCCCAGTGTCTGATGTCTCCCTAGTTTGCTAAATTAATATTCATTGTTTCTTGGAACAGAAGCCAAAGCTGCTTCTACTGTTCCTCTGTCTATTCATGCTGTAGCAGAAGGTAAAAACCTGTCCCCTCTGCACATATTTGCAGATTTTCTATTATAAGGTTACCAAACCCACAGGATCAGGCTAAAGAGTGAAGGGCAGAATAGGATTCTTATAAAAGTTCTGGTGCCAAATTATCACAGAAAGACATAGGAAAGCTGTGGAAGACCTAGACCATTGGATGAGTTTTAAGACTCTTAAATTTTTAGGTAGGTGTTTATAATTCTGGTGTCTAAGTCCTGATTATAGCTGCAGTTGGAATGGCTGTTTAAGTTCAGGGTGTAGTGGTCAGTGACTATGCAGAAGATATGAATCATTTGCCAAATGCCACCTAAGGTGTCATTGGGAACCTGAGATGCCTACACAGTACTAGCATCCTGATGGGACACGTCTGGACATCTAAAATGGCACTAGATGCTTATCTGTGGGTCATCAGGCTTAATCGAGGCACTAACAGAAGTTTTAACATTTAGCTGTGTAGAAATCTGCAAGCCTCAAACTGAGTCCTGTCCTAGAGGCAACTTGACAACATCTTATATTGACACCTTTTACTCTGAACTCACTGCAGCCAAGGTTTTAGAGAAAGGGAATGTCCACCAAGTTGCTGGTTGGTTTTTGAGATATTTTCTACCAGTTCTCAATGGATTACAGAGGATATATGCCAAGAATGCATTCAATTAGTCTTTTTTTTTTTTCTTTTGAGTCCCGTTGAATTATCTGTCTTTATAGGTTTCTTCTGTGGAAGTGGATGAATTTTAGCCCCTCAGTGAGTGACCACCATCTATGTTGCCATGTAAGGACCGTGCCATAACATCTTGTGATTGTTGCTAGATCTCCTTTTTGGCTAAGCTGCAGGCTGGAATGATGGAGAAAGGGAAAAGCAGAACTCAGAGTAATGATGTGTACAATAGCAATGGTAGAGCAGACAAGTGAGGAGAAAATGCTGCTAAAATTCTGGGAGTAACCAAGATCACTTTCCCAATTTTCTGGCACCACATTTTGGAAATATCATGAAACAGCCTTTTCCTCATCTTTATAACTCTGCCCTGTGCCTCCTTACATTTGATGTCTGCTTGGTTTACCTAGCCAAAATCTGTCAGGATCCCTTTGTGTGAGTTTCTTCTTCTATTTTGCATAGTTCCAGAAAGAGATTAAGTTAATTATGAATTGAAAATGAAGAGGAGGATGAAGATGATGATGAAATGAAAATGATGATGAGCTGTAAAATAATGAATATTGATTGCTCAACAATGACCTCATTTTCCAAATGAGGACCTATTGGATTCTATCAGAGCTAGCTGCTGAACTTACAGTGATGCCATGATGTCAACAATCCATAGATTCTTTTATTTTTATTATTTTTTCTTCTGTAGGTTTGTATTTCTATATCTGAACAAAGTAATGCTGTTTCATTTTATACCTTTTATAAATGTTTGTTATTTCAAAATGGTCTGTCTGAAGTTACAGGAATTATGTATTTTCAGGTACTACTTAATTAAACCTTGGGCTTTGAAATAATAATGCCAGCTCATTTCACTACTGCAGATGAAAGTATAACATGTCTTTGAAAATTAAACTGAAAGGCAAAGAAAGATTCGAAAATAAGTTGCTAGTGAGTTTTTTCCTTTTTTGTAGGAAACATTATCAATATTGAGAGTAGAATTCTCTGTTTATTTAAAACATATGATACTTTGCTAATTATTCTTGCTGCAGAGCAAGTACCAGCCTAAATAACATGCAAACGGTCAATGCTTTTCTTTTTTTTTTTTAATAAATAGGTTTTACTGGTCATTCTGCAGTACAATTAACCCATAAATTTGTTCATGCTGGAAATCATCATCCACCATAATTATGTACAGCACTGGGTATAATAGGAACCTAATCTCATTTCAGGTTCTGGAGCGGATATTTTTATTACATTAGCAAACAGAGATGACAACTGTAGTAACAGGGATTCTTGCTGATGGTGGAATGCATCAGTAATAAGTTTTGGGAAGCTCTGCCAGACTCTTTGCCAAATACTGGCAACATTACTCTTCCTATGTAAAGCTAAAGGTGCGCAAGTGAGGTTGTGATAGCAGAGAATGAAATTGACCCATACGGTAAATTACACACCACTTCCACACTGCTCATGCCTTGAAAAGAGGACACTCATCAGGAATATGAGGCCACTGTTGGGCTGCTCCCCTTCATTTCATCATACATTGTGCAGGCCCAGGGAGCTGCACAGAAATGAGTGACTTGTTTCTGCATCACTGGGGCCCTGGAGCTTGTGCCACCCACACTGCTGGGCCTGTGTGTTTGCTGGTTAGGGGCCAGGGCAGGAGCAGGAGGTGGGAGGCAGAAATACAGTCAGGAGAGTGGGTCCTGATGTGGATACTGGGCTAGGAGGAAGGTGTGCTTTTTCAAAATCACACTATGCTGGTGTGGCTTAACTTCCATCTCTTTCAGACATTTTACACCACACTGGGCCTGGATCCTCAAACAGGAGATGGTTGAAGTGACATCCCTTTCATTTCAGTTTTACACACACGACAAGAATATAAATGACAAATACTCTGACCTTCTATCAGTAAATATCCAGAGCATCCTCCATGGTATGCAGTGACTGTGCATAGCACGGGCTCAACATTTCCCCTTTTCTTCACCCAGAGCTTTTCCCATTTAATCCAGTCATTTGAAATCTGATCATGCTCCACAAGAAACAGCAAAGGTAGGTGAATGATGATTCTGAACTCAATCCCCAGGTAATGCTGGTGTGAGAGCTCTAGAGAGGAGCCAGTGAAATGCATTTAGGGACACAAATGCATAGCATCATTCCATCAGCATCTCTGATGAGAACACTTAGAGATAGCTTCTTTACAACTCCTGTCCATGCACCACTGCTAGTAGAGGAAACTGTAGGAATCTTGCTGTTTTATTTAAAATGGTGGAACAGTACATGTTCTCCCAGTCAATGGCTTATCTATAGGAGTTAACAAAAGTATTCTGAGGGCACACCATGCTCTTAGCAGTTCTGATCAATAAATATGATCAATAGTCTAGTAACTGTAACTTCATAATTATTTTATGATTCTATTAAAAAGGCTATGTAAGCATTTTTATAGTACAGACACTTCAATGAAAAGCATATTTTATCATCCATTTTTCACTCTCAGGCTGTAACATCATTCTTCAACTGGTTACTCTAAACAATCCTATCACAAAGACTTTTAGATATTTAACAATAAAAGGTGTATGCTTCTAGTAAGTGAGCTAACAGCAGGTGAGGACCAGGATTTTCTTCATAAAGCACACAGCTTCACTAGGAAAGCATTTGGATACCTTGTTTTCATAGAATGAGAACGAACATTGATCAGTTATGATTGTGTCTTACCTCTAAGCCTAAAAAAAAAGTCCCCAAGTGGTGATCTGCAGGAAGTTTTCTCATTGATGAATGGTCACTTTTTTAATGGGAAATACACTTTGGAAATCACATAGTAGAAGATGTACTGTTTTCTGGAGGAAAACTGACAATGATCTCAGCTAAAGTTTTATAAAGCAGGAGTGACTGGGTCAATCAATGGAGTTTATATGACAAACAGAGATAATCAAGGCGGGGCCTTAATTTGGAAGGGATTTGCATTATACTCTTATTAGTGTACCATCTAATAGGATCGTGGGGGAAACACCTGCACATGTAGCAATGCTAAAATAATCACTAATAAAAATAGCCTTTAAAAATAGATTGACTATGTATTCAGCATTCCTGCAGCAAAAAAGGCATATCAGAATGGCTTTTTTCCTTAGTAACTTTAATTCATGAAGTGAGAAAATGACATTTCCAGACATCAATTAACATAAGAACTCTATGTAGGTGTATAAGTCTCGGAGTCTATGTTGCCTCTCCTTTCAGCGTGCTTTGAGACCCAGGAAGAACCACCCATGTAAAGTAAAGAGTAGTCTTGCCTACTTCAGGCCTTTAACTTTGCTCCATTCTGTTTGCAGTTTATTAGACTTCTCTATTATTATTGGGTTAGGATGCCTAGTAAGTTTTCCACTGTTTTAGCTGTTTCTAAATCTTAGCAACGACCAAAGTCTATGACAAAGCAGAATTAGACTTGCACTTCCCAATTTCTGCAGCTCTTCCTCAGGCGAACCTGGGCTATGTGGAGGAGGTGGCATTCCCAGCAATCGGGTGCTGCGGGCTGTTTGCTCTGTGGTATTTAATGCGCATGGGGGTATTCTGCAGATATATGAAGCAGCTCAGCCCCGGGGCTCTGGGGAGCTTTTGGCCCTGTCATTGTCCCTTTGAAGAGGCAAGGAGGACGCAGAAATGACCCAAATGCCGTGCAGGCAGCCTGGAGGCTCACCTGTCACTTCCCAGGTAGCTGGTCCAGGATGAGCCCCGCTGCCGCGGCTACCCCATCCTCCTTGTCCCCCTGAGCCCGGTACCGGCAGCGGTGAGAATGCATCCTTCATTTCTCGTGCTCCTGGCATCGCTTGGCCCCTCTCCCAGCTGTATATTGTGTATCTCTGCGTGTAAAGGCACCTTTGAAGAGATCTACAGTTTCCCACTCATTTTCTTTGACTTTTCCATTCTCATTTAGAGAAGAACTGACCCAAGCTGAAGGCAAGGCTGGCAAAGAAGGCTATCAACATAGTAACGTCGTATTTTTCACTGTAATATTGTATCCTTGCCCATGTTTTCCCCTTGCAACAGCATCTTTTTCCCTAAATGACACTCTCCCCACCCTTCACCCCCACTTTTTCCATTCGCACACGGCTGCGGCTGCCGGGGTTGCCCCGCTCCTCTCGGGAGCCCCCGGGGTCCGTCAGCAGCGGTGTTCCCCCGCCGGCCCGGGCGGAGCCGCCCGTCAGAGACCGCCTGGCCCCGCTCTCGCAGCCGCCCGGCGGGGCGGGGCCGCGCCTTCCCCCACCTCTCCCGTCACGGCGGGGCGGGCAGGCCCCGGCCCGGCCCGCCCCTCCACGCCCCGCACCGCCCCCGCCCCCGCCGCACCCCTGGGAGCGGGCTCGCCGGGCCGGCTAAGAGCCGCGGGAGCTCCGCCGAGGCGCCGGGGGTGTTGCTCGCTGCAGGTGGGGGTGACCAGGGCGGTGTCCGGCCAGCCGGGAAGGGGCTGCCAGGCGCGGGGAGCCTTTCAGAGGGAGGCGGGAAGGGCCCCGCCGGGGCCGCCCCCCCGTGCCCGGCCGTGGGGCGAGCGGGGCGGCTGCGGGCGAGGCCGGGGCCGCGGGGCCGGGGCTGCGAGGGGAGCGCGGTGTTGGAGCGCGGTCGGTCGTGTCAGCACCAGCCCCTTTCCCCGCACCCTTCCCTGTGACAGTCCCGGTACCAGGGCTTTGGGCTTGGCGATGCGCTCGGGGGAGAGTCGGGGCCTACAGCGGGTGTTTTACAGCAGCTGGTGTGGAACTGTAGGGTAGGACAGGCACCCCCGCTTTGTGGAAATGCTCCCTTTGCTGTTCCACGTCCGAGGTGAGCATGTCAGCGGGAGGGGGGTCATTATAAAAGCGGCCGATGTAAATAGCGAGCCCGGGCCTGGCGCGCCGGCCCCCGGCCCGACGTTATCGCTGTTTTCCTGGTGAATCACTCGCCGCTGCATCAGGAATGGGCGCTTCTTCAAACTCAGCAATTCAGTGGAAGGTTTCACTCCGCTTTGCATGCAGTGCAGGGCACTACATCTTAACTGGAGAAGCCCAGTGATAAAATCCCAGGATACTTTGCCAGAAGCAATGTGCTCCTGTGCTGTGATCCCCTCCACAAGCCGTTCAAAGGCAGCGGGCTGTGCCAGCAGGGCGAGTGGAACCCTCCTGTCGGGTCATTATCCAGCCTTGTGTTTTGCCGGCAGTGCAGCCCTTCTGCTTGGAGCTTGGGGTTTGTGCAATTGCTCTTAATAGAAAAGAAGGAAAGGGGGACCAAAAAGAGAGTTAAAATATGTCAAAATAGAAGAAAGTGGTGCTGAATGGTCGCACTGTTTTGAACTGTGTCTGTGTTTGCTTCATGGAGACGCCTTCCGTAGTGTTATGGAGGAATATGAGGTAGCACTCTTCTTGGTAGCTTACACTGAAGTGAAACTCTTGGGAGAGGAGAAGAAAAGAGACCATGAGCTGTGTGTAGTCATTAGCACCCTGATAGGCCTCAGAGAGGCTCGGCATCCATTGCAATCAGATTTTGTGCAAAGGTAACTTTTCACTCAGTGTGCTTGATCTGAGCACTTGGTTCAATGCGAACAAGCTACCATGAGGGAGAATTGGGTGAGAATATCTAGCGTGCCACTTACGTTGGGCTTCTCATCCATCTTCTTTTTCCCATGATGTGTTGTTTGCCTACCAGCAGCACAAGAAACTGGGTACTTTGAAATGGTCGTCTCAGGTCCATTTTCAGACTTCCCATTCCCTCTCTTCCCCAATAGTTCCAGTTCCCAGTGTTCATTTTCCTGTTCCTGCTTCATTGTAAGGCCTTTAAATGCCTTGTGAGCTCCTAGGGAACATAATTCTCTTACTTAAGGCATTTTGCCAAGCACTAATATGTTCTCTTAGGCTTGTGAAAGCTATGCGCTTCCTTCACCTAGTTCATCATAAATATCAGTGTGGATGAATCAGACAATTGTAAGCATGTTAATTTTTATCCATATGTGCTAAGCGTTGGTGATGCATTAGGCCTAATAGAATTTCAAGCTTCTGTGATTTAGTTTTTCATGCTGAGCAGTTAAAATGTCACTGCTTCAAATTGCATCTTTGTTCAACAGAATCATTTTTAGGAAAAATAAAACACTGACCAGTGACACAATCTAATAATTATTTCAAAAATCCCCAAATGTAGAGCTGTTAGACGATGTAAGCTTGGTTTTGGTAGGTTTCAGCATCAGTAATGTGACAAGGCTGAGGGAATTGTGCAGTGGGTAGGAAGTTACCCTTTGACAGCTCTTGTGTTAGTGTTGATGCAGTTTTAAATAAACTTTGCTTGCTTTTTCCTACCCTATATGGATTTAAGTTTGACTTCTACCTGAAACTAGAGGATTAAAAAAAAATCTGGAAACTTTTCTTTTAAGAAAGCAAGAAGAATTTAATTTTACTGCTACTGTGTTTGCATATTTGTTATGCTCCACAGTCAGTTTTGTATTATGGGGGCCTACAGCCTGCCTGTGGACCAGGATTTCAGCACGTTAAGAGCTGTAAAAGCACAAACTGGTAAATGTAATATCAGTCTCTAAATATTTTAGCTTAAGTATAAAGGAAAAAAAGACATAAGTCCAGAAAAAAAACCTCCCTCATCCACTAGCAAAAATAATGACAGATTTAGTGCTCACCTTTAATGCTCACCTGTATCTTGCTAAGTCAGTTGCTATGAGTCAGTTATGAGAATCCCTCAGGTGCTGTAGCAGGAGGTCCTTATCTTTTATGCAGCTATCATTGAGACTTGCTGAAATTTTTCCCCAAGTCTTTCAGCAGTTCATCACTTTTGCCTGTGTTTTCACCCTGCTTGAAGGATTTTGCACTTCTTTTTTTTTTTTTTGAGAGCAGCAGTTGTTTATAAAGGAAGCCACATACTGTTTAGGAGAAGCTTTGTTACTGTGACTTTTATTTAGGAGAAAAAATCCCATAAGGAAAGCCCCATGACTTGTCTCTGGATACTTAAAGGCATAAAATCAGATTTAAATTCAGATCAGATTTAAATTTTCAAGTGTTCTATGGAATGCAGTATGTACTTTTTTGCTTTCTGAAAGTTAAGGGTCCATGTAAACATTTCTAGGTCCTGATGCTATAACATTGCTCAGACATTAAAACTATTGCTTAAGGGTTCTTATCCTAATGTATATGGGCTAGATTTCTGGGAGAAGGAGGATTCTTTGGATATCTAAATGAGAAAATACAAAATAGATTAGGTGCTTATTAACTGTAGCTGACTGGAGCCTGCAAGATATTCGGGTGACTGCTGTGAGATCTGACATGTGCAGTGCTTGTCATATCGCTTCCTTTTATCCTGATGGAGCTTTCAGGAATGACACTGGGGAGCTGTGTAGATGTAGGAGTACCCACTTTCCTGTCTCTACGTTCATAGCCAATGGAAAAGTGGATTTTTTCTTATGCCTGACAAACACCTTTCTAGAAAATATGTTGATACTAAGGTTCATTTTTTGTTTTAGTCTGGAGTGACCGTATGATGTAGGAACCAGTTAATGCAGAAATTGTGAAAAATATGTAGCAGTCATTTGAATTCTTTAAACCTCAGTGTACAGTGAGGTCCTGCTTCAGTTCATATTAATGAAATGTTCTGATTTTTCATTTCATTTGTGCCCGTAGACTCAGTTCCTTGGACTTTCTTCAGTAGCTTGACAAGCTGAATTGCCACTAGGTGCACTCGCATTCAGAGGCAGAGATGTTCAGCAGAAGATAAAATAATCAGAAACTCACACCTGACTGAAACTTTTAGAGGAACTGAAGACTACCACAAGTGCAGCTCCATCCCAGTTTGAAGGCAAAGTGTACTTCCCGCAACTGCAGCAGGCTTTTAACTTCCCTGTTTTGTAAGTTGTGCAGCCAGTAATACCAAAATACGTCATGACAGAGTAGTTAAATGCTCTGAAAGTGAAAAGGGGAAATTTCTATGGAAATTCAGTGTCTTGATGGATGCTCCTATCACCCTGGATGGAAGGAAGTGCTTGGTGCATGCCTGGTTTTTTCCTGGTGGTTGAAACCCTGACCTTGTCTAGGTCATTAGCAGACTTTCCAGGGGCTCAGCTTGTCTGTGTTTTCAGAGGAGTTTGAGTAACTCAGCACTAACAAGTGAAGGGGATGTGAGTAGAAGTAGGGTGTTCGTCTGGTTCAGATGCCCGTGTTGCTGTGAGAACTAGAAGGAGAAAGTGTAGCAAAGATTGGGAGGTGATGACAGCTGATGGCTGTCCTCTTACCTCTCTTTCTGTCTGTTCCCCACACCAGTTGCTTACTCTGTCACCAGCCTGTATTATTAAAATACTCAGGAATAGCATTGTTAGCAGAAGAATGTGCATGGAGTAAACCAGCTGTGAATTTACCTGGCTGTCCTACAAATTTACTATAAATCTCAGTTCTTAAGTATGTGAGTTGATACAAAGAATTGTGTCGACAATTAGAGAGATCTACATGTGCAGATGAAAAGCTGAACTATATCCTGTGGACTTTGCAGTCTGTCATGGGAACATCTCATTATCTGTTGCATTTGGCTGTAGTAGAAAGTTGAAAAATCCTTAAGTCTTATGTGTTGAACAATCTATACATTTGTCAGTGTACTAGAATGTAACTTGTTTAAAGATACTTACAGTTAGCAATATTCAGTTGCATCTCTAGATTGTAAAGATGTTCCTGAGAACAGTGTTTCAGGGAGCTGTCTGGTGAATACAAATAACAAAAGAAGAAAAAGCAGTCATGAAATACTATTTCAGTTAGTTCTACACAAGGTAATTTGGTCTTTTGCTGTCTCTTCTCCTTAGCAGTGGCATTTTAACTTTACCATTAAACATATGTTTAACTTTTAACATTAACTGTAATATTTAACTAAAAAGTTTTTAGTCAGTAGCATTGTAGTTAGCATGCTACTAAGGTGTCTAGAAATAGTCATAACTTTTTAAAAAAACCTGTCAGCAGTTCTGAGAAATCTTTTTCAAACTTAGTTTTTAGGTGGTTTCTTTGGATTCTATGCCTATGATTGTATTTTTCACGGAATTGGTAGATTTCCTTGCTTAGTCAATGCACCAAGGTATCAAGGGTTTGGTCTTAAAATACAAATTAAGTGCAATGTTGCCTGGAGTTTCCAAAAAAATCAAGGGTTGTAATGCCAGCCTTGGCCAAGATAAGTGGGATTTAGGCTGTCTGTCTGGCTGACTTCAGACTTTAGTCAAAATAACTTGAATCTGCATGTGGTACAGACAAAGACAGGAAACAACACTGCAGACAGCTAGCCTGACTCGCGGGCGATAGTGCAGCAAGGAGAAGAGTGCAAATACACTCCCTGTCGGCTTGTCTGCAGTCAGGTTGTTCATTACTGGGGGATACCTCAGGGTCTGAAGCAGGGTTTGGGATCATAGTGAAGCAGCCATTTCAAAATCATGCAGAGTTTGTCTTCACGGTAGCAGCAGCTTGTTCATGTGGCACAGGTGATGTCACCTGCAGGGCAGCAGTGGTAGGCCTGACCTCTGTAGTTACATCCCTGGTGAAGTTTTGGAGGGATGTATGATGTCGGGACCAGTACAGTGTCTTGGCTCCACTAGAGACCGTTTCATATTACAGAAATATGAAAACAGTCATGTTTTAAAACAACCAGGGTATTGCTGCCTGTATTAATACAGGCATTTCCAAAGGTGAAAGGAAATCATATTTGGCAACAGGGGCTGTTAATTGCTTGTATTTAAAAAAAAAGTTTGTAAGGACTTGAGTTTGCAAATTGTAGCACAGCTGCTGTCATACTTGACAGAGCAGTTGGCCTTTTCATTTCCTTCTTTTCACACATTAAATGTGCTTTCTTTTTCTCTATATCTGAAACTGAGTTTTAGCAGTGTCTCTTACCCAGAAGCTGACAGGCCAGGAGAAGAGGACATTGCTTGGAAGGCACATGGTTTGGGTTGAACAGTGGAAATGTGGGGGAGTTAAAATGTTCAACCTGTGAAGGTGATGTGCAGGAGTCAACAGCCTGGAGGAAATTGTGGGATTGTGTTGGATGTGTGTGTGCTTGATTATTCTGCATTCTCACTGCGGAACAGATAAACTGCCAGTTTTGATTTGCACAGGTATTGTGATCTATGTCTTGTTAATTTCAATTTAGAATATGAGCACATGAACTTGTGCTGAAATTTGATCAGTATGGATGGAAAAACACCCCTAAAAATGTGTTTGAATATCTAAACTGTTGAAAAATGAATACATATTGACAAACACAGTAGCTGAAACAGGATAAAGTGGTAATTCATAGAGGTTATGTGATACTGGGTTAAACTAAAACTGGAGTTGATATGAATGATTGGTGTTTAGAGGGTGCTGCCTTCTTTCTGATGTCTTGTGTGATACCTGCTGGGATTTTTTTTCAGTGGTTACATATGCTGGATTGTCTTGGTGGGATGGGTGATACATGGTATGTAAATAACAATATAATTGGTTTGGGATATAATTCTTTAGAGAGTTTGGCTTTTTCAGACTAAATATACAGCTTTTTTTTCTGGAATGGCAACAAATTAAAATTAAACTCTTTCTTTGATTATGGTGGGGAAAATGCATAAGAAGTTTGACAAAGAATAAACTCCATCTTTGAAGTACAGTGCTTTTGGAGAGGATAAACATTAGTGTATGGAGTTTTCTTTAATCTTTTCCCATGTATTCTTCTTTAAGATGATGAAGACCTTTATAAACCAATGACCAAAACATAACTATTGTTTTCTGTAGGTAGAGACTATCTGACTTTCTCCTGTTGTGGATGACCTTGACAGCACATCTACTCAGCCATGTCGTACGGACCGGGTTTTGGGGATCCTAATCAGCTAGCCCAACGCATAACTTCTAACATCCAGAAGATCACACAATGCTGTAAGTTGCATTTGTGCATGTTTTCTGTAAAATTTTAGTAATGGGGTGCCCCCATTCAAGGTGAGTTTCTCAGATTGATCCATGGGAATTCACTCTGACTTGCCTACTCATTTGGCAGATTTGTGGCGCCCCATCCAGTGTGTGCAGTCCTTCCTTCGTGTGTGTGGTCAGCAGTGATCTGCCACAGCAAGTACAGATAGTGTCACTCTGTATGCAGCAGTTTTGTCCTGGCCAGTTAAGGGGCACCTTAAGATGGTAGGTTGAGGTGTTTACTGAGCAAGGTTTGCATCAAGTATTCACTGAAGCTTGAATTGTTTAGCAGGGACAGAAGCTGTGACCTTGCAGCTTCCCCTTGGGAGTATGTCTTAGATATGTAAAAAAGATTCTGCAAGTTTTAATATACCAGTATGTAGTTTCATGCCACCTGTTTTTTTAGCTACCTGAGGTATTCAAGCTAGAGGTTAGTTAGGCTGCTGGGATTTTCAGTCCTTTTTCCCTTTTCCTCCATTTTCCATTTTATTTTTGTGTGTGTATGAAGCAAATACAACTTGATTCACAAATTATGCGAAATGTATGGTTCATCAGAAGGGAGGTAGTCATGAACAACATGTGGCTAGTTTTGGTATGTGTGTTTTATGTTGTGCAGGATGCAGAGTGCATGCAGAAATTAGTATTTTAATGTTAAAACTTAAAATGAATTCTGATCAGTAAAATGTGTCATTTTTTATCAAATTTTGATCTTTGTTTACAAGACAAGTTCTAGAAGTTGGTATTTGTAGCACAGATTAGTGGCACAGATTGGGTTTTTTCCTATTTTTTCAATTACATTTTGTATTTTCTTCCAGAAAGAATTTCTTAACATCTCAATGGACAGGAACAAAAATTGCAATTTTGCCTTATTGAAAAGTTTCTGTACATCAGGGTTGTGTTTCCACAACCTAAAATTAACAAACCAACTCTGTAAAAGTCCTTATGCTTTAATTCCTAAAATCTACTCAGTGAATTCATTCAGTCTGACGGTTTCTAACTTGGTCTTCCAGAGGCAACTGCCAACCGTGACAGACACTGAGGCTCCAAGACATAAAAAATAAGGGGTTTTTGTCAGGTGAAAACATAAAGTGAAGTCAGTGCTTGAAACTGGAGTATTGTGAAGGTTGCTGAACATAATTAACTGTCTTGTGCTGGATTTAGTGATTCCTTAATCTCATCTTTACCCTTCCATCTCTTCTCTTCCTTCTGCTGTGTGTCTCCTCCCCAAGGCATGTGAACAGCAAGCTGTCCATGCATAGATAGGAGATATGCCAGAACAGTTATCTACAGTCCTGCTGTCTTTTGTATTTTGAAATTTATGTTGCTAAAGTCTGAGCAATAGGTGCTACTGCCTTTCCAAGACCCAAGTCCAAATGTCTCCTAGCCCCACTGCTGCATGGCTTCAGAAACAAGAGCTTTGCCCTGAAAAGCTCCAGCCAAGCACTTTCCTAGTTCTGGTAGGTTCACAGCTGGGTTCAAGCCCTTGCTCTTCTGTAGATCTGGCTGAACTGTAACCACTCAGTTACTCTTGCAGTCCATTCTCTGTTAGATTTTATGAGGATCTGGATCCTATGGACATACTGAACGTGCTTCCTGAACTGAGGTCTCTAAGGGCTTATGTACCTTTTTCTAACTTTTTTATTTCCCATGTGTAATACCTGTCCAGCTTTCTATTGGAATGTGGGAGCTGCAGGAACTTCCAGGCTGAATGGGCAGAAACCTGCAAGCTTAGGCAGCTATAGTGCTAGTCGGATGCTGAACATGTCTCTTAGACTGCAGTTTATGATCTTGGTTAGGGAGGAAGGGGGAGACACAGAGGACTCTTGACCCTAAATGCATGGTTTTCCGTCTAAGCAGTTGACTTGATTTTGCTAAGCATTTGTGAGAGGTGTCAACACATTTGAATTCTTCTGGAGGTGTGTAAATACTCTGGTTTTCAGAGTGAGATTAACAGAGGAAGAGAATTTAATTTCAGATCACCAGACTGTTTCAGGACTAATTTACACTTCTGCTGACATGCAAGCAAAGTGGGAACACTACTACAGAGATGCCAATGAGATATAGATTAGTTGAAAGGAAACTGGCCTTTCCAGCTACAAGCTGGCCCTTTAACTTGTTGGAGAAATACAGAAGAACTTCCTGTATTAGCTAACACCATGCTGCCAAGGTTTCATAATACACCAGAGTTTATAGGAAGTAGCATGGGTGAAAACAACAATCTTTGCTGTAACATTCCTTCAAGGCTGAAATATTACATACCTTCCAAGTAATAAATCTGATCTGTTTCAAGGTAAAATACGTATATTAAGTAACTCACACTTCATAATGCATGGCTGCTGTTGTATTAATACCCTCCCTTCTTTCCTAGTTCATGTAGCCCACTGTTACTGATTGTCTAGGAAAGCTCCTCTCTTTGCTGGTTTAACACACTACTTCAGTAATTATATCAGTTGCAAGGTAGTATGCTTTCTGGTTTGGGTTCTTCTGTGTTAATGGAAGGACCTAGGTTTGTGTTTGGTAACATCTTGGTTAGCCTTTTAACTTTGAATGACAGATTTTATTATCTGTTGATCCAATCATGTAGTTGACTGTTTTGTTGAAGATGTGTTGAGAGCTGTAAATCACTTCTGCCTTGTACAAACCTTTGTTCAACTACTGCAATAAGTGCTATCTGTAGTGGGCTGTTTGAGTCTCTTTGCAGGAGGGGGTGTTGGTGATTCCTTTTTAGGACCTTGAAGATTGAAATTGAACTAGCTAATAGGAAGCAGCATATGCTGCTGTCTGTACTGTGAGTTCTCTTACACCCGCCTGTGTTTGAGATCCCAAATCCCAGAGCATTCTGTGTATAGAAGCTTCTTTCAGCTGTTCTTTAGAGAAGGATCTGTGCTTTCTTTCACATTTTCAGCATTTCTGCAGAAATAAGTGATTATAGCATCACTTAACAACATCTAGAGAATAGAGCCTGCTTTCCTCAGCCTGAAACCCACGTTTTATCAGCAACATCTCCAAGCTGAGATTTAGGGAACTAGTCTGTGGGGTATTTCTCTATTACTTTTGTTACAACTGTTTCACTGAGAAGCTGGAGTTGCAAAAGTTAAGGCTGCTCTTGACATCTGAAGAGAGTGGCAGGCCTCAGGCAGGAGAAGGAGAGTTAGGCTCTCAAACCCACTCTGAGAGTTTTTAGCGTATCCATGTGACTCTGAGCAGTGCTCTGAAGTCTGGGGAGTCTGAATCACATGTGCTCAGATGAGCTGCAGTGTTGTGTGCTGAACCTCGGTGAGGTCAGCGATGCCTGCAAGCCATGTCTTGCTGATTTGGTTTCGGGTCTGTGTTAACAGTGATGAGAAGCAGATCTGCAAACAGCTAAGGGAACTTCAGATTTAAATAATAAAGACAAAGACGTGTATAATGAGCTAGACTTGGGCAGCTGCTAAATTTCCTTCTTGCTAGAACACAGCTAATGATTAAGGTTTGATAGTCTGTCTGAATTCTAGTCCAAAGTAACTGTAATTCTCATTCCAGGCCTATCTTATATCAGATTATAAAATCTGGGTGACCTACATTTCATATTTTAAAAGTCCAGTACATTTAAAAGTGGTTGAGGTTTGTTCCTAATTTTCTGAATATGAAGAATGAGAATATGTGGAAGAATATATGTAGGGTGTAAAGCTCCAACCTGTCTGGCCTTTGCAGACAGAGAACCTATTATCAAGGTGGTTTAATCAGTGTTTACTGAAGGAGCAGTTGTTCTAGAACTGGGTTTCATAGGTTGCACTCTCACTTATGCAGCAGCTTAATGGCAGCTGCTATTAACTTGAGACAAATCTAAATGCGTTCCTTCAATATTTCCTTGAAATATTTCCTCTTGGTCACTCGTTTACAGCAACTGGATAGACAAGGAATGAGTGTGATGCACAGGTACAAGATGAGCTAGCAAAGTATATTTCTCTGGGACAAAACAAATCCTGCCTCCTTACAAATCTGTTTCTATCAGGCAAGTTCATTTACCCTACTGGGATATGCCTAGGAGGATGAGCACATTGAATCCATACGTAATGGAGTTTTTTTCTTTTTTTTTTTTTACCTCCATCTCTTTTGGAAGGGCATACAATTGTATAAATCTGATCTTCCAACAAGTGGAAAGATGAAAGTAGATTAAACGAAACAAACAAAAAGCCTCATTTAAAGGCTTTAAAATACGTAACTTTCAGACTTCTCACAACTGAAGATGAGGGGGAGCAGTTCTTTGAAATCTGTCAATTTTCTGCATTTTAAAGGATTCTTTAAAGAAATTTAAGAATTGATTTGTGTGTGGCTAAAAAAGGGAAGGCATTTTATTTAAAAAGGTGTTCCCAAGAGGGAGAAAAATGAGAGTTGCATTCCTCTACAGGAACAACTCCACAGTTATAAATGTAGGAAGGATGTACTTAAAGGGGTAGGTGCTTTTTCTGCTCAGCTGGAAAGATTTGACGCGTGTCTCTGACAGGAACCGTGCAAGAAGTAGCCAGCTATGCTTTTTCCTTCCCCCACATACTTTTTAAATCACTCTGCTGTGTGTGGGTCATTGAGGAAGCAGGCTAGTATGGATTTGTTTTGCTTTTTAGTTAATATTTTATTTGTAGCTACCAAATATGTTACTTGGAGGAGTCCCTGAAGAAAAGTGAGAATGGTGCAGGCTAGATATGTAACTATCAAGTCTCCACTGGCATCTCAAGCTGGGCTTTGGGAGCTGTCCATTTAGAAGCTGTTTAGAATGCTGCCTTTTGCTCAGGAACACAGACCTAAGCCTGATATTGGTAAAATACACCCAGTCTTGGGGTTTAAAACATTTTGTAATAAAACACTTTCTTTTTTGGCTTGCAAACAGTCGTCAAGCAGTTAGAGAACCTATGCTAACTGAAGTAATGCATTCATATTCCTTCCCTACCCAGCCCTTCCTTCACTTCCCAACTCCTCCAGGTTTTGTCAGTATTTTGTGCAGAGTTGGTTGCAAAGCCAGTAGGAATAGCATAATCTACCCTTGCTCAGTATTGTCAAGGTGAGTCAGTGATAGAGTGTTTGACTTCCTCATGCAGTCTAAAGATCAGCCCAGCTCAACAAACACATTGTCTGCATGCTGCAAGATAATAAAAGTAAAATAAAATTCAGTAGCCACAATCCACATATGGCTGGATGGAGTCTGGCTGACTTTGAGAGATACTTTCTCATAGGGACTTCTGCTTTCTGCTGACTTCCTTTGCTGTTTGTTAAGGCAGCACAAGCATCAATTCATATACAGCACATTCCTGGAAGGTCAGCTTAAGCCAGCAGAGATCTCTCTGTCATGTGATACCTGTCCTGTGAGAACACTTTTGCTCAGTTTCTTTTGTATCTCAGGTTTTGTATAAGCTACTATTCTCACTGAATGTTGTTAAAATGGGAGTTGAGTTAGATCATATGACTTTGCCTGTAACTTTATCTAACTGTAGAAAATCATAAACCCTGAAAAATATTAAGACTTTGGATAGATGCCTTTATGTTGTGGTTTAAGCCCACTAGGTAGTCAAACTGTTCATCTAAAAAGACCAAAACATTAGTGAAAAGCTGTATCTGTCACTATGTTTTTAACACCAGCAGTTTTGCATGATTAGTCTTGGCTAAAGAAGAACACAGAAGGGCACGTGAAAAGTAAATGAAGTTGGTGAGGTGTTGAAATCGGAGCCTGCATGAAAACAACATTCTGTTTTGTCTATATAAAGTGTGGTTTTGTACAGGTGTGCTTCTAAAGAAAACAGGCTTCCAGTAGAGCTTGTTGAGACTTCTAACGGTGGTATTGTCAGAAATTTCAAGTTAGCTGCAGTTAACCAGATATAACTTTGTGGGAACATACCAGCTGAAACAATTTTTGTATTATCATTGCTCTTGTCCAGAAGACTTCTGGGTTTAGAATGAAGTTTCATAAAACCTGGAAAAGGCTGGTTATTTAGGGATTTTAAGCCCCGTTATGTCCTTTCACCTTTCATTTTGTGGACTTTTTCCAAGGCTGAGGAATAGAGGAGAAAGACCCAAATTAGCTTACTTTCTAAATATCTCTCTTTCTGCAAAGAGGTGAAGTTATTGAAGCCCACAGTTATTTTAGAAATAAACTATTTCTCAATACTTCAAGCCTGAATCGTTTGCATGCAGTTCTTAAAGGCTTTGTTCTATATATACTTATAGATATAATATATATATATAACATATATATTTAAGGTAGCATGCCTCACAGATTTGTTTATGAATCTGGGGAGTTTGTTAATATTTTTCTGTGATTTGTCTTGTTCATTAAAAGTATTTTGGTTCTATGAAAACTTACATATGAAACAGTGTCTTATTTGGATGACATTGCACAAGAGGGACAGGGTTTTATTTATGCTAGCAGCAGAATAGACTGAAAAATGAGTCTTCCATGTACGTTCCAGGACACTGTGTCAATATGTGCAGAAAAGGCCAAGTTTTTCCTTGACTGACACTGTGTTGCATTACAAATATTACAAGTAGCAAGGAATACAGTGAAGACATCCACAATTTTACTGCAACTGTTGCTTTTGTTGATGTAGTAAGTATAAATGGACTCACCTTGACAACTTTTGCAAAATGGCCTGCATTTGAGGCAGAGGAGAAGGGATGTGGCCAGGGTCCTCATGCTTCTGCCTCTCTCTAGAGAGTTGTATTTCAGACTCTCTCTAAGGTACTTAAAGAGCCTGTTCCAGCTCAGTTCTGCTGTATTTTCCTCCTTGTGAACAGGAGACTGCATAGCAGCTTGATTATACAGAGAGCCCTCTATCAAATCTCCTATAAAACTGCTCTGCTGGGAGCTGGACTCCTGTCAGGGCTCAGAATAAACTGAGGTCAGTGATCGATTGTGAGTGACCCTGGCAGTAGCAGCTACTTGCTTGTGTTGGCCAGTCTGTGGTGTGTTGTGTCTCCTTCTGTGTCAGCTCCTGAGGTAGCTGCAGTAATGACCTGGCCTCTTAAAAAGCCAGACTTCCTTCATGTGAGTGGGTTGGGTTATGGTGTTTGTGCAGCTACTGTTTACTGCAGAAATATTCTTCATTTTCATAAATTAATAAGGTACTGGTATTCTTTAGGGAAATATTCAAACTTCTAGGTTTCAGGAAGTTACCAGGGACGCTTTAGGATAAGAATATAAAGTGATTGATTTAATGACTTCCCCTTGGCTGAGCTATAATAGTTGATCACATGATCAGTTACTGTGCACTTAAGCAATGTGTATTTAGTGTGTTCTACACCCACATTAGCAGAACAGGCAATACCTCAATCCCACTTCATTATGTCCTTGAATGATCATTTTAAATGGGAGTACACTAGAATGAAATAATGATAACATCACTGAAAATACTGAGGGCAGGTCCTGAACTCGAGACATTGTTGCTGGTGTTCCTGGTCACTCTGGGGCATGATTCTATTTAGAAATGCCAGAAGCTGTAACAAAATATAAAGCAAAAGTTACAAGACTGGATGTTTACCCACTCTTCCATGCTTACTGAGTCTTTAGTCCTTAGAGCTCAAAGGACAATCTTCAGGCCTGTCCTCATTTTATTTTCTCCTTCCCACACATATATCAGTTACTGTTTTTCTGTGCTGATGCATTCTTCTCTTTTAGAATAATCAGTGTTATACATTGAGTTCAGACAGAATAAAGTAAATTACTTAAAACAAAATTACTTAAGTTTTTAGATATTTGATTCCTCTTAGGTGAGCTCTTGGGGATGCTTTTTAGTGTAAGCTGGTATCTTCTGACTAGTGTCCTGGATTTGATACCTCTAATAAACTGTCACTTGGTTAAAGTAGGGCTAGCAAGACAGCACTGTGGCACTGTGATTTGTGTAAATCTTTAGTGAGTGTGAGCTAGACCAATAGCTTTAAAGAGGCTCTTACACAGAAGACTTTCATCTGATGAAATTATTGCAACTAAATCAAAATCACTGAATCATAGAAAGGCTTGGGTTGGAAGGGGCCTTAGAGAACATCTGATTTCAACCCTCGGCCATGTGCAGGGATGTCACCCATTATATCATGTTGCTCAAAGCCCCATCCAACCTGGTTGTGAAGATTTCCAGAGATGAGGCATCCACAGCTTCTCTGGGCAACCTGTTCCAGTGCTTCATCCCCCTTACAGTAGAGAATTTTTTTTCCTAAACCTATTCTCTTTCAGATTGAAGCCATTCCTCCTTGTCCTGTCACTAGGTGCCCTTGTAAAAAGTGTCTCTTCATTTGCCTTGATCCAGGAATGTTTTCTGCAGCATCTCTTCATCTTCAGTCAAGTACCCTCAGCTGAAGTGCAGAACGAAAACACATTGAATTGGGTTTGAATAAAGTGAGGAAGTCTGTTGTCCCCAGGCAAAAGCAGTTTGAACTGGTGTAATTTTAACGAATAATTCTTTTGTTCCAGTAACCTGCTCTGAAGCACCTCTGAAGTTTATTAGATTCCACACAAATTAATCAGTAACTGAATGTGCTGTTTGTTGACTCACTTGTTCAGCTGGAAAGAAGTAGGAGGTTTCTTCACAGTTACCCAGCCGGTCTCAGTGTGTGTGAGGTATTTGACAAAGCATTTCTGCAAGGTGACTGTGCTGGTGCTGTAGTCACTGCTTATTTGCCTTCTGAAGCCATAGCTCGAGCATAAGACTCACATGGAGCAACTGTTGCACTTGGTGTACACAAAGGAACACTTTGCTGATTCTGCTTATTCTCCTTGGGGTCAGGAATAAGGCAAATGACTGAAAAGCAATGTCTTTAAATACCTGTTGTTGTTTTAGCCCTGTGAACCTCAGACAGTTACTAAAACCCTGTCTGTCCTTTAAGTATAGGATGGTGACATAGGTGGGACCATGACAATTAACATTCAGGAGGAGCTGTTCTGCTCCTTCTTCCTGTGAGATTCCAAGCCTTGCTGTTTTGTGAGGCAAGTTTCATTGTGCTTGCTCTGCCTGCTTGTCTGGTTCTTGTCCACTGCGGTGCAGTGCCTCGGAGTTTGTTGCTCATGCTGCTGTTGGTGTTTCTTCCTTGCACACCCAGTGAGTGCCACTTTTTTTGTGGAAGCATTAGACCATAGCTTTATGAAACTGGGCAGTGTGGTGGGTCTGGCTGAAGGAAACTGAAGGAAACAGCTGCTGGATGTCTATAAAGCAATCTTGTGTGATCCAAATAAGAAGTGAGGTTACCTCAATGGGGTAATAAGCAATACTCACTAAACATACTTGCCCCCAGTTTCATGCTTCTATATTGAGGTATATTTTTTAGAACTCTCCAGGTTATGTTATTGATACATGTCATTCTCCATCTGTAAAGCTGCAACAAGCTTGGTCATCACCACTTGAGGTTTTCAAGTTTGGTTTTTCAAATGTGAAATAGAATGGAGTTTGAGGTAGGAAGACAGCTGATTGTGGCTAACTTGAGAAAGTTTCCTGTAGCTGGAGTTACTGGTAAGCATTGCAAAGTAGAACCATCCTCAGTTTCCTTTGGCTAATGCTGTGGATAAACATCAATAACAGTGTTTGGATGCTTCTCAGCCCTTCCAGAGAAGGTGGGTGACCTACAGTCTGTTTTTCATTTCCATTCTCTTAGTCGGTGCATTGCCTTTCAAACATTAGGATTTTACTGAAGGGTTTGGGTGGGGTTTTTTCACCTTTTCTACTGCAGCAATGCTGTGGTATTGCAGCCTGTACAGTGATTACTAATTCACAGTTTGGGATTAAGATTATTTGCACTGACAATCTTAGAGGCAAGAAGTTGTTTACATTTTGGTCTTTGTTGCATTAATTTATTTGTGTCTTTAAGTTTAAAACTTCCTATGCCATCTTTTAAATGTTCTGATTTCAAGGACCAGAACCAGCAATTATTTCAACACAGATTTACTTGTAGTGATGAAACAGCTTTGCAAAGATGGCTGAAAAACAATACAAGATGAGGAGCAAGGAGATGAAACTTTCTTCTTTGCTAGCCAGCTCTAAAGCAAGGGTAGTTGTGTGATCCAGTATGTGAAACATGGTTTTTTTAATGAAAAAATTGTGTGTATTACAGTTCAGTCAGGAGCATGTTAAAATGTAAATATTTCCACTGCAACTATCTCTACTTCTGTAATTCTTGTAGAGAAAACGAGGTCTTTTATCAGAGACTACTACTTTCCTTTTTCTGTGCTTTTTTTTTTTTTTTGGTTTTTTGTTCTTAACTAGAGGAAGAGCTTCCACTGACTAGAAATGGAACCACTGTTTGGCTTAGTGAAAATAAACATGAGCTGACTCTTGAATAATTTTCTCTGTAGGAATTCAGGTTAGGTCTTAATTGTTTCTCTGGCTTATCATTAACCATGTCTGACCTGTTTCTGAGCATGTGACCAGCCTTAGAGTAGCTGAGTAGCTTTTATCAGCTAATAGTTGTGTATTGTGAGATCTAGATCAGGAATGCTGCAAAGACATGAAAAGTCTTCTCAATGTTATGGTATTGCTTTTTTCTAAGACAAGCCTAATTTTCAGGTGAAAAAAATGAGGTTCCTTTGCATGCAAGACAGCGGTTGCTTGGAAAAAAATGCTTTTTGCTTGCATGGTGTCATGTACCCAGCTTCCTGTTCTGCTCAGTTTCCAAAGTGGACTTGCTTTCTTTTATTGCCAGCCCACAGCTGGCAAGGTGCTGTTCCTGCAGGTACAGTGTGAGCCCTGACAAAGCTGTTGATTTTCATTCTATGCAAACGTCTACCCTGCTGTGCAGTGTGAAGTGGCTGCAGGAGCTCGCAGCCTCTGATGCAGGCTATTGCCATACCCAGGTGACTTTGGTGAAGAACGCCTGCATGCACACGTGGTGTGTGCCCTTGTGCAGCTCCTGAGCAAAGTCCAGCAGCCATGTAGGTATGCCCAAGGAGCCTAAGTGCTCACGTGAGCCACTGTCTGACTTTGCACTAAAATGGATTAAAATCATGCACAAGATGCAGTCAGTCTCTGTTGCAGGACTGGTAATGTCCAGGAGAGCAGGGAGCTTAGATTACTCCTGTCTTTTGGAACTCCTTGGGATGTTTGAAGAATTGGGAAACTGAGAAAGGGGAAAACCATAAAGAGTGAGGTAACCTAGGAAGCTGTCAAAACTGTGCTGTGACCTTTGGTTCCTGACTGTTACCGGTATGTTTGCAGTGCAGAGCTACGGCTTTGTGAGCTAGGCCTGAGCCTTTGGGTCTCTGGGACATTTGAGTGTTACTGATGGATTGAGAGGGCCAGAGATGTGATCTGCCAGCCTGAACTCCCTAAACAGGCTGAAAAGCTGGTTAAATGAGGGAGGCAGTACCATTATAAATACAGCCATCAGCAGTGAAACCGGGAATTTAGGGACTTCTGTTTTCCAAAGAGTAATCCCAGGTTTCCAGCAGTTTTGCTCTTCATTGCCTGCTCGGTTCTTCTCTCTGCTTGTTTCACAAATGGAGCAGTAGAAGGAGCAAGCAGAGGTATTTTTGCAGTCTAACCTTTAGGAGGAGACACTAAGGCTACCCTGCTTTTCCTTTGAGGAAAGGAAGGAAGGGATATTGTCTTATGATCTAAGAAGTTACAAAGCTAGTTCTTGCTTTTAATCAGATTCTGTGAGATCTGTGAGTACATGTGAGGGAAGAAGACCCTTTCCTTCTGTGACCCTGGAGGTAATGTCTTTAAGCCTGTTTAAAAATTACTATAGACTGAAGTTCTATAGTTTAGATGGCTTTGTGATTATAAATATAATATTATATCAAATGTTTGAATGAGAAGTAGCTACAGTGAGAAATCAGTAAAAAAACAAGCCAAACCAGAAGAGTTATAAGACTATAAAGAATGTATTTTTTGGTCTGTATACACTCCAGTATGTTTATATTAATATGAGAGGGTGCAAAGGCTGGATTTATTTAACTCACCAACCTGCAGGTGCATACCATAAATCAAGATTTCAGTAAGGTCAGCTTCTCTACTTCCTTTGTTATACTGCTCCTACCAACTTGTTTTTGGCTTTTTTATGAAGCATCTTCAGGAGTGCTGAAGACTATTGGCCAAAATTTACTTTTTCTGCTCTGCTTTTTTTTCTGCTTACTTACTTGAATAAGCAGTGTTTCATTTTTCTATGCAGTCTACTTCATATAAACCACTAATTGAATTTTTTCAATAATACCCATTATTGTGGAAGGTTAAGGTGGAAAATACTAAATTACAAGAAGCACAGAAAAAATGGTGTCAGTTCAGTCCTTGGGATTTTTTCCTTTACTTTATTTTTTCTGCTTGTGATTTGAAAACCCATTAGAATTTTGCTGTTTTGATGCATACCTACAGACTTTCTGGTAAAATGTGTTTTAATTTTATGCTAAATTTTTGAATCACAAGACCTGAACTGCCATGAAATCTGCCTCTGCAATTGTTTATCTGCCCAATTTTGCAGCGCTGGCTTTTAATTTTCACTCAGTTATCTACTTTTGTTCAGCTTCAGAAGTAGGATAATTATGCAATTAACTTGGAATGGAAATATTTTAAGTATAGGCCTTGTTTCAGGGAACCTTTATTTAAAACACAAACCTGCATTTTCTGTGCTTGCAGTTAAATTATGCACCTCTAGGTGGCGGTAGGACACACCGGTACTTTGGTTGGTTTTCTTTCCTTTTAAAAGTACCTGCGGAGTAACTGAGCTCCTCGGCTCTGGAATCAGAAGGGAGAGCGCCTTGGAACAAATACAGGATAATTAGTGTTCGGTTTTATAGATACTAAATCTCTGTGTTGTTGAAGATAACACCAGCCAGTTATCTTTTTGCTTGTGTTAAAACAATACATTTACTCTGACCATAAAAAGGAAGCTTAATTACCCCAAGCTTCTGTTAATTAGTGCGTGTGAGCAGCTGCCCAGAAGTGCGGGCAGCCGGACACTGCCTTGGCCGGCAGGCAGGAGGCAGGGAAGGGCTGTCCTTACTGGCCAGTGGTGACTGTAGGCAAAAATCAAAAATCTTCAGTTATGTTTTGCTGGTTTTCAGCTCAGTTAAAATACAACCTGAATGAAACCCATCTTGCAGTGCTATTCCCCACAGAAATTCTGTTAGTAGTTTATGCCGTTCAGTTCTCTCAAAAACACCTGCCTTAAATATTTGATTTTTTACGTATGTAAATATAACTTCCCCATTTTGATGTTTTCATTACCTAGGTGTGCACAGAAAGAATTGGCTTTTGTTGTAGCAGTTGTCAGCACTGGTATGTTTTGTAAAGTAGTGTAGATAATCCAGTATCATGTACAACATTCACTGGAGACTTGTTATGAAGCAAAGATCAGAATTAATATTATTGCTAAAACTGCTTTAAGGAATTCCAGTTTTATCTAAATGGTTAATGTAACTCATAGCTTATTTTCTTCTTTTACTGAAGTTCTGTCTCTTTCAGATCTCTTCTACAGTATATGGAAAAGTCCTTTTTTTTTTTTTTTAATTCATTATGTGGAGTTGTCACTTACTGAATTTTTAACTGTGTTTACTGAAAAAAAAAATTAGGTAGTGAGCTACTGAAATGAGGATCCCACATAATATCTGTCTGTGGTACACCGCTCTGCCTGGGCAGAGCCACAGAAATACAGGGAGGACAAATATACTTCTTTAAATCTTTAAATTTCCTGTTTCTACCTAAAGATTTGAATACATTCCCATCCTTCATAAGAAACCTCAGGTTTTGCCTCTGACATGGCAAAAATCATTCAGTAGTTGTTCTGGGACTTAAATGGAATCTTTGTAGTAGGTTGAAAAAGTCCTGCATATCAGTTTCTGTCAATTTATTTATTTTTATGGCTTTAGAATTGCCAAGCAAAAATGCATAAAACTAAGTAGCAATTTTCTGTGCCCCATTTAAATTTTTCTTCCTCTTCACGAACAGCTGCTGAAATACAAAGAATACTGCATCAGCTTGGAACACCACAGGACACGCCTGAGTTGAGGCAACAGCTGTGAGTACTTCACATAAAAACACTTCATTTCATTGCATTGTAAACAATCTCCTAGTAGGTGGTGAGGTGGATTTTTGTTAGGCAGAGTGCTTGATTTCCTGAGAAAGGTGAATATAGAGAAATATTTGAAACTTAAATGTTGAGATGTGCTTTCTGAAAGTAGGATAGTCTGTAAACTAATAGGCTGGTTTGCCTGTGCACATTGCCTGCAGTATCATACATCTATAAAACCTGTGCTGTTTGTCAGCAAAGGGAAAGTGGCACAACCAGAAAGCAATATCACTGCTCAAAAACGTACACCTACATGCCTCCACTCCAGTCAATGCTTCCAATCTGTCTGTGTAAGTGTCACAATATATCCACAATGAATATATTGGGGTGTGTTTTTTATGAGATTGGGTACTGGGAGAGGAAGGGGAATGTCATTTTTAGTGATGAAAGCTATAGTAAGGGATGACATTATGGAATAACTATGTGCCAAAAAATAGTAACAGAAGTGAAATCAGACTCCAAGGCAGATGCTCTGCTGGAGTTCAGTCACCTAAAGGTGGACTTTCACTAATACGCCTCTAGCAGAGAAAGCAGCTGCTCTCCACTTCTCTGCATGGTCTAATGAACCGGTATGATTTTTTTTCATTCAAGTCCTTTACCACATTGATCTCAGCATCACAAATGCATGTAAGCAACATGTTGAGCTCACCCTGGCATTTTCAGTGTCTTTCATGCTGTGCTGTGGCCACTTAATAGTAGCAGGAGGTGTGTATTTGACCAAAGTAATGATTTTCATTTTGTGTGAACCAAATTTCTTCATAATAGCCTGAGTTCAGGGCCCATAACATTAGCCAGGTGCAATCGACAGTGGATATTCTGCTGGGCACTGGAAATGGGTGAAGACCAACATACACAGTTATGCAATAACCCAGCAGGATCTAGGCATAAATTCACAATTAAACAGCACAGAAACTGTTGTGAAGGACATGTTCCAGACCCTTTATTGGGATAATTTATGTATATGTAGTAAGCTTGCTTGAGGTTTTATCTGTTTTTCACTTGTCTGAATATTTGGCCTTTCCAAGAGTTATATGATTATTTTAAATATTGATGCTGATGGCTTGATAATAGCATTCCAGATAAAACCTTTTCATATAGACTGGGCAGGGAGGATGCCAAAGCAGGTAAAGAATTTGAGTTGCTTCAGAAAAAAAAAGGTGAATATTGGTGAAGGACTATGTGATAATATCAGAAGTATATTCATGTATTCATAATGACTGCAAATGTATTGCTGCACATGAGTAAAATAGAAGAAACCTAAGGGAAAAAAGTGAGCAATTATTAATGATGCTGTCACGCTGAGGAACATACCTTCTTCCACACTTGTCCTGCCTGGAATCCATGATTTCACGCCTTTACAGCAAAGAATAAAGATGGCTTTTTGTGCTTCAGAGAAGCTTTTAGTACTCGTGTTTTTTTGAGAATCAGTGAAATTCGGCAAAGTAACTTAATGGTCTCTAACGAAAATTTGCATTTGATTTTAGGCAACAGAAGCAGCAATACACCAACCAACTTGCCAAAGAAACTGACAAATACATTAAAGAGTTTGGATCTTTGCCTGCAACAAGTGAACAGGTATAAAACCAGAGAGCATGGCTTGTTTGACTATCATGTTGGCTCATGTAAAGTATTTGAGTCACTTCAGTTCTTTATTCCTGTTTTCAAAGCACTGTTTAGTTAGTCAACACATTTGCACAATGCAGGGATACTTAAAACATAAAAATATTTTGTTGCTGTTCAGACTTGTCCCAAAGTTGTTTTTATGTATCAGGAATGAGGTAGTGTGACTGGAGTAGTGGGAATCAAGGCAGTATGCTGTGCCTTTCTGCTACTTCAGGTAGCTGGACACTTCATAATCCATGGCAGGGATGCTGTATCTGACTCTGCTGGCACTCTGACTGCTTCCAGGGTCAAGGAATTGTGTGCCAAAATGCCGTTTATTCACTGTCTGAATAATCTGATTATTCACAGTATGTATGTTCTGCATCACTCCCATCAGCATATGTGCTATGTCTTGTCCACAGGCTTTTCGTTTCTGAAGAGGAGTAGACAGGAGCTGTTACTAAAAACAACCTGTGCAGTCTTGAAACTGCTTCTTTCTGAGGTCTGTGTAAAATTTCAGGCAGAAACATGTGAAGTGGCTGTTGTGATTAGCACACTCCTGTCTGCCCTCCTGTGGTTTCTTATCCCAGCAAAATCTGTCACTTAAATAAGGGAAGAACAACAGGATCCTAGAAAACATGGATTTGGATTATTGTCACTTAAACAACTTGCCTGGTCTGTGGCTGGTTACCAAGGAGCCTTTGGGGAAATGAATAGTCTTGAAACACTGAGTTCAAATGGCAGGCCATAATCCATGTGTGCTCATCTTGTCAAGCTGTAAACTTCTAACAGCGATGTTAAAACTTTTTCTTGGTATATAACCTCTAGTTCAGCCAAAGTATCTTTTGTTTTTTGTCTTTTTTTCTGTTTGCTTATCTTGCAGCTGAAAAGTTCACAGTGAAATGTTTTACTGTTTAATTTTACTCCTTTTATCAAAGGTATGTCTTAACAAAATGCATAAATAATAGATTCATGAATGGAAAATCACAACCTTTCAGAAATTTGTAAGGGTTGATGTATGTATATATTGAGGAAAATATGGTGGAGGCTCTCCTGAGTTCCTCTTCCCTTCACTACATCTTAAAAAAAATACCCAAACAAGCAACAAAAAAAAAGCCAAACCTGAAAGGTTAGAACAAGTATTTCTGGACCTGTTCTAAAGCACTTAAAGGAGTATATGAACCCACTTCTGGATTCAGTTCAAGATGTATTTTCAACTTTATGTAAAATACATATGAATTGCCCTGTTCATTCTTTTCTGCACCCTTCCTCTCCATTCAGTCACCTCTGCATATTTTAGCATTCCTGGTGTCAAAATATTTCACACCAAAGCAGTAGGTTTTACAATCAGCAGATAATAAGGAAGGTACAATCTTTCTTATCCCTGCTCATTTTTCATTTCCAGTGGTTAAATGAAAATAAATACATTGATTTCCTCTTTAAATGCCGTAATTTGTGTGGTTATGTGATCCCAGAAGGAAAGAAGGTTTGTCCATGGAATTGCAAATGGTTTTGTTGACAGCCTTCCCTTACACCAATTTAGAAGAAAGAATATATATGCCTTGGTATTTAGCAGACTGGAAATAGTAAAGCCTTGAAAAGCATGAGCTCAGTTGACTTGTAAAACTTTTTCTCCTATAGCGTCAAAGAAAAATACAGAAAGACCGTCTTGTGGGGGAGTTCACCACAGCACTAACTAATTTCCAAAGACTCCAAAGGCAAGCTGCTGAGAAGGAAAAAGACTTTGTGGCCAGAGTAAGAGCCAGCTCAAGGGTGTCTGTAAGTATCAGAAAACGTGCCAGTATATTCTTTACATTGGTGTTAGGGGTGTTCAATGTCAGATTTGCCTCCACAGTGCTATAGCTGACTCTAAATGCTGCAGAACATGTGCTATATGATTTTATAGTAAAGGCTGCATTAAGTTGTAATAACCTCCCTGGAGAACTGTTACTTTTTCCTTGCCTTTGTCACACAAAGTCATGAACTGCCCTTGTTCATACTGTAATCTTGCAAAAGCAACTTCTAGTAGATTTGGAAATGCTTTTGCTCTACCTTTTGATATCAATGGGTTTTTTCCTATGGGGAAGAATGACTTTCCAGATTTCAATGGAGTATTAAGGTGGAGAAGTGCTGAGTAGCTTCAGATGTTGAGCTTTTCCTTGTCAGTATATCAATTTTGCCTTTTCACTCTGTGCCAAATACACATTGCTGTACTTGTAAATTGTAGCAGGGAGTTTACTGAGCTGAATGCTTCTGCTTGTATTTCAGCCTTATGCATGCATAAAGCAAAATCAGGATGAGAATGTGTTAAATCATGTTTCAGTTTGACTTAGTACAAACCTTCTAGTATTGACTCCTTATAGAAATGCTGACAGTGCCCTTTTCAGGGCTATAATGTTTAATTTGTGTTTTTAAACACTGATCATGTAGGGTGGGGCTCCAGAAGATAACTACAAAGAAGGAACACTTGTCTCTTGGGACAGGTATGTCAAATTACTTAATATGCTTTAACGTAGCTCAGAATAATAAACAGCCTGCAGGGAAGCAAGCTGCCCATGATTTTTGGTTTTTAGCATAAAGATACTTTGATGGCATAGATGGGAAGAAAAAGAAGCAATTCACACAATGCCCCTGCTTTTCTCCTGATGCTTCAGCTGCAAACATCTTCTTAAGTTGTTCTAAGCTGCATTTGGGTTTTCTGGGACCCAAACTTAGGGAAGAAGAGTCCAGCTTGAATGAAGTAAAACTGTTGCAATAAGGGGGTCCCAGTGTTTACTGGGAGCTCCCATTGCTTCCATACTCTCCAAGAACTGTTTCTCAGTCTCAGATTCTTTTTTGTTACTCAGATAGATGTAAACTCTGCAGTTTACAATTCAGAAGGAACTTTGACTTTGTATTCATACTTAGAATTTCCAGTCAGCCACCTGATCTGTGCAGCAGTGCTTCAGCAGCTCTGCTACACGAAAGCTGTGATGGTTATACCATCTGTGTTAGCCAGGGATAGGCAAGGGTGAAAACACACATTTTATTAACTTATAATGTAAAATGTGCTATGTACTTAACTGTGGTTTTTATCCTTCTGAATAATTTCTCATTGTGTTTGTTCAATTCTGCATGGGTTTTGGTTTTGGTTTTTTGTCTGATAGTCAACCGCAAGCACAAGTGCAAGATGAAGAAATTACAGAAGATGACCTCCGTCTTATTGAGGAGAGGGAATCTTCCATTAGGCAGCTTGAAGTAAGTACAAGTGGTTTTACAGCAGAATATGCTTTTAATGTTCCAAAGAAATAGCATTTTAAAGGAGCATGAGCATTAATTGCAGACATGAATCTTAAGGTGTTTGGGTTTGTCTGTGGGTGTGGTTTTTCCCTTCAAAACTGCAAATACTGTCTTTAGATGTGAAATGTGCATTTGAAATCTACTGTATGAAAGCCATATTTTGGTATACTTTCTTCAGCTATGGAATAATAGAATGCTCATGTGATTGCAAGAAAAAGTACATATGATTTTTTTCCAATATGGTCATATTACAGAAACATTTTAAACAGTGAATATAAATGTAGCAAAATTATACCTCTCCTCACATGTCTTCCCAATATATTCTTCAACATGTTCATTTTTAAGTGGAATTTTTTTAACATTTCTGGAAATGCAGAGATACTCTGTTTCATTGGAACTTTTTTAAATAAGGGCTTCTTAAAAACATTTAAAAACAAGATATAAACAACATGAAAAATTGCCGTGTGATGAAGTACTGACATAAGAGACTTCTGTGAAGACAAAATTAATTTTTCCAGCCAATCTGTAATCCACATCTCTACCACCAGTACGAAAGCTGCTGGAACTGGAGTTTGTTGGGAAGTCTTCCTGATGCATGTGACAAAATCCATTCTATGTACATTTTTTTTCAATAATCTCTCCCTTGCCACCCATGGTTTCTTACAGTGAATTGAAGTAAGCATGTATCAGTCATTAGTTAAGAGGTCATATCCACAGTTGCTAATGTGGCATCTATCACTTCAACATAACCAGGTGGTAGTAGGATAATATAGGTGCAGAACCCCAACCATACTATAGAGGTAATTTCTGTAAACTGTGGTGCTTAGCAAAATTGTTGTGTTTAAAATAGGTGTACTAAAACTAATGCAATATACTTCCTGTAAATGCTTTTATTAATTTTGTTTAAATGTCTAGCTTTTGAGAAATGTTAGCATGGGCTTTTCCCTGCAGTTAAAGTAGTAATACAAGTGGATGTGTAGACAAGCCCTCTGCAATGAGAGGTCCTGTTTGTGATGTGTTTTGAAGTATACTCTCTGGACATGATCATCATTTGGTTTGATAGATAGCTTGCTTATGATAAACTTGATCTCGAAGTACCAGAAAAACCTTCAAAATAAGTACATTAAGGGTTTTTTTTATCCTGTAGCATAAAGAGTCATGGGTGCACACCCTGGAGGACAAGAAACAGTATTTATATCTAAATGCACATAGGTACTAAAATGTGTGATGTCCATTAATGATTTGATTGGGTTTTTGCAGGCTGATATTATGGACATCAACGAAATTTTCAAAGATCTGGGAATGATGATTCATGAACAAGGTGATGTGATAGGTAAGTCCAATTCAAATATTACCTGAAATTTTTTTGTTCAGTTTTTCTGGACAGCTGCAGTATAGAACTTCCTTTTGCTGGAAAAATTCCTCTAATGACACTCTTCAATGCTAAAGCAAATCAGGTGCAGCCTAATAATAATGGGTAGACTGGCTGAGATGACTGGGAATACAGTAAGAAAGTGTGCTTAAAATCTAGTTTAAAACATGTAATTTTTCATGTGTATAAAATGTCTTTAAGGTAGTTTTTTGAACTGTTTGTACATGAAATTGGAGTTTATGTGGGGCACTTTACTATATTTGCTAATGGATCTAAGTATGTGAATTCAGCAGAGATACATATTTTGCCTTTCATGCAAACAGGTTTATTGGTTTAACAAAATGTGATTGGAGAATCCGTTTTCTGAATCAGCTGCTAAGTGATGTTGTTGTCTATGTCCAGCATATATTTTCAGGACTTTTTTTATCACCTTGGCCTGTAGTCAGTTAAGGTTTTCCACTGAAAAAAATAAAATCTGTGTCAATATGGTAGAACACCAAACTAGATTCATGCTCTCAGGATGTTTTTTTGGTCTAATGCCTCTGTTTCATAAACCTTAGGGCTTCTTTTAATCTGAGCAGAAAGTAGTCAGTAGCAAGTTGGAGGACAAGTAAAAGGTAATTTGAAAAGGGGAAAAAAAAGAAAAGGTAGAAGTACTGACAATTTTTATCCTGGTTGGTATCTAAGTTTTAGCCCTGCATGTAGAACAGGGCAGCTGTAACCTGACTTGAATTCAGCCAGTCATTGCCTGGGCAGTTCTGAAATGAACTCGGGCATAAGTGTAGGATGGGCCAAGCTTTCATAATACAAGGTACATTGATGAATACTTATGAAAACACCAGCATTTGGGGGCAGCTGTTATATATGCTCTCAAATATATTTCAGCATTCCAAACCTTTGTCTGGGCTATGACTAATCAAAATTTGAAATCTTTCCTTTCAAAACAAAGACAGCATAGAAGCCAATGTGGAAAATGCAGATGTACATGTGCAGCAAGCAAACCAGCAGCTGTCAAGAGCAGCGAACTACCAGGTAATGCCAGTTGTGTGAAGCTGTCCTGCTGCAGTAGTCCTGACTTACACCTTCTTATGCAGTTTGGATTTTGCCTAACAAGTTCCTCAAGGCTTGAAGACTTCAAGGTTTATGTTAGACTACAGTGGTATTTCTAGGTCACTATAAAACAAAAGTCAGTGACTTCTTAAAGCTTTGGGTTTCCTGTGAGGCTGTTTCCAGCCACACAGTTTCAGAGCCTTCTGAAATTCTATGAGACCACCTGGAGTTACAGCTTTACTTAAAAAAAACCAAATGAGCAAAAATCCTCAAACCAACAAAAAAACCTTACACAAACAGACTCATCCTTTTATAATTCAAGAAGTTAAAAGTTCCTGTGTATGGGAGAGCAAGCCTCTGGAGATCACTGGAGGAGTAGGGAAGATAGGTGGGAAAGTCTTCTGAAGATGTGGCCAGTTAGCACCAATTTTTGCTGTCTAAAATCTTCCCAAAGCTGTATATATCCCGCTTTTGTTATTTGCTACTGTGATGCTGAAAACATCTTTCAAACTGTCAAATTTTTTTGAAAAGCCTTTTAAATACCTTTCAATGCCACTTCTTTATAACATTTTTGGAACTTATTAGAAATAATCTTATTAGTAATTAATCTTCCCCTTTGAGTTAGAGTTAGTCCTTAGACTTTTTTTTTAAATCCTCTTATGTGTGTTAGTAGTAGCTAGGACAGTAAATGAGTGACAGAATATCTGAAAGACTGCCTGCTGATTCCAGAAGTGTGGGAGAGGGTGCATCCTTGAACTGTATTCTCAGTGGGACTATTTGGCACATTAAGTATGGTTGATGGCTCCTATTTTGATACTTAAAAAGTTCAGGAAAAAAAATAGTAGCAGCCAGAATTTTCAGTGTAAGGTATTAGTTTTCTGGTTAAAATTTAAAATTAAAACTTCATGTTTTATTTTGAGCAAAGGATCTTCTGATCTCAAAGAAAGGTTATGGAGACTTGACAAGCTTCTGTTCAGTGGGTCTTGCAGGAGAGACCAAACACTGCAGGGTTGCCCTGTGTTTGGTTGAAAGGACTGTGTAGTTTGCTTTGGGTTTGAACTCTCCTTTGTTTGAAAACTCATACTTGTTCCAAGGTGCTGAAAAATTTCAGCAACTATTATATCTGGCCTGACCCCCTCAAGAAAGTGTTAGAGGCCGAGGTGTGCTGGGGGGCGATGAGGCTGTGGATACCCTCACAGCTCCTGATTGTGGTTGGATGAGCTCTGCATCACTCATCTGCCATGTGGAGTGCATTCACACAGCAGAGCAGTTTGAGCAAAGCCAGGCTGCTTCAGCAGTTGTAGAAATGATGATCAATTGTATGTGGAAATAAGCTTTTCATGCCTTGCTTAAGTAGTATTACAGAGAAAATGTTTGACTTCAATGCATTTCTGGTAAGAGGGGGGCAGCAGGATGCAGGAGGAAGAGATTGTGAGTGTGAGGAGAGAATGGCCACAGGAAGAAGATACTCCAGCAAACGGATTGAGTTCTAGCAAGTAAAATAATGAAATGAAGAAATCTTAGCCTGATGGTGGGAGAAGTGGCAATGAGACAATAAAACTAGAAGGGAATTGTTAAGAAATTTGGTGGTCTGAGTGGCAGAGAACTGACAGCTTCAAAGAAGAGCTGACACAGATGCTGTTCTCAGAGAGGAAAATTTAAAAAGCCCAAAACATCAAAACCACCCAGGCAGAAGAATTTTTGCCAAGTACAGCACAGCCTGGCTTTACTTCTGGTGCTGTGGCCTAGAATCCCAATATCTGAGTGTTGTTATTCCTTGGCTATCAGCAAGAGCCCAAGAAACCCATTGGTAATTTTCTTTCATCCTGTGAAGAAAACCTTCAGATTCCATATCTTTCAGATAAAGGATGACAGACTGCCTCTGGTCTTGAGTGCTTTGGTATCTCAAGTTACAGACCTGTATAGGAAATGTGAATGTTCTCAACATGCTCATGATTTCATGATTTGGATTTTATTGTAGTGACATCTATATAAGTGGGTCTCTAGTCATGCCTCTTTGGTTCGGTTTTGTTGTTGTTGTTGTTGTTGGTTCTTTTTCTTTAAGAGTAAGTTGTACCTAAGAAACTTACCAAAAAGACCTTTAAAATAACTGTGAATGGATACACAGCAGTCTAAAATTATAATCTATTGTTCCCTTCTGTATACACATTAATAGTCTTTCTAGCAGGCCATTTCTACCTCCTCTGTTGTGCAACTGGTTGTCCATTTTCCTCTCTGTGCTGTCATCTGTGCTCTCATGTTACTTCCCCCAGAGTTCTAATTACATCCATTCATTACACTACTGTGTTTTCTTTCATTAATTTATCATGTGTACCAGAAAATACCACTGAAATCACCGTGTTGAATAATATAGCCATAAAGTAATGTAGATAACTTTGCTTTTCTTTTTTCCTTGAACATCTTTATGTGACTTGAACATCTTTATATGTAAGGACACAATTTAGTTAGATTGCACAAGCAGTAGGACTAGAAAAGCATCTGAATAGTTTTCTGATGTTCTGATGTTGCACAGTTTTCAACCAACTTGTTTTTTCCTCTGTTGGCAGCAAAGATCCCGAAAGAAGATGTGCATACTCATTATTATACTTGCTGTTGGAGCATTGTTTATTGGAATCATCATATGGTTAGCTGCAAGATAAGTCTCTGGAGAAAGCTTTGTAATTTGTATTTAAATTAGGAAAGGAAATTCCTAGTCACGGTTTGGTCATTGTGAAGCTGAGTAAAATAGTGGTTCTGTACTTCATCACACTTTTTTTATAAGACTTTTTGTTTTAACCTGAGAAATAATGTTCTCAGTACTGCCATCAGTATAACTGCCTGCCCTCTCAGATGTGAGTGCTGTCTTACCAGAAATAAACAGTCAAGGTCATAAACTGTTCTGTTAACTTAAACATAAAACATCTTAAGGTTTAGGGGGCTAATCAAAGTGATGATAATTTGTGTTGACAGGATGAGTAATTATCTTTTGGGATATTGCTAAATGTTGCTGCCAAAACAAACTCCTGAATTGTTGCTTGAGGCAACAAGTTCACATCTCAGAATTTAAGTTAGAAATGTATTTCTTCTCTCTTTCCCTTCCATCACATTCAGCGACCCATTTGATATGGGTGGTTCAAAATTAAAATATAGGTTGCTGAAGTTGGTGTGAGCTCTCTTTTATACCTGAAGCCTGTGAATTAAGCCTTCAGTTTGCTTGAAATCTTTTAGATGCTCCATTTTTCTCTGTATCTGGCATCGAGTATGGTTATGTCTGGAAGCCTCCTGCAAAGGTATGTAGGGTGAATGATGTAATTATGTGGATTTTTTGTTCCAGTCCTTGCATTAAGAAATACTGTGTTTTATTGCACACATCTGGTATCTTTGCATCTGAAGTGTGCATGAGTGGGTTTGGCTAGATGAAAATATGCTCTAGTCTGTGACTTCATCGACTTACTGGGAAGAACAGAAATTCCCAATCTTCTAGCTGCACTTGAATGTCACTGTTCTGAAACTGCTGTGATTGAGTTTCCATGAACAGGTCCAAAGTTGTATGTGATGTCCTTCACACAGCTTAAGAAAAGATTACAAGTTCAATTCCAAGTTCAACACTTGTATCTGAAATTAAGTTAAAATCAGTTGAACTGACTGAAAGCGTTTAAAAAGTTTGATGCTTATAGCCTTTAAAATGAACTTTTTTCCTTTTGTGCCATTTTGTACTAATATATTAAAAATGTAAAAACACTTTTTTGCCAATTAATTATTTGCCTTTTTACTTAATCTTGATGAACTAATCTGAAAAGTGTACAGATGAAAAAGTCACTTAATCTGTATTTTATAAAGTTCTTCCACACCAGACTGATAGAGAATGCATTGTGTACATGGTGAGCTATGAAATATTATTTGGGAACAATCTAACTGTAAGCATAAATGAATTGTAACCATGCAACCAAAATAAAGGTCTTTTAAAGAGTACACTTTTCTAGCAGTTGCTTTTTTTTCAGAATCCATCTTTAAAAGCACAGCTCTTATCTTTGCCTTTATGTGAATGACTGAAACTTCACTGAACAACTCCAGAGAATTTTAGCTCAGCTGGTGAGGCCGCCCAGGGGAACCTCTCTTCCTGTACTGTACTTCACATGGTTAATGAAAATGCTCTTGGATCTTGCATTCCCAGCTAGTGATGCTAATGCCTTGGGTTTTTTGTTTTCAGACTACACTAGTCCAAACTAGAATAGCAGTCAGCATTTTGGCTGTGAACTGTCTAAAACTGATTTGGGAAATGTCCTGACTTTAACGTTTAACAAGCTCTTTGCACTACTGCAGACAGGCACAGAGGAATGACCTGATCCTATTTGCCCCAGAGAATCTTTTCTCTGTTGCAATATGTCATACCTGCCTCTATCAGTGACTGATTCCACTGATGTGCTGAGAAAGGAAAAGAGCTCTTTGGCAGCAGATCTTCAGCTCTGACTCCTGACAGATCAGAAATTCTCTCTATGCTTCATACTTGTTACATTGCATTTGTCTGCTTGTGTGGTTTTCTACTAGGAGGGTTCTCTACTAAAATGCTTACCACCTTGAAGAATTTTGTTCTTGGAAAGAGATACTGTATTTACTGATTGTTTACCTTATAAAGGGATGTTTACCTTATAAAGGGATTGTTTACCTTATAAACTTACCTTATAAGTTTTATAACAACTTATAAAGTTGTTATAAAACAACTCTTTGCTGAGTTGTTTTTTCTTTAAGAAAACTGCTGCAAGGTGGGATAGCCAGTACATAAAAGCTTCAACTGTCAGGAGCTGGTGAGAATCAGGCTGGGGCAACAACACCAAATGACTCAGAAATTCTGCAAGTTTCACAGCATTGCATTTCCCAAACCCCTGCTGCAACCTGCGGCCTCTGCTCTTCTGTGTCTGATTTGTGTGCATGTCTTTATTTCCCACATGGAATTGTCTCTTTATTTTTGGAGTCATGTGCCTGTTCAGCTGCTCTCTGGTCTTAGTGGTTGGGGCACTCTGAGGGAGAAGAGTGCTGCTGAGAGTCTCTGTGGGTGCCTTGCTTGCTTTCGTTTGTGATTTATTCAGATAAAGCCCTGCTTGTGGTGTGGGGGTGCCTCAGATGAAAGAATTCTTCCTTGAATCCCAGTGGAGGTGGGACACTGGAGCCCTCTACCTCTGGATGAGATGAAGGGCCAGCTCTCAGAAGACAGGGATGATTCTGGCCAGCATGGTGGCTCCTGCTGCTGCTGCTGCCCTGTCTGTGAGACAGGGACTGGTGGAGTGTTTACACACAAGCTCCTGTACCTGTTGGAGAGACCAGCCTGCAAGGTCCTAATTGCTCATTAAGGATCTTGGTTCTCTTAATTTTCAGACTTGATTAGGTAGAAACAAAGTTCTGGGAGGGGTTGTATTTAGAGTGTCCATGTTGGGGGGCATAAATACTCCTTTCTAAGCTGCTCTTAATGGAGCTTCTCTCTATCATTTCCCTCCCCTACATGCATACACTCTTAAATGTTTGAAATGCAACTTCCAGGTATTTAAAGGAAACTTTGATATCTATTAAGAACCCAGTAAAACATCTGCGTGTAGCATGTATGAGTCAATGTTTTTAGAACAAAGATTTTGGCTGTTCTGAATTATCCATCAATATCTGTCAGATTAGCAAGGCCAAAAAATGCAATCAAAGCACCCTTCATTTTACTGAAGGAACCTGCTAAGAATAGTTCCTTTGTAGTTATCTTAACCACACACCAGGGGTGCTTTTCTGTTCTTTCTTACTTTTTCAAAGAGCTGAAAATCACAGGGGCACACAGCTTTTAAGAGGTTTTTCTTTTTTTTGCCCCTGCACCTCCCCCCTTGGAAATTGTTCTGGTAATCAGCAGGGTGTGCAATATCCCCAAGCTAACTTCATACCTAAGAGCCTTCTTAAGTCACCCACCTGCACACTGTGTGTGTATCGTCAGCAAATACGTTTGGTGTCAGAGGTATGGGCTGGATTTTGAATATCAGTCGTTTGAAACCATGAAAAAGAGATGGAGTAGGGGTCTAAAGCTGGGGGGAGGGAGAGAATTATGTAGTTGATCACTGTTTTGGGAAGTTTTGAGGACTGTGTTGTGGGGCATCACATTTGAAAGAAATTACTTGCTTGGCTTTTGTTTAGTTCTGATTGAACCTATTTGATGATTTCAAGAGCATCAGTGAGAGAAGAAAGTGCAGAGATCTCCTTGCTGCTGGATATCAACAGTTGATGACTTTCTGTTTCTTACCGGACCTGCAGTGCTTAAGTGGGAACCCCACAGCTTTCCCTTTCAGTTTGCAATTAAGTCCAGAGCTCTCACCCAAAGCGGTTGAGGAGGGAGGACTAATTATCCTCTGATGAGGTGCCCACCTGCAGAGCCATTCTAGATGCTATTGCAATATAAGGGCTGCAAGAATAAATATCTGAAAGCAATCAGCTTCCAGGCATCTTTGTCCTTGTAGGGGTCTCTGATGGTGCCCCTGATGCTACAGAGGTTTCTGTAGCTTAAGAGTGTAGATAACGAAGCATTTACTTAGTTTTGTGTTTCCTGATACACTATATCCTTCTGTGATAAAGGGAGTCATGTGTTTGCATAATACTAAAGAACTCCACAAACCCAGGAATAACCAGAAAAAGGTAGCAAAACGTTCATTTTTTAAAGGCAGAGAGCAACAAATGCTGCTGTAATTTGCTACTAAATACAACTCATTCCCGACTGTTCCCATTGGCTGTATTGAATGTCTAGTCTTGAACACAGCTGCAGTGATTTGGTTTGCTCCTATCCCAAGTATATCTATTTCAAATATCAAAGAGGTACTCAGGGTAAGCGAATGCACCACACTTGTGGGTATGGTGTGGGGACAGAGGAGGGCAACAAAATGATCCCAGGGCTGTAGCACCTCTTTTCTAAGGTCTGAGAAGGTTGAGTTTGTTCAGCCTGGAGAAGAGAAGATTCCAGGGAGCCTACATTGTGGCCTTCCCCTACTTGAAGAAGTCCTCCAAGAGAACTGGAGAGGGACTTTTTACAAGGGTGTATAGTGATAGAACAAGGGGGAATGGTTTTAAACTGAAACTGGGTAGGTTTAGATTAGATATAACGAAGAAATTATTTACAAGGGTGGTGAAATGCTGGCATAGGTTGCCCAGAAAGGTGGTGGATATCCCAGCCCTGGAAATATTCAAGACCAGGCTGAACTGGGTTCTGAGTAATCTCATCTAGTAGAAGATGTCATTGCCCTTTTCAGGAGGGTGGACTAGGTAACTTTTAAAGGGTTCTTCCAATCCAGACTATTCTACAATTCTGTATTTGTAAGAATATTCTAAAGAAGAAATATTCAGTATAAGTGTCTGCTCTTTAGTAGTCATATCTATGTATATGAACACAATGCTTCTTTGCTACTGCTGATAAAATATATTTTTCTGATTTAAGACAAAAATAATCTAGATTAAAATGCTTGTTAGCACAAGAAAACTAATCAGTTTGAAGCTTTTTCTTTTATTACTGTCACATTTTAAAATATGTCTTGCATATTTTTAAAAAAAGTAAAAGAGGAAAAGTAAAAATAAACACAAAAATATTGGAAGTCACTAGGAGCACTGTTCACCCCTGCTTCCCCCTTCAAGATTCATTCTGGAGTGACTTGTAACTGTGTTTTTCCTTTATGTAATGTTTATGCAGAAAATGTTTGGTCCTTGGCAGTACAGATTGAAGCCTGAAGAGGTAATAAGGGTGGTAAGGAGTAGGCACACTGCCTAATCCAGGCAGTATAAATGATAATCTTCCTTCCCACCTTTACTCATAAAACCTGCTGGAGCTCACTGTAGCTGCCAAGTTTGAAGCTTGGGAGGAAGGACTCCAAGACCCACAGGGAATTCCTCAGCAACAGTTTCAGCTGCTCCCAAGTCCTGTGGGCTGGGCTTTTAGGTCCATGTCCTGTGGGCTGGACCTTTATCTAAAGGAGGTAAGCAGGGGCAAGGAGAGGATCTCTTCTCCTCTAAAGGACAATATCAGCCAGCAACTTGTGGAGAAGTGCCAAACCGGTACAAGAAGGTAGATAAATATACTCCCTGCACCATGTTTGCTCCCTATCCCACCCACCCCCACACCCCTCTCATACACCCAGATGTTCTCAATGCAGAGGAAACTGAAAGCCCAAAATTGGGTCCACAGAGCCCAGCACAAGAGAAGAATTAGACCTTCGTATTTTGTGGTCTTCTAAAACTTCTCTGCCACAGTATTACTGAAGATGTTACTCATTGTCTGATATGCTGTTCTCCAACAGCTTTTCTTCAACCAGATAAAGAATAAATATAATCTTGGAGACTAGCCACTGTGTTGTCAGGGAGAATTAGGCTGAAGGAGTTTGGGGGATTAGAAATGCTTATTAAAAAGTAGATTTGAACTGTCTTTTTAAGGTGACAAAAACAAGTTGAGGCTTTCTTATCCTGTATTGGCCATAGTTTTGATGTCTTCAGCAAACCATTATTTAAAATAATGAGGACTATAAATAGAGAAACAAAGTAGACCCTTTGTCCCTGATTTGTATTGTTTCTGTTAGTTTACAAGCTATTCTCTAAATTCCCAAGCAAGCTGTGAAGCTCTAGGGGAAGGGGAGCTGTCTGCAGTAGTGAGCCACTATCCTTCATCTACTGTAACCCCACAGTGGCATCCTTGGGAAAGAGCAATCTGGCAGCTGAGTGGCCATACAAAAGCACAGGGCATCACTAATTTTCGATTATCTCAGGTCCAAGGAGAAGTGAACAAGGAGAAGCTGGGGGAGAAGCATGTATCCACAAGGAAAGTCAAGTCAGTAGCTGTCCTGAAAATCAGCTCTGTCTGGTTGTGGCAGGGGGAGGCCATAGTCCACAGACTCATTTGCTAAGGCCAAGTGTACACACTCCTCCCCCAGCTGAGGGGGAGGAGGAGAGTTTTGGGGTGTTTGGAGAGTTTTGGCTCAGTTATAAAGGTGGCAGGTGTCATGTCTTAGAAGGGATCATAAACCATCAAAGACCCCCCGGCTCATTTCTGAGGCCTTCCACCAGAGGTCTACTCCCTGCAGGGAGGTGCTTGAGCAGTTCCACACACAGCTGAACATATAATAATCCATTGAATTCCATGTTTCCTGGGATCCCCACCACTGGGACCAGGGTGAAGAGGAGCAACAGGATGCCACTGGATCCATGGGGTTGGTGATTATTTTCCTACTTAAGCTGTTTCTCACCCTCTCCTCTCTTTTCAATTTCTTTCTGTCTCTCTCTACCTGACATTCACTGTTAAATAAAATCTGTACTATTGACTTTGGCACACGGTCTCACCTGCACTTTAATTTGGGCAGAGGCCGAATCTCTCTAATAAGTGTAATAATCAGATGTTAACATTGTGTCAATTCACCCAAGCGGGAAGTCATTTTTTTTAAAAAGCAACACCGCATGACTTTTCCTGGTCTTGCCTTTTTCACTGGCAACTTGTCCTCTGCTCCAGCCTTTGCCTGGCAGCCTGTACAGGCAGAACCAGCTCTGCTTTGAGGCTCTACCTACTCCACTGTGACGACTTCCTTTCTGCAAATAAGGTCAGGTTGGCTACATGATTGCTGTACAAGTCAGTAGTTCTAGGCTGGGAACAAACATTCTATTCACTCACTGTCAAAGGCATTCAGTGATGAAGCAATTTTACATCATCAATTCAGAAACTTCCGTGAACTTCTCAACCAGTTATAGCCTTGCTGTTAGTGTGCTCTTCCCAGTAAACAGGAAATTCAGATTGTTTATTCTGGCAGACACTAGAGTGAGAATTTATTGTTGTTTAATCCCTGCAATTCTAATTTTATGATGGAACTGCACCTGAAAACAAGCAAGTACCCAGTGAGCCAAGTATTTCCTTGCAAGTCAACCCTCCTCTCATCTCCTGTGCCCACCCCAGCCCCAAATTTACTTCTGAACATTGCCAGGACCATAGAAGTTTGACCTCAAGTTTCTCTTTCCCCTCAGACATGAGATATCCATAAGCACTCTAGCTAAACTGCAACTCCTCAGCATTTTAGGTAGAAGCTATTTCTCAAAAAAAAAAAAAAAAAAAAAAAAAAAAAAAAAAAAAGAGGTTTATGATTCATCCATTGCAAACACAGTTTAAAAAAAAAAAAGAAGGCTAAAGGAATAATTTGTAAACCATGCACATAGACTAGAAGAGTTCTGAAAACCCAGAAATATTACATAAAGACCACAAGACTAAATGAAAGTAAGAAAAATATTTGAGAGGAGAAGATGAGGTAGGGGAACAGAAAAGGATCTTTCTATAACTTGTGCTACAGAGAAGGGCAGAAACAAATGTAACAACGGTAGGTCTGGGAAACGGGAGGTGACTGTGGAGGGTTGAACTGAATAACACTGTGCAACATTGTTTTGGGCAATAAATAGTGGCTGACTGTCACCCTGTACAGATGTCTCAAATTTTGGAAATTTCTCTTCTATGAATATCCTTCTGAAACTGGCCTTCTCTACAGCCAGAAAAAACATCTTTGCTGTTGTTGTTTTACAGCTTTCGGAGGGCAAAACCAGGAGCTGTTCTGCATGTTGTGTTTCATTTGATTCCTGAGAGTTCAGCAGTCTGGTGGAGTCATTTTGGCTATGATTCTAGGGAAGTGGTCAATTCCCTGAACTTTTATTGACTTGCCAGTTATTTTCTTGTTTTCTGGGAGGGCTGCATTTGGAGTGAAAATGCAAGGAGGGCTGGAGCAGAAGCAGGACATGTTAGGGAAGGTTTGCAAAAGGATTAAGAAGACCTAAGTATTGGCATCATAGTAATATGAAGAAATTGAGCTATACAGCCATAATTCAGTCTGGCTATGCATGAGTTGCTATGAGACAAATGCATGTCAATCTCAAAAACTCAAACACTTTGCAAGTCAGATATTTTATTAAATCATATTCAAAATTTCAAGAAGGCATAAATATTTTTGCCTTGATAACATCCTTGAGATTGCAAAGTTAGAGGGTGTTGTATTTTAATTACTTTTTTTTCTTCATTACTTTTATGCCTCCTCATCTCTGCCCTTTTGTGGGAAGGTGCTGTTGAAATATGAGGTGTTCCTATGCAAGTTTGTTCATTTGTTCTTTTCAACATGATTCCTTTGCACCAAAATCATATCTGCAATACTCCTGTTCCATTCTCTTGGGATGTTTCTAACAAGAACTCTGCCCCAAGCTATGTTCTCTGCTTGTATGCAGCAATTCCAATCCCCAAAGGAATGCAAGGACATGACTCTTCAAGACTGATATAATTTGAAAGGTGTGTACAAAATACTACAGCTGGTATGGAAGATGTAGTAAAAACTTATGCTAATCTGACTTGCTGCTCTTTGATGCTAGGGACACCTCGAATATTTTCATCTGGCAACTAAACTTTTTTTTTTTTTTTTTTTTTTTTGACACACAGATTTGGGCTGGCCTTCAGAAATTGTTTCTAGACAGAGAAGGGAGAAGGTTCCTCAGCTAAGTGCTGTGTCCTTTCTCATTAGGCTTTGCACATGGAGGATCTTTTGATGAGGTCCTTAACAAAATCAGACCAAAAGCATTTAAAGAAGGCAAAAAGTTCATTATCAAATGCTTTACCAGGAAACCATTTGTCTGATAAAAATTTTCTGACTGACAAAGAAAAAAAAAATCATATGGGGTTTGTAAACCAAAATGAAAAAGGAGAATTCAAGTTGTTTAAAAAATTGTTTAACCGAGCTCTAACATGAGCTCCTTTTAGGATTTGCTTGTTTTGTTTTTTCTACTTATGTAGGGTTGCAAAATTTTCCATGGATGCTCATTACAGAGTACTTCCCACTGTGCTGAGTAGTGCCTAATGACTACTAGTCATTATGGTACTAATAGTACTGGTTTGCTTTTAATGGGTGCCAAGGTAACCTGAGTGTTTATTCTGCGAAAGATGCTGTGGGCAAGGGGATGAAGAAGACTTAACAGGATGGCACAGGGCTGGGGCTAGTCTGGGCTGCTGCGTGGGAGTTATCTCGGATGAGAACAAGTAGGTGACAACCGCACCTCTGAACTGTGCTGCTTCTGAGTAGTGATGGGGAAATCATTTATTTAAAAAACCCAACAAGCCAACAAGGCAAATCAACAAACCCAAAGTGCCAGCTTGAAACTCAGGCAACAGCCTAGCAGTAGAGTCTGAAGCCTGAGATGCTGTGGCATTCCTACTTTGGCTGTCTTCTCCCTCAAAGAGGATCAGAACAACGTGGACAACCTCCACACCAATCACCCTATCGGTGTCTTTTTTTCCCACCAGCTGTAAGAGCACAGTTTGGTGACACACAGCGCAAGATCTGCCCAAGATCTGCTGCAAAACCCTCAAGAATATTTTTTCAGATAATTAGTCCTGATGCAGGTTTTCTGGAAGAATTAAACAGGTGGCTGTGGCTGTCCCTTGAGCTGGCAGCGATGTACTTCACAGAGAAAACTCTGTCAAGAGGCTGTGAGCAATAAACTAGCAATTTGCAGGGAAGTCTGGGTTTGGACTGCAACCTCACATCCTACCAGGGATAACAAGAGTATGGTGCTAAAATAACACAGATGCTCCTGAAAAATGCTGAGGAGTCAGACTCTGGTCTATACTTAGCACTGTGAAATTGCAGTACAACACCAACAAACTAAAATTCATCACATGTAGACCTTCTATTTAATTGAAAACTGAGAGTTTGGCTATTGCAATGTCAGTCTTGTAAGAATGAATGAATGAAGCCAAACAAAAAAAAAGTCATTATGATTTAAAGTCTGTGAAATGCTGCTATGTACTGAAAAGGTACAAACCCCAATACATAGTGTATCTGGGTTGGAAAGAAGAGGTCAGTAACAGCACTGGTATCAAATGAGCCTTCTGAGGTTGTGACCACAGATGGATGTGTGCTGTGACTGCCTTCTCCAGCTTCCAGAGTGTCTGGGAAAGGTGCTGAATTCACTGTTTCTTTGAGGAACTCTGTTTCTAAAGCAGAACCATTATGAGTCCACATATGTGACCTCCAGAGTATTATGCTGCCAGAAGAAAATGTTGATCTCACTATGGTGATATTTTTATCCTGCTGAAGGAAACGGGAAAGAAAAAAAACCAAAAAAAAAGCTTTTTTTCCTCATAGACTAGTGTATGAAAACATTACTTGTCTTCAAAATGCTGTATCATAAAGAAGTCATGGACTGGGGGAGAGTTTTCTGTTCACAAGGTGCTTCACAGGCTCCATCATCACACAGCAATGCCCCAGTTAGCTGCTTGAAATCTTGGCACCAGCAAAATCCCCCAATCTTTTGCAAAAATGCAGTTTGGGGAGGCCTCTGACTTCCCTTGGGAGGGACATTTGAGAAGGATGATTTGTGCACATGTATTCACATATCTGGGTTGCACAGAAGCCACTGCTCTTTATTTTTGCTATTAATGGTTTGTATGTTTTTTGCTGCCGAATTCTGCTTTGAATACATCAGAGCCACTGGCTTTGCGAAAGGAGCACCCCTGTTAATTTACAGCTTGTAGGCTAGATCTGACCCCACAATCCTGCCAGAATGGGGGTCAGAGCTGTTGTCCTGTCTTTATGGTTTTTTTCTCACAGAAATCTTTTCTCTTTGGCAGTGGGAAAGGACAGCCCCTGCTCTGGTATTTTGTAGAGGAGCAAGAGTGGAACAGAGGGCTCCCTTTCTTTTTGTGCAACCTCTCCCCTACTTTCTTCCACCCCAATCACAAGATAATCACAGAACCTGAGCTGAAGTAAATTTAGGAATCAAGTAATCAGTCTTGATCCTCATATTCAAAATTAATATTAATTAAAATTAATTAATATAACTAAATTAAAATTAATATTTAAGATGTTTGGGGGGTTTTTTGTCACTTTTTCATAATAAAAAGCTGCAGCTCCTGGAAGTGCAGAGCAAATTTGGTAAGAGGGAGTTTCTTTTTTCCACAGCCCATCAATTTTTTCCAAAATGGGATTATCTGTGTTATTTTGTTAATATCATGACTTGTGGCTAATACAAAAGGAATTAAAGCTTCAGTTAAAACAAAAGCCAGCACAGAGGCAGATGCTTCTGCATGATGTTTGTTCTCCCCTCACATCCACACAGCTTAGCATGCCTGGAGACATATGTTGGCTTCTAAAGCAAGCAAGGACCCAAACTGGTATCACCAGCAGAAAGTGTTAAATACAGCTCCTCACAGAAGTCCCCACAAATAGTCTGTGGTTATTGAGCTCAGCTGGTACAGTCACATGTCGAAAGGTTGCTTGTATAAGTCTGAGTTTCAGGCTGCAGTCTCATGGGTATATTAACAAACCTGTCATCACCAAAAATTGAAATAACATGTATTCATGCTTTGGATTGGTATTGTGTGCTCCAAGAAATGATTTGTTTAGTTATGTTTGGAATACTACAGCTTTGGTGAAGTGAGCCTGAATTTGAAAAACTTTGTGCCTAGGAATGTTAGACAGCTGCAAATCTGTACTGTAGTGCTCATATAGAAACATCAGACAGCTGCTTTCCTCCTGATGTTTAGAATCAAAATCTGCTGTGGTCTGGACTTCAACTTCCTCAAAAAGTCTGGGAATCTGTCCATCATACCTACTGTTTTTCTGCAACACTTGCAATAATGTCTTTGAAAAAACATTGGTAACACCGTATCCTCAACATAGCTGTTATAAAAGGATTAGAATACAAATGTATAAATAATTATATTAGAGTCTGTCTTAAACAAACTAAGCATCAACCTGCCTTTTCAGCACATGGATCCTGGCAGAGGGGACACAGCACAGCCATGCTTGTCTTCTTCCCTGGTGGCAGAGACAGTTCTACTCTGTCTCATTCTTTCACACTGGAAGTCCCTGCTCAGTAGACTATTTACCAAGATGCTTTAGTCGCTTTCAGTATCACAGCTTCCAGGCTACTTTTTCTATCATATACCTGTGACTTCATTTTTTTTACCCTTGATCTTATAGTCTTGCATTTTTTTTTATTCTTTCTTCAAGGCTGCTGTATCCCAGGAAGTTATTGATCAACTGATGACAATGTCAATAGGTGACGTCATTTGTTAATTTTAGGGATTTTAATTTCATTGCTTTTTGTCATATTCCTTTCACTTTCATAGTAAGAGTGTCATTCTAGGCTGTAAACTTGACAAAAGCATCTATGACTATGACAAACAACAAATTCAGGAGAAAGGTCAGACATTGTCATGATGACCATGTGGAGTACCATCTCTTGGAAACCTTACAGTAAACTTATCATCAAGTCAGCAGGCAAGAATATCATCCCTTAACCTGTGTACACTTTATATGCACACACTTTATTTATAAACTCTGCATTTCAACAGACTTTTCTTTGCTTCAATACAAGCCATCTTGTTTGTGTGTAAGTGCCTGAGGGTGCAGATAGGAGTGTTATATATACAGGAGCAAAATATGTTGCATCAGTTTGAAGTAAAAAAGCTCAGCAGAATGCTTGAAAGTTTTAGAGATGGGTATTTATTTCCACCAAAAAATGTTTTCCTTCTCAAAAGAAAGGTTACTTCTCCTGTTTGCGTTAGGAATTTACCACTGACTTCAGTGATAACAGGTTTGGGTTCAATATTTTGCTGTGTTGAAAAATTCTGGAGACATTTTCATTAGATGGAGTAACTGTGAGATAATCTTAATTTCTGGGGAAGACAGATGTTACTGCTGTTGTCCAGAAGATGAGGAAATTTGGCACCCTCTTACTGCTACATTTTTGTTTCTTGTGTGTATTCATAGCCTTGACAGGCTATGCAGGCTGTTTGCACAGAAGGTAGGGCATGGGGATGCTCTCCATTTCTGCAGAGCAACACATTCCCCCAAAGGCAACAAGTTCCTCCTCCAGCTCTCCTTCTGTTTTGTGTTTGTTCTGCCAATTTTAACATTATAAATAAGAGGGGGAAACTAAACCCAGAGGTCAATTATGCTCTCTGAATCCATCTGTCCAATTAGGGAAAAAAGTGGAGATTGTTCATTTAGATTTAGAAAACTGGATGCCTATTGAGCTTTGTGAAGGCTGCACAGGAGGGATGCTCTTCAGTTTCTTACGAAAGTCACACAGGCTGAAAACCTATGTCCACCAGCTGCTTTCTGATTGAGATTGAGACAGACAACAAGGCAGTGAGGGGTAGGGACCAGGAAGTGCCTTCTTCCCCTCCAAAAGCAGCTGTTGGCTTCCACACTGTCAAACAAATACATAAGGTGCAGAACAGCAGTTATGTGCCTAAACTGCTGCTTCCAAGATCAGCCACCTAACACAGCTTTCTAACAGGAAGAATGATGATAGATCGGTGTTAATTCTATCCAAAGGGAGAAAGAGAAAGGAGGAGAGAAAAAAAATTGCACTGATAGACATTGTAATTGGAAGGCTAGACAGACATCTCTCAGGTCTGATACAGCAAAAAGGTGATCCTGCCTGTGAGTCAGGGTTTGGCTTAGGTGGTCTCAGAAAGTTAGTTGTCACCTGGGAAATGCATTAATCAGACAAAGACTTTTAACGAGTTCTGGGAAGTGAAGGATGCACTTGGCTTCCTGGTTTTACCTTATTGAGGGTGCTCCTAGATGTTGTTCGGAGCTGAGGAGCAAGCAGCAAAGATCATAGATTCATAGAACAGTTTGGGTTGGCAGGGACCTTAAAGATCATCTAGTTCCAATCCCCCTGTCATGGGCAAGGACACCTGCCACTAGACCAGCTTGCTCAAAGCCCCATCCAACCTGTTCTTAAACACTTCCAGGGATGGGGCATCCACCACTTCCCTGAACAACTTGTTCCAGTGCTTCAACACTCTCACAATAAAGAATCTTTTCCTAATATGTAAGTATTATATATCTATATCTCTAATATCTAATGCCAAAAAACATTTAAACTGTCTGTGTCCTGTGTGACAGATAGATGGACAGACAGCGAGAATTTTAATTAACTTAGCAAAGGTGTATATGAAGTATAAGCAACCATTTTAAAGTGGTACTTATCCTTAAAAGTATGTGCATTAAAAGCTATTCCTCTTCACAGAACATCAGCACCAGAGCAGATACACTCAGTGAAAAGTAAAAAACCTGAAATTAGGTTAAATTCAAATGAAAGGAAATGAATTCTTCCCCACACCTGAGGACCTATGACTGTGTAGAAATGCCATTGCTGAGGTATCCCCTTGTGGGACTTCCAGTGAATCAGTGCCCAGGATTGCACTGCACCACTGACTGCAGCTAAGTGCCTCCTTTAGCAGAGGTGCTCGTAAAAGAGGGGAAAAGACAACACCCACAAGCGAGGGGAATGAGAAACTCTTTGCTGTAAAGCCTGCTGGCTTTTCTAACTGGTCTAATAAAACTCTTGCCCTCCAGTTTTCTCTCCCAAGAGAAGTAAGAAGTTTTTATGAACTTGAGTCAAGGTATTTGGAAATTTGGCAACGTCTGCAGAAACCAGCCTGCTGATGAGGAAAGGAAAGCTAAATCATTCTGCTTTTGCCCTGAGCACAGGGCTGGATAAATATTCTTTTTCTAACAATGATTTTATTTTTGTCTCCTCAGGCAAGTAATTTAAAACATCAACAGACATGACTCCAAACTCATCACAAGAATAGCTGAAAGCATACTAGTCTTTATTTATCCTAGTTTGAGATCAACAGAACTTTTAAAATGTAGATTGTAGGTAGCACAGCAGAGCTCCAAAACTATCCTAACTTGAGCTAAAGTCAGGCTGCATCAAGAAAAAAAGGTAGAAAAATGTTCGCTTCTGTACTCACCGGTCCCAAACTTTGCTTCCAGCTCTGGTGATTAATGTATATTACTTCATAAGAAGAATTTACATCTCCTTGAGTATGTCTATCTGAAAGCAAAACCAGCTGTGTCTTCTTCTCTACTACTACCTGCAAAAGAAAAGAAAAATTCAAAACAAGCACATAAAATGCATAGAATGAGAATTAAAAATTTCTAAAAGCCTTCATACAGTTACTCTGCTTACAGTGATCAATTAAATAGTAGGCATTTTCCACTTTAAAATGCAAGAATAATTTTCAAGTATTTGGAAAACAGATCAGGGGAAGAACAAGAAAGGAATAAAACTTTAAAGAGCAATACACAATTTCTGGTACATTTACATGGCTATATTGCTACTCTCCGCAGTACATCTTTAACCAACATTAATAAAATAAGCATGATTCTTTGTCCTCCCACCTTAGTTAAGGAGGTTAAGACAACACAAAATTTGAAGGTTTTTTTTCTTTAAGATAAATGCCTTAAACACATCTTTAAGAGCAGCCAGGTTACCATGTGTGCCCGAGGGAATGTTTGATGCTGATGGAGGTGTGGGTGGAATGTGTCCACCTTGCTCTTCTTGAAGAAACGGATTTGGATCAAGACAGAAAAGTTTTCCAACTCCTTCTACCTGTGCTGGCAGTAATGCTCCCTAGGAGCCCATCCTGCTGGCTCAGCATTCCAAAGACAACATCCAGTTCAACCCAAAACCTTTCCTGCTCTCAGTCCCCTATCCACATTGAACACAGACTGGATTGTCAGTGGAGCTGGTTTTATTCTGCATAGGCATTATTCCACTTTAAAAAGCTTCCAACTGGATCTGCAAGCTGCTTCTCTAACCCTTTTGCATTGCATTGATGTCAAAATCTGGATTCATGCAGGTCATTCCAATGACAAAAATCATTACATTAAAAGGGTAATAAAAGGTGTTTTATTTACATTTCACAGGTGGGAGCAGAATTCTTGTTGCCCTCTACTAGCAAGTTGATGTAGCCAGTGGCTATCTACTTTACAAAAAGTTTATAAAAGACTTTGCATTAATTATTAGTGTATAATCAGTGTTCAGCATTCATTAATTTTCTGCATGGAAGCTAAATTGCATAAGAGAAGAGCCAGCAGGCAACTAACTCAAAGCATGCCCCAGACCACAATGTACATTAGAAATAGGCTGAAACCAAACCTTTTTATGCCTCTGAGAAATCCTTCTGCCTGAAAATGGACAGGGCACACATGCTGGGCTGCTCCCTAGCAAAAACACCTCAATGCCAGAATACACCAGCAAGGCTAAATCAGGTGTTAGGTCATTACCCATGATCAGGCTAAACCTTTATAATTAATTGACTCATTAAGGAACAGTAGAGAAGCAGGCACTTGAAAAACAGGATGCCATCCCGAGGGATCTGGGCATGTTCAAAAAGTCAGCTCAAGGGAATCTCACGTGGTTTAACAATTCCAAGTGCAGGTGTTGTATCTGGCTCAAGGCAACCCCTGGTATCAACACAGGTTGGAGGATGAACAGATCATGAGTGGCCCTGCCAAGAAGAAGTTGGGGGTGCTGGTGGATGAGGCGCTGGGCATGACCCAGCAATGTGCACTGGCAGCCCAGAATTCCAGTTGTATCCTGGGCTGCATCCAAAGCAGCCAGGAGGGACAGCAAAGGTGAGGGAGAGGATTCTCCCCCTCTTCTGCTCTGGTGAGACCCCGCCTGGAGTGCTGCATCCAGCTCTGGGGTCCCCAGCTCAGGAAGGACATCAATCTATTGGAGCAAGTCCAGAGCAGGCCAACAAGTTGACTCAAGGGTGGGAGAATCTCTCCTGTAAGAAAAAGCTGAGAAAATTGGGATTGTTCAGCCTGCAGAAGAGACATCCTAGGGATGACCTAATTTTGACCTTCCAGTACCTCAAGGGAGCCTACAAGGAAGATGAAGAGAGACCTTTTACAAGGGTACATAGTGACAGAACAAGGGGGAATGGCTTCAATCTGAAAGAGAGTAGATTTAGATTAAATATTAGGAAAAAATTCTTTACTGGGAGGGTGGTGAGGCACTAGTTGCCCAGAGAAGTTGTGGATGACCCATCTATGGAAGTGTTCAAGGCCAGTTTGGAAGGGGCTTTGAGCAAGCTGGTCTAGTGGCAGGTGTCCCTACCCATAGCAGGGGAGATGGCGCTAGCCAATCTTTAACACAGGCCATTCTATGATTCTATGACTTTTTAATCAGTATTTCAGTATATGAACCATGTAATGCAATGGTGTGAGGGAGCAATGGACAAGCTGATATTCAGTAGTGGCAGTAGGAGTTTTTAAAAGAGAAAACCACTTGCTGAATCTCTCTGGGCTTGGTTAGGTGACTGCCTTCCTTCAGAAGAGAAGTAGTGAAATTGAGCACAGTTCAGAGAAAGTAGTAACCTGATGTCTCCCTGTGCTCCTGCCAGCAGCATAACTTATAGGCCAAGATCAGATTTAGACTGATTTAGACGGTGTTTTCTTCATATGTTTGGTCTCCTAATCATGCAAAAAAATTTCTGGTGAAGTTGCCAAAGTCTCTAAATGTGAGTTTTGGGAATTGTACAGCCCTGCCCACAAAGGGCCTCTTCTAGTTCTACTAGGAAAGTTTTATTACATGAGTATTGTTCTTGGGATTATAAATAGCAGCAAGCTGAAAAAGGTTGGTTTTGTCACAGTATTTGTAGATCAAGTGTTCAGCTCTGTAAAACTGCTTGGATGATTTATTTTAATGGAAAAATATTTGCTGGAAATTGGAAAGCAATAGGACTGCGATTCCTGCACTTCTACTAGTCTAAATGTTGCCATCATGGTGGGGTACGCAGTGCTGCTGGGTGTGGTATATTGCTGGAAGGCAGGATGACATCACCCCCAGGTTTTGGTAGAAAGTCACAGGGCTTGGGATGTACAGGCTTCAGAGCTGCAGAGAAGCAGCAGACTGACCCTTGAGCTCTGCAGAGACAAGATCATTTAGTCCCACAAGAGATTTCAAGAATTCCAGTATTGTTTCCATTCCAACTTTCAGGCTCCAAAATGTCATTTTTCTCTGCATAGGCAAAGTGAAGCTCAGGAGCAATCAGGGGTTAGTTTCAGAGCCATGGAATAGGGGTGCCCTGGTCACTGGCTCTGCCAGCACAGGACTCCCATGCTGGGCTGGGTGGAACTGTCCACCCTCCAAGGCTGCTGCATCTCACCAGAAATAGCACGGCTGCTTCCCATGAGTGCTGCCACTTCTACCAGACCCACTATAACAAAACTCTGGCTTGTCTTGCCTGAGATACTGCAGTTTGTCCAAGGCACTAGATGATCCTGCTGCTTTGGCTTTTGGCTGAACGACTGGAAAGATCACAGCCAACCACAAGTTTGCGTGCATTGGGGTTTTCTTTCTGTGCCTGTTTGCTGTGAGAGGAGCAGGGAGCTGGACATGCAGGGGGCTGTCGTATGGGGAGGTGTGCAGCTGTACCTCTGACAGCCTCTACAGTGCACACCTATCTCCAGCTTTGCTTCCCTCATGGCACCTGCATCCAGGCTAGTAGGGAAACCCAATTTCTGTCTGCTGTGGCTGTGCAGCACAGCATGCTGTGTAGGACAGTCCATTATCTTTCCCTGTACTACAACATCCCATGTTATGTACAGGCTCCTAAAATGACATCAGTACCATCCTTACCAAACTGAGATGTACTGGAGTACTTCAAAGTGAGCATTTTGCACTCTTTTGTACAAATACTTATAACAATGCATGCTATAGGAAGCACTAGTTGGTCTTCAGTGGCCACTCTTGTGCTTTAAAGGCAGCAATTTTGTACTAGATGTGTAATTCAATTGTTCTTTCAAAGAGTGAATTTGTAATCTCCACATGATTGAAACTTTACCTAGGGGTTTCTGTTATGTAAGAACATAAGCACAGTCTTATAAGAAAATTAAGAAAAAACCTAAATCTATGAAACATTCTTCATTCCTTCATCATCCTTGCCCTCAGAAAAGAAAAATGTGCACTTTTGGAACTATCCTAAGGATCCCTCCTTTAGCACACAATTTTACAAAGGCTGAGTGCCCCCCGTTAGGTGCCAAGGTCACACCTTTGGCCTTGACAGGGCCTATCACACACTTGCAATTTCTACTTAAATTAATCCATATCCACTTGCAGGTGTTAGCAATTTTGTAGAAGAGAGTCTAAACACTCAGCATCTCACAATTGTCTGTTTTGTCAGTCATCTGAGTCTGTACCTTTGAAGTTACTGCTATAATTGGAAGAAAGGTCACACTAATCTATTCCTTCTAAAGATTGCTTTCATTTCACCAGTATCTAATTATTTTTTTTCTCTCATTTCTTATGATGCCTTAGGTAAAAGTAATTTTTGGTGCTTATCCTTTCTTAAGCATTTTCTTTTCTAGAAGTCGTTTTGTACTTTGATACATCCCTTACATCACAGTGGGTGGTTGTATTCTGGCAACCCCAGTGATACTAGTGAAATATTGTCATGTAAATCCAAAAAAAAAGGAGCGTTATTAATTTCCTTTATGTACTAGTTTGATTGGTTTTCACTGAATTAGTATGTCATTATAGTTGAGTACCAGGCTCTTTCTCTTTCATTTAAATGCGAAGAAAACACATTTCAAACAGTGTAACTTCCTTTAAAAACCGATTTCATACAGCTCAGAGCTTTCAAGGGCTAATATGACTTCTTGTGGACCCTAACTTTCCCGTTTTGGGTGCCATGCTATTTTTTGCTCCCATCCAGATTTGCAGAGGGCTGGGGAACATTCCCCCAAAAGCATCTTTCTGATCGTTGTTCTCGGCCCCGCAACGGCGATGGTGCTGTGCGCAGGGGAAGGGAAGGCAGCTTCTGCTGCGGGAGTGTCGGGGACCGCACTCGGGCCGAGGGGCCGTGCGGCCGGGGAAGGCTGCAGGGGTGTCAAGGGACGAGATTGGGGTTTTGAGACGTGCTTTTGTAGCCGCCTCAGTGCAAACCACTCGGGGGGTCCTCGTTTTCCACTTATAACACAAAAAGAACTCTCCCGACGGGGGATCTCCTGCTTAGCTCCATCCGTCCGCCGCATCGTGCGCTCGCACTAAGTGAGGAGGCGGCTGAGAGTGGGGAAGCGCTCGTTTGCCTCCGGGGCTTCCTCCCGTGGAATTTTCCCACCGGAGTTAGAGCTGCCGGAGGGCCGGGGAGGTCCCCCGTCCACCGCCTTCCCTCCGCTTCCCCGGTCGGGAGGAGGATTCTGGCTGGCCAACGCCAACTCGGAGCATCTCGGCGAGAAGCCCCCGCGGCGAGCGCACGGCAGGTGCTCCCGGCGCGGCGGGGTCCGGCCCGGCCCCGACGGGCGGCGCGGGGGAGCAGGGGGCGGCCGCCAGCAGCGCCGGGCCGGGGCGGGAGCGAACAAAGCGCTGCCGAGGGCGCGCTGCCCCGACGGGGCCGGCCGGCGCGGTGCCGCCCGCAGCGGGGGCGGGGTGACCGGGGCTCCCGGCCTCCCTTCCCGACACACACAGACACACACAGGCACACAAACACACCCCCAGCACACGCACACCGCGCCCGGGCACACGCCGAGACGCAGAGGCGGCCGCTGGTGCGCGGCGAGAGGATGCGGCGGCTGCGCCCCTGGGCGCTGGTGCTGGGCGCGCTGCTGTGTGCCGGGGCCGGGGCCGGGGCCGCTGCCGGGGCCGCGCCGGCGCTGCGGAGCTACCCGCACAGCGCGGTGCTGGACGGCGCGGGCGCCTACCGCCTGCGCTGGGGACGCCGCGGCAGCGCCCTCGCCCTCCGCCTGGAGGTGCGCACCCGCGGCTACGTGGGCTTCGGGCTCTCGGCCAGCGGCGGCATGGCCTCAGCCGACATCGTGGTGGGGGGCGTGGAGAGGGGCCAGCCCTACCTGCAGGTAAGGCCCTGCTCCTTCCCCTCGACCGCCTGCCCGGGTCCTCTTTTGTCCGCCCATCTTCCCCCCGCTGTCTCTCTCTCGGGACGCCCCTCTTTCCCTGCCCCGCGTTTCTTTTGCAGCCTTCTTGCCCTGCATCCCTGTACCTCTTGACTTCTTCCTTCCACCCTTTGGGTTTTCCCTATCGTTCTGCGTTCCTTTCCCCTAGAGGAGATACTTCTTTTCGATCCGCTCCCTGCCAACCTTCCCTCTAAACTTTTACAAGGATTTCATTAAAGGTGTCAGGTTTCTTTCCTCTTTATCCAGAAAGTGCAACAGCCCTTTTCTCTCTCCTTTGGGCACTCTCTCCTGCCTGCCCGCTGAGCCTAGACCCTCGGAGGAGAGGGGTAGGAGGGGAAAGTCTGTCCCAGGGAGGTGCGGCACCTTTCCCCTCACCCTACCAACATCTGGCGGAGCTTGGCCGTCCTGATGCCAGCTTCCTCTTTCTAATCCCACTGGCATGAGGGCAGTATCCCACCAGCTTCTAAGCCTGCTGACGTCCCCTTCTGATGGGGCACAACCGGTGCTGCTCCTGTTCTTGGTGTTCTTCCTCTCCTCACCTGGAGATGTTCTGACCCAGGTGTTGGAAAGGACTTGCAGAGTAACCACTGGGACTCCTGGTACATGTCCTTGGTCTGGTAAAGCAACCTCAGAGGGGCTGAACTCTAATGGCTTAATTTTCTGTAGTAGTCTAGATATAGTCAGGGCTACCTCTGGGAACAGGAGTGTGGAACAGAGACCTTGCTGGTGCTTCCAGTGAGTCATCCCCTCCAAAAGGCACTGGTGACTGGTGGGGTAGGAGCCATGAAAGGGGAGGGGACCCACACCTTTGGTCCCCTCTCATCAACTTGAGATCCAGCCAGGAGGAGTTGCTCTGGGTTTGCGGGAGCAGGGACAGCTTGTCCCACAGATGACTGAAAGGGGAATCAGGCCTGGAATGATATGGTGTCACCCCCAGTTGCTTGAATAACAACTTAGAAATGCAATTTAAGAGTGGTTGTTAGAGTATGGTCTAGGAGAAGTTGTCTGTCCTTCATTATGTTAGAGCTAGTTGATCTTTGAAGCTGCTGCTTAAATTTTAAGAGGTTTTTCTTAAGCATATGGATTTTCATTAAAAATTCATGGTAAGAAAACTAAATGCATAATATGATCTCCTTACTAGTTATCAAGGTTTTATAAAATCAAAACTTTTCCAGAAGAATAGACCTTTTAGTATATTTTTTTTCCTTCTACTTTTTCTATTTCCCTATTAGTTTCCTGTCTGAAGTTTAGGCAAATATTTGTCTTCTCTAAGCTCAGACCAGTGATTTTCAGAATATTGGTTTCTCCATATTTCAAAATGAAGATAATTCTTCTTGAAGCCTAAATAAAAGACTAATAATAGTAAAAAAAACCCCTAGTCTGCTCATTGAGAAGTGAGCTCTTCACTCACAGAATGAAAGGCTTTCTGTAAGGCTTTACAATTCAGAAGACATTTATTAACCATTAAAAGAAACACAAACTTTTTGCCTGGTTAGTTCATAGATCCTGTTAGGCTAAAGCAAGTCTTTTAGAAAGACATCCAAACCTAGTTTAAACATATCCAGTGGTGGAGGATCCATCACTTCCCTTGACAGTTTGTGGTAATGACGAGTCTCTGCTGTTCCTGATTGCCAGGATTAGTTTGTCTTGCTTTAGGTTTCAGCTATGTATTTTCTCTACTATATTAAAAACTCTACTCCCCCTGCCTACCGCCTCCATAAGGTTATTTATATGCTGCAATCGAGGCAATCAAGTCACTCCTCAATTTTTTTTTTTTCATTAAATAAATAGATTGAGCTCTTTAGTGTCACAGGACATTTTCCCTAGCATTCAGAGTACTTTTGTGGCTCTTTTCAGCACCCTTCACAGGTTTTCAGCATCCTTAAAAATGTCCCCATACTAACTCCATTCTTCCACAGGTTTTATCCACCAACATTCTGTTACAAATAGAAAAGGACTGTAGCAAATGCCTGCTGATACAAACCTTGTGGTATTTTTCCTGAAGCACTAATTTAGCACATAAACTGTAATGCTAAGAGCTATGAGTTATTTTGTTGCACCTTTGATAGGTAAGACACATAAAAAATACTTCTGCTATGCTTGCTTGCCACTCTAGTCTTGCTCCATCCCCATTCCTTCTTCAGTTCTAGGTAGCATGGCTTCTTTCTAAACTGAACTGAGGTTTTTTAAAAGTTGCTCAGTTAAAATATTTCTGTACTTGCACCAACAAGGAAAGGCCAGAAACAAAGATGATAAACAAAATTTGTCCAAAGGCTTTTTCTGGTCAGGCAGCAAAGATTGCTATAAAATGAACAACTTGTTCTGAGATGCTGTTTCAATAATATCCAATTCTTCCCTTTACTGGACAAACAAATACAGTTAATATTTTAAAAATACATTCTGTGTTAAGAGTATATCATCATAATTTAGATTATTTACTACTGAAAAAGATTTTTTCATAGATAGCACCCTTGAAAGTATGTGGTTTTATGCCTAGCTGCACTCCATGAAATATGTACACCCTATAATGAATGAACTTACTTTTCTTTTTGGTTTCAGAAATATGTTTTTATTCCATGACCATCCGTTGGAAAGTGTGCATCGTGGTCTAAACTCTTAGAGGGGTCATTTTTTGGTTTCTTTGAAAGTTTTGAGATGCTTGTTAGTGGCCTGACGTTCAGATGTTCTGAAACACCTTTATAGCCTTTCAAGTGGGCATTGAAATTGCTACTCCCTTGGGTCAATTTTGCCTTCCCCCCCTCCCCCAAATTCTCTCTCCTTTTTTAAAAATAGAAAATATTCTCAGAGGTAAGAGTTCTCTTCTGGGAATAAATGTATAAATGTAGTTAGACTACAGCTGCCAGTGAGGGTAAAAGCACATACTTCTTAGTCTGTGGAAGATCCATGTATTGAGGTAGAGGAAAACTGCCAGGCAGTATTCAGAGAAGAAAGAGAAAATGTTCCCTCTGGCCTTTATTCCTCATCCACTCAGAGCAAGTAAATGCTATTCCCACCATCAGCAGGCAGTGTTTGCCTTGAAAAAACCTGGTGACTCAATGTCCTGGATATCCAGGGTTGGGTTTTACTTTCTCAGTTCTCAGGTGTATCCCGAACTTGGGTGGAATGAGCTGTTCATTTTGGTTTGCTCTTCCATGTTTGAGCTGTATTTAATCTGAAAGGGTGTCTGATGTAAGGAAAGGCTAAAACAATTTGGAAGTCTGCAGCTTAGTTTTGTCTAAATATATCAAGATGAAAAGTGTTACAATGGCATGAGAGAAGAACAAACCTTCATGATATACCAGAGTAGTTTTTTGAAGAGCATTGGAATGATCAGAGAATTATACATTTACTGTCCTAACATTTCAGAAATTTGATATTTGAAATGGGAACCTAAACATATTTTGTGAGGATGTAGAGGACATAGCATGGATGTGTGGATACATACATGCATAACTTTAGTGTTTTGTCGTGAGGGAGGCACCTCCATTGAGTAGAAGGAGAAAAAGGAGATCAGTGAACAAACTATGCTCACACATTACTGAGAGCCTGTGGTGTCAGAGCAGCAGATTATGTGGCATTTGTGTGAGCATGTTTGAGAACAAGAAGATACCAATGGGGGTTGGTATTGGAAAGCTGGAAGCTGTTTTCGTCTCTCTAGGGAGGAGTTGGACTTAGGAGGGTTCATACTTACCAAAATGTTACCTTGAAATATTGCTGTGCTCATTTGCAGCATGTCTTACTCTTCGTACAAGATCTTGGGGCAGCCCTAGATCTTGCATCTAGTTTTTTGGGGTTTTTTTTCTCCTTTCTTTTTTTTTCTTTTTTTTTCTTTTTTTCCCTAATTCATCTCTTTTGTGCTTATGAATTGACACAGCATGCATTTTCTTGCTAGACCCATGCCTTTTCCTTGGTCTCCACCCCTGTCTGGAATTGTGCATCCCCACCCACAGCACGTAGCTGCTGAGAGCCCCATTTTGGGGAGAGTAATCCTCCTTGATGAATGCCTATTTTGTGCAAGTTATACAAGAGGGTTGCATTGTTAGAATCTTCTGTTGAACTTGCACAAAAATAGACCCTACTCAGGGTGAATAGGGACTGTGTGTCACTAAAAAGTACTTTATTATTCATTAGAGCCTTGCTTGTTAACTGTCACCCAAACTAAAGAATATCTGTTATCAAATGTATCCCATAGAGTTAGCTTAATTGCTCACAGGGAAGTACTTGGAAGAGATTTTAAAGGACAGAAAACAGTGAGCATTTTCAGTACTTAACGATACTGCTGCTTTTAAGTGCACTCATGCCAACAGCAACAAAAGAAGTGTTTAGAAAACAACTTGAAAGGCACCAAGAGAGAGATGCAAAGCGAGTGCCACACTGACATATCTCAGTCAGTGTTTTGTTGGAGGTATTTCATGCCTTTGGGCATTGGGGCAAAATCTCCAGATGACTAATGTCTCCCTCTTGGCTTCAGTGTGGGGCATAAAGAGACACTCCAGTGTACATCTCCACTGGCTGGGTGCTTTGTAGTTCCCTTTCAGAGGTACAATAGTTAGGACAAGGAAGCAACAGTTGGTGAACAAAAGATGAGAAGAATTCTGAAGCTCTTGTAATTTGCAGGCCTTAGGGGGACTGTTTTCAAGAGTTTGGTTGGAATTGTATTTCTTTTTTGCTCTTTTTCTTTGTCATATTTTTTCTTCTCCTTTGGATTTTGGAAGTGCCAAGAAAATGAAATTTTCTCACATCTGCCCAGAAATATGGAATTGTAGCCGCCCTGAATCATGCAAAGGCTTAAAATAGTGGGGGAATGATTTAATTCCCAATATAAACAAGTATCACAGAAGCAGGAGAGGGAAGAAGGGAGATTTTCTAAGGCAGATCCAGGAATTTTGGGAACAAGTATCACTAATAGTTGTGTTTGAAAATCCCCTTTTTAATCTTCCTCATAATTGAAGTAATTAAAGTAATTAAACCCAGAAAACTTGTACTGGATAAATGTGGCTCCTGTGTAAGGAATGTTTCTTGTGATAAAGTGCAGTTGTAAGATTGTATCGTGCAATATCTCCTCCTTACTGATTTTCTTTCCCTTAAAACACTTTGCTACGTGTTTTGTCTAGTCTCTTTGTGTTAGGACAGCCTGTAATCTAAAAATCCTATCTTCTGATATAACTGGAATACAAACTCTTAAATTAACATTTATTCTTGATGTAAAGACTCGTATAGGTCCTTGGGACTCCACTGCAATGTCAAATTATCCGTGCCAGTATGCGATGTCCTATTTCAACCTCTAGCCACCAGTGCCTCTTACACCTTCTTGTGCTAAGTTAGACAGGCCTCCATACTTCAGTGTTTTTATTTGTGTGCAAAGTGATATGTTTTATGCCTCAGGAATGTCACAGAAACAAAGTGATGCCACTGCCAGCTGCAGGGTACTGGGAAGCCACCCCAGGCAGTGTTTAACTAGATGTAAGAAATACACTGAAGTGTATTCAAGTGACCCAGTCTGAATGAGAAAAGGCATATTCCTAAGTAAATAATTTTGTTTCATGTATAAAGAATGCAAGCTTTGTTTTTATAAAGAAAATGCGTGAACATGTACACACACATACACAGGCATGATCTGTTTCTGTAAATACACAAATGGAAGTGTGCATCTTTGTGTACATGTGTATGTGTGCATTCAAGTATAGACACACCCACAACTATTTATCAGAGATAGAAATTTTCTGTCCTTGTCAGAGCTGGTAGTGCACCTGAAGTAAATAATCCACACTCACTCACATATGTCAGCCAGTTTAATTGTAGAGCTTCTCAGAACTGCCTGCATGAGTGAGATCCAGGCTTCCTAACAAGGACTGAAACAATTCATGCTAATCTGCAAAAAAGCAAAACAAAACAAATCAAACCCCCCAAAAAAACCCCAAAATGCCACCCACCCCAGCAATCAGAAGCAAACAATAAAAAAACCCTGAAAAAAACCCAACACACCATGCTCTCCCCCCTCCCCCCTCAAACTAGTAAATTAATTACAAACAGACAGCTCATGGGACAGAAGATGTGAACTTACTGATCCCAGTTACTTTAGGAACTTATTGCAACTACTTGATTGCTGTTGCTGTACCCTTTGTACAGTTATTTTTCCATTTGCAGCCAATCTCAAGGTTGGTTCAGTCAACTGGAATGCTCTCAAGATGCTCTTGAGAACATTCTTCATCGATACTGCGCATCGATGCTTTCAGGCTCCTGCTTTGTGTTAGGTTGCTGTGGGTGGGCTCTGCTTTTCCCCAGCATAAGAGCATAGTAAGATCTTTGCCTGAAACTGAAGCTGAAATTTATTTGAGGTTGCAAAACAGTTTGGTTTGCTTATTTGTAAACTCATGCTCTGTTTGGTTCTTGCCAAATACAGTGTAAAACCAGCTTCTTTTAGGTGGTAACATCTAGTGTGTACTGGAACCTTGAGCAAAAGGATTCCATTTAAATTGAATGCAACAATTAAAAAAGAGAAATGTTAACCACAGTTATTTTTTTGGAAACCCAGAAAGGCATAACTTGGTGCTTATTTCAAACAAATGTTTCGTTCAGTTCTTTTCCTTACCGTAGCAGTTTATCCACCCTATTTATACAAACATAGATCCTCTCCTGCGCCACCTTTCATCTTTGTTACAGCTTCATGATCCTTTCTGCAAAGCTTGGTTTTGGTCCTGGTCATTGGCATCAGCTTGGTAATTCGGGGATGCTTGAAACTCCATGGGTTGTCTACAGAGTATCAGTGAGGACAAGTTGAAACACAGCTTGTTTTTCTGTCCTTTTCCTTTCCTGGCTTGTCCCTTTTTTCACTTTTAAGTATTAGACTGCTGCTGAAACAGCAGTGATGGCCCAGTTAGAGAAGGGCAGCACATATAATAATTTAGGGTGGCTGAGTTTCTTGCAAGCTGAGTGCACAAGGCAATTGCTGCATGGGGCCACAGTCTGAGAATTATGTTATGCCTCTTGAGGTTGAAAGGTGATATATATAATTTAGGACTGGAAATGGATATCATAAACAAAACAATCTTGTACATTGTAAAGATCTGGGGAGGGAGTCCCATAAACACCTGTTTCAGTCTGTGATGACAGCTGGTAGGGCTTTTGGGGTCAGGCTTCCCTCTGCAGCTGTGCTTGCATTCTCGAAAGAGAAACCAGCGTCTTTCCACATCCTTAAGAAATTACTCTCCTGTTTGTGGAGCAGAAATCAGGAACCATATAAACCACAAGATATTTTTTTTAAGAAGGAGAGAAGCTAATGGTATCTGAAAAATAGTATAACATGATCTGCTTCACATCTGGAAAAGAGCATAAACTATCTTGTAATGTCAGGAAGATTTTTCATTTTCCATATGTTGTTTCAACTTTTAGGTAATATGAGGAAGGAGATACTTAATTATTTGATGGATTGCACAACTTAGTCCAGAATACAATATGCCATTTTATGCAACATTATCAAAGGGAGTGCAGAAAATTTAAATGTTTCACATGTAAACAATTTACATAAGCAAATCCTAAAATAGACATCTTTGTTATCATGTAGAACAACCAATAACATTTCTGAAATGTTTTTTAAACACTTAGTCTTTAAATAACCAGAGATATTCATACCAGAAAAAAATATAGTCACTTCACCCTTCTCTTTCACTAATTCTTGTACTTCTGTAAAGCTGATGTGTAGTTTGAAAACTTTCTCTTCATTAAATATATAATATATATTTTTTGTCTGTATAAGAAACTGAAAAATCCGAATGCAAGAACTGAATCATTGCATAAATCCATGTTGTGGATTTATCCACACACTTGCGAGCATTTCAGAAATCCAGTTTAAAGGACTTGACAATTATTGTAGATCTCTGCTGGAACTCCATGAAATTCAGGGGACTTGTATCAGTATAATCTACCCTACAAAAGACACAGGTTTTCTAGCTAACTGTGTGGGGTAGCAAAACCAGACCTGTGTAAAAAAAAAGATTATACCATGTTAGAGCCTTTTCCTGCCTGTTGGGAAGAATAAACTGTTCTAGTACGAAGCCCATTTTAGAACTATCTGTGATAGATATCAAAGCACTGTAATGCTGCAGATTAAAGCATCCCACTCCTTTCTTTACAGAATTAAGTAAGTGAAACTTGTGAATTTGGTTGAGTTCTGTGTTACAGTAGTGTGGGCCTGAGAGAGTTTCAAATTAAATTTATATTTCCTTAGTTTAGCTGAAGCTCAAATGCCCAGCTTACCCTCTCTGGCCCCTGGTAGATCCATCCTCTGTACTGCCACTTTTCAAAGGCCTTCCGAAGTATCCATCTTTCTCCTCTGACTAGACTAAAGAGCTTAAGTGGAGTGTAGGCAGTCCAAATGTAGTGGTTTTGATTGCATTTGCACCAGGACTTTTGGCAGCAGGACTTTAATTTTAGTTTTCTACTCTGAAAGGAAGCATAGGATATGTATAAAGGTACAGGCATATATTTACATAGATCTATCTAAAACTAACATTTTTTTGCTTTTCTAGGTTGCAGAATTTTCCAAATTGCAGTTGAAAAAGATGTGACATCACCGATTGTCACTGCGTCATCATTTTTGAAACCTTTTGTTCATTCTGTTTTGTACACAAACACGTCTTAAAGGCTTTTAAGCTCTGATGAGTAAATTGAGCAAAGTCTGCATAGTTTAACTGAAAATCTTCTCGGTGAACAGATTTATATGGTTCCTAGACAATGTGGCATTATTTTGTTTTAAAACTGGGAAACAAACCATTTTTGTGTGAGAGGTTGAGCAATCAAATTTTGAGTTGTTCAGGCATTTTTTTGTTGTTGTTGCATGATTTGATTTTATTTTTATTATGAACATTTGGAAAATTTTCAACAAAGGAACTGAAAATAGTAATAGCCACATCTAGCCACAAAATAATTTCAGGTAAAATCACTGACATCAGCGAGGTTCTGTTCATTTTTGACAGCAGGGGTGGGCAGCCAGTGCCTGAGCAGGCAGCAATGTGAGTGCCCAACACAGCTCTCATCCCACGGGGAGCAGCCTGGTCCTCTCTGGGGGCCTGGGCTTTGGGGCCACCATCCCCAAGGCATTTGCCAGCAGCCACAAAATGGGCCCCTCGTGGTGAGCCAGAGCTGTGACCTGACTTTGACTGTCATCCGGGCAAGTGAGATAATTACACTGACAGTCACGTTATCAAGGCATATCTGAGCTTATACCTTCATTACAGAACTTCTTTGCATTGTTTTTGCATTCTTGCCTCAGGCTCATGGAAATCAGGAGTATATCACAGCAGGGTTTTTTCTGGTTAGAGCTTTGTCCTCTAGACTTGTGATGAAATGGTGAAGTTCACCACAAAGCATTTGAAGTTGCTCAACTAGATTTTCTTCACATTTCACATCTTCCCTTCACACTGGTTGCAGGCAGAGATTTTCAGTCTGTTCACATGAGTAAAAGCTGCTCTTGAATTTGTATTCCTCAATATTTCAATGTGTGGGTGCTTTTACTAAGAATGTCTTCCTTCAATGTAAGGTAGGATGTCAGCAAAGATACCACACTTCAATAAAAACTGATGTTCAGAAGGTTACATTTCTCATCCAGACAAACTCTTACTAACTTAAAGATGGAAGCAGGGATTCCACAGAAGAGTGTTTTCAGAGCAGGAATGGTATTATGTATGGACAATACACTGCCTCTTTCCAAGTTCTAATGCAGGGCTAAAGTGAAGCGTTTTGATCCCATAAAGTACCCATCTTCAAAGAACCATCCCAAAACAAGTCTATTATTTCTGCCTGGAAAACAGCAAATCCAAAGTTATTTCTCTAAACAAATACAACTCATCAGTTCACTTTCTTTCAGGTCCCAGGCCCCCTTTTTGCTCATTTTAGTGATTATTTTTCCATTGTGCCTATTCTCTCATGTAAGTACTTAATCATTTGTATTTGTAAGATGTGGTGACAGGAAAAGAAGAACTCTCTGGTATCTTGCCCACACACAGGTTTCTAGGGTGGAATTAAGTTTAAGATTACAGCTTTTAAATGACCCTTTAGTGAATTAATGATGTTTCAGTTATTTTTTACTGGTGTCAAAATACTTGGGCATAACATTTTACAGTTTTTCAGATTGGTTACCTCAGCCTTAACAAAAGTGAAAAGCTGGAAATCTCTCCAAAAGTGAACAGAGGTCCAAACAACTCCAAAAAATAAGTGCCTGCTGGGCAGTGCTGCATTATTTTGCAAAGGACACCACACAATGAATGGTGTCTCCCCATAGCCTACTCGGTATGAGAAACACATTGGTTACTTAAAGGACCCCTGCCCATCCCAAACCAGGCAGAAACATCCTAAGACTCAGAGGAGGGTGACCAGAGGAGGTGCATCTGAGACAGTGGCCAGCCCTTCCCAGGTGACCGGGTGGGAGGAGAGGGCGGGACGTGTCCCAGCTGCACGGGGCTGCAGGAATCCGGGGTGAGGAGGTTAATGACCTGACATTGCTGCCGACATACTCCTTTGTGCGGGCCTCTGCAGAACCCCGGATAGGGAGCATCTTTCTTACAAACAGCTCCCTTGCCTCTTCCAAAACCTCAACCTAATCCCGGCAGCTTTTGTATGAAATGAGTGCTTTTCGTGCTAGTTAAGCCGTAGGCTTTCTGGTTCCAGTCAATGCTCATTCAAGAGGCTTGTTTCTTGTGGGAAAGAAAAAAACGTAGGAAAAGTTGTGGGAGTAAAGGAGCAACAGTATTATTGATGCAAATATTAAGTGAATTTCGTTCTCTCTATAATTTCTTCTGGAGTTCATGACATCCCAGTTATGATAAATAAGGTTGCTTGGTTGCTGGGTCCAGCTTTTATTTCTGCAGTTACATACAGGCAGTGTGTTGCTAAAGTTACTCAAGGCATTCTTTAAGCTCTTTATCACAGAGAGTTGTTTTCTTGGAGACAAAAAATAGTTCAGTGCCACCTCAAATTTATCATTCAGTTCAAAACTGATACTACAAAATTTTACATGTGTTAAAGGGCTTCAGTAGTGGACTCAGAGCTTCATTTTTAATATTAGATTTTAATAATGGGTCACCTTTCTTTTGTAACAGGATTATTTTACAGATGAAAACAGAGTACTAAAAAAGGACCCTCAACAGGATTACCATCTGGAATATGCCATGGAAAACAGTACACATACAATATTGGCTTTTAGCAGAGAGCTGCACACTTGTGACACAAATGACAAGAGCATAACGGTAATAGTCTCTGATTATACGTAAACAGATGAAGTAATTGATACAGGATAAATGTATATGTGGTAATTAAGCTGGTAATTAAAACCTCTTTTTAGTACAAGGAGACAATTAGAGAAATTCACTTTCCAAAATATCCTTTTGCTGAAATTAACTAGGTAAAATAAGTGTGATAGCTTTATTAAACTATTATGTTTAAATTTCAGCTTTCTTTGTCCTTCTACTTTAATACATTATGTTCTGTAATTTCTAACAAGTGTACACAGTATTGAAACAGATACTTGTGGGCCATCAAGTCCGATATGCCACTGTCATAATCATTCAAGAGAGGCCAAATTGAGAAATACTTTTAAGATTCTGCACTAACTTGATCTTAGTAGTTGATGTTAGAAACACATTTTTCAAAAATTTGGAGAAGATACATTTAAGGCATCTGTTTGTTTTATTTCTTTATTCAAAATTAAAAGTTAAAAGATGTTATGGTAAAACCTTCCATGGTAAAATAATTTTAATGGTAAATTCTTCTGTTGCCCTAGGGAGTGCTGTGCTATTTCCTAAGCATAATTTTAAATTACATGAAGCTGATGACTTCTGTATTGGAAGTGACAGACAGGTTGGAGAGATTTGCAAGGCTTTTTATGCTTTGGCTTGTTTACTACTTCTTTTGAAAGCATTACTATAGGAGTAAAACACTATATTCATTATCTGTGTTTTTACAATATATGCAATAATAGCAACATGAGGGGCTGAAAATGCAGGAAGCCAACCACAGCTGTGTAAACCACCAGTTTTCCAGGCAGCCAATGAACCTCTGGTTTGCACACCTGCTCCAAATTCTCAGTATAATTTGGCATTTTGGGACACTTCAGGATTTATTATAGCACTTTGTCTCATGGGTCATTATTGCAATCTGAGAATGTTTTACAGAGAACTGATCTGTGCAGTGGCTGTAGATTGATTTTTAAGATGTAAATCTGTTCTGTAATTGAATGATAATTTTCCATAGTATCTAAGGACAGCAGTTCACTGAAGGTATTCACATCTTCACAGGTCTAAGCCCGGGAAATTTTTAGGGGGGAAGCATTCTGGTTGCTGATCAAATAAATAAATAAATCTGTAGAAAAATATTTCTAATGAATTTAGTTGGTTACTTTTTATGAGTCTGTTCTGCTATTTGAAGATACGATTTCAATTCACAACATTAGGGAAGGAATCTACCAGAGAACGATTTAATTTCTGTGTATTTCCAATTAACCCTTTGAGTATAAAACATTATTTATTTCAAAGGCCAAATTGTGTAAGTAGATGACTGCTCCTCTGGAATACACTGTCATTGTTTAAATACACTTATATCACAGCTATTGTAGGAATCATGTGAGCTGTGGGAGGAAGGTGTTGCTCATATCCCTTGTGGACATTTTGTTTTGTTTTTTCAGGAGAGCACAGTGCGGGTAATATGGGCCTACCACCACAAAGACTTGGGAGAAGCAGGTCAAAATTACCATGGATCCAATCGTGGTACAAAGAGTCTGCGTTTGCTGAACCCTGAGAGAGAGGAAGTCTTATCCGCCTCTTTGCCATACTTTGACCTGACAAACAAAGACGTAAGTTACTCCATGTTTTGGGTTTCTGTGGAGGCGGGAATAAGGTGGTAACCAAAGCCTTGGGCTTACACAACAGCTAGTGTGACTTTTGTGTATAGATTAAATATGAGGATGAAATTCTTCACTGTGAGGTTGAGGCACTGGAACATGCTGCCCAGAGAAGCTGTGGATGCCTCATCCCTGGAAGTTTTCAAGGTCTGGTTGGATGGGGCTTTGAGCAACCTGGTCTAGTGGAAGATGTCCCTGCCCAAGGCAAGGGATTGGAACTGGACAATCTCTAAGGTCCCTTCCAACCCAAACCATTCTGTGATTCTATGATAATACTATGTTCTTGCCCTTTTTATTAAGACAGGTGCCTGTACCAGACAAGGACACAACATATTGGTGCCAAATGTTTAAGATTCCCGTACAGCATGAAAAGCATCATGTGACAAAGGTGAGTGATTCAGACTTAGCAAATTTAGAGGAATTTAGGTAATAATTACACTTCAAATTAGTTCTTGCATTTTGAAGTTTTTTCCACTGCTTACTGGAGGGAAAACAAGACCTCTTGTCTGTCTTCACAAACATGCATCAAGTGTGTGTTTATGTGTGCCCAGGACCTGGCTCAGGTGTGCCCTGACAACCTGCATGCACAGTGACATACCCCCTTTCTTTCAGTTTTTTTCTCTTTTCCTTCATCCTGTCTCCCTTAAGAAAATGAGGTTGAAAATTATTTCTGTCTGTAAATATTTCTGGCAAGGACTAAGTAAAATTGTCTAAAAGCACGTTACATCAAGCTTCTACTTTTATATATAGGAATTTAATGAATTTCTTCTAACAGATGTTTATTTTAAATTAAAAAATAATTAAATGGTGATGTTTGTTCAAATGAAGGGCCAGGTTCTTATTTGATTCCAATCACCTTTCTTGTGATGACCACCGTGAAGCCAGGTTACATCAGACACGAACACACATCAGTATTTTCAGCAGTGTAAAAGCCAAACAGTATTTAAAAAAGAGATGAACATTACAGCTTATTTAAAAAATAATGAAAATGCGTGAGTAAACATTCATACAAGCAGGATCCTAGGTGACTTGAAAACCCACATGCACAAACATGTTTTCCTATAACACATTTTCTAACTTTTCTTTCAGTTTGGAATTGAAACCTTAAGAGTGCTGAGGGAAAGATGTTTCTCTCATTTCTTCCTTAAAGTAATATACTGAAGACCTCATAAAACAACAAATTCTTATTTTTCTAATATGCTGAAGATAGCATATTAGATATGATAGAGATAGTTCTGGCCCTCATTTGTATCTTTCTCTGAACCCAAAAATGCATTAAGTATAGAATTCTATTTCTTCTCTTTTGTTACAATTGTCAGTCATATTTCTTCAGTGCATTCAGTAAGACTGAAACTTGAAATTAATTCAGAGAAATTTAACATGTGCTCTCCAGTGTCTGTATGATAAATACCTATAATTACTCCGAAATATTGTGGGTTTCTGCACTTTATCAGAATGAACAATTGCAAGGCCCAAATTTCTGCCTTCGGGTACTTGATCTTTAATCACATTTGAAATTTATAACAGCTATTTTCACAGATCTGTATGAAACGGAGAATTTGCTTATATTACAGTATGTATGTCAAGATCCCTAGTTTTATGCTTTCAAGTGAGAGAGCTTCAAAATGGTAGTATCAGAATCAAGCTTTCCATGTTAAATTTGGTGGAAGTTGTAGATACTTGCTGTTCTGCTAAAAAGTTCCCTAGAATTATTCATTATTTATAATTTCTGAATTTATTTTCTAAACACTTTGCATGACTGCACATACAGTTGCTCAGTCTTTAAAAAAATTGTGGTTGGTTGAAGCTAAAACAAGATTTTCGCTCAGAAATACACTAACTGATTTTTTCAGAATAGTTTTATATTCTTAATTTTTACAATAATATATAAAGAATATTAAAATTTTAGAAGTCGCATTTTCAAATCAGAATTTTTTTTATAAAGTTAAAAATTAGAGTACAATTCTCAGTGATTTTCCATCTTCAGAAGAGCAAGAAAATTTCATATTGTTGCTTAAAAAATGTTTAGAGAGAAAAAAATGAATACAGAAAGAGAGTAGATTTAAGTAGGAACACTTCCTTAGCCTTTCTTTTCAGGGGCAAAATTTATATTTTCCTATAAATGACTTTTTTAGATGCCACATAGAGGGTTGTTGTGGAATTGTATCTATGTGCTCTTGCAAACTGATTAAACATTTCCTAAAGCCTACTGATACACAAAGGATGGGACTTATGGCTACTGGGGAAGATATTAGCTGTGCAAACAAAGATTGAATTTCACAAAGGGGAGGGCGGATGAACTCTTTGGCCTGATCAAACCGTCTGTGTTAGTTAAATACTTACATAGATGTTGATTCTGGATTCCTTCTGTAGCACGGTTTTCATGCAAACCTACACATCTCATTTTTAAAGACAGGAAAAGAAAAGGTGTAGACATGGTGCAAATTTGTCTGTGGCATAATTTAGTCTACTTCAGTAGTGTACATGTGAGCTGGCTTTGGCCATTTCTTGCTCCTGTGTGATTTTGTGGAGCACTGAACCGCTCAGTTTGGCACTTGCTGGACAGTGTGAACTATCATCAGTGTGTGCTTAGCTGTGCAGATGTGTAAATTTGCTGGTGATCTGGGGTCTCAGGTGCTACAGCCACAATTGGAATTTTTTTCCTACTGTTCCACTGTTCTCTGTCTTTCATTCCTTCTTGAAAATTGCTCTGAGCACTTTATAATAAAGTACTTTTTAAAATATCAGTTTCATCAGGAAAGCATGATGTTTTAATGAGGGAAACTGAAAAAGTTAGACCTGTCATTTAAGGTAGAGGCCAAGACTTTTAATTGTCTCTGGTTAACAAACACCAGATTCTGAATTCAAGTTCTGAATTTAAAAGGGTTTTTTAATTTCTATTGAAGATGCATTATTTTAAAAATACTAATCTTTAAGCCAGAATATATTTAAGGTATTTACAAATATATTTTGTAAATACAATTTAATGGTGCAACAGCTGGATAACTGATAACACTTGGGTCTTAGGATTTACCTGCCATAGTTTTAGTTTCTTCTGTTAGCACAAGATGAAGAAATAATAACTAGCACAAGAGATCTCAGTATTAGTTGAAGATAAATTATGTAAGACCTTGGGTCTTTTCTATCTCTTTACACAATATTCATGTTACTTTCCAGGAATCACACGTTATGGGAAACAGCATATTTTCATTGATCAAGCTGCTCTACACAGCATGTAAACTGTGCAAGAGATAAGACTGTAATCTTGTGTTCATCTCATGGGTAGAATAAGGGCATGGATAAGTAATTTCTCCTTACGCTGCATTTACCAATGGAGAAGAGATCTTCACTGCAATAAGGGCACACCCAGCCAGGTTTAGGACTTCTCTGTTAAATATTCTTTTGTTTCATATTTCTTGCAACCTTTTCCTCAGGGAAGGGATTGTGTCTTCCTACATGTTCCTGCAATGCCTTCTGTTTCTAATGCCACCAGGAACTTCTGGAGCGACAACTCTTAATAACACACCTGCTAAGACATACAACAGAATAAGACAATTTCTCAATAGCTGGGCATAATAGTGACAATAGTGGCCCAGATCACAACCAAAACCAGGCTGGTTTTGTGGCTCTAATGGTTTACATCACTCCTCAGCTTTAAGCTGCCTACCTGGCTGAAACATAGCTCCATGAAAATTTGTTAAACTTCTACAGATTTTCCCCCCAGTGCATTTTCTGCTAGCACAACCAACTATGAGTGTAATAGGTAAATTTTGAAAATAATATATTCAGAGCAGATGAAAGGGATTGCTTGGAGGTAATAGCAGGCATTCAAATCAGCTATTTGCAGGATAGCCCCACAGTGGTCCCAGAGTGGTGGACCTTGGCTGCTCTTCACGTGAGAGAGCACAGAGCTGCCTGTCTGCAAACTCCTCCTGCAGCTAAGTGTGCATTGGCCTGTTCTGCTGCTCTGAGCTTCAGGCTGTGGTATGTGCCTCAGGCTCACTACTCGGGGGATTTTCACTTTTCGCACATACAGAAGTTAGCCAGGAGCTTTCTCAGAAGTAGGTTTCTTAGAAAAAAGCATTCCACTTATTAGCCCAGACTTTCTGGCAATGGGTTTAAGACTATGTCTTGCTAGAATTTTTGCAGTTTTCTGTATGTAAATGTCATTATTCTGGCTGATCCCGAATGTGCCTTTTAATCACATTCCTAAAGAAAGTTCTCTGGTTTCACCAACTCCACCTCAGGAAGGACCTCCACTCCAGCAGGACCTCTCAGAAGGAGGGAGAGTGCAATCCACTGGTAGAGCAGACACACAGGCATGTCCACACTCCTATCTCTGCATGAAAATGTTTCTGTCTCCCTGCTAAAGCCATGCTGAGGGCAGGTCCCTGGGTGTGGAGAGCCCACATAGGCAGAGACACCACTGCACCAGGGCTGGGAGCAGGGCTGACAGAGACAGAGGTGATCATCCTGGGGAGCACACCCTGAAAACAGGTCTCTGCAGCATCCTTGCCTTTGTAAATTGTCTGGTTTGTCTCTTTGCTCATTCAATTAAAAAAAAAAATCATTCAGTGGCAGCAGACTGGCTTTTTGAAATCCTCTCATTTTTGTGCTGTTGAAAAGTCTGATTTTCATGATTGTCACTGTGTGTGGATATGTCTGTGCTGACATATGTCTCTCTATTTTGAGAAATTGTAAGTCTGTTTGCTGATAGTTAGTTTTTTCTGCCTATTTGCTGAATTTAATTTTTCCTCACTGTGAGCAGGCATCATGCAGATGTTTACCAGCAGCAAGAAAGTGAAAATGTGTTTTACATTTATGAGAAATACTTCCCAGTGTTTCAGAAAAATACAGCTCTTGCTTTATATTCAAAGCTTGTTTTTAACTACTTTTTCTACTTGTGGTTCTACAGATGCAGCTCTTTTTTATTACTATCTTAAGTTTAGGTTTCAATACTCCATGTCTTCTGTCACTTCAATGTAACTGTATTGCTTATTCAAATAACTGCATCTGCTAAGGATTCATTACTCTGTCTTCATATTTACCTCAGGTCTCCCATGTGCTTGACTGTTTTTCTTGCTTCAATTCAAAAACCTTAAGATACAGTGTTTCTTGTACTGTCTCTAGATTTTCTGTGAATTCTCTGGACCTGTAATCTCCCTCTGAACCCAACAAATTGCTTAATGCTGTGTGTAAACTGAAAATTTACAGTATATACTGCTGAAAGTCTGGTATGTATATCCTACATGCCAGACATGCCATAATCTATTTGTGTGAAGCTTTTCGGCTTCAGTGTATAGCATGCCTGTGCTAGTTCCAACTCTGTAAATTTTCTCTCTATGTTTTCTTAATTTCTTTTAAATACACTGTGTTTTCCTCAAGAAAAGTATTTCCCCAGGCTTCATTAGTAATAATTCCCTAGTCAAAAACATGTCAAATGTTGAATTTTACTCCAAGAGTAGAAAAAACATTTTATGTAAAATAAACCCCAAAATTGTGTAGTAGGATCACTTAGCTGTATCTGCATGTCTTTTCTCTAAGAACTACTAATTTTTCCTTAGTTCTAAACTTTATAGGTTGTTTCAAAACTAGTATAGACAGAAAAATACCAGCAGAAATGCTGTGATGTGGCTGTGCCCAAGAACATAAAATACTTCTAATTCTGTAAGAGAACTTTTTAAATGATACATCCAGTTTTAGAGGGCATTTGGCATTGGAAAGGAGGATAGCAGTTGCATTTTGTAAGCTCTTAGAAGTTTGGTTCTTGTATAAAGCAATCCTTCCATGTGCATTATTTGAACCTGCTTATGAGAATGAAGTGAGAAGGTTTAGCTCTGCTGAAATGGGGAAGAAGCCCCATGCTGGGGATGCTATGTGGTCAAAATTCAGTATCTCTTCAGTACAACTCCTAAATACTCAGGCAACATATTAAAGACAGTAAATTTTCAGCCATAGAGATGGGCTTCCTCTCTTCTAACTTGACTTATCTATGGGTCTGAGCCAGCTGCTTAATTGACCTCACAGTGGCAAAACTAGCTGTTTGTATCATCCCAAAGGAGTTGTCAGAAATGTATGAGCTCAAGCATCCCATGTATGGTTCAATTTTTCTCTCCACTGATAGATGAGAGAACCCAGACCACCAGCCTGTATTAGATAAATAACTCTCAGATGAATGAATCAGGGGAGATATACCCCAACCAAAAAGGTCAGGGGAGAGAAGAGATTGTGATAAAAGCAAAGATTGCAAAATAATACTTTTTTTTCAGTTTGCCTTTAGGAAAAATGATCTTTTCTCAAGCACAACTCTGTGTAATTTTTTTGGCACTAAGCTTATGATGTGACTAGTGAAACAGGCCAACCATATAACCATAAAAAAACTTAATTATTTAGCATTAGCTGAGAAGGCATGTTACATTAGGCATATTTTTACATCAGCACGAAAGTTTTCCATTGCTTATCTCCTTAGAAGAGGGAGCCTCTTTTCAATTAAAGAAAGGCCTGTATTAGAACACACCAGCAGCTGCCAGTTAATCTTCATGTTCTGTTTCAGGGCAAACTGATAAGGAAGTAAAAACTCCAAAAAACTTGTTGCCAAGGGTAACTCTGCTTTTTGACAGTGGAATGCTTTAGTAATACCAAAGACCCCAGTGTGAAAATACAAAGGGACTCCAGTTTAAGAGACTGATTGATTGGAAGCCAGAAGGGCAGCTTGTAGCCTGCAGTACCTAAATGAGGGCACTGATTTTTAACTTGAGTGATACCAGACAGTAACTTCTTGTTACTCTCTGGCCTGAACCTTTACATTTTGCTTAATGTGATAACTCTAGCAAATTGCATCATGCAGCCTGACATAAACAAATGTTCTATATTTTCCCGTGCGTTCCCCTACAAAGCAATTTCAGCTTCAGTAAATTAGATTGGCAACCAAACAATCATCTTATGCTGCAGAGCTTGTAAGCTATCTGCCCTTTGATCTGCAGGGCTGGCTCTTCAGTGCAAGCCTGAATTGGCCCATTAGGCTTTGCAGTGCTAAAGATTCATGGAACTGAACAGGCTGAAAATTAAAAGTTTCCCAAGCATTGTCTGAGGAAATAACAGAAATACATTATTCTCTCATATTCTGCTAGATTATTGCATATGCAAAATTGTTTAAGATATTTCATTCTGTGATTAAAGATTAAATTATACATGACCACAGATTTTACTGTTCTACCCAACTTTATATTTTTTACACACTTTTATTTTGCAGTAATCTTCTTTTATTTCACTTGTGTACCTTAACTATAAGAATTCTTAAATTATGCAGTTATTGTTGCATTATTTATTTCATGCTTGGTATGCAAAAATAACCTACTTCATTTCTGTCATCAGCAAAGTTGAATGTGTAGCTAATTTGATCCATTTTCTTCGATTTTTGCTTTCTAAATAAAAGCAACATCTATCCGTTATGGCAATGTATTGACCATGCCAGCATGTGGTAGGAAAACATGTGCTGCGTGATTTTTCTGGTTAAATAAAAGCAAGATGTCAGGAGTCTTAACTTAAAATGTAACCAAAAGTAAGCATGGTAAAGGGGAAAGCACAGTTTTTGTGAAGGTCTCTGAGTTTTACCTCCCAATTCTGAGAGGATTTGTGGAGTGATAATTGTTATTGATTAGCCCCATTTTGTCTGGTGCCATTTCTTTATTTTTTCTTCCTCATCCTTAGTTTTGCATATGATTTTAAAGTAAGCCCGTGACTAGGTGATGCACTGAAAAGATAAGAAAATTGGCCACAGCCAAACATCCAACACTTCTTATCATAGCAGGCAGCAAAACACTTCAGAGCAGCACTGGGCCTTAGATGAGCAGTTATAAAGCATCCTCTGCACAAATACCAGAACAGCAGGCTCGTCAGTAGTAAACTCTGTCTTGATGGGTCTTGTGTAGATGGGTCACAGAACAAACCTAGCTTGGTCCTACTAGCATCTTGGCATTGTTTCTGAAGATCAACCTTCTAATTCAGACAAATCACATTGTAGCAGCACCTTAAGCAAATTTTCTATAGGGCAAACTTAATTGCTCCAACGGTCTGTAAATGGAGCAGAAACTTCTACTCTGATCTAATTGAAGTATTTCCTTTCAGTACCAATCTTTTACTCTGCAACCACAGCTGCTGGGGGTAGTTTTCAGAAAATTATGTTCTGGCTCTCTCCATCTTTGCTTCTACTTGCAATGCAGAGTAGTCACAGCTATGAACAGAGCACAGATTTGTCAACAACACTAATAACAGTGGAAAAATAGACAGACAATGGTCAGACAAGGCCTCTCTGCCATGTCTACACATAGCAGACTGCACTGGGTTTGCATGGCTATGTTTTGGTGGCAGGGGGGCTACAGGGATGGCTTCTGTGAGAAGCTGCCAGAAGCTTCCCCATGTCCGGCAGAGCCAATCCCAGGTGGCTCCAGGATGGATGTGCCACTGGCCAAGGCTGGGCCAATCAGAAATGGTGGCAATGCCTCTGTGATAACAGATTTAAAAACAAGAAATAAAAGAGTTGTTGTGCAGATGTAATTGTGGCCAGTGAAGAGCAGTGAGAACATGCAAGAGGAACAACTATTGAGACCCCAAGGTCAGTGGAGAAGGGGGGGGGAGGACCTGCTCCAGGCACTGGAGGTTCCCCTGCAGCCCATGGAGGATCACAAGGAGGTAGAGAGCCACCCACAGCCTGTGGAGGAGCCCACGCTGGAGCAGGCGGAGAGGAGGCTGTGAACCCATGGGAGGTCTGTGCTGGAGCAGGGTCCTGGCAGGGACCTGCAGACCCATGCAAAGAGGAGCCCATTCTGGAGCAGGTTTCCTGGCAGGACTTATGACCCTGTGGGGGACCCACACTGGAGCAGGCTGTGCCTGAAGGACTGCACCCTGTGGAAAAGTGACCCACTTTGGAGCAGTTTGTGGAGAGCTGTTGTCCATGGGATGGACCCACATTGGAGAAGCTCATGGAAAACTGTCTCTCATGGGAGGGACCCCACACTGGAGCAGGGGAAATATTCCTCTCCCTGAGCAGTGGGAGAAACAAGGTGTGATGAGCAGACGATAACCCCCATTTCCCATCTTCCTCCATTGCTGGGGTAGGACATAGAGCTTGGGAAAGAGGGAGGGGCAGGGAAAAGGTGGTATACTGCTCTGATTTTGTTAGTAATAAATTCAGTTCAGATCCCCAAACTGAGTCTGTTTTGCCTGCAGTGGTGTTCAGTGAGTGATCTCTCCCAGTCCTTAACTCATGAATTTTTGTTATATTTTGTCTCCCCTGCCCACTTGTGCAGGGAAGTGATAGACTGGCTTTTAGTGGATGCCTGGCATCTAGCCAGGACCAACCAACTACACATACATGACATTTAAATCCACACAGATGACAAATGAACCACAGGTAGATAGTGAATAATTTCTCTTTGCACCAAGACTGATGTTTTAGCTGGCATGGAAATAATTTACATCTTGGAATGAAATACAGCCCCAAACCCAAAACCCCTACCTAAGAAAAGCTAAATATCTAACCAAATTTTTATAAACTACAAGTTAATGCTCTTTGGTCTCCTTTCTGCAACCCCTCATTACAGTGACCTCTCCATTACTATGTCTTTAGCTGCTGGGACTGAAACTGTCTTTCTGTTTTATGAAGTGCCAATCATGGTTTTGGTTTCTAGAGAATTGCTATAGTATAATTTAAATGCAGACTTTAAAAGAACCCTGTAATCTGAAAATAGCTCTTGTTGTGTGACTTCCTGCATGTATTGACGGGTGTTGAAGTCCTACAGAAGGGTACCAGAATCAGACTCTGTGTGAGAAAATGTGGAAATAGTATTAATGTGATTGTTACTTAACTGCACTTATTTTGTAAGCTCTCTTATGTTTGTATGTTAACCTTGTAAATATAAATTTTTAGAGGATTATGGGCAATAATTCCACAGAGTTGCTCTGGAGGCTGTCATGTCAAAATCATGAGCCTTGTGCTTATTTTACCCCCTGCTTTTCCTTCAAACTGTAGGTGCCAAGTTGTGCAGGTCGGTGGCTCCTCTAGGAGCTCAGCATCCAAATGTCTGAGGTCTTTCTCATGTGTGTTCCACTTTGGTAGCCCTTCACAGAAGTCGGCATGTCACTTTCAGAAAACATGTTTCCTGGTACTGTACTTCTGCATGTGTAAAACAAGAAAGGGACACACTATCAATTCTCACGTGTTCTGTCTTCAGGCAAAGCAGTGTCTTCACTCCAAAGTAGAAAAAAAGTGTAATGTTATTTAGCTGCATGATCAAGGGGATTGTTTTGCAGTTCTACAATAGAATTAAAACCTCTTCCATTGCTGCCTCAAAGAAATAGACATTGCTGTGCAAGAATGGTGATTCCATGGACAAATGGGAGTACCTTCACCGACTGTATTATTTATGCTATTCAAATCATATGTTTCTCTTGAATAAATATAAACTCTTTATTGGCTACCCATTTTGGCCTTAGACCTGAAACATACTTGGTTACATAGTACTATATTATGATATTGTTTCCACAAGGAAGTAATGATGCTCATGATTAATTGCCAATTAATTCTGCTTGAAGTGTGTCAGCCATGCTGAGAGACTATGGCCATCCTGAAGACCGCAACCACTTTGCCAGTGGCTCTGCTGCTTAGCAGTACAATGAGTGTATTGCCAGGAAGCCTAACCAAGTGAAACATGCTTTTGCTTGACCTGAGGTTTTTATGAGATTGCTCCTCAGGGTTATACTTTTTAGCTGTTGCTAAATGCATTATCTTAAATCTTCAGGCATACGTCAGGCAGAAACAATGTTTTATTGGTATTTCTTTGAGGTATACTTCTTGTTTTATTGGTGTTTCTTTGAGGTATACTTCTTTTGGATTTAGTCTAAATTACTGTAAGTCTTTAAAGTCTGAAACTCCTTATGAGTGGCAGAGTTCCAGGTAATTAATTAGGAATTAGAACTTAAAAATGGACTTGATGGCAGAGAGGACAACTTAACCCATCTCTAATTCTCATTTTTAAATGTTTGAGCATATTGTTTATTATGTTTTTTAATTCCTCTTCCTTAATTAAAATATTTAAGTTTTTCAGTAGAGTGACCTGCAGAAATTTTGGATGTACAGTTTACTTATTAGTAGGACTATATGGGGACAGAAGGATTTATGTAAATTTAGATTTTAGCCTTCTCCAAGCTAAAAGCACAGCAACAGTTAACTTTTACCTGAAAGTACATATTCTTTTCCAATAAAAATTCTGCAGCTTAAAACAGAGGTCTGGTAATTCCTTCTTAATGCTGTATACTAATAAAACCTAAATAAGAGCCTTCATTGAACAATGCAGTCACAGAGTAAACGAATCCTTTCTTTACACCAAGAGCAGGAAATATCTGTTCTTTGAATAAGATTTTCCGTTCACATGGTAAGGACCTTTCCTCCTCAGTGATGTTAGAATTTTTGTTCTGCGTTTGAAAGTATACCCAAAACCAGTTAAGACCAAATGCCAACAATAAGGTTTCAATCAATCAATCAATCAGACAACACTGTTGTTTCAAATTAAAATTATGTCCAGTATTTGAATATCACTTTGGGAAAAAAAAATCCAAAACAAACCCTCTACACATATTAGGTACAAATCATGTGAATTTCAATGCCTTAAATTGCATGGAAGTTTCAGTCTGGAAAATTTCTATCCTCTAAGGAAACCTTACCTAATCACATTATGAGATTAAGGCTGGGCATGGTTTCTGTTGCCTGGGCCTTTATCTTGTCAACATCTCTTTTTTTGTTTAAATACAAAAACCAAGCACTGTCACTAAATGCTCAAGTTATATTTTTCTCCAGCTGGAAGATGTGAAAAATCTGTATGAGAATAATTTGGGTTAACATTTTTATGTTTGAAGGACAATTCAAGTTAGGCAGTAATGCTCCCTGTTGTACCGCAGATGTAATCATCCCTGATGAACATGAGGGAGCCAGAAGCAGTGACTTTGCTCTGCTTCCTGCAATTAACTCACCAACATGTACACCTTTCTAAGTAGCACAGTATAAACTCAGAGGCACTTGGAATAGAGAGTGACTTAAAGGGATTTGTTAGAGGTGATGACTGAATGTAGGATTGCACAGTGAGGAAAACAGAAAGAGGCACTTAGCTGTGTACGTGCAAATGATCGGAGGAAAGATTACAGCAGCTAGTCCATGCTAGACTGCAGCCAGTTGAGCACTGGAAGTGTCTCTTTCAGCTCTAACTATTCTGTGGCATTAATTTAATGCTTTCTGACAGACAGGGTAGGGTGGAGGCATGGGGAGGGTGGTCCCTGCCTGACCCCAGAATGCCTTAACTCTGGGCTGAAAGTCTGCAGCAGATTAGTGTCCCAGATGTGACACTGGTGTGGGCAGGCTACTCTACGAACATGAGATGGCTGTTAGGCTGTTAGTGTTAAAATCCTGGTCTGCGCTGGTGTCATGGACTTCAACATCTACCCCAGCTTAGAGGCATGTTTCCAGCTCTTGAGCTCATGCTCAGCACAGCTCTGGGTTGTGTGCAAGAAGCAGTGTTAGGCAGCAAATGACTGGTGGTTTTCTTTCAGAATATTTTTAAGAAAATGAAGCCATATTACTGAGAGTTTTTTCTGGAATATATGGATTTTTTTTCTGAAGAAGACCTGACTTTATAAAGCCAAATATTCTAAGTATTTGCTTTTCTGAAGAAAAATCTAAAATCCTAAAGGAGATGTTTTAGATAAATATTTGATCATTTCACAATTACACTTTAAAAAACTCAGAAAAAATCTTGGTGAATTCTAATGAGAAGAAACCACGTCAACCTTTGAAAAAGTTTTCTAAGATAAATTTTTAATATGTGTGCATGGTACACATTTTCAAAAGAAGTTCAAAGGCCAAAGTAATCTGTAAAAATGTAAAGGTTCTTCCTGATGAGTACAGAAAGCAGAGACCCTATAACTTGGTCTTCTGCTGCAAAACTTCTCAAGTGAACTCAGCCAGTACTCAGTTTCACAGCCATCACTTTTTGCTCTGAGTTAATCAGAGACATGGCAAGCTCATATAAATGAATTAACCAACCACAGACTAGAAACTCTCCTAGATGCAGCAGTGCTAGTATAAAAATCAAGTTTTTACTCTCCATTTTGAGACTTTAGAATTACATTTTCTTCCCTGTGTCACCACTGTCTACCAACATGAAGTGCTGTGTAAGGCTGTGGCCTTATTCAGAAGCATTTACATGGCAATATACCACCATGCCACCATGTGTTTGAAATGCAAGAGTAAGTTGGAACTACCTGTTTGAGCCAGAAAACAAAATCATGATTTACATTTTAGTGTAGAAACATCACTGCAGACAGATCAGAAACTTGTTGGCATTTCCATGCATAAAAATAAAGTTAGGTTTTTGTTGTCTGACATTTGGTGGGCCACGTTTTCTAAACAGGGCAGGGACACTATGATGGACTATGGATATATTTGACTAACTTTCATAATTTGCACAAGCAGGCATAAAGAACAAAACATGATTATTAACATCAAAGAAATCAGAGCAAATAAAAAGGTAGAAAAACAGGAATAAGAAAGAAAGACTTCCAGGTTTCTGGAGATGTTTTTAACGATTAGGAAATCTAACTTCTTGGACCATTTGTGCTGTTTGCATTTTTCTCCTGTTTATACATCACACATCAGTATCTTAACCCTGCTTATCATCAGCTTGAGATGCAAGGCACTGTTATGTTAAAATTTTGGCTTGTTTTTTTAAGGAAAGAAAACCCAAAGCATGTGACAATGTTCAGTTTGTGCAATAGGTAAAATGATAATAGGAAACAGAGAAGAGAGGAATAAAAATTGACGATAAGTAAGCCAGCCCTAGCAGATATAAACATTTTCTTTTTTCATGTGATATCAGCCTGTTGACTAAAATAGGGCTTCTGTTAAAATGAGAGGTGAACAGCATACATCTTATCTGGTTTAACATTATAATGACTAGAAAATGCCATATTTTGTATTTTTTGAAAGTCAGAATTTTCGCAAGTCCTAAGAGATTCTGTACCATGAAAGGAGCTCTGCAAAACCTCTCAGCCTGCCTGATGAGTACCAACCAAACACCATAACTGTAACCCATACTTTTGTTTGCAGAAGGCAGTGCCTTCATTTACATTTGAATGTGGTGTATTTTAAATACATCCTTCCTTGAGAGCCCTGGTTTGAAGTGCTGGGGGTTTATAGTATATCTATTACTTTTTACCTCTGTTAGTAGGAGCCAGATAGGTTCATGTATGTCAGTTTGCTCAGTTTGAAAGACTTTTTGGCCAAGCTTTCAAGAAGGGTGGAGAGGAGGACGCATAAAGCAAATGATCATGAATAATAAACCATGCTGTTCTTCCTGCAGGTTTCATGAAAAACAGGAGAGGTTGTGCCTTGTTGCATGCACTTATGTTTTGCAATCCCAAACACTTTGGGCATTTTGATGTAGGGTGGATGTAGGGCTTTTGTTCTCCATGCCTCTGGCAGTTAGGAAATGTCAAGCAGAAAATGCACTTTGCCTGCAGGGGAAGAAGTCACCGAGGTGCCTGGTGGTGCAGTATCTCTGCAGGCTTATTCACAACACGGCAAAGAGATGAACCGTGACATCTGGGTCTTCCTTGCATGTCAGCAACAGTGAAAATTCCACAGATGAGCCTCAAAGAATGAGGTAAAATGGGGAAAATAGGTAGTTATATGCATATTCCTTTTTAGTCTCCTTTCAACTTCTTTCTTGACTTCTTTGGCTAACAAGAAGTTGGTAGGAATTGGCAAGGACAAAGAAAGGAAATGCATTTCGAAGTCACAGGTTTCTTCATAATTATTGAAAATAAAATGTAGATTCCCATGTTCACTGCAACCCATCTAAATTACTCAATTATTTCTTATCTTATTACTTGGCTCAAAATGTCATTTCAGAGTCCCCTTGTAGTAAGAGACCTGAGCAAACAAGGTTGTGTATAAATAAGAATCCAAACAAAAATTAGCTGTTCAATTAAACCTGTAGAGTTTAATGACTATTACGTACCATCCCTGTTTTTATCACTTTTTTTTGTGTATTTCACTCCTTTGCTCTAGTGTACCACTTCAAATTATTTTCTTTCCGTAAGTATCCTAAAAGTAGCACAAATTAATAAAATGGTCATGGTGACTCCTCAGGGCTGGTCCACTATCATTGTGACTGGAGACCAGGAAGAGTAGAGTTCTGAAAATTGTGTCATCATTCATTGAGGCTGCAAGTACTCTAGCAATCAGGCCACCCTGATCTAGACAATTACAGATACTTGCTTTAACAGCTAATTTTACACCTACTCTTGTGCAATTCTAAATGCAATAATGATTTTCTGAATCTGGCCCCTCATTTGAGAAACTCGGTTGTTGTTCATCATTACCTGTAAGGCTGGCCAGAAAACAAGATTTTTGTTTATTTGAGAAAAAATGAAGTTTGGGAATTTCTTTTTGGCTTGAAGCAAAGTAATCTGTACAGATGTTATTTGTGGAAAGTGAGAGATGAAGTGTAAGGCAGCCTAAATAACAAACCTATTCTATAAGCTAAAATAACTAATAGCTGAGTAAATAGGGCTGCACTCACCTGGGATGTAAAATGGCAAATTTAAACCCCTGCCCCAGTTAATCATTACAATAGAGTATGGGACCATATTTTTAAATTTTCTTTTCTGCTGAAGTTACTCTGCTAAGTAAGAACAGTTAATTATTCTTCAGATCAGAGTAGTGTCTAAGAGCTCTGATCCTCTTCTGTCAGAACCCAGAGGGCCAAGAATATTACTCTGCCTGTTTTTAAGGGTTCTTACCCCCTTGAACAGCACTGTTTTAACCTCCAACCTTGGAAAAAATTACCAACGATCAGACAAGAACTACAAAATACAGTGGTGTGAATTAGGTGATAGACTACTATGTAAGATTGTCACAGGGTTAAAAATTTAGAGGTTTTGGGCTTCTCTTTGTAGTAAATAGATAAGAGCAAAAAATGTCAAAATGGAGGATCGTTGTTGTTCTCCAAACCTTCTTCTTCTTCTTCTACTACTCCATATTCTGCAGTAAAAGTAATTTGGGATGATTGGACAAAGAATTCCGCAGTTCCTGGCTGTGTTACTGAATAATTGGTAGGAAAGTGAAAATAATATACATTTTTAGTAACTATTGGTTAAATTATCTTTAAAAGGCTGTGTAAATCTTGATAAACACACACTTCTCTCCTTCTTTCTGTGCTCTGTGTTATGCCTGGGTCATGCTAGTGGCTCTGTTCTTCTGATAAGACTTAATAAACAACTATCCAGCAGCACTGAAACTCCAGGAAGAGTCTCTGTTCTCACGAACTCCTTGCAAGGACTTTTAAAATTCCTTCTCCCACCAGGAGAGATTTGATTTATGGCACGGTTCAGTGTCACTCTTCCTTCTCTTGTTTCATTTAGAAATAATGCTGTGAGCTTTAGGGTGCTGGCCATTAAAATATTTCCATACCTTTATGAACAATTCAGGATTAATGAGACTTTCCTAAGATTTTTTAAATAGAATTTTGACCACTCTAATATTTTCTTTCTTTTTTTTTTATTTATATGCTGTTTAAAAGGGGAAAGAATTTTTCTTTAGCCAAGTTGTAGTAAAAATGTGTGAAAAGCATAACTTCATGGCTGCTCTTCATTATTTCTTTCTGCATCTGAAAAATGTTAAGTTTTCCTACAAGATGTATTGGAAAGATGTTTATGGATTTGTTCTAGGTTTTGTTTTTCTTTTCTTCACTTAAGAAAGCTGAACAAAACTCCTTTTTCAAGTGCTGTAATTGTTTAGGTAACTGACGCTAAAAACCAGTGACAGGATGTGAGTTTCTAATTTTGGTGATGTCCCATTGTTTTGAGGGGAAGCTGGTTTTGAAGTAGTGACTGTAAGCACAGCAGGTGCTGGGATCTTGTAGCAGCAGGCAGAGCTATCATGTGTTGGGACAAAAGTTCTCTTCTGTCTTGGTAGATATAGAGATAATATTCCCATAAGCATTTCCTTGACTAACCTATACAGTATGTAGAGCTTCAAAATTCTTGAGGTCTATCCTGGTATTTAGTGTATAAGCTGCCATGTTATGAGTGTGTTTGGGTTCTGCAGTACTTGGATAAATATGCAGGTATATGATGGAGCAGAGGGAAGAAGCAACATCAAGCTGAAATGGATTTCTGAATCTTTGTCATTCAGTGCGATATATTTGGGAATAAATTCTTATTTCATGGGAAAACTGACTCATCTTCTTCAAAAATGCCTTTTACTTCTGCAGTGCAGTAATTCACAATAATGGTAATGCTAACTGAAACAGGGATTACTGAGAACTATAGGGATCATCCCCTATGGACTATTTCAGTCTTGCCTCCAGAACAAAACTTTGGTGCATCTGATCAAATTGGCATCCTTCCACTGATTTCTAAGTGCTGTGAAGTGGGTTGAGCACTTCTTGGGTGCACATGCAGCTACTCAGCAGCATCTGGACTCCCCGAGAGCCCAACTTAAATGTACTTGGCAGATTCATGTCAACAAAGGTGGCCTTGATGTGCACAGGTTCTGGCTGCTTTCTCCTGCCCTTCTTTTGTAATTGATTTAGCGGTTTGAACGAAATGCAGAGAGAGATATTGTGTTGACAATATTTTAATAATGTAATAAACTGCTCCTGCTTACCCTGTTCTGATCCTCTGGTAGCAGATAAATGTGCTTGCAAAAGTAAATGGATGAAAATTTAGGATGTATATACATTCTTTTCCTGTTTAAAGTAACCTTCTCTTTCCTAATACGGAAAGGCAATACTGCATGTCACGCTGTGTCTTAAGAGTTACATTGCCAAAGCTTTAATTTTCTCATGAAAATATGAATCTTTATCCTATTGAGCTTGAAGGTAGATATGATAGAATGGGATGAAATTTTTGAAAGAAAAAGCAAGGGAAAAACTCCTTTAATTTTAATAATGTCTTCTATATGATGATATTTTGTGAAATATGATCTTTCTGAAATGCAAAATAATTCTTTTCAGAAGTATTCATGTTTGCCCCAGGGACATAATCTCTGACAGGGATGATTTCACATCATCTATCCAAACAGAGGGCAAACACTTATATGGGAATTAAATAATTTTAGCCTACTCTTAAGTTCTGTGGTCTAATTATACTGGGGGCACTGGAGCACCACTAAGAGCCCTCCAGCTCATCACTGCCATAAAAAGGCTGGAGCACCCAATCTCTCAAGGATGACTTCATCTTAACAAAGTCTTTACAACTGAGCAGATTAAAAAAAAAATTCTAATTTCTTCTAGATGTCAAAAAAATTTGGAAGTCCATTTTGAGCTGCTGAGGAATGTGAGGTATACCTCTAGGCTCACCCTAGATTTAAAGAATCTATGGGAAGCTGTAATTTGAATAGCACAAGAGAGGCAGAAACAGGGATGAAAAACTCTGAGTAGTTCAGGCACCAAGCTGGTTCAGCTGAACAGACTTTCAGCTCGTTTATATCCCCTTCCTTGGATATATCCTTTCCTTGGAATGTGGCTAAACAAGATTGGGCAGTGAGAAAGACAAGTGACCATGCAAGACTAGGATGGGAGAAGAGAGAGCAAGCAAGATTGCAACAGAGGTTTTGCCCAGATGCAGAATTTTTTTTCCTGCCCCACATTGATGCACTTGGGCAAAATGGAAATTTTGGAAACTTCATTCCTTCAGTTTGCAGAGTGCTGAAGTTACATCTCAACTACGATTGAACATTGAGTCTCCTCTTTTAAAATAAAAGTACCATAGAACTTTTCGTCCTGTCTTCATACCTGCATTAAAATAGTCACGTTGAGATATGTTTTCTTTTTCTTTTCATTTTACCATTGATAGGTTGAGCCATTGATCCAGAAAGGCCATGAGAACCTGGTGCACCATATCCTGCTCTACCAGTGCAGCAGCAATTTGAATGACAGTGTGCTGGACTATGGGCATGAGTGTTACCACCCCAACATGCCAGACTCTTTTCTCACATGTGAGACTGTCATTTTTGCTTGGGCCATTGGAGGAGAGGTAGGATGAACGTCTGTCTAGCATGGTTCATCAATGGGGCTTTCTGAGGGTGTGTATCACCATGAAATTTCTTCCTAGTACATTACTGATTACTTAATCTGTCTGTTTTTAAGGGTATGGGATTACAGTCCTTGAATGCCTTACCAGTAAGTCCTGAATCTCCTATTGGCCTTTCAAGAATGCAATGCAATGATCAACCTGAGTGCCAAGCCAAAACTAATGAAAATAATATAGGGGGAGTGGAGTTGATGCCTTAGGGGAGAAAGATAGCTTTGGAGCATGGAAATCTGTCCCTGTATCAGCTTGTCCCATCTGTGGAAATACCTCCAGCAATGACCAGTAACTGCTACCTGGAGGATGACAGAAAGAAAATCAGTGTCTCTAGGTGACTCCATAAAAGACACAGAGGCATGACTCTCCAAATGAAGTTATACATAAATTTCACTAATTTTGTGCCTCACCAGGACCTGGTTTCAGTGTTGCCCCATTCAGGCATATTATTCTGAAGTTTCCTGCCCAGTCCAAAGAAACATCATTTCAGTGTAGGAGAGATCCTGTGTCAGTGCAGAGCCAACATAAGGACCACTTTGCTGATGGCAGTGGGGCATATCTAAAGAAAATATAGGCTGTGATGCCATGCTCACCCCAGGCTGTGTTTTCAGCTTATTTCATGTTAATTTAGGCTGCAGTTAATGCTTTCAGCTGACATAACACAGCATGACTGCCAAAAGAATCCCAGCTCTTTACACCCTTGATTCACTGTGTGACCACCCAAATGATGGCTTGGGCACAGAGAGGGACTGGGGTGATGATAGTTTCTGGAACCTTCTCTTGCCAGCTGCAGTCCAAAACCATCTGTAAACACTGCAGTGTGAGGAAGTAAGAGTTGTTACACGGACCCATGAAAAGAAGTTTAATCCACTATGAACACTTTCCCTGGTGTATCCTTTGTGCATTTTTGCCATCAGCTATGCTCTGACCTAGTATTTGTACTTTCAACTGTCTTAATCTAAGTGAAATTAAAAACTTGTATAAATAAGTTATGATTTGACAAGCCTCATGGAGGCTTTTGCAAGGATGATCCTGTTGTTAAAGATCTGTGCAGAGGAATCTGACAGATCTGGGTTACATCCAGGTTTGCCCAAGTACCCAGTTCACTAACTTCAGTTTACCCTTGTGTAGAATGAAGGTGATAATATTTTTGGCTATATACTACAATTAATTCATTAGTGTCCATCAAGCGTCAGAAAGCTGGAATCGCAAATTGCACATTCAGAAAGTTAGAATGTCAAATTGCATATTAAAATATTAGCTATATACTATAAAATGGTGCACATTCATTCCAATTAAAGTGAATTTGGTAAATGAGTTCACTTACGAGATACTGGTGTTTTGGTTTAAAACAGGAGTGAGCTTTTGAAGTAAATCTCCCAGTTATCACCACTTGCAAAGCTTTGTTTATCATCATGAGTGGTTTGAGAACTTGCACAAGCCTTTCTGGGATGGAGTTAAACTAAATGTGCAGGGATGAACCCAGCACCTTTAGCAATAAATGGGGTTCAGTGCACGGGACCTGACCAGAGCTTGTCCAAAGGAGCAGCATCTGGGGGCAGTGGGTCCAGCACAAGCTGTTTCACTGTGCAGAGCTACTTCTTTTGCACTGTTGGCTTGCTAATGGAAATGTAGCCATGCAGATCAACTTTATTGGTCAAACCGTTTTACTTAGAATACAGTTATTTGTGCACAAAAAGCAAGTGAACTACATGCAACCACAGTATTCCCTGGAAATTACTGCTTTTAGAAACTGGGAACATTTAAAATGTTGATTCACTTCTTCATAAGGGTTTTATTGTCAGACTAAATGCTTGATGATGCTATGTTTATACGTTTAAAATTGAATTTTCCTTTTCTGCTCAAACAATAAATACAGAATAAATAATCATAAGATCACAGGATAATGCTGGTTGGAAGGGACCTCAGGAAGTCTCTAATCCAGCTTCCTACTCAGAAGTAGTAGAAGTAGGGTCAGAGGTGAGATTATACTCTTTTGCTCAGAGCCTTGTCCTCTGGGAAGCATGGGATCTACTATTTTATATTGACATAGTTTTTAAGTTTATTGAGTATATAGTAAGTATATTTTATCACAATGCCAGTTCAGATAGCTGTAAAAGAAGTTATATTCATAAATTTTTTCATTAATATGATCATATCATTGCAAAAAGGAGTCAATGTACTTATAAAGAGAAACTAACTCTTAACTCTAGCAAAAAAATACGTTAACTCTGTAATGATTTCCCTGTGTATTGATTTCCAGGGCTTCACCTACCCTCCTCATGTTGGCTTATCCATCGGCACAGCAGCTGACCCTCTGTTTGTCCTCATGGAGGTGCATTATGACAATCCATCATACACAGAAGGTTTGTAGCCTCACACGCTTTAAAACGTGCAGGACTGGAAAATGCACTACACAAAAGTCCTCATCCCTGCACTGCATGGCAAACAGAGCAAATAAAAAGCTGAGGGTTATTTTTCCCTGATCAATAGTTCCTGGTTCACAGTGTTTTTCCCACTGCCCTTTAAATTTTTTTTTTGAGTATTTTTTTAAAAAAACGTCTACCTGAACTGTGGGCAGTTTCTGAAGTAGAAGTATAGACTCAGGTTTCTAGACCATTCACTGGGTAAAGTCAGTTTATCTTCAAAGATAGGCTTTTCATTTATAATTGTGTTTTAAAATTGTTCTTTCTGAATTTAATTTATATTTAGAAGAAATAAAAGGAAGAAACCAAGGATCCCAGGAAAATCAGGGGAACTTTGAAGATGCCTTTGGGAAAGATATATTTTGTTCTGAAACAGAAGCTTATTAAGCTACTGTACCTGAGAATATTGTAGTGATTGCTATATATGAACTGAGTAAAATCCAGTGCAGCATAGTATACTGGCCTTTCTTTACATCCCCATGTGTTAAAATAAAATTTGCTATGTGGGCTATGGTGTTCTGCCTTACTGTCATTTCCCATCTTCATCTTTTAAATGAACCATCTTAATTTCTTTTTTAGTTAGTGGCAGACTCTGTCCTTTCAGCATGCATATTTACATGGGATGCAATAAACTTCATCTGCATCCTTGATATTGTATGCTTTTTCATCAAATGTTGCATGAAAGCCCAAGAAGTCACATGCTGAAAAACTGTGTCTGATTTGGCTGTGTCCCTAAATTCATCATTTTGTTTTAATTGATTGTGCTGTATGATAGTCTTCCCAAAAACCTGGGAAATTTCAGACAGCATAGGCAGAGCAGGGTGTTTGTGATCCAGGTCATATTTCTCCCCCTTCCTGGCAAAATACACAGCATAGGATTGTGCCAGGAGTGTGAGAGAGTAGACCTGGGTTCTCCATCTGCTTCAGGTGGGGAAAAATCAGTTCTCCTGACACAACAGCAAATCTGCCACTGGGTCACCTTCATTTGTGTGTTTTGGCACCTGCATTTTCCCAGTTTGGGTCTTGTGGTTAAAGGCTGCACTGTTTCCCTCACATCGTGACCTGGGCTAATGTTTTCCTAAGTGACTCAGGTTGGTAGTGAGCCTTGGCTCCCAGTTAGGAAGAGTTCAAACATTTTTTAGTTTAACATGGATGGTTTTCACTGTTTCTGGTTTTGTAGTCCTTAGCATTCACTTCTCATTTGAAAGGTGGCTTCTTTTGAGATTGTTTACCAGAAACTGACATACCATAAGAGTGTCTGACATTTAGATGCTAGCAACAAGCTTGAAGCAGGAATACCACAAAGGAAAAATTCAAGTTGATGAGGTTGTACAAATACTTCCAGAAAGGGAATGAGTATGGATTCCCAAATGCTAAAACTGGGATGTTGTGGAACAGGATATATCACCTTAAATGTGATTTGTATGTTGCAGAATGTCTCATGGCTGATTACCATTCTTAACTGACTATGCACAGTTCATATCCTTTGTTCTTTAAAAATCATATGCACTACTCCATCTTAGGTATTTTAGTGACTGGGTAGTGTCCCTCTGCCATTTGCTTATCTTAAAATAGACTGCTGATATCATATTGATGTAAAATTTGGCTTCAGGCACTGCTATGTCTGTTTTGTTTTTCAGAAGACTAATATAGGTCACTAGGAAGCATATTACCTTCTCTGAGATATTTGATATGGTTTTTGCATTTTTAATTTTCAAAATTGGAATTATTTCAGTTACTATTCCAAAATACAAAGAAATAAACAGACGAACTAACATGTAGTTCTTGTGCAAACACAAATTAATCCTTTTCTTCTGTATATCATGACTAATAAAAATGACTAATACAAGACAAGTAATTCTAAGCATTTAGATGATAAAGGCAACAGAAATTATTAATAGATACGTAAACAAACACATATGGCTAAACATATGTGGGTGAACAAAATAGATTTGTATTTGTATTTTGACTCTTAAAAACACAGCCTCCAAACAGCAGGCTTTGGTTCTTTAAACTAATTTTTGAAATCAAGAGAAGTGCTTGAGTCAGAGCAACATTAAAGTACTCTGCAATTCTCTTGTCTACTTCACTCAAAGTGGGGGTATTGTCTACAGTTCTGGGATTTAGTAGGGCAATTTTCATGTTTAATTGATGCCTTCTTAATTGGAGAGATTTTAAAAGGGGTGTATTTTGTCATCTCAGATACACTGTAATGTAGCAGGCAATCCAAAACAAAGGAAAAATATAATTAATGGTAGGACTCAAGATGAAGAAATAGATAAAATTTTCAACTAGAAGACAGCACATGGCTTGAAAACTTTAAAGAGAAAAAACCACTTCCTGCATATGGCTCGACTCATTTCAAGGTTATTGAGGTTGATTCCTTGATTTTCCTTCAGAAAACTTAGGACATAGCATAAAAAACATGAAGCAATTAGGTTTGGGTTTTTTTCTTCTTTTAAACACTGATTTTCAGCCATGGCTGACTGTGTTCTTTTGTTGCAGGCATGATAGATAACTCTGGTTTGAGGCTGATTTATACTCCAGTTTTAAGGAAATATGATGCTGGGGTTATTGAAGCTGGTCTTTGGGTCAGCCTCTTCCACAATATCCCACCAGGCATGCCTGAATTTGTGTCAGAGGGTCACTGCACACTGGAATGTCTGGAAGAGGTACGTCCCTTGACTGAATCCATTGGTTTTCATTCATAGAAATAATTGAGAGAGTCACTTGAACTTCTTGGGAAGATTGAGAGTTACAGTTAAAAGATGTGAGCAAAGGAGTCTGGTGGTCCATGTTATCCTCCAATGTGTTGTGGTTTTGAACTGGATATTTGGCATGCTCACTACTCAGGCTGTTTTACTTACTTGAGTAATAATGAATGACACAGGGCTTGCAATGTTTTAATTTTGTGTTCAATATGTAGACATACATTACTTTCCATGGCAGAGCTATTAATAACTTGGAATAGCTAGCCCAGAAAAAAAAGTGGAGACTAATTCAGACCTGGGCATGTGTGAAAGGTTCCTAATGATGAAGTGAAAGCCTGAAAGGTGTTAGTAGACCAACCACAGAAACTGAAGACCTGAACAGGTTTTATTGAATGGTCCATGGTACAAAATTATGCATTTATTAAGTACTTGGTTTCATTAAAATAACTTAAATATCTCTGCAAGTAATGGAAGCATTGTCTAAAATCTGTGGTGACTGCATCATGGGAGATTCTCATATACTTTGTCATTTATAGGGAAAGGTTGAATTAATAACATGGTTTACAATGAAGGCTACATTAGATACAGAATTTAGATTTGTTCTTGGTGGTGTTAAATATTATGTATTGTCCTGGCATTTTTCATCCTTAGAACATTTGAGTAACCTATTATCATGAGGTTTCTGACCCTAGGGCTGTTCTTAAAAGGTATTGTGATAACAGATTATTTCTACCTTGAGCACTGAACAAGAATAAAATTTGAGCATACTCAAAGTTTAGAACAGTAGATCTCAGCTAGAATGGGAATGATGTCAGATTTGAGTCAATTTGGAAAAGTTAATTTGCAAATATTTTGAACCTGGAAAAAGATTTAAATATAAACTTTCAGTATTTCACTACCAGTTCACTTAAAGATGGAAAGTAGAGGATGTTACAACTACAGCCTCTCAATTTTAAGTGCATCTTTTGGCACAATATTGATGATGACATCATTCATAACTGTATAGAAGTTCCTTTTCACAATAAACACCCCCATTCATTAGTTATCAGCCATTAGCAGTAAATTAATATGCAGGTTTTAGTACGATTCCCTTGAAAGTCTTAAAACTATTGAGAATTATTTGCAGTCCAGTTGATTTTCATTTTAAAAAATGTGTGCATTAGGAGTAAAAACATGTTTTTTTTATAAAAAATAACCACAGAAAAAACCTAGCCTTTTTCGTACGTAAACCCTGAATTTCAGTTACAGTTTTGGTTTTGCTCCAGACTGCATTTTTCAGTAAACCGACTGAATGCAAACTACATTAATTAATGTACTTTCACTCTGTTTGCACATGGCATTACATTACATTACTTTGCATTTGGGAACACCGATGGTGTTGGTTTCCCTTGGCCAGGCTCTAGGTGCTGAGAGACCTGCTGGGATTCAAGTGTTTGCGGTACTTCTCCATGCTCACCTTGCGGGCAGAGCGATCAGGATGCGCCACTTCCACAACGGCGAGGAGCAGAAGCTGCTTGCTTATGACGACGAGTTTGACTTCAACTTCCAGGAGTTTCAGTACCTGAAAGAAGAAAGAACCATCTTGCCAGTATGACACTCTTAATTCTTTTCCTGAAAGTGTTTAAGAGATCATGTGCCCAGAGTTTTCTCACCTTTAGGACTAAATTGCTGTAGAATTTCTTGGCATAGCATCATAGAATTCTTGGATGTTCTATTAATTTTTCCACTTATCTCAGAGTCACTAATGTGTTAACGTTTCAGTGTCTCAGGAGTGTCCACATGAACTGGCTTGGTCCAGCAAATCAAGCTATTCTTTGGGTATGTTTTATATCCACAATAACTTGATTTGAACTTTACTACCACAAAGGCTTAAACAAAGCAGATCAGAAAATCCCATGTGTGCCTGGCTGTACCATCTTGGTGCATCCAGCAAGAAGAGTAATGGAAATGACACCTTGTGGCTTTACAGAGCTGTGGGAACCAAGTAGCAGATCTTCAGTATTTGCACACAGCAAGAACCCAGACTTACAAACATGTTTAAAAATCAGCCAAGTCTTCTGTTTGTTTCACACTTTTTATTGTTGGGAGTAAAACTCCATTATCACATTCCACCTGATGTTTCACTAGTAAACAAAACCCTTTGAAAGAAGAAATCATACAACTCTGTATCATACAACATCCTACAGTATTCCTGAAAACAATGTAACATAACTTGTAAAGATATTCCAACTACAATTATATTATAAAACAGTAGCTATGCATAGGTATTGCATGAAATGAGTCTGTATTTTTTTGTGTGAGTCACTCATTTAAAAATTATTCACTCTTCTTTTGTTAGTTCCACCCAGTATCTTTTTTGAGTTCTGGCATGATGACAGAAATTTTAGTGCTGCAAAGTCTGAGTGCTCCAGATCTGGCCAGCAGAGCAGCTTGTCCTGGTGCATGTAAAGAAGCATGTTATTTAATTGCCAGATGCAAAATGTTGAAAAATGGGATTTGTTCATAATTGGAACCACTAAGGGAGAGGGATCTGAAAAGACCATTGAAATGACTGAACTTCAAGTAGGGTCAGGAGCCCCATGGTTTAAACTTCAGGGGCTTTCTTCAAGCCCCTTTCTCTCTTATGTCTCTTCTCCCACACTGTGAGACTTTGATATTTGTACTTTAAAGACAAGAAGCTAAAATGCTAACTTTATAGTTTAATTTCTACAGCAAAATCTGGATGTTCAAGTGCAGAATTTACTCTTTGAAGTCAAATTGCTTGTAGTCTGGGGACTTCAAAGACAAACCGGTGTTACCTCCTTCAGGAACGAAGGTTGAAGGGTTTAGGAAGAGGGCTGGCAGAAGATGACAGGTTTGCAGAGAAAGCCTGTAATATTTTTAGGAAAATCCATGCAGATTATAGCAAAAAAGCCTCTTGAAATTCAAGAACACAAGGAAATAGACAACAGAAAAACTATAAACAGTATTTGATAGTAACAGAAACTTGAAAAAAGAGCCAGCTCAAGTAGAAGATGGAATTCTTTCTCTGAAGAGAACTGTTTCTTATGCCTTTCATTGTTTTCATCTTATGCAAAATTACCAGTGCAGCTTTACATTCATCATCTGGTGTAATTCAGAGAACAGTTTAATCAATTAACTAACAGTATAATTTCTCATATAAATTCTTGTTATTCTCTGTTTCTATAACCTCTCCCAAGGTTATATCCTTCTTTCAGCTTGTGGAGTCAGGTTATTTGCTTTCTTCACACAGTAGCACTCTCTCCTCCATTTGGAAGCAACAGATCTAGTCTCACGGAAGGAACAATTTTAGTGAATGTTATCCAGTCTGTAAGACAGAGCTGGAGACCTCAGTGGCAGGAACAGCATATTCCCACTGGATGCAGTGACAGTGTGCCAGTTCACACTGCTTCAGAAACCTCTGTCTCCACTTGGCTGACACGAGGCTGACGCACCTTCTTCCAGCAGTCTGGAGTACAGATTGTGCTAGCATTGAGCTGAAGAAATAGCCTGTAGGAAATGAGAAATTCTCAGCCTTTGAAAGGTGATCTGTTTTTTTTTTAGGGAAGTACAGTGGTTGATAAGGGAAGATGATACAAAAAAAATTCCACTTGATTATCTGGTGATTTTCGGATTTGTACTTGATTAGGTACAGGGAGTGAAAGTATTACCAAATAGTAGATCAGTTTCTCAAGACACCAAAAAGTTAATTGTATGTACTTGAGAAGGGACATATTCAGCCTCTCCCATACATATCTGTCAATGTAGTGAAGTCTTTGCCTGCCACTCCTCTACTCCAAGGCTTGGCAGAGAAACAGTTGTTTTTGTGATGTGGAAAGCCTTCTTTTCCTCATTTGCCAAATATTTCTGTTGAAGTTGGCAGGGTAAATTAGCCTGGGTAAACTAGCACTGGATGAGTTTTGGAGCAAGAATCATTTGTATACATTGTCTACTACATAATTTTCCAGAAAATTGGATGATAACTGGGTACCTTCATTGCTATTTTAAACGAAAGCCAGACAACACTCTTAACAAGACTCTGTTTTAAATCCATGGGGGATCCCTGGGGATCTGGTGTAATATGAATGCTAACTGCCAGGGCCTTAACATATGGCAATTACCTAATCCTTCACTCTTTCAAAAAGTCATATCCACTGCTTTGATATTTATTTCTTAAGTGCTTGCTGTCATCTGTGGTTACCTGAAGCTGGCGTTGATAAACTTCAGAACTGTGAACTTTCTAAATTTTGTGTTTCAGGGGGATAATTTAATCACAGAATGCCACTACAGTACTGTGGACCGAATTCGCATGACATGGGTAAGCAATATTTTAGTGGATCAAAATAAATACACAGATAACATTGGGGACTAAAATCTTTTTCATAGAACACTATTAAAAATGAGTGAATTTACTTGCTAATGGCTGTGTGCATATACTTATTTATTGTCTTTCACAGATTCTTAGGTTCTAAAGTCATCTGAACTATTGTGATCTTAGTTTGATCTCTTGCATAAAGCTTTCATATGACTAGTTTATAAAAATAAGTAGGTCAGCTCATAAAAACTCCTTAAAAGTCAAGCTTTTCTAGTATAAGGAGTGTTTTCTTCACAGCAGGTATTAACATGCAAATTCTGTGTACTCTAATGAATTATTTTTATGATCTTGTTACGCATTTTTCCCCAAATTTGTAATTGCCAGCTCTTATGATTTGATTTTTAGATAAGCTGTGACCAGGATGTTTCTCCACTATTTAGTTTTGTGCCTAACATAGAATCCAGGCAGAATGAAGGTCCTTTGGGTTGGGAAGAGAAGTTGAGAAACCACCCCTCCCTATCAAGGGTGCCCAGCTCTGGTTTGGCACACAGCAGTGCACAGTGTCCCAGAAGCAGCTGGGATAGGTTAACAGAGGCCAGGCACTGGCCATTGCAGTGCAGCCACTGGGTTTTGGAGGTGAAGTAAATTTGGTTACTCGGGCATGAGCTGGACTGTGCCAGCTGGCTAGGAACACATAGAGTGATGCCAAACCCACTATGTCTATGGGAGGGATATAGCTGCCAGTGCCAGGGTCTGATCCCTCTTCCTGGGGAGGGGCTGAATCCAGACCTCTGGGAAGTGAGACCTGAGGGGTTTCTGTTTTGCAGTTCCTGGCATCCAGAGAGCACAGGGATACCTCTTCCTGAATCATGGCTTGCATGCAGGCACATGCAGTAGTTATACAATGAAAAGCAAAAGACCAAGAATGAAGGCTTTTGAGTTTTTGTCCTGTTTTCCTGTGTGGTGACCACACTAACTTTTGGCTCGTGTTTTGTTTTCTCCATGCCTATTCCTGTGGTTCTGTGAGACTTGTGGAACTTTCCCCACACAGGATTTAGGAACATGCAGTTTATAATCTTGTCCATGTTTACCAAGAGTAATTTTAAGTTAGTTGTTTGCCCCCCAGTTCTCAATGGAAGACTGTCTAAGAGTCTGTTTCTTCTGCTAGCTAGAAATTATATTCTAACTAGTGCTTTTATAACGCATGCTCATTTTTTCTTGAGTCAACATTACCTGTTAACATAAATAATTATTTTCCTTTTCACTCTTTATCTGCATATGTACTTACAAGCAGAGTCCAGATAGATTCATATTCCATCCCAGCCTCCATTTTACTAGGTAAAGCTCACTTAATTTCTTATTAAACAGATTAATTATCCTACAAGGTTTTTTTCTTCTTCTGTTCCACTTTGAAGTCCTTTTCTGAAATGTGTTAGATCTAAGTACCTTGGGGACAACTGAAAGCAGACCTGAACTTCTCAGATAGTGCACTTCAATATAATATGAACCTTATTTTACTCACTGTTGTTCTTTCTGATGTCTTTTAACTTGGAAGCCATTGCTTGAGCTTCCAGCGTATTTTGTAATTAATCATGTAATAATCTCTTGCTACTTGATAACCTCCTGTAAAAGATAAACTTGTCAAATTGGACCTCCTGATACACCTTTCATTAGCATATAAATGCTAATCAGTGATTAAATCTGTGGGCTTCCAGTGCTACCTGATTAAAGAAAAATCCGATTTTCAGGGTGGTCTGAGCACCAGGAATGAAATGTGCCTGTCATATCTGCTCTATTACCCAAGAATCAACCTGACCCGCTGTGCGAGTATTCCAGATATAATGGAACAGCTCCAGTTCATTGGTGTTAAGGAAATCTATAGACCAGTCAGGTATGTAAAACATTTATGAATATCTGTATCACCTCTGTTTCTGTCTGTGGGATTCTTGGATCATTTTTATACAACTTTTCTTTCTTTCTGGTAGTGCAACATGGCCACTCATGCCACTTTTTTTTTTTTGGTCAATATGCTCTGCTGCTATGTATTTCTCTTGCCAAATTATTTCACATCATTTTTTTTGCAGTTTTTCTTTTAAGGAAAAAATATTGTTCACATGGGTTTTTTTTTCACCACAATCATCTGTAAAAAGGCTATGTACCACTGTTCTAAATCTATCAATTTATTAAAACATGTCAATGTTTCATACATAAAGAGATAATTTTGAAAAGGAGTTTGTGAGCATGGCTATTGAATTTCCCTGGGTAGATTTGTTGTCAGCAATTCTTTTGACAAAAATATGCTCCTTATAGTGCTCAAAATTAAAGTTTCTCAACAGCAGATTGTAAAGAGTGAGAAGAGTCAAAAGAGCAAAGTTCCCAAATAAATGAAATGCAGAAAAATAATCAAACAATAAAAAGCAGAATGCACTTTTTGTGGTGAAAGGTGAATTACACTTCTTTTTTGCACAAAACTAAGGTAATAGCAAGATTTAAAAATCAAATTGATAGACTGATATTGTGTCACCACAAAATTTAAAAGTTGTCTTTGGTTAAAGAGTTTATATTAACAAACCCTATAAATTATTATTGCAAAATAATTTGACGTACAGGCTTAGTGGTCTTAGTTCTGAAGTTTATATTCAAAGAAGAAGAATTTGAAGGAAGTCACAGTGCAACCAATGTCTACATAATTTTCCACGCTATTTCCATTTACAACCTCTTTTAATACAGGGAGAACAGAATTTCTAAATTTGTCCTATCTAAAAGAGTCTTTCTGAGCTTAGAAAGAAAATATTCTAACAAATGTATGGTCTCTTGAGTGTTCATTCATGATAACTGTACTTAAGGAAAAAATGCACATTTGGCCTGGGGAAATAAAGATGTTCTGAATAGAGTAAGTATGCAGACTGTCTGCCACAAATGGAATAGTAATTAGAAGAGGAGATTAATAATGCCTCTAGTATTTATGACCTAATCCACAATTCTTGTTTCATTAAGCTCTGTCAGCCTAAGGATATGTGACCCGATCCTCATTTCTCTTGTGTCAGTCTAACACTGGAATTGCTTCACTGACTCTAGCAAAGTCTCTCTTGACTTACACATGAAGGCAAACTGGGAGCAGGATCAAGGCATTGTGGCTCACTTTAAAATATTTTTCCTCTGTCTGGTAACAGAGACAATGGTTTAAATCATGAGGAGCAGAGATTAAAGTGATTGGGCCACAGTAGTGGCCCAAGTACCAAAATAGGTAGTTGATTAAAATGACATCCTCTATGCCTAGATGTTGAGGGGAGCAGAACTCTGGCACAGGCAATTTACCCAAAGCAAGTGGGAGACAGCCTACTGCAAGATAACACAGATCTGTCAAAAGTATTTTGAGAAGATAACTCATGCTCCAAACGCAGTATTAATTAGGTTACTTGATAAAGTTTTAGATACTTTTGTTCTTGTGCAAGCTTCACTTTGTGTTCATAAAAGCTTGATCCCTCCACCATGTTGTTTCCATTCATCCCAGCAAAGTCAAACAAGGAGAAAGCAGAAACAGTGGAAAAGGTTTGGGTTTGTTTTTTCGGTTTTTTGTTTTTTTTTTTTTAGTTTTCCTTTGTTACTATTCTTTAGTTTTCTTTACTAAATGGAATCTCATTCCTTTCCTTTCCATGTCTTTGGCTGGTGGGAAATGTTTGTTCATGGGGACAATTCCCACACGTGGGCAAATAGGTCTTTCAGAGAAGAGCAGCAGGTCTCTAAACCACCCCTCCAAAATGTGCCCTTGCAGCCAGCCTGCAGGAACATGCCAAGGCAATGTCCACAACACCAGGTATTATCTGCTGCCAACTAGTGCAAATCAGAGCAATTCCTGTGCTAGGCTCAGCTTTGACCTGAGCTCAGCAAAACCATCTGGAAGCAGCTTTCTGATGGCAAATGTTTCCTGGCAGCCTGGCCTGCCAAGCCTAGGAGAGGGTGTGGCTTTCTTTTGGTTTTGTTTTTTTGAGAAGTTACAGCAGAAGACCTGTTTTGTATTGCCTGTGCATTCAGTTTGTAGATCAGAGAACAACAATGTAACTCTTGAAGTCCTTCATTTCTAAAAGCATCTGGCAGCAAGTACTAACATGCTGACAGCCTTTCATAAGTCTGTCAAAATCAATGAAACTGCATCAGTTTTCAGTAGAAGAGAACTTAGCTGAGAATGTGAACTAGGCATAATATACATAGTAGTAGTGCATTTATTTTTCTGAGGAGATTCTCCAAAAGCTTTTCCTCGTCAGTTTCAACTTGATAGTATGTATCTATCTTTTTTAAATCTAATTGTTTATTTTTCTTTAGGACTTGGCCTTTCATTATCAAGAGTCCTAAGCAATATAAAAACCTGTCTTTTATGGATGCAATGAATAAATTCAAATGGTCCAGATCAGAGGGTCTCTCCTACAATCAACTTGTGCTTAAACTACCTGTGAATGTGAGATGTTCAAAAACAGATAATGCAGAATGGTCGGTAAGTCCGTGTGTTGAAAAGGAGGCAAGAATGCTATGAAACTAATTTGATTTACTGTGTTTCATTGCATATGAATAAATACCTGGTTATACTTCTTCAGGATATTTACACAGCTATATTGCATTTACACACAATAACAAATGATGAGAATGTTTTAGCAGTGCTTTCACCCAACTTGAGTTTTAGAAGCATTTTAAAAGAATAGAAAAGTTGGAGCTTTAATCAGTACTTGGGATCAGTAATAGGAGGATGGAGTCTTTCAGTGGGTCTGGAGCTGATCAGAGAGCAAACATGTGTGTCCAGACTAATTGACCAAGCCAGGAAGCTGTTCTACCTCACTGTTGCCACGGTCAGGGACTTATGTTAGTGTCTTGCAATGGATGATTCAAAATCCCTAAATCAGGTTGCATTTCTGAGTCACCTTCTAGGGGAAAGCTTATTGACTGCACAACAAAGAATCTACCTTCTTAACTTGGTCATCTAGACAACCTAAAGTTGTATGAACAATCTTCCAATAAGTCTTTTTTTATTGGTCCTAGAATTGTCTATAGTATTGGGCCATAAAAATACATTTGGATCATCTGTTTCCTTTGTGCACCTTTGTTAGATTTTATCTTCTGTAGTTTTACTTTCCTTGTCTTGATGAAAAAACCTTATAAGATAAAAAATAACACCCCAGTAATTATTATTTTTTCTAAATATCTACTGGTATTTTACCAGGACTGTTGAGAAAAGTTGTCATCTTTAATGTTGATGTGTGTTTATAGAGAATGGCTAGTGCAGGTAGTATTGTCCCTGAAGGGAATACTTAAAAATATTTATTGATCTTTGAACTCCTTTACAGACTCCACATTCAAGCTCTTACTTTTTTGAGATTTTCTGCTCAGAAGGGGAGACAGTCCCATTGTACTGGCTTATTTCCTATTGTGATTTCAGTCCAGTATAGCAGAGCTGCTATGATACTATTGATTAAGTACTTCCTAGTAAAAGACTTTTGCCTCATTCTCCTCACCCTGGAAGAAAGCCCGTGCTGCCTCATAGCATGTCACACAAGTCCTTTCAGGTAGTGAAGAAATTGCCCCTCCTACAGCAGCGTTCTTGGGTTTTTCCAACATAGGTCAGACTGTTCTGCCCATTGGATGTCAAAGAAATACTGTGTGCTATAAGTAATCAAAGAGGTTCTGGGTTTTTCTAGTATTTGTCCCATGGTAGACCTCCTATGAAAAGTGGTTGTAGACAGACAGTACATGTCACTGTTCACCAGTTTTGGTTAAACTTCTTGACCTTTACAGCTGCTGGCCAGTTGCAGTTGCATAGTCACTCTTTCACTGATTATTTGTCAGAGGACAAGTTAAGATGACGAAAAGCACACGGAAATTTTATCAAGAGGGGATAGGCTGGGTTTATTTGATGGTATACTTTCTGGAAAATGCTGTTCCTCTTTATCTTACAGGATGAAGGAACAATACTTACAACTTAAAGAATGTAGTCAAAGAATGAGCTCACTGGAACTGGGAGTTCTTAGTTCTTCCTTAATCACAGTTTCCTTTTTCAAATGACATGGGCATATTCATCAAAGCTAAGATTAGAACTCTTTCCTTTCCCTTCCATTATTAGTGATATTACACTTAAACGATCATCCTCATCAAAATCAAGAACAGATTTAACCTGATTGGTCAAACAATCCCTGAGTTTTTACAAGACTGAAAAAAATTGAAGCAGACAACTGAGTTGAAAATACCATCATCCTTCTATAGAGTTGGTCCCTATTTCAGTTTTACTTTTGTGTTGTGTTTGCTAAGATTAAGTTAGTATTTAGTTGGGGTTTCTTTCCACAGTACAGAATAATAGCAACATAGATAAAATCCCCAAAGCAAGCATATGCTGTACAGGTGGGCATTCAGACTTTCAAAAACTTTCAAAAAGCTTACTTTCTGCAGAGCTTATTTTCTTTGACATGTAGGGAGGGAGTAAGTTTAGGAACAGCAAGCTGAGAAGTGTACACAAATGTCTCTAATTTCATGTCAAAACCATAACAAACATGTAGTTACATCCAATTCCATAAAATTGCACTGAGTTCTACGGGAAGAGTGAAAAATATTCAATATATATAGCAGTATGACACTGCTGTATGTGACCTTGCTTCAGCAAGGACGTGGGACCAGATGACCTCCAGAGATCCCTTCCAACCACTCTGTGATTCTGTGGAATAATGTGTGCACAACTGCTTTGGACATGCAAGGGTGAGCCTTGCATGCAGAAATGAATGCATTCGAATATCATCCTGTATCCCTACAAAGGAGTGACACTGCCAGCTTTCATTTTTATTTGACAGAAGGATGAAAACAACAACCAAATCATCCAAATAAGCCCACAAAGCCAAATAAGGTCATTCAAATCAACAAACTAAAGTCTAACCTTGCTTTACTGGAGAGGAAGCCAGTGTGTACTGCTGCTCTCAAGATGAGAACGTTGAATATGCACACTGGCTGATCATTTGGCATGCAATATATTCATATTTTTACTGAGCTTGATGTTTCCACAGTGAGAGTCACAATCCAAGTACAAAACTATCAATAGATTCTCAGGCAAGCTGCCAATTATCTTGAGAGCGAAAAGAGTTTACTGATCTTATGTGACAAAACTCTGATAATTTTTTATTTTAATTTCAGATCCAAGGCATGACAGCTTTACCTCCTGAAATAGAGAGACCATACAAGACAGAGCCAGTAATATGCAGCTCATCTTCCTGCTTAAGTTGCAGTTTATTCCTCACCCTGTTGTTTGTTGTACACATCACAGCCAGTACCATAGGAAACACTGGGCCCTCTGTATAATAATTTTTATTCATCTGTGTTCTCTATGCCATGCAAGTTCTGATGTGTTTGCACTGTTGCTATTGTAGATTTATTTTTTTACATATTAATAAACTAAATTTGCCAGATCAAAACAAAATGTATACATCCTCTGGAAACTGTGGGGTTTTTGGTTTTCAATGTAAAATATGTACGAAATACAGTAGGTACACTGACACATTGAATATTGAAATCTTTTCCTGTACCGTTTTCTTATACTTTGTTCTGACTCTTTCACGTGGTGCTTTCAAAGTCATCTATGTATATGGGTAAAATTAATAAACTAAAAGCAACCTAGTTAACCACATTCAGCCTGGTCTGTGCTGTATTATCTTGCCTTGGTTCTTGACACCTGCAGGTAATGAAATTACTGCCGTATGGACAGGTCTTGCAAACATATATTTGGGTATGTCTGACTGAAACATGCCATAAAGCTACGGGAAGGATTCATTCAGGGAGGACATTCCTGGGAGCAACACACTGCAAAACCATCTCTGCTCCTGAGACATGGGAGCTATGGGTGTTAAAGGGATGAAAAGTCAGGCAGAACTCCAAGTCTCCCCATAGTGAATCTTGTACAAATCCTTTGGCTTGGTTGGCATTTCTTTTTCCCGATCCCTGGCAATTCAGGGTGTTTCTTCTCTCTTAAGATACTTGCCCAGTGAGTAAATCTTTGGTGAGAAGTAGGCACTCCTTTTCTAGATTTGGTCTGGACAGCAGGAGCAATACACATCTATCTCACATTTAGGCTCTGGCATGCACAGAGAACCGAGCCTGCCAGGAGCTATTGTCAGCACACACTGAGCATCACAACTGGCCAAATAGCTGATTAAGAAGTAGTTTTTCTGTACAATGTTTTTTTTTTTATATTTGGAAATCACAACTTTTCGATTTAGATGGTGTTGGGTAGGGTAGATTCCTGAAAGAGACACAATTTATTGCTCCCCAGTGAAATTATGCCGCACGGTAGAAAAGGACTTTGAACATTTAAAAAAAAAGTTCAATTTTGTAGCCATGCTGCAGTTACAGTAAGCTATAATTTTTTCAGTAATGCATAAACTTTTCTGGAATGTGGCTATAAAAATAAGTTAGTCTGGATGCTGAGAGTGCTTCCCTGTTCACTTCAACACCTGCTCTACACTTAACCTCTGTAGACTTAGTTACACACAGGCTTTGTTATGTACATTTTATGTCATTGAGCACTCCTGTGCACTGTGGTGAGTCCAGAGCAGATCGAGACCCTGAGCTGAGATAAAATGGTTTTCTGCCCATTTTTGTGCATTGACTGTTAACTGATACCAGCTCTCTGTAAAGTTCCTCTCCTAAAGGAGGGCAGGCTGTTTTGTGAAAAAAAAATCACATAAGAAGGAAGACCAGGAGAGGATTTGGGAAATGTCTTCTCTGAATTTGAGAAGTGAAAAGGAAAATATCACACAGCTGATAGGGCACCTCTGCATGTAGCCAAAATGACAATGCATATGATAATTGACAGGAGAGAGGCACTGAAACAGCTAATGCCTCAAGCAGAGATGAGAGAATTAATCAAGGACAGATTAATTTTCTAGGAGCTATAACAATCTCATTACAAAACTTATGCATAAAGGGAGTTTAAAATGAGCCATGAAGGTAAAAGTTCACAGGGCCTGCTTTATCCTTCTGATGCTGTATCCGTACTTGGCTAGGAAAAACTCCCATGTGGGAAATTTCTTTACCATTGTTGGGCAGTTGCTTGCTCTAAATATACCTGGACAGTGATATATTCTGTCATTCTTCTCTTTGGTCCTGGATAAGGTAAGGAGAAAGCGTATGCCAAACAGCAGATGGATTTTTTGGGATTAAACTCTTGAAATATTCAATATTCAATTCAAATCTCTTTTATATTTCAATAAAGAAATATAACCACGTAGGTGTCTTCTTCCTGCCAGCAGAAGAACTATGCTCTTCTGTTTTGTGTTCCCAAATACAACTGGTTGAAAAACAAAAAAAACAAAGAGCAGTCATGGTGAAATGTAGGCAAAAATGTCTTCTGAGTGATTGTTTGTACAGATCTGTTCTGAATGTGAAAAGTGAAGGGTATCTTCCATCTAAGATATCATGGAGTCTAGGATGCATCTTATTGTAACAGCAGTCGGCAGGGACCTCGGCCTTTCTTATGCTTAAACCCATTTCTGAGATGGGCATGTTTGAACAGCTTTTCTTCAGGGAGCAAGGGGAAAAATGGAATTCACAGGGAATGAAATGAGAGAAGAGCTTTTGTGTCGGACAGGGGAGCCCTTTCACATGCAGTGTTATGTCTCATTTGCTACCACTGGCATCCATCCTAGGTTGACTTGGTTTGCAACAAATATAAAGCAGATCTAGGGTTATTTTCTGTCTGTTCTCTGATTTGATGCAGTTTCTTATCTACAGGGATTTCCTTTCTGTGGGCACCCATCCTAAGAACACGAGAACAGATGGGAGTTTGTTTTTGCCATGCAGTATGCCACAAGATGATGTAAAGCAAAGCCAGCTCAGAAAGGATGTCTGTGAGACATAGCTGACAGCATATCAGGAAGACCTGTCATATACACTAAATACTCATTTTTGTTTAATCCACAAGTGTTTTATGGCTTCTGGAGGAATGGAAAGGAAAATTCTGCTTCACAGGTAAATAAAAAGAGAAACTGGTGATAGAGTTTTGGGATATTTCCAAATAAAAGGATCCAAGACACATGTGAGCACATTATTAAAGAAACTTAAAACCAGAAAACAAATTTAAAAAACAGTCTAAAATTGTCGAAAATTCAAAGGATTAAAGTGAGACATGCCATGAGCTAACTCTATGTCACTGAAGAAAAAACATGTAGAAAGCACATACCTAGTCACGCTGCACATGAAAAAGCTCTCAGACACAGATCTCTGTGGTTTTCTCTCATTATTGAGTTCCAGTAAAACATATGTTCTTGCTTTGTGTTTCTACCCAAGGCATTCAGAATAATTATAGTTAAAAGCATATACAGTAAATACTATTATCAAGCAAACCATGGTGCAGGAGAAGATGTGTATATACTGGAAAATCTATGACTTGTAGATGATGAGCACAAAATTTACTAAGTATAATACCTTTTTTAACAATTATTTATGATTTTCTCTGTGTGAAGAAATGTGTTAAAAGTTTCTAGTGAGAATCTAAATACATAAATATTTTAGTGGGATTAAATATTTAGTGGGTTGCATTCTGGAATAAATGCTGAAAATCCCACTCTGCTTTAATCATTTCCCCCACACAATGGTCTGCCACCTGCAGACTGTCTATAGATACACAATTTATAGTATTTAATCCCTTTTGGTTCTATTATTTATCCATTACAGACCTTCCATTTAATGAACATGTGGCTCTCCTCAAATATTCCTCTTATCTAAATCAACAACCTTTTGGGATTTTGCCTGTGTGTGGTAAAAACAGGACACAGGAAGTCTGAGAAGGGAGCATTGGAGTTTATGTAGCTCTGATATTTGTCCCTGTAGAGGAGGATGTCATTCTCTGATCTCATATCCCATCCTGGAGGCCCATCATACAATCCCATGTCAGCCCATCCACGGCTGAATACAGTGACATCTAGGCTGGGTGCAAGTGTGGACCAGCACAAGGGTGAGAGGCACAGCCCCAGCTGCTGGGAGTGCAACTCTATTGGGCTTAATTCCTTTCACTGAGGAGGTCTGGCTTGTTTAAAAGAGGCCTTTTGGCTGTATTACCTCAGATGTTATAGGGACACAAATTTAATAAATAAAATCCAGCAGAAATACTGGCCTCATTCTCCTCTTTCTTCCCATCAAGAAGAAAGTGACTATTTTTAGACCAATTATTACGATTGGGATGTTTAAGAATTTTCATTCCTTCTGCCCTTTGCCTCTTATTTCTGATTTTTGGTATATCTATGTCTTCCATAAGGGTGAAAGAGAAAGAGAGAAAACTTATCCTCAACCTTTAAGCAGAGGGGAAAGCTGGGAGAAGAAAATGACAGCTGTGACACAGAGAGCTCCTCCAGCCTGCTTCCCCCACCCCCAAAGAGGTTTCCATAGGTCATAGGTGCCCCCAGGAGCATTTGCCATCCCCACAGCAGTGTTCTGCAGGTGCACTGAGGCAGACACAGGCAGAACAAAGGAACAGCCATGAAGTTTCCCTACTTCAGCCCCTTCAAACTGCTGATGGTACAGGTGCAGTTGCCCAATCTACCAAAACCTAAGGCCTGGTGCTTAGGGTACTCACCTAGGCAAAGGTATGAGAGCATTTAATGTTTGTTCATCAAATCAAGCAAAGAAGATTATTCACCGAGACTGAATTTTTAGTTTTGTGGTGACTCTATTTTACAGGAAAACTGTAAGATACCAGGTAAACATTAGAAAATTTATGACTAAAAATGTGACTTACAGTCTGCTTCTGAGCATACTACCAAAATATTTACTTTAAGCACATGCCTTTTTACTCTGCATGCAACAGACTCATGTAACAGGAAATCTGGGGCTTCACGTTTGCTCAAGGACAACATTTTGCAATTTCACTACCAATGGCAACTAACACTGTGGTGTGGAGGTGAGCTCTGAGGGACAGAAAGCTCTTCTTGAGAAACACAAACAGATTGTGTAAATACTCCTGGGGACTCAGAGAATTATTGGCAAAGTAAATTGCCTTTTGTGAGACTGCTCTTTCCTTTCCTATGGATGCCTCCCATGGGTTGCATATACATCACCTTGTAAATGCTTCCAAGCTCCTTGCATCCTAGCAAGCAAGAAACCATCTGGGATCTGAATGTGGTTCTCTCACTAGAGACACCAGACCAGACCAGTTGTAGTTTATAACTCTGTTGGGAAATGCCAAAAAAAAAAAAGAAAAATTACTGCGTCTTTTAGTTTGAGAGGCTTGAGCAAGTGTTTCCTGAGCACATTGCCATTATTTAATCATGATTTAAACTTCCCTCTTTGTAGTGATTTTTAAGAAAACTTAACAGTATTTTTTCACTAAAAAAATTCTAATCTCTTGAGAGAAAACTTGGCAAAATCCAAGCTGCTTACTCCTTCCCCTGCTCTAACCTGTGGACTAGAGAATAAAAGTTTCTTATGGCTCGGTAAGACCCTATGAAGCATTTTGAATTATGAAGGACTAAAAATAATGTGAAAATCTCAAATGCCTTTAAGCAAACATTATCAGTACGAGAGAAAATACATTAAAAATGCCTACTTTGTTAAGACAAATAGCATTTCTGTGGGTCTCCTGTTGGTTTCCTGGAGAGTTTATGCCCTTAGGTCTCAAAGAGGATGTTGTGCAGTATATTTTTCTTTCTCACAGGTTGTCTTAAGATTGCATGGCTAGCTTGTCTTTAGAAGATATCTCAAGATGTTTAAGGGGATAAGGTTTGAAAACCTCTTCATAACCTGTGCAAAACCTTGCAAAGCATTTCTGGGGAATACAGTAAATGTATATATATATCCATGTCTTTTAGACATCAAGTAACAAGTCTGCAGTATTCTGTGCAAAGCTCAGAAGCTGCTCAAGTGTTGGCCATTATTTGTGGCATCATGTAATAAATCTGGGAGAAGCTATTCCTGGATTGTGCCTCTCTGGGAGACTGTAAGTGAAATACTGAACCTGGATGCATTTTTAGATTTGACAGGTTGGATTTGCTGCTGGTGTAAGGTGACACAAATCCATTACAGAGCTATAGGAACCTACCTCCTCCTTCAGCAGTAGAGGAGTTAGTCTTCCAAGGCTGGCAAGACAGAGAAAAGCAGGTCAGAAAGTTGAGAAAGGCATCTCAGGAATCAGACCGTGGGGAAAAAAATTAAAAATAGATGTGTCCAACTGAACATACCCCCAAAGGTTAGTGCTTTTTAGCTAGGGTGTGGAAGAACTGAGCTACAGCGAGAAGAGAGATGATCCCTAGATATGAAACCTGTAGGTATTTTTGAAAAGCATGATGGATGGAAAGCACAATTGAGTTCATAGCTAATGTCTGGAACCAAGCTGAGGAGTCCCAAGTTCAGTAGTCTATCCATGCCATCACAAGAAATATGCCTCCAAACCACTCAAGAAAGGGTGATGATGGATAAATCTGTGAAAATGGGTACCACAGGGAGACAGAGGACTGCCAGAAATATACAGCGAGTATATTGGTGCAGAAGTGAAGAAATTATTAAAGGGAATTTTTTTGGGACAATCAGGCAAACTGAAATTATGGAAGGCTGGAAAAGACAGTTAGCCAAGACTTTCAGGTTACAAAATATGTCCATCTTGTTGTTCATCTCCTATCTGAAGTCCTAGCAATTTTTTATCTGGGACAGGTAATCTTAGATATGGCAAAAACTCTCCACTTTGAAGGACATTCCTGTATCAGCAGTAGATAGTCTGGTAACCAGACAAGAGCTTTCCCTTGTAAATAGAAAGATAAAATTCACCTTTTCCAATGACCTCTTCTTTCTGTAAATGTCTGTGTTAAAGGCCTAATATCTGTCTGCCAAAACAGATTCTTAGAAATGGTTCTTTTCAGGGTTATTTGTTTGGTAGGGTTTTTTTTAAACCAGACCGGGTCTTTTAAGAGCGTGTCTCTATTTTGTTGTAAAAGTTGCTTGTATGACATTGCAACAGGCTAAAAATTTTGGAAATTGCAAGGTGAGGAAAAGATTTCATATTAGAAAAATATTCCTACTTGATTCTCTAGTCAGCCTCAACCCCAACAAGGAGAGTAAAGTAGATCCATCCATACAGTATCTTCTTAATGGTTTAATCTTCAGTGAAAACTCTCAGTTTTCAAATATCGCAACAACAGGAAAAGTAGGGCTGTTCTCTTTCCATTAGTAGTCGCTGGACTAGGGGTTATCTTCATTTCTTTGGATTCAGTTCCCAGCTGGTTTACCACTATAATTTCCTTTCTCTGGCTTCCCTCCCACTATTCCTATTCTAACCCTATCTAGAATTTTTCTGTTCCTCTTCTACCTTAAAACATGTAACTCAACATCTTTGCTAATCATGGTGTTACTACTAAGGTTTTAATTTTTCTTTTGTCTTAAAAAAAAAAAAAAGGCCACATATTTTACTCTGTCTGGCACAAGGAAATTTTTATCTTGCTTCTTTGGTCCTGATGAATACTTGAAGTATTCTCTGCTGCTCCTGCCTACAGAGTGGGATAACAGCAGAGGAGGAATTTTAAAGTGTTGACTTCTGGAATAGTAGCAGGTAATTGCCAGTTTCCCCACAATATGCTGTGGACCTACCCCCCTGCCCACCTGCTGGCCTTGAAGCAATGGACAGCTGAGGTACCTAGGCAGGAGAAATGGACTTGCTAAATTTGTGAGGCTCTTCATGCCTTTTTTTTTGATCACATCCAGCTTATATTTAGTACACTGCTTAATTTATGGAGGAGGGAGGGCTCTTTCCTATAAGCAGAAGGAATAAAATACTTCTTTCCCCTCGTTTCATGGTTTCCTCTTCAATTTTGCTTTAAAACTTGAAAAAGACAGAACCAGACAGAAAAAATAACTGCTTATTGAACAGCACTCTCTGCTGCCCTCTGAGAGATCTGCACATGGTATCAGCTCAAAGCTTTTCGATAAAAGGGACACTTCATACCACGGAAGAAACAAAGAACTGGCGTTAAGCAGTCTTTTATGCCAGCCCTAAAGGCTGCTGTTTGCCCTCCCAGGCAAGGGGAAGAACTCACTGGCAGTGAAGGAAAGAGGGAAGGCCCAATGTACACTCAGGCATTAGAACCCCATCCTCAGCCCCTATCTGGCTTATTGCCTGCTGAGGTAGCATCATGTGCAGGTGAAGAGGTGAGAGGGGAAGAGCTGAACTCAGGCAGTATCAGTGTACTTCAGAAAATACCTTTACAAAAGTAGAAACTCCCCCCACAACAGCTAAGCATCCGCCTTCTTCAAACAAGTCATTTAACTAAGGTGCTGCCCAGGGAAAAAAGCTGGGGCATTTTATGTGCAAACTGTTACATCTGCAATTTATACCAGTATAAAGATATTTGCCTACTCCCAAAAAGGGAAAAAATGGTACAAAACCAAAACCAGACAGGTGCACTAACCTACAACAAGGTACACTTACTTTACCATTTTTTAAAGCGTTTAAACCCCTCCAGAGCTAAAGAAAAGCTACTACGCAGACAAAACCTCATAACTAAGAAAGCATCATTTATAATCAGTTTCTAAGTTTAATAATGTAAATATCAGTATCTTAGAGTATCAGGCGACCCAAAAATGACAGGAAATTAAAAAAATAAATAAATAAAATAAAAAAAGAAGAAAGCAGTATCAATAAGGCAGAAAGATTTAAAACTAAGGTCCTGCCATCTTGTGGTACCAAGGGAGAATTACTCGAGTTCTGCAGCCGTCCTGGTCTTGCTTCCCTGGCAGCCAGCAGCGCCTCAAACACCCATCACTGTTTTAAAAACTGATGGGCTGTGGGAGAGGCAGGGGTTAAAATACTGTAACATTTCAGTTGTCACCTAATGGGAACTACTAAAATACTTTTATCAGCTTTATCTGCCTATTTTATTTGTCCATTTCACCTTCCCATTAGCACACAGGGCGCTTACTCTACACTTAGATATAACTATTTGGGTTTGCTGTTTCTGGCATCCCAAGAGGGGTGAAGCTGATGCTGCTGCTGCATGTCCCCAGATCTAGCCAGTGGCAAGACTGAGTGTGTATCCCCAACATGCACAAACATGAGGCATGCACATATGCAAATACACAGATTGACCCCAAAAGGCAACACCAGCAGTGACACTTACACATGCACAGACAGCACAAACAGCCTAGCCCTGTTCCCTCCTCCAGCAGTTCATGATGAAGACCCATCAGTGGGAAATATTTCCATATACGTAATGTGAATCCCTCTGATTGCTGTCCCCCGGACTGACAAGCCCCAAAGTCCCACTACCCTGCTCCATTTGCTGGTGTTTAAATACACACACAGACACACAGAGACATCCTCCTCAACTCCCAAGCAAACCCCTTGTCCTGCTCACCAGCTAAACCAGCGTGATACTGTCTGATAGTGACACGCTGACACACACACCCTCTCCCAATCTGGGTGCTGGTACCTGGACACATGACCCATGGTCCTGCTCCAGCTCCTGACACTTATACCCCCCTACCTACACACATGCAGAAGGAAATAATTAGAAATGGAGCTGAGTGAGAAGCCAGGACAGGATGTGCTGATGCAGTGCAGGGCGTGCCCACACGAGCACATAGACCAGCAGTCTCCCAGAAGTGCCCCATTTCTTTGATGGATTATGAGGATTCCCCACCAGCACCACAGCTCTGTACTCCCTCTGTGCAAAGAGATGAGACAACAATAACAATGTACCTTTCCCTATTCCGAATAAGCATCTGCTGAATTTCTTAAAACCTGCCAGACCGTTCTCAGCGCTGTTCATATTTCCCTGTATTTATTCTCTACAACTGATAAGGCAGACATCTTGTAAAAACCATAGATGAAAAGGCCTGACTCTGCAACCTGGGAGATGTTCTTAATTTTTTTTTTCCTGCAATTTCATCCTTAAAAATAGCAAGACAAGAAAATCAGACAAAAGCCTCTAGGTGCTGCTCATGAAAATACCAGCTGCTTTTCCCAGGTGTTGACAATTCAGCAGCCAAATGTCCACAATTCAGTTTCTCCTGGACAAGGAGAGAGAAGCATCTGCAATTTTTGGTCAGCCAGGGAGCATTCCAAGCACACAGTCCAAAGCTCCCTGGTTCTTGCAGACAGCTGAACAGCACTCACCCAGGAGTGACAGACATGGAAGAGGGGAAAAGGATGAGTGACCCAGCAGCAGATTTGTCAGACATCTGCTGTCAGGACCCCTGTGAGGAAAGAGTATCAGGCTTGCTGATTTAGTACCTATACATTAGAATGTGCTCTAGGCCCACCTGTCCTACCTGAGCACCCCTTTCCTTTCAGCCTTCTTGTTAAACCCAATCCCAGGTTTCAAATGAGAGGGATACTTCAGTGACTTCAGGGAAAAGGGATCAGAACATTTTTACTGTGTGAAAAACAATGTATTTTTAACTAACCTCTTACTTGGAAACCAATGAATCATTTTGGCTGAATTTTTCCACAAACAAAGCAGCCTAAAGCAGACACTAGACATGGAAAAATTTGTCCAAATGAAGCATTCAGAAATATTATACACAACTGAAAATAGGACCTGCAAATTGGAAATGATGGGGAAACCTTAGTAGTAACTGATACTGTTCAGCAGTTTTAGAATAATCCTGCTGCAAAGATGAGTAATTCAACAACGATTTTTTATTCTTTTTGCACCTTTTGTCATTAATGCTGATATTTACCTCTCTTCTAACTCATCTTCTGTGGAGATATATAGCAGTAGCTGAGACAAATTAATGAACTTTTCAGAAGCTAATACTTTATATTACCACTCACTGTTATCATCCTGTTCTTCAACATTCTGATCAAATGGGGAAGAATTGGAAAGATTTTTCTGAACTGTGATTATTAGAAGGGAGAACTACTAAAAACTTGAAATTCTGTATTTTTGTCGAGTTTCTTGCAGGCTTATCCAGACTCTACCACAAATGTTCATTCTTAATTCAGTTGTGAATGTTAACAAATTCTGTGCTGCTTTTGTGTAAAGAAATACAAATCACCTGGAAAATGATGTATCAAAATCAGTTAGTTTGCCTCCCTTTCTCTTCTGCTCTACCCTCAAGTAACTTTTTAGTAGAACAGGGTATATGCCAACAATAGATTATCAAGTTGGTTTTTTTTAAATAGTAGGTTAGCAAACAGTTACTTGGAAAATATTACATATTGTTTCTACTGTATCATCCCTTCCTTGGAAAGGTCCATGCTTGCCCAAATAACAAAATAGTAGAAAAGAAGACTTATGGAGGTGTGCACAATATGCCTAAATCCATCTCCCCGCTGACTGTCCTGGAGTGAGCGTTCCCCAGCTCCCCTGCCAGCACGGGGCAAGGGCCTCTGGCTGCCAGCCTTCTCCCACAAACCAGAGGCTGGATCACAAAAACAAAGCCAGCTTGTTATTGCCTCCAGAGCTGAGACAGCAGGTCCGAAGGTAAGAGGGACCATTTTATCCAGTTCTGTAGCTTTATTCAGCTCTTTTGGACTGGGTTTTGGACTGTTTTCCATTCATCTTCCTTTTCTGTTTTCAGCTCTGTGTCCTGGTGGGTAGGTGACTGGACACATGGGCTCCCTCATCCCTGTGTGCCTGTTTCTGTGCTGCTGGCAGTCAGGGAAAAAGCAAGTGGGCATTGCATCAAGAGTAAAATTGAGCTCATGACATCAGAGGATCCGAGGAACAAAATCCCTATTCAGGGTGAAAAACAGGGGCAATGTGTAGCTTTGATTTCCACAGAGAGCCCAGCTGAGAACTATTTTAACCAAACACAATAAAACTAATAGAGATTTATGCTACAGCTGTCAGTGGTGAAAATACTCCTTTCTCCTTCCTCCTACAACAGACCTCTGGTTGTATCTGGAGATCACCAGCCAGCACCTATCAAACGAAGTCTCCTCTTCCAGAACTTGTTTAGCAGAGCTTTAATAGTCCTGTTCAGAGCATGAGAAGGAAAAATTCAAACCAGAAAAAGCAAGACAAGTAATTTGGTACAGTGGCAGAGGGTTAGACAGCAGACAGACCAGACAACAGCAGGAAATTGTTCTGCCCACTGTTTGGCTCTCTGATTTTTAAGATTTTCTTTTCATAAATGTGAGTTACCCAGGTCACTGCAGATGAGAAGCATCATTAGAGCAGGAAGGAGCTTCCAGGATGCTGTATTCCCTGCAGCAACTCTCCCAGGTAGCCATATCAGTCACTGACACTTATCCTTCCTGCAGCTGTGGCCTCAGTGCAAGATATCCCTGCATCTTCAAGATAAAAGCAAAACTAACAAGTGTGGCAAAAGCTATGTTCAAGGGAATTTTTTATGAACTGGTTTTGGGTGCTTACTAAACATTTATACATGAGCTCTCAGACCATGTATTTCTCAGGCAATTAATCACCCTCCCTGAAGATAACTATGCCCTTTTAGCTGTAATATTTTCCCTTCTTTACACTCACATTCTTTCCTTTCTTTGGGCAAGCCAAGAAGTGTCATTTTCCATTGGAACCAGTGAATTGATTAAGCTTGTGTCTGTTAATTCACGCTTTCCTCAGTCAATTTGGAAAAGGTTGTTTCCTAGGAGTTATAGAGGCTCACAGGGCTTGTTTTGGAGCCTTGTGTTTTAACTCTTCACACTTTCTGACTGCATCCTTCTTCCAGAGCCCTGTGAAGATAGTCACCCTCCGAATCAATAACACAATGCTCCTCCTGACTATAGAGTTTGTCAGGAAAAGTAGCTGAGTAAGGGACACTGGCTGCTGCTGGTCAGCTGTGTTTATCTAGAGTGAGGTAACAAATATGACCAAGGCAAGATGGTGAGTCTACTGTCTGTGGCAGCTGGCCAAGAGTTCCTGGGCAAAGAGAGGAGCTCAGTGACACAGGAAGGCAACAGGCAAATGTTTGCCATTGGTACACAACTGTTAAAACAACTTACGCAGATCGCAGTGGGCTGAACAATCAGCAAGGTTGATATGATGACATAGGAAAAGGCTGGCATCCTGGTATGATATCTGGAAAAATAGAAGGTTTCTTTCTTCCTGTTTTCTTCAGGCTACAGTTTGGGGGAAAAAAACAAAAGCAGTCTGATGGGGAAAATATTTTCTCTGTACAGGGGCCATCCTCATAGCAAATATTAATCAATGGCAAATGCTTTCTTTCCTCTCTGTTTCTCATTGTCTTTTCTCTCTTTTCATATCACCTACACTCTATTTTTCTCTATGTACACACACATAGACACATTGTTGAAGAACCAATAATCTTCATTATCTGCAGGATGCTGTTTCTCTCACCACATATCACAATGTAGTACTGGCTTGCTGTTAGCAGGAGAGCAGCATACAGGTTGAGTTGCCAGCTAAGGCTCTGGGCTGGAAGCTGAGAGATGGAGAGAAGAGAGAATTGGATATCTGACATTCTCTGACTAGCAGTCAGCCTGAATCACTCATTACCTCTTTGAATTTTCTTGGCCCTGTGCACCTGGATGCAGACTGAGTCAAGATGTTCTCACTGCATCTGAACTTACCCAGATGGTCTGTGATCTTCAAGTTGGTTTACACCTATTTTAAATCAGAGCTTTAGCCACTCTCTGCATCTAAATGAGTTTCTCTTTTAATCACAAGTGTTGAAGAACAATTTATTTTAAAGCATGTGAAATTGCATTTCATTTAACCTCCCTTTAATTAATTTAGGACCACATCTGTAGAAGGCATAGAAGTTTAAAAAAGAACAATATTAAAACAATACAAAAACCATTTGTAGTATCTTATAATATATCTCTGGGGAGTATTTTAAAAGTGAATTTTGGTCCTCTTCAAGACAGATGATCTGCTGCATCCACAGTTAACAACAGCAACAAAAACAACAATTAAAATCATCCAGGAAATCATCTCAAGATTTTGGCTTCTTGAAGTTTCACAAGACAGTTTCAGGTGATCTTCCTACTGATTGCTTAATGAAATGAGTAACTGATCATTTATTAATTTCATCTATTTAAAGGGAATTTTGTTGCTCTGGACTTCTGACAGGCATCCAAACCAGGTGCTCAAAAACACTGGCAAGGAGAACCTATAATAATTTTTGAAAAATTCCTCACACTTTCCTATATATTCAGATGCAACAATTCTGATTCAGCCTCATGAAGACTACTGACTCATGCAACCTTTGAAAATCAGCCTACAGACTCTAAATATAATTTCTTATTCAAATCTATTGCACAGTTCATGATTTGTAAATCTCTATCCTTCTCTCACTCCACATTTCTAAGGAGTGACACATATTTTTAAGATACCACTGGTGATTATTTCATGACAGAGTGGTGTAACTGCTGAGATGAGCCACAGCTGTGTACTTAGATTTGGTGTCTCTACAGGTCCAAAAGGATTATAATACCAAGAGAGCTGTGCCAGCTTTTCACAACAGAAGATGTCATCCATTGTGTTCTGCGAGCATCTGTGCTCAGCATCTCCAGAAATGCTCTAGAAAGTGGCTGGTAAGCAAAGTGCCAAAATTTGCCAATAATAACAAGTTATTTAAGGTGGTAAAGTTGAGAGTGAACACTGAAGGGCTGCAGAAGCCTATCAGGTTACCTGTATCGTCAAAGGCAAAAGGGTATCCAAAAGGTTACTCAAATCTCAGATAATATTGGATGTTTTCATAAGCTCACTACTTCCCTTAATCACTGAGAGACTTCAGGAGCCGGTTCCTGACTCATCCTTATATTAATGGGCATTAATCCAAGTTTTAGAACTGATACCTCATAGAAGATTCCATGTCACCATGCCAATTTTCTCATCAAGGTACAACATGGGATTCTTTTTATTCTCTTAATCTGCAGGGTCCTAGGGGCATAAAAAATCAGTAGGAGTTTCATTAGTTCCTTCTTTGGGCTTTTGGCACAATCAGGGGAATAGAGAGCCAGGTTCTGGTGCTCAGTGAAGTCAGTGCCTCTCAGCATGCCTGCATAAACACCAACAGTCTTCAATTTCCCCCAAACATTCCCTCGGGGGATTTCTCACATGCATTATAAAGTTAGCACAATTAGCCTTTTAGTGCCTTACTCTACCTCTCCTGAGGTCCATGGCATGCAAGTGAGAAAGGGTGGTTTGTTCCTGGCCAATTCTAGGTAATAGAAAGGTTTAGTATCATGGATGGGAGACTGCATGTTAGAGCAGCTCATAAATTTGCCCTAATTTGTGCTGTGGGTACCACAACTGCAGTCAAGAATTAAAATGGCTGACAAATAGAACTGAGGCTGAGATAGTGATCCGGTGAGCTAGGGCAGACCATGAAAAACTGCAACATTTATTCATGTCTGGTTCAGAAAAGGTGAGAGGAACTTGGTCTGTAGAAAACAAAATCACAAACAGTTCCTCTGTTATGTTGTATCATAACACAAAGAGAGATTTGTAACTATCCCTGTGCAATAATTTAAGAACAAAAATTGTAAGGTTTTTTGTAGTCAGTTTATGCAATTCATGCCATACATTTTTAAAGAGTCCAATGCACACGTGGATACAGCTGGATAATATTTTTCTAATACTGAGGGATATTTTGTTTCAACTCATAAAATAGATACTTCTTGTGGTCAGAGTGAATATGTTTCAGTTATCTGATACTGCAAAGGGATGGTTCAAAGTGTATCTTGTGGGTGGAGAAGCATTGCCTCTAATTTTTCTCTTATTCTAATTACTGGGGAAACAAAGAAGAGTAAATTAATTGGCAGTAGATGTGATTCACTCCGGTGAATCTCAAACGTTTTTAAAAATTGCACTTGACATTCTCCCCAGTGTGGAAATATCTCTGGATACATATGAGACAAGAAATCTCTCTTGTCTGCCAGCTGAGACCTCTATGTGGGATCTCGGATATCAGACTTCTCAGTGGAGAAATAAGTGTGTTTCCTACCAAGCTTTCTGTCTTTTCTTCCATGAAAAGCATGTGCATGCATCTCTTCCTCTGCTGACAGCTTACCCCTGACCAGAAGTTACCTCCTCCCAGCAGCAGAAACCTGTCCAATTCCCCTCCATTCATGAGTACCCACTTGGGCCTTTCCTGTCCCAGCTGTGGAAAAACACCCACTCCTTGGCCAAGAACACCCAGCTCTCTTGGAGCATCCAGACAGAGTGGGCTCCAGGGCTGGCTGTGAATGTGAGGAAAGGACCATAAACAGTACAATACCAATGGCTTGGCCCACAGTCAAGGCACTCAGGGCTCTCCAGCAGGCTCCTGGGGGATACACCTATACCTGCATCTGGATTATCATTGAAATACACAGCCTTATTATTCCTTGCCCAGCCTGGATCTCAGTAAAAAGTTCACTCTAGGTGATTGATTTCTGAGAAATATAACATTAGATCTGTGATAATAAGCTACAGGCAACATACAAAATGTTTATGTTCCACCACAGAGGCCAAATTTGTGAAATAAATATTTGTGCTCTCGTATGTCTGTGGGATTCTGCCATAGAGAACACTATGTGCTATAATGTGTTTCAGAGCTGCCCTTGGCAGGACTTGGACAGACCTTTCCCTGGTTGTTTAGCGCAGGATTTTCTTCAGACTCTCTTCTCATTTTCTCTGCTTCTTTGGAAAAAAAACCCTTTAGAATGTATTTCTGTTCATGTGTCATGTATTATATAAATTGTATATTGGATTAGGTATAATGCATTTCTTTGGAATCTTACTGTGCTGAAATGTACTCAGGCACATCAAACAGGATCTCAGCCCAGAACCAATAAAATTCGCAATATTTAGGAACTGATGGAGAAAAAAGAGATTTGAATACAGATAGAAATGTACCATATCAAGTGAGTACCTGCCCACTTAGCAAGTTTTGCATAGTTAAGAAAATGTATCATTAGTGTTGTCTGGTTACCTATGTAATCCCTACTGTGTGTCATTAAAAGATAACAAAGAAGTACATGCCCCCAAATGACCTAATGTCAAATGATCAGATAGGTTCACTAAAAGCACTTTATAAGTAAGAGAGCAAGCATTCTTTCCAAGAATTCTTTGTTTTCTTGTTTAAGAATAACATATTTTTTACTTTTATGTTCCTTAGTGTGAAATTTTGCTAGGGGAACTTATTAAGAAGCAATTCTGATCATAAGAAATGTACAGAGAGGAAAAACATAGTACTAGGAAATATTGGTCCCAGCTTGAATTTTCTATGTACCGTCTCCCCTGAAAATGGCATTTTCCCTTTTGCCTGTCAGACAGCTTTACCTTTTCTTTCTGCAATGTATGAAATCATCCTAGTAAAAATTTTTTGCCTAGGATAAATATTTTATCACACAATTCTTCAGACTGTTGACATAAATCTAGGGTTTCCTATTATTCCTATTTGTTTAAAATTTATCATTTACCATTTGGAATGGTAAATAATTATAGTAAAAATAATCATTTTTTAGAGGTGAGCAAAACATGAGGGTTTGATGATTATTTAATTTTTCATCCTTTTTTTTTCCATGTTTTTATACTGGTTTGTTCCTGAATTCAGTCTATGTATCTGTAAAATAAAGTAATTTTGGTATGTTGAGCCTTTGGAATGGTATGACTCTACTGTGAAGGACTTGGAGATAGATCTTCAGATCATACAAATTTTAAATATGGTATCCTTTAGATTTGGCTAATTTCCCTTTCTAGGACTTTTTATCTATCATGGAAAGAGGCAGGGGGAAATGTGACAGGCAATAACATCATCAGACTAAAGACATTAGAAATGAGATAGTAAGAAATCCAGCATCTAGTTCACTACTCACTTATTACTCAGCCCAGAGTGATGGGCTGGTAAGAAGGCCAGTTTTGTGTCCCCAGAGGCACCATCTTGGATCATCTGACAGAGAATCACAGTATGGAGAAATTAGAAGACAGATATGCTTCTTTGCCAAGGGGAAATAAACATTCTAGGAGGGTAAGGGAAGAGGAGCCATCTCCCAGGCTTGTACATTACTGTAGGGTGGCCCTTGTGTTGAGTACCAGGAAAAGCCTAAATGCTGGACCATTTCAAGTGCCTCTCACCAGGCACAGCTTGCCCCCTGACAGGCTTCACCAGGATCATAACCTCCACTATTTACAAGTACTAAGGAACAGGGAATGAAACTTTCAGCCATCTTCTGACAAACAGAAGCTGAAAAGTTTGATTCCCAGTGTGTTTCAGATAATCAGATCCCCTCTCCAAAATTGCCTCTTTCTTCAGTTGTGTTGATGCTGCCTTGAGTTTGCTGCTTGCTGTCTGCTGAGGGTTGGGAAGGAGGAAAATCTAATTTATATTCCATCACGGGCACCAAAATTACTTTCTTTGGCTCTGCTTGCAGTGGTTTTTTCTTTTCTCTCTCTGCTTTTGCACATTTAGATTTTAAGATGTGACAATGTTCGAGCATCTCATGGATGACAATTCTTTGTTAGACTAACTAACTGGAGTAACACTTCAGTCTCAGTGACAGTGACAATGACCAAGACTTGCAGTTCTCAGAGGTGCTTCTGAAAATTTATCTTGTCAAATTAGATTTTCTGAATAAGTTACCCCTCAAATTTTATTCCATCTCTTTCTTTATGCATAAAGACACACATTCTAAACACATCATTTTAATCCCTGGAATTAGTTGCAAACTGTGTGAGCATAGCCTTTGAATTTATTTGTAAAAAGTGCATACACTTGAACACTTAATATTTATCGTACCATGTTGCTGACTAAATCACTGCAAGCCAGGAGCAGAATAGTGTATCACAACAAAGGATGCAAGAAAATTCACAGCTATTAACAAGGATGATTTGGAGTCCAATAGCACAGCTTTTGCTACCTCATACAGCCTGCCAGTGTTGCATGCTGAGCTGTGACAACCAGTAGCTCTGCCACACTGAGCTGTTCCACAGGTATGCTGTCAAACCTCTCTTTTAGCATCTCTTGAGTGAGCTATGATGGCTTTATTATTTGTGAAAATTCTGGAAAATGCCTGGCTTCCTCAGCATGAGTTTCTGACTAAGCCAGTACCAGCAATGAAAATAGCTATTTACATACTTTCCAAATGAAATTCAGGTCAGAAAAGCGTGGAAATTCTTGCAACTTCTACTGGGAAACAGTGAAACCACAGCAAGACCCGACCTTGACTTGTGCTATCTGTGTTCTCAGCTGAGCTACATTCATATTTTCCATGCTTTCAGTAAAGGACACATGCTTTGATTGAATGTTTCTGCCCTGGCCCATCCTCTCTTCACACCCTGAAAAGAAAGGTCTTGTAAAGGGCCAGGACTGCCGTATGAATTCTTCTCTCAGAGGCCAGAGCCTGGGAGAGAGTACAGGAGAGGCGACTCTGCCCAGTGGCCATCAGCTAAAGGCTGACAGTTGCCTTCATCCAAATGCTGGAAAGAAAGAGACATCCAGCCACTCGTGAGCGTGGAAGAAAGACAGTGCGATCTTTCTCAAGCTTGATATTTTGTCATATAGCACAGACACTAGGTTACATGGTATTTCAGCTCAGCACTTGTCAGACCATGTGTAGGTGCTGCCTTCAGCTGGGACCTCTCTGTGGGAAAGACATGGACAAACTGGAGCAAGCTCAGTTCGAAGCATTGGGAACAAAACATTCTTCCTGTGCAGGGAGGTGGATAAACAGGGCTGGTCTAGCCTAGGGGTGGAATCAGCACCCATGAGCAGGTGGTTGAGAAGAGGCAGCCCGGGCTTCACAGTGCTGCACAATGAGGGGCCAAGGGCCAAGGGGCCTGAGGTGAAATGAGAGGTCCAGACTGGGTGTAAGGAAAAGCTTTCTCATGCTGAGGAAAATGGGACCCCTTGGGCATTTGCCACACCTGAGTGGACACAGTCCTGAGCACCCTGGTCTGAGCTTATAGCTGGCCCTGCTGTGAGCAGGAATTTGGAATAGAGCTTCCTGCTCAGCCTCTGGCTCAACCCCGTGATTCTATAATATATGAATAAATACATAATAAATGAGAGTCATTCTGCATATTCTAAAGAGTATTTGACTTTTAAAATCATCAATCTTTCCCTCTACTCATCAGACTGGAAAAACTTCTAAATAATGGGTACTGTAATATCTTTTAATATCTTTTTTCATTCTGCAAAAGAAATTACCAAAGTTTACCATTGGAGGGAGATAGTGATGAATTTTTTGCTCTCAGATGAAGGGGAGCAGTATATGCAGAGGGGAAGGGCAGAAGAAACAAATGCTTCCAGGCCAGGTGGTATACTTCATATATCTAAATTGATAGTAAGTTGTTGGTTGCCACCGCATTTGCTATTACTGTAAACTCTATGAATAGATGTTGCTCTGCAGACAGATGAAATAGCTGGTCCTTGCCCTGGGGAGACTGACCTAAGGCTGTAGAGATAAACTTTCTAAAAAGCACCTGGACTGATGTCAATCAGTGGGAATTAAACCACTAAACCACCTGCTGCTCAGGATGGAATTTTCAACCTTGTACTGCAGCTTTAGTCTTTTAGATGTCTTAAACAATTTCACTGCCTGAAAGTCAAGAATCCCACCCTCCTTTCACAAGAGGCAGAGAGGTCTAAATCCTCATCAGCAGGATCCAAAAAAAGCCAGTGTTATTAAAATTAAACCAGAGAAAATATTATCTGAAAATCCATTTCTTCACAATCTTTAAACTGCAGGCAATTGTAGGGGTTTTTTATCAGCATTCACTATCCTCAGCTCTCTTCAATCACTGCCTACCTGTGCTATGCTAAATTCACACAGATTATGGCCATTGTGGGCTTTCTTCAATAATACAAGGGATAACAGAAACAGGACAATAGGAGAGAAGAATGTGAAATTTAATTCCTTTCCTTTGCCTTTAAAAACTGGATGCAGTATTTCTGGATAATTATTAAACCACAGGAGTATTGGATGTTCCCAAACAATCTATGGCAAAAAGCAGCCTTTTACAGGGCAGAGCCTTGAAGAGCCAAGGAAGACGGGCTCCTCTACCAGAGATAAAACCTCCAGCAACATAGTCAAGCAGTCAAGAACTATGGCAGGTGAGGTGCTTTCCTGGCCATGGGAATATCAGACCCAAGAGTCAGTAAAATTGTTCATTATTATTCTCTGATCTAATGAACATGTGGTTATTCACTGTAGTTTATTACTCAAATCATCAAAGAAAATCTCAGAGCAGTCTATTGCCTGGAATTTATAGTGTTCACCTCTAAATGCTTGGGACATGAAAAGGCCTTTCAGGAGAGGATGGAATTGGGACTGAACATCTCACACTGCCGTTCAGAGCTTTTCTTGCATTTCAGTGGGAAGAAGAAGATGGAGCTAAATATTATCTGAGGCCAAAAGGCGGAAGCACTTCTACTGTGGTTATATTTCATTAGTAGGAGTGCTCTAAGAACACCTGCCAGACCAGATGAGAGGAGCAGACCAGTACAAGACTGAGACATGTTGCATAGTGATTTAGAAATCTGACAGAATGGAAGCGCTTGCAATGGCTGAAAGCAGATGAATAAATGCCAAGAGGGATTGGAAATTAGACATTTTCAAAGCAATTAGGCTGGAGTTATTTGCTGTGACCTGCTGTGACCTGTGACTTGCTGCACTTGTGAACCCAGCTTAATGCTCGCAGAGTCAGAAATTGAATGCTAACTTAAGATGATGCCAACAGTCAGCTGAGATGTAGTCACTAGACAGATATGCATGCCTAGTGCATGCAGATATGAAGCAAAATTGGATGTTTTGTCTCACCCTTCAGGTAGCAGCTTTTTGGCACATTAGGTTGGGACCTATCATGACCAACGATTGTGTCTCATCTGAGGAGATCACTTACTGAATCAAGGTCTTAGACTTCAGCCTAGCAAGCACTAATACATGTATTTAACTTAATTCTTGCTAAACCAAATGGTTCTTGAACCAGAGCAAACATGTACATAAATTTTTTCAGCATAGAGTTTAGCCATAATATATTTTGAGTGAAATTTATCCACAACTGATTTTTCATTCAGGACCCTAATTGTTGATTCACTAATGCGGAATTGATTTGAGCATTTGTACTGAAAAAGACAACACTTAAAAGTGGGAAGGCTTTTCATTCCTCAATCTCCATCTGAGCTTCAAGGATTCAGCAAAGTCTGAGTGTTTGATGTTCAAGCACAGACAACAGCAGGTAGAATGGCACTGTTCTCCTATTCATGTTAGAACACCTGCTTTCCTAGCAAGGGAGAGCACTACCAAATGCATGGTCAGATTCCTCAGTTAGGAAGAGCTCACTGAATGCTGCTCCAAAAGTCCACTTTAAACATGGTCTGCATGGACCTGTGCTGTGTATCAGCATAGGATTAGTGTGCTGATACAGGGGATTGCAGGGGTCAGTCAAGGTATGAGGAAGAGATGAGGGGGAAGGCTGACAAGAACATCATGCTGCTCTCATATATTTCCAGTGGCATGCAGTCCCTGAGATGACAGATCCCTGGTAACAAGACATCACTTTGGTGGATCTATTAAGTCAGTAACCAATTGCTACCTTTATTTGTGTGTTAGGTTAAATTATGGATTGAATAAACATATATCGGGTTGAACACACTTTCAAGGTAGGGCTTGACTGCCTGATGACATCATATGGTAAGTGGAGAGAGAATAAAAGCTTTGGGCATGGGGACCAGGAGGACCTGGCCCATGTCAGGACACTGTTTGTCTGGGCAATGCATACAACATCTTAATTCCTTCCAGATTTCAGCCAACACAGATTTCCCCAGAAGGCTTCTGCAGGCAGCATAAAGGAGGAAAGACAAGTTACTGCTTCCTCATCTCTCCAGACACTTTGAGGCACTGGCTGCTCTGGGTCTGGGGAATTGATAAAAGCAGTTCCAAGCTGCCTTTACCACCTATAATATTCAGGTGCCTGACATACAAACTTTGTGTCCAGCAGATCTGATTCTTTACCATTACATCTTTACCATGTGGGAAAGAGATTATGAAAGGAGGGTTGGAAAGTGAGATGCTGCAATATTTATAACTTTGCCTGTAAAAATGAGTGTGCTACAGTATATTGCACATGGTTTTGATGTAATGAAAAAGACTAAGTACATGCAGTACATGCAGAGAATTTACCTGTTTTGTATTTTTTTTTTTTTATATCTCCTATTACTCAGAGTTTCACCTTCCCCATTCCCTGTCTCTTTTCCTGTCTGTTCCTTCCAAGGTTAAGAGCCCCTTCTACACTGAATCATGGTCTGGTTACACCATGCTCACTACATGGTGCTCCACAGCCTTTTACAGCTGCCACACCTTTTGCCCAGTGAGCTTGGACAAGGTGACTGATATGGTTAAACACTCCATTTCCAACCACATTCAAATCTAGAAACCATCAAGTTGAGAGAATAATTTCTTTGCCTCACTCTCATGAAACGTCTCAGTCAAGAGTACAAAACCATTGTAAATCTTTCCATCCCTGGCAGTGGGGCAGTTTCACCTCTAAATACACTGTGAAAGATACAGTAAAATCAATGAAGAGGCAAAATGTCATTGCTTTATTCAGAGATTGCTGTTGGTAATTTAAGTAATTTCTTTTATGACTAAACATAAAAGCTGGAAGGTCCACTTACATGCATCTGAAAAATAAGAGCTTCTGAAGTTACTGACACATTTTTTAGATTTGGAAATTAGAGACTGATTTGTTTTGATGGGAATAACAGGTTATGCCCTGTAGAAAAGAAATTATGTACCTAGCAGAAATTTAACCATGACGATACTAAACTAAGATCTTACCACGGTTATCCAAAACATTATAATTGTGCTGCTCTAATCTACTTGGGTATTCTTACAGTTTTTGTTGTATTTTTAAATAAGTGAGGCATCATTTAAAATTTGCCTTTCCAATTAGGTTTTATTTCCTTGCATTCAGTTTCACAGTCTGAAAGATTAACACAAATACACTTAAAAGTAGGTTCCATGGCCATATAAATGGTTTCATTTTCCCAAAATTTGGGTACCTCACAGTTGCCTTTGGAATGACTAAGTCAACAGGAGATGCCTAGATTCCCAGTGCTTATGAAATTCAATCTATTTCTTTAGGTGCATAAGTAAGAATTCAGGGCTCGGACACATGATCTAATTATGTGGTTTAGCAAGTTGACACTCATCTTATGATGTGTGATAAACAGTCCTTTCACTGTTTTAATGCAGTTCAAGTCGTCCTCAGAACTCAGAATTATTTCTGCCACAGACATAAATGGCAAAGCTCCCGCTGCCTGGAGTGGAGTAAGTTCACTGCAAGCCCAAGATGTTTTGCTTCAAGCTGCATGCACATTGACATGCCCATATGGCATTTCTGCTGGCTCTCTCGTCTCCTCCCTTGCAGCTGCTGTTTGCGCAAGACTATGGATGCATGCCCTGTTCCAGTTGCAGCTGTGCCAACAAAAAGAGTTCCACAGCCTCCTCCCCGTGCTGCTACTGGAAGTTACCATCCCCTCTGATCTGCTGGCCAGGCTCTACATGTGACTTCCCATAACTTGTTTCAGTCAAATAACTTGTTTCAGTCAAAATAACAGGAGCGGTCTTCTTTAAATTCTCAGCATTGTCTCTTCTCTTTTGGATGGACATTGGACAGGGGCCACAGAGGGAAGGTGATGAGCACATGGGGATGAGGTGTTGCTTCAGTGACTTCTTCAACTAGTGAAGCCACAGTCCAAGAGGGTGCATGCTCACAGCCTATGTGCAATTGCTAACTGAGTCCACTGTCATCAAGAATTCCTGTACTCTGGCAACAAACTGCCTGAAACAAAATTGTTTATAAGGCCCAAGGAATTCCTGCAGGCAATATTAATGCAGACTGATGAATATCCTAATACTGGTTCATATATATTTCTAAAAATTAAGTTAAAAAAAGCAATTAAATAAATGGTTTCTATTAAATTAAATAAAATTAAATAAAAGAAGGACAGGATTCCATTTGGGATGATGAAGCTGAACAGAACAGGAACAGAAAAAGAAAAGGTTGCTGTAAAGTGAGACAGATGATGAGACAGACAAACAGATGTGTTTATCTTTGAGGTATTTTTAAATTTTTGTGCTGTTTCATTTACACTTAAATCAAGTCAGCATCAGTCATATTTCTCTTGGTTTCCAGTGACTGTTATTTTTAAACTGTGTGCATTGTTGGGAAATACGAGGACAGCTTTACCAAGACAATGACTAATTTTCCTTCTGAATCCTTTCTGGATGACTTTTTTGTGATGAGTTTCAATCAAACCTCAATTTATACCTACGGTAGTCAAGAGGACACTTTTCATTTCATGAGCAGCTCCTGCCTACACTCCCCCTTAGCATGTGAGACAGATTTCTTGGAATGCAAACTTGGTGAAACGCATTGTATCAATAAATCCCAGCATTTGCAAGAAAGCTGTGCTAACCTGGAATTCAGTGTAAGGCATGAAGCAGAAAGTCAACAGGCTACTTCACACACTACATCTTGGTAGGAGTAAGATTGAAATAAATACAGAAAGGATCATTCCAAATGAAATACCTTTCCTAGGAAGGAGATGAGGCCCAAAACACCAGGTTCTACAGAAGGAGAGAGTGAACATTTGATCTCTTATGTGATCAGCAGACAGGAGAGCATCCCAGGAGTAAATCTGTTTTCTATCATTCTTTTCCACCTAATTGTAATCTTCAACAGGGGCAATTTGGCAGTTCTGGTGCAAAAGACGGTACAAAGAAAACTTGAAATCAGGCAGTCTGTCTTATTGCCCTCGGTTATCAAGATGACTTAATATTTCACAGTGGAGCTCACGAATCAAAACACTGAGGCTGTTTTTGTTGTTGTTCAGACTGACTCATAATTATGTATGGTACAGTTTCCAGTAAGAGGTTATCTTTCAGACAGCTTACACATGGATTGCCATTCATCAAGGAATTTGGGCTTACTGTAAGGAAAGATAAACCAAAAGGCAATATACTGAAATAATTTATGGCGTGGGTTTAGTGGGGAAAACAATGACTGACTGCTGAAAGAGTCAGTCCTGATAAATTAAAAGAAATCCATCAAAATAAATATTGGATGTAATTTCTGAGTCAAGGGCTATAATCTCATTCCTGAAATTGATGTAAAAAATATGATCCATAGTCATATGTTAGTTCCCATTCACCAGCTAGAGCAAGGCTACCAGAGCTGTTTCTCCGCAGTCAAAAGTACACAGCGCTTGGCTCAAGATACTGACCATTTTTGCCTAAATTGTGCCATTTTCTCAAATCCCACTGCCAGAACAGAAGAAAGATGTAACTGAGCCACTGTGTCTGACCTCTGCCTTTATGTCAGTGGATGGCTGACATGGTGGGAGAAAAATTTCACCCTGAGTCTTTTGGGTGTTGAGCATTTATTTTGCTCTAAAAATATCTCATAGTGCTGGTTTCTTTTTTTCTACTGTATGACTTTTTTAGTTTTGTCATGGACTCATTAAGTTAAATTTTCTTTATCTGGGGAGAGGTTTAAACTGAAGCTAACTTAGCCTAAATGAAGCAGCCTTTTTGATCTCACTAGAGAGCCATCAGGAAGAGGCAGAATCCTCCATTACTTTCTCTGCAGAAGCCATCGTAGGGCGTTTAACTTTTGTCGATTAACAAATCCACAAAAAAAGCAGAGTTTTTGGACAAAAATAGTTATGCCACATCCAGGAGACCAATTGTTAAATAAAGCCACTGTGCCTGGTTTGTAACACTGAGCTAGCTGAAAGTCACCATAAAGAAAACACTCCACAGCCTGCCACAGCAGTGTACAAACTTGTTGCCCACTGGAAGTTTTGAGGTATTTTGTTTTGGAAGAATTTAGATCTGGTGGTGAAATCAGGCAGCTCAAGTCCACAATTCTTCATGGTATTACTCTGTTTCCCCTTTTTCAGGAAAAAATGGGCACTCTACCCAGCCAGCTGAAAACAGCCTCCCGCTGCACAGCTAAGTAAACCATCATTGTCAGGAATGTGGGCACACTCTGGTTTGTGCCAGGCTGTGTGTGCGCTCCCTGCAAAAGCATTTCCTTTAGCAAAACAAGTAAGTGCCACAACGACAAATACTACAACAGTCAGTCAATTGATGGGCTGAAATGCTCCTTTGCCACCATGAAGGGAATCTCTGCATGGAAAACACAGGGCCTGGAGAATTGCTTTTCCTGCATCTTATATCAGCATTTTATTTTTTTTTTTTCCATGATCCAGATCTACATGCATTGCTTCTTAAAATTCAGAGACCTGAGAGATTATTTTGGTAACTCAGTGTAATACGACGTTTAAATGTGTTCTCACTCACACTCTTTCAAATGACATGAATCAAACATATCATTAGTTTGTCTTGGTAGAAGTATGGACCTATCTGAAGAAGGCAGGATACGTGCTCTGATGGTCCTTCTAACACTTTACAGAAGAACAGCATCTCAAGCAGAGCTGGCTGTCTGGGAATAAAGCAGAGCAGATATTTCAGGCCATGAACCATTGTCACACAGTTCCTATCACTTTGACTTCACACTGAAAAATGTCACAAGCAACAAGGATATTTTAGCTCTCTTAAGAATAACACATATAGTAATAGTACTTTTCCTAAGATAGTTTGAAAACTCAAGGAAAAGTGCATTTTTCTTTTTTTTTCCCCTCTAAACTAGCAGCAGTGGCTGTGTGGTCATTTGGTCATCTTCTGTTTAAGAAATACAGTACATTCCTTACTCCCAGCCACCTTGACCACTAGCTGTTGTGTTTCCTATGTCAGAGGAGATGAGATCATTAATACCACCAGTAATGGTGTCTGCAGAAGCTCCTCTCTTTTGCCAGCTCATAGAATGGATCTGGATGAATGATGAAAAGGATCCATGGTCCATTTAAACTCCTCACCGTTTAAATTGGCTATTAGAGATACGCTGTCACTGTCATTTCTTGGCTTCCTGATGAAAGAACAGATGACTTTGCTGAGCTATCTTGGTTGAGGAAAAATGTATGAAAGCAGAATTTTGAAAAAAATCATTGAAGATGTGGGAAAAACAAAATAGAAATATGAGGGAAGAGGAAGAAAATGCTAGACCTTCAAGCAAAAATCCAGTGGAACACAGTTGTGGTCAGATTATGTCTTGTCATGTCCTCAAGGTATTCAACGGAGGCCTGAGTGTGTTGCTGAAATAAAAGGGAGTGATAAGGTCATTATGTGATTTAATGTTGAAAACTGGTTTTGCTACAAAGCTGTACACAAATAAATAAGGCTTTTTCATATTTTAATGACCTTTATCCATAGGAAATAAAGAAACCAGACAAAACCACCAATTTATAGATAGCACAAGAAACACCTAGTTCATTCTACTGTGCAGTGCAAGAGTTGTTTACTTTAAAATGAGTAATGACATGGCTGTCTTTGAAAAGCAGCATTCAAGGCTGATATTTAACTCTTCTCACCTCTTCTCAGATGAGCATCTGAAAGAGGCAATTCAGATTGTGGAACAAGAGAACTGGCTGAATCCCATGAGGATGTCTTTGTGGAGATGGTCTACTGGAGGCTGTGGGCATGATTCTTCAGATGACCCAGTGTCTCCTGAAAAGAGCTTCTGCATCCTTGAGAGGTAAAAAATAATACAGGATACAAAGGATGAACTATTCTTTCACTTGCTGATGCCAGAGAGAAGAGCGTCACAGACAGCAAGCTTCTACAAAGAAGAGTGCTTAGTGGAAGATATTATGATATTTTAATTATCCCTGACCTCAGACCTCCAATTCAAAGAAGGATGGATGCATTTAGGAATAACTGATAAGACTTTTGCTGCTGAGTATGCCTGCAAGGAAGCTGCCTGGCAGAGTGGGGGCCTGGTCCTGCCCATGTCCAACAGACATGAAAAGGTTTGAAGAACTTGATTGAAGCAAACTGCCATATGGATTAGTTTCTGTTCCTGCTTTTATAAATATGCTTCTTCATTTCCTGGTCAGTTGGCACACAGGCTGTGACATCCCCAAGGAGATAGAGAGATGCTCTGTGAGCTGATACCAGCACTATTGATATAATGCCCTGTGTTTTGGAACAATGCTCCAGAAAGACACAGAAAAAAGTGGGCAGCAAAATGGTGTTTTCTGAACTCAGCCTTCCCCCTTCTACATTCACCCAGACCTAAGAGGCTGGTGAAGGCTAGCTGTAATCTATCCAGAAACCAAGTGTTTTAACAGATGTATTTCAAGATGTTACTTACTATTCAAACACACGGGTTGTTTGAAATTTGGTTTTCCTTACACACTTTCAATAAAATAATGTGTACAACAGCATTAGTTAATTGGATATTCTTACAAACCTTATTCTTTTGTTGTTTCTGCAATGCACTGACTTCTGATACTAACATGATTTTTTCAAAGGAACATATCACATAACTTCCACACTTCTGAAGCACTGAGTGTTTTGAGGTCCCATAGACTGAAATCTCAAAAGTTATGAGATTGTATAATGTACAGCTTTACTTCTGTGGGTGTGTCTCCCATTCAGGGTCCAAAACACCACTCAAAATCTCATTCATAATGAATAATGTGGGTTGGGCTTTTTTGTAACTGGATGGTTTTTAAATCAGCTGTACCTTGTGCAGGTTTTAAAACATCAAAGTGCATAAAAAATACAACTTGCTCTTTTTTTTCTGATATTTACCAATAGCATCTAACTGGTGAGTCTAGAAACAAAACACAAGTGATAATGTAGTGATATTGATGAGGACAAACACCACTAACACATACTGTGATACTGCACAGATGTCAGCCTACGCACAACCAACAGTCTGACATGCAGGCACTCAGTCCTCTGTGGACTGGTTTGTCTTTTCCCAGTACAGACAGAGTGAGTCACTGGGAATTATACACCAGAGCAGTCATGCACTCCTACCAATAATTTCCGAAGTACACGAATGCAGGCAAACTTTGGTATCTGTGTACACATACGTAGTAAAAGCTGAAATGTACTAAACCAGCGATGTTTCTAGAATATTTACTCTAGTGATTGCTTTTTGATTTGCAGAGGATGTTGTGGGTTTTTTGTGACATACCTACAGAGGTATGTGAGAGAGTTTGCTGGCTTCACAGAAAGCTATAAATCCCAATAGATTACCAAATAGAAGTAGTTCACAGTCTGCAACTGGATTGATAGTGATAAGCAGAACTTTATTGAATAGTAAAAGCTCATTACTACCCAAAGCTCAGTCAAAACAATTTTTTTTGACAGAAAATTGTTCTTCAGACACTGGGAAACCGTATTTGATGCAATCAGCACAAAAGCACATTGTCCTCTTTCTGGTAGCCATCAAATGCTTTGTTTTCTTAACTTGAAAATAAACAAGCCTCAAGGAATTTGTGGTTTTATACATCTCACATAGTCTTTTGGGTGGGCTTTTTTTTTCAAACCTGGATGAATTTGCAAATATTTAAAAGTTGTGAAGCAACTTTCCACTCTGGTAAAGAAGAATGAAAAGAAAATTCCTTTTATTTTCAAATACTTTAAACAGTCTATCCCCAACCCATATTAAATACTTGGATGCTAAGAGATGCCACTGCTGCTTTGGAGGAACAAAGCACTTTAAAAACAGATTTTGTTGCCTTCAGACTGTGACAATAGAAACATAATTTCAAACCCTACATAGATTTTTTAAAGTTCTTATTTTCTCATCTTTAATCTGACAGAGATTATCTGATTGCTGCTTTGCAATTTGTAATCTGTAGTTCAGTTTCGCCATACAAGACTACCTAGCTTCCCTTGTGTGTCTGGGGGGAGGACACAGCTCTCTTTTAAGAATCGAGGTTGTGTGACCAGACGTTTGTGTTATTGTGCAGTGACAATTTTTCACTTACATGCAGAGTCCCTGGTGTGGATTCTTCTCCTGAGAGCAGAAAACAGCAACCCCTTCCCTTGGCTTCTGCCACAACAAAAGTTACATGGAAGCCCAAAGTGCAGTTCTAATGGGACTTAATGGTGATACAGGCAGGCTGTAGATATACAAGATTATCCATGTATTAGAGGAATGTTTTAGAATGACAGGGCTCTAAATTCCACTTCTGTGGAGACAACTGCATGAAACTGACCATGTGGTGAGAAGTGTGCTGAAACCTACTGGAAGATGCCTTGCAATGTCCTGATTATTTAGGAGGTGTGTCTGAATGTCTTCATTAAGATTACAAAGCCAAATATAGTGATACACTTCAGCCCAGTTTTAAGGGTTGTTCTTTCCCTTTGCAATGATTTTCTGAAGCTGTTTGGTGAAGGGCCGTGGATGGGTTTTACAGTTCACCAGCTAAACACCGTAGAACTTCTCCAAATACAAGGAAATCCCACTGAAAAACTCAACTGAAATCTTAAGATGTCAATATTTGTACCTCCATCATCAGACAAAAAGTTCAATCTCAGCCTGCCTGCCTTGGGGACATGCTGCAAGGCTAGTCTGGGAGGCTTTGATCTAAAGGTTGGGCTGATATGCATGAGCTGCTATGGGACAGTATCAGTGTAGGACTATTAAGTAAGAATGAAATCTACGCTTAAATAAATGTGCTATCAGATTCTAGTGGGAAATGTGTACATTCATATTATGGTCTGGTTTGTTTTTGCCCCTGGCTGCATCTTTGACTTCTTCTGTCACACTCAGACAGGTTACTTTACATATATGAGAGCTGGTATCCACAGTGTAAATTGGCCACTGTGCAGGAAATTAGCCCACAAAAGGCTCAGATCCCAACTTAATTAAAGGTTGCAGAGGAAAATTTGTTCCTCAGAGAAGAGGCTGGTGTTTATTATTGTGGTAATTATAATTTACTGTAGCTACTTGGGTCCATTTTCTTCCCCTAGTTTTATGCCAGTGTAACATCCATGTCATGTAACATCCATGAAGCTTTTCTTCCTTTAAAGAAGAGCTGTTGGGTACATATCAGACACTAAGTGTCCTGGACAAGATGCCACTCTGGCACTTTTCAGCTTTTGAGAGGTCAGCCTAAACCAATACTAATTTTATTTCTACTCAGTTTGCACAAGTTCCTTGTGCCCATTTAGAGAGGCATGAGTGATCTTGATAACATTTGAGAGGAATAGCAAAAATGTGGGCCTCTTGATGACCACTTATAGAAAACAGAGGATTTGTAACTAGGAAAAGTGACATTTTTCACTGTGCAGGAATGTGACCAACAGAGGAGAAAGAGCCTCTGTGTTTTACCTTCCTCCTGGGGCTAAACATCATGTCCCCTCAGTAAAGGATATCAAAGGCAGCTGAAGGATATCTTATTAGAACTCAATTGCCAAGGAAGGTGGGCAGGAGTGACCAGAGAAAGCTGTGGGTTTGGATTCCTGTGGAATAACAAACTCCTGACTTCCTGTGCTGCTCTTTCTCTTGGGGATGTGTTGGTAACCTGCCAGCCCCAGTCTGGTAGCAGCTTAAAGGAGGATGGCTAATTGAATAGCCCTGGTGGTATGAATAATGATTAAAAGGTTAAAGAAACCCTATATGACTAGCTGGAATCACAGGAGCTCAAGGAGACCTGGTACTCTAATAAGCAAACAGTGGCACGTTTACTTCAGTAATTGGATATAATCACCATGTGTAGACATTTTTCCTATTTACTGCTTCAATGCGCTTATCCCTAGCTGCTGAGGCATTCTTTCATCTACATCAGTAAAAACATCATTTGCTTGAGCTGTGTAACATAAAATGAAACCCTATCCCAGACTAGGAAGTTTTTCTCCAGATCATTTCCACCTTTCTTTGTACCTTTGATGTGTGACCCTTGCCACCCACCACCCTCCCTTTCAGCCAGCCCTCCCTGGAATAGCCTCCAAATGAAACGATGGCCCCCAGGACCAAAGAGGAGGCTGTGGTTTCCACAGATGACTGCCCACTGCAGGCACTGCTTACTTGTGGTGTTTATTTCAGTCCCTCCTAGCTGTGATGCCTGGAGTTGGAAGGGTCAATCCGCAGTTTGGATTGGCATGTTTTTAAGGCCCTTTCTATTATGAAATATTTATGAGAGGAAACAAGGTTGGACATTCCTGCAGCCAGTCCAGTGTAGGAACGCTATGTGCCTTCCTCCCCCAAACATGTAAATGCAGTCAGTTATTTAATGGAAGACTCACATACCTTGTTCCTTTACATTTCAAGTGAGCTGTCAGAGGAATGTAAACATTTATTTGGAGCAAGCCCTCAGGTAAAGGATTACCATATGCCACAGAAGGAAATTCCAGCATGCCCACCCAAATTTATGCTGTGGAGAGAGCTATGAATAGAAAGTTTGTACACTGTTATGAATATGGATAAAATACATCACTCATGGCCAGGCCATGAAAAATTGAAAAACACATATTTTGGATCACACAATATTTTCAAAAATATATTTAAAAGAAAATAAACATGGGATCTTGTGTGTTCGTTTGCTGTTTGAAGTACCTTCGGAGAAGACAGACATCAACAAATTTTCTTCCAGACCACTCACTTCTCTTGATAACAGGAGGTTCTTTGGGAGAAAGGCAGCAGTCTCATTCCCAGGATCTCTTTGTTTCCTTAGCCATTGCCCATTTATTGGGAGTTTATGTTGTATTCAGGGTTAGCAAAAGCAGACACATTTAGAGGGCTACGTTCAGTCTTAAAGGTCAGAATTCCTCATTCTCAGCCACCTTACAAGGTGACCTTTTCATGAGCATTACATGACCCTTGTTCACCTTGAAATGAGTTTTATTATTATTATTATTATTATTATTATTATTATTATTATTATTATTATTATTACTATTACTATTACTATTCTAAAGCCAGTAATCACTGATGTTTTCGTGTGGTCAACATCAGTTTCTTTTGAAGTGAAAGGATTTCTGCTAAATGTGTTAAAAAAGATGCTAAAACTTGCTTCTGGGAGGACAGCTCCACCATGCAAACCAATGGCCTCTGAACACCTCAGCAATGTTGGGCTGGACAACGCAAAGGTTCTGTCCATGCTCTAGAGTTTGCTAGTATGACCCGAATCTATATAGGGCACTGCAATCCTCTATGTCAGCCCCCTCCAGCAGAAATGTTGCACATGCTCCTTTAGGTGCAAGGGACTCATGAAGGGTGGTCTGCCCTTCGTCTGTGTTTATGTGCTTGGGCCAGCTCATGAACCTCCTCTCAGGACCCTTCTGCTGCCTTTTCCTTTCTGCTTTCTCCCTGCAGCATCTCTTTCCATTGCAAAGGGAGTTTTTTTGCGTGTGTGGAAGTGACAGAACAATACTATGGTTACATGAGAACAAGTAAAACAACCTTATTATTGGGGAAAGAGGGAGTGTGAAACAGTGAAAGAAAACAGTATTTAGCAGTAGGAACACTTAAAATGGCATCAGACCCAAGCCAGAGAATGCTAATGCAGAGGAAGGGAGGAGTTTGATGTGGGATAGTGAGCTGCCTTGATTATCTTTGTTATCCCAAAGCCAAGTTTATTTTAACTGGAAATCTCATTGAATGAGAAACATATGGAAAGACAAAGTTACTGATTTAAAATCTCAAGATTTCTCCAGGCTAAGGAATGACAGCCCAAACGTCATTTGGGTTAGGTAGCTGTGGCACCTGATATCAATGTTCAAACCAAATATGTTCAAGGCAAATATCCATGAGCTTCCCAGGAACACACACACCCCTGCACCCTTTTCTCCAGGCTTTTCATACCCAGGAGAATTTGAACCACAAGTTTCCTACACTCACCTGTCCCTGCCCCTGTACTTATTGCAGGGTATGGTCCAGCACTCCCTTCGTGGGAGGTTCTGAGTGCAGAGCAGTACCTGAAGTTATTAGCACTGAGAGACAGGGAGGATGTGTGTTTTGTGATGAAACAAAAAGGTACAGCTAAAGAGGTGCAACTTCTCCCCCTTCTTCCTGTTGAGATAAAAATGATCGCTTATTTAGTTAATTTAAAATCAATTAACAATAATTAGAGAAAGAGCCATTGAGTAAGAGCTTTACTGCAATGTAGGGGGCCTTTGTCTTCAATTGTGTCTTTTAGACAGGGGTAAGGATATAAATTCTGAAATTTTGGTGATGAAGAAATTATTAAGAGTAAATATTTGGAAGCTGGAGAGTGAAACCTTTGTGATTTTTGCACTAATATATTGCTTCATTTGAACATCAGATGCCTTACCAGTTAATTCTTAATCTGGTGGGGCAGATATGCACTCTCTGGCCTTACTGTGAAAGGAAAACAAAGTACCACTCACTGCAGGCTACTAACACTCAGATAAAAAACCAAAAAGTTCTGATCTTTGGGTGAAACTTGGCTCTTGAGGCAGTAGAGAGAAATGTTGGAATGAAATATAGCATCATAACAAAATAATGTCTTCAGATTACTCAGCACCATGATGCTGTGCATGGCACATTTGATACAGTGAATGATTAAGTTGTTATTGCCTTTTTCTACCTAAGGAAACTTAAACAAGAAGCTTTCATTGGTGGTGGCATAGGAAGAAATGAAACTCAAATGTGCTCAATTACAGACGCTTTCTTGAGATGCAGATAATTTGAAACCACTTTGAACTTTTAACATCTGATGAATTTTTAAACATGAGGCTCTACACAAAATATCTCAGTCTGGCAAAAGGCTACATGGCTTAATCCTAAAGTGCATCAGTCACGTCATTGTAGGTGCTGAAAAGTGCCATCTGAATCCAGCACCCACATTTGAAAGCTGAGTGTGGGAGCAGATGAGGGCAGGCAACAAAGGGACTTTTTATTCTTGTGCCCACTTGCACAAACACTGCAGATGGTCTGAACCTCTGTACTCACACTATGCGCCTCTGTGAGTGCAAATCACATCAAAGACATTCCTGAAAACACTACCCTGAAAGGCTGCAGCCTGCCCATGGTTCCTGGGTGGTGGGACCCTGGACAAGACACAACCTTTCTAATTATGTCCTGTTAGAATCCTCAGGGTGGACCCAAATTTAAATGCCACAGTTTCATGGAAAACACACTGAGATGTAACTGAAGTGGCACACTCACTCTGTGGACTGAGGGCTGTAATTTGATAGGAGACACGGTTCATGGTATGACAACCCGTAAACATCTGTGTCCAGCTGCAGACAATCTGCTTTGCAAAGGAGAAACAGAACAGACTGTCCCAGAATATTCCTGACCTGCTGACCAAATGGGAACCAGCCGACCTTTCAGCCCAACCTGGCAAGAATTTGGACCCATTTTTATTGTGAAAATTGTTTCTATAAGAATGTGTCATCCAATAATTTACTGGCAAGGTTGATTCTCCCAGACCATGGTTATTTCACCTGCAGGAACTTTTATTTGGCACAGTCTGAACTTGGTGCCCAGCTTTATTACAAAAGTCTAGTGCTGTTGAAGTCGACTGAGAATAACGGGTACCTGTGAGTTTGCCTGTGATCCTCTGTCTCACTGTCAGCTGCTCTCTTTGTACAGAGAGTCAAGTTCACAACAGACAAGTAATGACACTGAGAGATAGGCAGCACTATGAAAGAGCCATAGTTTTAAAGGCAGCTGCTGTCTGGGTCATGTAGCTTGCTGTGGGGTGCTTGCAGATACAAAGCACAGGCATCCTATCAATTGCTCCCTGATTGCACCTCTACATGAACACTTTGCCTTGAAAATTAAAGCCCTTAGGGAACTTTCCATCAGTGCTATCCAAACTGTGGCCTGAGAACAACCTGAGCTCTTTTGAGGTCCATTGGAACAACTGCCGTCATAGGAAAATGTGTATTTGATTAGCAACAAATAACTGGCTGTTCTGACTTGCAAAGTGGAGGCTGGAAACTGATCAACTTCCTTGGGGAGCAGGCGAAGGTACATGGCTGGGCAAGGAGTATACTCAGAGGTGGCCATGTTAGCTGAGGATTTACAGGGGGCACAAAACTCAGGCAAAGTACCTAAAGCTCTCCCAATGCAATACTTAAACTCCCTAAGGATTTTTTTTTAAAGTATCTAGAGTCTTTAATCAATTTTGTGATTTAGAGGCAGGAATGGAGTTATTCAATAATGCTTACAATATCATATTTACTGTTATTTTATGGATTTAACCCCCTCATTTGACAGTTCTCAATGTAAAAAATTCCAGGTACACTTATAAATCACATGGTGATGTTTTTTCTTGTATACATAAACATAGTTGTTCTTTCAAACTGAAAAAGAAAAGGAGCTCAGAAGCAACTTACAAAACAAACATTTGAACAAAACTTTATACATATTATTTCTCTGATATTTCCAAGAGAATGGAAACAGGAGCTGATTAAGAAGTACCATAGTGTTATACAGAAAAAAGTGTTGAATAGAAGAGTAATAGCTCAGGGGATCTACTTGTTCTGCTGTTATTATTGATTGCTTTTAATTTTTATGTGACTCTAGTTAGGAATAATGAACGCATTGATTAAAGACTGGTTAGTTTAACATTACCTCATGGTTCAAAGAGTGAGCAGCAAGAGAAAGATATCTTGCAGTAAACAACTTATAAGATAACACAATCTGTTTCTTCTATGTGAATATCAGTTCCTTTGTATTTCCAGACCAGCTTTGCAAATGTATCAAGTTCAGACAGTTTTGTCAAAGACATAGGATAAGCATCCAGATTTTACTGTTTTTCATTACATTTGTGGTGTTTAAATCTTGATGTTATTACATTGTGAATGACCCTGTTTATTATCACCCGATGTGCAAGAGACAAATTTGGACATATGGCTCTTTCAATATTGAAGCAAAGGCTTGACATTAATTTATGAACAATGTGATAATAAATGCCATATGCTTTTGTCAAAAAATTGAGTTGTTTCCAAGTAACAACTTTATTTTGAGTGCGATCCAATTATCTGTATCCTTATTATGACTGCCACCTTTCTGGGTTGTGAGTATGTTCAAATGTAAGATACCCATGTAAATGTAAAATACATGCATTTGTTGTGGGTTTTTTCCTCACAAGAGAAGGAACATTTTTATTGCTTTTGCTAGTGTCAGTGATTGCACTGATTTCAAGGAACTGAGTTTGAAATATATAATCGAATTTTAATGTCTATAACTGTGTTTTGTGCATTTACATGCACAAGTCATTTAATTACAAAGAACAAAAGACAATCCTTTAAAAATACATGAAAGTGTTTTGGTTTTATATGCTGCCATACTGATAATGCAGATATTTTGTGGTGAAAGTCTACCAGGCCTGGTGTGTGAGCCTGATGTGCTGTAAATGGTAAAGTGGCTTTCCTTCTTATTTGAAGGAGCAGGCAGAGAGCCATACAGGTGCCCATAATACACCAGCCAAAAAGCAGTGCTGTACATCTCAGGAGATGGTTTCAAAAAAGGGCAGAAATTTCACAGGAAACCTGACAATCTGCTCATTTTACTACAGAGGAGAAAGCCCTAATTGTTACTTAACTCAGCAGTTTCAGTTAATGAAAGAGCCAAGATAATTGCTTGTGGTTCTGCTGTTCTTTTTGATTTCCAGACTCTTCTGATTTTGATGACTGAAGTAGACTCTTCCAAACATGAAAAGATTTATTTCCTATAAGGCACATCATAAATTTCCTGGCAGAGCTGGTCTGGAGCTGCTCAAAGTGTTTGTGGAATATGACTGCGGTCACAGGATCCAGCAGAAGTTTTACAGAGGGTGGTAGTGTCAGGAGGGGTCTGGAATAAGCTCCCTGGATCATCACATATCACTTACCACCTGAAACACCAAATACAAAATATTGTCCTCCAGGAGTCCCTCCCAAGGAGAATTCATCTCTCCCCCTGAAGTCATTGAGGAGATGACAGCTTCAAGAAGAGCTGAAAAGCTATTCCTGATTTCTGCAGACGTTGCACATGTACTCAGTTCATTAGCAAGAAATTCTGAAAAAATTAAAATTTACTGTTTTTTCTGGATAGATTTCTACCTTCCCCTTAGTTCAAGTTCAATTATTTGAAAATAAAGAAGGAAGGAGTCTTAAGTTTAGCTTCACAGGTCTTTGCCACCTAAGAGGAAGGAACCAGTAATAGAAATCCACTTTCTCCTTTGCCGTAGAGGATGGGACATTGTTGGCCTTAAAAAAGTCTTTGTAAGAGTGATCAACATGATTAAAACAAAATTACATTCTGCAGGAAGCCTAGCATGGTGTTATTCCTGGTCTAAGAAATCAGATAATCTTTGAACAGGTAGTCTTCCAGCTTGTGGAGTATGATTTTTGTTGTTATTGTTGCCGAAATAGCTGGGTTTAATCTCACGCAGTCATCGCTGATCTAACTTCTCCGTGAAATGTAGCAAAATTTCTAGTCTATGAGAATGCCTGATAGGCCAGAAGTAATATCCCTAAGTAAAAGATTTCTTGATAAAATGTGATTAAAAGCAGACTGAATTTTACACAGTTTTGCATAACTAGTATCTTTCCCTATCACACCAGACAGTCAATGCTGAGGTAGATCATAATTCAGTCTACAGCTCATTCTTCCTGCAGCTTCCAAAGACAGAAATTATAAACTTTGTAACTTGGACTATATTTACATAAATTTGCTCTCACTTTATTCATTAGCACTGGAATGATATACTCCATTTTCCTGTTAAATGTTTCCATGCTCCTCCTTCCTATTAAAAGGATTCTCCAACTCTGTGTGACATTTCTCCTTGGTGGATCTACTTTTACAAGGACCAGACTAAAAGGATACCAGCAAAGCAAACGTGGACAGCAGATAGAGATAAACAATGTGAAAAGGTTTTTTGACATAGCCACATATTTTCTACTACAGTTATGTTTTGAACACTATAAGTCTGTCGCTCCCAAGATCTTAAAACTATCATTCACTGAAGCATTGTGGCACACCAAAATTGTTTGTTACACAGAACAGTGGGTTATCTTAAGTATTCTGTAAGATTAGAATTTGTCCAATTTAGTCCTCATTAATTTATAACCTTGCCCATACTTTCTACACATTTGCAAAGCATATTTGCATGTGCATTCCCATAGCTTTAAAAATAATTATGTCCTCTGTGTGATAAAAAATTTCCAGGGACAGCACACCAGTATTATTGTTGAAAAAAAACTTGGACAGGATTAAGAATAAATTAATTGGGTCTGATTAGAAAATATTTGTTTGTATTTTTATAATCTCTGTGGACTCATAGAGAGTATGCTAGGCATGTCTGGTACTGCAAATACAGAGTGCTTTCACTGTATTATTTTTGCCACTTGTGGTGAGAAGTGACATTAAAATGATTTAGTAAAATTTAGAACTTGCATAATCTCAGTTAATGAGATCTCTGTTCATTATTCTTGGCCCCAGCTCAGTTTACTATGTGATGTGCCTCGTATCATGAGACTATGATCTAACCATTGAAGTCACTGGGCATCAATTTCAGTTTGGCCTGATCTCTTGTTTTTTCAGGGAGATGGACTCTGAATTAATAGATCTTTGCTTAATCTGTTTTCTAGCCTAACCTCCACACCTACAGCACAAGACTAATGCTGTACCTACCTAGTGTTCTAGGGAGTGTTTTCTCTGCAAAAGACCTCAGTCCTTTTTTATGTTTTGTGCTTACAAATGTAATTATTAATTAATATTAATAATTACTAATTTTACAGATCCTGCAGTAAGCCCTTCAAAAGCTCTACCGGCCTTTTCCCCTTGAAGTCATACCACAATTTCAAAGAGAGAAGAAAACGGGATTTCATGCATTTGGGATATCTAATACCACAGGATTGGATCAGCACAGAAACTAGTGCAGATATCTGAAATATATGAAGGGAGCCTCTTTCTATGAATATGCATTAGATCACTGATCTCCTAGCTATTAATTTCTAATTCTACCAACTGTATTACATCTATACTTTCTCTCCTTTTTGAGATTATCCAGCCAGTAGGCTTCTGTGTGAGAAGTGGGCGAGGATAAAAACAGCCAACTGGGTATTCACCACTATGCTCTACTTCAGAAGATGGAGATGGTGCTGTATGTTGCAAAACTTGCAGGTCCAGCTGTTTTATGAAAAACCAGATCCTCCCAAATATTTTTCATTCTGTAATATTTTCACAAACTGTTTAATTTATTACTGAAGGAAGGAATGTGATATTTTACTAGCATTTACTTAAAGCAGCATGATTTTTTTTACGACAGCAGCTGGAATATAGTAAGTAACAGCCTTCTATCATGCTTTTCAACAACCCAGTGCTGGCTTTGCACCAAAGAGTTTTGAAAGTACGCTGTGTATATCACACTTATGTGTCTAGCTTTGGTTCTTCCATCCATGTTATGCTGCACCAGTTCAAGGGGAGGTGAGGTGTGAGAGCTGACACTGAGACCAAAGGAAGGTGAGACAGATCCTATAGAACAGTGTCAGTGGTTAATTTATATCCAGCTTCTAAGAGGGGCAATGGACCTCTCAATTTTACCCAAAATCAGAGATACTACTGAACACAATGCCTGTCCTGGAGAGTGAAAGGAATTTGGATAGTGTGTCATGACACAGTGTGACATGGCATGGTCACTACAATATAGAGTTTTGCCATTCTCTAGGGTTTAAACTCACTATCGTAAATCTTCTACAGGTTAAACTCTCTCATATGTAACCAGAGTTGGGTATTGAAGATAAATAAATAGCATCAACATGGTTCAGTAAAAATCTGCTCAACATATGTAATTGTAGTCTTAATTTAAATCAGCTCAAATTAATCTTCAGTGGCTACACTGAGCAGATGAAAAGTGTCTAATCAGGCAGCAAAAAGAAACTGGAGGAATATTCTTTAGTACCTAATGAAAAGGAGTAGAGAAAAAAGGAATGTGATTTTTCCCCTTATTCTAGGGAGTTAGAAGGTGAGGAGCAGAGGGGGTTTTTTAGCACCATTGCCACCCCAAAGAAGAGGATTTCTTAAAATGAGAGATCTGAAATGAGTTTACCAAAGAGTAAGAAAATGGACACCACTGCATTTTTTTGTTTTGTTTATGTATCCTATGACAGGAAGATGGTTGGTGCACCTGGCAAATTGCCACGGCAGCTGTCTACCTCATGTGAGTCTGTACCATACAGATCTATATTTCATTGAGCCACTGTCACTATGCTTCTGCAGGACTCTAGAGCTCTTTTGAGAAAATTATTGCCTTTCAGATAAAATAATCTAAACATCATATGCTTTTTCAATTTATTCTCCTAAAACAGAATATTTTTTTTTATTTGCTCTTCTTGCTTTTCTCAGGATCCCAGGAAATCACAAGACAATGATGAATATATATGCATTCAACTGACAGGAACTCAAAACAGGTCTCTCCCTGACAAAAAACCCAAATGAAAACACTCATATAAAACTCTAGCAAACTGCATCACTGATGCAACAAAACACATCAAGACCTCATTAATATCTTGTGAACACCATAAAAACCACATCAAGCATGTGTACACAGCAGGAGAGATGTCAGACAAGGGGCAGGCTGGTTTTGAGCCACAGTTATATAGTGTCAATGTAGACAGCCAGAGCCCAGCAGTGAAACAGAGAAGCTTAGTCATGCAAAGTATATACTGATGAATTCCTTTAAGGCAATGTTTTAAAACTCACCGCCATACTTACTTATCTTAATGTTTGGAAAAGCTTTTATTGACTCCTGATAAGAACAGCATGGATTTTCTGAGCAAAACACAACAGAAAGAATGATTAATTTTTAAGCACATTTACTACTGGGAGATAATCTAGGAAAGAACTTAAATGGATTACCCACATGCATGCTTGTTATCTGCAAGATAGTGTTATCTGTGCTTCAGCTGCTGAGGGATGTCACAGTAAGTTAAAACCATAAAACCTATGAAATGCTTGAGACTAGAGCCTAAAGCTCTTTAGTAGAGAAAAGGGCAGTATTAGTGCAAAATTAGGTATGATTCTCACTTTAGGGAACTAACAGCGCTTTCTGTGCTTCTAACACAAATACCATTAACCACCCCTGCCCTACTGGAATCTAGTAGGGCGCCAGCAGTTGTGACACAGCAGGACTTGCCTTGGAATTTTTAACATGATATTCAGGGAAAAACATAATAACAGTTGATGTGTTGTAAACCCTGCTTCAGATTTTGCTGCCTTGTTTCCTCATGTGCTATTATCTGCCCATTTCTTTAGAATATAATCAGCAGCAGGAACACTCTTTTCACTCTCTATTTGCATTGCAATTACCACAGGGACACAGCGCTCCAGGCAAGTAAACATTCTTACTATTTCTATTTTTTTTTTCATTTTCTTGTTGGTACTTATTAAAACAACTATTATCAAGTAGAATCGGCTGCATTTTGACTTGCCCCTACGCAGAAAACTCCGGAAGACAAATTTCTCATCTGTTCCATTGAGAGAGCCCCTGTGTAACTGCTGTGATAGTTCATATCAGCTAGTGAAATGTCAGCTCTATTTGTTAAATACTAAAAGGCTCCTCTAATGCTGGACTTTACAGTTTGACTGGTGGCCTAGCAACTTTCTCAGTTTTTCCATTTAATTTTTTATTCATATTCTCTTAGCACTGGCTGGGAAGCTCTTGCTACGTTCATGTATGACTGCTTTTGCTGTCTTCCTCCTCCCGTTTAACAAAAACAGAAGCATTATAAGAGTCATATCTAATACAAACATTGTCCCTTTATGAGCAGTTGACCACTAATGTGGGGAATAATAATCATGTAACCAAGTGGGCTTGGTAATCAAGCATGAGCTGAGGCCTTGGAAACCGCTACGGTTTGAGTTTGCAAGGTGAGGAAGCCTGGAGGATGCTTGCCTGACAAATCATAGGGGTGGAATAGGGCTGTTCCTGTGCTACTCAGCACCTGGGCAACATTGCTTTGACACAGTACTGTGGCATCATATGGGCACTTTGTCTGTGCTGAACAGGGACAATGGGGGTCTGAGAGGGCAACTCAAGAGCAGGTCATCTACCTTGCTGAGGGCAAGTGAAGATGGAATCCAGGGCAAGCACAGCTACAGCAGGGAGGGAAGGTGTGGGTGAGGGAAAGAATTGCTCCTTCTCACTGGGCTTAAAATTCCAACTTGGTTTTAGCAACCACAGGGATTTACTGCCCTTTCAGTTGGTGGGATGAAACCCAGTTGGGTGTCCTCTGGTGACCCATTTTTGGGTCATGCCCCAATGCTTGTAAGCTGTTGGTCTGACAGATCTCAGCAATAGGAAGTTTATTCTGATGTGGTTCTTGACTGGTTTAGGAGATGTTTGGGAGGGTGGTTTGATGTAGGTCATGGAGCACTGATGTGGTCTGTCTGTATTTTTCCATCTGTTTTTGTTCAGGGAGGGACCTAGTTTGAGTCCCTTTCACCACATGGCAAGTTCCTCATTGCACAGATTTTTTCATGATCCCCCTGCATTTTAGGAATGCCTAAAAGCCAGACTTGACAAAGTGTAGGAAGTTCCTGATCCTGAAGAGCTGCTGGAAAAATCTCACCCAAGATTGCATGCCACCACTACCAGCACTGGCACACCAGAGGCTCGATTTCAGAAGGTGTTGTGTAACTGACTTTTCCTTGGGTTTTCGGAAATACTTAAGCACTTGACCTGTTTCATTATGTTTGAAATCTCTATTGATTGCTTTTTGGAAACCACTGAATTGACATTCAGCACATCAAAGCCACGACACTCTTCCATTTTCTTGGAGAACCCATAGCTGGACAATTGGATGTCAGGTGTTCAGAAGGACCTGCCATTTTCTTTTGGAAATGGTAGACACTCTCTGGAAGCAGACTGGCTCACTTAACAGGGCATATGGGGAGCACTGAAAGCAGTCTGTGTGGGTCCTCCTAATACCTGCAAATGCATCTGTCTTATTCCAGCAACTGAATATAGAGATTGAGCTTCACAGCTCAATCTCCCCAGATCCTTTTGAAATCTCATCTTAGTTCATTAAGGCAAAATTGAATTTTTTATTTCCTTCAGTATAAGTTTTATTGATGTCTGCAAAAGAAACATTTTTAAAGGATATATTGTTGTTTTTTCTCCTAGTTTTCCCCCTTCTGTGTTCCTGAATGAAAAAAACCTGTCTATCCTAACTTCAAAAATTTCACATAAAAATCTTTGTATTGTATAAAATACAGCATAAAAGCCATTTCTGACAATGCTGTACTGACAGGAAATCCACTTGTCAAGTTCACTTTAGTGATAAAGTCTGCAAAATTCTGTGTCCCATACTAACAAACAGGAGACAAAAATAGAGTTACAGGGTAGAGACATTAAGTCTTTCTTAACATCTTGGACAGCAGCTGTTGTCCTCAGAGAGAGTCTGTGAAACTTGGAGAGGAGGTAGATAGGGTAGTATGTGGTAGCAGAAGAAAAGGATGATGTAACTAACATAATTATGATATCCCATTTCCGTGGTGAATGACACAAGAACTCATGACTCCTGCTTTCTATGATGAACAAAACAGCATATACTGACTTTTCCCAAGAAACACTGCCTACTGCTCCACAGACCACAAGTGACCTATGGTTAACACCGGCTGAGGTAGATCTCCCATGGACTGCCTGGTAGCAGAGTAAAGAACTGGAGAGGAAAGACAAAATATCTAATGACAGTTTGCTAACTAGATCAGAAATTCACATGGTAATTCAACTCCTTCCATCAGTGGCATTTTGGTAGCAAGTAGAAGTGATTCTACCAAGAAAAAATATTAGCAGATAGGCAGGGATTCTCTTTTCCAAAGTCTGAACATTTTAAAACTATGTTGGAGTTTTGCTACAGCTCAGTGTGTTTGGGGATGGAGGGCTGGGCAGATAACTTGATCTGTGTGGATAAATATCACATGCTGTGGCAGTCTAAACATATCTTGGTGTAGATGGTGTAAATTTAAGGCTATTGTTGGTGTTTCTCTACTCAGCATCACCATTTCTCTACTAGAAATGACTGAGTTCATGCAGTACAAAATAAATTAAAAAAAATCCCTAAATACTGAGATAATCCAAGAAAATCTTGGGCATTCAGGCACAATTGTGCAGAAGGATCTTGGCCTGCTTGTGGTGTCACCAGTCTTAAAGACCTCATGGACTTGGAACCAAAAGGAAAAGATTTAAGATGAGAGCACTGAGGTTTTGCAGGTAACTGCTGTCATAGAGCACCAAAGGGACAATGGTTACTTGCTGAGCCAGAATGAATTGTGCTAAACTATACTTACATGGGTTTTGTTGCTGCACACTCGGCACAATAGCAGTAAATAGAAGGTGGTACTCAGCAGCTCAGCTGCAGAATCAGTACAATGTGTGACAGGAAAGAGCAACTTGGCAACCAGACTCAAGCCATGTTTCAAGAGCAAAACTAACTGTGTTTCCAAATGTTTGCTGCATAGAGGCTTTTTTTAAAAACAAAGAATATGTATTGCAAATAATTTTCTGCTGATCTCTCTGTATTCAAGATGATGTTTAAAACTAAAAAACAAAAAGCACATTCAAAGAAACAAGCTGAGAAAAACAGTATTCTCCATTTTGTTAACCACTATTTAGAATGGTGCTTGCCATTATATCTGGTGTAATTTCTACTATAGGTAGTAGTAGCAAGGTCAAAAATTCCGCAAACTATTTTTGAGAGAGGTAGGGTACTAGAATTAACAGAACTTTTTTTCATCCCAACTCAGACTTTTTTGCACTAGTCTGGGAGAAAAACCTATCAAGAGATGAATTATATACAAAGGTAGCACTTTTTATTCAAGAGGTGCCTCACCACAAACTGTCCTAGGAAGGCAGATTTTTCTTGGAAAATACTTCTGTGTTCTTCCTCTACATTTATACTTTTCTCTTTTTATCCACACTGACCACTCCTGGAGAAGGGCACTGGCTATGGGGACCTCTGGTCAGATTCGTACATGTTCTGTCCTAGATCTGATACAGGAAGTGCAGCAGTAAGAGGCATGATGCAAAACATTGCTGCTGTAGTTTACTAACCTCAGAGAAAAGAAAAATATGTATCACATGGAAAACAGGGAAAAATAAAATTGATAAGCTGGTAGAAATGGTCAAATGATACCTCCTTAACAATAGATGTTCATTTCTGGCCAGATCAATGGGCCTCTGCATTTATAAAGCTCATCACATCACCAAAATGAGATATTGCTATGAGTTACCTGGTAATCTTGTGAAGCAGGTGCTATTTCATGCCAGCATCTGGCAATAGAAGGGGCATGCACAGTCATCCTATATTTTGGATTTGGGCTAAAACATGGGAAGGCAGCAAGTAGAAACAAAAAGTTTAGCATTATGTATTGCGACAGCTTCATCTTAGTTATGATATAATCTTCATGTAGTTTATGAGCATTTTTAGCCTATGGGGAAAAAGCTTTTGACAGCGAACTTTCCTCTGTAGAGGAATCCCAGCTACTGTTTTGTTCCCCTAAGTGGCTAGTAAGTTCACATACTCTTGGTGAAAGTACTTCTTTGAGACTACACAGTCTTTTAATTATTTATATTCTATTTATGCTCCAGCAGCATGCAGAAGTCTTGGTCATGTGCACTGGTCCACAGCCCTGTGGAAGAAAAGCAAAAACATAGAAACTGCCCTTCCTTGAAAAAATATGGCTGTTTTTCATGGGGTTCTCTTGAACAAAAGGAGGAAGAAATGTGAGTGTGAAGCCAGGTACAACACCTGGATATGGTGAACCATAGTATGATCATGAACTTACACTGTACTAAAGTGTGCAAGCCTCAAGAATTGAAAAATGTGTGTTTGAAGTTATTGCAACTTCCCTGCTGATATTTTTTCAAAAGGGTTTTTGCCAAATTTTCTTCCTTCTTAAAACCATAGCTAGCTTTTTTTATTTCCCTATATATTGTTTCATAAATCTTGGGCAAGTAGTATTGATAGAACATTGTAGAGAAGGTTAAAATGGGGAAGGAGCAAGTGGAGTATAGGACAAAATGGGGAAAGAAGTATTGTGAAGTGAGGTGAGGAAAGTAGGTATTATCTGAGAACTTCAGCAAAAATTCTTCCTGGACACAGCGGGAGGTCTCAGAGAGGGCCGTGAACTTTGCATGTTTGATGGAGGTTGCAGGGAAGCATATTTTCCCTTCAAAAAGAGATGTTGAATCCTGTAGGTTGAAACAATATTGAACTGCACATGCTAGCAGGCTACCTAAATCTCAGAGCAGTGGAAAAGCCAAGAGAAATATCAGGGAGTCTGTACCTTTTCAGGGAAAAGCCTTTAGAATTTAATGAAGTACTACAAGAATGATGTTGGGATTTCCGTAATTTATGGTTAAATCCTGAAAGGACAGTGTGAATATCTGGTAGAGATGATATTATTTTCAGCTACATTCTGAAGTCTTTAAGCTCAGAAGCAGGGAGGATCAGGCAAATTCTCCATGGCAGACATTCAATCCCTATGGGCATTTCCAATCTGCCACTGTGTGTGCTCCATTGCTGTGTATTTCCATCCATTTGATTAGGCTGCTAACAGAAAACATACAGTATCTTGAACAAATTTCTGCCTCCTCCATCAGCACTTAATGGGTAAACCAAATTTAGGCTAATAGGAATACAATTAACAACATCTGAGGTACTATTCCAGCTAGGATTTGATTATGACTGATTATGTTGCACACGTCAACATCACTGCTAATCTTTGGCATGAGGAACCGATTAAAAGGGATTTTTTTCCTTTTTTACATGAATTATATTTTTCTTTACAAACTTCCTACAAATAATCTGTTGGCATCACAAAATGTTTCCTAATCATTTGTGGAGGTTGGGCTGAAGCAAATATTTTGAGTGAAAGGATGCCAGAAGTTTTCCTAAGGATGATGACATCCAGATAATTATATGCAATCTTCTTTTCCAATCTGTATGTAATGTCAAAACACTCCTCCATATGCTCTTTGCACTTTTCTGGAAAGATGATCATACTCACACTTGCTGTCAAAATTCCAAAGACAGTGAATTTATTTCAAAGGCAAAAAAAAAAAAAAATTACAGAAAAATTGGCAACTCCTCTGGTATGTTTTTTTTTCCAAGTGGATGCTCACAGGGCAGATCCAGAACTGTTACAAAGCAACCTTGTAAAAAAAGCTACCATTTTACAGCTCACAGGTGGAGCCTGGTCCAAGAATCAGGGATAGTTTTGCAAGACACCATACTACTCACTTTATGTAGATTTAACACTGGTGGTTGGAACCTACCTGGCTTTTGGGGACAGGCTGTTGTACTACTTTTGCATAGTGGAGAAGAACATCAATGATCCGAACCTCATGGCAATGAGGCAATGAAAGGCAATGAATGAAAACAGTGACAATTTGTTGCTGTAGGAACACAGTGGTGTCACAAAGGCTCAGGCACAGCTCCAGATAGGTCCTATTGCTTTTGGTGGATTCTTTACACTAAAAAGGAACTATTCTGAAATGAAAAATACAAGTGGAATTTGTTGGCTTTGCTCCTATCTTTGAGGGGTTTTAGCATGTTTTTTAGGCTTTCTCCCTCCTCTTTGTCTAAGTCACCTGCTGTAGTCTGAATAAATGCTTGACAAGTCTGTTGCAGACTTGCTTGGGAGATTTCCTGCCACAGCATGTGGTGAGTCCAATGTTTCTTTTAGGGCAAGTGTTTTTTTTCACTGCATCAAATGATCCTCACTGAGTTACCAGGTTCACCCAAATATTAGTTTGAACATTGTAATACATATGCACATTCATTTCAAATTTCATTTTTTAGGGACAGCTTCCATTTTTCAGTATCTCCAGCTCCAGTATGCTAGAGCTGGTAGAACCTCTCAAAAAATGTTGATTTGATGCCACAGTTCAGTTTTGCACAACTACCATTTTTTTTCCAATTTATTCTTGCCAAGAAAACAAAAGATTTTGTGAAAAAGTTTCTTTTTTAAAAAAACAAATCATTAATAAGTTAAACAAGTCTTTAAAGTACTCAAATGCTTAAATACAGAGTATTCCTTTTCTTTTCAAAACATTTGAAATACCACATTTGACTTAACATGAATTTCATTTACACTTTTTATTTGTCAAATGTTTGACATTGATACTTTTTTTTTTTTTGTTTTACTTAAAGTATTAGTTTTGTTTATATTTATTTCCAATGGAGTGAAAAATCAATTATGAATGACAGATCGGAAACAATAATTCAGACAATTTGCTTAGTGCCTTCACTGCTAAAATAAACACAGCTAATTAGATCTAGATGATAATAGCAACTCTTCTAAAGCTAAATAATAATTCATCAAAAAGGATGGTTTTGGGATATCACCACTTGGTCAGGGCTTGAGAAGTCTGAGTCTGATTCCCAGTTTTGCTAGTCACATCATTTCATATAAGTTCTTTCATCCCACTTAAGTTCATCACCCTGGCACAAACTGACACCTTCAAAGTTGAGTCAACTTTCTTGTGCCCGATGCCTGTCTAGGAGAAGATTCCAGGGAGTGGGTATTTCTCTGTACTGACTACAAAACTACTAAGAAGAATCACTTTTTTTTCTGGCTCAGGCAATTACTTTATATTTAAGAGATGAGAGTCTTTGGAAAAAGACCTATTAATATTCATCCCCTTCCAAAGCTGGCTAAGGTAGTCTGCTCCCTGTCTGGAACTATAGCAGAGTCTTCAAAAGGCAGTGGTTTGGATTAATGCCAAAGTGTGACCATCATGGCTGAATGGCTTGTCCAGCTAAAGAATGAAGATACAAGTCTTGAAACATTTGTCTAATGAAGATAGAAAACACTGTTCTTAATATATTCCTTGCTGTTACCCTCCTATGATCAAAATATTGTGGCTGCTTTGGCCAGAACCATGCCTGCCTAGACTGTAGGACCCAACCTCCTTGTTCATGTTAGGCAGATGCTTTGGTTAAATCCTTGTATGGCCCAGGGAGTTGGCACAAATAATTGTAATTGGTAGGAAGATCTGCATTTAAGGCATGGAAGAAGACATGGGTCTTTGGGAGATATATGCACAGTGACAAAGAAATTGTAAAAAAATATTTGTACACAGTTAACTACAGTGTCAATGATGGGGGTCCCAGCACTGATAAGCACTGATACTTTGTGGGGTTCATTCCACGGGGCTATTGTGCAGCCGACTAAAGACCTGTGTTCTCTCATGAGAAAGAGGTAGGCAACATCTCCTGGGACTGGAAGAGGTCACAGCATCATTTTGATAGATACAGCCTGCCTGTTTACCACCTCACCTCCTCAGCCCATCAGCCCCTCAGCAGGGGCAAGGTCCAAATACCAGCTAGAAGCAACTCTGTACTGCTGGATTACAACCTTCAGGGCCACAGCATGCAAGAGTATCCTCTCCTGGAAGATGGAAAAGGAGACTTTGTCTCTCCTAATTTTAGTCAAGATGCTTAAAACATAATTATCCTCTCTAATCTAGTTTTCTAGGTTCTATTGAGTGGGGAATGATTGACACTTACAAGGACAATGCTCCATATCCTAAAATAGGTGTCACCAAGAAGTCTTTCATATGGGCTAAACATAGACTTGTCTGTCTCTACTGCTGACAGAGGAAATATAAATGACCAGTTTAGACTAAATATGTTCCTCAAGGACATCTGAAGTTAGGTGAGATGTATCCTAATTCCAACAATCTCAACCCACACACAAAGTCTCCACTTTATTCTCCACAGTTACAAAATGCAGTTTCAAGACATTCTTCTAAAATGTCCTCCCTCAAAAATGCTCTTGGTTTCAACATTTCAAACCGTTTCTGCCCAAGGCTCATTAGTCTGGGAAAAGCGATCCTAGCAGTTCTCATAGATCTGGGCAGAATTCCCACAGATCATTGTTTTTTCCAGTCATTATTTCATGAGCTGCTCTTGAGTCAGTCTGCCTTCTTATATCACACATAAGCTTATTCAGGGCCTTATGCCTACAATACAGGGCAGAAGAGTTACCATGAAAGTAGTAAAAGCCATATGTGACATTCTTAAGTATTCTTAACAGATTAGTGATTTGTGGCATCAATACTGATTAAGAAAAGTCTGGGATTTGTGGAGAGGTTTGTAATTTGGTATTTCCCTGCTAAGGTCCTAAAATCCTAGTTAACCCATGGCAGTTGTATGGCACCCCAGCTACTCAAGCAATTGGAACTTCATTTTATTCAAAATGGAAGCTGTTTGAAGATTGTCTGCATAAACTGGCACAATATCAAATTCGTACACTGAATGTCGATGGAACTGAAGGAAGAAGCATTGTGAGATTCCCAGTACCCAAACTGCTCAAAACTAAGTTCTACCATTGTTACCATTTTTGTCATTATCATTGTTCACATCCAAAACCACATCAGGCAAACTTTCTTGGCAGCTTCAGCAAAGAAGCTGAGAGTCGAATTGCCACAGAAACTGGACTGTCTCATTGTAGCTAAGGATGTTTCCACAAGAAAACGCGGAGATATATGTCCACAGTATGAGAAAGCAGTGCCATGACAAGTGTTTTTACTGTCCTGGGGATAACATGAAGGAATAAATGCCTATTCTTGAGCACTACATTCACTTTAAATTGTACATATACTCACAAGTATGTATTTACCTACTCAACAGAACTTATTGTTACTGCTTACAGCGGTGCAGTGTAGTTCAGAAAAAAACCCAAACTTGTTCCAGAGCTCAAGCATTTTGAAATGTGGAAGACATACAGAAACACACAACCAGCACCAGTTGTAATAGTAATAATAATAATCATTAGTATTACTAATATTAGCACTAGATAGTAAAAAAAATACATCATATTTTGTATCTGTCTGTTGCCAACAAGTTACATGACTACAGAAACATTCCAGTTTCTGTACCATCTCTGAGCTGGCTGAAACAGAAGATCACTGGAATATGTTCAGGAAATCAAAATCTCATGATAATGTTCACCTATTTCCAAACCAGGGAGGCTTCTAAATGCATCCAAGCTTTTGGATGCTTAACCAAAACAACTTCATTTGGAGTACGCCCATTTGTGATTGATACCATGTGAAATTCTCGTGAAATTCAGAAGTACTAATCTGGTTTTATTACAAAGTTTAAATTCAGCCCTTGTACACTGTAAAACTCATGTTCACATTATTCTTCTTTAGGTCTAACATCTAGGGGAAACAATACCTCCTGACATCTGTAATGCTAAGTAGGGATGTCCAAAATGAAAGTGATCCAGCAAAATCTGTTTCAAAATCTAAACACAAAGCCCAAGGAATGGCAAGGTAGGTGGGAGGAGTTGAATATAAAATTAAAATTTACACCAAATGTTGAATATTGCCCTGCTGGTGCCTCTCTTTTTACAGACAGCTTTAACCTCTTTTCACTCACTGACATTTCCAGCATCAGCAGTGCTTACAGTATTTTCATGGGTGGTCTTTGTCTTGTTCTCATTAACTGGAGGTCAGCAAGAACTCAGTGGTGGAGATTGTAATTGAGATGAGTCCTCAGAATAAGTGAGAAGTGATCGAGCAGTAGAGAAGAGAGAATGAACAAAAGAGACCTAGTTCTCAAATAAAACAAGGAATGTGAAATTTTAAGGTTTCCTGGACTCTCACATTGTTGCTGGAGTTGGAGTTTCTTGTACTCCCACACCTCTTCCAGGAGCATCCTGTGTGCCACTTCCCTATACCTTGGAACTCCCTGAAGGTATAATAGGTACCCACAGACCAGACAATCTGTTCATCTTAAATTCCTTCTTCGCTTAAGTCCTCTGTGCTGCATTCTTCTCTGGTCCCTCCCATGAAAGGCAGTAGGTCCCTCACACTTTTACAGCCCTCAGCATTCTCTGACTGTAAGTGGGTAAATGTGTTTTGGGAAGACTTTCAGATGTGAGACAGGAAAACTGAGATGTGTGAACATGTTAACAGTTGCTGTAAATCTGTTTTGCCTTGAGAAAATACTAAGGCATTGGAAGCTGGTACCAGTACTAACTGCATGATGGAGCTCCATGGTTTCCTTGGTCGCCTCTCTTGGCTTTCATCAGAACCATTTGGGTTCATCCCACTGACATTCAGATTATTCTCTGAGATTTTGGAATTGGTTTTACTTGCTGAAATATGGAAGTGTTAAGAAATGGAGCTAGGGCTTAATTGCCTTCAGCTATTGATTATAGGACTAACAAAGATCTCACGAAGACTGATAAAGACCATGGCTGCCACAAAGGCTCTTAAATACAATCCACTACATATTGAGATTGCAGAATCTATCTTCTACCTCCCATTTTAAAACTAAAGAATTTGTGTTTGTACCCATCCTGGGTTTCTCAGGATGTTGTCCTGGCGGCTGACAGTTCAGTGGCACCTCTTCAGTAGTGGTTCCAGGCTGGGTTCCAGTCCAGCTAGGCAACCCAAAGGACCTTCCAGGACTCTAAAAATATTTTGAAGGGATTCATTCTCTTCCCAAAAGTGCCTGTGTGACCCACCACTCTCTTCAGGTTCTACTTCTACTAGCACAAAATGGTTGTCCTGCACTCTGTACACAGGTTTCTCTTCTTCTCTTCTTATAAGTTATTGGGCAAGATATTAATCAAAAAGCTGGGCCTCTGGAGCCAAGGGTTGCCTTGGTAGTAGTCTGTCCCTGGTTTCACTTCAAATGCCCTTGAACTACGCAGAAGGTTTTAGGGGAAAATTATCTTGATTTCACAACTCACAAAGGGTGTGACATTTCACTTCTTCACAGTCACATTGTGAGGCCGATTGAGTAACTCTTACCCAGTACTTTGGGAATGACAGTGGCAAGTATTCCTATAAATGTTTCCATGATATTTTTCCTTAATTAAACATTTCACCTCTCATACTAAGAAATTTCCTCATCATTAATCAATAGAAAGAGCCTGAATGTAACTTTGGTCATGGGTAGAGGAATACTGTAAAAAGAAAGATCTTCCAACCATTTTTTGTCACTTCACAGTCTACTAGGGCAAGGCAGAGGTGAGTGCTGAATGCGCCAGCAGCTCACAAGCAGGTTTATATACGATCTTCTACCTCCAATTGCGACAACCATGTAATTTTGACTTCCCATGGGTAAGAGGATGACACTTTAGTGAGCATTTCTTCTTCTCAGTTTGCAGCTTTCACCGCAGGGCAGTTAAGTTACAAATGCAGAGGGATGAACACTAGATGGAGACAGATGCTCCTGCCACTGGGTGTAGAAGATTTCCTGTGGCGAGCTGACATTTCCTATCAAACAAAGAGCTAAGGCTAATGAGGTGCTGACTGTTCTGAAGCAGCAGGAGGATTTAAGTATTAGAGAGGTTTTACTCCCCCCACGTCATCTCCGACCTCAGCAAGCAGCTTTTTAAGGACTAAATTTGAGCTTTGCTGTCATGTGAATGTCGTATTAGTTCACAGCAGAGATGCAGAGTATATGGGACATTGCATAAGTCACGCGGCTTCAAAAGGGTGAATCCAAGGAAAGGGTAACTTCCATTAATCTCTTTCTACTTTGCCTATGCCTATGATCAAAGGTCTTTGCTAACACCAGAATTGTATTTGACTTTTGTGACCAACCTTCAGCTTTTTCAAAATACATCCTGAAGACAGACAGACACTGCAACACTGGAAACAAACCATACAAAAGAGGTGAGTGAAAGGTTTGGAACTGGGATGAGATAAATTGTTGTAGTGCTAGGTTTAGTTTAGCAAGCTGCAGCTTCCCCTGGGAGCTCAGCAGGGCTGTTTAGGGCAGGGCTGCCATTCTGTCCTCCCGTAGTCCTTTTCGGTCGGCTCCGCACTCTTGCTCCAGCCCGCTATCAGCTCTACAACACAGTGATGGTGAAGGAAGGGAGAAGGGAACCCTCCATGAGGATTTTAGAGGATCTTTAATCTTACATCTCGTCCCAGCAATCCCCAGAAGCAGAGAGACCCTGTGATCCAGGAGCACGGGGGTTTTCTCAGATCGCAGGGGCGGTACATGGGTGGAGTTGGGGTACAGGAACTAATAAGGAGAGCCTGAGGGAGTGGCCAGGACTAGGGGCAAGGGAAAGCAGGCAGGGGAACACTAGGGGATAGGAAAAGTAATGGGTAAACAGATCACAATAAATATCTGGAAGTTTAGAGTTTTTCAGAGTGTATCAAACTAGTCTCCTACCTGAAGCATTCAGCAATCTTGTGATAAAATCCCCATATATAAACAAGGCATGAGAGCTGGAGATATGCTAATAATTCTGGGTTAGAGATGTTGTACTCCAGCTGAGCATCCATGAACTTTCTGTTTTGAAATTCAGATCTGGCTTTGAATAGTTAGTACATGATCAATCAAACAAACAAACAAAACCCCATAAACCCCCTAAAAAAACCAAACCAACAAACCCCTACAACTTTACTATTAAAAAGTAACAACAAAGCACTTCTAGTCTCAAGGGAACATTGGAATATTCTGTTCCCAAGGGAGTCTCAAAGGCTATGCTTGTATGTTTGTAAAACAAAACCTTCACCTCTGATTTTAATAATTGAAAAACAACTGTGAAAGAGAAATCGCATTGCACAAGAACTGGCCTGCGGGAGGCAGCAGAGCCTGGGAAGGGAGAGCAGGGACGTGGCAGGAGGTGAGCCCCAAGCTGAGCGAGTTCGAGTGACTCACCACCACCTGTCCACAGTTCTTCACCCTGAGGTCACTGGGAAGTACCCAGGACACCTACATGAGAAAAAGGGAGATATATTGCTGGGAAAGGATGTCAAGTGGGTAGGTGCACTCTGCCAGCTGACACACTCTATCTCACCCAACTGGGTCTGTGTGCCTGTGTCTGAGACTCAGCTCTGAGCCCTGCTCTGGCCTTGACCAACAGTGTGACTCTAAGGAAATCTTTTCATCAAGGTGAGCCTTCACTTGCCCAGAACAAGGGAAAAAAACAGTTCTGCAGGAAGCACAGTGAATTAAAAGTAGTATGGGGATTTTTCCTGAGGAAAATGAAATGTGATAGGCAATGATGTACCTCATGAGGACAGATAAGGAAAGGTCATACAACAGACGGGAAGAATTCATAAAGTTGAAGCTTTCTTTTCTAAATTATTTATTTTTCCAATTACACGTTATTTGATTTTTTTTTTTTTTTTTTTAGATTTTTTAAATTTAATTTTAATTTTTTTTAGGAGGGAGGCAATGGCATGAGTATGTATTTATATAACTATACCTGAGCCACAAGATTTTGGAGACTGTCTATGTCACAAACAAGTATAGATACAATAATCACCAGCTAAAAAGAAAATGAAGAAGCTGTGGGGAACAGCTGAACACATGATTAAATCAGTATGTTTCAGGGAAACAAGACCAATGAAGAAAAACACAGCCTGGTGAAAAAATGCATTAGCTAGATATGCTGTGGTTAAAGTCCATTCTTTTCTGTCCTGAAAGCATTTGGGATGCAAAAATAAACTGAGTTCTAATTCAAAGAAAATCAAAGACTGGAACAACTCAGTTTTGTCAGAAATATGGGGAAGATTTGTTATCTTTCTACTATAGAATGAAAAGCAGTATTGGTTATATAATTAGACATGGTACTTTCTGAACAGCTCTGCTTGGTTTTGACGCCTTACCTCCCCCATTCCTTCACTTTACAAGCAAAGAAAACATGGGGAAGCTGTCAAGAAAACACATTTATTCTTTGGAGGGAGCACTCCAGTCCACATAAACAACTTCATTGCAGCTCTGAATTTCATTCATGCACTGAGTAAATTACTTCTCTAACACTTTTATAGTGAGCTAGGTTGGTCTGACAAAGAAGCAAAATAAGGAAGCTCTACTGAATGTAGAAGTAAACATAAAGTCAGAGTCTCTCAGGAAAAAACCTTCACCATCAATTAGCACCAGCAGAAAAAAGGTAAATTGAGCACTGGCATTCTCAAAAAGCTGATATGATCACCTTCTTTTGGCTCCTTAAGCACTGAGAAAGATGGGATTTCTTCTGAGAAAAGACTCCAAGAGAAAGCAGAGAACCATTATTTTTGCAGCTGTTGTATAACTTTAGATAAGGTGCACCAAGAGGTGGGGCCTGCACTTCTGATTTCAGAAAGGTCAGGTTCACTGTTCATTGTTAGTACAGTTTTCTGCTAGTCTAATACTTGAGTCCATAGAATACGTTTGTTATGACTATAACTTCAAAATCAGGGACTTATTTCTTAAATAAGGCATCCTATCTTTTTTCTTAAAAATGTATTGAGTTGTTTGGGGTTTTTTTTAATATAATAATAATCCTCTTCCTTGGAAAATGGTATAAACCCAGCTGCACTGGCTTTAGCTCAAAGGATTAATTAGTTCCAAGAGAGGCAGTTGAAAGTTTTCCGAAGTTTGTCTTAGATAAGTATTCAGAAGACTGATGCTTATTCAAAAGTTGTCCAAACTATGTGAACCTGTTTGGCACAGAAATACTGAAAGATTAAACCTGAGAGCCTTTTACTACATGCTGGAATGACTGCCCTTCTTGTAGTGAGAGATGCCTGATTGCTGCAAACACAGACTTGGAGAATATTTGTTCACATTCCAGCATTCAACTTGTCTGTAATTCTCTCCCTTGACCATATTCACACAGAGAATCTTTATTTTTAATATCACTATTTAAAAAAAAAACCCAGTTCTTCACTTATGTCTATAACTGGAAAAGGGTATTAAGCACAAATAATTAATTTGCTTAGAAACTTTCAGCAGTCCAGTCAGAGACCAAAATGCAGAGAACAGATTCCCCCTGCCCCCGAACAATGAATGCTTAACAGGCAAAACTAGTATTAATGAAAATCCAAATAATACAGGCAAGACTACCAGCATTTGGTATGCAGAAAGAAATCTTGATACAACAGATTTTTGGTCAAAAAGTTTAAATATATCAGATAACTTTTCTTATTTTTTTGCCATTTTTGGTAATTCTGACCCACTTTAGTGCTTCTCAGACTGAGCGTGCAAAGTGTTACCGACGATGGAAGTTTAAATGGTGACTATTGTTAAACCATAGTTTCCTGAGCCTTTAGATCACGTTTCAGAACCCCATTCTTTGCTCTTCCACTTTATTTTGGGTTTCTAAAGTAAACTTATATTTTGAAAACTGATTATCTCTGCCAGTGTTACTGTATGCCAGGAAGGCCGTTCTCTGATATCACCATATCAAATCCTTAGAGAAACATCAGGGGAAAAAGTGCTGAGCCACAGCTTCTCAGCTTTAATTGCACCAGCATAGAAAGACAGGGAACAGATGTAAAGTTTCTTTACACTTCAAAAGCAAAATAAGCCAATGACTGTGGTGAAAATATTCAGATTTCCATGAATTAGACATATTAGAAATTTGGACCATTTCATGGGCCAGTTGTTGGAGTCTTGAGGAAGCTGTTGTTTAGGAAAGAAGGTAGTGTTAGGAAAATACCAGCTCTCAAAAGACCACCCCCTCCATGGGCCAGGCTCATGGTGTTGTCAAGAAGGATGCAGTGTTTAAGGATCCTGCCACCATGACACGCTGCTTGTTCAGAGAAGGACTAAGGACACCACTGCCTCCCTGAGTCCCACTGCCTTTTAGGACCAGTACTGGGGTGATACACACACTCCTCTGCCTGGGATAGTGGCTAAAAGTGCAAGTAGGACAGAAAAAAGAAAAATACAAGGGCTGTGTAAGCAACAATTAACACTTATTCATAAGTAAGTTTGTTTTTGCTTACAACTCACCCCCTCTTTAAGGTGCAATTAGACACTGCAGTTATTTGGCAGAGAAGAGGGGGAGCATGGTTTGTAAATCAGAGAACCTGTTTCCTCTCTCAAGCCGTGCGTCATTGCCTTGGGGGACTGTTACCATGAGCAAGCTCCGAGCGAGTCAGTGCTGCTGTCTCGCCACAAAAGATTTTTAATACAAACACTGGAGCTGAACGCTGCTCCTGAGCACGGCAGATGTCTGCAATCAGTTATTGACTGACTACTGTGTTCGTCTCATGGGCTGGCCAGTGCTTCTGGTCAACAATAGATATCTAGGCTATGAAGTAATGCTGCTGAGAAGGAACATATAGACATGGAGATTGGTACTGTCTCACAGGAGTTTACTAATCCTTTTGTAGCACAGTCAGAGACAGCAGACATGAAATCAACAGTAGGAGCAAGCTCTGAAATATTTGGTTATGATTAATCTTTCATAAAGGGTAAGTATCTTCCTGCAGCTCCTTTGCTTCTGTATAGTTTGGTATAACCTTCATAGACATGTTATAGTGTTCCCTAACACCCTGATAGGCTATTTCCAGCTCTAAGCAAAATACCAGGAACCTTATCCACTTTCCACTCCAACTTCCTTTGGAGCCAGAAGGAGTTTGTCTGAATGAGAACAAAGAATCTGAATATCTTGCTGTACTTATCTGAGGGCTGTCATCACTGACACCTGTGAGTGACTGTAATGTCAGTGGTGGCAGACAGCTTGGGTTCAAAACCCTTCTCCCCTTCCAGCTCAACTGCTTTTCCCATTAGCCCCTGTTCTCATTAACCTCTGTATTGCAAAAACTTCTTCCAAACAGTGGCAGAGCAAACACGTGTCTCTCTGGGGGCAGGTGCAGTGATTTTGCAGCACCCAACTTACATCAGCAGTCCTCAGGCAGCCGTCCCTTACTGCTTGTGCACCATCTCTCATTAGTACTAAACCAGATTTCTCTGTATTCTCTGGGTCTGACAGGTATTTTGGTAGCTCCTGAAGGTCTCAGCTGGGGTCCAGGCCCTGCTGTGATACAGCAAGGCACGTGGCCTCAGTCTTTACACTGCAGAAATTAATTTGTGATTACTATCCATGTTTCCACTCACCGTATTTTTTTCAGTGACTGACTGACTAGCTTAGTGCCTTTGCTTTGTGTTGGAGTAGTTCAAGTGGTACAAACCTTTGCCTGATAGAAACTATCACCACTCCACTAAAGGTATACTTCTATAACTTTTTGTAGAGAATGAAAGACTTGTAACTAAGTTATATTTCCATGCAAAGGCTGGTGTTTCAACTTGTGAGGACATGAAAGCTCTCTGACTTACTCCAGTTCCATCTTGTTTCTAAGAGTAAGTTACTCAGTGCAGCAAGTGAAGTACTGTCACAGAATTCAGCTAATCAGGAGGATGTTTATGAATAGCAAGTGCTGAAAGCAATATATTTCAAGGAAATATATTCTGTAACCTATGAATGGGTCTAGTAATTTCAGTAGTGGGCTTGCTGATGAAATGGAAGCCTGCCTTAGGCAACTTGTGAACAGGCAATAGTGTTAGCAACAAACAGATCAGTAATTTGCCTATCCACTGCAGAAAATTACTAAAGACAGAAAATGGACTGTAACATGCTTTCAGCTTGCTATAATTGTCTAACTCAGTCATTGGACAATTATACTCCCACTACACTTTTTAAAAAAATATGATGCAATTCTACCACTATACCACTATTAGACTTCAAATAGAACAGAGTGTGTTCTTCTGGTTCCAACTTACTACTGAGGCAAGCATAATCCTGAATTTGTTGTCATCCAGCAGACCATGGAAGCAGAGACAGTGCAGACCCTCTTGCTCCAAATACAGGCTGTCCCTTAAATATGCTTACTAATGCATATCCACAGGTCACAGTTGACTACAGTATTTGCATCCCATGTCCGTGATCCCACAAAGACAGTGAGATTGAGAGCAAGCTGTAAGGTTATTGATACAACTGTACCTATGAAAACCTTGTAGCTCTGCTTTATGACTGTTTTTCAAAAAATTGGCAAAATGTGAAATCATTCATTAGAAAGACTAATGCTGATATTGGGAATAAAAAGTAGAGGATACTTGTTTGACCCAGGTTTCCCAATTACCACCTTGCTCCGTTACAATCAACCTCACCTTCCTAAAATCTACTCCTTTTTATATTTCATTTGTCACCTTTTGATTAATGTAGAATAGGACAGCTATCACCACAGTGCTGTACAGACATTTTGTTTGTTGCATTGATTATGCAGAAACAAGAAGCCCTTTCCTACAAGAAACACCAGAGAAAAAACTGAATTAGTGAATTGCCTCACAGGTTAAACACTGAAATATATATATATATATCCAGCTGCTCCTTCTGGGTCTTGCCATTTACACAGCATGTCACCAGAAAAGGGTAAAATGGAGGAAGAAAACAATAAAAGGGATCAAATGTATGTAGAGCAGAGTAGCAAAATTAGGGGTAACATTAAGACAGAAGAAAATTGAGAAGAGAGGGACAGGAAGTGTGTTTTCAAGCAAAATGCTTTTGGGAAAGAAGCTTTTGGACAGTCAGCAAACACTTGTTTAGCCTTCTTTGCCCATCTCCACAATGAAATTTTCCTTCCTCTGGGGTTCATCTGCAAGTTAGGAGAAACATCTGAGTTAGGCTAACTTTTCAAGTCAGGAGAGGTAACAGTATGCTGTCAGCACGCTGCATCCTTTTTCTGCCTTTTGCTTCATCAGCAACCAAATCTGTCAGAGCACACCACTTAGGAGACCTTTTAACTTCTTAGCGTATCCATTGCCTTTTACACAGATGTTTTGCATGCTGAAACAATGCCAGACAGATTTCTGAGAAATCTCCATCTGTTGTATGACATCCTGAATGCCATGAAGTAGCTGAATCCCTTATCCAGTCTGACTTGCCAGTGAGGTGACTCTGCAGACAAGATGTGAAGCTGTGTGGGCTGGATTTCTTCTGCAGGCACATTTCCACTGAATGCAGCTGCTTTTAGAGAAACACAGGTCCATGAGATGGCAGACAGCCTGTTCTTCCTTGAATCCTTGTTTCTTCAGTGCTGATGATCTGACTTCACAGGGGGCAGTCTGGTAGCAGAGGGCTTTTTGCCCTCAGGGAAACCTTTTACAAGATGAACTGGAAGAGTTAAAAAGGATGAGCCAGATTTCCCTGAATAGAAACCATTATTTTTCTTCAGAAGAAAACTGTTTTTCAATACTTGCTTGCCCATCAGGGTAGTAAAAGAGGACTCTGAACCAGATCAAGGACTTTGGAAGCTACTACTAAAAAATCAGTAGTTACATAATCTCCCGACGATGAAAACAGTGAGATACAGCTGCCCCATATCTTTGAAAGGTGGTACCAAGCAGCTGTTAACAAGAATCTATCAGCTGATCTGCTCGCTGAAAAATCACAGCACTGACACAATTTAAAACAGCTTTTTGCTTGCCTAACTACAGGTAGACAGATTTGAAAATGTTGTCCTGAAAATTGTCAAGTTATGCATATTAGAGACTATGTAAAATACAAAAAACATTCAAGATGTCCTGCCATTGTGCAGATGATTTCCAGGAAATCCAAGCAAAAAAAAAAAAAAAAACAAAAAAAAAACCAACAACAACAAAACTCCTTCAAAAACCCCCCCAAAAAAAAAACCCAAAAAAGCTCTTGTATCACACATTTTAATATGTCTACTCTTTCCTTCTCCATCTGGGTGGTTGTCTCACACAAATGCCAAGAAGTGAATTACAGTATGTACTGTACCTGTAGCTAATGGGTCTATTATATGTGCAGATTTTTTCCAGGAGTAGACCATTTTGGGCAGGAATTGGTTGCCAACTAAGAAAGGAGAGAAGGAAAAACAAACTAATGTCCCTTAGGGTGGGTGGTACTAGTAAGCAGAACATTATTGGTCTGTGCAGGCAGCAGGATCTGGATTTGATGGTGTCACTGACATCTTCTCTGAACATGGCAATGGAGAACTATTACAGGAACCACAAGTCCAGCATGCACTTAGGGTTAGGTAAAGGGATTGAGTAATCTTACAATGGTTGTTGTTATATAACTAGTAAAACTGTGCCCAGGGAACAGAGATGTAACAATACTACAGTAGCAATTCTTAACACTGTGACTGCCAAGGGTCAGTTGCTATTCCCATTAAAAACCTTCTTTTTGCAGCTAATTTAGAACCCAGACACTTTAATTCACAGCAGTCTAAAGCTTAGCATAGATGTGGGTTTTTTTCCACTTTAATGGCTTAAATTAATTACATAAAAATAAAAATATAATTCTAACTATTGTTATCATTAATTTAGACCAAGGTCATTCAAAACAATGAAGGGAGCTTGATGGTTTTAGACTTGTATTTTCCTGACTTCGCATGGGTTCAATTTATATCTCATATATTATTAAATCAGTCACTGTACTGGAAGCCTTTCCCTTTGCAGCCCATCTACTGCTCTGCTTAATATACATTTAATTTACATTTCATTAATTTATATTTAATTTGAAACGTTAGTTCTGGTTCTCAATACCTAACGATGGAAAATTTGAAAGAAGCACGAAGTTACTTTGCTTCATAAGACTAATTCCTTTTTTTCTTGTTTCTTCAGCATATTTTTCAGTCAGGTTATTTGGTTAGCAGTGTTAATGATTACTTTGCAGCAAGATTTTTCACTTGTAATTGTCATCTACCTAGAGATTTTTGCTATAGTGCCACTCAGTTGTAAAAATTCTAAAACACCTGGAAGGGCTTCATTTGAGGCCCAACACAATTTCTGTTTATAATGCATTCTTCTTATAAATTACTTTTTATTTTATAATTTACATCATTGGCATCTACTCAACAGTAAAATATGAACATGGCAATCTTGTGTAAAGCAGCACGTAACAGAAGATTTGTTTGATTAAGATCACATAGCTGGATATAGTAGGCAATGACTAAGTTCAGACAGATTACTGGGCTGTGGTCCTGAGCAAAGCTGCATGGTGGCAGGGGAAATCATTGGGGTGGGGCTCCACAGCTCATCCCTTAGGGAAGGTCACAATATCTTGTGGGCACACAACACAATGTCATGGTAACAGATCTATCACAGTGTTGGAAATAGAAGCCAGTTTTTCCACCTATCCCTACTCCCACTGCACCATTTCAGAAGATCATGTGTAGTCAAGGCTAAAGGGTGCTTTGTGCTACTCTTCTCAAAATAGCCATGAACCTGGATAAAGAAAAACAAGACCAAAGACATAGCTCATTAATCCCATTTTTTTGTTTATCTATGGAACTGCATGGAAAACACTTGTAAAACATGGAAATGCAAAAATTCATCAGTCTGACAAAAAGAAGATTTTCCCCTTTCTCAGACAGCTGCATTAGGTTTAGTAGTAGATGAGCTTGTAAAATAGAGTTTAGAATTGTACATACAGTGTTTCAGCTGAGCTGGGATGGCTAATTTTGTGTTTGGTTTTAGCTCTTGTCCTTGAGAATTATTAAAAACAAAACGAGCTTTGTAAACATGACTACTGAGCATCGCAGGGGGAGATTATGTGATGCTGGAGGCTTATCCAAAATCAGATTATGGATGTTTCATGTTTATACAAACTGAATAAATTTTTAACCATTATCTTAACCAAAAAACACATAAAGGATTACATTATGCAAATGTACTTCTGTAATAGTGTCTTATTATGTCCTTCCACACCTTTGAAAAATGCTTTATTAATCAGTTAATTCTTACTGCAATTGTTTAACTGATGTGCATGTTCTACATACACCTAATGTTTTCTGAATTTACAAAACAGGCATTAATAACATAAGAAACAAACTTAGAGTTCTAGGTGGCAAACAGCATGGGGAGGTAAAATGAAGAAAATTAGTCAAAAGCTATTGTAATCATTTGGCCCCAGGAGACATTTAATTTGTTTTTTTGTTCCTGTTTCAATGTATTATAACATTATTGCAGCTGACTTCATAGATCAAGTGTCACTAAGAAAGTCAAGTGTCACTAAGAAACTGAACATTTTATTTAGCACTGTAGGTTTCAAACCTGCCAGAGTGTCAATATTTATCAGGCAGATTACATTTAATATTTTTGTTTTCCAAATAGCCTAATCTATGCTCCAAAACTGAGAACATAGTGGTCTACTCAGTCTACCCTTATCTGTAACTGTGCATGGGTTCAAACTGCTGACTGCCAAAAGCAAGAGACTTGTTGACTATTAAATGTTTTGGTTTCAGTTATTGAGCTACCCATGGCCAAATTCAAGTTTGGTGGTGGTTTTGGTGCTTTTTTATGACTTTCAATCTTGGAAATTGAGAATTTTCATGTGTTTTTAAACCTAAATTGTTGACAAAAGTGATCTGAGCCTATTCCATCTGTTTCATGGCCTTAATCAGGTACACTCTATTTCTTTGCTCAGACACAGATATAGCAATGGCATTTTCTTTAATATCTAGGGTAATTTTGAAATTATCTATTTTTTAGGAGTAGCAAAAATCTTTTTTCAAAAGATCAAGAATCTAAATTCATCAACATCCTGAATTGCCTTCCTTTTGGTTTTCATTAGCTGTTCAATTTCCTGGATTTAAGCTGCATTTAAAATGCCAGAAAAAGGCCAAGATAGAACCTAGTTCTGAGATTTCCAAGTGACCAGATGGAAGAACTAGAAATCTCACCAAAGTGCCTGTCCATTGCCCAACAAATTATGCAGAGTACCTCTTGCCAAAACTTACCCAAACTCAACTGAAATTCCATCTGAAGTCTTTGAAGTCCTTTTGGAAAAGTAATTAAAAAGAGTGACTTGTTAATCACTCATTAACTCAAAAGTACGTAATTTTATATTATCATTCGTTGGAACTATCAATAAGGCTGTTTCTATTTTCCTTGGCATAAGTGTTTTGACATTTGGAATTCTCAGAACCCAACATCAAGATCTAAATATGAATTACTGGGTTTTTTCTCCTGGTAAAAGAGTCATGCATTTTTTCCAGAATTGATTTTACTGTGTTTAGACTTAAAACATTTTGGGTTCAGCCACCTTATGTCAGAGCTATATTTGATTTTGCAAAATCAGAACACCAAGGACTTTTGGGAGATGGACCCAGCACAGAAGCAGAAGATGTAAAGCCTGTATAGAGTCGCCCATATCCAACTCCCTGTGACGAGTTACCCCAAGAGCAAAAGTCATTGTTATGAAGGGCAGTAAGCTTTGAGAGCCCTTTTTTTTTGGCCTTGTTTTTAATAGATGTTATCTGGTATTGCCCAAATGTAAGAGGCAAGGGCAGGAAAAGAGGGAACAAGGATGAGTCATCAAGCAAACATTCCAGCCTTCCTGCCGATCAGAAGAATTCCTCTGAGGTCAGCCACAAAAATCTCCGTCTGTATCAACAGCCCAAGAGAGAGCCAAGAGAACGTAGAAAGGACCTGTAAATTGCAAATGGTTCCTTCTGTAAATTGCAAATTGTTTCTTTTGAGACATGTCAATACCATCTCACACAAAACACCTCAATGGTTCTGGCAAAGACAAAAACGTGGAAAGGAGTCCACAACTGGTGACAACAGTTGTTAGAGCCAGCATCTTTCATATGAAAGAGTGAAAAGAGCAAGAGTACTGAGCAGATGTGATGGTTGTTTCCAAAAATATGTGAAGTTATAGAGAAAGCATGTGGCCTCTCATATTGAGCCTTTTTCATAATACAAGAAATATGGTGTGCTGATGAAATCGAAAGGCAGCAGATGTGAAAAAAATTGAAAGACTCTCAGAGACCCTGATTAACTTGAGGAACTCAATGACACCAGACATCACTGAGGTCAACAGCTTAAACCCAGGCAAGTAAGGAAAAAAAGTGAAAACCCTGGCAGCTACTCTCATGTCTAGCTCTAGGGATTCCCCGTTCCGCAGAGTGCACCTATTGCACTCAGTATTTGGGAGCAAACTGGTTAAGTTTCTCTCAATGTAAGTAAAGCAAGGTAATGGTTTCAGAATGGAATCTTCAATTAAAAACTCACTTTAAAATTGTAATAAAAAATGCAAAACTATGTGCAACAACTGTTTGCAGCACTTTGCTATCAAAGATTCATTGGAAATAGTTGTAATAAGTTTTATTCTGATTTCCTAGGATAGCCCTTAATGCTGTTATATTTCAGGTAGAGGAGAAATGCTTCTCTTGTCCCTTACATTAGTCTAGATTAACAGGCTTGATAATTGCACAGATATTTGCTGAAATTTTAAGAAAAACAAGAGCTGAAATCTATGTATAATGTTCCAGCTGTCTGCAGATTGAGGAAAAAAGTAAAAATTTAAATGAGCTCACCAAAAATAATGAAGTCTGGCTGAAAACCAGCTGGGTAAGAAGAGAATTTAGAATCTGGAGTTACTTTGAGTACTGAATCTGATTCCAGTAAAGCTTTAGTATGATTCCAGCAAAAATCCAATTTCCCTGCTGTTGTTTTTCCTGGGAACTACTTTTTAAAACCAGTTGTACCCTTGCCATCCCTTCCAGAAAATGGTTTGAAGTGGATATAAATAAGGAAAAGATTTTGACCACCATTTTCTCTTTTGACTCTCCTGATAATTGGTGCAGATACTTCTGTCAAATAGATCCCTTAGCTAAGACTAAATAACAGATTGGACTCAAGACAGTCCCATTAATATGATAAAGAACTAATTTTTGATGTCCACAGTACATGAAAGTGCAATGAAATACCCTCCCATAACTGCAAATCATTATGTTGTTTGGTAGAAATGACAGGCTGATATGAAATCTTCCAATAAATTGTGAAGATGTCAGAACATAAGAGTGCCTTAAACAGAAAATCTAGAAAAGATTAAGGGAAAATTCTTCTTTTTAATGGTGTGATCTTGTAGCCAAAGGAGCAGTGTAATGAGCTTTCAGTAGTAACAATCAAAAACATGTTTGTGAAAAAGCATTTGACATGTCATAGGTCAAATGACAAAGCCAACAAAGAGTACAGGAAAAGAAATGCCCAACCTGTGACTATAGAAGAATGTTGTTGTAGTTTATAAAGCAAGGATGAATAAGAAATTGAATAAATTAAACACACTGGAAGGGAAGAAAATCCTATATAGCAAATGGCTTTGAAATATGGAAATGGTGTGACTGTCACCAAGTCAGAAAACCAGTGATATAGAGTTGTTGCACAGCCAGTGCAACAGTGCTGGTTGTCCTTTGGAAAGCACACTCAGATATGAGCTAAAGAATTAATTTTATTCCAGTCTAAATGAATGCCTAGTACAACATAAAATACTGCAAAAAAGAAGCTCTTCTGATAAATCACCATTACATGTTGTTTGTAGATTAGACCATATGTTCACACGAAGGAAGAACATTGCCCAGAACTATTTCTAAATTGCTACCATTACATCAGCCCCCAGTTATAAAAATAATAGAAAACCTTTTGCAGATAAAGTCATTCTTAATTCAGCAGAAGGATATGGATTGCACAAAAACATTATTGCAACAGAAAACAGGCTTTTATTGCCCCCACAAGGTCTCGGGATATTAGCAGGGACTTAGTGAACACAATCACAGAACAAAAATGCAAGCAGTACATCTGCCAGGAAGCATCCCATTGACTTTGCTACCAAATTTGGAGACAACCTTGGAGCAAGAGCTGGAAAATTGAAAACAAATAAATAAAAAGGACACATCATTATTGAACGGAAAAAATATGAAAACATGCAACTTATTAGAGACATTGAAAAAGCTCAGAGCATCACAAAATGGTCACAAAGCATGAGCATGAGAAGGTTACTTTTCACAAATATACTTCAACATTTAAAAGAAAAAGATACTATTTTAAAGAAAGAAACAGTGATGAAACAAAATGCAAATGATGATTTGAACACATTAAAGAGAGATTTATAACTTGATTTTTGGGATTTTTTCACAGAAAAGTGAAACCCTCAGCTTCTTTGAAAATGATCTACAAAGATTTTGTTGTTATCTTTGAGAAAGGTGGGAAAGACCAAAGGAATTGGCAAGTTTCTAACCTACACTGATGAACATTATGGTCTATGAGTTACACAGTTTGGAATGAAAACAGACCAACAATGGGCTATTTTCAAGAAAACTAGTTTTCACATCCACTTTTTATTTCTTTGTTTCATAAAATTCATGGCACTTTAAACATCATTTACATTTTTCCTTTCATAATTTTAATAATTTTTAGAACATTAAACTATTTACTGGAAAGGTAGTTTTCATTTTTTTCTTTTTTTTTTTCCTGGAAAAAAATGCAAAAGAATTTTGGAGCTGATTTTGGGAGCTATGTAAACAAATATTTCAATGTTACAGGAAAGTAAAATGGGTCATTTAAGCAGTAGGAAATTGGAGACAACTTTAAAACTGCTAGGCAGAAAAACAAGAGGTGCATTCTGTTCCCAAAGTATTACTTTGTTCCCAAAGTTCAATAAATCAAATCATCATTCCATGATTACTTCTTCTCCCACCTCTTTTCTGCATTCTCAATGTGGATTATGTGGTCTGAGACAGGATTTGATCCTTATGAATTTATATGACATATCACAGAAAACCTCCAAACTTAAGTGCACTCTAAAAGCAGCAGATCAATAAAGAAGGATAAAACCACCTTTTAATATATTTAGGTATGCTAAACATCAGGTGTTCAATGACAAACATTGAAATATATTTCCTTTGGCTAGCACTGTATTGCAGTTGTCCTCATAACAAATTTCTGAAATCCCTGTGGAATATGTAGAAAACAGAGAGTAAGGAACTCAGTGTAAACACTCATTCATTTGTGAAAAGCAGATGTGTTTCTCACAACTGGCATTGCAGAAGAATAACACCACACACCTAGCACGAAGAGGAAATTCTTCAGGATTTATCAAGGCACTGGGAAGAAGTAGCTTTTACAGCAGAATGAGCTTCCGCATAGCAAGAGGCAAGAAGCTGGCAAGTGCTGTCTTCATTGACAGTGACAGAATGGAAAATAGCCAAAAGCTATTGAAAATACTTATGTTAATACACAGGAAACCTTGAGATTCTTTTGTAGTCTAATACTTGTCTGAAGAATAATTCCATTTGCTTTGTCATTTACGCTTCTCTGCCAAGTTTTTCTGAAGCCAGTCCAGAAAAGACAGGCTCACATGTAGTACTTCTATCTCTATTTCTTGAACATGAAAGATCAAAAAAAACCTAAGTTCTGTCATCATTATAGGGTTTTTTTTAATTTATAGAATCCTTTATTTGTTCCACAGGTACTACTCAGTGTGGCCATGGCCCATCATCAGAAAAAAAAAAGTAAATAAGAAAGAAAAAAAAAGGACTCCTACTGAGAGAAAATAATATTTTTTCCCCTCTCAGTAGGTGATTTTCTCTGAGGTCAGCCAGGTATGTGGGACTTTTTGTTTTTCCCACAGTATTGTGATTTATTTCCTGTTGATAGGAAAGGTTAACTTTTGTGGTAGGAATATAATTTGGTTTGGAAATGATAATATAACTAGTGCCCTAAAGATTTTTTTTTTAATTGCTGAAAATTTGGAATATGCCAGAAATAAGAGGCTGAAAAAAAATTAGAGAAATACTTATTTCCTACAATTTGTAATTCTCACCTCATCCTTTGTTAATTGTGTGCAGTGATTATGCCATTTGCAGTAACCTGAGACATGTCAAGAGCCAACAGTATTTTTTCAAGAGCAAATAATACTTTCAAAACCCTGCATAGTAATCTTGATGGTAGAGAGGCTCTAAAATGCTCACCATCTCTATAAACTAAAAGCATATTTAAAATACAGGTACTACAAATATTAGTAAAAATCATGTTCGAATAAAAGGAACAAAATTCTAGCAATGGATATATCAGGACTTAATAATTTCTGGTGTAGAAAGACAATGCTAATCCAGAGCCAGCCAGCTACTGTGTGTCCTTGATGTTTGTGTGACCAGCAATATTTATAAGAAAAGCAGCAGTCTCATCTTAAAGCCATTAGTGTGAATGTGTCAAGAAAATTTCTCAGGTGTTCCAGCCACATAATACTCTGAAAAGATCATTTCTGACAGTCTGGAAACACAAAAAAGAAGGTATTTATGAGATAATGGGATAGCTGCTGGGTTTTGTGGTTTGTTTGGGTTTTTTTAGTTCTCTTTACTGTACATGCCCAGTTTGCACTGTGCAAAGCCAGCAGCAGACAGTAGAGGAGCTACTGTACTCCACAGAAAAAAAGAAGGAAAGACACCAGATGCTAAAATGGGCATAATGGAAATGAGAAACAGTCACATTATTTCTCTAGCAGAGGTTGCATCTCCACCAGAGCAAACAGATCAGTTGTAAAAACAAGGCCACTCTTTAGGTTCCTGTACCTGTGCTCATATATTTTCTTCCACACATTATGCTGGTGATGGCTTTAATTCTACACAGTCATAATTTTCATTACACACTGTTTTTCTAGGGTGGCTAGGCAAGGTCTTATTTGGGACATATTAACATACATTTTAGACTAATATGTTTGACATATTTTCAGTTAGACATTGGAAGGCATCAGTAAATATCAGTACTTTGGAAGGCATGCTTTCACAGTGAAAATAAAAGATACCTCATGCACACTCAAAACGCTGCCTTGCATTTTCTAACACTTCCTTGAAGTCCCCCCCTCAGATGTTTTCACCATTCTCAGAGGCTCCTTGGAGGCCCCTCTTTTCTCTTTGTCCTTCTGGTAAGCATGGTAGCTTTTCTCCTGAACTTCCCAGCAGCTGACTTATTTTTTGGCGCAATTCCTGCCACTGATTTCACTCCACAGCTGCACTGTGGTTGCAGATAAAATGGGCATGCCTCAAGTGAATTTAAACTTGTAATGGTCCCTGAAGCACCTGGGGCTTAATCAGTTTCCTATTTGAAGCCCTCAAGAGGACAGAGCACATTAATTAATCACCTCAAAGATGTCAATTGCTCTGATCCTCAGCCGGAGACTGGACAAACCCTGTGTGTTGAGCTCTCCTGAAACAGAAAGATAGTTTTCTGTGCAAGGCAAGCTCACATAAAACGCTAGGAACATATCACCACAACCACTGATTTCTCCAGGGTATAAGAAACACCTTTCTCCTGTTTCTTCTGTGTTTTTTTAGCTAGGCAGGTCTCAAAATCCATCTTTCTATATGAGGTGTTTTTTTGTTTATGGGTTTGTTTTATGGTTTTTGTTTTGGTTTGGATTTTTTGTTTGTTTGTTTGTTTATTTGTTTTGTGGTATGCTGTAGTCTACAGAAAAAATTTAATAGAATGCTTTTGGGTTTGGGGTTTTCTTTTATATTAATGAAAACAAAATACTGGAGCAGGCCTTCCTCACTCAAAGGTTTTTTTTGTATTTAAGTGTCAAGGTGAACATGTCTGAGATCAGATTATTTTATTGTTGTTGTTGCTGTTGTCATTAGTTGAGTATTACTTCATTTTGTCTGTAACCCCTGACCAATTTGCTTGTGTCTCAACTGTGCTCACCAGTCAGATGCTCGCTGTTAGCAGAGTCTTCTCAGGCAAACACAATCAGAGATGTGCAGGGTCATGTGTAATAAGCTTGTCCTGGTGTGTTCTCATTACCCAGAAAAAGGAGTTCAGGATAACTGACCCCCTTAGTCAACCCAAAAAGAACTGCCTACATATTTCTGCTTCAGCTCACGATCTTAGTTTCACCATATTAAATATATTGTGCTCACAGTCTTTGCCAAGGACGCAATAAGCTGCTCTCCAAGGTTTCTAGCTACTGTTGAATTAGATTGTTCAAATCTATATAATATTCCTATTACCAGATAAAACTGGTGTTTATATATATATTTAATACAACTAGAACTAAGCAAAAGAGTGGAAATACATTGATAGCGAATTTAGAGCCATTACGCTGGAGATAAATTTGAGCCCAATTTCTCCAGAGAAAACTGTTGAGCAGCAAAGAGTGTTCTCCCTCTACAAATCCTTGGATGTATCACTGCACAGCCTGGCTGTATGGTGCAGAATGCAATTTCTATTTAAAGCCTAACACAAAATCCTATTCTTTTCTATGAAACAGCTAATTTTTTTGCAGAAACCTGAAGACATTAGCGGAAAACATGCACAATTTAAGCATTTATGTGACAGCCATGCATATGCAGTATGTATACACAAAATACTATACATATATTCTGAGAGCAACAGATTACACTTTCTGCTTTAAAGTAATCCCTCTGGCACTTTTGAGATGCCAGATATTACAAAGTATTGCTATTTTCTGGTGAGCAAGGCAAAGTAGTAAGCAGACGCAATGCCCTTCTCCTAAGTGTTGATCCCATTTATTTTGTGCACAAGGTAGAAGGAAACCGGTTTTCAGAAAATGATAACAGCTTTGAAATAGAATTCAGCTGCAAGTAGTGCTTACTGGCTGAAAAGAGTTTTCAGTCCATTTGGTACAACAATAATAGTTAAGGTTAGGGAACCATTTTTCTCCCTCCTAAATATGTCGTAGCACCAGCATGATTTTAACAAGACAGCTCTTCGTTTTTATTTCTTTCACTCATTCCTTGGGTTTGTTGCCAAGAGCAACACAAAGAATGCACCAGGGTGTCATAATAATCCTCCATTAAATCCCTAGTATTTGAATTTTAATGCTATAATTCAACAGCTGACAAAAGCCCATTGAGCAGGTCTAAGGAGAGGAAAAGAGCTGGTCCCATTTTCTCAGGGGGTGATGCTATAGCAACATGGAATGAATTTGGGGTCAGGGAACAAGCTGTCTCCAAGCTTTGTTTGCATTTCCTGGCTAAAAGTAGAATCTGGTGTTATAAATTTTACCAAAATAAGTGGTTATTTGGAGTTGCATGAAGATCATTCACTCTGTAAAAATGTGTGCCTTGTAAAAAAAGAGTGGAGACAACAAAACCTGCAGCCAGCCATGACAACAAACTAACAGACTATTTTAGAGAGTGCCAGTCTAAGAATTATTTCACAGTCCTTCTTCCTTCTCCAGTTTCCCTACCTTCCAGCACAAACTCTGCACCAGAACTTGAAATGATGCAACACACTAAGTCCATTCTAAAGGAATAACACAAAGACAGCAAAGTCAATAACAGTGGAACAGAGACCTCTTATAATCATCAAAGACCTCGGAAAAGTCTGGTATGTCATTTGTTATGCTTAGCTGTCCCCACACTGAAGGCTTTTGTGCTCTGGGGAATGTTGTTTGGTGGGGACAAATGAATACACCTGGAAGACAATTGTCCATTGTGCCAACCACTGCTCACTGGGTGCAGTGCAGCCCCTGGCTGCAGCTCTCTCTTCCCAGAGCTCTCCTCTTCCCTCAGGGCCGGAGTCACTGTGCAGCAGTTCTCAGAGCTGAGTTTAGTGGGGATTAGAGCTCAGGGTGTCTGTAGGTAATAGAGTACATTGGCAATTTCCGTGTCTTCCACTGTACCGTGAGGCATATTTTAAAGAAGAGGGCTGATGCATTCTTCTTTGCATGTATAATAATCAGAGATTCATTAGATAATAGTGATGTAATGAGATATAAAAGATTAGAAATAATATATGCAATTCTCTGTGTGGACATACAGATTTTGTCATTGAAGAAAACTATCAGTATTTTATTGAATTTGAGATCATGGAAACTTTTTCTCTATTTTTTCACTTGGAAATCCATTGCTGATCACCTATAGCCAGCCAACTCCCCAGCTTCTCTACTGCTGGAGACTGCAGCAAGGATGTCTCAGTTCTGGCAGGTCTGTTCAGGCTGTGAGATCAGGGACACTTCAACACAGGGAGTACAGCTGTTAACACTGAAGTAAGGTGGGTGCCATGTGTTTGCTAGGTGAAGTGATGGAGGCAGGATGGAGGAAGGAAGAACTGCTGTGGCTGTAGGGTGAACAAGTGAGACATGGTTTTGAGGCCTTTGCGAGGTATTTGTATAGGACAGAGCAGGATGAGTAGGAACTGGCAGAGCAGCAGCCCCTCTTGCAGCTGGTATGTTTAATGGCTGCTTGGTCCTGCAGACATTGTACGTGGGGTACGAGGCTCCTGAAGCAGAGGTTGTCTTGAACTGCAGTGCCTGCAGATCTTACTGATGGGGTTGCATTTTCTGTCTTTCACACAGATCCCTCTGACAAGGGTTTGGTACATAGCAAGAGGTTTAGGAAGCCTTCTTCCTTCCGTCTTCCTCCAGAGCTCAGTAGCAAAAGCTTTCTACAAGAAAAACACAGCTATGGAGTGTCTTCCTCTGCAATTCTCAGTCTTTCCTCCCATGTCCCTCTGGATGGGTGAAGCCACTGGGGACTCAGTAAACCACTCCTCTCTTCAGCATACCTCTGTGACAGGAGCTCCCTGATTTTGCTTGTTAACAAATTCATTACAGCAAATTATTTTTTTCCAAACCTGCATTTCAAATTTATCTGGGCCAAACTTGCATTAGAGCTGCTACATGAAATGCACGTGGTTGTTGCTAGGCTGTCCACATGCTGCTTTTTGGAAGTGGTACATCCATTTCTGATCTGCATAGTGCATGCACCCATTTCTGTCTACTATTATACCAATATCATTAAGCTGCTTATTCACAGTCCTTTAAAAACAGAGCACCTTGTGCCTACATTTTCTTTCCCATGTTTGTGAATTGCTTTCTGGTTTAGTTTTGCTTTATCTAAGATGAACAGATTTTATGAAAATTCCATTCTTTCACCCTATAGAGAGTCATTTTTCAATAGAAAAGCTGTAAGCGCTGGAGCCCCACTCCAAAAGAGTTCAGCTCACTTGACTTCAGGGTCTTTAGAGCAGGAATGATTCCTGTCAGGCTGCTAGATCTAAAAGGGAAGCAGTTCATGTGCAAACAGCTTTCCATCATTATCCTGGGAAGAATCCCACTGGGAGAATAAAGAGTAGCCATAGGAGAAAATTTCTGCAGTAATGGCATGTCATTCCCTTGACCCTCTGCTGAAGTGTTCATTTTTGTTATAGATCAGGCAAGAAATATGACATTTTATTGTGCGAGATTTCCAGGCAAGCATTCCTCAATGGGGTGCAGTTCTCATTGGGTAATAATCTACAGGACCATTCTAGAGAAAACAAGAAACTTCATTGTCATAACTTTAAGCCTGGCAAGCTATAATTGTGAAGATCCTTTGTTAGATTTTTTTATTTAGTGTCCTTTGTGTGACTGATTTACATACAGAGCTTATTTGATTTATATATTAACCACACTGATTCTGATTATTCCAAGAAATGAAGAACAGAGGGAGAGTTTGAAAAGTTTGGCAAGGTTTTGGAACACCTCTGTTCTGGAACTGGGGATTCTGTGGATGAAATTAAAATCTCACAGCTTGAATTAGGGACCTCCCAACTTTTGCTGTAAACACCCTTTCATGGCATAAATGTGGCCACAATATTACTGAGTTGATGCCTACTCTGGCAGCAAAGTTTATAGGCATGCATGGATGGCGCTGCTTAGGATTTGCCATTCTTCACTGAATAGAATTTCACTGTGTAGGTGCAGATGCTGCTGTGGTGGTCTTCGTGCACTTTGAGTTGACTGGAGGAGTGGTGTGCTCAGGCCTCCAGCAAGCCAAACGCACACACGCACAGATTTACTGAGAATGACAGTAATCAACCCTTACAAGTTGCTTGAAGACTTCTCTAGTTTACAACAAGACTGTTGGCAATACGTCTTAGAATCAGCAAAATAAATGGCTCAGTAAAAAGGAGATATGCTGGAGAAGGAGAGCTGAAACTGAAACAGAAGGGACAAAGATGGACAAGCACTGAAAACAGCTCACTGCATTTGTGATGCTGGGTATGTCTACGCTGGTTTTGCACACTCTGCTGTGGGTTTCTTATGGACAGACATGCATCAGCCTCAGCCTAAAGGCACCCAATTTTGGCAATACAAGATCAGGGTGATACTGAGCCATAGATGCCAGTCTGAGCTCTAAAATATCTAAACACTGCAGTGGCTGTATTTCAACTACCTCCACTTCCAATATGTGTAGGGTACAAATAGTCTTTCAGAAGGTAAGTCTGCTCATTATTGTCTGTGGAAGTCCCTTTCTATCCCTTGTTACCTTGGTGCAAACCCTAGGCATCAGTCTTAGTTCTGTTTCAGATCTGCTTAATTTTGTTTGATGTTCATTGGACTCCTTTATATTTTTTGAAAGGCAACAAGTGATACTCCAGGCAGATTTGGCTAGCCAGTTTTTGACTACCCCTATGATGTGCTAGCTCTATCTCTTCCCAAAGGCATTCCTGTCAACATAACTGATTTCTCTTTTTGAGTATCTTTAGGATAAGACAAGCCTTAGGAAAGACAATGGATGGTATACGTATCAATAATCTGATGACCAGAATGAAGTCAGCATTGAAGTTCATAGTCAAGGGCTCTCAAAATCTACTGTAGTGGCTCCCTTCAAGTTTTCCATGATCCAGTACACAGAGTTATCAGAGAAAGGAATCCTTTTGCTAGCAAATGCCAACCAGAATTAAATCTGTGATCACAAGTATATCCTTGTGCTTTCTTCTCTTTATTTTCTATTTCCATGACCAACTGACTTACTTCTTTGGACAGAGAAGAGGGAAAATCAAGCTGGGAAGCAGAAAGAGATGTCCTGACTCTGAAGGTGCTGCTGAAACACACAGATGTTCCCAAAGAAAGACTGTTCCCTTGTAAATTAGTGTGAAAAGCTCTGTACCTTGACACTGCCCAGATTCCCATGAAGAAATCTCACCTCATCTAACTAATGTAGAGCAGAAGGAACAATAACACCTTTCAGAATTAGTGAAAGCAAGGGAATTGGTAAGATTAGAGGCAGCACATTTCACTGGTGGCATATATCAATAAACCTGTGGTGTTAACTTGCTCAGGAAGTCTGACCTACTCCTTAACAAGTGGAGTAGGTGAGGAAAGTCCATAGTGAGACTGATTCAGAGTGTTTTAAAAATGCCAAAAATGAAAAAATAGTAAATTCATAGTCTCTCTAGATTGTATAACAGAAGACTGAGAGGAGAAATTATAAAATATTTGAACAATGTGCAAGTTACTGCAGCAAGGAAGGGGATATTCCATTCTTCATGTCATTGCTAGAATGAAAAAAATCTTTGACTTCAAATGCATCAAGGGGGTCCATATTGAAGATACACTGAATATTCTTACAGAAAGGGTAGTGAGGGCCTGGGACAGATTATCTGAGAAGTATTAGGAAGGAATCTCCATTAGTGGAGGTCTTAAACACTTGAACACTTGCCACTTTGGACCTAGGCATACCAGATCCTCCCTTAAGGCATGGGCTGGAAAAAATGACTTCTCTTTCTATGCTTTTGTGGTGCTGTGGAATTTTTTTAACCTCATCACTGAATGGGTGTTTATATGATCTGCACTGTTTAAAGGCAGGCAGTTAACTTAGAATACCTCATTACTTTATTCAAACAGCATAGCCTTTCCCTAATAATGTTCTCACCAGAACTACTCATCCATCTTAATTCAATTCCTCCTGGTTAAGGAGGAGCTCTGATACTGTAATTTCAGTATCTTGATGGTTACATATATTTTTGTACTTCAGGAATGAATTTGGGACCTCCCTGGAACCTGTAGATATGAAACACATAATCCTGATCTATATTCCTAATCCATCACAGACCATTTTTCAGGGGAAATATATACATATTTTTCCCAACTAGAGATGAAAGATGGCAAAGGATACCACAATAAGGTACAAGATATCTCAAAGAGGACAAGAAACATATTATTTCCTTTTTTCACAGCTTGTTTGGAATTTGTTGGTGGCAACTGTGGCCAGTTAAACAGCAGTCTCCTAATGTTACTTATCTGTCAAAGGAAAGGAAAATTATGAAAACAACATTATGAAAACAACAGATGTGAGTTGTACCCTGGAAACTGAACCTGAGGTCAAACAAGTACTTCTTGAGAGTGAATAGAACAAAAATTAAATTAAGAACAACTTAAATGATATTTCTGGTTCTCAAAAGTTGGGATTTTTTTTTTACCTTCTTCTCAGAACCAATAAATTTCTTTGCTGACAGTAAGTTTCTGTGAGGAAGATAGGAAGCTATCGCAGTATTGAAATAATTAAATGCTTTGCTCTGTGTTAGGGTGAGCACATGCATCCATGTGAATGAAAGCTGATTTGGTGCTCTCTCTGTGTGCTGAGAAGTGCAAGCATGGACTCAAGTCACGCCTAACAATGGCTACCTCAGTGTGTATACAGTAAGTGCTCCCCTGTTTCCGTCTGGGAAATCCTGGACTGGAATATGTGTATGCATGCACTGCCCAGGTGGCTAACATACGTGATCAGAAATGTTTTCGGGTGCATCAGACTAGATGCAAAGATTAACTCCTGTAAGTACGTGCAGTGAGCCAGGGGTATCTGGAGAGTCAGCCTGCACCAGTGCTCCGGGCACTGGTCCAAGACGTCTGGACACGCAGCAACCCCTCGATAGCTACTGCTGTTGTCTGGTCTGGCAGCAGGACACCCCCTCCACCCTCTGGGCAAACCACCACATCCATTTACCAACTGAATTACATTTTGGGTTGGGTTAAAAGAGGGGACATGACACAGGAAGCAAGATAAGTCGTTCCCCTAAACACAGAAAAAACACACAAAAAGCCCCTGTGTTCACATCATTGCACAAATGTCCAGATGTAATGGGTCAAGCTGAGATGGAGTTCATTTTTCCCATTGCAGCAAAAGAAAATGTGAAAAGAAGGAGGAAGGGTGGGCATTTGTTGTTTATAACATTGGCCTTCTGGAGCAATTGCTGTCAGTGCTGGAGCTCTACTTCCCAGAAAGTGGCCAGATATCACTTGTCGATGGGAACCAGAGAAAAAAATCTTCGGTTTTCTCCTTTGCTTATCCATGCACAACCTTTCACTTTTGCTTTAGTAAACTGCCTTATCTCAAACTACAAAAAACTGGTTTGCATTTTATTTTCTCTCCCCTGTCCAGCTGAGAAGGGGGTGTGAGAGAGTGGCTTGGTGGGCACCTGGCATCCAGCCAAGGTCAACCTGCCACAAGAGATAAATCACATATTCTTAGGTTTTCTTTGGATTATCATTTTAGATACAAATTAACTGTTTTTAAAGAAAACTGCTCAGAATATATGTTCTTACCTTTAGTGTTTTTGCAACTGTGCCTTTGTAACTCTAGATGTTAAATTGGCATGGAATAATATAGCATTGTCAGATTAAAAAGACCACCTTTACCTTCTTAATTTGTAAGAAGGTAAATGTTCCCATTCTCCCCATCTTGTCTAGATGAAAAAACAGAACTGGGGTCTTGCCCTTCATGTGCAGTTCATCTGCATTTGTAGAAGTACTGCAGGAGCATAATCAACATCCTACTTAAATTCAGTAGTAAAAGTAGCTTTGTTTGCTTTATATTGAGAAAGTCATTGTGAGATTACGAACAAGCGAGTGAACCTGCCAGAAATCTAGGACAGTCTGTTGCTGTGATGTTTGGAGTCTTTAAAGCCAAGTGATATATTTTCTCTCAGCTTGGTCAGTCCAAAAAGCAGATTTTAGGAAGCCGTTGTATTTTATTTTTTCTGCTGCTGTCCAAGAATGCATGTTTATCCTTATACAGAGACAGTTGGACCAATCATCTTCTGAAATAAAATTATGAAAGAAATATTCATTCCATGTCAGATTCCAAGGTTTAAAGTTTCTGTGGGATTTTTTTATTTTGTTTTACTTTTTTTGTAAATTATTTTCACACACAAGAAAATCAGCCTCACACAAGAGCTGTACTCCACAGCTGGATCTGCTTCCAAGTCTAGTCTGAAGGTGGGGTATGGACATTGGATATTTTTAGCCACAAAATATGTGAACTACAAAAGTATGTAAACTACACATATATTTGCCTGTTCTTTCAAAGGAATTCTCTTCATTGCTGTAAAAAAAATATTGCCCACAGAAAGTTGGCAGAGTAGTAGTCCATGTCCCAGCAGATGCCTATGGAATGTTTCTGACTGCTCTGCATGCTAAAGTGTGTGGGTTTATAAATAGTGTTAAAATACTAAACTCTAGTTAAAAAAAAAAACAACTTAAAAACCCTTCATTTATTCCCCCCCAAGGCACATGTGGTATGGACAATAAACAATGCACTAATAAACCAGCCATTCCCTAAATGCTTTTCTCATCTACTGCTTTAAAAATGCAACGAGAATGGTCTCAGTTAGGTCAAACAGGACCACTTGCTAACTAAAGCAGTATTTGGGAGAGTGTGGTTGATGCAATATGGTAATTCATCACCTATTTCATATCTAATTATGAGCATAGGTCTAGATTTAGGAAAGCATTTAGATGAACATATAAACAAGTTTGTCTTCAAGACAAAAGTATAAATACAGTATTGTATAAATACAGTGTTGTATTTTAGCTAAGTATCTGTACCTGTTTTTTCTTATTAGCTAATTTTAACTGCTAATTTGTTTAACATGAAAGCTCTTTGAATAATTCTTGAAAGCATGTTTAATTCTCTTAGATGTGGAAAGCTCAAGGACAATTCAAGTGGTGTGAGTATAGCCCAGAATGATCAATTTAGAGAGGTACTTTTATCAAATGCAATTTTAAGATATGCTTAAAGCTAATAATCTTATTTTTCTTTCCTAAGAAAAAGTTATTGTTTTTTTAAAATGATTACACATACAGCTAATAGAGGTTTTTCATTACTTTAGTATCTTTCAATTGATGATCTAAAGATATGTTTTAAAGGTATGTGAATAAAGCAATCAAATACTCCTCTAAAATGTATAGCTACTTACCCTGAATTCCCAATATTCTTAACAAGATGTACATTAAATTACCCTTTTCTTTGAAGATTTGTAGTGATTGAATCTGCATTTTCTCAAAATAGTTATTTGAAAGTGTTCTACATTTGCTCCAACTGCATGAAATTGCTTCATCACACCACTTGATAGTCTAGGTCTGAAATCCAACTGTTTCCTGAATTAAATGGTTTGCTGCAGTGGTACGGTATTCCTGTGCCTCAGTGGAATGTCTGCCCATCACGTGCAGTGGTCAGCTGTGAATGTCCATCCTCCAAGGCTTTTGTAGCTCATCCCTTCCTCCCTGCTGGTCAACACTTGTATGTCACCATTGGTACAGATTTACCTATTAACTCTGAGTCAACAGGTCTGCTTCAAAAAATGTCTCCTTTTTTCCTTCTTCAGCTTCCTTCTGCTTATTCTGCTTAGCATTTCTTTTTTTTTTTTTTTCTTTTCCCCTAACTTTGCATCCTGAATGGCTTAAGGTCAGCTTAGGTGTAGTCCAAGTAAAACCAATCCTTTTTATCTTACCTCCAAAACCCTTCTGCTCACACTTTCTGTGGCTGCCAAGAACACCCTTTCCCTTGTAATCCAAACAATCTTTGATTCTTCTTTTGATTTCTCTCCTCAGAGTCTAACTATAAACAGTCAGACACACAAAAATTATTTTTTCCATCTTTGTAAAGCATACAAGTATCATTTACTGAAATTCAAAATTTTACATATCTCTGTCCTGCTTGTATTTTGAAGGTGTCTCCTTTAGTCTTGTGATTAATTTAATAGCTCACTTTTAAGTAAAATCATTCATAAAGTTATCTTTTTATGTCACCTTTAAAAAGATTTTACTACAACAGCAATTGTAATAATGATACCAATTATAATGCCATCATTATATAGCAATTCCAAACCCTTCTTCCTAATTCCTTTTCTTCCTCACACATATTATTATTATTATTATTATTATTATTATTATATTATTATTATTATTACTATTATTACTATTATTACTATTATTACCATCATCCTCCTCCTCCTCATAATCATCACCATCTTTCACACAGTGAAAGTATTTGGATGTTGCAGTGCTAGGTTTGGTTTAGCAAGCTGCAGCTTTCCCAGAGAGCACAGCTGGGCTGCTTAGGGCAGGATGGCCATTCCGCCCTCCTGGAGTCCTTTTGGAATTCCCTGAGCTCCTGCTCTGGCTAGCTGGGCTCTGCAACACAGTGATAGCAAAGCAGGCAGAGAAGGGACCCTCATGGCAGCTTCCGAGGATCTTTAATGTTACATCTTGTCCCAGAGATCCCCAGAGACAGAGAGCCCTCGTGATCAGGGAACAGGGGTTTTTTCTCAGATCGCAGGGGCGGTACATGGGCGAAATTCGGGTACAGGAACCAATAGGGAGAACCCAAGGGAGTGGCCAGGGCTAGGGGCAGGGAAAATGGAGGGGAACAATGTGAACTAAGAAAAGCAGTGGGTAAATAGACCACCACATTTGGAAATAAAAGTTGCTGAAGGTTCAGGTCATATACACCGCCTTTTTCATTTTTCAGCAAAGTTCTGGCAATATGTGCACATGTGAAAATACAAAAAATATATTAAACTCTTTGGCAGCCAAGTTTCAGTGGTTAGCATCTTTCGTTGGAGCTGTCTCCATGCCAAGAGGATATGTGCTTGATATGGGAACAGTTTTGTTGACTTCATAATGCTTCTTTGTTTTGGAGGGAAAATAAACACCTTTTGAAACAGCTTTAAAACATGTGTTACAAGGAGTCATGAAAGAAATAGGTTTTTTAATTGTCGGATCGAACAGGTCAAAAGGTGAAACTGCAACTATGTTAGGCTCTGATTGATAGGCTTTGCTGTAGAATATCTGTCTGCGTGATTCCCCAGGGCTGTTCAGCTGAGAAAGTGTTGTATGATCAAACCTGCTCTCAGTGGCTTGGGTAACAACAAGGGGAGTCAGGGGATGGACGGAAGCTCACTGCAATTTTATTTTTCATAATTCATTTGGGTTTTTTTGGTTTGTTTTTTTTTTTTTAAGGCCCCATTTCCTGAGAGGAAAAATCCACAACTCAGCTTGGACCTAACCTTTCTTGAAATTAAAGCAAACTAAGTTTCATGTTACTTTTCGAGTACACTTTTTCTATCTAAGGACATCAAAACAAAGTCAAGAGGAAATATTGCTACTTCTCCTATAATGGAAGTTGTTCTGGACTGAGTATGAGATTCACATTATTAAAGCTTCAGCATTCACCCTTCTGCAGTCCTAGTCCCACACATAGAAGAAACTTGAACTAAGAAGTGTGGTTTCTAATACAAAATCAAGTACAAACCTTACCGATGCTTCTGCCAGCAGCAGAGCTTTCATCAGGTCTCTCTTTTGTGATTTTTTGCCTGGTGATTAGCTCACCACAGTCAGCCTGCAGTGAGCACTCCTCTGTCTTCTACCTGCATGTCATCTCTCTTTTCAGGTCTGCTGAGTTTGACTGAAATTGGCTGATGGGTTCAAATGTTCATCTGCTGAAATATCTGGCAGACAGAGATACACACAAGATCTCCAAATGATTAGTGTTTCAGGCAAGAAGACAGACTAAAAGATAATTAAATAAAGTATATTTCCTCCACCCTGCCCCAAAAATTGAGGCATAAACTGAGCAATCTTCTGCAAGAAGTTTTTCTTCTGAAAAAAAAGCTCTTGTAAGTCTCAGATGCCCAGTATGGGTTCTGGCACTCTCATGATTTGATGTTAATGTCCCTTCTATCTAACTGTCATGGTTATCAGCAGAATAACCCCAGGCAGATAAAATATGGTCTTTGACTAATTACTCAAGACAATCACCAAATAAATTTATAAATCATGATTGTCCCATGCATGTTTTTGCCATCACTTGGTGTCAAATATCAACATAAATCAACATAAACAGAGTGTTATAAATATAATCACTGTTTAGAGAGCATTAGCTATTATCTAACTTCTACTTTGTATCTTGAGCAACGGATAAAGGGAATTCATTTACTATCTGAAAATGCTGAACCGGTTTAAATTCTGAGAAATACTTAAACACTGAAAAATCATTAAGTGCTATGAGCTGCATTTCTCTTTGAGCTGCATTTCTCTTCAAGCAGTTGCTCTGCCTCCATGCTCATTTCTTTAGACTTGTGCTTGTTGTGCAGGTATGAAAAAGTGCTATGAAGTTTAACCATAAGACTCTTGAAAAACAAGTCTGTAGGAAATTAAGTTTGTTTGGTTCTGAAAGGTTCTCTTGTTTTTCTCCATCATATAAATACTGAATAAAAAAATGAAAGTCTTGAAACACAGGCCCTGTCATAAAAGTTTAACCAGACAGGGGAAAGCTTGGTTTAGTAGCAGATCTCTTCAAAGAAATTTCAGATTTGGTTTGTCCAGGTTGTATAAACTGTAGAAAATGAAAATCTTCCTTTCCATAGTTTAATGGGTTGCAAATATAGTTTCATGTTTTATGTTAGCAATTAAATATGTAAACTATCAAGGTCAAAGTTAAACATGAAGCTTTGGTGTTTTGATGGCTTGATTTATTGGTCTGTTACTAGTTCTGCTTGAGATCATTGTATTCCTGATCTGTGAACTTGCACTAATTGCTTATTGCAAAAATAGTGGCTGTATTTACTTTACATGCGGCCAGTGCATTATGACCTCCTCATTGACTTTGGAATTTTGTTGTCCCTAAAAGCAGGGGGAGAAAGAAGCACCCTAGACTCTCAGTTCATTTCACTTGGTGCTCTATAAGCTGTATTTTGCCATTTCTCTGCTTCCTATGATCTATGCAGATGAATTGATTTTATGGTGGTTGCAACCTGTGTATGCATCTGAATTAACATGGATTGCAGATCAACAGAAGACAATTTGTAGAGCCATCTAATTTAGTGTAGTGGTTTGGTCCAAAATACTCATTACTGTTTACTATGCTTGCTAACCCATGACATTGATGCTGAGAATCTGACACCCAAAATCACACACATGCCGGGGTTTTTCAGGTTTGAGAGTAACTACTGCCTAGCACCAGGTCTGACGTGTTCTGGAGAGTGCTAGCTGTGGTCCCATTTTTCAGCTGTGGGGAAAAAACCAAGTTCGTTAATCCTAAACCAGTTCCATGATGAAAACCAAAGCACAGGAGGGAAGGAGGACTGTCATATTCACTTCCAAAGTACAGTCCTGCTTCAGTTGAACTCTAAAGTGGATACACGTTGTCTCAGAAGAAAGATCTGCTAAGACTAGTATCCTCTCCAGTAGAAGGTAGTAACTTAGGGGAAGGATGTAAGGAGCAGGATGAGTATGTGGTGATCCTTAATGAATATTAATGTCCACAGACAACACGGATTCATTGAAATGGTAAATCCTGAGTCAAGATTATGGAGAGGCCTCTCTGTGAGGGTTCACAGGTCCCAAGACTGCTTTTCCACAATTTTTCTCGTGACTGTTATTAAATCCATCCTAACGGCAGCTCTGATAATATGTAAACACTCCGAATGTGCCCATTTGTAGAGCTTTAGAGCTTTCACTTTCACTTTTTTTCTTTCACATCAGTGTCTTCAGGCATTTCCAATGGTGCAGCCAAAGTGTCTTACATTGGATCTCTAGAAGGAAGCAGACCCAGGGCGTACTGGTCATGTAGCTCCACTGTGCTAACAGAACAACATTTGGACCAGAATGTGCTGGAATGGTGACTGTGGTCTCCAAGTCAGGCATGCCTCATCTCTTCCAAAAAACATTCTTGTACAGATTAGAGGATAATCTGACAGGCAGGCCCAGCCAATTAAAACAGTAATTGAAATAGCTGAAAGTGTTTTATTTGGCAGAAACTGATTGTTCTACTTCATTTTTTAATGAACAAACAATCGGGGTCAATCATAATAGTTTGATTAATATAAGAAGTCATTTTTCTGTTAAGATAGTTTCCTATCTCATGTTTCTAAAATAAAAAAAATAGAAAAGACAGACAGAAAGAAAAGATTTCTTTGGGCCCTTGGTGGGACATTGTAAACATTAGTCAATGAATAAAATCCTGAAATGATGGTGAAACCACGAAAAGCAAAACAGTTCCCCTTTTGGCTAGAGGTAAGCAAAGGTATTTCAGATGCAAGGAAGGGGGAAACCTCAGGAAGCCCAGACTCATTAAAGGATTGAGGTTCATTTTCCTGAGTCTCAGAAACATTTAGGAAAACAACATTAAACAAAAAGCAAACTAAAACTTCCCCTGCAAGTTCTATAACCTTATTGAGTCTCCTGCAAAAAGCCAGGACTTTCTTTCATTCCACTTGATTTCGACCAACCCTGTACTATAAAGAAAAAAACAAGAAAAAAGAACCTAGTCCAAAAGCAAAATTTCAGTGAGGAAAGTAAATGTATTTTAAACAACCAGCACACATCACTAATTGACAGCTGCCTAGTGATTTACAGGAGACAGCCTGTTAGTACTGGGACAGGGCCAAGCAGTGCCCACATCACTGAGAGCATCTTAGCTGGCGCTTGAGCATGGGGAGCTCTCCTTCCTACTGTCACCAGTTTAGGAAAGCATTGGTATTCATCAAAGTACTTAGGCCCCATGCTTAATTTTAAGCATGTGCTTTCCTCAAAAGAGATGCATGTGAACATGTGCTAGGGATTTAAACACATGCTAGAGTTATTTATGGAATTGCTCCTTCCAGGAATGGCATACATCTGAAGGCAATATGGGAAGTATTGACTGCCAAGATGAAGGCTATGTCTTTTCTGTGGGTGAGCTGTGGATTTGAGTTCTCAGACCAGCAATCTGGCACCTTGCAGAAGGAATTTAAAGATGTCAGCTGTTTGCTGGAGATAACATGTGTGAGTAACAATACATGGTGCTCAGTCAAGAGTTGGAATGATGCATTCAGTAATTCTGACAAGGAATACAAACACTGATCTGTGTAGTTTAGTCTGAAGTGAGGGTGGCTGAGGGAACCACCATGTGTGTCGAATTCAATAATTAAGTACCTTCAAATATTTTCATCTTTGTTGAGCATGTGTTAGGTTTACCAGTACTACACGAATGCAAGGGTAAGTTGGGTTAGTCAAGGATGTCAGTCCCAAATAGTGGAAATGCCTTTCTGTGCCTTACATTAATTAAAAAATTTAATACACAATAAAGCCTGTCTTCTGGGAACTTATATTCCATGTTATGAAAAGCCTTGTAGACTTTTTACATTGGTCCTGTCTGATTTCCTGATAACAAGAATAAAATATGCATTAAAATCCACTCCATTTCTTTTACAGTCCAGTTGTTATAAAGGAGTTTTTGCAATTTAGTTGTAAAAAGGATTAATCACAGGAGTACTAAAAATATGCTCATGAACTGATTTTGTCAGTGAGCTGGAGTAGCTGGTCTGGACCGTGTTATATGCAATGAAATGAGGTCACATGTGTGGCTAGCTATGAACCCTCCTTTCTTCTTTCTCACTAGTCATATTGTAGAATTTGTGGGAAATATTGTGGGAAATACCACAGCTGCATGTACTGCCCATTCCACAGGGACAGTGTATTCAACATGGATGAGTCCCTCCAGTTAAGGATTTCATTCAAATTAGGTCCAAGGTTCTGGTGATTTCCTCTTTAGGATAATTTGAGGAGATTTGATTTTGATTTTTGCTCCTGCCATTTCTTCATCATTTGTTGAGTCAAGAGTTCTCATACCTGGAATGCTCCAGGGCCATGTAGCCAGCTGCTCTAGGATGTTCCCTCCATACCTGTCTCCTTCTGCCCCTTTGCTTCGGCTTATTCCAAAGCCTATTGCTACCTTTTCGAGATGACCAAAGGTCAAAAGTTCAAACACCGACAAATTATAGAGTATTGCCGAAAAGCTGTAAGAGGACTGCAACCAAATGTCTTGACACCTTTATTTCCATCTGTTTTCCTTGTGTAATAGACGCAGCTAGGATTATTAATATTCTAGTTGCTGCTTAAAGACCACAATTCCATGCTCTGACTGAATTAACACTGAGGTTTTGGATGTGAGAACCATATTCTGTTTATACAAACAACAAGATCATTGCGCAATCATTTTGTTGATATCTTATTAAGATACTTAGACTCTTTTCCCATGCTTGGGATGACTTAATAGGATTATCTTATTGTGAAAGAAACATTTATCCTCAAGTTCAAGAGGTGTTTATTAAAGACTCATGTACTACTCCACAGAATGACCTTTACCTCAGGATGTGTGTGCCCAGTGTCAGATATAGTTTGTACCGAAAATATCATCAGATTTGCCTCCATTTGATAAAAGAGGCTTTTCTGGAGACAACAGAACAAACAGCTTTCCCAGTTAGCTGTGCTTCTTAGATTATACTTGAGACAGCTGCATCATGTTTCAGATTTTTGTATTAATATGATAAATACATTTTATAATATAATAAAATAGAAGTAACTTTATTCTTTTAAACCAGAATTGTTGCATAGCATAGCATTTGAATCTGGCAGGTGGAAAAGAAACCACATTAATAAATTGTACTATGAAAGAATACTTTGTGATTTTCTAATGCCTTTCATTTGAGGATCCCAACACATTTTATAAACTTGCATTACATTTCATAGCATGTTTGTGGATATCTGAAGACTTTTTAATTCACATAAAAAAATGAGAAAGAGAGAGATGATAGATAGATAGATAGATAGATAGATAGATAGATAGACAGACAGATGAACCAGCCTAACTAGGGCTATACATCTTCTGCAATCTGTGAATGAGTCAATATTCAGTCTGAAAAAAATCCAAAATGTGGTACCTGTTTGTCTTTTCTAAACAAAATTTAGGTATTATTTTCCTTATTGAATGATCATAAGCAACACAGGAAAACAGACTGATTTAACTTAGATTATTTCCAAAAGCAGAGAAAAAGGTTCTACATTTTATCACCGTGATCCTGTGCTCTTACAGTATTTTAAAACTATGAAGACAATTGAATTTCTAATACTACTCAGTAGCACATGGCAGCATCATTATGTTGACAATTTTTAAACCAAAATTTTGTGATAGGTTTCCAGTCTCTGAATCAAAAACTACATGCATAAATAGATTTTCTGCTGATTCAAAAATGCTTATTGTGAAATTGAGCCAGTGCAATAAAATGGGACTGGGAGTCAAATTCTTCAGGCTGCCTGTAAACCACTCCTGTAAATATAATGATGTTGCTGCTCTCCCCCCATGTGTTTTTTGCAGATAATAATCAAAGAGACAGCAAACCAATTAAAAAGTCTTTCTATCCTACTGTGTTTCCTGTTGCCCAATATCCTTCTTAAGGCTAGTAGTTAATTAACCATGAACTGATGCTGCACTATTTGTCTTTTTTTCAGATCTGATAAGATCTGAACAGCCTTCCCAGCAACTTAAACTTTTGCTGTCAGGAAACCGACTGAGAGCTAAAAACTCCAAAAATATGTTTAAATTCTATAAACACAAAAGGATGTTTCAGAAGGTTTGGTAAAAATTTCATGAAAACCAGTCATACATTTTTATACCAAAAGCAGTCAATCTGGCTGCTGAGCAAATTACAACTCTCTGAGTGACTACTGGATGCTAGGGAATTAAACAGAAATAATGTCCAGCTTCTTCCAAGTATATTGCTCATCACTTTAATCAGGGACCTTCCACTGCTGTGGAATACACTGCTGTATATTTGAATATTTAATCCATATTTGCAGAAGTATGACAGTATGTCTAACAGAAAACAGACTATGTACACTCCTGCTAAAGCACTACACACTCTCGTTTAGCAGACAACACAACAGAGATGCCTGAGATTTCTACATGGTATTCTTGACAATTATGATGCTAGATTACAAACCCAGCTTCAATTTCACATATAGAAAGTTCTAGAAAGAGTTTTAGAAAGAACCTGTAGGAAGTCAGAGCATCAGATCAAGGTCTGCAACAGTTTAGGTGGCTTCTCCCAAATTTACTTAATGGAAATTTGCAGAGCATGATTCACAGTTATACTGCATCCTTGAGACTGCAGCCTGCTCAGCTTGCTCTTACAGAGAAGCTGTTTTCCATGTAATTACAGACAACAGGAGAATTATTATTCTCCAGTTTACTTGCTTTATGTGTGTGTGTGGGATTGCCCATCTTCTTAAGTCATCATGTCCCATCATGAAGAGACCATCTGTGTTTAGTTACACAGTGTATTTCATGGGAGCTATTTCTGTCACCCTACACAAAGAAGGTGCCACGGCTCTGGTTCCCAGAGTCCATCTGTCTCTTCCAGGAGCGAGAAATAACTTCACTTGTAACTTGCATTTTAAAAGCAGGTGCAGAGTAGTAAAGGAAACAAACTGAAGAAAGGGAAAAAAGTGGAAGGAAAATCTTGGTCTAGGGAGTGGGGGCCAGAGGCAAGGGACAGCAGGGAAGGCACAGAGGTTGTCTTTGTCTGATAAAAGTTGTACAGGTCAGCTTATTCCAGTTTTTGTACCCACTGTTGCCAAACTGTGGAATAAATGTATAAAACCTTCAAAACTTCTTCATTCAACTAACAAACACCAGATGAGAAAATCTCTTGTGTTTGGTTTTAAGCTGCTGCCTGGTGCCCCCATATTCTCTTACAATACTGTGTGGTATCTAGATACTCAACACATTACTCACGTAGACCCCCAGGCTCACATGCTATTGTCTCACACAGCATCAATCAGACAGACAGATGGTTTGGCCCAACTGGATTACTTTTAAAAGTATTCATCACTACAGATATTTTTTAAACACAGGGAAGTCATAATTCAGTGATTCGATCTATTTTCCAGTGACTTGGCAAGTCCACATTAGGATGCATCATTTGATGGCAAGCTCTACTCATGTCTACGTGTACTAAGATAAAATTGGGTAAGCCATACGTATCACTGGACTAATGGGAAGGTTTACTCCACAGGTCCCCACCATCCTGCTCCTCCATCAACTGAATTTGGAGCCTGGCCAGTGACTCTCATCTGGAGTGCAAACCTCAATTTCCTCCCTATAGGGAGTGTAGGGCTTACAGAGGGGACAATATGCTTCCCATCCTCATACTGACATGAAAACGTTAATGGAGCACTCACCAGATAATGGCCTTGTTTTCAGGAACCACAGTTTCTGATGCAGTCTCAGGAAATGTATGTGGAATAAGAACTCTGAAAAGCTGTGTTTAATAATGCTTATAAACATTAATCAGTTTCATGGATGCAGTCCTGTCAATTGCTCCACTGTGGTATCCAGTGATTGCTCCTAAAGAACACCCGTATCTCACATTCACTAATATTTTAAGAAAGATTGTCCTGAATTGTTTATCCATAGATCTTGAGCAAAAAAATCACTGAACTCTTTGTTCTTCCAGCTTGTATTTCTTCTGCATTTCCTTCAAAGATGGATTTCCTTCTCCTTGGGGAAACCCCTGAACATCTCTCTCCATCTACATGTCTCTCCATTCATACACTGTAGAAGTATAACTGCATGTCTAAAATTTCATAGGTTTCTGAGTAAAAAACTTCCGTACTGAAATTTAATGGATGCATGTTTGCAGAAGTAGGTTAACCATTTATGCCTTTTAAGAGATGTTTGAGCTGATGAGTCTTCTGAAGTTCACTAAATTAATGCAGGTCTCAGCAGAGCATGGTCAATCAATACTCACAATATCCCATGTATGTTGTAAATCTGATTATTTGTTTCTACCTGTGCCTGCTGACTCTTACTCTGTCACTGTGCACCTCCAACTTTGCTCCATCTTCTCTCCAACCACCCTTTAAGTAACTGTAGACATCAGTCAGACACTTCTGAACCCGTTCTCTTTTAGGCTGTGCAAATGAATCTCCTTTAGCCTCTTTTTGTGCATTATGTGGTCCAGGCTACTGACTGGCTTGGTGAACCTCTGCTGGACTCTTCAGCATGTTCATGTCTTGTTCTGAGGAGCCCAAAACTGGACTCTGCTCTCCAGGTGCAGTCATACAAGTGCCATAGAGAAGCAAACAATCACATCTCTTAACTTGCTGCTCTGACCTTAAAAAGCCACCAAGAGACCAGGTTCTGCTGATCCCTCACCATTTCTTTTCACATGACCTCTTCCTGTGCTGGTGTTAGCATGTGGGTACATGTGAACCAGATCACATCCTATACACTTTGGGGTTTTTTTCTGTACACATCTTTAATAGATTTCAAGTGGTTTTCACTCCTATAATTGCTGACTGGTCCCCCTTTCTTCAGGGGATCAGATTGTCTGAAAAACACAGTATGAAGTGTGATGGAGCAAGAGATGCAAAGAGGGAGAGTACAGATGTGTAACACGATGATTCATGAAGAAACAAAGTGAGAAGTATCAACATTTATTCCCACTAGACTAATTCCCTTTTATGAAAGTATCACTGTTTTGGGAACATTTAGCTGTGAAGTGGAATAGGGGCTGGTCCAGACTTCTCACCTCAGAAAGAAAGGAGGATTTTGTCTCTGACTTCAACAGTAGTAAATCCACAGATCCTCTGCCAAACCATACAGTGAATAGGGAGTAGAATGTGTCACAGCCACTGTGGTGTAATGCACAGCTGCCATTAACACCCCTCAGTGTAACAGTCACAGACCATCCTCTGCATGGATTAAAAAGTCCTTTTGCAACTCCAAGACAAAAAAGGGGAAAAAACACTATATACTTTGCTTGTCCTGGGGGGTGAAATGAATTCAGGTAAGAAATAAGGTAGGCTTTAAGACCAAACAAAACCTGCCAGTTTTTTGGAACAACTAAGAGTTTCAGCTGCTCCCCAAATTCTGAAATCTGTCTTGGAGAAAGGAATTTGCAGAGCCTGAAAGAAGAGGCAATGCCACACTGCCTGCCCCTAGCAAGGAGTGCTGGAGGGGCTCACAAAATAACTTTTATGTCAGGGAATAATTATTTTGTACTGAGACAGAAATTGTCTCATTTAAATAACATTTTTCCTACATTACTTTCTCAAGGCCCAAGGGCTGCTCTTCCAAAAAATGAGATTTTTGGCAGCCCCAGAGCTTTTCTCGTATTTCTGTCTGTCCTACTCATACTATAAACAGTATTCTTACAAAATAATTTCTAGACTACAGTTCTTCATCGGTCCACTGGAGAAGAAAGGAAAAAATCTATGTTTTATGTAACTTAACAGCTGCAGACAGTTACTCGGTTGTGCTGTACAAGTCTACCATTTGTTAGTCAAATAATCCAATTCTGTGGGATGGGATTATACGGATGTCAGACTAGGTGTTTGAATAGCCACTTTTGGCATTAAAAGCTATAAAAACCACTGTTATTTCAGTGTCGTAAACAATGCTGTTAAATACAAATTCAGAGTGTCTGTAGGCACCCCTTAAAGTTTTTATATTGTATTGGAGTCACACATCATACTGAATATACTTCATAGTTTGGGAACAAATTCAGGCGTCCTAGAGGCTGGAAGAGACCGGGGATGATAATCAGCACATAGTAATAAGAATCTATGCTCAATGAAACTAGATTCGATGGAACTGTGGGAAAAAATCTTTATAATTCTTCATTCAACTTCAAAAGCAAATACCAGTTTCTGTTCTCTACTATATTCAGTTTGCATCTCACAGACAATCAATCTAGCTTTGAAGGAAAAAAAAGAAAAGGGAAAGGAACATTTTATTCAAATATCCACTGATAGACCATTTCGGGGTGTTAAGTCTACTTCAGAATGAAAAATTAAAGTTGATTTTTTTCCATAAATTATGTAGGGATCAACTCACATGATAAATAATACTGAAAAAAAAAATTTGTTCGATCAACAATATTCCTTTTACTTTTATACCTGTACATTTGTGGGTAGCTGAAATACAATCCTTGACCTGCCTAAACTAGCAGGGATTTTTGTTGAATTTGTGAGGTTTTTTGCAACAGTGATTTTATTAATTCATTTAAAACGTGTGAATATTTTTGCCGTGCACAGATTTCCAGGGGTATCTTGGATATGTATCGAATGCAGGGAATGTAAATTGCCCCTCCTTCTGGCCAGGGATGGTGACTGACAATTTAGCAGTCCTGTGATGCTCTAAAACATCTCGAGGAGCAGTAACCCTCCAGGAGACTTCAAAACTTAGACCATAGTCCCTCCACCTCCTATCTTGAGTCACAGCTACAGCAGAACCATGAATCAGAGACACCCAATGCCCTACACCATAGCACCTCCTCAGTCAATTCTCATTAAAATAAAATAGAAAGAGTTCTGCCAAGGTACTTTGAACTTTCTGGGGAGAAAGAAAAATGATAGTGCAAGCTGAAGCAATTAGAGGAGCTGAGAATGGCTCCATCAAACAGACGGCTAGAGGAATAGAGTCTTTCCCCATAGGTATTTTAATAATATTTTCACATTTTATATGTTCTATAAACAGTTTCAAATACAGTGGAGTTAGTGGGGATGAAGGAAAATATAAGAAGTGAGCAGGGTGGGAGTGCAGAATGAGGGAGGATATGAAAGACGAGCCATCTGAAATATGAAGATCGTAAGTACTGGCATGTCTGGTTATTTGAGTGTCCCTAGCAGTCAAATAATGAGCCTTCTTCATGTTTTGCCTTTCTGGACTTGGCTTGCTTAGACAAATTTGTAGGCATTAGGGTCTGTCTGGAGTTAGTTCCAAGACCTCTTTTTTTTTTCCCCTTAACATTTTGCAGCTGAGGCAGCCTTGTGAAAAAGACGCTTTGAAGAGAAACATTACCAAATATGTCTTTTCTCCTGCCCCTATCTTCTGTTTCCACAGGAAAAGGACGCAGGCACAGGCAGCCCAATGGAAACACAGGAACATCCACCGTCACTGGAGGAGGAAGGCAAGTCCTGCCTGCAGCCCTGCTCAGAGAGGAAGCAGCTGAAAGTAAACATCTTAAACATCAGTAAAGGGGACGCTGACAACTTGACTTTTCTGCCAGGTCTGTAAAGGTTTTACTCAGCGCTTCCACCACCTCCAGCTGCCCTTGGCCACCCCTGGCTGACTACCTTAGAGGATTGTTTTGCTTTCCGCAGCTGCTCTTTGCAAAGTGCAGACCGCAGGGTCTGTCTGTTTTTGTCGGGGACACCACTCACACAGGCAGGATAACTGGACCCTGTGCTATGAAATGCTTCCTGCCAGAACCTCGGCTGCAAAAGCTGCTACATAACCTGCCCACTTCTCTGTGTTTCCCAAGATTTTAAGCAATCACAGAATGAGAGTGGAAGAGGAGACCTGCTTGTTCCTTTCTACTGCTACCTCTTTTCTGATACAAAATGTTAATAATAACAACTGCATGTAAAAGCCCTAAGGAGGGTGGGCACTGTGCTAGGATTTTATAAACCAAAACCAGTTCTTACCCCAGATGGTTTGCTGCCCTGTTCGTTGATGGCTTTCCTACTTTTGTCTCAGTATCTTTTTTCCTCAAAAAGTCCTAGCCTCTGCAGTCACAATTACTCAAAAGTCCTGATTTACATGTTCTGAAACTCTTCTCTCTTTTTCCCAAAATGTTACTGTGAGCTTTAATACAAGCGAAACCAAACAAGTAATCATTGTTATCCCTGCACCATTCTTCCCTGCTACTCTCCAATCACTTTTTTCTGTAACCTATGATAGTGATACCAGACTTCAGACCATAGAGACCACAGTTCATCCAGACACACATAAAGGATGGTTTCTTGTCTGGTCCCTTTTCTGACTGAACAGGCGACTGCTGACAGGCAAAGTCTCCTAAGGCTTATCTCTGCCTCCTTCTCCTTCTTGAAGGAACTAATTCTGCTTCCTTGCTTCTAACCAGCTTTCACAGAATTTGAATATTTAGACTTCATGGCAAGTCAGGTTGAAATTAGCGAGTGCATTCAAGAGTTTGATCAAATAGATAGGCCAGGTCAAAATCAGGATATGCTATTTTTCCTAGGAAAACAAACAAAAATATTTCTAGACTGTTCTTGCAGATAGGGAGAAAATATTCAAGCTCTGGATACTCCTTTTCAGACCCTAGTCTGAAACACGAATTATTAGGGTAGCAAGGTTTCCCTAAGCATTCCTACTTTAAATTCCATTTTGAACAGAAATTTTTGTTCAGCTTTGTGTACTGCCTTCTTGTGCCACTGTATTGAAATATAGTTCAAATCAAGTGAGACTTGTGAAATCTTGTTCTCCACAAAGAGCTGGAGAGACATTACACTTTGACAAGCCAAAAAGTTGAGTCAAGACAGAGTATGGAATTGGCAGATGGCAACTTTATTTTGTAGTTAACAGATGAAGCTGCAGATAGGATTGGGACTAATAAAGAGCAAAGTATTTGGAATATAGTTATATCTAACAATAACCTCGGCCTGGGGTTTGAAGGCAGTAGGCAGTGTCTGTAAATTTTCAGGCAGTAGAAGTATGTGGCTAGGATTTATGATGTGTCTCATTTGGTGATGGCAGACTAGCAAAGAGATAAACCACAGATGACCTACTGGTAAGCCATTAGATCTTAGGTTATGACTTGTATGAAACCTAAGGTTAGGTGTAAGGCAGTTTTTAAATTGTAGGGAGTTATCACATGATAGTTTTGGTTTGTTTTAGCAAATGCTTGCTGCCCATGACTATCTTAGGTTAAGATAAGAACTAGAAGGAAGCAAAGAGCTGAGAGTCAGTTTAAAGCTAGTAAAGTAGCTGGGCCAGATCCTAAACTGTGCCAGACTGAGTTTAGGATTTGGGCTACTGGATTACTTTGGGATGGGACAGAGGATGAAGCCAATGTACAGTGTACAGTCCAGGTTTGATGAATTAAGGAGCTCTGTGTTACAGCTGTCATTGAGTCAAAACAGTGCTGTGGGTGGAACAGGGAAGCAACACCTCTTTGGCACAAGAGGAGAGGCCATTAGGAAGTCTTGCACTAATAAGAAGTTTGGAGACAACAGACTGCACCTGATTTTTCTCAAATCTAACTGGCAGGGTTGAAAGTGCAGCTTGTGACTGGACTCAGACAAATGTTAGGGCCAAGGGGTGACCAAAGGCTAGCAAACATAAGGTGAGATTGCATTACCACAGGTACAGGCTAGTGTGGAGGATTCCAGGCAAGGCAATGGCCAGAGCAGGCAGGCAGTGCTGTCAGAGGGCAGCTCAGGGCTGGCAGAGCTGCAGGTCAGCAAATAGCTTAGTGCCAGAGCCACCACCAAAGCTGACTTTCATAGGCCAGGGAGAGCCCCAAAGGGCAGAGATCCTGGAGCCTGACTGGGAGCTGGCATGGCAGGCACTTTGCACAAGGTATAAGGCTGCAGTGGAAGGCCACAGCAAATAACATGAGGCTCAGGCCCAGGGGGTGATTTTGTTTAAACCACAGGCACTGGGTAGATTACAATTATAGTGGTATGTGACTTCTTTTTCCTAAAATATTGTTAGAGGCAGTAGGTGTCAGTGCACAAGAGGTACATTATGAGTGAGTCAGTGTCTCAGTGAGAGTGCTCAGGCAGTTTGGAGCTAGGGTTAAGACTAAATCCAGCAAATCAGTCTGTGAACTGCACCCCTCAAAAGATTCAGCTTTATTTTTTATGTTGTTGTTTACCAGTTCTCAATGCAAACTGCTTATCTTCCTGAACTCCAACTCATTCAGATTTTTTCAGAGGAAATAATCAGAATTTTATTCAGTGTTATCTTTTGGCTTCAATCATAATCCAATTCACAAGTGCCTGCCTATATCAAGAGTTCTGAAAAGCTACTGTCCAGTGTGCATCAGTACTAGGTGCCATCTGAAGCTATGTCTCAAGCAGTATGTTGTTAAGGTCTTCACACCAAACACTGCCATGGGTACGTTTCATGCCAGACAGCTTGACAAATATAATTAAAATAAAGATAGAAGTTATATTTCTCCACTGAACACCTGCAATTACTTTATTAAATTCCTCCAGCTGCACATTATTCTTCAGCATAACAGAGAAAAACAGAGACCCGGTTGCACCAGCCCATATGAAGTGCAGAGGTGCCTCACAGAGACTCTCAGGGACTGCCCTGAGGAGAGACATCACGTCTGCACCTCAGGAAACACTGAGGCTGCTGCATGGTTTCTCCTGAGCAACACCTCATGAAATGTCACAAGCTTCTGCATACATCTGTGATGTTTTCGTTTACAGTAAAAAATAAAACTACTAAAATAGCAGAAAATAAAATTGGTAATGGAAAGAAATGTGCCTTTTCAACAAAAAACATTACAGACAAAAAAGAGGAGAGAGACATTTGCATTTTCAGGTTTAATATTCCCTCTGGCCTTTCAGCTGAAGCACATGGGGGAAATGACTTGTTGGTTTTGTGCTAACTTTAATCAGCAAATAACTCTTCATAATTTCCAACCAATATTCTTTCCCTTTGGAGTAACAATCAAATGGAGTAACCTCAATGCATGATATTCCCTGTTTACTTCCTGAGGAGACGAATAACAACTCCCTCCTGTTATGACTGTGTACAGATCCAACCCCTCCTGCAAGTCCCCTGTGTCACTCATCCCCCTCTTCCCACAAAGCCCTTGTACGTACATGGATAATTACAATCATTCTGAATTTTTGATCTCTTGGATTTTTGGGGGTTTTTTTGCTTCTTTCCTGCTCTCATTCCTCTCCCCAGCCTTATAATTCTTTGCAGTCTCTGAACAATGGATTAGCTGTTCCCTCCAGTAAACTTTTCCAGAAATAGGTTTTAGAGATTTGCCATATGTTTATCTTTCTTAATACTCTAGTGAGTAGCCCCCTCATGACTCATGGGCAAACAAAGGTCCTGAATGATTTGTTTATTCTTCTCAGCTAGATGGCATTGCCTGGGGCTCGCCATTCAGGCAGCAGAGGAGATCTGAGGAGGTTCATACTGTTGCATATATTTCATTACAAGCAACATCATATTTGCCCTGGCCCAGACTGCTATGAATCAGAATGAGGGCTGGAAAATCTAGCTGCCCTCAGGTAGTCCCACTCTGACACTGTCCCATGTGCCAGCGTGCTTCTACATGTACACCCGTTCCCATGTGGACCCACCAGTGCGAGAAGCAGAGGAGGAGTGGAGAGGAAGTCACCCTAAATAACCCAGATTCTGACCTTTCCCACTAGGCTGTCTCCCATTTCTGACACAATCACTGAATAACCCTTGCCCGTCAATGGTAAGGTGTATTTGCCTCACAAAGAACTAAGTCAAGAACAGTGCCAGAGCCCAAGAATTCAGTATTAGATAAATAAACAATTTTACCACTCCCGACAAAAATTCAACAGTCGCAGAGTTAGATGCCCAGCAAAAACAAATATGCCCAGAAGACCTGCACTGTGGGGCTAAGCAATATTCTTCAGAGTGCTGAATATAAGACTAGCTCTCATGGCCAGAGCTGGGTGTGCAAAGCCATGCAAAACATTCAGATATAAAACCTTAAATTACTTCAGAGACTGAAGAAGAAATGATAAGGTTACTCAGTTGCCCATCCCCTCAAGGGAAAGGATCAAGGTGAAAGATGCTAAATGGATCCAAGTAGGTACCTAAGCAACCAGGTTTCTTGCACTTGTAAACACTCCGTGCTCTCTAAGTGTTACAGTGGGGAAACTGCAACATGCGTATCAGACAACGAGGCCCGTGGAAAAGAAATATCTATGGACGGATTCTTGGTAGATGTTTCAGAGATGTTTATTTCTCCAGCCGCATGGCCGGGGCTCTGCTGAGGAACTGCTCAATCATGGGACCCGAGGGACCCTGTCCGCACAGGGGAACACAAAACAACCAATGGGGAATGAGGCTGACCAGGGGCAGGGAAACCCCATGCCTCCCCTCAGGGCCCCTCTCCCAGGGCTCCATGGCAGGGGGGAAGGGACCCCGACATTTCACCTGTTTATTTTTAACAAAAAGAGATGGAAAACATTGAAAACAACTGGATAAACATGAGATAACAAGGACAGTTTCAAAACAAAACAAGCCACTCTCCTGAGTCTTTAAATGTCCAAACAGATTCTCTGGAACATCTTAAGGCTGACAGAAGGGAGACAGAACTCTCCGAGCATGCTTTGTCGGGAAACTGAGGCAGGAGAGGGTTTCTTCTGTTTGTACCTGTTGGAACTCTAAACAACAATAGTTAATTTCTTCCTTCCCCCTCTTCATCCCCCACTCGGCATTGGAAAGGGATTTTTGGGGAAACAATTGGCAAAGGCGTGGTTTTGTGAGGGAAACCATGGGTGAAAAAATGGATTGGGAATACACTGGGGGTAATAGGATATAGGGTAAAAGGGAAAGGTGGGATTAGGAAAGGGAGACTGTAGGGGGGGCTTATAATGGAGATATTGTCTAACATGACTACGATTTTTAGCATATATACTGCCTATTACAGAAACACCATCAGGCCCAGTGTCCTCTGCTGCTTGTAACCCTTTTCTACCTTGCACAATTTTGAACTCTACTACTTCTCTATCTCCTAAACTTGGGATGTATTTTTCAGGGTTATTCTTTTTAATAGCAGTTCTATGAATGAATATGTCTTCTTGGTTGTCACATCTTGTTATAAAACCATAATTTTGTTTAACATTATATCATTTTACTATTCCTAAAACCTTAGCTACGGTGATTTTTTCCTTTTTCCGAGTGGTTGCTGTTTTCTGTCTCGCTGCATTTTTTGCTTTCTCTTTCACTATCGTTTGCTCCCGTGTTGGAATTGCCAGGGTTGTCAGTGCTGCCGGGGCCATCAGGGCTGCTCGTGCCTGTGCGCTCTTCCCAGGATCACATTCGGGGCCGCGTGGGGCGGGCCAGGCCACACCGCTCAGCTCCCCATGCATCGCCGCCTCTGCTCTCAGCTGCGCTGCCACTGCCTGGGGCCGCACCCACGTCTCAGCCGGGCCCCCAAGCGACGAACCCCCCGTGCCCTGCTCCAGCACGCGTTTCAGCTGGGTGCGGTTTAGCTCCACTGCTGCCAGCCGCCTGCACACCGCTCCTCTCATGGGGTTCGTTCCACCACGCGCTGCGCAGGGCCGGGCGGGCTTCCGCCATGCCTTGCTCTGCTGCCGACTCTGTAGCTCGTGCCGCTCCGCCCACGCGTGGGAATTGCTGCTGCTCAGAGAGGGCTCGGTCCGCTTGGCCTAGGTCGCACGGTCCCTGAGGCAGTTTTAACTTCGCAAGGACACAGCTAACATTGCTCAACAGTCTCGGTAATTAAATAATATTCACGAAAATATTCTTCCATCGGCATATATTTTGACTCAGAAATTAACTGTGTCCAAACAATATTCCAAAAGTCTTTGGTAAGAATTAAATCCCAAGAAACGTAGAGAAAGTTCTTAAACAACCATGAAAGGAAATGTTTCAGTTCCTTTTGAGTTTGAATTAAGCTAAAATTTACAAATCGTTGTTCAAGAATCTTTTCAAGTTTAAGATAAATGTCCATATGTGGCTCAGAGAGCCAAGAGTCTTTCCATGGTTCCTCCATAGTTTAGAGATGGAACAGCAAAACAAAACAAGAAGAGAAATCCAGAGTTTACTCACAAATCAGTCACTTTCCTTAGGGATTGGGGATCATTCTGCTCGCATTAACCACCATTAGTTACAGTGGGGAAGCTACAACATGCGTATCAGACAACGAGGCCCGTGGAAGAGAAATATCCATGGACGGATTCTTGACAGATGTTTCAGAGATGTTTATTTCTCCAGCCACATGGCCGGGATCTGCCAAGGAACTGAGGCAATCATGGGACCCGAGGGTCCTTGTCCGCACAGGGGAACACAAAACAACCAATGGGGAATGAGGCTGACCAGGGGCCAGGGAAACCCTGTGTCTTCCCCCCAGGGCCCCTCTCCCAGGACCACATGGCAGGGCGAGGGCCCCAACATCAAAGGGCACTGTGCTGGTCTGGCAGCTCTGATTAGGAACACCTGCAAGCTCTTACTTTTACAGAGAAGGTGTTGGAGGTTGGGCACAGGATGCTATTTAAAGGTCTTCTTTTAGGGCTCAGAAGCTTGAGACCTGTCCATTCAGTAACCCATACATATAGTTGGGGCACACCATGGCATTGATTAGGGTCATTGGTTAAGATGGAAAAGTGACAGGCATTGTGTGATAATTTGACAATCTCATGAGTAGATCTGGGAAGATATGCTGGTATACTGAGTGAGATAGATGAGGCTGCTGGGATGCAGCTATTGTTTTACACAAAAAGATGTAAAGTAAAACTGTTGGAGGAAAATATCTGAAGTCTAGACCTATGTAGCAGAGTTCCCAAAGTGTTTATGGTCCTCATTTAGAGAGAGCTGAACAGCAAAACTTGGAACTCAACACAAGGGTGACCAAGTGGCATGAGATCTCAGAAGCAAGGTGAAGAGGTAAAAAATTATCAGATCACCAAAGGAAGAAGATTAATCAAAACTATTGCGTTCTGAAAAACAAAAGAAGTCTTTGTGACTGACCTGAACCTCAACGTCTAAAATGGCAGGTTGGTACCAAGGCGTCCTACCTGGTATCCACCTCTTGTTTCAGAATAACATGGGACTCCTAAAAATATGAGCTGTGAAACATCTCAGGTACCACAGAGCACTTAAAATGTCACAAGTGACTTAATCAGGCACTTGAGTGGGTCCCAAACTGCCTGTCACCCATGTGAGCACTCAAAAGTCAAACTAGGTAAACAAGGATGTCTGACCTTTCTGGAATTCAGTGAAATAACGAAAGTTCAGTCCCTAAGGGATGACTACATTTCTGTACTTCAGAAGGTCACAAACCTTCTCCAAATGCTTACTCGACAAGGTGGGCTACCCCTGGAAGATCAGCAGATTAAGGGCTTGGGGACCCAGGAAACCAGTGAACTCCAGCAGGCTGCTGTAGTCAGCACCATTCCCTTACAGATAGGCACCTTCTGTTCAAAAGACTCCGCTGATCACAGCTGTGCAAATAGCAGGAGAAGGAAAGCCTTTTCAGAAGAGAGGATTTATGTCTTTCATAGGCCAAGCTTCATCTGAAATTGAGGGGAAGACCAGGACAGGTAGTGAAGCATGAATATAATACATACACTTCAAGGTAGTATTTAGAGTATGAGATCTTTTCTAAAGATTAAGAAGGGATCGATAGTATCTTCAGCATACCTTGGAAATATTGCCAGATTTTCAAGTTTTCAACATCAACAGTAAATGAAAGGTGAACTTCTTTTCTTAAAGGGTAGAAAAGGGAGGTGAAGGAAGAAAGATATAATGTTGGCAAGTATTTTGTTGCTTTCTCTGAGCAACCCTAATCGTCACAAGTCAAAATATTTTGCAACAGGAAGGAAAGGATAACTTGTACACTGAGGTCTTTTATAAGAAAGGAAGTTCAGTCAGATTGTGTGTTTCCTAAGCATCAGAGAAACAAATACATTCAGCATCAAAAAATGGAAAAACAGAACAAGTTTTCCAGGCACAGCTCACCTCTTCTCACAAGGCAGGTAGAAGTCCAACAGGAAGAGGATGAGACACAAGTTCAGGTGCTGGAGACCTAACACAGTATCTGGCTGTACAGAGTCATGTTAAATTCCGCCAATACTCCAAAACTAAGGCATAAAGGCTGAGCCTTTCAGTTGACAAGTTTTTGAGTGTGTATTTCTATCTTTTTATTTAAATATTTATCTTCTACAACGTACAACCATCATATACTGCATTTTTTCATCTTATATGCATTGTCTGTGCTATCTTGGGAGCACACTAACTGGTGCACCGAAAGGGGAACAGGTCTCTGCCTATGTATTTGTAGGCTGCATTTTACTTCCGGAGCAATGGGTTTGCCAAAAATAGAAGCATAATTTTTTACCTGCTTTGGACATGTACAGATAAGAAATTTTTTTAACATAAATACGTGACAAACTTTTAAGACTACAAAATCAGGTGTTCTGTCTGAATCTTCCATAATAGGTATAATATTATACATTGTAATTTAGAGACAAAGAATCTACTGCAGTGTGATTCCTCTGGCCTTTTTTTCAGCAGTGCTGCATAAAAAGGAGTAAAAATATTACTTTATAGAGTATCACTCTCTATCAACATGTGTATCCCTGCAAATCAAGGTGTATGAAATGTTTTTTGCTTCATAGGTATTGGGCTATTTGTGTAAACCCTAAGAATCAGAGAGGATCCTGTTCTGTGCTTAGTAAATACACTGTAATCTACTGTTTTGTGGAAGTAGTCACTATTTCTGCTGATTTTTGCCCAGGCCTGTGTTTTATAAACCTCATCATTGCATATGCCATCATAAGCACACATCATAAGGGTTGATGGCTTCAGTTACGTAGCTGGAAACATTGAATAATTCATGCCTATGTTCATATATTTCCTGGACTTTTCAGGCAGGATGGTTCAATAGAAAAGAGTTTGAAGCCTGCATAAGTACTGTGTCTACCCACAAATAGAAGCAATCATAATTATTCATTTGCTTATTTTATTGGTAAGAATAACCTTTGCGTTGACATCATACAAGTAGAAAGAAAGGTTTTGTAAAGGTAATGTGGAGGTTTGTCTGTGCTGATTTTCTGGTCATTCCATTACCAGCTGCCAAATCCTGACACTCCTTAACCATCTAGAAACTTCACCTGGGTTTTGTGGATGAAAATGCTTTAACTTCAGAAGTAAATTGTTTGCAAACTATACAGGATTCATTATTCTTTCAGTGCCTGGTTCTGTTTCTGTTGAAGCAGGTGTAACTCTAACCATCATTTTCTATCAGCTCCTTTATCTTTTATGTAAATCAGCTAACTTTTCTTTATGAGACAAACTGATAACCATAGGGCCAATAAATCATCAGCATAGTTCTCTGTCATGTGCATCAGAAATACTGAGAAGCACTGCATGAGATAAATGTAATTTCAGCTCCTTACACAGCCTATCCTTGTCTTTTGCTGAATGCCGGTTTTGAATTGCCATCTTCCTCTCATACCTGGATGTTTAGGCTGTTTTGACTGTCTTAAGAGGACAAGCTTGCACAGCTGTCAGTTGCTTATTATGTTTAGAAATTGCTCCTTGAATTGTAGCTTACATCTGTCATGATGTTAAAACAGCATCATGATCACCTGAATTAATTTCCTAGCATCAGGTTATAAAGTATCTCACAGAGATTTCTCCTTTAGAGAGGAAGGTAGAAATTGTCCAAAATTGCCTTTCTAAAAAGAGATCTTGCTCTTACTCAAAGTCTTCTGTACTGCTCAGTACCAGATTATACATATGATGTATATTAATCATACTCTATTCCTATTGTGCTGTACTACAACAATCTATAGTACTGTATCATATGCTATACATAAAGCATTATGTATATGTTGCATATTATAATTAATTATATACAATATATTAATATCCTAATACTCTGTTAATGTGATTATTGCTATATTAATTATATACTTCGGCATATTATTATAGAGACTATACATGAATTTATATATACCCACACATTGTTGTGTGGTTACACATATATGCATATCTATACATACACCTGTGTATACACACACACAAACACACGAATACCCAGGCTGTAGAAGTATTTACAGTGTTTACAGCAGTGAATGGAATGGTGGTATAGAGTAACAACCTAGACATGTCCACATGGCTCCAGGCTCCTCCTCCTCACAGCTGCTGCCATAAAATTAACTCCATCCTGGATGAAAACCAGGACACAAGTGATAGTCTGTTATTGTGTTGGATTATTCCCCATGGCGCCTGGCCAAGGTGTAACACATTTTAGAGTCTGTCCAAGCTTAAATCTCAGTGTAGCAGCAACTAACTCCTGTTTTGCCAGAATGCCAAGGGCCAAGAGCAGTCCCAGAGGGTGGGTGAAAGATGTGCAGTGGTGAAGCAGAAGAGGAAGGAGGCTGGTGAGTGTGCTGGCACCTTCCCCTCATGTTACAATGAAGACTGTTGGTGCCGGGGGCTGTGAGTCTAGAGTCCAGCCCTGGTGTTTTGGGACAGACTGCTCACCCAACCCAGGGCCCTGGGGGTCAGTGCATCACCTTCCTGTCCCTCTGGGTCTTCTCCCTTGCTGAAGCTTCCTTCAAGGCCTTGGAATCCCCCTACTTTCCCTGGGATTTTGGCTGCACTTGTGACCCTAGGGCATTATGCTATCCTATTTTTTTCCATATATTTTCTATCACAGACAGAGATGTGATGTTTTCAGTCAGCAAAAGGTTGCACCCATGTTATGATATCAGCAGAGTGAATTCCTTCCTGGCTTTTGGCCTGATATACCAACTAAATAATAAGTGTCTTCCGCTTACCGTCTTTCAAGCTGCCTCCTGAAGGCAAGTGGCTGATTAGCATCTGAGATCTTTTTCCCTGTCACCACAGGAACTGTGCCTCCCTTTCCTAGTCTTGTATCTTATAAGGAGATAAATTTTAAATTGTCCCTTCCCTCGAATTTTCATCTGACAACCACCAGAGAGATACTTTCCTGCAGTGTGAACAGAATATTTTCTAAAAGCCATGTTTAGTTCCTCAGTCAGTGAAGATTTGCATAGTGTGGAAAACCTCATCATCTCTTACTTTCCTACCAAAAGTCTCCTCTATATAAACTGTGAGGAAAAATGATATCTAGGAAAGGGGAGGGCATTGCTATTTTCTGCAGGAAAAAGACTCTCTAAGTATTTTTCAGCATGTTTCTTAATAAGTGTATATTATGCAATGAATTAGGCCTCCAGTAACATTTTTTAAGGCAGCTGTAAGGCTTCACAGAATCATAAAATCATAGACTGATTAAATGATCTAAGACAATACACTCATTTTTCCATTCCTCTCCTGGTAAATGATTGTTCTCTGAGCAATGTTTTTCCAGTGCTTTTTCTCAGTTTTGTTTAAATGAATTAGACAATAGGGACTCTCATTGTTTTCTCAGTAGGTTATTCCAGAGCCAGAAAATTCCCTATAGATATAATCAGCAAATGTTTCATGCTATTATTTTATTTTCTTGTAGCTCATGTAGTTAATTTCACTCATGCTCAAATCATATATTTGTGCTGCTTGCACTCTCAAAAGCCTTACAGGTAGTTTCTGTACTGTATATATGTTCTCCCAGTTATGTGCTGGTCTTAAACGATACCTATAGCCTTTCCCTTCCTAACGTTACCTTGGATTTATTAAATTAGTTCCAAAATAGTGATTTACAAATTCAGATCCCTCAAAATAAATTTTTCCGTGCTTTAATTTTTTTCTACTGGGAATATTTTTCTCCTTTTAATTCCTTCCAATTTTCTGTTTTTTCCCTGCATTTCTATAAATTGGATGTGATATTGCATGTTTAAATTATGTATATTTTTGTTTGGGAATAGATGTTAATGTACCGGCTCCTCACAGTGAAGTGGATGTTCTCAGGTACTTTGAGCTAAGAATAGACAGAATGAAACTTCCTTATCTCACAAATGAGCACCATATTTTTTAAAGGGCTCCAGCACACAGTCATTCACATTTATAACTTGTGCAAAGTCACAGGCAAAATATAGAAAACTTGTTTATATTCATGTCAAAACTTAGACAACTTCTGCCTCTTGTCAACAGGTGTAGTGTTTAGTATGACCCACAAGCCACAAAAGACTTGCAGCTGATATGGCTTGGTTTGCAATACAAAACAAATGCCTTTCTATTTACTTAATTTGACTGTGAGAAAGCAAGCCTGTAAAAAACGCATTCTTACAGAAGTAAAATGTGGCTATAAAAAGTATTCCTCTATTCTTAAATCTAAGTTAGTGACTCAGTAGTGTTTCATTCCCATGCTAATGTGATGAATGTCTAAAAAAGCCCAAGTTAATTACTTCTAAAACTTTATTGATTCAGAATGCACTGCAGATTTTTTCAGAGCACTGTGCAGAAGTGTTGTCTGACTACAGCACTTAGAAGTGCTGGATGTTACAAGTACCTAATGAGTACGGTATGCTAAAAGTACCTTGGTTCCATTACACTTGAGATAGTACTTGAAGTAATTTCCATTTGGCCAGCGCTCAAGCATTTGCTGTTGTTCCTTTCTGAACTACAGCTAAACAAAAAAGTAAGAAAGGCTCTTTTGAACATGGCATTCCACATTTCTCAGCTCAGATTTTCTCTTTCAAGATCCATGTAATTCATTAGCCTGGAAGGTAAAATGAAAGGAAAAAACCTATTCAAGATGATGTAGCCTGCATTGCAGTGTAGGTCAGGGTAGTAGTTACAGCCAGAGTGCAAAGGAAATTGGGGGACTCCCTCGTGCAACGGCAGGGAGGAGGAAGCAAGGTACCTTTACAGCATGGACCTCTTAACATTGGCACTACATGTGGCCATCAAGTCATAAAATCACTGGTACAACATGTTATACCCTCTGTACAAGTGGAAAGAAGAGCCTACAGACAAAAGAGATATGACCAGGGGAAGCCTAGAGTTGCATCATTCTGGCTTTGTGGCACATCATGCCTTCTACCTACTTAGAGTCCATAGCTAGGATGCTGGTTTTAGCTGGGGTAGAGTTCCTTTTCTTCACAGTAGTTCGTACAGGGCTATATTTTATATTTCTGATGAAAGTGGTGTTGGTAGTATAGAAATGTTTTTGTTATTGCCAAGCAGCACTTGCACAGCTTCAAGGCATTTTCTACTTCTTATACTACTCCACCAGCGAGGAGTCTGGGGACGCACAAGAAGTTGAGAGGAAACAGAGCTGGGACAGCTGACCCAAATTGACCACAGGGATATTCCAGACCATATGGTCTCATGCTCAGCATATAAATGGGGGAAGGAAGAATGAAGAGACAGGATATTGTGAGTGATGATGTTTGTCTTCCTAAGTCACTGTTCTGTGTGATGGAGCCCTGCTCTCCTGGAGATGGCTGAACACCTGCCTGCCCATGGGAAGAGGTGAACAAATGCCTTGTTTTGCTTTGTTTGTGTGCACAGCTTTTGCTTTACCTGTTAAACTGTCTTTATCTCAACCCACAAGTTTGCTCACTTTTACAATTCTCTCCCTCATCCCACCAGGAGTGGGTTCCAGAAGGTAATTTCTATGATCCTCCCTACAGCCATCAAATAGGACATGACTTGACCTTTGAAGAGTTATCTATATCCTTCTGCTTGTGTGTATGAGAAGGTATTTGCAGAGTCTTTCTTCCTGCATTTTTCAGCACAGATTCTTAGGCAAACAGACACCTCACAGAGAAGGGGACCTGTGACAGTGGGTTAATAGGAGCAGGCAGTGAGCAGTCAGAACAGCTGGGTACTCCTGTTCCTTTCCATATTGAAGAAGTGCAGCTTTAAATATAAAGACATTGATATAGCTGAATTTATCTAGAGAAACTTTACTATGCTTATATGTTTTTTTGGCAAACCACTTGACTAAGTAATAGAGCTTACTGAAATTACTGTTGCATGAATCAACTGTTTTAAATGTTTCTAAATGCCTGTTTAAAAGACCCTTGTGCCTTCATGGGCAAGTACTACTGTCTTCAAAAGACAATATTGCATGATCCATTGCATCAGGCAGAAGAAGAGGGTTTTCTGTTTGTTACTTTGAGGGGCAGACGCTTCTGCATGTTGCAAAAGGCTGATATTTTGATTTCAGCTGTGCAACAGGATGTCAGACATATGGTGAATGATGATTATGTGAGTGTTACAAATTCATCAGGATTTGGTAAACTCTCTCACCTGTCAGCCAGCTGTTACATGCGTAGGTGTAAATTTTAGCTATGCCTACACAGAAATAAAATATTTCCATTTGCCAGCAGGGTTTACCACCATCTTATTGCTCAGGGGAAAAGCATGAATAGCATGCAGAGATGAAGAGTGCATACCATGAGGCTTTCAGGACTCTTTCCTTCATGTGAGTTCCTTGAGGAGAACAGGAAGATAAAACTGGTGGATTTGGCACTAGACCCACCATCAATGTGCTCCCAGATACAGGGATACAGTACTAACCCAGTTTGTTTGTATTGGGCCGGATGTCACACCAGAAATTCATGATTTGCAAACACTTGGATTTTTTCCCCGTAAGTCCATATATTATAATAACATTAATAGTGAAAGGTGTCTATCAGGTACATGGTCATAATGCTGTTTTCCACTTTTAGGAATTAGTTGCTTTCTACAAAGAATTGGGAAAGAAGAACAAATTCCCCCAGAAGGCTCCAATCTAGTAAGCATGAAGTCAGTAATAACTTATGCTTAGATTAGATTCTAGCATCCAAACTACAAGGCTACCAAAACCCCAGGGATCTTCATGTGTCAGATGAATCATGCCTCCACTTATCATTCAGAAATGGAAAGAGCAAGTAATGACTTCATTCAAGCAGTAAATCCAAAACAAGTGCTCCAAGCTTTTGAACCCTGAGCAATGCCAGTGAGGCCCAGACAGTACATCTGGCCTTCAGAGTTTGGGCATGTGTGTATGTGTGTGCAGTAATCCTCTCTTCTATTTCACGTAGCAGGTTTGTATGCAAATCCAGAGCCAGGTAACCTGAGGGGAACTGTAGACCAAGTAATTACACAGTAGCCACATTTTGCTTGTTGAGCTGTAATGGTTTTAAAACCCTCTAGTAAGGAGTACATTATGTTCTCTGCTGTCTAAAGGTGCTGGAAGACATACTGCATATGTTGTCTTACCAGTCATTGGTGATGTGAGCTCCGTGCTGTCCTCCTGCAGGTGAATAACACGTAAGGCTCTTTTAGAATAGTCCAGGCATGAGGTGGTATCATAGACTTGAAATCCTAGGGCAGGCAGGGATGCAGAGTAGTCATTACTGGGAAGTTAAGAGGCAAATCTGGTGTAGTTTCATTACCTAAACAGATACACAAAGATTTGCTCTGGAGATCTCACCTGATTCATTGATGCTATACATCGTTGATAAGGGAAATAGTCATAAATGCTTTGATACTCCACGGAAAATTGTATCATTCCACAGAGATGTAAATTTTTCCTATCTCTAGATCTTTAAAGTATATACAAACAGGTAAAATGAGAACAGAACCTAATTTGCTCTGGGATCCCCCAAAAGGAATAGGAATTTTACCATTACTACAGTGGGGCAAAGTTGTCTTCTTTGAATATGAAATCTTTCTTACCACAGTGGGTTTTTCCTCTTTTACCTCTCATACCAGCTAGTAAGCCTGTGATCAAAATACATTGTGTTCTGTTACTGAACTTCAGTTGCAACTAGTTACCTATTTTAATATGTTAGAGGATTGGCAAAGGCTTTTATTTTGAAAGCTTCCTCTTTCATTAAATTTGCATGTGAAGACCTGAGTCAGCAGAGTTTACCCACATGGTTTTGAAAATGACCAAACTCACAAATAACCACTGAGGTATTGGGAACTGCAGAACAACTGTCAAGAGTGGTCCTCTTTAATACACAAAACTATTCATTGCCTGTACATAGAGGCCTCACAAATTCTTTAAAAAATTGTTTTGAAAGGGATTGTCTATAAAAACCTCTGTGATCAGGAAGCAGAATGAGGTCAGAGGAAAAGCTGTGACGAAAGTAAGCTCAGTGGGCATATTATTACCCAATCCAGACAACATGCTGGTGCTACAAAATAAATACCACCTTCAGGTAAGAAATCCTTCCCCAAATGTCTTTGGTCAACACCTGAGCTCAATTCAAACTTTCCTGGAGGTCCAAGAGAAACATTGCATTCTTCTTAGGTGTTTTCCTGTTTGTCTGCCTCTGTCTTCCTGAGTTGCAGCCTGAATTGAGTTAACCAGACTTAGAATTCATAGAGGAAATTGCAGAACGTCAGAATGACATCATCACTATTGCGGGGTACTACCTTAATTTACAAACCTCAGAGGGCCCAACAGCAACTTTATGTAGCCTGGCCCCTTAAACAGGGTCAGTATTTATCCTAATGCACAGGTTCCCATGAAACCAAGCAAACTGGCATTAAGAGTGAAGCTAGGCAGAGATGAGAGGGTTTGAGCTGCTGCTAGGCTAAAGCAGAGGCTCTTTGCAGGTGCTGAGGCTGCCTGCAGCTGAAACTGATACACGGAGGAGTTTGTACCAAGGGTAGAGTAGCTGAAGGTGTAGGCTGGGAAAATAATACAAAAGAGGAAACCTGTGAGCAAAGAGAAGTTCAGAGGGAAGGGATGAAAACACAACCAGCTTTAGGCCAGTTTCAGACTGCAAAGGCTTTAGCTTCTCCTGAGTTTCAGCCATGATTAAGTACTGAAGAGGTTGAGCCCTCATTTCATCTATAGAGGAGAGTCACAAGCCACTCGAATCCCTGAAGCAGTTTATGTCCACTGCTCCACTGACATTTATGAGTCTAAACAAATGACCTGGAGGTCATTTGAGATTGTTCATCTCACCTGGCTGCTCAGGGTGGCTCTCCTGTTGTGTTCCTTCTTCTGACAAGCCCTTGCCATGAGAACAGTCTGTGGTCAGACCCCCTACTCAGCTGCCTTTACAAAGGCAGGTTCAGACCATCTCAGGTATGAAAGCTTAATTGTCCCAAAGACTTGCCCTGGCACAATCTGGAAGTGACACCCAATTCCAGTACAGTCACAGGGATCCTTTTAAAGCCTCAGAAGTCATTGGGACTGTCTAATTCATGTCCCAGAGGGATTTCAGTGATTCCTGGGTAAGGAAAATGGGATTCACAAGAACTCCTCAGCACTCCCCTAGACCCACTTCTATTCAAAGAAATGTCAGCAATGTTCAAGAAAGTGCAGGGCACTTCCAAAGGCCCTTCTTCAATCCCACTTTTGTGACGGTGGGATAAGGTGTTTTTCTTTCTAAAACTTGAACTTTCCCACACTGTTTTGTCAATGGTGAACAATATCAAGAGGGTTTCTTACCTCAAACTTTTAGGACATTTCTAAGCTAATTACTTAAAATAAGTTAGTTATATATGTTTTTCCTCACTGAGACAAAAAAAAAAGACTAAAAATTGCATGTAATGATACCCTGAAAAAACTGTAAAAAATAAAATTCAGGTTTACAAGCAATTCTAAACAAGTGTCACTTCAATATATTTTTATTCCTTTAATGAGCTCATTTTTCAGTGACTTTTCTTATCTGATATTCCTGAAGGGTCCTTGGCATTCCTTGCATTTTTTCCCTTTTGCTTTCAGCTGCTTCATAGTGCCCTTTCTACTTCAATCTTTCATTGAGATGCTAAGTTGAGTGACATACTTTAATTAGGTGACATTTGTTGCTAAGGAGACATGCTTATTTAGACTAAATAAGAGGAGGTTACTTTAAAATCCAAATGCACTATAAATGGTAGCTTTATGTGTGGAAGGGGACAAGAGTTTTATCGGTGAGGTCATTTGCATATTTCTCCTATTATTTTGGAAAGAAACTTACAACAACATTCATTTTTTGCTGCTCAGCATAGCTCCAGTCTGCCATGCTAATGAAATATTTTTCACAATTAAGCAGTTAAAGGTGGTAGTGCCTGGCTTTGATTTAAATCCTTGTGGAGTCAATGTTGCATTGGTATAGGAAGACATACACTTCCAGCGTGCTTATCATGGCTTTTTTGTAGTCCTAATTCTAGTAATGATAATAGCTAAAATAAGTAAATAGTACATTTTCAGAGTACCTAGTGTGATAAGGTCTTATCTAAATTTCCCCTCTGGTAAAAGATGTAACAGATGGAGAACATGCAATATTAATTATGGGAACATATGTATAGGAGTTGGTCAGTGCAGTAAGATTAAACCATCAAAAGTAGGTTTCACATGTCAACACAAAGTCCACAGGGATATTCAAGTGTTTCACTTTGAGCCATTAAGAACCTCCTTTAATTAAAAATATAATTTAAATTGTATAACATAGTCAAAAGTAAGGGACAAAGACTCATATATATTAATACAAGTGTATAAAATAGTGTAGTCATTTAATATGTAGCTGCACGGTTAGTCTCCTGCAGAGATTAATGGATTATATACCAAATTCCAGAGAGTTCTAAACCATCCCACAGCTATTCTTCCTGAAGTGGAAATTTATGCATTTTAGAATAGTGCCTCTAATTAAATTGTGGTTCAGTTTCTATATGTGAAAGTCCTATAAATCCATGAAGACCTTTATATAAGAAAAAGAAGGTTAAAAATTTTGTTTCGAAGTGAGTGAAAATTAAATTAAATTTTCACTAAGATAAGAGAGAAATAACTGGCTATCTCACTTAAGTAAGCATTATCAGGACAGGAAATAATTTTTTTGTTGTTGTTGTAGTAGTAGCAAAGATAATAGAGATCATTACAGCCATCTTATGCTGCAGGATCTCATCTTTGACCTTCCCTTTTTCCTGGATAGCATACTTTGCCCAGTCTGGACAAAATTGATTGCAACAAAACAGGAGGAAGAATGAAACTTTTCCAGTCTGAGTCACAAGTGCCTTAAGGAGCTGGTGGTGCCATTGAACTAATCCAGCCAAGCATTTTGGGTTAGATGCACACTTACAATAGCAGAATCCATGCAACACATTTACAATTTTTTCCTTGCTACCATGGCAACTACATGTTTAACTATTTGTTAATTATTCCATGAAAAATATATAAAATCTCAGTTCAAAACCACCCTGAGCATCTCGATGACAGTCAGAATATGCTTAATAATAGAGTTAAATTTTTAAGTGCTTTGCTGATCTAGGTAAGAATATAGTGTCACATATGTTTTTCCACCTGTCACCAGCAGGAATAAACCCAACAATGAGGATTACTTGTGAGTAGGGATCTGAAGATCAGACATTTAACCTTTAGAATATGCTCAGTTTCATGGAATCTGTTCTTATAGGAAAAAGTAAGTTTAAAATAGCTATCATATTTTATAATCTTCTTAATGCTAGTGTTTGATGTTTTGATTCTTTTTGCAAAATCATGCACCAGTAGACTTACACAGTCTCCCTGAGTCAATCTGAGTCTTTAATTGTCTGCCTTGTGATCAGTCACAGGCATCAGCCTACAATGGTGAACTCTGCAGCCAGCATCTTATCCACTGAGATCATGCCTTCTATCTGAAGACACTTCTAGGGGAATTTATTTCCTCCACAAGCACAGATTTTTTCTGTGCAGGTGGACAGCCATGAAAATCCCAGAGGTTTTGGTCTGAGTAAGCCAAAAATGTCAGCCAATGTAAAGCAAGGATGAGAAACACTTTATATTATTGATTAAACGTGTGCTTGTAGATCCGTTTCTACCTGTCCCCTTTTCCCATTTGCAAACCTTCTGGATGGATGCCCTACTTCAGCAGCACGCGGATGAGGTGGGGGGCGGGAGGCAGCTGGAGCCCAGGGCTGGTACTTGGGCCAGTTCTGTCACTACTGGTGCCCATTACTGCATTATTTCAGCAAAACAGGATATAGTCCAAGAGAAAAAGGGGGTGTCCCTTCCTTTAGCTAAGTTTCACAACAGCCAGGACTATTAATCATGAAATCTCGGAAATAGGAGTGGAGATTTCTCCAAGAAGATGAAGGAAATTATCCTGGTTTCCTACATCCTGAAAAATATCTGAGGGAACTGCTCACTCAGAAAAAGACAGGGTAAAGAGTGCACCTACTCTTAATGGCAAATTATATTAATTGTTTTGTAGCAAATTTGAAATGTCATTGAACTCCAGTAGAATGAGCAAAAGGATTTTACCTTAATAAAGGAGGAAGACATCTAGATAAAAAATGGTTACCCGTGTCTTGCAGATTCTCCTCAGACATTGCAGTGTGTACCCTTTTGTTTCAAAAAGTTTGCAGAAATTGTTACACTGTTAACCCAAACCCGATGTAAATGAAGTCAATTTGATACGATGATAATAGAGAAAAATATAAACAATATAGAACTCAAAAGAAAAAAAAAACCAAACCAAAACCATTGTATAACTAGGTCCTTGCTGAGACAAAAATAACTTGTGTTTGCACAGCACCAAAGAAAATTAACTCTGATTGATAGTGGATGCTTCAAATACATCAATAAAGCATTTATGCACATGTTAATGCTCTCCTGAATAAGAGCTCTTGTCCAGCAGGTCCAATGCTGTTGGCTTCACTATACTTTCTTGAGGTGTATTAGAGCAATGTTAAATGTGCTTGACTTTTTCCAAGATGATGAGAGACAGGGAAAATGAAACTGCCATCATTCCTATGCCTTCTCTCACTTCTATTTTTCTTTCCCTAAAAAAGAAGACTTCAGCCTTCATACCTACATATCTATCTCACTATCTCTCTTAATATACACAATTATATATCCAAATTTAATTTGATAACACAATTATGTGTCTGTCCATATCTTTAGTCTAATTTAATTTAAAACTACCATAGAAAAATACTCAATTTTGAATAAAACTCAGGATTTGACCCCAGCCCCTCCTCCCACATCCAAACCCACCATCCCAGAGAGAGGTTAAAATGATAACATAGAATTCCCCAATATGGCCTTAAGGTCAAAAGATTCAAGTTTCTTCTAAGATCAATACAACTCTTATCCTAAAAGACTCTGATTGAAACTGTACTCTTCTGTTTAAACTTCTGAGTTGTGCATTCAAGTCCCTGAGCAAAGTTTAGTGCTGTGGTTACAGGCAAACAGGGAGATTTCAGACAGCCAGTGCTACTCTAGTTCTCTTGGTGGGCAACACAAGTATGTTCAGAGCCCTCACTCCCAGATGTGTTGACTCTATAGACTTCACTTAGACAATTCCTGGTCTACACTGGCATTGGCAAGGTCATTACTGAACTCAGGAATCTACAGAGGCAGAAATTTGTTCAAAGTCTTTTCCAGAACCACAGTAAAAGTTAGCATTTATTATATGGATGTGTCTCAGGTATCTGCGCCTAGAGCGCACCACACAAAACACTCTAGGGCCTGACTTGCCTTCTGTCCCTCTCTATACACACAACTGTGTAAAGGCAATTCTACCAAATATGTGGGTGGAGAGTAATTTCAAACTGCTTCTAATACTTCCCTGTGTTATTCACCCCTCTACCGTTAGCATTGGTACAAGGAGATGGCTACAATATTATTTACTCTTGTAGAGGCTTTTGTTTTTAATTTGCTTTTAACTGCTAACTTTAGGGCCAAAAGCTTTTGAAAGGCCAGCTATGAGTGGAATTCAGGTGCTGAATCAGACAACCATATTTGAAGATGGGAATGAGTATGGGTACACCTAAAAATTTTGCTTGGGTGTCAGAATGGCCAGGACTTTTCTGAAGAGAGCAGTTGAGGGTTTAGGACAGCTAGATTGCCTCCAGCCTGTCACTGACTTCCTTCCTGTGAGTGCCAATACCTCTCTGCTGAATGCAGTACAGAAAAGCCATATAAATACACAGGTCATCTTTCAGTTCTCTCTGACCCAGGCTGGAGATTTATTTATCTGCAATGCTAACATTCTTTTTTCTTTCTTATGATGAAGTCAGGAGAGAATTGCCACCCACTCTGAATCCTAACATGGTAAACCTGAAAGTCATGACACAGAAATGAACAGCAGGGCTTATTTTCTCATTGAGAAAGAGAAGGATAGATTGTCAGAGAATATGCTGTGACTGTGATAAGATTGACTCAAAATAGTGTCCACAGTTCGTCCTTATTTCCATTAAAGAGCAGTCCCTGAATAATACTTGGCTGGAAAAAGACATTTTCTGCTGGTAATTGCATGGTTCTGCTTGGCCAGAGCTCTGGTAGAGCTCCCCAAGGCAGCTGGTTTAATGTAAGCTGTGGTTCCTCACCCCTGTGAACACATTTACAGTACATGGATCTGAATACCCCGGAGTCCCATGCCTTTTCCGAGAGGTGAACACAAAGGGTATGGAACACACACTTAAATTTGCTTGGGGGATTATTTTGCTTGGATTCAATAAAAGCACAAGAAAGCTTCCCAGGGATAACTGCCCTTTGCTCAGGTGGTGTGTTTAGTTATGTGCTGTCATGCATTTCCAAGTTGTCCTGGAAGAGTCTGGCCAGCTACAAAGCAATGGTACTTTTGGAGGGTATTTATTTGCAAATTACTACTGTTTAGAATATGTGGGTACATTAACATTTCTCTACAAAATTTTGAATAAATGGTGTGCTATTTGAACTAAAGGCCATGTCTTGTAATGATGGTACCTGTCAGTTGAAACATAGAGAGAATTTCAAAGGAGTGACACATATTAAAGCTGTTAGTTCATTTCTCTCATTCTGTGCAAGTAGTCTGGTTTTGAAGGGTATTTTTAGGAATAAAAAAGTAAACTCTTATGGGGATTTTTAGCATCAAAATAATAGAAACATGGTCCTGAAAATCTCATTTTAGCTATTAACCAACCCTAGCATAAACTAAATTGTATTTACCTCTTCTCCTAACATAAAAATTTCCTGTATGTCTATATTTGTTTCCTCATATGCCAGAAGTCCCTTCCAACCTGAATTATCCTATGATCCCATGAACTTGATGCTTAGCTCACACATGGGTACAGCAAGTATACACAAAGCAGACTGTCCCTCTCCCTGAACAAAGGGACATGCAAAAATCATACCTAATGCAGTACTGTATTGACACAAAAAGCAGCGGAAATAAACATTTTCTTTTGAAAAGCTGTCCCAGCACACAGTGGGTCCCTTCTGCGGTGATGCTGACTAAGGCACTCCCTGTGTGGGAGGGTGCTTGTCCTTGACCCTGGGTGACAACTGCCATGCAATCCGCAGGGAACCTGGATGTTTAAAAGCGAGGTATTACAATACTCACTGTTGTAGTCTCCAAATAAGTTTTTTAAATATATTTTTGCTTCAGTTTGTTTGCTTTATATGAAGGCTGAGATCCTGAAAATAAACTGTGGCCTGTTTTATGTGTTTCCAGAAGTGGGTCTCTTAGGTGCAGGAAAACACTGTCCTATTGGAAGAGAAAAGGCAAATCTAAATGTTTTTACAAAATATGGCCATGGGATCCCTAAAGCAAAGGATACAATAGAAGAATGGCAGAGGTACAAATTCTGTAGTTAACTACAGCTCTTCAAACTGTACAACTCTGGTTTCCTTGCCCTGTTCTTGAATTTTAAAGATTAATAAACATTAAAAACATCCAGTAAAATAATCAAGCCATGGAATAGAAGCCTGATGGACAAAGGTAGCCAGATCTAGTTCCCACCCTTGTCAAAAACAATAGGAAATCCATTTCAGACATGAAAATAAACTGCTGCAGAATAAGTCTGATTCAAGGCCAGAATGAAATATGGTCTCTCTACAAGGATTTGTGTTTGTCAAGTACCTTTTCAAGCAAGGTCTTCTAAGCAGCTAAAAAAAGGAACTAAAAGTGCTGAAATACAGAATAATCTAAGATAGGAAAATATTTTTCTTCATCCTAATATCTGAAAATGGAGTAGAGTTGCATTACCTTTGCTTGTTTGATGGCCACTTTCTTTTTTTTGGCCTGTATTCTTCTGCTAAACCAAAGTTCTAGTTTGACAATATGAAAGGTCTGTGACAATACTGACCTAGGGTAGTGCCTTCCATGGAGTGACAACCATGTTTTAGAGGTTTCAGTGCTTTCATAAACAAAGGTAAATGTGAGGAAAGGAGGAGCTGCTCAAATCTTACACTTCTTTTGTACTGCCCAGGATATCCTTAAAGAGCCTCTGTCATTTCTGCAGATCCTCTATTATGCCTGTGTTCGGGCTTGCCAGGAGGCAGAAGGTGACCAGTCTACTGATCCTGGACACAAAAGGATCATTTGTCCATTTTCATCAGTAAAGTACGGGTTGTACTACAAAAGCCTGAGGAAAAAAGTCAAGATTTGACGGCTATGTCGATTGCTTAGTGAGACACTGTCTCACAATCAAACATGAAGACACAATCTAAACAGATATTTCTTACATAACTGACCCATGTAGACTTCTTTGACTACCACAGTATTTACTTTACAATTCTTTAATTAGTGCACTACTGTTTTCTCCCATATGATCCCTGGCATTTTCCTTCATAATACTGCAATTTCTTCTATAGAGAAATGGGAAAGATATTGTCAGAGAGAGAGGGTTAACTTACTAAAAAAAAAGTCTTTTTGGAAAAATTAATGTAATCTTTGACACTTAGCAAAAAAACCAAAATCTGATTAGTCTGCACCATGACGGAAAAATCCCAGGTTCATCAGACTGTTGAAAAATACACTGAAAGGCTGCCTATTTTGCTAGGCACTTATAATAAATTTTTTAAAAATATGCCAAAAATAAGATTAAGAGTAATTCCCCAGAGATTTAGTGCAGTCTGGAAATGCATCCAAAACAGGGAGTGCTTTGTCTGCACCCTACAGGTTAGTACAGATAATTACTTTCTGAAATCAGATTTCACTGTGCAGTGAAAGCACAGCCTTCGTTTGGAAAGACCCTGCAAACAGAATTACATGTCACTCATAACCAATGTTAATTTTCTTACTCAGTGAAGCAAAATACAATCTATTTTATGTCCAAAGACTATCATATTTCTGAGGTACACTTATCTCATCATTAGTTCCTATTCCATCAATACTGGCATGTGCACTGCCTTCAATAGTCCATGAGGTGACTGACTATAAGGTGAAAGAGTAATTAAAAATATCTCTAAATTAGAAAGTTATAGCCTGACTAAATTTCACTAAATTACAGAAATTTCACTAAATTACAGAAATTTAAGTGGGGTGGAGAATGAACAGCAATTCTCTCCCAAGTGGACTTTGCCATTTCCTTATCTGAGTACAGTCTGGTTAGAAAGCCTTGTGAAACTGAATAATCAGAAGAAGACCCACCGCAGCAGAAGAAGACCCACCACAGCACAAGAAGCCCAGCGGGCAAGGGAACAGGAAAGAGGCCTTTTCCATTCTGACTGGTCAACAGATATCAGAGGAACTGTTGTTGCAACTGAGTATTTCTCTGCCTAGCTCTAATCATGACAGAAATTAGTCTTTCTGGACTAAGAAAAATACTAATTCATTTTAAAAGCAGGATGCTGATCTGAGCGGTCAACTTGGCTACACATCCAAAGACATGGCTTTATTCAGACAAACACTATACATATGCCTATGTCCCATTTCCATCAACAGTTAAACACATTTTAAACTGGGTACGTTCTTGGCTTTTTACTGAGTAGCAGGAAGATATGACAACAATCTGCATGTTAGGTTTCTGAGACAGCTCCATCACACCTTTAGAAAATTGGAAAGGAAATATTCTGAGCAGAAACTGCTATCATCAGTTCTGTCAGCCTGTGGCACAGAAAAACAAATGTTGAGAGAATACTGTCAAGTTTCTCATTTGATCCAAGGTCAGAATTTGAGCTGGATTTGCAGACTCCCAGGTGTGACTCCATCCACTGACTCTTTGGATTGTTCTGGCCCTCAAGACCTGCATTAGTAATACTGAATGAAATGAAAAATGAAATGCTTCTTTCTTCAAATGAAAAAAACAAACGTGTCTTATAAAATATTGCTGCAGTGAGTTACTACAGAACAACAGAAAAACTGAGAGTTACCACCAAGATTTTCTAGACTGGGAGTACCAATTACTGGAATTGATCTCAAGTTTTCACTAGAAAGTAGTAGTGGTGTTACCTAAATTACAGGTCTTCACCTGGGCCATCAAAGGCAGCTCAGGGGAAATTTATTTGGCATGCAGCTTCACTGTGCGCTGCTTTCAATCTCTCCAGACTTTTGTTTTGGTTTCACTAAAGTCTATGTTGTATTTAATCTTGCACAATGTATTTCAAGTTTCAGGAGGTGGGGCTGAGATGCACAGTATTTGTTATTGCCCATACAAATACAAGCAGTAGGGTGTGATTTATGGATGTAATAGTTGTGAATATTTTACCTTGCACTGGAAACGGCTTTTTTTTTCATATGCACTTGGAAACTTGAATAAAGCTTCACTTGAGAAAGGTCTTCTGTAGTGGTCACAGTTAGAGGGTAGTACTCTTACAGAAAGAACAACATTGTCCCTACTGATTATCTCTCAGGGGTGGAATGCCAGATGGTTGCCCATTGTCCAGTTTTACAATTTGTAAGAAGGCTGCATTATATTTTCATTTAAGTATATGCTTTCCAAACTGTGGTGACATCAGTTATCTGCTACAGCCTGGCCTGCTTCATTAATGTTGTGTGGAAAAGAAAATTCCAGCCTGTACCCAATGAATTACACAAGGAAAATGGGATTCTGTTGTGGGCCACCTCAGAGTATTTTTTTAAAATCCCACCCATGAAGTGATTGTATGAACTGGTAGCAGTCAGTACCCACAGAGTTAAGGCCCTCCTTAAGCCATGTTCAAAATAGCTAAATTAATGGATTCAGCATGGGGAAAGGAAAATCCAGAGTCAGGGAGGATTGTGAGGTTTGTGTCTTGAATATTTTTTTTCCTGGACAATTTTTTCACAATTGCAGCATCTCAAGGCCAAATTATCTGATTTGCTTCATTCATCTTGCATTATACAAAGTGAGCATATGCCAGGCAGAGGGATTCACCACTGTGGAACTCCCACAAGCCAGATTCAACAGAAGAAGAGGGTTATTTTATAGGGAGTAAGTAGGAGAAGTGTTTCTCGCAGCCAAAGAAACCCCCATTTTTCAAGTCACAGTTGCATGGAGCACTTGTTTGGCAAGAGAGTTTCTTGGCATGAAGCCTCTCTCACTTCTGCAGGAAAAGGATGTAAAGAGCTACTCTTCCATCAGATGAATGTGATGCCATGTCTTTTCTTTCCATGTCCATTTCTTTCCTCTGCATTTGTTCATATAGGGTTACCCTTCTTCCTATCCAGAAAGTTAGTACAGTGATCATTTTCCTAATCCATCTGTTAGACTACCATCACTTCTTTCTTGAAATTAAACTATTTTCTTTAAACTGCACTCTTTCACATCAGAGGAACACTTCAGGCTCCTCACTATTTAGTTCCTATATCCCCTCCTATTTCACCTATACTGATAGTTGACTTCAATCCTTTGCAGTCACTTAACTCCACATATTTCAAATTTCAGATGTGGTCTCAAAAACAAAGCAATTTTACTGGTCTTCTTCAAATCCCTACTGAAATCTCTCTTTTGACATGATGCCTGAGAAAACTTTGACAATAGTTAGGCTACTGTAAGGTTGACACTGCCAAAACTGCTGAACATACCTGTAACCAGTCTTACCCAGGCCTATCATCTTCTTTTAAAGAGACCATAAATTTGTGGAAGTCACCCCTTTTGACCTTGCCTGACAGTACTATCCACCTTGTGTTGATAGGACTGTGGTTCCTAGGCACAATGCAGACATCACTTCAAGAGATATTTTTAGTAAAAGTACTAGGCAGGGGGTTTATAGCTCACTTTCCATTACAGCTGGCCCAGGAATTCAGGAAGTTCCTTTTGGTCACCACATGCTTAAATTTCCAGAGCAGTATTACTCATAACTCAGCTTAGTTTTCAGGATAATAATTTAAAAATGGCATAAATTAATTAATAAATTAATCAAATAAATTGGACGGTAGTTTCCTCAAAGTTTTCTAGTTAAAATATTTAGAGTTGCATGAAGAGACTGGTTTTCCCTAATCAAAGCCCAGAATGAAAATTTCTTACAGTTAGGAGTACAGTTTGGCTAAATATGTGGGGAATTAAAAGATCATCCTACCAAAGTCTTTAAAAAGGGTCAGCCACTGATGTAGTCAATACACTTTGAAGAGATTCCAGCAGAACTCTGATATCTTTAGAAAATTATTCATTTTATTCAAATCATACTTCACAAATCTTTTTACATAAGAGATATTAGCACACCAGACATGCCACGAAATGACATCCAAGAAGACAGCCTGTGTGGGTGAAATGGTGCCTTGCTTTTTCTTCTGCTTAGTGAAACAATATGGACACAGACCTCACAGAATGAAAAATGTCGTGTTCATTGAAAATTTTGTAAAGCTGTGCTGTCTGTTCCTAATATTCCTTTCCTAATATTCAGTTTTCCCACCTCCTAGAAAAAGAATAAAATAACCAATCCGTTCCCTGCCAGATTAGACAACAAGCACCCTGGACTTTGCCAGCCTGGCAAAAAGGACATTCCTTGTCAATTCTCACACAGTCCCATCTGAACAGGATGCTAAAAAGAAACTGTTCTGTATGGAGGCTACCTTTGAGCTGATGGCAATTCATTTCTGATGTCATATATATTCAATGTGGGAGATTTAAACTGAAAGTGAAAGAGTAGAGTTACAAAATCAACAAGGCTGGAAAACTGCCATCTTCATACCAGTATGGTGAGGACATACGTAGAAAACAGATCCAGGATCCCTTTTTTGCTCATCCAGCTCAAGACAACGAACAAGGAGTAGCAAGCAATGACCAGAGTTATTCACTGAAGTTGAATCCTTGCCTCTGGAGCTTTGTTTTACTTTCTACCTAATTCTTAACTGTTTGGAGGGAGAAGATGAAAAGTAAATGATACTTCAGTATGCAAGTGATTGAACTATGACATAATTTTTGGACAGTCACATCACACCCTTTTCCTGTCCTATCTTTTAGTTGTCAGGGTCTCTTTGATTACTGACTTTTAAGGGCAGAGCCTGTCTCTCACGGTGTATTTGCACATAGCCTAGCAATGCAGGCTTCACTTTGGATCAGGGCCTCTAAGTACTACCATCATAAAAATAGCCATTCTCAGAGAAACAAAAATCAAACACAAAACTGTGAGGAGATGAAAAGAACACATGGTTTCCTGGTGACTCATTTTGCACAGTCCTGAATATGTAGTTTTATTTTGCTCTCAAAGGCCAAGTCACACATGGTGCCCTCCACAGAAGAGTAAGGATGCCAACACAGAGGAGTAACCTGAAACAGAAGGTTGTCAGGGCAAGCATTTAGGACTGGGCTGCTTTTTCTCTCTTTTTCCCTCACCAAGTACTGCATCACTAAACAAGCTTTTCTCCCTGCAGGTTATAAATAGGCACTAGTGCCTTATCATCTTCTTGCTCACTGGGAAAGAATGTGGATCAGCTAAAGGACGAGACACCCAGGAAAGCTGCTGAACAGCAACAACAATTTTTTTGTTTAAAAACCCTCTCTCCCAGAGTCAGAGGGATACATTCTTTGGGAATGAGTTTCTTGACCTGGTAAATGACACAATGCTTTATATACAAAAATATTAAGAGAAGATTATGTCACTGGTAAAAATGTGCTGAAATGAGGCCTTCCCTTTTGCAAGCCTTTAAAGGAGCTTTCTGAGTTTACCAAAACTGTGCAGTCATGCTGCTGACAGGCAGCCAAGTTCACATAAGAACCAGTCCAAGGGCACCTTCAAAGCCAGTATACTGATGGACCTGTCATATGAGCTGCGAGGTGTGTCAGACTTCACATTACCAACATGGGATCTCAAAGACCAGAAATAATTATCATCCTTCATTCTTGTATCACAAGGTGAATCTTGAAGTAGCTATAAATCAGGACTCCAGGAAACATGGAGATGATTAGAGAAAGAGAACCCATCAAGACAAGGCACTGGACGAGGATCAACAAGCTATAGGCCAAGATCCACACAGGTATCTAGGTTCCTATCATTCTGTCTGTTTCATAGTGAGCATTGGTGCCTAAAAAGGAGTTACAGTCTTAAATTCTTTCATAGATTTTTGCCCTCTGTTTTATTCCCAGGCTTATTCAGCTGACAAAAAAATTCACCTCTCAGTGGAGAGTTCACGTTTCCTAACTTGCAAAACATATGCATAGCATATATGTATCAAAAGTGCTTTTTCACAGATTCGGTGTCATGACAAGAAGGATGACAGGATATCTCCAGGCAAAAAAAAAAGTTGTTTTGGTCAAATAATTGAACATTTGTTCTGCTCTTGTTCTAGGAAGTACTTAATGTTTCAGCAGGTACTTCCAGCAAAACGAGGCACCAGATTTTCCAGATTTTCAACTGCAGCTGTAAGTGATAGATAATACAGGGAACTTTACTTCAGAGGAGGAGAAGTTAATTTTAATATTATCTCTTTGGAGACACATTCCTTTCATCCCTCTATACAGTAAGCACATAACTCAAATTGACCCTGCTTTATTCAGAGTTCCTGGGTAGAATCTTTATCATCTGAGATCTTAGGACCACAACAAAATCAAAATAAAAACAATTTAAAAAAAAAAAAAAAACAAAAAAACCCACTAAAACAAAACAAACAAAAAAACCCACAAAACCACAAACCACCCAAACCGTTGTATATAAAAAATAAAAAATGTGGCCAGGATTTGACCTTAAAAGGAGTAAAGATGACTAAAAAATGAAAATAATGATAATCCTCTTCAGTTTTGCAGTTTGTTTCTGCAAAATAATTTTAAAATTTATTAACTATTTTAAGTTTTAGGAATATCTTACCTAAAGCCTGCACAGAGCCAAAAGACAGTGCTATTTTTACAGTGATATTTCTCAGCTTGTTCTGGCAGGGTAAAACCAATGTATTTGAAAGACTTGTATCCGTTGACATTGTAAACTTTGAGAACACACGGGTCAGACCTTGTCTTCAGGCAAGTTTGGCAGACATCTGCTCACAAGACAAAGCTTTCCAGAAGGAAACTTACTACAATAACATATTTGCTATGAATGGAGTATCTAGGACAAAGTAATACTCACCATTGCTCAGGGTTCTGTAAAACAGGCCATTGGTACAGTATTTTCTAGATTACTCCATCATTTTCAGTGCTTCCTGAGTCAGTTGCTATAGCAATCCATCACCTTAGACATTAAAAGAAATCATGTTGGAGATCTGTTTTCTTCCTGTAATATCACAGAACTCTTTCTGGGTCTCAACAGCAACTGTAAAAAACTGTTCTGGTTTCAAATTCAGTGCAATTGTAGAGGAAAGGATTATTAAGCGAAAAAAGATCTCTCAATCACAGATAACTGTCCCACCTACAAACAAGATAGATGGCAACAAGAAATGTTCTTCACCATGTATGCTGAAGCTGCATCTAGCAGATCTTCTCCTACTTCTAGTAGGAGCCATGGGACTGTGCAGCAGCCTCAGCATGAAGATTAGAAGCACCCATTGGGACATCATTCCCACCGGCATTTGTAATCAGAAGTCACCTAATCACTCTAGAAGCCACCCAGCCTTCTACAGTGCCTTTCTTTTCACACACTGCTTTGTGGTAGTAGGTAAAACTCTGGGTCCACTTCAGAGTTCAGAGAGTAACAAGGGATAAAGTAGCTTAGTCAGTGCAGCAGCTAGCAGACCTTTGTTTCTAAGAAGCAGAATTCTAATCCTGATTTTACTGTGAACTGTGCTAGAACAATGAAATTTTTATTTTGATTTTTTTTTTTTAATACTAGAAGAGACATTTTCTGAAATAAACATAGCTGCAGACAGGAATCTGGACAAGGTATGGTAGAATTACACGAGCAGACTGACTTATATCAAGCTTACAGAACTGCTCCCAAAATGTGTACACACCCATTATGCATGAAAGTGCTGGACATTGATCTCCATTTCAATTTAAACCACAGCCAGGGTCTAATTTCCCTTTCTTCACATTTTACATTTTCAAAACCAACTCAGCAAGTTCTCATCCTGCTTCGCACCTGGGGAGAAAAAAGCCAGAGAGACAAGAGAACCAGCCAAAGGGAACAGGGGTGTTCCTGGGCTGCTAAATGACTTTGCTCCAAAAGGGGAAAAATAGGTTGACCTACACCTAAAGGTGTTGCCGCTCCAGTTCCCACTTTCATATGTATAGGATGCTAAGCAGAGAATTAATATTCTGACAGTACAACATGATGACATGGACATGCTATCTAGTCCTTTATTAGTGAAGATCTGACAGAATACTCTCTTTAATATATCTGGATTTCTTACATGCATCTCTTCTTTCCCACGTAGTAGAGGGTCCTCTGACCAGTGATGCCCTTTCCAAGGTCTTAAGCTTGTTATGAATCTCATAAAATGAGTTTTGGAAACATTATTAGAAGAAAGACTCACACTGTTTCTTTGCTTTTGTTGCTGTTTATTCAATTTCAGAATTTGCTTCTTTTTAAGCATACTAAGAAATAAGAAATAGCTAGAGATGGGTGCAGCCTTTTGTGTGTCTGCTCCATGGCTCTGAAATAGATATAAACCAGATGTAGTTTGGAAGCTGAGCAATTACAGACGTACAGGAGTAAATTCAAACCAGCATATCAGCTGGTTGCATTAATCAACTTTAGGTCAGCATAGTATTAATGTAGTCAAAGCTTGCTTTAGGTTTGTATATGTTAGGGGAGAGCTCAACTGGCTTTCCCCTAATACATAGTGAAACCCTCTTCAGAATACTTATACAAGGTAGAGAGTCTTAATCTGAGTTTACCTGCAGTTTAATGCATTTCCATTTTACCAAAGCAGAATATGCCAAAGGGTGGCCATGATGTCATTAAATGAAGATTTGGCTATTGTACTTGCCAGCACCAAAGGCAAAAACTGGGCAATTTTTACTTAGTTTAATTAATTACCAATTAGCAGAAATTTTTTATCACTGATCCAGATATCATAAAAAAACAGATAAGAGGAACAAATTAAACACTCAACTAAACATTTTTTCCTCTCCTTCCTCAGGCTCACCTTAAGTCAAACACCTATCCTCCTTAATTTTTAGTCTTGATTTCCCTTATCCTTGTTGCAGGATACACTCAGTCCACCCCAGCTCCTGCAGTGAAACAGTGGGTGGTCCTGGAAGCTGGATTGTGTTCCTAACAGCTGCTGCCTATTGCTCTGTGCTCGTTGGCTTCTTTCTTCTCTGTGGTGCTTCTCACTGGTTTTCTTCCTATTTCCTACTCTTCATACTGGTTTTCCAGGATGATCTCCTCTCCAATCTCAGGAACAGCCCATTCTGAAATGAATTCTGAAATGAAAGACCTCATGAAAGGGGACAGGAGACTTGAATAGATGAACAAGAATATCCTGATCAACCTCAAATATTAAAAGGGTGCATAAAAGAGGTCAAGGCAGGGAGAGGTGACACAGAAGGAACACAAAGACATTGCTCTATTGTTCAGAGATGGGATTTGGAAAGCCAAAGCCCACCTGAAGTTGATTCTGGTGAGAGACATGAAGGCAACCAGAAAAAGCTATAGAAAATGTGGGCCTGCTGCTGAATAGGACAGCTGTCCTTTGCTGAAAGACACAGAAAAAGCACATGGTGTTCAGGTCTTCTTCACTTTGGTCTTTACTGGTAGAAACAGTCTTCAGGAATCCCAGGCTCCTGAGATCAGTGGGAAGGTCTACCGCAAGGAAGACTTACCCTTGGAGGATGAGGATCAAATCAGGGAACTTCTAAACAAACTGGACAAGCGTAACTCCACGGCACCTAATGGAATACACTCATGAATGCTGGGGGAGCTGTGCAAAGTCACTGCAAGGGTACTTGCCTTTGACAGATCTTGGTGATCAGGGATGGTTTCCCATGATTGGAAGAAAGGACATTGCAATTCTATCATCTCTCTATGTGATGTATTCCCACTCCAGGGGAATCTTCTCTGCCCTGTGTCTGGAAGAGCTTCCTTTATTGATTTTATTAAAAAAAAAAAAAAAAGAAGAAGAAGCTAATGGGCTGAGTGCCAGTGATCAGACTCCAATCAGGACCTGAGCTTCAATACAGTTGTAGATTGTTGGAAGATTGAGAATGTTGCCTGCTCTCTGTTGCATAATTGAACTGTATGAACAACAGGCTTGCACTCTCTACAAAGAATCAGAGTACAAATTGTCTTTCTTTTCACCAGAATAAAGCTGGTTTGAAAAGTCAGTAAATTGTACAAGGCAGGCTGCAGCAATTGTCACCCTTTAATCCCTTCTGTAATTCTTATGAAGCTTCCACCTGAATCATAGATGGAGGAAAAGGAATAAGCATTTACTTGGAAATTTATGTAAACTTCTCAGTAAAAATAGGTTAATTTGTCATGAAAAGAATACATGGAATTAAAATAGTTAAGAACTGAGGAAAATCTCATTTGTTTCACATAAAATGAAATGACCAAATGAGGCAGGAAGACACTGCTTAACAATATAAGAATGCTATTATGACTGACTACCCACATTTAGAAGTGTTCCAGTGTCAGGCTAAGGACAGTTTTGGGCACACTAATGAATGTAGTGTACAGGATAATCATATTCTTCTTGTTCCTGAGGACTAGGAATATCACCTGCTTAGTGTCTGTATAGTTGGTCCCTGTCTCCTGATACTGCATACATCTTCCTACAATTCCATTCAGCAAGTTGTGTCTTAAAACAAGTTAGGTTCTTTGCCCCAGACTCATCATCCTCTGCTAAAACTTTGCAGTACTGCCAGTTCTTTCAGTTTGAAACTCAGGGTGATTCATAGTCATATTAAAAAAAAAAAAAAAAATTCTGTGCAACATGGTCTTTAAGCTCAGAGAATTCCTTCCCCTGCTTTCCTTTACTCACCAATGTACTTAGGGAGTGCAACCCATGCTTTCTTTCCCTGCCCTTCTCAGTCCCTACCTTGCAAGAGAGAACTCTCATCCCCTGACCATTTCAATCACCCTCTCTGTGTGTTTTGTTTATATTCACTTTGCTGGAGAAAATGTATTGGAAAATGTATTTAACTAGAGGTTAAATTCCCAGTGATGCTTTGGACTCATCTCCAGACTATGCTGAAGACATCATATCTGATAAATCTTAGGATGACATGTGACTTGTTCAGGACTGGTCCTGTCTGTGTTTCACAGTCATCCTCTGACTGGCTAATACCTTAATCTGCTGTAGCATATACTCTATCCTGATTTCCAACACGTGAACCCCCAGTTTCCAATGGAAAATTTTACTATATACTTCTAGGTGTGTAACTCCAGCACTTTGATGATTCAAGTGCAGGATGGAGATCTAAATTACCTAATAAACAGAACCCTGCAGCTGCTATATTTCTCTTCATCTCGAGAATGGTTAGTTCTTCCCTTTTTATGGAGAAAAAGAATGACCTAAACAGAAATACAAAGCATTGCATGTTTGCATGACCTCACCCTAGTCTTGTCTCTTTGGAAAGTACCCTACACTTGACATGCATTCCAAGTATACACTGCTTTGCAAATGTTTTTTTATTCCCTCTCCCTAGAGCTTATTTTAAGCCACTAGTTCATAAACAAAGGTCACAACCTTACTTTTATGCACAAGCTTGCCAGTATAATTGAAAGTGGGGTCATGACCCCAGAAGTGGGTCTTGACAGACAGATGTCCTGAGATTCAAAACCCCTTCTGACCTCTTTTAACACCATTCAAGTCTCTAGTAGAGTGAAGCACATTATGAATGCAATGGGAGAAGATGAACCTCTACTTTCTATCACTTGAGCAGTTCTGATGAACTCTGAAGCTCTCAGCCTGAGCAGTAGCCACATTGCTGGGCTCAAGACATAACTCTCAAGTGTTTGCCCAATGTGCAATTAATAATACAATTTTCTTTTTTTCCATACAGGGTATTTTTAAGCAAGTGCAATGAAAATAATATAGGAAAGCTCTTACACCTCATGAGTCTATTCTAGGCCTCTCTACTTAAGCTGTGAAATTATTCTGACATGCTGATAAAGTCTTTCCAGGCTTCCACTGGGATCATATATATCATTCCTCTCAGATAAATTGCACTCAGTTATACCTGTGAGCTGAATATGTTCATGCCCAGATAGTTCTCTGGAAGGAATTCAAGGGTAAACATAGTCGTTTTCTATAGAAAAGGGTCAGAAGAAAGATAGATGCAGACAAAGACTTGCTGTCACAAACACCAAGTAGGTCTAGGACTGGCACAAAATGAAGATATACCTTATAAGAGTGACTGTAACCAATGATGAAATGTGTGCCAGAGCACTCTGGTCCCACAGTTGTCTGGATAGTCAGTCACCCTTCTCACTTGTGTATCCAAGTCTCCTTCCCAGAGCATGAGATTACCTTTCTCTCACTTCAAAAGATGTTTGGGGGGCAAAGGAAAACATATCCAGATGCTGGAGTTGAGAAGCTCCCTGGAGTAAACCACTTTACACAATGAGGCTGTGTCTATGTTAGTAAATTACACAGTGCCCAGAACAGTCCTAAGCTCTGGAATGCAATTGTCTCTACAGTTCCCTGTTAGAGGGCTCCCAGGTATGCTTTAAGTCTCTGGCAGCCAGCATCCCCAAAAAATTCCTAGATATGATCTGTGAACATTCCCAGGATCATTCCCAGTGGGGACTTTGCATTCAAATCCTCTATTTTGCCATCTGAAAGAGCTTGTTACATTGGAGATAGACTATCCAATCCAGTAAGCTGATTTAAACGATGTATATGGAGGGTTAAATGTTCTATGACCTTCAATAAAGTTATTCATGATGTATCACTGTGGTTAGGTTGTTTGGATCCTTACTGTAGGAGGACAGTGAAGAGACTTTCTGAAATACTCTGAGTAAGGAGCAAGACTGTGAACTGCTTTCAGTGGACCTGAAGGAGGCAGTATTCACTTTGTTCCTTTCGTTGTTGTGTATCTGCTCATCATCAATCCTGTCTGCTGCAGAGCATGGAGACAGAGCCGGCAGCGGTTCTTGGGAAAGGATATGCCAGCCAAAGTCATAAACTCTTGCTGGTTGTGGATCCTCTGTGACAAATGGCCTCCACAGGACAGCTTAGCCCTTTCTCTATTCTGACTGGCAAAGGCAGTAACCATCATGTCCACTGGTCTCAGCCAGAAGTTTAGTAGACTAATGCTTCAATGATCTATGCACTAGCAAGAAAGTTTCCATCATTGTGACTAAAGTCTCCATTTTAAGTGTCAGTACTTCCTTTCATTCTATCATTTCTTTTCTTTCTTTCCTGAAGAATAGCTGATGCCCAGTAGATACTTTTTTCTGTCATGGTGAAACTACCTGGTTTTCCTTTTTCTCCTTATGAACCACTGACAGCCTTTCTTTCTTTCTTTTGATGCTGTATTCTTCTCTTTAATTTTAGACCTATTTTGTCTCTGTGGTCCTTCTGAATTTCAAGTAGTTTTGCCACAGTTCCTAATTATTGCCCCGAATTTGCCAAAAGGAAACCAGCATGCCTCCAGAGAAGTAGTACTTAACATCTTTAAATAATTGTGCAAATCTACGTTCAGGACTTAACAAAAATAAATCATCCTCTGCTCTGATACCATCAGTCTGAGGTGTGGCTCTGAGCCCAAGTGTTTTGCTGATATCCAAACCCCAGAAGACAACAGGTGGGAATGTGCATCAGCAGCCAGGCTGTTGCCATTGCTGTATTTAAACTGCTCTAGATACTGGGTGCTTTTGATAGCATTTTTTCCACTGTGCATTAGCACATATGCTCAGCTATAGAACAGCTCTTGAACAATGGGAGTCATTTGTATTTGTCTCTGAAATTGCTAAAATCTAGATAACAGTGCATAGTGTGTGCTGCCCCAGGCTTTTTCAGTCAAAATGACTGAAAAAAAATCTTTCTCAGATGACACAAGTTTTCCCTACAAGTTTTATCCCATTAAAATTAAAAAAGAAAAAGCAAAGCTGATTATGAATATTCAGGTCTGGTGGTTATAGGTACACTTGTAATCATATGGAGAGCTCAAACAGTGGGTAACAAAGACAGCACACGCCTTTGAGAAGGCCTGAATGACTATGCAGTGGAATATAGAGATTGGGTCATATGAGGACTAGAACTCTAGGATCCTGCCTAGTACATTTTATAAGCCAGACCAAACTCCTAGGGAGATCTGCCACCTCTGTGGGAGACCCTGCTCCCAGCTTCTGGTCACACCTGCCTCCCAGAGGCAGCATGGGACCCCAGATCTGCTGTGACTTTGCATGTCCACTCACTCGCCAGCCCAGATCTTCGGGATCCAAAGCTTTGCACAAGGGTCCCAAATATTGGAGTCGCTGTGATGGCAACAGACCAAAAAGTCTGCTTTGTAAGAAGGGAAAAGTAAAGTTGTTTTTTTTCCCTAGCCAGCCTGGAGACCCCATGAACTCTCTCCACTGCCCACAGAGCTGCCTGCACCACTAGCAAGGAGCAGCCAACCCAATTAGTCCCTTCCCTTTCAAAAAAGACACAGGCCCTTGAGCCATGCCAGATGCGAGACACTGGGCCCTGTAAGAGCTGGAGCATAGACAGGTCCAAGATGGCTTGCTTCCTTTTAATTACTTACAGTTATAAATCTGGGAGTATAAACTCTGCAAGGCTAAACAATATCTTCTCCCATGACTTATTAAAATTGAATGGCATTCAGCCTTGTTCTTTTGCCATGCTGTTTCACAGAGCTCCGTCTCAGACCGGTTGGCGAAAACTCACTTTAAGATGAAAAGCTTTTGGAAAGAGAACAGCACATTCTGAGTACATAACAAGTACTCTGAGGCAAGAAAGGCTTTCTCTTATTTCTAAAGATAAGCTCATTAGGGATTGGGCTTGTGTTTTTTGTAAGTGATGTCGCAATGGCAACAAAGCTGGCTCCTTAATTGCTCTAGGTGGAACAGACTCACCTCCTCACATCTCTCCCCACCCAGATACTCCGTTCCTCTTACCTTCCAACCCACTGAAAAATCTGCAGGCTGTGCATCCTCCCTCATTCTGCCTAGGAGAGTTGTGTCTGACTGACTGGCTGGTGATTATAGGCCACTTTTAGTCTCTCTCATTGAGTGTATGGTAGTCTTCTGCTCAAGCAAAGAAGCAAATAAAACATGTTCTAGAAGCTGTTTGCAGCTGTGTCCTATATCTCTGCAGCTGTGCTTCTCATAATCTTGGCTTCCACTGCTTTCTAGTATTGAAGCATTCTGGTTCACAAAAAGCAAAACCATTAATGAAAATCTGACCATATTCTGTAATCTGCCTATTGGACGTCCTTCTTTTCCTGCTGGAGGATAACAGTTACTGTCCTTTTCTCCAAGGCCATTTAAAACTCCACCCTTTTTGTGTCACAAGTCACAGCTTTAGTGTTTTCCCACTTCAGGTTAATCCCTTTCCCTTCCCCAAACCACTTTTTAAAATCCACAACTTTCATCTTCTTCAGACTTCTCAAGTTTGCCATTTGTATTAAACCCTAGGGAAGAACAAGGAGATCATGTCAACTTCACAAGAATGTTTAAAGCAGAATCAAATCATCTTTGTCCCCTTTAGAGAAATAGGTACAAGAGACCATTATGTGAAACATGTTGTCCCTCTTTGTTTTCCTGCTTTGCCTCAAAGGTGCAGTTTTGAGAGCTTGTCTGTTCCAGCACTTCTGGGTAGATCCCAGCATGAACACAGGAGGCTTTTCTCCAGCAGCAGTATTTTCTGTGAATTATTTCACCTTTTTCTGCTGCTTCCCTGCAGAATGACAAAGGAAACACTCTTATGGTCTGCATTGTATTTGTACCTACTTATTTGCTACTTCTATATTTTCCACTGAACAGAGGACAGGGAGTGGGGGTTCCCCCCTTTAAACTAGTAAATAAAAATGAAATGACAGAGTAATTTGGCTACTTTGTCTTCTTTCTCTCAGACAGAGGGCCAGCTTTCATTTTGCAAAAACTCAAGTGGTTTTTGTCATTAAACTCACAAAATATATGAGGACCCAACTTCTTTTCTTGACCTCAGTGTCTGAGATGTTGCTTTTCAAAACTCTTCTTCAGCTGCCTCATCACAACTTTTACAAGGCTGTGAAAAATAATGACAAAAATATAGAGTATTATTAGGGGAAAATACTGACTCTGGTGTCAAAAACGATATTAACTTTGGGCCCAAAAGGGACATTGACTGTGACATCATAAGAGAAATATACTTAAACATTGTGTTCCAAACAGGAAAAATCAAGAAGTCTTGGCTTGAACTGATGGTAAATGCTGCCTTGCTGAAGTAATTTGCCTTTCTTTGTCCATGCTACTGTTAATTATGTGTATATATATACATATGTCTATATAAATGTTCCTATGAGAAAAAAAATCATTTTTTTCTAATGACAAAGTGGTAGCATCGTATTTCACTCTGGATTAAAATATTTTACACTATCCAGATCAAAGTAAAAATTTCAATAATAACTGACAAATTATTTCCTTCAGTTGGGCAGAGGAGAATGACAAGAAAAACAAAAAAGGGAAGAAAAAAGCCACAGAGACAATTAAAAGTAGAAGAGGAACAGGAGGCAGCCAAAACAGAGCACAGATTTTATCAGATGGGCATACAGAGAAGCTGGCTGGCATGACAGTGCATCAGGAGCTGGAGAACAAAAACGATGCTGTGAACACTCTGCTTTGTTTTGATGCAGTGACCAGCCTCATACCTAAGATGAGAAAAGACACTGTGTACAAGTGCCACACCATTTTATGAGCACTTGACGTACGACATTAATCATTTTTCCTCACTAGAAGCAGCTTGCCAAGTATTGTTCTCTGTTCTGGGAGTGCATTCAATGAGCACTGCACCTACCTAACAGAGACTGAAAGCTGGCCTAGGGTTTCACTTTGAAGGCATTTTGCAGGAGCTTCCCTGTCATAATGCATTCATTTCTATGGGATTCAATATCTTTAGCTCTTTAAGAGCTACATGGGGACACAGGTATGTGGGGGTCACTCCCTGCAGTTCAAGTGTCCTGCTTCCAACAGGTTCCATCTATCATCAATCCAGGAAAAGATGGAAACCACCCAGACAACTGCATAAGGCTCTCGTGGTGGGAAATGCCTTCCTGGTTCCTGTGGAGATCAGCGAGTTCTGAAGCATGAGATTTGATTACCTTACTCCAAATCATAAAACTTTTAATGCTATTAGAAAGTCTTTAGGCTCTTAGGCATTTTGTTGAAATACTGCTACCATGTCTAGCTTGATGACCCCCTATAGAACAGGCCATGTGCCTGGTATTTCCTTGTACTAATCACCAATCATTAATATCATCACGTGAGCCCTGTATACAACCATATGCCCCTTTTCAAGAAGGAAAGAGCCACCTGGTCTTAGATTCCACCAGAAAAGAAAAGTTCAGTCCCAAATTCAGGGCTAATAGGACAACTTGCTTACTAGAAAGGTCTATTCCTCCACATCCTATGAGCAGCTGTACACACACACCACTCTGAGAGCCCAGATCTTCCCTTGTAGCAGGGACAGCCTCAGAGGAAGCACACATCTGTCAGCTGTGCAAAGTGGGTCCTCAGCTTGAGCAGAGGCTTACACTCAGCCTTGTGCTACACCTGCTGTTTGGCCCAGGGGCTTGGGTAAACAAAAGGCCTGTGAAGTAACCATGGTTTGGAGAACCTCAGGTCCGAGTTATTATGGGAGGAAAGGAAAAAGAAAGAAAGTCAAAGTAAGGTAGTTTACTGTAGGCTAAGCCTGTGATCCTCTGTAGTAAAACTGACAGGCAAAAATGTTATGTCATTTGCTTGATCTGCAACAGAACCACAGGTGACTCCAAACAGTCTAGGGCAAAGTTATTTTTTTTTGTCTCTAGCCCTACCTCCTGCAGATCATTCAGCTGTGAAGAGTTCTTACCTTCTCCTAGAAGAGACAAACTGCTCTTCTTTAGACGTGTTGATACCCAAAGGTTTGCTGGAAGTAAGGGCCCTGCATCTCACCTGAACAGATATACCTGGTAGCAACACCAGTAAAATCCTCGCTGACTTAAATGAAACCAGGATTTCATTCCCTGGCTTTAAAAAAGCTTCAAGTTCTGCAATTTCTCTACAATAATACCTGTGATTCTCAGAAAGCTTAGCTCTAGGGTTACCCTCTAGGCACTTTTCTGACACTATCTTAACAGGTTTTACAGGCAGTGTAGTCTGATGGATTATACTAAACCCTGCTGGGGCAACTCACACAGTGGCCCTGCGAGCAGACTCCTTTCTACCTTCTTGCAGCTCTTTAACAGTACAATGGTGTGCAGAAGGCTGTGATCTCCCCCTCCCACCGGGATGAGCTACAAAAATATTTGTATATCCAAAGTCATCAAAAGATATGGCAACAAAAATAAGTACTTCCATATTGAATATGTGTGTATCCAATGTGGCACAGAAGAGCTGAGAGAAGACAAGCAATGAGCTCTACTATATAGCAATGGTCTCTTTCCTCTCTGTTTAGACATATAGCTGAGTAGGGATTGAAAGCCTTACACTTGCCAGAATGAATATACCATATCTCTAAAATTGTGCTGGAAGGTGTCAACATATAAACATTCTTGAAATAGTAAAAGTACAGCCAAATATACATTGCTCTACATAAATATCTCACAATTTCAGAAAAATTATAAATAATTGAGATAAAAATGACCAGCATTGCATGGCTGATACATTGGTATCAGACCAAGAGGGAAAAACTTCATCTCACAAAATGACTGGAATTAGAATGAGGGAAGGATTGTTCTTCTAAGTGTTATTGTGTTTTTCTTTATGTTATCAAATCTTAATTTGATTTGAATTCTATGTTAAAATAAGGGCAAGAATTCAAAATTAAATTAAGCTAGAATAACAAGTTTTGCCCAATTTTAAGATGACATCACCTGTTTTTACAGGATTTCTACCTGAAAGCACTTTTCACCCATGACTTGGATAATGGAGAAGATTGACTGAGCTACAAAACAGAGATCTGGATTTTTTTAATCTCCTTTTGTCTTCAAATTTTAAGAAAATTTGTATCAAGACTTGTTTTGACACAACCAATTTAAATGGCTGCAGTTGTTTTTGAGTCCTTGAATTAATCTGCACTAGAACATTTTCCCTGACATGACACTAGACAAATTTTAATCTGCCTCCATTCTTTGGAGAGGCCACTCTGAATCTTTTAGGCCTCAATCAGTTGTCACTAGCCTCAGTGTAGAATTAGGACTTTCAGAAAACATGTATCTATTCACATGCAGTTGCTCTCTGTAGGAACCAAAGAGGTGCACTTTTTCTTTTTGACAGGTTTTTTTTTTTCTGACAACATCTTATTTATGCAGTTTCTATATTAAACTGGGACAATCTGTCAGAAAGCAATATCTGCTAAGAGGAGATCTGGCAAAAGCCAAATTAGAAACATTTCTTATGCCTATGTAATAATCGGTTTTCCACTGAATTAGAGAAGAAAGTACAGGATAAGCAGGGAAATTATAATACTTTAAAATAAGCATCTTATGAGGATTCTGTGACTTGAATTCCTTGTTATACATATAGAGTGAACCAACTGATTGTTAAAGGCATGTTTATTGAGGATTAATCTTCATGTAAAGGATGCATGCTTCCTAAGACTCAGAAAATCTGTTTTTAATGTTCAGCTGGCATAAAACAAACCAAGAATAATGAACTCTTAAAATCTATACTTCAAGTGTATTGGAGACATTTGTTTCAAACTGTCACTGAAGCATTTCTTAGTTAATGGCATCAATATTTTATTTCAGAAATATTGAAATAATCCCAGGCTCTCATTTTTATTGCTTTTCACTGAAGAAGGCATGATTTGAGTAATTAAGTATGCCATTTTAAATTAATCCCTTCTGTTTCTTAGAAGATGAAAAAGGGTTCCTCCCCACATTTACATTCATTAAAACCCATAAGTATTGTCTCCTGTTCATGCCAGCATTCTGGTGACTTCTTAAAGTTTGCAACATTAAGGCTTGAGAAGAAAATCATTGATTAAAATAACTGTTCTCATAAGTTTTCTTACTGCAGTAGCTCACCTAAAACTTTGCAGGTGACATTGGTGGGTAGGAAACAGGCATCACTCTGAAGCTTCCACCACTGCAAAAGAGTTCACTGCTGCACTGCACTAACAAAACTGAAAATTACTTTTTTAAGGCAAGCAACTGAAGATTAACTTGTCCTCTTGAAATATTAGCTCTCTTTCCAGAGGATGTTGCAGAGCTTGCATCAAGCTGTGGGAAATTTTGTGCCGGTTCTGTTATGCCACTCACACTCTGTTAGTGCCAGCCTCTACAGAAAGTACTTCAGCCTCAGATCACAAACAAGTCCCACAACAGCAATGCACTTACATTACATAATTGCAAGCTGATCGTTGTGCTAGTTCACTCCAAAAGCCCCCTGACCACAGTGCTTGGGTATGTTTTGTTATTTGCAAAAGCCAACTGTCTTAACTCTGACTGCAGGCTATCCTTTCCTTTCTTACCTGTATGGGCCCAGGATTGAGACTTTATTTATCACTTTCTTGATAGATTTGGATAGGCACTTGACACGGAGAAAGTAAAATAATTATTTAAATAAACTGTTTCATATTCTGATGTATTTCAAATTATATCTCATATCAGTAGACTGTAAATCCCACAAAACAAACAAAACCTGTCAGAAAACTATCACTGGGGAATTCTTGGTGCAATAAATATACTTCCAGAAGCATGTCACGTAATGTTAACAGTTACTTTATTAGTCTTTGCTAACTAGGGTGTTGATTCTTTTTTTTTTTTAAGATTCTGCAGCTCTCTGCTTCCTGAGAAACAATAAAGCCTTGGATTACTCAACAGGAAACCCTATTTTTTCAGAAGACTTTATTATTTCAACCATTCTTTTACACTTATGCTTCTGGAAAACCTAACAGAGAGGAGCAGTTTCTCCCAAAAAGGTTTCAAGGGTTTGTTCATCTGATCCTGATGAAGAAATCCTCTTCTGCAGTTCCACAGAATTTATTCCTGTGTTCAGACTGAGCTGCCTCATGATGAGAATAAACAAGTAAAAACAAGTCCTCTTGTCATATATCTTAATGATCTGCTTCAAAAGCCTTAGTGTAAAAAGCAACATAGCCCCCATGACAGCAAATACCCAGGAACTTCACAACCTGAATTTACATAAACTCATACTGAAGAAATCCTGTGCTTCACGTTTGACAAATGTGAAATTGAAGCATAGAATTTGAGGAAAATGAAGTTTGTTGTGGCTCTGTGGCTCAGTGATTTGTCAAAGATAACACAGGAAGTATGTGACAGAGATTTTAATTTAGGTTTCCTACATTTATGGCTATCATCCTGACCATCCTCCTACCTTTTTCCTCTCATCAGTAATATCACCACGGTGATCTTGACCAAGCATCAAGCACATATTTTGAGAGGAAGTGGGAGGTAGTTGCTAACACTAAAAAGAAAGTCTATGTTTTAGAAAGAAAACAAGCCCTGTGCTTGCCAGCTAGCATACACAGTTAGAAAATGAGCTTTGCTTTCTGTTCTGGGTCCAATTATAAGTGCTATTTCTTGTGGACATGTGCAAAATATGCATAGAGAAGAACTGCCACAAGTTGGGCAATAAAGCAACCAAGCAGCCAACACCACTGACCTTTGAATACCCTGAGAATTGCTTTCTCTAGGAAAATATCTGAGGAAGTTTGAGGACTTTTCCACTGCTGTCAGTTCTCTCCTTTTATTCTGTGCAAAAAGGAGGCTTGCCCTTGCTTTGCTCCTTTTCTTGTGACCTGAGAGACAAACCCTCCTCACCTAAGTGGAATCACGACCAAGTCTTCAGAACATAAAGCTTTCTGCATAAAACATCCATATTAACTTTATAACACAAAATTGCTGTGGAGAAACATCCTGAGATTGGAAATTGTGCTTATGAAGTAGCCTCACATTCCTGTGCATCTCTGGCATGCCATAACCCTATGCAGTCTGCTGCCTGGAGCAAAACAAGGCTTTTTTTTTAAAAAAAGGCTCTCAGCCATGACTGCAATTGAGGGTCTGTTGTTTTGAAGTGACATTAGGCATGGGCTGCATCCATTCACAGGACACAGGAGAGTAGGTACTCTTCATTATCTCCTCCAAAGAGAAGAAATGCATGTGAGAAGGTAAAACTGTGCAGTCACCAATGACAAATATACAGTAAAGAGGCAAGTCTGTTGTAAAACTGCATTGCTTCTCAGCAGTGGAGTTAAACAGTGAGATAAGTCTGAGGAAAGCAATTCTCTGAAACTTATCAGGAAGTGGTTGTTGGGTTTTTTGTTGTCACACAGAGATGACTTTGCCAGCACTGTGAAAATTTAAGGGAACTCAGTGTCCCCATTGGGGCTGAAAATGGCCATAACAAACAACTGGAGGGTGCTGATAGCATATTATCCTACATGCATTCTTCACAATATCCTTGCACTGCTCATTTTAAAAGAAGAAAAACATTTCCTTCTTGGATACATTACAGCAGAGGGCAAATGTTCTGGAATGACCTGAGACAAAGGCAGAGTTTTTGTTTTGTTTTCTTTTGTTTTAATGAGACTCGGAGAACAATAATGGTTCAAGATACCAACAAATAGCCCAGTTGGGTTTTTTTCTCTGGTTCTCAGAAGGAAGAAAAACAACCTCCCTGGACTGCCGACATTTTTCCTTATATTTTTCTTACATCTCAACCAGGTCTGCTAATAATGGGAGGCTGGTATTTCTTGTGGTAGACTGTACATAAAAAGTCTTTCAAGTATTCAGATTTCTTCTTTATATTAAGGGTGATGCAGCTGCTTTTTCTCGAGATGTTTGTCTTGCATAGCTGTAGTTGCAGCAGCAATGATAATGGCTTTTAGTAGTCAGGCATAGGGCTGACATTCTTCAGCACTGAAACAAACACAAAAAGGGAAAAATAAAAGAATAACTCTTATATTCAGAATCTTTTTTCTAATACTTTTTAATAATTTCACAGAAGAAATTAACTCACATTTGTAAATGCACTCTTTATTCAACTAAAGTATTTTAAATTATCTAGAATAACATATTTAGTCATTAAAGTCAGAATCAGAGAAAGACAAGATTTGGAGAATCTGATGCATTTTCCCATCAGAAGCAAAATATCTAGCTTTGAACTTTGACTAATGTTTTCATTATTTTTGCTCATCTGGCTTGCAGAGAACACTTAACACCACTGTTTAGTGCAATAGGATCCAGGGCCAATGTTTTGATTGCATTCAAAAATAATTTCTTGTGTAACAGAAGAATATATACAAAGACATTAAACTCCTGCTTCTCAGCTCAACCTTCCGTAGGGTATAATATCAACATTCACAAGAAGTTTCCACTTTCCTCAGCTCTTAGTTCAAAGCAGAAGTAAAAGAAAGAGGCACATGTGGATGATTCTGCTTTTCCATCACTAAAAATCAGGACTAGATCCAGAAAGATCAAGTGAGCTGTACTAGCACAAGGTTACCATAAGCAGGAACACAAGTGATATGCAATACTGCTGTAACAGACAGAGCTCTGCCCTCTTGTGTATTTGTTCTTGTCATTTTGACCATCTGCCTTGTACCTTTTCACATGCTGAATTTAATAGTTATGCTAGCCCCTGTTTATTTCTTTTTCTCCGGTGACACCCACTCTCAGACATTTTCTTTGAAGTTCTCCTGATAAGCTTAGGAAATCTTGGTAGATCATGAACTTTGAATAGGGTTATAATGTTGAAAGAAGACTAACATTAACTCCTCCTTTAGGCCAAAATTGCAAGCTTTGCTACAAATCTCTGGATTATTTCATTTTAAAAGTCTTGATAAACAAATTTGAACAGTAACAATAATTCTTATATTTCTCTTTTCAACTCTCCACTTAAAATTTCAGGGGCCTCTTTGCTCTTCACCTTTTTTTGGCACAGAGAGCACTTAGAAAAGTGCTCATTATTAGCAACAGCTAAAATATTGTGTGCAACTGGCAGCTTTAGGTATGCCCCCTCTTCCTTATAAATGGAACTGGTAACATGCAGTATTATCTCTTCCCTCAAGCCTTTTTGCATCATCACATCTCTAATAAACTTGACTATGAATATACCTGAATACACATACTTATTAATATACATGCTAATAATGGAAGAGGACTCATATCACATAGCCACCAGAAAGTTATGGCATGTGGTCAAGTCAGTTCCTCAGGATCCTTCTGTAGTTAAAGGAGAGAAACCATTACTCCTAGATACTAGTCTTTCCACCTTCAGATCAGTGAACTGAATTTCCTCTCTTCAGTTAGAGCCCTAAGCCTAGAGAGATAGCATGGACTAGATGTCAGGTTTCAAGTGGCAGTGTCTAAATGAGGTGAATATGAATTCTGGTCACAGGATTTAAGGTTCCTAAGCACACGGTGAATGGAAAAATACAAGACAAGAAAAAGTGTTTTCAAGTTGAGAGATGATACATTTCACTCCAGATTCTTATCATATTATTTGAAAATGCTAATGTGATAAGACCAAGGGCATCAGACGTTTCATTAAGGCATCTTTTCCCAATGTGGACAGGTAAGATTCTGAATTTATTATAAGCTCATAAAGTCACTCGTATAAGTATAATGACCTATGTTCAAGTGAAGATGAAGTACAAGAAGATTCCTCAAAAGATCACGAGTGCTAAAAAATTTACACAGAAGGTAAATTAGATTGGTATAATTGGTTTGGCAAGCCAATGAAGAGGGGGTATTTTTCCCTTTTTACAAATACAATGCAGAAAAAAACCCACAAGGAAGAAGATTTAAATGAAAGCACAGAACTGAGAGAAGACTAGATGGGAACACAGGGACTGCAGACACACTTAGGATGGTTGTCAGAATGGCACTCTGGGAGCAGTGCAGCAGTGTGTCTTTGTGGATGTGTGATTAACTCTCAGCTTTATGTTTGACCCCAGGAGAGAGGCTGAGAGCCTTCCATTCAACAGAAATAGAGAGTGCCACATCTTTTGAAAGAGGTATAGCAGATGCCTCCATTTGCATAGGACTCAAGCCCCTCTTTGGTACTTATACAACACATATCACAGCTAAAACCAGATTTCTTACAGTGGTTTAAGGGGTGGAAAAAATCCTGCTCATCCTTCTCCATCCACTCTGTGCTTCCTTCTTTTTAAAGTGAACATTTTGCTAACTGCTTCTACGTGTCATTTTAATACATGAACAGATGTCTCAGAAAAGTACTTAAAAAATACTAACAGCTATTTTAGTTTTCAATTTAAATACAATATCACTCTTCCAATATAGGAAAAGACACACAACAACCTTCTGCTCAAACTACTGTTGGGAAGGTTATAACCCCTTGAAAAAATATGTGAAACTGAAAATACTGGCAATTATTTCAGCAGGAGATCCCCACTCTAGACTGCTATAAGCAGGATTTGGAAAGAATTATACATATGACATCAGCTATCACTTTCTTCAAGAGCTTAAAATTTTTTCTATAAAGTTTTTTCATCATCTTACCAATACTGTAAAAAACGTTGTTGCATCCCTAAATGGGGGCCAGATTAGGCAGTCAAAAAGGAATTAAATTACCATTACTTTAAACAGAACTTGCTGGTGCAAGTAAGGACTTTTTGGATGCAGCCAGTGCTATAGAATTTGACCCAGTATTAATAGACACTAGTGAAACAGTCTTCAGTTACAACCTTATGCTCAATTTAGAATAAACAGTACTGATGAGGAATGATTTGAAGTACACAAATGCTGTGGAGAAGTGTTTACTCTGTGCCAGTACCCCATTACCAAAACTGCATTTGGTACTAGCAGATATTTTACCCTTCAAGTGACCACTGAAGGGAAAGAGACATTAGAGAGAAGTACAAATTTTTGTACCAAAAGGAAAAGGCATTTTGATACAGAACTCAATCCAGCCAAAAATATTTGCTTGCTAAAGGCTGTAGGTCTAAATAAAAATAATCCTGTAAGGGACCAGGAGTGGTAAGGCTGGAGATAAAGAAATACACACAGGTGAATGCTAAGGCACAGAACACATGTGATGTGTATGAATCAGAGTGGGCATTAGATCCAAAAGCAACACTAAGATTTAGAAGTACAGGTATTGTTGCAACACTAAATTTTTCTGTCTGTGCTCAAAAGCTTAGATCTCTAGTTTCCTCCTACTAGGCCTCAGCAGAGCTGGGCACCTGAGAATTGAACACCAAACCACGTGCACTCCATCACTCACAGCTGCCTAGAGCAAATCAGATGGGACAGGCTGAGCTTTGGTACCTGCTTTCCTCAAGATTTTGGTTGATGCCCAGAGAAGGGTGAGTCACTTTATGCAAATATTGGGTAAAATATAGAAACTGCCCTGCAGCGTGCTAAACCTTAAGTGTTGTGTTTCCTCTCCCTCTTCCTGGCCCAGTGAGTGTTGGATACCTCATTGCATAAGGTTTCCTCTTTAACAGAAGCCGTAGAAAACAAATTTTCCAAAAGCCAGACGATTAAGAAATTCTTCAAGGACATCTGAAAGCAGACATCCCACAGATTAGGCAATTCTATTAGGATTAAATAACTTGTTGAGAACTAGGGCAGGACAAATCTTACCCTAAATGTCCATTTAAGTATAAGCTATGACTTAAAACCAGAACTGGACATCACACTCCTGATACAGAACCAGCTGGTGTCCAGTCTTCTGAAGCTCAGAGATAACTAGATTTGAAGTGCTTTAAATTAGCTTCTGGTTTGTTTGTTTTTATAAACAGAGATCTCTACTCACGGATCAGGAAAAGTAACAGCACAGCACTTTGAGTCCACTCACACCCATTCACCACAGGAACAGGTCAATATTTTGTTCTTTTTATAACACACTTTTTATATTATGTCTTTTTGTATCTGGAACCCAGTAACAGAGATACTACCTCAGGTCACAGAGTAGGTATTCCCCTTATAGTTTGCATCCGTAGAAAGGCCAAAAACTAACAAGCAACAGACCCTCACTGCCAACTGGCCTCAGTGCTGTGGGCCAACCTGCTGGAAAGCAGCTATTGGTGAGGTAGCTGGGGCTGTCCATGAGCCAGCAGTATGCCATTGTGGCCAAGAAGGCAAACAGAACCTTGGGGTGCATTAGGAAAAGCACTGTCAGCAGGATGAGGGATGTGATCCTGCCCCTGTACTCAGCCCTGTTGAGGCCACATCTGGAGTGCTGTGTCCAGTTCTGGGCTCCTCAGGACAAGAGAGACATGGAGCTCCTGGAGCAGGTCCAGCAGTGGGTAACAAGGATAGTTAAGGTACTGGAACATCTCTCTTATGAGTGGAGTTGCCCTCACTGGAGATATTCAAGAACTTCCTGGACACAATCCAGTGTCATGTGCTCTAGCGTGACCCTGAATGAGCAAGGAAGTCGGATAAGATGGCACACTGTTGTCCCTTCCAACCTGACCAAATCTGTGATTCTGGAGGCTTTCTACAGGCTGCCAAGGAACCCTTGGTGTCTTCTCCCCGGGCAGGATGAACTCACTGCCTCAGGAAGCTGTTCTCACAGCCACATGAGGGGGCTTGAACACCAGAGGCAGAGGGCTGCCCCTTCTCCCTTGGGTATGTCCAAGTTGCAGCCCAAACTTGTTTCTTATGATATCTGTCATGCACTTCCAAAGACAAATGTACACTTGAGAATATCCACATCCTTATGAGCCTCAGGATGTTACATCTCTTAGAACTCAACCCAGCTGTATTTTGGACAACCAGAAATTTCCCATTGGCCCCAGTCAGGACTGAACTGATAGTGATGCTTTCTGCCAAGACCAGCACTTCTTTTAACAGTGGGTGGGTAACCTGGAAGCTTTCAATCATGGGAAACAACTGGAACTTGTAATGCTGTAAGTATCTCCAGGAATTTGCTTAGAAAAAGGAAGCTGAGTATACCAAAAAACTTCTTTGTTTTAGTCTTCAAGTATCATAACACATTAATTACGTCTTGCAATATTTAATCCCACTTTTCCCAGAAAAGTACTTTTAGAAGTCTTTTTTTTTTTTTTTTTTTTTTTTTGTATAAAATCTGTCTGCTAGCTTCTGCACTTTCTCCCTCCTATTAAAATGAATAAAAAATACATCCTGTTCTGGGCTATTGACCCATCTCATGGTAGGGCACTTCTGTGACTTGGAAAGCATTACACCCCACCAGTTTTGTGGTAATATCTAGCTCTCATGGAGATGTGGTTTCTACCCACTCATGTTTCTTAGGACTGCTGTATGCATGTTAAAGGACATTATTACAGAAAAATATGATAACATCCTGGACAAATTGCATATAGAAGCTTAAAAAATCTTGGGAAGGGATACAGCCTAACATTGTTCCTGTGGCTCACAGTTTTTCCAGATGCAGTTTCTTAGAAGATTCAATGCTATATGGATCACACTTTTCCACAGCCTACCCATATTGTGCATTAAGCAAACAAACAAAGAGAGAAAGCACCTAGACCTGCCTTGAGAGCTGGGGTTGAAGAAGAAAGCAAAATTTTTTGACAAAATATTTGGTAAAAAATTAACAAAAAAATTACAATATTAAAATATTCCATTTCTCACTGAAAACAGAAGTGGAAACACAATACTATCATGCTGGGGGGCTTTATGCACTTATTTCCCTCTTTAGGCAGAGTTCTCTGGTTAAAATACATTTTCCAGGGCGGAACACAGCCTCCTTACCTGGAGAGGAGATTTGGTTCATTACAATAGGCAGAGGTCAACACAGGAGTGTGCCTTTTCATCAGAAAATTTGGACACAAACTTACAAGTATACTTCTGTCCCAAAAATAATTTGTTCTGAGTGCTAGCATTCTGCTTTTCCTTAGCTAGCAATGTGTAGAATAGTAGATAAACATACAGGCGTGTAGGCAGGCAGACAGGCAGATTTTCTACCAAAGGCAAGCATCTTCTCACGTACTGTTTTTGAAAAGACAGTTTTCAAAGATCTACTAAAAAGACTGATTGTGACAGAATAACCAAAGGTTGAAATCAGCAGCAATTAAAAGTCAAATTGCAATGCACAGAATCATAACCCACCCACAGCTCTGTGGTTCTGGCCACATCTGTCTCTTTATGATGAAATTAGGAAGTGTACTGTAAGCCCAAGACACGGTTCCACGCGGCTAAGAGGAAGCTGGGTGCTGTTTGCCACAGAAGTAGAAGATGTGCCTGAATTCATAATTCTCAATTTGATACGGAAAAGTCTTGCTATGGAAAAGTTTTTCTGATCCACAGCAACAATAAAACAAATGGTGTGCCACATGCCATTCTCCTTGGCTAACTACACTGATATTTGGGTCCTCTTGTGACATTTTCACAGGACATATTTGAACACTATATTATATTGTTATCATGTCTGTACAGTTTTTACATCAGAAATGGCTGGACAGCTTGAAGGAGAGAAACAAGTAGTCATTTAACCTGTATCCATTTAGAAAATGAAGCCCTTGCAAGATTCAGCTTATCATTCCTGGATATTTTATGCAGGCAACCTCTGAAGTGATGTAAAATCAATTATGTGGAAAGAAAAGATAATTTCACTTCAGAGCTCATACTCTCAACTAATGGGAATAAGTCCTTTTTCCCTTGTCTCTTTAATTCTTATTTTGAAGATGTAATTATTGTCTGGGAAATCTGACTCCCATTAGCCACCTGCCAAGTACTGACTCACATCTGTGTACAAAATGTTCCCAGCTCTTGTGCATGTATTTTTATCTATTTGCAAAATGTATCCCATCAGCCGCTTTCTAAATGCACAAAAAGAAAGGGAAAAGGACCCCCAGCATATCCAAAGGGTCATGGTCTCGGGCTTCTTTCCCCCTTACTTGCTCCTGCTTGCATCTTTCCACTCTTCTTTTGACGGAGCTGCTCTGTATGGTTCAGAAGGAATCAAGGAGTCTCAAGCATCACTAAGTCATGTGGCAAATCCCTGGTTTTGATAAGATGTTGGTGAATTAGTCTACAGTGAATATATGGTGTCTTGATAACAAGCTGGTTAAAATAACTTCGTTCCTGTTCCTGAATTACCAGCTTAGAGCATTTCTCTAGTGATGGCAGCATTCAAATGTAGTAACAGTCATGGTGTCAGCCTTGCATTGATGCCATTTTCCAGCACACTCAATGACATTTGGGCACTCCTGAAATGAATTTGGGCTCTTTCACATATGTGTGTGCATGTGTGTGTGTGTGTACACGTACTGACTGAGAACAAGGGAGAAAGAGAGACTTGCTGGTTTACAGTTCATATGGCTCCTGAAAAGGCTTTACTGCTAGTAAACACCAAGCATCACTTATAATCAATCACCTTGACTGGCATTGAACTCGAATTTGGTTCAATCTCCCATCAAGACACTCTAATATTGGGGGATTGGGGGGGGTACCCTAAGGGGAAGAGGAGCACTGCAGGTAATCACTGTCAGGTGCAGATGGAGCAGGTCAATCATTGCACCCAGAACCTTGAAATCTACCAGCAGATAACAGTCAAGCAACCTCTCTTTAACACCAGGCTAGAAGAAATTCCTGTAGGAGCTTGCAATTTGTTTCCTGTTAGTCTGTTGCTGACCTCCTGTCGGCTGTTTTTGAGGTACAGCACTCAAGTAAGCCTGAAGTCACACTGTCAGGACTTGCAGCTAGTGAGCTGCAAAAGACCCTGGAATTTTTGTAAGATGGAAATAGCTGGAAACTTGTTTAGGACAGTCTGGAACAGCACCCCTGATCTCCCTGAAGTGAATTGGTACCCATCTGGTTGTTCATCAGAAATGCGATGGGTCAGCTGTGACTGTGTTGAAAAAGCAATTGCTATGTAAGTGAGACTGTCCAGATCACTTAAAGAATATAGCCCTTGGTCCTCAATATCCCTCTTCAAAATGTTACAGACCAACAGGATGAATGCAAGCACTGCTGAAAAAAAGACCAAAAGTCCCTTCTGCTAAATTCTCAAGCACATAAGTCCTGTAGGTTTGATGTTTTGGGGTGACTCAAAGGAGATTTCTTTAGAGTAATGCAGTATGGTAGCAGAGATGGGGTATACTCTGGTAGGTAGGTTTGCTCACAAGGAGAGGTAGATGTGCCCATCTCCCTGGCATTCTTCCTTGTCCTGTGGTCAACTGTGACTGAGGAAAAGTACAAGGACAAAACAAGCACAGAGGGATGTATTCATCTTGAAGAAGTGGATGCTGTTTCCTAGCTATAGGTCAGCACAGCCTAACTTTCTCAGTGAGTATTTGGTTTTGAAATTCAGACTTCTTAACTGATTCAAAGGATGGAATGTTGAAAGCAGAAAATGATGGAAAAATCAGAGAAAACAAAACCTGATGTCTCTTGAACAGCAACTTGAGACTCTGGCTGTTACTTCATCCACTGATTCCATTTGGCAGAAGTCAACCATATAACGACTCCACAGCACACAGCTGCTTCAGAGCACCGTCAGATTGCTCTCATGGTGTGTTTCCACTGAATGCAGAATGTATTCTTTGCTCTCTTCTATCCTGATCACCTTCAGCCATAGCTATTTCTTTAAGAGAGGTACAGAAAATACTCAAAAATCTTTCCTGCCAATGAACAAAACAAATTCCCATTAAGTAAAGAATAATGTATGGACTTTGCTTCCACAAAACCAAACCACTTTGTTTAAGCAGCTGTATCTGAAAGGAGTGTATGCTAGAACCGGGCAAGAAAAAAAAGGTTAAAGGTGAAATTTTCCACAGTAAATAATGTCATAGGTACAATGCTCCAGTGAGGAAGCTTTGTGAGACTGACAAAGCTTATCAACTGAGACAATGATGCCTGCAACTATGTATCATGATAATGACAACAATAGTATTATTTGCTGGGTTTTCCTAGATTCCTGGATATGACTGACATGACCTCAGGGAACTACTCCAGGATATCAGTAATAGTCTTGTTGCCTTCTGGAACAGCTTGAAGTTACCATGCAAGTCTTGCAGTACCAATTGTCAGCAGTCCCAGCCTTATCACGCTGGCCGGCCAGCTTTCAGCAGCAGCTGCACGGGCAACATGGCTAGAGCTGCTCCTGTGTGCCTTGAAGATAAAAAAAGAACACCCTATCTGACTCACTGAGTTAATATCTATCAGCTCTGCCAACACTGTGTTCAGTGTCTGGGAAGCTGATATAGTAAATTTCTGCCCATATTGGTAATGGCAGTGATTCACTGAAGGACTTGGAAAGATGTTTAAGATCATGTAACAGGCTTAGGATTTCTCTACCTGGCAAAAGAAATAGGGATTTAAACTACCATAAATTCTCCCTGAAATCTTTCTTTTGCTTTGGTTTTCTTTTCCAATTTTAGTTGGATTTCTGTTCTCAACCGCCTTTCTCTTTCTTTCTTTCTCTCTCTCTCTTCCTTCCTTCCTTCCTCCCTTTCCCTCTCTTTTTTTTTTTTCATTTCTCCTTTCTTCTCTCTCCTGCTCTATCTTTCATCTTCTTTTCTTTTTTCATGTTGTATTTTTGTCTTCCCTCAAAAGTGTGTGTGTGGGGAGCCCAGGAGTAACTGTTAGAGCCCACACATAAGATTCATGTGCATCTTCATAATATTTTGCAGATAATTATTTTTTCTGTTTGCAAGTCAAAGGTTTGTGTTTCAAAAGCCAACTTTAGAAAAATAGACTGAATTAAAAGAAACATATTGATTATACCAGAGTGTATTACCTTGTATTTTAACCTGTTGATACTGATTATTGCTGTAAGCCTGAAGTTTGGCCAACATGACTGTACAGAAAGTTTGGACCCTGAAGTTTCCACAGGACATAGCTAAACCTATTCCCCTTCCTGAGAATTCATATCACTTTGCTAATGACTGATTTAATGTGCCAGAAAAATTACTGATATGTAGAAATACAATATTAAATGTGAAGTAACTAGAACAGAAACTAAAGTATTAATGGTGAAGGTCAGGGGAAAAGAAGTTGCAAGGTTCAGAATAACAAACAAATGTGGTGTTTTTATTTTGGATGGGCCTGTGAGAAGGAAGGAGTCTGAAGGGTAGAGGAAAATGGAGTTAAACTGAAATTGAATTTAAGTGCTCCAGGGAGGTAACAGAAGAGCCTCACTGAGCAGCTGCCACAGAATCAGTAGAAACTGAATTCCTACAACCTACCTTGGGAAAGCTGGACTTCCAAGGAGGGAAACCTATCCTTTACTGGTCATTTCTCCCACTGGCCTCCCCATCCCCAGGAATAGCTCTGGATATCAAGTGTGGTATGATATTGAATTATGTGGAGGTGCAGGGATGAGTCATCAGTGAAGTCTATCTAGCATTCATTCATTAACTTCCACTAACTTTGTTAGTTCTATCTTCAGCAGAACCTCTGAAAAGAGTACTATATTTGGAAGGGACTAAAGAAAATTCTTGCTTATTCTGGTGCAAATCAGCACAGGTTTAATTTTTCTGGTTTAGGTGATACTGGAGACTCTGCCTAGGATTCATTTTCTTCAAGTGAAAACCCAAAAATAAATTTTCATAAGGGCCTAGCAATGGGGGAAGGAGGGGTTGGTTGTTTTTTTTTGGTTGGTTGGGTTTTTTGTAAAAATTACGCAGAAAGAACCAAAACAAAGTATGCAGCTCAGTTCATTCGAGGTGGCATACGAGCAACAGGCGAGACCAATGCCTCACAACAACATACCAGCTTGGACAGTATTCAGTACATAGCATTCTTCAAATATTGAAGCAGAACAGTGTTTAGAACCTGAGTTTGCTCAAAAACACTGGAATGAGAAAAATACTAAAAGAAAATAGTTGGCTACCACTTACATGGCTTCTGTTTCCTTGGAGTTGGGAGAAAATATGTTACTAGAAGCAGTAATTAGTGAAATTATAGAAAGGGACAAACTGAGGTCTAGGTTAGTTAGATGTACCTCTTTCCCACCAGCTGTAAGGAAAAAAAAGGTGCACTTTTCTGATTTTTTTTTTTTTTTTTTTTTGCAAAAAAGACCCTGTGGCTTCACTGAGGAACTAGAAAACCCCCTCATGTTGGCACATTCATGGCACATGGCGCTCCATGGTTTTTTCCCATGTGTCTTACCTTGATTTTTGGCCATGTAATCAAACCTTGTAAACCTAAAAAAAACCCAAACAAAAACCTAAAGATCTATGGGCAAACAAAATGTAGTACCAAATAATATTTGAGGCTGATGTGGTAGAAAAAGAAAATGGATCAACAATTTGTGAATTATAGCTTTGACACTAATGGGGGAAAATGCTGTAACACATTTTGCACCCTCAAATATTTGCTGTTTTTCTGTCTTTGTGTGGGGCCAAGTTCTTCAGCTTCTGTATGCACCTACTCATTATAGTTCAACAGCATCAAATGCCAGTGTAGAATGACATTCACCAGTTCCCTTTTAAGTATCTTTACATGGAAGTGAGAATATTTGCACATTAACTGAAGGCTAATCATTGGACTTCCTTAGTGAAAGAGAAAACTTTGGTCACATTCTGCTTTTTTGACTTTTTTTCTTTTTCTTTTTTTGGGGGGTAGGGGGATGGGAGGGAGATTAAAAACATTTTATTTGGCCTGAAGTGAAAGTGCATACTTCACACATATTTCTAACCAACCCCCAAAAACAGTCTCTGGCTTTGAACGTGTTGAACAGGAAGCCATTTAGTGCTGGAATGCTTGCTTTGCTGGTCCAAGAAACACACGTACTTATTACTCCTGGGCTATCTAAAAAGTTTGAGGGTGAAAAAGTTTAATTTATATGTAGAAACTTGTTTCCTGTTTTGTTTTTTCCCCTTGTGTGCCAAGTCTGTTTTTTAAACTCTGTGATAGGAAACACATTTCCCTTTTTCTCCCTTTCGTCTCACTTTATTTACCCAGCTGTATAATTCACTTCAATTTATAGCTCATACTCTTACCTGGCTTAAAGTCCAAAGACACAGTCAGAGAGAGGAAAAGATGGATGTTGTGTTTTCATGGTTACTGAGGAAAGGGAAGAATCTGGGAGGATGTGAAGCTGCCTTTATATCAATATCAAGGGAGTGGTGGTGGGAGAGTTTTCTTTCAGGATGTGCCACCAGTGTATGTTGAAGAAAGGTGAGGAAGAGGGCACAAGGAAAGCTGTGCCAGTGTAGAGCGTCCCATGATTATTTAATCAAGTTAGGCATGTTTTAAATCTACTTACTTTCTCTGAATGAGATACCCACCTCAGCAACTTTGCTCACTTTGGAACTACTTACATGTAGAAGCAAAAGCAGCTAAAAATAAAATTAAGTAAAACAAAACAAAATAATAAAAACAATAAATATAATAATAATAAAAATTAAAATAATAATAATAATAGCAGTAGTAGTAGTAATAGTAGCAGTAGTAGTAAAAAGACCAAAAGACCGGTTCACAGACCTTGGGTGTGCCTAATACACATATGTATTTATGCATGGACTCTGCAAAGGAATTAGCTCTCCAAAGAGGAAGAAAAGCCTTCCTGAACAAGAGCCGTATGATTTTAAAATAAAATTTTGCACGTAAACTAATATTTGTACAATTAAAACAAAACTGGGAAGTGCCTGTAGAACTGGTTTTTATTATCATTAATTTAGGGTCATTTTTTTGACCAGACTTTTACTAAATTGATGATTTTTTTGCTGTGGAGGTAAACTGATAGCTAACAAAATTTCATTGTGCTCGTAAGTATACGAGTATACGAGTAAGATATGTCTATCACAGCTAAAGAGAACTGCCAGGCACACTACTTTATTTACTCTACTATTTAAATTTATAAGACTATAACAGCCTTAGGAACAGTTTGAGCCTTTTTTTTTCCTGTCCCAGCATTTCAATGTTGCCCAATATACCAAAAAAACCAAATTCCAAGCTAGTAAGCAGAGCAAATGCACCAAGAAGAAATCTGATGTGATTCCCCTCGTGTACACTCCTAGAAGTGATGTAAAAAAGCTACTCCTCTCTTTTACATTTCTCTTCCTACAGAGGTCAAATGCTGTATGTTAATTGCCTCAGATTAACTTTCAGTGTAAATGCATATGATTTCTTCTGTATGTGCAACAGATCCTTCACTTCCTTATCCCTCTATTACTAAGAAAGAACAATAAAATAGTGAGTGCACCCACCAAATATGCCCAAATCAATCTCCTTTCCTTCAAGTCTGGGTGACCAGCTGCCAAGCACCATTACCTGCAGAGGAACTCGCTGCTGCAGTGAGCTCTCACAGGCTGCCACACCGCATCTCTTCCACGTGGGTTGCTAGAAGGCCACGCACGGGACTGAAGAGATTTCACTTGGCATTTGCCCACATTTCTGCCAATACTCCTGGCCAGACTGCCTGTCACACCCCAGCTGGTGCTGAAGCAGGATTGTCAAATCTCTCTGGAAAGCAGAAAATCTTGAAAAAGACCATTGCATTTGTAGCACCTTTTCCTTTTTCACATAGGTTGCTTCCTATAGTTGGTGGCATATCCCAGGTGGTGGCATATCCCAGGTGGTGGCATATCCCAGGTGGTGGCATGCTGAGGAGGCTCTGCTGTGTGCTGGCCACAGCAGGTCTACAGTTCAAGATCTTTCACCCCCCTGGTCCATGTCTTTTCCTGAAGAGAAGATTCAAAAAGAGCAAGAATAATTGCTCCTCATTTCTGCCAGAATGGCACAATCGTTCCTACAGTGTCTCTGAAGCAAAACCTCATGCTGGTTCAAGGAACTGTTCTGCCTCTTCTCTCTCCAAGAATCTGGGATATGGGAAGGAAGAAGGGCTGAGCCTTCAGTGCATATCACCCTGCTCAAGGAGAAAAGATGCTGCATTTAACACTCAAGTGTTCGGATGCCAAATATTCCACAAGGGACTCACCCAACCGCTGGACAGCAAAAAAAGAAAGCTTTCCTTGGTCTGTCAGAATACTTGCAAAACAAAGTTAAATTATGACTTTTTCTGACTAAATAATATAAAAATGAGGCACTTAGTGCACCATTTCAAAGGCTGACTGCTAACCACCAGCAATAAATATATTTCAAGGGTAACTGAATGCAGGAATTATGGTAGAGCAAATCTCTATTTGGGGCCTGGCTGAGGCATATTACAATGAAGAATTGGCAGAAGTAGAATAGGCTTCTTTTATCCAACTGCTGTGCTTTTCATCCATCATCCCTTTTATTGTCTGAATAGATTGTAAATATTTTTTTCCCTAAGATCTTCCTAAGCTAATTCTTCTGAGGATCCTTTAAAATTCCTCTGTTTCTTCCCTGGTTTAGGAACTCTTAATTTTATCTCTGTAGCAATAGCTACAGCCACATTACTACAGACTTCCCCTCAGGGAGCAATCCTACATCAGGTGGCACAGAGTGAGTCACATCCATACTACTCAGGGCTGTGCTGTGCAGCACTTCCCTAATGTCTCTTCTGGAGTCCATAGGAAGCCCCCATGGCCTAAGACATAATTATTTTATGTTGTGGCCTTTCAGAACTTTTCAGCCTGCTGCAGTGGTGTTTTTATAGCATGACGTGCAAGTAATGCACACCATGGAGCATGTTATGACTTAGTGAGAGAGAGAACGAATTTGCTAGAATGACATAGAAACACTGCATAGAGCTGAACAAGCTGAACTAGTGCTTTCTGAAAATAAATTATCCTCAAAATAATTAGTGGATGTCATCTCAGGGAAGACTAGATTGTTTCCAAAGGGCATCTTAAACCTCTAGTTTCCATGGAAGAAAATGAATAGAAGTCAGAGTCTGAAAACAGGCTTAGCACCTGAGTTAGAGTGTAGACATATCCATAACCTCTGCATTTCTAACTAACACCTAGCTCTCTCAATTCCTGTTCCTAATTAGCTGTAGCTGGTCATGCGAATGACAACTGAACATATCCCTGTCTGCTGAAGGGCTCTGCATGATTTCTGAAAGTTTCCAAAAGGTTGAATGGTTCAGAATGTTCTCTATTCCTTCTTACCAACACAAAAGTGAAAACTAATGGGCTTTTTTAATAACTTTTTTTCCATATCCTAAAAAAATAGTTGATCAGAATTTGTGTGACAATTTGTGTGACAATGACCTCCTTCCATTAGCTGTTTTTTATTCCAGTAGGGTCATTCCAATCTTGGTCACTACTGTGCAAGCAAGTCTAGGTACCTGCTCTGGTGAGGGGGAGTTGAGAGTCCAGGAGCAACGTTCTGACAGGATTTCAGCTGTCTCTGCCACTCTAGCTTTGGCCTGACACTTTCAAAACTTCAAGTACCTGACTCTATCCTCAGCAATGTTAGTAGTACTGTCCCGCTGATTTCCACATTTTCTTGATCTTCGTAAGGAAGTGGGTTGTGAAAAAAAATTATTCAGAGAAACAGTGCCCAAAAAGAAGTTTCTGGAGATCCCTTAAATCAGCCTTGTGAAGGACATATTAAAACTTGAAGGTAAGTTTTCCCTGACTGCAATGCAAGTGGAAGAGGGCAGTCACACAGGGCTTTTGGAAATAGCTTATCAGCAGTTCAGGTGCAAAGCCTAAACACATACTCAGGAGTAGGCATTTGCTGATAAAGCCTAGAGAACTAAAATCTTTAGTTGATGGTTATGAGTTTTCCTTCCTGATATTAGAAAACTTACTGATAAGGATGTAAAAAACCTGGCAAACACTTTGCAAGCTTCCTAGGCCAAATAGTTCAAGCTAAGTAGAGACCTCATCATCCTCTGTATTCTGTTGGTATTAGCCTAAGGAATGGTGCCTTTATACCCATTTTTAGGAAAGTCTGCAAATATAGCAATGCATAAACTTATATCCTGCCTAATCTGTGAATCCTGGCACACAGCCTGCCACTTCCAGAATCTGTGACTCTTCTCTAACAAACCCAAGTAGTAGTGGTCCACTGAAAAACAAAATACACCTTTCCAAACCCCTTCCAGTGGGCCTTCCTCCAAGTTGAATATATAATACCAGTAGGAAACACAGAAGAATGTTCTTATTCTGCATAGATCTCAGTGACTGGAAGTCTTCTTCAGCCTTATATATACTGTATAAAGAATGATACAGCTTTTATTTCCATTTTTGAGTTAGGCAGAAATGGAATGCCTGAGTTCTACTGGCACTTAATGAGAATCATGTGCAATTTCTGAAATGCATTTTATTATTTCCTGCCAGTATTGTGGGAAGTATAAGCAACTAAAGGATTCCAGGTCATTCACTTCAGCTTTCTCAAATCCCAGAGCAAAGTTTATTGATTCTACTAAAATTATCTTCACTTTTCAAAACTTGCTTTGTCTGTATGTTTGGCAATTCCCTCACTAGTGTATTAAAAAAAAAAAATACCATTACCATAAATATATTAGGATGTCTACAAGAAAAATAGACTTTTGTTAATCCTGTGTCTATGGAGATGAGCCTAATGGAACTTTTTGCATTACCCCTTCATCAATTGTAATTTACTTTGAAGATTAGAAATTGAAACATTTGCATTTTATAGGTAGTAGATTCTGGGGAAAAGAAAGTGACTTTTGCATTGAATCCAAAGAATTAAGAGGCATTTCCATTAATTTTGGATGAACTGTCAAAAAATAATCCTGAGGAAATTCAAGAATGAAAAGATGTAATTCCCTCTGCCTCCTCAAACACTTGAGGTTGATATTTTTCAACTTCAATTTATCAAGAGCCACCTTTCTACTATATATGATAATGAGGTCACATTTTTAGTGAAGATTTTATGTTTTGGTTGAGTGAGCAAGAATACACATGTTCATGTGGACTACTTCATACGTGTAGTGTCAGGCTGTGTTTCTGTCTGAATCAGGCTGTATCTTATGAATAATTTTATCTCTAGAAAATGTTATCTGAGTAGTTTTGTGCCTTTCTAGGACCTAACCCACTCTCTCAAGAAACTCTAGTTGTGAATCCAAGAAACCAGCTCCTTTCTGTGAAACCTTTGACTGCTTCCTGTTAGTAGTATTTTGGGAAATGGAACTCGATAAACATTTTCATTTTCTCTGTGTTTTGCATGTTTATACATATCTGCAAATATGTGTATATCAAGGACTTCATTGTTTATTAAGGAAAAAAAACCCCAACCAATCCATGTATTAATTATCTTGTTTATCCCTACTCCTTTTTGACTTGTTATCCTGGTGGGACTTGGGTTTCTTTACTGTTTTATTTATAGATTATGTAAACATCACAATTTTCATTGTATTTTCACCAACTTTGCAGAAGTCTTGTAAGTCCCAAAATAAATAGTTTTCTGTGTGTTGTCAAAGCACCATTTAAAGCTAGGTTGGCATTTAAAAGTGGTTCACATTTACTGTCTCTCACTGACTTCCCATCACTTTTCCTCAGTTTAAAAGCAAAAGGTGGTTTTAGCTGTCAGGTCATTGAGTTGTTTCTCGGTTTGAAAATAAGGTGGAGTCCTTCCTGGCTCATGTATCATCACCTCTAAACCAGTCCTAGTTGCAGTAAGACATTAATGTAGAGAACTGGGGAGATCTTGAGAAGCCCAAATACCAGGAAAGTACCACAAGGCGACAATTATTTCTAACAATGAGGTATGTTCGTTGTGGTTGGGTAAGCAGCGGTGCACAGGGATAAGATTACTGGCTTCTACTTATCGACCGTACTCATAACACATGGGATTGAAAGAAAACAGTATTTAACAATATTTTACCTGTAAATGCATTCAACTTTTTTAAGACAGAAGGAGACAAAAAAACATGGCCTATACAAGCATTTTCAGAGAAACAATTCAATAGACAGAACTCAGTCTAGCCATAAATACATTGGTCTGAGAGAAAGCTCCTCTCCTTCATGAGTATCTACTACTATACAATTAATTATCCATGATAACACAGTTCACCATTATTTTCTGTTCACTAATACGTATTCCATTAGGCATCACTATTTTTGTTTTTGTTCATCTAAGAGGTCTGCCTTTTAATGCCTTGAGATTTCCTGACCAATGCTGAGGTGAAGAAGGGCAAAGCAGTTGAAGAAAAAATTAAAGGTCTTTGCTTATTCTTAGAGTCAGTACTGCCCAAATCTTGCCTCACTTCATAAAATGTTAGGTTGATCTTTTTTAAAAAATGTTTTAGACTTCTGCTCTTCCAGATCTGGGATAGACAGGGAAACAAATGCCAATATAACAAAATAAAAGCTAAAATTGTGGTAGCAGCAACTGGGACCAGAAATATTGGAAATCTGTCCTAGAATTCTTATGTTCAAATAATTTCCTCTCCAATTTTGAGGTATCAAGACATTTGACTTTGATAAGGTCTGAATAAGAGGCTGGCCTCTCCGGCGTGTGTCTGAAACTAAAATGAAGTTCCTAACTTTGGGACAAAAATATTTGGGCACTAGTTCAATTTCAATATTACAGGAAGACTATTCTAAAAGCTCCAGTAGCCATCCGCTGTATAAAACACTGATTATTTAAAATCTCATAATCAGTCAACTTTTTGCTGGAATAAAACCTGAATGTGAAAAAAGAATCTCATTAATGCAGTTCCTGTACCTACTCTGGGAGCAGCTACTGAAAGCTAGGGAATACATTAGGGGGAAAAGACTGTTCAGAACATAAGGGGGATAGACTGATGCTTAGCTAGGAGTCTTCCTAGTGACCTTGCTGAATTTTGGATTAGCCCCTAAGATGCCAGATTATGTGTACTTTGGAAAAGGAATGCTATATAAATGCATGTGTACACTGTGCCTTAGGATCTGCAAAAGTACAGATCAAAAATATGAGACAAATGTGATGATAATTAAGTCATATGAAACTAATGTATTTTCCAGCTGCAGTTAAGAGCTGCTAAGCAAATGGTGGTTACATGTTTTCATCTTTCTGACAGGGAAATGCAAGTATTTTATAGCTGTTGGAAGACAGTCTTTATAAACCACATTGTCAAAGTATGAGCAATCAGTTTTTACTTTAATTTTCCCAAGGTTTCGTCTTTTCACAGTAACTTTATAATGGTTCTTTGGGCAGAAAAAAAAAGGAAAATAGTTTAGACTGTTCAGCTAATAATGATAGCTTAGACATGAAATAATACTTTATAATTATAGAAACAGAATGCAGTTCCTATGTTAACTTACTTTGTGGAGTCAACAAAAATATCAGTGCTAAGTTCAAGGAAACTAACTGAAGCCAGCATTTTGAAAAACTGTTTTTTATAAATCAATCTTTAGTTCTTATTATTCGCTAGTTCATGGTAAGTCTAATAGAGCTCCCTATTACTACTGTTGTTTCAAACATTACCTTTCAGGAACTTATTTTCTGTTAGTTAAAATTGTGTAAAAATGAAGATTTGCATATGGCATATCTTCCTCAAGACTAAAGTTTCTGAAGTGTTTCAGCCAAATCTATAGGGATATTCCTGGGAATGTGCAAGAAAATAGAGATTTGATGCTTTGTTTTCCTGACCAGACTCATTTCACAGCTTGGTCATGTTCTAGCTGGAAGTGGCTATGACTGCCCAACTCAGTGCTGTGGGCACGTGCTAAGCACACTGAGCTATTGCTTACACTAAGCTTCTGCTTCCTCAGAAGACAGGCACAGATTGCTCAGACAGCAACATGTCTCCATCCAAACTTAGGTGACATTTAATTCCTTTTGTGCATCTGAGATGTGGATAAAGATGTGCAATAAACAAATACCAAATTGTTTCTTCTTTAGTGAGCAGCAGTCAATCTGTGTCTCAAATGGAACAGGACCCCTCTTGCATGACAGCATGTGAATGTGCACTGCATTAAAATGTGGACGTGACAAGGTGCTGAATTTAAAAGGAGTGTCTGGGTATTTCCTGGCATGGCCTCAACTTAGCATCTTTTGCACTATAACAAATTGTCACATTGTTGGTGTTTCTGGGGTGGCTGATGTTACTAATTCGCTTCCTTGTTTAATCTTCTTTGTGTTATTTTGCTTTGAACCATTGGAAAGTCCATCATTATTGCATAATTATTCTATAGAACATGAAATGAAAGGGAATTGTCAGCAATGTATGTCCTTTCTTTGAATGCAGTGAGGGCAGCAACGTTTCTGTCAGATTGAGTAAAAAGTAGGCAAATCATCTTTCCCTTGTACTGTTGTAAGTTAGCTCAACAACTTGAAGTTTGTTCCTAAAGACTTACTGAAATGTGAGTCATGTATTGAACACCTGAAGATAAAACTAGGTCTGATTATCAGTCTGTCTCCGTTCTGAGTAAAAACTTATTAATATCAGCATCAAGTCTGTTGAACAAGCTGCAAAAGGGTTCTAGGACACATCTCTCCTCTCATGAGGAGCTCCAAGATATTTAGAACTCTAGGAACTGCAGGAACTGCATCAGGTATAAAAAGACATATTACATCCAGTAGGTCCTGTATTACTCTGTTACAGTCCATGAATTGTCACTTTATAATTGTCAAGCAATTTCGATAACTTGAGTCATTTAATAAGAAAAATATTCCAGAAAATGCTTTTCTTTTCCCCACATGCAGCAAACTGTACTGATGTTAGTCATGAATGTCCTGCAAAGACAAGTTGTCTTCAGCAGGCAGTGAGTCTCTGACACACACAACACTAGCAGAAAGGTGATCTGGCTGTCGCATTTCACACTTTTTGTTAGACTTCAGTTTTAAAAACAGCCCTCTACTCTTTATTTCTTCTCCCAATTAAAGTCTTGCACTAGGAAAATGTGATGACTCACCTACTTCTTCCCTTTTGCTACAGTAAGATAAAAGAGGTTGGCAAGCAGCTGCCGAGCAAGATGAAGTCGAGAAGCCCTTTCTCCCATCCTATCACAAGCAGCATCTAGCAACTGCTGTCTCTGCAGACCTTTTCTTCAGGTGACTCAATCTCTCAAATTGACTGTGATCCTGGAAAAAGGGCTCATGCCAAATAACCATCCAGATAATGCTGCAAATTCCAAGCTAATCAGAGAAATTGCCCATTCACTTGAACAACAGTCACAGGCCTGGGAGGCGCCAGTCTCCAACTGCAGTCATGCCTTGGCTCATTAGTCCTGTGTGCCCCTGAAACTAAACTGTCAAAGGGGTGTTGAGTGCACAAAGACTGGGCAGCAGCTGAATTAAATTCCTGCACAGAACCAAAAATAGAACACTTTGAGCCCCTTCTCTTGTTGTGAAGAAAAAAATTCCTGGACAAAAAAAAAATGCTTTTCTTGGTATTATTTAATGTGTTTTTCTGTCTAAAAAGCTAAAGATTTTTGGCCTCAAGGGGTGCTAGCCTGTTACCTTAGAGACTGTTTCTTTTAGAGGCAGTGGAGTGGCAGAGGGCATGCCTTTGTTGCTTACCTTGGCAACCATGAATTGCTAAATGCTGTTCCCATGAATGCAAGCCTTTCACTGCCATTAGTGCCTGCCCACAGGTATAAACATTCCTTCGTGAAAAGGTCCAGGGGAATGTACACTACCTCGATAAAAATCAAGATGACAAACAAAAGCATATTATATAACACAGCAGTTATATAAAATTAGATTTTAAAACAAGATGTGTCTTTAATGACATTGATCCTGGATGCGGTCAAATTTCCTGTTCCATTTATATTCCCTACAGTCATACCAAGCAGTGGCAGCGGGGAAGGGAGGAAAGCGAGAAAGTTTGACAGGATATTCTTGTTTCTGTAAATGCAAAATGGAAGACCACTCTGTCTGCACTCAGAATAAACCTGCTGGACAGTTTCAGAGGAATAGTATGACTCCAGCAGTCTCCCTCCCTGGCAGCAGGGCAGATAGGGGCAGGAGGAAAGTAGAGGTTGCCGGAGCTGGGCAATGGCACTAGATCCCCTCTGCTACCAGGAATTCTTTATGGTCTAGCTGGGCAAACATTACAGGCAACATTCTCAACATGTTTACCTGTATAAAGGCCTTGTGCTGCAAAAACAAGAGATTTGTTATATTCTTCCTGTAAATGAGCCTGTTGAGTGTGGAGGAATTAAGTTCTAAACTTAATTCTCCCCTCCCTCCCCACTCCATGGTCTCCATTTTGTAAACTGATTTTTTAAAAAAAACCAAGGTTTTCATTCCATTATCAAGTCAATTCACTTTCTCAGATCTGATAGTCAGTACTTCTAACAAAACCTCGGCCTATGTGGATTTTTAGATTGTAATGTGGCATACTTAGAAGGAGAAGAATCTCTTGGGAAAAGGGATTCACTACAAGATATGTCTCTAGATGTCTATCAAAGGGGAGCCAGAAAGCAACTCATGGCTCATGTGGACTGAAAAGCTCAGACTGCAGCAAGGGGTCTATGGTCTTGAACTGTCATACAAGAGCAACTCTGTACAATGAGATTGGGGTACAATCCTACAGCAGGTTTGTTGGGCCAGGGGAAGACCTCTCTTGCTTTGAGAAAATCCATTTGGTAATGGGGCTTGGCACTTCCCATGTAACCCGCCCTGAGTGGGCTGGCCTTGTATCCACCATGCCAGGACACCTGGCAGTCAAATGAGCTCTTGAAAGCTAAGCCAAATGCAAGGGCAATATTACAGACCTTCGGCTGATGGCCATATAGCCACACCCAGTTAGCCTGGTGTGCACACAGACAGACAGATGGCTGCCCCTGAAACATTCACATGCACCCAGGAGATGACAGTGGAACAGCAGCTCTTAGAATATCATGTGGTAAAGTATATTCATGGTCCAAACCCCTGCAGAACCCCATTAAAGCCAGAAGAATGACCAAGCTACCTGTGTTGCCCCTATTTGCACATAGGAGAAATGCTCCTTGCTAAAAAAAAAAAAAAAAAAAAAAAAAAAAAAAAAAAAAAAAAAAAAAAAGTCAGCATGGCCAGCAGGTCAAGGGAGGTGATTCTGCCCCCCTCTGCTCCATTCTGGTGAGACTCCACCTGGAGTACTGCATCCAGCTCTGGAGTCTTGCATCCAACTCTGGAGTCCTTTGCACACGAAAGACACTGAGTCAAGCCCAGAGGGAGACCATAAAGATGATCAGAGGGCTGGAGTACCTCTCCTACGAAGAGAGTTGGGGCTATTCAGCATGGAGACAAGAAGGCTCTGGGGAGACCTTGTTGGAGCCTTCCAGTACCTAAAGGGGGTCTACAAGAAACATGGAGATAGACTTTTTAGTAGGCCTGTGGTGATGGGACAATGGGTAATGATTTTAATCTAAAAGAGGGTGGATTCAGACTAGATATGGGGAAGAAATTCTCTTTTGATGAGAGTGGTAAAATACTGGAACCAACAGATTTCCCAGAGAGGTGGTGGTTGCCCCATCCCTGGAAACATTCAAGGTCAGGCTGGATGGGGCTCTGAGCAACATAATCTAGTTGAAATTGTCTCTGCTTATGGCAGGGGTTTGGAACTAGACGACCTTTAAAGGTCCCTTCCAACCCAAACTATTCTACAATTCTATAAAAACATGCAGAACATTTCAGCCAGCATTAGCAAGGGCCACACACCAGGCAAGCACACAGAGGGACAGCTGTGATCAGAAGAACCTGGCCTGTTGGCCATGCTCTGCCCTTCCTGGCTCCCAGCAGGGGAGCTGGAGACCAGGCAGAGAGAACATGCAGAACAGGAGACCCAAGCCTGATCTGGAAACCTGAGTGGCCTTCTCTCTTACTCCTGAAACCTGTGGGTTTGACTTTTCTCTCTTAAAAGAAGAAATGTTACACTGACAGGAAAAATATTTACAGATGTCACTTTTTAAGATACCTCTTTCTTTCCCCTCTCGAGCACCACTCCAGTGATTCTCAATCTTTTCTAGTAAAGCAGCTACACTTTTATTTCCCTTTTCCCTCATGTTGTAGCACTGTCAGAAGGTGAAGAATGTGGTAGAGGCCTAGTAGAGTTGACCAGCCATCCCTGGAGGTCCTGCTTCAGCATCTCCCCTCACTCTCCAACCTTCCAATTTCCCCTCATGAGGTCTGATAGCTGCAAGTGAGCCGTGGATGCTTGCAGCACTCAACAACTCAGTATCCTCATCCATATCTGCTGTTACAAAAGCTTCATGCCTGCTGACCAGCTAGTGCTATAACTTTGGGCTTGTGCTGGTGTCACTGGTGGAGCAGCTTTCTGGTAATCACACTGCTGGTCACACCATCACTGTTGCCTTGTATATATATAGATTTATATCATGTTCTTCTGTTCTAAACACACCTTTGTTGACATTTCCATTCCTAGTGCAACATCAAGAGAATGAGGAACCTTCTGGTTTGTCGCAATGGGCAGTGCCCGTGGGCTTCACAGCCTTAGGGGTGTGGTGAAGGTCTAAATACCTCACTGTTAAGGTTTCCTCTAGAAAGGAAACCAAAACCTTGCAGAGTACAGAATTCACTCCTGCTAGATTTCAAATTTTATGAAAGATTACCAGCCTCTGTCTCTATGTATATAAAAATACAACCAAACAAAAAACAGGGCAAGTCTACCAGGAAAAAATAAGCATTAAAAAGGACAAAAATTCTTTTCAGGAGCACTAAATCCAAAAACAACAACAAAAAATGAAATCTGTTGTTGGTTTCTTGATCAAAACAACCTTCTGTCATGAAACAAATAGTATTGCTTCCCAGGTGTTTGTCAAGCAAGAGATAATTGTAATTACGGGACATTTCTATAATCCAAAAGTAAGAAAAACTGAAAAGCCAGTTGATATATGATACATGAAGCAATTGTAAAGCAATGCACTTGTGAAATCCATTAGGGAAAACATCTTACAAGGAATACTAAAACACTGGGAACGTGCAGAGAAAGTTCAGCAAGCTTCTAAGCTTTACAAACCTAGAATGTTTGCTGTGTAGAGTTATGGTGCATCACAAAAAAAACAAACAAAAATATTTCTTTGTGATATTCTTTCCTCATCATCTAAGTACACGAAAATGTTCCAAGAAGCAAGATATTTGCTCTTCTCAGTTCAAGGTAGCAGAATATATGTGCAAATTGAAGAGATTAAGCAAAACAAGTCATAAAAAATTCTAAACTCAATATGCACTTCACAAAAATATGCTGTCTTACAGTTCTATGTTCAAAAACTGTTGCTTGAGTTGGTTTCTGAAGTTCTTACTGCATTGAGGTAATTTAAGTTCTGGCATGTCCTTCAGGAAAAATAAAAAAGATGGAAGGAAAACGATCAAGAGGGCTGGAGTATCTGAAAGCATCCACCATCTGTCAGCTGGTAACAAGCAGACTTTGAGATTTAGAGGCAATTAAATTAGAATTCTGTTTCCTTTTAAAGTATGGATGGTTCAGACTTGGAGTCCCTTCCTTCCTCTACCCTCAAAGGAACCCTCACCTCCCTCCCTTGCCGGACTCTGTTATGGAAGTGCAGGCCAATGGCTGCAGCTGTTTGTTTCCTGGCATGGACCAACAATAACCATTTACATCAATGAAACATAAATCTGGGAGCATAATGGTATCACATACCAATCAAAACAAGCCAGATACTAAACAAACCTGCAAACTGGTAGGGGAATAAAGACAGGATCAAAGACTACAGTTCTCACTTCAATGAGAGCTTTTCCACTGCTTCCCACTTGTGCCATTACTACTCAACCAAATGACAACAGACCACCGCATTTCAGAGCTACCAAAGAAATTTCCACTATAGGAAACACACAGAATGAGGTCAGATACTTCATTATTTTAGTTTTCCAGCAGCCATGTCAGGTCACATTTATATTTGTTCAACTGAGTTTCCTGCATCTGAGCTGTAAATTCTTGACATATTCAGCAGATCCTCCATAATGACAGCTCCCAGAAGAAATTGTTCTTGCCTTGCCTTGTTTTCCTTCTCTTCCTACAAAAACTCTCCTTCTTCTCAAAGACTTTGGTGTGGTTTGGTCACCAAGTTCTGTCACTCCAGGTTATGGAGGGTAGCTTTCCCCAAGTCCACCCTGACCACAGCCCCAGGTGGGCCTGGCAGTCAGCCAGCTGGTGGGCCTGGAATGCAGCACAACCCCAGCCTTGTCCGAAGAACATCTATGGGATCACTGGATCTGGTATGCCCCCCAGTGACATACAGAGTATGTCCATGGTGAAATCAAATAAAGTGGTATCATTTCAGGGGAAGCAAGTAGCAGTGGTCTTGGTTCACTACACTAAATGTGTTAAAGGCCGAGAGTTGCAAGGAAAAGGACCATGCAAATTCAGAGATTTTCTAAGATTAGTATTCTAACACTAGCTTCACAGGTCCCAAATCTGCCATTACTGAATGAATGTGCAGCAATGTGAGGGGGAAAAAAGACTTACTTCTGTTAGGGAGCTCTGAAACACTCTGATTATGAGGGAGTAGCGGAAAAGTTCCCTGGAATTATCTAGTGATCATGTAATCAGGCTGTTTCAACTCATACCTGAACTCATACCTACTGTGAGCACACAAAGAGAGGAGCCCTTTTCTCTCCTCCAGATTTTGCCTGTGGGTTGGATTGTGCTGATCATTCTCTTCCTCTACTTAAGCAAACACACTAAAATTCACCCACCAATGTAACTTCTGTTGTAAAACAGTGGTCACAGTTTGAAGGTACCAGTACTCGTGGCCCACAGTGACCCTCTTATACTGCTGTACCAAAGTCACCATCAAATATTCCTCATTTAAGAGCAACCACAGCTGATTATGTTGCTGATTTATGTCATAAGTTATTGTACTACCTAGTCATGGTTAAAAACATTTTCGTCTGGAAGATTTGGACTAACAAGTATTTTGGATGGTAAATTCCACAAGAATCTGCTCCTAATTTTTATTTATCTGGTGTCTTACTTCAATCAGTGCCTTTATAGTGAAGTCATGGCTGGGATGGTGGACTACTTAACAGTAGTTGATAATGCTATGCAAAAGTGTAGGGAACAAACTGAGGAGGAACACCATAGCCAATTGAAGTGGCAGAGGAATGCAGTAGGCAGAATTTAATTACTTGTGTAAGAATTTGCCTAGGAAACTGAAGCAAAACTCTGCTCCTTTGAAAAATATACTTTTTAGCATATAATGATCTAAATCTCTTTGCTAGGTGAACACTGTATTGTTAGAGTTCTGGCAAAAAACTGAAAAAACCCCACCAAGTACAACAGACTAAATGGTTCTTGAATGTTCATTAATTTTAATCTGATATAAGAAAAAAATGCCCTAACTGCCTAAGAAAAGCAAAATGGAAATCAAGGGAAAATATGACTAGTTTTGAGTTTCACACATTTCTGAACTTCTAGAAGCCAGGGCCAGAGACAGAAAGAATTAGGACATGCTAAACTTCATATAAATGCCTTTTTTTCTATAGGATTTAAGACCAGGGGCTAGACTTATATTTGGAGACTGGTGAAAATTGTTCGGCAATTCATTATGGTTTTGATGACAGCTCTCAAATCTTTTAAAAAGTAGCCTGGGATCTTTTGGATGCTTTTAAGTTCTGCAAGGAAGTTCTGAAGTCTATACTCGTTATTTGTAAGAGCATAAGTCTACATCCAGAAAGTGATCCAAAGGTGGGATGCAAGAATGTGTTTAGAAAAACAGCACCCAGCCTGGTGATGCTGGACCCCTACGGGGCACTGTGCAGGAGGTGGCTACAGGGAATCCACTCTGCACTGCTGAGAATGACTCCAAGCAGAGAGCTCTCCAGCAGCAAACAGGGAAACCCTGAGGACAGACACAGATTTTTAACTCTGCCCTCAAGGCACCATGTGTTGTACTCAGAGTTAGCAGAAGGTACCTTCCTCTCTTCAAATCAAAGTCTCGGTCTGTAGGAAAACTGCCTAAATTACAACACAAAGCACAGGTGTCCAGCCATGCTTTGGAAAAATGATTCAGGACAGTCTACAGGGGCCTTGTTGACATTTGCGGTTCCATGGGAAGTGGCTGACTGCTACTCACTTTGGTCCCTCAAAACTGGGGGAAATCCTATTTCTTTGGCAAGCTCCCAAACCAGCCAGTAACAGGCATGTGCCCTCCTGCCTGCTCAGACATCCTGTGCAGCAGAAGGACAGATGCTCTCAGACAAAGTGAGTGCAAGTGGCAACTTAAACACTGTGCATAGAGGAAGAAAAGGGGTAGCTTTTCTCATTACCCTTAATCCCCTGGGCCCTGGAACCAGCACAGATGGAAAAGCTGATTAGTTGAAGCATAGCACCATGCAGAGGAAGCAATATTCCCTTTCATTCAAAAGCTAACTTGGGTGAGCAGGGTCTGCATGTGGGCTGTAGTCAAAGAGAGAGGTGATAGGGATACTTTTCACTGCTTCAGTCACTGCTCTCAGTCATCAGTTTGTTATGATATCTGATTTTCCACAGGTGATAAAAATGGGCCATTCTGGTATCTATGCAGGTTGAAGACAAACATTATGCATTGAAACAGCTGCAGGAAGAAAGAACAGAAGAGACTGGGGAGAAAAACGTCAAATATTAAATTCAGTTTAGTAACATATCTTGTTTTAGGCCAGCCTCCCTTCACAATGTTCCACAAAACCAGTCTTAATAGAGACATTTACAAGCATGGAGTATAGATTGGGAAGAAGTCAAGACTCCTTTTATTCCAGGAACTGAGAGAAAATTTCCATGCAAACATACGCACTTGTGCAATCACAAAATCTCCTTGAGTGTAACTTTAAGAGATGCAGCAGCATTGGTCGTCAGATCAGCCAGAACCACTTCAGTTTGATTGAAGAGAGGAAAAACAACAACAGTAAAACCACTGGGTTCAACAATTTGGGCCAAGTCCTAAAAATAGAACTGCTTTCTTATGGAAAGAAATAAAAAAATAGAAAAAAATCCAAAACAAAACAAAACATAACAAAACAAAACCACCCTCCAGAAGATCTGAACTGTTCTCAAAATTGCCTGAATTTGGTGCCAAGCACACAGGGGCAGCCTAATACTTAAGAGGCTCCCTGTGCCAGCTCTGAATCCCTCCAGTAACTAGAGACTGTACATCCAAGACTGGGAAGTGACTATGGAAAAAACACCATGTTTTCTAGTGGGCAAGCTGTCCAGTCATTTTAACCCTTGCTTGAATACTTGCCTTGAGGCCTCATGATGCATAGTTTTTCCTCAGCAGGCTGCTCCAGCTGCCAGGGCTTGCAGCCTGCATGGCACTGCAGTGGGACCAGTCTTGGGCACCCATGCTCCAGCAGGGCCAGGGGTTAAACAGCAGCTTTGTTTCATGTGAGGAAAGAGTTCAGCCCTTATGGAGAGACACAGCTCCAGCCTTCTCTGCTGCCCAGACCAGGTGCCCTTGGTGCTGTAAGTCTGCAAGCAGGGTTCAGCCCCAGGTTCCAACCAGAGGGTCCTTGCACGGGCTCACTCCCATCATGACCACTGTGCAAAGAGCAACCCCGCAGCTGCCTCCTAGCAGGGAACAGGGCATCACTGGCAGAGAATGGATCTGCTTTTGCACAAAAAATCCCTACTGTGAATGAGTTTCCTGAAATTACCATCTTGGAGCAAGTCCTTGCTGTGCTGTACAAGCTCAGAAGTGTCTGTGTAGTACTGAAAAGGCACAGGGGGATGTGCTGCTCCTTTCATGCAAAATAACTGAAGAGGAGAGGCAGTTTTGTGTTTGCCTGCCTGCACCCTTCAGAATGGGAAAAACACAACAAATAATGTTAAGAAAATAAGTAACAAAGCTGCTTACATTTATCCCCTGTGAGACTCCCTAATATCTTACTAAGAACCAGGCAGAAAAAGAGCTTCTCATGATTTTGCTTTCATGCTTTGCCCAATCTCAAAATGTACGGTACTAAGAGAATGTATCCCCTTCAGGGACAAAATAAAGGAATAAACACTTTCTGCACATTACACTGGCAAGAAATACAGGTCGTCTTTTTTCACAAAGAAAGGCAGGATTCTGGATTTTCACAAATCACCTGAGAGCTTCATGCTAAAAAAACTGAAATGTCATTACCTGAAATGTCAAGAGTTATCAAACCTTTCCCTCCAGACCAATGGCCTAATAGCTGTTTGTCCAGAACACCTGAAGATGCTGCATGAAAAGACTCTGAGAGGGCAACTCCGCCGCCTCCCTCTGAAAGGCTCCTTAGACCCTGCTGCTCCTGTGAGGCATTTCACTGGTATTTTAAGGCAATCTTTGTATTAGTGATTTTTACTTTTGCCTATGGTATGAAAAGTTATTTTTAATAAGCGTATAAAAGATTTTTAGTAGTAGAATTTAGCTAATTTTCATCAGTTTAATTGTTTCTAAACAGGTTCCAATGTAGCTCCATCAGTTTTCACATAAACTCCAGACTCAGTTGTTGTTTCAGTTTCCTGAAAACTTTCGCTAGAGTGGCAGGATAAGCTACTTTCTTTCTTTCTACATGGCTGAAATTGGCATAAGGACCAAGAGAGGCCAGGACATTTAAGGAAGAAAGGTCACTTTTCATACAAAAAGGGTTTTTAACAAGCCAGGATCACAGCTGAATTTTCATATGCCAACTACAAGAAATATAATATGAGAGAAACAGAAGTGTTATTTTGGGTCACATAAGTATCATATTCTGAACAATCCTTTTATTAGCAGGCTGCCCTTTCCTGCCTCATCTTTCTTGCCAGCAGTTACAGACCTCAGGCTCATACATTTCCATCAATGCGGTGAGAAGAGCATTTATCAACTTCTGTCCTTCAAAAAATATAAGTAAATCTGAAATTGAACTTACCAAGAAGCACATCACGAAGCACAGAGCAGCAGCTCTCAAAGTTGTTTAAAAATGTGTTTTCAAGGAGAAGGTCAATATTTTTAATATGATATTTATCTTCTTTCTAAACATCTGACCCAAATAAGTAATCAAAGAGAATGAAAGCCTAAAGCAATCAGTTTGAATTTCATCATGTGATTCTGGCCTGGTGCATGAGAAAACACTCTTTCAACTTAACAAGTAAAGTGTGCATAGGAAATATTATTCTAAGCATTTAATGGAGTTGCATAACTCTTGTGTGTTTGCTAAATATAGAAAAACAGTCAAGAAACACTTTTTCAATAAAATATACCCTTTTATTTAAAAAATAAAAGTTGCTTATGCTTTTTACAGACATTCAGTGTCAAAGTGAATCTAATAAACATTTATCAGGGCTCTTCGGGTAACATGTTTAACTCATTGAGAATAGTTTCCTTTTAACATGATAAAATGAGAATGGAAATTTTTTTTGTGCAAAAAATTGCTTTCCAAACAGTTGTCATGAATACTTTCACTTACAGTTACAGTGTGGTTAAATTGTTTATTCAAGAGCCTGAATCATTGGTGTATTTCTCCCACTCTGTTTTTTTTTTTAAGTTTAACCCTAAGTATAAATTTTAAAGCTTTCATATGATTTGGACCAATTACAGAAGGCCCTTGGAACTGAAGCTATGGCTGTACTAGGCATGGCTCCGATGCCGAGGCCAACTGAGTGAGTCCAGGAGCATTTTTAATTACAGCACCGCCCTACGCATTTATGATTATTTAAGTGTACTTGACCCCACCAGTTGTCTAATCCTTCCTTTTAACTTCTCCACGGTCTATTAAACATCCCCATTTACAAGACTCTCTGCTGGAATCAAACCCTTGGTGGCTGCAATGTCTGCCTTCCCTGCTTACAGCGTTCTGACAGCCCTTAACATATTCCAGTCCAGATTTGACCTTTCAAGGGAACATGTCTAAATTGAGTCAATCTCATTGACAAAGATCAAACCACTACTTAAAATGTCTCATGGCTGGATTTCCTTCCCAGCAGACCCACAACTCCAAGCTGAAGTAAATATGAAAGGCTGCATGCAGCTGCAAGCAGTATTAGGTAGGAGAACAATGCAATGATCTGAGCAGTAAGTGTTCCTGTGGCAGCAGTACAGGGAGAAGGGAGGGGAAATGGGCAACAGGCTCCTGACCCTTGAGTAAATCAGTGCCTAGAAAGCGTGATGGGGATACTCATCCATGCACGGCAGAAATACTCACTCAGTGCACACTACACATGCACAACAATGATACAGTCAGCACTTGATAAATTACCTCGCTGAGTAGAAATGAAAGATTTTATGCTGTTTCCCTTCTTTGTGGTGTTGCTCGATTCATTTCTACTTATGGCTCAGAACTTTTCACAAACACCATCTGGAAAACCAACTTTTCTACAAGTCCAGGCAATCCAGCAGTACAACATACAGTATAGGTATTTTGCATGGAAAAAAGAATTGCTGCTTTCAAGTACATAGAGTAATTTATGAATGCTGTCCTTAAGGTGATTACCAGATGATATCAAACTAGAATAGAGAATACAATTCCTACTGTTTTCCACCGAGAAGTCACAGTGTACACAAAACCACTGTTTTTGCAGGAAGATGAGGAGGCTAAGCTAGGAGCTATAGCATCTACAGTTTTATCTGTGATTTCATTATTTACTTTCAATCAGGTATTTCATTTTCCTTTCAAGATATCATCTCTTTTGGACAATTATTCTAGCAAAGAGTGAGAATAAAGCTCTTGATTTCAATTTCTTGAAAAGGCTATTTTGCCATTAATATACTGGGAACCAGTCAACAATTATGCTTCTGCAGGGCCCACAGAAACAGAACTGGTACAGAAAAAAAAAAGAACTAATTCTTTCAATGCCAGTATAAAAGAAAGTCATGTTCTTGCCAGGCAAGTTCTTTAGGTCAAGTACAGCCAGAAGGTGCACTTTGAAAAAGAGAATGTATTCTCCAGATAATAATGTTCTTTGGAAAGAAATCTATGCTCCTAGAAATTGGTCTGTGAGGTTTATTTTCTGGCTATATGGGTGGAGGAATACAGATCCAGGAAATATATTTACAATTCTCAGTGGATCAGAAAAGTTAATGCCTGTCTCACAAAACTCTTTCAACTTTCCTTGGTCCTCTCCTTAGCTTCCTACCAATTATTTTCCCACAGTGTCCTGTAGTAACTCCGGCTTCACTGAATGCAAATTTCTTTATCTATATTGTGTTCTTAAAGAAATGCATTCAAAACCATCTTCTAATGAGACCAACCACCCAGGAAAACAAAACAAGAGGGCTTGATAAGACCTCACTCTGTCATTGTGAGAGGTTGGGACAGGATAAGATAAGAATAAATAATAAGAATAAAGAAAATAAAGAAATAAGAAAAAAGATACTTCTTGTTGTTCCAGTAATGGAAGGCAGAAATCAGCTAAATTGGAGGTCTCAGAAAGCAATACACATAGATTACTTCAGATTTTGTTCTTATAAAGCAAAAATGAAACAAAGAAATTAATAACATCCCAACTATCCTGGGGTAAATAAGTGAATAATTGTTCTGTACTATATCTTAGCAGTGAGAAAACCACTATCTCATTTCAAAACTATATATATATAGAGAGAGAAGAGCAACTGACATCACCTACGTAGACATTTGACACTGTCCTGCACAGCATCCTTGTCTTTCAACTGGAGAGCCATGAATTTGACATAGAAACCACTCAGTGGATAAGGAATGGTCTGCATAGTCACAGTATGAGAGCTGTGGTCAACGGCTCGATGTCCCAGTGGAGACCAGTGAGGAATGGCCTTCCTCAGGGCTGGCAGAGGGACCAGCACTGACATCTTTGTCAGTGACATGGGAAGCAGGATCAAGTCACCCTCAGCAAGTTTGCCAATGACATCAAGCTGTGTGGTGCAGCCGACAGGCTGGAGGAAAGGGATCCCTCCAGAGGGGCCTGGGCAAGCTTGAGACGTGGGACTGTGCAAAAGCCAAGTGTAAGGTCCTCCAGGAGGGTCAGGACAATCCCAAGCACAAATATAGACTGGGCAGAGAATTGTTTGAGAGCAGCCCTGCAGAGAAGGACTTGGGGGTGCTGGTAGATGAAACGCTGGACACAGGCCGTCAGTGTGCACTCACAGCCCAGAAAGCCAACTGGGTCCTGTGCTGTATTAAAGACAGCAGGGCCAGCAGGTCAAGGGAGGTGATTCTGCCCCTCTACTCTGCCCTTGTGAGATCCCAGCTGGAGTGCTGCATCCAGCTCTGGGACCCCTAATATAAGAAGGATGTGGAGTTCTTGGAGTGAGTCCAGACGAGGGCCATAAAGATGATCAGAGGGCTGGAGCAAATTTCCTATGAAGATAGGCTGAGAGAGTTGAGGCTGTTTACCCTGGAGAAAAGAAAGGTCCAGGGAGACCTTACAGAAATCTTCCAGTACAAAGGCATCCTCCAAGAGAACTTGAGAGAGATGTTTTAGAAGGGGCATGTAGTGACAGGACAAGTCTAATGACTTTAAACAGAAAGAGGGCAGGTTTAGTGTAGATATTAGGAAGAAATCCTTTACTGTGAGGGTGGTGAGACACTGGAAAAGGTTGCCCAGAGAAGTTGTAGTTGCCCCATCCCTGGAAGTGTTCAAGGCCAGGATGGATGAATAGCCTGGTCTAACGGAAGGTGATCCTGCCCATGGCAGAAGAGTTGGAATGAGATGATCTTTAGGGTCCCTTCCAACCCAAATCGTTCAACAATTCTGTGATATGTAGGTATATATAATAACCACTGGTATTGTATATTCCCTAAGAAATGTTTCCTAGTTTACATATTACACAATGAAGACTGAAGAGTTTTAATAATACCCTCCCAACTTTGTACTTGTTCTCCTCCCTGCCAGGAGGAAAAACCCTGTGGCATTCCAATTCCACTCTGTAATTGAGCATTCTCAGTAGACACTGCATGTTTTTTGTCTTGAGGTAACAAAACCAATTTGTTAGTTATGTTGTTAATTCAGGGGGAGAGGAGTAGAGCTTCAGGGCTTCTTTCAGTCCCTTACTCATGTCTTCTTTTCTTCCAAATTTACTGTGGAGTTAGGAATTTGTAGTAAAGATAAGGAATTATTCTAGGATTTGCTTTCCCATTTAAAAGGTATTTAAATTGAGGTATCTGGCTAGAAATTATTACTTAGAGATAAATCCTGTGTTGCACCTGGTGCAATACCCTCAGTCACTGTGCCCAAGGAAAGTGAGAGTATTCCTGGGGATTTCACATTTCAACAATGTCTTTCTAGCCCGCTATAAGGTGGCACAGGGTTTAATGAGAGTTAGCACTTTCCCTTCCCACATGATTAAACTGATGACATCTATAAGCACACATATAAACCCCCTGGAATTGTATATTATGAAACATTTGAGGCAGAATTTTTGATAACTGTAGTATGAGAATATTACGCTCTAAAAATAAAATGCAGAATAGGATTAATGGTATCTAAGACACTTAATAGCTCAGAATCTAGGCAGACATGAAGCAGCACACAGATTTCTTTGATTGATTTCTTTGAACCAAGTATGACTAAGTCTTTGACTGATTTAAGCACTTGATGTGTATCTCATAATTCCAGGAACACAGCAAGCCTTTTTCTGCTTGAATGTTTTAAGTGGTGAATCCTGTATGCCAGGTAAGCATCTGCTTTCATTATGGTTGTTCTGGTTCCTAAGAAACAAAGCACTCTGGCTTTAACAGTTTCCTCTAGTTCCTTTTCAATTCTATTAATAAAAATTGTGGAATATATTTCATTTGAATAAAAACATCACATACATTTTTCTGCAACTTATTCCTGGGAGAGTTATTTTTGCTTTTGCAAAAGCAAAATATTTCTATATCACAGTACTAACACAAACTGTCAACATAACCAGTCCTTCTGCTGTCATAAACAGGACCACAATAATGTTCAACTCCACTACTGAGCTGTTCTTCAGGTATTTCAGTATTTCTTTACTGGGCTGCTAGATAAGAAATAAATAATAATTAACACACATCACAAGAGATGTTTTAATTGCTTTGACAGTTAGACCCACTGAGGGTGAAGTTTTCTGACTTGAACTTACACGTCTTATCTGAGCCTGCTTTCTCGAATCTGAAGACTGAAGAATCTTCATGAATCCGTGAAGCAAGGCCTTCATTGGTTGAAGTTTTCTTAATTCCTCCTGTAGATCTCACCTCTTATAATAAAATGTTCATGGAAAATTCTATTCAAACCCTTTCTGTTCTTCTTAATAAATGAGCATTCAGGTAGCTGATTGTAGTGGGAAATGGAAATTACACAGAACAGTGCAAAAGATTACTACTTTCTATTTAGATAAACATATTCCTTGAAAAAAAAGAATATTGTAGAACTTCCAGGTTCTTTGGCCAGTTCAATTTGCTGTTACTGAACTCTCTGATGATATTATTTGCCTAGGTCTTCTCTCCTTCCAGTCTTTTCGTTCTGTTTCAAGGGCCTGTGCTGTTTTGCTCCATTACTGTTCTCCTCTGAGGAACTCAGTTTTACCATAGCTGCAGAAATACAAAGCAAGACAACCAAAAAGTTGTCTTGGTCCCTTCATATTTTCATCCCATTCTGCTAATTTTCTCTTCAGGACTCTTCCTCCATATCAAAACAACTGAACTATTCTCTTTTCCAGACCCCAAGAAGCCCTTTTTTTTCTAAAACCCCTTCTCCTTGGCCCTAAATCCCTTCTTTCTTTTGATAAAATATTCCCCTTGTGCCTCCTGTCTATCTGCTCAGCAGGGAGACTGGCACACAAAAGTTGCCTTCTGCTCACCTCTGTGGTGTCTCCTGCCCTAGCACAAGTCCTACACAGCTCCAGTAGTGTCTTCCCACAAAGATGCTCAGTTTAACCCTTTGGCCAGAAAAAATCCCTGGTATATTACCAGGTATTTTACCTTCAAGGCTCAGTTTCAGCACAACAGGCACAGAGGAATCACCAGTCCTGCCTGAAGGATGAACCTCCAATAGTCACATTTTTACTGGAACTTTCTTGCATTTTGCAAGTGTTTTTTAAACAAGTTCCCTATTTTTATGTCTGTCTAGGTTTCAAGTTCAGGATTTTGCTGAAATAAATTAGATCCAATTAATGAAGAATTTGCTACCATGTGTCTCACAGTCATTCTCAAAAAACAAAACAAAAAACCCCTGAAACCTTTGTCAGCATGTTTTCTGCAGACATAAGAAAGTAATTTGGACAAGGTGATTCACTGTTTGTTCCTTTCCAGATGTAGTGTTCACTATAAAAAATAAAGGTCTTTGTTTTAAACGCCCTGCAAAACAACAGTAGCTGTTTTCACAGACTAAATTTTCTACTCCTTAAGAAATATTGATAAAGGAATCAAATTACCAAGACTCTCCTCAACTTCTTGTATCACATGCACAAAACTTCAGTAAGTTCAAACCACACCATTTAAATACAGAACATTATTTAAAATTAAGCACGTGCAAGAAGGAGTTCAACTAAGTCTGCAGTCTGACTAATTATTGCTAAGCAATTAATCGCTGAAGCTTGTCAGGTAAAAGCAGAACATTAAGTCAAAACATGATCATATTACATTTACAAATCTCAGGTACCACCCTGACTTTCTTATTTCCTTGGACCAGGTTTCATAGGACCTTGGTGCTTTCTGGTAATCCTGATATATCCATAGCTGACTTCAGAAGTGGCCCTAACTGGGACAGCTTTTCACAGAAGACCTTGGCAGGAAGAATACAACAGCAAAACATCCAAAAAAAGGCTTCTCAGTTTATATGGGGTTGTTACATGAGACTTTCTTCTGGGATGGGATATAGATCTAGAGCTGTCTCGTTCTTAATACCCAGGTTAATCATTGAGAACAGTACAAACAATGGTATTTAAATTAAGTAGAATAAACAGCAATTTTGAGTCACGCTGTTGCTCGCTCCCTTCTAACATGCTGTGTGCTGTGGCTGAACCATCCAACATCTGGACTGTGAATATAATGCTGCCAAAGCTGTACTTGGTGGTTGCCAAACTGTTGAGCCCACGTGTAGCTTCGCAGCTTGATATCCAGGGAGCCCAACTATGATTCCAATTCTGAAAAGTCACCAGGTCTATGGTTGCAATATGATTCAGCAGTTTGGAGGCAAGCCTTCTTAAGTTAAAAAAAAAAGAAAACGGTAACAAAAAAAGCCACAGCTGACCATATATGGCATACAACTAGCAAAGAAGCAAACTTCTTGAACACCTTCACAACAGAGCTCCACAACTTGACCAGATGGTACAAAAGATGATTTATCACAAGCATCGGGCTAAATTCTGCTCCCCCAATAACTGTGTAAACTCAGATGAACTCCACTAATTTCAGCGATACACAGCCTGCTTAAATATGAATGTATAGATGTTCCTCAACATGCCTCTTGCTGGCACTCTTTGAGATAAGCTTGAAGTCATTAACCAGGTAGAGAGCAGCATCCTTACAGAAGAATGCCTCCAGTGGTATTCCAGGAATTTAGCTACAGAGGTAGACTCATTCCCTACCACACAGATATACTTGATTTGTAAATGAATTAAGCATTGTGAATTGATCAGAGAAAGAAAAAAAAAAAACATGTTCTGCACACACACAGAATGCACTGGGAACCTCAGTCTTACATCAATTGCTCTGTGCACTCCAGGATCATTTACACATACATAAAAGATGACCATATCTTGCCAAAATTAGGTGTCTACTGGCCTGGTAGATGGAAGGGCTCAGCTGCTGATTTACATTGCAAAGCCTGTTTCTCAAACTTGTCTCCTTGCCTTCTAGCAGATATAAATAGCTAAAACATGACTTTTTTCTTCATTTACTGATTGTTCAGGTGGACCAGCACTGCACCAAGGCATGAAAGTCCTCAAAGCTCATCCTGTGCTGCTCATCCCTGCCTAGTCAGACAGACGAGACACCATCCTTCTGTGTGTATTGCCTTCATTTCTTTTGGTGATGATGCTTACTCTTCCTTTGCCAAGTAGAGTGGCTTGACTAATATTCTCTACTCCCAGAAAAATACATGCTCAGTCATTTGGGAAATTAAAAAAAAAAAAAAGGGGGTGAAATAAATGCTGCTCCAATTGAAGTTGAATGATTTGTTCAACACTACAAAATGTTGTTCTAGGAAAGCTTCCCTTTAATATAATAAATGCAACAAATGGAGTCCCCTTTTTTCTCATTCCCTTCTCTTTAATAGTAATTGAATGAAGTGGAGATTGTGAGGTAAAACCAAGCACATCTGGGTCAATTAGCATGGAAAGTCAATTCTTTAAAACCTGAAGGATGCCTCTGGGAATCGTGCACTTCACAGCACGAATCTCAGGGCAGTGCTGCACTCTCAGCAACTCAACTCAATTAAGCCATTACGTGGTTCTTTAAATCTGGGGATCCGGGGGAATTGGTTAATTGTCTGCTTGTCATAGTTCCTCCTCAGGGAGCATGTAAACGTCTTCTGTTTCTCCTATAGATGTGTGGTGCACGTAAGAACAATCCATTTTAGCTGACTTATTCAAAGCTTACTTCTCCCGTGGGAAAATTAATCTTCCACCTCAAACACTCAGAACAAAGCCCTCCAGTGGAAACAAACCATGCCATCAATGTGAAATAGGTTTTCAATGACTACAGTCGAATTTATATTTCCTTTTCCTTACAAGGCTCAACTATTTCTCCCTGCTTTCACTTGTTCCTAACTTTCACAACCAAACTTCTCAGGCCTGTGATAGAGTTTTACCATTCTCTGCAGCTATGGGCAGGCAGCTCTGACACACCCTTGGACTTACCTAATGCACCGTAAGTCACCCGCTGACTTTACAGTCAGCAGAGCCCCAGCAAGCCATCTAAACATTTATGAAGTGCTTAACTCCATGTACAGGGCTGAGTGCCTCCAAAGGATAACTCATCCCACATCCATAGTTGAGCAGAATGGCACATCAGGGGATTGTGAGCTGTTCTGGATTCACCAAACTGAGAGATCTACTAAAGAGCTCTTTAACAGCCAGCCTAAGGCAGACATTCCACTTTTAGACAACAAAATTAGTGAGCTTAATCCCACCTACATCTCCTCACTGCTGTGACTGTGACAACCACTCGGGAAAGACAGACTGCTGTCCCTGTTTCACCACACCACATCAGTGAGTTCCTCCTCATGTGCACACAAGCAGCTGCTTTCACTCTTCTTTTGCTCCATGTTTCAGACTGCTAAACATCCAAAATCTCTAGCTGGCCTCAGCGGGAGATGGTTGCTGGGTGCTCGGGATTGTGGAAACAAGCCATCCCATTTAGCCCCTAAATATGGATTTAGAAGGCTAACTTTAGCTTCAGATTTTTTTTAAACTTGGCATGGTATTAAAATCCATCCATGGGGCGAGTTAATTTTTTACCATCAAAGAGTAGTAAAACAACTTCTCCAAGGTCATGCAGCAGGATGACTAGGATTAGAATGCCACAAATTCCATGTGTTATAACCAGAAAATTATTCTGTTTCCTAAATGCAACATAATTGGGATACAGTCTGATAAATGGAGACTGAGTAAGCCACACTAAATCTACTGATGTGTTCTGCAAAGTCTGGATGCATCCCCAACCCTAGCTATGAAAGGAAATGTAATTATGGTAATGAGAAAGTGCAGTCCACCCATCATTTGGGTTACCACACACATACGTAACCGATTCCAAATATAGAACTGCAGCAATGTCTCCTACACTCTTATCTCCCATTGGATCCCTTTTCCTTAAGTTATACACTTGCCATCTTTTCCTCTGACAGGAGAAACAATCTATTTTGGTGTATGCACAGCAGCTGAAGGGCTATCACATCCGTCAGGACACGGGGAACAGCTGCTGGACGTTCACCAGAGAGCTGCCTTTGGGGGCAGACACCTTCCCTTGCCCACATAGATGTAACCAGTGTTTGCTCAGGCGCAATGCTGGGGACGAAGGAGGGAAGCTAAGCCTGAGGAAGAACGTTCAAGGAGGAGAGGAAGATCAAGAAGCCAGAGAATTTTATAAAGCACCCTTGTGTTTTGAAACCTATGCCAATTTTAAAAATGAGGGGTATGTCTCTTAGTGCAGTCTAAGCCATGAATGCAAGGTAGTGTAGAGATTCAGAAGCCTTATTTAAACATCCTAGTTTGGCTCCAGAGGAGCGGAACAGCATAGCACACAGTCCAGGGTAACTTACACAGCTCTGCCATGGCAGTTTAGACCAGTCAGAGCCTCAGGTGTATAAAGGTCTCTGTACAGCGGTGACCTCAGCATGCATCACTCACTTGGTTTACATCATCTGGAGGACGTGTCTTCACGGGTGGTGCAATGTGTGAGTGTAACTTAAAAATTTCAGCTGTGGCTCCAGAGTACGTGCAAGGGATCCTGATGACAAACATTCTGGCTCTCCTGCCTGTCTGCAATCCAGGGACATAATGCCAGACACTTTTCCTCCTGTGGTGGACCGGCATGTACTTATTTTTGTGCACCTCAGCTTGCCATGGTTACGAAAGAGAGAGGAAATATTTTATTAATTTTCATCTCCTAAACCAGAGTGTGGCAGATAGCTAGACTTCCAGTTCCACCAAGTTTCTGCAGGAAAAGGAGAAATGGGTCATTGTCAGGTGTTTATAAAGGTATTCGGAGGTATCTAAAGCTGAAAAACTGTTCTGAGTCTAACTTGAAAATATTAGTATCTTTAGGCTGTCATGCCTAGATGTTTGTCCTGAGTTAAGGATATAGCAGCTATAGCAGAGACAGCAGGAAGAATTAGAGAACTGGATTGTGACCTGCACATCCCCACACAAGGCTTCTTGGAAGTGCCTTGTGCTAAGCAACAGCATGTCACAGCAAAGTAATCCCAGAACACGGCAGCCAGTCCCAGTGCGCTGGTCACAGCTCCACCAGCATTCAGTGCTTTCGGACACAGAGACACATCAGGGCTTGAAGGGACTCTCTGTCCACTTTCCACCCACAATGTTAGCAGCACCACAGCTCTGTTCTCAGTTAAAATAACACTAAATGTACGTGCATCTGGACCAATTGTCAGGGTGTTGTAGATTCAAGATACTTTAATTTCCTTCTTAGAAAACAAAGGAAGAGAAAAATCAGCAAACTGCCTCTTATACCCTCTGTCTTTCTTATTGCCTGGAATGAACAAAGATGGTGCCTGATAAGCCATAGATGGAAGAAGAAAAATAGGGAAGCACTAGAGCAATCCCAGTAACTTCAATCCAGTCAAGTCAACAGCAACTTGAAAGCTTTCTGGATGCTCCGCAACCCACACACAAGAGTTCCTCCAGTCCACTTTCTGCTACCAATATATCTGCATCCCAAAGTTAACACAGAAAGAGGCCAGTAGAGGCTGAATTGCTTCCTGGCATAAGGTAGCGTGGACTCTACAGTTGAATATACACGATATACCATTTGAGGAAGGGACAGAATATTGAACGGCAACTGTATGTACCATAGCCAGTGCCTGACTGCCCTGCATGTCCTTTGCTGTAGCCTGCTGAACTGGTTCAGAGATTATGTGAGATGCTGCTGCCATGTTTATGTTGGCTTCACTTTGATGCAAGTGACTACATGAAATGTCACACATGCGCACACAGGCACACGCACACCCCAAAGACAGGCCTTCTTCCAGGGCTGTCAGCAGCACCTTTAAAAAGCTGTATATGCACCTTAAAAAAAAAAAAAAAAAGAAAAAAAAGCCATTTTGAAGAACTAATTTTTCTTACCTTTCTTCAGAAAGAACTCTAGCACCCTCCAACACTCAGGGCAGCACAAAACCTGGTATGTTCGTCTTGGTATTTCAAGCACATACACACATATGAACATACATGCACACACTTATGCAGACCCAAAACTCTCTCCCCAGGAACGTGGGCTTCCCTTTTCAGGTACGTACCAGTAGGAATGCATACACTGAAGAAACAGAGGCAGAAAAATCATATTTTTCACACAGCTGTTTATTCTGCTTGCAGGAGTTCCTTTTCCAGCCACAGGCAAGGGTGGAATCCAGAGAAGCCAAAGGCAGTTGAGGCGGGATGTAAATGAGACCACACCTTCCAGACACACTCCAATCATAAGGGAAGAGCATGGATGTAAATAAAACCACACCTTTGCTGGACCAGCCTTCTCTTCTAACGTAAAACAGTTTCCATGTAAATAAGGCCACTCCTTTGGATGATCTGCCTATTTCCATTTGTGAGGAGAGGCATGTAGGCAAGGCCAAGCCCTTTCACAAACTCTTAAGTAAAACTTTGAGAGGATTATAAGTTTTGCCCTTGTCTGGCTCAGAGAAGAGTAGTTCCTTCTTTGGAAAGAACTTTATTGTTCAGAGTGGGATCTGATGAGCCAGCACATATCTTTCCTCAGTCTCCCTGTCAGGCACTGAAGACTGCGTTATGAACAAACTGCTCACAGAACATGGATACACATTTTAACGTGCAACTTTTACCTTGCACTGATAAGCCTTTACGCTGACATTAGATGGGTGCCTTCCTTTCAGCTGGGCAGAATTTAAAAATGCAGCAATGGAAATAGTGAGATCCTTCTGCATTTTCTCCATTTTTCTCTTATATCCTTCTTTCCACATGCACATCCAAATCTGATTTCAAGATTTCCAACCCAGATCAAATGCAAGAGGCTTGTCCCAAAAGGTAAAGAACTAAACTGCATCCAGGCTTCAGCATAACTTTTTCCAGATGTCAGAGCTCACTATAATCATCATCAATTTTGGTTTGGGTCAACAAGCAACATAAGTGTCAGTAAAATCTTACTATCACTGAGAGTCTTTAGCTACTTGGAAACACTTCAGATGTCTAGGTTAGGAAGACAAACAACTTGAAGGCATTCTGAGGGAAAAAACACAGTTCTCATCTATACTCCTCACATGAAGAAAGTCCTGGAGGAATGAAAAAGGCAGACTCAGTTTCCTAGAACAAGATACATGAGACAGAGTGAAAGTGCTTACAGTGGCACACACTTTAGCCAGAAAGGTGGTTTTTAATAAAATTGGGAAATGGTGTACTGCATTCCCACAGAAATGGTGGAAACACAGATGTTGTCCCAGTTTAGGAAAAAAAAATTGTCCACATTTTTGATGTTTGCACCAAAGGAAAAAATGCTGCTTTGAAGGAAGACTACTAGAGGAAACCAATATTATCATGGCTGCCATCAGTGATACAGGAGGCCAGGATCTGTCAACATTTTCTTTATAAATCCATCTTTCAAGAGAGTCTAAATAGGCTTTAAATAACTATAGTTGGGACCAAAATCTGGATTGTGAGATCCCTGGAAACAAATCTGCATCTGGCTGTTTACAAAATTCTAGTCTAGAGAGATCGTGAGAGCGGAAGAGGGATAACTTCTAGTGGTTAAAGGTATCTATCTTGTTTGTGCTGCTAATCAGTGATCAGCAACCAAAAAGGATGTTTGGAATCTGTGCTGATGAACACCCAGAAGTATGCATGCACATTTAGCCATCTCCTCCAGCATTTTCTTCTTAAACATAACACAGGCTGCCTTGTGATATATCTGGAGCTCACAGTTCCAGAGATATCCTGGACAAAACTCAGCAAGAACCACAGCAGGAAAAGAAAGATTCACAAACAATCTTGATTTTTAGAAAAGAATTATTTCATGCCCAGGCTTAAAACTAAGTTATGTCTAAAACACAATTATTATAATAATTCAATGAACCAGCTCATTAGGCTTAAAGAGTAGCACTCAAACAAAACCATATATACAGTTTTCCTTGTCTGAGCCAGTCCCCCAAAAGTGCCTACCTACCCTAAAGCTGTACACTTTAATGAGAGACAGAAAGGAAGTAAAATGAAAAATGGAGTCATAGGACAGGTCTGATCAAGCAGATTTTTCATTTAATGGACTGAGTATACCAATTTCCATCCACCTCTCCTGCCTCACTGCACTGTTCAGTGGCCCTGGCCCTCTCAAACACTTGTAGCATGTTCCAGCTATTTGTCTCTACAGCTTCCTTCAACTTACATAGCTGTAAAAAGGGTGAAGTCCATTAACGTTTTGCTTTACCAGGCTAATTAGGTGTTGGGCAGAATAGCAACTGGTCCTGGTTCAAAACCCACCATGGTCTGCTCTTGCAGTAACTGCTCCACACGTTTTTCTGCTCTACAGTTTGTTGAACTTACCCCTCAGCATTTTACTTTCTTGTTATTTCTGCTCCAGTTTATGCCATGCACCTCTTCTTCCTCAGTCTTCCTTTCAACAGCAACACCCCTAAAGTAAACCACCTTACCTGCACTCTGAGGAAATATCCATCCCAGGTTATTGGTTCTCCCCTATTTTACCAGATTTTACAAGCTCTTTTGCACAAACCTGCTCTTAATCTGTGTGGCACAATTGGCAAAATCTGGACCCAAGAATGGTCTCTTCACACAGAAGCCGTGTTTTACTGGGCATTCCTGCAACACTGCACACAACTGGTATCCTTTGCACATTAGTTTACTATTAAAAATATCTAACCCCATCAATTATGCCTCAAACCTACTAGTTCAACAAATTATATAAATCCCTTACATTTTAATTAGCTTATTAGCTAGATCTTTTAGGAAGATGCTCTCTTAAACTCTTAGGCTTACCACAGAATTCTTTTGTGGACCAAATCTATATAACAGTATCTGAGAGAAACTTTGAAACAATATATTACAAGAGAGAAGCTGCAGTTGGTGAGAGACCAATAAACACACTGTAAATTCTGAGGGTTTTCACAAGAAACACTGAGTCGTGAATGACTATTCCAGAAATGGAAAAATAGAGAGCCTCTTGACATCCGAATAGGGTGAGCAGGCAGTGGTCCAACAAACAAATCAGAAGTGGAAAGAGAAAAAAATGACTTTTTGGATCCAAATAGTTTCAAAAATGAAAACAGGGATTAAAAAACAAGAATTAAAACGTGGGAAGCTGAAGTCTATTCCCATATTTTATTGCGCCACTTGAAAGAAAGCTAAATGCTGGCTCTGTCCTGATGAGAAGCAATATCCTCTGTTTTTCTGCCAATTTTAGATAAGACTCGCTGTCAAAAATGAGGTTTAAAATAGGATGGGATTTAAATCAGTGCACAGATAGAGAGGTCATGCTGCTGCTTCTTCTTTCATTAAATGCAGGGGTGGCTTTCCTAACCTGTGTACTCTGGAGGTGGCAGACCAGGTAGATAAGACTCTCCCCTCAGCTCTTCCCCATGCCACTCTGCAAAGCAGGGAGTCCACAAGGACAGCTGCTGGTGACACTGACAAGTGCTGAATGCTACTGCCAGTGGCTGTGAAAGGCAGGAAAAGCCCCTGAAGGAATAACCTGCAGCAGCCCTCTGCCCTGCAGGCACTAGCAACGAAGTCCACACTAGAGCCCTCTGAAAATGTCTCTGGCACATCACCCTTCTGGGCCATGCTTGAAGGCTTATGGCAGAAACCCAAATATTACTAGTTTGGAGAGCTGTTCAGTGTTAGAACACTTAGATTAAACTCAAGAAACACAAAATGGTCCTGAAGCAGCTGTGAGGGGAGGTAAGGTCCTTGTATGTGAGGGCCATCAGAAAACAGTTTGGTACCCTCGGGTCTCCAAAGAAGATCTTACCAGACTCAATCCCTGCAGCTGTGCCTCAGAAACTCCCCCTGCAACTCCAGCAGAGAAAAAGCATGACAAACAACTACTGTTTCTTTACAGGTAGCAAAGCTTCCACCCACACTGCCAACTAAACTCCACACTCAAGTACAGGACTCACGTGAAAGCACAGAAAATGCAGAATGATGGCTGAAGGGCTCCAAGGCAGCCCTCAGTGATTGATCCCTACCTGCTGGACTCACTGGCCTGTACCCAACACTGACCCTTTGAACTGCCTAACCTAGGGCTCTGTACTGCAGACACTCAGAGTGGGATTTGGTTTAGGAACAGCTACAGTGACAGAAAATGGTAAAACTGCATTACCAAATTTGCTTTTACATAATAGGTTTTCATGAGTCTAAAGAAATCTTAGAGTATTTTTAAGTGTTCCCTGATGTGGGCCAGAAAAAGTTTTTTCTGCTCTTTGAAGAACACTGGGTTTCCAAGCATGTCTTCAGCCCTACTTACAGTGATAGACATTAAAAAAATGTCACTCAAAGTGAAAATTTTAAAAGTGTTTTTGAAGAAAATCAAGACCAGTAGGTCATTAACACAAAGAGGATTTGAAATCCATTCCCCCAACATTTCTCCCTTCCAAAATCAAACCAAATCATTGACATGTTTCAGAACAAAAGAATTCCGATTTTTTTCTCAGCTTCATTTTGCTGAAAATCAACACAAGAAATGCACAGAATCTATTTCATCAGGATTTCTCTTTCTAATGAAAACAAATTTCAATCAAAGCTCCCCAGTTGTCCTAGAAACTTAAGAAGAAAAGACTAGAAATGTTCCTGGTGTCTTTGTCTCTCAGTTGAGAAAATCATAGGCTCTATAAACTGCATAAGATAGATGAACAGATAGGCAAGCAGATGCTCACAATTTTGAAGACACACCAAAAAAATAGTCCTGGAATACTGAAGGGGATTTTCATAGCCTGTCTGTAGTTCTGACTGGTTTTCCAATTGGAAAACAAATATCTAATTGCCTTATATACTCTTAAAAAAAAATATCCTGTCATTATTTTAAAGTGTGTTGATCATAGTTTATTTTTAGATCTGACAAACCACAGAAACATCTCCAAAAATATTCTAAAGAAACCCAGTGACCTTTCCAGCTTGGAAAGCAGAGCTGTTTTAACAGCATCCTCCAAGCTATGGTACAGGCTAAGCAAATCTGTAAGACCCCTTGATGGCCTTCCCAAAAGTCTTCCACATTCACCTATACACTGTTTTATGAAAACTTGTCACCTAGGCTAGCAAAGGTAGTCTTAATTATCAGCCCATACTCAGAAGCAGAGCAAGGAGTCACCGACTGAGGAGGAGAGCATTGCTCTAGAGACAGAAAAAGATGCTCGTGGGAACATGGGCTGCAGTGGTGAAGAGCGACAGCCAGCTTCGTGTCTATGCTCGAGAGGATGCAGTTCACTGAACACACAGGCAAAATGAGGAAAGGTGGTGAAAAGGCACTGGAACTCAATCGGGGAAAATGATGGTCAGGAAAAGGAGAAAGCTTCCAAAATGAGCGGGGATTTGATGCACAAATGATGCAAAAGTAAGTGAATATTTTGCAAGGTGCAAAGGGCAGAGGCAGGCAGGGAAGAAAGTTTTACCCCTCATGCTCTGGGGATGACATGTTACAGCTGGTCAGGCAGAGTGTCACTACTGCCCCATGGTCAATCTGCTGAAGCTATCTACAGCTGGGTGCTGTATTATGTCTAGCAATTATCTCCTCCCTACACCTACTTACAAATTCAAAACTTTCTTCCAAGCAAGTGCAGTCATCACGCAAGAGGATCACCCTAGGTCTTTTCACCAGAAGTGTCCCAGTATCAACTCTTCACAAAAATTCTGGGCACTCTACTCTCTCAACCTGGGGAATTTTTTTCTCTCCAGCTTTCCTGTTATTCCCATCTTAATTGTCCCCAAAACTCTAATGCATTGGTTCACTTATTCTAGGATTATCAAATATGTTTTAACTCCTGCAACTATGTTCCTGCTTAGCTTTCTTGATAAGTATCTGTAGAAGAGAACATCTTGTTACCTTGGTGCTTTTTTTTTTTTTTCATATTAATATTTTCTTTTTTAATGATTAAATAATGAGAATGTACTGTTCTGTGTTTGCCTGAAGCAAAAGCAGGAAAAATTAAGGAATTTTGAGTGAAAACATAACTTTGGCATGATTTGATCTGGTGGCCTTCAAGAAATAAAAATTAGACACCTCATCTATTCACCTAATTTTACTTGAAATACAGCATGTGTGGGGGTTTTTTTATTATTATAATAAAATGTCACAAGTGCACAAGGAATCAGCTCTGGACACAACGTAAAATCAAGACTCTGCAGGAACAAACCTGTCACCTCTAGCAGCAGACACACATCTATTCCTTTTCAACTAGAAGAATGATTCAATTACACTACAGCGACTATGCTGTCCATTCATCCTAAACCACAATGAAGAGTCAAAACAGAAAGGCTGACACATCAAGTAGAAGTGTTGGACTCAAAAAAGATTGCTGTAAGTTCCCTCAAAGTTACTTACTCTCTTTTTCTTTTCTCTCCTGAAAAGAATAAAGTGATGAAAATGGAAAACCCGTAGAAACTGGAATTACAAAGCACCTAATGCTGGTTTTGCTCTTGGTTTTGTCTTTGTACATGTATTGATTCTTCAAATGTTACAAAACACACGCCATGTCCAGAATTAATATCTATATCTTAACACAGTGTTTTGTAAAAGCACTCTGACAGGGTCTAGGTTTTGTGACACTGTGACACTGACTCAGGTCAGTGTTCTCCAGGGTTTTATTACTGCAAGAGTCAGGGTGAGTGCAGTAAACTGTGGTACAAGCTTCACTATGCTTCTGACTTTAATCCCTTCTATAACTAAGGGAAAAATTAAAAGTTGCTCTGAATTTATTTAATTTTATCATTTTCTGTTTGCATTTTTATGTTAGGTTAACTTTCCGAATTTGCAACAACCACCCTAAATAAAAACAAGAACCTGAGGTTTAGGCATAAGTTTGGAAAACGTATATATATTTTTTTAATCTTAGATGTTTATTGTTGAGCAAAACCAGCCTTGCATTCTTTGAGAATTTCACTATACTTAACAAAGTTCCACTCAAACCTAGGCACATTACCTCCAAAAAGCATAAGCAAATTCCTTATGTCTTATTTGGAAATTGGACCAATAATTCTCTCTTTTTTGTGTCTGTTAAGAACAAGGTTGTGGAGCAGGCACTGAATTTATCAATATGCTAAACACAAAGAACATGGATTTCGCTCAGGCTCCTTTTGATGATAGTTCAAAAGTCCAGGGATCCCAGATATACAAAATGCACAAAAAAATGTTACCCAAATAATGGTTTTTCTTCCCAACCCATTTTTGCCATTAAAACCAAAAGCAAAGACTTGCCTGCCATATTCTCCTCTGTATTCTAAAATAACACGTTTAGCATGTATTACTGTTATTTCTCATGATAGGTTACAGAAGCGTGTGTTTCTCCTTTAATTCTTCCTTCATTCTCACTTACTCTACCTCGTTACAGATCTGTGCACTCAGATCCTGAGGACTTATAAAAGAAAATGTGCCTGATTCACTCCTTTCAGTTGTTCTCTTCATCATTAACAAGTTCCTGAAAATTATTTCGTTCTTTCCCAAAAATTGTTGACTAGGTTGTGCAGTGATAAAACTCCCTAACACAGACCCAAAAAGCAAGAAACTTGTAGTGTCTCCACTGTACCCCTCAATGCGGCTTGGTCCTGAGTGGAGCAGGGCAAGAGAAAACAAGGACTGGCTTCCATAGGTGTGGAAAACAGGAGCACCCAGACTTCACTGCAGACACCTCTCTCTTCTTCTGGAAAATTAGTTTTCCCGTGGTTGAACTGACCTGAGCACGGTTTCTTGGTGGTGAAATACTGTAAAGGCAGTGGGAAGGAAGCTGCCAAGCCCACCTCATCCTTGGCTGCTTCACCTACACCACTCTCCTCACACACCATTTTCTCCACTTCCTCCGTTCCACCCCACTCCACCGCAACACTTCCCACAAAAACACATATGCACCTCTCTCTTCAGCCCTGTTTAGCCTTTCCCACTCAGCACCTTGGCTGGTTTTCTCTGGGGACATGCTCAAATACAGCACATGGGTGAGAAGCTAACAGGAGTGGTAAGTCCCTTTCCACCCTCTTGTATTACTCCAAAATCCAAGCCCACTCCTTCAACTCCCGCTCTTACAATCCCCATCTCTGGCCCCATCCCTCCCCTGCAGAACTGTACCAAATCCACTGGCAGGGCAGGATGGTGGCTGACAGCTGTGCTAGTGCTTCAGACCGTGCATTGCAAGAGCAGTTGTGGTCACACAAGGGAGAAGAGAGCAAGCCCGCAGCCAGGGCCAAGGCGCGAGGAACACATCCCCCTTCCCCATCCTGGCTGCATAGGGCCCATAGAGAGTCCAGTTACTCATCATGAAGCAGACAGGGTGGATTTCACCAACACTAACAGTCCCACAAAAACAACCCTTTTCTATCAAGTTGGCAGAACTTTTCCTCACTGTGTCCTCTGCCTTGCCTCTGCCTAGCATTTTTTCTTCATTAGCCAATAGCCTAATGTGGGAAAAGCCTTTTGTCAGACGGGCAGGGATTTTGCAAGTACTTTACAACTCCCACATGTCATCTTCCCTCCTGAGGCAGGAAAACAATTCGGTCACATTCTCCTTACATCTGGACAGAAAAGCTGGTAGGAATGAATAAGAAAAACAGCGCGGTTTTGCAAAGCGGTGAACTATTCAGCTTGTCCCAGCTCCTTTCTCCAACCAACCCTTTCATTCCTAGAACATCCACTCCTCTTTTGCCCCTGCTTTTCTCGCCGTGAGAGACTGGCCAGGGTACACACAAATACAGCACTTGCCTCAGTGGCTTCTTGGGCAGCACAGTCCTTTCCAAACTTCTACTCCCCCCTGTGGCAGCTTGATGGCAAAAAAGAAATAGCTCATTTCCCAAGTCTTATACTCCACCGTCACTCTTTGGAAGCCCTTGATCAAGAAAAATAAAGATATATGAAGGCCTAGGTGAGGTATCACTGAATTTAAGAAGGTAAAATAGGAAAACTGTTCCCAGGGAATTTGAAAATCAACCCTCTTTATCTTGTGAGTGACATAAGGAGGATAGTTCATATATGGTTTTAAAACTCACCTGAAATTTTTATTACAAAGTTTGTAACTCACAGAGGAACAATGTTTAGGACAGATTTAAGATTTTCAAATACCTTGCAAAGCTTAGGCAATAAAAAAAGGCAGTTGATGAACTGTTTTTCATCCCATGTCATAATTGAATCTTAAATAATCATACAGATCTGCCATGCTATTAAGGTTAGGCTTTTCCACAAGATCCACCCTGGATAGCTTCCTCACAAGAAACGCACCACAAATAACTTCTTAGGCTCAATCTTCACAATGACCCCATTGTCCAAAATGGCCAAAACAAACATCATACAGTAAAAATCTAACCTTGATTTCTATTTAAAACCCTTTAATAAAAGGGTTATAAACGGAGTAATATGCTCAGAAACACTTGCTGTTAGTGAGAGTCCTACCACTTTTACAACATCATGCTTATTACTTAAAAGCCACCCATCAATAAGACATCTGTAGCAACATGGTTGTAAACTCTAGACCTGGGACTATTGATGTTTAAAACAACTGGGTTTCCTCAATTAGTTCCTACAGGAAATCAAAATATTTTAAACATGTCCCCACTTCCCTAACAATGCACATTTCTTGGAGTATCTGCTTTTCTCGTCTCCATGTGAAAAATGGTCTGACAGAGAATTTCCCACCAACACCAGAGGGATTAGCAGTCGAAGATGTTTTTCAGACCTGGCCCAGTAGTTGCTAAACTTCACACACATCCGTGGGTCAATAAGGAAGCCACCTTGGCTGTTGTAGGTTACATCCTAGTTTCCCTGCCTGCGTCACTTGTACAGATGTATTTACACAGGTCACATACCACACATCACTTGCTGAAAAAACAGACAGCCAAGCTGGCAGCTGAACCATGGGGAACCATTTTCCTGAAAAATCATCCAATCTCCAAAATCAGTGCCAATGCATTGAGGACATTATGTTGCTTTGCAGGTCAGCCGATGCAGCGTGCTTATGAAGTCCTGCAGAGGCATTACAGACCTACACAATAAGCCAATTCCTCCGTTTTCTCTGGAAGGAATTTGCTAACAGAAAGGCCCACTACACCAAGGTCAGTGAACTGAGGTTGCATCAAAAATGGGGGGCACATTTCTCTCTTTTCTTTTCTTCCCAAAGAAACCACTATTTGTCACCCATGCATGTACAAGTATTGACCCTATCCTATGAGACAACATGGAAAATGTATCCCACATGATTCTCCCCAGGCCTCTACTCCACAGCAGCTACAATATAAATTAAGAGATCACATAGTTTATGGCAAATCAAACTGCATTTGTTAAGGGAAGTCCCTAATTTGGTCAAATCTTTAATTAAACATCGATGGCTCATCTTGGGGCAAAAAAACCCACAAACCCTCGAAAGTTACACTGACATCTCCTGAAAAAAGAAGACTGAAAAACTGAAAACAAGATCACATGCATTGTAGACTAAGCAGATCTGATTCATTCCTGCCCACATAATCCACGACAGAGTGGGAGGAAGTGTTCATCCAGCTGTTTTCCACGTGGTTCCTCTGAAAATCTCAAAAGGATTTCTGGTTCATGTTCTGAGTCAGTCCCTGGCCACATTTCCTCTCCAGCCAGCAACACTAACTTTTTATGAATTGTTAACCATTTATGGGACAATTGTCAAAGGAGTGGTTAGTAACTCACTGCAGTCCTATACCAGCTGACTTACTATAGCAAGAGCTTGCGAACCTCAGTCAAATCAGAGAAATAAACAAGTGAAAGCCTCCTCCCTCCATGAGCTGCGGAAGGGCTCTACATTTCCCCACAAAAACCCAGGACACAGCCAGCCTCCTCACACATGTAGTGAATGCTGCTCCTACAGTGGTTTTAAGACCAGATCTATGGCAAATTTTTCAGAATAAAATCAGATAAACTGAATCTGAGGCTCAGTAGGTAAAGGACATTTGACTTCACACTACTTATAATCTCACTTTCATACAAATAGTTTTACATGTGCTTTGAATACCCGTTTACATTATTGTACTTCCAGTAATCACTTTGCTGGTTTAAGACCACACACATTCACAAAAACTCCAGTTACTTTTTAAGGATAAAGCCAGGTGCTTAAAGCAGCATTCTCAATGACTCTAGAAGTAACGAAATATTGCACGTTAACACATAAAGAATGACATTACAGAAAGGAACAAAACTCAGATCTGCAAATGGGAATTGCACCTGATGATTTTGCTTTAGCCCAATGGACTTGGACTTTTCAAGTCCCAGTATTTTGATGGCTAACAGTGAATTTAGTGAACTGCCCAACTGATGCTAGCAGAGAATCTGAACCAGTATCTTGAGGGATTTGGACTAGGTCCACCAGTTCGGCAGCAAGTATTTCTACAGGCCCTAAGATATCCACTGCCTCTCCCCGCCTTCTTATTCTGGTTCACTTTGGAGAAGAGCTAATGGTTCTCATTAGTAAGATTAGCTGACATGAATTGTCACAGCTACAAGGTGAACAGCTTTGTATCAGTCTAACCAAGCAGTACAAATCACACAACATGGATGTTTCTTGACAGATCCTGGGAAATGTAGTCTTTGCTTTGCCTTTGTTGATCCATGAGCTCACGCATCTCCCCAGAAAAGGATGAGTAAAAGTTCAGCAAGTAGTCTACTTCAGAGCCTTTCCTATGCCTACAGATATGTAGAATAAGCTACCAGATAACTTCTAAGAAAGAGAAATACAAGGCAACCACATTAACGATGGAATAAATCTCTTTATTTTTATTCTGTGTCTATTTCTGAGCTAGCAGAGTAAGTATTTCTTGGAATCTGCATTTTAAGCAATAGCCTACTAACGTAACTTTAACCAGACCTCTCAGAATTTTGAGATATATTTATTACAATTTTAAAGAAATATCCTGGTGAGCATTTTGGGAAAGGAACTAATTGGCACACTAAACCTGAGGCAAGACAGAAATGTCTGAAGCCAGCTACAAGCCTATCGTGATGATAAACAGCTCAGGGTCCAGATGCCCATATATGGCAAGACTTCCTATAAGACTGACAGTACTGTATGTGCATTGCGTATGGTTGTTGGATCAGATTCACATTCCTCGGGTATGTTTCTCTGGGAGCTTTTGATTTCCGCTTTGAGGCCTGGCTCAGACCTCCAATTGCTCTTATAAAAAAATATCTGTGACTGAAAGTTGAAAATGTGCAAGATTCTTTCTTTAAGTACACAAACACTCCAAGTCTAGCCACTTTCCTGTAGTCTTGCCAGGTTTTCACTATGTCTGATACCTGATCAAGTGACTTTTTGGGGGGAAGCAGGAAAAAAAAAAAAGAAGGAAAAACACAAGAGAGGAATGTAGCAATCCACACCTGTACATTTTACAAGACTTCACCAACTGAAGCTGATGTAGACACACACATACCATATATAGCTGTGTAAACAAGTCTGCAAGGCTGGTATAGTGAATTCCTAGTTTCAGCAGAAAAAATATACTATCTTAAAAGCATGTGCTATATAAATACCTGCATGGAAGTCAAAATTAGTGCATTTTTACCATTTTATGCATCAATGCCAAGATGTACTTCTCCAACCTGTGGCCTTCTCAAGAGACACCTGGATGTGGCATCCGGGGATATAGTTTAGGGGTGATTATGGTGGTGTCACATTGCCAGCTGGACTAAATGATCTTGAAGTTCTCTTCCAACCTTGAGGATTCTGGGATTGTCATCAGAAAGGATAAGCTGAAGACTGACTGGAGTCTGAAAGAACTGCCTTTGCTTCCAGGTTCCCTTTGCCCCCGTGCGTAAATACACACACACACACACAAATGAGGTACCCATTGTGACACATCTAACAACACAGAAACCAAGATGACCAAAAGGCACTCCCATGGACTCTGATTCTTACCCCCCTGCGTGTGCTGGTACAACTTCTAATTTAGTGGGCTAATGCCTGATCCACAGTGGTGCAAGACCAGAATTAGTTCTGAATTCAAACACCTATTCAAGTAGTTTTTCTCAGGGCAGCAAGTGTATGGGGCTTGCTGTACTTGGCCTGCAGTGGGAGGACTTAGGACAGATTTATCCTTTAATTTTGGATTTCCTGGCTTTCTGGTAATTTGTTACTTTTAAACATACTTTTTCTGTCAGTAAGATTCTTAGGTTTTGTTTAATAAAATTGTATCTCTGAAAAAACCTCTTACATGGAAAGTTATAAAACATGTCTAGAGCCTCTCTCTCTCTCTGATGTTCTCCTACCATATTTAGGCATTTAAAAAAGGCATTCTGTTTACCTGGTTACATTTGCATTTTGGTATGCATGTCATACATAGTTTGGTACACATACTATTTACCCAGCACTGAGGCCACTGGAGTCCTTCAAGTAAATACAGATTTTAGGAGACCTCATGATTTTGGGAACATACATTATTCACCATAACTGTTCCTCTGGGATTTATTTTTTCTTTCAGAGCCAATCTCATTTCTTTTAATGGAGAATTTCAAGTAGAAGAAATTACATCCAAATGACTTTACCAGACACAGTACAATGCTGGCAGAATATAAGTAACAGTTTTACAGTACAATGGTTCTACTGGGGCATTACATGGAAGACCTTTTTTTCCCCTCATGAACCCTGTGCACACATATTGCTGCATCATAGCATGGAAGCATGCCTAGATATGGAGGGATGGGAAGAAGTGGGGGGCGAGGGGGAATGGTAGTGGGGGAAAGCCTACATACAAAAGATGAGATCTCTTAAGGTAACTACCAAATTTCAGATTGCTTAATGTGATGCATTAAGCTGGTCTCTCTTACTAAACACTAACATACTTCCACAGGTCAAAAGCCAAAACATTGGCATTCCTTGCGTTAAGCGGAGGTCAAACAACATGACATCACTGAATATTCAAATAATACACAGCAGGCAGGGGAAGAGCCATCCTCCTGGCTAAAAAAAAAAAAAACAAGAATCATAGCAGTTATCTGCAATGACTTAATCCAAGCCACAATGCTTAGGTCTTGGGTTCAGTCAAATACAAACCACAGTGTTAAGGTTTTGGCTGAGTGCGGCGGCATGCCATTCTCTTCTTGTTGTAATCCTGGGGCGGACCATCAGCAAGGTTGGGAAGCAGGGATGTGCGAGGAACGTGTTGCTCAGAAATGACAGCTGCACACACAGGCGGTGGGAAAATAATAGCCACTTCTTCCATGCTTCACACTCCACTCGCTGTGCCAAGTATTTCAGAGTAAATAGGCACTCTCTCTATTCATAGAGAGCATCTATTAGGGAAGGAACACATTACAAATATTCAGTATGATTCAGTGGTACACAGAGTCAATTTATACCCGGTAGTGTAATTATACCTTTTTTCGGTGGTACCAAAGCGCCGGGACCGTTCGCCGCCGGACACCGAGTACCCCGCGCCACCCCCGATCCACCCGCCCCGCGTCCCCTGTGCCCGAGGGAGGGACGGGGGGCGAGCGGGGAGCACAGGGGAAGGGGAATAGCGGATTCCCCCGAACGCCCCTGGCAACCGCCCCGCCGCCCCCCTCGCCCCTTCCCACCGGACCCGCCGCCCGCCTCGGAATAACGCGCTGCCGGGGGCGGGGAGCGGCCGGGAGCGCTGGCAGCGGCGGGGACTCACATTTAAAACACATCAAGACGAAAAATAAAAACCCGTAAAGGGGAGAGGGGGGTGAGAGTGGCGCTGGGGGGGCGCAGCCGGAGGAATGCGGGAGTCAGGGGTCAGGGCCGCTCCGGGGCGGCGGCGGCGGCGCGGGGCGGGGCGGGCGGCGCGGCGCGGCGCGCAGGAATGCGCGGAATGTCGCTGTTTGTCCGCGGCCCCATTCAGCCCATTGGCGAGGCCGCGCCGCCGCCGCCTATAAAGGGGCGTCCGTACCGGCAGCACTTGGCAGTCACACAGCCACTCTCCCGCCGCACTCGGACGGAGCGGAGCGGAGCAGAGCGGAGCCGCGCAGCACTCAGCAGCCACCCTCCGGCACAGCGCCCGCCGCAGCCCCGTCCGCGCCGACGAGGAGATCCGCCCTGCGGGAAGCTCTCGGCTCACCTCGGCTCACCTCGCTGCCCGGCAGCCCGACGCCGCTGCCTGCCCGACGCCGCCGCCTCGCCGCCCACAAGCCGCTGACCGCTGCAGGATGGTCCCCAACACCTTCGCCCCGTTCGCCGTAGCCCTGCTGCTCGCTCTCCTCAGCCCGGTAAGTGCTGCCGCCCGCGGCGCCGCCGCGCCTGCCCCGTCCGGGCGGTCCCGGCGGAGGCTCTGACGCCCCTCTCTCTCTCCCTCTCTCCCCCCGGCACTTGCAGGAGGCTCAGGGCCAGGAGTGCAGCGGGCAGTGCCAGTGCGGCGCAGGGCCTGGCCCCACCTGCCCCGCCGGCGTCTCCCTGGTGCTCGACGGCTGCGGCTGCTGCCGCGTCTGCGCCAAGCAGCTGGGCGAGCTCTGCACCGAGCGCGACCCCTGCGACCACCACAAGGGGCTCTTCTGCGATTTCGGCTCCCCCGCCAACCGCAGAATCGGCGTCTGCACCGGTGAGTGGGGACCGGGGCTGCCGCCCGCCGCGGGGACAAGGACAGGGTCCCGCCGGGCAGGGAGCGGGGGTAGTGGGAACCTCCGAGACTCCCGCCCGCCCGACTCAACGCTCTTCCTCCTGCCCCTCGCAGCCCGGGACGGCGCCCCGTGCGTGTTCAGCGGCATGGTGTACCGGAGCGGAGAGTCCTTCCAGAGCAGCTGCAAGTACCAGTGCACCTGCCTGGACGGCGCGGTGGGTTGCGTGCCTCTCTGCAGCATGGACGTCCGCCTGCCCAGCCCCGACTGCCCCTACCCGCGCCGGGTGAAGCTCCCTGGAAAGTGCTGCGAGGAGTGGGTCTGCGATGAGGCCAAAGAGCAGACTGCCGTGGGACCTGCACTCGCCGGTGAGTGGCTCTCTGCAGATGGCAACCAGGGGAAAGGGGCACCCTGCTTGGAGGCTGAAGGCAGTGGGCTGGGTGGACACAGGGCAGACTCTGGAGGGCTGCAGTTAGTGGAATCACCCCACAAATTTAGTGTAGCTGCCTGAAATTCTCAGGAAAAAGAAGGAGCATTTAGAGGGCTGAGGTCACGCAGTGGTCTCACTTTGGTTTTCTGTCTCCTGCAGCTTACAGACTGGAAGACACTTATGGTCCAGACCCAACAATGATGCGTGCCAACTGCCTGGTGCAGACCACGGAATGGAGTGCTTGCTCCAAGACCTGTGGCATGGGTATCTCTACCAGGGTCACCAATGATAATGCCTTCTGCAGACTGGAGAAACAGAGTAGACTCTGCATGGTCAGACCTTGTGAAGCAGACCTGGAGGAGAACATCAAGGTAAATATGATTATCTTTATGTATACTGTACTAGCATGCTTCCATCCACTAGCAAAAGGACAGTGACCAAAAGTGCAGTGCTGACAGGTAGTCAGTTTAAAGTGCTTTGCTTTGAGATCTGAGTTTTACCCTAGTGGTGATCACTATTTACAATTAAATGTCCTTAGTTTTCTCTCATGCTGTATTATGGCACTATACAAGGCAGTCTTGCCTAGTGATAATACAGTAAGGATTATCATGTCTCCTCACCCTTAACTTGCAAGCTTAGTGTGCTGTGTGAAAGCCTACCTTCTAAACATGTTGTATTCACTTTCATCCTAACAGAAAGGCAAAAAGTGCATTCGCACCCCCAAAATCTCCAAGCCCATCAAGTTTGAGCTGTCTGGCTGCACCAGCGTGAAGACCTACAGAGCTAAGTTCTGTGGTGTCTGCACTGATGGGCGCTGCTGCACACCTCACAGAACAGCCACCCTCCCCGTGGAGTTCAAGTGTCCTGATGGGGAGATCATGAAAAGGAAAATGATGTTCATCAAGACCTGCGCGTGCCACTACAACTGCCCTGGAGACAATGACATCTTTGAGTCTCTGTACTACAGAAAGATGTATGGAGACATGGCATAAAGCCAGAAGGAGACGCTAAGTAGATTCTCAACTTGAACTGATTTGCATCTCATTTTGTAAACATGATTCAATAGCACAAGGTATTTAAATCAGTTTTTTTTTTTTTTTTAATTTCAACAAACTGCTCCATGTGACTTAAGACAATTTTTCTACTGACCCCAAATGGTGGTTTGAAGAAGAACGTAGAATGGACAGTGGGACCACAGCAAGACACAGCTTCAGAACATGTTGTTCCTAAGGCAGTGTGATGGGGTTAAGGGAAATAGACAGGAAAAGCAGATTCAAGCAAATGTTCCCTTAATGTGGTACAGCATGCTTCATCTAGTAGTGCAATTGAGAAGAGACCATTAGCATGTTTGCTGGTGCTGGCTTAGACACAGCAACAGCTGGAATGCAAACACCCAGCAAAGTGCTAAGTAGAAGGTGTTCTGTTAGTCAGGACAGTAATGTTTCAGCTCTGACATTCTGATTTGGATGGCTTGGCCAACAAGAGTCAGAATCATGTCAATTAGACTGGACAGCTTGTGGCAGTTAATTTACCTGCAACAAGCTACTTTTTATGAATATTGTAAATAATGTGTGTATATATATTTGTACAGTTATCTAAATTAATTTAAAGTTTTGTGCTTTTGTTTAATGCTTTGAAAGTTCAATGATAGCCTTCTTTTTTGGAACAAGATAGGTAAGATTTAAAGCTTGTTTGACAATGCATTCAAAGCATGAAATAGATACTCTAGTGGAAATTGTTCACATAAGGCCAAATGGTGAGTTGAGGTCAAGATGAAGTTGAGGTGCCTGTAATGTTACAAAGCATTCGTCTGGCAAAAATATGCTTACTTACTATAAGACAAGTGGCTTTAAGAAAAATGACTGTTCTGTAGCTCATCAGTCTTTCCACTTGAGCATTTGTTTCTTTCTTTGACTATGGCTCTTTTTGGACAGTTTATTTGTTGAGAAGTGTGACCAAAAGTTACATGTTTGCACCTTTTTAGTTGAAAATAAAGTATTTATATTTTTTATATAAACGGCTTGGTATTTCATTTACCTTTAGTCTCCACTATTTCTTAACGTATTTCTAAAAGGGCTTGGCTTTGCACTAGGTGAAAATCAAGTAATGTGTGGTGAGTTCTTTGTCCAGAAGCACATACACTTAGGAATAAGCTAATGATTTACTTATTCTGTTACTAGTGAACCAACTGTAGTTTGTTACTCTTCTAAGTTTAGAATGGAGGGAAGGGCCAGGCTTGCTTTGCCAAGCCCAGTATGGCATTAGAAAGTGCAGCAGGTCTCTCATGCATCACATGTGGTTTGAAGGGAGCTGGCTGGTCACCATGGTATTCAACTGCTGCTGTAAGACACCACACAACATGCTTAATTACATTGAGGTGTTCCACTGGTCAAGATTTGCTTTCAACTAAGGCAAGGAAAATATTTTCACTAAAAGCATTGAAGTGGTTCTTGACTCTAGAGTCAAATCCAGAAGTCCAAAATTTGGTACAATTCTCAGGGAAGAGCTAATGGGTTGTATAACAAAAATCACAGAATCCTACAGGTTGGAAGGGGCCTCTAATAAGCTTCTGATTTAACCTTCATGCAGAGTAGGGCTAATTTAGATGTAGCTTTACTTGAATTAACACCTAAGTGTGGTATGGTGGAGCACTGAACTCTGGTGGCAATTACCAGGATTATCCTCCTACTTGCTGACCAGGCTAAATAATTTTACGTGGCAGTTCTGTGTAAAGTGTCTATAGGTTCATACTCTAGCAGGCCCACAGATGAGAAGTATTGTAAGAGCTACATATTTTGATGATGGTCCAAACATTCTTCTTAGATAAGCAAAAACTAGTGTAAGAACAGTTGTGAGTCACTTGCCTCATCCCCCTGGAAGCTAAAAGAAAAGCTTCAGTCCCGTGCTGGGTCCTACATTAATAGCAGAATTTTTTTGTCCCTTTGTTAAGACAAGGAGATTCTTTGAATTCAAAATTAACCTTTGCACTAGAAGTATTAGTTCTTGTTTTCAGAAAAAAACATGCTCTCCAACAAGAATCCTTTTCAGGCAAACAAGTTCAATCTGGAATTTCCTGGTGCTGAAAGAGTGTTAGCTTACAAAAATGTCCATCCTTCCTGAGCACCTTCCAATCTTGTTGATTTCAGCTAGCATTAGCAGCAAATCAGTGTAACACCAGCTTTGACTAATGATGAACAACAGAGCCCTAAACTAATGGGAAGTCAATGGGAGCCTTGCCAATGGCTTCACCAGGCTTTGCTCAAGGCCATAGAAGCATTTTCCCTTCCTCTGAAAACACAAGGAATTCTCCTGGCATGAGGAAGTGGCTTTCTATGTCCCATACTAAATACCTTTGGGTAGCCTCTGGCTCTTATGCTCCCTGAGACTCTCCAGCGTTTTTTCTCTATTTTTTTTTTTCAGGTTATGAATGTGATGCAGCCGTTCAGTTCCCCCTGGAAACACGTCAAACCCTCGTACAAGAGCAAGGACTGGTTGCCTGACCATGACTGTGGCTCCACCCCCAAATAAAAAGAAAACTGTCATTTCTAGTTCCAGCAAGGACAGGATGTACGTGGACTTCATTCATAACCATCACTATAGAAGCTCTCGGGATCAGCAGAACAGAAAGAAGCACGATGCACCTGGCAGGTTGGGATTAATTCCTCTAAGAGATGGGGTGTTTACAGCACTGCTTAAGCCTGTTGAGGAACAACTCTGCCCTGCAGTCTTTTACAGATTGGTATCAGATATTATAATGAATGACGTTTCCTGGTAACATCATTCCCATGAGCCTCATGACCATGGGCCCATGAGATTCACTCAAGTTCTGCTCCCAGCTCTCTGCAGTGTGGGCTGCATCACCAGCACCTAAGCCACACAATGCTGTGGCCTCCCCTGGTACTGTCCTCGAGCCATGCCTGGAAAAAAACACTAGAGGGTCAGAAAGCAGCAGCAGGGCTCTAGGTGAGGAAGGGCTGTCTGAAAGACACTCACAAAAGGGCTCCCCCAGAGCACCCCAGGACCACTACCTATCCTCTTCCCGATTATATGATGATGAAACAGCCTTGCCTGCCATCTGGCACATTGTTGCACTGTTTCACAGGCCAGCAGAGCACAGAAGAGGCCTGTCAGACTATTTTAATGGTGTTTTGCTGTTGCCACTGGGAATTGAAATAGGGGAGCATGCTACATATGAAAATCTGTTAAGCAAATTATTGCTCTCCCCTGAGCATATCAGGGACCATAAATCTCAAGTATGCATGATAATGAATTGCACTCCTTTTTCCAGGACCATGTGTAGTCTTCTGACAGAAGCATGCGTTTTACACCATTTCACAGGTGTCAGACCTCTGAAGGTTTTATCTCTGAAGGCAAAGAAATTTAAATATTTTGTTGTAAGCTCTCCTAGAGGTGTAGGTGGGCATCATAGTCTTTGTAAGTCTTTCTTTCAAAGGTATCCCAGGAAAACGGAGCCCTTGTGTGGAATTTATGGCATCTTAAATGATGGCTACAATGTGGGCCTTTCAGCCGTAAAGAAGTTTCCTGATTTCATTCTTTGTGCCTAAGATGCATAGATGGAAGAATAAAAAACTTGAGTTCAAAAGTCCAAAGTCACTTACATGGGAAAGAACAGTGGTTCACATTCCTTTCAAAATACCTTGTTTTGGAAGTTTGCTTTTAGTTGTTTGCATCCTCAGAAAATCCTATTGTTCAGGTTTGCTACTTTAAAAATATTTTATTCATATATGAAAGTCTATTAATTCTAATTAGTAGCTCCTTAAAATGGATCTCCAGCCATATTAATAATACAGTTGGTAAAGAATCACTGTAAAGTCAATACTGATTTAATAAAATATACTCAATTAAATATTAAACAGGAATTCAAGGTGGCTGGAGACCAGAGTATCAAATACTTTGAAACAGTTCTAAGCCATCGCATTTCAGATTTTTGTACCATAACACTTTTGCATGGATTTGCAGCTTAGCTTTCTAACACAATACAGATGTGAACAACAGACACGGATTATAGCCCTTTCATATGAAATAGGCTCTACTCTCCAGATGGAAATTTGTCAGATTCCTCAGAGCTAAGACATATCCAAAAGACACTAGTTAAAAAAGTCTTCAAGAATGAGCCACTTTTAATGATCCGCAACCACACAGGAACAAATAAGCCTTTGAACAGTATCCAGTTGTTTGTCTCACAAAGACGGGGACTCAGCTGAGAAAACTGACTTTTGGACACCACTGGAAATACCATACTCTTTACTAGATCAGTTGTATTTTTTTCACGTAGCATAGCTTTTTCAGACCTCTCACTTGAAGAAAGCCCTCATTTCATTACACTGAAAAGGTCATTAAATGTAAGAAGGAACAGTAATATTCTTACCTGAACATATAATAATTCAACCATTCTGACTTTGTATCCTACCACCAAAAACCTAAGTTCTTTAAAAACAGTGCTTAAATGTGGCTTTAACTGATGTTATACTATGCCTACATATGGAAGTAGTTAGCAAGGAGAATTTGGGATGAAATACCAGTGTAAGGCTTTGCCCAAAACCCAAGAAGAATCTGAGAGAGGAAGTAGTTCAGTTAACTTATTTTTCCTCTCATTTTCCACTTTTTTTCCTCCCTGCAGTTCCTTTGATTCATGTCCATAAATGGACATACCAAAAGCCATTACATTCTCACAGTGTTTTTCAGCCTGCCTGGAACCAGGAAATACCAGGAATTTCTTCAAGGAACCTGTTCCCAAACTGTACTAAAGCCTTCAACACATTTAGTGTTTGAACAGAGTTTAGAAGCATGACTAAGGTCCCATCTCCACTGCACGATTCAGGGTTGCTGCTGCATCAGAGAACAACTGCTTGCAGTTATTAGTGCCAGCCCTGGCTTTTTCAGCTCTTCTCTGTGCTAGTCCAAGCCCACATCCCCAGAGTAGTGAATTTGGGCCCATTCTGAAATGTCCCACCCTGAAACATCTGGCTGCATATTGTGGCAGCATTCCTCAGCTCCTGTCTGTTATTGGGGCACTGCCAGTTGAGGGACTATTTATGTTTGCTTAGTGGTAAGTAAATTCAGCCTTGATAGTAGTATAATGGTGTTTATGTTGTGAGGAACAAAGCGTTTTACAGCCTCCTGAGCAGGACCAAAAGGTTGCTAACATGGTACTGCAGTGCTAACACAATCCAGTGGTGTCTCCATTCATTAGTCAGCCCCATTAATTGAGCCACTGAAAGAAATGCGCAATCCAAATAAATGTTTGTTGGTTTAAATTAGGCCTATTAAAAGCAGGTATTTAACAGCTTTCAGCAGCTAGGAAATATGTTTTCCTGCTCCTGAGCTGAATGCTAAGAACCAGCTTTTCAGCCAGTTTTCAGGACTCAGGTCAGCCTAGCTAACTGACTTAACTGCAGTCAGACTGGTTTAGACCACCTGTGATACAAAATCCTAAGGCTGTACAATTTTAGGGGAACTGCATGGAGCTGTGTGCCTTGGAGGGCTCCTGGGAGGACACAGGCTGGTCCTGTGGCATTTGCTGGGCAATAAGCTCTTGCAGGAGCACAAACTGCGCAAGATAGTATTCTGTAAACAGCTAAAATTAAAACCTAGTACAAGCTACTAGAGAAGTGATAAGCTAGTGTATCTGGTAAATTAAAGTGAAGGACAAGGATTCAAAATTGATCTGAAATATTATTCAAACTTTAGACAATGTAACACCTGGGAAGGTATTGGATATAATCTTAATACACTGTGATATGGTGTTAAGTATGCTTTTTTAACTACATATTTTTAAATCGTGTAATTAAAAAACCCCAAAACTTTACTCTTAAACAAAGAAGAAGACATTTAACGTGTTCTGATGAGGTTCATCTCCTCATGAGCTTTCTAATTTAGCATATTGTGCTCTGAAGGAACTTACTCTGCCCTAACTCTCAGGCTTTGGTTACATCACATGCACTGAGCCATTCACTGACCCAAGAACAGGTATGGCCCACCTGACATCTGTAATACTGTGCTGTCACACAGCTTCATTCTCAGGTGGAGAGGCTGGCAAGTGGAGAGGAATGTAAAATGAGAGAAAACAGACCAGCTAAAGAGGTAACCGTACCTCTGGGGTTCAGCTTCACAGACAACAAGAGCAAAACAGAAAGATATTACTGTGCAAAGTTTGCACCTTCTTATCCATGAATCAAGAGCAAGAGAGAAATGTGTATTTGATGAAAAGCATGAGAATAGTTGAGGACCATTACATCCTGTAAAGCCAGAGAATAAAAGTACACAGTCTTGCTGAGACAATATCTGTTCTCACAACATTTCAAATTCTTCCAGCCTAAGGAAGGTCAGTGTTAAAATTCACTGATCTCAGTAGAAAAAAGCATTTGTTTTGACTTAATGCTCACAAACACCACACATGCAAGAGAACAAGCATGCAGAGCAATGGAAATAAGTTAGAAGTCATATTTGACCTTTTCCATTTATATATACTGTTTTAATTCTAGGCTTGTTGTAAGGTTAAAAAGTCCAAGGTGAGTAAGTTGATCAAGCTTCTGAAATCTAATGTGTTAGGAGTTAGTGAAGAAAGCCAGCTCGTCTTATCTTGGGAACTGCCAGGAATGTCTCTCAGTGGGTTTCCCCATCAACCTTCTATCTGTAGTTGCCCATCTGGGGGAATCTGCTCAGGTTTTTCTTCACCCATGACTCAAATGATTTTCATATGATGGCATAGAAATGAAATATTTCTTTCCTTCCGTTGATCCTTCCAGCCACAGCTCCATAGCCAATAAGTTGTCACTTTGAAAAGAACTGCACAGATAAGAATATGCTCCAGCCAGTGATTTTGAATGGATCCCAATATGGCTAATACCTGTGAGAAGTCACCTGGAATCGGTATGTCAAGTAAAAGCAACCTTTGGCTTTTCTTTCTGTGTTAAAGGTACAGCATTGCCGCTTATCCTTATGATCCACAGGAGTACTAAAGAGCACTCTAGAAGTGCCATTTTATTTTACAGTCATTTCATTACTGACACCAGGAAATGCTGCTAGAGAAGAATTGGTGATGTTATCCCACTTCACGAGAGGATGCCTAACTTAGAACTAGTCAACATGGAATACATCTTGAGTAAGGATGTTCTGTGAGGTCTGAGCTCACACACACACGCAAGCCCTTGTGCACGCAGACATCCCCACTGTAGCTTTCGGTATTATGTAGCTATTCTCATGAAGATGTAGTTATAATCTAAATGTGTCACCTTAGACAATATTCTATTCTACAAATGTGAGTATGCTCATGTTACCATTTGGATAACTGTATGCAATGGGGATTTTTAGTTCTGGCCTTTCTGACTTCTGCAAGAATATAATGAGTATGGCAAATCTTGGAAGTACAGCCAGCCTTAAGAGTGCATGGACTATCTGGGTAAAAACTTGGCCTTTGTATGAAGAAATAGTGGACTTTCTACCTGCAGAAAGAAAGCAAGACTTCTATCCTTAAGAGTGCTTTAATTTCATACAGTTGAAAAGCAAATTAGAGACTATTTATGTAATGTTTTATTTGGCTTCTGCATGGCATTCTCCACAGACCTTATCATAAAACAATTTAGAAACAACGCGTATTTGCTAACAACCACACACAGACATATACAATGGCCCTCTCAACACAAATCAGAGGCAAGCAACTGGATGATAAAATCTCTTTGTGCTGTATGGTGACTGCTGGTTGCGAGAGGCAGCAGGTTCTTCTTCCAAATAGTTTATAGTTAAGCCTAAAATCTCTCTAAGATCATTTCTTAGACTTCATTAAAGCAATCTTTGAATAATTTTTTGCTCTGTACATCCACACCAGGACAAGTTGTGGGCTAGTAGGATTGCACAAAAACATCCTGTCCTTTAGACAGAAAATAAAGCAGCACTGGCCACCTGTATTTCGTCTGTCTGCTTTTCCAAAACAAGGAGGAAGCAAAAGTTGGTCTGTAATTTTATTTCATGAGTTCATTCAAATAAGAGTGGCTTCATTGATGAGGCAATTTTGGAGCATATAATTTCTGGTAGATTATGCTGGTTATAGATAGTGTAGGAAGTACAGCAATATATTCTCGTATTTATCCTAGCTAGTACTTAATACCCCACTTGAACCCGTATCAGACTACCAACTCCTGAAACACCAAATTACTACAAAGACCCTGTCGGGTTCCAGTTGTCAAAGGTCTCTGCCAGACCTCACGCCGGACCACAGGAATGGGGCCGGGCTCTTTCCCTGCATCACACTGACACCGTGTGGCTGCTCTGCAGCCGCCTTTTGCCTCCGTCCGTATGAAGCCAAACAAGCTCATTGTGCTCTTTTTGGAGGAAAGTGTTTGATTACTCACTTGAAACAATTCATGCTGTTTTGTTACGAGGGATGATGTGAACTAAGCATAGACCTATTTGGAATATAGGAGATCTTTCTTATTTTCTCAAAGTGTATTAAAGTAACAGCTACACAGTTCTCCCTGAGCACCATGCTTTACTTCGATATCATTGCATCATTGCTATTGATATTAAAGATACAGAAAATTAAACCCCCAAAGTGCTTGGCACCCACCTTGGAAGAACAAATCACCATAATAGTCACAATACATTACAATAGTTTTCACCAGAAGGTACCTGGAAAAATACTCTGAAAGAGGGGTTTATTTATTAAAGACAATATTAAAGGAGAGTATATTTTAATTGTCTTACTTTTTATCTTGCATGTTTCTTAAAAACTAATCAACACTCCAAGGTTCAAGTTTTAGGACGAGCAGAACTCACTTCTCCTCCTTAGGAGGATACAGATTCATGTGTAGGCTTTGGGGATCTGTCAGAAATCCATAAAATTATCTTATGTAATTACACCTCCTTTTTTACAGTTGACTAATTATGTTACAATAAGCTTTTGAGTTAAACTGTTGAAAGGGACAAATTCCCTCCTGACTTCTTCAACATGCATAGACAATGAGTTACATCCATTCTGTGTCAGTTTGGTTGCTAAATAGGTCTTTGGCTCTGATGCTCTCTAGCTCTAACCCAAACCCACTGTAAAAAAACTCTGATCAAGCTCTCTACTTGAGACCCATTAATGTGAAGTGGATTTGGACATACAAATGGGCCAGAGGGCTGCTGTGCCTTGTTCTCTGGATTGTGTCTGCTGCAGCTGTTGACTGCCCAACTTTGAAATTGTGGAGCAGGGTCTAGTACGTGGACTGCTACACTACTGAGACTCAAAAAAAGTGGTAAGAAATGCTGTGTGTTTGTAAGGCCCATATACTTCCTTCATAAGTTAATATGTTTTCTACTAGTCATTTGAATAACAACTTTATTCAATAGTAGCAATGATGGACTGGCCATTCTTAGTCACTCAGAACCAGAGATTCACCTGAGATTTGCTTTCCTTACTCTGCTCCTTAACAGCACTCTGCACCTCATCTTCAAGAGCAAAGAGCCAAGGCTTTTTAGAGACAAATTTCCTCAGATAACCTTCCCCAGGTGAACAACTTTTAACACAGGGTCTTCTTCAGACCTTTGTCAATGCTTTAACTAACCTGGCTAGAAATGTTCAGTGAATCTCAGGCCTGGCACAGGATCCAGAGGCCTTGAGATATCAGTACCACTCAGGCAGATGTCAGAAAGAGTATCTTCCATCTCCTAGTGCCACCCCCTTCTTGGAAAGGAGGCAGTCTTGTGGATAGCCCAGCTTTGTGCTCACCATCAGCCTGGTCCTAACTGATCCATTTCTTCAGCTTCTAAATCCCTACCAAGAGACACATCCCATAACCTGTGCATAAGTACTTCTCTCACATTCCTGGTTTGAGAATCCAGGTTGGGCAAACATTTGCTTACACAGTTTGCTTTACACAGAAATCCTTCTGCCTCTTTTTTTTATGTTAAAGGCAGTGGCTCAGTCAAACAGGTCTAAGAACATATTCAGGTTAACTTCTCTCTTAAGCACTATATTCCCCATATATGTATTTTGCATTGTGAGTAGCTGTTTTCAGGGTGGCTTTGAAATTCTTATCATACACACACTCCAACAAAATCATTATCTACATGAAGTGTCACCTCTTATACCATCAGAATATGCTATATATTATGTTTCTGAAAAAATAAAAACTTCCAAGGAGAGGGCTAAAATCAATACAAGTTTTGTTTTTAAAGATGAGGCCTTAGGAAAGTGTTTGCCATTGACCAAGTCCTCAAAATTTCTCTTATTAGCAGTGGCAATTATTTCTTTGTCACATGTTTATCCAAGTCCTTTGGGCCAAAACAGCCTTTTGGTTGTTGCTTTTTCTCTTTTAGGAATCTGTGTGCTTGATCTCAACTGATAGACCTATTCTGTCCAACACCCGAAACACCACCCTTTTTTGATGCCCTTTTAGTAATGGAGCATTTGCACTCTTGCAGAAATAACTACAGCTCTGTAATTTCTGTGAACTCTGATCCTAAATTCCACATGGCTTTTTCTTTCATGTAGGGCTTTTTCTTGTAATACTTCGGGTTCACCGTCATGTTTTGCATAACAAAAATATTTCTCTTTCAGAAGCTTTATTTTGGTGTGGATGATTCTTTGGCAAATTATCATTGTGAAGGATTAATTGTGGATGTTGTGGGAATCTCTGCCCTTTCTGTATTTAAGGAAGCTACATGTCAAGGAGCTACATGAAATCTGGTGCTGAATCTGAACATATGTCAACATGTTCTGAGCTTGTAGCATATGGGGACAGGGAGTCTGGGGTCATGCTTTACTCTTCTTGGGGTTTTTTTGGTGGTTTTTTTTTTTTTTTTTTTTTTTTTGAGACAAAGCTATGGACAACCTGGTTCATACTGTGTAATCTCCAAGATGACATCCATTTCTGCCAGACATCATAAGAACAATTGGGATTAAGTAATTAAATGATTGATACAGAGTCACACTGCATTTCTGCTCTGTTGAAGCCAGCAGTGGGAGTTAGCAACGTGCATTTTAAGTGATTTTAGCTCCCTGTACAAGAAAGTTCCACTGGCATGTTTCATGAACAGGCTATATAGTAATTTGTATGTAAACAAAAACTTCCTTGGTGATAGGAGATGATAGCATAACCTTCTTCTGCAGAATTTTGATTCTTTGCACCTCAGTAATTCAGGCTTCCCCATGCTCTCATCTCTAAAAATTCTGCTAGGTGTGTTAGGTAATTACAGAAATGGAAAGTACCTCATAAGAAGCCTGGGAGAGCCCATTATTTTCAGGTGGCTTGCCTGGATTTCTGCCGTCCTGGGGCCATGTTTCCTTAGAGAATGTACACTGAGCAAAACAGATAATTTCCCCGTTATTCCAGATCAGGCCAGAAGAGGGCCAGTTATCACCAGCAAATGCAGCTGTGTTCACTATTCGTTCAAAGTATAATTTATCTATGCGTCCATAGACAATTTATTTTGAACACCAGAATCAAGTGCACATCATTTCCTTCTCCATATAAAGGGACTAAATACAGCTTTAGACCTAGTTACAGGACTGTAACAAAGAGCATAATTAATTTTTTGTAGTGGACGGTGCCATCTTCTGCAGCCAGCTGAAGACTCAGAAGCCAAGACACAAGATTTAAAAATTAATTATCGCCCTCAAGCAGCATACTTTCTGCCACAGAGAAATTCAAAGCTCTGGAACAGATGCAGGATGGCAAAGGTAAGGCCTCCAGAAGAGACATTTGAAAGGACCTAAAGAAATTCTCTGACAAGTTTCAGACCAAGGCTGGTGCTAAAGTGTGGCTTTGTCAGTGTCACAAATGCAGACTCATAACAACTAGATGGAAAGTTAACACACATCTATAAGAAAGGCTGGAAGGAGATCTGGGGAATTACATGCCTGTCAGCCTGACCTTGGTGCCAGGGAAGGTCATGCGGCTGATCATCTTGAGTGCAATCACACGGCACGTACAGGACAGCCAAGGGATCACCCCAGCCAGCATGGGCTTATGAAAGGCAGATCCTGCTTCACCAACCTCCTTTTATGAAAGGTTGTGGACATTGTTTACCTGAACTTTAGTAAAGCCTCTGACATCATTTCCCATGGCATTCTCCTGGAGAAACAGGCTGCTTATGGCTTAGGTGGGTGCACAGTTTTCTGGGTAAAAAAAGTGTGTGGATGGCTGAGTCCAGAGAATGGTGGTGAATGGACTTACATCCAGCTGGTGGCTGGTCATGAATGGTGTTCCCCAAGACTCAGTACTGGGATCACTCCTGTTTAACATCTTCACTGAAAACTTGCCTGAGGCGATCAAGTACGCCCTCAGTTGGTTCACAGGTGACCCCAAGTTAAGTGGGAATGTCGACGTGCTGTAGGGCAGGAAGGTTCTGCAGAGGGATATGAACAGTCTGGATTGATGGGCCAAGGCCAGTTGCATGAGGCTAAATAAAGTGAAGTGCTGAGTCTGGCACCTGAGTCACAACAACCCCACGTAACACTCCAGGTTTAGGGCAGGGTGTCTGGGAAGATGCCTGGTGGGAAAGGACCAAGGGGTGCTGGTCAACAGCAGCTGAACATGAGACAGCTGTGCTCAGGTAGCCAAGAAGGCAATGGCATCCTGGCCTGTATCAGCAATAGCGTGGCCAGCAGGACCAGGCCGGGATCATTGCCGCTGTGCTCAGAACTGGCGAGGCCACAACTTGAATCCTGTGTTCAATTCTGGGCCCCTCACTACATGAAGGACATTAAGATGCAGGAGTGAGTTTACAGAAGGGTGAGGAAGCTGGTAAACTGTCTGGAGCACAAGTCCTGTGAGGAGTAGCTGAGGGAGCTGGGGTTGTTTAACCTGGAGAAAACGAGGCTCAGGGGTGACCTTATCACTCTCTACAACTACCTGAAAGAAGATTGTAGCCAAGTGTGGGTCAGCCTTTCCCCCCAGGTAACAAGTGAAAGGATGAGAGGAAAACAGTGTGAAGTTTCACCAGGGGATTTTTAGTTTGGGTATTAGAAAAATTTCCTCACCAAACGGTTTGTGAAGCACCAGAACAGGCTGCCCAGAGAAGTGGTTACAATTCTTGGAGGCACTTAGAAGATGTGTGGATGTGGCACTTAGTGACGTGGTTTCATGGTGGACTTGGCAGTGCTGGGTTAATAGCTGGAGTCGGTATCTTAGAGGTCTTTTCCAATCAGAATGATTCTGATTCTGTGACTGTCAGCCATGCCTGTGTGCCTTATGGATGTGACCAAAAGGCAGTTCTGGTGTCTTCCGATCAGGAAATCAGTCTGGAGATTTTGGGTGACTCAAGATTCTTCCATTTCACTGTATTTTATTTTATTTCAGTAAATTAAAAATAGAAAGAACTAAACATGCAGTAAATGGCAATACAAATCTGACACATGTTGTGGCTGAGGAGGAATACAATAATTTGCAATGGTATCCTCTAAAATCGGTTTCCAGGCTTCCATAATTATTCCAAGTTTGTCCGTGGTCTCCATAGCAGACTTTCCCGAGGCTCGAGGCTGGTGTGGTGACTCACAGTGGTTCAGCAAGGGACTCAACTCCTTTCCAGGGAGTCTGAGTCACAGGATACCAAACCTGGACTAGTTTCCTGTAATATAGAGGTTCCTGAGCTGTGGTAGATGTACCGCTCATGGTACACAAGCCACCTCAGCATAGTGCTCTAACACCTCCCAGACACTGCCACAAGGTATGCAAGGGTAAGCAGGAGATGTTGCTGCTGCTGCTGGCAAACACACACAAATATTTGGAAACTTGTGCTTTAATAAGTTGTTGGACTCATACTGACTCTGCCCCTGAGCTCCTCAGAAGGGCAAAAACAGTTTACCACAGCCCAGCAGTAAAAGTGCTGAATATAGAGCTCACCATGAGCCCTGGACTGGTTTCCCAAACTCATTAGTGGTGCTGCTGTGGGCACAGAAAGTTACAGCAGCTGCCCTGTGACCCTGCAGCACTAGAAGTTCCTCACAGTGTTCTTATTCCTGAGCATCTACTCTGGAGTGGTAGGTTGGGCAACTCATTCTGGCACAGGTACCTCCTCAGCAACAAGCTTGAGCTTTGTAGTAGATTTTGAAAGAAGGAAGGTCAGAAATGAGATCTTTGCTCCTAGATGAGTATCCTAATCACAGAGTCACAGATTGAGGCTTCCTTTTATATTCCTTTTTGTCTTCTTGTCTCATTTTCCTGGAAAAGTGGATGCCCTCCCATGCAGCAGGAAGGTAGCTCCTCCCAGCTTGCTGAGTATGGTTTATAACCTTGTATTTAAAGGGATAATTTTGTACTTTGAATCTCCTCAGACTAAGGAAAGGCAGGAGCCCAGGCCACCCACTTGCCGGATGGCACAGGGCAGCCTTTGGCAGGTGCTTTTAGCAGACGGCTGTTGTGCACTGGGCTGGACACAGTGGTTTAGTGTATTCTGGATGTGTTGAGAAGAGATTTGCCAGAACAGGCCTGTCTGAAATACAGACAGATGTTTCTTCATCTTCTTTAAGCATGGTAGATCCTGACGTAAATAAGAGCAAGAAACCCCTAACATATCAATCAAGCAAATTACCTCAGTTACTGACAGTAGCAACCAGTGAAATAAGTCTACACCACCCGAATACCTCTGAAGGCACAACTCCACTTGTCTTGTGACACGTGACACTGCCAGGCACATCCAGACCTGCAGTCTGCTCTTCCTCTGCCTTTTTCACTTGAAAGAAGGCCACACTACACAGCAAAGAAGCAGTTATATTGAGTAGTACTGACACCCATGTCACCTGTCACCTTTCAGCTTCACCTACTGAAAATGCTTAGTGGAACTCTGTCATGGTTTAGGAATGGTATCCCCAATTTAGTGTTCCCACTGAAACACTCCAAACCACATGCCACTGGTTCACTCCCCCATTCCTTCATCCCTGAGGTAGGATGGAGAGGAGAATTAGAGGCACAAAAGGTAAAAATTGCAGGTTGAGAGAAAAATTTACTGGAAACAGCAATGAGATAAGAAAACAAACAGTAATAGCAACAATATTAGTAACAGACTGCACAAGACAGGCAAGTGATTTGCACTTGAGTGCTCCCCACCACCAGCCAGCAGGAAGGAACCCAACCTCCCTCCCTCTACCTCTGTGTGGGGTGAGGTGCTATGGAATAACCTCATGGTCCTGGCCATGCCTCTCCTGGCTACTGCAAAAATGAACCCTGTCCTGGATGGAAACAGACAAGCTCTGATACCATACACCAGCTTAAACAGAAAACATTTTACATCCAGATGGACAAAGCTGTTGAGTTTTTTCAGAATGGAGTTTGATGGTGGCTGTAGGATGTTCCTTGGGGCCCATCAGTCTTCAAAAAGACAACCTAGTACCTATCATCCCGGGGTATTGGCAGCCACTGGATACCAGGACTAGCATCAGCATTTATTCATATGTTCTGACACCACCATTACAAATGTCTTTAAAAATCAAAGAAGAAATTTAATCAGCAGAAATATTTACACTAACATTAAATGAGAGTAACTCTCTTCATTGTCAATTTGACTTGTCGATTTCTGGCAAAGCCACATCCCAAACCCCATTTAGCTCCTGCCCTCTCTTGATGACCATAATAGCTTTCACAACTGCTTTCCATTCCAAAATCAAAGATCAAACCAGAAGTCTTGAAGACTCTCTGGTTCCATTTTTATCCAGGATCTAGGCTGACCCTGCCTCTTAATGGAAACTGGCATCACCTTGAGATGTCAAACATATCTATTTGCATTCAGGAGAGAGTACTAGTTGTAAAAAATAACAAAAAAAATTTAACACCTTGACCGTCTTTCTCCCTATCTTCCTCTCCTAACAATAAATGTAACTAATGTTACAGTTGGAGAAATTATCTTCAGTTCACAGAGCAAAGACTGAAGCAATCCCTATTCCCCCTCCCCCCCAATATGAAATTGTGCTCTCTAACTGCACCAGTCGGTACAGTTGGTACAGAAAGGGTCACAAACAACATAGTACTTCTGATGGGTTTATTTGTCACAGGCAACTTTACAAAGCAGTTACACTGAATAATGCTGTCACAGTCCTATCGTAATGTGAGGTTGCTACAACACATTTAGATTTCACACAGTGAAACTACTTGAGAAAAAAAAAATCATGCTCGTAACATAAGATCAAGAAAATACACTTGGTTAAAAGAAAAAATGGTCCCAGAATTTCAGCCCACCCAAACTGAAGTTAACGGGAAAAGCTTCCTCTGACTTCAGCAGGCTCTGGATCCAGCCTTCAACATGCCCTGACCAAGCTCTAAGGTCAAATGCCTCTCTGCTCAGTTACAGGCTCTTCATTCTTCTGACATACTTGTGCGTGATGTATTTTCTCCTTTTTAAATGAGAAGAACATAAATGTGAAATTGACTATGCCAAATTTTATACGTAACAGAGCCAATTTTGGGTCATCAGCTTTAGAGAGTGGGAGAATTACAAAGGTGATAATATGTGTACTGGAAAAGGAGGGAGTTCCTCCACTCCTGAGTGCCTGTAGCAGCTGTTTGTGTAGCCTGAAAGCTTCCAAGAAAGGTCATTACGCGCTTCTTCAGAATTCGCATCTCTGACAGCATCTGCATTCAAAAATGGGATTTCAAAACCACAGCTGACAAAAACATGTACCAAACAGAGAAACACATCTTTACTTCAATAAAGCAAAGTCTTTTAATCAAATCTAAGTTTAGTTTGAGCATAATTACTCCTGGGAGCTCAGACATATTCCTAAAATAATTTCTTCTCATTTACAGGTGACTTGATGCATCCTATACCCACCTATTCAGAGGATGCATGAACAACATACAAACTGTGCATCTAATTCTCCATCAGTGTTGGAGCCATCAGAGGGCAGCAACACGCCACGGCTGCCCAGCCCACGGAACTCCTGTAGCCAGGCGTCTCTTCCATGTGGGGGAAGTTTTAGTTACCTGTCCTACTAACCTCAGTATAGCTTCTTGCACCATAGCACTGCATTGTTTTTTTAATTCACACTTCAAGGAAAACTGGAATGAGAAGAGTGCTGTTGTTTAGATTTCAACAGTCAACAAAAATGTAGTTCTTTCCCAGAACGGTATTTGCTAATTATCTGCATTTTTAAAGTGGAATACTGATCATAAACCATACTTTATAAAATCCTCCCTCTCCAGTGCATATCAAAGATAACATTTGTGTTCGTGTCTCAGACTACGATGACCAAATGCTGTTAGCATAATAATGGACATGGTTCTACCACATCCAAGCGGGAATGACAGGAGCTGCCATCCTGTGTCACAAGTATAGTCCATCAGGAGTCCCTGAGATACAAATATGGCACCCACTCTCCTCTCTACTGGCATTTTGGTCAAGAGTTCTCAATAAAAGTTCCAGCTTATTTTTTAAAAAAAAAAGTTTTTGTTAATTAAAAAAAGTCTATTTACAAATCAGTTGTGAAATCAATAACAACATTCCATAGGAAAACTCAGATTGTCTCAAAAGTTGGTAAATATGTTTTTAACTGTAAAATGTCAGATATTGGCTGTTTTCTGTCTTGATAGAAGCTGAGTCCAGTAAGTAATTCTATATCTCTGATCCGAGCCGTATGAAACTTCATTCTCTCTTCAACCCACATGGACTCAGACTTGCCATCCTATTGGGGCAGAGGAGGAAAAACAAAAAAGGGGTTGTAAAACTTTTTTTTTTTCTTTCCTGAGATGTATTTAATCTACTAAAAAAGACATTTGGTGTTTTATAAAGACAGAAACCAGTAACAGAGTGTGCAGGATTATACACAGTTAGAAGCTTGTCTGAATTTAATACTTGCTGTTACCTCCTCAAGTATATAAAACTTGTAGCTGCACCAACGGGTGATAATGGGAAATGGCAAGTTAGGTCCAGCATCTCCCAGTCATCTGTATGATAAAAATATTTCTGAGAGCTGTGCCTGACTCTAATTCCTTGCTGCAGGATAGGTCTATACACTTTCCTCCCTTTTTTTCTGGTGTGTATGGAGTGTAGCTATGTGCATTCCCACAACAATTCCAAGGTACCTGAACTAAAAGCAACCAGTGCTCCTCAGGAACATTTGTGTCTTTTCCTTCTGGGAATGCATTTGTCCTAAGCACCGACCTTTTGTTGTGGGTGACTCCTCTTAGAAGCTCTTCATCCTCAGCTTTTGAATAGATAGAAGTCTGTGTATGTATCACACTGATGGTCTCTGCATACTCTGATTCCACTCTGCTAGCTCTAAGTTTTGCTCTTTGAACAGATCTATTTTCCCATTTGATCATATTCACAGACTTTGACATAGTTCCATTTGCAAAAATATTGTCTTCTCTCTCAAGATGATCATGTAGAATGCACCACTTTTACAGGCTTTAACTAGTTAATCACTGATATCCAAAAAAACAAGCTCCAGCCTGACTTCAGACGTTTATGGGAACCAAACAGACTACTTACTGCACAGCTTTCACTGTTGTCTTCTCTGTGAGGTACAACGAAAGACAAGGCATCTAGAGACCCTTCACACTCCAGAGGAGTTTCAGAAGTATTTTTACAGCTAGTCAGCACAATGAAGAAGTGGGTTGGAACTGGAACTTCTGAATTACCAGGGTATCTGAAATACAAAAAAATTACATCCACCAAATCATTCTTGCACAAAGATCAAATGACAGCATTCAGCTATATTCAGTTTTAGCAATTCACCTATTTTGTCCAGAGAAAACTTAAGTCTGGAAGGAAAATTCTAGATTACTATTTTTGCAAATCAGGTTTGGCTTGAAGGCTGATTTAAGTAACAAGTTTGATGAGGTATAACAATAAACTGATTTATTATCATTATCACAAAAATATGTAAAACTCCAGAGGGGATGAAGAGTTCAGCCTGAGTCCCAAAAACCATCTGTCTGCTAGCTTGAACCAGTTTTGCTAACTAGTGTAACCCACAACTTGTATTGGAACACTGCCAGCTCAGGAATGATCAATCATGCCACCCGGGATAAGCCCTTGCCTTGTCCTCTCCTAGAGGCAATGGCAATGTCCTAAGTTTTCAGGCTGGTGGGCATCATTCCACATGCAACAGCTTCTCTTATACTCCACCTTCAGGTTTAGGATGGCACATTTTGAAGGTGCATTTTTCTCTTTGTGCTTGTTACTTCTTTCTTAACCTACTTTTCTGCTTAGGGCCATTTGCTTGTCTTTCTCATCGAGGATAGTAATTACTAACAGACCAGCAATGGAGGAAAGAAACAAAGGATTACAATGTGAAAGGTTCTCACCTTTTCAACTTTTCTGGGGTATCATAGAGCCCATCAGAGTCATAATCAAACACAGGACCACTGACTATATTGACACCATTCCTGGCTGCAGCATATTCAGGTAGCAGGTGTTGATGGAAGTAGTTCCATAACACTGAAACACAGTAATGGAATCAGGAAACAACCTTCACAATAGAAGCTGCTAACACAACTCTGCAGAGTATTCAGTGGAGTATAGACAGACATGACAGGCTAGGAAAATAACAAATTCTACGGGCATTTGCTGCTGTTAAAGGTTGCATCCAGCTGGGCAGCAGCATTCACTGCAGTGTGTCCTGACACTGTGGTCTCACAGTCACCCTAACCACAAACCTGACTGAGGCATAGTGGTGCTACTCCCTTGGGACCTTAGGTTTCTTTCCTTGGAAACCAAACCATGGAGAGGTTAGAGGAGGAAAGGCCAGAGAAGACCATGCGTGTCTGTGTCTTGCCCCACTATCAAGCTGGCCTGGCTAGCTTGTACACTCATACCTATGAGCTGGAAAGTATCTAACCTATAAAATACTTTAAATTACAACTAAGAATTGAACAGTATTCCATTACAAAACAGGACATCTCTTTTTTTTCCAGAAGAAGTATCACAGTTGTTGCTCTTTTCCACCAGGTACATACTTATTCTCTCTCAGACAAACATCTCATGTTCCCTCTCTCTCAGGAACCAGGGGTCATTTGCATGATTTGGAAGCAAGTAAAAACCAGCAGTCTTTCTTCTATTGAACTGTGGACATAAAATATGCATACATATAAAATACCTTTAAATGCAGGATACATTGGCACAATGTTGCTGGTAAGCAAGGCATCATAGTGAGGTTTCTTTGCATCTGTCATAAAATCTGAAACCAAAAAGAACAATTAATTACTTGGACTTGTTACTTTCAACTTGCATTTTCATGCTTTTAGTGATCATTGTAATAACATCAAGATGGAGCTGACCTAACTCTATTTTCCAAAACTTATCTGGGTGTAAGTGCTGACTTCAGTACATGCTGGATTCCATCTAAAATAAATAATCTTAGTAGCAGCAGCAGCAGCAATTACACTTGTCAGATATACAGTTGGCAAATTTCATGAGATTTAAAAATATCAGAACAGGCTTCTGAATTGTGGGGAAAGAAATAAAATTCATGAGTGTCAGGCAAACTTTCCATGACTGTAGAATGTAGGCTTAAAGACAGAATTCTGTTGAAACTGTGCAAACTACATTTGACATGGATATTTAAATAACCTTCTACTTGGTATTCTGTGCAGTAGAGTCAATATAAAATACCTCCATATCAGGTCAGCATCAGTTCACAAACAATTTATCTAGGTATACAAAGTGAATTTGTAATTTACCAGTTTGCTGGACTTAATGTTTACATGTTCCTCCCAGTTTCTTCTGTGAGATGCCACTTCAGAAACCTGATAAGTTTCAAAACTTCTGGGAAGTACTAAGTGACCTTGGACAACCCACTGAATGCTGAAATACCTGAAGCACCTAAAATGTTTTCCTTTCTCATATGCTGAAGTGAACTGCAACAACTCAGCAGCTACTGCTTCATATTCTGATTGGTTATCGAGAACACCTAAAAAACTACACCTGCTACATTACAAATCATGTAAATCAGATATGCTATACAATGAAGGCAAAGTACTTACCTGGAGGAGCAAGAAATCCGTAAGTTAGGCGAGGATGATTGTTGTAAAACAAACAGGTCTGGTTATAATTCTGTGAAATACGAGCATCTTTGTGTAAACAGCTGGAGGCAGCTCCTGTAGAAGAAACCCATTTGTCCTATTGAACAAGAAGAAAGTGTCATTGTGAATGCTGACTTACAATAATTCTTTCAGTATGAGGGACTGCAGAACTCTAAATATTTAGCTGCACCTTCCTTTAAGATTGTGAAGGGTTTAACTAAGATGCAAGAATTGTTCCTCTTCTGTCAGTGGAAAACAAGCCTTCCCATCTACTTCATATACCTTGGAAATAAAGTGAATGGAACTGAAACATTTTAGCCAATTATAACATCTTCTAAAACTGAATCTAGAGGTGCCCATTAAAGATAATCTGATTTACTGACTGATAGGCAGACTCACATAATTGACAGATAGATGTGTGGGCCACTTGTTACAGTAACTGGTTGCTTCATGTCACTAACCTCAAAATATTCAGGATCAAGCAAATCTTGCCAGAGTTTAGGTAAATTTAATTATAACAGTCATTATTTAAAACCTATGATTCCCAGATAGTCAGATTAAAAGTATTCTCTACTATCCTAATTCCTTTTAAGCATGATCTGTCTCCTAAATTTTTTCTGAATGGGAAAGGCCAACTTGAAAAGACTTTCCTTCATCAGATCAGTGCTCTGGCATGAACAGGTGTATCCTTAAGCATAGGATTTAGGACCACAAAGACCTGATTTATTTTCACTGACCTTTTTTTTTTTCCCACTCAGTATTATATTCAGAGTGAAGGATCATATCAGGGCATGAATAGCTCAAGATGGTCCTGAGATTACTTTTTCAAAAGCATCCTGCCACATTACAAACTGCTTTAAGACTATGAAACCCAGACTGAGGCTAGTTTTAAGGACATACTGACAGACTGCTGTAGCAGACCTATGCAGTCTCCTAGGGCTTCTATACCAATGATAATGGAGTCCTCACTTCCTTGTGGATCTGCTCAATCTGGAGGCAAAACTGTTTCACACTCTGAGAAATGGAAGAGTCAAAGCCAATCCTTATTAGCATAGTAAACCTCACACAAAATTCCACTTTATATCTTACGTGGTTCAACTTAGTTCCCTGGGAGATAACATCATAGACTCATTTCAGCTGGAAAAAGACCCCTAAGGTCATTGAGCCCAACCTTTGTCTGATCATCACCTTGTCAACTAGACTATGGCACTAAGTGCCAAATCCAGTCCTTTCCTGAACACCTCCATGGACTCCACCACCATGGCGGCTTTCATATCATGAGCAGATATAAGAAATCTTCAGGAATAACTGGCACTCAAGATTTTTACTTTCCAAGGTTGCTTCTAACATTTCTTCTTATGCTTACATCTTTGCCCACAGTGTACGCACTCCACAGAGACATCCTGTAGTCCCTGCTGTACCCGCTCACGTAGCGGTAATGGTAAAGGAGGCAGTAATTGTGTCTTTTCTGCAGAACCCTGGGCCGTCCGTAGGGCAAATTAAGTTCCTCTGTCTTCTTAACTGAAACAGAAATAGTGCTTATTACTTTTCAATTAATACTGGTTGTCAGCTCCTTCCTCTTTACACACCTAAGGTTGCCTTATTTTCAATTGCCAAATAAAACAGAAGTCACATTAATGGGATAAAAAAATTTCAATATTATACCAAAGGCACAGTTTCTATGCTAAGGCAATAAATTAAGTGATGAAGCTAGTATAAAACAAACATTTAAATGTACACTGCACAAATTAAGCCTATATTTAAACCAAAACCTTTTTCCATTAAAAACAGGAGATAAATTTAACTTGAAAAGTTAAAGTCTTTGTTGACTTTGTGTTTCAATTTGAAAATGTGGGATCTGCTTCTATGTAACATTTAGATGGGAGGGAAACCAATTCTGGTGATTTGAAATTACTATTTCAGTAGAAACCACACAGTCTAATGTAAAAATACATTTAAAAGGCTAAGAAATACAGAGATTTAAATAATACAGTGAAGTACTAGATTGGATTTGGATTTTCAACTGTGCAAAGACTCACCACTTTGCCTTTAAAAATTCAAGTATATTCAATCATTACATGACTAGAATTATAAAGAAGGCGTCAAAGTATATTTTCAATTAAATAGGTCCCTACCATCTGCAAATTATTATAAAATATTGATGCAAATGTACTACATGGGGAAAGAAATTGAGCAATGAATGTGCAGGGTTTTTTCCACAGTAATACCACAGCACAAAAAAATGTCAAGATTATGACAGTTATTTCTCCACCCATGAGGGAAGAACAATTCATGTTTTTTTCATAAAACTAAAAACGCAGTTATAATTTTTTATCCTTACAGACTGTCAAGTTGTGACAATCAATGAGAGAACATGCAAACTGAAGTAACTAATGAACTTTATATAGTCTTAACGAACTTCTAGGCTGGTTACTAGAATTCTTGCATCTGTGCAATGCTTTTTATATCTAATTAATGCTTAATTAATACAATTCCTAATGAAATTACTGCTATTAAGACCAGTGCTATACCAGGTTTCACTGACAATTCAGGACAAAACCCTACTGCTTCAAAAAAGTAGGTTTAGAGCATTAAGTTCCTTTTTCTACAAAAGAGAACTGAAATATGTTATTGTGCCTGGCCTTGTCATGCTTCTTCAAAGCCAGGTTAAGCAAATCCCTCAGAGATCCTTAGCAGAGTCTGTTTCAGCAAAACCCCTGGTGCACCTGGGGGAAAGCACATTTGAACTAGATTTGATTTTGTTGCTCTCATGAGCATTACAATACAGAAAGACTTACTTTAAGAGGGTTCTGGGACACATTTTAAAATGATGATCTGTCATTAGTGAAAGAAATTCAAGAACGCTCTATCCACCCTTTGTTTCAGGACAAACTACACAAATCAACAGAAGCCTTGAATTAGCTCTGGATAAGCAGCAAGTACTGGACCCTGCCAGTAACTGGCATTTATGTCCAGTTCTTAATAGTGAGCTATAGTGGGGTGTTGCCAAATACAGTTTATTTGCATAAGAAACCCAAGGTTTCATGAACACACACACACACACACACACACACACACGAGGCAAGGTCTCTATCAGCCTATTTCTGACAGCCTAACCTTCTTGATATTATCTTTTAAGGCATTAGCACCTAGGACTATGTTCCATTTTGACTTACAGTTTTCCTTATTTACTTGCTGTTTTATCTGTTTCATTCTCAAAATAGTTTATTTTGTTTTATGAGTCCACAGCCTTGCCAACTGCAGCTTAAACATGGCATGTATATGTCCAATGATTGGAAATAAATCATAAGTAAAAGAAGTAAGCTCAAGACCACATAAAAACTCAAATGTGTAAAATACTCCTTATGCCTCATTAAAAGTATGCTGCCATTATGGATATCATTATTTGCATTGATTTCTTATTGGGTACTTCCCCATGCATCAATTTGGCTTCCCATTCTGGAATGCTCATTACTTCAGTACTAGAAAGTCAAAAGTGACAGATAACACATATGCCATAAAGACACTTGTATAAGGATACACATTCATTTGAGAACAAATGGTTCAGGAGGACTGTATTCAAAAACATTGGAATCATAAAATGGTATGGGCTGGAAGAGACCATAAAGACTATCGAGTGCAACCACCCTGTCAAGAGCAGGGACATCTTCCACTAGACCAGATTGTTCAAAGCCCCATCCAACCTGGTCTTGAACACTTCCAGGGGTGAGGCGTCCACAAATTCTCCAGGCCGGACTATAGTGTCAGCAAGTATTTCAAAAAATTTTCATATAATTTACTTGGGAGTTGCTCAGAAGTTTAAAAATATAGAATGATTGATGACTATTTTTTCTTTTTTGTTAGCTTTTTAATTTTATATTATTATCTGAAGTTCTTACCTTCTGTTTCAGTAAGATTTAAACGCTGATGAAAATCCCTTATTGGCAAGCCCTATAATTATAAATGAAAAGCAGTGAGACTCTACAAAGCATATTATGAGTCCATGTTATGGTACTACACTTAAATGTAACTTCTGTCTTGCAAGTTATACATACACAGAACTCACTGACACGTACTGGAGGAGAGCTACAGGGAATTTGCAGAAACAAATTGGTTCTGCCACAAGCAAATCTACAGGCTTGAAAACCACAGCCCAAATACAACATTCACAGAAGAGAAATTTCAACATAATTAAATGAAGCAAGTAAGAATGGAATGCTTTCCCCATCAAGCTCCTGTGGGTTTTTTTCAGGCTCTTTAGAGATGAATGTGACTTAACATAAGCAATCTGCAAAAATTATTACGCAAATACAGGCTAGCACTCACTAACCCCAAACAAGATTTGATTTTGAAACCAATAGTAAGGGACTGTGAAACCATCTGGAGAATGCAAAGCTTCACTCTTTGAATAGACACAGACTTCTGCGTCCATAACTTTAACCATTTCAGTACTTACCCCTGTCCTGCAGGAGCAGCCAAGGCTCACTGAAAAGGCTCTTTCTCCCACCACAGAGCATTCAGAAGGATGGCTTGTTTCCTTGGGATGGTGAGGGGTGTAAACAGGGTTCTTTAATAGATGGTTTAGGCGTCCATGAGTTCCATTGTTTGGGGCTGGTTTCAAATCCAGCAAATCTATGGAAGAACTCAAGTGATATTAACAGGAGGAGAAAGAAAGACTGTAATACACAACTGGTTATATTGTGCTTACAAGTATGGATGAGCCAAAGCTTCACTGCTTGCTGCTCATAACACTCAAAAGGAAAAGCAATGTCACCTCTTTAAAAGGGACCACACATGTTCTTAGGTAGGGTTCAGTGTGGTATTAGTCTGCTTGTAAGGCTGAGTAAGTTGCCTCAATTAATTTTATATCAGGACATTCACATGCTGGCTTTTATACATCCTATTCATCTAATTCTTTCTGCATAGGATGGAGAAAATCTAAACCTCAATGACTGCACTTGCAACATCTGATCTGTCACTGAACTCACTTCAGTAATCAGAGATGGCAGTAAGTGCTCTACCCCTCCCATGCAGCATATGCAGAACATCTCAGGGGGCACAAGAAGGTATTTCAATATCAACCATGACAGGAGAAGACAGCAAAGCACAGAAGGCTGAGAGAGATGTACTTCCTGACAATGGCCTGTTCCAGTTCCTATTCCAGCAAAGAATTTAGACATGTGGTTTAGATATGGTATACCCGAATATCACCACTGATCTCAAGCATTTGCAGAATTCCTAATAAGTTTATTTTCTGGATCAAACTCTTTGGTAATACTTAATTTCTCACAGAAGCAGTATAAGTTCTAACAAGAGAGGGAAGTAGGCAATAATGGAAATAATGGAAAACAGGTGAAGACCTCAAGGGGAATAAATGAACAGAAAGTGGTAGATTTAGTGACAGACTTTTGGAAAAACCATGAAATACAGAATGAAGAAGGGACAAAGGAACAAGGAGTCACAGTAACATTGTGTTTGAAAGAGGGGGGGAAAGGACGCTTCCCTTCGTGATGGTAGAGAGATTGTGAAGTAACCATTTTTAGTAGTGGTGAGTCAAAGCACCAGCTCTGGAAAAGCCAGAGGAATAAACAGTGTGACCAGTGGAAAAGAGATATATAAGGTAGCCTGACCAGTAGATCCTAAACTGCTGTTAGGCATTTAGAGATGGCCCTTTCTCAGAAAAACAAACAGCTGATTTGTGAAAATCAGCAGCAAGTTTTAAGGATGAGTTTCTGAGGACACTTAATCTGTTATTAGAAGATTTGCAATGCCCAAAAGATATTATATTTTTATATTGAACAAAAATGACCTCCATCCATTGTACTTACCACACATTAAATTATATACTTCAATATTTTCAAATGGATCAACTTGAGTACCAAACTTGAATCCTGGTCCAAAACCAATAAAGATAGCCTAGGATTTACAGAGAAAAGCATGGTGGAATTCTGTTTAAGACAAGTTGAAATGAAAATTATCTTCATACTCAGAGGGCATTTTCTTCCAAGAACTTCATCTTTGCTTTAGCAACATAGTACACATCAAGTCAAACGCATGTATTTTTCTTTAAAAAAAAAAAAAAGTAGATGTATAAGAGTAATTTTTTAAAAAGCAGTAGAAAAGTATTAGGAAACCCAATTCTGTCTCATTGTTGCCTTTAGCCATTTATCAAGTCCCTTGCTCTTCTCTGCTTTTGAAGAAATTAAAAGGTATTTTCTTAAATGCTTTAAAAGATTCAATGGAAATGTTGATCCAAAGTAACCATCACATATCACATCCTGTAAACAATTTAGAAGCTTTTAACTTAGGGCTATAAAAACATCTATTGGTAACAATGCTCGAAGTGGTTTAAGCAATGGTAGGATCGCAGGCTTCCACGCCTGGTTTGCAGCTGTTCTTTCTTCTTACACCACTTCCCGAGCTGTACTGGACCTGATCCAGGAATACTGCCAGCTCAGAAACCTTCCTTTTTTTTTTTTTTTTTTCCTGCTGGCTTCTTTTCCTTCTGGTTCAATTCCCCAACCCACTTGACACTGCAGCCACAAAAAACTTACCAGCATACTGCAACATTTGCTGCGCAAATGAGAACAAGGAGGCAAGGGCAACAAATGCTTAAACTCAACTGTGCCAAAAACATTGTTTTAAAACTTATCTTCAGTTACTCAGCTCATTTTTAATGAAAAGAAACAGATCGCACACATCTGTGGTATCAAGATACTGAATGAGTGATGGATGTTTTACACTGTATAGCATGTCCCTGGGTAAGATCTCCAAGCTCTTTGTAAACAATGCAATTGCCTCAGATTTCATAGCTGTGTGGCAAAAACAGAGGCTAAAAACTCAACTCCTAACTCCTTTTTTTGAGATTAAAGGATAACACAGAGCATCATTCGGCAACAGTTGATACTAAAATCTGCAGGCTAATAATATACTCAACAAACCTAATCTGAACCAGATGAGGCAGGGATGATGAGCAGGCGCTACCTCCTTTCTGATATTTTTGGTAATTACAGAGTATGAAATGCTGTTATGCTGCTATAATGTTAGCCACAAAAAGGATAAATTTTCTCTCTTTTAAGACCTGTTAGGGCTGCTATGAACTGGCAATCCCAAGTGTGACAAAGTTTGAATAGAATCAACCTACTGAAAAAAACTTGCACAGTCAAACTACAGTAGAGAGAGATGGAATGCATTTGGGATCACGTGGCTTGCTGATTGCAACCCATTACTAGATACACTATCAACAGGTTTTCCATTGTCAAATCAGGGAACAAGAGTAAGCTTGGAAGGGTAAATTGATACAAGATTAGGACTTTTTTTAAAAACATTTTGATGCCAACACTATATAATTCTACAACACATAAAAAAAAATAAGACTTCTAAGAGAGAAAATTATTGAAAACAAGTTTTATAAGAAAACCTACAAAGTCCACAGAACACACAGATTCCTCTTTATAGATGTGTTTACACATATTCACTGTAATAGTTCCAAGTACCTCACAATTGTTGGTGGATTTTAATCCTGAAAACAGCTTTTTGAAATTATGAATATTGGCTTTCATCTTATTGATAGCAGAAACTAAGGCAGAGGATAGGTTAAGTGACTTCCTCAAATTAGATGAAATTAAGGGTCTGATTTCATGTTTCCCTATGATGTCTTCCAATTTCTCATTAAAGAGAAGAATTTCAAGACTGTCTTTATTTGTGTGGGTTATCCAGCACATCACAATACCAATCCTATAAACGCTTGATTTCTTTAATTGCAAATGGAATAATATAACAAATCTTAAAACAAACAAACAAAACCCCCCAAAAAAAACAAAAAAAAAACCACAAAAAAAACCACAAAAAAAAAACCCCTTAATACCCAGCAAATACAGCATTTGGAAATAGAAGGAGCTAAAAATAAGAGCTAATGTAAGTTTAAATCTCACCTGCATATTAGGGAAGCGATTGTCTGAGCCATGGAATCCACCTTTGCAGCTTTTAATCTCAAGTGGTTTTCTATTAAAAATACACAGTTTTTATAACTCACACTTTTCAAGTCATATCAGCAAAAAGTACATTCAGTGATGACTTATTTACTTCTCTATTTAAAGATTCTTAGAGGATTGTCCATAGGGAATGAGAAGTCTTTAAGGCTTGGGAAAATAATGCCTTTAAAATCAGAATGGTAATTTTCCCTGCAAATGTTATGCCTTTGGAACTTTCATGTGATCATCAGAGTAATTTAACCTCAAAGTACATGATATATGAAAAAAAAATTGTTTTCAGGATAACAGATTTTCAGTTCACTGTCATTTGGGTTACAACTTTACAGTACTTTACATAAGTATAGTCTCAATATTTTTTTACTAAAAACACTAATCTAATTTAGACCATTCAGACAGGAATCTTACAGTCTAATAAAAATAAACATCCAGCCTGTGCTAGGTCCATACACACGATTTAAACACACCGTTCTATTAACCCAAACCTGATTTGCATAACTTGCACATGTCTACAGTGTTACACAACAGGACTTACTGAAGAGGTGCACTGAAAACTCTTCCATGATGAAAGCCCTGAAGCATCACAGAGGTGCTCAAAATTAATACTATTATAGCAGATACCACTATTCTGGGACTTGTAAATTCTTTTGTCAAAACACCTAAGGTAATTAATCATCATGGACTCAGTAAGCTCAATGACTGACAAGACTGATTTAACCTAGTAATTATTTCCATGCTCTGCTTTCATGGACTCACTTTGGAAACTCCTATAGCATGCAAAATGTGCTCAAGTACCTGACAGTGAGGCTCTTAGTTTCTAACCTGCCACTACCTCCATACCCAGCAGGGAGAATACTTATGGCTGCCAGTTTAGAATTAAGCCTCCCCAGGCCAGCAAAACCTGCAGAAAAAAGCATGCATTGTTCCTTTGCAATGTCCCTTTGCTATGACAAACAAGAACATCACACTCTAACAGCTATCACTGAACTCTAAGCACTTGGAAGAGAAAAGCTGTGAGAAAACAAGAAATTATTTGTTGCACAGTCAAATACTGAGAACTGTAACTTACCGAGCAAGCTGCCATTGGGAGTCTAAATAAAAGTGCAGCGGTTCAATCCGGTCATTATAGGAATAATGGAAACGCTTGGGTAGCAGCTGCTTCATGTAAGCTTTGAAAGGCTGGTTTGGTTTTATGCACTGGAATGTTTAAATTAAAACAAAGAAATTTTGGTGAAATGTGTATTTTATGTCATGCACAGTTCTTATAAAGCACATCAGTTGCAAATGGCCTGCAATAACTTCCACTAAGAACAATATAACTCCACCAGGTTTGGAGTTACAAGGTCTGGGACATATGAATGAATACTTAAATCACAAATATTGACTGGTTTTGGATTCAATAGTTAATAGAAGATATTTAATATTGGATTATGGACAAAACTTGCTTTTTTTTAATCTTAGGCCTACAACTGTACAGAACCAAATGGTACTTCTTAGAATTAATAAAGAATTACACTAAGACACCACAGTAATTTCACAAGTGATAGGAGACTATCTAGTGCAACAAGTCTACAGCTCTGTAATAGAGAAGGTAACAGATATTTAAAGTTTTTTTAGATTGCTCACTCAGGGACAAATAAATTTTTCCACAAACTAAGATCCATTAATAATTTAAAAAAAGAAAAAAACCTACAAAACACAAAAACAAAACAAAATCTCTACTATAACATTGGAATCTTGGATAGTGAAGTCATCTATACAAACAGCATTGCTCTCACTGACAGCAGTGTCTGCACAAACGAGAGGCAAACAAATTACAGTGCAGGGATAAGAATAGAAGCCAGGGGCAGAGCAAAAAAGCATATCCACTAAACTGTAACTGAACAACAACAAAAAAATTCAATATCCTCTCTCAAAGCTGTCTATCTAAAAGGTGTGAGCAAGAAAATCCTATGTGTGTCCTGGCAATAGAGCTGAGCTTTACAATGACATGGCTCTCAGCTAGTAAGATCCAGGTACACAAGTTCTCCAGATGGAAGAGCAACACAATACAGTGAACAGACATGAATACAAAGCCTTAGGCAGACTGATGTCACCTTACTCAATTTTCACCTCCCCCTCTGTGGAACTACTGTTGTTGTTGTTAACCACAGGTCACACACAGAATCAATTCAGTTGGAAAATATCTCTGAGATCATCAAGTACAAGTATGACTGAACATCACCTTGTTAACTAGAAAAAATTCTTCCAGTTGTCCAACCTAAACCTCCCCTGGTGCAGTTTAAGACTGTGTCCCCTCATCCTGTCACTAAGCCAAAGTACAGAAGTAGCCCAGCAAACAGCTAAGTGCTATAAAATACCTGTAAATGTAACCAGAAATTAAGCTAGAACAACAGATAAGACAACACTTACTGTGAGGTTTCTGACAATGCCTTCATAATTAACTGGAAGAATCATATGTAAGTATTAGTCACCTAAGTTAAAAAAGATCAGATGTAAAATGAAAGCATTCCTATCACATGATACAAATGATAAATTTGAATAAATTTCTGGGCATAAGAAATTATTTTTCCAGATTGAAAACCATATAGAGCAAGATAATCCCTAACTGTCAAGCTATTGCTTTTAGAAAATTTTAGTTCAGACTCTTTCCCTTGATTACTTATTAACAGCTTTAACTTTAAATTTAAACTGTATTAGTTAAACTTTAGTTAATTCTATTAGTTAAAAGTTTAACTATACTTAAATACCAAACTATATTAACCACTGTTAGAAAAATAATCCAAGAAGTAAGTTTTTACAAAAGAAGCAACTAAATGCTGTGTTAATCAAGATGATTTTTCCTCACTAATAAATTTATAAAGAAAAAGACACAAAAGACACAAATGCAATCACTAGGACAGCAGTTTTGCCTAGGAAATATCCTTAGAAAGAAAGCCAAGCATCAGCTGGCTAAGATTCAGATGCTTAGACTCAAGCCAAAAGGGACCATTACATCATGTAGTTTGACAATTTGTGTAACACAGGCCCACTACATTTCACAGTTACTCTGTCCTGACTCTGATATCCAATACTTGACTCAAGTACATACAGGATTACCCTGGCAAGAGAACCATTCATAATTCCTGCACAGATACATGCAGTGCTACAAAGACAGCTATGCTACTTCATTGTAACAGTGCACACATCCAAAGGAGGAGATACACTACTTTTCTTATTCCTGAACTTCCTTCTCCAGGGAGAACCTGGAACTGCATTTGACTCCCACGTTCTCCAAGTAAACATTTAAAACAGTTTAGAATAGCATCAAGCAGTGAAGTAAACAGGACTTAAAGTCACTGGGACTGAGGCCTACAAGTTTTAAAGGGCACAGAGAACAATAATCTCGACAGAAAAGAAACACAACCCACCCAAAAAATACTATGAAACATGAAGAAAAGTCCTGCAGTCAACATTTAAAAGTACCCAAAAATTGCAGGCATTAAATGTTTAACTAAAATTAGACTGCTTAACCAATCAGAGTTTAAAATTTGTAAGCATTCATTGATTTTTACTCAGTTTTATTACTCATGTGTACTTGCAGTTTACTCAGCTACTGTCAGGCCAGTAGGCCAAATTTTTATAACTAGGAAATGTAATACTCAAAATAATATTCAAATGATGCTAACAATCTAACATTCTGCTAAGACAAAAATACTGCGAATTTATACAAATAAATCCATGGGATTCAAACATACTTTCTGACTTGAAAAGTCAAGTGGTCTCTAAAAACACAAGTGTACACACTACTCAGTATTTCCTGCTCATCATTATCCAGGTTGTCCCTAGTTGGCACCCACTCAAGATTACTAATGGAATATGTGGATCCTAAGCTTGTATTTGTGAAGTAAAAAAACATATAACCAAATAACAAAAGTTAGTTTAGCAACTACATACAAGAGAAATACTCATCTGGAACATTATTAGGTCTTAGGCGAGCTGCAGGACCGGGTACAACTATAAAATCTTGAACATTGTCCAGATAGCTGTTCAGATACACTGTTCTTCTGCAGCTCCCTGCTTCCATCCCTGTAAAAGGAAACACATTTCCTTTTAAAATGGGAATATCAATGCAGAGTAGCCTTGCTAAGGAGACATGTAACTTTAGTTGCAGAAGTCAGAAATGTAATTTCTTTGGTCTTTTTATCAGGAATCCCAAGGCATCTGACCCAAGGAGAGCACAATACTCATGTGTAGAAGATAAAAAACCACACACAGATAAACACTATCAGCCACTTCCACAGCTGAGAAAGACTCTCCAATTTAATAAACAGACAAACTTTCTTTTATAAAGGGAAAAGAACTCTTATGAGCCTAAGAACAGCAGTAAGGGTCAGACCAAATATTAATTTAACTCAGTATCCTACCTAATAATGTTCAGTAACATATCTAGAGAAATACCCAGTAAGCACAGCATTATTGACTGGTTGTTCTCCCAGTGCTCTTTAGCAGTTTTCAGAAGTCAAAGGGACTTCAAGTTGCATATTGTATTTGAACTCTTAATGATTCTTGACAGGTTTACCCTCCATTCATTTTTTTTTAAGTCTGTATAGATATTTGGCTTGCATCATTCCCTGTGGCAATGAGTTTTGCAATATTTTGTGCTCATATTTTGTTTGTCAAGCAAAGAAGTAGAAAAAAAATAGTAAAATATATAACTTACAGAAATAATTCCAGATATACAGAAAAGCTAGAAAAATAAATCAAAGTTTCATATTCACAGCCTTCTAATAACATATAAGGGAAGTGATAGTTGGAAGGAAGATATGGCTTGTATTTTCAGTTCTCCAGCAGTTTGAAAACTGGTGCTGTGCAGTGTAGTTAAAGGAAAGAAGGAAATGAAATCTATAGTCTACAGTTCACCTTTTTTATTCTATTTCTTTTATCATATGGTAATGGTTGCAAAAGGAATTAGAAACAAAATATGAAAATTATTTAATTCCTCCCTATGTTGTACACTTCTTTACCCCCTCATAAAATAGTCTGACACTGTCTCACACTATCTTTCATATCATCTTGACAATATAAAACATATTTTATAGGTATTACTTGTGTGTTAACCTTGACAGAAACATACAAGTATAAATTCAGAATATTACTTTATAAAGACAGTTCTTCAAAGTTCTGATATATTTTATAAAATCAAATTTACCATGATCTGATATAAAAATTATGTTCAGGCATTTATGCAAGTTCATTTGCTTTAGACCATCCATCAGCATCCCTACTATTTTGTCCACTCTCTGTAATGCCATAATGACCTGCAGGACAAAAATAGGAATGTAAAGTCAATGTTAAAAATACTGTTAAATATGGCTAAATAAAAATGAGATCCTGCAGACTGCATATTGCCTGCATTGTTCAGAGTTACTTCCACCTACAGAAAACTGGCTATAACTACACTATACAGCCCTTAGCCCAATTTTTTTCTGTCCCATATTGCACCATGAGACAGCTATACATTTTTATGTGTTATTTCAGTTGCAGATGCTTAAAAAAGAGGAAAAAACCCAAACCAAAAACATCAATAAAGAAATCCCTCACAGCTATTCAGTACTTTTTAAGACAGTAGCAGTCCCAAAGACTTCTTATTTATATAATGAATCACAGGCTGTGATGGGGTCAACGTTCCTTTCATCTGTCTCTTTCTGAGAAGGCATAAATTGTAACTGCAGGGAGATAAAGCCAATATCCACCTAACCTTAGCACAGAGGCTGGGGGGAAACGAATGACAATTGCAACTTGAATACTTCACCACCACAACTGGGACATTGTTATGCAAACCTCTGTTCTTGCTAAATGGAACATATACAAATTCTCTGTCCCCATTCCCCTCCCCCACCAAAAATCAATGTGAACCACTAGTAGGAGCAGATAAAAGAACATACAAGACATACCCAAACATTCTTGGTAATATAAAGTTATAGAAATAAAGAAAATAAAAAGAAGGCTTACTAAATAGGCTATTACACACTTATATCAATGTTAACCATGGATGGACTGTCTATTCACAAATTTTTTTCCTAATAAGCATACTTCACATGATCTGAGTTAACCTAACATGAATTATGGAAGTTACAGAGTCAGAGCAAAGCTTCAAATTAAAAAAAAAAATTAAGAAACTACAGAACTACTTACTCCACTGCTTACTGGTCCAAACTTATGGCCCGAGGAATCTGGTTCTTCTAAATACAGAGTGTAAAAGTGTGGTCTATATCAAACAGTACCAAAAATGTAATATTTTACATACATGTTGAGACAGTTTGAAGAGATTATATTTCAACAATGGAGATCAAATATTGGAAACAACGCTGTCATTCAGAGGAAAAATACTTTGAACGGAGAGATGAAACTTAATTAAAAAAGCTTTCAGTCATAGAAACAAGTTCGCATTAAATAATATTTTAACATTGTTAGAATAAAGCATAAGATATTGTTTAAAACAGAAATCATGTTTACAAAGTAATTCACTGCAATATCACTCAAACAGGAACTCACACTTGCAAATGTACACCTACCTTTCATCTTCAGGTAGCTGCAGCCAGCGAAGGACAGTCACCACTCTTTCTTCAAAGGGGATTGAGCTGTATTAGAATAATATAATATCAACTAGCCATGTATTTCCAAGAGCTAAAAACTCTTAGCCATGTGTTACCAAAAAAAAAAAAAACCACGAATACATTACAAGCTATTTAGCAGGATGCAAATTTATCTATGCTAGTTGCCTGTGACTCTACAGGAGTTTATGGCCTGAGCTAAATCTCCCTTGAATATTGTCCCCAATGACTGTAATATGATTAGAATAAAGCTCCCAGTAGTGCTTATGCTTATTATACAAAGCAAATAATTGGCCTCAAGGTGCAAAGTCACAAGCAGGTTTTCATTCCTGTATTATGTTTTGAAAAGGTCTTGGTTTATGAGTGGGGTTGGGTATTTTAAATGTACAGGGGTTTAATACAAGTTCTCATACTATGTCACAAAATAGATTTTCTGCATCAGTTACTGAAGTACACCAACAATAAGCACGTTGACCTTTAACAAAATGAGGCACCCACAAAATAAGTATTCATATTTAACACAAGTTCAAGTAATAGTGTATCATCAGTTCCTAGGGAAAAAAATATAGGTAGCAAATCAAGAATCAAAAATTCCATCCTACATGAGGGATGTAAGAAGAGAAAATGATCCTAAGATAGAAATGAGAAGCCTGGTTTCTTGGGCAAGATTTGAGATTATTTAAAAAATGGTGATAAATATTTTCATTAAGCAGAAAATGTTTAATTACAGCAAAGAGCAATCACTGACTAAAATATGAGTGCCTTAATGTGAAATATTTTATAATTTGGAACGAAAATCATTTTAAATTGGAATAGCTTACCACAGTCAACAGTAAAACTTTGGTTTTCATGGACAATATCACATCAAAGCCTGATCCATTCACTGTATGAGAAGTTTGCATTGAAATACTCTACACCAACCACAAAAGCTTTTTATAAATAGAAAGAGTAAAGCACTAGAGCTTCAAAGCTAGTTATGCTTAAAGCTGATTTTTACACATCTTACCATAAAAACATTTCTTGATGAATGAAAGGATAATTAAACAAAGACTCTACATTATACTGAAACAAAGTTAATTGGATCCTAGCCTTTTTTTCCCCACTGTACAAAATTATTTGGAAAAGTAGGAAAAAAAATGTGCTTTCGCTGGCATCTGTCCTGCTGCAATCGTTGAAGTCAAATATTCCTTTGAGACACAGGTGTTTACATACCCATTGTATATTTCATACAGGTTTGGAAAGGTGCCATTCACTGCTACGTCAGACCCAGGCCAGAAGAACGTCCCTGCTTTCAGCCCTTGGTACATGGCTGTGAGCCAAATCTGCCGGAGAACATTCGCCATCATTAGTGCCCATCACAGCTGAGAGACTGCCAGGCCCACTGCCACCCTCACCAACTCTGCACCCTTCAGCAAGACCAAAAACTGACAGTTTAATGGAGCCCTCCAGTCAATCTAGCCTGTCGTTGCTATCTGCAGCCCAGATATACCTTGTAGCCTGAATCCTTGTGGCAAACACTCTCATCCCTGCTGCTGCTGCTGCTATGCCACAGAGAGCCAGGACAGAGGTAGGAACCATTAGCAGAAATGCAATGGTAGAACCATGGTTGGACACCAGGAAGGGGAATCATCTCAAGAACAGTGACACAAGAAGGGATGGGAATACTCCAAGGACCTACATCCCACACACTCTTGCATATGGAAACAGCGTTTTGGTCAGTTCTTTTGATTTTACCGCTGCTCTCATGATTTACAGATTTATGCCTTCTGCATGTTTTCTGCCTACTTCATATATCACTCTCTTCTCAGTGACCTGCAAGGTCTACACCCATGTATTCTTTCCTCAAGGAAAAAAAAACAACAAACCTGTCTTCCCCACACTACTAAACAGTTGCATCTGGTCCCTTGCTATTCTTCAGGCTCACTCCAGTTTTTCCCTGACACTTCATTTTCATGGTAGTCTCATCAGTTTTACCATAGGTGCGTGATTGAGCTGAGACAATTCCTTCTAAAACCACAGACTTTAGGCTTACAAGTAATTTGGGCAGAGTATAAACCTTTATTAGTGCTTCTTATTGCTCAAACTAACTGGTCTGTTGATTTCCTCAGAGAAGCTAACTGCAAGCCCACTCATATTAAAAGCAGACCGAAATCTGGTAGCTATATTAGCTATTTTAAGCCACCATTCTCCTTAGAGAAAATTCCATTTAAGTTCAAAAAAAACCATTACATTTTGTTTCATTTGTTATTTTGCAGCTCTAGTACAGCAATTCCTGGTGGTGCTGAGTAATGCTTCTTGGCTGACTTAGAAGTACCCTCTGTACTCTTTCGACATCACTATGCATCCAAGCAATATTAAGTAACATAACAGGGTGATGTACATTCTCAGAAGGGTATTAATACTTACAGGCTGGCCTTGGTACCACTGTGGATCAAACTTCTCCTTATTTCTAAGGGTGAAGGATGCATTTCTTTTGGGGTCATACATCTTGTTATCAATTATACCATGAGATTCAGGATACAGCCCCTGTAATTGAGAGTATGCCTTGTTGCAATGCCCTAAAGAAGAAGAACCTTCCAGCTACACAAACATGTCCTTCAGACAAATATTGAATACTCTCTTGGTGACTACTACTCCACTAGTAGTTCAGGACTGAAGTTTAGCAGCATGATCTACCATTGCTCCCAAGCCCTGCCTTCCAACTCTTAGTTGGTTCTCAATGATATTTTTAAAAAATTAGGGAATCTCCTTTGGGATCAAACTGAAATGAGTTCACACATTTGTTGTATCTTTAGTACCAATCACATGAGCAAAAGCTCTAGCTGGGATAACCATTACATGAGCAGCGAAAGAGGTGCAGGCACTAGTTCTTGGGTAGTTTTAGCAGATTTTGTGCTCTATCTTTAAGCAGACTAGCTCCTTTATACATTTACAAGTGATAAAACAACACCACCATTTCTATTTTTCACAAGAATGGGGAGTTGAGATAAAGCTCTGTAGTGTACACCTCACATGGCTGCAGGGCACGATTAATGCCTCCTAGTTGCATATTCAGTCATGGAGATCTGTGAGGATTACACAATTAAGCATCTTATTCCTTAACCTGTGTTTCTCACCAAATGCCCTGACAAACTGGGAGGCAAGAAAGTGCAGATCCTAGTATTTGATTGAGTTTTAGGTGCGGCATGATGAAACCAAAATAATCTCCTGGATTCCAACCCTGCATTTGTGTTGAAAACCTCCATTTTTCTTTTTCCTCTTATATGCAAGAAGCGGCAAATTTACAAGATCAGCTTTGTGACATTTCTATGCAGGCTTGGGTACAGTCCATCACAAAGCCAACATAAGCATCTTTCCTTGCTCACATCTTCCCCTTCATTTCATAGTCTTCTTTGCATCATGCTAAACTACCTTAAAGAAGTGGAATAAGGTTGGCAACTTAAAGCAGTCAGGCTGTTCCCACTCCAAGAGCAGAAACTGCAATTTAGTGGAAATATTTGCACAAATGAGGAGTTGTAAAGTGATGTGTGAACTTTTGCCTATATGGGATTTCTCACAGCTACTCTTGGAAGGACTGGATTTGCTTACATTAGATCTGGCCACTTATCTGTAGAGGTATGTAATAGCTGTTAACCTAAATTACATAAATACAATACATACTTCTTCCTACTCTAAAGGGAAATCAAATTATTTTAATAATTCATCAAAATATACTATCGCCTCGGAGAAAACTTGATAATAAACAGTAGTGGAAACATATAATATACAAGAATTCTTACTGTGACAATGGAGTAATGGTTGGGAAAGGTTTTTGAAGGATACACTGGTCTCATACTGGAAGTGTATGTTCCACATTTCTCTAGAGGGAGGAACAAAGGAAGTCAGCAAAATAACTGAAATAAAAATCTTGCAAGTTTCTCTCATGAAGATGTATACCTATTAAAAAAACATAAAGTCAAAATATATTTCCGGAAAGTTTTCACTCTTCAAAACTGTGGACTTAATACTTATCTTCCCATATTCATTTACAAGCTGACTAAATGCCTATTAACACAAATTTTATATATGCCTAATGGCTGACTGCAATGGTCACACAAGCAAAACCTACAGCCTTGTGAAAAGCATATACAGATAAGAATGAAAAATGAAAGCAATCACACCCTCCAAAGCTGCCCTGGTATGCAATAAGTGCAGTCTGCAGCTTGAGACCAACCAGCCACTTAACCCTGGGTGCTCCCAGAGGTAAAGTGGCCACTGACACAGTGATGCCTGGCTCTCTGAGTCATCTGTCAAATCACCACTTCCTTTGCAGTCTTCCTTTCTTGCTTGTGGGGCTTTTATAATATAAAAAGAAACTCTTATTCTAGGATGAATGTCAAAATTTTCTTTCTCTCTATATAAAAAATCATTGGGTTTAAGGAGATTAGTGTACAGTAATTGCTAGTATGAAGAGGCATTAGCAAGGCCAAAACAACTGAGCAAACCTTATTTAAGAGGTCTAAATTTCCACCAGCAAAAGTGTGGGCCCCAATTTTCAGAAAGGAAAAAAAAAAAAGAAAACACCTTCATTAACAACTAAAAAAATACCAAAACTGTTTCAACAGATGCTAAAGAACCAAAAGTTATGACCCTACAGGAAGACCACCTGGGTCAATCTTCACTATGACTCTGGGTAATTATATAATATAAATAAAATAGAAACTAAAGGCTCCATAAACATAGAAAGTGTTGCATCAAGGCACTTTGAACTCATTGCATTGGGGCTTTGATTATATTTCAGTTGAAATAATAAATTTGAGCTAATCCAGATAAAAAGAAGCCAGGTGGGAAAAATAAAACCTCTCAAGTCACACAGACACCCCCTCCCACACTTGTGTTCTGTAGTAACAAATAATCACTTGTACCTTTTTTTATTACAGGAAAACACTTAGCACATTTCAACAATTACCAAATCTGTTGTTGAGTCTGTTTTCCAAAATCTTAGGTTTCTTGTGTGGGTGGCTGGGGAGGTTGTATTTTGTTTTGCTTTTTAAAAGTAATAGAAAAACACACTTTTAAGGTTTTGCCAAAAATCCTAGGGACTTTTTGCTAGCACTTTCCATAAGAGTTGTCTTTATTCTCTTTGGCTTGTTGCCTTAGCTAAAGATGATTTAAGACAAAAGGATCATTTATCTAAAACTTAAAATATCACAGCATAATTGTATTTGAAAATGTCTTCTCTGAGTACCACATGCACACAGTAAGATTATTCCTGGGTTCACTAAAATCCCTCAGCTCTATGAGGAATTGTCCATCTTTCAGATAGCAGGGAGGCAAATGTATAACAAAACTTGGTAAAAGTGAAATTATGATAGCCTTACAGGCATCTACTCTGACAGATTTCTCCAAGGAGACACCAGAATATCACTGTAAGCATGGCTGAATTAACAGAACCAAATAATGAAAATATTTTTATCTATCGGAATTCTGCACTTGTCATCAAATGCTTTAAAGATGAAAATCCAGGCATTTAGCACACTTCTAATTTAATGCAGAACCAGGCAGTCCAGTAAGTTACTGAATATGAGCAGCTGTTCACTGCTTTGTAAATGCTGTCATTCTTACCCTGTCTCTTTTCGAAAATTTAATAGTCCTATGAATGGAGAGTTATGAACTCCAAAATTGTTTAATAGAAATGTCCCAGAAGTCTTCTCCAATTTATATTTTTTATAACTGCATCTAATGAAAACTTTGCAAGTGCCTCATTTTATTCTAGCATGGAACAGAATTAAAAAGAAACCAAAACCTCAAATACATCTGCAAATTGTTATGCTCTGGAACACATCAAGTTGTAACAACCACTGTAAAAAAAAAAAAAACCAAGTATTTTTACTGATTTATTTTTAGTCAAACTGAAACCAGGCACCCCAGGTAGTAATTTATGAATGTCAAGAAGATTGGCGTATTTTTCAGACAAGAAATACCATCAGTTCTCTACAGACCACAGCCAAAACAGAAACAGGAAAAGCAACTAAAATTATTTAGACACTACAAAATCAAGTAAGACACTAAAAAAGCTGGGGAATATTTCTTCTGGAAATGTTTGTTAAATTAAGGCTTTCTTGGATGCATCATATTTCTACCAGCCCTTCTATATCATCTCTTCTTAGTCTCTTCCTTCTCTGTCTTCTTTTTCCAAAAATAATCAAATGCTTTCTATCTTGCTTTCCATTTTCCAAAGCCATTCCACCTAAATATGAGATGATAGGCATTATAGAGTAAAAAGGATCTACTTCTATTTTGAAGAAATAAAGTAATCTCACAGCAGAAAAAATCCACCTCCTAAATATAAAAGGGGCTATCGTTTATAAGATTTCACTGAAAATCAAAAGGGCCCCTTCCTCATGCCATCTCTCTTTCTTGCCCTTCCACTCTCCCACACCTCACTTCCCTGTGCATGGGTGTTCTTTAGGGCAACAACTTCCACATTCATGGCAGAAGAGTGAGGATTTTAAAGAGTGAGCAAAGCTGCATCCATGTTTTTTCAGGTAAGATGTCATAATATTTCTTAGACAAAGAAACTACTCACGTAATTTACTAATAACAGGTAGAAGTCCACCCCAAGTCTGCAAATATTCTGCTCTGAAGCCATCCAATGAAAATAGTAATACTGGAGACTTGGTAAATCTGAACAAACAGAAATTGAATATTAAAAGACAGCCTCTGAGAAACAGTTTCCTATCACTAATTTCAAGAAAGTTTCCCCCAAACAGTGGGAATGTTCATTCCGGGGCTATAAACCAGGCCAAGGAAGTCCTCCTAAGCAGGAGGGTTTGCAGGCTGGCACAGCGGTGAGCACACAAGCTGTCGGGTCCCTCTTCTTGAAGGCTGGCAGAGCAAACCCTGCCCAGAGGCTGAGGTTTGCAGTGGGGCATGCACAGAAAAGCCATGTCAAGGTCTGATTTCAAACACACCCATAAAATGAAGAACAAGCCAAGATGCTCAGATGGTCCATCTGGTGGGTTTGGTACTCCTTATCTTGAAATCAGTCCCACTGAAGCAACATTCAGCCCCTCCAACCCCACTCTCCCACCCCAATGTAAGAGCAGGGAAAGAAGGCAATGTAAAGCCAAACCTTCCTTTATTCACTTTGCTCCTGAACAACCTGTAACCTAGCTGAAAAAAAGGATTCTTTTTTATATATATACAGTGCACAGAACTGTAAGCAAGTCTAATGTACAGGGTATGTTAAATCAGCAAATAAAACACATACTTTCCCTTTCATCTTACAAAGATTATCTAACCAAAAAACTTGCTTACTGCTCCAGACGTACCACCAATCTCCAAACTCAAAATATGGCCCTGCGACTGGAAACACTGTAACAACATTTCTGCCAGGAATTTGACAGATAAATTCAGAAACTGATTTCACTGGAACCAACACAAATAAATTCTCCCCTTACAGTCTCCACAGGACCTACGTTTTCTAGTCTTGACTTGTTCCCAGATTCAGCCCTGTTCAAACAACTTCTCTCCAACTGTAAGTACTTAAAACATTGCATCACAGACAGGAATAGTAACTTCTGTAACATCAGTAACTTCTTCCTTGAAGAAAACATACCCTGTGTTTGACCTATAGACATGAGGGCATGTGAGACTGAAAAAAAAAATCACTGCTGTGCAGCAATAACTACTGAAAATATAGAATTTCATAATACAATTGAATATATTTTATGTGTTAACTGCAAGCTCATTTTCCCTTTTTATATTTACAAACTGTAAAATGAAAATGCCCTTTTTTTTTTAACTTTGTTATACTTTAGTTTCCAAAAATAAAACAGTGAGGATAGAAGACAAATATTATTTATAAACTGTTGACAATTTCTTTAGTGATGTACCCCACAAAAAAATCCAAACAGTCATTTACAAATGAAACATTTATAAGCTGTGTGTCAGTCAAACAAACTAAAGAATAGTCAGGCAACCAAAACACGTCTATCCTAAGAAAATTTTAATTAACAATTTGGACAACTGTTCAGCCAAAAGGATTTCATTAATCAGAACTGTTACACAGCCAACCCTACACCCCAGATAGAATAAGACTTTTAGATGCATTTCTAAGATGTATTTTTGTAGCCTGCTTTTTAATTCATATGGCACAAGTGGGAACAAGAAATTAATGATTTTCAGGTCAAAACTAAAGCCCTTGGGCAGAACAGAGCAAGGAAACTTTATGCATTACCTTCACCCATATTACAAGTATTTTTTTTGCACCACAGATTCTGATCTGATGCAAGTTTTTCAAATACCTTCTCCATGCCCCTTCCTGCTCAATAAATTGATTCACTTCAATGTAGAGGTCTAAAAATCTTCACTGCAAAGTTCTGTGCAATGAAATATGAACCTTGAGGCAAAGGCTGTTCAATATTACTTACCAACAAGTCTAACCTAAAAAAGAAAAAAAAACCAAACCAAAACCAGAAAATCCCACCAAACTTAAAACAACCACTTAGAAAGGGACTTTACACAGCTGTTTCTGGTTTGGCATTTACAAGTTAACCAACTGTTAAATACATGTTTTGGTTGTCTGCAAATCTAGCTACTGACCCCTTCGCACATGTAAAATTAAACTTGGCAAAATAGGCCATTGCCACAATGAGGGCAACTGGCCATTTCACTTTTTGTATACTCTACACATGCCAAAACTCATTTATTTAGTGATCTGCCCTGGTGCTCAGGGAAGCAAAGTGTGACAGACCATGTTAAACTGCACTCCCTTTGGAACAGCTCCAGTAAAATCTCCAGGCAAACTGACCCAAGCTCCATTCTGAGGTATATCCATGCATTTCTCCTGCCAGTAGCCAAGACTGCACTTGCTACTTCATAAATGGGCTGTCATGAGCAACCAAGCCTGGGAGGCTCAAGTTTTGGTCCTGCCAGTGATTCATGCTGGCTGTGTCCAAACAGTAAGATGAGCATGTTTCACAGGTCTTGGATAAATAGGTGTGCCACAGTCACATCCTGACTCCAAACTGAAGGAAATGCAGTAGCAATTATCCCCTCCTATAAACCGGCTTCTATGGAAACATTATGCAGGCAACACAGGCTTGCTGTGGTCTAGTAGGTTCACAGTCTGGATGATCAAGAGCCCAGAACCATGGAACACATTGCCAAGATGACCTACCTCACTGCAGGCAGGTTAGACCATAATTAAAAGAAAGAAAAAGAAAACAAAATAGAAGGAAAAGAAAGTTCCCTTGCAAAGCTTAACGAAGTACACAGAAAACTTCCTATCCCACACACACCCATACACTACTGCCTATATACAGCCATAAAGCACAGATGAACAGCTTTCTGTCCCACTAAATGTACAGAAAGCCTCAACAAAAGGCATAAGAGCAATCTCCAGGTATACAGAGAGATCTGCAAAGAGGAAAGGAATCAGATGCTCTTCCAGCTCAATGAAGATAGAACAAGTAGTAATAGGCCTGAAGTACAGAAAAAGACATGAGGACAAAAAGACATCAGTAAAGCCATCTATGTAAGTACTAGGATAAACTGTTTGAGTAGGTTTGAATTGTCTGAGTATTATTTCACTCCTAGAGCAGTGGGAAGACTAGATCACTCCTCAGATCTTACAGCCTATTAACTTTATAACCCTATTAAACAACATAAAACCCAGTTTTGGAAAGACTTAAGTGTGTACTTAATTTTAAGCAGTTGATCAGTTTCATTGAAATCAGTGGGATTTCTCACATTAAGCACCTCATCGAATGCTGAGTAGTCTTTTGTCTATTCTGCACCACAGGAACAGCAACACAGCTAAAATTAAAACAGAATAAAACCAGCAACCTGAACCCACAAAATATGTTATCCTGAAGTCTCAAAATGAGTATTGCAACTAAAGTCACCTGCGCTTCTGCCTACCACACAGCATAGGAAGAAGTGGATTGTTTACAGAGTTGTGACTTTTGGGAGAGGCTTGTGTGCTAATAGTCTGACATGAGACTTCAGTCAACACTGCTTGATTCAACTTTGACCACATATCACCCTTTCCTGGGCTGGGTTTTATTGCAACATTTTGGGGTTTACCAGGATTAAAACAATTTTAGAGGAGTAACTATGTATCCCTTTCATGAGCTGAACAGAAAAAACAAACAAAAACCCCGAAAACAAGTTAACCAACAGGAGTTGCCCTACAGCATTTGCGTCAATAACTTTGACTGTGGATCGGCACAAGACTTGTTTGTTAACCAACCTCTTGGGGGCAACGCTTCCTAGCCTTGCATTACGGAAATCAGCATCCTAGACTCAGTTCCCAGCACAAAGTCCCAAATGGCTCCTGAACTCAGAACAAAAGTTAATGAGAAAAACTTCAAGAACCTCCTGGCTGTCACCTTCCTCCATAGGGGATTACTGGGGACTTGGACTACAAGCTGGACAGAAGCTTCCATTTCTGTCCTGATGAAGGTTCTGACATGTCAGCATCTGTTAGTGCTCTGAACCAGAATGAAGGGTACTCAGTTGGTATGAAATATTCCAAAAAGTTATGTATTTTGTTTGACATTATTATAACTCCAATGAATAAATATAGCATGATTTAAATATCTTAATTCAAAAAAGTAGTGACATAAGAACAAAATAAAATGGTTTTACTTTATTAGAAATATCCCATCACACTATAATTTCAAAACCAAAATAAAATAGGTCTGATTTTTTTGATACTTGTCAGACAAGAACATAACTGAATTCAACTTATCCCATAACATATCTAGTAAATATTTACTAGTGGAACATATTTCAATGAAGAATTTAAGTCACTTCTATTGATAGCTTAGATATACAATCATAGTTTATAGTCAACTTCAGCTATGAAGTTAATTTGAAGATCCCACAGGAAAAACAGTTCAAGAAATACAGGCTTTTTTTTCCTGGCTGGGAGCTTTGCTGTACTATTCAAGCCTGAGTGCTGATGCCATAAACCACATGAGTCATTCCTCACAGTGTATACATAACTTGCAGGAACAGGCCCAATGTGGAGCTGAGCCAGAGAATACAAGGATCCCATGGTACTTTACACCTTTTAAAGAAAGTAATTCAGACAGCTTGCAAATAGTGTTGTCCCACTGCTGGTGGAGCTGGAGCAGCGATCTGCCCATATTTTGCAGTTTTGAGGCTGGAAAATGCACGCTATTGGAAAGGTCTTTTAAAGTGACAAAGGAGGGAGGCAATCTTAGGAGTCCAAGATTGCTGGATGGGTCCCAAAATATTTGGGATAGTGGGTATTGTAGCACATGTAGGTCAATAATACAGTTGGCAACCAGGCAGAGTTGCCCAGGGCACATACGTCTGTGAGACACAGCAGGGTTGAGGAATAGGCATGTCTTGCAAGTCAAGCAAGTGCTGGGATAGAGCAACCTGATCTGTTAGTAAGCACCACCAAATGCTGGCTGAACAGGTGTTCCTCTCTGTCTGGCAGCTACTTTTACTGTGTAAAGCAGGTCCTAGGAAGGCACAGCAGGGAAAACAATCTCAAAAATGAAATGCAAGCAAAGAGCAGAGCTATGCAAATATACAATTTCCTCACCCTTTTGGACACTGAGGTTCAGTAATGTCCTCACACTCTTCTTCAACCCAGCTTGCCTCTCCTTAAAACAAATGAGTGCAATTTATTTTTTAAAACAATACATTCTTACTGACACATGCAAGGTTTTTTTCATTTTACTGGATGCTTTTAAAGTCATATTATGTTCTTGCTCCTTTTATACAACTATGGGTACATATGAAAGATGGTAGTAATTTGTTGATAATATTTACCTTTACAAACAGCTTGATAATTGACACAGCAATCTTTGCTTTCCACACAATCATCAGAACAGGAACAACGATATTCTGGTCGCCTCTTTTCTCCGCACCTGAATTTATTGCAGGTCCATATGTGGGCTAAAAAATGGGTGAGAGAGAAGGACAGCACAATGATTAATACTGCTGTAAGTCCAGAACTAATAAACCAAGTGTTAAGTTCAGTCTCAAATCTCTACTCACTGAGGAATAGTCCTCATGTGCAATAGAGATGATGAATTATCTCATACACGCACAGTATCACAAACGTCGGCACTTCAGGAAATGGAAACGCCCATGACTAGGTATCCAAGAGCATAGTCATCTGAATACAACTATGCAGCATATGGGTATAAATATCACAGGTCAGAAAGAATCCTTTTTAAAGATCTCCTGAAATATGGTAATTTATGTGGGTTTAATCTAGTAAGATCATACTACATGAAAGTTTCCAAAAAACTCTCCCAGAAAAAAACCCAAATTGAGTCTGAATTTGGAATGCCTAGAAAACACTGAACAGCATTAACTTATTCTGACTTGCATCTGAAGTCACAATATATTTTACCAGTCATCATAAGACACTCCAGCCTTGTTCAGCACCTCTTAGGCACAGGCATCACTACCACTATTTAAGACTCTATTTAAGCTCACAGGAGGACCTACTGACTTCAGCTCCACTGCTGACTTTATTAGAGAACAATGTTGGCTTCTCTGAATGGCATATTCCAGTACATTGTATCATCTGAAGACCTGGATGTCCTGGTTGAACATGAGTCAGCAGTGCCCTGGCAGCCTGGAGGGCCAACCCTGTCCTGGGGTGCATCAGGCACAGCATCGCCAGCTGGGCAAGGGAGAGGATTGTCCTGCTCTGCTCTGGGGCAGCCTCACCTCGAATGCTGGCGGCAGTTTTGGGTGCCACAATGTCAGAAAGACATTAAACTATTAGAGAGTGCCCAAAGGAGGGCCATGAGGATGGTGAAAAGTCTGGAGGGGAAAGTGTATGAGGAACAGCTGAGGTCACTTGGTCTGTTCAGCCTGGAGGAGACTGCAGAAAGCCCCATTATAGTCTTCAACATCCTCATGAGGGGAAGCAGAGAGGCAGGTACCGATCTCTTCACTCTCGTGAACAGTGACAGGGCTCAAGGAAAGAGCATGAAGCTGAGTCAGGTGAATTTTAGGTTAGGTATCAGGAAAAGATTTTTCACCCAGAAGCTGGCTGGGCACTGGAAAAGGCTCTCCAGGGAAGTGGTGACCGAGTTCAAAAAGCATTTGGACAACACTCTCGGGCACATGGTGTGACTCTTGGGGTGTCCTGTGCAGGGCCAGGAGTTGGACTTTATGATGCTGATGGGTCCCTTCCAACTCAGCATATTCTGTAATTCTGTGATTTTGTTATCAGTCATAAGCACAAATAAATCCTTTACATTCAATGAGGACAAACACAAGTGAATTTACCAGTTGAGTGAACACTTAAGTGAAGATCTTAACATGGAAGCCAAATCTAAATGTTTGAACAGAGAACACTCAATGATTTTCATACATGACCAGCAATTAGAAATCCCTAAAAGCATTGCCAGGAAATTAAACTCACTTTCAGGTTACTGTACTTCAGTAATTCCATTAGTATCAAATAGATCTTTACTTCCATGAGAGAGAGAAGAATCTATTATGGTTCTAGTTACATGATGCTATTTGATTCTCCACTGATATTAAGGCTGATTTTTAAAAAAAAAAAAACACCATCAATCAATTCATTTGCATTCTTAGTGCTAAGACAGACTCTCCAGTTTGTTTTTAAAGAATCTTTATCCACAGAGGAGTGATGTAATAAAACAGAGTAAAACCCATGCGACTATGTACCTGGATATATCAACTATATATGTGTAACCTGACCTTTCAATAGTAGTCAACTGAAGCAGGGATCTGAGCACAGTTTAATTATTTTGGTTTCCAAAGTCCACATTGGAATTTTAAATATATCAGTGTGGTCTCACCTAGACATTAATCAAATGCATTTAAAGAGGAGTGAGAAGGAAAAAAGTTATCTGAAAGGAATGCTGCATTTGAAGCATAAAGGCAAAACCAAAGTAGATAAAATAGTCGAGTTCTGTCCTTGGTGTTCTACCTGCACTAACACCTTTCCCTGTGAGATTTCTCCAACATTTTTCACACATTTGCCTATCTGACCTTTGCCTTCTGGCAACTCATGGCAGCTGCTTCTCATTTCGCAATCCTTCACCAGTGCAATCTGTTTTGTTGTCCTGCCTTGATTCATGCTCATGATCCTTGCTTCACACTCAGGCTGGGGAGTTACAAGGCAGAGGGCCTGAGCAGCTGGGTAAGGAGAGATGGCAGCTTTCACAGAGCTGCTCTGTCCTTCGCCCTTTTCACTCAGGCAATGACAGACAAATGCAATATGCAGAATGCACTTCTATTCCAGGCTTGCCCAAGGACTTAGGAGTTATCCCTGATGCCAGGAACAATGCAGATCACTGTTGTCTCACCACCAGAGAACAAACAGCTGGCTAAGACCTCCATTTGTTGTTGTTCCTCCTCCTTCCAAGGGGGAGGGCAGCAGCACAGTCTGTTGCAGTGTCTCTCCTCACAGGAGAGCTATGGGAAAGCCAGCCTACTGGCTATGTCAGCTCCTAAGTAGTCCAGCTGGGTGAAATCCAAGCTTTGTTTGTGTGAAACAGAAGCTGTACCAGAGCCCTGATGTTTCCACAGGAGTCCCCAGTACCACCATCACCACTGCAACTCTACCCAGGAATGCAACACAGAAAGCACAAAAAGGGGGAGATGAGTGGCATCAGAACCACTCTGCTGTTCAGTAGCCCCACTTTGCTCTCACAGCCCATCTGAAATAAGTCCTGACCACAACAGTACTCACATATGCTGAGCTGTCCCTTGTCAAAGAACAGGAGAGATGGCTCCCTCAGCTTTTTTCCATCCTTACCTGGTTGTATACATGTTTCCTGGTAATCTAAGCAGCAGTTTCCAAGCTTGACACAATCTTTATCACAACGGCAGCTTCCAAAGGTCCTTTCAAAGCAACGACCTTTGCAGGTTTTCACTGTAATATTGGATAGTGTTAGATGTCAGTGGCTGAGCCCAAATCAGTCAACATGCAAAAGAAGCTAGTACAGTCAGTGTGTGAAATGACACACTTGGCCATTCCACAACTTACAGCATGGCTGCAAAAACAGTGATAGCCAAAGGAAAGTCTTGTTCCAACCAAATGCTTATTTCTTCTTACCAAACAAAAATATTTTTTCATCATATTGAACAAAGAGTTCTGTTCTGTTTTAGGAGGAATATGGTGTTTCTGTACTGGCAGAAACAAATTAAATAAAAGACTACAATTCTAGTTGTGACTGTCCTTGCCTTTCTGTGTCACAGGAAGATGTGAGTACAGTCACTCAGAATATGCAAGATCTCAAGACAAAAAGTGGGGTGTTCCAAAGCAGACACAAGAGATACAAACTTGAGTATACTGCTCACTGGTTTATTTTTTGCTCAATTTTAATATGGAAAAAAGGAAAAAAGACATAGCATTCTTCTTTTAGACTGGGGTTGCTGAGGGCAGGGGAATACTCCCCACCCCAAAAAAAAACCAACAAAAAACAAATCAAAAAACAACCACCAAAAAAAACCCAACCAACCAGAAACTGGTGATGTGAAGGATTAACAAAACGTAAGAATTTCGTCACACTGTCTAATCCTGAGCAATCACCAGAAGGGAGTGAGGTAAATCCTCCATCATTTGGCTCCTCTTCTGAAGAATCTTGAGGTGTGTGATATGAGGAAAATGAGATAATAATGAACCAGTACTGCAAAGCTGTAATAAAATGAGAAGAAACCTATATATATCATAATAGAAGTCTTATAAACTGAACTTCTGTTAAAAGTCATTGTTTGTTCAACTTCGAAATTATTTGTCATAGTTGTTCCCAATGTGAAGCCTAATTTCTTAAAAAAAAAAAAATCTTTCGTAACCTTCTACCTGAAGAAACTTCACCATTGAAAAAAACCACATATTTTTCAGGACAGAAAATAGACAGAGGAATTCCACAAGGAATGTTTTCAGGCTACAATTCTAACCAGTAAAAAAATAACTTTTTTTTTCATCCATAATTGACTGGAAAAGATGAAAAACAAATGTTCCAGGACAACATGAAATAGAAGTTGTTGCTTTTTGTTGTTTTGTTGTTTTTTTTTTTTTTAATGGTGAACTGAGAAAAGCCAGCCATGTGACATCACCACAGTGAAAGTTGGGATACACGGAAGCTGCCAGACCAGACACTGAGTACCAGGATCTCTACCTCTCAAATGAGTACACACAATTGAGTACACCTGAGGTTTATTTTCTGGTATTTTTATTCCCCTCTTACTGATATTGCTTCAAGCAGTGCATGCAATCCTCTTCCTGCAGCAAGAAGGGTGGCATTGTGATAATATGAAACTTAATGCACTAAAAGGAAAAAAAAAAAAAGGAATTGTTCAGTAATATTACTAAAGAAAAGACATATTATTTACCATCTTTTGAACAGCTAGGCTTCAGGCCAAATATACATCCTAGGATTGTCGTTAACACGCACACACAGAGTACCTGTGGGACAGGAAGGAAAAGAAAATAATATTAAATTACCACTGAATGGTTTTGAAAGCACTCTTTTTCTCTATAATGCTATACAATTGTACTGAAATTCATAAACGTGCTGATTAAGAGGCTAATTTCACTGTTCTCACTTCCACAAGTAGTTATGTTGTTTGCAATTAATTACTAGTGTATGAACATGCTTGTGACAACTGGGGCTATGCATATAATTTCTTCTCAAGTCATTTAGCATAGACATATCATCATGTCTTGATTTCTTTTATATCATTCTTTCATGATGATATATTTCTATTTCTTACATATTTTATAGAAACATTTTTACTCCACTCTTTCCTTCCTCTTACATTGTTCTAAGAAGGTGAAACAAAGTTTTGCCATTAACCACAGACTACAAACAGAAGGCAAAACCCTTAAGTGATACCCATAATTTTCTCAGGCAGGAAAACCCTTTCCCATTTCCTAGGATCCAGTTCATACTAGATCTGGGTCCACACCATGGTAAGCAACTGTGGGATGTCACATTAAGACTGACCACAGTGTCTTGCACTGACCAGAAACTATGGCTGTGTTCCTTTTGGATTCTGGATGCATTGAAGTTATTGAACAAGCAGTATATTATCCTTGCCCAGCATTTTAGGGCAAGATTTAATGCCTACTCAAATACAGGCACAGATTTCTTTTAACCTCATTAAGTATTGGATTTGGTCCATAAACTCTTTAGAAAAAGTATACGTAGTATCAGTGCATGTACAGTAATTAAAGAGAAGCCAACAATGCAGTTACAACAGCTATTCTATTTAAGTGTAGAATGTAATAAAGTACTTTGCCAGTAGTCGTGAAACAGAAGATACTGCAATAATTCAAACTGTCTTATACAAAAGAATTTGGGGAGCTCTGGGTAGGGAAAATATGTACATACTACCTGTCCAGTCACTGTTTTCTGAGGAGAAATTGCACTGAAGCAATACTTCAATAACTTCACATACATGGCTACACAATTCTCTACCTTTTTTTCTCCTTTCCCATCAGCAAAATCAGCTGAGCCTTGAGTAGGACACCTGAATCATATTGTGATGTGGCAAAAATTTCTTCCACTTTAAAATGCACCTAATTATTTCTCAAATATATTCTTTTTAAAGACTGTGAGCACTTCAGTAACTAAAAACTATTTGCATTGTTTCTAACAACTCTACAGTATACTACACAATTTTGTTCACTAAGCAGTTAATAAAGAGAGTGAGAAAGCAATTTCTGGAATATGTAGCATTGGAATTCAGATATTACTCTGAATTTAAGTACAGAGCTTTGTAGTCCTATTTTTTGTTTCTTTGTTTTTAAATCAGAATATTAACACATGCAGCATCAACACTTTCTGTTACATCAGTATCAACAATCTTATCTTCAATGTAAATTGTTCTGGACCTTTGAAATCCCCCATATAAAATATCATCTAGATAAGAGCAGGTGCACAGGTAGGTAGGTGACACTTCAAATGTAAGATGTTAAAGCCCAGAAAAATCAGTGGAGAGAGCGAAACCTGTTATTGTCCTTTTAACATTATTATTACTGTTGTTGTTGTTATTATTATTCTTAAATTACAAATGAATTCATTTATTTTTTAAAAGCCAGGTTGAGAACATTTTATTTCTGGGTGAAAATATACTGCTTCTCTGCTCCCACCAGGCTCTGCTACTAAGATCAAGGAGTAGAATGTCTGCTGGGATGTAAACACAAACATGCTTTAAAACAAGCAAAGCCCATACCTACTCTATCTGTAACAGGTTTATTCCCACATCTTCTAATAGCTACATGACCTATGGGATTTATGCCACCTAAGGCATCCTTGTACAGGAAACATATTGCAGTGCCACTAAATGGACTATTAATATTCCCTTATTGAGCTTGAGTATAGGTAATGCAGGAATTTAATCATGACACCAAATTAATGCAAAAATAAAATCTACATAAAACCCACTCCAAAGCCACAGCATTATAACACTCCTCAACATAAAACTGGTAAAACGTCACTAAAGTTCTCACAAATAATTCCTGTGATTTTGGCACCATATGTAAGAAAATCACAGTTTTGTATTGTATTCCAGGCTGTCAGTTTTACGCTTCTATGAATGTAATTCCAATAAGCAAAAACAAAAGGATTATGTTCACTGAGGCACATGAGTGCTCTTTTGGGTACAAAACACTATAAAATGCAATAATAAATGAAGATCTTAAAACTCTCGACTCACTACATTAAAGCCTTTGTTTTCTTAACCTTAGTCCCACTAGCTTAAATTTTTGTCTTAAAAATACTTTACTGCAAAACACTGAGGCTTCCCTCTCCTTTTTTCTTCTAACACTTAATAAAGAAGTTTTACAAAAACAGTAAGTTTACACATAAAGCATTTGACAATGTTCTGGGACAGCCAAATCTAACCCAGTGGAACCCCATGCAATTGCAGCTTAGTGTTTAAGGCTTTGAATTGAAGCTTTATCTTGAGCCTGAATGACTTCAGTCACATGGATATTATCCACACAAATGGCAAAATGTTCTACTGGAACAATAAGGAGCAGCTAATGCTGGCCAGCAGCAGCAGTTGTCCTTACTAGGCACAGCGAGAGGTGCCACACCAGTAGCTGACCTATTGTCAGTGGAAAGGCCCGAAGATTATCAACTCTGAGGATGATGAATATTCAAATTATTTTTAAACAGTCAGATACTCACTGCATCTCACTGCTGCAGCCTAAAGATGAACTAGTTTACTTTGCTTCTTTCTATGTTGCAATGTATCTATGCTGCCCAGAGAAGTTGTGGATGCCCATCCTTGGAAGTGTTCCAGGCCAAGCTGGACAGGGCTTTGAGCAACCTAGTGGAAGCTGTCCCTGTCTATGGCAGGGAGGTTGGAACTAGATGATCTTTAAGGTCCCTTCCAACCCAAACCATTCTGTAATTCTATAAGAAACTTCACTGCAGCAATAGGTTACTAATATTACCTGACCTGTTTTACATACAGGTAGCTCAGGTTTGGGATGCTGCAGTCTGCTGCATAAAGATTATATTTTTTTTAATACAAAGAAAGACAAGTAGCTGCATGCATTCTTGTTTACTAACAAGCACCTTGTTTAGCATCCTGCAGCAAGCACCAAATTCAAATCTCTAACTGCTACTACACTGTCAACATAACACCTGCCTTGAAGGTTTAATCTTCCTTTTTAAATAGGAAGAAATCTTACCTGTTCTCTCTCACCCATATACTTCCACTCAAAAGAGAAAGCAAGAACTGAGGAAAAAGGTGCAATTAAGAAAGAATATGGGAATCCAACATTCAGTAGGAAGACAAGTAACATTAAAGAACCTGGCCTTGTAATATACAAAAGCAGAAAATACAATTTTTATCATCTTTATCTTATGAGGTTGCTAGCACAAACTGTCAGATTCAGTTCTAATATGGTATCTGAGAAAAGTTTTTTAAAACAACACCGTAACAACTGCAGAGAAGAAAATGTCCTTTTTCGGTTTAAAAATAATTTTTAGAAAGTTTGTTTTGGAATCACAAAAACATTGTCATCTAGGGATGAATCTCTGTCCCATCACTGCTTCCTTTACGTGGGAGGAAGCAATAAAAGCTTTGCTTTGTAAACAGTTATAATGGTTGGGAATAGGTGGTTGAACGTCTGGAGAACTGCAATCCTGAGAACATTTCAAAAGCCTTTTATTTTGAGCTGGGTAGATGGAAATATGATAGCATGCTTAGAGAAGAGAATCATTTCCGCCACTCATCTCTAGAACTGCAGCTGAAGAGAATTTCTCAGCAGATTTTGGGGAGCTGGTGGAAGGGCCAGAGTCAGCAAGCATGCAGGTGCACACATCAGATTCCAGAGAGACTCCTCAGCTGTGCAGGTCTCACTGAAACACAAAGAAATCTCTCACTGGCCTTAGCCACTGCCACCTTTCCTATCATATTTTAGTCCTCCTTTACACAGTTAATACTACGGCCCTTTTCTCTTCACTCTTCTCTAGCTCAGTCTGCCTCTCCCACTCCCCCCTCTTCTATTCTGTATTTGCTTTGGCAAAGAAGGCATTGATACATCTTTTAATGAATCATTTTTCTGAATTATGTTGCTTTCTGTGTTGATCTCCCTCACTCTTTGCCTGCCATGTACCCAGTTGCTTTCCATCTCCCTTCCTTCATCCCTGGTATTCCATGGCCAACAAAACTTGTCACTTGTCCAAGGCTGAACACATATCCATTGACAACTACATAATCATCAAGGAAACCATGCAAAATAATGGTTTTCCATTCTAATCTCCACGATTGGTTCTCACAGTTGTGTCACATTTATCCATGAAGGGACAATGTCTAGACTGGGTCTGTAATGCCAGTATTAAGAAAACCCATGGAATTTTCCAAAACCACTGGGATCTGTGAAAGGCATGCGAAGTTTTTGCTGTTTTGTGCACCTAGAATAGATGACTAATGACCTGGACTTTAACACTGAAATATCTTTGAGAAAGAATTTCACCTGCAAAAGTATAAAGAACACAATAATAAATAATTTCAAGCCAGAACAGTGTCACCTTCTGTCTCTAAAAGGGCACTGTTAAAAATGCAGACAGCATACTGTATAAAGAAAAAAAACCCCCACACTTATCTACACTTGCTAGCAGCAAGTATTCATGCTTGTAAAAATTATTTTAAAACCAGCATAATCCCCTTGCCAACAGCTCAATTTTATTCAAAAGCAGGGGATACTTAATAAAGTTTAATAAACTGAAAGGCAGTAGATACTTCACTCACACCAGCACAGCTACTTAAGTAACACTTAAGTAAATCACCTAAAAAAAAAAAAAAAAGAAAATAAATCAGCACTGATCAAGTGCACCACTTCCTTCTTGCACCAGTCATCTCTTCTTTCCATATTTGCAAATATTTTTATGGTCTTCAAAGACTTGCTTCTGTTGATCTACATTCCACTCATAGAGGCCAGCAGGAGGAGACTCGCTGAGGCTCTCAGGTCCTGGCTGTTGTAAAACACTGGAGGTGACTAAATTCTGAAGTCAGTGGATGAAAATGCTGGAGATAACACCCAAAACTTTTCAGAGCTGAAAAGATTTACTATAAAAATGCATAGGCATTATTGTTTTTCTTCTCAAAGCACCATACAGAGGCTCTGCTCTCGTTCTATCTATTGAATGTTCCCAAGACTGTTATGTACTATTGCAAGCTAAGGCCATTCAAAGGACAAGAATGTTTTAAAGGTAGATTGAGCCATTGTCAGGTATTATAAAAGCCTTCACAGAGCTCACCAAAGAGTGAAAACTCTTCACTCAGCAGAGATTTATCAGCAGAAGACATCATCATACTATAGCTCTCTAAATACCTTCCAAAATTATTCAAACATCTGGTTTTTAACAAAAGGATGCCAAAAGACAGAAGAGTTAGCATCTGTCAGCTAGTCAGCTGTAATCTAAAACATTTTTTCTCGTTTGTTGCTTGCCCAACCAAATAGGTACATACCCTCGTGGAAGTCATTAGGACTTGAGCTGTTGTTATCAAAGCTTCACCCCAGCTGTTATGTTTTTCACTGCACTTTACACCATGGGAGAATTTAGAGAGAAATTAAAGTGTGACAACATGCTAGCCGAAAAGAAGGGGAAATAAAACTTCTAGTTAAATTCCCAGAAAGCAGATGGCAGCTGACTCTGCTATTTAATCAGCAAGTAGACTTTTGTAAAGACCTAAGGATAAACAGGACTGAAAAGTCATAATATGAGAAAAAATTAAATATTGTACTTTCAAATACAATTCTTTTATTCAACACAGCAGACTAAGAACACAGAACAAAGACCACCACTTTAGTGGCAAGCACATAGGAATGTACAACTGCATAGAAAGGAAAGAAACTGTCAGTAATTATGCCAACTAAAAATTGTTTTCCAAACAAATTGCACTTGACTCATAAATAAAAGCAAAATTGAATGTGAAAATATGGCCTTGGGCCATCTTCATGCCCTTCCTACTCCAAAAATCCCTTTTCAAGAATAAAGCTAAAGCTTTATTCCAATTTAGATTACTGTCATGAGAGTTGTGACAAGAACAGTGTAGAGAGGGGGCTGCTTCTACAGGGTACTGATTATACCACCAAATATGCTAAGTAAACCTATATTCACATCCATTTTTCTTTGGCAGATACTATTACTTGCCACCGTAACAGCAATATTAGCTTCCACAGGAAGACAAAATAACCTTGAAGAATAAGTGAAGAAATCCTGTAAAACACTAAGATTATAAGGATTGTCAAAAAATTGCAGAACCACAAGCAGTATGAGAAGAAGATAGGACAAATAAGGTTTCATAGAATCATTTAGGTTGGAAAACACCTTTAAGATCAAGTCCAGCTGTTTCAGTTATTCATTATAGGTCTTTACTAAGTACACTGATATCTATCATAGACACATCTTCAGCCCTGAATCCTTTGGCCATTTTCCCAAAACAAAGACCAGGACTGATAAAGAAGTTATTATTTACCTCTGCATCATTTGATTACAGCCCCTCAAAAAACAAAAGGCAGACTATCAAATTTTGATGCCTCATAACATGGAAACATATTTGAGCCAGAAGATTCAAGAACTGGTCCATTTACCAGAGTTAAACAGTGAAATGAAATATACACGGCCAGGGCGGAATATTGATTGTGTTGAAACAGCTATAACAACACTATACCTTTTGTTATTCTAGGAACAAAAACAACCAACGTTTAACACAAACTTGTACCCACATACTACCAAATTAGAAAGCATATATATAGGTTGATTTGCCTATATGCCATTACACAGCACAATTGGGACAAGGCTATGCTCACTCAAGTTTCTTCAGAAATGCAAATACTTCATCTTTTCTTATTACTTCCCTTTTCTCCTTAGCTAACTTACTCAGTGTCAAACAATTAAACAATATTTCATTTGCGGAAAGTCCTCACTTATACTACTTTTCTTTGTCCTTCACCACATCCCATTTACAATAAAATCCACTGCTGCCTTATAAACACACTTAAAGGAAACTTTCTACACAGGTGACTTGTGCAACACCTGTGCAGAAAAGTACTTTTTGCCTTTCAATGCAGAAAGTGTTTTTTAAAAAAGAAGTCAGGACATATATCAAAACAATGTAAAAATATCATTCCAATATGGAGCATTTTAAAATACCTTTTCTTAAAATCACATCCACTACTGTTTCATTCAAATGGAACACTGTCATGATGCAGCACACTGACAAACTCTAGCATAGCATATGGTCATGCTGATACTTGCCAATATATTCATTTCTACTATCAGCTTCAAGGTGAGAAACTCTTCATACCTTTCATGTTTTCAAAGCCTTTATTTACTCTGCTCCTCCTTTCAGCCAGAAGCAACAATAACATAGCTTCCACTGCAAGTCAAATCAGAACAATTCACGCTGTGTAATTCCAGTGATAACAGTAAAAGAATGCAAAGGAAAATTTTTGAAGGGCAGGAGTTGGAAGGAAGCCTTGCATAGTGTTTGTATCTTTAGCCTTGCCTGAAATCTAAGTTTTAGCACAGTGCTAAGTTCTTCTAAATTCAAGATAAATTACTACAGAAAGCCTATCAGCTTAAACTGTTAATGTGTTATTTATTATTTCAGTATCCGAGAGTCTTGCAGAACTATATGAAGGTGTTCAGAACAACAGCACCCTCCCTCCTCCCAGGGGTTTGGCTGCCTGTGCTTGGGGCCAGTTCTCCAGTATTGGTTCAGTTACTAATAGCACTATTTGGGATATCTTCAACCAGGCTTGAAGATAACTTTTCAATAAAAAGCTACAGAAAGCCTCTGAAGAGTCACTCTCCCCTTGTTTTAGCCAGCCTTGCCTCTGTGCCCTGTCTGAATGTGGTACAGCCACACTGCAGTCGAGTCCATCCTGGACAGTTATTCTGTTGACCCTAACTCACAGGCCTGCCTTCCCTTACCTTGGACCTCTCTTACCATTATATACTCACCTGGCAATTTAGACTGTTGGCTGAACCTGGTCAATGTCCCCTAATCCACTGTGCTCACCTTGCTCACATGCAGTGAGACTGTCCCTTTCCAATAGGCCACTGCCTATGCCTGCCTTGTTGCCACGACTGGATACAGTTTTACCTTCTCTTTCAGCATGACCTGCCTTCACCTGGTGCCTGACAGGTAGACAAAGATTTACTGCAAAATTAAAGAAATGTAATGGAAACCATAAGGCATGGATCGAGTCAGAACTCTAAATGCTGGAGCAGTAAGTCTGAGCACACACACCAATGACGACCCCAGTCACTCGTTTTGCCTGAATGGACCAAAGGGCTGATCCAAGCACAGTGTAGACTAACCTATCAGTAGAGATTCTGCTCTCCCACTCCTAGGCCAACATGGCTGCTTTCAGGCAAGCAACCAGCCAGCAGCATTGACAGATGCACAAGTCACAGAGCTGGGTATGCTTCAGCGTGGTCCAGGCTTTGCACTCCAGATGGAGTGCAGGCAGCCAAAAGCATGCACACACACTGCACTCCAAGGGGTGACTGAAACCTCCTGGATGGCTTAAATCCTCCAATTCAGCTACAGAAGAGAGTATTTGGTAGCCTAAACTCCATGCTGTTTTATTGATGCTAAAAGCCATATCTAAACTACCCATGTAAAAGCAAGCTGAAATGTGCTTAGCCAATTCACAATCACCCCTTTGACTGTGTACCCAAATCCAACCTAGTTGGGCAACAAAATTTAAACTGAGTTCTGAGTACAGTTTTTAACAAAGATGGTCTCTACTCTCCCTTTGTGAAGATTTTTGTAAAAGGGGAACTTGGGGAGCTGATTTTTTCTGTTGTTTAGGTTGGTATTGGGTTTTGTTTGTCTGTGTTTGCTGTTGTTTTGATTTGGGTTTTTTTTCCTATACTTAAAAATCCTCAACCAAATGGAAAGACTCAATTCCCACAAATGTTTCTTTGGACAATATTTTTACTTCATTTCAGCTTCTGCCTTTTAAGATAGGATATGCCAGCTAGCTCTATGAAGTGTAAATAAAGCAAGAATACAAATTAACCTTGGAAACTCTTCAGAGTTAAAATATCTAATTTTTTTATTGTATAAGAGCAAGATTATGATTTTTGTCTTCAATATCCAGCATGAACATCCCCACTTAAAGTACAATAAAGAAATTTTGGGTTTACAGCTCCCTGTGTATAACGAGAATTATTTGCAAAGTCTTCTCTGAAAAATGAGTTGACTGAAGAGAAACATTAGGTTATAATGATTTTTAAATTCATCAAACCCCAAGCTTTCTTTTGATGGCTTAAATTGGATAACAATGTCTTTAATTTTTGTATGTATAGTTACGATTTTATCCTAATTAATGCATTTAAACAATATCAAGAGCATGAACAATAAAAAAAAATGTTTTGTCAAACACCATGTGTTCAGACTTAAAACCAAGTCACCATGGAAGCTGAAGAGCTGTAACATTGGCAGAAGACAGCTGTAAAACATTGTTGTTTCCCAGCATTGGAATAGATTTTCCTACAAATTATTAAAATACTGGAGATTGGCCAAGAACTCTTCTAATATTTCTAAACTGAAAGCACTTCAAAGTCTATTAAAAATATGGCAATCCTGCCACCATCATTCTTCACTTCATATTTCACCAAAGGCTGTTTAATGCCAAAAAAAATTAAATCACCCAACAGTCAGTCACTTTAATATTACTGTTAAGCTGTGTGGTGTTTCTTGGATCTCAGAAATCCCATCTAAGCTCAGTCCAACACTGTCATGGGAGCAAGTAATTTCAGCAAGGACAACTTTTCCCTACTGAATAATAAAGAAAAAATTGCAAGGTGCATAAAACAAAATAATACAAAAAAGGCTGAAATTGAATGGTTTGTTGGGGGCCAAAAAAAGATTAAAGACTGAACATGGCACCCAGGCCTCCCAGATTCAGACAAGAGCATCCTTCAGTCCAGTGCTTAAGGACTGACTGATACCCATAAAAATACCCACACTGAAGTTGGCTGAACTCAATAACAACAGTTCAAATCACAAAGTTTGGGTAATTAAATACATATTTTTAATGGAAAAAAAAAGTATATAGATATGCATTATTAATTTTTTTTTTAAGTGCTAATCGATACAATGTCTGGGCACCTTCAAACATATTTAGGAGGAAAACCATCAGCATGAAAACAACCGAACAGGAATACAATCTTCCAGACAACAACATAAAAAAAGGTTGTTTCCACACCTTCGCCTCTGTGGAAGAAAAAAAAGAAACCAAACAAAAAAAATTGGACAAACTTACAGCTGTCTCCAAAATCCTGACGTAGTGCACCCATCTTTCCCTGCCTTAGCAGAAAGTCAGCAGCTACGGGTTATTTTAGAATGAAGTGGTGAAAAACTTTCAGGACTCATATAGAACATCTTGACATCCAATAGATGTTCTTTCTATAGTGTTGGGGTTTTAGGAGCTCTCCTGGTTTTTCTTCTGTTAAAGGAATTTTGCCCATATATGTTGCTAGGGGAGCAAATGGCTGGGTACTTAAGAAAAACAAGAGAGCTGGCTACAGAATGGGGCACATCTGGCTACTCTTTTGTTTTCACCTGAGTGTGTGGGGGCAGTCGGTCTCAGCGTTCAGGCAGAGAGGGAAGCTGCTTTCTTCAGCCGTTTTTCCTTCTGCTGGACAAGCCCCAGGATCCCAAAGCTGCCTTCCCTGCCCCGCTTGGAGCTGGGCCGTGGCCGCCCTGCCCCGCTGCTGCATCGAGCCTTCGCTACGTTGTAGCCGTGCTCGCCCAGACCTCCGGGGGGTTCCCCATTTGGATACATCACATCTGTCATCCAGGATTTGTGCTTGTCCCTGCGGTTCCAGCCTGCCGTTCCCAAGGGCCCGGCCAGACACGAGGATCAGCTGCCCAGGGGTTTGTGAAGCTCCTTTGTTCCATCCCTTCCCGGGATCCCAGGGCACCGGTGCCGCGTGCTCCCCGAGCTCGCTCCGGAGCGCCCCCTGCAGCCGCGGGGGAACCATCGCACCTGCCCTGCTCACCGGGAGCCGCCAGCGCCCCTGCCGGCTGCGAGCGGAACTGCACCCGAGGGGAAATAGCCTGACAGCCGAGAAGGCTGGGACTGGGTTTGTGTTTGCTGTTACTGTCATAGTTATTGGTGTTTGTTTGACTGGTTATACACATACAGATATATAATAATAAAGAACTGTTATTCCTATTTCCCACATCTTTGCCTAAAAGCCCCTTGATTTCAAAATTATAATAACTCGGAGGGAAGGGGGTTGCATCTACCATTCCAAGGGAGGCTTCTGCCTTCCTTAGCAGACACCCATCTTTCAAATCAAGACATATAGTTAGATTCTCTCCTGACTGCAGCAATGGCAGATATTAACTGGCAACAGAAACTCTTCCATAGGCAGAGACTGTCTCATTTATATTATGATAAATGGGGGTTTATGATTCATAAAAGCTTAACATAGTAACCAATGGACAACTGACACCAGATTTATAGAATCATTGAGTAGATGTTCCTGAAAAGTATGCTAAGGCACATGGAAAATAAGGAGGTGATAGGTGACAGTGAACATGGCTTCAGTAAGGGCAAATTGTGTCTGACAAATTTGGTGGCCTTCTTAAATGGGATTACAGCAGTAGTGGAGGAGGGAAGAGAAACTGAAATCATCTACATGGACTTGTGCAAAGCATTTTCCCCATGGCATCCTTGTCTCTACACTGGAAAGACATGGATTTGACAGACGGACCACTCAGTGGACATGGAATTGGCTGGATGGTCACACTCATGAGCTGTGCTCAGGGGCTCAATGTCCCAGTGGAGACCAGTGCGGGGTGGCCTTACTCAGAGCTGTTTGACATTTTGTCAGTGACATAGGCAGCAGGATCAAGGCACCCTCAGCAAGTTTGCCAACAACACCAAGCTGTGTCGTGCAGTCAACAGGCTGAAGAAAAGGGATGTCATCCAGAAGGACAGGCTTGAGAGGTGGCCAAAGGCCAATTGTGTGGTCCTGTATGACAATCCCAGCAGCAGCACAGGCAGGGCAGAAAATGGTTTGAGAGCAGCCCTGAGGAGAAAGACTTGGGGGTGGATTAGTGGATGAGAAGCTCAGTATGACCTCGCACCCCCAGCTGGTCTGCAGATGACACACAGCAGAGTCAGTGCTGTTGACATAAGAAAGAGATTCCATCCAGAGGGACCTGGACAAGCTTGCAAGTGGGACCATGAGAACCTGTCTTGGGGTGATTTTACAACAACACTGTATTCCCCTATCATCTGCTTATTGCCCAGAAATGGGTCCCATAACTTTAAGCTGGGTCCAGAAGAGGGGGGGGGAGAGAAGCCAGGAAAATTCTTCAGCATGGTTTATGTTCAAGGACTCTCACACACTCCCCTGCATCTTCACCACAGCAGAGCGGAGGGAGCACCTTCCTGCTTTTAGCCAGCCTGTTAGCTGAGGCAAGAAATTTTTCCCCAGAGTGTGGCTTCTTCTTCTGGAACTGTTCAGCTTTGCTCTGGTCCAAAACATCAGAACATCCCCAGGAGACCCATGCTGTGGCCCAGAGGGGAGGCCCTGGGGCGCTGCACCCCAGCTCCAGAGCACCTCATGAGAAGCTAAGCAGGACTCTAAAAAAAATCCACCATATTTCTCCACAACAAGAAGGTTTATTATCTAACATTCTTTTTTTTTTTTTTCCCTCTTTGCCTGTATGCACCCTGCTTGTTAAACAAACAGTCTTCTTTCACTTTCCTCCAAGAAATTCCCTTCAAATTTGTTGGGGGAGGGGCTGCCAAAACCTGTCTTCCATTAGAGGACACATTCATGTCAGGACATTTCCTCATAATTTGTCTCAAACCGAGACAGAACCTCATGAAGTTCAACAAGTGCAAGGTTCTACACCTGGGTAAGGGCAATCCCCGAGGTGAGTGCAGACTGGGAGGACTCACTAAGAACAGCCCCACAGAGAAGGACTTGGGGGTGCTGGTAGATGAAAAGCTGGACATGGGCCATCAATGTGCACTCACACCCCAGAAGGCCAACTGCATCCTGAGCTATATCAACAGAAGTGTGACCAGCGGGTCAAGGGAGAAGATTTTCCCCCTCTGCTCTGCCCTTGTGAAACCCCACCTGGAGCACTACATCCAGCTCTGGGGCCCTTGACATAAGAAGGATTCTTAAGACTTCTTGAAGCAGGTCCAGAGGAGGGCTACAAAGATAACCAGAGACCTAGATCACCTCCCCAGTGAAGACAGGTGGAGAGAGTTGGGGCTACTCAACCTGAAGAAGAGGAAGCTCTGGGAAAGCCTTACAGCAGCCTTCCAGTACCTAAAGTGACCTACAAGAAAGCTGGAGAGGGACTTGTTACAAGAGCATGTAGTGATAAGACAAGGGGAAATGGCTTTGAACTGAAAGAATGTATGTTTATATTAGATATTAAGAAGAAATACTTTATCATGAGGGTGGCAAGACAGACTGCCCAGAGAATCTGTGGATGCCCCATCCCTGCAAGTGTCCAAGACCAGATTAAATGGGCTTTGAGCAACCTGGTCTAGTAAAGCTGACCCTGACCACAACAGAGGGGCTGAAACTAGCTGATCTTTAAGGATCCCTTCAGACCCAAACCATTCTATGATATGATAAGGCTAGAAGAGACCTGAAGAGGTTTTCAGTTCAATCTCTTGCCCAAAGATGGCAGTTGGTTAGCTTTTGGGACATGCCTTTAAAAAAAAAAAAAAAAAAAAAAACAAAAAAAAAAAAAAAACACAACCAAACAAAAAAGGACTGGACAGACTTAATGAAAAAAAAAACCCTCCAACTTACAGACTATAAATATATTAAGTGTACTCCACAGAACTTTTTCAAAAGTTCACAGCTTATTATCTTTATGCACTCTGAAATGCTTGAGTTACTCTTATGATGAGACTAAAACACTTTCAACATCTCAGTCTGGACCTTACCTGGAATTTTTTGGTAATTTTTTTCTACTTAGGAATTCTCAAGCTACAAAAACTCCTTAAGAATTTTTCTAACAAAAGTGTCAGTTTAAATGAGTTTTCCAGTTCTGACAAACATCTGAAGCTGTTGGAAAGAAACATTCTCTTATGTTATTACTTTTATTTCTCTCAACATTTCAGGCATGGAAAATTTTATTTTAATGGAATGAATGAATCAGGCCAAAATGCAATGCCTGAGAGTTCCTGGCAAGTGGGGATAGAAAACCTCAAACATAAGCAAAGGTTATGCTGCTCTTGGGCAGCAGCATACTGCTCACGCACACAACAGCCTGGAGAGACTACAGACAGAGAGAGACAGTTCATTGGGCTTTGAGGGACAAAAGTTTGAGCTCAGAAAACTGGCAAGACAGTAAATGAAAAGGTGTGCTTTAGGTCCTTAGGGAAGCATATGGGTTAGTAAATGCCTGTGGGCCTCTCCCACCATTTGTGGTATCCTTCCTGTGCAGCAGCAACAGCTGCTCTGTAATAAGGTAAGATTGAATTGTGGACAAAAGCTGGGAATGTTGAGGTTGTGTTCACAAACTGCACAGACATCTGCAAGTGGCAGGCACATGAGAAGGAAGAAGAGAATGCAGACCAGTCTGTGCTTTCCAGAAAAGTGAAAGGAGTGATCCAAGTATTCCCTAATCAACAGAAATGCATTCATGAGTTTTTTAAAAATTTCCACATAAGCTTACTTGAAAGCACTTACTTTTCTGTCCTTACTTTTTTAAATCTACATAAATAAATAAAGTAGCTGTGCTTACAAGTAGGATAAATGCAGGCAGATGAGGTTTATCTAGACACTTCGATAGTTTCACATTCCTATAAAACTCCAAACACCAAGCAGGTAAGCCTACTAACTTGTTCCTTACATTGGGATATTGTCAGTGCTTTATAAATACATTGGCTTGTGAGAAAGAACAAACTTGCATTTCCAGCTCCAGTCTTCCACTTTCTAGCATGTTCAGCTCAAATACATTCTTGTTTTACTCAATTCACTATAACCTGCAGTGTTTAGAAAGCTTTCCAAGTTCTCACTGAATATCCTATGTTATCCCAGGGTCTGCAGTCACCCAAAGAAAAAAGAGCATGGCCATAAATACTTAGAATTTTAAAGTTATTTCTATATAGATGACATATTTCACTCTGACACTTTAATCAACCCAGGATAAACCTTTTGCCAGTTCTCAATGAATAGCTATGGTATGGAAAATAAGAACTTAATTCAGAAAAGTAAGTACCTGCAAACACTAATTTGTACTTAGCTCCAGTCTCCAAGTGGCTATGTATCGCTAATAATTTTGCTTAAAAGCTCAGGGTAACAACATTAGGTTTTGAATAGGATATCAGTATTTCCCACTATTCAGTATCTAATATCTTAGCCTGAAAAGAGCTGAGCTGTTTTCACCATCCAACTGCAGTGGCTTTTATGGCACAACCTTAAGCTCCCCAGAAAACAATGAAGTAATGAAACAAGCTGCAAACCACAACCTTTAATTAAGGGGCATTTCATCAGAAAAAATGACAAAAAAAGTTCCTGCATGGAAACTACCATAGATCTTCACACAAATTTTCACACTTTTCTTATAACATTCTGAAAACCTTATAAACAATTTACCACCCGCTATGTCAGAAAGTATGACCAACCTGCAGTTGCTATGATATGAGTGGACGATTCATTTGAAACAGTAACCAGATTACAAAGATATCAGTAAATTTGGAAAGGCACCTTGACCCTTATGCTTCAGTGTATTGAAAGCAGACTACTTATGCATACATACGTACGCATATGCAAAGTGAAGTCTGCTGCAGTTCCACTAAAGCTTCCTTCCAAGAACACCACAATTCCTTCACCTTGATAACGATTTTAGCCTCGTAATGATTACTCCAGGAAGTTTGGAAGGTCTTATTTTCACATCTCTATGGGGAGGATAATTATAATACACTAGCGTGGATAAAACTGGAAAGTGACCTACCTGCTAACAATGGCTTTGGCTGCTAGGGCTTCTGAACAAGGGCCAAAAGTGCCTCCCAGCAGTACTTAGAGACAAACTTTCAACCCACGGTAGCTCAAATTCAGAGAGAGGCAGGTTTTTACACTTCCTCTGTCCTTTTGGCTCTTGAACTCTTTTTAGCTTTTCCAGCCATATTTTCCGATTTTAACCTGGTTTTGTCTTGCCGGGTGTCCCCCCTACAGCAAACAGCTAAAACCACGTGACGGAAGACGAGAAAATCATTGACACAACAAAAAAATTTTGAAAGATTCAACGCTGACCACTGTCAAGAGTAAAACAGACCAAGAGTTACGAATCCCTCTTTGAGGCAGGTCGCTGTCTACCCGCAAGTGCCACGCTCCTGCCCGAGGCGGAGCCGTCCCGCAGCACTACTGCCCTGGGCATCCCGAGGAGCCCGTGCTGACAAAGGCGATCTCCCTCTTCCAACACCGCCGGGAGGCTTTTAAGGTCCCGCCATGGGCTCCCCGCCTATCTCCTGAAGCCTGGAGACGGGCGAAACACCTGCGCCAGCCGCAGCGCTCCCCACGCTCCCTCCAGCGAGGTGACACCCGGATCCGCCCCCCCCCTGCCCTTACCAGGGACAGCACTTTGTAGGTGTTGGGATCCTTGCTCTTGCCGCCCGGAGGCTTCTCCGGCTCCTCAGCCACCTCCATGGCCGGCAGCATGGGCACAGCCGCAGCCTGCAGCCCGCCATCAGCCGCCCCTAGCCCGTCCAGGTGGTCCTCGTGGCCCTTCCCCGCTTGCTGCCCGTTGCCCTGCATGGTCCCGGCGGCTCTGCCCTCTGCCCGCCCGGACACGGCTATTAATAACCCGGCGGCCCGGTCCCGCCCCGCCCCGCCCCGCCCGCAGCGCGGACACCGGCTGCCCCCGCTCCCCCGCCGGCAGCGGCGTGGAGGAGGGAGCGGGATGTTCCCCTCCTTCCCTCCCTCCCTGTCTGCCCGCCCCGCTCGGTCACCCCTGCCTGGCCGCCCCCCGCTTTCCGACCCCTCCCTACAGGTGAGGGAGGGCCGCGGCCGCCCATCCCTGCGGGCAGGGCAGGGCAGGGAGGAGGTGCGGGGCCGGAGGATACCGCGCTGCTCCGAAATAGCGTCTGGGGGAGGGCGCCGGGCCGTGTTTACGAGGGAGCGCGGAGAAAGTTTCCGCTGCCCGATCCCCGGGCGGAGGCGGTGCCGCGGCTTTCCCCGAAGCCGCCCGGCGGCGGTGGCACAGGTGCGCGCGGGGGCGGGGGTCCCGGTCCCGGTCCCGGTCCTGCTCCCGGTGCTGCCACAGGCACGCAGCCAGCCCCCGGTGCGCGTTTGCACCCAGGGCGCTGCCGGCTGCTGGTGTCCTTCTCAGGGTGCTTCCCTCCATCCCTGCCTGCAGTTCTTCGCCCCTTCCCGAGGTTTTGCCCTCTCGTCCGTAAGTGCCTGCGGGGTGCCCACGGAAACCCCCCACGCGGGGCATCAGGCCAACCGAGTGCCTGCACACCGGGGGCGCAGCTCAGCAGGCGGCTTCATCGCCCGCCCAGGGGACACTGAGTCTCCTTTGGGGTGATTTGGGCTGTTCAACCTGGAGAAGAGGGGACTGAGGGGAGATTTCATCCCAGTTTACAACTTTTTCGTGAGGGAAACAGCAGGGGCAGACACTGATTTCTCTGTGGTGACCAGCGACAGGACTCAAGGAAACGGCCTGAAATTGTGTCAGGGGAGGTTTAGGTTGGATACCAGGAAAAGGTTCTTCACCCAGAGGGTGGTTGGGCACTTGAGCAGGCTCCCCAGGGCAGTGGTCACAGCACTAAGCCTGAGAGAGTTCAAGAAGCACTTGGACCAATGCCCTCAGGTGCATGGTGTGATTCTTGGGGATGGTCCTGTGCTGAGTCAGGAGTTGGACTTGATGATCCCTGTGGGTCCCTTCCAACTCAGCGTATTCTCTGATTCTGTTACTTTGGGCTCAGTGCCCCCAAGCCACGTCCTGCTCAGAGGGGCATCATTGTTGGGGTGAAATCCATGTTTGGAGCCCTTCAGGGCCTTTTATTGGGACTGACACTGTCTGGCTCCAAGGTGTCACTTCCCACTCATTCCTACTAAATTCAGCCCTGCTTGTTTGGCAAGAGAGAGTTGTTTGTACACACCCTGACTGTCCATGGGGAAGGGCAGTTCACCCCACGTGTGTAGGTACAGTCCTGACTGCAGAGTTGGCTCCAGACATGGGTAATTCCTCCTTTCTCTAATAGATCTGTGAGTGTTGAGTAACATCAAGGCTTGCAAAGTATGCCTAAGCTTAAAATTGCTAGAAGTATCTCATTGTCCATAATTTATTTTTATACTATATAGAGTTTTGTATGTTGACATTAGGCTTAGACTTTCAGTTCTAATGGGACGGTGGGTTTTATTTCCTAGGGCTTCAGGAGTCTATGTCAGATTTTTTTTAACTGGCAATGTACTCAGAAAGGAGTAGCACTTGCATAGTTTCTGACAAAAATCCATATTTTCTGAAAAATAGCTACAGTGAAATGAAAATTTTCTTTGGAGGTGATCTTGATCCCTGTTGAAATGTTGTTGCTCTGCTTTCTATTTCAGTTGAGTTGCAAGAACAAACTGTCAGTACAACTTCCCATTAAAAATAATTGCAAAGGTGCTGAGTGTACATTACTGCTGGTCTGTAGCACTGCTGCAGCTCACAGCATGCTGAGGGTCACTGCAGGGCTGCCTCCACGTGCCTCTTGTCGTCTAATGAGGTTCCATCGGTGCACTCCTGAGAATTTCTACACTAATGTTTCACTTTGTCGCAGAGGAAAGAGAAAAGCAACAGAAACCGTGAGAACTAAGCTCTTGAGCCTACATTAAAAATCTCCTTTATTCCATTAATGTGGCATTTCCAACAGCTGTCGACTTACTATGTGTTCAAGGATTTTGACATGTGAACTGTTAAAAATTGCAAACTGAATACTGATTGCTCAATCATTTTAAAACTCTCATAAAAACTGACATAGTCAAATTGTTTTGGTTTTGGGTTTTTTTTCAGTGAATGTGACTTTAATAATTAGCACAGGTGGCAGTAAGCCATTCACTTTTCCTTTTTTTTTATTTCATAAAAATGAAAAGATATTGCAATCACATTTCTAAGTTCAAATCTTTTCTTTTTCCATTTCCATTTTCCAGAAAATTTTTCCATTTTCTCTCTCCAAACAAACAAACAAAAAAGATAAATTAAAAGTTTACAAGGTTTTATTACAAATAAAATTTCAATTTTCATTTCCTTGGTTTTTTATGTAGAAAGATATTTTTTCTTAATTTTAAATATAAGTCAAACAGAAATCTTTCTTGTCCTAAGTGTCACCCACTCAAAAATTTGAATAGCACATATTGTATACTGATGATTCAATGAAAATTATGTATAACTACATTGCAGACAAAAAGGTATCTTTTTTTTCCACAGAAAGAAAGGATATTCTGCAGCTGGAGCTAACTTCTGAATTGTTAATTCATTAACTATTCATTAACACTTACTCTTCGGTGTACAAATACTCATGAAACAGCCTAAATTTTATCATTTCTTTCTGTGACAATACAAATAGTTAAGGTACTTCAGGCTAGGCATGGAAAATAATTAACCAGCATGGAAAATAATTAACCTAACAGTGAGAAGTAAGCTCATTTGAGCTGACTGACAGGGTCAGTCAAAGTGCTATAGACAAGAGAGCCTGGAAAACCAAAAAGGACTAAGTTTTGATGCTGAATGTATCAGATGTATCTAAATAAATCTATTGAATACTGGGGGAAGAGGCAAAACACTCCCAATATTAAACCTTCAAAAATCCACGTATGCTTGATTGCTTTGGGGTGAGGTTGTTAAATAGCAGTCAATACCATTTTAACAAATCTGTGACAAAAGACATCATTGTGCAACAAATTAATTGCAGAGATTACTGAGGTTGCAAATCCAAATTCCAAAAATTGACTGCAGCCATTTCAACAGAGACTGAGGAAGCTTTTGAGGAAGCAAGCACAGCTGCCAGCTCAAGCAGTAACTGAATCAAGCTGCCCCACCAAATGTCGAGGGAGAACAGCAGTAACACCAGCTTCATGTTTTCTGGCCTTATCTGTAAAGGGAGTTATTGAGATTATCAATTTTAATCTGCTGTTCAGCTGTTAGTGGCTGCAGCAAAGATAAACAAACATAAATTATGTAGTAGGAGAAAAAGGTAAACACAGGAAGTTTTCCATGTGGCTGCATGTCACAGCCTGTGATGTTTTCTCCTAGCATTTTTTTACCTCGACAAAATCTCCACCAAACATCTGTTTTTAGAAAGACCTGAGGAAACACTAAGTACTCTCATCTGGCCCATTATGTAAGGTGGCTGTGGCCCACTTAGGAGCTGTGGTTAGTGACAGGAGTTGTAAATTGCACCATGTTGCATGATTGGACAATCCACTTGCTCCAGCCGGAGTTGGGAGGCCCTGGCTGCTTTCACAGCAGGGGCACAGACTGAGTTTGCAGGCAGAGGAGCATCATCTTGTGAGGTTGCCAGTGATAAGCAGCTCCAGGCTGGCTGAGGCTTCACCCTTACATTGCAATAGAAACCAGTGGTTGGTAGTTGTGGCAAGTATTTCCTGTTGCATTGCCTCTAACCCGCAGCAAAATTCCTGTAGCCAAGAAAAACCAGGAGCCCCAGGAAAGCCTGAAGCTGCTCATTAAAGACCACTGCTGCTCAGTGTAACACTGGACTCTACCTTACAGGAGCTAATTGACGCTGTTTCTCAGCTCCTGCTATAAGGACTTCTCCAACATTGTTGCATGAGAGTTGCATTGTAAACTAGTCTAGAAATCATTGAAAAATTGGCAATTGTGGTCGTTTCTGTAATGTCTTTATGGGTAGTTTTATTTAGCATTCAAAATGTGTCTAAAACTTTACAAAAATGCAAGTCTGTAATAAAAGGAACAAATGAAACTGGAGGTGTATCTCAAAACTGTTTTATTATGTCTGGGAGTAATGCCTAAGATGAAGTCAGAAATCCCATCAAACTGTGTGGACTGAACTGTGTTTTTCAGGTTTGCATCAAGACATGATATATAACCCAGCACAGATCCCAGTCACGAGGGCAAGGCAGAGTTTCAAGACACACTTTGCAAGTCTCAGGTTCTGAGCTTAGGATCAAGATGCCTCTTTGTCAGGAAAAATTAATTAGTCCTTTATAACTACTTGCTTCAAAATCTGTTAATTTTACTCCCCAACATGCTCCTTTCAATAAGTACGGAAAGAATTTTTTTTTTTTTTTTGCAAATAATTACCCATTTTTGTTGTTTTGCTGGTCTCCAAAAAAAAAAAATCTGGGGATGATAAACTGATAAACTAATATTTCCTGTATAATTGAAAAATGGCATAATTATTCCTCCTTTCAGTCTTAGTTTGGCATATATTGTTGGAAATTTAATAACTGCTAACACAACAGTTGTTAGATTGCTGGCAACAGTAGAAGAAAAATATGAAAAGTCCTTTAGCAATAAGAAATAATTGTTTGACAGTGATTTCCTGTCTCTCTAAGCTATATAAAATTTTGATTTTAGAAAAAATGCCTATACTCAATTAAACTATAAAATCCTGATGTGATGACAACATATTGGCAGTATTTGTTGGGAAGCAGACTACAGGATGTTTGAATACTTTAATGCTGCCCAAGCAGACGTTCATTATGCTCTTCCCAGCATAATCTCTCTAGCAAACACAATTTCAATACCTAATTTGCCAACCATATCCAAGTGGTCTGCACAATCAAGCAGAAGAACACCTTGGTACCTAGAGTGGAAAAGGTGTAGGTTGTTCACCAAAAGAAAAAAGGGAGTGGGGGTGGGGAATACAGTATTAGGGTAAATACCCAAGTGGTTTCTTGAAGATCTGAAGGGTTAATTCAGTCCTCCTGGGAGGAGTCCAGAGCAAAGCAATAGTGTAGGTACTGTAACATTCACTGAAGCTAGAGGGTGATTTAAAGAAGATAAATTGCTCTTTCACAAGTTAAATATTGTCTTAAGATTTAAACTAGATATCACCTTACTTCTCATTGATTTTTGACATCTTGAAGTGAACAGGATTCAACACAAACCAGGATGGGAAGGAAAAAAACTTTTAAAATACATGGTCAGTTGGGAGCAGAGATTTGAAAAAAAGCATAAGGAATTTATCAATGGGCATCCGGCATCTGCATACGAATTTATATTCTAAATCATATAAACAGTTTTGAAATTCACTTTTATTTCACCCCTGGAAGTACAACAACTGCTCCATTAAATTAGGATAAACAGAGGTCAAAGACCTGCAGCTGAGAAGATTTTTGAGCCAGAGGGAAGTTCTTCTGCTAAATACTGTTTAGGATAATTTTTTATCGTGTCTAACCACTTTTTGAAGACGTACATGTTTTTTACAATCTACCCCATCCTGTAGTACAAAATTTTGCATTCTAACTTTTGGTGAAGAAACACCTCCTTAAATTTTAGTATCCTGTTGTCACCATATAAAATATGTAGGTTGATGTAATTTGAGGAAGTTCCATGTCCTGTATAGTAGCTTTACCATTCAGATGCTCCATGTGTCCTTTTCAACAGCTTACAAGCACTGGCATTCACTACCTTCTTACTGGAAACAAGTGCATGGAATGCCAAGTTTTTATTTCACTGCTGGAACAAAACCTATTTCTTTTGAAGATACTAAAATATCATCAAAACAAGATTCTGGAAGAAATATTTACTGCTAAAAAATACCTGGAATTATGCTTTAAGTCAGGCTGCACTGAATTAGCATAGAAAAAAAAGTTTGTGATTTTCACAATGCAAGTTGTTTCTTCCGGTGTTTCAGCAAACCACAAATGATCTAGGAACTTGTTGCACATTTAAGGAAACACCTGGTATTTTAATATATTATATTACTCAATACACAAAATTAAAATACTACATGTAGGGATAATAAGAGAAAAACCATATGTTCTTAAAAAAATAAAAATGAAGGTATAAGATGGGAATTTAACAGTCAACATTAATATTAACATTATTAACATTAATGTTATACTTGACAAGTATAATGTTAAGGCCAGCTGGAAAACTCAAGAGATAAAACTCAAATATCTCAAAGGGGAGGGAGGAAGGGAAGGACAGAGGGGAGTACCTGGACGGAAAGAAAGAGGAAAATTTTATCTTTGTTTTTTAGTGGTGTAAATGCTAATTCTCATGCATCTGAATTTTAGTGCCCTGTGTGCAAGCATTGCAAGTTTAGCAGATGATCCAATTCAGTAGAACAAAACACCTAATGAAAACATTTTGTTGTTTGGATCAAATTTCCTCTCCATAAAAGGGACATCCATAAAGCTTCCAAGTAACTTGAATAGTTGTGGTACTCACCAGTAAGCACTCCATGTTTCTGAAGATTTGACCATCACAGCCCTCACTGGACAGATGGTTTTGCAATCCTGAGAGTTCTCTGCGCAAACACTTTTGAAAGCTTAAACACTGTCTAAGAGTAACATCTTTACGTAAATTTTAAATAAACCATGAATTTTAAAGCTAATAATCTCTAAGAAAGCTGACTCAAATAATTTTTTCTCAGGGAGACTAACTTTTCCAATGGAATTATCTAACATTCGAGTCTTACATGTTGTTAGCTGTCAGAAATAAACACTTCTCCTTGCACTTCCAAGTCAGCCTATGCCTGAGCTGCTCGCTGGCACACATCTCTTGCTCACCCATTCTGCTTCTGTGCTTCTTCTGACTTGATGCACGTGCAGAAGAATGCACCAAGCAGCTGAACATGGTCTTGTGATAGGAAATGTTCACGTTCCCAACTCCAAACAGTGTGAGTGGGCGTAACCAGCACCTGATCTCACCAGTACTCCCTCAAACATGGAGTCTTCAGCTCTCCTTTGTCACCCAGCTAACCTGTGCTGCTTCCTCTTGGGGTCTCATGGCAAAAAAATATCCAGGGAAATTCTGGGAGAATATTTTAGTATTATTCTTTTGGGCTCCATTATCTGCCCCCTCTGCATTTATGAAATCAGATATTTAGAAATATTTATAAACATATAAGAACACGAACAATTGCTTCTGGCAAAGCTGCTCCAGAGTCATAAAATGAAATAATTTTCTGGGACATGTCCCAGGCAAGAAGCCCATCAAGAAAAGGAAACAATGCATGCTTAAATAAATACTTTTGGAGAATCTGCATGACGTCTCTAGCAGGGTGCCTATTGCTGAATCCCTGCTACTTTATGGCCTGGGCTATGGCATCATTAAAAGACTGTCTAGAGATTCACTGGACATAGGTCTCAGGAAGTACAGCTATTTCCAACTATGGAGAATACCAGGCAGTGCATTCTTCCAGCTTTGATACAAGGTCTGTACAACATACCCCAGACATGATCTTCAGCAGCCCAGAAGATCACAAGGGGTAGGGCAGCCAACTCCTTAAGATGAAGTAACAATGTGCTTTAACTGGGAGTAAGAAGCCATTGCCCATATTTTTCTTGCCATTGAAACTCAACCCATTCCTCTACTTTCAGAGGAGAATTTGACTGTTTTTAAGAGTCACAATATTGCTGGTGGACAAAGAGAACTGAAAACTACAGGTGAGGCTGACAGACCCCATCTAAGGAACGTGTGCTAAACCAGTCCTAGAGGGACACATGGTCAATACTGACTCCACAATTAGTATAAAGGAATACTAAAAACATAACATTCCAGTCTCTACTATTCTCCATTCACACCTTCCTGTAGCCCATAAGAGAAGTGGAAGGCATTACTCCTCCATCTATTCAGGAAGCAGAATAACAAAAAGCCGTGTGTTTAATAAACACAGCAGCCACTCCTCTGCTGACCTGAAGACAGCACTGGCTATTTCAGGCAGCAGGCTCTTAGCCCATTCACTACTCAATCCGCTCTTTGTTTCAGCTTAATTTGCAAATGAGTCTTCTGAGGAGTAGAGTTAAGTATCCTTTATAAAGTTCCCAAATCATTTATGTCAAGTGTGTTAACAAACTTTTTTTTCAAATATCTACATTAAACTAAATCAATGATTCCCCTATGTGGACATGCCACAGCCAGATTATCTTGAGATGTCCGAGACAGGTTTGCTCTTTCCATATTTGCTTCCCTTGGTGAAACTTGTTTGTCCCCAGTTTCTCAGTAGTCCATCACTTATGAGAGAGCAAATCTTGGCTAAGCATCATTCGCTGTAGGATATGCACTGTAGGTAATGCAGACATAGTGTTACCTTCTCATATGAGCTCTTCCTGCTAGGACTTTGAAGCTGGAAAAAAGGAAAATATCTCAAAAGGCAGATGTATGAAATTTACCTGACAAACAACTCTTCCAGAGCAAAGCTTAAAAGCTAATTTTTAAAATAAGTTTTCTCTTCATGTTGTTTTAAGAAGTATGAAGAAAAAAAAGCCCCAATTTTTTTCATCAGCTTTTGTAGGGTTTCTTTAGACTGTCATCATTTAAAAACTAATACGTTCAACCAAACCAAAGTATGTATTTGACTTTAGGGAGATTGAATTGACTCGACTAGGATGTTAGTGGTGTCTAAAAGTCATTTCATCCTCACCCCAGAAAGAAACATGGCGTGGTTTTAGTTTATGTTTATTTTTGTCTGGGGTTCGTTTTTCACGGAAAGTTCCAAGAGCTCTACATACCAAATATGTTAAAAAACACAGTTTACAAATTGTTGGTAAATCATTTTGTTTCTGAAGAATTGCTTGTCTTCGGAAAGTATCTGTCTGTAACTCTTTCAGGGTGTTAACTAACCATGGGGTTGTTGAGATTAGTTACCCTGAAAGTTACTCTTATCTTCTGAGCTGCCGGATAAATTGCAGAGGAAGCATATGAACAGTGGTGACTGCTGGCATTTTGAACATGGCACAGCATTTGTGCTAAGGCACTTCTCTGTTAGTTACACTGTTAGAAATGTTTAGTGTTGATAATCACTGTAGCTTTCACTGACAGCAGGTTGGCTCATAGTGATGGCCTGTGACACACAGTTAGAATTGCTAAACAAAGAGCTAGATGAGAATTTATATTTTGAAATTCAAAATCTGGTTTTAATCTAGCCTATTTAAAAAGAGGTCAAGAGTATATTTTTCATTGCTCTCCATGGAGAAGAGGGATAGGGCAATCAATTCCTCAAGATGAAGTAATGATGTGCTTTAATTGAGAGTCAGAAGTCATTGCCCATATTCTTCTGATTTAGCAATCCACTATGCCCCATGGGCTTTCAGATCATGTACAAAGAATTATGAAACAAGAAAACTGTAGGCATAGCTCCATGTTCTTCCTGGCATTCTTAGAGAGCAATGGGAGTGTCTAAAAGGAGTCAGTAAATGCAGATTAACTTTTCCACAGAAACAACACAGATTATTTCTCCATGTGGACAAGAAGTCATAGTTTCTTTGCCTGATACCTCAGAGAGACATTTCCTCCAGCTTTTGTAACAGGCCTCTTTACTAGCACACTGTACAGGAGCCCCAAGCTTCTCACTTTCTGTGTCTCTCAGGAGGAAATCCAACTCAACAACCTGAGATCAATCAGGAAGACCAACCTGATAAGGAGGCTGACTCACCCAGGACCAGCATCTGGGGCTCCCACTAGGACCCAGTCTCTTACACCAACTACCAGTTCCAAAAAGAACTAATCAGCTGGCACTGGGTAATAAGGTGGGATGAATCCCAAACACTGATGGTCAGTCCCAGCAGTGCTATTGCCCTTGTACTCCGTCCAACCTGTACTTTGTTTACAAAAGCCTACGTTAGCAAGCATTTTTATTTTTCAGAGTCTCCACCAATTATTAGAAGATAGATATTAATGGAATGAGTTTTGAGGATGCAAGGAAGACATTATGATACTTCTTTCCATATGCCAGCTTAAAACCTCAAAGTACGTGCCACACATCAATCTTTTTTCAAGTTTTATATGAAGAACAGAGATAAGGAAGCGTTGATTGTACCCTGTGAACTACATAAATACTGAATACTTGCACAGTTTACATGAAAAGAATTTAGAGTTACAAGGCAGTAAATCTGCTTATTCTTCCCCTTTATGGTATAAAAATCCAAAGTCCCAGCCTATCAGTTTACCTCATGCATCAGCTCAAGCATATAAAAAAATTTCCCTCTGATCTTTTTTCTAAAGTTATATATCAGCAATTCATGTTTATCTTATGTGTTGTGTATCCCCTAGATAAATAAAAGATGGTCAGAAAGATAGAATATTTTTTTCTGCTACTCTGGAAGTCTGCAAATGATAAAACAGGCAGGCCTTTTCACTGTCCAGCACTTTAGGGTAAGAGTTAAATAGTTTTCTGTCACTAATGAAATAACGATACTGATGAATAATGATCAACTGCTGCACGCTGCATCCAAAATAACAAAAGATGTAGGGACCCAGCTATTATGATGGTCACTTTATAGTCACTCAGTCATCATATCTCGCCTCTAGGAAATTTAATACATTTAATTGCCTTTGGGCTCTTGCAGTTCTTCTCTGTCTTCTGACTGCTCTCAGTAGATATAAATAGAAATGACCTGCAAGGCAGCTTCTCTGACATGAAAGTTTCTGAGCAGACCACATCCTCCATCATGTGCTTGCTCTCCTTTTAGCCAGGCTGCCTTGCCCCAGTCTCTGTATATGTTCCAACAAAAATTCATGTATCTTTTTCTTATTAGGAGTTGGAATAGGATTTTGGCAAAGCAAGCAAGGACAACAGCGTGAGTTTTGGATGTGCTGAAGAGGAGAGTCATGGCAGAAATGCTGTGCTGGAAAAAATTTCCTGCCCTCAGGGAATTTTTAGGACTTCAAAACCTCTCACATTCTGCACCAGGTCAGAGCCATCTTTCAGGTGTGGAGATCCATCAGACAGAAAAACAACAAAACAAATAGCATATGAGTTATTAAGACACTCACTCAAGTTGTACAAAATCTGGCATCAAGTTCATGCCTGCAAGCTGCTCCAGCTCTGGATTTTGTCATCTCAGCAGGCCATGCAGCAATATGGCTGTCAGCCAGGATTCACTGAGTTCAGGTTGTTTGTCAGCTCAGGAGAAGACTGAAAGAAAAAGTCATGGAGATGATGCATTGGCATCTAACCTTGTTCTGAAAATTGTTTGGATGACAAGGCTGTTTTGGGACACCACTGAAAGCAAATTCAGACTGTACAAAATTATTATTTAATTTCATGGATCTGACAAATTCATCCAAAAAAAAAATCCAACACCAAAAAACCACCAAAACCCAAATAAGTTTTATTAAGCTTTTTCTGACCAACTCTATCCATGCCCTTTTCCCCCTAGCTAGTCAAAAGCACTTTGTACAGACATTTTCCGGCTCAGCATGACATCTCTTGTCATTCTTCCCAACCTCACAAACACAGCTGGAAGTAAAGCAAGTGGGAAATATGGTTTTCCTATCCACATGTTCAGGAATATGATTCACAAGCAACCAAAGCAGAGCATGAGCTAGGACTGATGAAATGGCAGCACCAGCAGTGCTCATACAAATCCTGGCCACACAGATACCTTTTATTTAAATTGCAAAAACCCAGGCAAGTTTCTCAAGTTACTGGTTGGTAAGGACTTGAGATGTTAATCTCTGTTAAACATCTTTAATGGCTGTCTCAATCAAACAGGTCTTGCATTACCTTTCTGAAGTTAAAATGCCCCTTCTTTTCTTTCAATTAATCATTATTCACAGAAGCAAAGAACACAGACCCAACTGAGTCATTGAGGCAGTTGCCTGCTCTGATGGGTAACTGTGTAATTCAGGATGATTCAGAGGTCGACCAAGCTCTTTACTTTAAAGTATTTCTGTTCATCCCCTGCAATTGTCATAGAATAGCTGTTCCAGAAGCTTACCAGTGACAATCTGTCTCCTGATTTCCAGTTGGAATCTACTGCTGGCAAATTTATGTGTCGTTATAATTGCTTGGTGCTAACATTTCCCTATACTATAAATGATTCTTTATTTTCTTTCTCTGCTGTTCATTACTACTATCATTCCAAGGAATACAGCTAGAAAGAGTGGTTTATCTCCTCTCAGGTTCTGGGTTTGCTCTGCTAAGCAAGAAAATATTTTAAAATCTCTCATTGTTTGTGAAGTGATTAAAGTAGGTAATCACATAGGGATTTAATTTTCCATATGATATCAGAGCCTTCCTTTGCTTTTGCTTCAAAATGAAATCACCTCACACCTAACTGGAATTACAATGTTCCCTTATATTTTGGAGCCCCTTTCTTGTACTAAAAACCAACAGAAATGTATCATCAATGTGCATTTGCCAGCCTTACATGAGCTCGACTCTTTTCTACCTCCAACAACCACCTCTGAAGGCCATGTGAATCACTATTTGTCAAGATGTTTATCTTCTGACTACTGGCAATCCAGGATAGGAGGTGTCACCAGTGGCAGCCACAACCTTTTTCACTTTGAAGCAAGTTTTCTGTTATATAACAGTCTTCTGAAGCCCTGTGTGCACTCTGTAAAGGCTTCAGGATGACTAAGACCACTTTATTGGAAGTTTCACTGCCGCTGATTGTCATTCCAGGTCTACACAAAATCTTTGTGTCCCCTGGTCTGAGCTGGCCAAACCCATAAGTAGCTATATATGAAACCATTCAGAATTAATATCTGATGAAGAAATTATGCCATTCTTTGTTTCCTCTTCTCTACTTGCCCACTAAGCTATCACCACAGCTCCTCAGTGCAGCCAAGCCCCTGTGGCTATACATACACCTGGAACACCTCATTTGCATTCAAAGCAATGAGAAGTTGACAGTAGTTCACAAAGGACACTGAGCAGTTAAAAAGCAAATGGATTATCAGAGACCAGGAGGAAATCACAGTTTTCTTCAGTTTAACCTCAAACCTCAGTAAACAAACCGAGCTGTCACACAGGAAAAACCTTGAGCATAAACAAGACACTGATGTGTCATGTCCCATATGTCATTATCCCATGCTATAGCTGTCCAGAATAGCTGTGCAGCTTGGTTGGACCAGAAGGAGACTGTGGATTCAGTGATTCATAAAGCAGAAGTTTCAGCCAGAACAAACTTTGTTCAGTGCTATTTTACAGTGCAGTTATTCTGCATTAATCACAGTAGAGAAACATGTAATAGAAAATAGAAAATCAATTCCTATGAAGAAGTATAATCTCTCTTACAGTGGATTTCATAAAGTTCCTGTTATTCAGATTTTCTTTTGACTTTATGTCATGTATCAATTGTGTTTCAAAAGGTGCCACTTTTTACAGCAATCAATCAGCAAATTTGTCTAGCAATATTGCAGCATTGTGCTGAAGGTTGTGTTAGGTTATTCATAACTGGGAAAGAGGGAACTTTCCATAACTGCACTAACAGCAGGTAATAATTTCTCCCTGCATTTTGGAATATAGAGTGCTTATTATGTATGATACAAAAATATTTTATTGTATTTTTATTTCTATATAAAGCTTTCACATTTCTTTTATTCACTTTTTTTGGTAATACTTGGTAGCTTTTAATAATAGAACAGTTGGCAGTACAACTGATAACATTTCTGATGGATTATTTCTCTTAAGCACTTTCCTTGTGAGGAATACATTAAAAGAAAAACTATATAAACTTCTGTAACCCATATGGTTTTGCAGCATTTCACATGCAATGGTGTTTACTTAAAAGTTCCCAAACACAGGTCATTCAGACCTACAGAAATTTTCCATCTAAGGGTCTTTACACAAGTACATTAAATTAAATCTGTACCTCAGAGAACAGTTATGATGCCATTCATGTTATCATAAAATGTTAAAGTTTTTTGTAATGGAAAAATGATTTTTTCTGGGCTTCCCATAGCTCATTCCATTCCTTTGTCAGAAACTATGTGATTTCAATAACTAAATTCATCACCTCTACATTAAACTTTCTGAAAATCCCAAGTTACAGAAGCAATATGATTTCTGGTCTGAGAAAGCATGGGTGGCAGTGATCACAGTCCCAAAGACTGAGCATGAAGCTAGTTCACATACTGACTTTATTCCAAATTAATGGTTTTGGAAGCATGGTTGGCAAAGGAAGAAGTGGAGCCATAAGCTAAGGGCCAAGCTGAAGAAAGGAGTTGAGACTTCTTTCCTTGCAAGTGGCAACAGCTGGAGAAGACAAAGATCACACTGAGACACAGATGATGGGGTGAAACATGACTGGGGCTGGGAATAGACAAACACACACACTGGAGTAAGAGAAATGATGAGCAGGAACCATGGGAAAGATATTAGACAGCAGACACAGCCAGTAACACGCTACACAAAAAAACAGGAACTTCAGCGGTTTCTTTCTACCCAATATTGTAGGTCAACTACAAGGAGAAGTCACTGACCAGTCCTTGTGTCCTCCACAGCCCACATTTTCCTAAGGAAACGTTACCAGTCCTTTTAGAAACATGCCTCCCTGCCATCTCCTTTCCCACCAGACAGCATCCTGTTTGTTGTCACTCTGTCTGACACTACCTTTAGGAATCAAGATTACAGGGAATTATTTCCACCAAAAGCAAAACCACTGCCAAACCACTAAAAGCAAGTTTGATACACCAAACAGCACCTAAAAATTGTTGGAGGTGTTCACAAATTAAAATTTGCTGTAACAAAATTAAAATTTACTGAAGCAAATACAAGCTCATATCATATGTGTTTCCTCAACCTATGCAGCTAAACTGCTTCCAAAACTTTGTAACTACTCATAAGACTGAATTGCATACCACATAAAATGCAATCTAACTCATAACTGAGTAAAGGAAATGAGGCAAGATTTCTCATTCTGTGGAAAGAATTAGAGTAAGCAACAGCTTCAGTTCACCTTTCCCATGGGTCTGCAGTTAAGCTTTTAAAAACACCAAGGAACAAAAAATTCAATACTCTGTTTTTTTCTGCATTCAGACAGTGGTTTGTTTTCCGACCTTCTTCCCCTTTGCAACTGAAGACTGCTTAACGGTGCTAGGGAGATATCCAGCATCTGTAATCTGAACAAAGTTTAAAAGAATATAAACTAGTGACATGAAAAGATGCAGACAATGTCCCTTGGGGAAGAGTGGAAAGGAGGACTGCAAACTAACCTCTTTGGAATATGCTACTTCATGAAAGTGTGTTCCCAGATGCAGAAAAGACATCCTTTTCCCTAAAATGAAGGAGAAATTCATCATGAGATGTTAAAACTTAGTATCATTTCTGAATCATATTTTGCATTCTTGGTTGATGGGAATATATTTCAAATGTTCTAGAGATGATAGAAATGGTATTCACAGATGTAGTTTTGGTAGCTAGACATAATTCCGTCAGCTTTTCCCCTGACAACAAATAGGAATGAAGAAAAAAAAGCCCAAACCAGCACAGCTGAATCTATGGAAATTACATTCACTAGCTCGCCTGAAAAGCAAACAAAGCTTTCTTTTTCAAAATGCTTTTCCTCAGCAATTCCCCATAAATCCTCCTTCTTCCCTGGGAGAGCTGGTTACTCCAGAGATTCGAGAGAGAATTCTGTGGTATCACCTGTATGTGATAATAAGAGAAGGACAGAAAGATTGTTAGTTGCCATAGTTGTTATTAAAAGGTTTTTTTGGTTGATCAAATTGAGTTTTTTATGTTTACAGTTGACTGACACAGCTTTCATCTGTGCTGATGGGTGTTAAGCTGCTCATACAAAAAAGTCTGACATATCTGAACTGCAGGAATACAAGAAAACTTTTATCCTGCCTGAAGAATAACAGGCTGGTATTCTGCCACTAAGAAAAAAATCAGAGCAATATACAAAATCCACTGTCTTCAAAAAGCATTCCTGAAAAAGCACAAATCTTAGCCTTAGACCCTTGAGGCATTCCCATTGCTGAGTAGTCACTAGAGGCCTATACTGCCTCCAGAAGTGTCCAACATATCAGATGGGTCAGTGTGCCCTCAGCAAGTTTGCTGATGACACCAAACTGGGCGGGGTGACTGGTAACACCAGAGGGCCGTGCTGCATTCAGAGACACCTCAACAGGCTGGAGAAACGTGCTGACAGGAACCTCATGAAGTTCAGCAAGGGGAAGTGCAGAGTCCTGAGTCTGACTACCCAGCTCCAGACACCAGCATATGCTGGGGGCCATCCAGATGGAAAGCAGCCCAGCAGAAAAGGACATGGGGATCCTCATGCACTAAGTTGAACACAAGCCAGCAATGTACCCTTGGGGCAAGGAAGGCTAGGGATACCGTGGGCTGTATTAGAAGGCGTGTTGCAGGTCAAGAGAAATGATCCTTCACCTCTACTCATCACTGGTGGTGCCACACCTGAAGTTCTGGGTTCAGTTCTGTGCTCCTCAGTACCGGAGCTCAGTGCAGACTTACTAGAGAAAGTCCACTGAAGGGCTACCACAGTAATTAAAGTACTGGATTATCTTTTCTACAAGAAAAGAGACTGGGAGTCCCTGGAAGAGAGCTGGAACTGGCCATCCTGGAGAAGACCCAGGGTGGGTTTTATCAAGGTGTACAAAGGGTACAAGGGAGAGTGCAAAGAGGATGGAGTCTGACTATTCTCAGGGGTACCCAGTGACATGACAAGAGGCAATGGACACAAACTGAAATACAGGAGATTCAACTTAAACATAAGAAAGAAGACTTGGTTTAAGATCCACTATGTTTGCAGTGATCTGTAAAATGCATCTAGACTAACCTTCAAGTTACATACAGGTCTCTTCCGGTTTTGCCTCTAACTTGCCCTGTAACTAGACCTTGTAGGCATTCAGAGATCCTCCTGAATTACTGTGGATATCCTTTCTGGAGCTGGTTTAGAAGAACACAGGTAACTTAAAGGACAGAATGAGGGGAAGAAAAACTGGGGGGTTTGATTTAAGAAATTTACAGAACTTAACTTTGGCTCATGCCGCCATCAAAATGGGGACCCAGATGTAGACCTCATTTTTATTTCAGCTATATGGCACCACAGACAGTCATGCAACTTTTTTAACTCAGTTGCCTTTTCTGTGTGCTTTGTAAGCACAGCTGGATTTAGTATGGTTGGAAAATCTGTTTGTGAACTGTTGATCCCACTGAAATCACAAAGTGGTCAAAATTCTCTTGTCCAGCCATGGCCTTCCTGAGAGAGTGGTTTCTAAATCATCTCCTGCTGTCACTGTAACTGTGATTCTGGGATCTGTTGTTGAGGTATGACCAGGCAGAGAAATTGAATCCTTATTGCCAAATATCAGATTAGTTGAGCCTCTTCTTTGGTAGGAAGGAAAGACTGTGCCCCCCACCTGCCCAGATGAGGCTGCCCTGCCTCTTGGCTTGTAACACCACTCTGTACAGTCCTTCGTCTTGTGCAAAACCACACATCCCTTTAGGGAGTTGTTCCATCTGTTAGGCAGCAATCTGACTCACTGATAAGAGGCAAGCTAGAAAGCTCACCAATTTTGTCTTTCCTTGGAAAGCCTCTGGAAAGACAAAGTACTCTTCCTCCCAGCCATGTTTCTCTCACATAGGATAAGACCTGGAGAAATGCACTTCTCTGCAGCCAGTCTTAGGAAGCACTCACTCTTCTCTCAACTCCCAACCATTACAGGCAAAGCAGGCTGTGGCTGAGCTTCCTGTACTGTGAGCAGGTTGGTTTGTGGGACACATCAGCTGCCAAGTCTCCTTAATGTATATTCATAAGCAATTGGTGTCCTTGGCACTTCTGCTTTAAGTCTGATTGACGTCAAACCCATAGCTGTCCCAAGTCCTGACCCTGGCTAACACCAAGTTGAATTCCACCCAGCACTTTTCAACCTTCAGAGGACATTCCTGTTCTTTGGTTCATGCTTCAGGGTCTGGGAAGGATTTGTATTTCCTGCCACTTTCAGACTATGGTAAGGAAAGTCATTCCAGTAGTCTTCACTTCTCCCTCCCCAGGGAAATTGTGATGGGACAGGCAAGTGCTGCTCTAAGAGGACACTCCTGAGCCTCCGCTTTTCTCAAGACTTTGGGTCCAGAGGCATGACAGATTTGCTTGCCTCCCTATTGACAGCTTTTCACCCAGAGGTAGTAACTCCCCCACTGCACAGAAATGGCACAGTTAGGATAGAAAAAAATCTGTATTTACAAACACAGTTGCACATGTTGCATATGAAAAATCCCACCATCCTACGTACAAACATTGCAGGACCAGTGCAGGAGGTAATTTTAAAAACAGCCCTTTCTATATATATCCATTGACACTATTTCCCTTGAGGGACCATGTCCAAGTTAAAGGGTATTCTGTGCCACTTCAATGTCTGCACTCAGCTTTGAAGGTACTTCAGGGGGGTACTGACAAAAAGCCAGCGGTCTCTGTAATAAATATTAAGTGAACAAAAAAGGTTTGTTTTATAGACAGTCTCACAGAGCCAGGGTGTGGTGTTAAGGAAATAGTAGCCCTTACTAAAAATACATCAGTTAAGCTTTTCCTTGGTCTGCCTTTTCTGGAGCAGGATAGGCTGTTTCCCTTGCCTACTTACTTTCATCATTACTCTGCCTTGCTACAGAGAAAAGACTAGATATAGGTATTGCCAAAGTTCTGTATCTGCTTAGATTTGGTTCTAATCTTCCAAAACTTAAGAGGACGCAAGCATAAGAGAGGAAAACAGCAAGGTCCTCCACAGTTCAGACTTTCAATGTCTACAGGAGCACTCAGTTTCTCAGCTTCAATAATGGTCTATGGAAAATCACATTTTACAGAATTTACATTTTTAATTCTCACATGTAAGGTGGGTCTGAGAGCTGAGACTTGACAACATCTGCTTTTACAGTCAGTAGATTACTTTGTGCCTATTCCACTTCAGCTTCGGGAGTTTCAAAACTGGCTGAAAAATACAGATACAAAGGGCTTACCAGTTTGGGAAAGCTATACTCACATCCCCTAGAAAACAGAAGATTGAAATATTCAGAAACAACATCATTTCTTAGATCTCAGGACAAAGCAGAGCGGTTAACAAAGGAGAATTATGTTTTTAAATTAAATACAGTGTGTTTATTTTGTGTTATTGTCTATTTGTTATTACTTTAACTTTTGAATTTATCAGCATTTCAGAGTAAAATAAACCCCATCAATTTTACACATTCAGTCACTGTTCTTTTGTCCCGCTCTTCCAGAGTAAGAGTGTAGATTTTTTTTTTTTACTAGAGCTAGGGTATGATTTACCATGCAGTGAAAAACCAGTTGTGTTCTTAACTGGGGCAGTTTAGCAGAAGTCTGCTTTAGGTGGGCGGACTTAGATGCCACAACATTGTAAGGTGGTGAACTACAATTCCATGATGGTGTAATGGTTTAACTGAGATAAAAATATTTACATTCAGCTTGGTCCCACATAGTGATTTTAAGATCAGTATAGCTAAACTCTGTCTGGTGCCTGGGCATACACTGATCATCTAAGACTTGAGGGGAAAAAAAATGTCTTGTGGTGGGTTTGGAATTTTGTGCAGAAAAGGTTGGAAGTTTAAAGCTTCCTTCCTTAAACAGACATACCTCCTTCAGTCCACAGTTAGCTTTATAGATTGAAACACACTTTGACATGTTTCTTTAAAATGCCCACTGTGCCTATAAATCAAATTTTGCTATTGCCAGGCATTAGGAAACCATTGCAAATACAAGTAAATTGTAAAAATTGTAAAAATAAATACAAGATAAAATTCTTTTGTGTAGAGCATTTCTTTTACCTCTTCATGTTCAGATTGTTTTAAGATTTCTGAAGGGTACAGAATATGGCTCATTTACTCTAACTTCACTTCACTTGTTACTGGCAGAATGAATTAACCCAAGTGGAAAACACAGGTGATGATCACTTGCACTACATATAAACCTTTTGTGAGTCTCAATATGTTTCCATGGAATTAACAGGCAAGAAAGAGAAATTCAGAACATTTCAGGACATGCTAGTGTTAGAGAACCATATCCTCTCTGATAAGCACAAGGGAAAAAACACACACACTACTCTCAAACTGTCTCATTTTTCAACTCCATTGTAGAAGTATTTTATATAAAATGTATAATTCTGGTGTGTCTGCACTATAAAATATGTCCTTTTGTATTTTTATTTAATCACTACTACTACTATATATAATATATCATGTGTAATGTATTTCTTATAGTAATATCATATATTAGTTTTTGCATAATAAATATATAGTCTGTATTTTGAAAGCCTGGCTCACCAATGACGATTTAATTCACTTTAGATAATTTTATGCATAGTTATTATTCAAATTTTATTGGCACAAAACACTTGACTGAAAAGCAGAAATTTGAAAAATACTGCCACATACTTTAGCAAGGGAAAAACTGAAATCATTTAAATTTTCTTTCTTCCAAGCAGTGACACTTTTTCAAAGATAATCAGTTGCTTTCAGTCTCAAATGTTGGCAAAAATGTCTTTAGCCGTAAGATCTCGGAGACGGGTTCATTTCTTTCCTGGTAAAAGTCAAGCCCAGTTAGCAACTCCACATCCCGAACACGTGCAGAATGAGCCTGAACTCTTTCTTCAACCCATTCAGAAAGTGTCTTATTTTCCTGTCAAAGCAAACAAGAACAATGTTCAAACACATAAAAGACTGCCTGTTGCTCGGTGGCAGTGTTAGGCAGTTACCAGTGTTTCACCTGGTTTGACAGAATAAGGGCCTCCAGTTGGTTAAACTTCTTTCAGGCTTTCCTAGGCATCTTTACAGCCTTGCTTTTAGGGATGTCATTTAAACAGAATCAAATAGATGTCTTTTCTACCCACCTCTCCACTTCCAAAGTGACAGAGAAGAAAAATTATGCTGAAATAGCAAGTGTGACTTTTAACTACAGAATACATGAGTCACATTTCAAACACACACATAAGGACAGTTTTAGTTACAGCACAAATTAGCTGCACTGCTCAGGCCAGTCAAGCAACAGGCACCTGACAACCCAAAAAAAGTCCTTACAGGAGCTCAGTCTTCATTGCTGGACAGCAACAATAGTTGCTGGTTAGATGGGGAAAACAATGAAAATGTAACCACTAATCAACCAAAAATATTATTTTCTGTTCCTTTACTACAAGGGCTTTTTGCAAACAGATGGTAATTTGCTTTTTCATTAACAGTATCTGCTTCTGATGCAAATGACACATTAAATGTATGTTACTGCAAGAACATGATGAATATAAAGTGCGAAGATATTTGGGGCTTATTGCTAAACTTTAGAAATGACAGTCAATTTCTAAAGTATAAAGCCTAATTCATTAATTATTAGTCAACCCTCAACTAGTAAAAAGATCTCACTGGGAAGTTGTGGATTATCCACACTACAAATGGGGAGACAAAGAAGTTGTTGCCAAGTAGGGCAAACTTGCACTGTCTGGAGTTATGAGCTCAAAATTATAAATAAAAACCACCTGTGAGGGCCAGTTCAAGTCTGTGCAGCTGTACTTGTGCAATATATACACTGACTTAAGGAACCTTCTGCAACCCAGAGTTTGTGGAATAGACACTCAGCTGCCTCAACAATACATATTAGACTCAGATAGTTTGCTACAAGGCAGAAGATTTACTCTGTTACTGGTAAACAGAGATTTTATTTAACTCAAGTATGAATTTTAACTGCAGGACCATCGATCCAAATGTCTGCTGTGTAATTTCTCATAGAGGTGGAATAAATGATTGAAGGAATTTTCTAGCAACTGAAGGGAATAACACTCAAAGTCCTCTGATACGTCTGGAGTAAGTTTATCCTGCAGTGTTCCATAAAGATATCCCATCTCCCTGTTGCCTCTGCTGCTGTTCTCAGCCCTTCTCAGGTGACAGCATTTCCCAGTCCTTTTATCAAGCCTTCCTTTCTTCTTCCTTGCTTCCTATCAGCTCCTTAGTTTCCAGCTGCCTCTCCTGGAGCTCCTTGATCTTCCGGTGATTGCTTTAACTCTCAGCTCACTCTCAGCTCATGGGGAATGAGTTAATTTAACAGACTTACATTCTCTGGATGACTAGATTCCAATGGGAATCAGTTCACAAAGTTCATTGGTACACAGGAATGCAGAACTATACTTACAGCACAGCTTTCAGTGTTGTCAGGTCGATGAGGAATGATAAAAGACAAAGCATCCAAGGACCCTGAACAGTTCAGTGGAGTATAGGATGTATTCTTGCAGCTTGTCAGAACCACATAGTAATGGGTTGGGACAGGGATTTTTGTATTGTTTACATACCTACAAAACATTAATTCAGCCATTTATTGAGATATCAAGTATTAAAACCACTGATGCAATTAGAAATTCATAGAATTTATCTCAGCATATATTTTTCAATACTATATGTCTTAAATTTCTTTTATAATTAAAAAAAATACCTGATGGGATAGACAGCCTCACCATTTATTTCACAAACAGCCAAACATGCATGGATTACCGTGCTACAAGCAGTCCCACTGAAACAGGACTGCTTAACATGGCCAATACTCTATTTTGCCAAAGCCAGTGATCTCTACATCTGGAAGAGTCAGGATAGAGCATCATATTTGCCCTTCATCATACTAAGAATTTCAATTATGTGAATTGGAGAAGAGAGATGAGAAAATTACCTTCTGACTCCTTGCCATTGAGAAATGTCAGAATGGTGATGACTTGTGGCGCTGTAGAAACCAGTTTAGGATACTCAACTGAAAATGTCTTTGCTGCCCTTTTCTGACTATTCTGCAAACATGGTCACTCTCGTGTATAAACTGATAAGGAGCTGAATGTTTCCCAAGCTTTTTTGTTCAGTATTGAACAAAACACCATCACTGAAATTATTATACTGCTCTGCATGACTGCCTAACCATGCTGACTAAAACATGATTATTCCAAACTAGAGGCAGCATTATGTGGTCAACTGGGTATTTCAGCATTCTGCTTGGAAGGAAGTTATAGTCTCCCCTCCCTTCCACCCTTACACTACGTGGCAGGCTGATTTTCCCATTCTCAAACCATTTTTAACAGATGTGGTCAACTGTAGCCTGAATAAAACATCTCCAGTGGCAGATTCAACTGTGCAGATTTCCCAGCACCTTTCTACTCCATAAATGCTCTTACTCTCCCCCAAGGCATTTTACCTAATCTAAGCCATTGTTCTAATTCTGTTTTTATTTCCTTCTGTCCTTATTCACTGACACAAATAATTAGTCTTTATCTTTTATGTGTACCTCGAACATGTCAGATGTTGAAGTGAGCTGTGTAAGCTATAGCTATGCAAAGGTACCTCTCAGGAATGTTACATTTGCATTCCCAGTTACACTATTCAGTGAAGGCAAACACACAAATCTGACCTTTGGTAAAATACATCGTTTGAGACAATAGGAAGAAACAACAAACAGATGAGTGAGCCCAACAAGCAAGTGAGAAAATTATGCTTAAGCATATCTTCTGCAGGTTTAAATGTCATATATTCTCTCAGCATTTCTGTTGCAGAGGCCCATAATCTAAAATCTAGGCATAATCTTGGGAAACTAATCACTAGTCTGTATCTGTGCATGTGTATAGAGATACACATGTAACTGCACAGCTTTTTTACTCTTTACTTGAACTTCAACTTCTATGGTACTGTATCTGTTTGCAAGAGCATTTCCTGTTGTATAAGTAATAGTGGATGTAGGATTACAAATAGAATACTCCATTATCCATGATACTTGTTTCTTGGTCTTTTTAAATAATAATTTGTGTGGAAACACAGAGGAAATCACATAGAGTTTGACTTCTGACTTTTCCATGTACTTACTGCTTAATTTCATCAGGGCTGTCAAAATGGCCATCATAATTGTAATCGAACACTGGTCCACTTATAACATTTACCCCATTCCTTTCTCTAGCATACTTCTGAAGAAGCACATTATGGAAATAGTCCCATATGTCTGTCATAAAAAGAAAATAAAAGCAAAATTAATATAAATTTAAAGTAATTTCACCACCGAAGAAAAATAGTGTATTTGTGTTTTCCCTGTAGATTAATAATAAAAAGTTCAGAACTAAACTGCCCATAAAATCAGCTCTTTTTTACACAAAATTTGGATTTCACCACAGGGGACATACTCTCACCTGCCATTGAAAGAGGTATGGTAAATGCTACTATAGTCCTGCAAAGCAAATTCCACTACTGGAGTGTATAATGATTCAATCTAAAGCTGAAACTACAAACCTACAGCTGAGAGGTCATTAATTTCTGGCTGATCTGCCTGTACCTGCAGTGTGCCAAATAGTAGGAACTGACCTAATGGTTTTGTGAGAGGAATATTCACCACCTGAGAGTTAGTTTAACTGTACAGAACTCATATCAAACATCACTAGACAATTTAGCTTGTTTCACAGATGTCATTCCAGAAAATACAATTCATAGGATACAAGCTAGTGAAACTATTCCAATATTTACAACTGGCATGGCAAAAAAAACCTGATGGGTTTGGGGCATTGAGGGCACCTCCTATTGATTTACCTGTTGTTTATGGTCTACAGTAACTTCTTGTAGTTTTCCTTGAAAAATTGGATCTTTCACAGTCTTTGATTTACTTGGTTTACTACTTGGAAGATCAAAGACACTGAGGTCTTCTGGATATCTATTTTTTTATAAGAGTGAATGAATAAATGAGGTCTGAATGTATTAGAAAGATAGTTACATATTGGGTTTTTTCCAGCTTTTTCCTTACATAATTCCTCTTTTTATCCATTTTCTAAGAAAATGAGCCTAGGCCCAACAGTAAAACAGGATCACAAGCAGTTACAGAAAATTTCTCATCCGTGATTGCAAACAAATGTGAGTCAGGCTGGATGGGAAGAGTTAATTTAGCTTACCACACCTGCATAATAAAAAGATCTATTATAGAAAGAGTATTGCAAAATTAATATCATTGAGGTCTTCTCTTCAGATTTTGCAAAAAGAAAAAATACCATTTTCATTCACCTTGAATTTTCCCAAGGGAAATTTTTATGAGAGTTTCATGGCTAGCATTTCATGTTAGGACAGCACAGAGGAGATGAAGAGCAAATTCAAAAGCAAACAGGTAAGCAGAGAAAAGCAGAAATCAGATGGGACTATACACAGAAAAGAAACCCCATATAAATGTGGTTTTAAATTTTCAAACATCTACTTTTAAGAAGTTTTAAATATATTTTCACAACATCTGGATATGCAGCAGGCCATGCATTAATGTTTTAAATTCCTGTGATAGCTTTATCAAATCCAGAACCATAATTACAGAAAATTAATCATAATGAATCAAAATTTTGCAACCTACCTTTGAAAGCTTTATACATGGGAACAATATTGCTGGTGAGTAAGGCATCATACTGTCCAAGATCAGATGAATTGTAGTCTATATAAAAAGACCAAAATATAAATGAATGGAATACTATACAAAGACAAATTGATTCATATGTCACTATGATTTGTAGGTACATATAATTCAATTACATTTTACATTTGAACATGAGCACATGATCCTACTGCAAACATATCTCCAAATTTGTTTGTACAATCTGTTCAATAACTAATAATTATCAAATTTGAAAATAGGAAATGAATATTTGTGCAGAGGAAGAGGGACAGCCTTTCCTTCCAGTCCTTTACATCATTCCAACCAGTCTTCATCACATTCAAGTTGTTCCATCTTTAAAAAAAAACCCTTAAATGTTCTAAACTGAAAATATTTAGATACAAGTAGCAGCTGCCCTGCTTTTGGTCAGTCTGCAAACACTGGAAAGCTTTTTCTGCCCAACATGCTGATCCAAAGAAGTTTGTTTTGGTGTTTGAGTATATGTTTAAACATAAACCCACATCCAGCTGATTAAGACTTTCTAAGGTCTCTCTATAAAAAGAACCATGCTCACTGGGAGGATAGAGGAAACTGTGGGTCAGGGTCAGCCCTTCTGGGTAGTCGGAACAATTTTGGCTCCAAGCAACAGGGATTCTAACATCAGGCCGCAGACAGTCTGAAACAGTGGGAGGAAGAGGAGATGTGTTTTCCTGTGAAAAGGAAAAAAAGTATTACACCCACGGCTGTGGCTAAGCCAATGCTTTGTATGGTTTTAACTTTCTAGAATGGACTTCATTGAATCTTCTATTTTCATAGTGAATCAGGTCAATGCAAGTAGTGGACACTAATGTTTTCTGGGTAGTGTTTTTCTTCTACTTGTGTTTTTAGGTAATTCAGGGAAATCCTTATGCGCCATGTAAAACTGTAGCAGCAAAATAAGGCTATACCTTAGGCAAAAACAGATTACACATTTGACTCATTCATCACTTTTACATATTTCTGGAAACACAAACTTGATGTCACATCCTCCTGGAAGGCAGCTAGTATATAAAAATGACATTATCACCTCATCTTGGCATCTGAGGATGCAGTTTCTGTAAGAATCTGTGCTGCTAAGAGTTACAGATAAAGAATACACAGTAAATTTAGTACATTTTACTGGCTTCACTAACATCACCAAAACATGTTAACATGCTAAGATCTGGCCAAAAGTGATTCTGATGAGTATAATTCTTTCTATAACCTTCACTTTTTTTTCCTGTAACCTCTTATACACACTTTTTTCATAATTTTACAATAACATTAAATCATCTGAATATGTTTTTCTGTGTTTAACTTTTTTTCTCATCCTCATTTACATGGAACTTATTTTCATTTTGGTAAGAATGGAACATATTTTGCTTTATACATTTATAAACAGTAGTTAAACATCTAATCTGATTTTCAGTACATTGTTTATTTTGATCAATTAAAACCAAGCAAAAATAAAGAACTGGGATGTTCTTCTCATGCCTTTTTGCACTCCTTGATTTAATTCCTTTAGTTACTTTTATTAGAATTCAAGTAGATGCCATATTATGGTCAGGTTGTATATTAATGGAAAACATATATACCATATGAAATGAAACATAAAAGACGACAAAAGTCTTCCTTTGACTCCTGAACAGATCATGTGACAAAGAAAAAAAACCAAAACACATTCATCACCGATTTGGCTCCTCCTATTTCAGGTCAAAGAACCATAATGTCTCTTGAAGAAAGCAGTTAAAACTAAAAAATGGCTGTGCCTATCACATCATGAATTGTCTTTTTTAATGCAGATTATTGTTTTATGATGAGCCTGTAATTAATATCAAGAAGTATGAGTTATTTGCATTACATGACAGAATTCAAGCATCTGCTGTGGCATCTTATGTCAAATTCAGTCCCCTTCAGGAGTTCTTGTCTTTTTGCAAGAAAATGTGCCTTTCTCCCTGGCAGATGAGTAAGAAAGAAAACAAATGTCCTTCAATCTTAAATTTTCCTTATTCCTGAGAATACTAAGTAACCAAAACACTATCTGACGCCATTTATTTAAGATCAGCAAGGGTATGTTATTCATCCAGTTTCAAAACTTCCAAATCACACAAAACCAGCAAAACTCCAGCCTGCATTACCTAGTTTACTGTTTAAGCCCTTCTTTATAGCTACATAATGATGACATAAACCTCATCTTACAAATTGTGTAAAGCACTGCACAGGCTGCATAATTAACCCAGGGTGCAATACAAATTCTGTCACTCCCAAGTATTGTTGCCAAATCTTACAATCAAAGGCATTAGCTCTATCCCTGTCCTCCCATAGGTGTTGTAATTTACAAAGGTTTTTTCTCTTGATTAGCACATGTAATAAAAAATCATAATCTCAGCTTACTGTGCAAGGTAAGTCAGTGTGTGAGCTCTTACTCAGAGCCTTTCACTGTTGTGTCTCTGAAACTGTTACAGATGGGATTTATTCTTTCCTATTCTTTCTATAGAAAACATACATCATTGTATTAGAGTCTGCTGTGACCTATATCCTCCAATACTTCAGTCTCGATCATTCACTGCTTCCCACAATGTTGCATGAACTGCTCTTAGAAACTCCTGCAAAATGTGTATTTCTCTTAATTCAGACATTAAGTTGAGCAGGAACTTTCTTTTTACACTTCCAGTGCCTGAAGGCAACCTACAGGAAAGCCAGAGAGGGACTCTTTGCCAAGAACTGTACTGATAAGACAAGGAGTAATGGGTACAAATCAAAAGAGGGGAAATTTAGGTTAAATACTAGGAATAATTTTTTTCATGTGAGAGTTGTGAGATGCTGGAACAGCTTGCCCAGGGAAGTTGTGGATGCCCCAGCCCTGGCAGTGTTCAAAGACAGGTCTGATAAGGCCTTGAGCAATCTGGTCTAGTGGGAGCTGTCCCTGCCCACGGCAGGGCTCGGCTGGGACTAGATGATCTTTAAGGTCTATTCCAACCCCTTACCATTCTATGATTCTATGATTCTTTGCTAACTGAGAATTTGTTTTTCAACAAAGGAAAATGTCTGAAAAGTTATTAGGGTTTTTGAGCTTTTTTTAAGCTCAATATTAAGAAGACTGCAGCTCTGATGGGACATTCAATCTTTTAAAAGCAAAATCAGACAAAAAATATGCCCACAATTAACTAGCTTTCATTTGTGTAATGCACTTTCATAGAAAGGTTTAAGGGCATATCTTCAAATATGAAGTATAAAGAGTCCTTTTTGAAATGGACATTTGCTTAAATGACTTTTAGCCTTCTTAGGATTGAATTCATGATCCTTCAACCAGACAGTGAAGAATCAGTAGAAAATATGGATTGAAACTTTCTGAAATACTAACATTTTAGCAGCAATTACAAAAATTTCCTCATATTTGTACTGATAAATAAGAAATCACATAGACATCAATAACGGTCCTCTTCAGACTGAAGAATCAACAGAGAAAATATTTCCACAAGGCAACTTAGAAAAAGGGTCAAATTATAAGGGCAAGTAAGCCCATGAATGTCCATTCATTTACTGACCCTGAAAATGCAAACAATTTATTCCAGAGCCACATACCCTTGAACACTCAGAAGTTCATTCAACTATAATTACACTTTTCAGAAGTGATATCATGTAACAGAGAGCAGACAACATACAGAAATAAGCATTAGTGCAAACTGTCTTGTAGAGTTGCACAAAGGATATTTAATAGGAAAAATATCATGGTACTCATAGGAAAGCTTGAAATTCTGATTTGGAAAATCACACCCTACTTTTCCACAGGAACTGACAGGCAAGAGGACCATTGTCTTGACAGCATGTCCCTTTTACAGAACACGCTTAATAGAACCAGCAGCTCTATTCTCCTATCTCTTTTGTGTCCCTAACAAATGGTCATTCCCACTTTCCTAAACTATATTTTAAGATAGCTGAAATTTAAATTATATCAAAGACACTTTTCCAGTGTCAAAGACACAAAAGCCTTAGTCACATGATATCCACCAGCCCTTAAACAGGGTTCCTGATGAATGGACCACATTTTTAATCCATTAGATCCCATATTTAAGAGTAGTACAGATATTTGATAACCTACAGGCTTATCCACAGTGTAGGCAGTCCACAGTGGCATCCAGATACCGTAGCTGTATCCACTCACATACTGATGATGGGAAAGGAGGCAGTAGACATTTTCCTTCTGAAGAACTTTGGGTCTCCCATATGGCAAATGAGATGAGCTTGCCTTGTTAACTAAAAGTTAAATAATAATTACCAATTTATTCTTCTATAACATTTGGGATGGCACAAAGAGTTAAGAGAGCAGAGAAAAATTGTTAATTAAACTTTAGCAAATACAAGTAGATACAACAGTAAACCTGGTCATGTGGTTCTTTGGGCTTATAAGTAGAATAAAAAATGGAGAAAATAGTTTTCATATTATGTTGAATGTACAAAAGTCAATATCTCAGCTTAACAAATTCTTGTTTCATTGAAATTTCATACCAATGTAAATATTTTGAACTTATCTTACCAAGTGGACGTGAAATTTACATCTTATTTGACTAGGAGGCATTACAGTGTTTCCCAAAATTTCCAGAAACCCCATTAAAAAAAAAGCAGAAAGAAGTATCTATGAGAATTTTTGATCAGAGAAAGGCAAAGTAATGCATGCAGGGTAAGGAACAAGAGTTATGGCACATAGCCTGACAGCGCTCAGATTTTCTCCAAGACCATTGAAATCCGTATGGTGTTTTCCAAAATTTTAATGGGACTCAAATCCCATTCCTATACCTACATGTGGCTACAACAGAGCTCCTTAGCATTTTTTAAAGAAATGCAATGGAAAAATTTTTAAAAATGGTGCTTCTGACCTGATTTTCCTACTTCACTTTTAATTGTAATTAACGTTGAAAAAATTCCCACTGGAACCAGTGATATAAAATATAAACCAGGTGCAGATTTAAAAATACTGCTGCCCTCTTCATTTTTTGCTACTTACTTTCTTCTGTGGTGAGATTTAACCTCTTGTTTAGTAGTACTTCTTGTGACACATTTGAGATCTGTAAAATATAAGAGAATTGTTCAAAATGAGTCCGCTGCTTAGAAAAAAACAAAGCAAGCAGAACACACTTGACAGAGATGATTAAAAGATGCCAGAAACCCCTATTTACTTGTGTGCATTTGCATCCCAGGTTATCTGCAGGAGTCAGACTGGAAACTGGACATGAAGAGGGAGATGAGACTTCCCTTGGATGTGAAGGATTGTAGAAAGGTTTCTTTAAGAGGTGATTCAAGCTGCCATGTGTTCCATTGTTTTGTGCTGGTACTATCTGCAACAAATCTGTTGAAACATTTGAAATTTGTAAACATATTTTAAGACTAAAATGGTATTTTAAAAAGTCATTCTCTTTCCAATTCTACTCATTTCCTAGTCATTTTAAATGTAGAAGAAATAGCTTATTCCATTATTTAAAATATTATGGTAACTACTCCCACCAACTTGCAAATTTCTAGGTCTGAAGGTTCTTTGCTATCTTCCACTGCATCAAGATTTAGTCATTATAGATTTGAGTACTGTTGATACAGTTTTATACACTGTCATTCACAAGATTAGATGGTTTAATGCAGAGTATAAATGTTATTGCAAGTGCATCACATTGTGAAACATTGTAGTAGCCTATTGCACTTTTGTGTGATGCTTTAATCCATATTTTCTGAGGCACATGCTTCCTAATTGCTCGCTGCTGGGACTGCAATGGTCCATCCTAAGTTATGAGCAAGAGCAGTTGCTCTCTACAAGATTCTTATCCACAATTCCACAGGCATCAGTTTGAGAGCAAACCCACGTGGCAGGTGTGGTTCCCCCTGATTCTTTAATGGAATTCTTCTGCAATCAGAAAAAACCTTCAAAGCAGAACAACTTCTGGCAGTTAATCTCTTAGCACTGTAAAGAAGGCCTAAGAGCATGGCTTCGGTGTTTTGTTTTTGAATGAATTCTCTCAATTTTTAGCTATGCTTCTTTTAGCTCTTACAACACTGGTATTTGAAAACACTGGTATTTTATCATTAAAGTACTGGATTGTTTCTACTCACCACACATAAGGTTGTAAACCTCAATGTTTTCAAAAGCATCCACTTCTGTTTTCTCTTTAAAGCTTGGGCCATATGCTAAGAATATAGCCTAGAATGTAATAGCAATAATAAAAAAATGGGTTATCTTCAGGAATACAAATCCAAAACCAATTCAGTTGCATTTTATGAAAACTGAGACAATGGCAAAGTATAGTATTTTTACAGTCACAAAAGTTAAAAACACATGATTGTTCTGGTAAGGAAGGAAAATTTCTGCCATTGCACATAATTTGAAGAAAATTGCAAGACAAGAATTCATTTAGCATGATATTTTAAACTGTATCATGAATTTTATTTGGTTTTGGGGTGTTTTTTCACTACCTGCTGCACTCTGAAGTCTTTGGGTCACTTAAGAGTCTATGTCCATGGCTAAAGAAAGGAGCAGGGAACTGCAGAGGCCCATTCCAAGCTCAGCAGAGACCTGTATCGGCACCATCAATGGTACAGTGCTGGACAGCCCTTGCTGGAGCCTGCAAGCCTTGTTGCAGAACACTGATAACTATGTACAGTCTCACAGGAGTTTCTACTGCTTTAGGAGCCTCCTGAGCTGCCTGCCAGGAGATACAGGAAACATGACTAAACAGGACAATGATCTGTTCGAAAATAATATTATGTGTCCATAATGGAACAGGGATTTTTAATTTATTATAGAAAGATGACATTTTGCTCCTTTACTAAAAAAGGTGGTTGTGGCCCTTCAGTAAGCTTATCCATTATTAAGGTTTCATGGTAACAAGAATTTACCTTTTCTTTCCATACAAACATTCACCATAATTCTGATCACTGACATTTGGCTTTAACATTGTTGTAAAGATCTGGAAGAATCTGATTCTTAGGCATGGGACTTAGAGTGGCATGCTTGACCTTAGAGGTTCACATCACAGAAAGTACATGAAAAACCAAAAGCTCAACACCTCAAAATATTTTCATTGTAACCAGAAGTGAAAATGAGATGAAACAGCAACACAGGCTATACTAACATACAGGCTATGCTAATTATTTTTTTGTTCTGGTGATACGATTAACTCTTGTAAGAGAAGCAGAGACAATGAGATTTAGCTTATTTGAGCATACAGGCTTTCAGATGCTCAGATGAACTGCCAGAGCCTATGGAGATTTTTCGGTCATTGCCTCAGTGGAAGAATGACAGAACAAAAGAATTAAATGTGCTGTAGCTAAACATGGTAGACTTGGTTTATAGTAGTTTACCAGTCTTCAAGCAGGTAAGGTAAGCCCAGACTAGTTTTACTACAGGACCCCACAGAAACAGGCCTTGTACACATTGATGAAAGGCAATACAAATATTTGGACCTAGTATGTGTTAACAGTTTATACATCTTGTTGACAGAAAAGAAAAAGCACACTGCAAAAACTATCATTATTCTGTATTCTGGTGATTTACCTGGCACATCATGATTTTGTATATAAGAAAGTACAAGACTTGAATAGAAATCATCCTACCTCCATACTTTTAAATTCGTTGTCATAGCCATGGTTACCTCCATCACAATATGTGTAACTTTCATCCCTAAGGAGAAACCATCACAGAGTATAAATAAAAATGACACAAATAGAAGCACTTAGTAACAGTCATTGTGGCTCAGAGACACGATCATTTCTTAAGAACTGACTCTGCCATCATACTGCAGTACTTATGGTTCATCACTGTTCACTTCTATGAAGATCTCTTTCTCCTTTAACAGAAATTGCTATGGACAGTAATAAATTATCCTAGACGGATATGAGTGTACAGTGAAACAATGTTTTCAAAACAAATTGAAAAAATGGCTATTTTTGAACTGAGGCCTTTGCCTAGCTACAAGTTGCAGAACAAGTGCAATCTGTTTAGGAAGAATTCCTAGTTGCACCATGGGAGAACTCTGCTGTTAATCTCTGTGGAATAATATGAATATGACTGCAAGAGAATTTGCCTTACAAGACAGTGAATTTTCATCATGGATTCTGAAGGGGGAAGAGACGTGGATAATGTGGGCTTGGGTTACAGAATTAATAACGTCAGAATACTCTGACATAGTGACTAAACCTTATTTTTATCTACCCATTGCTGAGACACATGGAAAAATAAAGAGATAGTCACCCCATACGAATTCAATGCACAGTTGTCAAGTGCATGTATCCTGCTTTCAGAGGCCCAAGAACATTTGAGCACAGTTTAAAATAGGGTGATTATTAGACTTTTTCAAGGCACATTTCTTTTTGCATGTCCTGGGCAATTATTTGGCTACACCAAAACAAACAATCAAGTTGCATATTCATTTAGATCAGGCATTTTCTAATGTTTTAGCAGTCTTGAAATTCCAAGTTGGATCTCGCTTCTCCTGCTGCAATACTGTAGCTCAGTAAATATGGTATTGCTGCAAACACTGCAGATGTTTGTATTGAGTTTTCAAAGCCTCAGGTCTAAGCCTTGTCTGAACTGCTCTTGACTCACTCAGAGTCATTTTTTTAATGTTTCACTCTTGCAGCAATTTTTTGTAATGACCAGGTAGTTATGTCTAATTTGTTACCTTTTCAGCTTATCTTTGTGTGATAATGCAAGTACACCTAACACATGTGGAGTGCACCATGTCTACTGAACTGAGATGTACTGTTAACTTGCAGGCTAGTGAAGAATGGACAAGCTGTACTGTTAGCATGCCTATAGGAAGAACCCCACTGCGATCACAGAGTGAGGAAGCAGAAACTTCCACATCCTATTCTGTCTGATGCAGGACTCCTAATGCTGATCATTGGCCATATCTACACATGCACCAGACTAAAGCCATCAGCCTTAGAGAAGGGTAGTTGAGGGGTGGTGACTGCAATGCCAAGAAAAGGGCTAAATGTGGGAATACCTTGTGTAAAAATCTTACATTATTGTTTGCACTATTTTGGGGAATTTTTCTGTTAGGTAGTATCAATTTCTTTTACTTTTAATTTTTTTTTTTTCTTTTGCTAAAAACTTGATGTGGAGCAATGATGATTCTTGTATTAGACCATTAAGTTTTGAATCACACCAATTCTTGGGTTTTTTCTATGAGGCATGTTTCCTTTTTACACACAGGATGATTTTAACTGTAACAAATATGGAAATGTAACAAGTCTAAAGCCCAACAGGAAATGAAGCATCTGTGAAGGAAATTAAAGGGATGAGAGTGGGATGAAAAAAATAGCATAACAATCACACAAGTTATGTTACCTCACAGCCAGCCACTGTCGATCCACCAAAAGATGAACTTTATCAATACGAACGTTGTTAGCATAGTGGAACCGTTTGGGCAAGTCAGGAGTCAGATAGGGCTTGAAATGCTGAGGGGATCTTCTGCACTGTGCAAGAGCAAAGTGTCCAGTCATGGGTTTCACTCAGCTTCAAAAACCATCCATCATTCAAAATTATCACAAACATCTCAGTGACAGGAATGCAAGCACAAAGCCCATTATTCCCAGATAGCTTCTCAGATGACCTGTAGATGTCATTTTTGGCCCCAGAAGCAATGCAAGGAAAAGCTACACTTTTTTGGAACTCTTTGAAAATACACTACATACAGTATGTATAGCAAGTCCACAAATACTGTGGTAAAAGGACACCTAAGGCTGGAAGACACTCAGTACAAATGTTTAGTCTCTATTTCTGTAATAATGTCATTGGCATCTAGTTGATAAGATCACACTTTACAAGAGAAAGTTCCCTGGCAGTTTATTTCTGTCACCTTCAGTCACTTTACCATACAATAAATAACAAAGCAAGCCAAGTATACACAATGGGGCAGTCTAAGGTTTTAGCTGCAAGCCTGAACACGTAAATGTCCATTGCTCAGCTGTTAGCTAAAGGTCTTTGCTTTTACACCCACATTTAATGTGTTAATGTAACAGTTGCATTAGCAGGCGTGCCATGGAAGAGCTTGGAATTGCGAGCCTAATGATAACCATGGGGGATACTGCACAGACCTAACTATATATGGCCATTAGAAGCCCTTCCAGCTGGCTGCGAGCATCATGGCAACGTTTCAGAAGTGTTGCTCCTGATCAGGAATCCAGCACTGGGATAACCCAGAATATCTGAAATGCTAAAGGAAGAGCTGCTAGGAAGCTGGGTAGGCCACAGAAGTGAATCTGTTTTACCACATAGGCTGTGCAAACTATACCATGCCTGGGGTCTGGTCTGACATCTTCACTTTTAAGTACTAGAATTGTATGCTCTGCACAGGATGCAGACTTTAACATGTGACATGAGAGTAACCATGCCTCAGTAGTCATCAAAGAAGCACAGAGCAATCCAGGAACATGAAAAATAAGGATTCAATGTGTTTGCTAGCCCAGAAGAAGTCTAATTAAAAGGAAAAATAGAGAAAATCAACATACGACTTTTATGTCTATTCATTGGCAATTAATATACAACACACAACTCCCTTCTCTGCAAAAAGCACTCATTCTAGTAACTTGACAGGGACAAAATACACTAACCATTTATGAAGAGAAAAGGAAGGAAGACACGTCCTTACACCAGGCTATTCCCATAAGGCATGAGATGTCACATCTCTGTAACTATTAGCAGTAGCAGTTTCAGCTGAGCTTGAGAACATGCAAATTGTGATATTCCCATCATACCAATGCTCTTTGATATGACAGACTCCATATCACACAGCGAGGTAGGGGATATGGCACTGAGAAAGCTCCTTCAGCTATTTCCAGCCATTGCACCTACTCCCGCATGTTCAACAGGTTAAAGGAAGACCTCTAGTGGTGATTCATCGGAAACATACCCATCTGGGAGTCCAGAATTTTTACAAACTGAAAGCATTTTTCCTAAATACACCACAACACCTGTCTACTACTTAGCCCAGGACAAGCCACAGAATAGAAAACAAACTGGCAATGAAGAAAAGAAGGGAAAGTTATGACAACACACTGAGAGCAAGCAGTTTAAATATTTAACTCACTGTAAATTGTAAAAGGAAAGAAATACAAAAAGACAACTGTCCTACAAGATTTTTAGTTTGTCCAGCACATTCATCCCACATATATTAATGTATATGTTGAACACAACAACAACAACAAAAAAGGCAGTGAATTATCTGTCTAAAAAAGTGTAAGGAAAAAACCATGCACTGTTACATCTTATCACCTTTCAGTAAAAGAAATAGGTTTGGTCTTCCTTTGGTTTGCACTCTGTTCTGCATTTCTTTGTTTGTATCCTTCAGAACTCAGCTGTCAAAGTGTACCCACATGGGAGACACGGGCAAGCTTGGATGTGCCCTCAAGTGCTACATCCACTCAGCACGGCTCAGTTCCAAGCAGAACTACCAGTACAGGACCCTGTGGTGGTGCAGCATACATAAAAGCACTGCAAGTATTTCAGTGATATATCAAAAGATCTTAAGAGAGTCATGCTGCCTGATGCCAAAGGCCCATCTTGCCTAGTACTCTGTTTCAAATCAGATCTCCAAAACTTCCAGAATCAGACACTTAGAGAAAGTGTGTAAGAACAAGCCAAGTATGGAATGAAGTTTCTTTCTTGTACCTGTTTAGTTTCACCTAGGCTTCAGGGACTTTTAAAGTCAGGTGTTCCTTGTGGATCAGGTTTAAAAGCCCTTACAGGGCTGCCCTGCATTAATGTCTCTAAAATTCCCCCTTTCTATTTCTATTTCCAGCCTCTACAACACTTCATGGCAATGTGCTCTACAATGTCATTACCTGTTGTGTGGAAAAGTTACTTTAGCCTAGTCTGAGTGCAGCACTTGTGGTTCAGCGCTAACAGATGCCTATTGTCTAAAGCATCTCTGTGCTGTATTCTGTTCTACCATGAAGATACAGCCTGGTTTCTCCCCCTGAAGTCAGCCACTTCTCTTTCAAAGTGAAGTAAGTACCTTTGTGCATCATCTTTGAACAACTTCCAGAAGTGCCTCCCCTGGTACACTGGAGTCAGTACACTATTCAAACTGGCACCATAGTTCCATTTTTTTACAAACTGTGTTTTTTCATCAGATTCCTATTAAGAGTAGCTATGAGTAAAAGTTATGAGAATATTTACTCACTGTGAGGTTTTTAACGATTCCTTCTGAGTCAACTGTTAAAAAGAAAAGATGGATTAATATACATTTGAACAGCTGAAGGACAAAGCCTCATGAGAAAAACTTAAACACACTTTTTGTCTATAAAATTTTCTTTATTAGCTTGTGAAGACTGTGGCAACTATAGCCTTCCACAGGTAGGAATGTTACATTTCCAATGGTCACTGCCGTAAGTGTGCCTGTGGAAGTAACTAGAACTTTGGGTATATCAAGACAGACTGTAGAAAACTGCCATGGTGATGACTGCCTACACCTAAAGCTCACAGATCACCAGAACCGAGGTTTTTTCTCTCATCTAACCTCTGTTTGAAGTCTAACATTTTTCACATTGAACAGGACCTGGAGCAGTTGTCTTGTATTTCGCTTCCAGCAACAGTCACAGAGAAAATTTCAGTCTATCTTGGTATCTTCACCTCACACATTTTGAAAGAGTGATTTAACCATTTGACATTAACTTTCTATAAAGCAAATCTGAGCACTTCATGGAAGGAAAATTCCTACAGAAAATCTAAGACTATTAGAGGAAATGAGTCAACAATTTTATTGAGACTGAGACACACAAAAAAACATGACCATTCTTTCCACAGCTCATTACTCTAATTTTATCTGACTTAAACCAAAGAAAGTCTGCTTTAGATCATATAAATATTGTGCCTTCAAATATAAGTACAATTCTAAAATATGAATAAAAGGTACAATGAGATCCCAGCTCTTATTTGAAACCTGCAGTAACTATGCCTCTTACAATACCTCTCCATTCTTTTCCCTGATACAGAAAGTTCTGGGATTTTTTTTCCAGTCTGGTAGCATGGTATCTATTTCAAGTCAGAGTTAGTTCACATGGTTTCAATTTTCTGTTCTTTTGAGATATAAGCTGAAGGGTTTAACCAAGGCTTAGATTCCACTGTGCTAAGGTTCAGATTCTGTAACTTTGTACACACAGTTAGAAATATTCACTGCTTCAAAAAGACTGACTCTGTCAATGTTGCACAAGAAATCTGTGAAGAGCAATGCACTTATGAAAGCCCTGAACTCCAGTCCCAAATGATAAAACTACCTTTACTTCATCTTTCCATGCCAAGAAAACACAAATCAAAATCTGCAACAATCTTTTCAAACCTTCATCCAAATGTCATCTAAAGTGGTCATTCTTGGAAAAAAAAAAACCCAAACTACTTCCATGGATGTTGAAGCCAAGTTAAGGGAAACAGAAAGCTGTTCACTCTCCTGATCACTACTGATTATCCTTATTTATTTATTCATTTCCTGCTATATTGATTGTTCAATCCCAGGATTGGTCTACACTTACAGGTAAAATAGTCCTTTGGAACATCACTTGCTCGAATGCGAGCTGCAGGCCCAGCATACATGTAGAAATCCACCTCTTCGAAGTAATTGGTCATATACTCTAACTGCTTGCAGTAGGTCTTCTCCATCCCTAAAGAGCAACATAGAAACAACCATCATTTTTTTTATGGCAATGAAGATAAAGTGAATTATAAAATGGATTAACACTACTAAGCCCACATATTGCACAGTGACTCAGTAAAATTAGATTGAAAAATTAAGTATGTACATTACCGTGATCAGCTAAAACAATGAGGTTTACACACTTGTGCAGGTTTCTTTGTTTAAGTCCGTCCATGAGCATCCCCAGTGCTTGATCTGCTGCCTGTAAGGCTTTGATTACCTGTGAGATAAACCAGTTACAACTAAGATCCTTAAAAGTTGAATGTTTTGACTTCAAGCAAGTAAAAATGTAATATTTTTGGGTCACAAATTAGCAAACATTGAAGTACAATGTTATGAATAAATAAAAGACAGCTCTGAGGATTTGCCAGGCCACATGCTTCTAAATATTTGTAATATAATGAAAGTTCAGTCTAAATATAAATATTAATATTTTTTCTAACAGTATGATCTGAAATTATTTTCTGCCATTCTGTTTGGTTTATGGGTCTTTTGATTCACACACAGTGTTGGAATCATAACAATGGGCTCAAACACAAGCACAAGTTCTTAATAAAAAGTCATAAAACAGTCATGGCATTTTTTCACCTACTATCCTTCTCAGGTCTATAAACTGGTTAAGTTTCTAGTACAACACCATTTTTAGTCCAATTAAGTATAAGAAAAATATAGAAACTACTTACACCAGCACTAACTGGTCCAGATGAATGTCCAGAAGAATCTGGTTCTTCAATATATAAAGTGTATAAATGAGGCCTTGAGTTAGAAATAAATAAGAATGGAACACTATGAGAATTTAGAGGCAGCATTTGAAAAGAACACTTTCATTAAAAAAAAAAAAAAAAGCAGTATTAAATGACATTTTAAAAGTATTATAAATAACCTCTTTAAACCTTGATAAAAGTCCATACAGCAAATATAAGCATTCAGCTTCCTCTGAGTTCTGTAATTAATCAACATGGGCCCTTTGAAGTTAGAATTTCAGTGACATAATCCAGTGTCTTTAATGGGTACCCAGAAATCACTCGGGAAAAATTCAAGATCTCAGACACCAGAGCAAACAATCGTTTCTGAGATGTAAATGGAACTACCATGTGAAATAGCTCTTCCTGACTACGCAGTGAGGCTCGAGAGCACATCCCAACTGCAAATACATTAGGACTTTATTAGCAAATCATCGTATAAAAGATTTCATTTCTTAATATTTCACAAAGTTAACATCATGATCAGCACTGACATTTACTTTTTATCCTGAATTACTTACTGCAATTACTTTCATGTATTTAACATTTCTTGTGCAATAGCCTTCATATGAAATCTTTCATCCATATACTTAGACTAGCAACTGAATGTTCAATGTTTCCTACAGGCCATGCATCAAGAAAAAAGACAACCCAATAAGATAAAACTCAGTACGTCCTGTTCATATATATGTTCACTTTTTAATCTTTTGTACCTACAGTCTTATCACAGCTATACTTACAGAACAGGCTTAAGTTCAGCAAATAATCATTTGAAATGGTGAGGAAGATTCCATGTTTCACAAACACCGACAGAAATTTCAATTGCTAAGCATTAAAAGCTAAGCTATAGCCTGACAAAGCAGATAAGATATTACAAAGTGTTACCTCTCAGGTTGGTCATTATCAAGCCATTTCAGTATTCCTGAAATTCTCTCTTCATATGGAACCGAACTGAAAAGAGAAAAAAAAATACAACGTTAACAAGACTTTCCATCCACATCTAATTCCTAGATACAGAGAAAGTGTCCATACTCTAGTCATATATTAAAGTCACAGATATGGAACTAAGAATGATGCATTTTAACAAGGTACAGTAATTTATTTTATTACTCCCACTTTTATTTGAATGTAAGTCACTTTAAGTGGTGAATTAGACAGACCCTGATTTTGCAAACACAAACCTGTGTTGGTGGGACTACTTGTATATTTATAAATATATGCAAAAAAAGATATTTTAAGTTCAGGAAATAAACCTGAAATACAAGGTAGAATAATTTTTATTCTTTTCAGTATGTATAAGCCTTGGACTTTCATATTTTAAAAGTAAGTAATAATCCCATGGAAATCTTTGTGAGATCATGCTTTGTTTCCAATGGGAGAATTCACCCATTAAATAGCTCTGCTTTCCCTCAAAGTCATGCACAAGCTGTGTGTTAGTTACTTACAGGTGTTTTCTGAGTACCAATCCTACACATCACTGCAAAGTCTGTTATCTATAGAGACTTACAGCTCTATGCTCGCTTTTGATTATCTTTCTAAATGTGAAAAATCATGGGAAATACACTGCAATCATCACAATCATCAAAAATCTAGAGATAATTTACTAATTCAATGCCTTCCATAGCAAAACAAACAAACTGCAAGAAACACAAACAGAAAAAAACCCACAACAAAAACAATGTCACAAAAACTATGAAGGCAATTGCTACTTCACATGTGTAACCTTTGAATGGACTAGAAAAAACCATACAAGAACTACTGTTCAACAGCTGTGTGCACATTATCAAACATGCAAGCAAGGCCAGAGGAAATTGATTTAGAACCCCTCTTCCTTCAGTAGCTTCCCTATCCAGCATTCTCTCTTCAATTAATTTCTGTCTCCCATAGCCTCTTGCCATGGCTTCCTAGTTTGTGTTCACTGTCTTAGGGTATAGGTTATCTGTAAGCTTATTGTCAACTGCAAGTATTTTTAAAGAGCTACATAATATCTGTTGATTTTACACATGGAAATATGGCAGTCATTGGTACAACTTAGCAGTGGCAACTAATCAGTTCCAGGATGCTCTCCTACTGTTTTGCAGTTGGCTGAAACTTCCAAAATGTCTAGGAGAGCAGAATATACAGTACCATTTGACTTCCTCATTGTGAATCCCCTGACTGGTTTTGAAGATTTCAGGCATTTTTGGTAGTTCCATGACATAACCAGGATGATGTGACATGGCACTTATCTGTCAGACTTGTTTAAAAATCTTGTAATTCATTTCCTTCAACTGTCAAATAGCAGTCTGGATTTTTGGAGTAATCTGTAGGAATTTAGTACAAGCCCTATAAAATCTTACCCATTGTATATGGTGTACAAGGTGGGGTATTCTCCCCCAACTGGAACATCAGAGCCTGGCCAGAAGAAGGTGCCTGCTGTCAAATTTTGGTACATTGCTGTCAGCCAGACCTTTGGGTAAAGATACAAACAAATGATTTTTTGTCACCGCTGGAGGACCTCAGATCACAAAAGTAGAAACATGTGCTGCAAGCATGCATTTTTCCTTCTCCTTTCACACATCACACAGTTACCTAATGACCATATCTGATCTGAAGTTTTGTTTCCTACATGCACATTCTGAAGAAAAATTAGTTGGGTGGAAACAATGATGTTGTCATTTCTTGGATATTCTCAGCACAGAAAAAAATCATATAGGTATTTCCATAACTGGCAATGGGCAGTGATCATTTTTCCTGTGGCAAACTCCAGGATCATGAAGATGGAAGAAGCTGCCTTAGGGATATTCAGACTTGACATTAGGGCACATTTTTTAACACATACAGTGTCAAACACTGGAACAGGCTTCCTAAAGAGGTTGTTGCTGCCCTATGCCTGTCAGTGTTCATGAGGCATTTGGAGAACACCCTTAAAAATGTGATCTAACATTTGCCCAGCCCTGAGTTGGTCAGGCAGCTGGACTAGATGATCACTGTAAGTCCATTCCAACTGAAATATTCTATTCTATTAGTTTCAATTTTTTGTTTTGTGTCTATTTCTATTTCAGATATAGATTCTAATTATATGATTTTATTATAAGAGGGCATATTTCTATTAATCCTAAAAAGTGTAGCTCTGGTTGTGTTGCAAACGTGATGGAATCCTTCAGGAAAAAAAGAGCACCAAAACCTGGGTATTTGAGTATACTATAAACATGACCACACAGACACACATACATAAATGTATATTAAGTAGGTATACTACATATTGCATATGTTTGGGGGTTTTTCAGCACCATTATTAGAGATTGATATTTCTAGTAAATTAATAATATTAATCATAACCATAGGTAAAATTTGGGGTTGTTATGAAATGTGCCTTATGTTATATATAATTGACTTTTTTTCAGAAATTAAGTTCTTTGGTACTCCCTTCCTTGATTTTAAATGCCTGGACATTTGCAAATAGATATAGGTGTATTTGTAAATAGATGTAATTTGGAAACCAATTTCATTTTGTAGCAAGTTGTCAAAAGACAAAGAAAAAGAATACCCCAAAATCAAACCATACCAAAAATTTACTATGGCTCCTTGTGGCAAGAAGTCCATTCCAGTGCTAGCCAAAATATTTCAGTCTTTTTTTACTAACTGCCACAAAAATTTTACATCTCAGAATTAACACTTTAAGAGTCCTTTTACTTCCATAGCAAGGAAACTATTTTGTAGGCAGCCTATTATATGAAGCCTACAGGTTACCTGCAAATACATTGCACAGTTTTGATAGTTATTCCCTTTTTGTTTTGTTTTATTATATGACACAAACCACTCTGGACATAAATACCATATGAGAAACAAACCTACTGGTTGCCCTTTCCACCATGCAGGTTTGAATTTTTCCTCCCCTGAAAGTGAGAAATGTGCATTCAAGTATACATCATACATGTTGTTATCAATGATACCATGAGATTCTGGATACAATCCCTGTAAAATGAAAAATAAACAAAATAAAATGCTTAGTCCAAAAGTCAAATGGACCCTAAACTACATTTCAATGCACACTGCTACAATGTTGCAATTTAAAAAGAACTGTTTTATCATAGAACGCTTTCCTAATTCACACAAATCATCAGCTTCCTGCCAATGAATTCAGCATGCCCATCAAATTCCCCAGCTTCCATATTTCCTTCCCAGCCCAATTAAAATCTGATGTGCTGTAGATTAGGTACCCTGTATGTCATGTGGCTGTTTATCAGCTGCCAAACCCACCCTAACAAATGCTATCATCAAAAGGCTGTGTCCTTACCCATGCTCACCCATATCCAGTTAGACTGACAAGGATCAGGAATAACCGGCTCACAGGCCAGGGTCAGATAGCACACGTGTAGCCACACAGATCATGCCTGTGTGTACCATCTCAGCATCTCTCTCTCTTTTATATCTACAGCATGAGTTCTCATGTCCCACAAAAAGACAGGCACCACAAAATCCTTTCTGTGTTATCCAGATTATGAAAAGGAAAAACAAAAATTCTCACTTACTGTGACAATAGTATAGTGGTTTGGAAAGGTTTTTGTGGGGTAAACAGCTCTCATGTATTTTGAATGTGTGCCACATGTTTCTGCAACAGATCAAGGTATTAATATACATTTTCTTTTTTTTTTTTTTAATTGAAAACAAAGAGTCTTAAAAACAAACAAACAAAAATCACTACAATCAGTTCCTGCAGTTTTAGATGGAGAAATGTCACTCCAAACCAAGACTCATACAATCCTGGTGCCTCCTTGTGAGCTAAGCTTACTGTCCCGTTGCACAGTGGACCTGGATGCCCAATTCAGCAGCCTAAAGCCTAGGGGCCTAAGGTCCATTGAGAAATCTTTGATGATCCTGTTGGGCCTTCAGATGCTGCTTCTACATCCTGTCTGCCAACCCAAGTAAATTTCTCAGATACTTCTGAGATCCTAAGTGGCCTAGATATGCATGTTTATGCAATGAGAATAAAGCCTGAGGTCAGACCAAACAAGATACTCGACAGAGCTGATTAGTGACAAGCAGGGAAGGACTCAGTGGCTTAAGCACTAGAGCCAGTTGTCATTTAAGAAACCCTTTGATGTTCAAGACATCTGCATGAAAGTTGATGGTTTTGATGCAAATCTCTTCAAGATCTGTGTTCTCCTGACACAGCTATTGAAGGCCATGGCACTCTGAAGTATACTAAAAACACAGGTTAAGGCAACAATTTGTCCTGTGGCACCCTCCTTCTGTTGATTGAGCTGACTTGTCCTCTAGACTCTTGCACTGCACTATACAGACTATATTAACCATAAAGGCACTGACCTCAATGAGCAAGTAGACATCTCACATGCAGACATTTCCGAGAATATGTCTAAATGTAGGTGTTCTGTCCTGGAGTGAACCCCTCCCCAGGTGTCCTGCCCTGGAGTAAATCCCACTCCAGGTGTCCTATCTGTCTCTCCAAACATTGCATTATTTTTCATCAATCAAAGGTACTCAGCACACAAACATCTGTAGTATCTAAATCCACTGTAGGATCCAACTTATTTACCCACAAAACAAAAATGTGAAGACTGGAAGATGCCTTAATGCTGTTTTTACATCTAACTCACGTGTACCAAGTTCTGTATTAAGCTGTAACCAGATGATTATTTCATTCATGCTCAAACACACATTATTAATTGATGTAGAGCATTTCAGTCAAAGAAGAGAAGCTGATCTTAACTAAGCAACCTAAACAATGAAAGTGTGAAATTTTTCAACAAAACTATTCCAGTGTGATACAGATTTAAAAAAAAGGCTTAGAGAGTGTTTGAAGAAGGGCTGAATAATTAAAATAGACATGAGAAATTCAGCAAAATTTTCTATGGATTTCTCTTGCACAATAAAGGATCTATATCAACAGTGTACATATTCTATAACAACTAGCTTGATTAGCTCTACTGAATGTTCTAGGTTAAAGGAGTTAATAGAAAGGAAAGATTTTATGCCGTGAATCAACACTACATTTGTTCTTTTGCAAATAAAGGTATTTCCCTTTCCTGTAGATTTCTGAGAAATATAAGCATGAATGTGCATAAACAATTGCTCAAACTGACCACAAATATGAGCTGAATTAGACCTCTCCTTGTTTCAAAGGATTTCTTGGAAACATAGACATAGCATGGTATTCATCCCTTTTGCCAGTTTGGAATTTCCTTTTCACCTTGTTTCAAAAGACTGGAACTGACTACTGACTTCAAAATTCATTACTCCTCTACTGATTCAATTCCTTCCAGTCAGAATTACTTCAGAGAATCAACCATTTGCCCGAGAAGTCAGGTTTGCACGTTGGTTCAACTTCAAGTTTCTGGATATTCTCATTATCCACAAACAAGATTGTTAACTATTCAGTAAAATGTAGTACGTCATAATATCCGTGGGAATTTTTCAAATGAGTACAATAGAAACACAATGTAATGTACTCAGAACTGATAAAAATACTGTCAATTTAGACTATTGCTGCTGAGAATAAATTAATAAATATGCAGACATTTTGTCCAGGTACAAAGTATCTGGAGATCTGAGCTCCAAAATATTCAGGAAATTTTAACCACGTGCACTAATGGATCTCACTTTTTAGACCCCTTTATAGCACAAGCTGAAGCTCTCCAACTTACTCTTCCTCATAATATTCAGAAATACTGGAAAATGGTTACTTGAGCCTTACTTCAATAATTTCAACATACTAACATCTTAAAATATCTGACTTGAAAAAATGAATCTTTGAAGAAAATGTCCCAATAACACAATGCATTTCCTCTTAGTATTGTATTTTAATGTTCAACTCCTTATCAGCTATTTAGCTACTTTTTAATGCAGTACCAAGAATGCGGAAAATTCTTATCTGGAACTTTTTCTCAGTTTTAAACTGTATTTTAATGTTTATTTCAAACTGTGTATTTAATAAAAAGCTGCTGACAAATATTAGAGGCCTTGTTAAAAAAAAAGTCATGTTTGCTGTGCACTCAGATACAAGAAGTAATGCAGAACATATAATAATGAAAATATACAACTGATGAGAGACCTAATTTGTGATTTTTTTCATTGCTGAGCAACACATATGCATGACAGTAGCAAAAGGGACCAGAGAGGTTGCATGCAGACTTCTAAAGAAAACAGTGAAAACACCCTTGGAAACTTACTGAGTTTTTCAATATTTGGCAGCAAGGGACTCCAAGTTTGCAAATATTCTGCTCTAAACCCATCCATTGAAAAAAGGATAAGTGGTGAGCGAGTAAATCTACAAGAAAATATAAGTTTATCGTCATAAAGATGTTTGGAGAGTTGGTGACTTGTTAAGATTCTAACAATATAAATTCAGCTTTTATAAGCAGGATCTAGAATATTCATGTATGTCCCAGAATTAATATCATTGTGTGAGATAAAGAAATGGTTCAATATTGAGAGCAAATATACAATCCTCCTGGTAAGAAATACCGTAGGAATAAAATACCAGTAATCCTTTCAGTGATAATATTAACAAAGTTACACATTGACATCAGGCAGTAATCACTATCCCAGTTAGTTTCTTATTAAAAGTGGTCTTTCCGAAGCACACTAGCATCAGTAGCCTGTATTAAAACAGTCTGCATAAAACAGCTTACTGATTTGAATCGGCAATTAAATGGATCTTTATATAGCAATGCTGTTTACAGCACTTAAAGAAGCCTCCCTCCACTACTTTCCAAGCTTTAGCCTATGAAACTGTGTTAACTCAGCAAGTTACTTGTTAACCTAAAAAGTGTATTTTTATACCTATGTTGGGAGGTGCATGCAGGAACTCACAAAAAAGCCACAACTTTAATGGTCTTACTATTATAATTAAACTAAACTGGCAGTAAAATAAAAGAAAATAATGGATAATATCACAAATACCATAACTGAACCAGAAATTAATTCATTTTTCTTCAAGGACAACTTTTAAATGGTATTTCTGCCTAGCCTCCACCTATGATTCTGAAAAACTGCACAAATAGCAAAATTGTTTCAGCATTTGTAGATATACAGCTACTTTATAGCTCCCTTTTCAACACACCTTTCTTCCTGTAAATAATTGGAGCAAAAAAACCCCCAAACAACCCTGTTGCCTAAAGAACTGCAATCATGGATTCTAACAGTTATTACAGACTGCATAAGGTAACTTATCTGAATTGTCAAAGACACAATATGGTAACATAAAATGGACTATGACCAATTTGTGATAAATGAATCTTGAGATAACTCTAACAATTTTTCCAGTCTTTGCAAAATGAATTTCAATCTGAATTTGAACTCCTGTACTCTGCTCTAAACTGTAAATGATCAATGAATGTACAACAAGATGACAAAGGTTTTAGAAAGAACATTCCTAGCCACAGACAATTTCTACAGAATATTGCTCAGGGCAGGGACCTTACTCTCCATAAATATGAAAACCTGTTTCAGAACACTGGAGTATTTCTGACCATCTCAAAGATTTTATTTGCTAAGAAGACAAACTCCTTTATCCTACCCGACTGGGCACTGAGGAGTTTCAATTGACACACATGGTTCTTCTACCCAAGATATTTCACCTAAAAGGAAAAAAAATACTGAGTTAGCACTGACACGGCCCCCCCCACCGCCACCAAAAAAAGCAGCTACCTGGATGATCTTTTTAAAGCTCTTCTTGTAACATTTTCTGCTTCAACAGAAATGTAGGGCTAAAGATACCTTTAGGAACAATTTGGTGCAACCTATTAGGTCCTCAAACCCTGAAAGGACTAGTGCTCACAACTGTAAGTTAAAAACAAAGCACACACACTACGCAGACAAGCAAACAAACAAAATGGAGAAGAAAACACTATGAAAGCTTAGACTTTTATTGGGTTTTAAATGAAAAATATTCAAACTGTATCCCGACCACACTGGTCTACTTATTCCTTTTTTCTTTTCTGTGTACCACTGACACACTTAGAGAGAAGCCCGGGGCTGCCTTTAGCACTTCTTTTCTTTCTGTATGTTGTGGTTTAACCCCTTTTAGCTTTATTTTGCATTTAGGTAACAATAATTTTGCAGGAGTTGCCTTAAATTTATTGCCTTCCACAGCATAAAGGAATTCTGATAACAGATACTATGTCACCAGCATATTCCTCAAGTACCATTCCTGTAACTGAATTATACCAGTGCTATTCTTCATGTGTTTAGCTGGAGCCAGTATGAAACAATTAGCCATGAACAAAGATATTCAAAAATAAGTAAAATGTAATAAATCCATTTTAAAAACAGATTCATAATAAAAAGGATGGGAAATTTTAGATTAGGGATGATTACTACAATATGTACTTCAGATTGTCTCCATCTCTTTTGGGGGGAAACAAAAGAAAAAAAAAAGAAAAAATGGAAACAACCCAAAGCTCCACATGTGGTATACTTCTGCAGTATCCAAATCATTCTGTCTTTCTCATGAATGACACAATTCACAGTGTTCTGCAGAAACTGTCTTTTTCACAGTCAAAAATACCAAAAGATTCACCTCAAAACATAAATTTTTCAAAATGTCAGTCAGAATCTAGTCTTGAGAAACAAATTCATCTACCTTTATATTTTCAATGTTTGGCCATCTATCTATTTCATAGAATAATTTATATTTAAAACTTTTTGACTTTTGATTTACCTCTGCAAATACTGTAGTAATTTACACAGCAGTCTTTTTTCTGCAAGCAGTCATCAGAACAAGAACAGTAACTTCCAGGTATTCTTGTCTCACCACAACGGAAATTAGTGCACTTCCAAGATCGGGCTGAAAATTCAAAGAAAAATATTATGTTTCAGTTCACAGAATCTCATGTAAACTTCTTTGCATGGAAACCCCCCAAACAGGTAAAGAAAAAAAAAAATGTTGTTTATATATACTGTTTGAGTTGCTTTATAAGTTTTCTCTGGAAGGAAAACTCAAGATTTCATTTAACAGAAAAAGCCTATTTCTTTGGCCATTGAACGGTAACACAGAGTCATGAAATAATTTATTTTACAAAGGTGTCTCCCAAGTCATCTCCTTCAATGCCTTCCATCTTTCCAAAAACATCTAGGGAAAAAAAAAAAACACCAAAAAACCACTCCATATTTCTTTTACAGAGAAGAAAGAGAAGCAAACCGATGGTTTTCATGCTCTTGCATATGAGTCCTAGCAGAGCGCAAAACAAAAAGAGAAGTAAGGGCTGAAGTGGGCAGAAAAAGCAATAAGGATGAAGAAATATCTGAACAGCTGCTGGGAAAGCAAAGACAGTAACTGGAGAGCAGCCTGCCTTCAATGCAGAACCAGGCTGTTCCCCTGGAAGACGAGTGGACTCCTCTGATCCCAGGCACCCACCAAGGAATGCACGAGGCTGGAGAGCACAGCCGACTGGGAAACGCCCCCTTATTTTCAAAAGCGCAAGAGGTACCGGCACAACAGGGTTGCTTCAAGGGCCCTGCTTAAAGATAACTCATGATTTCTGCTCATGCTCTTCTTCAGCTTTATATGTGCCATGAAATACGTGTGGCAAATGCTTTGGTTACCCATAAGGGACAAAAATACAGGGATCTGATTTGAGAAAGATGCAGGAAGATTTTGTGTACTGCCATGTCATCAAGTTACAGCCCTCTAGCCACCTCAGTACAGAGGCAGCTTGTCTCTGCCACACCCACCTGAACAGGAATAACTTTACTGGGAGGGTGACAGAGCACTGTAAAGGTTGCCCAGCCAGGTTGTGTAATCTCCTTTCCCGAAGACATTCAAAAGCTGTCTGGACACAAGCCTCAGCAGTGTGCTCTAGGACCCTGCTTGAGCAGGAAGTTGGACTAGATGGCCTCCAGTGGTCCATTCCAACCCTAACTATTCTGTGATTTTGTGATGTTTGTCACATTTCCCTCCCTAGGAAATGTGACATGACTTCTGTGTATCTGCACAAACATGAGAATTACCCATTTTCTATTACAGTCACATGAAAAAACAAATTCAAAATAAAATGGACACCAGTGAACACTGCCTGTAGGGTGACTTACTCGGCTCCACACAGGTGTCCTCGTAGTCCAAGCAGCAATCCTGACGCTCCTTGCAGCCGCTGTCGCACTGGCAGCCGGGCACGCCGCTCCTGTGCTGCTCATTGCACTTGTGCCTGCAGCTGACTGTAAGGAGAAGGCAGCGAGGCTGAGTGCTCAGATAACCCTGTCCCAGGCAGGTCAGTTAAACAGGTCATGGATATGGGCTGCAGGGAGAAATGCACTGAATAATTTCCCAAATCCAATTCCCTAGCCATTTTCCAATACGGTCACTAGCACACAGGCCAGCAAGGTGCAAGCAAGGCTGTAGGAATCCCTCTGGGTGCTGAAGGTCCTGACAGCTGTTGGGACTATGCTGGTCCACAGCCTGGGGCAGAGCTGTTTCTGCACCAGGTCTCTCCAGAACCACTGGCACAGGAGGCAATGCCAGGGTGTCCACACTGCCAGCATGAGGAAGAGGAGACTGGCATTTCCCCTGCTCATTTCTCAGTCTGAAACAAAAGAGGAAGAGTGATTCCCACTTTGGATGTTCTGTAATATGCCTGCGTGGGATGGAAGCTTCCTCAGGGCTGGGTACCAGAGCCATGGGGGCTCCCCAGGGGCATCTGGGCAGGGACCAGCAACCAGGACCCATCCCACCACTCCAGCCTGGAGCAGGGCAGCCCCACACCAGGTACTGGGCCCTTCCCTGGCAAAAGAGACAGGTCGAGGCCAGGCTGTTGGCCTGTGGCTGGGCCTGGCTCAGCAGAACTCATGGATGGGCAGGGCAAGACTGTGGGGAGCTAGAGGCCATCCCTGCTGGGTCAGTGGTGGGACAGGGGAGGTGGCCCCTGGGGCCCGGGCAAGGTGGGGGCAGCCTGGGGGAATCTCCATTCCTGGAGACATTCAAAAGCCATCTGGACACAAATCATAAAGCTTATTAGTGCACTCAGGACCCTGGAAATACCTCTGCTACTTTATTGTTAAAAGGTCCCTTAAAAATCTGTAGGTTTGGTTGTTTTAATTAAAAGAAAGAAAAGGGTCCAAATGAGAGGCCTGGTGGTGGAAGTTGTATTCCTCAGCACAGCTCTGACACCTTCGTGCAGGGTGAAGGAACAGCTCTGGGTCTCCTGAGGACACCTGAAGACATCCCCCGATCTCCAAAGATCACTTGCAGTTCCACACCAGCCTCCACATGGACAAGCCTTGTGTCCACATTCTCTGTACTCCAGAAATACTATTTGAACCATGCTGAGCTCCTGCATTTCCAGCTTTCTTCTCCCCTCACACTGTTAGACAGGAAAAGGTATAACTATCTACTCAGGTTTGCTAGGGCAATTCCCTTATAATTGCCACAAGGTTCATTTCATGCTTTTGCAGGATGCACTGCCTACAAATTTGGGCTTTAGTATCGACTTTGCAGAGTCCATGCAGAGCTAAAATGATTTTCAAATGATGAAAAACCAATTCCACTTCATCTTATTTGCTAGGCCCATGGTACTGAAAGACTTCAGAAGGATCTAAGACTTGATGAACTACTAGGTAAACAAGTACAAGATGTGTTGATTAGCAATGAGAAAGAGACTGCTTTCTTGATCTCCTCCAGCGTGGGATTACTCTTGCTTTGATTCTAAAGGAAGTATTCAATTCACAATGTGTTGTGTTTGTTTGTTCTCACCTAGAATGACCCCCTGACATTGAAACACTAACTAGTGTTAGTAACTAAGTAAAAAATACCATTCCACCCAATCAAGCACTATCCCCTTTTTACTGCAGCTTTATAGAAACTGAAGTTTTCAAAGAATATTCATAATCAGTGTTAGAATCAGCTACCTGAACTATGCCAAATATATTCAAAGCATGAGTCCTGAAGATGATCCAACGACCTTTCTTTCACAAAATACTGTTTAAATAATTGCAAGACATTATATGTAGTAAGATAACATATATCTCAAATTTTCTGAAAGTATTAATGTAATAAAACTTCCAAACATGCTGTGAACTAGGTTTCACATTTCTGGAAAGATCAGCAAGGCACTTGGTTGTTTAGGACAGGTTTTTCAAGTATAGATTTTGAGTGTTTAGTTTTTATGCAATCCAACTTGAAAAATTCAAGAACTTTATTTTCACAGGTGGTGACTTTTCACAGTTCATTTGCATTACACCATAAAAGAGCCTTTGCTGAAAGCCTTTACCAGATCAGATCATTGGCAATTATGCTGATGAAAGTATCATAAACGTACCTTGCTCCTTTTTGAGTCCTAGTCCTAAACCTAGTCCCAGGGATACAGCCACCAAAGCACACAGTAGAACCTGTCACACAGACACAGGGAAACCAATATTCAAAGCTGTGATAAACTGTAATGTTTATTAAAAATTAACTCTATTATTAATATTTCTATGAATGCATTATTTCTTAAGAACTAATCTCTTCTCTGTACTTCATCAAAAAATTGAGCCTGAAGATAGGAGAGGCACGATAATTATAACCTTAGGATCTGAGGCTCTAATGCTGCACTTATAACCTATGGCCAGTTGTAATGCTGTAGTTGGGGAAATCTTTGCTGGGAAAAAGATATTAGGAAGTAATCAATGTATTTACCTGTTTTGCAAATTCTTTATCTGTACAAATAAAGATAATTCCTTTTACTTATCTTCTGTATTTACCTGGAATGATCATAAGGATCTCTTAAGAGATTTAGCTGGATTGAGGCTGCAAGTATAAAATTTTCACCCACATGACAGCTTCTGCTAATAAGTCACCCTGTCAGCAAGGTTAGAGGAAATTGGAAAGAGACTAACAGCCCAAGGAAACTCCATAACAGAAAGCAGCATAACTTTGGGAGACTGGGGGAGAGCTGAGGAAGCTTTTATCAGCTCAATAGACACCCAAGACAAATGGCAATGCATGCTGGCTGAAAGGTGCAGTGAAAAGTGACAGAGTATTTTGTGGTGTATGCACTTTCATGTTCACCAAGATAATAGTGGGAAAAAAATGCATATCACAGAAAAAATCACCATGAACTGGCAGTTTATGTCCCATTTTTGCCTCAGAGCTTTCTTTTGTCTTCTGCCATTTCCAGGAACCAGATGACTGATTAGTGGAAATACTAAGATTAAAAATAAAGTAGAAATGAGAGAGGGTTACTCTCACGCTCAGTGTTATTGTAATGGAGTCTCTTATCTTAAGACTACAGCAACTATAAGGAACTAGGAACAACTGCATGTGCATCCCCTGATCTTTGTTGCTGCCTGTCCTGCCTTGCAGGTGCTGGGCAGAAGTATGGCAGCAGGGAGGGCTGCTCAGTTCTCAGGTGTGGGTGTACAACTGATATTTTTCTCAAGCAACACCAAACACTAGAAATGCCATAGTTACTTCCTTCACGCTTTCTCCTTCTCACCTTTACTTTCTTCCTGCTACTTACTCACAGTTTTTTGTACAGATGTACCTCAAAAGGAGTGGAAATGGAATTGGTGAGAGAACTGGATGAGAGAGACAGATGGAGTAAGGATGTGTGGAAAGATTGCCCAAATTGACAGAAATGCTGAAGTCCCTTGAAAAGAGACCTCAGGTGTGAAGGCAGCAGTTTAATCCTACATCCAGTCAGCAGGGACTGAGAATCAGGGAGTTCATCTGGGCTAGACCAGCAGCCACTCTTTCTGGACAGGGAGGATAACACTGCCAGGTTAACCTAACAGATCTCATTTCACTGAGCACAGATAAGCCAAATCACCAGGGCATGTACTTCGCACCTTGAAGTCACTATGGTTTTGCCCTTCATTTTGATTAAAACTCCCATTTGTAATTGAAATAAATAGATGATACTAAACTGAAGTAGAAATTAAAGTACAGCTATTACAGCAACAAACATTCCCACTTTTTCAAGTAATGAGACAGCTGAAGTAAAACCCAAAAACTCCTATCAGGTATATAGATAAGATGCTGCATTTATTACAACATTTACAAATACCCTTGATTTTGGGACATTCGTTTAAGGTGAAATAACGTTGGTAGTACCTATTCAAACTCTCACACTTTCCACAGCTAACTTCTGTGACTAAATTCAGGATTACAACTACTTATTCATAGAAAAGTTGTTCTATGCTATGTTCGCTGGAGGACTTACTAGACAGCGTGACTACTACTTGTGAATAAACAATTCTCTGCCTAAACTTTCAGGAAAAAGTTGCCAAGAAAGTATCTCATGCATTAGATTTATCAAAAACATAAATTGTGTGGACTATTAACAGTTTACGCCTCCAATATTTAGACTTTGCATTTTGTATGGGGGGAATTTGAAAACTAGTGCATCTGAAAGAATGAATATATTTTAGGATACTTAAATTTCTCACTTTACTCTTCCAAGTACCCCTAGAAGGTATAATTTGCTTTCCTTTATAGTTATGCAGTTTTCCGACATTGTTTCTCATGACTCATTTTTAACTGATGACTTTAGGAAAAAGTCTGATATTTTATCTCCTTTTTTTCACAGTTTTCAGTATTTCCCTCTTATTTTATGCAATCCTTGCACAATGCAGCATTAAATAGGAAACTGTACTATGTGAAATTGTTCTGATGACATAGAGCTGAAAAGTGTAGTAGTTTGACTCTTCTCTATAGGGCTGTTTTCAAAATTAAGTTGCAAGTCTTTCTAAAATCAGTACCTGTAGTTTTCTCTAAGTTTCAATTTACAAATGCAAGAGCTTGTGCACATATATACACACATTTAATGCTTGTTTCTATTGTGGTCACAGAAGATACAACAAAAGATGTTTAAAACTTAACAAAAAGCCTACACTTTATTATTTACAAGGCAGCTGCATGGATCTTAAAGCCTCAGGGAAGAGGTAAAGAGTTGTCATGATATTTGAGATGTGGGACTGACAATACTGTACAAAATGTTTCATTAAGCTTTTCCCATGCCTTACTTCCTGATTGTTTTTTGCCAACGACTTTCCTATATGTTCTGTTTCATTAACAACAAATTTAAAGATACAAAAGTAATCAAAAAGAAACTGTGGTTGCTTTGGCCACAAACACATCTGTTTTAAGACAATATCTAAAACAAAGTATCGAAGCAATGTCTTCACTGTGCAAAAGAACAGACAGGTTAATGAATCACAACAAAAACTGCCAGTAAAAAAAATTGCTTCATATGTACCAGAACTTTAGAAATGTGCCAGTGAAATTAGTGCAGTTTCAGTGACACACTCACACAGTAAAATTTTAACTACCAATTACCAAGCTACCCTGAATGATTATACTAATACAATGAAACTTCAAAAAATCCTGCAGATTTGAGAATTGTTAAACTAGCAGCCCCTAAGAGCAGCACCTACTTACAGCAGAGATGACTTTGTACTTAAAGACGGTTTTTTTCTTCACATACTCTCCTGGTTGTAAAGACATCTCCTCCGAATATCTTCTGTGATCCTTGGTTATATCACCCTCAAGCTCCATTTTGCCGAGATCTGCCTCTCGTCTGCGTCTCCTGCCTCCTCAGCGTCCCCAGCTGGGTTAGCCGCAAGTGAGATGCTACTCTTTCTTCAAGAGTTCCTAGTACTTTGCTCATAGGTCTTCTTATGAAATCTCAGCTTTTGCATCAGTGTTAGATTTGAAAGAAGCCAAAGCAAGCAAGAAAACTACTCTGAAAGGTCAAAGGCTGAAAAGCATTATCTGTGTTCAGGGAGCCTGGCTGTTCAAGATAAGAACTGCATTAGGCAAACACTTAAATGGAGATTAGAAGTAATACGTTGCTAAGCAATAAAATGCAAAAATACTCAAGTAGTCAACTATTTGGTTAAAAGCTTGTCATCCAGAGAATTTACCCTCAAAGAAAGTGTTAAATATACGAAACCAATATGAAAGGAGACGTTTTCTTACTCCGTGTTCTGTGTCACGCCTATGTTTTCAGATCGCTTTCCTTATTTAGCGTCAGAGGATTCGTCCCGTTTAGTTTCAATCCATCTTTGTCTCAACTTTTTCCCACTTCTCTATATGTTTGATTTTAAGTTGCTATAACTGTGTTACTTAAAAACAGATGGTATACAGCCTAATCAAATTCAATTAAAAAAAACCCAACATTTTTTATTTAAGTACAATTTAAAATCTGTTTGTTTTTCAACCTGGTGGTTAATGGAAGGCTGTTATGAAAATGTACCTTCATAGCCTACTAGGACTATGAATGTGTAACTATCCAGATGTTGATCTGATTCTAAATTTGAGCACCGCATGAGCTGCAACTTAAAATAATTAAATTCAAAATGTTTATAATTATATATAAAAAATCCAAACCATGATACTAAAAAAGGTGGTGTGAAGAAAATTAACTCCACTGCAGCCCAAACCAGTATGATCTCCTTATTCTACACATTTGTGTCATGCTGAAGTCCCACATTATCCAGTACCTCCTCATTAATCACATGCACACACACACACCCCCACCCTTTAATTTATAGACAGATATCACTCCCTCACTCTATGGGCCATCCCATTGAGTTCCCTTCTTCTGTGACTGGGGTTCCATCTCTTGTGGTGATTGCTCAGGATAGGAGGTGTGCTGTGTAGAGCTACCGGTTGCCAAAACCTATTCAGGTTGGGTCACACCTGCAGGGATCCTTGTGAAGCTTTCCCTTCCTTAAGGTGGCTTCTGCTATTGCGCTTCCTACGTAACACGCAACTCAAACAATGAGTTACAACAGTTAGACATTGTATCCTTTACAATTCCCATACCTGGGCCCTTCAAACGAGGTTAAAAGGTTCCTTAATTAACTCCTTCTCTTATCATGCTGGGATGGACTTACAGGTTGCAGACTTTCCCTTGGTTGGAAAGGCACTCTGCAGAAAGGGACCTGGGGATGCTGGTCAACAGCAGCCGAACATGAGCCAGCGTGTGGCCAGGTGGCCAAGAAGGCCAATAGCATCCCGGCCTGTACCAGCAATAGTGTGGCCAGCAGGACCAGGGCAGGGATTGTCCCCCTGTACTTGGCACTGGTGAGGCCACACCTCCAATCCCGTGTTCAGTTCTGGGCCCCTCACTACAAGAAAGACATGGAGGTGTTGGAGGATGTCTAGAGAAGGGCAACAGAGCTGGGGAAGGGTCTGGAGCACAAGTCTTACAAGGAGTGGCTGAGGGAGCTGGGGGTGCTTAACCTGGAGAAAAGGAGGCTTAGGAAGGAACTTTATCACTCTCTGCAACTACTGAAAGGAGGTTGTAGCCAGGTGGGCCTCTTCTTCCAGGTAACAAGTAACAGGACAAGAGGAAAAGGCCTCAAATTGCACCAGGGGAGGTTTAGATTGGCTATTAGGAAAAATTTCTTCCTGAAAGAAAAGAGATAGATTTGTCTTTACAAACAAACTGTGGGTCTGCTGATAAAAGCTAGATACTGAGAGGTGAAAGAAACAATAGGAGGAATTCCACTGATTGATGAAAGGAGTGAGAGGGATTTTTCTTTACAAACAAACTGTGGGTTTACTGATAGGTAAAGATAGATACTGAGAGATGAAAGAAGCAATGGGAAGAAACATAAATTCCATGGGAAAAGAAAAAGGTGGGTATACATTAGAAGGGGGTCTGTATTAGGTGATTCGGGTAGTCTGTACTTCTGAAGTACCTCAGCCAATGGGGAAAGAGAGAGGGAAATGCAGCTGGGAAATTAGGATAAAAAGGAGGCTTCGTCCTCTAACAATTTGGGAGACCCCAAGGGAAATGCCCCCTGACCTCTCACTTTATTCGAATAAAGTAACGGGACTCCTCTGTCTCCTTTTTGGACGTAAAACTCTGGTGTTTGTGGATTAATTTTCCTGACATTCCTCAAAAGTATTGTCAAGCATTTGGGCATGGCTGAGTCACCATCCTTGGAGGTATTTAAAAGACATGTAGATGTGGTGCTTAGAGACATGATTTAGTGTTGGACTTAGCAGTCTTTTCCAACCTAAATGATTCCATGATTCTACTATTCAGGGGTGTAGCTGCTCCACTATCCACAGACGCTTTGGGGTATATCTGCTCCAGCCTGGTGTTATTCAGAGTTCACGGCCCCTTCAACCAGAGTTCAGACTATTGTTACAGCATTCCTACAGTAGTACAAGAGCAGCAGCAATGAGCAGGCCATCTGTCTGCCCAGGCATGTGGCCAGTGCTGTTATCAAAATGCTCCCAGGCACAGGAAAGTAAGATGATAAGCTCTACAGCATAAGGCAGCCATGGACAATCACTCCATTCTAATATAGAGCAAAGCAAGCAGGTCCTCTGGTGAGAGCAGGAGCCTGTCAATTAATAGCCTAAACAGTTGTAGCAGCTGTAAATCCAGTATAGCGTGTTCCTATCAAATCTGTCATTATCTTCAACCCCTCTGGCCCCACACTGGGTGCCAAAAAGCACGCTTGTGGGTTACTCTGAGCAGGCAGCTCAGACCCACACAGCCACTCACACTGTCCCCTGCTGGGGGAAGCAGGGAAGAACAGGAAGGGTAGAAATGAGAAAACTTATGAGTTGAGATACAGGCAATTTAATAGGTAAAGCAAAGCCATGCACACAAACAAAGCAAAATCACTCCATCGCTACTTTCCACCAGCAGGCAGGTGTTTATTCGAGGAAGGTAGAGTTCTACCACGTGTCATGATTACACGGGAAGGTAGACACCATCACTGTGACCATTCCCTATGCCTTCTTATTTTTTTCCCTAAGTTTTATTGCTGAGCACATTCTAGGACATTCCTTACCAATAAAATTAGATTATAAAACTTAATAAAAATTGGCCAAGAACCCAAACTTTTCTGTTTCAAGATCAAAAGCCTCACACATTAAAAATACTTCTTTTTATCCCTACCAAAAGGGAAAAAAAGCAATCCATATGATCAATACATAAGAATAAAGAAAGCGACAAGAAAGAAGGAAATAATTATTCTTTCTGTTCTCAATTACTAAATCATAAATTTGAGTGACCATTCTGCCTATAGACTGACATTATACAAATGCAGGGTGAGGGTGAAAAAACCCCATTCCCCTATAGCTACACGGCAGCCCTCAGTTCATCTGGCAATTTCAGGAAGAAGAAGGTGTTTTCAAAGAACACAGGCAGGACATCTCTGACATGTACATGTTAACAAGCACATCAGGAAAATGGGGAGAGTAATTTCTGAAGAGCACTTTTTTGTAGACGCTTTCAATTTTCACTACTAAGAAGCCAAAAGTCCTCTAAGGCCATGAAGAACTAGGCAGGCCCAACACACCATGAATTCTAAGATGCCTTTGTAGTCATTTGTCATCTATCTTCTAAAATTAATGGCACTCACTTAGGAAAAAACACTCTGAAGTTTAACCATTTTTCTCATAAATGTTTCTTGTCAGCCATAAACATCAAAATTATCATTTTGATGAAGGTGGTTTTGCTAGAATACTATGATATTTACAAGCATTTTGAAAAGTGCATTTCTTTTTCTGTATCTGGATGAAGCGAGTCATTTCACCCTCATGCAAATGCTGCTTTCCTGCTTTGTTTGGTGAGGTGTGTGGCTCAGTGATACCCAGCAGAGAGTCTAATACTGGTTCATGCCTTGGCAGGCACACCTGGGTGCAGTCGCTCCAGGGTTAACAGCAGTACTGTTTCTCCTCCTGGATATGTGGCTCCCTTGGGCAAAGCAGGATGACCTTTGCCTAGGGCCTGACCTGCTGTAGCACCCCTTGCTCCCAGCTCCATCCCAATAACTAGATTCTCTGCCAAAGTGTGACAGAGATAAGTTAGTCAGGTCTTCAGGTGTGCCCTGTCCCATACACACACCCCCTCTCCTTTACAATTGTCTCTGATGGGAAATACGATTTGTCCTAAAATAAGAATACTGAGTGAGAATACTAAGATAAGAACACCCAGTGAGCATTACAGGAGGAACTGTCTGGGTGTTCCTATAATGACACATTTCAGAGACAGGGAGCTGTCATGATTTCGACTGACTTTGGCACACATCAGCCTGCAAAAGTGTTTAAAATACTTCTGGAGACTGGGCCAAGTGGGCAAACTGGTCTCCCAGGCTGCAGACAGCTTCCAGGCAGATCCCCTGGTCCTGGCAGGGGTGCCTGCAGGGTACATCCAGCCCAAAGGTGAGGAACACTCACCTTTTGGTGAGTGGACAGGCAAGTAAAAGCACAAAATCCAGTCATGTACAGAGACAAAATCCTAAAGCAGTTCCACAGGTGCTTTGATGCTTTGCCACTTGCCTTTGTAAGGCCAAAGACTGTGAACGTGTACATTTCTAGCTGGTTATAACATAAGCTGGTTATAATATGTTTAGACATGCTTATATTGTATACTGCTTTGGCAATATTAGGATATTGTATTAGCAATAAATCTAATCATACTCATCCACATAATGTATCATGCTTCTTGTGCCTGACCAAGAGTCTCCTCTCTACCACTCTTCTACACAAAGGTAGGATCATAGGTAGTTTGGTTTTGTTAAAATGAGATCTGGTTAGACAAGGTGTTCATTCAGGACATAATTCACCATTTGAACCTCTTTGGGGGTTCAAGGCTATTACATAGTTGAGTGGTTGAATTTTAAAATTCAAAATTTGGTATAGTATTTGGGACAAGTTGTGAAACAGGACCCTAGCTAGGATTAGACCAAGTCTGTCAAGTAGAGGTGACCAGCTAGATTTAGGCTTGCATGCTAACTACTGTTGAGAATGCACGTTGGCTAATGACCTAACATCAAGATAAAGTTGTATTAGGCACAAAGTAGTGGACAGATTGTATGTTGGTAATATTAGGGTTGGATAGGAATGGCTGTTAGCCCATAAGTGTGGCTAAGTGTGACAAAGCAGTAAGGCAGAAAAAAAGTAAGAATAGTAGACTGGTCCTCAAAATAATAATAAGGCAACAACTTATTTTGGGCTCAGTTTCCAGTCCTCTTATGGGTCACTGTGGGAATGGATTAGGAGCATGGGACAGACTTTACCCTGGGCATTGTCATTTTAATAAAATATGAGGTGATCTGTCCAGGATGGACAAGTACTGACACTGGGTATTGATGGAACGTGCATGGTGTCCTGGGGTGACTGTATGATACTGTATTCTCTATCATCTTCCATATGTCCAACATGAATAATGTCAGATTGTTCTGCAGCACTCTTTAAATAAGCATACAATGAAGAGTATTATCAACATTTTTTACAGAATAAATAACTTCATGTTAAAACTGAGGCCAACCCAATTCTAAGAGCAAGACAAGCATGTACAAGCAGACCTTCAATTGCATCCCCTGTTTTCAGTGATCATCTGTTACATGTATATGCAGATAATAACACACATGCAAGCATTATTTGTTTCCTAACCAGGTACTTCCCACTGCTGACAAGAATGCACTGACTTCAAAGCATCCTGTACCTGTTGGCTGCAACACACATCTCTGCTAGCTGTGCAAGTGCTGATGCCCCATGTATCACTGTCTTCTGTGGTACTTCTTAAATTTACTCACAACATTTCTCACTGTTTATGTGATCTGTTCTTCTAGGCCTATTTACACAAAAGCTGTTTATATTTAAAACAAGTAATTGGCTACCCATTTCCATGTGGGCCTTTCCCCCATGAATACACCCTGCTATCTTCCTCTCAACTCCAAGCCTGGAAATGTTAACTTTTCACTGCTCCGAGGCCCCTAGTTATCAGCTTGATAGTTGATCGGACAGGGAGGTGAACAGCTTTATTTTTCCATTGAAGACATAAGTTTGTATCTGTTTACCAGCACTAGCTGGATGTTTGAAGCCAAACATCCACAGACAGCTCAGAAAATAGTGTCAGCATCAAAGATACACAAAATTTTAAAACTGTCTTGATTTGGCATTTTATGTTTATTTTTAGTATAAAAACCTCTGGATATATATATAGATATAAAACGCTCTCTACCAGATAGGAGGTTGTGGACAGCTGGAGGTCAGCCACATGTCTCAGGTAACAAATTACAGGACAAAAGGAAACAGCCTCAAGTAGCACCAGAGGAGGTTTAGATTGCATATTAGGAAAAAAATATTCACTGAAAGGGTGGTTAGGCATTGAAACAGACTGCTCAGGGAAGTGGTGGAATCACCATCCCTGGAAGTGTTCAAAACTGTGCAGATGTAGCCCTTGGGGACATGGTTTGGCGGTGGGCTTGGCAGTGCTGGGCTACTGGTTGGACTCGATGATATTGGAGGTCTTTTCCCATCTTAATGATTCTGTGATTCTAATGTAATACTATTATACTCATTTTTAAATGTAATACTAGGGTATTTTATTGTGTCCAGTTTTGGCATAGGAGCTCCTGGAGTGGGTCCAGTGGAGGGCTGTGGATGACTGGGGGACTGAAGCATGTCTCATATGAGGAAGGGCTGAGGGAGCCTTTTCAGCCTCAAGAAGAGACAACTGAGAGGGGACATCATCAATGTCTGAAAGTATCTGAAGGGAGGGTGCCAAGAGGATGAAGCCAGGCTCTTCTCAGTAGTGCCCAGCAACAGGATGTGAAAAACGAGGTTCACTCTCCTGTGAGAATTTAAAGGGTTTAATATAAAGACAATAAGAGACACATAAAATAAAGCAAAGGGGTAATGACCGGGTGCCTTGGCACTCTACCAAGAGCACACCTGATGCTCGGGGATAGTCCTTTTTATACCATTTTTAACTGTCTGTTCCTATGCATATTCAAACTTTTCCCAGAGCTGTTCTGCATGGCCACTCCTTGGTTCCGCCTTTTTAGAGCATGCGTAGTCTTCTGTCTTGTGGTTTTATTTCTTTTGATTCTTGGGGTTGGGCCCGCTAGGTAAGAGTCGATGGTAGGGTGGATCTCTTAATTCTCCAGACAGTCAGGGCTGATGGCAGCTTTGGCCTCTTTGCCCCCCGGGCAGAGCGGTGATAGCGGCTCTCGGACTCTCCTGGCCGCAGTTCTCTGGGCAGAATAGCCTTTGGGCCCTTTTGTTCCCTGGACAAAGTGTTGATTAGCAGCTCCTTGGGCCTCATCCTCTGTTCGCTTGGAGGTTATCTTACTTGCTCGCACTTGCTAAAAAGAGAGAAAACTACATCCACACAGCAAAAAGCATTTCTAACATTATATAATATCTACCTTTATACTTGCGAGAAGCCAATATTGTAATATATGTTTATAACAAGGACAAGAGACAACAGGCAGAAACTGATGCCCAGGAAGTTCCAGCTGAACATGAGGAAGAACTCCTTTATTGTGCAGGTGACCAAGCACCAGAATAGATTGTTAGAAAGGTTGTGGAGTCTCCCTCTCTGGAGATACTCAAGAACTGTCTGGATGCAATCCTGTGCCATGTGCTCTGGGATAACCCTGCTTGAGAAGGGAGACTGGAGCAGATGATCCACTGTGGTCCCTTCCCTGTGATTCTGTATTCCTGGATGTCTTTAGATAAACGCATTTTCAGTTTGTCCTATGACTTACCATAGGAATGAATAACTCCACAGTAATCACACCAAACTGGGCGCAAGTACAAACCGGGAGAGCAGTGGCTGGAGATCAGCCCTGCGGAGAGGGATCTCATAATAACGCAAGGAATCCTCGTCGTAAGAACCAGAACCAGCATTTCGCCAAAATATTCTAAGAAAAGATTATTCTAAGAAAAGATTATTCAAAAAGCAAAGAAGCCTAAGCAAATATTTTCGTAAAAAGAAAAACAAAACCAAACCACTCCCAAGTTTTAAGCGGCTCATGCTTTCCCCCCGTCGCGGGCAGGCCGGGGCGGGCGGTACCGCCCGGAACGACCGGGCCGAGCAGTCGCTTCCCGGGGAGCGGGATCCGGGACGGAGCTTCCGGCGGGGCGGGAGGAGGAGAAGGGCTGGGCGCCGCCGCCTGCGCCTGACAAAGGGCCCGGTAGGGCCCGGCCCGGCCCCATGGCGATCCCCATGGTTCCCATGGAGACGCAGCTGCAGAGCATCTTCGAGGAGGTGGTGGTGAGTCCGTCCCCGGAGCGCCGCCGCTGCCGGGGTAGCGTTGTGGGCAGACCCGCGGCTCGTCCAGGTCCCCGCGGCCCGCCGTGCTCCCTCTGGGGAGGGGGTTGGGCCGTACTGAAAGAGAGTAAAAGCAGGTGGGAGAGGCGCTTTTGGTTTTCCTGGCGCAGTTAGTGCGGTGGAGCTCCGCCGCCCTCCCCGGCCGTGTTCCGCGCTGTTCCCGGCGGGGGCGCCCGTGGGAGCCATGAGGGAAGGTGGGAGCCATGAGGGAAGGTGGGAGCCATGAGGGAAGGTGGTTCTTCAGGGCTGAAATCTGCCCCCGCTAGGCTTCATAGGAAAGCTGGGACAGAGCAGGACTGGGCATAAAACAGCGTGCTTAGCCATTACCGAATTACAGTGCGCTGAATTTGCTGTAAAATAAGCAGTTTAAGGAGTTTTGAAGAAGACTGTGAGAGGATGTATGTCCCGAGGAGACGTTTTTCTCCAGCCAGCATAGTGGCATTATCAGATTGTGGAAATACACACGCACAACGCTGCCTGCAAAATGAAGTAGTTGGCCCAAAGTCTTCCTCGTTTCTCCATAGGACATTCCTTCCAGCACTTTTCACCAGGTTTACTGCTTATCTTTGGATGCGTTCAAGGATTTTCACATCCTTTTTAATTTGTGGGCCCCGGAACTGCGCGGAGTACTCAAGGTGTGGCCATACCAAAGCTGAGTGCAGCAGGGTAATCACCTCTTTTGTCTGGCTGGTTGAACACAGTGTTTGATGCATCCCAGGATGGCGTTTGCCCTCCTGGCTGCCCAGGCTCTCCCTGCTGGCTCACACTGAGCTGCTGCTGACGAGCACCCCCAGATCCATTTCTGCAGGGCTGGTCTCCAACCACTCCTTTCCCCATTTATACTTGTGCCCAGCATTACTCTGTCCCAGGTACGGAATCTGGTATTTACTAGACTCCATGCCACTGATTGCCCAGTGCTGCAGTCTATCCACATCCTTTTGTAAGGTCTCTCATCTTCAAGAGAGCCACCAGCACCTGTCAATTTAGTATCATCATCAGATTTCCTAATGGCGCATTCAATTCCTGCACCAAAATATAGATATCAATATATTGAACTCTAGAACTGAGCCCAGAGGAGCACCACTGGTGACCCATCACCAGCCAGATGCAGCCCCACTGACTGCACCCCTTTAAGCTCTGCCCTCCAGCCAGTTCTTCGCCCAGCACACTGTGAACCTGCTTATCCCACAGTTCAACAGCTTGTCCAAAAGGATGCTGTGAGGGATAGTATTAAAAGCATTATCCAGTACTTCCACTGCCTTCTCTTTGTCCTCTCTAGGTGGGATAGGAATGGTGGGATGTCTTATGGTAGAAAGATATTAAATTAGTTAAAGAGGACTTTCACTTTGTGAACCCAAGTCAGTGGGTCATTAATCACACTTCTGTGGAACACGAATGAGCTTCTTGGTAGATGTCAGACATTTGCAGTTGGAAACCCTGGGGTGACAGTAGCTGACAGTCCTGAATGGGGGCCTGACTGACATTTCAGACTAAAGAAGCTGGTTGGAATGTCTGAACTGGAAAGAATATGTAGGTCTCAGAGAAGCTGAAATTTATTTCCATATAATGAATTTCAGTAGAGGGAAGAAAAGCCCAACCTTTCTGTTTTAAGCTGGCCTTATAAAATGCATGATGTACTTTTCTTCGTGTGGTGTTAAGTTGCTTGTAGCATATTAATTGCCTACACATGACTGATTCCTCATTTTGGCACTGCCATTCAGATTGTTCTCACATTTTTAACATTGTCATTTGCCTGTGTTGTCACACTGGCATTTTTATGCACTGTTACTTGCCTAAAATTGATATGGAACAACAACAAAATAGTTCCTGAGAAGATGTCACTGTATTTTTGGAGCCACGACTGAAAATATAGCAACTTACTTCTTTCTCTGCTGCTGGTACCGAGTTGGGGGACAGCAGCAAACCTTACCTCGCTTACTGTGCAGAGCAGATGAGTGTCAGTTTCTCCTTTTCTTTTTGAGTAGCAGTGACAGGAAGTTCTGGGCCAAGTGATGGAAAAGGACCAGAAAGTTGATTTTGTTACATGCTCTTATGTCTGTAATATAGCAAAGAAAATACACTGTGGTCAGTGATAGATCACAACTGAGTATAATATGAAATTCTTACGAAAGGTAGGAAAAGCTTTAGGACGGTATTTTCCAGAACCTATTTGCTGAAGTTTTAGAATAACAACGTAGAAGCCTTTGAGCAAAATGGAGTTGAAAAAGAAAAGGGGGGGAAAGGAAGGTCTTAGAAGAGATAAACCGGATATTTGTGTTTAGCTTTTTACCTAGTACAAGATCATTGCATCATTCAATGGAATTTAAAAAGCAATGGATCTAAATTTGGATGAGAAAGTAATTACATTTAATTGATCTGTGTAACTGAGTGTTGTGGAACATAAGTGAGACAAATAATTAATGGGATTCAAAAATACTAATTTTTCAGATTATAAGAACTCTAATCATACAATAGAGCAATTTCTCCAAATTTGGGAAGTGAATCAATCTCTAGGTGTTTAGAAGACAAAATAATAACAACCCAAAACAAAGAAACAACCTTAATCTGGATCTACAAGGTTTATATGAAAACAAAGCAATCTCATCTTTGGAAGAATGTGATTTAGCAGAAGAGATCCATTGTTCTCTGGTACAGTCCTGTAACAGCACAACTTAATCTTGTGCTTCATCATGGTGGTGTGATAGTCATAGCAAACCTTCTAACAGTATCACTCGGGGTTTTTCTCTTACAGAAAACAGAAGTAATTGAAGAAGCTTTTCCTGGGTAAGTGTGATATTACTTTATTTGTACAAAATGTTATGTATAAATGTACTTTTCTACTTGTTTCATTGGGTACTGCTAAAAACTAATGTTCTTATTTGCATTAGGATGTTTATGGACACTCCTGAAGATGAGAGAACCAAACTGATGAGCTGCCTGGGAGCTTTTAGACAGTTCTGGAGCAGTCTTTCCCAGGTTAACACTTGATTTGTTGCTTATCTGTGTGTACTTTATATGCTTTTTTAGTATAAAGATACCTTTTCTGGTAGACAAACACTTAAGCTGTAAGGGCTGTGTTCAGTCATTCAGAATCTGGTTTCAGACATGCCATAGTAAAGAATATAGGAAGACATAGCAAGGAAAAAAAAGGTAGTTTTGAGATTTGTGAGATTGTATAGTGTTCAGCAGAGGTTGTGCAGTGCAAATAAAGATAAGCAAATAGAAATGTAACAGTAAAGAAATAAACAATAAAAGTTTATTACAGAATTTCTGGTTGAAGTGAATAAGTAGGTAAAAGAAAAAAAAATCAAATAGATGTTTAAGTTCAAAAATCACCTTTCAAAAGCTAGATACTCCAGACACTGCTCCGTAATTGGATGCCTGTTCATTAAATTTCACTGAATTTGATTATAACTGTGAAAAGGAAAAAGTAATATAGAACAGTTGTATTTACTTTAGTCTGTGCTAACTTACATGTGAAAACCAAAGATGATTATAGAAATCAGTGCTTAAACTGGGAAATACTTCCTGTAGTGGACAGCTGACCAACTTCTGCTGGACAAGTGAGCTTCTTCAAAATAAGATTGAAAGACTTGTAGGAAAAACTGTTGGTTGGACAGCTGGATCACTTCTACTGATCTATAGTCTTGTTCTTGTGTTAGTTTCATTTTTTCATAGTGGGATACTATATGAATTTTATAGTTTGTTTCACTACCTGTAAATACATTCTTTTCCCCCTCTATTGCTTTTTCAGGAGTCCCATGAACAGTGTGTCCAGTGGATTGTAAGATTCATTCATAGCCAACATAGTCCTAAAAGAATTTCATTTCTTTATGACTGTCTAGCAATGGCAGTAGAAACTGGACTTTTGCCACCTAGGTAAGCCATGTTGGAATAATTGATATGTGGAAGATGTTATATCGGAGGTGTTTTTACAGTGCCATTGTACAGTTACTACTGGAAAACACGTGCTTATTACCTGCCATTCATTCTTGCATTGTGTTCTTCTGCTAGGATGGTTTGTGAATCTCTGATAAACTCCGATACGCTTGAGTGGGAAAGGACTCAGCTGTGGGCATTAACATTTAAATTGGTCCGGAAGATTATTGGAGGTGTAGACTACAAGGTATCTTCCACTTACTCATTTCTCTTTGCAAAGACATGTTATTTGCTACCTTTGTTTTTATGATTTTATCTCAGACACATCCAATTTTTCAAAGTCTGCTTTTCTTACAAATGAAAACTCAGACCACTTTTAATGCTTTTTCATGGTTGAACTTCACCCTAAGAGAGGATTTTGTATTTGTGTATATTGTGTAACTCTTCATACTCTTTTCTCTGTTACGGTCCCTTTCCACCTTTTTCAGTTACAAGCTAAATAACCCTAATTCAGTTGCAGAAGTGGTAAACACTGGAAAATAAAACTATCAAGCATTAAGGCTGGAGTTCTGTCATCTACTTTAACCCCTGTTGCTACATAGCAAAAGCTCCTGAAAGCTGAGTCCTTGGCGTGGCCCTTAGCTCCATGAGAAGGAGTAGGAAACCGCACATGTCTTGCAGAGAATCACCTTGCAGCATTGTTGATCATGTTAGAGCAGAAAACATAAAATAAAACATTGGTCAGGCTGCAAAAGGCATTGTAGGTTGGATGTCTCTGGATGTACATCAAAATACCAAGAGTTACTTTCTCTTCAGGAGCATCCTAAGACTGAGAAGTTCCAAAAGGAATTTAATGTAATTAGTGTTAAATTTTAATGTAATTAGTATTAATATAGTCAGTAGCAGTTTGTCTTCTGACGCTTAGCAACAAGAACTAATTTGTCTGTCAAAATATTGTCTGACCATATTGATTGTGTAATCTTTCTGCCAGAAATAAAGAGTATCTGGGAATGTTAATTTCATGTGCTTTCTTTCAGGGTGTGCGTGATCTGCTGAAAGTGATACTAGAGAAAATCCTAACGATTCCAAACACTGTGAGCTCAGCTGTTGTACAGCAGCTTTTAGCAGCAAGAGAGGTAACTATATGGGTTTTATACCACTGTAGAGGAAAATAGGCCTCATTCTTTTGTTATTAGTGAGTTTCTGATGGTTGGGATAGCTCTGATTGTTGGTATAGTTCAACAGGAAAGTCTTACTCTTTGTGTTCTAATTCTTTACTGTAATTGCATTTTATATAGTAAACAAAGTGCTTTTGTGGGATATTGTAAATAAGTGTTAAAATCCCTGTAAGAGAGTCAGGCTCAATGCTTGGCTTGCCTAAGGTAAGATGTATAGGATATAGTAATGATTAATATTTTTTTCTTAGTGAATAAAAATAGTAATTGTTTTCAACACTTTGTGGGCAGACATAGAGGCATGGTCTTACTTAGGCTCAAACAGTCTAACTTATGCTTGTACAATTAAAAACAGGTTTTAGACCGAAGTATTACTGTCAGAATACAACTTAAAAATAAATATTTTAATCTTGTATCTGTTTTAGTGGGCTGTCTCAGACTAGTAGACAGATTACACATTCATTTACCCTATCCAGGGTCTTTCACACTGATGTTTTTTTTATTTATAGGTGGTAGCCTACATCTTGGAAAGAAATGCATGTTTGTTGCCTGCCTACTTTGCAGTTACAGAAATCAGAAAACTATATCCTGAAGGAAAACTTCCCCACTGGGTAATGATAGGATGCCTAATGTACCCTGGAATTTTGTTGCACACAACACTTACTTTTATAACAAAGTTTATGTGAAAATTTAAAATCTGCTCAACAGTAAGCTCTGTGTTTAGTCACATAAAGGAAGATACAGTCTTGATGTGATTGCAGCAGTAGCTCCCTGTGATCTTGCATGAAACTGATGACATAATTTTGACTTATGGTCTGATGTTCAAAACTCTTGAACTCTTGAGTTGGTTTTGTTGAATACGTTTGGAAATGCAGGTCATGCACACCTGCCACTTTGTGCTTTCTCTATGGCTTCAGGATAAGAAAAATCACTTTAAAGAGCTGACCAGTGTTTTCTGTGTTTAAACTTGGTTACACAGAGATATTTGGGGCTCTGGTGGGATGAAAATGGTCATAGTTTCAAACAAAGAATGTAATATCAATCCAGTTTTTAATTTTGCATTCCATTAAAATAATTAGGTGTTTGGAAGAGGATGAAATCCCAACTTCCTTGTATTAATGGGAAAAAACTGTTATTGTCTTTTGAGAGATTTGAAGTAGATTGTACTAATCTGGGTCATTTTTCTATGTGGAATTGTTATTCACTGGCAGAGATTTATTGTGAACAGAAATTACAGCTTATTTTAAATAATCTAAGTGTTATGCTTTCAAATAACATAGTTGGTATAGGACACAGTTCTTAAATAAACTCCTACTTGAGTGCAAACTGGGAAGAGTGCTTCCTGCACTTCCTTTCTAATGCCACATTTTTTCCTTTTGTGGTTTTATGTTCCAGATGTTTTTGCCAACTTTTTGAGATGCATAGGAAGCTAGTTATTTTAGTAGATTCCTGCATGTGTTATTAAAATGCATACATATATATATTTAAGTCTTAAATATTCCTTATCAGTGTCTGGAACTTAAACCCTGATTTTTTTCTCCTCTTCTCACCCAGTTACTAGGTAATTTAGTATCAGATTTTGTGGATACCTTCAGACCTACAGCAAGAATAAATTCTATTTGTGGTAAGAGAATGACTTAATGAATGACTTTACAATAAATTCATTTATGTTGAACTATTTTGTTTCTTAGAACCTTTTGGGACATATATCATTAGGCAAAATAATTCAGATCTTATGTTTCATGTAGTACCTCTACCCTTGTCAGTTTGTTCTCAGACTTGGTTCTCTTCAGTTTTTGTTTTGAAGGGGAAAATTCATATTGATGAGATCAAAATAATTTTTTGCCACCAGCTGGTGGTGGAAATGTACTAGTTGTTACATGGTTGTATGGTTTCTAACTACAGGTGACTAGTAGAGTAGGAGAATTGTAGGTTTTCTGTGCTCAAGGATTTTGAGTTAATAACTATCCACTGGTAGGTTAGTCATGGAGTGTTTTGACTTCAGTTTCCATTGGAGCTTTTGTAGCTGCTCAGCCTCGTCTCTGTTGTCGCAGGCTTCTGGGTGAGCGTTTCCTAGCTCAGATGAGTACTGGTTCTACTTTTCTGTGGAAGAAATGCTTATCTTCCTTTACTGTTAGAAATGTGATGATCAAAATTTGGCTGTTCTAATGTGATGCCTGCTGCATTTTTCTTCAAAAGATAAAAATGTCTTCTGTTTGCTTTGAGTAGTTTAATAACAGCTGCATTAGTTCTGAGCAAGGTTTGTTGTGATGGAGCTTCTTTACTGCAGAGATTAAAAATGTAAATTCATCTGTAATGCTCTTGCATTTCTCCTAATTCTTATCTCACAGAAGATAAACAGTAATGAGTATTTTAGACCAAACCACTACATGTTCCTAAAGCATTTTGTTTCAGAAGCATCCAGTTATTCTTCTATTGAAAGTGTGGCATAGCTTTTATTTGTATGACTGACAGGGATCACATACTATTTTTTCCAAGTGTTGTGTGTGTAAATGACCTGTATAGATACAATTGAAGGGAAGAAATAAGCATTTATTTACTTCTTGTTTTATGGGATAACAATATGGTCAATTTGGATGATAGAAGTCACAGAATTTGAACTGAAAGACGACAAAGTTGAGGCACCTAAATTTACGTGCTGATACACAGGTTTGCTTGGGGCTCAGTTCAGAGGCTTATGTTTAAGCAACTAAAATAAAGGCTAATTGTCTAGTCTGCACTGACCACCAAGTGTAAATGTAGCCTACCAAACACACTTCCATGTGTTTTGGTCTCACTGGGGTACACTGACTGAATTGACTGGACCGTCATTGACTTTAATTGGAATACACACGCTTGCATTTGAATGCTTTACTGAACACAACCTTGCCCACAGGGTGAATGAAGGGAAATTGAAAGACTTAGATTGTACTTAGGTTTATAAGGCTATAATCTTTGTGGAAAGGGTCAGTCTGCCAAAATCAAATCCCTACGTCAAGCAATGGTAGGGGAACAGTATTCTGGTAATCTGTAAGGATTCTTTTAGATTGATATTTGCAAATACCTTTGTTTTTGGGGTATTCAGTCTGAATAAATGAGGACTTTATTGCTTAGATATTTTTTTAGTTAAAAATTGATTAGAAAAATAAAATCAGTTTGAAACAATCCTATGGTAAAGAGCTTTAAACAGTGGAAATTTCAGGAGAGCATTAAAGTGGCCAAAGCCAGTTTTTGCATCAAAATGATCAGGCAATGGGCTAGTCTCACTGGTTGAGAATTTATGTTTCATTGCATGTAGGTCGCTGTAGTCTCCTTCCCGTGGTAAATAACTCGGGCGCCATGTGTAACTCATGGAAGCTGGATCCTACAACCCTTCGTTTTCCTTTGAAAGGTCTCTTACCATATGATAAGGTACGCCTTATTATACTTCCCAAACATGTTATATTCAGTAAAACAAAACTTCTATGTCATTAAAGCAGGGAAAAGTTTCAACTCTGAATATCCATTTGTTCCACTTAGGCTAACTTCAAAGGTGTAGATGTTTTATATTTCAATGATTTCAAGCTATATACAGAGGACCTTGAAAGTAGTGTTTGGTGTAACTGCTGTCCAGGATGCTGAAGAGCATGAGATATAATTTAATGTGCTTTGTGGGTGTGTGCATGTGAGAAAGCAACTGAGAGCAGAGAATTGATTGGAAAATTGGCTAGATGGAAGAGAATGGGAAAGGAATTTCTTCTTTTCTGTGCTCTTCATTATTCCACAGGAAGGATAATTTTACAATTCAAACTTAAAGTTTGCATATTTAAACTTAAAACTCTATGTGTGAAGTAGTGATGTACTGAAAGAATTTAAAGGATCGGGACAAAGATCTATGTTGTCCTGCATCCCATTCCCTATATCCTAGATGTCTAAGAAAGGAAATAAATACAGTATATCTAACGACCTGTATAGTGCTGACAATGTACAGTCATTATCATTTTGTGTGTTTCCTGAGACAGATGTGGTTTCTCTGTATTTAGTAAACTTTCATCTCCCAAATACTTGTTCAGTACTCTTCTTGAGTAAGCTTCTAAGCTTCTTCTTCCGTAAGCTTTTAGTATCCTCAACATTCCTTTGACAAGGAGTGCCACATTTCAGCTTCATGTTGCATGAGGAACCAGTTCCCTCTGTTTGTTTTGAAGCCAGCTTCAGATAATGTTTTCATTTGAAGTGATTCAGCTATTGGAAGATGCAGTGAGCAGTTGTTTCATATCTGATTTCTTCACATTAGTCCTGATTTTTATGCACTTTGGTCCATTGCATCAGTTGTCTTACCTTTTTTCCTTTGAGTTCAAGGCTGATCCAGGAATTGTACCATCCTTTTATTGAATGAAGAATGTACTTCTACTTGGTCCTCATAAAATCTGCCACTTCTTAGGAGCTATGATTATCTCCTTTTTTCTTTTGGTTATCAGAGAGCAAGACGATTAACCAGATAATATGTATCTGCATAAATGAAACATTCATTCTTACATTGTTTAATTCAATTAAATGTAAACTCAGTATTAAACATCATCTTGAGGCAATATATGTTTGTATGTGATTGCTTGTTTCTTTTTCAAGGATCTGTTTGAGCCACAGACTGCTTTGTTGAGATATGTGCTGGAACAACCGTATTCAAGGGATATGGTCTGCAATATGCTAGGTCTGAATAAGCAGGTACTGTACTGTGCTGTAACATGTGATATAATTCTGCATAGAATCTGCACTATTCTTTTTCTCTTTTCTTTGCTATAGCTAACTAAGCAAAACAGTTTAGGTATAGAGAGTGATTTTTTTTTTTTTATGAGATCATATTAGGTTAATTGGACACTGTTATTCCTATCATTTGTATATTGCTTTACGAATGTTAAATTGAAAAGTAGAGATTTAAAATATGATTTTTTTTTGCATTGCTTTTTTTTCCTATAAGGCCAGCCTCAAGTACACCTTTGACAGACAGTAGGAGACTGGTTATTGTTCGTTAGTTTTTAAAGCATTTTTGTACTCTGTTATATTGGAATGTTTTAATACTAGAATAGTTGAAAGCTGGGGTTTGTTTTGTTACATTTTTTCTTTTGAAACCTTAGAATGGGGGGGCTTAGTCTGACTTGGGGATCCTTGAGGCTGGCCTCATAGTCACTGTTTTGTCTTTTCTTTTTTTCTTCCTTTATTTTTGTTCTGTCCTGTCTTGTCCTGCCCATCCTCCAATGCTCTAGACCTTGAACATTGCTCAGGTATGTTCACAACCTTACTGTTGTATTGTGACTAACGATACGCTGGCCGCTTTGTAGCCACTGATTCCAGGTAGAGAATACATGTACAGCCAGGGCTTGAAATTGGCAGGACCATTAGTCAAGGGCAAATTCTCACTACAATTCTGTAGAGATATGAGAGATGTAGCATAAAGCTGACAGTTAGTGGTCCTCTGATACTAAAATTTTCATTGGAATGGACTGCTACCATTTCCCTTACCAGTCATAACTTTTACTTTGCTGGAATTTTCAGATGAGGAGAGATTTTTAGTTCAAAACTTCTTTCCTTAAGCAGGTGGAAAAAACATCCACTGGACCTAATTATAAAAATATAAGGCTGTAAATACATCATTTAAAAAAAGAAAGGTTTACTAGTGGAATTTTCTTATCATTAGGAAGCCTCTGTGAAGAACTTCCCAACAGGTAATTATAATATTCTCCAATCTAGGTGAAAGAACAGTAGTGCAGAATACCACAGAAAAAGTAGTTCCTTAAAATTTTGACTACTTGTTTAAATAAATAAACACCTGAGCAAATCAACCAAGTGGACTTCTGCTTGAAATTTGAAATTATGTGTTCTATTTACAGTTTATCCCTCATTACACTAATAATTGCCACACCTACTTTAAAAAAAGTGTTTAAGATTTTATAAAATAGCGTTGCTGTTTGCAATACTATAGTGAAGGTTGTGTCAGTGTTTCCATTTAAGAAACTTTTTTCAGGTTTGTAACTTGACTATAAAATTTACATGATCTTGAAACCTTGTGTATATTTCCCAATGTAATGGAATACACCAGTGCATTTTCTGAACTGGGACAATGTTTTTGAATGCACAGATTCCTACATCTTGGCTAACAGTGCTCTGTGTTGTATATGACGATCTCTTGTATCTGAGACTTAAAGCAGCTGAAATGTTAAACCCTGGAATTGAGCTGCTTTTACTGTTTAAATGAGTAGTATTTGTGTGTCTTTCTGTGTCTGCACTGAGTTGATAAATCAAACTATTCCTCTATCCATCTTGTAGCTGGTAAATAGTACAAGATCTAGACAAAAATTATTTTGAACCCGTTTTATTCTTCTAACTATGGATGGTCTGTCCTTTCATGTAAAAAAACACTTATGTTTAAAATGCTGGGTTTTAACTCCTACTTCACTGTCCTCTAAAAGTAATTGAAGAAATAAAATGTATTAAATTATACTTCTTAAAATTTGTTTGCTAGTATAGGAATTCCTACACAAAGTTTCATCCTGGCATGAATTTTTATGGCCAAGGAACAAACGTGAAGAATGTAGCTTATAAAGGAAATGCTGACAGAACATGAACTATAGCTGTGCTACTACAGTTACACCAGCATAAAGATGTTGAAAATTTGTGAGTTGAAAATATGTGAGTTAAAAATACAGATATAGAGGTGGGTGGTACAGTGGTATAGGATAGGAAATATGTTCCATTTAAATGTTAATGTACTCTGCTTAAACTGTGGAAAACCTTAAAATTTTTACTCATTTTTAGGTACAAATTAGCGTTGTGTTATAGTTCAATTTGATAATGTAGTCACGTGACAAAAATAGTAGCATGCTTTTCAGAAGTTGTGTAACTATATCAATGCTTTCAGTAAAATGGCTGATAATTTAGTATTGTATTATTAGAGAAATAACCTGCAGAAATGAACTGTCACTATAATAGAAGACACTAGAAATGCAAAAAGTGCCAAGTTTGTTTCAGAATAAATACGGAAACACCTTAACACAATGATCATTATTTATTTATGATCATTAATTATGTGAAGTTGCTTGTATGCCCTGTCAACTATTTACACAGATCCAGTTGCAGGATTGGAGCCTTCATTTGAGTCTTTTGGCATCACAATCTAGGTATGGTTCAGCCAGATTTGTCCTAGTTCTCAAATATTCTTGAAGAAGAACAATGAAATTTTCTGGTTCAGTCTTAACTAAGCAGATCTGTGTTAGAAAACCATTTACTCAAGCCGTCACTGAGTTGTGTAAAAAACATACAATCCCAGCTGTCCTGTTAACCTTGCAGGGAGAAAAATGAAGGTAAAGTTTCTTAAGTTTACAGATTCATATGTTCCTTTCCAGATTCTACGTTTTCTTGTGGGATGAGGTTTTCTAATACCCTTATCAAGTATATGGCTTTAAGTCCAGATGTAATAATGTGGACTTCAAAATTTTTCTTTTGTTGGTGTGCGGGGACTCTTGAGTTTTTGCTGCTGTGTACTTCTGTGTGGGACAGTGCATACTCTTTTATATCTGTTTGAATTGGTCTGTAGGAAGTAAGATTTCAATTGTATTTTATCCCGTATGTTATCATGGTTTGCAGTTGGACTCTTAACTTAAGGGTCTTTTCCAACCTAAGTGACTCAACAATTCTATGTCAATTTATATTCTCTAGTTGGGGTGTTAATTTCAGTTCTTAGTTATTTTTTAAGTAATTTTTTGAACTATATAACAATTTGGTTTTTGGAAAATGATTAACAGTTCAAAGTGTCTTAGTACACTGATACCACATTCAGATTTGGTTTAGGGATCTTACAGTTGGTTCTTAAAATGGAACTAAAGTAGTGTCTTAAGGACATGAACTCACTTTGGAGGTTTTGGATTATATCTTTACCTTCTCTGTATGTACAGACTTGCATAAAGAATAAAACGCCATTTTTGCTTGCATAGTTGCAGTTAGGATCTTGTTGCAGTCCTCTAATCAATCAAAAACTATTATTTTGATTTCTCTGGTTTGGGGAATATTTGAGAGAGGAGGTCATTTTCAGGTGTCCTGCTTCTGTGATATACAAATGTTTAATTAGCAGCTATTGTATTAATGATTTTGCCCTTTAAATAGTGTATTTGGCTGGTCACCTTTTAAACCAGCAGTGGTAATCTGCATCTTATCTATGCCTTACTCTGTGCAGGTGAATATGTTGTTGTGTTCTCTGCTAGCTACAAATCAGGATAATTAGCATGGGAACGCTGTTGTAAGCAGAATCATTAAGTGAAAGGAATGACATAATACAATATTTAAAAATTGACTTTCCTTTCACTTTTTTTTTTTAAATTTAGGTTGATGCTGTCATCTTACTATCCAATTTTACTGGTGATAACATGGCAAAGTACTTAGTTTAAGGGGTGTGATTATTTTTTATATGTTTCTGATTGTAAGGGTATGTGTTGAGAACACTCAAGTACATGTTCTTTGTTGAAACTTACTCCTTTTTTTAATGAGGGAAATTTAAGAATGGCTGCCAAACTTGGAAGAGATTATAGAATCAGGTATAATATAAACAATAAGCTTTGTGTCCTCGTAGCATACAGTTTTGGAAAATGGAAGTGTGGGAGTAGTTCTGTCATGTATTAACTACTTTAGGCATTTTGAATTGGACTTCTGGAGATGCCATTTACTCTTGTAGGGAACATGGCATCTGTGGTTTGGTCTTCTGAGTCCATTTCTTAAATGTAGATACTTACTAAATGTTGTTTGTTTAAAATACTCAAAAGCTATCATAGCCATCAGCCAGCCTTACTGACTCCTTAAAATATTTTTCTTTTAGGAAGCCCTTTTAATGCTAGCCATGCCCCTGCCCCGCCCTTAGATACCCTGTCTCGACACCCCAGAAAAGAAGGAATTAAAAATTCAAACCCAAATAAGAACAGCAAGCCACCATCGAAGTGAAGCTCTGATCCACTCTAAAGAAATACCACTAGTCCATCAGAGGGCTGGTCTTGAGAAATTTTAGTTTCAAGTTGTCATGGAAGCGCTTTTTTCCCCGCTGTATTTCTTCATGGCTTAATAATGTTTTCAATGAAATTATGTATTTTCAGATCTTTAAATGTTATTTTTAGAGCAAAATGGGGAATGCGTTAGTACAACCAAGTTATAAAAATTTGAATCATGTTTACTTTAGGGGAAAAGCATAGTTATTTTGAATGCTGTATTTTTTCATACATAATCCAGAACAGTGTTCAGAGGTTTTTTGATGTTCATTTTTGTTTTACTTAAGCCATGCCAAAACATGAATTCCTGCTTAGTTGTGAGGGTAATCAGCTCTCACCTATAATTTTATTCATCTCAGTTTATACTGAGATTTTCTTTCACTTATGAGCAATTAATAAAACAAGGACCCAATCCTGCAAATTCCTGTGCAGCACAGTATTTTATTTCCAAGAGTTCCAAAACTATAGATACAAAATCTGTGCAAAAATGTATATTCACTGAAAATACAGAAAAAAAAATTGACAGAAAATTAAATTAATGCAGATAGAATATGATGTACTGCTATTTTTATGATGGAAAAGCGTTTTTAAAGCAATAAAAGTGTGGTTTTCAGTATAAAAGAATTCATTTTTTTCATTTCCTGGCTTCTAAAGTTTTCCCAGTCATAGAATTATTCAGAATAGCGAAAATTCCTACTGGAAATTCTGGCTGTCTTTTTAACAGTAGTATTTTTCCTGTTGTATTCTTTGAATAACTTTCTAAATTAATATAGCCTAACCTGATTAGGCTTTCGGACATTAACGCAGTGCTTAGCAAACTATTAAATTTCAAGCCCTGTACATAGTAGTTTTGCATGCTGGATTATAAACTAGTCTGTAGTGTTGTCTGTTGCACCCTGCTCTGCTTCATAATTAGTTGCTTTGGGAGGGGGAGAAAAACAAGCCACAAAAGACCCAAAGAGTTCTGAACTGATGGTGCCAATACTGCTCTCTGTAAACCTGTACCGTGGTTGGTCTGTGATAATGACGTTGCGTACTGGGAGAAAAGGTATCATCGGTGCTTCCTGTTTTAGCTAGAGGTTTGTGTTAAGCATGCTTCAAGAAAGCACAGCTGGAATTGTAGCTTTCTGCAGTTTTGAGCTCGCAAAGAGCATGCAACAGGGGATGCTGTTCACTGTATTTTGTCAACTTCGCCAATTCCTGCATTCTATTTTTAATTGAAGAGAATCTCTTTTTTTTCATAGCAAAAGACTACCATCAATGAAGGTAGAACAAGCATCTCCTTTCAGCATCTCTCTTTACTTTTATTATATCTTTCTAGTAGCCTTTCTTTAGGCTGCCTGGCTAGTAAGTCAAAGAATTCATCTAAGGCATCCCTAAAATGTTTTATGAGTATTTGGGTGATCTTTTAAAACTTTTTACATACACTTTTTTGCCTCTAGAAAGGGATAATGCATTTTCATGATGAGTGTTTGAGCAGCTCAGTTCCTTTTCTTTTGTATCATTAAAGTAATTTTTTTTCTTTAAGGCTGCATTATGTTACAGGCATCAGGCCAAATAAATAAACGAGTAAATGTGACCATTCCTGAATATAGATTGCATCAAAACAAACAGGTTAGATTATTTCCAAAGTGCTAGCACTTTCTGAAATAAGTTAAATTCTCCATGTTTTTTTTTTTTTCTTAACAATAGTACATTATATGAGTGTAACAATACAAATGCAGGATAATAATAAAAAGGTGTTGCACTGAAGAACTTGTAATGTGACATTATACTTGGTAGTCTTGAACTGAAGATTTGTCATCTGAGTTCCAAATTACTGGTAGTGGACCTATTTTATATACATCTGTACTAACAGAATATATCTGAATATATAATGCATTCCTTATTTGCTGATTATTAAAAATCATCAGAGATGGTGTGTATTTTTAATTATTTCTGGGTTTGCATAGCTCAGTGTGAAGACTGTGGTAGTCTTAACATTTGAGGAGCTCCTCACTGATGTGTAATTTCTGTTCTATTTACAGTATGTAGAATATACCACTGATTAATATTCAAGCCTTTTTGATGTTGTCTTGTAGCCTGTGGTGCTGTGTCAATAGGACGGCATCTAGTGATAGGGGCATTAACCAGATGTTAATTTTGCTGCTAGTTGTAGGCTGTAGGTGAACCCAAGTAAAAAGAGAGTAAAAAGAGAATAGTTATCAACTACCTTCATCATGTATTGGGATGTTTCCTCTGCATTTGATGGTATAATTGATACATCTTTATGGTGTTGCCTACTTTTGAAATGGACTTAATGCTGAAAAGAAGGAATGAAAAAAAACCCAGCAAAAAACCCAAAGAATGGGCTTTGTTTTCTGTGAATGCAAGATCAGAGGAATAACATTCTGCCTGAATTTGTTAAAAAACAGCAAAAAAACCCCCAGATGTTATCTGTGCATTGATGAGCTGTGTTCTGGAACTGAGTAGGGCATTACGGAATATATGATAAAATGTAAAAATCATTGTGACCTGTAACATAGTGCAGCTTTAATACACTGGCTTATCCTTAACTTAAGTTCAGACTTCATCTCATGCTTCCCAGCCTTCTGTCAAAATACTGTACTGTAACTGCAACTGTGCAAGTTCTGGAGTTAATGGCAAGGCTTTTGGAATACTGTATCTGATCTCTGCCTTACAGCACAAGCAGCGTTGCCCTGTGCTGGAGGACCAGCTGGTGGATCTTGTGGTGTATGCCATGGAACGGTCTGAGACTGAAGAGAAGTTTGATGATGGTGGAACCAGTCAGCTTCTGTGGCAGCATCTCTCCAGCCAGCTCATTTTCTTTGTGCTCTTTCAGTTTGCAAGTTTTCCTCATATGGTCCTGTCACTCCATCAAAAGGTAAATTGTTTGTATCGCTCCCACACGGTAAGAGGGATTTAGAGGGATTTAAAAAACAAACCCAGTATTTTCTAAAAAGTGTTGCTCATCCCTGCAAGAACTACTTTATGTGAAAGAATTAATTAAATTTTTAATCACTGGTCTCTCTAGAAGTCAAATTCTCAAGTTATGGTGCTGTAAGCTAGGTGCGTTTTTAGTGTATTCAGTTACAGGATGTTGCATTATATTTGGATTCAAAGTGTGCTAATAACTAGAATGAAGAGATAAACTGGCATAATTCAGAAGATCCGAGTACCGTGCTGTTGCATCCAGTTTACAAATGAGTTTTGAACAGAGTGAATGCCCTGTTCTGTTTGTGGACTAAAAAAACATGCCAGGCAAATGGATGTAGGAACTTGCTATTTGTCTAATCAATCTACTCAAAGCAATCAAAGGTAATTTGTCCAATTATAGTAATACTGGCAATCACAGTCCCAAGTTATTATTACTTCCTAGTAATAGTTCCATTAAAACTGATACTAGTATTTGCCCTTTTCTCTGGTGCTCAGGGTTATAGTTCTAAGGGTGGTGATGCCAGTCCTCCGTAAGGGAAGCAAGGGGTTACAGTCAGTCAGCAACATCCTGAGCTCTTTGCTGAGAGCTGTATGCTGTTGATGGTTCTTTCTTCTCACTGTAGGATCAGCTTGTGGCTATTTAGGTGCAGTTTCTAATATGCCCAACACATTACTCCATCTTCATTTGTCCACAGTTCTGTGTTGCATAAAAATTTACTATGTATGTTGTGTTGTACTTGTGATGGATTGCAGTTCTCTGCTCTCTTTGTTTTCCCTGAAATTAGTTTTACCAGGGCTGTATTTCTGTAATTACTGTTAATAAACCACTGAAACAATAGGCATTATACAACACAATTGCACAATCTAGTATAAAACTACAGCAAGGAAGATAAGAGTAGAATATTAGTTATTAGAGAGTTGCTGTTACAGATAAAGAAGTTAATTAACAAAAAAAAAAAAAAACAGGTGAGTCCAGATGAAGCAAACCAAAGTTGTTCTGGCTCAGGGACTTCCTTTGTAGGAGTTTATAAAATCTATGGCCTGATGCTAGCAATGGCAATGTGGTACTTCACTGCGGGGCTACAAGGTGACAATTTAAGACCAATATTGAAGTGTTGCTAATTTTTCAAAGCAGTGAGCCTCAGGAGTCAACTGCATTTTAAATCTTACCATTAATTTTTGTGGCCCTCACAGAGTCTGTGTGTTGCAGCTAATGTACCTATTTCCCTTCTTTCTGGAAACACAATGTATGTTTCTGCCTAGGTCCTGCTATAAAATTCTCAGTGACCTCTGCTGGAACTGTTTTAGTCTGCCCTTCTACTTTTATAAGAATCTTTGCAGTGATTTTTCTTCTGCATGCTGTATTTGTCTGTTACTGAGTGTTCTTGACAGTTGGCAGGCCGTGGTCTCATTAAGGGGAGAGACCACCTGATGTGGGTGCTACTCCAGTTCATCTCTGGCAGCATCCAGAAGAATGCGCTGGCTGACTTCCTCCCAGTTATGAAGCTGTTTGACCTCCTGTATCCTGAGAAAGAAGTAAGTCTCTGATATTAAAAGTTTCATTTTTAATTCAACTTAGGATCTTCATATGTCAATATTACTATCATTCTTGAGTCACTCTTAGAGCAGTGTGCTGCATATTTGGAGGGAGATGTTTCATAAGTAAATGATTTTTTGAGGATTTCCTATCCATGTAACCATGTTTGTTTTTAGGGGCAAGAAAGACTTCTGTTAACTCTTCTCTTTCTTGACTTCAGTTTGACTGAGGTTTTGAGGAGCTTGTTAAAGCACTGAGGAGACTGTAAAGGAATAATGTGTAATTCTGTTGTTACATCTGGGCTGTAATAGAATAGTACTTTAAATCCATTCTGCAGGGGCAAATCGTATCATGTTCATGCTTTGTACATTCCTCTAGAATTGAAGTTCCTGAGGAAGGGGCACTTACAGGAAGTTCTTAAACTTTAATTCTGGCAGCACTGTCAGTGTCAGGTCCTGATTGCTTACTCTTTTCCTAGTGCTTTTTACTTTGGGTAAATGGATAGTATAAGACAAATGTGTGATGTATCAAACTCATATGTAACAATTTTTTCCCCTGCTACATTAGTTTTGACCCACAGAAATTCTTCAGTACAATTTGTATAAGGAGTTTTCAATTGCTTTTGTCAGCATCAAATATGGGAAGAGCAATAGGACTATTTACTTCAGCTGTAGTGATGGCTGTAAGTTACACTTACAGAAAGTCTTTGTTTGACTAGTGCTTTTTAGGTGCTACATTTTAAGTGCTTGTGAAACTGAAGCAGGATTCAGTTTCACAAGCACTTAAAATGTTATTTCTGGCTGTTGCTCTTAAGAGGATCTGTCTTGCTATCCTGTTGGTTATGTATTGGTGCTGTCTCACTTGCGCTGTCAGTAGTGCTTGTGCAGCAGTAACTGTATCCAAGGGAAAAAAATGTGGATGTTGACAAAAGGAGAGAGCCAGAGTTCCTTTTCCAGTGGCAGTACTATAGCTAAGTCTGGCTCCAAAACTTTTTAATTTTAGGTTGTATCTGCACCTTTTCATGAGAAGTGTTTAATGTTTAAGGATTAACTGTGACACTGAACAATTAGACATTTTAGAAAATAATGTTGAACCACTGAGTACCTACTATGTAAGCACATGCCACAGCTGGCTTCGGAATGATGTGTGAGGCTGAGAGGAAAAGCATATGCTTTGTAACTATATATGTCTGGAAATTGTATACTCTTAAGTATGAATTTCCTTTTGTCAAGGTCTTAGACATTTTGTTTGGTTTGGGTGTTTTTCAGAATAATTACTGAGGTCCAGGTCTCTTCCATAGCTCTTGATTTAAAATTACAAACACTAATGAGGGTAGAATCTGTTCTTTAAAAATGTTCCTTATGGTGTAGCAAGTCAGAAAAAAGGAAAACCTGATCTTGTGAATACTGGCTATCTAAGTTGATTTTCTGTACATTAATCCATGTGGTATGTCACATTCATGTGTTCTTTCTTTAGTATATTCCTGTACCTGATATTAACAAACCCCAGTCAACTCATGCTTTTGCAATGACCTGCATTTGGATTCATCTGAACCGGAAGGCCCATAGTGACAACTCCAAGTTACAGATTCCCATTCCTCATTCTCTTAAACTTCACCATGAGTGAGTGTGGCGGTTTTGTTATGTTTTGATTTGTGTCTAGGCATAATGAAATAGACAGTTCCAAGTCTGTATTCAGAATGTACTGTGTGATGGGATGCTGTGTAAAGGTTATCAACAGAGTGACTTCAAAGTCATTCAAAAAGACAGAGCTCAAACTCAAAATGTTTCATGAAATGTGAAATGCTGTTATCCAACTAGTGGAAGCTATATATTTTATCTCAGAATAATAAGTCTTTATTAGTGATAGAGAATCTGAAAGTAAATGGATGATTTTGTTTTATTATGCTGTGGTTTGGAAAGTGTGGATAAGCAGTACATTGGGTTAAGTTTTTGTCTGGAAAGGTGATTTTTAAGTGTATTTCTTTTCCTGAGGTATTTCTCTAATGTAGAAAAATTGTAATACAGTGAAATTGTGGCATAAGAAGTAGTTGTTTTGATGTGGTGCAATTAATAACTTTTGATTTTTTCTACTATTTTCTAATGGATTTTTTGACTGAGATTGTTGTAGCTGTATTCCTGGAATGCATGTGTATTCTTTCTGCTTAATGTTTAATCTTTTTGGCACACAGGTTTTTGCAACAGAGTTTAAGGAATAAAAGCTTACAGATGAATGACTACAAAATTGCCTTGTTGTGCAATGCTTACTCAACCAATTCAGAGTGTTTCACTTTGCCAATGGGTGTACTAGTAGAAACTATTTATGGAAATGGCAACATGAGGACACCTCTTCCAGGGACTAATTGCATGGCATCAGGGTCTATTACCCCATTGCCAATGAACCTCTTGGACTCACTCACAGTTCATGCCAAAATGAGGTACAGTATATGCAGCTAGCTTTTCTTTTTTTTTTAACCTGTTAATCTGTGTGTAGCTAATTATCATCAGAAAGGCTTTCTGTGGCTGGACATGTCATTTATAGGTCTATTCATTTACTTTAAAAATGTGTTAAATTTCAAGTCCACATTTTTGATTGAAAAACACTTTCTCTCTTTCCTCAGTCTGATTCATAGCATAGCTACAAGGGTAATTAAGCTGGCTCATGCAAAATCTAGTGTGGCCTTGGCTCCTGCTCTTGTGGAAACCTATAGTCGCCTGTTGGTTTATATGGAAATAGAATCCTTGGGCATCAAAGGCTTTATCAGTAAGAAAGAAAACCTTTTTTTTTTCCCTTTTCTTTCTATTAAGTAGTATTTTCTTTTAATGGCAACTGGAGACTGTAGTAAAACTGAAAATGTAATGATGCAGCATATATAAATTATTTTAACATACAAGAAACTGTAGAAGTTATCCTAGTGCTGCAGTAAATTCCAGACTAGTTGTGCTACTGTCCCTTTAGGCCATCACTTTTATGGCCAGGACTTTACTAGTTGTGCTGCCTTGTGCAAAAACATGCTTAGTGGAAAAGCATAAGCGAAGTTACTTTATGAGACACACAGGATACTTAATTGCTCTTGTTAAAATAATTTGCATGTCTGCTGTACATGTTCATTCAAAAGATTATTAAGCTCTGTACATTTACAGCATCTTCAGACAGCACTTGCACATATGCTCTTTGGAGGGAATACATTTTTCAAATCAAATGTCTGACTTGCAGCCTAATAAAACCAGTGTACTCTGTAGTTATATTTTAAGGTGTGATCAGTTGTAAAACTTACTTTACAAACTTCTTTTTCGTAAGGTCAGCTCCTGCCAACAGTGTTCAAATCTCATGCATGGGGAATTTTGCATACTCTGCTCGAAATGTTTAGCTATCGGATGCATCACATCCAGCCTCATTACAGAGTCCAGCTCCTCAGCCATCTTCATTCCTTGGCTGCTGTGCCACAGACTAATCAGAACCAGCTTCATCTCTGGTGAGTGACATTTGCCATATTTGACCATAGTCTCAGATTCAGCCGCATGAGAACTGTTTAAATGATACTTCCCAGTCATAGTTCTGTGGCTAACTTGTTTTGGGGTATCTCAGCATGTTTCAGCAGTACAGTTGGATGTTAGCAGTAGTGCTCTTCAGAGTTGCATGAGGCAGCATTTTGCACAGACATGGCAGCAGTGTCATGAGTCAACACACAGGATGTGCACCAGAACTATCATGTCCAGAAATGCTTCTTGCATGGTAGATAAAGGGCAATGCCTGCTACTTGTAGTCAGTGCTTGGCTTGTCTGCCAGTGAGACTGTCCTTGCTTCTTTCTGTAGAGGATGTTTAATTCCATTACAAGAGTTAAGTGGGTTCCACTTAATTCTTATGTGAGGTTCCTTTTCAGTCAGATCAGAGAATTAATCTGGTTTCACCCTGCAGCTGAAAAGGAGTTTGTGCAAAGCTATGGTAACTGTACGTGAACCTGAGTGGAGTCCCTCATATGGTGTGTATCATATCAGCCTAAAACAGTAGCTAATTTGAATACAAGAAAGGTGAAACACCTGGTTAGAGAAAGTCTAGAAAGGTTATGCAGGTAATTCCAGGCAAAAGCTCTGAGTTTACCTTAGTGTTAACAAAGTTGAAGAGCATGAGTTGAAGAGTATGTAGAATCTGGGGCTTGTCAAAAAATTGAGGAAAATAGTGTCCATTCACTCTTAGAGTACAATAAATCTTGTTGGGAGTATGTGAGACAGAGTAACTTCATTATTACCAGTTCATGTAGAGAAAGTCTAATTATATACTAAATTCACACATTCGTAGAATGGTTTGGGTTGGAAGGGACCTTAAAGGTCATCTAGTTCCAAGTCTTTTGCCATGGGCTGGGACACGTTCCGCTGGACCAGGCTTCTCAATTTCTTAGTCCAAATTCAAATTGCCTAGTTGCTTATCCTGTACCAAGCATAAAATAAACAGGTTAAGACAAGTTTCTCCTTAAATTCAAGGCCTTGCTCTCTTTATTGACCTCAATCTTGTTTTAGCATCGTAGTCTGTAAAATACAGATGTTAGTCACTTTTAATGAGCACTGCATGCAAGTAGAATAGAGTTAACGAAATTTTGGCTTTGGCATTTCAAAGACACAGTGTAATGAAAGTCTTTCCAATGACTTCAAACTGCCTGGTGTGAAAAGTGCTTCCAACTAAAGCACTGGAAATTAAAGTGCTTTTAATCAAAAGTTGTACTTCCTCAACTTCCTCATTTCTTTAATAAGGACAATTTACTGCTGTCTACTTGAAGATGGTAGTTAGCTTTGAAGATTTCTATGCATTATTCATGCCTTTTTATTTTGGTTTTGCATATATTTATTTATCTATGTATCCTTCTTTAGATGAAGATGTACAAAAAAGAACAATGGGGGGCTCTAAACTGGAGAGACTTGAGGCTCTTTTTCAAGGTCTCTGCACTTGGAATTTTTGCTAAAGCTAGTCTTGAGTGCTTTATTTGAAAACAAGATACTGAAATAGTTGATAACAAGTTTATTAAACAGTAGAAAAAGTGAACTTCTTCAAAAGGTTAAGAACGTAATCTTTAAAACAAATGTTTCTGTATTATTTGAAGCAGTAAATGGAGGAAAAAATAGGTATTTTTGGAACCTTAGAAACATCAGCTTAAGCACTATTTGCTAACTGGACTGTTTCCTCTTTCAGTGTTGAGAGTACTGCTCTAAGGCTAATCACAGCTTTGGGCAGCTCAGAAGTCCAACCACAGTTCACACGGTTCCTCAATGATCCCAAAACAGTTCTTTCAGCAGAATCAGAAGAACTCAACAGGGCTTTGATCTTAACTCTGGCAAGAGCAACACATGTGACAGGTAATGGCAGTACATCCCAGTAAAAGCTGTAGTCAAACAGTTTCTCTAAAGTACTGTTCAAAAGAGTATTATGGAAATGACCTACTAGTAAAACATATCCCACGCACTTCTGGTTTTGAAAAAAGTGTAATTTTAATTTCCAACTGCTTGTGTTTAGGCAAAAAGGTATTATTGAAGCAGTAGTGAAATGAGACATTCCTTAAAAATTTATGCAGAGGTACACTGTAGGGTTTGGAGTTTTTTAGTGTCTTATTTCGAGTTTCATTATTTTACATCTAAATGTTTGGATTGATTATTGATACATGCTATTTAAAAAAACAAACATGAAATATTCACAGCACCTGTGCTGCTCATGTGGAAGCCAGCCCCTTTACTGCTTACATTTAAGAAAAAGTAGTCTGCTATTTGGGTTTATTTTTTTGGGAAGAGAGAAGAGGAAGCTTTCAATCTGTCTTCTAATGTTTTAACAGTGTGCAGTTATGGGACATGGTTTTTCTTAGCTTTGAGGGGCATGTTTTGTCTCTCCTTTTTTATGATTTTAGTCTGCAGCCTTGCTGGAGAGTTAGAACAACTGATTCATAGAGACTGGTGGAGGTGATTTGAAAGAGAAAGGACTTCTTTGTGTTGGTTTCTTTTTTATTTTTTTAGCCATTTCTCAACCTTTGATGAAATCAACCCAAGGATTGGGGGAATGAGGCTTCTGTTTCATATCTACAGCTTAATTGGGGGAGGTACTACTGAACAGCCTTTTTGAAGCTATTTTGAATATAAAATGGCATCTGGCAATTTCATCATCATTATCTTCCTCAGGATTTTTTCTAAAAGTCTAATCAGTTAATTAGCAGAAGCTTGTTTTAGTGACATTACAGGAAATTAAATATAAAATGTTAAAATCCTGATTGCTTTATTTCTAGCTCAAAACTTGCAAATAATTTCCTTATTGTTAATAACATAAAAAAGGTAATATCCAGCTTCTTCTGTAGAGCAAATAAAGTCGAGGAAAGGGGCTGTGAGAACTCAGACAAAAAGGAAACTGTTGAACTAAAAAAGCCTGGATACATATGATGACAAAAGGAATACAAATAAGAAATGGTTTTGTGTGAAATTCTAATACCATCAATCTGTTTTCTAGACTTTTTCACAGGCTCTGATTCAATTCAGGGAACTTGGTGCAAGGACATACTGCAGACTATCATGAGTTTCACTCCACATAACTGGGCATCACATACACTGAGCTGTTTTCCAGCTCCTCTGCAGGTAATAGTTTAAAACTGAAGATCTTAAAATTAGAAATACAGTGATTTTACTCTTTTAACAAGATCCTTTGCCTTTTGTGGGTTGGTGAGATTCTTCCCCTGTCTAGGGGAATTGATCTCAAGTCCCTGAAGAATGCAGCGTGATTATAACATTGCTATTTCTTTAGAAATGTGTTAGCTACATTCCCCTGGAGTATTCTAAGGCCAAGTGGGGTCAACTGATACTTCTCGTGAAAGGTAAATCAGATGGTTGAAAAATGAAAAAGTAAAAAGTTGGAAAAGCCATTTTTTTCCTGTGGCAATTTGTCGTGTGATTTTGTTAGTGACAAAACAGTCACTGTGGTATCGCAGTGAAATAACAACCCTCCTTAGGAGGTTGTATTGTACAAGAAAGTAGGAACACATACAGTGCTAAGTCAGGCAAAATTTCCCTGTTCAAATGTTTTACTGTAGGCTCTCAGTCGCAGCAAAGCCTCCTTTTTTCAGGTGTTCTTCAAGCAGAACAATGTGCCCCAGGAAAGCCGTTTTAACCTGAAGAAGAATGTAGAGGAGGAATACCGGAAGTGGAAGTCGATGACCAGTGAGAATGAAATAATCACACACTTCTCTGCGCAAGGTTCATCCCCGCTTTTCCTTTGTCTCCTCTGGAAGATGTTGTTAGACACTGATCACATTAATCAAATTGGTTACAGGTGAGCTTTAAAATGTGCTAATTTAAAGTTATTACAGCAGCATTGTCTGTTCTGAGGACATAGGTCTTGTGGATTAACAGCTTGTTCTTTTAATTAATCCAAAGCATGCACAGCATGGAAAAAGAGAGTGAAGCTAGGTAGTAGCCAGCATGCCATGATACTTGTGTAGGGTTTCAGATTGGTTCCACCATGCAGTGGTCCACAGTGCATGTTTTTCCTGATGAGAAACAAGGATGTGAGGTGTTTGAATTAATTACTTGTAATAGCAGTGTTTTAGGCAATCTGAAAGAGTAAACAGAAAATCTGAAGCGTTCATTTACTTGGCCTTTATGCATGAATAAAGGCCAAACATTTCTTTAAAAAACAAATGTTGGATTAAGATGAAAATTCATTACAGAAGTAGTAATCACCTGACTTTTAAAATTTGTTCCTGGTAGACATAGCATTAGTTCCAGCTGTGAAAAATAGATTTATTTCTTTTCAGTCCTTCCTAGGTCTGCTGAAACAGTATTTATGATAGCATGTGTTACTCTTGTGTGCAATGAGGAAATAGTTTACAATGCTATAGCTGTATTAAAGTGCATAGCATAGGAAATAAAGTTGAGTTGCAGAAGGTTGTCCTCAGAGGTGTATAACTACAGTTACATAAGTAAAGCATGGGTTCTGGGCAGAATACTACAGATGAAATTGGTGAACTTGAAGCATTTCTCCTGATCAGTATTTGGACATAGGAATTCACTTGCTCTTAAGTTGGGGTTTTTTGCTTTGGTTTGGCATTTCTCAGTTAATTTAATAAAAGGGAGGAAATTCTGTCCTTTTTTTTGTTTAAGACAATTGTGTTAAAACCTGTTAAATCATGTCAAATAGACCAGTTATAAATGTATTAGGAACTGTAACAATTTCTTGTTGCCTTTTTTTTTTCTTCCCTGGTAGAGTGTTAGAAAGAATTGGGGCCAGAGCTCTGGTGGCACATGTCAGGACATTTGCAGATTTCTTGGTGTATGAATTCTCTACATCTGCAGGAGGACAGCAGCTCAATAAATGTATTGAGATTCTCAATGACATGGTGTGGAAATACAATATTGTAACACTGGATAGGTTAATCCTCTGTTTGGTAAGTATCACTTCAGAAGATAAGATGGCAGTTCATGCAGTCTGCTTTCTGACTCATTTTTTAGGAGCAATCTTTTTAAAATGGATTGTTCTTAAATAGTGACTATTTGCTAAGTCAGTAATCGAGTAAAAGATTACTTCTTTAAGCAACATAAAATTCCAACTCTTACAGTTCTCTGAGTCTTCAGGGAAGCATTTCTTCGTTATTTAATGGCAGCCATTGAACTGGTATTATTAAATGTTGTGATTAGTGGTTTGGGTCTCTGACCTCAGAGCTGTGCAGTTGTTTAGGCTCCTCAGAGGGATCTGGACAGGCTGGATCAGTGGGCTGAGGCCGCTTGTCTGAAGTTCAACAAGGCCAAGTGCCAGGTTCTGCATTTGAGTCACAGCAACGCCATGCTACAGCACAACAACGCCAGTGCTACAGGCTGGCCACTTCTGGGCCCCTCACTACAAGACAGACATTGAGCATGGCCAGAGAAGGGCAGTGGAGCTGGTGAAAGGTCTGTGAATAGCAGCTGAGGGAGGTGGGGTTGTTTAACCTGGAGAAAAGGAGGCTCAGGGGAGACATTATTGCTCACTACAGCTACCTGAAAGGAGGGTGTAGCCAGGTGGGGGTCGGCCTCTTCTTCCATGAGAAGTGACAGGCAATAGAACAAGAGGAAACAGCATGAAGTTGTGCTGGATTGGATATTAAGAAAAATACCTCCACTGAAAGAGCTGTCAAGTGTTGGGACAGGCTGCCCAGGGCTGTGGTTGAGTTACCATCCCTGGAGGTACTTAAAAGATGTGTAGGTGCGGCGCTTCAGGACATGGTTTAGTGGCAGTGCTTAATTAATGGTTGGACTCATTGGTCTTAAAGGTCTTTTCTACCCTAAGTGATTCTATGGTTGTGCAATTCCTGCAGCCCTAGAAGGTAAAAGGGAAGTGGCATGCTATGATTCAAGCATACGGAAAATCTTGACCCATTAGAGTATGCTTTCTTTGCTTAGAAATCAGCCTGTTTCATCATAATAGTAAGACAGAAATGGCATTCCCTTGCTTTTCATGTTATCCTATAAAATAAAGCAGTATTCACCTAGAGAGAACTACATTTGCGTTCAATAGTTGTCCTTTATATATAATTTAAAATCTCATCTTAATGTAAAGCTGGTTGTTTGAATTCTATTTTGGTTTTCAGATTGAAGTTCAATCATGTCAGAGTGGCCAGAGGTTAAAAGCAATCTTAATTTCATTGTCACTAATTGGTTATTTTCAATAAGACAACTGACAGATAAAAGAGAGCTAGAATTCGTGGAGAAAGTGCTATCACTGGGAATTTTGTAAGACCTTCTGCCCATGGAATAAAGAATGGGATAGGGATTGAATCTGCCTCTTTTTCATGTCTTCACTTGAAAAATAGAGTTGAAAGACCATATATTCATTGGGAATTTGTGTGCAGATGTAGCAAATTTGGCTGCCATGTTTTAGAGCAGACAGCAGTGTCAAGTGTGATTTCATGTATCTGATCTGTTTCGTTTAAGGCTATGCGTAGTCATGAAGGAAATGAAGCTCAAGTTTGTTACTTCATAATCCAATTACTCTTACTGAAGCCTAATGATTTCAGAAACAGAGTGAGTGATTTTGTGAAGGAGAATTCTCCCGAACACTGGCTGCAGAATGACTGGCATACAAAGCATATGAGTTACCACAAGGTATCACAGCTAATAACATTCTTTTATTGCAGTAATTTCTGTGGAATTGATACCAGCCATCATTTACAGGACAGATTTATCAATTTTTGGACTTGCCTAATAAGCTGTAATTTGTTTAGGCTAGTACATAATAACTTTGAAATTATAATGCAGTAATATTCAAAGATAGAAGCAGCTTAAGAATTTGGTGGGTGTTCATTCTTGCTCATCTAAATAAAATAATTTTAAAATCTTGGTTTTACTGAAATTCGTTTAGAGCACAGTTTCTGTGTGTCAAGGAGAAGGTATTTCTTTCTGGTGTTTTATGACTATACCAGCAGTTAAACCTACATTTTCTTCTAATTATTAAAACTTCTTCCATCATCTGTGTGGCAAGAACATGATAGCCTGATATGTTAGGGAAGAGAATTGCTGAGATTTTAATGCTCCTGTAAGCATACTGGTATCTGCTGGCTAGAAAGGGATGTGCCAATGAGCTGTTCTGTCAAAAAATAAACACTGAGGTGGAACAGATACAAGCAAACTCTCATGTAGTTCAGTACATGCCATCTAGTTTGATCCAGGAGCTGTTTGGTCTTTATTAGCCCTCTGACTTGGCTGTACAGTGTTTTGACAGTGCCTAAAAGTATAAGGGTAGCAGGGAAGCAAATTAGCCTGGGAAATGCTCTGACATGGCTGCACAGTCACGAGACCCAACCTGGCATATAGAAAGTTCAGTCACAGGTAAAACAATCTCAGCCCTCAGCAGTACCCATCTGTTATTTGAGTATACTACAGTTCTTTCCCAGGGAATTATTTCATTCAATTATTTCTGGTGTTCTAATTCAGTATATGATGCAGAAACTTCCAGTAGTGCTGATTTCCCCTAGGTTTTCTCTACAAGTACATGACAAAGGACACTTTAGTGCTGGCTGCTTTCAGCTTTGCTTTGGGATTCTTAATGTTCTGTTATGCCCATTTTGAGTGGTGGTGAAACTTTGTTCTGGGGTTTTTTTTAAGATGTTCTCTACTATTCTAATAGCCAATTTAAGTCAGAGTTCAGTTTTCTTCAGTAAGCTTTACAGTGAAATCATCTCACTGAATTCAAATATGATAAAGAGGGTTATGAAGTGTCTTTTTAAAGCAATGTAGATGCTGAATGTTTAACCCATTGCTTATAAAGAAAGAGATTTTGATTTTGTTGGATTTCTTTCCCTCCAGAAATATCCTGAAAAGCTGTATTTTGAAGGCTTGGCAGAGCAAGTGAATCCCCCAGTTCAGATCCAGCCCCAGTACTTACCAATTTATTTTGGAAATGTATGCCTGCGCTTTCTGCCAGTGTTTGACATTGTAATTCATAGATTTCTGGAATTGCTTCCAGTGTCCAAATCACTAGAAACTTTGTTGGATCATCTGGGAGGTTTATACAAATTCCACGGTAAGTTAACCGTGAATACAGACGGGTATATTCCTGTTGTGATCATTCTGTCCTCTTCACCTCTTTTATTCATAATGTTCATGTCTTAGCACAGCAGTGCTTTATTCCTTTCCTATTCTCTAAGCCCCATGTACATTTACACAGAGAAGTGCATTTCCTGTTTAGTGAATTTCAGCTCACTAGCAGTGAACTTGCTTTTATTCGGGTATCTCTTGTTAATTCATGCTTCCTTCACACTTTTCCCTTCCATTCCCTTCTAGTTGTAAATACTTGGACCCCCGTGTCCTAACAAACTTTCTGTTACCAAGACTGAAACAATTGAAAAGTGGTTCCTCTCTCTATCCTTACTTAGGATTCAAATAGTTTGACCTGATACTTGAATACTTTTAGAAATGCACTTTTATAATAATTTTTTTTAATAGCTGTCATTGCTGTGTTGTGCTCAATTTACAGTAATCTTTTTTACTGTAACTTCATACCTGGATTCTTCTTACTTAATACCTTCTATATGAAGAGATGATTTAGTCAGTTTACTTACAAATATATTATCATTAAGGTGTGAACTGTTAGTAATACTGACCTTCCTTGTTCCACTTCTTTTGTTCTGCATACGCACTAAAGTATGTACAAGACAAAGGAAAATCAGTTTTGTAGAGTATATTGAAGTAAAGAACATGAATCAATTCCATAAGTGCTGTTTTCAAATACATGCAACTTAGTCTTGCAGAGGTCTTGATTTCAGTTTTGTTTCCTACCAAAAACATAGAAGTGATGCTGGAAGTTACTTCTGGGTTTTGTTGTTTTCCTTTCCTCCTTGGCAGACCGACCAGTGACCTACCTGTACAACACTCTTCACTATTACGAGGGGCATCTCAGAGAGCGCACAAACCTCAAGAGAAAACTCGTTCATGCCATAATTGGCTCTCTCAAAGATAATCGTCCACTTGGCTGGTGTCTGAGTGATACTTACCTCAAATGTGCCATGAATCCCCGAGAAGAGAATCCATGGGTTCCTGATGATGCTTACTATTGCAAGCTCATTGGAAGACTAGTAGACAATATCCTTGTAAAAGTTTGCTTAAGTAAGCTGTGACAATGTCTTACAGCTTCATTTCATCAAAATACGAAGTTCAGTTTCTTTATTATTCTAGAGAGGGGCTGTGCTGCCCTAGTAGATGCCTTAAAAGGTACGGTGAAAATGAAATACAGCTGTATTAATATTTCGCTGTAGAAGCATCACTTAGAAATACAGTTACTGGTGTTTATGCTTTCCAAATTGGATTCTGATTATCCAAAAAAATAAGCTTGATGCAAAGTGTGAGTATTTAAAAATTTTTTTGAAAATGAGGTTACTGTTCTGTAATGCCAACCATTAGCATTACTGAGAATAAAATACTGGGAGCAGTGCCACATTTAAGATGTGGGAATAGCTGGCAAACTAGAGAATAGGAATCTCCTTGGATTTTGGCTTCTTTCTGAAGCAGCTTTACACGAGTAGACCAATTTTCAGGATGTTACAAGTTCTTCCACTCCTTTTCCTGAACTTCCCTTTGCTTAATGTGTAACTTGAAAGAAGTTTATTGGGTGTGAAAGCTAAAATTATATAAGCCCCTGCTTTTATGCAAATGTTAACTCTGGAGACCTTTTCTGTATGTGTTTCAAATAAGTTAGTCTTGTTTGGGAAAATGAAATCTTTTCAGAGACTAAGCAGGTGTTCCTTTTGCATAAACTGTCACCCTAGAAGTCTGCTAGAAGATCTTACAGGGAGGCAAATTAATGGTTTCTGAATATGCAAGTAGAAAATTCCTGTTATTTATATTTTCTCATCCTGGAAGCAGACAGTGAATGAGATGGTTGGTGCTGTTTTTTCCACCTCCTAATCAGGGAAGTTTATCCTTTGCATGGTCTTGTGTGTGTAATGTATTTATAGCTATGTATTCCCACAGTCCTTCAATGATTGAGTGTCAGCATCTTACATTCATACTTCTGTATGTCTTTTTTTTATGAAATGTGGTTTTACTACTTGTTTTCAATACCTTTCAATTCAATTTAGTATGTGGTTTATGCATCCATTTTCAATCACTGTGCTGCTCATACTTGTCTGTGTTGGGGCAGCTTTTTTTTCCTTAACCATTGCCACCTATGGCAGGCAAATCACCTGGTCCATTTCCAAATTGTGACTGGAGGTTCAATGAGTTTCCTAACCCAGCTGCCCATGCCCTGCATGTTACCTGTGTTGAGCTCATGGCTCTGGCTGTTCCAGGGAAGGAGGTGGGCAATGCTCTGCTGAATGTTGTGCTGAAAAGGTATGCTGGCTTTCTGAAATGTTTTTTTGCAATATATCATACATAATTAAGAGATTGCTAAGGTAGTCTGTGGTACTAATTTTCTAATTTTTTAAAAAAATTAAAATGTATATATGTAACGTTTTATATATAAGGTATTTTTGGATGACAAACAAGGTGACAGGGATCAAGCAGAGAAATCACGTTGGACTCCTGTGGTGTAGTGGATTGTGTGCTTCAGGAACGGTCGACTTGGCATGATGCCCATAAAAGTTAGAGGGAAGATCTCACACAGGCAAAGATCTTATCTTTTGGGTTCAGCAAGAAAGCCTGGAGAAAGCCTGTTGTTCTTTGAGGCGTGCTGAGAGAAAGACATCTCATCAGTTGATATCAAGCATCTTTGAGTGCAAAGAAAGGGATAGGAGTCATTGGCAGGACTCTGAATCTTCCCAATGCTGATGTAGATAAGAGGTACTTCGAAACAGTGGTGTGCCAAGGGTGACCTTTTGTCACGATGCGTTAAATTTGACCTATACCACTGAAAAAAACTGCAGTGGGAGACAGGACCTGGTATCCTTGTAGCCACTGAGCAATGACAAACTGGAATTACTCAGTTTTAGCCTCCTTCAGCTTAATAGTACATTATTGTTAGCTCTGTTAGGGGAATATGCAGGGAAGGGGTCAATAAAGGGACAAGCAACCCTTAAGCACTAAAGCTTAAGGAAAAAAGTTTGAAGCCTTTGAAGAATACCTGCTACTAATGCAGAACACACCCAAATAAAGTTTTGCACGCAACATCCCAGTAGCATTTATACCATCTTTTGGCTCTTCTAAGTACCTGTATGTGATTTTGTAGTTCTCTCAACATTCTTGCCCTAAGTACACCTGGTCTGTAGATGCACAAGAAGCACAAATTGCAGTTGTGTATTTCGGAGCCTTAGTTTTCTTTTTCTTTGTCTCTAGTCAGCCCCTGGTGCCAAGAGAGAACATCACAGCTTGGATGAATGCGATTGGACTGATTATCACAGCCTTACCAGTGAGTCAATATGTTGTATTTTAAAATACAAAAACTTATTCTTCCATTCTTCCATGAAAGATTTATCATCTTTCTAGAGTACACTGTAAAAACTTATAGCCAACATCTGTAGATTCCACAGCAAGCTATTCAGAAGGCTGTGTGCATGTTTGAGAAAAATCTACTCCTCCAGCATGGAAAAATTGACCATGTGTTTTGTTTTTCTATTATGTTTTGAGGCTAGGATGAAAAGAAGTAAATCACTCCTGTTTAAACATATAGTTAAATGCCATGTGTGTAGTATTGAGAACTGGAGCTATGTAATAGGAAGATCTATAAATTTTTTTGATTAATGCTTGCACTTTTACATCCTATGGTTCTTAAACCATGTAAATGAGATGTGGCTAAGATTGCAAAAGGAAATGTGTGCAGTACTGCAGCTTGTGTATCAGTAGAAACTTTGATCTTCTGAAGATCATGACTCTTGGTACATAGACTGACGAAGACTGCCTGAGTAATTTCGATTTTGCCATGTTGCTTATATGTGTCACAGCTGTCTTTCCTTTGTGACCTCTCTTCTCCAATAAAATGGTTCCTCTTCTTGGAGGGAAGACAACATGGATTTAATCCTCATTATTTTTATAATGGTTCTTATTCTTCATGTTCTCCCTCCTTGCATCTTCACGTATATTCTTTGTCTTTTGTACCTTTTTTTATTTCCTGTTTCCATCTTGGTTTTTTGGTCTCTTTGTGCCTGCACTTGGAAGACTAGAAGATTCTCAGACCTCTTCCACTAAGGCTTTTTGCCTTGTCTTTGCTTCTTTTAGAAACCTTTATATTAGGTGATTAAATAATTAAATTTGTGAGATATGTCTTGATAATGCCACACCCTTCAGTGTGGATTAACATGGATGCTTTCTGTATCGCGCGTCTTAAATTTTCATCTTCATCAGACATGGTTATAAACCACCATGTCATTTATAACAGTTTTATATATACCTGTGTATATATTTTTATATACACATTTTAGAAATGCAATAGTAGTAGAAAGAGCTGAGGAAGCATTGTCTTAGGTGATGTTCTTTTTATAAACAATTCTGACTTTTTGGGGTTTTGTTTGTTTGTTTTCTTTTCCCCCAGGAGCCATACTGGATTGTTCTCCATGATTGCATTGTGAATGTCATCAACAGTCCCAGCTTGACATCAGAGACAGAGTGGGTTGGTTACCCCTTCCAGCTGTTTGACTTCACAGCATGTCACCAGTCTTACTCCGAGATGAGTTGTAGCTACACTTTGGCTTTGGCACATGCAGTCTGGCATCATTCCAGCATTGGACAGCTTTCTCTCATTCCTAAGTAGGTGTAACGATACTTGATAATGTAATTTGTCTTTTAAATTCCATACATACTGTAGATAACAAAGCTCCACCTATAGCACTTATACCAGCAAATAAGTATGTACAGGGGAGCTCCAAAATTTGCCAGCTGGATCACAAGGTTTTTTCCAGCTCCCTTGTCCACTGACATAACTCTTGTTGTCTGTGGGCTTTTGGGCCCACAGCATGTGGTGAGACTGCCTTTAATAATCCTTTTTTAATCTTGATTAGCTTTTATGCTTTTATAAATTTGAATTTTTCTTAAAGCATGGACTGTAGCATGTTCCTAAGGCATCAACTGTAACAGTAAATATTATTCTAAATTCTAGAGCTGCCCTGAAATAATATTTGAAATAGTTCATATTTGCAGAGGCACACTGTTTTTTTTAAATAAAGGTCTGAATCTGTGAGAGAGAATGTGATGTTTTGGCTAGAGCTTGGTACAGGTGAAAGAAATTAAAAACCCTTAATAACCAAACAGTTGATGTAGTAAATGTCTTGACATACTGCAGGTTTCTCACAGAAGCGTTGATACCCATAGTGAAAACAGAGTTCCAGTTGCTCTATGTTTATCACCTCGTGGGTCCTTTCCTGCAACGGTTCCAGCAGGAGAGGACACGGTGCATGATAGAGGTAAAGTCTGCTTTATACTGTATAGATTATTTTACCTTTGCAATTATCTTATGAAGCAGAAAGGGATAGAAATCTTTAATAAATATTCAGAATTAAATTCTATACAAATTAAGCAGTAATCGCAAGGATCTGAATTGCTGAGTTGGTATTCAGTTTACCCCATTAACTGAAATCTTGTTGGATAAAACACCTAGTACACTTTTTTAAGCAAGAAAAGGAATAAAACCCCAGAAATATCAAGCAATAGATGCTTTCTTTGGCTCTTAAACTACTTGCAAAATATACATCAAACTTACTGCCTGGAAGGGAGTATGCAAGAGGTGAATTGTGAGGATGGAGAGTATAAGCTGTTTCTTACATTCATGTCAGTTGATAAGAGTAGGGGAGGAAAAAAGAGATGGAGCTGGCCAGTAGGCAGATGAGCTGAAAAATGTCAGTACAGACCCTGCTACAAAGAAGAGCTTAACTTGGGAATCATTTAGTTTAGTATAATGGAATGACTTAGACATGTCCATTTGTCCCTGTAAGAAAGTAAATTGTTAGAAATCACAGCTACTTAAAAAGCAGTACATATTTATTATATTATTTAATTGTATTTCTAACCTAAAGCATTTTAAAACCTGTTTTCATTTGGGCTGCTCTTTGTGTCCATGGAAACAGATTGGAGTGGCATTTTATGAAATGCTCCTGAATGCAGACCGGTACAGCTCCCACCTGAACTACATGGATCCCATATGTGATTTCTTGTATCATATGAAATATATGTTTACAGGTGACAGTGTGAAAGACCAAGTAAGTAAACATTAGATATTGATACTTCAGTTTTTCTTCCCATATAGTAATTTAATCCTTTTGTGAACTATTTTTCATAAGTAGCAGTACAACAAATTGCCTAACAGTTGATTAGTCCCTATATACAAATTAGGAAGTTGGTGCACTTCTACACATTTAAAAGCTTCAGATGGAGTAGACTAGGTATCTCAGATTGCAAGATTAATTTATGTAGTCTAAAATTTAAGATAGAGCTTCAGGGTGCTTTAAATACTATTATTAGAGCTATCACTAGAAATAAAGCTATTTAATGTTTCGTAACAGTCTGTTTCTCTAAAGTTTTACTTATTTTCTGATTCATTAGTGTAACTTGTCCTGTGACAAAAGGAAGATTTCATTCATGTTCAATGAAAAATCATTCATCCAATTTATCTCTTGTTTATAAAAGTATGCCCTTTAAAAAGTGTCAGTTGTGTGACCTGTTTTACAAAGCTTTGGTGCACAACTCTTACAACAGGGACAGTTTTTTTAAGACTGGTTATCAGAAGCGGTCCAAAAGTTAGTATTTTTAATAAAATGTAAAGACCTCTATTTACTATATCTTTTTCCATTCTTTGTTGTGCTAATGTGATGTTTGTGAACAGTCTGTAAAAATACTCCTGTTCTTTACTGAATGCATTTTTTTCTTTTTTTAAAACAGGTTGAGAAGATAATTTGTAATCTAAGGCCAGCTTTGAAACTTCGGCTGCGCTTTATAACACACATCAGCAAAATGGAGCCGGCTGCTGTTTCTCAGCAGCCCCTCAGCAATGGGTCCCCAGCACAGCAGCCCAGCCAAGTGCCCGTCAACGTGGCTTTGCCAGTAACCCAGTGAAATGAAGTGCTGGGCTGACCTTGGTGTGAAGGCTTCCTCCTCTTACTGACCAAGGTGAAGCAGCATCTGATCTGAAATCTGGGATGCTTTATAAAAGGGCAGAGAACCACGTACAGACTTCTGCTTTGATTTGTTTTGCATCATGAAGCTGCCCAGCTCTGTGCATGCCAGTCTTCTTAGCTATTTGTACTAGACACTAGATGAGGGATATGTTGCCTTTCTCTGAAAGCACTGAGTAAAGGTCCTCTGCAAGCAAATACATGGATTTCTGAAGTGTACCATATTCTGCTCCCTATCCTGGGTTGAGTCATCTGGATTTTTCCTTTTTTCTGCCTGTGGTATGAAAGGACTCTGTGTGTGTGTAAAATGGCCTTTTAAAATTTGGGTTTGCCTTATGAAAAATTTCTATTTTTTCATCCAACAGAAGAATTTAAATTCTTTGTCTTTTGGGCAGACAGTTTAAAGCCCTTACACAGAAATGCTCCTACATAGAGAGATTGCATCGATTTTATTGAGTTAATTATGACATCTTTGCAGAGACTAAGAATGAACCTTTGAAAATATTTGTAAATTTTGTGTGTACAGATTTCATTAAACACACCTCAATGGGTTTGATGTAGTGTCAGTTACTAGACTGTTGGATTACACCCCGGAGGCTGTCTCCAGTGAATCTGTTGGAAGTCTGCATATTCACTTCAAGCTGTGCTGGTTCATGTTTGATCTTTCGCACTTGGGAAGTCGTGTAGTTTTTATTAAGTCAATCACATGAATTTTAGTGATCTTACTGTATTTTGGATTTGTATAATATTCTGCCTTAAGGTTTATGTACTGGTTCAGCAGGTTTTGATAAGAGAATTGAAAGGCTTAATGTTTTGTAAATACTCATCTTTTTGGACAATTTTTTCATTAAAAAACCCACACAGTTTAAGAAACTGTATTAGTATTTTTAAGTTTATTTTTTTTCCATAACCATTACTTTTAAAAATAAGGATTGACCATAGCAAGGATACTTCCATGTCCCAAGTTTTCTGTCAGCCTTACATTAATGACAGTTTTAACATGTTACAGGTAGAGTACAGATTAGTAAACTCAGGTCTGATTTATATATCTGTAAAAATTTAGCAGTTATGGAAAGAAGTTGCTGACTCAGTGGGTGGAAGTTCTTTAGTCTGCTTTTTTGCTGTTCTTGTACTGGGATCCTGAATTCTGCCAAGTGTAATCTGAGTAACAGAACTGTGAGTGCTCTTTGATGAACTTGTAGTCTGACAAGAAAACCCCATTTGTCTATTTATGCTGTACCCTGGTAGCTGGTCACAAGTGGTGTTCCCCAGGGCTCAGTGTTAGGGCCAGTCCTGCTTAATGTCTGTGTCAGTAATCTGGACAAAGGGATCGAGGCCACCCTCAGGCAGGTCACAGATCCCCGGGGGGAGGCCACACTCACTCAGGGGGAAGTGTTGACCTTCAGGAGGGCAGGAAGGCTCTGCAGGGGGATCTGGACAGGCTGGATCCATGGTCTGAAGCCAACTGTATGAGGTTCAGGAAGGCCAGGTGCCACGTCCTGCACTTGGGTCACAACAACCCCTGGCAGTGCTGGGGGCAGAGGGGCTGGAAAGCTGCTCTGCTGAAAAGGACCTGGGGATGCTGGTGACAACAGCTGAACATGAGCCATCAGTGTGGCCAAGGAGGCCAGTGGCATGCTGGCCTGGATCAGGAATAGTGTGGCTAGCAGGACTTGGTGGGATAGTGGGATACTACTGTGCCAGCAGTACTCAGCACTGGTGAGACCACACCTCAAATCCTGTGTTCGGTTCTGGGCCCCTCACTACCTGACAGAGGTTGAGGTGCTGGAGTATGTCCAGAGAAGAGCAACAGAGCTGAGGAAAGGTCTGGAGTCTTACAAAGAGCAGCTGAGGGAGCTGGGGTTGTTAACTTGGACAAGGGAGGCTCAGGGGAGACCTCATTGCTCTGTACAACTGCCTGAAAGGAGGTAGCATGGTGGGGGTCAGTCTTTTCTCCCAAGTAACAAGTGACAGGACAAGAGGAGATGGCCTCAAGTTGTAGCAGGAGAGGTTTAGATTTGGTATTAGGAAAAATTCCTTTGCTGGAGAGTAGTTCATGCATTGAAATACACTGCTCAAGTAGAATCACCATCAGTGAAGTGTTCAATAAACATATGGATGTGGCACTTGGGGATGTGGTTTAATGGTGAACACAAGGGTGCTTAGTCAAAGGTTGGACTTGATGATCTTAAAGGTCTTTTCACCCCTTAGTAATTCTATGATTCTGTGTTTTTAAACATCTTGTATTCCATTCCAGAGTCAAATCACTCTAGTGCCACTGGGCTTGATTTTGATAACAAGACAAACAATAGTTGGTCAAATAGTTGGTCTCCAAAAATCCAGTGAACTGTTCTGTACAGGCCTTCCCATAGACTTTCTGGGAAGACCCAAGGAGCAAAATTCTGGTTGTGGATTTGCAGACTGTTGTTGGCAGTGAGACTTCCCTTCCGAAACACTTCTGGAGCACATAAATAGAAAAGCCTGTAGAAAGAGTGTGTTTTGTGGCTGTTCTACCTGCATGTTCTAACTGAGCATCTTTCTGAATTGTCTTACTTCATATTGAAATAGTTTTGGTGCTTTATGTGACACCTGGAGTGTCCCTTTTAATATTTAAACCAGCACCTGTTTTCAGTCACAGGGATTCCAGAGGGAGTATTGAGGAAGTTGGGTAGCTGTCATCAGCAGCAAATCCTGAAAGTGGTTGAAATCCTTTAAAGCTCCCTCACTGTGCTCTGTGTCTTTGCCACATGTGCAGTTAGGTTAAGCTGACTGTGGAACACTGGTCTGGCACTGTTGGGGTGGGATTTGCCTCAGCTGAACTGGCACTGGCAAATCATTGAAAAACCTGTATGTCATCAACAGTGGACTCTATCTGAGCTTTTGTCCCACAGCTTAAAGGCTGTGCATCCCACTAACAGTGCTGTGAATTGGGATCCTTGCTCACCTAGTAGGATTAGGGATTTACATGTTCTATATGTTGTAAAATGCAAAGGAAGACCATCTGTTCTCCTAGCACACACGCTCTTTCTCTGCAAAACTCACCAAGTTTCTGAAGTTGCTAACCCTCACTAGTTGGAATAATATCTCTTCTGCAATCATCTACATTTGCATTTTCAGCAACAGTAGTGGTCTAAAAATTAATTCTTACTGGTGCTTGCTTTGAGTTAAACATCTTGTCTTTTAAAATCCAGTTAACCAAATTCCCTTTCTAAAGTGCTAGCACAGCAAGACAAAATTTTAGTGTAATTTCAGACATATGTTTGTTATTGATTATGGCTGTCATATGGCTGGGTTTTGAAATTCAAAATATGTCAGTCAAAATCCGTCAGTCTGCTGAAACTCAAAGTGGTTGAAAGTAGTGAGGAGTAACATTAGTCTGAGGTTTGGGGTTTGACTTACAGTTTTTGTTTTGTATTCCAAATTGCAGGTAGCCACTATGGGAGAGACACAGTAGCACCAGGCTTCTTCCATCTCAGATCTGACTCTCACAGACAGTATTGATTAAGTAGGACTTGAAAGTCTATTATAATGTGACTGGCTGAGTCAACAGATTCCTAAACCTAAAAAAACCCCAACAAAATTAGTCAGGAAAAATTTGAATTCCCTTTTTAGCCACCAGAGGGAGATTTCTTCAAAAAATATAATCTGGTCTTCAGTTGTTTCTGAGTATAATGCAACATTCTGAACACTCAGATCGTCATTGGATCTACCAACATTTTTATCCAAGATTTGACAACATAGAGGCCACATTACACCGTTTTCCTTGATGTTTGAAATATGTTTTATTTATCTTCCTCAAAGGCTTGCTGGAGGACCCCAGAGAGCTATGGGATTTGCAAAATCTTCCAAACAAATACAAAGATTTTTAGTCTTTCAGAATTGTCTCAGATTATTTTTTTTTTATAAAAACCATTCACTTGATTCATGCAACAGCTACCAGAGTTGATGACAGATTTTTGTACTTGATTACCTAAAAAAAAAAAAAGCAGTAGATAAGAACCATGTATTTGAGTTTGATTTTTAGCATGAAGGCTTTTTAGGACATAAATGGATACCTGTGGCTTGGCAGGCTGTACCTGAAGTCATGCAGCCTTTTCTGAAGGTGGGCCTAACAAGAGCAATATCTTTGCAACTCTTAAAGGTGGTGAATATTTTTGGCTTTCCCTGTGCCTTTGTTCCTTCAGCAAATATGAGCACAGTAGGGATTCTTTTTCTGGTTCAGGATCCAGAAAGCCAACGTGGCAAGGTTCCCATCCAGCCCCCCTATTTATTCACTTGTGCACCTGCTGTTAGCCATGATCAGAGAGATATCACTGTGCTTCTCCATCCATTCTTATCATTTCAGTTAAAAGAGAGGTCTTTGTTCGAGGGTGTGGGGGTGGTCTTTTTTTCTGGGTTTCTTTTCCTTTTTTCCTTTTTCTTTCCCTCCCCCATATATCTGTTCTGTATAAACTCTTGTGAGCTGTGTTGCTGTTCAGGTCTGGTCCTTCACATCATTAATGTTTCACACAGAGACTGCTCTGTGACCTGGTGATGTGCATCTGATGTCAGATTCAATAGGTATGAGTTGTTTCAAAGGTAAGTGGGCACCTTCTAATATTTTTCTCCTGAAATGTGAGGGAATCCTGTGTCCTGGTGAGAGGAATGCAATTGGTTCCTGTCAGCCATTAAAGGCAGAGGATTTATAGTTCTGTCCCAACCCTGTTTGAGACCTGAGCAGGCCCAGGCTGCTTTACAGTTTAATTTTTAATTGAAAAGCTGAAAAGTCCCTGCATCTAACTGCCCCCCCATCAGTGCTATATGGGAAATTCTTAAGCAACCCAGGTACCTTTGAAGCAAAAGGCTTCAAAGTCCTGCATGAAGGAGGAAAGACTGAGGGAGGTCATGCAGCCAAAGGAAAAAAACCCAGCACTATTAAATAGTTCCTAGGTATATAATTTACACGTTGTGTGAGGCTCTGATCATATTGTTGTTCTAAAAATAAATCAAAAGTTTGATGTTCCAGATTTAAGATGGGACTCCATTATTGATTTAGCTCGGCTCAGCCTACAGTGCAATCTGCACATCCAGAAGAGCCATTCTCACAGTTACTGTCTCTCAGGTGCTATTACTTCATCAAATGTACAAAACAAGTTTCATATGCCTCATGTTTTTATGATCCTGCTGATGAGATACAATATCTAGTGATCTTTAGGGCATGTTAAATACTGCAAAACAAGCAAGGGGAGGACATACAAGTGTCAGTGAGTTATGTCTCACATCATTATAAACAGATGACTGGTGGCTATGAACAGAGGAAAATGAGCAGAGAGCAGTCTGACAGTCCTGTGTAGCATTTTTACTGAGGTGCACATGGCCTGTTCCATGCTGGTTTGAAGACACTATCTGTCATGACATCAACAGCAGGTATATTTAAAATTAGTAAAGTTCTACTGAAAGTTGTATAAAATACAATTAGCATGTTCTGTGTGAAATGACAGCATAGCATTATCTGTATGATTTGAGAGGAGTTGAGAAATTCAGTGTCAATTCCTACTGCATTTATAGCTCAAGGCATGCAATTATTTAGTAAATATGTCAAAGTCAAGAGCACAAAAGAAGGTCCTGAATGAGCCAGTCCTTAGTGAGCCAGTCCCTGCACTGGTGAACTTTCAACCTAAAAATGACACTGCAGAAAGAGAAAAATTGCATTGTTGAGGAAGAAAAAATTTGTTGGGTTTTCTTATTAGAATATCAATTTTCTTGTGAGTGCTGCAAAAGCAGGATCCACGTGTGATGTTTTTGAATTAATTTATGGAGGTGTTTGGCAGATGAAGAAAAGCCTTAAGAGGTGAGGATGAGATGAACATGGGAATGGAAAACTGTTAATGTTCTCCAAAGGGTTTTGAGGTAGAATTCTCTAAGAAAATCCTCATAGGCTCTATCCTTCCTTGATGCTGTTTCAGCTAAGATGTAATTTAGCAGAAAGGAGTCCTGGCTGTAGCTTATCCCATCAGTATCTTTTCTGTTGTGTGTTCATATTATCAAGCCCCATCTGAACCAGCCTTTAAGGGCCCTTACAGGAGTAATTTCTCCTTTTTTTTTTTTTTGCTGTCTTTCTTTAAAAGGCTAGATAAGATGATTAGAGAAGTGTAGATTGACTCCATGCATGATAGTAGAGCAGCTTGTCACCTGCCTTCAGCAGGCACTGAGCCTCTTCAGCAGCAGCAGTGCTCTGACCACGGATAGAAAGGGGAAAGTCAGAGAATGTATCCTTTCTACCACTGCAGAACTAGCATTGTTCTGTGAGTGAAACCATGTTAAATCACATCACAGAAAGAGTTCAGCAGCAGCACTATCTTCTACTTCTCCCTTCCCACCTATTCATTTGTGGCCCCAGTGACTCCTCTCCTCCCTAACTGCAGAGCTACCCTGTGAAAATAAAAACTACTTTTCTCTTTTGGGAGTGAATCCTGTCTGGTATTTGGCATGGGAGAGGCTGGATGAGCACCAGGGCCTGGGGTGAGGTCAGCATCATGAGCATCTCCCAGCCTCCACGCTGCAGGAGGCGCAACTTGTGGTGAAGGTGCTGGTGGAGGACTACAACCTGAGTGTGGACCTGGAATGTTTGGGCTACTTGGTGGCTTTAGAAGGGACAGGAGCCACCCTGTGAGGTTGGAAAGGAAGGTGTGGGTGCAATGCTGATCTAACTAAGCCACAGCACAGACCGGTGCTGGTGGAATTGCAAAGGACCAAGCCCACACTGGTAACGGGACCCTCGGCCTGCATGCACCCACGCTCTGGAAGTGCAGGTCACACATCAGCCATGTCACCTCCTCTTCTTTGGTGGCTTTGTGCCTATTTTCCTCATGAGAGCTTGCCTTGTGAATCACATATTTCCAGAGAAATTCTAGGAGCAGCTGGAAACAGTCTTTACAGTCTTTTTCCTGCGTATGATCTCAGATCGAAACTTGTGATGCCTTGGAAGTATTATGGCCTTCCTGAGTACAGGACAGGATGGATTTCACCTCTCCTGCTACCTCCTGGCTGTTGGCCCTGCTTGTCCCTCAGAGGGACCTGGCTGTAGGTGCAGGGAAGCGGGTGCTGAGGGCTGACATGTTGCAGGTCAAGCTGAATTTCAACAGTGCACTACAAAGCCTTTCTGAGCTTTCCACCTCTGGAATTAAAGGAGCAACTGAGGGAAGCGTGAACAGCGCCCAGATGTTGTTTGGAGTTCTGTGGGCCTCAAATTTAACATGTCAAAAGCACTGTATGTGTTGTACCTAGCTGAAGAAGCAGCCTCAAGTAAGATTATTTTATTATGTTATGGCGCACAGCTGCCTATTTCCACTCCTCAAGTGGAGAATTTTAAGTTCTCTATTCACTAGGATGAGTAAAACTCCCACACTACAGATGGGAGAGAACAGCCACCATAGTAATTTCACGTTAAATTCCCCTTTTTTCTTAAAAAAAAGGCATCTTCTAATATTTGGATTCAATTTTGCATATTTTAATAGCTGGTTTTGACCTCTGCAAGGTCTGAGGTTTGGAGAAATAAGCCAAAAGTGAGGAGGGTGATGAGACACTGCTGAGGGGCCCAATTGTCCTGAACACTGGGCAAAATTAACTTCTCCTTTTCCCCAATCAACCCCTGTGCTAAGCTCAAAGCAAAGACAATCCTGAAAGTTCAAAAAAATGTCAATCCTGAAAGAAATATTTATGAAAACTCCTTTTCCTCCCACTATAAAAAAAATGTGGATAAGAGTTTTCCGTATTTTCCATGAAGCTCTGGGGTTTTTTTTGTGCAAAAGGGAAAAACAGCCTTGAAGAAAGGTCATAGCCAGTGGCAACTTCATCATTTGCAGCCTCACACGCTCTGAGCAAAACTGTTTCTAGATTGATCGGGCAAAAGCTGGAGATGCTGTTTCCCATCCCTTGGAAAGAGGAGCTCCAATTACTCCAGCTCACTGCTTCAACTTGACACTCATTATGACACCTGCAACACAGGTGAAGTTGCTCGAAGGAGGAATTTGTTGTTCTTTCTATCCACGGGAAAAACAAAAGCACAAACCCAGCCACAGCCATTACTGCTTTCTTGTCCTTGAGCTATTTTGCAGGGTAGCAATTGTTCTACTGTTTTCTTAGACCATCTTTTTGCAGTCTGTCATATGACTGAAATGCCACTTTAGCAGATTTTAAGAAATACGTGTTTCCATGACCTACCATGCTGGGCAGCACCTCTTGAGTATCTTTGAAGGAAAATAGCATTCATAGGATATGATTCATGTTGCTATTTATAATTAAGGTCAAATTTTTTTTCTTTTTTCCTTTTTTCCCCTCAACAGCTTCATTTTACAGTAGACTTAGGCATTTGCTTTAATAAGATGGATAACCCTTGAGAGATAACAAGTCTGTCACCTCTGCACTTCGGCAACTATTTCAGATTCCCTTTGAGATTTCCTTGGGGTTTTTCCAATCTTTTTCTTTTTTTTTCACTCAGCATTTTCTGTAGGAAAAGACTCACAAAATCAAGGCCACAGGACTTTCATGATTCCCCACAGCATTGCTACATATCTGAGAAAAATTCCAATGCTTCGGTGTTTGCGAGAAGCTCTGCCCCAGATGTGAGGCACAAGGGAGCAAGCACGCCCAGGGAGAGCTCTGCAGAGCAGGGACACATGGTACCTTTCCATGCCTGCCTTCCCAGGCTCCCCTGCATTCGGATCCTGCACCCCTGAGCTTTCTCCTCTCTCACCCAGCGAGCAACTGGAGAGACTCCAGACCAGCCCATGAAGGGTGGCCCTGTCATGCATGAACCACTGCAATGCAGTTTCTTGGTTTTCCACAGCCTCCATGCTGGCATTATCCCATTTCTTCCACTTTTCCATGCTCCCACTCTCACTGCTGTCATCACAGCTTTCCTCTGCAGAATCTCAGTGGCCACCAACCACAACTTCCACTGGATTCAGCCTCCTCCAGCTCTGAGCTGTTCACCCCTGTGAGCATGGGAAGCAGCCAAGAGCTGAGCATGTGTATTGCAAAGAGTAGTAACCCTTTAGTGAAGACCTGGGACTTCCTGTCTTTAAAAGAGGGCTAGAGGAATTACAGCGATCAAGAAGATAATAGATGCATTAACTATAATTTCTCATTATTATTGTCAGAGAAAATATAAAAATCCCTTGATTCTGCAAAAATGCAATGACCCATATTTGCCATGCAACTTGAATAGAAATGATTTATTTAGTTGGTTTTTTCCTCTCTCAGTCACTCTAACATGTGAGTAGGATCAGAATATTTGCCACCTGCAAAGGAATGTCACTATTTAATTTTATTTTCCATAGCTTTCTGAGAGATGTGCTATATCACATGAGCTGTGGCAGAGGTCCAACCTCCCAGCCTGCAAACAGTTTTATTGAGTGTGTTGATGGTGCTCTCGCCTCTCTCAGAGGAAGTTTGGGGCACCTCTTTCTTCTCTTCAAAATGAGCACTCTCACCAAAATGAAAATAACAGAGTGCTATAATTATACTCTCTTTTTCTCTCAGTGCGTGGAATTAACACTGGAGAAGATGTTGGCTTGATCACATTTCCGGGCAGTGTGCAAGCAGAAGCTGCAGCACTGCAAGCTGTGAAACAGATTCGTGTATGAACATTCCTGGTCTGGGCCTTACATTGGAAATTGTATGCAGGGTGTTCAAGTCGTCCTGCACAGGAGGCTTTTCTAGTGTTGTATCCCAAAATACTGGTACAGCCCTTAGGATAATCCTTGCTCTAGGCACCTGCCCAATGTTTGGGCTAATGCAAGAAAGTCTTGAAGCGAAGAGATTGATCAGAAGTGTGTTCCTTTGGGTCCTCTGTCAAATTTTGGTGAAGCCCAGGGAAACCTTGTCATCACTCAATGGGATATGGATCTGGGATTTGCCCTTCTCAGACTGACACACACAGCCCAGCTACCCGGTTTGACAGCTGGGGTTGCTCAACAGCTTCCTGCGACTGAGTGAGGGCCCAAAGCACATTATGTGGCATAAATGATTGATTTAAATCTTTCCAAGTGTGCACTACATTGGCCTTAAACATTTAACCTATGTTTCTATATACCTACTTGTTTTAGACTAAGGTGTAGGAGCATACAGTATTCAGCTAACTCAAGGAAAATGCAAGATAGATCGTTGAAGGAATTAAAACCAGAGATGGTACCCTAGAGCACATGCAATGCTTCTAAAGAAGCATCCTGTGTCAACCCGGTTAGAGAAAAGAAACCCTTTGAAGTGGATGGGGGACCATAAAAATCCAATTTCTATGATCTGTCAGCAAACTATTTCTTCTACTCCAGTAGATGACACGCTAGCAAAGCTTGTTTTAGCAAACATTTCAGCTTGCTTAATAAATTATAAAAGGCAGCTTGCAAATAGTGCACTTCATTCGCAGTGACATAAATCTCAAACAGATTTTTCAGTAGTGTTACAAATTATATAAAGTGATTTATAGGTTTCCTTGGCATCAGTTGTCTATCTTTTTCCCTGAAATTAGACAAACTAAAAGATAGAAAAGTAGGACAGCATTAAAAAATCATTAGGATGAAACATTACAGAGTGGGAGTATTTGAGAAATTAAAGTATAAAATGCTGACAAACAACCAGGGCTCATGGCTGAGGTATGGGAAGGAACTGCAGGTTTGTTCTCCTTCTCTGACACAGTCTTCCCAAATGATCTTAGACAAAGCTCTGGAATTCACTATTAAAACTTGGCAAATGATGCATCCTTACCTCCTGCTTGGGCCATGTAAAGTACTCGTGTACATAGCAGTAATTAGGGCCATGTGATGGCCATAGGGAAATAACAGGGAAAATCATGAAATAACTGCTAAGTGCATCCTTCCCCTTGAGCCTGGTACTGTCCTCTTTGGCTTCTGCAGAGGTTCTCAGACTTGTGCTCCTGTGCTGTCACCACTCTCACTGTCAGCTGCTGCCCTGGTTTCTGCCTGTTACAGAAAATATTCAGTTGTCTGTAGTATCTGAAATCATGGCTTAGGTGCTCCACACCAAATCTACCACAATTCAGGCAGGTCAAAATCTAAAATGACCATCAAGATGGAGGTGGGTTTAGTTTTTCCCCTGAGGAAGAAGGGTAGAAAAACAAGATACAGATCGAGACGCAAGCATTCAAAGGACAGGATCATATTTCTTCTACAGCATTTTTACACACCCCTTGTTCATCTAAGTGAGTGACATTTGCAGCTGAAATCACTGTCCACAATCCTATTTATCAACATGTCCCACCCTCTCCAGCCTCAGGCCATGACAAGGAACCCCACTGAGGCAGATGGCTCCTTCATTCTTGAGCTTTTCATCCTGCAGCTAGGTGATGGAGAGAAGACAAAAAAACTAATGACTGTGTGTAATGGGAAGACTGTTGACAACCTCTCTACATGCAAATGATTAAATTCATCCCTGTCATAACTTAGTCAAGCCCCTCCATTTGAAACTGTCAGGAAGAATTTGTCCAGAACAGAGCTAAGAGCTTGTCTATGGCAGAGCTTGTGCGGCTCAGCCAGGCTGGTGCGTTAGAGTGGTACAACTCCATAGCTCATTGTGGTTGATATATAATGCCCCTTGTTAAGCTCTTCCACCTTGCAGCGAGGTTGCTGTCCTTGTCCTTCCACTGTCCTTGTCCTTCCACTGTCCTTGTCCTTCCATGTGCTGTGCCAAGGGCTTTTAAGCTTCTTTAACCTCCTTGTTTACAAAGTGGTAAAGTAACAGCACAGCTATAATGAGGAAAAATTGGACTCTCATAGTTTGCTCAGCTCTGTATCGAGCTGTTTTTCCTGTGACCAGCACCTCTGTAGTACTACCAGGAGTCCAGTGAACAGGATTAACAGGCAGATATGATCAGGGAGCATGGGCAGGCTGTGACTTAACACCACTCTGTAGTCCCTGCCTGGTGTCAGGCAGGGGGGACATTGTGATGGCCCTGGCTGCTGCCAAACAAGTAATAACTGGACAACATGGATACCTACTATTCTTTCAACACAATAACATGGATATTTAATGGATAATGACAGTCCTTCTTGTTTTCTCATCATACATGATGGTGAAGAAGCAGTTCAGGGGAGGATCTCCACCTGATTGTAAGAGGTAATGGGGATCATGCTTTAGGTTGCACTGTCCCTGTTTCTCAAACCCGTGTTTTTTCTGGTCAAGTATTTCCTAGCTGAGCCCTGGAAAAAGAAAAGGCAAATTGTTAGTTACCCCTTCAAGTGAAAGGTGGTATGAAGATGCTTACCTTCCCCCTTTCCCTTCTCTTTCTCCTTTTCCTTCCCCTTACCCAGCTTTTCCGACATGCAGATATGCAAGACTGCAGTGACTTGAAAAGCATCACTTCTGATCACATGAAGAGCTGAGACTTGATTTCCCCACAGTTTGTCATCTCACTGTTACCAGTTGTTTAGAAACGGGTATTGATGGGAATTTGTTGTCAGAAACTCTGGTGCAGAGAAGCTGTCTCTTCTATCAGCTCTCCTCCTCCTCCTTTCCTCCTCTCCCTTTTATAACAAAGATATTTCCATTACTTTTTTGAACATTCAGAAGCAGACCTCATTTGCAGAGTGCTGTAAGGCCTTGCCAAAGTTACAGCTTCCAAAACAGCAGATGCTCATATCTGCAGGTAGTGGAGGGAAAAAATTTTGAGTGGTGTTATACAAATTTCGAGTGGAGGTTCAGGAGTGTGTGCAGGAAGACAGATTACATAGTGATGCCTTAGAAGTCCCAGTAGTCACACAGAAATATTATGCTTAGCTTTGCTATTTCCCTCAGTTTACAAGCAAGATATTAAACTATCTTTCAACTGCAAGTGATGCTCATACTAAATGATCATTTTACATTGGCCAAATTCCCTACATATTCAGTGTTGTTGTCCATTGTGTCTCATTATGCACAAGGTCAAGATTTCCCTGGGACAGAAATTCTCTTTCTTATTGCATCTGTTCTCAGTAACTTGTAAAGCAGAGTTTTAATTCCCCTCAGCAGGGCTTTTAGGCACAGCTATGCTGCAGCATTAGGTGCTTGAAAATCCCAGACCTTCAAAGATATAGAAATATGCAGATTCTGACATTTCCTGTTCCTTGAGATGTCTGCACAGAACGTCTCAAAAGCTTTGCTTGTCTTGCTGAGAATGCTATGAAATAGTCCTCTGCTGTTCATGCTTTTGACTAAGAGCCTTGAAACAAAGTCAATAAATCGTAATTTAGAAGGATCTTTTATAGCTTCCTGAAAGGGGGGGACTAAATCCAGGTATTTATGCTGGCATAGCAACCTTCCTCACAATGATAATGCTGCCACTTCAATAAAAAATCTTGACTTCCAGGGGAACTGGATTCTGCCTCACTAAGAATATTTTAGAAGAATGGAACTGGGTGCATGCTCCATTTCAGAAAGCATGCTCTTTCAAGGTGTTATATCCTTGTCATATAAACTCCCAGTGAATTATAGCTGTCAATTTAGTAAAGCTTTTATTTTATGTATTCCAAAGATCACTCATCCAGTCTTGGGTGTTCACCCTTACACCAAGTAGTGCTGTGGACATAAAAAACCTTGATGTGATAGTGCTTCAAAACTATGTGGATTTGATTTTAGCAAAGTAGAAATGTTGCAAATATTCAGTAAAGTGCAGAATTGTAATTTTGTGCATTACAGTAAGTGAGAAAATTTTTAAAAACTCACAAAACTTGCAAATGAAAACCTGGAGTTTACTCAAGCAGCGTAGTTCTTACAGTTTTCCTCCAGAAAGGAGGAAAGTCAGACACATGTGTTGAACAGCAGTCAAATTGTGGCAAAAATGCAACTGCCCCACTAAGGTAAGGAAGTATACGACATGCAAGATTTTATAGTTATCAGTTGCTTTTCTCGGGTTTATTTTAGCAGTAAAGATCAGAGATTTTCCTTCATTATTTCTCACCTAGGGAAAGACTATTACAATTTTTCCAACTCCTAAAACACCATGATAGCACAGTGGGGGATTCATGAGTGCTTTGATTAGGACTTAGAATCACAAGGAAATAAAAAGGAAAAAAGAAGGTTGTTCATTGTCATTGTGATTTAAAACAAAACAGAAAGGAAGATAAGACATACTGCTGTGTTTTCTCACTCTGCAGAGAGTTTCCCTGTGGTGGCTGGGGGTCAGGAAAGCAAGGTGAGTAGAGCAAACTGAGCAGAGAGCTGGAGATGCTCTGGGATAGTCTGATGCTCACCTGAACAGTGTCTGGCCTGCCTAAAGTATTTCTCTGGCTGAATGGGCTGTTAGTGGGCAGGACCTTGCCTCTGAGTGGCACAGGCAATGCCCACCAGTCTCCCCAGGCTAAGGCAAGCATGGTGAGATGGCCCCAGGAGAACTGGGGTGAGAGGCCAAAAAAAGAGCCAGGTTTGGTGCTGGTGGCTCACACTGCTGCTTCTTGCAGCTCAAACGTCGTGTCACAAGTGGCAGAACAGGGAGGGCAAACCTGCAATGCAGCAAACACTGGGGCCATGTCTACTCACATCTCTGTGACCTGCCTCACTTTGGGCTGGTAGGAGACACAGGGCACATTGCCCAGTCCTGCCCAGTGGTGAGGCCACAGTGCCATCCTCAGCATGGTCAGACTGTAAGGGCTTAACCCAGCACATCTTACATCTTCCTTATATGAACCAGGAACATTCACCTTTTGCTCTGACAAATGCAATATGGCTTTACCAGGAGCCTTTTCTGCTACACCACCACTGCACATTTCGCATTTCTGTAAACACTTCACGTCCCTTGTCAATAGAAAAGCTGTGCAAGGCAGATTATGGAAAAGCTTTGGGAGGGCAAGAGGAATTTCTGGACCTTGTGGTAATATAGCAGGTCACAGTGCCAGAATCTGGAAGGGTTTTTATTTCTCTACCAACCAATGGACCAAAGTCAGAGCTTTTAATATAGGCTTCTATCAGACTGGGGAAAAAAATCATGATCTTAGTGGAACTGAAATCTGTTGAAATGCTTTATACTTGTATTTAAATAATTCAATAATTGCATATTTAAGACACTAATAACTCAATGCATGTAATAATTTAATAAATATATAAAAACATAACCTGCAATTTAAGAATGTGCTTCTGAAAGTGGTGTTCAAAGGGTCCTGTTCAGGAATGATGAGTGAATTTTTGTTGAATTCCTCTAAATCTATTTGTACATTAGAAATATACAATTTTATATAGCCCTCAGTGCTACAGCATACTAGTACCTCAGAAAACTCATCTATATATCTATCTATCTATCTATATGTATATATAGCTCAGTTCTGCTTGTACTCACTCCACCCAAAACACAGATATGTAAAATCCCTCAACATTAAAAAAAAGGGACATGGAAATAAAATATTGGTATGAAATTGTCAAAGTGTTTCATGTTAATGCTGTTGGACTACAATGGTTTGATGTTTCATTCAAAACCACAGTTTCTGATATAGAAAGTAAGCAAAATTAAAAAACAAAATTGAAAGGAGTTTAATTCTGTTCAACATATTTTGTTTTATCTGAATGAATTGTTGATTTGTTTAGGTTGTTCTCATCTGAGAGGGAAATACTTGTTTTGGTGTAATTAAAGCTGTTTGTTTCCAAGAGTGGGGAGGACAGTAGTCTCTAACTGTTCACGTGTGGACCTAAACCCCTGCATTTAGACACCTCACCCATTCTTACTCCGTGTCCTTTCTGAAAAATTCCAGAAAAGCCTGGTTTGAGTCTCCTCGCCGTCTGCATCTCAGCACTTCCCTGCGGCTCCTCCCTTTGACTCTGCCGCTCTTCCCCATGAGTCTTTCATCTCACCAGCCCTTGGGTGATGGGCCATTAAAACACATCAAATGTCCTTGGACTAATCAATGGTTACTATCTATCCAGCCTGAGAGCACACTGAAGAATTTATTCCGACACAACCTCATTCTTTAACAGTGGTTTCAGTGCATTTTCCCTCATCAGGATCAGCCCCTCCTAAACCTCTCTGGAGAGGTCATTTTACCATACAACGCTCTCCCTATGATGAAGAAACATTTTTTCAGTAGGCGCCTTTGTTTGGCTTTTGACATGGAGAAGTAGAACAACAGCAGCACTGCTGCCAATTCAGCTTTTAAAAAAGATATATAAAAGAAGCTGCCTTATTTTTATCCTTAAATAATTTCAATCACAAATAGAACAAATTATGTAACAAACAGCTACTTAGTGAGATAATTAGCGGTGAATTTTCTAGTTTGAATTCATCAGCAGTCATATCACCAGAAGCCAAAATCAGGAAGAAACACTTTATGTTATTGTTCTAATACTCACAGCTTTTGCCTCAAGTGAGAGAGAGAGAGTTTGCCTGCCTGACCGACTGATTGCATCACAGTCTGGTGGTGAAGGAAAGCTATGAGGCTTCTATGGCTGCTTGGGAGATGACAACAAATGCTCTGATGGTGTCAGTCCTGTTTGAGCTGGAACATGCAATCATTTCATGCACAGGTACAGAGGGGCAGAATTACCCCGATTTGTTTATAAGGTCCAGCAAAGGCAGGTGGCACTGGAAGTGAGTGTGGAAACATAATACATGCTGGGGAGATAAAGCTTTCGTAGCCCAAAAGCTCCCATAGATACTGCATCTGAATAAAGAAAAAGGAATTGATGACAAATGTGTCCCACACAATCCTCATAATAGCTCTTCTTTCTAAATGGATACTTTTGACTATTCTAAAGGGACCCAATAATGTATAAGACTTGCTTTGTTCCAAGGAGCATATACACATGTTTAAAGACTGTTCAAAAGGCTCTGTTTGCTCAAGAGGATGCTCTGTCAACAGTCCCCTTGGTTGCTTTATTTTTTTATTTTGCAAGTTTCAATAAGAACAAAGGCCAGTTGTAAAAAAGATTTTCTGTGGAAGTTCAGACAGAACTGAGTAATAAACAGTGTTTTTTTACAGACAATATCTACAAATATATTTGTTTACTCAGTACCATTGAGACTGGTGAGATCAGGTGTAAATTGCCTTCTTTCCTGAAGAACTTGAGTTCTCTGTTGCCTCTGGTTCATGGGAGTCCTTCCACTGGCTCTGGTAGGAGGCAATGATTGGAATTAAAAACATTCTCAAAAGTTTCTGTACCCTCCAGTCAGGTGTCCTTACTCATGGGCAATCTGTCTTGCTGCCTCAGCTTGGGGCCAGAGAAGGCGATTTTAATGGGTGAAGACAAGTGTGAGAAGTCCAGCACAAAGTGTCCAAAATACAGCAGTACAGGGTAAAATTCAAACATATATTCAAATCTGAAATAAGAAACCAGTAATGAGCAGTACTCAGAATGACAAATTCATGGGGGCAGAGTAAAAACAGACTGAAATTAGTCCAGCCTGGTGTAAGATGCAAGATTGACTTTTAGAACTATAAATATTTTTTTGTTTTACGGCTCAATTTTAAATGACTCAGAAAACAAAAGAAAGGGAAAGCACCACCAGTCAACATTTATACCTGGTGTGTTTTGTGGGTACACTGGAAACACACTTGTCTGAAATTCTTTCTTACATGTCTTCCTTACAAACAGGAAAAGCTCTCTTTGTGTATTGTGAGTATATGTATATATGTGTGTGTTTCTCAAACTGTGTTTATGCCCTCCTTCCAGAGGAACAGCAACTTGGAGTCCTTCCTCCTAGGCACCTCTGAGGTCTGGGGTTGTAAATGCAATGATTCCTGCCCTGAATTTCCCAAGCATCCTTCTTCCTTCCCCTCCAGCTAATCCTTTCCCTTGAAGGGCACAGCACAGAGCTTGGGGAAAACCAGAGCAGTGTTATGGCTAGCACGTAATTAATTTTCTCCCTCATGCAGGGTGTCTCTGTACTTTAAGCATTGAATGTGAGTCCTTCTATCAATGATTTCTTGCCAATCTACCTATAGAAGTAATAACAAGTAAAATTCCTCAATGATTCTTGGTGTTTTTTTCATATCCTCTGTCTGCCTTGATAGTGAGACAAGAGGTCAGTACTGCCAATTGTACTCACCATATCCTGTCAGTGTTACCCAAGCCTTTTGTAATCTGAAACCAGTATTCTTCTAGTCTTTATAAAAGATGTTGTAAAAATGGTTACCTAAACTATAATAAAAAGTGGAGAGTATCAAGTTCTCTATCCCTAGTTCCAGCTGTCAAAATTTGACATTACCGATATGTAAATGCATAATTCTTCAAAAGTTTCTACTGTTGCCTGTTTCCTTGCATGCTTTATATAATCTTTAGATAAATTATCCAACTGAAAACTTTTTATTTCCATTTTGTAGAGGGGTTGACTGCTTTCTATTTGTGTAACTGTTTCCCTCTACAGATGAGAAAATGCAGAGGAATTTATTCCTTACAGAGAACAAATATTAATAGTTTGTGATGAGTTTGGCGTGATGGTTGCAACAGAAAAGTATCTGGTAAAAGCTACCTTGCAACACACCTTTTGTTGTGCATGTTTTCACCGCTTAACACTCACAGTGTGAGTCGTACTCAATGGGAGACAGGGAGGTTGGTTTCGTTTTGACACCGGCAGTGACTGCTAACGCGCTGATTAACTAAAAGCAATGGCATCGTTGCTGAGTGAGTCATTAGCATCGCCAGTGAAAAGCATTAATGAGGAGGGGAAAAAACCCAATGGCTTAGAAAAAAGCACAAAGCACATGATGGAGTATTTTAATTTGTTCAAAAATAGTTTCTGCTCCTCTGCTGGTATAATTAAGGCTTTATTAATTTAGAATGGTAACAGAGAAGAACATGAAGCTTTGTGTGTCTGCATCAGCTCAGGCACGGCTCATAAGCCTGAAGAGAGACCACCAGGAACCACAAGCTTTCAGGGGCAAAGGTTCCTTCATGGTACAGGCTGTGGGAGAAATGAGCACCAGCCCCCTCTCAACCGATGTCTACTTCTGTATAAGATTTTTGCAGCTTGCCCGTATGGACAATGGACAGACCTCAGAAGTGTGACAGCTTAGTCACATTCAGTACAATTTGTTTTCTGTAAGCTTGCAACAAGAACCAACAAGCAACGTGCAAAAGAGGCAAAATCCTATGCCTCTGCATGTAAATGGGAATGGGCATGGAAGTATACCCAGGAGTTCATAACGTACTAATGTTCCCACACCAACTTTAGTATATCCATGTGGAAATTACCTCCAGAGAAACTCCTCAGACAAAAAGCCATTGAAAATTACAATAAACTCATGTATTGGAATTATTGAGGTCTCTATCAAGCTCCAAGCCTGGCTCTTGGAAATCCAGACTTGGGAATCTAATTTTATGTTTTTAGCCTTCAAAAAGTCTGGATCAACATTCCAATATTATCTGCAGGAGTACTGTGCAGAAGTTCAGAAATTAATATTTTTTATGATTGACTCCACTGAACATATTCAAAGAAAATAAAGCATAACCTTATCTAGATCATCCACTTGTATGTGTGGACATGGAAAGTGACTTGTGTGTTCAACATATCAAGGAATCATAGAATCATAGAATGGTTTGGGTTGGACCTTGAAGATCACCTAGTCTGAACTCCCCTGACATGGGCAGGGACACCTTTCACTAGACCAGATTACTCAGAAAGGGAACATAGCAATTCATGACCAAAGAATGAAGGTTTATCCCTGACAAGCTCTGTGTGTCTTGAAACATAGATTCAGAAAAACCACAGAATAATTTAGGTGGGAAGGGATCTCATAAGGTTCCTTCTACTCTGACCTTCTGCTTGAGGTCTAGTCAGATCACCTTTTCCAAGGGTTGTGTCCAGTCGGGTCATCCAAGGATGGAGGTTCTCCAACCTCCCTGGGCCCTGTTCTAGTATTGGACCACCCCCATGCCAAAAAAGGTTTACTGATATCTAACAGGAATTTCTCATGTCTTCTGTCTTCTCAGATCTTCTGATCAGGCAGAGGCAGATAGCCAGAACCTCTCCCTTGAACCTTCTCTTCTTCATAGGCTCTTAAAGAACTACAGTGCACTTGACTCCTACAGATCTGCACTGCTTCCTAGTATCAGGCAGAGTTCCTTACTGTGGGTAGCCAAACTGTGACATTATTCATTTCTACCCACTTTTCTCCTCTGTTTGTACCAGGTACCCTGTCTCTCTCTAAAATGCTATTTTAAGAGAATCATGACTTTTAATCTAGTTGCTGGCATACCTCCCTCTACCCACAGGAAAGCACAGCAGCCACTGAGACAGGCACAGAAAATCTGTGCCTGCCATTCTCACCCTGTATCCACCTGTGTGTTGGTGTTCCACTCCTGTGCACATGGGATTAACCCCTGCAAAAAGGCTCCTATGAACAGAAGTGAGATTTGAGTCCAGCACTTTAGGTCCAGATTTAAGAAGTCAAAAATCTCTGTATATTAACTACCATACTGTGTGCATCCAGATGTGTTGAAATCTCAGCACTGAGATATCACAATATTATCTGAGGATACAGCACAAAATAAAAATGAGAGAAAAATGGGAACAATAACAGCATAGATGGAGGCTTGCATCTGTGGAACTCACTCTTTATTTTCCATTCTCTTCACTAAACAACAGCTGGAAACAAAAAGTTGGATAGCCCAATTATTTCCTCACCGATCTTTAATAGAAATCCATTTTTCTACTCATTGTTATAGAATCATAGAATCTAAGTTTGGAAAAGACCTGAAAAATCATTAAGTCCAACCTTCGACCTAAGTTTAATACTTTAATACCGATTTCAAGGAGATTTGCAGGTGAGTCCAGGCAGAGGTCTTTTTAGGGCCTGTGTAGGCTTGGTTTTCAAAGGTGACATGTAACATGGCAAACAGGATTCATGCAGACTCCTCAGGTGGGGCCTTTAAGCAGCATTGCTGATGCCAGAATGACAGGCAATGCAAGTATCTCTTCGATGTTTCAGCTCTGGGCCCACACAGCTGGACTGGATGTCTGGTCCATGTGAGTACAGCAGCAACTAGGAAACCTCAGGCACAGGATAAATTTGCCTTAGGATCTTGTTCTCAGTGCTAGTGTTGCAGTTACATGACAAGTAGCTAAACTTAGTGTAGGAGATTGGACTAGGTGACCTCCACCCTAAATTTTACTGTGATTCTGTGAGTTGCCAGATTAATGTTAAGACTTTTCCCTTCTCTCTGAGGTTTTCCATAACTTGGTATTGCAAAGGCTGATGATTCAAGGATGTTGAAGAAATGCTTTAGGTCTAACCTTTCCTGAACTTCTTGAGGCTTTCATATCTGATCCAACATTCAGGTTCACATGGCCCTCATGGAGCCTTCTGGAAAGCAGCAGTATCATACTTTTAAGAACATCTTTGTGTAAGAACCCAGGTGGAAGTTGGCACCTACAGTATTCCTGGACAGCAGGACATTGCAATATCTGATTTTTAGTCATGTTTCTCTCTAGGCCATTAAAGTTCTGATTAAATCCACTGGGCCAATTAAATATCTAATACTTAGTTCAAGATAATACAGCAAGGAAGAAGTAAAATAGCTGTTTGCAATTCCTCTTTCCATGAAAAATGGTGTAATTCAAACCAGAAGGCTTGATGAGTTCTCTGGTGAACTGCAGAGTATCTCATACTGTTACCCACAACTACATTGGAGATGTGGGTCTTACAGAATGCAAACAACAAAGAGAATAATCTTGGTCTTCCTGCCTCAGGTGAGACTTCTAATAAGTGATTAAGGCAGAAAATAGGATTCCAGCTGTGCAATTGCTCTTGTTCACCAGATGTGACAAGGATTATACAAACCCCAGCAGGTCCCAGAGCAGGAGAAAGGAGGGAAGGAATCTCCCTGAGAAAGGGGATTTGTGGGGCTTTGACTCCCCAGACAGGAAGCCAAGGAGCTTGTTAGAGAGAGTGCCAAAACCCAGGAGTGGGACACACTTGGAAGGTTGCAGGGATCAAGGTTTTGAAGATCATACACATTTGGGAGACAAGTAGGTAGCTAAAGCCATCTATGAAATCAGTCTCCTTGCTTGGAATCGACCCTGTTTATTATATAAATCAATAGATTAAAAACCAGAATATTTTTCTAAATTTATAGTGCGTAGCACATTTTCTTTCTTCAGGAAAGAAAATCATCTATTTCACAGTCTTTAAATCTTGCATAATTTTAGTGTCCTGGGGTGATGTTATGAAGCCACTTTATTCCTTAACCGCCCGCTCAATGCCCAAGGACGCTGTGCCTTTGGGATGGACCCGGGGGCGGAGCCACGGGACCGAGTGTGGGGCGGTTTAACGGCTCAGCCCAAGGGCTCGGGGATCTGGGGCTGGGCAGGGCTGGGGAGGGAGTGCTGTGTTGATCTTTGGGTTTCCTTTGTGTTCCAGCTAGATGGGAAAAGGTTCTGTTGGTTTTTTTCTTGTTCTTTTTTCCCTTCCCCTTGCCTCACTGCCTCCCTTCCCTCCTCGCCAGTCCGGGGAGACTGCGGGATGGCCCCAGCTGGTCCGAGCCCACATGTGTCTGTTCCCTCTCAGGGAATTTGTTGTATTTTGAGGGTTTTTATTCCGCTGTTCTACCCTGTTTTGTTTGGGTGTTAATAAACAGTTTGTTTTTTCTACTTTGACTTGCTGTGACCCATTTGTTTCATTGACAGAGGAAAAGGGGAGGCCCTTTTCCCTTTGGAGGAGACACTCCAGAGTGTTTCCTTCTGAAGTTTTGTCTCAAAAACCGAGACATTTAGTTAAATCATATTTAAAATCCATTAATCATTTAACTGCAAGCTTGTCTTTTAAACTGGTGGATATTTTCCAAAATGTAGTACTTTTTAATATTTTTGATACCAAACCACTCAATCTCAAATACTGAAAGCAATGATTTTAGAGAGTGAAAAAAAAGAAACTTCATCACTTCTCTGCCTGAACAGAAGAGTAGTTCATATTGATTAACATTTTTTTCTGTAAGTGTTGCAGACTCCTGGTTACCAAGAACCCAGGAAACTGTGCATTTGCACTTTAGTTTAGCAAACAGAAGCCTTGCTGTTCCCTTTGTTTAGAAAGGTTTAGATCAGCATTAGCAAGCTGATAAAATACTTTGCTCTAAATTTTTAGAAGAGTCTACAATAGGTCACATTGCTATGTTGTCATGGTGATGAGAAGTGCAGATGTCAAGTGGAAACTAGAAAGTGGTGGTATATATGATGGTTTTATTATTACAAGACTTGATTAAAGCAGCTTTCAAAGGGCTCAGATGTTTTTTCCTTCCAACAGATTACTCAGACTTCACTAGCTGGAAGCCCAATCCAGAGGCCACCACACCCAGCAACCCTCAGGCTTTTGGTTTCAGTGGACTGTGGATATGGCCATTAGTAAGGTATTGATGTGAAACAAATGCATTAGTTTCCTTTTTGCACGGAGACAAATCTCTCCTGCAGACTGAGGTCCTGCAGCTCCTTGAAGTAAATTTAATAAGATTATTTTTAGAGGGTTGTGTTTGATATAGGGTAAATGGGGTGTTACTCTTGGTAAAGTTTCTAAAGGTATTTCAGAATTAAATTAGAATTAAAATTATAGTTTACTTAACCAAAATGTGGAGCAAAAATATAAGTTCACATACAAATTGCCAACATATAGTATAAAATATGGTGAGTAGCAATTCAAAAAGCAGCCTTGACTCTGCTGACCATGAAGGATACCTGCTGCAGGGGAGTAGTAGCAATGATCAGCATCCTTAAAAAGGATGACTACACTTAATCCATCCTTCTCTTTCTGTTCTGCCTTTGTTCACATTCTTAGTACCTTCTTGATACTTCCTTTGTGCTCACACCACAGAGCAATGCTCTCACACATGAGCTTGATACATGTTTTTCATTTGGAACAGGAGTATATGTTTTCGGTTTGGGTCAGGAAAACACGAGCATGTGACATAGGAGGAGAGACTGAGGCAGGTGGGCTTGTTCAGCCAGGAGAAGAGATGGCTTTGGAGGGAGCTAACTGTGTCCTTCAACCACCCACCTTATGGGCAGTGTTAGGAATTTCACTTCTCGTAGAGGTGCACACTGAAAGGACAGGAGAAAACGAACAAACACATAGTGCAACAAGAAAAATTATTCTTATTATTATTCTTGGTGGTATTTAAACTCAGATGGACGCAACCTGAGATGTCTGCTCTAGCTTTAAAGATAGCCTTTCTCTGAGTGGAAATTAGGAACAAATTACTTCCAAATTAAGTTATTTTTTGATTCTGTGTTTTTCTGATTTAAATTGGAGATACAAATCAATGTTGTGATAAGACAACTCAGGCTTCTTCTGTGCAATGCAATTTCCCAACAAACATCCTGTTTTGCTTTTCTGTTTAGATTTAGTGACATTTTAAAGCCTTTTTATGTTGACTGGTCAATAACTCTAAGACCATACTTCACAGAAATGTCAGTGCATTTAGCTTTAAGTATTTCAGCCTGTTCTCCTCTTTATGTCTGTGAAAGAGTTGTTTCTCAGCCAGAGACCCCTGAAATCTGCAACACAGATATTTCTGCTATAGATAAGGCCAGGGACTTCTGCGGGGGACCACTAGCTTAATGAGAAATTAATTTGCTCAGCTCAAAACCAGCAGTGGGGAAATGGTGGAAAAGACTTTCCTCAATCCCATCCCTTTCCCTCCCCCTCAGCTGTTGGCTTTCTTTTTCCAATGGTATCTCCCTTGCCAAAAGGCCAAAACCTCAAGACAGCTCCAAGAACAGCAGCAGGTATATCTATCTAAACGGCACCCAGCTGTGATGGCTCTTCAAGCAAGGGTGACAGTCTTCCCCACCATTCCCTGCCCGTACAAACCATGTCTTTATCCCTTGACATCAGCTGAAACATCTCCTATCCCCATTTCTGACTACAGCCACCATGAGCCTTCTCACATTCTGCAGCACCTTTTCTGACTCTTGGATTGTAATTTTCTAGGTACAAAAAGTTCCTGGCATCATCTGCTTCAAGTACAGTTAGGATGTTGGAGTACTCTCAGTGTAGCAAGGGTACCACTCACAGACACCTTACTGGCAAGGAGAGGGACATGTGGAGTCACATTAACACGAACTGCACTTTTGAGCTCAAACCTACTGAGATTTCATTGGGTTTTTTTTTTTTTCGTCCTGCCCAAGAGAAGAGTCCCCAGATGTGACACAAGTAAATCTGCACAGCTGGTTGTGTGAACAGTGATCCCACCATCAGATCTTATGTATTGATGGACAATCAGTGTAGTGGTAAGAGAGAGAGGAGTCAAGACCAGAGGGATATAGTTGAAGTACAAGTTAATATATATGTGTCTAATTAATTTTATAGTCCTGCAGTCCTCAAGGTTTCCCAGAGTTTTCAGGTCCAGTGCTCTTTGGCTGAGAATGCATCCAATTAGATGGCAGTTCAAAATGGTATGTTCTGGAGGCAGACATTTCCTTCCCCCAACAATGATACTGTTTTATGTGGACTGCATTGTCCTGCCGCAGCACACAGCATGAAGATCTGAGCTTCTTCTCCAGAGCTGTGTTTCCAATAAATGTGATTATCACTGAGAATGGAAGAGAGGAAGCATGTATTTCTCAGCAAAAATCTTGGAGGTGAAGAGTGGGGTCAAAAAGCTCTTACCACAGACAATATGAGCCAAAGGAACATGTTCTGCATTAGTCTGTGCAGATGTGAAAAAAGAGTGGCCTGAGCTGTCCCAGAAGCCCACAGAGATACCTGCAGGGACAGCCCAGATCCAGCCAGGCTGATGCTTGGACAAAAACCCAGTGACTGAAAATAATCGGATTGGTCAGGTGCACCAAAAGGAACTGAAAAGGGCTTTAGAGGTCAGAGTCAATAAGTGGAAATCTCATACATTAATTCAAGTATGTTGACCTCTGCCACATTATTTCCAGGTAAGTAGAAATCTGACTCATTTCCAAGATGTAAAATTAATCTGACAGAATAGCAAAGGGAGTTTTCAAAAAGCAACTTGACTCTAAGTGCTCTGAGGACATTATTTAAAATGTAGTTAGCTGACAATCCGAATGAACTCCTCTGTATATACAATGACGTTTTGCTTTATTCAAATACTACCTTTGGTAACCAGGATTTTTGCCTAGCCCTTTCAGATGGCATTTGTTCAAAAGCTTGAAATGAAACAATGATCACAGGGATTTCAGTTTAAATCATTTCACTGTGTAAAGAACAGTAGTAAAGCTGTAATTATTCATTGGGTGATGCTCAGCTTCTGAAATGAAGGGAAACTTCCAACTGAGAGTACAGACACTGCAGTGGAATTGGCAATGATGCATTGTGACCTCCATTTTCTGTAATTGTCACAGCTGCTATCACAATTAGGATCATTATTCCATCAGGAGGTAATGCTCCCAATATAGAAAGAAAGGGGGAATGTTTGTCTAATCATTTGGTGGTGACTTGTTCAGAGGTCACAAGTTCTGTTGCTGCTTTGATGCTTCTGCTGCTGGATGAAAATTGCTATTCAATCACCCATGTCTGTTAATGGTTGGTATGAAAGAGTTGCTGTTCAAAATCTGTTCTGCAATGGATTTTTAGATCCATATTTTAGGATTCAACACCTTAGTTAGAAGGATTGGCAGAAAGGACAGCAAATGCCTGCTAAGGGCCATTCTCTGAAATGTGCAAAAGACTTTTACTGATGTCAATGGAAATTTAAAGGAGCAAGTCCTTCAACTTCATTATGACTTTTATTCTTAAAAAGCAGCCCGAGTTTTACACTCAATGAAACACAAGAAGAAGAAATTAGTACTTTAGAGCAAGCACTGAATAGTAGCATCCAGCTCAGCCATAATGATGTGCAACAAAAGGTAGATCTCAATACTGCACTAGATAACAGATTAATGTCAAGTTCCTGGGAAACTGAACTACCAGCTTCGATTGTACACAATCTCATTTTGAAATGCATATTTCTATAATTTTTTTCAATTTTAAGCCAATCACATCACAAGGGAAGGATGCTAAAGCAAAGTGTCTGTTGTACCTATCGATTACCATCCTCTTAGTGGTAATAGAGGGTAATAGACCCTCTTTCTAGGTCTTTTCTGACCTAGTATTCACTTCTGCCCACAGAGATTAATTGCTGCCTCTTCCACAGAGACATAATAGCAAAGGTATTTCCCTCATTTTCCAGACTTTGGCTTCAAAGATGTTAATTTTCTTTACACAGTAACCTATCTACTCACTTTGATGCCTTTTCCTGGTCTTAAAATCAAGAGTCAGACATGGTTAGAAGGGGAAAAGGGATTTTATCTTCGTATTTATTTTAAGGATCCTTAGGTGCACACGTCCAGGTGGAATGCATCTCAATGCACACCACAATGCACACCCCCAAAAGATCTGGTATAACATTATAGGTTTTACTAATTAGCATATCTATCAAAGATTCCCCAATGAGAGACTCCAATGAGCCCCCCTCCCCAAGGAGCCTTCCCCTAGATGGTTCTATCTTGGTTTACAGAATGTGTTCTGGAGAGGACCTTGGGGTCTGGGACACACTGATCCCTAGCTACGAAGCTTCTAGAATGTTTAGTCTCCTCGCTTGACAAACAAGCCCAAGAATGTAGGCAAAAAGCACTAAAGAGCACAGAAGTTGTAAAAAAGGTATAAAAGGGGTATAAAAGGAAACGCAAAAAATCATCATGGCATCAACTTCACTGACTTGTTTTTGGCAATCATCTCTAAGAAGAGTGGCAACATTAGCAGTTAGGTGCCATATGTGCCTGTGTCTGCCTTGTCTTTGGATGCACATTTAACAAAATCTGCACTGGCAGTGCACAGTAAGGAGAACATCTTCCTGTAAGATTTTTTTTGCTATGATGTAGCTTCACCCTGTAACATGGTGAAGGGCAGCACTAACTCCTCAGAAATAGATGACCATTTGCTTTAGCTTTATGATCAATCTTTCAGTGCACCTGCCAGTGGAATGGATGGGAAGTAATCTTGCAGAAGAAATTTCAACAGAGACCTTCTGTGCCTGTAAATAAGGGCACACAGTACAGACATGAGAGGGAAATATTAACATATCAATTTCAGAGCTTCACAATCCTCCTTTGATATTTTAATGTTGATCCTTTGTCTCCTTGAGACAGTTGACTACTTACCTTCTCTGTAGTGAATGTTGTGAGCAAATTACTGCCTTTGTCCTAGCATGACTTGTGTCAGATCCTTTCTGCTTCTTTTATTATCCAGGGCAAACAATTTGAGTGGCTTCCAACTTTCTTTGTAGGTTATGCTTTCTAGACTGCTAATAATTCCTGTTGCTCTTTGGCTGACTTTCTTCCATTGATCAGTTTCTTCCCGGAAGTACCAAAACTGAGCTTGGTTCTACAGTCAGGTCTCACCAGTACTGAGTAAACAAAAGGACTTATGTATTACTGTAGGTAACAGCTCCCTTTTTTACATTCTGGGATGGTGTTCCTTTTTATTTTCTAAGGATGATGATAATTTTTAACTTTCTCTCAGGCTGTGATCAACTCTAGGATGTTGTGTTTTCTGCAAGGCACCTGCTAACCATCATCCCCTACTCTGTACTTGGGCAATTGCTTTCTTGTGTATAATTTTTCACTTGTTAAATTGCGGTTGGCTTTGTTTTTCTAGAAATTATCTCAGATTTGTAGAGTTCTTTTCTATTCTCCTCTTGTAGACCAGAGTGTTTCAGCTTTCCCTGTCCTGGGTTTGCTACCTCTACCCAGTCACAGAGTCAGGCACCTAAATTTTCCTGTGAGGGTGGAGAGGATATGAGCACCTTGCAGGTATCTGGAAGATACAGATGCAGCTCAGTTTTCTGGGAAGAGGTCTGCTTAGCTTTCCACAAGTGAAGAAAGTTTGTGCAGATACCTCCAAAGAAAGGTCAGCTTCAACATGACAAAGTTAATCACCTTCTTTTCCCATGCTGTGGAAACCAGAACACCACAAGTGTTTGTCCCTGTCCTCTGAGTGAAATCATCAAGGCCATGGGCCATTACCTCCTCTGAGGTGGAACTGAGCTACTTGCCAAGTCCCAGACTGGGAGATGGGTGTCATTTGTAGCCATGAGCATCACCAGTAACACCAGCAAGAGTTCAGTGTGGTCAAGGAAATGGTTAAATGCAAGGTGACTCGGAGGCCCTGCCAAAGGAAGAATGCAGTGCTCTTCCAGTATCATAGGCTACAAAGCATAGGTTCTTCTGCCTCCATATAGTATTGCTGAAAAACACCAAACTGCCACATTAAATACTTCTGTGGAGAACTGCTGGTCTTAATGCAGTTCATCAATTTTACAGAAGGCCACGTCAGAAGAGGTGTCTACATCTGCATCATGGCCTTCTGCAGATCATAGTCCATAAGAATCACTCCGTTTCCTTTCAAGGAGTTCAGAGACATGACCTGATACTTCAGTCTTTCAAATATAAAATGGTCTGTGCTAAGCTGAGAGCCAGAAACACCAGATGGTACAAGTGCCCAAAGGCACCTACAGCTGCTGGGGTTTGCTGTGCCCAAAGACCCTGCAGACAGAGTGCCATGCTGCAGAGATCGTGTCAATCCAATCTAGAGAAACATGTGACACTAGAGCCATTGGCAGCAGTTTGTAGGTAAGGACAGGTTTTGTGTAGCACTGCAGTGAGTCCACACGAAGACTTTCTTTAATAGTCAGTGCATGTTTGCTGTCAGCTTGACAGTAGAATTGCTGTGTGTAAGAAACACATCTTACCCAGCAGGACACATGAGCAGGGAGATCACAGGCAATTGCGGTCAGATGACTCTGAAGAAGGTTGCTTCTCTGCCAGAATCCAATAATTTCTTGAAAGTATTTTGCACTGCATTGATTTCAACAGAAAGAATAAAATGATTCAGTACATTTTTTTTTTCTCTTTCAAAATGAGGTTTTGGTATAGGTTTTAAAATATTGCATACTTGCTAGACAAATTAAAATTGGAATACTTTGTTGAAAACAAAACATAATCACTGGTAACCTTATGGGGTTTTTAATTAATCATTTTTCTAAATTTTGGTGGTGTGAAGTTTCTTTTGAGATCTGGTCAGACTAGAATTCTGATTTTGTGGCAATCTTTTTGAAATGGGAAATTAGTTTACAATACATCATTGAACTGACCAGCTGATCAGGCTTTGTTCCTGATTCACCTATGAAGCTTAACCTGAGAGTTTCTGTACTTCTTAAAAAATTACATGAATTATATTTCTGAAAGGTAGAACACTGATATGATCCTACTGTTCTTTCCTGGTGTGTGTCTTATATTTGCACATCTAATCAAACCATCTCTTTGGGAATCCTTTCATGCAATTTAAAAATTGCTTCCAAGTAGAAGAAGAAAAATAATGTTACCATGTCATGTATTGATTTGGATTATGGTGTGAATGAATCAGTTGTCACAATATAATTTTGCTAAAGTGTTTGGTGAAGTACCAGAAGCTAAGGAAGCATGCAGGTGGGGCTTTTGATGTGATTATGCTGTCTTTTGCAATGGTTGTGTTGTGGAGATCAGGACTTTTCACTGTGCAAGTAATACACACAGGACAGATTTTTTGAATGCAATGGCTGCATCTCTGTTTCAAGACCTGTTATTCTTTTTTCCAGAGCTGGTAATACCGTGCTTGTTGAGCTGGCCAGAGTTTAGAAGTTAATCTTTAATAAGGTTGTAACTTTCAAAAATTGCATCAAAACAGTGAGATTATCCTGAATTTCCTTGTAAAGGGCCAATTTTTTCAAAAGACATGGTGATATGAACATGCAGTTTGTGCTGTGTAGAACAGAACACTCAGAGTGTCTTCCCATTTTTCTTTGTAGCTCTTCTTTTCCTTTTGAATCTATTTTAGGTGCTTCAGTGCACAGTTCCCACCCCGTGACAGCAAAGGAGTCTTTATGTGGTGTAGGCTAGAACAGACTGCAGTGTGGGAGGATGGTGGATTACTGTAGCTTCATATTACAAGCAAATTTAGCAAGTGCTTTAAAAAGCCAAACTATGAAGTAACATCAATAAACTCATGACCAAAAAAAGTCTAGAAATATAAATCTGAGGCTTATTTTATTCTAAGAGCATATTTAAGTGGAGAGCAAAGGACTGATGATAGGTGGAAGAGCGCACTCCTGCAATAGTAGCAAAGGTCAATCCCAATGAGTGATTTCCTGGCTGATTCACAATCCATTACATTAATAGTATGATTGATTAATCTTTAACTAAATCCCCTTTTGGCCTATTCTTATTTTAAAATATTTTACAAGTTTAATGAGTTAGCTTAGCTAGAGATTAGGTCAGTTAGAGCATGGTGCTAATAGCACCAGGGTTGTGGGTTGGATCCCTGTATGGGCCATTCACTTAAGAGCTGGACTTGATGAACCTTCTGGGTCTCTTCCAACACAGAATATTCTGTGATTTTGGTAAAAGACAATAGGGTGAAGACAGGATTCAGACATTATGGCTACTGTGAATGTCAGAGTTCTAGGAACGTCTTAAAGATTTGAGGGATGTAATCCTTTCTTCTCCCTCATATGATCCAGCCAATTGTTAATACAGGCTAAGTAACTTCCCTATACAGTCTCTCAGTACCTGCTGGCTTGTCTGAATGAACAACCTCTACTTAAAGTGTCCAGTTTTGGGCCCCTCAATACAAGACAGACATTGAGGAGCTGGAGCAAGTCCAGAGAAGGGCAGTGGGGCTGGTGAAGGGTCTGGACTACAAGTCTTGTAAGCAGTGGCTGAGGGAGCTGGGGGTGTTCAGCCTGGACAAAAGGAGGCTCAGGGGAGATCTTATTATTCTCTACAACTGCTGGAAAGGAGGATGTAGTGTGGTGGGGGTCAGTCTCTTCTCCCAGGTGACAAGCGACAGGACAAGAGGAGATGGTGTCAAATTGCACCTGAGGAGGCTTGGATTGGATATAAGGAAAAATGTCTTCACTGGAAGGGTTATCAGGCATTAGAACAGGCTTCTCAGGAAGCTTGAGTTACCATCTCTGGAGGTATTTAAAAGAAGAATGGATGTGGCATTTGGGAACATGGTTTAGTGGTGGGCTTGGCAGTGTTGGGTTAATGGTTGGTCTTAATGGTCTTAGAGGTCTCTTCCAATGATTCCATGAAAGAGTAAGAAAAGCAATAACTGCCTTTGTCATTCAGTAGATGGTGCTCTTCCTTTCTCCTGAAGTTATGGCTCATGTTGCTGATGCATTAGGTGTTTCACTTCAGAAGTGACTTAGGTCTACAGCCTCTTCTGTCTTTTATACCACCACTGCTTGCTGCATGTTTTGCCAAGACTGTTAACCCCTGTGCCTGGGCCAAGTCAGATTTTATTGTGTTTACTTCATTTATCTTCTCACCTGACAAGGGCAAGTTGGCAATATATGAGGCTTGTGTCTATCAACACTTTACTGTCAGCCCCCAGGAAAGAAACAGTATGTGCCTGGTGAATGGTCTTGGTATCTCACCAGAAGTGGATCTGCTGGTTTTCCATTTGGGTGCAGCATTGTTCTGAAATGTGTCTCCCACTCAGGTACCAACGCAGACTTTTCTCAGCTCTCTGGCTTTTCAGGACCTATGTCTACACTGGTGGACTGCAAAGGGTTCAAAGGGCTAGCACACGTACTGAGGCACCCACCTGATCAACCTTATTCCTGACCTATGCTGGAGCAAGAACTGGGCATTCTTCAGCCTCCACCTGCCATGCTGCACCTTGGTTCATATCAGAAGAAAAAATAACAATAGCTGTTCCTGCCATGTCCTTGATTTGGACTTGGTAGGAATGCTGAAGGCATGCAGGAGCATGCATCTCCTGGTCTGGTTTGAGACAACCTGAGTGATGAGGTTTAAGGAGCTCAAGAGAAAACGGGCATATGCTGAAAAGAGTTTTCACAATGAGGACAGGCTTGCAGGGGTGCAGGTTGCTCAGAGAGGCTGGACCAGAGACCTCCTGCAGTCCCTTCTAGCCCAGTTGTCCTGCAATACCACAATTCCCTGTTACATTACAGTTTGCTTTAAAAGCTGAAGCAATCCTGAAAGATAAGAAAATTACTGTGGTTATTAGCGACTTAAGGTGGGATTTTATTTCAGTCTGCTTTAGAGTCAGGGGATGCTCAAAGAAATGTGCACATGGGTGATGTGTTCATTTGCTCCTCTCCAGAGCAGGAAGAGTTTGGAGACTTGCATTTGGGCCGGGGATGAGTCCTATGTGGGGAAGAGTGAACCTGAGTTAGTTCCCTTGTTCACAGGTTGGGCCTGGTTTCATTTACTTGGTTGTACTCCTCCTCATAGTTGTAAGGATCCACCAGTGAATTTCATTAATTTGAAAGAGTCATGCATCAGGGAAAGGAGAAAGATCAGTCTGGGCTGATGCAAACTTCAGTAGTAGACCTTGGGTTTTCCTTTGAGAAGACATTGCATAGCATGTAGCTGGAAGAAGATCCTGGCATAGAAATTGAAAATAGGTGTAAATATATAAAATGGTAATGAGGCACTTCAGCTGTGAGCAAATACTGCTGGCTGTTCACTTAAAAAAAAAATAGCTGCACCTTGTAATAAGGAAGGCATTCCTCATGTTCAAATTACAAGTAAAGCTTATAAAGTATGGAGAATCAAGTCTGATTATAAAACGCCCAAATATCTTCCTATCAGTAAATTATAGATTAATATAAACTCTGTTTTGGCAGAGTAAAGGGCACTGCTCCATTACACATGATGATGTACCACCATAAAGAGAGATGGATAGCTTAATAAGTACTAACTACGTGTTTTAATGATGTTGCGGGCAAATTAAACTGGTGCTCATACTTGTAAAATTTTAAAACACATTAGGTCAGTTTTATTTAAAGTTACTAAGAAAGAACATATTTTTTTCCCTTCCCACTGGATTTCCCATCTTGCTGCTGATTTCTGCCACAGTTTCTGCTAGCAGCACCTTCTCCCAGCTGGACTTGCAGAAATGTTTCTGACACACATTTGTCTTCTGTCACAATTTCTTTGGGGTTTGCAGAACAACCCAAAGCGGGTCCCTCCAGTCTGCACTGCAGGAAACAAGCCAGAAAGCCTACGACAATATTTCTGGAATGATTGCCTTGCAAAAGTAATGATGGGATGAGATATTTGAACTCTTCTGTGTTTGAGGCACTGCACAACACTGCAGTAGAGAAAAATAATGCTGAAGGAGGAATGTCTCCATCACTACTACAGTTGAAACTGGAACTATCCCACGTCAGTCTCTAAAAACATATTTACACACTTACCACACCCTGCAGATAACAGACAGTGAATTCACCTTTCTTGTAGCATAGCACACTCTTAGTGAAAAGGCCACCATGCAAGAAGAGGTGTGAATCTAGTTTCTACGAGAAGATCCCATGGATGCTGACGTTCAGACTCTCAGGCTGGATGCAGTCAGGGTTTCATCCTCTAAATGAGTAAGGATTCAGAGAATGCTTGGAGCAGCAAACACATTTTTTTCCAAGCTGGTTTGCTCATCCCTATTCAGAGGCAAACATTCGATACAGTTCTTAGTCTAGCAAAAATAGTAAAAGTAGTCATCGAAATCAATATTCATTATGAGCTATTTTGTACTGAAAACAAAATGCAGAATTGATTTTCAAATGATTCCTTAAATTAATCAGCTTTTATTTTGATTTTCTCTCTTTTTATTTGACATGTGGTCTACCATTCTTTACTAGTTGGATTTAACTGAGCAGGATTTTTATAAGCTCTGACTAATGCTTGTAGTATGGGAAAAAATTCTGAGAACAAGGGGAAAGCAGGCAGCACTAATTATCTCCAGCACAGAAGAACTCTATGTCAACAAAATCCAACCCTTGAAAGACATTTTCCTGTCAAAGCTTGGTTTATTAATATGCTCATCAGTCATGTAAATATTCCAAGTATGTGTCATATAATATGAATCGGAATGTGTCAGTGTCACGTGGATGAAATAAACAATCCCTTTTTTTTTTTTTTTTTTTAATTAAGAGCCTTTTCAGAAATGTATTTATGCTGTTGTGTGGTTGTTGTTCCCTCTCCTGCCAAGCCAGCAGGTGGGGGAGGACTCCCTGTGCACTGCAAGGTTCTGGTCCTTCCAGCAGGAAAACTCCAGCAACCAATAATTTTTTTGATCCTGAGGTTAAAGCTCAACAAGGCCAGATGTCATCTGTGTTGTAAAAAGCCTTGACTTTAAAATGTTTTCATTTGTTTTCCTTCCCTTGTCTTTTCATGTAAATGTTCAAAAATCAGACACCAGAAACCATCTCAGAAGACCAATCATTTGAAACAACAATTTTCTCAATGTGTGTATTCTGCCAGCTGGGTGTCCCCTCAGGGGGAGCCTTTGCTGAGGGCTGCACCAGGGCCACCTACACAGTCCCTGCAGCAAATCAGGGACATCTGTCTTGCTCACAAGTCTCTGGCTTTCGTCTCCTATTTCCCTCCTGGCTCCAGACAGGGAGGGCTGATGTATCTGAGGGATGTGAGGGTGGCTGGCAGGCTGTGCCATCACCAGGTGGGCAGGTGTGCACGTGTTCAAGACACATCCTGTGCACACTCAAGGGGTTGAAGACTTCAAGGTCTTGACAACAGGAAGGGCTCCCAGACATCTGGAAGTGCTCCATCTTAGTTCTCATCTGCTATCAGCACCTCCACAGGCACAGCCCAGGCAGCACATACATAGGAAGCCTTCCCCTCTCCATGTAGAGAAGAGCAACCAGCCAGGCTCCCACCACCATCAGGAAGCATTTGGGCAGGTGAAGGGCACTGGGTCCTCTTGGAGGGATGAAGGAAATGAGCGGGTCTGCTTGGTGGCTTTTTTAAGGACACTTTTTTTCATGTGGTCTCTTTGCCAGCCCCCACACATAATGGTTATCTAAGTGCTCTATATTATGGCATCTGGTCAGTTTGAATAAAAAGGAGGGCTGATGCCACCAAGATTCTCCCAGCTGGTCTTGCAGAAGTAGGTCAGCAAATGCATCTGGCAAAGGTGCCAAACAGGGAATGCAGGTGTGTCCCAGAAGAAAGAGGGCAGAAATAGCAGTATATATTTCCCCTGAGACCTCTTGCTCCTGGAGCACTTCTTTGTACTTAGTGAGTGAATGTATTTTGCAGAAGAATAACAAAGGGCAAATGTGGTTTTCCCATACATGCTCTCATGGCATCACTGAAAGCCATTTGACAAACTCAGGACAGGATTGCTTGAAATTACATGAACTTCTGAAGATACTTCAGATTTTGCATAGATTTAGTAAAAAGGTGATTAAAATCATGCTCGTATAACCAGCTGTAGTTCCTGGTTTCTCTTTTCTCTGTTCTGGTTGCTTCCAGTGAAGGACTAGTCAATATGGAAAACACTGCTGGGATTTTGTTTTTAACAAAAGTGCATCAAGTTAGAGTACCTTATTTCAATGTTACATGCTCTGTCCAAATTTGTAAAATTTTGTCACTGGGAAGCAATTTATATCTATGATGAAAGAAAAAGGCTTGGTAGTTTGGGCCTACGTTTCTGTAAATCTATGATTTGTATCTTCTAACTTGCAGCTCCTTGGTTTTAGCCTCCATACTCCAGCTAAAGTTGTCCTGGTAAAAAAACTGGGTATATCTGTCTGCATTGCTTTCTATGCATGGCCTCAAACCCAAAGCAGACCAATTTGTTGCCCTGACAATTTATTTCTGTCTTAGGGATCGTTTTTGTCCTCGTTTTTATAGTTACTTGCCAGAACACATATGTACTTCTTGCTCTACCTACTGTCTGAAAAGGTATAATTTCCTGTCAAGGGCAGTGTCTACACTGAGAGTAGAAGGGCTTCATATTTTTAATTAAACACTATTTAAAAATGTGTTTTCAGCCACGAAAGCCAGATGTTACAATACCAACAGACATTTGTTGATTATGGTCACCCCCATGGACCATGTGATTGATGTTCTTTCTAATGTTTTAGGTGGCTAACACTAAAAGCTAAGACAACTTACTTAAAGCATAAAATTTCATTTCTCTGATTTACGCAAACTCTAAGCCAATAATACATAGGGCTTCATGTAGAGAACTGTTCTTCAGTCACTCCTGGGTCTGAATATGCCATTTTCAGACTACTTGAAGTTGAAATCTTCTCCTGTTAGCCAGGCTTCCAAGACAAAACAACATCATCTTTATTATTATTTTTAGCTGGATAAATGAATTAAAAGGGACATACTCATAGGTGTACTTCCTCTTCCCTCCTAAATTCCTGACTTGTCAGTATAACATAAATCTGGCTGAACATTTTGTTTGAATTAAGAGATTGACATACCCATGCTGTGTATTTTTCACACTTGTCTTTCACATAGTCTTCAACAGGGCCTTCAGTAATCCAGCCCTACTTTCTCTGAATTCCCTGGATATGTACAGAAGGAAACCCCTTCTCTCACACTTAGACTAAACACTGGCAGTGTGGGTCAGGATCCTGGATTACTTCTTTTTTTTATGTCAAAAACTTTCCCTGAACTGAGACCAGTAGCTTGACTGGGAGGCGAAAGTGGGGAATATTCTGCCAGCAACACTCAAATCTCAGCCACTGACAAATCTGAGCCCTGGGGTGAGTTACCCAAAACAGCCCAGTGCCCCAGATGGGACGTGGGTGTGACCCTGCTGCCCCCTCAGCCAGCCTGTGTGCAGGGACCAGGAGGACATCCCATCACATGCCTGTCTAAATCCTTGCTGAACCACAGAGAGTCAGGAGATGCTGTCAGGTGCTGCTTTGCTGTCCTTGCCACTCAAGGCATGCTGATTTTATCATCACTTGGGCTGCTTCAACCTTTAATTACTCCCAGGAATACGAAGTGGAGGGTATTTAGCATATTGGAATAGAGTTCTCTGAGTCTGGAGTACGGAACAACTCTAAAGAGTTGTGTCCTTTAGGAGCAATGAAGTGCCTTAGGTCTGTAGAAATGAAAGGAATTTATGTCTTTATTTATTATTGTCTTGAATTTTGTAATCAATAAACTAACTGAGTGGATCTTCCAGGCTTTTTTTTCTAATTAGAACTAATGAATAGTCAAGGAAACAAGACAGCTGAGTTATTGACTGAGTCATATAACAGATCTCTAAATAAATAAGCTACTTGCTTCCCTCTGGGAATGAAGTAAGTAGCATGTCATTCATGGATGGTGTTACACTGACAGGTACAGAGAGAGTTTTCTTATGTAATATTTAATCCTAAAAATGTTTCTTAAGGCACTGTCAGAGCAGAAGTTGAAATCTATATAATGTTATATTCCCTTTGAATTCAGAGTAAGAAAACTTTGCAACTATCTAAGTTCACAATTTGAAGCCTAGAAATGATAGGCTTTGGTCAAGAAGGATATAGAACTTTTCCACAGAAAGGTACATTGTTTCAGAATATCCCAGAGAGGCTTTGTTCTTGTGACTGGTTTTGATGATATAGAGACTGCTTTTGAAGTCAGGTTCTTTCATTGTTGGGGTTTGGGGTTTTTTAATACCCTTTGGCTTATGCTCATCTTGCAGAATCCACTCCCATGTCCTAGTAAGTTAAACTGCTGATCCTTCAGAAGGAGAAAATGGTATAAATAGCTGTCAAGAGGGCAGGATAGATAAGTGTGCTATCTGGAATCCCACAGATCCCAATGTCAGGCCAATCCTGCGGCACTGAGTCAAGGGAAAAAAAAATCCCACTCATGTCAAGACAATTTTTTTACTCAGTCGTGTAGTCTGACTGTATTTTCAAATCTATGACATATGCATAATGGTCATAAAGGGACAAAAAAAGCAAAACAATAGAGCCTCCCCATCTTCAAAGACTGTCAAGTGATAATCAGTTTTATGCTTCTCACTCAGATGAAATCCATGCGGGGTTTTGTGCAAAGATGTCTTTAACTCTGATCTCTTATGACAAATTCCTAAACCAGGAGGACTGGGGCAGGAGTATGAGAGAGACATGAGAGATGGACTTCAAAGCCAAAGGAGTCCCCTGCTCATCATTTGTGGCTAGACTGCAACACCCCTGGCACTCCCCAGGTGATGCAATGTATGTCATGATGCAATTTAAAAATTCTGCCTCATTGCAGCAAAGATGATGGGTTGTGATTCAAGGGAACCTCTTTAGTACATGTTGGAGTTACTTACGTTTCACATTCTCAACCAATGTTTGATTTGATCTTCAGTGTACAATTCTGCATCAGAAAAGATAGGAGTTAACAATGAATTGTTGCTGATTAGCAGCATGGGTGTTTAAGCACAAGTTCTGCTTGCATTTCCTAATGAGTACAACTACTACTTAATGCAGTAGTTTAAGTAAAATACTGGAAACCTCAACGGGTCACACAACTTCTGCATAGCTAGCCAGAGTCCATATTTCCTTGGCATAGACATATTTTTCGTGGGGCTTTTGTTTTCATTTGGTTTGGTTTTTTGTTAGTTTTTTGGGGTTTTCTGTGAGAGTTTAATATATTCTGTATGCTGTTATCCCTGAAGAGATCTTTTGGATTTGCTTCCTGCTACATTCATTCTCCATCTGCCTTCTTCTCTGCATCTGCTGCTTGTTAATCTTTAGCTTTGCTCTTGTTCCTGGTTCTGGTAAGGAGATTTTGGAAGGGCACCTCCACATTGTCTCCTACTGCAGGTACAAGGATAGAGGAAATATGAATGGGCAAAAAGAAAGGGATATGGTGAAATCCTCAGCTTGGAAGAGGAAATGCAAATGAAACAAGAAGAGAAAAAATCCCATTCTCAAGTGGAGGAGTCTTAATAAAGTAGAGCATAGCATTGTAAGATACCATCTGGTATTTTAAGCTACTTGCATCTATTTTAAGATAACTCATCCCCAAAGCATTGACAGAACAGTCATTCCTCAGTACCTAAATGTCCCTCCTACTACTCAGCTACAGACATTTAAAGCTGACAATACGTTTTCACTGCATGTTATCATTAACCAAGACCTGGATGCATTCATTACTTGTGGCCATGAGATACCAATGTGATACAGCCATGAAAGGGGTTACTAAAGCTAAAGGGTGGTGTTGTCACAAGAATATACAGATAGGAACCAGCCATCTATAACTATGACCTGCAATCTAGATCAAGGCATCTAAGCATCCCAGCTGTGAAGTGCTGTTCTGAATTCCTGCACAATAGTGAGGGATGAAACTCAAATTGCAGTTAAAGATGGCACTTAAATACTTTGAGGTGGGCACTGCTCAGTAGTAGCAGGACCTACACCCCCAGGCCCAGGAAGATCCCTGTGTACTTATACACCTTGGAGAACGAGAGATCTAAGTTCGGAGGACATCAGACACACACACCAAATTCCTGCCCATTTTTATTTCCCTGCTCTTCATCTTTCCTTTTTCTCCATTTATTTTCCATTTCAGACCCCAGTCTGACCTTTTATCACTATTTAGCCCTTCTTTTGTCTTCTGTGAGGCAGGAATACATCTGGGTTGAGGAAAGTGAGAAAATGGACAACAAATAGAGGTGGAAAGGCGAAGAACAGTTAATGAAACTGATCAAGGGCTGTATCTCAGTGTGATCCCATTTTGGTGTTTCAGTCTAAAAATTTTAACAATTGATTTTTTTATGTTTCAGTCTCAAATTGTTACAAAGAAACTTTGGAATCAGTTATCTTGTTTCCTTGTTTCTCCCCAAAAAAATCTCCACCAAAAAAAAAAAAAAAAAAAAAAAAAAAAGAAAAAAACCCCCTGAGTTTATATGGCAGGAGTTTACCTGGAAAAGCCTGTGAATCCCTTCCTGTCACCGAAGACATCCTTCTCCTGCAGGAAGGAAAGTCTTTTTCCCCTGAAAACACTTGCTAAAAATTACCTGTGAGGAATGGTCACAAAGGGGTCTTCAGGACTAATCTTCTCCCCCAGCTTTGGCTGTAAATGCAGCTGTCAGTGTAGCTACCTTCCTGTTTTGGAGCCTGCTGTCCTCCACTGAGGGACTGCAGAGCAACTGGAAGCTGTGGTGACAATGGCAGTGTCAGACAATTTCACAGACTTCACCTGTAATTCCTTAAACAAAAATTTTGCTATGAGCAAGTCAGTACTATTCCCTCCTATCACACTTGTATTTGTCAAAAAGCCATGACTTGCCCTTGCACACCAGCAGTAGGTCACATTTATGGATTTAGTGGTGCAGCATGTATGGATGTCCGGCACAGTGACGTGCCCAGGGCGCCCGGCTCGGCATTCACCCGCACGGCTGCACCGGCGCTGGGCTCGCTCTGTCCTTTCTTTCCTGGGTGGCAGGGAGCCATGCCCTACCACAAAGCCTCCATTGTTGAAACATAAAGGACAAAACATGCATGTTTAGTCTGATCAGCGCTGGAACAAATCGCTTGTACTTATCAGATTGCAAGGTCCTTTCTGGGAACAGAAATTTGGAGTCTGCAGAAAGCTGAACAAAAACCCCACAAATAAAAGCAAGTCAAGCAACTCAAAATACAGTGAGATATCTCCACCTCTGAGTCATGGGGTTTCATGAGTTGTTCATTTGTGTAACTAAGTATTACAGAGCTATTGTGAGACACATCCAGAGATCCGGACCGGAAAGCAACTTTCTTATTAAATATTTACCTGTGATACTAATCCTTACTGCCTAAAAACATATTTCTCCCTGTTAGAAAGGCAGATGTAAACTAAAAAATTAAGAATTGCAACCTGATACAAGATTAGTTCAATGTCCTCTATTGCATCACATATCCCTGAGAAATTGCCAAGGGCTGTTTGTGGGTAATTACTCCCCAGGAAGTTTCTTTCCCTCACAGCACTTCAGCATGTGTCATCAACACAGCATAATGTTGATGACACATACTTCAAAATGCCCTTTCATGTCAAACTGTGACAGAGATAAAAGTCATATATATGCCATCTGTGTAAATGGTTGTTCCTTATTTAAATTTTGCCTGATAGGGAATGACCAACACATGTATTAATCCTGACCCTAACCAGGCTTGAAACAAAACACTTAAGAAAAGGATCACCTGATGCAATTGCTGAGATCTGTGGTTTAGTGACCTTGCCAGTTTCCTTCAGTCTTGTATTATTTCCAGGTTTCTTCAAACAGCCTTTTGATTGTTACTAACCATCTTCTGCATCTCTAAGTAAGCTATTATATGTTATTTTCCCCTAAGTTTTAATAACATTGGGTTTGATGCCAAAGAACATTTTGTTCTTCTGGGAGTATAGTTTATTTAGTGTAACAAGTTCCCCAAAGTAAGTGGAGTCAAGGTTTCACAGCCTTCCTCTGCCTTTATGTTCAGTGTCCTTAGGGCTTGTCTCCTTAGGGCTTCCTTCCTTCCTTCCTTCCTTCCTTCCTTCCTTCCTTCCTTCCTTCCTTCCTTCCTTCCTTCCTTCCTTCCTTCCTTCCTTCCTTCCTTCCTTCCTTCCTTCCTTCCTTCCTTCCGAAATGGAATTTTCTGAGTCACTCACCCAACCCTAACCTTGGCTTTTCTCTTTTCAGGTAAACCAAACGATCCTAAATGCCTGACTTTGGTTTAGCTGGGAGTGACATGACATTTACTCTTCCTATTTCACCCTAATTTACATTCATATTTCTCAATTCAAACAGGCCACTGCATTAGGAGTGCATATTTTGGCATTTTCTGCAGGGTTCACAAAAAAACCTTTTCAGTAAATATCTCTATTTTTACTCCATATGACAGAAGAAAGAAGTAAAATAAACTAGCTGTTATTGTCTGTTCTTATTTCTATTCTTTTTCTTATTAGTAGTTTTCTCTTGCTTTAAAGTCTTTAAAATTCTTCCAGTGTAATTCACAGCTTCCCTTCAGTGTAGGAAAAATGCTTTGTTTGGATATTTAGGGCATAGTCACAGTTTCCCCTGAAATGTGCCTGAAGAGTGTGGTTCCTAATGACTGGGTTAGCTCCCAGAGGCAGCAATTCCTCTGGCTGCCATGTCTGGAAGACACTCTACCTTTTTTTACCATCCCCCCAAAAAATGTTTCTTTCTGTTAGCTCCACAAATACTGCTAAGGGAAGTGATTAAACCTGACAGACACTGTTTTGTTTGGTGATCTTCCCGTTTCCAGCAGCTGGACAACTGGAAAACGAGATTTGTGAGCAGATAGCTGTCCTGTCTAGCACAGTCTGAAAGTTTTACTATTGATTTTTATAGGATTTTGTAACATGACCGACTTGGTCAGATGGAATGAGGTACAGCACTAAAAGCTGCTTTGTGTGTATTTTGCAGATGTATTTAAAAATAACAAAAAGTACAATTCTGATCAAATGCATTTCCACAATTCCCTTTTTCCTCCTCCATCTTTTCCTTAAGGCTCTTCTGCGTGTCACAGTGGTGAAGCAGCATCAGTGATTCCATAGAGTTTTTACCATTTTGTGGAACATACAAAAGAAATGTCATTTCGCATCCGCAGCTTAATTCTTAATTGTTTTCCTCTAACTTGTGAAAGATATATTTTACCTACTTATCAATCCTTCATAATAAAAAGGTGTAACTGGACAAAATAGGTGTTCCTGTCTGCACCTGACCCTTTGACAATGCTTTTCTCATGGGCAGAGCAGGGTCAGGACTGGAGGAAGAATTTAAGGAGGACTCACAGTCCATGTAGGCCACTTGGTGTGATGATGGAGCCCCATGCAGTACCTGAGCTACCCTTCTGCTTTTATCAGGACACATATCTGCCTGGAATATAGGAGATATATAGGAGAAACAGGAAAAAATATATCACAACAGTGTGACCCAGACATTGCCCAGTCCACAGGCTCTGTATTGCAACAGATCCCAGCATACTGCAGCCTTTGCCAGAACCCCAGTTTCCAGAAAAAAGGAGAACGGAATTGAGATGGTAAGTCAGCCAGGGAAGCCATGGTGCTAGGATGCTGCTAAAGAGCTGTGCCTTGGGCACCTCCTCTCATCTTCCTGTCCTTTCTGTGGCCCCTTGACAGCACCCATGTGGGACATGAGGGCTGTGGGACCCAGGATGGGGACATTAAGGTGAGATATCCAAGATATTTATCAATCAAAATGTTGGGGGTGAATGACAGAGGCGGTAGGATGGGTTATGTTTAATGTCTGAAAGCTGGGAAGGAAACAGAAGTGCTTGAGCAGTTTGATGGGAGAGCCTGGAATGACACTAAGAGCAGTATGCTATAGTTGGAATTGGTGAAAAAAACATGAATCTAGTAGCACTGTCTTCCTTTGAGAATTAGGAAAATTAGGATGGAAAAGCTGGCAAATTAAAAGGACAGAGTAAGCATGGTAAAGAAAGGAAGAAAAAATCATGAAAGAATCAGTCAGTAAAATTATTGAGGAAAACACTGAAAAAAATGGGCGCAGTTAGTCTATACAAGATCTACAGAGCAATGATAAAGGGTCAAAAATAGGCTTTCTGTGCTGATCAAGACAACATCAAGTCTGGTAATTTTGTCAACAGTGAAGGTTCATGGCTCCAGAAAAAATTATATTTTCAGCTTCTGCTAACTGGCACCCATTTATGTGTAATAAGGTCTCCCTTGACAAAAGCAGTTATTTCATTATCTGTGAGCCAGCTGAGGTTAATGGTCCATTTACGGCTGGAGATAGTGGAGAGGGAGCTAAAAGAAACTAAGGGCACAGGAGGGCAATGTCCAGGCTGGGGCATAGGTTAAAGGACAGGTGTTGAATGAAAGGAGGTTCAGCAGTTCTCATACTCTAGACCCTTTTCCCATTTTTCCCTGTGCTTTTGTGCTCATTGTGCCACTATTGCCCGTGGCAACGTGGGTGTCTGGGGTGAGGAGTGTGTCTGGCTTCTTCAGCTGCAGTGACAAATTCTGCTGCCTACTAACCTGATTCGTGCTTGAACCCATAACCCAGAGCTGGGAGGCAGCCTAGCTCATTAAAAATTCCCTGAGCGAATTTTCTGACCCAGTTCCAAAACAACAGAGAAAGCTTTTTAAGTTGGTTTTTGGCATTCATGTCATAAAAGATTCAGGCAACATAGGGATTATTTATTCATGTAGGGGATTTAAAATTGCTGCTTTATTTAGAAAAAATGCATCCGATTTTCAGCACTGTCTTTGTTTTACAATTATTCAGGCAGCTACTAAAGGAGCAGGTGGAAGGGGAAAAGAAGAAACTGGGACAAGGTCCTAGGCATGACTACAAGGAACCAACAAATCCAGTTCTACTGCCAGACTGTTTTAATGAAAGAGGTGAGTTTGCTTTCTACGTGCCTGTGAAGGGTAAAAGGGCACATTTATTATCTCAGCTACTTTATTTGATTCTTTCTATACAAAGGACCTACCCCATTCTCCATGTGTTTCGGATTCATCAGAAAAAATAATTGCACCCATATCTGCTTGTACAGCATGTCCTTCATTTCGGAGTCAGACCCACAACAGATGTCACCAGAGACAGGTCCATTGAAGACACACTGGCTGTCCTGATTCATACCAGCTTCAGCTCGACTCCACTCTCTATTTATGAAAACGAATACAGGCTCACAGCTTCACCTAAACTATTGTGCTTGGCTTCAGGCTCTAGCTAGGAACCCCCTCCTGTTGCAGTTGTGCTGTGCATCAAATCCCTTTTGAGGAAAGCGAAGATAAAAATAGAAAAGCAATGTTGTTGTTATTGCAGACGAATCTCAGGCAGGCAACAGCCTCTCTCCATGACCTTCAGGTAGAGAAAGTTTGTTTCTCCAGGAAATCTCAGTAGAACTTGAACTCCTCAGTAGATGTCAGGTCTCTTTTCTAGAGCCAGAGTAAGAAACAGAAGGACAACCAGCTGTAGTTTCTATCCCTTCCAGCACTGGTTAATGAAGAACTAAAGTGGGACACATAGGAACAGAGTGTAGAGATACACACAGGACTTTTACACCCCCACAAAAAGGTTGGAAGAACAAAGAACAGGAGATCAGAAGCAACAGTGATGAGCATGATGGAAGGAAATTGGGTCCTGCACATGGACCCCAAAAGTTGATGCTGCCACTGGGGGGCCCCCAGCCATTCTCCCTGCAGCATCACAACCTCCCTGCATACTCTTCTGCTCTCCTGGTATCAGGCCTGAGGTTCGCTTCATTCCTTTCCCTCTGGATAAGTCTTCTCTGACCCTGGAGATCAAAACGTTTGGTTTCTAAAGTTTTCAGCCCAGGAAAAGCAAAGGAGCTGTGCAGTGGATCAGAACCCAGAAGCTTCCCAGATGACAAAAAGGCAGATGTCTCCACACACTCATCTTGTAGTTCAAAAATTCCCAAAACAATGCAGCCAAAGTCACGTTATATCTTGGATAAACATCTTTTGCTGCACCCATGGAAAAAACCCCAGGTAATTAGCTGTATCTCTCCAATCTTCCCTGGCAAGGCAAATAAAGGAGTCCATGCAATTATAAATCAAATAGCCTGAAACTAATCCAGGTAAAATACTCTGTAGCTGATCCGAGAGTCAACTAATAAAAAATTAAAAGAAAGTGGTATATTTAATGCTGAACAAAGTGCAATTATGAAAAAGTAGCTTGTTATCTGTTGATAATCTGTGAGATTGATTGTAAAATCTAGCTGAGGCTGTTGTAACAGACTCTGCAGGGTGTATGATGTGGCACGGCATGGCATTTTGATTAAGAGGCAGAGCTGGTAGGTCTCAAAATGTAATGGGGACTTTTGTTTTCATGGTTACATTTCTAGAGCTTCCCACAGAGATAAATTTTTAACATTATGCCATTTAAATCTCTTCAGTAACAACCTGGAGAAACGCAGTCATTTGCAGATGTTAAAGGAAATAAAAGGTGCATTAATCAATTATGAGGAAAACAGGTCTCTGATACAGAGCAATATGAACCTGTCAGTAAATAAGATGCAAGTAAGCAATATGTATTTGAGTGTGGCCTGTAATGAAAATATGTCTCTACAAAGACTACAAGTTGAGTTCTGGGGAGGGCTGTAGTGGAGGCTGGAGGTCCTGGCACTTCACCTGCTGAGCATGAGCTTCAGAATGATGATGGCAAAACCACCTTCTCTCATCTTTCCTATATCCTGATTATAGCAGCACAAAGCAAAAGGAGCAGAGAAGTTTGTGTCATACCCACAGGAAGGCTGCTACTGAAATGTTTGTCTCATCTAATGCCTACAAATTCAAGGAAGATGTTGATGAAATTGGAGAAGACTCAGGAAGGGGCCATAGAAATTACTGAGGGACTGGAAATATGTCCTTGTGAGAATGAAAAAAGGGATCTAACCTATTTAGTTTATTCAGATGTATCTTGGCCAAGGAACTGTTTGCTTTTTAAACGTGGGGAAGAGAGATATGATAGTCTTCACACTGACAAACAAATATAAAAGATGGAAAATCAAGGTAGCAAAATACAGGGTATTTTTCACGTGCTTTCCTAGGGATAGCAAAGTCTATGCACCTTTCAGACCCACCCCTTGTTTTTCCTCTTCCTCTCCCATTCAGGCAAATTTTAAATACCTTTAGCATGTTTGTCCAGTTACAACCAGCATTACTGGGGTGAGGCAGTGGGAAAATAGAAATCTCAAGGATATGACAAGTCCCTCAGTGTCCTGACACCCAGCAATGGGGCAGAGCTCTGTGCTGAATCGTGTCCTTTCTCAGAGGAGGGCAGCAGCTGTGATTGTGTGCCATGGTGTCTATAACAGACACCAGCTGGGCAGTGCTCACACACACAGACACACACACACACTGCTCAGTTAGCCAGTTCATGCTGCATTTGCCTTATACTAGATTTTTCTAAAAGCCTGGCCAAGAGCATAACAAAGACTGAATCAGAGCAATCCTGTGGTTTGCCTGTTATAGAAGATCAAAATAGATATCTGTGGTAGCCTTTCTGGCCTTGCTGTCGCTGAATCCCTGACCATTTGACTCATAAAAACTAAGACAGTGCCAGCACTAGAGAGTAGGTGATACAAGGGAAAGAGCAAAGTGTTGGGGAATACAGGATGTAAAGGAGGTTTGAGCCAGGCATGAAACATTTGTGCTGCAGCACTGTCAGCCAAATCTGCAAGTAAATGTGATTCACAGCCCGCAGGCAGTGAGCCCAGGTGAACAGGTGCTTCAGTGACACCAGCCCTTGAGCTGCCCCATTTAGCACTAACTTAGGTGTAACTACAGGACCTACAGTCACACCTTTCAGTGTCAAAGGAGCATGTCCTACCAGAGTCTCACACAGCATGCAAGCTATTCTCCCTCGTGCACTTCATTTATCTTGAATATTTCACCTGGAAAGCAGTCTGCACAGGAGGAAGGAAGCACCCTGGGTGCTGGGGCTGTGGGTGAGTTGGTGAGGAGCTGGCCCTCTGGGTACTCCACAGCCAGACTTCTTCAAGAGAGGTGAAGTGTCAGTTTGCACAACCTCCTTCACCAGGGAACAGCATCCAGCACTCACTCAGAACACAGAGAGGTAATTTAAGACTGTCACTGACAGATTTATTCCACTTCCTTTTCAGATAAGTGCTTAGTAAATAGAGTTGAGGGTGCTGAGACTGTCGTAGGTGCAGTGACAGACTGATTTTACTTGAGTACACATGTGTGACTTTGGTGCTCAGGCTGGTTACAGCCATCCAAAAACCTGCCTTTGGAGCAATAGGTTACCTCATATATTTTCCATATGTGAAATGGGCAAATTATAGTTTTGAGTGGGTCTGTTCCACCTTTGATCTTCTGGTTTGAGCCATTCATGGGAATTCAAGGGTATCATCTGAAGCCATAGCCAATGATGGAAAAAAACTGGGCACTGAAAGTGTTGCTGCTTCTGAATTCATGGTGGCACCTACACTCCTGCACTTTGTAACCCAGTCTTGCAGGGCTCTATGCAGAAAAGTAGTGTACACCCCAGCTGCCCAGTCACTGCTCCAGAAATGCAGTCCTGGGGAGATTGATGCAGGATGAGCCCAGTGCAGCAAGCTATCAACTCAGGCTCAGCCTAAGACATAAACTGTCCAGTTTTGCACAGTGTAGCCCCTCTGATAATAAGGCAGCTCTTATTGCCAGGTCCTGAGCAAAAAATAGCTGAGTCCTGGAGAGTGGCAGGGTGTTTTGTGTGACCTATTTTCTTGAACATATTTTTTCATACAAATGTACACAAATGAGTAGGAATTAGGAGCCTTGCAAAAAGTTGTCTATTGCACTTAAAACACAGGAAGTTCACAGGCCCCTGGTGGGTATGACAGTTTCTCCAAGTCTCTGGAGCAACCAACTCAGCCCTACTAGCACAGGAATCTGCAGGCTGTTGGGACATTTGGGATTAACTCGGGGTGCAGCCCAAATTCTCCCTCTTGGTGCAGTGCCTTAGCTGCTCTGCTGTTTGTGTGACACCCCAGAGCCACAGTACAACCAAGGTTTGTTTCAAAAACTCATCAGCTGATGATGTGGGGCTCAATAGATACCTTACAGAAGACTTGTGGCTACCTATCCTGCTGCTGCTTCTCACGCTACCCCTCTGCAGACACAAAACTGAAGGTGTTGCTGACTCTTTCTGAAAATACTGCAGCTCAAAAGGCTTCATGTCAGCCTAGTAGGCATGAGATAAAAAGAAGAGTACAGTTTTTGTGCATGGAGAAGAGGATGTTCACAATGCTTGTTCATGGAAGAAAGAAAAAAAGCTCTGCAGGAGAGATCTCTAAACACTGGAAATCTTTTAATAGCAGTATATCTTCCTGAATCAACACAGTCAGTCAATAGTGTTACAGAGTTAAATATTACACTAACTTCCTTCATATCTTCCTCCTTATGGTCCTAACCTTTGCTCTTCCATCTATGCTACCTGCCTCCTGTGCTCCTTTCTCAGCCTGTTCTGCCTTCCCTGATGCTAACATGTTCTCCATCAGTAAATACCAGCTGCTCTTTAGAAGTCAGTAATGAATTGGTGGGGAGGGGGGGGGGAAGGGAAAGCTGAAGCCAGATTTTCTGTGGAGGTTAAAAGGCACTAAATCTGACCCTGGCTGACACCCCAGGGCTCCCTGGTCGAGGCTGTTGGTCAAGGAATACACATGTGGAAGGGGAAAGGCTGTGGGTCATCGCTCACAGCTGGGCTGGCATCAGGCTCTCTGTGAATTGCACAGAGCAGAGAAGTGAAGACTTGCTTAGGAAGCAGTCATGCTTCCCCACAGACAGCCCAAAGGACACATCTCTTTCTGCCCTGAGATATGTGTTAGTGAGGGATAGGACCAGACCTCCCTGACCTTTGCCCAAATTTGCCTCTTACTGTGGCCTTGTTAAATTTCCTTAGCTTGAGCTAGACAATACCTGGAATTGGCCTCAGAGAGGCTTTGGAGAAGAGGCTTTGATTGGGTTTAGGCTGTACAGCGTAAAGGGGTTGCTTTTCACTTTGGCAGCATGGACAACACTAGTAGGCATTCCACTCAGGAAGTCCTGCCAGCATTTAAGGATTCAGATACTCAGTGGGGATTTATTATTTAGTCAAAAGCAGAGACAAAATTAGCAAGGATAAAACAGAATTTACAACAGCTGTGTGTGAAGCTCTATCAAACAGGCTTTTTGCTCAGAGCTTAACCTACAAATATGCCATGTAGTTCTCCTTTTCATTGCAGAACAAGTGTTTGGTGTCTTTATAGTGGCAGGATCTAGCATAAGAATAAAGTCTTTTTTGCATTCATTTTCAGTCATACTGATAGAAACATACAGAGATGTCTATAACTGTGCTTAAAGTGAAGAGCTATAAAAACTGCCATGCATATGTTTTTTCGAGACTCCCGGAAGCTGTGAGTCAATCACCACTGATTATGCATAGAAAGTCCCAGATAACCTTGTCGAAATTTCATTACAGGCACTGTGTAAAAGTTGTGCAGATGTGCAGAAGTTCAGGTAGTGTACAAAAATACAATATTTGACATGTTTAAAAACTACTGGTAAATGCAAAGGAGTTTCCCAAGCAGCATTCATTAGTATAAAATATTGTTATGTTTTCTCCTGCTATCACTATAATATTTTGCTTTCTATTTTCATTTCTTCTAGAATGCCAGTGTCAGCAAAACCAGTCTTCCCTTGCTATCCTAAGGGCTTGCAGTGAGCGTAGCTCCTGAGATCTGGCACAGGGGTACATGAGAGTGACAGTCCCCATGGGTTCCTCTGCCCCTGTGGGTGCTGCTCACCCCAACTCCCAGGCCCACAGCAACTCCCAGGCTGCCCTGATGCCTCCCATAGTGAAGAGGGAAGTACAAAATCATGTCATGACAAAAATGGGATGGCATTAACTCAGAGGATGTCTTCATCTACAGGGTGGAAAGCTGTGCAAGGAAAAACACCTGCTCTGCCAGCTTCCCAAATGAGGCAAGCAGAGAGGCAGCCCCCAGCTCAGCTGCTCTGGAGCAGGGTTAGAAGGCTGTGTGGTGATTACCCTGGGCTGTAGCCAAAGGCACACAGAAGTAATCAGCCTTGCAGGCTGCTTGGATCATTTTCTCCTTTTTTGCTTTTCCTTGGTGCTAAGTACCATCCCTAAACAGCTTAATGAGGCAGAGTCCAAAAAGTCTGCAATTCATTTAGTTGAAAAACGTGCCAGATCGACAAACCAATGGTATATTAATTGAGTAAGTTATTTGGATATCAAGACATGTGGATAAATAGATTTATTACTGAGCAAGAATTTAGAAAATATGCATAAAAGAATTTATGCTCAGTGTTCATATATGTTTCTCCTACCTTCTGCATAGGGATGTATATATATCACAGTTAATATATTCTATAGTTTGATATTTGTTCACATGCATATATACTTGGGATAAAACAAAGGGGTGCAATTAGTTTTTGAATATGCATTCACTGTAGGTATTCTGCAACACTTTTTCCATCAAAAATATTGTTGTTTCACATGCTCACTACAGGAAAGGCATGAGCATTTGCCTGCATTTTTCTGTGCTTGGATAACCTAACCAAGGGTATTGTTCTTGAAGGGATATATAAAAATTCTTGAGATTGTTTTTTATCACAGCAAAATAAAAACTGAACGTCTCCTGTATTTATTCTTTTGAACTGTGATAGTGAAATTCAGAAATTGGCAAAGATACTATTTAATTACTTCTTGAGGACTGAGATGTTAAAAATACAGCATCATCACAATAATAGCAATAGTGGTAGTAAAAAATAATAATAACAACAGCCAAAACAATAATTTTAACAAATAATGCAGGGGGTCCTGGGCATCCTGGTGATCCCCTGCACTGCAGTGGAGGGTGTTGTATCTCACTGCCAGGGGACAACATACCCTGTGACATGGCTGCTCTGCAAGGAGAAGGGAGACAGTGACCATTTGGTTTGCCAGGACTTCCTCCTGTGACTTCAGGGAAAAAATTTTCATCTTCTACAGTTTCTGGTTAATCTCAGTAATCTCAGCCATGAGTTTCATAGCTTACATTGTCCATGTTCACACCACTGCTTCAGGAGTGCAAACCTGACTCTGCCTCGGTACCTCCATAGTCTGTAAGAGATGCAGGATTTTACTCCTTATTTTTAATTTTCCTCATCTTGAGGCTTTGAATCAAAGACTTTGAATCAAAGAGAAAGCACTGGCACTCTTTTTACAGTTTCAGTTTTCCATTAATGGTGGTTTCTTCTCTTACTGTATTCGGGACAAGTGGCTACCTGGGATAGCTCAGTCACCTATCGCAACATGTTACAGAGCCCAGTACAAGCTATGCTTTGACAAGGGAGCTCCATGACTGCAATCCCATTGCTTGGCTCAAGGCTCTGCTCTGCCATTCCTGAAAGCAGATTTAAGAGTGGGGCAGAGTCAAAAGTGGTGGTTTCATCTTTCCTCAGTCACCTTTCAGCCTGCCACTGGCCCCATGTTTTTGTGGTGTCCCTCAAACTGGTACCAGTGTTCACATGGCTGTGCAATGAACTGGATCCCACAGTTAATCTGCCTCAAAGCTGAACTGTACTTTTGTAACTGCCAGTGACAGGTTAATTTCCAGCAGCTGACTGCACAAAGGAAGGGCTGGGCCAAGGGAGAGATTAAAGAGAGTAAGGAGAAGGTAGTGAGGTCTACAGGACAACCAGTTTAGTGAAAAACAGCTCACATTGATTTTAAGAGACCAAGAGAAAATAACACCCTTTCAGAGAATGGCTTGCAAGTGGTGATGTTGTTAAAGGGCAGCTCTCCCTCTCTGTTAAGTTTGCACTTGCAAAATACGCTATTAAATAAACAACTAAATGTACCATAAAATGATATACTCGGTTTTTCTACATTTTACTATCCTTTGATCCTCAAATAAAGCACAAAAGAGAAGACAGTGAGGGAATTAAGGAAAAGAAAGAGAAGAGAAGGGAATTGAAAAATGGGTCTTTGACCTGAAAATCAGTGATGAGAAGAGAATCTTCTCTTTAGTTTATGGAAATTACAGTCTGCTGCCTAGATAGAGAGAACTCTGCAAAGCAACTTCATTCTTGCTGAGCTTTTCTTTCCTTTAATCCTGCTGACTAGAAACAGTCTATTTCTGTACTGTAAGCATCTTCAACTGAAAAGCTTTAATTTAATTTTTCTAGGCAGGAATCATCTTGAGATTCATATGTGTGACTACTGCTTTCTGTCTCCATAGAGAGAATAAAATTTATAAATCAGGTACTGCAGTTTTTCTGCATTTCATCTGCTGGAAAAGGGGGAATTAGAGGGATTCCATGTGGAGATTCATCTAATAACAAAATTATAAATGAGATGCTTGCATGGCAGCAGCAGTTGTGAGATGAGGAATGCAATGTGGAGTACGAAAAATGCATAGCTAGCTCATGAACTAGTCATAGCTGGCTTAATTTCACTGAAGTTGCTGGAATTGTGCTTGTATTTTCTTCTAGCTGAAGAGCAGGAAAGTAAAGAGCTTTCATCAAAAATAGAGTAAGATGTATTTCACAGAGACTTAGATATTGGGCTGATGAGCATGGAAGAGGAAAAAGAGAAGACTGTAGATAGTTTTTCTCAGTTGCAGGGAATTACTGACACAGACTGACACACCACAGACAACTGATTTAATCCCTCAATAGCTCTGTAGGAAAAGATGGAGAAATTGCTAACAATGGTGAAAGGGCTGGCAAGACAAAATGCTGCAACGCTGCAAGAAACACTTCATTATGCAGCCCTACGGCCACGGTCATCTGTACAATAAAAAAACAAGTTGATTGTTATTGCACTGCCTTTGTGGATTTGCAAAGGCTCTGGCTCCCAGGTCCCAGCAGGGCTTTTCCTGCTGCAACTCTGGTGGCTGCTGTCAGTGTAAATCCATCCACCACAAAACAGCCCTGCTCCTCTCTATGATATATTTGTCAATTTTTAATCTCCAGGGTTAGACAGAATTTTTCTTAAATGTCTTTTAAGTTTTCACGTGTGTTTTTTGTCATTGTCTTTCCTGTGTTTCTTTTATAAAGGCAGAAAATCCCTTTGCTCTCTGCAGAACTTGGTGCAGAGCTTTCTGAAGGTGTAAATCACGGAAACAGTGGCCCAGTGCAATGCCAGTTATGGGTATCATGGATTTGTCAGCAGCAGGTCACACACCTATTTCTATAATGTTTGTTGTAAAATAACAGATGCTGGCCATGCCATCACATTTTATGTTTGGTGTTAGGGTTGTTTATATGAGTGAGAGAGCAGAGCCCCAGCCATTAGCTCCCACCTGTGGCTGCGCCACAAGGCAGGCAAGCAACACGGGGAAACTAAATGGAACAGAAAATTATGTTTTCTCTTAAAGTCTTTTGTAAATTTCCACATGCAGTAGAACAGAGGCCATTTGACAAGAGGCAGAGGGGTATCTATAGTCAGAGCAGCTAGCTGGGACCCAGACAAAGACATGGGTTTCTGTCTCATGTAAGCTGCCAGTGCATGGCTGAAGTTAAGTGAGAAGCAGGATTTTAGGCCCTCCCTTCCCTAGCATTTATTGGGAAATTAGACCAGTGATGCCAAAACTATTTTGGTTGGGCAGTAAAAGCATTTTGAGCACCTCTCCCCAATACTTATTTATTTATTAAGTATAAATAAATGTAGGACTGTACTAATATTACAACAATAGAAATAAAACTAGGATGAGGTAAAGGTAAAAAAAAAAGTTTATTTTATTTTTAAATTTAATTAATTAATGCACAAAAAATATTTCCTTTCTGCTCCCCCATGGCTTGTATTGTGCAGCCTTGATGTGCACACACCCTGCTTTGGAAGGCACCAGTTTAGACAGCCCCCACACTCCTCGTGCCCTGAAACCCTCTCTGGAAAGCAATGTCTCCTTCTTCCCCACAGGAGGCCATGGGTGTTTGCCTTGCATTTGGCGACCTTGTCCTCCCCACCCACTTGGCTCAGAGCAAGCTGTCATTACCTTTAGAAATTCTGTGCCCTGGGCATCCCTGTTAACCACTTTAATGTTGCTCATGTCAGATTAATACAATCACTTAAGCAGCAGGTGCTGAGTTTTAATTACATCCATGTCATGTTCAGCCCGCACAGCACACAGATGTGTTATTTTTCTGCTCAATATACACATCTGTTTGAATTATCCTAAAGCACTGGTATCAGAACAGTGCAAAAATATCAAAGTATGTTCTTTTGAATTTTTGTACAACTAGTGTTCAGGCAATAAAGTTTTCCAGACCTCTTCATCACCCACTTTATCCTGTAGAAGAAGCAGACCCCACCTCTCTTCTGGAAATATTTTCCATGTTCTACTTTTCATATTCTACTCTAAGCCTAACGCCAGCACTAGCCACAGCTCCATCACAATGTGCAGGCACCTTCCACAAAACCAAGCAACAGAAAAGCCTAGGCTAACAAATTCATGTGCCTTCTCCAACCTCTCCAGCCCTAAGAAGAAATTGGTCTGACCATCTTCCTAAGTTCAGGAAGCAGGTCCTGTCCTTCACAGCGGGCAAAGCCTTTGGCTGTCATCAACCCCAACTTTCTTCTTACATCGCTTTGCAGGCTTCTGCTATTCTTCCATCTTCCAATCCTAACCCTAGGACCAAACAGAACCTCAGTGACAGCCTGGGCAGAACTTGCAGCATCATTCACCCTTTTCTTTGCTTTTGGCAGGGGGTATTGTTTTGTGCAGGCTTCATGGGAAATCAAACTGTGGTTATTCCCCCTCCAAAATGCTAAATGTGCTTGGCTCTGCTCTATGCCAGGGCTGTCCCGCACTCACTCAGCTCTGGTTTCAGGATCCAGCGGGTGAGAAGCATCATATCTTTGGGGGCAAGGGCTTTTAATTTCTTTCTCAGGAGCTTTTGTGCCAAGTTATGGTTTCTGTGGGGGTTATAAAAAATTCCCTCAAAGCCCAGAAATTTTTCATGCATTTAGTAGGATTTGACCACCACCAGGACTGTGGCTAATGGGGATAACTGAGGGGTTTTGTTGCCTGCATCTTTGACTGGGCTTGTGGGCTTGTCATTCAGATGAGGGCTAGGGTTTTATTTGGTGTTTGAATCAAGCAAACCAAAGCTTTCAACACTGGAGACCTCAATCTGCAGGTGGCTGAGCTAGGAAGAAGGCTGAGATGACTTGCGTCAAAAGCCTTTTCTCACCTTTTGCAGTCTTAGTGCTGTGATGTGCCTCAGGGATGCTTCTGTAAGCTGATCACAAGTTTAGGGTTGAACCCCATGGGGAAAGAGGACTAATGGCCTCACCAAATCCTCATAGCTGCTGATGGCCTCTAAAATCCAATAACTAACTGAGGATGCTTGCTCTGGTCTGTAGCAACTGAGAGGTTATGAAAGCGGCTGCCTTCAATTATAGCCCATCTTTTCTCTCTTTTCTCAACTGTAATTCTCTGCCTGGATGGATTTAAGGGCAGGGTGCTGGAAAATCAATAGCCTGAGGAATGAAAGTCATTGTTGGCATTTATATAAACTGCAGTCTAGAGAAGGAAAGGAGCTGAAAGTATTAGTCAAGGGTTTTGTTCTTTTCCTTTCTTGCTCTTCCTGTGTTATTCAGGCCAGGTTAGGATTTCTTCTAACTGGGAGTTCAGAAGCCTGCATCCCTGGGAAGGCAAATTGCTCCTGGGTGAGGCTGGCCAGGGGAAGATTCCCCATTCTATGTATGGGAATCACAATCCTTTGTCTGCTGGAGCAAGAACTAGTTTCCTCCTTATTTATTCCGGGTTAGCATTGGAGTTATTTATGTTTTGCCCTGGAGTCAGGCAAACCTGGAAACATTGCAGAACACCTAAGTCTCTCTATGACCTCTTTAAAACAACTTCTGTACCGAGGCAAAGCCAATGCCTGTGTTGCTCAGCCTATTAGAAAACAACCAGGCAAAGCAAGACTGCTGCTGTTGATGCTAAGGTTCAGAAAATATGCCTTGAAACAATTTTCCAGGAAAGGTTTCATTTTTCCTTCTTATGAAGTATTTATGACAGGAATTAAATTTATAAAAAGAAAAATGTTTGTCTTTGGCAGAGCTATATTAATCTTTTTTCAGAAGACACTGAGGTAACACTCCAGTTTGTCTTACTACTTTCCTAAGCAGTCACCTTAATTTCTTGGTCATAATGCTAAAATTATAAACTTTGTCATTATTACATAAGGAACAGACGAGATTCAGTCTCTTTGGATTTTAAAGTAGTCATAAGAGAGTAACAGTCCTTATGTTTAACAGATTTTATGGATGCCCCTATTTTAATAGCTGTATCATTAAAGAGGGTATGTTTTAGGTGAAAACATCAAACTCTGAAATTCTCTCAGAATGTCCTGTTTGTCCTCTGGTTATAGCATTTTTAATGGCATATGTTAATAATTCATGGAGAAAAAAATAATTATGGTTAAAATTCTACTACTTCCTGCATAAAAGTAGTTTACTGACCTTTCTAAAGCCTTTTTTTTTCCATTTTTTTATTAACTTATCCATGTGTTCTGTTGGAAGTTGAGGTTCAGAAATTCCTGATGCAAAGAATAACTTTTTGTTTGTATGACCTGAAGTGCCCTGAGTCCACTGAAAATTCAGGAGGGAGAAAATGGAAATAACTAATGGTGTATCATTTCTCAGTTGCACAGAATACGCCTGGACCAGCAAGTCAGGTTGTACACAGCAGAATATATTTTGCTATCAATTATGTTTTTGGGGCTATTTCCATTATGCAGAGGCCTGTCATCAGAAAAAAAGAATGAACACTGTGAATACTGTCAAAAGATGTGTTCTCAATGGCACTTTACATCTAGAAATGCACAAATACTGCATGTGCTTCAGTTCCTATAGTACTACCTAACTGCACATAAAGATGGGGAAATGGAGGAACCAAAGAGCCATTGCCTCAAGTCCCCTGCTCTGAATTCCAGTTTCTGCTTGCTCCTCCAGAAGTCAAAAAGGCAAATGGAGAAGACAGCTTGTAGGCACACAAACAGTGTCCTGGTTTTGACAACTGCCACGTGCTGCCAGACACTCAGCCTGATTCATTTTCAACCATCTGACATGCGTGACACAATGCCAGTTCTGCAGTCCTGCTCCTCTAGTTACAGCACTAGTCCCTGGAGCTTTCAAAGTAATGGGTTTTGGGGTTTTTTTGTGACAACACATGGGAACAGAAGCACCAGAAATGTCAGTGATTTTTCTGATCACTTTTGAGGGTTTATTTTCTCTTCTTTGCTCTGGCCTATGCCTTAAAAACAGAACAGTTTAAGAGCTAAGTGTATGGAATTGGAGCCTAAGGAAAAAATGTTGGTTTTTTTCTAGAAAACTTCTAATTCTACTTCCACATGATCATGCAGCTCTGTGTTTGAATCTAGCTGCAGTAAACAAGAACTTACTGTAAAGCAATCAATATTCTACTCAAACTGGGCCTGGAGGAAGAAAAGGGCCTGATGAGTCATTAACATCCATGGTGCCAGCAGAATTGATACTGTCTGATGATCCATCTTCTGCAGTCTGCTCTCAGCATTGTTGTTATTTCTTATCCTTCCTTCCATTTCCCATGTTACTGAAGCCTTTCTTGGAAGAGGTCCAGCTGTCCCCTGGGAAGTCAGCTTTGTGGTACCAGATACACCAACACAGACTTCAGAGTGTTGTGGATTCATTCTGAATGTAATGAAGCTTCTTCCACTCTTGCATTTATAACACATAGTGAGGGATGCTGGTTAACAAGGACCCTGCTGGCCATGCTGGCTGCAAGCTGGTCACACCTGGAGAGTAAATAAAAGCCTTGTGGCCTCTCCAGCCTATAGGAACAGCTGTTTTTTTCAGCAGTTCAGCATCTCCCATTAAAAAATAAAAAACATCACACACAATGCCCCAGGGAATTCAGCTTCATTCGTAAATCTGAGGATTAGCCCACTGTAAATACACCAGACACAGCAGTCAAGCTAAATGTTGAAAGGCAATGCTGTACCATCACTGCATTAATTCACCCAGCTCATCAGTATTTAATCACCAGATCCAGGTGGCTTTTCAGAACCATTGGATTATTAGAACTCAGTGGGATTCCTTATATCTATTGCCACTTTATTCAGGAAGCAAATATTTTGTAGCAACAATAGACTTATTTCCTACAGCTGTCAAATGTTGACAGCAATACACACTAATGTTTCTGAGGAGGAGCTATTCCTCCTATCTGGAGTGCAATAGGCATCTCAGATCTGCAGCCTGCAGTTCAGCAAGGCTGAGAAGTAGATTCTGACATTAAGAAATTAAAAACTAAGTCATGGTTCTCATGGCCTGGATAAAACCACCACAGTTCAGTTTCAGCCTCCCTTTTGGGAATGTGCCAGCTGAAGTGGCTCGGGGTAGCACAGGAACATGAGGAGGAAAGGCACAGGGACAAGTCTGTGTGCTCAGCTGCTCCCAGGTGCTGCCCAGTGCCTCGGCACTGCTGCATCCCATGGCATGTAGGTACCATCAGGCTGAGGAGGAGGACAGAGAACATGGAATAGGATGTCAGCATTATACAGTGGCTTGTCTAAACCCTGGACTACAGGACCACAGGGGAAAGGTAAAACACATTAATTTAATGCTGCACATGAACAAAGCCACGGAAGCAGGAAGGGTGCAGCTGTGGGCAAATGATAAACAACAACACAAAATTTTGCCTAGTCCTCTTTAGATTCAAATCATCAATCATCACCTGCTGAGGAGAAGCATTGTGGACTCCTCATTCTTGAAGATATTCACAAGTAGACTACAGAAGGCCCTGGACAAAATGACGTGAGTCATGCTGCCCCAGGGACTCCTTCCACCTTAAATTATCCTATAACCCAATAGCTCAGGAAAATAAGTAGATAGCAGGGAAAACTACACAAAACATTTGTAAGGAGACACTGTTATGGTCTCTATGGTAATAAATACTGATGTGAACCCTGAAAGGTGACCGTGTTCCTACTTCCAGACAGGAGATGTCAATTATCAGCACCATAAAAAGGACAGCTTCACAGTGCAGCATTTTAATAAGATGTATTCCATACAGTATTTTTGACTGAGAGAATAAGCTTTTGTTCACATTGTACTGTGTATATATTTCATGGCTCTTCACTGAGATGCAGTACTGAATACTATTACATTAGATTAAGTAGATGTAAATTAGTATTTTAGCAAGACAATAGCAAATCAGTGGTCTTAGCATTTGATTTTGCTGGAAAACTCTTTTATTAGAGAGCAAGCAAAAGCTTTACTGAGTATAATTAATCAATAGATTTGAACTGACTAAACTTTTTCACTTGTTTTGACAAAAAGTTGTGTTTTCCTTCTGTGCTGCTAAGGATAGTTCACAGCTTGGCTACAGTCTAGCAGTATAAAGCTCCACCAGGTTCACAGGGGATTCCTGAAGTGCTTTATTGTTAAGTGTCAAAGGCTGTATTATAAACCTTAAATATTCCATCTGCTCCTACTCCTCCTATTTTAGAACGTGTGTAACTTTAGCCTTGGGGTCTTAATAGAGTTAAAAATTTTTTATTGGCTTAGCACAGAGGAAAATCACTGCAAGTCGATCATATGGTCATGGGTTAAGCTGGCAAGCTGCTCTGCTAGACACAATGACTTTGAGGACTGACATGTAGGAACAGGCCCTGGGTAGCCAAGACCTAGTAATGGGCCTATTGCTGCTTCTGAAACTCAGATAAGCTATTACCAAGTATCTTGTATTTAAGAGAAGTATTTTTTCCACCTAAGACATTTGCAGATCTACTTTAGTGTAGTAAGTCTCTGGTGATTTCTCACATCAATAACAGAAATTCATACCTGGCCTGCCTTAAAGCAACAAAACCCTCCCCCACTTCCTCTCCTATTTGGTTCCTGGTATTAAAGTATTCAGTTTTAAACAAGTTTAATATCCAGAAATCTCATCACTTTCTTTATTGTTTGTTGTTTGTTGTCTGTTGTTTGGGTTTTTTTTTTTTTTTTGTTTGCTTTGTTGTTTTTTGGGTTTTTTTCTACCCTGGAATACATCAAATGATTGGAGTTTGTTTAGAAGTAGAGAAGCTGAAAATTCTTTATTTTGTTTCTCTCTTCTGGCACAAAGAATGACCCCCCCAAAAAAAATCTAACCTTGTAATTGCCATCATAGCAAATTGTCCTAGGCTTTAAAATGGTGCAGTGCAAAATCAGCTAGAGTTGTACTCAAAATTGTCCTCTGATCCTCAATTCACAGAGTTTCTAAGCAGAGATGGCTGTAGTGGGAGAGGACACAGGTGAAAAGTGACAGTGTGGTCCTTGTATGCAAGAGGAAAGAGAAGCCAAAAGGCAGCAATGACAGCTCAGCTTCCAGAAACCCTGATGGGAAGGTGTGGCAGCCAGGAAGCTTGCTCAGGCATCCAAGCACTGTAGGAGTGCTTTACAGTTATAGTATAGTTATAGTATAGAACTATTTATCCCGTTCCAGCTATAGTTTTTAATGCCATGCTTGTTTCTTCCTGCTTTCCTATGCCACGTGGAAGGCCCTCAGACTCATTCTGCATCCTTTTCGTTGAAAAATCTGTGGCAGCAGCAGCTTCTCAAACTCCCAAAACCCAAGGCAGAGAAAGGCAGAGGGGTAGGAGAGGAATAAGTGGTTCATTATCATCACAGTAAAAGTATCTAAAAGAAAACAACAGCAAAAGCAAAAGTTGCTTTAAAAAATGTTTGGTCAGATTTTTTTTTTTAAAATAGTGGAAATTGAGATCCTGCTCTTGTTTCTGTCCCACTCTAGTCTCTCCAAGCATTACAGAAACCTCCATGGTGCTTATGCCAGTGTTGCACATACCTGTTTCTAGAGCAAGGCAGGATAGAGGAAGGTAACACTGTGCTTGTGCTCAGGCATTTTCCTGAACTCTCACTTTATGTCACTTTATACCACTTTAGAAAATCCTACGCTGGAAATTAATCTCTGTAGAAGAGAAACCCATTCTGTCTGTTTAACAGCTAGGCACAACCTGCCACAAAAACGCAGGAGTTTAGAAATGTCTGAGACCATGAAGTGTCTAAGTCACTTCATTGTATGGAGTGTTTTGAAATTAAAAAAGAAATACTTTGCTCATCCTTTTCCACTGCTCCTTTTATTGGTATGAGAAGATTAATTAAAATATCAAGCTTGTTTTAGATTTGTGTTTATGTTAACAAATCTTGCCAGTCTATTAACAATGAAGAGTTTGCTGTTTTCAGTCAAAACACTGATATAAAAAAGGAGGAAGTAGAAATACACTGAGGAAAAGCTTCACTCCACAGAAAGCTGGTGACTTCCAGTCAGGAACACTTCAAAGAGTCATATTATAAAAAGAAATAGTCTAGTCTTAGGCATGTTGATAAGACAAGATTTGTAGGCAGACTTGACCTTTTTACTGAATGAAGTAGCTTAGCTGGAAAAGAAATGAGGTTTTGGACACCACTTCTCTGAAGAACCTGGAAATTTGAGGATTGTTTAATTTGTTGACATCTATTATTTTAGGAGACTTCTGTTGGACAAGCCTTCAAACTGCCTCCTCTACTTTCAGAACATTCAGAAAAAACAGTTGAAAAACTGGGTTGTAGAAGATGTAAAACAGGCACAGTCAAAGGGATTAGGCATCCAAATAGTTAAGCTAAATTGTATCTTCTTTGATTTCACGGTCCTTATTAACTTCTGATGGAGCTCGGCAAATGTATCCGAGGGCATGGTTTCGGTTTTGAAATGTAAATTGGCCCTTCCCTATCCTAGTTTAAAGCTCTGGTGTATCAATTTGCAAAACCTACTTTTTCACACTGCTGTTGTAATATATTCCACAAATTGAATCCGCAGTGGCAGTGTTACAACCGCTCACGAGCCAGTTAAACACTCAGCCTCTCCAACACTGCCCTGCAGAATTCATCCCTGCCATAATCCCGCTGGAGGTAACTCTGATTCCTTTGAAGTTGGTGAAAAAACTTCAGAAATTCACCCTGGATTTCACTTGAATCTGTAAAAGGTGAGATCAAAAACATCTAGAAAAATCCCTTGTGCAAAAGGGACTAATACACAGTGTTGCTTTTGTAATTGCCACTTAATTAGACATGTAATGATTTCATGCCTGGAGAATTTGAAGGAACAACGTAGTAAATACACATGCAAGCACACACCTTCTTTGCTCTCGTCTGCTAAAACTGCTTGTTCTGACAGTATTTCTCAACAGCTGAAGGATTAATAATCATTAATCTAGATTATTGAAAGATAGGAACATATCTTTCAATACGATAATAAGATAGGCACACATCCCACAAAGCACATATTCAGCAGCTGGGTGCACATCTCCTTGGAGCAGCAGCACTTGCAATGCAGAGGGACAAAGGGCATTCAGGAGACTGAAGTGAATACAGTGTATAGGATGGAGCACAGGAGCACTTTGATGTCCTTGGATAAAAGCGTAAAATACTTTCTGACACATATAGGATAGGTCAAGGTGAGGTTAGTCTTGTTTCTCAAAAAATGTCTTGTTACATTTTGATCTTGTAAAAACAACTTTTAAAAGTCTCAGGTTTTTCAGAATGCAAACTGTCACTCGTGCTTTCCTTACTTGTATTTTTCAGACCGAAACAGTGTCTTGTCTTCCTTTTTCTTCCTGAAAGAAACCCAGAATAAACCCAGAATAAGTTCATAATAACTAGAAAAAAAACCCCATCACAAAAACATTCTCAGTGACCCTCTGATCAACTTTCTGTGGGATCTAGCAGGTGAGGAGTACAGGGACATGGATGCCTTCCCTGCTCCAGGAGTTAGGAAACAAGGTTGGGTTAGAAACTGCTGAAAGCCTGCTGAGGCTGGTGTCAGCACACAGCAAGTTCCTGAGGCTGGAGCAGAGTAAGGGAGAAGTGAGTCTGGCTGGCTGCTTTTGTCTCCTTGCAACCTAATTGCACGGAAATGTTTTGGGAACACACAGCTGCCATTACACATGGCGCTGGCCCATATTTGAAAGCAGACAGAAATGCCTGTTTAACCAGCCCCAGGATTTCTGCGTGGCTGCGGGAAGATGTTCTTTTTCTAACACAGGCAGACAAGCCCCTGGCAGTTTATCAAGCCACAGCAGCCATGTGTTTCAATAAGGACCATTTGCACCCAAGGACAGGTGGGACCCTAAATCTGCATGGCAGAGATAATGTTTCCTCTCTGTCTCTTAAGACAGGGAGCTGCCAAGTGACACCTCTGCCATCAGCAGCTTCTTAATGAGGAGCAGTGATTACTGGAGGTGTTTGGGAACCCATTTAACGTGTGGCCTCTTCTGTCCCCAAACCGGCAGCTTTGCTCACCAGGAACACTTTGCTCTTTGACACTACCTGCTGCCTTCTCCATTTGTCCGTGCTAACCCCACCCCAGAAATACTCTCACTCCATCAGCTCTGTGCTGCCTGAAGTACCAGGCAACCACCAGCCCCCATGGCATCCTGCAGGCCATCCATGGGTGTTCTGCGCCCATCCACTCATTCTCTCATCTGGGAGGGACACCTGGCCCTTGGCATCTCTTGCTCAGTGGTTCATTCCTTCAAGGAGAGGTTACTCAGCTCACATTGCTTTTTTGGGGTCTCTTTGTACTTTGCTTGCTTTGAATTATCCCCTTCTTCTTCCCATCAAGGCACTTTGGCAACAGTGCCTTTTTCCCACAGCTCATCTGGGTAAAAGTGGGGAAGAAAACCAACGGGTATTGTGCTGGTGAAAAAGTGGCCCTGATTTTCTCCAGCCCGCTAAACCCACTGTGACTCAGGAGAGACAGAGCAGTAGCCGGCTGCATGCAAATTTAATTGTGAGGCTTTTAAATAGATTTAAATGGGTTTAGCTATTCCAAAGCAGCTTTCATATGTGTCTCTCAGCTGCAGAGTGTTTAGACCTCCATGGAGAATTTGACTTCTCACAAACTAGCTTTGTGGGTTTGTTTATGCAAGGATCTAGGCATTTTGGGTGTTAAAGAAGCTTTAAAACATTATTGGCTGCAAAGCAAAAGGACCTGGTTGTTGGCCCAGGGCAGAAGCAATAGCTGATCCAGCTGATAAGAATGATTTATTCAAAATTAGATCTGTCACACTTCAGGCTTATGACAAAAAGTGCTTTCCCTAATCACATCATAAATTCAAAGTTATCCTATGCTCCAGGATAAAGACTATGCATAGAAATTAAGTACCTTTTACACAGAGGCAGAGAACAATTAGATCACAGCCTGTCTCAAGATATTAAACCAGTTCAGAGCCTGAAAATTTCCAGTAATGTCAATACCCGCAGGGAAAATGCCCTTCTTGTATTGCAGCCACTGCTTAAGATGTGCACATGTTGTTGTTCAGCCCCTATAAATTGCAGTTTCACACTGGCTGCTCCATTTTCTCCCCGGGATAGCATCTCACCAGATTTGCCTGAGAGGATCAGGTTATCTGTGTATAACTGCAATAGTTTTTTCATATCAAGCTTACTACTTAGAGCCCCATGGAGCCTGGCGGCTGCACTGACCTTTGGTACATTCATTATTGCTCAGGACTGAGGCAGACCTGTAACTGTGCATGATGCCTTACAAACACAAACACATCGTTACTGTTTCAAGGAGGGACCATACCAGCTTAAAAAGTGCTGTGCCAGGATAATAGTTGGAACGAGGCTAATGAGCTATTCAACTGTGATCAGGGAGAAGTGTAAGGATGTGGGTGAGTTTATTGATCTCAGCCTGGTAGAGCTCAAACTAATGCCTCTCTCACCTGGTATCACCAGAAGTAAGAGCCCATTCAACACTTGAAACAGCAATCATGAAATTGAAATAACAGAGCATTAAACACCAGGCATTTTCCGCCTCCGTTATTCTTCCTACAATAAAACCTGGTTTTGCATGAAGGAGGCTTCATGAGAAGTGAAACCAATACAGACAGAAACAGCAGTGCCAAGAGAGGCACTTTGCACAGCATTTGCAGCTGAGTAAATTGGTCAAAATTCTTGTGTTGCTTCAGTTCATCAGAAGACCCAAACACCCACTCACCAGTGCTACCTGCTCTCCTCACACCACACCTGCTCTCACAGCAGAATATGTTTCTCCATCACCCACCCAGGGACTGCAAGAAGGGGAAGAGGAAGAGGCTCAGTAGAAAACCTCTCCAATGGGAGGTGCTGAGTCCAGATGACTGAACCATGCCACAGCCCACAGTGGTTGAAGAACTGACTCTATTTTGACCTTTTTTGTCTTTGGAATAATCTTGTAAAAAACTGCTTGGAGCCACTGGTGCCCATTTGTTCTTCCCAATACCTTTTTCTGGAGCAGAACAATGTGTCCTGTTATGAGGCCTTTTCATCTTCTATCCAGAGTTCTAGCATACGTGGAGTTTACCTCAGGTTTCAGAAACATGCACTTTTTCTCTGAATGTTGAACAAACTGTAATGCAGAATTGCCTACAAATTGCCATCAGATGGATGTTGATTACAGTAAATAAGAACTGGAAGGACTGTACAGAAGGAACTTGAAAGCAACTTAAATGAAGCTCATTTATGTTTTCTCAGCCTGCCTTCAGTTGCTTTGTTGAGTATACACTACATTTTATACCCTGATTGAAATTCAAATTACTTTCTACGTGGGAAGGTCTATTCAGAACTAAGGATACCCTTCATCTGCAGATTTGGGGATCTTGTATTTAATATGCAGTATTTAGCCAAAGGGCAGGTTGTCAAGCAAAGCAGCCTGACCTGGGCAAACAAAGGGAAAGTACTTCAGTGAAGGGAAACCTTCACCACAGGGTTTGGGCAGAGTGAGACCCTTGCCCCCACCTTATCTGTCCCTTCACAAAAATCTCTGTTAGTGCTGCTGGAATGGACTAGGCAGGCACTGCAGAAAGGGAGTGCGAGGGAGAGGCCCCATGTTCAGTATGTGCAACTCAGCAGGCGTCCTATCTGCGATTAGCCCTTTTAGAGCACTGCCACTCCAGCACAGCAGAGCCTGCCTATGAACCAAGAACCATTAATACATTTTTTTCTCAGTTGCTTGCTGTGAAATTGCAGTGACATAGTATGAGGGAAAGAAAGGGCTGGTGTCACTGGTAAAAGCGATGAGATGCTGTCTTGGTTTGAAAGACAGGTGTCTGCCAAGGAAGGCAGGAGCCTCCCTTGAAATGAAAAATGCAACCCCCTTCCCTCTGAATTATTATAATTTTGAAATTAAGGGGCTTTCAGGCAAAGATATGAGGAACAGGAATAACAGTTCTAACAAGTCAAACAAACACCAGTAGCTATGGCAGTAACAGCGAACAATCACAAACCCAGTCCCGGCCTTCTCGGCTGTCGGGCCCTTTCCCCTCGGGTGCAGTTCCGCTCGCAGCCGGCAGGGATCGCTGGCGGCTCCCGGTGAGCAGGGCAGGTGCGATGGCTCCCCCGCGGCTGCAGGGGGCGCTCCGGAGCGAGCTCGGGGAGCACGTGGCACTGGTGCCCTGGGATCCCGGGAAGGGATGGAACAAAAAAGCTTCAGAAACCCCTGGGCAGCTGATCCCGGTGTCCGGCCGGACCCTCGGGAACAGCAGGCTGGAACAGCAGGGACGAGTACTAATCCCGGGTGGCAGACGAGATGGATCGAACTCCAGAGCTGCAGTGGGAACCCCGGGAGGTCTCAGCAGGCAGGGTGTGCGGGGCTACAGAGTAGCGAAGGCTCGAAGCAACAGCGGGGGCAGGGCGGCCGCAGCCCAGCTCCCAGTGGGGGCAGGCAAAGGTGGGCTTGGGAATCCCGGGGTTTTCTCCCTGAGGCACCCCAGCAGATAGTGAACAGGTTCCTCTTTTAGTAAGGTGGGGTGTTAGGGTCCCAGGGCAACAGCTGCTCCAGTGAGCAGGCTCCGCTCATGGTAGAAGGACAGCAGCCTAAAAAGCAGAAGCCTGCAGTGCTGACGAATTCCCTCCACCACGATGGTGGCCTCTCTCTCCATCCGAACGCCGAGAACAACAGCCCACAAGCCCAGGTGAAAGAGAGTAGCCCATTGGACCCCTCCTTCTATGGCCAGGTCTTTTGTTTCTTCCAAGCACACAGCAATTTGTTGCCCCAGCAACATATATGGGAAAAATTCCTCAAGAGAAAAAGAAAAACAGAACGGGGAACTCCCAAAACCCCAACAGATGCATCTTCAAAAGAGAATGAAATTTTATGTTTCCAAAAGAGACCAAGCAAGATATAAAAATAATCAATGGCTCCCACCACATGATCCCACTTCAGTGGTGAGAAATGTCTGGAGTAAGTGGATGCTCTTTAATATTTACGGTGCTATATGTGAGCAAAGAGAAAGCCCAGTAGCACTTTGCTCCATGTCACACTCCCAGTTAGCAGCAGGGGAAAAGGCAAGTTCTCCCTAGCTTCTGAAGAAGGGTCTGGAGCACAGGTCTGATGAAGAATTTCTGAGGGCCTGGGATTGTTTGGACTGGAGAAAAGGAGGCTAAGGAGAGACCTTATCACTCTCTACAACTGCCTGAAAGGTTGTATCCAGGTGGGAGTCTGCCTCTTTTCCCAAACAACAGGTGATAGGATGAGAAGGAATGGCCTCAAGCTGTGCCAGGGGAGATTGGGTATTACAAAAATATCACCACGGAAAGGATTGTCAAGCGCTGGGACAGGCTGCCCAGGGAAGGGTTGAGTCACCAGTGTTGGTGGTATTTGAAAGACATGTAGTTGTGGCACTTGGGGACATGGTTTAGTGTTGGACTTGGCAGTGCTGGGTTAATGGTTGGACTTGATAATCTTAAAGGTCCTTTCCAACCTAAAGAATTCTATGATTCCATATTTTTGTTTTCATAGCATGTTGGCAGTGTTCTCCTTCTGATACAGACCAAAAAAAAAAACCCCAAAAAACCAATTAACACCAACATTTTTCACAGGTACTTGTCTAATTGTCTTCCTGTCTCTAGAAAACACTTCCAGCTAAACCTACACAGCAGATGCAGAAACAACACCATGATTAGAGAGTGGTGGTGAGAGACTCAATCTGCTTAATGCAATATTTTTAACTTGCTGAAAAAATGTTGTAATTTTTTTCCCCTTTCACTCTTTGATTTTAAATGATTGATGCAATAAATTATCAGTAATTGGACTCCGTAGGTTTGCATCCTTCAACAGTCCCTAATTAGCCATGTAGAACACTGCACAACCAGCCTGGTCTCTGAGTGCTGTGGGAGATTGCTTTTCTGGGGCACCCCACATCCTTAGCACGTGGGCTGCCATGCCTTCCCTTCAGGAAGAGGGCACACCACAGAGGCTGCTGCTCCAGAGTCCGAGCAGGGCTTTCTTCTTGTCAGAATTTACAGCTGTGTCCCTTGTCCCTGGTAAGGAGATGGAGCTTTGCAGCTATGGCAGCTCCCCCTGGGGCACTGCTCTCTTTCTCCCTCCTCCTCCTCATTCACAGCTGTCTGCAGCCACCTTGGTGGTGAGCAGAAATACTGAAAACGTGAGAAAATGTTTAACTGTAGCAGACATCCTTGAGTAAAAAGGCCTCTGAAAGCTGTAGATGTGAGTTGACAATTGTTAATTCTCTGTACTGAAAAGTCTGATTTAAAGTGATGGGTTTTAGAACAGCTTTTGGATCTGATTTTCAGCTTGGCCTGAGCCATATCTTTTTCCTTTTGGGTCATGATAAGGGCAAGAGTAATCTGGTGAATATGAACATCAATCCTGATTCAGACTCCAGTTGAAATGAACCAATTAACAAAGCTGGAGACGTCCAAGGTGCCTGATTATAGGTATTCCTGCCCTTTTTTTGAAAGTGAATAGAAGATCTTCATATGTATGAACTAGGGAATTTTTTTTTTTTTGTATGATGACCTGTCACCTAGAAACCTGCAGCTTGTGAAGACATGACCTTTGTCTCATAGGTAAGAAGATATTTTTTCTGTCTCAGTTCCAGTTGGGATTTCTTCCCTGCTACTCCTACTGTCAGTGTCTTTCTCCAGCATACCTGGATGTTCCAAACTCTTGTTTGATACATGCCCTTCTCTCTTGGGCACTTCTGCTGTTGTGCAGCAAAGGTTGCACTACCTACTAGCGTTGATGATACTGCAAGTGCTGGGCAGCTGCTGCTGATCCCCACCACACCCAATGCTAGAGAAAAAGCAATGCTGTAGCACAGGCTTCCCTCCCACATGCCGTGCAGGAGGATGAAGTGATGCAGTGACACAAGGGGCTTGTGCAGCTGAAAGCCCCAGGCCTGCAGTGTGCAGAGAAACAGGGATAACACAACCAGACAGGTCTGTCCTGGGAAACGCAGCCTCGGGTTCATGCTCCAGCAACGCAGTGCACCAAATAAAGGTGGCAGAGATATCTGATATAAAAGCAGGCTGGTTCTGAGCACAGGGAGAATGAGCAAACCCAGAGGAAGCTTTGAAAGGATGGACAATATGGTGGATAGGAGCACTCTTTGAGTCATAAATGTGACCACCCATGTAGCCAAGATGTTCAAGTAGTGACGATTTCAACCCAGATGGACAGAGATGTGCAGCAATGCTTTTTTGTGCTGCTTCAATGAATGGGCAAGGCATCAACTGGAGTCAATCTGTGATAGCAGGGCCAGACCACCCCTGGCTACAGCAGCCACCCTCTCATAAAAGGGCTCTTTCCACAATTTTTCTTAGGGGATCAGCCTGTAACGCTAATAATTATGCCATCTGAGTATTGCTTTATTGTGAATTTAACAATTTTCAGGCATTAGGAAGAAAGATCCACCCATCCTGCCAGCTCCACGAGAAAAAACTAGAGTGCTTTGGAAGTGGTATGTATTTGATGCAAATAAATGGCATATTCAAAACTTAAGAGTTCCACACACCGTTTGGTTTTGTAAGTCATCATAATCAATACACATAACAAAATATTCTTGATGTGTGGTGACTGTTGGGAAAGCTTTAAGATCTCATAATGCCAAAGTCAGAGCACAGATCCACAGTTTAACTAAAGGAAAGTTGTATTTGGAAATGCCCTCCAGTTCTTGAAAACCTTAATTGGTAACAAGTGACAGGACGAGAAGAAATGGCCTCAGGTTGTGCCAGGGAAGGTTTAGATTGGGCATTAGAAAAAATTACTTTGCTGAAAGGGATGTCAGGCATTGGAAAGATTGCCCAGGGAAGTGGTTGAGTCACCATCCCTGGAGATATTTAAAAGACATTTAGATGTGGCACTTGGGGACATGGTTTAGTGGTGGACTTGGCAGTGCTGGGTTAATGATTGGATTTGATAAATTTAGAGGTCCTTTCCAAACTTAGAAATTCTATGATTCTGTGGTCAGTGAGCTGTTAACTCATCCATGATTATTCGGATAAGGATTTCTTCATCTATGATACTTTTATGCTAGTACTGGTATCCCACACCATTGTTCTTGTTACTGCTTTGAGGAAATGCAGATGAGACTCTTTCAGTTTAAAGATTTAATTTTTCTCCTGCAAAGTATTAGCTGTGAAGACCAAATGGTCTTCATGCTTAAGTCTCAAAAGCCCAGTGCACACTGTGGTTATGGTATGACTGCATCTTTGCAGCACACTTCTGGAGTGTCCAGGGAAAAGAGCTTATTTCCCAGCGGGGAGGGGGACATGGCATTGGGACAGATCTAACAGGGAGGTGAAAAGCCCATGGTGATGGGCAATGCCCCCAAAATTCTCAAAAGCAAGCCCAGGTCAATTTTCTTACTTGGCTAAATAAAAGCTTTGCCACCCAAAACTGGGGTCTTGGCCCCAAAGATCTGCTTCCTTTGCATCTCAGCCAGTCGTGTACTCTTCCCAGGAAAAACAGAGATATTCCTTGGCTCCCAAGCTGAGGCATTCCAACACACTCAGCTGCCACAACCTCCTCAGGGCTACCACCAAGGTGGTTTTCTTTACAATAGGAGCCATTGAATTAGTAACAGCAGGAATCCTGTCAGAGCAAACTCTTCTAATTGATATGTTTGTGGCACCGTAATGATGGCAGTAAGGCAGAAATAATCTGACCTATCCTTGACTAATTCAATCATCTGGAGCCTTTAGAAAACTGACCCAACTGATCTAATCATGCTGTGGGAATAGACTAATGAACCATCAGATACTGCTGCATCTCTTTTTCCCACACTCCCAGTTTCTAAAACAGATGCTGGAAGTGGCTCTTTGCTCCTCCTGTTCATGTCATCCCCTTTCCAGTTGCTGGGACAGCAGGCATCTCTGCTCTACCTGCTGGATACGTGGGACTCTGGCATGTCTCTTCTCCAGCCTTTGAACCTTACATGTCTTTCAGAGGCTCAAAAACTATTTCCCTGGAAGAATGGACAAGCATGGTAGGAGATCTCCAGTAGCAGGATTTCTCTGAGGAAGTTCCAACCATTTTCTCTGCCTTTGGTGTCACCTGCTCACAAAAAGAGTTGGGAGCACTCTTGGCAAAATGCATTTTCTTTTCACATTCAGGATAGAAACCTGTTAGTGAATATTTACAAAAATATGACTGCTGTGTCTTTAGATTGCATTATACTCATAACAACTGAAAAATCTTCCCTTCCTGAATACACACTCTATGATAGTTGCATGTGCTACTCAGCTGTACAATTGTGTCATCATTGGGCAATCCTTGCATAGATTTTCTAATATGTAGAGTAGACCAAGGGAAAAAAATCCAAAGGAATATATTTACACAGTGTCCCAGTAACTTAATCATGCTTGCAATATTTTCCTTCTGATGCCTGAAGCAATGGTTTGGTGTAACAGAGATATGCATGTTCAAAGATCTATTTCTCCTCTGAAGTTGTTAAATATGTCCTCAAAATATATCAAAGAAATTGTGAAGAGCCTGATCAACTTTTACTGCCAATGGGATCTCTTCATTTTATCAGTCCTCATATTGGGTCCGGATTCTTATTATTACTGAATAAATAGGCCAGATTAATGAATGATGAAATAACACATTCTGGTTTAGATCTCTGCATTAAAGCAAAAAAATCTCCTCAACATCAGTCCAGAGCAGAGACTGAAACAAAATTGAGACGGTATACTGAGGGTTTGTGTTAATGGAAGAATATATGTCTTATTTTATGTTTGTGTTCTAGGCTGGTAGGACACAAACCATCTCTGTGATTGAACAAACGAGCCATAAGATGAAATCTGTTTACATGCTGTACTGGACCTGCCTCACATTCAGTTAAGCTGAAGTGCTCAGAGTGGTCTGTGTCTGTAAGTGCACACCTCCCTGTGTGCTCTGGTGGGTGGCATCCATTAGTTATAAATAATCTTACTATTTTTAAAGTATCTTTTGCTTTAAAAGAAAACGGATTATAAATAGCAGTAGCATCACTTCTGCTTGTTTTCCCATGCACTGGCTGTGTTGCTCAGTGACACAAACCCCACTGATGGCACACAATAAGATGAGTGATCTTAAAATATCTGGCTGTTGTTGATGTTTCCACGTAATACCAAAAGCTAGAGGGACTTACTGACAAAAGTGGGTGAACATACCTGTGAATCCCATTGACAACTAATCAACTATTTCATTTCTATGAATAATTAAAAAATAATGCATGTTTATTCCATTTTTTGTTCTGTATTTGAAAATATTTCAAGTTGCCTGTATCTTATTAGGATGTCACTAGTAACTGCTATGGAAGTTAAGAAAATTCAGGGGATAAATTAAAGTCCGTAGATATAACCGATCTATCCCCACATCCTAAAAGAGTTTGCTGAGAAGGCTTCTCTGTATTAGGAGAACAAGTCTCAGATGCTGTGGAACGGTGATAATACAGTGCCAAAAGTTTTAAAAATACTATCATTGTGAATAATGCAATGCAATATATATATATATATAGCAGCCTGCCACAAGTCTTAGGAAAAGTAATAATTAAAAAAAAAAAAATGGAGAATCACTTCTGATAGGATTTGTTCAGTCTATTTCAAGTATCAGGTGATAACTGTGGTAATAATAGTGGCATGCTTGCAGCATGAATATATCTTTCCAAGTGGAAAATAAAAGATATAAAGAGCTTCCTTAATTTATCAGAATAAACCAAACAAAACAAACCGCTTCCTGGAAAGCAAATCCAGAGAAATCCAATCAGCAATTAGGATCATATTCTTACCACCAAGAGCACTTAGTGGAACACGGTGCTTACAGAAATGAAGAAATCTCTTGTTGTTTTCCAGAGAAAGCTGGATGCATTCGTAGGAAAACAGGGCAGGAACCAACAGTGCATGTTGGCCAAGAAAAATGAGTGGGACTGCATGGGGCAGGGAGGCAGAGCTGGAAACAGCAGCCCTGTCACCCGACACCGCTGGGCATGAGCAAAACACCCCTCCATCTCTGGAGAGAGGAAAATCACTGTCCCTAAAATCTGATCTGCTGCCTTTCAGCATAGATACTTTAGTCCAGGTGGTGGCTGAAATGTAAATTCTTTGAGATGTCTGACAGGTGCTATTTTGGGTATTTGCAGCCTACTTCAGATACACGATTTCTCTTTTCTCAGGGGTTGTGCACCCAAAGGCAGGACATAGACATCCTGGTATTCCTGACACCTACAACTGCCCACCTGCCAGATTCATATACCCCACCTGACCATGCAAAAGTGAACTGGTTTTGTCTGGGTGATCTTTCCAGCATGTCAGTGGGGCAGGACTGAATGCACTGAGAGTTCTGGGCTTGTTTTCACTTGGTCGTGGTCCATTTTCTGTGATTGTCCAGGGGTTTCATTTAATGCAGTGAGTCTGAAACCTGGGCAATGCCTACAATTCTCTGCTCTTCTCTCCAGCACATTATACTTGCTGGCTTTGACCACTTGCAGCAGGTTTTAAATCTGCTACAATGTGTTGGGCATGGCTTCTGTAAATGTCCTTTTTGTCCATGCATTACCTGTGTGCAAGCTGGTCCGTCTCAGTTCAGCACTCCTACAAAGCCAGTGCTTGCATGCAGTGACTGCAGTATTTTCACTGTTGTTTCAGCCTGTGTGAAAACACTTCATTTCCAAGCTGCCTTTCAGCTCTGCATCCACAAAATGTGATCATTTGGGTTCTTTGCTTGCTTAGTTCTGGTTTTGTCATCCCACTGCCAACAGACAGCCATGTGCAATGGACAGAAGAGGGAAAGAACAACTTGCACCATCTGTAGCCCCTGAGTGCCAACGGCACCTTACCCCAGATGCCAGAGTTTATCCCATGCCTAATAAGTTTATCCCATGCCTAATAAGCCCTGGCAATTTCTTCTGCTCCATTCACTCCTTCCCAAAGCAACCATGAGACACTAAAAGCTTGCCATGCTCAGCACCAGGTACCTGGCAAGCCAGGGGCCACGTTGCCTTGGCTGGCTCTCATCCACAGGGGATTTGAGCACTTTTTTTGTAGAGTGAAGTGAGGACAAAAGAAAGCAGAGGAGCCTGGAGCAGCCCAGCTCTGGGCAGGGAAGCTGAAAGAAAGGGCTTGTGCTGCAAAAACCTGAACTCTCAAATCAGTAAGGATGACGCCATTTTTTCTCAGGATGTAATTAAAACTTCCTCATTTGTGCAAGCTGCAGTAGAGAGAATTGTATTTGTTTTAAAGATTGGAAATGCAGAGGATTGTGTTGCTGTTCCCTGTCCTGTTTGCTGCCATCATCTGGATGCCTTTAAGTATGCCTAGGAGCAACCCTTGGAGCCCCAGAGACCACCACGCACTTGGGTTCTTGGGCACTACTGGAATGCCATTTTAAATGATGGATGGCACTAAGGGGCTCTGCAGGGAGGTTCAGCAATGGAGCTGGTGAGTCTGCAACATGTGGCAGGGCTGGAGGGCCCTCAGCCAGCTCAAGAATTGCTGTGGCTTGTGAGACACTCAGCTTCCCTGAAGGAAGACAAAGAACTTGTCCGAAGACCAGCTCAGCCACGTTGTTTCCATAGTCAAGAGCTTTGCACCAAATGAAGCCATTTCTGACCATGTCAGGATCTAACTGGGGTGTTCCAGCCAAGGGGAAGGGTCTCCTGACTCCAGGAAGCCTACTGGGAAGCTTACTGCCCTCCCAGCATGATGGTCAAAACCACAGTGAGCTGGCAGGGAAAGGAGATGTCCATCAGTGCTGGGTTCAGGGTACGGAGATACCCCAAACACCCCAGGATGTTCCCTTGTGTCACTGGAGCAAAGCTGAACCAAAAGGGGCAGGTGTTGGGGCCCCTTCCCTGAGGCTTTCACTGTTTCTAACCTTGCTCTGGTAACTCCTCTTTCTTTTCTCCACTAAGTGCTCAGGCCTCATCACTGTCTGAGATGGAGCAGGACCCTGCAGCTGTGTGCCACACAACTTGCCCCAAGCAGTGGCTTTGACAGTGGCAGCACTGAAATACCAGGGCAATGTCTATGTTTCTCTGCTCGTAGAGAGGGTTGTTTCTGTGGCACAAGGGTGCTTGGTGCCTCTGCATGTGTTCACAGGTGGACAAAACACAGCTCTGCCTGCCTGTCCTGAACCACAACAGGTGATAGGGCTGAGAAAAAGAAGAAATCCGTGGAAACAAACTTCACAGACAAAAGCGAAGTTCTGGGAAGTGTGGGCAAGAGCCAGAAAAAAAACCCAGACTGACAATTTCCATGTTGGTATTTACCCTCAGAGATATATTACATGACACTTGGGATTTCCATGCTGGATTATGGGACTTTTTCAGGAGGATTTCTCTGCTGGAGACTGAGTGAGAAACTCAGATGACATTTTCCAGTAGCATCAGGAAAGGCCTTTGCCACAGAGAACTTCACTATCAGAGCTTTTTCATGTCTGCCTTATTACTTTTTGGATAAAAAGAAAGTTTGTAACAATTTAACTTTCAATATCTGGTCTTTCATACCATTAATCAATGCCCATGTTTATTTCTATTTTTACTTACACATCACATGGCTGAAGTTGAGTCATTCTGGCAGAAGGATTCAGCACTGATGAAGTGGCATGTTGCCACTTCAATGACTTTAGTCCTGTTCTGTGCAAGCCAGGGAACATGAAAGCACATGATGTGGAAGTTTAGCATAGTTTTTTGTGACTAGCAAATTCAGCTCTCCTCTGTCCCTAAGTTTTAGTGTACCTCTCAAAGTGTGTATTGTGAGACCTTACAGCTGTAAGCTCCAGTAACTCACCTAAAGACTCTTGAATGTGAGTATGAACAACTTAAAAATAACACATTTGAAAGACATGGTATGAATTTGTTGGGATTTACTGTAAAAAAAAATGAAAGAAGTTTTTATTTTTTTCCTCTGTGCTAGTGAGCATTTAAACAACATGTTTTCCTAGACCTATGATGTCTAAGCTGTTTCAAAAGTTCAAAACTCAAATAAAACTAAACAAAACAAAACAGGTCCCAGTGTCCCAGCTAATGACACCCATAGTGTGGGAGGGTGCCGTGCTTCCCAGTGTATGCTGGACAGCAGCCTTAGAGGGCATGCCACAGTATTTGCCAGGAATGCCTTCAGCTAGGTGAGGAAAGCCTCCCACTTCTCAGCCCAGTACTCAGTTTAATAGATGCTGGGAGGGAGGGAGGGAGGGAGGGGAAGTAATTTACTTAGTTCAGAGTAGAACTTCCAGGGCCACATAAAGTTGCTTCAAAGTTTGCTTTAAACAAAATATTAAATTAAAATGCTACTTTAAGAACAACCAGGTAAGATTAGTATCAAATATCACCAAAATGCCGAAGAAATGGTAAGAGGGTTTTGTGAAACAGCAAATATCAACAGGAAATGTACCTCTCTGTGCACAGTAGGGAGGAAGAGGAGCCAATCAATAGGGGACTAATGAAAGTACCAAACAATTAAATTGCCTCTGGCATTGCAAACGAGAGCTGTAGACGAGTATACATATAAACTCAATTTCCAAGGTCAGAAGAGGACTCATGCAGCCTGCAAAGCAGTGGCATCAGATCACGCTTAAGAGATTAAGAATATTTTAGTTGAACAAAGCTGCCCAGCTGGAAAAACTTACAGAGATCGCATGTTTGTTTCTTGGCATTTTCAGCATTCTTCTGAGGGAAGGGAGACCTTTCCAGGAAAAGAAAGGTATGAGCAGCTTTTCCTCAAAGGAAGGTTTCTGCTTCAGATTTTAATTTCAGATGCCAAACAAATGTTATGGGATTTTTAGGACTTGCTAATTTTTGCTTTTTCATGTTTTGTTCTCTGTTTCACAGATGCTGCTAGGACTGAAACTGCTGCATAGTTGAGTTAAACTGTCCCCAAAGTATTTTCAGCCCAAACAGAAGCAGGATATCCCAGTAATCATAAGGAAAACTTTGTTCTAACCCAGGCACAAAGTTGAGGTGCTTTTTCAGTTGTGTATCTAAACACCTACTGTTATTTCTAAGTGGATTTTCCAGGATTATTTACCACTAGCAGTTGAGATAACTGGAGGCATGAGACTGTTGCATTTGCTTTGAATTTATTTTAAATATTAAGATGACAGATTCTGTGAACCAAAGTTCAACCATTTGTACTCTTGCAAATGAGTTTTGTGCTGTGGACTGTATCTAAATGTACAAGAAATTTTTTGTCTGGATACATCTGTTTGTCATTGTGGAAAACATAATCCTAAAGGTAAGTTTTCAGGTAGGTTTGTCCTGATGTAGAATAAAGTCAAGTCTATAAAATTATATTGGTGTCTGCCAAAGATCTTCTCTAATGCTGAGTTTTACATTTGAAAATGAAGATTTAAATTGTATCCTTGAATCTGTTACTCTTGCCACATCCCTCAGAAAGCTGAAGGGACCTTGAGTCTTTCAAGTCTGCTTTCCATAGTGCTAAAATCACAGGCAGCATTGCCAGTACACTTAGCAGGTTTGGGATCCAGCCATGGGTTGAACAGGGCTCTGTTTCCACCACCAGCAGAAGGGAAAGTGCTATAACAGACTCATTGCAAGGATGAAATTATTTGCACATTAAAGAAATGAATCTCTGAAGAGAAAATCAATCTGGTACTTGATGCTTGATATTTAGTCTATATTATAAAATATCATTACTGTAACAGAGTTTTAGAAATCACTGCAACAAAGATATGAAGGTTACATAGGAATGAAAAAAATTCCTGCTTGAAAACTGCAGCATAAGTCCAGATGGTGCAAAATGGCTTTAGCATTACAGAAAACTGAAAGCATCTTTCTTTTTGAAGGCCAGAATCAAAGTTTCTTGTGTAAAATATTATTACCTTCCACATGCAGGGTTTTTCTTTTTGCTAAATTCTCTCTTTCAGGACCTTATTTCCTACCCCTCAGATTGCCTAAATCTAAATACAGTAAAGAGGAAAGCACTATTGTAAATACTTGGAAGATCTCCCATCGCCTCTATCCTACAAGGAACGGCTGTCTGGGTTTGTGCCCTGATTTCACCTGCATGAGCCTTGGCAGAAGGATGAAAGGAGAGAGCCATGCAATTTTACCTCCATTAGGATCTCTATTTTCTCCCCTGAGGTGAACCCATTCTTGGAAGCTTTCATTAGCCAAACTGTTCCTCTGAAAGAGAAGAAGGACCCTTTCTCTTTTTGGTTGTGAGGCCTTGTATGATCCAAGTTTTTTCTGGTAACTGTTGAATTGAGAAGTAGGCAGCTGTACATGAGCTCCACTATTTGAGCTTCTCATATAAGAAAACTAACTTATCCATGCCAGTTTTATTACACTTGTACTAATAAAGGATCTAGCGCAGTTTTCACAGTATATTTTGGCACAGGCACCACTAAAACCTTTCAACTGAAAGGGCACTGTACACTCCACTACGGTCACTGGCAGCAGGTGCTTGTTCTTACTGCTTTCTGTTGTGGCTTTATAAGTAGCATGACAAATCCAAAAGTCCTGGAGCTGAAAGCAAGAGATACAAATGAAAGGTGCTGCTCACTGTAGGTGGACGCGGTGCTAAGTGTGCACTGCTCTTCCTCCGAAATGAAACAATGCAGCAAAACAGACCCAGTGAAATCTGGCTACCAGAAAATGAGTAATTTCTGCATGACTCAGTTCTAGGATGGTTTGAAATGGCCACACTGTACCCCATTCCTTAAACTTATTTCAGATCCCAAGGACTTGAAAGTGGTAAATGTGTCATCAATATTTAATGAAAACCCTGGGGAAATTTTGAGAATTACAAGAAGATAAATGTGCCTTATACACTGAGCAGATTAATGGGAAAACATTAGAAAATAGATAAATATGTCATATATGGAATGAATCAACATTGCTTTTAGAGTAAAAGTGGTTGGAGCTATTTGAAAATATCAACAAACACAATTAAGGATGAGGTAATCATCAAATCATTTTAACAATGTCTCTTCTCAAAGTGCATTAAAGAAACGAAGCAATTATGATTATAAAATTAGTAGAGCAATAGGAAATGTAGAACTCCATAAATGTTTGTAAGTGATCATGAAAATAATGTGAGGACTCAGGAGACACTTTCTACTGATAATAGTGAATTACTCACAGTAGTCAAAGCTAAGTCTACCAAGACCTGTAAAATATTTTGTGAGAATGTCGATAGATAATGCAGTATCTGAATAAATTCAATACTGATAAATACAAATCAGTGCAAAACCTACCTTAATTACACATTCACAATAATGGTTTCTAAATGAGCTATTGCTACCCAGTAAAAAGATCTTGCAATCCTTGTGAGTATTTCTCTGAACATTTCACCTCAGTTCACCTCACACAAAAAGCTAAACTGAATGCTATGAATTATTAGGAAAGAAATAGGAAATACAAAAGAAAACATCATCATGCCAGACTATATGTGAATCTGGAATGATAACGGTGTCTTCAGTTCTAGTCACATCAGTCCAGAAGTTCTGTTCTAGAGCACAAGAGGTGTAAAAATGGTCAGCAAGGATAAAAATAAAAAAATAAAAATCAGTTCCCATATGAGAAGAAGACACACTCTCAAATAGAAGAGAAAGAGCAAGTGGGTTATTTGTGTTAGTAAGGAGCTCTAAATTCAGCTAAGGTGCAAGGGATGAGGATAATTCCCTGTGCCAGTGGTGGATACTGCTGAAGCACGAAAATCCCCTCAGGCTTTAAAAGAGCAATCTGCACATATTATCACCTTCAGTAGGCTCTCGTGAATTTACCAAGCCTATGATTATATTTTTATTGTTAATCTAATCACAGCTTGATAGCAATGTTTTTCCTGTATATGATCAAATGAATGGTACAGCAATTTTCCAAAGCCCAAGGAATAAGGGTAACAAAGCTCACATCTTTTACAAACTGGCAAAATGAAACATTTATAAAATCTCATATTTTAAAAGACAGATATAGCTTTACAGTAGGGGCTTTCCTAAAGTGGATGTGGTTTTGGTATCAACCCACAGTGGATTTCCTGTCATCCATTCATCCCCCAAGCCACATAAAGATTTTCCACTAACAAGATCCTTCTGCAGTAGGTTCCACAGGTCAATTATCTACTGTATGTTAAACCCTTTTTCTGTTTGTGTCCTGCCAGCATCCTCTGATGTCCCTTACTGCAAGACAATATTTTGAAAGGATCCAGGCTACCAAAGCACCAAGTAATAACACAGACCCAGCCTGCTGGCATGTCTTCAAGAAGGACCATAATTTAATAGAAGATAAATCAGAAAGGACCATAACAGAAAAGCAATATGAATGATACATTCTCTCCAGTTAGCAGCTCTGGTGCACTGAGAAGAACCAGACTCTCTCCTAGCTCTGGCAATGCTACTTCACCCCCAAACCCCAAACTGGAAAAACAAAAGTGTAATTTCAATTGTAATTATTATTCAGGCAACGTTTCATCCTGATCTAATAGCACACAAAAAAGATTTTCTTTCAAAATAAGTCTTTATTTTCTGCAATCACAATCTATCACGCATTATCTATTTGGTCCAATGTATTGCATTTGACTCTCTGGTCTAGTTGAAATACATTTTCCCTGAGAGGGTGTAAATTACCCAGATTGCCTGCCTTTGAGAAGGTGACCTTGCTCAAGGCACCATATCTATGCCAGGCACAACCACATGGCTGTTCCTCAGTTGAAGGCCATGGTGCCTCAGTTGGAGGCAAATCTTCCCAGGAGGTGAGGATTTGCAGTGTCCTGTCTGAAAAACAGAGCTGCCCACCAACCTGTTTCTGGGAACATCTCCCTGACCTTGACATCCAAAAATTTCTGATTTGGCACAGCAATAAAAGGGCAGCTGTCAGTCTGAGTATCAAAGAGCTCTGGGCAAGGCTTGCTAAGGATGCTAAGAACCATGGTGTGGTAGGAGCCTGGCCATTTCCTGTGCACACTGTGGGTACAGATTTGTGGCCTAGCAGGGCACAAGAGCAACCCAAGCCACTCTGCATTTTGCAGCCCAGCTCTGCTTCTGTGAGAGCTGTGACTATACCAAATAACACTCAAATTATTATTGTGAAATAGGACTGAGTTTGTCTTTTGCTCGTTAATTCACTTATGACTTCCACTGTGTTTTATTATCATTTATGTCTCTTCTCTGCTCTTTGGAAATAATTTTCATTTTTGCTAATCAGGCTGGTAATCAAAGCCTCCAGTTCCAGATGCAAGTCTCCACTCACAAAGTCCCTGAAGGGCTGATTGCTGGAAACTAGGAGGATGCGCCAGGGAAAGAAACACCCAGCTGCCCCTGCTGCAGCAGCCACAGCTCCTGTAAGCGGGAACACAGCTCTTTGTGCTATCTCAGTTCTTACATTCACACGAGTAAAGTGGAGGGGGGAAATTTGTGGTTTAAAATAATATGGAAATGCATGTAAATTACCACTTGATATGTGTAATACCTGTTAAGACAGGAGACAGATTTCCTATTCTCATTTGGCTCTGAAACCATGGAATATTCTGAGTTGGAGGGGGTCCGCTAGGGAAAGAGTCAAAACCAGACAAAAAATATTGAGTTTCTCTAATGTTTTGTTTGTCATAAAAACTTGGCTGATTATTCTTGAATAATTTTTTGCATTATTTTTGATCCCATAAAAAGCAAGAATGTGACTTCTGGAATGAATTTGTAAGTATGCTCACAGGTTTATTTTGCCATTATTTAACTGTGTTTATCCCAGAGGCTCAGAACAAGGGTTTTAAAGCTATTAAGTATTGGCCTTAGTATACTTTTATTTCTGTTAATGCAAATGTGACACCCTGGTTATACTTTTCCCATAGACTGTTGGGGGAGTTTACCTCAGTTGGGTAGCAAGGGCATTTTCAGTTTTTAAACACACTTTAAAGTAGTCTGATTAAAAACAGGGCTACTTTAGACATCATGCCAGCAGCCCACTCTATAAACAACTGCCTAAGAAGTATTTACTGGTACAGTTTTGGGATTCTCTTTCTTTCTCTGTCCTCTCAACAGAGAAATCTGGGTGATGAAAGACCCTCATGATGATTACTTTGAATCTGAAATCAGATTCTCTAAATCTGGGGTCTCCTATCCCAGGTTTGCTTAGCTTCTGGGTATGCTGCCACTCTGAGCCTCTTTTTCTCTCCAGTAAAGCTCCTCATGGTGGTCACATGAATGAGCAAAACTCTTCTTGTCACGTAACTTACATGACACGGACTTCTGCAGCTGCAGAAGAAAGTGCATGCAAGTGCTTTGTGCATAACCTGGGGTGTCTGCTCATACAATTAATAAAACTTTGGGTTAGCAGCTAAATCCACCAGCAAGCTTTTCTCTCTCTCATTTCTTCTGAAAGCTTCTTAATTTATTTGTGTGATTTTCAGGCTAAGTGTTGGTAGGATTATGAAGTTGCTTTACTATTGGGAGAGTTTAACAGAGATGCTGCAACATGTTCACACCAGACTGTGCTAGCTCTCTGTTGGGCTTGTTTCTATTTTTTAACTGGCCTTGCACAAACCTCCAAATGTAAATAACATGGTTAGTGAAGGATGAATTACACAAAACAGCTGAACTGAGCATTCCCATGTGGCATAGCCTCCACCAAAGGAGCACTGCAGGATGACTCCCAAGTAAAGCACAGGAAGGAGAAGACTATGTGCAATATGGAGATTTTATCTGTGTGTTCAGTGTCCATTGCCATAGGATTCCATTTGATTTTGTCCATTGGCTTCCTGCACCTTTGTGTCTAATCCTCTGGGGCCAGCTGTGGCTAAAGCAAGCTTCTCTTTGGATTTCTCCAGAGTGAGGAAAGGAGACATGGTGAGGAAAATGTCCAATATTTCAACAGAGGCAAGTGCTCTGAGATTATGTTCAAGAATAATGATTAACAAATGTTAGCTAACACTTCTCTGAAACCTCCTTAATCTAATTCTTGCAAGGACCAGTTTGAGTCTGGAATACAAATAGTAACATTAATCCACCCATGCGTAAGCTAATGTAGTATTTGGATGGAAATGTCTGCTCCTGTGGAGAACAGCCCACGTGACAGATGTGGATGTGGCGAGGCTGCTGGGCACGCTGTGGCTGCCCCAGCCTGGGAACAAGGTCTTGTGTTGACAGCTGCCCTGTGCAGCTCTGATAGAGGCTGGCTGAAGGATGTGAGATGGGGTGGCAGCAGGTCAGCAGTGAGGGAATCTGGCTCGCACAGCTGGTGGGCCAGCACTGGTGGAGAGGGTGGCAGATGGCAGCTCAGCACCATGGAGACTTCAGTGCAGGGGACTGTGGACACCAAACCCTCTCCTCCTGTTCCATGCCCGCCTGGCCAGCAGAGAGACTTTGGGGTGGGGAGCATGTCAAAGCTTAGCTCAGGAGTTTGTAAAACCCCATTTTTTAATGTGTTACGGAATAAACAATAATTTTATGCTTTTGAGTTTTGCATGTCCAATTTGTGGAGTTTCTTTATGACTGGTTAAAAATGCCCAAACAAACTGACCTGAACGAGAGGTCGCAACACATTTTGAGCTAGGACCTGTTCATGTTCACCTTCCCAGCCCAGGTTTTCCTGTGCTGGTGGTGTAGGTTGTTCCCCAGTTTGGTAGATCACATTGCTTTATCCAGAGAGCAGGCTCCCCATACAGTCTTTGGGCCTCTCTTCATGACCCTGGTGACTTCACCGACTACAGAGTAGATCCTTCTTCCCTTTGATCCCATGGCCTCCAGCTTCTGTTACTCCACCACACTCCCTAGTGTAAATTATGAATGTATATAAATTATTAATTCATGCTGATGATCCAGAAATGCTACAGCAGTAAAAAACCCAGAGACTTAGTAAGTAATTATGAAGGAGCATCTCTGCAGTTATGACAGATGAAAAGTGGTCTTCCGAGAGTCTGAGGTTACAGGATGGCAAAAAGACAAAATGAGACAAATTGACCTGTGACTTCTCCATACTTATCTTTGCTGTAACTCACTAAATCCAGTGATTTTTCATAACTGTTTTGTCTGTGTCATTTTCAAAGTAGTACACCCTTATATACTGAATGTGCAAGAAGTGTCTAGTATATAACTAAGAAAGTTCATTCCCAGTCTCTCAAAAAATGCATTATGTCATTTTATTTTTCACAATCTTAAGGTACAAATTAGGGAACGTAGGTGTTCGTCATTTGACTGACCAGATGCAGAGACCGCTATTTTTTTGCTTCATTGCATCCTTTATTCTTCTAAACATTTGGACTTACTAAATCTTTTTCACACTGGCAGCTACCTTTGAATTTTATCATTGGTTGCTGGTATTTCTTCTTGGCTTTATTCTTCTGTTTTGTTTTTCTGAGTTATGACCGAAGTTCAATCATATCAGCATGTTTTCTTCTTCTTATCTTCTGAGTGTTTCAGTGCCTGAAGTTCTCTGTATGACTAAGAAAAGAAAAAAAAAGAACTAAAAGTAAAAATTATTCTGGAAATGCTTTCTCTGAGTTTTAATTCAAATTGTAATTTTGATAAATAAACCCCTCCAGAATCTCTAGAGTCAATCTTGACCTCAAATCATCTCTGCTGTCCTTATCTGAAAGAAAACCAACTTTTATTTCAAATAAGCTTCTGCTGAAATCCTCATGTGTAATTTTTTAATCATCTCCTCTTAACTACCCTAATTCTGCATTTTGGATTGGTTTAATCCTTAATCACCAAGAGCAAAAAGGGGCTTTATTTTCCAGCAATAAGGAGAGTTCCTTCAAGGAACAGTTCCACGTCCCAGTCTCTGCTAACTGATTTTTCATCCAAGAGTCACTAAACAAAGCACATAAACAGCAGTGGGAGCAGAGACCACAAACCAGCAGTCAAACTCCAGCTTCTTGCTGCAGAATTATTTGCTTATCAATGCCAGAGTGCCCTTTTTGCTGCGCCAGGAATGGCAGGCATATCACTTTTTGTTTTCCCATGTACTGTTCTAATTATTGCTCCACTATGAGTGTGTTTTATTTCTCAGCCCAGCCGTCTCTTGGGATTGATTTTCATTCAGTACAAATGTTCTCATTATAAAGGCTTAACATGAGGAGAATATAAATGAGAAGATGAGTGCATGCTAAGAAGTTGCTTATACAGAAACTGTATTGATCAAAGGAACAGCAGAGTAAAACACATGTCAGCATTAACGTGCTCCTACTTCCATGGTTCAAACAGTTTCCTTTCCCATAAGAATAGTGCAACTCCTTGCCTCTGAAACCAGGCCAGGAAAGACTTTGTTTGACTGAAATAAAAAGTGCAAAGCATTTCTATAGAAGATCATGGTATGGCACTAAAGAGCTCTTTGAAAGCAAATGCTTCATCGCTTTAAGAGATTACCCCTTGTCACTATGTGAAAATTTACAGAAGAATCGAAATTCCGAAAGATTTCACAAATTAAATTATTACATGACCATGACTTGGAACATTTTTTGTAAAGCTAGAACACCACTTACTTTATCCAACTGCTCGCTAATCATGCAGCTGACCCACTCACCATGTTGGTTCTGGTGAATCCCTTGGGAACTGCTTTTTTCCAGTGGTTTTGGGCTGTCCTTGCTGCCTCAGGATCAGACAGTAGTCATTGACAGATGAAGACTTCAGCGAACAGTCACACAGGCCCTCCTTTGACCTCTGGCCCATTGAGTGAGACCAGAGATGTCTCTGCAAAGACATCAATCTCTTTGGGATGTCAGCAACAGCTTCTCCCCTCCTTCAAAGTGATGGAAATAGCTGAAAGCCACAGTAGCAGTTCAGACCTTAATTTTTTAAGGCCAAGACAATATACCACTAACAGCTGAACAGAGGTAGAGGGCATTCACAGATAAAACACTGTTTTGAAAAAGACTGTGCAAAACCAAGTCTGAGGCTAAAAGCAGAGTGAAGCAACCCTCAGATGTCTGGCTACCAGAGTCCACCTGAGGCAACCAGATTGCCTCCTGCCTTCCATTGGGCTGCAGCCAACTCTGCAGGAAGTATTTCATCTGCAGTGAAAAAAGTTTCAGTTTACACTTCATTTCACAAGCATATTCTTGGACATAACTGAAAAAAAAATTAAATGTGTGTTTTTGCTAAATTTCAACTTACAAGTTCCACTGAGGGCAGCGGCTCTGCTCTTCCATTTTTCCTGCGTGCTTACTACATAAATGTGTAGGATATCTCTCAAGACTTTTAAAAAAGTCAGAATTCTAACAAGAATATATGAGTCATGTCTAGACTGACATAAAAATGAAGCACTATCATTCTTGTCACCAGAATGAAGCATGGCTCACACTCTGATCCATGACACACTCACATGGTCTTTAGGTGAAAATAGCACACAGAGAAGTGTGCACAGTTATAATCAGAAACTTCTATAAATATGTAACATGAAGCCTCTTGAATCCTAACTTACAGACTGTATAACCTTGCCAAGAAGTAGTATTGTAACAAACAGTTCAGTAGGACCATCAATAGATACGGGGTGCTTTCCTGTGTGGGTCCCAGTATTTGTCTATCTGGACACAGCGTTCAGATCTGACCTTAACCTCCAACCTGTTTTAGCTTTAGGTCACCTTCAGTCACCACAGGAACACCATTTAGTTTCCTTTTCACCAAGACCTTGATGCACATTCAGCTGGTGCATTACCCCTTAGCTACCAGACTGAGCAACCTTATACCATGTGCACCTGTGCTTGGAGACAGGGGTTTCCACAACAGTCTCCCTTCCTCCATCAGAGAACTGGTGTCTGTTAGTCAGGACTTACATGGATTTACTGTCACTCTGGTTACCCTGTCAACTCTTAAACAGCTCTGATGCACAGCCCAACAGTGCAGGGAATTTACGGCATGGGCTGCTCACATATCCAATGCATGCCGTCTGCAACTTTTTCGGTCTACGCCTGGACCAAGCCTAGATGTCAGGAAGTTTCTCAGTAGGTCATGGGCAGTTCCAGCTAGATTAGTCCTGGAAGATGAGCTACTGCTTTTAAATCTGTCACAGACAGCTCTACAATCAGCAGCGTAGAAATACTCTTTGAGTATGAGCAAACTGGAAGGTAGAACTGAAAACAAAACATGGACAAAAATGCACCATCTGTTTTGAAATGCCAACGCTTTCCTAGAATAACCTGTGCATCACTACCTTAAGACATTCCCCAGAAGAAGAGCTTATTTAAGAAACAGAATTGTTGTCTGAAAATGATTTTTAAGTGTGAGGAAGGCAACATATTTGTTCTGGTGGGTGCAGCTCCGAGCTTCACACCTGCCGATATTAGGTTCAGTCTCTATGTATCTGCATTCTTCAGTCCTCACTGCTCCATACAAGAGATTTTTTCCTTCAATTTGGCAGCCAGGCTTCACTCCAGTGAAAAAAAAAATAAACAGAGAAAGCAAGAAGGGTTGTCATAAGAGAATGAACCCAGATGCAAGTTTTTTTTCCCCCTATTGTTTTGAATTTTGAGTAAATAATAGTCATGTCTTGTCAAAACCAGAAGTAAAGGCTATTTTAAGAGAATGTGAATGGCTCAGAAACACAAGCCCTGTTGCTTTTCTTGTCTCAAAACACCTGAAAATTAAAGATGGGTTTGGGTTGCTTAAACATAGGTATCCAGACTCTTTTTAGACGCTCTGGGGTGTCCTCTCTCCTACAGTTTCTGATCCAGTAGAACATGTCTCCTTTACAGCTTGTGTCATACTTGGCAGACCCACGCCAGTACATCTCAGATGATGCCTAGACTCAGGCCCTTAACTCTCCTAACATTTTTCAGAGCTGCTATTCTTGATGCCATCCATAGGAACAGCATGAGCAGGCTCTCTAATAATGAGGTCACCCATCAAAGTGCCTGGACATAAATTCAGTGATTAATTTCCAAAGTTTTACTTGAAACATGAGAACAATAACTCTTACAAGCTGGATGATATAAAAAGGCCCTTAGTCATGGAAATTACTTGCATAGAGGAATGGGAGATGAAAATCTATGATTCAGATACAATACAATAAATTGTTTTCCTGTTTTCACAGCTGAGTGTCTGGTTTTGTGTTTTTATGTGCAAGTTGGATTTAAATTGCTTGATAGCCTATGAAAAGCTGCCTCTCAGTTATCTCCAGGGATGATTTCAAATTCAGATTTATTTTTTTAATTTATCATTCTAGAGTATTTTGAGACTACTCCTTGAACTCACACTTCAAGAGTGGACCTCTAGGAAGTTGTACCCAGTATTTACTTCTAAACATGTGCTGCCCAGAATATAAATTAATCCCAAGAGTTTCAAAGTTTTGTCCTTGAAAACAAGAATGACTTGGGCCTAGTTTATCTGCATGATTTCAGCAGCCAGGCTCCAGAGCAGTATGCTGTTGGCACAACACCCACAGTCAACTTAATGGTGTGATACACTGGAGCACTATTTTTGTCCTGTAACCCTGTTACTTGCAAGTACTTAATTTTATTCAAGTCCATTTGGAAACAGGTGAAAACGTACACAGAGTGCAAAGGAAAAATGTTTTATTGTGAACATGGCATGTATAAGATGCATTTCAGAATATGCTGTTATATATCAAATGAGGAAAAAAGACCTCTGACATGAGATAAATGAACAGTACTTCAGAGAAATGAAGAACATGCACACAGCTGTTCTAACAGCACAATTCTGATACCAATCACAGGATATTATATAGCTTTTATGACAATGTTTATAAAAATTGCAAATATTGGATCTACTCCTGCATTGTTGTCCATCATCCAAATCTTCAGTGAATCTTGCAGGTGTGTGGAGGGAACAATGAGAGCAAACTGACACCCCACCTCAGGCAGCAGAAGGTAGAGATGGAGGAAACATCAAAAACAAAAGACAAAACCACTGTTCTACAAAAGTAAAAAGGCAAATATTATCCCAAGGAATATTATTATTTGCAAGAGAAATCTTAATTGCAGCATCCTGACTCCATTAAAGCCAAGGAGAGTATGCCATTGAGATCAGTGGAGTCTGAACTTCATACTGAAATTTAAAACATTTTTGCATTAGTGTAAACATCAGCAGAAACTAAATGTCAGCATCTATACAAGTATTCAAGTGCTGTTTAAAAAAACCAATTAAAAACAGACAATGCTAACCCAAAATGCCAGTACATATACAAAAGGCAGATAATAAAAGAGAATTTTCTTTTCCAAATATACATTTTGAAGTATTTAAAACCATCAATTTTAGGGAAGGAGTATATGAGAAAAAACTGAATTATTTACAATGATAAAGGAAGGGCACAGTGTTTGCTCAGATCTATTTGAAACCAGTATTTTTCCACTTTGGAGTCATGACATATACCTGCACACTCAAACATGTTTCAAAGCAGTGCTGAGAAATGGCTGTACTTCATTATTATGAAATATAATCCTTCTGTGCAAGTATTTCAGCATGATTCCTCATAAGCCATTTACACCCTTTCACATTTTCAGTTAAAAAATACCCAAACAAACCAACCTGAAAAATTTCTTGCAGAAATATTTTGTCTTTAAACAACCTGATGAGATTTTACATCATGGCAATTTACAGTCATGCATTTGGAGACTCAGAGTCAATACAACTTTTCCATTTACTGTTAAGAGTTGTGCCTGTCTTCAAACAGTTCTTTGCTAATTTTTGTGCGGATCTCAGGACTCGTTAACAGCTCCTTTATCTGATTCAGTCTGGGTAACAGGGCCTGCGTTTCTCTGCGTAAAGCTTCCTTTACAAAGTCTGCTTCATGGCTCTTTCCTAGAGGAAAAGAACAATATAATACATTTTATAACAACTAATGTGATTTAGTCATTAATGTACAGAGATAAAGAGATCGTACTTGGTTTGGACAGTAGGAAGTGCTCAGTCTTTTGCCCATAGTGATTTTTTATAAAAAGGTATTTCATCAAAAAATATAATTTACATGAACAAATGCTACCAAAATGTAAAGAACAGTACAGCATCACATTTAAGGGAAACTCTGTCTTATTACATACTGTGTAATAGTATCTGCGGTGAGTATCTGTAGTGGTAATTTTTAGCTTGGGATTGACTACTGTTGACTAGGAAACAGCACGTGCTCTCACACAGAGCAAGCAGCCCTGCAGCACTGCCAAACCCTCAGGTGCAGGGCATCGCTTCCACTTATGGCGAGGCCTCTTCCACAGCCATCCGTGACAATCCGAAAGACAAATGCAAAATGTTCAGTTTCTCTTCAAAAGCAAGGAAGGGACTCTTGGTATCAAGAGCGAGTGAAGACTGGAGCCGCCTGCTTCACCACTCGTCTTTTTTCCACTGTCCATCCCTCCCAGCATTCGACAGATTTTCAGCAGTGCAAGCACTTATTAAACCAGTAGACAGTGTCCTTCAATTCAGAACAAACTTTTGATAAGAGACTCACAAAGCAGAGTGCCTGACACCCAGGACCACTTAGCAAATTTCAGCAGGGAGCTGGGACATGGTTTTGTAGTTACTCTTGGTGGGATATTTGCTCCCAGGCTTTTTGCACAGTGCTCACTTGCTGTTATCATTGTCGCTTGCTGCTTCCTCAGTTTTTGCAGGGCTTCCATCAGTCTGTCTGCTTTTGTTTTGTGTTTCTTCTAAATATTGCTGCACAGCCTTCAGCACTGCATTCTCCACCAGCCTTTTGCTGAGGCTCACCAGCTCTGCATCGTCTGGCTCTGCTGCTTGTTTTTCACCTATGCGTCACAACAGACAAGAGAAGGAATTCATTGCCATGCAAAGACAGTAGCTATGATTGTATCAGGAGCCTCTGGCTTGAGCTGGATTCTAAGTTATTAGATGCCTCTTCCTGATTGTAAAAAGTAATTTCCCCCCTCCTCAAGCTCAAAACACAGAAGTGTTCCATAAAGATGTGCACAGTGTATCAGATCAAAGTTATTTCACTGTTCATGTTTCTTTTAGCACTCCAGCAAAAGCCGCTGGCTAACTCTATGAGCACTCATTTAGCTTAGAAGAGTAAGTGTGCAAATTTAATTTTTTCTGGCCAACAATCACCTGTGACATCTGGGCAAAGATCACAGAGTATTCTGAGTTGGAAGGGGCCCACAAGGATCATCAAGTCCAACTCTTAAGTGAATGGCCCTTAAGAGGATCAAACTCGCAACTTTGGCGTTATTAGCCCCATGCTCTGACCAACTGAGCTAATCTCAGGGTCAAACATTTCATAAGGTAAATTTACACTTTAGCAGCATTCCTAAATTTAGGTGCCACCACGTTGTGATTTTGCTTAATAAATATAAAATCTATCTATTCATTGCTTGTAATTCAGGAGTTTCTCATAGGAAAAATTACTAAAGTACAGGTTACACTTAAAGCACAGGTTACAAATATTTTTCTAAACAAAGCATAAAACTTAGAAAAACCATATAATCCCTCCCTGCCTCTCTTCTATCTTCAAGCTCTAACATCAAAGGATTGTAAATACCAGCAGTCCATTCTTAAAATATCTGCTGATAAAAACAAGAAGCTGACATTTCCCTGTTTTGCTAAAGCTTCATACAAATAACGTATACAACAAAACAACTGTACACATAGTGAGGATTCTCATACATCATTACATGTAATTTGAAATGGTACTTTTCCATTAAACATTTTCCTAAAAAACTCTAAACTCTACTGCAGAATCCTTCTTTTACAAAGATTTTGTTCCAGGAAAAGCAAATTTTCCTGTCCAATTTTCATTGGTCATGCCATTTCACAGCCCCCTGCACTAGGTAAATAACTGTTTCCCTCCATCTACATTTAAAGGGCATATATTTCATGTCTTCTGGCATTTGCATTCTGCAACCAGTAATAAGAGGCTGCTTAGTCACATGCATCTGGTGAAAGGGATATTATTGTATGCTCTCAGCACAAAGCTTTGTACTGTTCAATTACCTAAATTTGTCATTTTTCATACGTGTAAATTTATTAAAGTTTGCCAGCACATATAGATAATAGTTATAAAAGACTTTTATTAGTCTTCCTAGTGGACTGCACAAGCTGGGAGTGATTTCACTGATAAAACATAATTCATATGGGGATTCAAGGAGGAGAGAGAGAAGCAAACATTACTCTTCGTATTCGGAGGTAGTGGCTCTATTAGCTGTTAATCTGATCATTCCACTCTGGAACAGCAGCTCCTCCAGTTCTGGGCCTCCACAGCACTGTGACTATGGGCAAGGAAGAACTGTGCTCTCCCCCTGAAGAATCACCAGACTACATCTTGGTAAAGCATTTCTTTACATTTTGGAGAAAGCGTAGATAAATAATGTAAAGATATTAGAAAGAATATCTAGGGAGATAATTTTGGTTAAAACCAAATTAAAAAAAAATATAAGAATACTTTAAAAACAGAATTATCCAAGCAGAAATATTTTAGGCTAATATGCAAGTCCAACGGAGGCAGAGGCATTATTTTCAAAACCAAATAGCTACATACTCCACATTCTCTGACTCACTGTTTACCATATCCCTTCACTATCTCTAAATTCTGGGTCTAAGTCTATCCTTTAATTACATGAAGGAGGGACTTAATTCAGACTATTCTCTCTCAGGGCATTTATGAGCAGCATCTCCTCACAGCTTTTCTGAATTGATCCCACACAGTCCTTTGAACGAAGCCCTTTGATTCCTGACTTTCTTTGCTTTTAGTAAAGATGCTCAAAAAATGTGTTGGTTGCCCTGGTGTATTTATTCACTAGAAAAAAAATAATTAAAATACTTAATGATTATTTAAAATAAAACTGTTTTCTAGTTGCAGAGGCTCTTGTTTTTCAGAATTGCTTGTGGGCCATGGAAATCATCACTCACACAGTGGTAATGATCTATCCATGCAACTCGGAACAAAATCAATGGGAAATATGGTGCTCAGCCACTCTCACACTTGACCCTGTAGTGCTTAATATGCAGAATATGACTAATCAGTCACAGAGGCCTCCAGATACCACACAACAGTAGTGATTATATTTACTCATAATGTAATTTTAGTTGTAGTACATCACGTATCATGGTCTAAAAAAGGCCAAGCTCTTCTCCCATGAATACTTTCTCATTTACAGATATATGTATAAAATCCACATATCTACTATTGTGTTTATGATTTCAAAATAAGTAGGTAGCTCACTTAGAAGTACTTTCTCAAGCATAAAAAATGTCAAATTACTTAAAATGAGCCTTTTAAAAGTTTATATAGCTACAGAAGGTTTGTGGGTTTTTGTTTGTTTATTTTTTATTATTTTGAGATATTCATGGCTCATCAGAAGTCTAGGGTGAAGTCTGTAGCACCTCCTAAGAGAGCTCTGCACTCCCACTGGCAAGACATACACAGCCTCTGACTGACGTGTGAATGCAAATGCATGCACAGCCTTGCATGAAGATTGTGCTTGGATTTATCCATGCAGCCACCTTGGTGCACTGGCACATGGGCCTATATGATTCCCTGATGCTCTGTTTCTATTCTCATACTCCCAAAATAGCAGTTGTGGAAGGGTCTGCAATGCCGCGGTTCGCTGGCAAGGAGCTGGACACTGTTCTATCATTCCTCTTCATGACTGTTGAGAAAATGAAACAGGCCAAGTAATAAAAACGAGTATTGATCATCTGTATCTACTTGGCAATTTAACACACAGATCTGTCCTGTTTCTATCTCTCCTTCCATGCTGCATCTGCTGCTCGCCTGCTTCTTCAACAAATAGAATTCCTTTGCAGCAGGCAAATGCTTCTTTGAGTGGACTGTCTGACATTATTGGAATATCTGTAAAAGTCAGTGCAGATATGACTGTTTTAGATTTAAAAGGGAGGTTTAAAAATTCCCACTTGCTCTGTTTGTAACCTCTGCTCTGAAAAGGTAACAGATATACCACAGCACTGTATTTGCATCAATGTTGTGACACTGCTTTATTTCTGTGCCTATGAATAAAAAATTTCAACTGTCTTTTCCTGCATGTGGCTCAGAATAAAAATGAAAAAGCCTTTCATTTTGTTTATCCCAGAATTCTCTTCTATAATTTTCAAAATATGAAAACCAATTCATACTCTGTGAATGTACCTCAATGCTGTCATGCTAAGCAGTGTTTTTCATTACTGAAACTGAAGCATACCAGTTGTCCTGAAATGACCACAATTTTTTACAAAGGGAACTATCAACTCCACAGAATTATTCAAAAGGGGCTTTATGATCCTACATCCTACTGCTAGCAGTTATGGACACGAACCAGATGCCTGCAACCAAAGCCAAGTTTGGATTCAAATTCACTGGTGTATCTTTCTACTGGACTAGGTTTACTTTCCAAGTCTACACCCTCTTAGACATTACAAGATTGTGAGCTGAATTTTGAAACACTGTGTTGGAACAAATCAGATATCATGGTCCTGGTACAGCATTTTCATGGCCCTGACACAGCCTGTATTAGAGTGTATGTAGTTATCTCAGATTTGGAGAGAGGCATGACAGTTATTTGAATCCCTCTATTGTTCATATGATTAGCCCATGAATTGCAATTTTTTGTAACAGATTTAATTGAAGGAAGCAACAGGGGATCCCTTTTATAGGAAAAGCCAGTTTTACAACCTTTTTCCAGCTATGCTCCAAGACAATGTTCTGCAATCCTTCCCTCATGGCCTCAACACACTGGGCTTTGTTTTTCCTTCCAACAACCTTTCTTGGCAACAAGACAATGATAACACGGGGAAAATTATAAAGGAGAGCCTTAGTATTTTGAATAGGTGATTGAGACCAGCTGAGAAATTTGTACTCTGGTGGCAGAGGTTCTGCTCTGCAACCTGGGGAGGGCTGTGGTAACAGACATTCCTCCATCTACCTTTTGGTTTATTCTAATAATTATTTCTAATAGAGTTTTTACAAACTCTATGAACACAGATATGAGCATGTGCCCATATCTAATCAACACAGTAAGTACAGACAGGAAAGTCACAACTCTGAACATTTCCTTTTTAATTAAGAAGGACTTGCATGAAAAGTCTCTTAAGTGGCCACTTAAGGAATTGACACAAATAAGGCACTGGGAGGAAGGGTGAAATTACAATCTCATTGTGACATGATGGTGATGACATTTCTGTTGCTGGATGTTCCCACCTAACATCTAGCAAACTTCTTTAGGTTTACATATATTGCTCCGCAAATACAGGACTGTCTTACAAGGCAATACCAATCTGTCCTTCATGCTGAATACACGGGTTTCTAGTTTGCTGGAAAGGTTTTTGTATTTAATTTGGCACACCATGGAATAAACCTGATACAGTTAGGAATTTCTAGTAAAGAGGAAATTAAGAGTGCTGCAGCTATTCAGGGAAAATGGTGCTCTTGCCAGATTCAGTAATGATGGCAGGAATACCTGCAGGACCCTTTGAGCTGCAGACTTGGCAAACATGGTGAAAGTTTGTTTTGTTTCACACAAACCCCTGTGAAGCTCTGATATAAATTTTCTGACCACCTCTAAATGAAGAAAGAGGACGTGATCTGCTAAACCTACTCTTCCTTCTGCAAGCACTGAGGGATGTGATGCCCCAGGCACGAGCCTACAGAATAACCAAATTAAAATATAATGTAAGACTCTAGTCCTGGCATACAGGGAGTTCTGCTAAATATCTTGGTTTTATTTTTCTGTTAGAAGAGACCTGCTGATAGAGAAATTCCCTGACTCCTTTAATGTAGTTTAACACTTAAATTGAATTAATTTATAAGAAGTCTAGTGCAACAATCAGGAAAGATAGCAAAGTGGGTGAAGGAAACAAGATGGCTTTAAAAAGCTGAGTTTTACTTGATTTTTCTCACCAACACTCTGGTAGAGAAAACAGGCCAAGTTACAGAAGTGGTTTTACATAGCCACAGTAACATCCACTGTGCAAGATGGCAATGGGAGAACCAAAGGATTGAGGCAGATTGTGACAGCAAACATCCAGGCAACATTATTCACTCCACACCATTCACAGTGCTGCCTGATGCCAGCAGCTCACAGGAACACAGAATAGGGCTGCTTGGGTCAGCAAGCCTATCAAGCAGAGCAGAAGAGTTCCTACTTCCTCTAGGATGCAGCCAAGGGGGAAGCATCCTGCTGTTTTCAGAGCCTAAAAGAGAGAGAGATCAGGCTTCCCAGTTTTCCCAGGGAAAAGTTGAATTCTGGAACAGGACAGACATGTCAGTCCCTTGCCTTCAATCGGCCTCCAGAAATAATATTGAGAATGTAACACACTGTGGGTGACAGTGTAGGTTGCTTCCCCATCAGCCTTGGTCACCAGTGACCACAGACAGAGCTGGATGGTCTTGAAGGCAGAAAAGCACCCTGCTACATCACCCAGCTGAGGGAGCTGTGGGCCCAAAACACGCAGCAGTTAACCAAAAGAGTATATACAAACATTTTAATTGCCACAGTCCAAATGTTCTGCCAAAACCTTAAACCCTGCTCATGGACCTGACAACCATGAAAATCAAACGTTTACTCATAAGCATGACAAGGCAAGTAATTTAATAAACATTCACCTCTTGTTACTGTTTCCTTATCCTTCCCATAGCCTATGTGAACTTCAGTTTCACGTCTTTCAGATTCATTTGTTACTATACAGCTTCCAAAGGGATGCTATTTTGGCTGCGACTTTGCCATGCTGCTGTCAAGCATACTAAAAAAAGTAATCTTTTTTGGACTAAGACAGATTGTTAAACAAGTGTTAATAAATGAATCTTAACAAGCTGAATCTGTGTTATTGCTCCTCCTGAGCTCAGAAAAAGACTCCATACAAACTCTGACAGTCTCTCACATAGTACATCTCTTTCCCTGGGGAAAGTGATTTTGAATATATTTGTAAGTTATAGACAGAAAAGTCAAATTTTAATCAACATGCATTTTCATTTAATTATTTCAGTTGCAGTAACATGAGTTGTGAAACACAGCTGCATACTGTTTGAATCACAAAAGGAAGATGAAATCTTGCAAAAAAAAAGATATAATTGCAATTCAAGAGTATGTCCAACAGTGTCTATAAAATACTGTAATATTTTTAATTTGATTTAATAATTTCAAATACTGTATGATTTTAATGGAAAAAAACGTCACTTGCAAGGTGCTTTTAATCACCTCTGTAATCAGACTTAATTAGATTCTGAATCTAATGGAAGAAGGTTAGAGTCCCCTCTCTTGGTATGAGCATCTTACATAAGTTTGAACTGGTAACATAACTGCATCCAAAGGCAGTCAAAATAGATGGGTCAAAACCTTTTCCCCTAGAATTTTCCTCTTGAAGGAACTGAACCCACTTCACAAGCTTCTTAGGCAAACCATGAAGTTACATGTTTTTGAACATACGAGTAGTATTGTTGCTGTCTTTCCTTTCATGGATCAAGTCTACAGAATCTGACCAAATTTGCTAACAGCTTTGGGAAAACTAACAAGACACCCTTAAGTCAATTTGAATTGCATTTCAAAAACCCCCCTAGCATAAAGTACTTATCATGGCCTTTCCTATCAGAGTCCCCTTTATCTATTATAGATTTTGCCTTAAATAATGTATTTAGCTTTGTTCTTTCTTCCCTCCCTTTTGTTTGCCACCTAACTTCCACTTTAAATGTGGTGGGTTTCTTAAGAGCTGGGATTTGAGATCAGTTTTCATTCTGATATTGTGAGATGTAGCTGTATAATGTTCACTGCTCTACCACACAAAGGTTTGTAAATATGAAACTTACTTTTGACACTTGGAGAGTACTAGTATATAGAAGTTTAGACCTTTCTTTAAATGGTCTGGTCCTGAACCCATAAAACCACTGCTTGGGATCTTCTTCAGGACAAGATGTTCCCTAACTTTTCATCTTTCTCTAAAAGTCCAAATATACCCACTTGCAAGAACACTGAATCACAGAATGATTTGGGTTGGAAGGGACCTTAAAACTCATCTAGGTCCTACCGCCACTGAGATGGGCAGGGACACCTTTCACTAGACCAGGTTGCTCAGTGCCCCATCCAACTTGGTATTGAACACTTCCAGTGACTGGGCATCCACAACTTTTCTGGGCAACCTGTCCCAGTGTCTCACCACCCTCTTTCACTTTAAAGCCATTGTCCTATCACCTGTGCCCTTGCAAAAAGTCCCTCTTGATTTCCAAAGCAAAATATCTCAAAGACAAGAAAAGCAACAAATTCAGACATGTGCTTTGTCATAATGAATTGCTCTGTACCATGGGAGTGTTGGTGACCTCAGACATATGAAATCAGAATAGCTGTAGATAAAGAGTTAAGAATGCTGAAGGTATGACTACAGCTCACTTAATCTAATTCACAGAAATCTGAAAATTGTTGCTAGAGGATAGCGTAACAAAATCTGTGCATGAAAAAAATCCTGAAACATTACCATGCCATAAAACTAAATTTAATGCAATCAATCCTTCATATGAAAAAAACAGACTTTATAATCTAGGGCAAGAAAAAATTGAAAGAATATGAGAGGACAATACTGATTTTTTCCCATCCTATGTTCTTTATGAATAGTGCAAATATCCTCATTTGCTGAACAAGCACCTAGTAATCAAAATTAACATTATTCTTGAGTCTGCTTCACCATTAAAAATCAAGAATAATCGAGTCCTAATTACTTTTTTAAACCAATGGGCCTTACTTCCACATCCTTCCTATGCTAAATATAAAATAGTTATAGAAGCATTTTCTTTGTGAAACAACATAAAACTCCTTAAAAAACATCCATTTCCCTAACAGCAACACTTCTTTAATGAGAGTAAATCCCTACAGCTCTAACACTGCATTCTAGCAAAAGAATAACTCCCCCTCCCTCTCTTCCCCCATATTTCTACTTCCTCAAACTCAGTGAGTCAAAGACTGTTCTAGCAACACTTCAGTGAAATCAATCCAGGAAAATATGTCTGCTATGCCAAAAACTGAACTAATCATCACAATTTTTACCAATTTACCCCGTACCATAATGGATTGCTCATTACCATGCCTTAAAACTGATGGTTCTCATCTCTTTACACTCCTTCTTCCATTTGCAAATTTTCTCTCTACCTACATAATATACACAGTTCCACACCCTTCCGCTTTAGCATCCAAATAATTCTAAATCTGTCCCATAACATCAATAGAAAACTGCTTATTTATGCCAGCTGTTCTTTTGGGACTTTATTTCTATCAGGCTAAACAGTTCTAATCTGGAGTTTCATGTATTTTCTTCATCCTCTTATTTTAAAGCAGTATTTTTCTCAGCCTTTCCTCAGATCAAGAGTAAAAAATAAAGGGTGGATATTCCCACCATAACCAGTTTTTGCATTTCTTTTCACTCTATTCAGAACCAACTGTGTAATCAAAAGCAGGTAGTTTAGTTTGCTTTGCCTTTATGTTTTCCATACAGAAAAGTTCTCCCATTTCTAGATCTGGCTACAGGAGCCAAGAAAAGTTTGTTAAGGATGAGAAAAAGGAAAGAAATGGGCAATAGTTGTCCTCAAGAGCAGATTATGTAATTCATGATTTTGAGATCTCCTGAGACAGGAAAGCACATACAACAGCTGCTCAGCACAATGCCACGTGGTTTGACCTCCAAGAATGCAGGTGTAGCTCCACACCGAAGGTACCATGTGGGGCATCAGAAGCAGTAACCCAGAGCATTTGAGAACTGGCCTGTCCTCACAGCCTGGGTGCAGCACCACAGGCATCCACACATTCTGCTGCTGATAAAGAAGCTTATACTTGGACAGACCTCACCACATATCATGTTTTTATCTAAAGTCTAATCCCACAATATTTTCTTATTTTATGACTTCTTTAAAGATTATGGCTTTAAAAAAAAAGGCAAAGGGAATGAAATAGATCTCTTAAAGTAAAATGATGCTTCTGTTGGAATGGACTTATTATTATTCACTTGTGCTGAAGCAGGCATTACAGGCAGTGACTCCATGATCCAGGCTGTATTGTGCCTGGCCCTTCTTCAAAATGTTTCAGACTAATTACAACAGAGAACACACACACAATGTATAAATAGGGCACACAGGTGGGGGTCAACATAAATTAACATTTATGTCATTAAATCAGAGGATCAACTTTGCTTTAAAACACAAAAACACTACAGCAAATTTCATTTCAACAGAGAAACGTAAACCCTGACTTTAGAAGGGGGTTCAATCCCTAGAACTCACCACATCACAGATTACAGTTTGTAGAACTGCAAGAATAAACTCATCATTTTGTGCTGGGAAAACATCTCACATTGTATTAATGAGGTGTATGTGAAAAGCAAAAGGGGATCTGAGAGAGGAAGAAAGGAAAACCTTTTTGATTGCATTAGGCTATATTGGATGGTAATGGATTTTTAAGACAGCAAAAAATGTACATTTGCTGATGGTACTCAGCCACAGTAAGCGATACAGAAAACATGGCTGAGTCTTAATATGTTTTGTTCTAACCTTGTGCTTTGTAGTAAAATGAAAAATTGAGTAAAACGTCACTGAAAAATTAGTGCTAGGATGTGAAACAGATTAACACAATAATAGACCATGGGGTAAGACAAATCACCTCTTAGCAAAAGGATACAAGTTCTCTAGCGAGTGAAATGAATTATCCATGCCTGAGGATTTTAACTCACAGGAAACTTATCAAGTGCACAGATCAAATTCACCTGAGACTGGCAGATATTCAAAGTGATTAAGCCATCAGCAGAAAAGGTAAAGTTAATGGCAGATTTTGAGATTTGGGGATTGGGATCCAGAGAAAATACCTAATAAGAAGTGAATTTTCTCGACACCAATTTAGGACAACGATTCTTAAGCATCATGAGAGTTACAGGCAGGGTCAAGAGCCTGAAGAAAGTCTGGCTGTGTATGCCACCATCAGAGTTACAAGTCTAAATGTACTGACTATTGTACAAGTTTGGCAGGGCCAAACTGGTCATTGGTACAGTGTATTTCTAGCTACTTAAGGCTCAAGGACAGTCTGCAACCAGTCCATTTGCCTTTTAAGACAATTTCCTATGCTCCACAAAATTATAGAATGGTTAGGGTTGGAAGAGACCTTAAAGATCATTTAGTTCTAACCCTTCTGCCATGGGCAGGAACACCATGCTAACTTACATACCATATACAACCATATAACCCAAATTCCTCTAAATCCCAATCTCTTCTGTCAGTTCTCTACTTTAAGCTTATGAAAACAGGACCACTCAAATTTTAGAAGTGGCAAAATGATTTGGCATAAAACATTATTAAACCATCAGTAATCAGCTGCTGAACAAGGTGCCAGTATGCCTTATTATGATACTTTCAAGCTATCTTATTTTCCACTTTGCCTATAATAATTTCACAAATAGTATCAGACCAATGCCATCTAAAGGACAACCCCTCATTCGACCAAGGACCTGTTGTTTGTCTTGCCTTCTTTGTTTGTCTGCCTTAATCTCAAAATCTTGCTCACAACATTGCAAAATGTAGACTCTCTGCAGCCCAGCATCTGTCACTGACAGGAAGCTTTCCCTGAAATATATACAAAATGTTCTCTCTTGTTCTTATTTCACATGATGCAATAGAAGTAATCCCATGCTATCCTAACAGTTGCTTAATAATGTTAACCAGTTCCTCCTCCTGCCTTCTGTCTTTGTAGCTTTTTTTTTTTTCAAAACTAGCTAGCTCCTGCTCTCACAGCTCCCCAAGATGTAGCTCCACAGCTCCCCAGGCATATTCTGGAAGCACAGCCTGGGCTCCTACTTCACATTTCAAGCATCATATTCTTTTGGAAACACAGTACTTCCTCCAAACATCAATTTCCTCTGCTCCATGAGCTTCTCGAACTTCTAAGATAAAAGTTACACCGATCTTCTCAGGGCAGATTTAGCTAGCACTGCACGCATGCCATTTCTGCTAAAAGGTTATAGGTCTGGTGGCACATGACCTTGCTGGACAGGAAAAAAGAGATAGATTTTGGGGTTTGGTTTTTCCTTCCCAGAGGTGAACTTTTTCCACAGATGAAACCTGTTTTCACCCCTTTTTGAAAGAGGACTGAGTATACCTTCCTGACCATTCCAGGTCACTACAGAAATGTCAAAATTGAGAGTCTGATTATTAGACCATATTCTAGTTTCTAGAGACCTTTAGTGAAACAAAATAACTCATTTTCTCTTTCTTAATTATATGGCATCTTTAATGGAGGCTGTGTGGACCAATTTTATAATTTTTTAAAAAATTTAATTTTTTAATGGTTTCTGGAATTAAGGTTAAAACATGACTGCCTGCTTCCAGGAATACCACTCTCCATTAGCAAACAAAGCACTCAATTACCTAGCATTAAGTATCACAAATCAGACAGTATAAAGGGAAAAAAGCACATTTAAAATATCATCTTAGGAAGAAGTAAGACAACTACCACATTTTGGTTGTATAACAAACACTTTCCCACCCTCAATGTGGCTATTCTATTTCTGTAATAGCTGTTTATTCCATATGCTACAATTTCTACATTGTGAGCAGCTCCACTCTAAGCTCAGGAATTAGGTTACAGTAGGACTTGTCATAAAGCAATAGAATAGGTCAAAGCAAATTAGTTTCTAAACTGAAGGGGTAGCTGTTCTTATATAGTAACAGAGAATGGTATTTCATGTTTAGCATGTAGCACTTTCTATTTGGCTGTAAAATGGATTTGCTTATGGATCACTTTCGAGCAGAGAAGGAAAATTCAACTTGGGTTCTATGTTGACATTAGACAAACACCTGTCCTCACAGTACCATGAAAAGCATCTCTGAAACCTGGTGTTTCATGCAGAGGCACCTGCTTATGGTTTACACAGGTGAGCTATACAATGCTAGTACTTGTTGGCTCTAAGGCCAATTAGCACAGGGCAACTCAGGTCCATCCTATCCAGCTCTGCAGGCCTCTGAAATGCTGAGGCTGCACCCAAACTGCCTGCTGGGAAAGGACTTTGGTTGGTGCTAACTCCTAACCAGTGCCCAGAAGTTTCTGCAGTATGTACCAGTTTGCCAGGTCCAGAACTATATTAGAGTCTTGGCATGGGCAAGGCAGTCCCAGTGTTCAGGTGCAGCCCCAGCCACCCCAGCATGCAGTACCCCGGCATCCAAGGCACCCAGAGTGGTCACAGAGCTGGGCTGTGTCTGTAGGTAGCAAAGCTAAGAAGTACTTTGAGCCAAATTCTGCATTCGTGGAACAGTTACTTCTGTGGATTTCTCCTGGCAGAGGTTTTGAATCATAACTCCAAAGCAGCCCAGCACAAATGAAAACAGAAGTATGAACTAAGAACAGTTTCAGAGAGTAATGCAGTAGTAGCTAGAGTAACACATGTGCCAGAGGACAGGATTTGGCTCCTGACTCCAGTAAAGCTGTGGGAACAACAGAATTTCCATTTCCTCTTTTACTACAATGAAATCTTTCTGCTGTAGTTCTGATTTAACCTGCAGAAGTAAGGAAATGGAAAGGCAAAATTCATAACTTTAAAGATTTGGACTTTCTAATGCTTTTTACTTTTCAGGGCAGACCTTACAGCACTTCAGAAAACCATGCTGCTCCTTCTACGATTTGGTGTGTAAAGAGTGGCACAATTTGTATAGTGAATAGAGAGAGGCAGCATGCCAGAGTACACACAAATCTCAGTAAACCAGGACAGGAGCATGCAATAATGAATGAGAAAAGTAGTACTGACAGAACTTCCATAATACAGAATACGATATTTGGATAGTGTTCACTATCCAGATAGGGAGTACAGGACAGCTTTTAATATTATCTGATAGCAGTGACCTGTAATTTACCCTTTGAAAATCAATAAAAACATAATGCTGTAGCCTTTGCCTCATTCAATCATATCTAGAGTAAAGCAGAGTTCCTCTGAGAACCCAGTCTTCCTTTTGCTGTGCCAGTGGTGTTACTAAGATAATCTTTAAATCATTTTAACAGCTTAAAAGACAGAATATCTCATATCTGGGTGTATATGGGGTGGATACCAAACACATTTTCCACTAATGAGCAATAATGTTTAACATCCATACTTACAGAAGTATGAGAAATCCACTACACTTTCTCAAGTGGAACATCTGCATACAGGACCATCAGTGTAATTACCCTCTTCAATTCACCCAAGACATATTTGTTTACTTTGTATGTTTACTTTGTCTTTTGGCCTTTATTTTGCCTTTTAAACCCAAAAAGAATATGGGAGGGCAGCAGACACACTGCTTGGACAAACTAGTGTAAATGCAGAAGATTTAAAAGTGATCTTATTTTCTTTCCAGGCCCACTCTCTCTTGAAGAAATCATGTTGGAAGTCTCTTGCAAGAGCCAAGAGAGCAGACTACCAGTCTGACTTTTAATGCCCAGGGCTGCACAAACAGCATTTTACCCAGGCTCCTTCTCTTGCCATGTATGTACTTAGAAAGAAGATTCCAGATGGAGCTGGCAATTTGTTGGCTTGCCATCTGAACCAGTATTTCTGATAGTATTTATAGAAGGTCTGCTTTTAAATGGGCTAGCTGATATTCTCATCCGTCTCACTGCAGCTCTGGACTCCAGGGACTGCCAGTGGACTGTCACAGCCATGACACTTGGCAGGCCAAGTCCTTGGTTGGTATAAATCAACACTATTCCTGCTTACTGCTGCTAAGGGTTTCACTTGACATTTTCAGTACCGCTCGATTCATGCCCCAGTTAATCTGTTTCCCTTTCATTTTTACTTGCATGTTTAGCAAAAATCCTAAAACACTGTTAGCTTGTTTCTAATTGAATATTCCAACTGAAGCATCCTTTTAGAGAGCTTCAAAGAACTGCACTGCTAAATGGTATATTATTATTGAAATTATTATTTTTAATTAATATAAAAATTATTAAAATTAACAGTTCAGTTCCTAGACACTGGAAATTTTTCTGAGATTTTACCACTACCAGAAAAGTATAATTTTTATTACAGAGAAGTAAGTTCTCTGGGCAAAACCAACATGTATTCTTATTTATGCTATGTTGCAAATTGATAGACAATAGTTAACTACCAGTTATAACCCATTTATAAAAGATCAAAAGCAATTAACCATTACAGTACATTTTAAAAGAGTTATTAATTTCTATTCAAGCTTTTTGTCTAACTTTATGCTGGAGTTTACAAAACAAACTAATTGCATTTGAAAGATTTAGCTCCATCAGAAATTGCATTCACTATTCTTTGGTCTGTTTGGCTTTTTGAACCAAGAAGCAGCACAATTTTGAATTTTAAATGCAACTTTCAACTGTAATCTGCCACTGCAGCTGGTGGCCCACAGTAATGCTCAGGGCTATTTGAATGTGATTGCAGCAGAATTCGCTCATATTCCAAATCATCATAAAGCTTCTTTTTCCTGACTGCCATCCAGAGTGTACGGATATATTCTTGGGCAATTTCTTCCCCCCTTACAGGGCAAGGAAATGACCTGTGATGGATGGAATTTTAACTGATATCTATATAACATAAGAAATGCAGGACTCAATTCTGCATCTATTGCAGCCTCCTCTCTTCCCAAACTTTTGTCAATCAATTTAACTGATGTAGCATCAGTGTGCTCAGTAAGGAGTTAAAGAAAATACTACTACTCCTTTGCAATCTGTTGGTTTTATTCATGCGTTTTTTTGAATGAAATACCTTCCAGAAACAATGAACAAAATGTCTGGCTAATGTCACTATTAGAAATTTCTCCACATAAGCAACTTTCCAGCGTATTACTTCTCTACAGAGATTGTCTGACCTTGCCAAGTGTACTAAAATGTTATTTGGCCAGAAATTTTAAAATAGAGAGCAAAATCAAGAAAACAAATCACAGAAATAATTAATTGCATCAATGGGCAGTAAAATAAACATTTTAAGGAAGGTCCCTCTGCTTGACAGAGGATTATGTTTTCTTTCCTTTACAGTGCCATACGTACAACAGCGGCAATACTGCATGGTACTCATGATCACCCCTTACAGTGTTTCATTTCCACTCAGAAAATTGCATAACTATATATGCATAACTAATAGTGCATTCTTCACAACCACAACCCCCTCAACCAGCAGCCTCTGTTAGCCCAACAAGCATGCTGACCAGTTCCAGCAGTGGTGACCTTTGTATGGACTAACTGGGATCACAGGCTCAGTTCCCATATCTGCAAAGAAGCCTTCAGCTGTAAACAAAAGTTTTAATGTTGTCTCTCCTCTTTGCTCAATGAAAAGTCCCATAACAGAGTTATCCACTGCAGTACTAACAGGACTAAACAGTGATTACCTAAAAAATCCACAGATGGCTCATACAATGCCCTTCACAGCAGAAATTAGGTATACACTTGCATCAATTTTTAAACTTTCTTTCATGTCTCTTAACATTTCCAGACCGGCATTAACTAACAACCATTTCTTTGTCAATAAACTCATTTCTGAATTATAGCTTTGCAGATCAGAAGAGGATGGGAAAGCATACAAATATGAAGATAACCTTCCTGTGAAATATAAGCATGATAAATGCTACAGGACCTTGGAAATTGGCCAGCCAATAAGAAGTACAGCACTTTACCCCGTGAAGCAGCAGCCATATGAGGCAATACAACTGGGAGGGGTGGCAGAAGGGAAATACATAGTCCATACACCTCCCAGAGCTTTGCCGTTCCAACTATTTTTACTGCAGCTTCTGAAAAGCACTAGGCTACAACCAGGCAGGTCTTCCTTGTCTTCTCTGAGTCCAGGGTAGGTACAGAGACACCATTTCACTGCCCCGAGATAGCACACTTAGCAGGAAGGCTGACCCATCTGACATCTACATGATTTAATGTTTGATCCACATGTATCAATGGGTCAACCTGCCCAGAGGCAGAGCTTATTACCTTAAACATAGTAAAAACCCGTAACACCAAGGGAGCAGTATTCTCTGTTGAGAAAGACATCATAATCAACTTTTCTGGTGAGTATCTCCTCTTCCCACTCTGCTAGTCCTTCCCATATGCATCAGAAGCTTCAGCTCCTTGCCACTCCAGTATGGTCTACTGGCAGCAGGAAGCCATCTCCATGTGTGCACATGTTCACAAGGGATCAAGGCCGCTCAGCACTTTGCAAAACTGAGCCTGTGTATTTTTCTTGTGTATTACTCTTCACTAGATCCAGTCATAATATGGAAGAAGCTATTGTGGCTATGTGACCCTTACCATCAGCTGCTGCAGGGTTTTTCAAAATTCCTTAATTCACTTAAAACAAAATTACCCAGGTCAGTCAGCTAATGATGGAGAAGCATTTAACCTTACTGGGGTGTTTCTGCCTTTATTAAAAGAGTGCTCACATAAAACCTGCTCTGCTGTGGATCAGTCTACACAGCACAGATCACCAGTGTACAGTGTACACAACCAGGGATGGTGGCAGCAATGATTCCGTGGGATCTGCAACTTCTTCTGTCAGCACTTTTTAATCTAGAACAGGATGGGGTTTTACGGTCATAGAACCATTATTGTTTTGCTTATCTAAAAACTGGCAGCATAGTAATTTTGTTTCTATAAACATTTATCTGTAAGAAGCCAGGTTAACCAGTATTGCACATGATCACATATTTCTTGCTAGAATTCACTGAGAAAGACGGCAGCTTGTAGCAACCTCCCACAAACTACAGGCAGGGTTTTAGAAAGTGTGGCCAGTTTTCACCTTGGTAGTCTTATCCAAACATCACACAACTCCCCTATCAGGGTAAGGAGGACTGAGATCACAGTGAGGGTGAAAGCAAAAGACAATAGTTACGTTATGTATATCCCCCTCTGCCAGTCATTTAACAGATATAAAAGATACTCTGTCCCAATATTTTGGGGACCTAATACAGTTGCAGAGGCATTGACGGTAAAGTAATAGTAGCATGTGAATGGAAGATAGAGCACTTGGCCTCAATGTGGAAAATAAATACAATTTCAACAACACAGGAGAAATCTATGCAAATACTTTTTGCAAAATAGTAAAAAGACACACTTTTTATGAAAAGTGATCATTAAGTTCATTAAAGTTCCAACTCCATCAACATGGTGCCAATTTTAGTGACCTCATCTCCATTCTGAAGTTCCTCATTAGGGTCTTCTGAATTCCAGTACTTTTTTTTTATTTCTCATCTTCTCATACTGGGATCAAGAGAAGTGTTGGTACCTGTTCCATCTAGCTAGTCCTGGTCTTCTTCTTGCTACAGCTGAAATGAAATGAATTCTCTTCCAATCGTCTCATGGGTTATTGTTCAAGTCCTTTAAAACAGGTTTAGTCAAGACTTTTCCTGAAGTTTCTCAGCATAGTGTAGTTATGGATCACTGTGGCCAATAGTACTCCAAATAAGGTATTCAGCCCCAGATACATCCTCATTTCATACATAAGTGAATATTATATAAAGATTAGACTTTTAGCAGAATTTACAATTTTCAGTATTTTAGAACATCTACAAATTAACTTGAACATTTTTTGATTATGAACCACAGAACTCCCTGACTTTTCTCATGTTTTCCTTTCAGGAAAAGAAGCAGTTCTGTCATATCCCTAAATAAATTATACAATAAACACTTCTGCTTTTTCCCACCAACATAACCTAATCACAAGGCAATCACGTTTGACTTGATCCATCTCCAGAATTACTAGCTGCAATTTATTTTATACAAAACATCCTGTCAGGAAGGTGGAAGAGAGCCCAACTTTTGCAGCCTAATAAATTACAGAGCAAGACAGCGCTACATACTTGTGAAATAATAAAACATAGCCTATTTTAAAAAAATAAAATTCTGTGTTATAAAAATCCTTATACCCAAATAAAAACTGGTAAAAAATTTAAATTCAATAATTTAATTTCTTTCCACAGTCCATGTGTGCTGATAGGATTTAAATTTGGACTTACATATGTTTGTATCAAACACAAAGTGAGAAAAAAGTATTAAGTTCCACTTTTCAATTAAAATTACTATAGATCAGACACTGAAGAAAATTCAGCAATATGTGTTCCTATCATGTAGGACTATTTTCTAAGTGCAGTTATTAATTAAAAAACCCAACCAACACCCCCAAATATGTTGAGACATTTTAATTTCAAGGAGGATTGCCTAAGACATATGGAAACATCCAACACAATTTTAAAACTTCCCAATTTCACAGTCACCAGTATTTTTATCCTCTTTACTTCAAGATGCCTATATTCTTCATTCTTGAGGCCACAGAGGTATCCACTTGTGAAGTATCAGAATGATATTTTCTTAAACATCATTCCTCTGATTTAAAAGCCTGCTCTTCCATCATCCCACTCCTTGATACCTTGCAGCGAAGGTGAACTTAACACCTTATTTTCTCTCCTAGATTTTCTTTAAATCTCTCTTTATCTACACTAGTGTGTACAGCTCTCTTAGCAGACTAGCTGCATTACTGAGGGATTATTTTTGACAGCCACTGTCAGACCCAAGAACAAACATATATGTAAGATAGTCATGATTCTAGTGACACTAATGACAATCTTGGCTGTCTTCAGGCCCTGGCTGGGCAAATTGCCTTGGTCATCAAACCTAATGTTGGTTGCAGGAAGATGAAGACTTGTGTAACTTTCAACTTTGACATGGTAAATATTGAACACTCAGTTTGGGTTTGGACTGCTAAATTTTCTTTCTTTTCTTCCCATAGAGAATGGAAACAATCTTAGCAGTCTAATCACAGGCACTGTGAAGTTCCATGAGGGAAAAAGACAAACACCTATTTGTCATTCAAAATGTCATTCTGAGGAATGCACCTTTCCTTTGTTTGTTTTTTTCATCCACATCATGCACCTCTTTGTGTATATCTTGTGTGAATGTATGTGTAGGAGTGAAGAAACAACATCACACAGGGAGACTGGCAAGACAGAACATAAGCACTGGAGAATGAGTATAAATAGCACTCACCAACCTCAGCTGATGAGTGTGTTTTCACATTTCAGGAAGAAGAAGGGAAAAGAATAATGTCTTCATAGTACCAGAGTAGGTATCACTTTGAGCAAGTAAGAGTTAAAACCTCACAAAACAGCAGTGAGAAGGACACAACCTGCAGGATGGGGAGCAATCAGTATTGGATAATCTGGCAAATGCACAAGGCCTGTTTAACAACAGGGATTGACTTACTATTTGTGATAGGCAAACCTGTCCTGTCTCTCGTGACAGAAGGCCAAACAATGCAACTTTTGTACTACAGCTACGTAAATGCAAAATAAATCCCAGTAACTTACATCAAACTGCATATTTGACCAATGATTTGCAAATGTAACTTTCAGGATTTTCAAAATCATTTTAAGACGTAAATAAATTAATTGCATTCTGTTCACTGAACTTTGCTTTACCCTCAAAAACTAATCCCTAGTTTGATACAGCTGGGTAATTTTTGGTCAGGCCCAAAAGATCTGGACTGCATGTCGCTGGCCTGGCTGTAAGTTGGAACTTGCCAGCTTGCCCAGTTCCTCTGCACAGGCTACAAAGCCCTAGGCCCTGTGTTCATTTACTCATTTCCACAACTATTTACATGCTTTATATTCAATATGCACTATGAGTGATAGCATATAATAATAAAATCATACAATGGTTTGGGTTGGAAGGGGACTTAAAGATCATCTAGTTCCTGCCATGGACCGGGACACCTTTTATTAGACCAGGTTGTTCAAAGCCTCATCCAAACTGGCCTTGAACACTTCCAGGGAAAGAGCATCCACAGTTACCCTGAGCAACCTGTGGCAGTGCCTCACCACTGTCACAATAAAGAATTTCTTCCTAATATTTGATCTAAACCTACTCTCTTTCAGTTTGAAACCATTCCCTCTAGTTCTGGCACTACATGCCCTAGTAAAAGGTTTCTCTCCATCTTTCTTGCAGGCCCCTTCAGGTACTGGCAGGCCGCAACAAGTTCGCACCAAAGACATCTACTTTCCAGGCTGAACCCCAATTCTCTCAGCCTTTCCTCATAGGAGATGTGTTCCATCTCTCTAATCATGTTGGTGACCTCCTCTGGATTCACTCCAGCAGGTCCATGTCCTTCCTGTGCTGGGGACCCCAGAGCTGGATGCAGTGTTCCAGGTGGGGGTCTCACCAGGGCAGAACAGAGGGGCAGAATCCCCTCCCTTGCCCTGCTGGCCCTCCTGGCTGCTTTGGATGCAGCCCAGGATAGAACTGGATTTCTGGGCTGCCAGTGTACATTGCTGGGTCATGTGCAGCTTCTCATCCACCAGTACCCCAAGTCCTTTTCAGCAGGGCTGCTCTTGTTCTGTTTATAACAGCTAGCAAACAACAAATTGTTTAATCTCATCAAATTAAAACATGCAAAAGTGCTCATATTGCTATGCTCTGCCCTTTTAAGTTGGGAATCACATTTTTTAGAATGCAAATAAGTTTCATATTCTATTTTGATTATATGACCAGCCTTATTTCAAATTAATAGTTGTACAATATGGGAATTTTGTATGCATTCAACATTTAACAGCCTTTTTAAGCAATTTCTGGCCAGTACAACAAGGTCTCTGTTCCTTGGTTTCCTATCAAGTAGCAAATGGGCTACCACATATAATGAGGTGTAATGATACTTATTTTGTAAAGTGCTTTCTTTAATGTCAGATTAAGAAGTGTCACGCTATGAAGTTAAAGCAAACAAACAGTTTAGACCAGAAGTGAACTTCTAGTTAGATCATTTCAAAAAGCAGTTAAAGACCATTTGAGACCATTTCCAAAATGAAAAAGTATTTACTGAGCATTGCATGATGTCAGAAATATAAAGAATTAATTGTTAGACTAAACACTAATCTTCATTTGAAATATATACTCTTTGAAAAGCCCTTCCTTGAACACAGAGAGCCAGATTTTGAAACTCCAACCAACTTCACTGGAACTTAACATGCTGAATTGGGTGTCTGTATCCTTGCAGAAAGCTGTCTCACCTTAGAGTGTTTACATGATCATTCACTAAGACAACTGAAGAAGAGGCTGTTAAGGTCCTACATGTCTAAGTTTTAACAGTTTCTACTCATGCTTTACTTGTGTCTATCCCACAATCAGTGGTGAGAAGAGATACTTTTTTCCTTTCCTTCATTGCAGAGTACCCTAGGTCTCTGCTACCCAGAGTACCTTCTGGGAATTGATTTCTACCAAGTGTGGCAGAAAAACTGTATATTTAGACAGTACTCAGTAAACAATATTGTATTGGTTGGCATGACTAGTAAGATTCTTTACAAAAACCATATTTAAGCCATAAAGCCTTCTGCCAGAAGATAGTATAGATCTTATAAACTTCTGTGGATTGAAAAGGAAAAAATAATTAAAGACTTGTAATTATCAAGGATGCCATCCTGCTTCACAAAGTCCACAAGTCTTGAACTGCTGCAGCATTTATTTTGAGGAAACACCTTCTTACACACCTGCCCTTTTCTAACGGCTTTGTTAGGCATGTGCTAGGGAGACAGATCCTAAACCCGGTCCAGGCAACCACTCTTATGATCTTACCATAACCATAAAACTCGGCTAAATGTTTTCCATGGCTATACCTAAATTTGAAGAGAATAGAAAGGGATGTGAAATACATAACTGTGTGTGGGTACAAGATGTAAGCAAGTGGCTGTTAAAACTTAATAACACAACTCAGCTTCCACTTGTCAGCACTTTGGTGCATTTCAGTCATAAGCACCTATTAATTTCTAAGGTAAAATAAGTTTCTTTTTTTTTTAACAATGCAGATTAGTCAACATGTTGAAGGTAAGTTCAATTTACACTTGATGTGAAATAGATCGAAACTCAAATTTTCAGAAATACACCATGAAAGGAGTGAGCTTTCACCTCACTCAACACAAAGATGTACTATGCAACAATACCCAGTAATACAATTACAACACTTTTTGAAACTACACTTAATATGAAATGAAAACATTTCCTTACTGCATAAGGAACAAACCTTCAGCAATTCAATAACTGGCATTTGTCAGCTGAGTTCACTTGAGGCACCTCAGCTGAAACAAAACTTATAGGAAAGCCATAATGAAGTTCGTACGTTTTCATCTTCACTGCGACTGAAATGAGTCAAGCAGCACGGTGAGCTGCTGTTTACTGCACGTGCTTGCACCTTTATAATGTGCTTTTTGTTTCTTGTGTACAACAGCCACATCATTGTGATTTGCACTTGCCTGTTTGCTAACTAGGATAATTTAGTGGTAATAAAAAGCCCAGGTTAATTTCCAAACACAATTAATTTAGAGGTCACCATGATAATATGACAAGATGATGAAAAATGGATGTGAGACATTCCTTTCTGCCTGTTCCACGTGGCCAGCTTCAAACCTCCTGTCTGGCTGGGGCCATGCTAGATGCCCAGCAGTCCTTCCTCTCAGTGCACAGAGGGAGAAACAGACGTGGCAGAAGAGAGGGAGGGAGGCCAGATGAAAGGAAAGCAATTTCCCTTCTCTCTCTTTTCTCCAGTCAGTGCTGAACTACGGGAAAAACCAACATGTTCACCATGCTCATCCTGTACTTCCTCTCTCTTTTCCTTTTTAAGATGGCTCAGTCATGTTACTCCCCCATGAATACTGGTAAAACAGTGCCACATCTACTTTTTTCTCCTCATTTCAGACACCACCTTCTTACCTCACCCATAGCCAGATCTCCTTGCTTCAGATTCCCCTCATCCTGTAACTATCCATATTTTTCCTTTCCACATTCTCAAGGGGTTATGCCACACCTTTCAGGTGCTACATGCCAAAAGCAGACATCTTTCAAAAGCCTTTGTGACTTTGCACATACATAAGGACATCTCCTGAATGATTTTTTTTTACTACACGTAGTTTGAGGTCATGCTGTGCTAAATGGTATATTCAATGTATGTTCCAGTCACTCACAGGAGCACATACAAAGAAAGCTGGTGCATGGCAGGTGATGGCAGAAGAAAAGTTAAAAACCAGTGATGAGGGGACTGAAAGAAGCAGAATGCAGAAGAATATAATGCTTTTTTCTTTCTCTTGTTTTCTGTCAACAGAAGAAACTAAAAAACTTAATTTGTATTTGTTTTCTGTCTTTACCTATTCATATATTAGAAGTGAATTGCATTACCTACTTGGTCTCCCCATAAAGGCATTCTGTACTGGCTAGATGAAAAAATAGTTTTGAAATATAAGATGTTTCTAGTCATTTCCCTAATGAAAAATTTGTAAATTTGTAAATTTGATTTACCCTCATATCATGACCTGGGAAGGAAAAACATTTTAAAATAACTGCCAACTCATCTTCTTGAGGCCGTCTTCTACATTTCCTGCACTATTGGTAGACACATTTATTGTTTAATTGATGGTATAAACTCTCACTTTATTTATGCCTAGACAGCTTCCTAAGTAACAAGAATGAAATATAAACCAGATTGGAAAACTGGATTTTCTAGCCCACAGCTAACGAATTATGTGAATTTAGTTAAAACTGATTTCAGACACAATGTGACAGAAATTTGGCTGAATCTTCTAGAAGAAAGGTTGAAAATATTTCACTGAGCAAGAAGTCAAGAGTAAATATTTTATTGTGTAACCAAATTTAGGACAAACATCATTTTCAGCACAGAATTTAACAGAAACAACATTCCAGTCAAATTAGATAGCTCAACTCAGTACACCAAAGGATAAAGATATCAGAACTGCTCCCCCTGATTCAACTTACATTACTGAAGGCAAAACCAGACACTACCAGATCCATACATAAAGTGCAACTGTTCCCTCACTTGGTCACCTTAAAACTACACATCCAACCAACACCCAACTGGAAATCCTTTGTCATCTGTCAACACTGACATTAACAAAATCTCCATTCTTTATATCTGTTGCTAATGAGCTTTATCATTAACATGCACATGCTTACAACACAAAACCTTCTCATCTCTCACTCTAAACTGCACTTGCCGAAAAGGAAAATCAAAATACTCACTTTGGCTACATTTGCTTACAGAAATGGACTGACAGAATGCTCATAAACAAAATTAGACCTGATTACTTATCTCTATTAGAAAGAAATCTTCACATACTTAGCGGAAATATTGCTTAATTTGTCTCAACCCCTTCTTTAAAAAGCAATCAGTTAATTTCCCAAAAGGAAAAGCCCCGCAGGAGCACTCCCGCAGCTCCCTCCCCGCGGCGGCGGCAGCCAGCGCCGCGCACCGCCGCGCACTTACTGATCTTCTCCTCCCCTCTGGCGAAGGGAAAGCAGCAGAGCTGGCCCATGGCACCGGCCGCCTCAGCCTCTCCCTCGTCCTCTCTGCGTGCACCTTAAGCAAAACCTGCAGATCGGGCTGCGTTTCGTGCAAAAACTGCTTATTCCGCCCGGGAAGAGAGAGGGAGACGGGGACCGAGCGGCGGCCCCGCCCCGCCCCGCCCCTGGCACGGCACCGCCAGCCCCCGCCCAGCACCAGCCCCAGCCCAAACCCCAGCCCCAGCCCCAATCCAAACCCCAGCCCAGCGCCAGGGCCTGGGATCACTGGCATCCTGCGCCTACCTCCCTGACATCCAGTTTGCTTAAAGACAGATCTTCCCTTTCCCGTCCTGACGTTATGGGAGGGATGGGCGCTAGAAAATACAGGCACCCGTCTGGCCACCTTAAATACGGCACCGGCCAGGGTGGCTGAGTGCCCCTGCCACCGCTGCTCCGCTCCACAGCGGCGTGCTGAGAGACGGGAGAAAATAGAGTTAAGGACATATTATGTATATATATTACGTATTTATAGTTAATATATGGGCTCACTTTCTTTCCCCATAAGGAAAAATGAAGTTACAAGACTAAGGAAGGAGAAACGCTGCTCAAGCAACTGGAGTAGCAGCACAGCAGCTGAGAAACAAAACTGGGATTATTGCTCTGGGTGTGGTGGAGATTTGCCACCGACTTTAGAAGCAATAGAGCCGGTCACCTTCAGCCCAGGTTACTAATCCTCCTTCTCAACACGGTGTGTACTACAAGTGTGGGTGATGAAGGTCACCTGGTGGATGTTGTAAACTTTAGATTTTCTAAGGTAATAAAATACTAACGAGATGCAACATCAGTTAGTGATTAAAGATAAAAGAGAATCAAAGGCAGTGCTACAAGGACTAGTATTCCTTCCTAACATTACTCAACACAGTCATTAGTTACTTGAAAGTAAATAAATTATAAAACACATGAGAGTGAAAGTTTGGCACAGACAGTGAGAAATGATAGCAAATGAGCACAGCCTGTACGGCTTTGGCAAACTGAGTCCGTTCCTCCAAAGTATGTAAATAAAAGCAAATGAAAAGACATACATTTTGTTTAACTATTCTTCTACTCACCAGAACCAAAACCACTGTGCTTTCTACTTATTTTGTCTTGTGGTTCCTTTAACTTAAAGGAATAAAACACTATTGGGGTGCTCACATACTCTTGGCTATAAAAGCGTCTTTTCAGGGTAAGTCTATGTGAATATCCCAGCTTCTGCTGCAATTAGCTGTCAGCACAAGCTGTTCTGTTAGACAACAAGGAATGTACATGACATGTGGTTGAGAAGTAGCTCTCTGGTGTCCAATGAACTCATATTGAAGACTGACCCATGGTAAGCCATTCATAATAACAAGACTCCCTGATGCCCTGTGGCTCTTAAAACTTAAGCTCATACTGCAATTTTTGCTTCATTGAGGGAATCAATAAAATATCTTTCTCTTCTATCTGGATGTGTAATTCTGCTAACATGTAGATATTTAATATTTCGAGACTTCTACATGTGTTTACCAGAAATTTTTTAACAACTTTTAATGTTGTAATGGGCAGATAACACACATAAGCAAAACATGATCCCACAGATTTCTATGATTTGGCTAATAATGAAGGAATACAGGTGTACATAGAAATTGTGGGATTACAGACTAGTCTGCATGCTGTCCTGGAATAGAGTTTGATTTTCTTCTCGGTGGCTGATGCAGTGCTGTGTTTTGGATTTAGGGTGAGAACAATGTTGGTAACACACTGATGTTTTAGTTGTTGCTGAGCAGTGCTCACTCTAAGTCAAGGACTTTTTGGATTCCTATGCTCTGCCAGAGAGCAGGTGCACAAGAAGCTGGGAGGGAGTGCAGCCAGGACAGCTGACCTGCACTGGCCAAAGGGATACTGCAGACTGTAGAATGTCGTGCCCAGTATACGAAGCAGGGGGAGTTGGCTGGGAGGCACCAATAGCTTAGGACAGGCTGACAACCCATTTTTCGGTGGGTTTTATTATTCTATTTTTGTATTATTATTATTATTATTATTATTATTATTATTATTATTATTATTATTATTATTATTATTATTATACAATCACTTTATTTCCATTATTAAACTGTTCCTACCTCAACCCACAGCTTTTACTTTTTCCTGCTTCTTCTCCCCATCCCATCATAGGTGGGAGTGGACAGGGAGTGAGCATCTGTGTGCTACTTAGTTGCCGGCTGGGGTTAAACCACAACACAATTTCCTGTCCAGGAGATGCAGGAAACCATGGTGTTTCACTGAGAGATCATCCATGTGCACTTGAAAACCAGTCTTGCATGACTGCAATCAATTTTCTTCTGAAAGTAATTTTTTTTACGTTCAGAAAGTAAAAATAAATCAGAAGAAACCAAATCCACCATTTCTTTCCATTAAAAGACCTAATCTTGCACACCTCCTCTGGTGATACCTGCAGTCACTGACACTTGAGCACCATTACAGACAGCCCGTGACAGCAATGGTTCTTAACATGTGATGTTAATATGAAGGAGGATAAAGCACACAAGTTTCCCCTCATCACATGGATAAAATAAAACAAAACATAAGGTTCAGATGACATTTTTAGCAAAGAATCCAGTTACCACACAGAGGAAGGTATGAATTCTCCTACTATTAACCTGCACTTTTTAAATGTTCTAGTTCATATGACATGCTTTCTATAAAGGCATTAATTTAACCAGTGGCAGAAGTTCTCCACAAAAATGTCTACTACTTCATATTCAAACTACTATTTGATGCAAGAAATTATATGTTTGTTTTCCCAAAAGTAAGAATCTCTGACTGGAAAATCCTCTGAATATTTCATTTTTTTACAGAGATAAGTCAGCTTATCTCAGAAGAACAAGAACAAATTTAACATATTTTTAAAGCATGGTTCCTCATAAAATTAGAATTGTCTTTAAGCTATGCAATATTCAAAACCTAAATGCATAAGGTTGGTAGGTGGTAATTTTTATTCTTTTCCATTACTATTCTCTTATTAACAACGAGATCGTCTACTGTTTAAAGAAGCATTATCTTCCAGTAGCAGAAGTAAAAAGCAGGACAGTATACAAGTTTTTAAAATAACTATAACAATTTTTAAGTTTTATATTCAAAGAAATTCCTCTCAGCTGTGTAGTTGCCTCACTTGAGGAGATGCTGTCAGCCTAACCCAGAGCAAAAAGAAGAGAACATGACCCATATTCTACAACATAAATGAATTAAACATGAATACTACAGGGCATAAGTGAAGACAGTCATCAAAGCACAGAGGAAATATTTCTAAGAGTGAGCAGTATCTTCCAGCCTGTCCAGGATCAAAACAAGAAGACAGACAGCATTTTAAGCAAATCCCCCAAATATTCTCAACCAAAAAAAAACTTAAAAAAAAGGAAAAAAAAAGCTAAATAATCAAAAATGTTCAAGTAGTACAACAAACATTAACATATATTTTTCAGTTTTATGTAAGCAAAATCTCCTTCTATATACACAGATCATATGTATGTAGTACGTAAATCAATACAGAACTGGTGCTCTCAACAAGTATGTTTAACCAAGCAGCATAAGAAGCACAAAATATTGTACTTAAGCCCAAGAATCCTTCTGTTAAAACATGCAATAATCACAGTTCTTACTGACCACTTTCTAAGCAGTCCTGGCAATCCATGAATGTCAGGATGACAATACTCTATTAAGCAATTCTGGAATAGCCACAACCAGGGATAGACCTCTTTCATCCATCTAACAAGCCACCTTTTAGCCGAAACTAACAAAATACATAAGCACAAATGTGGGTACATGGAAGAAGCAGAGGATTCAAGGAGGGCCCTGACCTTTTAACACTGGCCCCATCATTCTGTGTGCTCTAACTTCCTGGATTAGGGTAGGGGCCATCAAGTCCATTGGAACCTCCAGAGCTGGATAGGGTCCATCTTAAATATGATATTCAATAACAGAAGTGGGTCTGATCACATTTTCAGTGCTTTGCTAGCTCAAGGCCTGCCATTTGTTCTGTTTGGACATCTCTTGAAATTTTGGTGAGATATTCAAAGTCCATTTTTGACAGAAGTTACAGCAGAGCAGTAGAGCTTTCAGCTGTTTCAGGCACATGTAACTGGATATAGAATTATAATATCTCCAGCCACATGAGGCCTAAATAGCCAAAGCATTATCAAAAATGAATAGACCCCAAAAGATACTGGTACATATTTTGTTGGGAGGCCGAGAAACTGAAGGACACCTTGGGATTGAAACTGAGGGGTAGAACTTTTCCAGGTAAGGATGGCAAGGTGCCATCCTTTATCAAGGATGGCTGTTCAGATTAGCCAAAACAAAGTGGTAAAAAACCAGCAAACAGACCTATTGGCCTCCACTGAGTAGAAATTACAGTTTTGAACCTTGGAAAGTCTCTCTCCTCACAGCAGAGAAAGACTAAGAAAAACTAAAGTGTATTCATTCTAAGCACAGGCAGTTTCGCCCTTCTTAATGCTCCTGAATACTGTTCAGCTGATCAGAAGGAACCTAGCTTTTTTTAGATGATGCTTGTGGTGCAAATTATGTAAAAAAGTGGGTGAGGAGGAAAAGCTGATCTGCATTTCAATTTAAAAGTATTTCTGCACTCAGAACCGAAGCTGTTCTCAAGCCTATGTATAAAAACACACATACACACACATAGAGTGCAGAAGACAGTATATCACTGTAACTTTTGTTTTGGGAGCACCTACCAAATCAGAATTACAATCCCCATTTAGAAGATAAAACAGGGATAAACAAATTATGTTGGACGTGCCAATATGCAAACATTCTCCTACTGTGTTTGACAGTGCAGACTATGCTCCCACTTCTTTCTGATACTTAGTTTGTAATGCATTGTATAATTCTAACAATTTTTCAATTGTGTCTTTCTGAAAACACTTCCAATTCAATTTTTCTGGAGAAAAAGCTTAAATGATGAGCCTAAATTAATTTTAAAGTATTTTATTTTCTTTCAATAGCTTAAGAATATTCCTAGAAACACTCATTATTAAAAAAAAAAAAAAAAAAGAAGATAATGATTTGGCATTTGCATTATCAAACAGGAGTGCATATTTTAACTATGCTTTATAAAACCATATTGAAATCCTCCAGGGAACTCTCACCACTAATATGTGTTTTACAACACTGCCTTCTAGAGAGAGAATCTTGCTCCTACTCACTGCAAATCACTATTCCTGTGAGTTCCATTTCTGGAAGGCACTGTACCTTTCAGCAAAGGCTGGGATTCCAGCCACCAATGAGCCTGCCTTCTATTTTAAGTGCAACCTGAGGGCAAGGCTGAAGACCAAATCTGCCAACTGTACAAGTTGTTACCCTCAGGAATGCATCCAGAGCCACATTTAGAATAAGCCATACAGCACTTCTGGGTGCAAACCACAAACATATCATGGCACCCTTCTTTGCAGAGCGGATGTGACCACCTATAGCAGCTACATCCTGAAGTATCCCATCTATTCCTGAAGTGATTTTGCCTCACTGAGAGGATGTGTACGAGATGGACTTCATACTGGCTGCCAGTACAGGAATGTGTCCCCTTTGACATAAGAGACTTGTAGATAAGTTCCATGACAATGATAATGTAAAAAACTAGGGTGAGATACACCTCGCACATCAGGGTCTTCCCAAGGCTCCATTTACAGCCCTAAGCCTCTGAGACCTCCTAAGCATTCATTTAGATCAATATTCAGGTAGTTCCTGCTGTTTCCGTCGAAAAGAAAGATTAAAGAATATATAAAAACATGAGGACCAGAAACTGAAGGATGCATTAGCTATCGTGAGGGAAACGGCCTTTAAAATCCTGACTCTCTTATCTTAATACAAATTATTAAATGCCATGTGGGAAAAAAACTGTAATACAGGAAAAACTGTAATAAAGGGAAAATTTTTGGTCCTTACATTTTTCCTTCTGAAATAAGGCAAACTGAACAGCTGAGATAATAAGGCTTGAAAAGAGTTCTGTTCTTAGCATGCAGTCTCTCAATTCTACGAAGCAGTCAGTAGCTAAAGACAGCTATTATTGTCCAATGATGGTTTACTGAGAGTTAACCTGACTGTGAGGGCACCAAAGAAGTTTTAAGGAGAGTATAAAAGATTTCTCTCTCTTTCAAATTATTTACTATAGCAAAATAATGATTTTTTTTTCCCTATGTGTATAAAAATTACAAGTAAGATGTGGCAGTGGCAAGGGTCTAATGACTATGTTCTGACATCTACATCACTAAACCTTAATTTCCAACAAATTATAAATCTGCTGTTTGCCTTTTTTAAAGATTACTTTCATTTTTCCCAAATGTTGTTTTGAATATTTTGTTTTCCGGATTACATGAAGTGTTTCTAAATTATCATTTTGAAGAACTGGAAAACCCTGCTACCAAGGAAAAGAAGTCAGAGATCTGTTCTTGTACATCCTTCCCTTGTTCTCCATTCAAACATGACAAATTTTACATTTAAAATAAAATGCATTATGCACACAGCACAGTGAGATATTTTTTGCAACAAGCATATATTTTTGACCACATTATGTTGAAATTTTCTTTCACTTTTCTCTCACACTGAGTGTTGTGCATAGACTAGAAGAACAATTCTTGTTAAAAAAAATATATTTTTCCCCTAAGAACAAGCAAATTGAATGCACTTTTTTTTAAAAGGAAGAAACTACAATTAATTGTGACTACTAGTATTCTTTCCTGTCAAAGACTGTCAAGAAAGTCACTAAAATGCACTCACACTGTACCACAGTTTTGTGTATCTGATCTGCTGCTGCCACTGACCCCAGTCAGTATTTTATTGCTGATAGTTTGCTCTTCATTACCATTCTTTACTAAAATTATTATCAGGTTTGGAATACTTAAATATATAATTAACTCACTGAATGTGCCCAAAGTTTAGCTGGCATAAGGTTTCACAGGGAGGTCCTGATTGCAGTCCCCTTTACACTCCTGTTGCATCACTCCTCAGTATTGCAGCTTTTCCCTGATCTCCTACATCTGGCGCTCCAGAGCCCATTTGTTAATTTTCTGAGAAATTACAAAGTTTCTTTTCCCCGCTTGTTAAAACTGCTGGTAAGAATGCAAGTCAAGACAGAGCTGATATTCAAGGTGGTCTTTTCTGTAAAAGTTTTCATTTATCTTAGAAGTACTTGATGGTACAATCACAGAAGGCTCCTCAAATACATATTTCTACAGTCTGAAGAAAAATTAGATGTTGAAAAGACAGATGCCCTATGCTCTTTAAAGCTCTGGAAATCAGTAGTAACTGGTTATTTTTTCTGACTTTCTAGTAAGAATAAACACCCTGCATTTTACATCATTCTTCAACCTTTTGCAATAGTAGTCCAGTGAAAATGAGGTATTTGGTACTCTACAAATAAGTATTTAGCATCAAAGAACAGAAATGTAGGGACCAATGCTGGCTGTGCATTACAGCTATGTTTTTAAGGCCATATCAAAGGCTTTTTATGATTGATGGGAGGGGAAAAAGGAAAGTAGCATAAAATCGCCAAAGGACTCCATATACAATTTGCATTTAAAAATGAAAATTACTCAGGTTTTGATCTCATCAGCAAGATTGCACCTTAACATGGTTCACTGAAATCTGTTTGTGTGCTGCCATTTGTTTTAGTAAACTGTACACAAACACAACCAATCTCTTTGGTCAGATTATAAAGAAAACAAATATTCTGAAAGAAAAGGATTAATCATTTCCTTTGAAATCACACATTTCACCTCAAAACCTTCCAGAAAATGAATCTCTAGGTTTGAATATATCCTTAACTACAGCCTTTTCTTCCACAGCCAACAGTCCTTCAAAAAGATCAGCCACAGTGGAAAGAAGCTGTGAATGGAGCAGGAAGGAAGAAGGATGCTCTGACCAGTGATTAGGTTCGGTCCTGATCAATCTTCAATTTTAAGAGCTTGACTGGCATATACACACAAAACCAGCAGGAAGTCAGGCCAAAGTCAATGCCCAGAGGAATTCTAGTTTCCTCTGTGCCAATGAGATGAGAAAGCAGCTTAGTTTGCCAAGCAGTTAATTCTCCCCCAGTGCCCGGGTTTTGGCCACTGGCAGCAGGCAAAACATTCCTGTCCCACACTTGCACCACACATCTGTGAGGTTCCTCAGGAATATAATGTTTTTGGGCTACCTAAACCCATTCACCTCAGCAAAAGGCTCACCACTTTGAGTTTCACATACAAACCAAGTAGGGATCCTTCAGGCCACCCTCTTGTTTGAGCTGTTTTATCTGATTAATGTGCAGCACCATGGCTTATATCTGACATGCACAATGTCACTCAAAGCAGTAAGTGCCAGGTGAAGCCCAAATCTATGTTAAGCTCAAACTGATATACAAAGAACAATCTTTTGCACACAGAAAACACACTAAACCATTATGTTCTCTTCTGAGTATACCAGTTCAAATAAACTTATTTCGGGAAAACATTGCTCCCCCTCCCTCCTAAAAAGACAGAAGTGGACATTGCAAAATGTTTCAGGACCTAGCTCACATATTCTTGAATATTGTAATCATTTAGTCCAGCAATCATTTACTGACTGTAATTTTAAAAAGCTGTTTCTTTCCTTTTGCATTTCTTTTATCACTGTTTTAATTTACACTATGAAAAGAAAGGGGAAAAGAGCATGGAATTTGAAATGTTCATCTCAAAAACAGGCACAAAAAATGCATTCATTATTAACATATCTTTGCAGTAAGTGTAGTGAATAATCTGCATTTATCATTTCCAGTTGACCCCTTAGCATATGGTCTACCAATACATCACGAACACACCAACGGACTGAAAGCTGGATAACTGCTGGTGTAATTGTAACTGAAAGGCATTACACTGCCATGACTGCCTGTGTGTGAATCTACCAGATTCATCATCACAAAGAGAAGTGCCAGATACTCTCTGCTAAAGGATCAGGACAGGCAGTAACACTGACTCATTTCTTATGGTATTCTGCTCCAAGATTTTCTTGAGACCAAAGCAGAAAACTCATTCTAAATGGAAAGAAAAGGAGAACTGGGAATGCCAGCCAGCTTTTGCTTTCTCAGATGACTGTGAACTAAACTCATTTTGGTTACTCATACAGAGATTCTTGTTATTCCTTTCATACATTCTTCTCAAAACCCCCTAAGTAACACAAAAATCAAGTCCTTCCCCAAAGTTAACATACACTTCATCTAGAACCCAGCCATTCTTTTGCTACAGATCAACAGCCTCCTAATTTTGATTTAAACAAATAGTTCTGCCAGTTTTTCACTGGCCTCCAGTTACAGGTGAGATAAAATACTGGAGTTCATTAAAATAAAGTAGACCTAATTATAGGACTTACCCAAGAGACTCAGACATTACAGAATATGCTTACAGATTTAAAATTAAAATATATGCATTTTTAAATAATTGGTAAGTTTCTTTGTAGGTCACATAAGACTACTGACAACAATTAATCTGAATGTTATGTACACTTGAAAATAGTAAAAAGTAAAGTAAGAACAAGTGAAGCAAAGATTATGCATTGTGATTTTCTATCACATCTCTATAAAAAGATATAGAAGTGATATCTACGTAATATAAAATTTGGAACACTGAAAGTGCATCATCTCAAAGCCCTAGAAAACTATGGAGTCAAAAGTGATCTAACAGCCAGGAGCGATTTACCAGAAGGTTCTCAAAAAAAAAAAGCCAGTTAGGACTACACCCCAAAGACTTTCTTGTATCTTCACCTAGAAATATCTTTATTGCCTTTCAATCTCAGTATTTAAGATTTATAAATATGAGGGAAGTGTGTTCTGGAATTTTAGTTTCGTGTATGAACACCTATTACCTATTTGTACAAAAACTGTGCCATTTTGAGAAAAATATTTTCATTCTTAGAAAGGAATTTAAGTATTGGGGGACTGAGATGCTTATATTAACTCAGCAAAATGTAATTAACTGAGAGAGCATTCCCACATATTTCTATACTCCAAGGACACAGTGGTATTTATAAAGGTCATAAAAAAGGGAATGGGATTCTGCATTTGCTGTGTGAACAAGAGGATACAATATCAAGTAAGTGAAATAACAAATTCTTTCTCTCTACCTTAATGTATTGAAAAGTATTTCTTTACAAAATGTACTCATTTGTAAGCAGGCATTAGATGAAGTAAAACAGTTTCTCTTGTTTGTTCTCATTCTGTTTATCTCCATAAAATTTCTGTGTACTGTACAACTCCTTGAGAAGGGAAAGAGACATTTGTTTTCATCCTTAGCATGATAAATATTTTTGGAGAGAGGAGAAATCACTGGTAACACCTCCACTATTTGTTTTGATTTTTAAAATGCTATTTTATACTAATTGATAAATTGGATTTATCTGTGTATTTTAATTATGATGTTAAACATGAATTTTTTATTTAAGTGCTAATGAACCTTTTATGTAATAATGCAAAAGCCAGCATAGCTTGAAAAATAAGCTCACATAGAAAAGATAACATGCAACAGGCAAAAAAGATGCTCCTTCAAGTGGACATTCATGTATGAGATTCTCTGAACTGTTTCCAAAGAAAACGAACATTTCAATGAATCATGTACTAACAATATATGAGAAAATTAACATCTGGGCTGTAGTCAATCCAAAGCCTATCATGGGGGAACCTACTGTGCAACTGGTAGGAAGCACCTTGGATATATGTCAAGGTACCATACAAGTCCCATAGACAAAGGCTGTCCAAACCCACACGCATTCAATGCTTCTCTGCTGTGCTTTTTCTAACCTCCTCCGTGCAAACGAACACTACCCACCACTGTGGCTGAATTGATTACAAGGATTTCAGCAAGAAAAGAGCTGCTTAAAAGGAGTGTTCCACATCACCTTACAGTAAACATGCATGCATGTGCAGTATACACAAACATGCAGACACACACACACAGACATACATATAATACGTATGAACGTATGAATGCTATATATTGATAATTTGTTTCTAATGAATAGCAAAAAAAGACAAGCACCAAACAGAATATTTAGCCAGGAGTGATGCATCTGCATCCAGAAACTGAATAAACCCCACATATTGTCCAGTAGCAGAAATAGTCATGTTCAGAACTGGCTCAGTTTGAACAGCCTGGGCTAAGGATCCAGAAATTGGACACTCCCTTTTCTAAATCAGCCACAAGATTAGGAGTTCGGTGGGCATTTTAGCATTGTGCCTGTGACCTCCATAAGACTAGACACTCTAGGAAATAATCACAGGATTACAGAATCTTATTTGGGGCAAGGGTGGGGCTCATTCTTTGGCTAAATTCTCTGCTGCTCTGGTTAAGTTCCTCGAAGAACACTGGTGTATAGTTCAGTTTCCATGCTAAGCTGCCATTTGTGGCTTTTCTAGTCTTTGTGGGCCTTGAATTTTCCCAAGCTGGGAGCAGAAAAAAGTCCCGATGTCCAATTTCATTTGCAAGCAAACTGTGTATGTAGTAAGTATTCCCCCTTTAAAATAAAATGTGAAACCTGATTTAAGTACCCATGTATCATAAGCAGAGGATACTAGGTCTTGGATCCCAGTAGGGTGAGATGCCAAACTCAAAAACCAAAGAAAGACAGAGAGGTGTTGATGCCTGGCTTGATCAATGCAGCATTCAGCTCAGCCTTTATTGACTCTGCTCTGAGATACTGGACTCCACACAACTGGAAATGGAGGCATCTCATTCTGGGGCCAAATTCCTATAAAAGATACTCACCTAAACCCTTTGGTTTTGACTTGTAAATTTTATTTATACACAAAGATCTATAACAATCCCTTCCTTTAATACAAAACAGAAGGACTTGTCAACATAATACACCTATGAAATGCACTTTTTAGTCAGGTAGATAATATACATTCAGTACATGTGTTATATTTCACAGTGCAAAAGACTCTGGACCAGCACTGTGGATCAAAATTTGTTTGGGGAAACAGCCCTTAAAAGACAGTCGATCTGTAGATTTCTTATTGTAATTGCCTTCTAGATCTGCACTGGCAGATCATTACATTTGAATTTGCACAATTGTAAATTTACATTGAAAAAATGTGTATCTGTGACAAAACACGGCCCCTTACACATTCTTCCACTATATTAAATAATCCATAAAGACAAAAGTATTCAAATAAAAATGCAATAGTCAGAACAGCTACTGCTACAGAAGAGAAACTTATTAGGCATACGCAGCAGACTCATTCCATGTGTTTGAGCAGTGCAACTCATTTAGACAATATCCCTCCTCTAAACAAGAGGGGTGCTAAATAGAAGCTCAGATATATCCAAATAGCCAAAAATATTTTGTACTCAGCTGTTGCACTCTACATTATAATTCTTACCTTTAAAATCTACTAGCACAGACCAATATTCTTCCAAAATAATTTTCTTTTTCTTAGAACCTCTTTAGGGGAGCCTCTCCACCACTGGCCCTGTACTACTTGAGTCCCAAACAGAGAAAGAAGTGAAGAAAAGGACTGAAAGTGAGTGGAGAGTTTAAAACTGAAAGTGCAGATAAACAGTAAGAAAGAACTGAATCTTTAAAATATTAGTCCTTTTTCCTCATAAGCACCTGAATAAATACAATATCATCATGAAAGTTGGTCATATAAGCCAATAAAAGGTGCCAAGATACAGAGAAGAAGTAAAAATACAGATGACTTTTTATCTGGGAAATATTTGCAATAGTTCTCAAATAACTAGGACATTAGGATTTACACATCTGTATTTCAGATTATAGATTTTGGTCTGTTCTGGAATATATAGGGGTTTATGCCTATATAGAGTTGTACTATGATATTTTAGACTCCATTTGGAGACACAGCATACCTTCATGTGCTTTGTATTCTTAGAAATTAAGAAAAGATATCCCAAGAACAGAGATAACCACTAAGTACATTCAAACCAGTCCAGACAATGAATTATGAATAAAGTTAAACCAGATATTATGCATATTTCTGGGAATAAAAAAATTAAAATGAGAAGCTCTGACTAGCTAACTGAAAGACAACTGGAAGAAGGAAATAGTGTAACCATAACCTGGATTGTGGATGATATGTTATTTGAGATATTGTATAAATCTGGAAAGGAAACTATAATGTATAGAAAGCTGAATTTACCAATAATAAAGATCACAGAAGTTCAACATAATCATCTGAAAGAGTACATCCTATGCAAAAAAATGGTTGTTTTTACTTGCTTTCATGTGAAAATAACATTTCTAATATTAAAGATACGCTAACAAATCTCCTCTTCTTCCAAAGGTGGTGTAACAACCTAATCAAGTGATGAAACATTTTAACAGTCAATGTGTTCTGAGTCTGCAATATGATAGGAATGGGGAAGGAAAACTATAGTTTGCCTGCATTTGAAAGATAAGACAGATTAACACTGCCTGGGAATTTTAAAGTACTAAGAGCTGTTTCTGAATAATTCCATATGTGAACACTCTTATTTTGGAATAAGAGAGTGCTTTGTTCCTGTTCAGCTTGACCCACTTTCCAAAAGCATTTAATTAGGAGCATTTATATGTGTAAAAAAGGCTTTTGTTTGTTCTCTTGATTGAAACAATAAAGTTCAGTATCTAAGGTTTCTGATTCAAAATATTTTAAATATTTAAAAAAAAAAAAAAAAAGCTATGGTAGCCTAGGTATTAAAATTCAATTGTGGCATTTTAACTGCTTCTCTAAATAAATGATTTAGAAGGCAAAAGGTTTTTCAAACAGTCTTCAGTCAGCAATTACTTTCCGGTGTAATCCCTAGGCTGGAGATGGCTACTCAGAATTCTGTAAGACAAACCTGCTCTTTGCAAAAGATGAAGTAACAGCAGAGGTTTTTAAGAGTATGTGTCAAAGGGTCAACTGTAGTGTCTTGGGACTTCAGAAATCAAACTATTTACCTAAAGTAAAAATCATGCAGTCTAGAGAGGACAAGACTTCCTGTACTCACAGCCGATCCAAATCCAGGTGAATAGAAATCTGTGCTGCCAACTGAAACTGTCAAGCTCAGCACTTTGGCAACCACGTATGCCCAGATATTTGCTCAGAATGCAGGCAGAGTGAACCCACAGTGTCTCAGAAAATAGAGGGTAGGCATGTTTAGAAAGCTAAAAAATTGGAAGCCTAATTTCAGATGTCTGTAAGTAGGTCTAGTAAGTATGAGTATGTTTGCATGTTCAACCTCTGCCTGGGTACCACAGCTTTGTAAACCTCCTGAGCTGCTGATGCTGGTACAGAAATTAGTACATAGCTCAACATTATAGCATCAGCCTTGTGGTGGCACCCACGCTTGAGAAGCAGGAAGAACAGCTGCATTTAGCATTTTCATCTCCATGTGATCCCAAGTGCTCCCTGTCACTTCCACTGCACAAGCAAGTGAGGTACATTAAATGCTAGAGTAATATCACATAGTTTATGCCATGGGTGGCTAGCACATTCAATCCTTCAACCGTACAGATAAGGAATTGTCACTGGCATGAAAGGTAGTGTAAAAACCCCACATCCTCTGGTATGCGTCAGGCAGGGGGATTACATGCAATGCTGAACTGTCCCTGGCGGGATGGCTGACAATAAGAGTCCACACATGCAGACTCAGACATAATTCACTAAGAAGAAATGAAAACTCTTCAGGAATGTAATATAGCAACAAGCTTGCATCTTGCACCCTTCCAGAAAGGTCTTTATACTGTTTAAGTGACATCTCCAACCTTTTGTACCCACCATATCTGCCTAACTGTCCTATAAACAGAGAGGAGGCTCAGGTCCCTTTGCTGTCATCAAATATTAATGCAGATCTTAAATATTTGATCTTCATTCAAAAAACAGAAGATCACACACTATGTATTCAGCAGGTACTGTGATAACCCTTTCTGTTGTGTTTAAGAACAGATTAAAACCAAGTAACTTGGCAGGCTACTGTTAAAACAATGATGTCATGTTTTAGCTTGTGGTTGATGTAATCCTGCTCTTACCTTCTACTGCTTCCATGAGAAACAGTGCATTGTGGCTTTCTTGGAAACAAGAAATGACACTACAAGCCACATTAACAATGCACCTTTAAAATCTGTCACATTTTATCTTGAAATTATTTTCACTAAAAGAACTTACACAAATACTAGGGGCTTCAAAAATATTTTATGCACAGTCTAGAATAAGAAAACTATTGTTTCTATCCTAGAAACACCTGTTTCTATTAATTGCTGAGTACTGTTGTGAAAGAGAAATGCGAGTTGGGGTATTACTCAAAACAAGCCCTTTTCCCCAACATTTTTATGTCAGCATTTGTAAAACCTCTGAGGTACAGACCTCTACTGATCTGCAACCATGTCTTATCTTAGAATACCTCATAAGGATTAGGTAGGAAGCCTACAGACTCTCTGTGGAAACATGCAGCACACTGGGTAAGAGTTCTACTCTAACCAGCAACAACTGAAAACGGGTGACATTTGAACAATGGAAAACTGGTTTTCCTTTCATTCCAGGTCCTTCAAATTACTGAAAAAGATTCCAAGAAACTGCAGGAAGAGCTTAATTTCATTATGGTAAAGCAAACATATGTTCTATTTGATGTCAATGCTATAGAAGAAATATGTATCAATAAAAGCACCTTGCTAGCTAGGAAAATTTTAAGAATATAAATTATTATCTTTTACTGATCCATTCAATGAAAGAATATTACATAGTTTACTCGTCACCACCTAAGTGGTCTCTTTACTTTTTTGCAATTAAGATATATTGAAATTAATGCTTTACACATTTTCAATGTAATTTTAATATATTAAATTTGGAAATAAATTAGTTGTTTGACCACCAAAGTCTGCTGGGGAAAATATCTTTAAAGCATAAATACTTAAGACACTAAAAAACCTGCTGGATGTTATTAAATTGTATTTTATAGCATACTATGTTATGTTGTGAAAAATCAATTCCACTTTTTTCATATACTCAAATAAATTTTTTGTCATGAATCACAATCTTTCTGGTGTCAAATAGGCTTTTGTACTTTTTAGACTTACTTCACCAGTTTTATCCCATTGTTTGCACATATTTTTGAAAATCATTTTGGAAAATCTTATTGTGACTTATTTTCAACTACTGGTAACAGCTCTGGCACAAAAACACATCACTACTTCAAATACTTTTTTGTTGAAAAACAAAGGAAAATAGTCTTTTGAACACATTTGCATTACGATATTTTAAAAAGAGTGTAGCAAAAATTACCCAGTACAATAAAGCAAATCTCATAATCAAATACAATAAATAAAATCTCATTATCACAGAAAGTGATGAGGAGGTTTTTTGCTTGTTCTCAGTACTAGGAGATAAATGATTAAATTCTAAACATCGTGTTCCTGTCTTTGAAGCTCCCTGTCACTGTCTCATGAAGAGTTTGTCATACATTTGCCAACATTAAAGCTCAAATATTAGAATTTGCCTCAGAACAATGAAATATTATTCTGAAATAAAAACTTCCATTTTCAAACCATATTGGTTACTTCCCTCTTAATTAGCCTGCTCTCGTTATCCAGACATAGCAAGTATTCATACAGTTTTTATGTTGTAACTGGTATGACAAAATTAATATAAAAATGCAATCTCATTATGAAAAATGCAATACTAATAATCAACGTTTCAATAGCAGAAAATTACCAAATACAGAAGCAACTGCCCAGTGTAGCAATACATGATGAGATATATTGCTAGAGTCCATCCATCCAGTTCTATCACTGCAAGAGCAGTGAAAAGGAATCAATAGGGGACCACTTCGTTCTCACTCGGAAATCGAATAATATTTGATGTTTGCAAGAAACCACTGGATCACTACTTTCTAGTCAGTGTCCATAAAGAGCCTGGCTTCTAGGTTAATAACCAAAATGTGAATTTTTCTCTGCCATGTTTAAAAGAAACATTTTTATAAGTCAATATTCTACCACATGTGTCAGCTGAGAAACAGGGCTTTAGGGAAAGACTTTACTGATTAGCACATAATACCTGTTGCTTTCTATCCAGGCACATACTTATTCAGCACACTGCATGCAAAAGACTGCAGCAGTTCTGGATAAACTCAACACAAACAGTGATTCAATTACTCATTTTAAACGTTAAGAAACAGCCCCTGGGAAAACACCCAAGACATTTTTATCCAGAAGCAGTATGACTACCATATAATTAATTACAATTTGGGAGAAGTGCCACAGATATGCAAGAAACTCAAAAACAGTTACTCACAACCTAATAGGGTGGAGAAAGTAGAAGCTACAAATAGACTATCAAGCAAAGAAAATTTAGATGTGAAAGAAGCAAACCTAGGGGTATTTTGAAATTACAGGCAAAGAGGAAAGAAAGGCATATAACAGATAAAACTAAAGATTGCATTGTTATTTTACAAAAAGTGTTTCACTGTCATGCAATTAAGAAGGAAGGTGAAAAGAAACTAACACATAATACATGTAATTTTGCTGGGTGTAGAATCTGGACAATTAAACCAGCATTTACTTGGTTACCACTGCTGTTCCCAATGTGAAAAAATGCTCAATTGCTGTACAAATAAATTCAACCACATTAAGGTCAAACCACCAGTAAACGGAGAAGCAGGAGAGCATCTACAGGAAACAAATGGCAGTCTTTCCTTCATTTAAGACAGAGCCACCATAAAAAGCTTTCAGACAAACTGGCAAAACTTCAAATTGCATACTGTATTGAAATGTTTTCTTCCTTGATGATGAAGGCGAAATGCTACTGTATTTTTTGCTTGACACTGTAAGTGCATTTTTATCAAGAGCAGGCTGAGGGATGTTGATAATCTCTCCAACTACCAATTAGTTTCCAATTCCTTTATTTTCAGTCTTCTGTTTCTTCTCAGTATTATTCGGAGTTCATAGAGTGACATCATCATATTCATTTTCTGTTTCAGGTACAGATGAGTCTTTCTCCTGTTCTTTCTTCTGTGATTCTTTCGTCTCTGTGGGTATTCCCAAAACTATTGCTGACAAACTTATCTTCAGTCTGGAGGGCTCATATACAACGTACCATCAGAAGCGTATTATTCTTTGTTTGAGACGTGGGTGTTGAGCAGCTGCCTGGCTAGCATTATAAAATGTAATGTGGAAGCGTAAAATGCACTACTAAGTCCTAATCAAGCTTACTAAGGTAACTAAAATGTTACTTGAATGGTTTAAATAGCCTAACACCAGCAATTGGCAAGAATTTTTTTTTAACATATCCTGTGCACAGTGTTATTGATCTCCCTCAGAAACTTAAAGACTGCAAATACAATGCATATTTTTACCATTTAGTTGAAAGCTTGTATATTTATATATACATATATATAGAATTAACAAGCAAGCTAATTAACAAATTAACAGTGTATCTTAGACTCACAACTTGCCTTTCATAGATACCATTCAGATACTGCGTGTCTTAGATACTCCTTTTAGAATGGGAAGAATGACTTTCTGCAGGTGTCTCCCATCTCAGCAAGACTGTAGAATGACCTTTGTAACAAAGTCAGATGGGACACCAAACTTGTAAAAAGTTCCACTGAAAAGCAAATCGATCCACTAATGTTCTGCTACTTAAAAATGCATCTGTTTGAGGTATTATTTGAGCAGAAAGAAGCATTACCTTTTACCATATTATTATGCTTTTATGCAGATAAAATAGACATTTGTAGTCTGATATTTCATTTTCCATATTGCTACTGCTAGATGGCAAGGATTAAGGGAGACTGTAAGAGTACTTTAACCTCCAGCTTGGCCCACACTCCAGAATATGAATTTTGGCTGTGCAGAAAGTAACAGTAACCTGCTGGGTGGTTTCCACCAAGCAACAGACTTCTTGAAGTTCTTCTACCTCAGATGTAGCACAGGGGAAGTCTGATGTATAAACTTCTTACAAGCCACTCAGAAGAAACATCACAGAAAACAGCTTGGCATGTGATAACTTTCTTTAATGTGTATATAATCTCAATTTACATTATAATACTATAAACCAACTTTCTTTGAAACAAGCCTACAAAAATCTTCATTAATGGATCCTGAAAATATTTAAGTGATACACTTAATGCTAAAGGTATATTTGACATAAGATTTACGTAATGCTCCCTCTGACAGTCAGAGGGTCTACTGAACCTCTTTACCAGGGTATCAAAAACTGACCAATCATTCAGGTGAAGGAGTATATATTGAAAAGCTCAATTCATTCCAGCATTCACTTGTCTTCTTTGGGATTTGAGGTGACATACAACAGCTGCCATGAGGTGGGTGGTCCAAAGAAGGACACTTTGTTTGGCTTGCTGTTTTGTTTGCTTTAAATAGCAAACTGAACACAAGTTTGAAGACAAAGCTTCAACACTACCTTCACTGTCACATCAATTTTTAACTCCTGAACACACACCCCGTGGGGCTGGCACACAGATAGAGAAAACTTCTGGTGCAGATGTAGGATCTGCTGAAGTTAGTGGATGCTGCTCTGTAACATCTGGTCAAAGCCTGATTACCTGAGGTGCATACTGATGCAGTTCAGCAGATGTTTTACTTCTGCCTTTTATTCATATCAATCTCTTTTGGTTCCCATATTTTTAAACATACTTTTAAATAAATGTGCAGCTGATATGCATTGTGGCACTTATTAGCCATAGAATCATAGAATATGCTGAGTTGGAAGGGACCCATCAGGGTCACCGAGTCCAACTCCTGGCCCTGCTCAGGACACCCCAAGACACCATGTGCCTGAGAACATTGTCCAAATGCTTCTTGAACTCTGTCAGGCTTGGTGCTGTCACCACTTCCCTGGGAAACCTGTTCCAGTGCCCAACTGCCCTCTGGGTGAAGAACCTTTTCCTGCTATCCAACCTAAACCTCCCCTGACTCAGCTTCATGCCGTTTCCTCAAGTCCTGGCACTGGGCAACAGAGAGAAGAGATTGACCCCTGCCCCTCCACTTCCCCTCACAAGGAAGTTGTAACTGCAATGAGGTCTCCTCTCAGTCTTCTCCAGGCTGAGCAGACCAAGTGCCCTCAGTCACTCATCATGTAGCTTCCCCTCAAGGCCTTTCACCATCTTTGTGGCCCTCCTCTGGACACTGTATAATGGCTTCATGTCTTTCTTACACTGTGGCACCCAAATCTGCACACAGGACTCGAGGTGAGGCCGCCCCAGTGCAAAGCAGAGCAGAGTGCCCCTGCCTTGCCCAGCTGGGGATACTGTGCCTGATGCCCCTCAGGACACATTTGGCTCTCCTGGCTGCCAGGGCATGGTAGTAAGCAGGTCTTTGTTGTGAATGGATTTCTAACATTAATTCTGATCCCCTTTTAGATCTTTTCATCATATTAAATGCAAAAATCTCAACATTGACCAAACTCTAAGTAACAAGTAAATTCTGTTTCTGTAATTTCTGTGTGCTTCAAGGAAAAGACAACTGCTTGTGTACATGTACATGTAAGAAGAACTAGACCTGGATACAGTGTTTTGTCTGTATTAAGTAGTCTTCCAATTTCACTATTTTTGATGTATTAGTAGAACCACAATAACATCCTTGTTTTAATGTCCTAGCTACCTATAATTACTAAAAACCCTATTCAAATCACATTTTAAACCACTTTAAAATTAATGTTTCAAAGTTCATTAAAATACAATTTCTTCTTCTCTGAAAATAAAAAGTAAGTAATTTAAACTCTATTCCAATATAGCTGTTTTCCTTCACCTGTTGACTTTAAATAAATATATATTAACGTGTACAAAACCAAGAAATTAAATGCAGATATTTCACCAAGATGCATCTAAATTCACATAGAACTGAGAAAAATGGGGATAATAACAGTGCACTTTCTTAATCTAATATAAGTGAAGAACATCCATTCTCTCTACGGCTAGAGAAAGTCAGATGTAGTGCTCATGTAAAAATAATTCAAAGCAAAGTTCTGTTTGGACTGTGAAAATGACACATAAATTCTTTATGCATTGTCATACTGGGATTGAGTTAAAGCCAAACAAGCATCTGATTCTTGCTTTGAATACTGGTTGATTGACTGCTGTTGTCAACCATTTAATGGGACTCACATTCAAAAGACTGCTGAAAGACTGTCTCATTTTAGCAATCTGAGATGTCAGTAACAAGATAAGTTCAAGAAGAGAGATTTCAACAAATGTTTGGGAAAAACATTGTCCATATCTACCAAATATACTACTAGACAGATTATTTTTTTTGTATTGAGTTATATACTGAATTCCTTAATCAGACACATATTCCAAAATAGTCTGAAGAATATTTGTAAATAGTGGAGCTTCAATTTCACCCAAATCAAAATTTTTATACCATGCTAAATGATCTTGTAATTTCTTTCTCTGAGGCATTTGGATGCATACATGTAATATTTAAATGTACAAACATGTACAGAAGACATTATGTATATAGCTGTATACACAAAGATAAACATGAGATGCATAACACAAGGTAATAAATATAAGACAGATAGATATATAGATAGATAAATAAATATGTGTAAAGATATCTCATTTTGATTTTAACTGATCTGGATTTTGCAATAGTTTTGCCATATCCTACCCTTTTTTCCTCTGTACTGCTTTTGATTTTTTTGTAACAATTTACCTAAGCTAAAGAAAGGTGACCCTAAGCACAGCCAAAAACATTAACAGCAACTAGATTTGTGAAGTGCCTGACATGTTTAAAGTACTGTGTAAGTATTAATTAAAAGTCCTCAAAACAATCCTCAAGACCAGTAAGCACTTCCAGCAGCAGCACTGCAGCACAGAAAAAGAAGTCACCACAAGGGAGAAACCAAATTGTCACCAAAGCCCTACACATAGTCCTGAAACCAGCACTAACTTCTAACAGTGTTATTTCTGTTAAGACAAAGCACAAAGACACAACTGTGATTTATAGCACTGCAATAATCTAGCAAGGTGTTTCTACAATGTTGAAAGTCTAATGGTATCCTGAAGAGTTATTATCAAATCTGTGGTACCACTGAAATTCTCACTGTATATGAATGTAGTCCAAGTAGGGTCACATCTCTGCCAAACCAGAGACATTTCACCCAGCTTTAATCATCTGTAAGTACTGTGTCTAATCTGACTTAGTCACGCAGCCTGTCTTTAAAGTCAACAGACAGATGAGCAGCTCTGGAGAGTGAGACATCTCACTTATCTTAAACACTCATTTTAGGATGAGAAATTTAATGGGATTCTGGAAATGGATAATTGAACAGAAACTTTTAGCTGCCAGCAAGAACCTGCAAGAGCACAGAGTTCCGGCAGAGCCAAGGCTGAGGGAGAGACTTCTGTCAGACTCCATGGATATTACAAGAATTGCCTAACACACACTCCAGAAAAAATTGGCTTTTTGCACATATAACTCAGAGACACAAATGATCAGAAGAAAATTAAGATGTACTTACCAAAAACAATAGAGGACTCACAGTAATAGTAACCATTTGATTGCTTTTTTTTCAACATGGAGCAAAGATCAAAGCGGTGCAAGATCTCATCTCCAAAATAATGGTTTTTGAAATCTTCATACAGACTAGAGTCAATTTTCTTCACCTTTAAAAAAGCAATATAAAATTCAATTAGGCATTCTACTTGGAGACTGAATTTTCATATTTAATTTCTATAGTTTTCATTTTAGCCATAGGTATAGTTAGGATGGAAAACTACTTCAAGATCCAAAAAGAATACAGAAATAATCATATGCCAAATCTTCTGCTTTAGGGAAGCACTGTCTACTTCAGAACTAAATGAAATAAAAATGTCATTAGTTCTCCTTTCCATCATTTCATCTTTAGACCTGTAGGAAACAAAAACATACACAATGCTACAACTGCTTTAACTTCCAATGGTTTGCAACAGTGTTCATGGAACATGTAACTGGAAATTATTCTTGCTATCATCACTGGGCATGCTACAACAAGGCAGAATCTCAAATGGTTGTCAAGGGCAGTTTTCTAAGTCATTAAAATCAGCACACAGGAAAAAATGGTTGTATTTTATTAGCACTGGACTTTTTAACCTCAGTAAATCTAAAAACTTACTGTGATTTATAATATTGGAATCAGTATGCAGTTGATACATGAAGCGGAACATAATAAATATTCTATTAGGCTATTTTCAGAAAACATCATTTCAGTAGTTATTTTAGGAGTTTAGGGGTCCTCATTCCATTCCACTGTCAATCAAAATATAGGATCTCTGTAGAAATTCAGTCTTTTCTCCTTCAATCTACCTCCCAATAATCCTGTTTACTATTTAAATATCATTACTCTATGATAAGGAATGTTAGGAGCCTCTAGCAGCCCCAGCCCAGTGCTCCCTACTGCCCAGCTGCTGGACCCCAAGTTGAGTGTGTGGAGTCCCAGTCTTTGATGGATGTACCTGCTGCTTTCACCTCCCAGAGACACATACTCATGCTCAAAGGACACGGACACTGCTGGCTACATGGATGCCACTGCCTTCACCAGCACCTGCACATGGGGCTCACAGGACACACAAGTGCAGGTCGCTCCTGGCAGGGACAGAAGCTCAGCAGCGCAGGACACACATGACTTTATCTCCATGTTCACATGTGGACATTCCTGAAGCACCGTCATGGCCCCTCTGTCCACCTGGCATCCCTGCCCAGATTGCCAGGCTCTTACTGAGCCCACGGGTCTCCCACATGCTGGCTGGCTCTGCTTGAGGTTTGGCAGTGAACTCCTACACTCCTCACACACACAGTGTGGGGAGGATACAGACATTTGCCCCTGGCAATGTCAGACAAGTGCACCCACCAGGCTCATTTTAAACAGGACTGGTTCCTTTTGCAGTCCATACTGTCTACTCCTCTTTTGTGTTCTTCCCCAACCTCTCCCCCTGCACACACCCTGCATTTGCAGAGTCAACCTGCCAGCATCCTGGACCCTCGGCTTTACATGCCCAACAGCTGCAAAGTCCACGTTTGCCTGTGGTTTCTCAGCAGCCCATCAGTGTGAGAAGTAAAGTCTACTTTAGTGAAGGTCAAAATGTTTTTTCATTTCCTTAATCTCTGAAATGATGACATCTAGTGGTGGATGCTTTTCATTTCAGGAAATGGAAATTTGGGAGTCTACATCTCCGTGGAAGTCTACATTTATTCCATTCTCACAGTCGTTACCTAAAATCGTATATTCTATGGCTAAACTAGTCCTTATGTACCAAGGTTATTCCGAAATTAAATCATCATTCCTTGATTTTTGGCTGACAGTTCTTGGAAATACAGTTAGACATCAATTAGTAATAAAAAAAAAAGACCTTTTCAGCCAGGAGAACATTTGTCAAAATGTGAAGCCTTGAGTACTTCTGGAATGAAATGAAGAAAAGATAAAAATCACAACTTCATGCTCCAACAAAAAAAAAATAACATTTACAAGAGGTTGGGATGTTGCTTGTCAAAGACAGATTGGTAAGGTGTGAATCAAATGTTGAATGCTCAGGAATTGAGTTGTGCTTGTGATGCACTACTGAAAGGTATTTGGAAAAGCAGCCCTGGGAAAACTATGATATATTTAGTAACTGGAACAATTTCTGGAGTGCTGCTTGCAGTGAGATGTGAAAGGATGAAGCAATGCAGGTGCACGGGAAGGTCATGGCTCATTTCTTAACTGAAAGGGTCTGGAGCAGTAGAAGTGCAAGTGAAAAGTTGTTACCACATGGGAATAGAACACATGCTGATTATAAAGATAAGCTGTAATGGGGGAGGGTGAGAAACAAGAGTACTTGAGAGGCCACTTTGCAGCGTTTGGTGCTGGAATGGGAGAAGGAAGACATCTGCCTCTCGAGGAAGCACAGTAATGGATAATGCCTGTAAAGGACATGGCTGTGTAACACGGGCCTGGAGAGGCACGGCATGAGGAGCTCTTGAAGGACTGGCAGGGCATCAGGGAGCTAGCCTTTGGCAGTCCTGCCATATCTGATTTTTCTCCCTGTGTCCCTGGGAAGGTGCAGCCTGCCATCCCCAGCCCACAGCTGAACCCCATGCAGTCCCCCTGGCTGCTGCCACAGTCAGCCTTGGGACCAGGGGCAGGAATCAGGCGTGGGACCAGGGGCAGGAAGGCTCCAGTGGTGACAGCGCAGGTAGCAGAGACACAAGCAGCTCCGGGCTCCGTGTGCCAGACCCCACAAGCCAGCACACCACTGGAGTGCTCCCTCCAGGCGGGACCCGCAGGCGGCCGAGCGTCGCTCCCCGCGGGGCGGCCGGGCCGCCAGAGCCGCCCGCCGAGACAGGGCCGCTGTGGGCGCGGCCCGGCTGCGGAGGAGGGTCCGGCCCTTCTGACGGGCCCTCCCGGTGGAGCGCCGAGCTCCCGCCCGGAGAGGAAGGGAAAGGGGTCGGCTGAACACTTCTGGGCTGCAGGGAGGCGCAGCAGCCGAGAGGAGCTGCCCGTCTGTGGTGAGGAGGGTGAGTACAGAGCAAAGAAGTGGGAATGGGTTGGAAGTGAGGGTGCTGACAGGGATTGGTATATCTGATCCCTTAAGTGCTTGTATAGAAACTGGTACTGCGTGATGGTGCAGTGTAAATATGGGGCTGGGACCCTGAAATGGTGGCCAGGCTATGGGGCTGCACTGCTGAGAGGAGCCATGGTCAGTGCAGGTGCGTGTCACGAACCTCTGAGGGAGGATGATTTTGTACGTGGATATACATGTCCGTGTACATTACTGTATTTATGGGTACCAGGGCATACATAGATACTTTAAAAAAATAAAGGACACAAAGAAAAACTGTAAAACTAATGCTGGTAGTTAGTTCTGTTACACCTTCCTTGGAAACAGATGGTGGCTGTAGTTACTGGCTGCATCTTTTCACTTGAACAGTTATAGTTAACTCCTGGTAGCATCTTAGTTTATTCAGGGTTGGAAGAGTGAGTGTTAACCTCCTGTTGTCAATCAAAGTTACTTCTCAGGACCTTTTGGATGAGTTGTGAATAAAAATACCTCTTGCCAACAGAATGAGTGCCACATCAGCCACGAGCTGTGCCTTGCCACCACCGCTTGGGCCCGAGCAAGAAGAGCAAGAGAGCTCGGAGATACATATGTCTGTTTTGTGGTATGCAGGGCAGCTGGCAATTACTTACTATGATACAGAAGATTGCTCAGTCTACTTCATGCCTGAGATACCTGATAACGAAGACCTCAAGCTACTGCAAAAAGTGATTGGGGAACTTAACCCTCAATGCATAGTCACCAGTGCAAAACAGGACCAGAATATTGCCAAATTCCTGACCAACCTAACAGCTACTGCTGGTGATAAAGACACGGGAAAACCAGAAATTGTCCTGTTTCCTAACATAGATTTTGGTTTAGAAGTCACCAAGCAACGGATCCTATCTAGGCAATTTCCATTTATCCCATCTCATATGACTGCAACAGAGAAAATTCTCTATTTGTCCTCAATCATCCCTTTCGAGAGTCCACTCATGATACGAGCCTTAGGGGGCCTCCTTAAGTTTCTAGACAGGAGAAGGGTTGGAGTTGAGCTCGAAGACAGCAGTGTAGCAGTTCCTATTTTGGCCTTAAAAAAATTTGTGCTGTCAGATACTGTGAATATGGACCAAGACACTTACTGTGTCCTGCAGATATTTAAAAGTGATATCCATCCTTCTGTGTACAAGCTATCCAGTGGACTAAAAGAAGGATTTAGCTTATACGGAATTTTAAACCGTTGCAGATGCAAATGGGGAGAAAAACTGCTGAGGCTGTGGCTCACACGACCTACCCGGAACGTGACAGAGTTGAACAAACGGCTAGATGTTATCAACTTCTTCCTGCTGGCTCAGAACCATGAAACAGTCCTCACTCTTCAAAACTGCCTCAAGAATATTAAAAATGTGCCTCTTATTTTAAAGAGAATGACTCTTTCCAACACAAAAGTTAGTGACTGGCAAGCACTGTATAAGACGGCATACAATGCAGTGTGCCTTAGAGACACGTGTCGTTCTCTGCCCAATACTATTGAACTTTTTCAGACTATTTCACGTGTCTTCACTGATGATCTGCACTACATTGCTAATCTAATCAGCAAAGTGGTAGACTTTGAGGGCAGCCTCTCAGAGAACCGCTTCACTGTTAGACCTAATGTAGATGCCACTATCGATGAGAAGAAACGAAAGCTGATGGGACTGTCAGACTTCCTTACAGAAGTGGCACGAAAAGAACTGGAGACTTTGGACAATCACATTACCTCCTGTTGTGTGATCTACATTCCTTTGATTGGGTTCCTTCTGTCCATTCCACGCCTACCAAATATGGTGGAGAAGAGTGACTTTGAAATTGAAGGCTTGGACTTCATGTTCTTGTCAGAGGATAAACTGCACTACAGAAGTGCCCGGACCAAGGAGTTAGACAGCCTGCTGGGTGACTTGCACTGTGAGATCAGAGACCAGGAAACACTCATCATGCACCAGCTGCAGACAAGGATCTTGGAGAAGTCTGAAGTACTTAACAGTGTGATTGAGTACACTGCACACCTGGATGTACTGCTAGCCTTGGCAGCGATGGCCCGGGAGAATGCCTATTGCCGACCTCGCTTCACTCATCGCCACGGCTTCCACATCAAGGATGGAAGACATCCACTCATGGAACTATGTGCAAAGACTTTTGTGGCCAATCCTGTGGACAGTGGCGATGCTAGCAGACGAATAAAGATCATCACAGGGCCAAACTCCTCTGGAAAGAGCGTTTACTTAAAGCAAGTAGGTCTTATAGTGTTCATGGCTCTGATTGGCAGTTATGTCCCTGCAGCAGAGGCAGAGATTGGAGTAATTGATGGGATTTACACAAGAATCCACAGCAGGGAATCGGTTTCTGTAGGGCTCTCCACATTCATGATTGATCTTAACCAGGTTGCCAAGGCTGTAAACAATGCCACAGAGAGGTCCCTGGTACTTATTGATGAGTTTGGTAAAGGGACCAACACACTGGATGGCCTGTCCCTTCTGGCTGCTGTCCTGAGGTACTGGATCAGACAAGGAACACAGTGTCCACAGGTCTTTGTCTCCACTAACTTTCACAGTTTAATGCAACTAGAACTCCTGCCTGACACACCTCTTCTGGAGTACCTGACCATGGAGACCCACCAGGATGGAGAGGAGTTGATATTTTTCTATCAGATCAAACAGGGTATGTCCACCATTAGTCATGCTGCCAACATTGCTGCATTAGCAGGAATGCCAGCCAAAATTATTGAAAGAGGAGTGGAAGTATCAGAACTGATTCGCAATGGAAAACCTATCAAACGTCTTGATCATCCTTCCAAAGGCGATAGGATGGAAAAATGCAAGTCTGTTGTGGAAAAGTTTCTTTGCATAGACCTTGACGATCCCCAAGTGGACTTGGAAGAGTTCATGTCTAAAGAAGTGCTGCCTTCTGCAGCCTCAGTCCTGTAGGAAGGGTATGTGTAAATGCATAGAGTGCATCCTATCTACCATGGAGAGTTTGGTACTTTAAAGAATGATCACTATGATGAAAACACCTCACAGGCCATTTAGCTTGTAACAAACTGTCTGTAGCTATGTCCTTCCTTCTTCTTGTTGTTTAAACCAAGTACCTATATATCCCTGCAATATGGTGTACCATACAAGTGTATGAAGAGAGGAAGAATTTTAAGAACGTCTCCCAGCTGTTGGGTCACCCTGTTTGTGCATTTTCTGTCCCTCTTGTTGGAACCTCCAATTAAAAAATATACTGTAGAAAAATCGCAACACATTTCTACTGGTCTTAGAAGACTATGAAAGGAAAGTGTTTATTGTTTCATATTGTGCCAAAGTGATGGTTGCAGCCCTTTTAGGCTCAGCATCAAAGATTCCAAATAAATATGTGCTTCAGACTCTTGTATCAGCAAGTAATAGTTGTCACAATACAAACCACTGACATAGAGGCTGATAAATGGAAATACAAAGGGATTTAATGGCTCTGCAGCTTTTCTTATACCAGCTTTTCTGTCCAAAATGCCAGAGATACCAGGATTCATTATAAAAAAGAATGCTGGTGGTCAGAATCAGTGGGGACTGATAAAAAGGAGTGCCTTGGTTTTACTGAGAAATGCTCTCTTCTTTAAGGTCCTGTATGATAAAACTATGTGTCTATGCCACATGGGTACAAATAAACGCAAAATTACAAATCTAGGAATGTAAGAGAGAAATTCACATTTTCTATTCTATTTTCAATTATTAACATTTGAGGATTAATACCACAAAGGGAGGATTCCATTTCACTGCTCTTGTTGTGCAGAAGATCTTTATTGAACACAGTATTTTATGTACGCATATGCAAGAAAAATTCATTAACAAATTAATGACACGAGCCATATCTAAATAATATCAAAGTAATAACCTTTCCTGCAGCCTGAGTGCCTGAGATTCCTCATGTAAATAAGACAGAGCAGACATTACATAGCTTACTGTCTGCTAAAACTTGCTCTAACCACTTACATAATGGCTAATAAAAGACATACTACATCTCTCATCTACGTCATTTCAAGAAGCCGAACATATTAATGTCACATAAACCGAGAGAAAATTTACATGAAAAGAAATTAAATCCCTTCCTAATTATAAATATTACATATGTTATCTGGTATATCTGGCTGAAGATAGCAAAAAGATGAATGTCAGCGCACATCAAAAAGATCTGAAATTGGAGACACTGCTTTGGCTTTGTTTCAGTGTGGAATTTTCTCCTTGATGATGAACTATTATTATTATTATTACAAAATAAGTACCTTATGTTATCTCTGTGGGAAACTGGAAAGAGACAGAAGTTTAACATAATTTACATTAAAAAATACAATAATAAATTACTGAATCATGCATTTAATGCTATTTACAGGGGAATCAAAATAATACTCTCTGCATAATAATATCTGGTATCTTGATGATGTTACCACTGAAGTGAATGGCAACAGTGAATCAGGCCTTGTACAATGCTCGTAAGTGTTGAATATACAAACGTGTTTTTCGCTAACATATTCTCTTTTACCAACTATACATACAGCATCCTAAAGATACACTGTACAAAAGAATATAATATACAAAAGATTCATAATTTATATTTTTGGCTTTTTTTGTTGACCACCACTGTCTAGGCTAGGGATATACTCTGCACTAATTAAACATATGCCATCAGAGCAATTTAGCTGTCAGTCATCTTCTTAGGAAACTCATTCCACAGTATTTGCAGTTGTGGCAGTACTAGGTATCAAAGGACCTCCAAACGTCATACAGCACTTATGAAGTGTGCCTCTCAACACACCCTGCAATAAACAGGAATCTGTACAAATGAAAAACACAGGGCTTGTGACAGACTGGTGGCAACTTAGCAGGCAAGTGAGGGAAGCAGGAATAGAAACATTATCTTCAAATGCAAAACATCAGTTTCTTCTTTTATTATGCTTCATTAGGTTCTTTGCATAGAAGATAACTATACTAACCCAAGATTCTTACCATTCAAATAATTCTGGAAATAGCTAAACGTGCAAGTAAATCATATCCCTTTGTCTCCTTCCACAAGGACATCTAGAAGCACACTATACCTCCTGATTTTGGGGAAATTTTCAGTGGCACATCTAATCTGAGAAATGTCCAACTAAGCATGAAAAGTGAGTTGGTCCCACTTCTGAGTAGGTAAATAAGTCCTTTATTCTGAGAAGCTGAAGGGGGTACAGTAAACCAGATAGCTCTTTTCTAATCCACTTTATTTCACACTTTTATCCTTTATTAGTGTCTGTTTCCAAGTTTTTTAGATTTACCATTTTTAGCTTAATGATGTGCCTTCAAAGTGAAAAACTGATTTCTTGAGATCTTCACTAGTTCTAAATTCTCAAAGTCTTTGCTTTGTAAATATAATTTTTAACTTTGGGAAAGTTAAAATCTCTTCAGAATATATGCATTTCAAAATGCCTGCAGTTATATTAAGGTTTAAAAAAACAATTTTTTTTTCCAAAAATATAACTTTGGTGGAATTCAGATGTCACTGAGAGGAGGGTGAGTTAACAGAGTATTATTTCTAATAAGGAAGCTTACATTTAAAGATTAAATTAATACAGTTAAAAAGCCATGGCTGAGAACTATACTCAACCACTTAGTACTGTTTTCTTCTTTTATAAGCTTGCTCATGTAACCTTCATCCAGTTTCCTTTTCTTGCTTTTCATATCGTTATATGATCTAAAAATGCAATTACACATTGTATTAAAATGTACTGCAAAATAATTATTCCTTTTATGATACATATTTTTATTTAGTTTTCTCTAAATGCATAAAACTATCTAACTAAATGTGTGAACACAATGAAAGAAAAAATTATAGTAAAGACTGATGCTTATGCCTGACACTGAATTGACAGAGGAAAATGTACAAAAGATTTTTAATACATAGTATCTTTCTATACAGTAGATCATATGCATTATCCAGCATTATGAGGGTTCAGGAAGATGATTTGGAATGACATTGACCTGGTTCTGTCAGCAGCAGTGAATATCAGAACACAGAAAGGATGTATCCTGGCTAATATTTCATGGAAGCTAGATAAATGTAAATGAAACAAACAAAACCAATAAAAAAAACAGAATAGCAAACCCCTCCCCCCCCGATTGTCTCAGATGTTTTAACCAGTTAAATCACTGAACCACTGATATTCTAGAAGATCTGTGGATTTTTAAATTAGCATTTTAAAATGCTAAAATTTAATTCCAGCTGTCAATATAAGCAAAAGGTTCTGTGAGTTTACAAATTTAATATCTGTCATATACCACCTGCATCCTGTGAATAGTTCCTTATTTCTGTTTTAGAGCAAGTACACATATCCTCAAATTTTCTTGATGTATCTCAAATCTCACTACCTTCTTTTTACTGATTTCAAAATACTACTTAATTAAAACATGCACCTTCAGCATTTTTAGGGATATTTCTAATTAAATTTTAAAGTATTTTTTAATGCCCACTATTAAGGAAAAAATAAACGTAAAAGATTAGTATTATGTACTTTAATTCTTATTTAAAATACTTATTTCTGAAAGTTACTTTCCTAGTCAATGTTAAAGGATCACATAAAACATTCTATACAGTGTCAGTAGAAAAAAAAATCTATGCACATATACCTTGTGTTAAATAATACAGTCTTAGTTAAATTAGTATGAAATAAAAAGTAGGTACACTAGTTTTGCTTCTATGTATTTTAATCACAGTTATATCCTATTTTCTTGCATTTGTGTATTTTGTCAAAAAATCTAATAAATAGGCAAGAAATAACTACCTGCAAGAGAGAATATAGAAGATATATTAATATATTTTATCTATATATTAATATAGTTTTTCCTCATTACTCTGAAATTCACCAAAGTATATTTAGCAGAGAAAACTAACAGTCTGCCTACTATGCATAATCCAAACAGAAATTCCACTGTTTATTTGCTAATTTTCCCCTATACAGTAACAAAACTCTGCAAACAAACCGCATGCACACAATCTACCCCCTAACGGGAATTCTGTGACTCTGAACAAGTACTTTTATCCTTTGGTCTTGTCTAATTTCCCAACAGAAAACAGACCATGATATTACTGCACCGAGAATATGAAGAGTGGTAAAGTACAGTACAGGACTACTGGTTATACGGTAGATACATTAATTATTTCTTTAAAAACTAAGTATTTCAAAGTCTTACCTCTTCAGCTGCTTACAAAGTAGAAAGTATGATGCTATAGCATAAACAACACTTTGTCTATCTCCAAATTAAACTTTCTAGATTGCTGCTGAGATGTGTGAAATGTGAGCTCACCTGCTTACGTAGCTCTGTTGATTTTGACAACTTCATGAAGGTCAGATGTGGTTTAAAAGCTCTTTCTTCTCCTGTCATGATCCCCTTTTCTTGAAATATCATCTTCATAGTCTCTGATGAGGAGAAAAGTGTGTAAGTACAAAGATATTACATAATATAATGTTTAAAGAAACAAGATGATGAGTACCAAAAAGCAGGGAGATTTCTACTTAATTTCAAAGGCACGTATTATTTCTTCAGAGGTATATATTATTTCATGTGAAAATGGTCCTATATTTGCAGTTAATATCAGTTAAATAATGGCAATTAGAAAGCTGTTCATGCTGTCCGATTTTGCTATCAAAATAGGAACTCAACATGAGCACTGTTCAGGAGTCACTCTCACCGGAAGTGTGGGAAACTTCAGGAAAACTCTGAGTATGTAAAAGAATTCTCTATTCAAAAACACTATTCTGTGGGGAATTCTATTATCTGTATTTGGGTAATCTCCCACTCAGAACAGAGGAAATTTGGAAGTGAAAGCTCTAAGTTTTGGCACTGGATTTACATGCCAGCATTAGAGAATGTATCAGGTATGCTGATGATTTTTGTTTGGGTTTTAAAGCTTTAGTTTTAAGCTAATTAATTAGCTTCTAAGCTAATTTCCTACTTTTAATGTACACTTTTATCTGTTTACAGTCCAGGCCAAAGCAACTCTACAACACTGACCTAGTTCACTATTTCCCAACTCATCTGCCCAATGTAATGTTTAATTTCTTGGAAATAAATTTCAGTGTAACTTTTGAATTATGTTCTATGGTTTTTTTAGATTAAATACTTCCAACATGAAAAATTTTTGTTCAAAAAATGGTTTAGATAAAATTGAAAAAAACCTGTGGTAAAAATAATACTGGAAAATAGAGTATTTCTATTACTGAAAAACAGAAAAATTGCAAAACCATTTTGTTCTTTGCAAGTACAACTTCCAATTTTTCACGGGTGTAGGTCTTGCTGACTCTTACAAACAAAATCAAAATAGGGGGAAAAAATTATAAATCCTATCCCATATATATAATCAGCCCTTAACAATGTATGTTCATTTAAATATTTTTTTTGCTTGATAGTTCAACAGTCCTTTTTCTCCCACCTGGAAGAAACAGCATCACACTGGGAAGCAAACAACACAAGTACTGCTGACCTACTTGTATTATTTTAAATTTTGTCTGTGGCAGACATTTCTAAATTTACATTGAATCCCCACTAAGCTTTCTGGCTCCTGTATCTGTTCTCTGAACAGCACAATTTGGGGATCCATTGACATTGATGTTCCAGCAAGGGGTAAATCTTACCTGACCCAGGTTTACGCTACCATGTGATATTGTGACTCAGTCTTGTGCATGGCAGTCTTTTTTTTCCCCTCTGAAAACTCCATTTTTTTCTGCCATCACATCTGAGGCCATGCAGTCTTATCTCACACTCTGCAGTTAGGATCTGTGCTGATGAAGATTTGCAGCTCTCCAGGTGTCCCCTCCTAAGTCCAGTAAGAGCTTAGTATCAGAGCAGAGGTTTGCCAATGTGCCCCTGATCACAGGGCTATGAACCCAGGGATCTCATCAGGGCAGACCGATCACACAGTGCTGTGACTGCGTGGGAATTGGGTGGGACAGCTGGGCACCTACACTTTACACTGCTGAACAGCAACCACAGCCCTCCCTGTCTTCGTTCTGTGCTAAATAGCTTTGTTCAATATGTGTTCTATTTATCTTTCCAAACTCCCCTTTCATACCTGGCAATTCTAATCAAAAATACCAATGAAAACCTGGGTCAGAGGAGAAAAGCACGCAGAGACTGCAGCTTTAAATTTAACAGATTTACGTGTGTGTAGATGTGTGTCTCCATGTTCTCAAGGGCATCAGGCTTCTCACACAGCTTTGTTGTGGCATAGACATATTAAACATCACAGGCTTAAGACATGGGCTTGCTAGGACTACAGATAGACCCAGTTTTGCAGAATTTGACATGCACAGAAAGCATGACATTTTACTGGGTAAGGTAACTTACGAACATAATTAACACAATGTTTCCTTCTTCAAAACAAATGAAAATATAAAGAAATCTGAGTAAGTGGAGGGGAAAAAAAGAAATAAAGACAAATGTTTTCCTGAGAGCACAGTCAAGTTACAAGATAATGTAATGCTATTAATATCCATGAAGCTCTTTGAAGAAGTGGCTACAAGAAGGGATTTAACAGAAACTGGGAAGGATGCATGGATGCTGTGGGCAAAAGAAAGTTCTAGGCTTATGAGACAGCATAAAAGTGGATTTGTCAACTGGCAGATACACAAAAGTTAAAGTTTATGATGGGGATTGCCTAAACTGAAAGAAATTTAGAGGCCAGTGATGAGAAAAATAGACAGATGATGCCCAAGGGTCTTGACAAATGAGTATCCTCCATTTTTCCTCCAGACATTAGCATTACTACTTAGACTGAAAAATCAAACGAAATCTATGTTTTCCTTTATTAGCCTCAGGCTGACTGATGTTTGCAGCTTCAAAGTATACCCTAGAAATGTTAAAGCTATTTTTACAAGCTCAATGACTTCCTGGAACAAATTTTTGGACAGCTTTCAGACTGCCTTTCATGCAGTTTGAAGTACTCTGTAATACCATTTTGTACCTCATTTTATAATGTCAAAATTACTGAATGTCATCTGCCTCTTACATTGGATGCAGCTGAATCCATTAGACAACCCTCTCCACATAATTAGAATGGAAATGTGATACATGAAGCTTACTCAGAGCCAATTTACATGGGAAAAGATCAAATATTCAACAGCTACATCAATATAGAACAATTGATAGTAAAATTGCATATGGAGCCATATTCCGTAATACAAATGGCCATCTTCTTCCCCAAGATTTCATTAGATACAGAAACCTGCTATGTATGTATGTTTACTTCCAGACTATTAATTTCTGCTTGTCTCAAAACCACGTTCCTTCAATTAAAAGGTTTATAATTTAGAAAAAATATTCTGGCTTTTTATTGATTTTTTTTTTTTTTACTTTATGCTTGGAATGAAGAATAGCTGAGCATAGGCAATTTACAATTAGAACTGCCATGTTAAGCCACATTAAAATTATTGAGTTCTTAGGGTTTTTTAAGTGATGGGTCAAAAGGTAAGCCAGAGTCAAGCCAATTTCCCAATAGTTCCTCCACTGCTCCTTGGTTACGTATTAGTTAGGCTTTTCTACAGTGAGCTGTCACTGTCCCAGACCACTGCCATGTATCAGCGAGCCATACTGTTATTTCAAGCACTCATCAGGAGTACGTGTAGGTTGTTCTGTTTCTCTCCATCACCACATACACATACAGAAGAAAGATGAGTTTGTTCATAAAGTAGGATCCATGGAGCAGCTGGGCCAAGCAATCCCTACTTTGTGCACATATGTCAGTACATAAGGTAAGTCTTACAAGACAGTGACAATGTGAAGGCAAAGTCCAAAACTGAAATAGAAGCATAAGTAGAACTTCCTAATAAAACTTGCTTCTTTTACTGGCTTCAATCCATTCTAATACTTCCCATAAATTTTTTATGATCACAAAAAGAAGTGGGTGAGAGTACCTTCTTTTAAACCACAGTAAGCATATTCTTCATTTTAATGAGCTATTTATCAGAATAGAAAGAATGTAGATTAAGATCTAAAAGCATTTGCTGCCCTTGTTTTCAGTATGATTTCAGAGAATCATACTTCCAGTCCCACCTAACTAAAGAGCAGCAATTTGGACTATCACCTTTTTGCTCGCTTTGTACAAATCAGTTGTTCTAATGGAAAATTACAATACCTTTGAGTTTCCGATTTTTTCATCATCTGAAATGACATAAGAACAGCTGACAAGAGGCAAAATTCATTTATCGTAGCTTCAGCCATCTGTAACTAAAGTGAACTAAATTAACTGAATTAAACTATTTCCCTTAGGCTATCTGAAGTGAGGGCAATGTAATTCACCCTCAAATGGATACTAAATGTGTGGTTTCACAATCTTTAAAGAAACACATAAACTATCATCCTTGTCAAAATAGACTGTTCCTCTCCAGCCCCGTGCCTGCCACTGCTCCCATCCTGCATGCCAACAGTTATGTAGCTATACAGTAAACTGCATGGGCAAACTGAATAGGCTAAAAATTAGCTGGCAAAGGTAAAAATGTTAATTTTACCACAGCTGAATTCACCATGTGGCTGCACAAAGGAGTCAGATTGCTTTGGTATGGTGGCAATGTAAGTTTATGCTTGAGTAAAGCTGTAATGTATCTAGAGAAGAAGATGGGCAGTATGACTCACTTTCCATTTCTCTCTCTCTCTAGTGTGGACTGTTAGGAAATCAATTCAGAGAGATTAGACGAAATGTCATTTATACACAACTAAAGTTAAAGAAAATTAGTAAGTTAGTTGTACTGCGTGTCAGCTTGACTGTTGTACTACACTGCAGTCTTAACTGTATTAAAATATTTAAGCCAACAAATCAACATTTCTTAAAAACAAAGGACCAAAAGCAAATGAAATATTTGTATGTATAAACAGAAGAGTAACTTTTCTGTTCATGAAATACAAGCTCCCTCTCATGGTCAGACCACAACATGCATCATTAATCCATAAAATCAAAATCTGCAAATCCTGCAGGTAAAAACCAGGATTCACTTATCCACTTTTATCAGCTTCAAGCAGCATTTACAATATAGTTATCAAAATAAAGATCAAAACAAAGCAATTCATTACCTTTTCCAAATTCACTTAGTACTTGTGCTGGTTTTGGCTGGGGTAATTTTCTTCATAGTAGCTAGTATAGGGTTATTTTTTGGATTTGTGCTGAACAGAGGGTTGATAGTTCAGGTATGTTTGAGTTACTCCTGAGCAGCGCTCGCACAGAGCCAAGGCTTTTCCTGCTTTTCAGCCCACCCCTCCAGCAAGAAAGCAGGAGGTGCACAAGGAGCTGGGAGGGGACATAGCTGGGACAGCTAACCCCACGTGACCACAGAGATATTCCATACCGTATGGTGTCATCCTCAGCATATATAGAGCTGGAGAAAGAAGAAGGAAGGAGGATGGCATTTGTCTTCCCAAGTCACTCTTAGGCTTGATGGAGCCCTGCTTTCCTGGAGAGGGCTGAATATGTGCCTGCCCATGGGAAGTGGTGACTGAATTCCTTGTTTTGCTCTACTTGAGTGCATGGCTTTCGCTTTCCCTATTGAACTGTCTTTATGTCAACCCACGAGTTTTGTCACTTTTACTCCTCCGATTCTCTCCTCAAAATGGCCAGCAAAGAGTGAGCGAGTGGCTGTGCGGGGCTGAGCTGCCAGCTGGGACTAAACCACAACAGTCCTTTAAATATTCTGTGGTGTAGCAAAGCATAAGAAAAGAAGTTTTCTAAAAAGTCCTGTAAGTGTATATGTCACTGTAAGCGCATGATTTCTAAAAAGGTTTTGACAAAGAGTTATTAAAATACTCCTCAAACCTCTGTCAGAACAGTTTAGCATTACTCCTGGTAGATAATTAAATGATGCTAAGGTCTTTTAGTGGATTTTTGGGAAGTAACTAGCAAATCAGAACAAACAGAAGATTCACATTAGCTGTGCTTTTCCTGGACTTTTGTCTCTGGCAAACCTACATTTACACTGGTATTAGCAGACGTGCAATGACCACATGCAGATGTTATTATTATCAAAAAAATTTCTGTATTATTTATGGAACTAAATGGTGTCCTACCATTTAGAAGCTAATTTAACTTCATCTGTTTTCTGTTGCCTGTGTTATCAGTATTTCTCCTTCATTCATCTCCAACACAAAATAACACATGAAATCAAAATTCACCTTAGAACATAGCAGAAGCCATACATAATCTTGAAGTAGCAAAACAGTGATTCTTTAATAAATTAAACTGAGGTCTTTGTAAGAGGTCAAACCAGCTGCACTTCAGAAATGAAACTATTTAATTGCTAAAGGAAACACTGTATTAATAAAAACCTTTTCAATTTTTCCCTCTGTACTGGACGGCAAAGAGGTAGCATGATAGCAGCAGTCTTTGCTACTCTGCAGAATGTCCTATATGGGTTATTGCGCTATTAAAAAATGGTGTGACCTCACATTCCTCAGAGCACAAAAGATAATTCATCAATACTGAAAAACTCTTTTAAAGAGTCTTTCCAAGGAATAGTTGGAATTGCCGGGATAGTTTTAAAGGACACCAGTGAATTACAGACAGTACTGTTCTTTGAGAATTTGTATTAAATATCTGTAAACAACATAGTTTAAGTATAGACTCATAGGCAGATTAAAAATAGGACCAAAACAAGGTAGCATGGAGTCTTTATATCCCATTTACAAATTTGCACTATGTTTTTTACATATACTAAATAAAAAGTTATCAGAGAACAGTACTGTCTGTAATTCATTAACATCCTTTTGAACTATGCAAAGTAGGCTAGGAAATTAAGTATGTAGCATTTACAGTTGTTAAAGGTAAATTAATATTGACTAAATTAGCACCAACTTATCTTCGTGCTCCATTCTCATTTAGTTTGTCAAGAAGTCTTTAGAACACAAACTAGATAGACAAGTTGTACCTGCTATTTCTTTAAGTAGTGTTGTATGATCATTTTCTGCCAAATTCACAAATCCAACTTGATTTCTGAAGTGATCAATTCCTTGAAAAGATAAATCCACTCTTTTTCCTTTCAGGAGATTGTCTACAAAAACCTTGCTGTCTGAAAGAGCACCAACTGCTCTGTCAAGAGGAAAGAAAATATCAATGTCAAATATATTTCTGCTGTTAATATTGCTATTAATAATTATATCAAATGCAACAAAGGTTTTTTAGTATCAATTTATTATCTACTATGGTACTTTTGCACTAATTCCTATCAATACAGTTGTTGTTGTTGTTGTTGTTATTATTATTACCACCACCTTTTTATAAAGGTAAAGTGGTTCATATGCTGTACTGTAAAATCATACAAACAATAAGGCAGATTTATCAGTGGGTGTAATTCCTCAAAGAGTTTAATCTCGGTCCTCAAGGTGTCCAGATACTAAGATGACAGTGTCCCTATTACTTTGTGCATCCCATTTAAATAAGATGATTACTCAGAAGTATTTCGTTTTTCATTCTTAAATTAATTAACTTTTTTCTTCTCCTGATAGGCCAAATGAACTAAAATTCTGCTTCATTGAGTGTTAGTTAAATTATAAACAGATGTAAGTGACATTACATATATGATGATAAAATTATATGGAAATTACAACTAAGCTCATGGAGAACTGTTATTACAAGAGGTACTATCTCAATTTCCGCCTACTTTCTGTAAGAGCTAAGAGGCATGTACACAATAACTGCAATAACAGGGTACAAGCCTGGTAACCTTTTAATAATCAACTTAGTTAACCACATCAAGTGTATGTACAATTACATCAAATAATTGTTTTGACCTGCACTTAAATTGATTCAAATGCTAAACAAAAACCACATAAACATTCCTATTGTTTTCTAAAAGATGTCTGACATGTCACGGTTTTAATTCTATTCAACAAACCTGAATTTAATCTTTTCCCCAAACCGATGCAGACTTTATAAACGCTAGATGGCAGTAATAGGTTAAAAACGCTGAAAAGAGGCATTTTTACTTTTTCTGTTCTAGCTGGATGAAAGCAATCACCATGATTTCTACAGCAGGTTAAATGATTTCACTGAAGCCTAGACAATTACAAGAATCTCTACACATTTCCATTGTGTTTAACAAGGTGGACTCTTGATGTGAACTATGCATTAACTGGAACCTCGGCAAAGTTAAGAAACACACGAAGGTTGATTACGTGACAAAGTATCCTTCATTGATAGAGCTCTCCTGTGGTCTTTTTAGAAGGGTTTAATCTATAAGCTAGAAGTACTTAAGCTCCTTTAAAACCATAAACAACAATGCCATTACTTGTTCCTCGGCAAAGACATTTTACTTTAAGCATAGTCTCTGTCACTTACCTACCCTCTTATCACTGTTGGACAAGCCTGTTCCTGTGTCTTCCCTACGTGGTGTACTTCAAGACCTTTCAAAAACACCATCTAATACTGGTTCTACCTGTCAGATTACTTCACATGTAATCAGGCATAGATTTATTTATTTATATGTATTTTTTATTAACATGAACCTAAAAATTGGTCCAAAACAAGTACAGATATTTCAAATACACTGCATCAAATTAAGTTAAAGCTTGCAGAGGGCTTTAAAGTAGTGATTAATGCATGTCTCTAAAATCCATCTCTGTATTTTTTTATATATGAGAGTTAGTCCACAGAAAGTCATGGAAAGCTCTGTTCCTCAGCTGAACAAAGATTTATATTTCCATACTGTAGGGTCTGCTGCAGAACTCACTGACCAGCCCAAGTCTACCCGATGAGTTCTATGAAAGGTCAATCCACACAGTGCAGTGTGCTTTCAGTTTAGCACTGTGGCATCGAAGATTTAGTTCTACTTTTTCTTTTATATATAATCTTGCAAACACTAAAATATGTAGAAAAATAGTTGTCATCTCACTCTAGCTATCTTGTCTTTTGTATTCTATCCATCACTTTATAATATCTAACAATTGCTTTGTAAGAATAATGCACAAGGACAAACATTTCCACTGAAGTCAATAGCAAAAACCACAACAGTGGCATATTTTTGTTATTCCATACCAAATAGTATTTAAAATGCCAACTAGTAATTACACTCAGTGCAACTAATCCACAGAGATACCCAAAAAGTTTACAAGCACTTTGATCTAAAATGGAAAAAGGAAATGAAAAAAAATAATTAAACAGCATATTCTAAGTGAATACAAGCTAGAATTATAGAAGCAGTGACTGTTTTCTTTCTATACTGCTGTAAATATTGTAGCACTTAAAATTCATGAAGTTTCTTTTTAGAAATTTCTGAGTTTTAATTTTGATTACTTGTTAGAAAAAGCAATCTCACAAAAAAAGCCAAACTCAACTCTTTCAGTTCTGTTATTTGTAATGAAAAGGTGAGATTCACAGAGTCTTTGACAGAAACTAGAAAGAAAAACTTGACACTATAATCTCATAACAAGGCATTTACTGCGAAGGCAGACATCGTGATTTCTAGCACCTGATCCCATGACTATGCATACAGTTAGCATAAAGTAGAATTTCTTGGCTTGAAGGGAGTGCTGCCATGACTCTTTGATTGCTGTCTTTCTTTCTAGTTTCAAAATCTCACATTCTTGATTTCATACAGTCCTACAAAAAGACATGTATAGTGTGTTCATGAAGGCTAGACAACAGTCAGTCAGTTAGGAAACTTGCATGGGAATTTCAGGTCTGGATTTCCTTAGAAAGAGTGGCCTAGAATACAGATCTTCCATTTTCAGGGTGAAAGCTGTATGTACTAAAATACCACACAAAGGGCTTTGTGCTGAATTGAATGTTATGTTTAGCACATTCTTATCACGCATTTGACTTCAAATAGCATTCAACACATTTCATTTCTGTATAGACAGAGGCACTATTGTGCAAACAGTTGAAAAACTGTAGATATCTAAGTAACTTAATGGATCCAAACCTAAGGATCTGTGAAACCTCAGATACCCAGTTGACTAGCTGCACTTTGTTTGAGAGATTACTCTCCCCCTATATAACACTTTTGCCAGCCTGGATCTTGGTTTCTTTCCATTAAAAATTGGTGAAGCAAGAAAAAGGAAAATTCAGCATTTTACTCTTTGAGTTCTCCCAAAAGATTAAACAAAAAACATCAGTTATGATTTTTTTTTTAAAATCCATTTAAAAGAACATGCAATCTAGAATACCTGAGGATAGCTGAGCTAGAAACCTACAGGAGGCATCTGGCCAGGGAAGGGGTGAATCTCTGAGGAAGCTGCTGCTGCCTAGAGGACAGTCCTGAGTGGCTGGACTGTAGAGTTCTGCTGGGAGAGGCAGAGAAGAACTCTGTAAGTCAGTGCTTAGGTGGCATTCAGACAGTGATAGCTGAGAAGGGGCTCATAGAGTAGCGGAATATTCTGAATTTAAGAATATTTGTTTTGGTACACAGTTTTGGACTCTTTAAAAAATACTCATGAGGAGGCACATATGCTTTGAGGTATCATCCCACGTTCCCTTTTTTAAAAGTTCGTACTTCAAACCCTTTCCAAAAAAATCTTACATAAACAGCTGGCGGTTGTTCTCACCAATTTACAGGTGCTATCACAGTTTGCTCATCAACCAGGCAGGAAGAAAGTTCTGTACTTTCTCCAGGGAACTAAAGGCACATGGAGAGGGGAGGGAATCTACCAGACCTAGTACCCTTTGCTTGCCTTTTTATTCTCTGTTCCTGGCTGTTTCTCTCCCCTGAGATCAGACTGTTGGAGATGAAGATGCTGACAGATTTCTATCTTCACAGGACAAGGAGGAGTATAGAGGTCTCAAGGATATAGCACTCAAAGAAAACAAACGTGTAAAAACAAGGTAACTGATTTAGATATACTGATCATTATTTTTAGGTGTGTCAAATGCTTTCAGCCCAAATACTTCTACTTGTTAGAAGCATGCCCTTGACTACCAAATGGTTTCTACATTATATCTTGGATTCTCACCTTCTTACGAGCAATCTGCACTTTAACAGATTTTTAATTCCCCTGTCCCCTATATCAAAACATTGTTTTAAAAGGATTACTTTAGCAAACACAAGATCCGTGCATGCAAGTTCAGCACACAGTAGGAAAAATGCATACTTTGTTCAAAGCTTATGACATACCAGAAGTTATGAAAATGGCTAATAGTAAGATTAGCATTTTAAAAACAACATGAATTAAACGTTCAGTAACCCTAGTAAATTAGGGCTGTGCATTGCACAAAAAAGTGTCAGTTAACCCTTCTAGTCTTTTTATGAACACATCAAACAAAAATACTAGTATATACTTAATTTACTTAATTTACTCTAAATACCTACATGCTAATTTCCTCTTCACTGGATAAATGCATCACTAACATGGTGACATGCAATGAGCCAGAGCGAACCATTGCTTTGGAAAGCCTTTGATCCTTTTGTATTATTGCATCTTGGACAGCCTGAATACTGCCAGTAATCTGGGAAGAAAGACACAGAAACAACAGTTAGCCGCTACAATTACTGTATCCCATCATGCAAATGAACAAGAAAGCACACAAACTAAAAACAAACGTTTATGTAAAAACCATTCTAGCAGAAAAAAGTTTTATCCTCTGACAAAGCTGTGCTAATTAACCCAAGTGAACCCAAACTGGGTACAAATGGAGTGATTAATAAATCACTGGACACTCCCCATCACATCTTAATGGGAGTTTCCTTCCGTAAGGATCATAAACTCCTGAAGCAGATTAAGATCATCCAGTTTTACACTGCCATTAATACCAATAAAAGGCCTCTTCAAGGAATTTCTCTGCCCACTCTGCTAAATTTTTATCTTGCTATGCGCAGAGAAGTGACTGGAAAAACTGATCTGTCGGGGTCCCTGCCCCCCTGCCATGTGGCCCTGGGAGAGGGGCCCTGAGGGGAGGCACGGGGTTTCCCTGCTCCTGGTCAGCCTCATTCCCCATTGGTTGTTTTGTGTTCCCCTGTGCGGACAAGGACCCTCGGGTCCCGTGATTGCCTCAGTTCCTCAGCAGAGCCCCGGCCATGCGGCTGGGGAAATAAACATCTCTGAAACATCTACCAAGAATCCGTCCATAGCTATTTCTTTTCCACGGGCCTCGTTGATTGATACACGTTGCAGTATCCCCACTGTAACACTGATCTTTGCAGGACTGGGCACACACAAAACCAGAATATTCAATAAATAATTTGTAGAGATATCTGATTTGCAATTCTGATTATATTGTCCAATAGACAGATATAATTTATCTACTCCCTTCAAACGTATTTAGACAAATTTCCTTACAACATATATACAGCTCTAACTACATAACTTACTCTTTAACAATACTGGAATTACATTTTCTTCACTGAAAATTATTTATATGGTTCTATATGCTCTATAAATTGTATCCAAAATGTTTACTGTGCTTGACATTATGCTAGTTTTATTGTAGCAACTTATAAAACAAAACACCAAAAACCTTCAACAGTTTTTGAGTATGTTAGTGGAAATTAAATCAAATCCAATAAACTTGACCATCTGACAAAACTAATTACTTCTTAAAGCACAGTGAGCAAAGACATTACAGACAAATCATCTTTGGTGTATAAAGTCTAAAAGAACCATGTTGAAAACGTCAATCTCATTTTTTTGTAGTTTACTTATTTGAAATTCAGTGGTGAATACTTCACAAATGTACTGTACAGATTTTACTTTTGTAAGATAAGCACAAACTAGCTCTTAGGTATAAAAGAAGCATTGATAGATTTTGGTAGCTCTGTTAATCATAAGGAACACATAAATTTCCTGGAAAAAAAAACACAATCTAATGGGAGTGTTCAGTATTTTTCTGACTAATTTCTTAAGATGAGTTTTGCCATGCAGAAGTTTTACCTAATGAGCCATAGATATCTAGTAGTGTCATAAAAACATAACTAAATTATAACTTAAAGGAACCAATCTAGGAAGGGAGGAGGAGGGAAGGTAAAAGCTACTTGCCAGAAAAGGTGATACGGTATTTACAAAACCACAAGTGTCTTAAGTAGTGTAGGACATATGAAGAAAATTCCACCAACATTTTATCATAAATCATGTTGTAATAAGACTATCTTCCTTCATAGGTCAGAATTGACCTTATCCTGGATAAATAACAGTTTCATTGTCTTAGATACAGGACAAATTTAACCCATATTTAAGCAAAAAACTGGTAAACGTGATCCCCGCTAATTACAATGTATTGACTGAATAATTATTTAAGGTTATAAGCTAAAGCAAAAAAAAAGAAACAAAACTCAAAAATTAAATAACTGTTATACTAATTACAATTTTATTCCATTTTCAACTATTGCTTCTAAATTTAATTTGCACCTGTGAGCTGGCAAAGGAAAAAATATAAATGTAAGTGTACAAGCCCTTCACAGTACAGAAAATGATGTTGGACTGTGTTATCATAGCAGTAAAAACCAACCTAGCTCTGAAAGAGACCATTATTACTCAGCATTTAGTTTAGCAGCCAAAACCCCACATCCCTGCACCCCTATAGCTCCCTTCAGTAGTACTTCCACACAAGCATGATCTTTCATGGCTCGCTCTTTTGTGCAAGTGCCAATGGCACAAAACCAGTAGGAAATTAATACCTCTGAGATGTCGATTTTTCTGTCCAAAACTGGACAACAGGTTGAAAACCCACAGCGGGTTCAAGACCCAAAAAACCTCAATACAGGCTCACAGCTGTAAAAACTCCATGAGGAAGCCAAGCTAAAAACGTAACAAATAACATGGCGTTGGAACAGGGTTAAGTCCAAAGACAACCAGTTAGCAGTTCCAGAGAAAAGTTATTGCTGAATCCACCAAGAAAGTATGAAAAAGCCTGCCTTTTGGATACAGGTAAAATAAAAAGAAGGCTGAGCACGTTCTCTCTTTCTGGCTGAATGACAATGCTCTACACAATCAACATTATTTGGAAAGAAAAAAAAACATTTTCAAGTAAGTTTTTTTTTTTCTTAAACTTCAGAAATTTGTTTTTAAGATGTTTTCCCTGAAGTTATGTGATCAAAATGTAACACAACAGCTGTTGAACAGGTGTGCCATCACAATGCGTATCACAACTTCGGATTTGTTCTGTTTTCTCCAATAAATCTACAGTGCAATTAACATTTGAGTGTACTATCAATTAAGCAAAATAGGACTCTTCCAACACTGTATAACAAGATATGACCCACCACATAAATAAAAACTTTAAATTGCTATTTAACCTGTTATTTAGATCATCTTACAAAGTATTATTTTACATTTCAAGTGCTATCATGCTATTGATTTTTACTTGAGATGTCCTAACTTAATTAAAAAAACTGTTTCAAGGCAGATCACGCTTAAAATTCCCCCCTCTGAATTTTTAAAAAAACGTTCAAAAAAAAAAAAGGCCTCAACTACTGATTTCAAGATCTCCTGTCCCATTACTTGAAATACATTATTCTGAAGGGTAACAGAAAAACAGTTTTGCTTATTGCAAAGATACTACTAGGAAGTAAATACAAAGCTTTAAAGATTTAACAGATCAATAGTACTTATAGTCAAGACTGGAGAACCCTGAAAGGCTAACCTACCAAGTGATATCATGTAAATCATAACTTAAAAAAAAAACAAAACCCCAAACAAACAGAAAAGGATACAATAATCATAATCCATTTAACTCTTTTTGCACAAGTAATAATGCAAAGTCTGTATAAATTCAAACTTAATGGAACAACATTTTTCATTTCTGAAGATTCCAAACAATTAAAATGAAAACAAGGAAACTGTTCATTTTCCAAGAGGAACAGTTGATTAAATGTTTCAGAAATATCCTTTATTACAAAATTTCCTCTGTGTAAAGCTTAAGTTACTACATGAAATACAAAGAAAGAGTATTAATGCTTAAAATACTTCACTGGAATAAAATCAGATCTTCAAAAAAATAAAAGTCTCTCATTACCAACTGAAATACTACCAGCAATTACCAGATTCACTCTGGATATCAAGAAACCAGGTGTCTAAATGTTGGCTAATATTGCCTATACAGATTCTAATGTCTATTTTCTACTTTCAAAACAACTCTACCTCTAAGGCAAGTATAAACAAAACTTTCTAGCAAAGTCCTGGAATTCCCAAATGCTCTGAGATTTAATTTAAAGAGTTGTTTCTTTACCTCTGTAAATGATATGACTAAATAAATGACATATAAAAAACCAAGCATACTTAAGACCTTCCCAACCAACCCCTGGGCATAGTAACAATCATGAGCAGGAATTCTCAATTACCAGATTATATGACCCCTACATTATTCTTGCACTTGATAAATCATGGAACAGACTGGAAGAAAAGATATTTTAGAATAAGATGTCACAAAAGATATCCTACAATATTTGTATCAGGCTATCCTGTATCTTATAAAACCAACCTTTACAATCTGTTCTTGACATACTATGTTTTGAAGAATCAAAGACTGCAGTGTCATTTTCAAATCTATTTTGGTTTATTTTCATTTGATATTCTCTCACTTTTTCAGAGAATTGATAACATGGACATAGGATGAATTAAAATTCATCTGAGATAGCTCCTGATATGAAAAAAAAAAACCCGAACTAAATTTGCAAATGGTGTTAAACTGCTGGGTTCAACTTTTTAAACATAATGCACCTACTTTCCTTGTTTCAGACAAAAAAGATATCAAAGATGTACCAGATAACCTGCAGCATGTAAGAAATCATTTTCAATGAGACAACTCCTGTAACTGCAAGAAAATGAATTTTCTTAAACAGCTCTTTGCACTTCCTGAACCCATTTCAACAACATCTCACTAAAACAGTTGTTTCAATTTTAAATAAGATGATCCATTTTACTGGAAAATGCTAAACTGCAAACTGCCAAGTTAAAACAGTAACAAATCCAAATATAAATTGTATCTATAAAGAAAGCTAAAAATACTGCTAGAGATTTTCTTATTAAATTAAATAGGAATGTCTCTCTTCTTTATGCTATGTGAACAACAAAATAAGCAATACTATAACACTATAGAGGGGAAATTTCAGCCACCTTCAGTGAAATCTCTAAGACTGACAAACCGAATAAAAATGTTAAGTATATCTTTCCTCCAGTCTTTTCTAGAAAAGCAGTTTTATTCACAAAAATGTTACATAACACAGAGTTAGCCTCATTGAATAGGCTGCTAATGTCTTGAAAATACCTGAAAAATAAAATTGTTTTCCATAATATCAAACACCATTCTTATAAACACATGCAGCTGTTGGAGTAATTCTGGTTAGTCCAAATTAGTATAATAAAGAATATCACCTTTGGATTAGTAATTGGAAGAGAAACAAAATAATTTGGCTGATGTTGTTTATTCTTTTTCTTCTTTCTCTCAGTGCCTTCTTCAACATCCCTTCCAGTAGTCCGCTTTCTTTTCTTCTTAATATTTAGTTCAGAAGTTGCATGGACTGAAGAGAAGAAAAAAAGTTACTTTTGGCACACAGACATATTAAAACAAAGATACTCTTAATATCACACCAACAGGAACTGGACTTCAGTCAACTGATTGGAGCATGTCTTCCCACTCACCTGCTCTGCCCATGCTCTGAACTGTCTGACTGGGATCCAACTCTGACCTGAATTAATGCAGTCATACAAGTGAAGTATCACACTGAACTAACAGCCTGCACCTCTAAGCAGGGTTTGTAAGCTGCTAACACAGACAGACACACAGCTTCCAAACCACTGAGCTTCCCTTAGCCTACGTACGTGGCAGGACAACAGCCCTGCAAATTGTCTACACTTGAACATGGACATGACTGTAGAGCAAAAGAACCAGTATTAAGCCTCAAAAATCTCATGCATTCTGCATTTTGAAATATAAAACATAGTAATACATAGGATTATTAAAGGAAAAAGTTGTAGCAGACTAAGACTGACCAACCTATAGCACAAGAACCAAAGCCAGCCCAGAAGAAAACATCACCCCAGTCAGATCTGCTCTCTACCTCCTCCTTTCCCAGAAACACCTTCTGATGTAGTGTAAGAAATGTGCGTGTCCTCAGTTCTTCCTTTGCACATAATTGTTTTTCTCTTAGCTCATTTCCTTGAGCCTTTACAGACCCTCTCCCACCACATGACCTGATACATACCCATAAGCTGACCAGGCTGCAAACATCCACTGTCCAATTAGAAGTGTACTTCCAGCCCCATGCTGGGAATACAAATATTGAAAAACCCATGACCCGAGAAGCTCACATACATTAACGTGAATTAATATATGAAACATCTTTATTCTGTGACTCATTGCTCCACAGGGTAACAAAAAGGTGCATTTTTAATATGCTCAAGTATTTGCAGGACTGAATACTAATAAGAGAGGCTCTGGACTGTAACCTGTTTGCAGGGAGACTGTTCCATGTGCATGGCCCATGTGTCCATGCCAACAGGTAAGACCAAGAACTGAGTGCATGATGTGTCTATGCTTTCACATTACCTCTGTTTAATGTACTTACTAGCACATTCATCTTCAATATCTGTGTCCACAAATGGCATTTCTGCCATTAGAGAGTCTACTGAATCGGCAGCACATGGCTCTTCTCTCTGTAGTGTTTTTTCCTTATTCTCTTTAAAGATTTTCTTTTGCTGTACATTTTCTAGCCCATCTGTAATATATTTAAAATAACACATTGGGTCTTAGTTTTTGATATAAACAGCTAAGAGACATTATACATAAGCAACATACCAAGTAAACATTTAATCAATTATCAGCAAATAAATATTTACATATAACCCCGCAAGGATCTTGTTGTTCTTCTTTGTCAAGAGATCACTAAAAATACCTTAACATTTTATATGAAATTGCAAAAAAAGAGAGTTCAGCTTTCTAATAATCTATGGTTTTTTTGGTCTTTCCAAGTAAATGGAATTGAGTGCAAAAAATTTTTAAAAGATACTGATAAATGAGCATAAAAAATAGTAGCCTTCAGCCATCACATAAAGTTCATTTTAGATAACAGTAATGGCATATGAAATTCAGTGCAGACAAACAATGGCAAATGAATTCCACTGTAAACACACTGACAATGAGCCATGAAGAAGCAGGAAGGGAATCCTACCATTTCACATGTAACAAAGGGTTCTCAGCTGACTCTATCATTCAGGAATGAGATGATTATTCCTGCATCTCCCACACAGTATAGCATATTTTAGACAGCAATGATCTGAATTTCTCATTCTAAGAACTGACTTAAAGTATTTAAGCTAAAGAAGGAAATCAATATGAAACAAAATACATCTTGCATGTACAACGATATACATAAAGCTCTAACTCAGAGCAATACCACAATCACAGAATATTTTGAGTTAGAAGGGACAGAATAATCTCCATTAACAAGTTTTTTAAAAGGTCTTTTTCCCCAAGAGTACTAACTGAGCATGAGTCATTTCCTTATGTCTACTTCACATTTCTGCATCAGTAAACTCTAATACTGGCATATGAAGTTATACCTTTAAAAAAAAAGAATAAGCAAAATCTTCTCTAGCAGCAAACAATGTGCACATAATCAAGCACCCTGCAATACCCTTTTGGGACAACTCCACAAAGGGATTACTGTAGTGGAAGGAGCTGTATGTCAGAATTGCAGTTTATCCCAGGGCAGCTCATTACTACAGACAACGCACTTTCAAAGCTCCTCTCATGACCAGTGCAGATAGCCCAAACCTGGCCTGAGAGGAAAATTCAGCAGCAAAAGCCTACTATGTTCTTGTGGCATGCAAGGCTACACAGGTATAAAATCGATATTACAAACCCAGTGTGGGTGATTATCACCCTGTGGAATGTTTCTTACACGTATCACTTTTTGCTAGGGAAGATAATTAAAAGAACAACCTGATTAAATGCTAATTCACTCCAGGCTAAAGTAGGGAGCCATAAATCACTCTGCGGTTGTAGTCTGACACCTAACTTTATCCCCAAGGCTATTCAAAGGAAACAAAGTATTTAGATTTGTTACTTGTTCCCCCTGAAGACACTAAAGAACTATGCATAACAAACAGATGCTAAAGCAATAATAAAATATTTCTTCACATTTAGATTAAAGCTTACACAAATCAGATTGTTTCTGGTGATCCATGAGCATACAGAAAACAACAACCCCGGATCCAAAGAGATCTCAAAGGGAAGGACAAGACAGAGACCCATGAAACTAACAAATAGGTCAGGCTGGGGCAGAAAACCTCAAAATTCAGCACTGCAGAATCATAATCAGCTGGGAAAAAAAGGGGTTTGTTAAGGCAGCATCAGCTACAGAACAGAACTCACATAAATCTGAGGGGTGTGTATTGCAGATTACAGGTTTCCTTTTCTCTGGCTGCTCAAAAAGCAACATACTTGTGCCACTGAAAAATGCTGCCTGTTCACAATAGTAAAGGCACAGCTAAAGTAATTAACAATGCACCTTCAGTAAACTGAACTGAGCAGGCACTGTGTCTAAATTCTACAGGTTGTGCCTCTAGCAAAAAAAAACTAGATCTCTTTTTTTGAAATATTAATTAAAGAAATCAGCAACAAAATTCAAGAATTGCATTCTTGTCACTAAAACCACCTGGAAACAAGATTTTTCAAAATTCTTGACATAATGTTGATAATCTGAAACCTAGAGCAACAAAACGAGCTTCCATAGGAACTCCTTGACCATCAAGCTGCTACAGGATAAACTCTTTTTTCTTAATTGCATGCTTAATTATATTTGCCTGAATGTCATATATGAGTAGGTGTATACATTATTCCCTTATTTGTATTTGTTAAGTGACTGCTGATCTTCATCAGCATTTGTCATCTGTTCCAGCAGGAAAAAAAAATCATGATACACCTAGCTCATAAAGGAGAGACCACAAAAGCAAGGAGCAATAAAACATATTTGATTGCACTTTGATCCCAGCTGCCTTCTCTACATAGTCAGATTATAGTTTCAGATAGAATAATCTTCTATTATTTGACACATAAATATCACAGATCACAGTGAGATTTGGTCTTCAGGCACTGTTCCCTGTTTACTACATTTATGTCAATATGTTTAATATGTTTATCACAGAATCAATTAGGTTGGAAAAGACCTCTGAGATCACAAAGTCCAACTTATGACTGAACACCACATTGTCAACAAGACCATGGCACTAAGTGCCATGTCCAGTCTTTCCTTAAACAGAACCAGAGATATGAATCCAACACCTCTCTAGGCAGCCCATTCCAGTATCCAACCACTATTTCCATGAATAATTTTTTCCTAATGTCTAACATAAACCTCCCCTGGTGCAGCTTAAGCCTGTGTCCTCTTGTCCAGTCGCTGGCTGCCTGGGAGAAGAGGCCAACCCCTAGCTGGCTACTGCCTCCTCCCAGGTAATTTGTACAGAGAGGTAAGATCCACCAGAGCCTCCTCTTCTCCAGGCTAAACACCCCCAGCTCCCTCAGCTGCTCCTCATAGGACTTGTGCTCCAGACTCTTCACCAGCTCCATTGCCCTTTTCTGGACGTGCTCCAGCACCTCAATGTCCTTCCTGAATTGAGAGGCCCAGAACTGGACACAGGACCTAAGGCATGGCCTCACCAGTTCAAGTACATTGGGACAACCACTGCCCTGGTCCTGCTGGCCACACTATTGCTGATCCAGGCCTTTTCCGCTGGGCCACCTTCCAGCCACTCTGCCCCCAGCCTGGAGTGCTGCAGGGGATTGTTGTGGCCAAAGTGCAGCACCCAGCACTGGGTCTTGCTGAACCTCATATCATTGGATTCAGGTCCTTCTGCAGACACTTCCTACCCTCCAGCAGATCAACACTCCAACCCAGCTTGATCTTGTCTGTGAATTTGATAGTGGTAGACTTGATCCCCTCATCCAGATTATCAATAAAAATACTGAACAGGACTTGACCCAAATTGATCCGTGGGGACACCACTAATGACCAGCTGCCAACTGGATGCAGCACCATTCACCGCCCCTCTCTGGGCCTGGCTGTCCAGCCAGTTCATAACCCAGCAAAGACTGTGCCTGTCCAAGCTGTGTGCGGACAACTTTTCCAGGAGTGTGCTATGGGAGATGGTGTCAGAGGCTTTGCTGAAGTACAGGTAGACAACACTCACAGCCTTCTCCTCATCCACCAGGTGGGTCACCTGGTCATAAAATGAGATCAGGTTGGTCAGGAAGTATCTGCCTTTCCTAAACCTGTGCTGACTGGGTCTGATCCCTTGGTTGTCCTGTATGTGCTGTATAATCATGTTCAAGATGATCTATTCTATCACCTTGCTGGGCACTTTAGTCAGGCTGCCAGACCTGTAGTTCCCTAGATTCTCCTTCCAGTATTTCTTGTAGATGGGTGTCACACTGGCCAACCTCCAGTCACCTGGGACCTCCCTGGTTAGCCACGACTGATGATAGATGGATTATGGACAGTGGCTTAACAAGCTCTTTTGCCAGCTCCCTCATCATCCTAGGATGGATCCCATCCAGCTCCATACATTTGTGAGCATCTAAGTGGTTAAGCAGGTCACTAACTACTTCCTCCTGGATTACAGGGGTTCCATTCTGCTTCTCCTCCCTGTCTACCAGCTCAGCTGGGGCCAGCTGTCCTGAGGATAACAAGTCTTACTGTTGAAAACTGAGGCAAAGAAGGTGTTAAGTACCTCAGCCTTTTCCTCATCTTTGGTGACTATACTCCCCTCCAGGTCCAACAAAGAACAGAGGTTTTTCTTGGCCCCCTTCTGTTATGAATGTATTTATAAAAACTTTTCGTTTTCCCTAACAAAAGTGGCCAAATTAAGTTCTGAATTTTCACCTCTGTAATTTTCTCTCTACATGACCTAACAACATCCTTAAACACTTCTGAGTTGCCTGCCCCTTCTTCCAAAGGTGATACACCCTCTTTTTTTCCCCTTGAGTTCCTGTGAAAGCTCTCTGCTCAGACAGGCTAGTCTTCTTCCCTACCAGCTCATCTTTTAGCACACAGGGATGGCCTGCTCCTGCACCTTCAGGATTTCTTTTTTAAAGTATGTCCAGCCTTCCTGGGCCCCTTTGTTTTCAAGAACTGTTTCCCAAGAGACTCTCCAAATCAGTGTCCTGAACAGGCCAAAGTCTGCCCTCTGAAAGTCCAAGGCAGAGGTTTTGTTGGTGCCCCTCCTTACTTCACCAAGTATTGAAAACTCTTATCACATTGTGGTCACTCTGCCCAAAGCAGCCTCTGACCACATCTCCCACCAGCCCTCCTCTGTTCATAAAGAGCAGGTCTAGTGGGACACTGTCCCTGTAGGCTCCCTCACCAGCTGTGTCAGGAAGTCATCTTCCAAATGCCCCAGGAACCTCCAAAACTGCCTCCTTTCCACTGTGTTTGGTTTTGAGCAGACATTGGCAGGTTAAAGTCTCCCACAAGAACAAGGTCTGGCGATTGTGAAACATCATCCAGCTGCTTACAGGATACTCCATCTGCCTCTTCATCCTGGCTGGGTGGTCTGTAACAGACTCCCACCAGGATATCTGGCGTACCAGCCTTCGCCCTGATTCTCAGCCCTGGGCACTCAACCGTATCATCACTATCCTCAAGCTCTGTGCAGTCAAAACACTCCCTGAGGTACAGAGACACCCCAGTGCCTCTCCTTCCTCTCCTGTCCCCTCTGAAGAGCTTGTAGCCACCCACTGCAGCACTCCAGTCATGACAGTCACCCCGCCATGTTTCCCTGATGGCGACTACGTCACGGCTTTCCTGCTGCATGATGGCCTCCAGTTCCTTCTGTTTGTTACCCATACTGGGTGCACTGATGTAGATGCACTTCAGCTGGGCTACCAATTTTGCCCCTAACTGTGGCATGCAGCCTTTAGGCTTGTCCCCAGTGAGCCTGGTCTCATCCCCTTCGCCCTTCAAACCCTCTCAGTCAGCCCTGCCAACTCATTGTCTAGAATACTTTTGCACCTGTTAGGTGAACATCATCTGTCTCCAGCAGGCCTGGTGCCACATAAACCTCCCCATGACCAAAAAAATGCAAATTCCACTGATGGCATCTTTAAACCACTTGTTGATCACATGGGTTTTCCTGTTCCTTCTGGCATTCATCCCTGCTACCAAAGGAATCGAGGAAAACATCACCTGTAGTCCTGTCCCTTCAACCAGAGAACCCAGTGCCTTGAGGTACTGTTTGATTACCCTGGTACTGCTCTCATCAGCCTCGTCACTGTCAACCTGGACAGCCAACAGTGAGTAGTCACCAGTGGGCCAAATTAGTTCAGGGAGTCTCTTGGTAATATCCCTTACTGGGCCACAGGAAGTCATCAGACTTTCCTGTGGAATGGGTCCAATTGGTATATGGGGCCCTCAGTTCCTGTCAGAAGCGAGTCACCCACTACAACTACACTTTTTTCTTAATACCTGTATTTGTGATCTGCCTGGTTGACTGCATTGGTCTGGAAGACCCTCCAGATAGACCTTCTTCTCCACTGTTTTCTGCCTGACCCTTGAGATCCAGAGCCTTGTACCTATTCTGTAAGGGCAGCTGGGAAGGCAAGGGATGCCAGGAACGGATTCTTCTACCTCTCTGAGCAGGGATCTTTTTCCATTCTGCCTCATCTGCCTGATGGCAAGAGGGTCAGAGCTCCTTGACTCTTGCTGAGCTTTCATCTGCTGCTTTCTAGTCATATTTTTAATAACAAATGAATCCTTTAGAGACAGTTTAACTGAGAGCTGTAGAAGTAGACTGTCTTAGTGTCGAGGCATTTTTGTCCAGTGCTGGCACTACAGATTCCTACTTTCATAGCTAAGGAACTAAAAAAAAAGAATAATAATAAAGTTTCTTATGCAAAAAATGGTGGGGTTAGTATTCAACCAAGTCAGATGCACAGTTAAGGAACTAAAAACAAAAGGAGCAGTAGTAAAACATAAGGGGAAAAAGGTAGCTTTAGTATTCAGTCAGGTTGGATGCATACACTGTCGGCAAGGCTAGGGACTGAGCGGGGTAGGCAGGCAAGCGCCGGAGACCTATCAGCAAGAGCCCACGATTAGGTTGAAAAGTTTTCCCCTACGCCCCAGCGCGCCCCGCACGCCGCAGCGTCCGCCCAGCGGGCGCGGGGTCTCGCAAGCGCCTGCCCTCTCCCCCGGCCCGCACCGCTGCCCCGCGCCTCTCACCGTGCTCCGGGGACGCGCAGGCCGCGCTCCGGGCATCGCCCCCGGCCCTTTCCGTTCCCGCCGCCGGCCGCAGCGCCATGGGCACGGCCCGCCGGGCGAGCAGGGCTCGGGCCGCCGCCGAGCACAGCGCGGGGAGGAGTCGCTGCAGCAGCGGCCGCATGCCCGGCCGGGGCGAGCAGCGCTGCCCGCCGAGAAGCCGGAGCGGGTCTGGCGGAGCCGCCGCGCCCCTCGGGGAAGCAGCGGGGGAACGGGGCCGTGCGGCCGTGGAACTACAGCTCCCGGCGCGCTCCGCGGCGGGCACGGCGGGAGGCGGGCGTGGCGGGGTGGCGGCAGCGGCACGGCCCTGCCCCTCAGCTCCGCCCTCACAGCCAACGGCGCGGCCTGGAACGTGAGAGCCGCGGTTCGTGCGCAGCTTTCACTCGGTGTCTTAACGAGAGGTGGCTGCCCCAGTGGGGAGCTGCAGCCAGCGGGAGTGGCGTCCCCCAAAATAACCGGCTGTAGCTTAGGGCTGCAGAGCGATAATTAACATTAATTTAGCAGTGGTCTGGAGGAGAATAGACAGTCTTGCTCTAAATGTGCTCTGCTTTACGCAGCCCGGGCACTCTGTCCGCTGGCACTAAGGGCTCTGCTCCGGCTGTACAGTCTCGTGTTGGGAATGGCTTCAAGGGTGATAAATTACATAGAGAATAGAAATTTTGACTTCCCCTGAAGCTCCGAATAGAGCTTAAAAACTAACCGGCAAAGAAAGATAAAAGGATGTAAAGGTATGCACACAGGATTATAAGCGTGGCTGGAACCAGTGGGAAACAGATAAAAAGAGCTGTGTGTGGGAGAGGCTGCTGCTCTGAGGGAAGGAAGGTGAGACGCTCGTTTCCTGCCTAAATAAAGACTTGGTGCCTCTTGGAAGCCAAATCCTGTCACGGCGTTTGGTGGGAGAAGCCAAGCTGAATGCCACCTGGTGCTTTTGCGGATTGGCCTATCCACGTAAACCAGATCTGAGGGAGCAGGTGGCATATATGCATATAAAGATTCCTACTTTCATTTTTAAATACAGTAGGGATGGTGTCACGACCCATCGGTAGAGGGATGATGTTCATTGTAAATTCTTATCAGGCTGAACAAAGACAGGGAACTCTTGCGTTTTTAACTCCAGCAGCCAGCCCACTGTTTTGTCTCAAGTTGTTGGCTAACAAGCCCTTAAATTCTTACAATACATTTCCACAAATGTGGTGGCTAACAAGTCCTTAATTTTTATCCCATACATTTCATTACGTTCTCAACTTGCCAAACACACTACTCAAAGGTGCTGGCCCAGAAGCCACAACAGACTTCCACAAGCTCCCTACACCCACAACAAAGTTCAGTATGGAAGGTAGAATATGACAGCCGTGTTTTGCCCAGGCAAAGCAAGGGGGGAGAGAAAGAAAGAAAAGGGAGAGAGAGTACAAAGAATAACACCAATCCTCAGATCCTGTGTTAGTCCTGGTGTGTTGGAGGGTCTGGAGCTGAGGTTGTGAGAAAGAAAGTGAAAAAGAAAGGGAAAAGAGTGTGAGAGGGCCTGACCCACTTTCTTTTATAGATAACCTGATGCAAGCCTGTTGGGTAAACCACATCTTTTGCCCTGTTTTGTTCATGCATGCACAGCCAGCCCTCCTACAGGAGGTGGGTGGGGATGGGGGCACTGAACACAAGTGTCAAGGTGGAGCTTCTGACCCAAGGAAGTTGGATCAGAACAGTGCTGCCCCACCTCCACATCCTTAGATCACACCTTTCCCATTGCAACAGTCAGAACGTTTGAGACATAAAATGCTTATGTCTGGTTCTCTGTAGACGGCAAAAGCAAATAAATAAAATAGGATGGTTGGAGGAAACAGCATGGCTGCTGGGGGTTAGAAGGTGGTTGAAAGAAGAGGGAAAAATGAGGCCAGTTCCTGTATTTGGCTCCTCCTTTTACCACTATTTTGATCCATTTTGAGCTGTGTTTGCCATTCACGTAGAATTTTTATTTGATTTGCATTGTTCTGTAGAGGCCAAAGGTTGGATGTGATGCAGAAGTCCAAGTTCTGTGGGATCCAAGAGAAGTTTTAGGATGAGGCTGATGGCAGTTTTTATTCACATTTCATTTGAATATCAGCTATCATTAGGAGACTACATGCATAAGTGGTCACCTCTTCCTAGCCTGTTTCCATTGTCAAGTACCATACTTCCGTAAAAATTTGATTCAGGAGGGTTATAGATCAAATACTGGAAGAAAATCTTTTGGAATTCAGTGTCTTTTTATATTAATTTAAAAAGCAATTTGGATCTGAAACTGCTCCAAATAAATTCATTAAGTTTTTCGCAGAAATCTCCAGCAAGAAAACTTCAGGCAAAACCACTTCTGTTTGTAAAACTGACAGGGGAGCCCAATGCAATGTTTAAGTTAAGATAGCATTTAATAGTGCTCTTAACAAATGAAAACAAAGTACATTTTTATGGAGCTAAAATTTTCTGTAACCAGCACCCACTAGCCAGGCATTAAGATTATGCCTGTAGATGTATTCCTTGGTCACACAACCTGCATGAATATACTATCTCCAGGCTGAGAGGAAGTGAGAAATTAAAAGTGCCTTAGCTAGAGCTGGTAGCAGTTCCCATGAATTGTCCCTACAAGTCATAGAAGTGGTGTTGGAGGGAAATGTTTGACTGAGGACTAGAAATATGAAGTAACAAGTTGTGATTTTTCTGCCTTCCCAAATACTGCACAAGTTTCGCAGAGGTCACTGACCTGGTGCCTGGCAGAAACTGCTTTTCGTTACTGCTTAGGTTTGGGCTAAAGCCAGCGCTTTTATCAATTTTCTGTGGCCTTGCCTTTATTAAAGAAAGTTTCTTATTAACCTCTCAGCAGTACAATTGTTCCTTCAAAGGGGAAAAAAATCACATTATGACAGCTGAGTGACGCTAGCAGAAAGAGGAAGCAGAGTCAGCTCTGTGGTTGTATTTGCTTACACAACTGCACTGCCAATGCCTTTTAGCCTCTCACCCACCTTTTCTTCTCTTAATCCACCCACTAATTTCAGGCAAATTATGTAGAGTGTTAGAGGATTCAGAGGTATGATATTCCCATACCTTTCCTGAAAGTGGGTGATATGGGAGAAAAAAGAGACCCATTTAGCTCCCAAATGAGGGAAAGAAAAAACAATGCTGTGTGTCTGTTTTTCCAAGAGTGGCTGTCCATGAGTATTGGTCAGCTCATTACACGATAGGTCACGGCACATATTATCAATACATATTATGTCTTATCTTATTCAAGCAAGAGATATGGGGGAGCTATGAGTATTTGGGACATGACTCACTGAGGGAAGTTAGGTAGTAAAAGGGCAGGAATGGGATGTGCTACAGGGAGCCCAGAGGAGACATTGGGATATTGTGTAGGACATGGGAGGTAGTTGAAGGTATTGTAATGGGAGGGCATGGAAGCAGTAGGGGAAGCTTGGGTTGTTGTGATAAGAAGGGAGGACATACTGATATGAAACAAGTCTTCGTTACTGTCACTGCTGATACAGCATCTTGTTTTCTGACAAGCAAAGAAGAATAATAGACCGTGACCTGATAATAATAAGAGATTTGCCAGAGAAACAAAGAAAAGTTTGAGCTGCAGTACTACAGATAATGGAAAATGAGAGGTAGAGAAATGCCTGGGATAAGGTAATTTAATGCAAAGATTGAAAAGCAAATAGTCTGGAGTTTCTACAGTAACTGGTATAAAAGGAAGAAGTGCCTGAAGATGCTATGAGATGTAGTTAATGAATAGAAACTGCATTTGATTGACATCTGACATGAGAAAATAATGGATATTTTCATGATCTGTGGATCACAGGCAGTTCATTTACATTTCAGGAGGAGGGAACAGAACACTGGGAAGCAGCTGAAAACTTAACTGGTTACAAAGAGCAGCAGTTCTTCCCTTGCTACCCTCTGGATAGCAACTTGTTGTGAGGGACATGGGCCAAAGATCAGCACAGATAAATGCTATTAATGTCAATGTAGTATTTCAGACACTTCCAGGTTCCTCCAGGATTTCTGGGGAGTGACATCTGTTGGGTGGAGAGAGGATTCACATAACAAGGTGGGGCAAGAATGTCTTTGCCAACTGGCTCACCAGCCTCCTAAGGATGGCTATAAACTAGGTTATTGAAGAATGGAGAAGCAGTCCCATCAGACCTAAGCTGGAAGAGAACTGGAAGAGCTAAAAGGTGGTGTGCTGACAGAGGTAGTGGTAGATAATGGGAAAGCAGGTGCAGGATAGCATGATGGCAGAGATTGCCTGAACAAGCAGCATGCTTGGGGACCCATCCCACGTTCCTGCAAAACCTGGCATTTAGGGGGACCTCAACAGGCTGGAAAAGTGGAACAGCGGGTTCTTGCTACATGAAATTCAACAAAGATAATTGTAAAACCTTGCATCTAGGACCTGAAAGGTTTTGGCAAAAATGGCTGGATGCACATCTGCACTAACTTTACAGTCCATAATGTATTTTTACTAACTTGAACTCTGCACTGGGTATTATTGCTAGGTGTGATCTCTAGCTTGAACTCCTACAGCCTTTCCTCCCTGAACGTAGCATTTATTAAAGCTAATTTATTACTTTACTCATTCACCCTGCAAATTGTATCTCATTGGCTAGTTTTAATATTTCCTCCTAAATAAGTCAGGCAGCAAACATAGAATATGCTTTCCTAATCTATGTTTTTCCTGATCTAATCTTCCTTTCACTTTTCAGCACAGAAAATCCGCCAGAAATCATCTAGATAAATCCTCATTCTCCAGCAGAGTTACATCATCCTTTTCTAGTCAACAAAAACAGTCTTCCCTATGTTTCTCCACCATCAGGTTAGAAGAAGCTATTAATTTCTTTACTTTTGTCTCAGAAGCACAGATTCCATCACTGTGATATATGTAACTACGCTTCCAAAATGTAAGGTAATTAGAATACAAATAATATAATGGAATACCTCTACTAGTTCATATTTTGTAATGTGAGTAGATTGCTTTCTTTTTCCTAAATATTTATATACACGCAAACAAAACTATAAAATAGAAAGTAAGTGATTTTGATTAGCACAATCTTGTTTCTCTGATTCTTGACAAGTGTAATGTAGATTTAAGCAAAAAATTGCCTGTCCTGGAGACCATTAAGTATGCCAGTCTGCAAGGTGAAGACAGCATTCAGTTTGATAGGAAACCTTCACATACCTGCAGTATGAGAGACTGTACACTGACCTAAAAGCACATTTCACTTTTTGGAGCTTTACTAAACCCACTGGACTTTTTAGCTCTAGAGGTCGTTTGGTTTGATCTGGAATCTCCAGCTTCCTGGAGCTGTTCTTTTTTTCCTGACTGAAATAGAGGTTTTAAAAAATTGTGTGCAGGGGGAAAGTGGACGGGAAGTGTTTAAATAAAAGAAGACACTGCCTGCAATTAAAAAGTGTGAGTGAATTTGCCAACTACATGCAGAAGTCATGCAGCTGAGACACTAACTGGATCCTGCATTCCTTGAGCAAAATACACTTTACTGGGAGTCTTAAGCAAGTAAAGAATGCAGTTTTGAATCCAAAATTCATATTATTCCAGATGTGGGTGGGGGAAATACGTATTTACTTACAAAACTGAAAAATCCTGATTCTGTGCTGCCAGTCTGTTCTGTTTCTTGCTTTCCTCTCTCGTTCTTCTGTCTGTCTCTCCCTTCAGCCACAAGCTTCTTTTTTAGCTCTGGCTTCCTACCTTCCTATCTTCTCAAGCTTCAGGTATTGCACGAACACACTGCATTTGTCACCACTATGCAGGCTTTGTGTGTGGCCTTGTATCTATTTCCTCCTTTTATCTATGGATTTTCTGTGAAGTTGGGATGTCTGTGGAATAGAGGCAGTATCTTTCCCGCATGTTTGCAGAGCCCAGTGTCCTATTAAGAAGAAACAAATCTATGCTCCGTATTGCCAGAATGTACTAGAATTCTTCCTGTAGTTCAGTTCATCATTCTTCTCTCTTCTTGAATTTCTGGTGTGTACCTGCTGTTTTTCCTAAGAGGAGCCAAGACATTAATTCCCAAGCCCTCCCAGAGCTTCTGACAGTTGCTCATTTAGCCTGAGGTGTGAATGTACATGCTTTGGGATTCTTCACCAGTCAATAAAGATAGAGGCTTCTCCAGAGGGAAACTGTAATTCGCACAAGAAGTGAACAGTTGTTCAAGAGATGCTCTGCTCCCTCCATGAACAACCAGGATTTTGTCTTGCTTAGACACAACCTCTAGCCTGCATGTTGGTTAGAAGGCTCAAGTTGTATCAAGGCCTGAATTATGTGATCACCTGGTTTAGAATTAGGAAAAAATCTTTGTGTTTTAGCCCAATACTTCATGCTCTGGCAAAGCGTTTTGAAGCCAAGACAATTAAATTCAACATCTACTCTCTAACTGGAAACATTTGAGCCAAAACAGCCTTTCTTGATTGTTACACTAATGCTCATCACAATGGAAGAACTTGCTGATGGCTATGGCTATTGCTGCAAAGCTCAAGTGCTCAGAAAACTTCACGCAGCGTAGGTTTTGTGATCCTGCCAAGTTAGAGCCTACCTAGGAAGAAATAATTAAGCGGTGTTGTTTTATGTTCCACATGAATTTTGAAATTGGTTTACCCCTGGTGCTGCTGGGCTTAACTGTGCAAAAAATCCCACCCTCCTCTCACATCAGCAGTCTCTTAAGAGTCTGTTTATGTTTAACCTAAAGTCTAAAACAAAAAACCAGTGATGCTCAAAATACCTTTCCTACGAGATATTCAGGGAAACAGTAACTTATTGTTTGAAGAAGAAAAGTGCCCCTGACCTCAGCAGAAAGGAGAGATCTCAATTCTAACATTGCTTTAGCTACCACTCACATCTGGAGCAATGTGATGTGGCATCCAGTTTCTGTCACTGAAATCTCTTAGAGTTATTGGATTCATCTGCATATACGGCTCTGAGGGTATTCACCACCTCTTTGCTGATGGTGGAGTTTCCTGATCGTCTTCTTGAGGCTCAAGGTTTGAATTTATAAAATCACAAGGATGAACCTGTTCAAAGCTCCCTTATTTACAATCATGTTTTTAACCTAGATCAGAGAAAAGACATTAACTTGTGTCCACATTCTAGTATTATGACAAAGCATGAAAAAGAAAACAAATACCATTAAAGAATAGCACATCCCCATGGCTAATGGGGAAAGAGACGGGTTTTAATTCTCTAGCTTAGCACATTGCTATGTCTTTAATAGATTATATCATACAGTTTTTATTCAATACTGCAGATGTTTTCTGAGCCACTTTCAATTCACCTTCACTCATACTCTGGCACTAGATGAACTGCAATAACTGAAAGGGAAGAAACATTTGCATGTCCAGTAGTACATCTAACTTTCAGTCCAGGTTAGAACAATGTTTTAAGCAGCCCTACTGAAAGAACCATGTTTGGGTTGTTTTGTCAGGCATCCAGTCTGTCTCCATAAGCCAACATGTGACCATTACCATGTATCTGTGAAAGTGGACTAACAGCTGTTTAATACAGCTAGTATAAAGTGAGGAGATGGAGGGGGGTCTCCCCAGGGCTCCAGAAGAGCTGTAGATCATTTGTCTGATCAAAACAGCTATTTGGTCTTACCACGAGAACTTGTACCCATGTACGGGAGGAAAAAAAGTCTTATTTTTATTCACTTCCTGGATGATTTTCATTTTAGGAGAGTTGGACTTGCTTATATGTAAGAGAATAAATCTGCAGCTTAAAAGTCATGAAAGGTGGCTTACACATGCTTTGAAACACTGAAAGGAAGGAGCTCAGACATACATTAAAATGCACTCTGTCAAAAGTTCTCCTTATTGTGGGCATCCAGGGAATCAATGAATTTTTTTTGACACGTAATTCATACTCAGTTCAAAATATTCAGTATGAGATCTACTCACATTGAGTTTTGACCAAATGCTAACTCCCCATGTAACATAGCCTGATGTGGTGACATGACTTCTCGCTTGCTTTCTAATTTGCACTGATTCCTAAAAATATTATCATGATTTTGAGCAAACACATGAGCATCAAAATTGCAAATAATGGGCAATTTGAAAATAGTAGACCAGTAATATTATGGGACGTGTAGGTGTCTTTCTGCTGTGTCTTGGCAAAACGGTATCTAGAATCCTAAGAATGACCTTCCTCCCAACATAGCTCTGTTACACAGGTAAGGTGCATGGAGACTTTCAAGAAGGGTGAAATCATACCCAGGAAAAGGTTGCTTTATGCTTTTGGGACAGTTAGGAGGGCAATAATAGGATCCCTCATTTGAGGGACATTCAGTGAAAGAAGTAATGCTTTCCTGAAGCAATGTAGAATAGTAAGGACCTGTTCCCTTAACTGATGAGGAGAAGGACCAGCAGAATAACAAGGGGGGGAAAAAGCAAGCTGAATTGCAAGGAAATGCTGAGCTGCACTTGTGTCAGATCTATGTGTGGTCTACAGCAGGTATTATCAACTACATACTGTATTTGCAGGACTCCAGAGACTCATAGTAAGTACCACTAATGACAGCTGACTTGTCATATCCATGTAATTAGAGTGATAATTAGGGAGACTTCAGAGCAAGGGACAGTGATCAAGTAGAGCTCACTGACTTCTCATGGGATTTGGCAACCTAAGGGGCCTTTGTCCCTTTGAAAATAGCTGTATGTACTTGCTTTTGTAGGTGTTATGTCGTACCCATTCAGTCTCAGTCAATATTCTGTTTACATTTGCTAAGTTCTTCTAAAATTGCATGTTCTACATTCCATTGTCTGCCTTACAGCTGAATCTCTTTTCACTCAAGTCTCAATTGATCCAAGGCCCGTAATTATTCTTTGTGACTAGTTGACATCTTTCAAATCAAGGTCAAATTTCTGCCTCTGAAATCTTGTCTGACTTGATTTTTGTGATAATGTTGACTCCTGATTCTCCCATGTTTCAGCATTGCCTTTGGAGGATTTGTTTTTTCCTTGACCCCTTTGTTTGTACCCTTCATTTCTTACCCTCTTTCATCTAAAGCACAAGTTACCATCTTTATCAAATTCACTCTCAGGTTTTTCTCTCCTTCATATTTATCAAATTAAGATCACAGCCTGACTTTGACAATCTGCTTGTAGATGTCTGGCTTTCAGCCTACGTGCAGCATCATTAAACACGATTTATCGTCCTTGCTCTCCATATTCCTTCAGTCACTGGGAGGCACAGCTCCTGCCTATCAGTACTTACACATAAGCTTTATGTTTGTCTCAAACCTTTCAAAGCTCTTCTCTCAATCTGTCATGTGTTAGGCAGAAGTTAACTTTTTATCTTAGATAGAGTATTGTCAATGTAAACTGTAATGCTTACTATTGAAATTCTTGTCCAGATCTTCACCTTATGCCTCAAGTACTGAAACTTTTTTTTTTGTTTTGGTGGCCTTGAAAAATACAATTTAATTACCCTCTACAGTAATTTAGAAAGTCTTTGGAAAGTAATTTTTCTACAGTTTTAACTTTTGCAATATGACCCATCTTAAATTCTTCCTCAGCTTCTGTATTTTAGCAAACAACTTAGATGTCTTGACTTTCATTCTTTATGGTTAATGCCTGCCTTAATTATCTTGTGTTTAATACTGAGAAGGTTGATTTCTTTCTCTGAAAGGTTTGTAACTTAAACAGGAGCTATTACTTGTGCCTGCATAGCTCAAGAGAAGCAGAGTCCAGATCTTAACAACCAGCCTTGGGTACTGGGACCTGGATGGCTGTGTTTACTGTGGCTGCACATCTGGATGAATATATTGGGCTTCTTAGCCAAGCAAACAGCCCAAAGAGAATATTGCACTAATTAATTTGTTCTGCTTCCATTGTGAATTTAAGTCATTCAGAAGCAGCTCAGATATCTGTGGAAAATGTTATATTAGTATTGTGCAGACATTGAATCTATGGTTTTTTCCTGCACTCCTTCTTCTGTTTGGAAAAATACTGCTGTTAGCACCAGCAAAACTACTTTGTTGTTCTCCTTTAAACAGTTGTTTACTATGATATGGCCAGAAAAAAAAATCCCAAACATCAACAGCAATAATCCTTACAACTGCTGAACTAATAATGCACTAAGACAATCTTCTAAGCTGTTTAATGCTTGTCATATGGCTCCCCGGTGTATACGCCAGTCTGTCTATCTCAGATGGTCCTTCTCTGCTTTACTACTGAAAAAATCACCACCACAAAAATGTGTGTAATGAAAACTGGACAAGATAATTTCTTGTTTGTGTGGTAAGTACCACCAGTTCGAGCCTTGACAAAAGAGCTGGTACCCTTCATAAACCATCATTTTAAAGTCTCATTTTAAATTACTAGTAGAACATTTCAGAAAGAACCCATAAGAATTCCAGTAAATCATATGTCATAAAAGACATCTTCTTGCAAGTACCTATTCCTAAATCTTTTAAAGTATTATTAGTTAAAAAGTTTACTGTCCCCAAGTATATTTCATAAAGTTGATTTCTGAGTGATTCATTGCATCCAACATTGTTGAAAATGGTCCAGTTTAATTGAATGAGATGACATCTATGTTGGTAGAAATCCAGGATGTAAAGCTATAATAAAAGCTGTACTAGAAGGAGTAGTCTAAAGAATTACTAAGTGTTTTACATTTTATTTAAATCTGATTTTTTGAAAGTGGCATTTTCATATTCTTTCCCTAATTTACACCATAAAAAAGGGAATGTGTATATTGCCTGTCTACAATGAAGGCAGTAGAATATTTAATAAGTCCTTTGCAGGCTAAAGGGGTATATGCCTACTGTGATTATGCTGTATACAGATTTTACAGTTTCTACAAGACTATTAGCACACTTGAAGGAGACAGTAGCTTTTGAAATACCAAGCCAATTTCTGCCAAAAATACTGTCTTCTTAGGATCAGAAAACCACTGTTGCTGTTGTGTTCCTTCTTTCAGCCATAGACTGTACATGCCTAACAATGAGTTAAAGTTGAGAACAAATACATTTAACTTCAGATGAATCCAATAACTCAAAGAGATTTCAGTGACAGAAACGTCTTGACTACGTTGATACGTCTAGGTATAAACCAAAAATAACATACCCAAGTTGTTTAGAAAATTTATATTTCCTTACCAAAAACTATCTTGTGCTATTTTTCATAGGCCTTGTTATCAAGTGTTCACTGTGTGGATTATTCTATGCTCCTTACTCAGGGGAAAGGAATCTTTGCCAGAATTAGGACTTAATGAGCAGGTCCTGTACATTACAAACCAGCACGTGGAAGGTCATTAGGAACTGTCTGAACCCTGCGCAGAGGCTGACAATTCTTTTTCTCTCTCCTAGTATATTCTGCCAGCACCTGGGTTTTTTTAATGTATGTGAAACTTGTGTCTTTAGTACTGCCAAACTGTGTACATTTCTGGTGTTCATACTCCTGTCTGCGCAATTAGTGCCAATTTTATGGAAAATGGGTCACAGTCTGTACTAATTGACACTGGCTTTAACAAAAAAAATTGCACCAGAAAACTTTAAATACTCTCATAAAACATTTGCCTAAACTATACATGCAAATGTAGGCACAGTAGAATTAAAAGTTATTTGTATCCTAAATGATTTCTGGAAAGACTGGGACAGTTAAGGATGGAGCAATTTTAATTTTATCTTTTGGTCCTTTAATAATTCTTTTTCCATAGTTATGATTGGAATTTGTAATGGCAGGGGAGATTCAACTGACAGATAACGTTTCACAGGTTTTACAGCTCTCCTAGAACAGAGTTGCAACTATTGGAGTTTATTCAGTGCCACAATGTTGAATTCATGGGATATTTTACTCCTGATGTCAGTAGAGCCTGGATTCTTGCCCTTGTGCTGTGGCTGCCCAAGATGGAATTCTATCCACTCTGCAGTAAAAGACAAACTTGCTGGTATCTTCAGTGAGAACAGAATTTCACACTTCAGGAGTAACTCCAAATTTCCACTTTGGTAGCAGATCTCCTTTAAGACTTACGTCCCACCTCCTTTCCCCACTGCAGCAGTGCACATTTGCCCCTGCACCACTGAAGCAGAAGAAATGAGAATGAGAACATGGAAAAAACTTGTATTAGCAATACCTTAAAAAATTAATTCTGTGGGTTTTCTAATGTGTGTAATTTTAGCGAGCCACCTTATCCTAGATTCCAGAGACAGCTCTGTCTGCACAACTTCTTTGTGGATGCAAAGTACATACAATGTACTTTGCATCAGATTGGGAGCAGTAAACAGAGCTCATCAACTTGACTTGAGCTGGCTTTGCTGCCAAAGGCAGTGCTACACAGTTCCACAGCCTTCACGTGTGTAATAAGTAGCTTATTCACAGAGGGAAAAGATGCTGTGTTCTTTTCGTGATGTATGAAGAAGAAAGAGAAGTTGAAATTTTGGGTAAGAAGATGGTGTTTGTTGGGTTTTTCTTACTTACTACACTCCTTTGAAGATCATGAAGAACAGAACCAAAGGTTAGAGAAATGTGGTCAAAAATACTGAGAATACAGAACATAAAAACACATATTAGAAGTGATTTAATAGCCTAGTTTCCTTAGGCACATGTGACTGCTGTCAGCCATTGCCCTCTATCATTTGAAGTCAGTGACCACTTTCAGCCGTATGTGCAAGAGGATAGTTATCTTAAAGACACTGTCTTAAAAGGTTTGTAAAAAAGCCCTACAGTTAGCTAGAATAGAAAGGAAAATAATTCTTTAGTAGAGGGAAAGGTTCTCAGCTCCACTACTGTCCTTCCTCTAGGTCAGCTCCAGTTCAAGCTGTCTTTTGTCTGAGGCAGGTGCCACACAGGAGGACCTGAGATCACTGCAGTGGGGAAGGAGATTTCAGGACCGAAAGACATAAATTTTTGCCAAACCAGACTCTATTAGTGGTGCTGCTCAGCCAAACGTGTTGTTTCCTCATTAACAGCTACAGCACTTTTGTGCATGAGTGTAGCAGAAAGCCCACTAGCTCAGGATTCTCTGGCAAGGCAAAGAAACTGATTTTCATTGTGAGATAAAAATAAAACCATTTAAAAAGAAGAAAATAAGTAACTTCCTAAACAGCTTGAAGGAAACAGGAGAAAAGACCTCCCTTTTTTTCTGCTTTCCTCTTTGCCGGATACAGGGCTTACAATACCCTGGAGCATAACACCTACAAATGAGTGGAATCTGATAACCCATTTTTAATTACTGCCTTTATCTGCACTTCTGTAAAACAAACAAATTAAAAAGCCTTGGGCTTGCACAGGGAAAACCTAGGTGTTCACAGGACTGAATTCACCACACTTTTCTCTGCACTGTTTCTCTTTTCTTCATTCTGACTTTTGAATCTGCCCTGATGCCCTCATCTGACACAGCAACTACATCAGGGAGAGAGAAAACAGGATAGGCTTTCACTTTTGTCTGGCAGCACAAGCTTGCATTCTGTGCTTCAGAGGTTTTCAGAGGCTCTTTATTCCATGTAATGTTCCTGGAGTGGAGAAGCGTATCTTTTGTTCTTCCTTATAAAGGGATATTTTTATACACAAAGATATACAGTACACTGAATTACAAGAGTTTTTATGTATTGGATTGTGAGGCTTTAGCACAGAAATTTCTGATGATTCTGTAATTCCGCCTTACCCTAAGCATGTAACTTCAAAACCTTTAAAGCATAGATGAATCAAAGCCTCAGAAACCATCCAACACATCAACTAATTGTAGTGACATCAAACCAAAGTGAGACTCTTAACTTAAACAGGTTTCACTCCTAGCATGCTAAACACGCAGTCTGCGTATATGTGCTAAGCTGCATTATCTCAGTATACATATGTATGGCTTTATTTACTTGCAAGTAGTTAAAATGAGGGAGGACAGACGTATGTCTTCCCTGCAAATAGAAATGATTCTTTTATGTTTAAGCACATCTCTTGTTGTTTTAAACATAGCTTTGACATTTTTGCTGTGACACTCTGTATGTCCAAAGTGACGAAGCCTGTATAGGTCTTATGATTCCTTTAATATCGTTTCCATATTAGATAGCCAGATGGTGGAGAGCGATAATACTCTGTACTAATCACTTAGGAAGTCTACAGAGTGGTGCTTTGAGATTTAGACCCTCAGCCACTGCCATCACTCCTTTGATGGAAAGCCGCAGATACTAGTCCAACCAATTGAATGTTTTTAAATATATCAACACTGAACAAATCATCTAAACAGGAAAAAGACTGACAAATACCATTCAGTGCTAATGAAGAGAGGGTTTTGTCCAAAGAAAATAATTGTGCTCACAAGGATCAGAGATCAACAGGGTATTATACAATAGTATTTATACACATCTAAAAAAATATTTTTGCTTTTTTTATAGTCATCACAAATAGAAGACACTTGCATTGCTGCTAAGTCACTTTCCCCCTCAAAAAAGAAAAAAAGCCTAGGAGCAGAATCATTATCTCAATGAGTTCCTCAGTGTTTGAATTTTAATTCCACACTGATCTTTTGCCAATTGTAGGGTTTTGTAATTCCAGCAGATCAATCAGCACAAATCTTTTTTCCTACAGTAATATTCATTTATTTACAGGAATAATTTTTTGCTTATGTTTCTACCTTGGAAATACTTGGTTTATTTTCTGAATGATGCATTGTTAGTCTGTGGGTGCATTTTACAGGAATGAAATGTCAGATGTGCCCATTCCTAATGCAATAGACTTTTTCATATGCTTACTGAGATTTCTACATAAAAAACAGGGAAAGTATTTCTCTGTGAATTTTACTTTTATTGTTAAGCTTTTCATAAAAACCCACACTGCAGGCTCTACTCCAGGTTGGAAACCAGAGACTCTGGAAAAAGAGACTGAGGCAGCACTGATCAGCGCTCAAATATGATAAGCAAGCAGACTAAACATGTAAACAAGTCCTGTGCTGAGTGCTTTGTTTTGGTAGCACCAATCGTCATTTCAGTAGAGGAACAAACAACCCACTTCAGGCTATCTGGTTTATTAATTGTAGAACACTTTAAACAGTAAAAAGTAAACAAAAAATAATGTTAAGCTAAAAGGTTTGTAAGATATGTCTCAGAACTGGGCTGCTTTAGTAACAATTTTCAAACAGCAGCAATGTTTTACTCCAACCCTAGGATAAAAGAAGCATCTTCATTGTCCTGATATTTGTACAATGTTGTACTAACATTGCTAAGATGGCGGGCTTCATAGAAGTTCCCTCCCACCTATCCAGCATTATTTTTTCAGTGCTACTGAACAAATATTTACTCAGCATTCTGAAAATCAGACTGTTTAATACCTGAGAACAGAAACTGTCATTATTTAAAAAATATTTATGTTTCTTCTTCAGTGTGTATTTTTCCTCTTACTATGCTTAGTGAAAGAATATATCAATGTTTTGGATGACGCTATTAAATTGCTGATTTTAATTAGATTTTTCTCTCCTATCCTAAATCCCCTACTCTGTATTACAGTATGCATCATAGATTCATTAGTTACATTACCATGCAGTTTAGTATTTCGCAATGCTGCCCAGGCAGCCTGAAGCCAGAAAGCTTGATTTTAACCTTGAATGACTTCATGGGGTTATTCTTCATACACACTAATACATTAAAAAACAAACACTGGATCATAAATTGTATAAAACCAGCACTCAACACATACTACTGTTACAGCATGCAGTTGTGAAATCTACATGGGAAATAAACAAAGCATTAAGGAATGTCTTTAAAATGAGGATGGAGCAGGCACACAGAGAGGAAGAACATGTAAACAAATGGTGGAAAAGAACAGATGTATGCTGTTTAGACACACAGGCAACTTGCCCGAGGGAAGTTTGGATTATTGAGCTAACATGGCAAAGATACATAGTCTGTTCACATTTAAATCATAAGAGGGTTTGTGCATGTTGTGTGAAGAGTGTTCCTACTACTTCTCTTAAGTAGGTGGTTTCTTAATGTATGCCAGTCACACATAAAGCAAATTTGCAGTTCAGTGTGCCTAGGAATTTCCTCAGAAATATTGGTAAATGCTGCATCTAGTATAAAATTCAATAGAGATGCAAGTTACAGAAGCCTCTCCGAGACTGCTGCACAAAGTCAACTGAAAAAAATGCTTCAATAAGGGTAATAACTTCAACAGGAATTAATGGGTTTGATTCCACAGATACATCATCCCCATACTAAACCTTTACATTTTTCAAAGAGTAGAGAATACAGTTCAGTTCTGTCATTACTGCACACAGGTGGTCCTGGATATACTTTTTGTTTCTGAGGCCAGCTTCCCATGACACTTGTGCACCATAAAAATACCCCAACTGTTGGAGTGGGAATAGAAGAAGAAAGAGGTAATGTCACCAAACACTCTGATGAAGTAGTCCAGTGATTCATAGACCACAAATCTCATTTTGACTTAACTTTTCCTGCCTTCACTGTAGTTACAATCCTGGTAAAAAAGTAAGCTGTACCAAAGAAGAAACTTAGAATTAGATCCACATTAGAAGAGAAGAAAGATACATCTCTTTTGGTTCTATTTAAAGTCTGTTAATGAAAAGTGGTACATATGGCTCAGCAAGCCACCGGAGTACCTAGAGAAGGAGAGAATCTATTCTATAGGAAAAGCAGTAATTTGTTCATGGTGAAATTAGTGTTAGAGCTAAAGACTACAGCAATAGTCAGTAGTTTGCTGCCACAAAAATTAGTCGTCCATGTGACTCAGGCTTATGCCATTTTACCAGTGTCAGAATATCCCCTATGCTTGTCCTTGCCACATTTTATCACTTTGCTGAAGCTTTAGCAGAGTAGAGACTGAATACAGGGTCTTGCAGCAGTCAGATAGGAAAAGGAAGAGAAGGAGGAGGTTACAGATGAGAGAGGTGATGTCAAGTGAGGTGCAAGTTTTAAAAGAAGGGGTGCCCCGATTGGGCCCTGAAGGAATGGACAGACATGACTTTCCCAGCAACTCCAAGTATAGTATTTTCTCAAAGAAGAAGAACTTAGGCAATTTGTAATGTAAGTGTTTGTGAGGTATGCAGAGCTGTTTGTGTGCATATCCACATGCTGTAAGCAGACATTTAGGAAGGCACTTGGTTACCCTTTCTCCCTGCATGGTTGCCCCGCTGTCCTTTCCACAGCACCCTATTACTCCTTACTAGATCTTGCACTTTGCACCCCATTGCTTGGCTCTGGCCCTTCTTACCAAACAAGAGAAAACAAGCCAGTGCTGCCATCCTTCTGTAGGGCCTGCGGGTACGTTTTTGCTTTGGTGATGGCAACTGCCTGTGGGAGCTATGCACAGAGAGGCTGCAGACTGATGGGGTGGAAGGGGGAGGAGAGGGGCTGCCACAGCCTTAGGCGCAGGAAGACCAGAAGTTTGAAAAGCCTAGAAAAGGACTCTTCCAATTTTCCTGATCTTGCTACAGTAACTCACCAACTGGCTCACCACAGAAAAGGGAAGGAAAAGAGATAATACAGTGGTGATGAGTAGCAAAAAGAGCAAACAAATGGTGAGATTAAAGGAACTCAGTGCATCCTTTAAATTGCTTCTCTTTTGAATTAGTCACAACTACTTTTGAACTGAGCCATGCTTGGCAGAAGACTACTAGTAGACCTTAAAAAACAGGGTGATTGAAGCCTTCGGGAGCAGGGAGTCTAAGGCTGTCAGGCTTCCTGTAGGATAGAGGCTTACAGATTTTATTTGAGAGAGGAAGAATAAGTAACACTGCTAGGCTGGAAGCCAAGCCACTAGAAAAGAGTTGTGGAGTAAAGGGGAATCCAGGCAAAGTCCCTGAACACCACCGCCTCCTGACAGATTTGTGAGAGGCTGCCGTTGTGCAAAGGAACGGCTGAATGCGCCGAGTGATACTTAACCTCCCTTTCCAAGCATGTGCAAAGCTGGCTATAAAGTATACATGCAGTATGCTGTATAAAACTCTCCTGTGAAGAAAGCATAACACTATTTATACCTATATTTTTATACCTGTACTAAACAAGCTTGACAGTTCATGAGATTACAGACCCGTGCTTGTCATGGGTTAAACGGCATAGGGTTTGTAAACAGTGCGTAAATATGCTCTGTGATACAGCAGAACGTCACTAATCCACGGTAATGCAGGGAAGCCCCAGTGCAGATTAGTGGGGTTTGTGGATTACAGACTGGGAGGGCATTTGAGGGGAAGTCAGCTGTGTCTCAGGGCAAACTCCTCGCTCCACTCTGTAGCGCAGTGGAATGCTTGTCACTGGAAGGAGCTGCCAGGGGCACCTCCGCTCTGCTCGGCTCCAAAGGACATTATGAGCAATGCTGATGTTGCTATTGCTTCTTTTCAAAAGCTGTAATAGGCCTGCTCCAAACAGGGAATTGCACTGCTGGTCCCCCTTGGATAAGTTTAAACATTTAGCACACACCTGGCTGTGCAGACACTTCATATCAAATTAAAGTGAAATTATTTGGTGCATATGGATTTTGCAAGGAATTCTAACTTGCTCTGAGCACATCTTGCATGGACAGGTTTTACTCTGTATGTACAAGTCAGACCCTGAATGCAAAAGTTAATTTCTGAAAGTTTCTAGGCTAAACAGTAGTGATGTCAACAAATACATTGTTCCTGATTTTATAGATATAATGGCTGTTTTACTCACACAAAAGACCATATCACTCCCTAATTCCCAATAATCTAAAATTGCATACAGTAAAATAATTTTTCTTACTACCAGTTCAACCAGTCACATACATTTTTAACTGTGAAAGATGCTTTTACTTGTATAAAATACTGCTAAATGTCATATGGATAATAGTCAAAGTTAGTGTAATGATACAATATCAATACAGCAGTCATGCTGATTAAACATTTTATTAATATATCCAGTACTAAAAAATTTGAAATTGGATATTTGGGCCCAATATTGATATTCATTGTAATTTCTTCCTTTCAAGAAACAAAATGAATAATCCATATTGAAAAAAGAAGAGTGTGAAGCGTTTGGCTTTGTGTCAGGCAAATTTTACATTATCTGAAAATCAGGATATTCATTATTTTTTATATAAGACATCACAGATGTCACTTTTGTAATGCTAAAAAGTTACCTGAGGCAAAGACTTGAGATAGATGATTTTAAAGAGATCAGCTCTTTGTGAAGCACATTTTCCCCTCAGCAGTCTATAGGCTCCAACAATGGGTTAGTGCATTTTAAGTTTATTGACCTTTGTGAATACAGTACTTGAAAACTGCTAACAAATTTCTTTGAAAATCAATGCCAGTTGCGAAGCTGTTTGTTATCTATCCAATGCTTTTTCTTTAGTGTGATTAATAAAAAAGAAAATTACATCAGTGAAATTGAGAAGTCAAATTGATTAAAAATGAAACATTCATTCCATTCTCCTTTGGAAAAGCAAAATGAAAAAGAGATGGATATTTTATCTGGATCTACATATCTGAACTACATATATCATAATGTAGGTTCACCACAGACCAAGAAAGTTTCTAATAGTCAATCCTGAGAAAAGATTGTATGGAATTCTATGCCCATATGGTAGCAGGGAAAACAATCAAGCTAATTTGCTTCTCCAACTTATTTTGGTGTAAGCTCACAAAAGTAAAGCAGTTGATTCACACTGCTGGCCATATTTCAGTGTAAAACATACAGGATAAAATAGAGGCCTCTTTGCTGTCAAGAGAGGTTGATTAATAGTGATAGGATAAAGCCAGATTTTGACCTTGGTTTTTTTTGTCACCATTAAGAGTCTTACATGGAATACTAAGAATTAGAAACTTCAACATAAGAACCAGTTTTTCTTTAAAACACGTTTTTCTGACACATTTTCTGACAGCAGCACATGAAGCCATTTCTCAAGCAGTTTGCTGTAAAGGTAGCTAAGCCTAACTGGCTGCATGGGAAATCTCTTGAGGGCAAAACTAGTTTCCAGTTCTGCAAACAGACATAAATATGGACTAGGTACCAAACTGTCTGAAGGGCCAATCAATATAAATGTTAAAACCCAGTACAGGGTAACTTGTCCATAGACAGGTTCCCTGAATCAACTGCGGTTGTAATATAGATGGGGCCCCACAAGCTATTCAAAGAAAACATTGCAAAAGCTGCTTGCCATTTAATGATTGCATTAACACCATTATCTACTATCTAATCAATGCTGTGATTGACAACTTTGCAAATCAGATTAGCTTTCAGTCTGCCTATGAGTATAGCATGGCTAGGAATGGAAAATTGTGTGGGCACCAATTTGTGGAAAATGAAAAACATTCAAAGGTATGAAACAGAAAATCACTGATATTGCAGATTAGTTGTGACAACTGTACCCCAACATATACAAAAATCACTCCTGTGATTTTATTCACATCTTGCATCGCATCACTCCAATGTTGCTCTCATACAGTGAGGGGAAGTTCCCACCCAATGACATCATAGTTTGTCTTTGGCTACAGCCAGCTACATATTTTTAAAGAGGTCCTGTTTGTTCCATAACTGAACTCTTCACCTTTTGATTATATATTTTGGTGGGGGGGTTAAAAGGAAAAAGCCTGCTAGTAAATTTACTTGAACTTGGCATTCACAGTCTCAGATTTGGGTGGGCTGCATTCTCTCCTCCGGTTACACCCTACCTGAAATCCTTGTATGTTAAATCACTTGACTAGTTCAGTCTTAATGATTGGGTCATACTCTGGGAAGCAAGTTCAGAGATAGTGGAAATGTGTGCTTACAAAAACACACATAATTGTAGAAAAATATGTGGATAAACTAAGAGGGGAACACTGAGACTGTGGAAAGAAAAAACCCCACAGTTATTTGGAAGAAAAAAATTATCTCTTAGTTGTGATGAAGTGTCACAAAATATGCATTATGTGCTACCCTTCCAGTGACACATTTTTATGAAGAAAAAGGCCTCCCCCCTCCCTCCCTCCCTGCTAATCAGGAAACTTTTAAGAATTTTTACATCTTAACACCAACCTTAATATTCCAGCTGCTACAAATGCATTCCCTATTAAAGACATGTATGAGGAAAAGATATTTCTGTAAATATCCGGATCTTCGTGCCAGTGGAGTGAGCTATTGATAAGCATGAACTCTTGGAGAAGTTTTATGTCACAATCAAGTGAACTGGATTTACTATTACATTTACAGACACACAACTTCTGTGTTTTCCATAGTAGCAATCTCAAAGATGGGGTCAGCAGGCAATTTTCTAATGGTCTGAGGATAATTTATAGGATGCATAATGCTGCTTTCTTGCTTCCAGAGACTTGGAGGAGTAGCCAGGAAAAGAAAAGTCAGGAATCTTATTTAAGCACTTGGAATGGGACAGATGTAAGTATCTTAACTGCCTCATGTATGCACTGTCCTCACAGAGAAAGTGACGGTCAGAACCACAGTTAGAAAAGACTAAATATTTTCTTAACATTACTTTTCCATTGGAGCAGTTTCTGTGGTTGGCCCTGTTTGTTCCACAAATACAACCGGAGGTGATCCATGCCACCAGTACTCTGGCCTGGGAAAGCTTGCTTTAAAAGATCCTCAGCACATATCCCAAAGAAGAGAAGCAGAGTGGATGCTGGATATGTTTTTTATTTTGAAAAAGTTATAGCTTTCACAAACAGGCAAGTGGTTGGATATGGTATCAAATTTGTGGGTTTGCCCTTTTGCTAGAATCGTGAGAAGAAATGTGCAAGTACCATTGCTACTTGGGGATTTCTGGTGGTTGTTTTTTAGGCGGCAGGGGGGTTGCTGATTTGATTTTGTGCCTATGTTGCGAATTCCTATCTTTTTTGCCATTGTAAAGTTTCAAAACCTAGCAGGAAAATAGTCAGTGAGTGTTAGAAACTTAGAATTTTTGGTAAGTAAAGCAATCTTCTGTTCAAAACTCTTGCAGAAAATTGACTTCATTCCTTTACAAGTATTCTGGTCTATATTTGTATTTGTCTTTATTGAAGCAGTGGTGCCAAGGCTCCCACTCAGTCGTGGGGTTAACATGGAACTCATCTAATTAACCAATGTCCTCTTCTCTCGTTGTGTGGTCTGTCACACTGCAATAGGCACTGTCCAAAGCATTCTTAGTGAATGGTTTGGCTTCCTACCACAGGACACTGTGATACAAGAACTTATTCAAATAATCCTGGTGAGTCTGTTCCTACAAGGTGTTTAGTGATTTATACTGAGTTACAATCAGCCTCAGTTTCTTCGATCTTTGCTAAGTGGCAAGGTTTCCCACAGCTGGATCTCAGGCTCTTTAGGTGGGTGATTCTAGGAATATGTACAGTAAACACTACAATGGTGATGTAAATATTAATTTTACTATTGAGGATAATGGGACCAGGGTGGGACCTTAACCTATTTGGCACAGCAGTCATGAGGCTCCAATATAAATAAAAAACATCCCTCCCAATTCTATTTATCAGCCCCATTAAAATGCCTTTCAAATGTGATAATTATCCATAGCTTTTTTAAGCTAAGTGAGAGCCCTCTCTCACACAGCTTGGTGAAGACACAAGCTCTCTCCAACTGGAGTCCAGAATCTTTCATCACTGCTAAGTATATTAGAACCAGAAACATTTTAGACATATTAACAGAGATTTTATAGGAATTGAGAATTATCAGCTTTGCAACTGAAATCTCAGATATGGAAAAATCATGTTTTTAGTAAGTTAAAAGAGATACGCATCCTTTGCTTCAGTTAAGATGCCTCTGGAGTCTCCGTTGGTTGGTATGGTGCAGCTATGAAATAAGTAACTTATTTTCTTTCTTAATGGCTTTCATCCTCTACTTTATTACCACACAATCATGGTTCAACTACATTTCTTTAGGCGTAACTGATTTTGAACCCTGGTTGGCCTGCCAGGTTGGATCTTTCCATCTGTTGTAGATGTTTGCTCTACAAACAAAATCTAGGTCTTCAGCAACACTTGCCACTTACCCATGCCAATATTTGTTATCCGCTTCACTACCCAGTCGGTAGTGATGCCAAGCAGCAACATCAAGGGAGCACAGGCTTTTCACATCAGTAGTCACTTTGAACTACTAGTTGTTTTTTGCTGTTCAGGGGAATTTATGTTGTGGCTTTGATTTTGACACTTAACAATACTACAGAATCAAACAAATGGGCAATCTAAAGACAAAAGAAAAGTATAACCTATGGGTATTAATTTCACAACCAACATGGTATATTTCCCATGTGATTCTCTCCTCCCTTCCCCCTCTTCCCCCAGCCTCCCCACCCCTTCTCTCTAGCTGAATGAAAAGTTTAAATTCATTGTGTTTATCTTACATCACATACTGCTTATCTTCTACATTTTTTGTTATTTTATGGTTTTTCTTTAACACTCCAAACTCCACAACTTCTATTGCTATAAAAGGTGCAAAGGCCCTTAAGGTGTGCTTTTTCTTTCAGAGATAAAACCAGGCTTCTTTTCTTTAATGATATGTCCAACAATGCACATCTACAGAGACATGTCCTAACTTGAGGCCAACCCTTAAGCCAGTACAGCAGTAACCAAGAAGAATCTTAGCAATTCAGAAGATGCGGTGATAGGAATGAGTCCTTTAACCAGTAGTATCTGCAAGATCAGAATCTTACTAATTCCAAACCCCCACAATTACATTTATCAGCTTATAATCACCATATAAGAGCTGTCAGAGTGGGATTGCTGCATTTGTCCTCCCTGTCAGCACCACAGCTGGGGTGTGAGAAAACTCATGCCTTCACACTGCACCAATATAACTTGTCTCTTGTTTTGGGCTGTATCTGATGTGCCGAAATCTGGGGCCAGAGAGAGAATCTGCTGCACTGTTCCACTGCCAGAAGCACAAAGCAGAATCACACATTAAAAAGTACCGAATTGGAAGGGGCATTCCTTGACCAGCAATCAAATGTAGTGGCAGCATCCACTCCTGTGATACCAAAGGGTACCTTTCACATCATTCATGTGCATAAATTGTGTAACCTTGAGCTCCAGATGCTGCATACAAATGATATTACTGGGCACTTGAAGTCTCCTGTGACAACAGGTTGAAAATATTGTCCATGGTAAGTGTCTTCATCAATTATGCAGTTTTATCACAGTAAAATTGCAGGTACAATGATCTTCTTTTCCTACTGCACATTTTTATGCTGTAGCACATTTTCTGTTAATTATGGAAGATATTTTCAGCCACTAATCCAGTGCCTTGGAACCTTGCTGAATGCCAGTAGACTTGCCAGCAAACTAACCTCTGGGCAAAAAAGAAAACACATTTCCTTTCCAGAAAGCAGCTTCTAGGAGAAGCTTGTTCCCCTCTATAAGAAAATTTTATGGAAGAAGGAGAGACAATTTTTCAGGACCCATTTCCAGACCACTCAGGAATTTACTCATTAAAAACCACAATGATGTTGCTGAGTAACTGAAGTTAGTCACTAAATATAACTAACTAAATGTAACTAAAGCAGTTATATTATTTTACCAGGAATAGATTAGGCAGTTTTCTTGTGTTTACACATTTCTGGGATCTTTTTTTCATTCCTATTTTCTTCAAAATATCTAAAAAGGAGACATCTTTACATACAAGAAGGCATCATGAGTATTTTTCCTTATGTCTTGTTTTCTGTTAACATCAGAGAGTTTATAATTAGATATGGTATTTTTTCCTTATTTTCTTCTCTAACAGACACTGCTCATAGTTGTGCCACCGGATTAATGTGGAGACTACAGGATGAACATTATAAAAGTGTCATTTAGGTAATGCCAAGAAGCAAAGTGGTGCAAGAGTTGTGCAAACAGCCATTTTGACTACAGATTTATAGTCCATAGACAGCAGCTCCTACACTGCAGCCTTTCTATCTGTTAAACAGTGCGTAGGTTGTATCAGCACTTTAAAGAAATTTTGCATATTCAGTGCAACAACAGATTGGTAACAGTTCTTATCACTGTGGCACCTACACAAAATTTAGATACAAACTCCAAGGAGTGGAAAGGGGATCGACAAAAATATTTGAAACTACATTAATGGCTTTTCTCTAGTGCTAGTACAGCAGAGTACATGTCCCAAAAATGTTGTTTCTTCCACCTGAATATGAGGCAAACCTTTACTGTGAGGGTGGTTGTGGAATTTCCCTTAATGGATATTCAAGAAATATCTTGTGCAATGTGCTCTAGGATGACCCTGCTAACCAGGGAGGTTGGATCAGATGACCCACTGTGGTCCCTTCGAACTTCACCCATTCTTTGAAAATCAGAGGACTATGAAAATTACCACCTGACATGCTGCATGCAGAATGACACAGACTTCATTTAGTCACCCAGATGTTTCATTACTCTGCTTAAGAAATTGTCTACATCCTTCTCCTCTTTAGGACCTGTTTGTCCCACAATAAGAGTTCAGGAAAAGCACACACCAAAAAATGCATTACATTTTATTTTGTTTAAAGAAAAGCAACATTGATTTTTAATTTAATGAAACTGTGAGGCTATTTACTTTTCCAAAACTGCAGATCAGAGAAGCAAAGTTTGTCATAAGGCAGAAGATTTCTCCAGAAAACAAATGGCCTAAAACCAGTGTGAGAAGAAATACGGATGTAAATAAAGCTCTGGGATTCTGAGCAGAGGTATCCAAGTCTTGCTGTGGAAAGAGGAAGAAAGCAGTTCCTTTGAAGCCTTCCTGAATTTTCTAATCTAGGGAAAGTTCATTGCAGGCATTTCCACTGGTTTTAGCAACACTGGAAACCTTAATGAAGACAAGATTGTTGCAGGGGCAGTTGGTTTTAGTACTGTGTCAATTACATTTGCTCAGGCCAATGGTATTAAATACTGGCAGCCACACAAGTACTGGCAATGACAGACAGCAGCTGGGATGGTGCAAACCTAGGAAGATTCTGAAAGCAGCAGAGACCAAGTGTCTCCTGTTGTACCCGTAAGTTAAGTCTTTTACAGTATAGTTACTGTTTTTAGACATGCATGGGAAGCTGCTGTATTATTTTCTGGAGAAACTGGCCCATATTCTACTATCGTTCTTCATGCTTAGTGATATTAGAGCATCTGAGGAATGAACGAGGAAAGATCAGACACAGAGTTTTAGAGTCTGTTCTGCATATGGAAAGTATCTAGAGGTAAAACCCTAAGCCATTAGTGCTGTGGTAATTGTAGCATCTGCTGTATCAAGTTAAAAAATGCAGTGACTGGTTTTCCTGAAAAAGAAAAATGATACTCCATCTCCTCTTTGAGAGAGTCAAAGGCTTTTTTAATGCTGTTTTTGAATTTGGAGCAAGAGATACTAAAAATAATTCATCACCTTTATTTAAATTATGCAATGTAATACATAAAACATGAAGATTACAACATCAAGCAGTATAGCTGGAACAAATTAAAACTGCTTGTGCATATGCATTATCATTCCTTCTTTTAATTACTGGTCCCTAACCTCTTTCAGTGGCTGTAGAATGAACAATATGGAATTAAACACAGATATCTAATAGTGTCTGCTCTCTATTCATTGCCAACTCATTGTTTCTTAGTGCTTATATTAATTTCCTTAAAGAGCACTCCTATGAGCTGCATGGTTGCTTTTACTTCTGAAGCAGTAAGATTAAAGAAAAAATATTAATCAGTGTCAAATAGGACTTGATTTCTTGATGTTGCGCATTATAAAATACATAGAATATTTATGGTGTATTGCCTGTTGACTTGTTTTTCACTAGTAAGCTACCCTAAATGAAACCCCAGCATCTTAAGATTGGCATTGTGAAAACACATCCCTCAACCTCTTCACAAAAAAATCAGATTAAAACTATGTGTTACACAGCATCACACAGAGATTTTTGAGACAGAAAACTTGGTCTCTTACAATTTCTTCAGAATTCTGTAATGAACAGTCAGCAACCTCAATCATGATCCTGTTCCCTGCCTTCTAATTTTCCTAGAAATTACATAGGGATTACATATAAAATGCTTCATTTTACTGTACAGCTCTGCTCCTAAGTAGAAAAATCTATTCTGCGCACTGCAAAAAAAGGCATGGCATGCCTTCATGCATGAAGGTTAGGTGAGAAGTCTGAAGTTAACTTTAGGTTATAATGCATGAAAGGGATGAACTTGTACAAGCAACATATATCATGTGCTGGATTTTGCAAAATCAGTATGACTGCACACAATGTAAATAATTTTCAGTTTCCACAGCACTTCCAGGGCCTGCAGCCTGTGCAGCACAGCAGTTGCCATGAGGTTAGTCATATCCAGTCCTTTCAGCAGTCAGCATCCACACACACATCCCAACACCTTCGGCAAGTGAAAGTCAACCCCCACTAGAAAATTCAGGTTGTAAGGCCTCTCACTTAACCTCCTGCGCAACAGCAAGGCCAGCTGCGTGGTCAGTCCAGGTTGCTCAGGAGCGTCTGTTTAGGAGTGGAAATCCCTGAGGAACCCACTCCCACGGCCCAGCTGTCCGCAGCATGAATAACTTTTTCCTTACACCCAGCCTGACGCTCTCATTTCACCTCACTCCCGTTGTCCGTCAGCAGGACACTGAAGCCCCTGGCTGCCTCTTCTCGACCAGGTCCCCACGAGTGCTGATTCCTTCCGCAGGCCGTGGCAGTCCCGACCCTCCACCTCCCTTCCCGCACGGGAGGGTCTCTCCGGCCCAGCCACCTCGGGGATCCCGCCGAGCTCCCCCTGGTGCAGCCGTTCCAGCCGCGCGCGGGTGCCCGGGAGGCGGCACCTGCAGAGGGCCGCGGAGAGCCGGGAGGAGTCACCGCCTCCCCTCCGCGCCCGCGCAGCTCGCGGTGCCGCAAGCCCTCATTCCGCCTGGAGACACCGCGGGATAGCGGCACCGCACCGCGCCCACGGCCGGCGCCCTGTCCGAACTCGCCCGGGGCCATGGCTCGTCAGCGGTGCTGCCGGACAGCGTCTCTCTGGTGCGATGCCCACGCTGCGGCAACGCTCCCGAAGCCCATCCCGGCCCCAGGCTACAGCCGCACCCCCGACGAGCAGCGGCCGCTGGAAACGGCCCAGGAAGAGCGGGCGGGGGCGAAGCGCTTCCTGCGGAGATTGACGGCTGTGCCAGCCAATGGCGGCGCGGGGAGCGCAGGGGCGGGGCCAGGGCGGCCCGGCCGGGGCGGGCGCAGGGGCGGGGCGCGGGGGCGGGCGGGGCGCGGATTGGCCGGGGGGCGGGGCCGGCGGGGTTTTCTCCCGGGCTGGGCTGACGGCCGCGGCTGGGAACTTCGGGAGTGTGCGGGCGCCAGCGGCCGTTCGGGCGGCAGGTACCGGCGGGAGCGGAGCGGAGCGGGACGGGACGGGAGCAGTTCTGGGGAAGCGCGACTTACGCCCGCAGTGGGGAACAGGGGATAGCAGGGAGGAGGGGGCTGGGCAACCGTAGCGCTGTGGGGGGCTGGCGGCCGATTTGCCCCATATCCGTCGCCCTTTTCCGTGATCCGTTCCGCTTGCCGCGGGATGCGGAGGCTGCGGGCGGGGCCGGCCCGGCTGATCGGGTAGAGCTGCCCCCTCCCTTCTTCCTTCCCTCCTTGTGTGCCGGCCCCGAGCGGCGGCGGCGGGGCGGGTGGACGGGGGCTGTCAGCGCCGGGGCCGGCAGGGGGCGGCAGCGGCCCCGAGGACGCGCGTCCGGGGGCGGCGGGGGCGAGCGGCTCCGAGCTGCAGCCCCTCCGCCCCGGGCGGGCAGCGGAGCGGCCGGGGGGGCTGGCTCCTCCCTCCTTTTCCCGCAGCCTTGGGCACTGGTCCCAGCGAGGCGAGACGTGCGGGGCCGCTCCTCGCCGCTCAGTTCCAAGTCCCCCGCGGGGCTGCCGGCACGGGCAGCGCCGCGCCCGCCGCCTCCGGCCGCCCCCCGCGCCACCGGGACCCGCAGCTCGGGGCACCCCGGCCGGCGCTGCGCGGGCTGCCGCGGTCACTGCCGTGCCCACATCTACCGCGCTCTTGAATCGCCCGCCTCTGGTCTGGGGCCAGAAAAAACGGGGTGTTTTTCCCCGAAAACCTGTCCCGATGGCTGTCGGTGCCCTTCCCGCACCCGTCGCCTGAATGCTGCGTGAGGAGAGGCGGTTTCCTAGTTTTTTTTTCCTCCTGGAGCACCACTCCTCTCCTGATAACTTCATCTGTTTGCATCTTGGGCTGTTCCTTTCTTTCAGCTGTAGATTAGCTACTGCAGGAAAATGAACTAAATAGGCCCCCGCACTGAGGCTGTTTATCAAGAATTAGATAGGGAGTGAAATCGAGGAAGACTTTAAATCCCTCATTTCCCTTCTCTTCAGGATTAGGGTAAAAATAAGTGTAGAATCCTCTCATATGCTTTGTGTCCGCTGTTTTAAAATAAGTCCCCCTTTCAAGATGTGATGACCTAGCCTCTGAGCATTATGCACTGCGATCTTAAAAAAAAAATAAAAAATTGTTATTTTTAAATTTAGGTCCAAAGTTCTTTTCCTATTATTGTTCTTTTGTAAGTCTTTGATTACAGTACTCTGAAGTATGAATGCACTCAAAAGAGCTGTTAACACTGTGGTAACATTTTTTAGTGCAACATTCTTCCACAGGTAAAGATCCCACTGAGTTGAACTTAATCCCTTTTGATGTTAATAGTATTGTGCGCATATGTGTATGACTAGAAGGATTGCTCATTGACATAAACGGAGTTGTTTTGAGGGTTTGTCAGCTTAATGATTATGATTTCCACCTTCTGAAATAAATCACTGCCAGAGAACAAGTAATAGCCAGCTAGAGTAAACTTAGGTTAAGGTGCTTTGAGACCAGCAGTTAGCAAGCAGTCGATTTGGTATGTTTTTTACTTCTTGTAAAGCTGTCCGAGACCCATTTTTAAATAAAATTATATCTATATTTGTTTTAAAGCACATGTATCGATTTGCTTAGCTTTATGGCCTCCTTTTCTGTCTGCTGTCACCGGTGCTTCCAGAGTGTTAGTGAAATGCAACAAGCACGGGTCTACAAAACTTAGCCTTCAGCAAATTCTTGTAAACTTCCATCTGTCCAGTCCTGCAGAAGTTGAAATGAGCAAACACTTTTTTAAGAGAGATTGTCTAAAAGAAAAGCTGCAGCCTTTGGCATCATGTTTTGAACAGCAGGATAACCGAGTCCCTGAGCTGCAGAGCCAACCAGTTGTAGAACAGAAGCAGTTTCGTGGCACCCTGGGTTAGGCAGGAGTGGCCCTGGAAGGGTATTCAGCAGAAGCATTCTGCTTCAGCTGCTGATCTCCCTTACAACAAGTTTCCATTTCTGCTGGCCATGCTGCTTTCTGTCTGCCTTTGACCTCTTGGTGGGAAGTTGAGCCACTTTCTGTTGCTTAAATTGCAACATTCTGCTGAGTTTCATTACCTTTGGGCTTAGAAAATGACTTTGCCTTCAGTTTTTTCAGAGGTTATGGATCTCAAGTTTCTATCAACAGTTTGTACCTGGGGCAGATGAGCTTGCATTGTAAAAATACTGTTTAAATGGCATATAGACAAGACTTTCAAAAACATATATATTCTCTCTGCATATATATATTCTCTCTGATAGTGGAGAAGAGGGGGAGTTCAAACTTTTTAACATCCAAGGCTGTGTGGAATAAACTTCCAAGCTTCGTTCATTTGGAAATAGACCTTTTGTTCTACTTTGATAATTTTCCAGTAACTGCAGTCAATTCATGAAAAATTTTTAGATTCAAGGAGCAACAAAGGTAACATTCTGAAGCTAGTTTGGCTTATTGATGTCTTAGTGGGGTTTCAATGACAACACTGAAGAGCTCTCATTCAGAGAGGGTAACCTGAAGAATAATTGTATTACTTCTAGTAGCCAGTATGAATATTCTGAATCAGTTTGTGAGTGTCGATATAAGCAGAATATTCATTTTTCATGGGACCAGCTCCTGAGTCATGCCTTTAAAGATGAGGAATGTGGGTCGTAGGTTGAGAATGGAGAAGTGTCTGGGAAGTGCAGACATGAAAAGAAGGTATTGTGGTCTTAAGTAGGGGAGAGTGAGAAGAGGGAAGGTGGGCTGTCTTCCTCATTGTAAGCAAAATTAACCCAAGAAAAGCAGTGTTGGAAAACTGTTCATTGTGTACTCACACAATGGCTGGACACAAGAAAGAGGATGGGAGCAAGAAAAGGGGATGTGGAAGCGTGTGATTGTTGTAACCTGGGCTATACAAGAAGTCAAATTGCATTGTAAGGGGATATTTCTGGCCCTCTAATTTGACAGTAAAGACTACTTTAACCTTTAAGAGTGTTAGACTTTAAAATAAACTGCTACACTTCTATTTTTTTAAGAGACAAAATCAAAGTGCAAGCTGAATGACTGGGTATGGAGTTTCTTTCCCTTCCTGTTTGTCAGGGTGTTCACATTTTTAAAATGTTTATCATTTTAGCGCTATTCAATTTCACTTATCTGTTTTTCTAATTTATTTGGTAGGTTAATTTTTTGGTGTAATTTGACTCTGAATTATTCCCTTACAGGCAAGGAAGATATTGTGCTGTTATCCAGTTGTCATAGTTGATTGCACTCTACAAATCTTCAAGATTCCTACTGGAGTGAAAGGTAATTTGTGATTTATTTTTTTAGAGCAGAAGATTCACTGTATGAATTTACTAGATAGGCAAAATTCTGTGTTCTGTTTCAAATTCTCAATTATTTTGGCAGTTGATGTGATAAATTTACATGGCTTGAGCTGTCAGTTTTGTAATATTATATAGGAAAGAACATCTTCATGATACAGTAAATATTTTGACTTCTACTTAAGAAGTTTGTGATGTACACTCTTCTGTGAAGGTAATTTTACTGGTAACTTATTTCCTCCATAGATTTCACCTTGTCTTTGAGAGCTTTGTAAAGATTTACAGACTAAGTGAAGGCCATATCAACAGAATATTGATTAATTACTATTGGGTGATCCAAAAATAGCTGTTCTGTTTGTCTAGTGAAATGAGAGAAGTATGTTCCATGTATGGTATGAGATTATAGACTTATGTATACTGCAGGTGGGACAGCTCAGCAAGAATGCAGGCTTATTTGTTTATTTTAACAGACTTTGGGGGGAAAAAAGGCTTGTTTCAGTAGTATCTGATGTCTTAGTGGCACTATACAAATATTGCACTACAGCAGCTCTGTGAGTTGGTGTTGTAAAGGGGAATGTCAGATGCCAACCCTCTGCTGTGCATATCACAGCTGCCTTTGATGGCCTAATGTTTCATGACTGGACTGAAGTATGGGATGCTTTGAAGGCCTGACTTAGTGAAGTTGGCCACTTGTGTAAAAACTGATGGGCTCTGCTGAATCTCAGAAGCAGGTAGTAGTATTTTGCTTTTGTGTTTCTTTGGTTGGATTTCTTTTTCTAAAGGAGATAAGGTACTACTACTGTCCATCTCTGTAGTGCTTTTATTAATAGTAGCATGGCTCTTCAGAGACTTCTTGTGAAGGAGAATTGCAGGAAGATTCTCTCTTTTAAAGCTGGTGACTTTTGTCAGTCTCTCGGGGGTTAACTGGGTGTTTTACTTGATATTGTATCTACCATGGTGCTGATATTTGTCTGTGTCATGGTTTCTCCTCCCTGTATTCTTTCTGAAGGGTGTGATAAAGCCTGTCTTTTAGCTTACCTTGCTGTTACTAAGTCATGCAGCCTGTGTGCTCTGTAAGGTCATTGTTAGAAGATCTTGCCATTGAATAGTAAAATAGGGTTAGCTAAGGACAGTTTAAAGAGATCTGTGGATTGCCATAGTCCACTATGCTTGAATCTTCCCTTTTACTTCTAACACTGTCTGTGTGGTTTTCTGTTTGCAAAGCAGTAGTTCCAGAGAAGTGTTTCATAGCAAAAGATTTTCAGTGACCAGAAAATAAAAATAGATTAAAAAAAAAGGCATGGAGTCTCTGAAAGATCAGTTTCATCTTAAATTGCTTGCACTGATGACAAAGCAGAGTTTAACCAAATATTTATTGTTGAAATCACTCTCTAATTAGTAGTGTTGTACAGCTAAATGTAACACCAGATTTTACTGTAATTTGCTGCTATCCGATTACTGTGGCTAGAGAAGTATAGACTGTAACTGTGGTATTCTTTATAGTGGCCTGGATAAGAATTTGACTACAACGTTTTAAGAATGTAGAATGTTATTAAGAGTATGAAAAGCTTCAGTATGTATTTAAAATGCATGATGTGCTCTCTTACCACAATGGAAAATTAGAACAGCTTTTTCTAATTTGAAGTACTCAGTTATCCTGTATATGGGATTTAAAATATATATTCTTAATTCAAGTTTTTGAATTCATACTAGGCAGACCTTTGAATGCTAACTGATTCAACATGTATCCTCCTATTTCTGAAAATCAAACCAAAATTAAAATCTGGTGATAAAAATGTGCTTGGGTTTCACATTCACTGAAACATTTTTATTGCTTCCAGCAACTCACAAAAGCAGGGATTCATCAATCAAATATGTCAGAAGTATGTCCTGCAAACTTCTTTGAACATTTCAGTTTTGGATCTGAAAGTTTCAATTTCCAAATACAGTGTTTTGTACTTTGTAGACATTATTTGTAAACAATTGATTTGCTGTTTCCTTAGCTGAAAGAAGCTGTTTCATCCCATTTGGTTTTTCCTTTTGAAGTTGTACTTAAAAGCTGTGTTTAAATAATTCTGTAACTGCTGCTGTTTCATCATCAAGTAATAAAAGAAATATGCCCTGTATAGCACTGATTTTTCTCTTAGAGAACTGAATCCTTTTTCTTGTATGTTTTTTTTGGGTACTTTTCCTGGTAGGGTATTTAATTATTTGACCATGAATCTGAAATAAACCCAGTGTGTGGAGGGAGGGCAGAGTGAGGAATCCACAACCAGAACCAAAGAATGTTGTGGCATTAAATTAATTTGTAAGTCCATGTTTGGTCTTATGGCTGCCTTGTCCCCTCTGTAGACAACATTTGTCAAAGATCATAGTATATTATGGTTAGAGGCAGCTGCTTGAATCACGGCTGGGATTGCTACATATCGATGTTACTGCTCCTTCTTTACAAACCCCTGTTGTAAGTGATTTTAGTATTAAACCTGTTTTGAACCTCTAATTATCTCATTAGTTAACTTAAGCTGTTGGGTATTTGGCCTCACTTTCACAGTGTGCTTTCTTGACTTTGTGTGTGTGCTTGAGGATATGTTCCAGAGAGCAATTAATGCCTAATGAAATTTGTGCACTTACAGATTTATTTTTCCTTCCTCACCCCTCCCTGGCCCCTGTTATTTGTTTGTACCGAGACCATTGTATTTCCGAGCATGCTGAAATGTTTTCATTCTGAAGGGTAAGACATGTTTCTGAAGGCTGAAATTTCATAATCTCCAGATTTAAAAGGTAAAGTAAAACACATAGTATATTAAAACATTGCAGGTTTTTTTTTAAGTTCTGGATTTAGTCCCAGTGACCTTTCAGAAAGTAAGGATGCTATTTAAGTGTCATAGCATAACTGGAGAATAATGACTTAGTGTTGAGGCTGAATAGTTGAGGGTTTTTTGGGGAAAAGTTTACACTGTTACCAGCACATTCTTCTTGTACTGTAGAAGAAATTAATGTATGTAAAAGTGAAGTTAGGAATACTACAGCCCTGTGTTGTAGGTAAAAACATTCTTGGAGGAAAGGTGCCTTTTCCATAGAAATACTCTGTAAAATGAGCTCTGTTGCAAGAGAGTTCTATGTTTAAAAACTAAATCCAAAACAAAAATGAAATTGTGCTACAGAACATAGTAATAAATGACAGTGTTCTGACTTGGGGAGAATGGCAGGGTGATGTGGTCAGTCTAGTTTTAAGAAACCACATATATAACATTGCTGCCCCCTTCATATCCCCTCATATGCCCAGTGATTTTAGCAAATTTAGTAAAAAGTACATGACCCTACATTCTGTTTTCCTCCTTAGACCATTACAAGGTCAGTAATCCAAACAGAATATTTGCAGTCTTAACTAGAGACCAGGTATTAAATGTGAGACAGTTACCACTGAAGGAAGAGTTTGTACAACTTTACCCCTGAAATGAAAGGATGACTCTAGAAGCTGCTTTACTTCTTGTCTCTAGTGTATTCTGGACTTCTGTTCCTTTTGTTTCAAAAAAGCATTATGAAGCTTTATAAAAACACCCACACATTAGCTGAAGTATATTTTGCCTGAGCTGATTTGTTTGAAAATCTAAGAAATCCAACTCTTTGTCCTGAGGAATCATGAGATTTGATACACTGTCCTAAGAATTAAGAGTTTTATTTACTGCTTGCAATTGGATTTTTAAAGGCTAGTGTCAAAAAGGCAAAATATGTTTCCAGTATATTGGGAGCAAATTTGCTTCGACCATTTTTTTGCCTTGATAAAAATGCAGCTTTTTTGCATTTTTCAGACCTTCTGCTCAGTTTCCCTGATTTTTAATTTAAAAAAAAATTCTTAAATTGTATTCCAAGGCAACACCTACTATGAGTGTGGTTGTCTTACCATAAAATTACTTAGTGGTGGTACATCATGTCTTGGATAAAGGGCAAGACGTGCTGTATGTAGCATGTTAACACTTTGGAATGGGACTGGATGAAAACAGTGTTTATTGGGTGAACTGTTTAGTCACTGTCATGAGCCCTAATTTTCTGGCTTGAAACATCTTGTCTCCATAAACTGTTGAAGGATGTGGGAAGATTTATTTGCCTGGTGAAGTTACTTGCAAAAAGGCTAGTATGTTGTGGTCCACATATTAAGCTGATTGAAGTCAAAATCAACCTGCTTCATTCTTTTACTGCTCTATGATCTTTGCTTGCTGGTAAAGGATGCTCATTAAAAAAAAAAATCTGTGGATCCTTACTGTTCAAAAGCTCACAAGGACGTTCTTGTTTTACTCATATTTAACACAAATCAGTTTTTCTTTAATGGTTTTGGTTAAATGTTTTAAGACTTGAAGTAGTTATGCTACAGAGATTTTTTCTACACATGTTATTTTTAAAATTCTAAGTGGGTTTTCATGTTGTATGAAGGGTTAACAACAGTACATGACTCTTGCTAGAAGGCTCAGTATGTAAGCAGTTAAACTAACAGCTCAAGACACAACAAGTGATTTTATATTCTGTGACTATTTTTAGATCCTTGGTTATGTCAAGAAGGTAAAAGCATAAGCACTTATTTTGGGAAAAATGTGGTTTTTTCTGTCTGATTCGTTTTGGGTGTTTGGTGATGGGGTTTTTTTCCTTCTTTTGCCTGCCTGTCTAATACTTTGTTTCAGGTAACTCAGGCAGTATGTTTATATGTGTGCCCTGGTAGACTGATCATGAAGGTAGCAACTCAAATTAAAGGAAAATAAAGTTAATATTATCAGAGATCCTATTTAATGTAACTTTATTAGTTGCTTAAAAGTGGCTTCTGTAGCTTCTCAAATCTTGCTTGTTCTTTCATCATACTCCTGTTTTTCAGTATAAAATGGAATAAAGATGATTCCTCTGTTTTTGAGAAATAAAGTTGGTTTGTGTGGGGTTTTTTTTATGGGTATGGAATTTTTGATTTCTTTCAGAGAACAGCAGCTTCTGCTGACTGGTTTTCAGGTTAAGCCTCCCACCAGTTTGTTGTAACCAGTCTCTAATCTCCTGTTATCTCTATTGGCACTATATATGATTGTGGGGAGACTGTGGGACAGCACTGAGGCATCCTGAAGAAGGTTTAGGAATGAAATTTCCCAATTTAGTGTTCCCATTAGAAAACTCCAAACCATGTGCTGCTCACTTATTTCCCTGCCCCCCTCCCTTTCCCCTGCAGTGGGATAGAAAGGAAACTTGGAAGCATAAAAGGTAGAGATTGTGGGTTGAGATAAGAGCAATTTACTGGTAATAGTGATGGAATAAGAAAATGAGCAGTAACAGCAACAATATTAATAACCAAGTGTAAAAGGGAGGTGAATGATTCACATGTGAGTGCTCCCTACATGGAGCCTGGTGAATACCTGACTACACTGCCACACTACACAATGTAGAAGGGACTCCTTTCCCTGTCCCCAGAAAATGTGAGGTGGTATAGAATAATCTTTACCTCCTGGCCATGCTTGGCTACCATAAAAATTAACCCTGTCCTCCCCTCAGTCTTTACCATTTATGTCATGCCCAAATCCTACACCTACCAACTATATGTGTGTGTGTATATATATATATACATACAAGCATAGGTATCAGTTCAGTAGTCAGTGGCTGTCCCTCCAGGATCTCTGTTGACTTAATTTGGTCTATGACTTCAGGCTCTATACACTCTGAATATCTTCCAGGGCAGGAGGGCTGGTGTGCTGCCAGGTGCTTTCAAGCTACATCAGGAGCTTGTAACCTAGTGTATGTGGAGCAGACCATACTCATTGCCCATGGTAGTTATAGCATACAGTGGTAGTGTCATTCAGCAGTCAGTACTATAAAATTCAATGTTAGAGACTGTTCTCACCCAAAAATCAAATCCCTTTGAGGTACACATTGTGTTTCCCCACCCCTCTGCATTACTCACCAACTGCCCCCAGGTCCTTGAACAAAAGCAGTCCCATGGATAGGTTTGTCTTTGCTTCAGGCAGGACTAATCCAAACTGATATTCCTCAAATGCACCACGGAGATTTTATCCCCTTCTGTGGTATGTGGGGGTTTTGGTTGGGTGGGACCAGCTTGATTGGTGGAGGCCCTGGTGTTAACTAAAACAGGCAGCCTTTGCTAAGTGTAGATTCCAGTGTTTGAAGGCCCCATCACCCACTGCTTTCAATTTGGTTTCTAACAGTCCATTGTACTGTTCAATTTTCCCAGAGGCTGGTGCATGCTAGGGGATAGGATACAACCACTCAATCCTGTGCTCTCTGGCCCTGGTGCCTGTAAGACTATTTTTGAAGTGAGTCCTGTTGTCCAACTCAGTTCTCTCAAGGCTGCCATGTTGCCACAGGACCTGCTTTTCAAGGCCCAAGGTGGTGTTTTGGGCAGTAGCATGAGGTACAGGGTATGTATCCAGCCATCCAGGGGTTGTTTCCACCATTGTAAGTGTGTAGTACTTGCCTTGGTGTATTTTCAGCAGTGTGATGTAATCAATCTGCTGGGCCTCCCCATAGTTACATTTCAGCCATAGTCCACCATACCACAGAGGCCTTACCCACTTGGCCTGCTTGATCGCAGCCCATATTTCACAGTTATGGATAACCTGGGGAATCATATCCATGGTTAAGTCCACCTCTCAATCACAAGCCCATCTGTGTTGCATCACTTCCCTAATGACATGAGGCATGATAGGTCCACTGAACCAGAAATTATTCACCTTTGTCTTGCCAGTCCAGAGACACCTGAGACACTTTAATCTTGGCAGCTTGATCCATCTGATCATTGTTGCAATGTTCTTTGGTAGCCCAGCTCTTGAGTATGTGTGCATCTGCATGACATACTTTTACAGCCAACTTCTTTACCTAGGCAATGATGTCTTGCCACATTTTATCAGCCCAGATGGGTTTCTCCTCTGTGCTGCCAACTGATCTTTTTCCGTCGGTCCAGCCAACCCTGAATCATTTGCTGCCATCCATGAGTCAGTGTAGAGGTAGAGTACTGGCTATTTCTCTTTCAGAAATATCTAAAACCATCTGGATGGCTTTCAGCTCTTCACCCTGGCTTGATTCACTTTGTTCCTCAATAGATACTGCAGCTCGTTGTGTAGGACTTCATATGGCAGCTTTCCATTTTCAGTGTGTGGCAGGAACTGTCAGTAAAGAGGGTGTATTGCTTTTCATTTTCTGGTAGTTGATTATATGGTAGGGCCTCTTCAGCATCTGTTACATTCTCCTTTGAGGATGATAGTCTGAAATTTTTGCCTTCATGCCAGTTCGTGCTGACTTCCAAGATGCCTGGGTCATTGGGGTTTCCTATCTGAGCTTACTGTGGGATCAACACAACCTGCCTCCTCTACATTATGTCAGTGGCATGATGTGTGGCAGGGACTTCCCCGTTGAACAGCCAGCCCAGTGTTGGCAGTTGGGGTGCCAGAAGAAGATGTACTTCAGTGCCAGTCACTTCTGAGATAGCTCAAACTCCTTTATAAACTTCTGGTATGTCAGTTAGGGTGTAACAGGGCTGGGATCCTTTGTATCTCTGACTGCAGAAATCATGGGGTTATCCTTGAGTTTTCCTGGGTGCTTTTTCCAGAGACTCCAGGAAGGACCTTTCTCCCTGGCTACAGTGTAAAGCACATTTTTCACATCTTGTCCTTTCCTGACTGACCCAAGAGCTACTGCATGAACAATCTCCTGTTTAATTTGTTCAAAAGCTTGTTGTTGTTCAGGACCCCACTTGAAATCATTCTTTTTCTGGGTCACTTGATTGAGAGGATTTACAATCTGATTGTAATCTGGAATATGCGTCCTCCAAAAACCCACAGTGCTTCAGAAAGCTTGTGTTTCCTTCCTGCTGCTTGGTGGGGACTTGGCTACTATTTTGTTGACCACGTCATTGGCATCTGACAATGTCTGTCTTGCTGTTCTACTCTTAAAAACTACTTTCCTGGATGCTTCAGGAGCTATCAAATAGTATTATTTGATGGTTCAAGTATGTAACTGGTACTTGAAAAGCTGCTTGGAAATTATTTCACCGAAGTTTTTGGGTGTTGTAGAGGCTTGAGTAACTTTCTTGCATGACAGAACAGTTAGCTTGGTTTTCATCCAGAAACAAAGTTGGAAAGTTTTGCAGTGTATATGTCTTTAATAAAATTAAAAAGAAACAAAATCACAGAATAGCAACTTTGTCATCTGTCAAAGCAAAGCTTCATGAGTTTTAAATATTCTTTCTAGAACAGCAAGATTCTGCTATAATGGGAATTCCACCTGTACTGTTTTTCTAGTTGTTTGCTATTATTAGAGTATTAACACTTTTTTTTATAAAGGACAATTCTGCCATTAGATTTTTTGTAAGCCTGAATTCATAATTATTTCAATTTTTCATTAACATAAAGTAAAATTACAGAATTTTTTCTTTAAACATATGTTTGCAGAGCATTATTAGCCTGAAATGGTGTGTAAATTATGACAGCATGGAGGGAAAATGTACCACTGTGTAGGAGTGAATTGAAACTGGAGATATTTGGGACATTTTGACTATGATTCATTATTTCTTTGTCTGGTTTGGAGAGCTTAGAGTGTGGCTTTTGTACCTTTGATCATGTCTATCTTGTATGGGCAAACATTTGAATGGCAAATTCGGTCACTAACTATATAGTAATTCTTTTTTCTTCAATACTAAATTTGAGCTCATTGAAGTAGTGATGGCAGCTCTGTGTCCATGGATCATGCAAGGCCAAAGCTTTTGAACTATTTGCTTCTACTGTGGAACCTTTAAAAAGAAGAATGCACTTAGGAGGCTGAGTATCTCTAGTCTGTATGGAGGTTGTGTTAAGCAACAGAAGTTGGATTTTTATTTTCAGCAGTAGATGTACTGTTGTATGGTTTCTTTTCCCTCTCCTCCATTTTAGTTTATGCTGTAAAGGTGTGGTTCACTGTATTTCTCCCCTTCATCCTTTCAGCTGCAAACAAGCCCTTTGTAACTTCTCCCCACTTAATTTTCTTCCGTTCTGTCTTTTTTGGTCTCCCCTTGAATTAAAATAAACACTGCTGTTATTTACAAAGTCCTGTGCTGCTGAAGAATTGAAGATGGCTTTTGCTCTTCTAGTCATCGCTGAAGAAACATTTGTAGTGAGTCGAGAGTGGTCTGATGGTTACATGCTGTGAAGTTATGCAAAACTTTTTGTCTCTGATGAGAGCAGTAGAATGTAGAAACTTGATCCACAGCTGGATTTCTAAAATGCTACACTATTTTGGTATGGAAGGCTTCTTGTTTCTTTATGTGAAAGTGATCACATTCAGGGCTTTAGCTGAAATTCACCTCAGAATACTTTCATTAAAAATAGGCAACATAGCTATTGCTGCAATGAGATAATCTAATACAGGCCTTACATCAACATGATTGCAACATAAAGACCCTTATGTAGAACCAAGCGAAGCCGACTATGCTCACATATTCAGCCAGTGCTTCTCACCTTTCCTCCTGAAAACAGCTGTTGCTCCTTTCACCCACCTAGGCTAAGGGAGATGCCTGGTTGGCTATTAAGGTGTATCTTCCTTTGCATGAAAAACCTTTCAATTTACTGACCTGTCATTGTACTTTAAAAGCACTGCCATAGGCTACACTTGCTTTTCAATAGCGTGCATCAATTCGCATGACAGAACTGTCTTTGCTGATACCCTGAAGGGCTGGTAATTCTGCAAAGGGCTAAAATAGTCTGCAAGAGTTTTACCTCTAATTCAGTGCTTTTCAAGTGTGATCCACTGATTTGATTGCAGTTACTTTTTGGAATAATTTTTATGCTTTGTTGTGTTGCTGCTTTTCTTCAAAATGGACTTGCAAATTTTAATGTAGAAGTTTTGAAGAACTGAACAGAAAGATCAAACTCTTCGAACTCTTACCTTGCTGCTACACAGGCAGAAGTGATAGCAAGGGAAAAGTCACTGTATGTAGAGTGCATTGTTACAAAGATCCTGGGCTTTGACATCCACTAACTTTCCATTTCTGATTGCTAAAGAGGGCTTAACTTTTGGGGTGATAAGCAAGAGAAAAGGAGGAATCCAAAGTAGCCTTTTTTTTCCCCTAAGTCACCTATGTTTTTTGTTCTGCAGCCTTTGGTATCCTGTTAGGATAAGCTGTACTTATTCCACCTAATGGGTTAATGCTGGTAGTCTTTTTCTCTCACAGCTGGTGGGCTTTCTGGCTGTTTTTTGAGTTTCATCATGCAAGTGGTGATATTTAAAGATCTGACTAGGAGCTAATAGAGAAAGCGAGAAGTAATCAGACTTGCAGTCTGAAGTAACGCAGCATTGCTATGGGTTTGTGCTCCCAAGACGTTTGAGGCAGCGTAGCAATGTGTGATCAGTAAAATACTGATTTGTTTCCTGTGAGTGTTTTTTATTTCCTCTTAATATAGGGGGGATTTTGACTTAAACATTTAACTTGGTGTATAAAACGAAAAGATTTCTGAAACATCTTTGCTGATTGTTGTTGATATTGACTTAATACTCCTGTTTTTCTTATACAGTATTTGATTAGTGGAATTAATCTTTTCTGATTATGATATTATCATTGCCTACACTAATACTATATTTTTAAACCGATCTCTCAGTTAAAGAAGTTCTTGCATCAAAATTGTTAGTTATAGTGATTTTCTAGAATCATTACTAGCAGTTCACACAAGGGAGGATGCTAAAATAAAGCAGTAGATAGACATGTGGAAAATAACTTTTTGAGAGGAATTTAATGTCATGAAAATTATTATTCTTTTATCCTAAAAATGTAGAGGTGGATGGATTAAGAGATTTCTGAACATTTTATAATTATTTTTGGTGGTCTTGTGACTATATTATCTATGTTTTCTCTATAGCTTACATAAGCTTAGGAGACTAGAGTGTTGTTAAGTGTGAGGTATCTCCTGACCTTTCCGAAAAGGTTGAGATGCCACTGAGAGTTCTAAATCAGATCTGCTGAATTCTTGTAATAAGATGTCAAAGACTCTTGACTTTTTTCTCTTCCCCACAGAGTCTGAAAAATATTGTAACTTGATTTATATTTTCTTCCAAGTCAAGAAACTTAATCAAGCATCTTAAGATCTACAAAACTGGCAAATGAACTTGTCTGATGCATTTTGTGATAGATACTTCTAACATAGCCTACTGAACTTGGTATGTTCTTCAAAAGAATATATGTGGAAGTTGGCATAGTTCCCTGGTTGATGCTAAAGTGCTTAATATATTGTTTATATCCGAAGATGTTTCTGTCTATGCCATCACTGCATTTTGAAATGGTCCATTGATGCTCAGATCAGAAGTAGATGGACTACCCAGCTGTAAGTAAAGGTAACCTTTTGATTTAGGACACGATACTTCTGTTTCCATGCACAGCAGATGTGTTCTTTGCTTCCAGGCTGAAGAGGTCACTATGCCCAGTAAACTGCCACAAATTCTCTGCCTTTGTGACAGGACTACAGAAAGGATGTCATGAGTTATTTCTAATCTGAGGAATTGTTGCTGCCAAAGTTTCAGGGTGACTGTCTAAAGTTTTATGTTAAGTTACATTCATAACCAGTGTAAGCAGTTTGAATACTTGCAAAACCAGCATAAGTATTTGACCAAAATCATCAAACTAGCAATTCAGGAGACAGAGATGGCTTTTCTTTTTAATCTCCAGCATCCTCTTTGCATTATTAGTTCATATACCTGCAGCAGGCACAGCTTTGCAGCTCTATCTGTGCTTTTATGGTCAGCTCACTATTCACATGTTTGAGTTGCAGATTCTTTGAGTTAAAAGCACAAATTAGTTTGAATTCTGAATGTAATGGTGGTGGATGGGGAGGAGATGGAAGAAACCCAGAATGCAAAACTCGTAAGTCCTGCAAGATGAATAAATTTGATTTAGAGATCCCATCCATCTAATAGCAACTGAAATTGGCTTATACTGCTAGATTTTCTTCTGCTAACTTATTTCAAAAGCTTTCTAATAAATGTGGTAATAGTGTGGTAAAAGCAAGACACAAGCATTACAATTTTTAGGTAATAATTTTTTCATGTATTTGAAATATTGTTCCACTCATGTTCTTTCTCCTTTTTCCTTCTTTCATGCTCTTTTGCTCCACTATACAATATTCAGTAATACTTAGAAGTAGTAATATGGGTATAATGGCTTTAAACTGAGAGGATAGGGGTAGATCAGATATTAGGAAGAAGTTCTTTACTGTCAGTGTGATGAGACACTGCAACTGGTGGCTGTTGCCCAAAGATGTTGTGGATGCCCCATCCCTAGAAGTGTTCAAGGCTAGGTTGGATGGGGCCCTGAGGGACCTGATCTAATGGGAAGTATCCCTGCCCATGGCAGGGGTTTGAAACTATGACCTTTCAGATCCCTTCCAACCCAAATAATTCTGTGATTACTGGAATACTAGCCTCTCATAGCTAGTGATAACAAATATGATGTTGACCTTCTTGTAATCCTCTTCAGAATTAATTTCAGGTTTACCTGAAAGCATCAGATTTTAAAGTATTTAAAAGTAAGTTGTAGTGGAAGAACTTGAAACATGGTCTCCCATGACATTTTTATGCTCCTCTTTATAACAAAATATCAGCTTTTTTTCCTGCCACTAATAAATGTTTGTCCTGTCAGTACCTCTTTTCTTTGTTTTCTTATATTATTCCCCAAGTATACTTGATGCAGAACCATCCAAATTATCCCTAGATAAGTATTTATTTTGATTGGCTGGTAGGTGCTGACTGTAAAGCTAGTAAGGCAAATGAAACAGGTTTACTTATAGCTTTACACTAGACGCTCTTCACTAACTGGGTTTCTTTCCTACCAAACTGGCTTTGCATGTCCTGTATAAATTAAGTATTATTGAGACCTCTGGACCATTGCTAAATTTGGTTCAAATTGACCATTGAACTTAAACATTGCTAGAGAAGAATACCAAACAGATGAACAGGCAGTATGGTTGCATAGGTCTTATTTCTGTTTGAAACATTACAGGCCAACAACTGTAATGTTTCAAACAGCATTCTTGTTGGAGTTCAAAATAATCTTTGCCATCCTGTTCCTAACACATGTGGTGATGGTTGATTCTTGTTCTCGGTTTGATTAGGTTAATAGCTGGTTTTCTGAAATCTTTATCCCTTTTGCCTGCTTTTTACTTTTAAGAATGCTTAATACTTTTGGTAAAAGTGTTTGTAGACTGCCTTTTGCTTTCAGGCAAATTTTTGCTGCTATATAAACTCTGTTGTTCATTGGATTATATAATTGTTTGGGTTGGAAAAGACCTTAAAGATTATTGAATCCAACTGTTGGGTTAACACTTCTAAGTCTACCACTAAACCAAGTCCCCAAGCACCACATCTCCAAGTCTTCTAAATACTTCCAGAGATGGTGACAACCACTTCCCTGGGCAGCCTGTTTCAGTGCCTGGTCATCCGTTCAGTGAAGAGATTATCGCTTGCACACAATCTAAACCTCCTCTGGTGCAACTTGAGGCTCTTTTCCTCTTGTCTTATCAGTTGTTACGTTGGAGGCCAACACTCATCTCACTTACAACCTTTGTTCCAAAACCCATGTCAACTGTTTTGCTGTATCCTCTCTAAGCTTTTATGTTCACTCTGCTGAATATATCTTATTTAGCAACTGAAGTCTCTGACAGCTTGTTATGAGTGAAAGGTCTTATTTCCTCCCTTTTTGCAAATAGGAAAAGATGTTAACTAGCAGAAGGATGTTGCAAGTTAGGGAAAATACAGTTGTGATCATTACCTTAGTAACACTTAAATAATCTGCTGGGTATCTTTCAGTACTTGGAAACTCTCTGTTAGATTTAAATGACAACTGTTTCTTCTTTGAAAGCCTTATTATGAAAGTAAGAGTTTTCTTAAGTGTATTAAGATTATTTTTGACACAGGGTTTTAACATATGTTAGTACCTTCTTCACATTGTTTTTTCAACAGATCTAGTGAACATATCAGTAGCTACCTTTACTTTTTCCTTAATGAGGACTCTTTTGAAATTCTAGCCTTGGTTTGTGTAGTATTTTATAAGTATCACTCATGTTAATATACTAAATAAATTACTGAACATTGCCATGCTACAGTAATGAAGTAAGCTTGAGTGCCTCAGCCCTGTTGTCTGTTGCTTGATTCCCTGACCCACTAATTTTCCTGTTCTACTTACTTTGGCCCTTTTTTAAGCAACAGAAGCTATCCTTCAACTTATATGTATCCAGTACTGTAATTAAGCTTTCTGACATGGAAAGTTTGTAGCAAACTTTCCTGCTCGTTTTAACTAAGGGCACGCCATGATTCCAGCGTAAAACTCCTAATCCTTCCCAGGTATTCCCTTGCTGTTTCCAACCGGGAGAGAACCTACTAGTACAGCATGCTGTGGAGTGAGCCCAGCAACAACTGGGATTATATCCACCAAAAAATCCAGCCCTCCAATATGTTTTGAAGTGTTTAATGAGTAACAGGAGAGAGACTCTCTTAGATTCCAAAACTTGTCCTGTGATTGTCATCTGAGTTGCTAAGAAAATACAGAATATGCTTGATCAAATGAACTGAGTATTCCAGGCAGAGAATTAACTTAGCTTCTTCTAAATGTGGAAGGCCTGCTGTTTCTTTTTCTCTGACGTTAAGCATGTGGGAAAGAAGATCATTTCTAAGCAAAGGGAAAAGGAAATTGTCTCATATTTATTAAATCTTTTTCCTATCAGGAAGTATGCATCAGGATTATATGCTTGGCAAGCAAGAGTACATATTTTGGCACATTTTTCTCTTTGTAACTTTAACAGCCTGCCAGCATTGCAGGCAACACTAGCAGCAGTCTGTGTCCCAGACAGTTTTGATTATAAATCCCAGTCTCTGCAGAAGGGCGGAAAGCTCTATGGGGATGGCTACTATTTGGTCTCCTTGTTTCCTTTTCCTTCCCTAGTGCACTGGGGAAAGAAGGGGTACGGGATAGATGGAGAAGGTAAGATTATGGTCTTGCTTCTGTTAACCCCCTCTGCATCCTAGTTTAAATATCCTGTGAATAAATAACCTGTCTAAATTTGAGGAGAGTCCAGGCTTGTGATGGAACTGATGGTCTGCAATCTAATTGCATCTGAAAGATCTCCAATAAACCATTGTTTGAGTGCACCAACCCCCAGAATTACAAATGGCATTGCCCACACAGGCATTCCAGAAATTGTGGACACAGTCTTTTCTTGCTTATAAAACGAAAAGTTAAAGGGTAAATCTCTTTTCTGTTGGGACCAAACATAATTTTGTGAACTTTAATCCTCTGTCAGTGCTCAGACCTGTACCGCTAGCCGTGCCATTTGAGGTGACAGTGACTTCCCCACTTACACAAGAACAGGGAAAAAATAGCTGAGCATAGTTATGTTTGCTGTGAAGACTTTCTGTGAGAGTGATGACCATGCTGCTGAAATAACTTAGATTTTTGAAATGAAATAAAACTGAAGTGTGAAGAAAGGCAAGTGAGGAGAGTAGATGTCTTTGTATGGGAAAGATTCTGAGGAAAAGACTGGATGTCCAGCTATCCTTTGGTTTTCAAGAAGAGTTTAGTACCTTTAGTGCTTGTTTTTTTCACATACCCAAATTGTTTACATAAGCATGCTTAATAAGGTAGCCCAAATGTTACATTAATACAAGTTTGAGTGTTATGTCAACTTCTTGTTCTTCTAAGTCATTTGAATAGAATACAGTTCTGAAATTTTAACGGAACATTCCATCTACAAATCCATTTTATCATCATTCTGTGGAATGAATATGAAGAGTAGCAAATCATGGAATTTCATGTGTCTTTCCAAATTAGGAAAGCAACTTTTATTGTATTTAAAATTTACTTTAAAATGTTTAAAGCTTACATATTAAAATCTAGGATATTTCCTTTAATATTAAAGTTAGTGTTTTTAGTGGATGGGAGAGAAATGTGTAAGGAATATTTTGAATAATTTTTGGATTGTAAACTGATTTTATGAAGCAGTTAAGTTACATATTCGGGTTTTGCTTAAAATGTGATGTTTTTCTGCAAAGATTTTTTTAAAGCCAGTCAGTTTTCTCTAACATTAAGGAGATTTTAATTTACCATCTTAACAAAAAAAATGGAAGCTTATCTGTTGACATTCTTTTTAACTTCATGTAAGCTATATATTGTTGTCTGTTTTTATGGCATGTAAGTTTCCTGTCTGCCTCTTTGGTTGTGTGAAATGCCTGAACCCAAATTGTTGGTGGTCTTAGCTTAGTTTTATCACGTATCTGTTCATCTGTGGTTTGATCTCAAATGTAGCTTTTTAAATCTGGAACAAGGAAAGGTGAATTACAAGGAGTGAAAACTTTGGTTACTGTGCATATAGAAGCTACTCTCTGTAATGCAAAGGAATTGGATGACCAAAACAAATGATTTATTTTTCCTCAAGGACAAACTGAAGTGCTGCCGATAAAAGTACTCTTGAAATAACTGCAGTCTTCCACAGTTTCCTTGTATCTGTCACATGTGAAGTGTTTTGTATCTTTTTAGAATCACAGTATTGCAGGACACTTTGTCATGAAGATAAAGGAGGATTGTTTTTTTTTTTTAATCTAGCATGAAACCTGAAGTTGAGTTCATAACATCACAAAAGTGTCTAAGCTGTTTCCTGAAGATATTTTACAAGACTAGATTTCTCTGTACAGAGATTCAAGAAGTGGATTCCCAAAAGAAGTACCACAAATTGTGGAGATTGGTCTTTACCTCTAGGTATCTATCCTGAGTCGAGGATCCTGAATCTCATTTCTGAGGACTTGGTATTTCACAAGAGATTGTAACCATAGACAAGGAAAAAATATTGCATTTTTGTTACTATTTGCCTTAATCGTATCATATAGATAATTCATTGATTTGCTATTAATTAGCAGAAAAGTGTTACTGTTGATTTCACAGACTAAATCTCTATTTTGTGTATAGCATGAAAACAAAGAGAAAGGTTTGATTACTTGTTATAATGCCTTTGCCAGCAGTTCTTCATTTAGGAAACTTCTGCCACTGTACACACTTCTGCATACCCTGTTTTCCTTACCACACTAAGAGACTGCTGCTTCAACTTTCTGCACACATCCCACAGAAAGATTGTCCCTTGTTTATTTCCATTAGGTGTTTAGGTGGCTTCTCCTTAAACCACATACCTGAAATAGTTCATTTTCGATATCAGCTGGGGAGTCACGTATCAAACCAAAATTGTAATGAGCAGTTGTAGCCTTACTAGGTGGTACCTAACATCCTTCTTCCAGGTATGGAATTGCTGTTCATTCAGTTTGTTAAAAATTAACTTGGTTAGGAATGGGCACACTTGATGTGTACTGCAATGAAAAGTTGAATGAAAGAGCATTGTAAACGATTTTTTTGGGGGGTACCAAATGGGGCAAGATTTAACTGGATGGATAGCATAATTTAAAATATGGTGCTATCTTATCTACCAATTCAGTCATGCACTTGTTTGGTATTCCTGAATGAAAGAAACAATATTTACTGCTTTAACAATGCACAAAAATAACTATTTGGAATTATTACTGAAAATACTTTATGCTATGACATAGTTCTGGCTAAGCTGCAAAGCTCTTAATGACTGACAGATCATAGAGAATAGTGGAGTACAGTTTTTAAACACTTAAAGAATGAGCCTATGGCTGAGAAGTACTGGCAAGTTGTAGATATTGCAGATACCAAGAAGAGTGTTGAAGGAAAATGCAGATGTCATACAATAGTTTTTAAAATATATATGCATGCCCTGAGTCTCTGTAAAATGCAGGTAGCTGATGGCAACAGTTCAGTTAGGTATAGCTGTAAACAGAGGGACAGCTGTAAAGGGATGAAGAATTTACAGTATAGCTTTGAAGTGTAATTGCAAGCTTAATGCAAAAGAATGTCTCCTGAGGCATTTCAGGAGGTTCAAGTGAAATACCTCACAGTGAATTTAGCAGTAGCTGGAAACAAACTAACTTCTTGTTTTGTTTCAGTAGTAGTAGTAGTAGCAGCCTGCTTTCTTTCTCTACCCACTCTCACCCCCCGCCAAAGAATGAAGTTTAACTGAAATGCTTAGTGTATACCCCTGTGAGGGCTCATTGGAATGATTAAACAAAAGTTTGCCAAACAGCTGGGGTTTTATAATCCAAAGTTAATGTTGGGGGCAAAGTCATAGTTTTAGTGTTTTTGGAAAGAGGAGGTATAAACAAAATTTGCCTTTGTTGTACGCTTTGCTTAACAGTTGTTTGTCACTGAATTGATCTGTAGGTGGGGGTGATAGAGGCAGCAAAACCTCAGTCTAAAATCAAAGGATAAGATTCTTTGGGTGGAGGCTCTGTTTTGTCTGCTTTGGCACAAAGGCTGTGTGAATAGCTGAGGGTGCTAATGCTGAGTGGGTCTGCAGCCCACTCCTCTGCCTCTGCATCCTGCCCTGACCTGGCATTTATGATGGTGAGGCAGGGTAAGACAACTGCGTGTTGTTGCAATAGCTCTCTGTTGCGAAAGGCAGAGGCAAGCTAGAGCAAAGCTTAATTCCTGCAGTATCCTTAGCTCTGTTTCTGTTCTGGTTGAAAGTGGTTAGATTACTGAGAAGCTGTCAAGGTTGGAGATTTGGACAGAGAGAAGTCAGGAGCACAGTCACAGCAGTGAGGCTGGGGATGTCATTGGGACTCCTAAACTATGGAAGAAAGGAGGGAAGTTGGTGCTGGTACTGTTGCTGCAGCAAAAAAGAATTTAACTGGAAAGAGCTAGTTTTGTCAGTACTCCTGGGAAACCTTTAATTTGTGCTGCCCTGTCCCCAAACTTTCAAATGAATGGTGTTAGTCAGTCATGTGACTGGTGCCTCTTAACAGAATAGACAAAAACTAAATATCAGCTATGCTTAAAAGTGTCTTTGTAATTTGCTTTTGAAAATGCATTCATAATAAATGATATCATGCATCTCCTCTGATAGCTCTTCTTTTCTTAAAATAAGCTTCCTTTTGATTCTTTGGCTTATCGGTATGTTAAAAATAGGATAAAGGGTTGAAGGGACCTTGAAAAGCTTTAGTGTTTCAATAATGTGTACAAAACTTAAAGCTGAGGTAATTTGAGAAATGTGGTGCTTGACCTATGATACTGCTCTAGTTTGCTGTTAGAATTGAAGGAACTAGCCAAACCAGTAAATCCACTGTGTAGAAAACAGTATTCTGGAAAAAGACCAACAAATCCTTTATAAATCAAATAAATATGTTAACTACCAGGAAAGTCTTCAGTTTCTCAAGAAAGTGTCAATGCAGAGTAACCAGTCTAGTACTGGAATAAAGATGGTTGTGTCATAGCTATGGAAAACTTTTTACTACTAAAGATTTCACTTCTCAAACTTGCTTCTTTCTAATATTAATGGAGGGATGAAATGTTCACCTTTAAGACTTCTTTTCTACTTGTTTTATAGTGTAACCATTTGAAGAGAATTTATCATTGGTATTTGTTGAACCTGACATATTACTTGGATGCCAGTCTTGGAGTTGCCCTGACAATGAATAATGAAATTATCAAATGTATCTCCTGTAACTTTTAATGCATGTATTGTCACAGAAAGATATTTCTCAGTTTCTGCAATACAGTATGCTTCAAACTGGAACTCCTTATATATTTACATTATATTCCAAATGCAGCCACAGGTTAGAGATATTGACAAGTCATTCATTGCAAAGTAAGATGCTGTGTGTCCCACGATGAAACAAGTTTTCCTTGCAAATTTTATTTCTGTGAAATAAACTTCTCATTGTTGTGTGTAGTCAGATGCAAACCATTGTATTATGTCAGTCTATTTGAATGTTGAAAAGGTGATTAAGAGAATCTCTCGAGTACAGGTTTACTCAGTACTTTTTTTGCCTTATAGCAAGTATTCCTTTAATTATCTTGAAATTTTCAGAAATATCTGTCATTTTAAATGGTCATTGAAATGGACCTGGTTTAACAGTCAATAGGAAACGAAATTGTTCATAATTGTTTAGTGCCATCCTAAAGTAGCACTCCTGTTAAAGTGACAGTAAGCTTCATTGCCCAGTGATTTCACACCAAAATTTTTGTTTGCTGAGAATCCAGGAGTTGCAGACTCTTTCTAGAGGGGGAAGCACTGGCAGTAATTAATGAGTGGGACTGCTGAGTGCAGTATGTCCACATGGATTCACTGTTACCTCAGGATGATCCTGTCATGTCCCTATGAGTAGTGCTGATTTAGGTGACCATGTCTGCCATTGTGATAGCCTGATATTGATAATTAATTTGGAAGGGGATCCACTTGTAGGCTGCCAGAAGATAAATTTACTGTAGTTGCGGTCTGTCTGGGACTACTACATTGTTGCTCAAGGGGTAAAGTGGAGTCAGTTAGTTAGCTTTTGTAAGTCTTATTTATATAAATATATTTGTCTTATGCTTAAGTCCATAGAGAATATTTGCAAAACACATTACATTCCAGACTTAATTCTGAAACTGAAGACTTCTATAAAAGTGACAACTGGCAGTTTCTTGGAATTTGTAGATAGTCTGTATTAAATATCTTTATGAGGTGTATATAGTGAGGGACATTGCCATTAGTGCTTTCTGATAGGAAACAGCTTGTAGATTGGGGAGGTAGCAGGGGCACAAAGTTAAAAAGTTAGTAAAAAAATGACCAAAGCCCACCTTTCTTTTGAAGAGAAGCCTGATAGCCTAATTTTATGTATGAGATTGCTGGAGTGGATTTTTGTGTTGCTTTGTTTTGTTTAGAATTTATGTCTATTGACAAGTGCCAGAATTACATTTTCAGTGCAGGAGTCCCAAACGTGAGCATTGCTGAGTTAGAGGTTCTAACCATGGCAGACTTGGCGTATTTGCTTATTGAGGCACTGATGCATCTGACCTAATTGGGTCATCAATTCCAGCTTTTGTTCTCAGCCTTTTTCTGAGGGCCATCAGACTTTAATACTGATCGCTGCATGAAAAATTGCTTCTCACTGAGTACTCTGGAAAATTCTACAATAGTAACCTTTGGAGCCTGAAAAGGTCCTGAAAGGTATCAGCTTGAGTTAGTTACTTCAGTTTTTTTGGGTAGTTGCAGTGCTGCTCTATTGCTTTACTGTTTTGACACCTACAAGCTGAATGGTATAGTGATTTGTAGCTTACAGTAACCAGAAAGTAACCAGAAGTTTTGCAATATTAGTATTTTCATGCTTAGAAAGAAATAACTCAAACTGTATAATTTTCATTTAACTGGAAAAAGTCGTATTTCATGATACCAAATACTTCTAAATTTCTGTAAATGGTGAAATAGACGTGATGCTCTTCATACCAGTTTTTATGTGTATATATACTTTCTTAGACAACTCTCATATACTTTGGGTTTCTTCACTTATTAGCTTTCATTGTAAAAGTAGTTGCATTCAAAGCAGATTTGCTTCTAGCAGCCAAAAATTTGCTTCAAGATAAGAAATACCTAAGTAGCTGCCTAATACATTGGCTCTGTTAATTAGCTGGAGTGCATTGTATTACATGATTGTGTGTCTGTGTGGAGGATTAATTATACTCTGACTTGTAGGTAAATCTTAGTGCCATAAAAAAGAAATTATCTGTGATTTGTCTGGAAATCTTTCTTGTCAGAGTTAAAGAAGTACATAATCTCTGTATGTTGTGAGAATTGCAGTGCTGGCTTGGTCAGGTAAATTGCAGAACACAGCGTAATGCAAATCAGAGCATTCTAAATTGTCAGCATATGCAGCTCTTCCACAGTTTTTCTCCAGATAAATGTGTGAGGCTCTGGCAGACTGTACAGTCATGTCTGCCATGTCTCCCACATAGGTTGCCCTGTAGCATCCTACTGCTGCCAAGAGAATGGGTGGGTGAGGCTTCTGTATCTTGCCAAGGAACTTAATGGCTGATTGCTTGAAGCGATGCTTCTTTAGTTGGGTTTCTTTTTAAACTTAGTTGTAGATCATTTCTAGGTTTATCTGCATATCCTGACTGAAAATGTTAACACTGAAAACTGGGTCTTTTTTAACCCCTACGTTTTTAATTATATCCTGTTTTTAAAATGGAAGAGATGAGAGAATAGTAAGGCTGTATATTGTGCAAGTCTTCTGCATATGGCACACAAAAAGGCAGGATTCAATTAGTTGCTCTGGTTGAAAAAAATTTTTACATATTCAGTTTCATCAATTAGCAGTTGAAAATCCTTAAAAGACTTTAGCATTTACAATAATCTAAATGATTTTCTGACCAATCTGTATTATAATAGAAATTTAAATGATGTCTCATGTAGGAGGGTTTTTCCTGAGGAATCCTTGGCTGGATGGCAGATAAGACTATAGTATACAGAGTTACAGAATGGCTGGGGCTGAAAGGGACCTCTGGTGATCACATAGTCCAACCCCCCTGCTAAAGCAGGTTCACCTACAGCAGGTTATACAGGATCATGGACAGGCAGGTTTTGAATGTCTCCAGATAAGGAGACTCCGCAAACTTTGTGGGCAGCCTGTTCCAGTGCTTTGTCACCCTCACAGTAAAGTTTTCCCTCATACTTGGATGGAACTTCTGGTGTTTGAGTTTGTGTCTGTTGTCCCTTGTCCTGTCACTGGGCACCACTGAAGAGTCTGGCCCCATTCTCTTGACACCTGTCCTTAAGATATTTGTGCACATTGATAAGATCACCTCAGTTGTCTCTAGGCTGAACAGTCACAGCTCTGAGAGAGATGCTTCTGTCCCCTAATCACCTTCCTAGCCCTCACTTTGACTCTCTCCAGTAGTTCCTTGTCTTTTTTAAACTTGGAAGCTCTGAACTGGACACAGAACTCCAGGTGCAACCTCATTAAGGATGAGTAGAGGGGCAGGATCACCTCCCTCCACCTGCTGGCAATGCTCTTTCTAGTGCATCCCAGGATACCATTGGCCTTCTTGGCCACAAGGGCACACTGCTGGTTCATGAACAGCTTGTTGTCCACCAGGATCCCCAGGTCCTTGTCTGCAGAGCTGCTACAGATCAACTCCTAACTTTTACAGGTACATGGGGTTATTCCTTGCTGGTCTTTTTTGAACTTCATTAGGTTCCTTTCTGCCCAGCTCTCTAGCCTGTCCAGGTCTTGCTGAGTGGCACACATACATTTGTGTGCCAGAATATAAAAAAAGCGTGTACTCATGCCTACCTCCTCTGTCTTGTAACTGCTAGTGCATAGTGACAATTCTTGGATTAGCAATGTCTGGATCTATTAGAGCTCATAGATGCTACTTGCATGCTTAACCTGACACTGTGAGCAGGGCTTGTTAAATGCATGCAGGTGTATTGGTCTGACTGCTATTTGGCAACTCCTGATTGTCCTACAGCCTGCTAGCTCCCAAGCCTTTTAGCGTTCCTTCTACAGCTCCCACACTTTTACTGGTAGCTGTGCTTTTGGTCTCTCAGCACAAACAGCTACACTGCTTGTGTCAGATGTCCTGTGAGCTACTATGATGGGATTAAAAGGACATTTTCTTCCATAAGCAACTGATTTGGGTGAGATATTATTAGTGTCATTTAATATTAAAATTTAAAGTTTTAATTAGCCTCCTGTCTGTGTGAGAATGTTTTGAGGTAAATACTAGAACTATTGCTTGAAGGCTTTCTTTTGTTTCCCCTGTGAAACTAGGATGATGAAAGACTGTGAGACTTCTAGATTTAGCCTATGGATAATCAGAGGAAAGCAATTTGTTTGTTCACAAGCTTTCCAACAGCTCTGTAATGGATCTCTCGTGGCTGATGCATGTGACTATGTTGCTCGTAAATTGACCATGCTTGAGTGCACTGATGATAAAATAAATGAGTGGATTATTTTTCACAATAGGCTGTTATGGCTGACAGTGATTAAATTATGAGAGAGTACAGAACACATTCTTTGAGTGGCTAAAAAGAGAGAGTTGTCTGTTCAAAGCAGCAGAGAAAGTACATTGGGTTTCTGTGTTCATATTCTGAAAGATTAAAGTGGTGCAAAAAGGAGATGCTGAGCGCTGTGACAGCAATATAAGTTGACAAAGTCCTACTTTCAGTTTTGGTGAGTGTTAGGAGGTTTGAATTGTTAGGTATTAAAGACTTGGAATAGCTGTCCTGGGTCATCAAGAATTGAAAATAAACTACACCTATTTCAAGACCTTGCAAGTACTATTACAAAGTTGTTTTAGTTTGTTAATCCTGTTGCCTTTTAGGGAAAGTGGTTCCAAAATCTCATTCATTTGTTGTATGAAAAAGCAAACCACTTAACTTGTGTTTTATATAGTTAGTCTAGACATTTTTAAGCATTCATTCTTAGATCAGATTTTCTCAATTAAGTTGTTTACAGTTTCTTTCCACTGTAGTATTACTATGTAGTTCAGATTTCCTCATCCAGTAGTAGGGGACCCTGAAAGCTGTTAGAGCTTTTGCATTACAACAAACAAATGAGAATAATGTGTTTGTGTTTACAACATGCTTTCCTTACTCTTACAGTAATAACAATTTTATTAATAATTAATGTGATACAGAATATTTGTTAAGTCAAACATATTTGGAGACTTCATTAAAAATTGCTATTAATCACCTTAAACTTCTTGAGCTATTTTCATCTGTGCTGCCCCACATCTTGCCTTTCTTTTGTTCCTGAGAAGTGGGGGTTGTGTGGCACTCCAGCAAAGTGCTGGAGCAGAGAGGCTGCCAGCCTTGTGTAGGGCTGTGTTGGAGTCAGTATCTTATGGCGCTGAGGCGTCATGAGTGGAGAAGGGAGTACAGTAAGGAGAGGAACGCTCGCCTAACTCTTACTGTCTAAAATGTTTAATGTTATTGATAGATCTGATGGTTTAAAAATCTATTTTGATATTCATGTTAGGAAAAATTCAAATTGTATTGCACATTGCCAGTAAAGACAGATTAATCTGGGCAGTCCCTCTACACTGTGCAGAGCACTAAGCAAGCTAGATTGTTGATTCATTTAGCTGTAACTATTTCATTTGCAAAAAAAACCACCAAAAAATCTTAATGGGTAGTGAGAGGTCAAGAAAATACAAGCTTAAAATAAAGGGTTGCTAATGTTCAGTCTTAAATTCATCAAGTAGTTACACAGCTCCAATACAAAGGGAGTTACTTGTTCGAAGTGTTTTGGCAAGGTGGAACTACTATACACAGTTGTGGACAAAGTTGTTCATTTTGGTTTTATGCTATTCAGCTGCAGAGTTTGTATGAAAAGTTTCCTTGGAGGGCTCATGATCCTGAAGTAGCAAAACACATTCGATATTCATTTGACACTTGAATGAAGGCCCTAACTGGGAAATAAGTTTATGGTTCTCTTGAAACTCCACCATTTTACTGAGAGAGACACTTTAAGAATGGAAAGTTCCTTAACAGCTTAGTCATTATTTTTTCTTTAACATTTCATTCACCAAGAGTACATACATGATTTCAAGCATGAAAAGAAATCCCTGTTTTTCAGGAAAAAAACTAGGGTGCTGTTCAATTTATTAAACTTATCTAAGAAATGAATAGAATAATGCACAGTAAAGCCTTGTTCTGTTAAAGTTTGGGTTAGAACAATATGGAGATTTGCTAATGTATCCTGTAGGGATCAGAACTTGCTCTATCTTTTTTGGCACTGATATCTAGGTTAAAGCTAGGGAGGGTGTGTTATTTATATAGTAGTCATGTTTCTTGTTCATACTGGAAATTAATCTGTTGGCTCACTAAGACCACCTTTGATTCAAGATTTCAGTCAAAATACTCTTACTTCTGCCTCGAATTAGTCTCTTTGCCTTCTTGCTGATTACATATTTTTAGTTTCACAAAGGTAAGGAATAGAGTTTAATAAGGGGAATTAAATTTGACAGACTTTCTTTCCAATGGCCATGTATACACTATTTTTGGATGGTTTCAGAATGTGTTTATCCTATGGTCAAAAATGGGACTGCAGCTACTGTTGATGTAGTAAAGTGAATTGAATGAGGTACCAAAAATGCTGCAACTTGGGGTACCAGCCCCAAAATGTAACGGGTATATCTGAGTTTTACAATTATTCCTTTTTAATTACTCTTAGTTGCTGAAGTAGTTTGGGTGTATACAGACACATACTTGCTGCTTTGAGATACTGGAGAAAAGCAGCTATTTGTGATTTTTAAAAAGAGAAATGTTGAATAAGAAATCCGTGTTTTTCAGCAGTACCATTTTTCTGATATGGTTAGATCAGCAGAAGAAGTATGTCAAGTACTGATGCTCTTTAGTAGTTACCAATCTAAAGACAAGTTTATGTGCTAATGGATGTGTCCAGAGTAGCACTGTAAATTTTGGTATAGCATCTTCTGTCTTAAGCTGTGTGTAATTTTGTTTGGGAATTAAATGCTGCCTGTTAAGAATTGATGTGAATATAGATATTTGGACACCAAACTTAAATTCAGAAGAGGGATAGCTCAAACATCAGTTGGATACATTTGTACTATTAAACTAACCCATTGCAAGCTTCTACCATGCCTGGCAGAATTTATGATACATCTTCTTACTCTTCAAAATAGGGTGACAGACTGTTAGTGCCATGGCAGAGCTGTAAAGGACCACTGGAATTTTCTGACAGGTGTACAAGAGATTAGGGAGTAGGAGTGGGGAGAAGGCCTTGCTGCATTATATACTATAAGTGACCATGTTGGTTGACCATGTGTGTAGTTGAATATCACAACAGCAATGCCAAATGTAAGATTACATTACTGCTGAAATAAATCCATTTTAACAACTATTGAACAAAATGAAATAGAGGCTTTTTGAGAAAAATCATGAAATACCTGTGTGCAGGCATATGCACTCAGTTTGACAGCAGTAAGTACTGCCAACCAATTGAAATCAGACGATGTATTCTTCAAGATAGTTTTATCATCAAATCAGTACAACATGTGTGTTTAGAAATCCTGAGAAATAATGGCCTTCTTCAGGCTGTGCTGACCTCTTGACACAAGTTTTTCACCCCTTTATTGATGGACTTGGTCAATGAATACTGGCTACAGGGCAACTGATTTAAGAGTAGGTAGGGTATGTAACAAAATGGGTTACCTGTTCTAGTTGTTTAAGAAATACAACTTCTCTGTTTCAGTACACAGTCAGTTCTAGCTCTATTTTGAATGTAACTTAAAGTCGGCATCTAGCCTTGAGGGCTTTTATTGCACAGAACTTAGGATTCCTGGTTATTCTTTTTAGAAGAAACTCTGTCTTTATTTATGAAATATTCGACTGAATACTTTAGAAGGGCTTCACTTATGTCTCAAAAACTTGAAGCGTCTTTAGAAAGTGACTTTATGGAGTATTACAGTCACTTCATTAATGAACTTGAAGATTTTAACATTTTCAAGCTCGTTGTCAGACCTGAGTATCTATAATCAAAGCAGCCTAAAAGAATTTTTAAAACACAGCAATACAAATTTCTTTGTAAAACAACCTATTTTTCTTTTCCCTAGAAGTCTGTTATAAATGTTAGCTTTTTTTCATGAGCTTAGTTTTTAAATGTTAAAGACTTTTCTTGGATCATTCTCAAAGTGCTCAGAGCTGGAAGAAGAAAAACTTGCTCTAACAGAGCTTCTTAAAATTTGTTTGCATTCCTTTTATTCTTGCTGTGTTTCCTGAAGGGATTAAACACTAAGTAGAAGAAATATTGCACAGCTTCCAAGAAACTTCAGTATTCTTTCTTTTTCGGCAGGCCCATAATGCTAGGAATTAATGAAAAGACAAATGACATCTTTCCCTCTTACAGTTTTTCTTTTGATAATTGATTTTTGTTCCTGCTGGGTTTATTTTCTTTTATTCAAGGACGTATTTATTTTCATATACTAAAGGATTACTACGGATTAGTTAGAGCCAATTCTCAAAGTAGTGTCATGGTCAAAACTGAGAGAAGGAAAAGACTGCTGTTTCTACCACCTCTACACGAGGTCTGCAAGCAGTAAAACCTGCTCCAAATTGAGTAATGAAGAATACATATTTTTTGCTGAAACTTTGTGTTTATTCTTTGAACTGGAAAATTTATTCCTTAAGTAAACACAGTCCTCATTTAGAACGAAGATGGGGGATATTCTTTGTCTACCAGGCAGATTGCAGCTCTCCGTGTATCTTAACGTGTACTGAGATTAACGTAGGCTGTGCAGCACAGCATGTGCTTAAACCCTGGCTCAGATTGAGCAGTCATAAAATGGATTGGTGACTTAGGCTATTCATCCCAGCCATGACAGTTTAAAGGAGGTCGCTGACAACATCAACAGAGCATACAGTTCTTTGCTTCTATGCAGGCTTTGCCTTGCAGTTTTTGTCAGGCAGAATCAGAACTATTTAGGTCTTCCACTTTCATCTCTGTTAATCAGGAGCTGTTCTGGACAAGATTCCTTATGAAAGGAAGTCTGGTGTTCATTTTTGATACCTGTAATCCCTTCAGTTAGGGAATGCAAAGGTCTTCGTAGGCTACGGATCAGGAACGTAATCAATCCATGCTTTTCAGAACAAGAAACTTTGGGAGATTTATAATCTAGTGATTTATAACATTCTCAGGGTTTATCATTGCTTTTTTTAAAGAGTATTTCTGTCACTTCCTTCATTATTTGGGATGTTGAGAACACTCACTGGAACATGTGTTGCACAGAGAAGAAAAACTGAATCTCTTCAGCCTCCCAGGACATCTTTTTGATATGTTGGCTGAACTTATTTCCAGTTGTTTCAAGCAGAAAGAAAATCCCAATACTATATAATATACTATATAATACCTATAATACTAGGTAGTAGTATAGTTCTCGTTAAAAAATTAGCTGCAGAAAAGTTTCTCTATTTCTGAAGCTGTTTCACTGATAAAATCATTATATTTGCCTCTGGCTTAATTTGTCATTACTTGAATGGCTTTTAAGTACTACATTTGAAATTTTTTTTGTTTTGGTCAGTTGGCAAGTAAGGAGATTCACATAACGTTGTGAACAGCTTATTTTCTTGTTCATCTGTGGATATGATTTGAAGAAAAATCCAGCTTGCATATTAAATTGTTTATATTCTTTTTGTTCAGGTGAGGTGCTAAACTATCTGGACGTAAGCCAGGCTCTTGACACAGTTTGGCACCCTGACTTTCTAGCAATGGTGATGGAATTAAGAGTGGAAGACATAGTGCTTAATTGATAATCAGGAAGATTCTAAAAAAAGCAAGTAAGATTAAGTGAAGATACCAGAGGGCAGGGAGAAGGAAAGAGGATGAAAGAGATGCTTATACGTGAAACTAATATGAAGTAAGAAGGGTTTCAGCTTGTTGCAAATGGTAAAAGGCCACACATCATAGCTGAAAACAGCCTTGTTACAATGTCTTGGGAATTTTAGGGGATCTATTTCCCATTACAGGATTATGGAACCTTGTGCTCCAGCATAGTTCTTTCCTCACTGTTTTAATCTAAATGTCTCTTGATCGTATGACTATATATATGTATATTTAAAAGGCTTAAATGTTCATTTAGCATTGAGTAGCACAAGCTGGTAATACATTTTCAGAATAAGGATTATATAAATAACTTTTTTGAAATCTTTTTGGATAGTTTAGCATGCTTTCCATTTTCTGTGAAGTATTGTACAATATTTTGTATATTTCACATAATCTTTGTGGGACAAAAAAAGATTTTTTTCTTTAAGAATTTGAAACTCTTGCTTGGAAGTCACACCAAGTGTGCCGTATTACTTATCTGTATATCTTGAAAGGAATGCCTTCAGTTTCATTCTCTGTTTCTCTTTTCCAGTAAGTTTAATATTTAAATTTTATCTCAAGTGTTACAGTGTATTCTGTAGACGTGTGCAGTCCAAAATTCATTCTTCTTTGTTGAAGAAGACAATGAAACATTGTTTTAATTGGCATGAGAAATGCTGCAGTTATTCTGTGTGGAAAGAAGACTGCATATTCATTTTGCTTCAAGTATTGAATTGTTTCTGTGCAAATGTGGTCATGGTGATTAATGAAGTTGCAGAGAATCATGTGATGACAGCAGTACCTCATAGTAGGAATCTGCCAACACATAATTCTTCACCTGATGAGGATTTGGTTCATTTTGTCCATAAATGTGGTGAAATCTAATTCTGTTGAATTTGAATGTATAGCTAATGTTGTCTGTTTTCTCCAGACTTGAATTAGACTTCAGATTTTCAGTGATGTCATACAGCATGAATTAGCTTGGAATATTCAACATGAAAAGGTTGTATCACTCGATGTGCACAAACGTTTCGCTTGTGTAATAGTTTTCAGCAGAAATTAAGCTGGGAATACTTCTGTTCTTGTTTATAATTTTAAAAGTAAAAAAGCTCATTTCATAACTTTTTGTAGGTTTCATAACTCCCACATAAACCAGTTCTGACACTATGTACATGTAATACAATTTGTGTGCATGTTTAGAAGACCTCATAATGTAAACAGGTCAAAAAGATTTGTTCCCTACTTTTTCTCTTCTTTATGAAGTTAGGAAGATTACTTTTGTGTCAGTAAAACTAAACTTCCCCTGTGGACCATCACCCTCATATTTTTGGAGAGAAGTGACCTCTGGGTTTCAACTGAAAAGAAGTGAAAGGCTATGATTTTGTCTCCTTACATGGAACATTTAGAAATACTTGATGTCAGTGTTTAAGAACAGAGGCCTTGAGAACTATTTTTGTTTTGGTTCTACTGCTGTCCTAGTGAGCATGCCTTGTGTGTCACTTTCTCCTCATAGCGCTCAAGTTTGCCTATCTGTAAAATTATTTTTTGCCAAAATCAGAAATATTTCTGTAGATGGGTCAATTTTATAACTACCTCAAAACACTTAGTTCATCTTCAGATTGATATTTTACACAGGAGTTTGGTCTTGGAGCTCTTCAACAGAAAGTAAATGAGATATAATTCATGATCTGTTTTAAAACCAGAAAGCTTACTCTGTAGGAACTAGTGAGTCAAAGATGGAGTTGAATTGTTGAGGTCGTGTGCCTCTGATCTTGGTGTTGAATGGAACTTTAGGATGTGTAGATAAGCCAGAAAAACAAAAGTGAACTAATCTGAATTCTGTCATTTTATGGATTTGGAGATACAGTAACACAGTTTTTCCAGGAAGTGCAACTTTTCACTTAGTTCATTAAGCAATCCAAAGCAAGCATTTGCTGCTTAAGAATAAATACACGAAATAATTATAAGTGCAAAGGAAGGAGTACTCTTGTTTAAATCTTGCAACAGAGGAGCAAGTCTTGAGACTTGTCACTAAATGAATGTATAAAAATGAAGAAGCTACTGGAAGAGTCTTCAAAGTGATGTGTCTATAGATGCTGGATCTCTTGCAGCCTAGCACTTGGAGGACTAACGCTTGGTGATCTTGTGGACTGACCAGTAACATCTATGGTATAACTTAGCCTGTAGTGGAATTCTGGTGTCTTCCTACCCTGTCCCCCTCTCTGGCCTCACTGCAGCTTTTTGGCTATTAGACAAATCATGACCTTCTTTCCTGTTTTGTCTTCAGCGTCTGTTTCCTGTTTTTTCCTTCCCTCCCCCACCCATTTGTTTTTTTTTTTGCTCCTGACTTTCTCTCCAGTGATGTCTACTTTGTTCCTTTGCTAGCTTGCTTTTTCCAAGTTCTGTCTTCATAAAAGAAAGAGAGCAAGAAAGAGTTGAGAGCTATAGCATCACTCCTTCCCTTTTAGTGAGTTTTTGTATCCACTTGTTAGGATATTTATTAAATATACTGTCTCCTAAAACTCAAGTCTGTCACATGAATGTATTTCTCCCATCTTAACACAGAGCCAGATACACACATTTTCTAAGTGCTAGAAGTTTTCGCACAGTTTTGTTGAGGTTCTTATGTTTAGGCAGAATTCTGAGACTAGCGCACCTCAGACTTCATCCAGACCAGACCTCCAGTTCTTGATCAGTTCCTTTGAGAACTAATCAAGTACTCTTGATTTCTGAAAGAACATGATGTCATTTTAAACAGGACCTTTTGTTGATATATGCTCTCTGTTGCTTCCACATAGGAATATGGTCTTGCAAAAAACCCCAGTTGTTAACCAGTATACCATGGTCAAGAAAAATACTGAAATTACTTCTATCTGTACACTTCTACCAATTTTCACTGTCTCATTGCTTTATATTTCAGAGTACTTAGGATTTTAAAAATCTAGATAGGATGAGGGAAATCAATGACTGTGAGCTGAAACATGATCTTGAATTTAACATTAAATGCATAAGAAGCATACTCATAGAGAACAGCAGGGTAAATATGCTTTCAAGCACTTCTTCAGTCAGCATGTAAACTGATGAGCCCAAAAGGAAGCAAGAAACCCCTAAGCCAATGCAGACTGGAAGTGTCACTCTTTTCAGTGTAGAGTTCATAATACCATGCTCTGTGTGTGTTAATAAAATTGTAAGATGATAAGTTATTGTCAACTTGGATTTGTGTTTGCTTAGGACTGCTTCAAAGCTTTGAAACTTTTCTGCATGTACAGAATGAGAACTGAAAGTACAGCCTGAGAAAGCAGAATAAAGCTTCTACTTGGCCTGAAAGCTTACTGTGACAACACACTATCCCTATTTGTATGTGGTTATTAAAAGGCTTTTCTGCAATGGGTGAGGCTGCTTTGGTAAACTGCAGTTTGTGAGGTATATTCTTATATTTTTATGGAAGTGTAATTAAATTCGTCGTTTGGCAGGTCAACATTCATTTTTCCTTTCTACAGGACAGTTCTAAATACCCCTCCCCACCTTGTTCTTGGTGTTCACAAATGAATTATTCTTTTAAATCTTTCTTATCTATTGTCATTCCCTAACTCTCCAAAGAAAACTTTGTTTAAATAGTTACTCCCTTGGGACTTTCATGCATATCCTGTTATCTGTTTTATATTACAATCTTTCATGCTGGGAATGTCCTTCCAAAAAGCACAAAACAGCTAAAGCACTTAGATGACTAATAAACATGTTAAGTGCTGAAGTCCAGGCACAAAACCAGCATTATTAGCATTACCTTTTGCCTTTTTTCTCTGTTAGACTTGTTTCTGACCTCTAGATTCAGAAATGAACTAGGCTTCTTTCACTTTGTCTCACCCAGAGATGGTGCAGTGGTTGCAGTGTTGCACTAGTTGTAAAGCCACTGCCATGAAAAGTAGGAAACTTTTAGAAAATTGCTCATGCTTTCACTCTTTTAATCAAGTACCAGCATTCAGAAGAGCCCATGGGAGTGATGAAGTTTTGGCTGCCGGTTTTATTTGCTCAGCTAAGAAGCATCTCCACTCTTTTTGTTGCTTGGGATTGGCAGAGTTAACTCCCACAGGAGCAGTAGATGCATACTTTTTAGAAGAGCAGTATTATCTCTAGTTTCAGTACTTCTTATATATTCAGTAAACATAAGTATGTAGGAAATAGTTTGCAGTGTTGTGCTTTACATATATCATTTGAGGTGCATTATAATTATTTTGAGTAGGTAGGAAATACTGAGCAAATTGGTTCTGCTTTTTCAAGGGAATACTTCTGTTGCAGTAGCACATGAAAGACTCAGTTAGCTTGTGCTAGCTGCAGACATAAAAACTAAAATACAAAACACAACCTCTCAGGTGACTAACCTCTGAGGTTTGGGGAATGTGGGAGAACAGTCAGGGAATATGGAATAGCTTTTATTCATTGCAGCAGGAGCTGAGAACTATCCTGGTTTAAACTACATTATTTTTAATTTGGGGTAGTTGGTTTTGGTTTGGTTTGGGATTTTTTTTTCATAAAATATGTTATACAATTAATAACCTTGGTTTGCTTACTTGCTGTGCATTAAGATCTCTGCACATCCTTCAACAGAGGATTCACATACTGGTAACAACTTATCCAGCAAAGACACAGCTGCAACTTTTTTGCAGAGGTCCAAAAATACTTAACCATATAGTTTGAGACATTGCACTTATTTGGAATTTGGAATAAGCTTGTTTAAGATTAATTTCCAGGGATGTCATTTAATCAAGTACTTGAAACTGAATTTGTTATTGGTGGAAATTGTGGCAGTATCAGTTTCTGTATTTCAACTTGAATACTGATTTAGGAAAACAGACATTAAAAAAAAAAATAGTGGCAGGAGAAGATTCTCCTGTCACCTTCATAAAAGGCTTTATAATTTTATTGTCACTTTTTGCAACTCTGTTTCCCTCAGTAATGGCAAACATCTTCCAGTATTGTTCAAGTGGCTTGCCTAAGAGAACTGTGCCCTCTGTGGCACTTGTATTTGTCAATAGCAAAAATGAAATGTTCTGTAAAGTGAAAATATAGAACTGATGTTGCTGCCAAAAAGGTCACTTTTGTGGTTATGTTTAGACCCTAAAGCTTTGTAAACATTAGTCAGTTGAACTCTAGTCTTGTACATGACAGAACAAACTGTCTTAATGCATTTGTCAGTTGGTTTTTGGCTGTTGTTCCTAAGCTGGATGAGCTGAAATAAAAAGCTAGCAGGCATTTTGAATGTGATCTCAGTAGTGTCCACATGTGTATGACATTCAGCCTTGATGCGCTTATGAAAAAAATTTAATGGTTGTATCTGTTTATGAAAATTACTTTTAAATGTGCATGTACTGGTCTGTCACTACTGAAAGCACAGACTAGTTGCTTCTCTTTTTTTTTTTTTCCTGACATTGAATCTTAGTATTGCAGAGATTTCTCTTTTTGCATGCTGTTGTACACTTCCTGAATATGTGAGAGGGTAATAATTCTCTATACGACTTCCACTGAAGAGGAAATGGATACTTGTCAAAACAATGATGTGTAGCTGGAATTCCACCATTCAGGAACTTTATTACACTAGGGCCTTCCAGTCTGCAGTACAAAAAATTCTCAGGTACTAGTACATTATTTTTCACCAAGTTGGCAAGTGCTTTGATTAACTATGTTATTGTAAGTGCCTTGGAAGCATACTGCATGCAAGAGTGAACTTAATGTTGTCAGTATAAAAAGAACCTGTTTTTAATCTTGCCGATACATTGTATATAGAAAGAATGATAGTTGGAAATGGAATTTTTTATTTGGCATCTACAAATTAATCACTTCTGAGTCAGAACAAGGCAAATAATTTACGGGACCTAAATGGGGTTGTCATTGTCCGCCCCCACCCCCCACAGCTTCTTTATTAAGAACTGGAAAAAATTAAATGCTTGCCTGTGCTTCAGTGAAATTGTGTGACTGTTATAGAAACAGCCATTTGGCAAGGTGGGGTAGAATGGAAGGGTAGGAATGGATATTGGAGGGACAGCATTTCTCAGAACAAACGAATACTCACTGCTGGTTTTAATCTCTAAAATTGTGGTTATTGTGAGGTTAATGTGAACAGCCAAAACCCACTGTAAAATTGCAAAGTTGATTTTGAAAATAGGGCAGAGATTTTTCTCAAAAACTGTGTTGTTCTTAATTTGTTGGACAGATAACAGGAAAACAGAGCTGTCTCTTGACCCATGTTCGTTTTCTGTCTGCTGGAATGAATTTGGAACTAAATCCCGTTTTTCCACTTGAGCATGTCCTTCTCTAGCAGTGTCAGGGCCTGGGTGGGGTCACTTGTTCAATACAGCTTTTCAAAATGACTGTTGGATTCTCATCAGATTACAACATTTTTTTCAGCGCTGGGGAAGAGCACAAAGCTATCTTGATAAACAGATTATATTTGTTCATATGTACTCTGGCAAAGACAATTTTCCTGATTTAAATTACTTTGCTTTTTGAGACTTATTTTTTGCCTGGATATAGCAGCATATTTGTAGATTAAAAATCTAGAAGGAACAGATTTCTGTTATCTCTGGAAATGGCAGAGATAGCCCGAAAAGAGCTGCAGGATGTATATCTGCTTAAATGTAATCTCAAATTCCAATGTGGGCATTGCAACTTGCCTGCTTGTAGCACTTGAAAAGTATTTATGCTGTGATTATCTTGAAAGCCTTGGGGTTGAGCTTTACATGTTCTACAGGTGCTGTTACAAAGCTGATGCAGTTTTCAATGAATTTCATTTAGTTTAGAAAGCAGCACTTTCCAATATATTTTCTATGTTTTATTACACATTTTTAGACTGCTGCAGTGTCAGGAGATAAATTTTAACAAAATAGCTTTTAAAGAATTCTCACTGGTTTTCATGTCTTGTAGTATTATCTTTTCTTTCTAGAGTGTTCCTTCAACTGACTTATCCATTAAAACTAAACCTTTGAAGTTTTATATGGGTTGCAGTAACCAAGTTATTCAGCAGCAACCAAGTTATTCAGCAGCCAAAATGGAGATGGCCTGCAGCAGGTGTTCTATGAAAAGTTGGGGCACTTGGGTGATAAGTAATAGGTATGTGTTGTGCTGCTTTAACAGGAAAAAGGATTTTGAGAAATAGTTATGTTCCAGGATGTAATTCGAGTTTACAAAGAGTTGAGGTGACTTTCCCTAGAGTTACTTTACAGAAATTTGCCGGCGTAATAATTTTATCGTGAAAATATTCTATCTAAACTGCAGATACTCACTTTGCAATTTTAGACAGAAGTAGTTTTTTCTGTCACATTTAATTTGCTGTCTAGGGCCTAGATTTTTTTTCTTTGTCTTCACAGCAGTCTTCAGAAGTACACTAGTACTTGTCTTACATTGTTATTTCAGAACTACCTTATGAATTCTCACCATCCTATGTAGGAACTCGCCAGTGTTTTTGTGGTGAGTCTTCTGTATTCTGTGTATTGCAAGGAACGGTTATACAACTACAATAATTTTCTCACAGTATAAAAATGAGTTCTAGAAACCTCAATATTTAAATAATGACAAGAATGTGTTTGGGATGGAAATATTGCATGTTTGCAAATTTTCAAGTGTATGATGGCATGGATATAAATGTGAAGGCTAATAAGATGCCTGTTATTTTGAATATTGACGTTGTTATCTAGATAAAAGGATGCTTATGAGTATAGTTTACATTAGCTCAGGGGCTTCTAGCCACTGGGACATGCCTGTAATTCCCTGGAAACTAGATTTAATAGACATAGGATCCTTTGGGAGGACACCATTGTGTGCCATTTCTACTCTTGGAGATTAGCTTAGGTTTTATGTGAGTATGTGTATGTATTTAGGTGTACACATGTAACTAATTTGTATTGTTATGAAACCATGATTCTCTGTCTGGCTCTGAAGTTATATTTATTAAAATATGTTATGTTAACACTTCTATGAAAGCATTCCATTACTTGTCATAATTTGGGAATTACACTTGAAATTGGAGTGTTGTTGTTTAAAGATTGACCTTTGAAATGTGCTACTAACTTTCAGAACTATTATGGCACCATCTGCTGACCAATACACAGACTGGCAATGTCAGTTTGCTTACCTGGCTACCTCCTTAAGAATAAGCTCCCAGTTTAGAGGAAGCTGAAGCAGAATCATGAGAAAGGGCAATTCTTTTATGGGCTTAGATTTGGGAAAAATTTTTACTAGGAGATATTATTACAAAGGCAAAAGTCTGAATCAATACAGATTTAGTTGTCTACTCAACCTGAATTATTGGTTAAGGTTTCTCCATGAACTGGGAAGCTTTAAAAGAAGGAATTCGGGGCTTTTTTTTGGCTATATGTAGCATAGGATTATTCTTGGTAGTCTGTTTTTCAATGCAATGAAGAGCCATGAAAGCATGAGATCTGTCCAGGCCCCAGCTCTGGTGGTCTTGTCACAGCCTGGGAAACCAATGGACTCTGAAAGGCTTATGCCCTGTGGCTACTGCAGAGACAAAAAAGCCGAGTCTGCAGTCTGTCTCTTCAGCCTCTGCAGTTAACCTTGATTTTTATGCACAGTGATCATCCGGGGAGGAGCGAACTGGAGCAGTCCTTGTCACGCTCAGTGTGTAAATACTTAGATTTGGGTTCAATTGGTAGATATCATCATTGATTAATCATTTAAAAATAGGTGATTGGATTTTGTATGTATAAAACATGTACCCATTTCCTCTTGTTTTTTCTGTTGTAACTTTTTTATCATACTCAGTAGTTTGCTAAACTTGATCTTTGACTTTTGTCTGATCTATTTTGTTTTAGGAATGTGCTTAAAAATGAATGTAATCCAAATTATTAGATTCAGCTTTCAAAGTATGTTTGTATGTATAAACACTTCTGTGTATTTATACATACAGAGGAGGATGCAAGTTCCTATGGGAGAACTGGGGCTTTTTTGTGTTGGTATTTGACTACAGAACAATATTTAATTGGGAGCTGTATGATGTAAATGTTGCGGATTGATCTTAGCCAACTTTAGAGATGTTTTTGCTTTCTTAAGGATCTCAAAATTGAAAACTTTATTCCGTGGTCTTCAGAGCACTCCATGTCTTTTCAGTTGTAGTAATCCATTTAAATAATGACTAAAAGGAGAAATTGATTCACTTTTTGCTTTGTCTGCTAATAGAATGTATGCAGGTTATATTGGCACCTTCAGCAAAACGATGCTACACAGCATCATGGTATACCATGAGTTTTCTTTTTTACATACCAATTATAAAATACAAGTTTTAAAATATGTCAGAAATCTGAAATAAGGTTCTTTAGTTACTACTTTAAGCCACATTTGAAATATAAATTATTGTACTCTTCAAAAAATAACTGATTTATGTTTTTGAAAAAATCTAGTTGTAGCACCAAGTTCCTCAGATATTACCTACTGTTTAAACCAGATTCTTTTACACTCTAAAATATGAATAACTGCTCCAGCTAGGATTTTACTTCTTTAGAGCTTTTATATCAACAAAAAAACATGTTGAAAGCAGCAAGCATGAATGATGTGTCCTAACCAACTGTGAAATGCAGATCAGGCTTCTTCTGAGCTTCAGATCAATAATATGACAAGAAATAAGCAACTTTATTTGGGAGCTTTTTTGCTTTGTTGTAGGCAGTTAAAATACACATGACCTTGTTTCAGGTTTTCATGTATATTTTTTCAGATGTTAGAAATTTTCTTTGATATCTTTTTGGATTTTTTATGTGTAGCCAATGTGAGATAAATATTTGGAATATTTATGAAGGTAGCAATTTTTAAAATAAATTATTAATACTTTGGTGAGCCAGAAAATTACATGACTTGCAGAGACACACATTGGCTTTTAGTGCACTGAGCTGTAATTTATTTTTGTAGAAGTAGGTTGATTTTTTCCCTTCTGCTTCTATGACGTGATGGTGTCTCTGCAAATCCCAGTAGACTGATGAAGATAAAACTATCAAAGAGACTTTTATTTCTTGAGTTTGCTATGAATGACAAACTGAAAAAAGAAGAAACAAATTTAGGACTGCCTTTTTCTACTTCTATATATTCAGAAAATAAGTAAAAATGAGATCCAGGAATGTATGGAAAAAGGATTTGGATTTGTTCCTCTGTGCTGATAAATAAGAAATACTGTAACAGAAGCAGTGAATTAAAACATGCATCACCATAGAAAACTTCATTTCACTGCAGTTGGTTTTAAAGTTGTCTGTGATCTTTGAGCTATACTTTTTTCTTTCCCTCTTTCTTTTTTCCTTTTTTTTAAAACTCCATGTTATACTTCATATGTCTTCTGTTTCTAGTTTATCTATGGTGGCAGGAATCCTCTTGGTCAGAAAGCTACATTTCAAGAATTTATGCTAGAAACTGGAAGAAAGGTATCAAACAAGCTGACCAATCTATACACTTGAGAGGAAAGAGTGCAAGGAAACAATGTGGCATCCTCTTCTGCTTTCAGCTGTGAACTCCGGCCAGCACTAAGTTTCTTCTCAGTGCAATAAAAAAGAGAGGGGAAGGGATGAATGGAAAGGAGTGAGAATATCTGTTGTCTTCAGTTGCTTCCTGGTCAGCACTCTTGCTTGGGGAAGTTGGTAGAGTTATAAATGGGGCAGATCATCTGCTTCCTGCAAAAGTGGGATCTGTTTTAACAAACTCACCTGCTCTTCAGAAACTGCAAAGTGTTTTACAGTACTTTTTGCAATCCCACCCCCACCTTGATCCTTGCAGTTTAGGTAGTCATTCAGTCTGCATGAGCCAAGTTTTCTGGAGGGTCACAAAAAATACAGCTGTTACCACTTGTCATTTAATGTGCATGGGTTTAATGTCAATTGTACAATTTACCAAGATTTTTCTTTTTTCTGTTCAGACATTGGTAATCCTTTATTTGAGCATCACCCTGAGGTTCCTTCTCTTTTGTCTACTCTTGCTGCAAGATTCTTATTCTCCTTTCTCAATTCAAAATGAAACACAGACTTAATGTTACCTTGCAATACAAAAAGGTGAGATAAGGAGACTCCTATCCTGCTGCAGTTGTTACAGAGCTTATGAAAGATTATAGGGTCAAAATTATGTAATGTGCTCATGCTATGTAGTAAGAATAAATGAGAGTTTACTTGGAGATAGGAAAGCAAGAAAACATACAGTTGAAGTTGAGAACTCTAAATTTGCCATCTGATTTGATTTATTTCTTCCCAATATCACTTTGGAGACAGATGCTTTCTGCTGCTTGTTTCCATTTGCTTACTGGCACACTGTTGGCTGTTAGGCCAGAGCTGTGTGAGATCATGTGAGGTCTTCCCTATCAGGGCAGGAGAGAATCAGGAAAAAGCCACTTCCAGAAAATCTGGTTTCTTGATTGCTTGGCTACAGTGGAGGTAACATCAGAGGCTTTACAAACTGCAAGAGTAGGCTGATGGCAGAACTCCAGTGTTCTGCCATAACTCCCTAATATAACTCCCTATCTCTGTTTTTTGTGTGAAATACAAAACTGGAGGATCTGACAGAGCACTCAAGGGAGTGTGAGACCCAATTTTGTGTTTCTCGAGGTATAGCTAATTCTTGTACCAATATGTAACTCTGGAAAAAAGAAATGTATCAAGCTAATGTGGTAGAGAAGGTAGGTATTTTGGGAAGACTATAACTTACACTCTTGGTCAGTGCTCTTGTTTAGTTAACTCATCCACCTCTTCACGGTTAGTTCAGAGACTACTGGGAGTGTAAAGAAATATACAGGCTCAGCAGAGAGGTGTGCTTCCTTTTGTAGGGTTCTCCTCTCTATTCCTCTTCTCTCCCTCTCTCCATCCCACCCTGAAAAGCTCTGAAGTTACAAGCTTATAGGAAATTGAGCTCGTGAAAGAAACTCCTCCTGCTGTGGGCATCAAATAAAGGTATTAAGTGAACATGGACAGACCTCTTCAGATGGGGGCTGTAACAAGTTTCCCTTGCTTCTGTGGTAAAAAGCCAAGTTCTCCTTCTAACTATAACTTTGATTATGAAAACCTGGACATGTGGAGGTGTAAATCCTTTCTTGTTTCGCATTGAGCGAGTTTGTACCACCCACTGCTATTCTGTCTAAATTTAATCAGTTAAGATGTGTGACTTGGTATCCTCAGTTTCTTTTATTGTTAGAACAATATCATAGAGATGTGTTTACAGGGTGATTTATTTTACTTAGTTCTAAGGAATTTTCTGGAGGTGTCTCCTTTTTGACTGTATAATCAAATAGTGATATTAATTTTGAGAGTAGCATATAATGATTTTTTATTAGTTTCTACATGTACTTCGTGCATTTCTGCATATTTTGAAAAATTAAAAAAAAAGTAGAGGAGGTATAGTGGCTTCCTTCTAACTTCTTTGAAGATTTGTATATCAAGTCTTACAAAATTGTTTTAGCTAGTTTCTGAGGAAAAAATTGGTTCTTCCTTAGATATGTATGAGAAAAAACATCACCACCATCTCAGTTAATTATGAAACCTCCCTTATGAATTTATTAAGCAGTGTGGATTGATACTCTCTGATCAGCAGAAGTTTTGATTTTTCTCAGGGAAAGTTGAGTTTGGTTTTCTAGATATTGTTCATTTCTCATTTTGATAATAAAGTTTTACATTATTATGTTAATAAGATACCTACCATTCAGAAAGAAGAGGAGCATGTATGTGTAAGATACAAAGGTGATAGCAAAATGGAATTTGATTAGTAGTAGCTTACTAAAACTAGCATACTAATATGTGGCTTTAAATAGCAAATTCTTTAATCTCAAGTCAAATGAAACCTGCCTTTCAGAGGCCTGTTACCTCTGAGATAAGTAGCACTTACATAATGTTTAATACTTTATCACAACAAGCTTTATTAGTAGTATTGAAACTTGATGGGTTTTGTAAAAAGTGCTATAAATGGCTATGTAACTGTAATATTTAAGTTTGAAATGTATTCAGAAGTCTCTAGTGTAGCAGTAAAGCTACTAACTTTTAATTTAATTCCCCATTGGGGAATGCTTTGGTTTTAGATTGTGAAATGTTAAGTGATGAACAAAAACCCCCACACACCATGTAGCTACTTTGGTCTCAAGATGCTTAATGTGAATTTGCCTGTAGGTAGTTCAAGGCTCCTATGTCTGGGGCTTCTTAGTAAGATAACTGTCAAGATGGTGTTTCCTTTGGCTCTGTATTGTTCATTTCTTTGGCCAGAATGGCTTCTACTGTATATTTAGGCCTCTGTTAGCTTCCATTTTTTTTTTTTTTTCATTATCCTAGGGAATGGCTTAGTTTAATTATTTCTGACTGCCTATGGATGTTCTTTGGAAATCTGGAGGCAAAGTCTTGCTGCTACCTTGTGATCTAAACTAGTTCTCAATTGGCTTCAAGTGCAGTTTGAAGTGCTATGCAAGTTAATTGCATCAACCTGAGCTAGATAACCTACTTGACTCTTTTTGGGCAGGGGTGGGGATGGGAGCTGTTGAGTTCAGCAAGAGTCCTGAACCTAAGAGCCTCCAGCCTCTAAAGGCATGCAGTGATGATAATCAATTATAATGGAGAGGGTTCTCATGTTATAAAGATAGAAATGTGATTGTCACTAACCTGCTAAACTTTAGGCCAGAAAAAACAGACCATCAATTTAAAAGAAATTGTTTTCAGAAGATTGTAAGCAAATACCAGTGATGAATAATGAAATCTAACCATTATAAACTTTTGTTGGACCCTTGTGTGCTTATTTTTGTTGGCTTACTTCAATAAATTGCAAAAAAGCAGTTATACTATACTTTTAAAGCAATGCAGCAAAATACAGTGCCACACAGATAACAACATTTGTTTATTCTAGTTAGTATTTCTTTCAATCAATACCAATAATGGTAAGATTAAAGGTTATTATTGCATATCCTGTTGTTACAGTATTACAATTTGTCTTTAATTTCACTGAAGGAAGGGTGAGCAGAAGTGATGAGAGTATAAGAGTATATCATTTTATGTTGATTGGTACGAACTTCTTATTAAGAACCTAATCTTACCTTAGTTAAAAATATATGTTCCCCAGCACTATTAGTGATTTAAAATTTCCAGATCTTTTATACTCAGTATCATGCTCACCATCCTTTTGTCCTATTCTTTGGTAATCTTGCTCTTTCACTTCCAATAGTTTAAGTTGGTGTCACCAAATACTAAGGGGGTTATACCTACCAGTTTTACTACAGAAGGCTCTTCTGAAAATTAATTTTTTGGGTCTACCAAGGAGCTCAGTAGAAAGAGAACTGAAGTTACTTCTGAAATAATCTTGGCCAATAACATTAGGAGTAGCTTATAATAAATGCCTTTCAGAGAGCACACTTAAAATTTTATCAAAGAGAAGGAAACTCTAGATCTTTTATCTGCAGAGCACTAAGTTTTAGCTCACTGGCCTTACCTGTCAACTGAAAATTTGAAAAGGAGTATTTCTTTAACCCTAATATGTTTAATAATCTACAAGAGTTTCTAAATTACTACAAATTACTGCAAATAATTAGTCAGTAAAAGTAGTAATGCTACATAACAAAACTATTTTTATTGTTGCTTCTTTTAGTGTCAGTTGTGATAATGACAACTGAAGTTGGTTCAGAGACTGAAGTAAAGAAAGATTCTGAGCAGCTGGGACCAGACGAAGCCAAGGACAAGCCTGAAGAAGCATCAGAGACTCCAGGAAATCAGAAGTCCAGGGAAACATCCTCTGGAGAAGCTCAAGATTCTTCTGTCCCAGCACCAACTAGCCAAAGTAGTCCAAGTAGACAGAAGAAGGAAAAATCTTCACCTGAAAGCAAGGGTATTTCTCGTTTCATTCCCCCTTGGCTTAAGAAACAAAAGTCATACACCTTGGCAGAGGCCAAAGATGAGCCCAAGAAAAGGGCCACAGGGGAACAGCAAGTAGTTGAAGAAAGTGAAAGCCAGACACCAGAGGGGGTGGCTCAGTCAAGAAAGAGCTTGGAAGGAGCAGCTGAAAACCGGGAGAATGCTAAAGCAGATGACAAGGAAAAACACTCTGTTAGTAGTGCTGAAATACAGGTACGTGTGGGAAGGCTCATAGTTACTTGGGAGTAATTTTAATGAAACCTCATTCATGAATTATGTAACTTACTAGGATTGTTTTAGGGAAAAAATGACAGCTATTCCAGTTGCTAGGCTCCAGTCCTGCTTTTTGTGAAGTTGCATGCCAGTTCTTAACATTCAAACTTCATATTCTAGGCTGGTGAAGGCACATAGAGAATGTTTTGTATGAGGAGGAGCTGAGACAGTTGGCACTGGTCGGCCTGGGGAAGAGAAAGAGGAAGGGGAATCTTATTGGTGTGTATTAATACCTGAATGGAGGGAATGCAAAGAAGCCAGACCCTTCTCAGTGGTATGCAGTTAGATGACAGAAGGCAACAGACCCAAATTAAACCCATGAAATTACATTTCTAATCACAAGAAAATCTTTTCTGCTCTGATGGTTATAGGACCTTTCCTTGGTAAGGGATGTAGCTAGGTGGTGGGGGTGCAGATGACAGGCCTCCTAGGGTAGTAAAGGAGTGAGCCAGACATTGAAACAGGTTGACCAGAGATATTATGGAGTCTTCCCCTATGAAGACATCCAAAACCCAAAAAGGATATGGTCCTGGGTAAACTGCCCTGTGTGGGCCTAGGGGCATTGGACTAGATCTCAAGAGATCCCTTCCAACTGCAAGCATTCTGTGATTCTGTATCACTGGGCTTTCATAAACACTGGGCTTTTGTTTAGTATAATTCCTGGAGCTTCTTAGTAAATTCATTTCTCTTAGGAAGAAAGGCAATAACACATATTAAAAAACACAAACCTCATTTCAAGGAAAGGGAAAAAAAGACACATTCTGTGGTCTGAGAGCAAGAATATCTGGTCCCTAAAAGAAGACCTTAATGCTTATGCTGGTTATTGTGCTTCCAGTATGTGCCGAACTTTAATGGAAGTTCAATGTCTTCTTTATTAGTAGCTTATAAAAGGAATGAACAAGTTAAAAATATCCTCCTTCCTGAGTTTAACTGTATTTTATATAGCCTCCCAAAGAAGATGGTAAAGAAACAGAAGTAGAGGAAGATGCAGAGAAAAAGGAAGAAAAACAAGAAGAAAAAGAAAAAAGGGAGACAAAAGAAGTGCAGACAGCTGAAATTAAAACAGATAACATTCCTCAGAAGTCTCCAAAGAAAATCAAAACTGTGCAGTGTAAGGTGATGCTTCTGGATGGCACAGAATACAGCTGTGACCTAGAGGTAAGGCATCAAGTCTTTATATAAAGAACCTTTTCTATAGGGAAAAGAAAACTTGCTTTCTATTGTACTGAGTGTTTAATGCTATCACTAGGAGTCAGTTAACATTTCAGTTTAAAATTCCATCTTTAAAACTATATCAGTTTATTCTTTAAAATACCCTCTAAGGTACACTAGCTGATTATTTGACAGCTCAAATTTAATTTTTTTTCTAAAACATGAAGGTTTTCCTGAAAGTAATGTGACATGTGCTGATAAAGTTTTCTTGAGTTCATTAATTTTTTCTAAAGTTATCTCAGCTGGAGATTAAAGCTGAAACTTTGTAAAGTTTAAAAGAAGTTTTCTTCAGAAAGAAAAATTCCATTACAGGTATAAAACACGTATTTATATTTAAAGTTATATTCTAGTTCCACATTTTCACATCTGTGTGGATTGCTTGTTTTCAGCTGTAAATTGTTGGGTTAGATATTGTGTGTAATTTGTCTGTTAAATCTGACTTAAGATCACTAACAGAAACAGGGATTTTGGGCTGAATAGAAAATATTTTTCTGGGTTTTATGGCTTTAATCTCCTTTGAATATGTATGTGTGTCCAAGTTCTAAGTCAAATAGTAATTTTTTAATATTTTACGTTTCTATCCTGTATTTTACATTAGACCATCTGTTTGAAATGGGGAGAAAACAGTTGTTCTGAACCCCACTCATGAACGTAGGTGTTGCATTTTGCATGATGTAACCAACTGATCTGCTGTGGTGCCCAGGCTGAATATCTGAGTTATGAAGAGCAGTTAAAAATCTTGTGCCTTTTCTAAAACTAGGCATCTAGATGTATCTTTCATATTGATCTAAGGACAAAACAGTGGCAATGTTATGGCATTTCCTAGATCCGCCTGATTGATGGAAAATATTTCCATTTTTGTCTAACTTACATTGTTCAATTTTTGATGTGGTACATATATTACAAGTCATGTGGTAATGCAAGCTTCTGCTTGAAGCCTTTTGTCTGCTCTTGTGCTGTTGAATTTTTCCAGTGTCCATCAGTCAGTCCCTACCCTATTTGACTGTGGATTTTGTTAGGCTTCTTGGTAATTTAGTTGCTTGTGTACAAGTCCTTTTGCATTCTGTGGTATAGCACTGGATGGATACTACTCACCTGTCGTTCCAGATCTTGCCTTTAGAGAAGGCTAAAAACAGATGCTCGTTTTTAAGATTTTCCAAAGTTTCATCACAAATCTTATTTCATGCATTAGTAGAGCTGGCTTTTCAAACCTATTCTGTAATAAAACTCCTCCTATCAGCTAAGAAGTTCTTATTTGTTGTTTATCAATATGAAATACTGCTTGGGAATGTTTTGCTGCGGTTTGATGGAAGTTTTAAAGTTTGTGTTTTGTAGTACTACAAGCTTTGTTAGTAGTACAAGCTTTCTAAGGCCTCCATTTAAAAATTTATATTCTCGGTGTTAAAACAAAGCAATTATAGTTTGTTTCTTAAAGTATGATATTTTAGTCCTACATGGATCATTCCCTGAGAATGTCAGATGTAGACCATTTCACCATAAATCAGTCTGACTGTAAAAAGCAATAGCAAAGCCTTCATTACTGTTAGTTAAGTCTGCTTTTTATTATGCTGTGTTTCCAGAAGAAAAAAATCTATTGACATAAGCAAAACAAGAGCATGAAAAATATACTACAGAATAATGGCTCTCCACAATGCACTGTATTGGGCTGTGCATACTTATGGTCTAAAGTTGCAGGAATTTTATCACCGGTACTTGGAAAGTATTTCTATTTATGTATTAGTATCAATATGTATAGAGAAAACAAAAATTGACTACAGGGTAGTAACCCTGGAGTAGCTGTTGGTTTGGGATTTTTTTTTCCCACGTAAATCAGAATGTTTGGATCTGAATGTTATCTCTGTTTTAATTAAAGGCTACATGAGTTTTATCTTCCTGGGCTTTTTCCCTGTCCTAAATGAGACTTAAATGATGTGGTGGCTTACCACAGATCTAAGACTATACCGTTTTGTATTTATAACTAAAAAATTCTATTCTGCAGTATTTTAAGTCTGTCATGATTCAGTTAAGTCATTTGGCGAGAAATAAGTTTTCGCATTATTTGCTGTAAGAACAATAGTAAAATTAATTTAAGAGGGGAAAAAAGTGATAAAGAAACAATTTGTTTTATATGTTCACCTGAATTACTTATAGGGCATGAGCAGTGCTGACTGCAATTTTATAGAAGAATTAATGTTCTTAAATACATGTAGAGTTTTTTATGCTCTACTACCATATCAAAATTCTTAAAGTGTCAGAAAGCTATATCAACTGAGAAGTGAAATTTCAGTTTGTGCTTTCTGCAAAGGATCCTAGCAGATTTCTGGTACTCTTTTTCAGTCTTCCTTCAGTGTTTAGTGTTTGGCTAAATGTTGGTTTATTTCTGCTTTTACAAAGTTACTGAAATGATTTGAGAATTAAAAGGCAAAGAAACAAAATTTCTGCAGTCAAAGCCCAGTTTACCCTGGTTGACTTTCTAGTAAATCAGGTTTTAGTTTAGGGCAATTGTCATGATTTTAACATTCCTGATGCCTCTTCCAGTTTACTATGGACTGTAGACCAACTTCTTTATATTTAAAAAATATATATACTTTCTAATGGCAAAATAAAACTGAAAAATACCTTGTTTTCATTACTGTTATTTGACATCTTTTGGTAGAATCATGTCTTTTTCTAACTGCCATTCCAAACCTTCATGATAAGCAGTAATAAAATCTGAGCTAATACACTGTTGGGGAATTTTCTATTTGAGTTGCAATTCTATTCCTTTTTTCTTGTAGGACTGCATCAATTTGTATTCCCAGAAATTAAAAGGACTGTGAAAGAAAACAAAATATAACCCATTAATTTAGTCTCTGTTAAATTTTGCTAATTGTTCATTCCTATTGTATGTGTCTTGATATAAGACAATAGCTGGGAACAAGCATAAAAGGAGAGAAAACCATGATGCAGTATCTTCAGCGTCCACACACAGATCAAGGCTGATCAGGATTCTTGGCAGTGACTAAATACTGAGATTTTTTGTGGCCAATTGGTAGATATAATATTATACAATTAGTAACAGTGGTGTAATCATAATATGAGGACTTAATACTTGAGTTCAGCTATTATATACCTTAGATTCACTAGAATCTAAATAGAAAATTGTGAATTAACAGTAATGCCTTGTTTCTGTAAAAAAAAAAAAATTGCTCTGTTATTCTTAGTCCATAAGCTGTTTCAGAAAGAAAAACTTGACTCTTCTGGCTTGAGTATGTTCTCATCAGTAAATGATTAATGGCAAAAGCTTGAAGACACAATTTGGAAACTAATGGAAAAAGGGATGGTTACAGTTACATTAGGGAACATTTGAGAGAGAGAGACCAGTCCCATGGGACCTTATAGAATACACCCACTAGTACTGAGGGAGCCTGGCTGGTGCGTTGCTTCAAGGCCAAACTTGACCATATTGGAAATGTCCCAGTAGTCAGGGGAACTTCCTGGGGTTTGCTGGGGGGAAAAAAAGCAAATGTCATTCCTATTTTCAAGAAACATTTTTTTAATGCCATCTTAGGTTCTTAAAATTCATTATTTTGTATATGGCCCTTTCAGCAATATGGTTAATTTTCACCTTTTTTTTGCTTGTGGGAGAAAGCAGTTCCATAAAATCTTGCCTGTTCATCATGGTTGTCCAAGTACATGTTTTTCTCTAGTGTTTTGGTGGGATTTTTTGTGGTTTTTTTCTTTTTTTTGAAGTTAAGATAAAGCCCTAAATAATTGAGAACTCTTAGGCTTGTTCTGTACTTGTACAAGTACAAACCTGTGCTTTGAGACTTCATACTGTCTGGAAGGACAGATGAGTTCAGGTATAATATCCCTAGCATTTCCTATTAACAGCTGCTAAAATAGCAGCTCTTTTGTTATTGCTCATTGAATTCCATGATATATGCCAGTTGTTTAGTCTGACACCTCTCTCTTTATTTTCTTCTATCTTCCCTTAATTTAGAAAGCAGTCTTAGTATAGATTGAGGTGCTAGATGTGGAGTTCTGACAGGTTTTTTTTTACTTTCTTTCCATTCTTTTTTCTGTCCATCTTGTTCGTAATTTTTCCTGAGAGAACAGAATATCCACTGACAATAGTCTGTGTGCTTAGGAAGAAATGCCATTTCAGTAGACCAGAAACTGCTCTCTAAACTGCTGTCCATGTGATAGTTAGATTTCTATCCTGCTTATATTCCCTTTTGCTTTGTGAGCTTAATTGAGTTGTAGACATACTTGTGGTTATGTTTCTTCAGCTCCAGTGATTTAAAACACTTCAACATACTCAATTTTTTATAATATGATTTTGAATTTTGGATATGGAAAGAAGGAAACATTATTTCATAAAATGTCTTGTACAAACCCAAGTTGTTTACACACACACACAACCACTTTCCATTCCCCCCCCCCAACACTGAACCTGATTTGGTTTCTTATTTTGCAAAGTAACATATTCTGTACAAAATAAATTTGATTAATTTCTCAGAGATGACTGAAATAGATTTTTTTTCAAGCTTAAAAAAATTGATATTTCAATTCAATAAAGTGCTAGTGAGCTTTTACAGAATATGTGAAACAATTGTATTGGAAAAGAGGCTGCAGTTTTTGCTTAAGGTTGGTGTTTCACGAGAGTTCATCTGGAATTAGTTTTTTTAAAAATGTATCATCACTGAGACTTAGACTAGGCAGCAAAAGCCCTATAGAGGTTGTTGTGGACCAGGCTTTCCATGCTTCACTAAACATTTTTAGAAATTTAATATTTACTAAGTGACAAGTGGATATCCTAACTTGCTGTAAATTGAGTTCAGCTGTATTCTGAAACATTTGAGTTCTGTATTATGAATCTGGGAGAGGCAGAGGGATTAATTTAAGTGAATTGGTGAAGCCCTGTAATTGCAATGTTGCTGAAGTGAATGTGTGTGTGTTGACATAGTTGTTTTCTGTCCTGGCTGCCACAGATTGGTTTTTGTAATAATACTCTTTATATTCTCAAGGATCTTCTTGTCTTGGTAAGGCAAGATCTCCTGTAAGCAGGAGGTTAATGCCACATTTTTGTCCACTGAAAAGGACAGGGGTAGAAGTAGATTTTGCATAAGGAAATCATATATCATGTCACATTTTTTTTTTACCCTGGGATATTCAGATGGGGGTTGACTTTATGGAGCAAATATATGTAGGAAACTGGATTTATATGTACTGTTTAAGAAAAAAAGAAGATAAACCAGCACAAATTGCAATCCAATTATAAACTTAATTATAGGACTAAAAAATTTGCATGGATGTACGTTTTGTTCTAACTGGAACTAGTTCAGTTTATTTTGGATGGATTAGGTACACGTGCAATTTAAAGTCTAGTTAATATGAAATTGATGTAACTTCTGCCTAATGAGGCATTTTCTTGGAATCTATATTGAGTTAAAGCACCTTTTGGAAAAAAAAGTATATGTGATATGCAGATTGCATTGAGAGATACATCAGAGTGAACAAAAACTGGTTTCTGTGACAAAATGTTCTGAACCTGAATTCCTGTGGTGAGTGGTCCAGAATAGAAATGGGTGGGAGATGCTCACTTGGGAAGAAAATGGCTTTAAGACGCTGAGATAGTATATATGAAATTGTGGGGAAAAAAGAGCAGTTCACTCCTGGTGAACTAGTATGTTTTTAATGGGACATTAAAACATCTTTGCAAATTACTGTAATTTGATGCTGTTCTTTCATAGTTCAGAATTTGTCATCAGATGTTGCTGTAGGAGTACAGGTACCTTTGAACCCTTCTTGTTTCTTTGCCACTGGGGTTTTGTGTATTGATAATTACTTTAAATTCTTTTTTGCAGTCACCTAGTGTTGTTTGACACTGGAGTTATTTCTTCTGGCTTGTTTTTGCATGTCTTTCCTGTTGCCCTGGGCATGCCTGACATGGCTGATCTTTAGATTTCAGCATAAAGCAAATCTCAGATACTTGTCTCGTTTGAGGTTACTTTGTAAATTAATTTATCACCTCTGAGAATCATCTATTTTTTTCCCTGCGTACTCTTTATTTTGCCTTAGGAGATCTTCTGACTGGTGTCAACTTGTCAGTTTGAACTTCAAGTCAATAATTTTTTATCTGTAAAACTGTTTAAACAGATATTTCCGCCTCTTTTGTGATTATTTTCTTTTTACTTCTCATCTGGCTTTGTACTTTCATTACTTTTGAAGGACCTGGTTTATAGTCTTTCTGGAGTATAGCTTCTCCAAATATCCTTGTCTAGATGCCAGTGTAGATACAACACCTAATGTACTCCACTGTTACCTAGAGAAGTCCATGACATGACAGCATAATAAAGCTAAACCTTGTGCTGGATGAAACCTGTTCCTCGGTTCTTCGTAGTTTGAAATTCTCACTGTACTGTTTTGTGGTTTTTGATCTTCCCAGAAATGAACTGCACTCAATTCACCAATGCAAAGATTCTGATTATAATCTTGCATGGTTGATAAAATGTGGTCTGTAAATAATTACTCTGCATCTTGGCTACTTGCTCTGGGGAGTTAAAATCATTGAGTGGGAGTAGTGTTATGAACATTTATACCAGCCACTCTTCAAACTTGCTTTATATTGTTATTTTGGAACCTGTAAAGTTTCATAAGGCAGCAAAATATCCCCCATTAAAATGTTATATTAAATTCCTTTAACTTTTAGTCCTTTAGTTCCTTAAGTCCATAGTTTCCATCATAATAAAATAGATTGATTTTCTGTGCTCTGTTGCTCTAAAGGAATCTTCTGAAATAAATCACAAAATAATGTTGCATGCAGGTACCATACTAAACAACATGAGTTACATGTACACAATATGTGCATTCATAGAGCATGAGCAATTAATTTAATTATTTCAAGCTTAAAACTATTGTAACTCTTAACACCTACTTAGCCTCAGACTCTTCAGAGTAATATGTGAATGCTTGGAGAGATGGAAAGAGAAAGAAGCTATTGTTGAACAGTTCTGGAGGAGCATGGCTTAAAACAACTTTCAGAAGCTGTGAACTGTTAAAAAATTTTCAGTTACCTTTCATTACTTGAAAGAGAGTTAAAGGAATAACAGCCTGTAAGTTTATCACAGAGACTTGTCAAGGTATTGAAGATGAAAGCTAATGAGTGGTATTTGCTAAAAACTGTGACTGAACCTTGGTGCTTGCTTGAAATGACAGAACCATATTAAAGGATAAAATAACTTTGATTCATGATTCAATAGTGTTATATTTGAGATGTAATGGCAGTTGAGTTTTAATAACTTGAATGAGCAGACTGTTGGAATGTTTAAGACTTAATCTTTAGGAGCAATTTTAATTTTTTTAACACAGTGCAAATGATGGAATTTTGACCTACTCCTTTCCTGATAATTGACATCTGTGGGAGGTATAAGTTACTAATATATTACTGTGAACTACATGTAACTCTTGCTTTCATGGAGGAAATAAACTTGCTTTTTTCCTCTCAATCTGTGGTTTTGTAGATAGTTGCGAGGAAATTCTGTCGTTAAATTTGGGATCTGCAGTAAAGACTTGTTCAGATTTTCTGCTATAAATATAAACTGTTGTAGTAGAGAATAACACAGTTCAAACAAACAAAAAGAAATGCTAAGTGCATAATGATTACTAGTTAGAAGCAAATGAAGATCCTATTGGGTTTGTTTATTGCATTCAGTCAGTGGTCTAATTAAATATTTATGACAAAAGGCATTTAAAGGATGCCAGCACTGACCGTATTTTATGCACGTATGAACAAGTGAAATATATTGGAGTTGACACAGACTCTATGGCTGCTTACAGTTTGCTAATACAAAGTAAAAATATGTTTGCTCAATGTACAATTAAGATCAGTCTTTAACCCTGAATTAAGAAAACTCTGAATGAAGCTGATATGGAACAGATGTTTAATTGTAGCTGAGTTTTAATTTGCAAATCTTTTTTTCTGACTGCTCAGATGTGTAGTCTAGGTTTATTCAAACACTAAGTGGTCTGTTCAAAGTATGACATCTTTTATTTAGAAAAAGGAAAATAGGGATGATGTTAAATTTGGCACATTCTTTAAATATTTGTCTAGATTCAACAGACACCACTGAAAGTAATGTTTATGTGTGAAGTCATCTCAGTCCCTGGGGATTTTTTGCCTTCCTCTGCAGCATTCAGCCACGGCCCCTTGCCAAGGGTTCATTTGGGCCATTCTGCCTAGATTCTTTCCTGCTGCTTTTGTTCCTCCAAGGCACCACTGCCCTTGCTCTCAGTCTTTCTCTGCCATTCCAAGTGTATAGCAGGAGTGAGCTCCTGTATTCCCTTGGTCTGGTTTTCCCTAGGGGTTCTTGTTTGTACAAGGCAGTCTGGTTTGCTGCAGCATCAGGAGCTGGCACTTTTCAGTTCTTCCTGCATGCAATACAAGTGCAGGCCAGGCATGAGAGCACTTTTCATGCATCACTGGCCAAGAAGCACAGCAAAGCAATTTTTGCAGCCAAAAAATATACTTGTCATTGACATGTATCGTACTTTTGAAAACAGCCCAGGCTGTCACACATCTCCTCCTCTTTTGCATGTGACCAGTACCAATCCCTATTCTTCAAGTCTCAGGAAACAGGTACTACCTGGTTCATATTCTGGCTTCTCCTTTCTGTGGCCTTGCCTTTGCCAGACTGCAAGGGATGTTTTGATTTTTTAAACAAAACTGAAGAATGCATTAGCCTGGTCCTGGCTACAGAATTGCATTGTGTTAATGCCTGTGAGCATTGGCTCTTAATCTGATTGAGAAAATTAAAATGAAATCAAATACTTTTTGCACCTGTAAATATGTGTCTTTGAAAATGTTTTTGGAGCTGAAAAAACCCTGGCATTTCAGGCAAATACCAGTCTCATAGTTAGTCAACTCCTGGGTACTGCTCCTGTGCTTGCCTTTAGACATTTGTCTAAAGGAGATGGAGAGGAACCCTTGGAGATGGACCCTCGCTCTGATGGAGTACTGTTGTTCTCAAATGTAATAAAATGTTTTATTACATTTCTCCAAGGGGAATGATTCAAACATTTCTAAAAATGAGTACAAGAAGAAAAAAAAATCTCTGGGGAAATAATAGGTATTGCACACCTCAAAATGTTTGCAGTCATTCAGTTTGGGAGCATGTCTTGCATCCGGCTAAGGGTTTGATCTCGGAGTAGATATGTGGAGTTCTGCCATTCTGTGGAAACCCAGATAAACTGAATGAACACAGAAAACTTTTAAAAACTGTACTTGTTTTTGTTGTTTTTTTTTTTCTTTCAAATTTCTTCAAGTGGTTAAATTAGTTTAAGATAATCCACAGCTCTCATGCCCAGCAAGATGGTACATGCCTCCTTCCCACACAGAGACAGCCAATGCCTAGGCTGGGACATGATAACCCATTCAATCCTTTCTGCTAGTGCAGGACTGGGAAGAAATGTTGAGATTTTCCTCTGTGTGTACTGCTAGAGAAAGGAGAAGGCAGGAGTAAGAATAGGATAGACTATTTCAGGTGGAAGGGACCTCCAATGGCCATCGAGTTCAGCTGCCTGAACCAACCCTTTAAGAGTAAGGAAGCACCCATGTCACAAGGGCTGACCAAAAGGTCACATCCAAATGACTCCTAAACACGCTTGGGGCATCAACCACCTCGCTAGGAAGCCTATTACACTGGTTGATCACCCTTGAGGTAAAGAAATGCTTCCTAATGTCATATCTAAACCTCCCCTGGTGCAGCTTTGAACTGTTCCCACATATCCTGTCACTGATCCCAGGGAGAAGAGCTCAGCACCTCCCTCTCCATCTTCCTCAGGAAGCTGTAGGGAGCAATGAGGCTGCCCCTCAGCCTCCTTTTCTTTAACCTAGACAAGCCCAACGTCCTAAGCCAGTCCTTATAGGACCTTCCTTCCAGCCCTTTCCGCAGCTTTGTTGTTGCCCTCTGGATATACTCAAGGACCTTCACATCCTTCTGAATTTGTGGGCCCCGGAACTGCTCAGAGTACTCAAGGTGTGGCCATACCAAAGCTGAGTGCAGCAGGGTAATCACCTCTTTTGTCTGGCTGGTTGAACACAGTGTTTGATGCATCCCAGGATGGCGTTTGCCCTCCTGGCTGCCCAGGCTCTCCCTGCTGGCTCACTCTGAGCTGCTGTTGACAAGCACCCCCAGATCCATTTCTGCAGGGCTGGTCTCCAACCACTCCTTTCCCCATTTATACTTGTGCCCAGCATTACTCTGTCCCAGGTACGGAATCTGGTATTTGCTAAACTTCATGCTACTGATTGCCTAATGCTCCGATCTATCCGATTGTTCTGTAAGGTCTCTTGTCCCTTAAGAGAGTCAGTAGCACCTCCCACTTGAGTATCATCAGCAGATTTGCTAATGGTGCATTCAGCTCCTGCATCCCTATCATAGATAAACATATTGAACAGAACTGGTGGCCATGAGTGTTTATATTGCAGCAGTAGTTGGCAACTCTTATATAGCCAAATGGATCCATGATACCCTAATTCCCAGTTGCATAGAAATTTCCACTGTGTATGTCGGGTGCAATTGCTTTGCTCTGGTTTGCTCTTTTTTTGAGGAGGTAAAGGACAGAAAAATGCTACCTCTGGTTTTATGAAGTGATTGCATTACGAGGTAGCATCTGCAGTGTCTAAATACAGGCTTGAAACTGGTACTAGAATAACCTTGGTTACATGTGTTCTTTTCATATTCTCACTTAAAAGACAGCATAACTTGGCAGCAATACAGAATACTGCTGATCTGAGTACTCTTGTGGTTTAAACTGCTGGCTCTATGAGCATGTCCTCACTTCTCAGTGTCTTGGTATAGCTAGGTTGAATGTGCTCCCTTCTTGTGGGACTTACACTTTTACTGACATTTCTGAATTAGAATTTGGAACATGAAAATGTCCTTGTTTTTAGTGCTAGTATTTGTTGTGCTGTAAACACATGTGTGTATATACCTGTTCGTGTTTTCGTCAACAAACGGGACGGGGAGCCCGGACAGATGCTCCAGGAGCCTTTTTATTATTTTATTCTGTTACCAGTCTCACATACAGAGTTGAGACAGAGATTGTACAAAGCTCACACTGTTGCAGACATCCAAAACTTCCTAGTTACAGAACATTCTTAAAAGCTTCTCAGCTAATAGCGTGCTACTAAAAGTTACAGACAGCTGTTTTAACCAATCCACAATAGGGCACATACTTCTGTTGTACACAGTACTTGCTTGTTATGCCTTATATAATAATACACAATATTCCATTATTAAGCTTAAACTTATCTGTCTTGCTAAGCATATTTTTTGCAACTTTAAAACCTATCTCAGCTAAACCTAAAAACTCTAACCATTGTTTTAAAGTCTTTGCTTGCTGTATAATTGTATCTTCTTCAAGTTTTCGCAGCCAAAGCTGATCCCTAAACTCTTCTGCTTTATTCCTGAAACCTGCTTTTTTCTCACACCTAACAGCTTTCCCACCTTTTGTGTTTCCCCACAATACCTGTACTTAAATGTATATGTATGCATACATGTATAAGGATAGTGATTATAATTTACATATTGGTTGTGACTATCGCTTGACATCTCAGACACCTGGTAGAAATTGAAATGTAATCCATTTTAAAAAGTAACAAACTGTGCCAACTATGATGCTGCCTTCTTAAGAGTCCCCTGCTCTATTAAAATATTTCTAACTTCTGAACTGACTGGATCACAATAGTTATCTTCAGTTCATGCTTAGAGACACTCTGCTAAGAACATGAGTTTTTCCAGAAAAGTATGTTATCATATAATTTAAACTGTGTAGCAATGCCTGTCCCCAAATGGTTGAAAAAGAAATTGCGTTTGAAAAGTTTGGTTTTGCAAATTAAATACTCTTTTAGATTTTTAAAACTGTATCTATATCTATATATAACTAGGAGTCTTTCAATTTTACAAGTAGGATCTTATAATGAAAACCATTGCTGGTACTGAGAGGCTTCGTATGCTTTTTTATCCATAACAGAGCTCTATAAATACTAGTTGCTGATGGTATAACGTCTTTTCATTTTGCTGCTGTCTAGAATGTAGACTAACAAACTTGGGCTTCATCACATGGTGGGGTTTTTCCTTATGTGGAAGAACTATGAACTGACAAAAAGATGTTTAAAGATACAGTGGACACTGCTAGTCTATCCAAGTTCTTTGTTGATTATGGCTTCCTAATAAGAAACCGTGCAATATTTTACAGTTATACTTGCAATATATTTCCTGATTTGCCTGCTTTATGTTTTTATATGTCAAAAACTTGATATTAACTGTGGGTTTTAGTATATGAACTTTATAAAAAAGCAGCTGATTCCAAATATGGGCTTGATATGATAGCATATATTATTTTTTACACTAATCTATAGATTTCCTTTACTGAAATATGTATAACTGCAACTTGCATTGGCAAGGTGTGATCACTGACCTGCACATTGACTTTGGAAAAAAAGTGGTATCTATTACATGCATCTAAGCAGACTAAGATTCTTTGAACTCTCTTGCTTATACTTTTCCTACTTTCAATTTACCGCTTTTCAATATTGGTGATTTTTCTTATTAAGCTGAAGATGAATCTGTCAAGAAAACTAAGTGGTTACTTCAGATGCTCAGGGGAAGTAGTCATCTGTAGTTCTTGAAGAGTAAGATTTTTTGAAAGTACCAAACAGAATTAAAATTTCCCGCTCCCCATTTCAGAAGTCACTCTGACTGAGTATTTTAGACCAAACCACTACACTTCTACATTCCATTGCCTTGCTACTTGTGCTACAAAATGTCATCATTTTATAATTTTGCTTCTGTGAAAGCTTTCTGATCTTCATGAGTGGAATGTCTGCTGGACAATGCGATTTTAAATAAAGCTCTGGATTCTTGGGGACTAAACCAACAAAGCCTTCACTCTTTGCTGAGTGCATACCTTCCTTTCTCCCCTCTCCCTCCGCTCTTGGCCTTTACCACCCTGTCCTGTGGAGCCAAGCTGCAGGAGTGCCAGGACGGGGCACGTGGAGTGCTCTGCCACTGTCTGTGGGGACAATGGCCACAGTGTCACCAGGGCCTACACAGGGGCAGCCCATGGTGTTTCTGTGGAATGGCAGTGGTGTGTGGCATCTACTGAAATCTGTAGGATAAGCAAATGCAAAAATTCCTATAAGCTGACAGGCCTCTGAAAAGGCCATGTTGTGGCCTCAATGATAAATGCCACAAATAGCAGAGCTGTCATGAAGGAGTTAGTTCAAACTGGAGACTGCATGCCAGTCATGGTCAGATTTGAACTGTGGAAAGAACTTCTCATCTCCCTATCCCTGAGCATGTGTTGTGAGCTGTCTGCTCTAAATCTTTGTCTCCTGTCAGCTGCCATCTCCAGTACAACAAATCTTTTCGTTAAAACCTGGTGCACAGAAATAGAGCCTGAACCTGCTTTTCATTACCAGCACTACAGGCATATGGAATGTTTACATCCCCAGTTTCAGGTACAAGAATCTCAGAATGATAGAATGGTTTGGGTTGGAGGTACCTTAAAGATCTTCTAGTTCTAAACTCCCTGCTTAGGCTGGGACACCTTTCACCGGTGAAGACCAGGTTGCTCAGAGCCACATCCAACCTGACCTCGGAAACTTCCAGGGATACCCAGGGATGGGGCATCCACAACTTTGCTGGGCAACCTGTTCCAGTACCTCACCACCCTCACAGTAAAGGATTTCCTCCTAATATCTAATCTACATGTACTCCCTTTAAAGCCATTACCCCTTGTCCTGTCGCTACATGCCCTTTCCTTCCCTTCTCTTTTAAAGCCTCCTTTAGGTACTGTAAGGCTGCTGGAAATGTCACAAGAAGAACAGATGGAATTTCAGGACTGACTGCCATTTGCTTAAGCTCTAGTAATACTGAGCTCACCAAGTGAGCTTAAAAGTGGCCATTTAAAAACATGTTTTAATAGTGTGTTAAAATTTTGATCAGTTCTCAATTACTATTACAAAGTAGTAGACTATGATACTGAAACTAGCCTCAAATAAAACCTTCAGGTTTTTTCCTTTGTTACTGACTTCCACAAATAATATTTGTAGGAAGAATAAACATCTTGAAGATTTCTTATTTTTGAGCATCTAATGAATTTGTTGGATACTGAGAGATTTCAGAAATGCATGGATAGAAAGCAGACATCTTATTTTCTGCCCCTCAGAACAAACTACTGCAGTATAGACAACTAGACATGTTGCATATGTTCAGCTTGTGCTTGAGTGCTACTTCTGCTGGTCTGAGCATTGACTCTTAGTGCTCTGCTTGTACTTTTTGTCTTTGGAAGATAACACATTTTATTTTTCAGTGCGTTCATATCATGTGATTCATAAGTCACTGAGACATATACCAAAATGATAAAAATGATAAAGTTAATAGATACAGACACTGTAGAAACGATATTATTTTTTAGAAGATAATATAAAAAAAGTTGGCTCAAATAAAGAAGTCTTCCATTATTTTAAAAATAAAGCTCCAGAAAACTATTTAGTAGCACTTAATAATACAAAATATTTAGGTCTTTTAGGTACTGAATTTTCCTTCTGTATTTATGTTGTTGTTTTGGTTGTTGGGTTTTTTTATGTATTAAAAAAAAATTGAAATTTCTGTACTTTTTGTCAAGGATATGTATAGCTTTGAAATATGGTGAACAGTCTTTGTAAGAAAGCTTATAGTTTTATAATCTGCTTTATTGATATTTTAAGGTTCCCTGAATAATATCATCGAATAACAGTACCTGTAATTAAGGACCTTACTTATTTACTGATATTAATTTTCTCTTTTTTCTTATTTTTCCTTATTATTTTTCTTCTTTTCCTATCCTCCTACTCCTCAGAAAAGAGCAAAAGGACAAGTGCTGTTTGATAAAGTATGTGAACATCTCAATTTACTGGAAAAGGACTATTTTGGGCTGTTATTTTATGAGAATTCAGAACAGAAGGTAAGCCTGTATGAGGGTTTTGTTTGTTTTTCATCATTGCCACTCACTTCAATAGTTTAGTGAGGTATATTCTATTAAATGTTTACCATTACAAACAGTTGAGTAAATTTTGCTGCGTTTTCTCATAGATGAGTAAGAATACTTTGTTCGTGAACATGAAGGGAATCTAGCCCATATGTCTGCATCACTAGGCCTTTGAGTTCCTCTTCTACTAATTTTGAGCTTAAAGAAAATTTTTGACATTTGTAAAGAGACTGGAGCTGGTCCATCACTAGTATTGGATGCTGATTTTACAAATGAATGGAGTTTGAGATTACTACATTTGAAAGGATTTCTTAATTACCATTTGGTAACTTCAGTCGTCTTTTGCACTTGCTTCTATGTTGGAGGGTTGAGCACATCCAGATTGCTCAGCTGAGAAAATCTTAAATCAGTCAGTGGCAAGTGCTGCATTAATTACCAAAACCCAATTTATCTTTCTAGCATCTTAATATTTGCAGTTATGGGCTGGGCTGCCTGTTGCTTTCTCCACCAACTAAAGATATACCTGTGGTCATCTTTTTCTTCATAAAAAAACCCTCCCAGATGAATAATTACAAATTGAAGCAGGAAAAGTTGTATTTTTTTAAAATCTATATTTGTAGCAGAAGCATCATTACATCATACTACACCTAGAAGTTTTTGCTTTTTTTCTGTCATCTTCCTCTTAACACTATTTTTTAAAAAATTAAGTCTAGTTTCATGGTCTGAATAAATCTGAATTTCTGACAACTTCCATTCAGATAAAGCTGTTTCTAGAGTTATTTGCTTTGCTGCAAAGCTTTCTATGCAGTATTGAGCAAAATACTCAATTCCTCTATATTAAAAATCCCCATATACAAAATGAGCTTGTTATATTATTACTTAGATATTTAATTTTTGTTCTTGATTTGTAAACCATTTCTAGACATAAGAACTTCTTTGGTGTAATGATGAACATCTCTGTTGGTCTTCCAATATCATAATCTTAATATTATCTGTTATTTTCACTTGTTGCTTTACTTGTGCTTCTCACTATTGAAAAGCTGTACTGTACATACACAATAAAATAGCATAAAACAGCAGTCTGATCTCTGGCAAGAGAGAAAAGGTCTAATACTAGACCTGGGATCCTTGACCTATACCAGAAAATAGCCCACCTGAGTAGATCCGAGGAGGTAAAAGAGGGAGCCTCAAGTTTTTTGAAAGTTCAGCAAAAAAGTCTGAATTGGTGTAGGATTGCGTCTTTTTTTCCTCCCCCTTTTTTTTAATGTATCTCTAGTTGGAGTAAGACTTCCTTGGTATTCTTCAGTCACTTGAATGGAGAAACAGAGTTCCACTCTTTAAAAAGACCCCATCTGTTTTTTCATATGTCTTTTTCCTTGGAGATACTAAAAACTGGACTGGATATGAACCTGGGCAACCTGATCTAATTCAAAACTGGCTCTTGAATCACACTTGGACCAGTTATGTCCAGAGGTCTCTTTCAGTGTGAATGAGTCCTAGAGTTCCTTATCCATTAACAGTGAAGGTGGTACTGTAGCAACACTCATAAGTATTTACATAAATTAAGAGGTATTTACATATATTAAGCAAGACATATCTGATAATGGGGTCCTTATTCAAAAGTAGAATAGATCACTTCTCACCTGAATTATGGACAGCAGCAGGCTTTTATTTTAAAACTTCTGGAGAAATCTGGTCCCATTTGTTATGAAGACTAAATAAGCACTGTTGTTGGATTTTGTCTTCTTCATACAAATACATGCCTAGTGTTATTTGGAGAAACTTAAAAAAACCTCTTTTCTAGCAAATTTACGTTTCCCACCTCCTGCGTTCTCAGAACTTTTGCTGGTTTAGGGTCCTCTTTTTTGTTCACCTCTGTAGTTTATTTTAAACTTCAGTACCAGTTCTTTCTGATTCTTTTTTTTTTCCTGTTATGACTGTTGCCTTTTTAGATTAAAATGCCACAAATCCCTGACCTCCAGTCCAGTCAGTACAAAATGCTGAATGATGTGTTTTTCCCATTCTTGTGCACTCATCACAGCCCCCATTTATGAGCCAGCTGTTGAACCCGACGGCAGCTGTGGCGTGTGGCAACTGAATGCCAGGCACTCTTTTGAATTAGAGCTGCTCCCCAGTGCACCATCGGGGTACCATTGGAGGAGGAGTCCCATTAGCTCTTCTCCATGGGTGTTCTGTGCAGCTGGGAGAGAGGTTATGTCTTCCAATCAGACTAACTTTTGTTAGCTTTAATACACAGTTTAAAACTATTTAGGCCAAATTAATAATTAATGATTTCTTTCATTTTTTGCAAATGTTAAATTTATTAGCCTGAAGTTTAGTTAGGGATTTCATTGCATTGCACCCTCAAAAGTTCATGAATGCTCCTTTCACACTGTAATTGGTCTGTAGAAGTGTTAGAAAGCTTCTGCTCTTATGTTTTGGGTGCCAGCTGGAAATGCTGCTTTTCTGAATTTGTACAAAATACTTTTGTACTGGTAGAGAACATTTTGTTCTTTGACAGTACATTACTTTGTCTCATCTATAACCTTACCATTCACAAATTAAACAAATAGATTTCTGCCTACTGAAGCAAAGTAGTGTGTATACACTTTGTCTTTTGTTTTGAAAGACAGACCTGTCTATTCTGCATTAAGAGCTCTAATTTAGTGTAGATTCTTTTGTGGTGTTTGTTTTTATCCATAACAAAAAACCCAGATGCAAAAAAAACCCCACCCATGTAATTACGCCTAAAAATGGAATATAAGCATCTGATTTTATTTGACAGAGCAGTAATGAAAGTTGGTGGCAAAGTCTGCTTCCAATAAGCTCATTTCAGAAAAATGAGAAAATGAACTGTATAACTTGTGTAAAGAAAGGATTATTCTTCTAATCTTGCAGCATATTCTGTATTGTATGTTTCTTTTCTCCTGCTTTGTAGTGATAAAAGATAAAGCACTGAAAGTAACATGTACTCAGGAATCCTATTTTTCTTTTGTAGTTATTCCATGCAATATTCTCTATTTACTTTATGCTATATCTAAAATGTAAGGGTTTAAGACACTTCTAGTTATTATAGTTGTAAGAATATGGCTTTGTGTAATTTCAGAATGGAATTCTTGCCAAAACTGAAAACCTAGATGGTAACTGTAGCTGAAGTGAGTCTCAGTTAAAATTATTTGAAGACTTATATTGTCTTCCAAGGCCTTTCCATGTCAAGGTTCTTCTAACAGAAAGCAATTTTTCTGGCTTAAGCATTATAAATGGTATCCAGGATTTTGGAGAAGTGCTTTATAACACTTCCTTTGTAAAAATGTTATTGACTTTGCCTTCTCTGGAAAAATTATCATAGCTATGGAAAGAAGAGGTCACAGATGTCTTAAAGCAAGAAGTGGAAAATTACTGTCCTTTTAAAAAATTACAATTGTAGTAAATGATAAAAAGGGGGTTTTGCTTTTAATTTCTAAATAGTATTAATCTAACATATACCTGGTGCACTTGTTATGAAATCGACCTGGACCAAGCTCATTTACAACAGGGAACTTGGTATTTTGGGCCATATTTGTAGGAGACACATTCTCTATCAGCAGAGGTGATCTGTGTTAAAAGATTTGCACTACTGCAGGAACATAGTTCCACATTCTCCTAATCCATACAGACCAGTGAACTAGACTAGCATTTTTGTCTTGAAAGAAGTTGGACTTCAGGTGCAAAAGCCTCTAGCACTGACTGAGAGATATGGTATTGGGAAACAATATTGCATCTGGAATTTGTTTGGTACCAGACTGAAAAAGGTGGGTCACATTATACCCAGTATGCACTGCTTTGCTAGGTTAGGTGACAAACATTGTTAGAAATATGCATTTGGCAACATTTGTGCTGGCACTGAGGTGTTACCTCAGACTTCAAAACTGCAGATACCTGCAGTGGTCTGTGAAAAAGCAGATATTGTCCTTGGCCTCACAAGGCAGTTTCTAATTCTTCCCTACATTGCACATCTGTGTTTGGAATATTGCAAGACCTGCTGTCAGGCTGGCTGTATGCATGTGTGTTTCTTCCATAAGTGTGCTTCTGTGTGTCTGGCCATGGGAAGTTAAAGGTTCAAACTCAGTGAAGGAAAATCTCAGTAACTGTAATTAAAAGGTTTATGTTTCTAGTCTCTCACACAACCTGTTTTTTAACATATATGGGTAAAATGAGTAAACAGGATTCTCTGAGTTACTGATGAATATACGTTACTGATTCCTTAGTCTCACTTCCCAAAGATAAATTTTTGGTTGATCTGTCACAAAACAGTCTCTTTGCACATATCAGTAGCTATTTAATAGGTTGCACAGATTATATAAAGATATTTTTGGTATTGAGGATTTTAAATGCTGGCTGTGGTTTGTTTGTTGTTTTGGTTTTTTTCAGAACTGGCTAGATTCTTCAAAGGAAATTAAGAGACAAATTCGAAGTAAGTACTTCTGTATTCAGATATTATGCTCCTTTTATTTCCTCACAGAAATATTCTTCATAAATTTAGTAGCCTGGATGTTGATTGCTTACAGCTTTAAAGTAATTTCTATCTGATAATGATGTATTCAGCCTTAAAACAAAAAGCAAATCTCCTATTTCCATCACCTGTCCAAGTAGGGGAGAGAGAGTCAATCAACATTATGCTGTAGAAGTTAATTATATATTGTATTGTATTATATTATATTATATTATATTATATTATATGCTGATCAAATATATTATTGCCCCAAAATTTTCCCTTGTTTTGTGTGACTAATAGTTGATACTTTTGCATCCTGACACAGTAGATGTTTTTCAACTTTGTCCTGATATTTGGGTTATTGGATGGAGAATGTGATCATGCAAAGATGGTCATGATTGTTGCTATAGGACTTTCTTACTTTGAAGACTCACCAGAAGAATATGAACCTACAAAAAGAGAATTAATATGTTTTACAGAAAATGTATATTCTTCAATACTGATCGGTCCACCACTGCCTTTTTTGATATGTCCATCATTTTCAGAATGGAGATGGACTAGAGAGCATAATCTTGGAATGTCCCACTACAGTGCTTTTCAGACTGAATCTGCTTGAAATGCCTTTTTACTTCCTATACTCAGTACATGATGACTAATTTATTTTACTCTGTTTGCAGAAAACTCTGTCAAAGCTCTTCACTAGCTGAGTAGCTTTTGTAGTAAATGGGGAGTGTATGGGAGTAAATCGAGGTGATACTCTGCCAGAGTCTACATATCACAAAATAAGTAGCCACTAAAACATGCTAGACAGCCCCTCCCTTACTGAATTTCTTCCCATTGCTTTACTCATTTGTGGCCAAACCAGGGTTGTTGTTGTTTTGTTTTCAGTGGAAAGCTTTTGGTAGTACCTGATAGGAAATGTAAGTAGAGAGAAGAGGGTGATGATAATATTTATTTATATGCTTAGACTTACAACACAACGTGAATTTAAGCTAAGAAACTGACTGTACTTGTAATTAAGAACAGCAGTGTGCTATTTATAATGACAAACAGATGGTTTCTTTACTGCTGTTAACTCTACTGTTTTAAGGCAACACTCATTTTTTCCAAGAATCATAGTGATGTTAATTCCATTTTCTTTAGATCTTTGCCCACTAATGAAATCCCTTAATAGGAAGGTGTGGTTTATATTTTCAGTATAGAAATGAAAGTTACAGAAACATCCCTGGAAACTATTTTTTTGATACAGCATGCTCTTGTGTAAGCAAACTAGACCTATTAAAATGGTGAATGTACTAATATTCAAGTAGCAGCCATACCTTTAATTAAGGAAAAGTTACTGGTATTGTAACTTCTGCAGGTCTTCAGTGCAAATCTATTAGTTGTCCAAATATGCAGGCTAAAGGCTGTTTTGTTTGGTTTTAATAAATGACAAAAGATTGAAGATGTTGATACTTTTTGTATCAACTTTGTTGATACATATGTTGGTATCTTTTTGTCTCCTGTAGCAATTTGCATGCTATCTAGCCTAGAAGTTAGTATCACAAATTTGTGTAAGAACTGACCTGAAATTTTTTTGGATACACTACACAAAGTTCTTTTTAATACTGTATCATATGCACTACAAAAAAATGGGTTAAGGGGATGTGATTTTCCATACAGCATGAAGACCTACATTTTATACTGGAGAGCAAGTCCAGTTATTGAATGAGGAATCATGACTGGATTTTTTTTTCTTCTGGTCTATAGTATTTCAGAGTTGATAGGCATAATAAAGGAAACAGCCAAGTAACAATACGATTTTAATGATTTTAAAATGACACTTGCTTATACTAATATGCAAGTAATTAGCATACTGTTAGTTGTGTTCCTCTTCATTAGTCTGTAAAAGTTTCCAGATACTGGAATGTACTGCAGGCACATTTAATCCTCCAGCTAAATGAGTATCAATGAGATTTTTTTCTTTTCAGTCTTAATTCCAGATATATTTGTCTTTGGATCCAGAATGGAAATCCTGTGTTTCCAAAATACTAATTAAAATTAAGATACCTGTAAAACCTATTAGTCCATTTGAAAGTTGAAAATGACAAAACTCATGAATTTGAGTTTAGCTCAGGTGGATAGAGCCTTGTGCTAAAAAAATAACCAAGCCGAGGTTGTGGGTTCAATCCCCTGTATGGGCCATTCACTTAAGAGTTGGACTTGCTGATCTTTGTGGGGCCCTTCCAACTCTGAATATTCTGTGATTTCTTTTTCTCTTGTATGGCACAAACTGAAGCACTAGTGTGCTAGATAAGTGTATTTGGACAAATACATTGATCTGAACACACAAAGGTGACACTTTTGGAAATGTAGTTCAACACATCAGTTTGCAACATAATATTTACAGCAATCTCTGTCTCTCTCTTAAATGTGAGCAACACCAATACTCTACACATTGGGCATGTATGTACCACCTGTGACTGGGAAAGACAAAATAAGAATCCTGTAGTCTCCCTCAAGTTGTGTTCTGCAGGCTGTCTCTTGCTATGTCACAGTCCTCAGGCCCTCTGTGTGATCTCTCACTTGTGCAGGTTGGCCTTTGGCTGGGCAATTATGTTGGATCGCAGCAATTACTGATGTTACTTCAGCTAATGAACATGATCCACAAATTACTGTCTCTGTTCTCAGGGCTACAAAGGTGACAAAAATCTTGTTTGCTTTCAGCCAGCCTGATCTCGTCAGGAAAATGAATTCTTGACTTTTTTTAACTCATGTACTTGGCTATCCACTGGCATGTGTTAAAACCTCTAATTACTTCTTTCAGGGACAGGTAGGTAATTACATTTCTGTCACTATCTTCTTGAAAATTGCTACATCTCAAGTGGATTCAGGCTTTTGCAAAACTGAGAATCTCAGCTAGAATATTGTGATGGTACAAGCAATAGCAACTCACCTTGAAATAGTCAAATCTCAGATTACACAGAGGGTGTGTTGGGTCACCCTTATACAAAATTCAATTTGAGAATTTATCTCTTTAAACTGAAGGTAATATTATGTAAATTAAATATTCTTCTAATCTGCAGCATGGTTAGTATTCTACTGAAAAAAATACTTCTACATCACATATTTTGTGTTGTATATCTTAGAAGAAATTGAGAGAGTTCAGATGTTCTGAAGACAGAATAGGCTGGGGTACTAAGAGAAGTTTGAATTACTTGGGAAAGGGCTTGCATTTTAAATGTACAGCTCTGGCTGTCTGGTTTTAATGCCAAAAAATGTATGGGTATGCTCAGGCATCCAAATATAGTGGTCACTTTATGCAGGTTCACTTTATAGCCATCTATTTTATGTATATAGCTATATATCTGTAAGAGGTGTAGCTAATTTTTATCTAAGATGATTACAGTAGAGTCTAGATCATTGTTGTTGAAGAGAACTAAGTACGTACCTGTGCCAAGGGAGGAATTTTCTTACAAGAGATCACGAGTAAAAGCCAGAAAAAACCTTTACTGGGAAAAAACCCCTCACTGATTTTTCCCAGTTTAAATGGGATGAATCATGTTAATTGTATGCTGCTAGCTGGGTGGTTATATTGCATTCTTTTTCTCTAAGAATGTGCCTAAAGTTGCCACAGAAGCATTTTTGGTGTAACAAGCTGGCTAGAAAAATGTTTGACATTTCTGTAGCCCATACTATTGAATGTCAAAATAGAGAGCCTTATCAGGGACAGAATGCTAAATACAACTTTAAATCAGATTTGGGGTTTTGTTGCTTTTTTTTTTTTTCTTGGCTACCAAGAGCCAGCAATAATGTGCATTGTTGTGTGAGGACAACTATGATTGCATGCCTTAGATGTGCAGCTATAAAAAGTACGCTTTAGTGAGAAGTATTAATATAGAAGTATAAATATGTGCACGTTGTAACAAACTTGCTAGTCTATATTTAGGGGATAAATGTGCTTCCAGTAATCAGGTAAAATACATGGTCACCAACTGTCCACAAAATATTTAGTACGAAGTCAACTTTAATATTTTTTCAAAAAATCAGCAATTTAATCAGTATGAGTAGACACACGAATTTTTTCACAAAGTCTACACACTCAGAGGACTTAAAAATTTTGTAGCTTTTTATAGAGAATATAGTTTTTTCAATTTTTTTTTTTCTTCAAACCATGTCTAGGTGTCCTGCCTGCAGTGTTTTCTGAAAGTTAGCTGTAGAAATTCTGACAAGAAAGAGCAACTGTTAAACAGGAATTCTTATGTGACTAGTTTAACTGTAATTTTAGACCAGGAAAAACTTGAAGACTGGTTTAGTAACTGTGTGGAAGGACACATCCTTCATCCATGTCTCCACAGCTCTGTTAACATGACAACTCTCCTTGAATGCTTTTTGCACAGATATTTTGGCCCTATTTCTCATATTCATCAGTTTGGTTTACTCAATATCAGCATCTTTTCATTAAATTATGCTAATTCGCTAGATGATGAAAGTAGGCTAATCTATTCCATTTTAACTGTGTTTGTTATGCTGTATGTGTTCGTTACTGTTAGACTTTTTTTTTCAAGATATTTTTGTCTTAATTTTGTTTTGCAGTGCATTGCAGTAGATGATACAATGATAAATGAGACCGCATTTAAGGGTCTTCCCTTATTTTGTACACAAAACTGTAATTTTTCTAACAAAAACTTGATAACTGGGAATGTTAAGATATGCTAAAACCCTGAGCTCTCAAAAAGAAATAGTGGCTTAGCAGCCAGGTAGAATGAGATTCACACTTAAACAAAAATTGAAGTGCTTCATTGAATAGCCATGTCTGAAAAACCAAAATAACTTTTTAAAAGTTGGAAGACATTAGAAATTTTAACACATCTCTTTACCTTTAGCATATATGAAATTTCAGAACAGGTTTTTTTTTTAAGAAAGTAACTTTAAATAACAATGTCAGCACTTTTTTCTAGCATTGTGTTGGAAAAGGCATTTCAGTCTTTTTATGGTGCTGTAGAAAGACACATTTTTCAAAGCATGATTTATCTGTGTAACACAGACTTCTAAAATAATTTACTCTCCAAAATTCTAACATTCTGAAAATGTATTTTAATTATTGACCTGTGACTTAGCTTTCAAATCTTAAAAAATTATTTAAAAACAAAGCTATGACTAAAGGCAACACTTTATACTTTTCCAAATTATTAATCTAGTTTTAAGCATGCTTTTGCTTAAAAAAATGCATGTGTTATTAACAATTCTAACACATGAGAATTTAAATATCACTGCTATTATAGTTTTTTAATGTGGTGTTTCCCAGAAAAATATTTTAAAGTAGGAATGGCTAATATTTTTGTCTTCCATGCATTCTCAATAAATAATTTATTATCTTTCTGTTATATACAACACAGAGCTCATTTTGGTATCTCATGTTCACAGTTACTGTACAGTCTCTCAAACTAAGTTTAGACAGGAGAAGACTGTTAGCCTTTAAGGAGTTGGAAATAAACACAAAATCAATGCAAATGCCTTTGAACACACAGTATCTTAAAAGTGCTAATATATTATGGTAGTTTTCAAATTAAAAATGTCTTCTGATATTTGTGTAACTTACTGTAAAATGTTGTTTAAAAATAATTTTTAACATGCTAACCTTTCATTATGTCTGTGGGTTTCTACTTGCTAATGAAAATAATCTGTGCTTCTTACTAATGTACAGTAAATCAACAGAAAAACTTCCTTTGAGATTTCAATGACTAAGATTTATGCTACTGTCTAACATTTTTCAGTAAAGTATTTTCTTTGCTTACTTCAACTTGAGATTAACAATCAGGTATTTCCCATGTTTAGGTTTACCCTGGATATTCACCTTTAATGTGAAGTTTTATCCCCCTGATCCATCACAGTTGACTGAAGACATCACTAGGTATGCACAGGTCCTAATTTTAAACTTTAAATTACTGTTAGTCTAATTTGAAGGCCACATAGAATTTTGTCTTCAGTTTCTGGGTACTGTACACTAGAGATGCTCTTACATACATCAGCTGCTTTTTGGAACAAGGTTGAAAAGGTAAAATGAAAACTAATGGAAAAACCTGAGCAAGAAGAATTTAATGATAAGCGGGTGTATGATTTGGGCAGCAGATAAGGTGTGAGTGATCCTATGTGAAAGAAGCCAGTGGCTTATTGTCAGACTGCTGCTTTATTATAAAACAAATGAAGGCATGGGGATCTTGAGTGAAGCTCAAGGGAGCCAAAATACTTCAGTAATAATTTAGACTAGATTAATGAAAATGTGGTTTACATATATGTTTTAAATAAAGCCATAAAACATAATAAAACCTGAAAATAACTATCTTCCAAACTCCTTAGATAGAAAATATTTGGAATGCAAGCACTGGATACCAATGCACCTACAAAGTAGCATTGCAAGGCTGATAACTGGGGATAGAGTTCAGGGAACTGACTCGTTTTTCTTAGGAGATACAGGAAACCTAAATACTTTGGTTTGGAGTTAGCTGACCCTGCTGAGGCAGGACATATGTTACTACTACATGTTGCATTGGATCGGTCTTCTGCACAAAATAAGATAGCTGTACAAGTATGTAGTTAATATATTGCTACAGATAGTCATTTGTAGCATCACAAAAGGCTTTTAGTACAGAATGTATTTACAAGAAGCTGTGTGTGTTTTCTTTGAAAATTTTCTGCAAGTTGGTTGGTTTTTGAATTGCGTGTTCAACTCATAAAAGCATGTTTTGGTTATGTCTTAAATCTAAATTCCTTTAAGTTTCACTAGCAAGACTTTTTTTCCATTTACTTCTTAAAAAAATGTCTGCTGATGGTTAACTTGTTAAATTTGGTAGAAGACTGTATACAGTACCTGAAAGATTAAATTCTAATACATACATGGTTTAAGAAAGGTAATTATGATTTCAGTATTAAACTGGATTTCTTCTGTGTGTTACATGATGTAATTAGCTTGTGAACTGCAAAAAGAGTTTTAAAGCCAAAGGGAAATGTCAAAGAAATGCATAGCTTATATTTTTAAGCCATAGATACCTACTGGCTGCAATATGAACTGAACAAGTTCCAAAGTCAGCTTTTGTTTAAAACTAGGTTGGAAATATATATATATTTCCATTTACATTGGAAATCAGAATTTTTCCTGCTTTTCACATTTTTTATTGAAGTAATATTGACTCTTAAAAATCAAGTGAAATTTACTGCGTGGTAATAATGCTCAAATAATATAAGGTGTAACATTATTAATGCATTCACTTACTTTAAAACACACATGATTACTTGCATCTTGATTAATTCTGCCATATTTCTCATGATGTGTCATTGGTAACCCTTTCTTTGCTCTTCTTTCTCTTTGTTTTTTTTTCCCCCTTTCCTTTGTCTTGCAGGTATTTCTTGTGCCTACAGCTTCGTCAGGATATTGCATCTGGCCGACTGCCGTGTTCTTTTGTGACTCACGCCCTCCTTGGTTCCTATACTCTGCAGGCTGAGCTGGGTGATCATGACCCAGAGGAGCACCACAGTGATTATATCAGTGAATTCCAATTTGCACCCAATCAGACTCAAGAAATGGAAGAGAAAGTGGCTGAGCTACACAAAACACACAGGTATGTCAGATACAGTGAGATTAAATGAAGTCATCATGCTTCGTCACATTTATGTCAATTCTCTTAAGAGTATGTGTAAAACTGCTGAGGTAAACTTACTGTTCCTTTGGAAATCGTTTGTTATGGAATTAAAGCTCTTATTTTGGTGTGTTTAAAAAGTTGAGTTTGAAAATAGCAGTTGCACGAAGGTCTTGGTAGAGAACTTTTGGAAAAGTATTTTTATATGAACATATTAATTAGTTTAAGTAACATACAGATAGAATATTTTGAAAGTGTGAAGGTGGAAATCTGTACTCAAGTAAAATAATGTGCTCTGGAAGAACACTTCCTGTAGAGCAAAAATGCTATTGATACCTTATAAATGGAGGTTTTTGTATTAGTCTGAATTTGAGGATTCCACTCAGTTTTGACTCTCAATTTTTTGCCAATAAACTCAAAACTTATTCAATGGTTTTAGGGGCTTGACTCCAGCACAGGCGGATTCCCAGTTCCTAGAAAATGCTAAGAGACTCTCCATGTATGGAGTGGATTTACATCATGCCAAGGTATTGTGGATTTGCTTTGTTTGGTTTTTGTTTTAGGATAGACACACTAAGTATTAAGAAAATATTGTATATATAGATTATTCAAAAAACCTCATGCACTTAATTTTTGGCTATCAGCCTTTATTTCTTGGTTACAATAATTACTCAATTTGCAACTCTAACATCCTTAGAATTTATTTTATATATATAAGTGTGCATGGATATGTGCTGCTTGGAAATAATATTTTACCCATAAGAGCAGATAAATACATTTAAAATGTCATATTTTTTATGCAAAGGAGATGTGGGGCCAATAAAGTAAAGATGAAAAGAACACATAATTGTTTTCATAATACTATGAGAGTTAAAAAAATATGGAGGGAGAAAAAAGCTCTCCTGGGGGAGAGCTTTGGTGCTTTTTTTACTTCCCAGGGTAGGTCAAATGAAATTTTCATTTCAAGTGGGATTTTTTTTTTTTTTTAGTTAAAACCACAAAAGACAAACTAATAACTTCCTCCCACTCCCTCTCATAAATCCAGAATCTCAAATCATTAGGAAATTTAAGGTATTGTAAGCATATTATTCTTGCATTTAAAAAAGAAAACCAAGACTTTTAAGTACTGGAGAAACATTGTTTAATTTTCTTTTATTAGTTATGCCAGTGAAGCAACTCCATAATGACAGTGTTGGCATTTGATGTAGTTCATCTGTTGTTGGGGAGGACATGAGAATCTGCTGTATTGTGTAGTGTATCAGTAAGTGGTTAGTTTTGCAGCCCGTAAAACTCGCATCAAATGCTGTCAGTGAAAGAGAATGCTCAGAAGCCTACCCATTACTTCCTCTATCTTTGCTGAAATAGTACATGACTGTAAAGGATCACCTTGATCACAGCTTGTTCAGACTTTCAGTTTAAGTTGGACAGACCTGGTTTTCATTTTTATTCTTTTAGTATTTGTTGAAATCATTGCTAGTACACACACTGGCCATACCTTTCCTGCTTTTAAGTTAACTTAGTCCCTATTACCAGAATATTGAAGAATTTCCCAGAACTGTGGCATATGAATGCCAAAACCATTACTTATAAGAGTCCAAAGTCTTTCCTGTAAAATGAACATACTTGGCTATTTCTGATTTAAGAATCTCATTGTCAGAGTCAGGTTTGAATATGAAACATGTCCCAATTACAATATTCCCTCAAGGTATGTCAGCAATAATTACTTGTTTGGAATGTTATTAAAGTGATTTTTATGAAATTGTCTCATACCTGGTAGGATTCTGAAGGTGTGGATATCATGCTGGGTGTATGTGCTAACGGTCTGCTGATTTACAAAGACAGACTCCGGATCAACCGCTTCGCTTGGCCAAAAATTCTGAAGATTTCCTACAAGCGAAGTAATTTCTACATCAAAGTCAGGCCAGCAGAAGTAAGTAGCACCCTCCAGTCTTGTTTCTTTTGTGAGATCATTTTTGTACAGCAACAAGAAAACATCCTCACTTTTTCCACAGTTGTCCTCATGAGCTTATGATGGATTCAAGCAGAACTTAGGAGTGCTTTTTTGTCTAGATTCTAATGATTGTATTAAACACTTGTCTTGATTAGTAACGGCAAACCAAGAAGAAAATCTATTTTCATGTTTTTAATAGAAGCTGTCTTGTTATTTTATGGGGGTTTTTTACACAAAAAGCTAGTTATATTGGCCATGTTCTGACTGTGCAAACTTGCAGTACTGGGAGAGAGCCAGCTTCTCTTCCTCTTTGGGTATAATTGTTTGCTAAATGTCAGCACATCAAGTCCGTGGCTGTAACCAAAGGCTTGAGTTATCCTGTAGGATGTTATAACTCTTTCTGTTAGCTGCTGTGGAAGTAGGGGACTCAACTTTCCCTTCAGTTACTGCTAAAAGTTTCTGGAAGTTGCTGAAGGGGATGTGTGTGTGGTTACATTTTGAACCCTTTGTAACTGGAAATTTAACAAAATCCCCAAAATGTCAGATACTGTAATGCTTTTTTAGATTATACTGTAAAATGTTTAAAGTGGCTTTTGCTGAGTGAATAAATAAAATAAAAGAGACATCCAAACACCAATTTTACAATACTAACATTGTAGTTAGGTAAGTTTTTGAATGCAGATATACTGTTCTTGCATTCACTGATGCTGTGCGTGGATGAAATATTTTTGCTAAGAAACTATTATATAGTGATACAAATCATATAAGTTTAACACTGCAGTATGGATTTCAGACTTCTATTAAACCCAAGCAAAGTATGAAGCACAACCTGAAGTACAATTGCTTTGTGCAATTTATCCATCATGACATAGCTCACCAAGTATAATTCTTTTAAAGGGCTGGAAATTCTGATCTTTTTAAAAATATTTTCTAAAAAAATCTTATGAAGTCTTATGGCAGGAGTATTACTGCTTAATACAGTAATGGAACTATCTGAACTCTACCTACTAATGGCCAGCTTAAGGAAATGGGTTAATTTTTTTTGTGGATTCTTTCCAGCTGGAACAGTTTGAGAGCACTATTGGGTTCAAACTGCCAAACCATCGGGCTGCTAAAAGGTTATGGAAGGTTTGTGTGGAGCACCATACTTTCTTCAGGTAAATGATAATTCTCTCCTTCCCTCACTTTTCAAGGTATGCTCATATATTTCTTTTAAAGGATAGGAGAAAAGTAAAGATTTCCCCCTTCTTTGCCCCTTGCAGTGACACCTCTTAGATGGAAGATACCCTGACAGTCATTGACCCCAAATTACCAATTCTTAAAGTCTCAAGTACAATTAACTGTTTTATCAAAACTTTCAGAGTGCTAAGAGGATGGAACTAAACAAGTGGTCATGGAGCACTGGAGGTCTGCAAGAACTGTCTGGCCTCAGTGCTGTGCCACGTGCTCTAGGATGACCCTGCTTGAGCAGGGAGGTTGGACCAGATTGACCCACTGTGGTCCTTTCCAACCTGACCCATTCTGTGATTTGTGATGAGATTTCCTGAGAGACTGACTTTTAAGAATGAGCATCTAGAAAGCCACTGTACACCTTCATAAGAAGCTCCTAGGGCTTGACAGTAATCTTCATTCAATTAACTTGAACATTCTGCTGAGTGTAAATACTTCTAGCTGAGTTTTTCCTTATCTATGAACTAGACTGAGCTCACAATCATTCTTCAAAGAACAGAGGATCACTTTAAATAGACTATTTGTTTATGTAATAATCCATAACCTCCTCTGCATTTTTTTCTCCAGCAACTGAGGAACATAATTCTGAATTGGTCATTGAAACTATGATCTGTTTGTAAATGAGCACCTTAACAACAGACCATGGAGTAGTTCCTCTGTCTACTTCTTCAACTGAAAAGGACTTGGAAAAAATGGTTGTTTGATTTTTATAATAACACACATTCTGTGAGGGAGTGCATGTGCCCCATGCAGCCTAGGAGTTACAGATTTAGGTTGAATCTCCTATGAATTGGATAGGCATTGAATCTGAGGTTTTTCTGCAAAGCACAGTACCTAGGGTATGTAAACAGTAAGCTTTCTCCTTCAGTAGCCTGTTTGCTTTTGAAAAAACCAGCTGTGTTTTATGGTAAATGCAATCCTGTTGCTGCATATACCTTCTAGACAGAGAACTTCAGAGAACTTGGGCACCAGGAGATTTAAGCAGATGATTACTGGAACTGTCTCACTGGATGGTTTTCAGTATTCAGATTTTCATTGAATGTAGCGTGTTCTTGAATGCAAAGGTGGAACTTACGCTGAGATTGGCAAATCCCAGCACAAATCAGTCTCCAAATGCTTAATTTAGAAGCACTTCCTTTTTAAATCCTGATCAGAGATGGTTTTTTCATATTGATAGAATTCTTTTATTAACACAGTCCAGAATCATATTCTTGAAAATTTGAAGTCTGCTTTGGCTGGTGGTGTCTATTACCACAAATAGCAAGCAGTTCTGCCCACAGTGAAAAGTTTATTAATGCTCTCCAAATAACTCATGCCATGATTTGCTTTGTTGGTAAGCTGTATTTCCTAGTTTTATAGTAATAAAATAGACCTGAATAAGGAAAAAGCAAATCTTACAGAAGTCAAAAATCCTAAACTGACAACTACCATTTGCAAGTCTGAAAGCTTTCAGGAGCATTAATAAGCGGGAGATAATCTTACTACAGAAATTCTGACATAATAAAAATAATTGGATTTTATTCCAATCAGAAGTGGCTTTTTCTAATGACATTCCAGGAATGATATTATAACAAGAATTATGTAACAAATACTTGAACCATTCTGTAAATCCATATACTCCACTGATGTCACTGGAGAGAAAATCCTCAGAACCTCTCATCCTGATTTAAAAACAGTAAAATAAAGCCAGCTCTATTTTCCTTCAAAGATAAAAAGCAGAAAGCAATTGCTACAGTCCAAGAGACTCTAGCTCATTCAGAGCATGTGTAAAGCTTGTGTATGATGCCACAGTAAATTGTATATAGTTTAGATGGATATTTTTAGCTTCCAAATCTCTTAGCATGCCCTATGGTAAGATTCCTTGTGTTGTCTTATGTAATGTTTCAGTTTGTCTCAAATAATCCCATTAAGAGCCATTTTCCTGTAATGTATAGGAAATTCAGCCAGTATATGAAGTTATTTATAAAACTTGTAATGAACTGTATTGAAAATGACAACCAAAGGGCACTGTATTCACTTGTTATCAGCTCAAACTTAGAGGATTCCAGTACCATTTTCATAGAGCAGCAATCTACTTTAAAAGCACAGTCAGACTATATATCTACATTAAAATTTTGAGGTAAGCTTAGTTGGCAACTCTGGATCTTAACCAGTGTCTGCAGAAACCTGCTTATATTTCCACTTTACGATGTTTTATTTGAAATTTTCATGATTGTTTCACCATCTCTCCAGAATGTCCTAAAGTGGTAAAAGCATAGTTTTCAGTTATTTTATGTAATTAGGACTGTAATACAAAAATCCATTCAAATGCCCTTAATCAGGAAGTAATTAGTTCTCTTGTTTTTTCCACATTAAAAGATTAAAAGTTTATCTCAGCAGGGTGGAAGATAAAAATGGCAGTTAATGCTGCAGCCTTGCCAAGACTGGAAAATCCAGAACAGAAGGAACCTTGGAAAAACGCTTTTAGCTTTCTTCCTCTTAGTAAATAATTCACTCTCTCTTAGAAATAATGGGGAGAAAGACTGTTTTATAGAAGCAATGAAAGTGAAGCTCCAGATACTTGCAATTTTATTGCATAAGTGGCCTCAGAAGGGTGCATTAGTTTGTCTTGAATTGTTTTCTTTATAAATGTTGGAACAGATGCAGGTGCATGCATATGCATTTTAGGCATGGGGGATTGGATGCTTCTGGCTAGTGCCCTGATAAAGCCATAAACATCCCCTCTTAGGGAGAATGGGGGAAGGTGTTTTTAAGATTCAGGTTTGCTTCTCATTATCCTACTCTGATTTGATTGATAACAAATTAAAATAATTTTTCCCCAAGTCTAGTCTGTTTTGCTCATGAGAGCAATTGGTGAATGATGTCTCCTTGTCCTTATCTCACCCATAAACTGCTTGTTACATCATTTTCTCTCTTTTGTCCAGCTGAGAAAGGGAAGTGTCTTTGGTGGGACTCTGGTATCCAGCCAGGGTCAGCTCACCACACTAGCTCACTGTTCTGTTTGCTAGGTATCTGAAAATTCTTCAGTTTTGTTGAAATACCTTTAGAATGACTGTTGTAGTCTTCAGAACCCAGCACTGGATACTGTCCTAACATACATTCGATCGGGTTCTGCTGACGCAGATATTTCTGTGCAAATGCTTCAAAAGAGGAGAAAAAAGTCAGCACAGTTTGAACACTTGCTTGCCCATCTGTGCCATCCTCAGTACAAAGGGCACATGAATTGCTGGTTCTGCTTGAAAGAAGTTGATGTTCAATGAGCTGCTCATTCTCTGCAGGTTCTCAAATCAAGAAGCTTTGCAATAATCTGATAGTTTTATACAGAGAGAGTAGGCCATGATGGGTAAGCATGAATTTGCAGCATTACATTGATCCAGGAAACAACATCAAAGGCCTTTCCAGAGAAGCAGGGACTGGGAGGAGTTCTTGCAGTGATGACTGTTTGCAATATCAGCAAGGATGGCAGTGGAACAAACAGTACCCTCTGTTGCAGTTGATGGTCAGATTTCAAATATAAAGTACAAGACAGGGGTTACATGAATATGAACTTTGAAGTCCTTATACTGAAGGAAGTTCAGGGATGTAGAGAGAACCCATCTTCAAACTCACATGATATCAAAACCTGGTGATACACAATCAACCAGGTTGGAAAAGACCTTGGAGATCATCATGTCTAACCTATGACCTAACACCACCTTATCAACTAAACCATGGCACTGAGTGCCACATCCAGCCTTTTTTTAAACACGTCCAGGGATGGTGACTCCACCACCTCCCTGGGTAGCCCATTCCAATGCCCAGCCACTCTTTCTGGTAAGAAAACAGAATCCCTCACAGCCAGTTCTGCCACATTGGTACCTGGACTTTCTGATAATGACTCCAACATGTATGGTACAAGCATACATATCCAGCATTAGCAGTACATGTAACTGACTCTTTTTCACACTTTTCACAATATGCTTCTTCCCCCCACTCCTTATATCCAGTGAACATCAACCTATATAAATTTATAAATGACATTGTAAAAAAGCTAGAGTCTGAATGTAGACTGTTAAACTTGTTGCTGTTGGGTAACAACTCTCCAGTGTTCTCAATCTCTTTTCACTTGATACTCCCTTCTATACAGGTTTGAGACACCATTCCCTAACTTTGAGGAACAGCAGCTGCCATATTGGTACCTCAGAATATACGAAAGGCAGTGGAAGTGGAATGTATAGTTTTTACTATAAGAAACATTCTAAGGAGAGATCTGAGATGTATTCTACATGGACCTAAAATGACCTCAGCTCTCCACAAAAAAATTAAAATTTAACCAAGATAGCACCAAAAGATAGGAATCCCAGATGCTTAGTCATATTGTGGAAAAATGTGATGGTTATCAGCATCACTTCAACTGTAAATAATAAATAACATGCATTGTTTTAGAAGGTCTTTGCAGAGCTTACAGTAGAATCCTCTCTTGGAGAGCACTGTGAACTGAAGTACAATAAGTAGCTTCAAATTACCTCATTACATACCTAAAATAAAGCCTTTTAAACTGACTTTCCTCATATTTCCTTTTTAGACTTGTATCACCAGAACAGCCCCCAAAAGCGAGGTTTCTGACCTTGGGTTCCAAGTTCCGCTACAGCGGCCGTACACAAGCGCAGACACGGCAGGCCAGCAACCTCATAGACAGACCAGCTCCGTACTTTGAGCGCACTTCCAGCAAACGTGTTTCCAGAAGCCTTGATGGAGGTATGAAATCTGACTTATTTTTTCAGTGTTGTGATTACATTATGCATTGTCACTCTGACCTGACCAACATTTGGAAATGTTAACGTTATGGATGGCCAGAAGGTCATTTGACAAATTTATGAATTTCAATTCCTAAAGCTGATTTAGGTACTTGTCAATGTTAGGTGACCTAAACATTAAGTTCAGTCACTGCCTAATGGTATGGCACTGCTGTGAATATATGGAAAATTCTATATTGGGTATGTAGCATCTCTGTACACTCCTCATACCTTTTTTAAGGGATAGGCACATACGATAGGCTCTTAATAGAATTGTTTGGTCAGTGGCATCTTTTGGGATCTGGGTTGGCCTGAGTATCTCTAAGCAGAAAAGGCTGAACACATTGTTTCTTAGAGTTTTCCTTCATTTTGTTCAGTATATTGCTATCCTAGTATATTTAGTACTTCAGTGTTTAGTTGAAAATTTTTATGTTGACTTTGAATAGCTAAAGTTTCTTTTTGTCATTACTGGTGTTTGGTCTTTTTGAGCAGAAATACCGTCTGGTTTCCTTTACTGGAAACAGGCATTCTTTCCAAAGGCAGGGGTAGCAGCACTATGTGTGAGATGTAAAAGCATATGTCTTACTCAAAATCACTTCTACAATAATATATAATAGAAAAACACCAGCAAAATAACATGAAGCTTGACTTAGATTCAGGCACGCACAACTTCACTGGAATAAAAGTGAACCATGACAGTCATGTGAGTTTAGCTACAATCGAGCTGTCAACTTTATCTTATTTTCTTAAAAAAATCTTCTACTTAGAAGAGTTTTACTTCTGCAAATACTCATTCTTCCTATACTATGACAAAGAACAAACTGGGACACTTGCTTGGGAAACCTACCAATCTGACCTTCCAAGAACTGAAGTAAAAATATGAGGCAAAAGTGCTTGCACTGCTATAGCACGTGATGACTTCTTGTGGCAACCAAAAAACCCATCACCACGTCCGTGTTACTGAGTCTGGTTTTGTTCCTTTTCTTCTTTTGGTTAGAAACAATTTGAATTTTTCACAACTCTCAACGGTTGTATGATCAAGACTCTCTGACATCCCTTGTGCATCATCTGTAGAATACAGGCATGCATGCATGTGTGTTCAGGCCCTAACTTTCACTCTTACAGAAGCATCAGCATCAAAGTTTTGAGCATGATGAAACGTTGTTCTGAAAGCTGCTTTGCACAAAAGGATCTGGAGACTCCAGGGGAACAGGTTGAACACGAGTCAACGTGAGAGTGCCCTTACAGCAAAGAAGGTTGTCTGTATCCTGGGCTGGATTAGCAAGAGTGCAGCTGGCACATCAAAAGAAATTATTGTTCTTCTCTTTTCAGTACTTTCTGAAGAGCATGCCTGAAATACCGTGTTCATCTTTGCTCTCTGCAGTACGAGATGAGCAGTGACATATTACGAGCCCAGTAAGGACCATCAAGCTGGTCAGAGGGCTGGGGGCCTGTGATATATGAGGAGAGGCTGAGGGAACTGTGGTCCTTAAGCTTTAAAAGGAGAAGGCTGTAGTGAGGTATTGCTGTCTACAGCTACTGACAGGAAACCTATAGAAAAAAACAGAGCCATGTGTTTCTCAGAGGTGCCTGGGTGGGGTGTGCCTGCAAGTTGAGACACAGCAAATTTTGGTTATAAGTAACAAATTTTTGCTTGTTTAAAAAGACCTTGGAGGTGCTTAAAACTCACCTGGACAAGCCCTTGAGCAACCTGGTCTAATTCGACCTTCTCTGAGCAGGGGTTTGTATTAGCTGACCTCTGGATGTTCCTTCCAACGTAAGTTACTCTGATTTATCAAAACTTACTCATGGAACTTGAGGGACATATACCCAAGAAATGCTCTCTTTGCCACCTAAGAAGGGATCAGAAGTTTAAGTTGCAGAACTTACAGGAGCCCTCCAAAAGCCTTACATCCCAAATGCCATATTTTCCATTAGCTGGGCTTGGCTTCTTACCCTCTTAAGGGAGCCTCTGGTGTGAAGCTTAGACTTTTCAAAAGAGGATATCCCTCAAAGGTACTCCCAAGACACACCTCTTCCTCTCAACTTTCTGCACCTTGGCTTTGTAAAGCAAAGCATATGGAGGTATTACAGAACATTACTAAATGAATTAAGTTTGTATTGAAGTTGTATTTATTAAAACTCCTTCATTTAATGAATTCTCCTCTATTTCATTACTACTATTTTGACTAAGGCATCATGATTTAAAAAAAGAGCCATCCTGCTCATTAATCCTGTTATGCTGAATCAAATAAGAGGAAAAATATTTAAGGCCTTTCACTCCCTTGTGCTTTGACTATATTCAAGTGTACATACTCGGTATTTCCTCCTTCCATTTTTTGCAAGCATATAGGGAGAAAAGTTCTTACTTTCACTGAGCTGTTTGTGCAGTTTTGCTAAGGTTCCAGTGAAAAAAGTGTGACAATTATATGCGTAGCTATTTCTACATTACATTAAAGTAGTCCTCTCAAACAGTGAATTTCTACAAAATCCTCTTTAATAATTGTCTCTCTTTTTTTAATGGTGATTTACACAGTCAAAAGAACAATACCTTCAATTTATCTTCCAAGACTAATCAAGAAGTTGATAAATACTCGTCTGATACTATGAGGGTTTTTTCCACACATAACAAATACAAGTCTTATGAAAAGGGTGCATTGCTGTTCATATCAGTGCAATGGGAACCCCAGACTTTTTGTAAAGCCAAGAAGATGAAAAATACTGTATCACTCAGTAACTAGCTGTGTTGATCACTGCTGATATAATCATAAAATGCTTTTCTTAAGAAGATTTAAAACCAAAATGTTTCAGCTTACCTAAATTAACCAAAATTGTTTTGTTTTCTAATAGCTCCCATGGGTATTTCAGACCAAAGTCTTCTAAGAGACTTCTCTGCTACTGCAGGGCAGGCTGCTGGAGATAAAATCATTGATCTTGAAGCTGCTGGTCAGGCCAAGTTAAAAGAAGGTGGCAGAGAAGAAGATGAAAGCCCACTCAAAACTCCACAATTAGAATTGAGTCAGGATGGAAAGGTATGTCTGACTTTCACACCGAAATTATTTGTTCATGTGGTGTGTGTCCACATGTGGTTATTTAGTGCCTATCAGTTCTGAGTACCATACACAACCTTATATTAAAATATTAAAGGAATATTGTCAAGTGGTTTCTGTGCATTTAACTTAATGTAAGTGTATGTAAGCAAAAGAGAATACAAACTTCCAAATGGCACTGACCTAGAGTTTCTTCTATTGCTATAAATCGAACTTAAATTCTCAGTAAGCTTGCATGTGTTTTTGAAAAAATGTTTCAAAGGGTGAGTTTTATTAACTTCCTTAGTTTGTTTAGACTTGAATAAAAATGTTAATGTACCATGGTTGTGTACACTCTACAAAGTTGGGTATATTATGACTGAGTTTAATTACCATAGGTAACAATTTTGTTTTGGTAGCCATTGCAGAATTATTTCATCCTTTAAAAACTTGTGTGTTGACTAAGGTATAGATATCTGTGAAAAGTTAAGTACTATGATCTGTTCCTGTTGCAACCATTTGCTTGTCTTGTTTGTTTGAGCTACTAAGGGAATAGGTCCAAAAATTTAATTTATTTTTTCTATGATTTGATGTAAAAATTTCCTCCCAAAGTGCTGGCTCAAATCTGCTGCTCTTTCTCTCTTGGAGATCATTTCTATTTCAGCAATTCTCCAGAACTTCGTTTAATATTTAAAGAGTAATTTTTTCCTCAAACATTTTTGCAAGTTAGTTACCCATTTTATTCTTAGTGAAACTGCTGAGTTTCTCTGTGCAGTTCATATGTTTCCACTGCATTCAAGTGTAGGAAGAGAACAAATACCACAGTTATATTTTTTTTGTTGTTTGCTGGCAAGTTGAAATAACTTTGAAGAGAAAAAAGGCACACACAGTTTCTTTATGGGAGAAAAATGGTAAAATAAATTACTATGTTTTGCCTTCAGCCTTGGTAGAATGGTGATTCTCCCTTGTTTTCAAAGTGGTGTATCTTTCAGTATTTAAACCAAAACAGTTGTGGAGGGGAGGGCACTATTTTAGGAAGTTGTTCCAGGAAGCTGTTCAGTAAGGTTTTGTTACATATGCTTATTCTGTGAACAGCTTTTTTTCCCCCCGTAGTGCAGATGCTTCTTTTCCTTTCTGGTTCTCTTTAAGTCTTAGAGAAAACAGTTATAAACTCAAGAAGTGCCAGCTTGTCTTTCATGTACTGCACTGTCCTCTGACCTTTCTGCTAAAGCTTTGAATGTCTGTCTGCTTCCATCTGTTTTAAGTGACTATTACAGTTCAAAAGTGCACAGTTCTTTACAGCCTGAGATCAAAACATTCGTAATGGGTTCCTTTCATAATCCACAGAAGTAAACAAGTTGGCTGCTTGTAAAACACAGCGGGATTTTTATTTCTATTTCTATTGCTTTAGTAAAGCTATCCCTCCTTCTAAGTAAACGTTTTCACTAACTAATAATTTCTTTTTTTTCCCTCTTCATGTGCCTTCAAACTTGCATTTTTGTTGTGCTTTCATTTTCCACTGTGCACAGAACTTTTTTCTTCAGCTCACTCACGTGCACCCATCATCACTGTCCATCCATTCTGTGTCATCCCATTTCACAAACTTGTCACCTGTCCCCGAGATCGACATGCTTTCAGATATTTCTGAGGAAGACCCCTTTGAAGAGCCCCTCCTTACCATTCCAGACATTTCAGAGTGCAATTCCATGGAACAAACATCAGATCATAATAAAACCAGAACAGCTTCACCAAGTAATACCTTTGAATCTATGAGACCCCTAGATAGTCGAGGCTCCCCTACCGTTGAGGGAAGAATCCATACAAATGACTACAAAAGCACTGAGTTGTGTGTCTCATTCAGCTTCTTCAGATGCCTTTCATTTAGTTTCCGTTCGCTGCTTGATGAGGATGGCTATATTACTTTTCCTAGCCTTCCTGATGTTTGCATTTCTTTCCTCCCACCTGGCCTTCAGCACTATATTCCTATTACCTCTCCTTCCTTCATCCCCTCTTTTCTCCTTATCTTTGTCCTCCTTCTGTCTGCTTTCCAGTCTATTCCTTTTTCGCTCACATTTTCCCTTCCTCTTGCTCTGTCCCTTTGCTACCTGGAGCCTAAGGTGACTTCCTTTAGTAGCTCTAATGGCAATGACCTGAATGACAAAGCAGAGGAAGAGGAGGTGTGTAATTTTGCTGCTTAAATGTTGACACTTGCACATTGCATTTATGCTTTTTCTCACGAGGCTTGCTCAGTTTTGCACACTTCCTAGTTAGAGATGTATCTGTGTACATGCCTGTAAATATATATATATAAATACACAAATGCATATGTATCTTTTTAGCATTTCTCATTTGTGAAAAATTGCCATTGTGGGACTTATAGTCAATAGATAGCTCATGGTTTTTCTGCCTAATTTCCTACAGCATGCATAATTTCATTGTATTCCACAGATACTGAGCTGCAGGTGGACTTGCATTGTAGTTCAAAATGTTAATGAGCACAAAAATCTGAATACTGAAAGTGCTCTGTGTAACAATAGATGTTATTTGATACTATTTGCAAGTTCTATTTGCACTGTCAATTGGTCTTAAAATGCCTGTCTCCTGCATGCATTGACTGGAATGCACATCTGTGAAGTTCTGTTTAGATCTGAAAAATGAAATTCCTAAAAGCTGAATTCAGAAAACTGCAAATACTTTAAAATCAGTGTTTTGTTATTCCAGATTTCAGATGTTTCAGCTCTCCAAGGGTGTGTGCAAAGTTGAGTCTGTCCAAGGCACTTTTTCTTTTTTCACATGCTTTGATTAATCTCTAGCAGCAGTTGAGACTGATTTCATTCATTAGCTGGGATTGCAGGCTGTGTCAGACTGTATCACTGGTCTGAACATTCTTTGGAATACACTGCTAAAATTGCTGTACAGAAGCCTCAGTCACACTAGTATGTTGCTCTGATCATCTGGAGTGGCTGACAAAATGCCTCCTTTCCTTATGTCTGCTGCACGTATTACAGCAATACCACTAGAAAAAGGTCTTCTATTTTGATCCTCAAAGAAAATATTAAACCAATTATTATAGAATCAAAAAGGAGGAGGATCTGTTTAATGTTACATTTAACAAAGTTTGCTAAACCAATGTACATATTAAAGACATGCTAAATATGACACGATATCATTATAATACCCGTCTAAGTATAAAATAACAAAAGACTTGACACTAAGATTTTCTCAATTTTTCTGTAGCCTAATTCAATCCATAATTTGTAACATACTTACATAAAATAGAACCCCAGATAAGTCAGGAATTAATAAAAATGAGGTATGTACTACATCATATGTGCATTCACACAGAATCCAAAATGTAACAGTATGAATAGTAAATCCCTCTTCAAATTTATGAACTTGCAGTGTGTTGACTTGTAAAATGCATCTTTTCCTAAGATTACCAGTTGATATTTGTACTTGTGGAAAGACAACTGGGAAATGGTTCACTCTTTAAAGAATGCTGTTCCTAAAGGTATTCAGAATACTTGATGAGATATGAAGATTAGTTACTATTTCCAACAGAATGCATTGCAGTTTAAGAATAAATATATTCACCTAAAAAGAGGGGGGGGTGGGGGGTGTGTGCAAATAGTTCATCCCAAGACAACAACATTCCTAAAATTTAAGACAGTTGGTAAATACAGTGTTTATGTGTTTGACTTGAACCCTAGACTCTTTTCCCAAAAGAACTCCTGGATTAGATTCCATTTTCTCATCAACTCGTTGCAGGATTTAAGTCACTTACCATAGAAATTGTGCATATCATTTTTATTCGTTACTCATTCTTAAATTTTCACCTGGGAAACAATAAAAAGCACAGCAAGAAAGAGACACAATGTGAAGCTTCCATTTTTCATGCCACTTATGCCAAAAATTACTTCAGCCATTCTACAACAATGTAGGTGCAAGAAGACCCAAGTCGCTTAATTTCGACAACTGGGGCCGAAAAAGTAAAGGTCTGTAAAATCCAGCACGCTTAGCAGCATTTACAAAGAGATGAAGCCTCTGTGTTAGTCTGTAAGCCAATGTTAACACCTCCTTTTCTTGATAATTTGTCATGCGCTCGCACAGGTGGAATACGAAGAGGAGGAAGCACAGCAGAAGGTGCTTGGTTGTTCTTTTACAATTGAACCTGGCTGTGGCTGCCTGCCTTGTTAGCACCCTAAATTTCCTGTGCGTTTTGTCTGAATAGTGCCTTTTCAACATACCATTTTATTTCCTTTATTTAACTGTCTGATTGTAAGGGTCCTTTTTTATTTACTTGCTGGTCCATTTTATGTTCTTTATGTTTTGTTTTTGTTTTTTTTTTGTTTATGTGGCTCAATTTCACAGATCAGTTCCTTGAGAGTAGACGGGGAAAATATTTATGTCAGACATAGCAATTTAATGTTGGAGGTTTGTATATAATACAAGAAATACTCTCCATTCTTACGGGCTGCCAGGCTGCATGGAATGGGAGGTCACTTGCAAGCTGTTAGGGACACAGTGCATGAAGTGCATGGGGAAAACCAGCTTGGAAATGTTGCATGTTATCATTCTAGTTTCTGAGTTTAAATAAAAAACAAACAAATGCAAAAAACCCACAACCAGCCCTCAGCTTGAACTCTGAATGTCAATTAGCGTATTTTTGCTAAATGTTTTCTAGGTGGCAACAGGGAATAATAGCCCTATTTAGATAAAGCAAACACATGGGTGCAATTCATAATTCTAAATCGGTTTTTGTACATTGCACCTCAATGTTTGCATCTTCTGTTGAGCAGGGCTTCTAGCTTTTGCCAGTTTAATCTACCTTCATCAAATACATTAGCTGAATAAATAGAATTAGTAAGGGGCAAGCAGCAGAAATATAGAAAGCTAATTCTGGTTCTGACACTGGTTTTAGGAGCATTGAGAAATGATGAAAGGATCAGATATTCAAAGATTCAATGTTTGGATATCTTCTGAAATATTTGCTTTATTTTTTCCTTTTCAAATGGAAGTAAATTTTGCTTCTTGAATGTTGGTTTTCATTGAAGATGAGCAACAACAAAGAGCTTTGAACAGTACGTTCATGCTTAGTGCTTTGTCACTGAAGCAGAGATTTTTATTGCAAGAATGTTCATATAGATTGCTAATCTCAATTATTTTATCAGAGACTGTCTGTAGTTATAATCAGTATCATTTAACTTGTGGTTAATAACCTAAGCCAATATCTGAAAATGTTTTAGAAAATCCTACTGCTGTCTTTATTTTATTCATCCAGATGGGGCTATAAATAATTCCCTTTGTCACAAAAACTGGTTTTTTTTAAATCATTGGTTTTGTTCAGTAATAAGGAGATGTGTGGATCGCAGTAACCCAACTAATGTTTTATGGCTTTTTGCAGCTTTTTATCACTATTGAAACTTTGCTTGTGTATAACTTACTAAAGCACTGAAAGTGTGTATTGCATAACTGTGCTTTGATCAAATCCAAGAAATGTGCCTTGTGTCAAGCCAAGACAGGTCTTACAATAATGACGTGATTGTTACGAGCTTCAGTTGTATAATAGAATGCCTTTGGCATAAGATTTTACTTCACTCAGGAAATACAAACTGTAGGGGGACATACTTAATGTCTCATTTGTTAGTCCAGGATGAAAAGTGGTCCTGTGACAATACAAACCTACTGAGTTGCCAGAAGGGGAGAGGTTCAAATGTTCAAACTGCATGCAGGCTTATCCACAGGGTTAGGAAATATATATGCAGCACCAAACCCTTACTGGGGCTGAACATGCAAATGAAAAGAACTTAGAAACTAATGAGTTTGGTGGTTGGATTTTTCATGACTTAATGTGAAGCGTCTTTGCATTGTGATCACTGAAAATAAAAACCCTAACCTAAATGGTAAATTTCGGAACACTGCTAAAAGTATTTAAAATCTTTGTAAAAACATCCAGATTCTTTACCTAGATTATTATTTCTGATGACATTCTTTTGACAAAACTTCCTTAGTCCGCATTGATAATATTTCATTTTAATACTCAGTCTTTTAGTTCTTTACTAAAAATGGATCTGAGGCTTAAACTTGAATATAACTACAGAATACTACTGAAAAAATATTCTTGTGTTAGAGTAAGCATAAGCTTTTCTTGAGACCTGGAATGCTGGAAGGAAGACAAATTGTGAAGGCAGGGTGAAATCTGCTTTTCCCACCAAATTCCAGCCATTGTATTTAGAAGACAATGAATTCCCGAGAAAGCTAAACATATATATTTTTGTCTAGTTACTAGAGCAGTTACATTTTGGCACAGCTCCTGAACCTTACCTCTGCCCTGTAGCTGGTACAAAGTGAAAGAATCCCTTGTAGTTATTTGATCCAAGGTGCTGCAGTTTGGCCTCAATGGGTCATGACAAAATCTAATTTGGTATTCATGCTGTGGTGTCCCCTTTGGCACTGGTCCATGGAGGTGCAATTTAGAGAGATCCTTTTTTTGGTAGTGGCATGCATGAAAACTATTCCTACTTGTGTCTGTCTGCTGTCAGGTTCTTAAATGTAGAATTGGTAGGTAACAGGTTTTAAGTCTTTAAATCTGACTCTTCCAGTAAGTTTAAGCCTACACGAGAGGCACAATGAGTCGTCCCTCTGAAGCTAAGCAGGTGTTAGCTGCTTGCATATTTGGCTGTGTAGTATTGCATTCACAGATGTAAGTATTTTTCATGGAGCTCATAATATAAAGAAAGATCCATTTTTATGCTCCTTGGGTTAAGCTATTCTTTCTTAAAGCTACCTTCAGTTATGTTAGTTGTGCAGTATCCTGAGACATTTGTTTCTGTGCTTACAAATTTTAGGTGAAAGCAAACAGCTCCTGGAAATTATTATTGTTTCAAAGGGCTACTAGTGTCATGTTTTGGGTGAAAGTAGCTCTCTGCTAAATAACCATGTACAGCATTATTTTCCTTTGCTTGAAAATATGGAAGAAACAGTGTATGAGTAGACCTTCACTACAAAAACCAAATTAAAAAATCTTGGTCCCTTGCAGCCTTAAATTTTTTATTTTGAGGCACTCCAACGAGGGTCACCTTTTCAGACACAAGGCACTTTCCTTGGTTTGGTTGCTTCTGTTTCTTTTTTTTTTTTTTTTTTTTTTCCCAGTTAAGTTTGCTTTTGTTGTCGTGTTTTGTCCTACTTTGTTGCGGGTTGCTAGGACCTGGATAAGACCCAGGACGACTTACTGAAACACCAGGCTAGCATTAGTGAGCTCAAGCGCAATTTCATGGAATCCACACCCGAACCACGCCCAAATGAGTGGGAAAAGCGGCGTATCACACCTCTGTCCCTACAGACACAAGGGGTATGTCACTGCACACACCTGTCTGCATGCCTTTCCATACAACCCTGTATGTAATACAGCAAATGCAGTTTGTCCTTTAGGTTAACACTATTTGTCTGGTGTAATATTTGTTATTACTAAGTATACATTAACTTTTTTAGCACTTACTATTGGACCTGACTTTAAATCGTGGGTGGAATTTTATTCTTCTACATGAACAACTGAATTAGAGGAAAACAGAAGTGATGGCAGTATTTTCCTGTATGTTAAGGATATCTTAAATTTCACTCTGATTTACACAGATTGAAAGAGATAATTTTTCAGTGACAGTAGAACTTTTCCTTCCTTTTCTATATCTTTATCTCTTCATAGACAGCTTGTGCATAAAGAGACACAGTCTGTGTTTTGTTTCAGAAGGACTTCATGTGATCAGTTAATTTACAGTATTGACTTCTGGACACATTTAATGTAGTTGTTAAAATTTACTTATCTTAATCTTTAAGAGTCTGTAAAATGAATTTATCTACTTTTTCTCTCTACCTCTCCTTTCTGACTGAACCTTGAAACAGCAGTATGGAAAACAGTTTTCTACAAATAACATCCTGAAAGCCTGTACCAAGAAAGCTACCCAAATTTCTCATGCTGTTGTGAAACTTGTAGTTATATTGGGTTATTAGCTGTTTCTTTCATACAGGAGATGAGTAAATCAGTCTTCTAAAGCAGTCAGCTTGTGTTGTTGTCCTTGTCTATCACCATGGTTCCCACCCTTCCTTCCTTAAATGTATTGTTGTCCTATCCCCTTAAATTCTTCAGCTTTCTTTTAGTACACAGAAATGTGAGCTTTCAGTTAAGCAGGCCTGATGCTACAGAATTCTTTTTGATAATAGGACGTTATTTCAGTAATATCTGTAATTAATCTGAACTGTGAGTATGCGCATACAGAGAACACAGCAACTGACTATGCACCACTTCTTTATTCTGTTAATTTATGGTTACTGCCAAGAAATTCCTCAAATTTCTTAGTACCACCTTAATATTTCTACGCATGGTGGTATATGCATAGGTACAAATTTTGGTGATATTCTCAAATATTCATGACACAGTGGCTCATTTAATAGCAATAAATATATTTTTGGTTGAAACAGACATTTATGTAAAAGTGTAACTTAATTTTTATTATGTGTTTGTGTGTATTTTCTGTATTAGTTTCTTTGTATTGGTTGAGGCCCCTGCAAATTATTTTCTATCTGGTGATTTGGTTTCTTTTTTTGCTCATCTAGTATGTTCTGTCACTTCCAGATGATTTGGTTTTATGTTTATGTATAGTGTATGTCTGTCTCATTGCTTGTTGATTTACACTGGTTTTATAAAATGAAAACCAAATAGAAAAAAGGAGACCACATTTTCCAAGTGAAAACACTGCCTGGGAAGGAGAAACAATGGATTGCAATGCCGTGGATTGCTGGAGCAAAACCAGAGGAAACCGATAAGGTGGCTGCCCTGAAACCTGCTGCTTTGTCGCTATATCTGCTGTGGGCTAGCTTGCTAGCTTGGGCACTTCTTTCTTGTTCTTGTTCTTTTTTTTTTCCTTGATGGAAATAACTTTTTTAAGCCAATACTGGAAGGAGAATGTTGAGTTGTAAACCAGGATCTCTGTGTGTATATGTGTATAGATACACATATAAGAATGCCAGCAACATTTTTCTTAAAACATCAAACTAACCATGAAGTTCTGAATGGCCACTATTTGAAAAGAAAACCAATTTTTCACTGGAAAATTACTGTATTTGATGTGACTAGGATGACACCAAAACATGTATTTTCACTCTGTATGGAAATAATTACTTGCCATTACTAGACACTTCACACAAGAACTTTTACTTTGGGTGTTCACTGTGTAATCATTGTTCAAATCAATAATGCTATATAAGCAGCTTCATTTCAAAGGCAACCTGTTCTGAGTACCTCTGCACTTCTGTACCTGTATTTTCATTCAGGAAAAGAGGGAGGGTTTGTCCCTGATAAGTTGGTTTAACATCTATGCAAAGAATAGCACTCTGTAACCAGGGGGACTAGTAGCAGTGTGATAGTGATGAGTGGCAATTGTGATGTTGCCTTTTTTACATCACTTTTGGTCTATTAGGTGAATGTGAAGCTGGCAGTCCTATTTCACTAACATATAGAAATATGACATTTGGGAAATTGTATTTCCATCCTGAATTATTTGTTGATGGATGCCTGTTGATCCTTGCCTGTCCTTCAGGATAGCTGAATAATAGATGAGACTAAAGCAGGGATACCACTGCTAATAGTCTTTGTTTTCTTCCTTCTTTTGCTTCAGCGAAAATGCTTGCAAATAAGTAATTTCCTGTGTACTAGAAATGTTATTTTGGGTGCATCTCATTTGTGCCACTATACTCTAGATCCACCATACTCTTGCAAGTGCACAGCATCTGTGACTTAATTAAACAAAAACTGACACATTAATATGTATGTCGCAAATATGGGAAAGATTTCTATTTTATGGATACCCACAATATTTTTTCTTTAATCCATCTGCCGCAGCTTGTAAACAATATATCATGTTAGAGTGTATGACTGTGTACCAGAAGAATTTGCCAGGAATTTAAACAGGGGCTGATCTATCTATACATTTAATCCTTTTTACTTAGGAAATTTACCCCAGAAAACAGGGGTTACATTATCAAATGAATTGTGTGACTGGGGTTTTCATTTTAAAATATTGGAAGACCCAAAAATTTGAAGGTGGGAAAATGCTAAAAGATGGGTGGTATGTGTGTGTCTTTAATTATATCTATCTATCTATCTATCTATCTATCTATCTATAAGGGGGAGCAGGGATAGAGAGAGATACACACAGCCTGACCACCTACCACATAAAGATTTTGGTTTTCGCCTGCTTTTTTTTTTTAATTTTTAATTCTTTGAGTGATCAGAAAACAAGGTATCAGAGTACAGTGAAAGGAGGATCATTAACATCTTTGCCTCTGGATGTAATCTGTTAATAAATGAATGCTTCTTGGGTGTAGCAAACTAGGGAAAGAAAGGAGGGGTAAGGAACACATTGCCCTGATGGATATTCAATGTTGCATGAAGGCAGATTTAATAACTTGCATTCCTGTTTTCTTAGCCACCCTTGAAATAAACTTTGAATTTTAGTGTAGGGAAAAAGAACAAGTTACAGGTTCTTTTTCTTTTTCCTTCTCTGTTCTTCTGCATGCCATCTGGGCTGTAGTGTATGTACAGTAGCACGGTGTAACCTCTGTCAGTTCATACTCTACATCACTGCTCCCATGGTGAATCCCCACCGCTGCAGCTGTGTGCATGGCACCTTGGCTTTCCTCTGGTGTCTGCTTCTGGCATGATTCTCTGTAGTGCCCTTCACGAAGGCTGAAATGTATCTCATGGAATGTTGTCAACATGTGTCTTATGTCATGTTATGTATTTGTATGTTGTTGGCTTTTTATTTTAACCGCTTTTACTTCTAACTTCTTACCAGAGTTTGTGCAATGAAATCTGAAATAAAGAATTGTGCCTTTCAGAGACTTGTACCCACATGAACTTTCAAAATTTGCTTAACCATACAGATTTAAAGCCCTACAAAAAATAGACCAGACTATGAACATAACTTATGCTTTAAAGCAATGTGTAATCTTTTATGTATATTTGAAAAAAAACAACCAAGTTTTCCCACTAAAATGGGAAGGACTTTATTAAAACAGATTTTTAATCGACATGAATTTCCTTAGGATATTTAAGTATTTTGAAAACATATATATAACATTTATTATAAAGAAGTAAGAAATATTTTAACATTTCAGCTCTGTGGGTATGTATTTTAAGCAATTGCGTCTGACAGACCTGGAGCTCTGATCCAGCTGGGCATTAGAAGATATCAAAAATGGATTTTTAAAAGGGGAAAAAAATCCCAATAGTAAATACGGAATTACGAGCTAAGTGTAAACCGTGCTGTTTGGGAAATCCGTGTAAATGTCGATGCGTAAATGTCTATGTATTCAGTTTCCACGGTGCGTTGCGCATGGTGGAGGCGCAGCCCCAGCGCACGGCTGTGCTGTGTCCCCTCTGTCCGTGTCCCCCTGCTCCCGCCCAGCCCTTGCCTTTGTCACGTCTCTGTCTTGCCAAACATTTCCCTTGTAGGTGGCTGCCGCTCCGTCCGCCGCTGTCTAACTCTTTCCCTTCTCTGACCCGTCTAGAGCCTGGAAGAGGAGATAACCTCCATTTTGTTTAGTAAGGAGCGCTTCGGCGCCGGCACCAGCGGGCCCTTCGCCGCCGCCAGCCCGGGGCCAGCAGAGGGCGCTGCGGGGGAGCAGACGGGCGCCGCCGCGGCCGCGCCGCCCCAGGTGCTGCGCGGGGCCGGGGCAGGGACGGGGCCGGGCTGCGGGCGGCTGCTCCCGTGCGTCCCGGCCTGCCTTAGAGCGGCGTGCCGGCCTGCCTCAGAGCTTAGCTCTGCCTCTGCAGCACGCCACAAACAGGGAGGAATCGGTGCTTGGCTAAGCTTATGCTCCGTAGGTGCTGCGCTAGGTAAACAGCTAGTAAAAGCTAGCATTAAGTCACAGATGGTGTGTTGATTTTTGTATTCTTTTCATTTGAGCTCTTAATTTTGCTGCAGACTGTTCACTAAAAACCTGTTTGATTAAAAAAACCTGACACCTAATACATAATTTACTGTGGGCTCTCAGATAGCGGTCGTTATTTTGTTATGCAACAAATACTAATATAGCTGCTTTAATATCATCCTTTTGGCTCCAAACTGAATTCTAATAGGATCTTCTTGGTAATCATGTATTGCTATTCTGGCAACATACTACCCTAAGCAGTCTTCCTCTCGTTATCTATTAAGTTTCATAAAGTAACAGAGCAAAGACAATGAATAAAACCATACAACAAAGTCTTTTTTACTATTTTTTAAATTATGGCAAACTGGTAGTAGAACATTATTTTTTTGCTGTTTACTTTTTAAAAATATTATTTATTCTGAATTCTTGATTTAACTGAGAGAAATAACTGCCTCAGTAGCATCACTGGCTAGTTGCATTCATGCTTTTTTTTTCAGGCTTTCATAATTCAATTCTTATGCCAATAATAATTTCCATAACTCTTACCTACTTTTGATCAAATATCTCGATGAACTTTAAGGAAACTATCATCTTGCAGTGAATATGTAGCATCTGTCTAGTATCATGCGTATACATTCTTAAAAGCTTGCTTGGAGGATGTTGCACTGTTGAAAAGGGTTATGCATTGATTCTTGTCCTCTGATTACTTTTTGTTTCACAGAGACATCCTTCCAGAGCAGAAGGGCCTTGTACTGGAGTCAGCGATGCTGATAAGGTTCTGCAGATTTTTTTCCATGGCTAAATTTGGCTCTAACTCTTCCAATCCATCTTCATTCTTTCCTTCCTTCTTTTTTCAGTTAACCATCACAGCCATCTTTTGTCTTCCATATGACATGAACCAGCCATCAGCTAATTTTATTTTCATCATTTTAATTTATTCATATACTCTACTTTTGTTTTTCCTCATCCATGTTTTTTGTGCAGAGTTCACATGAGACTCTGGACATAGTGGAGGAGAAGAAGCAGGCAGAGTTTGGGATAGAAGAAACAGTAGTCGTAGACGAAACCAACAAAGGGAAAATACACGTTGCCACTGATGCTGGGGAGACATGTAAGGTGGAGCACCTGTCAAAAAAGGACTCTTCATCGTTGCCATCAGATAGTAGCAGCAGCAGCAGTAGTAGTGAGAGTGAGGATGAAGAGGTGGGAGAATACCAGCCCCATCATAGGTCAATTGAGGAAATCATCAGGGAAGAACAGGAAGAAGAGGAAGACGTGAAAAGGAAAGAACATGAAGAAAAAACGCAGCATGTGGAAGCCGTACCAGAAGGCAGTAAACTAAATGTCCCAGTTGAGCACACACAAGTTACAGCTGAAGATTTGGTTCAGGAAAATGCAGTTACAGTAGCTACAGAAGAGAAGAATTTGTCAGAACAAATTAAGCAAGATTTAGGTGAAGAAAAAGAGGAGGAACAGCTGAAACTCAATGGAGATGTGTCTCATGTTGACATTGATGTTACACCACAATTAATTTGTTGTTCTGAGGTAAATGGTAGAACAGTATGACAACTAGATTAAGCAGAGATATTTCTTGGGGTGAACATATACCTGCCTTTCTTCTTCTCCTATTCCTCCACATCTTCTGGCATCCAACAAGATTCAGATCATTTGGAAGGGGAAACCATTGATGAGCAGTGAAATTCTGTCTCCTTCAGTTATGGTTTCTGACTTTTTGCTAGAACTGAGTGAAAATCACCAGTAAAGGCAAACCTTCCGAAGACTGAGATCTCTTTTTTTTAAATCTCCTCCGTATTTTATATGCACATACATAATGTGTATTTATTAGTTATGTGTTTCCAGTGTTTTAAGTCTTGTCTTGTCTATTTGTCAACTGTTTTTGACAAGTCCATGACATGTAATTGTGATTGGAAAACTATTGCAAATTGAAATTAGAAAGCACCCGTCACAAATTTTTATTCTTTTTTTCCCTGTAATTACTCGCTGCTTTTCCTGCCTTTTTTTTCCTTCCTTCAGTAAAACATTACAGATTTTTAGGCTAGAATATGTGTGGCTAGAAATTGCATAGATGAGAGCACTGCACTGTTAAGTGGTGACGCTCGTATCATGTTTCTGTGAAGTCTTCTCGTGCACTAGATACTTAGGAAGCATGCAGGGGTTCCTGTCACAACCAGTTGTTTTAAGCCAAATGAGGTTGAAGAGTTCCTTACTGGGCAAACGTTAAAGAAGCAGAAAGGGAAAAAATTAAATGCAGGCATGTATGTCTTTGTAAATTTGTCATAATCTTCTCCTGAGTTTTTCACCAATTCAGTGGACTTTTTGTAGTTCTCTACCTGCTCGTTCTTGTAATGGTGGCAATTTTTTTTTCTTTACTTTTAAATTGAAACAACTCGCATTCTTTCTTTTGTTGTCTTTTGCATACACAACTGTTCTGATGAATTATATGAAAGAATTAGTTTATTAGACTTTTAAAATTTGCGAACACCCACACTTCCTAAAAACATAGATAGTTTGGAGGAAGGGGAAAAGGGCTACTGTGTGTGTAAGCTTGAAAGGGTGTTTGCATTTTTGTCCTGGCATTTTACCCCATATGTATTCAAAACCAATATAAGATAGCAGCTGATGCATCTAGAAAAATATCAAAAGGCTTTAGTTCTTAAATCTAATGAAAATCTCCTCCAATAAGATAAGTCATAGGTTCACTAGCTTACAGACCCCAGGTTAATTGCTTTGTTTGTGATATTGCAGAGAACACCACTAGTTTACTCTAAATTGTTGAAGTCGCTTTTTAGAATCTTTGTCAAAAGAAGTAATTGACTTACAGAAAAATTTAGACTGCTTAAAATACAGTTTTCAAAAGTTTTTCTTTTCCAGAACTAATACATATTATATAGTTAAACTTTTATGGAATTTCTAGTCCTGATTTGCAGACTGAGGAGTGATAGGTATTTTCCCAGATTAGTTCTAATACAAAGTTCATCTCTCTGAGCTAGCTGTCAATTTCTTAATCCAAACTAAGATTTTTTTTTTTTTTTTGTAGTGATCCTTTTACACATTTTCAGTACACATGTTGTAGCTTTGTTTTAGCAATTGCTCTTTGATATGTGCTGTTGGCTGAAACACTGAACTTTGACAAGGTTATTAGGAAATTAAATTTTCCTACAATATTATGGATATCCTAGAGAGCTGATATATTAATCTTCGTTTCACTTTGCTTTTTTACTGCGTGCTTTTTGTATGGGAAGTTAGTCAAATACTTATCTTACTGTTACGCTTTTCTTGAGCTTTTGGTTGTGTTTTCTTGGTCCACTTTACAAAACTTCTTCTGTCTTTTGAATTGATTGTTTATTTCTTGCATCACAGCCTCCAGTAGTGAAAACAGAGATGGTCACCATTTCGGATGCCGCACAGAGAACTGAAATCTCCACTAAAGAAATTCCAATTGTTCAAACAGAAACCAAAACTATCACATATGAATCTTCACAGGTATGGTGACTGGTTTGTTTGCAATCTTATTTTCATTCCGATTATGTAGATCAAAATAGATAATGTCCAAAAATGCTTTTCAAAAGCATATACTTTTTTTCTAGCAGATAAGATTATACTTAGGCTATGAATTAGGTAAGTGAAATGTTACAAAACCATATTACTTAAGAAGTTCTAATTTTCTTTTTCTGTAAAAAAGACTTAGTTACTGTCTGCAAAAGTATAACTCACTTTAATCCAGTTTTGGAAACTTGATTAAAATATCTCATTGCTCCTGAAAGGAACACTTAATTGTGATCATGAATTCTCCCCAGGAATGAGCCGTAATAAGAGCCTTACATGACTCTGTAAACTTGGATGGCTTCTATTTATGTTTCAGTTCTAGCTGAATTAAAGACTGTTTAATAAGAAAAATAGCCTTTCCTCCTGTGAAAACAAAGGTTTTTAAATGCCAAAATACAAAAATACCTTTTTCTTATAGCTTGATGGCACTGCTGTTGGTGATAGTGGTGTGCTGGTGAGTGCACAGACAATTACATCAGAGTCCATTTCTACTACCACAACTACACACATCACAAAGGTAAAATATATTTAATGTCTTTCTTAACTAAAAAAGACACCGGGCCCTCAAAACACAATTTTGCATGAAGTTTCTTGTATATCTGCTCATTCATTGACAAAAACTAACTTGAAATGGAAGGGATTTATTTCAGGCATGCATGAGAGTAAATCTTTCTGTACATAGATTTTTAAGACAGAAGTCCTAATGAATAAACAGGAATATCTGGGAAAAATATGATTAGTGGTTTTTCAGTAGTTCATGTAGGTCTTATTTCAGTATTTGACAAATGAGTATGTAACTTTTTAAAATTTTTACAGATTCAGCCCTGTCATCACTCACTGATATCCTACAGAATCTTTGCTAATGTAACTAATTTGTCTGAGGTCCACAGGAGCCCTGCTAATGCCACGGTGGTGAACTGAAACGTTTTCCCAGACTTTGTGTTGATCATCCTTGTGCTCCCAGGTTTAGGGTATATTTAAAAACAGATCATTCTGCTACGTTACTTTGCAAGCGTATTTGGGTGCTGAATTATTTGCTCTGCATTCCATGCTTGAAAAGGAAAGGAGAACTCAGTGTTAATGGGAGATCACATCTGTTTCATGTTTTACATGAAACATGTAATGTTTCATGCCAGAGTGTGTTGAAGTACCAAAGCGTGATGATGATTATTGTTATTGCTAATTTATGTAAATATTTTTCAAATTTTAGGCATGCCTAAACAACACAGTTTTCAATTCCTCTTTGAACTCTTAGCATCTTTTTCTAAGAAAATTATAGAAAGCATTGTTTAGGGCAAAGAAAAATGGAAGAGGGAAACAAAGTGTGAATTCAGGATTCCCCCCCCCCAAGACACAGAAGTTTTACAACATGACAGAATTGAACAATAGTTCACTGCTCACTGGATATATTTTCTAAAGATTGAAATGTTCTGAAGATTGAAAGTCTTATGCACAAAATGACAGAGGAAAGATAATGTTGGAAAGTGAGTCACATAAAGTAAGCTCGGAATTAAAAGTGCATGTGTTTTGTTATACAGACTGGTCAACAGATCCTTTTCAGACTCCTGCTCCCTTTTGGAAACATTAAACCACCACCATTTTAGGGAAAAAATATTTATTCAATGAATTGAATCAGAGTTTTGACAGGAAATGTACATTTGCTTGTCAAGTTCAGATGTCAAATAATCTTGCTTCTTGGAAGGAACAGTTAAAGAAAATGGTTTCAGTCTTGTCTTCTGCTGAAAAATTACTGGGATTACCATGATGCAGCAGATCCTTCTTTTTTGAGTTGATGATAAGCAGTCTAACAAGATTGTTTGAATTTTCTAAGCTACCTTTCTATTTTACATCGCAAACTGTTCATTACTGATAAAGGGACCTTCTAAAATAGTTTTAATATTCTAATGGTGCTCTTTACAGAGTCATCTTAGCTCTTCTCTAGTATGGTCAGTGTATCTTAAGTAGTAGTTTATTCTTTTCTCATACACAGGCTGATTTAAAAGGCAAATAATGTTTTTTCTGTGAGAATTTTTTTATAAGGTAAAGTATTTTAATCATTAGAATAAGAAGTAAAGAAAAAACCTGCAAAACTATTCAGCAGTGTGAAATATGTTGAAAATATCTGGTGAAGGTCCTTTAATGACAGAATTAAAAACCAGATCATCTTTGTCTTAATGGCATAGGATTATGACCGAGGAGAGGCCCATGATAGATGGGTTGAAATAAAAGACTCCTGGAATTTTCATGTTGCCAGATTTATATGGCAGAAGAAGCTGGAATTACAGTTTGCCAAACATGGGCTCCAGTAACAGGAGTAATTCTCTATTGCTTGATTTTTATCAAGTTTAGCAATTGCTAGAAGGTGACCAACTGCATACCTGAAAAAGGAAAGGATGATTTAGCACTGAACACATTTAGTACAAATTGCAACTCAGACACAGAAATCTGTTTGCTGCAGTGCAGCAGAAAGCAGTGCTTTGTGGAAATATGGAATCATTACAGGGATGTTGTGGTGTTTTTCTTCTGTCATCTGTAGATGGTAAAAGGTGGAGTATCAGAAACAAGAATTGAGAAGCGCATTGTCATTACTGGAGATGCAGATATTGACCATGATGAGGTGAGTATGCAAACTTAACATTTAAAATGTGGGTTTTGTAGTCTGGTGAGATCTAGATGATGTTTCAGAAATCTGAAGTAAGAGAAAGGTAGAAAAATTGAATGCACTTATATAGAAAGACCCTGAGACTGTTAATTGTGGCATAGTTATTAATCACTAGTGTTTTGCAGTTAAGAAGCCTTTTGAATATATGTGAAAGGAAAACAGCATTTGTAAATTTGCATCATAGATCATGTGAATGGATTTTACTATTTTTAAAGGGATTACTCTTCTTGGAAGAGACCCAGTTTATTTAGTTCAGCTTTTGCATTGGGAGGAAAAGCATTACTGAAATAATCTTATTTTGATACGCTAATCTGGATAGATGGGAGTCTCTGCTGCATTGTTTCAGCAACATCTGAATGAAGTGCTCATTTTGACTGAAAACTTTGAAATACCTTAAAACATAAACTGCTTGAGTTTAAAAATTAGGTTTTGGCCAGTATTTGTAGAATTATGTGTAACAAAAGTGATTGTTGATCTGCTGAAATTGTATGTACCTTTCATCTCCATCAGTACTAAAGCAGTATTTTACAATGTCTTAGCAACTAAGGTTAAAATCACTTCTGCGTGGCAAATTAATATGGCTGAATTTAAGAACTACACAGGAAAATAATTGACAAAAGTCAATTATCTGGTCCTTGTAATGATGATTACACAGAGGGTTTTTTAATCTAAGAAACTATAGTAACAAAGGCAATCCCCAGTCATTGGTTAATACAAATGGAAAAGCCTACCTTGCCGTGGATATCTTTCTAACTTCCCAAAGGCTTCACAGATCAGCATAACGGTTTAATTTAACTTACATATTGTAATATATTGAGAGTTTGCAAGGAATTTATTTTCACATTTTGATTTGCGTCCAGAAAGTGTCTTTTCACAAGCTGAATCTCTTCTTGACACTTGTAATTAAATGCGCTGTTTAGCATTAGGATGGCTCTTGTTTGCCTTGACACATGTTCAGTGCACTTCAGGTGTCTGGAAAGGTCACAAAATAGTTTTAGTATACCAGACAATTCTCAAAGCCATTCTTTAATTTGAGACAAGAGAATAATGAAGTAAAGAATGAAATTATAAAAAAGGAAGTACAAAATAGAATTTTAATCACTAAAGTTTAAAACAACAGTGACCAGCTTTTAAGTGATTTAAGAAATATCTGCTGCTTTTTCTTAAGTGAATGTTGAGCTTCTTAAGTGCCCAAACTACATGCTGGATGTTTTTTATTTTGTCTTTTAGCTCCCTATATGACTAAACCAGTTTTCAATAGGAAAATAATATTTCAGTTTGGAGTTTCAGAATACAAATGTTTGTATTACTTGTTGTAATTTAACAATTAGAGTCTTAGGGGTTTTTCATTGTTTATGGTTTGATTGTAAACAAACACCAAACATCAGTATTGTACCAATACACATTGTGTGTCCTGTACATATTCCCTTAATAGGATTTCAAATTCAGTATCACATAATAGTTAGGGTGCCTAATGCTGGTGTATTCAATCTCTCTTCAGAGTTAGTTATTTCTTCTCTCAGTTAATACCTGTAGCTAGCTCAGGAAATAGTCACTTTTCTAAATTAAGATAAACCTTTTTGTTGCACTATATTTTCCTTGCTTCTTCTAGTATTTTGGGGGGTGTTTAGTTGCATTTGATACTAAGGTGAACAGGTGAACTGTTGCCTCAGAATGCCTTTCCTTGTCTTCTGGTTTTTTCTTATGTTAGGTTCCAGCAGTAGTACAGCTTACTGAAATAAGATGTGTAGGTCAGGGCAAGAAAGAGAAGGTACCAGGTGCTGTTTAACCTGGGATGATTCAGAGGGTGCTCTTATGTGGTTTACTATGATGTAGAATAAAATACTGCATTTCAGTTGGAAGGGACCTATTGATGATCATCTGATCCAACTGGGTATATTGGTACATCTCTTTAGATGATAAAATTTCTTAGGATGGGGAGGGATTACAAGAAGGTGAATGATACTTACATTTATACTTCCCTGAATTAAGCTAGAGAAATTTCTCTTAAACTAGTACAAGGAGGAAAATGAGATTCTTGTGCTGAGAAAGAAATTTCTGTTATGATGTGATTCCAGAGTTTCAGTACCATAGTTAGTATACATTCCAAGGTATCTTTCTGTTTTCTTCAGGAAACTGAAGGGCACTCTTATTTTTCTGTACTATCTTATACTTTTCTTAAGGTGTTATTTGTTAGATCTTTTGAAGAAGTTCAAAAACTTCTGGGATATAGGAATACTTTTTTTCTCCTTAGATGAGCTAGAAAGTTATATTACAGCTTTATGGTTATTTGTTACTTCCTGAAAATCTTGGTAAATTTTTAGCATGGTGGGTTTGGTTTTTTTCCCTCTCACTTGGGTTTTGTGTTTTGGGAATTGGTTTGGTTTGGGGTTTGGTTAGTTATTTACCCTTGATCCCTCTCAAGTTCAGGAATTTACAGTTCTGAAAAATTATAACCAAATTTTCCAAATGCTCCAATGTCCTCCATTCTGTGGCCCCACATGAATGTCCTTTGGTGTGTTAAGTTCTATATTTTAAATACATTTGCAGGCCCTGGCACAGGCAATCAAAGAAGCCAAAGAACAGCACCCTGACATGTCTGTGACAAGAGTGGTGGTGCACAAAGAAACTGAACTTGCTGAGGAAGATGAAGACTAAAATCAAAAATGCCCTCAAGCAAATACTTCAGGTAAGCTTATGTATATAATTAACATAAGAAAACATAGCATCAGTTTTCTGTTGCATTCATGTCTTTTCAGCTGAAAAATATGGGGCATCTTTAAGATAGGCATTCACAAAAGGGTAAGTTGAAATAGGTGCTAATAGAAGACTATTAGAGTAAGAATTTTTATCTTAGGTCTAATCTGACATTAATTTCAGTTGCAAATATTCCTATGTATGTCTCCCAGTTTTGTCACAGTGCTCTCATGGCATTTTCTACAATGTTTGGTCAAGTTATTATAGTTTATATTGAAGTGAGCTGGGGCTATTCTGCAAAATGTGAAGTACGTGTCACACTTTTCTGTTTACCTGCACAATTACAGTTCTTGCCTAACATCTTGCTTGTTTAGTGGGAAGACTGTGTAGTTTCCAGGAAGGACACACTTGGACATTTGAGTTTAGTCAGCTAATCCTTAATCCTAAATACACTGAAATTTTGGCCTTTTATCATTTTCCCAGGCAAGAAGGTAAATGTATTGGAAGCTAAAGTTTTAAAGCCTTTTATCAGTTGAAAAAGCTATTTGAAGTTATGTTAGTTTATTAGGCTTTCCTTTCTAGGTAGAGGAAAAAAAAAAGAAGGAAAAAAAAACACAATACAGCTCTGCTTTATGTATTCAATAGAAAGATCAGGATGAACACTGAATAAATCTGCTCTTGCACTCATTATAGGCTAATGTCTTAAAGCTCAGTAACCATTTGGGGTGTAAAGCTTCAGATTTCCTTTGCTTGTCACGCTGTTGGTATGAGACTCAAGCTTCAGGGTTTTTGAAACTTGATGGTTTTGTTAATGGTAGATTCAGATTCAAGAAAAAGGTTTTGTTAATGGTTAAATGGTTATGTCAATGGGAGAGATTTTTAAAGAAATTAAGTTTAAAAACTTTCAGTTGTTTAAGCCTTCTTTAGGAGACCTGTGAATTTTTTACCAACCAGTCTCTGTATTTAGCTAGAAGAGCAGCAATGTTATTGGCACATCTAAGAAGAAAAATTGTTTTAGTACAACTTTGAGTTTTTAATATGCACTTTGATCAATGTTGATGTAGGGGGAGACAGGTAAAAGAAATACATTTTGTATGTTTTAAAGAAATGAGATTAGTCATGATTCTTATTTCCCTGGTTCAGTATTTTATACAATGGTGGCTGTGCCCCGTGCACAAGAGACGTCTATGTCCTGTGCAGGCAGGCATTCCCTTAGTATTGAAAAAAATTCTTTACCCAAGGAAACTACCTGTTATAAATTTCAACCTGCAGCTTTAGCAGACTTGAGCACAGCCGTGAAGTGCAAGGAATATATGAAAAATGACACACTGACTTGATTCCAAATTTGGTGTAAGCTACTAGAGTGGAGGATATTTTTCACATAATCCTGATAATTTGTCATGTTAAAAAGATCCACTTTATTCCTGTGCCTGAGTTTTCTAAGACCTGAGGATTTAACTGTCGAGTATCACTTCTGGGATCGAGAAGAGGAAAGATTCAGTTATCAATTGAGAGGATACGAATGCTGTTCCATGGAGCATGACCATTATCAAGGAGTTGGACTCTTCCTGAGCTAGTCTGATCACAGATGCATATTTTCAGCTGAAAGACATAGACTAAATCCTTCGCTTATTTAGTCTACCTACAAGTGTCTCTTTTCCTAACATCTGGATAGTAGTGGGGGGGCCTGTGTGTGGCTGAGGAAGGGGAGAGCTAATATACATTGCCAGCTGTTGACATGGATAGGGTCAGTTAAGAGACTGCCTGTGGTGGGGTATTGGGGCAAGAGTTTTTCATCTGCTGGCAGAATTGTTGGGTCTCATCACTGCACATGTTAACTCTCCCGAGAGTTTGTCCTGAACTCCTGCTACGTGCAGTACTGCATAGAGCAGCAATGTTGAATGCCATGGAGATTATGAGGATAAGAGTAGGATGCCTGCCCTCTGCTTGCAGACAGGAAGTTTATCCACCTTCTCTGTCAAAGTGGTTCCGGTTGCCTTTCCTGACCTCGTACAGATTGTGCTAGAACTACGATGTTTGTTTTGATCCTGTGTGTTTAGACAGTATCTTCTGGCCAGTTTTCCTCTGAGCTTCTCAGCACGTAAATTTACATCCTTTTTCAGGATGTAAAACATAGAACTAAGTTTGGGCTGCCTCTAGAAAATTTCTTCAGATTTGGTCAGATCATTGTGTGTTTGAAAAAGAAATTAATAATTTTTGTTCATAAATGTACAAACCAGGAGAAAGCATGGATCACGTTCGGAAGTGCTAGATCAGCACACAACTGGATATTCATATTGTAGCGTTAATACTTTTAAAAGTTATTTTCACATTAGATAATTCTAGAAACTGTAAATAACAATGGAGGGGGGGTTGCTTGTGAAGGAAAATTTGGGAAAAGCACCAAAAATAAGAAACACTACATAAACGTCTGTTTTTTCATTGTACCTTTATTTCAGCATTCAGTTGGATTTGTTTTGTAGCTTTGTTGCTTAGTGACACTGAAAATGAGTATAACATGTATGCTCCAGCTTCAGTTTGAAAGCACAGGAGAGGATAAGGAACTGTACTGAACTGTGAGATAGGAGGGTGTCGATGGGTCCCCACATCACATAAATGTTCTAGAAGGCTTGGGAAAATGCACATCACTGTTTGCAGTAAGGAGAATGCCCGTGCTTTGGGTGATTTCACTGGTCCCTTGGTACGCAGCAACATTAAACATGCACACACAAACCACCCCTCGCATATTTTCAGCACTTCCATCGCAGGATCTAAGGTAGAAAGATACACTGAGGCAGCAGAAGACATGGTTTGGATTTGCAGGGTTTTACTATTATATGTGCTACCATCACATTTTTCATTTATTATTAATCAGTGTGAATTTAAAAGTCTTGGGAGCAGGGATTGCCTCTTCTCCTATATGTGTGTAGACTTTGCCAGTTTCTTCATGCTATCTTTATCCTTGTTCAACACGATCAATCCCACAGAAGTAATTGCATCTTTTTAGACGGGGCTGGGTCATGGGAGGAAAAAATTATCTTGGCAGGTTTGTACCATGTTTCTACATTAGTGGCCAGCTGCACTCTGCATTCTGTTCCTTCATCAAATATTTAACTACTTTGTAAAAATTTTATTCAGGAAAAAAAAGCATTCAAAGAATTCTTTCCATTGTGAGGGTTGGTTTTTTTTGCATTTCTGAGAAATATATACATTGTGGAATGATTGTTTGCAAAATACTGGAGCGTGTCAGATGTTCTCCTCTGAGTTTGCCAATTGCTTTACAGGTTCATGGTCTGCAATGCTTGTGAGAGAATAAAAGAGGACATTTCTCCATGCTACTTTTGTGTTAGACCTGGAGACTTGTTTGATTGATGATGCCTTTCAGTTAAACTTTAGGGAAAAAATTCAGTAATATAAACAAAAGGAAGCCACCTGAAGTGCCTTGAGTATCTGTCAAGAGCCTTTTGCTCTCCTGTGCTAAGGCAATGGAGTCATGCGATGAATTTTGCATAGTTGTTTCTGAGGTGATGAAAACTGATGACTACAGCAGTATTCTTTGTGTAGACTTGTTTTCTTTAATAAAAGCAAAAGATACTGAATTCTGATTCTGAGGGATTACTGAATTGAACAAGTACCTTCCTTTTTTATTTATGCTCTAGGTTGTGAATTAACATTTTCAGTAAACTGTGTGAGTGGCTGCAGTTAAAATAACATGAGAATTTGGGGGAGGGAAAAAATGCTCTAAAGCAAGATGAATACCTGGAGAAAGTGTAGTACTGTTTGCCTAATATTGGTTGAAGGGGGTTTTAGTCAATGCAACATTTTTTTATGAAATAACCTTCCCTTCCTGTAAAAAACAACCCAAAGAACCCTGCATAGAGAAAGTTACTTTCTGACTCTGATGTGACATTCACATGGTATCTGTTGCAAATGCTTATGTAACCTTCCACCTCATTTTTTCTTCCAGAAATAAAAATTATACTGACCACGAAGAACTGTAGTCATTCCAAGTCATCACAACTCCACTGAATCCACCAAGCCTAGCAACAGTGACCATATGTGCACGACTTAAATGCCAATACCAAACTCCATTTTAACATCTTTGGTCTATATTCCCTTACAATCTTTATTGTTTATTTTTATAACCACTTCTTAACAATCTTAGAGATTTTTTTTTTCTAAATGAAGTTTTAGAGGGTATGATCTTCTTTTGCACAAATACTTGTATTTTTGAAACTGATTCTTAATTATATGAAAGTGAACAAAAGAAGTCTGGAAATCATTGTTCACTGGAGCAGGTGGTAATTGTGCAGGAATGAGGATCTTTACTAATTTAGATATAGTTTTTTCAGATATTTCAAATGAAATCTCTTACTGGAGTAATTTACAGATTTTTTTCAGATTATTCAGGTAAATATATGATATCACATAACAAAGTTTTTTATAAAAATAAAACATTTGCTAAAATTTGAAAAAATATATTTCTTTGGATAAATTTTATACTGGTATCTCTGTAACTCTTTCTTTTCTAAGGCGCTCCTCTCTGTGGAGCAGAGATGGTGTGGCAGTCTGTAGAGGAGAAGGAGTTGCAGACACATTTCTTCTGACTGAGCACTGTGTTCTTTTTGCACTTTGGTGCCAATGCTCAACTTTTTGCAGACTTATTGCTGTCTGCAGCATTCCAGATAAGGAAAGAAGGAAGAACAAAATATCTTTCTCTTTTTCCAACAAGAGATGATCTAGGCAGCTTAAAACCGTAGTGCTTTTTTTCTTACTGTGTCCCAATTTCAATACTTCCATTATTTGAATACATGTGTAGAATGCTCGCTTGCTCTTAAACCTCACTGTGTCTCCATGTTAGAACTGACATTTCTGTTACAGAGAAGGTATATGTTTCACATGCTTCCTCTAATGGTTAATGCAGGTTTTTAGGATACTGAATAAAAGGTGTAAAATGGACTCCATTCATAAAGTAATAAGAGAGTACCATCAGTTGAGACTGCCATGGCAAAAACCTGTTAATTATATTGGGGTTTATTTTTAATTTGTTCTTGCAGGGGGGTTGTTTGTTTGGTTGTTTGTTTTTTTTTTGCTGTTGACTCTGTGTATAGTTAAAATGCCAAATTAGATTTATAGTAGCTTGAAGTTGTATTAAGTGATATTTTGCTTTCTGTAATTCTGTTATAAAATAAAGTTGTTTATTCTCTGTATGACTTTGGGGACTCAGACGTAAGCTTGGAGGATATTTAAAGTGAGCAGATTACTTCTGAGAACTGCAATTCTAGAGGTCACAGAGCCTTAAAATAGGGATTAGTGTGAGTGGTCTGCAGGGCTGCCAGAAGGCTGGTATGATTGCCTGGTACTTGAGTACCAGTGTTTTCTAAACATCTTCCAATAAACGTCTTGATAGCTGTAGTTTAGAGAAGAAATCTTCAGCTTCTAAAACAGAGGAGATTGAACATCACAGTGAAAGTTAAAATGCCCCTCAGTCTGCAAGTGCTTCTGCTGAGTTCATTGAGTTAGGATTTACTGTGGTTTTCAGATAACAAAACAAATCATAAAACTTCTCACGACATCCTTCGTCACTTCTGAGCAATGTATTTTTGGTGCTATTCTCAGTTTAGATGGCTGCCATCTGTCAGCGTGCTTGTGTAACAGAAGTTCTTGTTAGCTTTGGCTCTGCATAGTTTGGATAACATAGGACAACAGTAACAGAGATGTTAATTTCTATGCATATATAGTCATTCTCAATTGCATCCACATTACCTGGAAAATTAGCAGATAACAGCTTACCTGCTTTCCTTCAACACCAGAGATACTCTGCCTTTCAAAAACAGGAAGAGAACCCCATCCAGCATGACCAAATAACACTGCCACAACACTGTGTGAGTAGAGAGGTTGTCAAAGAAGTGGCAAGTTTGGAATATGTAAGTGTATGTCAAAATGGACAAACATGCATTTAGAAGGATGTCTTAATGGATTTTTCCTACAAAAGTGTAAGAAAAAGCTATATAAAAGTCCTTAAGGTATTTTTGATATAGTGTAGTATTAGTTGCAGATCTCGTTTGATGAGAGGAAAGCATATTACTTGAACTCATTGATTTGGATTGGTCTGATTAGTTAGACACTAGATCAATATTCGTTTAATTGCAGTTGTATTTTAATCCTTAAAACTGCAAATATAATATTCATGAAAATATTATTTTCACTGAGACACATCTCTCTTCAAATACTTACAGAACCTTTTGTTAGCGAAAAATTAATAGTATTTTCAGGTCAGTATAGCATAGCTTGTGCATAGCTGTCACTTGCATTGATTAAACGTGTACTAATTAAACAGCCATTGTCATGCAGAAAAACATAAGCCCTAAGTGTGATCAGTCCTAAAAATAGTCAAGTTTTACAGATTCTGGTTGTATTTAATTATTCAAATGTTCTGGAATATTGTGCCATTCTGATGAACTCTCGTTGTTACCTTTTTATATATGGTATATCTACAGCAAAAACTACAACATGCAAAAATAGAAATTGCCTCAAGGCACTTCACAAGCCAGCTTTATAATACATGGTCAATTTCAAATACAATTACAGTTTTTCAGAAATTAATTCTGCTTAAATACTTAGAAAAGTGAGTCATGTGGGTGTTACACAAAACCATTTAATACCTCTTCCTTTTTAATAATGCTAACCTAAGGGTTCATAATAAATGTTGGATTTGTTCTACAGATTGTTTCCTAGATAAAAGTTTTGTAAAGGGCAAGCATGCAACTCCAATGAAAAACTTTAAACAAAAGATTTATTGCTAAAAGCAATGAGCAGCTATAGTACAAAGTATTTCTTGAAGTATTCTTCTATTTGACAGTCAAGCTGAATAGCAGCTTTTAATTTGGCCGCAAAAGACATCAAACAGATGGAATAAAATATATACTGAACTGACTACATGTCTGGAAGGCTTGAAACTTCTGATTTTCAGGTTGCTCAGTTGTTTGAGGGTTTCGTACTGCACTTGAAAAAGAGATAGAGTAGTAATATTAATACAAATTACAGGCATTAGAAATGCTGTGGTAATTCATGTGGTGTTAAAGTATTCTGTTTGGTGTGAGGCAAATCCTACCAGAGTTTTTGGAGGTAAGTCTATATGAATGTCTCTACTGGGCCAGGCTAAGTGACTAACTCTCCCAGATCTCTGCCTCTGAAGCTACTGGTACTTGCCTTGGAGTGTGTGTAAGTATAATTACTATACTAGAAGGTGGTACTTTCCTAAATATTCTTCCAGCTTTGAGCAATTTTCAAAGACTTACTGGCCCATCAGTCTTTCGTATTTATCTGCCTCTGGATTTTTGGCTAATTGCTTTTTAAAAATTTATTCTGGCAGGCATTTTAACCATTCTTATGTGTCATAAGGAGAAAAGAACCAAAACCACCTTTTCTGTCTTTTGAACCTGCTCCTGCTCTTCCTTCCTTGGTCAGCATCACTGCAGGTACTGGAAGAGACACCTAACAATCGCCCTCATCAGTCATTCCCAGCCAAAAGTGATTTCACAATCCTGTATCACTTTACCATCTTTCTCTGTACCTTTCCAACTTAAATGCTGAGACTTTAAATTCTGTTCTGGGAAGGGAAGGAGAAGTCACAGGCAGGAAGGTTTTAAAAGTGCTTACTGGTTGTTGGTGGAGTAGAGTCCTAACTTCACATTATTGCTAGAGACAGGAAGAGAGACGACTCCTCAGTGACAACAGTAGTTAAAGATAAGTTATTTCCTTGCAATTACTCTATATATATTTAGATAATGCTTGCACAATTTATCTAGACAAAGATTTAGTTCTATGGTGTTATTTAAATATGTATTTTTCCTTTTTGAAGGAATTATATAGGATACAATGGTGTGTTTCATGCCGGTAGCATGAAAACATTTTTCTTGACACTATTCAGTAATGGAACTGAAAACAACAAGGCCTGGGAATTTTCATTGCATGTTGCTGAGTCGTGAATGTCAGATCCTCCCACAGTTGAGCAGTTACAGCTCAATCAGCAGTTCTGTCAAAGGCACACAGTGTATGTATATAGTAGTATTTTCGGTATCCATACCACCGTTTTACAGTGAAGTGCCATTTAAGAGTGTTACCACTTGTTGACATTTCAGATCTCCCCATTCTCAGACACACTGTGGAATTAACAAAATCAATTTTCATTCTGTATTTTTACATGCAGCCCCGGCCAATCTTTTCTTGGGCAGTGAGAGAGTGAGTGTTTGGGATTCTGTATGTTAGAATTCCTTTAGCATCAGATCAATATCCCAGACCACTGCTTTAAGAAGGCAGCATCCTTCTTAAATGTAGAAAGTAAATTCTTTGCAGCAGCTGTCTCAACTTCCCTGCAAAAGATTGTGTTTGCAATTGCAAACAATTGTCTCTTCATCTGTGCAATGTATTCTGTTATTTGCACAGATGTAAAGCAGTGTGACGAACTGTGTCTTTTAAAATTTGGGTAGTATTAAAATGAGAGAGACTGTAAAGGTACTTGCTGTTTAAATTCTTTTTTCTCCACAGTCTTTATTAAATTACAGTGTTTTTTTAAACCTGTGGTCATGGCCTAATTAGTATTTCTATAAAATGATTCCAAGGAATTCTTAAAAGTCTATGAGAACTGAAACTGTGCAAACCACACATAATCTCAGACAAGGCCTTATCCACTCTTCTTGCAGGATGGGTAATGACAAATAGCTTTTATGAAAGATAATTGCAGACAGCAATCACTAGCAGACAGGGACAGTAAACACTGAGGACAGTAATGATAGTCACTTCTCATTCCTTGCCAGTTTGGGTTTAAACTTGAGAGTTGGAATCAGAGAAACTAAAAGCCAGTTATACCTGCAAACAATTGGAGTTGCATTTTTGTGGGCCATCTACCACAAGCAATCTGAGATGCACTAAAAATTGTACACCCACAGCTACAGGAGAGCAGGTAGGAAGATTTTTTTTAAAAAAGTGTGTCAACTGACACACAAAAAAAGATAACTTCATGCTTGTGCAATTTTTTTATTTGAAAAAGTCATCCATTTGTCCTTAAAGGAGAATAATAACTGTTTTACAGAATCCTGACTGAATCTTTCCATGGTTTCAAAATCTGGCATTTTTAGTCAGCAGAGAGAAATCCTTTTGTTTCCTGTTACTGTTATATTTTTCTTCCAAATTCTATGGAAAGGATACTTTACAAAACCCACAGTGGATTTTTTCCCAAAGTTTACAAGCTAATGAACGTCAGTTCCCCTTCAAAACCCTTTTCTATTTCCCAGATGTCAGTGGTTGGTATCAACTTGTTATTTATGCATCTTGATTTAATAAGGCTGCCTGCCTTGTATGTGCCAGCTCAGCTCTCTCAGGATCTCGTTATGTCGCTTTCTCCTTGGTAGGCCAGGGAGGGGCTGGTGAGCGGGGTGCTGTCCCTCCCCACAAATCCTTTGTCACACAAGGGAGCCAATGCAGTCTAGTGCAGGGGGTGTCTGCTCTCTGCTGAGCTGCACAAAGGGCAGCTTAGAGCTTACAAGAACTCTTTGGATGGCAGCGGCGATTTCATTAGGACAGCACAGCACTAACTTCTCCCCTCCAGTTTTGTTTTCCTGCGTGGTGTTTATTTACAGCTGGTTATTATTAAGCCTGCAGCGCTGAGTACTGGGTGTAAGCTTGCTTCCTGAGACGTGAAGCTCCCTTAAATGTCCTTGAGTTCTTGTATCTGTTCTCTTTCTGTCCGGATCTCCTGAGTTTCTTCCACTGACCGTGGTGATTCAGGAAGGCATTCCCAGGGTCTTGTGCTATGGCCATTTCCTCCTCAACTGAAAAATAATCCAAACAACACAAAAACCCCATAAGAATATGGATTGATTTCTGATTTCTTATGGTGAGGTTTCATAAAGAAAAAGAGTGGCATATATTAAGAACTAATCTTATTAAGGTGAAGGTTTCTAAGGAGCACACTGGTATTAGTTTGCCCATGATCCTAGAGGGAAGTCTTCTGAGTGTGAGTCTGGGGCTGTTTCTATGCCCAGTGAAGCGCTAACACAAACTATTGACATCAGCAGAAATGCTCTGTTTTTGTTTGTCTCCACAGCTTTCAATCAGAATCAAATCCTTAAACAACAGCGAAAAACATAGATAGCTTGCACTGGCAGTTCATGTTCTGCTTTGCTGTGGCTGTGCTGTGGGAACCTCGAGCTGGCCTGATCCTCCCAATGCTGCCTTTGGTGCAGACAGATCAGAAAAATGCTTGCTGCCCACATAACTGGATATCTTCAGAATACAACGGTGCTGTTGGAGGCTAGGAGATTATTTGAAGAAGGATGGAGAAACAGAAAATAAAAAAATTAAAAAAAAAACATAAAGCACTTGTTATTGCTAATTGTTCAGGAGAAATGTGTGCTATTTTGTTAGATGATTTAGTTTTATTTATAAGGTACTTATATACTGATATATTTATGCAGAGCCTCTCTCTTGCTGCACAGAGAAAAATTAAATGCTCATTTAACAATGAAGCAAGGCAGCCTTGATTTTAATAATGAAAAATTCTCTCCTTTTTTCTTTTTTTTCTTTTCCCAAAAAAGAGATCTAAGGAAATAGGCAGCAGAAACCTGTTGAATTTCTGATGTTCTGTAGGAGAGCTGGCATTTGAAGGAGTCTGTTCTCAGGCTTATCTGTAGCTGTTTCTCTCACCTGATGGTTTTAAGCTGAAGCTGGCTCTGCTTGCCTGTACAGGGAGAGCTGCTCAGGATGTTTTGTGTAAGTTGGCTGGAGGCCAAAACAGTAGATTGGTCTCTGACAGTCTCAGCTCTAGAAAAAGAAGATCTTGGAGACAGAGCAAGGCCAAAGTATTGAATAGACAGGAATTCATCTCACATCCTCTTGAGAATCCCAGCCAGAACACCTGTGATCTGCAAACTGAGTGTCTCCTTTCCTGAGGCTTAGAAAAGCCAGATGATTCCCTTCTTGGTTGTGAAAGAGAGAAGCACGGCAGCAATATTCCTTTGGCAAATAAGTCTGCCAACTGCTTAATTCACCTCTCTCTTACACCCTTGATTACTAATCTCAGAAAATTTAGGAAACCATTGCTTGCTTAAACTCATTACAAATCCAAAGCTAAAATTTCTGTGCTTAAAGAGAAGCCGGATTTAACATCTGGTGCCGTAGATTATTTACAGACCTGGAGAAAGTGTAGCTAAGGAGGATATGAGTGCTGTGAAAAGGCAGGATAGTCTGTTTCAGGAGCTGATCATGCACCACGAATGCAAATGTCAGTGGTGTTTTTTTTCAGATGGGTTCATCTGGCTTAATGAAAGCAATGTCTGAGCCTCAGCAAAATACCTGAACTGATGGGATCAGTAGCCCACCTGCTTTTCCTGGCTTGCTCTATCCTAGCTGGAATAGAAAAACGAGAGCATCACCAGGTAACAGGGAGTTCAGTAGCAGCTCAGAATTATTTCATAATAACTAATGCCTGACTTACACACGTGAGCACAGAGCTGATAATTTACTGAAAGGGAAAATCCTTGCTTTTATCCAAAGTCAAATGCAATAATTTCATTCTCTTCCATTTCAACCACTTTCTTGAAAGAAAACTCCTCAATACTTAGCCTTCCTATTCCCTCACAGATACTGAATTGCACCATGTTTTGGCATTGCACTGGTTTTTTGGATGTTGTTTTATTAGCGTGTGAAAAACCGTCAGCACCTTGCTCTAAGAATAATCTATAACCCAAGGCAGGGCTGGGTTAGGCATGTGGAGCAGGCTTCCCATGCAGATTAATTCAGCATCTGAAAGCACATCCTGAACAGGAAATGTTTGAGTTTTAGCAGCCTGAAGGTAACTTGAAGTGTATGCTCATAAGCAAACCAACACCCTCCCTCTCTTAAAGCCTCAGATCTAAGTGCCTGGAGATGTTACACAAAATGGGAAGTTTGTTTATTTTACATTTCTGGCTATATATGATCTTTCTTATGTTAAGTGGCCCAGTTTTCAGGATAGAGGAAAATGTGAGTGCACAAATTACAGTGTTTGGCCTGGCATCTAAGTGAGATTTCTTTCCTAGCCTTGCACTGGCGGGTGAATCCTTCTCCTGTTGGGCTAATGCACCATGGGCCAGCTCGGTGTGAGGCCTCAGCTGATCTGCAGAACCCTATGGACAGGACTGGCCTGTCTGCCACAGCCAAGTCTCTGCTAGAGCTGAAACCTGTAGTGGCAGAGCTGTGAAATATTGTCCCAGCCAGGGTTCTCACCAAGCTATATCAAGATGCTTCTGAAGTTTACAGAGAAAACCTAGGCTATCCTCTTAGCTCTCCTGACATTCCATATGGAGAAAAGGTTCAAAAGACAGATAATCTGAGGAACAAGCTTAGCCCAGTGTCCATGAGAGTATGTTTTAGAAGGGATGAAGAAAAGAATGGTTGATGCCTCTGATCCAAATGTGGATCCCCAGGACTGGCTTTGGCAGCTGGAACCCTAAAACAAGAGCACATGTGACTGTGATGCTGCAGCTGGGACCCAAACGTGGAGGGCATGAAGATCATCCCATCAAGACCGGACAGTCTGAGGCACAGGATTTTCCTTTCTAAAAGAAACTCCCTGCCTGCTACAAGTGTAGCCCAGTTGGGCTCTGTGAGCAGCCTTCATTCTCAGTACACAGATGTGTTACAGTCACTGCACATTTGCATTGGGGTGGGTGTTTGTTTGGTTTTACTCAGAAGATAGATTTTTGAAGTGAGTATAAGCTGATTTTAAAATAGAAAAGGCAACATGGCAAATATGCATTTAGGTACAAAGTAAAAGCAAACACGTACTTTTGAAAGAACACAGACGTACTTAAAGCCCAATTATAGGGTGTAACTGCTGCTACCTGTCTCTGTGAAGACTTGCACGGTTGTAAGCACAGAAGAAAATTATCTGTATTTTAACTGTCCTAGTCTTTTTTTTTCATTCTGATTGCCCCTTCCATAGTGTAAAACAGTAAAATCTTCTATAGTGTGGTATATAAAACTACAGAGTTTTAAATGAGGGGTCAATCCAAGTTCTAAACAAATACCTGTAGTCTTTTTCAAATAGAAAATGGTCTAAAATACAGTACAACTTCATAAAATTGTTTCTGATCATCGTTCTCTTCAGTTTAGTTAATGCTACAAGCCTAAGTTGTCTGTTGAATGAGAAGTTTTGTCTACCTACCCAGTCTTTGTCCCCAGGTCCTGACTCACCTTCTCTTAGTTTGATCCTGAAGTAGGCAATTAGCAGCAGCAGGAGTAAAGTCACAGGCATAAAGATCCCAGCAAAGAGAACATAACCAGGCAGCTCCCTCACAAACACTGACAATACGTAACCCATGCTCATTTTCCTCTCTGACAACCGTGCCAAGCCAGATCCTTAGTCTCCAAGTTTGGACCTTATTTATCCTGCTTTCTTCCTTTTCTCCCTGATGGACATTCTGCCCTTTGCTCAGGCCATTATCTCTTTTTGGACTTTGGTTTGTTTGTGTAGGCCTGTGATCCCAGTAGTACTGGAGTTCACTCACAAAGTTACTAAACAACAAAGTTTAAAAGTGTGTATTGAAGTAATGTAGGGCTTTGAAACCTTTGGATATGTTGGGCTGGGCAGGGCTCGGTATGTGAGGCTGCTGCTGCCTTTTGAGCAGTGTGGGTTCTGTCATCTGCTAACACTGTACAGGCCATTCTGAATAATAAGCACCCTCTTTCTAGATATATTATCAGTTTTACAGTAGATCTCAAATGCTCACTTGGGGTGAGGACCCTGTTGTACATACCACACAGGCACACATGTGGTCTCTACTCTGAAGAGTTTTCAGACCAAGGGAAGAAGTGAGTGACTGAGGTGCTGCTGTACCAACAGCATTCTTCCCAAAGAGCAGCTGCAGAACAATGAAACTCAGGAAGGTTTCTTTCATAGTAAAGTTGAAAATGTATGATTTTGGCGGGGGGCAGATGTGCCAGAGAATTCAAGAACTTTTTAAATGTTGAAGTAGTTCAGTTTTCCCCATCTGGTCACCAGCATATGGCAAAACTGTGCCTTGCATGCATTGATCATCTTAATCAAATTTTAAAAAGATGATTAGTTGTTTTATAGTCCTTCTCTACACCTTCAGGGTGAGAAGTTCTGTCCAAGCATCCAGAAAGACTGTACAAGATTTGCTTGGCTAATTGTGTAGGTGGGTAGGCTGGAGCTAAGGGGAAATGCAGTAGATTTTTAGACTTTCGGAGGAAAGAAGTATTTCTGTGTTCACCTTGTTTTCTTCACTGTTTTGAAAAGGCAAACAACCTCACCCAAAAATTATATGAAGTTTGTAATTTTTTTGAACTGTAGGATGTTTGAGGTCCTCCCTTTTTGACAATTGATGGACAATATAATGTTTACAGGCAAATTCCTGTTCTGTTAATCACCTGCCATTGTAATTGATAAAAGAGTGAATGGAGTGTGCCTTATTTCTTGCTTATACTTGTTCAGCTTCAGATTGTCACCATTTTATCTTATTCTGTCTTTCCCCACAAGATGTTTGACCTCATTCATAAAGTGCTTTATGATCTACTGATAAAAAGCATGGATTAAAAGCCAGATGGTGAAGATATTAATATTATTATAGGCCCATCTGTTGCCAGATAATTCCTTCCTTGAATAGATACCTGTCAGCTGTGATCAATAAATTTCTTAGACTATTTTTTTGTGCATGAAAAGTTAATTCAGGGGTTTTTTTTAAACTATTGTGATTGTTATTGTTCTGGTTTGCAAAACAGTTGCAGTATTTGATGAACAATCTTCTGGCATATTTTTAAAATTCCTTCCTAACTGATGTTCTTAAATAGAAATATCTCGAGTAATCAGAGAGCTCAGTCTTTGAGAGTGAAGTCTGTGACTGAATTCCAAGCACTGTGACATTACAAAATGAGCCGGGGAATACTGCTCTTTGATGCATCTGTTATGGACCATAATGATATTTATGGGAGCTAAATACCTGCATACAAGGGCAAAACACTCACTTGGATTTTTAAATTGGGTTACTTTGTGCACCTGTGACACAATTTCTTTCTGTCAAATGCGAGTCAGGGGAAATGAAGTAAGTAGCTGACTTGCTTGTCACACCTCTGGTGGATCAGGCAGCTGATGGATTGGAAGTGGTTAACTTCTGCCCAGGAAGAATCAGAAAATTCTTAAGCCTCTACATTTGTACAAACTCCTTGTGAAATGGCAGGTGCCAGCTTTGCTCTCAGCAGTTACCTGAGGAACAAAACCTGGCTCGTGGCTGCTCAGTGTGGCAGACATGCAGTGCGAGTTTCCATATTGAAGCAGGACAAATGCAGTGGAAATGAGTTCAAACACGTTTTTACCATGAAGGCAGATCATTTCCAACCTGGGTTGTCTGGGATGATTTGTGTAAAGCCAAGAGGAGCTCTGCTGCTGGACAGGCAGTGGCGTTTGCAGCAGCAATGCTTTGCGTGTCATCTGCCACAGCCAGAGGAAAAGTGGGAAATGTGGGACAGGCATGGATTACACAGCAACATATGGTTTCCTGGCTCATCTGTGAAGCTTGGGTGTGTTTGAGAAAATAGATGGATTGATGGGCTTTGTGAACTTGTCACTGACTTCTCACCCATTGGAAAAACAGAACCAATTGCTTGTTACCCCTACGGCACTGCAGGGTGGGCCTGCCCACAGTTTGCTTTATGGTTATGTACTAGTTTGAAAATAAACCAGTGAGAGGCACCAAGTCAGAATAACAATTTAATGGAAATTAAAGAAAAGGAAAAGAAAGTAAAAGAAAACACTGACAGAGCCAAGATACAACCTGAATCCCTATTAGGCAGGGTAGTGGTAGCAGTCTGGTGGAATGGTGGCTGCAATCCTCTGAAGTGGTGATCCTGTAGTAGAAGGGGTCTGCTCTTCCTCAGAAAATCCAGCGGTGGCTGTGTAGCTCCTGTCCTCTGGAAATCCAGTGGAGCCCGTCCCTTTGATGCTCAGAGTCCCAGTTATATCCATGATGGGATGCTTGGTTCCTCCCTCTGGGTGGAGCATCTCACAATGAGGTAATGAGTCATGAGGCCAGGTGTTGATTAGGCTCGTTAACAGAAGATAGTCCGGAGGGAGTTATCTCTGAGTCATGCAGCAGGACAATGATGGGCCATTAACAGAAAGATAGTCTGGGGGGAGAAGGCAAGGAAAACACTGCCCCACCTAATTTCAACAGCTCATGAGGATGGTAATAGAATACACCTCAACCCAGGACAGGTTAACAGGGATTTCAGCTGTTTCAAAGTTTTCCTTTTGGCTTGAATCAGAAGCTTAATTTCCTGTGAGAGGGAATTTAAGGAACATTAATTTTACAGCCAATAATACTCTTGTTTCAGCTGTGTCATTTTGATTATTTGCATGAAATGTGAACACAAATGAATTAATTCAAACTTCAAATGACTTTCTATTTTCTAAACTTGCCAACTAACACCAGAAATTATGAACATCACACCTACCTTGCTGGAAGAAATTACTTTTACTGCTCTTCTTTGTGTGTGTGTGTGTGTGTTAAGAACACATATTTTCACACACATTCTTGTTGAATATTTTGTTTCAATCAGTTTCCAAAGGAAAACATTCTTTTAAATTTCTAGATGTCTTCAGAAGGGAATATAAAAAGGCAAAGAAGTGCATATTGGTGCTGAGGGGAAAGACTAAGATGTGCCTGTGAAGACTGAACCGCAATTGATAGAAAACCCTGGTTATTGCAGGTGCTCAAGAGCCTTTTGGGCAGAAGCCAAGATGCTCACGTTCTGTACAGGCAAATTGCCAACGTGCATGGCAGCTGACCTGGCAGAGCTGAGGTTGCACTTTCTTAGGGAAGACATTGTAAAATTTGCTGTGAGACTGAAACTTTTTGTAAAAAGTCAGTATTTCTGTCATTATGCTAGAAAGAGGAAGCAGGAATTTGGTCCTGGCTCAGTAAGGACAGAGCCTTCCAGCACATGCCAGTGGGTCAAAACTCCTGTTCCTCCCTGAGCCAGAGTTGGGACCGGCCCCACAGAACTGGATGTTCCCACAGGTGTCCCTAGCCCAGGATGGGTGTTGGTAAGCTGGGTAAAGCTGTTGGTAAGTTGGTAAGCTTCCACTGCTCAGAAAACACATTTTGGATGAAAAAGGGCTTTAGTTCCCAGGGCTATCAAGGCACAAGGTTTCCTGAAATGTATATTAAGTTTATTAAATTTAAATGCTAAATGAGCATTTAGATCTCATCTTTATCCTGGATGTTCTGCTAGAACACCAAAATCGTTTACTCTCCTTTCCAACATAAATTCAATAAAGGTTATTAGATCAGGTAGTTTGATATCTTTATTTTTACAGGCAATTTCATTTCCTTCCATGTCCTTTGCGGAATCCAATAAATTGATTGAGGCTTGTTTTCTGAAAAAGCACTTAGCCTTTGTTTGAAAACATCAGGAGGCAGAGAATCATCTGTCCCTTTTCATGCCTTGTTCATGTAAAACACTCACTTGACGTCTGGTTTCGAGCTTGCCATGGTTCTGCTTTCAGCCGCTTGTTCTGCCTGTGCCTTCCTCAGTGCATCAGGGAGTTTTGGGGGACCTGTTACTTTTTCCCCTGTGAAAGCACTTATGCCTTACAGTGTCATGTCTCTCTTTCCTGTTAAGCTACCCATTTAATTCTATTAAAGCTATTTAATTCTATTATAGCTATTTAATTCCTTACATCAGGCGTTATGGGGGTTTTTCCCATTCTTGCAACTTCCTTGCAGGTTTTCTGTGCCTTGCCTAATTTTTAAAAGTATCTTTTGAAATGTGGGCATCCCGACAGTTGCAATCTCATAACAGTGTCACCTGTGACACTCCTAGAGGTAAATTCATGTCTCTATCCCCCCTTGCTAATCAGTTTTTCATTCATCAGGAGGGCTCGTGGGGCCCTAATTGCTAGAGAATTTGGAGGCGCTTGGATTGCACACCTGCTCTTGGTCTCAGTCCTCTTCAGGATTGTGGTTGCCCAGGGCAAGTTTTGGAGATGACCTTTTAAGCTTGTTTCTAGATGGAAAATTTTTGTTTGGAAATGTTGTAATGGCTTGTCTCATGATAAACCCAGCCTCTCACAAATGATCCAGATCACACAGCCTAACTGCTTATTATTTCTCCTTACTGCTTAGCATCAAGCCTTTGATTATCTGCACCTTTTAGGAGTGTTGATTTTATATCAATTTCCACCTAAGGGTTTGTTTTTTTTCCTCTTCTACTTTGCTCATTTTCTACATTATTGCTTTTCTAATACAAGTATTTGTGTCTTCATGGGGTAAAGTTCTTCAAGTTATCAATCCAGCTGAAAAGCTGCATAAGATGCTTCTGGGCTTTGAGGGAAAGTATTAATGAGATTATTGTGAAACTGTATCCATTTTCTGGTTGAGTTTGGAAATGGCTCTGCTGCCAGATGCCTAACCATCCTGTCACCAGAAGCACTGCAGTAGCTACCCTGTGGATATGACTTTTAGGATCCCTGCAGCAATTCCTACTTCATTGATATAGAAAAGTGATTACTTTTTAATGTGCACATCTTATGCTATTAATTAAAGTGCCTTAGGACTTCTAGGTGTATTGAAGCTGTGCTTGACTTTATCAAACAGACTTGTAATCTCATTAACAAAGTAACACCTATTTTGCATAAACCGTGCTAAGTAGTTTATTTATATTCTGATTTTCTATCTCTTTGAACAATCTTTACATTCTTCATGGCTTGCATTTAGTTTCCATACCTATAACTAGGCCAGAACGTTTGAGTGCTGTCATGAAAATAATGGGTTTCTAGGCCTCTCAATATTATGCTTAAGATTTATGAAAAATTAGCTGAAGAGGAGAAAATGCCAAAACTTCTTGGCCGACTTCTAGGCATCTTTCAGGCTTCTTGAATTTCAAAGTTCCATACAGGTTATTTAAATTTCAGCTTTGTAGTTAATCATGTGTACAGGTGAATAGTAATCTACCTGTGCACAAACATCTAGCAGTGGTACAAGTGGATGAGCCTTCTTTTTGAGTACAAACCAAAACATTCATTGAGACTAATTAATGCATTCTATACATTATTTCTTAAACCACCCTGATGGGTGGGCTGCTGTCAACATCTCTCTTGCTTCCAGTACAATTTTGAAAGAATAAAAAAAATCCGATTGTTCATAATCTTCTGATCACAGCATTTTTCATTGAGTCCATTTTTCATATTCATGGCTTGTCATGCTTGTCCTTGACTTGAAATATGACTCAACAGAGAGCCAGTATATGTTTCTTTTGGAATTACTACTTGTATTTCTGTTAAATACCAATTTTAAAGTGTGTCAGATGTTTTAAGTTAATAGATATTCTCTTTCCATCAAACAATTTTGCTAAAAAATTTGGAAATGGGTCAATTTCTATTACTCACTTTAGTGTGTGTGTATACAGTTTCTTGTTCAAGTTGCCCACTGTTCACCTGTATCTAATGAGACTGGTTCCCAATGACTCTCTGTAACCAGCTGCTCTTCACCAGTTCCAATGCAGGGATTATTTCACCTGTACCTGGCATAACCTAGTCTTGCAGCATCTCTCCTGACAGCTGAATCCCTGAATCCCTTTTGTTAGAAGATCGTGGATCTTTAGGAGCCATATGATGAATTCTCTCTGCATGAGACTTCAAGCAGCAGTGTATTAAATGGAACGCTATCTTTATCTTTTTAATTAAATACTGTGAAACAAACCCAATCTCTTTCTGTCTCATCCCTTGGACAGCTTGCAGCTGCCTGTCAGTGTGCTTTTCTTCTTGATTAGTAAAGATAAAATCAATGTAACCTTTAGACAGTGTAGATAAGTGAGCAAGTGATGAAAAACAGTGCTGCTCTGATATGCTGGAGTGACACAACTAGGTTGAACTGGGAATGGTTGTACAGTGGTAACACAGGGCTGTCTTTTTGTCTTACCCATAACCCACGGCCCCAGCTGTGATGGCATTTTGCTGTATCACTCTTTGCTCACTGCCAGCTTGCTTTTCACACAGCAACAAACACAGCAAGAAGATATAGAAACTAGGACAGGCTCAACTTCATTTGGTGTCCTGATTTGTAATTAATCATTAAACCACTGTGTAAAGGTCCAGAGAAGTGATCAGAGCAATTGTAAAAGCTAAGCTGCCTTTTTTTAGCTGGCTTGATTTCAAATGTGTTATGCTGTTTGTTATGTTTCAATTGAATTATGCCAATTGTTGCCTCTTGGTTACCTAATACCACATGATAGTACTTTACGACAAGACTGCTGCTGCCCTAGTGTTGCTACCCTACCATACCTCAGGGAGTTTTGAGCCACCCTGCTTTCCCACAGTAAAAGATGAGGGAGAGCAGGCTACAGCAGCAAGATTTACAGCTGTGCCCAGCCAGCTAAAGAGGCTGAACTGGAAAGGCCCCGGATTCTGCTTCTTGGGCAGCCTGACCCCAGCCCCAGCTGATTTTTGGCGTTGTCCTGTGCAGGGCCAGGAGCTGGACATGGTTATCTTTTCAGTCTCAGGATATTCTATGATTCCCTGATCCAGCATGGGGCTGGAGCAGCTGCAGTGTGGGTAGTGAGGGAGGCTGCTCAGCACCACAGATAGGTTTTAAACCCTGTGAAGAAGCTTTGGGGTGGGACTAATGCAGAAGCATTTTATTTGGTGGCTAAACATGCACAAATGTGTAGCTGTATTGAATTTGAAGCACAGCTCTGCAAAGTAAAAAAAGTGGCATCTTCCAGATCAGAGTGATTTCTAGGACATGTTGGCTTATTTGTGCCTACTTGTGTGCCCTAAGTGACTTGAGCCACAACACAGCAGCTGCTTTGCAGGACACTTGAGGATTCTGCAATATCTCTCTGTATGTCCTTATTAGACATACTTAAGAAACAGCCCAAGTTTCATAGAGTTAATAGAGCTGTAGAGAACTCAAGATCCATGTTAAATGTGTCCGTGCCCCTGTTTCCAGTAACCCAAGTTGTTTCAAGTTACTCATTACAAGTTTGGCAAACATTTTAGGTGGATTTTCCCTGAGAGATTCCTTCACAGGAAACTGAACTGTGACCGCCTCCTGTTGCACAGGCTCCTTCTCTGGAGAAAGAGGGCTCCTCCATACAGGAAGGATCCAAGCTGCTGGTTGAGTAGGGCTGATCAGAAACTAAGGCCTAGTGTAACCCTGGGTGAAAATAACTGCAGTGAAATGAACAGTACAGCAACTTTGTCAGCAACGCTGGGGAAGTGAGTGTGTGTGCAAAGCTGCCTCCTCTGTCAGTGTCTGGAAGGAAATGAAATCTCTCTGTGAGACAAATTTTCAGCTGCTGCCAGCAAAAGCTATGGTTAGCTTAACGCATTTTGTCAGCTATCTAGTACTCAATTAATGTGACATGAAATAAAATGGCATGAGCACATATCATTCTCTGTTATGTATTTCTGGCGAGTGCTAATTAATTTGTCATTCCACTTTCCACACTGTACATTTACACAGTAATGAGTTGTAGCCATCTGCTGGCATGAAATGATGTTTTTTTTTCTCCTCTCCCCAGAAAGGAGATAGACAGACTGCCTTTCGTGTTTTTCCTGATACTCTAACATATCCAGAAAACCTTATGCTTAACACTGACACTGGCAACAACAAATGCTAATTTATACATGCAACCGTGTAAGACCAAGGAAAGAGTTTTTAACCCTATGTTGTTTGATGATTTAAAATAGTTACTGTGAATGTAGTAAGAGAGCATCAACTGCATTTTTTCCCTGAATGAGGAATGCATTCTAAGGTCTTTTACTTATAAGAATGATAAGGTAAAGATAGTCCATCCTCATCAGAAAACTGCCCCATAGGCAGCAGCTTGTCTAGCATGAATGTTAAACCATGCAGAGCCATGGAAGTAGAATAAAGGAGATTCAAACTGGTAAAATAGAAAGAAGGGGAAATAATTGAGGCAATAATTTCTGTTTGAAAAAGGTATGGCTGCTCTGAGCATCTACTTCCCCAACCTGCAGACTTTTCACATTGTATTGAGAATGCCAATAGACCCTGTAAGACTCGACTGATATAATGGCAAATGTATTTGTAAGGGGGGGCAAGACTCTTACACTGATTTGTACAGGTACCTCAAGACATTGATTGCATTGTTGATCCTGAAGTGAGGGAAAATGAAATCTCTTTTGCTTACAACAACAATTTTACTAATTTGCCTTTTACACTGGAGTTCCCAACGTCTCTTATAAAAGTCACTGTGTTTTTTACATCATCAAGCCCTGACAATTTTAAACAGTTACCCACTACTATTGGTACCTCACCTATTTCATATTTGATTTCTCTTAGAACTCCTCAGGGAGTAATGGGGATATGTTAATGTTCATTTTCACAGTTAGTTCAGTAACTTCTTCTACAGTCACATCAAATTTCAGATATTTGCAGCCCCCTATTCTCCACCCAGGAATTCCAGCATGGGAGTCTCCCCAGTTTCTTCCAAAGTGAATACTTATGAAAGGAATTCATTTAGCTTCCGTGCAGTAGCTTTGCCAGGGGCTGCCCTAGTAGAGATGTCTCATCCTTATTCAAAAAATACATTAAGTGCTTTGATTCCTTGAAAGACTAGAAGTCACAAATGTCAAGAAAATCAAATAAAACAGATGGGCAGGAAGAGCTGCAGATATGTTTAATGTATCAAATACACTGAGGACTCTACCTCACAGTGAGCTATCAAGCAAACTTTAGTTTGTATGGACTGAAAAGTGTATGAACACAGAGTAGCACTCTGGCTACTCAGTGGGTATGTGCCCCCAAGCAGATTTTTACCTGTCCTGTCAACTTGTGGTGGCTAATCACTCTGCTGGTGAGCATGTGCCTGCCTGGGCAGTTATCAGGGAGTAGCTGTGAGCTCATAGCCTGCTCTGCCTGGTGACATATTTTTGTGTTTTGTGTGTGCATGCATGGATCTGAAAGCTATGATTTAGCCATCTTGAATATCTGGGCAGTTTTACTGTTTACAAAAACAGAAACAACATGGCATCTGCAGAGCTGCAATCATCTGTAATTATTTTTGCAGCATGTTTCTTCTTTGGTAGTTTGAAAGGCTGGAGAGAAATTAGTGAAAATACACTTTTTAAAAGTTTTTTGATTAATTTTCTTTCCCAATCACCCACACACTGTTTCTTCCATTCATGCTGTTTTTATCTTGGTGGCATTATCTGTTTTCACTTATAGTTAGTTGTGTGACAGTGACCTGCTGATTTTTCAATGGCTTCCAACAGCACTTATTATCCAGCACTCTTCTTCAATCAGTGGATTGCAGAAGTACAGTGCACTCAGGGATACTCAGATAATGGGTTACAATCAAACAGTGTTACAGAGATGTGCTCTCCTGTCCTTCTGTAGTGCTTATTTGCGCATTTGGCAGAGTCGTGGTACCGACATTTGAAGTTCTAATAGGGCTTTCTATCTGAGGGTCCCCAGGCACTGTGCAAAGCACTGATAGATTCACTCCCTTAAACGTGCTGGGACTTCAGCACCTCCTGGGAATGCTGGAACTGGCAATTCTAATTTTACAGCAACAAAAGTAAGGTTTTACCACATCTTCACAAATTTTTGTAAGAAAGCAACTACTTTATCTTCTAAGCATTTCCTGAGGTCCCCTTGATGGAGGACACAAAGGGCAGCTGTAGCTGGCAGATTTCCCTGAGCTGGATGGAGGCAGAAAATAATCTCATTTAATCAGTAGCAGAGTAACTTAGTGTATCTTTATTTGGTCATATCCAAAGAACTAAGAAACATCTCCTGTAACAAAAATCAGTGGGAAAAAGGTGGGATGGCACACTGAGAGAAAAGGGACTTTCTTTGGGCTCTGAACAAAAGGGAAAGTAATGGCTGTAGGTTACTGGGACCTGTCTGCTTGAGTGAGGAAGAATCAAATGCAGAAGGCAGTAGGCAAACTAGGGAGATGAATTAGAAGTTTTGGTGACTTAAGCCTGAGAGAAATTGTGCTAATGTCACTGTTGGCTATGGAGAATTTGGAAAAGCAAAGAAAAGTCCACTTATTTTTTGATTACTAAAAAAGGTCATGTTTCTCAAAAATAAATAAACATTTCTATCCCTACTTTACTTCTCTAAATAATAATGTAGCTTGGAAGTGTTCACTACCAGCTGAAGTGGAAAGATACAGAAACTCTGCTTGCTGGGAGTAAGGAAATGCCAGTATCCCAAGAGTTTAAACCCTAGTAGCCAAAATTACAAGGAAAACAAGAGGGGAAAGTGAAAGCAAATCACTCAGTTTACTCCTCTAGCCATTATTTGGAGTTACTGGGAGAAGCAGTACCAGTAATGTGGGTGGACTACTCCGTTCCAGATAATAGCAATATTCCAGTACAACTTAGGGAAATTTACCTAAATGCCCGGTCTTCTGTCATTGTTGATTGTGTTTAACAAAACAATGTTAGCATCACCAGGCTAAAAAAAGACTTAATTGAAGTAATTTGCTGTACCTTTGTAAAAGTTCACAGAGTACTGACAGACTTTCAGGCTGCAAGAGTATCTTACAGAAAAAATTTCCTCAGAAAAGTTAGGCTTATTTTGAAAACACTCTTAAAAGGTGATACTGTGACCTTCTCACTGGCTTGTCTCAGTGAATATGAAATACTCTTCTCTCTTTATAAATTCACTGTTGGTGCTGAAATAAAGATCAAGGACTCTTTCCCCTATTGCTTTAACAATTTTATGCAGGTAAGTGCTGAAGGGAGGCTGAGATGCACATTCAGTTTCTATAGTAAGCATTTGGAGTTCTGCTCTTTTTACTTGCTGAATTATTTTGTGCTGCCTAAGAATATTTCTTCTTTTAACTACGTCATAAACAGCCCAGATAGTCTTTGACATTCACTGTCCCTCTGATTTGATTATCACATAGATAACAATCTCTGGACAGCTATAATTCTCGCTGTAGGTATTTTCCAGCATTTGAGAGTAACACAAGAAATCAAAGAAACAGCATTGGGAAAGTTTTCAGGAAGCTGTCTAGCCAATACTCCTCCTTCTGAGGAAGGTCAGGAGCATCTGTGTTTCTTGAACATGTCAAAATAACCTATCCTTAAAACCCTCTGAGACTGAGGTTCCAGTAACCTCCTGAGGTACTGCTTCCCTGGGGTACCATGTAATGAGTGGTATGCTGAGACTTCCCTGCTGTCTTGCCCAAGTGCCCCTTACTGCAAATTAAGTGAATTATTGTTCTATCTTTCAACAGCAGTCTATTAATATCCTTTTTTTGACTCACTCTGTAACTGTGCCCTCTGGTTTATTTGTCCTTTCATTCCATTTTTGGCAAAAGCCATTTCCTCCCCCCCATTTGTTACTGTTGTTATTTCCCTACCTTATTTTTCAACGCTTTATAATTGTGTCTATTCTTTGAAGTATACCCAACCTTTTTGAGAATAACCCACTCAAACTCCAACTGGAGGTCTCAAGTATTCTCCAGACTGTAATGCTTTTCTCTGCCTAGCAATGTTTTTTTCTCATGTAGGACTTACCCAGGCCAGAACTGTTCATTTAGGTGTGCCTGCCATGTCTGGCAGGGCCAACAAAAAGGAGCATGGTAGTAGAAAATCAGCTAAAGATGAGGACATGTAGGTTGATCCTACAGGGGGGATCTAGATGGACCTTGGAAGAGGGAAGTGACCTGGATACTAAGGCACTGTTAGAGGGCCTTAAACTGTATGAAAGGAAGTCATGGGACAAGAGAGCCGGACTGTCTTCAGAAAAGGAGATCTTGAGGGCTCAGAGAGGAAAAATGACTTGGTAACTGGGATCATCCCATAAAATACGTAAGGACAACATCTTTAAGGAGAGGTCAAGTAGGAGAAAGCCTAAGGAAGTGTTGCAAGTCTTACAGAAAGCCAGACTTGTATAAATTCCTAGGAGTAGTCTTGCTGGGATTAGTAGGTCTAGTAGGTCTCCCAACCTTGGGAAAGGTGCTCTTCTAGAAGAGTTCCTTTGGAGAGGAACAGTTGGAGAATTGGAGGGAAAAACTCATAGAGTTGTACCTACAGAATGGGTTGGAGAGGAACAGGAAGGAAAGGATGGAAGAGAAGAGCTGAGAACATTGTCACTACTCCCCTCTAACTGAAGGAAGGAAAGCTGGTTCTGGTGACTTTCAGTAGATCCTATTTTTGCAACTGTATCTCTTCACTTTCAGGTTTTGAGCCACAAAACCTGCCAGGGCTGGAACATATCTTGGCTATTCTCCATGGTGTATGTGTATCATTCAGTTTTACTTGCTGCATGGTCCTTTGTACTTTGAATTTTATAATTTTCAGATTATTGTTCCTATTGTTCACACTCATTTTACATCCTAATCTTCTCATCTTAGCATGACCTACATGCTAACTCATCACCCAAGTCATTGATAAAGATATGAAATAGGCTTTTCTTGGGACAGACTGTGTGACCTGACATGAGTGACCCTCTCATTTAAAGCAGATAGTCTAACATATAAATATGCATTCACCTTATAGGCTTTATTTCAAGCTTTTTTCTGAGAACAGAAGTAGGACTGTATCAGAGGCGTGCTAACATCAAGACGTACTGCATCAGTAGTTTCTTTCCCTACACGAGATCAGTCATCTTTTCAGAGAAAAAGATGAAAAGGTTTCTTACAGGTTGTACCTGACAAATGTAGTGTTGTTGAGGAAGGACCTGCTTTTGGGGTTGGAAACTCAGCAATGACATCAGTCAAAATTGTAGAGCATCAGTTTCCTTGATAAAAAGATAGTGGGTTTTTTTCTGCACACATATCCTTAGACAGATGCAGTTTTGACATCCTCTTTCCATTTAATTTCTTGTCAAGCACGTTTGCTAGCTGAACTACAGCCATTTTGTGAATAAGTTAGCTAGCCCGTTGACATTAACGGGGAATTTTCTATTGCCGTAATTGGCCAGAGGCCTAACTGGCTACAGCTGAAAGCAGGTTCCATGCCAGCACAAGGAATAATTGCACTCAGCAAAAATTACATCCTGGCAGTTGCAGCTGAACCCTGTAGCTCAACTCTACTTTAGCCTATATGGGTTCAGTTAATAGTTATTTTATCTTGCAGTAACTAAGGTGGTTTTAAAGTTATTTTGTCCTTGATATTAAACTATATAAAGAATACAAATGAGCTGAAAAAATATATTTTTATATTAGAGATATTCTAGCAATAAAAGCAAGCAAGAAAGGAATTATAATAACTTTACATGCCTTTCCTGTTCTTCATTAGCCCACATGACACCATTGGCTGTCCAGTTTGTATGGCAAGATGTAACATTAAAGCTCAGACAGTTTTTAAATAATTTCCCTGTATGTTTCCTTTCTCGTTTCCTTTCACCTTTTCATTGTTGTTGTTGTTTGGGGTTTGTTTTGTTTCTTTTCCCTTCTGATGTCCTCTCATCCTCTTGTTTTTCAGTTAAATGGTTTGGCTGTGGTCCGCTCTTGGTCTGGCACAGTGGCAGGAAGGAAGTACCAGGAGCTGGAGGAATGGTTCACCAGGCAGTAAGGTAGCAGGGTTTATCCTACACCCAGTGGAGTGTGGAAGAGCCCAAAGGCTCTTGTGCATGTTGGGATGTGGGCTGCTCTCAGGAAGTTGGTGATTGCTTGGTGCAACTTCTTCTCCCCCCTCTGGTACACGAGCTGGCTTTTGGCTTTCCAGGGGTTTTCTGGTCACTCATGGATGCAGGTGCCATCTGGTCAGGGGTCTGTGTTGCAAGGGGGTGTGAATGGACTGGAATTACCGGATACAGGTCATTAGCACTGAAAGTTAATTGTACTTCTATTCAACCTCACTTTGAGGTAAAATATAAATTCTGCAGTGTGTTTATGTGCTTAGGAGAGCATCAATGTCAATTTTCAAGATAGGCCTAAGGGGTAAACCTTGGATAGCTTGTGAACTTTTCTAGTCAAGGCTGAGTTCCAGAGCAAGCCTATGTTCCTGCAAAAGAGCACACTGCTGCTTGGAGTGCCTCTTGTTTCTTCTTTCCCAATGGGCTGTGTTACTGTTATGTCTTCCTGCGTAATATTTACCCTTTGTCTGTAATCACATCTGTGAGGAGGGACATTGGCCTGCCAACAATACATTTGATGGCATAAGATGCTCTTAAATTAAGTGTAAGTATTTGCAAGAGCATAGAGTGTGCTCTAGTTTCTAGGCCTCCAGCTATCCCCCATGGCTCCCTTTATTCATCCCTTCATCAGAAAACTGGAAGGTTTTTTTAGTAATACACTAGAAATAAATTTAAAAAAAAAAAAAAAAGGGACCTGAAAGTGTAATAATGAAATTGTATGGTGTAGCTTGCAAAGTTCAGTGAATTTGAAACTTGGAATGGAAATGTGCCTTCCCCTGCAAATATTAAAAAACCTGATTAGGTATTTCCATATAGACAGATGGTCACCTTCTCCTAAAAACCAAATATGAGACAGTTGTGAGCTGAAACATGGCCATGGTATCCAACATCTGGTGAAATTGTGAGCAGTAACGTAGTAATATTTTATTGTTTAATTTTCTTTATTGGGTTGTTTTCTGTGCATTGAGTGATCCCCTTCTCAATTCTTATTTTCATCTCTTCTTGAAATACATGCTGTAGGAAATGGAGTGTTTTAGTTTTGCTCTCCAGTATTGTGAAGAAAGGTGTTCTTACCAAAAAATAGTGAAACTTTAATTTTTAAAAAATTCATAGGTGGATCATACTGCTTTTTTACACCAACACCAATAACACAGCTTGCAATGTTAGTTGAAAACGTTCTGCTGTGTTTCATTAATGTAGTGCCCATCATAGACTATACATACATAGTTCTGGAAGCTTTAGAGCTAAATAAAAAGGCAGCCTCATGGACTGTATAACCCAAGTACACAGCAAGAGGAAAAAAACCCCAAAGAGTAGACCACAGTAGTCAATGTCATAATCAACAAACTTAGCACAGAGACCACAGCTTGTGGTAGTTGTCATAGCAAGGAAAGTTTTAAGAAGTAAACTGAACACAATCATTGAGGCAATTTTAAGTTGCTACCTTCTGGTCACCTCCCATACATAAAAGTGCAGTAATTTGAAACTCAGTGGGTATGTGACACAAACTGGCAGTGTGAGTCTGTCAGTCTCTTGGTGTTGTTCAGAAAAATAGGTCAGTCAGGTGGGTTGGAATATGGGAAGTCTTGGAAGAGAAAAGAAGTACTCAAGACTGGATGCTCTGTAGCATACAGAAACAGCAGCATGGATAGATTGCAAGATGAGATTCCAAAGTGATAGTTTAGGAAAGCAGATTTTGCTTTTTTGCAGGTGTGCTCTGCATGGACATGAGCAGATGGGGGAGAGGGCATGGCTGTGCCTCTCTGAGCCAGGGAGGAGGAAGTTGCAGAAGCAGAGGCATGGAAATGAAAGCCTCTCACTCCAGTCCTGAACAATGCCTTGTTAGATTTTCATGGCTTGAAGTGCAGACTTCAGCTGTCTCAGTAATCTTTCATGGATTAAACCACTGTCACCAGAGAGACAATTAAGGCCAAGATGAGTTCACGATGTTGGGTTCACGCTTCACTGTTAAACCATAAACAAGTTGAGATTTCATAGTGGGATATTTTGGACTTTACTCTTAATCTTGAGGGATTCACAAAGAAAGTATCTCTTGAAAAATGTAAATTATGCACAATATCTACATAGTTCTGCAAAGCAAATTGCAAAGTTTATGCTAGCTTTCTGTGTTACAGGCTTTGTTTCCCCCAGAAGATACAAATTTTCCTGAATTTGTGGAAAAACAACATGGGTTTTGGGCTACCCTAGAATAAGAGGAGTTAATTTTACATTGCACTTGCCCCATAAAAGTTCAGCAGCTGCTGTGCTGTAGGGCAGCATGTCAGGTAGGAGCGATCAGAGCCCTCCTTTTGTCTGCTCATTGAAGCTGCACAATCTGTGAAAACAAAATGCTTTGGGAATGAAACCCCAAGAATTAAAGAAAATTTGATATTAAGTACAATTTCTGACTAAATTCTTATTTTCATGTTTTTATTTGGCTAACTTTGTCAGCTCCCACATGATGTGCATATTGCTTTCAACCACCAGCAGAGCTTTTCATTGCCATGCAAGGAAGCTGGTGGTAAATTACAGAACTCTGACAATGCACTTTTTTCCTTTATCCCAGTGGCATCAACCTACTTTACTACCTCTAAGTCAAAAATTCATCACAGTTAATCCAGAATTTCATATTCATGCATACAGTTGGTAAAAAGAGCTGCCTCTTTTTTTTATTTATTATGATTTTTTAAGGTCTTGGCTTTAAAACAAACACTTGTCTAAAAATCTTCATTGACCTAACATTTTTGAATGGACACATACCCTGTCTCAGATTATTGACCTGGATAAAGTATTAAACAGGTGTTAGAATCTGAAAGTTAAGACTTTACTTCATGGTATCCCTACGCCAAAATCTTGAATACATGTATTGAAACAGCAACAACTCCCGTTGTTGTCACATCGGTCTTAAAGGACTTAATATCAGTCTGTCCTCTAATGAATATTGGAACATGTGTGAAATCAAGAGGCAGTATAAAAGCTTGATGTTAAGCTCAATTTAGCTTCAAGCACTAGTTACTTTGCATTGGCTTCCAAAGCATTTAAATTGTTTGGAACAGGAAAAAAAAAATCAGTAAACCTTGATAGGAATTCAATGAGAGAAAAATTCAGTGCATGTCTCTTCTAATTGATGCTCTCACAGGTCAGGCATTCAAATCTATCCTTTGGACTTTTCTAGATTTCTGGAAACCACCACTTTGAGACATGAGCTTGCATATATGAAATGATTAGATGAAATAAAAAGACACTACACAATCTAGTAACACTTTCCTTAGCATATTTGATGTTTTTCTTTGAAAAACATCAGTACTTAAAATTCTCAAGAATTTTGTCTAATTAAATATATTATTCTAAAGTCTCTACTGAATGGCTTTACAAATCATGGTTTGCCATTTAAAAAAGAAAAGAAAGCATTTTGTAAACAAACTTGGGAAGGAAATTAAGGAATTTAAGGAAGAGAATGGTTTTGCAATTTCCCACACTATTGATTAACTATGGTTTTAATATTACTACAGTATCCTGGGGTCCAAAAGAGTTGGGGAATTCTCCATATTAAGCAGTTAAGAGCTGTGCCCATTCCAGCTGCATTAAGGACAGATAGCAGAGACCAATATTTGAAGCAAAAGGAAGTACTGCTATCTCCTTTTCAATGCAGTGGACTGGGGAAGGGAGGCTAAATGACTGGCCAAAGGTCAGATGGGTGGACTTTAGTTAGAGTCAGATGCACAATGGCTGGACCACCGAGTCCCAAGGCCAGGCCTGCTCTAATAGCCCTGATTGCAGCTAAGATGCTTGTTTGTAAGATGAAAAATCTCAGAAAGTTTGGTTCAGATAAGAATTCATTCCTCTGAGAGCTTGTCTCAGCCTAACTCAAACTAACTGACTGCTCTCAGCCTGAAAAGTGGATGTCTTGCAAGAACTTTTATAAGAAAATATTTTTTATTTTAAAATCCAGTTGGAAGCAAATGCTAAGAAGGAGGACAATTAAAGATAATGTAAAGTGAATAAACTAAATTTCAAATCCCAGTATGATTCGATCTGGCAGATTTTGGTGAAAGTCACTGTGGTTTAATGTTTTTTACTTCCCCCCTTGCACTGGAAAGAAGCTAAGCACTTCCCCTCTCCCTCTTTGGTGAGTTGTTGCACTCTTTGGCTTGTAAATCAGTGACTGTTGTCATCTTGCCTGTTGTCCAAGATGTCTTGATGGGATGCGAGAGGAAAGGTTCTTCCACCCAATAAAGTCTCAGAATCAGGCCAGCATGAACTACAGATCAGATCCTACTGCAGGATGCAGCAACCAGAGACCACAATTTGCTGAACCTGTTTTGTGCTGTTCTAGGACAAAGCAGAAGCTCATGTCCTGCTCGTTGGTGGGTTTAAACTCAGCTTTCCAACCTTGTCCCTAAACACCCTCATCCCTCTTGTTAGGCATCAGAAATGCCATATCAAGTTCTGGAACATAGTTCTAAGCCAAACTGCTATTCTGGAGGGACAAAACAAAAAGACACTTATGAGAGAGATGCACAGATGAGTTGGTGTGTCTGAGTGCAGCATCTGCTGAGAGAGGCTGCCCCATATGAGCCGTTCATTTGCCATTGCTGTTGTTCATTTTCAGCTGAACTGCTCCTGGCAGGGCTTACTTGCTACATCCCCTAAGGGGTGTAGCAAGACTGCACTGCATTCCTTCTCTCCCAGCCAAACTGCAGGAAGAACTGGATGTCACTCTCTGATTTTTGGGTAACATTAGCTCAGTGCAGTTGTCCTGTTCTTATAGACTTCTTCCTCTTCAACCACTCTTTATCTTTTGCGTCATATTTAGTGATAGCTAGTGGAAGGCTGTGTGTTTTCCTGGGTAGGGATGGGACTCTGAGGGATTTTTTGTCTGCAAAACTATCTTAGGGGAAGTGTCTTGGTCAGGAGTGGTTTCTGTCTGTGCAGAACAAGAACCTTCATCCACAAAGCCTTTGGGGATATTGAATTGTACTCTAATGATTGCTTTCTCTTTACTATCGTTACTGAGCACTGGCCTTAAAAATAACCTTAAAATGCTTCCTTGCCTTTTCTGTCCTTTGAATGCCAAGATCTTCTTTGATTATCTCTGAAATATCTTATTTACTGGGCAATCGTATTTCTGAGCACAGACTTATGGGATGTTAAATGCTCTTTCTCTGTGGTCAAGGCCCCATGGTTTATTGTAATACAAATACATTTAAATTATTTAAACCATAAATTCATGCCCTAACACTGTATAAATATTGTTTATAAGTTGTGAGAGACTGGGCTGTTAATGGTTAATGACTCAAACCAATTGTCTGTGGAGGCTCCAGGGTGCTTTGCTGAGGCCAGGTTTGCATCCTCAGGGAGGTGGGGGGAGGAGATGAGTTTTTGGGTGCGTGGTGGTCATTTGCATAAGACAGAGAGGGAGGCTGCAAGCAGGGCTTTGAGGCCGATAAGAGACAGATCCTGCAAGGTGGGATGTTTCTTCTCTTATCCACCCTTCCTTCCTTCCTTCCTTCCTTCCTTCCTTCCTTCCTTCCTTCCTTCCTTCCTTCCTTCCTTCCTTCCTTCCTTCCTTCCTTCCTTCCTTCCTTCCTTCCTTCCTTCCTTCCTTCCTTCCTTCCTTCCTTCCTTCCTTCCTTCCTTCCTTCCTTCCTTCCTTCCTTCCTTCCTTTTTCCTTATACATTTTAAGTGATATTTTTGTGCTTTCATATGACAATATTACTATACATAATAATAACCAAAACGGTTACATACTTGCTTTCCATTGCAACCAAATTGTTCTAAGAGAAACCCTACATAAATATATTTAAAAAACCCCACAGATCATTCAGTGTCGTTTCACTCTAATCTGCCCCAAGGGTTCTGCTAACAAGAGCCTGAGTTACCCTCACCTTCTGGTGCCTGTTTAAAGGGAAATACAAGCCTCTTTGGCAATGATGTAACTGCTGCAGGACCTTTCTCCCCTCTATCACCTTTCCATTTTTTACATGTAAAGAAAAAAGTAGTATTTTTGGTGTTGAGATAATATCCTTTGCCTCAGATAGGTGTTGCCATTACACTATTAGCATATCTCATTCTTCTGATGTATCTCCTGAAGAGCAAGCAAGGTTATTCACAGACAATTAAGTAGTCAAGGACTAGAGTTTGTCTTAAAAAAGAGATTTATTTTGCTTAATAAGTTGCTGTTAGATGCTTCCTGAATCAGTGAATAATCCCTTTAATTTTTCATGACTGCAGTGAAAGCTGAAGCTCATCAGCCCTTAATAAATCGTAGACCCGCAGAGATCTGCTCTACTAAAAAGTCTGGAACTGGAGTGTGAGCTTCCTAAGAGGAGCTCTGCCCACAGCTATGTGTTATCCTAATCCAAGAGAGAAGATCCCTCCTCTGGCCTCTGATCTAAGAGTTGCCAGATGACACAGAAAGTTGGTCTTTGAAATCACATGTCTTGGCAAAAACTATGAATCACATGTCTTGTATGAACTATGAAACTATTTTTATTGCTGTTGAGGAGTTTATGACATCTTTATCAGCAGCAATAATTGCTTATTAAATGTTGCTCCAGCTTCTATTTAATTTTTGGGGGATTTATCAGTAATAGAAACGTAGGCTGAGAAGAAGGCAGCATGATCATGTGAAAGGCAATTCCAACTTAAAGCATTGAAACACTATCATGGAACAAGGCTCCTTAACAAGTTACAACCTAAGAATGCAACACAAAATTTCATTTTTAGATCATAGTAGTGAAGTATGTTCATGTTGTTCTCTTAATGTGCTTCATGTATCTATCAAAACTCAAAGTGGTGTTGAATGCTCTTACTTAACCTCCCGAATGTGCTGAGAAATACAACACTGAAGCAAGGAGAGGTTTTTTTGTGCAGGAAATATGACTACCAGCTGTTAATTCCACCTTACTCACTATTGCCAAGACCTTGCTTGCTTTGTGTACCCCTCTCTGTGCTCATGCTCCCTGAGTCCGCATCTTAACATGACAGTGTACAGAGAAAATGTGATGTAGGGTCTGGGAAATCAGCCCTTGAGAGAGGCTGGAGGAACTTCTTTCAGCCTGAGAAGGAAGTGCCTGGGAGCTGGATGCAGAGAGCTCTGATCCTCCACTGCCCATGCTTGATGCAACTCTGAATCCCTGGCTCTTATGCAAAGTTTCCCTCTCACCCTGCCCTAACTTCATACTTGTTTGTCTCACAGGGGGATCCCTGAAACAATGCTTCCCTTGGCTGTTTCCAGGCTCAAGCTGAAAAATGAAAGCAAAAGTAAACATATCCAGCACAGCTCCGTGCAAGTGAACCCTTGCCACTTCAATGGCAGAGGCAGTCCTGGGGATTCCCACGAGTCCCCTTCCTTGTCTCTCTTCCTCTTGGTATCTCAGATACCTGTGGGAAAAGCTGCTCTTAATTTACCCATTTGTTTCACTTTAGTTCACCCAGCAGCTCTCAGACAGCTGTGCTGTATGTGTGGGGATAGGAGATCTTGACGTATTTACTGCCCAAAAAATGGTACAGCTCGTCTCTGCAGTCTCTGTGGTCTCTTGGTGAACCAGAGGTGCTGCATGGCACAAGGTGCATGTGGGGCATTATGGGAGCAATAACTCTGCTCTCTTTCAGAAACTCTTGCTCAGAAGGATCAGACCCCAAAAGGAGTCCAAGTGACCTTACAAATCCATCAAGATTAGTGAAGAGATGAGTCTCACACTGTGGTCAGAAAACTGATGAAGGGGAATTTATTCTGCTGCTGTCACTGCTAAATGCCAAAAATAGCAATGGATTCTTGAACTGGTGAGAATAACTTTTTCCACAGAGAATGTAGGGCCCTGTCCCTGAAAAAGCTGCTGTGTATTTCCAGTGTGTTTCTGCTCTGATTTGCCAAGTTCTGACATGTGTAAGAGTGCATGCTGCATCTTCTAGGCATGCTGTTGGGCATGGTGACTTCAAGGCAATATGTAATTTCATCGTTAAGGAGTACAGAAAATACTAAGGGGATTGAATGCTGTTATAATTTCCTTGCAATGATCACATTGCAAATTTTCTTTTAGCACTTCTGGGCAAACAGGTCATAATGTCTAAATCAATTTAGAAAGCTATAATAATTTCTCTTATACTTTAAATAAATTCTCAGAGCAACATTAGCACATTGACATCTTACTTTCGAGGTGATTTGGAAAATTTACCAGATGATGTGTAATCAGATGAAGTCCTGGAGTAATACAAAACCTGTTCTTGGATCCAGGATAGGATAGTGCCAATATCTGGAAGAGAGCTTTTCCACAGAGGGCCTCTCTGGCTGGATTGTTTATTACAAAATCTATTGTGAAGCAAACGTGTCTGTAGTCTTGTGTGTTGATGCAACAAGGAGGACCAAATGCATGTTTGAATGTACATTCCCTAATGATGGTCACTAACTTTGGGTCAAATCTCAGTCCTGTGAAGGGGCAGAGAATTTCCTGTACCCGTTAAAGAGTCCAAGGGGTCTGCCCCACTAGGGCAACCCAGCCCCCTTATCTTATCCTTAGTGGAACAACACCAGGCAGAATCACAGCATAACTCTTTCTCAAACCCCTTTTCTTCTTTCCAAGACTTGTTTTCAAGATATCAAAGTGCAAACACAGCAACTCAGCAAACCTAAGATGTCAACCTCCTAAACAAGTTTTGAAAAATAAATTATTAAAGTAGCATAAATCTCAGAGCTAAAAAAAAATCTGCTCTGGGATTAAATACACACAGCTGCTTGGTCTGTTTGTAATCCAGTTTTCCCTGTGGTATCTGACAGTCCGAGCATAAAAAAGATATTCTTGAAATTAATTTTTTTCTAGGACTCTCATACACAAAAGCATCTGGACACTTGGAACTTAAAAAAAAAAGGGAAAATGAGCAAGGCTCATTTGCAGTTCTTATTTAAAGATAAATGCTTTCCAGGGATGTATTTCTGGTTAATATAATCTTGAAAAATCTTCAGAAGACAATAGATGTAGAGAATGAAGACAACTTATGTGGCACAACATCTCTTTGTAATCTGCCCTTGCTTGAAGCAAGAGCAATAGTTTAAGTTACTGATTCCAACTAGTTTTCTTGGAAGTCAGAGTTCAATTTACATTTATGACTGCCTGAAGCTATTTTGAGGAATCCAAATAAAAGTATAGCTAGCCTTCAAAGCTGTCTCAGAAATGACACAGAAAATGTTAAGCATGCTTCTGGCTTGCACTTGTGTCGTTTGTTATTATCAAACTTACATTGCCTGTGGTTTTGAAATCTCAGGGGAACATTTACTCTGCAAAGTGTGCCTTAAAATGTAAATGTTTTTTCTGAAAAGCATTTTGTTATTGTTTCTGAAATACTTTTGATCTTTTTTTTATTCCTTCTTTGCAAAAACAAAAACCTACAGAAAACACACATTCATTGCCCTTACAGTGACAGTTTAAGAAAGAAAAAAACAGCAAATCAAGAAACCTTTTTATGACTTTGAAGTAGTTGTCACAGTAGCTTTTCAGAAATGACAAATTTTGGAGACCCTTAAGAGAGATGGATGGGTTTGAAATATGCTGTAAAACCACATCAGTTCCCAGACGGAAATAGGGCCAGCTGACAGGGACTGGGTGTGTGGGTCAGATCAGCAGCACCACACCAGCACTGCACTTCCTTTTCAGGAGCACACTGAGCACCAGTGGGCCTGGAGCTCTAAAGGCAGTAGCCCCTGCCTAGTCTTTGCCATGCTACCATGGTACCATCCTGTGAAGTGCCTGGAGAATCCACCCAGGGAGACCCTCTGAGACAGTCTGAGACTGGGAGCTGTGCCTTGCTCAATCACTTAAGTGAAAATACCTGCTGAGTCTTAAGAAGACAGCTATATATGTTGCTAATATAATTTACTTGAAGACATTGAATTCTTAGGAGACCTAGGAGGGGTTGGCCAGTGCTTTGCATTGGGACTGCCAGGGCCTCCCTGTGCTGTGAGATTCCCTAAAAGACCAAAAGGTTTTCAAGCTTTTACAAGCCAGGTTCTATCAGAAAACAAGCCATATTTGGAGAAAACCCTGCAGCTAGGGAAGAGATAACAGAAATAAAAGGTTTATATACCACTTGCTTCCTGCCCTCTGCAGGACTGATGCTTTCTTCTTTCATTTCAGCCAGCTCATGGATTGTAGTAAGTTCTATGCAGTCTTCTGTGATCCCTAGGAAGGTTGTTCCTGTCACCTGTAAGGTGACGCCTTATCTCTGGCCCTCTCAGCAACATGACTGCTACAGCTGTGTCTCACTGCTCCCTTTGCTATGGCACTGTCAGGTGTTCCCACGTGCAGCTCAGTTGCCTCTTGGAGACTGATCAACCCCCTTCCCTTAGCAGATTTCACACCACACCGTTCCTCTTCCTTAGGAAAAAGCTGGGATCACATAACCAACATACACACCATCTGCCACCAGTGCTTCACCTGGGTTTTGTCAGTGCCCTGGGTGAATGGGCAGATGCTTCTGGTGCTTCAGGCAAAGGGGACCTGACAGTCAGTGTCCTGGTCTTATCACAGAGGTTGTGACAACCATGTTCTGGAACAGCTATTAACATGTGCCCTCGCGTATTCTCATTTCCAGCCAGGAATAAAAAAGATAGAGAGAGCATCTGGTGTCTGACCTTCCCCCAGTCTCCAGCAGTTTCAGTGTCTATTTGATTTAGCTGTTAATAACCATGAACTCAGAGGAGTTAAAGGGGATGAAATTTGGACTTCCTTTATTTCTTTAAGGTCCAAAGGTAAGAAAAAATCCTAGTTAAGAGCATCTCTTGTTTGAGAATTTTAGCCTGAAAAATGCTCTTGTACAAATCAAGAAAGGCATTGAATTCTCTGTAATCTCATGAGATATTAGCTTGCAATTTATAGTGTATTGTACAGCTCTCCATATATTATAGAAGCACAGCTAAGAAATTTGTGTCCTCAATCATTTATTCACAGTTTCCTCACTTGAGCTGAATCAGCTCTCCATGAGACTGAACTGGAAAACAGATTGCTGAGATCATCTGAGTTTAAAAAGCCACACAAAATAAACCAACAAATAAGTCAAAACTGAGTTTTATTTTGTTTCTCAGTATGGTGGAGATGGAACAAAAAATGTTTGGCTTTGACAGCAAGGACCAGAGAGGATGCAGAAAGTTTCACAGGCAAAGCAAAGGCACGTAAAACTATCTGAATTCAGACCTTGCCTTGGCCTTTAAAGAGAGACACTGGGGTGGAGGGGCAGAGAGGCATGCAGCCCAACATAGTACCACAGTGCTGACTCTCCCCTTTTAAACTCATCTACGCTCAGTATCTTGACCACAAGGTTTCAAAAATACTTTAGTCACTAAACATGTCTAGTTATACCTGTCCATGGTGTTCCCAAGGGACTGGGCTAGGAGAGCATTTGCTTTCCATGTTAACCTATTAGATATTTGAAAGTTTACAGCAGCTTTTGAAAAAGCAGAAGTCAAAGGAATAAACTTTTCCTGCCAGCTGCATCAGTCATAAACTGCTGAAATGGAAGATAGTGAACATTTTGGGACAGCTCATTATCAGTGTAGAAATTCTGATAGTCTAAGTGAGGGGAGCCAGCAGTTTGAAAGCCATCTCATACTTTCTTTTGAATGACAACAGCCCCTCTGAAACTGAAATTTGTGGAAGCGCTTTCCTTCCACTTCCACCTCCCTCTCCATCAGCCTCCCCAAGCCACTACCAAGGATTAAAATTGATCCCATTGTCATGCTGACAAAATAAATGAACACAAGCCACTATTTTCCATAATGGCTATTTGACATTAAAACAGTTGGTAATTAAAGTAATCCTGGCTCCCTGGTGACACATGCACTGTGACAAAACAGAGGTAATGTGGCCGCAGCAGAACCTGTCTCCTTTATTTACTCATTGCTTCAGTGCCTTGTCCTGTCGAGTGGCTGATCATCTTTTGAATTACCGAAGACCGAGTTAAATTAAAATGAGTATTTGTGGTGAAAATGTTAACTTGAAAGCATCTGCTGTGATAGCCCATAAAATAAAATCAATATACTTTCAGATTCATCACATCCCTCCTGGGTCTGTGGTTGATTTTGCTGTGGTTTTCCAGAAAGCAAAGGCTAGAGCTCAGCTGCTGGACTGAGGATGGCAATCTCTAGCGTGGACAGCCCAGAGATCCAATATGTTGCATGGCACAGAGCGGGTTGCTTTGAAACAACCTGCTCTCAATGTTACATCAGCAGCTTTGGACTAGGTACTGTTAAACAGAGAAGGCAGTTAAAAGTGGAACAAAATGTTGGTTTAAATTATCTGGGCCAGGCTGGGTAGGTCTTAGCAGAGTTGTGCCTTCTTTTGGATAGTCTGCTGGAGAGGCATAGTGCCACAGCTCTCTGGAGGGAGGAAGATCTCCCTCCTGTTGGACCAGCTCTGCTTGATGTGTGCCAAAATGTGGAGCTTGTCTGCACTCAGCCTTCCAGGCCTTGGAAAACCAGCATCAATCTGTCTTTTTGCATTCATTTTCCAAAACAAGAATGACATCTATATCCTTTATGCTTTTCTACTGTTCCAGTAGCATAAATGTACACTACAGTTAAGAAAGGGAATATGAAATGCTCTGTATCCTGAATAAATGCTACGTGAATCAGGACGAAAGAACAGTTTGAGACAAAAGGTGAAAAAGGCGCTTTATTGATGAGTGAAATCTTAGGCCAGAGTAGATGCTTAAAAAGTCTTTGGAAGATGGAAATTGAGCACACTTAGCATGGTCAGCACAGTTCTTCCTGCAGAGTGCTGGGCAAAGAAGTGAGGCCAAGAAAGTATGAAGTCAGTGGACTCAGATACAAGCTGTGGTGGTAGCAGAAGTGAGGATGGGATTACACTGATTCTTTACAATGGATATAAGGAAAGGTTTGACCTTCAGAAAAAATACCCAAGTAGCCATCAAATGAAAGAGCAGGAAACAAAGTTCATTTTGTCTTTAACATAGTCTGGATAGAAGATTAAACTGAACAGAAACTGTCATTTGCATCTCGTTGGTGTCCCACAAGATGGTGTGCCAGACAGGGCAAAAGCCTGTAAATGTTAACCCTCATCTCACTGTCTGCCTTAGTGCTTCTGTATGATTCTGGAAAGACTCTCATTCTCTACATGCTTCTGCCTTCTCCCTGTCACCTGTGATGAAGGTAATAAATTCCTGAGAGTAGGAAGAGGAGATGTGGATACATGCTTCAAAGCTTCTGAAGAACTCAGACACAGTAATGTGTTCTTTGCTGCTAAAATTCCTGTACTCATTTCTAAATGAGCTAATTGGAGTTAAGGCATCACTCATGTAAGCTGAGTGGAAAATAGTTGCTCACTCTAGATGTGCAGCTCCATAAAGACAAGAAGCTTAATTTCACAGGCTAAGCTATGACCAGCTGATAAGTATACCTGGGGAAAGAACAGCTACTATTGTTAAAGATTCTGTTCTGTTGCTATGGAAACCTCTACAGCATGGAGCATCTTATATGCGAATGCTATAGATGAAAAAATGCAGAAAAACATTTTGTTGTACAAGACCAAGAATGCATGGTCTTTCTTTTTGTGCTTGTGGAAAACAGGAAATAAGTTTTCAGCAAAGCATGAAGTTATTTTAAATATTTTGTTACTGGAACATTTGTTCTTAAGTGCTACCTCCTCTGAGTTTTGAGAAAGGATAATGCCACCTTCACTTGATTGCAAGCAGAATCCCTTAATTCTCTGTCAGGGACCCTTGAAAGACCTTTAAAACACAAAATATTCACTCCCTCTGCTCAGTGTTTCTAAATTATTTAAATGACCTGAGGAAAAATGCAATTTAAGCCACCTCTGTGCAGGCAGGTGTCTGGACAGGAGCTCAGCCAGAGAAAAACACATATAAGCGAGTTTGTATTTTCCAAGCTATTTTTAAAACTGCCTAAAATGGTCCCAGTGCAACTTCAAGTTCTGGGTCCATATGCTGATGAACATGGTGGCCACAGTGGGAAGGCAGCTCAAGCAAGCACAACCACTCAAAAAAGTTTCAACTCCTCCAATTATTATCTTAGTTAAAACCCTCATGATGGTGAGGGAATCTGACGTGTCTCCCCAGTTTCAGCCCTGATCCACACATGAAACCAACTCGAGGTTGTAAACACTCAGATCAAACCCCCCTAAGCTTAATCTTCAAGGAGATATTTGTGGTAGTTGAAACGTCCAGGTTGTAATTCAGCTAGAAATCATGCGGCTTCCCAAGAAGACAACCTGACTATTTTCCTTTACAGAGATTTGCATTATGCCTTGAATTAGATCTGCAGTGATTTGTAGCCTTCTGCCACCAGGTGACCTGCAACACAACTCAGACTGGGCAGCTCGGACTGTGCTTCAGTCCCTCTTTCCAGATGTCAATGTGTCTGAGCCATTGAAGGAGGCAAGTCCTTTCTCAGAGTCATTAACATCTGAGTTAAAATTGCCTCCTCAATATCAGCTGAGCTGTAATATCAAACTGTGTATGCTTCAGCCAAGAAATGGGTTAGCTGAAGTCACCTGAGGCAGTGGCTTTACCATCGAGGTGAATTACACCCACAGTGTGTCGGTTTTGAATAAGCCTTGAGTTCTAAAGCAAACATTGCACAAACCAAGTGATGCTCAACAGTTTCCTCTCAAGAAAAATATCCAAATTGTTAATGTATTAATACTATCTTTAAACCACACCTCCCTTGGTGCACTTCAGTCTATGTTTACCTAGAGAGCAAAGGAAAATGTTGAGATGAAAATCTAGTGAATTTTCTTGGTTTTCAGCATGACCTTTGCTTTTAAGAAGACCAAATATATTTGGTCTGTACTAAACTTCTGAACAATACCAGATTACTGGATACCAAGATGTCAAGAGATGGTAGTTGTGGTTGGTTTGGTGTTTAACTTTGTGGGTTTTTTCAGGAAGCTTTCAAAGTGGTCAGGTTTATCTCTGAAATTCAGAGGCATCTCAGAGTGAAGAGAGGCACCAGGTAATGAAAGTTTGATAAAGCAGGGAAGTGTGCTTAGCTCTAGCTATCCATCTTCTGGCCTGGTTGTTGTAGGGACCACTGCTGTTCACACAGGAAGTGCTGTTTCAGGCACTACTCACACTCAGTGTGTTCTTAGGACCTTTTAAGGCACAACCCTGGAGATAATCAGATTATCTGCATGCTTAGCAGTGAGATCAAACAAATGTTCTTGGCTGAAGTTCCATTTTTGCTGAGATCAGGACAAATTACTCAAAACATGACTTGCAGGCATGAATGCAGTTCTCCCCTCTCTACTCCTAAACATCCAAGTAGTTGTTTCTCATATATTTTTTTCTTTTTCAGTGTGGTGGAAATTCTTCCAAACCCCAAATTAGTGTACTTCAAGTCATGGTAGCTTGTGAGCCTTTCCGTGTCCTTGGTTTTCTAGACATTTTTTCTTGCTCCAATAAATTTTATTCTGGCTTTGTAATTTTCAAGGTGTTTTATATTATTTTTGTGGATAAACAGAAGAGGATTTAACACATGCTTTTTGTGTTATTGTGGCACTCTACAGTCCACAGTCTATTTCCTTATACATGCAGAAGTCGATTATGATAAAATTAGCTAAGTAAGCATATGGCAAAAAGCATAACTGATATGAATGTCTGTAAAAAGCAGGTCAATTCTTGATTTAAATCAGAAAATATACTATTTGCTCTGAAACTATTAAAATGACTTTTTTGGACACTTTCAACTAACTGACTTTGGCTCTTATGTTTATAAGTCTCATAATGCTTCTTGCATGTGTCTTCAATTTTTTCCATGTTTTGGTATGTTGTAAGACAGAAAGAAAGTTGGAGGCTTTTTCTTGCTTGTGTAAAGAAAATATTTTCCTGTCTTGTTCAGATATGGTGAGGCATGGAAGTGCATGGCCAGCTATTAATATTCTGAATGCTCAGATAAAAATACTTTTCTCCACTGAGGTCTGAACAGCCACACCTCTAACAGGCTAGTAGATGCCTGTTGCACTCATGAGAGTGTTTCATGTTCTGTGTCTCATCCTTGAGGAACACCTATGAACATGTCTCACTGACTAGATCCTAATTAACAGGGACCATAATTAGCCTTCTTGGAAATCGTTCTATGTGCTGTTCCTGAAGGGATTGGCCTCTCAGCTGAACTCTGGGCTATTCAACCAAGGATTTTGACATTAAGCAAATGCTTCACACTGGGAAGCAGTACTTCAGCTTAGGAAATCCACGCTTTTCAACAGACAAATCACTGTAATATTTGCAAAGATAGTCTACTCTCATATTTTAGCCATCATAGCTGAAGCTTGTGAGGGGAAAATTTGGATTTTTTTATCCCATCATTTCAGCAAACAAAAGACTAGAAAAGTTGCTAGTGCGAGAAGTTCTTTCACAGATCAGAAATTGAGGTGGTCGTTGCTTAAATATATTTAAAGAAAACCTGCTGCAGGTTCAGCTTGAGTACATTGTCTCTTGGGCCACCGAAAGAGAAACTAGCTGATACTATGGAACAGGATGGCATGGAAAGAAATAAATGGCAGAGATGCTCATGGTGGATGGCTGAGAAGAATATATCCCAATAGAATTTTTGTTTAAAACTGGTTTCATTGTTTTACACACAGCCTGCAGTGCTCTCTGGGCAGGACAGAGAACAGGCTGCACCTCTCTGACCTTACAAAAGACCAAGCTCATGACAGGTTGGTGCTTCCCTGAGCAAGAAGGCAATCCATGCTTGTTACCAAATTGCCTGCTGCTTTTTAAAGTGTTGTCAGTATTTAAAAAATCATTGTCATTAGAAGACACAGAAATCACTCTTAATTTTATTATCCAGAGATCCAGGTGAAGGTACATGATGTTCAAAGACATTTTGGCATTTTTGTTAATGTCACCTTTCTTCTGATTACTGCAAACAGAGATTGTAGTGATGCAGTTTATCTGTATTTAAATCCCCTTGACCTGATAGCTCGATTGAAGGCTGAACTGTGATCTCTTTGTGCATGAAGAAAAGACACTCATTTATTTATATTAATGTCAAGCTTGTCTACTGCACTTTTTTCTTTGACTTAATTGAATGTGTCTGCAGTAGCAGAGAGGACATGGCTGAAATAGGAAGGACTAATTGGAAGAAGCTGTCAGGTTAACAGAGGTTTAGTTGGATATCTTGCACTTCAGTGGAAAATTTTCCTCAGGATAAGCTTGCACCATTTATGAGGGCATATGATAGATGCACGAGGAAGAGGGTAGGAAGATACCTGTTTGGGAAATGTGTGAGGCTGCTATGTAATCGCAATGGACCTTTTAATCTAGAATGGATAAAATACTAAATACATGAGTTCCCTGCAGGTTATTGAGGCTTTCACAGTTTCTTTTTCATCTTATTTCAGATCCTCTTTAGCCCCCCTGCACTCTAGACAGGGCAGTTTTTTCGTTTCTTGTGTCCCCACTGAAGTAACAGAGGCGTAACAGGCAAGAGATGATACGTTCTCCACCTGCTGTGTCACTGCTACGGCTGCAGAGCTGGGAAGGCTTGTTCCTAACATCAGCTTACTGAAAGAATATCTAAGTTAGACTGAGTGTGTAAACACAGGGTTAGTATCGCAACTCGTGATGAAATCAGCAGAGAAGATAAGAAACGGCTCCTAATGTTAATATGGCCTCATTTAAATGATACTCAAACTTTTTTCTCCAGAACATTACTTTAGCATGTTTTCTTAATAACCATATGGTTTAGTCTTTAAGTAGTGGGTATCTAAACATTCTTCAAGCCTCTCATAAAACTGGTGGCATTGGTGTGAGCCTTCAGCTGAGAGGTGTCAGCTGTCACTGGTCTCCAAGAGGATCAGCTGTTCACAGGCTGTATCTAGCCCAGGAATCTGTTGCTGCTGGTGCCTGTGCAGTGCCCCAGCTAGGCAGTGCCGCTGTGGTATCCACTGGAAACAAATTTGTGTAGTGTTTCAGGAATGGGAGAAGAAAAACAGCTTAGAGAGGCAGAGTGAGCCAGAAGTACTCGCTGCTGACCTTTGAAGAGAATGGGGTGACTGTGCCCTCTCTCTGGACCCATTAGCCACAGGCATCCCACTCAGAGCCTGAGATGTTGAGTATCATCTGGAGCTACAGGCGAGTGCTTGAGCTGCCTCAAGCACAGTGACCTGTCCTTACATGGTACTTATGTGCTGGTTTATATGGTGATACATTTTATTGTCATGTTTGTAAACAGGAAAATAGTTAAAACTATTTTTAGCTTTCATTTTACAACAAGCTGCTCTTTATAACAAGTGAGCTGCCCCCAAGCTCTCTGAATAAACAGGTGGACTGAGTGTGCAGTTTTCCAATGCTTTTACATAAATAATAGCTTTTGAGAGAAAACTGTGTTAGTCAGATTCCTCTGAAATGAGCAAAAGCTTTTTTCCACTGAGAACAGACTACCTGCTTGCACCCACATTCCCAGCCCTCACTGCAGCTACAGATCACCTAGCTGCATTGCTCTTTCTTTCTCAAAACAGATTGTAGGGAAGCCCTCCTGTTCCCAAAGGTTGCTTAGGCACTTCCAATGAACAAAAACTTCACTGCAATATTTATACTGGGAGATTCCTTCTCTGATACTAACAACATTTTCAGTTAGCTTGATGGATGTAGTGCATTTGCACTAAAACACCACCAATAATTTTTTTTTTTTTAAATTGCAAACAGTTATTTTATACTCTACATAATTCCATCTGGAGAATGTTCCAAATATAAATTCATGTTCCAGAAACGTATCTATGTTTATTTCTCTACAGATCTAGAGGAAAGCATAAGGAAAATGTCCAGAAAATCATCCCAGAGATTATTTTATGTAACACTGAGATCTGTACCACTTCCCCTTTATTTACAGGTAAATTCAAAAGAAATCTGAAAAAGCTGGGAAAATACTTGTTTCAAATGGTTCTATCATACTGCTGCTTGCCATAGTGACCTCCTGGACCTGGTAAAGTTCATATGCTTACAGAAAATATTCAGTGCTTTATGAAACTGCAGGTATGTTTTAGTATGATTGAAGACTTTTTGCCTTTGTTTTGATTTTCAAATTTTCATGATTATACTGTACTGGGAAGAGGTGAATATTTTTGCTCCCACTAAATGATAATGGAATGTAGCATCAGCCTATTGGAAACTTCACCTTCCACCCGCTGATTCCCTGAGTTAATTACCAGTATCCTTGACTCCAGCTCTGCAAGTCCCACCTGTTGAGTAAGATATGCAAGCAAATGGTCTTAAAATTAAATATATGCTTAAACCATCTTTCTCCTGCATGTTTTTAGCATTACACTGAACAGAGCCTTGCAGATTTACATACATTTAGAGTTTGGCTGTGTTGTGAACTTGTACCCTACTTGGATCATTTAGCATTCGAAACATAAAACACCCATTACCATTTTCACTTCCAGAATCTCGCAGCCTTAGCTCTTGGGAGGGCGTTTCTTTCTCTCCTACTGTCAGCGGAGATGTCTATTCCTGTTTCTTCGTTGGTCAGAAGCCACTATCGAAAATGGTACTATTAAATTCTGCCACTTGGTGGCACTAAGAAATAACACAACTGCCCTTCAAAACGGTGCTGTAAAACACGGCCAAATGCCGGGCGATAACTGGGCCCGGTGGCCCTCAGAAAGGAAGACATCAGGAAGGGATTTCTGCCAGCAGAAATCCCAAAGCCGTTTTGCTTGTTGTAGATGTTGGTAGGTTTTCAGCGTAGCATGTGGCCGCTGGGATGCAGCTTCTGCACTTGGGCGTGCAGAGCAAGTCCCTTCGCTCGCTCTTGGCTCTGCTGGCAGATGATCTCTACACCTCTTACGTTTGTTACTTAAGAATCAGCTCTACTCACTTAGGAGGGTTTTTGCTGGAAGTTGAGGAGAAAGAAGTTGCAAAGCCTTCATTTCCAGTGCCTTAGTTCAGGCAGTGTCAGAGAGTTTCTCTTGGACAAGGAAATTTGCATGAGTCTCCCTGGGGAGCGCCCCCCCCCCCCCCCCCACCCCCCAGTATAAATATTATTGCCGGCTCGGTTAGAAGAGGCACAGCAAAGCCATGTAAGGAATAAACTTACTCCAGAGTGTGTGTATGCATGTGGGGAAGTGTGTGTGTGAGTGTGTATGATTTGACTGACTTACCACCATTGCTAGTACAGAAAATAAAAGAACTGGACCCAGAATTTATTCAGGTTCTTTCTCATCTTGGTTGATAATACCCAGTAAAGGTCAAGTGCCCTAGAAACTGATTTCATTTGTGGTTACATTCCATCCCTAGTGCAGCTCTTCTTTCAGATGAGAACTGAAAATTTGTTTTTCTCTTTCCCTCTGCATAAAGTTTTTCTTGCTGGTGTTATTTATTCAGAATTTTTTACAAGGGTGTGGAGGAACAGGATGAGAGGGAATGGCTTTAAACTGAAAGATTATGCACTAGGAAGAAATTCTTCACTGTGATGGTGGTGAGGCACTAGAACAGGCTGCCCACATAAGTGGTACACACCCCATCCCTGAAAGTGTTCCAGGCCAAGTTGGATGGAGCTTTGAGCAACCTGACTAAGTGGAAGGTGTCCTGCCCATGGTAAGGGGGTTGGAGCTAGATGATCTTTAAGGTCCCTTCCAACACAAACAATTCCAAGATTCTGTGATTCTATGAACTGAGAGCTGTTTTTCTGTCTGACCTTTTTTTTTCTTCTGTCATTGCTCCTTGTACGCATGTTTGAGTCTTTGCTGGTTTTGACTGGAACAGTCCCTTTTTTTCATGGTAGCTGGTATGGGGCTGTGGTTTGGATTGTGCTGAAAACAATGCTGACAACACAGGGATGTTCTATCTATTGCTGAGCAGCACTTTCACAGAGCCAAGGCCTTTTCTGCTTCTCAGCCCACCCCTCCAGCAAGCAGTCTTGAGGGGACATATCCATGACAGGCTGACCCCAACTGACCACAGGGATATTCCATACTGTATGATGTCATGCTCAGTGTGTAGTGCTGGGGGAAGAGGAAGGAAGGGAGGGCATTCAGAGTGATGGTGTTTGTCTTCCCAAGTTGCTGTTCTGTGTGATGGAACCCTGTTTTTCTGGAGATGGTTGAACACCTGCCTGCCCTTGGGAAGTGGTGAATGAATTACTTGTTTTGCTTTGCTTGCTTTGCATGGCTTTTGATTTACCAATTAAACTGTCTTTATCTCAGCCTAGGAGTTTTCTCACTTTTACTCTGTTGATTCTCTTCCCCCAAACCACCATCAGGAAGTGAGCAAGCAACTGCGTGGTGCTTAGTTGTTGACTGAGGTTAAGCCAAAATGGAGTCCCATTAAAGCTCCTATTAATGAAAATCAAACTCCAATAATTATTCCCAGCCTTCTCAACTGGGAGAATTTTTCAGAATGAAAAGACTCTTGGGACAAAAAGGAAACAGCTATCTGAAAAGCAGTGTTGTTATTTAATTTCCCCTAGAATTACAGCTATGTCTACACTATTAAATAGTGTGCTCAAATAGGATTACTTTTATAGAGCAAAGGAGCTGGTACTGAGGGCTTGCTGTGCACTCCACATAGCTTTTTGGAGGATGTTAGCTCAGGCTTTGGACTGCCCTGTGGAAGGACCACAACTCGCAGGTGGAGTCATCTACTGCCTGCCCTCCCGTGCTGCTCAGCAGTGTGAACTGGAGGCTGGCATGTGAAGATCCCTGGGACATTTACTACAGATGTGGCCTCCAAAGCAGAACGAAACTGCTTCTGTTTTCTAAGACAAGAGCCAAACTCCCAGGCTGTAGGCGATGCAATGGAATCGTAAATTGCTGCTATCACAATATGTTAGTGAGGATAATGAAATAGGCTGGCATGCGAGTATATTACTGAAAAAATTTATTCTTCATCAGTGATTTAAACGTGGATAACTGGAAGTTATTACCAGCATCTAGGTGAGTGTCTTGATGGGTTAGCATAACCAGTCCAGGAGAATGCTGCCCATGCAATGCATAGCAAATGCTGCTGGCAGTGCCCCAGCCCATGCTAGGAAGCAGATTATTGTTTCCAATGTCCTGGGAAACTGTTTGAAAATTGCAAGAGCCAAGGATGAGACTGTAGACTTTTCAGACTCAAGGAAGGGCAGGGACAGATGCCACGGTGATGGATGAAAAGAGCTAAGGAGAGGCTGAGAAGCTGGATGGGAAGTTAAACCAGAGAAATCTGCAGTTTTTTTCCATCCTCAGTGTCATGGTTTAGTAAACTAAACCATTACACTCAGCTTGAAAGCTGAGGGAACTTCTACCCTGATAGATAAATGAATGGTCAGGAAAAGCTGTATCTGCACAGAACTGCTTAAGCTCAAAATAGAGGTGATCCAAAAGTAATTGAAACTCCCTGAGCAGAGGCCCAAATGGGTCTCTGCAGGCACAGCCATTTCCATTGGGTGTGTACTGCACCTGGCACGCTGGAACCTTGCCCATGGCAGCTTATAGTTTTTACCATAAAGTTGTTTGGGGCTAAATAAAGCCAATCAGATCAGATCCATGTTTTTCTTCTAAGAAGCAGTAACTGAGTGAAAAATACTCTTGCAAGAACTCCCCAGGGTGAGATTTAGTGTAGTTAGTAACTTTATTAATTGGTTCATCTGTGGCTTTTACATAACCCAGCACAACTGACAATACCAATAAAAAATATCATGTCAGAAAGGCAGTCATATCTCTGAAATATAGACATGAAGTTATGACTCCTGGGTGCATTTCTGATGTGTCAGTGTTTGGCTCCTAAATATTATCAGAACCTCTGGTTTTGAGTTTTCCCACAATGGGCTATATCTCAGTCAGCAGCAAACATCAGCTAAGAAAAAGTTACCTTTAAAAAAAGGCCTTTCAGAGGTTAAGTTTACTGCATTACTGACACTATGAAAAAGAACCTGCATATTGTGAAAATCACACTTTAAAAACAAAAGCTAGACAAAAATATCCATTTAGATTATTTGCTCAGCAAAATGAAAATTGCTGAAAGTTATTACTATATGACACTCATGCAGTAGCAGGTTTACTTGCTCATAAACAAAAGCTAAGGCAATCACTTTGCCAAGCACCACATCAATGGGGCAAACTGTCTTTAATAGTCAAAAGCAGTGAAACAGCAGGAGGGTTCTCATTAAAATGACACTTTCCTCTTTAAAGCAGACAGTCATTCAAGGCAATACTTATTTGGCAGTATCTTAAAAAAAAATATTATAAAACTTTATAACATTTGATGTTTACTGAGCATGAAATTTCATCTGACATACTTGGGCTGTGACTTTCTCCAGTGACTTGCTTCTTGTTTAAATTTGATTTACATCTCATTTACATGGGAAATCAAATGTGTGAACTGCCTTTGTGTAAACTTCAAAACAGGCAGTTTTATGTGTTGGAAGGGTTCACGTTACTGTGTGATCATACAAAAACAGCAAGTAGACCACCAGAAAAAGATGCTTGCTGTACAAACTTCCTTCCACATTTTTTTAGTAGGGCTGGAAACTGCCTCCTAAAAACTAAAAGAATTACTAAAAGATAGACTGCAAGATTACATTCACTCTGCTGTAACTCAGATCCATCATTAACCTCAACAAGTATCAGCGCCAAGGTATCATCATCAGAAACTAAGGGTTGTCACCCTTGCTCCATCACAGCTGTTTGAACAAGAGGTGGGAACAGGCACAGCCCATCTTTATAGTGGCCACCAGAAATAATGGAGCAGTCTCCAGACAGAATTGTTATAGGAAACACATTAAGATAAGATACATTTTTTCCAGCTAATTGACAACCATGTAAAGGTTAATGCTAAAATCAACTCTCAGCAAATGCTATAGGTAATTGCTGTGAACTTGAAAACGTTAATTACACCTCACATCATTCTCTACAGAGCATCCAATTAACAGATGAAAGATTAAGAGCTTAACATCCTCCTCCTGCTCATACCTAAAACTGTATCACAGTGCCACTGGTTCCAAGGTACCAGAAGCTTCAGTATGAAAGGAATAAAAGGTGACAAGTATGACAAAACTTTAAGCTAGCCACTATTCCAAAGCAGAGATCATTAAGTCTGACTTTTATACTAGCAAATCTAGATGAAACCATAATAATGCAAAGATTTTTACAAGGGCAGAGAACAATAATAGAGTAACTTCAAGAGTTTGCTGTGGAAATATGCTGCAACCTGTATTCCAAATGTTCTTGAAGAGAGAGCAAATAGAGACACAATGACATTTTTTACTATGAGAAAATCAGGGTAATCCCAACTGAAATTGATTGAAACTGCCTCAGAGAAGTTGTGCAATACTGAATGACTGGATTAAAAAAAAAAAAAAGCTAGTTGAAACATAAAGTGATACAGATGGAAGGGGAAATGATGCATTTGTGATGACAGACCTCATTAGCTATTATCAGTCAAGAAAGAGATCTTGTCGTCATTGTAGAAGCTTCTGAAAGCATCAGATCATCACTTAGCAGTAGCCAAAAGGACAAACACAATCCAATTAATTGTTAGGAAGAGAGGCAGAAATAAGAAATACCTCAATGCCAGTACAGAAATCTCAAGTATTTTTCACATCTTCAATGTTGTACATATATTTCTAGTTGCTTCCACTTCTAGCAGATGGAGAAAAAGCATAAGAGAAGACTATAATGGTGATTAAAGGTAAGGAATTTCTTCTGTGGATGCCAAATTTAACCGCTTCATCTTAGAAAGGTTCTCTCAGAGAGACTCAGAGACTTACTAAACGAGATTAGTATGAAGAATGTGATCAAGCAACTATGCACCTTTCATCCCAGTACAAAGTTAGAGAGATACTAAATGAAAGAGTTTGGAAGCAAATTTGAGAAAAAAAGAAGGAAATATTTTCATACCTTGCTGAACTAATTCATTGGCACAGAAGGTTTTGGAGACAGATTAAATGGGCTCAGAAAAGTGATTAATCAAAGCGATGGGAGGAAGTTTGTCAAAGGCTGTTAACCATGAAACTGCTACAGCTCCAGAAGCCTCTGCATGGGGGCTAGCAAGGGGCTAGAAGTGGATGTGTTACTATGTAGTCAGCCTGTTCTTGTCACCTCTCTCATCATATGCTGCTTCCTATGGTATCCTCCCTTTGGCAATAGCCAATAAATAAACCCTTAGCTGAAGCAATATGAACATTCACAGGGACCTGAATCCATATTTTAGCCAAGAAAATGCCAGTTTTTTGCAGAACTGAGAGTAGCCAAGAGTCCTGACTGCTGAGGTAATTTCCACTCACTGGAGGGTGAGTAGCTGATATCAAAATTTGTTTTGGAGTTTCTCAATGGGTTTGGGTTTTTTTAAATTTTGTTGGGCTGTTCTAAATAGTTTTATGCATCTAGCTAGTAAGACAAACAACCTTACGTTTTTATATCTCCTGTAATCACAAGATGTGTTAAATAGGATGCCCTAGGGTTTTCAGGAATGGAAAGTAGCCTATTCTGCAATTATTGCCTTAGACCTCAGGTATCTGCCATTTCCAGATGGAAATGAGGTCTTCAATATTTTTTGCTGTTAAAACCTTGAAATTCCAGTTGAGAGTTACATATCTCTATTACAGTGCCTAAGACAGTCTTGCTGTTGCTTTAGGATGGGGCTAAACCTGTTCAAATTTTTATTCTTTGCCATTTTTTGTAGCTTATAATGTAACTAGTGTATCTGTCACTGAGGAGACAGGGCATTGTTGATTTCAGCATTGAGGTTAAAATGCTTAGAGGAGCATGTGTTTTAGACAACTGGACAATTTAGTGTACACCCCCTATTTATGGAAGGGTTTTCCCCTCTAACCATAGATTCACATAGTATGTTATATTCCAGACTGTTTACATCAAACTATTTATTTGTACTTTTTATCATGCTAAATCTGTTGTTTGAGTGTAATTTTTAGCATAGGACACACTTATCTGTGTGTATGTGTGTATCATACTGATGAATCTTTATGGCTGACATGTAGACCTTTATCTGTGGGCATTGCCAAAACCAATGATTAAACACATTGATTTTTAGTGTTCAGTGTGTCTGTGTTGGATAGGAACAAAAACCAAACCAGCAGGTGCTAGAAGTGCTGACCTTCTGGCTATTTTCAATTTACCTTGTGGCAGAACAGATTAAATTATTTAATCCAAATAATCTCAAATTATGCAAAAATAAGCAAAAGGGTTTGAGGCCTGGATTCTCCTTTTCCTTCTTTTATCTGATCTCAAAGGTGTCTTTCAACCTTAGTGGTTCCATGATTCTATGATTTCCCCAGTCTCTGCAGATGAAGAAACAAGAAAAAAATTCAAACTCACAATATTGACTTTCTGTCAACCTCACTTTAGAAAAAAACAAGCTCATTTTTACATCTTCCCATCTCCTCTTCCCTTCATCTTCACTTCATTTACCATCTCCAGTGGTGCCTAAAGAGTGCATTTTCCACACAATGATTTGTGTGTAGGCCCTTCCCTGCAGCATGTGTTGACAGGAGGAAACAAAAAAAAAAATCCTGTATCCCATCAAAATATGAGTCCCTTTTGCAAAACGACAAAAGTGTTCAAAACAAGAGACTTGTACCAAAATTCATGTCAGTGTGTCTAAATTAAAAATGAAACCCATCGCTTAAAATAATCTCTAGCATTTTCTTTGTTCACTTTTTTAATGGACCTGGTGCAAATAATAGAAATTTGTCCTTAAAGACAACTTTGACTATCCAGGAATATGAGAGAGATGTGTTTCCACACTCTACTCCAGCAATTGAATCCTGTATTCTAATGCAAGCTACTTTCCTAATGGAGCTGATAGGAATTTTGCCAAGCTATTGCCTTGAATTGAAATGGTATGTGTGGGAGGACTGTGGAGTGACACCCTGAGGATATTTAGGCATGGCAGATACTTATTATGCAGTCAGAAATACTTCATAATGAAATGATATAAATTACAGATGATAGCATTTCCTTCTACACCATTTTAAAAATAAAACCCAAAGAAATTTATCTCTAAAGTTGCTTTTCCATTCCTTGTCCTTCAAATGGGTCTGTGAAGTATTTGTTTCATAATTTGAAAATGTCTTAAGATGACTGTTTCCCCCCTTTTTATCTCCTGTTGGACACATCTATTTAATGCAAATTCTGGAAATAAGGGAATCATCAGGCTTACCAACTTAAAAGAAACCCATGCTCAGCTAATCAGCATATCACTCTGAAAACCCGCGTGGAAGGAGACATTTTTACCTCACATTAATTCTGGTATGTGCGTGAAAGCTGGTTTTTTTCTGAATCTTATTGTTGGTGACAGTTATCTTGCTAGAAGGTGACATTGTCTGTGACAGGGGCAGAGAGGGAGCCTCACTGCCAAGAAAAGTTGCCATTCTGTTTTATAACAATTTAGCTGCAGTAGAAAACACGACTTTATGTGATTTACAAGTTCCTGTGTAAAACACTGTGGGGTTTCTTCCACTGAGCTTCACCAGTGGCTCCACTGACTCTGTGGGCACAGGACAAGCACCCTCGTGTATGGGTCCCTCAGGTGCCTTCACTGGCTGAGATGGCAAAGTTATATAATGCATGGGAAAAGAGTCAGCATGGACTGCTTTGCTAATCCTTCCCTGTAGAACATTATTTATAGCTTTTGGCTTTGTATGAGCTATAGGACAGGAAATTTAAGGACAACTTGCTGTTGCACACCCAGAAAACATGCTACAGGATCCTGTACCAGTGTGCAAGGCTACCTTGAGAAAAAGAATTGAAATATAAAATACACAGACCTTCAGTAATTCAAGTAGGATAAAGTAGTGTTTGCTCTCATGAGAGCATTGTGGGTGCCAGAGGTTTATTTTATTTAACAATGAGAAGCGTAACAAGCACCTCTTGTCTGAAGCTGACATTGTATTGGTGTTTCAGTGCCTCTAAGGTAGAGAGCCTAAGATAAACACTGATTATGAGGTTTGGGAAAATGATGGCCATGTGAAATGTACTGAGATTTGATGCCAAGGTGGCCAGAGCAGATGGCACAATGGTTTCTTAGGTTCTGTGAAAGTCTGCTTTTAACCGCTGTTGCTTTGGCCACTTGTAACAGCGTGTCAGCATCTGGCAGCTGAAGATTAGTATGCCTTGTCGAGAAATATGGTTTGTTTCTTTTAACTTGCACAGATAACTAGATAACTGAGATAACTGAGATAGCCAGTTATTTCTTTCTGGAAGACTAAATCTAAAAATGCTAATAAAGTCAGTGAGATTTTGATTAAATTATTCATTGTATAACTCATAGAAATTGGTCTAAGATATAAACTTTGATAATTTCTAAACAGGTTTATTCATGTAGGCAGACAGTTTTCATAGCAAGGGATATAATGAAAGAGACAAATTGTTGTACAGGTCTTCTTTCTTATCAGAATTTGTCCTATTTTGCCTGTTTAAAGCTTAGCTTAGATGTACTGTTTATGTATTAGCTTTGATGTACTTAGATGTACTGTTACCTGTTTAAAGCTTAGCTTAGATGTACTGTTCCTTCATATGAATCATTGCTAAACTTTGGGTAATCTGAAATATCATGTCGTTTATATTGTATACAATGAAGCTGCAGGGCTCCACTGGCAGTGAAAATACCAGAACTAGGATTCTGGCAACTCATCTCCTCACTAGGCTTCAAACAGTCTGGGAGGATTAGACTAAGTGAGAGCTTTGGTACTAAATGACCCAGTTTGCCCACAACAATGCCCTGAGTTTCATTTGAAAGGAGGAATTCAATTTCAGGGCATTTCTGTTGGCCTCTAAATCTCCTTAGAGCTTGATTTATTTTTTTTTCTTTTGACCAATAGCTGTAATTTGTTGGCCTGAAGAGATACAGGACGTAATACTTGCACAAGTACACAATCTGCTTCATGTTTCAGCTGAAGGTGGACATCTAAAACATTCTGGATCTTCCTTTGGTTTTAACTATTTTAATAATTAACTTCCATGAAAAGTGAAGATTTGAGTTAAAGATCTTTAGCATTGCATAATTTGCAAATGTCTTTATTGCATTCTGTTTAGAAAACACCACCCACATAGATTAGTGATGATGCTACCATTCTTTTTCTGAGAAGCATGCCAGCACATTATTTTAGTATAAAACAGATGTTTAAGTTGGAGGGTTTCAATCTTGCCTTAATTCTCTAAGGAATAAAAATGATCCTTGCATCTTTCTAAAAGGGAACTATTCACATGAAGTGCTACAAGGGAAATTTACAGAATTTATGAAGTAGAAATGCCATCACTGAATCAGCTTCAATATATTTATTAACAACTACAGTCAAGGAATAGACTTTTTACTTGCATTAAACACTATGAAATTTCTTTAGAGGGAAGAGATGCCTTAAAGCAGCTTGGAAGGTGAAACTAAAATTGACTGCAAAGTAGAGCACTACTTCCCCTTTCTACAACTGGCAATATAGATACTTCCAGCTCATTCTGCTCTAGGATGTATTCATGAGAATTTAACTTGTGTATCTTAGAGGCAAAATTGACATTTTTTAAGGAATTTAGGTCTTCATGTTCTGATGGCTGAGTAGTACAAGACAAATATTTCCTTAGCTCCTTTGTCATTTCCTTGAATTGCAGGTAAATGTGGAATGAGAATAGAAGTTGTATAATTAAAATAGGAAAAAAGAAAAGAATTACAAAGAACAGTGAGAAAAACATGGAATTTTTTTCTCTATATTAGCGTGAAGATAAAAGTTTCTGGCAGAACTGTCCATTCCATACAAAAGCTTTTGCTCTTATTCACATGACTGCAAAATCTCTGTGTCTCTTGCTCCAGTGCAATAGACCTCAGGCAGTATGTACCAGAAAGGAAAAAACCAGTTAGAATAACCTTGTAGACCTTGGTGAAACTTCACAGGGGATCAAAAGGACTCTGAACTGAAAACCTTGGTAACTAGGATCAACTGATCAATGGCAACACTGGGTTGGTGCCTGGCAGCAGTCTGGAAAGTTACTCAGATATTAGGAAATACTGGGAGAGTAGAGAACAAAGAAGAATTCTGTCATTGCACAAATCAATGGTTCTCTCACATCATAGGTGAAGTTTTTAACTCTGGTTGCTTCACCCCTGAAAAGATACAGAAGGACAAGATGAGTTTTAAAGAAAGGCCACAGGCACAGTCAGAGGAAATAAACATTTTCCACATGAGAAATGTTTTAGTTGTTTGGGGAAGAAAAGGAGTACAAATCTGAGGATGACATGACAGAGGTAAAGTAATGAGTGCCATGGATAAGAATGATAGAGGTCAATTGTTCCCTGTCTTTTCCAGGAGAGTTGGGGAATATTACACATATCCAGGTGGAAGCAGATTCAAAACCAAAAAATACAAGCTTTTTCATTCACCTGATTGCAGCCCTGCCAATGGATGTGTGGGCAAGAAAGTAACAGGCCTCCTTAGGGAGACTGGATTGCTGATGACCAAAGAAACAAACTACAAAAGGCTCAGGGAAACCTTGGAGGAGAGTGGCTGAGGGATGATTCACCAGCAGTAAAAATAATACCCAGTGACCAGGAATGATCAATCATCCACTGTGACTATTACTGAAGTAGCATAATATTTCTAAAGACAAATAAATAAACAAACAGTTTAAATTTTTTATTATTTAATTCATTTGACATTCTAGAAGAAAGGAGCCTGTAAGAGCCTCAGGTCTATGTGTCTACCACATATATGGGCTTCTCAAAATCTAATTAATGTAATTTGCTCCCCCATAAAGTGTTGGAAGAGGAATGTTTTATTTATTTTTACTTTGTCCTCCTGTGCTCATAAGAATATTTTTTCTTGGAAGCTTGCTCTCATAATTATGTTTGTTCTCTTGTGTGGGACAACTGGACGTACTGAGAGAAAATCTGTGGAAATCACTGACCTTGCCAATTATTTAAAATATTATTGAACTGAAATGAAAACTCTTTGGGAAGTGGAAAAAAAAAAGAAAAATTGCAGTGAGTCAGTACTGTGCACCAGAAAGAGCTGAGTTGTGTGTTGTGCTAATTGAATACCAATACAAGTTTCCTGACTGAAAACTTTCCAGTGTACAGCTTCTGTCCAGCCTTGACATAAACTTGGGGATATAAGGTAGTTTGTGTGAAAGACTAGGTCCAGCTTTTGTGATTTTGCCTGAATGAATAATACAGTCATTAGATTGATCATATTTCTTTTCATTACAGAAAGAATTAGCACTCAAAAATTCATCTCAAAAGTGTCCTTTCTCAGGTTAAATAAATAAATAAATAAAAACTTAATATACCACATTACAATTAGATATGAATCTAGTCTGAGACTTTTCCTTCTCATTTATAATCTCTTTCAATATCTGCTAGGAAAAAACATTTGGGTCCCATTTTCATAAATAAATTTCATACTTAATTGCCCTAATTGCTTTGGCTTACCAAGAAAACTGATGTAGGTTTGCGGCTATTGACTGTGTAACTACTTGTATGTACCCAATTACACCACTTCTGAACCACATTTTCTCTCTGTGCCTAGACCTAATAATAACTCAGGAAGATCACAAGCAAATTCTGTTCTTAAAATTAACTCAGTTTCCATGATAATCTGTTGGGTATATATTTTATGGAAATTACTCATTTATTTTTCCCTTTTTATTTCACAATGGTGACATTCGTGTACTATATTTATCCAAGTATCAGACCAAGGTGGTTTTGCTGGTTTTAAAAAAAAATCTTAGGACAGGTGTTTCATATAATACTTGCACATATTCTTACACTTAGAGTCAAAGGCCATGAGAGGAAGCAACTGACACGTAGAAGGGGGAAATTGAGGACAGTTGGGGTTTAAATGAGCATAGGAGCCCCTCCATTTCCAGCTGTCCTAAGGGTGATGGATGTGGTGTCCTTTACCACCCACCTGCTCCACCTCAAGTAGGCATTGCTTGTGAGATGCTTGGCTGTATTAATTTCAGGAGAATGCCTGATGAACAATGGGCAAACCTTTTTTCCATTTAGGAAAGGCCAAAATTATGGCATTGCTTGGATAAATATGCTGCATGTGTGGTGCCATGCTGCACAGTCTCTCCATAAAACTCTCTCGTACTTCCCTCCTGTCATTTTGCTCCTACCCCATTGATGCTTTGGAATTTTAATTTAACTGTCATGAAATAAAAGACTCAGTCAACTGACCTTTGTTACAGCGAGTTTTTTTCATCAAATCACTGTGAGTTTGTATTTCTTCTGTAGGAGAACAATTTGGTCTGCAAACACTTCCACTAAGAAGTTGTCTTATCCTATGAAGTACAGATCAAAAAGAAACAGATTCAGGGATCTGGAAACTGAAAAGAAAAATCTTATCAGAATATATAAATGATGATATTTACTTCATTGCGGAAACCTGCACACAAAAACCTAAGGTACAAATGTTTGGCTCAGTGTCAGCATTAGCTGGATGTGGGGAACATGTTCACCCCTGTGGCCATCCAAACCTCACTGAATGTGCCCTTCTGACACAGACTGCACAGCTGCTCCTGCTGCTTGTGGCAGGAACAGGGGAAAGGAGGAGAGAGAACTGTCCCCTCTGCAACCCTCCAGCTCCCTCATGCCAGCTGCAGTCAGCTGTTGAGCTCTACCAGCCAAAATACAGTGCCTTGAGCTTGTTAGTGAAATCTGCTTCTTGAACAGCTGAGTTTCATCTTGTCTGCAGCACTGCAACAAAACCGGTCATGCTGACCCTTCTAGCATCTTAAATCTCTTGCAAGTTGGGAAATGAGGGCAGAGGTGTTTTGGAAGACATCTCTACAAAAAGGTTATAATTTCTTTTATTTTAATAATCTTTATTTGAATTAGATCCGTAGGCATTTCAGAGAAATAACCTGAAAGTTAACATTACAGGCATTCTACATCTGTTGTTATGTCATTTTAGTACTAAAGGGTAAAGGTATTTTACAAAATATATTTGATTACTTTATTTGGAAAATTGGTAAAATCCTGACAAAACACTGGTGGTCTGGGTTTGAGGAAATTACCTAAGAAAGTCTACCTGAGAGACACAAGCATCAACATGTGTCCCTCACGTGCCTCCAAAGTCCATTGAATATCAAACAAACTCTTGTCCATAGGATTTTATTTGGCCTTGCTTTCCTTTGGATTCAAGACAGGTTCTCCCTCTCTTGCTTTAATATTGAAAACATCAGAAAAAGAGTTTCCTGTCTGATGTCATTGTATTTTTTAATCGGCTCTTTCATTATGAACTGCCCAAAACTGAGTGTCTGCTTTTATAAAATGGCAGGTAGATTGAAGAATGACAAGTTGACAGGTTGACAGAAGAATGACACATTTAATAAAAAATTTGGATAGTTAAATCTCTTAGTCTGAAGGAAAGACAGCTGTACTGGGAAAGGCTCATCTTGGAATATAGATAGGAAAAATGCGGAGGAATAGACTTCAATCACAGAGAGTAATTACATAGAAAATGGACCCCAGTTTGTTTGCTCAATAATAAAGGTAAATGAATAAACTTCATGAAATGATTCAAGGAAACATTGAGTTTGGTTCTTTTTTTTGTAAATGAAAAGGGATATGTCAACAAGATGCAGAACTCCCAGAGGGAGATACATCATATTGTTAACAGAACAGATGAGAGTTATAAAAATGAGATAGGAATAATCAACCTGACAGACTGCAAATGCAAATTTTACAGCTGTGAAAACTCCTGTCCATCCATATTCTTTTTCTATTAAGCCTCAACATTGCAAATTTAAACTGATCTTTCAAGAAGGTACCTGAGATAAAAGTGGTGAGGGGCATGGAATAAAGCCCATGCCCTGGTGGCTTCCAGGATTTCTATCTGTGCAACATCCACACAATGCAGTATGGACAATAGATCCCTCCAAGAAACCCAAAAAGTACAGTAGAAGTGAATACACTCTCTTGTAGCAATTATGTATGCTGGCCAAATATGAAAGAAAAAACCTTAAATGACAGATTCATGATCAAATACTGATAGCTGCCTCACAGCTACCCAAATGCTATTCCACAGTCTGATCTGAAGCCCTCTGGAAGTAGTGAGTCTTTCCATTCATTTGAACAATCCTTCAGTCAAGCCTTGTACCTCCAGAGAAAAAGTGTATACACTATCAATGCTAAAACGGCAGGAAGGCATCTGGGTGTTCATTACATAAGAAAAGGATGGGCAAAGACTTCTGCACTTTACATTTCCAAATTGAAAACTGGTAGGAAAAACCAGCGGTGATCTTGGATATTTAGTGGAAAGTAAAACTGGGTCTGACTAACACATTCTTATGTAACCATTACAGGCCATGGGAAAATTCAAAGATTTGCCATATATTCACTGCAGCAATCTGTTATCAAGAGCTTTATGCAGCGAGAAATGAGGTTTTCATGAAACTGAAGTATATAGGTAAAAAAAAAAAAAGCTCAGTTGCTTGTCACCTCAGATCCAACTTCACTGCACAGCACATTTTCAGTGACAGCTTGGAACACGGATCAGATAATATGCTGAATGTCATAGAAATGATTCAAAATGTCAAAACAAAGCATAATTATTAAAACAAATCCGAGTGAAGAGGAAAGTGTAATAGAGCACAAAATGAGCATACCTATGAGAAGTTATTTTGGTCTGCAATTTTTTTGAGAGCAACATCAAAATGATAGCGCTTTAGAATGTACGTTTCTTTTATAGCTCTGGCTTCTGATTTTAACTTTGCAATGTCTGTGAGCATACTTATACTTAAAAATGTTTTGGAAGAAGCTGTTTCAGGCATTTCCTCACCTATACTTTGGGTCCCTTTTGAGTTGCACTTATTTTTCGGTAGAGGACTGGCCTTCATGATTTAAGTGGGCACATTGCCAAGGGTTTCAATTTAGCTGATAACACATACAGTTAGCCCAGAAGGAGAGACATATATATAAAATGCTGTGCACAGTGCTAGGCTAAGTGGGGTTTATGGGCCATCTAATCAAGAGTTTTTCTTAGGAGATAACACAAGGAACTGTTTGTCTCAGAGTCACTTAAAAATGAAAATATAACCCCCACATACCATACTTGATATAAAGGAAATGCCTTCTTGTCTTTAATAATACTGTGAGAATTGCTGAGGCAAAGTACAAGAGTTTTAGGTCAGCAAAAAATTCATTGCTGTTTTCATGGGTATACAATAGTGCTGAACAAATAATTTGCAACATTTATTCTCCTTGTCTGGTACTGGAATATCAGTGACAGAATCACGATTTCCTTCAAATATGTCCACAGCTGTATGTATAGAGGCTACTGTGCCATGTCAAGTACCAGAAAAACCGTAATAGGCACAGTGTCACTGGTCACCAAGGACAGAGAATGCTGTGGGCCCCATCACCGTTGGTGTCATCCTTGACTGGTGCTACTCTAGAGGCGTCAAGAACTCTAGCATTAGAAAATTCACTTTGAAGCAATCTCAATATTTACACTGCCCTAGGTGGCCACAGGCTTTGTTCTGTGGTGAAGTTTTAACCAAGGTTATGGGGCATCCAACTCAGATCAGTACATTTAGCCTAATAAGTATCATGTCGGGAGTTGAAGCCCATGATCCTGTGACAACACACTTTCCATAACATCTAATGGTGTTTCCTTAACCCACTGTAGTTAGTCTTTGTCACATCTCAGTCCTCTTTTATAGTAGCATCACACAACATAGACTATTACTTCCCATCTGAATATTTGTTCCTAGACTATACTGTCCTCTATGGTTTTATTCCAGATTTATCTGGGTTCTTATTGTGCCTGGTCCAGTTTTCTTTCTTATGACTCTGATAAGACTGAACAGTTGGGTCACCCGCTTGGTGAGTCTCCATGGGAGCAACGGACAGGGATCAGAACTCTGGGGAGACCAGCAGCCTCTCTGAGCTGCACTTCAGTATGGCTTCTCTGGCTGAGCACATGGTATTGCTGTAGGTCTCCTATGTGCAAAGGCAGAAAAGCTTATCCAGTCTAAACAAGTGGAAGGAGTCTGTGGTTGTAGCCATTTAGGTAACCGATTTAATCAGGCAAATGTGTGTGGTAATACATACGGTGTGCGTGCCTCCATGTAAGTCTGTATTCCCCAGCTCAGAACAGCCAGCATGGGAAAGTAGCAACCAGCAGAACCTTCCCCAGCATAGAAGCTGGAGTACTGGCAGACCGGGAAAATATTAGATGCAGCCAAGGGGTGACATCTGCTGAGTTTAGATAATTTTTACCAGTTGATGTAAGGGAGCTGTTCTTTGTATTAGTGAGTTCATGCTGATTTATAGCTTCTCTGTCTGGTCTGCATTTGCAGTTCTTCTATATTTTACATATTTGAGTGGAAGAATGAACTGACCTCATTCAGGTAGGTGATCTGTTTCTCATATATATGCCAAGAGACAAAGATGTCAAACATTTATTTAAGCCTGCAAATATTACAAAATAAAATGAAAAGTATGCTTGAGCAGTCTGCAGCAGAATGGTAATGTTCTCCAAGAGCCTTGTGCTCACTGTTGCCCAGGAAATAAATAGTGTCTGCTATTCTAATATTGATTTTTCATTCTTCATCATACTTAGTCAAGCCTCTCCAAACTAGACACCAGCTATTCTAACAAAGACTGAGCCAAGGAATGAGAGGAGGGTAATATCTACACTCAGCCTTCTCCCTTGACTGTCCCGAGTGATCCATTTTAGAATTCTCTTTGCTTCTAGGGACTTGTATCACAGCTGGTGTTGCAGACTCAAGCTAAGCTCTTTAGAGATATGACATCACTTAAACTCAGCATTTATGACAAAAACCATTTTCTTCAGTTATTATTTAATTCATTTTTAGGTTAATTTATACATAACTCTCAACAAAGGAAAATAAGAAGAAAATGCTCTAATGTGAAACCAGGTGAAATGACTGTCAGGAGGCCACCATGTGCCAAGAGCACTGTTCCTGGGCTCCTTGTTGGTGCTTCCTTACTACACACTCACCACTTCCCACCTGTAAGCATGCACGTGTCAGAGGGAGGTGGGGAATCCTCTCCTCATTGCTCCCTTTGGCACCTGGTACATGCCACGGATCTCTGGCAGAGCAGGATACCTGCAGAAGATCACCAAACTGTCTTTGTAGCCAACCCCTATGTGGGTAAAGACATGGAAATTATATTGTAAATGGATTATAGTTTTTCTGCTTTTTCTTTTTAAAGCTAGTAAAAATAAAATCAAAACAGCCTGCTTTCCTCAGTAAGGAAAGCAATGTATTTAACAGGAAGTTTCTGCCTCCTAGATAACCTACATAGATGGAATGGTTTGCAGGAACGAGAAAGGCAAAAAAAAAGTGAAAGTTTTTAGAACAAAATTCCATCAGGATGCACTCTTTATAATCTCCAAAACAGTACAGGGGTTGTAATGAAAAAGCCATCACTTATTCATTACATTTTTTTTCCTGTAAAGTGATTCTCTGTAACTAATAAAGTTAACTGTGTACATAAAGATAATGGTGGCAATTAAAAAGTCCTTAATGGTAACTACTGTGAATTAAGAAGGGCACAAACACTTATCAGGTAATAAATGCAGCTATTTATTCCTCATTTTTCTGAGGGCTTACAAAGAGGTGTGTGCTGTCACTGAAAAAAAAAAAAATTACCAGATGACAGTTACTGCTAAAACTCAGTGGTAAAAATATAGGTAAAAATATCCCATGGTGAGCAGAGGGGACCCCACCGGTAAACCTTGGTGCCCAGGGAAGTGTTGGGCTGAGCAGAATGACGGGAGGGATGCGCTTTCCCTCTTAGTACTTTTCCCTTTTCGCTAACTGGAGTTGCTTCAATAACTATTTCCCATGCCTAATAACCCTTTTTCCAAAGACATTTTAATCTAAGAAAAATTTTTTTTTATCCAAGTTTTAAAAATGTATAAAGTTCTTCATATCTGGTTTTACATATCCTCTGCCTACTCTCTTCATATTGCCCCTGGCACTGATGCTGCCTTCTGTCTGTGTATGAGTACTGCTGCAACTCCCTTTCGTCTGCCAAGGCTTCTCTGCCACTTTCATTTTCAAATTGAAATTTATTTCATCCCTGATAAGCACTAGAATCCAAAATTAATCCCAAATGTGGACTCTTTTAAATGTCTTAAAGTGGTTGATTTTGCGTAAAGAGACTGCTGACAATTTCTCTTGAAATATGTGGTACTCATGATTTGATTTTTTGAGATGGTAGTCTCCCACTGAGAATTAAAGCCCTGTGGTCACCCTGAGAAAAACAGGAGACAGAAGATACACATAAGGCTTGCAAAGATGACTGTACAATGCCCTATTGCCAACAGATTTTATACTCCCGTTTAATAGAAATTTACCTGAGTCTTTAACTTGATGGATACACCCAATGTTTTCATGTGTTCTAGGATCTCATCTTCTCATGGTGAAGCTCACGGGAGAATGAATACTGATTAAATAGGAATAAATCCTAGAATAAATAAATTTTAGAAGAAGCATGGTATGGGGCATTGAGGGATTTGCAATTCTGCAATGTATTTCCTGAGAAGCTGTTAAATGTCCTTTTGCCTCAACTACATTGCATTCTTTAGCAATAATAAAAAAAATACAGATTTTATATATAAACACATAGGTGCTATTTTTATAATATTTTTTACATCCTTAGTTCTGAAGTTATTTTCTGAAGAATTTTGTATTCCATCAGTAGTAAGAAAAACTTTTGAAAACCACTTGCACAGAAGATAATTCCATCCGTTTTATGACCCTTCCATCTCCCTTACAGATCCTCTTTCTTTTGGGCATGTATTTCTTTTTTTATGCCTCTTTCAGTAGTTCTCTCATTTTATCTGTCAGAAAACTCAAGATTCAGTGTTACCTTCTAAATTCCATTTGAAATTATCTGGTAGACACATTATAAGTTTGCATAGTTCACCTTTTCTTTGCTTTCCACTCTTTTGCCCACCTTAGCTGAAAATTTGCTCAGTGAAATGAAGCTTATTAGATTTCAAATCCCTGAAGTAATGCCTGAGGAAAGAAAAAAAGTACTTGAATTTTTCTGGAGAATTATTTTAGTCTGTTGTAAAACACCTCAAGACAAGAAGAATTGTCTCCATGAATTCCCCAAGTAAAATACCTCTTGTACTGAAAACTGTCCAGGTGAGTTTGAAGCCTGGGATTGTAACTATTGAGTGAAAGTAGAAGGCAGTTGCATTTGCTGCTATGAAACCTCTGCTTGCTTTTCTGAAATCTCTGTTGGCCTGGGATCATGCTAGAGACCTCCACGGGGAACAGACACAGGGAAATTATTTCATCCCTCTTTTTCAGGCCCAGGGAGATTTCCACAGAGGTGTTGCTTTTGATGAGGTATTATTCACACAGGTTCTGCTCCCACAGGAGCAGTCCACCTGTGCGTGCAGGTGGACTTGTACAATTTGGAGCAGGGCTCACAGCAGGAAGTTTCCCATGCCAGCCATGATGGTACAAGTTGAGTGGATGGAAAAAAAGGCCTCTATCTAGTCCCCAGAGCCTACAGGGATTGTGTGTGCATCCCCAAGTGAAGTGGCAGAAAACCCTTCTGATTTCTATGAGACATCTGCCAGTGCATACTTGGAGGGAGCACTCCAGAGCTATTCGCTTCACAGAGTAGAAGTAACTTCCTGCAGTGGCAACAAGCATCATGCCAGGCATGCATTATTGTCATGCAATCTACTCCTTTTCTGACAGCAAGAATGAAGAGGTGAGCTGTAGATTTGGGAATGTGCCTGTTTGTACATGAATGCTGGAGCAGTCACCTGAGAGGCGTTCCCTGTGCAGTGGAAGTGTGCTATGCCTCACAGCAGTATTTGCTGTAGCTTCTGTAGACATGCTGGTGTGTGGAACCTTAACAAAATAAAAACAAATCTCACACAAGTGACTGTCCTTCAACCTCCATGAAAGTGAAATCATAGTTTCATAGAATTGTTTAGGTTGGAAATAACCTCGAAGATCATTGTGCCCAACTGTTATCACTGCTGAGTCCACCACTAAACCCTGTCTCTTAGCACTTTGTTTATACAGCAGTGTCCAGGTTAAGTTCTACTTGGGTTTAGGCCCTTATAATTTTCTTCGTGAATAACCTCATGACATCCTTGCACTTCTCCTGAATTGCCTGACCCCTCTTTCAAAGCTCATAAAGTCTCTTCTTTTCTCTCAACTTAGAGTTTTCTGTCCTGCCCTTAACACTGAACTCAGGTGCCTTAATTTACTATAATGATATAAACTTTGCACTGTTGTCTCTTTAGCCAAAGGTTTAGTGTTCTAAAACCTCCTATTGTGCCAACTGTCCTAAGAAAGAGATTGTTTAAACAGAATCTGAAAAGACTTAATATGTCAAAAATGAGGATTAAAAACATTAAAAAGCAGGGAAAAAATTAAATTAACCTTTGTTTAGCAAATTCTTATTCTGGGCAAATGCAAAACTTTATTGGGCAGCCTAGACTGAAGCTTAGTGTTCAAACATGGGGAAGCACCGGTTGTGGCGGTAACACCATCTGAATAGATGCTCTGCTTAAGGGAATCTGTGCTACATCTTAATTATGCCTTCATCACTATCGTGTTGTGGCCATTAGATGGAAACCAATTCCCAGGAGCTGCCCTAGTCGAGTATGTGAGCTCCAGTTAAATGAACAATCTTTCCTGTTCAATATGGCTGGAACATGAGCCTTGGTGAGTATTATTAACTTGTATATCCTAACAGAAACAAGCAGCTAGTTTTAAATTGAGCAACTATTTAGATGCAGGGACTGACAAAGCATTTTAAATGGACCTTAGCTTCTTCCATTTATTAAAACCTATATCATGCCTGTGGCGATGACCTGAAATACTCAGAAATGGAAGTATTCTTCCCTGAGCTAGCACTAGTCTCATCTATTCTATCACATTAGCTTTTCATAAAACAACAGAATAAAATTAAAGAACAAAATCCCGTGTACTGTTCATATAAATTAATTGCATTCAGGAACGCCGTGTACCACCAGAAATCAACGAACTGGTTTCATTAATGGTCAGGCTTAGACACAGCTTTCTGCCTTTTGTGATTTGCAGTAGCTTCACTAAAGAAAAATTACACTTATCTAACAGAGCAGACACAAAGAAAGAATAGCATCAAACATTGAAAAATGCCTGTTCTTTGAAATCCAGACTCATTCTTCAATTTTAGGGGCTGATTTGGATATAACTGTTACAAGTGGGATGTAGGCCGAGGCTGGAGACCAGCATGGAAGTGCACAGTGCCCATAACTCATGCTTCACCCCCTAAGTCCTGCAACGTCTCAGAGCTTCAGAGTGCTACCCAGAAGTGCCTCTGGAGACAGAACTTCCTACATTTTTAGCCAACAAGAAGGATACCTACATCAAAGGCTTCATTTTTCTAATGCTTGTGGCTAGCAGAAAGCAGACGGCAACCCTATATGGCTGCTTCTGGCCTGGAATGCATCTGGAGCATAGGGCACCAGCACCTACAGCCTGATGTGCCCTGCACGTGGAGCAAACTGGGGAGAGGGAGCAGCACCAGTGTCACTGGCTCAGCCTCCCTGCCCTGCTGGAGGGCAAACACCAACCCTGTCAGTGGCCCTTTTGATGCAACTTGCTTCTGTTGGTAGGAAACCTAATATACAAACCTTGCAAAATGGAATAGAGGGCATTCAAGCATCATATTTCGCTTTTTTCCTAGCATGTAAGACCTTTAGGCAATTCACCCTAATGGATCGATGAAGAGTGTCATGAAAATTACACCATTTAGAAGATTTATATCGATGAGTATTTTTGGATTGTCTGATGAGGCTTACTATATTTTTGGCATAAACCTGAGAAGGAAATGATTTTTAAGCTTAGTTATCAACCAGAAGAAACAATGTTTTTCAAATCTTGATTTTGGTTTTCTTTTTCAGATGAAACCCTGTCACTTTAATAAACATTGCTTATTTTGCATCTTAATGGAGCTTTTTTAAATTAAATATTCCATTAAGCTGAATACTGAAAAAATTTTGTGGGTCAGATGATGAACCATTTGCAGATGATTACTTGCTCAAGGCTTGTTTTGAATCCCACTGAAGTTAAAAGAATTATTTTCAATTACTTCAGTGGGTTTGGGATTAGGCAGATAGATTGAGTGGAGCAGATGAGAGAACTCCATGTAAGGAACTAGCATCTTGCACAAGAAGGTATTTGACTGTGTCATCCAACAAAGAGATAGAGCCATAATAGTTATTAATGTTGTAAATATTATGGAATTACAAATCAGCTGACATTAATTTGACAAGCTATTTTTTAACAAAAGAAATGGCAGTATGGTTAGCTCTAGAGAACAGCAGTTTATCAATGTCTACACTGTTATACTCGAGGTCACAGGACTACTTTTGTATAATTAGGAGTCCAAAAGCTCATATTTTAAATGTCTATATGTACACATGCATACACTGAAATATTTATATATGGAAGTTCCAACTACCCTTCAATTACCACAGTCAGCAATAGAAATTTGTTACGCTTATGGCTTCTCATACTCTTTTGTCAGCTGCTGTCATGTGGGTATTTTCATCTCTGCCTTTTTGTGCAAAGTGCCTTCTATTTATACAGGAATATGAAATTAGTTGCAGTCTGCAAATTAAAATATTACTCACTTGGGGGAAAATGACCTTCTTATAAAGATTGATGGAACAACCGCCAGAAACTTAGAGAAATTATGTTTACCATTTTCTAAACTATAACATCTTGAACCAATTTTGGCCTTTCTGTATTCCTCATCTACCTCCAACTCATTTGTAGCAGACCGAAGAAAACAAACTCAAGTGGAGATAGATGTTTAATTGTTTGATGTTGTCATTATTCTCTTGTAATTTCCCGTCTTTTAAACTTGTACACATTTATGATATGACTCCCTACTGAGTAATATAAATAACTACCTTTTTATTATTATTTACAATCATAAGCAGGGGAGCTTGCCTTTTTTTCCCCCTCTTAATGTTATTCTGGAAGCACTTTAAAGCACTATTAAAGATCAGTATCTTTTTGTACAAAAATCTGTCCTTGCAACATGTAAGCAGTTTCTATGCCAGATAATCACCATTTGAAATACTCACTGTGGAGGTTGCAAGCATGTGGTCATCAAAATAAGAGATAAGAAGAATAACCTGTAATCAAGCATTCACTGGTTATTTGTAAATGGCTTCTTAAAGGCTAAAAAGCATATACCTCTGAGAGCTTCAACAGGAAATTATGTTCCTCTAACTCCACAAATTATTCCTGGCATGGAGTATATAGACTCTTATTCAGAGAAAAATCTGAAGTTATCTTTCTTCACAAAACCTGCTATTCAGTACTACAGTGTATTAAAATGCTTAGAAATAGCCTAGTGTCCTCCCTTACAGAAAAATCAGTAAGGATGTCAGGCAGGTTCATAAGCCATAAGAAATGTTTACCAACAGTAGAAAACCTGCAAGGTGTTCTTAAGTCTTTTTTGTTGGTTAACTTTAGTGGTCAGCTAAGCACCACAGAGCCCCTAGCTCACTTCCCCCGTTCCTCAGTGGAAGAGGGGAAAAGAAGAAGAAGAATAAAAGCAAGAAAACTTGGGGGTCAAGATAAAACAGGCAAGCAAACAAAAGCTTAAAAAGTGAAGAATAAGTGGAAGAAGAGAGGGGAAAAGAAACCAAACAAGTGATGCAGAGGGAATCAATCACCACCTCCTGTGGGGAGACTGATGCTTAGTAAGTTCCCAAATAAAAGGTAACACTGCTAAAACCTCTTTTTTTCCCTTCTATTATTGATGTGCATGGCATTATATGGTGTGGAATATTCTTTGGTTAGTACACCTCTGTTAGCTTGGGTCACCTCCTGCCCCATTGCACACACCTAATCTATTCACTGGGGGCTGAGTGAAAGAGAGCCTTGAGCAAACTCTGTTCAGCAAAAGCTATAATATTAATATGTTAACAGTACCATCTTGGTCAAAAATCTAAAGTGCAATGCCATATGAGCTACGATGAAGAAAATTAATAATCTCCTAACCAGGCCCAGTAAAGTTCTTTTAATTTTCACTCCCATATCTAGTCTTAGCATACGTTATGCATTGCTCCAAAAGGAATCTAGAATATTCTTGCTTTTACAAATTTTGCCTGGAACTTCCAGATATTCAGACAGCATCACACAGAAGAGAAGAATATTGCTTTCCTCGTGGCACCTCCTCTCTTTCTGGCGAAAAGTTATTCTTCCCTTTATTGAAGTGCCTTTTTTTAAGGGGGGCTGTAGTTATTTCTCACACTGCAACAGCCAGCAGATGTATTGTACTGCCTCTCTGAGCCTGGTGTTCCACATTTTAATACCTTTCTCTGGGGATGTGATGGACATCAGGAGAACGGGGGATTCTCGTCTCCTTCCAGAAATAAGAACAACTGTCATCTCCTGGTAGGCAGAGCCTGACCTCCCTGCCAGCTGAATCGGAGGGCAGACCTCCCCTTGGCGTGCATGAGCAGGACGGGACCCTCAAGAGCCAACACAGCCTTAGAGTTGTCATCCCACATGACACAAAAGTTTCAAAAGGCCAGTGAAGGTTTCTGAGGCTTACATTCTGCACAAGCCATGTCCCATCAGATCCCCGTTGCTAGGGAAGTTATGCCCCGCTGCGCATGGAGCCTACAACTGCTGGAAATTTCTTTCAGCTCAATGTGATTCACAGGCATGAGGACTAATAAGAACATACTGTATTATTAAAAAAATCAGCTTGACAGGGCTCAGCAAGTGCCTGTAGCAAGTGTAACTCGGAAACAGGGGAAAAGCCTGACACCATTAACTCTCTGCATCTGAGTCTTCCTTCTTATCTGTGGAGAGAGGCAGAGAAATTACATGAGGTTGAGATTTTAATGAGAAGTAGAGGACGAATGAAATGATAATAAGATCAACATAATCCAGTGTGTCACTGCAGGCTCTCAGTCCTCCCCAGCCTGGTAAACAAAATAGCAACTATTAATTTGCTCAAAGTGGATCCATGAATATAACAATGGAATCTAGAAAGCATTGAAAATGCCCCATGAATTTGGCTGGGACACTGAATCTTTGGGGTTTTGAGGTATTTCCTGGAGGTGGAAGTAGGGACTCAATTTTCCACCTGCCATGAGCTTGCTAGAATGGCTTCAGACTCAACCAGTTTCCTCACAGGGATAAGCAGGCGACCAGATGGCTTACACATGGTTTCTACTCAGGTAACATCTTTGTTAGGAAGGAGACCTCACAGAAAACTGGGGATGGATCATGTGTTTTCATGGAAAGCACCAGTTTTGAAAAGGGAGGTTGCTGGTATTGGGTGCTGTGGGCTGGCCGCAAGACAAAGGCTTTTGCTTTGCATCTGTCCAGCCCATCCACCTCCTTAAGGCCCAGCAGTTCCCAACCTACAGAGAACTTTCAGGCAAGAGTCTTTCCTTTCCAGAGCGACTTAGCTCTGGGCCACAACAGCCTGTGTCATAAGACCAGAGAGCTAAGAAAGGCAGAAGTGGGTTGAAACTATTTTTAAAGCTCTGTGATCCAAAGACAATCTTTGTCTTATACAAGAGAGAACAAGTTTCAAGCTGTTCTGTTTTGCTTTGGGGTTCTTTTGCAACCCTCAGTAGCCCACACTTCTCAGCAGGGATTAGTGGGACACGGGGCCGTGGCTGCCACTCATCCCCTTTTCAGGGAAAGGACTTGACTCCACAGAATAATAATTCAACTCAGATCTCTCTCAGAACAAAAACAGCCGAAGGCACTACAGGATATGTCCAAAATTACTCCTCAAGTTCAATCAGCTGATTTCTTTATTCACAGCTCCTAAAAATACCCACTTCTATGTGAGCTGATCTTCAAGTCAGGTTTCAATGTTACTGTCCATCACAGCTACATTTGCAAGTTTGGAATCTTGTTATAAAGGACTTGTAACTAGTTCTAACCTGGATGATAATTCTTGCCCTAGCAGCTACCAAGACTACCCTGACTAACTTTCCTTTGGATTTCCCATTTATAGCATCAAATTATGAATTCCAAGTACTTGTTCCAGACAAATTGCTTCTTTCCCACTGGGAGAAGAAAAATGCAAAGAGAAAATAAAAGCAGTCATTCATCACATCTTCAAAAATATTTTATCTTGACTCCACCTTGTTCTATGTTTTAATTTTTGTTCTTCCAAGAGACAAGTCTCTTGCCCTTTCAACATATCTTTTCAATTATACATATATCACAATAATTTAGCATATATTTCTCTAATCTTTGATTAATGCCTTACCTTTCACTTAAATACCTATTAACACGAAACCATCACAGTAATTTTAGTTGAATTCTCATATCACTGAAGTACTGTTAATGAAAACAAGATTAGCATTTGAAGCTTTCAAGAGATGATTGCTATAGTGTTTGGATTCTCTCCTGACAAGATAGACTCTCTAATTCTTTCAAGTGAGAGAAAAAGCATAATTTCCTTCCAACCAGATTTCTACACTTTCTTAAGTACAGAACCCCATGTGAAGTTAAGTGCACAATTCACAAGTCAGAGATTTAGCATTTGGGTGAAAAGTGTGCTCAGGTCACCGTTGGTCATTCTGACCAGCACCTGTCTGACATGCTCACTATCACTACTTTATTATTTTGTCATTTTTTTTCCAGCTCATATGTATGTTTCCATCAGAGCCTTGTCTTCTATCTGTGCTTTAAATAGTCTGGGACAGGAATTACCTGTTATGGAAACACAAGTAACAGCACATTTACCTTCTAAAATTCCTCTTCTGAAACAAATTTCACCTTCACTTTTGAAGTACCGCATGCAAACTGCATGCATTCTAAAATGTTCTTTTCAACAAAATTAGTTCTCCATATGCCCTTATAGATTTATTTACCTGCTGTATTAAAAATAAGTTTCAAGTGCCAGAATTCTGTGACTGATGGTGCATTTGTGTTTATAGCTAACACTTTCAAGATCCACTGAAAATTTTAAAGGAAGCCCTGAGATTGGCAGAAAATTACATTCCTGAAGTCCCTCTAGCTTTGTTCTCACTTACACAAAATGAGAACAGTACTGACTTGCCAGAACTATCATGCAAGACTTCAATTCATCAGTATTTGTAAAGTACTTCAGGACTCCAAAGCGAAGTAGACTTAAAATACTGTTGTCTTAAGAAATGTTGATCTTTTCTAGTCTCTTTCTAATATTCTCTCAGAACTGGAATAATGCAGTTTTAATCCTGAAAGACAATTTGTGCAGAGTATTTTTTCATGACCCTGTGCTACATTAGCACCTTTATCTCTTTCCTCATGAGTCATGTGGTCCATCTGGACACATAGTAAGGATTGACATCACCTGCCCTAGATGTGCACAAACAGAGATGAGGAATTCACAGGGAGCCATGTGGTGCTGCTTCTGGCAGTGCAGCGTCTGCAGGAAGGAACTCAGATGCTTTTGCTTTGAATGCAAATTGGGTCAGCTGCTGAAGTTGTCCCCTGATACCAGTGCGAGGCTTTGTTGCTTCTGCTCCCTCCTGCTGTGTAGATTTATCTCTTTCAGATGTGAGGGAGGACTACTGTCTCAGACAGAGAAAAGGTCATCCTTATCCAACTCTTGACCTTACTCTGATTGCCACTGACCCTGTTTTTTTTGCTAAGTGCTAATGAGGACTGACCTGTGTTTTCCTTAAGGCAGGGTCTGATATTCATAGCAGAGTGTGTGCTATCCCTGTGCTTAGCCTAGTTCAGCGTTGTTGATTATGTCATGTATTTACATGGCTTTGCTACTCTCCTTCCACTGTTACTTATATGAAAATTATCGGGGGTTCAGTTTGTCCTCCATGCAATCTGACTTGTGTCATGCAGTTAAAGAAGATTGCTCTTGTTTGCTGAAGTTGGCTTTGCCCAGTGTTAGGACGTCCACTTCACAGAACCACCACTGTAGTCCTTGGCCTGAATAGTCTTGTGCATGTTGCTTACCAAAATAATGTGAACAGCTCTACTGAAGCATAAGCTTAAATTTAACAAGATTATAATACAGCATTTGGGGTTTTTTTTAGATTATTAGAATGGCCTCTCATAGGATTATGACATCACCTAACTCCTCAGTTTTCTCATCTGTACCTCATACCTCATTTCACAAGTTTGTTAAACAGTGTCCATCTTATATGATTGAGTTTTCAGTACTGTCTTAGCAGTATCATTAGAAGCTTTATGCAATAAAATGCAAATAAAATCTATGGGTCTTTAAATAGCATCACAGGTATTTTAGACATTTAGTGGAAAATTAGATACTATAATAAGAAAATCACTAGTCTAAATTTCCCAATGATTCCACAAGTTTTAAAACTGAAATATTGTCCTTTCCTCCAAGATTACACCTGGCCTGTGCAGAGTGGGGTAGTAAGGCAACTCCCCAAAATAGCTGAATGGTTAAATAAAGCATAAAGGCAGAGAGTGGAAGAAATCAGTTTGAGGAGAAATTGTTGGAGAAAAAATGAAGAAAAAAGGCAATTTAGAAAGCAAACTTCAGTTTATTTCAACTTTAGTTAAGGGGAAAGAGGGGAAATAAGCAATATACGTAAAAAATAAACACTACTCATATAAACTTTTGTTCGATCAAAAAGCCTACCTATAAGGTTGTTTATTTTCTAAGGTACTCTCTGGTAGATGAGGAGAGAGAGCTACCATTCCAGTGCAGATCATATAGCTATGAAACGTATAAAATATCAATGTATAAAATATCACCCTTTAACATCTTTTTCTCTGTCTCCTTCCATCAAAGGATCAAAAAGTATGTTCTAGTTTTTGTTCCTCTTACAGTGATAACAAGCTTCTCCTTGCAAGGATTTCTCAGATGGTTCTTATGACAAGTGTTCATATAGGGCACACCAGGACTGAACTGGGGAAGAACCAGATGTGAAAGGCTCTAAGGGGGATTTGTTATTTTTTTAGAAGGGTGGTGGATATAGTGGGTATTTATGACAAAGATTAACATCCAGGAATACTGTTTACAAAATATTTTCCACAAGAAGTTGGTTGAGTTTTTCTCCCTGTTTCAAGTCCATTAGCTTTCTAAAACGTGAATGTTTTCGCAAAACCTGTGGTATCTTCTTATTTGATCCATTTTTGAATCAGACTTCACTCAGGAAAATGCTACAGTAAACTACCTTTGCACTCTAGTCTGGGGCTGCTCCATGAACATCAGGCATCATCTACATAAAGCATAATGAATAAAGTGTGGCCTAAGATTCACTGGTTCTCTAATGTCAGCAGTATTGTTTGAAGTCCTCTCAGCACAGGAGCTTCATCCTTGCCAACTCCTGGCTCCCAGGCTGCAGGAGAAGTGTCTCGCATTTTCCTTACTTTGTGCTGGAAGATTTGTTCCCCCAGAGTCTCTCCACATCTGCTGGGGCCCTGCAGGTTCTTCTTTCTGGATTAAAGACACTGGACCTAACCCGGAAGTGACAACTGCCCGAATGTCTACAAAGAGGTGTGCCTCTAGCTGGAGGTGAGACCCACAAGCGCCAGCTCATGCCAGCACCACTTTTGCCAATGATGCAAATTTATGGAAAGGTCTTGATTTGCTGAGAATTCATGGAAACTTGGTCTCTCAAACAGCTGCAGTAGTAAATAAGACAGTCTTGGTGCTATTCTGCAATTGCAGGACTCTTCCAGCCTCAGCTACTCTTCTCATGAGATCCCAAAGCACAGCAGATGCCTCCAGGATGATGTGCCCTTCACCTTCAAGCAGGATGGCTCTGTGAGAGAGAGACACAGCACGCCAAGCACAGATTGGCAGCCTCACTGGGCTCTTTCTGCTGCTCTCACCAAAAGAGGGGAAAGCAAATATGCTGGATTTTGATGCCAAGCCCTCTCTTTGAGAGAAGTTGAGCAGTGAGGGTGGCAAGATGGAAGAAGGAACAGCCCTCCGTGGTTTGGCGGTGACTTAAATGGCCAGCACTGGCTCATGTGGCACATTTAAACTGTTTTCTTCCCTGACACTCTTTCTACTTTTGAATGTTTTAATTTCCTATAATCTTTATGCAGCCACATGTGGGCAAGTAAACAGCTTGTTCTGAATCAGTCAGCTGTGCTGACTTATTGCCCTGTTTAAAACAGAGCTTGAACATGTTCTTGAATAAATGCAGAGCGACTGGGTGTACCAGCGGGTAGAAACAATCTCCCTTCAAACTAAAACATCCATAAGAGACAGCAGCCCGGCCAGCAATCAGTGTGGTTCGTGAAAAATTCCCTCCTCCTGGGTCAGGGCTGTGCCTCAGCTTCACATGGCAAAGGAGCTGGGAGCAGCCGGTCCCAGGGTGGGAGGTGACAGACTCCTTCCCAGCGGGAGGATGCCCGGCTCCCTCCTTGCAGCACTGCTGACCATCCCCCAGTAGCCGCAGGCAGAATCAGGTACTGCACCAGGCTGTGTCTCTCCAGGCAGATGGTTTCCAGCTTCCCACATAAAAAGCTTGCAGAGGCTGGCTCCTCCTTGTCTTTCTCTCTTGTTCTGCCCTGTCTCCTTGGCAAGGAAATGAACGTTTTCTTGTCTCGAACCTGTGGTATGGACCAGAGCATAAACAACCCATAACAGAAGATAAAATGAACACTTGACAGGCTGGAGCTCCCAAGTTCTTACAGTAGTTTATACACCACAACTGAGGCCAGAGCAAATGAAAGGATTCGGGGAAATGTCCTAAACCATAGAGCAAGTAAAACTGATTCTGAGCTTTGGGTGTCCTGGTGGTCAAGGTCACCCGACTGTTTACACAGCAATTCTGCCTTTTCCTGATGTAAGGTACAAGCTCAAACACATTGTATTTATATCAGGTTTTTTTCTGCTTGTAAGGCATTTCATGGACCCCGTATTTATTAAATGAAAAGCCGGAGAACTGGAAAGCCATTATCTACTCCCTTGTGATCTATTGTGGAAAAATACACGTAAGAAATAAGCCTGTAGTGGAAACCCAAGGAGGTTATGGTCACAATCAAGTAATACTTTTTCTTAGTTTGATTTTTGGTGTCATTTTTGAGCTTACTTTCCTTTGCAATTCTCACATCTGAGCTTCAATCCTCTAAAATTTCCCTAAATTTCCACATCATGCTTCACTGAACATTTCTGCAAGGAGCCAAGCAACAAAATTACAATTGTGTTTCTAATTATCTAATGTCACATGAGAGATCTCTTGCCTGTATTTACCTCTGCACCATGTCCTGACTGCCCTGACATGAAACGATGTTAAGAGAAAAGTACAGTTAGCCTTCCCTGACAGGTAAACTGCATTTTGCAAAATGAGTTTCAGGTTTCCGCTATGTCTATTCATAGGCTAGCAAGTCAGGGATTTTATAAACAAACTGGGCTGCAATAAAAATATACATATGTATGTATAGCTGTTTCTGAAAGGAACTGCCCAGGAATGACATGTTCAGCAAGTTTATATTGAGATTAAGCATTGTGGATAAATACCTACACTGACCTTACCCAAAAAATTAGGCAGATTTAAAAAAAAAAAGAGCAAGCAAGCAAGAAAAAAGGAAACAGGTGGCTTGTTCCAGGCTTGCCAAGAACATTTTGGAGCCTTGAGAAAATCCACTCCCCTGCTTGACTGAATGTTGTTTGTCTCATCCACAGAGTGATTTCTTCTCTTTCCTACAACTTCCTTCTTCTGCCAGCAAATAACCTGCTCTCTGCTCATTTTATCTCTTCCCTCTGGGGATAGGCCTTACCATTTGATTCTCCACATTTTCGCTTTTTTCCAATTCTTCCTGATTTGCAGATGCCAAATGCTGATAGATGATTGCCCTCTCACCCTCTCTACCCTGCTCACTCTTCACTCCAACCAAATAACTCAACACTTCTCACTTTGGGGTTGAAAATGCTGCTGTTTCTGTGTGATGTATTGATAGCATTGGTGAACACAGATGCTCAGGACAATCATGAGCAGAGGTATGGTCTTCCTCAGCTCAACTGTCCTCCTTCTTCATCGCTGAAAACCAGTCCAGCATTTACAGAAAAAAATACACATGAGTACAAATGAGGTCCTGGGGCTTCAGCTAGTCCTCTGACTTTAATAAAAGCAGGATACTGGTTCTCATTCCTCATCCATGCTTTAAAATCCAAATCCTTCTAAATAGGAGTATTACAGTGAATTACAGCATTGATCCATTTATGCTTTTTCTTGCTCAGTACAGGACGACATATTCCCGGAATTCTTATGTTCTCCAAGAATTGCCTCCATTAAATCTCTACTTCATAAAATCTGTACTTACTCCATAAAATCTGTACTTCTTCAGTACATAAGTAGTGCTTTCATATCTCTTTGCATGTCTTAATCATAAACAAACATGCATGCCCCAGACAACATTGTACAGTGGGGTCAGTGCATCCAAACCCCGTAAACCCCAAAATGTTTGTGCTATTCATGTCTGCATGTGCAGTATCTGTCCATTTGGGATTTCCAGATGTCTGGAGCCTAGCCAAAGCTACTCCTCCACCAGGGCTTCTGACATCTGGAAATTCCAGACATGTGGCCAAAGCCCATTTTTTATATGGACAGTATTTCTGGGGTGAAAAAGAGAATTTATGCAGAAACCCAAATGTATCTGTTCAGCTTACCAAGAAACCCTGGACAAGGTGGTGATGCTCAGTGTAATGAAAAAGAGCATTAAAAAACATCAGCTATCTCCTACTGAAAGACAGTAGGAGATGAGTGCCAAATTCCTCTTTGAACCTCTCAAATCCTGCTTCGTATCTCATTTTGCCTTGGTTTATTACACTTCCTTTCATTCCATCCAAACAGACACCCTCAGTAACTTCTTTCCTCTCCTCCTTGCTGTGAAAACTTTTCTGGGAACCACGTTATACGGTGCACTTTCAAGCTCTCATCTTTACTTCTCTCAGTATGTTCTGCACTAGTCCTGTTTTGTTGGCTTTTTCTTCTACATGGCTCCATAACTCACGCTTCTCAAGGGACCTGTGGGCTATTTTTACTGGCACATCACTCCCTGAGTCATATGTGCACATACCTTTATAGTAGTGCTGTATACATACTTGATATGAGCTGTGCATTTCTTTATGAAACTGAAATGGATTGGGCAATGTTTCAAAACAAGACTAGGCCTACATTACTCCTAGAGTTATTTTCTAGAGATAATAAACGCATTGTGAACTGAGTTCAATTCCTTCTAAAAACAATGTGGCCAAAGGGAACATTCGTGCTCAGAATATTTGGGATGACTGAATATGCATGAACATTTTGCTACTACTGTGGGATGAATCTAAGTCCTGATTAATGGATGTAACTTTCGTGGTCAGAATGATAAACTAGACCGTAAGATTGCAGAGCAAACAATTAAAAGAAACCTATGGACACATGGGGAGAACATTTACATCCTGGAATAATCAACAGAATAACAGAATGCTGGGTGTGACTTTTGGTCAGGTAGCTTGCAGTTAATTTTATATACTTGATCTACAAATTAAAAATTAATCAGGGATATGAAAACACAAACAGCAAAAATATGTAGCTAGGTAAAATGAAAGTGGTATCAGATTTAGGAAAGTGAGAATTATTTCAGATCACAATCCTGTTAAGACTCACACTTGGAATTAATGCCAGGAGTTAGTTATATTGCCTGCACTGAGGCAGGCAGTCTTTTCTGATAGTGAATTCTGTTGCTTACAGTTTGGTAATCGGGGGTGAAATTTTCTTTATTTGTGAACAGTAGTTGTTACCATTTCCTGTAATTCTTGTCAGGAGCTTTTCTCTCCTAGACTGTTCCATCTTTCAATAGCAATATTATTTCTGGTAGGACCCCATTGTTTTTTCCAGGCTACTTTCAGAAATCCAACATTTTCAAGGCCAAAGCGTTGAGTGCAATAGCCAAAGACATTTCAGATAAACCCATTGCATATTCATGTTGGTAAAGGGGACAGTCTGACAACAAATAAGTTCTATAATCAAAACACATTTTAAGTGAATCTTAAATGTGTCTTAATTTTACAAGAACAGATAAAAATCCTTTTGATGCATCACTTGGAACTACATTAGATTGTGGAAAGCTTAGTGAACTCCTATAGTTTTTTCTCAATGAGCAATGTGTATTTTCAAGCCTTCTTATAAACTTGATAAGTAGGTTAAAGAAGCAGCTTGAAATATGAGTTTTACCCCATGAAATAAAAACTAAACCAAGACAGAATTAGATGATGCCAAAAACCCCCCATAATATGTTCTGTGTATGGTTTAGGGTTCACTTATTAATTTTTAGATAATATATTTATGCATTTAAAATAGTATGAAAGCATTTTAAAGCCAAGGACTATACATAAAATGGTCTGTTCCCTGTCTCTGTGTTGCTGGATTTGGGGCTTTTGGCTTGTATATTTTTTATTTTTTTTCACAGAATAGTTCTTAAAGGCCCTTTTTTTGCATTTACTCCCTATGACAACTGTAATACTGCCCTTAAAATGCATGCTTGATATCTTCAGCAGAAGGTAGCATTGAAATGCAAAACACTTGCATTTATAAATAGGCACCATTCATTATTGGTATAATCATCACACTCTAAACAAACTGTAGTTGAGGTTCAAGTTTTTATAGTATTAAGATGGAAAGGAAAGTGATTTTGAAGAAAGTTAATCTCTTTATGAAATATAAGATGTTTTCTAGCTGATGAATTGATGAAAATAATGGATTTCAAACTGGGTTTCAAAATGATTTCAGATTGTTTGAAATAATGTTTAAAAGGGGGAAAAAAATCTGTATTATCCAAGAATACATATAATCTGTAATCTAATGCATAATAGCTGCTCTGACCCAGACATTACCCTGCCAGAATCTGACTCATTGTATAAAAATGAATACTTCAAAAATCCTAAGTGCTATGTGAAATCTATAAGTAGTATTTACATTTCAACTGGCAAAACCTTCAGAAAGAAAAAAAAAAAAAGTTTCTCTCCAGACCTGTACTAAATCACACACCTAACCAGGTAAGGAGAGGAAAGACAATTGTGCCTGCATAATCCTAGTAAAGACATATGAGCTCCTTTATGGAAGTTCTCATTTTTTAGGAATCAAAAGCCTCCTTCTCAATCTATAGCTAAAATCCCATGTCCTTCTGATGTGTATTCACTTGAGAAAGCAGATGGGACTGTTAGAATGAGTAAGATATCACTGGGCCCAGAATTCTTTGACAGATTATAACATTTTAAAACTCAGTTTGAATGATCTTTCAATGTAACACACAGGTTGCAGAAGTGAAATACATTTTCTATCCAGTTCTCAATGAAAAGTTGTTCCACATGGAAAGCAATTTTGTTGCCATTTAGAGCAAAAAATAGAGATCAGATGGAAAAAAAATTAATTGCTTGTTTGAGAAATCCCAATTGCCACATTTGGTTGTTAGTTTTAGGGGCAAAGACGAACTTTTAATTGCAATTCTTGACGTGTAAACTTGTAATTTTATTTTCTGTAGAAGCCTTCAGAACCTATATAATAAAGGAAGAGTTTAACCTGTTTTCTTACAGATGTTAAAATCTACTTGCAAAAACCTTTTCCTGAAGGCCATATCTTGTCTTCAACCTGGTTCAACCAGTCTGAAATATTTCCTCCCAAACTGCCACTCTTTGCAGTTCTGTCACGTTTGTCTCTGAAAAATGTCATGGGGTTGACAACGGAAAACCATATTTCTTGTTGTTTGTTCTATTAAGGGATTTTGATCATGGCATTTGGAAGCGACATGCTTCTTCTTTCCTTATAATTCTTTTATCTCATATAATTTCTCAAGTTTTTTAGTTGGGTGCAACTCCATGACGTAGTGCAGTGCCTTGGGAGTGTATCCAAGCTACCCTGGGCACCAAAAGCAGTCCATACTAATGTCCTGTCTAGGTTAATTAACCCGGCTGAGAGGATCTGTAAGCAGAGAATCTCATTGATGCTGTAGCCCTTATTGCACCAGGATTAGGTTGCAGGATATTTCTGAGCAATAATACAACCTTGTCCTTCAACATCATCAGTGTCAGAGGCTGCAAGGAGACAAAACCTTCAACGTCTCAAGCAGCCAGAGGAGGATGAAGTTCTGAGAGACAGAAAACTTGCATAGAGACCTCCTTCATCTGCCTTGTTTGTCAAGTCCATTGCCACAATCAGTTCCTGGCAGGAGCTGATGAGGACTGAAAGTAGATGTCTGAGAGGGATACTGGAAGAAAAAGAGTATGCTCACAACACTTGGCTGGGATTATGAAAATCAAATCACAGAATATGCTGAGTTGGAAGGGAGGATTATTGAGTCCAGCTCCTGGCCCTGCACAGGACTATCCCCAAGAGTTACACCATGAGCTTGAGTGTTGCAGTGGGGATACTGCAACACGCCTATATCAAACCAGGAGTCCCGTGGAAAAGAAATGCATACGGACAGATTCTTGCTAGATGTTTCAGAGATGTTTATTTCCCCAGCCGCATGGCCGGGCTCTGCTGAGGGACTCTGCCACAGTCACAGGACCCGAGCTGCTTTGCCCGCGCAGGGGAACACAAACCAACCAATGGGGAACGAGGCTGAGCAGGGGCAGGGAAACCCCGTGCCTCCCTCAGGGCTCCCAGGGCTCCCGGGGCGGGGGGAGGAGACCCCAACATCTCACCCGTTTTATTTTAATAAAAGGAGAATGAAGATAACTGGATAACCATAACAAGAACTGTTTCAAAACAAAACAAGCCACCCTCCTGAGTCTTTAAATGTCCAAACAGATTCTCTGGAACATCTCAGGGCTGACAGAAGGGAGACAGAACTCTCTGGACATGCCTGTGGGGAAACTGAGGCAGGAGAGGGTTCAATTTCTTTCCTCCCCCTTTTCATCCCCCACTCGGCATTGGAAAAGGATTTTTGGGGAAACAATTGGCAAAGGCAGGGTTTTGTGAGGGAAACCATGGATGAAAAAACGGATTGGGAATACACTGGGGGTAATAGGACATAAGGTAGAAGGGAAAGGTGGGATTAGGAAAGGGAGACTGTAGGGGGGGGTTTACAATGGAGATATTGTCTAACATGACTACGATTTTTTGCATATATACTGCCTTTTACAGGAACACCATCAGGCCCAGTGACCTGCGATGCTTGTAACCCTTTTCTACCTTGTATGATTTTGAATTCCACCACCTCTCCATCTCCCAAGCTTGGGATGTATTTTTCAGGGTTATTCTTTTTAATAGCAGTTCTATGCACGAATATGTCTTGCTGGTTATCACATCTTGTTATAAAACCATAGTTTTGTTTAACATTATACCATTTCACTGTCCCTAAGATCTTAGCTACTATGGTCTTTTCCTTTTTCCGAGTGGCTGCTGTTTTCTGTCTCGCTGTGTCTTTGCTCTCTCTTTCGGTCGCTCCCGTGTTGGAATTATCGGCGCTGCTGGTTTCGGCGCGCTTTTCCCAGGGTCACGTTCGGGGCCGCGCGGGCCGGGCCGGGCCGCGCCGCTCCGTTCTCCGTGCGTCGCCTCCTCTGGTCGCAGCTGCGTTGCCGCTGCCAGGCGCTGCATCTCGGCCAGGCCCCCCAAGCGATGATCCCCCCGCGCCCCGCTCCAGCGCGCGTTTCGGCTGGGCACGGCTCCGCTCCGCCGCCGCCAGCCGCCCGCGCGCCGCCCCTCTCGTTCGGGCGCTCACGGGGCTCGCTCCACCACGCGCTGCGCGGGGCCGGGCGGGCACTGCCGGGCCGGGCCGCTCCTGCCGCGCCTCGCTCCACCACCGACACTGCGGCCCGCGTGGCTCCGCCCGCGCGCGGGAACCGTCTCGCTGCTGCTCGCAGAGCGCTCGGCGCACGTGGCCTGGGTCGCACGGTCCCTGAGCCAGGCTTCCCTTCACCAGGACACAGCTGACATTGCTCAACAGTCTCAGTTATTAAATAATATTCACGAAAATATTCTTCCATCGGCATATATTTTGACTCAAATATTAACTGGGTCCAAACGGTCTTCCAAAAGCTCTTGGTAAGAATTAGATCCCAAGAAACATAGAAAAAGTTCTTAAACAACCATGCCAGGAAGTGTTTCAGTTCTTTCTGAGCTTGAATCAAGCTAAAATTTACAAACCGTTGTTCGAGAATCATTTTAAGTTTAAGATAAATGTCCATATGCGGCTCTGAAAGCCAAGAGTCTTCCCACGGTTCCTCCATTGTTTAGATATGGAATAGCAAAACAAAACCAAGAAGGAGAATCCAAAGTTTCCAGGGTTTACTCACACAAAGTCGCTTAGGGATCGGGGATCGTTCTGCCCTCAAATCTCCACCATTATGTTGCAGTGGGGAACTGCAACACGCATATATCAAACCAGGAGTCCCGTGGAAAGGAAATATATACGGACGGATTCTTGCTAGATGTTTCAGAGATGTTTATTTCCCCAGCCGCATGGCCGGGCTCTGCTGAGGGACTCTGCCACAGTCACAGGACCCGAGCTGCTTTGCCCGCGCAGGGGAACACAAACCAACCAATGGGGAACGAGGCTGAGCAGGGGCAGGGAAACCCCGTGCCTCCCTCAGGGCTCCCAGGGCTACAGGCGGGGGGAGGAGACCCCAACACTTGAGAGCATTGTCCAAATGCTTCCTGAGCTCTGCCAGGCTTGGTGCTGTGACCAGTTCCCTGGGGAGCCTGTTCAGTGCCTGACCACCCTCTGGGATTGATGCTGTGATAATTCTTTGCCTTTTCTTTTATACCCCTTTTATACCTTTTTCTAACTTCTGTATTCTTAGTGGGTTTTAGCCTACATTCTTGGGCTTGTTTGTCAAGCTAGGAGACTAAACATTTTAGAAGCTTCATAGTTAGGGATCAGAATGCAGACCCCAAGGTCCTCTCCAGAACACATTCTGTAAACTAAGACAGAACCATCCAGGGGAAGGCTCCTCAGGGAGGGGGGCTCACATGAGCCTCTCACTGGGGAATCTTTGATAGATATGCTAATTAGTAAGACCTATAATGTTATACCAGAACTTTTGGGGGTGTGCATTGCAGGATGCATTGAGGTGCATTTGACCTGGATGTGTGCACCTAAGGATCCTTAAAATAAATACCAAGGTAAAATCACTTTTTCCCTTCTAACCATGTTTGATTCTTGATTTTAAGACCAGGAAAAAGGCATCAGGATAAAAACCTTTTTCTGATATACAAGCTAAACCTCCCCTGACACAGCTTCAGGCCATTCCCTCAAATCTTATAATCTGTGAAAAATATCGGTGTCAGAATCCATTCACATTTTTTCAGAGGCCATCTCTGAAGGATGCTTTTGAGTATAACAAGTGCAAGTCTTTTGTTGCTAATGGTGACTGCAGTCATTGTGTTGCTCTTGAAATCAGTTACAGGATGCTTCCACTTCTTTTGAGGGGCTACTCTTTTGGCTAATATTTCTTCTTGCTACTCCAAGAAGAGAAGAAAATGAACAAGCCTTTTAGAATCTGGAAGTTCTCTCAGCATGTTCAATGAGTACCAGATTGTCTATTTTCAATCTTGTACAGCACAAGAAGTTTCTCTTCCCTTGTTTCATTGAAAAAGGTTGTTGGTCACTCATAGTGATGAGCACTACTCTTAAGTCAGAATATATTTTGCTACATTACATATCTTTGTTAAAGCCACCTCTAATGTTACTTGCATGATGAGAAGTTATCTGTCCTCAGGAAGAAAGCAATGTTTGTGATAGGTCCATTTTTCAGAATACAACTCACTAAGACACACATTAGTACTAAAGTGCCTGGACTGTAAAAAGTGAAAGCAAACATACAATAAGAAGGTAGGAAAGTGCTTGCTGAATTTTATGCTGGTGTTTCTTTTCTTGACACTTAGAGCAGTGTGATTATCCTAGTGCTTTGAGAATGACAGGGAGTTTGACACACAGTTTAAGTAAAATATTCTCTTTGACTTGTCTAAAACTTATTTAGGTGGAAATACAGGGGGTTTTATGCCTGATTTCAATTTACTACGCTTAAAAAATTGCAGTCTGATTTCAATCTGGAGGAATTTCAAAGCAAAAAAAAAATTCACCCAAAAAATACAGGAACTTTGTTCAATCTTTTTAAAATATTCTTAGTCTCTGTAATGGCTGATAGGATACACAAATGCAGCTGAAAACAGCCTGTAGACATAGATTCATAATGTGCCCATACTATTATGAATGTCTACAAATGAAACTAATTCAAAGGTTTCAATTTGTTCTGTGGAACAAGAAATGGAATAACAAAAAAGAAAATGTTCAGTTTATGTGAAAATCTTGTGTGCAGAATTAGTTCCTGTAACATAATTGCTCTAATGGATAAAATTATGGAAGTGCATCTTTGCTGATAATAGATTAAAAAACAGAAATCTTCTTTCACACAAACATCTGTATGTATTGCTCCAACTCAAAACTTCAAATGCCTGCAAAAGAAATTATATTAAAAACCCAGTTGTTTCTTATTAGGTTGTTGGGATACTCAAGAGTTGTAAAGGTGCTTTCGCAGCAAAGATAGCACATTAAATAAAGTATGGTGATATTTACTTCCAGTATGGCTATTAAACAAACTTCCACTTGCAGTAGGGACACTATAAGTTACACCCAAAATAGAATTTTATTAATAGAAGTCTTGTTAATTACCACTAGGGCTTTATTCATCTTATTTCTTCTTAAACAAATTACAATAGCTGTACCTTTCAGTGTCATTGGCTGGGTTGGAATTGTTATGCAGTGGGCATGTGTTAACTGCAGTTTTGTTTACATCAAAATTATATCTGGCAAGAACTTGGTTTGAAGCTGACCAGGACCTTAGAAATAGCATTATAATCAACCCATGGATCTCTGTTCCAATGACCTGATCAGGTCAAATCTAGAACAGACAGACAGGACCATGCAAGATGAGCTCTTTACTTTGCCATATCATATGCAACTGCAATTCCCAATTTGTTTAATTGCCTGGGATCAGACCCTATGTGTCTTGGGAAGCTCTCAGAGCATTAATCTGAGCTTCAAAACTGTATAATGGATACTGTTTAGGAAAATTTACCTGTTAAATATTTCCTGTAGCTCCCAAAACTGTTTTCAAAATTGGCTTGCAGTTATACTGTAGCTATGAAATACTGCCCAGAAGGTGAGTCAGCAGCATATGCATTTACAGATAATTTTTGAATGAACACAGCTACATTGCTTAGTGATTCATTGCCACATAGTTCAAACATTTATGTGGCCTAATCAGATGAACTCAAGATGAAAGCAAATGCCTTGCATTGTAAATTGATTTGTTATCAGAACTATTTAGCAAGCTCATAAAAAAGGCTTTATAAAATTTCTTCCAGGTGTTTAAACATTTATCTAGCATTTCTTTTTAACTCTGGTGCAAATCTTTGTCATCCATCTATTTTTGCGGTCTTTTGTAGATTTGACACAGAACAAAAATATCCTGTATAAATAAAGGATAAGAACAAGCAAGATACCTCACAGTGCTTTTAGGTGGGCAACAGCTTCACTAACCACTGCTGGTCTTGGGCATCATGAGGTTCTTGTAGCTGAGCAAGACAGCAGTTCTATCCATGTGAATTAAGTAAGTTGTGGAAATTCTGGGCTCTGAAAGCAGATGTCTCTACTAAATGCTTTTAACCCAGTAGTCCTCTGTCCTGGCTGAAGTCATACTGTTTAGTCAAAGTAAAGGTGGACACAATGTTCCACTTGGACAAGGGACACTTGGAAAAGGGGATAAAGAGTCAGAAGTGTCCTCACGGAGCCTTCAGCAGAGCTGAAGTTTGTTTGTGGAGGGGAAGCTTTGTGTTCAATAGTGGTATAACCACTGAGTGACAAGGGTTAATAGTGGGGCAATAGATGTGATGTGTAAAGTGTAAATAAGTGTTTTACAGAACTAAGGAAAGGAGATGTAGCAGGACTGCACTATAACGAGTTAGGGGAAAGGAAGATAAAGAAGACTGTAGTGGTTATAGCAAAAAGCAGGGAGAGAGGAAAGAGAAAAAAGAAGAGAAGAGTAAAATGATGAGAAAGAGGAGAACACCAAAACTAGGGAGACAGATATTTTAATTTCATTTCATGACATACAGAATGAGATAATTCTAATTATTTGTTATTTATTTGCCCACGCTCTGTCTCCATTACCTGAATCAATGTAATTTATAGTTCAAATTTTCAAAAGGATCTTTGACATATAATTGACTTGGGGTTACTCTGAATCTGATCAATTGAGGAAAAAAAAGTATACTAGCTTTTGTGGGCTGTTTGGAACAGCTTTGGCAGACCATGTATTGGCTGCATGGCTAAGCTGGATGTACCCAAGGGAAAAAACTGAAAAAGGCAGCAAAGGACTGAAGTGAAACAGGTGAGCAGACAGATTAGTCTTGGGGAGGCCTCACAGGCAAAAGCAGTTGGTGTGCTTCTTCTTAATCCAAGATGATTCCTGAAACATATCAGGATTAGGAGATTTACAAATTTACTAGCAAGCCTACTGATGCAGCTCTGCTCAGGAGTGAAATCACTCATTAAATCATAACATTTAGAAAAGCTCCTAGAATTTATCTTCTATCTCTAACATTTGGACACTGATTAAACAGGATCATAAGATGGGATCATCAGTATCCAGTTATACAGAGCGGTATTTTACAAAATTAAATCACTTCTATTCACAACAGATGAACTTGTGATGCTGGCTGCCCAAATAAACTCTATTGAAGAGCCTAGGACAGACACATGGACTCCAGCAGCTACATCTGAAATACTATATCATCAACCAGAATGGAAATAGCTTTTTAACACATTCCTAGTAAGTGTCCAAAAGATCATATGCATCTGGAAATATATTTTCTTTTACTATGTATAAAACACTACAGTCATTGCATGACTGTGTGAGAAATGATTGTTAAGATTGTTTTTTAATGACATGTATGTGAGGGGTTTTGGGGGAAGTAGATTCCTCCTGTCTGTGTTTCAGACCAGAATCCTCAGTGCAGATCCAACTGTCATAGAATGATTTGTCTTCACCCCTGCCATCTGTTTGATGTTTTGAAATGGTCACTCTGTGTGCATGCGTGTGCACACTCGTGGAATGATCTTCTGGTCACCTTACCTTCCTGGCTTCAGTCATAGGCTTTCAATGTACATCTGTAAGAGGAAGCTGGAGGTGGAGGAGAGTTCACTTGCTCTGGGAGCCATTTGGAATGTGCTTTGATTGACAAGCCTCTCCTAACACTCCTAACACTTTTTTTTAAATTGTTGTCTTTTTAATTTTTTTTTCTTTTCTCCTTTTAATTCAGTTTTTCATGGATGGATGGAAGAAGAGAAGGTCTTATTATGAATATATAAGGACTGTCTTCAGTTGCTACAAGGTGCAAGTTTTGCACCATTTTTAAGGTTTTGTGTGGGCTCCCAGGAACTGCAGCCTACTATCAAACCTGCTACTCACATGACTTCTTCACAGTCTTGGATGACATGAGCACAGACTTACCATGCCTCTTATGTGAGTGCCCAACAGTAGTGTAAATAGCCTTGATTTAGTTTCCTTTTGGGAGGAAAGTTTAAGTAGTTTCCTTAGGATTTGATGCCCACAGCTCTGTGACTGGAGTCTGACAGACAACTTGTTGCACATTCAAATGTTCAGTGTAATTAATTCAGGCTACAGTTTGTACTGTACCACATTTCTGTACATGCAGGTGCAGAGGACTACAGACACAAGTACCATTCTAGGTGTAGTAAGGTACACTAGATTATGTTAGTATAGAAATCTATCTTAAAGTGTGAAAACCACGGAATTTTTCCTGTATGGAGATACAGATGTCACCTCTACTCCCCTCTGCTCAGGAATAATATGGCTCAGGTTGAACCAGGACTATTTCTACCATTCATGCTACTAACTGGAACTGATGGGAAAACAAGAGGAGCTTTTGCATTGTATTTTAACTTTGTGTTGAAAAAACCAGAAGCTGAAAATTATCCAAAGGCGAACACTACTCGCTAGGAGTTTTCATGCCAATGTTTTGTTTTCCAGCTAAGTTCCAAGGTCTTCTTGCAAAGGACAGATTGGCAAATGCCTTGGCTCATTTTCAGCAAGGTGTGGTTAGGCCCTGCATTCGAGATCAGTACACACGAAATAGTTCATGAACTTTGCTACATCCTGTCTTTAAAAGCTGGTTTCAAGGAATTGAGTAAAATAGTGGATTTGAGCATCTGATACTCTGCATTTGCACATACTTAAGTGGTCTTACCTAACTTTTCATTCACCTGTGTGAATAAAAGGATGGTTAGGACACACCCCAGTGAATGATTAGATTTTTATGGCATATTGATGATTTCAGTTAAATGTAATTAACATTTTAATAAAATATCTTCAGAGAAAATCCAAAGCCTGAACTGAAACCCATCTCTTTTTTTGTGCTTATCCTGACAGATGTGGAGAAGTCTTTTAAAAAAATTATTTGAACATGCACAATAACTGACAAAACTTTTATACAATGTAAATGTCAGTGAAAGCAGTAATTTCTGTGTGCCTGTATATTTCTGGTGCCTTATGTACATATTTGTATATGTATATGTATATGTATATGTGGCTTATGTACATATATTGTTTTTGTCTTATGCACTTCATAGATGTTGGTCTTTAATAATTAAAGTTCACCCAATAATTTACACATGCAAAAAAACAAAGGATTCAGTCAGGGTATTTAATGTCCTTGAAACAGAACAGGTGAAGTTTAAAAAATTAGTTTTAATATTGACATTCCTTCATGCAGAAATTATTCCAGTTCTTCTTCTTCCTCCCTCTCTCTTCTTGGCTTATTTCTGTACAGCACTGTGAGTGTTAAGAGACTACTGCAATATAAAGCCCCTTCTCAGCACTGCCAAAGGAATTTTCCAGCTAAATGCTGCATAACCAGCATATGCAAAATGTAATGAACCCATCTGTGGGTGTAAGTCTGTTCAGCATAGCCCAATATTGTCACCCAGACTGCACTTGGGCATGTATCACTTGCATGAGAGTTAGCAAGTAGCTCCAAATATTTGCTGAAGAGGCATTAAATGACTTTCTCATGGCAAATTTTAGCAAACTGCTACTGATTTACAGTGTATGCAAGTTTACCTGTCATTAATTCTTTTCAACAGAGGAAAATAATCCATGTTCTGTTAGAGTGCAATTGGATAAGCCCTAATTTATGACTTAGGAAAAAAAAGATTAGCCCACATTATAATGCACAAGACTAGATTCCACTCAATTATGCTGATATAGATCCACTGTAATTCCATTAGTCAATGAATTTTTTCCAAATGAATGCTGAACTGACTAAAATTCAAATTCTTCCAGTAATTTCTTTTGTCATCCTGAAGCAAAATGCAGAGTCTCTGGGTCTTTTTCTTTTGACTCAGACAGCTTTTAAAGAGGGACTGAGGTGATGGCAGGCAAAGATGAATGGTACTGGGATTTTTATTCTAAGAAGGCAAAATTTTTAGATCCCTACATATCAATGTGGAAATACTGCATTTCTACATTTTTTGACAGGGAACAGCCAAAAGTCATGCACCAATCCTCTTGCTCTGCAAAAGAGACCTGTTCTGAGCACTGCAGACACGCTTGCCAGGCTGGGGGTGTTCCCAGTGGGCACAGAGCATTCTGTCAACTCACTCAGCTGTTTCCCACTTGTAAATACTTATGCTTGGCTTTTTCCAGGTGTGATTATGCAGTATCATCACTACTGTTTCGTACATGTACCTAAAGCTTCCCTGGTACCAAAGGCTGCTGATTCCAGGCCTTTTTCCAGACACTCATCCATTAATTAGATGTTTGCCACATTTTTCCAAAGAAATTATCCCTCAGCTTCCCATTTAATTTTTTTCTAAATCAATTATAAGCAATAAAAAAATAGGTGGGATTTTGATTGTGTTTCAGTTAGGATGAATAATTCCTTCAGTATGACAAGATATTTAGTCCTGAAAAACTAAAAAGTACTCTTGTACACAGAAATGCTACATTGCCTTTATTATGAAGAGTTAAATGACATTCTACTGCCTAAGGAGAAGAATTTGAAAAATGGGGAAATATCTCCTAAGAATATTTTAAATTTAATTATCCTTTAAATATGTATTTTATCAAAGTTTATCTGTTTGGAAGGACTTTTTCAATATCAAGTATACTTCTGCAATGCATACCAAAGAGTGTATGTGCACATTTTAGAACTCTCAAGAGCCTTTGCTATGTAGTCAGTATAGCTGGAACAAAATTAATGCCATGTTTGAAGCTACATGTTTCAGTCTTTCTCAGTTATACACTTTTGGGGGAGAAAAGGAGCCTTTAGAAGAGACTTTTAAAGCCTATCTAAATTACATCAAACAAATGCTCAGATTGGCTGCTTTCTTCATGGCAATCATGCCTTTGTCAGGCAGTCACATGAATTTGAACTTCTATTGTTCACTCGTTCACAGTTTTCTGAGGTGAGCTCATTTGGAGTTGAGGTTAGAAGTACAATCACATCAAATTGCTTTGAAAAATCTGATCAAAACTTTCTGAAATTATTATTGCTGTGAAAACTTGAGGGCAGTCAGTTCGGTTGCTCCTCCATTCTCTGTGTGCTGTGAAGGAGAGAAATCTCATTGCCTTACAACCAAAACCATTGGTCAGATGCTGTCGCTGTGAGATATCAAGCATAGACAAAACACGCTTCAAATGGTGAGACTGTGTGTCAGTTCTTGAAATGAAGGGACTTCCACGTTTTTCATGGAAATAGAAGAATGGTATCAGCTACCTCCATCTCCTTATGCTGTTTGCATTAATACTCACACAGCCTTCTTCCTTAATGGAAAGAAGGTATATTTAGAAGTAAAGCCAAGAGGAATAGGTAGGTGCTTCAGGGTGCTCATTTATTCAGGTTTCTCAGACTGATCTTGAAAATACACTTCATCTTCACCTTGAGAGATCTGACATTTGTTAAGACTTCTTCCCTTCTGCTGTCTTAAATTGAAAATCATTTCAATTTTGAGTGCACTGGTACTGATGAAAAGACTCTGAAACATAAAGTTCAAACTAAAACTAGGAATGACATTAGAAATTTACTCTCTATAAAAAAATTATACCACTTCCATTTTATCCATTTTGATCACACTTATTTCTGCAAGTTTGGGGGATTTTTAGTAAATTCTACTTGTTTTGGTTTTGGAATGGTAAAATAATGTATTGTTGAGCTTCAAAGATATGCAGTTGTGCCTGTACACAGATCAGATGCTTTGTAGATAAGAAAATGTTGCCTAAGCAGTGATTGGGAAGGTATTTATAACATGCAGAATCAGTTACTGGCATCAGAACTCACTCCCTTTAACTCAGCATGTTTTCTCTGTTATTAAATGTGATTCTTCCTAGAAATCCTGGCTAGATTTATTCCAGAATGCAAACTAACTTGGTAATGGGTCGGTGGTCATTCTGCTCGCTGACATGGAGCACAGAGGTATTTTCCCAAAGAAGCTGTTGTCACTGATTCAGAATGGCATTCACCTGACATCGGCACCTTAGGAGTTCATGTTTCTATTCATGCTCTGAAATTAACATTGCAGGGATGCAAATGGACAGTCCCAGGTTCAGACTACTTTCAAAGCAGAAAACCAATAGATAGCTTAGGGAGTTTTAAGACTTTCGACCTTTTCTAGACATGCAATTAGTGTTTAGTTGCTGCATATTTAGAATCTCCTATTTGAGCTTTTTTGGGATTTTGGCTTTTATTTGTGAAACATTCAAGCTGTGATTTCTTTTCATTTTAGTTTTCTATCTGAATCATAGCTTGCAAACAGTAAAGTGATCAATATTATAGTATGTTCTTAAGCATGAAAGCTGCTTATTTAGGAAATAAAATGGTCCTAACTTGTTGCTAACAGTAAATCAAAGTAATTGACAGCTTATCTGTGAGAACATCAGAAATGAAAGCTTCATTGTTTTCAATCATTAGATAGCAGGGTTTTGCATTAATTTTAGCCATTATGACCAAGTGAAATAGAGCAACACAGCAACATTTTCTGTCTTCATATTGTGAAATCAGGGCAAAGTTACAGCCACATCTGTGTGTGGTAACAGAAGGAAAGCATATGTTTCATACCAAAGTATAATATCTTCACTAAAGACATGTTGCAATTACAGGGAAGTTACTCTGATAATCTAGTTGTGCCAACAACTTTCTACAGCATTAAAGAAGGAATTAGGTGAGAAAAGACAGAAATGTACCCTCATTCCTTCTCCATCTTTTTTTCTTGAACTCCTATTAAAATTTCATTACAAATCAAAGCAGACTGGAGGATGTAGAAAACCTACCAGGGATTTTATTTTCCATACTAAACTGTACCACTCCTAATCTCTTCACAGTCTCTGGGACTCTGGTGATTGATAAGCCTTCACTGATATCAGTCAGTGATGTTTAATGGGGCATATAGCTGACCAAGTGATCTGTGAAGCTCTCCCTCTGTGGTTTCCAGCTGGGAAGAAATTCTTGTCAACCTCAAGCTACTATCTCAGTTTGCAGATTAATTTCATTTGGACTGCTGTCACACCACATTAACTCTTTGAACATTTCTGATGGTAGAAAAACACAGATTTGTGACATAAAAATGGCATAGGAAGATATGGATTTTCTGTTATTCAGTGACTCAAGTATAATCAATGCATAAAAATAATAATTTCCCCAAATTGCCTAATTGGTAGCTTTAAACCCCTAACTCAGGCTCTTAAAAAAGCACAGGTGTTTTTGCAAGAGACAGTGGGTGATCTGATTGCCAGCAGCTGCTCTGGTCTGAACCCAGCTGTGGTGGTGGGAAAAGTGAAAGAACCACTTATCCCCAGTTCATTTAGCATTGCTCCTCTATGGGAAATTACTGTCCATCAGACTTGGCTTGTTTTCTTCGTGCTGTGTGAACTTCTTGTGTAAACTGCACCTTTATCTGCTTCAATCAAAATTAATTCACTTAAACAGTTTACAGAGTAAGCTTTACTAACCTGGATTTTCTTTGTGCAGTTATCACATGAAACTCAGGTCTGAGGAGATCACAACCCTGTGGTCAAGATCAGCCAGGTGTGGCAAAAAGGAGTGATAGAAAAACTCCCCCTTGGTTGTGGTAGAGTATTCCACTGTCTGCATCAGCAATTGATTATTGTTGGGAGAGAAAATTTTGTGTTCATCTCACTGGTATACTTTGAGAAAAAGAAACAAACCAAAAATTTTCTAAAATGTCACTGAAATCACCAGAAAATACATGTAAACAATAAGGGTGAGGAAGAAGATGCTGTTTTCATATGAAGATACAACCTTTTTTTTTTTTTTCACCTTAATAAGACACTATTACTTATGACCAGGGGTTTTGCTCAGCTATTCCATGGAACAGAGTGTTTAGTTGCATCTCACTCTTTGCAGTATAAGACTGGAGTGAAAATATCATCACTTTCCAAACAAAGTGTTTTACCACTTCTTTTTTTCTGTGAAGCTGCCTCCCCCTGTTCTGGCACTTTTCTACTAGTGAAATCATTTTTGTTCTATTCCAAAAGCACTGATGCAATAGGGCAATAGGGAATATATAGGGCAAGTGGCATTTCCCTCACTGAGACCTTTTTAAAATGTCTGTTGGCTCCTTCTGTCATCCCACAGTGCTAAGGAGGGTCTGTTTTGGGGTAGAGCCTGCTTCAGTGTCATTTAATATTCTGCAAAAAGTCTTTTTTAACTATGATCTTTAAAAACCAGAGTAATTTTCTCAGTTTCTTGATATACCTTATGATGCCTTGTCCCTCGTGTCAGACTTATAGTCATGGTTTACTATCTTCCTTTTAATCTTACTTCATTCCTTTTCAAGTATCTTCTTCAAGAGTCTTTGCATTAAAAGTACTAAAATTCAAGATATATTACCCAAACAAGATCTTTGCTCTGCAACAAGTACTGCTGTGGAGTTCAAAGCTTCAGTTTACATTAAAGACAATTTTTCAGACAGCTATTTTTGTCTCCAAAGTCATCAGATGGAATAATTCGTGAGAATTTGCATGAGACTCCCAACTGCTTGCTCCTCTTTTCAGCTTTGCCTGTAGCTCTGCTTATTTCACCATGTTACTCCAGGTTTATACATCAGGCTCAAGGGAATTCAATAGGAGCTGTCCTTCAATGTATAAAGCCAAACATGATAAAAAAAGATGGCAGGTATTATAGTGTGGCCAGTCAAGGTTACTAAGTGCTCTTTACTTTAAAATATCTGCCCAGCATCCGAAGGGAAATGTGCAGGAAGATATTCAGAGGTGTAGTAACCAGAGGATGTACATAGCTAGATCTCCTTTTTGCTATGTTTGTGCAGAGAACCACTTACAACTTGAAAGTTCTGAGCTGCATAAATCCTGCTCCACAGGTTAGCCTCAGCTGGGTTCACAAAACAGGCTCGGCTCTGATTCAAAATTTCTAATAAAAAGGGAGAGGTTCTGGGTACTGAGGCCAGCATCAGGGAGACAGGAAAGGTAGGTTGTAGTTCCTGATCCGGTGAAGAGGTAGTTACATAAAATAAGCTTTATAGGGCAAGACTGACAGCCCAAACTAGTTTTGGACAGTATATCAATGCCATTGAAAGAAATGTCTGCTGATAATAAATGTATTCTATTATGCTGTGATACTGAACTGTCATCAATGCCAGTTGGAAGCCCTGTGCTGGGGGCCCAGCCCAGCCCTGTGCTTCCCAAACCCCCTGGATCCTGACCTCAGCCCTCTTGTTATCCAGGTAGTGCTGCTGCACAGAGTACAGGGCTCTCCTCCTGCATCCACAGTGTCAGGAATCTAGAAATCATCATTCAGTTTGAAAGTCCCTTGCTTTTGAGGGAGGGGAGGAGGGAAGAGTTTCCAGCAAAAAATCCACAGAATCAGATCCCAGTGCCACAGCAAGAATGTAGCAGTGGGAGAGCAGTGGGGATTGAGAAGTAAAAAAATCCTCTAAAACATGACTCACATAAGCCTACAAGTACTGCAATACCTGGTGATGTTATGACATAATAGATTTGTTTTCAATTTCAGTACTGTCACATCCAATTAAGTTTGATCCAAATTAAATCTAGTTATGCAGAAGAAGGATTTAAATTTATTTTCTCTAGTGTAGATAAAAGCTATTACCTGAAGACTACAGAACACAGGAAGAATGACACTGAATCCATCACCTGATGCTCTCTCATTTAATCCTAGAGATAGGTCCCTGGCAGTGAATCTTGAGGAGAATGGAAATGTTCCACTCTTGGAAAAACAGTGCTGAGTCTCTTCCCCTCTTGCCAATACTTTTCCTTGGTTAGCTAATGATGTTCTTTGCTTTGTTTGTGATGGACCAGGCGCTAAATGGCAGAATATTTAAAAAGCAGATGCTACAAATTATGTCCTAAGTCCTCCTAGGAAACTAATTCCCATGTCCAGGTTCTCATCTTGGAAGATGAGATAATCACTCCCTCCCACCTTGCGCAGATATTAAAGAAATACATTCAGGTCTAAGAGGAACTCAGATACCACAGTGAGGGGAAATGCAGCCTATAGAGGATAATTCCACCTTCAGATGAGGCTATGGAGTTCAGTAGATGACTTTTGGTGATCTGTACGCTGAAAAACAAGAGGAAAGCAAATATTAAATAGCTGTTAGCTGCGTAAGAATCTTGTGGTGAATGAGAGGAAGGTTTAAAAAAAATGTACATCATAAAAGTGTGTCATAGTTTGTAGGCATACAGTGAAATAATTAAGGCTGCACAGGCTTCCCCTAAATGTCAAATTCTTGCTTTTTTAAATTCTAAATTTTTTTCTCCTATGTACAGTGTTTTTCTTTGAAAAGGAAATCATGTATTTCCTGAGAGAGTTTTTCCTTGCCTTGTCCTAAGAAAACTTTCTTGTATAAAATTAAACCTGAATTAATCCTTTCAAAGGGATGGGCAGATTTATTTCATTCTGTTTTTCTCCTTGTGGGCCACCTTTCTCCAGGGCAATTCTGCATGGACAGGTCCCTGCTGGAGTTCTGTGGTTCACACTATGCTCACCTGGATCACCAGACTACTCCATCCCCTACCCCTGATACCTGCTGACAATTTGTCTGATGTCTGGGCACACCCACATATTCCTGTGGGGTGGCTTCTCCATCACCCCCCCCACAGGGTGTGCAGAGCCCAGCTGTCTTTGGTGGGTGCTTGATGCTTCCTCTGCTCGTCTGCAAGCAGCAGCTGGTTGGCGCAGATCAGAGCAGCTTTTGCTGGGTGGAGGTGCTGTTCACTTACCCACAGACACTGAGCAGGCAGAAAAGTGTTAAGCACATGTGTCTGTTCATCTGCATTCTGCCTACCTTTCTGAGAGCTTGGATGGATGTCCAGCTGTCTCAAGCACACCCAGCAAGTCTCAGTTCACTCTCCATTCCTGCTGAAGGTGCTACATATATATTTGGGATTTGTACATATATGTATGCATAAACTTATCTCTTCCCAAACTACTGCAGCCTGCTCACTTTCTTTTTCTCTTTTGTGGACATATTATATTGTTTTCTTCAGGATGGCATTTGTCTGAACAGAGATTGGACCTCAGCCTGCATACCTCACAGCAAGCAAGTAGGTGTTTTCTGATAACTAGCTCTCTTCTTGCTCCCTGAAGGATCTTCACTTCTGTTGCTCATCCCTCTGACCCATAACTGGCAGCCTCAGAGCAGAAACCAGCAGGTACAGAGACTCACCAAGTCTCTCCAGTCTGGGCAGACCTTATAATGCAGAGGGAGTACAAGTTTTGGGTTCTTTCCATAGTTACATTACCTACACAAATTTTTTTGCATTACAATTTTGCATCAACATATCCAGGCTTTGGCCTTTGTCAACTTTAATTTGCATTTTGAAGAGCTTAGTGTGGTTCTCTTTGAGGTTGTCATGCTGAGACAGGAGGACTTAGGAGATGACGCCTGCTGCAACAGGCAGCTTTAGGAACAGTGCTGGCTAACTGCCCTGGCAAACTGAGTGAAAAGAGAAGCTGTTTGACAAAAGAAGAGACAGATAATTTTATATGTCGTTCCTGTATGCACAATGACCTTCTGCTTCCCACTGAAGAGCAGAAGCTTGGAAAACTTACAATAACCTTATATAATTAACCTGTCTTTCTATGAATTTCATTTTCAAATGTGACAGCAAACAGAAAACAAGCGATAATCTGGCTTCTGTAGCAGATACTTCGAAGCAGCTCTTTTTTTTTTTTCCTTGAAGCACATTGGAAAAAAATTTCTAGAAGCAACATCAAGATATGAAGTTCATGCACCATAATCAGTGTGCTGACAGAGTGATGCCAGCTCTTCCTGTCCTAGTGGAATTATTAAAAGTGTATCATTTTAGATGGACAAAAAAAAAGGGGGATCAAAGGAGAACTGCAGTTTGTGAAGTGTCCCACACTAGTTCTAAGATTTTTTTCATATTGCTAAGTCCAGACCTGTGTTTTATATCAAGCCTTTCAAACCATTTATATTTGGATTATGTACAATCCTGAAACACTAGCCAGAGCATGATGGCTGTGTGGCTCCTGTATTTGGCAAAAGTTGCTCATCTTCCTTGTGTGGAATAGTCCATAATAAGTAAAAATATGTAGTTTATCAAGCCCACTGTTTCCTATGGCCTCAGGTATAACTGGAAAACATGGGCAGCTCAGTTTAGGATTTGCAGAAGATATGAAGAAATTATGCTTTAAAATTGAAAGAAAAGTAATAATACAAAATGTTCAGCGCCAGCCCCCTTTCACTAAACCAGCCTTACATTTCTTTAGGTACGACAACAGGATGCTATAACATGATTAGCTGGCTTTTTAGCACCTAACATACTGTGTTCAGAACATGGAGATGGAGAACCCTTTTTCATACCTTTCCCAATGTGCCATTTACTCTGTTAGTCCTGAAAGCTGAAAAGACCAAGAGCAGCAATGACTTTAACAACATCAGTGTATAGAAATCAGTGAGCATGACAAAAATAGACTTGAACATTATCACATCTGAAAGTATCTCATGGCATTAAAATGTTGGATTAACCACAGGACATATGAGTCAATAGATAGTCAGATGCATAACTTTAGTTTTAAATCTTCAGTAACTTTCTGAAATAATGCCTTGTTTTGTTTCTACTCTATTTTCCAGTTTCAGAAGTTACCTCCTGCTCTCTTTAGCCAGGCATATACTCTTTGAAGTCTTCAGCCAGAGGAAAATATTTTTGATTGTGAGACAGAGACAAAATTATATCTCTATTCTTCTACCAGGATAAGGGCAAGTAGCATCCTTCAAAGCCAACTCAGTTTAAAGGAGGATATGACTTTGGTTTTGATTTTTAATGTAAATCTTCTTCCAGAAGAACCTATAGGTAGGGGGTAATGATTTTCCTCCCACTTCTGCCATGAGTTAGCAGACAGTTAATAAAGCTTTAAAGAGGCATATCTAACGATCTTTAACAACAGGTGGTAAAACTCACTTACCCAGTTTACCCAATACTAGCTGTAAATGAGGGTCCCTCAGGAGAAGCAGCCACAGAATGCCTCTCTTCTTTTAATAATACCAACCTCTGTTTCTATGGAAACAGCACATCATGCTTGCTGCTAGCAAGGCATGTGTTTAGCCTCTTCTAAAATAAACTGTGTTCCCTTTGCATTGTTTTAAAGGCTGAACAAAGCACTCAGCTTCCAACACACCAAATTAGTAATGCCTCTCCTTCCCCTCTAATTAAAAGAAAAAAAAAGGACATTGGATGTATAGCCTGTAGCTGCTAATTATAGTGACAAGTAGTGGCCTTTCTGTAGGTTACCATTTCTATGAAGAATGGATATCTCACTGCTTTATGGCAGGGCATTGGAAATTTTGGAATTGTGGCTAAAAACAAATGTTAACCTCCTAAAGATGGTAACTGGCTGGCTCCATTAAGTGCCTACTCCCCTCCATGCTTTTCCATATGTTGGAGTTCAGTAATTTGCACCAATGCCTTTGGAAGCACTTGCTCTTCGTATCACTAGATACTTAAAGATGCTAAAAGGCCATCTGTCAAATACCAGGTGTGCCTCCTACAAGTGCATGTAGCCACCTCTTCTTGTGCTGGGCCGGCAGTTTCCCAGTCTGAGTCACTAAAGAAATTAATGGGGTTTTCCTCCCCAGCTGTAGATATGAAAAAGCACTGAGTAATTAGATTGCAAATAAAATAAGATGTTAAAAGCTGCAACTTATCTGCTTAATTAATGGCTTCTTAGGTCATACTGAAACAATTTTATAAGCTGATGAGTTTACCATGGAAGCTGGTTTTATAGCTCCCCTTACCTTAAGCAGTGAAAATAGACTGGTCGGTTTCAAGCTGTGATGGAATGAAGATTTACAGAGCTTGGAGAGTATAAAGGATGGCATTATAGGGTTGTCAGAGTAACAGACCTTGGGAATCTACACTGTTTATGTTTAAAGGGACAAGTCAGCTGGAGGCAGACATCTGAGACATGTTGGATTAATTTGCAGCTTTAAAGCAGATTGTGTTTGGGGAGAGAAGAATGGAACTCTGGCTTGCATCTGCTTTTCAGATTGTATAATGAAAAGATGTTTTCTTAAAAAATGGCATGAACACAGCCCCACTTCAGCAGTAGCAGCAGTTTCAAACACCTAGTGAAGCACAGCCTCACCTTTGCAGTAGGTCATTAAGAGAGAAAGCTAGTATCATGAAAGAAATCAAAGCAATCCAGGCTAATCAAGTTAAAAATTTAAAAATAAAAGGGTTTTTGAGGTTTAAAGAAAGATACATTTTTTACACCACCAGGCATATTTTATACACCACTTCATATGGTATTTGAATACCACTTCTTGAAAAATGGAAGAGATTTGTTCCTACATTGTTCAGTCAGCAAGACACCTTTCTTGACTGGGCCTTTCTTCAGTGCTCATGAGCCAAGTAAAAAAGGGCAATTTGCATATTAAACTTAAAAACAGCACTGTGGTGAATACAGTTTGGGATGAGAGAAAAAACTTCAGATGCTGTAGAGCATTGTGAAGATAAAATTAAGAATTGGTAAATCTATAAATTAACTCTCTTGATTCACAATACAAACATGGCTGATAGCAAACTAAATGTCTCTGTCTTTCCTTTGCAAAAAATAGAAGTTTTTTACAGTGCCAGGAAGCTTTTGATACTTCTGTTTTTCCAGTACTTCTCACCTATTCTTTGTAATTCATTACTTCAATGGAATACCTTGCCTGTTAGTTAAATAATACAGCTTTTCAGCCAATTTGTGAAGATCTGCAATTTCCTGTCTGCCCCTATTGTGTTAAATTGTACTTTATCTCTTACTACTGTAGCATTTCCAATTCTCTGTTGATCAATATGGTGCACTGTCATTTAAAGGGAATATTTTCACTGGAGTTGAAAAGGTTTTGTACAAGACACACAGTAATTTTCTTTTGAGGTGAATCACCTTTTCCTCTGCCTTGTTCTACAGCATTTGTCTGGGTCTTCAGTTTATAAAGAACTTTCTTAATATCAGCTTTTAAAGATATGTGAGATCTATCTCTATTACAGGTGAAACTGATTAAATAGTTAGAGACATAACAAACTTTTTAAAATAAATTCCTCATAGGTATTTTAACCGCCAATTCCATATAACCCAAGATACTTCTAGAATAAATTTTTTGTCTAGAATAACTTTTTAGTCTATAATAAAAGGGTCTTTATGCCTCCCTGTTTTCAGTTTCTGTTTGAATAAAAGTATTTTCTATATTCATTTAGTCATTTGTATGTAATTCTGTACTGGGGAATACAGACCATCAAATACCACTTTTGATCTTCCCTGCTCTCTTCTTATCATTTTCTTCCCCATCTTTTTTTATCATAGAATGCTGAGAAAGTTGTGTGACTTTTCTAACACAGCTACAGCTGTCTAAATGTTTCTAAATTTTAGTGAACTGATGGTTTCTCTGCTGGTACCCATGGTGTCAAAGAGCACTCTCCTTCTTGCTCTTTCCTCTCAACATGTGTTTAAAAAGTCAGAACTGGATGCTGAAGGAGAAAGTACAATTAAAAATGCTTTTCTTTAATCATCAACAGTCAGACTAAAATACTTATCTCCAGTTGTTGATAAATATAAGCCTTTAAATGAACTTTTTTAAACAAAAAGGAAATATGGTTTTAGAAACGTCATGGAGAATTATTGTAGACTGCAGTTGTTAGATGATTTCTTCCAGTTTGTTGATTCTTAACAAATTTGAAAGGCTGGTATGTGGGTTCTGATATATGTTCAAAACTACTTGAAGTTTCACAAAGTTATTGCTTTTAATGCTAAGATTATGCTGATTTTCTATTTAAGGTAAACCAGCAAGATGCACCTCTTAAATACAAATTCATGCTGGAACCCATCAGGTCTGTCAATTTGAGTTCCTCAATCTTTTTTCTGTGATTAAAATCAATACTATTTATTTACCGTCAAGGATGTCTTTTCATACTTAAGATGATTTTTATTTTCTTAAATATCAACAATTTGTATGATGTGATGTGATATGATGGCATTTGGTTATATTCAGACTTGTTTTTTTATTTATCTAATTTTGCACTAGTAATTGTAGTAATAGATTTTTGTCCCATCCATAGGCTGTGGCACAGCTGAGAACCCGAAACTTCCAGTTTAGAAACTGAAACCCTCACTGATCAAATGTGGTTCCAACACATAGTTCAGCAAGAAAAAGGATATGTCTGTATCCATGTTTGCCAAAGAAGATAAGGAAAAAGGGTCTTTTTATTACTTGCAGCATTAAAATGTGATGAATGATGCACCCCAAAATATAAAGGGCAACTTTATATCCCATGCACACTGGGGCGTATGTGTATGTGTATGTGTGTGTCTACGTGAGTGTATGTACTAAACCTTCTAATCATGGGCTCTGACACTTTGAGCTTCCATCTTCTGCATCCCAGCTTCCAGGGCAGGCAAAAGGGAAACCAAGAATGACACCAAAACGTAACTGTAGAGATTTGAGTAGGGAGATGCAGAATTTCTTTGTATTGAAATTCAACTGCTAACATTTTCCTATGAGTCAAAGCCTGTAATCTAAATTCACAAGAAATAAATTGTAGATGATATGCTTTTGCTATTTATTCAGTCACCCATTATATTTGTCCTCTGATTTGTCTAGCTTACGTCTTTCAAATCACTAGTTTCAACCTGACAAGATTTTAAAATTTATTTTCTTCTTCTACTGACCTGTGCAAATACTCATAAAAGTACAATAAGTCTAGAATGTCAGTTCTGTCTGAACAGCTTCTTAAGGAGAGACTGAAACAGATCACGCTGGTTTTCTTTTAAGCTGTTTCACTGATGTTAGCAACCAGATCTCTGTTGTGTCCCTAATTATTATTCTCTACCAGTGTTCATTGGCATAATTGCATCAATCTTCCTTTCTCAGCTTATGCAAAAAAGAATATTGAAAAACAAGAAATTTTAATTGTCACTTACACATCACAGACTTGCCAGAGACTAGAATTTGCAGTAAGGGATTTAGACTATGCTAGTTAAATGATTGATAGGATAAATTGGCAGGATATCTGTTTTTAAAGATAGGATGCTCATATACTAGCACCAGAGACTGGTAAAACCCAGGGAAAAGTGAGAACCCAGGTGTGCTCTTCAATGTATAAAATATACTGCTTTGCAGAATTGGCTCTGCTGCTCCTTTTGCCATCCCAAAAGAACTGCAGAAAATGCTCCTTTTACAGGGAGGATTTCAACCTTGCAGCTTTCTCTAAATGCATAATTTCAAAACTGCAGATTTATTTTACCATAGATTTTCTGCAGGAATACAAAGCTGGAACAGATCTCCTGATTCACTCAGGTCATCCTCTGCTTTGTCTGCAGTCTCAGTCAGTCTCATCACACACACTTTTAACAACTGTTTTAGTGCTATCTCAAAGCTAGATGCACTTAGATATTTTGTGCTTTAAGAGAATCTCCCAAAATGGTTCTTGAGCTAAAACCTCAGAATTTCTTAGTCTAACAAAGTAAAAGCATTTGTAACTGGGTATCTGCTTTCATTACCCAGTAGGCTGCAGACTTTAGGGGTTCCCTGAATTAAAATTTTTTAGTCTTGTTTCCACCTCAGGCTGGGTCACTCCTATTCCCCTTATCCACCCAGCCTTTGGCCTGGTATCCCAATTTTCATATTGCTTCTTTCCTCTGTCCTGTAATCGCTTTCTCTGTTCTCGAATGTTATTACTTGAGATGACTTAAATATTTCTTATTTGAGATGGCTTAAGTATTTTCTCTAAATATTTTTCCTTTTTGATCTGACTGAACTTTCAGATAGATAATGGCTAAATCTTTAAATACAAATATTTGCTTTCAAACTCTTCAGCACTCCAGACTCATACACTTCGATTTACCACCACTGGCTTTGTCTCATTCCACCCTCATGATTGCTTCCAGCAGGACAGGGCAGGAGTGTTTGAGTACATCAGGGCACAAGGTGTGAAAGTGTTAAGTATGAGGTAGAATAAAAATGCCCTAGATAAGTACACAGTAATCTATCAGCAACAATAATAGAGAGTGGACCAGAAGATTCAGCCAGATTTATCTCTGGGTCCTTGTGACTCAATTTCTATGCTGGTTTGTTACAGGGAAGGGAGTAATGAGGGCTGGCAAGAGGTCACACAAGAGTTGGCTCAGTACAGCCAAGAGTTGCTTTCAAAATCAGAAATACTCTGACTGAGGTGATGGCAGCTGGTGAGGAACTAGCTGAAAAAAGGTAAAAGATGTAAAGTGCATCAAACTGCAATCCAACACAAGTTCTGAAATGCTCCCACTATCAGTCCCATGGTGCCCACACAGCCCAGCATGGTCTGCAGGGCTCCAGCACGGAGTTCCTTCTTCACCGCCTTGTCTCATAATAGCTTCTTTCGCTTAACCACTGTAGCAGCAACTGTGTTTGGCATATACTTGGAGCTTGTGTGAGAAAACTGTATAACTAAAGAAATAGAAAATATATTTTTCCTTCAAATAAGCTGTGAAAAGACTGAGCTGTGTAGGAGATGAATGAATACTAGGGAGGCTTTGCCTTTTTATGTACTTAATAGCACAGCAATCTGTGGCGGTCATGTTTTCTATCAGCTGAAGGAAATTGTATACATCTACTGCACACCGTCTAGCTGAAGGCATAATTACAATAGATGATCCTTTAGAAGGCATCTATGTATTCTTTAAATGTTCAATTATTTTGAGGGTTGATGGTAATTGCATGTCTCAGGCTCAGTTCTGCAAGATGAAGTACACTACAGTGCATGATTCAGTTTCTTAGAGTGCATCACTCGAATATTTGAACATGGGGAAATGAGTTGCTAATTACTTTTCAGCCATTTTGTTTGATTTTTTGCTTTTGTATATTTAATCATATCCCATTTATTTAAATACTCAAAATTACCTTGCCATTTAAAACATGCAGCCTTTCATGCTGGTTAATGTTTAGTACAGTGCACAAATCACTGCTTTTACATGTTACAGTTTTTGTGATGCTTTATATCATGGCTAATATAAATAACATAATTTTCCCTCAGTACTTTTCATTTTGAAGAGCTGTAAAACCTTATCAGAAGTACAATAATAATGTGGGGTTTTGTATCTCCTTCATTTCACAAGAGTAAAATAATGTGAAATCTCTTGGCATCATTCCAAGTTATGGTTTTTCCAGTATATGCATACCAATGAATATTTGATTCTTGAAACATTCTCTTTTTCTTCCTTTAACCACTGTAGGAATAGCATTATAAGTAGAAAACATATGCCACCCACATAATAGTTTGTTTATTATCTTGATCCTAATGTCAGTTAAACTTCGGAAATCTTCAGTTAGTGTCCTAAATTCTTCTAAACAAGTGTTCCGTTGAGGACTACCAATACAGACATAAGTTTGAGGGATTCTTCCAGAATTGAGCATTCCATGCAAATGCAGTTATAATAGTCCAAATTGGGACAGACTGAGTTCAGATTTTTATCACCTGTTTCACAAAATGAGGAAGAAAGTAATAACTCTGTATGTGCCTTATGTTGTGCCCTGCTAAATTTTTTTTTTTTTTTTTTTTTTTTTTGCAGCTCACCACAGTAAAATCATAGGATCATAGAATCATAGAGCGGTTTGGGTAGGATGTGACCTTAAAGACCACCTAGTTCCAATCCCTCTGACATGGGCAGGGATGCCATTGCTAAGATCAGGTTGCTCGAGGCTCCACCCAACCTGGCTTTGAACACTTCCAGGGATGGTGCACCCACAACTTCTCTGGGAAACATGTTCCAGTGCCTCACCACCCTCACAGTAAAGATTTTTTTCCTAATATCTGGGAAGAACAGAAGACCTGAAGAGTTCAAGCTGAGAGACACCACTACTGACACATTCTGCTACCAACTCTCATTGGACAGTTCTGTTCAATAGGCAGCTCTGTTCCCATATAATGCACAGATCTCTGTGCCCACTGGAAAGATCGGGTGACCACAAAAACCTCTGCTTGCTACATAGCATGTACACACATTTTCTCTGTGTTTTGAAGAGGAAGGATGGTGACTTGGTATTGGTGAGTCCCACCCACATGAAGACTCTGGGGAAAGACCATGGTTTTAAGTCACTGGAAATGGAAAAAGTGAGTAGCCCCACCAGTTAGCCTGGACTCTTAGGAAGGGGTCACATTTTGCTCAGCGGCAGTACAGATGGTATCTACAGGAACAGCAGTAGGGATGTGTCTGCTTGCAGCCCATGGGAATGAGCAGGCTTGCCTGAACTGAGGGAGTGGAGAGCAATTTCATGAAATGGTTGTGTTAGCAATGTGCTCGTACTGTATATATTGTCCATTGATTACAAAAGTAATTCACTTCACAAAATGACTGGAATTACAGCACTAAACTATTTGACCATTCCATGCTGTAATTACATGACACAAAAGCATTTTGAGCATTGCATGTAATAACTACCATTCTCTTTTGAAGCCTGGTGCCCTATATCGTACTGGACCAGTGTCATACTAAGTGGGCTCTTCTGCAGGAGAGTCCCCAGCAAGTGATCTGTGATTTATTTTTATCCTGAGACAAGCTAACCCCACCAATAAGCAGCCTGTGTCTCAAGGTACTTACCAACAAGAAGCACAGCATTGTACCTGCTCCACAGGCGAGCAGTCCAAGTGGCTGTTCAGATGGTAACCTCTTCCACCTCCAGGTACTCCCAGTCCCGGGGTATGGCAATGAAACCAGCAAAACATAATCTCAGCCTAAGAGCTTTTGCTGCTGAGCCCTCCCTGATCCATGAAACCTGGACGTCCTTGCAGCCAGGTGATTTTCCCGTGGTAATACGAAGGACATACTTGCAGCACTGCTAACATCTCTCCATTCAAAGGACTGGGTAATCCACTGAAAAGACTATCCATGATATGCAATAACTCAGTCTCACATTAGATGCCAATGAATATAAATGACCACCTACAGGAAAGCTGCACAGTTCTTCACACTCTTTTCTGTCTTTATCACCTTCTGTTTTTCAGAAGACCGCCCTGTCTCTGTGCCAAAAACTGCTCTGGATCTCCATGCTTACACTGATATTACTGTTTCCAACAGTTACACCATTTCCTTTTGATGAGTCTCTGAACAAGCTCACCAGGAAATTCCCCACCTACAATGACCTGGGAGGCCTGTAACTCCTCCCTGTAGGGATCCCACCTGTCTGACAAGCCCCTCACAGGGAGCACTCCTCCAGGAGTCATCAATATTTGCCAGGAAAACACCACTGGGAAAATATGAGACCATGTAACACAAATTTCTGATACAGAACACATGGTAAAGTACAACCAATACAGTGAACCTGGAAGAATGTGGTCTTCCCCACCCCAAGAGCTAAGAGAGGTAGCAGAGACCTGTGAGGCAAATAGAGTTGAACTTACCCTGTTAAGAGGAAATGGAACAGAGGACCATTTGACTTGTCTCACCAGCATCTGCTGAGGATGAGACTATGAAGACAAAGAAGCTTATGTCAAAGTAAGAAGCTGTTTCTAGATATCACGGCAGCAAAAGTTTTGAAAAATGTAGTTGGAAGAGCCTGACAAAATATGAAACAAACAGATGCAAATGTTTCAAAGCAAAACAGAATTGTAAAAGTTGATACCTCAATTAAAAAATAAAATTCACTTCATGAAGCAGAATTTATTATTGTAAGTTTAGAAGTAAATATATGGGTCCGTAATTTTGTGCATAAATATAATAGAAAGGTATCTTTTGGTATCCTTTTGAACCAGAGCCTTTTTGGAAAGAGTTTTGTTTTTTTTTTTTAAATAATGCTGTATTGCTTTTTCTTATCTCTTCTGCAGAGTATCTGAAGTTGTGGATTTATTACTAAGTACATATTGGGGAGCAGGCAGAGCCCCATAAGCATGAAATCCATTTCTATGTGCAATCATAAATCTTAAAAGCACTATCTTTATCAGCAAGAAAAATAAGTGAGGACTCACTTTGACTTTGTACATTTGGGCATCATCTCTTTTCCTCTGTGTTGTTTTTTTCTCCCCTACATATATTCTCATCAGAGGGCTGGAGCATTGTCTCTACCTATTTTTATTCTCTAAATGCCACCAAATGTTTAGAGGAAGGATGAAAGCTTTGTGCTTCGCACAGACTAAGATAGGTTTGTTAGTTAGTCAGCTAGTGACAGGTATTGACATGATTCCCAGTAAAAAGTTGAGATGCAGGAACAGAAGATGAGGTGGAGATTCTCTGGGGATTTCATGGAGGAGAGCATAGCTTCACACATGCTGCGTAGCCTGTGCCCCACATACACCCCCAGTGAGATACAGGGAAGGCTGCTGAGGAAAAATGGCAATCGGGAGCAAGATGCTACAGCTGCCAGATGAATGAATTCATGCTGCCTGAAGCTCAGTGTCTAAAGCAGGCAGTTGGAAAGAGGGCCAGTGGGCCAGATGATTCATTTTCTCAAGGGCTGGATTGAATCACAGACTGTGGGCTGAGTGCTCCTCATCTTGGAGTGCTGGTTTGATTTCACCACAGGCCACTGAAGGCTGGATCAGTTTTAGCTTAAAAGAAAGAGGCCAAAATGGATATTTATGAAGTCAAAAGCATTGGTGTTTTTGCATGGGTCACCTGCTTGGTGGAGATGGCAAGGGTGAAGTGATTTTAGTAGTGCTTTCTCACTAGTGTAGAGTGGCTTCAAATCAAGATGGGCACATCCCTGAAGTCTGTTTATGTCTGTATTTTCAGTGCCTTTGCTATACCTGCTCGAACTCATACTCGCCAAGTCTGTCTCCAAAGTTTTATCTGAAATTGTTTATCATTTAACATATCTGGCCTTCAGGTGTTACTTTAATAGAACACTAGTCAATTAACATTTTTTATAAAGAATAAACTTTTCAATTGTTAACTAAGCCAAGTACAAATCACAGCTTGTGACAGATGACAGCAGTGAGCATGCCAGGAGTGAGCACTGCAGCAGGCAATTCTTCCACTCTAGCTGTATATTTGTTTTCTTGCTGTCTTTCTGTTGACCTTATGTTTTTCTAAATTCATTTAGAAATGGGATCTTTGTTAATGTACAAATCATGATATCATAGAATAATTTACATTGGAAATGATCATTGCAGGTATATCATATTGCGTCCTCCTTGAGAAAAACATATAAAGTGACATTCTCAAATGTCATGAGTATAATTAGAGTGTTTGTTTTTCCTTCCTCTATGCACAGAAAAAGTTTTCATCAGAACAAACTGTTTCTTAGTGACTGTAATTGAGGTCTATAAATCACATCACATGCTTACTAGGACCATCCCATTAATTCCTAGCACAACTAGGCCGAACATTAGTATCAGTTGCACTCTGCAACTGCATTTGGAACAAGAATCTAGCTTTTGTACCACTTCACTTTCTCAAGATTGGCTAAATAAAATGAAGTTCTATACAGTAACACTAAGAAGAAATACCTGCTCTTGCTAAAGTAGTTCTTTACCCTTCTACATAATGCTGTGAAATCTACAACAGAAGTTGTGTAAATACTTTAATTCACAGTATTTATACTTCAGAATTTGAAATCGTTGTTTTAGTTCAAGGCTTCACCAAAGCCATGGTGATCTTCGGAAGATTTTGCCCTCATAACTCTCTAGCCCTCAAAACACCCACATCATGAACAGCTGTAGCAGAGACAGAAGCAGACTTGTTCTCAAATAAATGCCCCAGTCATCCCTTTGTTGGGGTGTTTGCCAGCTACTTTATCTAGAGAAGGTCCATGTGAATGCTTCACCAAAAGCTGAGGGTAAGCACATGAGCATGGATTTTGAGAACACAGGGACTGTCAGAAAGTTCATGATATGGGGCAGAGAGTTGTGCAGCCACAAAATTACAATGATTATGATGACATGAGCAAGTCATCAAAGGTGCAATGGTCCCTGACACTTAACTTTCTCATAAGCAAGTGAGATGAGGGAAAGACCCTGTCTATTTGACTACTTGCATAAAATCCGTTTAGAGAAACTTTTCCTCTGATTTATCTAAAAGGTCTGTGGGAGAAAGTGGATGTAGAGTGACATTAGAAAATACAGTTTCAGCCCAATACCCAACCCACTCTGCATGTGGCTACTGCTCAAATAAGAAAAAAATGAGTGTCATGAGCCAGCTGGACACATCTTTTGCCCATCTGTTCCATATTTATTTATTTTTTCAACATTAGATTTACTGTTTAATGTTTATATTTCTCTTACTTGGTACTCAGTGGAGAACTACAAAAAGTCATCAATGTCTCCTTCTGTTCCAATCATCCTGGAATTCCCACAGTCAAATATGGCTGCAAAACCAAGTGCATTAGTCTGTCACCAAGCAGACTAATATTTTATTTACGTGCTTATAACACCTTCAATAACTCTATATTTTCCAGCTATCTTTAGGCACTCACTACAACAGTAGCAGAATATTAGACTAATTTGACTTGGGAACATTCTCTTTTCCTTTCAAAGAATAAATAAATTTCTAATAGATGAGCAAATAGTCATAATTCTAAACCTAGTATAGGAGAAATCCTAAATCCTCAAACCCTTTCTTCGCTTCCTGCTTCGAAAGACAAGAAACACAATGTGTTTATTCTTGGAAAATTAAAAAAAAAACTGAAGGGAAGAACTGGAGGGAAATGAATCCTAATGCTGAATGTGTCTCATAGGATGTTCTTTTCAGTTCTGATTTAAGTCAGTCATTGCATCTCTGGGAATTTTCAAGGCTGCTAACCTGCTTTGGAAAGCAATTTCACTGACACATTCTCAAAAAATTAGTTTAGTTTTGTTCTTAAAAGACTGTTTCTTCCTACTTGTTAATATTTGTATTGTAGCCCTGCTGCTGGAGGGATACAAGAAAAGATAACTGGGAGAGGAAGAGTTACCAAGTGACCATAACCTTAATAAGCATTTAATGAATCAAGAGTACCCCTTACAACCGCCCCTCCTGGCAGCGCAGAGAGTTAGAGCCAGATCAGCTTGTTCTTACTTAGAACAGCTAAATCCCAAGCACTCCCAAACATTTCAGAGCAAGCAGCCCTAGGAAGTCTACATGCAGGAACTGGAGTCTGAAGGGGCTGCCGGCCATGGTATGTGGTTTGATACCAGTTTTACTGCAGCTCAGCAGCAAGCACTGCCACAAGCTCTTTTTGTGGGTCAGGAATATGATCTAAAGTTACAAATTTTACCAGCACAGCAGGGAAATACAAATTTTCCTGGAAGGAACAACCACTTGAAGTGTTATGCTGCACATCTAAGTCTGGCCATGTCTGCCAAGCAGACATTTCAATACTCCACAAGCTGTTGTTTTGAAGGCCATAGCTACTCAGGTCTTACCTACTGCCTCAGTTCCTCATCCACTATATGGCTAAGAAGCTGCACAAAGCAATAGGAAACAACCCACTTCTTATCTGCAATCCTACTGTCACGCTCATGACACCAGTTCTGGTTTTGCAGTTTCACTTGGGATTGTAAATATTTCTTGGGAAACTGCAACAGTCATCCCAACAGGAAAAAAAAGATGGTGGAGTTTACACCAACCATGAGCACAGAGCAGGAGATGGCCAGAACAGCAGATGCTTACCATATACTGCCTGAGTAGCATGAATTCATAACTACCAGTAGTATATAGTTCCTTTAAGTTATTTGGTTATTTGGTTATTTAAAACATAGTTAGTGAAATCATAATATCCAGTTCATTTTTCTATGAAGAACATAGGGCTACAGAACAATCAGATTCCTGCTTTTCATATTGTGCAAAACAAAGTGTATTGTACTGTATTCCTGCCATTTGCCTGATTTCCAAAATTTAGATTTATGATTATGTTCAGTACCAGGGCTAAGTCACATGTCAGTAAACAATGGTCACAGTACAATGAATTTTGGATTGAGCACCTCTCACTTAAAAACATCTGTTGTCCTGTGTTTCCTAAAAGTTTGCATGGTGTCTATTTCATTAAATCTCTTCTGTTTAGTACTTTCTATTTTTTTGGACTTCATTTACTTTTTTTTCAGAAAAAGAAGACAGAGAGTGGAACTGTCTAGGAAAAAAGTCAAGATAGGCTTTTTAGTAACAACCTCAGTGCTCCTGAGATGCATGGGAGCAGCAGTGTATGTACAGCCAGGAGAGAGGGCAGCCTGGAGAGCTGCAGCAGGACTGAGCTGCCCTGTTGGATATGCCAGTATCAAGAGGCTGAAAATGCTCATGCCACCAAAGATAACTGGCCAAGAGGAACAGTGCTGAGACAATTCCTAACCACTGAATTGCTGCAGAGCCTGACAATAAAGAGATTACGGCTGGAGGAGCTGTGTAGGACAGAAATGGTGATAGGGCACGTGCATAGTCCTGGAGATCTTGAGAATGCTGTGAAAAGGTTTAGATATTTTTGGCAAATGCTTAGAGCATCATCAGGCCCACTCCCATTTATCTCAGCTGCCTGGCAATTGCACCCAGCAACATATTGGAGACATAATGCTGTGCTCTCTAGGACCCTACTGGTGCAGCCAGAGAGGTGAGTTCCACTGAGGCAGCTTTCTGCCTCTTAGCTGATCTCTGTCACAAGAGGAGGGTATGATTTGAAGAAGTTCTAGTTTTTCTCTGTCTGATTTCATGACACAAAGTCACAAGATATAGTCAAGGATCTGTTTGGGAATAGAAAAATTATTTTTGAAGTAAACGTCTTAAGCTTTGTCATTGGTAAGGAGCCACCACTATCTTTATTTGTGTATGTCTACAGCCCAGGAGTTAATAACATTATATTTAATCAGCAGAAAGCACTTTGCAATTACTTCATTTGGAGCAGTATCTGGCTTTATAACATTGATTTTACACTTCATTGGGTTGATTGTTACATTGCTATAAAAGGACCAGAGCATTTTACGTATGATTGTTTTTGTTAAAGACAAAGCAGAGTTAAAAGGCTTACCCCCTGTTATAGCTGCTACAGGTAACTAAGAGAATCTACAAATAGCTGCAAAAATGAAAATCATAGAATCATAGAATAGTTTGGGTTAGAAGGGACGCTTAAAGGTTACCTAGACCAACCCCACTGCAATAAGCAGGGACATCTTCAACTAGATCAAGTGCTCAGGGCCCCTCAAACACTTCCAGGAATGGGGCATCCACAGCTTCTCTAGGCAACCTGTTCCAATCCCTCATTATAAAAAATGTCTTTCTTATATCTAGTCTGAACTCACCCTCTTCTCCTTAAATCACTTCCTCTATACCCACCCCAACTTTCCTGCTGACTTTATGACCCTGGTCATGAATGCAGGCATGATTGGATTTGATGCAAAGTGCTGGTGTTCTCTTGGCTCTATATTAAGGTCCAGCACCAGTGCCACAGGATGAAAGAGACAAAACAAAAATCCTGGGAAGACTGGCAAGAATAAATTGTTCTTCCATACAAAGCCAGTGCCTTTGCTTCCCTCCCTAGGTCTCCCTCACAGACCAGCCTAAGCAAGGCTGATGTGTAGTACCACTGAATCAGTGTGTCTCATCCTGAGCACAGTGGCAGAGTTTAATGTTCCTGATGATAGCTAAATCTCCTGCACCCACTTTATACCAACTCGTGTAGGAGGTATGAATGTAGGTGCAGGGAGAAAAAGCATCAGATTTTATTTCACGCATTGTTCTTTATATTGTTTAGGGGGAAAAGTTCTATTATGAGTTTTGTTGTAACACATTTGTTAAAGTACACAGACACACCCCTGGAAGAATGGGAACAGTGGTTAGAGAGGGTAAAATGACAGAAACACTGTAATTACAAAATGCCTAATTTATTAATACCTTTAAAATATCCTAACTAAAGCTCTACTTATATGATCAGGCTTTGTTACCAACTTAGTAATCTCTGTCCCAGGCTGTGTTTACTCATGTGTAGCAGTATTTTGGGGATCAGATTCTTTTGGAAGCAGAGACTTTATCTATGCTATGTGAGTACACAAATAACTAAGAGTCAGGCTGTCTCTGCAGGCAAAAATCAGTGCAATAGGATATGGGGAAAAATAGGGAGCTTGGAGACACTGTTGTTGAAGAGAGACAGGCCCCTGTTTTCCCCAGGAGGTGAAGATGCCACATCCCTGAGATGAGAACAGCAGGTTGTGTGATGGCTGGGAACTCCAGGATTTAATCTTATGTCTCTCCTGCTTCCTTTTCTGTCTGCCAAGAGCTATTAGCCACACATGCACAAACAAACCAGGAATAGTTACACATGCTTTTAAAAAGCTTGTGCTTGAATTGCTTCTTTAAAAAGTATATTTATACAGTCAACAAAGCCAACAATATCTCCCAGCCAGTCAGTTGCACTCACTATTTCTTGTAAAATACAGCCTAAATACTCCCCTACTCTCCCCAGCCAGCCCTCCCTCCCCACAGTGGAGGGTTGCTGGTGGCAGCTCCCTGCCCTTGCACTCTGCTTTTGGCTCTATTCAGGCAATATTAGAAATGCTATGCTCCATCTTGTCACTGTGCTGATCTCTCTACAGGAGCAATGGCATTCCTCTTTCATGCAACATGAAGCCATGCTCAGTGCTGGGGGAAGGAGGAAAGAAAGTTTCAGGTACAATAATTTCCTCTATAAATCCACTCGCACATCTGATGCAGTAGAGCTCTCTGTGGCTGTATCAAGTGGAGTCCTTTGTTCTGAACAGCATCCTTGTGGGGTGTCCTGTGCTTCTGAAGTATCTGCTGCACTTTGATGTTTAAAATCCTTTACTGAGCGGTAATTGAAAAGTAAAGAATTCATAGGCAGGAAAACACTGAGCAGTTTTCAGGACACAAGAGAATCACAGCAGGAATTGACTGAAAGTTTGATTAGGTTCTTTAGTCTATAGATGTTGAAACTCCCTAATTAATACAGAGTGGTGATATAGATTATTTAATTAGCAGTCTCGAATGAACTGCAGCTGCTGAATTTTGTATTGGAGCTATTTCCAACAAAAAAACATTGCCTTTCTTTCTTAGCTCTTACAAAGAGAGTTAAGAAAAACTAGAGTTTAGTGCAAGGTTACAGAATAGCAATTCCAGGGAAACAAGTCTTCCAATTATCCAAAGTACTACAGTGCAAACTCTCCCAGTTGTCCTGACAATGTGTCTAACACTGCCGTGGAGAAGCCCAGCACAAGATGTTGAGTGGGTGTTCCGTACTCCTTGCTTATTAAAACCTTGGTGTCTGCTCAAACTTCCACAAAGTCTCCCAATTACTGCCAATTGTGGTGATAGTTTTGACCATGTGGATGCTTCTCCTCCAGGAAATGAAGTGGGGTCCCACTGCAGCTTTGAAAGAAGGATTCCCTAGAATAGCATCTCTGAATGCAGTTTAAATTATATTTTTGCTTTGTATGAAAATCCTTCCAATATCAAACTTATAAAAAATGTATAATGAGAAAAACAATGATAAACAACAATACCTAAATATATTCCGGTCTTTAAGATAGCAGTAGCAATTACTTCTCAGAAAAGAGAAGGAGAGCAGTGATAGGGAGCAGTTAATATTAGTGACAAGCTGCAAATGTGAGATAATTTTTCTCAAAGCCACTCCTATTGCAAAGTATTACTTAAATTACTTTTCTGTGTTCTAAAAACCATTTGGACCAGCCATAACTGACTCTTAGTGCATATCAGTATCTGTTGATATTAAAATAAATCAATCCTCCAAAGATACTCTTGAAAGAAAGTTTGCATTTCAAAGAGGCTTTGAGCAGCATTACTTGGGTTACTTCTGAAATTAAGAAATGTAAGTGATGAGCATTTTCACAGAGACAGAATAACTTGGGGTCGATGCAATTTTGTCTCCATCACGGTTCATTATACACACTGGGATGTGTAACAATGAGAGAAGACTGGGAAACTTCAGAGGATGTATAAAGGTTTAGAAGCTTTTGACTTGGCATCATTAGCAAATTCTTACTCATACAAATTGAATAGAAGGAAAACATAGAAACAGAGCGGAAGAAAACTCCTGCATACATGCGTGCTGATGTGAGTTGCAGAAATCAGGAGTGGCAGCACTGGACACAGCTCAGAGAAGTTCTGAGTGGCCCATAAGCAATCCCCCGTGTATGAGTGAGACCAGACAGAAGTAAGTTGACTCTGGCTCTCAAATTTTGGTGGTTTTGATGCTTCTCCTTTCAAGTTTCAGACCTCTAAGTGTGGTATTCCAGGCAGACAAGGAGGGATTTTTTTCTTATTAGGGCAAAATCATTTGTGAAATATTATTAATCAACATGTGGCCAGATGTTCTGAGAAAGGCAACAGTGAGGCTCAGCTATGCAAGTACAAATTGCTTGAAAGATGATTCTCAAAACAAACTTATTTATCCCTGGATCTCCCCTGCCCTCTTAATCCAGGAGCCTCATAGCAAAATTATTCTTGTAAAACAAATTTCATCCTAGTTGTAACTACTCTGATTGAGTATGAGTAGTCATCCCTTTGATTTTTAGGCTAAAGGCCTCCCTAATTCCCACTTCAGCTTGAAAACAGGATGTTCTGTTTATTGAACCAGTAGGAACGCCAGTGGTGGCAAGAGGAAGGTGGGACCTGTGTCAACACACAGGGAAAAACACTGAACTTCTCTTGTCTCCTTGTTCTCATCTTGTTCTCTTTTTGAAACAGAAATTGCTCTGAAAATAGGGTAGTTTAATGAAATTTTGCCTTCTCACATTCGCATCACATACTCCCTCTGAATTTGAACTAAATTTGGCTCAGATGACAGTTCAGCTTGTCTGTGCAACTAGTCAAAATAGTAACAGCTGAAAGGGAAAGATGAACAAACATTTGTTCTGCAATATCTGTACTGTGGGAGGATGATTCAAAGCCCCCTATAATACTTTTTATTTAAGTATTGAGGGATACCAGATATTTTCAGCTTTTGAAACATTTTCATTCATCATCCTTCTGTTGGTTTAATCGTTTGTTTGATTTTTTTCCTCACAGGTTGTTCTGAAAAAAGTTGTGTGACGCGCTTTGCTTTAGAAAATCTAAAATCTACCAGAGAAAAAGAAAATTGATGTTTCCACATATCGATTAGGTGAACTGGTCAAGTAAGTGGATTTATGCTGTGTTAGCAGAGAAATTGGAAGTTCTGTTTTCATTCATTGCATACAAACTTCTGCTCTAATAGGATGGCCAGTTCTTCGCACAGAAACAGCTTTACAGTTCAGTCTGTACCTCAGCAAAACATAAATCTGGTCTTTTGGGCAGCAAAATATACATTCAGTCCTTTTCCAATATTATACCAATCTCTTTGGATCAAACTCCCAAGCAGATTTTGGTCTCTTTTTTTTTCTTCCAGGTACAACCATCCCAGTGGGAAAATTCCGTCACATACCAGCACTCCTGGACTTCTGCTTACGCTAGATGTTCTCAAAGAGACACTCTCAAGCTACTACTCCTAACCAGAAAGAATTCTCTTCCCATCTCATCTCATAGTGACCTCACCTGGTTATTTATGCTCTTGTCCCCACCAGATCCCTTCATTGAACTAAGGCCTTAAGATCTCTGTCTTCAGATAAGTGTGAGAAGCCGGAGCTGATATTTATTCTCTGATGTGGATTTTGATGAGATGGAGTCAAGTTCAGGATGTGAGGAAAAAGCTGGGAACATGCATCCACGCTAAGTTTAGGCCTAGTATCCTTCTACTAATCAGTAAACAGAGAAGCTTTCTGAGGCGTCCCAAGTTTCCCTTCTGTAGACTGTACTGTTTACTTTGCCCATATGGGTTTGTAGGGAGCTAAACTGGGTTTTGTGTATGACTGAACAAATATATGGGAGTGAAATCATTGGCGTCTACTAGACACAAAGACGCCATCCCTGACTGAGCTGCAAAGCATCAAAGGCTGAGAGTGTTTCAAGAGAGTAACTTTTGCTCTGGTTCCTTAATCTTCTTGAGGCATTTCCTGTTGGTTACCTCTGTGAGTACTCTACATTTACTTGTATCTATGGTGTGCAACAGCCTGAACCCATAGAAGCTGAAAATCCTAACATGTTCAAGAATAAAATTATAGGCTGCAGTTTGGCTCTACCAATGCACCAGAAATTTCCGCAATGGTAAATCTTGCCTACAGAGCTTTTGAAGATCTGACGCACAGATACTTCTCCCTCCTTAATCATTAAACAATCTGACCACCAAACCTATGGCTTGGATTTTGTCTAGATACTGATGTACTTTAGTGTGTTTGGTGTTGAGACTGAAGATGCAGTTTTACCTTAATCTCAGAAAGACAGATCCCTGAAAAAGGGAGGCTGTAGGTACCTTGATCAACAAATTCCAAAATAAGAAGCCTGCAAGAAAAGAGACTGTGGAACAGACAAGAACACATGCCATTTTACTATGTTTAGGACAAAGGATGTGCTGAGTATGTGCTTCAGATACTTATTACACAGTAACAAACTATTTTAAGGAAAAATATTGTAGCTATTTTCTATACTTAGAACCTAGTCAGAGTGCATTGAAGATAAAGAAAAAATGTTCATGAACTTTGGAGCCCTTTGGATCATGCTCTTTCAGGATAGCAAACATCAAAACAGCAGGTCATGCTGTGTTTTAACTGTGCCCAGTGCCAATGACAGCTTCCTTTTTAAGTCTTTTTGGTTTTTTTTTTCTTTTTAAAATAAAGTCATAGAGGGCATCCTTGGAATTAATTTCCACTTTTCTAAAATTGGACAGTTTACTATATAATGTAAAAGAGAGTCTGTAACAGGTTTTACATGTGCTGAGATGACAGGAAGGTTATAAAGAAGGCTGCTGTGTAGGGAAGACTTGAGGTGTGTTGATGTGTAGAGCAAACAAGAGCACAGTTGAAATATTATTCCTTCCTGAATCAAAGCAGTGTTTCATCTTCACATCTTGACCTAACTTATCTTCTCAGCCAAGAGAGGAGGAATGGGATATAAATAATTAAAAACTTCTGCCTTTACTATCACTCAAAATGGAGGGGAAAAGCCATTGAACATGTCTCTGTATGACATCTGTATTTTTCTCAAGCCCCCTCATATCTGCAAAGCAACAATATTCAGAAAAGTCCTGAGAGAACACCTCAGAAACATTTTGCTTTAAGTTGCAATGGCTAATTGTGCTATAATAGAGGTCTGAAAAAATTCCTTCACGAACCAAGCAACATTTAATGTCAGGTTTATGTAATATCTATAGCATCTACACATACAGTTGTCACTCTGAACACTATCAAAATAAGCTTTATAGGGAATTCTGGTAACCATATTAAATAAAGGAAGTGGAAGGTATGTTTTGTTGTGATAAATTTCATTTTGTTGGTTTAGCCCTGCCATGTGTTCAGTTCAAGGAGGTTGCAATTGTTCAAAGAGGAATTTTTAGGTTATTTACTTTGAAAACACCACTAAATTCAAATATATTTTTTATTCCATCTTGACATAAATGCACACCCATGTATAAGAAGATATATCCCATAGCAAGACACATTTATAGAAAACCTGGCTAGACATATTGGACTTCATCAACAATGATTCCAGTGAAAACAAAATAAAAATCAAGTTTACTTCTGTGTTTTGCCTGTGTCCAAATATTGCCTGAGTTGGACAGAATGACAGTTTGTAGCACTTATTAATCCCATACTTTGCTTGATGTCAAAGAGAATTGCCTTATGCAACAAGAATGTTTCAGGAAAATCTTGACAGTTTTATTGAGAAACAAAAAAAATTTCTAAACCAGTTGCATCCATCCTCACCCTGAAACACGTACCTGTAGCTTGTTATGATGATAGTGCCTAAAATAGAAAATTAAATATTAACTCAGAATAAATTGGGCCTGAAATGAAACAGCTATACTTGCAGCAAGCAGCTTAGATCTCAGTCTTGCTCCATAAGGTTTAAGGTTTTGTTAGGTGAATATATAGGCAGCTTTTAAATTTTACATGCACTGCATCAATTTTCTGTGGGAGTAAATAAGAAGTGTTTCAAGTCACTTGGTTACCTCTGAGCGGCTTTTGTTGAGAAATTAGTAATGTATTTATGGTCAGTTTATAGTAGTGAGGGGAAATGTAGAAATAATTTAGTTGGCAAATCAGGAAAGAAAAAGCCTTGGAAAAAACAGGTTTGTCTACTGAGTGTAAATTAAGAAACACAGTTAATTTAGTATATGGCATAACACAGTATGCAGCACTTCTAGCTTGGTGCTGGTGAAACATTTCTACTAATTACAAAAATCACACTTTCTAATTACAACTAACATAAATAAAATGTTCACACATCACTTTGCAGAAGCAAAACATACTGGGTAAAATTCTGAAGAATTCTGAACAGAAATTGTTCTCAGTGTGATTCTGTTTATGAAGCCTTGGTTTACCAACTTAACTACATGAAGAACACATTTGACTGGGAATTGCACAGTTTCTTCCCTGAACATGATGTGAAATCTGAAAGGTTTCACCTGATCAAAAAAAAAAAAAATCCAAGTATGACACAATTACATTACAAGACCTTGCTATTCATCTGGCAGGAAAGGGAACAGGTCACTAATGTCATCCCATGAGAAACAGGACATGACACAAGTAATGCAACAGATTACTTGACTTGCAAAGAATTAATGTTTCAATCTCTAAATTACACACATATTGATGGTGATGGGATTACAGCTTCATTCTAAGGATGGTGTTAGCTTTTTTGTTATTAATAGAATTAATATTAATAGAGTATTTGCAGGTTTTTATTCAGGACTAGGGCTTTGTTACATCAGATGCTACAAATATACACACAGCGATAGTGATCCCTCAGTACAAATTAGACTTCTTCAACCCTCTATTTATAAGTATATTGTTTTTCTTGTAAGTCAGCCTGTTCCTCAAGACAGAAATAATTTGATTTTTAAGAGATCAGAGTTGGACTCTTATCTGAAGATGTGTCAGTAAAATTTTTTCACACATTAATGCTGGTTAATGTATATTTAAGACCAGATGTACCACACCATAAAGCCCACTAATTAGAATCATTACTTCAGACTGGATTAATGCCAGAAATTGCTTAAGACTGGCTTATACTTAACATTTTTGCTAACTATACTTCTTAGTTGTTTCATTAGATAAGTTATTAACCAAACTCCATAATTAGTTTTTATCATTCCTTTCCTGATTTCACTCTGTCTATAAGAATAAACCATTTGAATGTTAGAAAAATACTACTAGAATTTTGGTTAGCAAGTTTGTTTAAAAGCAAGACCAAAGCATAATCCTTGCTGGGAAAGTAAATGTTGTGGCTTATTCCTTGAACAAACAGAGAAACTGAGCTAAGTTTTATATTCTTTTGAACCCAAAAGAAAAATGTATATTTCTTTCCATTTTGTTCCAACAAGCATGAATATTCTCATTCCCCCACAGTGGCAAGTGCAGTTGTGGAGAAGCTGGTACTTGCAGCTAGAATACCTACGTGCCTAAAGGTGTTGCTGCCAGAACAAGAGTTTATTTTCTCAGATAACCATGAGAAGACGGAGCAGATTTGGTCCTGACACCCACTGCTGACTAACTCCCAGCATAATTTAAAAGCTCAGATTAAAGCTTTTTACTTTTACAACTAAATGGCTGCAGGACCAATAACTATGAAAATGGGAGGAATGAAAATGGGAGGCATGGTGTGTGAAAAACACAAATACTGCAGAAAGTGGCCTGCATGTAGCTGAATTATTTTGGAATGCCTGCTGTAATAACCACTAGAGCTGGGAGGAGGCTGCAAGCACTCAGGTCTGCCAGAACTGTTTTCTGAATTCCATGGATCCAGTAAGGTAAGTAAACAGGAGAAGGAACCAAGAGAAGAGGTAGAGCTAGAAATTATGCAGGAAGGCTCTATATATTTGCCACCCTCTCAGATGCCCTTCACACAGCAGTCCACAGAAGGCAGCTGCCTTCAAAGCCTTGCTAACCACTTAGAAACAGCTCTCACTGGAACCCTGCTTCTCTTTCCTTTGTGTACTTTCATTACACTTAGCTGAAAAAGTAAATGGCTTCAAATGATGGCCTGGAGTTGGCTAAAGTTCTATAAAAAATGCCGGTAAAATAATATTGTGATACTCAGTGCTGAGCAAATGTTTAAACACAGAAGCATAGAATCGGGAGATGCTCTGTTTGTAGTCAAGCATTACAAAATCCACTTAATATGGTTGTTGTGGAAAGGCAAACGCTGGTGTCTAAAAAAACAGTAATGAAGCTAAAATTCTACATACAAACTAATTAGCCAACATGGGAGTAATAAATTCCAGTTTCAGAGACTTTCATAATGAACTAGGGCTTAGACACATTGTTCTATTGCATGATCAATACAAACACAAGCTTGTTTCAGAAATCACAGCAGTGTTTAGTTACTTTAAATTCTCATTGTCAAAAATTCAAAAGGAGCTAATTCTGCAGTAATGAGCAAACAACCTGAAATGTTTCTTGTAAATTAGGTTTGGTTTAATCTGGAGGAGTTCAAAGAAAGCAGCTATGACTACTGAGGATGTAGTGCAGTTAATGGTGGTTTAAGGATTTCAGTGACAAAAATATTTTCTTATTTCCAGGTCCATATTTTGAGAAACATTGCAGCGGCAACTTCCTATAATCATAAGAGAAAATCTTGAGGCCACGTTAAGCAAAAAGCTAACACGTATCAGTTAATTCTGAGCACAGGCTGTGCTTCTGCAGCTCTCAGGAGCCCTCGTGAAGGGCCAAAGATTATCCCATTGGGTCAAATGCTTTGCAAATGCATAAAAATTATCATCCTTGACCTGTGACAACCAGGCTTTAAGTATGGGGGAACATAGAGATCGTATGAGAAAATATTTACCACGGAAGAGAGTGGTTTCAGTACACCAACTATCAAACCATTGGTGAAACCATCAGAGTGCTGAATGAGAACTGCAGTGTCCCACTCTGTTCAAGAAAATTTTTATAATGGTTAATGAAAGCAGCAAGATGTGGAAGCCAAATGGAGATGTGTGAGGGCTGGGATGGCAGTGCACAGCACAGTCAAGGAGCTGATACATGAAATGGAGAAGAGCAGAAGAGTCTGAAGGGAGAAGCAGACTCACTGGTCAATTTTAGTTAGGTTTGATTTGTGAGCAAAAAGCATCCAAAGAAATAACCATGAGTAGTAAAGGGGAACTGAAAATGACTTGTTCAAGTGAATATGAGGAAAGCAAAGGAAAAATCTCCATCCCTGTGTATGCCAGAAAGTGAGAGAAGAGAATTGTAGGAGGGGAAGTCAGCAAAAGGATTAGACAAGGGGAAAGAGAGGTATTCCGTCCACTTTCTCTTTGAGGAAAGCTACAAGATCCCATGAAGCAAGAGAGATGGAAACAGAAAAGGGGCATGTAAAAGACGTGACACAAACACAGCAGAAAAACAGCAGACTGGTACTAAACAAAGATGTCTGAGACTGAGGCTGCTCCCAGCTGCCCCCATCCTGCCTCTCTCCTTGACTGTGAGCAGCCATGCAGGGCACAGTCAGGGACCAACACACTACTTCCTGCCCCCCTGACCTGGTCACTAGACAACCTTGGGTTTGCCAATCTTGCCAGAGGTGAGAAGGACTTAATGACTTCCTAAATTTTGTTCTCCTTCCAATTTTCTGAAGTCTGCAGTCTCCTCCTCCAGTGAGGAATGCTGTGACTCTTGAGTCTCTCACACACTGCCTGACATAGCAGCTTCACCCCAGTGATCCTTCTGATGCCCATGAGGCCAAAGAGCCCTAAGGTCAAACAATGAAGGAGTTACTAACTCCATGATTTGATTTGGAGTTAGGTCTCCCAATTCCATCAGTTGCTGGCTTTCATGGTCTAAGTACCTTAAAATATAGGCTTAAAGCCCCAAGTACCTCCTGCAATGGTAGCCTGAACTAGTTGCCATACATCAAATAAAATCCCACTCCCTGAAGACATTCTAGCTTAGTCATCAGCCAAAGGTCTTATGCCACTAGTTATGAAAAATACAGCTGATTTACCATTATCAAATAATTTAAATTCACCTTCAAAGCTATATTTGGAGAGTTAAAACGTGCCCTTTTATCAGAATCAGGATCAGAATATACGTTGATTTAAAAGAATAGGAAAAGAGTATTAAAGTATGTTCTGGAAGTCTGTTACATACTTTGGAAGCAGAATAGACTAGCTCATGGGGCAGTGTATGGTATTACTACTCCCCAGATTATTATCACAGCAAAAACCACATTCCTCCCAGGAAAGAGTGAGATAAATTCCAGCACCCTTCCTTTAGCCAAAGTTTAGAGGCCTCCATTACTCTTGGAGTAATCATTCCTTAGTTAAAGACCTGCAAATTAAACCAAGTTACAACAGGGTGAGTCGAGATGAATTTTTACTTTACCCATTGCTGTTCTGAGGTGGGACTGTATGGAGAATGTGAAATTAGACGTAGATTACCCATTTGTTTTACACTACTGGTACGACCTTGGGTAAAGATGTGTCAGGTAACTTTTGTCTAGAAAATACTTTAAATGCAAAGCCAACCTGATTCTCATCAGGTATTTTTCTTAAGCAGTTTTTAAAGGATACAATTCTTTAAGTTTTTAACTGTCTTCTGTGAAGTACTAAGCACTGTTAGTTTTCATGGTCATCAATTATTTCTTCCAGTAGAGAAATGCAGGACACTTTTGTCTCTAAGGACCATTAAGGTTACTGAGCAGCAGGAGATGCATGAAGAGAGAGACAAATACATGCAGAACTGCCACTGCTGATCTAAGGAACCAGGTACAGGGAGTAGAAATCTAACTACTAAAGTAGTCACTGTTAAGAAACCTGCTGTAATACCCTTTTCTTATAACATTAGTGTCACAACTTTGTGAAAATATATGGATTTCACTTGACACTGCTAACCCTATGACTGCTGTGTAAAATATTTAACCATCTATTAGAGCCTCCAAGGCTTCCACAGTCAGCTGAGGACTTCAGTGTTTTCCATTCACAGTGTATGAATAACGCATATAGCCTTAACATCTCTGATATCTTATTAGGCCTCCTAAAATGAGGCTTCTTATTATCAGCACCAATGTTTCCTTGAGGTTTTATGTGTGATGAAAGTAATAACTCAGTGTGAAACACATACCTCCCTGCTAAAACTGATAATCACTCAAATTTGTGCAAGTGAAGTACATAGAAGGAAAGCATGTACGCATAGAAGGAAAATAATCTTCCTGCCAGCTTAAGAGAATGCTTAACTTAGCAGCTCTGTAATTGCAAAAAAATGGCCATTTTTTTTCATCTTCTCCCTTCTACATAAGGGGAGAATTTGTTTTCACTCATAAATTCATTTGTTAGTCTGTAGAACGACCATTGTGAATCCAGTGCTGGGAATGCATTGTTGGGTTTTAAGCAGCAGAAGTTACCATTATGTGTCTGCAGAAGAAGGAATAAGTGATCAAAACCCTGGCCTGAAGCTAGATTGCATGTACACAGAAATGGATCTATAAGATATCAATAAGCATATTTTTATTTTCTGTCCTAAATCAGAAGTCAAATTAGTAGTCAAATGCGAGCAAATCAGGGAGAGGAGTATTGGGTTCTGCTTTCTGTTGTGGCACTGATTCACAGTCGAATACCACCACATATGCCTGACACCACATGAAGCCATTTCTTCTGCAAAACAGATCTTTAACCCCTCACATATATGTTTATTATTCTCCACCTGGATAGGTATTATAGGCATGATAATATCTTTTTATGGCTTCATGAAGATTTGCTAAAGTTTGATGCTGGCATAGTTAAAAGTTACTCTGGGAAATTAAAATAGTGTTTAAATTTCAGCCAGTTGAATGCAAACATTTAGACATGCTCAGCTAATTACTTCTAGTCCTTATCAGCTCTATCAGTGAATAAAAAATATTCTGTAAGACAGTATCAGGACACAAAAGAATGGAAAGTACTGCGAGAAAATAACTTTCATCAAGAAAATATGAACAAATTCTTTCTGCACCCAATTGGTCTGTTGATAAAACATCGTCATGTGGATACCATGGTTTGAGCACTGACATCTGCCTCAGTACAGCTTATTTTTCTTAAGGTCATTGAGGTTTCTCATGGGTGGACCACCAAACCTATTTAAACCCCCTTGAAAGTAGCCGAGGACTGCTCTTTGGAGCATTCAAAGCATCTGCTGATGCTGATGTCTCTTGGAACACAGACGATGCATTCAACTTTCAGTTCACAAATCATACTTATATGGAAAAAGGTTATCAGCCTTTAGAACACATTCTCATATTGACATATGGTTGTATTTCTTTGAGCAGTTCCTCTCCTATTTTTCAAAATAATACACTGAATCCAACAAATTGCTTTGTGTTACATATTTGTCATTCATATGAGTTCTAGGATGGCATTAGGAAACACAGAACATTGCACAAAGCTTTGATTTATCTTTAATATGTTATGTATCCATTAGTTATACAATTTGAATTACTATCAATATAGTATTATCCCATTACTCAGCAAGGCAGCTGTCAGGAACATATGAGCAGAGTGCTGAATTTTTCTATGGCATTTCCAGTATTTAGCATAATTATTCACAAAAATAATACAGAAGACAAACGAATAGATTCATGTCACTAAAGGCAGAGAGAAAATGCTTCTTTAGTAATATATTAGCATACAGATAAATGAACACAAGCCTTTGAAGCATTGACACTGTATATATGCACCAACTTCCCAAAAATTGATCTCTGTGTGAGACTGATGGCAGAGGGTCATGATAGGAATTTTGTTGATATAATGTTTGGAGAACTCCACTTTTGATTTGGTTTAATCTCTGTTGATTAAACTATAAAATTGTTTATTTTTCAATGCTTTGCATGCAAATTATGACCAAAATTTTGTTATTTCTCACTTTGACAAAGTGAATCTTGTCACCATTAGACTCTTAGACAAGCCAGTGTTTGCTGTACAGGCACTTTTGAGAAGAGCATAATTTGTAGCAAACTTAGAAATGTTTATGCATGTGCCTAATTTAATTTTCTGCCACATGCAGCCCCACTGAGGCCAGTGAAGCTATTCTCATCAGCATAGTTAAACATGCACAAAAATGTAAGGGGCAACAGGGATCCAGGATGCACTTAGGTTCAGGCAAGAATTGAAGAGGTCTTGAGATGAGTTTGGGACACAGGTGTCAAAAGGTATAATGCTCCCTAGTTAGAAATAGTTTTGGAATTGTATTTCTGGATTTCAACTCAGAAATGTGTTTGCAACACATTCCTTTGTGTTTTCTCTACATCCTCAAGGAAAACATTTAGCAGCGCTGTTATGAGGACAAATAACATGATTTTTAAAAACACAGAGGGAAACGTGAAAGGAGAGTTCTTTGCATCATACAAGAGGGAAGAATTTCTAAAGCATTCCCTGTGCAGGAGATAGACTTCCCCTGATTTTGGAGGGGAGGAGAAGATGCTTTGGCCTTCATGAAGCTAGAATATATGTGTCTTGTCCTAATGGAAGCTGAAAGAAGAGCAGGCTCTTGTATAGAAGTCCTCTGACTCTACACCTACAACAAAGCACTGCAGCACATGCATGCCTCAATGAGACATCCTATTTATTACATAGCTAAGAAAACGTGAGCATATGAAGAAAAAATTTCAAGTCTTAAATTATGCTTAGAGACCTTAAATTAGCAAAATCAAATGTAAATATAGCTCCAGATATGGAACACACAGCTGGCTTATCATTCTAGCTCACATAGGAGCAATTCCACTGAAATAAATCAGTAAGACTAGTGCACACAAAGAGGCAATCAGAAGTGATCTACCACCCCCTTCTTCCATGCCCACCTGCAGAATTAGATCAATGGTTGTACTAGTGGAAAACATCTAGGTGGATGGAATCTATTATGATTATGATATGTAGACATTCACAAAAAAATTCAGGATAGATTCTTTATTCTCTTGAAAAAATCCAATCTTCATTCTTGCCATAAAATATTTTGGTAGTTGAAAGTCTTGGCAAAAGCAAGAGTACCTGATAAAAACTAAATTTAAGAACTTAGAAAATTTTTTAGTACAGGAAGAAACCAGTCTTATTCTCCTCCAGAGAATTCAGCATTTTTGGATAGAATCAAATTTAAACTTGATAGGCAGAAGAAAAAGACAAATCAGGGACCTACAGCCCTTCCTAAGATAAGTGTTTACTTATTCATCAGTGAGCTTTACAATTTAATGAAGAATTATATCTGCCAGTTCATGTTGTTCACATGGAACTACAGAACAATAGAGGTGGAACGGATTTTTGGTGACAGTGTCATCTGTCCCCCTGCTCTGTAGTAAAAACAGGTATACCAACAGCATTCATGATAAAAATTAGGTATCCTTTTCTTAAAATCACCTTCTGCTGAAAACCTTTGAGCAGTGTCCCTTGCATACAGTACAGGGAGGAAAGCGGGAATTCATGAAAAGGCATCAAGAAGACCACAAAGAAGTGAGCAGCAGAATTTTTCACCTGAAAGTGAGAATGGGTTGTGACCCCTGATTGTGACCTCTCTTGAGAAGAAAGGAGCTGATAACGAACATTATGGTAATTCTTCCTGGGAAGGAATGAATATTTTCAATGTAAAGCATTGCATGAGAGCAAATGACCCAGAAAGAACTCAAATTTCCAAAAACTTGGAGAAGCACTGGTTTTGGATATCTATTTTCTATGCAGATTTCTAGCCATTCTTTTCCTCTTAATTGTAATACATATCATACTTCCTTCAGTTTAACCTGTTGCTTTTTATTCCATCCATGCTTTCAGTCTTTTCTGATGAGGATTCTCACTGCTGGGTTCATTTTAATTGGACTTCATGTTTCACAACCATAGACATGCAGTATACACTTGCTTCTGCTTTCTTGTATAGCTGTCTATTAATTCCAGTGAGCATAAATTTTCTTGGATGGGTTGTATGAGCATGTAATGAAACAATTTCAGTACATATAAGACATCTACTACTTTTCTCCTACTCTCAAAACATATTTTCTTCTCCTAGCAGTCCGATGTGATTTGTTATTGAAAAATCTTCTTTTTCTCATTATCTGCTAATTTTCACACATACTTTGTTTATTTATTCCATAATTTTCAAGATATGTAGTTGACCAGAACCAACACTCTGGTGCTTCTTTTCAACTTTTTTAGGGATTGGTATGTCTAGACTTTCCGCTCCTTCCACAAACCTACCCAAGAGCCACAGTTCTTCGTATCACCACTCTCTGTCCTGAAATAGCCTTCACCTGCTCTCAGGCTCTTATAACTCATCTGAGAACTGCTAAACAATTTGAAAATATTTAACAGAAACTAACCCAAGGACCTGGACTTTTTATCCAAAATCTAGACTAGCTTTGTATTCTTTTAACTACCACACTATTTATAGAAGTTGACTGTTTATGGTTAGTCTTTCAAAAAGAAATCAACCACTTCAGACTTCTTTCCTTCACCCATTAATATCATTTGTTCATTGTTGAATAGCTAGAAAAAATATTTTTTCTTTCTGTTAAAACTTCAGATACTTTTAAGTTAATTATTTCTAGGTTTTTTAGCCTTTCTCTTTGCATATCTTTTTTTATCTTTCCATTTTTCCCTGTATGTTACAACCATTTACTTTTTAAATTCAGCTTTCAAATCTGGTGTTGCTTCTGATTCATCTGCACTTTTTCTTTTTCCCTGTGAGGCCAATGCAGAGCTCTTGGTACACTTAAATTACTTTCCTATTACTTTCCCGTTGCTACTCTCATTGGGACAGTTAGCATCTGCAGTTAGTTCTGGTGTTACTACTTTCTGGAACAATAAATTTCCCAGAATCTGGTCCATCCAGCAGCTGCACTTATGAAGAATACAAGCTGAAAATCATCATAGTTATTTTGATATTTAAAACTTCTCCATCCTCTTCTCACTTGACACGTATAAGACCACATCCAGAAGCGGAGGAAAACCAAGGCTATTTTACTTCTGATTCTGGATGGAGAAATGATCCCTGTATTCATGAACGGGGAGAAATATTTTAATTCTTTTCAATATTCTAAAAACAGATAAGCATGGAAGCATTTTCAACATTAAAAGAAAGAATAAGTCACATTGTGAATATTTGCCTAAAACTATTGAAGTTTCAGCACTAAAAGTTTATAGGATTTCAACCAAATTGAGTATTGCTGTCAATAATTATGCTTTATGTAAATATGAACTACCGCTCATTTTGGTAAATGTGTCATCTCTCAAAAATCGATGTTATATTTCAAACTTTTCATGATCAGAAATGTGCGTGAAAAATTGATCCTCAAGAACACATAGACAGAAAATTGATTTTTATGCTAGTTCAATGATAATGGTAGAAATTCTTAAGATCTAGCACTTTAGGAGATTTTTGTCTTCTAGAAAAACATGCTAACATACAAGATTTGATATTCACTTTTTGTTCATTGAGAGACAGAGATTGAATGACACCACAAGCATTAGATATGGTGACTCAAGCACAGAGTATTTTACCCATAGGATACCTAGATTCTCTGATGACAATGCTAAAAAGATACCTACTTTTCTTTTCTTTTGACAGTTTTTTTTCACGGTCTCTTGTGAAATTAACATTTTATTTTTGCCTACACTGCAAAACCTCAGAATAGTGTTCTGTTCACAAAGCTCCATTTTGGTAATGGATTGTAAAAATTTTCCTAGCACCAGCTGATGTACTCCACTTAAGTATGAAAACTGTTGATAGTTTGTATTGCTCAGAATACTCCACATATAAGCAATGTATGCTTTTGCAAGACTACAAACAAACAAACAGAAGCCAAAAAAAAAAAAAAGTTTCTAAAAATTCAAAGTAGGCCTCAGTATATCTGTTTATGTTCCAGTGTGACATGCACAACTCTGGCATGTGTCCTATATAGTTTTCTGTTCTCTCTTAATAGCAAAGAAACAAAATAAAATAATATCCTTCTTAGACTTCCATCAAGGGGTAGGAGGAAGAAGTTGAGAAATAGAGAGTTATTTTTCTTCAGAGATGCTCAGCTATATTACACCAGGTCATAATTAAATCAGCCAAGAGTGATATCTCTGGAACATCCATTTTAAGTCAGACTGGTATTAATCATCTCCAAGGTGATCCCAGTTTCTATGGGAACTATGATATTTGTTTGTGTTCCTAGTTCTGGCTGGTTGCCCAAGTTTGGCAGCCTCCTTATAGTAATCCAGCAGATTAGAATGTTAAATCTCTGTCATGAATTTTTCATTACTGCTGTCAGCATGACACTGTCCTTTATAGAAATAATTACTAATTAATAAATCCCGCTCTGTGTTCAGATGGGAAAGGTTGCCTATGATAGACCTGCCTTTTTGTAACCGAGCTGTTTAAATCATTTTCAATTTTGTCAGGTGAGGAAAGCTCATTTTTTCACTTGCTAAGCTCTTTCAAAAATGTGTAAACTCACAATTTGTTTTTTTCCCATGACTTTTAGAAATACTTTCCTGCTTCAATTGATATCTTTCCTGTGTGGAGATGGCATGCTTTCTTTCCCTTTTTATTTTGATAAGAGGAAAGCGGACAGACCTTATAAAGTCAGTTCCTCTTGATTCATGCAGAAAATCTGGTCTCCCTTCACTGTGAAGCAATACAAACTCTCAAAGACACCTTCATTGTCATGGCAAAGTATAGAAGTATCACAGTACCTGGTGTCCTTATACTTTTTCCTACAAAACATGCTTATCATGAAGAAGTTTCCCATTCTCTTTTTATTGTTATTTCTTTTTTTTTCCTTTAAAAGGCCTGTGTCAGCATTCATACCTAACTCTTGCTAAAGCCTTTCTTTTGATCCAAGCCAAGAACAGAAACTCAGGGGGCTCACTATGAAAACTTTTTGCAGGAATAGGCCCACTCAATGGGTGAAGGGTCAAACCTCAAGGAGTGGGGGTTTCAGCCCAGGATCCACTGTCATTGTTCACTGATCCTCCATGTACAGAAAACCTCAGAGTTCACTGGCTCTGAGACGCCCCACTCAGAGGGAGGTTGGTGGTCAAAGCCTACTGTGGGCCACGAGAGCTCAAAGGGTCTCAGTTTCGACCAATGTTTAAAGAACCTCAAGAGAGTGAGCTTTAGTCATAACACTCTTTCACCCTGGCCACACTTTGGATTGGAAACTTTCTTTGAAAGTTTGAGAACAAAAATATTATCACTGCAAATGTTTACATCAGCTTTGCAGCATCACAGAAAAAAAACCATAATAATTTACAATTTCAGAGACACAAGGAAAATAGCTGACAAAAATATTGGTCACAAAGCTTTTACATCATTTGTAAAACCTAATAAATAAACACAGAGTTCTGAGAATATTTTTCCTTTGCATATCACAGAGAACTGACATAAATTATCACCAAAACTTCAGATTTATTACCAAGAGTAGATAATGTTATGGAGTTTATAACTACATAATTTACATTTCTTCAGTTATGTCTGCCACATATTATGGGGGCTGTTCTTTAGTCCTATCAAGTATTCATCAGAAAGATTACTTTATACTGTTAAACATTCACAGTTGTAATCTTCCTTTTTTTCCCCTTTTCTATTAAAATATGCTAGATCATAAGAAGTTTCATTTAATTTGCCTTGTTACTTGGAGAAGGAGCTTTCAAAAAATGAAAAACAGCAATAGTCCCATAGGCAGGGACTTAATCCAAGGTTCCTCACCTAGTCCAATAGCTAATCTAATGTTATGGCACACTGCACTTCATTTAGATGCAATGACTTAGAATTTTTGACATTCTTAATTTGGAAAGGCAAGGCATCCTCGTAGTCACAATTCACAGAACTTTGTGCCAGCAACAGCTCAGCCCTTAGCTGCATCTACCAAAGAAATGCCAAAGGTTTGTACCAAAGTATTCTCAACACCAGTACTTCAGTGCAGTCATAGCTACTCTAAACTTAAGACACAGTGTGTGGGTCAGACATGTAGGTATGATGAAGCTACAATTAATTAAGGTCTGTCGTGTTTTAATCCCAGACAGCAACTAAGTACCACTCAGCTGCACTCTGTGTGATCCTTAGTAACACAGAGCATGCCATAAATCAAAGCAAATGTTAAAAAGACAAACAAACTCATTTTCAAGTTTCTCTCAGAGGATGCCACACCATTCAAACTAGGAATCTCTGCTCAGCCTACTACATGTTATGCATGTGTTCAGTAAAATACTCACAGAGTTTCAAAACTCATTTAAGAAGGTATCCTTCCTCATGAAAAATGAAAAAGCCTATTACATTAATAACGAGAAGACTGAACTTTTGTTCCTTAGAGGAGCACCAGCTCTGCCTAGTTTAGAGGGACTTATGGAAGAAAGGCAATCCTGGTGTCACAACTGTTTTAAAATTCATGTTGTCCATAGGGTGTGACCGGTCTCTTTACATTATTCATACGAAGCACCCTTATGAAAAACAACCTTTTCCTGGCACCTCTTCAGGGAAAGAAGCAGCTGTAAAGGGAATGATACCTAAGGTGCTTAATCCTTTCATAATGAATTTACTTTGTGTGAAATGTATCAGACTAAAAAGTCTTCAGAACTGTCTACCAGCCTCACAGGTATGGTCAAACTCCTGCACAAGGCCCTGGCACTGTGCCTTGCTTCTCAGAACAAGCACCTTTAAAGATAACAGGGCAGTTCAGCCTCTCCATGAAGCCACACTTACTTTCCTCTGCCACCAACAGCAGTTGTCAGCTTGCCTTCGTGCAGCTCACAAAGTGGACACAGCAGTTTCCAGTATCACGTCAGTGGCAAAACTAGGACAGTGTGAGAACTATTAACTTTAGTACAGACATTTGAAATCTGTTCTCAAGGCTAATGAAGCAATACAAGGCAAATATTTGCAAAAACTAGGATGCATAAATGTCTGGGAGATACTCTTCTTCATAAATGCCACTGTCATCACATACAGAAAAACCCATGTACAAATAAAATTATTCAGTATTTGTTTTTCATTGCTCTTCTGTTTAATAAGTTTCTGTCAATGGGGCAGTCAACAAAGGAAATATTATGAAATGTGGGGTTTCTAGAGGCATCTCAGCAGTTAATGGTTTGACTGACATGGGAATCTGCAAACTCTCATGAACTCTATTAAGAATGCCGGATCAGACAAGCATTTAAATATCTAAATTATTGCACAACAACCAGCAACGTAAAGGAAAGTCAGGTTTCAAACTCTGCTTTGGGGCTAAACACATAGGTACAAACAGAATTTAATTGGGATTAGCCTACTTTTAGATTAGCAGTGGCTAACTGGGTGAATATCTGCCTACCATACGCTTGAGTATTTCTCTGGGTATTTCTTTTCCAAAACAACATTTTACAGTAAAATAATGCATTATGAAATCTCATTGCAGTAAACAGATTTTAAAGACAAAAGCTGAAAAATTGAGAAAAGAAAGTGGAATATTATTTTAAAACTAGCAGGAAGCCTGTAAGAAATATTTGTTTGAGTATTGGACTTTTGGTGGGAGGAGAAGGAGGAGTTAAGATTAATCAGTTATGATTTATTTCTGTTCATGACAGAAAACTAACTTAAGATTTGCTTTTTTTATTGTAATTTGATCACCCAGGAACTAAAAAAGAAAGATGGATATCTCATTTCGCTTCTGCAAATGGAACTGTGCCAAAAAAGTACTAGATGGAAAATTAAACTCACCACAAGCAACTATGCTGGTAATAAAAATCAAAACATTAAATGTTCTGCATATGCAGTAAGACAGCTCAGCTATCAGGCCTTTGTTCTGATTTCGTTCCTCCATGGGGATCGTTTGCTGTTCTCAGCAAAGCCCAGCATTGCATTACAATGAATGTCAATTTGGTAAAGCAGAAAAATTAAACCAAAGCCACTCTGGTGAATTCAACTGCCTGCTTCACCTGAGGTGAGATGCTCACCCTAGGACATGCCTAAAGGGCCCCAGCTCTTCTTGCAACCTCCTAGACAGCCATGTTTGCATTAATTAATTAATATACACATTACACTTCCCGTAATGATATGATGCTGCAAAAGATTTGCAAGCTGTGAAGTACCTCTGCAGGTGAACAAGTCATGTTTTAACATCAGAAAGTTAATAATTTACTTGAACTTAGGTAAAACATGAGGTTGTTTCTATGTCCCACATCCTTGCCTTTTGGGAGAAGAGGGCTGGTCAAATTTTCTTGTGGAAAGTCTTGTGCAAGTCTTACCTTCCAAGACTAATTTTTAGAACAGTAATATGCTGTTGGAGGAAAGAACTCCAAGAATTGGCCAAATAAAATTATAAAAATGGATTTCTTTGCTGAATTCAGCATATAGGTTTAAGGCAAATATTGGCCTTACGTATATTGGCTTATAGCCTAAGGCTGCACCCTAATAATTAAACATATCTAGCTAATTAATTTTGCACTTTTTTTTCCAGTAAAGATGTAACTAGATGTAGCAATAGAAGACGCAGGTCACAGCTAAAGAAATGTGCTTCCACTGTCACCGCAGCAGTATAGGACACTCTAAGTTCTAGTAAAAAATGCAGTACTATGACCTATATACAGTATATCACTGCTCTTACAGATGGATAAAGCCAATGTGTCAGGTGGACAGAACTCTTGCCCCAGTGCTATTCTCCCAGTGATAACCCCAGTGGTTAGATTATCACATCTTCTCTGACTTGTAATTAGTTTTAAATTCCCACACTGTCTAATTATGGAGAGTAATTTCCCAAGGTTCCCTTCCTTATCAGCAGAGAGAAATAGGCCCCTGCAGAAGGTTGAGGTGTTTTAGGTATGCTGGTTCACTTACTACAGAGATTCTTATTTTCATTGAATTATTAAATGTAAAGAGGCATTGGGCAACTTAACCTCACTTTCAAGTTTGTTCCAAGCACAGCTAATATACCTCTGTGTGTTTATGTGGAAGGGAAAGGAAAAGGTTTCACACTCCATTGCACAACAAAGTCACAGTAGTTTTGTATCACAGTGTGTGTTAACTAACTTCTGTAACCATCAGTAGGAGCTATTGATTCAAGAGGAAATGGCAAAATCATGAATGTTTGCCCAGAAAAGTAACCCCCAAATCTGTCTTTTCTAAGCTCATTGGATCATTTGCAAAAAGATGGACAGAAATATTGGTCAGTTGGGATCCAAGCCTTACTTTTGTCATTATAATGTGACTAATTCCCACATTTCAGCATTCTTATGGCAGAGCTATGTTCAGGGATGATAGAATAAATAAACGTCAGGCTGAATGCTGCTAATAAGGGAATGCTGTCAGTGAAAACAATACAGTAATGGCACAGATCATTGAGAGAAATTAATAGCATAATTGTTTGTTTTTTCTTTTAATTGCTTTTCATTTTACTGAAAGATTGAGGCTCTGCTTTCCATCCAAATCTTTTTACAAGTAATTAGTAGCTGCAAACTTCTGCCAGAAGTTAGTATTTTCCTATAGCCCTCATACCAAAGTAGGCAACAGAACATTAGGTCTGGCATTTCTAATTAGAACTCTAATTATATAAAACCTTTTTGCCCAAAACAGCAAGAAACTGTTCCTGCTGCTTAATGGGAGCAGTGCTCCCACCAATCAACATTCTGGTACAGTATTCATTTATGTGAAAAGACAATAGCTGTATACTACCCACTGTCTACTCTTACCCACATGTAAACTTGAGTGGCAAAAATCCATCCTGCACTTTATGATCCTTCCAACTTTCTTTAAAACCCTGCCTCAGCATGGTGCTTTTCATTTTTAATAAGTATGTTATCAACAATAAGCTAATATCAGAAGCAATGGGGAGCCTCAGCTGCAAGCCAGCAAATTTCAGTGTTCTTTAGACTGCCACATAGACTCATAGAATCATTTAGGTTGGAAAAGGCTTCTGAGATCATCCAGTCAAACCATAAAATCAGTACAGCCAATTCCATCCCTAAACCATGTTCCCAAGTGCCACATCTGTACATCTTTTAAACTCCTTCAAGACTGGTGACTCCACCAGTTCCCTGGAAGCCTGTTCCAATTCTTGACAAGCCTCTCAGTGAAGAAATTTTTCTTAATATTCAATCTAAACTTCCCCTGGCACAGCTTGAAACCATTTCCTCTTGTCATAGAATCATAGAACCATAGAATATCCTGAGTTGGAAGGGACCCATCAGGATCATTAAGTCCAGCTCCGGGCCCTGCACAGGACACCCCAAGAGTCACACCATGTGCCTGAGAGCATTGTCCAAACGCTTCTTGAACTCTGTCAGGCTTGGTGCTGTCACCACTTCCCTGGGGAGCCTGTTCCAGTGTCCAACCACCCTCTAGGAGTAAAACCTTTTCCTGATATCCAACCTAAATCTCCCCTCACTCAGCTTCATGCTGTTTTCTTGAGTCCTGTCACTGGTCACCAGAGAGAAGAGATCAGTGCTTCCTCTGTTATATCTTTAGTGTATTAATTTTTCTTGCCTCTTTACACTTTTTATTTCCCCAGTAAGTTCAATTAAAAAATTGCTTCACCTCTCTCAGTTCTATATCACTTCTTTACTATTTGTGGATCTTATAGCCTGAGATGTCACTGGCAGCTGATACTTCTCACAGTTAAATACTATATAGTGTTACTCACCAAATTAACATCTTTCACCCAGAAGAAAGAAAGATGAATGGAACAAAATTAAACAAATCCCCAGAACATGAAACCAGGATGCCCTAAAAAGGAATAGCTTGCATGGTATGGGCAGAAGGGAGAGCAGGGGAGGTGTCTCATGATGCTTTCTTCTCCGTATTGAATTTTGCCTCCTCTAATTACCTGAAGAAAAAATATAGCCCTACAGGAAGGAAAAACTTTGGCAAATAGCATCAGAACCAGTGTTTTCGCAACTTTCTATGTTTCTTTAATCAGACATAAAAGAATTTTTTATTCATATGTATAAAAGATGAAAAGAGAAAGCAAACTTTCTCAGCAAAAAGCAGTATTCTGCCTTTGGGAAATTTCATAGAGCTGGACAGGAAAGAAACATGTCTTCCCAGCACAAAAGACTCTGTAGCAATCAGCAAAGGTGTATGACAATTTTATGTTCTTCATGCACAATGTTTGAACATATGTGAACTGCACCAAGATCATGCTACCCCTTCTGTGAGCATAAAGACATAAGACCATATTCTTGCCTAGGTGGCTGCACCAGCCTGTAATATTGGTCAGGAATGGACCTAACAGATTCTTGCACAAGAGCAGAAGTGTCATTAATTCTGCCTTTACTATTCACTGGTACCCTGGCTAAAGAGTTAATCTTCCCACCTGCTCTTGCAGAGTTTATGTTCAAATTCCAGAACACAGCTTGAACAGTAAAATTTGACCAAGACCTAATCTTTTTTAAGGTATTTAGGTGCCTGTCTCTCCTTGCTGCCTTAAACAACTAGAGTGAACTACATAAATTTGGCTTCACCCATATACAGGCAATTCTGCTTATATGACATCAGATCTGTAAGCACATTTCCAGTGGTATGTCTGTAAATTCCAGCTGTGTTGCCAGAGGCTCCATAATGTAGAAAAGCTTCTGATAAAAAGTGCTGATAAAATGGAAAATATGCCATTGCAATTGTGCTGTAGCACTTGCACATCAAACACCCTCCCATGGGCTAGGAACAGATCTCTGGCTTCTGCTCTGAATAACAAAAGTATAGCCCCAAGTCTTTGTCTTATCAGCATAAATCTTAGTGTCTGAGTGACTTAAAATCTCATGTTCAAAGAGATTGCAGAAGTGGTACAAAATATTCATTTGTTTGAGAAAACATAGAGTAAGAGAGGAATAACACATTTTTTCTTGTTGCTTGAGATCAGCAAAGTGCTATGGATGCTGCCTAGTCAGAGTTGGGAACCGGGCCAGCAGTTAGATAGCAGATCAGTGTGTGCATCCAATTAAGCTATAAGGGGACTGGTTGAGAAGTACATACAAACACTGAAGAACAGCAGTGAGAGGGAGTCTTTAGGAAAGGAACCCAGTGGCTCCATTCCCAAAAGTCAGAAAGGTAATTCGCCATGGGAACGGCTGATCAATACACTATCAAATCAGCTATTTGTATTGTTCCTTGCCCAGATCATTAATACAGCCTTTTAAACAGAATTCTGCCTTGACTGACAGGCTGAAGCTGGTTTTTCCCCTGAGGATTTTAGGATCTTACCAGAATTGCTCACTTGCCTTAGTCATGAGAACAAGATGTCAAAGGTATGCACATGCTTAACACAAAACAACTGTTGTTTTAATTGGTGAAAGATTTCTTCCCTCTGATCTTTTAATCTTCCATTTATTTACAAATAAAAATTAGGGTTTGCTCTCTTTCTTATGACTTTTCTCTTTCTGCAAACTGCAGGACAATCACCCTCAAGGAGGTGACTACAGGGAACACCACCCTGTGGTGGGGGTGTTGCCTCTGGGTCCTGCAAGAGCCTGTGAACCCACACAGGGGTCTGCCACACAGGAAAGTGCCTCCATTCTGTGCCTCACTTTGGGCTGTATTTGCTGTTACACTCCCCAAATGATAACAATAGACTCCTTCTGTAAATGGTGCTTTCTTGCATTCTGTATTTGCAGGGAAAATCAAAATACAAAAAATGTACTCATCCTGTATCTCTTTACATAAGAGCCATTCTTTCCAGTGATGGTTGCCCCAAGAACAAGCATGTACATTATCCTCTCTGCCCCAGGGTCTCTCAACTATCTACGTAATCTATGTGATGTCTCTCTGTGGTGGTGTTTTCTCTGTCCACAGGGGGTTTAAAGGCTTTGCTGCAGATTGTAAAGGGGGATGGCAATCTCTGTGGGTAAAAATGTATATTTAGCCATAAAGCAGCAGTTGCTTAGGAGCCTTCCTATCTGTCAAGTGAAAAGGACAGACAGATTTCAGGGCAGCGTAGACAAAAACACCAGCAAATGCATCTATTTAGGAGTTCTTCATTTGCTTCAGCCTCCAGCCACCAGCACCAGCTAATGCAGTCATTTGACTTGTGAGCTAGGAGAGAAGCAGAACAGACCCTCTTGTTTCCTCAGGATGGGGCCCTTTGTAGGCTGGCATGCTTGTATATAGCTGGTGTGTGCATCAAGAATGCATCATGGTAGCCTCCAAGGGTCCCAGGCAGAATATATCCCATAAAATGTCATAGGCATATGAGTCCTGCAGGTTCCTGCATACCTGGCAGTGTTAAACCAAATCCTGAGACACCTTTTTGAAAGCCTGGTGAGTGAAGTGTCTGTAGCTACTTAAATGTTTCTGCTGATCATTGGAGTTATGTAAACAAAACTTACACCTGGGAGGAAAATGCTTTTCCCTTTTCCTATTTCACAAGTCAAATGTCCCCTTCTGACGTCGCTTTGCTGCAAAAGGAGGTTCAATAAATAAGAGACCAAGAAGACAGAGAATGAGAATGAAAAAGAGAACGAGAAAGCCTTACACATCTAGGAAATTTTTTTCTTTCACCCTCCTCTGTTCATCTGCTCCCTGTTTTGATCTGACACCCACTGAATTAAATGGTTCTTAGCACAGGTCTCCATTCCTGCCAAATCCTGTCATCAGTCACTTCTGAGGAAGGAAGCAGACCACTGTGAAATCCAATTCTGAAATAAACATCACTTTTTTTTCCACCTCTACAGAAAACCACAGAAACTACATTATGAAATTAAATTTCTCTGCTTTCCCACTCTGTCTTCCATGTTCTCTTGTAAGAACACTGAAGAAAAAAAGCACAAAAAAAAATATTATAGTAGGAATCTATCCATGTACACCTACAATCATGTGGTTACTTAAGGTGGTATAAACTAATTCACCCAGTTAGACATTACAAATCCCCCTTGCCAGCTCCATATGCAGCCACAAGACAGATTCAGACTCACTCTTGGGATTCCTATAACCAGTTCTACATCAGATGAACACGTATGTTTTCTTTGGGTGCATGTGGCTCTACAAGGAGTTCCCCATTTCTGAAAGGAGTTAACCTCCTGGAGCTGAGCTCTTACTGTCTCCAGGTCATCAAAATGAAGTTCAAAAAACATCAAGAGCCTCCCTTTAAAAAATTTCAGACAATTTACAAACAGCTTCTCAAAGTTTAAACTTTTTTCCATCATTTTCTTTCCTGTGAGTATGCAGAATATGCTCAAGCAACACTCACAGGAGTTTTGCTAGGACAGAGGGTAAAGAACAAAGGGATTGTCGAGGATTTGTTTTCCCCTTCAGTGAGAACATATATTCCCCCAATGAGCAAGAAAATTAGTCTCCAAATAGTGCAAGATTTACAATCAAACCATAACAATTGGCAATATGGTTACAGCAGAGAGTTCTTTGGCACCTACTGCTTTTCAGGACTCTTTCCAGCAGTCCTCAACCCACCACTACCCAAAATACACAATTTCCAATGCTCTACTGGGTCACTGTCTTTGACAGGGCCCCTTTAGTTCTGTTCCGGGCCAGCCTGTACCCCTCCTGTGGAGAGTCACTCCTCTGACAGCTTTCTTGCTTGCTCAGCAACCTGTCCAATTTTTTTGTCAGACTCCTACCTGGTTCATCATCTAGGGCAGCCAAGACTTCAGGCACTTCTATCTCTAGACTTGAAATCACCTCCTGATGCTGATCTTTTTTCAGGCTAAGCTTCTGCAGTAGTCTGTGGTGTCTTTGCTGATTCCCCAGGCTTACTTCCTGGGTGAGAGAGATGTAATTCTTCACAGACTAGATATCCGTGATTTTTGTCACCAAGTTTCTGGGTTACAAGGACCAGGAGGAGGACTATCTTACCTTCCCCTTTGTCTCAGTTGCCTGTTTTCCCTCTCGAGGGATGATGCTTAACTTTAAGGAAGAAAAATGGACATTTTCTGCAATCGGTCAGTCTGTTTATTTTTCCCGTATACTTCTGATCCTTTCTGGCAATTTTCCCTCCATTTTCTCAGGCAGTCTCCCCACACAAGCTTCTCACTCCTTGGCTGGCTGCTGCAGAACTTCATGTCCACCTCCATTTGTCACCTGCTGTGGCATTTATAGAAAAATGCATATTAAACCTGGCTGAATGAAGAGGATGTGAGAGACCACAGGAGTGCAGCCTGTGCCCCTGCAAAAAAGGAAAGGAAAGCAAAATAAAAAAGCTAAGTATTCCTTTATTTAATAGCTTTGCATGGAACCAAAACCAGAAATTCACCTCCATTCTTTTCTCTTTCAAAATAAGCATTTCACAAAAACTTCTACTTTTCAGTTACTCCATTTTGATATTTTATCACTTATTTCTCTTACTTTCACTCTTATTCAATATTTTACTATTGTCTTATTTTCATCAAAGGAGTGAAGGAGAATAAACATATTGCATGTTTATTAGGAGGAAGCAAGGATGACTCCACCAAATAGGAAACCCATGACTGAAGGGACCAGCCTCCTTCTCCATCCTGATGTCTATCTAGAGCTATGGCCACACTCAAAACAATTCTGTAAATTTTCTTTCTTTTTTCCTTTATCTGTTCAATCTCTATTATATTTATATTTAAGGCTTACAGATGAAATTGAAATCAGATTCCAGACCCTGCCCTGCACTGCTGAGGCTTTCCCTGGTTGAGAGAAGCTGTTCTGTGGCCACCTTCCTCATAACTATTACCGAGTTTTGAGTTGAGTTTTTCTTTCAGGAAATCAGACAGTGCCAGGGAGGTATCTGTAAGGGGCCTAAACACTAAGCAAATCACCTTCCATCCCACATGCAACATTTAAACCAAGCAAAACAGGAGAAAATTAACAGAAGGGACTTCTGTCTTTTTAGTATGAAATGTGAGAAACACCCTGTTGCTTACGTATAAGATGTTTTTGGGTTTTTTTGTCATTGCTTTAGAAATACTGCCAATAGCATCAGCTCTTAAGTTTATGAGTGCTCATAGTAATACGGTTCAATGAGCCCTACAGAAACAATTTAGTTTAACTTTCTAGAGGTGCTACAAAGCCAAATTTCTTCCTATACTCATTCTCCCAAGAGCAAAATGAACTTATATTTCAGATTCTCCAAAGACACCCTTAACAGGAACTAGTATGTTTTCAAGCATGCATTGTATTTGGTGGCACCTTTACAAGGGTATCAGTAGCCTAATGCTTGTGATATTCACTACTGTAAGGTGCAGGCTATGAAGGATAAGCAGAGATTCTGTAACAGAAGTAGAACGACATGGAAAATAAATTAACTCAGCCATTCTTGCAGTGGAAAGGCTTTCCTGCAAGAAGGAGTGTGCCAGACACACTGCTCTGACTGAGTTTAACGCCATGACCCTGATGTTGTTGCATTCCCTTAAGTACCTGTTAAATCCTTCCTTCCCTACGAGCAACTAAGGATGCTGCTGTTCCTACTGAAAACATCAATAGTTTGAAAAGGATGGACAAAGTCAAAAGGAAAATACAGTTAATTTAAGCATAAAAATTGGAATGGCAGGTGTCTGAAACAGGAAGTATTTAGACAATCTGCTGGCCGAATGTTTCCCTCTCATTTTCTTATCTGTTAAGGCCAACCTTCACTGTGACAGGAAACACAGAAAGGTGACAGGGCTAAGAGAAAAGGAGATAGGAACCTTAACTTCTACCAGTATAACATGAAATTTTCTTATGTTAACTAATTAAATTCTGCTATATCCAACCATATATTTGTTGTGGATGTTCATCTACTTTTCAATATGTTACTTATGTTCCTTGGAGAAAGCAAATGTTGTTTTCCTTTGAGATAACATTGCAGCAGTTATATGTGTCCTTTGTCAGTATTACTTGAGTAGGAGAAAAAACAGATGGTTCCTTCTCATTGAAAAAGGCATGTACTACATTCTGAGATTTAGGATGATGCCCACAGGCTTGAGTAACAAAACAATCCTGAAGGAATTTACTGTAAATTGAACTATGCTGATTCAGACAGAGAAGAGATTAAGTGGAAACTTTATGATAATTCCAGGGTCTGCATCCTGCTAGTCCTGTTGGTATTGCCTTTTCTGATACTGTTCAGCTTTTCCTGCGTTATTAGGCAGAAGTCCAAAAACGGACATTTTCTGCAATTCTACTGGAAATTAAATGTCATTTTAAGATAGATGAATCAGTTGTAGTATCAGCTACTGGATTTGCAGGAGATATGGCAGACTACCCGTACCCAATACTGACGTAAGCCTTACTATACAAAACAGTAGTTTTGTACTGAAGTTTCTTTCACCTTTGTGAAGTTCCCTATGTACCTAATGTTCCTAAGATCATAAAATATGACTTACAACTTAGCAGCATATATGAAATAAATCAACGGTCTCCAATCTGTTTCCAGATTCCACTGGGGCAAGACTGAATAAAGGCAGCCCATTATTTTGGACACACATATCTTCCTCTCCCCACTCCCTTTGCACCCTGCTGTTTATCTCTGCTGAGCAACAGAAGCAGAATATTCTGAAGCAGATCAGCTTTCAGATCTAATAAAAAATATTGTGTGTACATACATATATGACTATGTCTGTAAATTCATATGCATATATGATCTAGCACGTGATTCAACTTAAATAATTTACAAAAATAAACATTTCAATATGTTCTGGTAGTCAGTAAGACACAAAAGGGCTCAGGGATACATTTTTTTCCATCTGCCTTAGGTCTGGAAAGCTGCTTATAATACAAACTAATTAAGATCTGCAGATCTCTGAGGAGCAAGTAACTGACTATTATAAACATACAGTTATTAAAAAGCACCCAAGCCTACTTTTAGCAACAGAACAGAAGCTGAATGAATGACTTACCAATAATACATATCAAGAAAAATTTCTGCTCTCTTCTCTTTTCAGGAAGAGATTTTGATTTCTGCAAATGGCATGCTCATTCACAGACAATCACCAAGATACTGGATGCTTGAAAGATGGCAAGAGTAAATACAGGCAGAAAATCACAGAGAAGCATTCCATAGATGCACAGGGCTTTGTTACCAGAATGGGTATTAGAAGCCACAGTCTGTTATGTTTCTCTAAAAACCATTAATCTATTAGTGCAGTCCAAAAACCACAGTTCATCTGAGTCACCGTGATATTACAAAGAGAGGGTGAGTTGAGGCCCATCTGTCCCCTGGCAGTCTGGGATATAGGTGAAACTGTCAATATCAGAGTTGTTAATGAGTTCCAGAGATGCCCTAACCTGTCCCACCTGCAGAAGGAAAGTGCAGCGTAAAGTGAGGTATTAAGATAAAGCATGAAAACCTTGCAAAACCGTCAGTCTTATGTAACAGTGAGATAGGTAACAATGCCATAAGAACAAAAGCATTCATTCAAAAATTCAGTGAAAAAGAAACAGGCGTATTTTCTTCCTTAGTAGAATGATCAGGGCTGTTTTCTGTGACAATAAGCAAGAGCCCTCCAGTTCAGTGCTAGCTATAAGACATATGTATTTAGAAAGTATAGTTTAATGAGAATCTAACATCCATTTTATCAATTCCTAACCCCTCCTAATCTATTGTATTTTCCTGACCCCTCTATGCAAGAATCAAAGGGTACTGCCATTTAATGAACTTACAAATCTAACTCTTTTCCTAATCCCCGTAAGGAGATAATAAAGAACACTTGTTTGCTGGAGGTAATACAGTATGCTCACATCATATATCAGAGTGCTTCCCGATGTTAAAATGATAACGAATTCTCTACAGGTGCCAGATGAGTTTAACTGTATTGTACCCTCTGTGTGATAGAAGGTGACTTTATATTTTTCATTCACATATTTTTATTTGAATCAATCAAGAACATTGAAAAACTAGTGATTGCAGTATGACAGCAATGACAACAATTGGAGCAACATTCCTGTAGGGTGTAAAAAAACATGACTAAATTTATAATTATTTCTGAAAAATGCTAAAAAGGCATCCTGGAAGGAGTTAGGTGAAGTGCTTCTGTATGGTGATCATATCAAAATTGCATTTATGAATGTATCTTGGTGAAAATACATGCTTAACAGACTCAAAAATGAACTTTTGTGACTATACTATGGAAACTACATAGGTTATTACTGAAAATATTATATTCCATTAAGTCCCCATAATAACATTATACTCTCATCTTGGATAACAGTTTTGGTTCACTGTTTTCAGAATTAGTTTGGACAAATATTTTAAACCTCCAGACAATCAAGACAAGTAGGTAGAAGTACAGGAATATTTTTTCCTGTTATGACTGAATTAAAAAGCAGATGATTGCTAACTAAATTAAATATTGTCTTTACCTTGAAGTTTTACCTTCACTTTGTATAAAACTTAATTTCTCAGAAAAAATGTCTGGGAGAAAATGGTGGGTGTGACAACTGAGCAGAGATAGCCCCAGGTACAAGAGCCAAAAGATCCCTATGACAATCACCGTAGCAAATACCAACTGGCTCTTGTTAAGCATTGCGTGTGCTGTAAACAAGATGCTCCCAGAAACTCAAGTGCTCATGAGCTGATCCAAGTAACTTCAATCAAAAAGGGTAACTTACAGTGGAACTTCAACTAAACTGCTGTTCTCTTTTGAACCACTTTTGACAATTTCAGAAGAAAAGTAGTTATTGAGGTCAGCCAGGCTGGTGATTTAGCTCTCAGGTTAGGCAGACCTTTTTTTAAGCCAGCAGCACACAAATGTACACCTCGACTGTACAAAGCTTCTGGAAATAATTCCAGACCCAGCTGGATTAATGACAGTGTCACCAAAATGAAATAAAAAAACCCCCCAGCACCTCATGTGAGGAAACACTGTGGGGAAATGTATGTTACAGAGCAGTGAGTGTGGGAACACAGTGCAAAGCCTGAAGTGCCATGTTCAGCCACCGTTTAACTAATTTTAAAATTAAACAACCCCTGCCTCAAAACCCCTAAAAGTGACAGGTTTGTTCCAGATTAAACCTATATGCGAAGTGATTACTCTGCCTCATTTTTTCAGCTAGGTTAACTGTATTAGAATTGGCAAAGAAATGATCACCAGTAGGTAAAAAAATCTGGAAACGGGAGACAGAAAACTGTGAAAATGGAAGCAATGAAAATCCTCACCTATGAGAAAGCTAAATTCAAGCCCTGAATGCTGTCACAGTGTGAGGGCACATAACCTCCAATACAATAGACAGAAGAAATTGGCACATGAAACATGTTGTAGCAAGGGATTTCAATAAATCAACTGAGCTGACAGAGGTAAGGCAATGTATGTTAAAAATTGTAATCCTTTAAATGTATGTATTTATGAAATTGCAGAAAGAAGAAGTTATCTGTCCACTTGCAAACCTGTCAGACACAAGCCATATGGAAGGCTTCAGAAAATTAAAAAATCATGGTACTAAAGAATGAAAACAGGAAGCAGAGTAATATGCAGAGTAGATGTGCCACACTAAACTGATATCTCTTTTTGAAATAGTAATTTCCTGGAAAAAACATGCAGTAGATCTCATGTGCTCTGACTTAAGCAAAGTATTTCATACAATAGCACATGTGAAATCATCACCTAAGATGGAGAAGAGAATTTGGAGGAAAAATATGCTGAGTATCAAATGAGGAGGTGGCAGATTGGGCTAGTAGGGGATGTATAAGGCTTCAGGCAGATAATTAGGGAAGTTTTTAAAGGATGACATGAAAATAATCTTACCAGATGGCATTTACTATATCTACGTAAAATGTACATTTGTGCTGATGCAATTCCCAGAAGTCACTGAGGGTGTGGCTGAGCAAAATGTTTTTTCCAGGTTGGTAGTGCTCCTTTGAAACAAATCTCCAAGTTGGCCTCATGTACCACACTTCAGCTCACCCCAAAGAGCAATCTCACATCACACACTGGACTCCTTGCACAATAAATGAGGAGCTGTCCTCCAGAAGCCCATAACATATTCCAATCATCAAAAGATATTCAGTCCAACCAGCCCAAGTGTGAGCTAGTCAAGTAAACACTCTAAAATGCAACCAGGATGGACAGTGAGTCCTTGGCAACAAACACAGATCTACTCCTTTTGGGCTGCACTGAGTAGGTAAGTGTCATCAAATAAAAGAGATCAGAAGGAAAACGGAATTGTCTAACAGGCTAGAAGGAAAAGGAATATAAAAGTGAAAAAAACATGTAATTTAGAGGCCAAAACCAGATACAGTGTTGCCTACAAAGTAGGAACCTATTCTGAGAACAAAAAGATCCAAGTGCTAAACCAGCTGTACAGTGAATCACAGGATAGCTCTGAGAAAATTAAGTGATTAATTTCTTTAAAAATACATAAAACAACCCCCCAGAAATTCAATATGTTTATCAGGTATTCCTGGAACAATTTTTTTAATAGGGAAGCAGTTGGCTGTTGCAATGAAATTACAATGCTGATAAGAATTGCCAACTCATAAGGGAAATATATTTACTGGCAAGTCATAATTAATCTGCAGTAGTAGGCAAAAATTATACTAGTGAACCAAAACGCTTAGTGGGATTCAGAAATGGATTAGATGCTTCTGTGAATGCTATCCTGAATAATTACACTAACTGGAATAAAAACTGATAAAGGGAAACAATGGCTTCATGTTTCTTCCTATGGACAATTCACAGTGATTGTATATTACTCTCTGCTAAAGCATCATCTACCTGAATTAGAACCAACACAACAGATTAGACATACAGCTTTTTCATTGAATACAGTGGAATGTTTTATTTCAATTTCAATGGACTATTTTTTTTTTTTTTTTTTTTTTATTTTTTTTTTTAGTTTGGGTTGGAGGGGGACCTTGAAGATCATCTAGTGCCAAACCCTCTGCCACGGGCAGGGACACCTTCAACTCACCAGGTTGCTCAGAGCCCCATTCAACCAGGCCTTAAACACCTCCAGGAAAAAGGCATCCTCAACTTCTCTTAGCAACCCATTCCAGTGCCTCACCACCCTCACAGTAAATATTTTTTCCTAATACCTAATTTACTACTACTCTCTTTCAATTTGAATGCATGTCCCCTTGTCCTGCCACTACATGCTCGTGTAAATAGTCTCACCCCATCTTTCTTGTAGGCTCCCTTCAGGTACTGGAAGGCCACAATCAGGTCACCCTGAAGCCTTCTCTTTTCCAGGCTGAACAGTCCAAATTCTCTCAGCCTTTCCTCAGAGGAGAGGTGCTCCATCCCTCTAATCAACTCTGTGGCTTCCTCTGGACTCATTCCAAGAGGTCCATATCCTTCCTGTGATGAGGACCCCAGAGCTGGATGCAGCACTCCATGTGGGGTCTCACCAGAGCAGAGCAGAGGGGCAGAATCCCCTCTCTTGACCCGCTGGCCCATGCTATTCTAAAATAAAAGTAGTCTAACTATCCCATTTCCATTCCTATTGAGACCTGGGGTTGTAATTCTGCCAACAGTTATTCAGACAAGTAATACCATTAAGAACTGTGCTTTACTGAATGTGTGAAATACTTGAGGTTAATTTCAAATACTGAATCCTAAAATACTAACCAATATGGCCACACATAAAATAAGATGGGACAATTAATAAATGTCACCTGAAAGATAAACAGAACAGCTGTGATAACTGCAATTAATTTTCTCCTGAGTTTAATTTGAAAAGATTTAGACAAAGGGCACGAACTTGTCCTTGAGTAGCTAAATCATACTAAATGAAGCGCTCCTCCATTATACAGGCTATTAATTCCACTTCCTCTCTCATATACACATGCACAGTCTCGGTAAAAGACTTGTTCATCCCAATACCATATTTGGTAGGAAAATTAACCAACAAAAAAGAGTGCTGGGAAGATGAAGGCAGAAGTTCCTGGAAAGGGTTGGGAACAAGCTTATACAAAGAAATAATTTAACAATATAAGACTAAAGCAATCCAGGAACTCTACAAGCAGCATGAAACTCTTTTCAGGGAGAAGCTGCTGCTGCAGGTTAATCCTATTTCCCAAATTTAACTCAGCAGAAACTAAAGGACTAGCAATGGTGCATTTTAAGAATGAGAAAAGTCAACTTAGGGTCTGAGAAAAGCACTGTGATATGGTTGCAAAAAAAATTATTTAGGTAATGTAAGAGGCAGGGTAGTTGTAGATGTCTGCCTCCAAAACTGGCAGCCTCAAGAATTCCGCTCAGTTAATAACACAAACTCCATTTTCTTTCAAAACCACACTGAGGGTGCCAGCTCACCTTCCCATCCTTTACACAGCTCCAGCCTTAGGACAGTCATCAGGATGAGTAACATCATGCTAAAATCCTGCTGCTGCTGAGAAAACTCATGCCTTCCCATCCATTAAGCCATGTGCAATTGAGTAGCTGGAAGCAGTTGCCAGTCCCTCCTGCTGAACTCAGCACTGCTCTGCAAGGAAAGGTTTGGTTCATTGCCTCCCAAGGAGAGTAAATTGGGATCATGAGGGAGTAGTTAAAGTATCAACCTGTCAAGAATCCAATCCCTGTTTCAAGGATTTTATCCAGCAACCATTTCATGTAAAATACAGAAGCAATTCTGGAAGAGAGATTGTAACCCACATTTATGCTCTATCACTGTAGAGTCCTGCTCTTTATTTCCTGATTAAACTTGCCCCAAAAATGTGCTTTGCTCAGGAGGGACAGACCTAATCATCAATCTGATCCATTGGTAGTGGTTAAGAAGCTTGCCAAAGAAGTAGAAAGTACATTTTTAATAGTGCTAGGCAGAGGAAGGAGAAAACTCATTGTTTGCATGTTCTAAATTATTTATTTTTGGAGTTATTACTTACAAAGTATGCAAACCGTAACATTTCTTCTGAATAGATGCAAAGTTTAGCTTCTTATTCTAGGACAAAGCACCACAATTGTTTCTTCTGATGACAAAACTGTCCTGGCTCTGGCTTTTTTCACCCTGCAGTGTACCTGAGAAATTCATTGAGGGGCTGCAAACCAATTGAAATAAAATTTAAAAAAGGTCTGTAAACTGTATCAGAAACAGATTGAATGTGATATTTATAGCTTTAATATACAATTTAAGACATGCTCTTGTTTTTATCAGTTCCTTACTTGCCACAGCTCCCATTTTGGCCACTGTAAGTCTACCCCTGTAGATTGCAAAGGGTCCAGACATCTTTGTCCTACTGCAGTTTCTGACTTCTGTATATGTTCAGGTCTCTTGAACCTCTACGAGTTTTCCCAACCTGAGCTCAAGTTGGAACTACCTAGGGAATATGAAACTATGCAATGTCCTCCATTAACCTCAAGGGAGGTGATCCTTCTCCTCTACACAGCACTTGTGGGGCCACATCTAGAGTGCTGGGTCCAGTTCTGGGCTCCTCAGAACAAGAAAGATATGGACATACTGGAACTGGTTGTGTGAAGGGCCACAAAGATGATGAAGGGACCTATGAGGAATGGCTGAACCAGCTGGGACTGTTTTGCCTAGAGAGGGCTCAAGAGGATCTTATCATTGTGTATAAATACCTAAAGGAGGTACATAAAAGAAGGAGCGAGGCTCTGGAAAGAGTCTGATGTTCAGTGACAGGACAAGGGACAATGGGCACAAAGTAAAACACAGGAGGGTGCCTCTGACCATTAGATAACCTCTTTTACTGTGAGGGTGACCAAGCACTGGCACAGGTCACAAAGGGAGGTTGTGAGATCTCTCTCCTTGGGGTTATGCAAAAACCATCTTGACCCAATCCTGGGCAACCAGGTCTAGGCTGTGAGACAGCCCTGCTTGAGCAGGAAGCAGGGTGGACGAGATGACCTCCACAGGTCCTTTTCAACCTCAACAGTCCTGTGATTATCTGATTGAAATACTTCATTATAGGTTAATACGGGAATATTTTTGCAGTAGGTCTGTCAACAATGAAGTTTCTTTATATGGTGGTATTTTGATAGCTTTACCCTCGGTAAATTTTTCCCAAGTGAGTACATTTTCAGTACCCACTATCTGTGTTAAAATTAAAAGCTCATGCCCTGCTATACTTACAAAGGAACCACCATTCCCACATATGATAGCATGTGAAAAGTCATTTAAGCTGTGATTTAATGTAGTGATTAAGGAAATAAAAAGCTTACATCACTCATGTCTTTAATAGCATTTTTCATTTTTATAATGATACTTACTGACAAACTAAAAAGAGCAGGATTTTTTTTTATATAAAAATTTCTTATATCAAAACCACTTTGAATTAATTTCACATTACATGGGTCAAAAAAGCATTCAGCCTTTCCATCTGTAGACATGTCACTGAAATCAATTAGTCATGAAGAAGTATCTAGTGGCAGGCTAATAATTTTGGCATGATGTTGTATACAATACTATGATACAATATTATACTTTGAGATGTAAGATTTGAGATCATAGAAGAAAAAAACAGGTCTTACGATGGATATGTGTAGAGAGACATTTTATTGCAAAAAATAGCAAATGTCTTAAGAACACAAACCAGAGAGTTATTAAAAGCTTCATAGCAAAATATTCAGCCAACTCTGTTACAATATATAGGCTTGAGGTTCTAACAGTTAACACTATACCTCAACTCACTGAGCAAGTAATGCTCCTGATACATAAACATTGCGCAGTTGAAATACGGAGCTGAATATTTAAAAAAAAAAAAAAAGAGAGAGGGTATTTTGTCCTTGATCTTTCATAATCAAAGTAATTGAGAAATTACAACATTTTAACAAGCTTAATTCTTTTTGGGAAAAGCCATTAAAAATAATTCCTGAGTATTTAGGGTAAGAGAATATATCAAATCCGACCATTTAAGACCAACATCCTGTTGGGTGAGCCTTGCAGCTTGAAGTGACGTTCTCTAGCGTGGCTGTCATGGCAGGATCATGGCCTAAATGGCTTAATGAAATACATGAAAACCTTCTGACATGCACATTCCAATTCTCCTTTTCTTTAGAAATAGCCTACAACTGTCAACTGTGAAGCTTGCTTTGCTGAGGAAAACACTGTTTTAAATGTCAATTCCTTTTGCAAAACCTTGTAATGCAAATTGACACAGCTATGCCTTCAGTGAACCATCACACCAGTAATTATGTGAAATATATAAACCAAAAATTTAGGCTTTCATACTATGTTAATATACATATTGAATTGTATGCTTTGTATCATTATTTTGAACATAGAGATCTAGTTATTTAGCATCTTGTTATTGTAATGAGAGGCAGTAGATTAATTTTCCATTATTGTCTTCAGATGTAAGTTAAAATATCATCTTATTATATACCATGTTTCTAAAATCCTGTTGGCATTCATCATCTTCCTATGATTTTAACTGAATCCTTCTATTTTGATTTTAAAACTGCTGCCAATCTAAACTGATTTAGAGAATTAATCCCAGAAAAAAATTCAGATTTCTTACTTTATATATGCTTTTCCAGAATTACAGGATTAAATTACAATGGATGTAGAAAGATGATTGTACAAAGCATAGTTAATAATTCACAACACTGGTATTCAGCTTGATCAATTACAATGAACTCACAAAAATGGTTTTAATTATATCCACTCTTTTCTATCCACCCACCCCAGTATGTAAACAAGTTTTTCACAATGACAATGGCAAGACTGCAGTTGCAAGACTGCTGTACGGCATGTGAAAGACAACACCTAGGAATAAAGGCCTGGATTTGACAATTCCAATACATGCTCCTGCTCACTTCCCATTCTAGACCACAAGACCGCTACTTTCAGTCTCTTGCAGTCTTTAAATCAAGAGAACATACAGGTAAATTGAGCTTTTTTCCTAATGCACTCTCCTGGAGTAGAACTGGTGAAAAGTAACATGCTTATATAGAACAAAAGAGATAATGACTTGGGAATAATTGGAATCAGTTGTAACAAAACTGTCCAAGCAATGGTAATGTACAATATTGCAGCTGTATGTTACTAAGACAAGAAACTCTTGGTATTACAAAGATGAAGATCTCTGTTTGCACAAGCCAATTTTAATGGGCTATTAAGCATTTGGTTAAGAACAGGCTTGTACAGTCTCATTGAAAAGGAAACACTTGCCAAAATGCTTTTTTAAAAAATACCATATGACATCTTCTAAATTGCAATTTAAATATTAAAATCTTGTTTCAGAAGTTCCTCGCTTCAGGTTGTTACTCAAAAACTCATCATGTTCAAAACTCAAATTATTATGAGATCTTGATATCATGAGAAGCTTTTCCTTATTAGTAAAGTCTTTCTTGACTGCTGCTTGTGGCACAAGTAACCTATCCATTGGGTCCTCCTTGTTTTCTAGTTTCATATAGCCTTTACTGTTGCTCCGATCCAGTCTGGGCCAGCTAGGGTGTTTCCTTTGTTCAGCTTGGACAGTGAGTGTAGACGGACCCCTGTCCAAGTCCAGGGACTTAGAATGTGAAGACAGAAGATGCAAAGATGTGTTGGAACCAAACTGTTTCCTGGCAGCACCAGGAGATAAAAGCTTTCCTGTGCTTGGTCCGAGAGTCATAGAAGATTTGAACGGATCCAATGGAGTGTCCACAAAAGAATTGTGTCGTGGCAGCATGGAACCGGCCGGTCTGTAGGATTCATTGGTATCAGTCAGAGGAATAGCCAGAGAATCCATTGACAGATTTCTAGACTGACTCCTGGTGATCTCTGAGTCCTCAGTTATGTTGTCTATACTGGGTTCATCAATAACACAGTTATTCAGTTTAATTACTGGCAGTGTGAAAGCACTAATGGAAGAAGATACAATGGATTTTGTTTCACACTTTATAGAGTTAGTGTTTTTGTCATCTGAAGCCTTGCTGGGGTGAGGGTAAAGTCCAAAAACTGAACCAGACTGCTCAGCCAGCAGAGGTGGCAAGAGGCTACTAGTGGTCCTATCTTCATTTAGGGTAATCTCATCTTCTTCAGCAGAACTATCCATTCTAAGATTACTCTTGAAGCCAGAGAAAGGCGCAACCGTGTTCGCAGCCAGCCGTGACGCACAGCAGCTCCCACTGTGCCGGAGTTCTCCTTCCCCCAACAAGCCAGCGAAGGCACCACTCAGCTGCTTTTGTTCCCTGATCCTCAGGGTGTGGATGTCTATTACAGTGGAGTATATGTCTCTCATGTGTATTATTTTTGTTTCCTTGTCACGGTTTTCATGCAGAATGGCATTAGCACAAATAAAAATGAAGATTCCAATGCCCATGGTGAAAGGGCCCAGCATTTTCATCTTATCCGAGTGCACATGCTGTTCAAAGAAGCGGAGTAAAATGCTTCCTTGGCTTCGCAGAGTCCGGGTTCCATTTAGAGATGGATTATCTTCAGATCCTAACAGCTGTTCCTTCTGGGGCCAGTATCCAAGGATGGCCATTGCAATTCCAAAGAATGCGATAAGCACTCCTAAAACAAGAAAGAATCCTGATGGAGAATAGAGACGGATTTTCCCCCTGACAATTACTACATCTGTCCTGGGCCGGCGTCTCACTGGTTTCTTCTCCTCAGGAACTGGTGCTCCGGCAAGATTTACATGTTGCTGAGATCTGGCAGAGTCTTGCCTTTTTAAGGCAGCCAGTCCTGTTATGACTCCTCCGGTTGCTATCATAGTTCTATGTTGTGCCCTGGAAAAAAAAAAGAAGAAAAAGCAGAAATGTTGAGGCAAGCAAAGGTTGTCTCTACAAATATAAATAGCGTTTTGTTAATATGCAGGTATTTCTTGATAACTGAAACACTCCTATGACTATAAAAAAGCTACTACTATAGCTCCAGTTGTGACAAAGTAGCAGTTTTGAGATTCACATGGTATCCTAAGAAAAATAATTTTCCAGAAGTCCTTTTTCACTGTAAATATAGATAATAAAGCTTCCATCAGTGATACAGAAAGTAAAGCTAGTGCTCTTAGTGGTGATATCTCAGGACTAAAGATAAAATATTCAAAAGTCTTAACAGATAATTTGTCTGGACTGGTCTGCAGTAAAATCAGTAACACCTTGTTGATAATTTTAGCACTTTAGCTACTAGTTCTTTTTAAAACTTCTGACACACAATGACTGGGAATACAGTTCATTCTAGATTTCCCCTTTAAGAGATCTTTCCTGATAGATTTCAGCATATATTCATACATATTTATTACAGCATTTAAATAAGCTTTTACTAAGTCTATTCAGATTTCCTGAGTCTCAGCTAGAGAATAATTTTTGCCTTTCCTAATACAGCTGATCTTCACATATCTATTTTTCTTCCCTTGTTTGCTCCTCTTGGACTACAGGTGAAAAACCTCTGTTAAGTTTTATCAGACAAGAAATTTTAATAAAATTCAAATTGATAATTTCAAAATTTCTTAGCTTTATGAGGAAATTTTATTTCATTTTAGACTTACTTTGGTACCTGGTTGCCTATTACATGAGAAATATTAACCAGCATGGGTTTAAAAGAGAAAGTCATATTTGATAGTTTTTTATGAGCAAAAGTAACAAATGGAACAACACAGTTCAGGATAATTCTATTTTACAAGGCATCTTTGACTCAAAAATAGTTTCTGAGCTTAATTAATTAGTATTAGAATTAATGAGAGATGATATTATAGAGTAAAATTAAGATACTATAAGCTAGTTATGAAAAAATTATGTCCTCTTTGATAGTGTTATTATGCTCAGAGATAAAGAAAGGCTGACAGCCTGTTGCAGAGGAAAAGGCTCTGTGTCAAGTCTGGGGGCGGTTTAAGAAGCAAAGCTGAAGTGGGACTGGGTGAACAAAGTGAGGTGCTGAAAAGCGGAGGTAAAGCAAATTGGTGACTGCTTGCAATTTACAGGCAATGATTTTCATCAGATCTCTCAAACTTGTCATTTTGTTTGAAATTTTAGCAGTGCAGTCATGGGAAAAAAACTATTAGATCTCTTGTGTTAGGAGAAACAGACAGACTCTGTTATGATATGACACTATCACAGATTTCCAACACTGCAAGCAGGTGTCACATAAGCACATCTACAAACAGCAATCAGCCCATCCCACCCAATATGAACGTGATTATGCAATTAATATGGAATTTGAGATAGGTGGCCAACTGGAAGGAAATTGGAAACAGCAATTCAGATGACAGACAGAAAGACTAACAACCTGAACTCCCTCCTTGCACCCTCACTATTAAAGGACAGAGGGCTTCCTCTCTTTCTGAGAGACTTGAAAAGGTCTAGGCTGCTAAGTATACTGCATTTTCTGAATTTTTGCAAGAGAAATTCATGACATTATTCCAAAAATTTCAGAAATTTCACTTGCACTCTCAGGTTTTATGTTCATAATCTCTCTGGGAATTCTCAGGCTTTGCAATTCATTTCCCTTTTTGATGCTACCTGGACAATTTCCATACTTCAGTGGAAATTAATGTCTTGAATGTTTCTTAAAAAGATTTTTCTTTTTAAGATAACAATTTTAAAATACTCCAAAGAAAGTTATTTGACACTGATAGTCTTTCAAACTTTCTCATGTGCTTACATGTTTATGGGCTTCTGCCAAAACAAAAGTTCATTATTCCGTAAAACAATGTTTTGAATGTCTGGACAGAAATAAACAGGACTGAGTCATTATAAAAGGTGTTGCATTTTTTCATGACTCAATTAAATGTAATTAGTTTTCTCTATGAAATAAATTAAGATAATTATGGCACATCTTTACTGAAATGAAAAATCACTTAGCTATAATCTAGTTTGTTCCATTAATCTTTTACAATTGCCAGACCTTTGTGGTGAACAGAGTTTCCATATTCATGTGGTATTTTACAAGCACACATGAACCCACTCTGTTCCTTCTCAGGGCTACCAAGGAAGTGCACAGGTACAGCAGTTTAGTGCAAAATTCACACTGTGCCTGTTGGCAGGATTTGTTATTTTGTGTACTGTTCTGAGCTTATCAGAGCTACCTGAGTTGCACAAAAGGGTTAACAGAATAAGCTTACACCAACTTGCTAAATATTTTAAACATACCTCTAGCAAGAGCTCCCCTGTAACTCTGAAAAGTAGAGCAAGTAAAAACATGCTTAGGAATTACATCTTGGGGTATGCTTCTGTAGAAAGTTCTCATTTGCAAATTTTGCAGAAATTGGGGAACCATATCTCAACTTCATTACGTGAAGGACAGAAATTGAGATTTCTAAAAGTGAGAGAGAAAGCAAAATCTCTCAAAGCACCCAGCTGGCTTCCAAACCATTCTATGGTACTATGATTTCAGGGGAAATCCTGTTCCTCTGTTCATTTTACCTGCATCAGAGATGGGGCTCAGGGGAGAAAAAGTCTGGCTGCCAAGATACAAGCATATTTTGTACATAGAAATTTTCATATTTCTTGAGTTCATATCAGTATTATTATACTTTCTTTCATGGAAAAAATCACAATCAGGCTTATAAATAATAACTTGTAATAAGCCAATTTTGATCTATTCTGCATCTAAAAAAATCAACAGTGTTAAAATACATAATGGTATGAGATGGTTTCACTTCATGCTGACAGCTTTACCAAAACCAGTTACAATGAAGTGTATATTAAGATGAAAATCATATTTTAGAAAATATTGTATTTACAATAGACATTGTAAACATATATGATTTATTCTGCAAATCTGTTTAGTTTTGTCACATACCAGCCATAATATGAGTGCTGCTCATTAAACACTGCTTCTCTTATTAAACTTAGTACAGTGATTATTTTTAGTTTTATCCTGAAGTCTGAATTCAAGGTTCTAAACAAGCAAAGACTTAGAAGACTTTTACTCAGAGGTAAACGAAGATTATGCTAAGAGCTCAAGACAGCATCTCTTCGGTGGCACTGTGAATGATACATGTTGGCTCTTCAAGGAAACAAGTATTGGTAAAATGGATGTGGAATACAGAACAAAAAGAAAGGGACATGCCTGTAATTCATTTTATAAAACATAACCATCTCGCTGATACAAAAGCACCAAAGCTGCCAAGCTCCTTTTGAAGAACAAAGTGTTGAGCAGCTCTTTAACTTCGTCACTGCTCAGTTTGTTTTATCTTCAGTGAGAACATAGGGTCCAAAGGCCTGGACACCTTAGGGGTCTAGTCCTGAAAGAAACAGTGGCCCACATTTACCTCTACATTGATTTTAACTTTGCTTTATGCTGCTGTTACAGAGCAGCTCTGACACTAGCGCTGTCAGCCACTCAAAGATCATCCACGGAAAGCCGATCCCGGCAGAGATCCTGTGAAGCAGCTCCTGATCACTCTCACTCTCTTGGCATTATTTGCACAGAGAATGATTCAGGCTCTTGACAATTCACTTGTAAGCTCTACAATGACCACTAGCAAGATTTACCTTGGCCTTTCATCCAGGACACAGGCTAAACACAGTCCTCTGCACCTGGAGATGCTTTAAAAAAAAATCCAGCAACAGACAGAACAAGAGGTTGCTACGTGCCCCTTTAGTATCAAGAAAGGATGGACCCTTAAGCAGAGACTACTGGTAATGAGCCAAGCAGCAAGGACAGAGAAATTGAGACAAAGGGAAAGAGCTGCATAAATATGGTGGGGATGCCAGGTCCTCTGCAAAGGTGCTCTGTCACTGCCCTCCTGAACTGGATGGGGGAGAGAAAATATAACAAAAGGCCTGTGGATTGAGATCAGGACAGTTCACTCACCCATGGCCATCATGGGCAAAACAGCTTGAGAAAATTAGTTTATTACCAATCAAATCTGTGCAGGATGATCAAAAATAAAACAAAATCTTAAAAACACCTCCCCTCTCACACTTCTCCCTTCTTGGGCTCAGCTTCCCTCCCTGAATACTCCACCTCCTCCCCACAGCAGTGCAGGACAGGGGATGGGGGTTGCAGTCACGGGGTTGCAGTCACTTCAACATGTGTCATCTCTGCTGCTTCCTCCTCAGGGGGAGAGGACTCCTTGCACTCTCGCTCTGTTCCACCACATGGTCCCTCCCAAGGGATACATTCCTTCAGGTACAGACTGCTCCACCATGGGACCACCAAGGGGTCACAAATCTTTGTAAGCAAAACTCCAGCATGGGCTCCTCTCTCCAAAGGACCACAGGTCCTGACAGGAGCCCGCTCCAGCATGGACTTCCCACAGGGTCACAGACTCCTTTGGGCATCCACCTGCATCAGGTGGATCTCTGCTTCCCTGTGGACCTCCATGCGCTGCAGGGGAACATCCTGACTCGCTGTGGTCTTCACAGGATGCAGGGGAATCTCTCCTCTGGCACCTGAAGCACCTCCTCCCCCTCCTCCTTCACTCATCTTTGGGTCTGCAGGGTTTTTCCTCTCACATATTCTCAGTCCTCTGGCTGCAGTTGCCTTTTTTTTTCCCCCCTTCATAAATCTGTCATCCCAGAGGTGCTAACACCATTGCTAATGGGCTCAGCATTGGCCAGTGGCGTGTCCATCTTGGCGCTGACTGGCATGTCTATTGGACAAAGGGGAAGTTTCCAGAGGCTTCCTGTAGAAACCACCCCTGTAGCCCCCCACTACCAAAATTTGCCACACAAACCCAATACAGTAACATCTGCAAACGTATGTGTAGGTAAGGACCCATGAGAGGGGCTGCTGCCCATCTAAGCAGAGAACAGCAGGGCCAGAGAAATAAATTAAAGCAGGAAGTTTGCAGACATGACACAAAATGGGTAACGATATAACAAGTGTCATGCTGGGATGTGGAGTGACATTGGCTTTTTCCTTATATTACACTGGCTACACAGGCCAAGGATGCCAGAGAGGCTGGAATGGATTCTCCTTTATCACCTCTCCATATGGGAAAAGGTTGTTCAAGGAAAAGCCGTCACAAAGGAAACTTGAAAACGAGGGTAAAAAGAGCTTTCACAAAACAGTATGCTGTGAGTAACCATGAGACTTGCATTTGCCAAGCAAAATATGAGATATTTTCCTAAAAAAGTCAGAAAGTCAATTCAATCAGCAAAGAAATGGTAGATTCACCCTCTGACACAGAGGTAAGGCCTACGTAAATTATCATAGACAAACTGTAGTTTAGCACAGGTGGATGAGAATCCTTCTCTTCTACCAGGACATCAGGCTATCACCGATGATGGGACACAAATAGGGTGCATTTATGCCATTACCATTACTCATCTATCACTTGACTTGACAGACATATGACTGACATACAGACATTCCTGCCAGCCTAGACAAAGGAAGAGAGAGGCAGGAGGCAGCTGACCTGGGGACTTGCTAGAGTAGCTGCAGAGCACAGAGCAACTGGCTGCAATGGATTTCATGGCATGTTCTAGCAGCTCCAACTAACTTCTCCTCACTCCCCTACTATTTATTTCTCTCTTTGACCTAAGAGACCACCACCTTAATACCCATCTTTCCTGCCTAATGACTAGCTTCACCACAACTCTACTGCTGCCAAGTAACTTTTTTTTCAGAGATTGTCTAACTATTAAAAATCTAATTAATCTCTCAGCAACTATTATCAACTCTCAACTTGCAGTAAGCTTTAAAGCTCGAGGCTTCTACTTTAAATGCCTGAAATCTAATGCCTTATCTAATTTGTTCAACTATTTTGGTACTATGTAAGTTATTACTTCTACCTACAACTTATTCTTTTGAATACATGCATAATAATTTGAATTATACAGAGATCTTACACTTAATTTTAAATTCTTCCCAGCAAAGATGGGAAGCAAACTAAAGATTACCACTATCTTTTTTCCTAATGTTTTATTCCAGATACATTTCAGTGTCTCTTACTACTTAAAATCTTTGCATGATAACCTCATTTGCATAAATATTTCTTTTTTTCTCATTTATTCTTTGAAAAGTGACTGAAAATTATGTGAAATTATCAGAACTGTACATGCTATTTCCCTGTAGTTTATGTAAAGTTTTCTGAAAAGTTCAGTTCTTGTGTATCAGCAAAAAATTAAACGTTACTGCAATAAGAAGTAGTGTGTGACAGAATCTGATTTCTATTACTGTAGCATTTCCTATCCGACTATTTCAGCTTATTAGGAAATTTATTTCCCAACTAATGATAAATAAATGATTTGTTATCATTTAAGGGACTAAATTTCAAATTTTAACAAGAACACAAATTTTAATATCACAGAAAGTTTCTTTCACCTTTGATAAACCTAGAGTCCCAGAAATGAAGGAGGTGACAGACTGTTTACTCATAAAATATTTCTCATAATCAAGAATGCAAATGACAAAATCATAAGAGAAATTATGACATAACTGGGTAAACAAATAAATATTCAGCTGTATTTAACACATCTAAAATTTCTCTTGATGAACAACGTATACATGTCAATATGCTATCTGTGCATAAAGGTTGTCATCTGGTACAATCTATTCTATTCCAAGGGTAAAAATATCCAACTTTATAGCCCAGAGGGATTAATCATTCTGGTAGAGATAGTACAGCAATAGCCAAACAGACAGTAGTCCCACAAGAAGCAAAGAAAACCATCTCAAATTACATTTTTATTTAGCAGTAGTTTTTTATTTAGCAGAGTTTAACAAACAGCCCCCTCCAACTGCCCAACACACAAGCGGGACCACCTTATGATGCATCTCCCTCCTCTTACCCATTCATCAAAACATGACCTGGCTGAACAGATTAAAAAACAAAGCAAGCAAGCAAAAGTCATCTTTTGCATTCATGATTATGGGGTATTTTAAGTGCACTTTAACTGACAATAGGTGAGAAGAAATCATGTCGAAAAAAATCTCCATGACTTCAGCTGATATTTCAAAGTCATGCCACCAAAAGACAAGGATGTGACATTTAAAACATTAAAGCTTTGAAATTTCCAGCTGAATCCAACCCATTTGGGTTCAAATTCCCTTTAATGGTGTCTCTTCTAGGCTGTGAAGGGATAAACTTAGGGACTAATCACGCCCTTTTAACCTCCTGGCTGCCCATCAGCTTGTGGTAGCAGGCCAAATCATGCAAGCAGTTTCACAGCACAAAAGAACAACTGCAAGCTGCCCACAGGTCAGGCAAGGCAAGAGCACCACGGTGTCCAAAGGGCAGCAGTAGGCAGAAAGTCCACTGCAGACATTAAAAGATGAAGTTCCCTAGATGTTGGTAGACCATGCAGCTGTATCAAACAGACTGTATTGGCTTTACAATAGTACCATGTTAAACTACAATCTTTGCAATCATAACTGAAAAATAAAAGCTTGCTATTAAGGACACATCTGACAGGAAATCTGAAGTCTGACAGTGATCCAGTTATTTTAAAAATCCAGATCTGGCAGTGGTTTTCAAATCTGCACTGCACTGGTTGCAGCAAGACTGTGGGGGCTCAGCAGTCACCTCTGCAGAATCTGTGAAAGACAACTAGGCATGGCACATCAGAACCTTCCCATTGTTCTACTGTACAAATTTGGGAACTCAAACAAACTAAGAAAGGAAAATGAATTTTTAAAAAACAAGTCCAGGCTTTAATGAGAGTTATGAGATCCCATTTTTATACATATTTCTGTAACTATACTGTGCCATTTTGAAACACATGAAAAGATGTACCTCTCTATCAAAGTGACTTTGATGCAAATTTCAGTTGTGGCAGGTATTTGAAGGAGAGACGTTGAATCCACGGTGGATATATCAAACCTCTATTTGGACTCAAATTCATTCTGTTTCATTAGTAAATCTGGACCCTGGCACTCCCAATCATGATCATTATGACAGTCCACTGCCTTGTATTAAAGCACAGCAAGGAAAATACAAGTATGCCTGTGAGTAACCTAACTTCCTAACCTAGCTTTCCTCAAGCTGTTATGTATGCAGACTAAATGTCTGCATAACGACTCAGTGGAAAGGTTATAAAATTACAGCAAATCACAGCAATTACAATTAGAAAGACTTGAGCCTCCACTATTATTTGGAGGGAAAGAAATAAAATGCCAATCAAAAGAAAAAAATCACATACCAAACCACCAAACTAATCTAATAAAGTTATACTTAATTACTATTAAGTAATTTTCTCAACTGTACAAGGACCTGAAGTTACTTACAAAGATACAACTGATCAATACCCAAACCTTCACAGCGATTCAGTTTGTGCTGGCAGTAATACAACCCTCTCTTTCCTTTAGAACTCTTTTTCTCTGCCTCAGGGGGAGAAGGTTCCTTCCTTTATCCACTTTGCACCTCTTGTGTGTTTCATTGTCTCATGTCCTAACACCATCTGCTTGGCTCTGGCTTCTTGATCACCCCTCTGTAGGGTACTGGGGGCTGTTGCTTGGTCCTCCCAGAGCCGCCTCTTCTCCAGGGCTGAATCCATCCCCTCTCAGCTCAGCCTGTTCTCAGGAGAAAGTTTCAGGTCCTGGCCTCCCTGGGGCCCCATGCTGAACTTGCTCCAGTCTGCAAACATCTTTCTTCACACTTTATTAATGTGAAACTCCTTTTTTTTGAAACCACCTGGACTTTTATTTGGCTCCAAACTAACTTGAAATAATAAACCAATAACTAGGGAATTTGAACTTTAAAAATTGCAAACTTAGAAATACTGATAAATATAATTGCAGGGTGAGGATGCCTGTTACACAGATTTGGGGAGTGCTGTGACTCCATACTTTAAATCACAGTGAAAAAAATCCCTTTTGAATTACTTCATCACTTACCATATCTGCCATGCACATTAATCATTCCAACTATTATGTCAAGGTCAAATGTAAGGTGAACACCCAGCAATACTGCATAAAGAAGAATGCCTGAGCTGCTTATCCTCTTTGCTATTATTTCTCCTTCAGCTTGATCCTTTTGTATACAGAAATTCTGTGCAAAATCAGCAACATTCAATATTGGCAGCATTACACAGAGCTCGTTAGCTACTCACAAAGGCACAGAACACACATCAAAGAGGGAAAGAAGGAACCTGAGTTTCTGTATTTTATTTTCAAGATGCTGCTGTATGACTTGGCCTAGATTTGGTCTGCCAGCTTTTGCCTGGCCCAGTTGAACTCACTTTTAAATTTGTTCCATCCTCAACTATGTCTGCTGGCACACTGCAGTAGATCAGATGTGAGTATAGAGAAATTTGTGGATTTTACCTATGTAAAACTCACAAAACATGAGGTTGCTGCCAGGTATCCTATGTCTAGAACAGCTTTCCAGTCATTATACAGTGAACCAAACATCCTCAGGTCACAAAACATCTGTCTCACACAGCATAAACCCACCTGCCCCACCACTGCCATGCCCGATGTCCTGAATTCCCAGCTGAATTCCCAGCTGTCCATCTCCCTCTAGCTGTACTATCTTAATTAAAGTCCTAGATGATGGACTAAAGAAATCCCAGATCTCAGGCACTGGATGTACTTATTTGTGGAATGCTTACGTAACCTCTGTATCCACTGTATTAAATTATCAGTAAATTTAGAGCTGTAACTTGTTTTTGGAAGTGTGAACCTATAAATTCTTTACTTATGCACAAAAATTTCCACTTCCTATGCACAGATACATCACATCTTGTTCTAAAATCTATTACAGAACTACAGCAAAAAGCAACAAGAAGCTAAAAAAAGACAGGGAAACAAAAATGGCAAGTAGCTTTACAAGATTTAAAGGAAAGTTGTTTAAAATGCAATTGATTAATAGAGTTTTTGAATTTTCTTCCTAGAAGAAAAAAAATCTGCAGAATATGCACACAGGAAAATAAAAGCTGGATAATGAGGCTTTACTATTGCTTTTATTTGCTTTCATTATGCAGTTTGTCAGTTTTTCTACTGATAAACAACTAGGGTTTTTTTAGCCTAAACTGAGCAAGGTGATAACTGCCCTTAATGACTGAAGTGACAAAATCTGTTCCCAAGCTATTTTAGCACTTTAGTTTGTGTAAACCCATTTTCTAGAAAAAATTGGTACTAGAAATGGAATCAGATATTGGCTATTTAGCCAAATATTTATATTTATTTTAAATATTTTTGTCCATTCAAGTTATTAGTGTTCATGTTCAGTAAACAGAAAACATCCTGATTTATATATATCTACAGGTGAGAGAAGTAGACTATTTTAAAACCTTTTATGCCATGCAATCTGTCACTTTCAGTATCAACAGAAAGTAAATAATTTTATTGAAAATAATCACTTTATTAGCACAATATAATTTAAAACATGTAAAAGAAGCATGTGGATATTTATGCACTTATTTTAGTTCGGGGTTTTTTTTTTAGTTTTTATCTTTTAGACATTGCCAATTATAAAAAGGAGCTTCTTTTAGAAGAAAGTGAACATTTTGAGATAATACTATAGACTTTCAACCCTACAACTGAAATCCAAAATGCACAGAAGTAATCTAAATTCTGAAGCAAGCTCACACAATGCAAATCAGAGTATAGACCAGTTATCAACCACAAGTAATGAAATAAATGTTATAAAGATCTCTAATGTTTCTGAAAGACTGAATTTGTACAACCAGAGTATATGTTCTCTGTCATCTACTGCAAAGGAAAGGCATGACTAAACACTCTGGGGTTCAACATGCCAGATAAACTCAGTTTCCTAATAAAAAACAAACATGAAACAAGATTGGAAATACCTTACTTTTCAAGCACTAGGATTGCTGGTTCTTCAATTCTTACACACAAAACTTTGAATAAGACAGTGACAGACACTTGGTGTGGAGGTAAAAGCACAGCAATGCTGGGGTGCCCTGGCTACCACTTACACTCACATATCATCCAGCTTAAGCAGCAATATGTTACTTGATTTCATCAGAGGCAAAATCTCCAGCCTGGACACACACCTAATGTAGGATGCGAGCAGCTCTCAAGACCAAAGACCAAACAAATGTCCTTATCCGCACTACATGCTCCGTTAATCAAGTTAATTTGCAGGTTCTAACAACTGTAATTTCCCACTGCATACAAGTTCAGTGACTGTAAGATCAAACAGTACCAGGTACAAAATGAAGTAGGTATTTCACAGAAGGCTTAAATAATACCCATATTAGATACGAAATCAAATCTATTTGCTCCACAACTAAGATGTGTGAGCAACACTTTCCCCCTGACCTAGAAAGTACTCCTGTTCTATAAAACATGCAAACTCAAAGGAGCAGGAGTTAGCATGTTGTGTTTATTGTCAAAAGACACCTAGGACCAATTTTTTAAACATAAAAGAGTCTAACTCTGAAGAGTACTTAGGTATCTACACTGTGTAGTTTTATCAGAAGATCTCAGTGCATGATAGAGGTACAGAAGTCATGTTAAGTGCCCAACTTAACAGAATTTAAGGACCAAGGACCTAAGACCAAAAAGTAACTATAAAAGCCACAGACCTAGCCCTGCTACTTGTCCATTAAGCCTGGCAATGTAATTTTAAATTAGTGGCCAAGATACTTGTTTGGGAATTGAGGTGTCCCCAGTGCCAGGCCCCTCCACCAGCAGGAGACTATTTTCCATGTCATTAGTAAAGTCCATGCAAGGAGGTCTTTAGAAGAAGAACTGAAATTTGGGCTCCCTGAGCACCCCAGCCGCAAGGTGTGAGTGTTTATATGGCCAAGAGGAGCATTTGCCACGGCACAACTGTGGCCCTAAGCTATCATTACACTTACCTTGTCTGTCATTTCCTTCTGAAATCTCTTCTGAAAACACGGGTCAGCGTTAGGATGTCTTTTACACTGAGCCTTCATGCAAGTTAATCTACTCTGCCAAGTAGCAACACAAATCAGCCCCTCCTAAGGTTATCGTTGTTATAGCTAGCAAGGTCACAGTACCTGAGCTGTCACATTTAAAGACAGTTCCAGCATCTTAACACTAATTTTTGGTGATTCAGAGGTACAGGTGGACTCCTAGTTACAGCACCATTATATTCGTTCACAGGGGCAGAAAAATCAGTGTATGAGGTTTAGGTTATTCTGTGCTAGCACACCAATTAGGCAATCACTATATCACAGCTATTATTAGGACATTAATAATGGAATGAAAATTTTCTTGAGTCTCAAGAATCCCACAAAAATAAGCAAACTGGTTAGTATGATGCTATTTCCAGTATGTCAACAATAGCTTCAAATGCTAGATGCAAAAAAGGGATAGTCAAGCACTATTTCATAGAGAATGGTAAGCATAGTTCAAAAATGCTTCTGGTATCCCACACAGTCAAACTTTTTTGGCTATTTATGGATGACAGAGAAATAAATTATTATTAAATTAACAGTAAATCTCAATTATGTCTTCAACTGCAGACTAGAATGATCCTGCCAGACATCCACATGGGGGCATCAGTAGAACCCGTAAGCATCCACACTGCTACTCAGCCTGTTGATGGGTAAATACAAGTTACAAAGTACATGTAAGAGCAGCAGCTTCAAGATGTAGATTAGTATTTTACATGTGAAAAAAACCAGAAACATCAATATGAAGGCATTTCTGTTATGCAGTTTATCCATCACAAACAATTTCTTCTGTACTTGTAATCAGCTCCATTATCACTTGCACTACAATTAACCAATCTCTTTGTAGTACCCAAAACTAAGGGTACTATGAACAGGAGGAACCCACTGGGAGCAAAGTAATCTATGAGTAGTGAGACACAAAGAGAAAGACATGCTGAAATACTGTGGGCCAAATTTATAGAACTGTATCTTAAGCTTTGGTAGCAGAATTCACTTATACAGGATACATGACTTGCACAGTAAATGCCTTTTTTCTTTTACCATCAACAATCTGTGAACATTATTGGGGGTTAAAGTCAAACAATTCCTTGGTAGTACATGAAGAAAGGCCAGCTAAACCGAGCAGAATAACTGCTACCTCCTCGCTTCTACTTGCTTCCAGAATGTCCAGGTGTTGCTCACACAGGGGACTTGACATACAGCAACTTGTGACCCTTAAAAGGTCTGCGTCCCTCACCTCAGACAGCTACATTCCATACTGCTGCCCTACATTTCAAATATACACAGTTTGTCCATGGGACTGAGTCCTCTGAAATATGGCAGAGTTGCTCTTACTTTATTTTACATCTAGGAATCAGCATATGCCCATTCTGCTATTTTGCAGAAAACCATCTCCCTCCAGTTGTTCCAGTTAGATCAAGTTCCTAACAGAGAGCTTGTGGAACAGCAGGCTGCCAGGCCTCAGGAAAATTAGAATATTTCTAGCATACAGTAGTGCTAGTTAAAGCGTGGTGTCCTAGTTAAAGACCTGTTAAGAGATGCATTGCTGATAGCATGCCGGCTTATCTGGTGTGCTGTGCATTTTCAGTGCCCTCCATTTGTGAAGTCTATATATCCATGTTTTAACATATTTGACCTACCCTGTAATTGCCCATGCAATTTAAAACATGATCTCAGTTGGCTCGTGTGATCATGACAGATGTCAACACTGACTGATACTAAGTAACAATTTAGGAGGAAATGCAAACTATTATTAGCCTGTATTATAAGTTGCAATTTCTTCACAAAGGCTTGCAGTAATTTTTTTGCTCTTCAAGGTCCTCATTTACATTATTGCTATGTCCCCTCATGCCATTAATATTTTACTTACTTTGCTTTAGCCGGGATATAGTCATTGTTAATTAAAGAGATAAATATCAGTTTACTTTAATGAATATTCTCCTGACTTACACAAAGCCAGCATAATGTTCAGAATCAAGCACTTACAAGTTAGGCACATTTAAACTAACATGAATGCATAACCACAATTATTTGAGGCACCTTGTTAAAAACTGTTGATCTGTGATACAAATATAGACAGCATAAACAACTAAGAGATGATTCCAACAAGAAGTTCAAAGTCCAGAAGACAGAAAATATAGTCAAGTTTTTCCAGTTAGTGTAAAATTTACATTTCTGGCTTCAGAATCTTCTCAGATAATCACAGAGCATTTGTAGCTATCAGTCAGTCTGGTACGTCTAAACATTTAGCCAAATTTCTGAATGCATTGCTGAGGAGAAAAGAAAGTAAGGGTCAGTAAACTCAGCAGAGTACTGAATGACAACAGATACAGTATGGGTTACTCTTTTTTCTTTTAAGAAACTACTGCAAAACTACCAGCTCTGTGCAAGAAAAGCAGGATGAAGAAATGCGGAGAGGGAGATTAAGCTGAAAGTGTAGTTACAGAAAGCTGTCAGCAGTTCACCTTAAAAGTTTTCAGTTCAGAGTGTAGGAGGAAGAGTGAAATACAATGTTACCAGTTAATCACTTTTTCTGTAGAAGGCTAGCAACGTGTGGCAAATTACTTCAAATGGATTCATTTAGACAGTTAAAGCAACAAGTAAAAACAACACTAAAATTATCTGTGCATATTTGAAGGCATTCACTAAAATTCACAGAAAATATACAGAGCACATTTAAAAAAATCTTTATTTATGACTCCTCTTTTCTCACAGTTGTGTTCAAAGGTCACAATTCAGTGCATGCTCTTCCTAGGGGAAATACGACAGCAATGCTAATGTAAGTATGGAGTAAGAGGCAGCATTAAAATACAACAGACATTATGGAACAATTGGGACTGTCCACATTAGTCCAGCCAGAGCATGCCTGAAGTGTAACCAGTGTCCAGCTTTGTGAGATACTGTCATAACGTGCTAATTTTGAAGACAAGGACTAATCTCTTTCACTTCCTTATGAAAGCCTCAAGGGCTTCGATTCTGCAGAAAAGACACTTCTTAGAAAACCATGGGTAAAGTAAATGGGTTAGACAGCTGGATTAGTGTGCATATGTATATGTTTATATAAGAGTTCATTATGTGACTAAAATGTGAATCAAGTAATTACTACTTGTTCATGGCAATGAAAGTGCAGTAAGGCTACAATAAGCCAGATACCTGATAAAGTAAAAGCACAGCTGTTATTTTTTTCTAAAACTGTGCCCAAGAATTAGCAGAGCAAATATCAAAAGGAAAAAGTTCTGTTCAACTGAGCTCATGAACTGAGTCTGACATTTGAAATAGTGGCTGATAGAGCTGCAAACATTGAGGACCACACAAAGTGAATAAAGAGGTAGAGAAGCATGCAGAAAGATGAACCAGATCATGCAACTATGCGTGAACAGCCTGGAATGTCAGAGATAGATAGAATGTAATTAAACCAAGGCAAATGCCAAAAAATTAAGATAACAAATGCAAACATACTAGGAAGCAAGGAAAAATCAAACCAAAAAGATACCTATGCAAGCAATGAAAAAACATGACAGATGATAATAAAATCAAAAGGAAAAGTAAAAAAAAGCATCTGGTTATGAGAACTGTTTGATTTGTAGGAAATATGTAAGGTCTGTGGGAGTTAACTAGTCAGATACACTTGCAGCTTCTGGCAGATTTGGCAGCTGATCACATCCTCCAGGTTCAGCTGGAGGACAAGATTTTACTGAACAAGATTCTCCTTTTCCTTTCACATCACATCACTGTTCTTCCTCTATAGAAAGCATCAACCATCACCTGCCCAGAGGCCAAAATAATCACTTCACAGGTGCTTCATTTGGACTTCTCATTTAGGCTTCTAATTTACTGTTTAGTTTTCTTTATCCTAGGGCATCACTAAGACACCAGAAAGGAGCAAGAAGGCTTGCTGCAGTCCTCTCTGAAGTCATGGATTGCTCTATGCTCATTCAGTACAGCCAGCTAGCACAGCCACCATCAGACAGTGGGTCATAAGCCCCCCAGCCTCAGACACACCACCAGGCACCAGTGCCTGCATTGCCCTGAAACACATGCATGCAGCTTCTCAGGCTGCCATGACATCCCAGGGTGTGGTTCTCAGAGAGGCACATCCCAATTGAGAGCATTCTGGATTCCTGCCAACTCTGATGCTTCTGCCTGTCAAACAACTGTGAATTTGAGAAAGGTTCAACACAAGCCTTTGGCAATTTTTCACAGCTGAGTTGATGAGTGGGTGAAAGAATGGGTCAGAACAGAGGGCACTCACAACATCTCTGCTGTAGCCACTGAAAGCTAAATTCAGAAGATGCCAACCACATAATTTGAAATATAATTTCTGTACTGTCAGAAAACAGCACAGATCATTTGGTATTTTTGTTGTTATTAATATTGGCAAATGTCTATTTGTTGCAATGTTTTATTCAGGATCTTTCAAGGATCCTGCTGCAAATTGCAATCATGAACACCCCCAGCACTTCAGACTGACTAAAAGCTGTGTCTAGATTTTTCATGTGGACAGTCCATCTCCATACAGTTCCAAGTCACATCTTCCAAGCTATGGAAAGATGCTTGTATAGTAGACCTCTATTACATGCTTACTGACAACATTTTGCAGCCTTGTGCCACTCAGACAGAGGAGCCTTCCCCATACTAGGAACAGCCAGTGACAATATTGACCTTGATGGTTTCCCAAGGGCTGTTACTCCATGCCTCTGCCATAATAGGAGCACAATATACACCTCATCACTGCCAGACATGCTGAAAGAAGGGAGACAATACTAGGAACTGCTTTATTTAAGCTGACTTAAGTCTCCAAACACAAACCCAGCTGCGTTGCACTCTTCCTAACTTTTCAGTTCATAATCAACATGTAGATCCAGAAATCTAGCCTGAAAAATCCCCATCTGAGCAGCAAAAAAATGTACCCATATTGCAGGAAGTTTGTGTGGGCATATTTTATGGAGCCAGGACCTTAGAAGACAAACCCAGACGTGTCAGCTTGCTCTGGCAGTAATGAGACCGATCCCTAAACCAGCCTGGAAGAAATCACTGCTTCTCCAGCTCTTAGGTCTTCCCAAAGAAGACTCCCTTGCATGAAGAAACTTTCTTGATAGAATATTTTCACTTACATTGAAATCATTATAGAAATATGAGTAAAGAGTATTTTTGTTACCATCAAAGATTCACAGAACATTTTGGGTTGAAGGGACCTTAAAGATCTTCTAGTTCCAACCCCCTTGCTGTGTTTAGGGAGACTTTCCAGTAGATCAGGGTGCTTAAAGCCCCATCCAACTTGGCCTTGAACACTTCCAGGTATGGTGAATCTATAACTTCTCTGAACAACCAGTTCCAGTGCCTCACCATCCTCAGAGTGAATAATTTCTTCCTTATATCTAATCTAAATTTATCCTCTTTCAGTTTAAAGCAAGTTCCCCTTGGCCTATCACTACATGCCCTTATAAAAAGTCCCTTTCCTGCTCTTCTGTAGGCGCTGTTCAGGTACTGGAAGGTGCTATAAGGTCTCCCCAGAGCCTTCTCTTCTCTCAGCCTGCATTCATTGGAGAGGTGCTCCAACCCTCTGACCATCTTTGCAGCCTCCTCTGGACTCACTCCAACAGGTCATTAATCATTAACAGATGTCAATGACATTATCATCATCTCCTGGTGCCATAAATACCCCATGTGATACTGCTCACAGAGGATCAGTATCTACATGATTTTAATTTTCTTTTCATCTGAGGTATGATATAGATCACGCAACTCCTAAAGCAGGACCATGGTGTCACAAAAACTGCTTTCAGAGCTGCTGGGACATCCATGTCACTCTAAAAACCACAAGTCCTGCAAGCTCTGAGAGCTGGCCAGAAGCTGAGCTGAAAAAATGTGCCATTTTTTCTAGCTTGAAACGTGCAATCCATGCATAATGCAACAATTCATGCATTACACAGCACCATACTCCTTCTCTATTCTATTCTATTCTATTCTATTCTATTCTATTCTATTCTATTCTATTCTATTCTATTCTATTCTATTCTATTCTATTCTATTCCACCATTGTTACACTCATAAATAAGTATAGTGACACCTGTCCTCGGTAAGTGTCAAACAGCTTTAATTGCATCACACCACCATGTAACACTTGTTCTGAAAAAACAGTACTGAAGGACACTGATGAAGTGCAGTACAGCCCACAGAATATTTGTATGAAACCTTCAATTTTCCAGCACTTCCTGATTATCTTCTGATTTGAGCTGTGTGTCCCAGCTGAGCATTAACATTGATTTTTTGATTTAATTACAGACACTCTGGCTTCGAGAGCTGTGACATGCTGAAATTCAAATGAATAGGGCATGCCCTGGCCTCCTAATACATGCTGTGCTGATTAATCCAATCCTGTTCTGATTTTCTGCAGTGCAGGATACGTTTATCCATTCCCATTCCTTCACAATGAGTGCTGTTCACAATTTGCATCCCTGATTTACCACTGATTAACCATATGCCCCACATCAGCTTTGTGTACTTCACTGAAACTGTTATCACAGAAACCTGTTGCTGTAAAAGGAACAGGGGCAGTAAGAACAAGGCAAAGGGAGGGCAGACAGGAACTCTGCCTCTGTTTTGACAAAGGATTTACAGATTTAGATTTGTATAGGCTGCAATAGGCATATATTCTTCACAACATCTTCATTCTTATCCTTTTCTTTTGAGAGCACATGTGGTTGTATTACAGCTCAGTTGTTAAGAACCTTTATTTCATGGATAAAGTAAGTAGATTACATCCATCCAGTGCCAACTCATGGAAGGGGTAAGAAAGAGATGCTATTCTCAGCTAAAGAGTACTGACTCATGCTTCTAACTCTAAAATCACAACCAGACCCCAGCATACCAGAATCTACTCTTAGTCAATATCACAACAAATTCATGTTCAGGAACACAGCTATAAAAATGACATCAGGAGATTATCACTGGTAGAATTTAATCACTTCTTAAAGCTGAATATCCATTTCCTCTTTACAGAACAATTAATGCATAAAAAAGCTGAGGGCAAAATTTTGAAAAGTGATTCAGAACCTTTTTCAGAAATTACCTGGGAATCTTCATTCAAAATGGAAATTGAGTTCCCAAATTACTTACGAGCTTTTAGAGTTTTACCCTTAGGGTGTGAAACTACAATTACAAAAAGGTTCCTCTTTAAGCATCTGAGTATTAGATCTTCTCAGTTTCAATCTGTTAACTGGGTCATGGCTCTTTTTCTCTGACCCTGCAACACTCTCTTCAAATTCCTATTTACTAATCACCAAGTAATTAAGTCATAACTGTTTCCCTAGGCAGCTGTTCCTTCGTCATTTCTGCTTTATTCTCCCCATATGTCAGCTTTATAAAGAATTGGATTTTAGACTTTCAGACAACCTTTTAACTGATGAATTCCCACCTTTGCTTTCTGTAGATTTATAGGACTTTACTGCCTAACAGCTTTTGTTGATGCAAAAAGAAGAAAATCCATTTCAAACAAGAATACACAGGTCATACTGTTCACTTCCCTAATGTATTTATAGGGATCACCCTGTCATTATTTTGGGACAAAATCTTTGCATTTTTCACTCATTATTTCAACAGTCTAGTCTGGTTGGGGTCTTGAATCATACACAAAAAGCAGATTTAAAATATGTTAAATGATGTGTAAATTCAGTAGTTCCTCCTTTAAATTACAGTAGGCTTCATATAGCAAGGAGGTGTGTTAGTGTGTATAAAAAACAAGCCCATCAGCTCAGAAGGTGTTAGCAAAGTTACTATCAAAGATTTACCAGTCTTTTGCTGAAAGGATCTAATTATAAAGTCTTTCAATTTTGCTCTTTGAAAACATGCTTCCTTGTAGTTCACAGCCCACCTGTGAACTTCTGAAGAGCTTTCCTGTAGAAAATTACAGTGGAGGGGAAAAAAGAATAATATAAATCTACACAGAAAACAGTATTTATTATAACATATCACTATCATATATAGGCAGCAGCATTAGTTTATTCAAAAGCTCTCTCTTGTCAGCTGTGTATTTAATTTGTGGACTAAGCATCAAATGATCATCAAATGATTACACAAGTGCTACATTACTGAATATACCACACATTCAGGACTGATTTGCTTATACAAACAGAAAATAAACATATTAATAGTGTAAACAAATTATGTAAGACTTTTATCCCTAAACAGTCTGCCTTGCTGAAACACTGAAGCTGGCCCCTCGACACAGTCCTCTTCATAGGAATCACTTCACATATTACATTTAATATTCAACTGCTCAGAAAACATTTTGTTCTTTCTCTACACAAAATCAAAAAGAAACCTATGCTTCGTATAGTGTCAACACTCAGAGTAACTTCTACAAATAGAGAATCATAGCACATCCTGAGCTGGAAGAGACCCAAGAATCATTGACAAGAATCATTGAGTCCAACTCCTGGCCCTACACCAAGAGTCACACCATGGGCCTGAGAGCATTGTCCAATCTCTTCATGAACTCTGTCAGGCTTGGTGCCATGACCACTTCCGTGGGGAGCCTGTTCCAGTGCCCAACCATCCTCTGCGTGAAGAATCTTTTCTTAATACACAACCTAAACGTCCCCTGGCACAACTTCAGGCCATTCCCCTGGGTCCCACCACTGGTCGTGAGAGGGAAGAGATCAGTGCCTGCCCCTCTGCTTCCCCTCATATGAGGATTTTAAAGCCCATAATGAGATCTCCCGTCAGTCTCCTCTTCTCCAGGCTGAACAAACCAAGTGACCTCAGCCACTCCTCATAAGGCTTCCCTGATTGAGTGAAAATGTTTCTTTGATTATTTTTTAAATATTCTCTCTTCAATGCTGTTCTTAAAGCAAATCTAAAATCTAGGGATTAATCTAGTTCTTATGAAATTCTCTTAGTGCCACTCTAAATCCTGTTTCTCAGAGCCTTCTACTCCCAGCTGCTGTCAAGCCGCATGAATGGACGCCTGAAGAGCCCAAGTCAGTCTTATGTGGAGTGGCTTAGGGAGTTGGGGATTTTAGCCAGGAGAAAAGGAGGCTCAGGGGTGACCTCATCACTCTCTACAACTACCTGAAAGGAGGTTGTAGCATGGTGGGCATCGGCCTCTTCTCCCTGGTAACAAGTGGCAGAATAAGAGGAAAAGGCCTCAAGTTGCACCTGGGAAGGTCTACATTGGATATTAGGAAAAACTTCTGCACCAAGAGGGTTGTCAGACATTGGAACAAGACTACTCAGGGTAGTAGACTCAGCTGAGGTATTTAAAAGATGTGAAGATGTGGCACTTAGGACATGGTTTACTGGTGGACTTGGCAGGCTTATGTTAACAGTTGGACTGTTGGTTGGATGATCTTCAAGGTCTTCTCCAACCTAAACAATTCTATGATTCTGAAGAGTATCTGAAGATGTGTATGTTAGACTGTAATCTCTACGGGACAGACATGCTGTGATCCATTGTTCTTTTCCAAGCTGGAGTGCAGGAGTTCACAACTGCTGCACAACAGGTTGTGTACATCTCTACCACTTACCTACTTGGCATTCTCTCCATTCAATAGCAAAAACCTAAATCAACTGAATTTTGAATAATTTCTAGTTAATGGGTGATTTTTAAGTGTTTTCTGTTACTAGATATATTTCAGAAATTAAAGCAAATGCTCGGTGAAGGTTGCTTTGACACTAATTAGTAAAATTCCTTGAAAATATGTAAAGCAAAACTTTTGTTTCAGTTCTAGTCATTAGACAAAAGTGGTCTTATTGGAACCATCTTGAGGGACAGTTGCAAAACTGTGAGATCAGATTGTATACCGTACTCCTCAGGGGAACATTATTAAAACAAAATAAAAATCTGCAGCCATGAGATTTAGATGGACTGTTTGTGCTAAGAATAAACACAGATGTCTTCCTGAGTCACTGCCTGAATCCAGGCATGCCAGATTAACAAAAATTAAATTCTCCTATCATCATAGACAAAACACAGATAAAGAACCTACTGCATACTCTTGTAAGCCAAATATCATATACTTAAGAGAATATCTGTTACATAGCAGTAAATTTAATTAGCTTGTTTCAGTAGTGAATTTAATTATATTGTTTATCTGTGAACATTTATGCAAAGATATATATCTTCACATTTGCATCTTGACATGACTAATGAAAATACATTGTTTTGTCTGCGACTAATTCATTTTCACTTAATATGGCAATGACTGATTAATTTCATTTTCTGGTGTGGAGGCCATCCTGGAATATAGTCAATGTTCCTTCAGAACCTCTGAACTTAATTATCTCCAAATAGAAGGCAGAGAAATGGATACAATTTTTCTCTCTCTTTTTCTCTTATCTCTGAAATTACCTGCTGTGTATCAGAAGATTTTTCAAAGATTTATGGCAAAGTAAATGCTATTCTTATTGGTGCCCAATTCTCAACAAAAACCTTGCATTAGTAAGGCAAGTAAAATTTGTTCTGGAAATGTCTGTTGGGATTACATTTAGTGTAATTTATTTAAACTAAACTAGAAAAAAAGATCACCTACACTTATAGTTGTGGTCCTACTTTTTTTAACTGCATGTAAAATTATGACTGGCTTCTATGGAAGTTCTAAATGTGCAAGGAATACAAAATGATATTAAAGGATATGGGCCATTTATTTAAGAGTTTGACTCGATGATCCTTGTGGGTGCCTTCCAACTTAGAATATTCTGTGAATTTGTGAATCTGTGATAATTAGTTGCTCCTCTCACAAAAAATAGTATTATGAATGCCAAAGAACTACACTGGTGATGAGATCTCTTGAATTTTGAGAACATAAATTTACTTGTGTCCTCTCAGCATGGAGCAAAGGTAGGTCTTTTCATTGAATTTCTAATTGTTTAAGCTTTCCAAGACTTCCCACATCATTGCCAAAGTGTTTTATCATTCCACATTTATGGAATGTAATCTCAATTTTGATACATTACTGAAAAATAATAAGTCAGGTATGATGGCTAAGTCACAAAAATCAAGATGGCTGCATGAAGTCCTAATTACTGATATGAATTGCAAAATTTGCACTGACTTATACAAGGACAGAACTTCACCTGTGAATTAAAAGATTATTGTGTGGATATTCTGAAGCACTCCCTTCACACACACTACCATAATTTGGAAGCTACACAAATGTGAGGAACACCACATAGAAAATGAGAAAATGTAGCATGCAAGAAGAAAATTTTTTTAACAGGGCTAGCTTTCCAAAATAAAATATTATTTCTAGACGATATCCAGCAACCTACGCACTAACTCAGCCTTCTGAATTTTTAGTTGCCCAGGCTCAGTACCCCAGAAGTGACTGAAAAAATGGAACAGTATGGAGAATTGTTTAGATGTGAATATAAATAGCTTTTAGCTTTCTTAACAAAATCTTAAGCAAGCAAAACTAGTTCTAGGTCAAACAACATTTTTTTTCTGTGTGTCATTACCAGTTTAGAAAGTTACTTTTCAGAGCAAATTTTGACTAAATACATCCTTTTGTGAGGGGAAAAAAAAGTTTCACTTTCCAAACACTCAAAAAATATTTTGGTTGTGTCAACTTTTGTTTTCAATTTTTATTACTTTAGCCAAACCCATCTGCTGAATGGTATGGATGCCCATACAAGGATCGTGAGTTTTTTAATCTGTACTGCATCTTCTGCAAACAGATATAGTTAGCAAAACTGCTGTTCTGATATACCTGTAATATATCCTCAATTTTACCTCCACACTATTTAGAATTTTTGACAATGGTTAAATAAAAACACACTGAAAAGAAACTTTGCAGCAACTCTTCTTTCATATTATTGTCAATACTGAGTTGGAATGAAATGCTTTACATGTAAAAGTGATTTCTTTAACCAAAATATTTCAGGTACAGAATGAGTCATAAATCACACAACTTCTGTCAAAAGAAAGAAACACTTCACATAGAACTGAAATTCATCTGATTAAAAAAATACGTGTTTTTATAAAATGTGATTCTGATCTCCACAAATTATGCTGCTTGTAAGAAACTTTTAAACAATACTCAGACCATTTTTAGATTCATACATTACCAGCTGTCACAGACTGCAGCCAGGCTTGCCCCCTGAGGTTTTCCAAATTCTTGTCTTTGCTACAGAACATCCTACAAGCTTGCCAAGAGCTAAAAAGCCACTGCCCAAATAGAGTAGATTTATTAGAAAAGCAGAAGATGTTTATTGCAACGACCAGTTATTTTCCCTTAAATATCCCATTGTTCTCTCACTGAAATATACTCTTGGTTGCCAAAACTTTTACATATTCCTGCTTGCTGGGTTTTATGAAGAATGGACTTTTAAACAGTAGCTGAAACGCTATTTTAAATCAGGAAGCTCCACCAAATGGATATTCTCTAAGGGTGATGGAGTTTCTGAACTTTATCTTCACTACAGTATTTTGTCAGACAACACAGTACTTACTCCGTATAGAAGCTCAGTCAGGAAAACTTCCTTGCAGGATATTAATCACATTTTTACTATCCTGTTGCATCCTCCTCTCTGCCAGGCAAAAGACCACACATATCCTTCCAACTGCTGCCTGGGGACTTCTGAGCAACATTCATTATACTTTCATTGAAGTGACCCCTTTGTCCCCTTTTTAGGGCTCCCTGCCTGGTACCACACATAGGAAGATAAGCAAAGAAACAGAACAGATGGCGGCAACAGATGCCATTGCTCATCATAGGTGAAAGGTCATGGCTAAATTCACCATCCCACAACTCCCATGTTTCCCTCAGTGCCCCCACCACACATACTGTCACAAATACATCATCAGGAGAGGAAGTTGGTTACACTGCATCCTCAGGCCTACACATGAATCTTCCAACTCACAGCAAGGCCAACACCTCGATGAAGCTTTGAATCCATGTTTAGAATTTAAACACAGCTAATTAAAATAAAACCAAACTTTCAAATATTTTCTACTCCTTGTTTTACTTGTTGCAGGAACAACTGAGAGCAACTAGAAAAACGACACACATATTTTTTTCTAAACTTTGTGTATTTGCCAACATTTTTGTACAGCAGGTTTCTCTTTTTAATGTGGTCATTTAGACTGTTATTTTTAAGAGGTTTATTATAAAGCAATATAGAAAATAGAAATAAATGTGTTAACAAATTCAGGAGCACTCAGAAGCCTAGCATTTGAAACTCACATTAGGCACTGATTTCTACTGTACATTGTCTCCATTACTACTCTTTAATACACAGATAATACATATTTAAGCTAAAAGCACTTTGGAACTATTTGCACTGTCCTAACAGCCAGCCACAAAACTGGAAATGAAAAATAAAATATGTATGTCTTCTGGGAAAAGTCTTCAAGAATACTGGATGATGCCACTAGCCAAAAGGCAAATACCAAATTCCAGTTTCCAGTCAAAATGCCTAGGAAAGACTAAAAGCAAAGGAGAGGGCAAGCCTTAGCAGCCATAGTTCACCAAGTAAAATATTCATATCCTAAATCAGGGATTTTCAAACATCTGATGTTTGTAGAAACCTAAAAAATTTTCAGTGCAACCTCCTGTAGAATTTATACAAACTTTTTTCCTCATCTTCTGTAAGTGTCTTAGAAGTTGTTCACAGACCCACCCCCATTAACTTTCCATGAATTCCAAAGATCACATGTCAAAAGCCACAGTTAGAAATTCAGCAGCCAAATGAACCATCTTTTAAAGCTGAAAATAATTAGATTTAGAAGACAAATTTGCGAGAAAAAATTAAAATGGGGGGAAAAAAGAAACCAAAATTAAAAAACACATACAAAATTTCTTTACTGCATGTCAGAACACGCAGCAAACTTAATTTCTCAAGGCCAAATCCAACTGTCTTCATCCCACAGTAAGGTCAGATCTCCAAATCTCTTGCAGCCTTAACGGACTGCTACTGAAAGTCAATGGCAAGTCTCATGTCAGCTCCAGAAGGCAAAACTGGGAGTAGTCAAATCTCCATCATCATTATGTCTCCATCAAGTAACTCATTAAATCTCCATGTCTGTTATTTTAACAGCCAAATGTCTTAACAGGAACACCTGAGCTATGAAGCAGATCTTCCACAGATGGGTCCAGGTCCTCCATGCTGACTCTGACTGAATCCTGCACTCCCTACACTCCCTGCTAGGAAATCTTCGGCAGTTCCCAAGATAGCTGATTTCCTTCAGCCAGAAGCTATTTCATACACATGTAACTGTGGGAAGTGCTATGACAAATTAGGATCTCTGCAGTGTAAAAGTAAGTATACCTGACCAGAAAAAAATAAAATAAGAAAGTAAAAGAAATCAGAAGCAGCAAAAAGCTCAGTATGAAGCTTTTACTCATAGGAAGAAAGTATCCATACAATAATCTTGGATTAGCCCTAAAACCTAGAAATAAATTAGATGTCTGTCTCTGAAAACATTTGTTTTCCTGGTGCTCACTGAACTTTTGAAATATAGTTACTTTTGCACAAATCTTCATATTGTTCAATTATTCAATTCATCTGTGTTGGTGATAAAGCCATCATAACTTATCATTTTCTATAGTCTCAGAATTCAACATTCCACTCCATAAATGTCAAATTGGAAAACACTTAGGCAATGAAGTGAAAACTCCCTGAATACTGTTTATCAAAATAGTAGCATCTGAAAATGAATTCAAATACAGAGCATCTGCTGCTGTGATGCCATAAAAGTTCACAGCTGCATTACCAGACATGTGGTCTACGCTGTCTCGGGATATCTGCTGAGATGGGGAAAAAGAACTCCAGCCCAACAAGGGAAGACAGGCTAAAAAAACTTCCCCCTGTAATAAAGAAATTAAGACAGACAAAGCATCAACCTCGAGTTGAAATGCAGCCATGTTCTTGAACACAGGACAGAGATTTGCTGCCTGTAGTTGCAGCCATTCTTGCCATAATCAGTACTTTGCTGGCTGGATGAGATGCTGTTGATGTGACTCATCTGGGATATCACCACGCTGCAGGAGAAATCCTGCTGTGAACTACAGTCTGTTCAATGTAGGAGTATTACAGTAGCTCACAGAAATTGTTCTGGGGCATTTACAGATGCCAAGATGCATTACTTCTTCTATTACAAACAGTTCAAGTGGAACAGACTGGAACTACTCATTTGAGTAAGATTTTATTTACTGTTGGTACACATGAAAGAGTTGGGTTTTAGCATCTCTTAACAAAAATGCAATTCTAACACATAGTACACTGCAGATTATAAAATCCTTGAGGACGCTTGAGCGTATGCAAACATACACTACTGCAAGCCACACTAACTCTCTCTGCACTTAGGTCTGTCTGCCTCTAGCTCCTCTGCATCCTATCTCCACTACATGCTTTCCTCATACACTTTCCTCAACCTTTCTCACTTTTTTCCTATTTAGGAAGCAATTTAGGATTTCAGTTTTACTGGAAGGATTGTAAGATCTGTGATAGAGATCTGTTATGTCAAAAATTCTAGGAGCTGGCACCAACCAGATTTTCAGTCTAGTGCAATGTTTCCCACATTATCTCTGTACAATAGGCAACTGAAAATCCAGGACACAAAACAAAAACATTAAAAAACACACCAAAATCTCTAATGAAGATTAAGAAACATACAGATGAGTTATGTTTACAAAGCTAGGTAAACAGTGACTGGAGCTCTTACCAACTAAGATGTTCCAGCTCCAGCTCAGCAGGGTTGAGTGTTGCTAGTAAGGGAAGTGCGCTTTGCCCTGCTGCATCCAACTCCAAAACTTCTCAGTTCAGCCTTGCAGTGCCCTTGTGGAACAGCAGAATCAGATGCGCCAGGGCCAAAGTTACTGCAAGTTGCAATGGAACATGCAAACACTTTGTTAATCTTCATTAGTGATTTATGCTTATATGCGAAAATATGACCTGTAGCAACCAAGGACATGTTGTGTTCACACCTGCTGTTCAGAAATGGAGGGAAGCCTTTGGCAAGCACAGGGATGGGAAGCTGCAGGACTAACATCTTAGACCACCACTGCAAAACCTGCCATTGAACTGGGGTCAGAGACTAGGAACACTGCCTAACTAGCCAGAAAGCTGCCCAGCTTTTGAGTAGGCTGAGTACAGAGTATGGAGCTCAAGCTGTCACCCTTACCAATACCACAGCCTGTTTGTGTAGCGGATGTGGAAAGTATCAGCTTCATTAACTTTATCCAATCATGGACCTCTTCAATACAAATGGGAATAGTAATCTAAGAGGGGAAGTGATAAACAAAAGCATGGGGATGCAAACTGTAAGACAAGGGATAAACAGAGACAATGCCAAAACCCTCCGGATACTAATTGACGGACCACTAAGAAACTGAGGGGTGTGCATGAGGTGTGCCTGTGTATTCACTCACAATTCTCAAGTTGAACTAGTCAGTGAGTGGCTCTGGAACCTGGCAGGGGTATCAGGAGGGTTCATGTGGGTATTTGGGGGGAGCCCCAAGTGTGGAGTACCTGTGGAACAAGTGTGTGAGTGCATGTCTGTTTGCAACAAGCACCTAGCTGGACCAGCTGGTGAGTAGAGAACCATGGGGTGGGTAAGGGGATTCATGCAGGAGGGCTGGGCAGAGAGAGGGGCCACAGCAGTGCTTGGGGGATCCACAAAAGTGCATATACTTTCACTATTGAATGTCAATCCTCACCAGTCAAAGAGGAGGACAGGAACATGGCTGTAACACCACTCCTGAAAGTGTTGTGTGTGGATGCTGTTGAAGACAGTACCTTGTCTCTGGCAGCCTGAGTAGCCAGCTATGCACACATCCTCTGTGGGTGTGTGGGTGTGTGGGTGTGTGGGTGTGTGTCTGTGTGTCTCTGGGGTACCTGTTTAGCTTTGCTACTGGTCGAACCTGCAAATAGGAAAGCAGCTGCCCGCGTCCATCGTCTGGGAAGGACACCTCTAGGTTTTAAGGCACTTCAGACTGGGCTCCAGCAGCCAGGAAAAACTGTCAGACTCTGAAGCTGCTGGATGGAACAGCTGCTCATAACATCCCATAACTGTTTGCTTAAAGCTGATGTATAGATGGCCTGCAACACTACAATCATATGAACATTGGCTAAGTAACAGCCCTTCTTTTCATGACCCATACTACCAGCTTCCCATTAAGAAAAAATTTAATTCACATTGATAGTCTTAGCTCACTGCTCCTGGAAGACTGCTGAGGATTTTGGAATAAAATACAAAAGCAATACATCTTATCCCTCCCAGCAGAAAGAGACTGGTAAGTAAAAGTATGCCATAAAAATGAAGATAAGCACATACTTTGTTTAGTCACCTAGTTATAGGAGGGTTACATGAACTAATCTTTAGTTGAGAAAAAAAGTTGGAAAGGAAGAGGTATGGAAGCCATCAAATTCTGGGTTAACTTTCTTCTCCATGCTTTCTGCCTATGCTTCACCTCCATGTCCCCATGCTCTGCATAATTTTCAAGTCATTTGTCTTATTAATTAGACATCTTAATACCTATATGTGCTTCGAAAGCATATACCCAGACAAAAGGTTAAATCTTAAGTTCAAGCAACAGGAGGTTGCCATCAGTTTAAATGGGATCAGAATGCGATTTGTAATTCAGAATTATTATTTTTATTCTCAGTAATTCTTGATGCGTGCCTTGATGCTTTTCAAAATAATTGCTGCTATGGTTTATTATTTATATGCTTAGGAGTCTTTGGAGGTGTTCTCAAATCTTAAGAGATCAGATCTTGTTTTTCATTCTTAAACATTCATGCTTCAGCATTAAAGTGGCTTATTAAACAATATGATCATCATTATTGTGGAACTTGAAAAGGCTGATCTTTTTATAACCTTAAAAAGTAAAAGAATCATTTTAATGTATCCACAGGAATTATGGGAACTTAAATTGTTATTTCTATAATGACAAAAGTATGCTTTATGTCTATAAATTTAGCATAAACTTCTACAGAGACCCTGATTTGTAAACATCTGCTTATCTTCACTTTCTTCTTAATTTTAGAATCGCAAAAATTTTACAGCGAATTCATCAGAGTTATTGCATCTTGTATGCAAAATAACATTATAATCTTACAAGTTGGATGCAGAATTTGTTCAGAAATAAAATGCCTTTATTGCACCTAAATCCTGGAATTCCCTCCATTAAAATCAGTGTGATTTTTCATGTGACAAACGGCTGCTAAAACTGGCAAAAATCTGGAGCTGAGGCCAGAGTACCATAGCTTTTCATTTTGCTGCTTGGCAGTTAGGGAAAAATGGTCATTCCACAGAAACTGGCAGATCTAATCATATGCATAATTTCATTTGGTTTTGCTTATCAAAGAAACACATAAGCTGTATGATTTTCTAAGCTTGTATTTTAGTTTATTTGTAGGATTGACACTTTGAATAACCATAAGGAATAGGAGACACATGGCCAAAAAGTGGAAAAATTATTTTTGTAAATTTTCCTGCTGTGCAAAATTTCTTCAATTTTTAGTTTATGAAAATAGTTCAGCTCTGAAGTTTTTAGCAGCAGTAACACACACAGTAAAAACAGCACCTATGAGCTCCTTTCAGCATCACAGACTATAAAAATAAAACACCGTAGTCCACATCTCAAAAGAGAATCATAGAATACCCTGAGTTGGAGGGGACCCACAAGGATCATTGAGTCCAGCTCCTGACCCACCACAGGACCATCCCCAACAGTCACATCATAGGCCAGGAGAGCATTGTCCAAATGCTTCTCGAATTCTGTCAGGCTTGGTACTGTGACCTGGGGAGCCTGTTCCAGTGCCCAAATACCCTCTGGTGTTTTACCCTTTCCTAATATCCAGCCTAAACCTCCCCTGACACACTTCAGGCCACTCCCTTGGGTCCTGTCATTGGGCACCAAAGAGAAGAGATCAGTACTTCCCCTATTACACCTTTAGTGTACTAATTTTCCTTGCCTCTTTATACTTCTTATTTTCCTAGTAAGTTCAATTTAAAAATTGCCTTTGCCTCACCTAACTGGTGACTGTAGAGAACAAGCCTCTTCTTTCCTGCAGGCACATCTGAGTAGATGCTTCCAGCAAATGTAATATTACCTTCGCTCCCCTGAACTTTCCCTAGATTTTAATTTTCTGTTACGGTGCATCAATTATCCTGAGGAATTCTTCATATTAAAATTAATTGAAAGGTGCATTCAGCAGCTTATTTTCATGCTCAGCAAGCTGACTGCAGTTAAGTATGCTATGACCACAGAGAAGAATATTTTCTCTGAGTATCTTTTTAATCTATGCCTCCCATGTGCTTCTGTACTCTAAAAGCCTTATTTTGGCTTGCTCCCAGTGTTCTCTTGAAACAAAGCCTGGTCTGTCTGTGGTAGATCACTTGTCAGTATGTTACCATACGTGTTCATATCTGAGAAATAGGGTTGGTTACCTCCTCACTTCCATAGAGGAACCAGGAAAACTCATGTTTTATCAAAGTCACTCCAAGATGTTGACTATCAGAATGGTATTCTGACATTTATAGATAATTCCTACCCTTGCCTCCTCTTCCTTCAAAAACTGTTTCAGAGTGACAGTAAAGACTTTATCCAAAGCAACCTTATGACAAAGCAAGGACTGAAGTCCACTACATGTGTTCAGCATAAAGTAGACCACAGGAAAAAAAATATGCAAACAAGTAAAACAAGACTACATTACAGGGAGAATAAGGATTGTATGAAAATACTAACTCACTTTAGATTCTCACTGATTTCCTTAGCTCTCTGTACTTCTCTTCATCTTCTATTTCATAAGTCACTCATTTGTTCCAAGACCTTGAGAGTTTTACTCAGCCCAGCACTGGACAGATTTTTGGTAAAGATAAATCTTAATAATTAGTACCCTTAAATCATTGAGAAGCTGAACTGAATTAATGTATGGTGTAACTGCACGGTGTACAGGTTTTACAGAAGTAGAAAAGAAATAAAATATATCTTTTGTTCTGTATACATGTACTAATGGATAGTGTACATGTGTATTAGTACAGATCTACTAATATTCAGTGAGTGTTTGTTTCCAGCAAATAAAAAGTGACTAAATTATTACTTCCAGATAAAACAAGAGGCTTTACAGATAAATCTAACATGTATTATTAAATATTTGCTTTTACAACATTAATAGCACTTTTACAACAATCCTTGGATACTCTTTGTTGTTCAGCCTTTGAAGAGACGCCCAGGATCTTTTGTGCAGACCATAAAGAGTCTTTTCCCCTTTTATGATAAGCCAGAATTGCAGCCACTGGGCATACTAACACCATGCAACCAAGTGCAGTAAACTGAACTCTGAGCTACAGATAACAAAATCTAAACCAAAGCACCATGCAACAGTGCTTGCTCAAGGCTTGAAAGCAGAGGAGCACCTCCTGCTGCCTTGGATGCAACATCATTTTCTTTTCCTTTTTGCAGAGGTGCTGTTTTCCCCAGACGGCTTGGTGCTGCTTAAGCAGGTAACAAAATCTCTGACACTGCAATGTGCAGATACAGTCAACTTTGTGTTGAACAGCTCGTTATTAGCTGAAGAGCTCTCATGAAAACAAACAGCCCTGCCCTTCAGGCACTGGTACCAAGGACTGCCGTTTGTCTGAGGAAGCTGCATTCTAGAGAAAGTACAAGAGAAAATTAGTCCTCATGCCTGTCCTCTCATTTTGAGAGCCAGTGCTTCTTTTTCTCCACATTCATCCAAACAGAGTTATCTTTTAGCATAACTGTGTGTGGCTCACAGAGCCCAATTTCTAATGAACACATATGATTAATTGGAATATGAGATGTACAGTTCTAGGGGAAGATCTGTATGAAAGGTCCACTGCAGACCACTTATTATTTTGTAATGATTTGACATCAAATCATTCCCATTAGATTTTGGGGAAGTGTATTAATAGGGTCAAACTACCTCTGGCTGCAAAGACTTGTCATTCACTAACAGATAAATGATGGACTAGAGTATACAACTATCAAAGTATTTAAATCATGTGCTATGATACAAATTCTTAGATTATAGGAAACCTACAGAAAAGTAGACCATGAATGTATATTTTTTAATCATTATGAAAAATTTTTATGTCTGCATAGTAAGGCTGGTTGATGTCCTCTTGGTAAAATCCCCCACTTTCTCTGCCATCAGCATCTCAATTTAAAATGTAATCATTGCTAATGATCACTACAGTCAGACATACTCCAGATGAAGAGCTTTCACAGTTAAAGTCAAACTGAGCATAATGAAACCACCCATAGTTCACTGAAAAAAACCTGCATCCAGAGTATGACTCACCTTTCTTTCCCTAAGAATTATAATGAAGAAACAGTTACAAAAATCTGTCATTCTTTGGTAATTCTTATATTTTTCCAACTGATATTTTTCAAGATTATCCACCAAAGATACTGAGCTTCCTCTGTATTTTCCTTGTACCTCACTCTGCACTGACACCTTTGGTATACAGGAAAGATTAAATTTAGAACTAACTAGATAGCTGTAGATGTAAGCTATTTCCAAATATTTTGCTTTAAAAGACAGTCTGAGCCTGCAATCGATACTGCTTAAAACTGAGTACAAGAATGAACCATGATAGCTCGACAGAATCTAGTCCAGCAGTTCCAGCCGATTCTGTCACAGACCACAAGAATTTATAAGCTAACTATTGTAAACGGCCCTGCCTCTCTCCTGTGATACATTGTATTCTGTATCATTGCAAGGAAATAGTTTCCTTTTCCAAAGTCCACTTAAAATGCCAAGTTAACCAGTTACCTGGTTACTTTTTTTGTAAATTCTTCTTTGTAATTTTGCCAGAATTTAATAGCTTAGGCCTTTTATGAAACTGCACCTGATGTTTTTGTGAAAACTTCACCAAAAACTGGTTGCTTGACTGCTAAATGAGGTTGGGGAAAAATACATAGCAACAGCGACATTCATATTTTGAACTGCTTATTTGAAAATCTGAAACTTCTTACATACACATAAATTCTATGCTGATTGTTGGTATAACTGGGACATGAGTTCTGTTATCTGTTCAGGCTCAACAATAACATGAAAGAACAGGACACAGACACGCACACACAGAGAATAATGATCTATCCTGCACAAAATTGTAAAATACCATTCAAAGAAAAATATATCACAAAACCTCTCTTTATGCAACACAGATTTTGCAGGCTAACACCTCAGTTCTCCGTTATTAACCAAGACACCATATTTAAGAATGGGGATAATTCTGAATATTTCACATACTACTCTGTCAATCTTTCTCATATAAATGATTTTTCTTGTAAAAAAGAGTAAGTCAGAAAGAACTGCACAATCATATTAAGTTAAGCCCAGTTATAGACTCTACAAACACAAAGGATTTGTTGAAGTCCAAGAGTTTTGGGTAGCAAATGAGAATTTTAGAATAAGCAAGATATTGATGTTATTTAATTTTGCATATGAAATCCTGGTTCCATGGAAATTACCAGACAAACTCTCAATGATTCTTTGAGACCACCACATCATGGGCTGCTTTGTGACATGAAGTGAGAAATCTTACCCACACTTTGGTCAAACCTTGCAAACATACTAGCAACACAGTAACTGTCTATAGTATTGTACTGCAAACTTTTTCAAAAACTTGTTAATTATCCCATAAACAAGCCAAACCAATCTCTTCACCAAGAGGGTAATTTTTACCTTCTTTGTTAAAATAGCCAAAGCATTATTTTGCTTATGAAAATATGGATTCCTCCTTACACTGTTTATTTGAGATAGTATTTGCATGAGATACTAGAGGGATTAAGTATGCTCAAAAATCATATTTCATTCATAGTTAGCCAGACCACATTGTCAACTATTTTATTTCTGTTCAGGAAAAACTGTCTAACCTTCCTTCTCTCAGGTCTACTGGTGGGGCAGTCCAATACCTCACCAAGAACAAAACACAAATGTCATAATGCCCTTCTTTCAAAAATATGATCTATCCTCATCAATTCCTTGGACAGACTCTCCAAATCCCACACTTGAGGCTTAACAGTGGACAAGAGTAACTGAGACTCAGCCAACAGGACTTGCCTGTTAAGGCAATGATGTGTCTGCAGAATTTTCTTTCTACTTAGACACATTTGTTTCATTCACTACACTGAGCATGTGCAATATAAACTTTATCCAAGGAGGTGCATGCTGGAGATCCACATTATCTCCAACATGTATTTATCCATACAGTTGGAGAGAGTTGCCTAAAATAAACAGCTGGGCCATTATGTTTGTCTACATAACAAGCTTACATTATACAGTTCAAAATAATAGCTTTGATGGAATTTAAATCCCTCTAGAGAAAAGCACTATTTAGCCACAAACTTACAACTGACTGTTCAGCCAAAAAAAATATGTATATGCATGGATATTTTAGGCCAGAAAAGATCATTTTCTTGTGCATACATAAGCAAGGAAATTCAGTTCTGATTTCTGTATCAAGTCTATAACTCCTCCATGAATTACTTGTTTCAGATAGATAGTCTTGGTTTCAATAGAGACAACTCAGCTCTTAGGAGATACTTTAATTCATTCTTTTCATGGTTAGAAATGTTTCCAATTTCAATTGTTATTTTATTTGCAGTTTCAATATTTTGATTTCCAATACATTTTGGTGCATGATGTCTTCTAGGATTAATGACTCTGCTCAGGTGCCAACATTCACAGAGCTCTTTCCACTCATGGTATATAATACTGACTTGATTTTACATAGCACCTGTCATTCAAATGTCTCAAAAAATTCTCACAAGTGTGTAAGAATGGCAAACTTCCTACAGAAATTTCCCCGTTTTGCAGCCAGGCAAACTGAAAGAAAAGACACTAAAGATAATATTCACCAAAGGAATTAAAATAACATGGGAACAAGGTGTCTATGCATTTCTGGGAAGGCAGGGTCAGACAAGCTCTCCAAAGTCACAGGCCAACTCTGGCAAAGCCAGGAACAAACTCCTCATTGTCAAGATTCTTATGCCTGTGCTTCCACAACAAGACAATTGTGACCTGAATATATTATTTCTAGATACTGTTGTATGAAGTTCAGGTGTACAACTCTGCATTTGAAACAGCTCAGAAATACACTACAGATTTAATACTGATGCTTCAATTACAGCAACAGTACAAACTGTCCAGCACAGGAATGCAACAGCTTTTACTTTTACCCCTCTTCATATGAGGCACTTTAAGCCTAATGAATCACAAATACCAATATTCACAGCAAGCCCAAATTTGCCTTGGCAGCTGCTGCAACTCTGACCTGTGGCAGAGAAAATGAAGACCTCAGCCTGGCAGTTCAGTCCCCAGCGACTATGTGTCAATGGAAGCGTGCACACTCAGTCACTTCTTTTCACATCTGAACCTGGGAGGAAGGTTTTTTTCTGGATCAATGAATACTGCTGAGTAGATGAAAGAACTTAATAGGTTCTCTCCAAAATGCAGCCAATAGCTGTCAGAGTGTATTCTGAGACGAGCTTTATTAGGTGTAGACCTCTTACGCCTTATGTCATACAAAGCAGCAGGTCAGATCACGGAAAACTAATGTTTCCAACCACAGGAAATGGGGTTGTAGAACCCTAAGGAAGAAAGTAAATTCTCAATGCATCTATATAATCCCTCCTACAACTCCAATCTTAACTGCTCAAGCACCCTGGGATGTACAGGTTACTGAAATTTTACTGCTATTTTTGAAACAAGGTATATGGGCTTTCACGAATCGTCATTTTTTTTCGCAGAATGAACATGTGACCTCCTGAAATTTACTGGCCACAGAAAGTATTCAGTACTTGTGTTAGAGTATTTCTAAAAGTTCTCTAAAAAGTGTTTCTCCTGGACTAGAAGAGACATCTTCCCCATTATGTTGCCATTAAGAGTTTGAATATCACTAATAAGAAAACGAAACATCTTCTTAATATCTTGATTAACTTAATTAACCTATCATATGGTTCAAAATATTCTATTATAATAAAAGAAATTAGATGGAAAAAATCTCTCCTTCCAAATCTGAACTTCCAAAGATCATTCTACTTCAGGGCATGTCACACATATCATTTAGAAATTTGGAACTCAGACATTTTAAAATCCAGCTGATAAAAGCATATGTTCAGGGACATTAAGACAACAACAACAAAAAAATACCACGTTAACATGGCTTAGATAAACTAGAGTGTCATCTTTGCAGAAAGCACATTCCAGAAGGCTTTGGGGGTTTCCCAGGATGGCAGCTTATTAGCAGAAACTGATTGTCATTGCTTTGAACGAAAACACTTCTAGCTGCGGAGAGCTGTTTTGGCTTGTGTAATAAAGGTAAAATTCACAGAAAACATTTTTTACATATTTGGGCCATGTAAGAACCAGCACAAGGCCCACAACTACCTAACATACTGAATAAAATCCTAACTTTGTTGAAATACATAAGAAATCTCTCTGTAACTTCACATAGACAGGATCTCAAGACACTACCAGACCAACAGTAATCAAACAAGAATAATTCAATCTTTTTAGTGTTCTTGAGCTCATAGCAGGAAAAGACAATTTTTGACTGGCATCATCCAATACTCAAATCTGTAATATCTAACCCTCCACCAGTTTTGTGACATATATCAAAACTTTCATTAAAATTGAGGATTTATACTGATGTGAAATGTAACAATAGCAGAGAATTCAAATTCTTATGTCTTTGCTGACCTGTTTAATACATACAACTCTAAAAACTGAAGGAGTTATTCCATGGTCCAGTATGCAGCTCCTAGCTGTGTGCTCCCTAGATATAAGCAAACCTAAATTACCATTTGATTCCTGGAGCATTTGCTGCTCTGATGTAGAAAAAAGCACAACAGGAGAAGTGAAGCAAAGGAGAATAGGATGGATCTCCTACACTACAAAGAGCGGAGACAATATTGCATGGACACAAAAAACCTGAAGGATTTAAAGGACTATTTCACAGACGAGCAGAGTAAGTCACCAATTATCACACCTTATATATAACATCATGTCCATGAGATTGTTACATGTTTTACTACACTCTGGCATCTTGTCTACACCTATACAATACAGGAGTGACTTGGGTCACATCATAAAATAGGGCTACAGCACTAAGGTGCTTCTGCAGCTATTCTTTGAAGCAAACAACAAAAGTAGGGCCTACAAGCCTCCATATGAAGCAAATCCACTACCTGGCTTTATTACATTTTTTTAACAAAGAGAGGAGCAACAGTTGCACAAACTCCCCACTCTTGTCCCAAGATTTTTATATACACATACACACACACACACACACACACACACACACATACATACACACTCATATATGGAAAACGCAGGTTTGCTTGAGAAAAATAGAAATTACTGTCATATCAGCCAGAAGAGCCACATTAGATTCAGATGAATGTTCAAATAATGTAATACTAACTTGTCTACATAGCCATGCTTTCTCCATGCTCCTCCTTCAAGAGCTATCCAGACAGAATGTGGAGAGTTGCTGCACTATAAATATGCAGTCTGTCTCTGTAAAAACAAACAAAATCCATACCAAGAATGAGCAATAAAAAATTTTTACAATAAAGTATCCTGAAAACTAAAACACAAGCCAAATATAAAATTATTAACAGCAGCCATTCATCAACTTCAATTTTATCAAAGCTGTAACATGAAGTAGTATAAACTTTTGGGTTTTGATGGAATCCAGGATCATTTCTCTGTCTATTTTTCAGATCTCTACTGCAGCTCATATTTTCTTTTTTTATAGTCTGATCATGATGACTGATAATCCTTCTGAAAAATCTGTTTAAAGCAAGTTATGCTCAGCAACAGTCATCCCCTAGCTTTCGCACACAATGAGCTTGTTTAATCACAGCCACATGGTTTTACATGTGACATACGCGAAAGTGATTTTAAATGCTTTTTCAACCATTTCTATTGTTTTGACCAAATCTCAAATTCTATTTTTTAAGGAAAACCTCACTGCATCTAAAACAGTAAGAAATGTATAAAGTAGGATCTGTAGACATTTTCTGTCTTATCCTCTCCTTGATGTTTCTGTCTGAGAAGGTAATTTCCCATCAAGATGAGATTTTAGGCACAGGAATTGCAGAAACCTGCCCAGTACCTTAATTTCAAGGTCCATGTGATTACATGCTCAAAATCTCAGCTTTTGAAACAACAAACTGCCTCAAGATCTAGATAAAAAATATTGAGAACCTGAACCTCATGCTTATCTTAGCAACCTCTGTGAATACCCATTCCTGCAGACCCTCTGTCTACCTTGATACTGTGAACCAGTGTATGTGGGCTGGAGTGTGGCTGGAACATCCCTCCAGGACACATCCCACAGCCCATCACTCAGTACCTCACAGTCTAAAAGGCAGAAATATGGTGGAAAAGGAGACAAGAAGCAGTACAAACGCACATATGACCATGCTAAGGACAATCTTTCAGAGCAATGCAGCTGTTGAACACAGGCTTTTGAACTGAGTGTTTGCAAAGAGTTCTAAAACTACAAACCTCTGGAGAGCAGCTGGCACAACAGAAGAGACCCCTTTTCTAGTGCCCTTTAGCTGCTCTATGTCAAAGCCTCTGCTGTCACTGCTCAAGACCTGAGTGTTATTCCTACCGTATTTTCTCTCTTCTAAACTGCTACCTTTGGCAAATGCCAACAGCTGGCCTCATCATTCCTTGTGGATTTACTGAAAAACATGAAGGAAAACAGTGTTATGATACTAATGCCACACATACTTCTAGCCACACTGCATAAGACCCACTTCTTTCAGTTACTCAGACAAGAGCCTCCCTACTACTTGACTAAGATATTATTTGCAAAAATTATAGTCTTGTTGCTATAGAATAATTGACATTTTGTTGCTGTACTACTGACCAATCTATCTACATTATGCCTTCATAATATCATTATATTCACAGTCCTGCAATTGTCAAGGAGTGAGAATTTACCTACAGTTGTTTACCCACAATTTTTTACCAAAGTATAACAAACTCTGTCAGTTTGTGTGTTTCCTGCTACAGCACACAGCTACTGAATGCCTGTAGTGGAATCAAATGTAGGTGATTAAGCACAAAATTGAGACTATTAATATAAAGCAATCGAAGAACCCACATAATAAACATTACCCAGACCTCCAAGCTTCAGGTCTAACCTGAGAAGCCACAAGCCTCTGAGTCTTAGAAGAGTTTTTGGAAATATGGGTATTCCCAAGCACAGTCTCACAGTTGGAAGAGCAACATTCTCAACTAATTTCAGAGCACATGACTCATTGGAAAAATCTTCCAATTCATATTTCCATAACATCAGCACCCTCTCCAAGGGCCTTCTCGATTCCAGACTGGTTTAACTAGACTCTCTCACTTTCCCCCTCTGAATTCATAGTCTGCTGTAGCAGACCTTCCATATTTTCCTTTTCCTTTTCCTTCCCATTTCCCCAGCAAATGTTTCTTCAACTGTGAGAACAGCTAGATTAGGAAAGAAAGCTCCGAACTGAATTCCAAAGCCCATCCCTTCAGTCACAAGGTTTAACAAAGCCATACTTAACCTGAGGGTGATGCTGATCTTGGCTTCTTAAGGAGTTTTAAGCAATGGCCCATTTCCAAAGCACTTAATATTCTCAGCTGAAAATTACCTCCTAAGCACAAACCTGAAAACCAAGATTGACAAACCTTACTCAGAATTAAATTTGGTCTAGTAACAACTAGAATATTCTATAAAAGAGATAAAGAGTTTTCCCTGAGTCTAGGTCTAAACTCTGGAAGGAAGGAGTGCAGAAACTAAGGGTCACACAGACCACTTTCTGCTCCACATTCTCCCTTTGGACTTTGCCTTCCCTAACGCAGGGTAGATACTTGGTAACATGCACACTGACAAAAATGTTTGTAAAAGCAAAGATTAAGTACTTTTAAAATTCTTCAGAGAAAGTAGGAAAACCCACGACCATCACATCATGAAGTCATAGACTCATTTAGATTGGAAAAGACTGCAGAGATCATGAGTCTAACCAGCACCTTAGCACTCATTTCCAAGTCCACCACTAAACCATGTCTCTACATGCCACATCTACATGCTTTTTAAGTACCTCCGGGGATGGTGACTCAGCCACTTCCTTGGCAGCTTGACAACCCTTTCAGTGGAGAATTTCTTCCTAACCTATAATCACACACTTGCATGCTGTAAAAGCTGCACAACAAAACATTAACAGAAAGCTATACTACTTCATCTGGGCCCAGCCTCTCGTAGTCTAAGTCTGATTCTGTGATAATCTCATCTCTTTTACAGGAATTATATAATGTATGGAATGCCATCTAGTCATAATCTCTGAATTTCACAGGGAAAAACCAACCAAACACCAATCTAACTGAATTTTAAAGTTCACAAGATTAAGAACTTTAATAAAAAAGAACTACAGTCTCAGCTATTTTCATTATCATTTCAACTGTACAGCCAGTAGGACAACAAAAAAATTACAAATTGTGTTCTGCAAAACACAACATTGCTTGTCCTTAATCAGTAAATGCTTCTGTGTGTAATTTAATTGGTATGTATATTGGTTGCAAGCTTGGATCGGACTCATGTCTTTCTAATATAATATAGTCTACTGAACTATGCTCCAACAATGTATGCAGATATTCCACCATGGGCACCAGTTAATGAGGCCACGTCCTGGGAGAATAATATTGAATTAGCAAAAGAATGGCAATAAATTCAGAATAGGCGTCTGCAAAGTAATTTGAGAAGAAATGTCTTCCTGGCAAAGAGCAAAGCAAATACTTTGCAGGGGTCATAGCAAGGGTTTGGGGAAAGCACTTTGGCACTGAATTAATGCAAAGGGATTCTACTGCTCTAAAGACTATAAACCGTATTAATGGCAAGACAGGACTTCCCAAAAAGAGTCTGTTAGGCCTCTGGATGTTTATTATTAATATCTGCTAGCCATTTTTGAACAGGCTACTATTACCAGGCAAATAATTGTGACAGTAAGGAACTGTCAGCTAGAGGTTTATTTTGTGTGCAAGTTTTGTGCTTGTTTGGTAAATCTCTTGTAATCCATTTGGGAGTATGGTCACACTATCAGTCAGGTTGGAAGAGACCACAGTAGGTCATCTGGTCCAGCCTCCTTTCTCAAGTAGGGTTATCCTAGAGAACATGGCATAGGATTGTGTCCAGACAGTTCTTCAATATCCCCAGTGAGGGAGACTCAACACCCTCTCCAGGCAATCTGTTCCACTGCATAGTCACTGCACAGTAAAAAGTTCTTCCTCATATTCAGGTGGAACTTCCCATGCATCAGTTTCTGCCCATTGCCTCTTGTCCAAGTGGTTTGCACCACCAAGCAGAGCCTGGCTCCATCCTCTTGGCTCTCCCTTTTAGACATTTATACACACTGATGAAGTCCCCTCGCAGTCATCTCTTCTCAAGGCTGAACAGCCCCAGATCCCTCAGCCCTTCCTCATAAGAGAGGCGCTCCAGTCCCCCAGTCATCCTCACAGCCCTCCACTGGACCTGCTCCAGGAGCTCCATGTCTCTCTTGTGCTGAGGAGCCCAGAACTGGACACAGCACTCCAGATGTGGCCTCAACAGGGCTGAGTACAGGGGCAGGATTACATCCCTCATCCTGCTGGCAGTGCTTTTCCTAATGCACCACAGGATTCTGTTGGCCTTCTTTGCCACAAGGTGGCCACTCTCCTGGTGTCCCAGTATGTTCTTCCACCAATTCCACAAATTTTGTGTATCCAAAGATAATGTTCTAAATTCCATTTTCCGTATTACTGTGATAGCAAACTGACATCAGATTTCTTTTAACATAATTAGAGCAGACAATATCTTCCAAATATAGCTTTTAACATACTACTTCTGTTTAAAATCTGGTGTATATTAGGATCATTGTAGTAAGATAGTTTCAGCTGAGGTGGAAAAACATTCTAACAAGTCATGGATCTCATGCTCAGTACTGGCTGGTGTCCCCAGGCACAGGCCCAGGTAGTGGGACCTACCATGGCTCTTTCACACTACCACAAGGATGCTAGGGACATTTGCAATCAAGGTCAGCTAGCACCCTCTCAGGCACTTAGCTGGTTCAGTCCAGAAGCTCTTTCCAAACAGTCAGTTTGGATATGACCATCTGAAAGACAGTTTAACACCCACACACAGCCAGACCACTCTGGCTGGCCTCATGGCCAGAAAACAGGTCTTGGCTTCATCAGTTTCTTAACACAGATATAGCAAAAACACATCAGAAAGAAAAATCTGTGTAAGTATGGTAGCTAAGTATTCATGATAAATACCAGTTAATTATCCAGTGTTTGAAGGATGTCCCCGTTACGCTTATTGTGCTCACTGGTCTTCTGCGAGACAATGACAAATTGAATAGATCAACATGTTGATAACTTTGGGGTTTAGAGTATTAGTCTGTTTGCAAATGAAAACAACAGTTCACCCAACTTTCAAGTACTTCAAAATGCAGTTTCAATCTTTGTAAACAAACAATCCTTCATAGCTCCCTTTCCTTTAATATGTCTGTTTGAACTGATTTACTTACAGTGTATCTTCTGGAAGAAGTGTTTAACATCATTTTTGCAGAACATTTTACTTACTACACAACAAAGACAGTTCATTTAAAATGCATCTCAGGGAGACAAGAATTAATCTCTTCATTTTCCAGTCTGATTTTCCATGAGATGCTTCAAAAAAGAAATACCACCACATCTTTTATTCTTACTATTATCTCCATTATTTGAGTTTCTTTCCATTTATAACACTGGATGTAGCATAATTTATCTTTAGAAATGCAACTTATTATATCTAATTCTCTTTCTGCCTTCATTTTTTTTCTATCTTCAATATTTCCATTTTGTGTTTTGCTCTTTTTCCCCTTTCCCTTCTCCCTCTCCTGTTTTCTTCCTTCCTTGTTCTTTTTTTTTTTTCTGTTTTGTGTCATCTAACTTCTCCTTCCTACAAAAATAATAGTCACACCTCAGGTGAAACAAGCCAGCTGTTAAATACACAATAATTTATAGCAAGAAGCAGACCTCTGCCAAGTCTCAGACACTGTATCAGGTTTATTCAGTTGACCCCACCCTGACATCCACGTCTCTACAAAGCACAGTTGCAGGGCACATCCCTTTTTCCAAGCAGAGGGCTGCCTCACACCTTATGCACCAAGTTTGTCTAGCAGAAGATCATGCAAAAGACAGAAGCTATAGCAGCTGTTATGTACACCATGTGTGCTCCAAGGAACAGTCCTTGGGAAAGCTTGTTTGCTGCAGCAAAATGCTGCCCCAACACACAAGGTTGCTTTCATTCCTCTTTATGAAGGAATACATCAGGTGTACATCTCACGTGTACATTACATATGTGATATGCCTTTGTTACCTTGAATTACCCAAAGGAAAGACAAAACTCCAGGATTTTGAGCAACAATTTTACACCAGATGGATGGACAAATAATAGCACTTTTTTTTCATCTAATGCATAGCAAAATGGAAGGAATAAAATTAACTAGATACAAACTTGTTCTTCAACAATGTGCAACTGATTACAGAAAAGCAGAGCAATTTATTCAGACACATTCAGATGGAGAATGTGAAAAACCCTTATATTACTGCTACCACTATGATACTGAATTCAGCATGTGACATTTATAACAGGCTTCTAATTAATGGGCTTTTAGGGTGATTTAAATTGACAGAAATTATAATTACTTTTGGAATTTCACCTTTATTAGAAAAAAGTAGTGTAACTACTATTGAAAAGCTCTAAAAAACTTGGTTTGATATCACATTCAGTCTCTGAGCTAATGCTACATATTCACAGGTATCAAAGCACAAACCTCTACTACTTAAAGAATTAAGTGAAACTAACCAATTGTCAGAACTCGTAGGCCATTAGCACTCAACTGTATCAATGCTTTGTCGAAAAGGTCCTTTCCATTTCACACCTAGCATGAATGTAGTTTCAACTGACTCAAATTTTAGCACTTTTTATCAATGGGTTTTAAAATCTCAATACTGGGATGCGCAGTCCAACTCTATCTGTGAAACAGCAACTAGAAAAAACAAAATAATGTAAAAAGGGGTTTTTCCTCTTTCCTTCTACTTCTTTGTCTTTAAACTAGATCCTATGAAAAGTAACCTATGCTATATTTTACATCTCTTGAGATTTTAAAAATCTGATTTATTATTGTGTATATCTAAAGCATTCTTCATTGAAGTGACAAAATTCTGGTTTTTCTGATTAAGTGAGAGTTTCATCGTTCAGCTTAGTGGGGAGAAATTAAAAGACAATTTAGAGAAATATCTCCTTTGTTTCTACTTATTTCAGTTGGAGGAAAATGGTCACACTTCTGACAAAAGGAACAATTGCAGTGGTATATAAATGATAACAAGATGTTGATATAGACAGACACAAGAGAGTAAAGTGAAAACCATTTACATTTCACATTAGACTTTTCAGAATCTTTATGCACAAAAAAAGGTAGTTTATTGCTTTATTTTCCACAAGTCTGTTTTCCTGAAAAGCTCTGCTGTATCATTACATCTCATTTGCAATGTTCCTCAGATGCCTAGTTTTTGTTAGGTGGCCTTGCATCACCCTGTCACACTTTTTTACGTACTAAAACATGCAGAAAAAAGAACAATAACTTTCCCCAACCAGAAACACAGATGGGCAGAAGAAATTACTGAGGATGAACATCTTTCTTTTTGTCAGGTCTTCCAGACATAAACTCATTTTAAAACAATCAGGTACTCTTTTGCTGACAAATTCAGCAAAAGACTAAAGAAAACTGAGTGATACAAACATGTTCCGCTATTGCTGCAGATAAAAGGCTTCAAGTACCTCTGTACTACAGGTTATCCATCCCACTTGACTAGCTGTGCAAAAAAAGAAAAACTTGATTTTTAAAAAAAGGCATCTCTGAATCATGTAGTTTAAAATCACTGATTGTGTAAGAAAGTTCAGGACAGAAAATGTAATTTCATTTATACTAAGAGACCAATATAATGCCAGTATTTCAGTACTAAGTTCTGCCATCACGTCACTTGGGCTGCCTCTGGCAAGATTCACCTATTTGAGGAGGAGTTACATATTTAGATACACGTGGTACTGAACTGTCTGATGTGGAAATGGTTAATGATGGAACAGAGTAACAACATCTTGCTTTAGAGTTAGGCTGAAGCGTCAGCATGAAAGTTTAGAACAGTGCTCATTCTCACATGCTCCACAAATGATGGACACTGAGAAGCTAGCAAAACTAGTGGGCAGAGCAACAGCTGGGTAAACATCTGCTCAGTAGTTTAATTCACTGATGTTGTCAGCATTCCACCCTTCCATGTAACCAACAGTCCACTTAACCCACACAATCTCTGGGTAAGTAGGTTCTTATGTTTTATCCAGTGAAGGAGAAATGCAGAAACTTTTCCTCACAGTACATTTATTGTATAGCTAAAGCACTAACTGAAACTAGAGCACTAACTCAAGCACTGCCTGCAATTTCCATTTCTCCACTTCTAGCAGGCTTGGAGAGTGTACACAGCTTCCCTACAAAGATTTTTAACTCAACTATTTATTAGCACCTTTGAGTTACTCAAAGGCACTTAGCAGCACAGGAAGCAATACAAAGATTCTGCTGATAAATGGGCATTGAGAATGGACCCCCCCCTAAATCCTGACAGTAAGGGATTTCTTCCCACATATATCATAATGCAGCATCAAAAATTTTAACAGGGTTTCAGAGAATAGATTGAAATCTTGTTAAGGCTTCTACACAGAACTGTAGTACAAACTACAGTATTCTACCGGGTTTTCAGCTGCCTTTCCAGAACTGTTCTCCTTAGACTCTGTTTACCAGCCTCATACAGAGGTCTGAAGCACCTGAAAATGTTTGAATTGGCATGACATGCCTACATTTTCATGTTTCACATCTTCATATGTTTTACTCTCCTATCTTGCACACCAGAAAATGATTTGCACCTGCCCCTTAGTTCCAGTATCATGAGATCAAACATGTAGATTACAAATAACTGATCTGTTTATAAAGCACAATGGCACCAAATCAAATTGAGGCAATACTAGCTAGGACACACAGTTCCCCGTCTACTGCATTCTCTACCACTATTACAGACAAGACTGTCAGGATTCTATCGTTAATTAAAAAAAAAAAAAAAAAAAAAAAGGAAACTATTCATGACAATAGGTTTCATGTATTTTATATTATAACTTTTTCTGGTTTCAGTAATTTTAGTGGGTGCTTCCACTGATTTTCATCACTTCTGATTTCTGGCTCCTAAAATATACTGAACAAAACACAAAAAGTAGCAGTCTCCTCCTGCTGTTCCATTGATGTACTTTATTCCTTAACCAATCTTCACTTTGCATTTTCCCCTTTCGCCCCCAACAGGTGAGAGCCAACAGAGAATATACAACCCATGAGATGCGGCTGAGGTGAGCACCTGCACAAAGCACAGATATTTTGTGTCAGGTATTTTGTGTTGTAGGCCCAGCATTCAAGGAAGTGGAGGCAGAACACACTGAGAGAGGGCTTGGTCCAGGGAAGGTCTAGCAGTGCAGTTAAGATAGTGAAGAGTTTCACTGAAGTTACCAGGACAAATTGCCATGTGCAATGAACTCAAGACCTTGGGTGATCATTAGGGATGAAGTTGGAACTGCACACCTGCTTGAGAGTGAGCAAACATTTCAGTCCTTTGTCAGAGCAGGGCTTGCTTAGTCCATACTTCACAGGATTAGATTCAAACAGCCCACTTTTTATAATCTGATTACAGAGCTTCCACAAAAATGAATTCCAGTGAGGTTATATTGGGCAAAACCATGTCTGTACATAGAATAAAGTAATTCTAACGTGCTCAATGCTTGCATCAGGTGTCCAATTTCCATTTGGATCATTGTTACAATCCAACCAAGGAGCAACAAACAAAATGTTTCTATGCCAACAAAATATCAATTATATATGATTTTATTTCCCAAATTACTAGTTAAGTACCTCAACATCTTTATCCATGACAGTGTTTTTCTGTTCTCAGGACAAAACATCTAATTGTAACTCATGTTTTGAATTTCTAAAAATTATCTTACAATTATCTTCTAACAAATATTTAGCTAAACAAACATTTCCTGCCAACAAAAGTACACTAAACCATTCCAACTTGAATGACCCTTTAGCTTAATCATTAAGGAACTTCAGTTACATTCAATGGAAATACAATTTTATGGTTTAAATGTTGGGATTTTTTTCACACTTTCTACAAAGCAGCACCAAAACTACTAAAAGAAAAAAAATGCAGTTTCTTCCTATCTGGACACTTGGTTTCCATCACATGGATTCTATGCATCATCTACTTAGAGAAAAATAAAAGAATAGTTGCTAGTGTATTGATCTAGCATGAAGGTAAAGCAGAGAAGACAAAACCTTTGCTGACAGAATTTTATTGAACAATACAATCCTCAGGTCCTAAAAGCATTATGAAGTGCAAGTCCACTACATCGCTACAGGTTATTTTGTAGTTCATGGTACACAGAATGCTACACTAAAGGAATACTTTTGTCTGGATACTTTTGCCTTTGAACAATAAAACCAGTTTTATTTTTCGTAACTACTGCATACAATTTACTATTAACTGTCAAGTAGATACAGCTACTGCAATTCCAGATCTGCACAAAAGCTGCACACGTATTGAATTCAAGTGCAAACACTAACAGTATTTATGTTAGTAGGGTATCAGGAGTATCTGCCTTGCATCCGAGCTGTTCGCAGTACTTTTGTTTCAAAGTCTGCCTCACTAGTAAGCTTACATCTACCCGGTGAACGATTTATTTAGCACTGAGTTATGTTCGCACGCAAGGGAATAGAGCAATCCCCATCTGTCTCTCATCCTTCCAGATACCCAGCGCACCACCATTTTCCCCGCAAACAAAGGTTAAGGAAAGCCCAGCTCCTGTGAAAATAAAGGCAAAGGGGCAACTCGCCGGGTCGGGAGCGGCACGGGGGGCGCAGCCTGGGGGCAGCCCCCGGCGGGGCAGTGCCGAGCCGGGATCCCGACCGGCGGGGCAGGCGACGGCAGTACTAAAGTATTTCGGACCCAAGCGCAGACAAAAGAGGGTGTGTAGCAGCTGCGCGGAGCGCGGCAGCCGCCGGCACGCCAGCCCGCTCCGCTCGGGAGGCAGAAAGTCCATTTCTGGCAAGGAAAAACCCACCCACCCGTGCCGCTCCCCTCCTGCCCCTCGCCGCCGATGTCAGGGGCGCGTTTCCCGGTGCCCCCAGCCACCGCCGGCAAGAACGGTCAAGGCGCAGCCCCTCCGCTCCCGAGGAGGGGTGACGGCTTCGGGCGGGTTGAAGTTTGGGGACGAAGGGTAGACCTCGACCACACGCACCCCCGCTCGCCTCGCCGCTTACCTGTGGGGAAGTGCGAGGTGCCCGCAGCCCTCCCGGCGCAGCGAGCTGCGGAGCTGCGCCGTGCCCGTCAGACACGGGGCTTCTCCGGTGAGGCGGCGGCTGGCTCAGGGAGTGACAGGGCGGCGGCTCCCCTCGCCCTTCCCCGGCACCGTGCTCGGCGAGAGGCGGGCGGGGGCAGGCATGGCGAGCAGGCAGGAGCGGGGCCGGGGCGGTCACTGCCGGCCGGAGGAGGACGCCCGCCGCCCGGGGGCTGCGCGCCCCCCCGCCGCCGCCAGCGCACGGCCAGCCGGAGGCGGCCTCCCCCTGCTCGCCCCGCGGCGACGGGCGGGTGCCATAGCAGCGCTCCGCGGGAGCCGCCGAGGGGGAACGGCCGCCAAGCAGCCGCCCAGGGGGGCGTGGGCGGGCGGCGGCTCCGCGGCGCAAAAGTTTCCCGGCTCCTCAGCAGGGTGTCCGGGTGGCGCTCGCCCCCGGCGGCGCCGCGGGGGTGGTGGAAGGGGACGGACCCCGCTGTCACAGCCGGCCCGACCGCTCCGCTCAGCGCCCCGCCGCCCGCCCGCGGCAAAGTTTCCCTCCGAAACCTCGCGGCTGCGGCCCTATCTCCATGGAAACGACCCCCTGGTTTCCCTCCGCTCCCCACGGGACGAGGCGGAGGCGGGCAGCCCTCTAGCCAGTCGCGGTGATGGGAGGCAGACGGGACGAGCCCGGCGGGCGCTAGGCAGGTCCGGCCGCAGGCAGCGCCCGGGACGGGACGGCGGCCGGAGAAAGGGGCAGGCTGAGCCGCGGTACCGGGACGCGGCTCCTTCTCCACCTCCCGCCCCCGGGGAAGTTTGCCGGCTCCCCCAGGGAGAGCGCGAGCAGCCGCTCCCGCCCGGACCAGCCGACCAGAGCGCCTCCTCCGCGGGACCTCCCCGCGCTGCTCTGCCGGCAGCCCCGCCGGAGCGGCGGATTTGTAGCGCGCCCGGTTCCGCCCCGCCGGGCTCGGGGGCCGCGGCCGCGAGGGAGGAGTCACCGGCGCCGGAGGGGAGCGCGGGGGTGCCGGTCACGGTGTCGCGGGCGCGCCTGGGGTCTCCCGGCGGGAATCGGCCTTTCCTGGCGGGGGTCGGTCTTTCCTGACGGTGCACAGGGGAGCGGGGGCTCTCCGGGTGTGGGGCCGGGTTCTCGCCCTCCCTGACCCCGTGTGAGAGCCCGACGGGAACCGTGGGAGAGCAGAATGATTCACCGCAATGTGGGGGCTCTTGACCTCGGATGCAATTACCTTTTATGATTCAGCTTTTCCTTTTTACGCATATTTTGGGGAGTTTCTTTTGAGGCCGCCCGCCCACCCCTCGTGTCCAGCCAGAGACGGCAAAGTTGATCTACCTGGTGCTCGCACCTTCCAGTCGGGCGAGGTAATACAGCAGATGGGCTTGGGAGAGGGGATGACTCCAGCCTGCATGGGAGCTCTCCACATCAAACATGTCTTTTGGGGGGAAAATAAGAACAACCCCTCACTTGGTTTGCATTGGTAGCGGGTTTTATTTCATATTTTAAAGTTGATTTAAGTGTTGCCGTTTTCTTTTATTCAATTTACTGTAATTCTACCTAATGCATCTCCCAGAAGAAGAAAAATACTGACCTTGGTATAAGCATATCTAAATTTTTCTTGGGAACTGCTTTCCTCAAGACAGTGACTTAGGAGCTGCCATCCATCCTGCAATAGTACTTCCAGTCCTAACTGCATGCAATTGCTTTGTGGTTTTACAGTGTGTTGTCAGTTCTCAGTGTATGCTTTATAAAGAATATAATCCTGGTGGCTGCAGTGGCTTCTGCATTAAATACATCCTCCATTATCACCTTATTGTAGCAAGGAGATACACATGCCAGCAACTCTGGACTAGCAAAGAGGCAGGTACTATTCCTCAGAAGTTTGAAACATTGCATTTCCCGCTGTTCGGCATGTTTTGATTCAAGGAGTAAAGAATCACTTTCAAGTGTCAGATTTCTGTCTGTTCATTCAGCTATTGCTGGATCTATAATTTGGTTTGTGTGTGATGTAACATGTATTTCATGTCAACTAGTGAGAGGACTGGTCTGCAGGCAGTTGTCAACTTCAGATATGTCAAATTTTGAAAGACCCAGCTGTGTATCACACAGAGGCAATGGATGAAAGGATGATAGATGTCCACCAAATCCCAAGTAGATGCAGTATGTCTACAAATAAAAAATCAGAAATTTTCTTTAGAACTTATGGAAAATGTAGATGTGGAAGAGATAGGGAAATGTCACCCTCCTGTGCTGTCAGTAGATGATGAAATTTTGACCAGGGATGTGACATGAACATGCTGGTTTCATCACTGCTCTTGTACTGACTCTGGAAAGGCTGGGGCTTTTAAATCTACAAGGCAAAAAATTTGTTCAGTTCTTGCTAGTGACCTTTCTTTTCCCTCCAACAGTGGATGAGGTAGAGTATCACCGTGCCTTTTTTCTTGTCATTGTTTAACCCCAGCTGACAACTGAATACCACACAGCCACTTGCTTGCTCTTCCCTGGTGGGATGGCAGAGAGAATCACAAGAGCAAAAGTGAGAAAACTCATGGGCTAAGATAAAGACATTTAATAGGCAAAGCAAAAGCCACGTATGCAAGCAAAGCAAAACAAGGAATTCATTTACCGCTTCCCGTGGGCAGGCAGGTGTTCAGCCATCTTCAGGAGAGAGGGGCTTCATCATGTGTAACAGTGACTTGGGAAGATAAATGCCATCACTCTGAACGTGCCCCTCTTCCTCCTTCCTCTATTTGCTGAGCATGATACCATACACTATATCCATGTGGCTAGTTGGGGTCAGCTATCCCAGCTATCCAGTCTGTGCCCAGCTCCTTGTGCACCCCCAGCCTCCTCCCTGGTGGATTGGAGTGAGAAGCAGAAAAGGCCTTGGCTCTTACGTAAGCGCTACTTGGCAGTAATTAATGCATCCCCATTTTATCAACAGCACAAATCCCAACAGCTAGCCCCATACTAGCTGCTAGGAAGAAACATCCTCATAAACCCTCAGATGATTTATGGCCTCAAACAGTGCCCATCCTGGAAAAAAAGACCCTAGGCAAGTGACAGAAAGAACCAGTGTGGTTTTGTGGACAGAGTAAATAGGCTGGAGGATAATTTCAGTATTGTTACTAGGTGAGAAGCATCTCTAAGGTTGACTTCCCCTTCCATTTGCTGTCTATGAAAAACCCACTGACAGTGAACCACAACTGTTGGTTTTATACATGATCCATAAGTTATATGTAGAAAAAAAGTGATAAATTATTGTGGGCAACACATTTTGTGGGAGATTGCTGTGGATTATAGTACAAGAGCTGCCCACCCTAGTGACAGACATATGGAAGATGTGTTTTGCAAGCAGATGAAGTTCAGTTTTGCTACTTTCCTGTGTTGCCTGGAGCCTTCTAAAATTCTACCAGTGCATTCTTAAAGATGGGTAGCATCTGCTCCTTTTCCTAAGTACAACAGTTTTATACTGACCTTAAAATCACTGATTTAAGGAATTTGCTCCTGATCTGCAGTAGAAAGAGGAGAATGACTGAGATCTGAAAGAGGCTCTTCAGATCTCAGTCATCTGCACATCTTTGGAGAGTCAATGTCAAGACCAATATTTCAGGCATTAAATGTCAACACTGATATTGCTAACACTCAATAAAACAAATATTTTTGTACATTAATTATGAAAGTGGTTACTTCTGAGATTATAGCAAGAATCAGTAATTTTAGTCTCATGAGTGAAAGGCATGGAATACTTTTATTTGAAAGTTGGGATGTCAGCAGTATTTTACTAATTTCGCTTCCAACCTACACCTTTCAGTTTATGCTATGAAAAGACATCCATTTACTGTAATAAGCAAGACAGTGGGTGGATCAAACTGTGTGTCTTCCATAAATTTAATCCAATTAAAGAGAAAGCTGGCATTCTTTTAGTTTTGGACATGATATTTTTCTAAGATCTAGATTCATTTCTAGTTCAAATTTCAATAAAAATTGTGATACTTGACTGTCCTGTGTAATAACAAGTTAAATGTGAAATATCCTGAATTTGGAACACAAATGAAACTGAAGATTTAAAGGATCCCCACTAGAGCTAAACAGCTGTAGTCAGGTCCAGACCATTACAGTGAGAATAAATGACACCATAAGTTTTTGTTTTTGCTAAGACTTAGTGTGAATTGTACTGTGATACTGTTATCTTACATACCTTGTTTTCCATATTATATTAAATTTTTAAAAATTGCTCTAAATCTGTTATCCCTTTAATTCTGATTAAGACTATGGATGCTAGAAAGCAGGAGCAGAGGAATTTTCCAGCTGCTGAAGCATTTTGTGAAGTTTTCCCTTCTCATGCAAGCTAGCTGAAAACAGTGTAGAGATTTTTGTAAGCCAAGACTTTATCTTGCAGCTGCACAGTCTTGTTATGGTACACTAGAGAGAATATTCTGAATGGGTGTTAGAGAACCTCAGCCAATCCTTCTAAGGGGTGGCTGGTCAAGCTCCCAATCATGTCATGCTCTCTTACGTACAAAGGTATATAACCTAGCTTGTGTTTAATAAAATAATTCCATTTTCTCCCTGGACTTGTGTCGTGATTTTGGCTTGTTTCTTGGTACAACAGTGACATAAGACATAAAAGAAGTCTTCAAACCATCAATTGTTCATACTGATTTGTTCATACTCAATTTTTTTGTAGTGTAATTGGTGAGAATATGGTATCTATAAGCAGTGAATGAGTGTTAAGAATTTCTTGGTGATAATAAATTATTTGTTAGTCAATAAATAATAAACACGTAACGGCAAACAAAACTCTGCCCTAATAACTGATTTCTGCCTCTGAAAGTACAAAATCTAATCTCTTTAATCTGTTCATGAGAAAATGTTTAAGTAATCACAGACCAAAATGGTGTCTAAGTATTAAATAATAAGCCTGTTCCATGTACTCAGGAGGTACATGCTAGTAACCAAAATGCAGACATAAATGATCTGAATAATCCCACTGTCTCTCTTAAAACAAAACCCACCTTTTCTCACCATGAGAGGTTTGGAAGAGGTGTCCTTACCGGTTTTTCTTGTCCTATGCTATACGGGCTTACATACAAGCTGCAAACTGGCTTATACATGCTTTACTGACAGGTTAGCTCCTTGCCCCTTAGACCAGTATCTATTACCAAACAACAAGGTGGTTAACAGGTAATTAACTTTTTTTTTCTTCTCTGGTGCCACTAGTCCCCAGGAGTTCATCATCAATGCCAGCAGAGCTACTTTGCTGGTGTCCTTATAACACCAGTGTGAAGCTCGTTTCTATATTTCCTAGAAAAACCTTGAAAACGACTTGGCTGCTGCAATGCTGAAACCCTGATTCTCAAGCTGACCATTTCACTTCCTGGTACTCATCTGTTACATACCATCTTTACTCAGCTGGAAGCTTTTCACAGCATGCAGTATCTCCTCCGTTTGCAGCTGTATGCCACCGAGGGAAATCAGTGAGATCCTGTTTAGCAGAAGTATGGTGCAGATATTTGATAACAGCAAAGAAAGTCAAGAAACACAGGGCCAAGAAAATGTCAAAATCATACCGAATAATCTTGGCATGTGTCACTATTTATCTTAGCAATAGTTACACAGCATGCAATACTATGTAATTTGCCATTTATTGGCTCAAGCTTTACCTCAACCAGTTTTTGAAACTAGTGAGAATACAGACAGAAATGTCTGCTTCCAAATGATTTGTGAGCTGTCAACAGCAGTTAAAATGCTGATTTGACTTAATCCTTTCATACTTTGCTATAGTCTAACTTTTTTAAAAAAGATAGAAATTCATCACTTCAAGTATGATGAAAGCCTATATATATAAAAAATAAAGCTTTGAAAATCATATTGGTAGTTTCTTTAAGTAGAAAGTCAAGGTTTTCTCTCTGCTAGCATTGAAAGTATATATGGCCTTTTCTATATGAAAAGAATTTGCTGGAGTATCTATTCTCTTATTAACAGCTGAAGTATGAAACAAGTGTTTGAGTTGTTAATCTGTCTGAAAGTGGTATAAGAAATCAGGTTTTCTTAAACATGTTCCACTGGCATAATAAAAATTTATTTTGGTTTTATTTGAAATGTTCATCTGAAGAATGCATTATTAGATATTATGAATACCTGGATATGTTAGAATGTACAATGTTGGTGTCTAATAAAAAACACAGAAAAAACCCCATTATTTATTATGCACATATAGGTGAAAAGACTGAACAATACACTGAATAAAGGAAGTAAAATAGCTATGAAGTGGAACTCTCCTTTAATGCATAGAATAGTGAGGAAAAAAAAATTCCCAAAAGGTGTTTCTTTCTTTCTTTTCAGTTTATTATTAAAGTCACTGCAGTTTAAGAACTTCAGCCTATGTCTGGGAGATTTTCTCTAGCTGGCATCTTTAAATAGCAGCACCATCTTGAAAGAAAGTTGGAAAGTAACATACAGCTTTCATGTCCATCACAGCAGAAGCATTTAATAAATAAAGTACTAGTGGAATAATTTGGGGTTTTTTTTAAGAAAAAATATACAGAAAATATAGTCTTTTCTCAGATTACTGAATTCTTTGGAACAGATGCTTTTTCTTCTCTGCATGTAAGATTTCCTGCTATTCAATCAAAAAACACGGCTCTTCTGTTTGAACTGTTTCAAGTCAAGGCAAGAAGGTGGGATGCTGGGACTGTAGGTAGAGTATTGCTTTGTTTGCATAAGGATTTGTCTCTGCATTTTATACGCCAGAAGTAGTGCCAGCAAAAGAAAAGATGGCTTACAGGATTGCCAACTTTTCATCATTTATTTCTGGGAAGATAACAAAAAGCAACAGAATGTGCAACTTAGCTTACTAGTTTCATAAGAAACTTCCCATGCAAGTGCTGTCATGAGCATCAGTCATACTATCTCCAGATAAAATTCCACTGGGGACTTAGAGGAAATTAGGAGCAAGTGAAGCAGGACCATATTTGAGAGAAGTATTGTTCTCTTCTGAATGAATATGTAAATAATGGAGAAAGAATAATTGCTTCACAATTCTGAATGGTGTCACTGAAGTATTTTATATGTCACATAGTAATTATCGGTGATGATTTCAGTTGTGGCGATAGTGAGTTCACTCTTCATGCCATTCCATGCCATCTCAAATTTTTCTCATTATTGTTGGGGTAGAGAGATCTATGAAGCACCAGGAGAAGTGAATAGATGACTCTTGTTTGAAAACATATATCCGTACCAAAATGCATCATTAAGAGAAGTATTCCTCTGTCACATACTTCCATAGGAAAAAAAGCCATATCCATGTAATAAATTCAGTCTTATTATGTAAAATGTGAAAATAATTACCTACAACTGCTACCAATGAGGTTCCTAAATATTATTGTTTCTAGACAAAATAGAAACTGGAATTGAACAGCTTGCTTTGTTAAGAAAGCATGAGGATATTAGAAGCTTTCTGTTGTGAGGGCCTTCCAGTATGACACGATTGTGCAAGTCTCTCGAAAAAATAAGTCCCATTGGCAGCCTAGACAGAAGTTGGCTTTTATTTTAAAAGTTTGAGAAGGTGCACAAAACCTTCAACATCAGGTCTTCTTGGAAATGTACTGTAAAATATCAGTCATCGTTTCCAAGCTTTATGAAAAAGAGATTGTAGTTTGTTGTTCTGTTACTTTTTATGCTTGTTTCTAAAAGACAAATGCTGAATAATTCTGTAACAAAGACTACCAAATATGACAATTAAAGCAGACTACTTACTGGGACCAGGAAATTAACATTTCCTATGAGAATAGTTATGAAATGGTGTTTATGCCCAATCCAATATTTTGATTCCAACTAAACACAAATCTATAGTCTATGTTACCTGGCATTTCAAGGACTTAAGGACTTCATCCTGTGTAAAAGATTAGTCCCTGTAATTTTTTTTCTCACCAGCCCTCTCAGGACTTGGTTTTAGCCACCACTCTTTTTTTTTTTTAATCTAGTGAGGATTTAAGGAGGGACTGACAGTTGACTGCTTAAGTCCTGAGGTAGACTTTTGGAGAAGAAAGATTGCTCTGGTTTTGGTTTTTACATTTCAGTGGTGTTAGAAGCTAGAGTAGGGACTCAGGGCGCAATGTTCACTGACTAAAACTGAGGGAATAGAGTAAAACTAAGAGTAAATACGGTAGAATTAAGGGAAGTATCCCTTTTTTTTTTTTTTTTTGACATGACTCCCTTTAAATTCAGTACCCAAAATATTTCTCTTAATGAAGTGTGGCTTGAGCCTCCTCAAGATGCAGACACCATAAAATAAACATTTCAAGACATACTTAACTTTAAACATGAATAAACGTGTTTAAACAACTGAAAACCCAATGGGTTTGGACAGTGTTCTGAGTGTCCTGCTAAACTGACTCAGTGATGACTTTGGGGTCTTTTTAGATTAAGATTAAGGTCTTTTAAGATAATAAGGTTGGAGTCTTAATTCTTAGTAGAGTTTTCTAAAATATGAGTATTAGATAAAACTTACTATTTTGTAATTTTCAGAGTACAGTTTAGCCCAGCAGTAAGGTCTTCAGATACTCTGCTTGTCCTCCTCAGGAGGTGCTCTGAAACAGTGGAGAAATATTTTAAGCCCTGAAGGAAAGAAGACAGAATGACTTTGTGCCTTTTTGATTTGGGTCTTCATACAAACTATTTCTGTAGTCATATGCCCCATCAACATATGCATGATAAGATGTTACAATAACTTACATTTTTTCCTATCACCTTAGAAAATATTTTGGAGGGTTTTTTTTTGGCATGGAACTTGTACTTATAGATAGTGGATTTTATTACATACATACAAAAAATAATATAATTACTGCTTGAAAGAATACATATTTCCCTCCTTCCTCAGAAATACTGCATTGCATAGGGATTTAAGTTTTCCCACAAGAATCAAGCAAGACATACTGGAAAGTACATTGCTTTTAGAGGATTGTATGCTAAAGCAATCAAACTGAAAGATATGTCCCAGCTACAAAAAACAAAAAACAGCTGGAAAGAATTCCTTGACATTTTTATCCCAGTTTAAAAGGGCATTCTGCTGTCGAACATTTATGTAGACACAAGTTAGAAACCTGTAAACAACATTTTCATTTATGAACCAGTAACCCAGAATGCAGCAGATTCTCAGCATAGTTTATATCAGGAAATTGTCTTAGAAGAGACTGTGGATGTAGCTACTATGCCAAAATGTAAAAAGGAAAATTGGGGGATAGGGAAAACCTCTGTACAAAGATACCTTTGAAGGCTTTTATTTATGTTTTTAATGTTCTCTGTAGTGCTTAAAGGATTCTAAATGACTGTAAGGGATGATTTAGATATGAACATATAATCTGCTGCCTATTTCCAGTAAATTATTGACATAAAATGCTTAAGAGAGCAAGAAAAATAACAGCGGAGACATTCATTAATGAGTTAAATTTCCTTTATTAATAATTCTATGACAATCATATCAATCTACCATTCAGTCTGTTTTATCACAATATTGTCTCAAATCTCATTTATGAATAGGTTATAACTGAATAGTTATTTGTGAAAATTAGTTTTTTTCAAAGGGTAATTAACATAGAAGCTTGATAAAGGGAAGCCTGTTATTCATTATTTCCATACATCTCCCAGGATTTATTAAATCAAAATCCTAGGTACAGCAGTATTCTCTTCGGAGAAATAGCGGTACCCTCACTGAAGTGCAAAAGATGGAAAGGGATCATGTCAAAACATTTTAACCTGATAAAAGAAGAGCTTTCTTTTTAAGATGTCTTTAAGCAGTTTTCCAAATGTATTTAAATTAAAGGAGGTACTCTGGAACAAAAAGCTCTACTTGACTACCTGAGCATATTGCTAATTGTTTCAGCACATCTGCTGATGAGTACATAGCAGGCTGGCTGGAGCCTCTGTTAATGAAGTTTTCCAAAATATCAATTCATTCTTTGTGTTGAAACGAAGCACATGGAATTTTGTCAGAGTCTAGTTTGTTTATTTTACTATCTCTTCTGAAAATATCTTTTTTCTTCACATCTTGACCAAAGCTGGATAACGTCTTCCTCAGGAGAGCAGTTCTGTTACAGTTATTTATACATAAGCAGACAGTTTGTTATGTACCCATCTGCTCTCAAATTGTCATTGACTTTAATGTGAAATTAGTGCCCTGGATATGGCAGAGGAAGGTACTGCCTAGTTCTTACTTCCATTTTATCTGTTAATGGAAGCCATCATGTAGATGACAGGGTAATGATGTTAACCTTGGTTTCCCAATTATATTCCAATGTGAATATTTACCGTTTTGGTTTGTTTTTTTTTTTTAATAAAACTCCCTCTAGAGTTTCCAATTGTCACAGCACTCATGTTCCCACCAGAGCTATTTCATAGCATGTCTGTACACTACTGACTGAAACATAAGAGCTTCCATTTTTCATTTAGTCATCAGCTGTGTTTCAACTCTACTGTTTGTTTACCATGGGACTTGAAGCATCTTAATATTCCCATAGAGGGGATCTTAAATCCATATCTTTAGGGGGAAAAATACTCCTGATTTGCAATACTTTTAAAAGTATATTTTATTTGAACTTTGCTGCTAACCAGTTTAATTCTACTAAAATCCTGTGATTCATCTGTGATGCCTTTAAAAGCACTTGACAAGCTGAGATTGATGCCAGGCATGCTGACCAGGCAGGTCTCATATTGTTTCCTACTACAGTGTTTTTCTCTCTGGAGTCAGGGGCTGCCATGGATGGAAGAACATGATAGAGTATGATTTCACGAGCATGCTGTCATGTTTGTTGCCAGAGCCCATGTTTCCCTACTTCAACACATGCAGACTCATGACAGAGGAAGGGTTCAAGAATGCTGGCTCAGATGTGGAGTAATGAACTTTCATTATCAAAATGTGGGAGTTTTTTAGTCCAAGTGTAAGTTCTTCACACATACTATCAATTAGAGGGGTTTGGGTTGAAAATTAGTATTCTGGAATAAAAATAATGAAAAGTCAATGCTCAAAAATGCAGGTACGAAACATAAAAACGTTACAATTACAACGGCACCAGGTGCAGCCGAGTGATATTTATTTGCCCTCAGTTGTAGAGAGAACCCATCTGTTGGTTGGAGAACAACAAAGCTTGTTAGAAGTTGGCCAGCACAGGAAATATCCCAATATTATGAAGTGTTTTGAAAGTGCATTGGAGTAAAAAATTACTATGTAAATATAGGAACTCATTTATTTAAGGGCAGTGAGCATCCCATGACATTCTCAGTGCAAATTTGAGATAAGTAATGGCTGTGCAGTACAGAAAAGGGATTCATGGGAGCACAAGCTCCACAGAAGAGTAGCTCTGCAGTCTGTACAGCATAATGTCACAGGCAACAGAGGTTTGATGTGCCACGACCCTCAGCCGCATTCAGTAACACCTGTGCCATTCCGATTTGACCCTGCTTTTATAGCACGTTTCTGACAAAAAAATATAGAGAAAATGACAAAACCATTCTTTACAGATGTCTTTTTCAGTCATGATGAGTGAAAAGGGGATGTTAGAAATACTGGTAAAGTATCTACCTTTAGTCTCGTGATGATGCCTGTGAAGTCTGCAGATAATATGAATTCCGGAAATAGGAAAACCTTGCAGTGAAAAACATTCAGAAAGACTTTTAAAACACTAGACTCCTTTCAAATGGCTCTGGTTTGTTGATCTGTGGAGAAATCTGAAATCTTACCTCCATAACATGAAAGTAAGTTGCCAAGAATCCAGTCTCAGGGCACATGTGCATAGAAAAGCTGTTGTGAGGCAAGATAGGGCATAAATTTAAACTTCATATGCTGTTTTGCATAGTCTCTACATAGATAATTCATTTGAATTTAGGTCCTCTGTAGCATTCACCTTAGCTCTCTTCTAAGGGAAGGATATTCTGACTTCACTGGAGTGTGTCAACATGTAGAGCTAATGCAAAGTATGTATTGATTGCAGTGTCCCTTACTGGTTGTATCACTTGCTGACAGTGATTGATCTCAGTGGTGCTCAGTGACAGGACAGGAGGCAATGGGCACAAAGTGAAGCCCAGGAGAGTCCCTCTGAACATCAGAAAACACTGTCTTACTGTGAGTACTGGCACAGGTTGCCCAGGGAGATTGTGGAGTCTCCATCCTTGGAGAAGCCCAAAAGCCACTGCCTTTGGCAACTGGCTCTAGGTAGCCCTAATTGAGCAAGGAGCAGATGATCTCTGGAGGTCACTTCAAACCTCAACTATTCTGTGACTCTGTAGCTATAACTTTTAGAAAATTTAAGTTTACTCATTCCAGGAGGATTTATCGGATGCGGGAGGATAGAAATTAATTCTATCCACTTTACATAATAAGTCTGATGCTTTCCTTGTCTTAGATATTAACTAACTCCTTTCATCTCAGGTTAGCAAGCCAGGGTTTATCCTTTGCAATAGCTACGAAAATACAGTGAAGGTAAATTGAATTTAATCTTGATCTGTTCTCCAACAGTCTGGCCTACACACATTTTTATACCAATTGAAGTTAATTGCAGCTACTCAGCATGGATCCACCACGTTCCCTAAGTGAACTTTATCAATATATAATGCAATTACAACAATGCAGCTGCAGCCACCTTACTAACACACCCGTTTGCCTTTCCATTGGGTTCTAAACTTAAATATCATACTCCTCTTCTGTTATCTCTGTCCTTATTGTTTTCTCTGGTTCCTTCAAAACCCTTATACCACTTTCACTGTGGTGGTACCACTGTGTGGTAGCCAGGCTTATTGAAATACTGTTCAGCACCTTCTACACCGCTGATGATTTTGCAGAAACTTCTAAAGGAAAATTCTACATTTCTTTAAATATACATTTCAAAGATTTAAATACAGCACACAATCCCAATGGCTTTGCATCTAGCAAGAAAGAACCTAACACATGATCAAGGACCCTTATTTATGCAGATAATTCCCTTGACTTCAGAAATATTACTGGAATTGGGATGTGTTTCCAGGATCACAATGTTGTGTTTGAAGTACAAGTCAAATATTAACATGTGTTTATACTGCTATATGGCTCATTGATTTTCTACCCTGTTCATTGTTTTCTAAAGATACACCTGATAGTTTCCTCATCTGAATGTCTGAATTCATTACTCTGTTTTTCCTAATCTTCCGGACTTTTAAATTACAGGATGATTCAAATCAAGCCTGCAGTACTTTACCTGTAACTGAATATCTTCTAAAATCAAATCTCACTTCAAATACTCTTGTTCAGTGTTTTTTTTTTTTTTTTCATTGGTGTCTAAATCGTGTAAGTATTTTAAACAAGGATTTGTCTGTCATTCACATTTTGAGTTTGACTGCTTTCCAATGAAACTCAAAGTTTCCTGTATTTAACAATAAAACAGAATAACACATTTTCTGGCTTTCAGTATTTGGGAGCAGATTGTTCTTGAGTTCCCATTTGTTTTTATTTTAAAGCTCAGTGATTGTATGTAGAATTATTTGAAAAACCTTAAGCTTATATGCCAAAAAGAAAAGGCAAAGAAGGAAATAATTTAATGTTATTTATAACTGTTGTCGAGTGGTAATCAACATTGTATATTTTTCAAATAATATCCAGTGGTAATCAATGACGTATATTTCAAATAATAGGGTGATAAATGGGTAAAGGCAACAGAAAAGTTAAGAGCAGAAAAATAAGTTTATCAGTTCCAAGCAGATGTTTACTGAAAGAAAAAGATCTGCTTTTTTTCAAATAGAAAAATGTCTTTTCTTCGACATTTTTCAGAGCTACAGATTCAGAACATGAAAGCAGGTGTGAATGTGTTTAATGTTGCTTAATCCAAATTGTTTATACAGCTTTTGAGCTGTTCCTGTTGCAAGGTGGTGTTTATCTACTTTCACAACAGCTGATAGAGGAATCATGTTTCCTTGCCTCTCTCTTCTCCAAAGCCAAAAACCTAGCCAATGGCTTGTGAGATGCAGAAGGCAAGGCTGTGACTAAGTCCTGATGACTCAGAAGAGACTCAAAGAAACTGGAGAAACTTCATGCTAGTACAGCTGCAGCAACACCAGCAAGACTTTCATGCTCTTCAGTTAGATTATCATCAAGGCTTAAAATTTTGACAGCTGGTCCTCTAGCCCATACTCAGGAAAAGAAAGGTTGAAGATAGTATCAATTTTCCTTGAGAAAATGGATTATAACAAATAAACAGGTATTTATAAAATATTATAAAATATTTTACACACTGACATGTACAGTTTCTAAAAATAGATACACATATTTAGGTGGTTTATTTTATCTTTGGTCTACTGGTCTTCAGAAATAATGATTCTAGTTAGTTGGCTGTGTTATGCTTAATTTAAATTGAAGTTCCCTGAGTTTTGCTAAATGCACTTTTTTTCTGTTATTCCTATTCTTTAAAATATATGCAAGCACTATAAAAATGCAAAATCTGTTCCATTTAATCATGAACAGCAACATCTCCAACATATGATATGTAATTTCAAAGATGTAGGTCTTCTGCCTGCCAGTCTAAAAGCCTGCTTCAGTCCAGATTGAACACAGCCGTAATTTCATCGGAGGGTGATGCTGGGATCCTAAACCACAAGTGCGCAGCTCAAGCAGTTTGTGAATGGCAGCCAATCCTTGTGATTAAACACCAGAACTGGGATTTAGCTCAGGACTGTGTCATTATCTGTCATCCCCCAGCTTTGTCCCTTTCCTAGGAGAAAGAAAATTGTCAAAGGTACAAGAATCAGCCTCAAACTACACTGCAAAGTTACTTTGGAGAAGCTGGTAAGAAAAGATGCTCGGCTTAGCAGGGCAGGGATTAGTCCTAAAGGTTGGGATGTAAAGTAACTGATCTCACAGTCATTAATGAGCGGAAATTAGAAAAAGAAGAGGTTTCCTGACTAAATACTGCATGGTTGGCTTGCCCATGAGCTCACATCAGTGGTGCCGCAGTTGCAAGGCTGTGTCTAAGTCGCAGGTTAAGCGTAAGTGGCTGAGAGCAGCATTGCAGAACTGAGATTATTGGATAATTATGCTGAACTGCATCAAGAAAGAGTTTCCTTACGGGATATTTTAGAAAATCATCATTATCCATTCTGATTTTACGAATGTTGATTGCAAGGTGGTGAGAAGGGTCAATTGGTTCATCTGAATCTTTGAAGCTGAGAAGATTGAATTTTTTCAGTCCAATTAAAAATGTATTTTCATATCCATTTTCCCTGCTGAGAGGGTTTTAAGCCATTTTTTTCCTCTAAAGAGAAAGGGAAAAAGCTGTCATTTACAATATAACCATGAAATCAGAGAGAATCTTGCAAATTTGTAAGATCCATTTTCGGTCTCATACAATACCAGATGACTTTGGCTGAGTCCACAGCATCACTATAGTTTGAAAAACAGTCAGATGCAGAGGTAAGCTTCTTTCTCTGCTCACTTTGTTCTTCCATTTGTCACCACACTCTTTGGCCTATACCTATTGCTTCTGGAGACTACAGGGAGTGCTTATACTGTGGTTATACCTCTGCAATTTTTACTAAATTTCTCCCTTGCTTAGGGCCAATTCAAGTTACTTCTAATACCTTTTAACAGCTGCATATTACCTTTTTTTCTTTTAAGCATTCTGAAGCTGCAATTCATAGTTAATCTGCTATAGACTTGACTAAAAGTTGTTTTAACCCTTTTTTAAGAATTTTCTTTTTTTCCTGTTTTATTCTAGATTTTTACCACACCATAATACATGTATGCCATTTATCACAGATACAGAGCATAGTGTTAAATTAATACGTGTTCTGAAAGAATGACTTATTATAATAAATTTATTTTGTTAATACTGGCTAAGTAATAGACTATTTTTTGTCTGTTTTTATATCCAGCTTGGCCAAAAAAACACCAAAAACATACATGGACTGTGAGGTAGATTTTTCAGAAAATTGCTAGCTATGCTGCCACCTAGTGAAGCTGTACCATCTCTGATAATACTTCTGTTCATAGAGATTTAACTCCTTTTTCTTGAAGGCAGAAAAAGATATATTTTTTGAAAGAATGATTTCAATAAAATAACAGGCTAGAAATGTATAAAATGCATTACAATTTTGTTTAAAATTTGGTTTGAAATAGCTAGATACAACTCTTGTACAATGCTAGTGCTTTGAGCTTGGGCACTGTAGTTAATCATTAAATACCTTTTTCCTGTAGGATTGTCCAGCAGAAAAGAAAAAAATTATAATAATAATAATAAGGCCACTGTACATGTAAGTATCTGTTTCCAATCTTTGTGTTCTCTCCAATGGTTAAAACGTCACCATTTTACCAGCCATCCTGGGTTTGTTCCTTCTCAACTAAAATCAAGGCACTTGTCATTTTCTTTAAGTGAACTAGGTTCTGCTGTAGCTGCAAGACTGAATCCATATGTTTGCCAAACTGTTTTATCTAGAAATCACCTGCCCAACAAGCATATCAGTCCCTGTTTGCAAACACTGTTTTAAGGAAGAAAGACTGCTTGGATTTCATCTAAAAAAATCACAAATTTTTTTTTTTTTGGGTCTGCTGTGCATCTTAGTGCAGGAAAATGCTGAGTAAAATTATTATTACTGGGAAACAACAACAGCTGATCCACAATGAAATTAATTCTTGCTAAGAGTAGCCAGCATTCCATAAGAACAACTATGACATAACCCTTGTCACCTAACATTTAGAGTCTTTTCCATATATGTGAATGATTATATAACACCTGTGCAATCTTAATGCTCTATTCAAATCCTAGAAATATGTCCTGAAAACCCTCAGCCTATACACTTACTATCCCTATAATATATAAAAATAAGCCTGGAAAAATAAAGACAATTGACTGATCATAGCACTATATAATATATATTTCTTTCAGGGTAAATTTTCTTGTTTGCAGCCTGCTGTTAGGATTGCCTCTTGCTTGTTCTTTGTCTCCATAAAATTGTGTTCCACTTTTTCAAAGGGGAGTCTGCTCTGGCTGCTGAAGCTGGAGCTGATGTGTCCTGAAAGGGTCTCACATCAGGCTGTTCTGCAGTCTGTTACTCCTACCACCCTCAGATTAAAGATGGTCTAAATCCAGGTAATCTCTTTCCTAGATGAGTCATTGTGCACTGTCAGTCTGTGGTTTTCATTCAATAAAGGACAATCAGAATAACTAAGGAACAGGCTGAGCAGATTTATAATGCTGGGAATTTTAACATTTTAGAATGCTAGAAGGTCAATCCAAATTTGGATATTATCAATTCATTTCATAATCCTCTACTGTATAGAGGACATAAATACATGTAATACTTCTGTAGCTCCCCAGACCAAGTTTCATTAAAGTGTACATCAGTAGAGACATATCTGTGGCTCACAATAAAAGCATTTTGTATTGGAGATAATTTTGTCATCTGTAAGTATTTTAAGGCTGATTTTAAACATGTCTACAGTAAGTTAGCACTCAGGAACCAGGGAGTGTAAGCCAGCATGAGATTTAACAGCCTGAATCTTGAGTAAGATTGGAGTTCATGTGAAATTTGAGAGAAGCTGAACCAATACTTTTCAACCCTTGTGTTTTGTTTCCTTAGTAAGTTATAATCATACTAATGTATGTACTTCTGAATAACCAGAGAAGTTTGTTTAGTCTTAGGGCTGCATTATATACAGCCTACTGGACCCAACTCTGAGTGCTTAAAGCTTTCTCTAGGGACAGATTTTTAGGGAAGCAGACTATTTTGAGTATTGAAGTTTCTGGAATATTTGGCTGGCAGTGGTCATAGCAGGAGTTAAACTAAATGATCAGCCTTACTTTAGGTTGATCATAACAGTTGTGCAGCTCAGTGAAAATTGTCATCAGCTGCAAAAACACGTGTTCATGGTTACCAAATCCAGCAGCCCGACAGCAGCAAGGCTCCACGTCCCCAGGGCTGACCAGTAGCACATGTCCCCAGTAGTCACAGGAATGCATGTGACCCCTAGATGAGCAGACACACACAGAGCCAGCCACACAGAGCAACACAGAAACTACAGCGCTCGCATCCTGTTCCCCTCTGGCTCATCTCGGTGTAGTTCTGCTACTGGGAAATGCGTATGTATATATGCAGTGGGAATCCCTCTGGTTGCTGGACTTAGTTAGGCACAGTTCGCTTGGTATATGGCCTCGGATTCTCAGTCTTCCCAGCTGGTGGCACCTGGAACTCCCTTAAACAAACACCACTGCAGCCCTCAGCACACACACACCATCACATAACCACGTTGTGGATGCCTCCAACAACGGAGCTTAGCTGGTGAGTCACGCACCCAGATCGCTGCTCTCTCTGTTGGTCTCGCAGACATGGACACCCACATCCTCTCTGTGGCTCCCAAGGCACTTGCCATGATGACATGCAGACATACAGCCCTGTGATCCATGGTCCTCCTCCAGCTGCTGGCACTTGGACCCATTCATCCACCCAGAGAGGGTGAATAGGTCCAAGTGCCAGCAGCTGGAGCAGGGCCCACATACACACAGAGTCAAAAATAATTAGAAATTAAAGAGAATGAGAACCCTGCCCTGATGAGGCACATGGTATGGGCAGACAACATACCTCTGTCTCTCTAAGCCTGAAGAGCATTTCATTTTCCAGATCAGATGTAAAGTGAGGTCTTGAGCACTTGTACTCTTTAAAGTACTTTGCAGTTCAGTTTTTGTAAGAGTTGCTACTAATCGTTTTATCCCAGAATTTATTCTAACAAAAGTATCAACTGGTAGAGTTATTTTTCATCTTATCCTCATTAAAACATGTCTGTGGTATTAAGAAATATTGAAGAAAGCTTTTGTGAGCAAAGGCTGCTCTTTTCTATTCAAGGTAGCTAAAAGTAGAATGAGGAGATTGAGAAATTCTTAAGTAGTTAAACATTTGGGAACCTTCAGCACATAATCCTCTTCTAGTTTTAGCTCTTCTAGACCTGCCACTTTCCAATAGGCAATTATCTGCTTTTATTTCTGGTAAATCAGGACAGAATGCAGGATGCAATCCTAAATGCAAGATTGTGTGACATCCTGTGAATCAAAGACATGGTCTATAGCAATCTCATATAGCATTCATTTCTCACTTTAGAGAGACACTTTATAACTACTTTTATTTTTTACTTTGAAAAGCTACTAATTAGCAGCAGTAGCCAAGCAAGATACACAACACTCACCAGTACCTCAGTCGACTATTATTTACTTCGTAACGCATCCGCAGTAATGTTATTAACAGTAGTGTCTTATACAGATATTATCGAGTTGCAGTTCTGCCGGTGCTTAACTCCTAAGGATAGTGTGCACTTGGCCACATTATTACTGTTTCCTTGAAATACAATGTTATATGTATTGATTTTGTACTAACAGTATCCAGCCACACCGCTGCATAAAGCTGGTGTCATTTTTAGCCTTCCAAAAATATTTTTTCTCTTTTCATTCTTGGGAGACTATGTTAAATTTTTTCCAGTGGTCCAACATTGCAGGGCAGACACGACTTTCCAAAGCAAACACTGTACTGAGAGCTTTGTAAAGATCATTGCTATGAAGTTTTTTCAAAAGAACCAATAGCAGGAGCAGGAGATTCTTGTCTCAGTGGGATGTCTCAGTCTTGCCTGGGTGAGATGTTTGGATTGGCAGTGGTAAAGTTTCAGTGAGGACTGGATGGAGACTCATGTGCAGTACAGTGATATGCTTGTCATTGTGAAGATGCCAGTCCTGTAATTACCAAATGGTTGAATTCAGGTAATATTTCTGCAGATTCCTCTAAAAAATGGAAAGATAGGATGGCAAATCATGTGAGACCATACAACCAGTGAGACCCCACAGAGGCAGTTCTACACTGAAAACACACAGAGGAGGCTGAAGGGCAGGTAAACTGAGGCAGAAAGAAGGCTACTACTTTGCTAGTGAAAGCATGTAATCTGAATCCAAGCCATATTACTACTAGTTCTGCCAGGGTCCCTAAAAACCGTCTTTGCCAGGACTGCTTGGTAATATAGTTTGATGCTACTATACTGAGTGGAAAAGATGGAGAAGGTCATACTGCTCAGGCAGGTATTATTGCAAGTCTTCTCCTGATTACACTTGAGAGATGGAAAGACATGGCAGAAATCAGTGTTGGTGCAGCAGCTCAGAATGTGGCACTATCAAAGTGAAAATTCTGTGTAGGAGGATTTCTGGTTGCCAAAACTTACATGAGTAAGAGATGTTCAGTGCGACATCACATGAAGCCACATAAGACAGGGGAACAGTTTCAGAGGAAAAAGATGGGGGAGCATTATATGCTTTTCAGAACGTTCTCAGAGTATTCACACTTTCCACAACATCACATTTCTTCATTCCTTAACTTTGAACTTTTCTGTCCGATCTCCTTGAACATTGCAGACTGCCACCAACATGGTCCTGATGCTCTTCTCCCCGAACTTGAGAATCTGCAGCCACTTCTGTGCTATGTAATCTTTTAGTAGCTCACTAAATATTCCTCTTTTTACACTCTGCTCCTGTCATTTGCCAGATGCTGAATGCCCAATAAGAGCCATGTTATCATCACAAAAGATAGGCAGTAAGGTGGGAGGGAGAAGCATTGGGCAGCCACAGTTTTATACCTTTTGTGAGAAGAGACATCCCTGATGAACAAATGCCTCTTTCAAAATTCTAAATGGAGCAGAGCAAGCTACACACTGGCGTCATTCATCAAAATGCTCCCACCTGACATTCTTCGTGTTTGAAAGGCCAGAACTACCTATTCTGAAATGAAAAACATAGTGACTCTGATGCTGGAGCTACAACAGAGTGCTTTCATGTGCAAAAGTTACACTTTGAACCCTCTGCAGAAATGCACAAAGTTTACATCTACATGAATGGAGTTACAACAGCTTTTGAAATTAGAGGGTGTATTGACCTAAGCCTGTCACCTTTTCAGTACCTTGTTATTTGTGCATGCTTAGGCATTCAATAAGCAGAACACCAGCTGGAATGGCTGGGTTTTGTATGAGACACACACACACACATACAGTAAGCCATCCAGTTGTCCTGATGAAATGCAAGGCTTTTGTGCTATGAAACCCAAAGGGCCCCTCACCATACTATTCCACAGAGCTTTACAAGATGCTCTATAAATTTCTATGCACTTTTAAAAGAGCATGGATCAAGTTTTGATATTTTTCTCAATATAATAATGATCATAATTTAAAGTCTGCACTATACACAGGGCAGACAGGAAAAAGAGGCCACTGTTCTGAATCCATAGCAACCATACATCCAGAACCCCCTAAGCAAGACTTAGTGTAGGACAAGAAGGAAATGGATTGAGTCTAGTGGCCTGGTTAGGTACAGAAAATCTTTAAATGCAGAGGCATGCATGATCCCTCCAGGACTTAAGCAACATTCTAGTTGAGAGTGAAAAAGACTCAATATCTATCAAGAAAGTTAACAAAATATTTGTAACAAAATTCAAAACTGACCATATTCCCATCCCAAAACAAGAGTCTCATCCAGAAATCTGACAGATGAAGGAGTTTTGTCTGTATTCTCAGATATCTTTCTATGACAAGGAGACTCTGTTTTTTAGGTGACTTGTTACCAGGCTCCATTCTGATCCTGGCATCATCTCCATACTGCAGTATCTCAGTACCTTTTTCTAAACCACAGGCAGGAGTGTCACACAAATAAAGCATTTTCCAGCCCCACATAATAATAAACAAAGAGCTAGAGTGCTATTTTTTCTCTTTTCGTTCTTGGGAGTCTGTGTGAAATTTTTTCCAGTGGTCCAACATTGCAGGGCAGACACGACTTTCCAAAGCAAACACTGTACTGAGAGCTTTGTAAAGATCATTGCTATGAAGCTTTTTCAAAAGAACGAATCCTTACCTCTTCCCAAAAGACAAGGACACAAGTCGCTTATTGCTCTGCGTAAAACACATTTGAGGGTGAGCAACCTGGCCTAGTGGAAAGTGTCCCTGCAAATGGCAGGGGGTTGAAACGAAATGATCTTAAAGATCTATTTCAACCCAAATCATTCTATGATTTTATGATTCTATTAAATTCAGAGTGCTTTCAACTGCAGAGAAAACTTTCCATCAGGAGATGGTATCTAGTTGGGCCCAGAGGTGTAGAGGCTGCATGAATGAACTACCCAGCCAGTCATGTCAGGGTGCCAGTGTGCCAAAACAGCAGACAGTGCAAATGGACCTGAGTGTGTATGAACTTAATGTGCTGTGGAGTTTGTATTCCTACAGACAAAGCTCACAAAGGCCTGTGCTTTCTCACCAGGTGATCAGAAGTGAGCTATACACGTGAGCAGAACCAGCATTCAGTACAAGCAAGGAGACTTCCAGATCCAGTTAAACTAAACTGATCTATTCCCAGACTATCGTGGTCTCCCTTCCCTGCATCTGTGTTACCAGCTCCTCTTGTCATATCCAGTGGTAAACTTGCTTGTACACAATGAGATCAAAAGTACACATCACTAACTTCTGCTCTACCAATTTAACTTCATGGGTTAAAACACATTTAAACCATGAAAACTGGTTTAAAAAAAGAAAAACAAACAAACGAATCCTTAGACTCTAGTGATCTTTCCTCATCTATTTTTCCAAAACTGATATTAAAGCTATAATGGTAAATAGCAGAGCTTTCTTCCATGATGCAAGACTAGAGGATATCTGCACTGCTTAATATTTTATAATCATTTTTCAGAATTTGAACAAGAGTTTTTTAATAAATGCAGATGGAAAAACATGATCATAAAACTTAGTGGTAAAGATTAGTGGTAAATTCAGAAACCTCTTTGTAATCAAGTGATGTAAAAATAACATAGTTATGGTTTCCACCAGCAAAATAAAGTGTTTTACAAAAACAAAGGAAAGAAGGTAGGTGCTTTTCATTTACCTACCCTTGAAGTATGTAAATATCAGCTGGGTTTGGATTGAAAGAGCCTACATGCAAACTGAAATGTCAGGTCGTAAAACAACTTCTCATCTGATTATTTTTGCTTTAAATTTAGTAATTAATTATAAATTAAATCTAAATTTGTTTTTTCTTTTAAAAAAAGGCAGTTTAGACAGTTTATAACTTTTAAGGCATTTTATTATTGAGACAGAAAAGGCTGATCTTAAATACTGAGACTACCACCCTGCCAAATTTCAAATCACTTATTTTAATGTCTTCTTTGCAAGCACTAAAACAAGCCCTCTAGGGAAATTATTTTAGCCTCAAGCTTTTGGTGTCCAAAAAGTGTTTGTACAACACAGGTTTAACGTTTAGGTTGCCTTGTTTGGAGTCAGTATTTGGACTTTATGACCCTCGTGTGTCCCTTCTAACTCAGAATGTTCGGCAACTCTATGATCCAAGTCCATTTTCTGAAATAGACTTTAGAATTTTACAAAGTTGGGTGGTTTTTCCCTTTATAACCTGAAATAAATATAATCCTGCTGCTGATTTTAATATACGGAAAATTTGAGGGTCGACATATGTATACATTTTTTCCAGATATAGAATGACTGGAAAAACTTTGTGAAAAGTTAATTAAATATGATATCCTTAGACTAGAGGTGAATCATGTTTTCTGATAAAACTAGTAATTTGAGGCTGCAAAATCCCAGGAGCATTAGGAAGTCTGTGCTAATAATAAATTGTTTTGAATGCAGTTGATGTCTTAGTATGCATATAAATAATCAATAAGAGAGTCCACTGAGATTATAGCAAAGTCAATTAATGCATAATTTTGCATGTAATTAGGAAAACACCAGTCATCGAAAGAATAGCTGGCAAGTGTCCTGCATCAGAGCTTTAGCAGTTAGCACATGTCTTAGTTAACATTTACTTCTACCAGTCTACTGGGCCAGTTTCCATGACCCCCCTATATGTTAAGAAAAAGTGTAAATAAAACTATAGCTTTAGCTATCACTGCTGATAAAACTATAGAACTTATCTCCATTCTTTCAAGCAGCAGCTTGTGTTCTTTTTATTGGAGAAGCATAACTTAAAAGAAAGATCTGCTCTGGGAATATTTAAAGCATCTGTACTTCAGAAGTTAGATATCTCTTTTTTTACCAGTACTGTAATTATCAGGGCATCAGATACTGTTTATGCCACTGAAATATTAGATTTGTTCTGATGCAGATTATTTTAGTGTGAGTTGAACTTTTCAATAAAGGTAAGGGAGAAAATCTATCCACACTGAAATGTTGTTATCAACTGTCATGATTTCTCACCAAGGTAAATCAATTCACCACCTCTAGAAGGTGTTACACACTGAACTGACAGTCACAGGGATTTGATGAACACAGCAATGTGGACAAAGTCCTTATCTGTGCCATGGAGAATACACAGCTTTACTTCAGTGTTGCCACACTAGAGTCCAAAGTCTCAGGTGTAATCCAAACTAGCTTTTGATTATAGTACTTCATTAAGTTCAAATCATCAATAACATGCAGTACAGGGGCTAGCACTATGCTTCCAGGCTTTTGCTCCCTTCCCTAAAACAGCTTTGTCTGAAACTAGCACAGCAGAGCATGGCTTCAGCCCTTGCTTCAACAAGAGCTGAATATAAAATATTTTTGCTAATTAACAGTGTCAGAGACATGGGAAATGTCAGCAGAACAATTACACATTGTATTCTGAACAATATTTATAAAAGAAGGCCTGGTTTTCTGCAGGAGAGGATCCAGCAGACAAGTACAAGAGCACAGCTTTTTTTTATTTATTGGAAGTCCATGAAACCCATCAGTTTATTATTGTTGACTCTTTCAAAAGACATAAGGGCACCCTTCAACCACACAATATCAGAACTGGAGGAAAATAGCTAGGAAGAATTCATTGTCAATAAAAACTGCAGTAAAACCCCTGTTTTGTTACCGCTTGCTTATGTCAAATAAGGCTGTTAGCTCCAACAGTCTTCTATGATACTTTTTACTGTGCCAAAATTCTATAAAGTTTAGTCACTCTTTGATTTAATCAAAACCAACAATACAATTCTTTTACTTTATCCTTCCAAATAGGGAACAATAGCCAGTTATTTCCAAAAAACTCCTACTGTAAATAAGATGATATAACAACATTGCACACACACGCACAAACACAGGCAGCTGGAGGTATATTCAGGGGTCTATTTTCTGAAATTTGCTGTCTGTACAGCAGAGAAGGATGAGATGGTTGTGAAATAGTTCTTAAACTAACCCAGTTTATACCTCACAATTTTAGAGTAATGCAGAATTAGCTGTGGCTTCTTTCCTAATTCATTTCCTAGCAGGGATATGCATTATTGAGGTATTTGTGAAAAGCTGTTAATCTCTTTGGAGCAGTTTGGTGTCAAGACTTTAATGTCAAGAGATCCTAAGAGTCAAAACTGGAAATATAGCTCATTATTTCCTCTCAGTAAAACTAGATTTGCAGACAGCTTTGTGGAAAAAAAAATGACAATATAGTTGATAATATGTATCTCTAAAAACACTTCTTAAAATGATAGACTAAGAGTGACAGAAATATTGTTGTATGGTAGCATTTGAAACTTCATTTGGTAGTCACTATGCTACCCTTTGATTGCCTTGATTGAATTTTTGATTATACAAGTAATAACTGTCCACACTGATTATTTTTAGCCCTTTAAGATACAGCTGAGTTTTAGATGCTTCATAAACTTTAAGACTGTACAAATACATTCAGCCATCTAATCTTAATATCTGTGTATCCTTGGCAATTAGGATCACAGACAACCCTTAGCTGATACAGGACAAGGCAACATGAAGGACAAAGCAATCCTGAGATGGTCAGATTTCTCAACAAGAAAAAACCCCAAACTTGTCCTGTGCTGTGCTCTAGACACAGCCTTGCCTCTAGACACAGGCATGAGCTCTGACAGGACATCTGAGCTCCAGCACTGCAGCAGTCCAGACCTCATGCTGTGACAAGAGGAAGACTAGAGATTTTGAGGGTGTTATTAGAGATTCTGAACTCCCAAATACACTTAGGCAAGAAGATATGAAAAAAGAAACATCTGGCTGCACTTATAAGGAAGACAAGATTTGCAATTGTAATGTAAGAAATTCCAAATGCCAGAGACTTAAATAATTCAAGTTGCCTAGTAATGCTGATTTCTCCCTTCACCCCTCACCTACTGCTGAAGACTATTTCATCCACATAAAAATGGTAATGAAGCCTGTCTGCTCACTGGAGTCCAACAACTTAAGGTAAATGCTGCAGGAGGATTTCAGCCCTGACTTTATACTAAAGTGGCCATGAACACATTCTCCTTCCATTGACTGATTGAGACCAGGGAGTAACAAGTTGCCAAGCAGCAGTAGGATGTGGCTGAAGCACTGACTGCCTGAGTGACTGCCCTGGCCATTTCCACCGCACACATGTAAATGGAGCCCCATGGAACTCATACCAAGCCTATAGACTGAATCTGTTCTGCACTGAATTTGGATCTGACGAACACTCAGTTTTCAGAAGACTAAGAGAGTGAGCAGCAGCAGCAATATCACCCTCAGAACAGAGAAACCACAGTATCAGCCACTGCCCAGGGCTCCGAGATCAATAAGACATGAATGAAATGAAATATCTGGAGGATCCCAGAGGCAAGTCTAACCTGCAGGAAATCCTACTTTCCCTCATTCAGCCCTTACCAGGTATTCCTACCAATGTGATTTGTGAGAACTAGTGCAAATAGAGTTCAGTGCATCTCTAACTATGACAAAGACTCACTTGCTCAGCATCTGAAGTTTCAGTCAGGGTCATTGTGAAAAACAGCCATGGTGACTGAAGGTGTCCTGCCTGCGGTACCAGTGATTGCCTCCTGCGTAGCTAAACTGGTGTACTGGAGTACACAAACAGCTGAGGTTTGACAGCTTTCCAGCTGAGAGACAATAAGTACCTGGAGATCATGCTTCACATCAGGACAGCTCTTTCCAAAACAACTGTTTGTCTACATCCTTATTTAAGCTGGTCATTAGTCCAATAGATATTTTAAGCCAAATTCTTACCAAGTGAGTAAAAGCACTAAGTCACGCATGGAGATAAAATCCTAAAGTAGCTCCACAGGTACTTTGATGCTTTGCAAATGTGCATTCTGTAAGGTCAAAGCCTGTCCTCCTGTGTGTTTCCAACTGAACCTGTTTCTCTTATAACACTTTAGACCTGCTTGTATTACATACTGCATTGGCAGTATTTAGCTACTGTAGTAGCAGTAATTCTTATCATAATCATCCACATAATCAGTGTCATACTTCTCACACCTGACTGAGTCTTGTCTCTACTACTCTGCCACACCCTGACTGATGAACCAAGAATACCGAAGTATGTTTTCTCTTGTTGAGCCAGTGTATAACTAAATACAAGTAACGTACAAGGTATATGGCTGTTGGGGGTGTGCATTTGCTTAAAATTATTGGCATTTTAACAGCGAAAGGTTAGCACTCTGCTTTAGACACATGCAGAAGGATTTCTCACCTCTTTTGGTGTTGTATAGCTTCAGTCTGACTGCCTGCAATGTAAACAAGACCTACAGTCAGAAAGGATTTATTTATAAAATGTGTAGGTTTGGGAGCCACAGAATGAGTGAAACAAAGCTAAATGGGCAAATTCTTGCATTTCCCCACATATAACTGCTTAGACTGAATCACAAAGATGATTTCTTTCAGCTATTTTGGAAAAGAAGTTTAGCTTCATTAATGCACTATAGAAGCATAGCACAACCATGATGTGGCTGGATTGATGCACAGTATCTACCCATCTTCAACCTGTAGAAAGGATCTCTGCCCTTGAGATCCTGAATCCAGCCCCTCTTCTGGAGAAGGCGTTTTAGCTGAGATCAGTCCTTTTCTGACATATCACTACTGACATGTCCTCCACTCCAAACAACAATCCCACCCCATTTTGTAATGCTTGGCAGTCTGAAGGTTTAAGGCATAGCCCCAAATCCCTCCTCTGCCTAATATGAAGCAGGGATTTGAGAGCAGTTTTGTGTGTTGTGGTTGCTGACCAAGAGGTTCTGAAGCCACCCACAGTAAAACTTGGGTGTTCCTCTTCACATGAATAATACAGAAGTCCTGGAAAGCACAGATTACAGCAATCAACTAGAATGTAGGCCCACTAATTAATACACTGTCTAAACATACAATCCCAGTAGATCCTTAGACCAGAAAACTTACAGACTTGTCACTAGAACAAATGCTTATACATGTGTAGGTCCTTTGGGGTGGAGTTTTCTTCATGGCATCATAAATTTGCATAGTAGGAGAAGAGGCAAAAAGCAGGAGGAAGCAGTCCTCTGAATCGTTTTGTGAATCCTTTTACTTATGTAATGATTATATACTATCCCAGCAAAACAGGAATTTTACAGGTGTTCAAACCTTCCAGTTTCCTGTCTCCATTGTGTAGGTTGTTATCTTTCCATTTATGATTTCAACTAACATTCTGTATGAGATGTGGAGTGGTTACATGACTTCTTCACCTGGATATGATGAGGAGACAGCAGCACATAGGCAATGGGCAGAAATGACTGGTTTGATGTGGTAATGTTTTAAGAAATGGGCTGTACATGCCCTAAATATCAATGAACTAATAAATGCATTTACCATGTGGGGACATTTATTTTGAATTAATACTGCATTTCTTAGTTCCTTGAGAACACCTTGAACATAAAGAGTCTGAACCAATGGATGCCAAATTAGTTAAACTGTTGTTTCTAGTGTATAAAATAGGCCTATGAGACAGGCTGTTTAGGTTTTAACATCTAGCTCAATTACACCCACCTCACCTGGCTTCATACGCCAACATAATTCCTTAACACAAAAATCTGTGACTGACTGGAGCTGTCATTATTTAATGAATAGTACAAATCAAAAAATGTGCATTGTGAAATGTATTAAAAATTATTCATCATCATATTCATATTTGTGTGATGAATAAACTGGAGGAGTACTGCCAGTGGTTAGTAACATATGATTCAGCAGCTCTCAATCTGCTAAAACAGCAATCCAGAAGCACTGGGTGACAGCAGGCACTGCTTAGTGGTGGTGCTCCTCTCCACAACTCAGTGATTCCTAAAATAATTCAGTATCTCTTACCAGGAGGTGAATGACTCATCCTGCTGAGGGATGTCTTGCCCAGTTCACTGCAGGAGGAGGGAAGGGTGAGTGTAGGAGAGATGACTGTGCCCTCAGTCAGCCCACAGCTGTTTGTCTCCAGCACAAGTCAAACAAAACCCAAAGGTGTCTTTCCTTGAGCAGGCCAGACCCCGTTCCTGTGCTTCAAACACATTCTCTTGCTTTACTCCTTCAAAACGCTGATGAGGTGCCAGCAGACTACTAACAATTCATAAGGTGCAGCAAGCTCCAGTTTTCCCAGATTCACAGTGACCATTTGAGAAGTAGCCTCTGGGCCAAAACTGATTGTAAACAGGTGGCCATATTTACCAATGAGGGCACTTTGTTAGTTTCAGGGTTTGCTTGCATATCTTCCAAGTAACTCTCACTCCTCTACCTGGCTGATTCATCCTACTGATCAAATGGCAGGAGAATTCAAAAACTTTGTTGAGGTTGAATGGCAGGAGAATTCAAGAACTTTGTTGAGGTTCTTGTTTCTTTGCTGCTTGATAAACATTTCTGGATACAGTTTGTAGGTTTTTTTGAGGTTGGGCTGTCTCAGACATGTGGCCATGCCTGTTGATGGTATATTTCTCAGAGACGGGCCAAGACCCTTCTCAGCAAGAGGTATAATCCTGACTTTGGGCATGACTGAGTCGCTGGTTGACAAAATCTACCACTGACAAAACATGGCTGAAAAATCTAACTTTGAATGCAAGTTGTAACATATAGAGCATATAATAAGAGCATATAATAAGACCAATTAAAGCATCTGAAAAAAATTAGAGTGGTATTTTGTAACACCTTTTGTGTACTGTAGGTGTAAGAGCAGTGTAGCTCACTTACGAGAAAAACATGTAAATGCTGTGTATCCACGTGGTTCCACATGGGAGCCCCAACTTAGGTCATAGTTCAATGATACTGACTCAGTTAAGGATATGAATCACTATCTAGATGTTACCCAGGCCAAAAAGGTTTCTGTATCCATCCCTTGGGAACAATAGAAAGCAGCTTTGTCGAACATTAGCACCTTTGAGGATCTGCCAACTGAACCACTTATAAAATGTCACCAAGCATTTTCCATCAGAATAGACTTGGTAAGTTGTTATTTTCAGTTAGCATTAAGAATTTTTGTAAGGTCACTACAACTGACTGCTAGTTCAGCTCTCTGAACTGGTTTGTGGTTCTAAATCAAGAGCAAAGCAAGCAAATAATAGAATCGTGTATCCATCCTTTGCAGCAATTGGTGGATCAGCCTCAGTTTTTTGTGTATTCCACATCTTACTAGTCTTATTTACCAGAAAGGCCTGAAGAGTAACATTTCAAGAAACAGAGCTAGTATAAATCAAGCTAAGTTATTTGAGGGAAAGGAGATAGATACATCTCTCTCTTTTTTTTTGGAGGTGGAATGGTTACTACTCACACTTTGAGTTTCTGGCCTAACTTTACAAACTAATGCTCCATTAAGATAGAAATCTTCACTGTTATGATGCATTGAAACAAGGATCAATGCACAACGTGATAAATCAACAGATATGAATCCACCATCTATTTTCACACAATTGGCCAGGGATTTGGTTAAAGGCAATGATCCATCCAAATCCCACCATATGGAAAACTTGATGTTTCAGTTTAGCCTGTACTGCTGATTGCATGACCACACAAATGGCTGCAGAGAAGAGGGCTGGATTATGGATGCCAGTTTACGCTAGTGGGGAATTGCAGTGCAGGGCTACAGTGTCCAAGGTCTCTGTATTGCCTGGTGACAAGGGCTGGAGTCCTCTGCCAGCAAACAGTGACATGATCAACACGGTACTCATGGTCCTGGTGAGAAATATGTACTTTGGGGAGAAAAGTCAGCATGATATCACTTATAAGATGAAATTATTTTTTTCTTTAGTCTTCTGTCTGTGTCATACTGACACAGTGTCTGTGTCATACTGAACATCTTCAGTCTGATTGCTTTCTTTTTGGTACATGAAATTTCCTTTTTGTGATTCATTAATTTTTAACCTTTAGTTGATTCTTTTCCTGTTCTCACTACCCAGTAACATTGCATCTTTATTTGATACAATTTTCTTAAAGGGTAGTATAAAAAGCTTTGATTTTACAGGGCCTTCATTTCCAGAAGGTCTTCTAAAAAAAAAAAAAAAAAAAAAAAAAGAAGGCATTTACAGCTAAGTGTATTATTTCATCACTTGTTGCCAGTGATAGCAAGAATGGAGTATCATTTGAATTACTATTAAAACACAGTCAAATTAACTTTCTTTTCCTCCTTTCAAATTGCCAAATAACTTGAACACCTCTAATAGAGAAAAATTGGTACTTGTATTGAATCTTGCTGTTGAAGTAGGACACCTCATTTTTCCAGTAATACTGCAGATAGTACAGATGAAAACATTTTTAAAGTTCATACAGTAAAAACTTGAATATTAGAAATGGCATATTTAATCAGAAGCACATGTATTAAGGAAAGAGTTGATTTTTTATAATATTCTTCGGAGTTAATTCTTGCAGCAGAGGGATTTGTCTGCTTGGTAAGCTCAATAGATGGGCATGTTCAGAACCCTTGAAACTTCCCTTAACTCTGATCAAAGTTTAGAAGGTTTGTCTGGCTTGTTTCCCTCTATCTACAGGTGACTAATGGATGTGCATGTTTTCTTCCTAGATCTTCTTATACAGCCTTTCTCGTAGGTGATACGGGTTTTCTCTTGCATCTGCTGTATGCTTGCATGTCTCCTTGTCTTGCAGCTGCATGTGTCTTACTCTACAGTAGCATAGAAATGAGAACTGATATGTTGACTTTAAGATTTGCTCCTTAACTGATACTGGAATTTTTTTTCCCTTTCTTTCAGGCATCTCTGCACAATGGTTCTTGCTAGCATAAATGCCTGCTAAGTGACAGCAATGTGTTGTTGGCATTTTCTTGGAGGGATGGGGAAGGTGACAGAAGTGTCGCCTCTGAATCTTTCCCTGTACATTGTTGAAAAGTTTTGTGGACAACTGATGTCCTTTTCATGATAACTCAGCATTGGATCTGAGATTACATATTCTGTCGTCAATAAATTTGCTTGAATGTATTTTTAATTGTTTTAAAAATGGGGTGGTAGTAAGTGGAAAGAAAATAATAAAGTCTCTGTAATGCATTTGAAGATGAAGCCAAATCAAGAGAGCATAAAATTGCACATACTTTGCTTATATCTCTGGTATGCCCAGCTCCTACTCATCACACTTGCAACTTTGAGACCTAGCCTGTACAAAATGTGCCCCACAGCTGTGACGTATAGATGTGCACACATCACATGTCTTACACATTCCTTTAGTACTAAAATGTACTAAAATTAACCATAATTCTGACCTCAGTGAAATCCTCATAGAGGACTGTCAAAAGTTGTGCTATTTGTAGTCTGTGATGCTGTAGGCTCTCTCATAGGTCAGCATGGGAGGTAAATATAATAACTCACTCATCATATTTAAAGTGTTTTGATATATCAGCTTACTCATTTAGAAGTGTCACTTCAAGATTATGGCAGTGCAATATATTTTCTCATAGAACAAGCTGTGGGGTAGATTGGTGCATGTGCAGTATGGATCTGCCAGCACAGGCATGCTGATCAGGAACCCCATCTCTTGCTATTGTGTTGTAACCAACTACATGAGCTGAAATCTGTACCATCGATAGGTCTTTAGCCTGATCTGATTAAAACCCAAGGTTTTTATCCTTTCGTCTTGAAGAATTTTATAGTAAATAGAAGTGTTGTCCTGTTGGATCATAGGGAAAGGTTATTTTCATTGATTTCATTACTTAACTTCATTAACCAGGGCTAATTTAGTCCTAATTATAGTTATTCACCCCAAGTGTATGAAGAAATGGCTCCCAGTGATTGACTATATTTACTAACAAAGAGAGATCACTCACACTTAGAACTGTTCTGAATTTGACTTGAAGTTACGCTGTAAATTGCTGTCTCTGAAACGTCACTGTTACTGGGTTTTTGTTGTTCTGACTTACAAGACTTGACTGAGGAATATAAATATTCACAGATTTCACCACACTAAACACAGGCAACCCTTTGCTGGATAGTCTTTTGATGTTACTATAATAAATAGAATCATTAAGGAAGACAAATATCAGCATCTGTGCTCGGTTCCTGTTGTCTCCATAATGCTTCTAGAAGACCGGTGTGCTCTTTTTCTGGTTGCTGTATCTATAGCATATGCAAGTAACTGAAATCACTTTTGAGAAGCATTGCAAAGTATTTATGTTTCATGACCCTTAATGCATATAATCTGATTTTATTTAAAAAGCACCCTCTCAATTATCATCACTTCCCTCTATAAAGTGTGCAGCCTGCATTTCCATGTGCAAGTGGTCATTTTGCTGCAGAATTAGCCACCCAGGTCTAAATGTGCATATTGTTATGCATGTCTAGAGTTTGCTCGACACTTTTTGAAGTGTTGGTATCTGCCTGTCTGCTTTAGAAGAATTGTTTGAGGGTGTTAGTCTTCTTATAGGATGAAGAAGTGACCTTTCCAACATTTTAATGTATCTCTCTCCTTTTACACTACTTGGTTGATAAGGGAAGTATCTTTCTGCTTTGCACCCGGTTTTATCTTTCGAGTTTTTGGAGACTTTTTTTCTGCCCTACTCTTTGCAAGGAAGTAAGAAGTGTGACAGAAAGGTGTGATTTTTAATTTACAGCAGAGTTCTCAACAAATAATGACTTTTCACACCCTGTTCTTGTTGCTCAGCCTGGGGGAGGAGTTGCATGGCTACTGTTGTCATATCAAATTAAATCCACTCACAAAATTCAGAAAGGCATTCCTCTTAAACTTAACCCTTTTAAGTTGCTGAAGTCGACAGGCATAAGAGTGTAAGCTGAAGTGTGTGTCTTTTGGAGGGTCTCTGCTGTTAAGGATGAAAATGGAAATGCTTTTATTCAGGGAGTTTTTTTCTTTTTTTTTTTTCCTTTACATTTGAGCACAGATGCTGATGAGGTTTGTGAGGGTGAAACCTTGTGTTAGCCTGGAGCTTGCTGCAGGCTCAGGGTACGGAAGGAAATGTTCGGCAAATGATGCCAGACACTTGTATACTTCTCTGAAAAACTGACTCAAATAATGTCATTTTGCTATGGATTGCAAGCATGGTCAAGAAGCTTTTAGGCAGTAGAGCTAAAACACATTAATAAGAATTTCTCCTCAGAGAGATTTCCGCTGCTGAGAAGTTTGCAGTGTGGAACAAGCTATGTCTTTATAAGTAATCTTCCTCTGGGGAGGTCACTGTTGGTTTTGGGATGTCTTGCACCCCTTTGTCATCCAAGTGAGTCCTTCAGGCAGGAGGCACAGGATATGTGCAGGATTCATCCAGATGCAAACATCTCGGCTGCCCCAGGGACTCTGCCTTCCCAGGGTGCCCACTACATCCTTCCAGGTACCACTGGAGCCTGGAGAAAGGAATCAGAAAACAACAGGAGGAGCAGTCTCCTCCCTTTCACCTTTATTGTCCCTAGCTGTTGGTAATTCAGGGATAAGTATTTGCTGGGTACCTGCCCTTCGAGATGGTGCAGAGAGGGTTAAGGTGCTTGATTGACTATAAGCATGTATGTGACAGACTCTTATCTGATGGTGGGGTGGTTTGTTTTTTTTTCCTTCTGTAAAATGTCAGCCATTTCCTGATGAGCCTGATGGTGGTGGTGAATTTCACACCTTTTTTCTTCTCTGTGTGGAAACCTGGGTGTTAATGGTACTGGAGCAGGTCGTGTTTTATAAGGAACGAGGCTGCTTCAGATCAGAGGGAAACCAGGGACGGGAGAGGAGGTGAGGAAAGGGATCCAAGGAAACTGCCAGTTACAACAGGCATTAACTGGATTATTTTGTGCCATTTTTATTTAGAGCATGTAGATATATTATTTGCTAAGTAAATTTTTTTGCTATGGAATGTTGGAGTTCAGCTTAGAGTTCAGCATAAAAATACTATCTTTTCATTTCACAGGGATATTTAGCATTGCAACAACTGAAGATGGAAAATTGGTCGGTTGAGCAAGTCTGCAACTGGTTGAAACAGAAAAATTTAGGAGAACTAGTTCCTAAGTTCCGCGGTAAGCATTTTTGTTGTTTGGGGGATGGGGGTGGTATTTGTTTAGTATTTCTTGCTATGCATTTAATTGGCACTGCCTACCTTGTTTTGGTTTGGGGCATGTGTGTATATGCTAAGTTCAGACTTTTATAGAAATTTATTAGGGTGAGAACTGACATAGATCTGACAAATCAATGTAAGTGTGCAGATTTATTACAAAGTCTCTGAGAAATCCTGGGGGATGAGATTCAGCCTGTGTATAAATAGTCACCTCAAATCAGAGCTGGCAGTTTAAAAGTCTTGACAGGGCCTATTTTATGTTGTATAAATCTTTTGAAATAATGCAAATGTAGTGTGTAAATGTTTTATGTGTGAGTATATAAACAGTCTACAGAGGAGTGCACAAGAAACTGTTATGTGAAGAGCCTATTTCTTGTGTACTCTGTTAAAAAGACTTCATCAGCAAGTAACAGTCTCCCGTGGTTCAAGCAAGGCCTGATTTAAAGCCTTAAAATAGTCACCAACTTGCTTCTGTATGTTTTGGACTTGGCTTTTTGTCAGGGGCAGGTATCTGGCCAGTGATTAGGACTCCTGGCACTGCTTGGGAAAGGATGGTGACAGCTGATGATGACTGTTATCAGTAAAAAGCATCCTTACCTTTGACCTGTCTTCCATCATCATGTTTTTAGGCATATAGAATGTAACTATAAAGTTATTATACAGTAATTTTTTACCCCCTTCAATCTGCAGAAGAAGAAGTAAGTGGAGCAGCTCTTCTGGCTCTTAATGATCGTATGGTGCAGCAGCTGGTGAAGAAGATTGGTCACCAGGCAGTGCTGATGGACCTGATTAAAAAATACCAGCAGCAGAAGAGTGGGCTGGAATCCCTTACATACTGTTGTGAAACAGCTTCTCAAAAATTTCCAGAAGTAATCAGTGGGTGAGTTTGTTCATGGCACAGCAAATACCAATCTGGGTATAGCTGTGTTCTTTTCATGGCATTTTTAAAATGGCATTTACTAGCTCTTCAGCTTTTATGAGCATCTGTAACAAATGTGAAATGTAAAATTAGATTATTACCTTGTGGTTTTAAGCAGGGCATCAACATTCCTGAACTACACCATTAATTACTTTAAACCTTTCTTCATATCCAGATCTAGGACCTAGTTTTCATTTGGATGGAGCACTGTCAAACTTTTATTATGGCTAAAAGTTCCTCTGGTTACAATATTAAGCTTTTGAAGAACTTGCTTTTAAATTCTTGCAAGTCTTGAAGTAAAATAATGGTTTAGCCACAGATAATATTTATGTCACAGGTGTATTGAAAGTCAGTTTATCAAAGGAAACTCTGGATTTGGTCCAGATGTAAACATTTAATAATCCCACAGTGGGATTATTGAAATTTATTGTGAAATTAGGTAGATATTTAGAAAACAAATTCCAGGGAGATTGTCCTTAGTGATTGTGTCCCAGGTCTTGTTTGAGCAGATTTTTTTTTTGTTTGTTTTTTGGGGGTTTCTTATAGGTGGGAGAAGGGGGCAGAATTTGTGGGTTTGTGTTTTCATTGGGGGTATTTGGGTGAGAGGTTTATTGATTCACCCATCCTTTCCCTCCATTCTGACCTATTGTAAGTCTCGCAGGGCTATTTTTTTCTGAATGTCTTGGCTGAGGAGAGAAATCCTGACCTCATGGTCCCTTTTAAACCCAAGAGTCCAGGCCGCAGAGAATGACTTGTCAAGGATGCAAAATAGGTTTTTTCAAAGGAAAGGACTCTAGCACTAAGGCTGCATTAGTCACAGTAGGATTAATCCCAGAGGATTAGAACTCCAGAGAATTTGCCTTCATCCAAACGGAGTCCGGGTTGTGCAGTCTGAGGTGGTCAATAGTGAAAACAAAACCATGATGAACAGTGATGACTGAGTTATTTCCAAACAACTCGTGCTCATGAGCAGAACTAAACTGCCCATGTAGATACATCCTCCTGTCCTCGTGGAAGTATTAGTGAAACTCCTTAGGTAAATGCTCCTGCACCTTTGGAAGAAAGGGATTGCAGGAAGAAGACCATGTCACCGCATGTATGATTTATCACAGGCCTGAATTATGCAATCACACCAAGGGCCTGCCTCCTTGATTTATAGGAAACTCCTTCTTTAGGGGTAGAGTAGGTATCTGCTGTGAGGAAGACTGCTTTGTATAGGTCCTGTACTTCATCCAAAGTGTGGTGGATACACCATAATTTCAGCAGGGTGGTTCAGAAGAAGATATGTCCTTTTTTTTAGGGCAAGTAGAATGCTGATTTGCATATTTAGCTTTCACCCTTGGCTTTGTCAGGACTGTTTGGATAGACTCTCAGATGTGACTGTTTCCCATGTGCTTCTCAGCTCTTGCAGGGCAAGCCATGCTGTCCTACAGAGATGCAGTTCCAGTAGCATGAGTGCAACAGCTTTGCTGTGAAGGTTCTGCAGACTCCAAAAAAATTAAATGCTTAAAATATCAAATGTCAGTAAATATAATTTACAATAAAATCTTCCCCTACCTAGTCTCCTTCCTGGAAAATAAGATGCTGGTATCCTTCTATTTACAGGAAAGTTGTGTAAATAAGCTGCTGTTCCTGAAATATTTTATGTGTCATCAAGAATGACAGAATAAAATCGAAGCATGTTTAAGATGCATTCAGACATGTATTTTAGGAGGAGTAAAAAGTCAATATATTCTGTGCAGTTTGGGGTATAAAATTATGGAAAAGCTCTTATAGTGAAAAGAGTATTTTGTTGCAAAACTAGAAGTTGTATCTTCATATGCAGACAGCTGTGACTCTTTTCTTAACACTGCAGTGCTTGTCTAAGTGATGTAGTTCAAATTTTTTTTTGTCTGTTCAGTACATCTTGACAAAATCCTGTAAGAATAATTTTTTTTGGATCTAGTTAATGACTAAAGTGTATGAACAAATGTAAAATTCATAGTTCTGATAGTTCACAATGTATGTGAACTCACATTTCCTCCATTGCTCAGTGATGTTAGGCTGAATTGCAGTGAGTAGACTAACCATGCTAAGGTTTGCAGTTAGTAGCATCCACATCTGGGTGTGTGGTCCCCCTGTAGTGCCAGGGAACAATGGTGAAACTGAGTTTGCATGTTCCTAGTCCCTATCATGCAGTGCTTGAGCCCAGGTGAAAACTATTTCTCGGTCAGAAAAATAGCTGACCCAGAACTAGCTCACCCAGCCAGGAGGAGTGACAGGGTGGAGAGGGCATTGCTCAGGGCAGGGAAGTAAGCATCATCATCACGGTCTCTTTCTGGGTCAGCTGAAGTCAATGTGGAGCTTCCAAGAGCTCTCAGCAGTATTTCCCTATTGTATTTCTGACATAAATGCTATCCCCAGTGCTTTTTGGTGCACTCCTGGCTGCCACCTTTTTATCCTGTTGTCCTTAGATCATCCTCTCACTGTGTGTGAATTGTGCCGAGCTCTGCTTCCCACTAGAAACAGAAGCAAAGTCCTTGGTTGGACATAGAATTCAGAGAATGATAGGTGAATATTTTCTGTGTGGAAGCAATAGATTTGTGAAAGGATGCCAGATGGGGTTTACATCTTGGATTAGGACACAGAAATAGCATCTTTTGTTTGTCCCTGGTTTGGTGGAAGTGTTCTCAGTCACACAGTAGAAACTGTGCTTATGTGTGTATGAGGAGCTCACTCAGAGACATTTCCAGGTAAATATTAAGATACCTTCCACTTTCACGACCAATTGTTTCTAAGAGTCACACAGAGAACATACTAGGGGTTTTTTTGCTTTGTTCTTTGACTACATAGCTGAAAAATAATGATTCATGGGAAGGGAAAACTCTGCCTATAAATTTGGCACAGTTTAGTGTCACTTCCAAAAGCAACCTTTTGTGTGCTGAGTGCAGCTGAGGGTGGAACAGTTTCTAGAGCATCTTAGAGTTCAGATGTTCTGAAGAGATGAGGTTTAGGGAAAAAAAAAGTGTTTTATGATTGCCACGAATTCTTGGCAGCATAACAGTATCCCCTATCTTAGCTCTGCCTTTCCCCCAGTATGGGGTAATACTGCTGATGTTGGCTTCTACCAACACATCTACTAAAAGAAGTAGTAACAGGAATATGAGGAGGGAGAGAAGTGGACAAAAAGGTTAAGCGGAAAGCAGTGATTTGGACTGGCTCATAGCAAAGTGGCTACCTGGAGTTTTTGTTGCTAGTGATGAGCTAGAGCTGGAGCAAATAACCAGGAACAGTGGACTGTAGTACCACGTGGCACTCAGAGATCTTCTAGAGTGGCTGGAGTAATGCAAAGCTGACTTGAAGCTTTTGTCTTGACCTTCAGGAAAAACCAACTTTTCAAGGTTCTGTTTATATAGAAACTGTCTTGAAATGCTGTGTAATTAGTTCTTTCAGCACACCCCTTGCATGTTGTAATGGTTAGTTTTTTCCCAGGGATTTGGAGATACCAGGTTATGAAGGTGGAAGTTACCCTGCAACTCAGAGAAGGCTGATATTCTTGGGGTTTGAAACTGTGTAGTAATTAGAATATCAGCAGGCAATATTATTTACATTTGTCCTTTCACTATGTCAGTTTGGTAATTGAACTGATTGATTAAGAGACATCAGCATCATGTAAAATCATGACTCTTCAATATGTTAGTTTTTCTCCTCTTCTATTTCTGCCACTTGTATTTTAGAACTCTTTTCTATGAGCTGCACAAGACCTGACAGTGAATTTTTTTCTTTCTTCTTTCAGGGCTACTGACAGACAGATGCTAAATTCTTCTGATCTTGTGGAGCAGAAGAAATATCTGTGTTCAGCTGAAAATGAAAAAGGACTAATTGATCATAGAGTGCTAAAGCAAAAGTGAGTTTATAATATATTCATTGAATGTTCCTTACCTTTTGAAAATAACATAAACACTTCTTGCTTAATTTATACTTAACAAAAAGTGATCTTAATTACCAGAGGTCAGGTTCAGGTATATCCAGGTGTATATAGAAAACAACAAGAACAGAAGTTTTTTAGGATTTGACTGAATGAAATAGCCTGATGATGTGTTTCCATCCTCAGTCCTTGCTCACTGTTTCATGTTACCTCATGCAGAGGACAAGATACAGGTTTGTCTTTATTTATCTGATTTTTAAAAATCATCTTTTACAGATGTGTTTTCAGCAGCAATCTGGCAAATTAGTCAGTACAGAGTGGAATATAGCTATTCAAAAAATTGTGTGCCTGAGGCATCTTAAATATAGCACTTGGGAGGGTAAGCATGCTGATTTCATTTGTACACTCATTTTCCTTGGTTATCAAAATAAGCCTCCCTAGAAACTGGAAGCAAGACAAGGTGATAGTTTTTTTTCTTTTTTTTTTTTCTCCTACCCATGTTTTTCTTCCTTGAGGTGGGCAGTCACTGTTGAAAGAGAGTTCTGCTCCTCTTTCAAAGCAATTATTTTCTTGTTTGCAAAGCTTTGTCTCCTTATCTTTATCCCCCTTTATTTCCACTTGCTACAACTTCTCCTCCTGCCGTTCTCCTCTGCAGATATGATTTAATGCTTTTAAAAGTCCTGGTACTTCTGTTTTTAAAAGAACATCCCAAAAAATCCAAAGATCCTGTCAGCATTGTTATCAAAGAAACAAATCACGTGAACCCTTGGAATAAATCACTAATATGATCCTGCAATGTTTAGCCTGTGCTTCTAAAGGATTTTTATTTTTAATTAATGATGACTAATTTGCCTTGTGCTGTATAAAGAGTTTTAAATGGGTTGTGTGAATCAGGGTAACCATTACACAATGTACAGTTTAAATTATTGATATTTGGCCAGGATTACACTTATATCCTCTGTCTCCTCATTCATTTAATCCAAGCTGAAAAAGAAAAACTTAACATTTGTGGGTTGACTTTTTGGTTTGGTTTTGGTTTTGGTTTTTTCTGTTTGTTTTTGTGTTTGTTTGTTTGTTTGTTTTAATTTGTGTGTGCTGTTGGGTTTTTGTGGTTTGTTTTTGGCTTTGGTTTTTTTTTTCCAGAAGATCCATGGAGCCGTAGCTTCAGTAACTGTGTGATTTTGCTGAAGTGAATTAATGGGTGAATTTATGGATTATTAATGCTGGTGATTTGGCTCCAAGTTTCTCTGTGTTTCCTGGGTAGGTAGTCCTAAGAACTGTGTTAAACACACTCTTCTATATTACTAAATAATACCAAGATATCAAAGAAAATTGTTTAAACACAAAAATAAAGAGTAAGTGGATGACGCAATTGCATATTTTTTTTTCTTGTATTCAAATTTGCCATACATAAAACCAGATGAGGTTTGCAGGCTACTCCAATGGAATAATGCTTTGCTAGCAATGACAGAAGTAAACACAGCCAATCTTTTTGTTAATCTCTCAAGAAGATTAATCTTAAAGCAGTGCCTGTCCGTGAAGACAATAAGATAGCCACAGAGGACAATTCAATAAATGCATTTCCCATATTCTTGCTTTTCTGTATTTGAGTACTAGCAGTTTTATGGCTCCTGACAGCCTGGGGTTTATCTTGTTGCTAAGACAGAGGCTTTTATTATTTGTAAATATCTGATACTGCTGTGGAAAACCAACCTTTTATTGGTTGGTTTATATGTTCTGTCTGCCTTTCCTCAACATATTTGCTTAGCAAAATGACATCCCTAATGCATCCCTTTTCCACTGTTTCCACTATGATGGTCCAGCTGTTTTCCCTCAAGAGTGATGTCCTGGTACATGTATATTTTTACCTTTATTTTTTTTTATAAAAGCATGTTCTGTAGCTCTTGAGGGCTGTGTAACAGATTTACTGTCTGAAAGCCTTGGAGTAATTTACTCAGGAGAACAAATCCTCCAGCCAGCCTCAACAGGTTTGAACTTCCCTATTTGCAGCGAGTTTGGAAGATGTGGTCAGTGCTCCACTAAACCTGGGCCTCCTGAATGTTCATATACCAATAAAGGTATTGCCAACATTGACAGAATATTAGTGCTGGTGCCTGCATAAATTTGAGCTGATAGCAAGGACAATGAATTGGGAGATAACCTTTACATGTACAAATTTGGCATCCATCTTCAAGATGCCCATGATAGCATGCCCATGGGTCATTCATTTGCTCAGCAGAGGAAATGTCCTTAACTAGGGCAGTCCCACATCTATTTTGGTCAGGGTACAGCAACTGCCCTGACTGCTGGGTAGCTGCATCTGAAGTGTCTTTTAGTTATGATATGTCATTCTGCTAATGATCTTTAGAGAGCTCCTTCCTTTGCTTCCCCTAGTACCTATATATCAGTATTGTTGGTCTGTTTCATGTGTTTGATGTGTTTTATCAGAAACACACTCATGCTTGTGCTTTAAAAAAATAAAAGAAAAAAAATTTAAAGGGAAAAGAGAAAAAGAGAAGCTAGCCTGAAAAATTGTCACCTAATCAATTACTTCAAATTATTTTGCTCCATTTACACAAGAGAGCAAATATTACTTTTATATACATACATATACACCCAAATATATCTATAACCCTACAGTGAAAACTCAGCAGGACTGTGCTTTTTAATGTATAGCTTAAGAGTTTCTTTGTTTCTGAGCAAAGACCTTATTCTTGATATCATCAGAATTATTTCTGGTATACGTGCTGATTTTTTTTTCAGTTAGCTCATAAGGACATGAAAAGCAAACTTATAACAAAACCATGTTAAGCCTTTGACAGTGGTCAACAGTAGGAGAGAAGTACTGCCTGTCTATTTTGTTCAGAAGTACAGATGTCAGATGCTTCATTTGATTATACCTTGGTATAATGTAACAGAAAAATAATTTCATTTTTATGATTTCTGATAATTTCACTTCAGTTGTTATTCCATCTTCAGAAAACCTGTCTTATCTGTGAATTTTGGTTTGGTTTGTTTGGGGCTTTGGAGAGATGCTTTAAATTTAGGTTTTTAATTTATGTGGATGCGAGAATTTCTGCCACTCTTGTGTTTTAAGTCAGAATTTCACATCTCTGTCATTGCAATGGGATACTCAAGAATACTAACTTGAAAGTTAAAAGACCTTGAAGACTCATAATAATAGATACTGTCTGTGCTTATTGCCTCAATGTTTTGGAAGTCAAGACAACTGAACTCATGGGTTTGGAGCACTTCGGGTTGCTGGAGCCAAATTTATTCACATGGTGCTGTGAGTCTTCCACAGAAGCTTGCAGGAAAAATAAATAAATTGCTAGATCTTCTTCCTTCCACACCAGGAATGAGCCAAGTCTTACAAATGACTTGGAGAAGACACTAACTGCATTGCCTTATTAAGGTGTAGCAAAGTCATAACAGCAACACAACAAAAAAAAAAAAAAAAAAAAATGCATAAAATTATTTGGATACAGTGTAATATATCATAGGGGTGATATTTGTTTCTTTTAAATGGCCTGATTTACCTGGAAATTTTGTCAGTCAGATTCCCTAAGGAGCATTTTTTCTTCCCCGCTTCGTAACCCACTGCTGCTGGCCTCACGTGAGGTGAAAGGGCAAAGTCTTCCCTTATGTGATGCAGCTCCCCAGATTTAAAAAATCTGGACTCCTTCTAGAAGAAGGTTGTGTCTGCATCTCGCAAAATTGTTTGGAAGCAGATTAATTTTGTCTGTAACCATGCTCATACTGAATGTGATGTCTTCTACAGCAAGGGTGCTACAAGGGAAGCTGAAGTGGGAGCTGCTCTGGGAAATGGGCAGTTTTGGCTCATCTGACACCTCCCACATCCCAGCCTTGCTGAAGTTAATGCTTCTGTGGGAAACTTATTTTTCAGTCTAAAGGATAACTGCCCTTGTGTTTAGTGGGAACTAAAAAATATAAGACATCATCAAGCACGAGGCAGACTGCAAATCCCAGGCTTTAGGGAATGACTGGGAAACCTTGCATTTGTGCTCAAAAGTTGGAAATGACAATGAAGCACTTAAAGAGAATGGCATGAGGCTCTTTTAGGCACAGATCTCAGAACTGTGAATAGAAAAATAGTGCCCTTTTTTATCTGACTATTGAGAGGGAGAAAAGTTTCATTTGATATTTCATCTTCTGTCATAATTTCTTCCTTTTGATGGAAATAGCCTGTCGGGTCCCTTCCCCCCTGCCATGTGGGCCTGGGAGAGGGGCCCTGGGGGGGAGACACGGGGTTTCCCTGCCCTGGTCAGCCTCGTTCCCCATTGGTTGTTTTGTGTTCCCCTGCGTGGGCAAGGACCCTCAGGTCCTGTGATTGCAGCCGTTCCTCGGCAGAGCCCCGGCCATGCGGCTGGAGAAATAAACATCTCTGAAACATCTACCAAGAATTGGTCCATAGATATATTCTTTCCAGGGGCCTCGTTGTCTGATACATGTGTTGCAGTATCCCAACTGTAACAACAGCCTTTGCAACCTTAAGTGTTGTCATAAAGTTGAAAGCATATTATACATGTGTTAGGGAAATGGAACATTTTTTTACAGCTGAAGACTTTTCCTTTCTTTCACATCTGCAAGTTCCTTGTTCTCTCCTCTGTTTCTTCCTTGGATTTGTTGACATGGGCTTTCTTCCAGATTACAAACCTTCGGACCTGAGTCTCTTGCTGATGTATGATGTAAACATGTGAAAGGTTAGACCTTCATTTGTGAATAATGGGAATCTATTGAGACTTCACCCATGTGCTGAGTTTTATGTGGATATACCAAAAATGGGAACAACCCATTGATGTCAGCAAATTTCTTCTTGACTGCCATGTCCTCTACCTAAATGGGATCTGAGCTGAGAAAAGATATAGCAATGGGTGCCTGACTCATGGACTTCAGCAGACAGTAGGGAAAGCTTGTGGCACACAGCCCGTTTATGTATGTGTTCAGTTGGCCTTTAAATCACATTTTTCCCTAAACGAACTAAATACGTGCAGGCAACAGATCCTTCTTACTAGTATGCTCAAGAAGCTTAAAAATAACAAAGTCTTGTTATGATCTAGTATTTGATCTTGTTTCTAGCTCTCTATGGCACTTTACACAGCTATCTTGATTGAGTTGTCTGTATTGATGCCAAGATTATTTTTATTGACTTTTTACAGCTAATTCAGGTAGCTCTGTGTGTCTGTGTGATGTTGCACAGGACACCAAACTTGGAGAGATGATGCTGTGTTTACTCCCCACTGTTCTCTCAAGTGTAATCTAAAACTGTCACTGGATGGTCTGGGTGACACTGCAAGTGTGTAACTCTTTGTCTTCTTGACAGTAAAACAAGGTATTCTCTGGGTTTAGGGATGCCAGGGGTATATGATTCAAATAGGTGGGTCTTTGGGGGTTCTTTGTGGGGTTTTTTGGTGTTTGGTTTTGTTGGTTGGTTGGTTTGTTGTGGGGTATTTTTCCATCTGAAGGAGACAAATGACTCCTCCCAAAATGACGCTATTTTATAGCTTCATGTCTCAGTAAACATGCTGTGCACGAGACGCCGAAGATTACAATGGAGACAAAGAAGGAAATAGCTGTGTGAGACCAGACTGTGACTGAGCACATTAAAGTGGCAATCTACAAAAGATGAGTGGTAAAAGCTCTGTGAATAATTGTCTCCTTGCTGAGGAGATGCTTCTTAGGATGCACTTCCGTACTGCAGCTAAGCATAGAGAGATCAGCTTGCTTCATCTGAATTGGCGTTTGTTTCACCTCATGAGAAGCCATTTTGGGGACTTAAACTGTGAGAAAATTAAATGAAAAGAATAATTAAGAATTTTGTCACTGTAGCTCCTTGTAACTTGCTGCAGGATTAGAGGCTCCCTCGTACTAGTAAGGAAGGGGTGCAAGTAAGTCAGACGTGACAGCAGAGAAAGGAGACTAAAATTTTGCCAGAGCTAGCCATTGGATTAATTTAGCTGTAGAATCAGAAGTCTCAAGAACTGAGAGACAAGAAAAAAATGTAACTTTGAGACTTTGAGATTTTTTAAAGATTTTTTTTTTTTCAGTTTTAAGATTTTGATCTTATTTCTGCCTCAGGTTAGCTAGCAGAGGTATGGCTAGAAACAGGCTACATATGTTTGTACCTGAATCTCAAAACTGTATGTGCAAAGGGATTTATGTATAGAGCCAAGACCTCCCTTGATTGTGGAGAACATCATTACAGCTGAACTGAACTGTTCTTTTAGTTAAACTTGTGAGCATTTGCATGTGAGCATTTCTGAGGATAAAGTTTATGTGGAGTTGTGTCTCTTTTCAAACAAGCTTGTATTTCATTGTGAAATATGACAGCGCATGTTTAACATGACTTCCCAAAAGTGATGAGTCCAGCTAAAGCTAGTAAAATATGTAATCTCATGTACTGTGGAGACCGGAGGAATTTTTGGATCTCATTTGGAGAGCAAGGAATTATTTTGTGTTACGTAAGGCTGAAGATAAATGAAATTTGGAGTATTTTTGTGGCAGTGGCAGGTGTGAAGGGACTGGTGAATGGGAGAGTTGCCACAGTTCCCTGGTTATTAGCCATTCCAACTGGAAGAAATTTTATTTTCTCAGGTGACTGAGTGTAGTCCAGTGTGCCCAATTGGAACCTGCTAAACCTTGCTGCTTTTTGAAACGGCTTTTCAGCTTCACTTGTATTACCAACAAAAGGAATTTCAGTGCTGCTCAGATACAAAGTACTGTAAATTTTAAACTTGAGTCCACTTTTGAGCTAGTTTAAGTGGTAGCTTGTTGAAAACAGTATGTAGTAACTTGCAGCCTGTGTGTTACGTCACTTTCATCGGTAAAGCTGGTGAAAGTACAGGATGCAAACTTAAAGGCTGGGGAGCTGCTCACTGATGCCACATTGAACATCTGTGCTTTGTTTGCATAGGAAGGATTTCCAAGGGATTTCAGAATCTAAGATGGGTTTTATTTCCCTATTTGTATATTAATTTATCACCAAAAAAGGACATGAATGTGTCTATGTGGATATATTGCCTCTTCTTGCACAACTTTTCCTTCTTTTGAGACTGCAAGTACTAAGAGAAGTTCACTGCACTTTGCATCTACTGTTAACTGTCTGTGTCCCATGAACTCTGGTGAGCTTGGAAAGACAGTAGCCCTGACCATTTTGTGCCTGTTTTGCATGGGGAAATGTTAGTGCTGTGAGTACTTCTACTGCTGTTAGGAGCAGATGACAGTACCCTATTTTTTTTTGCTCAGCACTGCATTGCAATTTGTGGTAGGGCTGGGGTTGGTGCAGTTATATCATGGATGTAGAGGTTTTGACAGCCTGCAAACTACATTAAAAGGTGCCAAGGTGGTGTGGCAGCATAACCAGGTCAGAAAGGTTGAGAGTTATAGGCCTACCTACTCAAGAAGGTATTGAGACTGTAACTGGCTATTGGGACCTACTTTTCCCTGTGTTCTTTCAGAATTAGGGTTGGGGCAGCCAGTGGTGATAACCTGCCTCAGGCTCACCCCAGCTGGGGTGTGACATCTGTAAATAGTGGTCGTGGTGTTCTTGTGAAGAGCTGCTGGGCTGTGTCTGTTTTGTTTCAAGATGTGTGCTGATGATAATTGCCTTCATCCCTTTCTTGCCTTCCCCTGTGGAAGAACAGCCTTAACTAATGTCATGTATAATATTTTATTCAATTAAGCTGTTTGTTTTACTAGAGTAGGAAACATATTATAAATGAAGACAGAAAAAGATATTTTGCAACAGTAGCAAGCCCCCAGTGACCTCTGCTCTGCTTTCTGTTAGAAACCACCTCCTACTGTCTGCTGGTTATAACATTTCACATTTGACATCTAGTTTTTAACTGTATGTATTGATTGCTGCTTTTGTACTCTTTGTATGCCGAAACAAAGACAGCAGGTCTTGAATTTCTATAGCAAAAACTTTCCCTTGTGTTGAGTTTTTCCATGTATTTCTCTTTGCCTCCTGCCTGCATAGAAGAAAGATGTGATTGTGACAATATAATCTTTTCTTTTACAGAAAAAATCTAAAATTATTTTTTGCAAGATACAAGACATTGCAGTGGACAAGTTCTTATGCTTTGCCAGACTTCCCTTATGATGTCAAGTGCATATTAGCAGAAAAAAGATGCCCTGATCACAGTATGAGAATAAGGATTATTGAATTTTTACAAGCAGACATGACCAAATACCTAGAAGGATCATTGTGAGTAAACACCATTAAATTTATTTGGGGGAGTTACCTGTTGTCTGCAGGCATAAATTTTCAAATGGATGTAAAGCCATTCTCTTTAATATATTTGCTTAAATAAAGGAGGCTAAGGGACTGAAACCTACTGAAACCAATAGAAAGATTTCATGCAAGCCTTTAAGCTCTGCCCTTTGTTATTTGGAAGGCAATTGATTGCCTGAGAAATAGTCAGTTTAATGTAGATCAGAATAGACTCCAATGTTTAATACTGTCTAGAAAACCAAATATTTCTTTTACATCTCCATCTTGTTTGCACAGGTATCCGAACAGTCAGCAATATAACATTGTTGTCAATGCTCTGCTCCAGGCATACCCATTCCTTGATGAAGATGGGAATGGCTTTGTAAGTATTGTGGTCTTTTTCCACTCAATCAATCACAAGAAAATAATCTTGTTTAGAGGAAATCAATATCAATTTCTTATATGCTCCCTCTACTTGGAGCACACACACTTGGCTGTGTTTGGCAAATCACATTCTTATTTCATTATGTCAATTAAAGATTAACCCAGGTATAGCCATACCTCAACGCTACCATGAGATCATGCAGGCGTGTACATGAAGTCCCTGGTTGCTTGTCAGCTACATTTTCTTTCTGGACTGATTTCTGCCCAGGGATAAAATTAAGTCTGATTTATTTCTGTTTTTAAAAACAAAGAAGCCAGGTCTTTAGAAAATTGCATGAGGACTAACATGACTGATGCTCTTGCAATGTATTATGATCATTGGTGTGTTAGATATGAAACTGCAACATGCAGTAATAGTAGTGGTTTAAGGAATCTAGGTCTAATTTTAAAAAAAAACATTTTAAAAGAATTTTTGGAGTATCAGTGGGGAGGATAACAGAAGGCAGTGGAAGGAGATGATTTAAATTTGAACTACATTTTTTTCACTTGTGACCCAGAATATCTGTCTGTGGTCTCGGAGGACAGTGGTCACCTTTTCACTTCACATCATTGCTTTATCATGTGATACTTTTATAGCATCTTGTAAAAGCTTGTGAGCCTCAGTGGGGACTGTTAGCTTTGAACATAAATATATATCTCACATGCCACTACTCTAGAAAGCAAAATAATTTTGGGAATAAAAAAAAAAAGTTGAGGCTTAAGGGGTAACTATTCTAGTTCTCCCCTGAGCCCAGGCATTGTTGAAGGGAAGGAACTATGGAAAACAAACACATTTCAAAGAGAAGAGAGGGAGCAAAAAGACCAGAGAGAAACAGTCTATCCTCATTTTAATCAGGATGCCTCTCTGAATACCCCAGTTGTGGTCCTTGGGCATGATCCTGAGTAATGCTATGGCTTCATCTAACTTCCTTTAGGAGGAGGAGCTGGAATGATATTTGTCTTGGTCCGAAGACAATTTTAAATCCTTTAATTTTTAAAAACTGATTTTAAACAGGGGTTCTTAAGGTAGGTTTTCAAAGGGCTTTAGTTGCAGTAGGACCATGGACTGGGTGAAACTATTATAACTCTGTTCTTTGGGAAATGGTCATTATTAGCCAGATGGATGGCAGAATTGGTGCTGGCAGAAGTTATGTGATGGGGCAGAGGTTTCAGATTGGTTGTTCGTTATCTTTTGATCTTTCCCTCAGGCTTACTAGAAAGCACATCTGGCAATAACTGCAATAAGTAAGAAAGAAAGCTGGAATTAGCAGTTTCCAGTAATGCTCTCCATTGCCTGGGTTGAAACAGGAAAAATGGCACTAAAGGTATATGCCTACATACTTAAGTTTGGAGAAGGGCATGAGAATGAATTACTCTTTTTATTTGCCCTACTGTTAGACATTCTGTTCTTCCTTCATGATCATAAATGCTATAAATACTTATTTTTTCTTGATCTGAGACAGTTGTGTTACAACAGCTGTAGCTTAAACCCTACAACATATGCATAGCTACTTATCACAAGACTTGCAGTAAAATTGAATTCATATACAATTAAGAAGCAAACTAACAACAAAAAAATTGACAACAAGCATTCTTTCTTTTTTTTCTCAGAAAGGATCTTCAGCATGTCAAAAAAGCAAAATTTTTGTAGGCTTTCCTTTAAAAATTCTCTTTGACTATCACAGGACTATAATTTCTGCTTGCTGTTCCTGATAATATTATTAAATGTAAGATGTAAAATATTGATTACTGAGATATTTTGAATACCTTAAAGTTGTTTATCTATAGTAATTAAATAATTGTTGTTATTATTACAGTTTTTTAAATAGTACATTGAAAGTATTCAAGAAATCTACTGTCAATAAAGTTCAGAGGTAAGGGGGAATGATAGGTAAATGTAGAAAAGGAAAACTAACATGAGAGTATTTTAATCAAAAGTGCTAGTTACATTCCTTGTTAAATGGCATTTGTATATAAACTTCTGGGGAGGCAGTTCATATAATGTGGTTTTGGTGTGTACATTGGGAAGAGAGGAATAGCACTCTGTAAGTTCTTGTATCTCTGTGGACTCCAGAGAGAGCCTCAGGTGGCCAGCTGTGCACAGATGTCAGTGTCTGATAGAAAGCCACCTCCTTTTCATGTCTTGTAAGGCTGAAGGATGGGACACACCAAACATGGCAATTCAACTGGGCTGGCCTCTGACAATATGTTCTTTATCATGGATGGAGAAACTTTGAACTGTAAATGTCAGCACTTCTGTTGCAACATTTTTGTGGGAATGAAATGAACAACTGGAAAAGGAAAAGATCTTCTGGCAAACATAGAGGAACAACAAAAACCAAACATAAGAGCACCTAAATTAACACCAGTATTTTCATGACAGGAAAAAAATTACTAGCAAAACTTTCAATTTTTTAGTTTATTTGTGGGGTTTGTTTCCAAAATACTGGGCATTTATTTACATCTGCAAATTACTTCAAATAATTCAGACAATGTGTGTGTTATGTAGAAACATAGTCTAGTATTTTCAATCTCATACTCTTGCAATGAGAGGTCATTAAAAGTTTGTAGTTTCAAACAAAATTTGATTTTTGGTAGATTATTCACAATTCTGTTTTGTCAGTTAAAAATTTTCCCATTTAATTTTGTAGTATTGAAAAAAATATGCTTCTGTGCCATCAGCCATTTTTCAAAGGTTAACCTATACAACATAGTCAGGACAATGATTATGATCCTAAATAAATTCATTTACAAATAAAGTCATGAATAAGCCCCTTCATGAATAAGCCACTTATGCACAACAGATTTTAAAAGAATGTTATTTATGAGGTCAGTCTAGAAGCAGGGATTAAGAATTATCTGGAATAATAATAATTAATAACATTATTATTAATTATTAATTAATAATTAAAATTAATAATTATATAATAATTAATAATATAACTATAATATAATAATAATTTAAAAAATAATTTTCTACTAATAGTAAAACTAATTTAAAAGTCTGTGGCGTACCTGGAATTAAATTAATTCCAAGATTAACTTTTGGTAAGAGTGCTTTAAAGGGACTACCTAAGTAAATTTTCCCATGGTATTTCCTTCTACTTACAAAACAATGCTATCCTAAACTAACATATGATGTTTTAAAAAATAAAAATATTCATTTAATAATGAAATAGCTTATTAGATTTGTGATGTATATTGTAACCAATACAACATTTGTAAGTTATGGATAAACAGTTTATATAGAAAAAGCCAAGGTCATAGACACAGCAGTCAAAAGCAAATTGGCATGATACTGTTTCTTGATGACTTGCAAGGTATTCTATCTCATTTTACAAGGCTTAAACCCAACAATTTGGAAAGAATCATTTCTCTTATTCCATTTCATTTCAGCCAGCCTTTTGAAAATCATATGATTTCAAGAAAACATGACATGAGGAAGGAAGAGAGAGGGGTTTCTCATCCATGCCACTTGCCAGTGGGCTTTGCATAAGCAGCTGCCTTGAGCTGGTGGCTGCCAAGCAGTGCTGTGGTGCCTGTGAAACCCAGCATGCCAGTGCTGACATGCCCAATTCATGTAACTGCTGCACACAAGATGATTATTTGCTAGTAAATTACTGCTTTTAATCTGCATGTAATCCTTTCCCTCCTATGTCAGATAGACACAGGCTAATCCTTCTACTCCTTTACCAGGAAGGTAAACCTTCCTGGGGTGGTGTTCAGGGGAAGCGGGGGAGGGCAGGGAAATTCATAGAAAATAAAGTTGTTGGTTCAAAAATGGTAACAAAAGCATTCTTTTTAGAGGATGCATTACTCACTAGGGAAACCACATGTGCTTGCAGTCTCATTCTGGAAATAGGTATGTGAGAAGGGACTTGGCTAATTTTATGCCAATCCTATTACAGAAATAGGTTTAGTTAAAATTCTTAATTTATTGGGGGACTGGAAGATGAAACAGCTGATAGTTAGGAACTTTGAGGGATATTTAAAGCCTTGTATAGGTGTCAGCATATTCTTTCATGTGAAAGAATAAGCAAAAAGATATTCTTCTTAAATAAAGATTTTCAAAAGAAGGAAACTGTGTGCAGCTCAACTACAGGGATGCTTAAATTGTCATCTGCTAATATATTCTGGGATGATCATGTTTCAAAATATTATAACATCTGTTAAACACTTCAGAGAAGCATTAAACTAAGGTTTTTGTTTGCTTCTTTCTTAGCAGCCTTAAAATAGCAAGCTAGGCATAAATTTTGCTAGGCATATGAAGATGGGGTATTTGCATCAAAATGTGTAAGGGCAGAACTGTAAATGTACTTAGGGACCTTAATGGTTCAGGTGAACAAGTGGGATTTTCAAGGCATGTAGTCTCTACTTCTGAAAATTGTGCTGAGGTGTAATTTTCACATCGAGGCTGTGACTATGTGTTGTGAGAAGACTGGGTGAGCAGTTGTATTCTATTTTTGTCATTATCTTTAGGTTGTTGATGTGACTTCTGTTCTGGCAGAACCCTAAGCCTGAAGTTTGCATTTTAGAAATGCAGATGGGCTTGTTTTCTTTCCAGTTCTTGGATGTTCAACTGTGACTGGCAGTGAGAGGATGCTTCAGTAAGGGCACAGAGGTGGGTGGCAGGCAGTGTCCCCCTGGGAAGGGCACTCCTGTCCTGGTAGGCCCAGGGCTGCTCAAGAAGAGCTGAAGTAGACACCACAGGGATTGTGTTCTCATAGCTCTTCCACTGTAATTTTTTGCCATTAATAGAGGTCTTGCATTTAGTATTGAGGGCCTGTAGGTCAATAAACTCAGCAGGAGAAATGCAAGGTCACACTGACTTCACCACCATCTCTTCAGAGATCCTCTCGTCTGTATCCTGTGGGTGAGAAAGGCAGGAATGTCAGACTCACTGCAAAGAGAGATACTGTACTACTTAGTCTACTTCTACTGAATTCTGGTTTACACCAAAATTAACCTTTCAAATAATTTGATCTTGACTAATAAATGACACCATTTTAGTAAGAAATTTAGAGCAATCATTCTGTTTATTTTGTGTTTTAGCATGTCAGTGGGTACAGGCTTGAGTATAGTATTAAGTGAGTATAGTATTGGAGTCAAATTTGAAAATTAAGTAACAGATATTTGAATCTCTCTTTACATGTCCTGTCATTTACAGTCACTTTTCTGTTTAATTTTTGTTCCCTCTGACTGTTGAATACCCCTCAATAACTGGAATAAGCAAATGATTTTGAGGAATGACAAAACTACTCAAAACTGTAGGTTGTGCCTCCAGATGTGTTTAACAGCCTTTGCTTAGAAATTGCTTCCCAGGGTGTCAATGGCAAGGCAAGGCTAGCTCCTGCCATGGGACATCCAGCTTTGGGCCACACGTAAATGGCCACTGGTCCTTAAGGATGCATGAGGAAGTTGCTGTCCATACAATTTTCAGAAGTGACTTTTCAATAACTGAATAAAGAAATACACGAGGGTGACAAAAGCAGTGGGGCCACGTAAGCTCTGTCTTTGACTGACAAGGAGTGATGAATGGCTGCATTAAACAGGAACTGCATCTGCTTGCAGTGCAGAAATGCCTTTAAGTTGCACTTTACATACCTTGAGGTGTCTTACAAACGCTAGGACCTGTTTAAATGATCCTCTTAGTTCAGCAGTTTTGAGTTCAGTTTAAAAATATACTTGATCCCAGGATAACTGTAGGCTCCCAGCAAAAGGTAGTGCCAGGCTGTGTCTTTCCCACTCCCTTCTGTTAAATACAATAATCATACAGCTGTGCAACCAGTCAGATACTGCCAGAGGCAAAGGAAAAATAAGACACTAAACTAAAAAAAACCAAAAGCAAACCACCAAAAAAATCCCCCAAAACCCCACATCCCAGTTTCTCTGGCATCTGTGAGCTGATCTGCTTCACTGTGTAGTTTCACAACCCGATGTCATGAATGGAGCATAAAGCAAGAGCTGAGGAAGGGGAAAACACACTACAGTTTCTCTGGCAGCCTTGTATAGATCTAACCCTTAGATTCAATTACTGCTATCCTCATCCAGCCACAGCAGTGCCATTAGCCCAGTCGTTGGTTGCCATAGAGCCATTTACCACAGGTGCTTCTGTTTCCTTCCATCCTGATGCCACCGGTGGTGCCGCCCTATGAGTCTTTTTCTGCTTAATGGCAAACACTTTTTTGTAGAGTCAGATAGAACAAAGTGACCTGCTTTAGGATGGGGCAAATTCTTGAAAGACACTTGTAATGACAGCTATTTCCCCCCCCCCCCCCCCCCCCCATGTAGCTGCTGTGGAAAAGGGCCCTTAAAGATCGTTTCAAATACGTGCGGAGACCCATTGAAGATGATGAGCAAGTCCTGAGGAACAAATGCAAATTTGGCCACAGGAGAGGACAGACCAGAAAATCTTCGTTTGCTGAAAATAAACTCGATGGTGTCCAGGGGCAGGTAGAGGTAAGATTTTTGGTGCTTGACTGAGTTCAGTCTTTCAGCTCCTCTCTTGATTGTAAGGCTCCCAGGCAGTAAAGGGGACAACTGATCTCATCCCATTCAAACTCATTTTGTATAGAGCTTGTCATATGGCCAGACCCTTGACTTTTTTTCATTTCTGGAAAACTAGGTATCAACAACAGAGCTAAGCCTGATACTGGATGCCTTGCACATTTGTTGTCATTTAGAATTGTTGTAAATTGGACAGAAAATACGGTGTGTTTTTTTTAAATGCAGTATTTCTATTCTGCTTTTAGTTATATGCCTCCAATTAGAGTGAAAAACAATAGAGGCTTATGTCTACTAGCTGAAGTCTCTGTACAAATAAGAATGCAAAGAGGTATTTGAGCTGGTAACAAATGTCCGTATCCTCCTCTCACTTTGCAGTTTGTTATGTAAAATCTGTTTGTGTTGATGTGTGATATACACTGGAATGCTTACAAATCTACGCATGCAGTCGCTGTGTATTGCTTTAATTGGAGAATTCAGAGAGTTATCACTGTCCAGTAAGTGTCTGAAGCACACTAATTAATTTAGACACTTTCATAAATACATTAAGGTTCCAGCTATGCTCTGCCAGTGGTCCACACACTTCTTCGTGCTGCAATTAAAACATGGTAAAATTTAAACAATTGTAAGAATGTGATAAAGAAGATATGGAAGTAGATATTTATCTTTCATTCATCCATGTCCATCCTGCTGTTTACCAGACCCTGTATTTAGGGAAGCAAGAGTGGTTTATTGGATGCATTTCTGCATATATTGCCCTTGTGTTTGAAGGTAGCTGTAGTTTCCTGTACAAAATGCAAATACATGTTTGATTTGGTTTTTAGAAATTTCAGTAATTTCTGTTTGTTTCTTTTGGGTTAGGAATGTGTTCAGGAATAAACACTTCCCTTCTTGCCTGCTTTAGTTGAAGGGTTTGCAGAATGTGTGAAGTAAGAAACCTGTAGCTTGGGTGCAAAACAATAAACAGTCTCAGTAAAGATGGAATTATAGGCTCCTGGTTTTGTGTTCACGTTAAGAGTTAGCCATCCTTTATCTGCTAAAGCTTGGAAAGGGCACACGTGGATCTTTTCTGTCTTATGGGGCTCAATGAGAAGGGCTTTGGAGTGATCCTGTAGGAACTGCATGCAAAACTTCATTTATCTGTAGAGAGGGTGTAACCAAACTGCTGTGCAGACCAGGAATCACCACTCTCTTTAACTGCTTTGCCCGAGGCCATCACTGGTCACCCTTGTTTGCTTTAGAAATTGAGGAAGAATGTTACATCTCTTCTGAAGGTCTAGACATTTTTAGGTCATAAGCAAATTAAGGGTTATACTTAAAGGAGGTGAGAGGATGCTGAGCATCCCTAAAGAGCTTTTCCTTTCCTTCTCTCATTTTCCCTGTATCCTGAAAATATATATATATATATATATATAAATAAAATACAAATATAAATGCGAGAATCAACACTTGTGTGCCCTATTAAGGCTTAAGAATGAGTTCCATAAAACTGAGGGAATCATAACTTCCTTAGTTTTAAATGTGTTTCTACATTGAAAGCAGTGATGTCTGACTCTGAGATCCTAAATCATGTCACTAAATATGTGCAAAACTGAACAAAATGTTTAATATTTTTTTTAACAAAAGCAGTGTGGGTTTTTTCATTCTTTTTATTTAGGAACACACATAATGGCACTTTCCTGCCAATCCTTGGCACTAATTGCTCTATGAAAATATAAACTGTTAAACAAAGTGTTTTAGTCTTAAAAAATAAATATTTGATCTAGAAGCCAATACCACAGGCAAACTCAAATGATATTCAAATTACCATTAGCCAGATCCATTGTCTTCATCCCTTTTCCAAGACTGGAAGAATGAATCAGCCTTGGGTGAACTAGAAGCCAACACATCAGAATTAATTAAGGTAAAATTGGGGGGAAATGAATTCCAGGTTAAGGATACCTTTGGAGAATAGTTAATGAAGGATTCCTAGCCCCTTTGGGCCACTACACTCTGCTTTAGATAGGCAGAGTAGGACATTTAGGGCATTACAGGTCAAAGCTGACTGGCAGAACTATGCAGATGAGAGAGCACATCTGTTCCCAACAGATGACCTACTTAGCAGTCACACAGCTGACTTCTATATCGAGCTTTAGTTTCTGAGCAGTCATAAGCTGTAACTCTGTCATGTGTGCTTTATGTCAGTATAGTCTTGAATTGTCAGTTGTATGAAACTGATAAAAAGATTATTCACTGATAGGAAATGTCTCACTGTTATACCTGGCATTTATTTTTATATGAAAAGAATAATAAAGTTATTACTACTAATAAAACCCTTAACCAATCTTTTTACTTCTTCATGTGAAAATCCAGCTGCTTACCAGGACAAGCTTCCTGTGATGTTTTGAGCCAGATGATGTCTGCCCCTTGGTCTGCTCAGAACCCATTATCTTCCAAGCAGGCATTCTTCCTTCAAAAGCAGCTCGAGCGTACTTGGCCTCCCATGCAGGGCATTGCTTCTAGGTGTAGCATCTGTCTTTCTCCTCCAGTTTCTTTAAAACATCTGCTGATGTGTTCCTCGTTACAGAGCATTATATTCAAACAAGATTGAAGAGTAGCTACTCTTTTTCTAGTGACTAGCATCACGTGAAAGGTCTTGAGCAAGCGCAGGGCAGTAGGATGATGGTAAGTAAGCACATAAACCCATGCTGGAGGTATTTGTCACTAAAGGAGATTTTTATTTACATGATGCTCCCTACAAATATCCATCAGGTTGCACCACCAGGGAAAGAAGCTTGGACTGTGCCTGACAGACATAAATTTGAGCCTCTGTGTCTGAGGGATATTCAGAATTTTATCAGGAAAGCCTCCATAAACAACAAATTTAATGGCTATGATGTGAGAATCCTCCTCAGTCATTTTCCAGTCAGGCAAATATGCCAGAGATGCAGTAATCCAGGGGAGAGTGCTTTGTAATGATAATGACCTTCATCTGCTGCAAATGGAAGGTACTTTCCATGAGAAGGGTGATCACACAGTGAAAATACATAAGAAAAGCAAGCCAGTTTCCCCTCTGTAGCCAGGATGGAATTACTGCTAAACCAGCCATCCAGTGGCTTGTTCTGACCAATCTCTTTATTATTTTTTTAGCATCAAAATCCCCTTTCTCTGCCCTAAGGACATGTTTGGTTTATGGTCCTTCAGGCTATGAGAGAAACCACCTCCTGCCAGTTGTAATAGGAAGGGCCCTAGACTTGGGGGAGCCAGAAGGAAAAGAAAGAAAGGACCTTCCTGGTCCTTGGCCAAAGGATTGTCAGAAGGCAAAAGGTGATGGAGAGGGAAATAGGGTTAGAGCTGACAATTGGCTTGCATACCTTGAGAGCTTGTGGCTCAAACACTGTCAGTCTTCCCAGGGGTAGTGACCGAAGAGCAAATTGTCCCTTTCAGAACTTTAAGCTTGGAAAGCTTGTCAGTCTTGAGCAGTGCTGTTCATAGAATGTGTGATTTCACAATCATTTCAGTTAGCTGAATACAGAAATGAAAAAACCCACAGATATCCTGCATGGCTCCACCTGCCAATTCAGGCATGTGTTTCCCATAGGTCCTGTATCATATTCTGCTACTTCCAGAGGTTTCTGAGATACCCTTATAGCCACTAAATAGCTATATCTATGCAGCTGGATTAAGCTCCTTCCATCCATCCCAGACATTAAGTAAGAAAATATCTCTGCAAAGAGACTACCTAAGGGTATCTTAAGCTACCTCAACTGTAAGGGAATATAATAGGCTAGAAGACTGCTAGTAGTTCTTGATCTTAAATAAAAATGGAAAGAGAGTACAGTCCCTCTCTTAGAGCCTCTTATTTCTTACATCCTATGACAGCTTGTTTGTGAGGTCATCAGGGTTTCTCTGAAGTTGTCACACAAATAAATTTGGAGTTAGGTGTGAAAATGAAGCATAGGCTCTGACAAGATGTCAGCTAAGATAGTGGTAGATGTCTGCAGATAAATGGGAGTATTTGCCACACCCAGCAGAGCTGGGAATAACATAATGAAAACTATTTATAAAGAGGGCACCAGCAGGCCATCTTCTTTCTGTGTCAAGGGGATAGACACAAGAAATGTTTTGATTAGTACTTAGGCTGGTAGAAGAGGAAGAATTCTGCAGAAATTTTAACTCACAAAGTTGGACATCTACAGATATTATCCCTGTATAGGGAAGACAAGCAGGACACTTGAAATTGGTGAATGTGCAAATCCTGTGCCAAGAGGATGAAAAAGCAGAGAAGACCCCTGGCCCAGGAGGAACACCATATGTTCTTGCTTCAGTGGTATCATGCAGTACAAGAATGGTGAAATTTACCCTGTTGATTGTATCTGGAAATTGTCTTTTCTGATGAAAGGAGGAATCAGGATTGAGTGAGGCCTACCCCGTGAGACAGTCTCTTTTACCTCAGATTAGGTAAATTCGGCAAATTAGACATACCCTAGGGATATGCCTTTCTTCGAGGTGATAACTAACATCATGTTTGTCAACGATCTTATGCCACTGCAAGAGTCAGAAACTTTAAACAAGATTTCAAGGAGTCTGGAAAGAATAGGATTTGGAAAGTGATGGCTGGAGAAAAAGGGAGCAATGAGAAAAATAAAGCAACAGCAAGGGAAAAAGAGAACTAAATGTCTGTAAAATTCTCAGAGAATGAACAGCTTGTGCATGAGATGCAGAAATTCTCTTGGCTCAATCTCATGTCACTATTGGCAGGTACAGTGTTAGGTGTGATCCATACTGAGAATGCCATACACAGATGAAGCAGGGGTGATAGCACCTTTCCCTCTAAGATTAATGGTCTCCAAATCAAGTGTTGGAATATTTGCACAGCCAGAATATGAGCATGCATATATAAATGACCATTCAATGGCTGTACTGAACTGTTGTAATGTGATTTTTCCACTAAAACTTTGATGTGCATGCATCAAACTTTGAGTGTGCAGTGTTGCTTAGTTAATATTTTAAAATGCTTTTAAGTCAAAGCAAAAGCTTTAAACACAGATCTGTGACATACATCTTGCACTTCACCTTCTTATTTATGTCAGCCAGTGTCTTCATTGTTCTGTGAGTGAAATTGTCAAGTACAGGTTGTCCCTTGATAGAGAAAAACAGATTTCTCTCATTTTGCTTAGGCAGCTTATGAAATCAGAAAGCAGTTTCTGTGATCAGAAATAGACTGACTCATGTGGCTTTGAAAGTTTTTGGTTAGCACTGGCACGTAAATCTAGCTCTGAAGTTGCCTGCCTGGCTCAAAAGGGTAATTATGTGTAATTAAAGCAAAGCCTGCTTTAATTAACCATCTCATTGGAGTACAAGTCAGTGTGGATCCTGCTGATAGTTACATGCTCATTTTGCTCGAAAGCAGCCTGTCCATGCTGTTTCACCTGTCTGTGTTCAGTATTTGGACAGAAGAGGTGGGGCATGGTTGTGATGCCTTCTCAATCATCTCCCACCATCCAGGATGAGAAGATGGGCCATGACCAGTGTAAAGGCAGTTTATAGCCTGCCTTTCAGATTCATGCTTGTTTCAAATCCAGTGTTTGGGGGCTTTTTTTGAGCAGATCTTCACTTTCTAATTGTCATAGCCTGTTTTGATCACTCCTCCTGATATAAAACGCCCCCATGTTCATTACAGTAAATGTCATTCCAATGAGCCTGATTGTCACCACAGAAAAAAGGGCTGTCCCTTACAATAGTGGTGGTAAAAAGAGTTCTATACACTGTGCTTTTATGATGCCTTGTGCCTGTAGGTGTTTGAAATAGCAAGACCCACTTTTCAGTATTTAAAAATTAAGACAGAAGATTCAGAGTATGCTCGCTTAAGTAACTGAAAGCTGTTTCTCACTCTGAAGAAGTTATAAAAGCCAATTAATGGAAAAGGTTATTCCAAACATGGGTCCTAACTACTGTCAGGCTTTCTTGTGCAAGTACCTTGAGCACTGATGCTAACTGATGCAGGTGGACTCAACAATCAAGTAGTCTTAGCAGCATCAATGCTCTCAGAAATAACATGACGTGGAATGTGCACTGGCATCTGGCAAGGAAAATTTGAAATGTGTTTTTTAAAGGAAATATTATTAGCAGCTGCTGGGAGCTGACAAGAGCAATAATAACAAAAGAAAATGGCTGTCCCAACACTACTACCCCTCAGCATCCCAGTCCCAATGTATGGTGTAAAAGGAGCTCCCATTCAGTGCTGATGCCACTGAACCTGTCTGCACAGCACTGCTGTTCCAGGAGATGATTCTCCTTACCATCACGTTTTTTACATTGCTTTCCAGCAAGCAGATTAGTCTGCATCCAAAGGAATTGCCTCAAAGAAATATTCCCAGAGCATCCCAGGTGAGGAACCTGGATCACTGGGTTGGCAGTGATCAGACCGACAGCATGCGGTAGTGTCCTCATATCCATCTCTTTAACTCCTCTGCTCCTATTTGAATTCCCTCTCTCAGACTGAGGGGCCAGTAGGTCCTATTGGTATTCTTCAAAAAAGAGATCTTGATCTTTGTCCTCAGCAACCATTAGGCTGCATTTGCCATTCAGGAATTGGTGCAAACCCATGTAAAGAACAAGAGGTGTCTGTTGTCCACACCAGAGGCGCCTTCATCACTCTGTGATTAGGCAGTCATGTTACATTGGTGTTGACAATTATGTCCTTTACGATTTATGATGCTGGCTTTCAACCGTAACTGAAATCTTAGACCTTGGAGATCACATCATGCATAAGAGTTGCTCCTTTCCACCTTGCAAACTGATGTAGCAGTTTCACAGCCTTGGCTGTGACACCGTTTCATAAAAGTGCCCTGCTAACTGGAGCTTTTTACAAGAATGTGCTAATACAATCTCGTATCTTGGGAAGAATCAAGATCCATCAAAAGGACATTTAAGAATTGGGCCTTTATTTAGAAATCCATCTCCAATCAAATGACTATCCTCTTGCTTCAGGAGGTGGGATGAATTAGGGATTTGGAGTCTAGTAGTTTTATGTTTGCATGTTTTCTTGCTTTAATGTGAGCATCTTAACCTAATCTACTTGTATATGGTTCCAAATAGAACCATGAATGTCAGGTGGAGGGTCACAGTCGAAAGGCATCTGGAGCATAGGCAAGGAGCCTCACAACCTGTGACTTGGTGTCTTCAGTCACAGATACCTGAGATGCCAAGAAGTCAAGAGAGTTTATAGGCATGGTCACTAAGGGATGGGCTCCCTACTGCTGTCACCCTTTGAGTGTGAATCCAGCAGAATGAGTAGGATCCTTGGCAGGACCATACTTCAGGCTAGGGCTAGGTTACTCTGACAGACAAGTACTGGGAATCTTCTGCTTACCATATTAACTTCCTTTCTGCATCCTTTTGCCTTTTTCTCTGTTCTGCTGCTCTTCTCATGAGCTTGTGACAAAAAGGCAGCTTCTTATCTAAAGACATTTAGATAAATTCTCTTTTTTTCCAGAAGGAATTTTTTTTTAAAATTCAAGTTTTTATTGTTTAAAAAGAAAGGAAATCCTTTATGTTATAAACTAAGTCTGTAGGTTGCTAAATAAGAAAAAATTCTGTATACAAAAATAATGAAATATCACCAATTAACATTCTTATTGCTGCAACTGAAATGGATTTTACCAGTGACACATTTGAAAATGTGGCCAGAGGAGTTGGGTGACCTCGAGAAGTAAGGATTCTTCATTTAATGAGGCTATTTTTTTTAGTTCTGCCTGGCATATATACTGCACAGTTAGCTGTGGCTTCTTCAGACAAGAGATCCTGGCTTTGGTCTAGGTAGGATTGCTTTTGAATGGTATTGAAATAACTGAGCTTTAACCTTATAGTCAAATTTTACTGGAATATTGCCATGCTGTAACTAGCTTTCTTGCTTTGACAGTTGAAGTAGAGAGGATGTAGAGTCCTCCCTAAATAAGCATGTGGTAGGCTGATAAACCAGTTCAGTAACAGCTTCCAAACTCATATTCTTCCTGCAATGTTAAAGTTAACTATAAAATGTTTTAAACCACACTTGGAATCATTCTCCCATCAACTGGGTGTCCCACTGAGATAACTTATTTCCCCCAAAAGAAAGCCACCTCTCACCTTTCCACTTACCTTAAAAACCAACTTGTTCACAAACTAAGAATTTGGAAAGACTATAGATAGTGATTGCTCTAAGCAGGATGAACACTGCAAGAAAACAAATTCTAACACTGACTTCTGCTTGTGTTACTCCCAGGTAACAGATGATTTACACTATAAAGTTTGGCCTTCCATTGCTAATTTTTCCCCCTAATAGATAGGTATGACAGCAATTCTTCCTTATACTACTGCTGTATTTCTATTGGTAGCATGCCATTGCCACTGATGAAAATGTCAAATGGTCTCCTTTAGCTAATTAATAATGTCATTAGCTAAACTAGCTCTGAAGGACAGATAGAAAGTCCACCAAATTAAGCAGAGTTTTCTGTGACAGGTGGGATGGAGAGAAGCTGGTGTAAAGGTCACAACTTTTTCTGTGGTTACAGCACACTGGGTCAAGTTGTTTTGCTTTCTTGTCTCTGCAAGTAAGACACTGAAGGTTAGAGGCCCTCAGGTAACGAGCCACCGTGCTCAGCTGGCTGAAGAAGTTCCTGCTTTATGGTCAGGAGGCATGAAAGCAGACCCACAGGAAAAACCAGTGGTGAAAGAGCTGTTTAGAGTCAGAGACTTCAAGCTAGCTCTTGCACAGCATAAAAAACATAGTGTAACTTAAAAAGCCCCAAAAACTGCCCAAGTCTGTGCGTGTGAGAAAGCATGGGCATCTTGAGATTGACAAGTATGGGCCAACCCTTGGTTCTGTGCAGTGGTCACCGTGAAGCAAGAGACAGTCAGTCCAACTTATGGCAAGTTAGCAGGTTAAGGAATAGCTGAATAACCCAATTGGGAATGTGTGAATAATAAGATGGTATTCACAGTAGTAACCAATATAAATTACATACCAGAAACCATCAAAGGCTGATGCAGGAAGCTTGCAGAGATGACACACCAGCAGCAAAACAAAACTGATACTGTGAGTGATCTGATAGAGATTTACAGAGAATTCTTTTTGTGGTTTTCTGCCTTTTCTGCACTGGTTATAAAGGCTTTCTCACCCAGGTGAGAAGCAAAAGCCTGATGCTGCTAAGGGAGAGGAGTGCTCAAGGTGCGCTCCCTAGGTACAGGAGAGCTGGCAGAATATAAAGCCATACCTGAAAAATTAGACAGATTTTGCAAGGATTCTCAGTAGATGAGTTCAGATGATCACATTACTGGGGCCATTCTCCATGGGCAGCATCAGGGCATCTGTCTCAGACTGGCATGTCAGTGAAGGGGTTACAGAATAATTCACTAAAATGTGCAGTAACACATTTCCAGGATCAAGTATTTGAGCAAAATTTTCAGTCCTGTCAAAGGATAAAACAGGTAATTTTCTAATTGTGATGCACAATTCTCTCATGAAACATGATACTAGATATTTGGAGGTAGCTAATTTGACGCCAGTTTCTAGAGTTTCAGGAGAGAGCTAAAGAACATATGGACGAAGAAAGCTTCTGTCTTCACTGGCCCAGTTGGCAATAACTATAATGCAAACCCAAGGGGTTAACACATTAGGAAGGAATCAACAAAGTTCCAGTAAACAGACATAATTCTTCACAAATTCATTAGTTCTTTGAAGTATTTGACAACCCTGAGAACACAGGCAATCCAGCTGATATAGTTTACTTTAAATTCAGAAGAGATTTTAGCACATGCCTTACAAAAGCTCTTAGAGGATATAATTTGAGGGGATAAACAGGAAGGTCCTTGAATGGATAAGCAGTTAAAAGATAGAACAAACAAGGCTAGGCAGAAATAGTTGGGGTTTACAGTGGAAAAGACTATGAATGCTTAGTTTAAGTAGTTCAGTGTATTTCTAAATGATGTGGGAATAGTAGAATAGTTGGTGGATTACATTTTGTGATGCTACCAAGGATACTAAAGACAAAGACTGAGGAATCGGAGAGGGACTCCATGCTAGTGAGCTCCAGGGGAAAAAAACCCAGCAGATAAAGTTCAGTTCTGATAGATGGGAAAAAAGGCACAAGGAGAAAACCCAGTCCTAACGTTTACAGTGATGGGCTCTGAGCTTATTAATACCACTCACAAATGCTATTTTTATACTAGGCCGAAGGATATTTGGCACAATGCTAAGCAGCACTCAAAAAGAAATGTTGATTACACAGAATTATTTAAGAAAGAAACAAAAGGCAATGCATTATTCCACTCTATGCCCATGTGGTGTCCCAGTATCTCAACAAGTACTTTAAGTTATACTGCACCTATTTCATAAAGCTACAGTGAAATTAGAAAACATGTAAAGACAGTAACAAGGATAACTGAAAGCATGGACCAGCTTTCATATGTGGAAATGATTAAACAGTTTAGGATGGTCTCAGCTGGAAAAGAGATGGCTGAGGACAGAATATGACATATCTATAAAACTACAGTGGCAAGGAGATGGTGAAGAGGTTTTGAATCCAATATGATAATCAGAAGGCAGAGGTAGCAGGAGAAAAACAAATAAATGCATTTCCTCTGACAGCATATAGTTAAACTGCCAAATTTACGGCAGGATTTTGTGGAAAGTATGATTTTATGAGAGTTGGAAAAGTGACTGGGAGAAGTAATTGAAGGAGAAAAAAAATCTACTGAGGGCTATATAAATATAAATACTGAAGGCTATTAAATATAAAGTTTGGGAATCCACAAACCTCAGTGTAGTGAAGTCTTGACAGAACCCACGGGAAGTAGCACCATCCACTCATCATTTATACTTTCTCCCAGCACCCTTCCCAGGCAGGTAGGGGAGGGTATGGCACTAACTTTTCTGATCCCTCACCTCTGCTCCTGATCCCTCACCTCTGCACTGAGGAAGAGGCCAGGAATGCCAACACAAGCTGGTCAGACACAAACATTATCGTTGTAACACAATGAAGACTAAAATTCTCTCTTAGAAAGAGTGCAGACTGTGCTAAAGCAGAACCCTAGCAAGGGCCAGGGAGTACCTGCAGGGGTCACGTTAGGTATCTGTCCTGCACATAGAGGGATGGAGACAGTTTTTTTCACTGCGTACCTTGTGCAACCATTCTTGGGATATCACATGCATGGTTTTAAAGAAGGATGTTAATTAAACTGGAAAGCTTAATTGCACGTGCAGAGCACCACAAAGTGGTTTGGGATGTTGTGTGTTTCACAGCTCTGTGTCGGAAATGTTCTGGGGAACATTTTGAAGTGTCTCAATTCCCTCTTGCATTGACCCACAGGCCACCCCTGTGTGTAGCCACAGCTGCATCAGTGACAATACCGACAGGCAAAGCCAGCGGCAGCGCAGCCTGAGGATGGTAACTGTACTACCTGTTCATCTCTATGTCCCCTCAGCTTCTTTCAGTGAGCAAATTCACTGCATGCACTGATGGATAAGCTACATAAACTCAGGCTACTCCTATTGGTGTACTGCTTTGGATAGCCATTCCTCCTCTTGGTAATTACTGGCTTTGGAATTACCTCAGGGACAATAATGATAGTTTTGAGGAAGGTTGTTAACTATCCTCACGTACAAAAATACTTTTTGAAAACTCTAACAGTCAAAATGCTCAAATAATGGTTTTCAGTAAGAGTTTTCTTAATTCAGCTGGTCTCCTTGGGGGTAAAAACTCCAGTAGCATAAATGTGAAAGTTAGTTGTCCTGCTTTTAGGACCTGTATGAGTAAGCGGAAGATACAATTTCTCTTGGTAACACAGAGTTAATACTGCTGAACATTGAGCTTTCTTTAAAACTGACAACTCAGTTCCAATAAACCACAATGACACAAACCAGACACAGGAACAGGAATTTCACGAATAGCCTCAAATATGCAATTTGAGCTTGGGGGACTTGGCTTACAGGTATAGTTTTATATGAAAACAGACCTTAATCTAACTATTAGAATACGAGGGTGAGTTCAGAGAGCTGGAGTTGAAACCACACTACACTTTCTGCTGAGCTTGACTACACTCAAACCACAGAGGTCACATCAAATGACCCGAGTGAAGAAAGCTAAATAATCAGATAAAAAGGCTGATTTGTTACAATTCTGTCCTTCATGTCTTGATAGAAATCTGCTCATCTTAAAGGCAGTACAATGGATTTACATATTAAGTGGCTTAATCAAGAATATATGAAAACTCAGAGGAACTGGGAAGAAGTGGATAACAGAATGAATGTGACAATAGAAATACGGAGACAGATGATCAGCGATAAGGCACCTCTAAAAGATATTCTTAGACTATTTCCTTTCTTAAGATGCCCTTATCAGGTAACAGAGCTATTTTTAATAATGACATAGAATTCTGTGTTATAGATGTGATACATCTGTAGGAATGTATTTTACGGGATATTTCTACTGAAGTATCCATCAGCAATGTTCTCTTTAATCGAACTCATATTTTTGCAGCTAATCCCATTTTGAAAGGTTCACCAGTTCTGTCTTAAAGGTGCCACCCACACCACCAGTGGACTATTTGAAGTATTTTGGTGTTACTTGATGTATTTCTTCCCTGCTTTGAAAAGAAATTAAATCAGCCTCTTGAGTTTATAATCTTATTTAACTGAGCTAGTTTTATCCTGTCTTCCAAGTGCATGCATTGTTTACAGTTTTGGTGTTGAGGTTTGCAATATCAAATATTTGTTTTTCTTTTAGCTTTTTAGGGAGTTCCAGCTTCTCACACACATGGACATTTATAAGAAAACAGTCGAGATTTTGGAGATTTATTCAGAAAACATATTGTCCTTATATGTGGTGAGGAATAATCCAATTAACATTATGCTGCAAGAAAATCTGAAGCAGCACACAGAGGAAGACGTTCTGAAATGTCAGTACAAATCTCCTATGCTCTGAATATCAGAGTTTTGTTGTAGCTACTTGTTCTTACTTATGTAACTAGTTTCAATCGTACTGCAAAAATATTTCAAAAATGTTATGGTTTCTTTGAAAATATATAATGATTGTGAAGCATTGAGAATAAAAGCTACTAAATTAGTGGGAAAATTAAGTCAGTCAAGTATTGAAACTTCTTTTTTCCACTGAAGAAAAGGCTGCAGGTTTGATAAAGTAAGTAATTACCTTAAAATAAGTATTGCTAGATGAGCAGAAGTACATATTTCTAGATATATGAGTGCTTCTAAAAATACCCATGTAAAACTAATTTTCTGCTTTAGAAATAGCCCCATAAAAAAAAGACACAATTTCCTTTAGAAAGCAAGTTTCTATGGCTAAAATCTTCATCCCAGTAAAATTAAAGCTGTAGTTCCCACTACCTATTTCAGCCACCTCATCTCTGCAGAGACACACTGCAGGAAAAAGGGCACAAACTGGTACCTCTGGTGAGGTTCATGTACCTCAACGTGTTTGGCTCCCTGGCTGTGGGGGAGCAAACACCTCCTGACATTCAGCTTCTTCCAGTCTGAGCAGTCTGGGGAATGTGGTGCTGCAGGGACAAAACCTACCAAGCAGTCACTCAGAATTGCTATTCGTCCCCAGCCAACGCTGCCTATGCCCAAGCTTAGCTCTCTGAGAAGTGCTCCTTAGACTCACTCTCTATCAAACAGGCATAATGCCAGGATGTGAGTCCAAGGTCACATGATATGAACACATTTGTGTCTTATAGCAGTTTCACTCCATTTATTGCCAGGTCATCTTTGACAGAAGAAAGCAGTGTAGGTTAAAATACTGGGGGTTTCCTTCACTTAGATTAAAAACACAAGTACTCGTGATAGATTAAAATGCTTCAAGGAATAGTCTAATACAGAAAGCCTTTATGGACTTTTTATTCATAGCTTTGACCAAGGAAAACTATGGATATAGTAAGTAACTTCCCCTTTTCTTATACAGTGTGTCCACAGAGATTTTCACTTATACCTTAGTAAAGTCCCAAGGCATTTACTTCTCTGTTTTTCTCTCACAAACAACTTGACCTGGCACCTAGATAATAAAAGCATGCCAAGTTAAGTTCAGTGAAGCACATGACACCAGAAGCCTGACCTGCAAAATAGTTGTTACACTCAGTAACAGCTGAACCAGAGGGATAGCAGGTACAGGTGCCAGGAGGTTCTGCAGCACCAGCTTGTACTGCAGCCTTCAAAGCAGAGTCCTCTGGCAACACGACTCCCCAGACATCCAGTTTACCGAGGACAGAGGAGTTTGGGGAAGGCCAGTGGGGGCAGGAAGACTACTCAATTCACAAACTCAAAGCAACCCAAAGGGCAACTTAACCTATTGTGAGGGAAATTGAATCATAATATTGAGTAGCAGAGTTCCATGAATGATTTGGACACTAATGTCCATTAATAGCCGATGCACCTAAACATTGACTGTGGTACAAACTACCTTTCAGAGTGGACTGAACAACAGCTCCACTACTGAGCTGTTAAAACTATTATGTAGACTGCAATCTGTTTTTCCAGGAGGATACTGCAGCGCCAGAAAGTTTTCATTTGTAATTTAGTAGAAATCCTTGCCTTTGACAGATATGAAAATGACTGCTGCATGTTTACTCCTGCCAGAGGTCTTTGGAGATGATTCCAGTCTGTTTGCTGCAGTGAACGAGGAGGTAGGAGACAGAGCACCAGCAGCCTTGGTCTCTCTTCCTTTTATCACCTGCATAGGCACATCACCTGGCCTTTTGGTGGCTCAGCTTAGTTCCTGGTAAGAGATGACATATGTCTTTTGAGTAGAAGTACTCACAGAAATACTACTTAAGTTCAAAGCAGTGTTATCAGGCTTACTTAATTCTCTGAGCTGTTCATTGAAGCAATGCTGTGGCATTATTTGAAATACCCTCTTTTGAAATTTAGGTAAAGGCAGTGACACCAGTGTTGGAAGTGAAAAATCCCTTCAACGTGAATTCATGCGCGTTTGCCCTGTACGTAGAAAGGGAAGAGTTAGCCCAGCTCGATGACTGCACCATGGCTCTGGCAGCGCTGGTGGCTGCATTTCATGTGTTCAATATCCCATGCCCAAAGAGAATCCACAGGACACTGAACTTCCTGGAGTCCCTGGTCTTTGAGGTGAGGAACCCACCATCCCTGCCCATCCCAGTAAAGACAGGGCTGGAGGCACCCAAGCATCCAGTATCTGGTGCTGCACCCAGCACTCCACTCAGGAGCATTTGATATTTTGTTAAAATAAATTCTTTTGTGCCATTCTTTCTAGTGAAATTGTATGTATATTTAAAAGTTATGTTTAGTAATATCCTTTTTTTTTATTGTACTGGCTACTTAAAAAAAAATTAAAACTCAAGTAGTTTCATTATTTAAAATGTAGATTTTAGAGCAGTCTAGACATAATAAAATTTTCTAGATTACTTCATGTGTTATGCATTATTTTTCTATATGGAGTATTTGACAAATTCAGATATTTTGACTGAGAATTAAAAAAAATGTGAATCAATATGAGCACTTAGCTTCTTTAGATGGTAATACAGTTAATGTTTTGAAATGGCACAAATTAAACATGTACTTATTACCATTGCTTCATAATATTAGGATTGCTGAGAGCCTAATATAATTCTTGTGGTTTAAAATGGTGGGCCTGATTTTTAATTTGCAGGATGATGACTTTTCATTGTTTTTTTCTTGCATGAAACATTTTTTGTTTGAACATTAATCCTGAATTTAAAAAATAGGGATTCTAAGATGAGCTCTCAAAGTAGCAAGAATGACGTATCTGGGGTGCTGCCATGTGCATTGGTAACCACAGCTTTGGTGCTGCAGAGGGAATGCCTAATTTTCTTTCCAAAATTGTTCCCTGGAACAAATCAGCTTTCTCCATGTGGTGACTCTGTCTGCCCACACAGAGTGGAGGCCCTCTCCTCTCTCCTTCCACAGCCTTCTCTTTTACCCGACACTCTCCTCTTAGCTCTTGCATGTCTGAAATCCCAGGGGACACTGCCTGGCAGTGCACGGCTTTGGACAAGTGCCTGGTGATAGACAGGAAGAGCAGCCAGCAGACAAGACCCATTGCATTAATTAGAAATAAAAAATGGCTTTTTATTAAAACACTGCATTTTATTAGAGACCAATCTCCCACCAGCTCAAAAAATGTCAGTGTAGGCAAAGCAGCACTTGTGGTCACAATGATTCTTTAAACACTCAAACACAGTCTGGAAGATCACAGAAACTTTGGTAAAGCATGGCTGTGCAAGGAGTGACTCCAAGGCAGTGATTACAGCGGGAGATCCTTCAGGATGAGAGGAGATGGCTGCATTTAATGGCCAAATTCTCTTGCTATAGGCTTAGGATTTTTCACATAGCTCCCATGGAATGCAGAGTACAACCTTTACCAGTGCAAGGGCTGGTCTACCACCTATACAACACAAAAACCAATGCCAACTGCCATTTCAAAGATTCAGTAGGTCTGATGAATGGTTTTAGTTTTCAAGTGAATTTGTTGGGTAGTTTTGTCTGTAGTTTTTGTAACAGAGCAACACTTAACTACCCTCATCACATGGGATACAAAAGTAAGGATTATGTATGTCCTCCTTATTGTATATGATAGCTGATGAATAAAAAATTGGGCTCAAGTGAGGTTTATTCTACATCTTGTAAACAGTATTAATTCAAATCCATTTCTTAAACAACAGTACTTTGTAAGTAGTTGTATATAAAAATTCAGGGAGATGCTAACATCCCCAAGTAATCTCTGTTGAGCCGCAAATCTCTTCAGTGGTTATCACTGCAGGCTCCAGACCTGGCACACAGGACAGACACAGAGGGTAAAGGAAAATAAACTATATGGAAGGAGAGAATGAAAGAAAACAGAAGAATTTGGCATTTTACTGGTCTGCATGTGTAACTTCAGCTGCTGCCAGTGACAAAGTCCAGAGCTATAAATGGGATTCTGACTGTAATGGCAAGGGGAGCCTTGGGAGTAAGTGTTCAGGGAGAGGGCACACAGCAGTAGCCAAGTTGCTCTTTTGAAACTCCTGGCCACACTGAGCTACAGTGAGTAATTACTCCACACCACACCCATCAGGAGCAGCTGGGTTCATCTGAGAATCCTGGGCACACAAAAAGGTAACAGAGGCTCCAGTTAAGGTTTTATTTGTATTGTAGTACAATAAGAGTGCAATTTGAATGTACAAATATTGAACAAAATGTAAAAATATTATTTATGCAATGCTATGGAAGGAAATTAACAGAGTGAAGCAACTTACTTCATACTGACCCTGTTTCACTTCATATTATGGCAGGCACCAGTCACCTACACGATCTGGAAGGGACACACAGAGTGAAAACTTAAGAACTCCAGCCAAAGAAAAGCCTAGCAAAATCTGTGGGAAGATGTAAAATTCTCCCAGCTCTGTGCAACGGAAATGCTCTGTTTGTTCTCAGCTCTACAGCTGAGCAACTGCCCACTGCAGCACTAAACACAGGGCTGCCAAAAAACCTGATCCAACTCTTCTCTCTCTTGTTACACAAGTAGCATTCTGGAGCAGTCCTCAGTATACAGGTAGCTAGGCTTTCTCCCATGTAAAGTGCATCTGGTCTACATATACCAAGTGCAACAACTTTCGCTGACAAATGTTACAATAATCCTCCAAGAAAGGAGGTTGCCTCACCTCAGTAACTGCTGGTGATGTCTGCAGCCTGCCAATGACCTAGCAAATTGCATGTGTTTTACAGGTAGGATGTGCTGGTGCACCACAAGCATTTAAGTATCCTTTTCCTCCTGCTTTGCCTTTCCCCCTATGCCTTATTCATTTACAAATCAGAGTTTTCAGCTAGAAAGTGGTGGGTGAAATAATTCTCCCACCACTGTGAAAGCAAACCTCTCTGGAATATGAAACCAGGGTAGCAGTCCTATCTTGGGCACAGTTTTTCTCCATTGTTGTGGTAACTACCCTGAAGACAGGGAAGTGCAGACACGATTGAATGTAGTTTCTTTTCTGCTAATCTCCTTGCCTCAAAAGAATCCTATTTGCCTCCATGTTCTGAAGGACTGTAGCAGGCTCCCATGTAAATGGCTGGGACTCTATTGTGCAGCATAAACAAAAAGTCTTCTATGAAGTCAAACTTTATTTTTCAGTTGCAGCCTTCTCTGTACTGGTCTTTTGATAAAATACATTAAAGATGCTGGTGGCAAAACTCACGTAACATTTCTGTAATCGTGCAAAAGTAAAAACATTCAGTTATCAAGAAAGCATTATTTTCAACCCCAACAAGGTTTGTTTTGTTACAAGCAAACAGACAGTTTTATTATCTGTAAAGTCATATGCTGTAGCATAATGTGTCACATATGTAACATTAAGTGTTTCATTTTTAAACTATGGCACAAATACACATTAGCCATAACAGTCTCATCTGGCTACCTGTAGCCTAATTTTTGGCTGATCAGTTTTTATTTTGATAAAATGAAGTAAAAGCTTCTGAAAAGTAAAATGGGTACATGAAGTACAATTCAAGAATCCTTAGAAAATATTAACGTTCCCTTATATAATACAGCATAAATAATTAAAGAAGGTTTTCTTGATGTCCAGAGAGAGTTAGGGATCCTAACCATCCATGGAGAATTAGCGCCATTAGTTTGGTAAATAAGACCAGCTGACTCGGTTGTTACACAGTACCTTCTCAAAAGCTTGAACACTTCCCAGAAGGATTCAGATGTGTACTGGCTCTAGGAGAATATAAATAGTCCACCAGTGCTGAACTTATGTTTCTTCCTTTCTGAGAGTCCTTTCTCAATACTTCTAGTGAGTCTTTGTGCTTTGAATAATACATGAGCTCCAGTGGGGAAAGCTGGTTCGTGCACATTTTCCATTATCTTCAAAGTTCATTGTGTGAGTTTTTCTCTGCAGCTTTGAACATCAGAATGGAATTAAAGATTTTTAGGGCTGGTCCCAGCTTAATGCTCATTATTTTGACTATGTCTGATTGGGTCATTAGCAGAAATGCTTCTCCATCAATTTGCTTTAAAAGAAAAACACACAAAGCTATTAATAGGTCTGACAGTGCAGCAGTATAAACGTTTCAGAAAACATGAAAAGAAAAGTCCCAGCAATTTCAGACAAAGTTAAGGGCTGGCTGAATACAAGCACTTTCAAATGCTTTCAGGACAGCTTTGATTTCAACCTTTAGACAGATCAGCTAGTTCAAGAGAACAGGATGATCTGCTTGAAAACAACCTTCTGGCTAATTTTTAGCTAAACAGTTTTTATTTTCATACTGACAATATAAAACCTATTGAAAAGTAAAGTGGGTAAATTACGTGTAATTCAACTATACTGAAGCACAGCAATGCTGTTAAACATCTTAGTTATTCCTTTTATGCAAGCATCCATAAGGAAAGTTTCTGGATTTCACTCCCAGCTACAGAACTGGAATCCCCTTCAGGCCACCACTTTCTACTCACTAAACAGCAAATTGGAATTATTTTGATCCCAGATGAAAACAGGGGCCAGGCTAATAAAACTGCCTTTTTAACACAAACACAACAGAACTTTTCAAAACCCGGAATTTTTTTCTGCCAGCTTTGTAGTGTTGCTATTTTACAAAACATTACAAATGAACATTCTCCTGTAAGCAAATCCTTCTCTCAGCAGGAGTGCTAAATCCCAACGTGAAGAGCCCCAGGGTCCTTACTTCCAGGGGCTTCAATGGGGCCAACATTTTCCTCACTTGATTAGCAATATGCCAACTTTTATTTCTAAATTCATTGATGAGACACCCCAAGTGACATAGGGGACGATCTAGGTTTGAATAGTTAAATGTCCAACATCTGAGCAAGTGCAAAATGCCCAGAGATGCAGCCTGCCAGTCCTTTGATATGCAGCTGTAATAGTCATTACAATCTATAGCACAGCCTGAAAACTTCTGTTGCAGGAGATTAGCAGGGCCATCTGTATGCATTTTCCCTCAGGAGGTGCCTTCTCAGGTCTAAGTACCACAATTATTCTTCACTTGAAAGGCTGGCTGACTCTGCCCATTCAGGTCGTCTGGCTGGGATAAGCACCGGAACTATTCACTCTGGCATCTGTGATCAAACTGCCTTCTTGAAACTAAGCATTAACAGGAATAACAAACCGCTGAGCAGAAAAAAAACCAACCTAGTTTATAACGGCCTAATGTACCTAAAAGCCCTATCCATTCTTAATGACAACTTTGGAACAACAATCTTCTCAGATGACAAATGCATGCCTGGCATGCTCACAAAGGGAGCACATACTCCTTTGAACCTCACCAGAACCTTCAGATCTTCTCACTTCCTGCTCACTCAAATCACCTTCATAAACTGGTTATATCAGGAGGAAGAGCATCAATAGCCAAGTGTGATCAGACAAGATGCAGAGTTTTAAGAGGTGGTTATCTTGAACCACTGTTCTGCTTTATTTTACCTACTAACATCCTGCAGAACTAAAATAACATACTTGTTTATAAATTTCATCCAACCAGATCAAGAAAGAACAGTAGTAAATAACGAAGTTGGTAAGCAATTTCAATTGGCAGGAACAAAGTTGTAAAAGCACCTGGTTGACACTTGACTAGTTTTCTCTCTAATTTCTTCTTACTTCATGGCCTGAAAACCAACCTCATCTTCCATACATTTGTAACTGACTTTAAACAATGTGGCATTGAAATAGGTTGCCCAGGAAGGTGGTAGAGTCACCATTCCTGGAAGTGTTTAAGAGGCATCTGGATCTGGTGCTGGTTGATAAGGTTTAAGGGCTACAGGGACAGTGCTAGTTTGGAGGGTTAGAGCTAATATCTTAAAGATCTCTTCCAACTCTGACTAGTCTATGATTCCATACACTTCATCCTACTAATTTATATGTATTTCTACCAAGCTTTGTTGTCTCTGTCTTTTTGAAATAAAATTCACCCACCTCATCTTTAAACACCTTGCCATGTTCTTCACATCCTGGTAAACTTCGTATAAATTCAGAGACCTGCCACCAAAGTATACAACAAAAGATTTAGTAAGACTTATGTTTTCTCAAAATAGTCTTTAAGGTTGACATTCATTAAAGTCTTTCAGCTATTGTTTTTACAGCCTCGTATTAGGTGTTCTACCTTCTTCTCTAGTGTATGGAGTCATGCTTCTTTTTTTCTCTGATTAAATGAGATCCCAGTGCCTCTGGTGCAGAGAATAGTCACAGGTATTTGTGAAAGTAAAGCAATGACAAGACTTTGTCTGTCCAGGCATTGTTACATACCTGCATGGAGACAGGGCTCTAATCTTAAAATCAGGTGTTATGGCCTAACCATATCCACAGCGTTCCTCTCTGCACTCTCCAAAGCAGTGTGCCACATCCAAACTATGCACCAGGAAGAGCTTCTTGGTTCATGCAGACCCCTACACCATTCCTCCAGAATGTTTGTGTGGGGACTAGATGTTGGGAGTGGAGACCATGGGCACCTGATATGCTGGGCTGTACATTTAACACTACTCTTACACTTAGTGTACCCTTACACCAGTCAGTATGTTTTTATATATATACATATATATGCATATTTATCTCTATCAATACACATATGCATTAATATTTCTGCTGCTGGGGCTGCATGGCAGCAGAATGGGCGTTTTGGGGATCGGTTACATTAGGTCTGGCTGAGTCTAATCATCTGAGTACTCACGTATTATTCTTAATCAATGGGGATAATCTAAAGCTCTGAATCAACTTTCAAGGAGTGGTAGTAAGACAGAAGATAAAGGGGGAACCTACCTCATCTGTACTCCACTTAGAAACTTTACTGGCTGGGATCCCAGCTACACTTGGAAGGAGCTTGCTCTGCTGTTCCCAGCGCAAAGGTAGGCCAGGGATTTGCAGCTTGGAAGACACGATAACGGGTTGAGAGAGAAGTCTCTGCGTGTTGGGCTCCTCAACATCTTCAGCAACAGGAAGCAAGAAACAAGAATTAAATCCCTCTGTCAGTGATGAGATCAGTCACAATAAAAGCACATTCATTTCTATTCCTACATATGGACCTCCCTACACAAGCTGTACAGTTTTGCTTACACCAGAATTAGAGTGCCATGACTGTTCTTCCACTGGTATGACTATCATTATATTGTCTCTCTATAAATACAACTGCTCTTACATGGAAGAAGTCTCTTTCAACACAACACAATTCAACACCATCAGAGCTGTTAGCATAACACACTATAGGTCAAACAATTTTAAATATTTTGGTACAATAAATCACACACACATTTAATAGTTGTACAGCAACACAAGAATTAACTTAATTTTGGAGTCGAGCTGTTAGAAAATCGAAAGCAGCACTGCACTGCTACAAAATTCCAAGTGAATCAGTTATACAGTTCCAGCCCACACAAAATTTATGGCTCATCCACAACAAAATGTTTTTCAGTTCTTCTGAGGAAAAACACCAACGTCTGCAAATTCTCTGCTTCCACTTTAACTGAATGTTTTGTTTGGAAAATAACATTAAACTCCTCCGTGCTGCTTTTATCACACTCATCCATAATAGAAGGAATGATCTCCCATTGCACTGCCCCTAAAGGTAATGTACTGGTGGGAGGGTGTCTTCAGCCACATGCTGCTGTTTTCTGGAGAAAAGCAGCAGTTGCAGACACATGCAGCAGGAGAGAGTGAAGAGTCGCGTCTTGAATGATGTTGAACTGCATATGACATCCCTGTTCATTTACATCCATTAGAAGTGCAAAAGCACATGCCTGCTATATGAACTCAGGCCAGAGTGCTTCCCAGTTGCCAACTAAAATTGTGGAAAACCTCTGAAATTCACTTCTGAAGGAACTGCCAACAAAGCATGCTCTTAATGCCTAATATTCCTTAAGAACATGGTTCATGCAGCTACAAATCCATATGCTGTTTTTGTTTGGACTGCTCATTTCTGTTGCAGTTCCATTCTACTTCCATTTTTGAGAAGCTGCACAAGTTCTCCCAATCCTTACTGTTATACTTTTCACATATTTATGCCCAACAACTAGAGCACAAATTCCCATTATAGATTTTTGCCAGCACAGTGGGGCTGGTCTATAATATGCCTATCATAGGATGTTATTACATTTGCTTGTATTGTTCTGCTCCTCTAGCCTAATTTTTTGTTACTTTCAAGATTTATCCTCATTTCATATTAATGCCTATTATTCAGAAGTTGACTCAAGCCATTTAGTCAGCACTGTCAGCCCACTCATTAATTTTTTTAAAATAGACTCCTTAATATTTTACTACCATTATACTCTCACTCTTCGAAGAGAGTTCCCTAAATATTTCTTTACACTTCACTGTTGTTTTACGAATGCTCCTTAGAGCCTCTAATACTAATAAAAATCTCAGTGAGAAAGGAATGTGTCTTGTCAGGCAGCAACTGTGCTGAATGTAAAGCATATTTTACTGAACAGTATCTTTCTAATTGTTCCCTTGAATCCCCTCCCCATCCTCATCCTCTGATCTTTTCCTTCTAGAAAAGGTCTCTCAAGAGTTGAAAATATAAGTATTCAGCTATTTTTTTCCTTTCATCCACTAAACATGCAATATAGTAATACTGCCACATAAATAGCTGACTATAATACTGTGTGAAGAAAATACTGCACAAATCACACTCTGTATTTGCATGTTTCAACATATGTACACACAACAGCACATAGGTACAGGCATAGTAGCATGAGCAGCATTCTCAGTCTATGTAGTATCTGCCTCACAGGTAAGACAAAGAGCACACAAATGGAGCATGTAAAGCGCCAATTTACCCAACTAGACGGAGAAAATTAAAAATAAAAGTCCCTAGCCCTGTGGCAGACATAATTAGAACATCACCAAAAGGAAATTTAGGTTTAGTGTGGGTAACCTTGTAACAGAAAGTCCAGAACACACCAGTTTGGCTACTATCTATGTCTCTAATACCAGACAGTTAAAAGTTTTCCCTACCCTCATGCTCCGGGATATTTCTCACTCTGCAAGCCCTGCTTCCCATAGAGGGGCAATCTGTCTTTCTGGGCCAGAGAAAATATGAGATATATTCCAATTTTGCCAGCTCCACAAGACAGCAGTCAGATGCGCAAAGTTCACACTTCTAAACCTAACCCGTGTTCTTTGCTGACATTGTGCTTCAGCATCAGCCCACCTGCCTTTACATTCTTCTTCATACTTTATGCTACCTTGTTATCCTTCTCTGTGATAGTTCATCTCTATCTTCTTAGCAAGTTACCACAGAACAAAATATAAACTTACACTTCAAAGAAGCCAAATGGCAAATACTTTCCAGTATTAATGAGAGACCATTAACACTGTTCACTCCCTCCTGCATGGTTCTAGCTCTTAGCATGTTAAAAACCATTTTTAAGCACAAGATTTATGTCCACAAAAAAGTTCATAGGAAGGGGCTGTGATTTCAGCGGAGCTCTTTAGCTCCAAATAATCTTTCTCCAAAGAAAGATAAGATAGCAGTACACATTTTATAAAATTATCAGTAGAGAACTGAGTATTGCAAGAGTAGGCTGAAGAACAAGGTAAGCGACATGCCAAAAAAACAGGGCAACAAGCACAGTTACCAACAGACACAATTCACTAATTTGCAATTATTTTATCTTGAGATTTCCATGCCTCTGATAGCAAGAACTTAATGATCCATTTTTGTCTTACAGCCTAAATGTGCCATCCTACTTAAACACATAATAACGCAACATTACGTGTATAACAAAAACAACTTTTCTAGATGATAATGTAAGAAAATGTTCTGTTTTCCTAAATCCCACTATGCAAGAACCTCATAAGCAGAGCTTGTTGGTGAAACTTTATCCAAACAGTCAATTCTGTCAAACTCAAAATGCTTCACAAAATCAGGCCAGTTTTCTTAGAATTAAAAAGTAAGACATGTAGATCTTAAAGAAACATAGTTACTCAAGTCCTATGAATTTTGATTAAAGCCTTAAAAACTGTTGTTGCACAAAAAATTGCCGAAGAAAATAATCAAAAAATACAAGGAACTAAGATTAGGAAATTAAGACACTTAACTTGCATTGACCTTCGTGTCAGCTGCACTGAAACAATGCCCTGACCCAGAGTCATAACTATCCTGACATACTAAGTTACACACATGTAAAATAATTATCAAATATAAGACTGCTTTGTTCTGGATTTGTGCTGTATTCTTTCTAAACAATGAAGATAAAAATTAATAATGAACAGTTGCTTGAATCTGTCCAACTGGATGTGTGAACAGCCAAGTGTTTTGATACAGCAGTACATACAAAGAATCACTGAACAGAAGAAAACTCCACGCTGGAAGAAACCTCTGGAGACCGTATCAGAACTTTCCTGTCTTGCCAATGAAGAGCCACAGTCTGGCCATCACCCTCAACAAGACTGAGGCTGGGTTAAGTAAGTCACCTTAATTTTGCATTATGCCTGTAATGTGTAAATGCTTTAACTTTCAAAACACTTTCGAGGCAATAAGCAAATGTTATACCTTTACCACTTGGATTGGTTTAATGACCTATTTTTAAAAGTCAGTGGAAAAACATCATTGAAATGAGATTTTTTATATCACTAATCATTTTGCACTTATGTTTACAACTGTGATAAAGTTCTTGGCAAAGCCTCTGATCATTACAAGATAAAGAAACAGTGCTGTCAAGAAATTTTTGGACACAAACAGTGAATGTGGAAAACAAGTTGTAATTCAGTTTAATGAGAATTTCAAGGGACATCACATTTCTTCACCTCTGCAGATTTCAATTTGAAACAAATGAAGTACTGCAAATTTACCTTTAATTTCATTTGAAATGAGCGGTTTATTTTCTGTCTCCTCATCTTCACAGTCTTTGTTCTTTATGGTGTCCTTTGTTTGTAGTACTCCACTGAGGAAAATAAGATGTTCAATTTTTATTAATACATCATAAAAATCACTATGCATGATGACATCTCTTGCTAGCAATGCTATTAATACACCAGGATTTCCACACAAAGGATGTCGTATCATTATAAAATAAAGAAACAAAGAGGATCACTTTTCTGACTTACAGAATGGCATGATTACTGACGTGAATTTTGCAAAGAAGGCTCAGGAACAGTGTAAACCAAGATTATGTAAACCATACCAGCACACTTGACTTCATAACTGAAACCGAAAACTATGCAAATGAAGGCAGTGGATGCGTCCACAGCAGAAGATGAGAAGAGTGAAACCCACATCTATAGCTGCATGTCCCTTACTGGTTATGCAGGCTATCTTCAGGAACTGTCTGAAATAACACCTACTCCTTTTTCTCATTCTCATTTCTCATTTCTCATTCATCTCTACCTGACATCAATTCCTTGTCAGTACAGTTCCTGACACCCAGTTGCGCAGCTGTTAATGATCCCATCGAAAATATCTGTATTCCCTTGTATCTGCTTTTGCACTACTTGTGATCCAGCTGCTCCCTCAGCTTTGCTGGCCCAAACATTTGCAAAGAGGGAATGTCTTCCCCCTATTGAGAAAAACCGGGTAAGAGATGTGGAAATAAGAGAATTTCTTATTCTCATATTAAGAGAATTTCTTAATAAGAGAATTTCTTATTCTCTTATGAAGGCGGGCGTAAGTGGGGGTGTGCACATTTCCATCTTAAAGTGAGCCCCTGGGAAGTTCCTTTTCAAACTCTGCCTTCAGAAGGTATTTCCAGCCTGGTTTCTTACAGGTGTGAAGTGATATGAATTTGCTGACATGTGTCTACTTACTCCTGCTTTTAAGAATTTCAGAACATTTCGGCCAATTCTTACTAAACCATCACAGATACAGAGCACTCAGAGATGCCAAGTACATAATAAGTATATTCCAAAATTATTCAGCAGACAGAATGATTCTTAGAGTCAAGACTACAAGAAATCCCCAGAAGAGTCAACAAGAACCCCTTAACAAATGTCACATTCACAGATAAAAAGCCAATCTACACCTAACACCTTGTTACATATCAAGATTAGCTAACCTCAAAAGACAAATCTGCAGAAGAAACAGGTCTGTTTAATTCCACTGCTTACATTTATACTAATAAATAACATTTATATATTACATACAAGAAAACATCTGTGACTATATCAAGTAGGAGCTTGATTTAAGATTCAAGTTCACTGACTTCAACAGAAATATAATTATCACACTACTAATGGTGCAAAATGAACAAAGCAGATCAGAAAATCCAGCCTTTTTAGTATGACAGGACACAAATAATAATGGTATGACAAGCAATACCAGTGGAACGTGTACAGCAGGCACTTCTTGTGCCACAAAGGACTTCTCCACAGTATCTTCCTCAGAAAGATTTATTTACTTAAAACTTATTTTCCCAACTCCTCAAACACAGAAAATTTCTGAAGTAACATGCTACAAACTAGTGCAATTAATTCCAAAGGCAAATGATAGCTGTAATTCAACATAGGGGAGAGAGATCACCAAAACCTGTGAGGAAACAAGTACCTCCCCATTTTCTTGAGAGCAATTTTCATAGCAATATACATCCAGAAATTTTACCTCGTTAGTTAAATATTACAGTATCATGAATTGAAGGTTTTGGGGAAGATGCTGGAAGACAAATTGAATTTTCTTTTAAGAGCTAGTATCATTTGATTCCCAAGCCTGAGTGTTCACCTTCCTTCACTGTAGAGATTTCCAGAGTGGAATCCTTATTACAGTGAAGTTCTTCTGCTACTCTGAAGATACTTTCAAATTAAAATTGAATATGCTATAGGCATGTAATTTTTATCACGACTTTTAATCTCAGGAACATTCCAGAGGGACACGCTGCACTATTTATGTACATAATTATATTTTTGCAAACCAAAATTTTCTAGTATAATTGTTTGATGCAGAGAGCCTAAAAAAAAAAAAAGGAGTAAGTGGAACTAGAGATTAGCTGAGTACCACTTAGATTACCACTTAGATTTAACACAACAAAATAAAACTCATGTTTGGGTTCATTTGTGGATGGCTTCTCAATGAAGGACTTCTGTGAAACAAAAGGTTACCTTTGAATATAAGGTTTACACAATTGAACTGAAGTCAAACATAATTAAATCCACGCTGTGAGCTCAGCAACTAAAGAGCACACAAGTGTGTGTATCGATGTCTTCAATTATGCATGTGTACTTTGAATACACATCTAAAAAGATCCACTGAGTATTGCAATAACTAGATGCTCAATATTTTATAACCACAGCAGTTCATATATACCTAATGTTATTTTTCATGCCTTTTTCAAAGGAAGATTATTCAACTGAAAGTCCTCTATGACTTTGCTGGATACATAACAAATGAGGAAAGCTAGACGATAAAATGCAGACAGTCATCAGTGGATTCAAATAGTTGAAACACAAACTGCAGAGTCTCTGGGTTGTTCAAAATTGGCACAAGACTTATTCTCTTAATGAAAATGACTCAATGCAGGGAACAGATAGCACATGTATTGGTTAGCTTAAGTCTTCTAAAGCTAACACCCTCTAAAAAAGATAAAAGACAAAAAATTTTTTCTTTAATTAATCTTAACAGGTATTCTGTAAAGCCAAAGCATATTTCTAAAAAAAAATGAATTTACTGTAAGTATAGTTAAAATGATTAATTACAACTATTTTTTAACACAGGTTATTTCAAAATTACACTTGAAGCCATCTTTTTTTATTTGCTGTTTAAATTCACTAGAGTATGACTAGTGAATGCTGTTTATTAGTAGTAGGGAAATTATATCAACACTACTTGATGCTCTTACTAAATCTTTTCCAAAATAACTTGAACAATATAACCTGATTGAAATAACATGAGAGAATGTTAAAAAAAAAAATCTAAAAAGATGCAAAAAGCTACAAACGAAGTTTTATTTTTTATTTAATGTAGGTGTTTGCAATAAAGGAAATAACTAATAATAGTTAAACAGTCTAGTGGACAAAGGAAGAAAACTAATAAAACACTGCCACATCTGGTTAACCCAATTTGAAAAAAAATTAAAAAAAAAAAACAACTTGCAGTGTTTTCAGAGGATTTAATTCACAGAATATCCTAAGCTGGAAGGGACCCACAAGTATTATCAAAGTCCAATTCTTAACAAAAACAGTTGCATTTCAATCATCGGCTTTACTGCGGGACATTTACCATATAGTACCAACTCTCCACTCTCTGTCTCTCAAGCCACTATTATTGCTAACACAGTTCATGTATTATGAACACAAAACAATGTAGCTCATGTAAATATGTAACAAATGACACTTCTTACTCCAGGGTGTCATCTATTTCTGTTTGAAAATAGTCAGTAAAATAATGTAGCAATACTGTAATTAATTAAAAATTTAGGGAATCCTATTGCCTCACATATCCCAATGAAAACACTGAATTGTGTACTTTAGCTCCAAAGATAGTTTCCAGACTTGCACTGGAGAATAATATTTATCGTATAAAAAGCTATCTCATGTCATTTTCTGTCAAAAATGCATGCCAGATGCTGAAAGTTATGGAATTACTTTCAATTTTTCCACATCTGTACATATTTGTATATATACAATAACATATTTGTACACAAACCCAGGAAGAAGGATCTCAATTTCCAGTAATTTATCTGTATTGTATTTTTCCTCTCCCCTGACGTGTTTCTATTTCTTACATACCTTGTGATACTCCCTTCCCCTCTATTTCTAAGATAAAAAGATCTAAAGAGCTTCCATCTCCTTTCCCACCACTTCTAAGAACTCCACAGACAAACCACTGGGCTGCATTGCCTGGTAAGTTGCATTTTAAACTGACTCCAAACAACCAATACTTTGAAAGGAGCTGAGAGTTACCCAAGTGCCTTCTTTTCTTTCACATTGCATAACAGGGGCTTCTTGCAAGGAGATTTACTTTCTGCATCTTCCAGCCTGGTGGTTTCTGGCACAGTTTTCCCAGATGGTCGATTGTGAGGTGAAGATTTCATACCTACATGACCAGGGCTGGGGCATTTTCTGTCACTGTTTAAAACAAATTAACAATATGTTTAAAAGTGGAAGCAGCTAAGCTGTTGTTTAATTTATCTTCTCTATGCACAAAAAGTCAACTGAAGACATCCAAGGTGGTTTTCTTTGTTTAAGAAATACAGAGAAGTTTTTTGCTTGGCACTAACAAGATTGTACACCTGGGATTTTCAGAAATCAAAATAAAGAACTCTTTCTCCATTCAATCAATGGTAAAATGGTTAGGCAATTCAACAGGAAGACAATTTGTCTAACAGTATTTTTGATAATAAGCTAACCACTTCAAATATTTGTGACATAAGAACACTTTGAGGTATTACTTTCTTCATATCCTTTCTATCCCATGATATGTCACTGTGCAGCCTTTAAAATGTTGTATGCAGCCTCTTAATTGGGACAGTGAAAAAAGTAGCACTTGACACAGTCCCTGCCACTGAGGACATTGCTCAAAATGTTACTGGATTCACTGTAACGGTACGCAGGCTACCTGCCAGCGAGCAATTAAGTCACTTCAGATTTCTAAAACCTTAAATTTATAAGAACAATCAAATCAGGCAGAACTCTTTGACAGTGAAATGCCTGGGATTTTAAAGCATGAAGCTGAAACTGTCTCTGAGAAGGCAATTTAAAATACCATCTATTGAAAATATGTGGTCATTACAGCAGGAACTGGAAACCTTCACTACAAACATTCACATTTCACATTTACATTAACACAGCCTTGAAAAGAATGGAAAGCCTCTCTTCTTTTCCTGTCCTTCTTAAATTCTCTATTTTTCCCTATATCCCAAAATAAACACAGGAATCAGTATCCACAATTTCCGAGATAAAATAATAATCTGAAATAATCATCTTGGTATTGCACTCCTTTGTTTTTTTCCCAGTGCTCCTGTTTAAAAGCTTCAGCTACAGACTTCAGCATTATTCTTGCAAAACTCAGTCCCAGTAACTTGATTCCCCACTCCCACTGTAATGACAGAATAGTGGCTGTTCTTCAAAGAGCAACATTAACTTACAGTCACATCAATAAGGCTACTACAGCAAACAAAAGAAACACAGAGACATAATTTTCTAAAGTGAAACCAACTGGTCAACATTCAATTTTAAATTCCAATTAACCACTTAGTAGTCTAGATAGTTACACCGAAGATGAAACTGAACTCTTGTTAAACCACAGTCTCAGTATCAGTCTTTGACAGTATCAGTCTGTGACCTTTTAGATAAGCACTGAAAAAACCATTTTTCTTCCCTGTAAATGAAAATGTAGATAAAAAGGCAGGCCTTTCTGAAACCATTCAGTCATTGCACAATTATAAATTGCATTGCAGAACACAGAAATCAAGTACTGCTGTTAGTCACGGACATCGCTTCAATCATAATTACTTGATTACAGGAGAGGTGGATCTTTCACTTGTTTCCACTTTTCTGTTTCTGGAGATAGGACTGGCTGCAGGCATCTCCCCACTCAACCGGTCAGGTAAGAGGCTTTCTTTGTTCAAGTTCATCTCTGAATATGGGCAGCTGACTGCACTAGAAGTTAAAGAAGAAAAATGACTCCTTATTCTCAGACACTTTAATGATTTCACTTTTTTCAAACAAAATGACATTGGAGTTTCCTAGAAGTAGATGACATAATATAAAGAAGATTAAAAAAATGCAGTAAGTACTCATACTTTAAAATGTTAATAAATCCATCGATTAAAAAATTCAGCTTTACATATCCTTTTGACAACAACTTGTGTAACACAAATTATATTAATTTGTATTACAACATTCATTGAGGAAAATTGCTTGATGAATGCTTAGCCTGCTCCCTCATAATTTTAATGGTACTTATACAACACAGGATGCCTTTGACTATATCCATATCTCTCCAAATAAATTCATATTACAATGGCTATTTATTTATGTGAAGGAGGATGTTTCTATTATGAAATGTCTACACAGAAGCTGCATTTCAAGGGTACAACACGAGGAATGGTGCACATCCCCTTACTGCAGTGAGTGCCCCATCTTTGCAAATGCCATTTTGTGATATTCCATTAAGAGACTGTGATATTTTCACAGTCTTTCTTAACATTCAGTACTCTCTGTTTCCATGTGCTCCTGCTAGGGAAAGAATTTGACGCTGAGCATTGATACAACAACTTGTAACTATTACTCTAACAAACGTGAAAGTTGTACAACTCAAAGTCAGAATACCTGTGTTTGCACAAGAAGTAAGAGGAAAACAAAGCAATACAAACCAAAACACACGGGGCCAGACTAGGATATTTTCTTTAGAAGATTGCTCTGCAGTGTGCAGCTGCATACTCAGCCAGACTGCATACTCAACACATCAATGATAATATCCTAAACTCTGAATAGTGTGTATATATGTCACAACATATATGAATAGCATCACACTCAAGTTTTCAAAACTCTGTGTAAGATACAGGAGAGACTGTACTAAATATGATGCTCTATTTGTGGCTCATGAGCTATGACACTAACTATATTCTGAAATTATGCTTTCCTATTCACTTGTATTTTTACAAGGACTTCTATAATGTTAAAAGGTAAAAACCCCATATTCTGCAATTTTGCCCATTTTCTTTTCAATAATATAACTACCTATCTTGCCACAAATCAGTGCAATGTTTTATTTGTTTCACTGATCGTTACATGCATGATTTCCAAGGAGAACTGTCTAATATAAACAAGTCTACCTTGACAGCCATACGCCCTGCCACCTCCAAATTACAAAAATAAATAGAAAAACAACAGCTTTCACTATCATTTTCTTTCTACAAAGCACAGCGCTAAAAAAGAAAAAAGGCCTTTTATTCAAAATATGCTGTACACTCTCCTTTTCCTTTACCAAGGAAAAGGTAAAGCTCTTGGTTCAGAATGAGTATGTAACAGCTCCTATAATGGGGCTGGACAAATATTGGTAATTCAATTTTGATGTCGCCAATATAAACAAAAAGTTGGTGGAAATTTACATTTCTCTCAGCACTTGCATAAAAGGAGAAAATTCCTTAAGGCCAAGCCAGTCAGCCCTTGCTGGGGTTATCAAGACAGGAGATCAACAGCATGTCTATTTCTGCAGTTGACTCATTTGAAAACAAGACAGTATTGACTTTTTTTAAAAATTATTATTCTTGTTATTTTAAAATCCTTGAGTAGCTATGCTGAACTTGAATTATGGAGGAAAAAAATATAATAGTTTCTGCTTTTCTAATCAAGATGAGATCCCTGTTTAAGGCTACTCCAAGCAGATGTTGCTGCATAAGAGTCTCTACAGGGCTTTAAAGGGACATGCAGCCCTATCCCCAGGTGATCCAATGAAGCACAGAACAGTCATCTTTGCCTTCTTCTGGGGAACTTTTTGTTTACACATCCAAATGAGATAGAGTCCAGCCACCCATTTGGCTATAAAACACTACATTTGAAGTATGGTGTGCTTTTGTTAATGAAATTTTTTAGAACAAAATATACAAATAAAAATTAACTTGGAGCATTCACCTTTTATTTCTACTTTCTCTTAAGCAAAATAGGGCATTTTGTTTTAAACCTATTTGTATATGTCTATTTACATTTATTCTCAAGCTAGTGGGTTTTTGTGTCTTAGGACTAGCCCCTGCCAGATGTCTTCTGCTGCTACATTTACCACAATGATGTATTTTTTCTCTTTCAAACGAAATATGAGATCAAAGATACAGGCTCCTGTTCAGAAAAAGGTTTTAAGGCACCAATGGTAGTGTGATTTAAGTTCTTGCTGTGACAAACACATACCATTGTGATGAAATACAGTTATCAGAAATTCATGAATATATTGGTTAATCTCAGTTCTGCCATTGCTACAGGGCAAAGCATGTAATTTTCTTTTGGCTTCCAAGGCTTACAGGAATGTTTTGAGCAATGTTTCTGAGCAGTTAAAGGGCTGTCACAAGGAAACACTGAACACTGCCATTGTGGTATTTAACTTCAGCTGTGTATTATTAAGCAAGACTTGCATCACAATGAAATCTGACAATATGATTGTCAGACTCCAGCAGGCTTTCCCCTTACACACATCACTAATGGTTTTAAATTTAAAAAAAAAAAAAAAACAAACCAAAACAAAAAAACCCCAAGAAAAAGCCTCAAAATTCAGTCTTTTATTATAACTTGCCTGCTCACATAGCACCTTTTAGTATCTTCTGGAAAAACTGAAGCTGAATGACTGTTTCAGTCAACAATAGTTATAATATTAATGATGCTTTGGAACACTACATTCAGATGACTTTTTCTCTGTAATTAATAATTCAAGTTGCTGGATCATTTTTTAAAAACTCCTTGATAACCCTTTGATGTTACAGTTACTTGAGGCAACAAAAAGAACCCTCGTGGTTTCCACTGTTAACTTTGTTACAATAAAACACAGCATGAATGAACATGTGTATGGCTTTAGATCAAGCAGTAAAGCCTCCCGAAACTCAATGCCTCCAGCCTTCAGTTCAGTTTAACTTGTCTACTACAAAGAATGAAAAAAATTAATCTTGTTATTCCTACATAATAGAAGTATTTGATTTATATAGGACTGTAAGTTTTTAACGCAACTCATCTCAAGGGCTCAGAAGTCTTGGTGCTTAGGTTATTTAATCATAAAAAAGGATTTTTAACTCTTCTGTCACCTTAAACCTGGATTTCTGCTCCAGCTTACAGTTTGCTTTAGCACATGGTTTTGAAAACAGCAGAAGTTAAGAAGTTAGTTTCCAAAATGATCAGATGTCCTTGGCGGGGGGGTACCAAGGTCTGCCAGAGGCTCAGGAAGAATGGCAGGAGGCAAACACAGCAGCAGGTACTCAATGCGAAACCTCTGCTATTCATGTGACAGGGCTTTACACCCCCCAGCACTGCTCCACAGCTTTGAAACCAGTCCAACAGGAGGATCTCAATTATCATCAGAGCTGCCTCAGTAAACAAACATTCACATTAATAGCACCTGACACACACACATCCCCACACAGGAGAGTAATCAGCTATCTCTAAATGTTGAAGGATCAGCACAGCACAACAATTAGCTGTCTGCAGGGCACTGCTGAAATGGCAGCAGACTGGCTGGCAATATGTGTGTGCATAACACAGTTTTCTGAGGAAAGGAAGCCACTGTTTCCAGAGTCCTGCACATGCTGAGTAAAAACTGGGCATAAAAATAAGTTTCTGTTTTTATTGAATCATGAAAGATGAATACAGAAAAAGGCAATGCACCATTCTGATCACAGGCCTGTAATTTTCAAGTCAACAGGGGTTTTACATAACCAGCCCTTTCCAGAACGGTCTGACGGAACAGAAGTGTTGAGTAGCATATCACACCTGTGTTTATTTGCAATTGCTCTTCTATCACACTCAAGATCTGTCTCTAGATGCAGTAACATACATATCTCTTTTCTATAAAGTTCAAGGGTAGGAAGATAAAACAGGGCTGCTGATAGTTAGGCATGGACCTTAGTCTTCTCCACACATTTGAAGATGCTCCTATCTTGTAGCAGTATGGAAATTTTATGAAGCACAGAGTCCAGATGGAATACTCTCAGCTACACCTAGTATCAGAAGGGAACATAGGCCAGAATTCTCTCTTAAACTGAAGAAGGGTAAGGCAGCACCCTGTTCGGTCTAAGAACCTGCATATGAAGTACTTTTAAATACAGATTATTAGTCTTTATGACCACTTGGAATATTTTGCAAACCTGTATCAAGCCACAGACAGGTCTCCTGGTTTAACTATACTGGTTGGAAATGTTACCAACCCCAGCTCCTCAGTGCCTTTCAGGTGCAAGTTATTGCCAAGCACTGCCAAGGGATGAGGTTGTATGAGAGCTCCAGAAAAAGTCACCTGGACTAATGAGTGGATTAGACTATCTAGAGTAGCCTATGTCCAGATGACCACATCAGCTGGTGATATATGATTAGCAAGAAACCTTTAGACAGCATCTGAGGGATGTGTTCTTTTTTTCTGATGGATTTTGTTAAGTAATCTCTTTACTTCAGACTTTATTAAACCATTTTTAACTAGTCTCAAAACAAACAGCACAACTATACTCTTCCACAATTACACATGTTTATCATAAAAAGCATTCATTTTTTAGGGGAAAGCTGCTTCAGCAGTCTAAACCTGAATCAAGAGTACTTTAGAATGGATTTGACCGGTGCCAATGACTTTACATAAAAAATAAATAAAACTTGAGACTGGCATCAAACCAGCTGACAGTTACTTCAGCAGACACTGAACAAACAGATGTGACCTCCTGCTGAGCTGAGGTTTCCATGTCTATACACCATGTGCTGTCTTACAACACAGCCTCTACCACAGTACTTCAGTTCACTTCAACTTACACATAACACACGTGGAGTTTGAAGTTTCTGGCAAAAATCTTTACTCATGAAGAGTTGACTCAAAATTCTAATGAACTACTTGCAACTGACCTCTTCGCGTTCCTGCTTGAACCTGAGAGTTATGGCATGCATTAAACATCAGGGTATACAATTCACAATCATAAATATGCAGGTGATCTGCATAATGCTAACAATCTGTACATCAGGCTGTTTCAACTGCGCAGCACATAACCCTGGATCAGCTGTTGATAGATACCAAGTCCTTATTAACATCAGCTTCTCCAAAAAGTAAATGCTTTAGCCCTGCTATATAATTAATCACCGAGGCTTTCATCTGATTCCTAAGGAACAAGCTCTCAAAATTACTTCAGAACTACTTAGCATTTTAAATTATCATCCTTTCTGCACACAGGCATTTATGCTTTGCACCTCATCACAAAAGAAAAGATAAGCACGGTTAAATACATTTCAAGGTTGCCAAGATAAAAGAGCCATGGGAATGCTACCTGATTTGAAAATTATACAAATTTCAAAATCTCTTCATTAATTCAGGAAAAAAGTGGTGGTACAACATTACAATTTTTGTGGTGACCTGGACCCTCAAGTTTGTAGGCTTCAGATGAGTAACAAATCTCATTATTTGCCTCAGAAATTCTGAGGAACAAAACTTGAATATCAGCAAAGAGGGCAAACCAATAGCTAGTGAATAAGATACTTACTGTATCATAAACATTTCTATGAAACGGCAAATATCTGTCTTACGATCAACAAAATTTCTTTGCTTATATTTTTACACCCTAGAACTATCAGTTAATGTGCAAATAATAGGATTGCCAAGACTACAGTAAGAATAAAGCACAATGAAATGCCATGAGTTTGTTTCTTTTCTTAATATTCAGGATGAGTAAGTATAACAACCTTTAAATAGCGTGGCAAATGTAGCTATAAAAGCAAAGGCTACACAGAGTAAATAGACATATAGCTCTTACTCATCCTTTCCATCTAAAACATTAGAACTTTTATTGCCAATGTTTATTTAGAGAGATCATAAATGAAAACCTTTTCAGACAAATTTAGTTTCTTTTTTTTCTTATTTTAAGTTTCAACTTTGGGCTGAAACCCATGGTATGTTCACCTGATTCTAACTAAATGAGATAGCACTTGGTAAGGAATTGGAATTTACTGCCTTCCAGATTAGATGCAGTAATAAATTATACAAGACTCAAGTCTCCTAGAATACGAAATAAAATGGGTTTCAGATAAGCAGTCAGGAAGCTTTTTAGGCAAATCCGGTTTAGTTCACATTTGCAGTGGATTAAGACTATGAATGCAGAAGGTTACGATACGGTAATAGATGGTAACCTCTTAAGGATTGACTTGACTGTTTAAGGAGTTATCCTGCTTGTTGAGTGCAATAAAGGGAAAGTAGAAAAAGGAAGATAAAAAAACTGGGAGAAAAAAAACCAAAGAAAAATAACAGAGACAGAAAAAGACAACAGGAATAGGGTGAGAATAATCTGAAAGACAGTGGTGTGGCATACTGTGTCGTGACAACTCCACCACAATTCTTACTGCAACAAGTTGTGTCACTGGAGCTAGCCTAGCTACGTCCCTTCCTGGGGACAAAGCCTGTCCTACCATCATGAGCTCCTTCTGCTCCTAACAGTACAAACACAATGCTTTGCTGCAGATAGGGAAGAATTTGCAGCAGAAGATGCCTTTTGCACATCAAAATGTAGCAATACAGTGAGTATTGCTGGCCAGGTATCTTTGTTAGGAATTAGCCAGGACCTTAACACATGGTGATACATCATCAAATCCTTGTAGTATAATTTGAGTCAACAGGACATAATTCTCTCATCAAAAACATGAAAAGATTGCAGAGCTCACTCTCGGATAAAGGCAGTTTAAAAAGCTAATTTAAAAAATATATAGGTAAATAACCAAAGAGCAATCCTCTAGCCATATGAGAGAGCAGGAAGAACAAAGTGACATGACATTTGAGAATTTTATGACTACATAATGGGAAAATGACAACTTCTGAAAGCTCCAATTTGCAAAAAGGTAACAGGATGCTATTCATGATGCTTAGTTCTCAGCTTAGCATACTATATTACTTGTACATCCCTTACTGAAACAGTCTGGATTCACCTCACACTCTAAATACTTTTAAAATAATAAGATTTCAACTTGGGAAATGTTTCCCATTTACTTGTTAATTGTCTCTCTGTCCCCTCCATTCCAATCTACCATGCTAATATCAACTACTGTCTAGGATGAGATGTCCATATTTCTGAATTATACCTCAGAAGGTGTTCAACAAAACACCTTTAGAAACACTAAATAGAAGCAGCAAGCTGTCATTCAGGAATACGTCAATCGGAATTTCCTTTCTAGCATTGTTCCAAACCAACAAGCAAATCCTTACCCCTACCAGCCAAGCAGAAAAAAAAATCCAAGGCATAATAAAATCATATTTGAAAAGGTTCAAAAGTTATTACTTTACACATATCTGTCTGTAACATTTTGCAGTCTGGACAGCCGAGGAATCCTCATAGGAACAAAATAGAGAGTAACTGAATCTACCAATTGTGACAAAAAGTAATGTACGGCAAATCTTATCTCAGTACACCCTGGTGAAATGAAGTTACAGATTGCTAATGTTTATTTCAGCATGCTCACTATGGCAACTGAAACTGCATATTCAGGTTTACAAGATTTCCTATTTTTTTCCAGCTTGGATCTGTTTTCTTATGAACAACAATTTAAAAAAAACATCTGCACACATCCCTCAATTGAAAGAATAAAATCAGTTTCACAGAACATACCTATGATGGCCAATATGTCTTGCTCTTTTGATGTGTCCAACTCCCTTACATCCTGCTGTGGGACACCCTCCATGCTCTAAAGCTTCCACCAGTTCCAAGGGACCTGCATGCCAGGTGAAATTACAAATGAGATTTTTAAAAATGATCTAACATTTAAAAGCTATATAAATATGCACAAATACCTGTGCATTGTAGCAAGCATGAAGAAATAAGTAAACAGAAGTACTTTAATAATGCATTCTGCAAAAGCATGATGGAGATTTAAACAACCTAATCCACTGGAGAAATAATTTTATTCCATGTGAGTAAATCTCTACAACAGAACTACATCTATATAAAGAACACAAATCTTGGAGCAGCTGCATGACATCAAATTTCTCTTCTACTATCTACATTTAGCTGGAACCTGGTTGTTTTGCAAGAGCACAGAAAAAGCAAGTTATCCTATCCCTGTTCCTGAAGACAGGGATGTGTTTGTAATGCATACTGTCCTTACACATTTTTTAGCTGAAGTTTTCCAGTAAACAAGATGTGAAAACGAAGACTGAAAATACTACTAAAAAACACAAGCCATCAGGAGATTTTTGACATTTTCACTTCACTGGATTTATGTGTCTATCTGATTTTCATCAACCTGTAACAATGATGCCTGCAGGATTAAAGGATGTATGCCAAAAGGCGCTTTGAGGTCCAAGCAAACAATGCACAGCTTCATAGGAAGTGAGACACAGCCGTGCTCCAGTACACGACACTGGGAACGCCTGCTGCACCTCTGCAAGTGTGCACTGACCCCCTCTAGTTCTTCTTGAAAAGTACATGAACGTGCATCTCCTCCTACAGATAATACAGATATTACAAAGCCTATTTAAATAGATTTTTCTAGATGAAAGACAGATTCCTGCTCGCAGATGGATAATGGAAGACAGAGAATTATTATGTATAATTAAAGCAGTCCAAAAGCTTTTCTTACCAAATGTTCCAGCTATGAAAATGTTACAACACTATGACTACACTGAAGTCCAAAGACTTCTACAGCCTTTAAAGACTGTAACTGGTGAGAGAACAGGGAATTTCACCTTTTCTACCTTTATGCAGAATTCATACTTAAAATGTAGCAAGTAAGTGGACTCAGAGGAAGAGTGACCTGAATAGGGATGTTTCTGTAAAAGGAAGTCCTGCTTCACTGATGTTCTGATTTTGAAAAAAAAAACCTCCCTATAAATGTTCTCTCCTCACTTAAAAAATTCAAACTCTTTAAAAAAGTAATTTAAAAGAGCTACAACTGGTTGTCCATGTTTAAGTGAGAAGCTGCTGTTTGCATCACTGTGAAACAATATAAAAATCAACACCAATACTTGGCTCTCAATTCCCTAACTGCTATCATAAAGGTCATAATTCATCATGATGAATTCACTACATCTGAAAAGACTATGAATACATGAATACTGACTGGTAACTGCTCTAGACTAATATTACTAACATTGCACAGCATTCTCACAAACCTTCCTAATGTGAAAGGCGGAGATCTGGACCTCATCATTGAGAATCCTATTATATTGACTGAAGCAGAAACTGTCTTGCAAAATATTGTCTTCCCTCCTCACGAAACCCTTTCAGAAGTCTGGCAATGCTTTTTAACTTACTTGGAAACAATATTAACATTTTTATAATATTCTATATGGTAATAAAACAAAGTCATATTGTTGGAATAATCTTTTTACTCAGCAATCATTCTATTTTATAAGTATTTGTGTAGGTTATTGCCTTTTCCTACTTAATGAATCGTCAACTTCCTCTCCTGTCATTCTGTCATTCTCCTGTCCGTCTTAATTTTCATAGCTTAACAGAAAGTTACTTCTAACAGTCACATCCTAAAAGGGATGAACAGTGCCTCCTAAGCCACCATCTAGAGCAGATGATGTGTTATACATGATGGGCATCTGTACCTTGTTTCTTTTAATGGCTCCAAAACAATGAATTTACCTATTAGTACTCACACCGAGGCTAAGATTTTTTATTTTTATATCAATCTCAACATAATAAAAATGTTGCAACCTTATTCAGCTCTTTTGCCATATGATACAATTTTTATTTATCTGGCCACAGACTGCTTTTCCCCCTGGGCTGCTCATTCAGCACACAGGACAGCACATCTCAGATTAAGAAGCAGATATGCATCATCCTGTCTTCTCCTTGTTATTCACTTTGTGCTTTGGCACTTATGGCACTCTATTCAGACTCTGAAGGCAGAATGATTAACTTCCTAACAGGCAGTCATCACTGTACTGCTGGAGTGCTCAGAAAACTAATGAATACACTCTGATCACAGCCTGGATAGGAATCATTTCTTCTTGGCATTTAGAGACATTGAATTGAGGCACCATGATTTTCAGGTAACATATTCACACTGTGTGTGATTTATCCCAGTTATTTTACACTTAATTTTTTTCTGAGTACTTGGCATTGCTCAGCATTTCTTATTTTCCAAGCACAGTTCTTTCTGACCTTATTACAGCTGTGAATACTCAGCACTTGAGCAAACCATACCTCAGAGTCACTATATAAACCAATCTCAGAGAAGAGCACTCACTTAAAAACTCATCTCTTCAGAGTTTGGCTAAAGTGATTCCACTGTCATTATCTAGAAACACGGGGGCCTAGGCAGGGATATATTTACCAAAAAGTCTCTTCTCCCTGCAATCTTCAGTCTCATTTGTCATATACCTCCCACTTCAACAAGTACAACAAAATCCCCGGACAGGGCAAGCTGGTAAATCCAGTGTTATTATTGGTACCATGCTTCTGTTAGATTTATTTTCAAAGTGGGCACCATTAATCCCTCTTTGCTCAGCTGAAGAAAAAAAGAAAGTAAGTTGTTTTTGAGGATTTGCCACAGCAATTGAAAGCAGCATCTTCTCAGTGCACTCTGGACTCCTTTGAGCCAAAAAGCATAGTAACCATCAAGAGAGATGTGAACAAAGGATCTTAAGAATGATATCCTACCCCTACTGAGTGTCACAGCAGTTTCAGCACTGGCTTTGAGAAGACCAGGATTTTACACAACAGGTCTTTAACATTACATCTGGTTTTGACTGTGGTTCTTGTATTTCCATTGCAGTAAGGGTCAATAAAGCTATCTACTAAAAGTGATTAATTACTGACTATTGATTTTGCACTAAATGTCACATTTGCAATTATACCCTAGTGGCTTCTCTTCTTCGAATGGCACTGGCAGGGAAAAAGATAGCACAGCACACACGCCTTTCACCGCCATTACATTACAATGTGGTTTCTCTTACTAAGTGGGGGCTGAAGAGGGTGTCCAGTTTTTGTACACCAGCCTGCAGGATGGATATCAGGGCTGTCTACATCAGTCCAATAATCATAAATACTATCCCAGCCATCAAAATGAACCTAAAATACAAAAGGGAGAATAGTACATTTTAGATCAGGAATATTCTCCATAGAATCAGTTTACCTGAGTAATCTCTAGAAATGACACGTCCATTAGAGAAGTCACTTTTAGAGAACTACTTAAGTTACATGGAAAATACATGTACATTACATTCTGGACCCAGGCATACTGTCACTAAAGTAAAGAGTAAACAACCATATGTCATATGGTTGTTTACTGTGTTATCAGGGTCAAATCCCAGGAATAACACAGTTCTCACATTAGTTCTCACACTAATACTTAAATTAAGTACGAATTTCTGCTTTTTCATCTCTCAAAAAACCACAAAAAAATCCAAATGTTTTTTAATCTCCTGTTTGAACTGGATTTAAGAACAGCAGAGCAGTAAGCAAGGACTAAAAGAATGTAATTTATCGGTAAAAAACAAACAACCCCTCCATCATACAAGCAACAATTTTACTAAAATCAGACTATACAGGATAAAGAGTTGAAACTGAAGAGTAAATGAAGCATGTGACTTCCCAGGAAAGCACCAGTATGGCTTATACACATATTTTTTTTCCACACAAAAGCTAAATATCTTCAAATCTTGCATGACCTCTGTAGCAGTAAACTCCTCAGATCTCTCATGCGCACGTGTGTGGATGCACGTACACACAGAGACACAAACAGAGCTCTTTCAACATATGCTACAGGGTCAAATTACTGCCCTAGAAGTTACAAATCTTGTCATTTAATAAATTAGACTGGAGAGTGGGTATTTTCTTGATTTTGGGATGGGGTTTTTTTGTTTCCTTTTTTTTTTTTATTTTGCATGTCCAACTTAAGGTAGAAAAATGCGTCAGTGTGAAGATATTAGTTCTGATGACTCCCTACCAGCAGTTAATTCAGATGATTCAAAAGGAAATGTCAGCTGCATCTCCTACCTGAAATAACAAGTATGCCTGGTAAAAAAATCTCTATGAACTGCAAACACATACATCCTTTGTTTCTAATTGGATATCTAGTATATGTTAGTCCTTCCAACAGTTAAGGGCTCCAGAGTGGAAAACTGGCTTTGTACAATAAAAGAAAATTAATTCAAATACACAACTTCTGCAAAATACATTAAAAATACATTAACTTAACTTAATCCAATCTAAAGCCCATAATTAACAGAAACTTCAGAATTGCAGAAATCACTGACAAAGGACAAGAGATCAGGGCTATTTCTTTGATATCTCACATATATCTCTCTCTTCCCTTGGAAGCTTCTAGAGACAGATTCAATTAACCTAGACCAAATATTTTATGGTCCCTAATACAAATATCAAAGCACCCTTTGATACTTGACATTAAATAATCACATTTCTTGATAGAATAGACAATTGTCTCCTATGAGCTATTCCCAAAGCAATTTTCCAATATATTCATCTCTGCTCTCCAACTACTCACCTCAGCACAAGTAACTGGGAGGACAATAATACAACCCATTCTGAAGGAATTAGGCATATATCAATTAGTGAACAGCAAGAGCAAAATCTTAGCAGGACAGAGCAATGCCACTCATTTCTTCCCATGGTTAATTTTACAACTACAAGATTTTCAGTTTTACAAAGGCCTCATCATTTACTTAAGCATGATAATACAGAGAAACTTACTTTTATTCTATAGTCATCAGTATCTACAATAGTTGCTACTCTGATAAACACTGGATTTCTCTTGTCAACCACTTCAAGTTTCATGTTTTTCTGAAAGCCATGAGAAGGTTTCTAGAAAAGAAGAACAATACTGTGTGAAACAGAAGAAAACCTCGAAATCTCATGCAGTTGTAAAATATATATAATCCATCAAAAATTTTCTGCCTTTATTTTTTCAAATCTGCCCTCCCTCTACTAGAAATTCAAGTATAAAAATGTAATGCAAACCAGTCTTATCAATCTAGTGAAATAAAGTAAGTACTTTGGGATTCCAGGTTCTCCTGGAGTGGACTTGGATTCAAGCCATCCAAGGATGTAAATGGGTATCTTTGTTTGAATCAGTTTTTTTCCTAAATTCCCTAGAAAAGTTTTCCTAGAGATTTTGGCCAACAATTTCAACGCAGTATTTAATAGATCATTACAAACCAGTTCCCTGAAATGTCCATGAAATGGTCTACAGGAAACATATTTGTGCTTTCTGGTATGCATTTTTGTTTCATGAATCAAACTCTTTTTCAGTCTCCTACTGAAAACATAACTAATCCACAGCATAACAGTAACAAACACGACCAAATGCCTGGGTTTTTAATACTATTTTGACAAGAATGGTGTCTTTGGTAGGAGTATTGGATTTTGTGTTTTGTCATCTGCAGTTATGAAAACTAAAGCAAAATTATTTCCATTTTAAAGGAACATATTCACAAGACAAATTATGGGTTTTACTCTAATTTTTTAGGAAAATAATGTATTGGTCCCTCTAGGACTTCCCAGAGTATCGGTGTTTTTTTCTTCAGCTGCAGCTTAAGAACTCGGTTTTCTCCCATAATACAACATCAAACACTGTTACTGTCTCAGATATAACCAAATACCTTCCTAATCCTTGCTCAGGGTATTCATGCTGAGAATGTAAGATTGAGAAACTTTATTAAACCAGACACACCTTGGGGTGATAGACTGCAGGTCATTAATAAACTCTGGTAATCTACTGACCTCAGGAACTGCTATTAACACCACATTTTGGCTTTTGTTAATCCAGCTCTTAGCAAAGTGTTACTGAGAATCAGTGTCCCTAATATGAAAAGCCAAGGCAAATGTGCTTCAGTGTGCTGTGAGACAAAGGCTGGGAGCTATGATGCTGGCTCCCAATAGCAATAGAAGATGATTAGAGGGGATGGAACACCTCTCCTAGGTTAAAGGGATTGAACACCTCTCCTATGAGGAAAGTCTGAGACAACTGGGCTTTTTCAGTCTGAAAAAGAGATGCCTTAGGAGTGACCTAATTGCAGCCTTCCAGTACCTGAAAGGAGACTAAAAGAAAGATGGAGAGGGGCCTTTTTACAAGGGCATGCAGTGACAGGATAAGGGAAAATGGTTTCAAACTAAAAGAGAGTAGGTTTAGATTAGATACTAGGAAATAATACTTTACAGTGAAGATGATGGGGCACTTGAACAGGTTGCCTGGAACTGTGGATGTCCAATCCCTTGAAGTGTTTAAGGCCAGGCTGGATGGAGCTCTGAGCAACATGGTCTAGTGAAAGGTGTCCCTGCCCATGGCAGGGGGATTGGAAGTAGATGATCTTTAAGTTCCCTTCTAGCTCAAGCCATTGCGTAATTCCTTTCTGCATTAGTGACCATCACTGAAATCTTAAGAGCTCAAAAAGATGGATCACTGAAAGAAACTAGCAAGGACAAAGATAAAAGAAAAGGATGTTGCCCACAGACACCATAGTTAAGTTGAGGAGCTGCTTGTGGATGCTGCCCACATGCCCTAGTTGCAAGATTGCAGAAAAAAAGTCTGCTGAAGGGTGTTGAAAAAAAGCTCTTGCCCGAGGCAATGGACTAGATGGACAAACAGACTAACCTCTTACAAACGTTTTTACACTGTATCTATTGCACGATATAAAATCTACAGAAATACAAATCTTCAAAATATGTTACCATGACTCAGTAGCTAGCTCATTATTTGTAATAAGTAGGCAGTAATTTTCCATAGCAAATTACACTCATTAGTAATATATTTGTAGCATTTAATCCCATTTATAATAATTAAAATAATACATTAATTGTTATTTATAATAATCTGATTTCTAACAGTGAACTACAACTTGCATAAAAATAAACCACCTATTATGCAACTAATTAACTGGATACTTGCAAACATAGGAACAACATATATGCATTCCCTTCTTAAACTAATTAATCACGTGAATTTAAAAGCATGAAAAATATTTAAGCGTTTTCTCACCACTTTAAAAGCCCTTGCAGGTGCAGGTAATGAACTGGTTTCTTCCAAATACTTATCCCAAGAAAAATGCTTAGCATGTGGATAATCTGACACAGAAGAAATATGAGCAAAATGAAACACAACAATGCAAAAAAATTAGGTTAATATTTAATTTGCATAGTGCCTAGCACTTTAATAATACTGTTTTGATTTACTCTTTGGCCTTACAAAATAATTACAAGAAAGGCTCTTCTAAATTGTCTCTGATAAATTCACCATACCGGTTAAAATAGCCAACAATCCTCTCATACACTCTACTGAGTAGGTATTGTACACAACTGCTTTGGGTAGGAGAATATTCTGTGATTCCCTCTGCAATAATGTAGACTGGAAGAACCTGTCCACTTAACTGAGGAAATTAAATCAAGTAACCAACAGTCATTCACTGGTAAACAATCTGATCAGTGATAGCTTTGTACCACAGTGAGCACACCTGACTACTTGTTACTCTTTTAGTGAGCAATTTTCAACTAAATTTCTAGCAAAATACCCCGGACATTTATGAATAATCCACAGACATCATCAAAGAAGATGCTGCCTTTCTCAGAAAATGTCATGTTTATAAACACTCTAGGGAAGAAACACAAAGACAGCTTGGCTCTTAAAGAAAAGGCAGTGCCTGTCCTTCATCTTTACTCTGAACCAGAAGTTTAACTTGAAGTTTAAACATTATTATTCATGAGCTAGAACAGAATTTGTTTTACAAGGGATTCACTGAATTACAGGCTGCAATTAACCTCCTGACAGACAGACTGCTTATGACTTTTCAAGATTTCTGGTTATTAGAATTTTTGTTGAAGTTGGTTTTAACCAATTAAAACTTTCCATGTTCTCAGACCACAGATGTCAGTTTCTGCAACAGGGCATTTAGGTCATCCAGCCATACACAACAGTCCTGAAAAACAGTCTCAAGTTTCACACTAATGAATATGCTTCCTTTCTCCTGTATCATCTCTCTCACAGCATTTTCCTTCATTTCAAAGACCCCTTACAAGTTTGATTCCTTGATCAATAAGGCAATTTTCTCATGAATCCATTACCTGGCACACTCAGTTCACACGAAGATGTTTTTCTTATGCAATGATCTCATGCACCTGTAATTTGCTTTATCAGCATTTTCAGAATGTGACTCTTACAGGACTTGTCAGCCATTCAGCCAAAAATACAACCTAGTTCAGATTTCAAGGGATATCTTTTGTGAGTAAATGTCTCTTTACTAAATCAGTATATATTTGCATACTTAACACCTAACACCTATTATACTTCTATTTTTAATACAATAAGTCCTGCAAAAAAAATTACAACTCTGCAAATATTAATTTCTAATTACAGAAAAAATTCAGGAGAAGTAACAGAAAGATTATTGTAAATTTTAATGATGCTAGCTGACTGTAGATACACACAGATACAAACCTGGTGGAGTGATGAGAGTTCTTTTATGTTCTTTACACCATCCAACAGGATGAATATGTGGGCTAGCTGCCTCACACCTGGAGGAAGGGGAGAAAAAAAGGGCCTGAAAATGCAGTTCTTCAGACATCCTACTATGCTTACAAACCAAGACCTACAAGAGAGACTTAAATTCCAAACAACCCACAACACCTTCAACTTACACTTGAACTGCAAACATAACCTGAAGATATGAACACATCTAACACAGACTTGTCACCACCTATACAAGCATAAGGCTTTATTTACAATTTTGCTGGAAGATCAAAAAAATCAAGTCCTTTAAATTAGGGGTAGATCTCATTTGAGAAGCTATAATGCTGGATCTGAAAAATCCACAAGCAGAGACTCTTGGTAGAATCATGTTGGCTAGTTGCAAGAACACCAAAATCCCATCAAAGACAGATGGAGTCTTACAATGCCAAGACCAAAATTTGAAACCAAAAGCTTAAAGAGCTTGATTAATGATCCAGGTTGCACCTGGACGCAGAGGAGAAAACCATGTATAACTGCAATGCACTGCCAATAGCAAACAAAAACTCAAAACTGGATTCTGAGTGGCTTAAATGGTGTTATAAACATGTTTCTGTAGCCCAGAAGCATATAAGCAAAGCAAGTCTGAGAAAAATTCTGAAAACAAAAGAGAAACCAAACCAAAAAACCAAAAACCCCAAACAAAACAAAAAATACCCAAAACACAACAAAACATGCATTTAGGCCCAAAACTACATTAAAGAATTAGTGATCCAAGACTGCAAACTGCCCTAAAAACACTGATCAAACTCTCTTACTCAAAGGGTTAACAACTTCCCATATTTTCTGCCAAGTGCATCCTAGTTTGCACTACTGCTGTTGCCTGTGGTGTGCCACAAGAGCCACAGAAGATGAACAGAGGCAGGGTGAGCTACACTTGACATGTGCTGGCATCTGTCTGAAGCAGTGAGATCACTCTCACTGTGCTCACTGGGTCAGCTACATTGTGCACAGAAGAAAGCGGCCCTGGGTGCTGGCTTTCAAGTCCTCTTACAAAAACAAACAAAAGAGACACACACTGCAAAGAAAACTGATATAAACGCAGACAAGAGAAAACCTGTTTAAGCCTCCTTTAATATTAAATTATTATATCTAGAACTATATATATCCTTACTACATATTATGATATTATTTCATAACGTAACACATTTTGCACAATAAAACACACAGGGTATATAATATATAAGGTATATACTATAATTATTGTATTGTATTAATACACAATATTATTAGCAAAGGCAAAAAGTAAGACTGATCTACAGGAAAAGTAAAATGCTATCAGGCTCTGCTGTGAAACGTGCACCATCCCTATGTCTGTGTCGGTATTTACTGATGGTTTTTCAGCTGGCCAAACAATTGACAGTGCTTTTTTAATGAAGTAAAATACACTGTATTTATATAGCCAGGATGACTAAGAAACATGCTGCTGACACAGAAGGCCAGCATCACTCTGCATGGCCTTGCACTACACTGTGCAAACACAGTTTGCCTCTATTTAGCTGAAAACTCATATATTATACCCATGTAGATCTGTCCTTAAGGACCTCACTTCTCTTAGTAGCATGCCCCACCTAATTTCTTGTTTAGTTAGATAAATTCAGTATTACAGTGCACTACCTCCCTCCTCCACTATTTCCTATCCCTAAAGGTGTTTCAGTAGCTGACATTAAATATTTCCAGCTATTGTCCCCCCCCCCTTCTGAAGAATCCCACCAGCATTTCCATCTCTCCAGTGGCCATGAGCTCAGTGTCTCACTCACTCCAAGGACCCAGCAAGGCCAACAAAATGAAGCCTGAGTAAATTGAAGTAGCTAAGGTCTTCATTCCCAGTTCCCCAGGGAGAGATCAAGAAACCTTAAGCAGCCAAGCAGTCATCTAGATTGAAACACCACGTCTCCCTCCTGTGTTTTCCAAACACCTCTCAAATATTTAATGAGAAAAGAAGAAAAGCAGAGAGCAACCATGCATGAAGGCACACACTTCATACAAAAATCACTGAGCAACATGCCACTCATGATCCCGTTTCTATCTAATCTCTCTCTGAAGTCAATGTCTCCATCATTAGGCTGGAGAATAACATTCTCTCCACTTTCCCTCAACCCAAGCTACTAATGCAAATTACCCGAACAGTGTTGAGCTGCTCTCTCTGAGTGCCATAATATGATCATTATCGGTATCTACCCAGAAAGTATTACCATGCTGGAACTTCAAATTAATTAAGTTCCCTTAATTAGCAATACTAATTTATATACTTCTAAAAGATCACATGCTGATAATGTGCAATACCTAATAGGGTGCAATGAACCGTGCATGACAGAAAAAGAAACTAAAGGTAAATTATGCAGGCACTCTATAGTCTTAAGATTCAAAGGTCTGCAGATGTGGAACACAAACATACTTTAAGGATTGCAAAAGGAAACACAGCACAGAAAAGATTGTAGAGTGGACCCTGGGCTACACCACATTGCAGTTTTGAACCTCCACTGCATAAAAGAAAAATGAAGGAGCACAGCATATTTGAAATACATGGAATAACATTATCTTAATTTTTTTTTTTTTAATCTGGAAAGTATTTTACATGATGTCTAAAACTCAGTATGGACATACTTCAACAACAGAAATGCAGGCTGGGTGTCTCATAACATCGTTTCACAACAAGCACTCCTCTAGCCTTCTACATAAACAGAGTGAAGCACTAGTGATGAAAAATACTGGCCAACATAATACAATTATCTTGTGGCTATATATATGAAACAGTTTTGCTAGTATTTCTTTGTAATGATGCCAATCAGGTAATTCCCAGCAGATAAAACCTACCTTAGATAGACTCTGTAATGGCTCTGACAATAGCCAAGGATTTAACTCAGTTCAAGAACACCAGCCTTTTGTTCTTCTACAATATATAAAGCTATACTGTATGTATTTAGTATTTATAGTATCACACCAGGTACTCTCTAAATTGTTGAAGTTGCCATTAATAAAAGGAAGCAAAGGAAGAAAAAGACCTTTTGTGATAATTTAGCACTGTTAAAAGTCAGCACGTGACTCCTAGAAATGTTTTGTCCCAAAAAAATAAGAAAAAAAAAGTGAGTCCTTCATGCTTCCTCTGGCCTCTTTTTTTCTCTTTACAGTAACTCTGAAGAGAAGCTAACAAGTAACAAGCACGTGGGGCAGCATGCCTCTCTTCAATCCCTCTCATGCCGCGAGTTTTATATGGATGAGGTTCTTTTCTGCACTGAAAAGAAATATCCTCTTACTTCCTAAAATGTTTTGAAGTAAAGTCCACAAATTATTTTCAAAAGTCTCCTGAGCTAAATTTGGGAACAAGACCCATGCTCAAGTCACTGTGGCACTATCAGAATTATAATTAAGATAATCACTCAGATGTGTAAAAACACGAGGACAAACCTTCTAAATGCACTTGGTTTGCTTTGCTTTTTCAAGCATAGTCTGAACACAATTTTAATAAAATTCTGAAAAGTGAATGCCACTGCACGCACTTCTTGCCTTGAAGATTCAAGAAGAAGCAAATGACCAAGGAATGTCGGAATGAAAGATGCATTCCTGGAAGACGCTCTGACATTTCAGTGAGCATGGAACACAAAACAATGTGTGATTCAACAGCATTGCAAAATAGCACCATGAAATATCTACAAACTTTGATTTGATTTAAAATAAAAACCCATTCATTACAGATAAGCCTATAAGAAGACTCTGCAACCACAGTGGACTCAGGAAAAAGAAAGATCCCTGTTACAGCAAAACCAGATCATACAGTTTATCTTCACCTACTGATTTTACACAGCCTTTTAGCTTCTAACAGTTCATTTAACAATAGAAAGTAGAGATCAGTAAAAGTCACACACAATTTAAAGTAAAATTATTATGCTTTAATGTGTGTTATTTAATGGACATCCATCTAGTTTGGAAGAACAACAATAGTCTATCAGACTAAGCCCAAGAGCTGTCAGCTGCAATGCTAAAGCCTAGCTGACCTTTCACAATCAATTTGCCACATCCCACAGCTTTTTATCTCCTTTGTTCCAGACCAGAAGGCAGATCACCCAGCTCACACGCTTCATAAAACACGATGCTCCACGAATTGTGAGGATGCTTGCTAGGCCAAAAACGGTTACCAACACTAGCAGGAGCTGGAGGATTTTGCACCTCCAAACCTACCTACCTCTAGACCAAGGCAGAGCACCACCACCACCTTCTGCCAGGCAGTAGAGACGTGACAAATGCACGCTCAACTAATAAAACAAGGTTACAGTGTCCACACAATTCATGTCACTTGTGAACCACTCTTTCTGTTGTGTGAGAACATGCAGACAGAAAAAGAAATCTAATATCCATACTGGAAACTGAAGCTAATCTAGGAAGCTGAAGTGGAGCCAAAAGCAGCAGAGTGCACCAGCTGAACCTATAAGAGAGCCACGCAGAGGGACAGAACAAGTGACAGCTTGCTGAGTTATGGACATCTTAACTACAGAAAAAACATCAAAGCAGGGAAGAGCTACATGATGTAAATGGCCAGGAAATAGTTCTGCAATAAAGAAAACCGAGGGCAGCTGACAACATGACCCCCTGGTGCTTGCACCACTTTGCGTGAAAGGAACACATATAAAGTTCAGCAGTCCTTAGCTCACGGCAGGAGAGCACATCCCAATGGGAGACGCACACGTGGAAGAAGACTTAATATTCTTCTATTGATCACTTCCACCTGTCCTGTTAATTTTTCCCAAAAATCTGTTTCACATATACAGCTGATCATAACTAGATCAAGAGAGATGGATGATAATAAATTATAAAAAAAATGCTTGCTGTTGAAAAAGTTAATACTCAATTATTTCAGAAAAATATTTTTCAAAATAGGTCTCCACCTGAAGCTCTAGACAGATTTTTTTATTAAATAGTCAGCATTGTCTTTACAATGCTTTAGTAAGTTGTATGTGTTATAATAATTTTCTGTTTTGAACTGATTTCTGATTTTCCCTTTTGGGAAACAAATCTTTTGATAGTTTGATTTTCACTTTAATAAGTGTAGATACAGTCTATAATGAAAATGTTATCTATCGAAAACCACTCATACCCACATGCCCAATACACACAAATAATAATATGTCCTCAAAAATGCTACTTATACAAGTTCTTGATTTTGACATGTCAGTCATCCAACAGTGCATAAAAAAAGAAAGAAAAATATAAAAACCATCCTGCAGCCCCATCTAGTGCATAATTGAGAATACTTCATCATTGACAAGTATAAAGCTGGTATAATTTTAGGTCAGGACTTCTCAAAGTGTAATCCAGGAGACATGTAGGAGGTTATGGCATGCATCCAGAGGTGGTACAGCAACATCATCTATTTTCTATTTAAAGTCTGATAAAAAAGCAGCATGGTGATTCACATGAAATTTTAGAGCTTTAGGGTCAGATAATGGTTCATTATCCATTTAAACAGTTAAAAGCATGCACTGTGACTCATGGTTCTTCAAGATTGTTTTATCTTCTTTTTGACATATTATAACCCCTTCTAAAAGACTGTTCCTTTCAAAGAGAAAGTGGAGCAAAGTTAATTATCTCAAAAATGAAACAAGCAGAGTGCAACTTTTAAGGACTTGGCTGCTAGGAAAGTAGTAAATACTGATGGAGAACAGGGCTGGCCTCTTACTTAGTCTCACACCAAAATCCAGTCTGTTCCAAAAGTCATACAGATCAGAAAATTATTCCAAAAACCAAAAGCTATTTTATTTTCACAGAAGGATTCAGAAATCATTTTTCTATGCAAGACAGACAGGAACAGAACAGTGAGAGATGCATGGGCCATTGTATTTTAACACACTCCTGCTAAGCTGATCCCAAAAGCTGCTTGTACGAACTTCTTAGCAGGGGAAGTTCAGACCCAGCCAAGGATGAATGAAGGCACCCAGAGCCCTCTGACAGAGCAAGTCTGGGATGCAGTACGTCCAGCACAGCCATTGCTCCACTTCTCCTGTGCACAAACAGCAACAAGCTGGCACAGCTTCACCTCTTTCATGAACTCTGGCTGTGCTTCCATTTGGTCACAAAAAAATTAGGAAGCTAAGGTGACATCGATCTGTGTGCAAGCAAAACTGATGTAAGAGAATGGAGGAATATGAGATGGATCTGTAGTTAACTCATAGTTCTGACATACCCAAAGATTCCCAATGCTATTTCCAGGTTCAGACAACGGTAAGAAAATTCAGGAGTTCCACTGAACAAGAATGCCTTCGGCTTTCAAAGAAGTATTATGTTTCATCAAAAGATATGGAACAGATGGAAAGGACCTGAAGGCTTATGCTGTATAGGCCAAAATTCTCCTTCATTAAGTAAAGTCTTGAATTTGACAATTTTGTTCACTTTTCTTCCATCTAAAAGCCACTATCAAAGGAAAATTTAATAGGATTTATAATATACTGAAAGTATCATGACCGTGCATTAAAGAGCTGCTGTAATGACTAATTCTAGCCAGGGTACTTACTCTCAACCAAAAACATATTTCCTAATACTCAGAAAGAAAGGAAGGAAGACTATCTTCAGGCTGAAAGCCTGAAGCCTAAAAAACCTTAGGTGATGGTAGTGGATTTCTGTTGCCTGAAGTCAGTAAAATCAGTCAACTCTCTTTTAGGTATCCAAAAATAGGAAAGGTTTTTTAACCTCAGTGAGAAAGTTCAGTCTACTCCAAATAAAACACAAAAGGTATACAGAGGTATAAGGTAAAAAGAGGTACTTGTTTGAAAATAACCAACATACACAAAGTAAGTCATTTCACCTTCATTATAATTCTGAGATTGAAGCCTACATGCAGGCACAGGGAAACTGTGAGGCTCGGTTCTGGGTAATCTCAAAAAACCTTTTTGTTTTTAGTTACTGACAGCAGTTGGTAGACATGAAATTTATGCACCTAAGATATTTTAAGGCCCCTACAAACCTAATATCTAAAATTAAAAATGTAAGTGGGATGCATTCAGGTTGCATTTTCAGACTCTCTTTTGGTCGGACATTCAACTGCTATTTTCATTTGCTGCTCTTTTCTCCCATTTTCTTTCCTTCTTTCTCTATTTACTTTTCTCAATGCAATGCTGAGATATAGGCCACACTACTCAAAATTTAATTTCCATGCACAGTACTTCCAGGAGCATCTTCTTGCTGCTTCCAGAACAGTATTTCACAATTTCACCAAAAGAACAAAACTTAAGCTTGACTTCAGTATAAACACAGCTCCAATGATTTATCAAAACCTATAGGAAAACCTAAAAACTTTCCACTTCAAATTTTCATCATCCTTTATGAGGGTTTTATGCCATGTATTCTACCTCCAAAATTCAGAAAACCCACTTCAGGATACTATATCTATAACTAACACCATAAATGTAAAGCTTGGTTATATACTTAAAAACTGCTTCTCCCTCCTCTGAAAAGATTGGTGGCCAAAGTTCCTGTTGACTTTGGAATATTAACAAGTCTGAAATTCAGTATACATCTGCTATATACAGTGCAGTATTTTAGAAAGATACCTATGCTATGTCTGAACAAACTACAGGTTATATTGCACTGTGTTTATCCTAAAAGCTTTGCCTAACTGCCATTTTAATTATTAATGTCATAGTTGTTATTACTGAATATTCAAATACCAAGAAATTTAGAGTTAAGTTTTCCCAGTCCCCACTTCCCTGATGCTTTGTAGAGAAAATGTATGGTTTGTGTTACTTCTTCATGGAAATAATTGCTAATCTGTCTGGTCTTTGACTAGTATGGTCTATTGCCTTGATATTCAGTTCTTGACTGTTCACTAATGCTTCAGTAAGTCAGTTCTACTTCAGTTTATTTGTCATGTTGGCCACAAAATTATTATTTCAAGAGATGGACTTGCAAAGTTTTGAAGTTATTTTAATAGTTTTGTGGCATTCTCATTGACATAATGCCTAAGTAGTCATCAAATACAGATAAAAAGTTTCTTCATTTATATTTATAGGCTCAGCTATACAATTAAGTTGCCACTGCTGAACCCCAGACATAAAGGGGATACATACAATACTCTGCCTGTTCTGCAGTAACCTACTCTCCCCAAAGACTGTAAGATAAACTACCTTAAATCTGTCAGCTGAAGATCCAAGTAGGAACACAAACTTTCACTGTGACAGCCTAAACCTCCTTCATTATCTTTATGCACCTAGTACATTCTGCTCCATCCACTGACTTTCCTATATAGATACACACAACCCCTCCACCATACAACATGCAGAAATGTCATCTCTAACACAGGTCAGGATAGCAGGCTCCCAATTTTCACTGGAATGTAGAACACAGAGGACTAAAACCAGGTTTTCCCACTATCCTGTTGCCTTATAGAAGATGACTACAGTTCTGTTACAACAGAAGTGGATCAAGAACCTTACGAATACATGCAGCCTTTTCTTCAATTCACAACTATAAGTAAAACTAATTCCAAGTACACTTAGTCTCATTATCATGGTGCATATTCTCCACTGAAGATATCAGCCTCAGAGATAATATGTAATTGAAGTCAATCCACAACTCCAGATGCAGCAGCACACACAAACACTCATTTAGCACAATCTCAGCATTTTTTACATGCAGCTTGACATGGGAAACTTAATTCCTCCAGTTTGCCACTAAGATGTACTTTGGTGGCCACACTTAGAAATCTAGCAAAAGTGGTATGGTATCTGTATCACCAGTCTGGAAAGCATCACAGAAAACATCACTTAGAGCTAACACAGTTCTGATACATCTCACTAGGATACAAAACAAAAACATCATACCAGTAGTCATAACTCTCGTCCCAGTTGTCAAAATGAACCAGAAAACGATTGTCCACCATGTCTGTTACCGTGGCAACACAAATGAAAGTCGGGTTCTTCTTGTCTACGGCTTCCAGCTTCATCCCCACTCGAAATCCCGACGGAATCACTGTCTACAAAGAGAAAGACATTTAACTGAAGATAAATGCTAAAAACCCAGAAATCTCCCCAGTGTACACAATCAATATATTCATGTCATTTCCAAGTTTCCCAATTAGTTGTCCCATCAGAGTGGCAGCAGCCTAATTAGCTGACATGAGAGATATTCAAACACAGGGACTTGTGATTTATGAAAAAGAAGAAGTCCTAAACATGCTGCTAAAATTAAATGTATTCGTTTTAGCTCTGTCTTAGATACTCTCTCTGAAAGAGCATTCTTGTTCCCCAACATTATGGTGCAAGACACAGTACTAATAACAAATCTTTAATTTAAGATACTGTTTCTGAATGCACTGGAATTTTAAACAGATCAGTAGAAAAGTAATGAATTGGAATTGCAGCAGTTAGCTGCAGTGGAGAATGTTATTCAATTGTAAAGCAATTGTTGTAAAGATTCTAGTCTTAAATTTCAGGTCTCAAGTCTGCCATCACTGAAATGTGCTATTAGTCTCTACCACACACATGAGCACACTCACAACTACCCCACAAGTAACAAGTGAGTACTTACTGCATTCTGGTTTTCAAACAGTGATTTAGGAGCAGCTTGAGCCTTGCATGCCTTCAAGTAGGAGGGCCAGCTGAATTCTTCTTCCTTATATCCTAAATGAGGGTTGTAAAAGAAGGGCAAGAAAGGGCACTTATGAGACACAAGGTGCATGTATCAGTGAGAGATCAACTTTATACTATGATCTTCTTCCCTTTGAACAAACATCTCCAAACAGCACAGGCTAGAAACCAGCTTTTTGTCTCTCCCCATGAAAACCTCACCTTACCACCTCCCTGCCTTACAGGTACTAACTTACTTCCCTTTGTTGGTCTCACTGACACAAACACACAGCCAACAAGTGTTCTCCACCTACTTTTCAGTCTGTTGCTTCTACTTCAGAATCAGAAAAAGACCTACAGATCCCACAGCTCTTCCCACTATGCCAGCCAGTACGAAAAAAAAAAGTCCCTCCTCCTCCAGACTTCACTGTATTACATCATCAGGCTAACACTAATACATCATCACTACCAGCTTTAAAACAAACCCCCTAGGTTATATCAAACCAGCTGCTTACACAATCAATGCCCCAGGACCCCTTCCACATTGACAGTGTAAACTGTCCCCTGCATGGACTTTATAAATTTTTTATTCTGTGCATATAACACTTGGAAAGAAATCTGTATTTCTGTTAATGTTTCGCTTCTTAGGGGGAAAAAGCACAAATAATTTATAACATGTTGAACTGCATAAAATAATCTACAATAAACCATTTGTAGTTCTAATCTACAAAACAATGCTAGGAGTTGGAAGCAAATAGATTTTCTCCTTCATTTTTCTGTTGAGTAATAGTTATAGAAACATCTCCTTTAGCCAATATGTTACAACCCAGTAAAGCAAGACCAAAACCACAACAAATTTCAGTGAGTGATTGCCTTTACTGAAATGTGTCACCCCTTAACTATTTGAAGTATTACTCAAATATGCCAGAGACAACTGCTTTGCTTAACCCGAGATTCTCATATTATCCCAGGAACCGCAAGTTTAAAACCCTTCACCTTCTCTGCACAGGGCTTTCTCACTTTTTATTTCAAATAGTAGTTGACATAAATTAACCTAAAAGTCCAAACAAAAATACTTTTCTTATACTCCAATTGCTTCTTGTCCTGATACACTACAGCTGTAGACCATTTGAAACCATTTTTAAAGCAATACAGTATTGAGATTTCTCATTTTCCCTTTGTAATTCTAGAGAGTATTCAAACCTAAGTCCAAACTCACAGTAGACAATAAAAACCTCCCACCTACTGTATGTGTGATGGGATCAGATACTGGGACTAGGACAAAGTCTAGGGAAAAAAACCTGGTTCTAGTAGATTATGGAACAGTTTCTGGGCAGTCTGGGTCTTCCTGTCACCAAGTGAGAAAGGGAGATCTTAAGCTCCTAATTTAACTCTCAAAAGATGACCAAAGGTCAGTTTGATTTATTCACTGCAGATATAGAACAGTCAATGCAATTTTGACATGTATATGTACACAGGTACATCCATTCTCTTGCTGCAGAATTTGCCTGTGTGAGATAAAAAAAGTGGCCTCCTCTACACAAAATGAATAGTGTCCTGAAACACTATCTTTTCTAATTTCTGTGAAACCCAGTTCGATTTTGCCGCTTCACTCCCCTATGTCCACTGGAAGCCCAGCAGCAGCTACCTGTTGCCTCTGCTGCTGTGGGGATGGGAGACATCCCACCACAAGGCATATTCTGCCCAGCAGCACTAGGAGTTACCCACCCATTCCATTTTAATTAACAAGAATAGAAATACGTTTCAGAAAACATCTAGAATAATATTCTTATTTTTCATGTCCCTCCATTCCCCTCCTCCCCCCCACGTCAGACCACCGGGTTCCAAATTTTTAAAGTTTATATTATGAAGGTCAAAAATTTGTATTTTAGCTGAAAAATGAAAGGCTACTAATGCAAACCTTTGAGTTCTTCTCTGAGGTGCCATTTTATATACATACTATCTTGCAATAAGCATTGATTTGGGGTCTAAGTTTGCTGCTCAGTTTTCTTTCCTAATGCCTTACGATGACTCTTATGGCCCATTTTGTTTTCTAGGTTTCTCTCGATTTCCACTGAATAAAAGTGGAAAAAATGCTTTCAAACTTGACATTTTAGGCAAGACTTAGTGTTTAATTTGCCATTTTCAAATACTCTTGACTAAATTAACTAAAACATTTCTGCCAAAAAAATATAACAGCATTACACAGGTAGTCTCAATCTCAGAACTGTGTAAGACACACAGATTTAAACTTAACAATACCTTTAGGGGGATGAAGCTTGTGACCTGTTTTTTCACACCATCCAACAGGATGAATGTCTGAAGAATCAGCGTTCACCCAGAAATCATAACAATCTGGGTATCCATCAAAATGGAGTCGTATTCTGTACCCACAAACCTAAAAGCAAGAATCGACAACGTACAACACTATGTTTTAAGATCTTTGCCCAACACATAAACACTTCCATTTGATATCATATGTAATAACTGAATGTTTTCAGTCAGCTTTTTACTTCTGCTCAATCCAACATTGGATGAATAAATTCATTTGATAAAATGAATTAAAAGGCAAAGCTATTTGGAGAGAATTAAAAGGCAAAGCAATTCTCAGTCTGAGTGCCTCCTCTTCTGGTCAAAAGAATTTAACTAAAAGCTGGCTATTGCCAGTAGTGTTCAAAAACTTGAAAATAGTTCAACCCAGCATCAGAGTAAAATATAAGCCCTACAGAAGAGCATGAATACATCTGATACAACTGAGGACAAAGTGCAGATAATGAGGTTCTCAAGCTATCCTGATTAACTGATATACAAGGGAGCACTGAACAATAAGTATGTTCAAAAGGCTCTCCAGAGAGATACTGAAAACTGTTTAAGTAAAGATGAGAAGTCAGTGGAGGTATTCCCCAGAACTTCATTATTCCATGAAGTAATAAGTCAGCCACTGAGAGAAAAAAACAGGACACAATACTCTCTCTGTATGGAAGTTCTCCACATCTCCCTGAGTGCCAAATGCCATAAATTTACTGCAGTCATCAGTGAAAATCTCAACATCAGCCCTATTCTATATTTAATTTGTATTCTGACATAACTTCCAGTTTCCTCATTTTAATTCACAAATGAAATCCAAAAACCCATTAAAACTACGCAAAACTTAAAGTAAGGTATGTTTAAAAAAATATACAAAATATACCTGAGAAGCAGGTTCTCTATTGAAAGCAAAGAAGCTGTTTGTCAGAAAAACTATTTCATGAACCACAGCAAAAGAAAAACTGAGCTTATATTTTATGTTAACTTGCACAGGTTGCCAATACAGGCAATTTCTGCGGCCATCAGTCTGAAAAAGTTGTAGCACAACAGCAACACAAGAAACTTTTAGGTATTTGTATCAGTGAATGGAGCAACTGCAAATACTATCAAACTTCTATAAAACTGCTATGTATCAGTTGTCATACTTACATTTCTATTTATTTTTTCTTTAAAAAGTACAGTATTACAGATAAACACATCATCCAACTAGTCTAATACTGTTTTCTCTAGCTATGTATTTTAAATATATGCAAATAGTCACTGCTGCATTGACACTGGATATATTTTTCACATGTCTATCAGGCAGAAATAATATAGCATTATTAATTTAAAAACCATCTTCCTACGTATAGTTTGTCTGCCTGTTAGATAAGAGTGAGGGTTTTCAGCTGCTGCTGTTTCATTTCAGCCTCTCCTACAACCCCACACCACAGCTGCTTGCAGCCTCTACTTACCTCAGCCACTGTGAGAACACAGTAGATCGACTGGTGCTCAGGATCCACACCCTCCAGCTTCATCCCTACCTTGAATCCATTCTTGTTGTATGGGAAAGACTGATACTGCAAGGGAAAGTAACAGTTTCAATACTTCTGAAAGTATAGCGGAGAAACACCCAATATCTTTGTAAGGAATAGAACAACGATTATTTATTATTCATGCTTCTGAAAGAACTAATAAATCACTTTAAATTAAGTCTCGTGTTTTCAAAAATGTAGAGAGGAAAAGAGAAATTGGTGATTGTTTGAAAAACACATTGATACTAGAATGACTTAAACTTTGAGAGTATGCAAGAAAATTAGGAAGAATTAGCAAAAGAGTCAAGGGAAAGAAGATGACATGATTTGTCCTCAACTTTTTTCACTAACTGTCAATAAAACATCTTAGCAATTTAATTATTTATTTTTCAGCCTGTACAGTGACACTGACACCTTCCTGGTGGACGTCATTCCCTAAAATAATCACAACGACTCTCTATTTTACCTTCCACATCTCAGGCCATGAAAGATGAACTGAAAGGCAGAAATATTGAACACTGTATATTGACATGGCCTACTTGCTGTCCTTCATATGCTGAGTCCAGATTATGTAGTCTTTCAGGAGAATTTCTGCATCACAGGAACATGACCTATCCTTACATCACATTACAGTGAACCCAGAAGAACAGCTTTCAAAAAACAGGGATTGAAAAAGAGGCTAAGCAGGATGGATATTTTCAACCAGAAGGCATCAGCATCCCTCTGTTAAAGAGGAAGGAAGGTAGCAGATATTAAGGTTAAATTGGAAGGAATATCAGAAAAATACGTGACCAAAACTGAAGACAGTTTTCCACAGGTTAGAAAATTCACAGTTTTGATGTCCCAAATGGTTACAAAAAAATACACAGGAAAAGCATCTTAAATATTCCCTTTTCCTTCCGTTTCTGTCTAAAAGCTACACATGCTCCCGAATCAACTGCAGTACCTCTGCAGCCAATGGGAAGAGAAGGGTACCGAGGGAGCTACTCAGAAAGGTACCACCTACTTGGAAGGAAGCAAAACTTTGTGAGACACAGTTTAGAAATTGTTCTAAGATCAGGAAGTGGCAAGGACTCTCCATCATCCTGACCATTCCTAACTATGGGTACAAAACAGCACAGTGAAAAGTATTGCTTCTGAACTGGTAAAAAAAAAAAGAAGAAAAGAGTAATACTCAAAATGCAAACAGAAATCAAGGATTCATAATTGGTGATGTTTGATTTGGGGTTTTTTTTAACCTACCTGTTTATATGGCTTGATTGCTCATCTGTAAAATGGAGAAATATTACCTGGCCAATTCTGAGTGTTATTAAGAATTGTCTTTCTGCTACAGGTTTTAAATACTGCCCACTAAATAAAGCATTACCCAGAGGCTAAAGACTTTGAAAGAAAATACTAAATTAAGATGCACTGGATGAGAAAGGTACAATGTGGAAGAAACATAGAGTAATTCCAGACTTCATCACCATGTGCAGCATCCTGCAAAAGCCTGTGAGCTGCTATAGCATTTCATGGACCTACAGACAGGCAGAGCAATGCTTTGTAAATCTACCTTCTCACTAGGATATTCCTTATCCAGATTGTTTTCTTGCTAATTTTTGAACCAGTATATGGCACTGGGGGATACAACTAAAGGTAGTCAGAGAACAGTTGTTCTTGCACAAATCTATGGAATCTGCACACCTCAATCCTAGTTCTTCACTTTTCTAACTCAACAACATCTAAAAGCATCAATTAATGATCAGCATCACATGCATGCATAAGCTGAAAAGCTAATTCCTGCACAGAAGACTTAACAGCTGAAGTATGAAACATACAGAAAGAAATTGATGCAAGAAACAGACTACAAGTAAGAACAGAATTATCAAAAAAAAAGCAACACATAGCAGGAGTACAGCAGCTGAGACATGTTCACAGGTTTCACCAGGTTTTGCAAGAGAAGATAACACCACAGAAACCTTATGGATTGGGATACAAAGCTCTCTTCCAAGCAAGAGAAGTGGCACTAACGAAAGCACTGAAATGACAATGACTACCATAGCAGGCAAAGGACAAGCAGGACATGATGATGTGACATCCAATCAGATGATGGGCAAAAGAACAAGATGAATTAGTATCTGATGTAGTAACAAAATATAATGACAGCAGAAGCTGAAGAAAAGACAGGTAATATAATCAAAGCAACAAGACAAAAGATGACCTTTGTACCACCTTTCTAAACATATTTAAAGAAAATTATATGGCATGAAAAAGTGTGGCTATGTATCACATTTTTAGCTTCAGAGATTAAAAGGAATGGCTAGAACGGCAGATCTTGGAAAAGTATCTGCTTTCTGCAGTCTGATTTAACAGCATTCATCAACAACAACAGAATTCTCTGAAAAAACAGAGAAAGATAATTGCTTTCATAATTGCTGAGGGACACAGCATTATTTTCATCATGCAGGTTTTCCCCCAGAAAAGCATAAAATCTTCAAACTATTTTTGTGTATCGATTTCCCAGGAATTTCATGATCTTAAGTGGTTGACTGACTTAAGTTTCAGATGGTCATACCTCTTTAAAAAGCTTAGTAGGTACTGCAATGGCCCTTTCTTCCTCCAGATAGGATGCCCAACACCATGCTTGCCTTCCTTTAGAGGGTACAGCTATAAAGAAGCATAAAACAGTGAAATATTTCTGTAACTGTTAATGTCTCAAGAAAAAAACCCCCACAACATTTTGAAGTTTATAATATCCTTAAATTTACATTTTATGAAATGCACTCATGGTGTTGCTCAGAACTTAATTCAGAAAAAGGAGAAGCCCTGTAGGCTCAAAGGCATCAGGAACATGAAGGTTCCTGGTTTGCCCAGAAACATTTCCAGCAGTTCAAACCTGGATTAGTAACAAGATAAAGCTCCTTCAGAAGCTTTCAAGAACAACTTACAAAGTCTTGCTCCAACCCGTTTTTCCTTACTGCTCCTAAGAAGCATTAAGATATACAATTTGCAGATGTATAAAAAGATGAGTTCAAATCACAAAATAGCTCAGTATTTTAAGGGGTTTCTTCTTCCCCCATGTACTTCTACAGTACTCAGAATGTTTCTCACCTACTCCATCACTTTGTAGTTTGATGGTTTGGGGTAGAAAGGCAGTGATTTAACAGTATTTTCTCCAAGCCATCAGAACTGTCACCAGTACTTTTTTTCCTCATGATGTCATTAGCATATGACAGAAACCTCCAGTTTCAGGTTTGTTCATGCAGTATGGATACTTGCATAGTAATTGCAATATTGCTTACAGTCCATCTTAATACTGGCTACAGTCACACAGTTTTTAGGCCTTGAAAATAAGGCACTACCTGCACTAGCAGTAGCCAGGAACTTCAAGAACAGATGGTCTGTGAGGCTGGCCCTGTATGTTCCTACTTTCATACACCTCTACTCTGCTCTACTGATCTCCACCTAAAATGCTGCCTCTGCACAGGCAGCTTAGCATTTCAGACCATAAGCTCACATGGTTGGAAGGATTCATCACAGTCCACCCTATGATTCTGGCTTGATCCAGACTGTGGGCTACTCACAAGAAAAATAAATCCCTTAAGTAACAGTCTGGCTTAGCATTTTTACGATTAAAATATGAGCCATAACAATAGTGATGCCAAACTCTCCTGAAGAAAGATGATAATGTAACCAAAAGATAATAAATTTCAAAGTGATAGTGATCGCTCAACACTATTAGACCACATTCATTTTATTTGGGACTTACCCAGTTTTTATCTATTCCATTAAAGAAATTAATTGTGCTTGGTTCTGAATACAAATACCAGTTTATTCTTTTATACTGATGTTTTCCCAAATGAAAATTAAAAAAACCCAACAGAAGAAATGTGTATGATCATTCTGTCAGTGGGCAGCAGTGATTTTCACAGAGCATCAGCTTATCTCTGTTATCTCTCTTATCTCTTCAGCCTTAGAAGCAGCTATAGAAACATATCAGGAGTGATTCTGTCCTGGGAGGGGCATCTTTCATAAATTTTATTGTTCATCTTCAGCCAGCAGTTCATCTGCCTAGTGTACATCAAAGCTAATTGGAGTTCTGCGTTGATTAGTGGCCTGGCAACCTCTGTTAATGTCTCCCCATCTAGCATAAGAAGCACTCTGGAGGGCAAGATGTAGGTCTGTGGTTGGTGTACCACTGAGGTATAATAGCAGCTGATTCTCCAAACCTGCCTAAAATTATCTATCATACAAATAGCTTGAAAGGACAGCACTCACTTAAAATATGTTTATTATGTTGCTTGATGTGGTATATCTCCCTTTGGATTGATTATAGCAATTATTCCTAAACAGTTCCATAAATGTGTCTATTTCTAGCACATAATGAAGATGCAAAATTGATCCCCAAGGAAACAAAAGTAAACTTTCACTGCTGCTTGATACATGTCTTTCAACATCTGGGAACTCAATGGAGCTGATTCCCTCTAATACTGGCACTATTTAGAGGGATGAAAAGAAAAAAAACCTGAAATATACATTAGTTGCATTTACACTCACTATATCCTCCCCTATGCTGCCTTAAAATTTAATTGCTATAAATGACACTGGCACCGTTTTTTTACAGTACTGAAAAAAATTCAATAGGGAACACAAATTCTGTGAAACAATGCTGGCAATTCACAATAAGATATGGATATTACCTAAAGAATTGATGGTTGAGATTTTCATTTCATAATCTAACTTACTTTGTTTCAAAACTGTTATCTCCCCTTTTCTTTTTCTCCTGGCTCTCTGTGAGACTCTCAAGATCCTTCCTTCAGGTTTGTCCTCCTAAATTAGAAAGAGAAAAAAACAAAAAAAAAAAGACTACAGTAACCTTACTAGCTTAGAAGTCTAGTATGATAAAACCTGAGATACTGTAGTTTAAACTCCATTTAAATGGCTATTGACCCAGCTCTCTCCTACCTCAAACAAATGCACAGATGTCTAACAGAAGCAAAGTGAGCCATCAGTGACAAAGTACAGCAAACAGCGAAAATGACAGGCAGAAGGACTCTCACCACTTGGCACTCAGCCAGCCAGCCTTGCCTGACCCAGGGACAGATCATGAAGCCTTCAGCAGACCTCACTGAGACACTGATCAATAACAGTACCTTTGGCATGTTCACGTTTCCAAAATAATTTAAAAGAAAACCTCTCACAGCTTTAGTCTGGCTTTTTTCAAAGGTACTATTGCTTTATTAAATATAAAATGGCACTGATCCTTATAATTTTTTTACTGTTTTTGTATTAACAGTTTTGTGAGCACCTGAACAGATGAGCAGAGTAAGTACTCATCTGGGAAGGCAGATGCATGGAGACAAAGAAGGTACCCCCAGACTTTTGCCTAAGATATTGCTATACAGACAGCTGCAAATTCCCCCCTGACAACTCAAGCGTCTTCAGCCTTTTGACAATTCAGTGGCTGCAGAACTCTACCCTTCTCCCTGAAAACTGTGCTACCTCCAGTAGTGTCACAGCTATTGGGAAGAAAACAAATATTATAGGGAAACAAACATTACAGGAAGGTACTGTGGTAAGCTTTTTCTGAAGTGAAGAAAAAATCAATAAATTCAAAAGGAAAAAAACCCAAAAGGTGCCCCAAAGCAAATTACACTGCAACACGAGAGCAAACCAAATTTTTGGTTATGTTTTTCAAAGGCAAATTACACTAAGGAAATCCAAAGTATTCTCTTCTTAACTGTAGTGAAGCTTTCTTTGTAAATAAATTATTGGTCTATAGTTATTTATTCATATGCAGAATGACAAAGTAACAGGTGTTGGGAAATATGTACTCCTGTTTTTCTATGTCTACGACTTGGCAAGTCTAGATTAGCATCATTTTTTCTTTAAGTTCTTTTTATTCTGGTCTTAAAAAAGCAGGGAAGAGTGATAAAAACCAGCTTTTATCAGTTCATTGTCAATAATATTACAATTTACTGCTGAGGCATAATTAATTGCCAAACAAACCAACTACTTATTGTGGCTCTGACAGAGTGATGAAGTCTCTTCTCTTTGTGGACTGATGGAGCTACTGACATTGCAACACAAGGCAAAACTCCCTCCCAAATATTTGCAGGAATGGGTTTATGATGCATACTAACAATTTCATCGGGATTCTCCTTCTTCTCCCCATTATCCCGGGACTCTTCTTTGAGAGGTAATTTTGCTTTTCTTTTCCGAATGCCTTTAGAATCATCTTCTCCATTGCATTCCATGCTGGGATTTTCCTCCTTTGGTTCTCTAACACAAGAGTAACACAATGACACAAAGCCAGTATTATTTCACTTCTCATATTCATAAAACAAGTTAAAAAACCAGTGTGTGGGTCCCATAGTATTATACCAAACATATTCTTATAAATACTACTGAAAATTAATTCTGCCAAAAGAATTAATCTGAGAGACACACAATAGCAACTGTAAAAGGAAAACTGTCAGCTTATGCTGAACAAGTTCTACGTGTTTTAAACAGAGTGTCTTTTTCCATATACCATCAAGTCTCCTGGAGAAGCAAACTGTGAAATGTTTGGGACTGCAGGGCAGTTTACAGAGAGGAAGGCAAAGGTAATTGTTAAGTTTGACAAATCCAATTGGAGAAAGCTGGTATGTGATTGCATAAAATGCTAAACAAGAAATCAGAACAGAAAACTTTTGAAGCAATTAGCTAAAGATGAAAGAAAACGTACAAAGTCATAAATGTTAAAAACTGCCATATCTAGCGATATACAATACAGAATGGACACACTAACAGAAACATACTTTTATGATGAGATGAAATGAACTAACTGAAAAAAAAAGAACTGAGAAACTGCAGCATACTCATGTTTTCACTCACTGTCATCTATAAAACAGCTCTTGCACTTAATTATAATTAACTTACCACCCCAACCATCTCATTACTGATTATCTTAATTCTAATGACTATGAAACAGGGTGGGAGTCTGACACTGATTCATGCATCCCATAGACTGTTTTACTGCTTGCTTCTGACAGCAGAACACAGCACACTCTGAGTAAAAAAGACTGCCTTCAATGTCAGTGTTAGACAAAACCAAATGTTGTTAAGGCATTTACACAAAAAAACAGTGAAAGAAAATTATAAACCAATGGTGACAACGCAACTTGTCTGTTTAATATCCCCCCCTCCCCACCATAAACATTTTATCCCACCACTTCTCTCTCGTGCTGCATTTATGCCAAATTCTTTGTTTCTATGCTTTATTATAGCACCTACTTGTTTTTTACTTGCTGGGCACATTTCTGGCTGCAAAATTTCCCTTCAGGAACAAATTCTTCTATGGTACCATAGCGGTAACAGTTTTCACAGAAAACAAGTCCATCCACTTTTGGAGTTTCCTTCAACCTTGTGGGGATCCCTGTCTTTTCTGAAAAGGCTGCACAACGACAAAAGTTAACTTCACTTAAGTAGAGGAGATACATTCCCAACCATCCTCAGCAGGCCTTACCAAGCAAACAGAAAAACATAAGCCACACCACTCTTGTCAGAACAAGAACTAGGAGTTAGTGTTTGTATGAAGTCCAGATTGCTGACAAACAAATTGGGTTTTCAAATTGCAACAGGAGAGAGGAACCCACTGATTCTATGATTCTGTCACTGCTTGACGTGGCTACTCGTGGAAGGACTGAATTTTGCGACAGGCACCACACTGACTGCCCACAGAGTCATCACTGCTCAGAATCCATGACCTCATCTCCTGCTGATATGCCTATATCTAAATTTGGGAGAAAAGGGTTGGGGGCAGTTATCTTTCATTAGGTGAAATTACTTCTGGAAGCAAATCGCTGACTACAGTCTGCAGTCTTCAGCAGCAGTTGCTCAACCAGCCTGAGGTCCACCAAAAGTGAAAAATCACTAAACTTGTAACAAAGCAATCTTCAAACACTAAGTTACTCACTCATCCTAAGCTGCGATTTCCCCACAACAGGCATATAGCCCAGGAGAGGCTATATCCAGGAGAGAATGCAGTTTTTTTCCCTCACAAGCAAGTATGAAGCACTGTCAAGTACTCCAGCCTCTAGAGCAAGTTGTTGTCTTTGTACCCCCCCCCCCCCAAAAGGCAAATTTCAAGTCACAAATTATTTGTGTTGCTTAGGCACTGTACTGTCTTTGATAGCAGAGTCAAATGAACTCATAGCATGCAGGATATCTCCCCTAGAAGAATATATATGTTATATTTACACACCAGCATCATAAGTGGTTCAAAACAGCTATTTCTTCTCACAATGGAAAATTTTAGCAGCGTTTTTACTTTTGGAGAGCACTAAATTAATCAAGGACAGTGTAAGGTAGCAGCAGAATGCTTACTTGATATGTTTATATGTCCATAAACCAAGTTTAATTCAGGAGAATCACAATTTTTTTTGATTAGGTTTGCCAGACTGTAGCGGATGCAGTTTCATGCTTTACTGTCAGTAACTGTGATCTCTCAGTCTAAGCAGAAAATCTGTTCTGCTACTACAGTATCACAATTTCGCTACTCTCATCACAGATTTGAAACTTGAATTAACTATCACTGCCTTGCTACAGAACACATTAACTGTGGTCTGAAGCTTCACACCTCAGGGGGAGCCCAAACCACTTTCCCACCAGTGTTAATGTTCCACATGACAATTATGATCTAATAGCAAGGGAGCAGCAAAGGAAAGCTCTCACTGCCTTCACTTCTCCTGCTTATAGGGATGATTATGAAACAAAAATTGTGAAGTCTGCTTTTCAAAGGACTTACAGAATGCATATTTTAAAAGAAAGTTGATAAAATGTAATACCAACAAGGAAAAAACTAGGAAGTTGTAAATACTCGCAAATTAAATACTCGCAGTTGTGATATTCTCTTCCATGCTACTCCATCATTACTGGAGTCAGTGTAAAAAGATTGCAGTAATTTATGACCACATAAACCAACTTTTCTTGAACAAAACAGGTGTTTCTTACTTCAGTATTTTAAATGCAGGAAACACCTTATCTGGTAGGTACATACTACCTTATAATTATACCATTCCAGATAAACACTAACTGTTACTACACACAGATTTTAATGCTGCAAAAAAGCATAGTTGGCAGGAGCAAGGCATCTGTGTGGGTACACACTGCACAGCTAACACTGACATCAGTGGTGGCTGCTGAGCTGACCATACGAAGGCAATTTGCAGTGCACAGTTTGTAAAGTCTGTGGGCAGTCTGGAGAACCAAACTCAACAAAAATGACCTCTAAAAAATTCTCAATAATTTAAAGAAATTTACTATTTTGCAAACTAAATAGAGGGAATATACCAATTCTAAATTTAGAGAAAATTACTCTAAGGAAAAAATTGTGGCTGTAATTGAACTTCAGATGTTTAACTGTGGAATTATTTCCTTTTAACTTGAAATGAATTTATTTTCATACTAATTTACATCCCAAGAAATGGGTTACTTCATCAGAGATACTCTGTCCATTAAAGCAAGTAAGTTTTTTTTGGTTTTTTTTTTATTTTGGAGGGAAGCTTTAAGGAAAGCTGGTACATTAAAGAAACTACAGTCTACCACAGAAAATGTTTACTGCTTCTTAACTGACCTTCTTGAGCAGTTGGAACCATCCAGGTTGTGGTAGCAGTGGCCTTTTTAACACTTTCCATCTCAGTTTCATCTGTAATTACTTCCAGGGCCCCAAATTCATTGACTCTAAACTGTAAGACAAAACAAATGGAATAGAGCATAGTAAAAAATTACTAGAAGTCTCTTGAAGTATCTTCTATTCAATATAGTTTTTACATGGTGTCCTTGCCACATTGCCTATTTTCTATGTGTTTCTGCTTATCCCCATGGGATTCAAACCAAGCCTTTCTTGTTTCTATCAAGCCAAATGCAAATTCATTTTGATATCTATAAATATTAATTTGCAATAGATACTGATACAGATGCCTCCACATACAGATCAATATCTAACTTACACACATAAAAAAAAATCAGTAACAGAAATTAATGAGAACATCCCTTAACCAGATGTTTTTCATTGCCAGCAAAATAACACACTCCAGACATTGACTATTCTTTCTGAGGACAAGGGAGCTGAATGAACATCACACACCAAATGCTTCACAGAGTACAGAAATTTCAGCATCCTCTGAAAACACAGTACTTCTCCACTATAAAGTGCACATAAACAAATATCTCAAGGCAGTTTATGAGGTGTTTAATTACACGCTGAATGTGATATTACTGTCAGCCAGACACAAGGCTCAACAATGCCCCACATGCTGTGCTTACAATGGAGCACCGCGAGTTACAGGCATCCTGCTGCCAGAAGAAAAGTTTCTTTGCAATGCTGTAGTGATTACAGCACTGCCACATGAAAATAGCTTCTGCTTCCCAGTCACTACGTGGTTTGCAGGCCCAGCTGGTTACACGGTTTAGCTCAAGGCAGGGTTTTGTCCCTGATCGTCTGCTCCGAACAGCGAAGGGGTGTCTTTGCCACAGAGAACGGGTCTTTATCAGTGTGATCTCTCACCAACAGCTTTCAACAGGGAAAATTATGTCTGAGAGGGTACTTCAGAACTCCCCAGCATCCACCAGAGAGGATATTCCTTCAAGGCCATAGCATGAAGCCTATTTCTCTTTCTCTGGTCAGGCAACTTTACATTGGGAAAATGAGAAAGGGAATAATTGCCTGGCCCTCTGTGTGCCTCCAGAGGCTGATGAACACATCATTCCCCCTCACTTTGGACCCTGCCATGGTACAGTACTGAAAATAAGCCATTCTGGCTGCAAGCAAAGGTGACCCCCATATACACATACCACAGCATTGTGCTTTCAGCACAGTCCTTCCAGCCTTAACATTTGCAAAGAGTCAACAAGTCCTAAGGAATGTGAACAGATAAGAAATAATAAGCTGAGGGGAGGGAAAGGAAGAAGAGGCATATGACACAATCATATGACATCTGGAGCTAAGATTTTTACTTGTGATCAGCTGTGCTCACAACAGATATGAAAGCATGGACAAACTGTTGATAAATCCATCTGGACTGAAATACCATGAGTTCAACTTTGAAAGGCAACCAAATGCAGTAAACACCACGTGCTGATACTTCAGTTTGTGGAGAGACAGTCATGCTGTTCCACCCAAAGAAAAGGAGTAGAGTTACTATTCAGAAGAGTCTTACAGCTGACTTATGCACTCAGTCTTGTTCCTATTTTGGTTAAGCCCATTTTTGCTCCTGGTGCTTTGCTGCCTCTGCAACAGGTAGATGCTAGAGAGAAAACCTTCCCTACTTTCAAGAGCTCCAACATTTCAAGAGCTGTCTCACAGCAGGCAAGCTGTGAGCATGGGCCAAGACACCTGCAGGTTGCAGCAGCCTACCAGCCAACAGGGCGCAGGGAGGTTACCGACCATCTCTTGGAAACACTCTCCCACACCTTCATACTGTATCAGCAGGAAATCCATGCACCAAAGGCATTTCTGAACAGTCCTGGGATACCTAAATACTTGGGATATTTCCGCATGATTCGATCAATGTCCAGCTCTGACACCACTCACGTGCTCCTCCTCCACTGGGGCCTCCTGTGGAATGCAAGGACATCACCCCAGGTAATGCAGTGACCTGCCAGCCCTTCTGGCTCCAGGAGGCTGACTGATAGGCACCAAACAATGGAAGACAGATGACTGTAGGGAAGGCTGCTCACAGCTACTCTTTCCCTGGAGGCTGTTAACAGCAGCAAGAGCTGAACCCTTATGGAAAAGTTCTTCAACAGTCAGGCCAACCACGCCAAGACAACTTGCCACTGTCTTATCAGGCACAACAGTCCGACTGGGCACTGCCTCACTGACTGGTGTAACTTCACTTTTCACCTGCAGCCTTGCCTTTACCAGTCTCAGAGGCTTCCAGCCCCTGTTCTGATGCAAACTTGAATTCACGTCTGCTCTCTCTCTCCCTATTTCCCCAGCGACACCATCAGCACTAATGTATCTGCCAAGCTCTTTGTGGCTAACGAGAACAACGCCTCACACCTGGGGAGTCATACTCTGGTTTTAGCTGGGGAGGAAAAGACATGAACAGCTTGTGACAAAGGTTAACTGCTTGAAAACAGGATGAATAGATGTACAAAGCAGCATGTTGCACAAAGTCATCACAGAATAAAAGTTGCCAGAGCAACATGCCAACTAGCGTTTACTCTTGGAAGAATGACAAAAAAGGATCTCAATTAATGGTGGTTTATGTGCCTATGAAAAAATTCAACACATTTGTAAGTCTCTTCTACTTAGAGAGTAGGCAACAGAAAACCTGAAAGTAAAAGTTTCATCATAACATTTCCTCTAAACCAAAATACAGTAAGAGCAGTCCTCCCAGACACTTCCCTAGGTGTCTTGACACTTTGGAATTTCACAGGTGATATAGAGGGAAAGAAACAGTGCCTTTGAGCTAACTTCTGAGAATGGATCCATAGCTTTGTGATAATAAAAATTTGTTTTCAAGTCACAAAACTCCCTAAATAAATACAGAAATTTGCCCTGGATGAAGGGATTTCCCTTCAATCTGCCTTCATTGCATCAAACAGTAAAAATCCCCTTGACAGAAACAAAGTCAGGCCATTACCAAGTACTTTACAAATAAACTCTCAAAAAAGACTGATTTTTGTCCCTTCAATGTTTTAAAGAGAATAAATGATAAGGTTCATTGGGTATAAATTTAATCCACTTGACTTTTGTCAAATGCCTGTTGGCAAAATTTAAGTAACCTCTTAAGATAATTCTGTCCCACACTATAGAACCATTGGTCTTAAAAGACAGCAACAAAGAAGAGAAAGAAACCTCAACAGCTTTCCTGAGAAAATTCACAGTAAGATAAACAGGAATAAATATAACATCTGGATAGAAAATTTACCTTCCAAAGTTTCATGTAAAGGCAAGCAATGAGGGCAAAAATACACGTTCAATTAACTGCAATTCTTTTAATGCAAATATATTGTAACTGAGTCGGCAGGATGAGTCCAGCTGCCAGCAGGTAACTATACAACAAAGAACTTATTCAGCTGCTTTGTCTGCAGTTTCCACAAGGATCAAGGACCATAGCTTCCTTTAAAACATCATTAGAGATTCCTTCCACTCAGAGCTGAGATACAGTTTCATGTTCTTGGGAAATGATGCCCTGATATACTAAAATTTCAGCTTGTATGACTGTTAATTTTATCCCCAGGAACATTTTAATATTCATTCAACAGAAAACGAACATACTGAGGGAAGCAAAGGCTTAAATAAATAATAATCAAACATTATCAATACTTTCTGAACCATTTCTGTCTGTCCACATGCTAAAAATTATTCTCAATAAACATTTTTAAAAAAATTAAAATTGTATGAAAATTTACACAGGACTGGAACAAGTATCATAAGCCACTGATATGAAGCCTTTGTCTATTGCAAGCAATAGTATCACACAAAGTATTTCATAAACGTTTCAGAAGCAGCCAGATATTCTGTTACCAGTGTCTCTACTGAAAGTCCCTTCCTGAATTTCTTTCTTGAAAAACCCCTTTTTATGTTTTAATTTCCATGTACTCATAGTCAGTTTGTACCCATTTTTTCCTAAGCCACACTGCCATATGTAGTACCGTAACATTTACTCTCTTAGCATATGATATAGCAAGGAATTATGTACCTCCTCAAACTTGATTTTATTGCACTAAGCACAAGGTTCTTCTGTTCTTATGAAAACCTTCTCCATCTTCCTGTTCAGCCTGTCATTCTTTGCCCACCATGTGCTGTGCTGAACCACAGAAGTCCCAGGGAGCATGACAAAGCATAACACCAAAAGTGGACTGCTGCTGTCTCTCCTCCAGTGGGTTTAGAGCATTTCCATTTCTAATGGAAGTTCTTTGCCCTATCCTGCTGGCTGGAAGATGCTGTAGTTTTTTGTAGGGGAAATTGAATGTTAAAAGGGCTTCCAGTTCTCTTTTCCACGTTTCATAAAATTACTCTTGAGCATTTGTCTCTATGTGTGATGAAAAAATTGCGCACGATGCAAAATGTCTATCATGTTGTAGGTTAATTCTTATAAAATCAAACCTGTTGGGAACATATATATAAAACCTAGTTTCAAATTAAGTCCCCACTGTTACATGTGTCCAAGTCAGAGCAACACAGATCAGACTATCAAGGTTTGCTCTTACTTGTGCCTTCTTAAGAATGTAAAAGATCTCATCAGTTCCCACAGATATCAGATCAGAATAAAAGTTGCTATCATGTTATATATGGTATAATTATTATTTGAGAGAACTGACAAATAAAAACAAAGAAAAAGGAAGAACAACTGAAGCAAAGGAAAAACAAAAAAGAGCAAAACCCCCACATATGTTAATGCACAGCTTTAAAATAAATTAGAAAAATCAGCCAACACTACCATCTACTGGGCAAGATAAGGACAAAGAGTTCTTTGCAATAAAGACAATTGTTGCTGCATTCTGACAGTAACTTCAGCAACAAAACATATCTTGACACCACAACCGTGATTGTGGACACAGAAGAAACCTGCAAAATTTTTATTATCCAAAACAGAAGTAAATTGAGCAAATGCTCAATGCTCTTTATGCCCATGAAGCAGCTAAGTTTAAAGCAGCAGAATTCAACAGCAGTTTGTCAAGAAGACAGACACCTGGGACTTCAGTGATAGAAGCCAAAGAACTACACTCTGATCTCTGGCTAGCAAGAAGTTCTCATTACTCTTGATGTTAATCACCATTTAGTCACAGTGGTTTCAGTGGGACTGCTCAGATAAATCAGAGCTTTTCTGGCATTTTACAGCTCCTCATCTTTTTAAAGTGAAGGAATTATCTGTCACCACTGAATTGTCCAACCACATCCTGCTACACATCAAACTATTTTTTTACATATTACTTAAGTTAAATAAGTTATTAAACACCTGACATTGTCCATTCAACCAGACCCCTCTTCCCTGTGTGTGTGATACACTCTTTACATGCACACATTATTTTTTCCACAGAACCCCTGCCCCAGGCAAGGGCTGGATAGCATTCAGAAAAATGAGGCAGCTGTTGGTATTTTTATGTTCTTTCTTCAAGCAGTAAAGCCAGTCTTATTTACTCTACATGGTTTGAAAGCAGAATGACTGTTTATTTTCTTTTTTTAAAAAACCCAATGTACAACAAAGAACATGTATCTAAAAAAGCTTTAGGCACTCTAGCAATTACTGTTACAATGCAGTGCAAAGTAACTCCTGAAACAAAATCTCTGTTCTCAGCCACTTAGAAAAGAAAAAAAACCTCTCTTGGTAGCTCTTCATCCTTCTGAGTATTCTCCTCCCAGCTTATTTTAAAGCAGTCAGTAAGCATGTGACCCCTTACACTTGCCTCATCACAAAATTTTGATTCTTTCAGGGATAGAGAATGTTGGGGAAATGTGTTCCTTCCCCTGACAATTCTGCTTCTTCAATGATGAGAAAGGATCCTGCCTGCACACTGCTACTCTGCAAGTATGGCAAAAGACAAACTTAAGTAGGATCACAGGGTATCTAGAGCTCCCTAAACCATAATCAGCAGAGATTAAATTCCTCACCACGACCAATAGGCAAGGCCAGACCCACTCTCATTGAAATGATCCTGTCAGCAAGAAAGTAGTCAAGCATTCCACCAATCTTGGATTGATTTTAAGATACTTCAATAACACTGCAATAGGCTAATCCTGAAGTAAAAAAGCAGAGAGAACAATTTGCATCTAAAAGGAAAGGTTTTCTTCCAATCTGGGCAGGCACAAGCAGGAAAGAATTGCTATCAAATTATATCCTTCCAAAAATAAAAATAATAGGAGCATTCTCTCATCATTGCTGAACAGAAAGCTTAGGTACTGTAGGAACCCAGAGTGCCATCAGAAAGAGAGACTGACATTTCCCCAGCATATACCAATACCTCAGTCTTGTCTGCAGTAATGTTTATCTACTTTATTCTTAGACACTCCTCAGGCTCTTCCAACCCCCCCTTTCCACTTCAAGTGCTAAAGAATTATCTTAGTATCAGAGGGCTTCCCACTGATTTCTCTACACTGCAAACTCAGTCTGCCTTATTATCTCCACTTGAGTACGAAATTGCAGCTAAACAGACTTTCTTAAGGTGACACATAAATCAGCAATAGAGCCAGAAGTCAAGGCCTGCCAAGATGATGCTTATTGATCCAGAAGTTGATTTACAAGGCAACCCTAGCTGTGAAATATTTTGGCCAGAATATTTCTAAATACAAAACACTAATATCTCATGGGAAGCCCAAGCTAGCAACAAATAAAAAATGGCTACCTGCCAAAAATTTGGTTCCAGTGAGTTGTTCAGCGCTGTGCAGGAAGGCTGTGGTAGGAGCAAGTGAGGTGCTGAGCATTCCTCTTTGGGATTTACCTGCAATAATCACAAAACTATTCCTTTTCCTTCCTGAAACCCTCTGCCTAGTTGTTCAGAAGTTTAACAGCATCTACAGCTAATGGCCCAGGAGATTTTGTGGTAAAATACCACATGATCACTTAAGGGAATACTACCATGACTATACATGAGGAAACCCAAATAAAGATCCAAACGCAAACCTAAACCCAGCATTTCTTGCCTTTGCAGTTTTAACAATTTTAATAGTGAAACTTCCTTTTTTGGTCTTCTTTTTTCTTCCATAAGGTTGACTCATTTTATGACATTGCAAAGTTTTAACCAGAAATCTATGGCAATGAAACATAGCAAGAGCTAATTAATTACCTTACATTGCAACAGAATAAAATTAATTTTTATATGGAAAGGACCAGGCCACTAGACAGATCTGCTGGGGCTCACACATGGTCAGAGAAAGTGCCTGTCTACCTTGCTTTCTGCTCCCTATTCTACTCCTCACCACATTCTCTGAATGGAATCCATCTTCTCTTTGGAGCAGCACCTTCCCAGCGCTGGCAGTGATTTAACCAGCTTCCGGAAGTTGATGTTTCCCAAAGACACCATTCTCACGGACTCTCCCTGCCTCTCCAGATTCAAAGTACAGCACATGCTGCCATGAGAGAACAGAAACAGCTTTGCACTGAAAAAGCATTACATTAAATTATTGTCTGAGACACTACCAATGTTTCTATAACAATGTGAGGAAAGAAGTTGTTCTTAAATCATGCATTATCACAGGCAAGCTTGAATGTAATTTCAGAACAGGCAGGTGGAAGGATGTACTTTACTGCCTCGTGTTGCTGCACCCCTGCATTCAGAAGCACAGCAATCCAAATCACTGTTATTCTCTTTACAGCACTGCTGGAAATACCAAACACCATTGGCCATTACTCCACCATTCAGTTCCACTACTCTAGTTGGTTTCCTATAATATTTGCTGCCCAACTTTATTTACAGGTAAATTTCTTCATCATCAAATTTTAATTTTTTTTCCCTTATGTTCAAGCACATTTTGCAAGCTGGAAATAACAACCAAAATTCTGTCCACGGAGTATATAACTGCTCACTTTCCAAACACAGCACTAGAAAATGCATTAAGAAGTACTTCATAAACTTCTGTCACTGCAGTAGGAAGTGACTGTAAATTATTACAGCTTTTCCAATTTAATGAGTATATTTAAATCTTGAAGCCATGGTGTTACTGTGTGCACTCAGCACAGAGAGTTAAAAAAAAAAAAAAAAGGAGAAAAAAGAGAAGCATTTCACATTTACATTCACACCATGCAGAGTAACTGGTAAGCACTGATGTTTTTCAGATGAGCATACATTACTTTGCCTGCCACATGAAGGCATTCTGTAATTTGTAAACTATTTTAAATTCTACTGGAATTCAAGTTTTCTGTTTTATTTAAACATCTTGAAAGAACTAATATACAATGCTAAAATTTTTGTTCACAGTCTTCAGTGCATCATACTGTACAATTTTTAATTCTCCCTATTCCATGTGTAATTTGAAATTCTAGCATTTTCCACAACTACTCACTACTTATCTGTCACACAGCATGCTCAAAGCAGCATTCAAGGAGTGTTAACTATTTTTGATGAAGATTTTTAACAAAATCTGTATCAGAATGTATTTCCACAGACTTCTTGAACTACAAGTGACAAAACCCTAACAATTAACAGTGCCCAAAGTCATAGGAAAAGAACATTCTCAGCATGTTACTGGTATAGAAACAGATACAGGAATAAGACACTGTGGCATGGCTGAGCTTGGTATCTGATTTGGCTCCCTTGTTTTGGTTCGACTGAGAAGTGAGTGCTCCCTGGTGCAGCCCATCCCACTGAAGTCTGGTAGGCATGAAACTGCCTACAGGACTTCCTAACAAAAAGAAATAATCTAAGTATCTGTTCCTGGTTTAGATGTTCTTCTGCATCATAAGAAAAATGTTCAAGAAACATTTTGCTCCACTTACAATAGTGTTTTACCAACTTTTAGTCATTCAGGAACTCATACTCACAAAAATGAAGTGGTTCTAAAAAGAATGGCTGCTTATATATATTTGCCTGGTAATCCCAGACCGGATATTAATACAGCACATCAGAAAAGACATTTCTTAAAACATGCATATGTTAAAATAGGCATGAAACTTCATTATGTAAGTAGTAAAGACAAGCAAATGGTACATGGTTTATAGGATTAAAAATAAGGACTTCAAGTAGGTAACTCTCTAAAATGTCTGTATTTAAAAGCAGTATTTCAACATTTTGGCATAGGTTTAGCTTAATGTTAATATGCTCATACAATATAGATTACCAAATCTGACTGTTCAAAGGCAACTTCCCCTAACATTTTGGGGAAAGACTTAATGTGAAAATTTAAGCAATACATTGTCAACAATAGATATTTAAACTATTGCTTATTATTTGTTCTAAAATGCCTCTGACACTCTAATCTATTGCCAAGCTGTAAAAATAGAACATTTATATTTGAGTATCTTGCTATTACAGTGTTTTACCAGATTTTTCAAGTGCATTTCAATGTAAATGCACAACAATAGTTTGATACCTTTAGTGGAACAAGTCTATTACAATTTTTGAAAACACATGCAAGCTTACAATAAGTAACTGCTAAGTAAGGTCATTTTCTTTAGGTTCAGGACACAATAGTAAAGTACTCTGTGATCAGGAGAGTTCAAGTAAATAATCTTAATTAACTCTATTCTGAGAATTCCACAAAGAGCATAACATATCTTCCATGATCACATTTACAGTTTCAAGTCATTAGTCACCTTTTTAACCATCAGTACTTAGAAGCAGTCCTGAAATATGAGTTGTTACAATTATCATAAAAGCTTAAAATCCTTACAATTATCATAAAAGCTTAAATGTCCTTACTACTTTAACAGCTCAAGTTGTTTAGGTATCAGTGGAAACACCTAGTCTCTCACTGAATCTTGATGTTCCCGGGTACGGTGACCTCCTCAGGCTAATTTTGCATTGTTAGAAAATATTCTTCCTTCAGTCAGTCTTAAAATGCCTCCATTTCAATTTCATCCTTTCAACTCCTTGCTTTTGTATTTAAAAAATTCAAATTTTGTATTTAAAAAACAAGCAAACAGCCCCCCCCCCCTCCAAATAATAACCCAGAAAGGAGCTGCCTGGACAATACTCTGTATCTTTCACCATTCTGGGTAGACTACTATGGCACCTCTGAATGCACCTTCCCTAACTCTTGGACCAAAGAAAGAATCTCTGTCCAAAAATCAAATTTCTGTTTGTTTCCAAATTAAATAAATAAATAAACTAACTAAAAGAGAAGCTTTAAAATGAAGTTCACGCTTTCCTGAAAAGGACATAGTTAAGAATCTTCTTACAAGATTTCTTGAAGCTACCCTGAACTACTTCCCAGGTCCTTTTCCTCACTTTACATGGAAACTTTCCCATTCCTCTACTACTTAGTGACTCAAACTTTGCTTCAGTTTTGTTTGACCTAGGGTAACCAAAACTGAAAAAAGCAGAAACCAATGATTTATATGAGATTATGATATTTGCCCGCACTGTTCCCTTTTGTATTGCTCAAATATTTCAATACTATGGTTCCCTTTCACACAATGTTGTGTATTGAAATAGAAAGAAATTGTAAAAGCCTGGAGTTAAAAATACAGAAAATACTGTTACAGGTATCAGGGATGTGGAAGCTCATCATAGCCTTGGCTATCATCATCACCATGAGATGATGAAGTCTGGAAGCCTGCAAGACGCCAGTGAAACAAACAGTGAACCAGCAGCACTGGACTTCAGAAGAGGTGCCTGTTGACTTGCTCAGAAATCTGCTTGCCAGGTTCATACAGGAGACTCTTCTAAGGGGTAAATAGGCCCAGGAAATCTGTCCCTCTCTCCAGGGACTTCACACCAGGAGAATGAGGCATGGTGCAAGGTGTTAAGCAAATATGGATGAAGGCCAACATGAATGAACTAGGAACTCCTGACTTAGTTCAAAAAGGAAAAGGAGGCAAGCAGAATGTGGAACAGAAACTTTACAGACAAGGTATATAGTGATATTGCTGTAGTGTACAGTGATGGAAATTTATTGTACTGTTCTGCAATTTAAAAAAAAAATTCAAGCAAAGCCAAAAAACAAACAAACAACTTAAACACCAACAAAAAACCACATTCACAACATGTACCCTGAATTTCAAATATTTTTTGACTCTTTACTTCAACAACAGAAATCCTATCAGGTACCAAAAGATAAAAAAGTTGTTTTAAATGCCATACACTTTCTTGTGAGATTCCTTTCAAGTAACAAACTATGAGCAAACCACATTCGTTTGAATGATATGAAAATACTGCCTTTAATCAACAGGAAATAGGTACAAGATAGTCTCTAATAACAAAATTGCAAGCACAGCAAAAGACACCTTCTTACAACACAGTAAAAAGTATGAGATAAATAAAAAGAAACTGAAAACAAAATAAAACAGTTACAATTTACTTCAGGAAGCTCAACCAGTGTGAAAAATGTAAGCAAAATTACTACTCCAATATAATTCAAACTTCTAAACCGTACCAAGCTCAGAAGCACTCACTTTATTCATCTTTCTAGGCACCCACATGACAAAGGCACAGCAAAAATAAACTATTTTTAGAAATAAAAAGAACTAAGAACATAAGACCGTGAGAGCCAATGACAGTACAAAAATTCTTAGTGATACAGTAATATAATGCTCTAAGTGGACGGAATTTTCACACTTTTGAGATTTCTTTGGGATTTTGTGCATTTGATTAATTCTGTCTGTATAGTGAGGCAGTGCTAATTTATGCCTTCCTACGGGGATGATGGCTGTCTGTGCCAGTACCACAAACTGAATCAAGAAACTCCAGAGCTTAAACCTAACAGGCTACAGTCTCTTAACTCAGAACTGCAGATTCATGTTTTATTCATAAAGCAGATACCTACACACCAGCTTTTCAAATGCATTCTTTTGTCATTTAACATTTTTATTTCACTTACTGGAAAAATTACTTATCTTACCTTTAGGTCACTTCCTGGCAAGGTACCTATGCCATCCTTCCAGTCCATTGCACTAAATACATCAAACTCCTGACCATTTCCACTAGAGGCAGATTCATTCATGATGCATGTACTAAAAAAAAAAAAAAAAAAAAAAAAAAGTTATCTGAAAATTCCGTAAGTGGTTTAATGCTTATATCACCAGATATTTCTTCTAATGCATTTTCACAGATTCGTATCAAATGCTTCCCTCTGCACACTGCCAAGCAACATGGACAACTGATGACAAGGGTGATAATACACATGATGTAACAAAAGTAAGAGGAAATCTTTCTAAAGCTTTGAAAAAAATACCTGTTTCACACACTAGGAGGCAATGAGGTTGTACTAGAGAGAAAAGAAAAATTTCAAACTGCAAATAAATTGACATGAGGAAAACATTTCAAGTACACTTAAAAACATCTGTTCTGGGAAAGGCAAGACATGAGTGCATGCCCATAATAAATACATTAAGCACTGATTAACAGAACTGCATTTCCTTAATACTGGATATCATGCTGATGTGAATGCTTTACCCAAGTTCAAATTAAAATTTCAAAATTAATTTGAAACTGTCAGTTTCCTGGTCTGACTCAGGACACTTGAATATTCTTTAGCTGTTTTGAATTGCATTTATTAAAACTTATTTCCATGCAGAGAAACACATATACAGCAGAGAAACCTACTGCTTTGCAAGAATTGACTTTACGGGATGCCTCTGTTTCAGAACAGTGAATGGAGAGAAGATATTATTTATCTCCAGAAATAGTGCATCTGGACATCCCCTTCTGTGGTAAAAAATTTGCACAAGCAACAGAAGTACGCCGCACGTGCCTCTGACCCCGGCTTCAGCTCACCCTTTGTCACTGGAACAAGCACACCTTCAGTTGCACTGAACTGCAAGTGCTTCTAGCAGACAGTTGTGAGCTCCACCAACATCTTCCCACTTCTCACAAACCCAGCAATCTTTAAATCTGTGGCCTGGCACCTAATTTACTATTTGTTCAGTGTGGAATCTGACTTACTTTATTTCTGAAGAACTTTTGCACTACATCTAGTAGCTGAAATAATTTGTGGCAAAATTGGCTGTTGTTTGTGAACTGTTAACAAAATCTCACCACTTTTGAAATTTGCACTTTCCGAACTTTTTGAAATGTAAACTTTCTGAACTTTCAAACAAACACTTTCTAAGCCTCACGCCCCATATGGAGACTGCAAACTTTTGCTGCAAGTATCAGTATTTGAAATTCAAATAGATAGAGAGCTTCCTCAGAGCTTAACCTTGTTTTCTAAAATGTAATTTCTAACTTAAGTCCCACTCTAAATCTGCAAATACTCTCTGGAAATCTTGACTTTTCACAAAAAAAACCCAAAACAAAACAAAAGGTGCTATTTGTTCACTCTGATAACAGAAAAAGACGCAAACCAAGCAGAATTAAACTCCGGTCACCTAGAAGCTTTTTATTGAAACTTCGTGGAGAAAAATGCTTAGTTAACTTTGTTGCATGAAAACCAATCAAATTTACATTGTATTCATCAGAAAAACAGTATCAATCACTATAACATCACCACTACAGACAGATACTAGCTTGGTTTCAGGTACATAATGTGAACTCCCTTGCACTTCTCCTTGGTTTCCTCTTCTTTTCTAGCAGAAATCTTTAAAATTCTGAGCAACACCTTACTCCATGAGTACTTTCATTACACTACAGCAACTACACAGTATCAACAAGATAACAGGAACTGGACCTCAGTCAGTTTCCACTGCTAAGAATGAAAGCTTCTGTATTCCCCTTCATTTCATATGGCGGGCAGGGTTCACAGAAAACTCTTTGAGAAAACTTTACGTTTTTCACATGACAAGTTTGAAGTAAGAAGAACCACATGATTCAATGCATCTTCCCCACCTTTAGGTAATTCTCCATGAGAAAGTATCGAAAACCATAACAACAATGTACAAAAATTAATTTTAAAAAACGTCAATAAATCTAAACAAATACAGTGCAAACTGAGAAATTCCCCAAAGCCATAGACCCCATCTTTTAAAATCACTCCTAGGCAAAATCCACCACCCTATGTCAGGGGAAGCTCCTGCAGTACAGCTTGGGATCTCTGCTTGATCTGAGTACCAAATACCACTGCAAACCAATTCAAGCAGGCTTGACCAAACTGAACTGCAGCACAGTGGCAGCGGCACAGGCCTTCCCTCAAGAACACAAGACCCAAACTGCTAAGGAGTAGCCGAAAAATTGGATCTCTCAAGATACCCGTGAAGTCTTAAGGACATGAAACATGCTGGTTCAAGCACACTGGTGGAACAAGCTCCCCAAGATTAGCCTGGCTGAGCAAGCCCAAAGCTGTGTTCTGCATTAACTGAAGTCTCTAAGCAATCTTAAATTATCATCCTATTTGGAGGACACTTCACTCAACCCTCCTGTGGTTTATTATAGAAAACATGCTCCAATGATTTCTGCAGAAGGTATGACAGAAGTTGGGAAAAGACTTGGAAGGCTGTGGAGAAATGCTTCCTCTCAGCAGGCACTGTACCACAGAGCAAGGAGCATCGGACAGGACAGCTGCTCTATCAGATGCTGTCATCTCCCATAGCACCACTCTCATTATAGACACGAAAATTACATGGGGGCTGGGAAACTGAAAGAGTCTAGCCTACCTAGGCAGGGAGTAAACCATGAAATGTAATTAAAAATTGGTAACAGAAATGTTCAGGGCATACTTGTCTCAAGAAAACATGCAAATTCTGATTTAAATGCACCCAAGAAACTTTCCTCAGGTAACAAACAGCAATAATGATACATTCTAAAGATGGCTAAACACATTTGTTACTGTTTTCCTTTTGAAATTAATTCGAAGTCAAAGGCACAATCTTTTTACCTTTCACATTCTGCAGCCTTCAGAAGTGTTCTTGGTGGGGATGAAAAGGTCACAGGGCAATGCAGATAAAAATTAATTTACAAAAAGGAATTACTTTTAACAAAATACCTGTTTCCAGCTTTGCTAAGTTTGAACAGACAAAAGATAGGCCTTATCCCTCTACTAATGACAGAAAGAAAGGAGATACAGACCAGTAAAATTGTTACAGCAATGAGGTACTAAAAAAGGATGAAATCACTGCAATATTTACATCTAAATCTCAGAACAAAGAAAGCTAAAGAACGTGTTATCCACTCATTTTATTTTTTGTTTTTAAAGCTCTGATGTAATTCTCTGAACTAGTATAACGCCTTCTATAATGATTTCATCTGCTATCATTTCTGCTGCTGCACTGCCAGAAAAGTAGTAAAAATACCAGATGAATAAGGGGCAATGCCTGTCAGTGAATGCCATCTGATGTGAAGGAAAGGACTTAATAGTAAGAACCTGGAGCAGTCATCTTCCAAACGTATCTCCAAAATCTGCCTTCAGGGATGCAACTGTTTCTCAGTCTTCACAGCCATAAGAGAAGTGTGCTGCACATTAATATTTCAACATTAACTTTGTTTCAGACATACATAATAAAGTCATTATAATAAACAGATAAGATTAAGACACATCCTTTAGAAAAACCTTCATTTTTACCAACTGGTTCAACAATAAATTAGTACCTCACAGAGAGGATACTGAGAATAACAGCACTAAAAATTAGTTTCATCTGTGAGAGACTGTATAAAGATATAGCAGGACAGAATATGACAATTAAACTTACAAGTAGCTTTTGAAGTAATTAAAGGGTTACGTACTGAATACATCAGAAAGTAGCAATAGGACTCTTTCTTCCAGTCAGTGCTTTAAAAAGACTAACTGACCCCTACCCAAATTTTTAAAATCTAATATGCTAACTGTGAAATGCCTGTACAATTTCTAACCACTGGGGTCAACTCAATACTGATCACTGGGCAGCAAAGAGAGATTTCAGTGGTAAAGCCACCAGACATCACTGCCAGACTAGCATAACATGTCTGCAGTAATTTTTCTTTTCTACTTATGCGTCCTTGTGTATTTTTATTTTTACTTTTGAGGATTTCTGTGATGACAAGACAGCCTAGCAGATTTGTCCCATACTGATCCTCTCCTCAGCTGACAGCTCCTATGAGGAGAAGCAAAACTGGGAACGCACGCGCCAGGGGAGGTCACAGCGACTGACACCAAGAATGAGTTCCAAGGGAAAAAGATCCCAAGAGAGACAATATCCTTTTGGAGCCAAGCCATAGTTCCTCTTCCCCACCAGACTGGGTGACACCAGCACTGATGGCTGTTCAGAAACAAAGGCAACAGGTGAGGGGTTTTGTCCCAATATTGTATGCATTTATTTTGGACATGTCCAAGGCTGCCTGGCATAGCACCCATGAGCTAAAAGGACACACTTTCCCTAATCCAGTAAATCAGGAAAACAATATGGATCTGAAGGGAACAACTCAGTGTACCAAAGCTGCAAATACACCAACTCCTAGACACCAGGGATGAGTGGATATTCGGCTTAGTTTTATTTAACATGTAAGAATGTGAATACTACCAGCACTGACTTGCTACACTCCCAAAGCCACATGAGGTGGAATTACCGCTCACAGTGTAAGCTCCCTATATTTGACAACAGTAGTAAGTTTGACCTTCATGGCAGCAAAAGCAAAGCCAATTGACTATGAACCCACTGGGGTGAGCCCTGCTTCTCTCTTCACAGTCCTCTCTTCGAGCTGTGCACACCCCACACTTGCCTCTTTCTCAACCCTCTTATTTTTGCACCAGACTCTTCACTTAAAGAAAAACAACCACAACAGGAACAGTACAGGAAATGGTAAAATTCTTTGATGCTACCCGCCACATTTTAGTGTGTTTTCTTTTTTTCTCGTACCTGTTTAAAAGTTTAATTATTTTAAAATTTCATTAAAAGAATTATTTTCTGATACATGTTTTCCTCAAAAATCTCATTCTTCATTGTTTAGAAACTACTTTACTAGTTTTGCCATGTTTCTATTCTCTGTGTTGAAAAGTTATTTGGGTAAATTTCACTATTTTACCTGTTGCTCATGAAGTTTATTACAAGCGAGGTATTTTAAAAATGAGATATATAGCTTTTATATGTATTCACAAAGGGACATAGCATAAAATTCTTAGCCACTCAATGTTTGTAACAGCAGAAGGACCAAAGTTCCTATTGATGATGTCCCCTTAGCATTACTTAGTTTATCTGTTGCTACTCTTCTGACTACTAGATTTCACAGGGGTACTGTGTATGTTTGCTCCTGCTTCCCAATACTTTGGCTTTAAACTTTTTTCCCTCACAAGAAGAATCTGGCTACAGATGCACTACAAAATACTATGAAGCCTGGGTCTGCACCAGTGCTTAAAGGAGGTTCATGCTGTCCTCATCCGAGCCTGGTCTCTGTCAGCAAGGTAACACAGTTATTGCTGTACCATTGCTAGAGACTGGGTAACAATTACACATAGCCTTCATCTACTGCTTAGTTTTCAAATATCCACGAGAAACTGTAACAACACTAGTTACCCAATACCAAAGCTATTCTGTCATCTAACGAAACTTACCACTGACAGCCTTTCCTTGTTTATAAACAGTCTGTACCTCACACCAGAAAAGTATTTCCTCTGCAAAACTTTTATGACTCCTTTGTTTCTGTTACTGTCTGTGCAGGCCTGAGTGGAGGTTTAACGTACTCAGAAAGTAAGAGTTGCATGCAACAACTTCGAAATCCTATGTCTTAAATTCTCTTAATTACTTGAACTAGGCACAGAAAGTTTATTTGAGTCTCCTTCCTTCCCCTGTGCAGACACTGCCTGCACTGAATCTTCACACCTCCTATCACCTGACCTGTTTCAAATTGTTATTTCCTACCAGAAGTTAATTCAACATACATCTGAGCATCCCATTTGTCTGACTCATGCCCTCTTCTTCCTCATCTGCCTCATTACCAGCTTCCATAAACTCTGCTGTTCATAAACAATTAGGTCACCTTTTCTACTTCCTAAATACACTCAGCAGGTTACTGCATTTATAGCCTTTTCCTTCTCCCCCATTCATAAGGAACTACTGGCACCTCCCATTGTGATAAGCGGTCCTACTACTGGAGCACTAACAAGCTATGACTATACACATGCTATCACTTTCTTTAGTAAGCCTCATGCCAGCTCATCACTGATTCCTCATACCCATCACTCACAATCCATCATCCTCCTTACCAGTAGTATTAAAAAACAGACGAGAGTAAATTGAACAGCCCACAAAACCTCAACCACCTCTCTTCACAGAACAGGTGATTCCAAATAAAACTCAACAAGTCAGAGGAAAAGGAGTCATCACAAGTTATTGAAACTTTTAAAGTAATACTCTAAAAAAACTCAGTAAACTGAAGGTGAAATATACACCACAAAAGCATACTAAGCCAGAGTTTATTACAATTGCCCAGCTGACAACAAACACCAATCAAGACAATTGCTTCAGCCACCTTCAATAGAGCACCAGTTCATGAGACCAACTGGACCACAGCCGATGCTGCTGAAGTTTCACTGAGAACAAACTCCTACCCGGCACCACCCGGATTAAAGTGGAAAGCTGTGCTGCCTTCAGCCACTACTTTCAGGGAGTTTCTCTTACAGATGTTCATCGTATAGACTTGTAGGAACATGGTGACTTTCTTGGTAAAAAGCATCGGTTTCTGAAGAGCTTTAAAATTTGCGCTAAGAAAAGTGTGTTACAATCCTGAGCACAGATTATTTCCTAAAATGATATAGACTGAACTTTTTATATCATATGAGCTTTATTTATGCTCACCACCTGATTTTTAGCACTGAGCATCCATTCATGAGTAGAACCAGCAAAAATGATCGGTCCAGTGCCACTCAACTATATGGAAGAAATTAAGAAAATAGAACAAAACTAAAAATGTAACTCCTGATGCCTTTCCCTGTAAAGCTTTCACACCAAGATAAGCACAGGTAATTAAAAGACATGGAAGAGGCCGTGACCCTCACGCCCCGAGGGAGGCTGCCGCATCTCCAGGGGCCTCCTAGCCGTGCAGCGCTCCTCAAACCTAAAAACCCCGGGGGCTCGAGCCACGCTCTCGAGTGGGACAAGTGACACGGCCGCAGGGCGCGCCCCCCGCCGCTCCCGCGCAGGCCGTGCCTCCCCGGCGGGGCGCGCCGGCCCCGGCAGCGCCCGCCCGGAGCCGCCCGGGCCGCTCCCCGCCCGCTGCCCCTGCGCCCGGCGCGGCGGAGCGCAGCGGCGGCCGGAACGCTGCGGCGAGGCCCGGCGGGCGCGGCCGCCGCTCCCCGGCGCCGGCAGCCCGCGGCCTACCAGCAGAGGTCCCTCCTTGGCCAGTTTTGCGGCGTGTTTTTGCTGCACTTGAAACTTTCTGGAGAAAACCCGGGCTCAGGTCCGCGTCTTCCCCAGGCTCGGGCAGAACCACCGAGACAAAAGCGCCCGCCCGGCTCCTCGGGAGCAGCGCTCGGGGAAAGCGGTTCTCGAGTCTCTCCGTTTCCCTCCCGAATTTGCCTTTTTTTCCTTCGCCCCCGCCCCGGGCAATTAAACAGAGCGGGGGAAGAGTGCCCCCCTGCCCCAGCGAGGGGGCGGCGGTGGGGGCGAGCGCGGTGCGGGCGGGGGTGGGAGAGGAACTGGGTGTTAAGTGTTCCTGAGGAAGTTGCACAACGAAAGAGGGACTCTGCTTGTTTACTGGGTCCCTCGCTTTTTTATTTTTCTTCCCACCCCGCCCCCCCCCCCCCCTTCGCCTCACCCCCCCGGGACCGGGATCCGGGAAAAGGAGGTTGCCTCCGAGTGGAAAGGAAAAAAAAATTTTAAAATTTTACCTTCGCCTCCCTCCTCCCCTCCCCCAGCGCGGAGGAGAAGGAGGAGGAGGAGGGGGGCGAGCTCTCTTTTTTTCTAGGGGGCTGCGGGGGCTCGCTCCTCGGCCGCTCGCAGCCGATCTCCGGGCATCCCTCGGCGGAGAAGTCACCCCTTCCCGCGGGAGGGGCCGGCACACGCCGCCTCCCCGGAGGGCTCGCCCCCGCCCGGCCCCGCAGCCGCCAGCGCCCGGCCCCGCGCTGCAACTTTTTCTCTCACGCTCTCTCGTGCGCTCGCTCCGACGGGGAGGGGGGAAAACCATGGGGGTGGGGAGCGGGCGCCGCTGCGGCCCCGACGCGGCGCCCCCCGCCCCGGGCGCTGCAGCCCCGGCAGCCTCTCCCAAGCCCCGGCCGGGGGCGGGCGGCCGCTCCGCGGGAGCGCCTTCCCGTCGGCCGCCGCTCCCTCCCCCCCCCCGAAAAAAAAAATCGCTTTCCGCCCCCCCCCACCGAAAAAAACACCGCCCCACACGCGCTAGCGAGAACAAGTGTGCCTATATCCTGTTGTTATATGCACCGGCTGCGGAGACGGGGAGGGAGAGACGGGCGTGTGCGCGGGGAGCCGCTCCCCCACCCCGGCCGCACTTCAGGCGAGAGCGCGCAACTTAACAGAAAAGCCGCGTCCTATTCCCTGCCCCTACCTCCCCCCCGCTCCCTGCCCCCGTCGTCGGCACAATACGCACTCACGTGTATGTGCGCTCACACACACCGCCGGCACCCCGGGGCCAGCCCCCGGCAGCCCCCCGAGGCCGGCCCGCGGAGCCGGCGGCGGTGACAGGCGCCGGCCCCCGCCGCCGCACGCAGCCCGAAGCGGGCAGGGGCCGTTCCCCCGCCGCCTCACATGTCTGCCGCAGCGAGCGCGGCGCACGCACCGCACAGAGGCAGGAACTGAGCACTCGAGCAAAAGACTTTTTTTTTTTTCGTCTCTTTAAAAAAAAAAAAAAATTGCTACAAGCTTGCCTTTTTTTTTTTTTTTTTGTATGTGTATGTGTGTGCAAACTTTCCCCAAAATGGCGGAAATTGGGAGATGATTATATTTTAAATATCTCTCTCACACAATCACACAAAGTGCAGGAGCGACGGAAAATACAAACTCTCCGCTGCGCGCTGGTAGAGGCCTTCGCACACGGCGACCCACGGCACATTCAACCGGTATATCCCGGCAGCCGCCACCTCTCGCCGCTTCCGACCAAAAAACCCGGGGCTTTTTCGCACCCCTCTCCGCTGCGCATTGCCCCCTCGCAGCCCGCACTTCTCCCCGTCCTTCAGCCTGTGCGAACAAAGAGCCGGGGCTGCGGAGGGGGGGCTCGGGTAGCAGCAAGCCCCCTCCCTCCGCTCCGCTCCCTCCCCGCCCGGCGCTCACACGCACACCCGTGCCCCCCCACCTTCCCCCCCCGCCGCCCGGCCGCGGCACCCGCATCACATTGTTCCCAACAGCGCGGCGGTGCCCCGTAAGTGTCATTAAATGGAGCCAACTGACAAGCTCATTGGTGGGGCAAGTCTGCAAAATGTCTCTCCCCTTCCCTTCCCCCTCCCTTCGGAACCCACTACCCCCCCCCAAAAAAAAGGGCCCCCCCAAACACATTTCCACAGCTCCCTCCCCCGTGTATATATATATGTACATACACATACGTGCGTGCTTGCCTGTGTATATATATAAATATACAGCGCATATATATATACATGTACTCCCTTCATGTGTTTGGGAAGAGAAAAAGAAATACCAGGCACCTCTCTCTTTCTTTTGTTCCTCTTTCACACTCGTACACTTATGATTTAGTGGGATCCCCGGTGCCCCGGCCGCTCCCCAGCCACTTGCGAGTCACTTGCCCACTTTCCCCGGCATTAACTTCCATCCTTTCTGCTCGAGGTGGTCGGGGAGAAGCCCCCCTCCCCTTCCCCAGATACGTTTCGTAAGGGAGGGAGAGGAGGTGCGTCTCTCCCTTTATCTCTCGCGCTCTCTCTAACTTTCATCCTCACCTAGGGGGAAAATTAAAACCCGTCACCAGCCTTTGCCATCGCGGCTCCCTAAACGGCTTGCGGATCAGATCGGAACCCGCCGCTCCTTACCCCCCCAAATTCTCTCTTTCTCCGTCTCTCGAGTAGTCCTGACAAATATGGTCCAGGGCTGCGGGCACAGTGAGCATGCGCCCGCGGAGCCAGGGCTGGGGAAAGGGGAAACTGCCGCCGCCGCCGCCGCCGCCGCGGCTCCTCTTCCTCCCTCGCCTGCGCTGCCGCTGCGCCCCGGCCGCCCGCAGCCGGCACCCGGCAGCCGGCACCGGCGGCGGGCATCGCCCTCGCCAAAAACGCGGCCGCCGACAAGGGCTCCGGCGGAGGTGCATCCTCCCCCTGATTTACTGCCGACGCTGGAGGAATAATAAGGAGACTTGTGCGGCAGCCGCGCGCTATTTTGGGCGCTTTCAAAAATAACGCCTTGCACTTTTCGGGGAGGGGGAGGTCCGGTCCTCGGGGGTCCCGCCAGGTGCTGCTGAGGTTGGATGGTGGGCGCCGAGGGACCGGGGAGAGCCTGTCTGCGGCTCTTGGCCCCATCCTCTGCGCAGAACAGACCTGGGGCAGAGGCAGGACAGCTGGGCACCAGTAAGGAAAGTGCGGGTCCTGCGGGAGAGAGGCTGCTCTCCGCCGCGGCCGGCCAGGGGATCCCCGAGGAGATGGTCTGAAGCCGGACAGCGCGGAGCCAGGCTCCTCCTGCGCTCCCGAAATACGGGGTGCATTCAGTATGGACACGTTCCTTGTGATGGGCCTCCTCTCGTTTACAACCTCGCCAGCTTACAAAATAAAACTAGTCTCAGATGTGCCACCTGCTTGAATACATCGGTGTCCTGTATTCCTAAAGACAAATGTCACCTTCATTTATTTTCTGTCCCTGGTTCAGAAAACAGTGAAAACTGAAGGCCCCTGTTATTTCAGGGGATTGCCCAGGGTGGACTTCACCTGCAAGGAGGTCTGTTAACAAAAGAACCTTACACAACATAGACCTGTATGAGGCCTAAGTGTACTGGGAAAGAGGAAGGATGGAGGATTGTGATAAGATGTAAATATGATACTTTAAAAACTGTATATACATATATATATATGTAGTTTGAGGCAAAGTATAAAACAACATTGAACACAATCTTAATTATACTAATCCTAAATATTTTTTTCAGACCAGACAGCATCTCCCTGAAATCATTCTGTCCTAAAGGCAAAAATGGGCAAAATAAATTTTGGATTTTTGATGGTTTGCCATATTATTATATATCTCTTAAAATAACTCTAAAATCTCAATGCATCTTTTGTTAATCCCAGTAATGATCAATGACCAAACTTTGTCTTGCTTTTATATATGCTCCCTTCTACAATTACAATTCCAACTTCGGCCCAAATTACTAGAATAGAAATAATAATAAGTACTAATAGGCAGCCAGTAATAAGTATCAGGTGAATATCATTAGAAATAAATTCAAATGACAAGACTAAGTACAACATTTTTGGTATTATGGATACATACTGTATTACCCTTTGATCCCCATGATGGGGATGGCATTGCACTGCACATGGGATAGAGATGGTCCATCTCTGACAGGACTTCCTAGCCTCAGCTTCTGTTCAGTAGAGTATTTACTTCAGAATGTGTGTTAAAATATTTAATAACCAATCTTGATAACTCTGCTCCCTTAAACTATGCCCATCTTCAAACAGTTCAGACAATCAGGCTTTTACCATGCTATCTTGACAGTTGCTATTTAATTTTTTTCCACAGCAATAAAATGGGGCTCACAATTAAGTATTTGCAGGATTGGTGCCTAAGCAAAATATGTTATAGTTGTTTTATGATGAGCAATGATAAGACTTCTCACACCCCTCCAGCTCAAATGGCATTGCATATAGGCTGCAGTTTTCATCAATAAACATATGTTCATTAGAAACTAATTACAGAAAACAGTACTAACCTAATTGTAATAATTAGTGATAACATACATTTTAACTCTTCTAAAACACAGATGCAAAAAATAGTGAAGAATGAGAAAATTCCTACTTTCCATCAGTGAACTCTTAGTTGAGGAAATTTATGTGTTAGAAACAAAGAATAAACTGTAACTGAAGTCATTCAATGCTTTTTTGAAAATTATTTCCCAATGTTCCCAATGTTCAATGTTGTTGAAATGTTTTAAATCAGACAGTTGCCAAATAACTAGATTATTCTGTTGTAGCATTAAATTAGCTGGGCTCTGCAGAAGATACTCAAAGAATGGTACAATTTGGTGATATTTCAAACTCTTTAGGATGTTTGACCTGTACTGGTTATTCTCCAGATGATATTGACATTTTGGGGGAGGGTGTAACATACTCCGCTAAGAAAATACATTTCTAAGAGTACAACTCTTAGTACAAGTGGACTAGCTATCTGCCATTATTTTACTTATGCTTGAAAGACTTTGTCCCTTTCCTCTGAAAATCTTAAAGGGAAACATAGTCATGTGTGACGATAAGAGTGTAGCACCTTACAGAAAATGATGACACAGGTGGAAAAGCTCCTTGAAGGATGTATATTGCAAGGAGTAACTGAAACCAAGGATTTGAAACAGCTGCTTTATTGGATAAAACAAATAACTCTTTGATTAAAATAAAAGGACCTATGAAATTAATAAAGGTACCTTCTGTTCTCCGTCTCTTCTTCAATCCTTGCCCTAACCACAGTGTGTCAGCTCGCGATGTATAATAAACCCATTATTTTGTCAATAAAAATTTATTCAGTAAAAATAGATTAAACATTATTCACATATGCTCTTGAAACATTAGTTCTGTTGCCATTTTATTTAATACTAGTATTCCATCTGTATTCCAAAAGCAGAGAATTTCAAACACTTGTTTTCTATATGTAAGTATGGCATTTAATATGATTTTGGCAGTATGTTTAATGACAGATTTTGGAGTAGCTAAATTTGGTCTCTCTCTGAGTATTCTTGTAACTCGTTGAATAGGTGTTTGTGCTGTAGCCAAATACTGATTATTTTTCTAAGAGCATGTGCATGAACATCCATATACATGGCTTCCAAAATCCAAATCTTGAGTACCATTTAAGGGGGTGAGAGCAAAGAAATGTACATTATCCATTCAGTTTGCATATTGGGTTTGTGTGATCTAATGGCTCCTCAGCAAGTATCTACATAAACAGAGAAAAAGAGAATCAGTATTTACATTTTCCCAAATTATTTGGCATTTCTGGGGTCTTGATTTCTACAGTACAGATGAACATGCTTTAAAGATGGCCTTGTTAATCAAAAAAAGCCTGCATGGGACTTTTTATCACGCTTATAGTAACCTGTGCAGCTCATTGTGTGACCTTTCTTACCAGTAACAGCCATCAGTCTCCCATGTGATTCTTCCCCAACGTGGAAGACTGGAAAGGGGGCTTGAAGGCAATCACTGGGGAAAAAAATATTGTACATGCTATGTAAAGCTCTAAGCCAGGAAAAATTGAAGTGTGAAAGCTTTAAGAAGTTGGGAATGAAAAGAGAACGTGTATGTGCTCATCCACCAATTAAGGCAAGCAAATTGCAGCCTATGGTGATTCCAGTTCCTCTCAATAGTGTTGTCTCCCTGTCCAGAGAATTTGATGTCCACACTGATGCTAAGAAGTAATGACTAACTTATTATCAATAGAGTCAACTGGTTTTGCCACTAATCCTGGAATAATTATCAAAGTTGATTCAAATGTCACGCTAAACTGGAGAACCAGTAATACTTCCTAGATTTCAAACCTGTGTGCCTGCCTGGCTGCATCCCAACTCCCTACCACAGTGAGACTCAGGTATGCAACAGTCTTTTTTTCCTGGGAAGGAAGCTTGAGCATGAGTACTTGAAAGAAACTGCAGTGTTTTCCAGAGAGGTTTCAGCCCAACGTGCCCTGGATGCTCTGTAGGTACAGCCTTGGAGAGCTTGTTTCTGGAGACACTGATGAAGCCTTTGAAAATTCCTACTTTTACAAAGTTGCAAGACTGCAGAGCTTTCCGGAGTTGGTCTTCATCCTAAAGAAATTCAAAGGCAGATAGGGAAGTTAAGGGATTGTCAGTTCAGGAGTGAGTCCAGAGCAATATTGCATATAAAGAGTTTGGGGAGCATTGGACCAGAATAATGAGTTGTAAAAACAGAAAAAGTAATTCGTAAGAGTGATTCAAATGCAAATTAGCAATATTGATGAGGACTCTTGAACCAGGAAAAGGCTGAAGTTAAAAGCTTAGACATGTTGGTTCGATATTAGGGAAGGGCTTGGAGCACTGGCAGATCTTAAATCAGTTGAAGGAAACAGGAGATGGCTCCTAAGACAAGAGGTATGAGGGTACAGCAGAGATTGTGCGGTCTGGAATGGATGATAGGCCAAAAGAAATGTGTAAGAATAAAGGTCCTGAGGGAGAGGAAAGGAAGGGGTAGTAGGAAAAGAGAGACACCAAAGAGGAGGACAACAGGTATGGAAAAGGGCAAACAGAGTAAGTGGGTCAAGAAGGGAAAGGGGGAAGAAGGGAGGGAACCTATGCCAGGCAAATCTGGAAGTAACAGGAGATTTGCATTCTTTAAAAATGGAGTTTCCTAGATGTAGTTTTAAGGGATAATAAGGAGCAATATCTTGGTTATGAGAGGGTAAGAAGGTAACCACCACATGGCTCTTTTTGGCACAGAAATGTATTCATGCATGCTCTTTCCTAAGGTATGTGGCCACACTCTGCATACGAGGGTCATTATAATTTCCCATAGTAAAAGGCTTTGACTCCAACTGTGCATAAGATTATAACAGCCTTGCAGCAGAGCATTACATTGGACAGTCTGTTCAGGCTGTATTCTCCAGACCTGTCATCCAAAAGCTAGTAGTCACTCTGAGAGCTGAGGCTGTAGTTTTAATATGCACAAAGAAGGCAAGTTGATGAGGCAGCACAGAACAAACATCACTCTCGGGAACAGAAGCTGAATGAGAAAGGGTTGCAGTCTTCACTTCTCAGGTGGAAAACAATTCTGTTGCAATAGGCAACAAAAGCAGGGGCTATTTGAATAATTGTTTGTAGAAATTTTAGATCTATAACTGCTGCTGAAAAATATCTGGAAGTGAATAAATAGCTCATCCTGTGGGTCTGCTTGGACGGCAAAGCCTGACAGCATGGAGAAAAGAGGAGGAAGTCCCATCTGAGGTCCTTAAAACACAATGGCAGGGTGAGAACTTGCTCTAACTTGCTCTCCCTGGAGAGCAATAGAACAGTTTTCAGAGCAACATGTGTCAGACTTAGTGACTCACAGCCACATGTGGACATTCCTAGTAAAATATAAATTGGTCCAGCAGTAGATGAAGAGGAAAGAATCCCAAATATTGCTTGTATTAGACATAAGATCAAATGACTCAAAGTGTGCATGCAGACTCTTCTTTCTTCATTTTAAAATCTTTTTACCTATTAGTGTGTTCAAACAAGTCAATAACACTCTTTTTTTTTTTTTTCCAGTACTGATGGTGTCAGATTGCATATACCAGGCAATACATGCTTGCTGTATGTGGGATAATGCAGAGGTTTGCTCTGAGCAAAGAGATCTCTCCTTGTAGAGGCTAATGCAAAAACCTGATGCCAACAGTTAAAGGCTGTAGAAGGAAACCAGAAATGCAGCAAATGCTGAACAAAGTGGTTTTGGACATTGCTAAGAGGTTTTCCTTACCTGAGAATTAGGATTGCAGCAGAACAGGTATCCTCTAGTCCTGCCAAACGTGACTGCAATCAAAGCAACAGACAAAGCATCTCCTGTTTGCTGTTAGGTCCAACAACCCATGTAGAACAACAAGAAGTGAGTCCTTTTTAACATTTTTCCAGTGATGTTGTGTCATGTGGACACAGCAATAGCATTCCCCTCTTTGACAAGCAACAGAGAATATTAATGGGGCCTGTTTCTGAGACTGACAACGAATGGATTATTCAGAATCTGAGAAATTTATATTCCATTGCCGATGATCCTGAGTCATCAGGCTTTGTGGAGTCAACTCATACATTTCCTGTGCTGGCATAGTGGGCATTGTGCTCTCGTTGGTCTATATATGTGAGTATGTAAATATAAATAGTAAATCAGTCAGTAAAAGGGAGTTTTTGTTCTGGACTTTTAAGCTATGTGCTAACCCCTCATGTTAGGAAATCAATCTGCCAAAATCTCATTTATTATCTAGAAAATAATGACAAGTGTGAACTAATATTCTTAGTAAAGTAATTACACACAATAGTAAGAGGTGGGAGTACCTGTTTGCTGTAGAATTCAAGGTTCGACAAACACATTTCAATGGAGAACTCTGTCTCCTGGCTACCACAACAAAGCAGGCAGGATATTCTTTTTGCTTTGAACACAGAACTGTATATGTTAGTAGTCTGTGCAGGCTAATGTCTATTTGTGGAAGAATCAACTCATGTTGGTTTACATTTGCAGTTTCCCACAACATGATTTGATTTCAATATCCACTGATAACAGAACTGATGCATGCTCTTAAGCGTTCAAGAAGAACTGAACTTCAGAAAAATACTTTCACTGAAAATAGTTCATTTTCACATGTTCCAAGATAAGCTTCACGTGACACTTTACATCAACCCCTCCTAACTTCTTACCCCCCGGGGAATTCTTTGCAAATCAAAATCCTCTGTGCCTTAAATTTTAGAAAGAAAATGATGCAGCATGGGAACATTGACTGTAAAATCGTTAATATCATTATAGTACTGTATTGGGAAGCAAATCTACCCTTCTTTACATAACCTCCAAATATTTAAACCGGAAAAATTAAGTTAAAACTGAAGGACTTTTAGATTTGCAGTGCAAAAATACTGCATTTGGGGATGTTGATGAGTTCTCAGGGAACATTTAAAAATTGTAAGCATCCAAGGAAACATGGAAGGACTTTAAGATGATTGGCTAAAAACGGATCACAGACTTTTCTGGCTCCAAAGAGAAAGTTTTTTCCCCTCTCACCACTCATCCAGGGAGGCATGGATGTACATAGCAGTTTCATAAATATATTTGTTCATCCTGAAAGCATCATGCATATTCGTCACCTTACTCACAGAAATAATTACAATGATGGTGATGTGTAAGTGTACTGCTAGCGCACAAACCTCACCTGGGGCTGTTATCAGTGACTGACTTATGGCTTCTCTCGTACGTGTTGAGTTTGGAGCTAAGGCTTTATAGAAAGCCAGTGGAGTGAAGAATGTCCTTTAGAGTGGGACTCAAACATGTACATGAAAAGTTTATTGCTTTTATTAAATGTACAGTGAATTCAGATATGCACCTTACATTACAGGCGATGTGAATATCTGAATTGCAATTCTCCATTGAGAAATTTTTGTCAAAAACTGTCTCCTACATGATGATGGTATCTTTCCATTCATAATATTTCTGACTTCATCTTTTTTGGATGAGATAGTTCTGAGCATCAATCCAATGACAAGGAGATATTACCTAAATATGTCTTAGTGAGCAAAAGCAGTATATAGTATTTATTTATTTATTTATTTATTTACATTAAACTGCTGAGTCTTTTGGTAAGTAACAGGGTTGTTCTTCTCTATGGAATGTAAGCCAAGTTTCAGCTGGGGACAAATAATTGAGTTATATAAGCTCATATAAAAAATAGAATGACCCACATCAATAACAACAGGATCATATTATAATAAAATGCTAGTTCTTGTATAATTTCCTGAATGCAGAAATCACCTATATAAATGGACTTGTGTAAGGGAAGCCATATATTTGGCCTATGTATTGGTGTACATGCATGTGAGCCAAAACGTGAACAGCTTCCCTTTTGGTAAAGTTCTGTTCCGTAGAGAAGATGGGTATCCAGGCCTGAGTATCACGATTTGCATTAGTATCAGAAGATTGATATAAGATGACATGGACTGAGAAGAAGAAGAGGCTGCATGCAAAAAATACTATGGAAAACTAAAATTTTTTTTATTTCTGGAATAGGCCACAGTTCTGTACAGTTTTGTTTAGGTTACTACAACCCATCAGAGTAAGGCTCTACTGAGCACAGTTCTGCACACATCAGGGAATCAGCAGCTGCAGATTTAAATAGGATAAGAAACATTATATAAACTTACTGCACATGCTGCTTCTCCTGTTGTAGTAGCTAGTATGTCAAGACATGCTTATAGAAACAGACACATGCATATGTGCAGGGCAGACAAGGTAGATGCTCGGCTGGAATTCAAACCCATGTGCATTTACAACTGCTGTTTCCACCCCTCTCTTGCACAGCTTGCAAATTCACAAGCTGACACGGTATATTCCAAATATTTTAAGTTGCAGTTCTCTTCAAAGCTAAAGGATGGAAGTATAACATGCTAATTTTGAATATTTAATACTTTACAATTCTCACAGACTAGTTTTATCAAGCAATATCTGTTCCTAAACATACAGACTGTGCACAACAAGAACACCTTTCTTTAACTATAACTGGCGTTACTGGTGCTCAAAGCCAGCGTATGAATCCTTAATGCTTAGTTACCTCAGAATTAGTTTTCTTCACAGTAAGAGCACGATGTACTCCAAAGTAATGAATATTTCCATGCCAATTTCTATTTGAAATTCTTAATTTTATTGTCTACAGCATTTATTTATTAATGTCACAAGAATTCTTTTATAACAGAGAAATTTTCCTGACTATTCTTTCATAACTGCTGCCTAATATTCTAATAGGTGAAAAATAAATGTTGGTAGAACATAAGCATGGAAAATTCCAGCCTAAAATACTTCTTTAGGTAATGAGTACCTGAAAACAGGGAATTAGAATGAAAACCATTTCTAGCCTTGTTGCATTTGCCTCCTTGTAGCTCTAATATAGAGTTCACATTATGAAAGGTGTGTGTATATGTTTCTGCAGCCTAGACCTGGTTGCTTAACCAATGACACATAAATCTAACCAATCAAGTACAGCATAGAAAGAGCAAAAATTGGGGATTTTTTTACACTGGTTAGCTTCTCTGCATTAACATAAATGTAAAAGTAACCACTTGAGGCATACTTAGGTTCCAGTTGCTCCCTGAGCTTAGCTGAGAGAGTTTCATTTCAGCATGCATAGACTCAAACTTATTTCAGCTGGCTGTTAATAAGAGCCAAACCCAAGCATTCTCCATGATATAGAATTAAGTTCTCTTAAAACTAATCAAGACCACAAGGTAATCTTGCTCTGGTTATTGAAGAATCATCCAAACAATTTTTTTCTTGCTTCTTTTCCGAAGCGGGCTAAATTATAAAAGAATTCTACATCAGAAATTTGCAGTAGCTCAAGATCAGTAAGATATGTAGTAGATCAATTCTGCATAATAACTGGTGATTATGCTAGCTATGATCAGATAGACTGGGAAATCATGCCAATATTTCAGGTACTTAGCAGGTTAGATAGCAATGCTGATGTTTTAAAATAAGTGCAGCACTACAGTCAGTAGGGCACTGATTCCTCAAACAATGCGACTGCCTTATTCTCTATGTATCTGTGTGAGATTGCAACAGTGTGGTCATTATATATGTTTTTACAATTAAAATAAAATTCAGAAGATAAAATGCACTTCTAAATCCACTCAGTGACTGGTCAGTCAAAAACCCACAGAGATCAATAGGACAGTAATTTTCAATGGGAACTGGGCTCAAAAACCTTTATACCATTTTTAAAATTTTGCCCAAGTCTAAAAACAATCAATTATTTCTGGAGCCAAAATGTCATGTGCTTAGTGATGAAAACTTCAGGATGTGAAAATATCTCTAACATTGTAAATGTTAAGAAAAATAAAAGTCATTTTGTTTTACATATGCTCAGCATCAGGAAAGACTGATCCCTGAGACCAAATATAAGCTATGTGAATTGAAGCAATTAAACAAAGTCACAGTAGTGTTTATATGAAACTGTTGAGTGTAGCCCTCTCCCCAGACTGCATGAGCAATAAAGATTCATCTGATCTTACATAGGTCTTTCCTATTAGACTCAATAGCTTTGTGAAACCTTAACTAACAACTTCCTAAAAGGAAACATTTGAAAAACTGACCTGTAAGCAAAGTAAGAATTCTGTTGACAGATTCACCTTACCAGGGCATACAATTCACTGCACTGATTTAAAATTTACCTACAATTAATCCCATACCTGGCAACTGGAAAACATAGGAAATCTAGTTTAAAACAAAGTTTTCAAATTGCAGAAGAGAAGAAATCAATTGCTCAAATCTGAATCAAAATCTCAATAGATGTTCACTTTTTTTTTTTTGGTGGAAGGATGGCCATTTAATATCAGGGGTATTAAGTTGCAGATCACATAACAAAAGTTTAATTTCCTTGGCTATATCTGTAGTCAACTTCCAAATGTTCTGGGTCTCCCTGTCAGCTCAAATGTTCCTTTGTTGGTCATCCCTCAAAGCTCACCCAGTGTCATGCAGCATAGTATCAGCCCAGGCAACTTGCAGAGACTGCACAACTGTGAAGCTTGTGAGAGAGCAGCTGAATTTCACCCAGGTCTGGAATGCACAGCTGGGAGATTTTCCCAGCTCCAGTAACACTCCCATCCCCACTCATCCACCCCAGTCACTCCAATCACACGTAACTGAAGAGACCCTGTAGACCCACAGCAAATTTAAAATTTGTCAGCCATGTATAAAAGCCCCTATGGGCCACAAGTAGTTCATTGGGCATGGGTAAATAAGTAGCTTGTTCTGAGATTTCCCTTTTTTACTTCTGAGCCCAGTTTTTGCCTGCAGTTCATCTGCTAAGTAATTATTCCCAGCAAGCAGCATCACAAAGAAGAAAGTTTCTGATAAACTAGTTGGCAGGAATCGCTGCTTCCAGACAAAACGAAACATCTCCCATGCCCCTTTGGCAGTCCAAACACATGCTGCCTTGACTGTGAGGATATGATATGAATCACCTGGTCTTTTACAAGCAAGAAAAAAGAGTGAAGTCTTAATACCCACAAATCCAATGCAGGAACTATTGGTGCTCTTGGACTCGTCAGAGTCTGAGTGGTGAGCTCTTCCAGCCAGCTCTTCACTGCTGCCATAGGAAAATACATCAAAGGAACCACACAGGACATTTTGTGGTAACTGGATATCAAGTCATTAGATTCTTCGAAAATTTGGATTATATCATTCAGATATCTTGAGGCAAAAAATAAAAGTCATACTGAGTCTTGTCAAGTAGTTTAAAAACCAGCAGTTCTGATTTTCAAGGTAAGAAAACTTTTTGCTTTTTCAATATGATAATTGTTCATTCCTAAGAATAGAAGCTGAATGAAAAAAAAGTCCCCTTTTACCTGTCTGAAATAGATACTAAGAAACCTGGATCCAGGGAAGTGAGGAGCAGGCTAGATTAAAACAGATAGGAGTATGACCTTATAATTTTTATGCATATAAATATTACATATATCAGAATATGTAACAGTTTTCTTATATAGCATAAACACTAATTTTTGCAAACTGCTGGAAAGGTGGGCCTTAGATTTGAGTAATTCCGTGAAGATGGTAAAAAGTATTTGGAAGGAACTTTTTATGCATACATTTTTGTTTTAATATTATTCATCTTTTTAAACAAAAAACCTTGAAGTTGCTTTGAGGTTTGGCACCTTGGAAGTTATTCCACTGGAGAAAATTATTACACTATGCTTATAACTATATATAGTGTTACTGGATCAGATAGCACAGTCTGTAGTGAAGATGTCCCAACATTCTTCACTTCAAAACAGCTCTTAGAGTTACTTTTTCAAATGAGTTTTGGACTGAAAAATTTCTTACCAAGTGCTTTTCCTTAGCTTTATTATTTTCTTGTTTGTTTCTCAATTTACAGATAAAATAATGTAAGACTTTATGAGGACAAAACATGTGTTATGTTGCCCATGTTGAAAATGTTGTGGGTTTTTACATTAAAAGTTTTACTCCATCCAGTTATTGAGGTAAAAATATTAAATCTGACAGGAATAGAGGGCTTTATGCTAGAGAATTATTCATGCTACTCCTCTTAAAATCTACTCACATTTTAAAAAATTCTTTATGCAAGTGTTCAGAAAATACTAGCTAGGTATTTAGCTGAAAATTCTGATAAGTCTGTCTGCCATGGACCTACTCAAGGCTGAAGGGACTTAATTCTTCCTGTGATTACAGCCAAGTGCCACAAAAATGTGTGCCTCTCAGGGACCTTTCTGTTGACAGGGTACAGCAGAGAAAACAAATTAATTTGAATGCAGTGTAGACAAAAGTGAAATTTAGGAGTTAGTGATTGCATACATGGAGAAAGAAATGGAAGGAGTATTGTGAGCAAGAGGGTGGGACAATGAATTGCCAAGTGTATATGCAGGAGACTGGGACTGTGAACTTGTGTGGAAGATGAGGTTTAGAGGATGGCAGATAACTGTGGTGCACAAGGGAGGAGAAATGAGGTTAGCTGGACAAAGGGCCGGTACAAATATGTGAAGAGAATTAGATGAAGATTTCAAGGGAAGGGGTCAAAAATTAACGCCAGTTCTACCAGGGATTAAATAGTGCAAGAGGGCTAACTTGTGGTTTGGAAGTTGGTCAGTGGTTAAGCTGAACTAATTGGGTAGGTAAGAAGACAAGATGGTAAAAGACATAAAGAATAAGATTCAAACCAAACATTAAACCAACATTTTAAAGCTGCAATGTGAGGCTAAATGTAAACTTTTAACGCATAGGAAATGTGGGCATTGACACTGCTTTTGAAACTTTAATTTGAACCCTTGGGCACAGGCATAATGATACACTCTTATGGCATGATGATAGACTATTTCTTCTACAGAAAGCCAGCCTTACTCAGGGAACCCCATTATAAGAAATCTCCTCTGGGTTTCCACAAGGTTATATATTGAAGGTTACAAAGCTCCTGCTTCATTGACTCTGGCAGTCAGAAGGTGTGAAATGCATTAAGCAGTGGATTGCTAGAAGGAAAGCCACCTGCATGGAGATGCTGAAAATTAGGTTCTTTCTTTGCCTCTGACAGTCCTCATATAATACTAAACAAGCAATTTCCAGCCAGTCACTAATTTCTCATTTTCAGAGAGCCACCCAAAGATCTGAGATCTTGTCAGAAATAGTGTTGGCCAGTCACAGTTGAATTCTGCTGGAATAATGGTTCAGACACAGTGGATTGAGAAGTTGGGTCCTTGACATTCTGGGCATTGGATATTACAGAATAGTTTTGACTTTAAATTTTGGCTTTCCCGTTCTATGGTAGTTAATGCTTCTCACCTCAAACTGTTCTTCAGGTCCAGATAATCCTCCAAATAGAGAAACATAACTTAATTTGTGTATTCCAAGATATTTCAAGTTGAATATTTCAATAAACAGCTCTCTTATTTATGCAAAACTACATGGATTTGTTTGCTTCAACTTGAACATTTAGTTCAGTCCTACAGGGCTTTTGGCACTTTTTTGATTAGCTTGTGATTCATCTCATGCAAAGGGTCAACTGTGCCCTTGAATTAAATACATAAGGAGAAAAAAAGAAACAGTTTTGGAATGAGAAAGTCACTGTAGCTTGGATTTACTGAATAAAAACCTATGTGGTTAAGCTTTGTAAGTAAAATAGAACCTCCACTTTTGGACAGAAAAGGTACAGTTTGGAGTTACAGTAGAATATCATGTAGACAAATTAATTTCAATGGAACAATAGTTTGAAGCATTGTATTCATTTTATTTTCAAACTCAGGAATCACAGACTGTGATTCTTTCATACCCAAGTAGAGTTCCTTAAATGACAGCTAATGTAGGAAGATACAGAGCCAAAAACGTGGGTTAGAAGAGGAATATTTTTTGTAGTAGCATGGGAGGATGAAACTCAGAAGAGCCTTTTATATCTTTTAGTGACTCAGGTATTACACATCCAGATGAGTGCCTAACAGCACAACAGTTTGCAGTGAAAATTCTCAGGCTAGAGGACTCAAGGCAAAGGGTTACATGAGTGAAATCATAAGTGTGCCTGGTTCAGCTGAAATCAAACTCAGGGCACCCCTAATCCTGGAGTGATGTTTACAGCTCATGATGCTGCAATTAGAAAAAAACAAACAAACACACAAACAAACAAAGACACAAAAAAACCCAAACAAAAACACACAAAAAACCTCCAAAACAAAACAAAACAAAAACCAAAAAGAAATTCACTAACTGCATCAGAATGCAGATAGCAGAGAAGAATTTAAATTTAATGCTCACTCAGAGTATTAAATGGTGGAAACTTTAGCTAGAACCTGTCATTTGCTAAGACTATCTATTTTTTTTCCTTTTTTTCCCCCCATTGTGAACATATGTACAATGTATCACCTTGCATTAACAGGTCTCATATCACCTTCCCCTGACCCAAACATCCAAAGAACTTTATATGACAGGAAATATTATTCTCCCACATAACTGTAGACTGATGGCAGATGCAGAGGAAAGCTAAGGCCTCCTAAATTCCACAGAGAAAGTTTAAGCAAGAAATAAGAAAACTCCTGAGACCCTGCTCAGTTTTTTAATACAACTGTTATCATAACAGATACAATTCTTTCCCTTCTAAAAAGGTCACTCAAAAATAAAGAATTTTTTAAAAATTATAAACATGTATGAGGATGTATGCTTACAATCTCAAAAAAAAAAATTACTTTTTCATCGGAAAAGTTAACAATCTGTTACAGAAAAATGACTTCAGCCTTCTAGGATGTGAGAATGCCTCTGCATTTGGATTACAGATCTAAAATATTGCAGGAGTTTTCTCTAAGCAATTTTCCTTTGAGCAAGACAATATCTGGTACTGGAAACAAGTTGATGAAATTTAAAAAAAATTGAGACACTAAATAGATTTTTAAACATTCATTTAGTCTTATTTAAAAGAGCTCCTTCAAACCATAAGAAAGATGATTTAATATAAGAACTGGATTCCCTTACCTTCTACATGAAACAAAAGCCTATAAAAGGGCTAAATTTTCAAGAGTAGTTCATTTGCAAGGGAAAAATTCATTACTGTATATTCAGGTCAATGGTCTGGCATTTTGGCTAAAAAATTTGAAAACATTATTTTTGGCATTGCAATAAGGTGACATTGCAAGTTGCAGCAGGTATGATCTTTTGTTTTCACAGCCTACAGCCAGAAGGAGCCATTAGACCCTGTAGTTTTACCTCCTGTAGGATACAATTAGGTTTAAACCAGACCTGTTACTGCATTATGTTCAAATTTAAACTATTAAGTTAGATGAATAAGGTTTCAGTGCCCAAAAGAGTAAGAGATTTGTTAGCCACAGTCAGAAAACAGGACATGGAAGGTAACACTTGTGCCCAAGGCTGCTGCAAGAGCTGACAGCCCAGTAGGTGATGTAATCTCAGAAGATGAACCACGCTCTATGCAACAGAGGAAGAAATAGTCCTTTGCAGCACTTGGCAAATTTAATGTGGTGGTTATTTGTTTCCACCTCCACATCTGGTAAAATCTGCATATATAAGGAGGACACATTAAGCAGGACAAGAAAAGTAGAGATCCCCCACATGGCCTTAAAGCATGAATTTGTTCTGCCAGAGGTCCCATGTCCAGGTGTGGTTGATCTCTGGTACTTCAGAGGACTATCAAGAAGCTTGGGATAACTTGCTTACACGTTGCTAATTTTTCATGAGGCAGAAAAATGCTGTGCTGATTCTTTCTGGTGAATAACTAATGGCCCTATGCATGAGATCCCATTGCAATGATTGCTTTACTGCACAGTTGAAATTTAACAGGCATGCTGAGGGTGATGCCTACAATATCCCTGAGGCCTGTGGGGGGTGGCAATAAACATCACTTCACTGGACACAGATTTAGGAAAACCAGGGAGAACTGCACACCTATTCAGTCAGCCCAGTGGACCTACTACACTTTTTCTCAGGAACTGGATTAAAGCAAATCTTTTTGGAATTAATCTTGCTTGAGGTTCTGACGTGTCCTAAACTCTGCACATTTTTTAAAACTGTCAATTTGCCACACCAATAGAAATTAAATCAGAACCCAAATTTTATTTTTGATATCATAGGACCAGTAAGCTAAACTACTGTTTAAAAAAAGTCCCAAGTCAGAATTGCCAGGCTATTTCCATAAGAAAATGACAGTACCACTGCTGGTCCTTTGTCCTTAAGAACTGTTAAATCTCAAACAAGCTAATCCACAAAAAAAGTGTGAAAACTCAGTTTTCAAATAAAAACTTATCAAGGAACGATACCAACATCAGTTAATGGCACTGCAAGAACACAATATTTAGATATACGTTTATTTATATACATCTGAAATGTAGGAAAGTAAAATAAGCAAGCAAGATAATTTTTTTGTCTAACTCATGCTTTTAAAAGGGATCTCTGTCTCTGACAGTTGGTGTCAGAGCAATGAACAATAGAGAAGTATACTAACAGACACAAGGCCTATGCCAATTGTTTCTAACGTAAGATCACTAAATATTTCCTTGCATTATGATAGCAACACTGAAGTGTCACTGGTGTGAAATGGATAAAAACAAGATCTTGAGTATGTTAATGTGTTAATGAGTTTTTATAAGTGACCACAAATAGCACTTGTGTATGGAAATGTGCAGCAGCTGCTTAGAAAAGCCATCCACTATTGCAAAATTATGAGGGAAAAGGAAAGGATAACATCATAAGAGGTCTTGCCCCTAGCTGAGGCTCTGTGTGAACTGATGGATGCAAAACTCTCCAAATCAGAGATTTGTGGCACATGAAGGATTGGGCACTGTAAAATGTGAGCATTCGCAGGGGTCCTGTATAACTGGGCACACATGAAAAGGGATTTAGATTTTCAAGTCTCTTTTGTCTCTGTTGGCATGTGCCACTCACTATCTCTTGACTCCCATGGAACATACCTGGTACCTAAAACTGAATGATGGGCCTGAACTCTGGCATTTTTCCTGTGTGATGGGAAGTTAAAAGGCTTAGTACAACAGACTTGATTTAAACAAGCAAACAGAAACAAATATGATATTTACTTACTGTAGGCGCTTTCAGTACCTAAGGTTAAAGAGCCATCTGTTTCTCTGGTGTAATTCCACTGGTTTCGACGGAATCAGGGCAGGATATATTTGATGCAATACCTTCACCTGGTCACCTAGCACACAGCAGAGACGTTCCCTTTGTGTGGAAGGCTGCACACAATCAGTTTGCCATCTAGTGGCAACTATTTTGAACACAGACAGCAATTTAAACCAGTGATTTTTTGAATAGCGGGATGTGTTAAATCAACTGAGGTGGATGAAAACACACATTGTCAGGTAAAAATTATTTTGAAGCCTCAAAGGGTAACTGCATGTGTACCCAGCATTGTACATTCAGACAGGAAAAATGTCCTGACTCAGCTGTCTAACAAAAACATTTCCAATCGTGTTAATACTTCCTGCACAGCATGACTGGATATAGATCACCTGTAGCATTTTACATAAAAGAAGATGGAACAACATACTGATGATTAGACACCTTCTAATTCACCCATCTGCTGCTCCTGTCTGTCTCTCTCTGGGACTGAAAGAAAGGCTGTTACTGAAAATATTCACATAGTCAAACTGGCCCTACCTGAGTCGTCCCAGTGACTGGAACTGCAGCTGCTTATGTGGGAAAAGCAATGACATGGCCAAGTCAGATTGTTTGTATTAAGGTTATGAGTTACTAATAGAAAGACTAGTCACAGCTAGAGATCAAATGCCACAGCTCTGAACCCAAAGCAGCTACCAGAGTCTGCTCAGGAAATGCAAAAAAGATGTACTTTTTGGTGGTGGGTGGCCTGGTAGTACTTATGCATTTATGAGAGTGGGTTTATTTTCCCTACTTTTAATGTGAATTCAGTTGTTCTTAAAAGTGACTGGACATTTATCTGCTTGTAGTACCTAAATGATCTTTGTTACTATACTATTCCTTGACTATAAATACCATATGTATTGTGACACAGGAAATGTACCTGCCATAGAAAAATGCTCTTATCCTTTTATAATTACTTCAAGCTCAAAGTGGCAAAGACTTCCGCCCTTCCTTCTGCACAAAGATTTCCATAAATTTAATAAGAAACTTTAAAAAAACATTCAAACCAGCGTCAGAATACAATGTTCCTAGACCTGATTTTAAGATAGTAAAAAGATATGAGTCCTGCATGTCTAATTTCTACTGAGAGCCAATTCCATAATGATGGAGATTAAATACTTAAGAGCTAACTCATGTCAGTCAGTCTAGAAGACATGCCAATAGCTAGCAGCACCTAGCCTTAGTGAATGACAGGAACCAAAGAGTGACAAAAGGTCAGCTATGAACACAGGTCCTCCAGTTTTAGAGTATCCTGAATTGGCAGGGGAATCCCCTGAGCACTAGAAACTTGAGCAATGTGAAGTGAAAAATTTGATTTAGGGAAGATTTTAGGCTGCTGAAATTCATATTAGGATGTCATTAGCTATTATCACGCAGAAAACCATTTAATAATGAATTCTATTAAACTGGAGTTGTACTAAAGAGCTATTGACATGCATTTTGGAGATGTCATAAATGCAGTTTTGTTTGTTTGTTTTCTGACAAATATCAGCTGGATTTAATGTCAGAGAAGCACTAAAATTGAGTAAAAATTCTTTAGATGACAACATTTATCATGTTCCAGAGCTTAATGATATGTCTGCTTACACTGTAGTCAAAAATATAAATATACATGGATGTTTCATTGAGTTACTGAATGCATCTGTACTCAATCTCCTCTTCAGTGATCACAGACAAATGCTCAATTCATTGAATATATATTTTAGCCCCATTTACCAACCTAGCTGTGATAAAGTGACTTGCATTCTGTTCTGGGCCGTGAATCATGGTCACAAGAGTTAATTAAAGTTCTAATGGCAGGGTCAACAAGGTCAAGTGAATGAGTTTGTCTATATGTAATTAGGGCAGAACAGAAGATAATGAAGTTCAACAGGTGTAACTGAGAGCGGAAGCTGTCTGTTGTATTTTCAGTGCTTGACCTGAAGATTCAAAATTGCTTTTGGAATAAAAGGTTGGGAAAAGTATCTTTTTACTTGTAAATGGAAGAAATTTCTCTCTAGAATGAGACAATGCCCCAGCAACCTTTTTACTCTCATTTTCAAACCTGCTGAACTCAAGCATTTGAGTAACTCAACTGCTTCAAGAGCACATGTTTTTATTTTCTGAGCAAATGCAGTGTAAATATGACTGCAGAAAAATAAAGATAAATGAGAAAATTCTGCAGATGGAAATTCACCCTGTATGTAGTTTATTCCACATCAGATCAGTTTTAGAATTCCTTTATTTTCTCCTATTAGAAGGATGAGTTCAAACTAAAGATGGCAAATAACAAAAATCATGGATTTGTGGCACTTTTCAATCTAATAAGAAAATACATTTATCCTGACTCCTCTATACAGACATCTCTTGCTCACAAACTTGCTCATTCTAAAACAACCACTTTCCCCAGATACTGATAAACAGAAAAAGCATTCTCCATGAGCAGGACAAAATACATGCAGAATAATTTACTGCATAATCCTAAGAACCCAGTGCAAAAGCACTGAGGCAGGTTTATTTAAACTCCATCTTCAGAGAGCAAAGGGAAATGTGTGAACATGGAAGTGTCCCAATAGTCCTTCCCCAGCAATCCCCCAGCTGTATATTAACAGGTTTATGATAGCTATTGGCAGTGCAAATTTCTTTCTGCTACCTTGCCCATGCTGGAATCAGCTCTTCAGTCAGAAGGTACACTTCTGCAAATGAAAAAGGAGTTCCGTTTCCACACTCAATCAATCCCAATATCTCTCCTAAGAGCACCAAGAAGAGATCATTAATTAGTGCCACATATTGCTGTGCTGGTGACACCTTCCTACAATGAACAAAAATGTGACAGGTCATCTTGTCGAGGCTCTACAGTTACATCTGCCCCAGTAAATTAAAACAGTGACTGGGAACATTCCTGGGCATAGAAATGGGATGGCACATTGAATTAAATGGTAACAGGAAAAGTTCTTGTCCATGCTGGCTAGCACAGCCAGGGGGAAAGCAAAGGCCTTGGTCATGCTTCCCATATGGCTTGTGGGCAGCCAGCCTGTCCAATGGAGTGAGGGCACACCACTCATGCCATGCCTCTTGGCCCAGGAGCACCCACAGCACTTGTGTGTTACCAGTGTACACATAGTGGGTGGCTACTTGCTAAGATTTCATGTAATATATACAATTCATAGTTGAATCAATTATACAACAGATAATCCCATTAACTGCTCAACCATTCCAAAATCACCTGTAATATCCTGTCAGATAGATTTCAGATTTTTTAAATGGTGGAAGACCAGGCTTGGCAGCTGTTAGATGATGTGGTAACAGCCTGTCTGCACACCCCTGAGGGAGGGCAGTGAGAGACAATGTCAGAGAGGGAGCTCAAACAGTACCGTGGTGGGCTAATCCCAGGCCCATCAAGGAGAACCGCTGATCCATTTCTGCAAGCCCAGGGAGCTCTGACATACAATGGCAGGCAGGAACTCAAGTTACTGCCTGTGAGGAGCAAACACGTTCCTATGGTTATGTCAGGAGAGCCTCAGCCACTTTGCTCAGGTGTGAAACCCAAGATGAGTCACTTGGAGCTTTCCTCTGAATCACCTTTCAGGCTAAAGGGGTAGGACACTCTATGGGATGCAGGGGAAGAGTGTATTTGGGTCTGCCCAGTATTTGTAATGAGATGTTTAGGGGTGGAACCAAAGGCTGGGAAAGGAGGGATTTAGGTGACTGGTGAAGGAACAAGTGTGGAAAAGTGTGCTTAAATGTGAGAGTCTGGGCCAGAAACTGGCTGCAGCCACAGGGGTCCTGGTCTCAGCAACTGGACAAACTGGGATCCAGACACTAACTGCTGGGCAGACTGTGTGCCAATCCAGCTCCTGGAGCTGGGTTACAGCTACCTTTCTGTTTGTATAAGTGTATCTTCTCACTAATGGGCCTCCAACCTATTCAGACAATGACAGGAGCAGAATGAGACCACTGGTGTTGTCTGTGTGCCCATCTGTGAGCTATGTGGCATCCATGTATACATGCACATATATGCATATGTGCAATGTGTATGCACATGTATGTATGCTATGTGTGTGTGGTTACACACAGCCTGGCTATTCCTTGGTGTTGGGAGCATGGAGGTGCAGCAGCCTTTCCTATGTCCAAGTGTTTGATCCCACGTGATGTATTTTCCTCTAACCGCAGCAGCAATCTTACAGCTCCTCAGTTTTTGTGGGCCTAGTCCTAAAGGGATTTTCAGTGCTTCACTGTACTTACCAAAAATTCCCACTAACACTAGTGGAAATGCCAGAATATCTTCAAATTGTAGGCTTGTCAGCACATTTAGCTTCTCAGCAGAAAGGCCAAATATTGATTTTTTTTTTCTTTTTTTCTAAATACAGACAATTAAACTTTCTTCTTAGACATACAGTGGGGCCAGAGAGGAATGTTTACACTGCTGCAATTGTGTTATAGCTTCTATCTGGATAAACAGAAGACTTCATTTTCAGTCCTATCAATCCCACAACATTCACAAACAATAAAATTAATTTCTAGTTTGAATAAATAAAGCCTACTAAATTGGTTTCTTTGCCAATACTTTCAAACTTTATATTGAACTTGTTCACAAAGTCAACAGTGTCAGTTAACAAAACAAAAGATGTTGTTTACTATTTTTGCTATTAAGCCAACTCCCAGTAGCTCATTGGGGTTAATTATTTCTAAAAAGAATCCAATTCATTTGCAGTTTGCTAATCAGAAAGAATTTTACCAGTTTTTGTGTTGAATTCTTTTGGTCCTATGAACATTTTAGAATTTGCAAGCTTTAACACAGAAATTCAAGGAGACAACTTTTCAGAAGCTGCAAGTTCCTAACCTTCACTTCTTATTTAATAAATTATATTGAAAGTTGTTTTACATAATATTATCAGGAATAGGGGCATTGTTAAAAGCAATTCAACAAAATTTAAAACAAGTAGTAGACTGATGCATTCAAAGAACATTCCTGCTTCCACCTAATTCTCAGATTTCTCACCCCTTAAAATGTATCCATCTGCAACAGAGGTTAAAGAAGGAAAGAATCTAATTGCTTCAATCCTCATGGTGGTAGAGTTTAGACCTCACACGATTCTGTCTCCTCCCATATGAGAGTCAAGCTGTCATACTGAGGCTGTACAATGCATATGTGACCAATGCCAAATTGTAGGGGCTGTCCTTCATAGGACACAATTAAGCTACATTTAGTCATTACATGTTCCAAGTCAAGAAATGTTGGCTCCCTTCACTGCATTGACAGATTCTACCAGTCACTTCCAGCCACAAGAACAGCAGCCACCATTTATTTTTCCAAGCTCTTCTATCCTCACACACAATGTAAGTTCTTCCCTATCAGCAGATGGAGACAGAGTACACATCTTTTGATGTCATCACCCAGTAAACTAAAAATTTCTCACCACACAATCCAGTCAGCATCCATTTGGTTGAGCTCTGTGTGTTTTTAAAGATTTCAAGATAATAAATCTAAACTAAACTAATCTAAAACTTAGGTTTTAGTAATTTCTCTGATTTTAAAGCTTTTTTTCAGGTTTTGGAATTACCTAAGGAATGTGATTCGTGGTCTAGCTCTACTTTTTAAGGCACAGAGCTGTAGTGCAAACAATCAGCTTAACAGCAACACAAATTACCTATTCTTTTCCATGAGCCGTTCCTGTAATATGGCTGTATGATACAGTTCTTAAAATTGTTGTTAATTATTTTTGCAATACTAGTTGACAGCATCACAAATTGTGGGTGTAAATGGTAACATTCTAAAAAAAGCCAAAACCCAGAAAAACAAATCCTAAATAATAAGCTTAGGCAGCAAACTTAGCTGTAAGGTTTATAAAGTTTTCCTCACATTTCACTATTACATTTGCCTTTTTGTTCTAGCACAGGTAGCAGACAGGAACTAGGTACTGCCTTGCTACTATTAGGTGCCATTATCATATTCTTTAAAATAATTACTGCCCTATAGAAGTATCCTTAATTTTACTTTCAAAAGGTGTTCTCCATTCTGCAATTTTCTGCTGTTATGGTTCTTTGAATGTCTCTTAGATATTGTCCATTACATATCACTACAAAGAAAGTGTGTGTGTACAGCCAAAAGTCAAATAACAGTTTTTACTAACTATTGTCAAGCATGTGAGGGTCAGGTATTGATATCCTACCTAAGTAACTGTTTTCTATGTGCTTCCATAAAGCAAACTAGCACAAACTCCAGGGGTTCAAAAGTAATGGAGTATTATTTTTCCTCACAATCCTAAGAAAATTCTGAAGTGTAATGATTTAAAGAAAAAAAAAGTGTATATTAAAAGGTAGGGCTTTTTGAAACCAGAGTAGATAATTTATTTTAACTTCTATTAAAACTTGTCTTTTATCTCTCTGCTGAATAGGAGCTGTCATTTTTCCTACAACTGATCCAGTAAATTTTAAGAAAATAAAAAAGACAAAAAGTCATTATTCCATTATCTTCACATGTAGCTAACAGCAACATCTTTATAGTTAACATTCACTACTGATTAATTTAGTCAGTATTTTGGGTGACACACACTTTCTGCCACTTCCATGTTTGATTTGCTCCTGCTCACTGGGTTACCAAAATTCAGATGTTTACAATCTTGAAGCAAGGGTGTGACAGCAATATTATCTGTTCTCTCAGAGTATTTAAAGTTTTTAACTGTGTAATAGGAATGGGAAGAACCTCTTAGTGTCCCCAACAAATCCATGCCTACAGCTTCCATTACATTTCAGTCAAACTTGTTGACTTTGTTTGGGTCATCAGTCTTTGATTAAATCGACCCTTTGTGAAGAAGTAGTGAATGTAAACACTTGTTATGTACAATAGTTATCTTAGATTAATGCAATCCACTACTTTTTCAATCATCTTGCTAGTTATATCTACTGAGAAAGTTTCTGCAGATGAATTTTAGGTCATGGCTGTTTTCAGCTGTTTCTTTGGGGTAGATAGTGTGCTCTTTAAATGAATCCTTTTGCTCCTTTTCAAATATTTTTTTAATTATTAAAGCAAATATTTCTTCATTTATTTGCTGCTTGTGACTATTGCAACTGTTTAAGCAACGTAGTTTAAAGGGATTTTATTTTGTTTTAGTATATTCCTTTGTCATCCCTTCAGCCCTCAAAAAAGGACTTTACTGATGTACAGATTTTCATGCTAGTATTTTTGCACAGGAAGGAATTTCACACAATACTACCAGTAATTTCCCTGACAGTATTCACAATCTGGAGCTATCAAATCTATGAGTGAAAGCTCTTGTTTGCCGAGTGCAGACTGCATTTTAGACTGGATAACATTCATTTAGTATGACTAAAAAGGCATAAAAAACCCTAATGAAATTTGCACATATTATGTTAGTGTCAGCAGGAAAAAAAAAGTTCATTCTTGGTTCAGTTTCAGAAGCATCTTCTTTTTCCAAATAACACAGCAGACTGAATCATAATGTGCCTGTAAAAAGTCAAAACTGAATCCATTAAGGAATTGCTCAGTAGAAGTTGGATGTGCTCTGAAACCCACTAAATTTCATTCTACTGAAGGAACAAAATAGAGTTCAGGAAAAGAAGAGTCATAACATAAATCTGGAATTTCTTAACTGAATTATACCTAATTTAATGTGATTTATACTTAATGTAATAAAGTGATAGTCAGAAGAAAAATGTTAGCAAAAAACATTATGAAGAATGTACCACTCCACATCTATAGTCAATAGAATTAATGCTAGAAAATGTGAAAGACAATTAAAAGTAGGAAGTTACAATAACCCAAAGGAACTGTGATCACATGAATGCTGAAAAAAAAGTAATTGAAAGGTAGAAAAGAATAATAATGTTATGTCTAGTAGCCAAGTTATATTATAGATGTGTTTCGGCTGACTGCAGCTACAAAAGTACGAACATTGCATGAGCAAGCAGGATTTTCTCTTTGCTCTTCAGCGGCTTACATTTAGCTCACAGCTGTCTTCAGTCTCAAGTCAGTTTAATCCAATCAACTCACCTCACCCTGTCCTATACTTACCCATAAGAATGTTTTTTGGGGTGAAAACCAGCTGCTTCTTCCTGCTAATGTTGGCATACGAAATATAGCAACAGCACTTTCTTTCACTCGTCATGTGTCCATGGCTCTCAAGGTCAAAACTGCTGAAACCAAGGTAAAAGGAATTGAGTTTATTTAGTGTTGTATTTGTCATCAGATAGTATTAGAGAATTAGACAACTGTTGTAGGGCTGAAATGAGCTGTTGCTTTCATTCTTACAGACTGTTCTTAAACGTTCTCTTCCTAAAAAAACCCAAATTAAAAGGATACTTTATCCTATAGTGTTGGTAGCAAGTACTGCAAAGTACATCTTACAAAAAGGATATCAAAATATGTGATGTTGTTCCACTTATGAGATATAATTCTTGGAAGTGTGTAATAAAATTTTACATTTGATGTCACCAGTGATTTCCTAAGATTCTTCCTTTGTTTTGACATATAATGAATAATCCTGTAGCTTTTAACTTGTGGGGTTTTTCACTTTGAAATATCAGAAGATCTAGAAAGGGAAAAATAGATTGAAAATAAAAAGTATTCTCAGATTAAAAAAAATATATGTTTAAATTTCTGTGGCAAGGTCAAATAAAAAAAATGGGGTAGAATGTGATACCACTGGAAACTTTTCAGTGTTTTTATTTTCATGTAGCATGAATATCCTCAGGCTACTCAAGTGAGCAAAGCATACTATACCTAATACCTCACTACATCCCTAAGACAGGGACTAAGAATATTCTGGGTACAAAGAGAAAAATACTGTGCCTTTGATGCCAGTGAAAGTTCGTCACTGACTTCAAGGCTAGGAATTTGCCTACTGTAATTACAGGTCAATAGGTCATCATCTCAGAGCCATCCTTCAGCTCTGTGATTTTCCCTTCAGTCCTGGCTCACCACTTTTATTACTGTACCAATCTCCATCTAGGGCAGATAAGGCTTCACAGAGACAGTTGCCAGAGGAGGGGCAAGAGGAGGGGCAATGGATAAAGGAGGAATTACAGGAAAAGTGCAACTGCTCAGAGCAATGAAACGAGAAAGATTCAAACCAAAAATGTGCCAAACATTAAACTTCCAATGCTTGAAGATATGTTCAGGGGAGTAAGAGGTAGCATGGCTGCCAAACTTACCCGTGACATTGTAGTTAATTACCATTACCACAGTGATTGTGCACACTGTGGAAAGGAAGGGATCAAATGGGTTATTTGGGCAATTTTCATTTCGAATAAGAATACAGACAGTACGAAGCAGCTGTATTTAGCCCACAAACCAGTGTGGCTGAAGAGATTAATAGTTCTCAGGTTTTGCTTGGCTTTGTTTTGATGTAAGGGGAAAAGAGTAAGACTGTCCTAGACTTTTTCTTATTGAAAAATATCAGTTTTGTACAGGCATGATGGGTTTTTCTCCTGTTGCATTAGAAACTAAAGCTCTTTACTCTCTTTTCTTGTGGGAGATAGATGCACTATTCAATATTTATCACTTTACAACATTTGGCAATATAAAAATAAGTGGTTTGCTAAATTTGCAGTGTTTCCACTTCTGTCAATGTTGGATGCTTCTGCAAGTACATTACCTACCACACAACCACTAAAAGAACTAAGGCCAGAAGTGAATGTTAGAGTTGAGGTTTCATCCTCAGAGGCACCTGCTTAGTAGGATCTCTTCTTTCCAAAGGGAGTTTGTTCTATTGGGTAATTACCTTTACAGTTCAAGATGTCCTTCCTGCAGCTTTTGAATTTGTCTAGCTAGAACTTGTAGCTGTTTACTTCTTGAGTCTTTTCTGATAGATTAAAGAGCCCTTAAGTACCTGGTATTTTCTTCCTGTGGAGGTACTTATCTATCATAATCAAATCATCCCTTGGAGCTAAACAGATTGACCTCTTTTGGGCTGTAGTCCTATTGAAGAAAAACCCCAAACATTTCTAGCTATCAGCACCCTTTTGAGTTTCTTTGAGCCTTCTTAATTTCTTAATAACTATCAAGAAATGTCCTTTGCCTTTTAGGAACACTTGTAAATTATATATATAGTAGACATATGACAATATATGATAAAAACAAAGGCATACATGATAGCCACACATTAGGAGCTGAAATGTACCAGAGAGCTTTTAACACATTTATGTAATCAGCAACAGCAAAAATTCTGCCTAAATATTTTATTTTACAAACTTTTTTCACATTATGATTGATAGAAATCTAGAATTTTTTTCTGACAATGCCTGATGTTGACATGGCTTTAGGTTTTACTGTCTTATGCCCTTTTTCAGGTTGTTCTGGTGAACCTGTTGATATGCATAGTAGTTTTCTACACTGTGTACTATGTGGTCCTATCTGTGTGCTTTGCAGTATTCAGGTAAGATTTCCCTGTCTTTAGTCTAATATGCTGGCATACTGCAACTGGATATCACGAGTAGAGATATGCTTGTTTAAAAAAAGCATCCAGAGTGAAGACATCCTGGCCCAGTTATTCTGTGAACATATCTTTGAAATTCAGTTAAATTGTTGTACCTGAACCATCTTTCAAATGCACAAATTGGCAAATGGAGGCTCAAAACTAATATAAAACGTTGGTTCTAATATTCTTCCTTGCAGTTGCATCATGTACATTAATGAACGTAAGAGAAGAGATGACATGAAAAAAAGGAAAATAAAGATTTTATATTCAATGAAAATGACAAATTATATCCCCTTAGGAAGGTATTTATTAGCATGCACAGCACCAAACATCTTAAATAAAAGTGAGCAAGAGCAAAACCACAACTCAGAATGGGATTTAGAGAGCTTGCAAAAACCCAGAGTATTCAGTTTGAAGTCCTATTTAAAAGCACCCGTAATATGTCATATAATCACTAAGACATCACTAAAATTCTCTGGTTAAATTTATTCATATTTTTCCACAGGATTAAAATGTTGGACGGTTTGGCACCTTTTGATTTTAAAACGAATCCTTCATGGATTAATCCGTATTATTTAGGTAACTGAAGTTTGTTTCTCTTTTTTTCCCCTCAGTCAATAAAATATATTGTATGTGGATGTAAACTTGTCTTCCAATGGACAGTATTTTAAAGCTGTTTTCATAATACCAATGATTTCTGTATTTTAACTACACTGCAATTAAATGTTTATGCATCTTGCCAGCACTTCTATTTCTGTATTGCTACTTAACATTCAAGTGATTTTTAGGCTTTTTGTTGAGTTCTTCTTCTGATCTTGCATCATCAGAAGAAAATGTTCTGCTTTGCCAGGATGTTTCATTTTCATTGCAGAACAATTACCTATTCTACATCAAGTTCCTCCACAAAGTTGTTTAATTTAATTTTCATACTGCAGCAAATTTCTTATGAATCACTGGATCCAGATCTGAGAACCAAGTCACATTCAACTAATGGCAATTTTGCTTTGGTAATGCTTGAATACAGTGGGCATTAAAATACCAAGATTTGATTGTAGCTCAATTCCTAAATGTATCTTTATATATCCTAATACAAATTTCTGCAATTTGTCTGAATCTCTCAACATATATTCTTTTTATCTAAACTGTCATTCCTAAAAATTACATGCATACATAAAATTTTACCAGATTTGTAATCTATTTTACAAAGGCAAACCTCATAATCTGTCAATAAAATACGCAAAGCTAAAAAGTAAATTGGTTACTTTGTAGGTTAAAAAGTGTAATAAAAATGCATGGATGTTTGTGCAGTGTCAGTACTGATTCCAGATGAAGAAAGAACATTTATGTTATCACAGTGGAAAAGAAAATTAAAGTATATTCCATTAGAATTACTTTTCAGGGTCCAAATGTAATTACTGTATGTCAATATGATTTTTTCCCCAGAAAATTTTATCAGTTAGTTTGATGCAACATGTTTATATGCCAAATACAGCAGCTATATCATACTATGTCATAGTGTTCCATCCTCCTTTCTGTCTGTCCATGAAAACAACATGGAAACACATAAGAGCAACTGTTTAAAATCTAAGGGCATAGAATCACAATATAGATGTCTGAATGATGTTGCAAATGAGAATTAGTTTACTCAAGAGTTTCACTCATTTCTGTTAAAAACAGAATTCTGTCTTAAGATAACCTCAAAATAAAGATGGAAATCAGCTCAGAGATGAGGTATCCTTTCTTGCCCAGTTTTGTAAAAAAGTTTCCAGAGCATTTGACTAATTAAACACACTTTCTAAATTACAAAATTAGTGGCATAATTTAAAGTGATTCTATATTCATGAAATATAATAAAAAATACTATAATTCATTGTGAAACAGTAATTTTTTAAGTGTTATTTCCCACTTTCCTAACCACATGAGGTTTTTCCAGTTATATTTTTCTTATTTTTCTTACAATTGTTTAAAATACTCATTGAAAGATCCATCATAACATAGCGAGTAATAGACCCTCTAAATAAAAGAATAAAATTGAAGGGCACAAAATGCTGCCAAAGTAAATTTCACTGTGTATATTGAGTGAAAAAAAAGAAATATGGTCTCTCTACTGTCAGCTACAGCAATCATAGAGATTATATTATTGCAACAGTAGGAAAAATAAATAATTCCAATAAAAATGTTACTTTTATATGCCCATGTACTTAAAAAGAAGAACAAATTGCATTTAGATGGACAATTAACTGAATTACAAACTCAGGTTTATGGCCTGTTGTATGTGAACTCAGGACTAAAGCTAGAAGAGACATCACATATTTTCCATTCCAGCCCCTGCTATCCCATGTGGCCACACAGCTATCAGCACCAAGAAAAGCCAGGCTCCTTCTTGTAGGGATGCTTTGCCTCTGCTCACCTTGTAGGCTCTCTGCTCTATCTCCCCTTCTATGTCTTGTCTTTAAATTGTTCTGAGGTAGATAATATATATATAGAGAGAGAGAGAGATGTAGATATTTTGGTATATTTATACACCATATAAATATATGATACAATGAAGGGAGGAAGCTATGAAGTTTCTTACCAAACATAACCCCTTAACCAGACAATTTTGTTTTGTTTGAGAAAAAAATTACTTATGTCGGTATCAAACAAATCTATTTGGCACCATATGCAAAGATTGTGGATGGTCCCTAAGGAAAATTTTCATTAAATTTCTCTTCTAGGTAATATAAATCAGTCATAGTCCTATCACTGGTCACAATCCTGTTATTATATGTTTCTACGTAAAATATGTAACATTTTAAAGTCTACAGGCAAATCAGGATAAAACCCATGCAGATGTCTGTGGCAAACTTAAAAATTATCTTTGTAATGAAAGCATAAGCATAATATTTCATAGAATCATAGAATCACAGAACCATCTAGGTTGGAATAGACCTTTAAGATCAAGTCCAACCATCAACAAGGCACCACCACCATGTTCACGTTCACCATTAAACCATGTCCTCAAGTATCATATTCACACTCTTTTTTAGACACTTCCAGAGGTGGAGACTCCACCACTGCCATGGGCAGTTCCAAAGTTTTACAACCCTTTCTGTGAAAAAAAAATTTCCTAGTATCCTATCTAAACCTCCCCTGGTACAACTTATGGCCATTTCCACTCCTCCTATCACTCGTTACTCAGGAGAAGAAGCTGACTCCCACCTGGCTACAGCTTCCTTTCAGGTAGCTGTAGAGAGCAATAAGGTCCCCTTGAGCCTCCTCTTCTCCAGGCTTCTTCACACCCCCAGCTCCCTCAGCTGCTCCTCAAAGGATTTGTGTTCCAGACCTTTCCTCAGCTCTGTTGCCCTGCTCTGGACATGCTCCACCACCTCAACGTCTGACTTGTAGTGAGGGGCCAAAAGCTGAACTCAGTGATCTTGTAAGAAAATATGCTATCTCAGATATTTTAACTTCTTATTGATATAATTTTGAATATGAGAAGAGTTTTTTCAAAATCATATTTGGTGAAAATATCCTATTTTCATTTACAGTTCTTGTGATATCCTTGGAAATAACTTTCTTCGTTTGTGGTCTGCTGTTTGCTCTGGTTGTGGAAGAATGGGTTTGGGATTATGCTGTAACAGTTACTATTATTCATATCATCGTAACTTCAGTTGGTAAGTAGGTTTACTGCTAAATATTTGCATAGTATCACAAGTTGAAGGACAAATTCACTATGATTCATCTAACATATTACTGGACTAACTTAATTTTCCCTAAAGCTAAATAAATATATATCTCTATTTTCCATCCATTTGACTCATGCCTCTATTTAAATCCTCCCATTTAAAACTTAATTCTGGATTTGTTGCAGAATTTTAAACCATTATATTTTTATTAAAAAATTAGAGGTTTAGTTCATATTCTAATACTTCATTACAAACAGATCCAGCCTAGATACAATTTCTGCATCTGGGAGGTGTGTTTTTTTCAAATCAAGACATTAACAGTTGTTCATGCCTGGACCCTTTAAGAACTAGTAATTAACACTTTAGCTCAAGTTCAGAGTAAAAAGGAGTTTTGCTTCAGTAAAGTCATTGCAAAGGTTTTAAGTTAGACCATTTGAACTAAATCTCAATGAGGAAAATGAAGCATTCTACCATGAAACTCCTTTGTCCCCCACAAAACTCTTCCCCTTAAAGGAAAGAAAAGGAAAATAATTAGCTGCTGTAAATGAGACTCATCATCTCTTTTTGCCAGCACCTAGTAATCTGCTCCCTCTTCTCATGCTGTTTAGCAGAATGATTCTATGGCTAATTAGGAAATATATTTTAACTCCATCCTTGACAGACCCCATCTGAGGATTCTTTCCTCTTAAAACATTGAGCTTAATATGTTTATTCTAGAATTTAGAAAAACAAAAATAGTTTTGACAAATTAGGACTCCCTCCCTGCTGTATAGTAATTAATCTTCCATTTTCCATTGCATTGTCCATTTGTCTTTTAGCACTTTATACAGATGGGAGATTCCCCCATTCCCTGATGAATTAAACCCAAGACCCACAGAGATTTTGTCTTTAAAAATTATACATAATTTCTCATTTACTGATTTTGATTTTCTGGAATTTAAACTACTGTTATTCCTCATTAATAATTTTTGTATTTAAATCAAGGAATTTAAAAAAAACTACAAAAACCCCCTGTTTGTACATAATTTATACAGGGAGTTATCTTCTGTCATTATATCGAATGATGCATCTTGATGTCCAAACAACCCCAGATTTATCATTGCTTTTTTCAGATGGCCAATCAAACCTCTGCTGGCTGACCTTGAGCTGTCAGCACACGCAGTATGCCTCCCAGTCCCTTTTACTACCTCTGTCAGCTTTCCTTGGGGCAGGCAATATGGTGTTGTAGAATGGCCCTGCAGTTATCACACAGCAAGGACATGGATCAGCTTGGGTGTGGCCAGGGCAGGTGCTGGTCAGGACCTAAAGCATTTGCCATTTCAATATATGTAAAATATATAATCTATGAAACATAACTAAGCAGACCTTTAATAACATACTGCACTGCTTACACGTCCCCATTCTTATTGTTTTAAAATTTACATTTCTACTTTTCTTCTTCTTGCAGTTATGTCTGAATTCCCCCTGATGTTACACTGGTGGCTGGCATTAGGTATAACTACATTCTTCAAAGTTTAAGTTGCCAAAATGTAGAAAATCAGTACTTATAGTATGAATTGTTTTTATTAAATATCTGTTCCATCATTAATTTGAGAATTGTCAGCATTTAAAGAAAAAATATAGGCTTTTCATTCATACTTCTTTTAAGGACACAGGTAAATAATGGTGGACTAGGATTTCCCGAAACCTTAAAAAAATCCTCTTTTTTAAGGCCAGAATGTGCTCAGCTTATGTTAGTCTTGCAAACAAACAGTGGACACGTGCCTTAAAATAAGTCATGATAAAGTCCTGACTAATCAAGCTATCTTAATTCAGGCATCAAAAAGACAGCTGTCCAAGCTAGTCTTTCTTTATACCCTTTATAATCAATGGAAAAAAGCAGGTACCTTCAGAGGCACTGGTATGTACTGCACTGGTACTTATGATAGATGAGATAAATTTTAGTTTCCTCAAAGTGAATGGCAAACCTACATTTCTGAATGCTTAATTTTCTGTAAAATTAGCAGCATAGATTTTTACATGAAAAGTAGATTATCTTGAACAAAAGTAGTTAAGGGAAAAGCACTGGCTTCTGTTCTTCTTTCTCATATGATGGATAACAAGGATCAACAACAGCAATAAATTCCTAAATGATGGGGAGAGACAAATAAATTCCCTGTCCTACAACTGGTTTTGCATTAGCAGCTGCTGGGACTGATGTCTTTGTGAATAGTTAAAGCCTTGGGCAAAATGTATGCTGGTTTGAAGTTTTATCATAAAGTTTGTATTCCACTATAAAAATTCATACAAATGAGCCATATCTTGTCTTTCAGGATCTGGAGTCATTTCAATGATTTGTGGAGGACAGATTTTGGCATACTGCTTGTTCAAAGACAACTTCATTTACCCCATTCTAGATGATTTTTGAAAACGAATATTAGAACTTGCCTTTATATGTATATGAAGTCTATTGTTTCATTAATCAATGTAATTAAAATGAGTTGAAGTTAGCAACTATCTAATTGTAAGGTTAATACTTAGCTTACCAGACTTCTTGTATCTTATGTTTTTTGGCAATGTCATCACTTTCAGCTTTTGCATGTACATTTTTCATTAATCAAATAATTAGATACACTGTCTCTTTTTAAAAAACCAATAAGCCATAAGGCGGATTAGAGCAATGATGCAACACTCCTGCAAAGTTGTACAAGGAGAAGGAAAACGTTTGTTTGAGTGTAATGCTTTCAGGGTGCCTGTTACCTGTTGTATTTTATGAAATACTGACTCTAATTTAGGCTGCTGTCTGACCTCTCACAAGCACTGCAAAACTTTAAAGTCACCTTATCTGGCATAAATCAGTGTAGGTTTAAAGCAGCCTTTACTGACAAACTCCTGTCAAAGCAGAATTGTTGAACAGCACATACCACTGCACCTCATTCCATCTTAAAGCTCTCACTTAGAAGCTGCGCAAGACAACAGCAGCCAGACGTACGATCTCTAATGTTGGGCTGACCCTCTTGCTTCCAGGGATGCTACAGCCAAATGTTTTCTACAAAAGCTTCAGGCTATTCTCAATTTCGCTAACGACCCATTCATGGTCTGGCTGTGCTGAAAGGAGGAAAGGAAAATGCTACTGACAGACACTTTTCTAGATATCGTTCTTTCTTCCCCAGCTACCAGTGGCCAAAGTGGGGGTTTATGGGTAGTGGTAATTAAAAACAACAAACCAATCATAGTAGTGGCTTCTATTTATTTTTTATATCTTCAATCATAGCAAAGTTGTAACAGGAAAATTGTGAGAAGGCAACTTAGTCTTAAATATGAAATCCAGTGACTGGATTTCAACTGCAGTTTGCTTGGGAGAGGAAGACTAATTTGCTGTTTGCACAGGAGTGCTAAATGTTGCATTTGCCTTAATCTCACTCAACAGATAATGCCTCTGAAGAACCAGTCCCCTGTTGATCAAATCAAACATCTTAAAATTTATTGCAAGTTGTAAAATTTTCAATTACGTGTCAGTACTGAAAGTACATGTACAGTGAGAAGCCCCTCTGAGGAGACTCCCAAAAGAAGGAGTTTGTTTCTCATTAATCATAGATATGTAAGTCATTTTAGAGACAAACCAAATATGTAAATCCATAGCACTGAATAGATGTAGACTTTTAGAAGTTTTTCAGCATAATACACTGCATACTGAAGTCAGAAAGGGTGATTCTGAAAAGTGAATTAATTGACTTGCAAATCTTCAGAAACATTACTGTGCAGATAACTGATACCATAGTTTGGAAAATGTTTGGACACTTCTTCTAGGTTTTTTTTCATTTCAGAACTATAGAAATGGATGGGAAGGAAGTAAGGTCTAACGTAAATTTGTACCTCTGTTCTCTTCCTCACAGAGTTTGTATGTGTAAGTAGTGTACCATGTGGCAGAACATGAGTGGATTAGGTACAAAGTTAATCCACGGGGGGAACGTTTCTATTTTTACCCTGACAGGATTTTCCTCTAGATGTGTCAGCCCAGCTGTAGCTTTTAGTGGCTCTGCTGCCCAGTCTTAACATTTTAAACTTTTATTTTCTATTTAAAATCTTAAATCGCCAGCAAGAAATACCTTCAGACTAATATGAAGAGCGCTTTAGTCCCAGTATTTCTTCAAAGCACATACAACTAAGCCAGTAGTAGAAAATCAATCACAGCAAGACTTCTGTCAAGGATTAAAAGCATTAGTCCAGCTACTAGAGGGTCATTAGGTTTTTGCACTACTTTCAGATATGGAATTGTGAGACAATTTCAATATTATTTATTTCATTTTTTCCATCACTTTCATGATGCATTCAATGGTAAATATTATACCTAAAGTGTAGGTAAATTTCATATTGTGCAATAAATATTAATCATTTAAGCAACATGAGCTATATCTGTGTGGCCATTACCTGGTTCGAAGCCTTCAGATATAATATCTGTGTGATTCCTAACTGAGGTACCAAAACAGTACTTTTGAATATGACAAACCTGGCTGTTTCTGGAAAAAAACTCAAGTGTCCCACTTGAGCAACTTGCATGTGACTAACTGATAACAGTCAGGACAGTCAAGGTGGGAAAGAAGAGCTGCTGGAGGAAACAAAGGACATTGTATATGCTTTCCAGCAGACCTGCTGAAGACAGCAAGAAAAGAGCGCTACAGAAAACGGAAGGAAAACAGAGAAAACAACAACAGGGACATGTGTTTGGAAAAAAGGCACATGAAAGCAAGAAATGAGAAGATAGAATAAGACAAGATCAGTGAAAAAGAAAAAATCTGCAGACTGAACTTGTGGCACTGGAGTCTGATGACATGAGACGCATATGCCACTTGTAAGCAGCAATCTGTTTCTCTGCTGATGTAAACATGATTCTAAAACGGGTGGTCTCCACGTCCATAGTTACAAGCATAATCTGTGATATTGTGCTTGTGGCTCCTGCCCCAGGATTTTCAGAATTCTTTGCTCCCTGACTCAGCCAGTCACATGAATATTGTGTAATTTAGTTGTTGTGGGTTTAGTGTTATTTAACCCCTTGTGATATAGCCTAGCAGTCACAAGTTTGCACATACCCAGGTATCAGTGGGGGTGTAATCAATCTAGAAAACCTTACAAGCAGATGGGGACTTCATCCACTTCCAGGTAGAGTTTTCAGGGAAGAAGATTAGAAGTTGCAAACAGAAATCAATGGAACAGTACACAAATAGCATACCTTAATAATACCATACTTAGAGTCATTTTAAGATTTCTTTTCAGAGGCAAGAAACTCCTTTTCATCATGTCCAACCACCTACTGAGACAGATTATAGTTCTTCTTGGCTCAGCCCTCTCTCTAAAGGGCTCTGAATTCATCCTTGTTCCAAATGGTGAAGTGTCTTTCTTGTAACAAAGAATGTGAGTGAAATGGGTGGGGGGGTAAGGAGGGGAGCTGAGACTCTGAGCATGTATCCCTGGGCTAATGCCTTGGAAAGTAGCTAATGCCAAAAAAAAATACCAAAAAACTAAACAAACCTTGCTCTGGGAGCAATAAACTAACGTAAAAACAGCCAAATATCAAACTAAGGAGTACAGGAAACATTATGGGTTTTAGTTGGCATTTTTGCAAGAATATAGGTTAAATACTTACAATTTTGTAATGGAGCAAAGAGTTGGTTATTGCAAACTAAGCCTGTCCTTCTTCCAGCTCTGTAAATTGCTTGATCAACATTTCCATCTCTTTTGTATTCAAACTTTAAAAAGCAAGCAAAATAAAACCCTACAGTACTCATTATTTCTGTATTCCTAAAAATACCAACAACTGGGGCACCAATAAATACAAGAAACACAGTATGAATAATACTGGATTACCAGCAATGTAGATGATTAACCTGCAGTTTCCTACGTTGGATGTTCATGCACGGGATTCCTGTGGCCCAGTCTTTTGCCCAAGTGAGTTTTGTTAAACTGAGAAAAGATGTGAAAGCCTTACACATTCTTTATTTTGTTATCTGGTATGTGTGTTGACACACCATAAAGTTAGATCATTGCTAATCTCCACAGGTATTTAAAGACTTATTTAAATATTTTTTATCTTCCAAATGTGACGTACTTGGAATATTTATTTCTTGGCTTAAGATCCTGTGTAATGATCCATCTGCTCAGTAATGTCTAATACTTTAATCTCTCTTTTTTTTTTTTGAGCTAATCATGGCCCCAGACAGCATGCACTCTCTCATTAGATGTCAGAGAGGATAAAGGTCTTAGGAATGGTTATAAAATTTGGTGGTGTAATTAATACCTTTATTATTGGCTTTAAAAGTTTTAGTGTGAGGCTATGTCCCAACCTCTCCTCTGCTCAAGGAGATTGATATTGATCCCTTTACAGTCGCTCTTCAGATGCACCAGGATAATTATGCCTGTTTTGTAGGGCAAGCATGCTCCATGATGGACTTAGGTCCTACCCATCCATCCTCCAATTCAGAGGACAAAAGGAATACCTTGCAGTCCTCTTCCAGTTTGTACACTCAAGTTTACTCTGCCAACAAGGGTGAAAGAAGAGAAAGATATGTGCCTAGGTGTTGCCCGGACACGTAGCATGGCATGGGCTTGGACTGGGGATTTGGGAAGCGACACTATGACACCAAATTCCAAATTGAAAACCTGAGGAAAGGCCTTGGTCCCAATCTTTTCAGGTGGCCAACCCCTAGAGAACAGTTGCACTCAGATGAAAGGATGAATGGTTCAAACTGGAGCCTGTAAGGAAGCTGCAATTATGTTACGTCCTTGCTGTTGTTGTCCTAAAATAAAGACAGTTGCAGCTGTTTTTATTCCTTACATTCTAGTGAAAATAAATCCCAATAGGAGATTATTTGCTGTGCACTTGCAAAAAGATCTGTAAACAAAGGGCTGACTCCTGCCTCCAAAGCAAAGATCCTGTTATCTCTGTTGGAACAATACCCTATAAAAGGACCATTTATATGTATCCAGAAGCTCTCTCAGACATATGTTGTCACCAGATTTTCAACATCCAAAGGAGAAATGTTTAAAAAACCCCATGGGTTGTGGCAAAATGTTCAAATACGTTAAGAATTACCAATTTCCTATCTGTCTTCAGAAACTTCTCAATTCAAATTACCTCTAGATCAATAGCTCTCAAAATTTACTGATAAAAGTGCTTTGATAAACTTTGTAAACCTTCTTGGGATTCCACACAAAGAAGTAACATTAAAATTGACAGAAAAGATCAATGTGTTTGATATCCCATATGGTATGAACTGAAAGAATTTGTAGATATTAGCCAAATTACACGAGCAAATTCAACAGCAAATTATATTTACATTACTTCAAATTTAGTATTTAAAAATAATCTGAATTCAAAGGGATTGTTTTAACACAACTTCTCTGGAAAATTATAGCAAATCCTACAGAAGTTGCAGTATTCCTTAGTACACTCCCAGGAGAGAGAAAGGCAGGCAGTGAGTGGCAAAGGCAGAGGGAAGAAGGTGTTTCAAGAATGTAGCAGCTTCAATACTCATGAAGAATGAAAGAGAACTTAAAGGAGATGAACCAATTTACCTACCTTGGAGCAATTTTCCATTCTACTGGGAGATGTGCTGGTAGCTAGTCCTAGGAAAACTTTTCAGTAAATCAACAATACACAAAAATTCATTTTAAGACGCCCAAAACCATCAGTGAACACAGCTGATTGAGTTTTCCTTGAAAAAGAAAAAAAGTGAAGGTTGTCAATGTTGATTCATTTCAGTCCCATTAGATCTCCTGTTGTTCAGGACAGACTCACGAGGGTACCAGCAATGACAGTGCAGACATTCAGATCTAAAGCAGTGAACTCCCTAGATCCCCTGAATTCATCAGTCAATTACGTGGTATGCTATATTTTTACAGAAGTTTTTTAAGCATTCAAACCTTGCTTTAGAATTAAATTTTATTTCCTGATCATTTGCCATTGAAACATTTATAGAAAAATGAAAATTTTAATTGAAAAGAAACTACTGTTTCTCCATTGTCAGGAAATGAAACAACATCAGGTCTTCAAGTTTTGAGCAAGTAAAGTCACTTTTGAATAAATATAAAGTTGTATTGAACTGAAATTTTCTCACAAAAATCTGCTTAGACCAGAAGGTAATTTTATTTTAAAAAAAATTTCCTCCAAATGATAATGTTTCAGACTTTATTTGTTGTATGTATTTTTAGAATGTGTTATGTATCACTAGATAACATTTGCAGACTGTTCCAGTTGCCGAGGTAACTATGTTATTTTAATGATCAGCAGAGAGGATCATTATGTAAAACATTATGTTAATTTCAAACACAGAAAATTAATGTCTTGCTGTTACCTTGAAGCTGCACCTTTTTTTTTTTTCCCTCAAAGTGCCTTTTTCCATGAAAATTAATGGTACAGCTAAGTGCTTGCGTGTCCTTTTCAGAGTGATTCAGGTTGGCTTTGAAGGCAAATAAGGCAAAAAATTACACCTGACAACTAACTAATGGCAGATGAAGAAATTCAAACCACCACACTGTTTTACAGGAAGATTATAGGAAAAATTTTTCCATATATTCTTAATAAACATGGACAGTGTGTAGGAATTTTAGGAAAGCACATGTATAATTTCATTTTTAACTTTGAAATATATTATTGTTTAGTTAAGGAAAGTAAATTATAAAGTATATTGAAGTTCTGTTTATGATAAAGTGTGTGTATTGTCCATGATACAGACCATGTGATGAAGATATTAAAAACTTGACGTTGAATTTTTGCTGCTTTTATTAGATTATGCATCTATTAGATTACTAGATTATAGCAACAGTACAAATGCCATGCATTTATGATTCTGTTGCAATCACAAATGCCCTTTCTGGGCCTGCAGTGAGAACCTTGCTGATGTTAGTAGTTCACAGTGCAATTCTGTTCTCAAATCTGCTTTCTCCACAAAAAATTTCTAAATTATCCAAACTATGTCTCACATAAATTATGGGGTTCATAATGACAATTGATGCTATAGGACATCAGCCTCACAACAGCAAATTGTCTCAGGCTACCAAGTGCAACTCAGTTTTGTCACCAGAATCTTCTTTCACCTCTTCTCTGAAGTTCTGTCTGCAGATTGTGTTAAATTATGAGCACTTCATTCTCCAGGTGGAACTGGATGCTTTTATGTATCAGAATATGATATGCTCAAGACATCTGAGAGCTCCTATATTCTCCTGACACTTCAATATAATCACCTGATCCATTTTAGAGTCAGTGAACTCTTTTTTACAATACTCAAAGTGCATTTTGATGGAGTATATTTTTACGGACTGTACCTCTTCATTCCATGGAGCTTACTCGAATCCTTTCCCAAGGATTTCCTCTGCAGGCAAAGCTCTGACTTCAAAAACTGGTAGCTCTTTTTCAGATTCTTTACCTATAATTACACCTCATAGACTGCTCTTCTGTTTCACCCTCACTACCCTGACATGCTCGTCTGGCATGCTGAGGTTTGCCAATTTGTACACATCCCGATGAAGATTGCAAGTGGAAATGTAACAATGGGAAAAAATACCTCCAGAATTGTATTAAATCAGCTAGATACTGTAAAAAGAACATAGGATGATCAGCTGGGAATACAACACCTATTAGCTAATAGGATTAGGAATTTATTTCCCCCTTCCAACAGTTTATGCCTCACTTGGCCACTATGGGCGACCAAATACTTTATCTGAAAAGCTTTGCTTTCATCCCTAGCACGGTGAAAATAGTGGGCTAAATTTTCAATCCTTCGAATTATTTAAAATTTTCTGATGGATAGCTTTCTGCTAGAAAATGCTGATTACTCAAAATCTAAAAGTTCTTTTTGTAGAAATCTTTTGAGAGAATATAATCAAAATATGTGTTACCCTCTTGAGTACTGAAATACACTCAAATATGATGCAAAAAAAATTTGGTTTTTGTCAAACATTGTAATAAAGTGAAGCAATACTGAAACAAAAGTCCTGAAGTGTATGTTTTATTTCAAACATTTCGGAAAGTCTTTTTAGAAATTTTAAACCAGAATTTTCAAAATTATTTTTCATGGAAAGTTTAAATTCTTGCAGGGAAAAAAAGAAAAAAAATGAACATCTGAGGTGAATTTTTGGTCTAGCAAGGTGATTTAAATATTTTAGGGAACAAACAGTTTGAATTTTAATAGCATTTTAAAGCTACATCAGATTGTTGGTCTTTCTGAAAGAAAAAAATATTATACAGATAAACACAAGCATGGAATTAGCAAGTAAGTATTACTTAAGGAACACAACTGAGAGATAACCAATTTTAAGAAGAAATATGAAAGGGGGATCATAAGTACAAAAAAATAAGCCAGCTGTGCTAAAGCTGCTAGAGATGAAACACTATGTCTGCTCCACTCTGCTGTAAATTGTGTAGAGAGCAGCCCAGAGGATGAGAACAAGTTAGCAAGTGAAGGGCAAATATTTTGGAGCTCTAATTGACATGAGCTGAGAAATACAGGAAGTACAGAAAGAATTTGTGGAGAGTAAAGGAATGGCATTGATGAAACAACAAACTTGAGGATGTAGGATATAAAAAATAGATACAATGAGACAAAAATATCCAAGTTGCAGTATTTACCCACTACCAAACCTCCTCCCAACCTATTTTAACTGTCTGCATAATTTTCTGTGTGTTTACAGAACCTGTATTCTGTCTGATTCATCAAACTCCCCAAAACTAAACACACTTTTCTCATGAATCTGATACTGTCAAGAATGTGCAGACAGAAGGGATTAGAGACAACAGGAAACCATAGAGTTAAAATTTGTACTCTTTATGTGGATTTCCAAGAGTTCTTCCTAGAAAAACCGAATTAAAATTTACTGTAGCCAGCTTACTTCAAGAGATGTGTATATATATATATGCTTATATAGTGAATATGTGTGTATATATGCATATGAAGATATATGTGAATCAATAACACCTTACAGGTACAAACTTCTAATTCATAGCAAAAATTTAAATTGTATCTTTGTGGCACTAAACTTACTTCTAAGCTATCCACAGATGCCAAATACTTCCTGGTGGGCTGGAAACATTTCATGTACTGTGGCTTATCTTTGTTTATAGTTTCAGTAGTCAGAATGTTATCTGCATAGTGAAATCCTTCATTAGAGGGGTTAAGTAATTTAATCAAGAATTCTGAGTCAGAAAAAATGAAACACAGTTTTGCGCTCAAGCTTTCTCCATACAAGGTAATGTGTGCATTATGAACGTCTTTGAATTACACTTAACACATACAACTTTTTCAAGAGTCTTGTCTTGTTCGGTGCCCATGGTGGATGCACAAGAAGGGGAGAATAAGGCTGATTAATCTGGAGTGCACCAGAAACAAAGTAATTAACATTCATATATTTGAAAACGTGGTTCTACTGCTCTGATTTCACTTCTGCTGTGATTTTCTAGGTTGCTCTTCACAGCAATAAAGACCCCAGAATTTTCACCATAACCCAAATCAAACAGATGTAGAAATTATATATGGTTTATATGAGGAAGTCATCCACTGTAGAGATGAAATTTCAAGAGATCCAAGATCCAGGAGTGGTTTATAGAGGTAATTTCAGTGTTTCAGTATCCTTACGGTAACATCAATAGTGTTTTATTGCTCCCAGCCTGAATTTGTCTGCCTTCTTCTGCTTCAGTCCTTCTGGTTCTTATGTCTGGTAGATTAAAGAACTATGACAAATGCTCCTGAGTAAACGCTAACACGCCATAATCAAACCACCTCTCCTTCCCCGTTCTCTGCCGAGCTGAACGAAGCGCAGACATGGCTTTCGTACGGCGAGGCAAGCTGCCCAGGCCAACAATCACCCCCCTTGCCCCTCGTTTAACTCTTCCCCACAGAGCTGCATTTGAGAGAGGCACCGTGCGGGTCTCAGCCGTGCCATACGCTGGGACGGGACCGGCTTCCCCCTCCCGCCGGGCACCCACGCCGCACCTCCCCGCCCGAGTTCCCGCGTGCTCCCCTTCCCTCTGCCCCTGGCCCGACCCCAGCCCGTCACGGTGTCCCCGCCGCCGGCCGGCGCTGAGCGGAGCGGAGCGGAGCGGGCGGGGGCCGCCCCGACGGCGGGGACTCCCCGCGCTCCCCCACTCGCGGAGATGCGCCCGGGCCGCGGCCCCGCTGCCCCTCAGCGCCCTGGGCCCGCCGCCCGACCCCACACCGTGGGCGCTGCCCTCCCGGAGGCGGCCGGAGGAGGGGGCGAGGTCGGGCGGTCCCGCGGGGGGGCCCCGGCCCCGCCTCTGCCCGGGCGGGGCGGGCAGCGGCCGAGTGTCCGCGGCGGCGCGGGCGGGGAACGGGCGAGGGGAGAAGCCGCTGCCACCGAGGGGCCGAAAGCGGTGAAGAACCAGCGAGGAGCCGCTGACGGAGGAGCCCCACGATAGCGGCTCCCTCCTCACCCCGTGTCCCTCCCGGCCCCGAAGCAGCGGCGGGGAAGGCGACCCGGGAAGATGGTGACCGTGGTGACGAAGCTGGTGCACTACCTGCACCTGAGGTAAGGGCGGGCGAGCGCGGCCGCCGCGCTGCTCCGCCCGCCGGGCGCGACACGCAGGAAGGGAACCGCGGCGCGGTGCGGGAGCGAGTGGCAGTGGCGGGGCTGTCACCGCGGGTGGGAGCGTGTTCTGCCCCGGCCGGGCGCTCCGCCCGCGCTCCGCTCCGCTCCGCTCCCCGCCGCCTCGGGCTCTTTCCAGCCGCTCCCCGAAGTGCGTCTTGAGTGCGTCTTGCGGTGCCGCAGGGCAGCAAGGTGCGATTGTGGAAAACGCCCGTTATTAGTCTAAAGTCTGAAAAGTTGGTGTCCCTACAGTATTTTGTAGCGTAATTATAGTAGCATGGGTTAGACAAATTGCATAGTTAGTCTTTTTTGTTTTACGGCTTCTGTCAGGATACAATACTAAGCCGTTTTTCCCAGTATCATCTATTCTAATTAGAACTTAGCCGGTAAATACAAGTATTTTTGCACTGAGTGGAGAGAAAGCAAAAAAGTGCGCACTCCCGGTGATGTTCCACTGTGTTTTGTTGAATCACTGTTTTTCCCCTGTATTTGAACACTTGATGTACATCAAAAGAGTTGATTGAAAACTCAAATAACATGTATCAAGAGTTGTAAACAGAAATTTAATTTCTGAACGTAATGATATTTTAGTGTAGCCTTTTCACATAAGGCTGCTCTGAGAGTTGATTTCATTACCTAATTTTTTTCAAGACAGCCATAGGAATGAGTGGAAAAAAGGGCAATCAATTATTCTGTAGCTTTTTATTGGTATGATTTAAGACTTGATTCCTAGAATACCTGCAGTCTGTAGATATTTTTTAAACAATTATTAAAATAATAATACTTTGACATTAATTGCATGAGAAAAGAATGTAATATCACCAGTTTTAACTGGGCTTTTTCTCTGATGTAACTGCTATAACTGTTAAACTTTTTCTGTAAGTCTGACCAAAATCACAGCTCTAATTTTATAAATTTTTGTGGTTTTATACTGTGTTACTTTGCTGGGCAAATAGAGAAGGAAGTCAAGAAGGAAAAACCCCTGCCAATTCCTTACTCCTGCCTTTCTTCTGTTGTTCTCCTCTAACAGTGGTTATTTGTTTAAAGGAATATTCCTGCTGGTTTTGAACCAGAGCTTCATGGCTCTCTTTGCTTTATAAACATCAGACTAAAAAATAAATGTCAGCCTCAAAGACTTTATAGTATAAAGGGAATTATGAAACAGCAATTAATGCAGACAGCTGAATGAATGCAGCAAATAAAAAAAGTTATGTTCTTTATCCAGTAGCATCCTGATCCCTGTCAAGTGTTTTGTAGGTATCATGAGAAAATATGTAAAAAGGCTAACAAGTTCAATAAACTTTAAGGATGCACTTCTCATGCTGGATGAGCATCAAGGGATTGAGAAACAGTGAACAGCATATCTGAAAGTTTGATAAATGCCTGGTCAGTGCCCTGGCTGAAGGCAGAATTTGAGTAGTTTATTACTGGGTGGAAGAAGTCAATAAAATTAGGGAAGATGTTAAGAAGTCAATCAATATGCTTTTATAGAAATAGAGCTGTTGGAGATATGGCTGAAAAGGGATGCAGTAAATGCAACATTTGCAAAACTGAAGGTTATTAGTCCTGAAGAACCTGAGTAATGATAAATTTCCATTTTTCAATGCTAAACCAGAGAATAGCTACTTCACTGAGTATTGCTGGAATGGTAAATAGTGGCAGTATCTAACAGGACATAAATGAGCAGAAGATGTTCCCCAGAACCAGTATCCATCAGCAAGACAGGGAAAATTTGCATGCTTGGTCATCTTTAGTGAGTCTGTAGGCTTAAAATGCGGATTGATTTTAGCAATATCACATAATATTGTTTTTCCATTCATACCACAAAATCGTGATAGATAAGGAATGGATGTTTCAGTCAATATCAGTCAGACATTAACAACTACTATTAGGCATTACCAGCTGCTTATTATTTGCCTCCTTTAGTAAGTGACCAGCAAAATAAAAATTAGTCCAGGAAACAATAATGTAGAAACAAGTGCATACATATGAAATTGTCTGACATATTCTTGAAATACTATAATTTCTGGTTAAACCACTTTAGTAGTCTTCTGGGTAGCCACGCCATAATATTTTTTTTACTATTCATGAGAATGGAAGTAGCTAAAAACCAGATAACAGCAAGGAAGCCAAAAAATTAGCTGTCAGTCTGAGTTAAGAATAGTTAGGTAGCTGGTGTGATGGGAAAAATGCTTCTCATCAGTGTTATGCCTTTTTCTCACCCTACGCAGAAATGCTAAGGGTAAGTTGTAACTCCTGTATTCTGTGTAAATTCTAAACCTTTGGGTCCCAGTCTATGACTTTAATTTTAAGGTTCTGCCACCGTTAAGTGAATAAATACTATGCTAATATATATTAGGAAAAATATATTTAAACATTAAAATTTGTACTTAATAAATTTCTAAGAATATAGTTTGTGACAAGATTAGACTATGACAGTAAAACAGTACACTGGGCAGCCCAAACAATTACTGTAATCAGAACCTTAGAGAGTAGTAACTATGCCCTTAATTCAGTACTTCAGTAGATAATTAATTCAAATCACTTTAGGACTTGCACAGTTAGCAGAAATATGGACATCATACGAACCTGTCTTTGAATTTGACACCTTACAAAACACAGGATCCTGAAGCTACAGGAACAATATTAAAACCTTGGGTTCTATACAACTATTCTAAAAAGTCTCCTTTCTGAAAATCAGAAGTAAATACACTGAAATGCAATGCTCATAACACTACAAGAAATAATATAGCAGTACTTGGTCTCTTATACTTACCTCAACTAATTAACCCTCATAGAGCATGGTTATGTACCATTTAAACCCCATTCAGCTGAGTCATAAACTTCTGATTAGTTTCAGTCAGACAAAAGCGGGCTCACTGAATGGGAATGGATCAGCCAAGAAACTAATCATAAAAATACTAAATTAGGTTCTCAGCAAGGCGAGATGCTTTCATATAAATATATTATGTAATTATCTCTACATAAGTAAAGATTGTGCACCAAGTGAGAGCAGAGCAGTGCGCAAAAGAAAGAAATGAGCAGTGGTTCTTGAGAACAACAGACAAAGGAGATGGCAGCAGATAGAGCAGTTCCCAATGACAACACCAGGCAACACAAGCAAACTGAAGACAAAGGTGCAGACTTATGAATGTAAGATATTCATGAGGAGATGGAATATTCAATGCTACCAAGGAGATTTCCACAGTAAATTGTATTGCAGAAATTCAAACTGAAGCATGGCTGGTGTAGTTCTTCATTTTAGGAAGTGCAAATGCTTAAACTACACATGTGGAAAAGCACAGTCCCAGGCTTGAAATGCTATTTTGGAAGTTCAAAATTTTATCAATTAATTACTAGTTTTCACAACCTGCCTCTCAAAGTGATCACATGAAATGCAGTTTTAGTTGAAGCAGCAACTAATAAGACTATTTTGGAGCTGTCATGAGATTCCTGCTTTTTTATATGAAATTTTTATATCTTTAAAATTTGTCCAGCAAATAAGAAAAACCTTCTGCTTATACTGTCAGTTACATCTTATTTCATCCCTCTGATTCATTCCCTTTACATTCATCAAAAGATCTCACTTAGGTTGTGCAGTGTTGGAATGTGTGTGAACAATATGCTTCTTAAAATGCATGGTTTGGGTCTACATGGTTTAAGATGTGGCTGATGGACTGAATCCTGCCTGAGGAACATTCCTAACTGGACTGGCACATTTTTCTTAAAGGAGCCTCAGTTCAAGAAGTTTGGACAGGACACTGTACTGATGCTACTCCAACACCTCAGCATGTGGTGGTGCATGGTTAGCTTGAGGAAGGAGCATCTTTCCTTATCCTTCTCTTGAGAGGATGAAGAAGCAGAGGAAGGAACACAGCTACCTCATGCTTAAGAGGCCCAGCAGAGGTTGAAGCTGCTGCTGTTGCTGTTACAAAAACACACAGTCTGGACCTCTTGGTTCAGCATCCCTGGCTAACATACTAGGGCAAAGTGTTTCCCTGTGAATCTTTTTTCAGAAGTTTCATGTCTCTCTTGGAGCATTCCAGGGAACTGTGATGATTTCTGGGCTTGGTACTAGTGTGGCCATCTCTGATGGTCAAGAAAAGGACACAGGGTTCTGCTGAGTGCTGCAGGTGAGGTTATAGAGCACAGGTATTATTTTATGGTTCCTCATGCTCTTGCAGTAGCATACAAATGGTCTGCATGGATTGTTGGCTGGTCTTTTATTCTTACCAGTCCCTCCTCCCCACTCAAGCCAAGGATATACTTGTGGATGATTTTGTTTGATTTGTAAAATTATACCCTAAAACAATTTTCATACTGGGACACGTAGACCTGATGTTGTTGACTTCTGAAGTTTTTGAGTTCATTTTCTTTTAGAAGCTTAATGTGTCTTTAACAATTTTTTTTTTTTTTTTTTAATATCTGATGTAGCCACTGTATTGTATCTTATACCCTGGTGTAGGAACACAACACATAAGTATGACAGGTTGAAAAGAACTTTCTATCTCTCTGAGTGCTACCTTGCAGCTTATAAAAAAGCCACTATCTTTAATCTACTTCATAAACATATGAAGCTTTTTTAAAGCTTAGGCTGTTTGTCCTTCTCGATGGGTGTGTGGGATGGAACCATGGTCCCCTTGAATTTAGAAATTAATTTCTAATTGTCTACCTACAGTTGCCAGTGGAAAGTTTCTACATATTTCTTTTGTATTGACATTTTCTGTGAAATGAAATTGATTTTTCCACCCAAGATATATATGTTCGTGAGTACTCACAGAAAGCAATTTTATTGCTGCTTCTTAGCTGCTCGTGCTGAGTAGATTCTGCTCTTCTCCATGTGATTGTCCACATTTGACCACATCTTTCTTGATTATGAGTGATTGAAAGTGACACTATAATTTTAATTAATGTTTAATCAATGCCTGTGATAATATTAAAACTCTGCTATCTAGCCTCATATGGCTAGATCTACACAGAACTGCTGATACCTTTTTTATTGCTGTACAACACTATGATGGTTGTCTTGTGACCAGTTAGTATCTGTCATTTCAAACTGATGAGCCCCCTGGCTTATAGCATAAAATCTAGTTATTAAGTCTATTAAATTCATTCACTTGTGTATGGTTTTTATTTTTCAGTCTTATTGTTAATCCATTTTTCCCTGCATAATATCTTGGACTTTCTCTAAATCGATATCCTTAATTTTATAATATCAGTAAATGTCACATGATGCTTTCTGTCCAAAGTTATGAATCAAAAATATGAAATATTAAGATCATTAATAATAGGGAACCTAGCAAAATTTTAGTAGGAAGACTCCCCCAGTTCATCGGTTTGCTTTTCAGTATTGCTGTCTCTTTTCAGATAAGCCCTTCCCCAGTTTACAAACTTGCACTGTTCCCATTCTCCTGTTTAGCTCTGTAGGTAGTTATAGTCCTTATGTGTTCCAGTATCAAATGCAATACTGAAGGCCATATAGGATAGGTCTCCTGCAGCCCCCCATCCTTAATACAAGGTATTTTATTATTTAAGTCTGTATTTGCCTTGGTGAAGGTAAATAATGCCTTGTATTTTATCCCAGCTTTTCATTTACCTCCATGTCTCAAAATACGCTTTCCTTTGAAGCTCCTAAAAAAGACTTGCACAGTGTCAAGCTCAGAGCAACAGGTGTAAAGTTGTCAGTTTTTCTCTTTCTGAGTTATATTTGTTATGTTATGTTGACATTCTCTGGTAATATGACATCACTTGAGCTGATAGAATTTTGTAATCACTTACTATTGAATTAAGGGAATTATTTCAGTATCTAAGACAGATGATTATCTATTCTGCCTGCCTTAATTTTACTGAACCTTAAAAACTTTGCTGCTGTCTTGAATACAGTGTAGTGTTATCCACAGATTTTCAGGAGTTGTCTGGCTTTGCTGTCATTATCCTGACAGAGTATTGAGTCAGGAAGTTTTGGGGTGGCCATGCCAACATTATCTTTGATTTCAACTTCATTCTTCCTGTGCAGCAACTTCGCTGCCATTTAATTTCTCTTTTTCTCTGTACTGTCAAAGAATAGTATATGTAATTTAATTTATATTGCTAGGTGTCAAGACCTGTCAACTGTCAGGAGTCTGCTTGACTTTTTGGCAATTTTTTGCTTTATCCCTACATTTTGACTTTTAAGACAGAGCTTTCTTGTCATCCCCTGCTGCTCCTCCCTCTTGCCTCCTTTCTTGTAGACTTTTTCCTCTTACCTTATACAGTGTTTAGATAAATCCATTTATTTTCTCAACCGAAGATGCTGCAGACTTGTCAGTGATCTTTATGGAGCTGCCAGCCCTTCAGAAGATACTGATCATCTGAGAAGCCTGTGGTGAGGCTGTGGAACAGAGAACTCAAGGTCTTCGGCTTAGGAATCATCTGTGTATAAGCCTGAACTCTCATTTTTATTTAAAAGTGACATGCAATGTAAAAAGCATTCATTCAGCAAAATGCTGTTAGTAACAACATGCTATTTAAAGTTGTCAATTCAGCTCATTTTGACTCAAAAGGATTACTAAATTATTGTATTTCAGCTCTGCAAAGAATTTACCCTCTTCCATCAGCACTTTTGGCTCAAAAAGGATGTTCCTTCATCATTGCTTTGAAATGGCTTAAGCCACTTTCTGACCAATCTATGATAAATAACAAAAAAATTGTCAGAATGAATTAAGAGTGTCAACCCAGCAGTTTCCCCTCAGCTGAACTTAACTGCATCTTTGACTAAAGAAGGCCATCACTGATGTTTTGTTATCATTTAATTTCTCACCATCTGCTCCATGTGATACCTCTTGGAAACCACACAAAGGTGGGAGGATTATCAGAGCCCAAGGAACATGCTCTGGGACACTCAAGATTTCAGCTTTTCACCAGGCTTGCCAGATGAAATAGAAAGGAAGAGGCACTTATGCTATTTGGAGATGGAAGGTGACCCTTGCCACCAAGGAGGAGGATGGTTGGCAGATATTTCTCAGACAGCGTCTCTTCTGTCTGATACTACCTGTCAAACCAGGCGTGGCCTTGGCTGGGTAGCCCTTATGGTGGCTTTTTCAGCACTGGCTGCAGTAACTGCGAGCTTGTTTTCCTCATTCTCTTAGGGAGTACAAGAGTATGTGTGGCATGCACACAGACCTACATTCCCTTACTCTTCCTCCTCAGATGCTTATTTCTGTTAATCCTTCCTGACATACCATCTCAGCAAAACTGACTGCAGTAAGGATTGAAAAGCCTAATACTACTTTTTTAATTTTTCCCTGCAAGAGTGGTCAATAGAATCAATGGATGCTTGATGTCTATCATGTAATAAGTATATATATATATATTATCACCCTCATTCTCCCTCTGTACTGTCAAAACTTCCTTCATAATCTCTGGATAAAAAAAAAAAGAAGCCAGCGTGGCCATCAGAGTCGATCAACTTGGAAGGAAAAGTTGCATCACTTCAGTAATTTTTCTTTCTGCACCACAAAGATCAAAACAAGAGACAGTGCTATATAAAGTAAGGTTTGAGATGGCAGAGATGTAAAGCAGGAGCTTGAATACAGTGAAAATTAATAGAAAGTCAACTCAAGAAAAAAATATAGACAAGCACATTTTACTTACTAGAAGCCAGCAACCCAGAATGAGCTCTTAGCCACTATGTGTCCAACGGAGCTGCAGAAATTTGAACAGTTATCGGATGGAGGAATTAGGGTTTGGGGGCACTACAGCAAAGGGTGGGTGCAAGAGGAGAACTGATCTATCATGTATTTTTCCTGTATAAAATTTTGATTCTGTGAAAAGAATTTTGCTCCTCTCTCTTCTTCCCAGCAGAGAAACATATGGCCCTGCATTTGGTGGCCAGCACTAGCAACAGATTAACAACTCTGATAAATACTACATTTTGCTATTATGACAGTAAATGCTTTTAGACCTGGGCATAATGAGACAAGAGATTTCATAGCCACAGAAAAGCATGTTTTCTACGAATTAGGAGCACAGTATTGATTTATAATTACATATATTAGATAGAATGGTTTATATCTCCAATAATCTTTAAAGGCTACCATCTGCCTGTAGACAAACTTAAGGAAACTTAATTTGGATAAAAACCTGCTTGGATAGTTAATTCAGTTAAGGGATCAATTTCTAATAAAATTGAAGGATTGGGCTGTGTGATAATCCTTTGAAGTACCTCTAGCAGCAAATTTATCCTTAGCTTTTCTTCACCACAGTGCCACACTGGCTCTCAGCTTTCTGGTAAGTGACATACCCAGTAAGGTCAATAAAAACTGACTCAAACAAAATTGAAAGAATTTTAAAACTACTGCTGTTGTAATATTAATAATAGCAGTAAAACTCGTCAAAATATAGATGATAATAAAAGAACATTAAAATATGTAATAGTGATATGAGGTAAGTTAGATGTTTTTAAGATTCATTTAAAAATAAGAATTATGAATGCATGCACATATACTAGATAGAAATGGGATCAACAAAGGCCTTCAGTGTTATGGGATAGACAGACATGAAATGAGGACAGAACAGAGGTGTTTAAGTAAATGTCACTTTGAAATGTCTTAGTCTTTCAGAACAGTGTTTCTGCTCTTAAACAAAAGCAGTTTCTATGCAATGAACTGCCTGGTATTTACTGACTCCCCCTGCACTCTGTGCCCTTAGCAATTTCCTTTGAACTCTCTCACACAGCAGAGTATGAGGTCCAGATCAATTTGATAAATAGGAAATCATAATGAGCTGTTTATAATAGATTTAATTGCAGTAAAGGATGTTATGTTTTCTTTCAAGGTGTCTTTACAGCTAATGTGGAGATACCATTTTAATGGTCTGGGCTTCGTGGTGTCAATTTAATGGTTTACATCAGATTTGTAAATCCTCCATGACATTTTTATTAAAGGAAATATTACTTCATCTACTATGCTACTAACAGCATATAGTTTCCCTAGGTAAGTGAGAAATTCAGACCATCGTCAGAGCTTAGCTACATTAGCCATTTGTGGTGAAAGAAAAGCCTCTATTAATGCTTATGCACAAGGATTAAGATGACTTGAATGCTGTAATCCTTCCTGTTCGACTATTGGCATCATGCTGCCATCTGACAACAGCTGTTTCCTTCTTAATCTGATGGAAAAAAAAAAGGTGGTAGATTGTTACTTGCACCATTACAAGCTCAGTCATTCCATTTTATGTTTTAGTAAATATGAACACTGTATCATAATAAAACCCTCTTAAATGTATCCATGTGTTACATATAGTACAGTCTTGTTTATTTTTGTCCGCTGCTTTAGTAAGTACCCAAAGAACCAACAGACATTGTTCTGCACCAGCACTTTATTTTTAGTTCTGTAGTTAGGAACAGCAGGATCCAAAACTTGTCATGAGGAAAAACCCCAGGCATTTGGGGCACGTAAGAAAAATGAGTAAGCATTGTATGTCATGACACTTTGTAATCACAACTCTTGGCAGAAGGCCAAGCATGGAGTTCGTAGAGTCTTTTGAAGCTACTGGAGCTGGAGGGTCCTTGGAACTGGGTATCAGGCTGACATCTCTGTATTTCCTGACAGCTGCTACTTTCAAGACACAAAAATACATTTGCCTCACCTATTCCCTGAGCTTCAAATTGTTGGGTACTTAGGTGAATCTTGGAGTTCTGAAACTCATCCATGAGAATCTGGTTTGGGCACTGTTGGATCATAGTCCCATTATAGGTGCTGGTTTGACTGACAGCTACGGGTATGCCCGCATATATTGAATGCGTTTGGTACTGGGGATGAAAGCTTGCTAAATGACAAAGCATTCCTTGAAAGCAGAAGGCTGAGCATTTGTATTATTTTTTAACAAAAAAAATCTTTTGAGTTGGTGGTGCACAGAATAGTGACCGCTGTTGCTTGTGAAGCTGGAGAATTTAACCTGAAGGTCCTGTCCTTTATGTATGTTTTCCGAGTTTAGCTTGGGAACACAATGGAATTCAGGCATGGATAAAGGGGAGGGAAAAAAGGGTCACACTAAAAATCAGGCAAAGTTAGGCAAATAATTCTGTACCTTTCAAGACTATAAACTTTATTATAATTTCAGGTAAAATCCTCTGAACATGAAATAGGGATGTCAGTATTTACAAGAAGAATGGAAGCTGCAGAAGGCAGCTGGTTTGCACCCACCATTACCCAGCACTGTGTGTATGTGTGCTGTAGATCACCCCAAAGGTACAAATCTCTTAAATATACAGGCAAAGGGGAAAGGATTATGGGAGTGTCAGATTAGGAACTGGTTTGCTCTGATCCAGACAATTATTATAAACAATTCTAATTATTGATGGCAGAAATACTCAGAGTCATCTCAGAATTTCCAGCAGCAGAAATCTCAGCTTCTGGGGAAAATGGACTTATGTTCAGTCTCCCAAAATACACCTCTAGCCCCATAGCTGTTGAGGGAAGTGAAAACAAAACTGCTGCCTATTTTGCAAAACACAGAATATTGCTAATAGCAGGATAGAAAGGAAAAATGGTTCTACTCTTCCTATCAGATACACACTGTGAGAAACAAAATTCCTTAATGTTTGAGGTTGATGGTTCCTCAGGCTGGAACACCCACCCCATGAACTGTCTGCACAGAGACTGAGCTTCTCATTAATTTCTGGAATCATGCTCTGGAATTTGTGCAACTATTAATTTGTGATTCAGAGGATCTTTGAACCTACTCTTGAATTAGCTGAGACTCATGCTGAGATTGTTAACTTAGCAAATCACTTGATTCTGCCGTTCTCCTTTGTGTTAGCTGCTTCCAGTAATGAGACTTTGCATGTAAATACAAATAGTTGGGGCAAAATAAAAAACTGTAGCCCCTAATAGATAAAATTAAATATTGCAGGTATTTTCATGACACTGCAGAATGTGTGAATAGTGATCAAGTGTTTAGGAATGAAATGGAAGGAAACAAAATATGGAATTATCTGCTTATATTAAATATCTGCTGTGTAAACTGTATTTAACACCATCTTCAAACAGATGAGTTCTTGGGAGTATTCTCAAGGGGATTTATTTTATTTGCACCATCTATCTTGGTTTAATCTGAACTAAATAAAATTCATTTAAAATTCATTCAAAATTCATTCCTAGGCTTCAGTCCTGCTGACTCAAACATAACACCAAAACCAAACAATCAGCAGGACAGTCTTTGGGCATCAGTATGAGCTGTATTATGAGCTCTGGCGATGCCTGTGAACGTAATCTTTGGAAGGACATAGGACCTGATAATATATACTGACATTTTACAGTGAGAACAGATTGGTTTTAGAAGTGTTCTAATCCAGAAGTGTTCTATTTTTTTTTACTTTTTGCTGTAGCAAAATGCATTTGGCAGTTTTTATTCATTAACTCAAAATATCACTCAGAAATTCAGTGATGCAGATGTCTTTCTGTTTGTCCACTGACATTTTTGGTATTTACATTTCCAGTCAGGGCATAAACACAACAGTTTCACTGACTAAAGAGCACTGTTAAAATTTAAATGCATGTTTATTTTTTGAATACATAATTCACTGAATTAAGATAACACTGAACATCCACTATGAGCTAGGGACATGGCTTGCAGTTTAGAAAGGGGCCTGTGTTCTGCAGATAAGTATGCTGTCAGTGTTACTCTGTGTTTAAAATGTTTCAACTACAGGGGCTAGAATTGGAGAATTGCTTCATTTCTGCAAAGCTGGAGCAAGCCAACCTGTGCATCACAAGATCCATGGTTGGGAATGAGTTCCTGAGAATTACCTGGGACCACTGCATATTAAATGTGATCCAGATTTCCTTGAAAGGTGATGGTTTAAAATCTAATCAGGAAATAGTATCCTCAAAAAGTTCAATAAATTCAATCATAAATTAAATAGGATGTGTTACTTTTTAAAAAGATATTTTTAAAAATAATGCAGTATAATAAAGATACTTTTGCTAATGTCCTATATACGAATTTCTACTTTTTGTCATTCACATGCATCTCCATTACTTTCATTGTTGCAAGAAACCAGAATTATTTTAAATTATGGCCTATTTGAACATAAAAGTTGCTCTACCTGTTTGGATAGAAAGTCTACCTACCTGTATCCTACTTGTTTATAAGACACCCGTGAAAGAGTTTTAAAGAAGGGGAAATATTCCCAATGCTTTCACCAACCTGCAGCCATATGCTGCCAGGCAATTCCTGAGCCAGATGTTCTTTCTATGTGTTTAGCAATAGTCCATGGATGTATTTTCTGCAAACGTGTCCGGTCTTGCCGAGAACTTGTGTAAGCTTTTAGCTTCACCAGCATCCTGTGGCAAGCAATAACGCTGTGTAATGAAACATTATGTGAAATGCCACCCCCTTCAGTTTGTTTTGAATCAGTTTCTTCATTGCAGTTACTGTTATTTCCCCTTAGTGCTGCTGCTGGAAGAGACAGTGAACAATCCATTGATATAACTCTTTTTCTCCTTTGAGGTTTGTATCTTAATAATTTAGTTCCCTGTCTTCACCTGTAGACTACCTTCTCTGCTCTCTAAGAGTGTTTGGTGGCTTTTTAAAATTGGTCCTGTAATTACAGTAGCCTGCAGTCAAATAACTAGGATTACTTGTATGAGCAAGGTATATTCAACTGTCCTGAAATAGAAATGGTATTTAATATATTTTGAATCTGAATATTGTTTAAATGTAAATACAGCTTCCATTATATTTTATTCGGATGTTTGGGACAATCGGCCTCTTAACAGAAAACCTGATCTGACTGTACAATTTAGGCCAATACTTATTTTATCATTAATGCACATTGTTTGCTTCAGTAAGAATATGCTATGCCAAAAGAGTTTGCCATGTACTTTTATGAGTTAAAAGTCTTTCTGACATACACCAACTATAGTACAGTAAATGCTATTGGGAGATTTGTAAGTATATTCTCAGTATTCTTCTGTACTTTGCAATATGTCTATAATTTAAGAATGGTACTTAATCATCTATTCCAACACTTCTGTAATTTCAGACCCTAATTGTGAATAATACAAAATACAGTACACGTAGTGGGCCCTTGCACAGCAACTGTGATGAAGCTTTATTTTAAAATTTTGGCCATGCTTTTCATTAAAGTACTTATCTGCAGCCAAGAGAATAGGAAATTAGGTTGACTAAAATAGCTACAGTAGTCTGAACTGAATAGCTAAAAGTAGGGAATTCTACTGATTAAAGCAGGGTACTTGAAACATGGCAACATCCTAAAATTATTACTATTTCACAGCTTGTTTGCAGCTAAAATATTATGTACCTGCTTCAAGGGGAAGAACAACATTGCAATTTTGCCCATGTGTGTAGTACATTAGGCAGCACTTAAGACATTTAAAACTATTATGGTTATATATTGTAATATATATTTCTCCATAATGTTACAGCACACATTATACATTGGGCTGATTCCTTGTGAAAATATCTTCCTGTGATTACTGTAATGAAATGCACTTTGGCTAGATAATAACCTGATGCTTCCACAAATAGATAACTCTGAAACTGAGGCTAGGAAAAAGCAGAATCTTCAGTTTGAAAACTGCTCCTATGAGCAACTGCTCTTAGAGTAACAATAATCTTTTATAGCGATTTTGTCTTAAATTTTAGTGATGCTCCAAAGCAACTGAAGGGAAAAAACAGGCTAAGAAAAAAAAAATTATTTTGGTGAGCATGCAGCTTTTTTCCCCTTAACTGTCTATTCATGGCCAGGATCCCCAAAACTGTCATAGAGACGTGTGGTGTTTGTGCTGTTGCTTTGGTAAAACTAAAACTAAGACATGTCCGAAGGTTCAATGGCTGAAGATAATTTTTCTAATTGTGGAAGTGCTTTTTGGGCTTTTGCACTCCTGAAAACCAGCCTATTTCAGTGAGAAATGTGGATTTTTAGAAATGATAGCTCTACTAGGAAAGGCCCTACTGTGGCTGCAACAGAAAAGCACTTAATACTACTACAGCCCCCTAAATACCTGAGCAGGTATTAAATGTTACAAGTACTCTTATATTGATAAAATTTATCTACACTAGTGTGTTTTTTCTGTACCGATTCTGGAAGAGTTCAACTGCCAAAATTAAAGTGTAGAAGGCCCTAGTGAGAAAGCTTCCAGCCCCAAATTCTTCTAATTCCTTTGGGATGTGCCTAAAACTTGAGTGCTGTTGACAAGTGCCCAGTGTGAACTGTGAGTATCTTTCTGAACAAGAAAGGCAGAGGGAGCTGACACCTGGTAATCCCATCATTTTGGTGGATGCTGTAAAGGGAATAATTGTACATGAATTCTTGTGGAATTTCACATTGCTGTTCCCTTCTCCTGTCTGTTTTGGGTTTTTTTACCCAAAAGAAAGAGTGCTGTAGTTTTTTACCATAGTGCTATTTCTTAAAGGATCTCTCTGGTACTAAGAATGATGTTGAAATAAATCAGAAGGTGATCTAAGCAAAAAATGCAAAAAGAAAGCAGAATGATAAAATATTGGTTGTCCTGTAATTATCCCCCAGTGAAAAAAACCCCAACAAACAAATGAACCACAAGGAAAAAGCAATTTGAATACTTAAATATTGCAAATCTCTTATGGATCCAAAACCCAGAGAGCAAACATTTCACTCATGGATCTACTTATTTGTTCTTCAGAAGAGAATTTACAAGCCGAAAGCCAGGCTGGTGGACTATCCAGTGGCCGGTGGATGGGTCCTGGGCCAGGGGACTGAAGTCTTGGTAGGAGCTACCCTGGTGCCCATCTCTTCTGCATCACCTCAGAGATGAGTGTAAAGGGGCCCAAATGTTGCAGGAGATGCTGAGCTCACAGGACAGGAACAAGGAGCTGAAATATTAGTTCAGGAAAATCGGCAGAAGCTTAGTCTCTGAGTCCAGTGGGGCCATCATTTTGCTTGATGTGCTCTGGCAGTAGAAAAGCTGCAGTATTCTACTGTCCTGTCATTTATAACCCCATTTCCCAAATCTTTTTCAGCCTTTGATGAAGTAAAGCTACCTTCTTCACAAACACTGATGATCTCAGCTATGGAAACATAACTTCCTGTTCTGCAATGTAGGCATTTATCTTATAATTTATCAAATTGCCTTTTATCTACTTATCAATCCTTATCATCTGTTGCCTTGAGAACCTCAGATGATCTATGGTAATGCCTATTAGGGAATTAGAAACACTGGAGTGCTGATCATTATATATCTGCATATATAGGCAATGAGGGAGAAAAAAACCATTTGTATAATAGTTGAGGTTTGCTTGTTTTTGGCCTCTATGCTGGTTTTTCCATGCTTCTGGTTTGTCCTTCACCTTACAGCTTGAGAAAAGCAAATCACAAACAATAGGATTTTCATTTGAGTACTACTTGATTGTTCCTAACCAGCTAAGCTAACAGAAATGTGATTTTTTTGATATTTATTAATAACACTGTTACAATTCTGAGAAAATTGTAAAGTCTCCTCGAGTGGAGGTACTTGTATATAGTTGAAGCTTTTGTACATCAGCCAGCAGGTGATGAAAGCTCCTACAGATGATTATCCTGTCATGTACTGCTGTAAGATGTTCCAAAACAAAGGTAAAATATTAAGTGCTAAATCCACTCAAGAGTAGAAGAACTACATTGTATTAGAGGTATCTTCTTTGTAATATTTTCCACCAAATTTAATTGTCATTTATGCTCACATACAAGGTGAGTCCCCTTTTCAATGAGAAACTGTGGAATACTTGATTTACTGAAAGTGCTCACTTCTATTTCAATTTTAAAGATGGTAGAAAATGTATTTGGAAAAAGTGGTGAAACCAGAAGTTTACTCAGCTGATTTACTATACTGGGATTGTTAAAATGCATAATTACTGATACAGAGATGGTAGTCTGGCTGGAAATTATGTTACCTTTCAAAATGTTACCTTTCATTAACACAAAATGCAATCCTCAGCTCTTTGTATCTGCTTGTCTCTTCATTCACAGTATATAAAGTGGCACAACACTGTCTTTTTGGTCAAGAAAGGATAGAAAAGAGATGCTGATGATTCTTTGATATTTTAAATAATTTGTCCCATGGTAAGAGATAGAGGGAGTCATCTAAATTCTGAGATGGAAATATTACAGACCAGATTATAGTGCCTTCTGCCAATTCGCTTTTATTTTTAGTAAAAAATATTCTGCTCAAAGGAGGCAATTGTCCCACTCTGCTGTGCACTGGTGCAGCCTCACCTTGAACACTGTGAGCAGTTTTGGGCACCACAATATAAAAAAGACATTAACTATTAGAGAGTGCCCAAAGGAGGGCCATGAGGATGGTGAAGGGCCCTGAGGGGAAGCCTTATGAGGAGGGTTGAGGTCACTTGGTCTGTTCAGCCTGAATGAGACTTAGGGAAGACCTCATTGTGGTCTGCAACATCCTCATGAGGGGAAGCAGAGGGGCAGGCACTGATCTCTTCTTTGTGGTGGCCAGTGACAGGACCCGAGGGAATGGCCTGAGGCTGAATCGGGGAGGTTTAGGTTTGGTATCAGGAAAACGTTCTTCACCCAGAGGGTGGTTGAGCACTGAACAGGCTCCCCAGGGATAGGGGGAGATAGTGTATAAGGGATAGTGTTCTGGGAATTGCTTTCTGTCCCTGAGAAAAATGCATTCTTCCACTGATGCAAGTTACTATCACTGCTCCCATTGATTTTCAAGTGCCAAGATGTAACCAGGGGCAGCCAAGAGCTGCAGATGGTCTTTCTCATCAAAGACCAAACATCAATGCAGCTGCAAGTTGTTACTGCTCACTCTGACCCCACTTCCCTGTGGCAGCCATATGGCTTGGAACCATTCCCTGGGTTCTCTTCCCTCTTGCAGGATACATGTGTGCATCCTCCTCTGAAAACCACCCCACTTCCCCAGATGGTTTTGTGTTGTTCAGTACTGTTCTGATTTTGTTTGTGACCGTATTAATTTTTCCCAATAACCCTATGATTGTATTTGATAGATTGAAATTTCAGGAGACTTTATCATAGATGTCCCCATAATATTTATGTTTACATTCATGTACATTTACATTGCTTTCCACATATGCATCCTCAAGTTACTTCAGCTTCCCTCTTTTTTTTTTAACTTTTTTGGACATATGGCGAACAGTATTGTGCATAGCGTGAGTTATTAAATAGTAAGACAGTACAGCAAATCAAAGTAAATCTAACCATTATAACATAAATACAGTTTTTAGGGGTGAATATCTTCCAAGTGAACTGCAAATGTTATGTTTTTCCTGCAGAAACTACACTATAATATCTTGATGTAGGCAAATGTTCAAGTTTTGCTTTCTGTAACTCCAGCAATTGCTTCCAAAATACACGGCAGTGGTAGTATATTCTTGCCTTGTAATCTGCAGCTCTGTCTGAACCTTGCTCTACAAACCTATCACAATTTCTTTGCAGTCAAAGATGAGCAAATTAGTGCAAATTTATTAAAATTAACCACTTGTGATTGTCACAAATGTACCCTAAGAGGACTGAAGCCTTATTGGCTGCAGATTTGATGCTTTGTTTAAAATTATTTGTGACTTGTTTATATGGCTATGCATCAGTCTAGAGATACTCATGAACTTTGTAGTTGTTGCTGGGTACATGGTACTACAGAAGAGCTGTAATAGTGCTGTGAGTTTTTATTATTCTTGGTGTATGACTGGTATTTTTTCAGTTTTCTAACTGGCTTTCAGCCAAAAAGAAACAAAACCTCACATATTTATTTCTTATACAAATTTTTGCACAATTATTCATGTTAATTGTCCTTGTAGTTGTTATTCATGAGAGTTGCTTTTGAGTACCTGTGAAGAGTAAATAAAAAGTACTATCATAAACAATCTGTTTTTTCTTACAGCTTAAGTTTATCAATTTTTTCATTCAAATTTGTCCAATCTTTGTTACAATAATGTTTTCAATCCCAAATATCATATACTTACATTCATTTTTTTTCAAAATTGAAAGTTCTAAATGTTGTTGTCAGAGCTATTTTATACAAAAAATGTAAAAAAAAAAAAATGGTTGTGTGAAATGAGCCTTGTAAGCTCATGAAATAGGCAAGACAAGCAAGACTGTGGGAACTTCCAAGCCTTCTTTCTGATTTGTCTATGATACTTGCAAATGTGGTTATAAAATATATTGTCCCATTAAGATGGTATATCTTAAACTGTAGTTGGAACCTCACATGTGGTTGAAGAATGGTGTCTTTCTTTTGGATTTTAGTTAAATTTCTGGAAAATGCAGTTCTGAGTTGATGTGAACCATTTTTAAAATCCATATTGAATTCAGAAGATTGTTTCCACTCAAAATAGCAAAAATAACACTGACATCTTAAAATATTCCATATTAAGAGTGGCTGAATTTGATTGCAGTGTAAAATGTGAGAGAAGGAAACACTTCTCTAAGATTTGTTTGGGATGAAAGAAGATGATGCCAAATGAATAATTTTGTCAGTAAGAAAGAACTAAGAATATTTTGCATTGTGTTAACTTGAATTTTCAGTGGTATTCGTCAACCCTTATAGAGAAGTGGTTTTCTTTCTCACAGCCCATGACTCATGCAATTGTTCCTTTGTTCTGATGCATTTCTCCTCGGTGCATAATGACATTTCTGGATAGCTCTGGCTTGCTCAGCTTAGGATTGTGTCACAGTTTTCATGAGCTTTCCTGACTGACTAAACTCTTCTCCTTTGTGGTTGCTCTGTTCTACTTCACCAGATGTTTTTGTTCTGCAACTTCAGCTGTGATCAAATCTGCAGGCAACAGCAAAATTAGAAGGGTAAGGAAGAGAAGAGCTCCCAGTCAGCGTGCCGACTGACTTAGTTAACATGTGTGGGAGAGAGCATGGTTTCAACTTCCTAGCCAGATGCAGACTGAAAAAAACTATCCCAGACCCTTCTGGAGCCTGATCTAAAGTAGGGGGTGGGGATGGTGGTAACAGACCCTGAACCCGAGCGATGGATACAGCCTGTCTGTGAAGCAACAAATCACTCATTTCTTTCCAAGTATGTTCTCTGTGCTTGCTAGCACCCCCTCCATATTTCTTGGTGAAACTGCAGCTGATGAGTTCATCAGTTGTTACATCTCAAATACGGGATAGAGGGGTCTATTTCCTGGCCTAAAGAAGAGAGCTGGGGTTGTTAGCTACAAGAGTCTTCTCCACTCCTGTCTCTTCAGTGGGTTTGGTGCTGGTTGCAATGTCCAAGAGAAGAGACAAACCTAGGATTTCTGGCCTTCATGACAGCAGCCTCTCAACAACAAAGTGAATGTATTCAGTGTTCACCACATTTAGGTAATAGTTTGGGAGAATTAAGAAGGAGCAAGGTCATTATATTCTGAAAATACAACCACCTTTTCATAATTAGTGGCATATGTGAAGTCATGGTTTATAAAATCCAAGTTGTATCAAAAGTAGCTCAAGAAAAAGGGGTCATTCAGAGTTACCAATGAAAATCTCTTAGTCTCCACCATTCATGATAGCTTCCCCTTTCCCAAAGTGGCATGAAACATCAGTTGTGGCATTCAGTTTTCCCCAAAAGTCCTATATCTCATGTGGAGATGCTATAAAGTGCACTAGATTTATCATCTGTTCTCTATGCTTGTGGATGCAGAAATCTATGCTATTTTATCCCTATTAAATCACACACCAAATGAAAGTAAATGTAGTGATGTAACGGGAAATAACTTGCTGCGTTTTTTGGTACCGTTCAATGTAATTGAACATATGGTGAATAATCCTCATAAATAGTTAGATATTATTAGCCCTGTTATATAGATTCCCTGTTCCAGGGAAAGGGAAGCAAGGATTGATATGGGGGTTTTTGCAAGGTCACACTACAAATACATGTGGATAAATTACCTCTACAGAAACAGATATACTTCTCTGGGTAAAATTCAACAGCTGTCTGACCACGAGCAAAAACATAAGGCAGATGAGAGCCTCAACCACTCAATCCCCATGCTGTGCTTTACATAAGGTAAGCAGATGGGCAGCAATGGGCGAGATCTGAATTTCTCCCGAGAAAGCATTCAAGAAAAACCAAAGAGGATAAACTAGAATAAATTCATGTGCTCATGTGGATAGTCTCAAAAGCAGCAGCGGTAGTTACTGTTTCACCTTTCGCAAAGTCATGGAATTAAGAATTACCGAAGCAGCCACCAGAGTGCACCAGATACATTTTAGAGCAACTTGCAAGAAAAGCGAACAACGTAAGAACTGTTACTCGCTTTTCTTGTGGTCTTCTTTTGTTTTTGCTAGGGGAAACAAATCAGCTCTTTAAATATGTGTGTGGAAGACAGTGAGGAAGAAGGTGAAGGTTCAGAAAGCTAGGAAGGCGTCACTTCTCTTACCTGTGCCCATACCCTTGCAGGCGCTTCAGTGACAATTGTGTCTTGCTTGCTAAATTCCACCATGTATTGAACTGCTACCTGATAATAGTGGATATATTTTTTCATGAAAAATATCCTGTGAAAATTTGAATATAGGTTACACATTAGCTTACGGGGTCAGACCATAAAAAATGTTCCCCATGTGCTGGCTAGCAAACATGTTACCAGCCTTCTGTGTACAAATCTGCTTTCTGAGTACAAATCTGCTTTCTGTGTACACATCTGTGACTTCATCCCCACCTTTGCTATTCAGGGATGTGTAAGCTGATCTGAAACACCTCCTACATATCAGTACATTTTGAAACACTGACTACTCCACATTGTGTATGCCATATGGTGCACGTTGTAACTGAACATTGCATCTCCCATATTTGGAAGGGCAACATAAAAGCATTAAAGGTGAAGTTTATCAGGCAGATGTGCACATCTGCGTGTGACCTACTCACGCAATCAGCCTTTCTAGTCAGTGGAAATAAATTGACAATTCTGGCACATGATTTTTCTTTATGTGCCAAAGTGGAGGTCCAACATAGAGCAGAGGATTTTACCCTCTAAAAGTGCATTTCTTTCACAGACTTTCAATGGAAAGTAAAATCAGTTGCATAGCTCTAGACATCAAGAGTTAAGTAACCTGTAATCTACATTTTTGTATTATTCCTAGCATTGATTATTAACAGCTGCAGAACACTCTTCACATATGTCGTTCTTTAGGTAGTGGAGTGCAGCAATACATGAAATGTGAAGCTTCATGAGGGTTCATCTTTCAGTATACAAACAACTTTCCATTTCATGTATTTTCTGGCTGCTGGCTGGAACCCTGGAAACATAATTTGGACAATGGAAGCGCTGCCATTTTGTTTCAATGTAAATGAGGTGAGTGAACTGATGAGACATTTTCTGCTTAGTTTAAAACCCAGCTGAACAAATGCTGAAATAGATAATAGAAGCGAAAGGTTGAAACCCTCCTGCATTAAAAATATACTTTAAAAGTCCAGTTGTACTTTTACTTTAGCACTGCATTGGTTGTCCCAATGCTCTTGGACAGGGGGATTTCTAGACCTCAGCAGGAACAAATCCAGCTACTGCCATTGAAGTCAGTCTGTGAATTTAAATTTGTCAGCTGACTTGTTACTGTTTCCTCTCCAATTCTTCTTAGTGGGTTGCATTTTTATCTGCTGAAAATTAACGCATCATTAGGAACTGCAATGTGAAAAATCACCTAACACATATTTTAAAAGAATAATCATGTATTTATACAAAATATGAAAATCAGTGTGATTTATTTTTTAATTTGGGAAAATTTTTTAAATGAAAATAAATAGCTCTGCAGTGAAGAGTCAAAAGCATATGTTGAACATATGCATATTCAAACCCTGTAAAGCAGCGATGAAGGATGGCACTGCTGAGAAGTTCTCTTTTTAGCAGTTGTTTTGTAAGGAGAGCACTAAGACTGAGAACTCTGCATGGTCTGCTTGGCTTTCGTGACGATTATACTGAGTGTAAAGGCAGTGCATGACATCTTAATCTAAATATTTTAACTCTTTGGAGGAGTCTTGGATTCTGATTTGATAGACTGATTTGTAATCTCCTTTCTCAATAATATCCTCCTTTTAGCACATAAACCTAAATGCTTCAAATGGTGCCTTCTTACCTAGTTGTTTATAGTTATAGAATGGTTTGAGTTGGAAGGGACCTTAAGGACCATGTAGTTCCAACCCTCCTGCCATGAAGAGGGAATGCCACTCACTAGATCGAGTTGCTCAGGGCCCCATCCAATCTGGCCTCGAACACTTCCAGAGATGGGGCATCTACAGTCTCTCTGGGCAATCTGTTCAGTGCTTCACCACCCTCTGAGTAATGATTTTCTTCCTAACAGCTAATCTAAACCTGCCTGCTTTCTGTTTAAAACTACTGTCCCTTGTCCTGTCACTATCTACCTATATAAAAAGTCCCTCCTTTTTAAAAGCCTCTTTAAGGTACTAAAAGGCCTCTACGAGGTCTCCCCAAAGCGTTCTCTTCCCTATGAACAACCTTACTTTCCAAATAAGCATGCCTGGACCTTATTAAGAAGAAGAATATTAACCACAAACTCAGGAATTAATGACTTCAGTCAGATTTAGGCAGAAGATATACCAGTGAAAGAGAGTAGTGATATTTCTGTCAGTTTACAGCAATAATACATCTGTAGGTCAGAAATAGCTATTTGTCTCTAGTGTGGATTGGGAATAATTTAATCAAAGAAAACCATGCTGGTATTATGCTGTCATAACAGGACTGAGTTTGATTGTTGCAATAATGAGCGACACAGAGTCTCCAGGCAGGTGCAAAGGAGAGCTGCTTTATTGCAAAAACCCGGCCTTTTTAAACACTTCGCCGGTTATCTGTTTACACAGTCTTAAAGCACAACAAACATAATTCAACCAACCACCATACGCCACGATGTGAGCACGCGATGGTCACGCAGCAGGTTTTTCTACCCTTAATTCAACTGTGTCTCTTTCCCACAGTCCTTTTCTACTTAGCCAAAGTAACAGGCCTGAGCCATGATTTTTAAAGGCAACAAGGCCTTCATGCAACATTTGATCCTATCAAGTATAGGAAAAAGTGTCTACAGTTAAGCTCCTAAATCTACTTCTATGTTTGAAGTGAGTCATAATAAAGACAGATGTAAGGAGGGAATAAATATCTCTTGTGGTTTTATCTATTCTCATTTTTTAATAGAACTTTTTTCTTTCTAGCTCCTTTTCTCACTCTCCTTGTGATATGCTTACAAAAGCTTTCTTAAGCTTTCTTATTTCTTACTCTCCACTTGACTGCTACAAACCTATTCTGGGTTTTGCCTTTCTTAATCTCCCCCGCACCCCAAACAAGGCAGGTTCTCCCCCTTCTCCGTTTGCAGCAAAATTGTCTTTTGAGCAGCCCCTAGTGATGCCACATTGACTACATTTTGTTTCTGCATTCTTCTTTTTACAGCGAGGCTGCAGCATGTTGTGGTGTGCCTTAATTATGATGTGTTTTAAGATGCTTATCAAAGAAAAAGCAGCTTACATTTTTGTTCTTATAGCACCTAATATATATATTTAGTTTGGGCAAAGGGCTTTGGAAAGCACTCATTAGACATGGAATGCTCTAAGTGTTTTACTTTTATTTCAGTTATATTTTAGTTATTTTTTAAAGGAAGTTTTATAACTAAGTGGAGTATTTGGCATGCAACCAATTAGCTGAAGCTTTAGACAAGGCCACATCCTGAGGACATTGGTATTTATGTTTAGTTATTCTGGACTAGTTTAAAAGAAAAAATTGGGTTCTTCAGAAAATAATTTTACATTCTGCATATGCTGTTTAACAATTAACCACATGTGCATTTAAAGAAAGAGCCAAAGGCACCAGCTGATAGGAGTGCTAACATCCATTAATAAGATGTTTTCTCACCTCATGCTGATGTATTTCCAAGGTGAGCAGTAAAAACAGAAGAGTCTTGTTTGCGTGCTCCTGTGAAAAGTTAGGCTAATTTTTGCCTTTGGAACACAGCCTGAGATGTAGAGAGAGTGCAACACCTTTGCAGTGGGAGTACAGGAAAATCTTTTCCCAGTCCTAAGTTTTGCAGTGGTTTCATGTCCTTGTTTTTGTGAGTGTGTAGGTACATGCAGACAATTTGTCTCAGTGCTCTTGGTGTATACTGCCAGTTAAACTGTTGTAGCCATACTAAGCCACTGCTGAAGCTGAACTGAAGCTGTACCTTCTCTTTTACCACTCCCTTTGGAGAAGGAGAACATCTGTGGAGGTGAGGCACAGATGTCTTTCTTATGCATTGTAAATATTAAAAAAATTAAAGAATCACATAGTTAAAAATTGGCCCATTTATTTTTCTAATTTATGTGCATAGAGTATCTATTGGTACTAATGTCTTTTTAATAATTTTTTTTAATTTCATGTAAAAATTTTGATTAAAAATAAACATTACAAAAAATATTTTAGCCAAAATACCTTGGCTAGCTGCCTACAAATAAAACATCCAAGAAACCATGGAAGAGGTAGGCTTTATTAAAAATCACCCCACTTTCAATAATTTATATGAATTTAAAACTTAAGGCAGCACGTGACCCTCCAGTGTGTGAGAAATGAAAAGGCAACTCTGTAATGGTTGGCCTGTTGAACATCATCCAAGTTTTCCTGTGCCTGTAATGCTGGGACTCTTCTCAAAATTTAATGGTGACTTTCACCTTTTTAAAGAAATCAGGACTTCCTGTTTGGCACTCTGTAGAAGTCCATCATCAATGGCAAAAATGACTAGGACCCCTCCAAAGTCACCAGCTGTAAGTATCAAGGACTCTAGAGGACAAACTTATCTTGCTCACACATGACCAGAAGTTCTGCCTGTTTGCTTCTCTGCTGGGACCAACTTCTCAGTGGCCATAGGACGAGATTTCTGTGCTGCTCCTGCAAGGCAGCTCTGTGCCGGAGAACAGATGCACAGAAAACTGCGTGGTCCATCCACAAACTTGGGTGCAGCATTCCAGCTGAGGTGTACAAGGTTTAAATGAGTGAAGGTTCAGAACTCATGCCCACGCGTTCCAGAGCACCTCACAGAGCCAAGCACTGAATTTTGCAGATTTTAACTGCTAGCAGAGCAGTTGCATGATTTGTTTGTTTTAAAAGGAAAAAAGTAAACACAATGCATAGTACACTCCTATTGAAGTTGATCCTTTCAGTTCTAGAACAAACTGATAATAATTCAGAGAAATATGCATATGTGAACGAGGCCACAAATTACAAACATAAATAGCATATGTTCATTTACATGTTGCCATGGAAAAAACCAAACAGGTTTACGTGTTGTGTTACAGGTCTTGCCTACCAATTCAAAACTAACACCAAGGCAGTGAGTCCCATCTCATCAGAGCCTGTGCCAAGGCATAGAGGAAGCTTTGCCCACCAAAAATGCCGACCCAACGCTGCGCTGCTCTGGCTGTCACTGGTTGATAGAGCATGACCTTGGAGCTAATGGCGATTGGTTTAAGGCCCAGCAGCTCTGAGGCAGCTCAGTCAGCAGTGTCCTTGCTCGATGTTATCCCGTCGTGATTTTTATTACAAGAGCTTGTCATTTAAAAAAAAATAAACTACATTTTTTTTGTGTATGAAACATTAAAGCACTCACCAAATAACGCTGTGATTCAGTGAAATGGATAACGTACAAAGCAAACGCTGAACACATTCTTTATTTGTCTTATTGCCGTGCCGCCCTTGACACACGGCAGCCTCGGAGCGCAGCAGTTCGCCCGTGGCAGCTGACTCGGGGCTGAAAGGGCAGCGACTTTTCTTAAATTGACGGATTTCTCTGCGACACCTTCAAACAAACTCCAGCCTGCCCGGAGGACGCTGGTTTCCCACAGCCCGCGGCGTGTGGAAGCGCACAGAGCTGTAACGCGGGCGCGGCACAGCGCGGGCACCGCTCCCGGCAGCCGCTCGGTCCCGCCGCCCTCGCCCGCGGGGTTCCCGAGCCGGGAGGAGGGGCACGGCCCCGCCGGGCCGCAGGAAGCGCTGCCGTCACCCGGCCCTGCCCCGCTGCGCTGCGGCGGGAGGCTGGGCCGCGCCGGGCCGTAGCCGGGCCGCCCCGCTCCGCCTCGGTGTCCCCAGAAGGGATGCGGCGGCGAGCGCCATGAGCTGGCGGTCCGGCTCCCGCGGCGTGGTCCTCACCGCCTACCACCCCAGCGGCGGGGCCGGCGACGCCCCCGGCGGGTGAGTGGAGGTGCGGGCGGGCGGCGGGAGGGAGGGAGGGAGGGAAGGAAGGAAGGAAGGAGGGAAGGAGGGAGGGCGCTGCCCGCGGCAGGTGCGCTCGGCGGGGGCGGCTCCGGCTGCCGCGCCGCGGAGGAGGAGCGCAGCCGGCTCAGCGGGAACCTGTTGCGCGGGAGAAGGGGTTTTCTCCGGCCCTGGGGCTAAAAGGTTTGCCCATTTTTGCGCCGTGTCTCGCAGTTCCTAAATGTTTTTTTTCCTTTGTTTGTTGGTTTGCTTGGGTTTTTTTCCACTCCTTTCTGTAATACGCTCCGCGCGTCGAGGGAAGCCCAGGCGTTTTGCTGGTCCGCCGAGAGCCGAGTGCAAGCAGCAGCCGCCGGCTGTTGTTAAGGTGTTCGTATCCAAGAACAGTCCCGTGGCCGCCCGGGTGCGTTGTCGGTGTTAAACCCGAGCTGTTCTGGCCAGCGCAGTTTTAGGCTCGGAGCGGGGAGGGTTTGTGGGTCGCAGCGGTGAGTGCTGTGCTGTGGCGTGGGGGGCGCTGGACCGCAGTGTCTTTGGGATCAGGCTGTCGGTGGGATGCAGTGAATAGATTTTCCTATAATCTCCTTGAGCTTTACTACTTTGTATCTTTATAATTTACGGGAGGAAGGTGCAGGTAAGGACAAGACAAACTTTTTAAGGCATTTGCATTGCAACTGATAACAGGCAAGAAGCCAGTTTCACATACATGGACCACCTAGTGCCTCACATCACATGTTCGATACAGGCTGAAGTCACTGCTGGCTTTTCCATCGCAATGACCAGAGGGACTGCTGTGTAAAGGACTGACTTTTGTCTTTATGGCCCATTCAGTCTTGCCTCTTCCTTGCTGAAATTTTCAACAAAGGTCCCATTGATAAAGACGGGACTTCTAATAATGCTGAGAAGCCAGCTGAAACTGGGAAGGTATTGAAACTGGCACACTGTTTCCATGTGTGCTTAGGAAGAGTGTGTGTGATCAAAAAGATTATAGTCTGATTAAAAGAAGATAAAAGGAACTACAGTGGGTCACCTGGACAAAAGGTAACAGACACATTGTGATCTATCACACCCAAGAGTCCACAACAGAAGCAAGGACTGAACTGAGAGATACTTCCTACCCCATGTTAGAACCACAAAGTTCTGTTTTTACTGAGGTACTTCCTTCTCCATGACTAATATTATTTATCAACCTCACTTGAGGTCCTGATGTCATCTTAGCTACATCCATAAGGGCTCTGCAGACCTGGCCACTTCCAATGGAATGGAAAATATGTACATTTTTTGCAAGAAATCACAAAATCCAAAAACTTCTCTCTTATTGTTTGTGGTGTTTCTGTGCCTCTCTTAACTCTCCTTAAACTCCCCATGGAAGAGGAGGGATAAGATAAAAAATGCTTTCCCTGCTCCTTGGGATAACTTCTGAGTAAAGATGTGTATCTGTAGACTGCTAGGATCAGTTCTCCTTTTCTTTACACGTCTGGATATGTGGCTCTAAGCAGCAGACTCTTAGCCCCTAGGGGCCCTGGACACATGAGCACAGTCCCTCTCTGTCTTAAGAAGCTTATCACGTGTGCTAGTGACACACCATTAGGAGCAGCAATCTCATGAGATTCCAACTCCTCTGCAGCTGCTTCTGTGGACAGCCTCCTGGGTAAACTGGGACATAGCCAAGCATGTAATAGCAATCCTTCACAAATTTTTCTGGTTTGGGATTAAGAGAAGGGGAAATAAATGTGAAAAGTGGTCTCATTTCTGTAATTATAGCAAACAAATGTGCATGTTTCCACTGCGCAGAGCAGAGGATTCCCACAGTTAGTTTGCCTGAGTTCCACCATGACAGTAGTACAGCTTTCCAGGCCATGCACGTTTGCCACTTAGCTCATTAAACTAAATTCCTAAAGGATACCTCTCTGCCTTTCTGCTGTGTCACTCTAAATTTGAACCTTAGGTCTGTTTCTCCTGTTTTTATTAACGAGGATCTCAACTCCATGGTCCTGGTTGACGCCCTCCCTCCTGCCATGCATCCCCAGTGTCTCCCACTTCTGAAGTGAGAGAGATTGGGAGTATTTTCGTGGGAACAGAGAGGGAGGGGAATGGCCGCTTGTTCTCTTTTGGTCTTTCTAAAAAACAAGAAACAAAACTTTCCTGTAATGTAACGTTTGTAACATTTCTGTGGGATTTCTCTCCCATCCGCTCCACCCTGTTATTCTAGCTACTTTCCTTCTTCGTCAGCATTCCCAAGATGTGCAGAGCTGCATGATACTGATAATGCCCAAACCCAAATAATTCTGAAATATTTTATTGAAATAAGTTCTTCTGTTAGGCACTTCACAGCATGCAAGTGGACCAGTTCTGCAGTCCAGATTTTGTATTTTGTTACTGCTGTGAAATTGAGCTTATTTTGCCTTTTTAAAAAATAAAAAAATGAGAACAATTTTCAATATCTGGGTTAGCATCTTGCTGCTAATTTGAAAACTGTAAATTTTAACAGGGATCAGAACACCAGCTGTAATGAAGCAGCCCTTTTGGAAAGATTAATAGAGAAACTATGTTGAATTATTTTTTTCATAGGGATTTAAAACAGTGCATGTTAGAAATTGCATTATCTTTGGAGGGAAGCATCCTGGTGCATCCTGGAAAGATTTACAGGCTGGTATATCTGGTGCTTCCTGGAAAAAGCAGTATGTTGGCTGTGCTCCAAACAAAGGGACATCCTAGGAAAGAAGGAGGTATACTTCCTATCCATTTTTTTTTCCTTCAGGCATATGAGAACTCTTGCTTCAAAAGGCTTAACATTTTACTGATCTAATAGATTGTTGAGCTACTTTTCTGTTCTGGAGTTTTTTGGCCCTTTAAAGACATAATGAGTCTGTGAAATACTTACATTTTGGAAAGGCTTACCTTACCATTGGTTCAGTAGGCTAAAATCTAGAACAGTCTCAGTGTGATTACTTCCAAGTTTGTCAATTTAGGAATATTGCCTGAACAGTAGTGATGCATAAAATAGCATCAGAGCTGCTGTCTTTGCCATAGAGAAGTTTATTTTGCATTTTACTTTAAAATATCAGTTAAAGGATTATCTTTATATGGTGTAGATATTGGTTTTGGGTGATTTCTGTGGTCTACCTAAATATTTATCTTAAGAACTTTTTCAGAGAAATCAAAAGGTGAGATACACAGTATGAAATTCAATTTTAATAACTCTCTTTTCCATATTGCCTTAATTCGCTTTCCAGTTTTAACCTGTTAGATTCAGTAATGCCTTATTGGTTGTCATGCTACTTGTGTTTTGGTGTCCTTTTCTTTATGATTTCTCTGCACAAAATTTTAAATAATTTCTGTCTTCCCATGGAACCATTTGTTGTTATATGGGCTGGGGAGTTCAAGAGCAAATCAGATAGGTTTCAGTCCAAAACTCTGTTTCAGTGACTGATCATAGGTATGTCAGCTTCATACATGTGAAATCCAAACCTGCAAGCATAGGTTACAGTGCCATTTAGGTTCCTTGGGAATTTTACCCCATCTACTTTGGCAGAAATCACCACAGGTCCTGTGTCATATTTGCCAGCTGCATGTAGGGGTTTTAGATAACATTCTCCTCTGTGGCTGCGTGGGCTTACCCTCAGACAATCAAATGCCATCCAGAGGATCTTCTGTAGGACTATTTCTCTCCTGAAGAGTGAGTGAACGTGTATGTGTATGCAAATATATGTATGTAAAAATGTTCTTTGGATGTGATTATAAGGCTGAGACAAGCCTGGAGTATTCAGTGCATGGGGAGTAGATTTATAACAAGTGAATACATGCAATGTGCATGCAGAACTGACTGCACCAACACACCTGTGTATGAGGTGAATAAGCTTCTGCTGCATGGCATTTTCAAGAGCCAAGCCTAAAATGCAAACTGAGTAATAAATAAATGATTCTGAGTGTGTTGGCCACTGGAGGTAGAATTACTTTCCTCTCCATACCTCTCTCCTATTTGGGATGCTGCTGTTCCGTGTTGTCTCCTGTGCTGCACCAGCTTGTCATGTGACAGCCTCCCTGTATCTGTTTCCAGTGAGTCACTGTGCTTGCTCACCAGCATGTGCACTTCTGCTGCCCCTTCAGTGCACTGCATTAACTTACATGGGAAGACCAGTTTGAGTTTTGAAGCTTTGCAAGCCAGTGCCTGTTTCACTTTGTATACTTCCAAGGAGCCTGTAAATCTTCATATTGCTGATAATTTAAGAAAGACTCCAGTGTTTCACAGAGCCTAGGCTGCTTGTCCTCAGAGGCTCTGCAGTTCTATGCCTTCTTTGCCTTATTTAAATCTTGCATTTGGTTTGCTGGTACTCACTTGCAAAATGAGAACAATCAGTTGAGTTTCCCTGAGATGGAACTAAACCCCAGGCCATTTCTGGAAAAGAGTAAGAGGGAGGATTGCTGCTGCCTCAGGTCTCCTCTTTCGAGTGACCCCTGCTAGTCAGGGCCTGCAGCCCCAGATCTTCACCGTCCTGCTTTGTTACTGAATCCACCTGACTCTGGGAGACACCAGCTCAAGCTTGGATCTGTGTGGCAGTGAAATCAGGCAGTCTCGGGTTTTGTTGTAGAGAAGTGCCCCTTTTTGTGGGTTACTGTATAAGTCTGCATAAACAAAAATATTTAATTTTGTATGTTGTAAATATGGGTTTTACAGACTTAGTAGTGATAGCATATGTGTTCAGTTTGGGGGTGGGTGATGAGGGACATAAAATATTTGGTGTTTTCTACGGACTGCTGTGGTCTAAATCACTCGCTGTTTAATCTCTGAGTAAGAAACCCGAATGACAGATATCCTTTGAGCGTGGAGAAATAACCAAGACTTGTGCTGTGAATTGCCCACAAGATATGATTTTTTCAGACATTGACCATAATAGACGTTACAGATCATACATACAAGGGGAGTTTATTCTTTCCTTACCAGAATAATCTGCCATATTCTTTGTTCAAATGTTTGCTCAGTTTAATCTGAAGTCTTAATAGTTTTTATCTTAAGCCAAGAAGATATCTAGTAGTAAGCATGAAATCATGCCTTTTTTCAAGGTCATTTTCCATCTCCTTTATTTCAGAGAGAAAGTTCTCATTCCTCTCCCCCTCTTTTCCTACCAGTGACTCACTCTTGGAATTGAAAACTAGTGAAATCCTGTATAAGGGAGTAAAGTACGGTGAGGGATACATGTAATGCTCAGTGTACAAGCCGCAAACTCACAAGCTGATTATTCACAACTGCTTTAAGCTGGTGGAGCATTTTGCAATTTCACTTGGAATCTGCTGGTGCAGAAGGGATTCCAGGTCCCCTCTGTCATCACAGCAATTGTTGTTCCTGTAACCTTTCATGATGCCAGTATATGGATGGCTCAGCACAGTACCTTCCATGTGTTGCTTTGCTTCTATGAAAGCAGAAAGAGCTATCTGCAGAGTGAAGATCCATCCCACTACAGCTGACTTTACAAAACCATCTCAGTCTTTTTATCTGCTACATGTTTTGCATGAGCACAGTCTTCATCTGAATACATTAGAAAAATCTTTTCTGCCTTGGGTTTGCCTGCTAATTTGAATGATGTTTATTGTTCAACCCTTATTGACATCTTCAGATATATCTGACAGGCAACAAGGCATGAATTTGCTTTATTTTGAATTGCTTTTGTGTCTTTTGCACTTCATGCATATATAAATGTGGAGTATATGGCAGACCCTCAATGTGTTGCTTGATTACTGATATAGTAATCCCAGTAACTTGATCTACTGACAGCAAGATGTGGTATCCCAGCATTTCCTGCTTCCTTGATTCTGGATTCCTGCTTCATGGGGTTTCCCATCCCCCAGTTTGCACCTTATTTCTTCTTTGAATTTATCTTGCCCCTGCCTTTGGTTCTTGCTATATCTTGCCAATAGATTAAAAAGCCCTCCTAGTGCCAGTTACCTATGGTCAGCTTTCTGCTTGATATTATTTTGGTGGGCGGAGGGAGTGATTCTCTTTGAGCCTTTGTTTCTTCAGTCCGAAAATCTTTTTTGTGACACTTTTCTTCAGCATTTTCAACATCGGTCTTTACATTTACCCTCCTGCTTTGCTGTTCCTTCACTTCCCAGCATGAATTACATGCAGTGCTTCAGTGTCAGTCTCATGAGTGTCACCTACACAGGTAAAATCACTTCCTTGCTGCTGATTACCACTTTAGCCAATTGTGTATACTGCAGTCTTGCCATCTTGTTTTTCTAAGAATCCTGGTGGAACTCCCTTCAATTTGCATGTCGTTTTTGAGCCATAGATCTGCTGAAACTCTTTCAGTGCAGTCCTCATTACGCAGACATGGTCACTGTTTCTTGGACTTAGACATCCATTCAGCATCTGTCAGTATGATAAAACAACATTATTTCAACAAGCCCAGTTCAGCAGGTGACTTAGATTACTTTATGTTGTGGGTGTAGATTTGATTTAATGTCCTTCACTATCAGGGCAAACAGTCTATTGAGTTCTATTTTGTGTCAGACAGACCCTTAAATAGATACAAACAAGAGTAACTCTGCTCAATCAGTAGAGCTACATATCATAAAAGAAGAAAATCAGGGCCCTCTGTATACAGGCTTTCTTTTTTATTTTAATAACATACAGTGTACGAGATGTCATGTTTGTCTAACTATTGCAAATGAGAAACTTAAAGGCTTTTTGAATATTTTAGTTATGGGCTTTCCCTTTTTTGTTTGAGGGTGTACAAATCTGGATGATACTGAGCATAATGCAGTATATTGCTAGATGTGCTGTTGTAAGCATGTAGCCTTTATGCAAAACTGGAATGGTACGGAGCGGCAAAGTGCCAGAAGAGCTGTGTAAATCTGAACTCCAGCATTCTAAGTGTGGCATAGTGGAATAGTTAATTGTTTCTCTAAGTTCTTTCTCTTTGATGAGCAGAATTGTTAAATTTGTTTCTGAGTAAGACTAATGGCATTTTCAGTCTGCTGAGATTGGCACTAGATTAAAAATGTTATGAACTATTACTACTGCCAATACTTTACTCTTGTTTTGTAACTGTTACTAATGAAGCAGGAGCTGAAAGCCGCAACGTTTTAAAAGGTTACTCATACATGCTTGGGTAACATTTGCAGTGCCAGTACCCTTCTCTATTGTTGGTGCTTTTTTTTCACTGGAGTTACTAAAAGTGCACCTTCGTTTTTTTTGTGTCTGAAACGCTACGGCTGAAGGGAGGCCGTAATTACAGTAAGTGATAAAGCGAGGTCCCTGCTGTGAGCAGTGTTGCAGGTTTGGCTGTGCATGACTCACTGACTGTCATTCCAGACTCCTCAGTGAATCTGCTTGGCCAGGGGAAGAAAAATTCCCTGCTCGTAAGCTTTGAGTACTTGCAATGTGCCAACAGGCTGTTTTGTGAGGGCTGCTGTTGTTTTTGCAATGAACCTACTTTGGTGTCATGGTCTCAAAATAATCATGTTCAGGCGGGGAATTTAAATACTTACAGCCAAATAAATAGGGAAAAAATGGGAGAATTTGTTTCTGAGTATTTGGAGGTGTAAAAAATAGACAGGCTTGATTAATTCCTTAAGTACAATTTTAGCCATCATTTTCTGAAGTATATTTTTGATGATATCCTCAGCAGCTTATGGGATGAGCACCTCTGCACTCCCAAAAAAAGTAGAAGTTATGAACTTATTCTTTGGTTATGGTTTTGGGCTAGCTCTCTTGTATTACAGCAGAATAAAAGCATGCACAGAAATAGTTATGTACCTGGTCATATTTTCATGTGAGGGTAAGATGCTCAATATTCTGTCTTGTTCTGTGACTGTTCCCTGCCCTTCCTGATACAGCATCCCTATCCTGTTAGTCTAAAAATGATTTCTTGGTAATTTCAGATGTTTTATCTGTCATCTTTCTCCAACAGCCTTCTTTCCTATGTAGGCTTCTTAGGCCAAAAGACGGCAATAAAAATGTGTTAAAATGCTTCTTCTGCAGGGGCCCCTGTGTGCTTAGGGAACTTAAAATGGTTTGGGGTCGAGTATTTGAGGAGGAGCAAGTCTGAATGTTTTTAGCATACTTGGAATAGTGGTTGAAGGTACACTACACATGAGAAAGCAACAAAGTAAGAATAGTGTTGTCTTCAGCAAATAAATAAATACCTTATCATGCATACTCAATGCTAAACTGCAGCAGAACAGTTAGCACATTTTTCTTGATTTAGCATCAGTACAATTTTAATTTACCGCTCCTCCAACTCCTTCTTCCAGTCCAGCAGTCCCTAAACACCCAGACAGATTTTACTCTGGCTTTGCGAAGTCAGATATTTTGAATTCATGTCCCTAGTTGAAAAACAAGACAATAATTAGGATGATGTGCGAGAATTGTCTGGTCAATGTTTAGCAATAAATGCTTAGTAAAGTACATTGCTCAAGTTTTAGTGTTTTTAATCAGTTGATAGTTTTAAACAGATTTGTATGTAGTTGTCAGAACAATGGTGGGACTCAAGGCCACTGATGAAGTATCATCTCTATCAGAAATTCTCTGCCTTTAATAAAATACAACAGCAAGGTCCAGGAGTCTGCTGTGGCCAGAGGTAACTTTGCCCCTGGGTTAAGAAAGTGCAAGGTTAGATTTTTAGCTGCAGAAATAGGCTTGCAGTAGCTCAAGAATTCATGTAATATTTGTGGTTATAGCTGTAGTTACGAGTCTGTAATTCCAGATACAAAGCAAGTGCCTTGAACAAAAACCAGAAGCTTTGGCTACTGAAGAGAGAAGAAGCCCTGTTAGTGCTGTCACACCCACAGAGCTGTGGCTCAGTGGCCAGTCACAGCAGGACACCAGATCTATGGTTACTACAGTCCAGTGGAAGATGTTTTCTTTCTCAGCAGTTGCTCAGAAGATGAGAGGTCTTACAGATCCTTAGTGTAGCTTCTGGAGTCTCACAGCCTGCTTGCCTTTGCCACAGCTAGATAAGGGAACACTGATAATGGTGTTATAATTGTGGGAGTGGTCGTCCCCATCATTATAATTCATTCAGAGGCTGGGCTTTAATGCCCTGCTAGACTCATTCAGGTGGCTTGCCTGTGTTACCTTCTCCTGAGAAGCTTGTATTTCAGGTAGACTTGAGGAATGTCTTCATGTTCTGTTGAAAAGAGACAATATTTGATGAAACTTTTTCTTTCCACTCAGGCTGTCTCCTAAGGCTTGTTCTGAATGAGCAGAAGTTTTGATGTGCAGTGATGGTGGGTGCAGGTCATGGTCATACTAGGCTGAGATAAATGGGGGCTGAAAAGAGTGGGAAACACCACTGAAAGTAGAGTTTCTTTCCATCTCTCACTTATACCTTCCTAATATTTTTACTATCCTCACACTGGCATTTCTGAGTTGACTGAAGTAGGTCAAGCTGGATTAACAAAAAATTCAGTTGAAAGCAATATTTTTTGCAAGTGTTGTTTTTGGGCGGATTAGTTCCTTAATCTAACCCAGCAAGTTACTGCATTAGTGATGGTGTTGGCACAAGGGAAGTGAAGGAAACTCACAGGAAAGGGGGGTTTGACAGAATCCTCTGGCAGCAGCCTACATCTGAGCCAGCTTAATGTGATCACTGTGGGGCTGTAATTTGACAAGTTAACTCATTTTTATGAGTCCTAGTAGTGGCTGTGGCCACATCCCGTGAGAGGCTCATCTGGTATCATTTAGCTCCATTGGTTCAGTTTTGTTGAAAAGATATTTGATGGCTTAACTTCATACTGGCAGGTTTTTAGTCAGTTCATGTACAGCTTGTCCTTTAACAACCACTCTAAAGCTTCATCTCCTGCTCATTTAGTCCTGACTCATGCTGTTCAGTGATTTAGTCATGTGCACGGCCTCTGCCTGCAGAAGGCACGCTGTGATGTGAGAACAGATCCTTGGAATCCAGGTGCATTACAGTGCAGGGAACACCTGCACTCCTCCTATAGAGCTTCTGATAACCTGCTTCCCCTCTGCACGTGTCACTGTGCAGCCTGCCTCACCAAAAGAAACAAAAGCCCAGCTTGGATTCCCACAGACTTTAATGAGGTAAATGAAAGTGCAGTTTCTAAATTATGGTTGGTCATCCATTGATAAGCTCTCAAAAGCTTGCTGATCTGTGCCTTTTTTAAACACACCTTTCTTTGCTCTGAACTTTGCACTAGAGAGATTGCTTTGGTTTCTTAGTGCCCAAGGTAGTGCATGAAAACAGTATTGGGAATGAGAAGTATAATCAGAATAGCTTGCATGATTTCCTATAGGAAACACAACCTAACTTCTCATTTCTGTGATGTTTTCTGGTTTAAGAGTAGAAAAGACTAAGATATTAAATTTCAAGGACATTTTACAAATACAAGTAGTTGATATTATGTACAAATGAAAACATCTAACCATCTGTCCAGTGCCTGTCTTCCCCTTTCTGAAAAGGGTGTTTACACTGTGACACTTGTTCTCCTTTGAGATGAAAGCTAAGAAAGGGACCGTATTTGTTTGAACTCCTTACTGTGGATGGTACGTACAAGAACAAACTAACACAATCTTTTTTTCTCCTAGTAAGTAGGAGCTGCTTATGAAAGTTTATGGGAAACAATGAGCTTCATGCTGTGAAAGCTGGTATTTGGCACTTTGGACTTGAAATTAGAAAACAGCTTATGAAGATGTATGGTATTAAAATTCGTGTGATTTGTCACCGTATTTTGGTTGTTTGGGTCTTGCTTGAGTTTTTGAAGAGATTGTTTCAGAAAGCTTTGTCATCCTATATTAGGGAGGGTAAGAAAAACATTCGCTTACATATTTTTGCTCATGACTGTTTGCAGAACTATTTGATATAGACCTCAGTAAACACACCTCAGTATAGGTTGTTAAAATTTCTCTTAATGTAAAATATATGTGTATACTTAATCTCTGACATTCAGATTAGGCACAAATTCAGTTTTGGTTGTATGATTTTGCAGAAGTTGCTAGGTGAGATGCAGTTAGCTAGCAGGTCAGAGTTAGGTAGGGTAAAAAAGTGTGTCTGGAGCCAGACTGGTGGTCAGCACGGGTCTGTGACAGTGAGAAGTGGGGCATGGAACGGGATGGAATGGGATGAAACAGGGCAACAAAGCACCCAGCATAAGCAACCTGAAATGACAGTTTTTTCAAACCTTTCAAACTGAGTACTGTAATCTCAGTTTGAGTGTAAAAGTTTGTAGGAGCCTGGAGCCACGTTCTTGGCTGTCTTTTAGCAGTGGGAGTGTTCCTTCCTGTAAGAATGCTGGGTATCCTCCTAGAAAACAGATTACTGGGATGTGCTGAGTAGTGGCACATGTCCAGTGCACTGTGCTCAGACTGTAGCCCAGCACCAGCATCACCCCATCAAGACAGCTGTGTAGCTGTATTCATGTGAGTTTGAGCCTAGGCTGAGAAACCTTCCCTTCATCCTACCTTGGTCTTTAGCTTTCTGATTTCGTTTTTCACCCCTGTGTGTGGTAGGGTGTGGACACAGGTGCACAACCTCTGATTCTGGACAAAGTTGGTGCCTTTTGTATCGTGTTCTGTTATGTTAATCTCCTGAGGTTTTTTGAGCCCCTATTTCTTTCTCACCCTCCAAATTTTGTCACGTGAATATAAAAATGTATAAAGTATTAAAAAAAAAAAAAATAAAAAGCATAAAAATGTAATTCAATTTTGATCCAAAGGAGCTTCAATAGTTAAGAAATATTTCTCCAGGTAGATTATCTTGCACAAATCACTAGGAAGACATACTGTTCTTATTAAATAGAAGAATCAAGGTCACATCTGCTGTCCTGGTTTCAGCTGGGAGAGAGTTAATTTTCCTCCTAGTGGGTGGCACAGTGCTGTATTTTAGATTCAGTACAAGAATAATGTCAATAACACACTGATGTTTTAGTTGCTGCTCAGTAGTGCTTACTGTAAGTCAAGAACTTTTTTGTTTCCTGTGCTCTGCCAGTGAGCAGGTGCATAAGAAGCCCGGAGGGAGCAAGGCCAGGACAGCTGACCCAAACTGGACAAAGGAATATTCCATACCATAGAGTGTCATGTTCAGTATATAAACTGGGGGGAGCTGGCCAGGAGGGGCTGAAGGACTTGGGAATTGCTGGACATGTTTTGTGCTTATCCTTCTTTCCTTTTTTTTTTTTTTTTTTTGATGCATTAGTTATTTTTTAATTGAAAGATACATTTATGCCAGTATAGTCTTTTTTTTATCATTAGGAAATGATTTTCTATCTGGTGTTAAGAACTTTTAGTCACTTACCTGTAGTTTGAGTTATAGCAAGATTCTTCTGAAGACTGATGAAATTGATCTGAGTCAAAATATTAGTATGAATTTAGATTTTTTTACTTAAGGTGGAAAATTAAAACCCTTCAGGTAAACTTATCTTAAAAGCATAAGATACTTTTGCAAGTGGGATGAATACTTTGCACAGTAACCGGTGAGGGAATTGTAGTATTTTAAAGCTTTGATTTTTATTGTTAATTATTACTTTGGTTGTGTGCCTTGTTGTTAGCTAGCCAGAGATGATCTTTTGTCCCATTTCAAGCTGCCACTCTCTCAAGAAGCTATTGCTAGTACAAGGAAATGACTTAAAATAACTCCCAATGTGCCTTGTCATCTTCAAGAAAAAGACTTTAATTTAGTGATATGTGAGCTGCCCTGTAGCTGACCTCACTAGCTCTGGAGGTGCAGAGCATGAGTTTCCCAGGTCTTTTTCCTGATCCCTTAGTACAATGTATCCGTTGCTGATAGCAGTCCTCCCGGGTCAAACAATAGCTTGGCAATTTTACCTCAGGAAGTCCACCATCACCGAAAGCTCTTCAAGCTTTGTGAGTCCATGTATCATTGAGTTTGCTTCGTGCTGGTTGCCATCAGAGAAGAATGTGCGAGTGGTACTACAGTGAGTTGTCATGGGACATTCATCCGTGCCAGGCTGCTGAAAGGAGATTCATATCCATTTAGTTTCTTACAGAGGAAGCTTGTGACCCTAAGAGGAGAAGAGGATATTGCTTTGTCCTTTTCCATTATGGAAGATCCCTCATGCCACAGGTTTTGCTTTCTCAGAGCATCTGCTTTGCATGTTTGTCACCAACCTGCTGCTGCTAGGCAGGTGGGAGTTTGCCCACTTGTTATCTGCCAGAGTGAGCTTTTCACAACACTGAGAAAATTGTTACAGTTAAGGAGATGTGAGGAACATGTCTTGCATGTTTCTTCAACTGGGTACACCAGGGTCTGCTGGCCTCTGATTCTCTGGCTTTATAGTTTGGAAGAAGGGCAATCTGTCTGGCATATCCAGTTAGGGCAGGCTGGTGGACAGATGTGACCTGTATACCCTGGTTCCCTTAAAGGGTGCCTTGCAATAGGATGCATTAGGATACTAATTGCCTCTGGGATTAAGTGGGATTAAGGAAAAGTTAATGATGAGGTCCATCCCAAGTCCTTTGTACAGTTCTGGGAATTGAAGTCTCCTGCTGTGTCAAGATTAATGAGCAATATTTTTTGGGAAGCAGCTTAACTACTCAAAAGGTGACAGTGTTATTTTGGATGTCTGCTGGTAGAAGAAAGCCTAGCTGTTGGCTGGAGGTGCAGAGCTGAGGTGATACTGATGCTACTTCCATGGATGTAGACCCATCACTATTTCTGAATAAAGAACTATTCTCTGCTTTGGCCTCAGAGAGTTAACTTTCGCACTGGGCTGGTGGCATGATTCAGTTGTACATTTAGTTGGCTCTGCTCAATGTTATCAGATGATCATCTGAGAGTCCTGGTAGCAATTTCCCATTTAATCTCTCCTAGTAAAGAGGCACCTTTGCCCTTCTCCTGAATTGGACTGGATGTACAACAGGCTGGCTGCCTTACTGCTCGTGCTGTCTTGGTGGAGTCTGCTGGTAAGAATGGGGAGATCCCAGGGTCTGGCACATGGTTGTTTTGGGGTGTGGATTTAGACTGCTCCGAGAAGTGTTGGCCCCATGTGAGGTGAGGTGGCCTGGAGGTGTCGTGCTTGGGGGCACTCCCTGGGGTGCTCTGAGGTTGCACAGGAGTGAAGCTTGTGTGAGCAAAGAAGGAACTGGGGCCAAAGCACTGCTTTGGTGCTCTTAGTGAAGAGGCAGCTTCATTACCTCATTGTTCAAAACAATAGCGTATACACTTGGTAGTAAAGGTCATATTTATTCTGAGAGGGCATTGTACAAATAATTCTAGCTGATTTACTTCCAAATGAGGTGTCGTGAGGCAACAAAAAAGGGAAAATTAAGTCAATTGCCTAGAGGGCACAATCAATGAAAATATCCCTAAATTCTTCACTGGACCTTCCTGTCTTTCAAAGACAAAGGAGATTGGAGCACCTCTGGTGAAAACTCTCAACAAGGGTGGCAGAAGCTGTAAAGTACACACACCGGTTTTGCATTTAGAGAACTGAGAATTGAGAAAATAGTATAATTTAGGTATCCGGGCATTTGTCCTTTGAAAGTCTCGTTTTCATCTTTATGTTTAAATGTGTTGTAAATTTCCTGTTACAGAGTTTCTACATCAATTACTATTGCTCTGTTGACTTTCATTGTAAGTTTAAAACCCTTTTCATGCTGACAAGTGCGTGATTCCATTTCTGTGTCAGTCTGTCAACACTTCTATAGTTCTTTACAAATGACTTTGTCCAGGTGCCTTATTTTGGCAAAGGAATTATTCTTTATCCTCTGAGATAGAATTGGCTACTTATGTGATCAAATATTTCTTGTATCCGCATAAACTTTTAAGATTGCAAGTGGGCATTTTCAGTGCAGACAATATTAGAAAGGAGTTTAATACCTCTGGTAGGAAGGGACTTAACTGTGTCACCCTGCCTGACCTCAGAGGATGTTCAGTCCCCTCATCACCTCCCCTTCACTGTTGCTATGTATTGATTCCCTAAATTTTAGGGTGTGTGGGTGATCACTTCAGTGCTGGAAAGCCAGTAGGATCCTGCCCAGTGTAGTGAGGTGTCATGAGGGCTGAGGACAGGACAGAGTGGTCAGACAGTGCAGCTGGGAAGCTGGGAGTGAAGGACTCATGGGGTGTCCTGCAGCTTCTGCTCTTGCTTGCCTCACACCTGCCTAGAAATGTCTCTGCTCTGTGCACCAAGGTCAGGCCCATTCAGGGTTCCTTCCCTTCCTCCACCCACCCACTCCCTACCCTTTCCCTCCAAATTGCAGGCTTAGGTCACTGTCATAATGTGATGTTTTCAATTTAATTGAAATGGAGTTTTCATGTATGACTTAATATTGCATGCAGCAAATATTTTTTATTTCCCTGTGTACATATTATATTGTATAAGAACATATGGTATTCATTTGTAGATGTGTCTCATAATGGGAAGTACAGCTGTCTAGCATGAGGAACTTGGTCCTGTAACTAAAAATCATGGATAGCAATACTCAGGAGTGCTTTAACATTGCTCTTGTTCTTCTGTACACAGTGCGTGTACACATGGCAAAAGAAAATATGAATTTGTATTTATAGAAGCATCTGCATGTGGATTGTCCCTTATTTCAGGTTTAATGTGTTACATGTGAAGCATTGTATTTCATTTTCCTTGATTATTACTGGGATCTGTAATTGTAGCTACTTAGTATTACACCTCTAGATTCATGGGGAAAGTCAAGAGTACAATGTCATTTTTACTTACATTTTTTGCTGGCAGTTAGCCCTCCGCTGAAGTGTTTTGTTTGGGAATGCAGAGTAAGAGTTATGGCTAATATTAGTGATGCAATGATGCTGAAAAGCTAAATCCATGTTGTTTCATGTAACTGATTGATATCTTCCAAAACAGGCTGGTATCTTTTTAGGACAATAATCATGGAGAATCTTATCAGCTGAAAAACCACATAGGGCACCTGTATGTTGACTTAGAAACCAGTATCTTTCACGTTCGTAAGATGCTGGTTAAGAAAGGGGTGTTGGTTAGGGAGGAAAACAAAGGATTTTCCTAAATAATTTATATTAAGAGTTATCATCTAGATAATTTGTAAATCTAAAAACAGACTTTTTTTTTTTTTAACTTACTGCCTGTATTTAATATAAAAATACCAGAGTTCTTGCAGTCCCCATCTGTATCCTCTTTGATGAGTGAATTTAAACTAAAGCTGGTAAGAGCTCTTTTGGCTTTCTCTTTTTCTCATTTTAGTAGTAGCACTTTTTCTTTTCACCTGCAGAACCAGTAGTGAATGTCGTATTTCCCTTTCTGACCAGACTTGTACGTTACCTCTTGCTGCCTTAAAGTGTGACAGCACTCTTCCCTGACCATGTTAAGTTTTCATGAACTCACTGCCTAGGTATCCACATGGAATGGAGACTGCTTACACCAAAAAGAATCACATTTAAAAATGGAATGCTGTTAGTGGAAATGAGAAACAAGGACTACATATGTGAAATCATGATCAACTAATAATAAAATACATATGAGATGGGTTTTTTAGGATTTGTTTCTCATTTTGAACAGTTGTTTCTGTTAAATGATCGATATTTAATTTGCATGTTTTGTTTATTTTTTTCTTAATTCTCAGTGTTCATTTCATGTCCTTTTTCCCTCCGTTGTTTGGTTTGTATTATGTTCTCTTTTTCTCACCCCTCTCCTGGAACAAAACAAAAGTTCTTTCAAATCCCTTCCACTGAAGTTTTGGTTTTGTATTCAAGCCCTGGTGCTCAGAGCTTGTGGACAGGTAGCACAGGAGTGAACCATGTGGTAGGCTACCTTCCAAACTTGCACACAAACCCATCTGTATGTTCAGACGGGTAGCTCTACATGTGTATTTTTAATTTGTAGGAGAAGGGACATACCTATGTATACAACTACCAGTAAAGCTTTGCAGGGGCCCTGGTTGAAAAAATTACATGTTTTTATGCCTTTTCTGCTGATGTTCAGAAAACAAAGGTGGTAACAAAGGGTGAGAGGAAAGATCTGTGATCCTGAGCTGTTTTCTGCTTGCTTGGTTGTCTACTGACATTTAAGAAGTACCCAAAAAAATGAGGAGGGAAGGAGTATATTAATGTAATTTTGTTTAGTGAGTGTGTTTCCCAGGAATATTTGCTGAGAAGAAGGAATTTGGTAGGGAAGGAGACATTGCAAACACTCACAGCTTTAGCGGTTGCCCTGGAAGATAAAAAGTAAAAGTGCCCTTTTCAGTCTTTCATTTTGCTAAGGTGACAGTGGACTTCTCCGCTGCCCTCTTTGTACCGTGGGTCTGTGGGAAGGGGATGTGGAGGAAACAGCTGGATCAGGGCACATCTGCGTTGCCCTTTCCTCCTGCTGTGGCACGCCCAGCCTGGCTCCTACTAGAGGACTTTCTCAGAGCCGGTTTGCCTTGTGCAGAGAGGCATGTGCAGCATTGTGTGCTAGCTCCTCTGGCAGTAGGTGAAATCCCAGCCACCACTTTTGAAGCTGTTTGCAGATGCTGCTTTCCTTATGCTGTGTCTGAACTAAACCCAGATGGTCCATTCCTTACAGCGTCCTTGAGGCCTCCCTCTCTCCTATCCCCTTGCCTTAAGCATCTCTCTGATGTTTTGCTTCTGAACAGATTTGTATCCCTCAGAATCCTTGAGTGCTTGCCCGCCTGGCACATGCTGCCCTCCTCAACCCTTCCTGCGTCCTCCTGTCCCTCTCTTGTGCAGCTTCTCTGAGAGCACATTTATCTGCTTTGTCTTACTGGGTCTTTGGTGGTGGTTTGTTTGGACAATGAAAGCAGTTTCCTTACAAAACGTCTTTAGATTCCTGCATGAATGTCCTTGTTTGGGAATGCTCATAAAAATTAATTTACAATTTATTCTGAATGTAAGGATTATATTGTAATAAATTGACTATGAATGCATGCCAATTTCCTTCAAGCATAAACAAAATTACTGAATTGTGCTGTAAGCCTTATATTTGCAAGTAACAGGGTTATAGGCCTAACTAGGAGGTCCTTTAAAATGGTAAGAGCTAATGATTTTAGAGAACTAATTGCTTTTAAAGGCACAAAAGTAGCTCTAGTATCATTTCATGGCTCTAACCGTACTTTAGTAAATGATCTTGGTATTTGCCAGGATATCTTAAATCGGGCTTTGTTGCCGTGCTTATTTTTTTCCAGTGTGAAAAGAAAAATAAATTATTTAAATCTTTCCTCTCTGCCTCTCAATAATGGAATTACAAATACTGTATCTGTTTCACTTCCTGGTTTATTCTCTTTGATATTTGTGGAGCCTGAAGTGATCTCACACAGGCTTTATTCTCTTCTTTGGATAAGATTAGTTCCAGTGGTTCTCTTAGAAGATTACAAAAAAAAAGTGTACTTTTAAAATGTGTATTATATGCTTGAGTATTTTCCCAATAAGCAGCATGAGGGTGGTTACAGGGAACATATTTGGCATACATTTTTGTCATTGATATGAATTGTAGAGAATGAAAAGAATCAAAACTGCAGAGGAAAACATCTGTGCCCATATGAAGCCAGGTGATACAGAAGGCATTTGGAAGGAATGAGAAAGATAGGTCAGTTGACCATGGGACAGAGCCAAAAATGTCACGAAGGAGATTCAAGTGAGATACTTCCTTTCCTTATATACTCTAGGCAATTTTTTTTTTTTTACTTTAGGTTTAAACAATTAGGGTTGAATATAAGGGAAATATACTGTGTGTTTGTTGAGTCTGGAAATTGACTTCTGTTTTCATTCAGTGGGACATGGGATTGTGTGAGCTTTTCCAGCTCTCCCAAAGGTGTGCATGACTTGCAAACTGGCTTCTGATGTGGTGCCACTTTTGTGATTTTACCTATACAGGTCATTCACATTCCATTGTCCCCTTGTTTTCCCTTCTGGTTGATTTTGCTCTCCCAGGAATAGCTGGTTTTCTTTCTGAAATGAATGATTTTGAAGAGAAATGGATATGTATGTGCAAAAATAGGAATGTGAATCCTAAGCCTCTGAGAGTCTTCATTCAAATGAGAATTAAGAGGGTCAGAATGTCAGGACTTGAGACAATGTGGTCTACTTTGTTTTGTCAGTACAGAAGAAAAACCAAAACCAATTTCTTCTGGTACTTCTCAGTTTAGCTAGATTGTGATAATTTTATTGCAAGTCTGATAATATGTTATGTCATAATGGTTTTGGGTTTTAAATAATCTCCCCATCTGAGTCCTTGCGACTCACCTTTCTCTAAAAGAAAAAAGCAGGCTTCTGCATTTTATGGTTGGAGAATAAAGGTAAAAGCATGCACTGAGCTGGACAGCTTGGATACTGGAATGCAGCAGTCCCCCCCGAAAAAAGGAAATGCAGCTGGTGCAATCATTTTGTGGGGAGAGGCTTTATGGCTGTACTTGTCAATCCTGAATTCTTTCTTGCTTTGTGTGGAGGGGAACAAGGTCATGTTTTTCCTGAAACAACCTGAGATGGCATAGCAAATAACTCCTTTGGCAACTGTTCAAAAGTGAATATGTTATAGTTCCAGCCCCTCTTTTGTTAATAAATCATTTTACATCATGCATCATACATGGGGTGCCATTGATCTGTATCAGAACCACCGAATCACAGGATATGCTGAGTTGGAAGAGTCCCACAAGGATCATTGAGTCCAACTCTTGGCCCTACAAAGGACAGACCAAGAGTCACACCATGTACCTGAGAGTGTTGTACAAACACTTCTTTAATGCAGACAAGCTTGATGCTGTGACCACTTCCCTGGGGAGCCTGTTCCAGTGCCCAACCACTCTCTGGGTGAAGAACCTTTTTCTAATATCCAACCTAAACCTCCCCAGACACAGCTTCAGGTCATTCCCTTGGGTCCTGTCACTGGTTACCCCAGAGAAGAGATCAGTGCCTGCTCCTCCTCTTCCCCTCACGAGGAAGTTGTAACTGCAATGAGGTCTCCCCTCAGTCTCCTCTTCTTCAGGCTGAACAGACCAAGTGACCACAGCCACTGCTCATACGGCTTCCCCTCAAGGCCCTTCACCATCTTTGTTGCCCTCCTTTGGATGCTCTCTAATAGTTTAATATCGTTCTTATATTGCCATGACCAAAACTGCACACAATATTCAAGGTGAGTTTATTATTCATTTTAGATAGAGTATGTATATGTATCGACTTAATATAATTATAATTTATCTCATCAGAAGTAAAAAACAGAGTCCAAATGGCTGCGTAGGAACATGAGGTCCTGTCAAAGGAAATGTCCTAAAATATTTTAATCTTCTTAGAAGTGCTGCATATAGTGCAGGCAGACTAAGTTTTGGCATCATATCTGGAATCTCCCATTTCTGGTGTAGTGGATTAGAATGTTAAGTGTAATAGCCTGTGCCATTGCCACAATTTCCTTCCTGTTTTGTTCAGTGGCAGGCTGATGCTGGGAAAGTAGTAAGGTTATGTGCATGAAGGTAAAATCAATCTTATATAAATAGTGATGAGGATGTGGCTGGAAGCAATACAGTGTATATATATACACTTTTTAAACTTAGAGTCTGGCAACCCTAATTTTGGTCTGTTTGTATTTATTATTCATGGAGCGGTTTAAAATGCCAGTTGATGGGGTTTTCTGGATTTTTGGTTTTGTTGGGTTTCAGTTTTCTTTGTTGTTTTATTTTTTGTTGTTGTTGTTAATCTCCGAGCAGTTTTGAGCAGGTATTAACAGCGGCTGATGGTATTACAAAAAAGCCTGAGAGACCTGATTTTCTTTGCTCAGCCTTTTTTATGCTCATTTAGAAAGTGAGTACTGTTTTATACCCTCTTTGCAATCACTTTGTACTCTTTGGAAAGAAAACAAAGCTTTGCCTCAGTTCTTGCTTCTCTGGCTTTTCTTTGGAGCTTAAGGGGGATTTGGGGAAGTTTGATTGCAGTTGACATCCAAAATGTTCCATAAGGTTATGGAGTAGCCAAAATGAAACTATTTCATTTGGGAGAGAAGGAATGCTAAGAGTCACTCCACAAAAAATACTGTAAATTACATTGCTTCCTTACTGTCATTTTTCCATGTTCTGTATGATTTTCCTGAAAAGACTGAATTGCAGGAGAGTTTGAAGTCAGTCATGGAAAGAGCAAATGTCAGAATAGGTAGAAAAGAAAGGATGCAGCTGTTACAATGGGTGACAAAATTTAGGAAGCAGAATGAAAAACAGACATACAAGCCCAGACTGAAGTTTCTCTAATGCCTTGTAAAAGTTAAGCAGCTCTTTAAAGTTGGTAAGAAATATTTTTGCATTGTTCTGGACATCAAATGTCCAGACTTGGGTCTTGCTCAAGGGTTACCTATTGCTTCTGAAAGGTGTGATACTGACTTTTGTTTGACGGAAGGTTTTAGCTATCAATTAAATAGAAAAACTTTTTAATACATTAAGTCTTGTAAAAAGATGAAGACATTTCCATTTGCAAAAAACAATTTATCTTCATTTAAGTGGTGTCACTACTCTATGGCTTTATGCAAAATTCAGTTATTTTAGGACAACCTGCTTTGATGGGCACATCAATTCCAACTTGATTTTTTTTTTAACAGAAGTCGTCTTTGAAAAATGCTCAAAACTGCCCCGCAAAATGCTGGATACTGTGTGAAGGGATGGTGTGTCAAAAGTGTCTCAAACATCAGGTTGAAACCACTAGAATAGGTGATTTGGTAATAAAAAACTGCAGCTTTTCCTAGAAACCATGAAAAATTAGGATGCCTTTCTGGTAGGCACCATGGCTATAGGAAGGTCTGGCAATCACTTGCCAGGCCAGTGATCCAACCAAGAATGGGGAGCTGAAGCCAGGGAACTGCTGTAGCTGTTGGATTAGAGCTTTCTTGATTAATTCAGTTAAGAAGTTTTTGCATCTTGTGGTGCTGCTTGGATTCTTGAAAGTAAGGGAGGGATGGAGAGAGCTTTGGGTTTAGGAGCTTGACTTATTCTCACACTTCTTGTAGCTCAGCATTCAGGATGAGAAGTGGGACAGGAGATCACACTGTTTCCCTCTCCTTATCTGTTTAGTTGTTTAAATTAGATGGAACTTAAGAAGTCCTGTATTTATGTTTAAGGGCACAGCATCTCATAGATGCGACTGCTCCATAAATAGTTTTCAAAATGAACCACAGTACTCATAGGCATTTTTTTGGTTGTTTCAACCTAGCTAGCCTTTGTACAAACTTAAAATTACTTACACAGATTACTGTACTTTGTAACTCCTATGTCAACAAGATAATTGTTCTTTGAGAGTTCTATTTTATTTATAGCCACAGTGCTGGAGTCCATCACAAACCCACAACAGCAAAGCTTCCTTTTATCTGTCTTGCAGTATGCCATAGGGTCAGATCTCAATCTTTAACACTCAGTAGTCCAGTGGTGAAAGACTCCAGAGATCTGGGAATTATTCTTGTTTCAGTCTCTGATTTACACCATGAGTTTGAACAGCAGGCTTCACCTCTCTGAGCCAGGTACTCACCCCTTTTTTCTCCCCCTCTCTTTGTGTGTCTTGTTTATCAGGTTAACACATCTAAGCATGTTTTGGTGTGATGTCCAGAATCAATGAGCCTCAGTATCAGCTCAATGTATGGCTGCAATAATACTTCTAATAGCTTTTATGACTCTCTTCGCATGGACATTGCAGAAGTTGCTGCTGTAATGTAGCTGTAGCCAGATACGTTTTTGTTGTTTTGTATAACTCTAAGTGCTAGTTTGTTGCAGTGCCAGAAAATGTGTCTGAAGGGCAGCAGTGCTCAAGACATTGCCTGTACAAGAATTCCAATAGCAATGGTTAATGGCTAGGATTTAAAGACACTTTTAAGACCAAACATTGTATTTTAAGTGTACAGTTTAAGGATATGTAATAGTTCAGTTTGACAAATAATTACATCGCTTGATATTGTGGTTTAAGCCCAGCCAGCAATCAAGCACCACTCAGTCACTCCCCCACAACAGGACTGGGGAGAGAATCAGAGGGGTAAAAGCTGGAAAACTCATGGGTTGCGACAGAGACAGTTTAATGTGGAAAGCAAAAGCCTTGCATGCAAGCAAAGCAAAACAAGGCACTAATTCCCTGCTTCCCATGGGCAGGCAGGTGTTCAGCCATCTCCAGGAGACCAGGCCCCATCATGTGCAATGGTTACTTGGGAAGACAGATGCCATCACTCCAAGTATCCTTTCCTTCCTCCTTCTTCTCCCCATATTATATACTGAGCATGATGTCATATGGTCTGGAATATCCGTTTGGGTAGTTTGAGTCAGCTGTCCCAGCTGTGCCTCTTCTTGGGATCCCTGCCAGCATGGCAGTACAAAAAGCAGAAAAGGCCATAACACAAAACCAATGACAAAATAGCAATGACAAACCCCTCTATATTATCAACCCTGTGTTCAGCACAAATTCAAAACACAGCCCCGTCCTAGACACCATGAATAAAATTAACTACCCCAAACCCAACACACTTAATGCAAGTTTCTGTACTTTTACTGGTATTGGAAATTGGCTGATAAACACAAATGCTTGGGAAACTCTTAGTCTTGTAGAACATTGAATTAAAGACAGTGTTTAAAACTCTCATATATTTTGTTTGGCAGCTGTGGAAAAGGACCATATCTGTTTAACCCCAAAGAGTTGAATCCAAATTGAGATTAGACCCAGTAATTAAGTTGATGGCCTTTTCCCTTGTTGCCCTCATGATGCCTTGTATAGGTATGAAAGTTTTTATTCAGGAAAGATCCAGGCCTGAATTTTGAATTCCAAAATTTGGCAAAAGTAGGTAGATAAAAGGACCCTGTACAGAAATTCCTGAATTGTAGGCTGAAAAGGTGTTTCCCTCTCCTCCCTTTCACTTGTGTTTCATCCATTGTTGCATTTCTTTCCAAGAAGAAAACAGTAGATTATAGAAACTGGTGTCTTTTTGCTTCATACTTGTACATTATTCAGTAGCTGGACTTTGTCCTTTCCTAGAGTCAGTCAGCATTCCTGCAATAATCCTGTTAGAGGAACTGCCCATCTCTTTTAGCAGTGTTAATCTTTTATATTTGGTTCAACAGTACATTTGTATTCCCTAGTTTTTGTGACCATGAGTATCCTCACATTTAGTATTTCTGCCTTTCAGTATATTTACACATCTAATACATACATACACATATATATTGTATATAAGAATACCATGCAGTTATGGTGCCTATACAATTATGTTTTTTTGAAAGGTTATATTCAGATCCAAGATTAGTGGTTAGCACTACAAAAATTACAAAGGTTATATTTTTTCTCATCACTCACTGTTCTAGAACACAACATAGTCCTTCATTCTCAAGTGAGAAAAAGAGGATTAAGGACAAAATTAGCTTTCTGCAAAGTGAATTTATCTGAAATGTCAGTGGAAGTGCACCTTACTAACTGATTCATCTCTGGCTGTTGTAGTTTACACGTGACAAATATCAGTAATGAATTGCTAAAAAGGCAGTGGAACAGACGGGAGATTTAGTTTTCACAGGGAAGAAGATAAGAAATAAAGACAACTGCACTATTATAAAATGGCTTTTGATGAAATCAAAATCAGGTTGACCGGACTGGAAAAAACCCCACATTTTTATTATGGCATAAATCAGTGATTAATATAAAGAGCCATATTTTCTTAAAGGCTGAGAAAGGACACAGCTGGTCACAAAAGGAAAGGCTGTGAAGAAAATATTTGCATGCAGTTCTTCTCCCTTAAGTACTTGCCACAACATGGAGCACATCAGTACTTAGTAAAATAATCCAAATCTGTTTTTTCTCCTTGTAAATATAATGAACGGTGTTCATTAAAAAATTGTTTTTAATGGCTCCCTTCTCGAGGACCTGGAGTGCTTTGTCTCTCATCCTTGATGTTTCCAATAAAAAAATGCATCTCTGGTGGGTGGGACAAGAAGATTAAATTTGGTAAGACACTGCAATAACTATATTGAGGAATGAGTTTTCTACCTGGAGGCTCTGTTTTGTACTGAGATAAACAGGCAAAAATCTCATCGGCTTCAAAGGGCAGTGTCTGAGTATCAGAGGTCAGAACTGACTGTGCCATTTGGAAATGAGAGTATTGCACTGCTCCCTGTAAAGCTATTTGAAGAGTAAACTATTTACAAGTAAGTGAAAATAGATGGTAATAAGATTTTAATGAGGTTTGAATGTGTTGTTAGTGACGACCTTAATGGAAATACGAGTTTTCTGGGGGTAAAGAAACTGCTGGTGAATAAGCTTGCTATTTAGCAGTCTGAAATGCTTGAAAATTGCTTCAAGTGACTGTGTGTGTTAGCAGTACCTTACATTTTCTAGGGGAAAGAAAAATATCTCCTTTAAGATACTTGTGAAAAGCAGCTGCATTTTTCAAACTTTAAGTAGATAAACTGGACACCTGAAAACAACGTGCTGGAGAAGTAACCTGTTTTCTGCAACTTCAGTAATAGCTTTTTTTTAAATGAGCTGTATTTATTTCCTACTGATAGTTTTTTTGGAAAAGTGTTTTCTACAAATCTCAGTTTGTAACATGGGGCACTTGAAATATTTTTAAAATAATTTTTAATGAATCTAAAAGTGTGGGACTAATTATTTTTAAAAAGATCTCTCACTTTCAGTTTCCTTATAATATTATTACTGATTGCTTTTCCCCTTCTCCTCTCTGTTGTTCTTGGCCTTAACATGTTTCCACCTCTGCGTTTCTATTGTGTAGTGTACAACAAGTGCTTACTAAGGATAAGTTTGGAGAAGGATTGAATTTAGTGGAAGGTCACAGCAGAAGACCCATGTTCTTTGCTCTTGTCAACAGATATCTAAAAATAAAATCTTAATTGGCAGCCTATTTTTCCATATGCTATGAAATTTTAAAATTATTTTTTCCTTTCTCATCTACACCAAGTCTGTGATATCAACACTCCTCATTATCCTCAAAAGGTCTTGTTTGTGCCTTTTTGTACTCAGGGAGAGGTTCATAGGAGAGACAGACATGAAGATGCCTGGAGCCACTGCTGTGCAGATTATGCACCAAATACTGCTTCATCAGTGTCTTTCTCTGGTGGAGTATGCAAGGCAAGAAACCTTGAACCAAACAGTGAAAACAAGATTTGATCTACTCTGTCAGATAGAGCTTTAGCACTTGTTCTCTCCGAGCCTCTCTCTGTCCTAGCCCGCAGAAATGTGAATTGTGGCTATGAACAAATGCAGATGGCTTTGAAAGGGTTTGCAGTCTGAACAGAAACTGAGGATAGGAAGTTGAGTCTGATGAGGGAAGACAAGGAGTCAGTGAGTTGAGTGGGAGTGGTGTGGCACTTGGCTTGTGAGGAGCTCAAGCATTGCTGGGGTTGGGGTTGAGTCTGGCAGCTGAGAATGGGCCTAAAACAACACAGATATTGAAGGAGAGATTCACAGCAGAGTGGTGAGATTTTTACATGAATATTTCTCATCAGGATCCCCTGGTCATTGATGTCCGTCTGTCTCGGAGGGCTTTCACAACAAGACGTGGCAGAACTGCCTGCTCAAAATTAGGAGTTGCTGTATTGGTTTGTTAATGAGGGGTGGAAAGGTCAGGCCAGGAGGAGCCTTACAAGAAAAGCCGCTTACATTTGGTCGAGCAGAGCAGCCCTGTGACCAGAGGCTGAAGGGCAGGGCACTGTCTCCGAGAGTTAATGGAGTGTTTGTGATGTACAGCAAATGCTCGTAGGAGCCTGAAATTGGCCTTGAGTGCTCTGTGCGGAGTGTCAGCTCTGCATTTCAGGACGCAGGCTTCTCTTCTCGGAGACAGAACTCAGTCTGGGAAGGTGACAAGCCTTGCTTTTACAGAAGGATTGGAGTAGCTCTGCCCTGTCAGTGTGGCGCAGAGCCACGGCACATTGGAGCCTATCCCGCCTCAGCCTGCCACAGCCCCTCAGAGTGCATGCTTGGAATGTATTCAGTCTGTTAGTTTTATTTTTTTCATGGTGTGTGGTGGTGGTTAAATTTCAGCTGAGGTGGATCAGTGAGAGCAGGTTGTTCCAAAGGTAAAAGGCCACCCAAGAGCTGCTGAGTGGCTCCACAGGGTTAAACTGAGTGATGATAAGCTGAAATCTGACCTCCTTCAGGCAGCAGTGCAAATGTCCCGAGTGTATTTGTGAGAGAGACCCAGTCTGCCCTGAGCACCTCTAGCTGAAGCAGGAGGCAAGGCTGGTCAAGGACTGGGAAGTCTGACCTGCTTTGACCACACTCAGCACCCAGATTGCCTGCTGGGGACACTGCTGTGACTCCATGAACATCTTTCTGCAATGGTCAGTGTTCAATTCACAAGCAGCACAGGTCACACATGGGACACACCCGTCAGGAGAAGTTTAAGAATTGAGGTAGCTACACGGAGAAATTGTATTTATTGGGTAACATACACTAGTAGCATGATGCTATTGTTGCCATTGATGCAAAAGCTTAATGTTGTTTTTTTTTCCCCTGGGCTTTCAAGTAAGGGCAGGTTAAGCAATGGTGTTGAGGTGCATATTAGCTTGGTGATTAATTGTCATTTATTAACTTACACTTGGAGCAGAGAGACAGGATGGGTAGAAACTCATAGTCCTTCCATAAGGCTCTTTACTTTTAAAGGCAAAGTCCAAATGGTTAGTGTTTCTTATCAGAGAATCAGGCATGTCTGGTGTGAAAGGATTTGTGACTTGGACACGCAAGGAGCTTATCTTCACAGAGAAAGGCATGGCTTTTTTACCTAGGGGCAGCTAACAAGCGTCAGTTGTCCTGAGATAAAATGTAAGGACAAGAGACTTTCGTTTTAATACTATATAAACTTGCCAAGTCAGCTAGATAGGGAGGTAGGATTTAATTTACTGTGTTTACATTGTGATAAATTCACAATGCTTGGTCTTTGATATGTTTTTTCTCTAGGAATAAGTGGTATTTATTACTTAACCCCAAACCATGTCTTCTTTTTTAGAATATGGAACAAATTCAGTCATATAGGACTCTGTATCTTCCTGAAATACAAAGAAGTGCTATTTTTTAATACAAGGAAGAATTTTGATATACTGTTACAGGAGTAGAGTAACTTAGTTTAGAAAAAGATCACTGGAGATCATCATGTCCAATCTTACCTTGACAAAAAATAGGCATAACTCTGAAGTTAAATCAGACACTACTTATTTAATCAACTGGTACTCTGACTCAGTTTGTGGCTTTTGATTTGGTGTATTTGACCCTAAGGGTGACTTGTAACTTCAATGACATCATTACAACCTCTGTCCTTTTTAAGTTGAATTCTTTACTAGGTCAGTGGTCATTTTTGCCAGTGACTTAATGAGGTCAAAATGAGACCTAGGGGTTTCAGCTTGTTGTTTTTGTTTTGTTTTGTTTTGTTTTGTTTTGTTTTGTTTTGTTTTCTAGCCACAGCTATATTTAAGATATAAGATCCTTTCGGAAGCCTTAGCAAATATATGTTTGGCAGGGTGAACCAAAAACCAGTAATGTCAAACTATAAAAGTGGTAAGCTTTCAGCCAAAGAGGCGGCAAGATAGAAACAAATAGTTTCTATGGTTTTATTAAACATTTGGACTCCCCAGTTTACTTCACAAACTGTAACTGCAGTAATTCTACATTGTCCTTTCCCAGCTGTAATTAAGGTCATAGATACCAGAGTAAATATTAATAAAAAATAAGAGCAGAATAGCAAAGGGAAACAGTAATTTTACTGTCAAGCTGTATGAATTTACTCAGGCAGAAAGGCACTTTTGCAAAATTCTTTAAGTGGTGATTCTAGGAAGACACATGCCATAAATTTTGTGGGCCTGACTGTTCAGAGTTGAATTAAAGGTTTGTGTAACAAGGATTACTTGAACTTGGATTCATTATTTACTTTTAAGACTGACTCCTGTGCTGTTCCAGATCGGGCAGTATATACAGCAGAAAGAGTAAATTGGAAATACATTCCAGATACTGAAAGTAAGTTTTAGTATCTTGGTTTGCTTGTTGACAGTGGTTTGCTTTGGTACTTTGACACAATTCATGCTGCCTTCACATGTATTAATACATCCTGTATCTTAGGATGTTAACCAAGAATTTCATTTTGATTTATGCTTATAGCCGTCGCTCTGGACAGTATACCATGAACCATGAGCATTCCAAGAAGATCCCCGATGGAGCATCATTTGACCGCTCAGGATCCCAGGACTCCTTGGATGAACTGTCTCTGGATGACTACTGGAAAGAACTTGAAAACATCCATGAAACCAGAGGAAATAATCACGAGGACCGAGTAGCACTTGTAGTGAAAGAGCCAGATGGTAATGAAATCCGTTCTGTCAATGTTCATCAGTTTGCTGATTTAGGGATTTTTCTTCGAGTCTTATTTCAAGAGATGGCACCCACCTAACACAGATCAAAAAAGGAGGTCACTCCTGAACATCTGCTTTGAAAATTCTGTTGCCTCTGATGCATATCACCAGAAACAGGCAGTCCCTTGGAAGAGAGTTTTATCAGAGACAAGTAAAAGGCTGGTTTTCCTTTGAATGGTGTTTGCAGAATATGAGAAAGGTGCCTGTACTTGCAAATCACAACAATTGAAGCTTTATTTGCAGTTTGCTGTTGAACTAACTTACCCTTTCGCTCTTTGTGTATGTTGTTCGTTATTGTAGCTATTGTGGATAGAAACTTCACGCTTTAGAAGACAAGCCAATGATTAACCGGTTTAAGTTTAGTGAGTAACTTTCTACACTTGTAACTATTGTGATTGTTCAGTTGTTCTATTTTTGTTTCTCAGAAGCATAAATTATGGGCCACTCCTTGGGGCATGGACTTAGAGGTTGGGCAATTTTTTTTTTTTTTTGTTAGATAAAAACAGGAGAAATGTCCTTAATTCCAGTTTTCTCTCAAAAATTATTTTTTAACAATGCAGTGTCTGCGTCTCTCCCATTCTTACAAGAGACCCACAGTCTCAGTAAATTAAAATGTGAATTTGGCATTTTGGTATGGCCTCTACGTAAGTGAGAAGAATGTGCTCCATGAGCTTTCAAAGGGATTTGCACTTCTGCCTCCCTAAGCACTTTGAAAAGTCACTGCTCTGAAGAGCATAACAACGTGGCCCCTGGAAAAAGCAGCAAGGTTCCCAATCCTTGTGACCAGGGAGTTATGGGGCTTTCTGACAGAGACATGGGGCTTCCTCCAGAGCAGCAGAGCCCATCGTTCTGCAGTGCACCAGCCTCTTCTCTTACTGCAGCTCACTGATGTGGCTGTGCATTGAGGCTCTGCATCCCCAGCCCCACCATTTCCATTAGATTTGTACACAGCCTTCTTCCCCCTGATTACTGCAGCTGGCTGGTGGGGAGCTGAGTGAGTCAGCACAGTTGAGTTATCAGCTTGAGCAAATGTTGCTGTGCTCCTCACCTTGTCTAATGTGTAGCACCTCTCTTGGGCATAAGTACTCCTGAGAGTTTGGGATGCTGCGTCTGGCCGATGGGCCTGCCTGGGTGGGCGCTGGCCTGAAACTCAGCCAGGCAAGGGCAAGGCAGGGGAGAGAGGAGATATACCTTGCTCACAGCTGCCCTGGAGAATGGGTGTAGCCCCTCTTTCCAGCCCTGATAACAAAACCCAAGAGTCTCGTCAGAGGCTCAGGATTTGGCTGCACAGCCATAGCAAAATTCATACTTGAATTTTGGTGTCTGTTTTCTGGATGCTGTTCCTATTAAGGTGCCCACTTGGACGTGCACTGAGCACAGTGGTAAAATGCAATCAATAGTGAAGTTGACATGCCAGCTTTGGAGTATTTTTAGATATCTGATAAATGGAAATATTGCTCGAACATTTGGGAGAGTAGTTGGCATTCAGCACAACTTCAAATGCTACAGACAGAGCTTAGTGTTTTTTAGAAAATATCTTAGGGAGATACAGATTTCAGAAGCAGAAGTTTTGCCATTGGTGACAATATTTAATAGCTTTCTCTTCTTTCACGTGCAGTGATCTGTCAATAAAGGATACCTTATCAGCTCTGAGACTAAAGCAAAAATTGTTTTGTGGGCTGGAGACCATGTCATGAGAACTGATGAAAAAATAGCATTACGGTGACTCATGTAGGCTGGTTTGTCCTTCATTAAATTGAGCTAGTGAAAGGCTCTAGGATTAATGTATCAAGAAAAGTGGGCAGAAACATGTTACTATGAGAGCTAAAAAGATTGAGTATTGAACTAAAAATCAGTGAAGCAGCAATGATCTGGCTTTAAGACTTCCCCATGCACATTTTTATTTAGGTACATTTATAAAATGATATATGATTTTAATGGAAGTGCTATAGATTATAATAAAGATTGCCACATAGCAATCTGTATGGGATTAACTACTTTAAAAGCTTTGATATCAGATATTAAAGCTTTTGAGGCTCTTTAGAAACAATAGCTTTTCTCCAAGTCATGACAGTGTAATTAATTCTTAATTGTGTATCCCCTTAGTACCTTTCTGTGAGTTATATTAACTATATCATGTCATTAACATCCAATGTGCTTGGCAGTAATTGAAAGCCAATGTTTGTGCCTTTTTCTCTTTGACATGCTCAGAGGGAGAACTGGAAGAAGAATGGCTGAAGGAGGCAGGTCTGTCAAATCTGTTTGGAGAGAGCTCTGGCGACTCCCTGGAAAGTGTGGTGTTTTTATCCACGCTGACCCGAACCCAGAAAGCTGCAGTGGAAAAGCGAATAGAGACTGTCACACAAACCATGAGGAAAAAAAACAAACAGCACCAGATTCCTGATGTCAGAGATATCTTCAGGCTACAAAGTGACTCAAAGGGAAAAGTGAGTTCCTGTCGGTTGTTTTGTTTGATTCTGGCAGAGAGAAGAGAGGGACATGTACGGACTGGGGGAGAGCAGAGTGGCACATGGAAGGGTTATTTCAGATTTGTGTCTAACTTCACTGATTTCCAAGGAAATTTTTCATTAAATTTTCAGGAATGGTGTTTGTCCAGATTTGACATTGCATTAAGCATTTTTAGTATGTATAAAAACGGATGTATATTGGTCTCATCTTAAAGATGATGAATAAAAGAACCATTCCGTGGTCAACACATTAATCTGAATTAATTTTCACACAGATGCAAAACTTGTGACAGCAATCACCCAAAGAGCTCCCAAAAGCCCACTTTAAGTGGTTACCTCTTACTTACTGGTGCATTTGTTTGTTTGGATTTTTGTTTTTAAAAAATAGGAATAAAAGGGACATCAACCTAACCTCCTTGGTTTTGGCTAGGTCTTTATGCCTATCACCTGGGGGTGTAAGCCCCATACTAATTCTCAGGGCCTATGTGTGTATTAAACTGTGTATGGGAAGTTGCTCTGAAAGGCCCCAAAGGGTCCCAGTTTCCCATCATGGGACACTGAAGAGAATTCCTCTCCCATATACGGGAAAGGGGAAGGAGGGAATGGAGACTATGATTAGAATTCCTTTTCCATGGAGAAGGGTATGTGTCCTGTCTGCTCCCTCAGAGCACTGAGATCTTCAGCCATAAGGATGAGACCTGATGGAAGTGCATGACTGGTTTACCTGGCCTCAACTCTGTCCCTCATTCTCGCTGCTGAAGCTGCCATTCAGTGCAATGGTTGGAAAGCACAGTGAATTTTGAGGGGGATTTAATTTCCTCCTTCCCCCAACCGCTTCCTCTCCTTCAGCAACTCCTTCTAAACTCAGCTGAAGTTAAATGTAGTGGGGGAAGTGGTGTGTTCTGGGGGCACAACTTCCCTTTCACTGTTCTGCTTTGCCTATGGTTGCAGAAGAGATATTAACTCCATAAAAGCTCTCTGGGATCTGATTTGTAATTGACTCTACCTAAAAATTACAAGATCTAATAGCAGAGCAATTTAGGTAAAATGCCATGTAGCTTAAAGTGTTGTAATTTCTCTTTCAAGTGTGTTATTTCAGTAAAGCACAAGAAATATTCATGTTCTGGTATGTAAGCTACATACTGTAATTTTTGAAAATCCTATGTCACAGTGTTAGGTAGATTTTTTTCTCTTAAACTCCATGTTTTGATGTTGAAGACATCACTGAGAAGTAATGCAAGCAGAAAATTATTGTAGGCATTTAAGATGTGTAAAACAAATGGCTATTTATTAAATATAGAGATATTGGGGGAAAAAAATCCTTCTAAGCTTGTCTCCTTGACAGATATAAAGTAATACAAGTATGGGTCCTCAAACTTGTACTTCATTCCTTTCTCCAAAGCAAGATAATTGTTCAAAAATCATTGCTTGTGGTTATTCACCTAATCTGTCACTGAAAGCCTGTAGTTAAGTATTAAAGAATGCATTAGGGTATTTTACCGTGTCCTGCAGCCATAGAGAGGAGGAGAGAAGATCCAGCAGGCAGGAATTGTGCAGCAAGATTGATTTATTTAATTATTTTACAAACTCTTTTATAGACTTTTTTCTTCATAGTCTAATTGGACAAGGATCAGCCACCCCTTGGGGGTGATTGGCTAAAATCCTAAAACACCCATTGTTTTTTGACTATAATATTTTCTACATCCAAATATTTTTCTACTATAGTATAAACAAGGCTTCTCAATGTTGCAGGTGTTTCATTGTTTACATTCCCTGCTACCTCTTCTGTGAGAGAGAAAAGTCTCCCACGGACTTAGAAAATAGCAAGAAAATCCTTGCTAGCAGAATTTCTGTATCCACAGTGAAGTACCTTCCACTACCTCCCTAGGTGACATGTCTCAGTGCTTTGTTACTCGCCCATCATTAGAAAGCTTTTTAAGTAACAAAAGAGGACTCAAGCCACCTGCAGCTGTATGAAGTCATTCCAGTTTAATAATAGCCTCTGAAAATCCTGTAACCTCCCTTCATCTGGAGGAAAGCAGGAGGAAAGGTAAAACAATAGTGTTGATGTAAAACATCAACACAACAATTGTGTTAATTTTTCTCCTAAATTTCCTGCCATATTCCCAAAGAGAAGCTCGACTTTTGATACCTTGACAGCTTCCCAGTCTGCTTCTGCTACTTTGTGAAAGAGAGATAATTTTCTGGGCAGTCCTGTCAACTTCTTCATCCTCTCAAGATACTTGTTTAAAAAAAAAAAAAGGAAGTGAATATACAGATTGTGTTAATGGGAGAAATCTTTAAAACTTGTATTTGTCTTCTCGGTAAGTATGGAGTTATAAATTGCTTGAGTAAAATACAATTAGAAATACAGAGTGCTAAACATTCATTGTTAGTTTAAGTTGCCAAAAAGTAAAAATGATATCTGGGTAAAAATGTATGTGGGTCTATGTATACTCATATATATGGGCATAGATTTTCTACATGTTCTGAAATATTTTTGTCTATAGTAGGTGTCATCCAGTTCACAAAATGTGTCACATCTTGAGGCTGGGTAGGGCAGCGTTGTAGAAGGGAGAGGATGGTTCAAATCCTTTCCCATTTTTCGTCTCTTCAAAGCATCCTGATTTTGCTGTTGGAAATCTGAGCTGTAAGCCCAGATATTAATGTCAGGCTGCCCTGTGAAAGGGATGGGATTGCTCTCTAGGGGAGGCAACCATGTAAGCTTTTTCAAGAGAAAGGAATTTGGTCTGAGTCAGTCAAAATGTCTCCTCCAGATTCCCTTTCCCTATTCTTTCCAGTGCAAACTACAGCTTTAGGTCAGAATGCATTTTCTTATTCTTTGCCCCTCTGGAAAATAAAGTCCTTCACCCACTTAGCCTTCCAGGAATAAGAGGAATTGACTTAATTACTTCTTTTTTAATTACCTAGGTTTCAGATCCCCTTAGACTTTGGCAGGGGGTTTTCTGCTGAAACACAGAGATGTGCTTTTACATACCCCTGAATTGCAGGTGTGTGTTTTAATCCTGCACAGAGTCAAAGGGGTTTCTACAACCATGCACTAGGTTTTTATAGCCATGCATATTTATTATTTCTTTCGTAGGTCTGTGAAGGAAGTGAACCTTCAACTGTGAGAACAAGTGAAAACAAAAATGAAACACATGATGGAACAAAAGGTAATGCCAAATTACTCTCTTCTTTATTTTATTTATTTTTCTTTTTGGTTTGTTGATGTTCAACTACACAAGCTACTACATGGGTCCATATTTTAAGTAACTTCTCAAAAAAATTAAATTATAATGAGAAACCTTTTCTGGACTGCATTGTTTGTGTGTAGAATTTTAAGTGTGCCTGTAGGTAATGTCCTTTGAGTCAACTGAGAAACCCTGTTTATTATCAGGGATCATCTTATAATCAAGCTATCTGGGAGAAGTCTCCTTTTGTAGCTTATGCTCAGGCCATTTCTGATCCTTAATTTATCCCTTCTGGTCTATCTCTGCTGTACATTACAGGAAATGAAGGCCTATGCACAATCTCATCAGTGCACACAAAAGAATAAAACCAAATGGACTATAAGAAAAAAAACAAAAGAACTGGCTGGACTGTAAGCATCAAAAAAAAGAGTGAGAACTGGCTATATATCTGTAGCTCAAATTAAAAGAAAAACAGGGATGAAAGAAAAAGGTTGTTTACCTTTTCAAGGAAAATGGAAATGAAATAGCATTATGTGCATGTAGGTTGTATTCAGTGGTGTGTGATCACACAAGAGAGGTGCAGTACCCATGGAAGACCCTTTCCTCTCACTGCCAGGATAGTACATCACAGAAGTCCTTAGCTGATTCCATAGTTTCTGTTTTGAGAGTATGAATTCCAGTGAAAGACTTTGACAGAACTTTCTGCTTTTCTTCAGGCCCAATGATAAAATGGTGGCTGTCCTGCATCGTGTTAGATTTCTTCAAAGTAAAGGTTGCGCTCTGTCCATGATACCACCATATCCACCCCTGTAGGGATCAGGTTATTTACTGGCAACCATTTAAGCTTTAAGATGCTGCACTGTTATTCTGCTTTGTTTATATATTGGGTTTTTTTCTTCTTCTGGGGGACTGGATAGCACATCGATCTTACACTGAACCCTATACCTGCATTAAGCAGGCAGATCAAGTTACCTATTGCAAGTTAGTTAGCTGTAATTAAGCCACCAAATAAAGTTCTGCTTCAGTTCTAGAGTACTGACCAGTAGCATTTTGGAAAAATTGTTACTTTAGAATTAGACTTGGAAAACAGCAGTGGACAATACAGAATGTGCATGGCAGTTGAAGTGGGAGACATGAATGTAAACCAGCCCTGAATAACACCAAATCTGTGTGTTTCCAGAAGTATTTCCCTCCTGCCCTCTCAGCAAACCTCACTCCAGTAAGAACAGTAAAAAAATTGGTAGGACTGCCAGACTGCTGCTTCAGCACAAGGGAAGGAAGAGATGCCTGGTGCTTGTGTCAATAAACTTCATTGTAGGATTCAGAGCTGGAAAATTACCAAGCAATTATTACAGAGTTTTTATCACATCTGGTTCTTTTTTTTCCCTGTGGCCCTGATGAACCCTTCAGAAATGGGAAGTTCTGAACGGCACATCCCATATGCTAGCTCTCCTCAGCACAGATTGTGATGTGGATGGCAAATGCAGCCTGCTTACATCCTGATACACTCCTGCTCCAGTCAACATGCTGCAGTGGGCTCTGCTCCCAAGATTGGAGCAGGAAGGAAAAATCAGTTCAATTTGCAGCCAAGCCATGGAAGTTTGGTGGTGTTAAAAGCACTGCACCTGTTTCAGTGCTGTGCTGTGATCTTTCCTCCAGAATGATGAGCTAATTAGTGTTATACAAACAGTGAATGAATTTAAGACAAAAAGTAAACAGTGCATGATATTTCAGAGGTACTAAATATTTATGAAGTCCAAATCCAAGGACACTATTTTAAAATGGAAACCCTCTTTGACACAGAAGTTGTCCCAGTTTTACCTGAAAAAATATGAGCATAATCTCGGACATTATTAAAAAAAGCTTAAATTGAGATGTCTTAGAATTGCTATGGTAAAAAACTTCTTGGCCATACTCCAAAGGTGATGAGTCTGTTCCTAATGGGCTATTTGAATGCTGCATTCCCAAGTGCTTTTGCCAGGCTGAAGATGTTAGTGGTTGGCCCTTAGAGCACACCTGGGCTATGTGAACCCCGCCTTGTTTCTTGACTAAATGATATATGCGAACTCACAGATAGTAAGTCCCTTTGTTTCATGTAGGTATGGAGTGTGTCTACAGGAAACAAAAAGAAAATTCAGAATAATGTATTAAGCTCTCAAAAGGCATTATTGTTTTAACAATCCGTGACACTCACTAAAGGCCTGCAAAGCTGGCAATATGTTCAATAGATACAAAAGAAAAGAAGTCATTTTCTTTGGAATCCTGTGAAAAAGAGTAAATAACTTTATTGGTTGAGACCTCTCAAGAAATAAAATGGAAATAATAAAAGATGAAAGGTTAAATACCTACTAGCTTAAATAGGGGACTAGTAAAATTCAGTTCACTGTGACTGCAGTTGTTTCTCTGAACATAGGATTAGCTACAGGGGAAGAATAATAGATAAAACCTCTGTATAAGGACAGCACCAAAGCATAACTATCTAGAGAGTGGATGAAGGAATTGTGTGTACCATGTATATATGAGGCTAAAGAGCAGTAATATTTGCTTATTGATAGGGGAAAAAACTGAAATCTGGTGGTTTTTAATTAAAGAGTTTGGTTTTGCTTATTATTTTACATGATAAATGAGGATCCTATAGCCAAAGTAACAGTGTCAGTGAAATGATTATGAAGCTTTTATTTTCAATTTATAACCACGTATGAATTAGCATTTTTGAGAAGTGCTTTGTCAGTCATAGAAAAAATCATTCTACCTTTTCAATTGTAAATTAAGATCTGTCAGCTTAGCTTCATTGGTGTATACTCGAGATTCCCTAGCAAGGCTAGGACATAGCACGATTGACACTTGCAATGTTTCCTTGTTTTGTTCCTGAAAAAAACCCATCATTTTATGTTATCTTTAAATAGCTCTGTGAACTAAGGGAAGGGTACAGAACTCATGTAAAATACGGTTTTCACATCCTCATAGACAATATTTACATTTTCTGTATCACACTTACATTTCTCTCATTAAATATTGCATGTGGTGGGCAGGTTGGCAGAACACCAAGGCTACTTCCTCTTACAGCTGCTGCCTAGTTTGGGAATGTACAACAATGGGAGCAAGGCTTTACAACCAGGAAGAAACTCCCCACCACGGCAGCATTTCCAGATCTTTAAAATGTGCAGAGCATTAGTGAGACATCTGCCTTACATGACACCTTCGTATGACCAGAGGACTGAAATAGGAGCTACTGCTTTTTTGTTTGTTAACATCAGATCCCTTCTAGACTGGTAGGGAGTATGTAGGTCAGGTATAGGCCACATTAGCATGACAAAAGTTTTGGGGGGACGGGAAAGTGTTTTCATTCAGTTTGGATGCATTAAACAGTTTACATGATAGATAGGGATGTATGCACAGGGAGGCCAAGGATCAGAGTCAGGGATGAATTTGACCTTGGATATGTTTGCTTACTGAGGACTCAGATATCTCTTTACCAAAAGGAGCAGCTCTAGTTTCAAGATCAGCTTAATCTTTAGCATATGCCCTAGGCATTTTGGGATCTGTGGAAAGTAAGCAGAAGCCACTCTGGAAAAAACAAGGGATGAGTAACACACTCAACCGGCAGAATTGGAAAATGTTCTGTTCTACTTCTCACAGCATTGCTTGGTTGTAAGTAGAGTCAAATTATTAACTCAAATCCACCTCCTCTCTCTGAAAGTGTCTCAGGTTAGGTAAGTACTTTGACGTGGGAGTGGTTGTGTAAAGCACTGTGCCTAACCAGAAAGTGGCTGTGGTGGCTTCAGCCATTTGCATGTCTATCAAGTCCCCTGAGTTTGGCCCTGGCTGACTGAGGTTATTTTCAGGACTCACTCTAAAGAATGTCAGAGAATAGTTTTGTCTTTCAATAAGATACAGATATAATTTAGAAAAAATGTTGAGTTGCTGTAATTTTTTTTAAACTTCCTGCTTCATATGTTGTTTGGATTACACGCTTTCAGCTCAGTTCTTTTACAGACCTGATACTGTTGGTGTAGAGCAGCACTTCCCTGACTCCTCCTCTTAATCAGCCTATCTGCAGGCTTTCCCCTGCTTCAGAATCAGCTTTTGCTGTACCTGTAACTATTTTCTGGGAACTTTTTTCTGTCTTGTCATAGGGTAGTTATTCCAGGCCATACAAAAATTTCCCACAGCATTGTAAAAAAATGAGTTTATTGTATTATACAACATTCTTACACCAGAACGTATTCACTTCTCATGTTTCTCCTTCTCAACTCATGTCCATTTGCATCCACTTTTCCCGCACTTGTGGTATATTAGCTTTGAACAGGCTGCGGTCTCATGTGAGTCGGAGCCAGTGGCAGAATCATGGCTCCAGGACTTAGGGAAGTGAGTCTTCTTCTGTACTCAGCATTGGAGCGGCTACATATTGATTCCTGTGTCTAGTTCTGAGCCCCTCAATTCAGAAAGGACATTGAGGGGCTGGAGCATGTCCAGAGCAGGATAATAAATCTGGTGAAGGGTCTACAGAGTAAGTCTTATGAGGAGTGGCTGAGGGAGCTGGGGTTGTTTAGCCTGGAGAAAAGGAGGCTCAGGAATCTTATCTGTCTTTACAACTGCCTGAAAGGAGGATGTAGCCAGGTGAGGGTTAGTCTTTTCTCCCAGGCTACCAGCAACAGGACAAGGGGACACAGCCTCAAGCTGCACCGGGAGAGATTTAGGTTGGACATTAAGGAGAAGTTCTTCACAGAAAGGCTGATTAGATACTGGAGTGGACTGCACAGGGAGGTTGTGAAGTCCCTGGAGGTGTTTAAGGAAAGACTGGACATGGCACTTAGTGCCATGGTATAGTTGACATGGTGGTTTTTGGTCATAAGTTGGACTCAAAGGTCTTTTCTAACCTGATTTATTCTGTGACTTTACTCTTTTGCAGTACCTGAAAACCTTCTGTGATTCTGTAATGTCTTCTAAAAGGAACCTAGTCCTTGATGTATCCTTTTGGATACACATTATAAGAGGGATGGTGGAGAGACTGAAAACTTTCTTAGACTTTGATGCTTTGTATTAAGTACTGTTTTTTACAATATAATTTTCCTCTTGCTTCTTTCACAATATATTTTAACTTCAGACTAAAAGCAGTGGTTGATCTACTGTGAAATTGGGAAACTTCTTTTACTAAAGGCAGAACTGCTTCTCCCTTTTTTGCTTCTTTAGTCCTTTAACAAAAAGTGTTCTAAATTTGTCTAGTGTTTGATTCCTTTAAGGAACAAAGAAAGAGAAGTTAGGCCATTGTTGTGTACTTAGTCGTTCCCTGTATCATGGAAACATGCCCAAAGAGTTTTGAGGAATCTAGACTTCTCAGACTGAGGTGAGAACAGGAATGATGGAACAAAGATATGATATGTGTACTCCCTGTTATTCCCAGATGTTAGTTCTTTCATAGAGGACACATTCTCTATTGCTTTTGAAATCTTAACAGCAGAAAAGTTTGCTGATTTGTTTGCAGAATGTTACTTTGTCTTCAAATGTCTTTGAAACTGGAAAGTGTTTGATGGCAAGAAACTTTTGATGCCAAAGCTCTTTGGCTCTGCAGGATTCTGGGAGTCTGCTGTTTGTTTGAGGTGGATTGCTCTATCTTTTCATAATAGATAAATAGGAGAGAAACCCCCATGTCTTGACAAAATTATTGAAGAAGACCTACAAAAGCTGAACTGTTGCCAATAGCTGAATTTTCAACTGACATAAAAAACACAGGAACAATGACTTTGTAACCAGAAAGCCCATTGCTTGCACAGAATCAACTTCTACTTGGTTTAAAACTTACTCTCATGCACTGAGTGGTGCTTGATTGTGCTGCTGTTGATTTTTAGGGTTTTTTTATGGTGTTTTCAGGTCCGAAGTTCAGTCTTGGAACAGATGAGCAGAAGAACCTGCTTGAAGACATGCCACCTTCAGACACTGACATCAATTTGGAGATATCATTTGCAGAACAGGCAGCTAATCTCAAAGACAGCTCAGTAGGCAAAATGTACAGAGGTGGAGGGGGTGACACTCTTCTCCCGGTAGGTGTTTCTTTTTTTTTTTTTTTTTTTTTTTATCTAAAGGTACTGTTTGGGTGACATTTATCAGATGCTGAGTGAATTAGAGTTAGAAGAACATTGCCAAATTCAGGTTTGTAGAGATAGAGCTTCTTAAGGTAACTACTTTTGGAAATAGTATGCTCAATAACATGAAAATAACTACTTTTATGCCTATTTATGTACTTGTCTGTCGGGAAAAATGCACTCTATATGTAAGCAATAGTGAACTGCCAATATTAAGCTGGAACAGTGGCTTAGTGGTAGTTGTACATTAGCTGTGTCCTTGCTTCATTTGTTTACAGCCCCTTTTTGTTATCTGAGGTGAGATGCTTTACCTTTAATAAAAAGCTCTATTGTAATATGAAAAAGGTTGGTGGATGCCTGTAGAAACCTTATGCAGCTGTCCAGTGCAGGTAGGTGAAGGATGAGAATGAAGAAAGAATTGTCTGTAGAAGTTAGAGGTCTGGAGTCAAATGGCAGGAAATTAAGGACTAATTTGAACTCAGTTTTTCTTTCCAGCACTTAATAAAAAAGGCTCTTTCTGAATGAATCCATGTAAATACAAAAGAAAATAGTCCAAGGGATTTTGATGTCAATCCTCAGAAATCTCTTTGAAAATCTCTCTCTGCCTAACAGTTCATGAACATGCAGCTACATATAAATACTACTACGTGTAAACTAATGACTGGTGTGAAAATTGTCTTTTTTTTTTTCCTAACACTGTATGCAAACTTGTCTGAGTAAATACAGTTTCTGAAGTAATGTTTCCCAGTTCTTCAAACACTTAATTTAGATAAGGACATGTGCAGTTCTTCAAGCAGTAATTACCCCATGTATCCTAGTTTAAACATTATAAACCAGACACTAATGGATATTTAGAGATGGATTCTGAAGTGTTTGAGTCATGTTTCTCTAATGCAGCGTATAACAAGGAGATAAAAGCTATGCTCTAACTTCTGTATATATGCATATATATATGCATAATACATACATTAGCTCTACTTCTGGCTAGGCTTGTGAAGGATTGCTCAAAGACATGGCTATGAGATTTCTTATTCAGTTACAAAAGGAGCTGCAAAATGATAGGAAAAGGAAGGGAGTTACCTATTTAAATCTACAATTTATTGGTTGCACCTTCATCATCAGCAGCTATTTTTAAACAGACATGTTTGTGCAAGTCAATGAAAGCTCAAGGTGGGGAACTGGCTACGTATCTACCATTTGTAAATTATGTTTATGTTTTGGTATGTGCCCTTGTAGTCATGTACCATAACCAGCAATTCATCTCTGCTATTGCTGGGTTTGTACAGGGTAAGAAAATAATTCATGAGTATAATATGTCTTTCCAAGTGGAAGAAAGTCTTGTCAACCTTCCTGCTTTGAGTCATGCATACTTAAAAGCCTGCTGGTGAGAGATGGAGTTAGAAAGCTCAATGAGTTGGGAAGTCCCTCTCCCTCACCCTTTCAACTAAATTCCTTATATTGATCTCTGCAGCCTCTGAGTATCTAGTGCAGTAGAAAGGAGCCATGATTAAGTATCCCCCTTCCCTAAGAAGAGAACCCCTTTATTATTATTTATATGGCAGCCAAATATTTTATTTTGTGTGCACAAGTACAAAGGGATTTCTGTCCCAATTGTACATGCTCAGGATTGTTCTTGGATAGCCATTTCCACCACTGTAAACTGGAAAAGGATGCAGAAGGTGGAAGGATGAGTAGATGACTGCAAGCAGGACAAATCCAGACTCTTCTTGGAGATGCCAAGTAAAAGGACAAGAGTTAATGGACACAAGTGTCTAATGGGGAAATTTTGTTCTGCAAAGTAAAGAAAGTCTTCATGAGAGCATTCCACACTGAAGCAGGTTCCCACAGGGGTTATTGGGAATTTTCAAAATTCATTTGAACAGCAACAACAAACTCAATCAGACTTTGAATTTAGCCTTGCTTTGAGCAGCAATTGAATTAGATGACTTCCAGAAGTCACTGAGAACCTAAATCTTGCTGTCCTTTTAAGATCATCTGCTTTTTAACCTGTTTGGGGGATTCTCCCATGATTTAGTCAGTAACAGCAGGCTTCATGTTGAAAGGTTGTACCCTGAAGGAAGCACAGCCTTTGAGATAAGTAATTTATCATGACTTGGATTATTCACCCTGCTGCAAATCTCTGCTTTTAGAATTTCAGACTGCCGAAGGACAAAACAGGTACCACAAAGATTGGTGACCTAGCCCCTCAGGACATGAAGAAAGTCTATTCTTTAGCACTGATTGAATTAACTGCTCTCTATGACATACTCGGGACAGAATTCAAGCAGCAGAAAGCTGTAAAAATCAAAACCAAAGGTAAGTTGGTGTTTTGTATTCTGAACCAATTGCATCTGTTTAATCCAACAAAACAAATGTAGCCAGTTCTTTATGATTTTTCAGCAGAAAATTTATATTTAATATATAAACAGTAACATAGGCCCTGAGCAACATTTAATTTTTACAGCTTACTCAAGACACTCTTTAAACAAGTTAAGTGATATTATGTCTCTAGCTCTTTTTCTGTAGTTAAAACTCAAGACAGCCGCTGAGCAGATAAACTAAAGAGTGAAGGGTAACTATCTTAGTAGCATGCTGTGCAGCAAGAATTGCTCCACAGCAGTTTGTCTGTGCTGATTTATTCCCAAAGAGCATGTGCATGTGCTCTTTGTGGGTATTCCTGAAGGTAGGTATGGTCTACTTTCACAATTAGATTCGATGATCTCAAAGGTCTATTTCAGCCTAAATAATTATGTCATTCAGGTGAGTCTACCTGACTTTTGTGCTTTTGTTGCTGTAGGTGGGAGATGCTGGGAACCTTTGTCACCTGTTTTCTATTCTGTCTGGCACAAACTTTCCTGTGGCATATAGGCCTTACCCATCCAGTACTATACTTAGTACTACTACTACTACTACTACTACTACTACATCCAGTACTACTACTTAGGCTATAATGCAGTTGTTATGCTGAATGGCATCATATAAAGTAGAAGATGTAAGCTGTTGCAGAGGAGGCAGAGGCAGCTGCAACACCTCACTTTACTCTGCAAGCCATTGGTGCATATGTGTAATCACAGTGCTTTTCTTGGGAGCATAGAAAACATGGAAACCAATTTCATGACGCTAGAGGTTTTCAGTGCTTTGTTTCGTTTTTGTATTTTTGGCTTCTGCTAAATGCTTTACAAGAGCTTGAAATGTGTTACCAGTTAATCACAAGCCTGCTTTGGCCAAACTCTCTTGTCAAGGTTCAGTGAATGTGACAGTGCAATAGCTCACTTTAAATAATTGAAAGCAACAGAGAGCACAGAGAGATACACAGCAAGGTACATTAGATTCTTCAAAATATGCTCTTCACTTTACAGTAACAGTGAACAGTTTTTTTAATGCAAAAGGCATACACAGAAACATCAACAAGACCTTGATTGCTTGAATTAATTTTCTTCTTGCAGAAGTATTTGTGCTGTCACTAATAAACAGAGACAAAGCATTTTCTTCTCTTGTATTTTGGGTCTTAGTTTTAACTGCTTCTTCTTACAAAATTAATTGTTAATTGACTTGCACTCTCAGCATTATTATCTGAATGGCAGGCATTCATAAAACGTGAATTGATTAAAAACTTTTATAAAAGGTAAAAAAGATAGTCTAGACTCATGGCAATGTGTAGGAAATGGACAATGACATCACCTTTTCTGCCAAGCTTATCTGCTTTCGCAATGTACTGCCTTCAGTGCCTTGTTGCTCTGTCTGACCTTTACCTCTTCACCCCTGAAGTGTTGTTTGGCCCATTGATTCATACAGTGGTGGGTCTATTCACTTTGCCCTTTGTGCTTGAGTATGTGAAGATGATGAAAACATCATTCTTCTGGAGAATGCTGTGCTGTGCCCAGCCCTGCCTTTTTATTGACCTCCTGGAGTTTGTTTTTTTTCAACTACATTTCGATGGAAACTTTTATTATTGACAAGAACTTCAAGGTAATAAAGCTATGGGGTATGGATATTGCCTGTATGTATGAGTCCCTTGTATTTTATAGGTAGATTTTTTATGCTGACAGAGATACAAGAGCTTCTGGTTTGGTACTGAAATTGATCTTTTTTTGATGTATATCATATTTCCTCAAGGGCTGACAGTTGTTTTTTTAATAATTTCATCTGTTCTGTGTTCAGTATTGGCATGGCATCATACCAAGCAGCAGTTTTTAACTACATGTATTGTTATATGCTGTTCCAGAGAAATTGCACATACAGCAATTATCAGTACTCCTGACAGAGAAGTTCTGTGTCAGCAAACTTTGGGTTAGTCATCACTAGCATAGCTTTCTTTAAATGGCCATTCACTTCTATTCAGCTGGGCCATAACACATGAAAGTCCCATTTACAAGAAGACTAAGGTTGGTTTTTCATCAGAGCTAAATTAACTGCAACAAAATTCCTTAAAAAAAAAATTAATTGCCTTAGCCCTATTGTAAAAGTTATTTTCTAACCAAGAATTAACTGTACTTTTGCTTTTTTTAAAAATGAACCTCTTAGTTTGAGTTGGTTATCTTGCTATTCTGCCCTTGTTATATAATTCAACAGCACAGGCATTTAAAAGCTGTTTTCTCAAACCTTCAAAGAGAGCACTGTTCAGAGTAACTCTGGGTGATAATTGTATTTGTCTCATTTTAGTGACCAAATTCTGCATATTTTACCCATACCATTTCCATCTTCACCATAATAACTTGCATTGAGTGATGAAGATCTGCATGACAGGGTCATCATTACACCCATTCTGCAAACCAGAACTACACAGATGGTACATTTATGCAGTTTGTTTTACTGTGCTGCAGAATATGTGGATGGCAATTTGAAGTCAAAACAGAAGGCTCCTGAGAAAGAGATGATAAATCCTTTTAGCCAGAATGTTTTGCGTAACAGCTCGATTGACAAAGACATTAAAACACTTTAAACAAAAGGTCAATAGCTCTGAATGCATCAAATAGACTTACTGCTTCAGAAATGTGGGTTTATTCCAGTATCACATGTACTGGAAAAGATGTGGATCTCAGTTTCTTTTGCTTTATTCTTCAGACTCTGGCTTGTTTGGTGTCCCATTGTCACTTCTACTGGAACAGGATCAGAAGAAGGTCCCAGGAACCAAGATCCCACTGATTTTTCAAAAGGTACATAGGCATGAAGAAGTCAAGTTTTTACATATGTGCAAATGACAAGAACATAACATTTTGTCCTGGATTTGCTTCCTGTAGCAGTTTTCAGTATAATACTCTAATCCATCCAAGTTATTGTAACTTTTACATGCAACTTTACTTACTAATTCAGTAAATGTGATACTTTGCATCGTATCAGACATATTTTGAATTAAAGAAATAAACTCACAGGTCAGGTGGTTTTCCAGAAGACTTGTTGCTTTAGTACACAGGGGTATGGCCCATATCATGTCATGGTAATGGGGGAGATAATTGGAAAGATGATGGAGACCCTGGATTTACTGCCCATGCATAGTATGTCTCATTTCTTGAGAAGAAAATAAACTACTGTATGTGGACCTGTCCTAAAACTGACAGAAACTCAGTTCTCTGTCATCACCATTTCAGTCTGTTTGTGAATGTGCTTGTTATTTTTTGAGCAACAGAAATCTCAAAGTAGCTTTGCATCATGGTCTGAAAACTACTTCTGTGTCATTCATGCCAGAAATAATTTCCTCAGAATCATAAAAACACATTCCTGGAAAAGATGCTATCTATAAACTGAGAAACCAAATTGCAAACAGTGATTGATCACTCTGCTATCCTAGCAACATTGAAAGTTCTACATAAACATTAATAGCTTATAGATGTGATTTGTTTTGCAAGGTGGAGGCATCATTTGGAATACAGTTTTACTTCAAATGAGAATATGAAAATAAAAAGTTTCCCATTTCTTCTGCCTGTTCTCTGCAGTGTGTGCTTCACAGGAATAGGGGATTTATATAAAGTGCAAGAGAGTAATTTTGTTCATTCTGCTTTTTTAAATGTACCTTGTTTATCACTGAAACAAAAGAAAAGCAAGTTAACAGGAAGGCTGCTTAATTAAAAATAAAAATACACCTAGTTTTTATTCCATTACGGAATTTAAATTAAAAATAGTGACATAATTTAGTCAGGGCTTTTCCAACTAGAAAATCTGATGGTAATACCAATTCATGTATCTTCATCAGAAGTTTCTGCTGACAGTAATTCTAGTCTCTGGCCTGCAAAGAAGGCCATGCAGAGCAGCCCTGATAGAGATGAAGAGGGGATTTCCCACAGCAGAAGGTTGGTGGTGGCTGGTGGCCACTTCTTGCTGTGTGCCAAGGGGTCACTTGTGAGTGTTTGTGAAGGAGTCGTGGCTGCCAGTCGTGCCACCGGGCCTTGCCTTCCCCAGAAGTGGTGATGATGGCAGGTCACACACTGCCCACAGCATCTTTGTGCCCAGCAGATGTGAGTGGCAGCCACTGATCTGGTGTAAGCCAGGTACAGGGGGACTCGGATGGAGCCAGTTAACACTTCTTTTTTTTCTTTTTTAACCGTGGAAAATGCACTAGGGTGACACTTCAAGTGCTGTTCTCTGACTTTGTGGGGTTTTCTGTCCAATCTTTTTTATTTATCTGTTACATAAATACAATGGTAGGTAAACTCCCATTAATTTCTGTAACTGGAAAAAACACAACTGTGTTGCATAATTTTTCTTAATCAAGAGCTGGTGCAGGAAGGCATGTAACAAAGGCACTGCCCTAGTTAAACATTGTGGGAACCATTTGTGCTAAAATTATGTCATCAGCTTTTGCCATTTACAGATTTGTTTTGAATACTCATAAATCCATCCTTCAGTGAATACTTCTAGGCATATTGTTTAGAGAAAAAAAATTATGATATGGGTTTTAAGTATTTTTATGGAATTTCTGCAAATTTATCCATGCGAAGGGTTACAAACTTTTGAGTTTGTTAGGAGAATGTGAGAATTTGCAAATCAGGAACTTCTTTAAAGCCTAGAAGTTCTTAGTTCTCCTCTAGTAAAGTCCTAGAGTATTTATGAGAATGTTACCTTAATTATTTCGATTTGGACATTTTAACAAGGGTAGTAATTGGGATATAATTTTGAAGCCACAGTAATTTTTAAAAAGAATTCTTTGGTCTTCAGAAGAGGCTTGAAGGAGCTAAAAAGCATAGAGTTTTCTTTTTTAATAAACTAGACAAACTCTCCTTTAATAGTATTCATAAAAAAGGGTAAGAACCACATTAAAGCTTTCTTGTACAACAACTGTAATCCATTTGCAAACTGTGTTTGAGCCTCTGCTTGTTACATATCTGTGTGCACAGATGCATATGCACAGAGAGAGATACAAGCGTAAAGGCTCCAATATATCAGAACTGTCTGCCAGTAATTTTTAATTGGAATCTTTGTTCATGCCAATTTTGTTTGTGTTTGACAGCTGATTGCCCAGATAGAAGAGACAACTCTGGAAACAGAAGGACTTCTTAGAATACCAGGAGTTGCAACAAGAGTAAAGGTAAAACATTGCAAAGGTTATTAACATCCCCCAAAATATCTGTGGTTGCTGATTTTTTTTTGTCATACAAATATATTTTACCATCCCGTTGTTATGAAAATCTTCAAAAACAGAAAGCAAAATCTCTTTACAAAGAAAACTGAATTATATTAGCCAGAGAAATGATGTTTTCACCCAGTGTGGTTTTGGGGGGAAGACTGGAGTTCAAGTTTGAAGGAGAGTCAAATTTACATTTCAAATTCAGTTGTGCCAAAATCTCATTAATTCTTGGCGTGAGCTTTCCAGCCTTTTGCTTTTTCCCTGAACCAGCTTAATCATCTGAACAGTTCATACACAGTCTTTCCACCCCAGGAGGAAGCATTTCTCTGGCGCTGTGAGCCTTTTTTAATAGCTAGACTTAACCTGTGTTACAGGGCAAAGCAGGCAGCATGCTCTGAAGAACCTCTCACATTTATTTTTATGAACAGCAATATAACTGCTCGGCTCACTGAGCTCAATCTTGTTAGGCACGTCTGTGCACACCAACACTTCGCAGGGTGAGTGCCAATTACATGCAGACTCTTCCCCAGTATTTGCCTTAATGCAGGGAGCTAAATGCACAGTATGATTCATGCCAAGACTCAATGTGTTAAAAAGACGGTCTGAACTGGCCTTAAATTCTAAACAGAAAGGACCATTTAAGTGGATTCAGCTGTCCAAAGACGTCTGCCAGCCTCTGTTGTGTAGAACTTGGTCCAGCTGCTGGTTCATTAGAAACAACTAAAGAAGGGAGTATTATGGAAATTGGGTTTGTTTATTTACCAGTAACTAAGATACTAATTTTTTTTTTTCAGTTTTCCTCCGTTCTTTAATTTCCACTTCGCACTTTGCAAACTGGAGTGATTTCTTAGTGATTTTGTTTATTTGTTTGTTCTTTGATTTTATTAGCTTAATAAAATTTCCCAAGCAGTGGATCATTCACTATTCGACTTTCATTTATTTTTAACCTCTCTATTTGCAGGAACTACTTCTTTAAATTAAGCAACAGTTTTGTTAGCAAATATGTTATGTTCTTTTACTTGTTTGAATAGAAAAAATTTTAAGAAGCAAGAAATTTATCATACTAAAGGACTGGAGTTTTCCCTTAATTTTCTTAAACAGGGAAAAGCCAGTATTTTCCTCATTATACAGTTTTATAGAAAAACACAGAAAAATACTTTGCTATCATATTCTATTGATTTTAGAGTTATTATTAAAAGTGCATTGGATATACCCCGTAGTCAAAAACATTTACTTTAAAATGTAAGCATTGGAGCAATAGGACACACAGTTGAAATCTCTGCCTTTGCCTCTCATATAAAATGATTGTATCTATATGTTTAATACTGCATTTGCTGCAGTGATTTGGTCTGAATGTGGATGGAGAAGCTGATGAGCCTCAGAGGGAGAATTTTCATCTTTGTTTCTAAAGCTTGCTATTTTTGATGATCAGGAAATCATACCCACTTGACTTTAGACATCTGAGTTATGACCGCTGCACCTTTGAACTTCCAGTACAGTCAGTGGAGACAGAATATCTCTCTGGAGCACAGTTGAGAACACCCAACTTTTATATCAAACTAAGTGTCCACATTTTCTTTGGAAATAGATCCATTTTCCATTTAGACAAAGTTAAATTTAATGAGAAGGGTAACTTAAAAATGTATCTAATATCCTCTCTTTAATGTGCCCTTCTTGTCCAGACAAATAATTACAGCCATATTTTTCCACAGCACATACTTTACAAAACAAGCCAGTGTCTCTGTCCTCCTTTTCTGTCCAGAATAACTGAGCTAGAAGAAGGGAGGGACCTGTGAGAGGTGCCTCAGGGCCCCTGGCCCTATACTGAGGTTTCTTCTCACTCTGCCAGACTAGGAAATAAATGAAGTGGGTGTGAGATCAGGACTGATGCTTAGCAGTAGACTAAGAAGGATTTGGTCTTTGCAGCGCATTCTCATTTGTGCATCTGTGAAAGCTCAGTAGTAGCACTGCCATGGGAGCAGGGCCGGGATATGGTAATGTCTGCTGCCAACAGCATCCTGCCCTTTCCCAGCCCCAGAGTTATGACCTTCCACTGAGACTTTCAGAGCTCTTTACTCTGCTGCATAACCTCATGATTTGCTGGACAGTCCACTTCCACACAGGGCATGTTTGACACCCAGTGCTAGGTAAATCTACATGTGCCCAGCAACATGGAATTCCCTGTAGATGGCAAGACATTCAGCTGTTCAGTTACACAAATCATTCCCTGTGTTTTAAAAAGAGAACCAGCCTCACCTTAGTGTGTATTTTGATAAGAAGCTGTGTGTCAACACACATAATTGCCTTATTTGTTTATGAAAATGGCCATGTATGCATTACAGCAACACCCTTGGGTGGCAGTTTCAGAATTGCTCTGTTTATCAGGCAAGTCTTAATATTTGAGCAAAGGGAAAGTCGTGACCCTTATGTGCTTGAGTATGATATCTGTTTCTTATTGTATGTTCCATATGGCCCTGACTCAGGCCTGTGGGATTTCTTCCCATATGGTTTGACTGCTGCCTATTATTGTATGCTTGCTTGAAGTACTTCTGATCCTAAATTTATCTTTTTTGTAGCAAAAGATGAGCAGCAGCTGGAGTTAAGTGGTATTTCAGATATCCTTCCCCCCTTTCAAAGTGTGGAAAGTATTGCTGTGTGTATAATGTGTGACTTCCAGCAGCCAAGTATTACTGGTGCTCTCTGTATCCATTGCCTTTCAGGGCCTTTGCCAAGAACTGGAAGCAAAATTTTATGAAGGGACTTTCAACTGGGAAAATGTAAAGCAACATGATGCAGCAAGTCTTTTAAAACTCTTCATCCGCGAACTGCCTCAGCCACTCCTCACAGTAGAATATCTCAAAGCTTTCCAAGATGTGCAGAGTGAGTAGTGTCCTTTCTGTCTCTGCTGAAAGAATTGATACCCGTGCAGAGAAGTGCTGCTTAGCTGAGAAACAAATTGAATAACAACAGTATTAGTTCTTCTGAGAAGAGATGGGCGTAATTTTGCTAATGTACAAATAGCATCTTTCATGTAACAACTATTTTAATAGCTTACACATACTATGAAAGCACATTTTTACTTCCTAATGTTTCTGATAGTAGGAGGTATTCAAGGGTTATATGGAAAATGTATATGACAGTATTCAGTTTATAAATAGTGTTTGTTTCAAAAGAAAACCACAACAAAGATAAGCAGTTCTTCAGGAAATACAACAAATGATAATTTATACTGTTTAGGGTCTTCTATCTGTTTATAAGAGACGTTAGAGCAGAATAGTGAGTACTGCTGATCATCCGTGGTCCCTTGAGATCAGCAAGTTCTTGTGAAAATGTCCTCCTTGTTAACTGGTCACCAAGACAGCAAACTTACCCGCTGTAATTGGAAGAGCTTCGTGGTAATGAATCTGGAGTGAGAACCCACATACCTTAACTCCCCAGTCAACACAGGCCTGCAAGTTCTATTCCCCTTGTCTGCAGGCAGAGCAGTGGCTCCTTTCTAAGAGGGGCTTTCTCAGAATCTCAGAATATTCTGGTTTGGAAGGAACCCACAAGGATCATCAAGTCAACTTTTTGAATGGTCCATATGGGGATCAAACCACCAGCCTTGGCATTGCTAGCACCATGCTCCAACCAACTGAGCTAAACTCGGGGTCAGAGAGTTCCCCTGGACAGGCAGACTGACAAATATTCTTTAAAAGGGCAGGCTATGTCAAGTCTCCCAGCTGTGAGCTGCCTTTCAATGCCATTAGGTTGGCCGGTTGGCTGGAGTAGGGGGCTGGTGCTTTGGCCTGCTGCACAGTGTTGTTGATTTTGCAATACCGAGTGTCAAGTTAAAACTGGCCAGAACGCTTTCAGATGGTGCTGGCAGCAAACAGCTCCACAAGGTTGCTCCACTTACTGGATAGTGGTCGGAGCCAGGAGGGTTTCTGCTTGTGCTCCTGAGCTGTCTGAAGGCTTATGTGGTTTAACTTACCCAGAAATACTCAGGTGGCAGGATCCAAACCACTTTCTATATTGAACCAATGGATTTGCTTCAAAACAGACATAGCACTTCATAGCCTCCCATTGTTTAAATTGTCTGTTTTGTTGGTTGAGTGTAGTAAAATTAGGTGGTGGAGAAAAAGGACCATCTCTGTGTCAGTAATTAGTGTTTTTTATTATACTGTGACTAAGTAGTGGGGTTAGAATTAAATATTTAAACAACATAATTTGAACAATTTAATTTGTTAATTTAAGTAATGTAAGCAACTAAAATTCAGTTGTTACTTAGGCGAGCAGACAAAAACTCCTGATTTAAGTAATGATTTTAATTGTTTTGAAATTGTAGTTTTGCTTATTCTCCTAGGAAAAGATTGATTCTCATAGCTTTTTGAACGTTGTGACATACGGTGTTTTGAATTTAAGGCTTACTTTGAATGTCTGTCTTTCTAAAGCAGGTAGATACATTGCTCTCACTACTTGATGTTTTCAATGGCTATGTAATTTGCCACACATTTTTTCAAATCTTTAATTTTTAGTATGGTAGAAAGTAGTCATCAAGGTGTTTGTTTTTTTATTTCATCAATTAAGTTTTATTTTTATTTGGTGATGTCTCCCGAGTTGATTTGGATGAAATGTATTTGAAATAGCAATTCAGTTGGAATCTCAGCAGGATTCCCAGCATGAGAACAGCCCTGTTGAATTCTGACATAGTGTGATAAAACTATGTTGTGCAGGTACCTCCTTCCTTGCTTGTTTTATGTATGGCCTGTTTCATTAAGAATCTTCTGAGCAGACTTGCCAGGGCATGTCCTCTAAAGCATGCCAGGAGGAAGTTTATCGGAAGTGACACATGTGAGAGAGTTGGGGCTTTCTGCACTGCCAGAATGTAGGAGCTCTTCTAGGAGGTGGAGGAGTGTAGGGATGCACTCATGGTGCAGCTTGGATGAATGATGCACCTCTGAGCAATTGGTAAAAGGCAGAACCAATGTTACTTTTCTTTAATTATAGCTTGCCTCGTTTGGTACAGCACTCTCTGCTGTAGATGCCTGTTAAGCTTCTCTGCTCTTGGTTTTATCCCTGCTGGTTTGCCGTTGCAGCTGCTGCTGGTTATGTCGCTGGAGACCTGCCTTACTCAGTGACATGTGGTATTCATTCTGTGTGGGTGACTTGGGAGATCGTGCAACTGTGAAGGCAACCAGAGAAACTGTGAAAGTAGCATTGAATGTACCCTTTCTTATGTTAGGGCACAGGCTCAGGAAGGGAAGAACCGTTAGCTATTCCTTCTTGTAGCATTGCAAAATAAAGAAGAAATCACACGGCATCTAGAAGACATTGCCAGGAGACTGCTGAGTCACACACCAACTGAATCCTAAAAGAACATTTGGAAATGAGTATCAGAAAACCGGGATCTGCCAGTCCTTTGTCATACTATGATAATTAGCCATGTGTATGCATTCAGCGTTTTGCAAGAGGTTTCAACTTAGAAATCATGCTTTTTGAAGAGTACAAATAACAATTTCAAAATACTGAGGTCCCTGTGCTTTACTGGCAGATCTCCCAACAAGGAAACAGCAACTGCAAGCTTTGAATCTTTTGGTTATCCTTCTACCTGAAGCAAACAGAGACACCCTGAAGGTTAGAATTGTTAATACTATTTTCCTGCATAAGGATTTTCTGTGATTTTCTGTTTCTGTGAATCCACTGTAATGAATGCTGTTGTCTTTTTAACTTTCTTTTTTTTTTCAGTTCAAAGTTAATGCTGAAACTAGTGATTCTTTTTTTCCCCCCATATTTCACATAACTTTGGAAGAGAAAAAAAGAAACTTAGGGCACTAATTCCTCCCAAATTACTTTTAAGAATGTGCCTTGAAATTTTTCCAGGAGATTGCAATAGTAATCTCCCAGTGAGCAACCTTTTCTCTTAGAAGTTTTGTTCCCTTTTTTTTTGCAGCAGCCATTATTTCCAGTGCAAAAAGTAAACAGTGTTAGAATACAATGGATATGAGTTTCCTTTTATGAAGTGGGTTTAGCTCTTCATTTTTATTCCTCACTTTTCTCTGTGCTGTTTGTTTCTCCTCCCAATAAACTAGAAATTTACACTTCCTGTTGCTATTTGTAACATGTTACATGGATCCTTCTAATTTGTGCTTGTCTTCTTGTAGCAAAGCTATTAATGTTTTTTTCAGAATATGCTTACTGTTAAAACTGTTACAATCAAGAGTGAGTGCAGGATTTGTGTAGGATTCAGAACATCATCTATTACAGGCCGAAAATCCTACTAGGTCTTATTGTTCAAACAAGATTTTGTTGTTGGGTTTGTTTACTGTGTGGAGGCAGTCAAGAAGGCTCCTGAGTTGTGCTACAAATATCTGGAACTTAATTATTTGAAAATTGCCAGTTTCTAACTGGCTACCTGTCATTCACAATGCAGTGTTTTACTTGTGAATTGCTTACCTTACAGAATTAGCCACTCCATGTTCCCATAACCATGACAGCTGGCACTGTTGTGTTCTCTTTCAATTTAACAAATGCCAACAGTAATGTCCTCACAAGCATCTGTGGGATATTACTTATACACCTGCATAACAAAGGTTTTGAAAAAAAATCTTTCTGTGCAGGGCCTCAAAGTCACATGAATGCTTTTGAAAATATACCTAAAAAACCAACAAGATTGTTTTACTTCATTACTTGAAGGAAAAAAAACTTGCATTACCATTCTGTGAATAGATATATTCACACTTCTATTATTGATCGCTTTTTATGTGGTTTTATTAGGAATTAAGAGCTTTTTCCAAAAAATATACAACATAATGTTTCACTCATATGGTCATTTTCAACTCTGCACACGCTTCACTTTTCACATGCAGAGTTGAGCTGTATGTTCTGCTCTTATTTCAGGTACTGCTTGAATTCCTCCAAAGGGTAATTGATCACCGAGACAAAAATAAGATGACGTTAAAGAATGTTGCGATGGTGATGGCCCCAAACCTTTTCACATTTCATGGGTTTGGCTCAAAGACTATTGAACAAAGCGAGTTTGTTATGGCAGCTGGGACAGCAAATGTCATGCGCTTTATGATTCAGTACCAAAAACTTCTCTGGACAGTAAGTGTGTTTTTAAAGGGGGGGAGAGGATGAAAAATTTCACAGCAAGGTATCAGAACAGAGAAGTCACGTGAAGTCACATTCATGATTTAGAGAAGGATCAGACCAATCCAGCTGGGTTCTTGCTCATAGGTAACTCTTATGGGAGCAAAACAAAAATATTGCATCTGATGTTAAACTCTGGCGGTCAGAGTTTTAATATTGTATGTACTACACGTGAACTCAAAAATAAGTCCTTGGGGTTATTTGTGTTTGGTCTATCAGTATACATTGCTATGGGAAATTCTTTTTGGCTTAGAGATATTCGGAGGAAACACAGTGTTTGAACTCATTGCGATTTTGGGCCAAACTTAGTAGTAGATAAAACATGTTTTGATAAAACATGAAATTGTGTCATGGTCTTAAGCAAAGCTCTAGCTTAGACAAACTGGACAAGTTGGAGGTTTGTTGTCCGTCAGCAGCTTGAAACAATTTTGACCTTTGCTGCATGGGAGGAGAAGTAATTATCACCATTTTACACAATCAGTGTCAAGTGAATTTTTTTGGCTGAGTAAAAACGCTGAATGATTCCACTTCTCTTCCCCTGAGAGCTTACTGAATGGAGTATTGTATTACAAATGGAGTGGTTTTAAAATTGTTTCACAGTTTTACATTATTTGAATCTTTAGTTATTACTGGGAAGAAACACTATTTTTGAGTTCTACCTTATAACCTGGCCATTTACAAAATTTTGGTAAGAAAATTAGGTAGTTATTCATGCTTACTCTATATTTATCTAGATTCCGAAGTTTATTGTTAACCAAGTGAGAAAACAAAACACTGAAAACCAGAAGAAGGAGAAAAAGGACAAAGCTATGAAGAAACTTCTGAAAAAGATGGCATATGACCGGGAAAAGCATGAGAAACAGGAGAAGACTCCTAATGATGTAAGGAAACATACATCTGAAATGCTTTGTTAATAGGAGCGTAATTTTTAGTGAAAAAGTGGATATAGCAGGGGGGGATATTTATTTATTTATTTACTTACTTAACTGAGAATTTCAATAGATAGCAATTTAATGTGGATTTCACAGTTTATGGGTTACCGGCATGACACATTTAGAGGACTGTACTGGTTCTTTGTTTGTTTTCACAGATTTTTTGGAATATTTCTATTCTGAAAAATGACAGCCCACCGGTTGTTTCAACCTGGGCATTTGAAATAAATATACATTAGGTCAGTATCTGTGGAGAGAGCAAATGTTGTGACAAGACTCAGTATTACTAAACCCATGTTTAGATGTGTTGTTGCCCAGTGGAAGTCACGGCAGACCATGTGTTTACTTAAAAACTAAATATCTAGATTTCACTACTTCATATTTAAAAGTGTTTAGAAACAAATCTAGCATTTCATCTTTCTACAGGAGTTCCAAAACCACTGAACTCTTTATCCCAGTCTTTAACTAGAACATGCACAACCTGCCCAACCCGAGAAACCCCAAAGGATGAAACAAATGTGAAAAACTGATCAACTGCTTCTTATGTAGCTGTTGTCCAAGTGGCTACTGCTAGCTTACCCCAGTGTATATAATCCACAGTTCAGTATCTCTCCTTTAGGTAATTGACTTCTGCCAGACCCATCAGTGATGTCAAGGCATGTTTCAGCGTAACATTCTTACACATTCTTTGAAATACAAAAATCTTGTGGCAATTATAGTGTTAATTTTTCCTGTGGTTCAGAAAGATTTTAGTTGAGCTGTTCCCACTGACATCAAAACTTTAAAAATGCATTTTGTGAATGTTGAAATTGTTTATAATTTTTATAATTACATTTTTTGAGACTTTTTAGCCTATACAATATAGTACTTTAATTATAAAGCACTTTAAGTGCATTATTCCAAAGCTAGTTTAAACACACGAACAGGTAATACCAAATAAGTGTATTCGGATACCATAATGAAAACATATTAGATTTGGGTGGTATGAGAATCTCGAGTTTGGGTGATACGAAAATACCCCCTTGTGGGTTGGAGTCAGTGAAGATTCTGGTGAGGTAGAGTCATCTTGTGGTCGCTGGTAGAAATGCAGTGTTCTGAGCAGTCTGGTTTTCTTATCAAGTGTGTGTATGCCAGACTGTTACCAAAAAAAGGGTTGTCATATTTTTAGAAAGGCATTTTTAAAGCTTTTAAGCCAAAACAAATAGAATTTGCCAAATGAATATGCTCTATATCCACAATCTGCTGGAGACTTATATTTCAGTGTTCCTACCTCATTTTCTATGCAGTATTTGACACATACCTTAGTGTCCAAAATTAATTAATTCCCCAGGCCTTACACTCGTATCTGTGTATATGAAGGAATCTTGACACAGAATGACTTACATATGATTTTAAAATAAAGCTAATTAAACACTGCAATTTGTTTTTCTTGGTCTAATAAGAAAAGAATTCTTTGAATTCAATTGAGTTATGATGAGATGACACTTAATGCTGCCATCCTGTGTTCAACACAGAAATAACAGCAAATACACTGAAAGAAGTAAATGCTGTTTCAAGTTCAGATATTGGATTTTTTTTTTATAACTCAGTGCAAAGATATGTCTTTTTAATGCACTGGGGAATTAGGGCTGAGGTCTTTTAGAGTAAATTATGCCTTTTTAATCCACCAGGGAGCTAGAAGTGAAGCCTCATGTAATATTCTTACTCGAATGTAAATGTAAAGTTACTATTCAATAATTTTCTTTAAGCCCTAGAATTCTGTGCAGATTTTCCTCAAAATTAAATGGCACAATTTTTTGCAAATCCTTTATGCTTATTTCAAGCATTCAGTAATTTTGGGTGATTGAGAACATATTAATCTTAAAATCATATTCACAAATTGATAAGGATTCATTGTGAATGACAATTTTATACATTTTTCAAGTAAAAAAAGTCTCATTCTTTCAGGAAAATTTATTGTTTTGGGGTTTATTTCTCTCCAATTTTCAATTTATACTACTTTAATTTAAAAATGAGGTGACTTTTCCTGTACAGTTGCTGAACTACATTTCACTATTAGACGGCAAGTGAGGCACCCAGACTTGTGGTGAATTCCCACTCTCATGAAACCTGTTTGAAACTTTGGATTCCTAATTATCTTGTGGGATGCTGAATTAAAAGCTAAGGAAAATTTTCTGTTTTCTAACACTTGCTGTGGCACCCCACATGATTAAACATAGATGGACAGAGCCTGAGTCACTTCCATACTCTCCAGAAATAACTCCCTATCTGCATTCTTAAAGTAGCTCATTTGGGTAAAATTTCATCTTAGCTCTGATGAAGCCTCACTATCAATCACATTTACCCTTTTGAGACAGAGGTTAAAAAGCATTTACTGCAAACTTCAGGTGAGACCTCTGTACAGTGCTGAGAGTGGTTAATATTAGAGGGCTTGTGAGGGTTAATTGCTTTTTGGGATACCTATGGCCCCAAGTCAGTGTTAGGGATTAAGTCTTTATGTTGGTGTTGGGCTGAATAATGCTCTAGACAGGCAAAGAAAGATGCCCTCAGGACTGGAAATTTACCTACTGCCTTTAGCCAGATGTATACCATCTGTCATTGTACTCCTCTGTATGGTGCAATTGTTCCAAAAAAGGGAGCAGTCGCGTGATTGGCACAACGCAGTGCACTGGGCTGAGCTACTGCAGGTTAGAAAAACCATTGTATCCCATGGCCCTTCTGTTTGTATGATCTGTTTGAATTTACACAGAGTAACCTTTCTGAATCCTGCTGAATCTCTCACTCACTGCAGTGCCAGATTACTTACTAAAAAAAATTGCTACCTGCTAAATCATTTCTCTGTGTCTGGTTTTCCATTTTTTTGTCCCAAACTAGGTGCAGTATTTTGCAGCCCAAAGAGAACAACTGCTTTGCATTTCTTTCAGATTTTGGTTCCATGTAGCAAGAACCTTTCAAAAATCAATTTTGTTCTTCATAATGTTCATGCCCAATACCTGCTTGGCATGTTTTGCACCTTTAATAAATATATATAATATTTCATCATTAGTGAAAATATTGCATAGTCACTTACATTTCTCTCTGCACCTAGACTGAAAAATATTTAAGCGTGTCATGAAAAATGGAAGAGAAGAAACTGGGAGAGACCCACCCCAGATCCTATAGCCAGGCAGATGCTCTTCTTTGTGATATGTAGATGCAAGTCTCTCTGAAAAGGAAGGGTTTGAAAGAAGATTAGTACCTCACAGGTGACTGCTGTGCCTGCTGCAGACTAAATGTTGTAGTCCAATGTATTTTCCATCAAGTAAGGATATACTGTCTTCAGTTTTTTTTAAGAGTGCAAGTACCTAATTCAGCCAGGGGTTGCAGTGCTTTAAATCTGACCTGAGAGGGCCTGTGAGGCAGGAGAGGGAACTCACAAGCTGAATAGCGTAGGTGACCCACTCTTCAGTGCGTTGTCAATTCTCTCATAGGTTCATGGCTTAATATGTTGTGATATGGAGCCCCTAATTTGGGTGTTTTGGGTGTCGTGCAGATAATGTCAGCATTGGTCCTTCCGTCATTCAGCTCTTAGAGGCTTTAGGCCACATTTTCTTTCCCACCAACTTGCACGGTGTATGGGCTAGGGGATGCTCAGGTTCTGTTCTCTCTATAGTTTGGCAGCATGAACATATTGTGCAGTTGAGCATGATTTCTCCCGGAAATGCAGGTGGTAAAAGTGGCAAAATGCATTAATTAGCTGAGCTAATAATGATTCTCAGTGAATAAACAAAGTAATTATTCTGTTTGATCTGTGACCGTGATGTTACAGCTCTGTGGACATTTCTTGTTCTTTCTCTCAGATACTCAAAGCAGACTGCTTTTTAAATAATTTATCATATGCCTGCTGTATAGCAAAAAAAAAAAGTTATTCAGCTGAAAGTTGGAGAAACTCCACTAAAATCAACTGAGACAAAAAAATAAAGAACTGTATACAAAAATGAAAGCTAGTTTAAATTTACCATGCTGAATTTGATGGAAGACCAGTTAGGGACATCTAAAAATAATCATTTCATCCATAAAAATTTCATTTCTTTTTGCCAGGATCCCAAAAGTTTGGAAAGCGGCAAAAATTTTTAAGCAGGATTTACTACCTAGCAGATGGCTACAGACACTGTTTCCGTAGGTGGAGGCCGTAAAGAACAGATCTGACAAATTTAGAGATAGATCTAGGGAAAATCTCATAGAGATCTCTTGCAAACTTACAAATCTTTGATTCCACAATTACTACACAGCAAATTCTCAATATGACGGTTGTTACTGCTTTGGACAGAAGTATTTATGATGTCTAGTATTTTTAAATCGATAAATAATAAGACTGGACACAAAAGGATTGTTTGGTTAAAATTGCTCACCATAACTCATCATTTGTACAGTAATGAGCCTTCAGCTTTCTCAGGAAGCTGTTCTTCTGATTCTGCTCATGTTTGTACCTGTTCTATACTCATTTAACTCTGATGGTTTCAGAGAAGCTGTTCTAGATTCACAGGTGCCCAGATTTATTCATTGATTGTGGAAGAAAAATATTCAGCCTTGCAATTGGCTAAATGGAGGGATGTGAGGTGGGAAAGAAGAGAATTAACTGTCATAATCAACCTCGAGTACAGAGACTCTTACTTTCCTTTCCTATCAAAATGAGTACATTTGGGTAAAGGATAATGTAATAGGAATAGAAAAATCTCCAGGAACAGAAATTAGGACCTTATTCACGAATAAATTATGCCTTTGTAACTTCAAATGTCATGTACCTCCAAGTTGGACAGAAAAGCTGTTCTTGGAGCCCTCCTATTCTGTAGCTAATATGATTAATATTCATCATCAAGGACTTGTGGGTTGAAATAAAATACAAATCCATTACATAGTCAGACCTGCAGGTTGGCTAGCTGAATATATTCTGAACAAGAAATAGGGAGAAAAACCTGGAGTAGCAAATATCTGCTTTTAAAAAAATGAAATTTACAAAGAGGAAAGAAGAATCCTTTAAAGTAGAATGATCTATGAGTACTTCTTGTTTTCTTTTTTTTTTTTTTGGCAGGAAGTTCAGATTCAATGAAACTGGACAGGTTTCTTCCAGAAGTTTTAGTGGAGGGTCGGTGCAGGGGCATTGCCTGGTTTTCACGCCTGTAGCAAGACTTTTCCATATCAGTGTCACATGCTTCTCATAATACCAAAGTGTGTTCTTAATATAGCATATTTGTTATTTTTATTCTTAACATCTTTGAAAAATAATTAAACACTACTGTTCTTTTGTTCTGAAGTTCTCCCTGTTGTTATAAAGAGCTTTGAAGGTCGGATGTAATTAACTGAACTGCTGTGTAGTTACCATGTGTTTGTAGTGAAGTGTAGTAGATAGTGAAGTACAGAGCACTGTACTTACTTACTTATTCCATACTGTATTTTGAGAAGCTCATCAAAGCCAGCTGCTAGCAGCTTTGTTCCAACACTCTTATTGCTTTGCAGACTGATGTTCCTCAGGGAGTGATACGGGTGCAAGCGCCTCATCTTTCCAAAGTTTCCATGGCAATACAGCTGACAGAAGAACTGAAAGCCAGTGATATAGTAGCCAGGTTTCTCAGCCAGAAAAGGTATAAACATGTCTTTGTTTTGTTATCATGTCGGGAGAAGTGTCTCTTTATTTATTATAGCAAGAAAATTTTTAAAATACTCAAAGTTCAGGTCAGTTCATGAACTTTTGGGCTGAATTTAGCCATCAAAATACTCACTTGAGGAATTAATGCTTTTAAATGTCATTGAAGCTCAGGAAGCCTTCAGGAATACATGAGTGCTGTTAGTAAAAAATTAATTGCTATTTAATCTGATGGGTCAGGAACAGTTTTGTCATTTTCTGGGGACAGGTCAGAAGGGAACTCCAAGAAAACAGAGGAATGAGGAAAGAAGAAAGAAAATCCTGTTTAAAATAATGCATTTAAATATAGCAGCCTAATAGGCATTGGAATATAATGATGTGCAAATGTCATGCACATGAAATGATTTTAAAGGAAAGCAATATTTTAAATTATTCAAATCCATTCAGAAAGGGAGAAATTTTAAATCAATCCTTTGGAAAAAAAAATAAAATTAACACACTTGTTCATCATATATAACTATTCAGCTAAAGCAATAATATGTTATATTAGTTGACATTAAGAAAATGCTTTTTCCTAAATGCTGTTTTTAGGGATTTACACCATTGTCAGAAAGTTATTTTCTGGCTGGGCTTTAGCATACATTATTACAATTAAGCAGTGAGAATAATAGAATCCCTTTGTAATATAGGGACTTTATTCTTCCACTGTCTGTTTTTTACTTCTTTTAGTTGCAGTACAATTAAATCCAGCAAGAATGTGGTTTCTGCCACCCAACCATAATGCTTTTTCTGAAATATGGAATATTTGAGGGAAATACTTACTTTTGCAGAAGCAGTAAAAGAAAAATCAGAGGGTAAATATCAAGCTACTTGCTAATAACAATGAAATTCTTTTCTAACACCTGCAGTTTCCTCACATGTCTCTTATTTTACCTTTTCTGTAGTGTATTGCTCACATGCAGGACTGTTCATTTGCACTAGCATGCAAGGGTATTCTTGTTCACTGACTGTACCAGCAAGCATACACACAAAGGATTTGTGATGGGTTCAGTTCTTATCTTAATTAGCATAACTTCTCCCAAACATGTCTAGGTGACTGACCCACAAGCTCCTTCGTAATATCATCATTCATTGTGTTCTGTTCCCTACAGTGGAAATGTCCAAACACTCAAGAAAGAAGAGGTCTTTCTTTATGAAATAGGAGGAAATATTGGTAAGAATGGCTTCTGAACAACTTCTTTTGCTAGAATAGGATTCCTTGGCACATTGTCCATGGGTTTCACTGTGATTGCATTTTTATTCATGTCCCTAGTTCTCCCTGACACTAAGGCAGACAGTTAACCTTGTGGAGAAGGCAGCAGAGATGTTGGTGTGATTATTACATTAGTAGTATCTTATTATCTGTCCCAGAGGAAGTTGGCAGCTGTAACAGATGTTCCTGATATGTATGTACAGTGAATAAGCATGGAAAGTTTGGATACAAAGGTGCTTGAAGTTAATCTTATTCACCTCTTTGTACTGAGGCATAACAGGTGAACTTACAGTCCTTCATGTTCTGCGTTTGTGTGTCAGTTGCAGGTTCCTTTGGGGGGAAGAAAATGCTCAGCTAGAAAATGACCATGTGATAAAATTTTCCAACAGTTAGTCTTTCCTGCCCTGCCTATTCCAGACCCTTTTAATTTAAAGGAAATAACAGCAGATCAGCAAAGCTAATGCCAAGGATAATTTTGAACACAGTTCTAAAATTTTCTTTCATGAATACTCATGAAAGAGTATTTTTGCATTAGGAATCAGTTTCTAATCACAGTATTTTTCATATGCTCAAGAAAACAAAAAGAGAACTAGAAAGCAGTCGTAGATTGGACTTACATTTATTTTTTCCTTAACTGTGACCTGTTAAACTTATTTATAGTTATAAAATTAAATGCAGTACTTCTGTCCTCTGCAAGTTTAAATTCTGTATGTAAATTGCTAGTTCTACCATTTTTATTTTTTACCTAATGACTATTGTAAATCAATTTTTTTGCATGTGTGTCTAAACCAAATGACTTAATTAAAAATAGCACTTCCCTATGTTTTCTGCAACAGATATGTTTTAGTACTTTTACTAAATCTGATGGCAAAAAAAACATAGAAGTTACCAAGATAGCTGGATGCCAGATGAATGTATTATATGTTCTCTTGCATATCTAGTATGTACATGCATTTCCTATGTCTGTTAAGGCAGGTTGCAATTCCAGATGTAAGACTTTTTTAAAGGAGAGGAATATCTTGTTTATTCTACAGAGGTGTAATAATGCAGGAAAAATTGTTTTGTAACAGAATTCCAGTGAAACTGGAACAACTTACTGTTACTTTGAGCATGTGACAGAATTTGCATTTCCCTTGGAGAAAGCGCACAGGTAGTTGCAGATTTGTTTTGTTTTGTTATGACGTAAGTTAGAAAGCTTAGGTGTTTTCTCTGTCAGAATGATTTACTTCCAGAGAATTTCAACTTTAATCAGTCCTTACTAGTCCTTATTAATACTCTCAGTTAAGGTAAGAGAAGCTCCCTGCCTTTAACCTGATGCAGAGTTTTAAGTAAACCAGATAGCCTGACCTTTGCCATCTGTCTCTCTGCCCAATAGGCTTGAGTCATGTAGAGGGAACCTAAAACAAGAAGACTTGAGGGGCTCATGATAGAAGACTCATATCCTTACACTTATGCTCGTAATTGTAACAAGCACTATGCTGTGATCCTGTCCCCCAGCAGGTGTAGCTGCTGAATGTCTCCAGACATTGCTTGAGTAGTCAATACACTGTGGGACTTCAGGGCACTGAATGGGACTTCTGCCACTGCTTTGTCACCAGGACTGGCTGGACAGGGACATTGCAAAGCACTGTCCCCATGCTCTCACTGCCTGAACACGCTGCACTGTAGGGAGGAGAGGGGTTCAGCAACATGGGCAGTTCTGGTCACAGAGGATTAAAATCTCTAGGATTAAAATTCTAGAGAGAGCAGATGGAGGCTGTGCCTGCTTGAGCACGGAGTGTTGCCTTCTTGCCTGCTCTGTGCAGGGAGTTCAAAGAGCTGTCAGACAAACTCAGCTGCAGCATTCCACCTGTGCTTGCCTCCCGTGTCAGGAGTGCAAGTACTGAAAGCATCTGTCTGGCACGAGCCATGCACCCCATCCACCTGCACAGCAGAGTAGAGGAGGGGCTGTGATGTAGAGCTGCAAATGCATGAGATAATGCTTTGCCTGCAGGGGAGTGGGAAGAATGTGCAGATCTTGATAGATCAGCATATGCTATTCTCATCATAGCTACTAGACATAAGTTAATTGCCTGTAGTGCACCAAGAATGGTGTACTACTTTCTCCTCCTAGGACAGCAACTATTACAAGCGCAGAACAGCTGACTTAAGAGGAGCAGGATAAGGAGTAACAGCTTCTTAGCAAGGAAAAACCTTGCACAAACTTAGCATTTAAAAAGGGGGAAATAACCTGAAATTTTAATTAATATGCAAATGTGGACATCGTTTTTGGATATAATCATGAGAAGACCAGGACATTGCTCCTTTTTTACTAAACTCTTGCAGAGGCGAACTCCCATCTGCATGGCCTGTGTAAAGAATCTGACCTAGAATGAAGGGGCTACCTAGAGGTAGAACAGCCCCTCCTCTTCTTCCTTCTTCCTCTTGTCCCCTTCCTCCCTAAAGCAGATGGGAAGGGTAAGAGCGCCTCCAACTTTTCTGTGTGTTGTCCTTTGTTAAACACCACATAGAGACCTTGAAAATGTAAAACAGTAAACAGTAAAAACAGTAACAGGAACTTTGAAAGTTGTTTCCTTTCTCTTTTGTTATTGGTGTAACCACATGTCTTTTCTGTTCCTAGGAGAACGCTGCCTGGATGATGATACCTACATGAAGGACCTATACCAGCTCAACCCAAATGCTGAGTGGGTTATAAAACCTAAGCAGAGCTAAACTCACAACTAATAGCAAAACCTCCAACCTGTGGACTTATGTTGTAAGGCTGAATGTTTCAAAGGGATAGGGCGTCCTTTCAACATTCAACCATTATGCATGTTAATAGAACTTTATCCAGTTAAAAAAAAAAAAAAGGTGATGGTGATCCAACAGTTATAACCAGTAAACTTTCAGTTTTACTTGCAGCAAAATTTTGGAGACAGTGCAGTTTTCCCACTCGAAATGAGCATAAGTACCTTATGTATTTTATATGTAAGTACCTTAAATGTTTTAATGGCACTAATCTACCTCCCATCTGGTAGGTTTTGTTTAAGAAGAATTTATTTTCAAACAGGTGTTTAACCTCTTTATATTAGAGATCTACAATCTGTTTGTTACCTTTTTGTGTTCATATAGATCTTTCAAATGCTAGTACAATAGAGAACCAAATCCCGATCAGCACTTCTGAATGGTACAGTATTAAAAATACCTAAACCAGTCATATGAATTTCCCAAATAAGTGTGAATTTCACAGGAAAAAACTGCAATGCAATGTATTTTGTCTTTGGAAGTCCTAATTTAAAGTTTGATGAAAACTATTTAAAAGCAACTGTGAAAATGCTTTCTATGCAGCTTTTTTGCTAGATCTTTTAAGTATTTTTTTTTCTTACTCCAATTGATTGTACTCTTGAGATTATTTAAAAAAAAAAAGGAAAGAAAAAGCAAAGAAAGGATCACGTGACAAGGTGAGTCTTTAAAGCTCACTACTCTTGGCATTGTCGTTTCTGGCATATTGTCATGCACTAGAAAAACCTTTTAGGTTTTTCAGTAGTGATATGCAGCCATGTTACATACACTGATTTCAGGTTTTTTGGACATCTGATATATTGAGTTTTGTGAACTGCCAAAACTTTTCAATTACTAGCACACAATAAAACTTTCAGGAAGAATAAAATAACCATGGAAGGAAACTGTAGTCTAAATTTCATAGGTAGCAAACCACTAAACCTTTGACTCAAAACCAGTGTAAGGGTCTACTGTGGATATTACCTACCATCAGTTTTGTATCTTGGTCTATCCTGGACGAGGCTAGAAATCAAGTTCTGATTTTCATGATGCTGATAGATGCTGTCTAAACCACTTCAAAAATTAATAGTCCAACAGAGAACTATTGCAAATCCATCCCTTTGCTGGGAAGGACTGAAAGCTCCCTGTGGAATTCACTGATAATGAATTATAGACTGATGAGGCTTGTTGCAACACAAAGACCTTGGCCTGGAGCTCCAGAGCCCCAGTCCCACAGCAACACTTTGGGCTCCCTAGCTTGTGTACCACTTTACAATTTATTTGTAAACTAGCTCAGCTGTGCTCAAGTGCTTACACTTGCGTGCTGACTACCTGAAGTAGTAACTACTGTGAAATTGTATTCTTGGAATGAAATACTTTCTTTCAATGCACACAAAGAATTATATTGACCTCACAGGGAATATTATACATACAATCAAGGACTGAATGACTTTTTTTTAAGTGATCAAAGCTGATTAAAGGAATAAAGGACCTTTCTGCTGAGCTTTGGATATGGGCCCTGACTGTGTTGACAAAGTAACCACTGGAACACTCCCTTTTATATACAAGCAGTGAAACAGAACCCTGAAAGGTCATAGAAAAATTAGACAGCTGCTGATTAGTTATCCACAGCATATGAACAATTTTGGGGCCACGTGTATTTATTATTTCTTAAAGTCGAAGGTTGTCTTCATATGAAGAGGAAGCACTGCACTGGATGGTTCTGAAAAGCAGGATGAGTAAAGGAGGAAATTTTTCTAATGTGACTATACTGCCCTCAATGCTCCATCTGGTTGGGTATCCCCATATGGTATAGCACTGTGCCACTGCGGGCAAATCCTCTAAGACAAATCACTTTTGTCTGTAGAACAAACCACACTCCCTGTTCTTCAAATGTAAGGAAGAGTAGCAAAACAGTATAATGCTTAGGTAAATGTTTGTGAGCCTAATGTAATAAATATAAGGGTTTTGGTTTTTTTTGACATGTAAAACAAAAATTATGTGTGTTTTCATAATACATTATAGTTCTGTAAAAGATTACTTGTTACTGGAACTCTAGGTGTTATTTTAATCAGGAGCAAAGTGTAGATGATAGGAACAGCTGTTCCTAACAGTTTTGGTATAAAATTGCAACCAACCTGTGGTTATGATCTCTTAAATAACTTTGTTTTTGGTTTAGTGCCATTATTTTTTTTTTAATTTAAAAAAGTTCTTTTATAATTAAATGTTGTTTTTTCTGACTTCTTTTCTCATTCGAATTCTTATGTTTGTGCATAAAACATACCCTAACGACACTAAGCTATGATTATTTCAAAATTTCATGTTTTACATCTTTGTAGAGAGCTTGTAGTTTTGTGTATGACAAGAGACATTGATAAGTTAAAGTCTTGCAAAATGAATGCCTGCTGGAAAAGGAAATAACTGGCTAGAAGTTTAGAACTTTGCTGCAGTTACAAAACACCTTTGCTAAATCTGTAATATAGGAATTACTGGGTACATGCAAAGGAACAGGAGACTTCTCAGCGCTGATTGAAAATACTGGCTCTTAATTCCTCATAATTAAGTAATTAAATTAGGGCACAAGTGGGAAGTCCAAAACGAATTCAGGTAAGCTGATAAGAATATTTTATAATTAAAAAGACAATGCTGCATTAGTTGATTGTTTGGGGTAATTTGGCAGGCCACCATTATTTGAGTGATGACTTGGGAAACACATATGCAAGGGTTCCTTCATGCAGCTGACAGATTAATGATTTGCAACGCTAAGTGTGCAACCCTGTGCAGACAGAGCAGCAGGGTCTGGGGAGAGGGAGGCATGGGGAAGAAGGTGATGGTCCCTCTTACCACTACCTGGATGTTGTAGAGCATGTAAGGATGGTTTTGTGCTCAAAAATCCTCTGGTATATATTGGCGGAGGGAGGGGAAACGTCCACAGTGCTCGTATGGGGGGTATGCACCTTCTCACACTGGCTGTTCTTCAAAGACTGCAGAGTTTGCACTCATTTTCCATAGCCTCCTGTTCTTCCCCACCTTGTGTGAAGCACGTGCACCATGCCTGGATATCCATGGGTGCTGGGAGAAAAGGTCTCATCCCAACTGCCTGCCCCCTGTGTGAGCAGCAGCAAGGCACGTTTATCTCACATTGCAAGTCAACAAGCAGCATCTGTGAGCGTTCCACTGGGGTTTCAAGAAGACAGTAGGGAGCAGGAAGATGAATGGGTCTGGATGTGTTGGAAATACTGGCTGAATTTCTGTCAGCCCTTTCACTAAGCAGTGGCATGACTGAGATGAATTCAAGGATAAGGAGATGCACTTTTTGGCAGTGAGCCAGCCAGCAAAGAAGGAAACATTTGAGAAAGGCCTGCTTGAAACTTTTTCCAGCCCATTATTTCTTTGTCAGACATTCTTAAAAGCAATGTAACTGTCCAATAAAACACACTCTTTTCCTAAGTATTGAGTTAAATTGCAGCAGCAAGCTAACTCGGCGAAAGATTGCTAAAGAGATTTCCTCAGCATCACACTTTAATGCATCTTAGGATTAGTTCTCTGTTGTGCTTCTATCTTTAAAAGGTTGCAGCCATTCAAAAAGTATAAAATGTGTATGTGCTAATCTTACAGCAATATTTATAATAATATTTTTTATGTAGAGCAATGTTTTAAAGATATTCATACCACTGTTTGTGTTTGCACACAGACCACATCTGAGGGAGGTAAGTACCTATCATCCCCATTTAACAGATGGGAAGAGTGTTCATAAATGGCTGGCTTGTGGCTAGAAGGGGTGAAATCAATCTGATTTATAGAAACCAAATATGATCCTCCAAAAATTGCTTTAAAAATCTGCTATATTGCCAGTAACAGCAGTATAGCAATCACGAATATGTCTTCAGGGGATTCTTTTAATAAATACAATGCTGTAATTTTTAGCCTGATTTCCAAAGGAAATTTATCTGGGGTAATCTTGCTACCTTGTGTGTGTCTTCCCCTAATTACTTTTGAGTCTGTTGGCAGACTTCAGTAATTTTTGGCAAATGCAGTGGGAGGGAAGGCATGTGTCAAAAAATAATTAAGCTTCTATGGGCTTCATAAAGCTAGGTAGTAGGAGTCCTCGGTTGAATGGGGAGATGACAGCATAAGCTCCACTTTCATTTAGGCACCAGAACAGAAGCGTGAAAGAAACCATACACATGCTCTGGCCATGGAGGAAGGCTGTGCTTGGAGCTCACAGCCAGCCAGTGGGATTTGGCATCAGGCCTTTGGAGGCCTGAGAAAGCACTTGCTTGTGTTGCTGCCTGCTTTCTGAATCTTCTTTGTTGACATGATGTGTGTGATTGTTGCTGAAGCTGCAGTTGTTCTCCTGGGCTGGCTTTTGGGGTGCAGCCTCTCTGCAGCTTCTGGTTCGTACAACTCATGCCCATACCCTCCCTGTGGACTGAACACCTTTCCATCCTGAGCCGTACCCACAGCTGAAGGCATTGGTGCAGGTGAGGAGGTGGGTAGAAGTATCTCTCCTCACTCTGTTTGTCGGGCTGTTGGGAATTACCTTCATAATCAGATCTAAAACTGGGTGGTATCAAAGGACTGCCTTCACTTGCAGGTTTTAAACCATCGTGGGAATACAAATTGCCATTCATGAATCATATGGGAATGGTGGTGGCTCAAAAGCCCTACAGGTATTATTATTACTTGACAGTCCATTTTGGGATGACTGAAAGGATCCTTCCTTCTCCCTATGGCACGGTAAAACCAATAGCTAATGCTCATTTGCATTGAGAGTATCTGTATTTTACCTATCGAATGAGCTTTGCCCTCTGTAATGCGGCTACTGCTGAAAACAAATTGTCTCGGTTCCCGTGAGCACTTTGCTCGCATGCTGTGTCTCTAGATCAGCTCCTGCAGGGCAGTCAGTTCTGTGCTTCTTTCCAGTGGGACTCCCTGTGCCTTCCGAGCGGTGACACCGCCACCTGGTTATCCACACACGGGGATGTGCGTTTGCCGTCCGCCGTCATTCACCGCCTGCCCGGGACAAGCGGAGGGGCAGTCCTACAGCACTCGCTTCTCTATTCCGTGTCCAAGGGCCGCCTCGGGGGCAGAAGTCCCTGGAGGCTGCCGCGGGAGGCCGTAGCTCGGTGTCCTGGCCCGGCCCCGCCGCGCTTTACCCGTGTCTTCCCTCCCGGGGCGGGGGCGGCGGCAGGTGGCGGTGCGGGGCCGCGCTCCGCTCCGCTCGTGGGGAGGTGACAGCCTAAGCTTAGCTTTTCTTTAGGCACCGGAACAGAAGCATGGGAGAAGCGTAAACATGCTCTGACGGTGGAGGAAGGCTGTGCTTGGAGCTCACAGCCAGCCGGCGGGATTTGGAGTCAGGGCGTTTGGAGGCTCGTTTGGAGAAGGTCACCGCGTGTTCCTGTCTGCTTTCATGCCATCCATCCTGGCAGCTGCACCAAGTCATGTGTTTAATTTAATGCATTTTGTCATGCCTGTGGCTGGTGATGCAGTACATAACTCATGTACCTGAGACGGTGCAGCAGGTAAGTTCAACTTCGATGTCCAGTTCTCTGGACACAGTGAAACTGTGAATACAGAAAACTTTGCACAGCAGAAAATGAGTGTGTTACCGGGTATCCCTTGCTCTTTATCAAGATGCAGATGTACAACACACTCCAAATGATCCAGAATAAATGAAGGAACACATAATTGCTTGGAAACATCTGAGGTTCCAAACTCTGAGCTGTGTTGGATTAGCAATTGGAAACTGGTTTCTTGCTTATTCACTTTTCCCCCTAGTCTCAGAAGAATTTTTTGTTTTAAACCTTGCTGCCTTCTGATTTTTGACTTAGTTGAAGTTTATAGTGTGTCTTACCTAATTTAGTTGTCTTGATTATGTTATAATATGTTCCCCCGTTGTCTCTGTTTGTTGTAAGGCAAATGAGCTTCTGAGCCCTTATTCTGGGTGTTCCTCCTCTGCTACAGTCTGCCAGAAGCTGTCTTTATTCATAACTCTCCTTCAGTCTGTGCAAAGAGTTTCTTCCAGCAGGAACCTGGGTTGGCGAAGTAGTGCTGAGGCTGTCCTGGGGCTTTGCATGGCTGTGAAAGACAGCAGTGTCCATTGCAGTATTCCTGTCAGCCTGCTGTGCATCGGCCTCATTCAGTGCAGTGTTTTGCTTCCATAACAGCAAAATCTTAGGATGCATCCCAGTGATATCCATTTGAAATACTGTTGATCTTGAAAGAAGCAGGTTTTTCTGGGTTATGATAAGGCTGAAACCTTATTGTGCAACCTCAGAGTCCTGGCAAAAATATCTGCTGGTGCTTTTAAAGTGCCATTGTGAACGGGAAAAAAAAAAAAAAAAAAAGAGGTTTTTCTTCTAATTGTGTTTAGCAATGAGAGAACAGACAATTCTGACATAGTTAGGAGTTCAGTTATGTTTTTGAAAAAAAGTAGATCAGAAAACATACCATACAGATACCTTTTTAATGGTTCCATTTTTTCCACCAAGATGATGTGTTTTTAATTTTATAGATCTCTGCTGAGAGGTTATCCTGATTTTCCTTACATTTTTGCTAGATGATAGAAGGGAATGTGAGAGAATTACCCTGTTGATAGTTTGAGGTTTTTACTGAATAAAAGTTTTATTGTTAAAGTATTGTAAGATAATGATGGGCCATGTGATCATGAAATGGGAGTACTTCAGAAGAGGATTTTTGTTTATTCCAGTTCCCTCCAAGTTGAGAAAATGTGACAGCCAAGTCTGTAGACCAAATATGTCTGTCATTCCATGCAGAACTGTTTCACCACAGGTCTTCTAGGAAGAATCAGAAGAGAATACCCACATTCCCCACTATGGAATGAGGAGATGGTCACCTGTAGGTGGTGTTGCCGGCACTCAAAGGCAGGCATGAGAACAGCGTGAGGCTGAGCAGGGTTTTTTCCTTTTCCTTTTTTCTTTTTAAATTGGCTAATTTTTCTCTTTGAATGCTGCTGTTGTTGGGAATAATGAAAATTATTGTGAAAGCTCAGCTTAAATAAGTTTTTTCTGTACAACCACAATGTGGGTGTTTGGGGTTTATGAATGGAATACACAGGATTGCAATACTCTGCTCTGAATTTTTTCCAAAGAATTTCTAAGTTGCTTATATCAAATCCCCTTGGATCATTATAAAAAGGAATTGAGCAAATACAGAAATACTTGCTAAACCAGTGATAAACCATTGGTAAAGCTAGGAACAAACTTTTTTTAAAATTTTTTTCTGCCAATACACCTGTGGCTGTGGCACAAGTGTTCTAAAACCACTTGGTTCTGGGAAAAAATAATTAGTGCATAACCTGTACAACTAAACTGCATAATTAGATATGCTGATGATGACAGGACTGGGATGCCAGGTCAGTCTATTAGACACTGTCTTACAAATCAGCATGCTGGTGAGATGTCCTTAAGCTTGCAAAATAACTTCCTGAAGATTCCTTGCAGAGTGTGAGCAGTCCTGTTTAGAGTAGCTATTCTTAACTTATCTATACCCTTACTTTAGGTAATTTTAGCCCTCCTACTCTTTTAGAAAGCCTTTAGCATTATTTGAGCAGTCAGTAAAAAAATCCACCCTTATGGTGTTTCCATCTATGCCAGTGTGCTTCACCTACTTTATGTACAGGGGAAAAGGCCAGAAATAATATTCATCTATGTAACCCCAGGAGGCAGAGCTGTTCCAAACAAGTATGTTTTAAAGAGGAGCTGGTTTCTCGAGGGATGGTCCAAAAGGCGTTCCTGAGCACGGGGAGTCTCGGTCTGGGAGCAGGAGTGTTTGCTGCTGGAAACTGTGTCTGTACACTGTACTGAAGGATGACCCACTGCTTCTCCAGCATTGTTGAGTGAGTGTGAAGTGACTGCCAATTTTTGGAGAGAAATGACCTCATCCATGCCATTAGCAGAATTGGCAGAGTGAGTAGCACTGGCTGCTTCAGCATTATGTCATTGGACTTGGAAAGCTTCGTTGAAGTTTCAACTTGTGTGTGGGCATGCGCTTTGACTTGGCATCTCACCCTCTCGTCTCTGAACCAAAGTTGGAGTTTTCCAGCAAAGCCTGTAGGTTGTACAAACGACTGCATCTGGCCAGATTGAAGGTCTGATTAGTTTTGTTACCGGCCTCTGTGTGATGGTGGTCAACAGCGGATGTTTGAGGAAGGACTGAAGCACAGAACAAGAACATAATTCCCTAGTATATTTATTGGTTAGCTTGTCACTTTCCTGTGTTCAGTAGCCATTACAGAATCACAGAATATCCTGACTTGGAGGGGATCCATTAGGATGATCAAAGTCCAGTTCCTGGCACTGCACAGGACAGCCCCAAGAATCACACCATGTGCTTGAGGTTTACTGAGGTAATGAGGTTTACTTCCACTAATTTTCATAATTGCTTTTGGATCCCTATAAACCCATGCCATTCACTACTCCTATGGGAGTAGATTTCACAGTGTAACTGAATTGCCCCTTTGGCAGGGATTTCTTTGCTCAAGGAGCAACCCTACAGGTTTATGTTTGCCATGCTACTTATGGTTTCAGAGATCTTGATTGTCCTCTCCTCTGGTCAAAGAGTAACAGCTCTTTTTATTGCCCTGTGTTTGGAAGCCGTTGCTGAACTTTGGTCATTTTTGTTGCCCCCCTTAAACCTTTCCTTACTCTGTTCTGTCTTCTCAGGTAAGGGGAAATCAGAAACCTACCTTGCACTCACATCTTACCAGGAGGTGGGACAGTAATTTTGTTTTTCTCTTTACCTTGATGAATTCTGATACTTGTTTGGTTTGGGTTTTTTTGGTTTTTTTTGCTATTTTAATCACTGAGTGAACATTTTCATAGTTATTAAAGCAGTCTTTCTTTCATGTCCAGTGGTAGTTCAGTTTCAATCACTATGAATGCAGTATGAGAATTTTTCTTATTTTCTCAGTTGCTGTCTACTTAACACTGAATTTTGTCTGCCATTTTTTCTCCAGTCATGAGGTCACCAGTATCATGAGGTCTGTCTGAAGCTTTCTGCAGCTTTTTTCTTTAAAGCATTCAATAATTCAGTGTCAGTAACCTACCTTATCAGGTCTTTGAGATCACTTGAGATCAGGTGTATGTTGAACAGTGTGGGCCCAAAGTGCTACACTGGTGACCTGCCTGCAATGAGACTGTGCATTCTTTCCTTTTCTTTCTTGTCTTTTAAACTTGTTTATCTGTGTGAACCTCTTCCCCTTCCCTCCCCTCCTCTCCCCCTTTTCCCTTTTCCCTTTTCCCTTTTCCCTTTTCCCTTTTCCCTTTTCCCTTTTCCCTTTTCCCTTTTCCCTTTTCCCTTTTCCCTTTCCCCTTTCCCCTTTCCCCTTTCCTTTCCTCTTTCTTTTTTCCAAGAAATTTGATGTTTATTTTTATTTTTTGTGTCTTCCTTATGCACATGCTTATAAAATTCCTCCAAAACTCTCCGATAGGTTAATGAGTCATGACTTTATAAAAGAATTGTGTTATCCTCAGTAAGGGGTTATTACAGTTAACAATTCAGTTGTGTCATAATTGATCTCTGTTTAATTTGTAGGTGAAGGCCATCTGGTGCTGGTAATTAGCCAGTGTTATTTTTCTCAATTTGTGTTACAATATTTTACTGAAATTCAGTGAGATAACTCCTCTAGAGGCCCTCCTAAAGAGGTAATATATAAACACAGAATGGCTTGGGTCAGAAGGGACCTTAAACATAATCTAGTTTCAACCATCCTGTCAAGGGCAGGGATGTCACTCATTAGATCAGGTTGCTCTGAGCCCCATCCAACCTGATCTTGAACATTTCCAGGCATGGGGCATCTCTATCTTCTCTAGTCAACCTGTTCCAGTGTGTCACCACCCTCACAGGGAAGAATTTCTTCCTAACATCTAATCTAAACCTGCCTTCTTTCCATTTAAAGTCATTACCCTTTGCCCTGTCACTGTCTGTGCATATAAAAAGTTCCTCTACCTCCTTTTTATAAGCGCCCTTAGGTACTGGAAAGCCTCAATAAGGTCTCCCTGGAGCCTCCTCTTCTTTGGGCAGAACAGCCCCAGCTCTCTCAGCCTGTCTTCACTGGAGACATCCTTCAGCCCTCTGATCATTTGTGTCACTCCTCTGGAGTCACTCCAACAGGTCCATGTCCTTCCTGTGCCTGGGACCCCAGAGCTGGATGCAGCATTCCAGGTGGGGTCTCACCAGAGCGGAGGGGCAGAATCCTTTCCCTTGCCTTGCTGGCCACGCTGCTTTGGATGCAGCCCAGGACACAACTGACTTTCTGGGCTGCAAGTGCACACTGTTGTAGATGATGCAACAGTGTGAAAGATAGATGCAGAAAATTAATTTCATTTTTCTGTTGTGGTCTCTTCTTCAGTAGCTCCATTTACATGTTAATTGTTCGTCCTATGAATTTCTGTCAGACCTCCTACTACTGAGAAAAACGTAACTGGTTTTATGCCAGTTTAACAAGTTGTTCCTCAAAAGCCCTTCTTTGGCTGCTGTATGCTCACTGTAATCTTACATCAAATATGACAGTGAGTGTCTGGGTTTGGTTTCATTTTTTAAATTTTTTAAAATGTATTTCCTAGGTGGACATGTCTTTAAATTGTCAAGGAATTCATTCTTTTGTTAGAATGATTGAATACCAAAAAGGTTAAATATATTAATTCAGTTAGCCTTCATTATAGTGTTTTTGCCTCTTGCAAACACTTTAACAGTTGACTTATACCCTTGGAGTTTATTTTTTTAAATATCTGGGTCTTTTTCCCTTTACAATTAGGCTCACTTACAGAAAATGCAATTGTATGATATGTGGGAAGGTACTGTTGCTGCTCCTGCAGCTGGGCATCTCTGGGGAATAGCAGAATGAATCTCTGCAGCATTTGGAACCAGATCCTGCACATTCCTCAGAACCAAGTCAGAAATTGCTTCGTCTCTTGTGCATTTTCTGAGTAATTGCTCTGCAAGGCAGTTATTTATATGTTCCAATGTGTAGCTTCATATCTTATACAGTGCCTAAGTGTAGGGATAGTTGGCACCCTGATTGTTCAGCTTGCAGCCTCTCTGACCTCCAAGCCTCTTTCAGGACATGACTCTCACTGCTGTGCTCATGGCTGGTCCCATGTACCACACTCTTTCTGCCTAGAACTTGAGTCCAATGACATCTGTGGTTTTCATATGGAATCTGTTGTTTCTCAGTGCATGCATGTCTCACTCCCTTGCTTATGGAATTTTTATCTATTACTGTTCTGCTGCCTATTGGTCCCTACTTCCAGGTGTTCAATATACCTGTCATAGTAGTATCCTTCATCAAATCCATGTGTGTGTGTATGCATGTGTGTATATGTTAAGACTTCTAGTAATGTTTATAGAGTGCATCTCTACCCCTGTGTTCCTCTCAGCTTGGTCAAAGAGATTGGCTTTTTGGTCTGTGTGCATGTCTCACTTGGCCACAGGGCAGAAAATTATGTGAGTAACAGTCGTGCAGATGTCTGCATGGGAAACCTTTTACCTTTGGATCAACTTCCATCATCATTTTGCTTTATGTGATGTCCAGCAGATCTATTCAGTTACTTCCTCTCCTTCACTGTATTGTTACTGTGGCTTGTTCATGATGGAAGGGGCTGCAATTGTGGTAACTGTGTACTATTAGCATTCAGCTGAAGATCTCTCTGAGCACTTCAGGTGGATTCTCATTTTCTAGCACCTGGATAGAAATAAAGCTGTTGTGACACACAGGCTGCTGCTGCTTATCTAAATTTATTGGTCTTGGGCAAGTAGAGCCAGGGAAGTTGCTGGTGCTGAGACTTGTTGGATTGCCCTGGAGCCAAGCTTCATGCCTAGCCCAGCCTTGACAGAATCCTGAGGCCCTTGAGGAATCACTGTTACTTCTGGCCCCTGAGCTGTGCCTCAGCTGCTTTTCTCTCTTTTGCAGTATACAGGGTATTTGTTTTGGGGCTAATGGCATTTTGGATATTGTTTGTAGGCTCAGCTGTGTTGGCCTGCTCCTTTGCACTGTTATAGTACATAGCGTACAGTGAGGGGAGTTAGAGTGTCCAGATCCCTGTCGAGTTTGCCTTTGAATGCAAATGCCTCTACTGCTACTAAAAATATATATACATAAATTTTGCTTCAGCTGTATCAGTGCAGCTTTAAGACCCTTCTATTATCTTCTAATACCTTCCCTGTACTGTGCTGCTCAAAGGATCTGATTGCCACATGTGGGCAGCTCTGCTTTTCTTTGCCTTTTAACTATTTTGCTTTTAAGCTTTGCTGCCAATCTCTGTTGGGCTCCTTGATGGAGTAGCTCCCACTTCACAAAAGCACATCAATTCTCTCCTGGAATTCAGGTAAAGAGAAAGGGTCTGGGGCTCTGACATTGTTGCAGCCTAACAGTTTAGTGTCATGGTGTGCTTATCTGTGCTCGCTAAATAGCATTTTATAACCATTTATCATGGTTAACAAAGTACTTTTTTTTGGTTTTCTTTCCCTCCCCCCAGTTGCACAGTCATGGTGACTCTGGAGGTGGAGCTTTTTCTGTCTTCAAGGCTATATTGGAAGTGCCAGTGTGAGTTTTGAAGCACTCACTCCTCTCACTCCAGCCCATATTCAGGGCCCCAGGTCACATTTGAAACTGCAGAAAAGCTTCCCACCATCCCTTCCCCTACCAAGAGGCTCTTGCTTAAGATCCAAATGAACAAGAGTGAAGTAAATGCTTGCTTTTTAAGAAGAGCAAGTGTCTCTGGAGAGTCAGTGGTGTGCCCAGGAGGGTCAGTACTGTGTCCCTCCAGGGTGTGTGTTTTGATGGGGTACCTTAAGGCAGCATTTCAAAAACTGAGTCTCTGTTGGACTGTTGGCTTTCTTGTAAATGTTTTGCTCTGGCACTGGTCCTCTGCTTCTTCACAATTTAATTATTAATTGCTACTTTAAAAAAAAAACTGTCTTGATGGAATGCAACACTCTCTCTTCTTGAACTGTTTGAAACCTGAAGTAGTATTTCTTTGTGTAGAAGAGTGTATTTTCTTTTCCAGCTGATTCTTTTTTCTATCTTCTCCTTCCACCCCCTTTGTTGTGTTCCAGTCCATCCATGTTGTTTCAGCATCCCAGTGACCTTGAAGGCAGCCACGCCATGTGAAAGGAGGAAGCGCAGCTGTTGTAATTCCTCAGTTAAGCTGCTACAGACATTCAGTATATTCAGGGACTGCAAACCATCAGCAGTCCTTTGCCTTTAAGCTTTGTCTCTTCATTCTCCTAAATGATCATCCAAAGAGCTGCTTAGAAATGTTAAACAACTGCTGTAATTACCCAGGCTTTCTTAAATCCTTTTTCATCTGTGTCACACTTCCCACAGACGCCATTCGTTTCTCAATGAAACAGCACAGGCACAAATGAACCGTTCTTGTGCTATTAATTTATTTCTCCTCTGACCTTCTGTACCACTTTTAAGTATTTACGGTGTCAGGAATGCCTTGGCTCACTGGTTTCAGTGTGGCTTTTATCTGCTTTTGGCTTCATTTAGTTTAATTGGTCCCCTATCAATGCACCTCTGGCAAGGGTGTGTGAGAACAAGGAAAAGGTAATTTTTAGTGTTGGACACAGATACTAATCTCAAAAGTTATGGTAATGGCCAGGTCTTCAGTTCAGAGCCCTAGTTTTACCCTTTAGTTTAGTGTAGAAATCTGGTTTAACTGGGAGATGTGCAGCAATTCCAGAAGAATAAGGGCAATTTGATACGAAGTTCAAAGAGAACTTTTAAATCTATTTAAAATACTATTTCTGAAGTAGAGAGCTCTGCAAATTTGCCCTAACAGAGCATTTCCTTTTGTCCCTTTTCTCAGGACTAGATTGTTGTTACTCCCCTTCAGAATGTCCTCAGAGTGTAGCCAGCTGCCTGTGGAAAAAAACCAAACCAAACCAAAACAAAAAACCCTCCAGAAAAAGTTGGCTAATCTTATATCAGAAGAGCAGAAAATAAGACGTAAGCAGAATTATTCAACCTAGTTGTCTCTGGGGCCTCACTGATGTTTATTAAGGAACAGAAGGGCCAGTTCTAACTTCTATGGGCTAAATATTCTTAAGGATTTAGTATATTATGAACTGTCTTCTTAATACTGGATGTGTCACACTGGAAATTTGGTTCTGAGTGTGTGGTTTGTCCCTGTTTTCCCCAAAACCATGATCCCACACACTCATTAAACAGTGACACCAAAACAATGAGAGGCCAGTTGGCAAGCAATCAATTAATTATTCTTTGTAGCAATCGACATACAGTAAATAGTACCTTTTCTTTTTCTCTCCTTGTATGTAGCAAATTATTTGGCATAATTTGCTATAAAGTTTTCACAAAAAACTTTAAACTTTTTTATTCATTTGCTTTTATAGTTTTCATGGGGAAAATACTTCCTTTTTGTATTGTGTTGGAGTGTCATTGGGAGCTGGAGGCAACTAACTGGTCAAGCAATTTCCAAACATAGACAGTTGAGCACATTTTTAAACGGTTACTTTTCCAAAATTTCTCTGCCCTTGTTTGGATTTCACATTCCAGCAGAATCTATTAAAAGCAAATCAAAACAAAACCACCTGTATTGAACAAATATCAACAGTACCATGCAGTGCAGAAGTGTGCCATTTGAATAGCCTGCATGGCAGAGTGAGCTTCTTGTTTTCTTTGCTCAGCATTGTAGAAAATGAGATTATGTCTCGGTTCTGTAGGTCCGAAAAAGATTTAAACAAAGATTTATGCTGTGAAATGTAATCCAAAATGAAGTAACCCCATTCCTTGTTTTATTACATGGGCAGAAGGGAACATTCAGTGAAACTGAACACTGTGAAATCAATATCAATCAAAATGAGAATTTGGACGTTTATATAAATAACAAGGCTCTGATGATGTAGCAAAGGAAGGAAAATTTGAACTTGCTCATTACGTGGTTTGGACTGAATGTTAGTTTGTTCAGCTGGAAGTGATAGCAGGCTGACATTGGACCTTGTTTGCTTTGAGCTGAACAAGATCAGCTTCTCTGTGCATCTCTGAAGAGGTGGAGGTTTGGTGTAGTTTGTTCTGTTGAGAAGGGGCTCTCCCTGCTCTCTCTGGGCCCCACAGATGCACCAGGCTGGCAGAAACAACTAAGAAGGACGTGGTTTTGGACAAAAGCTTTGAGCATAATGAAAACAGCTGGGAAAGGTGCATATATGTTTTCATCTGTTTTTATAAACACTCTTGTGTTATATGTGTGTCCCGATGGGAATAGCCCTTTTCTGAAAAGATGAAGATTTTTTTTTTACGTAATTTCCATATCTTAGGAAAAAATGGGAGCAAGGCCAGTCTGTGAGAAATTCTGCTGTGTTGAAAGTGTGCTGTGTTGAAGCTTCAAAAGAGAGCCCCTTCTCCTTGCTCAATTGGTATGAGCTATTGTGCAGTGGCCAGAGGCATGACTGAGTTGGGTCATCCATGGGGACCCATGAGTCCTTGTCAGCCTTTTGCAGTGTCCTTAAACCTAACATGGATATGTCAGTGGCTGCCTTCTATGTCTGTCTGTAGATGGAGCCTGACTGAAAGTGACAATTCCTGTGTCCTAATGAGCTGCTGATATCTCACAGCCCAATAAGCTGATAGAAATTATAAACTGTATTGGCAGTGGTGACCGGGGAAACATTAGATCTTCTGGAGTACCATGACCTGGGTGCAGTCTTTGTAGGGCTCTTGAGCTGTTGATCTTGGAGGAGTTGCAGAGGGCTGGTGGAGGCTTGAACTGCCAAACTCTCAAAGTTATGGTAGAGATGGTGTCAGCATCCACTACTCGGCACATTGTAGGACTTGCAGCTTAAGGGGAAATATTCTGCTCCCCATCCCCCCGCCAATGGTGGAGCAGTGCTATTTATCAGAATACCTCAGAAGGGAAAATCAATCAAGCCCTCCAATAATAAAAGTATCTTGTAACAACATGATCAGTCAGTTCTTACTTCTGCAGACAGTAGCAGCAATGTGCATGAAAGGAGGGAGATTTATGAAATGCACACTGCATAGAGCTATGTTGCATATTAGTTAACACTTCCAGATCTTCATCATTAGGCTGGATCAAGCAGCAATAATATAGATGATGCCATCAATAACGTCCTTTCTACCAGTGACACATGGTCTTGCTGCAATTGTAGTCCAGGGTGGGTTGAATTACAGATTTCTCATCATGAAAGAGTTGAGATGCAGATTGAGACCCAAAATCTCTTTCTGCAAAGATTCCCAGACATCAGCTTTCTTAAAAATGAATACAAAAGAGTTAGAGAACTACATTTGTTCAGGCTTTTAACATTTCTCTCATGAATACAATATTTGCCAATGTCTGCCTACTCTGCACCCTTCATGGCCCTTTCAGATCGTTAGGAAGAAAAGATTTTCTTAGGAAAGTAAGAAAAAAAAATTCTATTCAAGTATTTGTAACTCATTCACGCAAGGATTTGCCATTGCTTTAAAGAGATGAAAGCTGTGCTAGCCTTTAGTTCTGCAGCTGAGATGGCCTGACTTACAGCAGGGAACAGAGACTGCATAGTTCCAATTTTTTTGTTAATATGGAGGTTCTCACCTGATGCCATTGAACACCAGAGTGAAAATCAGCCACAAAACATCTTACAGAAGGAGTGTCAGTAAAAGGTGTTTCTGAGATGATATTAAGGGGAATTACTTAGATTTAAAAGTATACTGTAAGTCAAAGCCATTGAGGAGGCTCTACAGCATTCAAATTGTTTTCCTTTTCTTCTCGATGTAGTCAATGCTATCCTGTCAGTCTCTGTGGGTGTGGATCTGTAGAGAACTTTGTAATAATTCTTACTTTCCAGCTGACAATCTGGTATGTTTATGGTACAACACTGAAGAGAGACAGATAACCCTATTTGCTGCTCTATATGTTAATTCTATTTTAACAATGAAATATGCAGTGTACAAATATATAAAGATTTCTAGTAGCATCTGGCAGTTTCCAAAAACTGGGTAGGGAGACAGTTGGAAAAGAGTATAATCAAATTGTTTGTACATCTGGAGCATTTAATCTTTTTTTACTCCACAAAAATGTTCCTGTCCTTCTTATCCTGTCACATAGTTATTTCTATAGTTAGAAATATAAATTATACAGAAGTGAGTTTTATTTCAGTAGTATCTTACCACTCTTATTTTTCATGTGCTTGTAATGCAACTCTCTCCACAGTGTCTTTACATGATTTCATGGTAAGATGGCAAGAAGTTTTTGTCTTCTGGCCACCATTCAAGTGAAGTTTGCAATGTACTAAAAATTATTTTCACTTCTCAAAGTCACTTCTAGAATAAAAAGTATTAGAATATATAAAAGAAGCATTGAGAAGATACTGCTTACAGACTACTTGCTAGTTTGTTTTCTGCTGGTGAAAGAGATGGATATTGCTTGGTTTTTTAAAATGCATTTATATTGCTTTTAGCAGCAGTAGCAGTAATAAAAGAGCCACTACTCATTACTACCTTGTCAGGCAGAGCAACTTTCTTTCTCGTTAGAAAATAATTTAATTCTCTTTTACCTAAAATAACTGCCTGTGAGGACTAATGAATTGTTCAAAACTTTCACTCCTGCACATATATAACCCAGAAAATAGTTTGTTCTTTTCCATTATTATTTTCTTGGTTCTAAGTACCCCTTCCACTGGGCTTGTGAGTATATTTTGCAGTCAGTTTGCAAAAATATTGGAGAAATATACCTAATATGATGATATTAATGCAAACTGACATGCACAGAAATTTATGTCAGAAAAATGAAGCAGGGGACCTTGCTGTAGGGTTATATGGCAAGCAAATCCATCTTTCAAGCTGTGGCTGAATTTGCAAAGTGTGAGTGGTAATTAAAGTTGGCTGACTTGGTCCCCAAAGCAGGGCACCTCAGAAGGACTTGGGTTTTCAGCAGAGCAGGGCTCAGATGAGTGTGTTTTTTCACTGTTTTTTGACACCTCTTGCTGTGTCCCAAGCTGAGCATCTAGAGGCAGTCACAGTCATTAGTTGTTTATGAAAAGCCTTAGCCAGTCTTGGATGCATGAATGAAACCACTGTAGATGTGCAGAATTGTGTTTCTTTGGTGGAAGAGAAGGTGGAAACAGCAGAAATGTCAATCATTTTTGTCAATCATTTTGATGCTGAAAGATGAATCTTCTCCATAATATGCTGGAATAAAGAAGTTTAATGTACCCAGAACACTGAACCACTCCCATATCACTTTTTTCTCCCCCCACTTCTAACCAACCAGGATAGCTTTCCAGGTGATCAGCCCAGGAGACTTACCTGGAGTCCCAGGCTTTGGAAAAGGGCAGAAGTGTGCCAGTGGTGGCACCAGTAAAGGCTCCCCAGGAGGAAAGTAAATGGAAGGAGCCATTGCCCTTCTCCTCACAGTGGTACCACCCAGTTATAAACTAGAAGAAAATGCCTGGTCCTGAGCATCTGTTGAAGGGAGGAAAGGAGGTTTCAGTTCCATCTTGTTTGTTGTGGCTTCAGCTTTGTTGCAGTGCACTTGGAGAAGTGCCAGAATTTTTCCGACTCCCTTGCTCCGAGTCTGAGCAAGTTCAGAGAGACAGATATACAAAGCTTGCATTCTGTGTATCAGACACAAGATAAATTACCTTCTCCTTCTGAATGAAGGGGATAAACAGTGTTTGACTTTTTATTCAGAACTAAGAAGGAGAGAATGGTCTAGCAATCTCCCTTGGCAGGGGAGGGAGAAACCCGACTGCTTCTTGCAGGTAGGCAAGACCCAAGCTGTGCAGTGCCCGGCTGCACAGTTCCATCCTGATCCAGCCTCTGATCCTTCCAGAGAAAGAAGCACTGTGACAAGCTTAACATGTGTTGTACATACAACAATTGTGCCTCAGTCAGCTGGCATTACTTTAAACAAGCTCTTAGAACAAGATAGGGAGATTGAATAGAGTGTCTGATAGTGAACTGCAAGAGGACAGTTTAGAAAGGCAGTAATACAATGGCTGCTACTGACTGGAGTCTTGCTCACAGTGAATTAATTCCAGTGTATTTTCCTCTTTATTTGATTCCACAGTGTTTCCTCTAATTGCATCATTGCCTTGGAGGGACAGTAGTTCTTCATCAGCTCATTCGAATTGGGTCTGGAGACAACGTGAAAAATGTTGTCTCCTTTACAATGAAAGAAGCCAACTAGAAAAAACCACCAGTTCCTTAATGCCATTGCTCATTAGCCATGAAGAGTATGATTGTAGCTGTATTGCTACAATGGCCAACTCCTCCGTGCCCTTGCCGCTCCAGTCACACTAAATGGGCTTCAAGGCAAAGGAGTGAGTGATGAATATTTATTCTGCTTATTACTTTGAAGCAGCACTAACCATAAGCAGATCAGCAAGAGACAGACTGACAGTGTGTGTATGTCTAACTGCTGTGAAAAATGAGGAACATGCACCATGGCTAAATAAGTTTGTTCTTGTTTGTTGCTGTAGACACGGATGTCTGGTTTTGAGGGAAGGCACATGGGAAAAGAGAGGGGTTGAATTGGATTTAATTAATTTTGTTTTTTAAGCCAACATCACAATGTACTGTACAAGTGCAAGAGGGTTTGCAGGGTATGTAAGCCTTCTTCAGTGCTACATGGTTGGCAGCTGTCTTCCCACAACTGCAGAGGGGAACGTGAGGTTATATTTAATTTTTGTGTCATATGAGGTTACATTTTTATGAGATGTCCATGTGCTTGAAGAGCCTGTGCGGCTGATGACAGCATGGTAATCACAGTGTTGGCAGCAGTCCAGAAGAAAGAAACAGTGTACACATACACACATTCCCCCTCACACACTTCCCCCCTCACTCCCACACACCCTTCCCTGGTTTTAACCTCCCGAAAATCTGCAGCTATATAATCTGTTTGATGAGATGGTGATTTTTGAAGATTCACTCAAGTATCTTGTCTGATAAAAGCTTCATGGCTACAGCATATGCTCCTTTAGCAATTTCCAGCTCACAATTTAGTCGTAGATCACACAGCACTTTAGCCTCTAATAGGCAAGGTAATGCCGGTGGCATACACTCTTGAAGGGAAAAGAAAGTACTTAGAACACTATAGCTCATTTTTGTTTTTAGATCTGTAGCACCCCTTGTGCTTCAGGTGAGTTGGTTTTGGACAGGGGACTTCTGAGAGTGGTAATTGGCTTTCCATAAAGGATGTAACAACAGCTGATGGATTTTGATAAACCTCTGCCTGCGCTGGAATTAAAGCAGTAACACTGCTGTGGTTTTCTTTATGGCTTTGCTGGTTCTTTGCATCACTTATTTCCTTAGGATACAGGAACTTAATGCATGAAATTCCCTGAGTGCCCAAGCTGTCCTAATTGCAACTGGCATATATCCAGAATTTAAAGTCTTTGAGACTGGGGTCTGTGAAAGATGTGATTAATCTTGGATCTATTCCGGTGGGTATATTCTAGTATACTATTTACTGGACTGTGATTTCCATATAAAAACAATGAAAAATATGAGGAAATCTCAGTATAGAAAAATAGTACATTTTCTTAGAAGTCTTAAGTCACTAAAGATACCAGGATGTAGACCCAGGAACTTCGATTCACATTAATTAGAAATCCTGTTCTCCCTCATTTACCAGGGAAGAACCTTGCTGAGTAGCCTGATTGGGATTTATGTGCCCTTTTTAGGCAGGGTAGACATTGTAAATATTAACTGCAAACTTAGTAAACAAAATAAATGAGGAGATATGTTCAAACTTCCTAATTTTAGTGTTTAGATATCTAAAATTTCAGTCCAGCAGAAAGAATTCCCTCAGTGGCTGCTGTTTGAAGAAATACTTTCATAAGGTTTTCTCTGCTGTCACTCAAAGTTGCTTCTGCCCTTATCTCCTGTTCCCTCACCTGGCTGCCTTTGCAGCGTCCCTTGCCTCTTTATTTAATCTCAGTTGTTGGGTGAGGACATGTCATATAAAATATTGGTCACATACACAAATCTTTGTAAGAAGTGTTGCCTTTTGGCAGTTTTTTCTACTACCAAGAAAGGATGTGCATTAATCCTTAAAAGAAACATTAAAAAAAGCAATAGTAGTTACAAAGCACTGGTAATTCTTAGACCCTTCATGTTCTTGTCAGCTGCACTAGGGAGAGTCGAGACCCCAAGCAGTATGGAATCATTTCTGTCACAGGACACTCTTTCTTTATTATTGCTGTTGCTGTTCAGGGCCAATCTATGTGCAGCTGCACCAGAGCTACTCAGGCATGTCTGAGGAAATCTGTCTTTGGTAGATCTGTACATAATTCTTTGATATGTTATCTTGGAAACCCCAAAAGAGTCTTGCTTTTTGCTTCTTTGATGGAAATTAACAGACAGGGAACTGAAGGCAGAAGTTTCAAAGCACAAACAAATAAAATAGAATGGTGCTGTTATTGCATTGGGTAACTTAATTTCCTGTTTTTATGGGTTTGCCATAGGTATGCTCTTTGTAGTAAGCCCAAATGATGATATTTGGTTATTAATAGAAAAACAGATGAGTTAATATTCCTAAAACATCTTAAAGACAAGTACTTAATAAATACTATGATTTGTTACGATTTTGTATTAAAAACTTGGCAGTTGTTACCAAAAGTTTAAGACTTTCAGTTCTGGCTATACATTTATTTTACACATATCAACAAAAAATATTTTACTGTCTTACTAGTTTTGGTAAGACTTTTTTTCTTCATGACAGCTAGATACACAAAGTTTGAATTTTAGCTCAGAATGAACTTGGATGTTTAAATTCCCTTGCATCATAGCTTGAGTGTGTAACCATGGCAGTAACTTCTAGTGGGAATGCTCAGTGTAGCAGTACTGCCCTGCAGTAATAATTCTCCATATCAGATCAGCCATTGGTATGTGAGGTATACTACCTTCCATTCACTTATTACTCCCAATATGCATGAAGCTTTAAATATTTTTAATCCAACACAGATTTTCTTAAGATGATGCAACGTACTAGATGCTGGCTTCCATTGTGTTCACTACTATTACATTTAAGTTGCAAAGCCACTGAATAAATTTATGGTAGTGAAATACTGAAGGTAGGCTCTGGTGTGGTGGATCAGAGTCTTCAATCCCATTTGGGTGGATTCTGGTTTGGGCACCCTTCATAAAGAGGCTGAAAACCCTCTTGCCAGATGCCAGTGTGTTAATCTTTATATGGGTGCTTTGCAATTGCAAATCAATGTCCCTTTCTATGCACCGAGTCAGAGGCAGATCAGTCTGACTCAGCTGTATTTGCACTGCTGTATGAAACATGTGGTGATACAATAGTTTTATGACCTTTTCTGCAAGTGGATCCCATGTGCTAGGTGCTCTTTGCGATTTTTGGCCTAGCTAACGTATGCATTATCAGAGATATTCAAATTTATCTTTCTCCACTGGTTCCTTTTCATTACACTGGAAAATGAGCTTTAGTTGCTTTGGTTGCAGTATTTGATAAAGCTATGCGTGGAGGCTGGTGGGCCTGCTGGACAAGGAACGAAAGGAGTCCTACGGTGGGGTAAGTCCTAGGTTCCTTTCCAGCTTATGGTGCCTGAAAGGCTTCCCCCAGAATGCTCTGTTCTGTTATGTTAATGTACCCCAGTTCTGCTCCCCTGGTTGGCTCCATTTGCCACCCCACCCCTTGTTACTTGATACACCCTCAGAGTTTCTCGATTAGTTCCCTTACCCTGGACCCCCCATTGCTCTGCCCCGGGGTTTCTCTGCAACCTTGCACGAGTGCGGATGCATTAAATCTCTCCTGGAGAACCCCATGCGAAAACTCTTCCTGCTCATTCATTGTCGGACTGTTTTAGCCGGCTATCCGGTGTGTGTGTGTGCCAGTGTCCAGGCTGCACTGAGAGGCTCTCCTGGAGGCGCTTTTGGGAAGGTCACGGCATGTCGCCATCTAATAGAACAGTGACAGCTATGAATGCCTCGTGCCCTTCCGTTTAGAGGGGAAAAAACATTAGAGCCCTCAGACTGGCTAATGAAATAGAGGGAGAAGCATGGTCATTAGCTGGAGTGGTGGTTGGCTCCTGAGCCAACTCTTCCACTGTAAGGAAGCATTTGATGCTCTTAGGAGACTTGCTTATTCCAGTGGATAATGGTTCTGTTTATTGAGTTTGCGCAAATGCATTTGATTTAGTCAATTTAGGCTCTGCATTTAAGCAAATTACAACTTAGGACTCGATCAGCAAGAGGTAAATTAGTTTGAATGCATATAAAAGGATCTTGCTGAGGGTAAATTTACAGTCAAACCATTACATGGAAATCATAATGTGCAGTACACGTCAGGTTTGATAAATGAAGCAGGACTGTAAAATTGCCCTTATCTTGAAGTGTGCTTGCATTTAGCCAGCTACAGAGCTCAAGTGCTTGTTATGTCTGCTGTCTTGAACTGGCTCAGGAGAGAGAAACCTCTCCAAAGTTGGAATTACTAAATTTAAAAAAGACAAGAAAAATCCTTGCAAGTATATAAGCTACCCAGCTCTTCTTCCTCTGCTCCTTGGTCTCCCGCTCACTGGAACACTTGCCAAGTACAGGCATGGAGTGCTGATGCCTATTAGGGAAAGACATTATCACAGGAGAAGCCTTGTACACAAATAAAAATGGGGAATTACTGGCTAGGCCATTGCTCTGCAAAAATGAGAGAGTGAGCTAGGCACCCTCTTCAAGCCCTCTCTACTGAGAGGTGGAGGCTTTTGATGGTTTAGGGTTTTCTTTGCTATGAGATTGTTTATCCTAGAGCTTGGACCATCCACAACTCTTTCAAGAGTATCCCCCATGGTACAGGAAAAGAAATATTTTGCTTCCTTAATTGCCTGAAATCAGCCACATAAGAAATGGTAGAAAAAGCAGGTAGACAAACCGTTTTGGATTTGTAATTAAGAATTTTTTTTTTTATTTTGAAAATATACCTTATCTGTAAAGAAAGAAACCTGTTGAAATTCTTAAGGTGACTATTATCTGATTAGCAGTGCAAAATACTACCAGACAAAACTGTCAGTTTTTATATACCAAAAAGCAGAATATTACAAAGATAAATGGTTTATTAAAAACACCATGGAAAAGAGAAAGGCCAGCTAAACAATAAACATTTTAATTTCAAGAACAGGGAACAGAAGACCATCCATGAACTAGGCAGCTAAATGGTAAACTTAATTCTCCATCTGTTCTAGTACTTCTAACAGTTTCTGAGCAGCAGCAACATCCAATGTCTTTTATGGAATCACATTTTAGAGACTTCACAACCCAACATACCACTGCCAGCTGGTGTTTGAAAGCACACTCCTGCTGCAGTTCAGTTTGTAAAACTGCTTGGAGGCTTAAAATAGCAGATACCTTATGCACAATGTATACAACGGTGTGCTTGTGCACTGTAGCCAAGCTTGCCTCAGTCTTGCACTGAATGTATTAGCACCTCAGAAACGTGGTCTTAGAGCTACGGAATGGATGAACATCAAGGTTATTGTATCTCTTTAAACCTTACCTGTCAGGTTTAAAGTGGGTATGGTGGATTTTGATCAGTGATGACTGCTTAATCCTTCTTGAATGTAACTAGAAAGCAATGCTGCCATCTTTACTTTGTATTTTCAAGTGTAATGTCTGGATATAAGAGTTTTTTCCCTGTTTTCCCTTAGTAGGATGGCTAATAAGCAACTCAATAGCGTAACAAGTAGCCTTGAATTTTCTGGCCCACAGTAATTTAGAAACACTGTTGAAAAACCTTCTTAGACCCATAACCATTAAGAGCTTGTTGAATAGTTGCAATCTTCAGGAGAGTAAACAGTCAAAAGTATACAGACACAAGGAGTAGAATTTTTTGTATTTTTTTTACATTCTTTCATTTACATGAGAAAAGCCAGAAGCAAACCACAGTGAGCTGTTTTGTATCTGGCCCTGCTGCAGATTTGCAGATGAATTACTCCTATCTGTAGCAACCTTTTTCTCTGCCCTGCTGTAATGACACTCCTGACCCACTTATTTCACTGGTGTCCCTTTGGCTGCATGAATGCTACTCTCGTTTGGAGATGTGATTTCAGTGTTTTGCACGTTGTACCTTTTCCTTCAGTGTGCACCAGCTGTATGCAGCATCGGGTGAAAGCTGGGTTTTATAATTTAGGGCAACCCACTGCTGCAAGTAGATTCTGTCTGGGGAGTTCATTCTTCTGCCCAGCTGTCCATGGCCTGAAGGAGATGCAGTAGAGTATTAACTATACCCTGGCCCTTTGACCTTGAGACTTTGCATAAGGCAGTGGTTTTTTAAGAGCAGTCAAGAAGTTACTTAGATTTTCCTACTTACCTTAGTATCAGTGAATTCTCAACAAATCTAATCAGCTATTCAAGCCAAATTCACCCACTTTGTTAAACCTTCTATTACTTCATGGGGAGATTTTTCAGATTGTCAAAATGGACTGAATAGTAGAAATAATGCAGCCATTAACAGAAAGAAATGGGCTTAAGGGAATACACGTGCAAGGTTTATTTTTCACTTTCTTAAGGCTGCAGCTTTGTGAGAAAGATGTAAGAGGTTGTGCTTGCAGCTCAGGTTTACTGTCTTCAGGTGTTGGAGTTTTTTTTTTTTTTTTGTGGAAAAGGAAAGTAGCTAGTAATGTTTGATATTACCTGGGTCTGGGAGCTTTTCCCTAAGCTAGGGTTCTGCTGTGTTCCATCATGAGTAACACTAATGCTGGGTGCTGTAGTGGATTGCAGCAGAGCTACCAAGTCTAATTGGGAAGAAAGGTTTTAGCAGTGACAGTAAGTGAAATAAAAGACCCAGGGTGGCAGTAGGCCTGTCTGCAGCTTCTGCAGTGAACAAAGTTTGCTGCTTATTGGTCGCTGGCAGAGTCAGCCCATGCAGCCCCACTGTTCCAACTGATGGATCAGGCTCATAATTTAGATTCTGGGGCAGTAGGGGCCAGAAGAGCTCTGGAGGTGGCATTTGCTACAGTGAAGACACAGTGAAGGACAGCCTGTAGTTTCCTCTGGTCGTTTGAAGTAGAAACTCTAGTCTGATGGGTCTATCAATAATAGTTTGGCATGACTTAATTTGTTTCTAAGCAGCAATATTTTTTTTCCAGCTGAAGGTGCACTCCCCTCTCAACATAATTGTCCACAAGGCAGACAAAGAATAAGCCAAGAAAAAAATAGGAGGAGCAATGACTTTCCCTTAAGCAAATATAACATAAACCCAGAATCTTTAAATAAGGAATGAAATAGAGCTCTTGGTTGAACAGGTGCTAAATAAGAAATACTAGAATAACCTGCAGTATTTGCATCTTTCCTGGATCTTCAAGTGGTGTAAACTGACGCAAACTGCAGAGGTATCATTCTCTGCTGTCTTAGGCCAGGCACCTCAGTGCATAAGATGACTCTAACTTCATATAATTCAAAGTTGTGGAGAAAAGGGCCCTGCTATGCTCCATGTAGCCCTCTGCCCCTGGGGTCATAGGAGTCCACGTCACCCTATGTGCTTTGTCCCCTCAATTCAGAGAGATGGGCAGTTTTTCATCTCCCAGAGAGCCGTTCTGTTGACATGAAACTTAGTGAAAGAGTGAGGCCTTTGGCTGTTTAAATCAAATTCATGTTGTATTGCAGTACAGAATCATAATGAAGAAAACCACAGGGAATGTAGCTACTCTAGGGCCTGAACTGCCAGTCATCCTTCCTTGCTCATGCCAAGTAGAAGAACCAAAATTGTCAAAATAAATTATATTTAAAAGGGGAGATGTCACAGGAGATTATTCAGCCTTGCAGAGTTTTTTGTAATACTGTATATCATAAAAAATAGTCTTTGAAATTCTAGACACCTACTTTCATTATTATCTTCATTACACAGTGATAGATAAATGCTGGACAGGCAGGAAGCATCAGTTTAATTTTGTACTCAAACATTTTAAAAAGATGGGGTAAAAGGAGGGGACTTTAGCACTAGGAGAGTTTTATGCAGTTGTCTTCAAAATAAGTGAAGAGTCAAGTCCATAGTCAAATGAAAACTGTGAGATGGGTGTTAGATTTGGGGTAAAGAATGATGTTGGTCCTGTGGGAGCATTAAAAATGTATGAGAGCACTGACTGCTGGAGATTTTTCTGTAGGGTTTTCTTTCTTTGCTTAAATTAGATATTTCAATTTCTGACGTGCTGTCATTTTATGCTATGTTGCCCACTAAATTTGAACAGGAAAGGGGTTTTTTTTGGAATTCAAATATACGGATCATATTGGGAATTATCTGTGACTTCAGGTACCCGAAGAAATTATTTGTACTCTTGAGTATGAAAAGTAACACCATAGAAATATATAACCTGAATAATCTGGGGTCTTGTTTCAATTTCATGGCATGACACATTAGCAGTGTATTCAAGAAATCCTTTTGAAGAAAGGTCTGTATGGTTTTGTGTCTATGTCTGAAGGATGAAATGGTGAAAGTGATAATCCTTTCTATATATTTACAGCAGAAGTTCAGCCTAGGTGTAAGCTCTAAGACTTGATGGATGACTGAAAAACTGGTAGACTTCCATCATTAGGAAATGCAGATGATAAAAAGAAAAAAAAGGTTAAAAATCCATTGAGGACATTTTCAGAAGAGTTTTATTTGCTTTCATAAAATCTTAAGCTGAAAATTGCAAGGCCTTCTTAAAAGTTTAAAAACTGGTGTGTATGTGGGGATTGGGAACTTTAGGTGGTCATTCAGTAGATGAAAGGTATGGAGTACCCTTTTCTTGCTGGTCAGAAACAAGTCAGTGAAAAATTTAACTTGCATGTACTGAGAAACTGTTCAGTGGAAATCTGAGACTGCCCAGAAGCTGAACAACGGAAGGCCTAGAACTGACATTCCTGGTGGTTTCTATGATAAAAGAGAGATGGGATAAATGGTTTTGGTTTCTTAGAATTTTAAGTTTTTCTTGTGCATTCTAAAGAAAAATACTAAGCCAGAAAAATGTTCTCTTTACAAGCTTCTATAGAGAGTTGAAAGTATGACTTAATAGAATGAAAAAGGAAATTATTCTTTGCAAAGAGTTTGAGAACTGCTTGTATTTAAAATTGAAAACACAACCTTTTTCAACATAGCAGTTGGCCTAAATGATGATGGATTTGTCTCAGTCAGAGTGACTTTTAATCATAAATGCCTAAAAGTGACATCACTCAACAAGATCAATTTTAAAACAATTTTAAAAACACCTGGATGTGAGGGGTTTTTTTTGAAGTTTAGCAGCAGAGTATTTAAAGTGTGATGGGGGAAAAAATAACTAAAAACTTCTGTATGCAAAATGCCCACCAAAATAAGGTTTTAAATACTTGAGCTTTGTAGATGTGTATTAGTATGCAGTCTTGAACTAGAACGGTATTGCATTGTTCCCAGCACAGTCAGCAGTGGCATAATCTCCAGCAGTTGCATATGGCTCTGAAGCTCACAACCTACTGGTTTCAGGCAATTTTAGTTTTTGTCTGGAATCTGACAATCTATTAATCTCTTGTATGGCAAAAGGGAGTAACAGGGAGCTGGGATCATTCCCAGATGCTCTGCTGAATCTTCAAAGGCAGAAAGCTTTACTAACAGTACCTGGTGCATCCACTCACTGATCTATGAAAACAAATTAGTCAGGTTTTTCTGTTTCCTTTTAGCTTGTCTGTTTGCTGAAGTAGCTGTTGTTTCAGACTACTGACTGTATTTCCTTTAGCAGAGGACAGCAGATGGTTGATTTTTTTCCACTTGAAAGATCAAGAAATGTAATAATGCACATTGTTTCATTGTTATTGCTGTGTCCCACACATTCCTGGAAGGTCATGCAAGAGAGAAATAATTCAACAGAGCTAAGAATATAAAGGCCTCTCTTTTTCTTTTTTCCCATTCCACTTCTTTTATTCAGAAACACCAGTAATTGTTTCGAAGTCAAGGACATATTTATGTGCAAGACCATTGCTGATGCAGCACTGAGCAGAGCAGTGGCAATTTCCTGCCTCTGAAGCTGGGCATGGTTTAACTCATGGAGCTCTAGGTTCAGTTGTTCAAATCTCCCGTGCCTTCAAGTCCGCCGCACAAAAAACCCCAAAACCTTTGCAAGCAAGTTTGGGTTAAAAAAGAATCCAACATGTTGAACAGAATCTAGAGGCTAGGAAATATGCCTAGGTAGTGTAGTGGGCCAACAATTGGCTGTTGGGTGTTGTGAGAAGTTCATAACAATAACATTGTCTTGGGGCTTCATTTGTTTATATTTTTTAAGACTTTTGGAAATACTCAACTGTATTTGAAGTGTTATGGTCTGCTTTTCTTGAGCTGCTCACACTACCCTGAAATTTTATAGGCATGAGAATAGGTAAATACATGAGGCATAAAGAATAACACAGAAACACATGAATATTTTACAGTGTGCTTGTTAGAAGCGCCACCATGTCGAAGTTAAAAACAGTACATGTCCAATAATTAGGCTTTTTCAGAGACAAATGCTGCTTTACTAATTCTTAGCACATTGAACATGGGTAACACTGTGCAGCCATTAACTGTTTCTTAACATTAAGGGCCAGTTGCAACTAAAACTAGAATACTTGCTGAAGGCAATTACTTCAAGACTTCACAGGAGTTAGATGTTTTTCTTCAGGTGTATCTGATTGATGTAGACTCCCCAAACCGTTAGAGTGCCAGCATACATATTTATTACCATCTCTTTAATGCACTTTCCCAGTGTAAAGGTTTTTTTTTTTTTTCTCCCATGGCAGTTTAAAGAAACATTGTATGCCAAAAAGGCCTTTTGTAAAATACAAAGCACTCCTGCAGGAGTGCTGGCTGGCAAGCACAAATTTTGCAGCTAGCCTATGCACAAATTTTGCAGCTGCCTTTCTTTTAGTAATGGCAGAAATTCTGAAAATGTGTATTCAAGACTCCTTGTGGGCAGAACAAAATAATTTAAGAAACCTTTTTCATTTAATTGCACGGTTGTGCTACCTTACTGCCAGGGGTTTTTCTGTTGTATTTTTTCTTTTGCGTAGGTAGGTTTTTTTATGCTCATACAGCAGCTGTTCTGCATGTCTGATCACAACCTTTGCAAAACCACAGTTTAACAACTTGAAACAATCCACAGAAAACATAATCCACACTTCAGTGATGATTTCATAGTCCTCTAAAACATACAAAGCACGAGGAAAACCTCTAGGATTTGACATTTAATGAAAACCTAGGAAGCAACTTTCCTCTCTCCATCTATATATAAACTGCTATCCACATAGCACTATAAATTTTATTTAAGGAAGATTTGGGGTGGCGTCTGCATTCAGTATTCCTCACAAACTGACAACATCAAGCAGAAGCAGTAGAGCTGAACTTTGGAAGATGCTTTTATGGTAAGAATTTCATTAATAGGTAACAGCAGAGATCAGTAGTAGGTATTGCGCTAATAATCTGGGATGCTCCTGCTTCACCTCTATTCTGCTCCAAGTGTCAAGATTTCATCTTCCTTTGGAAACCTGGTTTGTGATTTTTGCTATGTGTAACTTCAACATCATGTGGGAGAGAGCAGCAATGTCAAACTTTATTTATTAAGGATCATTTAAAACTGTATTTTGAGGTAAGTAATAGAACCAGTTCTACTCCCTCCATTAGAGACTCAATGTCCCAATGCCAAACAACGTAATCTGTTAAAATTCAGTGCTGTTCAAGTGATATAGCAGGGATTTTAGGTGCAACGTATTTTCATCAGTAATCCCAAATAAATAAACTAAATACCAACATTTTCCTTTCTGCACTTGGTTCCCCAGCAGCCATACAGACCATATAAAATGTTTAATTTCTCAGTGAAACTTCATGGGAAAGACCATGATCAGAAAAGTTTTCTAAAAGCTCTTGGGTGTGACCAAAGCATAATTTTTGAAGCAAGTTAATATGCTAATGAAGGATAAAGTTATGAACACAAGTGCGTTGCATTTAGAATTGTGAAGGAATACAAGTTTAGAGATCTACGTCACCAAAAGCATTTAGGGATCACTTCAAAGAGTTGGACTTAATGATCCTTATGGTTCCCTTTCAACTTGAGATATTTTGTGATTCTGTGTTCCATAGAAAAGGAACAACCTGCATACCACGTGGTCTCACTCATCACAAGAATGATGAAACACTTCCATATCAAGCCATAAAGAAAGAGATAGATAAAAATTACTGTTCCACTCCCTTAGGGGAGGGGGAAGGGAATGGGGGGAAGGGATTAGTGCATGCATTCCTGGGAGGTACATTGAAATAGCCATTGGAATATACCACAAACACTACTCAAATACTTGCACAAAAACCATTTTATTATGAATGCAATGTAGATATAGATTTTTTTTTTTTTTTAATCTGAGGTGCTTATATAAACAGACCCATACTGGCTGAATGACAGTCAGTCTTCAGGGCATGACAGTGGCTGGACACCCTTCAGCTCCAAAGCTTTGCTAAAGTTAATCTCTTGAGGTTTTGCAGTACCCTTGGTGAGCTTCAGAAATCGAATACATCCTTTAAAACGGATATTAGTCGTCAGCCCAAACTGGATCACACCATCTGAAGGAGGGAAAAAAATTAAAAAATAATTACTTTAGTTTGAGTTGATACTTAATTTTGTTCTTTGACAGTCCTGCATGAGGACAGATGTCCCCAGCAACATATGAATACTTTATTTGCTGTATATATTTATTATTAAAAAATTACAAACACTGAGTAAATGTCAAGAATGCTTATGTCAGATAACAATCCAGACCTCTTTTCTTTTTCTATCCTACTATGACAGTGGCAGAATCCGATCACATATAAGCTGCCATTGTAACCCACGTATGCAGCTTGCTACCTACAAATGGTATACAATACACACATGCTGCTCTGCAGATATTTAACTTCTCGAGCTATTTATCCACAGAATAACAGAGGGAAAAAAAGGCCAAAATTGATTCAATTCTCAGTCCTAACATCACAAGAAAGCCAGTTCCTCAGGATGGATTTCAGATGTCATTTACAGACTGGTTTTGACAGTTTTCAAGTATTCTTTTTTTTCCTTGCTGATAGTAAAGCCAGGGGTTGGAGTATATCTCTTTCACTAATGAAGGAGGGGATGGAAGTGAGGGTGGTTTGAGTTGGAAGCTGGAAATATTTCTCTCAACTGCTTGAAATTCATGGATTGTTTCTCAGTGTTCTTCCAAGTGAAAGAGTGGCTACAGGCGTGCACTTTGATACAAATCTATGTGATTAATAAAGTAGGAGTTGCAGAAGTAACTTTACACTTGTAGAGACTGTCCGGCCATAGCATTATTGTGTTTCACAGAGGATAAGATGGCTGAATCCATCTGTCTCTTCTTGCACAGGGAAGAGTGATACCAGGAGATGAATGCTAGCTTTTATGGGTACCCAGGAATCTACATTCTCATCCACACTACGGTGGTGAAAATTTTATCTATGCAGAAAATTCTCTATCAGCTAATTCTAACTGGTTTACAACTGTTTATGCAGCCAGGAGAAGCTTCAAGAGCACTGGAAAATACAAATACTTACTAATTTTAAAAAAATCCCTGATACTGTGGTTAAAATGTGTGATGCAGCTGTCTAGGTATTGGGAATATTGAAACAAATCCTGGATGAGCAGAGTACCAGCAAAAGAAGACTGAAGTGTTTACACGTGCAGTAGGTTTATTAAATAGTTTCTTAACTTGCCATGTGGCTGAACTCACAAATGTCCCTTCAACATGATGTAAGTGTAGGCTTGTTTTGTACAGATTGCAGTGTTACTGCAATTTGTGTCTCTCCTCTTGACACCCAGTCCAGAACGAGATAATAACTCCATCTGCAGTGTTTCTTCAGTGCTGGCTCCCATGCTAGAATCTTGTTTTGTTATAAAAAGGCTGCCACAAAGCTGTTTTCCTTCTGGCACAAAGTTGTTGGTCTTTATTGGTAGTCATTGTGACTAATGTACAACTCCCATATCTCAGTACCAAAGACAATTTTTTAAATGTTCCAAAGCTTGAGAGAGAAGGCTTTTTAGATGCACTGTATCACACATTAGAATGGGGGAAAAAGCAACTTCCAGAAAATAATTTAGGAATTAACTAACTCAGAGGTGTCTTGCCATTGACCTCAGTACACACTAGAGCAGACACATACTGCAAACATACTTCGCTTTTTGGTTTGAAAGCTAGAGGGAAAATTTATTATAAATGCAACAAAATTGGTACTTTGCAAACATATTAACTGTATTTTCAGAAAGTAAACTGCTGTTAGAAAATTTATTGACTGTCTAAGAAGAGATGAAAACTAGCATTCATTATCAGCTTAGTGGAAGATGAAGCTTGCTACAGAGCTCAGCCCAATTCTTGATACTGTTCAATTACCTCTGCATAAAGCAAGTTCTCTTGAGGGCTTCCAGAATATTGATTATCAAATTGAGATTATGGTTTTTTTTCCTTTAAAACCCAGCAGACCACAAGCAAAGGCATTAATTAGAAAGAGGTGGTGTCTTCTTACCTCTCTGTGCAAGCTGTTCTTATTCCTCCGTTCCTCAGGTTTTACAGGCTGATTTACACACAGTGTCCTGCCCCCTCAAGGGCATATATACATTCTTTGGTTAAAATTTGCTGTTCTTAAGTTAAATTTAAATATGCCAAATGCTGTTACTACTGCAACATGACTATTATGCTGTTACTAAACAGAAAGTTTTAAGAGGGAGGCTCTGTGTGTGTGAGCAGCAGAAGGCAGAAAGTCTGTCTGATCCCCTGTGACAGTGACTACATTTGAAATGGGGCAGGGGTATCTGTAAGAGTCTCTTGTTGCAGAACTTCTTGTTCTGAAATGCAGCTGAATGCAGAAATGAGCATCCACACCAACTGATACAAAATTGGCCTGTCTTATCCATCATCTTTAGCATACTAGTCCTAATTACATTTATGCCATTACCAAGGCAGCGTTATTGGAGCATAAGTAAAGCATAATTTATGTGTTGCACACTCACCAGGATAACCTCCGACAAAGAGAGGGTCGTTTGTGTCTGCCGAGGTCGAGGCCCTGTTTGGGCTGTCAGTCTCCACCTGTCTGCCATCCACAGTCAGCTCCAACCGGTGTTTGATCTTGTTTGCAAGAACCTTGTGCCACTGTCCATCACACAGGCTGCCTGCTGTGTCAGGCTCATAGACAGCAGAGAATCGGCCTGCACCATTGTCAACGTGAAACATCACCTGAAAAGCATGGCATAGACATCAGCCGGTTTTCAAAACAGTCCAGTTCTTTTTGTTTGTTTGTTTCTTTTGTTTGAAGTCAACATGGTTTGACTGTACACACCAAAGCTTTAAGTTAGTACCAGACTCCATGTGGATTGCTGTCCCTCTGGGATCTGGGTTGTATCGCTGAGCTAAACACAAGAGGAAATATGCAAAATTGCTCTCTAAGTTGTCATTTTCCCTTTTTTTTTGGTCTTAGTTTTAGGGTGTTTTACACCCCTCCAAAATCTTTATAGTGACAGAATAATGACTGGTTTTCCAGACTGTGATGTAAAAGATATCCACAAGAGAAATTAGTATTATTAATGACAAAGCCTTTCCTCAAACTTCTTATATGGTCACTCATTTAAGACCTGATGTTGCACTTTTAGGAGACTCAGGTGTTACAGAATCTTTTAAAGTATCTTCTAAAAGTGTAAGAGCCTCTAGATGTATGGGAAGTTGGAAGTGTTGCTCTCCTTCGAGAGCCCTGGTATTGTTGGAGACACCTTGAGATTGGGGTAGTAACCTTGCATTTAAACTACCTGTGCTGTCTAAAACAGTCGTTATGAAGAGACAAAACTGCTTTGCTACTCACTTTTCCACCTACTAATTCGATGCCAAGCCCATCCATTTTCTGGCTGCTGACTCCTAGGAGAACACCGTTCATTCGTGTTGTACGGAATTCAAATTCCACGAGCAGGTCTGTTCCCACTCTGTATGCACCGACTTGGAGAGAAAACGGGAAGCACAATAAAATGAAGATAAGCATCTAAGACATTATTCCTAACAATCATCACATAAATTGTGCTGAGAGTATGGCAAAGTAACTAAGCATTGTTAATGCACTCCATTTCATGTGAAACCATGTAAATAACTTTTACGGCAATTGTGCTTAGTGCAAGACCTTGCTAAGACATCATATAGCGTCTCCTTAGGTGAGATAACAGCAAGAGTTTCACGTTTTGGTCTCACCTTGCCTCCAGCCAACAGCAGTTAAGTAACAGTGGGAGTTTTTGAAAGCAGAATCTCCTCTTTCTCTCTCTTTTGACTATCACCAGAATTGTTGTTCATTACCTGTTTTGGCAAAGCCTGTTCCATCAAAGTAAGTTCCCTTCTGTGCAGTGACAAAGCATTTTCCAACGCTGAAGCTGGAAGTTGGATTATCCAGGTCAACAGGTGATTCTGTCATTTTAAAATTCCTGATGCAGCCATCAATGCTATGGAGGATCTGCAGTCAATATTTCAAACAAAATGTAAAGCTATGGGAAGCAAGCCTGAAGTATGCAATCAACGAGTACATTTTCTCTGCTTCTCTGCTGGACTTATGGAGCTGAATAAAACCTAAATTTTACATAGCTAATCCTTAATATCTGATTGTAATTGGAATCTACTCTTGGTCATACTGAGGATGAATTACATTACTTTTCAGGGATGTGATCTGAGTCACATCTATTTGGCTTAATGGAGAGGACATAAAATAATACACCGCATAATGAAACATAGCAAATTACATCAGCAATGCAGGAATTTAATGGCCTATACTTTGCCTTTTTAATTGACTAGGTTATGGGGTTTGCAAGTAGATGAAGATAGCAGCTATAGTTCTCTGGGCTGCTGGTAATTTTACTAGGTGGGGTTTTTTTTTTGTTCCTTTAATCACTTTACTGTGGGCCTAATGTTGCATGGTAAGACAGAGGTAATGCAGGTAACATCTCTACCCCAATGAACAAAGCCCCTGTGTGAAGGTTGTTGGCTGCACATATCTTATGACTGTGGCAGTGATCAGGGCCACTCAGGTAGCCAGAGAGGCAGGTGGAGGCAGGGAATGTGCCCAGGTCTATGGAGGCTCCTGTGCAGGGTAGTAGCTCCAGTTTGGCTTCTGCAGTGGGCATACACAACTGTAACCCCCAGTGGCTGGTCTGGGCACACTCAGAACGGTGGTTTGAGTACCCATGATCCTGCCTGGGGCAGGGGTTCCTCTGGGTGTGGCTAGGGCATCCCAGTGGGACTTCTGAAAGCCACTGGCTTCTCCTCCAGAGCTCTCCCTCCCTTTCTCCCTCCAAGGTCTGCAGAAGCTGCATTTTGGTTCTCAGATTCAGACAGAGGCTTTGATCTTTGACTGAAAGAGTTAAGGAAAACCTATCCCTGATACCAGTGGGAGTGAGGAAAATGATAGAACATGTAGTTTGAGGAAGAAAAAGAAGATATATTCATAAGCAGTGCACTAGAAAGGAGGAAAATAAACATCAGTGCAAAAAATTCAGCCTAGAAATATGTACAAATACAAAAAGGATAAAGGCACACCTGCAGAGAGAACTCTTGACTCTGCACACTACCTTGTCTAACAATATTCTGACTTGTAATTAGAAAGAATTTCCAAGAAGTTATTTTCTCATAAATCAAAGCTGTATGTACTGTGAAATTACATAGCTTATTACAGCTAATATACCTTACAATATTTTCACGAAAATTTGAGCAATATCAGTGAATAAATTCAGTTCTGAGCTGAACAATGCTTTCTCTCAGATTCTTCAAAAATAGACCTTTTTGTAATTTCTAAGTAAAAGTCATCTCCAGATCAACAAGTTTTGTTATCAAAAAAGAGAAATGCCAGAAAATAAAACAAATCTTCACTGCAAGAATAAATCACAGAAATGCAAGATTCGTAGACAATTCAATAACACTCTCTAACTTGACATTTTTCTCTTCCCTATGGAAAAGCAGATCTCGTTATACTCTAGCATGGTAACAGGTAATATGACCTCTTTTGCTCAAAGCAGAGCTTTAAGTGCTTAAAATGTGACATTTGCTGAAGCTAAACAAGTGTGTATCAGTCTTCTACACTGAAAAGGAAGCCAACCCACCTATGGTTACATAATGGATTACTGTCTAAAAAGGCTAATGTGTGTTTAGAAGAAAGCCCTAACACATCCTTTCAACTTGGTTTGCTTCAGAGCCTCTACATGAAGCTGCAACACAGCACTGTCTCACACATCGTGGTGTATTTTACTGAGCATGACTGGAAGGCAAGCACTGCTTTTTACATGACATTTGAAGCCACAGCTTCATTTAAATCCCAAAGCACATAAGACTGTCAGGACCTGACACGACTGTTATTGCCAGACTGAGCCATTTATCTGCACGGGTCCCCTCCATTACCTCTGACAAATAGCAGTAGGTAAAGACTTTGTGTTATCTTTCTCCTTAGATTAATATTTGTAAATTGCAGATATATTTAAAACAGCATAATTTGATACTACTAGGAATTATATGCTGTGGGTAGTTGAGTATTGCTTTTGGTTTTCAGTGCCTCAGATTTGGTTTGGTGAATCCAAAAGAGCAGTAGATTTGCCTCAGTTTGGGCTTTCTGCACAATCTATTATTTACTAAGAAACATGATGTTACAGGTCTGTTTTCTTTATGGAATACAACTCTCAGATGTAGAGTGGTTACTCATCCCCTTCATTCCCCATCCATCAGTCAATACAGGAACTTCAGCAAGGTCTAGGAATTCCTTTTCTGTATTTATTTCCTCCACCCAAAGAAGGGACTCTTGCTTGTCTACAGACTGGTATTTTCCATTCCATAAACATCTTGGTACAATGGTATTTACTCGTGTGCAGCTTCTTTGGGAGTCTGTTTTGTTTCTTTACCAGATTTGTGCTTTGCCTCCTCTTTATGGATTCTCTGTATCTACCCAGGATGAACCCAGACATAGCTCCTACTGACATTCCATTTTTTGTGTGTCTGAACTGTGCTGTGCTAGACGCCAAATTCGTTGTTTGCTGTAATTAAATTCACTCATGCTCTGGGTTCTGCTTTGAAAGAACCCTCTGCACAGAGAGCAAAAGAAAGCATGGAAGATGTTTGCCTCCCATTCTGATACTGGTGTTATCTTGGAGGTTGGAAGTGCATTGGTGAGATGACTAGCATGGAGTTGTGCAGACAGATGCAGTAAATGGTCTGGGTGAGAGAATACAGCATTCTTAGTTAACTCTACAAAATTTAGGCCAAAATGATATTTATTTCCCTGGGCTCTCTGTCATCTTCAATGCCAGCATGGAAGCCGGGCACTTGAACCAAAACAGTGATAAATTGATATACACACATTTAATTTGGAAACAGAAAGAGGACAACAGAACTTTCATGGCCTTCTTTCAAAACACCCTCTCTTCTCTTTTAGAAATAGCAACACAAAACTGATTATTACAGTAAGCAGCAGTACTATGGGGTACTTTGTCCAGGGTAACTTTGGCTTCTGCTGCTCCTTCTAGGAGATCCTTTCACTGTTTATTAGCATTTTCTTCTAGATTAATTACAGCCAAGAGAAAGGGCAAGTGGTATGCAGGAACCTATACTCTAGCTGTGCAGTGATCCAAGTGGATACAAGTGTATGGAACTTTCTGCTTTTCCAAGAAAGTAAATAACTGCTATTTCAAAAAAAAATTTTTTTTTGCATTAACTGGATTCTGAGTCAGATCTTTCCACTGAAAGAATGTTGTGTACCTCCACTAAAGTCCATTTTATCCATATTCTTGAGCAGTCTGAGGGAAAAGCAAGACAAAATAAAACTGGAAGACATCGGTACCAATCAAGACATAAGGCAAGTAAGGTAACTTAAACAAACTTGCTTACCGGACCAATTCTCCTGGTTGTGTAGTTAATGGGCAACCCTCCCACATACAGCATTCCTACAACATCCAGTATATCAGCCTTCTTGGGGCTCACAGTCCTGTTAGAAACACCATCTACTATGAGGTTTCCTTCTTGCTTGATTCGACTTACTTTTATCTAGAAAGACACAAAAATGCAATACAATTACAACCAAGCATTTCCAGATCGTAACTACTCTTATAGTCCAAAAGATACAGCAATACATGAGAAAGTAGCAGGAGTGGTTACAGAAGTACCATGGCAGCAACTGTGGATAATATTTATGGACAAAGCCCCTGAGAGAGGTTTTGTGCCAACATCTGACTGTGTGTTAATTGCATCTGGGTCAGGAGGCATCATGACAATTGTTTATTAGAATTACTGAAAAGACTTGAGATTCCTTTAAAATGCTTCATTGTTATAACAGGCATGGCACAGTATTTTTTTTTTTTCCTGGAATCAGACAGCAATTTTAAGTAGTGAGAATAGATAAGTACTTCAGAATAAATGCTGAATGTTATGGCACCGGTCGCAAATCTTTATAGCAGCACATGTTTGCAGACAATATTGAGTTTATGATTCCACTAGCTTGGACATGCCTCAGATCATAGTTCATGCTAGAGTAAATATAATACCAACTATGTTCTGTTGGTATTATGGCTTTTGTTCAGACAAATGGACCGTGAATAGCATGGAAGGAGTGCAGTTGCTGAAGAGCTGAGGAAATTCTAGGCCAATGTCTTTCCAAAAGTTTATATTTAAATCTATACAAATCAGTATAATTATGGTTCTGCATAAAAAGGGGGATAAATGCAAAATGCATCATGCATGCTAGCAGATTTCTAAACAGCACAGTAGTTGGCTCACCAGAATAGCAAAGAGAGACAAATAGCATTTTTTGGCTTTTCTTTAACATGGCTGCTCCTGCTCCAGTGTGGCAGTGTACCTGTCATGCAGTGGGAATCACTGAACACTGACAAGGGCGGCGTGAAGGTGAGGGCCTGAACCTGGTGTTTACAGGCAACTGCAAATTTGAGACAGATAACTACACCTTGGGCAGAAGGAAGATTAGATGAGTGAGACAGGAACTGGGAATAGACATTCTTACAGAGGACCTAAACAGATAGCAGGATAGCAGCAGCACCAAGTGGCTTCTGTCGGCCTGATGGAAATGTTTTAATTCAAATCATTCCAAATGGAGAAAAGGCTGTCACTAAAAGGATTATTTTAAGGAGAAGCCCCTGCTTTCCCAGAAACAAAGACTATGGCCTTTTCCTAAAACCCCTGCCTTTCCTCCTCCCCTTCTCAAAAATTTTTTGTGCTTTTTGGGAACTGTGACTTTGTCTCCATTCTCCACTATAGAAACAGGATCTACAAAAAGGGGTCCCCCTCTTGTGGAGTGTCAAGCTGTATGCCCAATGAGCACAATCTTCCATTAAGAAATATATGCTCCATTTAGTTCTCTTAGAATAAAGAGAAAATGCCTAAAGAAACAAAAGTATCTCTTCTGTGTGTACAGAGGGAGTAGCAGAATGGGGCCTTGGTCTACTGCCAGTGCTCCCAGGCATTATATGAAAGAGATAAATGATTACTACAACCTCATTTTTCCCTTTATGAAATACCTTGGTGTAGAGCAGTTGCTATCATCAAAAAGTTCATGACTAAAAATCTCGTGAAAATAAAATTCCTGGAGAACAGAGTGGGAATGAGGCAATTAAAGTGTAAGAGAAAATGCAATTAGATTTTTTTTTTTCTCATTTGGGGATGAGATGTGGATACTGAATTTCTAAATATCTGTACAAAATTCAATGTAACTTACAGTATATAAATTCAACACATAGTTACATGTGTACTTTTCTTCTCTCTCTTTAATGGTGCCTTCCAGCATGTCACCTAATGAATATACTGTGTGTCTGTGTTCCTGGACCCAGTAAATAGTGAATTTCATGGTTGTGATATTATTCCTTCTCTTAGCATCCAAATGCCACAAGTATTGCATATAAGGCTCCCTCTCATAAAGTCACAGAAGGTGCTGCCAAATACATCCATGAATATAATATTTATTCCCTACTGAATTAATAATCCAGGGAAGGTTTACTTACATGTTACTTTTTTTTTTCCCTTTTGTTCTTAGCACTCTGATTTAACAATGACATTATTAATGTAGAAACAACTGGTTTTAATGATGTATTCCATCATTGTGAGCTGATACTCACATGAGCCCTATTAAGCAGGAAGGAACATTTTCTGCAGTTCTTTACTATATATGGGTCATATTTTAAATATGTTCAGAAATATGTGTTTCCTGAAGGATAAATTTCTGTGTACCAGTGCATCTGACACAAATTTTGCTAGATGGTTTTTTTTCCCCAGAAAATCCTAGTTGTAAAGTTTGGCTTGTGTGGACTACATTTTGCAAATATCTTAAGGCAAAACAAAGCTCACCCTTACCATTACGAAGAATAATTTAGAATTAGAGACTATTGTACCTGGTGCCACTGGCCATCATTTATTTTGTTGAAAATCACTGTGCTGGTGTTTCCACTCCCCAGATCATAACTGAAGTAAGGCAGACCGTTCTTTATCTGAACTGTAGCAAAATCAGCATGGTTGATGCGGGCCATATAAAACAGCAAGCCAGAATCAGCTGTTGTTCGGACTTCAAATTCAATTGTAAGCCTAGAAATCAAACAAACAGGAAATAGTAAAAAAGGAAAATATATTTGGAGGCAGGTACTAGACAAATTCACCTGCTTTACCCTTTTGTGTTTTTTTCTAAAAAAATTTTATACAGCTAGTGGCCAATTTTACTTGTCCATTAGAGCTCAAGAAAAATAATCCAGTTGCATGCAAATTGCATTTCACACGTATCTGATCCCTGACATGTGAGCATTCATCAGTTCCTTTGCTGTGCAGACACAAAACTACAATCTTGGCATAGAATTTCAAGATATAATTCTCAGCTGCAGCTGTAGCAGCTAGAAAATCCCAGCACTTGTAAAATTCCAGCAGCATTACCCATCATCCACACACATAACGCTCACAGAGGAGAGAGCTGTAGTGACAGCTGGCAAATGCTGAGTTTCTAATGAGTTGTATTGCCTGAAGACAGGTTGCAAAACTTTTAAAGATGCAGAGAGAAGAGTTTACAATGAGGATATAAAACACTTATTCTGATCTCTCCCAAGAGAAAATGAGGCTGTGTCTGAGCAAACCTGCTGACCCTTTGGACAGAATGGTAATGTTGAAAACCTCCTCTACAGCAAAGAACCTGTGAAGAAATTATTTAGATTCTCTAATGCTAAGGCAACACATCACTAACCTTGCTCAAGCTGAGCTGCAAATTCAGTACCTGAAATCAGCTGATAATACAAATGTGAAAAATCACTGCATAAAACTGATCAGACCAGGATCATTCCTAGTTTTCTAGGATTAGCATATGCGGTACAACATCTTTATAGGGATAAATAAGTATGAGGCAAACAGATTTGGAAACTATAAGCAGTGAAATTGCTTAGTGGTGTGACATGGCACATTTGTTAATGACCATGTGTCTTCAGAGCAAAACCAAAACTAACAAGGTCTAGCTTCACAAATCCATTGAAAAAAGCTGCACTTCTATAAACAGTTCATGGAATTCCTTTGCATGTCAACATCTATATGCATGTATCGTTATACTTTGGGGTGGCAATGTGATTTTTCCTGTTTACTGTGCAAGCTTGACCTTAACTATTGGAGGAAAAGGGAAAGAAGTTTTGCTTATTGAAAGAAATTATCAAGTTACTGAACAAAAAACTTTCTTCTGAAAAAGCAATCTGTGAAGTCAGTTGCATGACCTGGTTCCATTATTCTGTTTGGTTTTTACAAATCAATCTGGGGTCTGTGTGTGCCCAAACCTTTACAAACAAAGAGGTAAATTGTTTCTGTGAGAACTACTTAGGTGGGCACTTGATTGCCTAGATTTCATGCTTTAATGCTTTTTGAGGTTTGCTTAATGAAATTGATTAGTCATGGGATGTGATCTTTTTCAGATTATGTCCATACTTTTGGGAGATGCCTTTGAGAGAATCAGGAGGGGCATTTTGTTTTGAAATTTTTCCATCAAAACTCACTGCTGAAACAAACAACATACCTGTTTTTCACTTTGGTGTCATCAAATGCAACTGCAATGTGGCTGTTCCTTGAAAGACCAAATTGCTTGCCACCTTCTAAAATGGATGGTTCTGTGTCAGTAGCACAGGAATCCTGCAAAACAGACAGCAATCATACAAACTTCATATTTTGTATCTGTGCATATGCTGGCAGTCTTCCAGCTGGTCAGGACTGAAAATATTGTACCTAGTCTAGAGACTGGCCCTGCAATTTACCAGTGTGCTGATGTCTCATCACACCAGCTAAAGTTATAAACCAGTATGACAGGAACTTGGAGTAAAAGCAGAGCTCATTAAGCTGGCTGTAAAAGCAAATAAAAGTAATATATGAACATTGCTGCTTTCATGCTTTCACCAGTGGACATTTACAAGAGTCTTAAGTGATTTCCAGGCAGCTCAGTGTACCCTTAGCTCACATAACTGAGTTTCACGCAGTAGGATGCCCTCTTACAGAAATGAAGCAAGAATTCAAGTTTTAAAGGGATGCTTTGTTGTCAACTTGAAATCTAGTAATCTTAAAAATAATGAGTTAAAAGTAGCTTCAGATCCTGCAGCTGTCAATGAGTCCTTCAATTTACTTCTTTATATTGTTTTACAACTGTATTCTTAGCTTAATGTGCTGTTGTTTCCCCCGGTGCTGTTGAAAGGCCCCCACAAACAATCAGGGAATCCGAATAACTCCTGGATAGATGTAACAACTGTTTAACTCCCCAGCTGTCTAATGTAGAGACATTACCCAGGTTGTAAAGAAAGAAACCCCTCCCTGTCGTTCCACTTCTATTAATCTTGAAGTGGTGCAACAATGTAAGGTAAAATATCTTCTGTCCACTATAATTTTCTCCTTTTAATTTCACCAGGTCTTTTAATCTCTGGTATACAAGCTCTTGTATAGGGGTGCCTGGGGCAATGAGAGACCATGGTAATTACCAGCTTCTACTCATGTCTGGCTTTTGCCTCCCACTGAGAGTATTGTGAAGAAACTACTCAAAGGATCTAAATCAACACAATATCAGACAATACCGCTGGGAAAGAAACAAACTTTGATAGCTGCAAGCTCTGTTTTTAAGCACTGTGGCTGCTATCATTTTGGATTGGTGACAGTCTCTTATTTGAGCCCTGACTCAGCAGGGACCTGCAAAGCATAAGGTGCAGTGCCTTGCTGACAGAGTTCTTTCTCTGAAACAGTTTGAAAATGTTGTGAGTGACTTAAGCACTGAGATTTCAACTGCAAAGAGGAAATTTCTTGCCCCCTGCCACTCAGTTTTCTTATTTTTTGCTTTCACACGTCACAAAAATCTTCATAACAGTGTAGAGGACTTCTAAAATATAGTTTTACATAATGAATACTCTGGTTTGAATATGACAGAGTAGAACGCCACGCATTATGACAAGAACAATTGATACATCAATATGCAACGGAGGGAAAAAACAGGGAAAATTCACCAGGACCAAGCAAGGTTATGAATGTATGACACCAGTCTTCCAGTGATCATCAAAAAGAAAAAAAAATACTCCCACAATGCAGGGTAAAATTTCGAATTATTTTAAGCTTTACGGGCTTATCTAGAGATCTAACAACTAAGTTAATGACAATACTATGCATATAATACCTTCAATTACATTTGAGCTTGCTAAAACTTGAAGATAGGGAATAACAACTGGTACTGGAAAGGATTGGAAAATACACACCCACATCTTCCTCTGGCATGCTTTTACATTTTACATGGTAAAAGGATATATTCTGACTGTAAATTTAATCCTAGACTAATATATTAGTTAGTAAGTTAGTTATATGTCTGACCCTGACACAAGCTGCTCCCCAGCATCAGTAGACACTGCAGTTTTTCTTCATTCCAGCAGGATGACTGTAAGAAAGGGCAAGGAGTATGGGAGAGTGTCCAACACACCATTGTGGTTGGAATCATAGCATACACTGATTATTTACTAATAACTACTTATAATAGTAAGCATTCATTAGGCTGATGTGGAACAGTCAGCAAAAGGAAAAAAAAAATCAGTAGGGCATGTTTAAAAAACTTCCATATTTTATTCACAGCCCTGTGTCTGCTTTTGTTTTGTCTAAGGACAGCCAGCTTTACAGCTTTCACAAGACTGTGCACTAAGCATGGATCCTCAACCTGTATTAAAATATCTCAGCTTTGTTTTCTTCCCTATTGGCCTTAATGTGTCCTGGCTGCTTAATAGTCTCCCATATTACATGAGAGCCTGAACTCTTCAGCTGCACTTTACTTTGGTCTTGTAAGATGTCAGGGACTTAACTGGTAGGTCAAGAAGCTTGGGTATGGCAGTGGGAATGAAGAACAGAGGAGCCACTGGTGGACTGTCACACATTCTCCATATTCTCATTTGCTGTATTAGTAATTACAAAGAAAGCAATTAGTAGAAAGAGCACTGAAGCAGTCCCCACAGTTCACTGAATACTGTTAATAGCACAATGCAGAAATGCATGGATCAGAAGAGAGAGGTACCGTCACGGAGTCAAAGGCAGAAGTAACGCTGGCGCTCCTCATTTCAGCGGCAAGCGAAGCCTGAGAAGCAGGGAATAACGTGAGGCAGAAGCAGCAGATACCCAGTGCTGAGGAACATTTTGGCATCCATACCAAGTAGCAGCAGACTGGTGGCTGGTGTATTTCCCAACTGTCCTATTTATGAATCTTTTCTTGTTTTTAGTACAGGGAAGGTTTTTTTCTCATTTGGGATTCAACTGCCCTCCCCTTTTACATGCAGATGGATGTATGTAGGCAAAAAAGCTCCTAAAAGGACTTAAATAGACCATGTACCTTATTTAAGCCTCCTATGTGAAAATACTTTTTTCTGCTGTACATTTTCCTTCTACATTGAGATTCTGTATAATTTACTGTCATATGAGTGCCATCTCATATGAGTGCTACCTCATTACCAGACTGTAGTTACTTTGTTGCAACGGTCCTCTGAAAAATACTTTGAAGAACTCACTAATATCAACGTAACAGCTATCCAAAAGCTTGCCTTATTTAAAATAGTTTCAAGTCTTCAGCATACTAAAATGGTTTCATTATTTTCAAGAGAGAAGTGGAGTAATGGTGCTTTATTTAGATTTTTATTTCGAATTCCTGTTTTAAATTATCACTGCTCTAGATATGTGATATACACAACTCACATTGTTACAAAGGGACTAGTTTCTGATATTAATGAGTAGACCTATTCCTCTCAATTTTGCTATTTTAAAAGTTAGTGTTTATAATCTTAGGAAGTGTACACTTGCTCTTTCATGCTCTTCTGCGGTTTGCTTTTTGTTTTGTTTATAAGGCTTGATCAAGGGATACTATGACTGCATTCCTTCACAATAGTGAACATTAAACTGGATAATCTTTTTTACCTTGTTGTTGCCTGGTTCCTTATCTTTCTATAGTAGCCTTACTGTACTGCAAATTTGCTTTAAACTCCAAACAGAAAAGCTGCACTGGAGCCCTGGTGCTACAACTACTCCACCTTGTGGGAACGAACCACAGCCGCTGCCCAGCATTGAGAGGCCGGTGCTTGTAACTGTGGGGCTCAGGATATGGTAATAACTCAGATGGAGCTTGTCTGTCTTGAACCCAAGGCTCCCATTTCCAGGTACGTGATGTGGAGATTTCAGTAGTGCCTGACAAGTCCTTCTAGATAAAGCTGTGCCATAGATACCTGGCCAACAAAGGTGGTCACATATTTCAAACAGAATTTCGGTTCTTAACTTCTCAAAACGATCTTATTATTGAAGTGTAAATTCCAATAATGCAAATAGGCTCCTAACTGGGGAACGTGCAGTCTTTTCACACCATTTTGAAGCCTCACTCACACTGAACTATAGCCTGCATAAACCTGCTGGTTGTATTCAGGTCTAACAAAATACAAATAATTTTCCTCTCAAAAATATCTTCCAGTGTATATATTATTGATTTTAATATTCAGATGTGTCAACATATGTTTTGTGAACAGTAAAACGTTGCATCAATCTACAAAACTACTACACTTGTGAGAGAAGAAGTTTTGTCCTTAAATTTTGTTGCGTTAGAGTGCTTGCCACTATGTAGCTGTTTATTGCTGGTAACAACAGTTGAGCTCAATTTACCAGAGACTGGGGTTTCATTTTGTAATTCTCCTGACTAAAGTTACAAAATAGCAGTAGAGGAATTGCCATACCAAATAGGCCTCCTGGTTTATCTTCATCCTGTCACTGACAAGGCTGTTATCACATGCATCAGAGAACAGCACAAGAAACATCATAATGAAATGGATTTCCCATGGGAAAATTTCCCTTCCAAACCCAAGCAGATATTGCTTGGCTTACATCCTGAAGTGTAAGGGTTTATGCCAAAGCATGCAAGCCAAAGAGAATTCTAAACCTATATCATTCTTCAAATTACTGTTGTGATAATCCAAGCAAATTCTATCTACCAGTTTTCCATTATCTACAGGTTTTACTGACCTGCAACAAGGTGTTTCATCTACAGTACCAGGCTGAATTGTTACTATTTTTGCGGCAAAGTGCTTCATTATTCCTGATGAATAGCCTTTCAATTTTGCCTGGAAATAGAAACTTTTAAAACTCTACCTGACTGAAGTGATTCATACTTACAAGTGCTGATGACAGAGATGGTGGTGGAGGAGGAGAAGCAGGAGGGATTCTTGGCCCTTCTTTCTCCCCATTAGTGTCTGGTTCAGGTTGGACCAGAACTGTTGCACGAGTTGGTTTATCCTCATCCTCAGGTGGCCTAACTTCTGGTTCTAGTGTGGGACATCGGCCAATATCTGCATTTTCAAAGGAGACGGGTTGAGCAAAGTCCATAGGGCTGAGAACACACAAAAAAGAGTGATGTCTGTAATTAGTTTTTCTGCCTTTTTACCACCCATTTATAAAGAACAGCTACATGCTGCAGCGTAATTTCACTTCACAGGATAGAAAAGTCAGGACTCATCCCACCCTGTACAGGTAGGTACAGGTAGAGAAATGGGACACTTCAACTAGAGGCAACAGTGACCATTAGTTTTTCTTCCTACAGTCCGTGCAAAGAGACAGGCATCCCCTTTGGCAAACTTTACAGGCCTATGTAGTTTCAGTGGTATTGCAGAGAAGTCCTTTACTCTGATGTGGAGTGATAAAATCCTAATTTAGGTACTTCAGATGTATGAAAGAAAGATTTAGATGGAAACTTTCTATAGAGGCTTTATTTTATTCATCATTGCCTTTCCTTTTATTCAAATGTTCCTTCCAGATTACTGCACTTTCCACAAAGTAAATTGATTCCCATGGTGGTTCTCAGAATTTTGACTTCTCTTGGAAGTCAACCTCACCTAAAATAAAGTATTATAGTACACCATAAATACCTATCGCTGATGCACATCTTACTGCAGCATTACTGCTGAATTTCTCTGATTTCATGGATAAACAGACAGTGTTGGCTTGCCTGTAAAACAGCTCATTAATTGCACAGCCTATGGAGCATATAATGTAGACAAAAAAAAGGAATGGCATATAAAGAAAAGAGATAATATTCTAGGATCTGCTGCTAGTATAATTCGTTGCAACAATGAACTTTCTTCTGGAAACCAAGGTAGTTAACCAGATCTCATTAACTGGACATTTGCTGGCATCATTGAGACTTACATGGCATTAATGACAAAATTCCATATACAGCCCTCAAATGGTGGTATGTTTCTGACAGGTGCAGTCTGAAACTGAGAAGAAGTACCCCCCACAAAGAGCTTCTTAACAGAGATGGGCTGGTCTGATGGCAACCTCTGAGTCTGGACTTTGTCTTCATCGACTTGAACACTGAACATGCTGTGGAAAAGATTTCAAAGCAAAGAAATATATTTTTTACTCTGGTTATTTCTTGTATTGAAATCACCCCGTTGTAGGTCCCATTTACTCCTACACTAGCTGTAACAATGAGCAACTCAAATTATGTAATTGGTGGCTCACATTAAATGCATATTAACCACTAGAGGGGTTTCAGCTGCTCCTGTGCTTCCTTGGTTGTTGTTCGACAAAGCCTGGCAAAACTGTGCTGTGGAGGGGTGATAATGTCAGACTGTGGCTGCATAGGAAGAAGTGGTTTGTGGTTTGGCAACACTGACACAGCAAGGGTTGAGCTGGCTGTACTGTGGTGGTAGATAAAATCATCTAGAGCTCAGCAAGATGGGAACAGCATTTTGTTTGGACTCCCTATTTCCCTATGACCTTCTTGCTGGGGCACAACCACTGCTACAGACTGCTCTGACTGCAGGATCCAGGGCACATATATGGTACACTTCTTAAAGATGTGGTAGCTTTTTATGTGGGAGGTGACAGGGTAGGAAAATCGCTGATTGCTCACCATGTACTGATACAGGTGCTATAATTCCCATGGGCATTTCACATGGCACAAGCAAAAGACAAAGCTGTCCCATGGTTACTGTTAAGGCTGAAGAGAGGAAGGTAGGAGCCTCTGCAGCACCACTGGCTGACTAATAATCAGTTTTTGGCAAATAAACTCCCTTTTGTCAACTGCAAATATATTGAACTCCAATATTATTTCTTAACTATAATTACAAATGCTAGCAACTGAATATTGAAAATGTATATTGAAAAGAGGCCTGTTTTCAAATGCAAAATGCTTGGCTTTGTTATTTACACACATCCTAGGCAGAACTGGATAGTGACTTAAGCACCTGAATTACGTAAGTGCTGTACTATGAGCAAATTGTCCAGTTTCCTCATAGTTTTGGATGGATTAATTTGGTCTGGAAAGCTGCAGAGTAAGAAACATGATTAATTTTTAAAGGGTTAGAGAAAGTAGTTATTAAAGGACTTATCTCTGAGGACAATCCCTATGATATCTTCCAGACCCTTCAGCAGTGGAAACAGAAGGAGAGAGATTTTTCTAGAGGCAGTTCAGAGCAGAAGACTAATTTAGGTTCCATGAAGTGTCCCAGAGAGGACACTTCCCTTCTCTTCCTTCAGAGGTAGTGTAAGGAAGTCAGATTGCCAAGACTCAAGTTATCCTTTGTGCTGATGTATCTTAGACATGGCTAACCATGCTAAACATCTTGGGTCCAAGCAAAACCATGCAGTGATGTACATTAGTCTTCAACAATATCGTATTTCATAATTATATGGACAATTATCTCTCTGCAGAGTTTTCCCGGGGTGTTCCTCACATTAAAAAAAAAAAAACAACTTGAGTTCATGATGAGAAGAAGAAGGGTTAATCTTAATTTGTGTCTTTTCACATCTGTTTCAGGTTATAGAAACATCAGACTTCAGACAATTTGTTTTGTAACAAAGCTACTTTGAAAACACAGAGGTCTCATCTAACGAGCATCATCACTGGATGGCATTGTACACCAATTTTTGCCTTGATGTACTCTCACAGGTACCCTCATAAGGTCAAGCTACTGTACTTGCTATAGCACTGCATAGAAGAATTTATTCTGTTGTTTAGAGCCTTCTGTTATCATCTGCATATTTGTGTTCTGTCACAGTGACACAAAATGTATCACAAAATGCAGTCATCCATTTCCAAAATAACTTTTCCTTCCAAAGCATTTATGGGTTGGCTTTGATCTAGTCACTGAAGTAGAGGAGATTTATTGACTGGAGGCATTATTTACGAGAGGTTTTCTAACAATACAATAGAAAGGCAGCCAGAAAATTATATGGAGAGAAAATTACAGAGACGACAGAAGAGCACCTCAGGACTACACAGGAATGGTTGGTCAAGAGGGCTGCAGTGTTGGGGGGGTAAGAGGGTGAAGTGGATAAGTGCCTTTTGTAACATGCTGGATGTCACATCTTCTTTCTGATTTCTTTTAAACAACACAGAATGTTGTGCATAGTGCACTAATCCAACAAATGTCTGTACAGGATGTACACATTTGTATGTTCAAAGGTCCATAATAAACCCTGCTTGGAACAAGGGCTCTTCCAGGCCATAAATAATACTGCCTGCCTGAGTCCTACACATTACAGTAGTGATGTTTCTAATCACTTTCTGAATAGTGAAGTGTAACAGGAAATTTTTACAATGTCTGAGAAAGGACAAAGGAATTCAAATGAAATTCAGGGTAAAACAAAATGGTCTGAAAAGGTGGTTTTTCCAATAAGAAAAGTTGGACTGTGTGTTTTCACAGTTTTACCATATTTAGCTGAGCACGACTGTGTCCAGCACATGACATCTCAAAAAGGCTACAGGCTGCTGTGCTGTTGCAGTTTGTACCCTTTGGAAATGGTCTTTTTCTACATGTCCTGAAAAGGAGATTTACTGCACCACAGCAGAATTTCTCACCCACAGATTCTTTAATAAAATATATTTGCCAAGAATCAGAAGATTAAAAATTCTGACAAATCAGAAGGTTAAAAGTTCAGACAAATGCAGGTCTCTGGAGAAACAGGCTGGTAGCCTAGAAAAGCATGTAAACCCAGCTCTTCAGAACAACAGTGACTTAGAATTCTTATTTCTAAGAATTTTTTTATAACGATGCAATTAAACTAATTTTTTTTTTTGTCTCAGCAGAAGCATTTGCATGGATTGCCAAAGCCATCAATAGATTTGCTCTGTTGAACTAGCTGTGCTATAGCACAGGTCTGTAGCACCTCTAGGTATTTGTTACCCTCTAGCTCGTTCTATCCGGATGGAATGTGCTCTGCCGTCGTGAAACTCGCCAGCCTCTGGTCTGAGGGTGATTCTGTAGGGATCCCGGATCCCAGTGGAGATGTGCACTTCCAGCCGACCTCTGTTCAGGAACACAGCATAGTAGGCCTGCAAAGTATATGTTGGAGTGAAAAGGTAAGTTACATTTGGAAAGAAATTACTTCACTTAGTTTTATGTTAGCGTGTATGTTTTATTGTCTTACACTGCCTTTTAATTGGCTCACCATAGACAAGACATGGCTGTTTCAGTTCTGCTGCTGCTGCTGCTATACTCAGACTCTGGCACTTTTATAATGAGGAAGGGGTAAAACGAGGTCATGCTGGAAACATCAACAAAAGATTTAACTCTCTACCTATTTTCAGAGAAGGATGGAGACTTCTAACCTACAATTCTTCTGATTTTTGTTGATACAAGACCTGCTCTTAAACTCATCAATCCCTGAAGTGCATTGATCTCAGCTTGAGTTCTGTGTTTGGAGGGCTGGCAAATCATGCCAGCAGTTAGTCCAGCACCAGTATCATATTGTGGCAGATTTCAGGATCTAAACTTCAGTTACTATAGCAATAAGTGGTCATGTTCACTTCTGTGACCTGAAGAGCTGGGAAAGGACAAGGGAGCCCCCCTACCCTGAAGTTAATGTCATCCAGGTGAGCCATTACAATGTGCTGTCCCTGGAGTGCATTACTCCAGGTCACTGAGAGCTCTCTTCCAAAATAGGCAGAAAGGAGAATAACGAAATATAATTTCCCAGAAGTCCTGAACAAAGAATGCATCAACACATTCTGTTTATTGCTGTTGTAGTGTGTCTATCTGTCAGGATTTTAATCAAGTTTTAATCAAGACTTGAATAATTTCTAACAATTTCTAGCAATCACACCTATAAGTCACTCAGACACTGTGGACTTGCATAGCAAATTTGTACTTTATGAGAGAGAAGGAGTGGGCAGAGCACTGAAGTCTTAAATTCCACATCAGTGATCCCAAACAAGGGACTTATCTTAACACTGTGTTCATCAGCTCTTTTTTTTTTTTTTTCTTTTGGCGTTAGGGAAATTAGAATGATCCTCATTCATGTCTCTATGAACAGGAATGAGAGAGTTTCCAAGCATTAATAGTGCATAAGTAGTCCTCAGAATGAGTGAAGAACAGTATGATTTAATATTTAAGTTTGGTTAAAAAACCCAACATAGAATATAATAAAAAACCAAATCTGCTGCTTAGCAACAAGCAATGGATACCTGACTGCAAATCTGTAAGAGAAACAATTTCTCCAAGACAAAAAACCAATTCTGAGCTTCTGTTAGATTCTTCATCACATAAAGGATAACATTAGAAATAATTTATTCCCAATAATTGAATTTTAACTTAAGCATAAACATCTGACAGTGTCTTGAAACAAACCGTGGCAGTTCAGTAGAATTGTGGGGTTTTTCTGTCTTTTGCCAGGTTCCTCGTACCTGCCCTGTCTGTCTGCGCTTTCTCCTCAGAGGGGCAGCTTTCCTTGCAGAGTGCCTGCGCTTTCTCCGGGGAGGGACAATTGTGCCACTCGTGCCAAATAAGATGATCCCAGACTCATTCCTGGTGCTGAAGGAGAGATTGATTTCTGTGCCCATGTCAAAGGAGACAGGCTGCAGTTCCACAAAACCTGGCTTGGAGAAGCTAACTGTATGAATGTTCTGTAGGAAGGAGAGGACAGGAAAGTGCATTAGTAGAATTAAGAGCGAGAGTATGAACGCACAGGAAGATTTCTTAACTAAAATAATAAACTGCATAAATATAACTAGTGTGAAAAGATGGAAAGTAATAATAAACACATAGCAATTTACTCCTCAAAGTGTTCTGCAAACACTAATTTACCTGCTTACATCTAGCATCATTAGCATATTTGTGGAATTCTGTCTTACAGGAAGGCAAAGTTCCAGTTTTATGTCGATATATCCTCTTGGATTAAAAATAACTGCTCAAGGTTGTTTTTATTTTATGTATGTGTTTTCCATTGAGTTAATACAGCTGGAGTTTGCTTTTAAATCTATATAATAGGTAATATTAACATAACAAATATGAACGTAAACTACATTCTATTATTTGTCAAATGCGCTGAGAAAATACTTTTCATTAATCAGTCACTGTTGCTTCACCAAGTATCACTGCTTTCTTGGTTACTCAGAGTCATAAATGAAGCACTTGTTGCACATGGCCCAACTTTTGGTACACTGGTAGCCATTAACACAATTTAAAGAGTAGAATATGTCATCAAATAATAAATCAGTGCATACTGCCAAAGATTTTCAGTCATCACTGCCAACTTATGTATTCTTCCAGATGTGGAAGACCAGTGACTCTTTCTAAAGTAGTTCACCATTTTTTCAGTACAGCAGAACTGTTTTCAGGTCTAGAGATAAAAGATTATGCCAGATAAAATCATTGCTGGTGGTGCTCACCTTTCTCTGAAATCTGAGGACATTTAAATAATTGAACACATATCCAGTCTTTATTCTTTACTTTTGCTTCACTTCTTTTTAATTTTCCTGCATGTCTTGTTTTGTACAACTAGAATATTTTATTTATTTCCCCAACAAAAGGGTTAATCCAATTGGATTTCATACTCTGGAACCTCAAGTGTCACAAAATAATGTGAAAGGCAAAGTACTTTCTAAGATTCATAGCAACAGAAGAAAATGAACACAACTGTTCTTTCTGTAACACCTGTTACAGAAAGAATATACTATAAATCAAAATAAATATGAACCTCTCTATCAAATTTTTGTTGAAGCCAAATCTGGAAGATTTAAAAGCATTTGAACAATCTGTTTTTACAGTTTGGCTTTACCACAAACTTGAAATATTAAAATATGGATCTCATAACAAATCTAGTCTAATATCCTGTCTGAGAATGCTACTGCTGTGTACTTTTGGCTCTGATGAAGGCCAAAGGTACAGTGGATAAACACAGCAAAAAAGGGCCCTTGTCTTTGTTTTGGCCTGGCCAAGTTCTGGTTACTGTTCAAAGTAAATTTTTAATGCTTTGTAGAAAAAAAATATTTGGAGAGCACTGGGTTAACAACAACATGTTTGTATTTACTGTAATGGTATCTGATATGGAATCTAGATCATCTTCTATCTGCTTGCAAAACTCTCTTAAATTGTAGAGATTTCCAGAGAAGAAATACAAACTATTTATTGGGACACAAATGTCAGTGGAAGTATTTTTTTATATAAAAAGACTTTTCCATGGAAAATTACTAAATTCTCTCCCAAATTTCAGATCAGGTTTCTTGAATTCTATATGCACTAAAAGGCTGTTAATTGCAAGAAGCAACAATTGAAAATAAACGCATTTAAAGCTAAAATAATAACACCTATTTCGCATATTCTTAGTGATCAGTAAGAAATGCACCTTCCAGCTCAGTGGTAGCTCATGACAGTAAGTATTCATACCTGAGGTTTTATGTAGTGAATAACTTTATAATAACAGTTTAAAAAAAATGTAAATCCTTGGGTTTTATGTGCATCAATTTTTTTTAGTTTTTGCAGAGTTGTCAGTGCCTATCCTCATTAATGTCAATAATTCCCATTTTTGTCAGCTGAAACAAAGCTAAATCCCTGTTAAGCAGTTCAGAAAACCCTACCCTTTAGGAATAGGGATATCACAAGTGGCCAGGGATACTCCCCAAGAAGTCAGGATCTGAAAAACTGGTCTACTTTCTGATCAGACTTGCTCATCTTTCTTTCTCTTAAATTTAACTGGATTTTAAGGTTAGATTCCTATCTAAGGAATATACCATATGCAATTAATCTACTATGCCATAAAATCATAAACCAGAAAACATTTATACACATTAAGGCCAAAATACCTGGAAATCAGACTAACCTCTAGTGTGCATCCTTTGGTTAGACCAACGAAGTCAGGACTGCTCAATATGTTATAAGGTGTCCTTGAAATTTCAATGTCTTTGAGGCAACCTGTGTATTTCTCTAAGTTTACTTCAGGCCTAAAAAACATTTAGAAGTACAATGTGTTTTCAAAAATAGAGTTTAGAGAGAACAGTCAGCCAGACACACACACGCACACTTTCAGATGCACAGATGCTTGATTTTTATTTTTATTTTAACTACACACATACACTCGAATACATGTTGCCTTCTACCATATACCAACACACATTGCACTCTGCCAGAAGAAAAGCCTTATAAAGTCACTCTGCCAGAAGAAAAGCCTTATAAAGTCACTTCAGGAAAAAACCTGTCATTCATACCATGGAGAGTAAATCCAAATAGAAAAAAACCACTATTTATTTCACTAAAAATATTACTCATCAGTGTTTACTAGATTATCTGAATTGTACGACCAGCTAAAAGAGAGAAAAATTAATTTGGGAAATAAATAAGGAGTTAAAACTGGTGTGGGGTGGGGAAGGGAGGAAGCAACAAACACTTCAGTTCCCTGGAAGGAAAGAAAAAAATTTAAAGAATATTAATTACAAAATAAAACCATTTTGCACAGATACTAATCAGCTGCATGTTTTGGCACTGAAAGCCATTCTTTGCATTATTAGCCAACCTAGCAAGCATGATGTATTCTCTGGCAGATTAGTACCCTCTGCATAAGTTAAAGCAAGCATCTGGTTTACTAAAATGTTCCATATGCTGCTTTATTTACAGTCAAGTAGCTATGGTCACCTTTCATTTTACATTTTCTTTCCTAGCTCTTCTCCAGTTCCTTTACGGATTTATCCTCCCAGCAGAAGAACAGTTTTGCTGTTAACATTGTCACTGGTGCTTACAGTCGCCTGTCTTTGCCATCCAGAAACCATTCTTGCTATTACCCTCTCCTGCCTTGCCCAGTGACAGACTGTCCTCATCCTGTCCTGCTACAAACAGTTGCTGTTATAATTCCCAACCCATACCACAGAATCACAGAAAGGGTAAGCTTGGAAGGGACCACTGTGGGTCGTGTGGCTCAAACTCTTTGCAAACACCGAACACTTGCTTGATGTTTTCTTAAGATTTCTTTTTTCCCTTTTTCCCTTCCAAAATATATCAAACAAGGTCCAAGTTCACTAAGATCTTGCATAACTCTTGGCTTGTTTTTCAGGTTTTTCTTGTTACTTTTATTTTTTTTTCTCGCCAAGATAGGCCAGTTTTAGGGGAAAACAAACAGCAATTTCTGGAGCTTGTGAGGAAATAATCTTTCTGAGGATCAGGGCAGAGGGCCGGGGCTGAAGTTGTATTTTTCCAATTCAAGCCAGGAATTAGCTTGTGCAAAAAAAATTAGAATGTGCAAAACACAGTGAAGTTCAGTTCATATCTGAGCATACCAAAGCAAAAGCAATGGATACAAATAGTTGCAAACTGAAAACTCAGTCAGAAATAGGTGATCTCCCCCCTCTCCCCCTCATCCTCCTGTTCTCAAAATAAGAAGTGGCAAATTTCACAAACATCTCCACCTTCCCTTCATGCTCTCCTCAGTAACTACATCACTGTCTCTGAGCACGGCACTCCCCACCTCATATGGGACTACACTGCTCCTACAGCCCGGAGGTCGGAGCCAAAGTCAGCAACCCAGCTGGCTGGAGCTTCGCTTCCGAGGCATTCCGGCGTCATAAGCAACACACAGCTGGAGTAAGCAGCTGCGTGAGGAAAAACAAAAGTTGCTTGTGTAGGTGTGTGCACAGCATGGAAAGTGAGGTGAGCACTTGGGAGCAGCTTTGCTGGATGTGGCAGGAGCAGCTCGCTGAACTAAGAGCCTTAGCGTAGCAGCTGCTCTAAACACTGCTGCTGCTGCGGTGCCGCCCGTGCTTTCAAGCTGCACTTTAACTAGACACATGCAAGTCATGCAAATAATCTGATTGTTTTTACCTTGCTTTCATACTGGGGTGAGAAGGAAAGACAAAAAAAGAAAACAACAAAATGGCATTAATTGTAGGAAATGGTACTTCTTGTATTGTAGTTCTGTGATACTTATTAGCAAGGCTCAACCATTACACAGTGAAGCAAGCCGATGTACTTCATTTACAAACAACATATAATAATAGGTGAGATTCGATGTACACTCTTGGGCTATAACAATTAACAGGAGTACTCTGCAAACAGCTACCTTAAAATGTAATTAATCTGAGGGCTTTTATAACTTGATACTATACTTGGTCATGAGCAAAAGCAAACCATGTAAAAGAATTTGGCAGAACTGACATGACCTGATAATTGCAAAGTCACAGATACCTCAGTGTCTATTGTTTGCAGTAGCTCAGCTTTCTCCTAATCTCCCTTTCACTACTTTCGATCCTAATTTACCATAACATTAATCTTGCCTCAGGCACTGATGAATCATAGCTGTAGGCAGAATGGTTATCACAGGTCAAAGCAGCTGTGGTACACTGATTTTCTGGGCAGCCACAAAGGAAGTGGAAGATAATTGCTCTAGACATTTTGTTATGCACTGGTGTGATTTCACAATCACATAATACAGTGTTATATTTCATGAATAAAATAGATCTTAGATCTTATTATTGCTGGGTGATTTGACATCAGAGGTCAATTATTATCCTAACAGATTAACAAATGTGTCCATTCTTTTAGTTGCAGAAGAGTCTGTGGATTAAACACAACAGTTTCTTGTGCACAAGACCACTTCAAGGCTCTCATTATGCCATGCAGTTAAAGCTGACATAGATTAATGGGCTTGTTTCTGTGTTGCTCATCTGTTCATTGTAGCACAGAATTTTCTTGTTCTTGTCATTGCAAAACTGCTGAATATTCATTTAAACTTTAAGTAAGTTTTTTTGGTCTATTTAAAGCCATGTAAGAAAATCACTAAATTCAAGTATCTGTTATCCCATTTCTTTAGTTTATTTAAGCTAAAGTTAACATTTATGAATATTACTATGCAATATTTAACAAATAATTACTGGGAATTTTATTTGTGTAAGAAATTCAGGATCAGACTTCTGAAGGGAAAAGGTTGTCATATTTCATTCTGGTTACATTAAATATATCAAGAGTATCGTGTCATATACTTTAAGTCCTGAATACAGGAGGAATTTTGTCTAAGGAGATCAGGAACTAAGACCCACAAATAATTTAAAATTATATCTAAGCAAAATATCTTAATACATATTTAAAGTATACTGACACTGATTATGCAAAACCATGGACACCCATTAAGCAATAATCCCATGTGGAGTAGTTTGTAGGTCAGTTTTTCTACTCATGAACAAAGTAAACATTTGTCCTTAATTTTGTGAAGATATTGAGCCAATTCTCTGCACCTGCAGTCACAAATTCTATGCATCAAATAAATAAATACTTTACAAGTCAGCTAGATCATGGTTCTTGTACAGAATCAGAAAGATGTACTGCACTGCAAGTGTTATTTCCATTGTATCTGTGTAAGGTGAGCTGTGTGAAATACAAAACATATGCAAATAAAGCACTATTCTGCTGTGGCAGTAGAGGGTACATTGGGAATTCACCATTCACTTACTGAAAATGAACTTGAGAAATAAATGTAGAGAATAAGATTACATTGTATTTATATCCCCTTACCAAGGCTAAATAAATTGGTTTGAGCCATGTTACCTTAGATTTCTCAGGGTTGGCAATCCCCCAAAATATATTTTCTCGTGCCCTTTTAAGTTGAGTCCAAAGTGGCTGCCTGTAGAAATTGTTGCTATGGTCTCTTCTTCATTGGTGTCTATGTCCACAATTGATATGTTGGCTAAAAGACATTTGAGATTAGTTACAAAATATCAGTCATGAACAATGATGTCTTAATGTAAGAAACCAACAGAGAAATATTTGGAGGTTAGCAGGTGAGGGAAGAAGCAAGGAGGGCTGTATTTTGCAATTAAGATACTGGATTTCCACATTGTCAATTATGGGCAGGGGAAGAAAGCTGCACTTTCCTCTGTTTCCATAACAACCTGAAAAGCTATAGCAATTCTGTACACTATATTTTTATATAGTCTCTAAACCTGTTTCAATTTGGTGCTTTTTTTGTGTCACTGTAATTTGGAGCTAACACTTCAGGACAAAGTCATGACAAGAGATCATTTTACATTTAATTTGTGATCTCAGTCCAAAGACTGCCACTTGAACAGGATTTTCTACTGTAGAAGTTTGTTAAGCATTGTCATTATGTGCCTTAGATATTGGTGATCAGTCATTCTAAAACATTTTCAAACCCAAAGCAGGCAGTTGCTGTCATGTCTAATCTCACTCTGGAGTCAGTGATGCGCCACATGCAACCATCCTATTTAGGTGCTTGTTCCATGTATATTTTTAATGTATGGATTAATACAGAATATAAAGTTCAGTAAAAGAGATAAGACAGTGAAAAATGCTGAGCAGGCCCCAAGATAGATAGGGATGTTTTACCAGAGGGATGTAAAGAAAGGATTTCTTTCCTTCCATCCTTGAGAATTGAATAAGGACAGACTTTCTGCTACACCTTACCAAAACCAGGGTAATTTTCCTTTCATTTCGATACCTGTATCTTCTTTATTAACACATGATGTTGTTTGAATGCTATTGATAAATTACAATTACATGACATTGTATTTTATATTAATACCTCCTGGGTTAAGTATGAACTAAGACAACTGGCTAGCAATAAGACATTCCTCCTCTAAAGGCACAGCAAATCTGCAAGTGAGATCACAAAATTATTTTGGCCACTGTCCCAACTCCCAAGTCTACTTCAGCTAAATGACAAGGAAGAGGGTCTGTGTGGGAGGTGTGAGGGCCAGGTAGAGAGCTGGCACTGCAGGGGGCAGAGGCAGAGGAATTTGTTTAGGGGCTTGTGGTGACCCTGAAGATTCAGATTGCAGCAAAATTTCAAAGTGCAAAAGCACAGAGTATGTCACAGTTGCCATAAATAAAACTAATTTGGCTCCGGTAAGATTCTACCAGCCCTATAACCAGACTACAAAACAAAAAAAGGGTTTTGCCAGCATGATAACCAGTAGTCTTTGTGATCTTATCAAATGCTACCACTCCACATTTTGTGCCAGTAACAGGTTAAAGAATTAGTAGAACTTCTGGAGACGTTCCCATTTGTTTCCATGCAAATTCAGTTCATGGCATGCTACACATCATTAGGAAAGATAAAGTAGTTGTGTTTGTCTAGTGAGAAACTGTACTGTCAGTACTAAAGTCACTGCTGTTTTAAGCACTTTGGTATATGCTGAGCATGAGAGGACTGTACAGCATGAAAGCATTGCTGTCCTAACAAAAATCACACAGGTGTGTTTCATGATTTGGAACAACATCAGGGAACTGATGGAAAGACTCCTTTTTTCCCCACTCAAAAGAATTTTAGGATGCAATTTATGACCGTGTAAAAGAATTATGTCTGAAAAATAGGCTATCTGTTCATAAAGCACTGTTTGACAGTGCAATCACTCGCATGCAACTTCACACACCTTTAACCTAAACAAAAGAAGTTGCTAAATCACCAGAACTTATAATTCCCACAGCAACTTCCCTGTGATTAGATGGTTAGGTGTACTGCACAGGTAACTGGAAAAGCCATGGTGCTGACACCACAGGAACTTACCTTGCTTTTGAATTCTTGACAGGGTGAAAGATTTCCATTTGCCATCATTATGACTTTGGTTGCTGATAACCGAAGCTGTACCTGAACCCAGATCATAACTGACTTTTATACGCCCACCACTGAGTTCTACACTCATGAAATCCTTCTGTTAATGAAAAGGGTTAGATACACCATTATGATTCTTGTTCATTTTTGTAAGTGACATAAAACATTAAATAAACACTTCCTAATTCTGGGTGACAACAGATGATTTTTTTTTAACCTTTAAAAAAGCCCCACAACTTATGCATTTACTACCCAGGACTATCATGTATAAAAGTCTGATGCCAAGCTCTTTTTTCCCTTTTTATTCTCTTTTGGATTGCTAATTTAGCTGGAATTTTGCTAGCATTTTAGGTGGAGTTCTGATGGGAGAGTCGTACTTTTATTTTAGATTGAAGATAAAAATGGATGTTATAATTACCTGAAACTAAAACTCAGCTTGGAGTTATGTCTGTACTACAGTTAGTGTATTTATTGCATATCTCGGCTAGATTTACACTTTCAAGGCTGAAAACAAAAATAGTAAAGATGGTAAACTGGGCATGTTTAACCAGGTTTTCAGAGAGTAATCTATGGAAGCAACAAAGGAACAGAGAGATGGAGACACACAAAGCTATGAACTCTCTAATTTTCGTCAGCCACCGACACCAGTATCTGAGCAGCAACTGGAGATGAATGACTGGAGCAAAGATATATGCTGCACTGTCTACAGAAGAAGAGCTGGCAGGATACAAAAAGCAAAACAATAGCCAGGGAACTGGACAGCATGAAAGCCATTAAGTTATGGTGGAGCTATGACCCAGGACACAAATGTACCAGAGAAATTTTTATTATAATTTTGCTCGTAGCCAGTTCCACCTCTTCTCAGAGTAAAACTGATCAAACTCAGGTTTCTGGATTCTTAGGTATGTCTATTTATGCATCATTCGAAAGAGTATCCTCAAAGTTTTTATGCAGTGGGACAGTATTATAAAAGACAAAATATGCCAGGGAACAGTGTTTTTGAGTTTTCAATTAAATATTTTTTTTGGTAGAAAAATACATAAATTAATAATAATTATATAAAGTAATTAAAATAATGACATTATTTCTACTTTCAATATTCAGTTATAAAAGTTCATTAGAAAACTACATGATAAAATGCTAGCTTTTGCTATAGTTAGCTAGGAGGAGCATCCTCCTCCTTGATAATTCCAGCTTGATTCCAGAATTTGATAATTCTTTCCAAAATACAGGAATCTGACATAAGACTGATTTACACAAACACAGTTTTTGTAAAATAGTGAGTGCTCAGTAATTCTTCAAGACATCAGTGAAAACTACTGTACATAATTTCTGCCCCATATGAAAAGGCTAAGGGAAGGACTCTGTTCCCTGCCAGTCATGCAAATCAATCTGGATCAGAGATGCCGAAGATGAGTTAATCAGATCTGGACAGGTGTCTTTATAAGTAATTTCTCCTTGTTATCCACACACTTTTGATACTGTGTGTGAATAAAAACCTTAAACAACTTTATAACTAATGTTTCTATTCTCTATTTTAGCTGTAAGAGGCATCATTTGTAGATACTGGAAAAACACAATCACTATTACATCTAATTTGCTGCACCAGTCCCCCTTTAAACCCACTCACATTAAACATAAACATTTTCTTTGTATCAGTAGGATTTCTATGTAAGACTTGTCTCTTCCCATATTCCCCCTGCCATCACACTGTGATATTTTAAACTATGAATAGACAAACACAACTGAAAAAGTTTACACACATAAACATCTGGAATAAAGGAAAACTGATTAATAATTTCAGAAAAGCTGGAATTGCCCCCAATCTAACATGATGATCCCCATTCAGTAAACATTAGGCAGTCGACCTCCACACTGTAACACTGTCTTCACTTGGCAAGCAGTGAAGCATCACACCAGGCAACATCATTCCTGGACTGTGGTACATTAAATTACTAATTGTTTTGATGATTCGATGAATTCAGTCTCTGCAAAGAAACCTTCAAGGAGGATAGAGGTTAGCTGGCTGTTCTTACCAAGTCATCAGTAGCGAGATACATCAGCAGAGCATTTGATGAGAAGGTCCTGAACTTGAACATGACTGTGGAAATATTGGGGTTCCAGCGGATTGGGCGGCTCACCATGGCGTAGCCGTCACCATCGAACTGCACCGTCCCTTCACTGTCTGCCACCTGTGGGCTGAAAAGGGGCAATTCTAACCATTTTCCTTTGCCATATGAAGTTAAAATAAAAAGTGCAGGGCTAGGGAAGTGTTGGGACACCTCTTGGGAGTGTTCCTGAACTTGGTCTGATTTCTTATCAAACCTCCCCCTGACAGGACAGGATTTCTCATTCTATTTCGAGAATACAAACACCTTTGTTTTGTGGGGTCTCTGCTCACTACCCTGGTGGCTGTGAAAGCCACTATGAGGCACTGGATTCTGCTCCATGACACGTGAGAAGTGCAGGCACCCACAGCACAGCTGTCCATGAGCCAGACTCCGTCCTGCTGTGGTTCTCATGCTCTCTCATGCTTTGACTGTTTCTGGCTCCTGGTTGTCAGGAGCCTTTCTATCACAGCACTGTCACACCATCTCAGTTCTGATACAGCACTGACCACATCTGCAGCCCAGACTGGCCGTTTCCCCTCTCGGCATAATTGCAACCTAACTTCTGTTGCATACACATTAGAATTTGATGGCTGCTGTGGAAATTCCTGCTACTTACCACCGAATGTAAATGTCACAGCAGACAGGTTCCCTAAGACGTTTGAGAAACAGTCAGTGCTTTACCTACCTGACGGCACACCCTTTGCAGTCACCTTCGATATCCCTGAAATTCCAGAGTCCTATGGGTTTGCTGTCTAGAAAGGTTTCACCCATGCAGCCAGTGAAGGTGGTGACTCTTACAGCATCTGACTTCTGCAACAGAAAACACAAACCTCCTTAGAAGTGAATTTAAAGCAATCTACTGCATCTGAAAACATAACTAGTACAAAAATCATAAAAATAAATACCATATAAAATTCCATACAAAATCATAAAAAACCCCGTAAGGTGCTTCTTAATATTTTAAATATCAAGAGTAGTATTTAATCTGAGAAGAGCTCCTACAAAACAACGGATCAGTGAAAATGTGAACTAAACTTCATGTCAGTCCGATTGAGAAAGACCACATAGATTTGAGACTCTTGGGAAGGCCTAAGCAGAACAAGTCCTGAAGAACAAGGAGCTGCTTTGGCTTCCACCATCAGTTTTTCTGGCTGTTCAGAGAGCTGCCTGCTCTCACCTGTTCAAGGCCTGCCTAGCTGGGTTTTCATTTTAAGACTTTCAAGAAAGGACTATGAGCAATCTTGCCCACAATACAAAAACCAAAGTGTTTCTCTTGTAATGCTTGAAACCCTGGAAACTGAGCAGACTGCCCAAGCTAAAAGACAGACTGAGAACTCAACTATTACACCTGTAAAGTTCATGTTGAATTTTGGATGCAGAAAAAAGTGCAGACAGCAAAGCAATTAAAACACGTCCCATCAGAACTCATTAAGCTAGGGTCATGCACAGAGAGTAACGCTCATTAGAACATAACACGGTACCATGATGAAGGTAGTAATAGTTGACAGTACACAGAGTACTCAGCTCAAAATTATCCTTCTAAAAATACCCTGATTCATGTAAATTTCAGTTCATCAATATGAGCTTATTAAAAATCTATACACTTAGCTATTTCAGATAGACAAGCACCTGCTGTTTTTACAGCAATTACAAATATTAAGATCTTGCAAGAGAACAGGGAGAAGTGCAATTTGAAAATACTCAAGAAAAGTATGACTCAAAAGACTTAATGTGCTACTGATATCTCCCAGGGTAATTGGAAAGGTCGTAATTAGCAACAAATATGAACTTAATGTCACTTCTAAAAAATTCATGACATCTAAGTATCATAGTCTTCTATACAAGTCACATGAAAGATGTTTTTAAAAACTGAAAATCAACTTTATTTTTGAATACACTGAAAAGATGCATGCAAAAAGGGATGGACAAAACTGTAGCACAAATCTAAAGCATTTCAAAACCCAATAATATGAAAAAGCAGATTTCTGAGTCAACAACTTAAGATGCATCAGTGATCTTGATTAAATGTCCAAAGAGCTGCATAGTTTTAGAAAAGTCTTGGTTAAGGTCTTCATATTGTGAGCCTTACAACTCTACTATATGATGACAGAAATTCACAGAAGTTATATTTTAATTCAGAGACTGTATTTGAACAAAAAAAAATCTGACAGTGTGTAAAACTCTACATTGTACCAACTCTACAAATATAGCAGTCATACCAAACTTACAACAGACTGCCTTCCTACTGCTGCCCTGGTCTTTATTTACCTGGACAAAAAAAGAATTCAGGAAGATTTTCCTTACTAAAATGAAAAAATAGAGAGTTCTTCAAAAAATTGTTGGACAACCCTCGAAGTTTTGCACTTAGTTTTTTTGCACATTGTGTTATTTTAACACTTGAAGACATATACAAACTTGAGAGTAAAAAAAGTTCAGTGAGTTCACTATTTGAGAAAGTCTAAATTTTAGCTTCTTTTCAAATGCTAAAATAATGATCAGGAACAGAATAATCAATTTAAATTTTTTTGTAAAGAATGTCATTGGAAAATAAGTGCTAATTAGCTTTTATTGGAGAACAATCTTGTTTTAAAGATTTCCATCTATTCTATGTGGCATGAATCTTCTATTCATCCCATGAAGTGTAGCAAGGTAGAAGAAGTTACCAGAAAACCGAACAGACAAAGAGAAGAGAAAAGAGATCAGGGGTATGATGCAGATAGCAGTTAAAAAGATGGGTAGTACAGGGGAGGAAACCGGAACAAAAATGAAGAAAAATAAAGCAGAAACACCAAAAGTAGACTGCAAAGGAGGAAGTGATACTGTGGATACATGACAAAGGAAAAACCCTGGATGCAAACGAAAATATACTATTATAGACATTGTTAGGAGACCAGAAATGTATGGAAACAGAAATGAGTTCCTGTCACTCAGGAAAGTAAGCCTGTCAGGGCAGTAGTATGCCCAAGGTAAAGCATCCAGCTATCCAGCAGGAATTACTTGTTTGGGCTAAATGCTGCACCAACACAGCTACAGGGCTTCTGATCAGAAGGGAACACTGTCGGCAGTGAAACTTCACATCTGTCTAGGCAAATCCCAGTAATCTTTCAAAAGTGCAGGTGCACTACTTGTGATTTATGCACCGACTGCAATGATACCAGCGTATTACAATTTACTATTTCTATTTTAAGCAATAACACAATTTGTCCACACAAACAGCCAGCTAACACAGTAACACCAGACAAGGCCTTACCTTAATTTTTTCAGTTAAACCACCAACAAACAGCACAGCATTAACATCTACATCCAGAATGGTATATCCAGGTGGGGAAACAGCACTGAATGTGGCTGGCACGATGCTGGCTTTAGGACCATCCAGAGCTCGCACTGATATTGTGCCATTTTTCCCAGTCCTAGATATTTTAAAAAAGTAATTTAAGCATACAAAGTCAATAGTTACACCAAACATAGGAAAACTCTTTTTTATATGGTGCCTTTTAAGAGAAGCACACATGACTGACCTGATTATGCTTCATTTTGATACAAATGAACAGACACTTATGCCTGCCTGAGTTAAAGACACGATCACAGAATGAGATTTGTTCCTCACCTGAATGTCCTTTTTGAACAAAATTCACTATACACCTGATGTGGACCATGCATTGACTAAAACAAAGAATATTTATTAGATTATATTTGAACTGAAGTAACAAAGCACTTCAGCTTCCTTCACTGTGAGGCACAGAATTTGCATTTCCTGCAGTGGAGTTGTCAGGCTGCTTTTCAAACAGGCACAAACCCCATTACGTTCAAGAATACTGCCTCATTGTCCTCTATGAATCACATCAAATACTGATGGCAACAAAACAGCAGTGGACTTTGCCATTAACAGTTTCTGCATCAGTTTGTTTTCTACTTCTTTGGTTACATTAATGTAGTAATTGGCATGGAAGGAGTTTGCTGACATATTTTTACAACAGAAGGAACACAGTGTGGGGAAATATGATTCCTGAATCCTCCTTCTGAAATTTCTTATAGAGAGGTGTCACATTTACCAACTTGCAGCCACCTGGGACCTTCCCAGCTGAACAGGACTACTGGTATATGGTTGAAAGTGGCTCCCTCAGTAGTCCTGGGTGAATCCCATCCCCACGGACTTGTGTGGGTCTGAAGTGCATGCAACTGGTTTATAGCAGAAGGTTTACTGATGTGAAGCCCTTTAAGGGATAAAAGTTCTCAATGTAATAATTCTTGAAAGACTAAAAGTCGCTAAAAACTTTTTTAAAACTGCTGAAATCTGATGCTTTCTGAAAGAAAGTTATTGGCACTTCCAATCTCTACTGTGCTGAAATCAGGACTTCAGTTTAAAAACACTCAAGTGCAATAATACAAAAGTCACAGAGCAGACTGACACTTTTTAGAGTGTCTAATAATTCACAAATAGTATGGATGTCTTTCATCTTCAAACAGACTGAAATGCTAACAATGGAGTCTCTTCTATAAATAATTCTCTCTTATTTTTAGGGAGGACAATGGAGCTTGTAGAAAGATCTTGGCTAACCTTACAGCAAAAAGACATTGCTACCCTGTGCATGACAAGTCATCAGGTTGGAAGATACAGTTCTAGTGATAGTCAGTTCTGTAAAACTGGAGGATTACAGAGGATGTACCAGCATTTCATGGCTGATATGCAAAAAACACTGAAAGGACACTAAATTGGCAGGAGCTGGCAACTTCCTTGAAGGTAGACAGGCCCTGCAGAAAGACCTCGACAAAGCAGAGAGATGGGCAATCACCAACCATATGAAATTTAACAAGGGCAAGTGCTGGATGCTGCACCTGGGATGGGACAACCCTGGATGTGTGTATAGACTGGGGAATGAGGGGCTGGAGAACAGCCCCATGGAAAGGGACCTGGGGGTCCTGGTCTATGGCAAGCTGAACATGAGTCAGCAGTGCCCTGGCAGCCAGGAGGGTCCAGCGTGTCCTGGAGTGCATCAGGCACAGCATCGCCAGCCGGGCAAGAGAGGGGATTGTCCCGCTCTGCTCTGCACTGGGGCAGCCTCACCTCGAGTGCTGGGGGCAGTTTTGGGTACCACAATATAGAAAAGACATTAAGCTATAAGAAAGAGTCCAAAGCAGGGCCATGTTCAAAGCAGGAATGGTGAATGGTCTGGAGGGGAAGCCTGTTATGAGGAGCTGCTGAGATCACTTGGTCTGTTCAGCCTGGAGAAGAGGAGTCTGAGGGGAGACCTCATTGCAGACTTCAATACCCTCATGAGGGGAAATGGAGGGGCAGGTACTGATCTCTTTACTCCTGTGATCAGTGACAGGACTTGAGAAAACAGCATGAAGCTGAGACAGGGGACGTTTAGGCTGGATATCAGAAAAACGTTCTTCACCGAGAGGGTGGTTGGGCACCGAACAGGCTCCCCAGGGAAGTGATCACAGCACCAAGCCTGACAGAGTTCCAGAAGTGTTTGGACAATGCTCTCAGGCCCAAGGTGTGACTCCTGGGGGTGTCCTGTGTAGGGCCAGGAGTTGGGCTTGATGATCCTGATGGGTCCCTCCAACTCATCATATTCTATAATTCTATGAAAAATTTATGTAATTCCATGCATGCTGTGTTCGCTCCTTAGGAGATGCATGATATAAACAAGATGACTTTTGCAAGTCATCAACATTTACTGTTCCTTGACCCCTTGGAAGCACAGAAAATCTTCCTTGAAAAGCATGGCTTGTATTTGCTACAGTACTTTTAAGGCTGAATTCTTGCTGAGTTAAACTGATGTGTCTACAGTTAATTTGTGATTCAGGCATCCTTTGTCCTCAAAGGAAGGGCACTGCTTAAACTCTGTCATTAACAATCAAAACAATGGTAATACTTAAATCACAGCTGATTAAAATCACAACTAATCAGGTCCTGCTCCTAATTGAGGCCTCCTGAAGTCAAGTAACACTGATCTAGTGAATCTCAAAAATATTCTCTCATCCATTTGACTGTCTCACAAAATTGACACTATTTTCATGTTGTAAATCTGCTTTAAATAATTTTGTCACATACTGTTATGCCCAACTTTCCTTTGTTGATACTTGAATTGATCTTGATACTTGCAGTAGTTCTTGATTCCAATCAGATTTGCTTCTGCAAGCAGGTAAGTAACTCATAAGTGACATTCCCTAAACTCCTATACCATCAAAGTATAGGGAATTCCTTTAGAAAGTCCTATAGGAATGAACACATTTTACTGCAATTCCATTTAAAAAAAAAATCAGATTATTACCATTATAACCTCTGAATATACAATAAAATGCAAAGGATCAATATGCTTTAAATAAAAAAGGTGATGAAAATTAAAAGTATTCCTGGAAAAGTGATGCAATAATTATCAATTTAGTCTAACTAACCATAAATTTTGGTGCATGCATCAACCAACCATCTCTGATCATTACTCAACAGTTAGATTTTTCATATTTAGATTTCATCCAGGATGCTAAGTGAACTTGAGGATTTTCCAACCTCTGTGCCACAACATCTCTTCTTTTTAAAGCCCTTTGGGATCCTTAAGAACGGCTATCAACCTATGGTGGGTTTGACCACCATATCATTATTTTTGTCAATCCTTGTCACCACTAAAAACAATGGCAAAATTCAGTAAGATCAGAATTTCATCTTATGTCTGTATGCTAAGCAGATGCCCTGCTGCAGCTGCTCAGGCAGTTCTGTCAGGCTGAAAAAGTCTGTGGCTGAAACTGAGCAGAAATTTGGAGAAAATGTGTGAGGGAATGAAATAAGTAAAACTCTCCAACAGCTTATGGAGGGAGTTTGAGGAGAGCTATCAAATGGACTAAAACATTCAGAGTTGAAGACTCTTCCGTAGGGTATGTGATTTGTGAAGTCTGCCTTACGAATGCAAAATCAGTCCCAAGCTCTTCATCTTAATCCCACAAATCCAGCTAATGCCTCTGCAATGTAATTCTCCTAAACACTGCTCTGTACCTCTGATTTGTGCAGCTGTAATCACTCTAAATTGCTGATCCAGCACTTTGTTCGAAACTAATGGCATGCACATCCTATATATCCAGAACAACCAGCTAATAGGTATGGGCTTTTGTAGGATGTGTGAATTTTATACCATGCCCTGGCTCCATATTCTGCTGAAGTAGCTTTCTTGTAAATGAAAGCCTGGCATTACTGTGTCATGAAGCTGCTTTGGTATGCATAATATGAGCTGGTGAAGATTTCAACAATTTGTATTGTACCCCAGTTTGCATTCTCCTAGCAGTAAGGTTTCATTAAACCAGCTTCTGGAGACCGTGCCATAATTTTATTTAATTCTCTGCTCTGAATGGCTGATTTCTGTGATTTCACTGAATTATTTAAACTGGATACCATTTCCTCCTCTGGGAGCTATGCATGTTACCAGAATTAGAGTGCTTTGTTTTCTTCCTCCTTTATTCTCTCATCTTCTGACTATATTATCCATTCCATGTTTAATACCATGTGAAATTAACTGTAATGATGTAGGAGAAATTACTCAGCTTTCTATCAAATTACAATACAGTTGATGTTATCTAAATTACTAAGATCTGTTCAAGATAAAGGCTATAAAGTTATGCAATCCTTATGCTGTGATTACTACACCATATGCTATGTGTTTGCTATTGAATGGAAAATACAAGCTTCAACTAACAAATTTGGGATTTGAATATTTATGTATCTATATTTCTAAAGTTCAAAGGCATTAAGCAGTTGATCTCAAATTACAAAATGTATTTTAACTTTCCAGAATAACTTCTTTTTCAGTCTTCATAAACTGTATCTTTCATAAATATTTCCAGTTTGATGAGACATTTTGCCTATGGAAATGGCATTCTGAGTACCAATCAAGATACTGCTGTGTGACAGACCACTCGCAGTACTGTATCAAGACCAGGAATTCAGAAAAGCTGCTCCTCTTTAAAATTCAAAGAGAAAAGAATAGTAGTTATTCAAGTGCCAAAACGTGTAACTGATTTAAAAAGTAAGCTAGTTGAAGGAGACAATCAATAGAGTGACAGATAAACAAAAGGGAAAAAATATAAGCAGCCATAGACTGTTGATGCCAGGGAGGAAATATGTGATTAAAGTAAATTCTTGACACAGAACAATTGACATTTCTATAGTAATTGTAGTGTATACACTTCTGGTACTAATGGATGCAGGTCCAAAACCTTTTGTTAAACCAGACCAGAATTTCACACATTAGCCATTTTTTCTAAAATCTTGGAAGTGAATTATATACTTACCTAGAGGCTTCAATCCGGTACCAAAACCCATCATCAATGGTCAGATCTGGATACTCTACCCGTCCAACTCCAGATCCCACATCCCACAGGAAGCTCACCTTGCCCTTGCGCATCTCTACGGCCAAGAAGTCAGTCTACATGCAAAATATGAAAATAGAAATGATCTCATACTTTAATTAAGGAAGTTTTCCAGAAGTTTTCACATTTCAGAAGGTCTAATGTGGCATCAGAAACCCACACGTAAACAGTAGAGAATTAACATTAATTCTCACATTGCCCTAAAATGAGACCTTCTTTTTCCTGTTTTTATTGGTTCAAACAAGGAATCTTAAGCTAAAGACAGCAGATCATTTCTCTCAGTGATATGCAGTAAATGACTGCCAGGCTAACAGAAATGTTAATATTGCAGCCATCAATAGGATTTAATTCAGAGGAACACTCTGAAACATCCATGGGATGGCAGAAAAACATCAGGATACAAGATTCCATTGAGCCTTTTCATTTTGTATTAGGTAAATAAAATACATAGTTCAAAAAGTTGGAAATAATACTTTTCCCATTTACTGAATTATTATTGGTTATTCTAGAAGTCTGTCTGCTATAGGCCTCATGGGAAACTGAATCATTCACCATTATTATGCTTGAAATTGTAGTCTTCACTTAAAATTACAATAACTAGGAGCTTTGACAGATGCAATAAGATTAGCTACTTCATTCCCAAGGGAAAACCCACAAACAACTCCAAAATTACTCTGGTTGCACTGTGAATTTTAAAGTTCTAATGTAGTTCATGTACAAGCCTGCTATTTAATATCTACTTTAAATAAAGATATATGTAAAAAATTTTCTAGTCATATTTTAGGAATCTCTATATTAATACCAAAGACAGTAAAAGTCTAGATTATCTTAGACCCTCTACTACTGCTTTGAAGCCTTTGGGTGAAAAAAAATCCTTTCTCATCTTCTTTATTTGTCAGTAGTCTGATTTGATTGAGCAACTCTGACATGAAAGGCAGGAGACAGACTCACAAACTTGGCACTTCCAAGGTAAAAAAGCAGATTGTCAGCAACTACAGTCTTCACATTGACAATGACAGTGTTGTATGTTCCTTTCTTTATTTCCGGTCTGTATGTGCGAATACAATTGCCTCCAGAGGACACGGACACTTTGATCTTCAAAAAAAGCATAACAGAAAGAATTCAGTTCACTGCTTATTATTCCAGAATTAACCATAGATGCTTCCAAATAATTCTAAGACTATTATACTTTTTTTCCTTCACATTTTTTTGTTTCATGTACCATGGAGTTCCTCGGATATGTGAAGAAAGTAGAAGTGGAATTTTCTTTCTGGGATTGTTCAGTAAAAGGAAATAAAATCTCTTTCCGGCATTCACATTTAAAGGACGAACAGTGTAGATTAAAAACAGCTAGAAGATATACTGGTCTAATGCAAGTAACAGTGGAATTCAAGCAGTACAGATAGTCTATAAGTAGAATATGCAGCTAGAAAAATAAGCAGCACTCCTGAAAGAATTACAGCATATTGCTGTTTGGTAGTCAGAATTAGCTACTTTTTCCTTGAAATATCTTTGATTATGCCAATTTAAGACATCTTTTCACAATCATTTTTAAACCAACAGTTATTTATATCACTGCTTTTACATAGTCCCAACTGGAGTTGGTATTCATAACTAAGTTTTATTTCCACAGCTGAGTAACACATGCATTTGGATATATGTCCTGGTTTCCTCAGGCTCTGAGTACAGATAAAAACACTTTACTGTTTGCTTTCATAATGCCAGCACAGACATAATGACAATACAATGGTGTTTCAATCCCAGTTAGACATATTTATGCATTAGAGGAAATGTACATAATGGTATCACCTTATGTTTAGGGCAAACTCTACTAAAAAGGAGATCCATTATAGGACCAAACTCATAATTTCTTTGTCTCAGAAATGCTGAGCAGTTAAGTACTTCGAAGCCTTTAGACAGAAGAAGAATGTAACAAAACATATCATTACTGTAGCCTGTCCTTCTGTTCTGTGCAAATTTCATCACATATGTGGAATACTCTTCTTTCCCATTATCCTATTATTATGTTGACTTTTTTTAAAAACTCTTTTCCAACCATTTTTGAGGAAGATTTCTCAAGTACCATCTACACGATTCATTTTCCTTTGCTGTTTAGATCACAAGCTGAATTAACCAGATGATCCTAGAGTTGACAGTATTGCTGAATGAGGGAGATGGATTCCAAACTCACTAAATGGACTAGAAATATATTCTTAATTCAAGTTCTGCTACTGGACAGAGAAAAATCAAAAATATGGGAAAAGCAGAAATACTCAGCTATTTCAGTGAGTCTGAGATGGTATCATTCTTGAATAAGTTCTATGAAATGAAACCAGGGGTTTAATATCAGTGCTGAAGCAGAAAAATACACTTTCGTTTTCACAAGAAAACCAGTGATATTGTGACTCTTCTGCTGTACTATCACCTCTAACACTTCTTAAAAATAACCCTTTGAGATCCAGTCCTTCAGATGTTATTCATTTAACAAGTGCATGTTTTAAATGAAGAAACAAGACACAGAGTAAAAGTCATCAGAATATTCTCTTTTTATCTGAGAAATTTTACTCCATTATTTGCTCCCTTTACACATGTTCAGATTTAGGAAGGATTCACACTGTAGATTAGAAATAAAAGTAGAAAATAAAACCCCATCAATACCCAAAAGGTAATTTTTTTTGAAAAATAGGACTTACCGAATTGGCTTGCTTCCGAGCTTGGTTTATCAGCTCTTTTATCTGAGAAATGTTTTTCCCTAAGTTATCCTGAAGTTCTTTGATTGGCTTGATTTTATCTAACAGACGATCTGCTTCCTTTTCTAGGTTTTTAATACTGGAATCTGCATCAGCGACTTTGTAAGAAAGAACAAGGCAGAGCTTTAGAGAATAGTGTCAGAGACTAATTATACATTGCAATAATAAAATCCAAGGAAATTCTGCATACACAATGCTCAGGCAATTGTATATGCTACTATGAGGTACACACAGACCAGGAAGCTACCTGAACACAATAAGGCAATTTCAGCATGTTTAGAATCAAGCTGAAGTAGCAATAGTAGCAAACACTGGTGTTAAAGCAGGATTTTGAAGATGTAGCTATGCTTCAGGTCAGGATGACAGTTATGGAAAACATTTCCTGAAGCAAAATACATTCATGAATGGAATATTTGTTTTCTTCTTTTAAAAAACCCACAAATTCTGAAGAAAAAGGCTAGATTAATGAAACTGGTTAGTTTCCATAAGTAATTTCTGAAATTACTGGGTTAAAATTAACTTGAAATTAATTCTTGAACTAACTATAATAGGCACAAATACAAAAAGGTTTTATTCTGGTCACAAGCTTAAAATTCTGTATGTGTACTGAAAGCAGATTTAAAAACAGTGGCAGTAAACTGTAAAAGATTGTCGTCTTTTCAGGCAAACTAAATAATTTTACCAGGATAGTTTTGCCTCTCTTTTTCTTTAAGCCTCAAATTCCTTTTTTGCCTCTCAACATACAACTAGTGATTAATACCCTCTCTTTGACAATTCATCAGCAGATCTAAGGATTGCAACACTTGGCTGGCATGAGGGTGTGGGTTTTTGTGGATGAAAGGGACAAACATACATTTACCAGAAAGATGTATATTACCTGAAAATAATAGTAACAATAATAACAATAAAAATAATGCTTAGATAAAGCATGAAAAACTGCATATCTAGTTTTTTGACCCAAACACTCATACCAAAACCTTCAAGATGCTTCTTAAGGTTTCATGTAAGTTAAACTAGCTACCAAGCCACTTTATCTCAAAGTTTTCAAAAAGTAACTACTTAGCTATTTCTATGAATGTGAAACATAGAGGACCATGCAGAAGCTTTGGTGGTAAGCAGTGAATCATTGTTTACTGGAAAACACACACTAAAAGCTGTAAGTAAGAAAAACATACGTACAGATTTCTGCAGGCAAGATATGGAGACAAAGAAAAGAGAAAAAAACAGAAGATAACATAAGAGAATGTTTTGAAGACCTAAACAGAAATGTGAAGTAAAGTAAGGGACAGGATGAGTCTATAGATAAATTTTTACCTTTTAAATATTGCATATCTATCAAAATGAGAATTCAGGGCCTGAATTTTGATATAGAAGAGAGGCTGAATCTACTTTTGCATGTAGTCATGAGTGCCAGCATACTTACTTTATACACCTGGAATGGTTCACCCTACATTACTTTAATCTCATTCTGTAATCTGAGTATCCATTAATGTTTGGAGAATGATAGAAGTGTACTTCTGGAGAGCGTCTTACAGTTCAGCTTTATCTAACATGAAACAGTTTGCAAGTGCTAAGACCATCCTTCAACGCAAACAAAATAATGGTGACTGGGGACAATCAAGAGATTAAATTTTAAATTATCACTCCTAATCTCAACTAAAATGCTAATTTACCCACAGGCTCAGAATACCTGGGCTGCAACAGATGGCCTAGTCTAGATTCAGCAGTGCCAAGAAATGACTGCTTTAAGACTGCTTCTCAGTTGTTACCCACTGCCCTGCAAGACACCTTACAGATCTCCTGGTTCTACAACCTGCTATAATCTAACCACACTATTTCAATCAATAACTACTTTTCATATTGTCTAAACTTGTATGGATCAGTCCACCCAATGGGAATTGTACTGGGGCTCACACATGTATCCCATCTGATGAGGGATGGGGAACTTGCAATAGGCAGGCAGTGACCAACAGCCATTGGGATTAACTTCTTTCACCAGTACATCAACAACTGGAAGAGGATATTTGTCCATAGAATGAGAATGACAGCCTCCTGAACTGTATGTTTTTAGGTGCCCAGCTTCATCAAGCTGATAACAACCTGGGGAGCCCAGAAGAGCTGAGAAATTAGTTCTTTGGTCATTTTCTAAAGACACTTTAGTTCTGTGGCTGCATGCTCCTATACGATATGGATGGTCTAGCAATCTACCATAAAATGTATTGTAATCTAGAAATCATTTTTATCCATTCTAACCAAAGTGAAAATGATGAAGTAATTGTCACATTTGATAATAGAATTTATCTCAAAAAAGAAAAAAAAAGCAGACAAAACCCCATTCCCAGAATCTTTTTTTAAGTATCTTCAGTGCTGAACCAAAAATAGTAATGTATATGAAAGAAGTCATGCATTTCTCCCAGGACTGATTATCTGATTGACTGAAGATTTAGTGTGGGGTATTTTTCTTGAATCAGGCAGTGAATTGCCAGTCAGAATCTTTGATTATTCACCTCTTAAATACTTTAAATAGTCTGAGGAACAAATCTATTCATTACCTGTTCTTCCTGCCGACATTAGCTTTTCTTCCAACTACTAGCACTAATCTTTAAGATTTAAAATTATTTTCACAGAATCACAGAATTTTTAGGGTTCGAAGGGACCTCTGGTCCCTTTTCACACATAAGAAGCCCAGAAAAGAGAAATGACAGAGAGTCCTTTTATCCCAGCATACTGTAGTAATGCTACGTAAGTGAAATTCTGGAGTGTCCCTGTTTCATTTTGAGATATGAAATGAAAACCACAAACTGAAAAAAACCACCACCAAACAACCTGAAAAAGATCTTACTGTTCTTGATAGGATCCTTCACAACTGCATTTGTTTTGGCCACATCGTCTGTAAGTTTACTGTAGTTTTTTCTCAAGCCCAGGAGATTCCGATTGAGGTCTTTAATCTGGGCCAGGACATCATTTGCAGTATCGTTAGCTTGTCTTGCTTTGTCTTTGGCTGCCTGTACCTTTATAGCTGTATCTGTAGGTAGAAAATGATAATGAAATGATTGCCCAGAGTATAGAAGTAACTTTTTGAGTAAAGATACATTATATCTGTGCTCCAAAAAAATTCCACCTTTATTTCTGAAGTTTTGGCTCTGAAAAAACCCCAAAATACAACAGCACCTCAGAAATATGACTGACTCTTTAATAAACCATTATCATTGCCAGTCCTGACAAAAGAAAGAAAAGAGAGCCCTGATTTCCTTTTTTCACTTCCTTTTTGCGTATCTAAGTAGTTTCTCTTGGGTCATTGTAAGAGGTCATGGACCTTTCTGGCTGAGTGAAAGTTGGAGTTACTGTGTTACTTCCCTCTATTAGTCCTACAAATTATTTTCAGCCACACTTTAAATTATGCCATCCCTGCACATGTGGGTCCTTGTCCCACACATGATCTGTCTATCTCATTCTGAATCTTTCTGCTTTTATCTGACTATTATTATAGCAGGGACACAAGAATTATTAGTTTAAGCTGCTTTCTGCTTTCTTGAATCCTTGAACAAGATATATATGGTCATATATCTTGTATATAATTTTCTCTCCCTTCTTCATTTGATTATTTTCCTGTTGGACAACTAATTTACTGCATTTTCTTATCCATGCTATGTATTTCCTCTGAATTTCATACTTAATACTCATCTGCTTGTTTTTATGAGTGTCCTTGTGGCAAGAGCAAGCACCCTGTAACTCTAATCTGCCAAGAGTTTATTACATTGCTAATGATTGCATATTTCATATTACTTTTACTTGTTCCATTTTTAGTATTCTGTGTCCTAAGGTTAACAGGCCTTAGAGGTCCATTTTGGTTGACTGAGACATCTATCTGTGCACAAGAAGACAAATACCCATGTCAGTATCTTGACCAAAACCCAAGAAATGGTATCTGATGAGCATGAAATATTAAACAATTTATTTTGTGAATGCCCGATTTCAAGGATTATCAAATCTAAACCAAAACTTTTCAGTTAGATGGAATCTTAAAGCCACCAAAATGTATAAGATGAATAGTAAATTGTTTTTCATCCTAAGCATTTACTTGCAGTCTGAACATTCCAGACTACCAGAAATCAGACAGAATACAGATATTCTTCATAGACTTTTCTTAAATCCTAACTTCAGTTTATAAGGTGCTCCTTGGAGAAAAATTCATAGCAAATACACTGATTTAAAACACTTTATTTTTTAAAGCATTAATTTTATTTTTCACTACCCATTATAATGAAACTCCGTCCCTTGCTGTCACAATGCAATGTAGCTAACATTCTGGGACTTTGGGATTTTAATGAGTATTACATTTAAAAAAAAAATAACTATACAGAATGACAAATGCACATTTGTGAGACACTGAAATGTTAAAGGTTAATGACTCAAGCAATGGTCCATTGGCAAAAGCAGCAGGTTGTTACGCTGAGGTCCCCAAACTAAGGGGAGGAGCAGAGTTTTTGAGCGTGTGGTGGTGAAACCTCTGATTTGCCAAGAACAGCCCAGGTGTCTCACCCATCATCACTGCAGGATGACCCAAACAAAGTGACCTTTGTTTAGTAACGGGATGGGTTTTGAACCAGATAAGGAAAAAGGCTGATAAGAAGCAAATCCTGTGGAGCTGGGATAATACTTTTTACCATGCCAATATTCCCCCTTACACAATTAGCTCAGTGTATAACTTGCCTGCCCCGGGGGATGTATGGAGACATTCACACACAGGCCTGAAGGTGTTCATCCCTTCTGAGAAGGCATAACTGGCCCAACTACACTGGCAGGAGAAACAGCTGTCATGTCTTAGCAGGGGTTATAGACCACCAAAACCCCCAGACTCATTTCTGGGGCCTTCCACCAGAGGACAACACATGATCCACAGTGTTGCATCATGCAGTGTAAAACTCCCCTCCAGGAGAGGTACCTTAACCCACTGAACTTTATGTTGTGTGGGGTTTCCCCCACCCTGGATGGATCAGGACTGTGACCATCCCTTCGACCAAGAGATATTTAAATTGCAAAAACCAAGTCTTGCTGAAGGATCCACATGTGGTGGTATCTTTCCTCTCTGCTAACCTCTCCTCCTTTCTTTTTTCTGTCTTGGGCTGACTTTATGATGTGTAGCCCATGTCACTGCCCTATGCCTAGAAATTAATTTTGTGCCTTTCCATGCCTTTAAACTGAGCAAAACTTCTTAAAAACCGGCACATTTTCTTAAGTGATATTTTTATACTTTTATATAGTTATATTTCTATAGTTAATAACCCAAATGGCTACATATCCCCTTTCCATTGCAATCAAATTGTTCTAAAATTAACCTGCCATATATATATATGTATATATACATGTACATATACATCTATCTATCTATCTATCTATCTATCTATCTATCTATCTATCTATCTATGTATCAGCACTGGTCATTCAGTGTCATTTCACTCTAATCTGCCCCAAGGGATCTATCAACAAGAACCTCAGTCACCCTCACCTTAAGGGGCGGGTCACAAGAGCACAGCACTTCTGTCCATTGAGGAAAACCTGTTCCAATTCTAAGTAATTTGCAGGCTAAAAAAGATGTACAACACCAAACAGCGGCTGGAAATGTTAAGAGTGGGGTAGAAAGGTAAGACAAAACCCAGCAAATTGCACCCCGCTTTTTCTGTAAAGTCAGTAAGTCTTATTCTTCCTGGGTTAATTTACACTGGAAAATTACAGTGTTTCATTAAACAGCAGCTTCAAAAAAGACTTTTCACATATAAACAAAAGACTATTTGTATCAGAGTGCATCATAATTCCTGATATTAAAAGTTTTCTTTTCAAAAACCTTCTGCAAACTGCAGAAGCATGGTACCTTTTACCATCCCAAAATTCTAACTGATACCATGTAACTGTTTTCAGTTCAGTTTTCTCTCTCACATTACTCATCTTTGTCTTATAACACCCAATGGTCAAAGTGGACCCAGTGTGGACACAGCCAAAGATTGATGAGACAAAAGTCATGGAAAAAGAAATAAAAGAGCTGGACTGAGAAAAATGTTGCAACACTTTTCCGACTTACCATTAGGAATGGCTGACAGCTTTCCTAAGGTTTCATTCAAAGCTCTCAGGAGAATGGAATTCTTCTCATCAGCATCTTTCAGGCTGTTCCGTGTGCTGTTCAGATTATCACCCTTCTCTGTAAAAAGCATGTATGATACAAAGGCTTTAACTTTTTGTTTTCACTATCCTTTCTTTGCACATAATTTAAAGTGCATCATAACAAGCAATCCATTTTTCATTAAGATATCAAATAGTGTAAATAAGGAAGTCCAGCAGAATTCGTTGTGGGGTTTGCTGATCATCTTCTCCGGTTTCCTTAAGTTCCCTACTTCCACAGCATCTAAACACATGAGTTCCTTGTACTGTTGTATATTTATCATGGGTTTTTCAATGGTGTGCAGAGGAAAGAACTTCTTGTTACGATGTTATGATTTAGGCAAATTCACACAATTACCCACTGATAGATTCAACAACTGTGATGTTAGTCATTGTTTTGATTCCTAGATTAAGCTACTGTCTTTCTTCTTAAGGTGGTTGCCTGAGCTGAATGAGTTGAACTTGGTGTGAAAGAGACAAGACCAATTAGGCCAGCTTGCTATTGCAATTAGAGTGGCCAGAGCCTAGTTCTCTTGGATTTTCTCAAAGATGCTGACGTAACATCCAAGGAAAACACAAGCTCACTAATCATCAATATGAGATGAATACACTAACAACAGGTTATTATAACACAAACATTCCAAATGCTTTGGGGAAACCCCCATCTAGTAAAAACATTCATTGTTCAAATCAAAGGACAAGTACAAATCAAAGGCACAGGTGTGTCATATTTGGTACATTACAGTTGAAACTGATGTCCTCATCAACAGGTAAGTTCATATTTTTCAACATTTACTTTGCATAAAAATTACACAGGGTCTTTTGAACCATATCCAGCAGTGCAATGCAGCAATCTCAAAACTGAGATTCCAGCTAAGCTTTATGGCTATTGTAACAGACATTACCCCAAAATTCAGAAGTAAAGTTTGACACAAAAAAATGTAGTTAGTGCTTAAACTACTATTGTAGTGGGCATTTTTCGTTATTTCTTTGTATCAATATGAAGCTCTTTGGAACAGACAGCTGGTAATTTCTTACCTTAAAGGCATATCCTACTGGGAAACTAATTCAACATGACTGAGCTTGATAGCAGGAAGAGAAGAATAATTTGTAGAAAAGGAGTTCAGGATACAAGCTATGACTGTGACCTTAAAGTATGTGACAGGTTATTGAATATAAACACCTATGTGATTCACATTTCACAAATTCTAAAAAAGTAAGGTTTCTTAAAATTAGATGTGCAAGAAGCAATTTGTAAAGAGAAAAATCAAACAAAATTTATATTGCCCACAAGAAATTATTAATTAAATTTTCCAAGGCTATAGCAAGGCTGAAATAGCACGTGGAATTTAAATGAGAACTATACTTTTGTTGTTAGACCTTTTGAAATGTCATTGGGGAAGAAATCTATTCACTTTATTAAAATTAGAGCAATACACAGGACTGCAGGAATGCCTGGAGATAAGCCTTCACTCCTGCAAAATGTTCTTCAGAAGAACAGGACATTTGCATGAACTGTGAGAGGCAAAGTTATCACTAGAATAAAGTTTGGAAAAATTGCATGTATTATATGATCACTCTTACCCTTAAAAATAGCTTTATTTCTAAATGACAGCTTTTGTCCCCACTGCTGAATGAGGCTAATGGTAATGTGATATTGTTAAACCAGGATGAACTCATGAGATTCTGGTCTTGTATACCCTGAGATTTTATCAGAGTTCTTTTCTTGTTAAGCAATAATACTGACAAAACTGCTTTAATTTCCACCATTTAATTCTGAAATTATGGTCTGCCTGATAATTTCTTGGTGTCTCTAGTGGGATGTTTGTGTTTATAAAGTGTGTCAACATTTCTGAGAATTTTGACTCGTGGTGGTGGTGTTCTAACTTGGCAGCATACTTTCAAATTATCTCTTTTTCGCCTCTCTACTCTGCCATATCCAATATGCTAATTATCCCCTAGTTATATTTCCGAAGAATCATGTTTCCAGACTTCTTTTTTCAGCTTTGTAACCATAGCAGCAAACTGGTTTTTATGGAATTTAACAAGGGAAGTTTCCCTACAAGTCTTGAAATTGAATATTGAGATTCTACCTGTTTAATAGGTTTTCTTTTAATTCAAATACATTTTTACTGTGTGAGCGGTTTTGTTAGTTACAATAATAAACCCATAAATAAGCACCTAGGGAGGCTCTTACACAATGAGAAGTGAGGAGATACTATATCCTGTGTCAGCTTTTCAAAGAAATTGTTCATTTTTCATGGAGATATTAAGTTTTATTTTTTAATTAACTTCTTATCTTGTAATCCAGATGGCCTCTGCATTAAACACTGGACTAATTTGTTGCATGAATCACAAATTGAACTGACTTCATGTCAGCTTTTCCATATCCTTTAATTATTAGCATTTATGAAAAAATCTGGGTCATGGATTTGAAGGCCCAAGATCTTCCAGTTAAGCACTAAGTTAGTCAAAATACAGGCAGCTACAGTCTAAGATTTTCCAAACTACAGAGCCTGTCTGACTTGGAAGAGGTTAGTAGGTTTGCACTGAAAGATGCCAGGCACTGTCAACTCTCATTAAAGCGTAGGTTGAGGAGTATCATGAGAAATTTATCTCAATCCTGTTTCCACTTGATTAGCTCTGCACAGAGATGACACAAGATGCCAATAAATGACTGTTGTTCAAATCAGGAAAAATAGTCATGCATTGCTGAAACTAAGCTCTAAAGAGTAAGCAGGAACCTGCAGGACTTTACATGCGTTGGCCTTTAGGTTTGCTGGCTTGGTTAACATGAACAAAGATTTTCAATTTCTGTTTATATGAAACAGAGCACCATCCCTTATTCCCCACAGTGAATAAACTGAAGTGAGTCAAATGAAAAAAACCAAACAACCCTGTGTGCATATATTTCATCCTAAGACGAACTCAAGGATTTAGTTGCTTACTGTTTATACGGAGTGATTTACTCTTACAAGAGACACACGGTTTTACAAGTCTCTGCAGATCACATACAGAGGTGACACTGGTTAATTGCTGATAATGTGCCACCATCATGGTGGAACACATATATAGAGGAACACAGTGGAAACAGGTACCTTCTGACAGTATGGATAAATGCAGTTTTTCCACATGAAACTGTGCAAGAAAACATCATTAAGGCTACGCTACCAAATGCATGCATCCCAAAATAAGACTCAGGCTGGAAATCTACCAAGGACCAACAAATGCATCTGTTTTTATTGATTGGAAACTGCAGAAATGAACTGACAGTTACACACATCCCTTTCTGTTATCTTTGTATTACTTCTTCCAAATAGTTCCCCACAGTCTCATCTTATAAAGAGGAACATGGGTCACAAGCTGAATTTTTTTCCCTAAACCAAGCAAGACTTAGAAACTGGCATTAGGAACAAACAGGAGACAGAGATGTAACTAGAGAAATGCAGCTAATTAAGTTTAACTTTTTAAAAAGAGTACTTTTAGCACTGACTGCAATAATCTGGTGAATGCAATATGCCAGGTCAGCAGAAAGACAACACAGAGGAAAATACACAGACAAGGGATCTATCAGCTGGATATGTTGCCTATCAGCTGAAAAATATTTCAGCTAAAAATACTCACGTGTTGTCAGACAAGGCACGTCCCCCTCAAGTTGTCAATTCTTAAGCAAAAGAAATTGCATGAGCAGAATTTCAGTAGCCACCTGACAGCAGTCTCCAGCTGAAGAGGAGTTTATGCATCTTATTTTCACTTTTCATTGATCAGTTTTGACAAAGTCTGTATACAGTCTGAAATAGGCACAGGGCTAAGTATATTTTTAAAACTGTAAACTCAAAATTTTAAGGAAGAAAAATTGCTCCTGGCAAACTGAAAAGTCCCTGAAGGCATAGAGAAAATGAAGCTAGCAGGCAGAAGCATTTACTCACTGGTAGCCCAAATTTCAAAATTCCTTCTTAGCCACAGCACTACACACAGAGTTTGCTTCTCCCACCAGGGTTATTCTTTCTAACTCCTAGCCCCATAGAGAGAAAAATTACTAAATCTCCATTCTAATAGCTTTTGTCAGAAGCTTTGCTTTGTAAGGACTGTTTCAGCAGTCTTTGGTGGTAATATAAAACATTTTCATGATTAACAGCCATTTTATAACTCAGGTAATTGGCCACAAATCAGGGGAATGTCATAATGTAGGAGGAAAACACTCCCATCTCTATCATGGCCTAGGCTGGATTTTTGGAGTATATATTAGTTGAGTGGCTTATGGGTCTTCATTACTTTAACTAATGTACTTCCTGTAGTGCAGACAGAGAAATTTTAAGCTAGTGATTACTTCTGTCTGCCAGATCTTTATAGAGTGCCTGTTAGCCATCCTGCACTTCCAGCTGAGACTCTGAAAGGGTGGTTTTATAAGGATTCTAAGAAAATAACTTTCTATTAGTCTGACACCGAACTCTCACTTTCTGTTGTGGGAGAATCAAGACATCCAGAAGGCATTATGTTCATAATACTAACAACATATGTTCTATGTTATTCACAGTACTAATAATATCACCACTTTGGTGCAAAAGCAGAGTGGAGAACAGAAATCTGTCATTGCGTTTTCTTCTTGCACATCTGCATTCTGGGCACAATGTTAACTGATCTCCACGGGTCGAGCTGTGGAGCATGGACATGTTTTATTACACGTAAAAAGGCATACTGTTCAAGTTCAGAATGTTTGTCTTTATGAAGCACTTTAAGACCTATTGGAGAGCATTAAGAAAGCTCCATCTCATTACCCTTCAGTTTGGGGCAAAAACACAGATAAAGATCTAATACCTGCATTTTAAGCACCGCTGCCTGTTTGCATTAAGTTTCCTTTATGAATCTTTGGGCTGTTTGGACATTTGCCTCTGAATTATGAAGCTGTTATCAACTTAAATTCTCACTGGTACAATGGGAAAATAACTTTTTTTTTTTTTCAAAATTTTCTGCAGTAATGGTTCTAATCTATCTTGTCTCAGGGTTAAATTGAACAGTCTTGTGGACACAGGGAATTCACGTCCATCCTCGTAGAGGTACTATTTTAATTTGTCATTGAAAACAGGGCACTGTGCTTTACTCCATTACACCTACCTGGGTGGCACAGAGAGCCAGGGACTCCACTCTGAGGTGTCCAGTTTGCTCACTGGAATGCTGTGGCAGGGAGAGGCAGCGCAGCCAGTTTAGTGTTTCTTATGCACCAGCCAGGGCAAACTGCAGCAGTTTGCATTCCAGAAAGCATGACTTTTTTTTCTTCTTCAGCCATGCTACTGAAATTGCACACTGGCCTCTTCTCACAGTCTTGTGATTTTTTATAACATATTTCCTGAAATTTGTTTCTCCAGCCCCAAATCTGTACTGAATCTGGCAGTAGAGAGTTGCAATAAAGAAGACCCTAATACACATCCAAGATTTACTAGTAACTCAGACACATTTCTTTCCCTCAGTTCAGCTACAAGAAAGTAATGATGTTTTTTCACTTTTAAAGTGTATGACAATGAAATGCAATTAATGACCTTATGAAACATTATGCTTTATGACCTTATTAAACATTATGTTTACATGTTAACTAGTTCTGCAGCTGGAAATGCTAGAGCTGCCAAAACTAAATTAAAGTGTAGTAACAGCCAAAAGATGACTAAGCTGTATGGATCACCTCCTTTATGCTGTATGCTCTTCTTAATGTATCTCCCAGGAGGCTAAAGAGAATTTTGTATGCAAAAACATGGAAGACAGGGCTCCATAATGAAAACCTGTCTTGTTTCTAATAAAAAGTATTTTAACTAAGCTAGCAGGATGGGGAAACTTCATGCATCATCTCTGTGACAAGTTTAAAACTCCACCTTGAATATTTACTATGTGTGATTTTTCTAGTTCTGATGCACCAAACAAAAAATCCCCAAACCCCCCCCAAAAAACACAGCTTCATTTTCAGAACCTATGATGAACAAAAACATCGTATTGTAGATATTTTTCCCCCCTTGTTTTTATTTCTTCCAAGTCCTAAATATGTTTTCTTACATCAGTTTTCAAGTGCTATGCTTCTCCCATCCTTGTGGTTAACTCCAGGTTAACCCTATTATAGCTCCAGCCAGTTCAACCAGGCTAAACTATAATGCATTTAGGATGAAAGAATTTTTCAAAAACTACAGTAACCGGACATAAGCTTCCCAAAAGATACACACCAAAATTTCAAATTACTAAAAGGAGGGGATTACAGTGCACTAACTTGAAATAAACCACAAAATCATCAACTTGAACTTATTCTTTCTGGAATTAGTATTCAGATGGAAGACTTTCAAAGAGTTGTACTGAGGACTCAGTTAACAGATCCTCCTCTCAGACCTTACTATATCAGTGGCACAAACATTCTATGTTCTGAATTGCTTTCTTTGTTATATGTAAAAACAAAGTAATTAGAACAGTAATATTTAACATTTTTCACAAAGGCAGATGTGTGAAACTTAGTGTTGGCCTACTCAAAAGTGGATAATTGTATCATACTTATTTCCCCTCTGGTTTAGCAGAAATGAATTATTTTTTCAATTCTTTCCTAAGAGTGCTGTGGAGAAAGAAGTATTGAGTACTGTTAAACAGATGCTTCATTAGTGTTGCAATAAGTGTTTTCTTACAGGACTTATAAAACAATCTGTCTGGATAAAGACCCAATAAAGAGACTGATTTTTGTTGCAATGATAAGATTATTTAGTCATGGGCTCTAAAGAAGTATTTGTCCGAAGAGAATTTTTCTCCTTCTGACCAACAGCCATTCCCCCTGATGTTCATCTAAGCTGTTTTCAAACATTTTCTAAGGTCATTTTCTCCCTGATCTTCTCAGCAATCAAATACAGCACTCCTGTATTTTAATTATAATGAAGATTTTCCTAATATGTGATTGGTATCAGTGCATTTGAGATATGTTAGTCCCATCTTCTTTGGAGAAACCTTGACATACTAAAGAATATGAAATCCTCTTGATTATTTCTCTGTCCACATGCTAAATCTACATTACTTCAATCTTTCTCCTCATCTCTCCTCTGCTAGATCACCAATTAGTCTTCATGACATTTTCAGGACTCTGCAAACCACCTCAGCCTTCATGAAGTTCAGTGCCCAAGACTGTAGCCAGTATCTCAGCTAAAGCACTAGAAACCCTGAAGAGAGTGGAAGGATTGTTTCATGTGTTTTGGAAAGTGTGCACCTATTCGTGCACTCCTCTGTGACATCTGCCTTTAGCACCTCTACCCAACACATGATCCATGCATGTCTTTAGTCTTGTTTTACAGAAGTGCCACTCAGACAATTGCTCACCATTCTGCATTTTTGCAGCTAATTATTTGTGTAAGACCTCATCTGTGTCTCCACTGACTACTGTCCTACCTTCTCACACTATGGCATTCATCAGGAGTACTCCCATTTACTGGTAAGAAAATGTTAAGGACATTTTACATACAGTCTGACCTGAATTACCAGCTTTTATATCTCACTGAAAACCATGGCTCAAAGCCTGATATTTTTTCCCCAGTGGAAAATGTTGAAGAGAAATTAAAGATGTTTTATTTTTCACTAGGAAACCAAAGTATTTGGTTTGGAATCTACAAATCTTATGACTTAACCTTCATTTACCTGCATTTAGACATGTATTGATGCTTCAGGAACATAGATATCTTCTTGTGTGTATGAAATCTTTTCTCTACAGACATGATTTTAGTATTTGTTTTTCTTTTTTAAGGAGATGCTTAACAATTCTTGCCAATTACTCTGTTTGGCAAACAGCTTCATTTGACCTCCTCATGCTTCCACTTTCAGGCAAAACACCTTAGATATCCTCAAGAGATGTGGTATCTCTGGCTAGCATTGCAAAACGTGCTTTGTATTGACAAGAACAAAAATTTAATATTGGGTTCGGTTTCATACTTGTTTTCTGCTAGAGCAAATCAGCATCAGTATTTCCATCCCTCTCTTCTCCCCAGTTACTCTCGCCCTTATTGTAGTTAGCAAGACCTGTCCTCCTCAGCCTTCTTGTCCGAGAAATAAATAGAGGGGACAAGAGCTCATGCATAATGCCTGGACACAAAACAGGAGAATCTTCTTCATTGATACATTGTTTGATTTCAAATCAGGTAATGAATTACACTTTTTTCCTACTGATACGGCTCCTTCATACCAGAAGCACAGCAGTCTCACAATGCTTTTTTTCCTCTATTTAGTGGGTCTGAATGCCATATACTGCACATACCTTTAACATCATTTTCTAACATCTTGGCTTCGTTAAGGATTCGGAAGCTTTTCTGAAGGGAGCTCCTGGCACCATCCTTCAATGATCCTTGAGGACCAGACGTCTGCAGACAAACAAGCAGTGTCAAACATACAGGAAAGTCTGAGGTCATAAAAGACATGTGATCATGATCCAAGTGAACAGTCATCTAAATTTTAAGTGCACATCAGTGGGCTCTGAATTACGTGCCATTGCCACTATACTGGTCTAAAAGAACCAAAATAAAAAATTCTCTTTTTTTTTTTTTTTTTTTTAATGGGAAGCCAGATCCTCTTTGGAATACCAAAGATGACTTCAGTAAAGAAAGACAATATTTACAGTATTAAAGAAATGGGCTTGACTCTCAGAGCAAAACTGTCCAAAACCAACCAACAAAACATATTGCAATTTAAATATGTATTTATCCTTCCAGCTATGGACAGAACACCATGTAATACAGTATTTCTCTCTAACTGCAGCTACAGAAACTTTAGAGGCCAGACTGGATCTGATGACTCTAATAACGACAACTGAGATTCATCTGTGGTTAAATTAAAGAATTATAATTGCTAGGTGAGTAAAGAAATAAGAAGCAGACTTTTAAGAGAAGGGCAAACTGCAGTTAATCTGAAAGATTTTTATTACTAAGTAACCATCCTCCATCATATCATGCTACTTAAAGATCTTTCTTCTGAAAAACATCCATCTCTACCTTCAGTGCAGAGACTGATCAATAGATGGAATGATTTTTCTAAATTAGATTAGTGTTTTCAGTCGGTAGGAAATGCTCCAGGTTCTGAACCACTTAGTGTTCAGTTTGTAAGACTGAACTCAGGTCACAATCATACTGAATACATTTCTTTGAGAATACTCCTGACAGCCAGATAACATTTTATATTAGTCATGGGTCATAGCCTCATAACTAGTATGTAATTAAGAAGCAGCTACTTTTCATTTTCCAGGGCAGACACATATACTCAAAAATTAACTGTGTGTCAATTAAATGACACAATTATTATTGTTATTCATTATTTATATAATGAACAAGCCCAGAGGTGACATTTCACATACTGCTGAAGCTCTGATGTTTTTCAACGATGTCGTAAAAAACATACAGTGAACTTGCCACTTCTTTTTCTTCTAAAAACCTTAGGGAATGCTTTGGATACTTTCAAAATTCAGAACCATTTTTTTTGTTATGGGATATCTCATGGTATATATGTTGCCATGTTACAGGGATATAGCTATTAAAGATTCCTTGTATTCAGATGGGAAGTAAATGTAAGCTTTTATGTGATTTTAGTAACTAAGGCACACATCACTGTCATTTTCCAAGCTCACCTGAAATACTACACTGTGTACATATTCTGTTCAACAACCACAGAAACATATGTGTTTAACAGATCAACAAAATTAGTTTCTTACAGATTTTCTCTACCACATAATAACGAGTAGCACTGGTAACAGAAAAATATATAAAACCCCAGGAAAAAAATCCAAAAAACTACCCAGTGAAGCAAACGACTGCTCCTGAAGGAAGAATATTTGGCCAGATTTTGTGACAGATGAACCTGTCAAATCACATAATACTTTTAAATTTATTTTCCCACTAGCAACATAACCCAGGGTATGACCACAGACTTCAAAAATAAGGATTATTATTACTATTATTATTATTATTATTATTATTATTATTATTATTATTATTAGAATAGGCATGGTTGACTGGCTGTTGGAGCAGCTTATAGTCAATAAAATGAAGTTGGAAAGCCAGATGTACAATGCAAAACCAAAAAAGTTCATCAAATCAGGGATGGTAACTGGGCATGTGCTGACAACTAGTCAGAAACATATTTCAGCATAAAGTTAACACTAGAAAAGCCCTTTCAGAGAGAAATGAACATGTACTGATTAAAAGCTTTACTTTATATTTTTAAAAAACAATTCTGAAAAGGAATTTTAATCAAGATGTGTGATAGAAAATGCTCTTTATTTACTAGTTTTTCTTGTGGTACATGAGAAGTCAAGTTATGAAGCAGTCAGTAATCAAAATCCAAAATTTTATGACTTTGTGTAAGGTGAGTTTGTATGCTTGTGGCAAGCCTGAGTCACAGTGAACCAGTTTATGATTTAGTAGGATTTACAGCCAACAGTCTTTGATGTCAATTTCTAAATTCGGACAAATACTATTAAAAAAAAAAAGAGAATAAAGAAGAAAAGGAAAAGGAAAAGGAAAAGGAAAAGGAAAAGGAAAAGGAAAAGGAAAAGGAAAAGGAAAAGGAAAAGGAAAAGGAAAAGGAAAAGGAAAAGGAAAAGGAAAAGGAAAAGGAAAAGGAAAAGGAAAAAGAAAAGGAAAAAGAAAAGGAAAAAGAAAAGGAAAGAAAAGGATTGTGATTAAAAATAAATTTGAAAATTGCAGGGTCTCTGGAATCTAATTTGTTCCAATTCTGCCTATTCCTAAATGCCCATGATCTGTGGATAGTACCTTCCTCTCCATGTGCCTTTCTTCATGGCCCCTACCCTCCCCATGCAAACCCTGTGCAGTTTGAATCCCTGCTGCATCTCGTGGCAGAAGTGGGACCATGTTACATACCCAAACAGTGCTGTCTCAATCATGGTTTAGAGGCATCAATGCACTGGGGCAGTCTTGAGGCTCACATGAACTTACACAAGTACAAGGTTTTATAGGCCTAAGTGCTAATTCAGATCAGTTAAAAATAGTTCTGCCTTAATCTTAAGTTATTTTCTTTTCACATACACTTATATTGTGAAGTTTTCACCTATGCAAGAGATAGGGTTACTCTCATTTCTACCAGTCCTGAAGATAGATACCAAAAATGTTATGGATGATTTGCACCTCAGGACATCCTCACAAGGATGTCTAGGCAGCTTTATACCATTATGTAAAAAAATCTAGACACCCAACAGAACTGCTGGGGTAACACCTTCAAAGAAATTCAAAATCAAAGAAGGAAGCAGGACCCTAAACACTCAATGTGTCCTCTGTGCTTCCAGTCACTAGCCTGTAAGTCCTCTCCAAAAAGCCTAAGAATAATCACACTTTTTCAAGATATCCTGTAAAACTATGATTCTGATCCATGAGATACGAGCAGAATCTGTTAATGTGACTCCTTTCTAGTCAGTTACTGCCTTAGTTAATTAATGGAATGCTGAAACAGCCTAAATGCTAAAGATTTCTCATTTGTGATGAATTTATTTTGCTTTCAAAGGGGAGAGCAAATCCATCATAAAAAGCTCAGGAGGAATTTTTCTGTCATATTTTTAATACATTTTTTCCCAGTCATTTATCAGGCTTCCTGTAATCACGATGGATTTTGAGCATCTTTTCATTCATGCTTTTAGCAACATTAGCTTGATTTGAAAATGAAGTCATTTTTTCATTACAAACCAAAAAAACCCTGAGATATCATTAAGGTTCTTGTAAATCATTTGATCCAGGGACATACATGATAGAACCTAAAACCAAAACCTGTCCCTACCGTCTCTAGTTCATACACCAGCTTGTTGATGCTGGGAAACCTTTGTCCCCCTGCCCCAACATTATACCTGAGAAAGGTAAGGATCAGGGATGCATAGTGAGCTACAGCACTTTTCTCCATTATCTGCTAGCAGCTGGAACTTGGAGTCTTTTACAGAAGACAGGCATCCACAATAGCTCTCATACAGAACAGAACATGATCTCCATCTTCTACACAGGGTCCCCACAGCACCTTCTCAGAAAGCTGGGGCACAGTTTCTGGGGGCTCATCAGTCTGAGGGGGCTTAAATTCACAAATACTGTCTTCTAGGAGACTGAATTATTGTGCTCCAGACGGCCCTGACTGAGGCTACATTCCTGGTCTTGCACTGAAGCTCAGCTAAAAGCTCCTTGGGACCTCCAGAAAGTCTCCCTGATTTACCTGGTTACCAGTTAAACTCTTCACCTAGGATGAGCAAACATTCAACAGTCTTTAAATAAAAACAAAGAAATAGAATAAAGAAGTGATGACTGTAGTTCACAAGTGACATATTTTTAAAATCTGGCTCAAAACCCTCACAAGATCATTTAAAAAATAACAGCTAAATCTATTGCTCTGCAGCAATATGATGGTAAACCACTGATGACCTCTATATCAAGTCAATTACATTTAAAAGGCATCAGCTGCCTCAGTGTTCTTCCTCATCAACTAGATCCCCATTTCAAATATACTGCTCATAAAAAAAATAAACTCCTTGTAATGAATACATGCAGTGGAGATGCTGAAAACATCACCTTAATATTTTCATCTCTTCCCTTGCCACTCACTTGCTTCTATTTACATCATGTTGTCCATCTTGACCTCCATCACCTAAATTATCAATCCTCTTTCTCTCTATGCTATAATCACCCAGTGATACATACACTTTTGTCACCATCCTGTAATTGCTAGCTTTGTTTCTGTACTGCTCTGTCTTTTTTTTTTTCCATTTTCAATCCCTGAAACAGCTGCCTGTCTCACTCATTCCAAATTGTCAAAGGAGAAAAAGACAGCATGTATTAAATCGTCATGAGAAGTGGAAAAAAAAAGGGCTAGGCCCTAATTTACTTCTGTGGTGTAATTATGCATTCTGGTGAAACAAACAACTATTTACAGAGAACCAGCATATACTAATGTGTAAGGTGAATCTTTTTCATTAAGAGAGAAATACAGTAGTTAGTATTATTTGAAAAAACACTGAAAATGTAAAGAGCCTAAAAATATTAAAATTTTTGTCACTTTATCCCTCTGATGAATACAGACCTTTACAGTATGTGATTGATTTTGCTGTTCTCATAATCCCTTTGACTGAAGTAGCTCTCTGCAAGCTACCTTTATTCATGTACGAGTACTGTAACTACAAGTTGTTTCTGTTCATCTATATGTTTCTATATCAAATATAGGTTCTGGCAGTCTCATATTATACTGTCACTGCCTCATGTTTCTGTGTGCCTGTGAAGTGCATGTTTGTTGCCCTCTGACTGACTCCCACAAATTAACTCCTTTGATATTTCACATAAAAGATAATTTTGGCTATGGTCAGAATGTTTTCTTGTCACAGTATATGCATTGAGGAGCCCAGATCCTCATTAAGACTCAGGCAGGAGAGCTGACTTTACTGTACAATCCTATTTTTAAAAGTTCCCTTCATTTTCTCTGAAAATTTGCATGTGCTACCTCATAGTGACAATAAGATTTCTCTGCAAAAACTGTTAGAGTTCACAAAGTGAATAAAACTTTCCACTCCCCTCCTACAATTGTCCTTTTCTAGAATTCTGGCCAGGTGCATGCAGTTCGTCTGATGTGCAAAGAAGTGCCTACAAGCATTTTCATGGAACTAGGACAGTTAATTAAGGTACGGAGCTCTTTAAATTTAATGAATATATTGCCCACATCTAAACTAGCACTATTGAATATCAAATGGCCTACACTCCTGACTCAAAGCTGTTGGCTTGAGCCATACACAGACACCAAAAGGTGGAAGACAGAGGTGGGGAGGATAGTAAATAAAATGGGGAAGAAAAGTAAGGATCGTGAGTTAGGAACAAATAGGAATGTTCTCTGTACATGTAGCTCTGACAGGGGCATAGCTCTCTGATCACAACACAAGAATGTTTGATGGCAAAGGTCTTCACACAGTTTTTAGATGGAAAAACATGGATCTGAGATAAGGTGTAGCATGTTCCACAGAAAATCGAAACCTTCTCAATTTACTCATTTTCCTTACCGCTTGCATAGCTTCATTTGCAAGAGCCTTGGCTTCCTTGGCAACTCTTTCAGCTTCATCTGTGTAATCCTTGATGTTAGTATAAGCATTGAAAGCACGTGTGGCATTGAAAGAGAGGTTTTTCGCTTCAGTAAGGATTCTGTTGGGATGGGATAAGTAAACACACCATTAAACCTGCTATCAGAGCTCAACAGAACAGAGAATCCCACCTCTTCAAACCCAATGGCCTTATTTCTAAGGCTATTTCTAAGGTGTTTCTTTAGAGAGCAATGCTACACTTGAGATTTCAGGAGTTCTGGTATCGTGTGTTTAATGGAATTCACATTTTATCTGTGCAGACAGACATAAAGAACAATGTTCACTAAAAGAGGAAGTTCTGTGAGATAAAAATAGATCAGACACCCAGAAAAGACAGCACTGTGCTTAATGCTCTAGTACAAGTCACATATTCATAGTGTGTGTTTCTAGGCTATGTGCTGAGCCAGGAAACTTGCTGAAATTTGCACTGTATGAACACGAAGGGTCACCACAGACATATGCTAAAGTAGAATCTCTGAACAACTAATTTCTTGGTCTGGCTGCCAAACACAGAATTGACAGTTTTGAAGGAGATCTCACAGTCTAAACCAAATCCTAAGTGTTTGCTGACAAAAATGAAAAGCATAAGCAGTAATGTTTCATATTGAATGTGATGTTCAATTTACATGAAATACTTCATTCTGATAGCTATAAATAGATGAAAAGGTAATTATAAACAGCCAGTATTTGCTGGTGCAGTGACAGAGTTCAGCTAACCTCCTTTCTAGGGGAATTTCTAGTCAGCAGGCTGCGGAAATAACTTCTCTTGCACTCTCTCTGTATGATATATTCAAATATTTTCTTCAAAGAATTACTGCACCTACAGAATGAACCTGAAGACAACTATCTCAATAGTCATTATGACCAATGCCTATGTTGAATTTACTGAATAAAGTGTAAATGGGCTAAAATTCTCACTTGAACTGGATAAGAATGGATCTGAAGTTGGATTTTTGCCTCTCTGGGAAATTCTTTAGCCATCCAGGTGTATGGCAATGTACGAGAGACAGGGATTATTTCTGTTGGACCTGTTCCAGCTCATGTAAAATAGTCATTGAGACAGTATGTGTGGAAGAAAGGAAAATTCATCCTGGTAATGTATCTATTCTCTGGAGAACTGTGACAGCTGGGCTCCAATCCTCGCATCAATTACTTACTGATTTCTACAAAATGCCACAGGAAAGACAAAGTGGACAGAAGGTATAGTCCCTGGACTCAACATGTAGTTAATAGAGGGACAGAGATTCCCTTTAGGTTACTGCAGAAACTGCATGACTGAGCTGCCTCTGCATCACTCCTGGAAAAGCATATCTCCTTCCTCAACTACAGCTGGAGCTCACCAGGCTACTCTAAGTTTCTGTGATGCTCTGTTAGACAAACGTGCAGCCCAGAATAGTTACCTAGCAAGAATTTAAGTACTGCTTAGAAACATGGTTCAAATCCTTTCTGGTTAGGAAAAGAAACCCCTGAATTTGCCAAATACCACTGGCATTTATTCATGAGCAGGCAATTAGCCAAAGGGGAGAAGTCTATACTAATGCTTCCTTGTGCTCAGCAGAAATAACAAATTTTTCTAGGTTAAATTAATGACTAGTTCCATGTTCCAGCACTCAAGAGAACATCCTCACTGTCAATCAATATATTATTTGAATCCTTAGAGGGTGACTGGAGAGTCAGGGCTCTCCCTCTATTGCTCCTGGAAGAAGAAACAGTAATCTACACCAAATTTAGTGTTGTCTGAAAGACACTCAAGTGCCAGTTGTGAAGACAGACACAATTTTTAATTCCTCAAACTGATAGAGACTGTATATGCCCACAAAGTATAACTATTTATTGTCAGTGCATGAAGTAAACAGCTTTATCCTGATGCAGGATTACACAGCACCATGGCATTTCTTTGTCCTTTGAAGTTATGTATCCATCTGACCACATCAGAAATTTTAACTTTGAACAACCTGCTTTTAGACAATTTTTAATGTCCTTCACTGTTCATTGTCTTTTTTGAGAAACTGAGGTTGATGTCTGGATCAGATGTAGGTATACATGGCACTGTTATACTGTTATAACATTTTAAACACTACCCTAAGCTCCTTAAGGCCAAGCTGTCACCCTGCATTAAGACAGAAGCACATAAATGCACCCATAAAAAAGTCTGTTTTGAATAGTTAAAAAATTCTATCTCAAAACATGTCTTGCCAACATTTGATTAGGAGGCACAATATCCTTTCAGTTCCTTCATGACAACCTTCGTGTATTTGGATATTTATATGTGGTTGAGTGTGACACTAGAGTCACTCATTTTTAGAAACAGCGCCCTTCAAATTCATTTTTACCCAGGAAACCACAGCTATCATTACTTTATGCACGCCTTAAAACATGCATTACACTGGATATCTAGAGTAGTGTAACTACACTGTAAATGAAGCCAGTAATTTTACAAGTATCAGAGATAATTTTCTGTCTTTTCCTCAAAATTACAGATGCTGGCAAGAAATAACTGTGTTAAGCACCTGCTCACAAGTCTCTGGGATACTCAAGTCTTCAGATAGATCTAAAAGATGTAAGCAGCAAAAAAGTAGCATATTGATGATGTTTAAAAAAAAAATCTTTTTTTTTCATGCAGTGCTTTTATAAAATAATGAAGCTCTGAAGCTATGCTGGGGACCGGTCCAACAGGCAGAATATCCATGGTCTATTTCTGAGTATTACTATTGCAGATTACACTTACTATTGTGGCTTGCTTTCTTAAATGCTGAGAATGCAATAAAACAAATGACGTCCCTCTCTTTCGCCCCAAAAATTCCAACAAAATCAACAAACCCTTGTTTTATATTCTTTCCAGGAAACTATTTTCATGATGAGTTATAAAGCATCATTCTTCTGAAAGAGCTGTGGTCATATAAATGAAGGGCATTGCAATTCTCACTTACCTTTAAGAATGTGATAGTGGTAAACAAAAACTAAAGTTTCTGTACTTGGGTTTAAGCATTTTGGTCCAGGACACCTATTTGTTTTAGGAGAGAATTTTGAAACCAGTAGAGGAATTACTGTCCACCGCTACAGGGGATTTCTGACAGTAAACAATTTAGCATCACAATAACAGTCTCCTACCAAAATGGTCATCTTAAAATGGAAAATACTACTTGTTTTTGAACAATTGCGCATGAAAACATTTAGTGAGCTCGTTACGAAAAAATTCTATTTTTTTCAAAACATAGCAGCAAGCATATGGAAAGTGCTATGAGTGCATCTGAGGGCACTGTTTGCTGTCCATGCAGGCTATGAGAATCACAAAATGTATGAAACCATTTACAAGAGATACACAAATTGACCAGCTCAATAGTTGTACACTTATACAGATCACTGATTATTTGTACACCCCCAGTGACAGATGTCAAAGTAGAATGCCCTTCAAGTTCTGTGAAGCAATTTTGCAAACCTGCTTCATGATTTTAGCACTACCAGTGAATGTCTGCCTTACCCATCCAGCACTGCAGATGATTCATTCAGCTGGCCCGCTTGGTTCTCAGCTTGCAACACTTTTTCTGGAAGCATCCTGTCACGGATTTCTTGTGATAAGTCATCTATTTTATCTTTCAGCTGATCAGACATTGGCTGTATCTTATCTGCAACACCTTCTACATACTGAAAATGACAAAAGAAAAACCTTTAAATTGCTGAATGCAAGCATTCTGTAGCCCTACTTATATGTAATGGTGTTTTGTCTCTCCTTGTGAACTATTACTTCAACTTACTCATGCTTTAAAACTTCAGGGAACTAATACAGAAAGAGTAACAGTCTGGACTAGAAAGCAGAGAGGAGATAAACAATATTCCAATAATTACTTGCCTTCTACTATGAGCTTAGTAGAAGCCTTTATTTTACAATTAAGGAACTGCACAGTTTAAAAGCATATAAACCCTATTTTGGATTTGTTTCCTAAAAGTAGATACATGCATAGTTATATTAAACTGTTGCTCTGCTCCACAATAATAACTAATAAATGGCAGAAGTTTCATGTCTCAGGACCCTTTGAGTGACCACAGTGTCTTTTTGCTTATTAAAGCATCTCCATAAGAACTATAATTTTGAAGACCTTCCATTCCTGTTCTAAGAAGGAATCACTCTTGGATTCCATCTCACTGTGTCTCCTTTCCCATTTCTCCAAAGAGCATTCTTCCATTCATTATGACAAGCTTCCATGCATGCTGGAAATATCTCCAGAACCAACGATACCTCAAGATACCATTTTTTTTTTTTTTTTTTTTTTTTTTTTGTAGCTAAGGCACTGATCTCAAACTCTATTGATAAAACTTTTAAGGAAGAATTTTCAAAAATACTATGCAAAGTGAGAGTGCAATCTTCTCCCTGATCTATCTAGACTTAAAATTGTGGGCACAGGCAACAAATTATTTCTGAAGTTTCCTTCTCATACACACACAAGAGTTTTTATGCAGATAACTCTACATCTAGATTTATCACAAAGTCACAGTGAGACTGTGAAAGGGTCTGCTGCATCTGTAATTCTCAAGATAAAGTTAGTACCACAATCAGAATACCATATTTATAAATGGCAGAATCCCTCAAACATTATGAGCTAGCTCATATGTAATCCAATGAATCACTTACTCCAAGTTATTAATTTTTATATATCAGACTAGCTTTTCTGCCATACAGCAATTAAGAATTATCCCAAGTCCAATATTCCAGTATTGATAAACAATGAAAAATTAGGTGTTACTTTAATTATCTATTTTGCTCCCATAATGATGCTTTCTTGTACTAATTATCAGGTAAAGATGACAAAATACTCACTTCTACAGCTATACTGATGTCATTTGCAAGTTTACTGGCTTCATTAAGGACATCATTCCCTTCCTGAAGGGTCTTTTCAATGTCTTGTCTGCCATCTTCTACAGCTTGCTTCCTTTTCTTTGGATGAGTTCACACAAAGAAAAAGATGAGTTGTTTACTACAACAGTTCAAATGCCAGCATCTCAGTACAGACTGCATTTTGTCACCATGCCACAATGCCCCTTCTGGAATTCCCTGAGCTCTAAGAGCTGAGACAGTGACAACAATAAAGCACATGTAAGATATCTTTCCTTTGTCCTCCTATCCCCAGCTTTGTACTGTCCTCCCACATGGCAGGGTTTTTGTTGCTCTCTAATAGAGGCAATTGGCTGAAGTACTGTTGCAAAATGAATCAGAAAGTTATAAATCCTAATCATTACCCAGATGTGTAAGTTCCTCATTTGTAAATCACCTCTGACTATGAAGGAAAAATTTATAAAAATATTCTGCTGCATTCCTACTTCTGTCCACTGGTACTTCCCTAGCTATTGAATGCAAAACAAAAAAGTTTGGAGTAAATGGAGGATTCCTGCTTTTCCAGCTAGTAACACTACTGCATATTGTGTGGTAAGGACGGATTTCTGAATAAAGAACTGGCAATTTCCTATGCAAGATCCATTGAGTATCACAGATTAGTCTGATAGGAGGCCATGGCAGCCATGTGGGCAGGACTGCTGGAAAGGCACTCTGCTACAGTGACACAGAGAATATTTTAAAAACTGAGATAGCAGGTAATTTCTCCAACCTTTATCTATTTAACTTTGGGAAGAAAATGCACAGAACAGAGATCACCTAAATTCATCAGATCACTGCATTTCCTTGATTCAATCAAGCCCAGAAATCTCTGCTGAGAACAGAGGTCTCAAAACTCTAACCTCATATTGTACTTGAGGTGAAAGCTCACCGAGATACAGAGTTGAAACATTTATCTTCATTAGGTTGACTCTGCTCTTTATATCTTGGTTAAATGCTTGTTAATATACAGTATAATATGCTCTTTAAGTCTCTGCAATTTAAATTAAATCATAAGCAGGCCCCTCTTCTATGAGTGAGATAATTTATAACACCTACTAACTACCAAGAATAGAGTTTGATTTATTACTCTGTACTATCCACATACCCCCTTCAGTCTTCTTCCCAGGGGTTGGAGAAGAAGATGAAAGTGTAAGTTTTCTAGAAGCAAATATATGACAGCAAAGATTTTAACTGAACTCCTATTTAAATATTGAGCACACGATTTGAATTTTACATGACTATTTATACTGGGATGAATTTAATTTCGCCCAGAACAATAAATCCAATGTACCTTCCACAAAGCAGATGGTATTATTTCAATAAAGCTGGGGAGTAATTCTACTTTTAAAAGCCAGTGCACTTCCTCATTCTGAGGAGTGTGTTGCCTTTAAATTACATCAGATATAGTTCTATTTTAATGATACTTTTGTTTGGCTTATATTTTTTTTTTCCATTTTTAATCATGCAATGGTTCAATCTTTCATCAGAATCAAAGTAATTGAAGATAAAACTTGTCAGCACTCACCTCTAGCATGGTCATATTTTTTTGGTTGACTGCAGATAAATGATCAGCCTCCCAAATTTTACTTGCAGCTTCTCTTAGCAGATCTCGAGCATCATCAACTTTGCTGTGGTATTCTGCTAGCTTGTCCTGGACCTCATTTTTGAGATCCTCATTTTTCTTGCTGGGCTCACCAAATAATTTCTTCACCTTGTTCAAAAGATCTTCTGCATTCCTGCAATGCATTGCCACCCATGAAGACACTGAGCTCATATTCCCTACACCAAATAATCTGAATAGTCTGAATAACAGGCAAATGAAACAGAAAAACTAAATCTCAAAGAAAATTAAATTAAGTCTCAAAGCAAAGTAATTTTCAAGATGATGCACGCTTAATAAAGTGAAATGACAGCTGTTTTTAAGCCCTTTCTTAAAAGAGAAATTTTTAAATTCCACTAAGGTCTCATTTATGAAGCAGAATATATGCAAATATCCTCCATTGAAAACTTTTTTTTTCTACTTTTCTTTGGTAAATTTCCATTCTTGAGACCTGACTAGCAAAGTGAGGTTTTCTGAAACATTTCAACTTGTCTAAAAGATTTCCTTCACTCACATTAATGTGACATTGTGGTTTCCTTCCTTGAACTGAGGAGGATTTGTAGATATGCCCAGTTTCAAGCTGCCTTGAAGCAGACAACTGCTTTAGACTAGACAGTCAAAAATCATAAATGCTTTCCAGTGAAATCAGAAAACCAGACCCAGATGATCCTTGGATTTATGACTCCCAGTAGTCAAAATATTTTGCTTATCTAAAATAAATTCTGGAATATTTTTAATGGATTTTGCTGACCCCAGATTTAAGGGACTGGAGTACTGTCATCTGCCTACCTCGAATCAATTTCACACAAGGCAACACTACTGTGTTAATCCAGTGATATGTCAAGGGCAGGGGGAAAAAAAGAGGCACTTCAGGCACTTCCAAAATGATGCTTTAGAGATAAGAAAAATCCTAAGTAAACAGGAACTCATAGAATAGATAATAACTACAGAAGAAATTTATCATGTTTCCACCTAGGACAGCTTAAGTTTTTCTTCCTGTTTCATTATGCCAAAGTGTGGAAAACAAGAACTGTATTTTCTGAAAAACACTGCAGTTTGGCCTGCCTACATTCAGTTCCATTAGGAATCTTCTAAAAATAATCACGTAAATAAATGCACACCAAAAAGATGTGGGAAAGGAGGAAAATATATGCTGACATTGGACATAATATAGATGAAGGGTCTGAAGTGGAGCCAAGAAAAGTCAAATTGTTATCTTAGCTTTGGGCTTTTCTGAGATGGATTAGGATTTTTTTCCCATCAATTCTGCCTTTGGTTTTGACAAAAAAAATTATTCAGATTTTGAATTCACAACTTCTGAGGACAAAATATTTAATCAAAAACGAAATCCCAATATTGACACCCTGTCACAGAAGTGTAGAAAGGAATTCAGGATTTCTCTCATACCTCCTCCATTATTCTTCTATAAGAAGCTCCTGTCTTACACTTCTGGCAAATTTTGACACCCTTATGACTCTACAGTTCTGGAGGAGCGGTACAAAACAGATGGATTTCCTTTTTATTCCCTTGCCTCATAGCACAGTTCAAACTACTTATCCATCCAATAGTCTACCCCAAAACTCCTCCTTGGTGCTCTAAAGATAACACTTTGTATTGATCTGTTGTGCATTTTCCCTCTGCTCTTTCTAATGAAGTATGAGGCAATCTGTCCCATGTAATCCCTTGCTTTAGAATTTCTGTGTGGACTGCGCCACATTTCTTGAAATACTCTCTTACACATTTAAGCTGTGCTGTTTTCACTCGATACCATCCTAGAAAAAGAATAAAACTATGCAAAATGGTTGAAGTTTTAGAAGGAACAATCACAGATCTGGCCTAAGACCTGGAATGCTGGATGGTCAGGATCTTCAAAATGAGTGCAAGAGAACAAACAAGATTAGAAATTGATGAAAAACTGATTAAAACCCACCAACTGCATGTGAGAGTCTAAATATGTTAGAATTGCCCTATCAGGAGAAGAAATAAGCATTGTAACATCATTAATACCATGGATCATGAACAGCATGGTGATCAACTGTCCAGTGTCCAAAAAAAAAAGAAAATATCAGGAAGCAATATCAAAACACAAGAGGCATATCTTCCAACACTGTATGGCTGAGTTATGCAATTCAATCTTCCAGGAAAGTGAATGAAAAAAGTTCACAGAGGCTCAGAAGCCATCAGACAAATTTGTGGAAGAAATAGTCGCACAAAGATAAAGCGACTCAGCATACTAAACAGAAAGAAAGAATTCTTTCAAGCATCCCTTGATAGCAACTCAGTGGCATCTGAGAAAACATGCAGGAATGTTATACAATAGTGAAAGATTTATTTCATAAATATGAAAATCGCACCAGTTCAGAACAGCAGCAGGTGTATTTCTCTATATGCTCTTTTTAGAGTGAAATTATCGACTAATGTGCCATTCTAGCACATGAAGGCAATCAGATTACAGCCCAGATTTGAAAATTTTGAAGGAAAATAAGGGAAAAAACTGCATATGTAAGAGAAGCTTTGCCATCTATGAGAGCAAGAAGACTTCATTTAAGTTTTGAGAATTCAGTGAAAACATAGGAGAGAATTCACTGAATCTTGTCATTCTGTTCTTGGACAAAATTCTGAAAACAGAATACAATCACTGACGAAAGACATCTCACCAAAGAGTAAGCATGATTAACTACTTCAAAGTGATCATGAGGCTGCCAAGAGCCTTACTTTATTCAAAAGTAAGAATTTCTAAATGGGTCTGTAAAGAATACATATGGGCACAGCAATCCACACACATGCATGTGTGCCTGCAGAGTTTTTAGAATGATCCTTCTTCCTTCTTCCTCGCAGAGTGTATCCTATCCAGTATCTTACTACATTATTTAAGCAATTTTATAAGGTTTTTCTTTAAGACGCAGTTTCAGAAAGCAACATCTAGGGTCCTTTCCTCCCTGTAATGCACAGTGACTAATTCTTCTTCTGTTGAGTTCACTGCCAAAATTTCTTGGATCTCAGTGACTGCCTATAAAGAGGTAACCCTATCCATAATATAAACCATACAACTTTGGTTGAAATCAATGAATATATTAATGCATCTCTTAGTATAAAATGTATTCCTTTATCAAGAAATTTAAACACTCCCTTTGTACATTTCAGGAAGAATGGAAGAAGGAGAGAAGTTCTTTCCCTCAAGAAAGCCCTAATGCATTTTCTACTCTAGCTGTTGGGCTAGAGTAGGAAATTATTTCATTGTAGTCTGACAGTTTCATGTCGGCTGCAGGATTTGAGGACTAATAACACCATGTTTGAAAGGTCCTTCTCCAGCCTGTCCTAAACTTGCTGACAGCACTTTCAAAGGTCTGGCTAAATTTTTCTCATCCCTACTTTTTCCTGGTTTATTTCTGTGTATGAGTAGAGAAGGCACAGAAGAGGCTCAGTGGAATCAGATGAAAAAGCAATAAAACATTGCTCAAAAATAAGTTTGCAATATATTCTTTCCCCAGAGAACAGAAAGCGAAGCTATCAGAGTTATGGGAAGAAATACTGTACTGGCAGAATTTCCAGAAAATGATTTGGTTTATAAAGTCTAAGGTAGGCAGTGCAAATCTGATTCTATACTGCTTGGAATTCTTAGCTAATTTTGTATTCCATTTATGCCTCCTTACAGTATGCATGCACCTGATAACTGACATTTTCAGGCCTGAATAACTCTATCCCAGACAGTTTTCTGATCCATCACAACTCCAATGGACCATGTTGCTGCTCAGCTGGATTCCCTGCTAGTTGTTCGCACCAGTGAAGAGCTAAGCAAAGTCTACCTCTAGAAATTTGCCATGTCTTACTCATACAGAAGTAGCAAACGACCAGAACTTTAACTTCAAGCCAAGTATTTTTCTGAATCAGATAAGTTTTCAGCATTTTGCATAATGCTTTATAAACAGCTGCCAATATAATTATATACATACATTTTTTTACGGATAATTAGATAACCAAACCCTGGGCTTCTGAACTATGCCGCAGAGATGGGATATTCTGGCCTATACTACTATAAACATGGCAAAATACATTCTTTTTGACTGTCTACACTATTGAACAAACTTTCCAGACAGATAATATTTTTATTAGACCAACTAGTTTTCCAGGAAAAAACCCCAAGCTTCCAGATGAAATTTTTAGTACAAAAGCCATTCATCAGGTCTGAAGCAGAAGCTAAAAAGAAACTGAGAAAAATTAGAATTCAATTAGAAATGTTGCTGGTACCCGTGGAGCAGAGAAGTAATTTTCTAGGGATTGCTTTCCACATACGTCAGCATTTCCAAAAATGCAAATGCTATCTTAACAGATATAAAGTATTAGACTCAGATAGAAAACTTGATTGGCAAACATGACAACCACATTTACAAGAGTCAGACATTGTCACTAGGAGGTTTAAGACTGGGGTCTCTCTACTCACTTTAATTCATCTTGAGCTATTTTTTCTTGCATACTGAGCTCTCGATTTCTCATCTCTATGACCATTCTTTCAGCCTCACTCTGCAGTTCTGGAAGACTCTTCTCCAAAGTCTTGTCTGGAATTCTGAGTGTCTCATTCAGTTTTACAGCATCTTCATTTGCAGCTGCAGGGGACCAAAATGTATTTATGTAAGGAGCTAGTAATTAAAAACAACAAAGAAGCTTTAAGCATCTGCCCATCAACTCTATCAGCAAGTGGAACACAACTTGCACTGGTTATTTCTGCTGTGAAATATAAAGGATGGTTAATCCAGTGATCCATAATAAATGAGAAAGTAATATATGTTTAATCAAACCTTTTATTATAGTTCACTTTTCTACACAATAATTTAATTAGTCTTTATATCCAATACAAGAAATATATTGCTCCCCTCCTCCTCCTCCTGAAAGAAACAATTTGCACTGAACCTTCCAAACAAGCAGAAAATAATCTACTATACTGATGGTAGAATTAAGGAGCAGGCAGTACAAGCAATGAAAATTAGACTAAATTACTTTTGGAGAACCTCAAAATATGCCATTTTTAGCATTCAGATTTAACAGTGCTAGGAATCATAAACAATTGTGAAATTTTAGAAAATGAAGAGGAATGAAAGACACCCACAGATGTCTGAACCCACTCATGTGTTTAGAAGAAGATACCCAGAAATGGAAAAGAAAAATATGGAGGTTGGAATATATGAAGGTATACTGTAAATGTGTTTGGAACAGCTGAATTATTCCTAACTGATAAAGCTGTATACAGGGCATCATAGTCAAGGACGGACTAAAATCTTTCTGCCATAGCACACCACAACATATTAGAATACACACTTTCACAAGCAACTAGGTCACTTATGACAATCAGTTCCATCTTCAATTTTAAAAAGTACTGCTGCCCTTCCATAGGTAGAGAGTTCCTGAGCAACTGATTTCTCCAAAACGGGACTGTTCCTGGTCACATAGGTACTTCTGAATATTTACATTAAATCTTTAATTAAAGAAAGTAAAATCAGTCTTTCAAATAAATGACTATTTCATCTACACATTGCATAGGTTTAGAGCAAATTAAGAAGAAAATTCTAATCTAATGATATCTTTGATTAGCTGGTGAGAACTGAGATTTGTACCTTTAATCATGAGTGGTTATGCATGGAGTAGTGAGGTCTGGAAAAAGACTACACTCTGCTCAAATGGATCACCGACCACTTCTGTATGTAATATATTATGTACCATTACCAAGTTACCTCAGGCCAGGAATAGGCCTATTTTTTTTTTTTTTTAATTCTGGAATAAAAAATATGTGAGTAACTCCCCTGAATATTTACCTTAAAAGAGAAAATTAATATGTCAGCTAAGCTTTTCTTAGGTTCAGAAAAAGTCATACCTAGTTTTATCCTTCTCTTCCCTCACCATGTTTTGTTTTGTGTCTTGGTATGCTGCAAATATCAGAGTCCAGTGGTGGTAAAAGATTTGGGCGCACTGACATAGACAAATGCTAGGAAGAGCAGAGCAGGGAAATTCCATAGCTAAGAAAGAAAATTAGGTACAGCTACTCAGAAGTTCAGTATGGTCATTAGAACAAATCACTACAAGCTTCTCACTTTTAATGAGGAGTTTTGTCAGCTAGGTAAAAGGTATGAATGAGAAGAATGTAGCTGTGTTATGAATCACCATTGGCACCCAGCTGTAAAAAAAATGTTATTGGGACGTTATTAGGAGAGCTGACACAGGCAAGTTTTACTCCTTCTGAAGAGCAAGACACTGAGGAAACCTCATTTCATACTTTTTACCTGTGGTCAGGAAACATGGAAATAATTTTCAACAGAGGAAGGGAAATTACATGAAGGTGAGCAAGAGATTTGGAAGAATACTCTTTTGTGTGACTCAGTGTAGAAAAAAAGGGGCCAAAATAGAATATGATTCCTCTCTGCAAACATAGTTGGGGGTGGGGGAAGAAGTACTACAGAGAGGAAAAAACTACTTGAACTAAAGAAAAAGGTTTGCAAAAGAACACATGATGACAAACTAAACATGAATATTTTTTGCTAGAAATGTGAACTATTTTAATTATGAAGAGTACTGAAACCGCCTCCTATCCAGATTGTGTGTATTCGTGGAAACTACTTTGAAGATGAGGTTTAAAAAGGTTTTGGATAGCAGGGGAGTGGATGCTTTAACCCATGAGGTATCTCTCAATCCTGTGCTCTTGTATTTCATGTATTCTTAAAATTTTAACTTGGCCACTAGGCAAACACATTGATTTTAAAGTCTTTGTCTACTTCTAAGATACTGCATAAATTTACTTCACCCCCTCAATGTTTTTTAACTCTGTACTTCCTACTGCTAAACCTGCTTGAGGAAATTTTTATTTGGGTTACAAACACTAGGCATAAACTTTGTAGAGTCAAAGAATTCATTTTGCCCAGCATCCCAAATTCATCCTGAAATATGAAGAACGGGGTCTTTAGTTTTAAAAAATTCTTAAAAACTTGCTCACTTTTTCTTGCTTTTCCTGCATTTTTTTCTTGTCAAAGTTACAAGTCCTAAAGAGATCCTAAATTGCTGTTCAGTTCACCTTCAAAGCATATACAGGGATGTGTTACATGAAAGGCAATATAAAATGTATTTTATAGCACTTGGACAAAAGTGGAAGCTTTCCCTTTCAATGAAATGGGCCTTCAGAAGCATAGCTACTAAAATTAGTACTGGAGGGAATATCTGGAGGAGGAAAGAACTGATAAGTATTTTTCAAGTAAAAAACCTGCCAATTTGCCAATTATTTTCATATTTTTCAGCCATAATCCTATTTAATAGCTTTATGAAATATATAGTTTTTTCTTCTTGAGGCCATCTACAATACTTTTCTCATAAGTATTTACTGCAGTGTAAGGGCAGTGAATCAGTCTGTGGAAGAGAAAGCGTTGGCTTGGCTCCATGCTTAGGTAGTCACTTGCAAATTCCAAGCAGCAGATGTTCATTAACAGCAAGAAGTAAATGCATTTTTGTAGTAAAGTGGGCAAATTAAGATGAATTGTTAATGTACCAAGTGCTAAAATTACATCAAACTTTTTTACCAAAACATATTTTTAACTGCTTTGAAAATAAACAAAAGGTAAGGCCTGTTTCATTACTTCATCATAATAGCTCTTCAGATAACTGCAAAAATTCAGATGGAACATGCTCAGTTTTCTTCTAGTCTTTGTTCACAATTATCAATACACTAAGTGTTTATATAAACTGCATACACAGATTTGAAAAAATCCGAAGACAGTTTATTGCCTTTTCTTCACTCAACATTTAAAGCACATGACATTTCTTAGCAAGTGAAATCTTCTTCACTGTGTCTCAGACCCTCTTCCCCTACCATCCTCCAGTTTTCTTGAGAAACAACTCAAGTATTTTAATTTTTCCAATACCTTCAGCAGCTTGGAGAATGCCTTTGACGAACTGTCCAAGAGATTTTGCTCTGTCATTAGTCCTCTCGGCATCCTGCCTGGTCTGCTCACCATCTGCTGTCACCTTGGTAGCCTGGCGATACAAATTCAGGGAAAATATAATTAATGAACAGGACAAGGCTGCACTATGTTATACTCCTACTGACTGAATCCATGTACAAAACCTTCCTCAGGCCAGAGGCGATCAATGAATTATTGATCAGATGCATGGGAAATGAAATGCTCTGTTCAAGTACACAATTAAATTTTATTACCTTTTCCTTTAAATGGAAATTGGAAGGCTTTATTTTAGGTTCTTAGAAACGCTACTTGTGTGTAGCAGCACACCAATGGAGACAGGATGAAATTATCCACTGAATAATAATACCTTTGCTTAAAGAAATGTTGTTTGGAACCTTTTAATAGATTCTTTGGGGAATACTTTCCATAGTTTCACAAATGTGTACTTTTCGATTGACAAAGTGCAGCAGGGATCATGACCTCTTTGCTTCTTCCCTCGAGGTGTTCTCAAAGACACAGTTCATTCCAACAAGCAAGAAGAACTTTAAATCAATACATTAATTTGACCAAGAAAGAGAGAGGAAAAAAAAAAGAGTAGTTTTATTCGGCTCTAAAGCTTGAAGTTGTTAGTTTATAACATATTGGGGTGCTCAATAAAATTTCAGGTTTGTGTTACTAAATGCTTTATAATAGTACTGAATCACAGCAGAAGCAGGAAGAGAGACATCTGCAGACCTGAAAAACATGCCGAGGAAAGGAATCATGTTAGAACTTTCTACATAGCTCTTGAGGTCCCTATTTACGAAATGGACCCTTTTTTATTAAAAAGAAGCTGAACATTTCAAGACACAAAGCTTGTTGGGCTGTAAAGCAAAAAAAAAAAACAAAAACAACAAACCAAAAACCAAAAAACCCCCAATAAATAAAACCCTAGCTTTCTTCTTTAGGGATAACATTCCCAAAAAAATCTCGAAATAGGGCATTATGAATTTTGCAGTCTCTATGAAATGACTAGAAAGTCAATAATTCAAAATGAGCTTAGGTTTTCCCTGACGTGAACTGCACAAATTGTTTCTCCCTTACAAAAAAACCCCACACTTTTCAGTAATAGTCAGAGGAGTAGTAGCACTTAAACACATTTATTTTTGCCTGATTATCTTCTAGGTGGAAGCCCTTAAGATATTTAGGACATCTGGGTTTCCGAAATGAAATCCCTGGCATCATCATACCACTTACAATTTTGGGCTACTTCAGAGTAGTTACACTGAAAGTAACTTACACTGAATGTAATTTATATGAAAATGGTTCAGGTAAATAGAAGTATACAGGAAGAATTAAGAACCCATGCAGAGTGGGGGAAGTTCGTTCTATTCCATCCCTCTATCAGTAGAAGATCATGTCTTTTCACACTGGCACAGCTTTAATCATACTATTGATTATTTCCTCTAAGATTTAGAAACTCTTTTTACCTGCCTGGATACAGAACTAAAATATTGTTACAGTGAGCTGTAAGAGGCAATTGGGACAGAAAAAAGGCAAAAATTCTAAATGGTCTTGATGGACCACCACTCTAACCCTGCTTGGCATTTCTGATGTTTAATTCTTCATGTAATTGAGAATACGTTATTATTTATTGTCAAACCCTCCACAAGCAGCCTTTTATTCTTTGAGTTTTATTTGCTTGGAATATTCACATTCAGTTTTATTATATTCTATAATATTTCTAAGCCCTTTGCTACAAAAGGTGCTTTATAACTTACATATATCTTTCTTAGTTTTGATTACTATTTCCACATTCACGCTAATTTGAGCTGGCCACCTTAACCTCTCTATTTATGACTGAATAGCACGTACTACATTTTTGTGAAAATTAATCTGTCATTGAACAATTTTCATTTCCTTTCAGTGACAGTTCTCTTTAGTACTTAAATCCCATTCAGGTCCACTGAAAGCTTTCTGGATTTTGACAGAATTTGCTCTGCTGAAAAATAGGCTTTTGCTTCATTATCTGGTCTAGCTTTAACTCCGTAAACCAAATTAAATGGCAAACATCCTTCATACTGTAGCTGGCCATTCCATGGCTAATTAAATGTTTTCATTTTTTAGTAAGGTCCTACTAGTTTTATACATATTCAATATACTGCAGTTTACCACTTCTATAAGGTCAGTCTTCAGCACCTTTTAACAGTTTAAAGAGACCCAACAAACTTGCTGTGGGAGCAATAAGGGTCAGGTAGACTGGACCCAGAGCAAGGGTTTGGAATGAATCTTCAAGAAGTTATCTGGACACAAATAAAACTTTCTGGCATAAAGGAAATCCTTATCACAGAAACCAGTAAAGAAAATATTTGAGATCAGTGATCACACTTTGGTGATGTCCACAGTGATGGAGGTTCCATGAAAGGCCTTGGAGTAGCCACTTAGCAATTTAAACGACAAGCAAGTATTAGCAACTATGTTCACATTTTTGTTTTGGTTTTGTTTCTACATTTATTTAGTCTGAGGACTTAATCAAACTTTAAGGAACTCCTCTAGATAGCATCTGGAGTGTGTCCTACAGGAATTTCTCCAGCTAGTGAGCTGCAGACCACAGAAGGAAGTGTAAACACAGACCTCACTGTACAGATGGAAGTTCCTGGCTCTCCCTCCAAATGTCTCCAGCTATTGCAAACTAAATTACCTCTGCTACTACTTCCAGAAATTTTTGAGTTAGAGAAATTCAGTACTTTGGGAGAAAGGTGAGAGTTTCCAAAGACAAAAGAAGCATTTCAATCAAGATGAGCAATTGTGATCCCTGTCTTTCTTGAGGGCTCTCAAGGTACCTAAATAGAAGGGAAGTGGGGGTTTTGATGAAATGCAGTGAACTGAAAGGAACTGAAGACCTCAGGCCTTCCTTTGGTGCTTGGTATGGGAATTTGCATGCAAACATGTTAACATAATTAGTGCAAGAAAGACATGAGGATCTTCTATATGGCAAAGTAAATGAAGCACAGAATAATGTAAAAGAAGGGAAAGGAGTGCTGCACTGAAGTAAGAGATCATTGGTTGAAAAGAGACCACATGGAAGCAAAATCCCCAAAGGTTTTGTAGTGACTGAATTCTATTGTCTTCTATATTTTATCTTAAAATGGTTAGAATATTTTTTCCTAGAAACAGATTCCTCACCAATCCTCACCATCTTTTTTCTTCATCAGTACTGGTTTCACTTTGAAAATATAATGAGCCTGCAAATCAGATACAGGGAAAAACTCCAGCATCTGTGGTAGTACTATGTACTCCAAGTGCCAGCCATTATGTAGTTATCAGCTGTGTCTTCATTTGGAAATGAAGCCTTGAACACACTACATCAGGACTCACACTTCTTTTTGGAACATTATTCTTATTTACAAACACAGAAGGAGAAAGCTAGGACCTGCCACCAGTTGCCAGTCCCCAAATTTAAAAAAAAAAAACAACCCACCCCAAACTACTCCAAACAACTCTGTAAGGATAACTGGAAATCATAAGTCTACTTAGTCACCACAATGATGAAAAATTGCAGCGAGGGAGTGGTGATAATGTGTCCACCACAATAACTCCTCTAAGATCACACTTTTGATATGTTTTTACTTCCATGAGTAGTCTACAGAAGGTCAGAATCTGAATTATTTTAGGTCTTCTCTATAAGGACAATTGGAAAAGGTTATTAAAAAGAGTAAATTCACAAGAGGGAAAAAGTTGTCTTAGCCTAAGATTGAGAAACTTTAATAGAAAAAAAATATAATCTTCCCTGCTCGTAGAGCTGACATGGGTTAAAATTCCAGCTAGACTTAAAACTACCACAGTTGCTTCTTGCAGAAAAATACAAGATCAAACAGAAGTGGAAAAGCAAGCTTTCTCACAATGTGAGTATGTACACATACATACTCGTGTCCACACGCACATGGGTGCCTACATATGCAAACACACCACACATGCTACAGATGCTTTCTTACCCACTACCCATTTCAAAACTGAATAAAATCCACACAAAGAAAACAGTTTCTCTGAGATTTTTAGTTCCATAAGCCATGTACAATTCAGAGACATGATGCTAAAACTGCTTGGATTTTATGTGATCCTCTGAGGTGTATATTGATCAGTACAGTACTCCACATCTTTCTTATTTGAGTCTTTCGATTCACAATCATGACTTTAGGTAGTTCTTCTCACCCATGTACTTTGGACAGCTTTAGTTACACCGAGGCTGGTTCATTTCCCTATTTTTTCTCCACTAGGTGGCACAATTTATATTATTTTCTTAGACATTGTCTTTACTGACCAAAATGAGGTCTATATTGAAATAAAACTTTTGCAAAAAAAAGAGTATATAGCACATCTACTGAAATCCAGAAGACTCTAACTATCCTCATAAATGAAATCTAGAATACATATATTTAACTAAACTCACACACCTCTTTAGTGTCAGCTCTTCCAGATAAGATCATGCTTGGGTGCTCCGTATGGACATGAAAAAGCTTTCTTACCTTATTAGGAAGTTTTGCAGAAAATATATGTCAATATATTGCCCCAAAAAAAGGGATTGTTAGAGGACTTGCTGCCACTTCAGACACTGAGACTGAGAAGCATCTTATAATTCATCTAATCATTCACGTTTAATTCATATTCAGAAGATTTCTGTCGTTATGCAGCCTTAACCAAACCCATAGACCTCAATGTGATCACAGACATACTCTTGCCAGTAGTTCATCCATTTCTGTCATGAGGGTATCCAGATTTTCTCGTGCTAGCTGAAGAAATCTCTCTGGTGCTCGCTGAGGTGAAAGCAAATGCTGTTGGGAAAGAGATGGGAGAGTGAAAAATCTGCATGCAATGGATGTTAGTGCTTCCAAAGATTGAAGAGAAGAAGCATCAAACATTTCCTTTTCATCACAATATGCAATCCCTTTTGTCATTGACTCGTGTCACATTCATCCAACAGGCTTTTTTCAGGAATCTTGACAAATTTACATAACTTGTAAGTATGGTAAGGAACATACAGCATATAAAATACATAACCACTTCATAGACCATCAGCTGGAAAACCATTTTATTTGTATGCAATATGGCTTTTCTATGCCAGAAGTACAAATCCTTGCACGTGTTCAGAAATTGCTGCTGCAAGATTTATTTATTAAACTAAATAAAAATAAATAACTGTGATACTTATTTATCAACCAAAGCAAGCCTGAAATAATTAAATCTTGAATTTTTCCTCTTCTCTGAACCTAGTCACAGCTGTATGGTTGAACAGATTCAAATACAGTTGTACTGAAGCTCTGTTATTTATGCATGTGAATACCACCAACACACCTTTAATTCCTGTGTCGTGTTCTCAAATCCATGTAGCATTTTATATGGAGCAGGCAGTGGACCACTAAGGTTAACACTCAGGATCATCTGGTTTAGCCGATCCAGGTCATTGAGAAGGAGTCCTGTGCATTCATCATCACAAGCTGGGGGAAGAACAACAAAGCTCATTTCTTCCTGCTAAACATTTAAGACATATGTTCGATTTAGAAATCGTATGGCACACATGCAACTCTGTGGGAGGTAACAGTAATTCCATATATTTTACTCCAAAAGTGTAATGTGAGCAAAAATGGTAACAACAACTAGGGAATAGGAGAGACATTATTGCATAGGACTTAATAATGGGATAGTTTAATATAAAACACAAAGATCAAAATTGATAGGCTTACCTCACAAAAAGAGGAAATAATTAATGTTGTCCATTATGGACTAGCCAATATAAAATATTGAACTATCCAGGCAATTTGAATGAAGTTTGAGAAAAGTGGAGGCGTAATTTGGAAAATCTAAGGAGCTCTGCAAGAAACATAGTATGCTTATGGATTTGAATACAAGAAGAAACCTAAAAAATCTCCATATAACAGCATGGCCAAGCATACTAAACCTGTAATGCAGACAGCTGAAAGCTTCCAGGTAAAAATACTGATAGTTTTCTTTAAAAAAATGCTTTTCCCTACTTCTTTCCACTAACCAGCTTATAAGCTTTTCATGTATGATTCTTTTCTTGCAAATATCCTTCAGGATGAAAAATATTGTTGTGTGCTGCATATATCAAAAGGAGTACGCATTTTTTCCCCCCTTGCTTTCGATTAACTATCACAAGAAATTATCATCTTGTATCATTTATGCAGTAGACAGGAGAATTCTTCATCCTTTAGAACAGAGTTGTGGGAATACCTTTCTGTTTCTCTGCATAAAGACTACACAGAACTGGCAAGCACAAACATCTCAGGAGATGAAGCAAACTGTGAAACAATGAATTCACTGGTGATGTTAAGAGACGTGGAGAGTTGTACCTAAAGTTTTACGAGTGTGTAATTATTTATTTCAGCAAAGCTAGGCAGTTTAATAGCTAAAAAAACCCCACTAAGCAAAGTGTATGTTTTTGTAGAAAAGAGAAGTAGTTTTCAAAAGAGAATTACTTCTTTTTTCCCCGAAATCTATTCTTCATATAGATTAGATCTTTTCTGTTCATTAAAGTTTTCACAGTTACGTAAATATGGTTCTTATTCTGTTGACTATTCAATATAGCAATGACAAAGTATAGAGTCAAATACAGAGAAAAAACAAGAAAATTATTTTAGTCCACCATGAAACTCAAGTGATGATTGAAAAGGAGACAAGGTAGACACTGGATTAGTGTAGTAAGAAGTGGGTGCAGAAAGCTAGATACTATTGTTAGTTTAAGACTTCCTTTTGCATTTTCATTGCTTCCATTTGCAGACTTCTTCCTCCTATTTCACAGTATTTTGTTACATAAGCTGAACTGCACTGGAACTGCAGTCAATAACTGTGGGCATGATACATTCTGATTTATGCCTCTACATGAAATTTAACCTTCCCCCCAACTTATTATCATCCCAGTTCTTGCCATCTGTGTGCCTTTAGAAGCCTGAGAGAATTAAAGGAAAAGCAAGTTTTACAGCAAATAGTGTTTTATATAACAAACACCTGTTCTGTAGCTGATCAAGGACGTAAGGAGAACTGATAATCATTTTTCAGGGTGAAAATAAATGATCTTGGACCTGAATAGAGTTGGCCTCTCTAGTCTGTTTTTAGCTGTGGGTTTGTTTTTTTTTTCTGATATATTATTTCACTTATGAAACAAGTGAAATCTATTCACCTTCAAAGTTCTCCTAGTGGTTGGTAATAAATTGTAAAAATTTGTTATGTGTTAAAGACAAACTCAGTTCACACCAATAAGAAAAAAGTGAACAGCCCATGAAGAGATGAAGTATTCTCAATGAGTAAGCAATCGATAAGTGAGCATTCAGTATAAATTAACACCTCTTGCACAATAATCAGGTTGAAAAGAGGAACTGCATCAAGTGAGACCACAGCTGAGTAGATGAGACAGGACTCAGCTACTCCAGTATGCAGTCTGTAATGTACTGCAGCTATGGGAAATATTTCAAGAGCATGATTATATTTTGCAAGACTAAATACTTATGTGTCTATCTATAAAGCTGTCAGGATAAATTTGTGTCTAATATTAACAAATGCAGCACTAAATTCAGATCATTACAGCAGTGCAAGCATGTAAGAGGCAAATCATGCAATCAATATTACAATAATTCAACAAGCAATTAATGCAAATTTTCCATTTTCACCACACTTTTCCATGCACTTACCTCTTGTGAGAAGCATGTCCAAAGTATGCATGCCAAAAGAAATTCTTTTAAGTTTACAGACATCTAACCATTTATTCCATCTTACAAAGAGAGATAATGAACTATAAAAGAACCACATCTGAATCACAATATATTTCTCCAATTGAGTGATTATCTGACACTATTTTGCTCTAATACATTCATTTCTGTGAAGATTCAGAAGACTGTGTTATGACTAGCTAACTTTTGGTCTAAGGGCAACCATGCAGTCTCTGACAGGAGGTGGTATCCTATGACAGTCAGTGACTCTTCAGTATCAGCTTCCTGTCGCTTCACAGTAAAGTGTTGAACTACTCATTAATCTGTTGGCTATTACCTATTTTTCCCATTTTGACACTAGTCTCACACCAAATAATAAAATAGCCTTCCTGTGCCTTCCAAAACAGAACCCCATTAGAGCTGAAAGCTTTAGCTTCCTTGCCACTGCTGCTAGTTTCAGGTAGCTTACATGATTAATATGTCTCTAAAACCTGGTAAAATTCATATCTAGATCAGGGTCTAAAACACCTACTCAGGTTTATTTCTGATTTTCTTTATCTATAAATCGTCATCTGCTGGTTCTGATACATACCAGTAGTAGCTGAGTTTAAAGACTGCTTGAGTTGGATGAAAGTCAGGATTGTGGGTCTAAACTCAACAGGAGCTCACGTATCACAAAAAGGGAGAACAAGTGATAGTTTATCAGCTTCTAGGCCAAGCAGGGGTGTCCTAATTGAGCCCATGCAGCCTGAGAAGGAGTCGTCCAACATGGAGGTAAATTGAATTCTTACAGCTCAGATTCAAGGACAACAACTTCTGTGAAACTCAGAACACTGCAGAAGCTAGTCCAAGGCTTCATAGATATGGTGTTACACACAGGATCTTTCTTTTCAGCTCACTCTGTAAAGTCTTGCAAAAAGAAACTCCAAGCTCCTGCTGAAATAAGCACTGTGTAGGAGCTGGGAAAGGCTTAGTTTCACAGATTCTACAAGATCTACTTCTGACAGAGACAGCATCTCTGCCTAGTTCTGAATTTGGAAGGGCTGAGATCATGGGAGCTACTCACTGTTTTAAAGGGAAAATCTTGATTCTTCCAGGACCAGTGGCTGGGACCTCCCTTGTTCTTCTTGGTGTAGGACTGATTGGCAGCTGGGAAAAAAACTCCCTCTCATTGCAAGCATCAGACTTGAGTGTAAATATTTAAGTGCCCAAGACTTGCCATTAAAGGAATCTCATTATATCATTTTCTCCTTCTACCAATATTGAATATTTAAATTTATAAAGATGAAAGTTTGTTGACCGCAGCAAGGCTGAGGGTCTTTTTCTTTTTTTTGCCCCACAAGACTGAGTTAAGGAAAAATTCCTAACAATTAAATATCTGCTTGATCTCCCTGTGTCATGATTGCTTCCTGTTCAGTCACATCAACTGCTTTACATTTAGGCTTTTGCTTGACCCCAAGGAACATTTGTGACAGGAGCATACATCCAAGGAAAGGTTTTCAGTTTGTGTTGCAACAGAGCTCAAAACATTGAAGACCTTTCTTTAGAAGTCTCCGTTGTAGTTATGACAGATACCCTGAAAGCATTCAGAAGGTGAGTTCTAACTTGCCATATAGTATAGAGCCACACAAAAATAAAGCCTTGGAAGTTCTCACCAGGATTGTTTCGTTCCGTAAATATGGCACAGCAGTGAGCATAGTCACTGTTCCAATAACTGCAATCTAGGCTACTTCATTTTATGTACTACAAACTCTACAACTGAAGTGAAGTGGAATGTCACAAGGTATAACAAAAAACACACAAGAGGATTACTATTTCTAAGAAAATGCATGATTGCTACAGGCTTGATTCAAAATCTGAGAGAAGATTTGAGAGAACTTTTGTCATCCTTGACAGTATACAATGATGCTGGCAGCATTATTAAAATTGGTTTGCAACCATAACTAGTTTTTATTGGCTACTGACTTCTGCAAAAAAGAAGGGAAAGTGAACCTACAAAGTAAATTACTTAAATTCAAAATCTGTAAGAAAGTATTCATCAGCAGAGTATTACGAATATTTGTAGAGGACAACTTAGATGGTTGCATTAGCTGGGGAAATAACCCAGCTACTAGCCATACTAATGCAAAAAATTAGAATTTTTACGATGTGTAGTAGACCATACCCTTGTATTACTTGTTTTAAAAAGAAAACCTACTTTTCGGACATAATTTTTTGTTCCCTGATGGCATCCTACAGAAAACAAAATTGTTCTGTTCCAAGAACATAATGGGAATGGAATTCTGTCTGTGCCATGCACATATAATTGTCTTACCATTGTTATTTATCAGTAAACGAAATCTTCCCCTTTAAGCAGTGGCTTTAAAAAAAAATAGATTCTATTTTACCTGTAGCTCTCTAAAATATAACTGTTATAACACAGCACTGAAAAGTGACATGTACTAAGCAACTGAAAAATGACACATTATGAAAAAAAATGTAAGAACCTGGTAAGACAGATTTTCAGCTATATCAGAAATAGATCACTTTAGTGAACATGCATGCTTCTTTGCTTTTTTCCCCCCACCTTTTCACTAGAAATCTTCACTTAAAAAATCTTTAGAATACTTATGATAAGCGCTATGTTAAAATCAAATTGTTATATTTAAAGAAGAACGCATTACAATATTTTGACTAAAATACCTCTCTGATCTGATTTAAATATGCATTATTTGGTTTTTCAGGTCATACTGTGTGGTGACCTTTTATAGAATTTGCCAAAAATTCATTACTCAGGTGATTATTCTTTGTTAAATATTCAAAATAAAATTTCACTTTCTTAAACATTAACTATACCATACTAACAGGACAGCTTAATCACACTATGTCTTATACTGCTTACAAATACACTTTTTCAAACATGGGTGACTGTATTTGCACGTATTTTCTTTAAGTGAGACCACTTTACCACCTAACTAGGGGTTCTTCACACTTTTGACAGGTACAATGCAATTGCAGTAGCTGAAATGGCACTGCAAATGAGCAAAAGTAGGTACATGTATTCAGCTCATTTTAAGTACTGAATGCAAACAGGATTCTGTTCTTGACACTCATTTTCTGTACATTAATAGTACCACTGTTTTTACTTTTAAGGCTTTGTTACAACCGAAGTTGGTCAGAAGAGAATTTACTGAGTATTTTCCAACTGGTTGATATAAGAAAGTAAAAATATATTGTAAACAGAACCAAATTGTCAGCTGCATTAAACTCAGATTGGAACAGCTCAATATTCTGAAAGCAAGGAAGGAAAACTTCAAAGTTGCCCCAAAGGTGTTTCTAATGGTTCTTTGACAGGACAAGGACTATTAAAGCACATTAGGGGCTGCAGCAACGAGTCCTTACCAACAGCTGCACTCTGAAGCCTGTGACATACCACACACTGTTTACCCTGAGCAAATTCCCACCAAATCTATGCCTGCCACACTCCCTTTGCCACAGCCTTGTGCCCAACACAGGCTACAAGGATGTTTGATCTGCCTTATTTTCTACCATGTCAGGGGTACTGCATTGCACTAGCAAAGACGGGTTTGGAGTAAATATGGGTGTTGAGGAACCTTTAAACAAGAGGAATATCATATAGTAAGAGCTAATAGGCATATAAAGTGTCTACTGAAGTATTTAACTGCAGTTTTTGCAATTTATGACATGGTTGTTATTGATACAGTATCAACAGTAAAAAACTAGTTTCTGTGACAGGGAGATTTAAAGTACCTCCCATCTGTTTCTATAGGTGGCTCTTATCTTTATGACTAAAGAAAAGAAATCTTCTCATTTGTTTCCTCACTCCTAGTGGTCAAATGAAATGTCCATATGCACATGTGAAAGGCTGTTTTTCTGGTGAAAACTGATTACTTACTTTAAGTAAAGATGTCACTAAAGATAGCTTAGATATATTTCAACACCCGCATTCAAATATGTTGCAGTTCAATCAGAGATTATAGCAAATAACATCTTTCAAAGCAAAAAGGTGGAAAATTTCATTGGCCTGCAAACAGCTTTTTCCATTCACAAAGAGGATATTTAACCTTATTATCCACACAATGAAGTAGCCTGATTAACAAATTGGAAAACCATTATAAATGATAACTTGCACTTGGGCTGTTTCGTACAATGAAACTCTGTCATCCTGGATACCCAAAAGACTTTTCAGAATACTGACAAAGTAAAAGACTAATAAAAAAACATACTAAGTCATGTCTGAGATTGGAAAAATAGGATAATACTGGCAATAATATAAGAGCTATTCAGGATATTGAAAAATGAAGTAATTTTCATGTAGATACTACTCTGGAAAACATAGTTCTTATTTTAAAATTTTGTAGCTGTAACACTTATGGACTTCACTTGCAATTACAATTCTCCTTGACACATAGAGCACAAAATGGAACTCAAACCATAGTTATTTCAGCAAAGGGACTACTTACTCCAGTTGCAATCATTTTGCTGTAGTTCAAAACAGAGCTTAAGATACCAAGTTCAGAATTAGGTCCTAAAATGCATCACACTGTAGGACATTAGAAGTTTATTTTCCTTGAGTACACTAAGCTTTTAATCAATGAATCAATGCCACGTTGTTAATAGTGAAGAAATAGAAGCAGTTATATCCATATTCCCAGAAATCTATAATTTCTACCTGGGATACAGGACTAATGCAAAAGCACTGATTTCAACAGACTTACTCAGAAGCTTAGTTCTGCTGAGCCCTGGTGACTGAGAGCTGATCACAGCCATTAAGTTCAGTGAAAAAATGTTCTGCATTGTGTACCTCCTGACCCTATGTGCCTAATATCTTCCTCTTTAACCACTCCAGGAAGCCATGCATTCCATTCTTGACTTGTATGATGCCTTCAGACATTTTAAGCACTTCTTTGTTTAGTTTTCCATTTAGCTTTTAAAATGTTTGCAATTTGTTTTTACTTTACCATTTGATTTTAATACTAGAGAGCTGTGCACCTCTGGGTATTAAGGCACAAAAGAAATTAATTCTTTGGACAAGCAAAACCAAAAAAAAGTAGATAGTGCCTACTTTTCTTGATGTTACATGTCCCTCACATAGACACCCCACTCTCCATGAAAAAGCTCCAATTAACGATAAAACATTTGAACCAGTTCACTGTGCCTTGACAATATATTCAAATATGCATAGATTAATAAATATTATATTCTGTGGACTTACTGGAACTCTACCAGTATTCTACTTTAAATTTAACAATCATGGCATTGAAGGGGAAAAAAAAAATCACGTAAGGTTAGTCCCAACACATCTGGGGGAGATGTGGAAGAAGAAAATGCCTTACTTCAGTCAGGGCTCACCAAGTGTTCTAGAAACATTTCGCTACTTTTCTTTTCTATATAAAATATAAGCATACAACATTACATGATATGAGATTGTGGGCTCAAAACAAGCATTATCCAAATTAATGAAAAAAATTTCAAACAAAAATACAAGATCAAAATTGAGGGTAGGACAAAGATAGCACTACTTTAGTAAAATATAAATTGGTGGTTTAGGCTATTAGTTTTCTATTTTTAACAAAAGAAGTTCTTTGCTGGATATAATGTACTGTCATTCCTTACATCTTTTAAATTCCAATGGATGGTCGTTGAACCAACATGGTCAAGTAAACCTCAGTAAAAATTCTGTGTGTGCCTCATGGTATAGAGCATTGAAATTGCTGGTTAAACATTTGGATAACACTAAAAATTCACCAAGAGCAAATATTGTCACAACACCAGTGACAACCTTTAGCAAAACTACAGACTCCAAAAAGCCAAAAAGAAATCCTTCAAAGTTTTGTTTTCAATTTTTCAGTGATAATATTAAAAATTATTGAGAGTTTTCTTAACATCTCAAGGCTTGTGAAAAAAAAACGGACCGGATGCCAAAGTAGTAAGAAACCTGGGGATTATTTTCGAAGAAACCCACACAACTCACTGTTACACAAGCAGGTTTGAATTTCTGACATACGACAAACACAACCAGAAGTTAACCAGAATTACATTAGTATACGTACAAACGCATCTCATGCCGTGACGCGCATGCCGATGTTCACAGCCAGCACACTTCCACCCCGTGAATCCAGGCCTGCAAGTGCACTGTCCAGTGATAGGGTCACAGGGGACAGGCAGGGAACCATATAGATCACACTCACATGCCTGGCAGGACCCTCCTGGAATTTGTGGGTTTCCTGTGTAGCCAGAAGAACATCTAGACATTGCAAATACAAAACAAGATTTGTCCAACTGAGATGCAGAGCACAAAGAATACTTGGCAGTATTTTAAACGTAATTTATATGAACATTCATGAACCATTTAAAAAAATCTTTGTTGCTTCATGAACAAGAGAGAAACATTGCAAACTGTCCAACAAAGTGACTTCCAATCAGGACAGTCTGGATGGAGGAGGTATGCAAAAGTGATTCCACATCCCTAACAGTTTTCAGTTACACCACAACAAAAAAATTCCTCCACTATCATAGTTTGGCCTATAGACCTAGCCACTTGTGTTTCGTATCAGACATGAAATCTCCTGGTAGACATTTGCCAATTTTGATCATCTTAATCTCTCAGTGTTGTGATGGATGGGACAACAGAGGCTGTTTAGGTTATTAATTCACAACTTGGCATTAAAATGTTTATATGTAACCGTCTTTCACAGCCAATGCCCATGAGGGCACAAGTCACTAAATCAAAGGGTATGAGTGACATCAAGATATACTATTAGAATGGCATCTAATTTTAGATACATTTTGTATTTTTCTGTTTAACTTCTGAGACCTGGAGAAAAAAAAAACCCTTACACATCAAAAAGCAAGACTAGGAAAAGATCTGTGATATAAATAACACTGATTAGCAGTTTACAGTGGTGTATAGAAAAATTGTCCATGTTGGATGAGTTTTAACAGCATATGAAGAAGAAATAAATTATCCAAAGGCATGTATTTAAACACAGTAAATACATGCTTGTAATATCGAAAAACATTTATCTCCTTCATGCCTTTTCCTCATTTAATTGTCCCTCTTTCTGCTTTTTCCATTCATCCTACCTTTCACAGTACTGGCCTTCGTATCCAGGTGGGCAGGCAGTACACCGGTAGTCACTAGGGCCTTCAGCAACACAAGTAGGGCTAAAACTAAAACGAAAGCAAATAAAGAATTTTTTTCTACTCTATTGCATCATTTCACTTTAGTCAGCAGTGCAGAAAGGCCCAAGAAGTTCCACTCTTTATGTAAATGGCAGCATTTTCTTATCTGTTTATAAAATCCTGTGAGAGATCCCTCTTTTCTTTTGCAATTTTTGTGAATGCCTTGCTGTGATACTTGCAGAGTTTGGACAAAAGCTCTAAGGGCTGTATCCAAGGGGAGGGAGTGAGCAGCGCCCATGCTGTAAGCTTGTGTGATTGAATGGTGCTGTCACTCACAGTGATCAAGCAAAGAAAGCACTGGGAAGGATGTGAAACAAAAAATTTAGAAACTGAGCTAATGAACATCCAGACTTTCCAGTCTGATTTCATTTTATTTTGAATGAAAGGAGATAAGCTGGGAAGAGTTTACTTGAAGTTAAGATATAAAGAGAGAAAAGGAACCAAAGTCATATCTGTGTGGAATCTTCCAAAAAGGGAGCATCAGATGATCTTCCCAAGGATGTATGAGAAAAGCCCAGTCTACAGAGAAAAAAAACCCTAAAAACTACCTCCTTCATGATCAGGGGGAGGTCTTATTTTAATCACTGAAGACACTAAATTATCTTTTCTAAGTCACTTTACTACTGACCGTGTTGTGTCCCTGTGGGCACTGTGCAAAATAGCATTTAGTTGAAATGTTACTGTACTAAGTGCCTGCACAGGCAGTTAAACAAAAAGAGTAGGTAGGGCAAAAGAACAGAACTAAATATTAAGATGGTGCAAAACTGTAAAACTCCTTTAGCTCTTTGTGGAAGAAGAACCAGAAAAGCACAAGAGCTCCTTCTTGGTAGAGTACAGTCAGCATCCTCATCTAACTTGCTTATAATGCATTAAGTCAATAGTACTTGAATGAGTATATAAAATTACGCCTTTGCAAAAAATGTAAACAAATTGATCTATTACTCACAAACTCATTATCCAACACATTTTCAACTCCATAAAAATAGATCCATGCTAGGAATAATTCATTCTTTCTGTTCTTTGTTTTTTTTCCCCAGCTCATAATGTTTGAAGCTGACTGCTCATTGTACAGCAGTGTAAACACAGTATTTAAAACTTAAGTGGAGTTTTATACAATTTCGTAAGTAAAAATAATTGCACTATACCATTCGCAAATACTATCATGTCAGTCATGACATAGCAAACCAATGAGATAGCTCATTAGCTATCTGTATTTCATGTAGATTATGATTATTTGACTGCCACAAAATAGCTGCAGGTAGACTTTTTCCTTAATAGCATCTTGAGGAGCTTTAACTGATCTGCAGAGGATACAAATCTAAGGTCTGATACTCTCATTTTCCACCTAATACTGTAGCTTTATGGAATGGATCTATGCCACTCTATACATCTAAAAGTCAAGCATTTAGTCTAAGCCAATTGCTCAGGCATCCTCTATCAGCACTGGAAAATGGACATGCACAGACAGACTTATACACACATTTGAAACATCTTCCCTGCCCTCTCGCCAATGGTGTTTTCATCCAGGTTTAACACGAGTGAGATGTACAGTTGTCTGTCCCTACATTTACTATATGGCTACCAAAGTTGTTGATGGCTGTAGCTAACAGAAATAGAAATCCCTTCCATGCTGTCTAGAGACATCCGAGTTAAGCTCTATAAAACACAAGAACTTCTATTCCTGGACATGCTCAGATCTGACTCCTTTCTCAACAGCACTAATAAACTATGACTATCTCATGATTAAGTGTATTTATTAAATTCAGATTAGGCGTTATTCTCTTATCTCCTGTGAAGGTTTATGAAACAAGAGAGTCTCATGATCACTTTTATGTAAGCATGACACAAAAGGCTGTGACAACACCCACAGACATGCAGGCTGTGTGACTGAAGGAGGTATGTGCACTTTGCTTGCCCTCCCTCAGGCAGCTTGGCAATTTGAGTGTGCACCTAGAACACCTAAAGAGAGCTTTTAAAAAAAACATGGAGATAAAACAACAGGGAAGGGTTTTAAACTAATAGAGGGGAAATGTAATATAATAGGAGGAAATTCTGTACTCAGAGGGTGATGAGACACTGGAACAGGCTGCCCAGTGAAGTGGCAGATGCCCCAATTCCTTGAAGTGTTCACAGCCAGGTTGGATGGGGCTTTGAGCAACCTGGTCTAGTGGAATGTGCCCCAGCCTGTGGCAGGAGGGTTGGAGTTAGATGATCTTTAAGGTATCTTCCAACCCAAACCATTCTATGACTCTGTGGTGCACAGATTACCCATGGGCCACACATTTCTCACCTGTAGAGCACTTCAGCAACACCCACTTCCTGAGTTTATGTTAGCTTTTAGATAAGATACTGACATAATCTCAGGAGCACAGTGTGGAGAATATGCCTAAATTCTTGTAGCACGGTGCCATAAACATCCAGGTGAAGAGTCCTGCGCATTTTCTGATCTGATACATGTATTTCTGGGCAATCAAAGGTTTCTAAGCACCAGGAAAAAAAATAGGATGGAGTATTTTCAGCACTTCATACTGCCAGTACCATAAAAAGTTTTCTCCAATGTATTTGCTGATTTGCAAAGCTGAGAAGCTTGGTTGATCTAGTTCTTTGCAACTAGAATGTCCTTTTATAATACTAATAGACAGAACACACAATCAAGTTGTAACAGAAAACGCTCATGAAATGGGAAAAACTCAGAAAACCTTGCAGTTAAGACTGCATTATGACTTTCTGAGATAAAGGACATTTCTTTAAATATATGAGATTTGGAGGTATTCTTAAAAACTCTTGCTGTGCGTGAAAGACCATGAGGTCTTTATCTAGTAATGTTTGAGAAAGGACTTTCCTCCTTCAAAATAAAGCCAAGACCAGTCCAAAATGACAAAACGAAGAAGAAAGAAGAAAGAAGAAAACCCCTAAATTATCAGCTGTACTGACTGAAAGCCTCACTAAAACATCCTAAAGGCCAGACAAAGCACATAAGAATGATTTTACGGAACACTTCCAGCTTTTCAAAAGCACAATCGAGAAACACAAACCTGTTCAGAGCACTACTACAGTATGATGCTAAATATCATTAAGAGCTTCTCAGCAAAACAACAAACAAATCTCAAGTGCTAAAGTATCATCTGTTGGGAACACATGCAGACACATCATGGAAAGGCTCATTAGCATAAAGCAACCAATAAAATTTATGCTGCAATAACTATATTGCTTTTAAAATATTCTTTCACAAATTGCCTAAAACTCATGTAACATTAAATAAGGAATCAATAAATTCCGTAGTGGAGCAAGAAAGGCGCTGCAGTTATACCAACATAATATATGAGCATAAGACTTTTTGCAGCTCCCTTGTGGCTATATTGTACTTGATTTCTGCTCTAGCTTCATTTATGAGAATACCTTTATAATACACACTCATTATCTTGAGTATTGCATTTTCTATCACTTATTAATTTATTCATCACAAATTAGCAAGGGAGCAATTTCTGACTTTTAAAGGAAGATCAATTAGCAAAAGTAGATAAGAAGGTTTTAGTATAGCTTCCATAACACAATTCTCATGCAGCCATCTGAAAAAGGACACAGGGAGCCCAGAACAAAGCTCTGGCTTGCTGGAAAGGCAATTGTGTACCATGAGTTTGCTTGTTACTAGAACTTACTTGTTACTAGAAATGGATAGGGGACAAGCACAAGGCTGACAGTCATCCGGAGAGCCTTGGACAATGCCATAAAATCCCGCTGCACACCTCTCACAGTGGTGACCAGCAGTATTGTGCTGACAATTCTGCCGAGGAAGGAGACAGAATGAAAGCTGTATTTGATAATTATAAGGAAGCAGACAGCATTTTGTTCCCAGCCTGAGGAATTCAAACTTACTTCAATACATAATTTCTCTCTCCCTGATATGATTCTCAGTGGGAATGCTTGCTTTAAGCATCTATCAAATGCCTGCTGAGTAATATACGGGCTTAAAATGAGAAAGAATACAGCTACTGGAGAAGGAGAAATAATTAAAATTCAGTCTTACTGTATCAGGTCATGTGTATTACTGCCTGTAAGAGCAGAATTGTGTTTACTGTATGACACATGGTACATTGCTTCTTTGTTTTGCTTCTTTGTCTAGCTTTTCTTTTTACCCAAACAGTAATTCAGGGGTGAAAAAGTACTGCATAATCTGAACTCTAGAGAATCAGAATGGAAAACTTTAAAAGTCTGCTTTTATGACTCTCCCTGAACTTTGACAATTAAGCTTCTTAGGCAAAATTGTATTAAAATATTGTCCTCTGTTTTTTTAGATTACTAGTCCAACTTAGGAATTTCACATTAAGATTAACCTGGTGCATAAGTTTAAAGTGTAATACCTGACAAATTGATGTTTCAGAGTCACACATAGTGCTGTGTCCATGACACTGACATGCAACACAGGTGCCTAAGGACTGAGCAGGTGTCCTTCCCGCAGGTGGAGATGGAAGCCTGTAAAATCCTGGAGAGCATGACTGCAATAAAAAAAGATGCAGAAGAAAACAGATCATTACAGAGTAGACTGTGTATGGGGAGCACTGCAAGCTCATCTTTCCAATCACCAGTTTTTACAAGTTGTGAAAAGAATCTGACAGGCTTCCAGCTGTCTTACAAACAATATACAGTACTTTACAGATAACAAGAGCCAGCCCTAATTGGAAACATGGCTGAAAAATCCCTGGAGCACTCCAGTGGATTCAGGCTTTTATGCTACTGCTTGAGAGAGACTTCATTCAGATGCAGAACACCTTTCTGTTCTCACTGTGCATCAAGCATCATTCCTTTCATTACTTAAGAAAACAGTTTGCTTTCAAAATAATTTTTTTTGCATGGACTGTGGAGAGCAAGCATGATGATTCTGTTTCCTTCATCCCTGCTATGTTTTTAAGGTTCGACAAGCTGGTATCTGCCTACACACTACCTGATGGGATAACAAGCAAAAGCTGAATAATAATCAAGAAAATGGCTGCATGGCTGCATTATTTATACCTACATAATTTAAAGACCATAAAAGTACAGAATTCAAAATGTTAAAGGTTTTCCAAGTCTTGAGACTATCAGCCCCAAACAAGTCTATCCATCACTAAGTCTCCTCTACTGCAGCTTGGCAATAAAATTCCGAGAATAACCCAAAAATTGCAAGCAAAGCTGACACATGCAAAATCAAACACTTGATCTTTATTTCAGGCTTATTACACAATTCTGAGGAAGCCCTTACGCAGCTCTCAGAAAGCACACAGCTAGGGCAGCATAAAAACACAAACAGGAACACTTTGACAGTTGAGACCCTTAGGGCTAAGTGCCTACAGAGAAGTCACTTGTCCCACGTATAAATCCCACCACCTAGTGGCGCCAGGAGCCTGTGAAGGCTGTCTCATGAGGTCATTTCCGACTGTTGACCACAATTTCTGCTTTTTGGAAAGGAGTAGTACACTTTTCACACAGCAATAAAATGGATGCAAAATAAAACAGAAGAGAATCTGGAATAATAAATTTTTGTGACCAAAAACAGGATTCTTCAGTGAAGCACTAGCTGACATGCTGGATTTATTCATACACCACCACTCTGACAGTTTTATAATCATTGACAAAACCTCCAGGAGTCTAAGTTATGGAAAAAAGCATAAACACAATTATTTTCTTTAGAATCACAAAGAATTAATCTTAACTCATTTCTGCTTTTCCCTTTTTATTTTGACTTAGACTACATTAAGTTCCCTGAAGCATAGAAACAGTCTATCTTCTCTTTCATGGTTGGTGGAGAATTCTAACCTAGATAAATAATCTCAAATGAAAGTAATTCTTTCTTACTAAAATACCCTTTTTTCCCCTCCCTCTCTATCCCCACAAGTGTACTTGTCCAAACAAGATACAAAACACAGCTTTACAAATTCTGAGTGACTTCAGAATCAAATTATAAATATATGGTACATCCTCAAACAAAATTAATATCTGGGTTTTTTTTCTGATATGCCATTGACAGTCTTATCATCTATTTTGATCGAAGCATTTCTGAGATGAAATAAGACACAAAAGAGAAAATAGATTATATTTTTAATTGCTAGTTTGGAAGTTTTTCAAAAGCAGCCATTAGGAAAATTCTTACCACTGCTTTTGCAGCCCACAACTAGCTGTGAGAAAAAAAAAAAAAAAGGAGGGGAGGAGATACAAATGTCACTTCTAGTAAAAACTGCTGTGCACGTAGTCTTCACAATGCTATTATATGGATAAAGCATGAAACAGATACATACACCATGTTAGCATCTGCTTAAAAAATTCCAGGATGTCAGATGTTATTTTCCTGCTAAAATTAAATAAACTTTCACAGAACATACCCTAACCTTCACTGAGCCCACTAAAAATAAAATAAGTTATGAGCATGTGAAGATCACACAATTAAGAATGAAGTATGAAGGTTGCAACTGAGACATTTATTCAGCCCCTGGTGGGTGTGAATTAAAATAAAGTTTTAATTACATTATAGTATGTTTTTCTTCAAAAATTCAATTTTCTACAGTAATTAAAAAAAAAAAATCTGTATTTCTAAGCAAATGTTGGAGTCCATTAATTTCTCATGTATTTACATAAATTCAGGTGTACTCTCTTATTGAAATAGTGTCCAAAGAAAGTTACTTCATTCCACTTTCTTACACCCCTTTCCTACGAATTTACTGTTTTGGTTGACTCATTTGCTGCATAACACAATCAAGTATAGCATCCAAATGAAGCAGAGTTCTCACAGATAACAAGGTATCTTTCCCATTCATTTATTTCAATTTTTCTCCCATTGCAAGTTTTGGGGAAACCCTTACAAGATTCCACTTAGGATGTTTGAGGCATTTGCAGATTACTCAAGGTGTTGTTCACTGCTACCTCCACCTAACAATTGCAAGCAGTGAATTTAGAATTGCTAGTGCTGATTAAAAATGAAAACATGGTGTTCCCCACACAGAAAGATTGGCAGTCTCATCATCAAGGGCACAGACAGTCAGAAATATCAACTCCTATTCTGCAGTCAATATATCCTATCTTAAACACTTTCTCTGGTACCTATAATGAAATCCATTTTACAAAAGTATATACAAGTCAGCTGATTCTCTAGAACACCTGGGCACTTCTGAAATATGCAATCTTCAGTATGAAATTATAAGTAAAAAAATTAATAGAGTGCATGTATAAGGAGCACCCAGCTCACTTAGTTGACCAACACTTTTCTCCCGGTGTTCAGTGAGTTAGAATTTTACAACAGTATTATACCCTCATCTGTTCAAATTGGCTTGATCTGTTATCATCAGTCACACAATTCAGCCTCAGAGATGCTGTCCCAGTAAAGCCCACTTTCTTGCATTCTAAGTATTTGAGTCATTGCCATGGTTTCAGTGGCATATTTGCCTACAGCAATAAAAAAAAGAGGGCTGAAATTCCCTGTGAGAGAAATACCTGTGAGACAAAATAAGTAATTAAATAGAAGGAGAGTTGTTGCCAGTGAAATGAATTCACACTCAATTACTTTTCACACCTTGCCAATGAATGGACCAGAGAAGGTACAAAGACTTTTCCTGGGAGTTAGGTTAGTACCATACCTCACAGGACAGACCAGAATAACCCAATGGGCAGTCACATTTCTCTATCAAATAAGCCTGAGGAGCCATCCCAGACACAGGGCCACCTTCAGCAACTTCCAATGAGATCTCAGAAATCCTGAAAAAAAGGAGCAAACACCTCTAATGAGATTAGTCAAGCACTAACTCAAACCCAGTTACTTCACAGTTAGCTGCCATGGGAGGAAACAGTCTCATTTGGCTGCTTGTAGGATTCTTGATCTACAGGAGACAAACACCGGTTTCTGCATCTCCCAAGAAATTACAAAGTTAACACCACCTCTGGTCTCATTTTCTAGTTCTAGGCAACAGTATAACTACCTAAATCTCCCACTTGAGTCTATCTCTTTCTTTAATATCTTTTGAGCCAAACTAACAAAACAACATACAAAAATCCATATCTGATTCTTCATTTGGAGGGGACTCATTAAGAAATTGAAGTCACATAACTAACTAAATGCAGTTCCAGTTCATGTATCTCAGGGGTATGGCAGTAAAATTGTTCTCTTAATGAGCTTTTAACGAGGCAACTATTTAAAAAATAAAACAAAATCTATCCTCAGAAACTAAAGCAACCTAGCAGACTCTAGAACAGACTTCAAAAACATTGGACATTTGCCTTTTGGGCAGAAATTTTAAGATCAGTAGCTAGGTATCATTTATCTTTTTTTTTTTCTTTAGGATTATTTAGACATATGAACAAACAATTTAAAGCAAACATGAAATCCTACTAAAGAAGCAACTGCTAATAACAGTAAGGGATATATGTCTAACATTTTAACTTTCCAAACATTTGTTTAATTGTAACAATAATAATAATAATGATGATGATGGTAATAAAAATAATAAGTTCTCTGCCTCCCAACCACTCCTTGTCTTTCCAGCATTCTGACGGCTAAAAAGGGTTGAGTACATCATGGACAAAGACAACAACTATAAAATCTAATGAAATACACTTAATCCTAATGTATCACAATGCTGTACTTTAAGCTTACTTCTTTATTTTGGGGATTTGTCAGTTTGCTTAAACGAATGCTATGATCTGGAACACCTATTGCCTCAGAGAAACAAAAAGTGCAGAACAGTGTAAATTTTAAAGTTCCAAATATAATGCTAACCTAAGATAAAATGTCAAAGATTGTCTGACTAACTGGCTGAATAAATGTCAATAATGTGGGAAGAGTCTATTCATTAAGTGTCTGAGCACAGTGCTAATGGAAAGGAGCTCACAGAGCTGCTCACCTCTTCCTCATCCTCACAGCCTGTTCATCTACTCCCAGACCTTGATTCCTGAGGGGCTGATGCTGTTCTGCTCACTGGCATATAGGCACCAATGTCAGGATGAATGGAGGAAAAGCAAATGCCCACCACTGAACTAGGTGAGAGTTTTGTGACTGAGCTTACATGACCAGACCCACACTTCTTGATAACCTTGTGTCAATATAAAAATCCCCAAAGCAATCTAGTAACTTAAACCCTGTGCTCTCTTATTACCTGAAGAAAGGGGTTCAGTTGAGCAGGGAAATTGAACAAAAAAAACCCCAAGCAAACAAAGCCAGGTCAAAACAGAAGACTAAAAATAAAGAGGGCAAAACCATTCAGATCTGATATGGCAACGTAAGGTTACATTAAAATCTCTGTACTTTTAATGGGAAAAGAAAATGAAATCTGCCTCTCCATCATCCTCAACATTGAGGGCACAGTTGAAAAACTGTACTGTCATAACGCTGTATTTAGATAAAAATGCACTCTAGGCACACAAAGCTACCTATTGTTTGTGTGAAAACGTTACTTAAGGAAGGTCAGGCTTGGTTGAGTTTGGGAAAATGTCTATTAGGCAGCAGTCACACAACTGCTACCTGATCACTGTTGGGAATATTGAAATAATTTGCGGTGAAATTGAAAGCATACTTCAATTCAAGGAATTTATTATCACAGCCCTGTTGCAAAACAAAATCTAATAAAAGCAATGTTTCCATTTAGAGTGTCAAATGTGAAAATGAGGGCAACAAAATGAACAATAAAGGAGAAAAATGTTTGGGTTTGGATTCCGAGCAGAAACCTCTAAATCACAAATAATGCTGCAGCTTTGAAGCAGAAACAACATTAGCATTGCTAGTAAACTGTTTAGCTAATACATAACACTAGAATGAAGTTATTTTAGATAATAGATAACACTAGAATGAAGTTATTTTTATGGTCCCAAATGCTGATGCTACTTTGACTTTATTTTAAAGTGTTTTTCCTGTAGTTTGTCACTTAACCTGCAGCTTTTAAACTTTGCAATTGAAATTAAAAACTATTAAAACCTAAAGAAAAAGTAAAAATACTTCATATATATCTTTTCCTCCTCCCGTCCACAGATTCTTTTTCTTTTCCTACTATGCACAGTCAGGTGAAAAGAGAAGCTTTACTAGTTTAGAGCAGAGCCCCTATTTGGAAAGCACAACACATTCTATTTAAACAAATGTTTTATTGTAAGTCACTTAATTCAAACATATCTTTAAATTTGAGTACAAATATTGTTCTTTAGAGGGTCTCAGCTTATTTTTAATAAAAGCCTTCAATTCTCATGCAAGCTAATATTCCACTAACCTTTAAAAACATTTTTGGGGATTTATTTTGCAGTCTTACGCAAAACTTCCACTGAAATCATTCAAGGTGCTAACTTGAAAAAAATAATAATGTATTCCTGCTATATTCTACTTAAAGTCTCAGATGCCATATGATAAATGTTAAGTTTGTAACCAGACAGATCATAAAAATCCATTGTAACATAATCGCCTCCAAAATCAAATACAGAATTATACGCAAGGTTATGACTTCAGATGGAGAGTTACCAGAAAGACAAGATGAACTGTTTGCTAAGCTCTGCTGTCATAAAATGTCACATTCTGAAATGCCATACTGTAAAAAATATGTTCTGGTTCTTTAAGTGATACCTTGCAAACCTGCCTTGGAACTGAAAAGTCCTCCCCTGTTCTGCTCTCCTCATTACTGGGTAGCCTTGATAAAACGGTGGTGCATGACAGTGCAGGTCTAGTGGAGTCACAGGAGACACGCACACCCCACAACAGAATCAGCTTTGCTGCCCTAACTTTCCTCTTGATGTTCGAGCTAAGATAGTATTTGGTTTTTGCTTCCACAGCTGAACTAAGAACTGTACTGCTTAGAGGGGAGGGAGGAACATACATGAAACATGAATATGCTTCTCAAATTTTCCACATTGCTTTGGGGTTACCTTCATAACTCTTTTCCTGGGAATCCTAAATGGACTACGTCAAAAATAAATGAAACCAATGTCAAACACTTATGGTATCTGTTACTAATATTTAGCATCTAGCCAGTGCAAGCTGCATGAATACTCTTCTGTAAATTATATCCTTTAGAGACAAGAGCAGCAACAATGACAATGTTTTCTTTCACACAGTGCTGTGAGGTTGCATGGTATCTGCCCCTACTATTCACCTTCAAACTCCAAAGGCAAGGCTCTTAAGGACATATTTGTACCTTAAAAATCTAGAAATAATTTTAGCCTACCACTTTTATGACAGAATCATAAAAAAGGACCTCTGGAGACCTCTGGAGTTTATCTTTGATTATTCCCATGTCCATGCCAATAGATTTTGATTGCAAATAATATTGTGAATTAATTATTAAAAACTTTATGCAATAGTCTATGTAATTTTTTCTAGAACTTCTTTACCCCCAGCCGTTTATCTCTCATGTTTAATGTGAATACTTCCTGCTGAAGTTTGAGTTCATTTTTGTTTTTGACTTATCCACCACAGCAACAGAGAACTCATTCTTTCCTTTGTGACAAAATTTTAAGCATCTTAAGGCAATTTCTAGTTTCTAAACATATCTAGTTCTTTATATTTTCTCTCACACATCGTATTTTCTAACCTGTGATGATGTTCACTGATATCCTCTGAGCACTTTAATAACTTTTTTCTTGAATGCCATTAACCAGAACTTGATGCTTAGGCTTTACTAGTGTTGGGTGGAAATAAAAGAGGTTGCTTTTTTCACTTTGCAGGCCATATCTATTCATATATGCAGATACAGAACTAGCATTTCTCAACAAGAATATTGCTCCTGAACCATGTTCACTTGGCAATATGTTGTAAACAACAGACTCCTCTTTGAAGAATAGGTAACTAACCAGTTGTTCCTTGTTTGTTCAATTGACTGCTATTTTCAGTGTAAAATCTTACAGCTGACTTAAAAGTCAGATTGCAGCAGACTTGCAGATGTCATGCTGCTGTGTGATGTCCACTTCAAATTTAGTGTTATCTTTATTTCCTTGCATAACTGATTCATTAATAGATTGAATAGAAAATGTTGAGTCTGACCCTAATATATTTAACTTCCCACATTTCTAGGAGAAAATTCCTTCATATGCTAACATTTATATTTAATAAATATAAATGTTTTCATAAAGCATCATGTTTTCATAAAGTAGACCTCTATTCAAAAAATACATTAGGTTTGTTTCAGAATGTGTGTGCCTACATGTTTTCTGTTCTAGGATCCTGAAAACAGAGATTCTGCTTGCCTAGTGTGATTTAAATCTTCTAGTGCATAAAACTTCCCTCTCCTGTGTCTTCTGCAATGCCAAACACTAATTCCTTCTGCTCTTTCTTCTCAGCAATGGCTTATAGCTGGTGTCATGCATACAAATTCTGCTGAGAATAGGTGGGAGATCTACGAGGTTATCTGTGACTACTGCACTATTTCAGGTCACTGCATTAGAGTTACCTGCTCTGCCTCATGATATTGCCATGAGTCGCCTTGATAAGAATGTAATGAACATCATACAACACATTCATGAAGTCTTCCCGGGATACGGTTCTAGTTGGTCTTGAGTCATCTCCATAATGTTTCCAGGTGAAATCTGCCTGAGATGTCGTCCTGTTGGGACCTGGGTTACCATGATAGTATTCCCAGGACACAGTGCTTCTGCCTCTTTGGTCATCACCATAATATTCCCATTCATGCTGAAAGACAGAAACACAAAGGACAGATTAGTAACAATGTTCAAAAGAACCGCATGCTTAAGTTTTGGGGTAAAAAAAGCAGATGGAAACGTTACCTCTGTCATCTCTATCTCATGCCTTGTCAGCTGCCCAATCAGAGGGGCAGCCATGTGCCGGACAATAATTCTTGTATTTGTGGGAGGCCCGCCTCTTATGATGACTTGTGGGTAGTAAGTGGTAAAACCTGTCTCTTCTCGTGCTTCAAAGTAGATGGCATATTTCAGTTTCCCTCCGTAAGCGGTCAGCTAACAAAGCACAAAAAGAGATTTCATTTTCAATTAGCTAAAAATAAATTCCTAGGAAGGAGCTAGGTGTGCTCTGCACCTATGTGCAGCCTGATGAATGTAGGTGTGGTAGAAAATAGCAATATGTACTTGAGGAACTATCTGGGGACAAGGGCTATGTTCAAAAATACTCATCAACAATTTGTGATTATATTACACTAAAACCAATATGTTCTCTGTTTCCTTATATGCTCCTTGGTGTTCCCCCAAACCAAGAATATCAAAAGTGCAAAATAAATCATCACAGAGGTGCACATCAACATCCAAAAGGAGGGTTATTTCAATCATTTTCTCCCATGTAAGGTACAAGTGTCAGGTATTTTCTGTTTAAAAAGGAGAGAAACAAAAAAATTGCAAGAGTGTTATATTAAATTTGTGCAGCTTAATTTTTCAAATAACATTTTAATGAGAAGTTTATCCTGTGGAAAAATATAACATAGATATTTACAGATATTAACACACAAAATATTGTTCATGTTACTTTATGAATTTCCATGATAACAGAGTAAATAATTTTTAATAATGGAATAGCATTTATTTTCTTTTGAAGTACCTTCCACTGTGTGAAGACATGCTTATTGGGAGGGAAAAAAGACACTGTAAAATAGCAATATAAGATTAAAAGAAAAAAAAATCCATGTCAGTAATAAGTGGAGTTTTAGGTTTACCTTTTGTCCCTCATACTGCTCCGGAAGTCTCCAGTAAACAGGTTCTGACCGAAGATCCTGCATCACCTGTTCTATATTTGCTACTATTTCAGGAGGCTGGAATGCAATCCCTGAAAGAGTGCTACGCTGAAGCTTTTCATCCACCAGGGGCAGAATCATTTGCTCTGGCTTCAAGGTCACCTATGCATATTCAAAAAAGTGAGAAGAAAATTAACTTTATTTTTCCTCATGAAGTGTTAGTCTTTAATACTTCTAGGTAATTTCATTTCACATCACGAGCAATTTGTCACAAAGCAGTCTTGCTACTCCTTCAGGTATGAACAGTGCTAATAATGACTTTCCCCTTGAGCTTTTTGCACCTTGTGCTCATGTTAACAAAGAATGTAGTAGCACTGGTTAAAATACTTTAATCAGCAAATGATTCCATGAATTTTATCAAAGTGATTTTCATAGTGCTATTTTAGTCGCAGGCCTCTTTTGTTCAGATTGTGAGAAATGTTACCTTACAAAGAGGCAAAGTTCTCATCACCAGTTATTATACATCATGGGAGCTGTGAAACACAGTGCCCCATCCCTTGATGCGTCTATGCAATATTCAAGCTAAATGTTCTCCAGGCAATTTGCAGAGAGCGTGGCCTCAGTGAGGCTTTCTGTAACTCTAAATCCAGCTTTACTGAAAATATACGAGGATGCCACTTACCTGCTTGTAATTTTCTTAGACTGGTTGACAAAGTCTCATTAGCATTATACTGAAATCATTATTTTGATCAAAAACTGTAGTAAGAGTCTGAGTAATTCTGTGCCAATGGAAATATCACAGGGAATGTGTGAACAGATGCAAAGGGCTGGTATCAATATTTCTTTCTCCCAAAGAGTGAGGAAGACAAAGAAAACAAATGCAAGTAACAGTCATCCCATGAACAAACTGGTCATGAAATAGGAGTCAGGTAATGAGGAATCAACCAAGCCCTGTACTGTACTTTCAGTATCCTGGTATTTCCATTTACAGCAGCATCTACGGACTGATCAGACATGGAAGCACTCTTAACATCGCCAGCCCTAGGTGAGATTTACTGAGTTTGTATCATAACTGTACTTTACTGTTTAATACTTTACATACCAAGAAAAGGGTCAACACATTTGAATTTCAGATCATTCATCAGCAATGCCTTGTTGTCATATAAGACAGGATTTGCTTGTTTAAACAAGTCTAATGTCATTTGAAGACCTGAGAGTATCCAAAATAGCCACTAGCAGCTGGCAGAACACAGTCTCACTCAGTTTACAGTTCTGTATCAATTCTGAAATAGATCAGAGTACCAAGTACTAGACGGGACATGGACATACACTTCTTTAGATATGAGCATAAACACAAAAGGAAATTAATTAACAGAAACAAAATAATCAGGAGGTTTAAATTGTTTCTGCTTTGTGCTGCCACAAAGGTCAAAGCACAATTATCCAGAACTGCTGCTGTTAGGGAACTTGATTAAATTTCATAACTTGTCAGCCTTCTACAGCCTTTCATCTCCAGTCTAGCAGCATATGATGGGCAAAACTGAAATAATGAGAAAAACTGGGTCAGATCATAATAAATCACTTCATCCACTGGGAAGGGAAAGAGGTGCTACGGGATTGAACAATGAAGGGGAGAATAAGTGCTATCCATATTACATTAAGCAAGAGAGATTAACTTGATTTCAGCCTGAAGTATCCTTATCTAACTGATGCTTGTACATTACTAGTCTGGGGCTTTGGCTGATCTGCATTAGGCAGACATTCCTTCTATGGCTGGCATTCTTTCAAGCAGAGAGATGACTGACCATACATAGGGACAGAACTAATCATTTTCCATTAGAAATCTCTCCTCCAGAATGCAACTGAGGAGCATGGCAACAGTCTCAATGCGTGTTTTGTGCTTGCTGTACAGATAAATGGAGACATCCAGTCTGCCTTATTTATAAGTCCAGCATAGGTCTCAAGGCTTTCTTCCACAAACAGATAGATGGAGAGCTCTTTGTTTGCTCTGATGGATTGCACCTTTCTGTGCTTGAATTTAAATATAGCTTTGATAAGCTCTTTTTTAAAAATAAAAGAAAACCCCACCAAAACAGAAAAATCAACAAGGAAAATAAACAGATTAACTGAACTATGGGAAATTTATGCTGGACAACAAGCATCTGTGACCCTTGAATACACCTGGGTAAACCATATGTCATGTACCAGGGATTATGTTGCAATGCATTGGACCGCATAATTTCCCCACATGACTAGCTTGCCCTTTCTTGGGGTTTAATAGCTTTACTTTGGCTGGATGTCAGCTATCCTACCACTCATTTTCTTATCTACTTATTTCCTTTTAATGTCTTGACCCTGATTGTCTAATGGAACATATCGCTCTCACCACTCCTCAAAGCATAAAGAGGAAAGTGATTGCTTAAATGTTTGGCCGTTTTCTAGCCACCTCTCAGTGCCTGGCTAAAAGATCAGCCAGCAGGAAACAACATTATCGCATTACATGGCTCAGCAGTTTCCTACTCACCCACACCCGGATCAGCCCCCTTGCCTCGCTGCACTGGGTTGTCAGGCCAAAGCAATAGCAACTGCTGCAGCCAAGTGGGTTTCTGGCAGAGAGACCAAATGTACCAGACTTGCACCTGTCACAGTGGACACCTTCCACATTAACCTGGAAGAGGGAGAATATTTTTAAAAGGCAAAAAAAAAAAAATCAAGTTTTATTTCAAGATAGCAGTAGAAAAAGAAAATCATACTGTAATGATAATAACAGGGTGCCGAGAGAAATAATAATAAGTGTTAGGAAATATTCAAGGAACTCTCCAGCTTCTTATCACGTGTGTATGCAAACATATGTAATTAATGTAATTAAGGCATTTGCATTTGTATCCACTGAGTACCTCTGAGCAATAGATGCTGACTTCACGCTGAAAGTTGTAAGCACAGAAAAATTAAATGGCACTTTGGGCATGACATGCTCAATAACTGATTGATAAGATAAGAAAAATAAGTTGTTCTGAAATTGCCCATGTTAATCAAGCCTTCTTTTTAATAGGAATTAGCACTGACATGTTCAGATACTTAAGGTACAGCACTAAATGTTCTTGCCGAGAAATGTATTTTAATGGAAATTCTGTAGAGAAAAGCTTTCCCCTCTTCATGATTGTTTTCCACATCATTGAACAGTATTAACAAGGCTGAAATGTTTCACTGTTGTAATGTCAATGCTTTTATTTTCATTTTTCAATTAGTCCAAATAAAAAGCTATTCCAGATAGGGCAGATACACAATAATTTATGCAGAGCCTTTTAAAGCCATTTTCATACTGAGACCAAGGTATTAAAAAGAAAAAAATCACCAATATGAAAGCACTGCTTGGTTTTTTCTCCCCACACACCTTTTTTGTTCTCTTGAGACAAGTCTGAGGAAGTCAATCTAAAAAAAATTAAACTTTCCAAAGCTTATACATGAAATCAACATTATCCCTGAGGACTTACCAGTTTTAACCCTCATTTCCACATGTAACTCTATCAACAATTGTGCCTACACTGTATTTAGCTTAGATTTTGCTGCTTTTTGTCAGGGCTGACAATGAGGCTCCTGAGCCTTTGAAAGCTCATTTCTGCAGCTGTAACACCAGGTTTAAATGGGAACAATTACCATTTTATGAAAATCTAGTTTCTTTAATGTATAAATCTTCCAAAAAAGTTACACAAAAGATTAACCAACCCTAGATTTAAATTTAACCTTAGATTAAAATTCTGGGGGGGAAAAAATGCTTACTTAATTCAGTATTATTTGTCCATTTTCTCTCATAAACAGTGATTTTTACTTGCTTTGAATTTTGTTTCATGTCAATTGCACTTCCTTATCATTAATCATCAGCTAAATATATACTGTCCATTTGTGCTCAGAGAAACATAGAAGCAACTTTATTATTAGCCTTAAAATGATCAACAAAGAAACACTTTTATTTTAAAATGCCATCAACCTCAACTCTTTCTACTTCATGCTTACAAGAGCTACAAGAAAGACGACAACCCAGAGAAGTTGTGGAGTCTCCTTTTCTGGAGATAGCAGTCTGGACAAAATCCTGATTCATGTGCTTGAGGGGACCCTGCTTGAGCAGTGAGGTGGGAGTGGATGACCTCCAGTGGTCCCTCCAACCTGACCCATTCTGTGACTCTGTGACATGCTGGACCTAATCCAGAAATTGAGCACCAAGACGGTTAGAGGGGCTGCTGCTTATCATGTATCAAGAGAGGCTGAAAGAATTGAGATACTTCAATTTCTGCATTTCAGAGGCTGACACAGGGCAAACAGCACTGAGCTTTATTCAGACAGTCCATGTGGTCAACTCACTTCAGTTTTCTTATGGTGTCATCCTCAAATGAACCAGTATTTGTGAAATGGAACATGATGTTTTCTGTTAAAATATACCAGAAAAATGGGAGGGTGGTCAAGCAGTTTGCACAAAGAGGTTGTGAAATCTCTCTCCATCCTTGGAAGTACTGCCTCAGGAATGTCTGTCACACAAGGCACTGGACTCCACAACCTCCGTAGTTCACTTCTAACCTAATTTGTTCTACAGTTTTGAGTCTTGAAACTCAGAATTAAGTGACTGATGCCCATTTAACAAAATAATTACCAGGCAATTCAATAATTTAAATTCATCCTTCCATTTTACTAGCTCTTTGTGTCAATACAGACCTAAAGAAGAAGAATGAATCTAAATCACAGAGAGAACCTCTAGAGGTCACTTCTAAAAATCCCCTCCTAGAAGCAAGACTATTATGAATACTAGATCAGGTTACCCACGCCTCTTTCTAGCCAGTTCTTGAAAATCCCCTAGAATGGAGATTTCACATGTTCTGGATAAAGTGTACCAGTGCTGCATAACTCTGACTTTTTTTTCTGATGTCCAACCCAAAATTCCAAAGCTTCCACTTGCAGCTGTTGTCCCTTGTTACATCTTCTGACTGCTATTAGAAAGGACTTGATTCCATCAATTATTCTTTGAAGGGGCTATATAAGTTGCAATTATATTTCCTCTTATTAGCCTCTTTTTTTCAGACTAAGAGAAAGTCCAGCTCTCTCAGTACATCCCCACAGATCATCTGCTGTGAGACTCTTCTCCAGATCCTCTCCAATTTCTCAACAACACTTTCAAATCAGGTTCTAAAACTGGACACCATTTTCAAGTGCAGTCTTACCAGCACTGACTATAGTAAGAGGAGTGCACTGAGTAGATAAGGCCTTTCCCCTGCTCGCCATGCTCTTTGTGATGTCCTACCTTGCAGCTGCATTGGCCACTCTGCTCACTGCATTCAGCACAGTGGGCAGTTTGCCTTATCTACCACGAGAGTATACGGTTGGTTAATCTTGTGCTTTCCAGCAGGATTGCCAATCAGGATTTTTCCTCCCAAAATGTACTGATTCTTCAGGCCATGACACTCCAATTAATGACCTTTCTATTTTCTCAGTCATCAGGCTTTTCAAGAACCCTCTAGACTGTAATTCTACTGTTCAGCATGTCGACCTTGACCTCCTCCAAGTCAACAGTATTTTCAAATGTGCTGATCATGAATTCTGTCATCTGTGTCGCTGATGAAGGTATTGGCTCTGGGATACTCTGCTTGCTGACTACCAACTGCATATCAAACCACTGATTACTGCCCTGTAAGCCCAACAATCCAGCCAACTCTCAAAAAGCCTAAGTGTGCTGTACTTCCAAGCACAATTCCAAATAAGAATGCTGGGGATGATGATGCCAAAAGTCTTTGCTTTAGTGATCCTGAATTGGATGCAGTCTACTCAGAACAGATACTATTGCAGTGAATTCTAGTCATGAAATTATGACTATTGACTCCCTCTAAGTCAATGTGCTTTGAATTAGCACTGTGGCATACTGTGATTACTGATGAGTTTGCTTTTATTGTGCCCAGTATCTGAACAAGAATTGTATTATGGGGATGAACTGGCAACAGTTCTGTAAGAACAGAAAGAAATAAAAAGTGTGAAAAAAAGCCTAAGAGGATGCTATCCTGAAAAGTGTCAGTATGTGAAAAAGCAACTGGTAAGTCTTTCTTCATGTTGGACTCCTCCCACATCAGTTCAGAAATGCACTATGAAAACCAAGGAGATTGTTCTGCATATATTGTTTGAACAAGTAAGTGCAAGTGTCAATGAAATCTGAAATAAACTTCTCAGCAGTTATAAGATCAGTTTACAACCTTCATTGTCCTACCTTGCAGCTGCATTGGCCAGAATGATCAATGCATGAGCACTTCCCCTCTGTATCACAGCTCTGTGGATCCGTCCCAGCCAGGAAGCACTGACAAGCAACACAGTGCGGGTAATTCCAGTAGCCCAACCTGCACTCAGTGCATTTTTCCCCAGAGAATTCAGGGCGGCAGAAGCAACAGCCTGTATTTAAGTCACACTGAGAACTTAGGGCTCCAATGAGGCTGCACTCACAGGGCTGAAAATGAGAGAAAGAAGGAGACAATTGCAACTGTGCTTCTGAAAAAAAAAACCAAACCAAACCAAACCCCAACCAAAAAGGAATTCACCTCTTTCAAGTATCTGTAAATAAAATACAGCAGTGAATTTACACAGTCTAAAAATAACGTATCTAAATTATAAGGCCAGCAATTTATTTTTATTCAACAAGGTTCAAGCATTAGCACTAAATACATTTACAACACTGGTGGGACTTTTTTCACTGGATATTACTTATCACTGATAAATCAGACATTGAAAAGAAATAAACCCAAATGGGTCAAGGACCTTGGAATACTTTGTGGACAAAAGTAACTCAGAAACTACAAGCACTCTCTAAAAAGTATTTTTCATGTAAATTTTCATGTACAGAACACTTTCCTAAAATTTGAATTTCTCAGGAGCAATTGGTTCAGTGGTTCCAGAGGAATCTAGTTCAATGTCTATTACTCATCTATCAGACAGGTAACTATACTCTTTGTACAAACAAGACTCCTAGACGACAGTAATTTACACAGTAAGGGCTAGAGATTTAGTCGTGATATATTTGGAAGAAAACTTGCTCACAGAGTAAGGCTTGCACAGGCAAGTAAGGATAGAAATAGGTGATTTGCCAGGGTGTCTAGATATTCAACACAGAAGTAAGTAGCAGGGAAAACTGCAGACTTCCAAAGAATAGAAGAATCCCTCAGTGCTATTACAGTGGCAGCACTGCACAGTTAATACAGGACACTGGCTGTAATCACTGGTGTGATCAGAATATCATATGGAGAAGTTCGGCTTACAGAAGCAAACTCAGTGCCAGCAGCACAAGTTACCACAGTAACTGACATGGATAGACTTGCTAGAATTACAGACACAAAGCTGAAAAAGAGAGGAAGAAAACGTGGATTCAGTTTCTAAGCAAAACTGTTTATTACATGACTACTTAGAGTACCTTTCCTCTGATCTGAAAACACCATTTATAAAGAAAGTGAATATATACAGGAAATATACAGATGCAATCTTTACTGAATGCCAGAGAAACAATTTAACCACTCATTAAATATTAGTCTGCAAGATGACTTCCTAACCTAAAAAATAAAACCTTCTGACAGAAAGAACTTTATACTACAAGATACATTTGAACACAAAGCTGAAAATTGTTCACCATTCTCTGAAATAGCTTGGTGTGCAATATCAAAACCTAAATTACAATCAGATTCTCTGTTTGGTTTGCAGTTTTCTGCAATGGTCTCTCTCCCAGACTTAAAACAGCCTCAGAAATCTTCTACAAAGACTGCAAGCAGGAGATTCACATCTCACTTTGCAGAAATTAGCTGCAACATCCTGAAAGAGATGTGGGCTGATAGATCATCATTAATTTAGACGGTGCCATGGAACTGTCATACTAATGTGCTCACATAAAAGACAATCAGAGAATATACTCCAGAGCTCAAACAGAGGTCTTCAACCTCATTAGGCTGGTTTCAGAAGCCAAGAGCCAAGAGATATCACAGCAGCACCGCAGAGGTTTCACGGGAGTTTTTCATACATACAAAAAAGAAATCATTCTTGTCAATTTCTTTGCAGCCTGAGCTGCCTGACTAACAGCCTTTTAAGAACAAGTATTAATGGTGTTTGACTATGTTCCAAAAAGATACAGTTTTCTGGAGTAATTGTAGCAGTACTATAAATCCCTTATCATCAGTGAGCACAGCAGGGAGGAAGAAGGCATTTGAACTTTGCACAATGTCCACTGTCACCAGTTTTCAACCTTAACCAAATACTGTGCCCCTCAACTCCAGGGCATTAATAACAGCTTTCATGGCCTCCTTGACATTGTATCATTGTTTTCCTATTTCTTCTCCCTTCTCTTCAGATATTTTAACTCCGTGTCAAATATTGGAATATGAAGGATTTGAAGGCTAATGATAAGGTTTATTTCCTCTTTGAACATGGGAATAAAGTACAATTTACAACTAAGGTGGATGTTTCTTTTCTTTTCTCCTTGTTGTCTTTTATGCACAAATTAAAGCCTTCCTCAAGCAAACTTTGAGTACAAATTCCCAGTGGTGTCACCATTAAGTAAATTTGTCTCCCAAAGGCACGGCTGATTACCTGTAAATATACATCTCCATACATCGTTTTACACTGTGGTAATCTCCTCAATCATATTAAACATAGCTGTAATAAAATAAAATAAGGCCCAAGCAGGACACTGACTCAGTGTCACAGCAGAATCAACAGGGTGTTTTGTGTTACAGACTGCATACCTGAGACAGACGATCTGTAGTGCAGTAACAGATTGCCAACATTTACACCACAGTCTCACACCAAAACTTGCAATATAGAGACAAAACACAACTTATAAACCAAAAACTGTGCTCCAACTATAAATTACTGTGAAAGAGGTAATGCACATAGAGAAAATAAAAAATTCACTCACCTTGCAGCCACTGACGATGTTATGGCCCCAGTGATTTGGTGCACATTTGTCACACATCTCTCCAACAGTATTGGGAGGGCAGATACAGCGGCCACTGACGGGATCGCAGTTATTGCCAAAACGTGAACACTCACAGGCTTCATGGGAGACAGAAAAAAATAAAGCAGAGCAAAAGTTATCCCTTTATGTGACACCTGGAGAGCAGATCCTAATGGGGTTAGGATCATTCCTTTGCTGCACAGTGAACTCTCAGTTATCTGTGGACATGATGGGGCAAGAGAGGTAGGGTAAACCCTGAGAACTAAAACCAGTAGCAGTGGAACACAGGTTAACTGTGGTTGAAGGAGCTGCAATGAGAACAGAATAGGAAAAAAAAAGGCACCAACTGCAGAAGTGCAGAGACTTCTGAGATGGTGCACTCTTGTGACATAACTGCAGGAGTGCTGCTGTACAATTTCTGGGACCATGCTGTCTCCTCTAAGAAGCCACCTGAGTGCCTCTGAGCCATCTATTCAGGGAATTCACAGTCTATTTAACCCCTTATACCAATCTGAGAAATACCTTCTGAAATTTCTGCTGCTCTAAAGAGACTTTTCTTAAAGGGCAAAAGAGGTGTTTAAGTTTCTTTTTCCCTTTCTATTCCTTCTTCTTCAGCTTTCCTCTGCCTTGGGAAGACATCAACAAACTGGTATTTCCTCTCCATGGGAAACTGGTATTCTTTGCAGATTATACTAATTAAAAATACTTCAGGTTTGGAAGTGCTTCCAGAAGCGGTCTTTGCTCTTAAAGGATTACTAAGTAAACAACTAATTGGTGGCAAATCCAGATTCAAGGTATGTAAGTGAGAAGCAGTTACGGGGCTCAAGACACCCAGGTGACTGAAACAGCAGAACTGGTGTGTGGTTGTTTTCACACCCACCATGCACATAACCCATGAGGTCAGAAAAAAAGCATCATCAGCAAACTGTGACTCTGTGTGATAACCTGTTCCTCAGGCTGTTTAAAGGGCAACATAACTTTGTTACTGAAGGCTTCATTTATGTTCTTTGCCTTTACATTGCCTTTGCCTTTTCAATTCAGATTGAAACTAGAAAACAAACATGTGCAAAGATAGAACTCCTATCTATAGCTCAAATAAGAAGTGACCTTTATTTTTCCCCCACCAATGCCTTCAAGATAAGGTAATTGATGCAAAGAAGACAGCAAGTTTTGCCTCCATCATGCCAGGCACACAATGTGTTGTATGCTACTTAAAATATTTTCGTACACTATAGCTTGAAGAAGTTTCAGAATAAATCTCACTAGGAGACTGAGGCTATCAGATGTGACAGCTCTTCTATGGGCTTCCAGGCCTTACACAAAATTGGCTTAAAATGCATGGAGGGGAAGGAGATACTGAAATATTTTTTTCCATTTTTACTTTTATAATTATTTTTCAAAATAAGAGAGAAAAACACAATTGTTGCAAGCAATAGTGAAATAGAAATCTCTTTTGTATCTTTGCTGCTAGAATGTCAACACTGACAATGCTTTCGGGGTTTTCTTTGGCTTTATGGATTTATATTGCACAAGAAAAAATCAAATTATATTCTTTTTGGATAAATGCTAGATAAAAGAGATCCAATATTTTATTTGATACTTAACTGTCACAATGGAATTAAGTTTTCTGTACTTTTCTTTCCAACATGATTTGATATACTTCTATTAAATTTCTGATTTTCTTTGTGATTCATAATTTAATTCTTATTTTTTGTCATTTGAAGGAATACATAAGAAGCCTACTAAAAATAAGCATGGAAAAACAGCACACTGAAAACAGGATTCCTCTCCATCTGTTCTATTAACTTTGAAACTTTTAAAAATCTGAATTTTCTGAACATCTATAGCTGCAGCTGTTGCTTTAAACATTTGATGACCACAGGCTGATACATTTCTATTTAAAATGTTACCTGGATCTACAGTACTCTACCATTATACCATTTTTTCTTAAACTCTGTCACTTCAAAGTTTGCCAAGAGAGCAGTTAACATTTTAATGTGCAATTTCTTCAAAAGCCCTCTCATTTTCCTTCCCCAACTGTAGTTACCAACATCTTGTCATGTTTCACAATAGTGACATGTTTTTAACCTGTGGAATGTTAGAATAAGACGCTAATCACAAATAATAGAATGTTTTGCCCTTCATTTAATTTCTAAAGGCTTTAGGACTGCAGCTATCATTTGCATTTTATTTCAAGCTCTCTCATCAGTGAGCCTAGGAACCAACCTCTCCCTTTTCCAAGGAGCCAATGTATCTGAATTTTTCAAGCCAGTAAGTGATTTTGAACCTTTCATTCCCACGGGAGACAATACCATAGAGCAACATTTTCAACCATAACCTATAATCCATCCTGCTTCAAGGTTTATCCACACTACAGGTAAAATTGAATTCTGCTGCACAAATGTGAGTCTCGAGGCCTTAATGCTCCTTCCACTAAAAAAAAAAGGGAGTAAGAAAAGGAAGAGAGCTAAGCTTGCTGCTTCTGCTGCCATTCTGGATAGGAAAGGAGGAAGAACAAATTACCAGACACTGTGATTTCTGCTTCTGAAAAGAATATGCTTTATACCTGAAGAATAATAGCAGCATTCTAGCATCCCAGCAGTCAGTCACACTAGACAACTATCTATGTGTCCTGTGATCACACCTAAATGAGTCTGTGCGACTTGAAGAACAGAGTTCTGTCAGGAAAGATGGATATTTCCCTGTGAAGAACCTTATTGATTGAGATCTTTTTGATATAGCAGTCTGTACTACTGCAAGGATAGGAAGCATTCATTTCAGTCTTTGACCTAATTTCCAAAAGGACAAAAACAAATGTAAAGAGGTGGCTGGATATATTTATGTGTAATGTTAGAGTTTCAGCAACTAGAAAAGGAGACTTTTCATGTGTTTACACAAGGGACGTAGCAGAGAGTTTTACTTAAAGATCTTGTTTTACACAAAAAGTACAAGTAAGCAACTAAATATTACTGTACAGAAAAGGATTGTGGTAATGAAAGAGGATCAGCCATATAAGGGCAATGACAAGGTTTGGGATAAAACGAGAAGCAAAGGAGGTTTGTGTTTTTGTCGTTGTTTTCCTTTCACACCCCTTCAAGTTGATGTGATTTGGCAAGAATTTTAATCAGAATTCTATGATACCCTTAACTAAATTAGAGAAACTTCATAGAATTCTTTTGGCAGACACTACTTGGAGTAAATTACATTCCTGTTTCTTCTAAATGTAGTAGATTAGCCATAAACTGCCCATAAAATAGCAGAAATTGCTTGGGTCTTTCATTTTTGCCAATCACCATCCTCACCAGGTGAATGATGTACAAGGCTGTCTTTGAACACCCTAAGTGCCAGGAAAATTTGTTAGGCAATCCAGAATTAGCCAAACCAGAATCTTAGGAATAAATAGGTAAACGAACAAACAAATCAATCAATCTGTGCTTGGGTGCAAAACATTTACATACGAGTACAGCCTCCTTCCTCAAAGTTGTAAAACCCATGTGCACAGCGGTCGCACTTCTTTCCTGTCACTCCAGGCTGGCAATAGCACTGTCCGTCTCCATCGCAGTCGAAGGACTTGGAACCAAAAGAGTTGCAGTTGCAGGGAACACAGCCTCGGGAAGACTGTAAGCCGAATGTTCCAGGCTGCCACAGAGCGAGGAAGAGCAGTTAGTACATCGAATGATTACCAGGAGAAAAGAGGAAACGCTGAGAGTGTAGGGAGATCAGGGTTGCTCTTTCCTCTTCATCACTGAAATACTGCTTTTAACAAATTAAATTGTAGTGGTAAAACCCTGGAGCAAGGGCACTAAATGCCCTACACTGCTGAGAAAGAATAAAGATTTCAGAATGTTACCTGATGCTATAATGTATGTCGGCAATGTAACATGCTTCTTATGAGGCTGTGTTTCCCTAACTACAATTCTCATTTAGAATGGAATGTATGCCAGCACCATATACATACCCTGTCTCTGGCTGTAAGGTTATGTCAGGAAGAGCTTGCTGCTAAGAGAGTGAATTCAAATTCTTAGCTATGAATGGAGATCAGTTCAATTGGAAAGCCTCTGAACAACTAGATTTTATCTCCTCTGAGCAAAGGCAATATCTGTATACAGTAACTCAAGGGCAGCTTTTTAGAATGATATATAGGAATAACTTTAGGAGAACATAGAGATAATGTATTTGTGTACAATACAAACAAATAATGGGGATTTTTTAAAGACAAAAACTCTGTCTTTGGATGAGGCCTCTGTTTCTCTTCTGTTTTCTTCCTTTTCTTTCTTTTTTGCAGTGATCAATAGAAAGTTTCTACAGAACCAGAGTAAATGATATCAACTATAGTAATAAATTTCCTCCTTAACTTCACTAGTGGAGTGCAAAAAACAAAGAACTCGTTTGTATACTGTGATATGGAGTTCTGCACAAAGCTTTCAACCAAAAGACTTTGTGGGTTTCACTGCACCAACCATCAGAGGCTCCGTGGAACAAACCATACTTGATATTCAAAATATGAACTGGATCTTGAACTAGAGTGCTTTAAAACAGGAGTACTTCTCTACCTTTTTTTTCAGGCATGATGATTTTCAGAGAATACTGAAATCCAAATTATATTAATAACTTCACTTGAAATTGATATTAAAACATTAATAATAAAATATATCAGAGAGTTTGCTAGAAAAGCAGAATGTTAAAAATGAGATATTAAAAATATCACTGCTAATGAATATACATGGAACAATGTGGAAAATATTTAATTTATAATGTGCTACTTTGTGATCCAGGCATGAGGTGTTAGATTTTCATCTACTATAAACCAGTAGATCTTCAAATCAATGGACCTATGCTGGCTTTGACCATGGCAGTGATTGTCCCTCTGTACTAAGCACTAGTGCTGTGTCCAGTTCTGGGCCACTCACAACAAGAAAAACCATTGAGGGGCTGGAACATGTCCAGAGAAGGGCAGAGGAGCTGGGGAAGGGCCTGGAGCACAAGTCTTATGAGGAGTGCCTGAGGGAGCTGGAGGTGGTTAACCTGGAGAACAAGAGGCTCAGGGAATACCTTCTCTCCCTACAACTGCTTGAAAGGAGGTTGTAGCAAGGTGAGGGTCAGCCTCTGCTCCCAGGGAACCAGCAACAGGACAAGAGGACACAGCCTCATGCAGTGCCAGGGGATGCTCAGGTTGGACAAAGGGAACAATTTATTCACTGAAAGGGTGGTCAGCCATTGGAACAGGCTGCCCAGGGCAGTGGTGGAGTTGTTCAAGAAATGACAGGACATGGCACTTGGTGCCATGGTCTTGTTGACAAAATGGTTGATCAGACAAAGGTTGGACTCAATAAACTTGGAGGTCTTTCCCAAATGTAATGATTCTATGACTACTTGTTTATATGGATTTGTTCCACAGTGGAATCCCTAACCTCTTCTATTGGTGAATTCTCTGAAACTTCAGAAGCTTTCCATGGAAAACTCCTGAAATCTGATCTCTGAGGTTAATACAGAAGTTCCGCGCTCACACAGAGAATCTGCTGATAGGTGTCAGAATACAGGAGCACATCTGTGGTCAGAATTTGCCCTGAAAATCATATGAACCTAAGAAAATGCTTGACTATACATGTAATAAAGAATTAGACTGATTTTCATTTCCAAATTCTATATTGAAATGTTTTGCAAATTTCATGCTTCTGCCTAACAAAACATGGTGTATCAGAGAGAAAAAGACAGTCAAACTCATTTCATTAAATTCAAGAATCCATAAACAACTCGACTATATCTGAGGATTTCTTTTACGTAGGAAGAAACACACAGAAATGTGAATATGCACAATCTCAGGACAGACATTCAGAGTAATGCAGTGAAGTAACCAATGCACAGCATGCATGTTAGTTCTCAATATAAAGTTTGCTAGGATCTAATAAATTCTGTTTATAAGGGTGACAGTCAGAAAAAGTCTGATACTAGCACTCCACATTGTGTTAAGTTGCAAAAGACCACCACCATGCTGGGTTGAATTCTGTGAGGAGGGCTGCACACAAAAACATTTTGGTCAGTCATGCAAACCCCAAGATGAACCTCCAAGTTAAAGTTCTCAACAAAGTTTGTTTACACACAGAAATTCTAAGAATCACATTTACTGAACAAGAGATAAGATCCTAGATTACAGTTAGGAAATACAGTGAATTTTCTGAATATGTCATTATATTGTGTCTCCATCAGTGTACTGTGTGGGCAACACAGTAACCTAATACATTCTTAATGGGAAAAAACAAATTTCTCCAAGGAAATCCATATGAAAAAATACAGCATGGGTCCCAGAGTCTAGCTGAGGATGAAAAACACTGCCAGGTGTTTTTCAAACGGGGTGTGGTAAGTGTGGAGGTTTTGAGTTGCAGAGAGAACAAACAACATTCCTAAAATACTGCCCTGTTAGAAACAGTTGTATCATAATTACTTAATTTTAGTAAATAAGTTGCTTTTTTGGTCTGTGATAAGGAATTAACACTGTTGCCATTTTGGGCATTACATTCACATAACTGGCACTGCACTAAGTCAAAAATGGCTCAGATAACTGGCCATATTCACTAATGAGAACTTTTAACACCAGTTATGTTCAGTATTTTAAAATTAGATCTTAACTCTTTGCCTCTAAGGCTGATCCTTCTTGCAAACTCCTTAAGCTATTGATTTTTGAATTGTTAGAAAAGGAAGTCTTATGCTGCAAAGTCCAAGAAAATCCCACCGATTCCATTGGTTTATGTACATCTCCCACGCATTTTGTGCATTCTGCTGTTGATGGTGCTGTTTTGGGACTTATTCTGGTATGTGACTTCTTGCTGGTCCCACCACTTGCATGATGAAGCCCTTAGGACTGGGGAAGCATCCTAAAATGGTGCTTGTCTTCCGAGCCTGTCTGTTTCTTGAGAATTTCTTACACTGTAACATGGGTGTTAAAAATTAAAAAACCAAGCAATCTGTGTGAGCTCCAAACACAAGCGAACAGGAGACTTCAGCCCATGCAAAGTAGAGTTTCTCATTACCAGAGTTGCAGGCCGGTAAGCACCTCGTGGGCACCCACTGGCACTGCTGGTGCCCCACCTCCGGGGGGGTACTCGAATCTGCTGACTGCCTCCTGCATTTTCTTGCAATTTAGGCACCTGTCTGCTGATTTCACAGCGTCTGCCCATGAATCCTGATTTGCAGATACATCTTCCCAACGTGTCACACTGCAGTGACATGGATCCTAAAGCACTGCAGCCACAGGGTATACAAAACAGCTTTTCTGGAGCCCAGAAGTAGTTGGGCTTTAAGAATGAAAAGTAAACACTGTTAGAAAGTGAAGATAAGGAAACTACACCACATAAAAGAGTACAGGAATAAAGACAGGAGTAAACACTGAAGTAAACAAAGATTAATTCTAATTAACCACCAGTACTGTATTAATGAGCTTGAGATATTTGCTGGGTACCTTATGCAATCTGCAAATTCCACTGATACCAGCAGTTTTTCTCTGAACAGACTCTTTAAATACCATTGAAAATGGAGTGTGAGCAAACCACTTAAGAAATTACATAATTTTAAAGGGTGAAAATGATCCTTTTGATTTCTGCAGAATTATTTATGCGCTTTAAATTACACACAAGTGGAGGTGCTCTGAGGACACAGGCCTAACTCACGAGTCCTTATGTTGAACTAGAGAAACGTGCAGCCAGCTATAGCATATTCCTTAGCTGCCTGAAGACAACTCTGTGAAAGTTTATGAAACAATATTTCTCTGCAGTGATTTATGAGACAGGAAAACAATGTCAAGGCAAAAAACACTTTCACCGAAAAATAATACATTGTTTGGACAACACAAGAAGAAACCCTAAGAAAAAAACATAAAAGCAGAACATTCCTGCAGAGCTAAACTAGCACCCTGCTTTTTTAAAAAAAATAAACATCAGATGCTATCAGACATTTTGCAGCTTTCTTCACAGAGGGATTAGCTCCCAAAGCTGCAATATTTTAACTAATTTTTTTAAGTCAAGCATTCAAAATATAAAGTGTATACTATGTTGTATACTATGTATACAAATGTACTTATAGATAAAGTGAGGCTTAAAATGCATTCATTGCATGCAAATGCAATGTCTTGTGTTCTGTTCTAGAAAACCATTAGAAAACACTTAAAAACCAACCATTTTACCTTTCTCTACATAAGAACAATCTATGTTAATATATGTTAAGTGAAAAACAAACAACAGAAAAAAGCTTATCCAGAAGCAAATGGCATTTAGTTACCACAAACAGGGAGGAAAGCTGAAAGGAAACCCCATTTCTGGTCACTCACTTTGCAGATGTCACAGCGGCGCCCAATGACGTTGGCTTTACACTCGCACTGGCCCGTCCGAGAGTCACAGATCTCCGAGAAGGAGCCATTCATGTGACAGTGACAGGCTGCAGAGGAAGAAGGAGGAGATGTTAATGTGTTTCCTGAAGCTAAATCTAATAGCCAAATGTCTACACTGCAGCTTTTGCCACCCTGAGAAACACCTGGCCTGGGTAAAGCAGGAGGTGTTGCTCCCAAACATGGACACATTAACCTGCCCATATTAATGTGGAATTTTGCTCCAAATTACTGCAGTCAGAAATTTTGCCTCAAGTTCATTAACAGCTTGTTTTAGATGCTCCTCTCAGATCAAAGCAGGGTGTTGAGGGCAGATTACTAAATACATGTCCAGAGACTTGGAGTGGGCAGGGTAGTGATGAGAGAAAAATACAAAAATGGTACAGACCCAGTGAGAGTGTTACTGCTCTGATGACTTTATGTGGCTACCTAAAACCACAGGCTGAACAAAAATAAGAAAATAAAAGTAGGTATTTATTTGAAGGGCCTTCAAAGGTACACCCTGGGCAGTCAAAAGGCTACACCAAAGATGGACACTGGGTCATGGGCTCTTCACACTTTTCTAAGTTTGGTCCATTTGCATATCAGGGTTAATTCTCCAATTATAACTTCAGTTAATGATGTAATTACCCCAAGTTTGCCCCTCTAGTTTACACATTTTGGGGCCTGGTGTCCTTGAAAAGCAAACCTAGAGAGGGTTTGTTATGTCTAACCAGCATGAGAGAACAGCAACTAACAGGCCACAAGAAACTTCCGAGTTACACACTAGGCAGTCCAGGATTTGAAAAATATAAAAGTTAAAACCTAAGGCATCATTTCCCCCCTTTAGAGGCTTGACAAGGCCTCTACCTTGTCGAGACTTTATTCTAAATATCTACTCTAAGAGCAGTACACATCTAACAATAGCATATATAAACAAGAATTATAATTACAACTACTGTGAACAATTCTTTAATCCAGGGCCAGTTTGGTAACCATGAAATTAGTGTGGAAGATATAATCAGAGCTCAGTGTGTTATCTTTGAATGCTATCTAATGTAAGATCTGAGTTGGTTCTAAAATTATAAACAAATTTTGCTGATCTTTCCACTTTGGTTTACATGTCAATTGTTAGCTCTGTATCCAGATGAATGTCTTTGGATACACTTTGGACTAGAATCATATGCATATTTTGGTTCCAAACCTTAGTCAGGGTTACCAGCTGTGTAGATAACAAGCACAGGAAAAGAATCATTTAAACTACATCATCTTCATTTGTATCAGTCTCTGTTTTCTCAGTTGTTTAAGGAGTAGAAGCCTTCTTAACTCTGGAGTCCTTTGCCAGAGACTTTGATTGCAGTGAGGGTGGTCAACAAAATCTGGAATGGTCCTCTCCACTTGGCCTGTAGAGGATCACTGTCCCACCACTTAACATGCTGGTTCTGCTGTCCTGGAGTTCACTCCCCATTAATGTAGTTGTCAGGAAATGTTGGCAGGCTGAGAACCCAGTATAAGGTTGACTGACTACAGGGGCAGTAATGCTCTCATGCCCCAGGCTGCACTGAAAAACATACCAAGGATTATCTGCTACCATGACTCTCCAGGATTTCTGTCTCAGCAACAGCATCACAGTTCCCAGAGGGAATGTGACCCAGCTGACCAGTCTAACTCATCACAGTGCTGTTTTATAGATTTAAAAAGGCAAAGAGAATGCTGTTTCTTGAGCAAAATGGCAATGCTTCTGGCTCCTAAATGCTTATGTTTTAGGAGAAGACAAATTATGGGGAAGATGTCTTTGTCCCTTTATGTTCTTCAATCACCACAAGAACGTTTGAGTTCTTCAATCCTTTTGGCACGCAGAGATTTGGAAAAAAGCCCTTAGCACTCGCAGTAGAGAACAGGGATGTGATTGATGTCACAGGGACTATAACCACGCAGTCACTGATTCCATCAGCATGAGCTGGCTCCTGAACATTAATTTTTTTTCCCCCTCAGAGGGGAATGAACCCACATCTCTATACCAATTATCAATCTATTCTGTAAACTTGGGCTCCAGTCTGCATTTCGCCTTCCTGCAGTGCCCTATCTGCATATGTTGTTTTTTTTCTCAACCTGACACCCTCATTTTAAGAAACACTTAAGAGTCCCAAGAGTGAACACATGGCAGTCGCATACTTGCATGTCAGAAGGTGCTATGTGAGACAAGGCAGTTATATTTTTCCTATATATAGATTATTACAATAGAACCTTCCTCATTACTTCATTGGACTTGCTAATTTACAATTCCCAATTATAAATTGAAAAGATTGGTATGCAATTTTTCTCCCTGCTTTTGAGGTGTTATGAAAAAGTTGCTTCTTTTAATGAAAGCAACTTTAAGACTTGTGATTCTGTTCATGGCAAATGAATGTTTCTCAAATGTTTGCAAAAATTCTGCACTAAGTAACAAAAATGTGCTGGTTCTGCTGTTCATACCAGTCATGTAACACCTTCAGAGATTTTGATCTTCTGTTTTGCAATATATTTTCAAGAAGTAAAAATTAAAAGACCTTTCTGCTGTAATTAACATTGCTTATCTTTTCCTTTCACTCTCAGCTTTCAATACTAAACAAACCTATAATTTACCTCTTTCATCTTGTGCACAGACCTCTTCACCCTGATGTTTATATTTTAAAACTGCTGACACTCCAAACCATACACGGTGATAAGTATCACATACACGTATGTTTTGAGTATATATCTAATTAAAATGGTCAGTGGGGAAAGATGATGCTAAAGCTCAGACTCAACAAACTACAATCCTCCATGCAAATTAAAAGTATTTCACCAATCTTTTTATACAGACCTCAAAACCCAAGCTCAGTCTGATTTGAATTTTTTATGCTTATCAGGCATACGAGAACACAAGAATCAAAAAGAAAACTTACACTGATTTTATGAATAGATGAGTTTGTCCTATTTATATTACATGTTAAAGCAAGTAGCACTCCATGGTGCCTTAACTCAGTCACAGATGACTGAGTGCAATGCAGTGGTAAGAGAGAATTTGGAATATCAGGACTTTGATTGTTTTTCTTGGCTCTGGCAGTACATTCATACAGAAGAAACATACAGTCAGGGCTATTAATCTAATAAACTGTTACTCAATCTGATAAATTGCATTTATCTCACCTAGAGCTTTCCCATTCATTCACCTCTACTGGGAAAATTAGCTCTTGTCCAAACCTCCAAATATAATGGTTGTTATAATACAATGCAGCCTGTTGGAGAAATTTGTCTTACTTTCTTCCAAAATGACACTGGTCAAGATTCTTCATTCTCTCTAGATTTCTATAAATATTTATGAGCTTGTATTTATGATCAAGCCACACACTTACTCTCCTACAACAGTAGTACCTATAAACTGAAACACAGGCAAACTTGAATATTTGCTTTAATTCATGTCGTGACACTGACCTCTGTTATCATCAGCTCAACCTCCAGGTATTTGCTTCAGCACATGGAGTTTTTTCACTCCAAAAAACAACCTACTAGAATCAAATCAAATCAGGACATTTGCTCGTTGTTTTTAGATTTATGGTTTTGTTAAGATACACCAAAAAATCCAGAGATGCTATGATGATATAAAGTTGTACTGTCATTTGAAATGGTTAATGCACACAACAGCACTGTACTGAGAAAGAGAAAAAAACATTTCAAACAATTATTTGAAAGCAAATTCATGCTTTGCAATACTCTTGGATTTGGCTTTTTAATAAGGAACAAAATTGAAAACAACAAAGTAAAGGCACAGTCCCTCTGATATTGTAGCTGCAGGGCAAACTTCATAGAAGTCTGCAAAGGAAATAAAAAATCATACGCAAAGAAGAAATCCCACATGAAAGGCAGAGAGTAGATGAATACAAGGTAACTGCAAGCACAAGGATATGAATACATTAGGGGGCTCTTCTTTTCAATGATACTAACAAAAAAAGCAAAGCTTGTAATTCAACATTAAGCATGTATTTATTTTTAATATATTTTTTTAGATTGTATGTTTTCCAAACGCTCCTCATATAAAATCTCTTTCTCATGGACCTGTCACTACTGTGGAAATGGTCAAAGCACCAGCCCTCTTGATGACTCAATAATGGTGACAAGCTCCTGGAAGCTATGATTTTTGAAATACACTTCTTCTTAAATCACTTTACACACTTAACATTCTAACTTATATTACATCATTCATCGTGAACTGTTAACTTATGGAGAGAATATATATGATTGTCCAAATTTTTTCAGGCATTGTGTAAAGTAGGTACAGAAAGCACTTACACACGTGTTTGTATTCATGGTTATCTATGACTTTGTGTACATCAGTGTTTATTGCCCTTAGCTGAGAAACTTGGTGATGTTCTGCATCTCATTGGCTCCCACACACTCTCAGGAGGTCCAACACAACCTAGGATTTTCACTTTTAGACTGCAAATCACTAATAGGGCAAATTCTGGAAATGGATGTCACTGCCTCAGACTTCTCTGCTCACAATACATACTGCAGACAGAGCAGTAAGACAGTACCCCAGCTCTCTTGCATAATTTTATGCTGCCATAACACCCTTGCACTCAATGGAGTTACTCTTGTGTTTATTATAAAGGACCAAACAGGAATAAATCCTTGTGACAGTGAAATAAAATGCTTGGCTCTTTCAGGACGGTTTGTGACCTGTTTTATTCCACTTCTCAGAATGGCAAGGAAGGGTACATGAGGAATTTTTTTTAAGTTAAAAGCACTTGTTCTGCATTCTGAAATGTGCCAGCAATGGCTCAGAGAGAGCCACTGACTCCTACAGCAAGAAAAGCTCCTGTTCCTACCCAATCTTTCATCTCCACTGAATAATTTGTTGCAATCACTATGGGGAAGTACATGCTGGGGCTGATATTTGAATAACATGCCACCACTCAGCTGAGAATTGGTAGCTTGCTGCAGTGCCAGATATTTTCCTCCAGAGCACTTAGAAAAATCATCTAGTGCTTTAGGAGATTTTAGGGTCTGATTTGCAGGTCGGAGAATTTTGACCTGTAAGCAGCAGCACCTCCCAACCCTTACTGAGGTAATATATATGGGAAACAGGTTACAAATGCTGCCAGAGCTGGACCCTGAAACCGAAACATTGCTCCCTCCTTTCAATCTCACAAGTGAACAGGATTTTTCTGGGTAGCTTATAGCATTTTTTAGTGAATAGTTTTCATTTATTTGTATTTATTTTTGTAGATCTGACATTTAGTATAACCTTTTGCACCCATGCAATGCTCAGTTTTTTTCCATGTCCGCTTCAACTAGAGCTTTTTTAATAAGTTTTTCTTTCTATGTACTTTAACGCCTCCCTTTCCAGATGCAGATGCACAGTGTCATTATTAGAGCTGTAAGTACGCTGTATCATTCTCTTGCTCACACATACAGAGGCACAGTCTTCCTCTCAGGAACAAAGTTATAGACAGATCAATACTGTCAGGAGCTGTAAAAAGTTCGTGACTTACGTTGACAGTTCCTTGCATGAAGAGCATCACCAAAATATCCATCAGCACACCTCTCACAATATTGGCCTGTTGTACCTGGCTTACATATCAGACAAGCACCAGACAAGCTGTCACAGCTGCCAGGAACAGAGAAGTCAAGGTTGTCATTACACTGGCATGGCTGGCACGATCCCCCTGGTATTAGAGGTTGTCCAAAATAGCCTTCTGCACACCTAAGGTAAAAGACATCATCAGTTAGGGCCTTTAAATAATCCTCTCATGAGAAATATTTAATTCTGTTGCCTCCCTAATCACCAAAAATGATTTGATCTTCTCTCAAGTGTGTCTTATGCATCTTTTTTCTTTCTCTCTCCTTCTCTTTTTTAACATTGTAGATACAGTACCAGCTGAAATCCTGCCAGTTCTGCTAGTAATTAGACTTCAGTAGGCAAAAAATCTTGTCACTGCACTGAAGGTGAGACAAAGCATAGCAAGAAATCTTAGTGACACTCTAGAGGAAGGGGGGTTGGACTACGTGACCTTGAAAGGTCCCTTCCAACCCAAACTAGTCTATACCTCTATGTTAGATATACTTTGTGTTTCAGCACATTATGTATACATGTGCTGTACTCAATCACCAGCAAGCCTGATTATTTTTTTCCCCTCTACCTTTAAAACTTCTTTAGTTTAGAAAAACACCTTTAGAATGTAATACAGACATAAATTTGTTTACCTAACAAGATCTGCCCCCCCAACTTAAACTTCCCCTGATCTACTACATGGTCAAATTTGCTTAATTAATGGATTGCTAATCTCTGTGTAAATGTGGGTAACAAAAAGATTGCTCATTATCACAGGAACTATGTTGTTGTGTACTATACCTTTTATATTTTAAGAGAATTGTTTGAAAGTATCACATTCTTATCCACCTTGCCCACCTGCAATTTTCTGTGAGCACAGTGTAAAACAGGTTAGTGAATCTGACCTAACATGAGTCTGTATTAAAAGCAAATTTCTACTCATCTCACAGCTTATTTCCTATTTATATTCTGGTCTGCTTTCCCTTTCTGTTACATTTGCTCACACTTCATAGTAAGAGCAGCTTGTAGATAGCAAAGAAAAAGAAAAGAAAAATTGCACAGTTCTAGCTAATGAATTTATTCATGCACACCTCAGATGAACTCCAATTAGTATTATGAAAACAGAAAGTATATAAAGCACATTGCACAAACTAATTTTTCCTACTATTTCAAAGTCATCTTGAATGCAGTTTTAATGTACACAGATACTCTCTCTACTTTCTAGTAGTACTGGATGGCATGGTTGCGGAACGATTTTGTGTATCATCCTGACACAGAAATGCAGAGTTCCACAACGCCTTCACTCTTGTCCCTTTGTGTGCCTCAAGTTCATCCTTTTCCTTGCTTCCAGAATATCGCATAGAGCTTTTAACTGGACCCTAAGCAAATCTGTCAAAACATGTACTAAATATTATTAAATATCTTCAGCAAAGATTACAAAGATTGTAAAAACTGGGTAACTGAGAGCAAGGAGGAAAAAATAGTGGGAACTAATTGAACAATTTTCTGTAATTTTGCACAAAATAGGATCTTTTTCAATCCTCTGAAAATATCCATGATGCACACCATAGATGAATAATATATATAAATAGTCCAGTGGTTTGGTGCATGTAAGCACTCAAGACCATGAGTAAAATTTCCACAATCTGGCCCACTCCTGTAGCACAGTCATATCTCAAAATTACGTCCTCATAGCAACAAGACATCAAAATCTTGTCATTAGAATAATTCAGGTATTTTATTTTCAGAACCTGTCATAAACGTAGCAATTTATTTTATTTCCTGCAAAGGAAGAGATAAGTTTTTCCTTGATGGAGGATATCTCAGCAACCACAGAAGACTAATCTTCAGCTTAATTTTGCAAAAAAAAATTGGCTTTTTTTCAGTTACGAGATCTCAGTTACAAAGGCCAGGACTGTATCTTAACATGTAACAATTAACAGCCACGTTTTATCAAAACTGGAGAGTATCTGGATAATTTATGCAGGCATCTTACTTTACCTAAACCAGATTACATCTGAAGTTAACCCACGCTTTGCTAATTTACTACTGGTGTGATTGTCATAAATCTGTATCTCTTGGTCCTACTAATCTATTTAACTTCACTTAATGTTTGTTTTCCTCTTTCATTTAGGGGTTAGTTCTGTATTTAACAGCATTCACAGAAACTTACCAAGCAGTTCACAGAAAGAATACTCCAATGATTTGTGCGAAATGCACTGCTAGTAATCTCCTTCTATTAATAGTAGGAGACCTCAATAACTCTGTATCCTCATCAGTTTAGACTTTGATAATTAAAATTAGAAAAACCCACTACCATCACATAGCCATAGTCTACTTATGCACATACATAATCTTGAATCCAACTGAAGATGATCCTGAAAGTGGGGGGAAAAGCAGTTAAAGCCTAAAAGACAACGGTGTACATGTATCTATGTAAATTCTTCCTCTTTTTCTTCCACTTCTCCTGAAGTTGCAAGGAAGGATTAAAAAAATCAACTTTCATTAGTTCCATCTCTATTCCCTTAAGGACATTCCTATTTCAGCTTCTTTTCTCAGGTTCAAAGCACTATGTGTTTGGCAAGGTTTAGATTAAAAAACACCACTAAGTATGTGGCATGGAAAATTACTTTTATGCATTATGTTACAAAAAACACGTATAAATAAATGACTCCTAACTACAACATAACACCTCTGAGATTAAAAAATAAACAAAAATAGGAGTAAAAAGCAGTGATAAAAAAGATTGTGTCCATATTTTCTACTCTCAAATGCAGGTGTGTCTGTGACTGACATCGGTTTTATATAGTATAATGGAGCCAAATACAAGGCTACTACTTAAATATATGTGTATGAATTTCTACAGTGCCTGGTCAGTATGGAGTTAATATTCCTCATAGCAGTCTGCATGGTGCTTTATATACACATACACATGGTGCATATATACACATATATGCACAGAAACACAGGCCTATTTTATAGATTTCTTTATATTTACTGGAAAAAAGAGCCCTTGAGACAGAGCTAGTTAAGCCTGCAAATCCAAACACTTTAAAGTCTGGAAATACTATTTTTACGGAGTCTTTGAAATTTATGTGCCTTCAACCTGTGCACAGAATCAGACAAAAGCCCTGTGGAGAAATGGCTTGTGAGCACACAGTGAGATATCTTAACTCAGGTGCACAGCACAGATGCGATTGTTATGTGACCAACTATAAATCTTGCATTTTCTAATGTCAGAATGCCTACCTTTGCAAGCTGCAAAAAATCCTGCGTAACACATTTGTTGTATCAAATCTCCTGAAATGTTTGACCCTTTTCCCATCAGTACTGCAACACAGACTTGCTGCTCTCGCACTAGTGGAAGAATTTTATTTGCTACAGTGAGCAGCAGTTTGAAGCCACGGTACTCATGAGAGACTGTAGCTGGTGGCACTCTGTGCTAGACTTGAAGAATGGGGGAGGTGGGGGGAAGAAAAGACATGGGTCAGCTCACCCTTCTCCTCACACATGAGGGACACTGACCCTCCTTGCAGGAGGAAAAGGTCACTGGAACCACGTACATAAATCATGGAGTGCTACAGGAAAAGCCAGACTCTCACAGATTTTGTTTCTTTTCCCTTGAAAGACTGTATGAGGAAAATGAATGCCATCATCCTATAAATGTGCTGGGCTAAAATGACAACCTTTTGTCATTCTCATACATCCTTTCTATGAAGTTAAGAGAATGTCCATCCTTCCTCATATGCCTTCAGAAAAGTGGGCAGTGAGCAAAGGAAAAAACATCTAATTTGTTTGGGAAAAACATAAAATGGGAAAGCTGGGCTCTCTCTACAAATATAGATCTGTGATAACTCCCAACACGGTTTATATCTGCAATTATTTTGATGGTGTTATGAGCTGGACTCCTCAGAATATTGAGCAATTATGGCACCATCTTCCTGAGAGTTCCAGTGAGAGAAGTAGCAATTTTTTTTGACGTTTTACAAATCAGACATATATATGTATCTCCCTAAGGGACAGAGGATATATTTTAAGCCCAAATAAGTACAGTGCTGTGCACGCTTACTTCATGATACTTAGTATGTCATGATAATTTAGCATTGTTCAGCTATTGAATCATGTGGCTCAGATCATTTGTCACTGTGTAGTTGCTAAAATGGAAGAGAATTTCATGTAAACTCTCTCAGCAATTATACAACCACTACTAATAGCAAAAGGCAACATGCTTTCTCCTGATCATTATTATTGACAGCTGCAGACATTTCAGAACAACTTGTTACAATTAAAAGCAAATAGTTCTGTGAGCTTTGGAACTAATAGCCTAATTTCCAATGGATTTATATCTCATGGTTACAAGGCTAAGGGCTGATTATTTGCTGCAGGATGTTGCTATTCAGCAGGGAGTAATCCCTCAGGCTACAACAGCACTTTTTCCTTGCCCTGTGAAAGTTTTCTTATGGGCAGAACATTTAGTAACCTCTCTTGTTCTATCTGTTTAATCAGGTGTGAGTTCACACAGCATTCTCCCCCTTAGCTATGACATGTCCTGATTTATTAACCTCTATTCAGCCACTTCTTTTCATAAAACCTTCAGGAACAATTATCTTTGAGACCTCCTACCTTCTGCCAAATTCAGTTGAAATTGACCTATAAGTGCAGATGACTTCGCAGGCAGCCAGAGAGGCATGCACAAAAAGATCACAGTAGCCTCATTTCCTTAGGAGATCAGGCTAAAATCCAATTCAGCCATTTATTCAGACTCTGTCCTACTGCATCTACAGCCTGTGCTCCACTCAGAAACAGCACTTGTTGCTAATGGAAGCTGTCAATGACCCTGCATTGACAAACTGCCACCAAAGTGCTCTTGATGTGATTTATTCATGCCGTCATTAACTTCACAGCCCACTAGCTGAAAGAAGGTGATGACTTCCCAGACAGACAGGAAAAGACAGGCAGAAATAGCAGCAGCAGGAGCAGACTCAGTGATGATGGGTGGAAACAGGTGACAGCCTGCACTCTCACTTCAGGACAGATATAGCACAACAGAGGATTTAAAAGGAAGTAGTTGTAAATTGGAAAGATGGGAATATAGGGAGATTCACAGAGTATGGTCAGGTTTCTACTTTTCTGGTTGTCTCTTACTCTTGGTTTATTCCTAATTCTCCTCATCCCAGCCTGAATATTTTACATCTTCATTCAGAAGCCTTACCTTTTTTTACGGTTTGCCTTGAAAAATCTGTCAAGCAGCTCATGGAAGTGCCAAACGGCAAAAGCTACTAGGAAACCGAAGGGCCATGTTTTCATGCCCCTTAACTGTCTAGCCAGGTGTTACACAGTTATCTGGCTTCTCCAGCCCCTATTAAAAAGGTGTCATTGGCAGGGTCACAGGGGACTGAGATCATGGAGACAAAGCCAATACTGATTCATCATGACCTCTGAACAACTAGCAGCGGTCCCCTGGCACACTAACTGCTCTTGAAATCTGTTCCAGCCATGTGAAATCCCAAGGGACTAAAGGCATGCAGACATAGTGGTGATATCCCTTGCCTATGTGGTCTTACCTCCTGTGGAAGGGGGTTCCTGGGAGCTTAGCACTAGCACTCACACTTGCTCTCTGTTTCATTTAAATTCTCCACTTGATCCTTTCAGCATAGTGCCTTTGTAAAGCTAGCAATAAGTGTAGGAAATATATATTGAACTTTTCTATGTATTTGGTAAAGAAGAATTACCTTTTTTTGTCATTAAAGACTAGTTTGTTCTACTCCCTAAATAAAGACTGCAACAGCAAATGAGAAGCAACAAAAATGTAAAATATTACTTTAAAAAATAATTAAAATCTATAAATAACTTATTAGAAGAGCTGTATTTTCACTGCATATTAAATTCTCTAAGTGAAGCATCAGTATTTACTGCATATTTGAATCACCATGCTCTAAACATTCAAATGACAAAGGAGACAAAAGGTTTATAAAAATCTCAGAAGAGTGACAGAAAAGCTAGGTGAAACTTTTTTAACAAAGACTAACTTATCAGCAAATGCTTCTTGGAAACCTTACATTTTACTATAAAACAATAAAACAAGCATAAGAAAAATACAAATTAATGGATCCAATATCAGACGAAAATGCACAGGAATTTTTTCAGTGGGTTTCAGAACAGGAATGGGGATGAGAAGGGGAGGTAATAAAGAGGTAGAACAGTTCCATGTGATCAATACTTTTGTTTCAGGTCTCATATGACTAAAAGCATGGTACCTGCTTACCTTTCACAGCGTGGTCCCACATAGCCAGCTGGGCACTCATCGCATATTAATCCACGATGTTGGTCAAAATGACATGTTGGGCTGAAGCTGTATTGTTGATATTGAGAAAGAAGAGGGACAAGGAAGGAACATAAAGAAAAGATAGTTAGCAGCATAGCTCTCTTCCCACTTCAGAGATTGTTAATTAGCAAAACAGTGCCCAGGAAAAGTGATTCTTGTCTATGACATGGGGCTTAAGTTCGACTCCAGCAAACTGAATTTGGAATGACTCTGCTATTTCTGCCACACTGAATATAGAGCAGTGGATGGCAGCATCCCAATAGCCTGTTATTACGGGACTTGAGCCTGCCAGCGAGTGGTCTGGATACCATTAAAAAGGCAGGAATGTACAGCTGTTTGTTTGTGCCCCCGAGGGCCTGGCAAAACAGTCTGTGCCATAATGTGGCCCCTATATAAATCTTTCTGAAGGACAACCGATTAAAAGCTCAGTTAACTTTGTGTATAGTCAGCTGTGAAAGGAGTGCAGTGAACAAGAAAGGGGAGGGGCAAAATGGGAAATATCTGGTACAGCTTTCCAGAGAGTGTATTTGAGTTTAATGAAGTGCCAATGACCTCAAGCAACAGGCCACACAGGCATGGTGAAGTTTAAGAATAGTTCGCAGACCAGAAAGCTTTACCTCTTTGCTATGCTCTACTTATTTTGGGCTGGTTCAGGGGGTTTTTTATTTTTTTTTATAAATAAGGATACTGTAGCCATTTGCAAGCTCCACCTCTCAATGCCCGTGGTTTAACTCTGAACTGTGTTCCTTCACTGTTAGCATTTTGCGTTCCATAATCTCTCTCCCTTAACACACTTTTCTGAAGAAACGTCCTGACACAATAAAAGATACTACACAGAAGAACAGGCAATCTGTTCTTCTGTAATTCTGTAATGATTATTAGAGACAGAGACATATGAGCATCTTTATAAAGCCTCATCCAAATAATGGTAATCAATTCTGGTCAACCAAATAGAAAAATAGAAAAAGGAAAAAAAAGAAATTAAAAGAATGTGAGTAGGTGCACAGTGGGGTGATTATATAAAGGGGGAAAACAAAGCGTCTATCTGAAAAAAAAGATACTAAATTATCCTTTGTAACCTAGGAAAAGAGAATTTGAGAAGCAATAGAATTGCTCCAACAAAGACATCAGAAGGAAGGTATATTCAAGGTAACAGTTCATGCTACAATAATAACAAATAGACATAATCCAATCTTGGATATATTAAAGCAGGATATACTATGACAGTTTCTGGAAAGTAATAGGCCCAGGGAGGACAGAAAAGCTTAATTAGCATCACTTAATGTGATTAGCTGCTGGTGACTAGACCCCAGATCTCAGGAGTCATCCATCCTGTGATCTGTCCTCAGTTATTCTTTTTTCTGTGCTATCCCACAAATATAAGAGATCAGTAAGAAAAATGTGCGAAGGTCAGGTCCAATAAAAATAGACAGGTGCTGGGATTTTTCTCTTTCCCATAAGGATTGTGTTTGTGTCATTTTGCAATGTCATTTACTTAATAATAGATTCACAAATGGATGAAGAGTTGGAGAAACAATAATTGTTCATTCTATTCTTTAACAGAAATGAAAGCACACATTATCATTGAATATAATCAGCAGCACCTGACTTAGTTCAAATAAGTTCCTGCTTGTCAGTCCCAACCTCACTCTTTCCAAGAGCTTCATGGGAAACTCTGTGGAGATGCTATCACAGCTCATTATAGCATTGTACAAAATTGACTGTACTAAGGTTCCACCAAGAGCTCTGAATTTAACTGCATAAATTTAAAATATAATAATGATAATAATTATAAGGATGATAACGACGATAATAATAATGATAATGATAATGTACTTATTATTACTAAGCAATAATGATGAATAGCAGAATTTCCATGTTTTAAGGGTTGTGCTTAGACCTTGCTTCCTTGATTCTTTCTCTGACTTAACAGTTTGACCATATTCAACACTAAACATTAATATATTGAGAAATTCCCATCTGATGCTGTAGGAAATAATGATAGCAGGCTGAGAAAAGAGGAGTTTATCTTCCTGATTACTGAGAATCTCATTGCTCTCTAGTGCTAAATACTAATGAACTGTGAGTATTGATTTGTAAAAACAAGTTTCAAAAAACTGTAGTCCCCCTCTTGATTTATCATCACTCTTTACAGTTTTCACACATGGTAACAACACTAATACCAGTAAGGACACAGGATAAGTATGAATACACAGGATGGGTATGTATGGGATAAGTCTATGCTGGGAGACAGGGCTTCCTAAACGCTTCCTAGTATGTTATAGGAAATATCTCCTGAGAATATGTTTGTGATTTTATTTAACTCTCCAAGAAAATACTAAAATTCTGAGACCAAACCAAATTCTTAGTTCACCTGCTATGAGATTACACCTGACCTTCCCAGGCTGAGTGAGAGATCTTCTATCTCCCATTTCCAGTGATAAAGCATTCCTGTCAGAGCCTTCATTACCCATAATAAATTTATGGCTATGTCAAGAGAAGAGCAATAATTATCCCAAACATCTATATTTGTTATAAATTATGGAAAAAAACCCAAACAGTTCCTTTGAAACTCCTTGAGTTTTAAATGTTAGAATGTTAGAACAGTTTCTACAAGTGGTACGTTAACAAGAAGACATCGGACAAAGAAGTCAAGCGTTCATTGCATAGACCATTTATAACATGGGTATTGATCTCATCTGCATCACACAAGCACATATATGGACATATATGCAAAAAGAAGAAACTACAACCCAGGATGTAGAAAACAAGCTTAGACAACTTAATTTTAGTTTCCTGATTTGGCCAAGTGCTCTTTATTGACATATGGCAAACCATTTATGACTCGTCCTTCAGAAAGCACATGATTGGCTTCAGTGACTGCATATGGAAACTCCTGCCATTAGGAAACAAGAAAGGGAATTAGCAGCAGCTAAATCCACTGAAGTCAACTAAAGAACAACACAATCACCACATCATTTCTACAATGGTCAGAACAGTTCTCCACTTTTTGTGGCATTGCAAAGAAAAAGAGTCAGGTGCTGTGAGAACAATGAAGGGAACCACTGTAAACATTATAAAGAAATGAGACACTGTTATAAAATACAAAAGCTATTTCTTAATAGAAACATATTTCACAGGCTCATTACATGGACAATATTCTCTATGCAGCAGCAACTAAGTATTAAGCTTAGAAACCTAAATGTCCTGTCATGTAATGTTAGGAATTAAATACTTTAGGAATTAAAATCTATACACAGCTATTTATAATAATTTGTACATGCGATTAGTCACTCGCTCAGTTACTCAGAAAGAACATGACACACTACATCTGCACAGTGACATGAACTTGGTAGAAGTTTATTTTTCACATGAAGGAATCTGAATTGTTTGCAAATATTATCCCTAGCATAAAAAAATCACTAGCAGCTAAGTAAGAAAGCAAAATAAGTACTTTAACAGCATACAGGTAACATATAAAATCTTTAAAATCTCTTTTTTCCTCATAAACAAATTTAGTAATTGGTCTAGAACTGTAACGTCATGAGAGCTTGACCCTTACAATGCGTTCTGCAAAGCTAAACTTTGTAGGATTCAGGACTCACACAGTTTCACAGTTCAAAGAACATTTATATTGTGTATTTGTTCTATACCTATATTTTTCAAAAAAATTAAATATTAAAAATGGGACTGTTAACTTCAAAAAAGGAAAGTGCCCAGAACTATGATGAGGACGTAATGGAGGTCTCCAGGCATTTTGCCAATCATAACCTAAATTCAATCTATTTGACTTAGATTGTTGCACATCTGTGCAAGACTGAAATGTGATAGTGTCTTCCCTTCTTTGTCAGCACAGTGTTCCCAAAGAAAAGAAAGATAATTAATTACGGATGCAAGGAAATACCAAGTAATGAGAATGTCAGAAGAACCATGCCTGAGCAGCAGATATAATAAACCCATATGTATATCTAATAAAACCAACTCAAGAGCTGTGTTAACAGGAAGGTAGGTTCCCATCCTACAATCCCCTGGAACTTCTGCTCATAAGTGTTTAGACTATTCCTGCTCTGATCAGTGCAATTTTAATAGGATGCAATACCACAGATGAGATTCAGAACAGTTTTATCCAGGTACATCATATAAAATGCTTTTGGTACTATTATTTTCCAGGTACTGCCTGTGGAAAAACCAATGAAAAAATGTTCAAGCCACTTGGTCTATTAAGTTAAGTGATGGAGTAGCACAGACAAGCTTTAGTAATGAAGGAAACTTCGGTTCTTAGATAAGAATTTTGAATAACTTTTCACTTGTATTTTTATTTAATAAAATAAATTAACAGTATTTTTTCTGAGATATGCTGGCAAAATATTTTCACTGCAAGATCTAAGGATGAATTCAAATTCCAAACAAATCACAGAATGTGGACTAAAAGAAAAGGAAAAGTAAAAGCAGAAAAGGCCCACAGAAAAAGCAGAAAAAGTCAAATTGGAAATTCAGCTTTAAATTCAGTTTTAAAACTAGAAACTACTACTCTTAAGGAGGACAGAAAAGCAAATGCTAGTTATTAATTTGAAAAGCATTCATCCATATTCTGTGTTGTTTTTTCTAGCTTAGTCTCATCCAGCTTTTGTCTTCATCTGCCTGTCAGTGGAATTAAGCACTCTGCACAATTGTAAAAATAAAAGTTTATATTGCAGAATATATCATTTGATTGGAAGAAAAAAAATCTCAAGCATACTTGTAAAAATATAAATTAAGAAATTATGCAATTTACTAAGCGAAAAAGGGGAATATGCAATAAATATACAACTTACTTGTTAGAAGGTATATTTAGGGGGCAAGCACACAACTGACAGTCTTCAGCTGTCCCTTTAGTTGCATCACCATAGAAGCCAGGCAGGCATCTATCACAGTATGAACCACCTGTGTTGTGTCTGCAGTTCTAAACAGAAGATGTAAAGTACAAATTGACAATTAGACAATTTGCATATGGAAAAAGGTTTGCAACATTTATTCTTATTTTCTGCTGCTTGTTGAGAAACAGTTCTACAGGTTAGCAGTCACAATCACTGCTTCATATGTTCTTGTGGGTAACTTTTTTTATGTAAAACAAAAAGAATATTTAACAGAAAACCTTTAAATTTACCCCACACAACAGTTGTATTATTGTTTTAGCTTGCTTAAAGAAAACCAACTTTCAAAGCATTTGCAGTTTAGCATTGCAGTCTTGCAACAAGCGTATTTTGGGACAAACTGGTTTTAGATGTTGATTCCAAAACTACAGCCCAGACTATGTAATTTATAAAAATGAATTATTACATTTGACATGTAAGTGCATTAGTTCATTTTACAAGGTATGTGGCTAGCAGTATTTGTAAACAGTATCAAAGCCTGAATTAATTAATGCTTATTTGCTAGAATAGAATCTTGCCTCTATTTCGAGAGCAGAAGCAAGGACAAGTATACGGTGTAGAGGGTGCTATCCCACAGTTTGTGTTCACCTGTGTGACTGCATAATAGGAGAAAAATTAAGCTGAGCATATGAAACATGGAGTATAAAAATGGCACTACTAGATTTGAATTTTTCTATATAGCTTTCGGCTGATCTCAAATTAAACAATCTTTTAGCAGAATGGAAATCGGTCATGTGAGAAAAGGCTTCCCATGATGACTTTTAAGAACCAAGTTTTAAAGAGTAATTACCCTTCCTATTCTTCTTCCCTCTCACCATACAGGACTTAGAAATTCTAAATAATTTCACAGAATCCATAACAGATTCAGAAAATTACTTTTCTGGCTAAATCTGTTTCCTTTCTTCCCCCCACATTATTAGCATACCACACTATTCCTTCCACTTCTATTTACCACAAGATACCCAAGTGTAGCCCTTTCACAATGAAAAAACAGAGAAAGTAGCAGGAATGATTTTGGACTTTGAATGCCATATTGATGTGCTTGGTATGGACTGAAAAAAGGATTGGAAAAGAATACATCAACTTCAAAAGGCCAAAATTAAAGCCATGAGAGAGATTTTGTTAATGGGGTATGTTCTGCTGTGTTTTAGATAATGGGCCAGATCAAATCTAGAATGTTTCATCCAAGCTGCAGCTTAAGAACTCCAGAGGTTTGTTTTTGTTTATTTTGTTGGTTTGGGTTTTTTTAAGTGTGGGAACTTTCAAACTTATGATTTAATTGAAAATTGTTTTTTAAGAACACTTTACAATTGTGTTATCATTTTAGTAAGCCACGCATATGGTACTGATTGCTATTTAACAGCCTTACTGTCTGGAAGACATAATTTATCCTCAATAAGGAAACAGTGATTCCTTCTTCACAGCTTTCCAGGATTTCAATGATTTGTACAAAGCTTTTTTGCACTGTGCTCTGCAACTGGGCAGCTGAAAAAGCACAATACCCTTTATAATCATGAGGGCATTGGAGTCCAAAGCATTTGCCTCCAGAAATGCTGTTTGTTGTTTTAAAGGGCGCATTCTTACTGCTAGCACATTTGAAATTAAAGCCTTAATCACAATACTATACTTTAACATAATTTGTAGATTGTGAGCTAATGCCAACTTGTTGAAACACTTTATCAATTAAAATTATGGCTCTAGAATAGTCAGCTGGGTTAAAATTGACTTCCATAAGTTAATTAATCCATTTGATTGATATTTTAAGTGCTGACATTCAAAAATAATCTACCAACCACACAAAAAAAAGTAGCTGGGAATAATACGCTTCTAAAAGAATACGTGAAAAAAAAATTTAAGTGTTTCAAAAGAAAAATCCTTTGCAATTCAACTTTTTAAAGACATCATGTCAAATTATTTGTACTTTTTCTGAAAAATAATGGATTCTTCTTTTGTGATAAGTTTAGCTTTAAATATCCTCAGACATATCTTAATGTTTTTGAAGAATATGAACAGTTTCTATGTCAAGGGTGTTATTAAAGTGAGAGAAGCTAATACACTACTTTAAAGCTTCACATCTCTTGCTGAGTGGTATTTGCAGGTTCTGCTGTTTTTTAAAGTAAAACACCTGAAACCTTCCATTTTGTAGGAAAACATTTCTTGTTACAAAGACCTGACCACCTTCACTTTGATGAAGTATTTTCTGGCACTTTAACGTCAGTCATTTCCATGTACTGTGTCTAATCCTACTCAATCCAGACCTCTGTGTTTACTTCCTCACAATCACAGAATGATGGAATATCCATAGCTGGTAGGATCAAGTCCAACTCCTGTTCCTGTGCAGGACTCCCAAAGAGTCACACCATGTGCCTGAGAGCATTGTCCAAACACCTCTTGAGGTCTGTCAGGCTTGGTGCTGTGATCACTTCCCTGGGGAGCCTGTTCCATTGCTCAACCACCCTCTGGGTGAAGAACATTTTTCTAATATCCAACCTAAACCTCTCCTGACACAAATCTAGGCATTCCTTTGAGTCCTGTCACAGGTCACCACAGAGCAGAGATCAGTGCCTGACTCTGCTCTTCCCCACATGAGGAAGTTGTAACTGCAGTGAGGTCTCCCTCAGTCTCCTCTTCTCCAGGCTGAACAGATCAAGTGACTTCAGCCACTCATCATATGGCTTCAGCTCAAGGCCCTTCACCATCTTTGTAGTCATGCTTTGGACACTCTCTAATAGCTAAATGTCTCTTTTATGTTGTGGTACCCAAAACTGCACACAATATTCAAGGTGAGGCCGCCCCAGTGCAGAGCAGAGCAGGACAATCCCCTACCTTGCCTGGCTGGCAATGCTGTGCCTGATGCACCCCAGGACATACTGGGCCCTCCTGGCTGCCAGTGCACTGCTGACTGATGTTCAATGGGACCCCCAGGTCCCTTTCCATGGCACTGTTTTCCAGCCTCTCAATCCCCAGTCTGTACATACTTCCACGGTTGCCCCATCCCAGGTGCAGAAATCCAGCACTTTTCTTTGTCAAGCTTCTTTTGGTTGGTGATTTCCCACCTCTCTAATTTGTCAAGGTCCCTCTGCAGGGCCTCTCTGCCCTCAAAGGAGTCAACAGCTTCACTCAATTCAGTAACATTGGCAAACTTACTTAGCACCCCTTTGAGTTCTGCTTATCAAGATGTTGAAGAGCACAAGACCAAGGATGGAGCCCTGTGGAACCCCACTAGTGACAGGTCCCCAGTCTGAAGTTCCCCCATTCACTACAACCCTCTGTGCCTCACTCACGAGCCAGCTGCTCGCCTATCTCATGATGTGTTTATCCAGCTGAGTGCTGGACATTTTGTCCAGAAGTATCCTGTGAGAAACAGTATGAAAAGATTTACTGAAATCCAGAAAGATTACATTAACTGGCTGCCCTTGATCACCTATGTGGATTACTTTTCCATAAAAGGAAATTAAATTTGATAAACTGGATTTTCCCCTCATGAAGCTATTCTGGCTGTGACTGATGACTGCATCATCCTTCAGGTATTTTTTAATACTTCCCAGAAAAATCTCCTCCATAATTTTACCATACACTGAAGTGAGATTGACAGGCCTACAGTTTCCACACCATCCTTCTCAACCTTTTTGAAAATTCAGATGTTAGCCAGCTTCCTCTCAACTAGGGCCTTTCCATGTTCCCAAGGCTGCTCAAAAATCATTGAGAGAGGGCTCAGGATGACATCAGCCAGCTCTTTGAGTATTCTTGGAAGAATCCCATCAGGTCCCATAGACTTATATGGATCCAGTAGATCCCACACTAATTCAGGGTACACTGGGAGTTTATCATGCTCACAGCCATGGTCCTTCAGCTCAAGGAATGGGGACCCTTTTAGCCTATCATCAATGTCGGAGACAAAGGCAAAGAAAGAATTAAACATCTCTGCCTTGCCTATGTTCCTGTTTGTGAGGGGACCATCCTCATCCTGTAGTGGGCTGATGTTGTTTCTACATTGCTTTTTGCTATTAACCTATTTAAAAAACCTATTATTATTGCCCCCATACTTCCATCCAGCTTCAACTCCAGTTGAGCTTTGACTACACAGATTTTCCCCCTACAGTGGCAAGCAACATTTCTGTATTCCTCCCATATCACCTGACCTTGCTTCCACAGCATGCACCTTTCTTTTTTGCCTTATCTCCAAAATAAGATCCCTGCTCAGACAAGCTGGCCTTCTGTCTGTTTGACTTCTGACATTTTGGAATTGCCTGCTCCTGTGCCCTTGGGAGGCAGTGCATAAAAAGGGACTAGTACTGATGGTTCCCAGCATGTTCAAAAGCAATGAATCAATATTTGAATTTAAAAACAAACAAAAAAGAGAACCCCACATATATAGGACCAAAATCTGAGCATACTTTCCACTGTGTATGGTAGAGTTTATCTGAGAAATAATGATCTCATGTATCCTATACTTTTCTCCCTGAGCCAGTTTGGACCTTACAGGACAAAGAACAAGAATTGTGTAGTATGTGTCCATGACCTGATCTGCTGTTCTCTTCAGTGATGCATCAAACTTCATGCTACTCTGCCACATTTACAGATCAGTACTTTAAGTACTGAAGTAGACAAGTCCTTCTAAAAATATTATCAACACTCATGAAAAATGTGTGCTTTCTGGATATCAGTTGGCTGAATCTCAGTTTGAAACTTGCCAAATGTACAGCAATGGTTTTGAACATCATCCGGTTTAAGCAATGTCTAATTACACTGAGATTATTTCCTTAAACATGCTTAAGCCTCTGATGTCTTAATTTCACGTTACAGGAAAACTGTATTTTTTTTTTAATGTCATGAGACTATAAAATAGATCATTATCAACTTCTCTAACCTGCTCAGTATGTTGTAGCTGCTTTCTTTTTATTCCCATGGAAATAGAGGTTGTTCCAACACATTGATCTAGTGGTTTGGTAAAATCCATGCTTTCTTTCACAGATCCATAGACTTGTGGCCAGGAACACTTTTATGTCCAAATACTTATGTTTTCAAATTCCACGTATTGTATCTCACACTATTTTGAATGCATTAATTTTCTGGACATCTTTTACTTCTAAACACTAACGCTGTCCAGTTCATTAATTGTTGTCTTCCCTGATGGGAAAGACGTTCAGATTTTTGCCAGGAGAAAAAAGGAGGCGAATGGGACTTCATGCTTCTCAGTGTCCAGACAGGTGTTTATTAATTCTTATCTAAGGAGTACAAGCCACTGGCATGGCTTAGACATAGCACAGAGCAGAGAATGCAGCAAGAAGACAGCTTATCAAGATCTCACAGCCTGTTTAAAGGTAAATTACCCAATGAAAGCTTAAAACACAAGATATTTTCACTTTTTTACCAATGTCCAACAAGTTCCTAAATCCCATAGACAGGAACTGAGGAATTCTGTATCCAATCATCCCAGACCACTGTTGCTGCAAAATACAGGGTTAGTGAAGAAGGAGAATGAAGCTTTTAACTACAACTTACCCTCCATTTTGAGGTTTTCTACTTTTATCTATTTACTATGCAAATAGACCTAAAAACTCTAAATTTTCACCCTGTGATAATCTCACATAGTATTCTATCACCTAATTCACACCATTGTAGATTCAAATTCTTCCCAGAGGCTAGGCAAATTTTCCCATGGACAAAGGTCAAAACCAGTACTATCCAGGGGGGTAAAACCTTTCAAAACAGGCAGAGAAATACTCTCTGCATTCTAGGTTCCCACATACACCTTTAAACTTCAGTTAGACAACCTCTGTGTAATTAAAACAGTAGGATTTATTTTTGTCCAAAAGTTTGTGTATGACTCAGACCTTGTTCCCCACAAACTTCCTTGCTGATGTCCTGGTGTGCATTTTCCACTATTTCCTACTGAGCCAGCTCTCCTTTTTTGGAAGAAACCAAATGAACTTTATGCCCAATATCAGGGAACCCTAAATTCACACTGAAAACCACTCCTGCATATGCAGCTGAGTGTATATGAACATGGAAAGAAACATTTAGAATAGAATGCTAATGGTGAATCTAAAACCTTACACAGGGATTATGACAGAGTCCAAGATAGCACTTGTGGCATGCTGCTGCCTTCCTCAGGATACCTGTCACAGAGACAACCAGGGAAGCTGTTAAAGCCAGCTAAAGAGAGTAAGCCTGGGTGCCTATTTTAGTATATTCCTGAGCTGTCTAGACCAGACAATGGTATTCTGTCTTTGGATGCATGAATAAGCTCTTTTAGCATTTTCAAACTACCGTAATCTCAAGATGACACAGACAATTCCCTTTCTTGGTGTTACAATACAAATGTAATCAGGATGTTGCAGAGGCTTTACGTATCTTCACTTGAGTGAGAGCCTGTACTGCAATTAGCTAGGACATATCATTTGGTTATGGTGTATTTGAAGATGGGTAAAGACATTTTGTCCTTCTTGTGATGTCTAAAGCACATGTCCACCACCACTGATACCAGCCTCATCCTATATGGGGTATGCTGTTTATACACAGAGGAATACAGTATGGAAAGAATGCCACTGGGGACTGCCCACTTAGGCAATTTGATCATATCTTTGGGGAGAAAGATCTACTCTCTCTGGGCTTACTAATAGGAAGGAACATAGTATCCTGCAATGAATGAAACACCTTGAAATGTGCTTGCTTTTCACAAGGTTTAGGTTTAACCAATCTCCTAAAGCTACTGTGAATGTGTGTGTGTAATAGTACAAAAGAACATTTCTGAATGTTCGAAATTGCCCTATGTACCAAAGCAGTTATGTGTATCACAATGGTAATGAGAACGAGGTATCGTGCAGCTCTCTATGCTGGGGGGATCAAAGGGCTTTGCAGGTTACTGCAAGATATACGATAAAATGAGCTTTTTATACAGGCCTGTGTCGAAGCAGATGATTTGAGCTTTTATCATGAGTCAAAAACACATTTCAGCTTCTTTTCAACTACATTTCAAAGCTAAGAAAGAGCAAAAAGAAGTATCATATCAGTAAATTAGGTGCCTAAATTGTCTGTTGTATTACTGAAAAAACACCATGAATAATAATAAGGAGGCCAAAAGGCTGTGTAAACCTCAATAGAAAGAATGCCTTTAATGTGAAACATTTCTCTTTTTCAGCACTCAGACTTTTCTCTCTTTCACTTCAAAAGGCTTATGATCCAAATTGAATAGCAGCATTTAATAGCCTGCATGGATACTAACCGATCTGACTTACAGTGCTTTCAAAGTTGTAAGAAAATCCAGAACTGATTTTAAGCTCCCTGTGCGCCCCTTCTCTATAGCCTGATCTAGTATAAACTACAGGACACATAAAATAGAGACTGCTTGATAACATGTATAGATGAAAGTGCATCATCAGCTGGTTATTTTCCACTTCCTTGTCAGTGCTGCGTTATCTTACACCAGCACCCTTGAAACATCAGAAGGGGGAGCTCCACTGTCTGAGTCAACAGTTCACATCAGCCAAACAGCACAAAAAGCAATATGCAGCTACGTGGCCTCTTTCATCCAGGCTGGTGCCACAGACAAAAATAAAGAGGGAAGCTGTACAGGGGCTAAAACTTGAAGACACAGAAGCCAACAACCTCAGAACTTACATCTGGCTATGTACCCCTAAGTAAAACAATCAACAGTTATGGCATACCTTAAACAAGATTCTTCCTTCCCTTTCTCTCCTGTTAATTGATTTTATCCCACATTGATATTATAAATATTGTAGCTGGAGAATATGGTTATTAATGCAAAAAATTTTTGTCAGGAAACACAAATCCATATTACCCTAGTGATAAACATTTTCACTGAGTATTAAGTGAAGGATTCAAAACATGACTGTCACGTCAAACATGTTTTTCATTCTAGGTACTTCTTTGAGGCTTAGAGTATAATTAAATTGAGAATAATTTTAAGCTCCTATTCATGAAAAAGCAATTTGAAAAATTCACTGATCCACACATTAAGGATATCTTGTTTTGCACTGAAATGCAATTAAACATCTTCTATGAGCAAAACAGGAAGAACAGTAATAATTCTAAGTGCCAAATTATATTGGAAAAAGCCTGAATTTTCATTTTGGCATTTTCCCAGCAGGTTTTTCTTAAGGAAATAAAAGGGAACACTTAGAAACCTTCACATTACAGAGTCTGCTTGAAATTCTGCAGGGAAATGAGAGCATATCCCACTAAACTGGCACTGGCTTAAATTGTGTTTCTGCAAGACTAATGAAATTAGACATGTTGTTTCAAGCTTCATGCCATGTCAGACAATATAAACTAAAAATGCCCTTGAGTCAATCAGAACAGTACATTCAGCATAATTCACCCATTCCAAAAGGCTACTGAACAGGCTGGAAACAGTGGTGTGCTGGTAGGCTTACTATGGATAGTATCACAGATTTAATTACTGAATTAGTAGGTAACTACATAAAATCTCCATAGTTTACAAGAAAAAAAAAACTGATTTAGCTGAGATCATATGCTTTTATTACTTTTCTGAAGCACAGTCCATTAAGTGTTCCTTCAAGGTTTACTATGAATTTAGTAGAATTTAGAATTTAGAAGAAGGAAGACATTAACAATATTTTCCCATCAAACTAGAACAGAATTTATGAAGTTACCTGCTACATACTATAAATTGAATGTACTGCAGGAGACAAACAGGAGAAGAAGATAAATCTTGCAAGAAAAAGCATTCATACATCTGCTACTTTCTGCATGCCATACCTTAATACTATTGGTTCTATTCTAAAACATAGATCCTATGTGATAATTTTTTTTTTTTTTTAACTGTTAAAGATACCAGATCTTGGTAAAAGGGGATCCTTAACCACAACATAAAGATCTTTTCTGTTACTCTCTGGCTTTTTTCTTCTTGATTATTTCAGGTCTCAGAGGTCACTAATCCAATTGCACAGGTATATTGAAGTGATGTTGGCCATGTCCATTGTTTCCTGTAGTGACACTTACCAGGCACGCTCCTGTGATGTCATCACACATGTCTGCATGACCAAAACACGTACATGGTGCACAGACTCCACCAAAAACTGTGCCATTTACACGCCGGTGTCGAGGCCAGCATGACTGCAAGATAAGTTAGATAAAAACTTAGATAAACTCTTGCTTGAACAGACGAAGCAATGGGATTTTAAAAATTTTGTTGGATTCGATGCTTGCACACACAAAAAACATACTTGCCAAATGAATAAAAATACCAACATTTCTCTAGAAAATTCTTCTTTCTGGTGCTGTGGTTTTGCACTGACCTTAGCCTTAGTGGCAGGTGTGAGATTAGAGGAAGCCTTAACTTGATCGTTCTTCTGAAATGGTAAAATAAAGCAGAAAAATGAAGAACTGAAATATGACAGCATCAAAGCAAGAGGTACAGACTGAAAAACAGCCAGAAGGTGAAATACTGAAGGAGAGAGAAGGGGGAAAAATCCTCAAAACAACAAAAATGTTTTCTGAGAAGTTCAGGCGCAAAGAGCAATTAAATTACCATTTTGTCTTGTTAGGACTCCAGCAAAAGGCTACACTGAAATGAAGCACAGGCTGAAACCAAGGCCATCCTTTTATTTAAAAATTGTGCTCCTTAAAGGATAGTAATTTCCCTCTAAGAAACTGCTCTGATTTTTTAATTTTCTTTTTTAAATCTAAAATTCAAATCAATATTAAATGCATGGCCAGTAGTTTTGTAGGAAGGGTGACACCATACAACTGTGATTCATCAGCAAAAATTTAGCTACTCCATTTGCTCATTATAAGATGTCAAGCAGCAGTCTTCCTTACTATATATCTCACAAATGGCTTTATAGTTTTGCAAACTATCCTTCCACAGTAAGACTGCTCATGTGATCCAATAATTTTGCACTAGATAAAAAAGCGCATGACAGAGTTATGACCTTCAAAAGCATCTGGATAATGCAAAGAGAAAATTTTTCACTTACAGAATACTAAAAGTATCATTTAATAAAGGCAATCTTTTCCACTTCACATACACTCTCCAAAAACATAACAAACAGACTCTTCTTGATACAAATAAACATGTCCCTTCTTGTCTTACTCTTGAAAAATGTGAAAGTAATCTAAAGATTAATTGGAATTATTCTTTAAAAAAAACATTCCAAAAGCTGAGACATTATCCTTGTTTTTTCCTTCTTTACATTCTTGGTTACGTGTTCCTAAAAAATCCCCATAAATATAAAAAAATAAAAATCCAGAGTTACAAAATCCAAAACCTAAAACCAGGTTAAAAGATACTGTATTTTTCTTCCTGCGGCATGAGATGCAAGTGGTTTCTGCATAAATCCATAAATCTTCTTCCTCTGTTGGTGACTGAAAATAATGTTCTTGTGCACAGATACACATGATATTGCTCAAGACAAGGCTCTAAAAGTCACTAATTTTAAGAACTTAGACATGAAATATCAGTATCAGGGCTTAGAACAGAACTAAAAGATTACAGATTGGGATCTTAAGAAAAGAAATTACCTAACATTCAAAAGTCAGGAAAGTTCTTGCTCATCATTGTGATGCACGTTAAACAGAACTTCTTCTGAAGCAGAAGTAAAAGAGTACAGAGAATGGGAAAAAATCTGAGGGAGAAGAGCAATTAGATATGAAGTTGTTGACAAAGGCAAGAAAATTCATGAGTGGAGCACAGTAACTATCACAAAGGAAACCAACTGGTATTAGAAATTTAAAATTTCATCTGCTTTACCTGTGCCTATGTAAATCTGTGTTCATACACATGCAAAAATGTAAGAATTTTATTTGGCCAGACTCTTGTAAAAAATAAACTCCAAATTTATATAATGGAACAATCTTAAAAGAGACAGCATGATTTAAATGGGATTTATTGTCTTTGGAAGACTGATCATGCCAAAACATTCATAGCACAAAAATAAGTAAAAAATAGTTGTTTTTAGTGCTGCAGCATCTGTGCCAGGTACTGTGACATCATTATGCAGGAGAAAAATACATACATTAAATTAAATAATGAAGAGAAAATGGAACTGAAAAACTGCACAAAATCAATAAAAATGAAACTCTGCTAGGTTGAAACTCGTAGAAGTAAAATGCTGGACAAGACTGAAAGTATTCAGAAGGAACAAAAATGGTAACTGAAAAAAAAAAGGAAAATACACTTTCAACTTCTCTTTCCATACTTTGTTAGCTACTGTCTGTCTGGAAATCTAAAACTTCACCTTTTTTTTTTTTCTATGCCCACTAGCATACACAGAAACTTTAAATTGGCAGCTATATATATGTGCTTTCTCTTGTGGAGTATGATCTTAAGTATATATCAGATTTCAGGGACTGTTTATGATTGAAGAGAAGGTTTAGCACTGAAGGACACAATGCTGGACAGACAATTTCAGCAACACCAAGACAGGAATTCTACCCAAGTCCTTCAGCTTCTACAACAAAAGTAGATATTGAAATATCTGCAACTAGGGCTTTCCCAATTGCTCTTTTGGCCATCACACCTAAATCTGCACTGGAAGAATAAATGGACAAGTGAAAAAAAAGTGTGAAGCACAATGATACTGCATCCAGCATTTCTCTTAAAATAACTGAACAGACAGACAATGGCCAGGCTTTAAAATGATTTCTCAGCTGAGGTAAAAACTATTCTTCTCCAGTTATTTTTCCATCTGTACCATTTTGGAAGTGATAGGAATATCCATTAATTCCTTCAGGCCTTCTTTCTACATTAGTTCATCTAGCCCCAGCAACAAGCAACCACATTTGGCATGAGACTAGACTCTAAGCCCTAAGTATCACATATAAGCATGAAAATTTTTAAAGAAAAAAAGAGTTGACAAGCAAATGCCTAGAGTGCCTGTGTAAATGGCGTACTGTTTGTAGTTTTGTGAAGCAGAGCATCTCGGTGTTTGAAACTATTTCCTTAAAGGCAAAGCTTTTGAAGAATTTTTCTTGGCTTCTATTTACCCCAAGCTATGCCCACGTGAGGTAGTTAATCATACATATAGTTGTACAAACACATTCTGTGTGAAATAATGAATTTGTTAGGGAAGTGGGTATTCTTCTGAGCACGTGTCTACGTTATTATCTGTAACAGGAGCAAAATAAAGGGACACAATCCTCAGAAGAACACACATGCAATTCCCAACAACTCCAAGGCAAATGGCAAAGCCCTGGGAAAACAAAAGAGGAAACTCAACCCCATTAACTCAAATAATTTGATCTGGCTTTGTTGTGCACAGGTGAGATAACTGCCATTTTCCTTCTACAGATAACAGGTTCATCCATTAATAATTGGCTGAAGAGTACAAATATTGCTTTCACTTCCTTTTTATTAACCAAAATGTCTTTTCATAAGTTAGAAATCACCACAGAGGCGTAAAACTTCAGATTTTAAATATTATCAAATATAATGAACCGTCACCTGGAAATAAAGGTAACTAGTCAAGCCATGGCAAATTCCTAACAGGAATGGACATCTCTCTTACTATTTTTTACCAACACAGGTCCACTGTCTGCTTTCAGCTATCATGGTGTTAACAACATTGAACTAGACTGCATCATGATACTCACCTCACAGGAGGTACCATCATAGCCTGGAGGACACTCACACAACTCCACTGCAGATGCTGTCCTTCTCCCCCTCAAAGTGTGGTCAGCAGCTTCCATAATAACACTTCTTATTCTGGATGTAACAGAAGTTAAACAGGCAAAATAGCAAATTAGATGGATATGTGCAGCTGAATGCAACACTTTATAGTGGCATGCAGTGCCCTGTTTCTGTTTTCCTGCTTAAAAATAAGGAGGTTTTCATATTCCTCTATTTCTTCCTAAACTATATGTCTGTTACTATTTTTGTTCATCATGTGAGGGAGACTATGGTCAGATACCCACTGATAAAAATAGATTTCAAAAGTCTCACAGCACTGTACCAGGAGATGGAAGGCTATTCCTGGCCTGCAAGCCACATGTGCCAACTTGCATTGCAGCTGCATATAGAGTGAATTTGACACTAAGCAGGGTCTTCAAAATTTATGAGCCTCTAATCCAGCTTTCTAAAATATGACATTACTAAGTTTTAGATTTTTTTTACTCTTGAGATTTGACCTCTGGAAAAGATGTGAGCCCTGTCCAGAAGGATTGAGGGTCTAAGTATTATGCATATGAAAGAAAAATGAATGTGCATGAAAGAAAAAGGAAATCTTCTGCCATATACCCTGGTCTCCCCAATGCGAGAGAAAAAAGTGCTAAACAGACGTTGTTTAGGTGAACACTGACCATGATTTTATTTCAAAAGCATGGAAGTATGATGAGAGAAACAACAGAAGTCTTTTGATAATCTTACAGCTATTATCAGAAACAGATGTAGTTTACCTCAAGAGTCTCCTTCTGGGGAAAGAAACTGGGATATGAGAGTTTAATACTTATGAAAATTCAAAGGAATATTAAGTTATTACAGAGGCTAAATTACTTCTATTTTCACCCAGTAATCTTAACAGAGTGTTTGATAACTAAAGCTACTTGAAGAGCTTGTTTTGAAGTCGTCTTCAGCAGAAAATACCTTTCTATCATGACATACATTTTGTTAAAAAGTAATTAATTTTCTTTGGAAAACTTGAACTGGTTTTTTTCCTCTTCATAATAGGGCATTTATCTTTTGGCTGCAAAAAATCCTGAAAATTATTTGGATGACCTTGGACAAGAAAACATCCAAGAAAAATATTTTGTCGTTACTGCAGTGGTTGGAGGAAAGCTTAAGACAGAATATTTTCCCACTAGATTTCATGACTACTCAAAAAAAGACACACATGAAAGGTAATGGGAAAAATGGGGAAGATTTCTGAAATTAAGATAGTCACTTCAGAAAAACAGAAATTTTACCACCACTAGGAATATGACAGGACTTTGGAGGAACTACCATTGTCTGTAATGCAGCTAGAAACTTCAATCCAATTTGGTGATAAAGAAGCTCTGTAAAAGGTTCTTGATACTGTTTTAAGAGAAGGATGCTTATTCCTTACCAGATCTTCAGTAAATTCTCTCTCACTTTTCAGTATATCCCCTTCACTCCATTGTACATTTATTTTGCAATCATTCATTTGAATTTTCCTTATGATAACCAATTTCTAGTATATTAGATATCAAACAGTGATTACCAGTAAAAAAATCTAAAATTTTAAGGAAAAAAAAATCTTTAAATGAAGAAACAATTTTTTTAATAAAAGCTCAAATTTTATTTCTCCTTTGAACTACAGTTAGTTCCCTCTCAGCATTGATCTTGGAACAAAGAGAAGCACTAACACACAGAAACAATCCTCCCAGTATTATCCCACATTTGTATTCACTGAATTGTTCCAATTTTCATTACGTTCTGCTATTTGCTAAATGGGATTTTAATGTGTTTAACAGTTTTTAGCATTAACAGTTAGTCAGTGAAGAAAGCTGCAGTGATTTTCTTTTCTCCCATTTTGATGTTGCAATTTTGATTCCTCAATGCTATTCTGCATTCATTAAAATACATAATGCTGGCAGTAATGGGGCACTGGATCCTGGAGATGCATGAACAATTTGAGATTAGACATCAAGACCAAATATTTAAGTTGACTGTTACTGTCAGCAGGCAACTGTTGACTTCTAAAAACAAACAAGATTAAAAGGGAAGGGGACGTTTCAGGCAGTATCAGCATAGTTTACTGTCTGCTGTGCCAGGCATCTGAATCACATCAGCTACATAAGGCACATGCAGTAGTGACCCAATCATTGCTCATTTGTCTTGAAGCCAGTTCTGCATATGGAAAAAAACCCTTGGCCTGTTCTTCCCTCTTTCTCCTTGTGTCTAGCACTGGCTCTTCTATATGTGCTTGCAAGCAATCTATTCTCTTTACCACCACAATTTCCAATGCCTATCTGCATGTTTGCAACACTTACCATCAATGACCACTCTCAATATTGAAACTGAATAAACAGTGCTACTAAACTTCCTTTGAAGCACAAGCTAGCAGTATTAGATCAAACAAAACAGTAAGACAGAGTTAACTTTTCTTGGCCCGCTGCTTCTACCACAGATGGACTTAACTGCAACAGTTTGGCAGATCTGTCAAGTTAGAGGAGGACTAGGATTTAAACCCAGAAGCTGGGTTCACCTTCAGATTGATTGCTGCATTTCTGTATTCTCATTTTTAATGCTACTTGATCATCTAACTGCCCACTCATATAAGAAAGCTTCCTAAATATGCCATAGGGCAGTGACAACACTGAAAGCTTAAAATGACCAAAAAAAAAAAAGTACACAAAACCATGCTTGAGTCAAACCCAGCTCTACTACATTAATATTGTTTAGTGGCTACTTGAAAGCATTACAGATTAAGTAATGTTTCTAGTAGGTTCAGCTAAACAAGGGTTAAAAATAGAATCTTTAAATTAAAGCTCTTGCCAGCTGGAGACAACTCCATTGAATTTTTAAGTCTCTTTCTACGTGACTGCAAGAAAGTTACTTTATGCCTCTATTCTGGTCTCTTTTTAAGCACAGATTATAACTGCACCCTTGGAAATCTTACACATGTGGTGACATTATCCATTTTGAAAACTTTCAGTATTTAAATGAACAGGTTGCTTAATATAGCAATCTCTAATTAGTATGTTGCATAATTCTGCTGGTGCTTTGAGGCAGAAGTTGTCATTCATGAAGGATCTAACAACCCTGTAATATTTTTGTCTCTCTGCCAAACCCTCTTAACCCTCTGAGAGGAATATCCATCTGTCCACTGCACATACCTGTTTAAAGACAATGAAAACCTTTTAATTCATATCTACTTATCTATTAAGGCTTAGCTCTACACTGTTTCTTTTCAAAAATGTCTTCCTTTGGAGACCATCAACAGTAGTCCTTAATCAGCCCTAGATATCACAAACAGTATCTTCTTCATTGGGTCTACATTTTCCCTGAAGAACTAAATGGGAAGAATATGGAGAAAAGGGTTATTTTGCATGATCTTAGGAGTTATGAGCACAGCTTTGCACCTAGTGTGTTTTAGCATGAGTGAAAGTCAAAGAGAATATAAAACAGTCAGTAATGAGGCACATCCTGAAAATTAGCAACATGCCTACACAACAGAATATAAGGTGGGCTGGATGACAGTAGATGCTGTTGCTGCTACAACAGGTGACTGGGAGCATGAACTGTTCTGAGGAGACTTGACTCCACTCAGTAAATCACATCCTAATGGATGAAACTACGATTGCTACAGTTAAATCAAAGAAGAAAAACTGAATTTGTTTAATTGTGATTGGAATTTCACATCCTCTCTTCCGTCATGCTAAACTGCAATGAGCACCCTGACAGCACTCAATAAAATTGTTTACTTTAGATTTGTGGACATGCTGACAATAATCATAGCAATACAGCAACCACTACATTTTTCTCTGGTAAGAGACATCAGAGGGACAGATAGAAATGTACCAGCAATATAAGACCACTTCTAGTAAAAAAGGATACTCTTCAAAATCATTTCAGTTCCTTCTCCTAACCGCCTTTTAACTCACTGTCTTTAAGGGACCAATCTTCCCAACTGTAATGTCACTACATCTAGGAGCTGGTGGCTACCAACAGGCAAAGCATAAATTATATGTGTGTTGCAGAGCTCTTCTTAAAGAGTATTTCAAAAAAACGCTTCTAGAAAATTATCTGTAACACACCACAAAACTGTTCCCAAAAGCTGAATATGAACAAGACTATGAAACAGCAGTGCACCACATATGACCAAATGGCTAAAGCAGTAATCTGGGATGCCGGCAATAATGTATAGTCTTCCAAATTTGCCACAGACAGCTCTGCCATTTCTTACTTACAAGGCACATTCTACAGATTGTGTCAGTTCTACATGCTGGTGCTTACCTGAGCTCTACACTGTTGCCCAGAGGGGATCTCACCCATCCCTTCCCCACTGTTCCACAGTGTAGGCAGGATGGAGCCATTAAACTTCTAGCACTGCACTTTTTTTTTTACTTTAACTGCCCAGCCAAGGTGCTTTTTGTAGGAAAAAAGCACCTTCTCCTACTAGTACAAATGTCAGTACACAGATATATGTAAACCTCTGATTAATGTGATGCCTTGAAGTAGCTATCTGAAAACAGAGTCTACACAAAGTAAGACAAAGTAGGTATTTAAGGGCCTTCAAAGGTACACCTTGGGAGTGTAGAGCCTCTGAGGGGCTCCACCCAAGATGGACACTGGGTCATGGGCTCTTCACACTTTTCTAAGTTTGGTCCATTTGCGTATCAGGGTTAATTCTCCAATTATAACTTCAGTTAATGACGTAATTACTCCAAGTCCTCCTCTCAAAGGCTTTTAGCTTATTTTGGGGCCTAGTGTCGTTGAAGAGCAAACCTAGAGAGGGTTTGTTATGTCTAACCAGCATGAGAGAAGAGCAACTAACAGGCCACAAGAAACTTCCGAGTTACACACTAGGCAGTCCAGGATTTGAAAAATATAAAAGTTAAAACCAAAGGCATCAAATGAAGTTTGCATTTCCCATAATACCTAGTAACACCTTTGGCCCATAGAAAGTCAATCATACATATCTCCTTTAAAAGTTTGCATTTCCCATACCACTCAGTATGCTCCCGCACTCCTTTAGTTTGGAAAATCCTGACTAATGGTTTGGGGTTTTTTTTCCTTTGAATGAGAAGAGAGCAGAGGATCATCACTCACTGAGCTCCCACTAGTCTCAGCTGTAAGCTGTGAATTAGCACCTTCTCATGGTCTGCTCATAGTGCATAAGAGGTGAACTCTGGCCTGGTGTTTTGGCTCTCCTCAAACAAGAAGCTGATGGCCATGAAAGGCTTTCAAACTGGATCCAACGAGATGCAAAGGAATACAAGGTTGATGACTGAATGAGCAAATTATGAAGCAGTTTGGCCCAAACTGAAGCTAGTTATGATTCACAAACTTACTTACAGAGATGTAATACATACTAATTAACCACAGGAAAATAGAGAGACCGAAGAATTCCTTTTAGCAGGGAAAAAATTTATACTGCCACAGCTCAAATCAGAAAACTGCATGCTGTTGACACAACCTGCCTTTCAATTTAGGATATATTTTAATTAGCTAAGTATTCAAATGATGGTTAGATTGCTTAAGAAATTTCACAGCAGCAAAAACTGTCTGTACTCTCAGCAAATAATCACTAAATGTGCTATCAGCTCCCTCCATTCCAAATTGGTTTATGCCACTGAATCAACTGATGTGTAGATTAGAGAGCATTTCAGGTTTCATGCCTTGTGAGTAAAAAACTACTATGCAATCAATTCCATTACACATTTAAAAAATATTACTTATGCCACCTAACTATTAATGTTAATCACACAGTATCAGGAGAGAGGTTTTCTTCTAGCCCATCTGGAGTATTTGTTCACACACTTAGGAAAACCTGAAATGCAAGATGAGCTTTACAGTTTCAAACACACTGCAGCAACTGAAATAGAACAACTGAATCTTTCACACGTCTTTAATTTTATCAGAGGACTCAGAAGAGTTCACATCAAATCAGTGGATTTGAGCAGTCCATGCAGCATCCTGACATAAATCAAGGGAAAGGCTTTGGGATTACCCAGTTCTGTGTGTGGTACTGATTAAAAACACAGAGAATTCCCCTTGAGGCACTTTTCCAGCTTGGAGACTCAGGATATTATTCTCTGGTCCACTGTTAATGTGGCCCTGTATGGTCATTAAATGGGAAAAACAATATATAAGCAGTATATCTTTTCCTACTTCAACATGTTATTACCGCACTCCATGATTCACCATATACATGGGAATTACCGTGTTCACAAAATAAATATATTTATAGAACTGTCATTCATGCCTTAATAGTCCATGTAATTTCATTTTCTTAAAAGGCTGCTTCTTTCTGTTGCCTTCCTCCTCCTGCCTACCCAAAATGGAAAACATATTAACAAGAGTTTGAAAGTGTAAATGAATGCTGTGGATTTCATGATAATAAATTAGAGTGTTTTAAATTACATCAGCCTCGTTCTCTGAAGAGAGAAAACAACTCTTCCGAGAAGCTGCCTCTAGCAAAGAGACCCATTCCTCACATTCACCTGTAGATGGCATTCATCCCATTGCTGTATGTGGCTCTTATGAGGATCCTATTTACGTTTGCAAGGACAGTCATGAACTCCCTCCTGCTGACTGGAACATCGGTGCCATGCATGGAGAAAGATTCTGGTTTCAGCACAATTTCTTCAGTGTGCTCTTCAGAAGGCTGCAGGTGAATTATCCCTTTTGGAGTGCTGATTTTCAAGTCACCTCCCTAGAGAGAGGCATGAAAGAGAGAGATCTAAATATGAAAAAAGTCACAAAAAAAAAGCCCACTGGGGTACATGATTTATTGAATAATATATTTTAAAAGAATAACAAGTATCAGGAATAATATTCATTTTTCATAAACTTGAAATGGGCTTGCCTGATAGAATTGAAAAGCAGTGGAAAAGAAAGTTTGGGTTATTCAGATAAAACCTAGTGTCATGGTGCATGGCTCTGTGGAGACAAAAGCAAATTCATACAATGCTGAGGTGCAAAAGAACGGATCTGCGGAAAGAACGTGAAAGTGTTACCTCAAATGACCAATTATTTTGTTTCTTCATTTCTCCTGATAAACAAGAAGCATTACAGTTTTTAAGCAACTGCAATAATACCAGAGACTCCTCGAGATATTGAAGCTTTTCGTTCTCTGAAGTGTTTCCATTTTCTGACACTAGAAATTAGCTGAAAGTATGTGCACCCTTCTGTTCTGTGTCCTCCACCACCAGACTTCACACCGAACATCTGAAGAAGCAGGCCACTTTCTTTCTTTCTTTGGCTGAAAATACAATCACTTTACCTCTATGATGACATCAGATTGAACCATCAATTTAGCTGTTTCTTCCTCTTCTTCTTCTGTGACGTCATAGGAGACTGTAAATTTCAGATGTCCTCCAGCAGCTGCTACCTGGGGAGTAGAAAGACAGAAAAAAAAATTAAATAAAAGAAAATGGGCCTTAACCACTTGGGGGCAGTTTTATCGAGCATCAGTAGATTTCTAGTGTTGCAAAGCCACATGCAGATCCCTGAGGATTACAGATGTACAGACCCCTCCTTTCTTGCTCACCCATCTAGAAATCACACCTAGTCATCTTTCTTCTACGCCTGTCGAAGCCTGAAAATTCCTTAAACCCACAGACTAACAGAGAAATCAGAAACAGATATAAAATCTGTGCAAATTTCCATTAGATACTTGCATTAGACTTTCAATGTACTTGTTCAGTTATATGGTCCTCATTTAGGCTGGCCTCTGTATCAGCAGCCTTAGCAACCTATAGAAAATTCAATAACTTCAGTTTCATTGATGGAGCCAACTACCAAAATAGGAAAAAAAAAAAGGGCTGTGATGTTTTTCTTAGAATGAACTGTAACCTAAAATAAAGTAAGAATTTTCCCTGATGGAGTCAAATAAATTTACTTTAAAATAATGTTTCAGCCATTTTGCTCAGTTTGACCCAGCCTACAATGTGAGAAGTCAATGACCAGGCTCTTGTGTCATGACAGTATATTTCTTCCACGCTCTTTTAGTCCCCAGAATCATGGCATTGACACAAGCTATTCCATTAAAAATGGAATATAGTATGATGCAAATCAAAAGCTGCAGACTTGAATGACAGAGTTCAGCACAGAAATAGAGCTTTCTGTTAATTGATTGGAAGCAGCATAAGTAAATCAAATGCTGCAAGAACTATATTTTGCGTTTTAAACGTGTCTGCCTCATACTTTATTGCAGCGTGAGCCTCCTCTCCCAGAACATTAAAATCACAGGGATTCTTCTGCCCTTCCAGTGCATACTGCTGAGCACAAAGCACATTTGTGAGTCTTTTATGAAGAGAATAATCTGGTTATTCTCAAGGATGTAATTGTTCACCATACTGGATCCTTTTGCACACCGTAACAGAAAGCAGTGAAAGTCAAAATCTTCATAATTTTATGATGAATCTTATTTAAGTGGTGAAAAAAACTTCCAGCATTTAAGGTCCGGAAATCAACTGATTTTGAATTAGCCATAAAGGCATATAAAAACTCAGCATCTGAGGCAGGACAGGTAATTGTTCGGTTAAAGCCAGAAAATTCTCTCCAACTCATAACCTGAATCTTGGATCACATTGTAGGATCATAGTATTATAGAATATCTTAAGTTGGAAGGCACTTATAATAACTTGGTCACCCTCCTCTTGACCTACTTTAATAGTCTGACGTCCTTGAGGTGCCCAAAAGTACACACACTACTTGAGGTGAGGCCACCCCAGTGCAGAGCAGAGTGGGACAATCCCCTCCCTTGCTCAGCTGGCGATGCTGTGCCTGATGCACCCCAGGACATGCATGTCCCTTTTGGCTGCCAGGGCACTGCTGACTCATGTTCAACTTGCCATCAACCCAAAATCCCTGATCTCTTTCCACGTCGCTGTTCTCCACCCTCTTACCTCACAAAGTGTGCGTGTAAGTAGGATGACCCGATCCCACGAACAGAATCCAACACTTGCTTTTGTTAGATTTTGCTGGTGATGGCCCAGCTCTCTAGCCTGTCCAGATTTCTCTGTAAGGCCTCTCTACCCTTGATGGAGTCTGCAGCTCCTCCTAGTTTAGTGTCACTGGCAAACAGTAGCACCACATACTTATCTACATAGTGTCCAAACCTGCTGGTACCAGTGCAACTACTTAAAGCCTTGACCATAACAACATGAAAAGACTTTTTCCCTTAGATACAGCTGTCACAGCTGTTACAGCCTGTGGTCAAGTCTAAGCACTGGTTTGTAACTGCAAGAGGAATGTAGAAAATTTAAATATCTGAAATGCTGCAAGAAGTATCCAGAATTGCTTTCAGCTGTAGACAAACATTATAGAAGAGTAACTTTTGCAGAATTTTATCATTTCTATTTCAAGTTCAGACTAATGCCAAAGATGCAAGAAACTTAAAATAAGGGGAAAACAAAGATTAGGCAGTTTCAGGCAACCCATAAAAATTATGAACCAAGACAGGCTTTACTTTTTCCCAGCTACATAACCTTTACCTTAGTATATAAAAATCCAACAGAGGAACTGATAGGTCACAAAGCAGGGAAAAAAAAAAAAAGGAAAATAAAAAGAAAAAGCCCTAAAGGAAAGGCAGCTAGAATGCATTAGGAACTCCTAAAATACAACCAACAGGAAACACAAGAGGAAAGGGGTGGATTGACTAGTCCAAAAAAGAGAACGCTCAGAAGGAACAGTAAAAGAATTTACCAAAACGTAGAAGTCTGGAAAAATGAAATGGCCATTTTTATTTCCCTCTGGCAACTGCAGGGAAGGCATGAAGAAGATTCAGCCTGACTATAAAGAAAGCTGATTGTAAGGATGGTCAAAACAGTATCAAATTACTTGAAAATGCTGTGGAAGTAGTTCATTAATTAGCAGCAGTTCAACATGTCAGAGATACTCTGGATATGATGCCTAAGAGTTGGAATATGACTAAGAAGTCTCTTGAGGTCTCTGCTAGCCACAGCAGTCTGAGTTTCACTGCTGCAACTGGCAATATTTGCATATCATGAACAGGATCACACACTGAAGACAAGGTCCTCAAATGGCAATTATCATAGAGAATACCTCACAGTTCAGATTGTGTATTTACCTTGTATGCTGTGTAATACCAATATAGATAAGAAAAAACCTCAAACTTACATAAACCAAAAAGTACTACATCCTTCTGCCATTGTTCGCAATGGTAATTTCCTTCCTCTGCATATTAAAGAACAAGTTCACTCACAGGCAAAGGAATTCAGAGGTCAATCCATGTGCTGCATGTTACCTCGTGCAAAAGGTACTTTTCACTGAATTTTAAGTGCAAGGGCAATACAGAAACTGGGCACCTGTGAGATCCCTCTATTTGCATGTTTTTCTCTGTATTTTCTCTGTATCACCCAAAGATTCAGAGTTCCGCTTCAAGGATTGTCATCTGAAGCCATCAACACCAAAGAGAACAGGGCATAAAAGTTTGCCTTGCTGGTGACAAAGGCATGTATTGTTGAGACAAGAACAGCTGTCTAAAAATGTCAAGGAAGTTCCACAGAATTCCCATTGTCTCTCCCACCTGTTTTTAGATTAATATATCAAATACGTCTTCCCAGCTTCAGAGGCACAATCTACGTGTTCAAAAAAAGTCACAGATTCCCCAAGAAATAACAAGCATAGGAGAGAGAAATCACAGCTATCTTAGTTCTAATCCAAGAAGTTTCTGGCAGATAGTTTTTGGGGCTTTTTTCAATTGTTCACAGTTAACTGTACTATTATGTTACATGCTCTTACGGATAAAACCAGAGAGCAGATAAGACTATTTTATGACACCCTGACAGAGGGTCAACCAAACTGATGAAGAAAAGATGGTTCCTTTCCTGTGAACAAATGCCCCTGCTCAACAGCAAGAGAGCTTGAGGGTAGTAGGAAGCACCCAGTATTACCCTGTGTCAAACATGCTTTGATGTTATATGCTTGTCCCACTAAAATTACTTTTAAGCCAAGACAAGTGATAGCAAACCACAAATACAGCACTGAAAACAAAAAGCATTTCTACAAACATTAGCAAGGCTAGAGATGAGGAAAGCTTGCATCTCTTCATATGGATATCAAATTCTAAAAGTCTTTCTCCTCCGGCACTTAGTGAATCTGCTGCCAATGCTTTGCCAAGGCAAGCTGTCAGGATCCCTCCTGCTAATGTCCTTGGAGAATACCTCCTTCTTGTACAGATTTATATTCCACCATATTATTGAATTACTGCATGAAGATTCGCACTCTCCCTCTCCAATGCCTCTTGTTACTCTGCCTGTAAAGGTTTAGCACTTAGTCCACTGCACTGGGGGCTGCCTCATTTCTTCTGAACATCTGCCAAATGTAACTTCAGAAGATTAGGAGCTATCTCCATTAAACAGGGTGTTGATTATAATACTTTATCTCATTAAGCAGTAAAATGCTCTTCTGTCAGTTAAGAAGAGACTCAGTTTGTGATTAAAGCACGTAAATATGAACTGGGGTATCTGATACGGCACTATGTGGTTACACATAGGCAACAGAAAGAAGTCCTCCAAAAAGTCAAAGGAAAGTGGCTGGCCACCAAAGGACGACCTTCAAATCATTCCAGTTTGTATTTATATTTAAAAAGTAATTTGAAGACAGAAAATTTCACATATGAATAAATAATTATGCACTAGGTGTATTATTGAAATAAAACAAATACACTTTGCTCAGATGTTTGGTAGTAAAATCTATACAACAATGGATTTAACTCAGAAGGGCTTGGACGTCAGGCCTAATCCAAGAGAACACAACACCTTCAAAACCAAAATTATATTACTGCATTAAACTAGATTTAGACTAATAATCATACACCACCAGACTTTCAAAATAAGTGAAATAAAAGGCATAATAGAATCATAAGACTCATTTGGGTTGGAAAAGAACTGTAAGATCCTCAAGTCCAACCGTTAATCCAACACAGCCAAGTCCACCAGTAAACCCCACCCTTAAGCATCAACAAATATCAACAATTTGAACCATCTTTTCCCTCTTCACACTTAGTGGTTGCAGCAGAAATACAGTCACAGAAATATTGTACTAGAGAAACAAGCATTATAAAGTGTTAATATTTTTATTAGACCAATATAGCTACAATACATCTATAGAAAGGTAAAGGATATGGAAAAACATGAATCCTGCATGCTATTGTATAATTGTATAGATAGTCATACAATTAGAACTATATTAAGTGAAAAAATGCTACCAGAAAAATTTTTAAAAAGGGGAAAAAAAGCACAGAGGCTACAAATATGAATGGGCAGAACATTTCTGCGAAGAATGTTAACACTCATACTTCTGAATATAAAACCACAGCAAGTTGCTGATAGTAACTTAAGGTTCTAAGAGATAATAATGTTTTCTTATTCTGGAAGGCATCCACAAAACAAACCTCCCATTTGTTTCCTGATACACCTATGAATGTGTTTTGCTTGCTGCCATGATTATGAGAAAGTACATGGATATTCACTCAGTCTTCCAGTGGCTCTGTACTATTCACAGGATCACAGAATCACCAACCTGGAAGAGGCCTTCAAGATCACCGAGTCCAACAAATGCCCTAACACCACCTCAACTAAACCATGGCCCTGAGTGCCATATCCAATCTTTTTTTAAACACATCCAGGGATGGCGACTCCACCACCTCCTCGGGCAGACGATTCCAGTACTTTATCGCTCCTTCAGTAAAAAACTTTTTCCTAATATCCAACCTAAATTCCCCTTGGCACAGCTTGAGACTGTGTCCTCTTGTTCTGTCAGTTGTTGCCTGGAAAAAGAGACCAACCCCCACCCTTTAAGGAAGTTGTAGAGAGTGATAACGTCACCTTTGAGTCTTCTTTTCTCCAGGCTAAACAACCCCAGCTCCCTCAGTTGTTCCTCACAGGGCTTGTGTTCCAAGCCCCTCACCAGCCTTGTTGCCCTCCTGTGGACACTCTCAAGTGTATCAACGCCCTTCCTGAACTGAGGGGCCCAGAACTGGACACAGCACTCGAAGAGTGGCCTCACCAGTGCCAAGTACAGGGGTAGAATGACTTCCCTGGTCCTGCTGGCCCCACTATTCCTCCCACAGGCTAGGATGCCATTGGCCTTCTTGGACGCCAGGGCACACTGCTGGCTCATGTTCAGTCAGATGTTGACCAGTACCACCAGGTCACTTTCTGCCTGGACGCTGCCCAGCCACACTGTCCCCAGCCTATAGTGTTGCAGGGTGTTATTGTGGCCAAAACACAGGACTTGGACTTGTTAAAATTCATCTTATTGGACTCTGCCCATCTATCCAACTGTTCCAGGTCTCTTTGCAGAGCCCTCCTACCTTCCAACAGATTGACACATGCTCCCAGCTTAGTGTCATCCACAAATTTACTAATGGTAGACTCAATACCCTCATCCATGTCATCAATAAAAATATTGAACAGAACTGGCCCCAGCACAGACCCCTGAGGGACACCACTGGTGACTGGCTGCCAACTGGATGCAGCACTGTTCATCAGCACTCTCTGGGCCCGGCCATCCAGCCAGTTCTTAACCCAGCAAAGAGTGTGCCTGTCCAAGCCATTCCTATGGCACTATCTACCATCAGATATTATGCTTGAAGGTAATGGAATCATAACATATACGGTTTAACATTGCCTGCTAGCCTTCTTGCATTTCCACAAAATAGAGCTGCAATAAAAGGTTGAAGTAGATTTGGACTCTTTCACCTTCACAAACTCTCTAGGTACAGATTTATTTTATGACACGGATTTCAGCAAATGTAGAGATATCTGCCATCAGAACATCAGCACTAATCATGTGAAGGAAATCCTTTAAATAAAATAAGATTTTTCCCAGTTTATTCATGGTGACAGAGTTAGTCCATAATTCATTGGCACCTGAGCAATTGTGATATGGTTTGACAAGTCACTGAACAACGTACCACCTTAACTGATGTCTAAATGCACATGTGTTCTTCTAGCAGCCCACTCAGTGTAGAAGGGAATGGACCAAGGGCTGCTTTTCATAATTTAATTTGCTTGTTTTGAAGGAAATATTTCACTGTTAATTCATCTCTCATCTGGATTATCATCTTCTTTATGAAAAAGTACCAGCTGTAAATTTATGATATTTAATTGGATTTTGCTGACCCAGTCTTTGTGCTAGTCATAGTGTGAGGGAAGGCAGGGACTAGAAAAGAATTCCAATAGAACCATCACCAAGAAGATGTCAAACCTTTCTTCATTTAGTAATAGCTCTCAATAAAGATTGCATGTGTTAGTTCTACTCCAGATCCAATTAGAGATTAAATAGACTCTCCTCTCTTAGACAGATTGAATTTAGATAGGATATAAAAGCTCTTCTGAGGCCTTATAGCAATATTTCAGATAAAGCAGGGAGCAGAATAATCATGTTTTATTTGAATGACAGTATAGTTCTATCTAGCTTTAAAGAACAACTCAGAGTTTTCTTTATAGGGAAGTTAAACTTTTCCCCTGAAAGAATTGACTCTTTCCCTGAGCTCTCTGCCATCTAGAGTTCCCCCAACTCTATGCCAGCTAGTTCACAATCCTAGTTTCCCTTAAGTTTCCCTTAAGTACACTCCAAATCTTCTGTATAATTTGATGCTACATTCTACTTAATTTCACTTTTTCAAAATACTGCTTCCAGAGAAGCAGACCAAGTGAGGGAGCAAGTTTACATAAGTAGCCTACTTTTCAATGGTTGGTTTAATTGCTTTCCATGAGCATTTGTCTACAATATTGAACCATTCAAGGGGAAAACTGAGAATTTCAAACCATTCACTGTCATTTTCAGTTTCTTCAAACAGACCACTCTGACAGCCAAGAAGATTTCCAAGTCATTCTTTCCTGGAATTCTTATCCAGAATGTTATGATACAGGCTCTTTAATTTTTAGTATTTCCTCTGCTGATCCTACATTAAGGCAGAGTTGAGTAAAAGAAAAAGGAGTTTTATTCAATGTAGGCACTTATTTGATCACACAGTGTTCTGTGATGTCTAACCTATATGTTAAGAAATCAAAGAGCAAAAGTTAAAGCATGAAATTGCTTTATATCTTATATATACATCTGTTCGCTCTACCTTGAATGATGTTTGTGTAACTAAAAAAAAAAACCTAAAAAAAAAAAAGCCTTAAACATCATTGCATGAGATGGGCTTTTTTTGGTACATTGGACAATGGAACCACATATTTACAATAAATCTCAATATTTAAAATTTTCTAGGTAATGGAAAGAACCATCAAATCTGTGGGTTTACATTTTTTCTCCTAAGTGAATGATTTTGCTTAAGAGACGAATAAAATCTGTCCAAAGAGTAAGCACAACCCATAAAGAGCAAGCAAAACTCTGCTAAACTCTATTTCTTACTTACCTTGACCATGTCTCTTCCCTATTTTATGCTCAATACCTGAGCAACTGGGACCCTTCCAGAACACATATTAGTCTTAACCAAGTAGTCTTTCACTGCATCTGATCACTCGGCCGTAGAAAGAATACCCTGCACCCATCAGAGAAACACTGTGTGTTCAGATTCAAACACCATGGAAACATGAGTGAAGAAAGAATACCAACAGGGGAAGACATTAAAATCTAGTGAGTACCTCGTTAATCACCCCTTGAAAACATCCCTTGCTTTTGCTAGAATATCAGTAGATCAAGTGTAATCAGACAAGCTTTTTAATTTTTGGTCCTAGTGCCTTTTCCTTCTTGCTCCAGAAGTTTGAGGCATAATTTTGGTATAGTGGTTCATAATGTCTGCCATCCTGAACATGACAATCTGATGCCTATTTTCAGGCCCTTCATATTTAAAATATTTTGTCACAAACAATTTAGACCAATTAAAATATTGCACAATTCCTTTAATTCAATATATCTGGCAAGAAACATTTAAATGGAAAAGATTGTAAAAGAATCAATAAGAACCTTCTTATATTTTTCAAAATTATATCTGTAAACTCAGCCCAGTCTATTATTGATATACTGTATTAAACTTATCATTTCATAACCTTAGTTCTCTTCCCCCTTGGATGAACTAGAGTGTATTATTTGGATGTCTAAATATATTACAACTCTTCATTGTGTTTAATATATAATGTTGAAACATCCAATTATATCATGGAACTCTTAAAATGAAAAATGGAATAAATCTCAGTTCCTAAGGAAGATGGGAACTGAATAACATCAGCTCTCCTGTGAGCCCTCTGCTGCCACTCCTACTTACAATTAATAGTTGCTCCTTCTGAACTTAGCACTGAAAAAATTAATGTAATCAGTGACTGATTGAAAAATCTGCACAGTAAGATTATATGCTGTCTCCTGGAATGTATTTATGAATGTTGATATTTACTCTACAAATTCTCAAATCTCTACCAGAATTCCCACCTGTCATTTCCTCTCACTGGAGAAGAGAAATGGAACTCTCTGGTCAACCACTCCTGAAGTCTAAAATCGACTTCTCTAATGATAAGCTGTTATAAAACTTAAAATATCTGATTACTTTTTTACAGTTACTTAACCACAGTAACCAAAGCACACAACCTTAGTATGGTTACTCACTTTCTTCTTCTTTGCTTTCCTTATGATCTTGACTGTGCCTTCCCAACCACTGTTCCCCAAGCTGCTATAACTAGATCAAGGATTCAAAAACACAAAGCAGGGGCATATTCTTCCAGTAGCGATGTGATAACCTAATTCATGTACAAATATTGCCCATGTCTATTACTGTGGTGGTGGGTAAATCTCAGCCTTTGGAAGTTTACCAATCAGGCAAAAATGTACCAGAAGCTGTGACACTGTAGCATAGTATGTCAAGCACGCATCATAGAAGGATATTTAAAGAAATTAACCTTGTATGTCATCACAATTGCAGACATTTTTCCCTTACTGAATACAGTTAAACTGAAAGAAAAGAAAAAAACCAAACCAAACAAACCAGCTAATACAAACTCAACAGCTGCTGCAACAGCTGCTCGGATCACTATAAGCACCAATTTAGCAGGCCAGAGTGGCTAAATGGTCTAAGTCTGGGTAAAAATACCACTTTTTATTTAACTCAGAAGATGTTTCAGACTACTAGTGATACTGTAATCAAATTCACTATTTGAGCATCAATTCTGAGATATGTTTCTAAGTAACATATATCCTCATCAAACGTTTCTAAATAAAAGCTGTTTACTGCTGGTCTTGTAGCTGTCAACAACCTCATAATTGAAAGTAATTCTTAATTTTACTGATTAAATGTTAGTCTCCCAATTCCATGGTCTGTGGTTCCAAAGGGGCAAACCATAATTACAGTAGTCACATCAATAAATGCCTTCCTGTAATATTAGAAGGAATGACTAATTAGAACATTTGTGCCAAAGTCCAGTTCCATTAAAACACAAGAACCGACCCTTCCCCTCCCTCCTCTGACTGTACTCCTTCATGAATATTTTAACAAGAAAAAGAATTTGCATAATTTTGCAAAACTAAAAGCTCATATTTCTATGGCAACAAAATCCCAGCATGCAAGGATTATTAAAAACAAAAACGCAGGACTATAAAACAAGAACAATTGGTCAGGTCCAAATTAAAAGCTGTTCTTCTAAAAACATTTTCCTCAGCTTTGCAACAGCATTTAGGACTATTCAATATTTGCATGTGATATTGCTGAGGACATCTCACTGTGTGATAATCTTGAAATAAAATCCATGGATGCCTCCTAAAGTGTTTACTTGCTACTGAAAAAGCTTAAACAGTGTATGTAGCAGCAAGAAATAGTTAAATTCTATGTCTTTGTTAGAATCACAGAATCATTAAGGTTGAAAAAGAACTCGAAGATAATTCAGTGAAACCATTAACCCAGCCCACCTTGTTCACCACTAAAATATATCTCCAAGTGCCATCAAGTGGTACAACCAACTGTTAGTACAGTTTACCAAGTTAGACTGTGAGTATTTTTGATTTCAGGCTTTCTTTTGTTTCCATGTTTGTAAAGTACCAAGGAAAACAGCCCAGGAATGTTATTTCTAAACTTTGTCACAACAGAAAATGGAAAAAAAAAACCCCTTCACTTCTAGCCAGCCAAAGGTTATTTCCCTACCTCCTTCTACTTAACTGGTTTGCAACATTACTATTGACAATACTGTAGCACAACGATGGCTGCACGAGTGATTCAAAGCAAAGTATGACATAAGAAACACTTTGGGACCCTTTAGGAGACTGAAATACAATGTTTCAAGCATGAAGGAGTTGTGTAACTGGAGTATCTGTTGGGCAAAATTATTTTTACAGGAAGGATATACTGCTTTTAATAACTGCCAGTGTTTCTAAGTGGGAGATTTTGAATGAAATATAATGTAAATAAATCAATATTCTGAAGAAAATTCTTTCTTTTCTAAGAAAAATGCAAGGATTTGCAAAGCCCAAATATCTGCTCTTCAGAGGTTGCTTGTCATTTGACATAATAAATGCAACAATAATATATTCTTATTTAGCATTTTGCTGCATATCATGGAGACCTCTAAGGATCACATATCAAAACAAAAGCAGTAAGAATAAACATTTGAGTATTAAAAAAAGATATAGATGTGTATAAACTTGTCTCTGTGTACTAAAATTCACCAACACTAATCATAGAAAAAAAACCCAACAACTCCTTGCATTTTCCTTTCACTTTTCAGGTAAAGGGGAAAACAAAACAGTGAATGAGAACCCTGTGATTTTTTGTCTATTTTCAGTCAGTAAAAACCGTATTTTGAATTACTTTGCACCTGAAGTCAATGTTTTCTCATGATTAAATTCATGGCCACTTTCCTGGCTTGCTAGTTTTGCAGCCTTTCTTCTGCTAACCTTATTCATGACAAACCTACATAGTTTTGAAAAATACCTATTTCTTTTAGAGAAAGAAACTTGTGTTTGACGTTAATTGAAATGAATGCTAGTTAGCAGTAACTAAATGGATGTATGCATCACACAAAACCTGAATTTTAATACTGTTTTACTCGAGGAACAAAGATATTTCAGAACAGTACAGACAGCACTTAATTAACAAATATGCTTTAAGACAGATTTTTTTTTAAACAGTGTAGATAAAAATCTATCATGCCATTCTTTATTGTACCCATGAAAGCAATTCTGCACTTGTTATCGCCATCATGGTAATCCACAGATGATTATTACTTGAGGCAATGTGCTCACATATAGGAACACTACTCGTGTGCAGACATATGCACACACAATGTATCATATGCACACTGTGAAAATAAAACTTGATATGCACACATCTCTGAAAACTACAAAACTGTGCTGCTGTTTTAAAGGGTAAGAAAAAAACCAAGCTTATTTCAAATAACCTTAAAGAAAAGGTACTTTCTGAAAATCTTTTTAGGTAACTTTTTTTTTTTTTTGGTCAAGTTCAAAGTCTTTATCTTTCTTAGATATGATTTTCTATGAAAAAACCCATGCATTTCTTCTTAGGAGGCTGAAGGAAGGACGGGCAATCAAGCTAATGAGATTGGAGAGCAAAGGAAAGACAGAAGACATGCGAACTGATGCCCAAGACTGAGAAAGCAGAAATGGCATAGCTTTATAAGTCCTCCATGAGAATTTATTCTTTCAACTTCAATTTGCCTTAATGGGAGGTGACAAAAAACTCTTTTAGCTATTGCAAGGATAATGCAGCTCTATGAACTTGGTGATTTCTGCAATCATGTGTGCTATTTTTAACATTACCTCATCATTCTTTCCCCTTAAATGAAAAATATTACAAAAATGTATTCTCCATATATTATCCTGATGAGAAAAAATACATTATTCTACAGCAGACTATATAGGTTTCCACTTATTATTATTTGTTCCTACAGGTACAGTGCCTTTAGTTTACAAACTTGAAGCAGTATCTTTTCTACCAATTATTAATTTATCTACTATATCTTTTATGGGAAAAAATATATTCATGAGCTACCTCTGGTTTAAAGGCAGAATGATGGAGGAAATTTTATTTGGATGAATTAATAACTGTCAAAAAAAGAGGGCAAGTCTACTGCCCAAGGGTTACATGTGCTGAAAGAATCAACATCAATCTTACTCCAGCATAAGCTCTATTACTGTCATATACAGAGTCCCATTTGAAGGATTCATCATCAAAACACATTGCAGTTCCATGAGATATGTTAACAGAGAGGGTGTGATTAATATAACATGAATTTGAGTTCACACAGGTAGGGGAAAGTTCTGCTGAGATTAAATGTTCTCAGGCCTGCCAACTTCAGACACTTAATCATGTAGGTATTTTGCAATTCTTTTTTACAGAAAGTGCTATGTGGATATAAGTGTAAGTCAAGTATTTCAAAGAAAGCCTCCTATTTCCTTCACAAATTCACCTTTCGAAATGTCAGAAATTCCGTTACCTTTGGCTATGGAATATAGTGCACAACAAATTGAGCATGAAAACCATGTGACAGTATTGTCCTATATACACTTTATTTTAATGTTCTGAATATATCAGAGGCACCTAAAAAGCAATACAACACTCACAAGCTTGGGGAATAAATACATTAAGTCAAGCTATAAAATGATATCCCATGTGATCATAATGAACACACATGACAAACATAGAATAAGTATCCACACATAGCAATAAAATAAAATAATGTAAAAAAAATCCTATTTCTACTGAAAAATTATTTTCTTCACATCCATGTAAGTCACCTAACTCATCTAGCTGTATCTTTTGTACCTTTCCAGAAGATATACTTGACCCTACTAGCCAAAAGAGACCCTCTCTTTTTTTGTTGCCTTCTCTACAAATGCTGACACTTTTCAATTTAATTGAAACTTTTTAAAAAGAAATTCCTTACCTTACAGTACATGGGCACTGTGTATGTTTTATCTGGTTGCTATCACAGGAGTGGATATTACTCACCTTTGATGATTGGCAGTGCCCTTTCTTAAAAAGATTTATTTCAAACTTCACTCTTTCTGAGTATGAAAGAAGGAAGGATAGATCCATCATCTTTCAGACAATTCCCTGAACCAAATTCAGCTCTGATTTTCAGGACTGAAAAATTATTAGGATGCAGAAAAGGCCATCGGCATAGTTACAAGAAAAAGAAATCTACACAGAAATCATCAAAGAGCAACCAAGTTAAAGGGAAAGGACACTGATGTTTCAACAGATCACTAACTGAAAACCAAAAGTTTAGTGATAGAGTGCAGTCTTTTTCTTGACTCTACCTAAAAGATTGAGTCCAACCATTAACCCAGCACCATACCTTCCCTTCACAGAGCTGCTGCCTTTCAGGTATCTTAGAACATCTCCTTCAATCCTTATTAATTTTATTTATATACATTTGTCATTAAATAAACTCAGTTTTCCATGTTTTTCTTTAAGTCTTACACTCTTTTGGGCTATCTCCAGTTGGCAATAGAGCCCTGGACACATCAATATCCTTCTATGAGGGCCAAAGAGCCTTTATAAAGTTGGAATTGCAACAATTTGTAGAGAGAAAAGTTTACATGTAGAACATCGAAAAAGGTTTGACAGACCAACAGTTTCACCTTGAGAGAAGAAGAAGTCTGTGTTTATGTATGTGCAGGCAAATAGATGTGTTTTTATGCATATAGCAAGCACACTGTATTTGAGATAGCCTACATGGAGAAGATACACAAACCCTCATACCAGGTGCTTCAGAATTTCTCAGGAAATATCCCACTTGATTGCAGTAAAAATTCTCATACATCTATTTTCTAAATAAAAAAGCACTCTCTACTCTAATGTCAGGATAAATGTATTTTGAAAACTAAAGTGAAACAGCTATAATACTCAAATAATTAAATATTATTTACAAAAAGCACTAAAAATAAGTTTAAGCTGGTTATCTATTTCTCTCAACATAAATTCAGTTTCTAGCAACTGGTTTATTCATGTTTCCTCATTTGTATCCCTGCAGAATGGAGAATGACATTATCTATGTGCATCAAAGCCCAGAAGAAGAATGATAAAATCTTTCTGAGTTTTGGTGTTGCAAGTAATTGTTTGAAAAATAATTGTAATTTTACAACCTTAAACAGTAAAATCTCAGTATAGAATCCCATCATGTGCTCCAGGATCTTTAAACATTATTAACAGCATATCCATGTTGAATCTACTAGGATCTAGGATTTTTTATTATTCATTATTACTCACTCGGTTTCAATGGCTTTTCAAAAGTTACTCTGAATTTCAACGATTAGATTGGAAAAACTCAATTTTATATTTTATCCAGGAGAACAACTTTTGGCTTCCCTTGAATGTCTTTTGAATGCTTGGTGTAACAAAGAGCTATAAAACTCAGAAAGACTCAAATCTTGCATGGAGTTCATATATAATACATAAATACAAGGTCTTCTGAGTGTGATTAATGTGATTTATATACCTACACAAATTTTCTTTAATTGAATGTGTTCCTTCCTTCCCTGTTTCTGTTGGCAATGTATATTTTCTCCCCACTTCTAATGTAAGCCAAGCTCCTAGGTCCTAATAAACCAAGTTTTGACTAACAATGTAAATTTTTTGCTTCCATCTTAAATTCTTTAATATTTAGCAGGGTTTCATGCTGCCTTAGATTTAATGCAAATGGTGTAGTACGAAGCAACGATTAACTTTATAGCTCTAAGATAAAATGTGAATAAAAAAGCTATCACTTCAGAATAGCATTAAGACAAAAAAAATTATTAAAAATGTTGACCTTAACTTAGTGTTGTTTAAAATATGTCTTAAACGAAGACTTTGACCTACACAAAGTTACACAAGTTTCCAGACACAGTACGAACACATCATAAACTCCTTAAAAAATGCTAATCTATATTTAAATAATTCTCAAAGTTAATCACACAATCAGGGAGTGGGGTTTTTTTGCCACAGCATCTCTCTACAGGTTGTAAGTCACTGTTTAGACTCAGCAGAGTGTTCAAGACCCGATGCCCTTTACTTGGTCATATGACAAGTTAGCCTCTCCACTGTTGCAAAATTTCTTAGATCTACAGTTGTTCGAAAATTAGAACAGACAAAGATTAGATTTAACACCATCTTTCAGTCCTCCACTGCCATGATCTCCTTCATTAATGTACAAATTCTGTTTCTTCATCTGTCTCTTCCCACCCTCCCCCTAGCTGGATTGGCCCATTTGTTATTGTTTCATAATCTCTTGCATTAACTACCAAGTACAATTTAATAATTTACATAAATCACCTTTTATTTAAAACTGTGTATTTTCTAATCCATTCAGCATTTCATTCTCTTGCCTTGACTGTAACAGAGCTATTCTCTAGCTCAGGAAATGAGTGCAAATTGCTGTATACTGGGTTGGTGGGCAGGGCAGCATTGATGTGTGCTTGCAATCTTACACTAATCCATAAGCACGCGGCATTGGCCACAGCTGGAGACACACAGACCTTTCCTCAGACTAACGGCAGCTGCTCTCGCTTTCTCAGAGTTGTTTCAGAACTGATCTCCTGCTGATAGAAACTGCTGTAGCTCCACGAACTTAATTGATTTCTGAAAATTTCTGCTAACAAGGAATCTGTCTTTTCCTGCTGCACCAAGTGCCAACTAAGGTGTTGATATCTCACTTCTGAAGAGCTAAAGATAGTCCTACCAATCTCTGGGGAGTGAATGAATGTCCAAGGTCATTGAGCAAGAATTACCATTATTTAGTACTTGAAACAATGTCTCTTTTCACTACTTTTCACAGAGAACGTGTACAGTGCTGTATCCACTTAAGTCTATTGCAAATTCCACAGTCAGTATCTTTTATTAGTCAATTTCTGAATGTCACGCAGAAAGCAGGTAACTAAGGTCCACATCAAAACATTTAAACTTCTTATACTAGGTAGAAGAAAGAATGGAGTATGAAACAGCAGGGAACAAATTGCTACATATTAAGCCTGCATAAATCCCTACATGCAGGCCATCACGTTTTATTTTTAAGATATAAGTGTGCTGTGCTTGGGAAACAAACTAAAAAAAAACCATGCAGCCCCTGTGTGGCACAAGAACACACAACCTGTGTACTCACACATCAACCTGTCTATCATGGTTTATCATAGTTAAAGAAGGCTCCATCAGCCACGGAAGTGATTCTCTTGCAAAGAGGTGCTTACAGCTTCCTCTATGACCTGACAGAACCTATCAATTGGCTAGTTTGAATATTGGCAACTTTTTAGCCATTTAAGAAGCCTGACAACGCCTCTGTGATCCACATTTAAGAATGAACAAACCCCAGGAAAGCTCTCTCTTGCTTCCAGCCTTGGGACAGGTAAGTCGGGGGGAGGCCCGTGCGGCCCAGTGGGCCCAGGCCGGGCCCCGCTCAGCCCGGGCCGGGTCACATCCACCCTGGAGCCGTGCGGCCCTGTCCCACCCGCGGCCCCCCGCAGCCCTGTTACGTGCAGAGGGTGCAGCCCGGCTCTGCCCCCTGCTCCAGTGCGGCCGAAGATTCAGCCGAAGCTGCCCCACTGTCCGGCAAAGATCATGTGACCAACAGCGATAAGCGAATTCCAGCTGCAGGGCCGGGTGAGATTAATCCTATCAGTGCTGTAAGTTTCCTCCAGAACAGATGAAGCCTGCAGACATCAATCCTCTCCCAGGCAGAGGAAGAGGAAAGGTGGAGGCAAGTGAAGGAAACACCATAGACACACCAAAGTCAGTAAAGAAGGAAGAGCTGAAACCCTGAGGCGGGAGAAAGAGGAGATGCTTCAAGCCTAGAAGCTGAAATTCTGTTGTAAAGCTATGGTGATTAACTATGATACATCAGAGTACCCGCTGTAATTTCATGAAGCATGGGGGGGTGGAGTGTTCAAATTGCAATTGTGAGCGAAAGTATCTGTGCTGAAACAAGCAAATTACTGTAATTGTGAGCAAAAGTATCTGTGCTGAAATGAGCAAATGTTGAAGCAGCTGTAATTTGATGAGAAGCTTGAATAGAAAGAGATGAAAGCGATGAAGACCCTTGCTCCCACGGGAGGAGGGCCTCTGTTCCTGGAGGTGAAGATGCTCCCAGAGATAGGTGAAGAGAACCTTTGCTTCTGAACAGCTCCTCCTTAAAATGGTACCCCAGTAGCTCAAGATTGGACCCTCGAAAGCAGTTGTGGGGAAAACTGCAAGTCGGGGAAAGGGACTCTCACATGAGAGCAGAGAACCAACCCGGGCGCTGTCTTGCTGTGACACTGAAGCCATGAGCCAACTGTTTCTTGTGGAGATGTCTCCACAGCATGAGCAAGAGAGACTCCTCTCCCTAAGTGAACTGAACAAGGTTATTATGGAAGTGGTAAACAGACTGGACATGTCAAGGGTTGTCTTTTTACATTGTCAGTGGGAGAAAGGAGAAAGGTGGGGGGAGGAGAAGTGTTCTGAAGGTTTGGTCTGACTTTTTCTTTCTTTTAGGTCTGCTAATAAACTTCTCTATATTCTTTTAAGTTTTGTGCCTGCTTTGCTTTCTCCTAATTCTTATCTCACAGAGGGAAAATAAGTAAGTAATGGATATTTTGAACCAAACCACTGCACTGTCCCATTGTCTCTATTACCTTCATGGCCTGGTGAATAAACTTTGTGCATAGAACACTGTGCATCTTCTTGTACACCATTAAACAAATCATCAGTAGGAAAATACATATTTTTATGCATATTGAGGAAGATTGTAAAATTTCAGAGTGCTGTGCAATGTGTATATAATTCCAGTGCATTGTCAACATGATTTAAAATATTTTAGCTTAAGTTAATAACTGGGTTTTTTTCAAATGCTTTTTCATAGTAAAGTGTAACATCAGGTACACAACCTTCTGTACAAATAATAGTGCTCAGAAAGACACATCGGGGCCTGTCATTTGTAATATGTAGAAGTTATATTTTGAATTATTCAGATGTGAGCAGGGCTGGTCTTTGTACATCTTACAAGAACTGGTAAAATTGTAAATGGTAAAAGTACTTTTTTTTCTTTATTTCTCACTATATTAGTTGGCAATAAATTAAATTAATTTTCCCCAAGATGAGTCTGTTTTGCTAATAACAGTAATTGGTAAGCAATCTCCCTGTCTTAGCCTCTATCCATGAGCTTTCTTACCCTATTTTCTCCCCTCATCCTGCTGAGAAGAAGGAGGGAGAGAGCATCTCAGTGGAAGTTTGGCCCCTAACCACAGTTTACCCACGAGACCACCTTATTTTCATTCTAGAACAGTTGATTTGAGATTATTATGTACAGTGTGCAAGCATCAAGATATGCCAACTAGAAACAGAAGAAAATATCTCAATGATATTTTTAGTTATAGCTTGTGGAAAGCACTCGGTCTTTTTATAAATACCTGAACACAAACAATACAACCCATTTAAACTCAAAGATATCTGAATTCTCACTGAAGTCAATGCAGGGAGCTGCATTTCAATAATCTGAATTGAAGCTATGGTGTCTAAGGTTGCCTAGCACATCACAGATGTACCCCAAAATATATAATTAGAAAAGGTCAAAATAAAATACAGCTTTACAAAGACTTTAACTTGCAGCTAATTCAAATTTTTAAAATAGTTTACCCATGTTAACACATTGCTTTACATCTAACAAGCTACATTAAGATCAGTTTATTTAGATACTGTTTGAATTGATTTAAATGAACAGTAAATGGATGGTTCTGCAACCAAAAGAACTCCTAACTTGTAGTGTGTCAGCCACACAGCCACAAGTCTTTAAAGAAAAAACATACTTCCCCTAAGTGCATCCACCAGGTATGGCACATACTGTTTTTCACTGTACTTTAGACCCTGTGGATCTAACAACTCCCATTTGACAACTGTGAACACAGGCACTCATTACTGGCATTTAAGATTTCTAATATGATCCTTAATGTCTGGGAAAGGTCATAGCACTGTATTCACCAGAGAGTAACAGGAATGTCAGATTAAAAAACAAAAACATAACGCAATAGTTTACAATGCAGTGATTTCCAAATAGTCAACTGTATCTCTGTGATATAAAGTAAGTTGCAAAAAAATTTATTTCTATAATTTTAATTTTAAAGTAATTACTAGTACTTAACTGCTTGTGGGTTTGTAACTAATACAGAATCATAAAATGGTTGAGCTTGGGAGGGACCTCTGGAGAGAACCTTGTCCGATCCCTAAATCCAACCAAAACTTTAGATGAAAATTTTTTAATTTAATTGATATATATATTTAATTTGGCTTAGCCTTATATGGAAAGGAATCCAACTGCGAGTATGTAAGACCTAGAAACAGTTACACCATTCTGACCTTGAACAGTTTAGCATCCTCTGCAATAGCAAAGAGCATCTAACTTCAATTTGTGAGAATGCAAAAGAAAAGAGGAAAAAGATGCCAACATAACTAGATGAGTAGAAGAAGCTTCAAAAAAAAAATTCCCTATGGTCTCCATTATTCCTCAAAAGAAGGATGAAAAGGGAACACATAAAGAATGTCACATTGATACCACAAAATTACCTGGAATAGGAGTTTACCTGAGGAGCCATATTACATTTTAATAATGAAGCAATTTCCCTTCTAAAATGCTGTTTTGTTTGTTCTGGAACAATTCAGAAAATCTGAAGAAGTTTGCCTGACAGTTTAATCCAAAAAGTATTTCAGAGGCTAAACTGACAAAACAGAATTTACTAGTCTTCCACAGTTGTGCTGTTAATTATCTCTATTTTAATAAATACCTGCCAACCAAAAATATCTACTCCAGGTCAAATTAAACCTTTGGTCTATAATGAAATCCTTCAGTTTTTCATTTTAGTTGGACCAAAAAAAAGTTTTTACCATGAGTTGATCCCAATAAATTCCCACTAGCTTTCTCCAGACTTTTTAATGGCCTTATGAAAGACGGATTATTCACCCCAGACACACTTGAGAATGATTTCCATATTGCCAGAATCCCTGCTCTTCGTTCATGGTTGTATCTTCTCACCCTTGAAATGAATGCACATGAATTATCTGCAGTGCTGATTATGACTACCCTATTTCAGATTAAAAATCTAGCTGCACTTGGGAGAAGCAACTGTGAGAACATCATGGTGCAGAATAAATATTTGAGCTAGGTAATTTAAGTGGGTCTACAACTGACTGTTAGTTTGGCTACTTACCGTAAATCACAGGTGACTCCACAGTGCCTTATCACTTGCTGTTTTCTAAGAAAACAGGAGCTTCTGCTTGGTAAGGGCAGGCCCTCAAGACACTATAGAGTTTATGCTAAAGTTCAAAGGAGGGTATGAAAGCATTGACTATGCATCAGGACATGAACTGCTATCATAATCACACTCTCCTGGGTGGCACAAATATTTATGCAGCTTTCAGCACATTTAATTTAAATTAAATCCCACAGAAGTTAAGTAACTTTTCCTGGAAATCTATCTAGGCACAGGATGACCTTGTTTTTACTCAGGGTTCATCTCATGTGTTTCCGTTCAATTAAACCTACTTCTCCACTCACTGAGTTATCTCCTTATTTGGATATGCTTACTCTCTATATTGCTTTTGTCTATTACATAAATGCTTTCATCAGATTTTTTTTTAATCGATGTACCAACATCAAGTTGGTGTGAAATTGTACAAAAGTTAGTGAATTGTTGCACTGAATTTTTATTATATTCAGAGGTGCGAGGACTGGAAGCAGTCTAAACTAGAGAGACTAGGAATTCAGTAATTAATATCTGACCTAGATTATTAAAAGTTATCTCAGAATATTTACAACACCCTGCTGACAGCAGTAGAGCCAGGGTAATTATTTAATAAATACCCCTTTGTTCTGCTGAGGATCTATAAATAACTGGCTGGTTATGGGCTGCTGAGAAGTTTCCAGTTGCTTCATCATATGCAGAAAGTTAAAATACATAAATATTTATTAATAGCAATTATATTTTCCACTGGAACAATATAAAGCCATGACTGGATGGAACAGAGACCTTTGCAATCATGAGCTGATTCTAATAATGTTTACAAATTATGTGTTTTGACTTAAAGATTGTAGTTTGGAAAGCTGATGCTTTATAACCTGCCACATGCAAGCATTTTAATTACTTACATATAAACATTTCTGTCATGTGTAAACCATTATTTACAAATTATATTGACTGTAGTTTCCTTACAGCTATGTTACACGTGGGACACCCTATCTTAAGTTTCATTTGTAATTTAGAAAAATGCCAACTATTATTTTTGTGAGCTGTATCCCTGATTGGAGATCTGGGAGTTATTGCATAGGATATCTAACTTGTCTGTACAGGCTTCTATCATAAATCTAATACCAGAGCCACAATGAGACTTCCTGTGTTTAAGCTTCCTTTACAGTGTAAAGTAAAAAAAGTGTAACTGCAAAGTAAACTGTCCAGTGCAGACTCTCAAAGAGATTTCCAACATAAATTGCAACCTAAAGTACTTCTCATGAATGGTGCAGGATTTGGTCTCTTTTATCAAGCTTTTGTCAGCATTTTTTAGCATTTTTCCAAACGGAATATTTTCAAGTTAAAGTGGGAACTGCAGGGGACCTAGCCCCATCTAATGTTATATACCTCATTTAGTTTTAGAGATGATAATCCCAATGTTACTCCACTGTCAGTGAGGAAGCAGAGGGTATCTGTAAATTCACATACAGCATAAGTTAATGCTATGAATTGTCCACCAGGGGAACTTGTCTCTCTCCTCCGATTTCACAGGAAGTCATCAAAATTGGCTTGTGAACTTAACACACCAGAATAGACCTAATTATTTGCAAGATTTCTGCATTTCCCATTTAGGAAGTTCATTTGATAAAGCGCATGGTGACCCAGAAAATCACAACTGTTTAAATTATTTACAACTATTTTCCCTAGTGACTTTCATGCTGCTAAACAATTAATGTGGTTCAGAGTTTTTGCACAGTCAACTAGATATATGTGTACTGCAATGAGGTCTTTCCTCAGTCCCCTTTTCTCCAGGCCAACCAAACTGAGTGACCTCAGCTGCTCCTCATAAGGCTTCCCTGGAGAGCCCTTCACCATCTTCACTGCCCTCTTTTGGACACTTTCTAGTAGCTTTGTATCCTCCTTATATTGTGGCACCCAAAACTGCACACTACTTGAGTACTCTTCAATAGTTGCTCTTAATTCAACAGCACAGTGTTTCAATAATGTGGCCATACCAATGCCCTCAAAACTAGAGAACAGAGCAATTCCTAGATTATTAAAACAGACATGTCCTTAAAGTACCCATGTGAGCAACAATTCTGATAGTGTAGCTCAAAAACTACCTTGCAAACTTTCATTTTCATTTTCAGTAATCTGTGTATTTAAAATTCATTCAATCCAAGTACCATCACATCGTTGAATAAAGAATTTTGTATGTTGTGTTTTGGCCCAAGAACTGTTTTATTACCTCAGTTTCAGCCTACTGGAATGAGAACTTCATGATGAAAATTATTATTAAATGATTAGGACCTCATTTTAGTACAGTTATAGCTCTTGACTCAATAGATACCACAGTATCATTTTACAGTAAAATGAGGAAGTATATTATACTTTAAGAGCATTTAAAATTGTCTAAAGTAATAGCTGTAAGTCCTAATACTTACAACTGTGCAAGACTTTTACCAAACTAAGAAACAGACATAAATTAGTACCATATTGTACACATGTTGATGAAGATAATATCCTGCCAAGTAGGAAAATGTCATCCTAAAATAGAAAGCCACATTTCCTCAGGATATTGATCTAGCTTAGCTGGATCCTATAGAAGACGGAAAAGTGGATAATGTAACTTCAGACATGAGAAGTTATTAAGTGAATTGACTGTTGGAGCAGGACCTAATCCCAAGTCCCCTACAGCATGAGAATTTCTCAGGTCAGACTGTTTTTATAGCTCTAATCTAATGCAGAGCACTTTTGGGAAGGAGGAGGAACCCTGAAGTGAGTAATTTGCTGTGATGCCTGTGTCATCATTATTTGCTTACCTGACTCACAGTCATAACTTCTTTTTTTTTGCTGGAACTCCACAATTCCCTTTGAACATTTTTGTAAAGACTTGATTTCTAGTCAAAGTGCTCCAGCAGTAATTTCTACTATGAAGGGGTTTGTTTTCAAGTTCATGGTGTTCTAATACCTAAAAGGCTTAATCAGTAACTTAAAAGACGTGAAACAAGATATGACTAACAACATTTAAAAATTACAGTAATTGTTAAGACATTTATACACTGGATCCGGCTATACAAGAAACAGTGACAGTCACTCAGTGGAACTATGTTCATTGACCAAAAACTGGCCATCTGCAACTTGTGGTGTCTACAAGAATACAGAAGGCAGTACCAATGCAGAGTTGCTACTGAAGCAGTATACAGCTTAGAACAAAAATCACAATTCCACTTTGAGGACACACACTGTCATTCCTATGGCCCAGAGAAAGATGTTTAAAGTCAAGACATTAGGAAATGAGGTATATCTTCTCTGTCTCATAACTGATGTTGATAGTGCACAAAATATCACGAATTCATGCATCTTTAAAGCAGTACTGTGAGCTCTACCACAGCTGAGGTACTGGTGACTAAAAAAGGATGAGGGCATGATCACATATAATTTTCTACTATTAGCTGTCCCACAAAACTCACTTTCTTGGTTAGTAAAAAGCAGGTTTTGTGGAATGAAGTACTGACCTCATTTCTGCAATAGAACTGAGACAACATAAGCTGGGAAAAGCATTTTTTGTACCATTATTTTTCTTGCATGGGCCCACTCAAGAAACCAGAATATGCCTTGAGAAGTAGTTGCACTAATTATTTTTTCTATATCTGCCTGTGATTCTACTTGATCTGATTTATTTCTTCCCATCCCTCAACCTTATTTAGCTATTTTAGTACTGGCTCAGATCACTTTCAAGGGCTCACTGCTTTTGATTTACTCCAGTACAAAAATGGAGTGTATGACACAATCACATAAATTAGAAGAGTGATAACAGTATGTTGTTCCATCATTTATTTTCATACTAACCTGAATCAAAGATATGTTTAAAAATTCTTAATGCGTTAATACCAAGGACATACAGATTCTAATCAATGCCAACATAATTGTTTTAAACAATTAGCAGATTATAATGTGAAGACAGAAATAACTCATCCCTGAAAACCATTTAAAAGGATTTTCCTACACAATAATCACAAAATATCTTCCTTCTCTCTGATGAGTGTCAAATGCAATAGCATGACTTGATTGACGAGAGGCAAACAATAGTTAGTGCTTTGACGTCATGACAGAACACCTACAGTTCATTTACAAAGTACAGGTAATTTTCCCTCCAGGCCACTTATCTGAATTGCCAGCATAAATTTCGATCTCTTAGATTTTCCTATACAAACCCTTTTTCAGGAACAATTCAAAATCAAATAACAATGGGGGAGGGCAGGACACAGAGTGGGCTGCCAGAGAATTAGACCTGTTTCAAATAAGACCTTCATTTATTGTTAGATTTTCATGTGATAAAGGTTTTAAAGTGTAGTTAGGAAGAATAAAGACCATTAAATCCAAAGACAGAGTTGAGGTACCTAGGCTACAGGTTGCCTGAGGTTAGGAAAGTATGTGATGAAGTATCATTATATCCTTACCAGCTTCTTACACTCTTCCCTTGGCACTTGCTGGCAATTGCAATTAAGCAGGCTTCTGGGCTGGATGGACTTTCCTCTGCTGCAGTTTAGATATTGTTATGTTCTCAAACTTTGTCTTTCCCTAGGAAATATACTAATGGTTTATGATTCTATGTAAAGACCTGAGAAAAACCTTTGTTTTGGTGTCATACTAATGTAACAATAGCTACATACTCAGAAGGTGATATATTAACATATATCTGTTTTCTCTGAGAAAAAAAGTAAAGCTACTTGGCAAGACTTGCTCTAAACCTGAATCTATGACCTCCCTCTCTGAGGAAAAACTCTTCTTCTCAGATCTGCAGGGTGAGTCCTGTTTGCGGTTTACTGGTTTATTACAGATTGTGCTTCCATTTCTTTTCAGTATTGCAGGTGAAAGCTCTTCAGAGCCACAGCTGAATGCTTTATACTGATTCACAGAACACCTAATATAGATCAAGATTAAAGATCTGTAATAAGAGAGCAAATATATGTAAGTATGCCCAATACTGATTAAGATCAAATGGGAGAATTTTTGCCTTAGTAATCTTAAAATACAAAAAATCACCCACAAAAATGACACATACTTAAAACTACTCTTCATTTTCTGGCTAGTCAGCCAGATGAGAATGAGATCACACGTAAGCATGGATCTTCACTCTTCCTAGTTACAATCCCCTTCTGAATTCCACCTTTTCCTTTCTTCCCTCCCTAAAAACAAAGAATTCAGTGAGCTCATGTAATATTTTTAGACCAGTTTTTAACAACATAATTGCCTCTAAAGCTTGCAGCAATTTGAATTTCCCTGTAGTGAATTGACACAAAAACTAACAAGGAATAAATAAATAAGTTAACTTATTAATTAATAAAGAGAAATTACTAAAGGCCCTCATAGAGCTTACCATGATAAAGCAGCCCTATGGACAACTCTAAGAGCCTTGGGAAGTTTGAGATCAGTGAACATGCCATATACCCGTAGTTGGAGCTACCTGCCTTATGGGGTGGTTTTATGCTGCCTTCTAATGGGATGCTGACTGCTGTTCCAAGCAGATATACTCATCAAGGTAGCTCAAGTCTCTGAGTATTCACATTTCTGTTCACTTAGCCAGGATAATAAAGCACACCAATTACAAAATGTTTGCTTAATTGCTATTGCCATACTGCTGGGATTTAAGATTCTTTGTACACAGAAGAAAAGAAACTATTTATGGCGTTTTGGGCAGTATTCAGGCTATTTTATTTTCCACTTTCACTATTTTATATAAACCATATATACGTGTTTCTAGTGAAGAGGTTAAGAATGCTTTTGATACTCTGGTCAAATTTTCCTGAAGGTCCCAGATTGCTCAAAGCACATGCACAGTTAGCTAGGATGTGTACATAAATCTGTGATACTGATTACACATTTTTACTGACTGAGTTAATGAATAAAATTTAGTTTTAGTGTCCCTCCTATTACTCATTCATTTGGTATTCATTGTTTTAACACTGACCATAATGATACCCATTAGGTTTTAAAATGGATGTCATTTATCCTTCCATAAGAATTCCATCATAATTCAGCAAGACAGCAATATACTCATTATGATAGATCTTTTCATTAATAAGGTGAATTTGTATCCACATTATCCAATATAATATCTGCCGTATTCAAGCATTAATTAACATCCACTTATTTTAAAGTGGTAGTCACTCCTTGCCTAAAGCAAAGTAAATCCTGAACTGTAAGATTAAATTCACCACATTCTTCAAGCAAAGTGAAAACATTTCAGTAAATACCCAGTGTTTTCAGTGCTTTATGAAATGCTGCAGCAATAGCATACATGCTGTAGTAGTTATGAAAACTGGGCTTCCCCACGTTAGAAAGCAGCAGGCTGTTAACAGGCAAGAAACTCTGGGACATCACTTTCAGACATGGTTGACTGTAGTCACTTTGCAGTTATTTCTGGTGCTGTTCTGAGCATGCGGAACAATCTCAGGTACCTAAACAGAGAGTGAGTGGCTTTTCAGCCCTCTGAAGATTTTCATATTTGAAAATGAAACTAAACTTGCATTGTAGAAATGTCAGAAGGACTTCAACAGGTCAGATCAAAATCTCTTTAGACTAAGGCTTTCTCTCCAAACACAAGAAAAATTTCATTATGTTACTAAGAAAATAATCTGTCATCTTCCTCTCAAAAAGCCCTGGCTTTCAAACCAGCACAAATTTTTGTATTTGAAAAACACTGTCTTCTGCTTTGTCAGAGTGCAGAATATCACTACATGTTCTAAATATCTTTTATGCATAAATGGATGTAAATTAGCAAATTTTAAATTGAAATCAAAAATAAAACATGCAAAATACATACAGGAAACCTACATAAGAATTTAAATTAAATTTTCTGTGTTAAAAACACCAGGAATCTTTTGAAGAAAACAAAGCAATACTTTTTAATGGATCTACTATAAGTTTTTACTTTAGCTGCTTGTCATAAAACATTTCATAGATCTATAGAACAACCATTTTCTAAATGCAGCATTTAGCCATACAAAGCACCAAAAGACACCCTGAAAGAACTATCTTGTAAAAATCGTGAGAGCAAGTCAAAGGTGCATTACATTTTAGAACATATTATATGTGATCAGAATAAAGTACAATACATCTACAGATAATTGCCCAGAATTATTTTACTTCTCAAAAGCAAGTATTTAAAAAAAAAAACCAAAAAACCTTCACAGTACTGGGAAACAAAGTTGATAAAGAAGCTAAATAATGATTTACAGGAAAAGTACCTCAAGCTAAGTTATTCATATTTGCCTGGAATAATACTCTCATAGATGGCCAAGTATATAAATGGCAGACTGAAAGCACACTGTAGTCAGTAATAATATTTATAAACACATATAACTTAGGTAAAAAGCTCCTGCTTTCATTATTTTAACTAAAGTATGTGAACCTTGTAACCTTTTTTTCCCCACAAAAACTTGCATTTAAAGCTTGGAAGCTTTTGTCTTATGTAATTTCAATTTTGTCTGTAACTTTCAGAAAAACATCAGATTTGTAACTCAGTAAATTGAATTAAGAAATGTGTTTTGTCATACATTTTCAAAAAGGTTTCACAGTTTGATGAGGCCACCCCTGAATGGTGAATGCACTTCTATTTGATTTTAAATTGAGACAGAGCAGGGACAGTCACGAGAGACTCTGAGATTAGGAGAGTTCTTTTGTCTATCCCAAATCTTTCAGCTATCATTTCTTTTCCTTGAATATTGCATGCAAAAGGATGCTTTGTTTCATGGAGCTCTAGGAAGGCCTGGTAATGAGTCTGGCGATTTACTGATAAAATCATCTACTTGATCATACCTATGGTGGGAATAAGAGATTTTGAGTTATCCTGGAATCCTTAAAATTTGAAAAGACCTCTGTGATGAAGATCATGCATCAATGTAATGCTGTCAGGTCTACCACTAAACCATGTCTCTAATCACCACATCTTACACATTTTTGAACACTTCCAAGGATGGCAATTCCTCTGCTTCCCTGGGCAGTTTGTTCCAATGCTAGACCACTCTTTCAGTGAAGAAATATCTCCTAATATCTAATCTAAACCTCCTCTGGCACAACTTGATTCTCTTTCCTCTTGTCCTGTTGCTTGTTACCTGGGAGAAAAGACCGATGGCCACCCGTTTACATCCTCCCTTAAGGTGGTTACAGAGAGCAGTAAGGTCCCCCTGAGCCTCTTCTCCAGGATAAACAATTCCAATTTCTAAACAATTCCAATTTCTTACCAAATGTTAGAACTTTTCTACTACTGGAAGAAAATTGCTGAGACATACCCTCAAAGGTGAACTGCAGTTCCTCAGCCAACTCCATTAACAGCGAAGAGGCTCACACTTTCCAAATTCTGAAACAAAGTCTCTCTCTCTGATGTTGCTATAGAAAATTTGAGAATATTTAGTGGAAAAAGCCTAACCAGTGTTTTAATGAAGACGTGTCAGCTAGCTTTAACATAAAAACTTGAGAGGTTTTTGAGAAAAGTTGACTTGATCATTCTTGTATTTAATTTTCTGTGGTTTATCTTATTTGGCTATTTTTACTCTCTTTCATCCTTTGTGTTATACATGCATATTTTTGTTCAACAGATGAGACACATGTATAAAGTGATTTTTATTCAAATGTATGGGTATATTTATCACATATTTGATATAAAAAGACACGGGACAGTGACAAAACTGGATTTTTGTGCATCTACCTAAACTGAGCTAATACATCATCTATGAAAGAGAGGAAAAAGTCACTGGGCTGCATGGCACAGAAGAATCTCAGCAACAAAACTGTAGAAAGTTCTTTCTCAAAAGGACTTTCCATCACAGCAGACTAAACAGAATTAGCTCACACGTTCAAGTAATAAGACACAGCTGCCCAAACAATGTATCTATTTATTTGATTAGCTTTAACAGCATCTGTTGTTACAAATCTACTTACTAAGTTAAAAAATGCGGTTTCGGTCCACCAGTTTTATTACTTGTGACTGCTAAAGTTTATTGAATTCTTCTTGCCATACAAATAGAACACTAATCTATTAGTTTTCATTTCACTTTTTTAACTTTTCCATCTGTTTTTTTTTTTTTTTTAACTTGGCAAACATTTAAAATATCTAGATATATGTACAGCTCTCTATTGTTGCATTTAATTTAAAAAATGTAAGAAGAGAAAGTTCTTCTCTATTACAACAGACTTTGATCATCTGAGCTTCAAATAACTTCAAAGTAAATGAAACACTGTGTTATGGTTTTTCTGGAGCACGGAAGATACACTATTGATAGAAAACTACAGATTACTATTCACTGTATTTATATCCATTAATATTTCTGCAAACAAGCTACTTAGTTCATGGCAAAGCAAACTTAGAATTGTGTAAGTTTTCCCTTAGTAACTGCATGGTCAAGTATGTGCTGCAGTGAGGCAGAGCTCACCAGGACACAGGTCAGGAAACCTTCTGGTATGAGACATACTGCGTAAGAAATGCATGGATATGGAGAGGATTGCTGTACTGACTGGCTAATTGCATTGCTTAAACTTTTTCATTTAAAGGACTATTCACTCCAGGTCACACCTTCAGAGCAGACTGGAGCTATCTTATATATAACTGAGACACGGTTTAAGAATATACAAAGCCATTTCTCTTCTGCAATTTCATTTTAAAAATTGAGTCATAACCAAAATCATCTTTTAGGATGTTAGACTGAAGAGATAAATCTCTGGCACTGTTGTTTTTAATTAAAAAACACACTTGAAATCCTTTAAAGAAAAAAAAAAGCCTAGAAGAAAACTGACACAGAAAGTTGTTAAAATGACTGCCTTCACTGTGAAAAATTTTCCTGTCTCTAAAAAGACCTAAACTAGCCAAGGAATTGATCCAGAAGTGTCAAGTATTTAATAGTATTTGATACTTAACATTTCAAAAGCTTGTAATAAAATAATGAAAAATACTGATAATGTTACAGTTCTTCTATCCTGCCCATTTTTCTGAGGAAGTTAGCTCTGGAAAATAATGTGATAGAGCTAAGAGGGCCAAACATACATCACACTCTGCAATTAGAAAAAAAAAAAAAAGATTACCCTGTATCACAACACAGAATGCCTAAAAATTGAAAAAGGTATGTAGATACCAATCAGAAATTCATCCAGCCATCTCAGGAGACAGAGTTGGTACCGCATTTATTGTCAGAAACATTCCAGCAAAATATGGAATGTTAAGGCAGGCCCATTAAAAAACCCAAGAAAACCACAAAACAACCCCACCAAAAATAAGTCCAAATATATTCATTTGGGTAAAGTAATCATCTGTCTCTACTCATGCATGCCATCTGCTCTCACTGCTGCCACTCCTGTCAATCTGAAGTCGAGAGGTAATGGCCCTATGATTCAGGGAAACTGCTGAAGTGTGTACTCAGGCTTCAGTTTGAGAGATGGGTTCATTTATCATCACAATAAGCTATTACCATTGATAGGTCACAACACATTGAAGAGACAGTCAGCCTAATTGGCTCAATTCAGTTAGCTCTGGATGTGCCTCTAGGAGACGAGCACTGCTTTGCAGGTAGTATTCCATCATCCAACAAACCACTTGTTTAATAATTCATTGCAGATCAGGTTAGGGTTCTAGCCCATGATTATTCTCTCAATATGCCAAATATTGAGGTCTTAACCCTTTTGTACATTGGGTCCAAGAAGAAAAATACAAATTTATTCTATAGTTATGGTAATCCTTACCTCTAAACACTTACTGAATATTTAAAATTCCCACTTTGTAAAGAAATCTACTGTATTAAGCTATGGTCTCTCTCTGAAAAATAAAATCTCTTTCGCCATCATTCTCTTCCATTAAAGATCATCTTACAGTATGCAAACTTACTAGGAATGTAAAGTAATGGATCTCATTTTGCCTTCTAGAGATTTAACAAAGCAGTGTGAGTCCATTCAGAACAGTCAGGGTAGATGAGACATGGAATAGTGTACATGAGACACAGGACCTACAGGATTTAAAAAAAGGATGCTTCATACCCTGTTCAGGTACCAGATCAAAGCATGATACTCAGTATTAATATGCTTAGAATGATGACTCTGTGAAAACACAAGTTAAAATGAAGCAAATAATTCAAGCTTCTGATCACTATTGTGCTACTTTTTTATCAGTTCTGGTTACCATTTCACTATTCAATTCCTTGGATATATATTACAGCCAATATGGTTACTGCTTCCCATAAACTAACACAAATTTTAAAGGCATTACTTTGTGTACACTTTAAATATCAGTTTGGGTTTTCTTTCACTAATGATGTCTTAATTGAATTTGTACAATTTTCAACCATTTATACCACTTGGACATCTTCTGTACTCTTTTTACTAACGCTGCTTTGTTTATTAAAAATCAGTGGCTCCTGCCAATATTTTGTTTTACAAACACACAAACTTTTTGTTAATGACAATAGATGTAAAATGCTATTAACCAAGGTAGCTGGATTAGGTCTCCCAGATCTGTGAATTGATTAAAAATTCCCTTAACACCCATACAATAAAATATGAGTCCCATAAGTTCACATACATAGACTTCCTAATTGCATGTGTACACGGATGATTAGCACGTGGATTTGGGCACCTGTGCTACACCTGTTCAGTTTTGAAAGTTCTTAATGACACAAGGTAGTTAGTCAATCAAATTTAGGCATCAAAACTTAGTTTCTAAGGACACATACATAGAAAAGCAAGGCTAATTCCTATATGTAAAATGGAAACAACAGAATTTATGCATCTTGTAGAGAAGCTGCATGTAAAGACAATTTTGAGATTGTCAGATGCTACTGAGCGAGTCAAACTTCAAAAACAATATAGCACAGATTGAAAATACAACAAATGGTTTGTGCTAAAGGCTGTTTCCCTTGTGCACCACCAGAAATTCTCAGTATTTCTGCCCTGCTGCATACTGCCTTTTTGATGTGGAAAGCAAAATTGAACACCACAAAATTACAAAACTGAAGCTCAGTGGCATATGCAGTGTTACTAACGAGTTATATAAACTCAAAAATTTCAATTACATTCTATTTCAAGATTTTGTAAATCATTTAAATTTGAAGTAAATTGGGAGGAGGCAGGTAAATCAAACAGAAATAGCAGTTTATTTATTCATAAAGGGAAATCTGGAAACTAAACCTAACACCATCTCTTCATGGCTCTCAATATTCTGAGAGTGACCTTTTAGTATTTCTCAAGTATACCCTTTTGGTGATGGGCATAAATTCCTTCATCATGCTCCTGGTGTAACCCAATATGAACTAGATGTTTGGACTATAAATTCTCTCTGATTAATCTAAGTGAGTAAAACTTGATTAAACACTTTACTTACAGGTACCCTGTGATAAGCAAGAACTCTAAATATAGTTTTCAAAGCAAACACTTATTTGCTGATGAAGTATTTAGCATGCAGAGGAATGTATATAAGAGGAATTAAATGTAAGAAGAACAAAACCCCTATGCATCCTTCCTTTCATAAATACCAGTTTTCCTTTGCAGTCGTTAAATAACCACTCTTCGATTTAGCTATTCTAAATTCTTCCCAAGTCAAAGACTTTTAAAATTTTTCTTCTGCTTTTTCAGATCCTTCAGTATTTTAGTATTTGGGATCAAAGAAATGGAAGAGTAAGACTTTGCAAGCTGGAAAGCATATTCCCCCAATTTACTTCCTTGTTCATTATTTTCTACTACCCCTAAGTGTTCTCTCTCTAGCATTCACTTCCCTTCTTTTGTGGAACTGCTTTATTTCCTGCTTGTTTCACCATTTTTCAGCTGCCTCTATTGATTGAAATCCTTGCCTTCAAGGCAGACTTGGGTAAGCAGGTAACACAAAGGACATTTGAGATTTATGAAATAATTTCACCCACACTAAATTTCCTCTTTTATCTAGGGTAGTGTAAGATGATTTTAGCACTAAGAAATTAAATGTAACATGGGATATATGAAATACTGCAGTCAGTGGACTCAGCTAGAGTTTGAGCCCTGTTTCAACCCATTTCCGAGGCGCAAAGAGGCTGTAACAGTCTACTGGGCATCCTTAGTTTCCTTGTAATCACAATAATGGCTGTACATGAACTGTCCCAACAGGCTACCCAAACATCATTAAAAGCATTAACGAGGAACAAAGTGTGCAAAATTTACTTATCTCTTGGTGGTTCTCTACAGTCATGGGTAGCTGAGCCCCAAGTAGGACACTACTAATATTGTTTCACTTTGTACTGGGGATAGAGCAAAATTTGGCAAGCCACAGCTGTGAAAGAATCCAGAGACCTACCCCTGTCCATTTCACAGTGCCAAGCTGAAAGAATACTTCAAAGAAAAATAAAGAATCTAAACCAAATCATGAAATACAAATTAAGTAAACTTAAAGGAAGCATCAGTCAGATGTGGTTCAAATCCTTAAAATGTTTTGCTCTTCCCTTGATGTCTGCTCTGTCTCATCTTTTCCATATCTGACTCTGCCTATTATCTCAATTTTACAAGCTATATTGAAATAAGTGCTAATAATATAAACCGCACATTTGGTATAAATTGAAGACAACTTCATACTGTTGACTAAGTCTGATTACCATGGTGACTTTGTTTCAGTCAGGCTAGTTTAGATTGTGATTTAAAATCAAACAACATTTTTTAGATTAATGTTACTTGTTATTAAATGAAAAACATACCAATAAATCAAACCATCTTTTTCTTAGAAGAATGCATTTCAGTAGCAAAGACAAAAGATACTGAAGTGACTGTCTTTATAAAATGTATTTTTTCTTTAGGTTTAAATGAATAATTTTAATTTTCTGCCAAGTGTTGGCTGTTGACTATTAAAAAAATTCCAAAATTTGCAGTAACTGTAAATAACTTCAGGGGTGTTATACTGAATGGGTATTTCTTGCATACTATGTGCTGCTGATGGCTATTACTGTTTTTTCTACAGATTTGGATAACATGCATATAACCCTACAAAATTGTTTTTGTTATGTTATGCCTCACACTTGAGGATCACATTCTCAACTCCGTTCCCAATTTGCTTTTGCAGGCTTGGAGATGTGCTTTATTACACATTCAAATCTGGGGCTGACACTTTCATGTGCAGAAGGTATAAAAAAAGGCAAATTCATCGTGAAGTACTGGCCTTACCATCACTGATGAAAACTCCCTCACACAGTGAGCAGATACTTCAAGCACCTCTGCTAGGTTACTGAAGGGTGACCTGCTTAAATTTGGACAACCCATATGCAGTCTTCTCCTGATGGCCTAAACTGCCCATGTAACCAGCTGAAAGAAAGGGTTTTCTTACAAAGGCGTACAAAGAGAGATCATGCCAGCCCACCTAAGTTTCACTGCTTCGCTTCCCTGACAATAAAAGTGATACAGACACATGCTTAAAAAAATCAGTCTGTTGGCTGAATTTAAGACACAGCCGAGTGTTGGAATTCTGCAGCTAGATTAATTTCATTTGGTCAAATAATTTCAAAACCAACTGATGGTAAAAAAGGTACCTTCCAACTACAATTTAACTTGTACTTCATCCATTTACACCAACAGGTATTATGTTAGATTGTTTTCCTTTTTGAAGCAGGTGCTAAAAGGAAAGGAGTTGTGTGTCTATTTAACTCTATCATGTCCTATGATCAAGAAAATCTTGAGATCTGAAACCATGACAATACTAGATGAAGCTTTCTGGGCTTAGATGCATTCATAATTTAGGACAATTGATCCTGGCATTTCAGTTCCAGCTGATTATTGTATTATTTATGCTTATGTTTTGGGTCTCAACTCCATCCCTCCCCCCTAGGAGCCATAGACTGCAATTTGCTTGCATTATTCTGCCTTTTTGTATCAGAATTGCCTAAGAAATGAAAACAAATGGAAGGAAATAAACATAAAAGCCATGAGGACCTAGTCTATGATTATTTTATTATTCAATATTTAACGCTATGAGGTATTCTAGGCAGTCTGAAATAGATAATATGTCACCAAAAAAACTGCTCACTCTATCCCAATCTAGTTTTCCACAAGTAAAGTACTTTTAAAGGGCTGACAGATTTTTAGAATTTGTATGTATTGACTACAGGCTTATTGCAGTGTCTTCATGTCTGGACTCAAAGAAACAATGACTTCTCTAAGTCAGCAAATAGGTAATTAGCAAATAGCTAATTATGAAATAACAGGCAAAAATAAATGAAGTGACAGGGTCAAAAGGTCCACTTCATTTTCTGTATGCACAGACTACATAAAACTTTCAGCTGTTGTCTTTAACTAGAAGTCAGAGAAAGAACAATATCTACCATATGGCTGCTTTAGGTCTGTGGAGTCGACAAATATGATGTCCAATAACTTTTCCAAGAGGTAACAAAGCTTAACATTCAAACATCTCTTGCTTTAATTTTCAACACGCTCTGGCTTGATGAAGGACCAGCTTACCTTAACCGTGAATGGCATCATGCTGTACAACTTAAATGATTCCTGTAAAACAGGGTTGGATTCAAGAAACTTCTCAATCCAAGTCTGCCAGTATGCATATAGTGGTTTTGAGAAAAAGTGGTTTAGGACTTCCATCAAGTCTGCAGTTTGAGTAATGGCAGCATTAGTCTCTGCTCAAAACCCAGATGGAAGAGTTAGACAGGATGTATTGTGTGCTGTTCCTTGAGACTTAACAATGTCCAGAGATTTGAGTTCTAAGATGAACCCCACCTAAGGACTGAACTAACCTGCAACTGCTGACCAAAGGTAGTGCCCTAATCACCTGAAAAAGGCAGGCTAAATCTCCACCTTCAAGTCAAAGCTGGCCCTTGAAAGGAAGATAAAACTTGCAGCTGCAGAGAAAAAAATAAAGCATGTAACCAAAGATGGATGTTTTCTCATGAAATTTCAAGTGGCTTCAGCCACCTCTCATGTTTGTGTCATGGAGGGGTGAGGAGGGGTGTCATATGTTTAGATGTTTCGAATATCATGTTTACTTTTGTCTAATTGTGAGGGACTTCTACTCATCATACAAATTATGGAATTGCTTTTTGATGAAGCATCAGAGGTAGAGCATATACATAATGTTAGACTTCTGAAATACCACACACACCTAACGCTTCTGCACTGACTTTAAATAAACAAATGTTTTGCATTATCCTGCTGAGTTGGATATCTAATTTTTAATTAATTTCATACTTCCTTTTCAGTGCTGTGATCAAATGTTATCATACTGCAACTCACAACACTTTCAGACAAATTCATAAAATGTTTTAGCATGGACACATGTTTAAAAGAAACCTACAGATCTGTTGTCAAAACAATTTAAGAAACTGCTAACAAAAACTAACTGGAGTTTTCAAATACCTGAAATGTAATTAGAGTTTATAGAATAATGCAATTTTTCAGATACTAGAAGGTTTAACAGAGGACAAGTCCTCATGATTGCTGCAATCCTTAGTTTGGTAGGCTATGATAAGGTAGGCAGGCAAGAATATAAACTGTTTTATGATACCTACTAAAACCTTAATACTAGCCACTTGAAATCCATTCCCTCAAATTATCCACTAGATATTTTATTTCTAGAAATTAAATTCCCCCAGATTACTCCCAAATGTATTCTGAATCAAAAAGTGTTCAATTTTGCAGTTCAAATGCAAATTACATGGCGTTTTGAAAAATTATCTGATTTTATACAACAATGTTTAAGTTCTGGTAGCAGAGCATATATTTAGAAGACTAAAAGGGCATGGTGATGTTAGACTAATTTGCTCATGTTTTTGTCCCACTCTGACATAAACAAGAATCCTGTACCATCTACAGCCTATTGTTATTTATAATGTCTCCTTCGAGACACAGTCAAAGACCAGTATCACATAGCCTAGTGTCACTCAGATTTAGATGAAAAAGAAAAAGCTGAAGGCTGTGCAGGGACATCCTATTTACAGTATTTTTTTCCTCCAAAAGAGGCAGTTGGAGATGGATGTAAAACAAGCAGATAGCACACATGTGTCAGTCAACATCGTGGAGGCACACACAGGATACACCAACTTCATATTAAAAGAATTATTTGATAAAAGGTTTTGGAGCTATATTTGAAAACTAGGAAATACAGACTGGTTACTACCTCTCATTATTCATCTGTATTTTGGGGAATATTATTTAAGAGCAATAATTTTAACAATATAAAGGAGAGACAGCTTTCTGTGACACAAGGTTTATAAATTACAACAGAAGTGTACATCTTGGCAAAAGATTTCCTAAATTTTTTTCTGTGTTTCTTAAGACAAAAATTATTAGAGTTTGCATGCTTTGAAATACCAATGATTCTGTGGCTAGCAGTTATTCTCAAGAAAGGATGTTTTTATCTAGATTCAGCTATTTGGTTTTATTCAGTTTCAGCTATTTAGAGAAATGTTTTATTGAGTTTACAAATAAGGACTCTCAATATTCTATTTCCATTTCCCTTTCCATAGCATAAATCATCTGGCCTAGGCATGCCATTATGACTACAGTTTATGTGATACAACATGACAGTTAAGATGTACTGTGGTAATTCGAGTGCTTTCAGTGTTATTGTAGTATCAAAAATTTATATGGTTCAGTTATTAAGGCAAATTGCTTCATTCATACAGCGATATCTGACAGTAACCACAAAGGACCTCCAAATTACACTAAAAAAATATCTTCCACATTCAGATAATTTGTGCATATTCCTACCATTATTTCGCTCACTGACTAGAAGCAAGATGAAATTCTGTCAGGAAAAGTATCAGTTATTATTTCAGGATAAGTTCACCAGACATGGAATATTATAGAAGAAACTCCCCCTTGCCCAACTAAGTAAGCCTGACTCTCTTTAACAATTTATAGGCCATGAAAAGGATGCCCAATTCTTCGGAATGAAGCTATTTAGTTTCAATGTGCTCACTTACCTTCTGTCATGTTGATTTTCAGCCAACAGGAAGAAATAAATAAATAAGAGGTTGACTAGCCTGAAGAGACTACAGAGGAAAACGTGCTCAAATACGTCAGTGTTAGCGTTTCTGACAAGTTTTAGCATAATCAGGGTTATAGTACATGGAAAGCTGCTAAGCTTTCTTCACATTTAAGACTCATTCAGTCTTCAATTCTACTCTCTGGAAAAAAAAAATGAGATTTTCATGAAAAAATATTAGTATTGTTAAAAAGTATGGAAGTATTGTGGATTTGGTATTACCTGTGGGGTGTGAATATGTGTGTACATGCACACTTAGATACATGCAGACTTGAATACATGCATTAGAACTGTCACAACACCATTTTTCTGAGTTCCAGGGCAGAGAGATCCCCACACACAAGTTTCCTGACAAACACTAAAGTTTTGCAACACACCCCCACAACATCTGATACACAACCTGCATCTCTGAAAAGCAGACGAGGGAACTGGTTTTCAAAGCAGAGGACAAGGCGGGAAGAGAACAGGCCAAGCTCCACCACACACCAGCTAGTTCATTCAAAAACCAATGCTGTGAACTATCTGGACTTCTCTAGCACCTGACAGCAGGTGACCAAAGAGGGCTCAAGGTTAAAGGTACTTAGTTAACTTTTTCTACCTAACTTTTTGCCTCACGTGGATACTCCATACAGGTGATTCCTTTCTGCTTGCAATTTTTCTGGTCAAATAGCTAACCAATTTCATTGGTTATTAACCTCAGTTCCACCCCCCCTTCAGAGCATTACCTTTTTTCTCAATACATAAAATTAGTGTTTAGGCTGGTATAATCTGCACTTACTTTGTTGCCCAAATAAGAACTGGGTGCACTCCAATAGTAAATCTGTGGCAGTAATTTTTGTGCAATCACGTTGCTGATGCTAAGCTGCTGATGCCCATCAAATCTCTTCTGCATGGGAATAACTCTGATGAGACCTGGTAAGTCACTCAGATACCAACCATTCATGTCTTCTATCTATAATGATAGGAAGGCAAATAAATAAATAAAACTCACATTACATTAAGAATCAGGACACCAATCATTTCAATAGTCACAGCTTCTCATACTTCCATTTTTTAAAAAACTGGTTAGGTTTAACAGCAGTGTAGGAACCATGGAAAACACAAAGTAGTAACAGAAAACATTTCTTATTGTATGTGACTGGGAGTTACAACTTCTGAGTTTGAAATAACTGCAAGTGTTTGCATTCTGTGCTTCATGGCTCAGAGCAAGAAGGAAATTCTATCATACAAACATATGTGCAAGAATATACATATACAAATACTATGCAAGTTTTCAATAAATAGTATCAGTCACAGATTGTACAGAAGATGAGCTGACAAATGAATATACATTTTCTGATTGCTGTAGGCAGCATAATTTATAATAATTTTCAATGCTAAAACCTTAAAACTTACAAGTTCAGATATACTTTTTATACTTTTATACTTTTTTTGGTGCTGAAAAGCACCAGAACTTGAATTTCTGAAATCCCATAACTAGAAATGAATCATCAGAGAAGAGCACACTGTTCACACAAGGATGGTTTCTGGAGCCTGGATACAAGGAGAACAATAAATGAGCTCAGACATGGAATGGAAAATTTCCCAAGTTGCTGGCATGTAAATAAGAACACTAGACATATATGATGTTATTTGCAGACTTCCAGCAAAACAATATGGCCAAAATCAGGAGCTGGTAGACCTGGAATACATTTCCCAAACTCAATCTACAGGCATGAATATGTAGCATACATCCGTTTCAGTGGAATCAGTGTCTGAGCTTTGAGAACTAATTTACAGTTCAGAGTATATTTGCAGGCTAAAGACATTTTTCTACAGTACAAATAAGAACAGTAGGTTCATCTCCCTCTCACATCCTTCCCTAGGAATGCAGCATACAAAAGAAATGCATTCAAAATGCCCCCCGCAAGGCATTCCTTTTTCTTACTTAAGCTGTGTGCTGTACATTTAGTGTTTCAAAATTCTTAATTACTTCAGGTCTAGAAATTTAATAATTACCTGGAAAAGAGGTTGCCCTATGGATATGATGCATTTTACTCAGGAGTTGTTATACATGCACATTCCAGGACTGTGTTTATGCATGTGGCTTCATTTTTTATTGTTATAGCTTCTTTTGTGCTTTTCACAGTTTTAACTGCTCTATTTCAGAACTTTCTCACAAAGAAAGAGAGACAAAGCTTGTAAACATTTGCTTTTGGATAGATGAAAAATATCATAGAATTGTAGAATAGCTCCAGTTGGAAGGGACCCATAAGGAACACGAACTCACATGGGGCATAATGAACATGCATGATCTTCTAATAAGAAGAAACACAGTGACAATGGTCAGTGACAACACACAAAAGCAATTACATGTACTGGTATGGTATTCTTTTTCTTACACTTCTGTAGGTAAAGTGAGAGTTAGTGCAGATGCTTGTTTTCCCAGAACAGAAACATTCCTCACAGCCTTCGGGATTATTCTGCTGAAGATTGAAGAAACCTGGTTTGCAACGATCACAGTTTTCTCCTTCAACATGTTCCTGGAAAGGCACATTAGAGTATTGCTTCAGTTGTCATAGATGAGAATTAAGAGATTACTGGCTTTTTACTCTTCAGGAGGACTCTAAAGACATTTATAGGAAAGACTTCCTTATTTATGAATGTTAGTAGCAAATCCTTTACACAATAAAAGGTACTATGTGGCTGCATGTAAATAAAAGGACAAATTTGGACATTAAAGAGTTGTCATTTTTCTTCTGTACGAATGGATATACTTTATTTCAGGGAATAATCTAATTTATATCCTTCACACTTGAGAGTCTCAGAGGGCAAGGAAGTATGGTACAATGTTATGACCTCTACAACAGCAGTATGTAGGTACGACTGATAAAATCATGCACATCCAACTGATGCAAACTAGAGGTACATAGCAGTAGTCATACTAATCCTTCAGAGTATCAGCTTTTTAGAGGCCTGTCATCAGTAGCTGAATTCAGGATATATATGAGTGCTAAAAGGGCTGCACTTCTTCTTTCCATTACCACATGTGTTTGCCAGCCATGCAGCCAGGTTTGCAAACGTGTACCCTGCAGAAACACAGGCACTAAATATACATGAGCTATTCTAAACTTAGCATTTGGTAATTATATTTTTCATAGAAAGCTTATGTTGTTCATTAAATCCCACTATCTTACGCTATAAATCAATTTGTCCTATGGGCAAAATTAAAGCCAGGTTTTCTACAAGGAATATGTTGCAAGTGGCTCATGATATGGTGCTGGCTTAGTAATTCAGTATTTTCTCCAACATAGCTCAGAAAATTTTTCCCCTTTCAGAAGTATTATGCACAATCTCTTCAACCCTGGAGACAGAGCTCTGTGGTATGCACACAGGAGCAATCTGTTGGCTCAGCATCAGCAGAGAATGAACACATCATAAAAACCCTGCCTACACTGTGTAGTCTAGGATAGCTCAAAATACACAGCTCTGAAGTAAATTCACTGAAAGCCATTTGATAGCCTCCTGGTTAAGATGTGGCCAAGATGGAAGAAGCAGGGCAAAGCAGGTAGAGGTATAGGGAAAAGTGATAGAGAATGCATGAATTAACAGAAAATAGAGACAGTGTGCGGGAAGGGGCAATGACCAGCAAAAAGGGAGATACAATAAAAATGTAGTAAGGTTTTTCACCACTAATTTTACAGTAACAATATGTGCAGCAAAGTATCTTTGCTCTGTCTCTACTGCTGTGCTCTATACTCCTCTTCAGTAATATGGAGACTATTAAACAAACCACAAGTGTCTTTAATAAAACTCTGAGTTATCAGTCAATTACATTTAACTTCAACATCTCATTAATCTCAAGACTGGCATTTTTACACTTTCACCAGAAATCTTGGGATTCATCAATTCATATTACTGCCACGGGTATGTCAAAATCAACTGGTTACTCATGCTTCATGTGCAAAATAATGTGGGCAACATCTGGGCACAGAGATACTCTCACTCATTATTTAAGAAACTAGAATTACGAACACCGGTCCCAAAAGTTTCATACCATGTTGATATGCTTAGTGTGTGCAGAGTGGGAAAAGGAAAATAAAAAGAGAGCTCCAAAGCAAATATGTTTAAATGCAAAGTTGCCCACTCTGCAGTCACAAACATCATCTGTGAGTAAAACCTATAGAATTCTATTGAGTAGGCAGCAAATTCAGTGAATAATAGATAAATAAAAATCAGAGTTGGAAAGGAGATCTAACCTATTCTTCAGCAAATAAAACAATGTTTCTGCAACCCCATGTATTTCTCAATACTTTTCAGTGCAGTATTAAGCTATCCACAGATGAGACTTTGACCACATACATTCATAAAGTTACAATAATTAAGGAAAAAAGGCCTTTATAGTTGCCCCCCTGTTCTGTATTTTAGTTTACTCTAGTTAATGTGGTAAAGATAACAATCCAACGCCCACTTAGTTGCATTTTGCTGCTTACAGTAAGAACTGCTTTTCAGCAATTTCCTTCACAAGAAAACTATCTTTAGCAAATTTACAGCTCATCATAGGTAATTGAAAGATGTGATTAAAAGAAGGGAAGCATTTTTCCTAAGACCTGCTATTAACCAGACATCCCACTTTATTCTTCATATGGAGCATAACTAATCTGATGATTTCAGTGTCCCTTTGACCATACTCTGCTTTGATTTTAATTTGAAGATTGCTACTGAAAATAAATGTGTATGCATCTGTCTCTCAGCTATCTACAAAAGTATCATTTTTCTCCCACAAGCACTTAAAAAGGGATTGGAGGAGCACAAAGAAGACAAAAGATGAACAATGAGGGAAAAGTACATATAATGAGAACTCTCTGGAATAGGAACAATTATTTCCATTCCTTAATTGTTCATTTTGGTCTGCGTGTACTAACAGGTCATGGCTTTACATCAATAACATTATAAGAGTCATTAAGCAATAGTTATCTGGTATTTAGCATAATACACCTTCATCAAAGCTCAATTCCAAGCCAGAACACAGCAAAATCACCCTTTTATGATCTTCTAGACTTGATGGCTAAGTAATTAGAAATGTGATATGGATGATCTTATTTCTGACAGAAAGCACGTGGCTGCTACATAAAGTGAGGATAAGGTTAATTCTCTAAGTAGATTTCAGCGCTATTCAGCTGTCAAACCAGAGCTTTGTGTGTGTCCACAGCATGAGATTGAAGCATTTTTTGCATATTCCTGTATTTAAAATGTCATATAAGTATTTTTAAATTCTCATTTGTGACTAATTCTGTTAATGAAATTTTGGAAGCGAATTCCCACAAGTACAGTACAGAAAAATTGATCCACAGTACAGTAAGCTGAACTTTGGGCATATTCATGGTCACTTACTAGACGGTGACTTAGAAAGTACAACCATTTCTAAAGCTTTTCTTACAGCTAGGTATTTTATAAGTGGATACATGTGCTTTAAAATGCTTTTCATTTCGATATAATATCAAGACATAGTTTGATGGAGGTACACAATGGCACACAGAGAAAAACCCTCTTAAATATTCTTCCCAGAAATTAAGAAATTCTTCCTACAGAAAGGATAGATTTTGGTAAGAATGTCATGTATCAGTAATGAGTACTCCTAAAAGGCAACTTTCTTGTTTTAATAGATCACCTGTTCACTTCATTTTCTCTTTTTGAGTGACATTTATGGGTTACTATTAGAATCCTCAATACTGTAAACATAGTTTCTGAGTAGATAAGGATGGAGTTTGAAACAAATTATGCACAGACTTCTTAAGTATCCCTTCATTACAGATTTCTAAGGACTTGTATGACTGGCAGCAAGCTCCTAGGTAACTATGTTGATTGCAGTGAGTTCTGAGATGACACAAGACCTTCTAGGATTTTACAGGACCAAGAACAAGTGCTCTGTGAGAAGTGGCTAACATAGATACTAACAGAGCTAGGCAGAGCAGTGGAATGCTCTGGCATAAAAAAAAAGAGCATTAATTTCAGTATCATCAGTATCTTTCTATGGCTCAGAAGAATTTGACATCCATACCTTGCATATGCAGGGACCGATGCAGGGGTCATCATTTTCACTGCCCTCGAGGGAGCAGTTGCAGGGCAGGCACTCAGGATATCCTGTATAACCCAAGGCACATTGACTGCAGCTTTCTCCTGCATAGCCAGTCTTGCAGTGACAGAAACCAGGCAACAAATCTATGAGAAGAGGGAGAAAACATGAGATATATTTCATTTTTCATTATTATTATCAGATATATGTGTTACAGTGCTCAAAGCAACACCTTTGGTAGGTTTAACACTAGGGTGTTTACTGTTGCTCACACCACCATCTATTTAACTCAGAGTCATCTGAGAGAGATGTAAGAATGAACAATGTAAGAATAGGGCATGTATACAGTGATTTGAATTCTGAGCTTCCAGAAATCTGCATATTAGAAATCTTGAAAATTGAAACTTATCCCTGCTTCCTTGGATCTAACAGTCCCTGAAAACCTTCTCTTCCATTATATTCATCTAAAGGCCTTTCAACATGCTTTTACTTTCAGAATCCATAAGGCTCCCTAGCAGGGAGTTCCACAATTAGCCTTGTATAGTGTGAAAAAAACCACTGATGTGTGTTAAATCTCTGTTTACTGCCATCTAATTGTCATGTCATAGAAAAGAGCAAGTAACCATTCACTTTATCCATGTCATCTGTGATTTCAATATACCTCTATCATATCCTACATGACATTTTTATTTCATACGCCACAAACTCCTAAACCGACTCAATACCTCTACAGAGAAACTGCTTGGTGTGGCCAAAAACCTATGTTGTTCTTCTCTGCACTGTTTCCACTTCTAATAAATTTCTTAAGAAGGGAGTGCATAGTGTAGACTGGTTTGGTTGGTTTTTCTGATGACTTTTTTTCAGTTGTTTTTTAAAAAACAGTCACACTTCCTTAGGCCCTGTTGATGTTTTTGACCATGGCTGAGACACAACTGAGTTGAGAGACCTGAGGCACAGTCCGAGGTAATTCCAAGAGCTGTTTCACAGCCCGTAGTGCCTAATTCAGAAATCACTGTAATCACTGTACAAGTAGAACTACTTTTCTCAGTGTTCTACTTTTCCTGTAATTGCTACAAAAATTCATCGTTTACTTTACTACCCAGCCACTGACTATCTTGAAATCCTTCTGAACATTTTGCAGTTCTTTCATTTTCCAATGCTGAAAGATTTTGTACTTGCTAACTTTGTCACCTTCCTACTCATCCCTTCTCCAGGTTAAATATGAATATTTCCAACAGTTCATATTGATCATCACTGTGAAAATGGTCCATTTATTCTTTCAACCAAGTACTAAGCCATGAAAGAACCTTTTCTCCTTATACTATTACACTTTCTTTTGTGGATTTTGGTAAAAGATCTTGTCAAAACCTTTTGAAAATCAAAATACAATATTAATCAAATGAGCCTTTGTTCACATATTCATTTAATCTTTCAAACATATTTATAAGGCAGACTGTCCTCTACATAAAACCCCTGGTCTTGAGTTTTGCCCATTTTTGCCACATTTCAGAAATGGTATAAATAATTTATTGTATGTGATTTGCTTGGAACAGAAACCAGACTTCCTGATTCTAGTTTCCTGGAACACCCTGTCTTTCTTTTGGATAAACAGTGTCTATCTAATATTAATTTCTGTTTTTAAAAATATTATAAGCTATATTTAATGCCTCAAGCAACTCAATTTTCAACTACTCAATTCATCCTGAAGCCATGGATAAATATGCTACATGCCTGACAAATTCTGATTCTGCATTTATCAGCTTGCTTTAAACCTGAGACTTCTGTTTGAGGCAGTTCTTCTGACTTGTCCTCACAAACAAAGACTCCCAAGTGGGAAATTCCCTGAGCTATTCCATTCACTGTTAAAAAGAATCATTATAGCTTTTCTGCTGTGTCCCTTTCTTTCTTGAGGTGTCCATTTATATCTTGATTACACCTAAGCCATATTTAACTCCTACTGCATTTGCATCTCTAGCAGTCTGATTCTGATTTATCTGAATAAGTACTTCTTAGCAATATCTAAGTATTTAGTAAATTATTCCTTAAAATATGTGTACGTATTATTAAGAGTGACTTTCTAGAATCTGTCACAATTTATATTCTTTTCTATTATCCTCAGTTGGAAATAACTTCTGATTTTCAGTGAGTTTCTTTTTATTGTTTAAATAGATTTTTTTTTAGCTTAATGGCATTGCTTGAATAATTTTGAACCAGAGAAATGCATCTTCTCTGAATGTCTAATATGCAGTCTATAAACCCTAAGCTTGCCATTAGCAGTCTTGGATTGTTCATTTTTATTTTCCTTTTATAGGTTTCCTTGTTTTGATTAGATTGTTTTTCAGGGGGGCTTTGTCATTCCTACAAGAATGTTGAATTTGACTGCCATTCAGGAGGAGAGTTTTAAAACAGTCCCTCATGCATAAATCCAGAGGTGCTTCTCCTTTTTATGGCTTCTCTAACTAGCTATTTGAAGAAGCAGCCACCTACAGGAGTCTTAAATTACATTATCTATTAATCTATACAGAGGTGAAATTCAATCTGTCTACTCTAACCTTGCAGCCTCTTTGATCTCCTGTAGCACATCATAATGACTGTCACCTTCTTGATCTGTCCTAATTATATACAGAATTTCAGTGCATGAAATTTCTGTTACTTACTATCTCAAAGTGATGTGCTCTATGGGTTTTGATGCCTTTGGCTCAGCTGATTCTCTAATTTCTGAGTTATTCTCCTCTCAAACAGCTACCATCAAGGCCCCACAGCACAGCAGGCCACAAGCTCCTGTAATCTGGGTCAATGCATCCTAACTGGACAATCTGGAACAGAGAAACTTTTGTTCCTTCCAGATGAAAATACCCAGCTATACTCCAGGGTTCAGCAGTAAAAGACAGGCAAGTCTACTCTTTAGATGTGAGCCCATCTCATTTGAAAGCTTCAGGAACTCATATCTCACAAATGAAGTCTCAGCAAGCTCAAATTCAATTACATGTCTCAGTATGGAACTCCCAAATGGTCATTTAAATCTACAGTCTCTCCTCCATTGCCCACTTTGTCCATTTTTTTTTAGCTCCCCGACAAGAACCATCCCTTCTCCTGCTCTTCCATTCTATGCAGTTATTGAAAACTCTACCATCACCAGCCCAGCCTGCCCCATTCTTACACAGCAGTCAGAGGTGTGGATAACCTCAGCACACCACTTATCAGCACACCTCACACTCCACATGAGAGAGAGGAAGGCAGGAGACTGCTACATGTCATACACTCTTCCAGCTCTCATGCTTGCTGATACAGTTACTCTGTGTACTTGATTTGGCTCCATGCCTTCTTTCATTTACAGCTCTTGCGAGATCTCAGCTCTCCCTGTGTTACACGGTGTGTAAATTCCTCGCAGTGTCCACTGGTTATTTTTGATGAGGCTGCTGTAGTGCATCTTTAATGTACATTATGCCAACGGTCTAACTAAATTTCAGTTTAGGACAGATGTTTCAGGTCTGCCTCGTTTCTGTTGCTATTAACTGATATTTCAGAAGAAGGACATCTTTTGCTTTCGGTCTATGACTTCATAGGTCTTGTTTGAATGGGGCTTTATTTGATGCAGCTATTATTATTCCCTATTTTCTCCCTGCATATTATCAGTTTCTGTCCTGCCTTTCAGCATACAGGGGCTTTGAAAATGCACCCTAGAGGATGAGTCATCTTGAAATATGAGTTTTACCAGTTAGTTTTTACCTAGCCTAGCAGTCTTTCAAAACTGCACAAAAATAAATGCGTGCAAAAGCATGCACCAGACCCTTAAAAAAACCTGCAATCCTAAGACTGGCCTTCTGTCATTTTCACTCCTGTTCAAGAGCGTATAAATTTCAAAAATAATTTCATGGGAGTCAGTGGGACTGCTTGCTGAGCAAAGTACTACAAAGCCTGAATAAAGATCAAGATGTCTAGATCTTACTTATCCTAAAATGTCTGAGGACATTTTTCAGCAAAAATAAACATCTGTCATTTGGATTATATTGTACATAAAGAAGCAATAGGGGAAAAAATGATAGCATGCCCTGAAGACTGTCACAAAACTCTGCCAGGTTACAAACCTCTCAGTTCTTGCAGGTGCTTAAAAGCCAAGTAAAATGGCTATTTGTTAAAATCTAGACATTAGAGCTTGAAATAAGAGTACTGATTCACGGAGAAAACCCTAATTACTGGAGTAGAGAGTAGTTCTAAATGGTTGGACCTTCGCTTCTGTATGGAAAACTGCAATATCAGCAATGGTCAAGTTTAGCTATTATTACGATGAATTGAACACAGGTGGAAAAGTTCAGTTTTAAAATTATTGCCTTGCAGTTACGAAACCTAGAGGCATTTTCATCAGTTTATTTTATGATTGATCCTAAGTCCTCTTTTTTATATTGCTCACTAACATATGATATAGCATTGCTATGAAAGAATATTTTAAAAGCATTCTTGAAGATTCAAAACCAAAACTACACTTAATAAGCTAGAATAGTAATATTTAATTCTAGAATATTGACTGAGACACATGAGGACAAAGTTATACTATGCTGATCAAAATGGAAATTATACACACTTAATATACAACAAGACTTTTTTCTTTCCTGAAACAATGAATGCTACATTAAAAAGCAGATTCTCTATGCCCTGCTCTTATCTAGCAAAACCTGATTTATGACTACAGGGTGCAGTCATTTAAATCCTCCTGATGCATTTCATCAATGCACCAGTTATTATAGTATTTGCTACAATTTTCCATTTTAATTGCTGCTTACCTACTGTACTCAAGAATACAGAATGTACAGCTCCAGCTTTATTTTACTTTAGAACTATTCAGAAGACTACATCCCCAGTGATATTCCTTACTATGATATTTCCATTGTAGTTTAATGTCTTTTACTTTCTCAAAGCATTTACTGAACATACATTTAAAAAGCATATTCCCATCCTACACCAAGCAAATAATTTATCCTCAAACAACCAGACAGCGACTCTTAAGATGCATTTCAACCCACCCAGAGTGTTCATTCTGGTTCACTGGTGAACAGATGATTCCTTCAGACAGATCCTGCTTTCCAGCCTTTCCTTTATGAACACTCACCAGTGCTTCAAACCCAACTGCTACCCAGGGTGAGCAGTAGGCAGCAAGAAGAATTTTATCAGTGTACACAAATGTGAGAGAGGAAAAAAGGGAAGAAGTGATCTGCTTTCAGGATAGTTTTTGGCTAAAAGTTGTATCCAGACTCACCTGTGATTCTAAAACAACCACTTCTGTTACCACAACAATCTTTTCTTAAAAGAAATACTAGAAAGGCTTTTCCTTTCAACTGGCATTATTGTGTCTTTTTTGTTGAATAAGGCATTACAGTCACAAATACGTGACCGGTTAAAGAACTATAAACAAACATAATGTGCGAGAAGTAAACAGTTTTCCTAATGTGTCGGAACCTTATTTAGTACAAGAAGTAAAAACAAAGGCAAATAAACAGTAAGAACAAAGAGCAAAGAACAAGACCATTGCAGGCAGAATAGCTATGATGCCCAGATATTTGTAGAGCTGGCTTAATTTTGTTGTTGAGGTCTTAAAATAGGCAAATAATAAGATATATATCAAAATTATCCTCTGGCCACTGTCTAGACAGTGCAGTGTCCACTTCTCACTAGACTTCCAAGACTGGGCATGACACAGACAACTGAGAACAAATGCATGGACTACTTTGGGGAGGGAATTCAATATATGATGGTAGTTACCTAAACATTCATGCTTGTCACATATGAGAATAAATAGTTTAAACACACAATAACCGATACAGTAAAAAACTTGAAACAGAAGACAACAATGGGTTTTTAAAAGGAGTAAATGAAAAAAATTAATTCATGTGTTACAAACAGCTGATTCAACAGAAATTAAGAATACTCTAACATGCTCAAAAGCAACAGGCCTCCAACCAACTGCAGCAGCATGAGTTAAGTTTCAGGAAGATGAGGAGAAGCTGGTTACAGTCAAGACAGAAAAATATGAGAGTTTTCATTTTGTGAGGAGAACAAAAGAACTCTGGTTCTTTGGACTGAAGAAACTAAAGCATTTAACAGGTTCTTGGAATACCTGGGGCCAGATGAGCAGGACTGTCTACTTGCAATAAAAGTAAAATGTGGCAAAACATTAAAAGATAATCCAATTTTGGAGATGTTATCTTCAACATGTTAGCATGATATGTTTCTTGATTTTCTAGAAAGACACAGTTAATGGTCCAAACAGGAGTTTTAATTCTCTTCTTAGAGAGATTCAGAAATGAGGCAAGAGAAGAATTTGCCAGAAAGAAGATCAAAGCACTAAAAAGTCAGAAGGAGGCATAGCAAGGTGTCAAAGCATGGTACCACCTTGTCAGATTTAAAAAGTGTAAGCAGATTTAGAAAGCAACTTTGAGATGGTTTAGATCTGTTGAATGCTCAGATGCATAAGACATTTTGAGAGCTCCTAAGGACACCATTACTGACAATCAAAGAAGATGGAAAAATGTCTCTATCTTTTTGCTTCCCTCTTCTTGTGAGAGAGGAGCTGTCAGACTGTTAAGTGCTGATCAGCTGCCAGGCCCGAGGAGGATGACCCACACCAGGGGCCAGCAAAGGTGTGAAAAGAGAGACTGCAGCAGTGACAGAGTGAGAGAGCAAGCAGCTGCATAACATGCAAGTGGGAGATCACATTTTTTTGAATTAATCATTCCCCATCTCAAAATCACAATCTGAGAGGTTCTTTTGTTGCAGTGTCATCTGTAACCTGTTTAATCTCACCCACAGGCTTGGTACAGACATTGCAGAGTCTTGCTGTGTTTTTGCCAGCTTTGGAATTCATCCTCTTTTCTGCTCGTACTGTCTCTCACTGCTCTGGGTATCCATGCCCAGATGCTGGCAGCGAGGACAGGGCTGCAGAGGAGCCTCTGAGAGAAAAAGGACGGGGCTGCTCTGTGCCAGACACAGCCAGGTGCCAACAGGGTGCACAGCTAAGCACCTCAGCCAGCCAGATCAGAGAATGGAGAAGGGGAAGGAGTGGGAGGAGAAGCTCCAGAGCAGATATACTTCTGCAGCTCTAGGCTGGAGCAGATATCCACACTCCAGCCCATGAAGGAAAAGTTGGATATTTCTTGAAGGAACTACATCCCATGGAGAACCACTGGTAGAGAAATTTTTTTTCGTGATGTAGGCCCATGGAAAACACCGACCCTGGAACTGGGGAAAAGTGTGAGGTGGAAGAAGTGTCAGAAGGAACTGTTATGACCACTGTTATGACCCCTGCTCACCATCACTTGTGGTAGTGAGGGAGGAGGTAGAGGAGGAGTCTGGAGAAAAAAAAAAGAAGGTGGGGGAAGAGGAGTATTTTTAATTTTTGTCTTTGCTTATCACTATCTGAATCTATTTCAATTGGCAATAAGGTAAATTAATTTTACCCAAGTAAAGTCTATTTTGCCCAGGATGATAATTAGCAAATGATTTCCTGGTCTTTACTTTGGCCCATGAGCTGCCTCATCTTATGTTCTGCCCCTGTCCTGCCGAGAACCGCAGTGAGAGAGTGGCTGGGTGGACAGTTGCAGCCAGCCAAGATCAACCCACCAGAGATATCACTGGGACAGTAAATCAGTATCATTTTATTGAACTGATGCAATCAGTGCATGGTTATTACATAGATTTTATACCTTTGGGCCCTGTCTTTGCATCTCTGCCATGGTGCTTTTATGTTCTATTGATCTCTATTGTAAAGGATTGCTACATCTCATCAATAGATTGTAATTAGCCCAATTTATACACCTCTTAAGAACTGACCTAGAGTTTTGTTATCTTCGTACGATATTTTCAGATGTTTTACAATGAAAGAACCAAAAAGTATGGCAATTCATGGTTTTCAAAGCCCAATTAACAGTTTATTGTCTTTGTGAACACAGCTTTTGCAGAGCTATGGTAAGCATCTTGCTATCCTGCATGAATAATACAGAAAGCAAATAAATATCTTTCAAGAATAATTTTTAGATTTCAAATGGAAATATGCTTAGATAGGAAAATAAAACATTATTGTTGCATGAGTTTTATTCTCTGTAAAAGAAGAAAGCTCTTTAATGCCAAAATTCTTCAATATTTTTCACTGGGAATATTCTTCCAAACATACACAAGTTTCCCAGCCATGAATCTGAAAGAAGCCTCAGCAAATCGGAAATATGAGTTTCAAAAAAAAAAAAAAAAAAAGAAAAAAAAAAATTACCAAAACCATGCAGTTGGATTACTGTTTGCATGAGTAAAATATTAAAAAACCCACAACAAACCAAAATCAAACCTTTTTGGTTTTTTTCTTGTTAAAGATATCAAAAATGTGATTCAGCTTTTCTTTGACCATTGCTGAACTTCATCTTTAATACGCCTGTATTTGAGGGATCTTACCTCCTTCCATATGTTTCTCATCCTTGACACAAGTATCATTTAAAGACCCATTTGGATCACAGGAACATGGCTGGCATGGATTTGGGTTATCTGGCAATACCTACAAAAATAAAGATATTAGAAGGAAAAAATCTTACCTTCAATAATTGGAAACTTTTATTTATATGTTAAATAAAAAGTAGGAGAGAACGACTTCTGTGTAGGTGGCTTACACTTTAACAAAAATGGGACATCTGATAAACTTAGTCCATGCATACTATGACAAGAAGGCCTCAGACTGCACCACAGACTGGATATTACGAAAAAGTTTCTTCAGAGAAAGGGTTGTCAAACACTGGAATGGACTGCCCCAAAAAGTGGTAGAGTCACCATCCCTGGAGGCATTTAAAATATGTGTAGATGTGGCACTTAAGGAATTGTTTAGTGGAGGACTTGGCAGTGTTAGGTTAAGGGTTGGACTTGATCTTAAGAGGTCCTTTCCAACATAAATGATTCTAGGTTCTGTGATTCTATTAAAGTCACATTTTGGATTTTTATTTAGAAATATGTAGTGACTTAGATCTAAATATGTTTTCAACTAAAAAAATACAAGGTGTAGAGATTGTAACAGAACCTTATATAATTAAAATCAAAAACTGCAATGAAGTAGATTTTAAGCATTTATTCCCTAAAGTAATATTGACAAGTAGATCAGTTGCTCTGGTCAACATGATTCAAAAAACTAACTAAAGTTAGCTAGACAGTAAGAGAGCCAAAAAGTAACTCAAGAAAAGTGAATATTAAACCATGGAACAATTTCGTTTTGTTCTTGAAAGGTTACCTCAACCACACTCAAACCTTGGTCAAATATCAAACTAGGAATATAAATTAGAAGTTGTGCACAAACTAGGTACATACATATACTATAAACATGCTGTACAAACACACATATATATATCAAATCCCTTTTAGTTGGATGATAACTTGATTCAGAGGGAAAAATCAAGTTCCCCACTGCTGAAGAAATCAGTTCTCAGTACTCCTTTTCTCAAGTTCTAAGGCTAAATCCAGTCTATCAGGGAAAACGTAATTACTGCTATTTGCTGATGTTTTCTACGTTTGAAGATTGAACACCAATCAGACTAAAGGCCATTATTTACCCAACTGAAAAGATACAGATGAAATATAAGCAATTCAAGCACACACTAATAGTGTAGCTGTCTAAAGCACAGGAATGACCCATATTGACAATACAACCTAATATAAGATTCAACTTTTGACAGCTTCCACTTAGATGAAAATACAGTCTTATATGATGAAATACAAAAAGCAATTTCCAGTGCACTGAAATTTAAAGACATTCATGAAACACTATAGAATTTCAGTAGCTATTAATTCTACACTGCATTTAAAAACCAGAAATTACAGTCTCTCTTTCATCAATATCAAATATAGCAGTATTTCTCTGAACTTTGATAACAAAACTTGAAATTCATTACTGAGGCAAAAGTTCTGTTTACAGGACCACATCCTCCTTTAAATTAGATTGAAATACCAGCTGGAGGCCGTGACCTCAAGTGCATGCCTCCATATCAACACAATTCACTTTCCTATTTCTCTGAGCGTTAACTTTTATACTTTTCCAGCTGTGAAAAGCAGCTGCTGCACCATCAGATTTAGAAGTTAACCTTCACAAAATGGCACTCCAAACTCTTTTTAATAACGTAAGCTGTTGCCCTGCTGCAGTGATGGTCTGAACACCGAGCTTTGCAGCGAAGGGATGAGGGAGCAGGCATTTACCCCTTTGGGCCTGAAGTAGCCGTCGGCGCAGGTCTCGCAGTTTATGCCACTGGTGTAGCCCGAGCAATTAACACACACTCCGCCCCCAATGTACTCTCCGTGGATATTCAAACTCTGATTTCTGTCTGCCACATCCTGATCGTAGTAGCACTCCTCAGTCTTCCCATGACAGTTGCACGCTAAAAGAAAAAGGAAGTATTAGCAAATACTTTCCCACTGGAGATGCTCCACTGTTACCGAGGTATTAAAAAGAGTCATTCAACATTTTACCTTTGGTCCTGTGTATATTGTAACCAAAAGCACATCCAAACATTAATTTACTGCTTCATTTGTGAAAGGCAATGTGGTCCCATTACAAACACAGCCTGAAATTCTGTATGTTGTATTTTTTTCCTCAATATTTTATCTTGGGGAATACAGAAGTTGACAGACACAGTCTAATTATGATGTTCCTGGTTTGTTTTAGTTGGTTTGATTTTTTTTCTGTTTAAATTGATAGCTGAGAACCCTTTTGACAGTTGCATACACATGGTTCATGAGAGGGTCATCTAAACTAAAATACAAGAGGAGTTGTAAGGAAAGCAGCAGAATGGTATGAATAAGTTAAAATAATTCAAATAGAAGCTGAAAGACATCCTAAAATCATCTGACTTGCACATATGAATATAAGAACTGGGGCAGAACAAAGGGATTCCCAATCTTAAATCTTCTTTTGACATCTGTATCTGAACTCTAGACTTCGGGTCCAAATACAGGAAAGATAATCTAATAATCTGTTGCAGTGAAAACAAGGTAGCTCACTGTCCCTTTCCCTGTGATATTAAAACATTAATTTCATCATAAAAAGAAATTCAAAGCTTGTCAACATTGTGGGGAGGCATTCTCCTTACATCTGAACCAGATCCCAGGGAACTGTTTCCACCATGACAATACAACAATTCACTGACAGTTGAACAGGGTGTAAGCACCTCTTAAAAATTGAACGTGAAATTAAATGTATCCTGATTTCATTCCAGAATGCATTCTCAGTGCAGACATAGCCCCAACTAAAACAAAGATGTCTGTGACCAAAGTTTACAGGACACAAGTAAACAATGGCTACTTATAATATGGGCACATCTGTTCCTTTTTATTTATTTTTAATCACTCATGGTAAAATTATAGCTGAAATCCTACAACTGAATAAACACTTAGTGTAATGGAGCATTAGATTTTATTATATTCAGAAATATAAGTGGTATGTGACCTTTGGAAGTAAGATGTTAAAGTTCAGTTATAACTACCCTTATTACAATAAATCTGAGAATTAAATTCCCACCCTGTGGGAAGTTGATATTTCAAGCTACGTTTTCATTCCGTGTTGGAAAACTAGATACATTGTATTTTCTTTTTAAAAAAAATCAGACACTCAGCATGCATTTTGATCATACGAAAATATTTTGTTTCAGCAAGGATGAACATTGTAACATATAAAAGTGCCATTTATACAAAAATCATGCTGTTAAAGTTTAATATAATGAAAAATCTATAAAAAGATTTTTTTACTTACCAGGATATAGCCCTGTTATTTTAAAAAAACAAAACCATCATGATTATAAAAACTACACTTTTTTTCATATAGTATTCCCCAAATATCACCATGTTACAATAAAATACTCTGAGTTCAATAAAACCACAATTCTACACGTGATTTTTCTGCTAAGCCTTTTGAGTCAATCTAATTAAATGAATAACATCACATCAAATGTTATTCATAAACAAGTGTGGTTAGAAACCAAATTAACTGCAAAATCATGTAGGACCCAATTTCAGTTTTCAGTAGCAGTTGCAATAAATTTTCTCTTTTGTACTGCTTTCAACTTACGTTCACATTCATGCTTATGCAGGAGAGTGCCAGCATGCCAAGGCTTTTGATGGAAACCAGGACAACACTGATCACATGTCTCTCCGCATGTGTTGTGCTCACACTGACAGACGGATTTCTAATTTAAAACAAAAACAAATATTTACACAATGTGATGATTTGAAGAATCTGTCCATGTACATAATATGCATTCCAGTTCAAATTATGAAAACATTAAGAATGGCTCTACCCTGTAATTCCTTTGTTTATTAATTTTTATTCATTTATGTATCCTGCATTCACCAAGCATGTTTAACTTCTATAGTTCTATTTGAAGAAAACAGCCACAAAGCAAAAGAAGATGGTTGGCCAGATAATCTAAGGAGAATCTAAGAACACAGGAGAATTTAATTCCAACTGGATAAAGAAAGAGGACGGGAAAGTTCCTCAATAAAACAAATAAGCCAAAGTACTGGTAGCCCTCAGACACAGGAAAACTGATCTGATCTCAGATGGAGCGAGCCATTCTCCACCCTTCCCTTAGATGCATGAATTCTGCTGCTACAGAATGAAATTAATTCTATTGGCTGATCCAATACAAACTGTCTTCTTTTATACTTTGGCATTATTTTTTGACTGGATAAGTCAACTTATCATGTAACCTTCTAACTGTGTAGCTAATTCTATGGGAGGGATAGCAGGAGTGTTTAAAGTAACAATAGATGAGCACAAGTCCAGCCTTTCAGTCACTTTACAGTTCCCCACAAGACCACCTGAGTCCCAGCATGAAAATACTGCTGTAAGGAACACCCAAACTCCCTGAGCCATAGAAGCAGCTTGAAAAAGGTAAAAAACCCCACGGTTTGGAGAAATGAGAAGTAAAAATTGCCTTCCTGGTAGTTATTTAGTAAAGGGGATTCTCTGTGGTCCTTGAGAGGCCATACGAGGTCAAACCAGCAAGCCAGAGAAACCCACGGCTCACAGGACAAAGCATAAATCTTGCAAAACAATGCTAAGTTAAGGACTGTTTCAGAAAAGCATGGCAGTAAATTCTAGCAAGTTTATTCCTTGTAATGCTAAGGGAAAGATTCCTTCTGCTAACAAGTGTAGTCATAATGTTTATAAGCCTATTTTGGCATGGCTCAGTCTAAAGAACATCCCTAGAGAGCTAGACCTCCAAATCTCTTCTGGCTTGAGCTGTTTCATTTATGCTACTTTTTATACTGGTCAGACAACAAATATATATTTGACATCCTGCAAAACAGGACATCACAGTTGTCAAAATGGCTTTATTTTATCTAGTAGCCAAATTATCTGAAGTATGTATTAATCTCAGTAGCAGCACTTTTCAGAGGCAGGCCCGATTCTAATAGATGGCACCGAGACAAAGCTGCAGTTTGATCACTAAGGGCATCTGAAACAACAGTTCAACACTTGCTGTATGTATCACTACAGAAAATTCTCAGAAGGGTTAAACCAAGGAGTTTGCTCCATTTTTACAAGGATCCATAGAAATTGCTTAGAACTCTAAATGCATTCTCTATAAGATTTCATCATTTCTTTAAATGATTTCCTACATAGTGGCTTAATGTCACATACAAACAAGATTTTCAGTTAAATCCTATAAAGCTCCTACTTGATTGAATAGTACATGAAGAGATCCCACACTGTGGCATGTAATATTAATAGATGGGGAATTCAGTATTAGTAATAATGGGTGCATAGAGTTGGACAATTAGTAACAAATAATATTTCTATATCCATTATATTTGTTATGTGCAAAAAAAGTTACAAGTTGGAAGATATTATAAATAGCTCATGGTTTTCTAGATTAGCTTAACTGATCATTCAATTAGTACTCACTGCATAGTCAATGCACCATTCTAGAGCCATCATTTGTTTGCAAGTATCAATTAAATATTTGACAATCATTTAGGAAACATCTTGATTAATATCAGGAAGGAAAAGAAAGACTGTTAGTGCTCATTTCTATAGCTACATAATGTAAGATTTCTGTTTTTCCTAGGAAACTTCCAATATGAATTATCTGAAACCCATTCTTTCATTTCAGGAAAGTCTCTGCTGACACTGTATGAATGTTTATTATTCTGGTTGCTAGCACTGTTTCATCCTGGCACTGCTTCTGACTGTTCCTGTAGGTGAAGAACAGACATAAATTCACAGAACTCTGAAGAATATCAATATCAGGGTTTTTTTTTTCTCATGTTCCACCCTATAAATTAGGAACATTTAAAAAAAAATACATACATTGGTTGCTGGATCCAGTGGACAAGCCTTTGCATGGCCTGAACATATACACATGCCTCCAACAGAGATGTCTTTTATAGAATAGTAATACTGTAAGACAAAACAGAAATTGAATTGCTAAGTGGATTCTAAAATGCAGGTGCCAAACTGCAGAATTCATTTCTTGAGACAAAACTGTCAGGTCCTGTTTTATTTCTTTTTTGATCTATTACAAATATAGCAGACAGTGTAATCCAAGCCGTGTCTTGATCAACAGATTCAGGCTGAGTGAAAGAAAGGGTGTAAATTGGCACAGTTCCATTTGTTTGAAGTCACAAAAGCCATGTCAATTTATACACAGATTACAAAAACATGAGAATAGGAAAAGGCTATATGCACACTGGATAATGAAAAGTCAAATGCTATAGAATTTATTCTCTTCAGAAAATATGAAAAGAAAAAGGCATGATGACGGGAAGAGAAGAAAAGCTAGGAAAAAACCTATGAAACACTTTTGTTCACCTTAGCTGGGTCTAACTTGGGCACTCACTGAACTGTGGAAAGAACTGTTTTTCACTACTGGTCTTTTGAATGATCATGGAATAGTCTTTACTACTGAGATTAAGTACTTTTGACCTGTTTTTCTGCCATTTGATCATTTCTCTTTTTTCTTTGGTGAGGATTAAGAGGCCTAAGCAGAAAGAGGGATAGAAAGATATTCATAATCTTATATTGTATCTGTGAAAAGTGAATCTCATCCATTGTCTTCCGTTTCAGCAAGGGTCCTGCAACATGCTCACAGCTGGCTAATCAAACAAAATATATGCTATTTGCAAATTTTGCTATTACAATGTCCAACATCTTTATCAGATCATGAATAAATATATCAAACAAAATGAGAACTTTTATCACTCCTAGTTAACATTCCAACACAAAGAAAATGTATAATTTGTGGCTACCCTTTGTTTCCTGACAAGGGTGGCAAGTTTCAGTGGCTCCTTGATATTTTGAGGACAGCCTCATGGAGAGATGCCACACCAAGGTTACTGTTCTTTGGTGGCTTGAGAAATCAGTGTCTCACCCTGCACTCAGTTTGAATGAGTATACAGTGATTTTTCAAGTGTGAATTCAACTTTATTTCTATTTGCTTAGAATCAGATTATTAAATGTCCACTTTTACATAAACACACAGTATTAATGATTAGTGAGGTTGCAATAACTGCACACAACTGGAAGGGTTTCTGCTTGTTCCAAACTTTCAGAAACAGCCAGCACTCTATTTAGACAAGAAAATGGAAACCAGAAATGGGGAACGGAAGAAGCAAATTTTCTTAGTGCTCATTCACCACTGATAAATGATATTAACTAAAGTTAAGAATAACGATATGTTGCCCTTCATAACAGGACTTATTATAGTGGTAATCTAAACTTTCCAAAACCAAAATATGATGACCAACAGGAAGAGGAAGTAAGCAGAAATAAAAAAAAGTGAAAGTGGAAAATTATATATCCCCCAAACCAGTTTTTGAGAATGCTTAGTAGAAAAAACAGAGGAAAACAATAATAATATATGACATTTGATCAGCAAGACAACAGGGAGATATGGCTTAGAGAGGAAGTAAAGACTGCAGAAAGAACAGACAGGGGTGTGCACACCGAAGGCACAGTGGAGAAGACCAGAGTATGGTGCAAGTTTAAATGCTATATCCATTCTTTTAAGCTAAAGCAAAATGCAAAATGTTTGCTGCTACCCTCAATCATATCAAAATGCTAGAAGTGTTGCATTCAGGCCCTACAACTACTTATAGTACAATTAGAAATTCTACTCAAGGCATGTCAAAGGTAGCAAAGGACTAAGTAGCAGAAGAGGCAAGAGACACTAACAGCAAACACTTGCCAAATACCTACATCCAAATGTTTGCAGCCAAAGGAGCTGTGTCTTTTTTAGTAACACCATTAAGCAGAAAAGGTAAATTTGTTCATTCTGCTCTAGAGAAGATAACAAAACAGAGTGAACAGGGAATTCTCCAACACCAGGATTTTAAAAGATAACAACAGGTAATCATCATCTCTCAAAATTTCCTATGGCAAACAAAGGCAGGTACAGCACTTACAAGTATAAGAGAACTTCTACACATGCCTTTCTACTGTCTTGCCAGAACTCACCCTCCTTGTAACAATGGGATCAATTTCAGCTGGATCTTTATGTGCAAACATCATTAAATCAGCATTTAGTGTCCGTATCCTCTGGAATCTCAGGCGAATAAAGCGAGCAGAGGTGAACTCCAGTAATTCACGTGACGGATCATCAGCACTAGGTCGTCCATTAATTAGAGAAGTGTGAATCTAAAGAGTTATTAAAGCAGGAAGGAATTACATTACATCAATGTTGTCATGATTAGGGCAATAAATATCATTACAGGCACTGTGTGAATGCATTTGTACATGCAGAATACCTTCTTTCCTTAGAAACCAGTTTGCCCCCAAAATATACCATGTGTCCACAGCCCTTACCTATGAAGAGTCTTTATAATAAAAACATTTTGAGCAAAGGAAAGTCATCAGCTACAAAAAGACTGCAGCACAAACTGCATATGTGTACCCAGGCCCTAAAACAGGGTCCATGCTGCAGGCAATTAATTTCTCCTCTCCTAGTCTAAAAATAGGTAAGGTAATCATACAGCCAAATGGGCTCAGAAATTTTGAGTTAAGGAAATGTATACTTGGAGTGGGATTCAGAATTCACAAGGGGTCAGTTTGCACCTCTTAGAGCGATCATCATCAAAAGGCTTTTGAACTAGGTTTATTTGAAAGCCAGGATAAGATAACTTTTGAAATACTGAAAACTACAACAGCTACATGAGACAAAAATCAGCATTCATAAGCACCTCTCCTTTCCCACTTTCTGTTTACCCAACACATCTTCCATCTTCTCCTTTGAATCTTGTTCTCAGCAAGGTAAAACAATTTCCTGGGTTGCAACTGTTTTTCAGCTGGTCCCCAAGGAAAGTCTTTATCACTTCTGAGAACTTTGTTTAAGCATTTGTTTTTCCAAAGACACTACCACTCTCTGCCTACACCATGGTTTCTGTAAAGATTAACTCCCCCTTTCTCTGCCTGCTCTATCCTAAAGTCTAGAAATCTTCTAGGTAAGCTCTGTAGCTCCTTCATAAAGGGACTCTCTGACCCCAACTGCAGCATCAAAGGCAAGGCAACAAAAATAAGAGATCTTCTTCCCCTCCCGTCTTTGTAGCTGATCATGGCACACATTAGCTCTGAATCAACTAAATACAGCAGATGGGCTGCTACAGAACCGTTCTTGGAAAAGGCCTACAAAAAGTATAGCAAAATACTTTAATGAGCACCTAGACAGAGAAAGGAAAGAAACCATTAATTTTCCTGTATTCTCAAGTGTTAAATTTTAATTGGGGCATTTTTATCACAGGCTGGTACACTGGAAGAATGTTCAGATGCTAAGCCAAATGTGCAGAACATTGGAACAAATAAGAGAATTATTTATTCTTTGCAATGAACATGTATTGCCTCATACCTCAGTGCTCTGAGTGAGAGGTCAGGCCACACAGCCATTTTCTGTCATTGAACATGGTCCTATCACTGCTGTTTTAGGCAAACAGCTGCACTCCAAACACCAGCTGGCACTCCCTCAGCAGTGGCTGCCTCACACTGAGGAAAGAGACTACATCTACTGCCCCCAGGAAAGCAGTAGCTCTTGTTTCCTGGAGTTTTCAGAGGGGCTGGATAGACTTACTGAACAACTGCTGTCTTCCACTGGCTGTGTGATACTATCAACTCACTTACTTATCTCAAAGGTGTGTGTCAAGAGGATGGTGCCAGACTCTTTTCAGTGGTGCCCAGTAACAGGATGAGGAGCAATGTCTCTAAACACAAGAAGTTTCACCTCAGTATTGAGGAAGAACTTCTTTACATTGACAGTGGCTGAGCACTGTAACAGGCTGTTCACGGAGGTCATGGAATCTCCCTCTCTGGAGACATTTAAAACCCACCTGGATGCATTCCTGTGTAACCTGCTCTAGGTGACTGTGCTCTGGCAGGGGGGTTGTGCTAGATGATCTTCAGAGGTCCCTTCCAACCCTAACTGTTCTGTGATACTGTGATTTTTACTTCCAAGAGAGAAACCCTAAACCCCATCGTGTCCAGCATTCTGCTCCACTGTATCTACAGGTACACCAACTCACTGGGAACCACTCTGCCAGGAGCAGCCATCAAACATATTTTGCCTACATATGAATCAGCATCACTAGGTTTCTGCCATGTAATCTCCAGGAACAGGTGATATCACTACCTCCTCCTCAGATCATAACAATACAGTCACTGAGCTCTGACTGAATTCTGTTCCTGACTACAAATAACTAAAGGACATGGTTGACTGGAAACAAACAGAATAAAATGCTATAAGAAAGACATGGTGCAAACAAAAGATTATAATAAAAACCCCAGAGGAAGGGAGGAGGAGGTCCTGAATGAGAAATATCTGGCTACAAATAGGACAAAAGCACATGACCACAGAACTGCTCAAGTCCCTGGTGAAAAGAGAGAGAACATGTGTGGAGAGTAAATTTCAAAAGAAACCTGAAGATAGTGGCAATAAATCAAGTGGAAATTGACAGATCTTTCAAAAAAAAGGAGAATTTTAGTAAAAACACATGCCTAAAGACTTCTTTGCATAATATTTACTTGTGAGCAAGGAAACATATTTCTTCTGAGTATTTTTTCACACCATTACTGCCTTCCTTTAAAACAGGATCCAAGAGTTTTCTTTAATACAGCCAGCAAGCATAGATGGGTTATGGTTTAAAGGAATAGAATACTAAACACTGAACTTTGATATTCCAGAGGTAAAGAAGAAATAAATCTAAATTAGTGCCTTGCTCAATCTTGATAGAACAACAGCACCGTGGCGATAAGCAGCATGCCAATCTGACTATCTCTTCAAAAAGGCAAAAATAAAGATTTTGGGGGTGGGGGGAGAAAGATGCAGGTGAAATCCCATGTATCAAAAGAAGCAAGTGCCCACAGAGAGTTAAAAATATTAATCACAGACACAGCTTGACTGCAAATGACACAGCTGGCAAACAGCAGTAATACCTTTTGATTATTTTAAAAACAACACGTTTAGTCTTCAGACACTGATGGAGGAGAAAACCACCTCCTTGGAATGGTGATTTTACAGCTAAAGTGTAAATTAACAAAATAAACCAAGAGGCATTCATTTTAGAATAGACCCTATTTTTGGAAGGATCTATCTGCCAGCAGTTCATCTATGTGGCAAGGCTAATCTAGTAGAGATGATGACTTTCATTTACACTATTTTTAAGCTTTCTCTTTAAATGTTTCACAATTTCATTTTAAAACAACAAACAATTAAGTTCACATAGTTACGGAAATGCAGCTATGTCCCACGTGAAACACTGCACCTGCTCAAGTATGTACACCAAAATGACACTGAGACTAGAAAATTCAAAACTAGGTAGTTTTATCAAAATGAATCTGAAGTGAAAATTTTACACCAGCAAAATTAATTACTCTAAATTATTTGTCCTCCTAAAAACATCTGTGATGAAATCATTCATTTCTTCCTAGAAACACTAGGCATTAACTTGAAAACTGTCCAACCAAATTGTTCCTATTCCCTGAAAAGAGAGTAAGGAAGAAATTAAGAATACTTTAGGAACATCTGTCATTAATTAGGAAAAAACCAGTAAGAATCTTAATTTAAAGAAGTTTAAATAGGATTAGATTTTAAAAATTTTCAATATGACTCTCTCTCAATGAGACATCACTGAGTTCTTCCAGAGCACACTTACTCTTTTCATCTCCCTCCACTATCTTGCACCTGTTCGTAAGACACTGCTCCCAGGGCAGAGAATTTTCAGTCAATAGACTAGCATGGCCCCTACCCTCCAAATACTTTTGAATCGGATTTGAAAACTGTCCCAGTGAACACAATCCTCACTATGCACCTACCCCTATGCCATATAAGATCATCACAGTACTTCGTGTATAGTTCCTGTAAAGATCAGCCTCCCTTGCACACAGGCAGCTACAGCGCTGATGGCCTGCAATAGCTGTGCACACACTGCATTATGAGCCACTCCACAGCTCTACAGCAGAGAAAAGATCCAAAGCTGAGTCTTCCCGGAAAATATTAACACTTTAATCCACCCACTGGGCGGCTACAATTTGGACAATCCAAGTCCCCATGAGGGAACAATGTCAAATTTTGTTCAGGTTTTATGGACAACTTTTATTTACCACTTCCAAGACTGAAGCAATTATCATAATTTTGGATTCTAAATGAAATATATTCAGATTTCAACTACAGAAAACTTTTCCTTAACAAGGCATTTGTCCAGGACTATATTCAAGCAAATGGAATCTTTAGGAATCTCCAACAGAGGCCAGAAGAAAACGGTAATGAAGGAATGGTTCTGTAAGAAACAGTGCACTTAGAGACTGATCCCTGTAATACAATATGATCACTTCCTCTGACTAATCAGTCTAATGGCTTTGTGAGTTACAGCGTGAATCTGAGTCATAGCATGTAATGTCTACCAATTGCCCTTTTCTGTATTAAAGCTCTACTCCCTTTTTCAAATGTTATGTTTTTCATCACTACATACACTTACTTGTCCCAGTGTGAGGAAATTTGCTTCTTAACAAAAGAAAAAATAGCAAAAATAACTGGCTCTGGTGGGGTTGTTGTTTGTTTTTTTTCCTTTTAAACCTGGAACTCATAATTATTTAATTGACAGTATTCTAATTTTTTCATTTCAAAAAATTGGAAGCAGTCAACATCTTTTAATTTTTAAAATTCAGCATGAAGATAGATCAACTTTTTTCTTATCTGAGAACGGAGAATGTTACAAGCTCTCTACTATGAAGAGAATTTAGTCTAAGACTAGTCCATCAGCATTCATGCATAATTCTTTTTTCTTCTTACATGTATTACTTTGCTTTTAGCAACACTCATTTCCATACAGTATTTTTCATGTAGTATCATAAGCTGCTAATAGAAAAAATTATCTTAAATTTCGCATTACCAGCAAATGCTGCTATTACATAGTTTTCTGATTTTTTAGATTGTCTGAAAGAATGCAGAACAACAGGGACACTACCAAATATATTCAAAGGACATCTCAAGCACATTAGAATCTCTGGACCATGTCAGAACCAAAAGACCTATCTAGCTTGGCGGTCTGCCCCACACAGCATTCAAACCAGCACGTTAACAGTAAGATGAAAGCAAGCATACACAACACTTCCTCAGGAATTTCCTGAGCCATAGGTAGTTTCGATAGATCTGGTAAGCCTCAAATGATTTCCATGAACTCAGTCTCACCTTAAATCCAAGCCACCTTTCAATATCTTCACCATCACTTAATTAGGATTTTCTCATCTCATTCACATTGTAGGAAAGAGGTCCTTCCTTTGCTTGTTTTAGACCTGCCTCATACTAAACTCACTTAATACATCCAGTTCTGAAATTGGAACAAAGAAATGTATCTTTCTACCAGCTCTATTCTTCATTCCATTTCTTTACTACTAATTAGCTTTGCACAGGTATCAGGTTTCCAGATCTGTAGTTTCCTTGGATGCCTAAGGAATATTACTAAAAAAATAGTGCTTCATTTGACACTCCACACTCCTCAGTTACTGAGAATATCTGACAGTGAGGAGTTAAATAGCAACTGTTATAATTCACCTATTTTAGCCTTGAGTTCCTTTTTGCTATTCAATTTATCAATTTTTTCTGCACCTCTTCAGTTAGCAACCTAGTTTGCAACTCCTTCTCCAACTCCTCTCCTGTAAATAATGTTTCTAGTGCAGAAACTCTCCTGACAGTCTCTATAGAAAACACTGATTCAAATCATTAATTTAGTTTTTCAGCAATGACCTTATCTTTCTTGAACACTCTTTGATCATCTCTCAGCCCACCAATTCTCTGGCAGACTTCCTGCATCTGATGTGTTTGAAAAAAGGTTTATTTCAATTCAGTCACTCAGAATCTTTTTCACATCTTTATTGCAGTTTAACATTTCATTTGCTGGAGCTTATTTTCTTACCTCTTTGCTTCATTTGCAGGAAAAGACATGATGCCCATTCACAAATAACACCAGTAATTTTGATATCTATTATCTTTCCTTTGTTTATGTTTTAAACATGGTGTACAATTTCTGGAACCATTCTAAAATGTAGCATTCACGTGTGTGTAATTACATGATTATTCAACAGGCGATTATTCAGACCAGGATCTGTGCTCTGTTTTCGACTAAACCATGGGTTCTATTACTAGCTGCACCGAGAACATTCAGGTTTTTGAGAAATAGTCTCTTGCACTACACTTCATTGTGACACATAGAGAGTCTGCCAAAGGGTTGTAGAAGGTTGATATTATATTCTTAGCCTTCCTTCAGCAAGAAGAGCTCAGTTCCACACCTCTGGGCAGTTGCTAATACAACATTAAAGCTATGCTGTCCCAGTTTAGGTGCTGAATTTTAGTTCACAGAGATCTCATTTTATTTCTGTTGATTTTCTTATAGTATTAAATCTATAGTGCCTCTCTTCTATAAGCCACTCAGTCATTCCTAAACAACTTCTTGTTTCTGTCATGCCTATAGTGTCACCTTTTTCCAGCACCCCTTAAAGGCTGGTATTAATTATCAAGGTAACCTTTCTCAGCTGCTGGGTGTGGATACTGGGCAACACTTGGATCCATCCAATCCTAGCTTCTGTAACAAAAACACCTGAAAGGGCTTGCAGTGTGACCATGAGACCTATGACTAGAATTTCACAACATGTTTCATTGGGTTTCTGCCACTGAGAAATGACAGACATAGCCTAAGAAACTTTTTGCAATTTTTCACAGTAGACAAGTCTCATATACTGATGAACAAGGACTTATTTAGACTTTCAAGACAGAGAAAAGTATCAACTTGCACTCCACCACATACTTTTAACTGTTAATAAAATCTCCCTGGGACTTCTCAAGTCTAAGCAAACCCTGCCCTCTCAGCCTCTACTTACAGGACTCTCCAAGTCCTTATTTGTCTTCCCAAACATTTCCTGGACTTGTTCCAACATGTCCATGTCTATCTAGTACTGAGGAGGCCAGAACAGGACTCAGTTCTTCAGGTGTGCTCTCATCACCTCCCTCAACCTTCTGGTGACTGTCTGACTAATGCAGCCCAGGATGCTCTTGGCTTCCATCACTTGGAAGGCACCTTGCTGGCTTATGTACCACTTAGCGTACACCCCTACTGTCACTGAGTTTCCTCCCGATGCTCCTGGGTTATGTAGGCACAGCTGGCTCACATCTCACTGAACAGAACTCCCAGCCCATTGCCTGCTACCACACACGGTATTGTCATGTAGCTGCCCACATGCAGGCAAAGAAGGAGCCCTGCTCCCGGTGTCACAAGTCACCAGTTTGCAGTCTTCACCATCATGGGAGTCTCCATTTCTGAACCAACAGGCACAGACTCTGCCTGTCTCTTTTCTTTGTACAGTTGTGAAGTTGTGGCTTCAGGCCGCAGAGTCCCAGGTAAAATTTAAGTTACTCACTTTGTTGTCACCTCTGATGCTGTGCAGTCTACTGGATGTCTACTGACATCCTCCTGCAGTCCTTGGTGACACAAATACGCAAACCATTCTGCATGCAAGGACACTCTCTCTTTCTCCCTCAACCTCAGCAAGGTCCTAGAGAGTTCTTGCAGTCTCAGAGGTTAAAATCTGATTCCTGGCTCTGGAACTCAGCCTGAGCTGAGGGCTCTGCTATAGTGGGGCAGTCATGGCAGCCAGTGCTGAGGACTGTGCCCAGACTCCGGCTCACCACCATGGCTGAGCACCTAAAACCACTCTTTCCGCCCCTCCTTCTGTGCATGTTTCTAGCATGAACTGGTATGCAAACATGCATCATGTTAACTGCCTCTGTTGTTAATGCAACAGTAGAAATGCTGCCACTTGGCAATAATGTATATTATCAACTGCTGAGTCACTTAAAATAAACACACTTCAACAAAGTTTTTAAGAATTTTAAGTATGTACCATGCTCTCATACAAATTTAAAATACCCATGTATGAATCCAAGTGGTGTATTTTTCTACTTAGAGCTTCGGTATTTGAAGCCCGCTACTTTGCCAAGCAATTTGAGTGCAATCAATCTCAAGCTGTTTGTAGGATATAAAAAACCCCAGCTGTGTGGCTGTGTGGCACAGAGTTTTTATGCTCACTTTCTTTTCCAGAAAACATCATCACTAACCAGTACGCTTTTCACTCATGATAAACCGGAAGACTTTGTTCTTTCATAAAAAGAGAAAGGTACTTAGTGTAATTGGAGTGGAAACATCATCCTACAATAATTTTTGGCTAGTAGAGGTAAAGAACTCACTTTGTGCAAGTGCTCAGTAGTTTATTTCGTACATCATATCAAGACTGTGGGCTTCAACCTTGGTGCTCTGTGTAAGGTGGTGGTCTGACCCTAAACTATTGTCAAGAAAGGTCAGTTCCTCACTAAAATCTAATCTCAGACAGCAGCATATAGGAAAGAAAAGTTTCTGTCCTGCACAAAAGGTCTTGAAACTTCATAATCAGGAGTGGAGAAGACAAAAATGTCAGCCTTAGAATGATCTAATGGGAAAAGTACTCCATGATTTACATTCTCAAGTTATGCAAGCACATCGATATGAAGATGAACAATGCTGAAAATAAATTTTTCAACAGGTGATTCAGTAGCTCTTATAATTCTCCTATCCAATAGCAGCTTTAATTATCTGTTGCAAATAGCTCATTTGCAGTAGACAGAAAATTACTGCTGATTAATTAATCTCTTGGTATCTTAGATTTAATCCCTAAAGACAAAATTTCTGTGAGTTTTCTTAGTGCAAGACCTACTCTATCATTAGAGTTGATTTCACGACTAGAATAGTAGATGGAAGCATATGCCAGAACTCAGCATCCAATTTTTCTTCATAAATACATATTTATAATAATTGTATATAAGAAATGGTATATTTGGCAAATTTTTCTATGTTTCTAATAAACATCTCACTATCTTAATAAATTAGTGGTTTAGTAAGTGAAAGCACAACTCACTTCTGTGCCTCACTAATGAGTACAAGAGCTGCTTGAAATGCAATGCTTAAACTTGCATTAAAATGTCAAGGGCTATGCATGTCAAATTGTATCTCAACTAATTCATTCCCCCTAAGAATACAGGCAAATGTCAGTTTAACAAACTGTTTAGCAAATACTATTGTGTCATTGACAACTATACCCTACAGCTTAAGCTAAATAGGGCTTCATCTCTTCAGTTTTGATTAACTTGCTTTTGTCATTTTTCTCTTTCCAATTTCACTTCCCTATTCAAGCCACTGCTTTTTTTATGGCTCCTGTAATTCTCATGCTTGTCATTTTTGGACAAGAAACAATTTGTCAAAGACATCATCTTGCATACTTGTAAACAGACTGCTCATTGTCAGAGCAACAGTTATTAGTAAATCACAGAATAATAAGAAATCTGATTACCTTGAAATGTATTTGTATAATTTCAAGTTTTTATTTTCTTTTTGTAACTGTCTTACATAAGTGGAAACATTGCACCGGGCTATAACTTCAGCAACAATTATGCACACCACAGTCTATGAGGGACTCAGACAAGATGCAAGGCCTGGAATACTGTACTTTAACACAACCATGATGGTTTGTGCTACTGCCTCTTCTGAGTGTACTTAGAAGTGAGACTCCACCTCTTAAAACAGTGAAAAGGTATTTTGTGCTGATGCCAATGGCAACTCTAGCTGCAAAGCAGTTATGAAAATTATGTTAGTCTGAGTTCTGATCAAGAAGAGGTGAAATACCTAGGCATTACTGAGTTAAACATAATCACCTCTCTGCTTAAAGGATGAAATGCAGTAGTCTGTTAAACACATTCTTCAAAATTACTCAAAAAGCACAACATTAAAATCCAAATTATGCTATTGGAGTGAGATGACATTACCTAAAAAGTATTATTTTTTCTTTACTACTTTTCAAAGTAGTACCCCTCTTTTTGGACAATGATCATAAATGAGACAAGTAATTTCAAATAAATGACAAAAAAGGAAAGTTATGTTTTCTTGGACATTATAATAAAAAGCATTCTGATCCTCAGATTTAACTAAAAGGCTTCTAAGTATGCCAAACCAAACAATAGTAAAAAAATCTCACCCAAACACCCATCTCCACTTTCCTACCAAAACTTCATGATTTCCCTTATTCATTATATGATTATCCTAAAAATTCATGGCAATTCCCACTATATTTTTCTTCCTGAATGAGAGGCACTGTGGAGTCCACCGTGGAATTACAGACAAATTACTGCCAGTACAGAATTGTGACCAGGAGAAAGAAAATCCACAGGAACGTTTAACAGCTGTAAGCAGTTGCAAACGGCTGCCAAAAACAACTGCTGATGTAAAAGAGAGAGAATGTGAGGATTTAAGCTGTTCAAACAGTAAACAAGTACATCTGCTCCTGAATGTTATCATTAAATAAACTGTGGTAATAGGCTTTACATTGATACAACATTCTTGTTTTGAACCACAACTCTGAAGAATTTTGGACTGGAGCAATTTTAATAAAATTTTTTGGGGTTTTTTTGTGATGGAAATCCATGTGTGGGAAAGTCCATTACAAGTACTGTATAGTGTTGGAGTCTAAGTTCTAGCAAAACCTGTGTCATGTCATTTGGAACATAAACGGATAAATGCTTTTGAAAACCAGATGGGATCCCTGTGAATGGTAAGCATTCATTTTCTTTAAAACCATTTATAATGATTTATAAAGAAAGAAAAAATAGGACATTCAGTTGTAGAATATGACAAACTTTGATACCTCTCCAACTATGAACCTAACCTGTTCAGACTTTGGAGATATTTTACAGCAGCTACTAGAAGAAAAGTCAGGGGAGGGAAAAAATCCATTTCTAAGTAGCACAGAATGAACAGTCCAGGCCAGGAATGTCATCAGAAATCTTCTGTAAAACACAGGAGATTAAAGAATTATGTGCATGAAATCTGCTTTTTGTTCTTTGCTCCCATCATGATTAATTGTTGCAAAGTTACAAAAATAGTAGTGCTTACTTTAATTACAAAAACTACACTTCGTGAGTTTTGTCAAACTCTCAATTGTTTGAATTTTTCATATTTCATTTATGATACATTATATAAAATAATATGACTTATATAGTCAACTAGTGTGCTGATTTTGGCTGGACAGAGTTAATTTCCTTCACAGTATCTTGTGTGGGGTTTTGCTTTGGATCTGTGATGAAAACAGTGTTGATAACAGTGAGATATTCCAGCTACTGCTGAGCAGTGCTTGCACAGCATCAAGGCCGTTTTAGCTTCTCACCCTGCCTCCCTCGGTGAAGAGCATGGGGGTGCTTGAGGGGTCAGGAAGGAACACAGCTGGGACAGCTGACCCCAACTGACCACAGGGATATTCCCCACCATATGACAACGTGATCAGCCATAAAAGCTGGGGAACAAATTTGCCAAGGCCTTAAAACTGTTCTTTTAGATCTGTTCTTCCTTCAGAAGATCCCCCAACTTCCAAAACAAAGAAAAGCTCTACTGTAATTACTTCTTTACGTCCCTCCGTAGGAAGCTCAAGCCACAGAATTCATCTGCTATGGATTTGCTGTCCTCGGCACTCCTATTATATCTCACTTGTCTATTAGCTTTATAATCCTGATCTGCTTGAAAACGCTTCTCTTAGGACTTTTTAGGCCTCCAGCACAGTCATTTTTTTGGAAGGAAAGGGCAGCAGTTTGGTTCTTGTTTCTTCTTTTGCCTTACCGCAATTTTACATTAATTTGCAAAATTCCTATTTTCCTTGCTTCTATATGATGTCTTTCACTTTTTAATGCCTTTTAATATTCAGGCATTATATGCTGCTACCTTTCTGGATACTCTAAGATCTATTCTTTTTTTGCAAATGGCATGCATAAACTCCTACATATTTAAAAAAAAAAAAAACTTATAAAAATATACTTCCACCCTCAGAGATTGCTTTATTTTTTTTACTAACTTCCAAAATTTACTCAACATTAAATAATGAGAATATTATTGCTGTTTTATAGAACGGTCTTTAAATAACAGTATTTTCAGCCATCCTGCCTTGAACTCTTCTCACAACATTTTGAGTTGCATCCCATATTCTTAGTTGTACCATTAAACTGCTTCTTGAAAGAACATTTAAGGGGATTTAAAAATCAGCCTTTGTGACTTTAGTTTACTTTGTGACAATAGTTTACTTTTTTCGCTATAGTAGTTTTTTTGCCTTCATTTTTTGCTTCACAGCCTCCTTACTTAGTCTCACCACCCTGATTAAGTAGTACTGCAGCCCTAACTTTTCCTACTCTACCTCAGGCATTATATACCAATTTTCTCTGACAGAGACTTGTTTGCTGAGACAGTATGTACTCTTATCCAGCTTGTCTCTGTGCTTTCTTCATTCAAATGTTCTTGACTCCAGACTTCAATCAAATAATTTGATTTTTGAACAAGTTGAATTTTGAGCAATTTGTCCATTGGTCCACAGTGTTTAATTGACTAACTTTCCTTCTATTGAATTTCTGTGACATTCACTATTTAAACTGAAAATTCCAGGTAAACTATGCTGTTTGGTTTTTATTTTCTTTTATATACAATTCCTTTGCATGGACATGAAAGCATACCTACATTTGGCCTCAGGCTGATATATTCATACCTCCCTGCTTCAATGAGATTTTAGTGATTAAAGTTACTCCTTCACGTAGTCCACCTGGATTTTAACAAATTCTTCCTTTAAAAAAAATAATCATTTTTTGACAATTAAGCAATTCTTTCTCCCAGTAATTTTCCATGGTAACAATGAACCAAAAAAAGAAAAAAAAGAAAAGAAAGGGAAAAAAAAATAACAATAGATCTTCAGTTCCTCTAATCAAACAGAAGACAAAAAACCCACACAAAATACCCACTACTCTTTTTTTGCTGTCAGAATGAAATCTATTACTGTCCAATAATCTACTGCCAAACCCAACAGCAAAATTTGCGTCATTTCAAGTAAATACCAACACTTAAGTGTACCATTTTCCTGTGGAATACTTGAAGAGTATATTGAGTTATGACCTACATTTACAGGCATGAATCCTCCTTTCACAGTTTGGAAAATCTGTCATAGATCTATATAAAGACGTGTAACACATCTCTTTTCAGTAAGCATTGTGGTCAATAAATGATGGATGCTAATGAAAAATGTAAATAACCAATTTGACTTCAAACTGAAGGACTGCCCTGTATAGTATGCTTTTTGCATATTGCAACTTTATTACTTTTTAAGTATTATGATTCATATGATTACTAAGTTTTTCTTTTTTTTCCAAGAAATGGTAGAGGTTACAACATGAGTTTCTGCTCAGAGAGAGAAGACATGCCAAGATAGAAAAGTAGGCTGTCTAACTGCACAAAAGAAACTTTCCTTCCAACTTGGCCCACACAGATGTACCAGTAGATATCCTGTCTCTTGTTTTCACAATAATGGGAGACTGCAATACTACTTACACACAGTTTTCCACAGTTGTTTCATCTTTGCAGCATAATTTAGAAGTACATTACATATTTTATATCCTTTTTTTTCTGTAGTATTAAATATCAGAAACTCAAGTTCAGTATGAGCTCTCAACTTGAAAATATTCCTTAAGTTTCCCTTTTCTTAGGCAAAAAATAGCAGTGAATATTGCTATAATGTAATTATGAAAATATCGACTTGCAAAACTGGTTGTAGAAGTTCTGAATAAATTATTGCAAAGATAATTTTCACCATGCATAATAAAATGATTTAAAACTGTCTTAAATTAATTTCTGTGTTTTCAATACTTTCCTATGATACTGAGCACATATGTTGAATGTTTACTTTGTCTTTTCCTTTCACATATCTTTCAATGTCTATTAAAAAAACAGGAAATGTTAACTTTGTACTAGTGAGGCAATATACCATTGTGTAAACAGAGTATGTAAAATGTATCCATGTATTTGGCAGTCATTTTTTAAAGGTCTTTTTTTCTCAGATTAGATTCTCAAGTTTAGTTGTACTAAGCCAAATAACCAAATTAAAAAAAAAAAAAAAGAAAGAAAAGACAAAACCCCAAAAGCAGCAAAATGAACTAGACCCGAATCTTTGTCCAAACCTCTAATCTGTTTTATTTCTTTTTGTATACCATTTCTTTCAAAGTTATTCTAAGTGGAAATTTTGGAGCAGCTGAAAGCTTAAGTGCCAAAATTCTTGAAGAAAATCAATACTCCATCCCTTCTTGGTAGACAAAAGTAACACTTAGGTTGCTACATCCTTTCAAAGCAGTTGAAAAAGAAGACTCACAAGTAGAAGTTATCACAATCATTTCACTGAGACCAATCATATACAAAAAAAGGGTATCCAAAATCATGGCTTGAGCGTGAGTCTTCCTGAAGCTGCTGCAGCCAGAAGGTGGGGGTGGGAGGGAAAGCAAAGAAAATATAAAGCAAAACCAACACAAAGAACAAAGTATGAGAAATCCAAGAGTGTTAAGCAGGGACTTCTCAACCTCTGAAGTGGTGCAACACTAAATAAAATGAGATTAACAGTCTTCACGGAAGACCAGATCCGAAGGTTATCGTTGACTTCACTGGTAAGATCTTTAATAATAAGCACCATTTATCTACGGATCTGTCTCTACTACTAATCACTACAGAAAATTAACTGTGCATTATAAGATGGAAAAGCAGGATGAGAAAGATCCTAAACTGACGGGACACTTGGATTTCAGTCCAGAGAAAACCTAACTCACTACTTCTTAGGAAATGAAGATGTGCCACCTGGCTAGACAGCCTGACTCAAAGTATGCTAAAAACATGGGAAGCAGAACATCTTGGAAGCAAGGATTGCATCTGATAAGATCTCTACTTGCTGAAGTTTTCTTTGCATCCAGGCAAAAGACTGTCACATCCTCCATTCACTGTTTTGTGACATTCATTTTCATTGTCTTTGCGTTGAAAAAAGAAGTCAAATGACCAAAGAAAATGTTTTCATTTTGCATCACATGGAACAATTCATGTCAATCAAAATAAAAATTTCCCTTTCACTGTTTGGAAAAAAAATCTGAGTTACTTAAAATTATTGTTATTCTCCCTCTTCAGACGTCAAGCTGAAAAAAGCTCTTCACAAATCCCTATTTTGTAACTTCTGAGTCAGACTGCATTCATTAGTCTCTGCCTAATGTGTCTTTGTCTAAACTGTGAGGTTGGAAGTAGAATCCACTTAAATTTCTGAACCGTTTCATCCATTAATAATAGTTTGTTACCAATTTTTTTTTGTATTGTGCATCTTTTTTTTTTTTGCAATGAAAATATAGCAACAAAATATTGATACAAGACACCATATGCCATAATCACAAACGCTCTACTACAGTATACAGAAATGCAAGTCAAATATAAGGAAATTTAGCATACTCATGAGAAATGCCTAGGGTGATTGCAGCTGAGGCCATGGACAAAAATATTACTGGCATTACTTTTTACTGTTGATACCTTTTTTATGTCTTATGCATTTGGAAAGAAACTTATCACTGTTACTAAAGGGGAAATAAGAGTTCAGACTTCAGAAAATTATTTTGCAATAAAGACAAGATACTGAATACATGTTAGGAGCTGAGAAGATCACTCTAAAAATAGAAATCATAAAGGCAGCATCAATACTGTAATCCACAAACTCTCACACACTTTTTTTTAGAAACTGTGAAGCATCTCCATCATTAATAAATAAGAAAAAAAAAGAAAAAAAAGTCAACATAAAATTTTCAGTCTGCAACTTAATACATTTCAATTTTGAATACTTACAAAATTCAAACTCTCTGTCCTCTTAGCACTGCGATTCTCAAGGTCTAAATCTAGCTATGAGAAGAACAGACTTCAGAGTCCATTTCTAAGGCTTTTTTTTTTCCCTTCCTTCTCTGTAAACCACTGAGACTGCACCAAATAGGACAAGCACTACAGTACAAAGAGGAGAAAACTAGCATGCAAACATTGGGAAATAATACAGTTTAGTGTTCATGGCATCACTGGTCTGAGGAAAGCTCAGCAAAGTACCGGGACACTGGGGGATGTTCCAAGAGACCTGAGGCATGCATTTTAAAAGGGACATAATACAAGCATTCAAGTGCTATGGCAACAAGTGAACAAAATAAAAAAACATTACTGTCAAGGCACTTGTTTCTGTTTATTTTTCTTCTTTACATGGTTAGTACACACTTTGAACTTCCACTTGACTGAAGAAAATAAAGACTAATGAACATGATAATACAAAGCTAGTCTTTACTACCACAGAAAGAGTGTTTTATTTTTTTTGACCTCACACATTGCTATCATAACAAGAAAGGAACGAGATTAAGTATTTAGCAGAGCAGAACTGAAGCATCACCTTCATTGCAATATAATTCTCACCACTATAATAGCAGTGATAGAAAGACTCACTGTGGAATAGGATGGAGACAGGTTACTTAATTCCACCATAACTCCCCTCCCTGTCAGTCCTCTGCTTCAGCCTTAGTCACAGAGGAGGCAGGAAGAATTTTCTTTTTAAAGAACAGCAGGACTGAGAGAACCTCAACTCCATTGTTCACACAGACAGCTCTTGCCATAGTCTTTCAGTCTCCAATTTTCACCTTTGAACATGGAAATACCATGCAGTTTGCAATGGAACATAGCAGTGAACTATATCACCTCCTTAATAATAAACCAATAGTCATTACCAATATTGTTATAGCAACCATCTGGTCACACCGATTGCTTCACAAATGCTTCTTGCTGAAAAGAATCAAGCAACACCAAGGACTGAGTTTGATATGAGGCATCTAGATAAACATTTTGGAAATTTGGTCTGCTTGGTATCCTGCAATTAGGGGTCATTCTCATTTCTATGATCAGATTACTTTCCTTCAAATATAGGGCTAATACCCTTCAATTTTTTTATATTTAAATGTCAAGGTAGAGCATTCTCAGCAACTGAAAATAATTTATGAAAGGCATCTCACACAGAATGATCAGAGATTATTTCTCTTACTCAGTACAAGGAAATACTAGGAATACAAGGAATCCTGAGATTTCACCTTTCCACTGTCACTGTATAAACCAAACTCTAACCAACTGCAGAAATATCCTTTGAGACAGCATCTTCTGACAACAGATTCTGCCCACAGAGAAGGATTTCGTTTTCTTGAAAGTTTACATACCTTCCACATCACTAGCAATAACTATTTTTTATTACTTTTTTTAAACCAACTTTGACAGAATACCTCTATATGATGAAAGACCAGGGAGTCAACTGGGTATTCCAATTAAGCTTTTAAAAGGTGGGAATTAAATTCACCACCTTCCTTCCCATTTTTAAACTTTCAGAAAGTCTCATTTTAGAGAAACTCAATGTTTCCCAGAATATGGGGGGGAGGTTCTTTTTGCCTTCTTAGTAAAAGGAAGTGCTTTCCTATCAGATTAATTAAGCTTTTCTTCCACTGTTTTCATTGCATGTGACTTTCAACATCTGCTTGCACAAAGAATTACTTGATACTGAAGAAAAAACAAAGCAATTTCTTTTTAACCTAAATATTTATTTTCTCCCAGCCTATACAAAACACTCTAAATCCACTAATGTTTGAATAAAGCTTTTTCCAAGTGTAACCTCCAATTTTACTTCCTACAAAACTATGTGTCCTTTTTCTGTAAAAAGATATACATTTTCTTAACATGTTATAGAGATCATCTGTTGCACCTGAAGTTTTCAGAGGGTCCAGCTTTGAAACAACTGCAAGCAAGAGGAAAAATTCCCATGTATCAAAATACAAATACTGCATGTGCTAATTCAAACAAGCATTTGCTAAGAAAAATCTTTCAGCATCTCACAGAAGATAAAATTACAACATTGAAAGCTAATGTTCAGAGCCCTACATTCACCTAGTCATCAAGGTAAAGAGGTTGTGAAACAAATTGCAGTCTAGCAGAAGAAGAAATATTTCAATAAAAAAGGTACAAACTGGATGTAAACATTAGAGGCTCAGGGAAGTGAAGCAAAAATCACTATGGTAACCCACTAACTTTTAGTTCTCAAACTAATGATCATCTAAGGAAACAAAGAAACAAAGAAATGCCATTCGTATACAGTGTTTAAGTAAAGAAGAAAATGAAATAAGCATTCTTACTCACCTGAAAATACCAGATTCATCCCACCACCTATTAATCCTTACATAAACAGGTCTTAGTCAATGTAAAAAAAAATCTAAAATTACTATTAAAGCAAGAAACATCAGTTCAGTAAAAGGTAATGAGGTAACTCATTAGGTGAACTAATCTCTTTCCCTTATTTTTCTGGCATGGGGATACTGAGACAGAGGAACATTCGTTTTTGTTTTGAAATACTGTTTTGGGAAGCTTTAGCATTTATATTTGGGGACGGAAGCACCTCTCTTATGAGGATAAGCTGAAGGAGCTGGGCCTGTTCAGCCTCAAGAAGAAATGACTGAGAGGGGTCCTCATTGATGTATGTAAGTATCTGAAGGGGAGGTACCAAGAGAATGAAGCAGGCTCTTCTCAGAAACTACAGGCAGAAACTGATGGACAGGACGTTCTACCTAAACATGAGGAAGAATTTCTTTACTGTGCAGTGACTGTGCACTGGAACAAATTGCCCGGAGAGGTTGCGGAGTCTCCCCCACTGGACATATTCAAAAACTCTCTGGTCACAATCCTGTGCCATGTGCTCTGGGATGAGCCTGCTTAAGCAAGGAGTTTGGACCAGATGATCCACTGTGGTCCCTTCCATTCTTACCCATTCCATGATTCTGTGAAACAGCTATGCTAAAAGTCTTCCTTAGCCAGTATGATATTGAGACACACTGTTTTTCTAGCTATCACTGATCTTAGTATGGAAACCAGAATGCTAGGAATCTTTCTGCATTCAAGTTTTCACTTTTAGAGAAACTTCATTGCGAGTTTCTCACTTTTGTTCGTTCAGAAGATGTCATTATGCAATTTTCCTTTAATTCATGACGATACTCAATAAAATTACGTTTTGCAAATAATTCCTGGTCTACAGATTACTTGCTCCCATTTGACTGTACAAACTTAAACTTTTGCTACTTACACAGATCTGAAGATAAATTGCCAAGGGCGGAGTTGTTTATTTGTTGTTAGTTTTGTTGTTCTAGCTGCTGTTGGTTCTACTTCTGTGACGGGCCAAGATAGTATTACTGGTGCAAATAGGAATAGTTAAATGACAAAAAAATATTTGGCTTAGAATGAGCATTTCTGGAAATATGTCAAGCAAGACATATTTCTGGAATCAAGTCATTGACTAAAATGTTCATTGAAAGTATACATGAAGAGAACATAATCTGTATTTTCTAAGATGACAGGTTTTAACTTCAGGGAGTACTGTGGATGTACATTTGACATCGGCACTGGCTTGCCAACCATGTTCCTTGTGCACTTCATCAGGTTTCCGGGGTGTACACCAGAACGGTGTGCCTAAGCAATTCATGGGGTTTGAAGCAAAGGCATTTTATTTACATTTCATAACTCCTTCAGTCTTACAAGATGGCTGCAATATCTGATTCACAGGGCAAAACTGCTATCGTGGAACAAAGATAAATTATATGCAGATGTAGTTCCACTGGAAGACCAGGAGCCAAATACCACCAGCAACACAACTGCAAGCAAATATGATTTTGGTAGAAATATTATTTTTTATGTTACATGTTCGATGAAATATGAAAATGAACTAACCTGGGTTAATTCTCTGTAAATGCTACATATTTCATAATGCAGCCTTTAGCTACTCAGACAGCTGAAACTAGTGGTTTACTCATGAAAAGAGTATTGTTAAAAACGTAAGATAATTAGTTCACGTGGAATGATACCCTTCCAACCACTATAAAAGTTAATCTTTAGGCTTTTAATTTCAAGCTGTTCTCTCTCTACTACAGACACATCTCAGATTAATAACTACCTGTGGGAAGCAAGATTACCTTAGGGTTTATCATGCCTTTCACAGACTATGCCTGTACCTAACAACTCCTCTTTGCCAAGTGGAATGGAACAGATGCATTCCTCCCTTCAAAGTCATCTTTGTGTTCAAAGAAACCACATATCAGTTGCTGGTCATTTATTAGGTTAAGGATAGAGCATCAATGATGGCACATCAGGCCCAGTTAAAAATTATTAATTGCATACTTAAGATCAGAAGTTCCACTCAATTCAGTAGGCTTTAAGCCAATGTTTCAGTCATATATAGCAAATACAGCAGCATGCGGAACAAATTTCTTTGCTGTTTAGCTCAGTCAATGAAGAACATAGAGACTCACTGGTTTAACCAAAAGGACAGCAGACTACTGGAATCAGTATCTGTCTGTGAGAGAACTGGATAACAAAATTAATGGAACAATGTAAATTAAGTTAATTATTGGAATAATGACTTTTGCATGATATTTTCAGTGCAGATATGTTCTCCCAAAGAAACTGTATAAAATTTCTTTTCAAGAGACAAATTGCTAACTCATGTTCTGTTCACCCCTCAAAAAGCACCCAGCTGAAACCAGTTAAAAATATAGCACATGGATATGCACTTTCTTTTAATATCACTTTATCTGCGCCTGCTAGATTTTACAAGAACAAATACCCATGTAAATGATACAAGCATTAATGATACAACTACAAACACAAAATATTTGCAATTATTTTTCCTAGAACTGAAAATTATTTCCCATCTGATAACTCTTGATAATCTGAGACTCTCTTAGATTCAAGCTTATATCTTTTTGAAGTGTATCAAGAGGATACCTTCACTGGAAGCTGAATTTTTCGATTTTTGCAACTGGCATTGGAAATTTTCTGTGAACATAAACAAACTGTACATATTTATATCCAGGACTCAAAAATAACTGTATTAAATTTTGCACGTGAACATTGCTTCGCATGTAGGGGAACAGAAGAAAGTAATCTTGTACCTCTTTGTATGGAAATAAACCATTAAAAAGCGGAACAGAAAAAAATAACAGAAGGAAAATATTGAGGCTAAAATTTCATTTGCAGAGCAAGTGTTGGAAAAAATTTGTGAAAAAAAAAATGCAGTTGCAATGTGGTACATATGGCTTTCCCTCTCATCATTTTAAGCGACTGAAAATGCTGCATTTTCAGCTACAGGTGTTACATTGACCTTGCTCTTTCAACCACAGATTCTCATTCTCAAGTCCACAACATCTTTTCCACACCCTCAGTTAGAACAAATGACTGACTGGTCCGTGATTCATGTGCCTGGACTTGGGCTAAAACAGCAGAGGCCTCTGAAAGAAGAAGGAATAGGCATAAACAGGGGCAGAGAGTCAGCTCTTAAGGCAATAAATTAAATTCTGACTAAAATCATTACTATTTGACATTATGGCTAATACACAGGGACTGAAAATGCAGCTAAAAGAAAAGTGTTTTAATGACTTCACAGGGTCCGTGATTTTTCTCACCTTTGGTCACAAGTGACATGGGAAACATATTTCAAGCATGTAAAGTTGTCCGACAGTACTAGAGCCTACCTAATAAACTCTTTTATCTCTTGGTTTACTTGGTAGAATATTCTTATTAGAATGAACCTTGTATGCATTCATATAGGACCATGTAAGATGAGCTTTTAAAATTTGCAAATAGATTCTCTCCCCATTTTTCAATTGTACCAAAACACCGTGTCTACTGAAGGCAGATTTGCCAATTAACCAAAGGGGTTTTTTTCTGCCAGGTTACATATGGAACACCATCTGATCTTACCTCTCCGTTTTCCAGAGGATGGATTTTGGAATAATAAGAAGTGCATATGACTTCATCATCTTTTATGTAGGATGGGGTTCCAGGCCGGGGATGAATGTTGTAGCGTGTCAGGCACTCGCTGTCTGTGATAGCATAGTACTGCCATGGCTGATAGTCCACCCCATCCAGCGAACGCTCTAGTATCCAGTTCCCAGGACGAGGGGAGTTAGCTGCTTTCACAATAACGTACGCAATCTGGAAAATCTGAAAAATAGAAGAATTGTTAGAATACATGTACATACACAATTACAAATTCATTCCAATTTCTTCATAGCTACCAAAATAAGAACAGTATATATGATAATGCTTGACCGTTTTTTTTTCCCTAGAAATGCAATATGGCCTCGGATCACACTGAAACTCTAAAACTACAGAAACAAATTCTCCATTAACATTTCTGAAAAAAAAAAAATTAGTTGCATTAGACCAATAGAGACTTTGAAAATAGAATTACAAAGCACTTTCACATAGCTTAGTAGGTAATTGCTAAGCTGCCATTTCAGCCAAATGTTTGCAAAGTTTGTTTTCAAGTATTTTCAATTTGTAGGAGTGGGATTTTTTCTTTATGTGTATTTATAGACATACGTTTTCCACAATGTTTAAGACTTGCCAAACTCTTACAACTCCATCTCTGTTAAAGAAAAACATGGTTTTAAGCTATTGAAAGGTAATCACATCACGCTGAAATCATTCTATAAAACATTCTTGTTTCAATCACACAACTCAGCACTGTGACCATGAATAAGCTTTATAGGACAGAGACACATCAAATATCACTACAAACAGAATGCAAGCATATAATCAATGCTCATTATAGTCTATTTTACCTGCCTATTCAATTGATTTATCAAGGTTTACTTCTGTGTAGACACTTGCTAGAATGCAAACCACAAATACATTTGCCACTGCAGAATGACACACATTAGTGACGCAGGGCTGATTTGGTTTGGTTTTTAACCAACAGCTATATGCTACACAGGTAGAACAGAAGCCAAGGAAAACAAGGAGCTATTTCCATTATAAAAGCAGAACACATATCAAGTTAATATTTTTCAGACGCAGTGCTGTGAGTCTGCACATGAGGATGCCAGAGGATATCATGGCAGTGTTGATTTAATACTTAATGCTTTCTATACGAGATAGTCACTGCAAAATCATGGCAGTGTTGATTTAATACTTAATGCTTTCTATACGAGATAGTCACTGCAAAGAAGCAGCAAGATTCAGACTTCGTCCACACAAAATTTCTTGTGAATGCTTAGACAATCAGTAAAGCTACTGAAAGAATATCCAAGAGTAAATAATGAAAGAAAAGTGAAAATATTTTGTTTTTATTGCCCACCAGTATCACTGTAAAATAGAAAATGTGTTAAGTGCTGGAGTATTGCAAGTATTCCCAAACACTTGATGATGGAGACAAAGATCATGTTTATCTCCAATTATCATTCCTGCCTTCTGTGCAGATGCTGAGGATGTGGTAAGATTCACAATTGTTTGAGTCACGAAAATAAATCACTATCAGCCGAAGTTTTTCAGTGGATTAGGAAGGGGGTGAGGCTGTATTTGCTTCAACCTGAAGAGCATGTCTGTTAATTGTACATTCATGCAGGATTATCTCTGTATTTTTCTTCAATATTATAAAATAAACACTCCAGAGAATGAAAAAATCTGTGTTTCATTCCATTGTTTCAACAGGAATCATACAATCATTTGTCCCCTTTCACAAATCCCAGTTCCTCTCTCAAACTCATTTACAGCTATATTCCACTGTGGCCACAAACAATTATAGTTTTAACTATCCTGGATCAGTGTCACATGCCACATTACTAATACTCTTTACAATAAAGAGAGACAAACAAACATTAACAAACCTCTCCAAACCTTTTCCCCCTCAGTTAAGCTCTTTGAAATGTAAGAAACACAAAAGAGAGATTTCATTCCAGAGTACTTATAAATACTTTTTAAAAAATTTTACATAAGCAATTTACCTTATATTAAGACTGTTTCTTATATGTTGAATGGGTAACAGCTGAGGTTAAACACGTTGCTAGGACTTCTACTGTGGAAGATCTGTGGTTTAGGATACATCTAACAATAAATTCACAATCATAGGTTCCTTTTTGGAAGTCCTACAATTTGCAAAACTTCATGAAAGATTCATTACTAAATACTGCTAAAAAAACATTTAGCTCTGCAAGCATCTTGGATGCATTGGCTCCGTGGGGCCAAGAGGTGTAATCAACAGGAAGCCTTTTTCTGTTTGCTTACTTTGAAACACTAGGCTGTGTGGGAGAGTGAAACTTTCTACAGTGACTTTTCAAACTGAAACCCTCTTCCAATAACATTTCCTGCACATTTTGCTGAGGATTTGTTTGAAGTCTTGTTTCTTGCCTTCAGACAGTGCAATTTATTATATACCTTTGGCTTTCATTATTTTTAGCATGCTCTGTAAATGAAACTGCAACAAAAAAGAAGAAAAAAAAAGGCAGTGGAGAGTAAACAGCATATTGCACATCACAGTGGAGTGGATATAATTTCTCTTAATCTAAATCTGACAAGAAAAAAGCTTCTTAATGTAAATAAAAGAATACACATGAAGAGCTGGTTTTAACTACTATTCAGCTACAGTTTCCAACCTGATCCAGACTACTACTGTTCCAGCCTCTGAGAGTTCCTTTTACAACAGCACTGAGCTATCTGCAACCCACTAACAGAATTATTTCCTGGATAGAGAAACAGAGCTGGAACTAAGGACCCGTATTTTTAAATATTGGTAGACTGTTAATGCTAACTGCAGACAAAGGAAGATGCATCAAGAGCATCACACATCAAAAAACATGGCCTGGTTGATGTTACTCCTGATCTTTCTAAGGCTAGGCTGAAGACAGTACAGGATGCTAATCTATGCTTCTTAAAAATACCTTTCCTTTGGGAAAAAGCTGGACATGGAGAGCTTTAGCATGAATCGAGAAGACAGTTGCCCCAGCTCAGTCAGCTACACCAGGCACTACCAGCTCACCACAGTTCTACGAGGCAGACAGCAAACATGGAGCATGCCATGTTTTACTGTGCTTTCTCAGCAAGCTGGCAATGACAACAAACAGTCTAAAATTAATGGCAGCTGTATGATTATTCTCAAAACAAATCAATGTCATGGAAGCAACGTTGGCTTTCCAATCAGCTGGAAAACTATCCTTCTCCAGATAAAAGAGAAACTCTTCTTTTATTGTGGAGCTGATTAGCAAATACAAAACCAGCAAGCACTTAGTGGCATGAGAAAACGAATGAAGTCTGATGTATCACTGAGTTCTGCTGCATTTGTTTCCACAATCAAAAAAAGTGACATGGTTCAATATTCTGAAGCCAACCTTCCTTGTACATTGTAACACTGAGCTTCTACTCCCACGGGGATGGAGCATGCCTGGTTCACATTTCAGTTAGCATCAATAAACCAACACATGTCAATTGATAGAGTAACTGCACAATCTTAGAGCACATCTGGATTTGTATAAGTTCAACAGAATGTAACCTAGATACACAAGTTTGCTCATACAAATGTGAAAATGGAGCAATACCAAGCTGCCTGGTAACATGCAAAAGACCATTAACACAGCTGCCAAAGCACAGTTGGTGCTTTTTTCTAGTTGTTCTGCTCATGTGACCATAGCAGTATAATTATGGGAGTGGGAGGGAAACAATCTAAATAGTCCTTTAAACCTTTCCCAAATTATAGGCAACATAATCCTCAAGATGGGAAACAAAATGAGTCTTGGGTCTCATTTTCACTGGTAATTGTCTCAGCAGAGAGAACTATGAAGCACATATGGTAGGAACACTTCCGTAAGTTATAGCACTGCACCTTCTTGTGAATGCCTCATAAGACAAAGAAAAGTGCATCCTACTATACAGGATAATTTGCTACACTAATATTATTCAGATAGAGCTGAAGTGAATCATTAATCTACATAAGGTTAGCTACTTTAGCAGGAAATCTCATTGTGTCCGACTCCCACTTGTGCTTCTATTTAAAAAATAAATCCTTTGCTTAGAAAGCGCTCATGCAAATCAGAATATCAGCAGAGAAAAAAAATGGTACCACACAATTCTACAGAAGTATTTTAATTTCATTTTCTCAACAGAAAAATTTATTAGCTCTAATGGAGGCTTCCATCAACAATCTGGTGTAAGCTCTGTATCTACGTATTTACTGTATTTATATTACATTCCTGATTATTACTGCAGTTCAGTGGCTAAGTAAACATGGTATTCTTTCATCAAGAAGAGCGCAGAACTTAGTCAAGGACTTGTTTCCTTACAGGCTGGCAAAAATTCTTTCACACCATATGACTTTTACCATGACACAGATTTATCTAAGCAGTTATTTAAAAGTGCTGTTAGGAGTAGAAAAAGCACTGCAGACAACCCTTGTGCCAGTGTGACGCAGATGAGTCGAGGCTATCTCAGAACACCCTGAGGCTAAAGGGGGTTATTGGTTACAGGGGGGTCCCCCCTCATTAAGAGAAGCACGGGAAAGTCTATGCAGAATTCATTATAGGATGTGTTAAGGGGATTGTATAAATGGATAAGACTTATAATGAAACATTTAGGGGAAGGAATATAGGTAGAGAAAAGGAGGGATCAAGGTGGATCAGGAAGGAACAAGTAAGATAGAGGGAAAAGGAGATGAAAGGAACCAGTTGACTACAACTAGCTGGCTGATCAGCATTTTAGTCCTGACCTCAGTCGCTGAAGTCTATCCTATTTTCTCACTAAATCCTGTTTCTAAATATCTTCTTTAGGTGTGCTCTCTCTTTTTAGTGGGTATGTGTGAATAAGGGTTAACTTCACACTCAGTACGGAGAAGAGATCTAAATACCAGTCTGAATGTGAAGTTCAGACATAGGAGCCTGAACTTCTAATACCACAGGTGACCAAGTATCAGAAATCACAGATATAAACAGATTCTCAATGCAAAAGTGTTCCTCAATCATTAAATTCTATCTTGATACTCACATATGAAAACAACTGTTATATACAAAGGACATCATGCACCTTGAATACATTTGCACTGTTTTTCATTTTGGATTAGCCTCTCCTAAAGGTTTAAGACAGAAACAGACCAAATCCAACTACTCATGAATTGAAGCAGAGATTGTATGAGTTTTGAGAAACAGCTCCTTGTGTTCTCAGACGCCAATTTATGAGGTCAGTAATATTTCAATTCACAGATACTGTTATGGATTATTGTTTGTGCCTATTATGTATGAAAGAGTAGACAGTTTTGATGCAAGAATTTTTATACAATTGGCTATTTAAGAACAACTAATCTCATTTTAGTCTCACATCCAACTCAGACAGAGAGAAAGTCTTATTTAGAAATGGCATGGCTTTCCAGATTCCTCAATGGCCATCTAGCATGTATTTTTTCTATCACTGTCCTGAGAGACGGTGGCCATGGTTTCAAATATTCTGCTCACAGTTAGAAATTCTGTAATTGAAAATGTTGGCATGGGTGGAAAAAAAAAATGTGCTTAGCAGGATTCCACTAATATCAGCTTAGAGAGCTGAACACCTCCCCACCATGCTGCAGTTTGCCTTTAATGACAATGTCGCTCCTGTTCATCTGAGCTACTTCCAACTGAAACGCTGCTACCAGATGGGGAATTTGGGCTGAAAGAAACACACACTTGATTCCAACATAGATTTTTTTTTTTTTTTCCCCAGCGTTGCAAGCAATTCTAGCAGGGCATCATCTGTCCAGAGAAACTGTAACTACAAAAAGTTGCAGCTAGAAATGTCATGTAAGTTAAGATGTCCACAGCGCTTCATGGGAAAAACTGAGAAAGATTTTATCATAGCAAACCTTGAAAAGCCCTAAGGTGGATGTCTCCAAACCATTTCAGTTAGAAATTCATCTTTTCTAATTAGGCAAAAATTCTCTTTTGTTCAATGCTCAGTCCCATTCAGTTAATGCAGAACATGCATTTTAAAAAAACTATAAAAATATCTGAACTTAGAATAAGCTCAGCTTTCTCCCGTCCCCATCTGTAACTGCTGGAGAGGCGCATGTTCTTCTAAGAACACTTTCTTCTCCATGACAAAAAATACATTATACTAATACTTCTCAATTTTTACTCATGTTATAAGTAAAGATGCCATTAAACAAAAAAAAAAAGGAAAGTCTACTAAAAGAGTGCACTTTATACAATGTCAAACTGTAAAGTACTCAAGTTGTCCAGCTGTTGAATATCTGAGACACATTAAGCCAAATGGAAGGAGTCAGAACCTGTAAAGTTTCTGTCAATGTCAACTCTTTTTTTTGTAATTTTCTCTGTTGGTTTTCTCCATTATTAACTGTTCAGCTGTTTGTGAAGGCCTCAAAAAGAATAGCTGCTTTCTATTGACTATTTTTGCTGCTCATCATTAGCCTGGTCTATACCAGAACTGAAGACTGAAGTTAATGATCTCTTTTCACAGTACTTTCAAATAATAGCAAAAGGCAATTTATTTCCTAAAGCTAATCACTTCTTTTAATGAATAAAGACTATTTTGAGAAAAGGGAAATTGATGAAAATGCCAACATTCAAACCCACCCTTCTTCTTAAAACCTAGACAAGAGGGGAGGACAGAAATGGTTGTTCCTCTGTTTTGGTGCTTAAAACACAAAACAAAAAATTCCCTTTTTTTTTTTTTTTTTTCCCCCAAGAACTGATGCTCAGTAGCATTGAGAGTACTCAGAGTGAAGCTATGCTTCCACGCAGTGTCCTCTCACCAGCTCTCACATACTCATACCAAGTCCATGCATTTTAATGTGCCTATCACAAAAGAAGCCCTATTTCACAACCATCATCAGCTGCAAAGCTCATTTTTCAAGTAAGCTTCTTATTAATCATAAACTATTTAAAGACAACATATTTCTTCAATATCAATAACAAAATCTGCTCAAGACTGAGAATCCAATGAAACCCTTTCTTGTCACATCACAGTTCTCCCAGCCTCCACAATTTTCTTTAGAACCAAAACTTCTAACAGTACAAAATCAGAAGACAACCTCATATTCATGTCAGTATGTATGTGTCACTGGACTCAAAGGTGAATAGCTCTCTTGCTTAAAGTCAAAACTAGAAAAGTGGTGTGTATATGTATTACAGTCATCCACAGAAAATATAAGGCAACTAACCTCAGAAAGAAAACAATAAATTCTCAACACTGTACAAAAGCATTGTTAGCGTGTATTATGAACTGAAGCTGAAAGGATTTGCTCACTTAGAAATCTTTCTGACTAACCACAAAGCAGTAAATTTATGGTCTGATTTAGTAGGGAGCATAAAAAATTTGGGCAAAAAATAATTCTGTGGATATTTATTTTTAATACAACCCTCGACCTAGCTTACAGCACTTCGTATGGTGGGTATTACAACTCATCTTTCAGTACAATAATGGCTTCTCCACGTTTCAGAACGCATTGGAGACTACTCCCTTCATGTACTATTTAACCACTCATGAAAAACTTTCTTGTTTTTTAATGCTGTGGGAAAGTCAGCTTGAGCATCTTCACTAACACTGGTTTGTTAGAACACTTAGAAGCTTAATGCAGCAGCCTCTTCTGGAATTATGGCTGGCATAGACATGCACTCTTGACCCTTAACTGAGGAAAAATATCACTTGGTTTTCCTTAGGCTTTTGTCTGAGTGATATCAATGGGGAAAACTTTATTCTGAGACAAGAAGGGAGCCTTGGGTAACATCTGTTACTTACTAGTGGGCACATATTCTCTCTTTCCCACAAATGGAAATCCAGGTGGAAAGCTACATAATCTAAAGTAAATTTGCTAATAGTATGTAAAACAGGTAGTTCTTAAAAATGTTTACTGTAATGTCAAAATATTTACTAACATTCTGTTTTTTTCATGATAACAAATAATTGTTTTCTAGGTATGTTTGCTATAAATCCTTACTGGTATATTTATATGCAATTTCTTTCTTGTTTTTCTGAGTTTTTCAAATGCTGTCATTATAAGCTAACTTCAAGTTCCAATAATCTTTAAAAAGATTTAAAAATGAAATACTAATTAATCATGTAAAATAATTAAAAAGTAAATAATAATAATTTAAAAGAATATCAGAAAGATAAATTACACTTTTTTTCATCCTATACATATCTAGTTAGTTCATTACTAGCAAATTGTAAAACTAAGGAACTTAAGAGAATCACTAAAATGCTAAGATTCAAGCCTATGAAGGTAATGAAAAAAAGAAATTAAAAAATACTGAGTATTACAACTAACATACTTGTCTAAAAGCTGGCTGTGGACTTTATTAAAACAGAACATCTCATTTCTTTTTCTTTTTTAATTGATTCAACAGTCACGTTCATGGTTTTAGTTGCATCTCTTTTGGGCTGTCACTTCAACAGTTCCTCACCACTTAGGTGTAGCTGAGGCACAAAACTGGACTTAAAGACTTTTTTTTTTTGAGATAATTTGTTTTCTGAATTCTCAAATGTTTACATAACTTCAAAACCAAATGATTCTTGTGCAAGAAATAACAAAAACAAATATTGATGATGACAGCTCTATGTTGCAGGCTTGGACTGTAGCTCACTTTGAGGTTTAAAATGTTGAAACGAACACAGAGTGCCAGCTATTCCGGAGAGAGGTGGAACTATTTCCCCACTGCCTCCAGAAGTACATTCCTGCCTCCTCCCCCATGCTGGCATTAAAACCTCACACAGGCAAGCCAAATCAGAAAATTGATCTGGCAGAAACAGAACCCCAAAAAACAAGGCAAGACATAGTTTTCAGTATCAAGGTACATCTGGTTTCCTGCATGGCAACACAAGTGCCAGTGCCAGAACAAGAAGTACAGAAGCATCTCCCTTTCACCAGTGCAGGGAGGAGCGGCAATCAGGGAATTGCAGTGTGATAGTCTCAACAGACTTTGGGTTTGTTCACTTTTTTCTCTGTAGAGACAAACATTTTTGAAGATGGACAAAACCGACTGTCATCTGTTGGAGAATAGTCCAAGTGTGGACTAAATTTCTGCTAAACTACTTTCTGGCTTGGGGATGAAGAGAAGCTTTAAGCCTTACCTTTATAAAAGCAGTTTAGAAAACATTTTAAGCCCATAATTATTGGTAGAAGAGAGAAGGAAAATATTAATTGAACACCTAAACAAAATATTTGCACATATATACAAATTTGAAACATGAAGACCAAGTGGCACTTCATTTTACTAAACTGGTTCTTACATCCCAAGACTAAACAATATCGTTAACTTCCTCTTCATTCCTTTAGCTCTTCTGATATTTGGTATCAGAACTTATTCAACCAAAATCTAGCGTATTTTTTTTTTCCCAGATGCAAAATGTATTTGGTATTCCAGGGAAGAGAAAATACAACATTAAAACCAAGTATCTCCTAGTGATATGCATATCTCCATATCCCTATATGACTATGCAGCTAATGTGAAAAGGCCATTTAAAATGGCTTTGTTGCTCAACACATTCTGATTCCTTAACCACTGTCTGGTCAACTGTCATAAATTAAAATTAAAAAATACAATTATGCATTAAAAGAAGCAATGTTGTGCAATACCTTATCATCCAATCTACCTCCTATTTCCTTACGGCTGTAAGATTACCTTCAGTCAATACTAAAAGGATTAGTTGAACTAGACCTAATTGTGGGATTCAACTGTATAGACAAACATCCAAACAATGGGTTCCACCAGTTATTTGAAACCAGACAACAGGGAGATTGTTCCAGAATCCAAAAATCATGCAACAACTTTGAAATGGTCAAGACTCAAAAGCCTGGTTACTTCGTCTTTAAGAAAAAAAATTAATTAGACAGGGATGCAGACTTAGTTAATTCATGGGTCTCTGCCACCAGTTTGCTGTATGACATCATTCCTGTAACAGGTGTTTTTAGACTGCCTTTGGAAGGGATGGTGACTGCAGTGATTTCTACATAGAGTCAGAACACAATCTTTTAAACTCCTTCCTCCCTTCCTACAGGAGAAGGGTAGGGGACAGGATGAAAAGATAAGGTGGAAGAGCTGGATGTATCAGAGCTTAGGGAACTTAAAACTGATGAAGTGCAAGTGTTTTAGAGAGAAATAGCTACATAGCTTAATCAGTTATTCTTGCTCTTGCAGCTTACAAGGCTCTGTGGAGTGTCCATTACTTTCTTTTTCTTCAGATATGTACGCCTGGAAGGCATCACCTGAACACTGAACTGATCCTCCGCAGTCTCAGGCAATTAAGACATAGTTATTAATTCCAGGAATTTCTGCCAGAACATTAACTCTGGGTCCACCTGAGTTACACACATCTACAGTTCCCATAAAATATTCCAGCATCATTTAAAAAATATGAAGTGCATAGCAAAAAAGTCTAAATCCACATAGATATGCTCCTGGCACAAGTATCTGAGCAGTATCAAGGATATAGCCAATGTCCTTGCTCCCTAGAGCAGCTGGGAATTTGTTAATAAAAGTGCCCTGATGTGTGCAGAAATCAGAAACAGATGGGCTGACCACTTCACCTCAAACTGCCAACTGGTTTTCCTGTGAATTTGCCAATTTTCTTTAAAGATACTCTACCAATCTTCCACATCACTGTGAAATTAGACCAATTGAGGATTTGGGAATAGCACTAGTACAGGGAATCTGTTCTCCCTGGAAGTCTACACACTTCTGTTTTGCCAACTCCGTGCTCTGAAATCCTTGAAGAGAAGGCCTATTTTTAGTCCTGCTAAACGTTGCACTCACTGGACCTGAATTACCTCTGTTGCACTTGAACTGCCCAACACTCTTAAGGCAGAGGAGACAGACCCTCTCTAACCATCAGGACTAAGAGCTGCAGAACAGCAGACAGCTCTTCTCTTGGTACCTCACACATCTGTGAACCACCCCCCTTCCAATCTCCTACCAAGGCAGCTGAACCTGTCACTCTAAACTCCATTTAAATTTGTGCGAGAAACCCCCAAATGAATCTATATTTTTGACCTCCTATGCACTTTCTGCATGAAAAGCACTGTAAAAAATAATCTCACATTTACAGGTATGAAAGGAGTTCCATAATTTTTTTGTGATATAGATGAGGATTGTTATAATGGCTAAAAAGTGGGGAAAAGTGAAGGGTTAAGAGGAAATTATCGAAGATGCTCACAACCAAATAGCTCCAGTTTTCAACTCATATTTTATTAATAGATGGGGTACAAATTTCAAGTGTACTTCAGTGAATTAGAAACCTAGCCTCCATGATAGATAAAAGCTCTTTATAAGTATTAAGGCAAACCTCAAGTGCTGAGAGAAAACAAGAAAAAATACTACATTTTTCCCAACAGGACTGATAATATTTTGGTTTGTTCTAACAAACTTAAGTATAAACATAATTACAAATATTAAGTATATTTTCCTTCTTCTAGTTTATTAGCTATTGCTAAATAGTATACATCATTTTTATGATGTATGGCAGGCTTCCCTGCACAACAAAGTAAAGAAAAACAGTCACTGTCCCAAAAGGCCAAGCATTATATAAATGAGTAAATTGTAATCATTTTCCTGATTTTTTCATGAAATTAAGACTGCTAAAAGCATTCCATGTACTATCATAATTACCAGTAATAACATAAAAACTAATGCATTCCTGCAATTTTCAGTCCATTACCTGTGGATTTCCCATTTGTTATTTCTATCTCACAAAAGGAAGTTAAGCATTTTTATACTTAAAGCAAGAATTCATCAACACAAACATAGCAATTACTGAATCTCCTAAAATGCAAAGGTAAAGAATGGAATTTCTTTCAAGTGAGGTCGCAGAGATATCTGGTGACTTTCACCATTCATAGTGACTACTACACAAAACAATAGCTGAAAGAGAAATTTCATATTCTGCCAGTTACTTTAATAGTCTATAATGCTCTAACTACAAAATTCCTGGATAAGCCAACAAAAACTCCTAATACTTCTCAAGACCCAAACAACTCTTACTGCTTACTGAGCAGTCTAAAAGCCATGCAAATCGCAGCAGACCTTTTACTACATTTTGGGGAACAATACTTGTTCTGTTCACGTACAGTGGAGAGTAAAATTGCATGCATTCCTAACTACATGGGTTACTCAGATCATAAAGGGTGTGCCAGATAGCATTAGTGACACAGGGTCTTAGCCCACCTCTCTGACATCCACAGAAACCTCAACACTGCTTCTATTCCAGCCAGTAAGAAATGAATGGGCTTAAGAGAAGGTATCAGCTTTAGAGCAGCAGAAGGACTGCCAAGTTTCCTTTGAACAATTAGTAATAGAACATGGGAAACAAACAGGGTCAGACTTGATCCTTGTCTCACTTAAAAAAAATAGTAACAAAACCCCCTCAAACCCACACCACACACAGTGCAGCATTCTCAGACTGCTGTCAGCTGGCACATGCAGAGGCCTTTTAAACACATTAGAACAACCCATACTTTTTCTCCAGTATCCTCACTGATCCTTTAGTTGCTAGCTTTTAGCACATAACAAAACTTAAAACTTCCAGAACTTCACAAATCTGGTCATTTCTTATGATAATCTAGATAATGAAATAGCAGGGGAAAAAACAGAAGTTGCAGAGCCCTAGTTCAGAAGACCTGACCTAAACAACCACACAACTAAAATCACTAGGGTGATGAAAAACAAGGATGGGAATTTAGTTCTAATGCCTAAGGGCTACTTGCATATTAACAGACTACAACCAACAAGAGGCACAATTCCTTGCTGTAAAAGCAAACCAGTTAATATCTCTGAAAATTTAAAAGACATGTTAAAAAAAACCCCATACCTCTTTAATGCACAGGATCCTACTCTCAAATTTCTATAAGAAGTTTTAGCTCTCCTGTTTGAAAGAGAAACGCACATTGAATACTTTTGCATATATAAGGCCAAAACCACAGATGTAGGATTGTTTCTGCCATTAACAATGAGGGCTCCAAAGCCAGAATGCTAATAGCACATCCAGGATTCAAAGGCTCTTCCAGGTATAAAAACCACTGTCCTCCAAGTACTTCAGCTTCACAAATAAAAGATACTTACAACTGCATGACTTCATAAAAATATGTATGAAATAACAATTTATTATTTGGCACATTATGTTACAATGAATAGGTCAGTCATATCCATACAAACAACAGGAAACTACGGGAGAAACTGGGCATGTCTTCATATAGGAAAGCAACACAGAGCAAAATTTAAGATAATCCAGGTGATCTACCATGCAAGAAAGCAAGCCCAGAAACAAAAAAACAGAAGTGTACCTGTTGGAGGTCCAATGTAATGGTCACATAATGATACTCAATTCCATTCTGGATACTAGGGCTTTGCCACCAACTGTTCTTGCCATCAATTGCATTTGTTATTGGGTGTCGTTCTGTTAGAACAGCAGAAACAAATAAATTTCAAAACTATTACAAGATTTAATTATTTTTAGATCTGAAAGGTAGATTTTAAGACAATTACAGAACTAATGAGGCAGGACTTCTAAAAGAAAAAAGAATAAATTAATTTTTCTTGTACTCTAGGGGCATCAGTCATGCTTATTATTACTGGAATACTGATCTAATGTTATTTCTTTAACTTTGGTTAGGATCACAAGAAGATCATTCAGAACATCTAACTGCAGAAGGCTCTCCTGATGCTACAGAAAATGTGGGCATTTAAATCAAGCAAACTCTTCCGACACTCTTCCAAAGTTTCAAGTACTGCGAAGTCATCGAATGTTGCAACAGAAACAACAAATCAGAAACCTGAGATAGGGTGTGCAATGAAAGTGGAGATTAAAGTAATACTGGTACTGGCATTTCTAAGACATTTCTAAGCACACATGGAAATAATTCAGGAAATAATTCAGAAATCATTACAGAGGAAATGATTCAGAAATCATTACAGAATATATCCCTCAAGTGGAAAATTTTCTGACTCACATACATGTATATAAAGGAGGTTTGTTTGGTTATAATCTGTATCAGAGTCCAAGATGCATTATTTTTCATGTCTATATGGACTCTGCTGCAGTATCCCAAATGAATCCTAAATAAGAAGGATATGAATTTATTTACAGAATGGAATTTTTCCTTAATTTCAAGATCTTCTACATTATCAAAGTTTGCTTACTTAGTACTTTAATGTTACTTAGACTGAAAAAAATCACTCTCAACATTTCCAGGTTATTTTTTGTGGTCAATTTGTGTTTCTCTCCTGTATGTAATGGAGAATAACAAAACCACAATTTTAAAAAGTATAAGGATCTATATTTTGAAGTCCCTACTTGTCTACAGCAAGCCTGTACACTATGAGGAAAACAACCCAAAGAAAATCCAAATATAGTAAGTTTCTTCTATGCAAGTTCTGTTTGCAAGAACATGAATTAGGAGAAAACCTTATCCCTCTTATTAAGGATGACTTTCTAAACTGTCAGGTTTTCTTGGTATAAAACTGGAATATGATTCATTACTTGCTGGGCCTAGAATTGCAAATAATTAATTTATGAACTGATTATTTTACTTATTATTTTAATTATTACTTTAATCAACCAGTGAGATTGATAGTCTTTGTATCTCTGTTTTTTTGATATATCAACCACCTGTGGAGAACAGGAGTCCTAGCTCATGAAGGGAAGTCAGAATGCCGGAACATATTTAAAGATACAATTCAAGTGATTTGTGGGAGTGAGTGAAGGCATAAATCCTCAGTATTGAAAATGCCAAAAATTTCATTTAATTATTAGATTATTCAATGGCATTAGTGGGCAGCAACATTTGCAAGTTAGAATTCTGGTACTACAACCTATAAAGCTATTAGTAGCTTTATCTTTATGTTGAAGAGAAAAGCAAAGCACACCCTATGCTTTACAGTACCACAGTTCCAATCATTTTCTCAAATTTTGGCTTTAACTGAGTGGTAGCAAAAATCAGCTGTAAATCAAATCCAGGGCTCCTTGGTGATTGTGACAGAAGCTGTCCAATTGGAAATTTTGATCTAAGTCTCTTCAGACGAAATTGATATAAAGGTAAATCATCAGAAGGAGGATTGGGAGATGAATCAACAATTAACTATAATCACCATTATGAAAGTTTAATCATAATTAATTTGAAAATTGATTAATTGCTGGCATGTTTTGCTTATTTAAAAGGTAAAGGGGGAAAATACAATATTTGTAAAAAGGACTGGATTGCCAATGCAGTTCAAGGACCAATCTCCCTGATGGATGGCAAGAGGGAGAACTTAGAGAGTGAGCCCATCAAACTGTGCACTTTAATTTGGACTCACATGTGATTAACCAGGGAATTTGTGTTCATTTCCTACTACAGTAATTAAGGGGAGGCACTCCAGACTGACACATTCCAGGGGGATCCTTTAAAGTCTGGTTATATTACATGGTTCTCGTATTAACAAGCCATCTCTGTTTAAACAAGGCACTTCCCTTTGCCAAATGAACATTTAAAGACCTTAAAATGAGGTATGATTGACAACAAAAGACCAGATATTATGAAGTTGGGCAGATGCAAGTTCAGAAGAGTGTAGAAACAAGGAGAAACATAGATATAAATCATTCTGATGGGTTTTTTGGATACACACATGTATGGGTCTGTGTGTATACCCATACATTAGTGTACAATGTCTGGCATCATAGACAAAGCAGTATCTCCAGTTTAGGTTTGATTTTTGAATTAAGCAAACTTCATATAGGAAAAAAAAATTGTGTAATATGCATGTGTCTCTAAATTTCCACCTATAAAATAGGAAAGTCTCTCTGCCAGTCAGAATGCTTCCAAAAACTGAATTCTTCTCTGAGTGGAACACACTGCTATAAGGTAATTGGATGTATCTATTGCTAAAGAATCATATGACCTTCCCTCAGAAGGTGGCATTTTCTGCAGTTAAAAAAGACATTGAAACTTGGAAAACAATCTGGAAAAAAAAATGGTTGTAACTGTCTTCAGATAAGTTAAGTAGTCTACACTGGGACAATTATAAACAGCTTCGCAAATATAAGATGAGGAGCAATTCAGCAGGAAAAGAAAGCATCTGAGGTTTGCAAATGACAACTAACTGTCCTCTCAGCGGTGTTTCACCATTAGAAAGCAGAAATATCAAAGTAAAACATGTGAACAGGAGCATATGCTTATTCTGAAGCAAACCTGGATCTCTGTGTAGTGCTAGTAAGAGCTCAGGTGAATTTTTATAAATATGAAAGCCTCTAAAGAGAATTCAGAGAACTGCAACTCATGCAGTTAGAGTTCTAGAAGATAAAACCTATGAGGAGAAGGAAAGAAAAGAGACAGTTTAGTGTAGAAACTAGATAGATCAATACCATCAACACTCAATTAATTAAAATATTTTTTTAAAGAAAAAGAGAATAATCCATTTCTTGTATTGACTGAACTCAGGAAATAGGTAACATGAATTTCTGCAAGGAGATGCAGATTAGCTATTAGAAAAACACTTTGTTTTGAGTGATATAATGAGTGAGCCACACAAGAAATTGTGGCTATGGGAGGAAGTTTCTAAGGAGCATCCAAACAAGCTTCTGTCTGGAAAGCTACAGCCGCAGATAGCTCATCCTGTCCAGAACTAGCAGACAGATTAAATGTCATCCTTTTCTTTTTTTCTTTTATCCTGTGGTTTTAAGCACATGCTTAAATGTCATGAGGTATAAATGTATCTAAGTTTTATGGGACACAATTGGAAAAATAAAATGTCTTCATGCTTCTGTGTCTGTGCTTCTTCCAACATTTTACCTATTCCATTAAAAGCTGTCTGAAGTATCCCTACACCCTCTACAATCTACAGTGCCAATATGAAAATCTAATAATGTTAAAACTGTTCATGTCTTTCACTGCAAGGTTACACGAAATTAAACTTGCACAACTTGACTAAAAAATTTTCTTAGTTCTCATCTTCCCAACTACCAGAAACAGCCATGTCTGAAGTAGATGATAACAAATTCATACTTGAAAACTGATTTTGCTTCCAGGTAATCTTTAAGAAAGCAGTGTTAGCAAAAATCAATTTTAATATGAAAAACTAAGCATTAAACCAAGCAGTGCTCCATTACTTTATCTTATTTTTTCTGGCTCGGTGAAACTGAATTTACTGGAATTTCAGATATTGCTTAGATTGGCCAAAATGTTCAAATTCCACATGTAGGCATGCAGGTAAAAGTCAGTTATCTGTATTTTATTCACAGTTAGTGTATATCAAAATAATTCAGCAACAGCTGTAGATACTTAATATTTCAAAATCTGAATTCAGGTGCTCTGCTTCTCAGTACCTGAATCAGAAAGTTCTGTGGGAGGAGTATCCATATCAGATACAGATTTTGAAATACCTTTGGAAGAGATGGTTAACCTGATTTAAAAAGAGACACACATTTCACAGGAACTGGGCTGGTGAACTACTGTTTTGCTCCCTGAGTACCTACACCCTTCGGAACAAAACGAAAATGGCACACATACGATGTTGGAGCCTGCTCCTTTGATCACAAATGCGGCACTGAGGGTTCCTTGCAGGCTGTCCAGGTACATGTTCAACGAGTTTGCAGTACATTTCCCGCCCCTTTTCTCCACAGGTAGCATTGGTTGTGATGAGAGCATTACTAGCCAGGTTCAGCACTGCAGGAAACAGTCCTGCAAACAAAATAAAATAAAAACATGAACAAAAGCAATAGAGGCAAAACCAAGGTGAATTTAGCAGAATAATCATGAATTAATGTAACACCTGTTACAACACTAAAACAAAAGCCTTCATTTACAACAGCTATGGAAGTAATAAAGAAAATCTTTGGATGTGCATCCAGAATTCAGACATCAGAATAAAGCCATTATATACTGATGGGTTTCTCCCCATTCTTCCAAAATTCAAATTGGTACCTTCTGGTTATATCATGAACAACAGCAGGATGCCAAAGGAGAAAGTACAGAAACATACAAAGCATCATAAAATTTTATTTTTCACAATCAAACCTTGTGTTCCTACCCAGTTGGCCACAGCAACATTGTACACAAAGTACCCATGAAAATTCTTTATCATTCTTTTTCTGCTTACACCTCCATGGAAAAGCTTTTCCTTCACAGACTGCAGCACTTGCTTTACACTGTATTACTGTTCTGCTTAGGACCTCACAGACACCTTTGTCATCAGAGCAGCTGGGTAATTCATCCAGACACATGAATAGCATATGTCATGTTTCCCTTTCCTCAAGAAGAAAATAACATATACGACATCATATCTTTTATGGTAGTACTATTGTTATTTTTCCAGGTGCACATGCTGAGTGATGTATTATAATTCTCATTCAGCACAGCATTTAAGCACATCTGAGTGCTCTGCTGAGCCAAGTTATATGTAGCAGTAAGCTATAAAGATTATAAACCATATGAAGAACATTCATTAAGGTGGGTTACTCTCCTTCCCACTAAGTACTGATCAAAACCTTTGAGCTGTAATAAAATTGATCCATGGAGACAAACTGATAGACTGTGTTGAATGCATACATTACTGCCCCTCACATTAAATCAATCAGTTTTGCACCTTCAAAAGCAAATTTGCCATGGCTACAGGTTAAACCAAAAAACCCCAACCTAAACCAATCAACTAAACAAAAAAAAGGCTGCTGTATGGATGCATGGGATCATTTTTAGATTAATTTTATGACAATTTCGACTGGCCCAAAACTCACTCTTGCAATTCATTCAACTTCCAACTCTATTATACTACTATAACCTTAAAGTAAGCCTTTAATAAAAACTGAATTGGTCATTACTGTACTCTGATAAAACTCCCTTTATAATGGCATTTCTTTTTGTCCTCTACAAATGGACAACACTCTTCAACTGACTCCTTTCAGTCCTTTAATAGCAGTCTCCTGCTTGTCTCTGCAATTAACCTGTGTGCCATTTAATTACCAAGCGTGGCTGGTCATGGTACAGCTGTCCTTTGACATTGTGAGTTAGTGACTCTCACACTCACTTTAAAACCATGTGTAAATACACTGCTTGAGCAAGAGAGCCAATTAGTTAGTAGCCCGTCCAATTTGTAGAGTCAATCAATACTTGAGACTTCATTGATCATGTAGATTGCTCCTTCTGTATAGATTAAAGCTCATTTTCATGACACTTTAAAATCTATACAGTTGTTCATGTATTTTTATTCACTGCACTCAGTGATATTTTCTGCCTTCTGTGATGGGACCAAATGGTAAAAATCTGTATAAGCATTAGCAGAGAAGACGAATTAATAGCTGTGGAACTTCCTACGTTGACTGACAGCCTCATTATTCTCTTTTTAGGCTGTACAAAGTTAATAGTGTAGAAGCCACTAATCATTTACTGTTAACAAAGAGTCTGGCATTTGGTTTGGAGCTAAGTATTTTAAGCCCTCAAAAGTGAACCTTGTACAAAGGATAGAATGATCCTACATGCCAAGAATTGCAGTACATGGCATCAGGAGAATAAATCCTTCAAAAATGAGCTGTAAGAGAGTAACCAAAAAGCCTCCAGATTCACACAGCTATAAAAATATTACCTATTCTATGTCTATCACAAATCATACCTTGTTCTAAGTTTTAACACAAAATTTAAATGTAAGATAGGTAAATAAATGAAGAATACTTAAACTCATTTATTAGAATATAACTTCACCCTTGGGTCACCTCTTTAATGTGCAGAGCAGCTTAGGGCAAAGCTACCAAGAGAGCCTTGTACAAACACAGGCAACAAAACAAGTATTGGGTGTTTCCCTGAAGAGCCCACGTCAAGATGCCAGTTCCTCACAGAGGTACTCCACACTGAATTCTCCACAGGCTCAGAGTGGCAGGCAGAGAGCAGAAGATGCCCATTACAGCCAGCACTTCACCTTTGCTGTTGACTAATTCCTCACTCCCAGGGTTTTAACAAGTTATAATTAACAACTACATATTTGAACTTTTTTGAATAATCTTTATTTCCAGGGAGCAGGGAGTTGGGCTCAATAGGCCTTATGGGTCTCTTCCAACTCAAGATATTCTATGATTCTATAATATTCCTTAGTGCAGTCCAAAATAAGGCTTTGCTTTAAAAGAACATTCTATGTGCAAGCCTGATAGAATGGAGAAAGCAGTATTATTCATATTGATTTCTAGAAGTTACATATATATATATATATTTTCACAACAGAGGCACGACATTCTAGCAATACAGAAGATGAAACCATTGTCTTAAAACTTTTAGCTAGGCCTTTTGAATATGAAATAAAAATGTGTATGTTTATGATGCTAATATATGGTCACATTTTCTGAGATTCACATCTTAGAAATTCATCTTCCAATCATAAATCCCCAGGAAAAATAGCAAGAGATCTCTAGATAGTACAGGTAATTTTTTCTGCCTTGTTTTCATTACAATAATCATACACAAGAAATATTTTAAAACTGATGTACTAGTTTTCCACATCATCAATTCAATTTCCCCATTATTTTTAAAGTTTGTTGTCATCAATCCCACCTTGAATTCTATGGGCATCCTCCAATCAAACACTTCCAAAAATATGTTCTGCTAAAATGACAAAGAGCTGTTCTTCTTTATTGCCAAACGCCTTTTTTAAACATTTGCTCCAGTGCAAAGACTGGATAAAATGCCTCTGAGTCACAAACACATTATCACTATTTAGTGTAACTCAAGTGCAAGCAGAAAAATTCTACTCCTTTCAACTGCTGCCAGCTACATCAATCTTTTCCCTCCTTTGTGTCACTGGCAAGAAACATATTAGCATTCATTTATATCTGTTAAAAAATAACAGAATTCTAACAACTACATGGAGGAAATAGGTGGGAAATACTGGCTTTTAATTAGGTAGTGCTTTTAGCAACTTGGGTTCAATTTCTGGTTTTCAAAGGACTGCTGCTGTGTGAAGAGAAAAAGAGTATCATATTCTCCCTGTGAAATGGGCATGGTCATCTTTCCGCTTTGCATTTTGGTTTTTAAGCATGGAACACATCCAATGAAGATTTTAGAGCATGGAAACCCAATAGTAAGTTTGTTTAGGGTTGAGAGGTGATTAAACTATAAGGCAAATAACACAGAAATTAATCAAATTATTTAAAGTTGTGTACAATGCACAAGTAATCAAGCATGCTCCTCAAGTCACCAGAGAATTAGAGATGGCAAGTTTAGCATGTATTTTCAACAGAAAAAAGGAAAAGCAGCAAATCAGCAGTATTCTCTTGCCTACAGGCTCCTATGTACTCAAGTTTTACACAGCCACTGTTCTAGTTAAGTAGGTGTGGTATCAAGGTACCAACCACATTATAGTTTTTTATAATGGGTCCTGGATCATAGCACACCCATCTTAAAGATAAAAATAGTGGCTGCTTGGGACCTGTGGTTTTTTTTGCAGATGCCTCATGAGTCATCCCTTATCAATACTAAAATTCTCTGGAGACACTGGCAAGCACGTCAGTGATTCACTGAGTTCAACACATTCAGACTAGCAAACAGACTTTCACAAGATTCCACAAAGGCCATTAAAGGATGTAAGCCATCGTAACATATGAAGGAATGACCTCTCATGAGGTCAGAATGAAAAATGGAGAATAGCAGTGGAAAACCACAGCAATCTTTGCTGAATCCTATTTTGCTCCAACAGCTACATAAGTAACTTAGAAAAGAGGATAAAAAGTAAGATGACTGCTTATTGATGATAAAAATTAAACAGGAAAATTAAAATAAGTACAGACCACAGAGTGGTAGAAAGAATTTCACAGAATGGTTTGTCTAGGCAGTAAAATGGTATCTGAAATCAAGGAATGGAAATTAATACACAGGGGGAAAACATGATTGCCTCTGCACTAGCTATTAGCAGTCCTGAAAGAGTTATTATTGATATTTCAGTGAAAATATTAACTCAAGGAATAGAAAAAAGTGTCATTACATTATTGCATGAATCCATCTGTACTGATTACTCAAATACTGTATGGTTTTCCTTACCTCTCATCTCCAAAAGGATATGGTGGAGCTAAAAATTAAAAAAAAAAAAGTGACAAGATCACAGCTGCGGAACAGCTTCTGAATGTAGATATAAATAGGCTATGAGTTTTCTACTGGAAAACAAACTGATGGGGAAATGTATAAAATTATGTTACTGCATACAAAATCATAAATGGCTTTAGTGAGTAAATCATTGGAGTGAAAATGGTAAGTTTAGCTATTCTTCTACCACAAATTGAAGATGCATAGTCAGCTTATCAGACAGGAGTTTTCTTCACTGATTGGGACTTTATTCCTGTTTATAAATGGAACTGCCTTTCAGTGTGATAGCAATTAAATTCTAGAATTGATGAATAAATTATGTAATAAAATATCTTTATTCCAAAGGCAAGAATGGATTAAAACCCGATTAGATTAATACACAGAACAAGGGTTCATCTGGAGCTGCTGAACATGAATGGCTTGGGTTCAGTTGTCAGTTCAGAACATCCCTGAATCACTAGCTGTTGCAGGGGTTTACCCAGGGAGACTTCACTGTACTCTTTCACATTTTTCCTCAATATTGCCACTGATAGATATCTTTAGTTTTTTCTTACTAAGGCTGGTAGCATATACACCCCAACATAAAGGTTCATCCAAAATGGAACAGGAACTATAACCTTAATTTTGTGTGGTATTGCGAATGAAACTGCAATATTTTTGCCAATATTCAATTCTTTCAGCAGCCGTTTTCCTCTATACTATTTCCCATTATTACCTTGCACCCATAGAGGACTCCTCAATGGCTATTTATTCTATAGAATGGATCTTATTCTATAGAATCTCTGTAGAACATTCTCTTGAGCCTGGCAATTTCCTTGAAGTTTTCTGCAAAGCAGCGTTACCTAATTAATTTTCTTATGTTTTCCTTATTTCACTGCATAAAGTAAAAAAAAACAGACCAGCTTCATGTGTTTTCTTTTATCTACTTTTCATGACTTCCCACCAACCTTCAGCTCATATAAGCTCCATGAGTATCAGTGGAATAAAACCTACCAATCTGATGCCTGGCACCCTGCCCTGTTTTGTCATGCCCTATTACCTACTTCCCTGCCAAACTGACAGATTTTCCACATGCTTTACTGCAATAGTGGAGATCAGCAGAAGCAGATGAGCTACACAAGTAGCAGGTACAAGACATTTTCATAAAGCCTGTCAGCTGCTGAATTCAGTCTCATTCTCACTCCCCTTTGAAACAGCACTGTTTGGTTGACCTTCAGAGCCCACCGAGTTGATTTCCCCAGCTGAGAGAGGATGGAGGGATTCTAGAGGGAAATCAAAGATATTAACTGCATCTCCAGCTGCCGAATGGTGATTACAGGTTCATTATGAAGTGGGGATAGTCACTGGAGTAACACACTTCTAAAATTTATCAAGAAGCAGCTACAGCAAAGGAGGGCTACAGGAGACAGATATGAATGTAAACAAAATAATTACCTTGACATTAGTGTTCCTACCGTTCACCACTGCTGACACATTTTTCTTTCTTTCCCTTCACATAATCCACGGAGAACTGTAAATCCCATTACAATCACATCACCATCCCACACCTACAGAGCAACTGGTGGGAAAAGTTTCACTAGAATTACACTGCAGCACTACAACAGAAACACAAGCAAGGAACCAAGACCAAGACTATAACCTCTGTTAGACTTCTGCTACTGCATGGAGGAAACAGCAGACATCTTAAATGAAAAAGAAGGAACCACCACAGGTGGTTGATAGGAGATGGAAGACAGCAGCAGAGATCTTTGCATGGAGATGAAGGAAGGAACTCTGAGTAGGGGAGACTGGGAAGAAAGAAGAAAGCTGGAAGAAAGACCACTGCATAGATACTCATAGAGCCTGTAACCCTTCTTTTTGACAGAAAATTATTGGCATACTAAAATTTGCATTCAGTATTATTTAAAGTCTATATTGTTATTTGATTACACAGCGATAAGATCAGCATCTCATTTTACCCAGGGTAAAATTAATATAAATAATTGCAGTGCCTGCACATACAAACAAAATGTTAACTTTAAAAAATCAGTATTGATTTTTAATAGGTTTTTTAAAGTACTTCCAAGATAGAAGACAAACTTTGGTTTACCAGCTCTGGGATTTCTTTGTGTCTTATTAAAGCATTAGAACAGAGAAAATGTTTTTCTCCTTCAAATAAAGCTCTGTTAAGACCTGCATATTCCTCTTCTCCCTTCTAAACAGACCAGTATTTGGCACTGCATACTTCCTTCAATCTTCTCAAAATATCCCTAGTCTCTTCAAAGAAGTAAACAAAACAGCCTGCCTAAATATGTCTAACTTTTCAAGCCAATCTTCCTCGTCTATAGAGCACTTTGAAATGTTCATGCAGTCAAGCAGAGCTGTTTGCCACTGAATTTGTACTAAAAAGACAAAAGAGAATATGTCAATTTCTGATGTTCTAAGAAGTGTCACTGGAAAAAGAGAGACTTGTCTGCTGCAGTGCAGAGCTATGCTTGGCTGTGGGAACACAGTGGGGAGAAAAAACTGGGACAAAACAAAACAAAATGTTGCAGCACTGAATTGCTTCCAGCTGTGCACGACAGGGAATAACTTAATGCATTCTATCCACAATGCAGACGAATACTTTTATACAACTAGAAAATAAACCCAATTTGAAGAAATAGCTGTCCAGACACAACAGAGCACACAGACTGAAAAAAAAATTGACACCAGGACCATTTGTCCAGAGGAAAACAAAATGGAAAAAAAATGTTTCAGTACCCATTTATGTCAGTTGCCCCAAATCACTGTGCACAGTACTGTTCAGTAGTCAGCCTTTTTTCCTTCCAAAGGAAGTAGAAAAATAGATTTGATGTTTGGTGCTAGAGATGGCTTGCTTTTCCTTAGAGGTGATTTTCTCTATGCATTATAAGCAATATTACATACACTCTCCTGCATATTTATCTTCAACACAAAGGCAGAGTATGAAACACTGACCTGAAGAAGCTTGATAGCAAAGCTAACTATAATACGTACTAAGTAACAGACACAGCTGAAGGAGGACATACTGATTATCTAAGTAATACTACTTTGCCTCTCCACAGCTGAGAGCATTGAAAATCTGTAGGGACTTTGCTGATTTTTAACTTGGTCAGTTTTACAAGCAAAACTTGGTCAGTTTTACAGATTGAAGACTGAGTGAAAAAATTGCTACTGGCTTACCCCAATATTCTATTGTATGCAATATATAAGCATCCTCCTTGCTTTGTAATGAATTTCCTTTCTTTCCCAGAGCTGTCACAAAGGCTGTTTTGCAAAGCAGAACAGGAAAGACACAGGTGAAAACCTGTCTCCTTGACATCCATGGCAGAACTCCCACTGAATAAAAAATCCAAAGCACAAAGGCTTAATGGACATCTCATTTTCAAAGGGATTTACATGCCCAGCCTGAGTCAGACACCCACTGATTTTCAAATGTATTCCATCTGTATTCTGGCAAAAATTTTGAAGGGCAAAATCCCAGTTATACAAATACCTTATCTGTAGAAAGGGGACACTATGCATGAAGAAGCAAGCAGCAGTGCACTCTTTACAGTTATTTCCTTTTATTTTTTAACCACATGATCTTCATTAAAACCTTTGCAATGCAGTAGTATGGTCCTGGGCAGCCAAGCAGGCCTAACAAGAAAAAGTGAAACAACCTCTGAGAGACAACAGTGTTCTGCAAACAGGAATTCTCCCAAATCACATGTTCTGTTCTTAGATAGCACACATCCATTTACAATTTCCCCAAACTGCAGGCCATGGCTAAAAATGTCCATTTTTGTTCCGTTCCCATGACTGAATACCAGGGTCTCCATATTAAGAAGACACACACTCATGCACTTCTCTCATTTACAAACAGAGGATGAGACATAGATCTGTATGATTTGTCTATCCCATCACTGAAGGACAAAAGAAAAAAACAAGCATGAAAAAAAGGAAAAAAAACTAAATCATAATTTCTTAAAGGTAGGATAGAGCCTGGGAAAATCAGAGTCTCCAGATGCAATTTACTGATGACTTTTTTGTCTTGACAAATTTTTTGCTTTATGAAAAACAGCTCTGCTATGCATTGTCTTGGACACTAAAGAATATGAAGCATATTACTACTTTTGCAATAACTTCAAAATCAATGGCTATTGAAACCACACAGAAAAGTCAGAATTAGTTACTGTGCCCTTGAGTCTTCAATAGTGTCAGCTTAAACAGAAAGACTGAAACGTATGCTGTCTTCTTCTACAAGAGGCAACAAAAGGCATCTTATGGAGGCTAATAAAACTCATCCATCTATTCATTATCATCTAACTGACAAAAAAAAATCCAAACTCAGTCTAACTTCATGAAACCAAAGAGCAAATGGAAAAACTGATCTTACCATATGTAAGAGATTCTGTGCGCTTACACTTACCCTGAGGATTCAGATTAAAATAAAGTGTTTCAACTGATGAGCTTGAATAAACATGAAGTTCAATTTTCATTCTTTGAACTGATTTACTTCTCACTATTCTGCTGTAATGCTTTACAAACACATACTGATAAGGATTATAAATTTTCAACATATCCTGGTAAAATGTGAGATCACCAATTAGCAATTTCTATGCAGAGTTCTTAAGAACTGTCTTCAGAGGATTAGAGAATCACTGAGGCTGAAAAGCCTCATATCTAGCCCAAAACCCTGCTCAAGTAGGGTCATGGGAGCAGGTGGCCCAGGACTGTGGAGCTGAGCTTTTAGTATCCCTAAGTATGCAGGCTCCACAGCCCCTCTGGGCAATATATTCCACTGTTTGACTACACTTACAGTAAAAGAAGAGTTTTCTTCTGTTTAAATGGAATTTCCTGTATACTGATTTGTGCTCCTTACCTTTTGTCCTGTCACTGGGTACCACTGAAAAAAAGTTTGGATGTATTTTCTGTATCACCCCTTGACACATACTTACACATGTTGATGAAATCTCTTTCACATGTCTCAAAACAAAGCAACCCCAGCCCTCTCAGCCCCTACTTATAGGACAGACAATTCCTTAATCATCTTTCCAGCCATTACCCTGGACTTACTCCAACATGCCCATATCTCTCTTGTACTGAGGAGCCCAGAGCAGGACTCCGTTCCGCAGGTGTGCTCTTATCACTGCTGAGCTGACAGGGAATGATCACCTCCCTCAATCTGCTGTGGACACTCTAAGTAATGCACCTCATTTGCTTTTTTTGCCACATTCCTGGCTCATGCTCAGCTTGTCCACCAGGACACCCAGTTCCTCCTCTGCAAAGCTGTTTTCCAGCCATTTGGCCTCAGTTTGTACTGCTGCATGGGCCTGTCCCTCCCCACACGCTGGACGTTGCATTTCCTTTTGCTAAGCTTTGTAAGGTCAGTCTGTTTCTCCAGCCTGCCAATGCTCTTCTGGCACAGCCCTCTGGCATATCAACCACTCTGTCCAATTCTGTATTGTCTGCAAACCTCTGTCTGCAAGGGTATGCTCTGCCCCATCGCCCTGCTCATTAACAAAGATGTTACTATTGGCCCCAGCAATGACCACTAGTGCCTGCCTAGTGAGCACTAATGGCCCACCTCCAGGTGCACCTTGTGCCACAACCATTCAGACCTATCCATTCCGTTTCTAATCTACCTTGCTGTCCACTTATCTGACCCATATTTCATCAGCTTTTCTTTGAGGATGTTAAAAAAACAGCATCAAAAGCCTTAATAAAACTAAGATAAATAACATCTACTCTTCTCCTTTCATCCACCAAGTCTGTTACCTCATCATAGAAGTCTAGCAGGTTGGCTAATCACAAACTGTCCTCCAAAAATTCATGTGGTCCTAGAAGCATCATTTTAGCTACATGTACCATTCAGATTTACCATTTTACGTGTATGTGTTACTTAAACCCATGCTACACAATATCCTATTAAAAGGAGAAATAATTTGCCCTTCTCAGATTATACTGTAAGGCCACACACCTTTGATCTGTTCAATTTTAATGCATGTAAGCAAAATTAGCAAGATCAAGGCCTTCAGTGATTACAGTATCAAGGCAGAAAGCAAAATATATTTTTAATGTCTTAGACTCCCAGCTTTCCATAGAATAGGACAGGTTACCTGTTACATTTCCATACAGACAGTATTCTGAGCATGAGTTAGCTGAATAACTAATTCATTAAGAAGCTTGTATTGAGAAATACTGCAAAAAACAAAAGAAGCCAATAAATTGAAAACTTAAATTGTGTATTTGTGTAGTAATAGTAATATTATGCACTGAACCAAGAAACTGTCCAGTTACATATGGGAATATGAAAGAATATTGTGAACATTCTTTGTCAGTTTTACAGTATTCTTTTGTTCTAGTACACTGAAATAGTTCTTGTGTGTCACGTAAATTTTTTCACCAGAGACTTTGCTACAAAAGGGCTCCTAAATACATGTAAGAGCTGTAGTACTGTATTCATATATTTGTAAATTATACATATGTAATATATACAGATATGCAAATACAACAGACAGTGTCTGTATCTGTAGTCACAGTAGTATGTTTAAAATTCTTCCCATTTCATGAAGAGACTAGAATATGTGCATGATTCCACTATATTTTAATATATATTTTGTGAGAAAGAATATTCAAGAATAGTTATTTTTCCATGAGAAAAACTGACAAATAATTTGCCTGCCTTCCATATATTTTGTCCCCTTACTTGAACTGTGACTTAATGGAAAGATCAAATGAGGTCTGAGCAGATGGCTGTCAACAAACCAGTGACAACGTACCATGCTTTAGAATTAGACAGAAAATGTGCAACCTGGTATACAATTTCTGCTTGTAACTGCCAAAGACATCTGGCTTAGAATGTAAGCCAGCTTGAACATCCCTACACATACTTCATCATTCACAAAAATTAAATTATATCAGTAACTCTTAATATTTCTCTGTTAAAGCTGTGCCTATCTGTATTAGTGGAAATCCTCCTTTTCTTCTTTAAAAAGTAGACTCAGAGCCATCACAGATGTCACATCTTTACGTTCCATTAAAATCAGTCAGAACTGCATGCAGATGAATCCCTGCACATTGCTTTAAAAATGCATGGGATGACACATCAAGGAAAGGAATTCTTCAGGCCTTCCAACAGGATTTTAACAAGCTTCAATGGTATGACTGTCACTAATATGACATTTATTTGCATGATTAAAGGTTTTAGCAATGGACTCTCAGCTGGAAACAAACAGTTTGTTTTTCAGAAATACAAATCAAATGCACATCTCTTGGGTTTTCCTTTGGCTGTTCTCACTGTTCAGAAAGTTAGCAAAATGCCCCCCTCCCCTCAGAGTTTTCGTGTCCCCCACATTTATGCATAGCAACAGCTTTTTATGCAGCTTTTTCTGATTAAAAGAAGTTGCTTTCAGTCATTCAGGCAACAGACTGCTCCATTCATGGAGACCTTCAACACCTTCTGATTCTGCAAGAACTGTCCCCTGAAAACCCACAGTTACACATTATACAATGAGACTTCTAGCAACAGTATTGATAAGATACAGCTGATCAGCATCCATACAAAAAAAATACATTTGAAATGTCAGGTCTTTGCAGACTTACCATGTCGGTAACACTCACAAGCATAGCTGTAGTGATTGGCTGTAATATTTAAAACTAATTCTAAAACTTAAGTGTTCTCTGAATCAGTTGGCCTGGGAAAGAGGAACGGAAGGAGAGGCCCAAAAAATCAGAGCTAGATAGGTTAGAAGAGTGACAGGTTTAACTGCTTGGAATTGTCTAAATTCACAACCAACAGAGCTGGATGATAAAGGCACCTACTAATGCTTTCCAAGTAACAGTGATACATTTGATTATCCATTCCATGGAGTCTAGTTACTGAGACATAAAATGGAAGAGAATGATTTCTTGATGAGTGAAAATCTGGAAAAGGGGAGGAATTTAGAATGGGCACTGAGAGCTGAAATAGGCAGGAAACCCAATATTGCAGATAGGTAGCAATGAAATGCAGTGCTCCTTTTATGCAGAACTGGGGGGATTTTGATACATGAGATGGAGCAGATGGTGGGACAGGAGAAGCTCCTTTTACAGACAAAGAGAACAAGGAGATAGACACAGACATTGTCAAGAGAGAAAGGGTTAAAATCAGGAAGATCCTGAAAGGAAGAAGTAAGAGAGAGACACTTTTTAAGACAAAAGGATAAATGAACACTCAGCAGATATATCTGAATCCTAAATGCAGAGGAAAGGGTGATCAAGAGAACACGAGTTTTGGCAGCCCTTCTGCTTTTGAAACCCACAACACCTGAAGAGGGAAAGCAGGACAAGGAGCACTACATGTCCAAGGGCGTGGGCAGTGACACATGGAGATGCACTGTATTCCTCCCATCAGGGCACAGAGTAAGAAAGGCAATAGGTGAAGTGGGAGCAGTAGAACACAGAGGGAATCCAGGCTGAAAATGGAACAGCAATAAGCACATCTAGTAGCGAGACAAAAAGTTGTGTAACAGAGAAAACTCCTAAAAAACAAGTCAAAGGCTGTTCCCAAAGTGAGGAAAAATGATTGGAAACTTTTACACAATAAATTTGGGTGGGAACACATAACTCTCGTTACTAAGAATACAAAGACTGTAATCTTCTCCTTACACCCTGGGGGGAAAAAAAAAGTGCCTCCTTTTATGAAGGACAACAAAAGCCATCACTCCAATGTCAAAAAACAAAATTGCAAGGTAGACCTGGTATCATTTCTACAGGCACAGTGGGATAGACTGAGAATTTTCTTCAGAGTAATTTTCTGTGGAAAAGGCTTCCAACTGTGCAATGGCCACTGTAGAATCAGCAAAGAACAAAATGCCTGAAGCCACATCTCTCCATTTGAAAGTTTTAATTCCAAAGTTTTGTTTGCATTTTCTACTAAAGAAAGAACATTGATTCTTATTTAATTCTTTCTCTAACTAGTGCAGAGTTGTATCTACAAACACATCTCAGCTTTTGTTATGCACTAATAGTGTAACCTCTCCTTAAAATCCCATGCCTAATTTTGAGAATAAGAGAACTTCTTTTACATTTCTATCATAAATCCTCAGAGTGAAATTCCTAAAAAAGTGAGCAATCAGTACCAAGTCTCTTCATTCTTCTAGGATAACCTAATAATAAAAGTCCTGTCTTTGAACCTTCATGAAATCTAACACTACACATAATTATTAATTATACTCTGCATTCTTTGAGTGTCACATAAAGGAGTTGAAAGAAGATTCTGAAAAGAATATACAAATTAATTCCCTCTGAAAGATTCATGTTTGAAATATTTTCAGTATGGGACCCTTATCACAAAGACAGGACTATTAGAGGGTAATTAAAGGGGAAAATTAATAAGTATAACCTACTCTAAGTATATAGGTATATACCTACAGTATTATATAATATATATATATTATATATATATATTATATATAAGTATATACCTACAGTATAAACTACTGTAGTTTAACCTACATTTTACATGTTTCCCATATTTGTATTACATAAGGAATCTTAAAAGTTGGGTTGGGGTGAAGTAGCCCTTTTCATGCAGTCTATGTCCTAACTCTGTAAACTTCAAACACTGATCCTTGTATCTGCTTAGTGTCTCTCCAAGTAACTATTACTTTAAGGCAGCAGACAATTCCATTCAGCATTACCCAGCATAAAATATATCTCTTCCTGCTGCAAATATATTAACAGTAATCTTGGCATCTTTGCAGTGCACTCAGCTGCTCCTAGACTAGGACCAAGGCAAAGCCACTTGAAATTTACTACAGTTCTCAGGCAGCACACCAGCAGGAACCAGGGAGGCTTTGAATAACAGTAGGGAGAAGCACCATATCTTCTACCCTTTAAATAGTACAGCATGCCTAACTGTGTCCTTATTGATAAGTTTTTATCCATTTGTGGAAAAAATTAAATTTCTAAGACAGTGGAGATCAGTTTAATATCCTCTGACAGGAAATTTTCTTTCATTAGAAACAGAGAAGCTATCCAGTTATTGGAAGGATAACAGAAATACACATTTCAATTAATTCTTCATATTACAAAAGAACCCCTAGGGTCATCTTTATCCAACTACTCAACTCAAATTAGAACTATTCACAAATATTCCTCACAGATTTCTACTCAACTGCATGCCCATCTCTCATATATTCAGTATCTGAGAGACACAGTGCACATGGGTTGGTAGATGGGTTTTCTGTGGTAGTAGTTTCTCTCTGTAGAATGATATTGCTGGTCTTTATCCTTTCTTAAATAATGGCTCAATTGCAGTGTCAATGCAGTTGAGACCAAATAAAAGTAACCCTGCTGTCATGTATTCCCTTTTCTGCTGATTCTTGTGGGATGCTCATGCTTGATTCATCTTGCTCCAAGCCTTGACAAAAACTAACATAAATGTAAAATGTTACTATTTCATCATCTTGGAGTTTTCTGTTCTTTTAATCTATATGCATTCTAATCCTTCTTCCCTATTTTAACTGGATTCTACTGACTATTTTTGTCACACAGTTGATCTTGAGCAAGCAATTGTACTGCACCATATGGGATTATAATCTCTATACACAGATTAGACTTGAGTTCTTGTGCTCTCATCTGAAAGAAACCTAACACAGTAATCTGAAGGAAAAACAGTGCAGCTCCTGCAGAAAGACCAAACTTCACAGACAGTCCTACAGGAACCTGAACCTCTCATTTAAGGGAGACCTGGTATTAAAAAGCCAAGGTTACTTTTTATTAAAGTATGGCTCCATCTCCTCAGGCACCTCTATGAGATTTTATTTATAATATTCTCCTTGAAATACACAAGGAAGGACACTGGAATTCCCACATTACAAGCACATTCATGACACTGACTGTGTACAGTAAATACCCTTACAATTTATCTTAAATGCTCTGATTTTAGGTGATTGTTAAACTGATGGGACTACGTATAAAGCAACTTCCAAAGCAGTGTTACTAAAGAAGTTGACAACTGTACAACTTCCTAGCAGTATATTTTGAAAATCTTAACGTGAGGACTGTAATCTGTCCCTGACTACACCTACAACCTATTCTGTGTACATCAGGCTTAGGTCCTGGCCACAGAAGCCATCTTCTCCACTACCCACAGCTGCAATTCCTACTGGGATTCCAACGGCTGAGAGCAGCTTCTCGCAATAGAATCACTCTGCAGTCGGATGGGAAGGAAAACTGGAACAGTCTGTTTTAAAACAAATTCCTCTAGCATTTAGGTCTCAAGAACCACTTCCCTAAGCTTTTGCTCAGTTCTTACCAGACTATATACCAACACGGGAACTCTTTTCCCCATTACAATTTAATCTTCTCTCGTTTTTTAATGCTACAAACTACTATGCTCTCAGTCTTTTTGGTTCTAAAAACTGACACATCTGAATGGCCAGATGGCTTTCCCATGGACAAGACACTGAAATAACACAGGCATTAAAATATAAAATAAAATATCCATTTACCAAAGCCTTACACATGAGAAAGGAAATTTTGTCAAGCAGAATTATTTACGAAAATGTTAATATGCAATTACGAAGAGATATAAATTATATATATGAACCAAAAATCTGTAATACACAGAGAAAGAGGCTCTGAAGGTAGGGAAGCTGAGGGGTGTTCCTTCAGGTCAAACAAAGATCCACTAGTTTTACTTGGAAGAACTCATATCCACCTGATGTAGATAACACAAGGTACTGGCAATGTATCAGCAAAAACTTCATATATATTTTTCTTACACAATTTCCATGTTACTGTTTTATTCATTTCAATTTTTACTATAATCCTGCTTTTAAGAGCATAACTTTTTTTTCCCCATTAGAGCATTCTGCTTGTAAACAAAGACAAAACAAAACCCATGAATTTCTTTCATGTGGCACTCCATAAAGAATGGGATTTGCTTCCCTCCATTTCTGTCACTTTTGTGAGGTCTAAGTTAAAAGAAATGGAAATAGCTTTTAAGAATTCCTCTGCCATGAAGTATACACGTATGAATCAATCACAGTAATGTCTGGAAGGCAAAATATCAAAGTTCTGCTTCAAACTCTACCACTGATTTATTCTGAGACCCACATTAAACCTCTTTTTCCACGTCTGTAAAATTGAGATAATACCTGCCCTGTTATATAAAAGCTATGGAAATTATCTTGGAAGAAAAAGGCTAGAGGTTAAAAAAAAAAATTTAATATATTTACATATGTACTTTTTTTATCCTGAGGCTGCAACATCTAAATGTGTCTTTTATTATTTCTAATAAACAAGAGAAAAATGTACCTTTCTTTATTGACATAGGACATTAACGGAGGTCAAAAGGCACCTTTTATTCTGGAAACACACTACTTATCTGGTTAGGGAAGAACAAGCACGCATATATACATACACACATAAGTAAACTAGGGTAGGCCACCCCAAGACACTTCTCATGAACCATTTGTTTAAAGCTAATGTTCAAACACTAAAATCTGACAATGTCTTTCATCTTCTTTTAAACATAGGGAATCCTCTCTCTGTGTCTCAAGCATTAACACTAAAAAAAGATAGTACTGATTCTGATGCCCTTTGTAAAGGAAATTTAAGATCTACAGAATAATTTATTAGATATTTTAGAATTCTCTTGAATTCCGTTTATGGGAAAATTCCCACTCCAGAAGTTACACAGTTTAATAGACACTTAGACATCATGGCGATGAGTGCAGAAAAAAAATTACTAGAAAATTTCAGTAATAACTGTTAAATTAAGACAGCAAGAAAACCAGTGGCAGGCTCTTGCATAGTTCTGCAATCTTTCACACTTCTTTTCTGTTAAGCACCAGGAACTAATGTCTCTTCACCACCCATCACAGAACCAACTTGAATCTACATATATCATTCCACAATATATTTTGATATAACTAATACTCTGCGTGAGCTGGGGAAAGCATCAGCTACTTAACACAGTCAATCCAACAAACTTAGTAACTCCAAGTATCAGATGACAGAAGCTGAGAGACCAACAGAATACAATGCTGATGACTCCCAAATTTACTCACCACAGTTAAAGAGCAATATGGTGTATCATATATTTATTTAATTCTACATTCTAGCATAAATCCACTAAGAATATGTAGGTTCTGGTGTCCATTCCCAAACATCTCTCACTCGCAGAGAAGCAATGATCTCTGCAAGTAGCTAACTTAAAATATGAAAACACCTTTGTGTAAGTCACTTTAACCACGAGCTAAAGAAAAATTCCACGAGGAATTCAGATTGTGTATATACGGACATCCAGGAACCTGAAGGACATGCAATTGAAACCAAATTCAGCTTAAACAGAAATGGGAAGAAAATAATGCATTTTGATGATGTTTCATTTTTGTACAGTCTTATGAAGCACACATTTAAGTTGGAAGAATGGGTCAAAAGTTAGGTGTTATGGGTCAGAATTCAGGTGCTCTGTCTTAACTGAGCCTTGTCTAAAACTGGTAGAATTCTTCGGCAGAGACTGAATTCTTTGTCTCTTGGTGACAAAAATCTTCTGATGCCAGCTACCAGGAGTCAAATGAAGTCAAAGAGAACCATATATTAATTTCTTCATTTGATCAGAACTGCCTAGTCCAACTACTATCCTCATTCATGCTACGCTTTACTTCTGCAAGTTTACTCTGCTTCTGCAAGGCACACACTGAGGGCATAATTAGTGAATCTTCTTGTAATGGCCTTGGCTAGTCCTCATTGCTCTGCTGACTTCTTTATTGACACTGATATTATGTGGTTCTGTATATTTTGCTGACATAAGCATTTATGTCACGGAGGAAAAAAAAATGCTGGGATGCTTTCTGACTGCAGAAGTAATTTTTCCCTTTTGGCAAAGTGGTAAATCCCACAGCCTTCTCCTTAAAGACATGATCTGCTGCTGCTTTATTTCATGTATGTGGATGTGTAAAGAATGGAAATAAAAAATCAATGCCAAAGCATGGATGATATATTAAAATAATGAGTTACAGAAAGGCACTGAAAAACTACTGTGATGTAAACAGTTTCAGAAGCTACAGAGAATCCTCTCAAAATGAACTTCAGACAAGCTAGGTGAAAATTTCAAGACCTTCATCAACATGTAATTAAAATACTATGCTATGTCTGTTCATGGAAAACAACATAGCATTTGTATTAGAAATTAGTTAAATAAAATATAGTTAATACATAGTAACAGAGAGTAGTTATTACAGATATCGTAATATTCAAATACACATAATTATAAATAACACTACTAATTCATAACAGGGTTGTTAACAACAGTACAGACCAGCATAACTGGTAAACCAGATTCAAATCTAGCCTAAGATGACAGTATTAGAGTCTGTGGTACTTATATGAATTAAATGTGAACTCCTTATGATTTGAATGATGTCAAAGACAAACCTTTGCATTAAAGCTAGAAGAGAAGGATCCTCTCTTGATTAACAAAAAAGAAAAAATTATTCAGCAGAAGACATCAGGAAAACAAGAGTCTGAGGTAAACAAGGAGACATGAATACACTAAGTCACCAGAACACAGGAAGGGGCAGTAGCCACAGATTCCATTTTGAGATGTTCAAATTGGAGACCAAGAAAAACTGCTCTTGATGAGTAGTATAGCACTGGAATAGGTTTCTAGAAAAGCTATGAAATCTGTGTCCCAGCTTATTTTTAAGATTTGGCTAAACAAAGTCACAGCTAAAATTGTATTACTCTAACAGTATTCTATTCTAATAAACTAGTTATACGCAGGTCACATTATGGTTTTGAATTGCAGAATGTTAGACTCCTGTGCTCCTTTTCCAATATTTCTATGGTTAATATAAGAGAGAAAACGGAAAAATAAAGGGGAAGTATTCATAAAAGGCTTAGGTTAAAAAAACAACCAACCAACAACAATCCAAAACCAACAGAAAAACCCTTCCAGATCCACCTACTATTTTTTAGCTTATTTCTAATGGCTATTTTTAGCTATTTTTAATGGCTTCTTTTTAGTAAACATGACATAAAACAAATGCATGATGACCCATCAATTCATACCTCTTTTATCTAGATCAAACATTTGGACCATTTGGACTTAAAATTCTCCAGCTTTTTTGGGGGGTTATTTTTTTGTTTGAGAAATCACCAGTATATCTCCTAAGCAGATGACCTTCTGTGATCATCAGAAAGGATACAAAATAATAGGGAAACCTCTTATTTCTGCTTCTTCTTAGAATGAGATGCTAGAGTAACTACTTACTGATTGAAGTTGAAGTAATTTTTCAAAATATCTTGTTTCAAATAATGTATTTCCTTGCTTCAAAGGACTTTATTTTAGGATTACTGTTTTATTCCATGGTTTCCAAGGTTCTCCCTCATTACGTAGCCTATATCCATCATGAACAAAATGGTCAGCTTTATGTCAACATCAGTAATTTTTCACTTAACTGAGAAAAAGGAAGGTGGGAGCTTTGTCTCCTGGTGATCTTTTATTTTGCACACTTGATGTTTCTACTCAGGTTAGCACAGTTTCACAGCTGCCTTAAATCGATCTTGAGCATGTCCTGCCACTGCAAATTGCAGATTCCCCTTCTGCCCGTATCCACACATTTTTACCATACTTTTGTCAACTGTGGAAATTGTTTGGCTGCACATTAAGCTGGAATTGAATATGCACCTGAAGAAAAAATTAGAATCTGATAAGAACAGTGACCTAACTTGAAATATGACCACAGAATCTGTAACAACCACATGAAAGAAATGAGGACAAACTCTTGTAGGAAATCCATGGGAAGGGGAAGGGTCACTCTTTTCTGTAATTGCACCCTGTTACAGGCACATCAGGCCAACTACGGAGCCACAGGTGCTTTCCACCTACATTTATTTATCTATATAGTAGTGAACACACATAGTCACAGGCCTACTGCTGGACACTTACTGCTAAAAAATGGAACCACCAGATCCTTAGGTAGTTAAAGCCCAAAACTTGAAAAACTACTGAATTAAATTTGGCTTTCCTAAGGCACAATTCCACCAGGACAACAATTCAACACAGTCAGCACTGGAACACTCCCATCTATGCTTAAGCACACTCTTTTCAGAAATTCATCCATGCCAGAAGCCTTGCAGTTTACCAACACATGCGTTGTCAGGAATGGCATTTATTTACCTCAGATGGGTGGCTGGCATTACCACCCAAGCAGTGTAGCCTTGCACTCTTTCCTCTTCCTTGCTGTGACTACAGACTTCAATCTATGAAGGGTTTTGTAAAAATTGAGCAAGGAAAGACCACCCTTAAAATTGAGATGCAATTCTAGTTTGCTGCAAAGTTACTGGTTCAAAATAGAGTGAGTGTTCTCTCTATAGTCTGTCTGTAACACCTCTACCCAAAAATCTCCAGCTTCCTTCTGTTCTCTGGTCATCTTCACAATACCCAATCACATGAATAGGAATTCTGTTAAAACTGAAGGTCTAAAAGCTGCAGAACATTATTTTGGTTCCTAGTAATACTTTGTTCCTGCTCAAAGGTGGTAGCGCAAAATGTTTCAATGGTGAACTGGACAGAGCACAAAAGAACTTTTGTTCATTTACATACAGAATAGCTACCAGATAAAGCCTAATCATATAAAAGCTGGCTAAGTCAAGGGAGTAAAAAGATAAAATTACTTTGGAGAAATACAAAAGGGGCGTGGGAATGGAAGGCAACTGAAATATAAAAAAATTCAAAGATTATTTTTCACATTTGAGGTCTTTTCAAACATTCCCACGGGCAAGTGACAAGGGTGAAGACCTTTAAATAAGTAACAGAGATTTAGTGAGTAGCTTGTCATTAAAATGATGAATGAAGTTAAAGTTATTCTTAAGGAACAGACATTTTATGTCAGGATTTCTAGACTTGGCTAATAAGAGAACAATTTAGTGGCAGAAGAATAGGCTATTCAAGAAGGATGTAAAATGAGCAAGAACAGATGTGGTCTCGCAGAAAAATAAATAGGCATTTCTCAACTTCTAGCAGTACAAAAATACCACCTTCATACCAAAAAAAGTCAATAAAAAAGAAAATCTGGTACAATTTTATTAAGCCACAAGATGTGGAGGTTTTTCTACATTTTATGAACATATCACTATTAGCCAGTCCAGAAAGCATAGCATGAGATCTGGCTTTGGAGTTTCCTCCAGGCAAGGAGGCTTGATTTCATTTCTTTAAATGAAGTAGCATAACCAGCTCTTACTCAGCAACATTTTTCTTTCAGTTCCTGCAAACATACAAAGACTCCACCAGAACCATGAAAGTTCTGACTTTGTGACCTTCTAGCAGTTAACACTCATATTCAAAATAGAAAAGAGAGATATGGCCCCTGGTTGCTCTCCAAGCTTCTGAAAACATCTCTGAAATTGCATCACGAAGAAAGACTAACTCTGACATAAAAATTACTGACCAAATAAAATCCTTACATGTTCAAGGCATAGATACGGTAAGGAATTACCCAAAGCAATTGTGTTTCACTTCCATCTAGGCTGAGAATTTCTATGTCAGAAAAGTATTTCTTCTGGGTTTTTTTGCCATAGTTAATTCTGAATTTTCATCACCCCCATGTGATATAGCCCAGAGGAAGAGATTTTGGTATATGTACGAAGACCGCATACATTTACTAGACACCTTGGTCCGTGCCTGTATGATGTTTCTAATTTAACATTAAAAATTATCCAGATATAACAAGACTTACATCTTTTAGACAAACTTCCTGAGTAGCTACTTGAAAACTTATTTGCTGCTATTGCTATCTTGTTCATGACTAATAAACCTGGAATAACCCTGAACAGCTGTCAGCCAGCAGGTGCTGCTGAGTAACATTGGAACACCATGCCATGAACTGGAAACAATTTTGTCTCCTTCACCATTACAATCTGGCAGGCAGAACAACTGCAGCATTTTTAATATTACTTTTAATATCCTACAGACACTTAGTTGGGAGATGAAACCTTACTGTAAAATTAACAAAGTACATCCTACCGTAACTACAGTTATTACAGCTACACATTTTATGAGATTTGTAGGGAAGCTACAGCAAAGATCTTCCTCTGAAGGCTGAATGCAACTGATAGGCAGTGAGAAGAATACAGAACACACAAAATATTCTTGAAAGTGGTGTCCTGAGTCCTAGATCATGCTCACTTGCAATCCAAAGCCAGCTAAAAGTGACTCATAACTTACCATCAAAATCATTTTTTAAGTTAACTCTTTGTGCTTCAAGGCTTTCCTTGAACAGCACTGACAGACACTGAGAAATCAAAGCCCATGTAAATATCAATTCTGTATCTAAAAAAGAGATTTTTCTCAATATTAAATATCTAATAATGCAAGACTTCACTTTAAAATTGTTCTAATTATTCTAATTCCATAAGAAATGTAAACAAAAACTGGAACTCTAGCACTATTAATAAAAAGTACTTTCACAGAGGAATCTATCTTTGACCTCATGTGGAAGCTTAGAGTAGAACCCTGTTACAGTGGCTCACATGCATAATTTCCATAATAGAAGAGAGAAAAAAATTGATTTCTTGAAGTTAGGTATTCTCGTGAAACCAAAATAAGAGGTAAACAACTCTTCATTTATTTAACTGGTGCTTTGATCTTGCAAATTAAAGACATTAAAAAAGCAACTGTTATATTCCTGACAATAAAATACTATGATTAATAAAAAGTTCTGAAGATTTTCACAGAATGACCTGATTTGTAATGCTAATATGCAATCCATTATGTGGTCAGAGTTGTTAAGAGGTGTTACACAGCCTTGTTATATCTTCACTCTTCCCAGTTAGGCATTCTCTCAAAGGTCTTCAACCTTGTTAGCAATCAGACTTTATTGTTCAGCTTGTCAGGCATGCACTCTGTGGGGACCCAGAAACCAGTCAGTCAAGACAGCGCTATAAATATGTAAATCTAAACAAACCAACAGCCCACACAAATTTTCACCCTTTTTTTTCCTAAAGCTCTAGCATTATTTTGATGAAAGGCATAGTCCAAGGAGACTAGAAATCCACCTCTTCAACTGACACAATCTCCCTTCTCTCACTGGAACTAAGAACCACATAATCAAATATATATTTATCTTATAATTGTTTCAATATTCCAATAGGCTCAATACTACTTGTCAATTAGTGCAATTTTGCAAGTTCTGTGTGATACTTTCCATCACACAAACACATCTGTGCAGCTGAAAAAGTAACATCAAAGTGACTTCCCCAAATATTCAAAAAGCAAAGTATATAAATATTTTTATATTTCTCAGTTCTAGCATAATTTTCATAGACAAATATCCATTTTTCAAGTGCTCTGTGTCTAAATATAATTAAAACAGCCTGTCTCCAGATGCAGAGTGATGCTAGAGGACACCATTTTCAAATTTTCATTCTTTGTTTTCTGCATAAATCAACTTCTCAAAACTAAATTTCCCCAGAAGACAGACAGGTAGAGTTATCTGCACAAATATTAGGTCTTTTTCAGTTAAGCTCTGTCAATAGGCAGAATTAAATTATGCCCCTCAAGAGATACCTCCTAAGTAGCTATACAAGCAGGCTGAATCATACGAAGGAGATGTCTAATTCTTGCCTAAATTAAATGAGAAAAATGCTACCATAACACTTACAGGAGAATTTCCTTCTTCTGGGATTTAATAGTAATTCCACTAACAAATCTCACACTATTTACATACAAGGGTATGGCTAATGCTAATAAAACCAGAGTGGGTGAAACTGCAACACACACAAGCAGTCTATATTCAATGCTGCATTAATATTTATTTTAAATATCAAATTACTTCAAGAAGTCAAGGAATTTCAAGAAAACTGGTGAAGTGTGATTCACTTTGAAAAAAATCTGAAATTTCGTATACTGGCTCACAATATCCCAGCATCAGAGCAGGCAGGTCACCAGGGGCTCTCCTGACTGGTGGCTGAAATATTTCCACGTACCTTGCAGCTCTCCCAGGGATAGCAATCCATGATTATCTCTGTCCCTGCCTCTTCCTTCTCTTCTGAGGGCCCTAATTCCTCTTCATCCCTCACTATGTGACCAGATTTTGTCTTGGATTTCTTCTTCTGTGTAAGGGTGACTGCTACCAGCATGTGTTGTTCCCCTGGTTCAGCTGCAGTTGAGTGGCCACAGTGCCTGCTGCTCTGCTTTCCTCCTCCTGCCTTGAGGGTGCTGTCTAGTGACCAGCGGTGTCCGACAAATCGTAGCCACGGCCCAGCATACTGCATAGCTCTGCTCCTCTCTGGAACTGCCACAGCAATTGTCCTTCAAATAATCTGCTAAAGTTTTGTAATGGGCCTGAAGGAGGAAGAATGTGTGAAAAGCTGGGGAAAATGATCCTCTCCTGTTTCCTCCCCCCAGACTGGTTATTGATGGTGTACCAACCACAGCACCTGAGGTAAGGGTATGAGAGCAACACTGAATACACATCCCAAATGATCCTCATTGCCCTTGATATTAACATACCATAAACTGATATCTCAGAGTACAGTAAAAAGCCTTCCTGATCCCTCTCCCTGCTCTGAAAACCGGGATGCTCTGAGCACCGGGATGGACACATAGTGCGTATACAGAAATATATACAGGGTTATGTACCACACCCACAGGAATATATACAGGGTTATGTACCACACCCACAGGAACAGACCAAACAGCATCGTGACCAGTGGCTTCCTACCTACTTCAATAAATGGTTAAATCAAATTTGTTTCCAACATGCTCTGGGCATGTTATCTGTTGTTATCTCAACCCTTCGAGCCCTACACTGGGCGCCAAATAAGGCTGTCATGGTTTAGGAATGGTATTCTCCAACTTAGTGCTCTTACACTGCCACTCACTCCCCTTTCCCCCTCCCTCCGGCAGGTGGCTCGAGAGAATTGGAGGCACAAAAGGCAAAGATTACAGGTTGAGATAAGAAAAATTTACAGGCAACAGCAATGAGACAAGAAAACAAATGATAGCAGTGACAATATTAATGACAGAAGGTACAAGAAAATAAACGAGTCACACGGAGAATAAAGAAAACAAAAAAACCACCAATAATAAACAATGCCAGATGGCTTCCCCCACCATGTTTTCTCAACCAGCCAGAAACCCTTCTCCCTGGAAGAGTTCCTTTCTCCCGCCCCCAGCAATGCCTTGAGGTGTTACAGAATAACCTCTGGGATCTATATATATACATATATATATATCCCCTCCTATTACTGCAAAACTTTACCCCCCCCCCCCCACCCCTCCCATCCTGGCCAGAACCAAGGGACGCTTGGCTGGCACATTTGCAACTTCTTGTCCACCGGGCCTACATGAACTTCATAAGGTTCTTGTCAGCCCATTTCCCCACCTTGTCAAGGTCAGCTTGTCCCTCTGAATGGCTGCACAACCATCTGTATCGACCACTATGTCCAGTTTTGTAACTTGCTGAGGGTGAACTCTACCCCATCATCCAGGTCATTAGCAAAGACATCACAGTATTGGCTCCAATACTGACCCTTCACTAACAAGCTGCCTACAGCCATCCTATCAGCCCAACAGTTCCATCTGTTTTCAGTCTACCTCACCGCCACTTAGAAAGCCTGTATTTCATCTTCTTATAAAATGGGATTTTAGGGAAGACATTGAAAGAAGTCTTGTTTAAATTAAGACAAACAATATCAACTGCTGTCCCCTCATCCACTGAAGCAAATATCCTATTGTAGGAGGCTATCAGATTGGTTAAGCATTTCTCCTTCACAAATCCATGCTGAGCACTCCCAACTACTTTCTCGTCCTTTAAATGTTTGGAAATGGCTTCTACCCTGGGGAATGGTTTATGCCTCAACTTCCCAGGGATTCACACGGGACTGAACAGCCTGTCATTTCCTAGATCCTCCTTCTCCTGCCTCCTGAACACAGAAATGGCAACCAGATCTGTAGAGTATCTAATTTTTATGGGGAGGGGAAGTGTAGTACTTGATCAGAATACATGGCTCAGGCTGGGTATGCAGTCTAAAAGGACAGCTCAGCTCTAGCACAGTAATAGAGGAGTATACAGCAATGCTAAGATTATATGAAACATGTAATTAATAAACTGACAGCACATGCAATCACTTCTGTAGAAGCTTTCAAGAAAATTGACCAGCTTGTCTTCTATCTTCAAAATGATTCATCAGAAGTAACCAAAGTGACACTGATCATGTAAGTTGACAGTGCCTGAGCATCTCCACTTGCTTGTGGTCACTGCAGCAGCAGACTGTAGTGTTCCATAGCAGATGATATGCCAGTAACACAATACAAATATTTCAGGTGACACAGATGCTCCTTACCCAATCCAAGAAAAAACAAAACTAAGTATGCAATCATATTCAGCTTTACTTTTAATCTTCAGCCATCTTGTATATTTTTGCCTGACACATACCTTTTATACAGAAGTTTGGATTCCTGACAGAAGTTTCTAGAAAATACGTTTTAAGGAGCTTCAGAATTTTCCATGAGACCTGACAACATCATCACTGTCTGCTAAGAGGCGAATAAAACCCACATAGTGTAATGCATGACACTTAAATTCCATCATTCTATCCTCTAGATGACAAAAAAAATCAACTAATTATTACAGCCAATTTCACTGCCAATCTTGCTGCTCTTGCTCTTGGTTATTCACTGCTCTTGCTAAAGGAAAAGAAGGAACTGACTGGATAATGCTGAAGTAATAGCTTTGTAGATAAGTGATATTCAAAGGCAAAACTACATAGATTTGTATTTGTAAACTGATCATGTTACACTGAGCTCTGTAACAGACATGTAAGACTTCTCCTATTTGTGCAGTTACATGCTATATATTCAAAGCAGACCACAGACACTAGGAATCTTCCTACTTCTTAGTTTAGAGGACAAGCAAAAATCTCATGTCATGCCCTTTACTTCACACTTTCATTGCAGTAGATGAGAAGTAAACAATAAATACTAACGTTGAAAGAACTGTTTTCTCAGATTCCACAATTATTTCCACAGTTAGGTGTACCAAGGTACCTGTGGGTTTGTGCCTGTCAAATTCTCAGGGAAGAGCCTGGAGAGCATACTACTTTTTATAAATGCCAGTTTCTTCCTCTGCAGACACATATATACCCTAGAAAGACTAATATCTATCCTTTCAGTCATCCATTTGTGATAGCTGTCAAGGGTTGCCACTATCAACATACTACAGGCTATTTATGAACCCCTCAATGCAAATGTCATAAGAAAAAAATTCTAATTTGTAATGCTGAGGTAATACCTCATCCTCAGGAAAGAAAAAGAAGATTTTCATATATATCTTTCAGAAATCTGCCTTGTTAGTAATGAGCTGCTAATCTCATAACTTCTCGCACATAAAACAATAAAAGAAGAAACAAAAATTTTTTAACAAGAAGAAATTATTATATGTATTTTAGCTCTCATTTTATCACCCTAGATTTATCTTCATGTGAAACAGTCAATGCCAGGGCACTGTTACCCTAACCTAACCATCTTGATATTATAGTGTTAGATGTTTCACACAGTACCTCCTACATTACAAACACATTTGGTAACTTCTGTTAGACAGTGAAGAAATACAGTTCATCCCCAGAAAAGGGCATCAGTACTTGAAATTATTCTTGTTTGATTCTGATAGCCACTGTCACTGATTCCAGTCTGAAATACAATAAAAGGTACATATATCTTCACTACTATTAGATTTCTGGTCAATGATAATTTTTCAACATATGGTAAGCATATAACTTTTAAGATGAGGAAGAAACAATAAATAAAACTTTATTTTAAGATCTCTAAAGAATTTTGAATTGCTGGATTGTTGAGAGGAGTAGAGCAATTATTTGCTTTGTTTTGTTTTCAATACAGGTATGTCCTATTTCATCAAGACAGCCAGAAATTTCTTTTGCACCAATAGGTAAGAGGTCAGGATAAGCCTAACCACGTGTTATCTTATTTAATATTTGAACTAAATGTCTAAACTAATATAGCACTTTTTGCCATGGTTTTTCTAGATTTTTCCTGAAGGAAAAATGCCAGTACTTCTATAACGAAAGATATTTGCATCAAATCCACAGATAGAGTTGATATATGATGAAGATTATGTTTAGAGGCTTACAGCCTTTGGGAGATGTGGCTAAAAATTTTATTTCTTAAGGTGGCCAAGATTTTCAGTTTTAGAGAGATGTTTACATTTATTGCTTATGTTTGTAAAACACTTTTTAAAAAAATCTAAAATGAACAGTATTCACCCAAGAATTTCTTAAAAAAAAAAAAAATCTATCTTGTAATACCAAAAAGAAGTCAATCATGAGATGGTTTTGACTCAATTTCCAAACAGATCTGGCAGCACCATGGGAATCTGAGCCACTGTAAATGCATGGAAGAAAGAAAGGGAAAAAAATGTTTTAAAAGCAATAGGGAAGAAATGGCAGCAATTGCACTTGTAGTTATTCATGCCAACAGAAAACACAATTCTGGATGACAGGCATCATCTTTTAAAACAGCTGTGACTTTTCATTTATTAAATTCAGATAAACCCATTAAAAATTATTGTAAACTGAGGAACTCACCTCGTTGTTTACCCTAGGATTGCAACTGTGCTGAACTTTGACTCTTTTGAAACCAATCTCCCACTAACTTCACAGATGCCAGGACTTTTTCCCATTCATTTGCCTTTCATAATATACATACTGTGTTAAAGAATATTTCCTGAAATAATTCTGGGAGTAAATCAGGGCCCTGGTGTTGCCCTGCTGAGAGGAAGAGAAATCTGTGTATTTTAGGAAATGTTGGATTATTTTAAATACAAGTGCCCTAGTTCACATGGCCCCAGAGTTCAGCTAAACAGCAGGAAATAATGAACCATTCTCTTCAATTAAGTCATTCCTGAAAGGTCTATTACCAATCTGTAGCATTTCCATCAGGCCTCTTCTTCAGACTGGTACCAAAAGGAAGCTTCTCTTCCAAATTTAAAAGAAGCAGCAGGGGACACTGACAACCCCCAGACTCACCAGCTTCTTCACATCAGTGTATCCCAAAACATACAGATTCTTCTCTATCAAAATATTCCCACAGGATGTTAAAATGAAAGGCATCTAAAGGGTCCATAGTGGGTCATTATAAAGTCTAGAAGGGCTGCATTGCCATGTGTGCCTTCAGCAGTCAGTTGCTTTTTTCTGAACAAACAGGTTTTGATATAGCCAGTGACTATGGAGAAGATATATTCCACAGCTCACAGCACCACAGGAAAAAAACAGATCCTGCAGCTAGACCAGGATTGCATTTTAAGTTCACAGTTGGTAGCTGAATGCCCTAATTCATCAGCACTGTTCCTAGTTAAAAGACACATTCAGAAAAGCAGTATGTTACCTAGCTGGAATCAAGGAATGGTGGTGCAAAGGTGACACCTGCCAGGAAGTATAGCAGGCCAAAAATGTATCTTACAATATACCCTCACAGTGGCATCCTGTGAGAGATAAGGATATGGTCCACAGAGCAGCACCGCAGAACTCCAGAAATCTTCATATTCTCACACAATATCTGCTATCTGTTACTTCAAATAAGCAACAAGTTCACAGCTGTGTTTCAATCCAAAGATCCCTTAAAACTCTTCCTACTTGGTCTATGCCTGCTGTTTGACACTCCTCCTGTAACTATCTTCCTCATCTTGAATTTTATACAGCATTGTTTGCTAGTCTTTTCTCAGTGGCATTTAAAAGTTTAGAAACATTCTGATATTCTGATTATTCTGCAACTAGAGAAATGACAGAGATTTATAAACAGTCACTTCCTCGAGACCATGGTTTGCATTTCACCTGATTTTTTTTTAAGAGACTGAAATCAAAGCAATCAAAACAAGGAAATAAATAACAGGCTTACAGTTCAACATGCCAACAGAAGGTATGGTAGGATCTCCAAGGAGGAAAGAATCTTCCAACCAGAAGGGTGGAAAAATGAAGAATAAGCAGGAGCAGAAGGCTGCTGGTCTGAAAAGTATGAATGGCACTAAGGCACAGGGATCTGCTTCACTGTACCGCAAAAGAATTTAAGAGCCCTCTGTTAGCACAGGCACATCAGATGTATGTGCTACAAAATCTTGTTAATTGAGTTGTCCACTCATTGATGTAGGTCTTAATGGGAGTGGAACAGATTTAGGGAAGAGCTTAAGGTTTAGAAAGACTGCTTTGAGAATAAAACACAGTAAATGGAGACAGCACTTTGAAACAGCACAGTTTCTCCTAACAAAATGGCTAGTGTAGAAATAGCATAGCAGAAGCTTAGTCAGCTCCTGGAAAGGTAATTTATCAGTCTGTCTCCTGGGGTGAGCAGGGGTTCCTTGAAGGCTCACCGGTTACAGCAGGTTTACAAAGCGTATTTGCAGACACTAACACACCTCATCCCAGGTGTCAATTCACAGTGTGAATCCCACCTTCTGTATTAATACAATACTACAACAAAAAAAAAACAACAAGCAAGCAAAAAAACAAAACCCCAAATTGGAATATCTGTTTACCAAACATACAGTTTCCATTCATCTCAGATATAAACCACTCCAGGACCTTTATAAGGTTCACGTGTCTCTCGGAAATTACCTCCAAATGTCAGAAACCTAGAAACAGTCAAATACTACTGGACACATATCTAACATCGAACAGACTTCTAAGCTAAAGATGAATTTGACTTCCCTAACTTCAGCTGCCTCTTCAGAGGAAGGCTTCTTTACAACACAGCCTCTCAAAATACTATTTATTATTATCCAAAATCATGATCATGTCATCTGTGACAGATCAACGTGACACATTTCTGAGCCCTATTGCTCAAGAACTGCGAACTGTACATGCAAACGATACAGCACTTGAATCCTTGAACACAGAGAAGAGTGAACACCAAAAGAAGGTGTCCTTGAACACCAAAAGGATTCTGCCACTGCATATATCCAATATATTTTCAGGAATGCCTGAGAGTACATAACGACATTTCTCAGCTGACCTCCTACCATACCAATTTCTAACTTTATTTTTCATGTAATTTTTAGGTTTTAGTGTTGCTTGATAATAGAGTTACACCAGAATATTACTTTGCAAGTGACATATCTACAACTAAAACTTCATTTACTAATAGCATACAAAGAGACTATAGGGAATCTAGTTTAGTTTCAGTAATCAAAAGGGAAATATGAAATTATAAGGGAAGTAACAGCTACATAGGCTCAAAACACCTCTGAATAAGAATACTGACTATGTGTAAATGTACTTAAATTTAAAAAAAAAGGCATTATCTGCCCACCACTCCCAATGTATTTAAAAGATAACTCTCATGAGAAAGGACTTAGTCCTGACCATGAAACTAGAGAACCTGCAGAGCCTTCAAGATATTTCACCTGATAGCAATACTGTCACTTTTGGTGGGTCTGTATTTTACACCTGATTTCTACAGACAAGAATCTAAAAAGGTATCAATTTTTTTTAACCAAATCTGCACAAGCAATTGACCTATTTACATTCATAAGGATACATTTTGTATTCATGGCCATACACATGTAACAGACATAAATCAAAAAAGGATGAAATAGGTTATAAATAAATGGGGTTGGTGAGGGAGGAATGAGCAGTGAGATACTTACAGGTAGTGCTCTGTGTTTTACTTCAAAAGAATAAAATGTGATATTCTGTCTTTGAATGCCTAATAAAAAACAGGTATTTCAGACCTGCCAAGTAATTAATTTGTAGAATATGTTACACAGATGGGGAAGTGAGACTGTTTCTTAACAGTGAAATATTAATACTTTTACATTTAAAATCCTGTAGTGCTTCAAACTCTACTAAAGCGAGTCCCAAAGTTCAGGAAAGCAATTTATGCTCTGTAGCAGTAACATGGGCACCCCCAGCTAGCCCTGCAGAAAACTAGAACACAACAGAAAACTCATCTAATACATGACTGGCTGAGGCGAGCGCCTGGTTCTTGTGATTAAGCTACAGTGTAATTTGGAAATGGAATCCAATAGCTTGAGGTTAAAACATCTTGCCCCCCACCTCAAGTCTGCCTCATTTAAATTGACATGAAATAAAAAAATCCTGTTCAGATCTTTCTCACAGAGCTGCTTTAACACTTACATCCCAAGGGCTCTCATGTCAGAATAGGTTCCCTTTGGACAAACAGTACAAAATGTTACAAGAAATAAACCCATGTTCAGTCTATGAAGCAGTCCTTTCTACTGAACAAATAAGAAAGGAGAGAGCACTGCTGAAAATGATTCTTCACTGATTTAACAGGTGAACCCAAAAAGCAAACTGTAAGACCTAAGCCCTACAATTCGACAGAACAAGAGGAAAAAACCACAGACAAGAAGGAAATGTAGAAATTAGGTCAGATTACAGAGATGATGGAATTAGAAATTCATGTGTATGTTTGCAGATGTCTAGCACACAGAAGAGCATCTAGCATCTTTCCCCTTTGTAGCTGATTTACGCAACAGACTTCCCTTTCTGTAAGAATTGTAGAAATTTTGAAGTCAAAACAAATTCAGAGCCACCTGAAATTCCATTTTGTATATTTTCATGTAACATGAATCAAGAAACTGGAGAATGAATGGTCCTATCCCCCTTATAACCACAGCTGTCTCCCAGCAGAGTTGAAGCAGATTTTGTTAATTTTGCTTTAACATTTGAATTCCTAATTTGGAGACCTAGCTCTTCATTTTCTTTCTAGAGGATAACATTATGACCTTGGAAGAATCAGAATTATATTGCTAATCAAATGTGTGTTTGACCATTTATTCAGTATGTAGCTATGAGTATCCAAATGTGATTCTTAGCTCCAGTAAAATTATGAATCTAGAAATTTGGTCACAGCATTATTTACTGAATTCAAAATGACTTTCAGTATTCAGAAGTTTTTGCATTGCACTAGCACTGATCTGTTGAATAGGAAGACGAGTTTTAGTATGTAAGTAAGAACAGAACTGTACTAATGTAATATGAACTGAACAAACACAATAAAAGAAAATTCTCTATATTTTTCAGTAGTGTATAGAACCTACAAAATCAATAGCCACTCAAGTGCATTGAATTTAACAAGAGAAATTTTTTTAAGCAAAAATAAATACTTTTCATTATATCTTGCTAGAGGACAATTATTTAAAATAATTGCTATTGAAACAGACATTTCTTGAAACTAAGAGCATCAAAAGAAATGAAATTAAGAACAAGGTAAAGCTTTTTCAAAGGCAAAATATTTCGCAGTGAGTGACAGAGAAACCTCTAGAAACATGGAGTTTCCTGCTCCCCTGCCACAGTTTACTGTGCTTCTAATCAAACTGAAAATTCTCAACATGCCTCAGTACCAAATGCTCTGAATTAGAATGTGAACAGTACAGAAAAGTAACAAAATTATTTTCTTTTCAGAAAGTACATGAAAACAAACTTAGGATTTCATGCTGAGATTGGATGACATTACACAACCAGAAAAGAAAAAAAAAAAAAGCAGGGTGTTCTTCTTTGATTACAAAGAGTCACTAGAACACCAAAACGGACCCAAAAATTGAACAAAGGAGAGATATGGACAGAGTTTCTCGGCCTTAGACGTACATTATCCTAATCACTTCTGCTTTTACCTGAGGCTAACCTATTTTTTTAATGCAAGCATTTATTCACATTGCTTACTTACTTCCTTACTTAATTAGTAACTTAATAATTGAAATATACCATTTATTTTGAATTCAAAGAGGCAATGTGTGACTCCATCCACAGATTTCAGGTTCCAGTTTTCTTTAGAGCCAGTGGACAAAACCAGTCCCTGATCCAGTATCTGTTCAAGAAGCCTGCAGTATGCAGTCTGGACAGGAGCCTGGTGGTTATTTCAGTCATAGCAAATACCCATCACTGAAGAATTTATTCCTGTTGACAGAGGAACTTGGTTATCTCCCATTCTTCAATACTTTCAATTTTTTTTCCCTTCTAACCATAGAATTTCAATTCTCGTCCACAGAACCTTAACTCTCAATATATTGCCAAATCTGCTTGGAAAACATGAGTGAAATGCACCAAAAATTTGAAAAAAAAAAAAAAAAAAGCCATGAGTGTTTTTTTAAATAATCACTGTAACCAAAATGCACTGAGATCAGATCAGTGTAGTGGATGACCACAATGGACATCATAAAACCTAATTCCAAAGCTTCTTTAAAGCAGTGACAGCCTTTGGATCAGACCTAGTTAGCAGCAATTAATTATCAGAGCTGTCAGTTTAAAATCTTTCACTCATATTACATTAATGTTAATTAAAAAAAAAAAATCCTACCAAATAGTTTAAGACTGAATTTCTCTTTCGCATTTGCCTTCTTGAAGCCCTAGAAACAACATCCCCTACAGCCCTGAAAACAAAGAAGTTGTGGTCTTGCAGGTGTATAAAACTCAGTTTAATGTCCTTAGAGATAATTGGGGACGCAAGGAAAATGTGGGGTTTTTTTAAACAGGAAGACTGAAGTGACTGTCTAAAGCAAAGCACATGTGCAATAACCAGAGAGTGATACTGCAGATGGCCATGACACTGTTTACATGAAATCTGATTACTTCCCTGATTTTTGGCACAGCATATAAAGAAGCTTATTTTTCCCCTACGTGTGTAATGCCTTTACCAGATACATCGAAGAGCTCAACAAACACATGCTTCCTATGCTTCACCTAACACAACCCACTGTCTCTTAGCCCTTAGGGATAAGGTCCTACTAGGAAACGAAAAGTCAGGAAACATTCAAATGGAGAACTCATCCAAAATACAGGTGCTAATGGTGCAACAATGCTCCTTCAGTGTGCAGGCTTCAGAAAGAAACCATAGCACACTATGAGGGTTATTAAGACAACATCAGCTGAAACAGCATTTCTAGGCAAACATTTGCTATGACTAAAATGAAATTATATTCCTCATTTTTTTCCAAACCAATTCATTATGATACAGAGTAGTAAAGTTACTCTGTTACTGTTCTTTATTACCTTTTCCTGGAAAATGGAATATGACAGTATGTAGTGATTTTAATTTTAAAAAAAAAGAACATAAAAAGTACAGTCGTATTAGTTGCTTTAAATAACTATTTTATGAATTATAATATGCTCAAGTAGACTGGTAATAACTACTAGAGCTCATAAGTTCTTGTAAGGCTTACCCTTCATTCAAAAAAATTATGAAGTATTATCTGGAACGTCACTTTTCATTTTTGTTATTTTTGTTTCTTGTTGATATTCTAAGGTACCAGAAAATGGAAAAACTGTCTTGGTCTAAAGAATCAACATACAAAGAGTCAAAAGGCAGAAGCATAGAAAGTAATTAAAAAGTTGAAGAACACCACTTTTTACCAAAGTCTACAGCTCAGAGAAAAGTTGAGCCCTGGGAAGAAACACCACCACATAAGCTGCAGCATACAGAGTGTAAATACTCAAATCAGCATTCCCATTTGAACGATGCGGAGCAGGAATAATTTGTTTATTCCAGTGACAGAGAGTACTGCTCCTAAACACATGGGTTTGTAGCTTAAAACCTAGGGCTGAAGCTTTATTAGAGCATCTTGCCTTTGACAAGATTTGCTGCAGGCAGGCTCTGAATCCCGAGATACAACATTCATTATTCTGCAGTGAGGCAGAACGGCAGCATAAGGGCAGTTTCTCACATATCGCAAGGCCCTGGACATCATTAAAAGACACTAACAATAAAAAGCAAAGTTAAATAAAAAAGTTTTCTCTTGTGTCACTACTTCTCCAATGGCTGCAACAGAATAGGCTGCACCAGGACAGAACACATGGCTATTCATAGCTACTAACAGAGTAAAACAAAATACTTGTGTGTTTTGCCACCCACCAGAGAGACCAGATGTTGTCTGTCAAGCTAGCTGGACAAAAACCTTCTAACGTAACTTTCTCTTACAAGAAGAAAGTTAATGTCTTCTTTGAAAAAAGTGCACCTCTCCTGGGACCTCTGATTTTAGAGGGATCTTCTTAGTAATTGTTTTAGAACTCAGACCTCCTGGTAATCTGCAGATTTATTATTTCATTTCACCATATAGGAAAAATTCTTCAGGATGATCATGCACCATACAGATTTCTTTTTATGCTGTGCAAGAAGTAAAAGATCCTCACTTGCCTCCATACCAACTTCACCCACTTCTAAGTATATGAAAAGTACATGAGTATATGCTAGTGGTCAAAATTTTAAGAACACTCAAAAGAATTCACCTGGGAAAGTCAGAAGATTACACAGCTTCAAATTTAAAGTAAATTCAGCATGAAAATAGAAAGGCTTTCTTCATCTTAGAGCATTATAGAATTTATCTCAGGCATTCATGACAGTAGACATTTCATGTCTACTGTATCATGTTACGTCTCTACATATTAGAGAGAGGAGATTGAAGACAACAAGATGTCAGGATGGAAGGTGAACATCAGGACCCCATTCTAGATTAATCTCTAATTTGTTTCCTCACCTTGCTGCTTGGACAGACCATCCTAACTAAGATGCTTGAATTACTTAGACCATTCTCACTAATTTTCCTGAAGTTTTTTGAGAGCTTGAATGCTCTGAAGTGGTATGTTGTACATTATCAGCAAGTCCTGATCTTTCTAAATGCATAATCAGTGGCAGATATACAACACAGCATTCCACCAGTACGTATTAAAGAAAAAAAAACAACTCAGCAAACCAAAGTCCAACCATCTACCTAGCACCACCACCATATTTACCATCAAGATATGCACTCAAAACACAGTCCCAGCCAGATCTCAAATGCATACAGAGTTGAACCATGAATCTGGGGATGGAAAAGTCTTAATCCAGTCCTCAGGCAGATGAAAATATAAATCTGTAACTCATAAAATGACAGTGAAAGCTTTCACAGAATTACATCTTAAGTTACGAATCACTGGCTATGATTTAAAAACCCTTGCAATGGATATGGAATAGAAACAGAGGAGTGAATACTTACCATGAATAGATCACTAAATGAAATGCTGCATATTGAAGAAAAATAATGATCCAAAGAAATTATGCAGCTCAGCTCTACAGAACAACTCAAAGACTCCACAGAACAATTCAAAGACCAGAGGACAACCATGGTGCTCGCACTGTTGCAGCACCATGATTCAAAGACCCAGGAGGAGATTCTGCCCTACAGAAGCAGTATGGAATCAGTCCAGTCAGGGACCATTATGACTTTACATAATAATTCTGCATTTTTTTCCTGACCTGTTACTTAGTCTGTGCATAAAACCTTGCCCCTGCCATAGAATTTCAAATTTCCATCTACCACATTTCCTAGTTATGGCTTTGTTCTTCTCAAATTCAGTTTTTTTTTATGTTCTGTACTGCAGGGCTTACAAACAGCTGAGTATCCAGTAAAGGACTGACTCTGAAAACCTATTTTGAGACAATAATTTTGTTAGACATTAAAATAACGAGCTCTATGACATTTAGTCCCTTTTAAAGCCAACCTTGAGCATTAACAAAAAAAAAATGCTGCAAAGGAGGAGATGCCACTATGAAAGAAATAAACCCAAAGATTTTTCCAGATGAAGAAAGGACACAGGAATAGTCTTGCTTCTAGGACTGCATATGACTATTAATGAGTCGTAGTCCTCAGAGAACCTTTCATAAGCTGTTCCCCAGCTGGGGGATGCTTGACACTGCAGCTCCACAGAGAGCCTCTATAAATACTCCAAGACCAAAAGAAATTGTGAGGATGAATAGCTTGCCCTTCATATAATTTACATGCTCAAAGTCACAAAACACCTCGCATATATCAGTAAGGCTCATGGCCTTAGCTTATGATTTCCTATGCAGTAAGGGAACAGCATCTCTTTTCTTGAATTTGAATCAAGGAAAATAAAAACAGACTGTAAGGTAATTTATGGTATGCCTGCATGCACAAAGCCACCGAGGACTACCAGAGCTACCCCTGCTTAAACTACCTCAGTTTCCAGAAGTGGTGCAGTTGTACTGAGGTGTCTCATAATCTGGGAACACTGCTGCCAACAGCTGAGCTGGTTGTTTCTCTCTATATTAAACAGCCATTTAGTTGTTTCAACAACACAAAACTATACCAAGCCTGTAACAGCTAAAGAAAAACATCCCTCTGTTCCTGAAAGGCTTTGGCTGAAATTCACTGCTGAAAAGTAAATAAACCACTAACTTACTGTCCCTAGAATGTGCCAACAAATAAATGGAGACAATAGATTTTGATTATAAATAATTACTAGAAGCATCAGAATCAATCATGTCTAATAGAAGAGAAAAGGTAGGAAGTGGGAAAGACAAAAGGTTAATCCTACAAAGACTGAGGGAATTACCATCAGGGATTTCCAAAGCTTCTTTTCTTTAAGGTTCCTGTCACAAATTAAAGGAAAATTTATCTGAGTAACAGTACTGCCTTACATTTTTTATAAGCGCAAACCAGAAAACATTAATACATAATTAATGGCACATTTTTATTTATTTATGCAGCCATGAACCTAAAAGAAACATGTAGAAATATACAAGTGAATCCCAGGGATAGCTTTTGGGAAGGCACCCAAATTTCTGAAGAGACTGAATTCTTATGGCAGAATGAGATTTGATAGCTATTGCTTCTGGTACAGGCATCAGGCATAATGGGTCTATATCTCATTCACACTCCTAGTACTGCTGTGACCTTAAATGAACATTTAGAAAACTTCCGGAAATCAACTAGAGCAAAATAAACTAGTAAAAGGTACATAGGGTGTATGTAGCTTAAACAGTAATTTTAGACATAGGGTAGTTTATCTATGTCTAAAAATGGACCTTTAATTACATGAAGTGTTTCCTATGAGATCTTATTTCAAATAATACAATGTATTATGAGAATCACAAAATGATTAAAAAAAAAAATAAAACAACTGACACTGGAATTGATTTTTAGAAGATAGGGAACTGTCAGCTTTAAGCTAAATTTAATATTTGACACTAGTGTAAAACCAGAATAGACAAGTATAAGCCTGTTTTATTGCTTATACAAACACAGTTGTGTGCAATTGGACACTGTGTAGAACTTGATCTTGAGAAAAAGCAATTGCAGATATGAGAAGTGGAAAAAATAAATTTCATGTGACTGTTTTATGGCACTTAGAACAAATTTAACTATAGTGTGTCAGTTTTACCCTTTAATGTCTTTTTTCAATGAGTAATTAAAAATTACTAACTCAAAGAACGCTGCATGACGGGATCCTAAGTCAGATTTACTAGATACAAAGAGCTACCAGTGGACAGTAACAGTACTCACAGGACTAGCATTTGCCAGCATTTATCAGTTCACCTGGAATTGGAATTTTTTTCCGGTTTGGCCAAATTTAGAAATACATCCTCTGACAGAAGGCAGGCTACAACCATCCCTCCCCCACCAGGTTCAGGAAAAAATAAATTTCCCTCGAAGGAAAGTGAAAGAGATAAAATCTATTTATTAAACAAACACACAGGAAAAGGATGATAATGCTAAATAATAAAACCTCCTGCTCTGCTGAGAGAAACCTGGGGGAAAATTCAGGGTCCTTTTGTAGATTTCTCTCTCCCTCCTTGGAGCTGGGACGGGGCAGTGGGCCCACCTCCAGGGCCAAGGCCTTGGTGGAAAGTCCTCCCAATGTATTCTGATGTTGAAACAGTCCAGCAGAGAGAAAAGTAAAAAAACCTAAGTCCCAGGAAAACAAAAGTTCAACTCTGCGAAGGAAAAGGAGCTGAGAAAATGAAACTGCCGAAAGCCGACTGGAAAGAAAAGCCGGGTGTTTCCCTTCCCTCTCGCTCTCCTGCCACAGCTGAAAAAAACCTCTCTGTCTCAGTGTGTCCTTGAACAAGCTGCAAACTGCTTTGAAAAAGTTTTGCTCAGTTTTTCCTTCCCCCTCTCAGGCTCAGTTTAAAGGCATAGAATGGCAAAAAAATTAGTTTCTTGGCATAGGGCAGCGATAGGGGATACACATCATAAAGTCACCCCAAGACAAAATTATAATTTCTTGCTTACGGATATTTTTGTTTCTGGGGATCAGAAAGAGGAAGAAGCCTATACACAGGAAGGAACATGGCCAGACACTGACTCAGGTACAGCTCAAAGTTATTTCAGTACTGTCTTAAATCAGACACATTTAACTATCATCTACTAACAGTATTAATAAGAAAAAACTGTGGTTGCCAGTGGGACTGCAAACCAAATGAATTCTTGATGCAGCATGACTGATATCAGCCTAAGTTCTATCAGGATTACTGCACAGCCACAGCTAGTTTTTTACTTCTGTAGTTTATCAGCAATGTACAGGAATTGGCTTTAAATCCAAAGAACACTTAACGCTTGCTTCAGTTCCACTGAAGGCAAGGAAATTAAGCCATGTTTAAAGTAAAATGTACACTTGGATACAGTAATGAAAAGTGACCTAAATCACTTTACTGCAGTAATTGGATCAGTATCTGAAAAGTCTTCAACTAATGTCAAACTATGATCATAGTTTTTTCTTTCCTCAAATCCTAGCGAGTCATGTCTTTATACATTCAATAATAGCAGGTGGAGGCTTTTACCCCAGAAAGTGTAAGTTACCCTTTGTGTAAGGGCCTCTGTGTAAAATAAAATGGCAGTCACCACAGCATTTTGGCATGAGACAGTTCCTGAAAGTGCACACTGAGGTGACTCTGGAGTACGTGTAAAGGAAAGCAAAAATGCTCAACTTCTGCATCTTTGCCAGAGGTGTGGCCTGTTTGTAAGATCAGGATTAATGGAGCTTAGAGCAAGAAGAAAAGCAAAGATTTTAGGGTTAAAAAGTGACATGTGTATGAAGTATAAGCAGGCTAAGAGAACATCTAAGTACTTTTATAAAATCTGATTTGCTATGTGTACAAAAAAGAAAAAAAAAGTGTAGTTCCTCCAATTGCACGGCAACATCAAATGCATTAGCCACAAAAAAAAGCCCTTCCAGAGTAGTTCCCTTACCATTTCATGCCAGGTCTCAAACTGCACCTATGAATAGAAGCATCAGTTTTGTGGGTCCTTTGTACAAACAAAAGTACAGACAAAAGTACAGACAAAATAAGTAATGTGGTAACAGGATTGGACTGTCACCACTGGTCTTTCACATCTTTTAAACATATATATTTACTGTTTTGTTCACCCGGATAAACTCAAACTAGCTACTAAAATACTATTTTAAAAAACCAATACAAACCAAGTCAACTATTCTGGTCCAATAAAACATTTGTTAATATTTAGGGCTAATTATAAAATGCTGTCTTACTTTTATATTAAATTTAATTCTTTGGTGTAGTCACCTAATATGAGGATCATCTGAACTCTAATATAGCTATATGAATTTGCATAGAAGTTTCTTGCTCCAACTTGGGTTTGTTTATTTTTTTTAAATGTTACTAGGACAACAGACCTCCAAATTCTGCAAATACATAAAAAGAACACAAATCATTAAGTATGCTGACATCATCTGGCGTAAGAATCACAAATTAGGGATCACAATATTTCATTTGGAAACAGCATTTGCTTTTGTGCTTGGTAGGTAAGAACATCTTAAATGATCAATAGCATAGAATAATTTTTGCAAATGTTTAGTTTTTCAAACATTATCCATGTTAACTAAACGAATCCCTGTTGACCCTAGTGCAGGCTATCAAAATATTAGGAGGTTGGAACAGAATTCTTTTTTTAGTCATGCCTAATCTTCATAAGCATTACATTTTTCTCAGGAAAAGAATCTTCTTGCCTTTTATCAAGCTCTAAGGTTCTCAGTTTCTCATACACAAGATTATAAATAATGTCTCTAATATCTCAACAGTCAAATACCACTATAGCTGTTTGGGAAGTGTTCTTCCACGTCAGCATACAGTCTTGCCCTTTCCTTACAATGGAGGGACTTAAATTATTTCACATTTCCTCCCCTTAGAACAGTAATTGAATGTCTTCTAATTAAAGGTCACTACAATGCCATGAGGGAAAAGGAAGGTGGATGAAGTTTAGAAGCTATTTATCTGCATGTATTTCTTGCTAAATTAAGAAAATTAATTTCAGAGAAAAATCGTGATGGTACAGGAAAGACTCAAATTACTTTATATGTGGCTAAATTCTAGGAGACAGAAGGATACAAGAAGCAATATTCTGCATGCAAATTCGGTTCCACATTCAATACTATTTAATATGCTTATTAATGATAGAAATAGAACAAAGAGTATGCTTATTACCATAGCACAGTCTGGAAAACAGGTTTAAAAGCTCTCCAGCAGCTAGAGAAGTCTGAAAAGCAGAGCTTGAGATCCAGAAAATTTGAAACTTACGCCAGAGGAATAAGCAGCTCCACAAACAGGAGTGGGCACTATTACTGAGTAGCAGTTCTGTAGAAATCATACAGGAGCTGCAGTGGATCTCAGATCATGAGACCCCATGTACCATAGTTACAAAAAGGGTGATCCTCATTCCATGGCACCTAATCAGACGTATAGCATGTCCAGCTTTAAGGTCTCAATAATTCATATCAGAAGTTTTATTAACAGCTGGAAGTTAGAAACAGCAGTAAAAACAATGAAAGATTGTCCAAGATGAGACCTAAGCAATAGTTTCATTTTGACACTGCACTTTAAAAAAAGAACTGATTTTCAGAAGACAAGCAAAATGATTAGAAGTCCAGATAACACTGAATAGAAAAAATCAAGATGTTCTGTTCAGACAAAAGGACTCCAGATGCCTGCAATGGTGCTACAAAAAGAGTGGAATTTTGCTTTTTTACATCTTTCATTCCATTAGGACAATGATTTGAGAAAACCTATAAAAGAACAAAAAATCTATATAAAAGAACAAAAGTAAACACACACCATTGAGAAGCTAAGTGATAGTATTCCACAAACTTCTTACTGTATCACTTAAGAAAATGTTTAAGTAATTAAAAATCATCATCTCTGAAACAAACGAAGACTTTTACGCTTTGGATTAAAATTTTAGTAGAAATTTCTGCATGTCAGAACACTTCTGTGGATACCAAAAACAAGTTTGGCAAAGATAAATTGTTTTGTCAGTGTTAGTTATAGTTAGTTACTTTCCCAAAGTATAGCTCTATATTAACGCAGACCTATAAAGGGCATGCCTTTGATGCTGTATTGAAAAGATAAGCAGCTATCATCTTGTTCATGCAAACTTCCTCTTTAACTGTGCATGCCTTAAGAAGCAGAAAAGAGGCAGTTAAAGTTTTGCAGCAAACTTCTGAAGATTCCATGGTTTCCTGTATTTGGAGAAAAGATTGTACTCCAAATGTCTCATGGGCACAGAATGTTAATGGAAAATTTTTGCTTAAAACCTCTTCGTAACTCCAGTAACTGGCTGGAGATAATACCTTTCACAGCCTGAGTTGGTAGCGGATTCTCACTTCCTTTAGTTATGTAATGCTTTAGTACTAAATACTATTACAGAGAGTATTATCAAGAGAACATGAAAGAAGGAAAATAGTCACTTTTTGTGTTCAAGACAGGGTACAAATGGAAAGCAATAAGAGAAAAGACGACATCTGAGGAGTAAAAGAAGTCTGGAAAAATCTTACACTTTCGTAATACCCAGTAAAGTAATAAAAAACAAACAGGATGCGACCAAGAAGCAGAAGATTGTATTGCAAACAGATGAATGTGGTTAACTCATAACTCTTTTCTGACGATCTAAACTCTAGTTTCCAGCTTTTAAAGGCTCATTTCCAGTGTTACACATTCCTTATGCTGGGGAAGGGAGGTCATTTTGAACGGAAAAAGCCATAGTGGCAAAAATGGCTACAGAGACTACAGAGTGATTATACAACTGATGTATCACGCTGTACATGAAAACTCAGCTTGAATACTTCTAAAATACTTAAAAGGATCTCACTGGGAAGCCTTTACCAGTTTAGGCTGATGCAAGTATTCTGAAGATTCATGTTTATACTTCCTTTTGCTAATTTACTATAATAACACATACATGTAATTTAGTGACTCCAGTAAAAACGTGGATTTGGGATCCCTTTAGATGTAATTTTCAAGGGGGGTTTCTTTATATTAGAGGGAAATATTAATCTGTATACAATTAATTCATCTTTTAATTGTCAATTATAACAAACTGAACAAAACAAAAAATATTAAGAACAGCTGTGAACTGAACCACCCTGAATTTAGTGATTTGTGATCTGAAATCCTTACACGCACAAAAAAATAAACGAAGAACACATTGCTTCTTTATTCCTATTTCTGACACCCGTCTAAAAACTAAAAATACCTGGGGTTTACCTAAATTAAGCTAATAGCATGTTGAACTTAAAACACCCCAATGGATTGTGGTGTGTCAGCTCTGCACGTTGATATATTCAACATTCTAATAATGAACTTTCCAAAGCCTCATACTGATAGCATTTCAATAATTGTTTCATAAATCAAAATACAATCATTTAACTATTGTTTTTATTCTTGCCTGTAAGTCAATGGCTGGTAATAATTTGCAGACTTCTCAGCGACGCTGAAATTGTACCTGGATTAAACAGGCAAGCATTATGACCCTAGTGAACAGTGGAAGGGACTCATAAGGTGCTGCTTTACTAATGCTTTGAAGAGATATTACTTTGTCATCATCATCATCATTTGACTTATTTGATATGCTCTACGAACAGATTCAAATATTTCTATCAGTATCTCCTTGAAAATCCTATCCAGTTGACAGAGTGAGTAACAAACACTCAAGATTAAGCAGCTTTAGCCTTTAATCTTCAGTGATTCATTGCGTGGCCTTGAACAATTGACAAAGTATGTTCTTCAAAACTGACCAAGTAATTTAACTTCTCTTGCAAAATTTAGCTATCTTATCTAAAGACAATAATTTCATAATTCATATGGATTCTGCAAAATCCAAAACGTGTAACGTTTTGAGACTTTGCATAGAGAAGCTGGATGTACTCACATATTCTGGGTATCTCACCGTCTAGAATTTCTATAAAATGCATTTGAAAGAAGATATTTTAATGTAACAATTCTAATGTAAGGTTACTCTTTAAGAGTTCAGATATTAAGCCACAGTTTTTCCTCATTCAGTATAGGATTTCTCCAGACTCCCAAAGTATAATTAGTAGATCTCCCACTTCAATAGCATAATTTTGAGTGGTGCAAGTTCGGCTTTGCTTCAGCAGGAGCCACAGTGACATGAATGGGAAAACTGCATTTTTTTAAGGGTGCCAGGTGCAATTTATGTGCAATTTATGTCCCCTACATCATTTGTACTGCATGATCAAGCTTAAACCAGAGCCTCTTCCTCCCCACTCTTATCTTCTTTGGAAGATCCTTATTTTTTCATTCCAGGCCTAGTTTGACAGAATCAATAGATATTCTGAACATGGTGCTCTGCACTTTCATAATGTTATCCAAATTTCATATGGCATTTAACCATGGCATCTCATGCACATATAAATTCATAATTTAGTTCTTTATGGTATTTATGCTTTGTTTGCATTTCAGCAGTCACTGGGGATGAGATGACTTCTGTAGCATTTTAACATTAGCAGATGCATACGTGATTATTTTTCCTTTATTTGCCTCTTATGCAATAGGGTAACATGCTGGCTAACAAAGGAAAAAAAAAACAACTGAAGAAGTGTAAGCCAGAAAGAGGAGTAACTTTAAAAATTAATTATGTGAATGACACTTCTCTTCCACCTTCTAAATAAGAAACAACCAACAGTCAAATTATGCAATCAATCAAAAACTAGTTAAACAATATACTACTTCATCAATTAAGTGGGAAAATTAGAATAAAGGAGGGAGAGAGGCTGTGTATAGTTTCAGGATGATACCTATAAAACCACAGAAAACAACTGAAAGGAAAATAGGTTAAGAAGAGTCCAAATTAAAAGGTTGAAAGGATCTACAACCAAATAACAGAAACACAGAATATCCTAAATTGGAAGGAACCCACAAGTATCATCTAGTCCAACTCCTGATTACACACAGGGCAACCCAGAAGTCAAGCCACATATCTAAGATCATTTTCCAAACACCTCTTGAACACTCAGGCTTCAGACAATGATCACCTCCTAGGGAGCTTGTTCCAGTGCTTGACCAACCTCTCAGTGAAGAACTTTCCTAATACCCAATCAGAATTTCCCCTGACAGAACGTTAAGCCATTTCCTTATGCCCCAAACCATTCCCTTGCATCCTAACTAAAAGAATGGGCAGTTTTCCAGGGTGCACTTGAGAGAGAAGGTAGTGACACTCATTCTCACACCAAATTAGTTGTCCCACTTCAAAGGCATAGGTAGTTTTGCAAGTATTTTAAGTAAGCAGCATATGCTTAGTTTGAAAGATTTGTATAACTGGTTCAAAAAATGAATTGTGAAAAACTAAGGAGCCAGATTAAAAAATACAGCATTTTCTCTAGTTAGAAAAAAATACTTAAGAAGAACATAAAAGATCAGAGAAATCTCCCTATGTCTAGTTTACTGTACCATGTGCTTCATAGAAGACAGCAGATATCCTTCCTGTAACCATCTATCTGCCTTACTGAACATAAACAAGGGAATTCAGGGGAAAAAAATCTATTCAATTCTGACTTAGAAAAAATAAAAAAACCCACACAACATGCTATTGTTACAGAATACATATCCCACTGAGTTAATCTAACTCAAGTTTCTATTTGCATAAATACACTTGCATTTCACCAGCAATTTTCCCGTATACCAGAAAAAGAACAGAGATATCAGAATAATAAATAATTCATAGTAAATTGCTAAACAACAGCTGAATGACAGATTCACCATCTTTCAGCTGCAATACAAATAACTAGTATTTGTATAAAAGCTCTAAGTTTGATTCAATTCAACTCAGGCTCCTGCTTACAAGAATTTCTGGCACAGTAGGATTATTTCACAGGAGGACAAGCAGAAGATCAAATTCCATAAAGGCACTCTCATAACTGATCTCTACAACAGACACCCTAGCTTAATTCAGCTTCCTTTGGCCCTTATCATTTACCCATCATCACAGAATCACAGAGTATGTTGAGTTGGAAAGGGCCCATCAACAATCTTTTGAGTCCAACTCCTGGCCCTGCACAGGACACTCCAAGAGTCACACCATGGGCCTGAGAGCATTGTCCAAACACTTCCTGAACTCTGTCAGGCTTGGTGCTGTCACCACTTCCTTGGGGAGCCTGTTCCAGTACCCAACCGCCCTGTGGGGGAAAAACCCTTTTCTAATACCCAAGCTAATCCTCCCCTGACACAACTCCAGGCCATTCCCTGAGGTCTTGGCACTTGGCAACAGAGAGATCAGTGTCTGCCCCTCCTCTTCCCCTCACAAGGAAGTGTAGACTGCAATAAGGTCTCCCCTTGGTCTCCTCCAGGCTGAGCAGACCAAGTGCCCTCAGTCACTCATCATGTAGCTTCCCCTCAAGGCCCTTCACCATCTTTGTGGCCCTCCTCTGAACACTCTCTAATAGTTTAATGTCTTTCTTACACTGTGGCACCCAAATCTGCACACAGGACTCGAGGTGAGGCCGCCCCAGTGCAGAGCAGAGCAGAGTGCTCCTGCCTTGCCCAGCTGGCGATGCTGTGCCTGATGCCCCTCAGGACATATTTGGCGCTCCTGGCTGCCAGGGCACTGCTGACTCATGTTCAACTTGCAATCCATTAGGACTCCCAGGTCCCTTTCCATAGCAGTGCTTTCCAGCTTCTTGTTTCCCAGTCTATACATACACCCAGGGTTGTGCCATCCCAGGTGCAGAATCCAGCACTTTCCTTTGTTAAACTTCATTTGGTTGGTGATTGATCAGCCTTCTAATTTGTCTGGGCCTCTCGGCAGGGCCTCTTTGCCCTCAAGGAAGTCAAAAGCTCCTCACAATTCAATATCATCAGCAAACGTGCTTAGAATCCCTTCCAGTCCTGCATCCAGGTCATTTATGAAGATGTTGAAGAGCACAGGGCCGAGGATGGAGCCCTGTGGAACCCCACCAGTGACAGGTCACCATTCTGATGTCCCCCCATTCACTACAACCCTTTGTGCCCAACCCATGAGCCAGCTGCTCACCCATCTCATGATGTGTTTATCCAGTTGTGTGCTGGCCATTCTGTCCAGAAGGATCCTGTGACAGATGGTACTGAATGCTTTACTGAAATCCAAAAACATTACAACTGGCTGCCCTTGATCACCTAGGTGGCTTACCTTATCACAAAAGGAAATTAGGTTGGATAAGCAGGACTTTCCTCTCATGATCATCTCTCTCACTGGAATTTTGTGTTGTACAAATTTCATGAGAAGCAAATGCAACTCATTTTAAATTATTTTGACAGCTTGCTTGAAAACAAAAAAACCCCCATACTTTTTCCAAATCTCTAACATTTTTCTAAAGATAGCACTTTCAAATTTGTGTATGCTTCACTTAGAAAAACAAATCCTAAATGTATATCCAAATTTCATGAACAAAAACAGCCTGGCTGAAATTCTTCTGACTTGAAATTTATTCAGTACTCTTTTTTCTTAAGAATATTGGGAAAATTTAGCAGAATTGAACATTCCTTGCAAATTCTGTTCTCATGTTACAGATACAAAGTATTCTTAAAAAAGTTTTCCCAAAAAGTCTGAAAGGGCAGTGATATTACCTCCATAAGTAAATCAAATGCATATATATATATACAGAGTAAAAAACACTTCCGAATACTAAAGACTCCCATAAAGACAGACTAAAAAAATCAATATTTAAGTTACAGGAAAAAAAAAAGGCGTCTTTCAGAATTATCTCCTCGTTGTCTCCTCAGAAGCAATGTGATTTCCATTAATTGCTCTAGACAATGCCAAAATTAGATGATAAACAAATGCAAAGTCCTAAAACTTAAAGCACGGAGAACTCATTTCTATCTAGTCCAGTTACATGCAGTGCCCAGCCTATTCACTAAGAGATTCCTGTATTACATTACCTATCTGAGCTAGGAAAATGTTTCCAAGAAAAATCTAAGGTCATGACTAGTCTCTTGCCTTGCCTTAAAATATTTCAAAAGTAGGACCTTATGTCTGCTGAACTAATTCTTATCTAAATAATTTTGATATTTTATGAATTCTTTTATTTCAAAATACTGTAAGGATTGAAATTATGCAAAGAAATTAAAAACCTTTAAAACAAAAACTGGTAAAACTTTTATTTTAGCCAAAGATATAAGGATGATATTTTAATGTGGAAAAAAGTCACTGAAAATTCAGTTCACAAAATTTTAGTCTAAAACCTTTTGAAGATGTCATTACTAGAATAAGACAACATCTTTTTCAAAGAAAACATGCTAATGCCAGTGCAGTAACAGCTGCCTACTCCTCCTTTGGTTTTTCCCGGAAGTACTGCAGAAACATTACTGCTCCTATAGCCACCAATGTGCATTATGGACACTTGGCCATACACAGCACTTAAATTCTTTGCAGCATGAATTCAGTTCTCTGAAGGGGTCTGTACAGCACATATGTATGTATGATTTATACCATTTGGTCATAAATGTACACCCTATTCAAGTGAGAGGATGATACCATGTAACCTGTACTGTGCTGTAAAGCTCTGTCTGATTTTGATTATTTTAATGATTGCTTAACCAGTGTTTATGATATCTGTAATGTTTACTGGAAACAAATTTAGGTTTTCCTGCAGATATGCTATAATGATGATAAATAGCCTCAGAATAAGAAAAAAATCTTTTGGACCTGGCTGTAACCTGATTATCTGATTTTCTGTTTACCATCTCTTTGGGGTATCCGTTATCATCAAAACTGTGATATACTGGTCTTTACAGAGTACTAGTCTTAATGAGGTAAGGTTGATCAAAGAAAGCTAAATAATTTAGAGCACTAAAAATGTCAACATTTTTAAAATGTATCACCTAACAAATATTTTATTACAGTTGTTTCATGAATCTATTTTCCAGAAGTGGATTTCTTGTTGGCTAATTTCTACCTAATCCTAAAAGTATCATGCATCTTGATTGTCTCTGGTTATCACTCTTCTCCGGTAGTGTTCTTTGGATTAGTGTAATGCTAATCTGTGTACCACTATCTGAAGAATCTTGCTTCTACTTTCCATATGTTGCTTTTTCCCTTTTAAAGACATTCAAGTTTGGCTAATATTGCAATGTTCTAAAGATCATTTCATCATTTCCTATCTAATGGTTGTGTGGATGTTTTACTGTCTCAAAGAATTTTTATTTTCCTTATCCAAAATATCAAAAGATTATTAGTTTCTCCACAGATTTATTTAGCTTTCGGATATCTACTCATAAATGTTAATTCCTACCAGTTATCTTCTTTTTTTATTATACATTCTTTTGTTTATATTGCCATTTTCATTTCTCTTAACTAGGTTTTTTAAAAGCGTTGACATTAAGTTTTCCATTTAGCGAACTATGCCTTTTCAAGTATCTAATGAGGTTTTCTTCGAAATAACACCCAGTCATATACATTGCAGTGGTGTTTTTTTAACATTTTCTTCCCATAGAATTTCACAAGGATAAAATCTGAATGCATTAAAACTATTTATTTCACAGTCATGACACACTGGTAGTGAGAAATGCCTATTTTTCTATTAGAAATATTGACTGTGCAGTACATCTTTGTAAAGTAGCACTAGACAAATCAAGCAAGGTGAAGCTTTTTCCAAACTGTTACTAAGACTCTCGCATCACTAAACTGAAGACAAGTTTCTACATGAAAATATGAGTTTGGGATTTTGTTTTCACTGGATTCTGAATCGAGGGGAAAATAAACATATAATAGGAGAATGTAAGGAGGAGACAAAACTGTTTTTAGAAAGGGAAATCTGAGAAGTGACAACAATAAGGCAGAGACAAATATTCTGAAATCTCACTACTAGATGTTTTCCCTCACATTATTTACCCAGTCTATTATCCTCCCCATTACTTTATATATCAGGTGGAAAGTTTGCTACACCTTTTAAGACAAAAAGAAAAATAACAAAAAAACCTAATACCATGCTCTGAAGTGGTCCTGTGATACAACTTGGGTAAATTAATCATAAAGCATGTAGTGCGTTCTGAATGGAGCTAATACCTGGAGTCAACTAGCTATAGAAGGCATTCCCAAACACTTTCTGGTGATTACATAACCCTGCCACTTGCAAGTTTATCAGCAAAATGGGATCTCTGAATATCAGCCACAATAGTGGCAATTCAGGGTAAGCAGATTCCTATCCTAAACCTGAAATCAGATTAAAAAACAAGAGTATCTGAGAGAGCTGCTTACTCTCTTAGTATTTGTTCCATATACCATGTTTGTTTTTAAGATTTTGTTCTTTTGGTTCTTTGTTGAGATGCATTGAGCAAAAAATATTTTCAGCAAGTTCAGCCCTGCTGACTCCTGCTGGATGCACATGGAAATATTATTTATCCATAAAGTCCCAAAGTTGCTTTCTTCTGGATAGAAAGAATTAACACATCATTTATAATTTTTTTCCCAAGTTGTGCAACACAAAAGAACTGCAAAGTGTAAGGGAAACACACACAATCACAAACTAATTTTCATGTATTTACATCACTTGGATCTATATCAGAGTAAGTGCTGATATTACTTTAATGTTCATCAATGCCATTATCTTCCAACAGTGAAAATGACAGCCATTTTTCACAGTGACAATCAGGAAAAAGTGTCACTCCAAAGCACAGGTTTTCTTTCCAAATTAAGCTTTCAATGTCTTCTAAGGTTATTATTGTCAATATACTATTGCTCCAAAAGTACTTCTTTAACACAATTCTGTGTTCTTGAGTAATTATAATGCGTTACTATGGTGGACAGTGGGGCAAATTCTTAAATTCAGATGAGTGGTAACAACACCACTTTATGCATTAATGATCTCTTCAAATAAGCAAATGCAAATACAAAATTAGGAAATAAGCCTGAAGGAATTGCATAGTTTAAGATAAGAGCCCACTCGATGTAATACTGTAAATATACTGCCTTAAAGAAAGAAAACTAACAAAAATTGGCATGGATAACAAACCTTATAAGCTTTTGAATTATTAAAGTTTTAAGAGACTTCCATTACTTTATTATAGTTTTCACTTCTACCCAGCTATAACTGAAAAGAAGTACATGCAATCTGAGTGTCCATTAAGCTTTTAAAGCAGAGTAAATCAGAGAATTCAGCACTACAGAAGAAATTTTATAAAAATGAGTTACAAGGCAAAAATAATTTAGTTTGATGGATACTCAGAAAAGAGAGTATAGCTAAAACAGATGTAATAAGAAACTTAGATGAATGTGTTTAATAGAAGTGTTTTTAAAAATTAAAACCATAACAAAATGTTAATGGGTATATGGCAGTGGTACTTAGCGTGGTAAATCTTTTGGGAAAAAACCTGACACTCAACTGAAAAACAGATCAAAGTACTAGCCCACAATTCAATGAAATAACAATAAAGCAGAGAACTGAATTCCAGACCCCCACAAAGTGGAAGTCCGCTGAAGGTCCGATGCAACTCGGGCCCAACAACAGTCATCTTTATCAGCTTCATTTTTGGTTTTTTTATTAGCAAAATTTGTCAGCTAAAACTGAAAAATCTGCATTTTTGCCAGAAGCTCTCACAAATGAGTGGAGTGCAGCATCATGGTATCTTTTTTGTCTAAGGCTCCACTGCTCCTAGAAAAGCTGAAAAAGCTAAAGCAAATGACTACAAGAGACTGCAGATTGTAAAAGCACTTCCCAAAGATAAGAAAGGCATGAAGAGACCTGAAGATCTGCCCTTCCCAGTGAGCCTTCCTCTATCAAGAATTAAGAGGGATAGAAAATTCCACCTCCCACAGCCTTCCCCTACACAAGTATGAAACCAAAAAGGACATGAGTATATTCTAGACTCATGAGAGTCTAGAATCCCATCTTTTCCAGAGAAGTGTAGAAGGAGCTGCTGTGGGATGTGTTACAAAAGCATGAACTGATTGTATCCAAAGGTATGGTTTATTCCATAGAAGATTCTGAAAATGAAGCAACTGAAAGCTTACCTGGCTTCAGCATTTCCCTACACTAGTTGCTCTGTATCTCATCCTTCGATGCAAAAAGTACCCCACAGGCTAATTAGGGTGCTTAGAGATCTAATTTAATAATGTATCCTCTCACAGCATCCTGAAGACATCCAGAAACATTTGATTCTGTAAATTACCACCCACACTTTCCCATTTGAGTGGATTAAAGCCCTATGGCCCAGAGCTAGTAGCTAGGCCAAGCTTAAAAAAGAGACTTCCAATTTGTAAATGAACTGATTTCATTAGCAATCAATGCTTGTGTGCTTATTCAGGCTTGTAGATATATTTTCACTGCATTTTTAAACAGAGTAAGCAGAAATGGAACTTCAGCTGGTAACTTCCAAGCAGCTGACTTGCTCAACCTTAAAGCACCTAGTTCACACAAAAATCACAGATTTTTGTGAATAAATGAGAATTAGTTAAGAGCAATATTACCATTGTACTTCATGCTAATGACATCAAAAAGAAAACTCTCTGCATCCATTTAATAAACCAAAAAAAAAAAAAAATCCTTCCCTCCCAGGCATAGCTAATGCAGGAATAAATGTAATAAATACCACAATACATTCAATCTTTAGTACAGCATTGCCTCAAATGATTGGCAAGTTACTGCAAACATTCTCATTTAGGCTTTTCACCTCTCCTGTGTGAAAACTAGAGGCACAGTTCTTTATGTCTAAACAGTGATTGGACAAGAACCTAGATCTGTGAGTTAAGCTGCATGTGTATGCTAGTGTGTGTCTGCACATTTATTTATATACACATTACCCATTCTTTCAGGAGTTATACCCATTGTTATCACCCTCATTGTGGCTGCATAGGATCTTGTCTTCTGCTCTGCCTCTCCAAACTCAGTTGTCCCAAATTACAATAGCTTCCAGCCAGGAAAAGCTATTTAAAATCTGAAATACCTCAGACACCAAAAAAAAAAAAAAAAAAAAAAAGTAATATAATACTACAAGATTATCCCCAAAAGGAAGTCAGTATGCTGGAGAAAACAAGCAAAGTAAAAAAAAAAAAAAACAGATACCCATATTAATTATTAATTCTAGCTTTTTCATAAACAAGTTGACCAGTGATAACTAAAACTGACAATGACTTTTCAAAACCTTTTTAAAAGCTCCCACATGATAAAAATAATGTCCTCTTTGGAAAATAATTGCTTTTTACTGTTGCTTGTTGGTAGACGTGATTTTGTGTTTTCATATGGAATAAAGACCTAAACAGCTCAATATGACAATCATTAGAGGAAAATTATTATGTGAATTTAAAAAGGGGGTGTTCTTTACTCTGCCAAAACCAACTTAAATCAATTTAGCTTTGAATATTGATAGTGACATAGACTCATGCTGAATAAGAGTTATTTTTAATGTAGCTGCAGGAGAAATTTAGCTCTGCTACAGATCATTACTGCATACCTCATATGCCTCATTCACTAGCCCAGCCAGATGCAATTACAAGGAAGCCATCCAAATGCAAAAGGCCTCTTTAAGAAAGCTGTCATGTACAGCTTCTCTGCAATAAGGGAGAATTCAAATATTGATACATGGCACCTGGACTGTTTCATTTCTCAGTTATTATATTTATCCCTATTTTATTTTAAAGCACTGCTCATTTACATGAAGCACACAACAGTAATCAAAAATAACATCCAGTTCAAGAATAGAATGTGACCCTCAAGTTGCCAAGTTCAAAGACAAAAGAAATATAAAAACTTCCCTTGGTACAACTGCCCCATAGACTGTCACATGGCTTCCTTCTTCTGTCTTCTAGTTCCAAGTCCCAAACAAACTTCCAACTCCCTTTTCCTCTCGAAGTCCTATCAAACTCCTTCCAGACTCTAACAGCCCTTGCTGAAACCCTTAATTTTTTTTGATTTGTATTTCTGCTGTGGAACAGTCAGAGCACTGAAATTTTTCTTTATTAAAGGAATCTTCTTAATCCCAGTGCCATGACAGGCTTCTAATACAGACTTACAATTTCACACTAACACGGCAGAGCCACAAGAAGGTGGTGAGGCAGTTATATAAAATTGTGTTAACATAGTGCAGCCCACAACTCCACACTATTTTTCAGTTGCAAATTCAAATTTTGTTTTCTTTATAGGCTACACTTACACATTTCCTGAATTTCAGATAAACTGTTGGATAGATGAAGAGCAGGGAGAACAGATGGCAAAAACTTAGAATGTAAAATATTTTCAAGGCAGGTATAAAGGCTCTGAAAATTACATAGTTTTTGTAATTGTAAAAACTCTGCTGAATTACTGCTGCCGCAGAAATACTGCTGCTGAATTACTGAGTATCAGAAGCTTCTCTTATTGCATCTTCTCCATTGACACAATCTGACACAATCATCCACATAGCTAAACAGTCTTGAATCAGCTGAGTTTGGCTCAAATTCACAGTTTAAGAAAACCAGGAAAAACAGCCTAGCACAAGTGAAAGATGGGCAATGCAAAAAGTAATAACACTTCTCTGCCTGCCTATACCTTTTTGGTATGGTCAGTGTAACTGTATAGAATAAAATCCACACTACCATGTGACAATTTGTCTCTGATTCAAGCCTGTGTAAGCATGTAAGAATATCTGAAAAAGAAAAAAAAAAAACACAAAACCTAAGAAATACCCCTAAAAACAGGGAAAAAAACAGATGGCATGAAAACTGAATGGTGTGCACAAGCTTGCTTATAAAATTTATGAAGCTCTCCATAGAGCTTGAAAGTGATAGGGTAGCTTGGGATCCCCCGGGATCTCTGCATCCTCACAAGACAACAACTTTTGTGAGAATGTAAGTCTTTACTATTTGTACAAAACGGTTATAATAAAAAAAAAAAGAAAAACAGTAACTGGTATAATATGTACAAATTAAAACAAGTGAAAATCCATGCTTTTGCTCTATTGCAAAAGGATATTTTATGACACTTGAGGACTTCATAACCATAGATTTATTAATTCTAAGTAACCATTAATTATGCAAAATTACTAATTCATATTATTCAAAGTTAAATTAAATAAGATATGGAAGATAGCTTCCTTGAAGGTAGAATGGCTGACATTAGCTGCAAACTGGGTAGACAACTTGCAATTGCCAGAAATTCATTTCTGTACCTGAGAATTGACTTTTACTGTACCACTTTATAGATCAATTCTTCTTTCTAGGGTAAGCATTTTGTTGCTTTCTTGTCCAAATGGTGCACTCATCCATCTATTTTTCTCACTTTACATTTACAATTACAAAGAGTTTCCCTATTAGCTTCTAGGTGTGTGCTGTTAGTTTGTGTTCCTAAGGAAATGTACAGAATTTACTTATTAAATGTAGAATTAATTTATCACATTTCACTCAAAGTAGAAGCAGTGTATTCCTCCATTTTTCAGGTTCAATTAATTTTTTCCTTTTATTCACCCCTTTCCTTCTTCCTGCCTACCTTCCATATGACATTTTTCTGACAGGAACTACTTCAGACATTTTGTCTAGATTGCTCAATCAGTACTGTCCATTTTTCATGGTCTTTTTTAGGCTTCACAACCTCTCTTAATTTGCAGCTCACACCTAAAGGTGGCAATTCCAAGACACATTTAATATAAAGTCTAAGAAAACCTTCTTTTCTAAGACAAACCAGGTGAGAAGAGTATTGGCTGAAAATCATTATTTTTTGAGAGCTGGTCTGTGGAGTTGTGCAACAAAAAGACAGTTGATATGCAATCTTCCACCATGCCTCCCTTCTATTTACGAAGCAAAAAGAGGTATTGCTATTCAGGTATGAAGTGCCTTAAAACACAAACTTGGCTCTTTTCAGTATACATAAAATACATTGAATGAGAGACAAAAATTATATGCACTGGCAAAGATCCAAGGATAAGAAAAGAAAAAATTCTTTACAGGAACCATGCAAATCTTCATAATAGGATGACCAGGATCTTCGAAAGGCACATTAAAACTCTTCATGTTTACATTACCATGAATCACACTAAAATATCGCATGGGAAAAAAGAAAGTATGTTAAAAGAATTGGAAAGAAACACAAATTATTACAGTTAAATCTGGACAAATTTGAGATTTTTTGTCAATATAATCTTTCTAAATATACTCTGATAGAATTCAATCAATAATGGTTCTACTTTCTTTCTTCATTGCATTGATTCTTAAATAATACTTTTTTTTCTCTCATCCAAACGACTGGATGGAATCAGATAGCAAGATGTTCTTCATTTATGCATTTTTCTTCTGCTGCTTAGAAATTGATTCCTGCTTTTCAGTAGCAGACCAACAATACTGGCAATTATAATAAGTTTTAGTAAAGACTTAGACATATGGTAGAACACAAATCTTTCCAATCTACTTGCAATACTTGAGCTTTGCATGCTTCAGCAGCTTTGCCAACAGTTTGTCAACATGCTTGTAATCATTATTACTCTTGATTTATTTGACAGAAATTAGTTACTTTATGATCTAAGCTTTATCTCTGTTCTTCTTTCTTTTGCAATATACAAATATACAGTATGTAATACAGCAAGCAGACACTGAATACCTTTGTGGTCTGTTCAGGGCTCACAGGTAGGCATTCTTTATGACCAAAGGAGAGGTCTCATTTGCCATTTCATCTGTGAGCTTGCCACATGCACAGGACCAGCACAACGGCAGCACCTTGCACTCAAAAATATTGGTACAGTTGTGGTGACCACCTTTTGTATTCCACAATGCAAGTCTGAAGTCTTGGAAATCCAGGAAAAGGTAAACCAAAACTATCTTTCATTTTTCAAAACTATCTTTCATCATGTTCTGCTCATCAGGCCTAAAAGGATGATCTGTGTGAATTCTGCTGTCTGACTCTCTGTAAAGGCACATGGAGTGCTACGGGATGTAAAAATGGAAGGCAAAGGCAGTCCAAAGGAAATTTTAAGGTCCTCTTCTTATTTTAGTAAGCATCCCTGTATTTTTCAGTACAGAATCAGTGAATAAAATATACCAAATATATAACCGTATTTGAAAAGTACAAGCAAGGAATAAATATGAGCAAGGAATAGATATGAGACCATCTGCCAGATGAAGTGCCTTACCACTAGAGACATCATCCAGTTTTCCCAAAAAAACTTATACTCTACCTGACTAGTAGAATCTGGCTCTAACAGGAAAGGTGTCACTTAACTCTACCATCTTTGTATACTGATGCATAGAACATCCTCTTTCAAGACGAAACATCTCTGACCGAACAAAGCTAAAAGCTCAGCCCTCACATGAGAAGTGAGAGACCTATTTCATAAAAAACAGACACTGTCAGACACCTCCTCTAACACCTGACATTTGGAAGAATGGCTGCATATGGCAACTTCATCCTGAAGAACAATACAGACACAACAAATCGAGCAGTAGGCCAGGAATCTTTAGATCTGGACTGCAAGTCAGCACCTACATGTGCTAAAAGATACTGAATTTCTTTTTTCAGCACCATGGCTTTTCAGATTCATTCACTACTCTCTCTTCCAATCTCCCATTTTTTCCCCTGTATCCCTTCCTGTACTACAAAGTAGTCAACCTTCAAGGTAGTGGTAGGAAAGACTGTTTGGACTGCATCAGAGGATGCAGAATGATTACCCTCCTTCATCCATCTCTACGAGAAGTCACTATCAATCATTATGTTTTAACCCAATTTAAACATAAACCAGTCTTATTCTTCATAGTATTAAAGTGCTTAAGGTATTTGGTGAATACTTAGTTACCGAAAGGCTGAGGGTTTTTTATTATGATATTGGACATAGCAGGGTAGTTTGAAGATTAAAATTATGTTTGTCAGCCAGTTTGCTCAAGGATGTAATATATGCAGGTCCTTACCACAAAAAATGAGAATTATTTTGTTTTCTACTCTTTTGTAATTTTCCATCTCTTCTCTTAAATGTTTCATCATCCATACAATAATGGTTTTCTCTGTGTAACATTTCTAAACAGAAGCAGATCCCTCAGTAATTGCATGAAGCCAAACAATTAACATTTCAGAACACTTCAAACTAGAAGACTTTTTCACAGCAAGGCCACTGACTGTGATATGCAAATGCCAAATCATTTGAAATGCTTCCAAACACTAAATGCAATATTTTTCTCAGGTGGCATTTGATTGAAATTTGCACTTACAGATATCACAATATAATTTGATGCCTTCAATGCTTCATTTGTGCCTTTAAGTTATACTGGATAAGCAAAACCACAGCTTGTAATCTACACAGATATGGCACAATCCTTATGCATACATTCCATAATGCACAGCAGCTCCCATAGGATTGGTGAAAACAGAAAGAAAAATGGGAGTTAAAATGAATAATACATCAGTCCTCCAGCATAAGTATGGGAGTGACTTTTTGAGTCAAGGTGAAGTCAGGAGGTGAGGAAAGTGAAATACAGACACTTGGCTTGTTTGCTGGAAAGTTTCAATCATTCTACTTGCACATTTAAGTAAGTTACATCATCTACAAGATGTGACAAACTCTGCAACTGCAGAACAGAAAGACCTTATATAACACTGAATAGCTGTTAAAAACATTTTCCTTCCAACAGCAAATATACTACTGTATTTAAAAAAATCTTTGAAAGGAAGTGAAACAATGAAATTCTTGTAGAAACATATGGAAAAATTATATTACTCACAACACCTGAAATTAAAAACTACATAGATCATATTTTAATATAAATGGAGTGAAGTTATAGATTGGATTGTAGGTGGATGATAACATGGACTACTGGCCCTGATAAACTGACTATAACCTCAAAATATGTATATATTTCTTCACTTGAATTGTATTTCAGAGTAATTGTACCTCCTGATTATAACCATCCAAAGGCACAATCTGGCAGTGAACAGAAACACTGCAGCTTCCAGAATTTTTGTACTTCACATATAAAGTACAATATATCATAGCAAAATAATAGTATTAGAGAACAATGGTATTGTTCCAAGGTGTGAATCATATGCTGCAAAGCAATAGGATTCTAAGAAAAAAAAAAGGTTCAAATAACAAATTTTAAAATTACAACCTTTTTATTAAAGCTATTCAAAATCAAGACTAAAATATAAACATATTTTTAAAGCTGAACAGGAAAGCCAAGGACATACCTGTTTGTGAAAACTAAGTGTCTTTCAAAATATCTTCCAAGTAAATGCTAATTTACTTCTGCGCTAAAAACGTTGTAAACTGGCAGAGAGGGAATTTATACGTTTGTGAACTGGGCCATGCAAAGGTTGCTTGAGACCTTCCATTCATCTTTTCCTACTTCTCAGAAGAGAACAAGTGCTTTTTAACTCTGTATGTGGCTAGCATCATTTTCTGCCTCAGGCACTAAAAAAAATTCAAGTTACCCCTTTTCTAGTAGTTCCCAAAATTTAAAACACAATTGTTCTTACATGCTCATTTATTCGGTGAAGAGTTCCAGTGAGACAAGCCACCCAGCATTTGTGTCTGTTTCTCTCATGACTGAATGGCAGACCCCTGCTGCTGACTCTATTTCCATTCCAACAAGAACACAATATTTAGCAGATCAGATTTCTTTTTTTTTTGCCTAGATAAAAATGTTCTATCATACTAAGGAAGACGCATGTGCTGCTGATATGTAAGTCTCTCCAATTTAATTAAAATAAACAATTGTGTAGTGCTTAAATGGGACTTAGATAGTAAAATGATCAGTTTTGATTCTGCAGAGCAGCAAAATGGCACTTTGACACTGATCAGAAAGCTCCCAGTTGCTGGTCAAAGCAGTCAGCATTCCAAACTGCACCGCAAACAGAACTGAAAAATGTATGATATTTTAAGCATACTTGCTTTGGGCTAGTTACCTGGCTGCTAGGTATTGACTGACTAACACAGCCTCAATGCACTTCATAGCAAGACAAGCACAAAATCCAAGGTCTTCGATTTCAGCCTTTTACCTGCTCATGCTTTTTTTTTTTCCTCTACACCTTCACAATCTATGTTATACTGGCAATCAACTGTCAGTCTTTAAAATATTCTAATGATACTATTACTTCATGTAAACTACCAGTAATTCTCTGAGTACTTGACACTTAGAGGAACTGCTCAAGAAATAGATTAGGCTTTAACTAACACTTATCCTATTTTAATTTAGTTTGTTTCATATGGAAAATATCTCCACTATTCCTTGAATAGAGTGCTTAACAGAGAAATTATACTTAAGCAGATAGTTTCTGTATAGATTAGTACATAATTATATAAATATGCACTTACACATTTACTTTAAAATAACATGTTTTTATAAAACACCACAACTTTTAAGACAATATATCCATTTCCAGGAATACTGCTTGTGCATGCATCATGTTACAAATGAACAGACCTAGCTTGAGCCAGAGCTGTCATGTATCAGAACAACAGCCAAGTTATCTTTCATACAGGAGGTACCACTGAGACCACATACAGAGAAATACACTTTATCTGCACTTTCACAACATGCCTGCACTTACCACCACTCAAATACAAGAAGGAAGGAGTTATCTGTACTCTATTGAATTGTTGACTTTGTCAAATGCAGCTTAACTTCAGTGGAGTTCAGCTATAATGTTCAATACTTCATTGACTGTAATTGCAGCCATTCCATGCTCCCAAAAAGCCAGCTTATGTAACATTACAGGTAGCTCAATATTCTCCATGACAAAGTCTAGCTATTCTAATCTAAATTATTATGTGAGTTTTAAAGCCTGAATATTTTTTACTTTATGAATATATATGTCTTTGCAGAGACCACAGAAAAAACAGTTATCCTGGGTTTTTTAATATGGAGTTGAGTGTCTTGTATTTTTAAAAAAGCTTGTGAAAGTACCTTAGATACAGACAAAATATATGGGACATCCCAGATAGCACCCAAAGGAAAAATAATCACATATACCTGATACTTAAATGCTGAGACAGATCTACAGCATGCAGTAAAGGTAACTTCTGTCCATAATAGACCTGTGTCATTATTCACAAGCCTTTAAGAAGATTTCTAAATTCATGTTCCTGAAATTTTTACTTCTCCACCAAACTACAGCCATTTATCTCTTTAAAGATCTTGCCTCCCATATACGCCTCACAACCCCAAGCTGCAAGTAATTTCTCATGTTTTCCTGAATTGAGTACTGCATCAAAGGAAAGTGGCTATTAGCAAGTTCTGTACCAAGGGAAGGTGGCTATTAGCGGATCACAAATGTCATTTCATGAGAATTTACTGGGGTTTCAAAAAATTTCTTGTTACAGGGTGCAGAAACTTCAAAATTCTTTCCCTGAATCTTTCAATGAGTTAAAGGTATTATTAAGGTACCTTCTTTTCATATCCTAAACAAAGACTTGGGCACCCATAAGGTTCATTCATTCTTCCCTATGTAAACTAGTTGGTCTACTAAATGATCTCATCCCTCTATATCTGACAGAGTCCAGCAGAATAGAAAGCTTGAAACCAGACCCGAATTTACAGAGATTTGCCTTATAGCATCATCTTGATAAATCTTCCCTAATTCACTACCTAATCTGCAGGGAAGTCAGTGCAACATCCTAGCTCCTTCTGCTGTCTCCCTGTTTCACAATCTCATTTTCAAGAAATGAATTATCTAGCCTAGTGAACATTCTGGGCTTTAAAAGTAAGATTTATGGTTTCCCAGACCTAAACTTTGAATATATAATATAGGATTTATATAACAAATAATTTTCAAGTCAATTTCAGATAGCAGAGATGGGGAAAAGACCATCATGGAGAAAAAAAAAAGAGAGAAAATTACAGCAATGTAAAATTAAGCAGCATTGGTTTTTCATGCTTTGGTGTAAGAAAATAAGTTGCAAGGCCAAAACCTAATAGCTTTTTAGAAAGTACAACACAAGTCAAAGGATTAAGGGTAAAATCCTCTTGAGTTTGATTTCCAATGCAAGCATAACAGACAGACTGTCTTCACCTGTTATTTCTTTCGTGCCAAACACAGAAACATCATAATAGACCAGTGCCTGAAGGACTCCAAGACCATTACTGTTCCATGACTAAGACCATTACTACTTTTTTTTCTTTGCAGAAGAAAATCATAACTGTTTCAAAATTCTAAGCCTAGCTACATTTGTATGCAAGATAAGGCTTCCCTCATTCCTGAAAAGAGACCACATTAGAAAGGCAGATCCAGAAATTCAGCAGGCTTCCAAAATCTTGAAACAGCATCCAAGCCCTCATGAGTGCAAGGATAAATCAAGTGTTCACAGTGGCTCATCATACCCACTAGGACCTAGATGTTTTTTTAAAATAGAGCTGTGGCTCTTTCACCTAATTAAAAACAATTCAATTCTAATAAAAGGCTTTAAAAACCAAGTATCTGGAGTTCATCTGGCTTTAATACATTAAAAATGTTCACAGAGTTCTCTGCTCATCAGGTAACTTTATATATGTTCCATATGATGCAGAGAGTTTAAGGAAAGGCACCACAAACACTGCCTTTCCCAATTTTCAACCTCTTCCTCATACCTCTAAAAGCTACAAACTGAAGCATGCTGAAAAGGCGTTGAAATTGTGCTAGCCTGCTTACCACATGTAGTGAAAGAACCCTCCACAGTGTACAAAATGTCAACATTTACCTCAGGGTCATTCGTAATTGCAATCCATATACTCAAAAGGATAACCAGACTTCCCAACAACAGTTGTTTGTCATGTCTGATGCTATTGAGGCAAAGAATCTTCTGTTGGCTCAGCTTTAAGTTAGAAAGTACAAGAAGATCTCAAAGGAAAACAGCTACATTATATTTGATTTATTGAAGTTCACTGACAAGATTGCCAAGCATGAACCACACCTATTCTCTGAAGGTAATGGAGATCACACACAGCTGTGCTCCTTTCACAACAGTATCTGGGATTTGTCATGCCACACAAATGAAACACAACATTTCCATTTTACAGCATAAACTCATGTTTTTAAAAATTCTGATCATATCCCGTGCCCTTGGAGATACGAGAGAAGAACTGAAGAAATGGAAGAGACTTCACTACTTTTCCCCTCAGAAAGCTTTGTAACACCTGACAACCTCCCCCTTGTTAAAAATCAGTCTTTACAAGGAACCTATTAGATCTTCCATACCCTCCCTGCTCCCCAAAAACCTATGAAGGGAAGATTCCACTGGAAGAGGAGAGAAAAGAAAAGTATGGGAATAGACATGAAAAGTTGTGTACTGGTGATGTGCGCTCTAGTAGATTTGGTTTATATCCCACTTCTTGCAAATTTGGGTGCCTTAAGGCTGGTCTCATAGTACAGAAAATCTCAATTTTAAGACATCATTGCTTGGCATTAGGTACTATTGTTGCCTTAGAAATACAGAAGCCAAGTTCCAGATATGTTTCTGATTCCTTGGGCTACTTATTTTTCAGAAAGATAGAAATTAAATTAGTTGGAAAAAAACTAATCTGTGAACTTCACAGAATAACATTGGAAAGCCTTTCTGCCATTGTGAGTTCCTAGGCATGTGGTTCTCACTACATCAAATCTACCATGTTCTTATGCTTTCTTCCCCAACACTGTAGTCCTGATGTATGGAATATTTTACAGACCTCGATTTCCTGATGGTCATGCAGAATCTTCTGCACTATCTAAAGAGATCAAAGTAAATTATTATAGGATGAAAACTATCATTTTGTCACTGTTCCACTATGAGAGGAACAAGGGTTTCCTGCTCTTACCTTCTCTTGGGTTTACAAAAGTCACAATCATACTTAATTCTTGAATTCGGCTTACATGCATTTCAAAATGAAAGCTGGAAATACACTTCCTTTCCTTTCATAATAGCAATCTTTAACTACTACCACTAAATTGTAACTACAGTTTGTAGTGGTTTGGTTCTATGCCAACTATGCTAAACCATGACATAGCTACAAGTAATATTTTACAGCTGCAATTTCTTCACAGAAAAGCTGAGCTATAAAGCGAATTAAAACCATGTCTTTTTAACTCTCACTGAATATAGCTGTGTAATAAAATGGCTACAGAAGGCATTGGTATTTGGTTTCTATTACCAGTTTTGCCCCTGAAAACTTTAGTTCTATGTCTTTGTATAAACTTTGTTTGCCAGCAGTACTTTTAGCAAGATATAGACAAAACGTGGTCAACATGTAGTACTCAAAAATGACAGCACTAAAGAAAAAAGGCAAGTTTTGAGTTTTTCAGAGTAGGTCTCAGCTTCTGAGTTGTTCCAATTCTGGCTATTTCAACTTCACTCTTAGCAATACTACAAGTATTGCTCATTTTCAAAGACTTCAGTTACTGTCACCTCCACCAAGCAGTACATGATTTGTGAATTTTGACACTCTTCTACATCTACTAAGGCTTCACAAACATATTTTTGAAACAAACCAAATAGCTTCAGTACAGAGGACTGATTCATAATTGCCCAAAAGGATTTAAAGATATACTTTTCAACTCCTAGGACACAGGCCCAAATTCCAAAATACTTGAAAAGTATTTTCACACTTCTTGCTCAACCTGTTCTCCTGAATTCTTGAATATTAATTTGGCCCAGAAAACAAAAAGCATGATTTCTCAGCCATGGACACTAGTCTAGTCTAGTCTTTTAACATATTGTAACATCAGTATTTTTTCTCATTACAATTCTTTCTTTGCCCTTCTATCTAAACAGTATTGGTCTCAATTGCTAATTATATAATCCCCACTATTCAATTATATTAGTTCTTTCCTCATCACCTGCATTTTTTCTAACAGTACCGGGGTATAAGGCAAGAAAGTAAGGCCCCTAAATTTGGGGCAGTTAATCTCTCTATTTAGATATAAGCAAGCCTCCCCCAGAAGAAAAATCAAGAGTGCCTCAAACTTGTACTCTGAAGTTTTGTATGAAGTAAAACAACTCTGTTAATGATTGACAGAACATCTCCCTAATCAAGTTACGTGCCTGATGTTAACTTGTACAGATACTTCCCCTAGCACTTCATGTCTCAGTGGCTTGAGTTTCTGTGGTAGCTTTTTTTTTTTTTTGTTATGTTTTTGAAATGCCTTATTGAGTTAGAGAAACACAATGATAAAAAAATTTCTAGCACAAGAGAACAGCATTCTTCTCAAAACCTTTGTTTCTTTACATATATGAAAATCCTTAAGTGAAATGGGGGGACTACTGTGTAATACTACATAAAACTCTCTCAGCGTAATGATGAAATGTGGATTTTGGAATTCATATCTAAACATCTGATGAAAGTCTCCTCAGACAGGGAAAAATGAATGAAAGGGACCAGCTCTTGGTATTTTTATTCATAAATTCTACTTAGCACTCAGAAGCAGCAAAATAATTAATTTTATTTGTTCACACTGAATTTTGCTGTTGGAGTTTAATTCTTCATATGTAATCTACTGTATATAATTTCAACGAAATAAAAAAAAAGCTTACTTTGAGGAAGCCAAATCACTATAATTTCATCACCACGGTGAAAAGTTTTACAGCCATTGAAGAAACATGAAAGCAGTTAGTTACCCTGAAGACAATGCTTAGAATAAAAGTATTTCTGCACATAAACATAACATAAAATAAAATATAACTGCACTTGAACTAAACAGTCATGTAAACAGCAATTGCTTACCATTTGGAAGCAAGTCTACACACAAAATAGAATATTATAATGTTTTCCCTTTTGTGATAGGGAACAGCTAATCATGGATTACAGGACAAATGGGGTAACAGAGAGCATCCATTTATAACAGTGGTTGATTTTGGATCCAAGCTTGTTTTATCTGGCATATCAGCAATACTACAGGAAACCACACTCAGATTAGAATGCATAAGGTTGAAAGATTCACAGCATTATCAGATTTCCCATGCGGCATGCAGTTGCTCTGGGCAGCATTCTAAGACTGATAACAAAATCCAGATGCAAATCTAGGGCATTATTTTTTAACTTCTTTTAAATTTATAACTTCCTCCTTATGTTGTTCAAATATCAAGTTTACTAGAGTTTGTTATCAAAGGCAAAAAAATAGGCTGTGACCTGATTTAGAAGGCCACTAAACTTCTGCGTCCTTCATGCATTACTTGTCCTTCTGGGGCCTGACTCTGCAAACACTAAGCATTCCTCTAAAACAATAACTGGATAATTTTCAAAGATCCCATACTGTGCATGTAGAACAAGAACACTGAAAGTGTACCACTCTTAAATAAAGGACAGCATCTCTATTTACACAACTCCTTCTCAGCTTCAGCACTCTCTCCACACCACTGAGGATCACCTTAACACAAATACCACATTCTAAAACCACATACTTGCCATGTTACTATTTTTCTATTCAGCTGATACATGTGGGGCTAATAATCTGTATTCACCATGACTGGAATAACAGAATACGTGAGAAATGTACATATATCTGTGCATCATGGCATGCATCGCTTAAAAAGCATCAGCCAGAAGAGTTTCCTGGAATATTGTACTTGAATACTCCTATCTGAGAAGGAAACCTGACCCCAGATTCTCTCAAGCAGATTATAATTAGAGATTTTAAGGAAAACAATAATCCCACATCACACATTTCAAATAACTGAATGCAACAATAGATGATTCAGTATCATAGAGCATCTGGCGTCAGAAGTGTTGCTATTTTTCAGAAGTACATTCTGACGAGCGCCTCTTGCTTTGCAAAAATAAAAAAGAAAAAAAACCAACCAAAAAAAAAATTAAAAAAAACCCCCGTCACTTTTGAGGAAGACAAAGGTTGATGCACAAATGCATGTTTTTGTCAGAAAACAACGTATTTCCAAGAGAAGAACTACTTCTGTTTCCAGGCCTATTAAAATAATCCTCTTGAGCCTTTTTTATGAGACTGAAGACTGACCCACAAACAAATTATTCGAGGTGTGCACACCCCATCTTTCCCTTTCAGGTCTTGTACCAAGTAAGCTGTCAGATCCAAGGATAAGTTTGTCTGTGGGCAGAAGACATGAACCTACCAGATTTAATAATGTTGCTAGAATACTAATATTAATTCAGTATTCCATTATACATCCACTATATCAAAAGCACAATGCACTTATCTAAATAGCAGTGTATAGACATCATTTACGAATGTGGAAAGAACAGCTTAGCTCACCTTGCAAGTACACATCTATTCTAGGCAGATACAAATAATTTCAATTTAATGGAAGTTATGCAGAAACATTCCATAGAAAAAGGGGATGAAGAAGAATAATAATACTGGAACACAAAAAGGCTTCTTACAAGGGTGGGAAATACAATCTGTCTCAAGTGAAGAGTGTTCTCAAGAACACTATTTTAAAAAGCAAAGTGCTTCAGGACAGCTACAATCTCCTTATTTGTTTCTCCTCACAGTCTCTGTTGCCACAGCTAGGTCATGTCCAAGGGCCATCTGTTTGCTTTAAACTATATCATCTTTATTCAGTCCCATACCCATAGTTTAATATCAAAAATACAGATTCACTCAACATTCTCCCCAAATTCTGAAAGCCCTGGATAATTAATTTGGTTGGAATTTTAATGCATCTCAGCAAAATGCATTAATTCTAAATATTATATATGTTGCTTCTTAGGTAGAGCAACATATATCGTGATGAAGCCTAAGTTCTTCAATGTACAATACAGCACACCAGGGACAAAAATTGAATTAAGATTTTAGTAAGAGAGAACATCCATTAACTACAGATAAAATAGGTTAAAATTTCAGGGTTTGTTTGAAGAAAGCTGCAAAGATACTCAGAAGAAAACAGCTTGTGCGTGCTTGCCAATTTAAAAAGAAATAAATAAATTTAAAGCAAATATACTCATTCACTTTCATGCTAATTATATTTCCTAGAGTAAACTAAGGCTGAGAAGTATCACATCTTAAAATCTCTTTAGGTCCAGTAACACTAAATACACTCTTACACATTAAATCCACCTTAAAATCTACTAAGGTGTCAGACACAATTAGCTCTGCTAATAAAAATTAATCTGAATTCTTTTAGAATTAGCCTCTAAAATGGCTAAGAGTAAGCCTCTTGAGCTTACTTCTTAAGACACTTTAGCCAATAAAGGCTGAATCCTTTGCTGCAGTTTCTTTGCATTGGTAAAAATTACAAGAATTATTTGTACATAAAGAATTATATAACTGCTTAGAATTACCCCTTGTCAGGTTTTCCATAAAACATAGATACACTCATAAGTGCATATGTAGGAGTGATTAATGTTTATGTAACAGAACAGTGGGATTCCAGAAGTACCATATGATGACATGTCAATATTTTGATCCTCACAGACTTAGAACAGCTGTTTCTTCAGCCCAGCTGATACAGTGAAAACATCTCAAATTCGACACAGAGAGATTACTATGGATCTGTACACGTAATTTTAAAGAACTTCCCTTTGCATACTGTTTCCAGGATTAGTTTATCTTAAATCTTTTGTTTATTGTTAAGGTACTGCTGTAGAGTCAAAGGAGCTGATACAAAGACAGAAACACAGCCTCATTTAAACAGGAAACAACACTAAACGCTTCTTAATAGCTCTCTGTAGCCTCTCACTCCCTAGTTTTCAACTACAGCTAATACTTCAGTTTAACAATTCATTCTGACACCCCTGGGACCCTCTGGCCCCTCTTGTTCTTCCAGACATTGTAGAAATAAATGGCTTGCACACAAATGTGTTCAGCAGAACAGTAAGACAGAACAAAATGTTATGTTCTGTACTCTATGCTGCCTCTTGGAGTTGAATTCTTGCCATGAGGAAGCAAGTAAGAATTTCACTGTAACTTCAAACATACCTAGCTTTCCACTAAAATGAGAACATATCACACAATTTTATTCAGATATTTCAACTAACAGCCATAAAGAAAAACCAGGCAGCAACTGAGAGAAAATTGCTTCATTGGACTCTCTGTGGATTTAGTTTAACAGGGAATACAAAAATTCAGTTTCACTTCTAGAAAATAATTGTACAGGAACTGTCACACTATAGACAGATGCTACATTTTTTAACCAATTCCAGAAGTGATTTAAAGGACTGCAATGCAGAATATAATGGCTTTTTAACATGGAATTTAATAATTACTTGAGTTTATTAAATCGATTGAGAAAACTAACTTCATCTCATTCCAGATTGTCTTAATAATGTTGACTCATTTTGAAACTAAATGATATATTATAAAAATAGATCAATTAATGGATTCATTCATCAACAAATTTTCAGATAATTGGAAGTACTTATTTTCATACCTTTCAGCTAAATTTCCTTTTAATTCCCAGAAATGACTCTACACTAAGGGACAAGAGTAGCTGAAGAGAGTGCCCACCCTTCGTGGACCATGCACCTGAGCAGTATAAAGGCTCCTACAGTCACATTTTACCCTGGGGTCTGCCAAGTTATCTTAGGCACCACTCAGCCACTCAGCTTCTTTGGCATGAAACTGATAAAGGCCATGCAGCAGTTACTCGGAAGAAAACTCTGTTGTTGTAAGAGCAACATCAGTGCTGTTCAACCTAGGGTAGAGAAGGTTGTGTGGAGACCTAATAGAAACCTTCCAGGATCTGAAAGGGGCCTACAGGGAAGCCAAGAACAGACCCTTCATCAGGAAGTATAGTGACAGGACAAGGAGTGATGGGTTTAAACAAAGAGGAGAAATTTAGTTTAGATATACAGAAGGAATTCTTTACTGTGAGTATGGTGACGCACTGGAACAGGTTGTCCAGAGAAGTTGTGGAAGCACCATAGCACCATATCCATATCAGTGTTCAAATCCAGTCTGGATGGGGCATGAAGCAACCTGGTCCAGTGCAAGGTGTCTGTGCCCACAGCAGGGGCATTGGAACAAGATGGTCTTTAGGGCCCTTCCAATCCAAATCATTCTGTGATTGTTATAGCAGAGGAAGAGAGGCAGTAGTTGAAGTCCATATAATGCATGTTAAAGTAGGAGTTGTTTTCACTTTGCAATGACATGTATGAACCTATATTTATATAAACTATAAACCTATTTAAGCCTTACTTTTCCTAACTCATTCAAACTGCCTGTTCAGTGACACTTTCTGTGATGCACTTCTTCGTGTTTCCAGGTGTCTTTCTATGAAAATATTTACAAATAAAATTAAGGAAAAGTGAGACTGAGAATTTCCTGCATGAGAAATGTGCAACTGGTTTGTTGCACAAATACACAGAACTGAAGTGTATGATTAAAGCACAATCTACATTCAAGCCACAACACATTTCACCATTTTTAAAGCAGACTGCCTACAAGTTATCCCAACTTCCACAGAGATGGTGAGATACACATGAAAATTGATGGTCTATAAATTATTATCTGTAGAACTGGAATTCCTGATCAGTCATAGCAGCTTAGATAAGGCAGAACACTTGCTTCTTACTATATCTTTAAAAACTGAGTTGTAAGAAACTGTTTAGCCGAATGCTGCATTTTCTCATGCTAAGTGAAGGAGAGCAGACCACCGTAAGAATTACAAAAAATTACTGAATGGCTTCCAACGTAACTAATGTTCACATCGATCAATTCAATTTAAGATTAACTCCATCCCAGACAGGCATATAGCTTGTCAAAACCTTTATGAATTTTTCCATAAACTGAGTTCTTTCCTTTTTTTCTGTGATATCATAGCTAATGATACTTACACATATTCTCAACTGCTCTTCTGAAAACCCAGGTCTACTATAATATCCCTTATTAATATGTGTAATACACATTCTTTGACAGTTTATCCATATAATATAAAAAACACTCTGGATCTTGCCAACACAATATATTTATCCATATCTTTACTAATTCTATACTTTATTATGTCTACAAATGTGTTCAGTTCTAACTCTACAGTGATAAAGTTACCATGGGAGGCCTTTTTAAATATGAGCATCATTTTTGCTACCTTCTATTTCTCCTCTAATGAGGCTGTTCATATAATCTGTTCAACAGTCAATAATATAATGCCATTACTTTATCAGCATTTTCACACCAAATTCTTTACAACCTTCCATAAGCCTCAAATTCAAAAACCTATTTCTCCTAGAGCTATTGAGCTGAAAGCACTCCTCAGCCTTAATTAATTTGTATAAAAGCTGATTTCACAAACATTTTCATGCTAACAACAAATCCTATACCCACAGTTGATAACTTCACAAATCAGCATTTCTATCCTCCTGTAACTGATGTTTAGATCAAAACCCAAAGGATATTATCAATGTTTTCTATAATGCTAAACACAATCAGAAATTACTGTGTACCTTTCATTAGTTTTCTCATCACCACAAATTTTCTCATCAACTACTTTATACATGTTATCCAGACCATACCAACTTCTGCCTCTATGGCACTTCTACCTTAGTCTGAAAGAGCCTGGAAAATAAATACAAGGTTTCACATCAGCAAAGGTTAACTCCTGAAGCAAAAAAAGCTTCATTTCTTAGCAGTCATCCCACAATGTATCTAATTATTTTTATTTTTATTCTTACAGACAGGAATAAATAGTCTTCTCTCTCCCAAATTTTTCCCCTCAAAAAGTATATTGTATTCCTCAATGTTTTTTAAAATGAGCACTGACAAGCTATATATGTTTTTGTAACGGTACACGTATCTGTAAGCTATATGTTCAAATGAAAAGTCACAAATGACTGAAATAAAACCCAAATTTTATAGATGGTGAGAAACAGAAACGCTGTGCAAAAACTAAACACACAGTTTTGCACTCTGTCCAAAGTAATATACTAAACCAAGCACTGATCTCTCTCTTACTCGTGGCATACATGCAATTTTATTATTTTGAGTGATATTATGGGACTTAACTGAGGTGCAAGCAAAAAGCAGACTGGCAGAACAAGTAGCTACATTAAAAACCTCTGAATCACAGAAGTTTATTTAAATAGATATTTTGGGACAAACATATATTGCAGGTGGAAGCAAAGTACTGTACAAACAGCTTTCAGACGTGTTAGTATCATGAAGAACCAATACATTAGAATGAGCTGTATCCATTGATTCCTTTAGGTATTATCATCTAAGAAATACAGCCGAATTTGAAATCATCTGCAACAACCCTGACCAAAGGATAAGGTTTATTCTCAATGAACAGACAAATAACTCAGTCTAACAACTTGAGTTACACTTTATTCTTGTGAGACAGTGTCTCATTTCCCCAAGAACTGACTCAAGCTCTTGAGGCAGATGATGATGATTATTGTTATTGTTGCTTTCCCCATCACTTTTATATGCCACAAAAGCTCTTTCACCTATGAGCTTCAAAGTCACTTTTAAATAATTCCTACCAACATGGCAAGCAGATTCCATACTTTTTCTCCTCTAGTTAGCAAGCTATGAAGTTGAGACAAGCATTTAACTATTAATTTTTCCAGCAAATTACTGTCTTACTCTCTATGTCAAAGCTGCAGTGGGGTGAAGAAGCTGAAGCTGCATGCATAATCAATGATTACAGGGCATGCCTGTAAAGGCTTCCAATTGACTCTGAATTTAGAAAATATTTCCCATATTTACTATGTAAGCATAACAAAAGTGACACTTACAGACCCTAAACCCACACAACAACCTTAATACAGTGGAACTAATTTAGAAGGCTGTATCCAGCTGTAGAAAGACACAGTGCTTAAGAGAACAATTCAGTGTGCATATTAGAAATATATTTTTCAATTAAACGAGGCAGGGGTGCCATGGTAAAGAAAACCTTTTGGTGTGAGGGCTCAGTCATCTTTGAGAAGGAATGATTATTAGAAAATAATCTCCAATTGTACCAAAATCAAAAAATAATGAGAAATGTACTCTGTTTTATGCCATGAACTGCATGTTGGAATTCTTACATTCGCAACTGGGGTGTTGCCACAACTGTCATAAAAGTTGACTAAAAAGGTTACCCACAGGGATGAAATAGTATCAAGAATTTTTTTTTTTCTGGTAATATTAACTAATTCAGTAGTGTCAATGATGGCTTAAACATAAGAAATGTACTTGTGATGGTCTGCAATCATCTTTTTGTTGACGTGACGAAAAATGCATGCATAATTCACACAGTCAAATTAGATGTGCAAGTGCACCACATACCAATCACCAGCTCTGGGATTTGCACAAACATACTTGTTCTATTCCTGGTGGTTTCACATATCAAATTCAAAAGCCCTGTATTTTTTACCATGTTACTTTGTACTCTTCAGAAGGCATGGATTTCTTCTTGTTCCGTCGAGCTCTGTGGCTTCCAGAGGAATCCAGACTAATCATGTTACCACCATTGCAGAGGTGCTCAGAAAATTCACAAAATAGTTATCACCGCCACATAGTATTTTATCATACATATTTAGAAACATAGTAATATGAAAAAAAAAAGCTGTTTGTTCCTTTTCCCAGTCTAAAAGTTATTCAGCAACAAATGTATAGCAGTAGTTCTGCATTCCCAGTGCAAGATAAACTCCAGGAAAGTTAATATATAATGCAATTCTTTACAGTAGAGATTACCCAGACATTTCTGTGGAACAGGATTACAAACTGTTGAGCAGTTAGCATAAAAAGAGTAATAAACTGCCACATTCAGCATCTTCCATCAAAACCTAAAGGTAGCCTGAGTGAAAGTGGCACTGGAAACTCTCAGGGTTCATCTAAGGAGTGCGTGTATATGCAGAAAACCAAACTAAATCCTAAATCAACTCTCACTATCACTGGAAGTGCACAGAAAAACAGGGGTTCTGATTTATTTTGCTTGCACCTCTAAGCTCCTGACTGTCAATCCCCAGCGTTGCTCCATTTTCCTGTAGCAGCGGGAAATACATTACAGTATGTTTAGAGGCATTCATCCTTCTAATTCTTCCTAACTGACCTCAAAGAATACCCCCACTTATAGGGGTTGGTGAACAATAACAAGATACAGTAGTTTGCCATTAAAAAAATTGATATAGCTATAAAAATAGATTTTATATAGTATTTTGTTCACTTTTAGGTAATTTTTTGATTACATCTTAAATCCTTGAATTATGACAGCAGTACATACACATGTCAGTTGGGACAGAACAAGGCATTGTAATGGTATTTGGATAATCCACTCTGCAGGAATGTTCATTATTCTTCCTGAGCTTTCACAAGAGTTCCCTGGCATAATACTGCTACAGCTGCTCTACAGTCTAATGTTATTACAAGGTCTGATTCAAAGATAATGTCTGCTAGAGGAATCTGGCAGGGAGCAAGAGTCCTATGAAAATCCTTGTGACGCTAAGGTGTAACTAAAGGAGACTGAACTGCTGAAAAAAATTGAGTAGTAACAGTTATTTTTTTGGAGTGTTGCAAGAATCCTGAGGGATCTTCATTATTTGTCAGTATAAAACTCACACAAATCCAAGTTATTTTTTCTGGAAACCCTAAAATTTTTCTAATAAGAATAAATCATTAAAACAAAAAGGTCTAATCTTGACCTTACCCATGGTACAGAAGTCCAAAAAACCATTTTATTCAGTACCTCTCATCTACATTTTTGGATTGAAGAAAACATGAAAACTGCAGAAAAACAGAAACTAGGAATTGGCTATCAACTACAGTAGCTGGTAAAAGAGAATAAATAACATCTAGTCATCAGCAGGAGCCAGCTCATGAAATAGCTTTATTGGCAAACACAAGGCATTCCCCTTCTTATTTCAAACAAAGGAATGGAATCAATGTAAAGTTTAACAAACATAACATATTGGTCTGTATTTTACATCTGTAAGCAAGATTTGGTCTGTATTACTGCTAGTGTGGCCTGAGTTGCTAGTGTGTAACATATGAGCTCACATATTCTAGACAGAACTCCTGGTTAGGAAAAAAAATATCCAGTAATTAAGGAGTTATTACCTATGAAAAAAAGTTGGGAAAGAAAAGGAGATAGTTAGGTGTGCACACTGGTTCACATTTGCATGTATTTGTCTCCTGTCACCGTTCCTGACCTGTAAATATGAGGAGTCTGGACTTCAGGGGGAAAAAAGAAAAAGAAAAAAAGAAAAAAAGAAAAAAAGAAAAAAAGAAAAAAAGAAAAAAAGAAAAAAAGAAAAAAAGAAAAAAAGAAAAAAAAGAAAAAAAGAAAAAAAGAAAAAAAGAAAAAAATGAAAAAAGAAAAAAAAGAAAAAAAAGGAAAAGGAAAAGGAAAAGGAAGAGGAAAAGGAAGAGGAAGAGGAAGAGGAAGAGGAAGAGGAAGAGGAAGAGGAAAAGGAAGAGGAAGAGGAAGAGGAAGAGGAAGAGGAAGAGGAAGAGGAAGAGGAAGAGGAAGAGGAAGAGGAAGAGGAAGAGGAAGAGGAAGAGGAAGAGGAAGAGGAAGAGGAAGAGGAGGAGGAGGAGGAGGAGGAGGAGGAAGAGGAGGAGGAAGAGGAGGAGGAAGAGGAGGAGGAAGAGGAGGAGGAAGAGGAGGAGGAGAAGGAGGAGGAGAAGGAGGAGGAGAAGGAGGAGGAGAAGGAGGAGGAGAAGGAGGAGGAGAAGGAGGAGGAGAAGGAGGAGAAGGAGGAGAAGGAGGAGAAGGAGGAGAAGGAGGAGAAGGAGGAGAAGGAGGAAAAAAGGAGGAAAAAAGGAGGAAAAAAGGAGGAAAAAAGGAGGAAAAAAGGAGGAAAAAAGGAGGAAAAAAGGAGGAAAAAAGGAGGAAGAAAGGAGGAAGAAAGGAGGAAAAAAGGAGGGGAAAAGGAGGAAAAGGAGGAAAAGGAGGAAAAGGAGGAAAAAGAAAAAAGATCCACTCTGCACCAGGAATTCATGCTGCCTCTTATTCCAAAATACTATAATCTCAAAAAACTGTCAGTCCAAGTAGCTGGATAAGAAATTAGAACATGTGTGGGTGGATTCCTTCCTCCAGCCTGAATTAATTAAAAATGATTGTTTGCTGTATTATTTTAAAGCAGACTTTTGGAACAGGTTAAAGAACCACTGTTCTGACTTTAGCATTTCAAACCTAATAAGAATGACTCATGTAAAAAAATTTGGAGGAAAAATTAATAATAAGGAGGTTAAATATAAAGTGCGTCTTACCATCTTATGTTCTTATTTGTTGCTTGGAGAAATTCACACATTCTTGTACAAGGCCTACCTCATTCGCTTTGGCTGTGGTTATTTCTAGTTAAAGCACGTACACAAAAACCTCACATATTCATGTCTCCAGTCAGTCTGGGCAATTCTACCTATTTCTAATACCTTAGGCTGGCCCTTTACTATGTTTTCCTTTCTCACATTCTTAACCTGAAATACATATCAATTCCCTCTGCTTTCACTTTGTCAGCCAGTTATTAAACTATAAGAAAGTGATATGGACAACAGCTTTGAAGTAAAAAGTTAAAAGCAATCACAATGTATATTACAGAGCAGCATCTCCCACCATTTTGGGGCTGGTTAATCCCTACTGATCAGGAAGCACTAAATACTGCTAAAAGAATTGCTAGAACCGAGTATGGTCTTGTATTACATACATTTAAATAAATAATAATAATAATAAGGTAACAGAAATCATAATTTCCAGATCACCAAAAATTTATCTGCCAAAGCATTAAACAGCATACAGACTGACTGTGAAAAGGGAACACGCAGAATGTACTGTATTGCAGTACACCTGCAGTGAACAAGGCTTGTTACTTGTTATAAAATCCTGAAGCATGATTAAGTAACTCCTTTTTTTTAAAGAAAAATATACACAGAATTTTATGCATTCTAAGATGCCAGCCCTCCACAATGGATGTATTCTCCTTCATATTCTTGAAGCCAGAGTTCTACACATGTTGACTAACATGGACTGAATGGGTTAGGTAATAGCTAAATTCTACTCTTCTTCTCACAGAAGATAAAGTACTTTGGGACTCTTTCTCTTAAACAGCCATTGATTTTCAGTGATTATATCTTAAAAGATTTTTTCATTGTTTTCAAATTTGTTCATATTGGGTAACAGATTTAAAATTTATTTAGGTGAGAACAAGCTGATAAACAATCATCTAAACCTTGTTTTGTTTTCTCAGGAAAGTAGAATGCAAATTTACCAACTAAATCTTTTACAAGGCCTGTTCTCCAAATAAAGCCAGCAGAATGTTTTGAATGCCATTAGCCATGATGGAAATGCTCTCCATTACAAGATTAGAGCTGGGTGGTGTTGGTTAGTTTTGAAATTGACCTTACTCCAAAGAAATCCCTGTGAAGAAAGAGAAAAATTGACTTTTGCTTTAACAGATTACAGAATCAAAGCATTTTGGACATTTTCTGTCTCAGGAAAGAGAGAATCTGAGTCTACACAACATTCTTCATTCTTAGAATCTGAAATACTAGAATTATGTTCTATTAGCGTTGTCTCTTGACTTTTCAGAGTATAGGGTACCATATACACACAGGTATGTATGTATGTGGGAAGGAATCTTGGAAGTCCTAGTTGTCACAACATAACACAGAGAACACAGTTTTGAACTAAACTCTCTGAAAACTTGTTTAAAAAATATACACCTACAGAGAGACTTAAAAATATTGACCTGCCTGACACCATCCACTGCCTAACAGACTGGCACCAGTCATATCCTGCTGATGTTCACCCTTCATTTCTCTTTCAAGGGAGATATCTCACTTTGACTTTATAAGCATCCTATATACCTCACCTCTTGGAGTCAACTTACACTTCCTTCCACACATGCTAAAAGCACCTGTACTCCATGAATTATCTCCATTGATGTCAGCAGCTGACACTACAGATCAAGTTACTGTGCAGTGTATGTTCCTTAGCCCTGTGACTACTATTCACACCTTTCATAGATACATAGCTTCTGTTCTCTCTGATAACAAATATTGAGATCCTTTAATAAATGCATAAATTCAAGATCAAAAGAAATGTTACATTACTTTCTAAATTACTACTATTTTGGTTTGCTCACATTCCACGTGGAATAGGCTGAGATTCAAGATTCAAAGGAACATTACATAGCACATCACTCAGTTTGCCTAAACTGCAAGTTATGTACACCTTTAAGAAAAACTGTTGTAGGACGCACGTGCCTTTCTGGTTTTGATTCTTTCATTTTCTGAGAAGTTGCGCTGGTTTTGGCTGGAGTAGAGTTAATTTTCTTTAGAGTGGCTCATATGGGGCTGTTTTAGATTTCTGTTGAACACAGTGATGATAATATAGAGATGTTTTTGTTATTGCTGAACAGGCCTTACACAGAACCAAGGCCTTTTCTGCTTTTTGTACTGCCACACTGGAGGAGACTGGGAGTGTATGGGAGACTGGGAGGAGACACAGCTGGGACAGATGACCCCAAACAACCAGAAGGATATTCCATACCATATGACATCATGCTCAGTATATAAAGTGGGAGGAAGAAGGAGGAAGGGTGAGATGTTTGTATTGATGGTGTTTGTCTTCCCAAGTAACTGTTATGCATTATAAGGCCCTGCTCTCCTGGGGATGGTTGAACACCTGCCTACCCAAGGGAAGCAGTGAATTAATTCCTTGTTTTGCTTTTTTTGCCTGCACAGCTTTTACTTTACCTATTTAACTGTCTTTACACCAATCCATGAGTTTTCTGGCTTTTACCCACCTGATCTTCTCCCCAGTCCTGCTTTTGAAGGACTAAGTAAGGGGCTGTGTGGTACTTGGTCAAAGGCTGGGGTTAAACCACAACAGAAATTCTACATGACTATTTAGTTTTCAAACAACAAAAGAACAGATACTGTGTGTAGCTGGGGAAAAAGAAAAAAAAAAAACAAACAACCACCAGCTTGAAATTAACTCCAGGTTTCTGACCACACTAAGTCTTCTAACAATTTTAAAAGGAAAAAAATTTAACCACAAGAACAGAAACAAAAAAAGAAATACAGACTGTTCCCATCTTTGAGGTGCAAAATGTTCTTGAACTGTTCTGTTCTAAAAAACAACATGGGAATTCATTGTGATGTCTCAAATACTGTTTTTCAAAGCGTTGCAGCTCTGTTACATAATTTTGTCCACAGACATCCAACTGGTGCTAACAATTAGACAGCAATACTTAGCATCCAACGTTATGTTTATTACCAAATAACACTTAAGTGGAAAAACAAAAGCTGTAAGTCTAAAGATATAAACCATACGTCCAGTTACATTCTTGTACACGTTAAAAATCCCCCAGGACTTCAGTGAAGTCAGACTTTTCTAACTTTTTGCACAACAGAGGAGTGCATTAACTTATTTTTCTGTAGTGGGCAACACAGTGACATCTACATAGTGCTAGCACCTCCTAGCAGCTGCAACAGATCGTAGAAAGAAATTCAGAAGACAGTAAATGGCATAAAAATTTGGCAGGCCAGGACTTGAATTCAACTGTTAAGTTTAGAAGGTTCCATCACCACATTAGCATTTAATTAAAAGTCCTAGGATTCCTCACTGAATTACCAGAACTCACTTATAATATCAGTGATGCAGCAGCTAAACACCAAACACACCCACTTCTAATTTAAAAGGAAAATAATTAACATATCCCTTCACTGCTGAGGTTAAAGAGAACCATGATACTGCATAAACAAAAGGACATTCTCTGAAAGTGTCTCTGTGTGTATGTGAGAGAGAGAGAGAGAATACTAAAAGAAATGCCAAATCAGTATTAGCCAAAAAATTAATTAGGGGGAAAAAAAAAAGAAAAAAAAAACAGCAAGAAGAAAATGCATGATGTACTGTATTTTAAATGCTCTGCTTTTATCCCAGACTTCAATGTTTACCAGTAAGTCATCATCTAAGCAGAGCCTAATTCTATATGAGTTTTTATCTACACAGATAGTTGAAAAACTGCCATTTCTTCTCATACAGTAGAAGTCACATTAAGGAGTCAGCTGCTTGAGATACTTTTTCCATGAAATGTCAGCGCATCGTGTTTTCCGAAACCGTAAAATTCCTAATCCACAATGTTCAGCCTATAATGTGACATCAGGGTCAAAGGGAAGATAGCTGTTAATCCAGGAACTTTAATACATTTTATTTTCACATACCCACAGTATCTTCTAAGTGAATTCATTTCAGCAAGGCTAAAAATGTTAAGTGCACAAATGTAAGCACCAGAAGGAATACTGTGGGCTGAAGAATGGTTTTAAGGATCTCCTATGAGAGCTGAGAAGTTGACTAAAGTTTGTTTCTCCCATACCTGTGCAACACCCTTTTTGATCTTTCCTCAGAACACTGAAAAAGCAAACAAACAAACAAAAAAACCTTCTAATGTCAACACACCTAAACACTGTATAATGCATGAAAATGGTATGTCTAAGACATTTACTAACTATGCAGGATACAATTGATTCTGTTCCCATGCCAGTCGTGATTCGTTAACACCGAGAAAAGCTTTGTGACGGGCTAAGTGCATCAAATTGCCACCTGAAGTACAAGCAGTCCAGGCAGCCCACACGTGTTTCAGCACAGCCTACCAAGCTTCCCTTGTCACAGAGATGCCAGCAGACGGGCACATCCCGGCTGGAGGAGGGCTGCCAGCAGATCAGCCCGTAACGCTGGCGTGACGCTTCGCGAACCAGGTCACGTCCTCCAGCCGTCCCTCACCTACATGATTTCCCCTTGCGCGTCCAGTCACAGCCCAGCGCAGCCCACCTTGCGCTGCTCCGAACCGGGTCATTCAGCACGTGTGTGCGGGACCGGGGATTGCCGCGGGAGGCGGGATGTTCCGGGGCCGCCGCGCAGCTCCGGCAGCACCCCCTCCTCGGCCCGGCCACCGAGGTACCAGCGGTGGTGTCGCCCGCCGAGTCCCCTCTCTGCAGGCTGGGGGTCACTTGTCACGCTCGGTCCCTGTTCCCTCGCCCCTCCCGTCACCACAAAGACTCCCGAGCTGGTGGCAAGGTCGCCTCCCCCTGCGCGTCCTCCGCGGTCCCGGCCGGGCGGGCGAGGCGCGCTCCCCGCTCCCCTGTACCTCTTTGCGGCGGCGGCGGCGGCGACGGCGACTGGCCTCGGCTGCCGAGCGCCGCCAGCAGCAGGAGCAGCGGCAAACTTTCCCGAGCCATGACTCCCGGGCCGCCGACTCGTCCCGCCGCGGGACGGCCAGCCGAGTGAGCCGCAGCCGCCGGGAGAGGAGAGGAGACCCCGGTGCCCCGGCCAGGGAGCAGGACAGCAGGACACACCCCTGCCCCCCTCCCACACACACACCCCGCCCCGCCGCCGGCCGCGGCTCCGGGGCAGGCGAGGAGCGAGCGGGGCCGGTGGGCACCGAGGGGCTGGAGCGCGGCCCGGGAGGAGCCCCCGAGCCCCTCGCGTCGGGAGGGGGGAACAGCGCGGCCCGGGAGGAGCCCCCGAGCCCCTCGCGTCGGGAGGGGGGAACAGCGCGGCTCCAGGCGCCGGGCGGGCACGAGGCGCCGCGCGAGGAGGGAGGCACGTGCCTGCCTGCCCGCCCGACGGCCGCTCCCGAAAACTGGGAAGCGCTCTCGCCTGGAAGTGTGCTCGCCATTTGAATTAGCCTTTATCGGGTTATCCGACAGAGATAAAAAATACCTGTGCTATGGCGGGGGAGAAGAAAAATAGCTTTCTGAGAAGGCACTTGGGAAACGAGAACTGCGACGGAGTCAAGCACATTTTTTGTGCCGTGCCTGGGAGTAGTATGTCAGCGCTAGCCAGGTATGACAGGGAAAAAATCCATACTACTACATAAAGGAAAAATTAACCTTGCACTAAAATAAAATGTGGATTAAAAGCTATTGTATAGTTCTCCTGAAAAAAAATTGCATTTAAAAAGTCCATAAAAAACAGGTTTCATCGTGAAACAGCGAGGCTTCCAACCTTTCTCAGTGAGCACACTGAGAAAGGACATCATGGTCTATTAGGAAGAGTGACCTGGGCTCAACTCACAGTGTGAGTGTGGCACAAAACCAAGACTGTGCTGGCAGCCCAGTTCTGACTTGGATGCTCATCCCTGCATCTTTGTAAGTCTTGTACCACTGCACTTCAAATTGAGCTTTTCTTGTTGTTCACATCAAGATTAAGCACTTCTGTGTATTTCCCAACATCCATACTTCAGCATCTATGTGCTCATTGCTGTAGCCAACAATGAGCAAGGCTGGGGATAAGCATGCGTTTGGTACATTGTCTATTTAAGCTCTCAAACCACAGCTTTTTCTATTGGTAAATTTGCCTGTCACTCCAAACCCAACATTTGAGGAATGCAGAATTTTGCACATAATAGATCATTCCATCCAGCCACATAGCCAATTTGTTTCTCTCCCTGTCATCCTGCTCCAAGCAGACTTGTTCTTTCTCTTCAGAGTGACTGCTCACTTCTGAGGTTTCTCTCCAAACAGCCTGAGCTCTGCTGCTGGGAGCCCTGTTACTGGACACTCATTGCTTCCATGGCCTTTGGGAAACTGCTCTGCCAGCACAGGACAGCAACAATAATGCTCTTGTATGGCTCGGCCATTTGTCGCTCATAAGTCAATGGAAAATACTCCAGTCCTCTTGCCAAGAGATGATGTATGTGTGGTCTTCTGCACTTTTTATTGGGAAACTCAAGTTCAAGGTTTATCTTGATGATTTTCATCTTGTCAGCTATTTGCTTTGTTGTGCAAGTATACATAATGAGGAAGCTGGGAGGGACAGAGAGGGAGGTGGTGTTTATGACTCTATCCACAGTTTTATCACTATCACTATTTAGTCTGTAAAGTGTTTCCCTACAAGCAGTAACAGTCACTACTTTCTTCAGTCTGCTTCTCCCTTTGCAATTCCCTTCAATCAAAAATTTTGACTGCAAGGAATTGTGTATGTGTGCAAGAGGAATAATCTAATGAATTGTTAAGTACAACAGATAAACACTCCACCCCAAGTATATGTCAGTCACTTGGAGAATTTAGTGCCAGTTTCACAGGTAGGGATCTGATTACATTACCATCGGTTTGATTCTAATAACACATTTATTGGTTGAATTTGGTCAATTGTAGTGGCAGCTACTGCATAAAAGCCATGCTAGCATGAGTTGCATACTCCCCAGCTGGAGAAATTCCTTTCAGGGCTCCAAAAGCTGCAAGTGCTGCAGATGAGTTTGAGGTAATACTCCAGAAACAGATTGTAGAAACTGAAAGTGAGACCTGAAGGTGGGAACCTCTGCTGCTTTGTGTAAAGGTCTCCTCAGATCCAAGGTATCTGCAAAATATCTCCATGATCTGTGATCTCCATGAATCGGAGATCAAGAACAGATTGGTTGTAGGGGTGGTCCCTACTCCCCCAAATATCAATATTACACCAATATTAAATAAAACAGATTATTTACCTGAGCTTTTATTTGAATCAGTTTATCCTGCTGTTGAGCCTGTGTAGTCTTTAATGTGAGGATATGTTCTGAGAGCTCAGCCTAGTTTCAGTTTAGCAGCACTGCTGGCATAACCATGTACTTCATCACCTGTCAGAGCCAATACTGACTAGCTGTGCACCAGAGATAGAAACTTCAAATAGCTTGGGGGCACCAAGAGGCAAGATATGCCAGGAAGACCTGCAGACTTATTCAATGATTTTTCCACATCCGAACCACAGGAAATAATTTCATACCATAAGATGCCAAGCTGTATCAAGCAGCAGTAAGAGGGGGCTGCTCCAGAAAGAGAAGCAAGTTGGAGGATAAAGTGACACCAGTGAGGCAGGCAGGGCAGTGGCCTCCTGCAGTCTCTGAATGCAGAAGAGGCAGATCTGGGGATGATAACACGGACCAAACAAAATTACAGATCTCCAGACAGGTTCATAGCAGGGAGACAGATCTGAGGTCAAGTCTGCAAATCAGGGTCAGGATCAGTGAGGTGCAAAGTGATGCACAGGTGCAGCTGCAATGTAAAACAGGCTACGACTGGGGCAAAGGCTTGAACTTAAATGCAGCATCCACTCCTTAAATGCAGGGAGAAACCAACAAAGTTTCTCCAAGCTCTTCCTCACACATCGGATGTGTCACCACTGCCTGACACAAGGTTACATGGCTGTCCCAGGTCAGAAGTGGCCTTGAGCACAGGCAGCCAAACCCGTAGGAGTGAGGAGGCAAGGCTGCAGAGCCTGTAGCTGCACCCAGGGCCATGACAAGCTAGATAAGCTTTTCAGCTAAAGCAGTGGCTAAAGGGGCATTAATGGCAGTCTGTACTTAGGGTGGAAGTGCTGGGTTGAAAGGCAGATATGAGTAAAATCAGGTAAGGACTCACCTGGGAACCGATATGACTTAATATTTTCGTGACTTTGCATTAAAGAGAGGGGCTTTTATATTAATTCTGCTGATAAAATATGATTGGGGAAGACCAATGTATGTTTCGTAAATTTTTTGCATTTATGTATACCAATATACAGTGTGAGTTTATACAATTTTTATTCTCAATGACTCAAACATAAATTAGAAGATCCTAAACACTATAAGATCCTGAGTCATGCCAATAAGGGATATCAGTAACAGTTTCTTATGAGAATAATCAATAAAGAATATAACCCCAAACTCCTGAGTAGAAGTCAGTGAGTCACAAGGCATTTTTGAGTCACCAGAATGATGCAGCTATGAAATAAGCAAGTAGAGCCTAGGACACATAAAGCTTAGCATCAGGGAAAATATTTCCAGTGAAGATATGAAAATTAATACTGTTGCATCCCACCTAGGATATCATAGGGAATTACAATCACGCATGTTCAAGAAGAATTTATTCAGACTTAAACAGAGCAGAGGCCTCTGGGGAAGGGAGAGCTTATCTGAGACACATAGATTAGAAGGGTTTGATTTGTTTAACCTAGGAAAATAAGATGTGAGACAGTTCTAAGTGTTACAGGGATGTTAATGGATGGAATTGTCATAAAAGGAAAAGAGCATAAGCAAGATACAGATCAGTATAGGCTGGAAAATGGAAGATAGTTTCTGATCATAAGGTGTGGAAACAGCCTTCTGTTAGGAGAGCAGAGGGGGAAAAATAATCTATTTAAAAGTAGACCTTGGCAGATTTATGAAAGTAATTCCATGACAAACTTGCCTGCAAAAGGCAGGAGGATTTGATTTGATAACCTGTGTGACCCTGCCCTATGTTCTTAAGTGGACTGCAATCAAAGGATAAAGAAAATAAACATTATAAATGAGCTTTAAAGGATAAAGAGAAGATTCAGATACAGCACTTAGGATGAGTTGAAATATGTCAACCACAAGAATCAAAGAGTTAACCCATTTTAGGGGCAAGGTTAGATGGTCTGTGATTTGGACCCAAGTCAGGAGGAACCAGGATGTCCTCATGCCAGGGTGATGGTCACCCAAAGCAGGTGTTAGGGAAGGGGCTTGCAAAAGACAAGTTAAAGACAGACAAGTGATAAAGAAATGAGATATGTGACTAGGAATCAATATCAAAGTAGAGGACAGAATTAAAGATCAAAGTAGACAAAGGACACATGAAGAAAAAAGCGAATCTAACACTGATGGAAAACTATTCTTGTGAAGCCCTCTGTTGCCAGGGTCACAGAGTATTGTCAGTTTAAAAGCCAATGCAGATAACTGCAGGTCCAAAAGCAATCCTGTAAAATTAGGGGGAAAAAAAGGAAAAATAATCAAAAGAACAGGGGGAGGATAGGATAGGCCTGGGCCTAGGTAATAAAGAGAAGGTTACTATAATTTGGCAAGAAAGACTGTGAAGAGAGGATGACAGCAATAGCAGTCACTGCATGCTGAGGAGGCTAGAGTCAAGAGCAGAGTGGTTACAGTTTGATGAGCTACACATGGTGTCAGGATGGAGCTCATTTCAGAATAGAGCACATTTTGTTTCAACCCCTCCATTTTGCCTTGCTCACCACCCCTGTAATTAGTCAGACTAATTAGTATACCTGGCCCACTCACTGTCATTATTTATCATTAACTCTTATAAAAGCTAAATGCTCACCTGTTAGTACCTTGGTATTGGTATTTAAACATAAGGAACAGACAGGAGTCATGGTCTTGCCTGGTACTGGATTCTGTGGGCCACTTGGAAGTGCCACTCATTTCTGGTCTTGACTTCTATTAACTTCCTTTATGCCTGTGCTGCTATTTAATGTGGCTTTTGTTTTAATTTTGATCCTGTGAAAATAGAAGAGCAATGTCAGTGACATTATGTTAGCTTATGTTTAGCTAAGAATATGAAGCAGAAAATAGAATTTCTCAGCCCATAATTAATATTTACAACCAAAGTCTTTAGGTACTCTCCATAAATAATATACCTGTTGCAAAGCCTTTTGTGGCTCTATTTTCAGAGAATCAGACAGCTGCCAAAAAAGACTTACTGATTTTAATAGCTACTCATTACATAGAAACTAGAACTTAGTCTGAAATGACACATAATCGTTTCACTTTTAGAATGCATTTAAAAATACTTTCTATCATTCATTTATTTAGGAAGTCTGTTGCATGTGAGGAACTGTCAAAATTGTTAGATCCAATTAATATGAAAAGTTAACGTCTACTAATTTTGCCCTGAAGTATAACTTTGCCTCTTATGGAATGGAAATGAAGATTATTTGGCTGACTCATCAGTGTGGGTTTTATGTTTCCCTGCCAGCCATTAATGAATTGTAAGAAATAAAAATTAAAAAATAATAGAACACAAGATTAAACCAAATCCGTAGAATTAGATTGACTTGCCTTCCTAAAAATGGATATTACTGCAAAACATGCAGATAGGGAGAGAAACAGATGGGCGATATCTGACAAATAAAATTTCCAGATACTGCCCCATCTGTTTCCTTCTACACAGTTCAGCTATAAGCTTTTTAGCATTATAGGGTTGCTTAGGTGATATTCCTCTTTGCAATGACGTCTCACCCAGACACTAGCAAAAGCAGGTTGGTACAGTAATCTGAGAACAAGGATCAGTTCACTAGACGGTTAACAATTTATATCCTCAAACATACAGGCATTAAATTTTCCCTCTTTTATAGTGGAAAGATTTTATCTTCAAAAAAATTTTGTGTGAACTCTTTGGCTTGTTTTTGAATTTTTTTTCTAGAAATAATAAGATCAGCAAAGTTAGAGGAAAAAGAAATCTAAATGTGCAGAAAATATTGCTTCACAAGGGTAGCAAAAGAAATGCATTTATAAGTACACTGGAGACATTAGATCATTGTCGGTTAAGATGCGAGCAGTTCCTGTTGATCTCCTGTATGTTTGAAGACCATATTACTTTATCTGGTAAAATCTAAATTTTTGCCTTCTCTGCTTAGGATTTATTATGTTTTCTTCACTTCCTGATACTTTTGTAAACAAAGTTTATTGTTCCTCTCTGAAACTCTGATGCCTTAATTTATGAAAGAAAAATGTGTCATGAATATTGCTACATTTTACAAGACCAGAAATCATCTGGAAACTATCATGGCCCTAAGGAGATAACCATACAGGACCATCCAAAAGGCAGCACAATCCCCCACTCCTCCCATACACCTCCCATACACCTGGGTGTGCCTGGCAACATCTGAAAGGATGAGTATGAAGTGTTAGAATCAATGTAATCAGCTGCAGGGTTATAGCTGCACACATGATTACATCTTACTGAGCTGGCTGTACTGTGGTTTGATAAGGAAAAATCTTTGGAATGTTGCTAGATCAAGGCCTTTAGAACTCTGTATCATAGTGTAATCAAAGCTGATGACAGTTTTGTCTTACAATAGAGAAGCTTGTGACTAACTAGAGAGAAAATTACTGGTAAAGAAATGAGGAAAAAGGAAGGCAGGAAGAAGGAAGGCAGGCAGGAAGGAAACATTTAATCTCCTAAGCTACTGTTGAGTTTTTCTCAGCCAGTTTACTCCAAAACAGAAAGGGCCAAGCAAGAGATCTTCATTAAAGACTTCTTCCATGCAGCTGCTCTGCAAAGTGACAGATGGTTAGTGTGTTTTTCACTATTTTGATGAAAAGTCAATTGGTACACTTTGTTCATTAGGAAAACCTGGAGAATTCTGTAAAAGAGCAGTGAAGGTCACGCTTTGTCAAATTACATACTTGTATACATGATCAAAAGTTATCTTCTTCATTTAAGCTGCAGCATAATTTTCCAATCAATAAAGAAGCCTCCAGATCTCATCTGCATCCTTAAAATTGGGTTCTTAGAAGTAGATGCAAAGTAGATTTTTCTGACTCGTTTGAATTTTAGGTTTTCTGAAGGAAAAAAATGTGAAAATCTTGAAACTGGAAATATATAAAAGGAAGAATTTTGAATGCAATGCCCTCTTTGAGCATTGCATGTACTAATTAGCAAACGCCTTTGTGTACTTCTACAAAAACATCTGCCTAAGGGTCAACTTCTGTACTGATAGAAATCCCTTTAGCAATCTTAAAATGTAAAATTAAGGGATGTTTCTAATGTGCATGTACTTCCTCAAAGAGAAATTGTGTCTTGGTGCCATCAGGAAGTTGCTTATTGTATGAAATCATAATATTTTTGAAAAATAATTTTAAATGGCCAGATTAGACAAGCATCTTTCATTTAAATAAATACCCTATAAGCAATCTTTTTTGATAGGCACACTGTATTACTGTTGGCTGGACGATTATTTTAGCCAAATAAAACTAGTCTATGGCATGAACTCTAAAACCTTTCATTCATGGTATACCTGCCCATCAGTTAGCTTGCAAAAGTACAAACACAGTACAAATACTACCTGTTCTAGGCATCCAAAATAATACCACTTCTGCACAGAACCAGTAAGAACAAAAAACATAGGAAGAAAGAGGCATATGGAAAGTAACTCTGTTAATGAAGCAGTTGATCTTGTTCTATATTTATAGGCAAGAAACAGAATATTTTTTAGATACCTCTTGTCAAGTTTTAGCTTGACAGCTAGACTACAATAAACAAGGTACATTCCTAGATTAATTTCATATGAGGCTGGTGACTGGATGGTCAGAAGAACAGAAGGCTCTTCTGCTCGGTCCAATGTTGTAGACTTTTACAACTTGCCATGAAACCTGCTCCTTATTTACAGAAATAAGAAAACAAATGTGGTTTTCTCTTGACATCAACAGTAGAGTTCTGTATATTTTACATGAGACATGTTTTTTTGTCATCTTTTCAGGTTATTATCCCAAAGATCTTGAGACAGTGTTACTTGATTTCTCTTCCATGTACAGTTGGTTTGTGGAGAGTTCATTTGCACATGCATTTGTTTCACTTTTAGGCACTGTCTTTTATTTGTTTACGAAAAGGAAGGAATGGTGTGACACATGAGAGAGCAACACAATAAAATATGACTGTGTGCACTGGGCAACTGAGGTACTTTTTACTACTCTTTGCTGTTATTTGTTGTTGCATGTAATATACCTTCCTTTAGTAAGACTTTTGGCATCATCTCCATCAGGGAACTCACTGGGAACCTGAAGACACATGAGCTGGATGAATCAATTGTTAGATAGGCTGAGAATTAGCTGGACTGCCAGGCTCAAAATGTCATAATCGATGGCTTACCCACCAAATGGTATCCAGTAGCAAAATGGACTAAAGGACCTCTAAACATCTCACCAACAATTCTGCCTGTGATTTTTGTGACAGGTGTATGGCATGTTTGCTGTTGCTCAAAGAATATAATTCTTTCCTTTATAAATTGGGAATGATCTTATAAGAAAATCAGTGGATTCTCATCAATTGAAAGAGGTAGAAAAAGAATACTTTTCCTTGGCATATTTTAGGTAATGTATTGCAAACCATTCCCTTTATAGCTAGTTTTCAAACTTGTATTTTACATCTTCTTATCCAATTACTGCATTTATAAGATACTTGTTTTTACAAATGGATAATGAGGTATTTGACACAAACTGTTTGCTATGTTTGGAATATTAAACTCAATAAAGTCTTAAAATACATATGAAATTAATATTAAAACCATGAATTATGCTTTAATAACATTAAATATCACATTAAAATAAAAATATTAAATGTGTACATATAAATATGCTTCTAAAAGTTGGTATATATGGTTTTAATTTTCTGCTGGTATGCTTATATATACATACCCACTTGCTGGGTATTAAATACTACTTTTTAATGAAAGACTCATCCATTAATCTATGTAAATGAATGATATATATCTCTCATAAACATTCTCCATACAATCAAATTTTTAGTAATACCGTTGTTCTAAATCTACCTAAGTGAAATTTGAAAAAAACCTTGAAGTTGTTTGAAAATTACTTGTAATTTCAGATTTTAGGAAGCTGATAAATTAGGACAGGCAGCTGTCTCCTAGCTCCATATTTTGATTTTATTCTACTATAAATTTAAGAAAGTCTCACTAGGGGCTTGTCAAGATTAATTTATTGTTTATGAAAAATACTTAAGAGTCTCCCAGTTCAGATAATTAAAGATATATAAAACAAAAACAGTTGAGTATGTTAAAACACAAATTAAATTCTATTTCAAATCTACAAGAGGGTATTACTGATCCCTTACTGCGATGGCAGAGGTTACTGAAGTAATGTTTAGGATGTCCTGTAGGATATATGCAGCTCTGCCAGGAATGCAACTCTGCCAAGTCAGTTCACTTTCCTAATCCTCAGGTTAACATAAAATGGGTTCATACTCCGAAATGGACTAAGTCAATTAATTTCCAGGACAGCTGGGAATTATGAGCATGAATCCTCCCCCATCCCGAGAATCAGGAGCAACTGTGATACACTGAGGGCCTTGAGGAGATGTGAAAAGCTGCTCTGGGTAGCCTTCCCCTTATTCTTCTGGGACCAGGACATAAGCTCAGGCTGTCATCCTGGTTCTGTGCCTGAGTCATGCTGCAAATATGGTTGTTCATACCTCCCTGATTCTGACTCCAATCCACACACTTGGCTTTCTGACCTCGTCCCTGACCTGTATGGGCACTGCAGACTACACTGGTAATCACTGGGCTATGTCCAACCATGGTTGCAGTCACCACACCTGATCTGCTTTTCTCATTCAGGTGCTTCATTCTTTTCATCAGGCTGCTGCCTTCTCTGCCTTGGTGTTGTCGCAGCTTCAGGTTTGCTTCTCCTTTCAGAGCAGCCTCTCCATGCTGCTCCCAAACACTGATGGGAGAATGTGCATAAGGATTTCAGTGCTGCATGCATCAGGAAAGTGACCCAAGTGGGCTCAGCCCACTATGGTTCTCCAAGGATGTCCCAGGAAGCCTTGTACCACCAAGTTAGGGATTCAGAGTAGGTCATAACCCCCATCCATGGATGGAAGGCCCATGTTGTTGAGGTGTAGGGGACAATGAGTCAGTCCTTGAATCACAGTGCTGTCTCCCTTGCCACTGTGTCCTGCTGGAATGGATGTAGATCCTTGTCCCAAAGGACTTGAATAATAAACAATATACATACAAACCCATCTACATTACTTGGCATAGAGAACATTTTCTAACATGATGATTGAAGGCAATACAATAAAAAGTACAGCTTTAATGAGAGACAGCCTTGACCTTGTAGACCTTATAAACAAAGAAGGGTGAGATCAGCAGGAGGTAGGAAAAATGAAGGAAATAAAGACCTGAATTTTGGCAAATCAGATTAACAGCTGAGATTTTTGAAGTATGTTTAAATATATGTGTTCACTACTATAGTAGTTTATTCCAAAATATATTGTATGTGTTTGCCAAATGCTATCAATATCCTGTGCTGCACTCATCTAGTGCAGCCTGTGCTAGCTTTAACTCTCTGTAAGAGCTCTTCAGGCAGCCTAAGCATTACTCAAAGTATCAAAATAGTCTTTTTTTTAATTTCTTTGAAGGTCCACTTCCTCGAGGCAACTGATTTCCTGTGAATATCAACTTCATTTTAAAACAAAATGAGAATTTACAGGCATATTGATTCCAGGGGGAAACTTGATCTGAGTGCTTGATTTGAAAGAATAAGGAAAAAGTAAATAAAATAACATGTTAAAAATGTATTGGATTCTTATAAATTCAAAATTTCTTCATGAATGCTGGGTGCTTATAATTGTCAGTAACAAGCTGAGCCTTTTATCAATCAAAATATATTTGGGTTAGGATTTGGGGACTGGGATTAGATTTGAAGGAGTAAGAAAAAACATCCTTCAAATGACTACTTGTTTCTGTTGAAAAATATGTTCTCACCTGTGCATTATAAAAAAATTGAGTGAGGATCAGAGATTAACTGGGAATACATTCAACTTAACTTCTTTCTCCCTTTTGCAGGAACCAGGAGAGCTTCTCCCAGCTCCGTCCAGCCCAAGATTATACACCTGCACCATGTCAGAGCTAGCCTTGGGCACAGGCAGCCCCCTGTCTGGGAGGATGTGTGTCAGGCTGCACTCAGAGCCTTGACAGGGACTAAGACAAGATAGTGCTTTGTTTTATGGGGTAAGAGTAGTCAACCTGTGTGTTAGTACAATTTATTAGTTTCAGGACTTTTTTTACTGTGGTTTGACATTGAGGTTCTTTGGGAGGTTTTGTGTCTAGGACTGTTACAATACTGAATGAATGCTCTTGGTCTGTACTGAAGAGTCACAGCAGAAATTACAGAGGTCTTGCAAAGGGTAGCAAAAACACCCTTTTTGATTTGTTACTATCAATAAAGAAAATATGAAGTCTAAAAAAAAGTATATGTAGATGTCTATGTACATCTATCTATTCCACAGATGTTCTGGAATTATAAAGTAACACTGATACTGCTGTCACCTGAAAACATCAGGACTTTTAAATTCTATAGTCATGGGATCCAGTAGCCTGAATTGTTGATAAAACAGATGAAAGCAAATCAGAATGAAATTAGCACTGTCAGCAATTGAGGAAATGGGTCTTTTTTATCCCTGTGCTACATGTGAACATGATTCTGAAAAACTAATTCTTTTAGCAAGATTAGCATGAACAACATTGAAGATTATAATCAAAATGAATAAAGTAATGTTATTTTTTTTCTTACCTCATAGATGAAAAGGAAAAAATGCAGTTTAGAAGGTACATTTATGAAAGTTTAGTCTTCTGAATAGCAAGCAAGGATTACTTTTGCAAGCTGTGTTGGCATTTATATCTGAAAAGCAAATGGATTTTAATTATTTTGACGAATCACTGTGGTTTTCAAGATTCATCTCTCATGACAAAAAATTAATATGCTTAATAAGTGCTCATTCTTGTTCCAGCCTAGTAATTCCAAACTTTTAAATGCTCTTTTCTTAATTCTAGCATATTAAGCAATTCTAGCCTATTAATTCTCAGCATATTAAGCATGGAATTATATCATTTTAAATATATCATTTGAACTATAGTGGTTTATTTAGGAAATATGTTGCAGTACTGGTCCAAGCAAAAACTGCTTCATCTCTACTACCAGGTATTAGTCTGCACACACTCAACTGTGTTTCCAAGCAACATGAGTTCCCTCATCTCTTTGATGCATTTCACCTCAGTTTCTGTCACACTGAGCTCCTACCTCACCTTCAATTGTGATACAGCCTGCTGTTGGTGCTTCCCAAAAGTTCTTGTCTGAGTGCTGGTGTACTTTGTAACTAGATTGTGTCATTTCAACAGCCACAACACACAGATCCATACCTACATTTACAGTATTCTGGATCTGTTCCAATGGCTGCCCTAACAAGGATATTTTTGAGACCTCACAGCTTCAATCATATCCACACTTTGAATTTCTGGGGCATCTCTGAATATCATACCTCATGTGACTTCACAGTCCCGGTTGAGAGGAACTCAAGCATTAATGTTTACTGATAGTACAATTTCATCTTCCATATTCTGGGATGATCCACAGTAAGCTATCAATTTCAATATATCGAAGTCCCCCTTCTGGGACTTAACGCTAGATGTGGATATTTCTGGTCCATTTGAAACCTAAGATGACATTATCAGGTTCCAGTGGGGATACATGCCCAGCTGTTCTCAGCTCTAAGGATACACATTCCTTCCAACATCCATGGAAAAAAATCCCTGACTTATATAAGGAACCAAAAGCAGAGACAGCTGCTCATTATACTTTAGCATCTCTCAGTCACAGTATTAGACACATCAACCGTGTTTATGATGCCCAATATTTTTGAAATGCCAAACAGACTACCTTACTGTATTGATACTTATTGCATGACAGTTCTTACTTGTATTGCCAGCATTTATATATATTTGCCATTGCTGAATGTTTAAAGTGTTAAGGTCCACCAGGGCTGCGTGTGATACTGGCTTAATGACATGTGCCCCTTACAACCTAGAAAAGCAAATGAGGAATCTCACTCACATAGTTGCAGTAAGAATTAACATTTCCTGACATTATTTCACCCACCTGATGTTGTGTTATTACCCTTGTGGATCTGGTTCCATGTGAAAAATATTATCTGTTGTATCATCTGCAGCTATGCTGATTCTACTTGTCCTGATTTATTCTGATTTGTCCTGATATAAAGAGTCCTCCTCTTTACATCTTTTTCCTTGGTGTGTTCAGCCTGGAGGAGACTGAGAGGAGACCTCATTGCAGTCTACAACTTCCTCATGTGGGGAAGAGGAGGGACAGACAGTGATCCCTTCTCTGTGGTGCCCAGTGTCACGACCTAAGGGAATGGCCTGGAGTGGTGCCAGGGGAGGATAGGTTGGATATCAGGAAAAGGTTCTTCACCCAGAGGGTGGTTGAGCGATAGAACAGGCTCACCGGGGAAGTGGTCACAGCACCAACCCTGACAGAGTTCAAGAAGAGTCTGCACAATACTCTTAGGCACATGGTGTGACTCTTGGGAGTGGTCCTGTGCAGGGCCAGGAGTTGGACTCAATGATCCTGATGGGTCCTTTCTAACTTGGCATATTTTATGGTTCAGTGAGTCTTATCCTTCCTCCTGTCCGCTATCACTCATTTCCTGAAGGCACTAGATTTCTTTATTTCTTCTCCTTATTACAGGCAGAAAATTGACTCAGCTGGCTAGAGTAGGGAAAGAACATTTCTTGTATCCCAAATGGTAACTTTCTGCTTTACTCTCACTTGTAAAAAAGGTTTCACAGCACCAAGCCCAAAGCCCCTCTCACATCTCTATGCAGCATCCTGCGGTTGTGCATGCCCAGTCCTTTTAGAGAAGTTGGGGTCCTGTGAGAGCTGAATGAAGAACGTCATTTTATTCAGTGCCTAACATAAGGCATGGTGGGTGGCTGCCCACACATGCAACAAGTACAAAAATCTGTTTCCAAGATGCTTCCCACACATTTCCAAATCTTCCCTTGTTCCCCTGGTACTATCCTGAACCTGGAGCCTAGAGCCAGGACATATTACCCCACCTTTTATTCTTTTATCATCTTCTCTGAGTACTCTACTTCTAGACTAAAAACTACAAGAATGTGCAGAAAGCTGTGGAAGACCTCTCTTGTTGGAGGGACTACAAGGTGAAGGGACAGACAGAGAGATGGGCTTTGAGGCATCAGTGCATCAAGAACAGACTTAGGTTCTCCTTGTCCCTTCAAGTAATGTTTTGTTGTATAGTACCTTTCTACATAAGCACAGAATAGAATCTCTTTCTACTAAACTTATCTCCTGAGAAGAACCAGTCACTTTCCACACCTGTCTAGTCATGTGATTTGGAAAAAGAGACAGCAACTCAAGATGCAGCAGGGGTGCCTCACTGTCTCTCAGGGGCCCATTGATGGACTGGGAACATTTACCTGCCTGAAAGCTCAGATTCAGGCTGGTGGTATTTGTCCTTAATGGGTATTAGCAGTGCTAGAAAGAAAACTTCTGGCTGTCTCTTTGACAGTGAATTACTTCCGGTGACTGAAGGCCTGAGGAGTTCAGTTCCTCGCTTCTCTACATTTTCTTTTGTCTGCTTTCTGGGATGGTATGGCACTCTTACACGTGCCAAGAAAGTCTCCGACTTGACAAAGAAAGGAATTGGTTGAAGAAATACAGGTTTCCAAGACAGAAGACAGCTCCATTGAGGACTGTGAAAAAAGGTCAGAATCATCCTCATGTCTAAACAGAGGGTTCAGCTTTCTGTGCAGATCAATGATAGGTGTCTACTAGCCCAGACCATGCTGGTATTTTAAGCAAGAATCCGTAGTGAGTTGTTACTTCTCTGGGGTAGAAATATAGCTCTGCATTAGCCTGTGTAGAGGCAGCTCATATCATTTCTTCAGGAGAAAGAAAATCAGCTCATTTTGTGAAATAAGAAAATCTCAGTGGGACAAGAATGAACAATCACAAACCAGTGATATACACGAGTATTACTTTTTAACTAATTTTCATATTGTTTTCATGTGTTGAATGAACTAAATCATTCTAGGATTTGTTTACCATGATCTGGTTTTCTTTAGATATAGTACTGTAAAGGGAATATTGATCCTTCTTTTAAAAGAAAAGTTCCTAGCCCTTTTACTTGTAACCATAGAATTTAAAATATATGTAAGTGTACTATTGAATCACTAGATTTAAGGAAATGAACAACTCAACTTTACTTCTGTACCAAGACCCAATGAACTTTACCTTTGTGCCAAGATGCAATACACACAACATTGTGTGAAGTTAGTAATATCTCTGGACACATCTTATTGCTAACCCCTAGCTCTCTTCAGAAAAAAAACCTTTAGCCAGGTCTGTTCACAATGAGTGCTATAGGTGCACAGGACTTGTAAAGAGGTGAATAGTGAGAACAGAACACACAGAGATTGATAGAGAGGGGAAAAATTTTTGCTTCACAATCCATCACAGAAGGCCAAAATTGACTCTAAAGCAAACAGACCTATACCAACAAAACTGTTTTTAGTAAAAGTAAATGTTTTCCTGGTCTCTGCCTAGGAAATGAAAGTTGGGTTATATTTTCAGCATTCATAACTCAGTCCTTTTGACTATTTATTGTGAAAAATCATGATGCAGATAATAATGATAGTTACACTATGTGTGGATGTATTACCTTAAATCAACAGCAATTTATTTTAAAAACTTTTTATTATAGATTTTCTGCATGTACCAAGAAGTCTCTTCTTACTGCAAATCTGAGAACTTGTGAGTGTCTGCCAGACAAAACAGCTGTATCAATAGGTAATTTTTTCCCATTCCTCTGGTTTATGTGGAGCACTGTGTGAAACCCAATACTGCTTTTCAACCCTTTTTCTCTCAGTTGCAGCTAGCAATCTCTGGTTGGGAAAAATGATGAAGATAACTTTTAACGGTATCAGAGAGTGACAGGTGCTCATTGGTCCTTAATTCTCCTCTCCTCTCCTCTCCTCTCCTCTCCTCTCCTCTCCTCTCCTCTCCTCTCCTCTCCTCTCCTCTCCTCTCCTCTCCTCTCCTCTCCTCTCCTCTCCTCTCCTCTCCTCTCCTCTCCTCTCCTCTCCTCTCCTCTCCTCTCCTCTCCTCTCCTCTCCTCTCCTCTCCTCTCCTCTCCTCTCCTCTCCTCTCCTCTCCTCTCCTCTCCCCTCCCCTCCCCTCCCCTCCCCTCCCCTCCCCTCCCCTCCCCTCCCCTCCCCTCCCCTCCCCTCCCCTCCCCTCCCCTCCCCTCCCCGCCCCGCCCCGCCCCGCCCCGCCCCGCCCCGCCCCGCCCCGCCCCTCCCCTCCCCTCCCCTCCCCTCGTGTGCATTTCTTATTGTTTAGCTCTATCTCTATCTATCTATCTATCTATCTATCTATCTATCTATCTACCTACCTACCTATCTACCTACCTATCTACCCATCTACCTATCTATCTATTTAACTCTATGCTCTCTCTATCAGCAAACACTTTGTGTGTGGGAAGCACACAACACACAAATTCAGTCCTGCTCTAACTGCAGTAATAACAGTTGGAGTTCTTGATGGTCCCGACATGCATAAGTCAACGGGCACCCATGGGATGCACCCGTGATGCTGAGGGAGTTGGCTGATGTCATTGCAAGGCCACTCTGGATAAACTTTAATCAATCATGGCAACTGCAAGAGGTACCTGAAGACTGCAGGAAAGGAAATGTTACTCCTATCTTGAAGAAGGGCAAGGAGGAGCCAGGGAACTGCAGGTCAATCAACTTCACCATGATCCCTGGAAAGGCAGTGGAGTGGCTAGTCCTGGGAACTATTTCCAGGCACATGAACAAGAAAATCATCAGAAATGGCCAGCACAGTTTGACCAAGTGGAATACATGTTTGACCAACTTGATAAATTTTTACAGTGAAATTTCTGGCCTAGTAGATGAGGGGAGATTAGTGGGTATTGTCTGCCAGGACTAAGGGTATCCTCGGCTGTGTTAGACAAGATACTGACAGCAGGTCAAGGGAGGTGATCCTTCCCCTTTACTCAGTGACTTGTGAGGCCAGACCTGGAGAGCTGGTCCTGCTTAACCTAGAGAAGAGAAGGATGAGATGGGATCTCATTAATATATGTAAGTAACTGAAGGGAGGGTGCAAAGTCAATGGATCCTGGTCCCCAGCAGGACCAGTTTTTGCAGTGGGCACAAACTGAAACACAGCAGGTTCTGTGGATACATCAGGAAACACTTTTTTACTCTGTGAATGACCAAGCACTGGCACAGGTTGCCCAGGCAGATGTGGAGTCTCCATCCTTATATTCAGAAGCCCATCTGGACATGATCCTGGCCAAGCAGCCCTAAGTGATTCTGCTTGAGCCGAGGGGTTGGACCAGATGAATTCCATAGGTCCATTCCAACCTCAACCATTCTGTAAGTCTGTAGTTCTTCTCATAAGAGTAATTTAGACAAGAAACCTTAGAAGCTTAAAATCAAATTTGATCAGTTTAAGAAAAAAATTACATAAGAAATTTGTCTGTAATAGGACAATACTAGAACTGGTGATAGAAGTTTCTCATTCATATGTGTCTTCCTTTAAAGTTACCCTTAAAAATTTCAGTAATTCTTTTCATTAAAAATACGTACTGATAGAAGTAAAAATGAGATATTTAAAATATTATAAAATTATTTATGTTGTTTAATCATGCAATGATATGTATGTTATGCATAATTTAGGTAGCTTTTTTTACTTAAAAAATAATGAGCTAGGTATTTTACACACACAGCCACAAGAAATCTTCCCCATAATCAAACCACTATGTCAACTCTCTTTATGTTTAATGAGCTGGCTCAATTAGAATATACAGCAATATCCTTTTTTATTATGGCTGGGTGTGTAATACAAGGGGTCTCAATAACAAAGAAAGAGCTGCAGGAGTTGGCAAAATGTGAGCTTCAGCAGAGACTTACAGACAGACACACAGTTTTTTCCATTCTCATTTCTAACTTCTACTGCTATCCCCTCTCTACCCTGCTCAGATTCATAGTTTATTCAGCTCCCTTCTATGAATTTGGAGTCAGCAGCTGGATGTTGTACATACCCAAATCCCTTCACAAGTCTTGATTATTTTATCATCTTATGGACTGACCCTCAGAAGTGAAAAGTCATGTGCTTGTGACTCAAAGGAAATTGTTCATGAGGGTCTGCAATTTGGCAAGAAGTGCTCAGTAATTCTGTGTTTAAAATATGAATGACTTCTTTGTACACAATTTTAGAAGTAACAATAAATCTATTGTATTTCTATTCCAGTGTGTTGTAATACAGCCTGTGCACCAGCTGTTCCTGTTTACAGCATGAGAAAACCCTTCATCCTAAAGTCTCTTGTTTAAACAGAAAGCATGCCGTATATTCTGATCATGCCATAAGCATGTAATTCTTATGAACAATTACATGATCTAATCATATTATTTGATGATTATTTAGATCTAATTAGGTTAGGGTTGAGTGAACTTTGATCTTTCATATTATATTTTCCATAGATGTCTGTGCATGGAGATATATATATAGATTTAACTTAGAAATAACATGTTTATTATTATTCTTGGTCTACTAAACAGGTAGTAAGGTACTAGTGTAGAATTAATTGGTTTGGTTTAATTAACTGAGTTAATTTGCATCTTCTTCTGTTTTCTCAAAATCACCCTATTTTTTAATCTAAAAGACTGTGTCGACATACGCAATATGCAGAGTGCCCTTCTATTTATGTAATACTGATAATAAGCCACCACACAATTCCTCTTAAATTCTCAGTAATGAAGTGCTGGCATGTGTCTGATTTTTCTCCACATGGTTTTAACGAAGAGCTTTTCAGTTTTACTAGTACATAATTAGAATATATGCATAAATCCCACTCTATTGCTCCAATGTAATTAAAGATCTTTCTTCAAGAAGAAAATTATAAAGCTTTTCTAAGCAGAGTTGCTGAAACCTGAAATCCTTGACTAAATGCATTTTTATGCATGAATCAATCTTCTGAAATAGTTCTGAAAATAATTAATAATGGTCTGCTTAAGAGAAAGCATCTTAGTTGTTTAATGTGGGAGAGAAGTTTCTCAACATTTTCTTCTGCACAACTTTCATAACAGTGTTAAGAAAAGCAGAATGTTCATGCATTCTGCTCATGTGGAAGATACAAAACTCCTTTGTGCGAATTAGCTTTAAATAAAACCCCTTTCAGGTAAAGTTATTTACATGTCTGGATGTCTTATAGTATATACACCAGTAAGGTATAAAGCAGACTCACTCTAAAAATAGACTATTTTTGGCTACTCAAAAAATAGACATTATAGAGCTATATAACTAATATTAATTTATTTAAACTTTACCTCCTTTTGCCCAGGGTGCAGCAGAGGCAGCTAACAGCCATAACACTTCGCACATCTATTTCTGGGTTTCTTTTCTTGCCTGGGTTGGTTGGAGAACTTCCAGGAATTTGTCTAAGAATTTTGAGGTGCCTACTGCTGCTGGAAAAGTGTGAGTACTAGAGGCTTTTGCAGAAGCCCACATTTTCTCTACTCTTCCTTTTATCACCAGTGTTACAGAAGCTTTTCTTGCTGCCCTGAATGTCTCTGACTGGATTTATTTCTATCAGAGCTTTAACTTTCCTAACCAGATCCCTGGCCATTTGGACAATCTCTCTGTCCAGGTTGCCTGTCCTTGCTGACACCCTCTGTACTCTTCCTTTTTGTGTTTGCTTTTGTCCAGGAGCTTCTTGTTCATCCACTCAGACCTCCTGATTTTTTTTCCTGGCTTTCTCTTTCTTGGGATGCATTGATTCCAAGCTTGGAGGGGGTGATCCTTGAAGATTAACCTGCTTCCTTGGGGCCCTGCTCCCTCTGTACTAAGCAGATACCTGAAGAGGCCCAGTCTGCTCTCCTGAAGTCCAGGGCAGTGAGCTTGCTATGCCTCATCCTCACTGCCCCAAGGACCTTGAACTCCACCATTTCATGGTCTCTGCAGCCAAGCCCTCACATTTCCCACCAGCCCCTCCTTTTTGGTGTCTCCACAATATCACCACAATACCAGTAAGATCAGTGCCCTGCAGTTGTGTGCACATCTCTAATTCCTTGTTTATGCCCCATACTATGTGCCTTTGCATAGTCCTTTGCATTTGAGTCCCTCATGAAGCTGACTTACCAGTTGGAGTAGCTGAAACTCCTTTGTGATGCTCTTCAGGTGCTCTCATGCTGACCTGATCCCTCTCCAGGTGCTAGACATCTCTTCCTGGCACTGGCATCAAACTGGTAGGAATGGAATGGATTGACATTCCTCTTCCCTGGCAACTTAAAAGTTATTCTAAAACTTAGTTTTATATAGTTAATTTTACTTTTAATTATTATATGATCCTATTATGAATAAAATATTTCCTCTGTCATGTTCCCTTACTGGTAGCTGCACAAAATGTGAAAATATCATGAAGATTTCATATAGTTTCTCTTCAAGCACAGAGACTTGAATGATCCCACATTTTGTATTTATTTTTAATCAGAAATGCTTCTTGGAATTGGACACTGCCACTTCCCAAAGGAACTGTGGTTGAAAAATAATCACTAAAGATAAAAAGATGAGATAAAAAGAAATAAAATGCCTTGTTTTTAAATTGAGTTCTTGAAGAAATACCGTTGCTAAAAGGGAAAAACAGTAGCAATAAACCTTCTATGAAGCTCGATGCATTTCTAACCTAGGGAGTAGAGCACAGCAGTTTTATAGTCAGGAGCAGCAGAGGTTCTATTCAGCTATTTTCTGCTTCTTTTGTTTTCTCTGCTTATTCTGATTCAACCACCTGTACAGTTTCTATTATTTTGATTTCATTACTTGGTACTGCTTCTTCTTATCTGGGTAAGTGCTGATATTTAATCTCAGTTGCATAATATAAGCAAGTTTAGCACTTCTGAGCATCTCTTTACCTGTCACAGCAAAGGACAACAAAATGTTTTGCAGTTCTTTCTCTTTTTCATTGATGGATGTCTGTGTTGTAAGCCTATGCTATTTCACTATTTATCCACACTTTTGAACTTTGTATTAAAAAAAAAAAAATTAAGAGACTGTGAAGAAGGTCTCAAATCATCCTTCAAAGTCCAAAATGTATCTCATCAAGAATGAGGGTAAAATATATCATTTCCAAATGACTGTAAGCATCACAACACTAAGTAATCATCTCTGTAATTTCAACTGCTCCTAAAAGTAGTGGTTTCTATGGATAACACTAAATTAAATGCAGAGACAGATGACAATAATGCCATGCATATAAGTTACACCTGTATCTTCCCGTATAGGGTTCCTTGAAGACAATACCTATAATGAAGACATAAAATAAGTGAAGAAACTCTCCCTGTAAAGAATGAATTCTTGAATACAGAGGCTATAGATGAGCACTGAGGGAGAAGAACTTGCTGATGAAGCAATACAGTTGGACCTGGAAGACTACGAATAAACACAAAAAATTGTATCACACATATGCTTTCCTGAAGGCAAAGTAAAAAATCTATTATGCTGTTGAAGATATGTACAAAAATATCTAGCATGGCTTTCATGTTGTCAGTTATTTCTAAAGAAGTAGAATTAATAATTTTATGTGCTGTGTAAAGAATTGCTTATATCTGCTGCTCTTCATTGTCACAGCAATTTTATTTCTCAACAACTTTCTCGACTTGAATCATTGCCATCAGCTTCACCTATGACTTGTAGATGTGCTTTATTGCTTTCCTATCCTTCTCCTTTAAGTGGCAGATTGCTTCATCTGGATGTTACCTTTCCAGTTAGTAAACTCTTGATCTTCACATCTTCACAGTTAATTTCACAAGGAAGTGGAGGAGGATGTTAGTATCTATCCACTGACCACTTACCTACATCACGGAACTTTGTCAGACATGACAGACTGTTTATTAGTTGTAGTGTGTGTCACTAATATATATTGGTGAATTAAAGGACAAGATGTTGTGACTGATAGCTCTTTTACCATACCATCTAAAATTAGACAATAAATACTTATTTATTTTTGTAAAACTATCATTTAAATTCAGCAGAACAAGAACAAAACTGAAATTGCATGCCTTCTACCACTGTGACTGAAGTTTAAATTTAAACTCGTATTATTTCATCAGCCCAGTTAAAGAATTTTGCCATTGAATCACTGTTTAGATATGGTTTCTACAGGTGCTTTGTGACAGACACTTAGCATATTCCCCACGACCTGAGATCCTTTCCCAATTCTGTGAAACAGGTACACCTCCACAGAAGGCTATATCTGTTTTAAAAGTGAGCCTGAAAAGGCAATGCCGAAGAGCTGTAAATTGTATTTATGATTTGCTATTGTAATCTTAATTAAGATACTTTATGCATCATTACAATAGTAATTTACCACATAATCTCATATTTTCACCCCATATTATCCTGTGCTCAAGGGATAGTCTCCACACAGCAGACAGTTACTCAGAATCACTTTTTAGTCCATATTCTTGCACTCAAGAACTATGAAATTCTTACTTTCCGTAAGATGATAAGGTGACAATTTAAGAAATGTAAGCATTCCTAAATCACTGGGAGCAAATCACTGCCAAATAAATTAGGTTCAAAATATTGTGTTTATTTCTTTAGAAATTGAGTGAATCTTTTTCTACTATAACATTTTGCAATAGAGTCAATTATTTTAATTTACATGTACTTACATGTCTGAACAAAAGCACAGATTATTGGGAAAAAATGCCAAAATTATTGATGAATTCTAATGCCAAATTTAATCCGCATCTGTTGAGAGCAGTAAGATGGGCTACATTGCAGCAGCAGTTACAAATTAAAATAATCATTCAGGAGATGCACAGGATGGGATTCACTTCACCTGCCTTCACATGACTACAGTACAGACAGGTATAGAAGTCTAAGCTAGTAATTCAGGATTTCCCTTATATACAGAGGGAGAAAATAGCCAATTTCATGCTACTGACCTATGGCATCCAGCCTGCTTCAGGTGCCAATGTTAAGATGAGACAAACAATTCTTTAGAAGCATCTGTTTTATTCTACTGATTATATGAAAGGGGCCTAAATGGGTAGCTCAGAAAATTTCTCTGCTGCTCAGAGGAATCCCATCCATATTAATCTATGTAAAAACCATGGTGCAACTCACCAAGCTGAAACTTAAGTGTTGCAGACAGAGAGAAAATATATTTCTCCATTAGCTACAAAACTGCCTTGTCTCTTCTGGAGATCGTCAGCCATCTTAGCTCCATAATGCTAATCCTTTCCCAGATTTCTCTTCAGTGAACTAGCCAATGGGAAGATACAAACCTCTGGGCTTTTAAGGGCTACATCATGATACATGTATACAAATGGCCTGAATAAAGGTCAGTGCCTACTTCTGGCATGTGCATCTCTTGTGAGCTTGATTTGTAGTGCAAATATTCCTTGAGGGTCAACCCTGGGATAGGTGTAAATAGCCACTCGTGATGAAGTATCTTTCTGTCTTTTTCCTTGGCATTTTCTCTGATCCTCACAAATTGCATTTCTTTTTCCAGCAGAGTATCCTTAACTGTGAAAATTGACAGAATTTATTCTCTTTCCCTCTAATGCAAGAAATAGAAAGAATGTTAGCATGTAGAAGAAAACTATGTTGAGAAACATGAGGAAGAAACATGCTGAGAAACTCAGAAAAGGATCAACATTTCTGATTACATATGAAGATTTTGTGGCATGTCTTAGGAAATATTCTATGTAAAGTAACAAAAATCTTCATACTATGACATCCTGTCCTTGAACACTTGATTCCAGTTTCCTTTCTGTCTCTATTCATGTTATCTTCTTTTACCCCATGCAGACCTAGGTTTCTTACAGCGGTTATTCCTACTGTTTTCTTTCTCACTCCGCTATGGACTTAAGTCCTTCCATGTCCCTCAGGCTTTGAATATTGCCTTCTCTTTCTCTAAGAAGTGTGGTCCTCTACAGATTCTGGCACATAATCAGATTCTTTCTAGAAACTTTCAAGTACTCATCTGCTCAGTGTTAACCACTCCATTCTTGCCTTTTTGTTTTAAATTGTCATCACAAAAATTCTTTTCTGTCTGGGTTACAGTTTATCTTCTTAGGGGAGGGATGTTATCTTTCATGTTCCTCTAAAGTGCCACATGCATTTACACTCATATACTTATATATATTTGCATGCTTGAACATAATTTTGAATAACTATTTAAAGAGTAGCCAGAGTAATATGCATGGAGCATGCCACAATACCAAAAAATATTACAAAATCATACAAAAAATATAAGTGAACATGAAGAAACCTTTCTGAACAGATGTTATCAATTACTAACATTATCTTTCATCACATGTTGTGCCTTCTCTGTGTCTGCTTTCTGAATTTGTATAAACGGCAGAAACACCTAGAGATTAATTTTGCTAAGAAACCTGAGCATTCAAAGAAGCATCAGCTAAAAGTGTGGGAAAAAATGTTACAAATATTTATGTTAGGGATCCATAGAACCAAAAGTTAAACCCTTATTTCACTACAATGGTGGTCTCAGTCACCATTAACCTTCACCACTCAAAGGGTGGATGGACAATCTGTGATTTTTTTTCTGGATATGCTTGTCAAACTGAACAATGTTTTGTTTCAGGTATTTTTTTCATTGCACACTGTCATCTCTATTTTAGTTTAAAGTCATTCAGGCATCACCAAAAGCTTTTGGTAAAGAATCTCTTTAGACATAGTAGTCTCAATACGTGTTTAGACTAATACATCTAAAGAGTTTCTTTACCTAAAAGGGCCCTATTGAGCTTCTGGGATAGTCAGGATGTACCTAAACTGTGTAACACAGGCACTCAGCAGTGCACCTGCATTCCTGGTTACTCCATCATACAGCGTCAGAGTTCTGTGGGAATACACCACAGGACGAGCTTTGCCTAAGATTTTCATGCTCTTGGACCCAAGTTTATACATAGGCCTAGTGCACACTGACATGGAAAAACTGAAAAAGCCCTTTAGTTGCAAACTGATTCCATTATGAGAAGTAATAGCTGTGTATATCCTATGAACACTTTATTATTCTAGATAAAGCATCTCATATACCTGGGAATGTTGTGTTTGCCCCAGCTAGCCTCAGGACTAACAATGGTGAGACTATTTAAGACACCTTTTTTTTGTGGAGAGAGCTCTTCTCCCTTGTGAAAGGGTATGCTAAACAGCAACAACATTCTTATTACCCCAATACTTGGACCAAACCCATATCCCACAGCAAACGTGAGATTATAAAGATTCAGCATTAAATAAATGCACTGCTATGTTGGATAAAAGCATACGGGGCTGATGAACTTTTTTGTTGGCCTACTTTTTATTACAGCTCTGAAATACTCTTCTTGATGGGTATAAATAACTAAGGGTCCTACAAACAAATTTTGAATAAAACTATGGCCAACACAAGTGGCAGCTCTGAAGACCTTATTTCCTTGGGCATAAGCAACTGCACTACGAAATTCTACTGACCAAGAAAGATTCTTTTCCAAGCCTATTTTTGTGCTCCTCCTGTTCCTGAAATTCAGCCCTGTCAAACTTATGATTCACAGTGACAGTCTGCTGCTTTCCAAGAAAACTTGAATCTCAGTATAGGTACTGAAATAGAAATAGGTGAATAGGTGCCAAGGACAATGATAACCACACTTACAGGCCTACCATAAATCAGGAAGTTTTTCCTAAGACAAGACAGAACGTTTAATTAAATGTAAAATATTGACTTGTGTGGATAAAGAACATGTGTAGAAGGAATGTCTAGCAGAATTACTGCATGGGAAAAGTAAGGAACACTTCAACTGAGTCCAGCTCTCATTTGTTGCCTTTACTGCTTATTTCTGATGGCTTTGAAGTAGCACAATAAATACAAAATTTACTGCAGTCATCTAGACAGCAGTTTTTAATGCAATAATAAAACCAGATTTGATATATCTTCCTTTGTTATTTATGTCAGTGAAAGAGCCAGTAAATGTACAGCAATGTAACTAAGAGCATAATTTGCCCTACTAGCTGGAAAAATCAAAGCTGCAGGGAATATACAGAATGAAAAACCCATACCCAGTAGACAAAGAAGGTTAGACTCCCAGATTGCCTTGTCTCTGTCCATCTTCACTTGTTAAACTGTATACACTTCGTAAAAAAGCTGTCTCCTACTGGTTGATTTTAAGACAATCCAAAGGTGGCTGCTAGGATCGCTAAGAGCATTAAAGATAGATAACAATAACAGGTGTTGTCCTGTGCTATGCTGTATGTCAGAAATGAATAATGATATTTCATTGAAACAAGTAATCCAAAGAGTGTACCATGTTTGGGATTTCTAATATAAATATTTTATTAAGATTCAGGTATTTCTGGCAACTTAAAGACTTACTTGCCTTTGTTTTAGTAGTCAGTAGGGAAGCAGTGAATTTAAACTGACTAAATTTTTTTAAAAGAGATTTTACATTACTTTTGAAGTTCTGTGTAACCATGAAAAAACAATTTTTACTATTATTTAATTTTTCTGGATGTGGTGCATCTGGCAGATAAGAGATCTGAAAATGGGATTCCTTCCAGTGCTGTAAGAGGGTCTTGGATAAAACTGGACAATTCCTCTCTAACCCTGTGCAGTCAAAAGAATTGGTTCTATACTCTATACTGTTTCTAAAGTTGCTTACAGCTCCCTTGATTTAAATAGCTGTATGAAATCCTAACTAATCTACAAGGAAAAACAACAACAACAACAACAAAACTTGAATAAAAATAAATTAAAAAAAACAAACCAAAGAAAAACAAATATCCCCCCCACCAAACAGCACTCATTGGTGTCACAATAAATTCTTTTGGATAGAAAATAAAGATCCTACAAACACCAGATAAACAATACAATTTCTTATGTAATACTTCATTTGTAGCAATCAACATTTACATTTGATGGAATTCAGTTCCTCAGGATGTTAAAATGGTTCTTATCTGCATTTAATTGATAAAACTATCTTTTAAAATGCTAAGTATCTGTTCCATGACATAATGCTTTTCACATTAGATAAAGCCAATGACAAGAAAATGGTTCACTCCAGGAATGTAAACATCTACAGAAGTAATGCTTCAGAACAGACTGAAAGTACATAATAATGTTTACCACTTCCCATGATGCCATTTGTGTATCTCAGATCATTCTGTATATATTAGGAAAATTAACCATGCAATTTCTAACATTTTTTTTTACTTAATAGATACTGTTGCCAGGTTTACTTAATCTGGGCAGTATCTACACCTATCACGGAGCATTCCTCTCAGAAATCTTCCTGAAACTTCCTAGTGGAATGGTTTCCATTAGAGGAGAACTAAACTACGGTCAAAATTTGCTGTAAAACCCACTTTTGTATTTTCAAGCACCTTCCAGGTCACTCCAGAAGACCATGATATGTTTGTGAGATGGCTAGAAACATTCACTTTGTCTTTAGAATTACCAATAAATAGATATGTTAACGAGCAAGAGACACTTTTTATTCAGGTCAGAAATCAGCAGATTTCACAATGTGTAAAAGAATACTCTAGAGCATTGAGCGATAAACCCATGGACTTGGAACATACAAGAGTCAGTGATGAGGCTTGAACAAGGTAGGCACAGGAATATAATTCCATACTAATGGTGTCTCTGAAATATTTTTATTTTTAGGACAGGTGATTAAACTGTGGAGAGCTTCAGAATATTAGTTTTCTGATGAGATCTAGAGAAATTTCAGTGTCTGATTGTAAAAGACAGAACAGGGAAGGTTGTCTTCATGCTTGTTTAATCCTGAGCACATAAGAAACAGGAGACAACAAGGCATGCATGATTCATTTTGGAAATGGGCAAGTCCAGAGAGTTCCTAAGGAGACTGCAGTTCATAAATACATACAGTATGGCAGAAAAGTCACTGGTTCAGAATTTTTGTTCAGAAATATAAACTACTAAAATTGTTGTGAGAATTCCTGAAATTTCTTCTGACCGGAAGGACATGCTAGGGCAAGCAAGGATTGTACCTGCTCTCACATGCTCCAAGGTCCCCATGCTGACCTTTTATAAGTGAACACTTTTTTCAGTGTGATCAGCAGTGTTGTACCAGTTATTCAGCTGTTAATGAAGAAAAAACTTAGCTGTTAAAACCCAATACTCTTTAGAAAGAAAAAGAGGAATGTGGGGCAGGTATAGCAAATAACAAAAGAAAATGGGCATAAATTAACCAATGACAGTGTAACCCAATTTTCTCTCTCTTTACCTAACTTCACAAATTCTGTGGGCCATGGCAGGAAGGAAGAGGGTACTTTTGTAAATATTATTTTTAGTATTTTACAGTGTGAATAATCATAATATTAATATATTATTATTATATATACAATATATATATTTATAATTCACATCCATAAAATAAATGTATCATCATGTCTCTAGGTCTTTCCCCTAAATGTTGCTGGTAACAGTGAATTAAATATAGTTACAAACTAGCTACTTTTCTTTTTCTTGCTACTTTAAGCTCTATTAAGAACATTTTTAAAGTTCTACTGACCTCTGTAGACACTAAAACACAACAGAAAATTCTCACATCTGGAAAAGTGAACTTATTTACATGCATTTTCTTAGCAGTCAGTCCATCAGCTCTAGTTTTTAATGAAGCATTTTTTTTTCTTTTGGCAGAACTATTTATTTGTGTTAGAAACATGCATAATTTCCAGGAAAAGATTCTTGCAGCCACCTGTAGATGCTTCATGAATGACTGATCTACACAGATGCCATAGGTAAAAGGAAAAACAATTTGAATTGTAAATTGAAGCTTGCAGACTACTAAATCTTGCTGCATGCTACTCTGGGCAGTATGTTGAAGACCCTGGAGATATTTCTTTAGCTGTCATTTGAAACAGGCACAAATAAATGAACCAAGGACGGCAAACTCCATTAATCACAGCTACACTATCAAGGCTAACCTACCAAAAGGAGTGACAACGTACAACTGCTGAAACAATAAAGACATGTAATGAAAGATTTTACTTTTATGTTTGGTACTGAGGATGGCTCACCTGAAGCAGACTTTTTCATCTCTTTTCAACTGCTTTAGGGAAACACCATCTCTCTTTTTGGGACTGCTGAGGTGGGACAGCTGCCTAGACACCGATGAAGAGCATGTGAATTTTGCTAGAAGAGATGAACTGAACAGAGCTCACAGCGAGAACAGAGAGGAACCAGATGGACCCCTGAAATTTGAGCTTAATGTTTGTCACCAGGATCCAGAATACAAGTCCCCAGCTCCCTTGCCACATGCTCAGGTCAAACTGATCACCAGCTGGGAAGCAGGATGGAATGTAACAAATGCCATTCAGGTAACCTTTTATTTCCATGCTTATTCCACTCATCATTTGAAAAACCTGGTCATCACTTAGCCTGCTCTATTTTACTTAGCTGTACCATCATTTTGCTTATTCTAAAAGGTTTCTATGAATTTATTACTCACATATTTGAATCTTTCTGCATAAGATTAGCACTCTGATAAAACAGAGCTCCAAAGAGAAAAATGATACATATGTCATCTGAAGTTTAAAAAGTGTTTAAATTAGGTGGAATTGAAAAGGTGGTGATTGCGCCTGTTTTGGAAGTGCCAACATTATCTTTAATAAGCATATTTGAATTCAGAGATGTTTGATAGAAATGTGAAGTAAACATCTGATAAAAAGAGGATGGTAAGAGCCAGACTGACGTCAGACATAAATTTACTGACATGTAAATTAAACTAGAAATAAATTGAAGCACGAAGCACAAGAAGTGTAATAATACTTGTCACTGTTAAAGAAAATAGTTAGGTTGAATAGACTGAAAGCATTTGGTCCCAACATTCTGTGTGGAATTTGAGTATCTTTCCAAATCCTTAAATTTAGCATTAAGTGTTTCAGAATCTTTTTCTCACTTTTCATGATTCATTTCCTTACATAATTCTATCATTACCACTAACTTTCTGTCTGACATGGTAAGAAGAAAGCAGCGTCTACAGACACATCTAGTCCCAGTAACTGTTGCTTAAACACTTTTTTATTCCACTTTAATTATAGAAAAATAATCTTTCCAGTGTCACACAAGTCTGACTATGCCGATGAACGTTTGTTTACATATCCAGTTCATCCCTCAGCTCTGCAAGGGAGGAGAAAAAAGGACATATTTCTAACCCTGGTGTATTTTCAAACATGAGCACCACCACATGAGAGCCAGTGCAATAACAGGGCACAGTAGCATATCATACTCTGAAAGTGTTCAGCTGTGAATAAAAGTGTGAAGTCCTAAAATACCCCAACTGCATTCTAGTAACACATTTTATCTTCAATCTCCCTCAGCAGCATCTAGTCAGGACAGGAGTCTGGGATGAGAGCCCATTGTCTCTGTGAGTTTTGCATTTGATTTCACCAAAGCCAAGATTTCATTCTGGAAGTCAGTTTTGTCAGTATTTGCTGTATGACCTTTTGGCAAATCACATTCTCTCACCCATTGTTTTCCTTTCTGAAAAACAAAAATAATAATGCCTCTATAAACATATCAAAGTCCCCAAAAAACCCTAAATGTTGTGTACAAAATTACTGTTAATTATTAATAATATAGCTTTCAGTTAAAAAATAGACTGATAGCAGATTTTAAAACACAATCAAATATGCAGTTGACTATTTAAAATCAGGAAAAATTCAAGCTAACTTATCCAATCAAATCAGTAGCTATGGTCTTAGTCAAAACTCTCAGCATGCTGAGTGTTAACTACCATGGCTCTCATTTGGTCAAATATTTTAGAAACTAGCATTAAAAGAGCAGTTGGCTACAGCCAACTGTATTGAGGTTTTCTCCTAAGGCAGGCTGAAAGTTGCAAAGCCTGGAAACTGCAGTTTTGTTAATGGTATAGCCAAAGTGCCCTACTGACACTTTATTAAACTGTGTGCATGTGTGACCAGGTATGTGAATCTGTGTACACATATTTGTATTATTCCTATTTCCCAATACCCGGGTCTGGGAGCAAGTCATTTGGTTTAGAAACAAAGGCAGAGAGCAGAGAAAGGGAAGGGGAAAGGCAGGAGAGGAGAGGGGAGAATATTGAATGGGCATCTGTCAGTAGAAAATAACAGTTTGAAGAAATTCTACGAATAGCTTTGAAAAGAAAGTCAGAGTTGTGAACAGAATTATTAAAACAATCTAAATGTTCTTGACTGGTGAAGACAATCTTTGATAAAATGACAGTTGTTTTGCCCTACCCAGAGGAAAGGGCAGAAGTGTTTTGCATGACAATTAGAGGTAAACATTTCAGCAGAATTTTTAAGTGTTCTAAACAGTTATTTCAGTGAATTCAATTAGTCTAAAAATGAAATTATTTTGTAATCCAGATTTATTATGGGAACAATTAAATCTTTGGTCTCTGAAATTAAATACAAGGGTTTTCTCACAGTGTTTTAAATACGAGTCTTTTCAAACAAACAAGAAGAGATTTTTATTTTATTCTTAACTTGAACTGAAAAAATATGCACTTTTGGTGCCGATACTGTATGTGCAAATGATTGCTTCAGACATTTAAGTTTCCAGGGAAACATGTTTCGTATTCCAGCACTGCACAGGCAAATCAAAACCTGTGTTCAGTTAATCTGGGTAAGGACAGAGACCATAAAGCTGAGTTAATTCAAATGGGAAAATGTACAGCATCATCTGGCAGAGTGATGCAAGTTGCATTTGTTTGTATGTAGCAGTAAAAGGGCAAAATTATTTGTAATGACTTGTACACTGGTGCTGGATAGATAAGCAAAGCAGTAGTCACAAAGAAGAAGGTATTTAAATACCAATGGTACAGTATTTCACAGCAGAACCAAAGGACAATAAAGACTACTTATCTGCCAGTCACATGTAGTAGGAGTTTTGCAAAGACTATGGAGAAAGCCAAACTAAAATGCATTTAGTCTATAGTGTCATGAAGGGGCACAAGACAATGAAGAAAAAACAAGAGAAGTGAAATAATGGAAAGAAGTGAAATAATGTTAATCTCACCTATAATTTATACCTGTGTACTTTATAAATGTAATTTATACCATTGTGAGTCGATCTCCACTTAGATCTCAGGAGGGCCTAACAGTGAAAAAGATCAACCGCTTTCCCAGAAAGCTTCAAGTGTCTTCCAGTACTATGATGCCTGAACAATCTTTAAAATACAGGCTAATATAATTGCACAACTTTTCTCTGAATGTTTGGTAAAACATGATGTATCAAATCTGGCTGGAAAGCAGCCCAACAGAAAAGGACCTGGGGATGCTGGTCAACAGCAGCTGAACATGAGCCAGCATGTGCCCAGGTGGCCAAGAAGGCCAATGAATCCTGGTCTGTATCAGCAATAGTTTGGCCAGCAGGACCAGGGCAGGGATTGTCCCTCTGTACTCAGCACTGGGAGGCCACACCTCAATTCCTGTGTTCATTTTTGGGCCCCTCAGTACAAGACAGACATTGAGGTGCTGGAGCATGTCCAGAGAAGGGCAGCAGAGCTGGAGAAAGGTCTGGAGCACAAGTCCTATGAGGAGCAGCTGAGGGAGCTGGGGGTGTTTAGCCTGGAGAAAAGGAGGCTCGAAGGAGACCTTATGACTTTCTACAATTACGTGAAAGTAAGTCGTAGCCTTGCAGGGGTCGGTCTCTTCACCCCGGCAACCAGTGACAGAATGCGAGGACATAGCCTCAAGCTGTGCCAGGAGAGGTTTAGCCTGAACATTAGGAATTATTTCTTCACTGAAAGGATTGATAAGCATTGGAACAGACTGCCTAAGGAGGTGATGGAATGACTATCCCTGGAGGTGTTCAAGAAATGACTTGACGCAGCAACTTAGTGACATGGTCTTGTTGACAGGGTGGTGATGATCTTAGAGGTGTTTTCCAACTAAAATGATTCTGTGAAATCCAACTGAACATTCTCTTTGATTCAATGCATCTAATACCTAATGTTGCCAACATTCATATCCTTCCTTTTGCAAAAAATTAGGTTGTACAAAGATTAGAAATACCTGCAGCAATGGAAATTTTCTTGTTCCATGATCAGAGTAACACAATATGGTGCTTGACTACTGTCAGTGCTTCCAGGAATAACAATAATAAAATTAGTATTATTAATCATTACTTTTCAATGTATCAATAATAAATTACCAATTATTTCTGTAGAAATCATAACTATTCTCATTATATTTATATTCTGTGTATTTACATTAGTTTAGAAAATACTCAAGATTTCAATAATCATAATTTTAAAACCTGAATATTCATATTCCTTTCACTGCATGCCTTTATGACCATATTTCTGTACTGAGTTCCAGTTTTAACTTAGGTGACTGCAACTCCTAAATGCTTAACTGGAAAACACACTGATGCTGAGGACAGAATCAGCAGACATGCCTCTAAAGTATAGAGGCAAACATCTGAGGAATGTCTAAACACCCCTCACTTTAAGCTTTACTGACACAAAATCTAAGCATTTTCCAAATATAAATATGTCCATGCTTGTAGTCTTAGAAAACGGGTCATTAGATGTGTAATGATATAAATCCTCTCATCCTGAACCTTAAATAATTTAGTCATGTTTGGCTAAATAGCCACTTGGATTTTAACTCCATCACTTTATCTAAAGTATTTATTTTCCAGATGTGAGAACAAGGGTCAATCCTTTCTTGAGCACAGAGCAGTAATTTCCTTGAATTATATATTGAAGCTGAAGGCATATGCATTGAAGCTAAAGTCATACTCTGAACTAAATTACAGACATCTGAGAGAAACTAACTTCTGCATTTCATGTCAAGATGTGGTATGGAGAATTGAAGGGAGATGTCCAATGCTGATATCTAACCTAGGACCAGAAAGTAATTCAAGTTTCCAAATGAAATGTCAAAAAATGACAGCACAAAGTAAAATTCCAAGATAGTAGAACTATTGTGGTGCACATAAAAATTCCACATAGTGAGTATGATTTTAGCTGAAATGTGCCGGCAATACTGGCAAATTTATTTTTCCAAGGCTTGCAAACACAAACCCTTATAGCCAGAACTGCAGACCCAAAAAGCCCAGTGAGAGCCATTTAAATTCCAATCTTTTTTTTCTATGATAGAGTGTCACCATTATGCAATGCAATTGATAAAAGATGTATTTTAGGGGAGAAGACTCTGTAACTAGTGTTTGTACCCTGGTTTTCCCTTCTGATTTTCTCTTGAGGGAGCAAAAAGATTCCAGACATACGTCACTACTTTGTATAACCTTTTATTTCAGCTCAGACCCTGTGGTAGGCTTCTTTTGTGCACGTATTCATATAGTACAGAGAAGGCTGCATTCAGGATATATATCTTCTCTATTCCCAATCCTATTTCTTATCACAAAAGCTTTTTATCAAAAATGTGTTATCCTGCAACAAAGAAATAATATCTAAATCAGAGAAATATCTTTATTTGACATGTAAGCATGGTGCAGCAGACTGATTTTGAGTTAACTAACTGCCATTCCCATAAATCTCATTAGACAATGCACTTTATCAGTCTGCTTTTTCCTTGGTCAGCTGCAAACACTAAGAAACGTTATGAAGACAGAACTCCTAAACACAGAGAAGTGGCTCATCTAAAATCATTCCAGGAATAAATATTTGGATAATTCTCATGGGATTTAAGTTGCTGTTTTGTAGGTTTTGACTTTTATGTCGTATGTCACATTATTTGGGCAATAACCAGGTGTGAGGGAGGGAGTGTTGAGTGGATTTATGTTAACATATTCTACTGTAACTATTATGGAAACGTTAGGATGTCAAATCAGTTTCCATAGCCCCTCCATGTCAGGTTTTCCATCAAGTAGAAACTGTGATACAACATAACTAGTCCACAAAATTATTCCTTGGACATACAGATAGTCCCAACATATGGACTATTGGTTCAGAAAGCACCATACTAGCTCCTGAAGCCCAGAAAAAAGCACATGGGTTACACAAGCAACAGACCAAAGTATTGCAATTCTTTAAGCCTTCTAGGTGCTAAAATGACATATCAAAATATCTGTAAAAGTTAAAGCAGACCTTAGATCATGCTTGTCCTCACCATGTGTTCAAAATTGCTGTTCTCAACAAATGAGTTAACAAGAGTTACAGGGGGCATCTCTCTCTCTGTGTCCTTCATAAATGATTCTAATAGCCTCAGTAGTTTGGCTACGACTGATATACTTTATTATATAATTTATTATATTGATCTAATTTAAGCTAATCAGCATATATCTCATATGAGATGAGAGAGAAACATTCTAAAATATAATACTCAAAAAACCCATGGAATTTAGCATGCAACCTCAGCCTTAAATCTCAGTATCTTGATTACACTGTGTGTAAGACAGATATATTTTTAAATATTTATTCTTAACCCATACTTTATTTTATATCTTGAGCAGATTTTTACCTGAGTTTTACAGTCATACCTATCTAATGTTTCATTCTTTTGATAACACTAGCCAGAATCACTGCTGGGCCTAAAGAAATATGAATAATTCTGTTCAGAACCTCAAATTATAATCTTACATTTCAAGAAAGTATTTATTTAACACTTGATTTTTAGCAATGGCAATTATCTATCATTTCCAACAACTTCAGCAGAAACTCTTCTTGCCTTGTTCTTTTGAAATCTGTGTATTTCAGCATCTAAATTTCAAAGCCACCATGTCTTCTTGAGCTTACTCCTAGAAACAGCAGCTAAGTCACTGCAATGCATAGTATACTTATCCTGGGATTGATGTTCAGTTTGTCACAGTCTGGTAAAGAAAGTGCTTGAGAAAATTTGCAAGTGGCTATTTCTTGTAAGTGAGGACTTCCTGTTGACTTTTCAGTTGTCATATAAGTTTGAAAATTGTTTCATCTGGAAAATCTACTACTATTAATCTTTTAGAGCAGCTATTTTATAGATGTGAGTCCTTCTACATGAAGCAGATGGTAATAGAAATTGTGTGCATGTAAAAGGACAAAAGAGCTAGCAAGTAAGCATATAGTAGTATGGCAAGTAAACTGGGAGGGACCAGCTCAACTCTTCTCCTTACAGTGGTGCTTTCCACTGGTAATAATGTGAATTTTTGCATTAATTGGAATCTGCAAGTTGCTCTAGCATGCTGCCAACAGATCTCGTTAGTAAGGACATAGAGTCATAGAATCATGGAAGATCCCGAGATGAAACGGACCCATAAGGACGCATCATTGGGTCCACTACCTTGCTCCAGCACCTGCAAGGTGCAGTGCAGTGCATGGTCCTGCCTTCAACACTGACAGAATTCCTTGGGTGGATGCACTGGAGGAGTCTGTCAGTATTATAACCCTTTTATATCTCACTCAAGTACATCTCCATCCAAGGGCTTCAAACCCTGCCATTATTCAAAGGCCAGCTACTATCAGTGGTGTTGCTAGAGCTTAATAGACAGTCTGTCAAGTGACAGAGGTATGATTTTTACATACTCATTTACATATATTTGCAGAAAGGGTGTGTTCATTTCCATTTCTTCCATAACACATATGAAACAAATGGTATGTGTAAGTACCTCAGAAATCTGAGCACTGTGCCTCCTCCTCCCAGGCCTCTTTTTATTTCATTTCATCATTAGGAAGCCTTCAAAGCACCCAGGAGATGGCCTGCTCTGGTGGTGTTAATGCCTAAAAAAAGCTCTTGCGTTGGTACATAGAAAACTTAGAAACACACACACACACTACACCACTCCTTTTACTTTTCTTTGCAAGACTTTTTAATAAGGAAAATCTTACCTGCATTAATACATACAGTCATGACCAGCTTCCTCTTCTCTGTACTGCTGTCCCTAACCAGGCACACAACTAATGCTGGCAGTCTCTCCTGAATGTCTGCCTCGTGCCTTCCTCCCTGAGGTCATTGCCTGCACCAGACTCAGGCTCTTGGAGCTCCTACAGACACAGCTGATAGACACCACATCCTTCCCCCTCGCCTTTGGGAGTGTGGGACTGAAGCAGAGTGTGTTTTCCTGGGCCAGTTCAAGTTCACGTCTTATTTAGATCCTGCTGCTGCATACATAAAATATTGGTCTGTCTTTCCAGCAGTCAAGCAGTTAAACAGAGTCCTAGTCTTTCATCCAGTGTCTGCCCACACCAGAATTCCTTCATTCCCTGTGTGAGTCCTTGTCCTTGCTACCATGCAGGCCTGTCATCTGGCATCATCTTTCAGTCAGGCCTCTTTCTAGAGACTCAGACTAGGTCCCTGTCCTGCTTATTTTTATTGTAAAACCTCACTATTACATAATCTGGTTTACCAATCCGCAAGGCTAAAACTGATATGAACACTTATAATTCCCTGTCTGGGTCACAATAACACACTTTTCCCTAACCTTTCCAAGCTCACCCCATGCATACCCACCTGGAAAGCTGATGCAGTTCCATAACTCATAAGACCACAAGCTTTTGCAAGAAAGTCTTCAACCATCAAATCAAATGTAAGCTGCTCATTTTTTTCTATAATAATCTACTATTTTTCTTCCTTCATCTATTGACTTTGGTCTCTCTTTTTCCAGTTACAATTACCATTTTCAATTTGTTAAATACTTAAACAAGCATTCCTATGAACTGATATGAAGATATTCCTCTGATACTCTTAGAAATGTCCTTTTGATGAAAATTGCAGAGTTATAAGCTACATTGAAACCAGCGTTTTCTCTCTTGACTCACAGTATCTGGTATTGACTCAAGGTTTCCTTGACTCCCCTCTCTGCCTGTATTTTTTTTGTGTTATCTTTCCCCTAGATTTTAAATTCTTTGGAGAAGAGAGCATCTCTTTGTGCTTTGTTTGCACATTGCTTTACACAATGGGATTACATTCAAGAACTTCCAGGTGACCCAATACTGAAAACAATTTTGAAAGTGAGTCTCAAAATGTTTCCTATTTTATAGAAACTCCTTACAAAATAATGATTGTTTAAATGTAGCCTGTGATAAATCAGTTTGACATTTGATTCATTTTCCCCTCTTTTCTCTATAAGGAATTGATTCTCCTTGCTATTGAGACTCATTGTAGAGGCTGAGCACAAGATAAATCAGCAAAAGAATGTGATAAGAGTACCTTTAGAATATTCAGCCATTAAAATGGGCATTCCATCTTAAAATCCAGATGGCAAAGAAAGAAAATGACAGAAATATGATATCAAAGATAAATGGATAGTGGCGTTATGAAAATTTTACTCTTTGAAACAATAAATGTTGCCAAAAACAAAGTATCAACTAGTCAGCTGCTTGAAAGCAATGATCCCTTTATTCCATGGGAGAACCCAATGTGCCACGACTTGTTGCAGAACAAGGATCTCTGGCTCCCTCAGGTGAAGGGAATAGCTGATGTACTTTCCCACTATACTAAAATCAAATTAATCTACCATACTTTTTGGTGTCATCAATCCCTGCAAGCATTTTTAACAAGCTGAATTAAAACAGATGGTGTAATTTCTCCTTCTCTTTTTTAAATTCATGGCAGGTCACGTGGTATTTAAATACACTGTTATTAAGCAGCTTTGAATTTCTGTATCTGTTATATTTGGCTACTTCATTATTGTGGTGTTACATTAGGCAGTTAACTTTCAAAACAAAGCCCAAATTACCTATTATAATTATTCACCAGCTTTCTGTGACTGAGTTAATTTGTATACTTGTTCCTCTCTATAGCATATGCCATTGACCAGCTATCACTACTGGAAAACATTCTTCTTAAATACGTTCTTTCTGCCCCTGTTCTTAAACTTATGAGGTATGTAACTTCAGCAAATTTGCTTTAATAAACTGTATTTAGTAATATAACTCCTCCCAGGATAATATTCCTCCCAAGGCAGCAAGAACAGAGTGACAGGCAGTAGAAAGTAAAATATTTTGTCAGATGGTATTCCTTTCCTGTTTTTTCTAAACTTCTTTCACTTCCATTAGCAAATGTTCAGAAGGGAGCTCATTTTTTTATGAAGTAAAAGAGTGAGCCCTAGGGTTTGTCAAGCAATAAAAGTTAACAAGCTCAGCACTTGCAAATGCATAGGAGAATTTAATGCTGAAAGTAAGGGACATCTGAATTATTATAATGTGCTGGTAGAATCAGAAATAGTGATGTTTCTCTAGCAGGCTTTCCACATGGTAAAGCTTCTTCCACACAATCCATAGACAGTTAACCTACAGTTTACTTCAGTGTATATAATTCCTGACAGCAGTAGATTCACTGAAATGGTACAAGGTCTGTCTGATTGAGCAAATGGAGCTATGTGAGAAAATAAAAAGCCCTAAATACTGATTATACACAGCATTGAATATGATATATTGTAACCTAGTTTTAGCACAGTAAGCTGTATAAAACATTTTACCCCTAAAGCTAAGTAAAAGAAATTGTCTTCTATTTGTATGTCTTCTCCCTCTTTTCCCCACATACACCATGCTTCCTGGAAGGCAATGTTTCTCGGTATTCTTGGCCAGTGGCACTGGTTTTGCCATATGTACAATGCTGTGTTACTAAATAGCTAACAAAAAAATGAAATTTAATATTTACTTCTCGAAAATGTAAACATATGAGTCAAAGTGAAGAAACATTCACTTCAGCTCATACACACAGGCTGCTATCCATTTCAGTTTCTCTTAGTCCATTTCTTGAATTGACACAAATAACAGCACCAGTAGATTATGTTTTGTAGTCTTCACAACAAACATTTTTTGTTGGTTTATGTTTTCAGTAGCAATGGCAGTTTCAGGCCTTTTCCTTTACTCTACAATATTTCTATTCATGATGTTTTTTATTGCTGTTTCCCCCTCCAGAATCATGTTTGATTCAGGCTAGCTCCTCCCTGATAAGCAGAGAACATTTTTCTTTTCAATTTTAAAACCCATTGTAATTTAATTATTTCAGACTAAATCTGGCTATTTCAGAAACTGTGAATTGTTCTATTGAACCTTGAAAAAATGTGGATTGAGAATAAGAATTATACACAATATAGACCCAATATATCTTATTTTTATAAGAAACTTGTTTCTTTTGTTTATAAGAAGTTATCTATTTTTTTCTGTTATAATGACTGTTACTGCTCTCACTTTACTGTCACTCTAGAAGTTGGAACTGAAGTTTATTCTATCTCACTACATTTTGAACCCATTCTCTTGTCTCATTGTCTACATGATTTCTGCAACTCCAAATGACATCTCCTCAGCCACCTTCCCTTGAGGGACTTGAAAATCTCCTTCTAAGCTTTAGTTGGAACCTGGAGTTTAAAATGAATTCTCCAGTCCTGCCCTTGTTGCCTTTACTTGCCTGCTGGTTTCTTTCACTTTGGCTGGAAAGCCAACTGCTCTCAGAGTGGTTTCTTTTATACTTTTTGTTGTTGTCATCTCAGGCGAAAAATAAAATACCTGCACAAAACTGTAGGCTTCCCTCTGCTCCTTGGATGGGATTTCAGAGACTCTTTACTATCTCCTAAATTGTGAGGAGCTGCCATTCCACCCCTGAAGGTCTCCTTTCCTATTCATAAAGGATAATCAGCTGCATAATGCATACTTTCCCTCTAGCTTTCTTCTTATTCCTGTCTTATGCTTAGAGTTAGGTATTTTTCATATCCAGTAATTTTTCCTCACAGCCTCTTGCCCATCATATTCTCCTACCCCTTGTTTCTGCCTCATATGGTTCACAGCCTTATGCTCTAGTGTTCTGCACTTTACCTAAGGGCACTTTTTTCCCCTCTTCCTGCCTCCCCCAGTGCAGTTATATTCCCAAGTTATCCAGCTTCTTGTGCTTCCTTTGCTCTTCCAGGGCCTGCCATTGTCTCGTGGCCTTTGTAAAGGAATTCACTTGACTCTACAGATGACAGAGACAGGAATCTCTGATGGAGATTCACGAAATCTAAAACAAGTGCCGTGCGCTGTGGAAACAAGTAGTCATATGGTGATCCTTATTTCTATCCATCCTTTCTGGAGTTACCGGATCCCTTCCAATTCAGATATTCTGTGATTCTGTCATTAGCTTAACTTTTTGCTGTGTTTAGGTAGGAAAAAGTAAGGACTCCTGTTCCTAGTAAGAGCACATCAAAGCAAGGTAGATTTGTCATGTGCGTCTCTTCTGCTACTGTGTGCACTCATTCATTGAACATCTGTTTTAGACAGAGGTTGGGTGAGATTAGCCCAATTCATAGATGCTAAGAAGAGATAATTTCCTTGGGTACCAAAGAGAGTAAAGAAAGTAGTCACTTTAGTAACTTCAGTTACAGGCACTGAGTTTTCACCTAAAATTCATTAATTACACCTTGCGAATAAATTTCAATTTTGCTAAAAATTTGAATGTAAGAAATGAGAATTATTTAGGAGAAAGGAACAAAAATCAAATGCAGCCTTGAAATTAATTTCTCAAACATGAGATCACTACAGATTTCAGCACCAAAGTAGGAACAAAGGAAAGATTCAATAGAGCTGAGAAGTTTTCTCTGCACTATGAGAATGACTCAGGTTAAGAACAGAAAAGAAAACTCTTTTTTCAAATATATGAACTTTTTACAGCAATTGCTTAGCTAACTTTGTTTTGATAATGAAAAAAATGTTTTTATTTCAATCCATACAGACAGTTTTTGTTTGTAAAAGTTAAGAATAAACCTGAGGTCTTCATCAAGGATCAAAAATAATCAAAGTCCCCAGTTTGTTCCCTCAGTTCCTCTCCAGTGCAATTGCAGACTAAGAAAATAAATAAATAAATAAATAAATAAATAAATAAATAAATAGAGGAAAATAAAACAAAACAGACAACACAGAAAAGGAATATTACTTATTTTATAACTCCAGTCTTTTTTTTCCTTGGCCCGTAGAGGTCAAGGACCTCTACCACAATCTGTACAACAGAATGAGAAATACCTCCACAAGTAGTAATACTTCAAGTATTTTACATCTAGAGACCTTAAAAAGATGTTTTCAATGAGTATTTTATACGCTATATGCCTGGTATCACAATGTAGAACCATATTCAAATTTTTTTCAATTTAAATGAGAGTTTACCTAACTTTGCTTTTATGATGAGTGCTCAGAGCATGCAATAAAACCCATTCACATTTCTTTTCTGACCTTTATTTTTTCTCTTTGTTATTAATTATGCATATTTGGGAATGTTTGTCTAATCTACTTGAAATTAAGGGAATTATTCTACTTTGTTAAACATTAAGAATGATGTGGTCTTTTATGACATTATGGGACAGAGACACCTCCATTATCAGAATTTATTTGCAACCTCAACTTTATTTGTATCTGTGCATGATGATCTATCAGGCTGTAAAATCAGTTGCTGCTTCTTTTATCCTAAAGGTAGAAGCCTCCAGGGGTGCCACTGAAGTTTAAGTGAGGTTAAGAGAGGAAAAGCAGTAGAAATTTGTGTCTATACCCAACCTAATGGTAAACCAGCATTTTTTTCTCATGTATTCCAGAGGAATAGAATATGGTACTCTGTATCATTTTAGTGATTCCTGCAGACCAAACATAATAGTATACCACTATTTATGTCTTTCACCTAGACAATTAACTATATTTTCCCCAGGCTGTGCTCTAAGACAAATTTCCCCTTTATATGCTGAGCTCTAGGAGTCATTACAGCTTGAGTAAGAGTCCACCTAAATTTGGTGGTTAGGTCTGTGCTGAGGAAAGAACAGGATAATATCAGCCAGGGGAGGATTCAGTCACCTTTTATTCATGACAAATCCTATGCCAGTGTTCAGAAAATATAACTCAGCTTCTAGAAGATGTAACCTGGCTTCCTTTTCAGCTCTCAGAGGTGCATAAGGTTTTTTTCCAATGCAAAGTTTTTTGCAGTATGGTGTTGTTTTCCTCCATTTCCTCTTCAGCATTACTTGTTAAAAGTGACGAGAACTGTGGCTTGTCCCATCCAGGCAGCATTCAAGAAAAGCTCCTAATGAGCCAAATGCTTTCTCACAGCCTGAGTTTGAACTTTCTATGCACTTGAATTCTTTCTTCTGTTATGTCAGTGCACGCTCAAATAAAGTTATTTGACTCCCCACTGCTTTCCTTTGCTTGTATTCTCCCGAAGTCCCCCTCTGCTTCCCCTCAAGCTCTTTTGGCCATACATTCATGGAACTCACTTGCATGTTGCTGTGCTGGATGTTTGGATCACTTGCCTGCCTTCAGGTGAAATCCTGGGCTATAATGAGAGAAATAGGTAAGCAGCCAGGGAGTCTATGTTGCTCACCAAAACTAACTTTCAGAATAATGTTTGTTTTAGTTTTAACTGACTTACTTTTTTAATCTCTTTTTCCTCTCTGATGCATAACACATAATAAGAACCCTCATTCTCCTATGAAAGGCTGCTTTCTCCTTTGGGACCAAGCAAAATAATGTTTTCTTAAAAGGTAATTTGCTTGGGAGATTTTCTTTGTGTGATTCAGTTCATTCTTGCAGAGAGCTCTGGATTTATGCAAACTAACATTTTCCATCAAACCATGAGGAATTAAGAATCAAGCATATTTCGGTTTGGGGACAAATATTTAAACCAATAGCAAAGCCAATAGGATCAGATTTCACATTTAATAGCAGCAATTTTTTTTCCTTGTTTTCCCAGACATTTTCTTTCCTCTGTTCACTTTTCTTATCTTTACGAGATTCTCAAGACTAATATATCCACTAAAAGGAGAAAAAAGTCAGTGGCTTCGGTCAGTCAAATGGACACATACATTTTGCTGTGCAGACCATGCAGCTTCTTTACCTGCTTAACTTATCACAGTATCTTCTGAGCAGTCTATATCTGCCTTATCATCTACTTATGGTACCTGAAGGATTGACAGGTAAGCACTTCTAAAGTTTCTGTCAGTATATAAGGCAATTGAAGGCATTAATCACAGAATAAACACCTTAGTCACTGTTGTCCCTGCACCTGAAAGAGGCTGGCACTGGCAGAGAGAAAGAATAAGAAAAATCAGGAAAAACAAGATTGCTGGGGTCTAATACAACCATCCCTGAAGTTAAAGGAAGATTTTTCACTGACATTAGAGGAGATGGATCTGCTGCTAAGGTCAGACAGGCCATAGACAGTATTTGAAGTTTTCCACAGAACAGCTCATCGTATTTTTGAATTCGAACTCAGCTGAGCTGTGAACAAACTGTGAAGTGAGAGGGAAAGTAGATGAATTCTTTTCCTGAAATCTATAGAGCAGTGCCAGGAGTTTGGGTAGCCAGCCAGGGAAATGGAAATTCTTACTGCTGAGAAGTAATAGGATATAACTGATATTGCAAATACGTGATGGGATGATCTATGCACCTGGAATTTAAAAATTATTAGATAAAACATGTTTACCTAAAAAGAACAGGCAAAAGAAATGAGGGTGGCACTCTATGTTAGAGAGATGATTATCTGTGTTAGAGCTATTGTCTGGAAAGAAAAATTGTACTGTTCTTGGTGACTTCAGTTTTAAAGACCTATGGTAGGCGTTGTATGCAGTATGTAGTAAAACACCATTGAAGTTTCTAAAAATTACAGATGGTAATTATCTAACATAAAAGGTATTGAACCTAGCATAAGGTAATTCTACTTTGAGCCTCATTACATTGGATAAAAGGGAACAAATTGGAGGATCTAATTACATTAATTATGGGAAAACAGAGTACTTCATACCTCAAAAGTGAATTTTTCAAACCTGGAGAAAATGATGAGAGATAATTCATTAGGAAGAATAAATACGGACAGCCCATTGTGAAAGAAACTTTAAAGTTGTTTAACAAGAATTTATGAGATGTCCAGAAGGCACACCTCATAATTAAGAAACAGTATACCAATGTGTTAATACCCCTCCTACTTCAGGAGTTAAGTGAATGTATCAATTAAAAAAATTTTAAGTATATGTATATAGCAAAAGGGAGAAATAAAAGGTGAGAGTAATAACTTATGTGTTACAAACAGTAGGAAAGAGAGGAAAAAAATTGATCTCCCAGTAAACAGGACAACAAGAAAACAATTTTTAGGAATTAGTAAAAATAGAGGCTAGGTTTAGTGTAAAAACTCAAAACAGAAATACTAATTGTGGCAAAAATTAAGTATAACTGGAAGTGTGTGTCTATCTGTGTGACTGTGTATGCTTGTCTGAAAGTACCAGCAAAAACAGCAGAACAAAGTTAAAAAGGTAGGTCTGCATTAACTGCTACAGAGCAGCATATAAGTGATTTCATTTAAAAGGAGAGGTAGAAAAACTCACCTATAACTAAGTGTTAAGGGAACCAAGTAGAAGAAGGTATTTATAAAGCATGCAGATAAGATAAACACTTCTGTGAAAGTCAGGAATTTTGCCTAATATTTATGAGGGATGAGACAAAGTAATGAGGCAAAATATCTAAAACTGCATCTGTTCCAGAAGAGTATAGGAGGTAAATCAAAAATCTGTTTGTCATCACTAACCAAGATGAACACCAGAGACATAATGAGCACTGGGCTGAGGGCATCTCTTGTCCCCCTTGGTCCCCCAAATGATCCTGGCCAAGTCAGGGAGACACAGACACCAGAATATGTGGATGTAAGTATGGGAAAAATTAACTTAGAGATTTTCTCATGTAAGAACACCTTAATCTTCTCTGAGATCTCTCACTGAATTTTGCAACACTGATTTCCTACATTAGTAGAAGGAGGTTCTAAGACTCTTCTAAAAAAATAGATGCAGCTGTTCATAAGTAGTTCCTGTAGAGAACCAGAAGGACCTGCTCATAGCACAGGAGAAGATTGTGCCATTTTGTAATTTTTCTATTATGCTATTCTGCATAAGATATTTAAATGTTATGTCTCAGAGTTTCTACAGTGTGTACGCACTCCATTCTCAGCATGGACATCGCTGAAAGGAAATTCATCTCAGCTCTGCTAATGGCCTATTGTAAGATAGGTGTGAATTTTAAATTGATGTGTCTAATTTTTCCAAGCTTAGACTTGGACAATTAACTATGAGATAACCTCAACTTTTATTTAAAATGGATGTTGAAATGGATCTCAATAGTATTTTAAAGGCAGAATGCCCAGCAAGTTTTCACTTGGGAGACATAACAAAAGACACATCTGACCAGGTAATATTCTTATTCAATTACTACCACATGTGGAATCTTTAAGAGATTGTGGATATCATCCCAATATTTTAAAAACCAGATAAATCCTGACTGGTGAAACCTGGCAACAATGCAGAGAAAAAGAATGTAATTGTTACTACAGCTTTTAATTGATAGAGAATAAAAAGCTAGAAATATAATTAGTGTCAATCATTATGTTTCTGGAGAAAGAGTTCTTACAGTCCTTATTAAACACACTTCAAATTATTCTTTTATGACATTGTAATTTAGTCAGTGAAAGATAAATAATATATTTACATTTTTAAAAGGAATTTTGACACACTAATATACAACATGCTGATTTAAAAATTAGTGCAACCACAGAGTACATCTTAAATGGATTAACAACTGCCTAAGTGACAGGTTCCAAAAAAGTAACTGTCAATGTGGACATATTGTCAAATGAATGAGTTTCTAGTAGTGTTTAGGAGGTTACCTGGTAGAATGATCAGCATCTGGTCCAGTATTATTCAGTGTAGTCAACAGTGGTTTGGAAGAAGATGCAAAATCACTGATGATCATGGTGGTGACTGAGAAAGGAAGAAGACCATGTAGGTCAACAAGCAAGTAGCTTTCTTATCATGGCATGAGATTAAGGGATGTGCTATGTTCTTTAATTTATATTAATAAAGTTCCTTCTTTGTATAAATACCACAGCAACCAAGGCTTGCATCTGTTTGGGAAAATTATGTATTTCAAATAGCAACAAATGTTAAACAGCATAATTAAATATTTTGTGGAATTATACTGAAAAGCAGGGATCTTGAATTTATCTCCCTACTCTTCCAAGATGATTCATGTAGAATGCTTTCCAGTATAGTTTCCATGTCTAACCCATGTTCATGCAAGGTATCAAATGCATAGTTGGGGAAAATAGTCAAACTCAAATTAACCATTCCAGTGGAGTAACTACAGATGGTGAGAAAGGCAATCAGAGCTAATTTGGAAGTCTGGCATATCAGCATGTATTCTGCATATAGGAGAGTTGTCCTAAGGGAATAATTTTCAGTTAAATTCTTCTTCATTTCTTAATTTATTTTTCTATATGATTAAATTTTAAGGTGAAATAATTTTCTCTGTCTCTGTTTTGATTTTTAACATTTCTTTTCACTCCATTTAATTTTATTGTCTTTTGGCATGCCTCAACTCTGGCCATGATTTGACCTTCTTTACTTTTTAATTACTTTTCAGTTTGCTTTTTTTTTTTTCAAAATGTCATATTTCAGGTTAAAACAACCAATGAAACAAAATATTTTACTTGGGACTAAAAGCTTTAAAACTGAATATGAAGGAATTTTGATATCTTTCTCTGAGTGTCTGTCCATGCTCACTTTTCAATTTTTTTAAACACGTTTTATTCCTTGGGGAGCTGCTTGCCCTGAGGTGAAGGAGTGTGATAGCCGTATGATAGCAAAAAACCCATTTTTTTATTCAGCACTGAATCAGATGTCAGCTATTTTTAAATAAGAAGCCAGCCTTACTGGTGTGGGAAACACACACGTGTCAAAGAGTGTAGTCAAACCATCAGCAAAGTGTTTTAATGTGCAGATGTAGAATGGAATTCCTGTTCTGCTTGTTTTTATGAAAAACCAGTTGTGGGTGGATTGGTGATTCCTGGTGACACCTGTCATACCTGGATGCTTCTGCTTGGGTGTATTCTGACAAGGCAAACAGCTTCTAGCTGATTCCGACCTTTTCTTACCTGCCCTTTCCACTCTTCTCCTTGCTATTTCTCCAAAGGCTGGTCACCAGCTGAGCCCTCAGTTCTTTGTCCTGCCTTGGCCCAGCTGCCCACGGCTGTCTGCTCTGGGTGTTTGACCAGGACCTCCATCCAGACACACTGACTGACACAGAACAGTGCATTTCCATACTCAGTCTAGGGTGAAAATACCCAAGTCTTGCAAATGTCTTGGGACGCAAGGGAAGATGCAACCTGCTGGGCAAGTTTGGGCTCTCTTCTCACCCAGGGTGGATGGAGTGATGGTAAATAACACAACCACTCAAGATGCTCCATGGCAGAGGATAGTTTCAAAAACTCCACCTCCTCTGTCCCCAGATGTGTGAGTGCTTTTTCCCTGTGTTATTCTATTCCATGAACAGATCACCTTAAAGCAGTAAATTTGAGCTAACACATTTGACTTTGCTCTAGAACACTTGGAAATAAAGCCACTCAGACTAGAACACTTCCCAGACAGAATGCTGAAACTAAGAGTTATGAAGCAATTTAGGTAACAGTTCCTTTTGCTGCTCATTTTTTAACTGATGCCTCACAGCTGAGGCTGTCTGTGCCATAATTTGGACATGAGACACAGGATCAGAAGATTCAATAAACACAAGTGCTGGGGCCAGGCTGGACAAAATGTGCAATGAGAAATGGTGCAAGAATTACCTGAGTCCCTTTTTCCACTAGCAAGGAACCACTGAAATTTTGTCATGCTCTATCTGCATTCTCTGTGCACTCACCTCTCATGAAAGGGGCACAAAAGGCACCTTCATCAACATCCATGAAAGGATTTCTTTATGGAGGATGAATTTTCCACATAAAAGTCACTTTTAGAAATAATCTAAAGTTGCTGAGCAGCTGCAAGCCAGAGAATACAGACTGATGCCTGTTATATTACATTGATAGTAAAACAATTTATTAAAAATATATATTTTTTTAGATAAACTATTTAAACTTGATAATTTCTTGATAATTGTCCTAACAGAAAGTATTGCTTTTGGAAAGGTAAGAACTGGAGAGCAGATACAAAATTAATTTTGAAGCCTGGAAGTTTACATTTGTTCTTTGAGTTCTCCATCAATTACAGTTTTGGTTATTTTGTAGAATTTTGTTATTACTATTCTTTTATTTTAAATAGAGAAAAAAAAGTTCCTGGAAAGGCAGAAAAAGCATTGTTCTTTCACCACAGATATAGTTACTGTATTGGCATGGTCAGTGTTTTCTCATTTCTCTCCACTAACCATGCTCTATATTCAAAAAGCTGTAAAACCAGTTATGTCCACAATGTTTGCTTTCTATTAGTAATTGAGACCTGAAGTTTACAAACTCTGGAAAAAAAGATGTCAAAGACATAAGCTGAAAGAAATACTTAGAGTTTCTATAGAAATGTTCAATTTAGAAATTCTAAACTCTAAACTTTGGAGCGGACAACTATACATAATTTTAAGAAAAAATATATATTGGCAAAAGTGGGTTTATTTAATAAGGTCTGAATTCACAAAATGAAAAAAAAAATTCAACCCAAAAAAACCCACCTCTATCATCCTGTGGTCTGTGTTAGCTACTGAATTAAACTATTTGGTGTAAACAACAGCAAGGAGATGTTAGAGGTCAGAATTACGTTATGCTCTGATTAAACTAACAATTAAGCATGGAAAAGCAGACACCTGTGGGAAGGACTGTAAATGGCTGTGATAAGGTCTCTCAAAGTCTTCTGCTTTGGTTTAGGCTGAGGCTGGTCGTCCTTAACAGATTGAATTCAGCAGGGGAGAAGCCATTGTGTGGGTAAGGCCTATGGTGACACTTACCTGCAGGTTAATTATACTGTGACCCTTTGGGTCAACAGATACGGTTTGAACTCCCATTTGCAGATTAGGCAGCAAAATAACACTGTGAGTATGGAACAAATGAGATAAGCTTGGTACACACTGCAAGGAACTGAGAAAACATCATTGTTCTTATGTTAGTATGGAAGACAACTCTGTGGCTTTATCTTTTTGATTTTTTTCATAGACTTGGTTTATTTGTGGTGTTTTTAAACTCAATCTGTTATGTAAATGTTCTCCAAGGATTGTTTTCATAGGAAGGAAATCAAATTTATTTCTTTAGGCAGCTATCTAACTTCCCAGTCAGTGAAAGCCGTGATTAAAAACGGCATCATATCAAAAGCTGTTACATGTGTGCTACCTGCAGCCTGGCTGCAGCCAGATATCTAATCTTTTTAAGAAAGTAGACTGCTTGATGGCAAAAATGGTAGAATTTTGAACGCTTATGTGAAGTTCATGTACAAAATAAATGCTAATTACACTGCAAGGTAATTGGGTCATGAGACCGGTATTAGAATGGAGACATTGAGAGGAGAGATTTGGGTGACTAAGTACCACAAGCTGTGTAGTTGAATGTGCCAGATCCTAAATGAAACAGCATCTGCGACTTATACAAAACCAATGCTGTAAATGAAGTCATGGAAAACAACCAAAAAAGATATCTGGTCAATGACTTTATTATTATTTCAGTAATAATAACTGAGGTACTTCTGTTTCAACACATAAAGGCATAGACCTTTCTAGCTGAAATATATTAGTGCATGTATTTAATTCTTTCAGCTCAAATCCAATTGAAAGCTGAAGATACCTGCTTCTAGAGTGAAGCCTGGTGAATTAGGCAACACTGCTCTTTCATATGATAGGTACTCTATTTTTCTCATTGGCTTAGAGAAAAAACACTCCTCTAATTTAAGGACTTTTTTCTTTCCTGATTGATGGTCATCCCACAGTCTGCCCAAAAAGAACTGCTATTTTGTGTCTGGAAGAGGAGAAGACTACTTTTTATATGTTGATAATTATTTAGTGTTTTAAAAAATGCCTCTCTTCAGAGCCCTCTTTATGAATCACACTTGGGAGTACTTGAATCACGTGGAAGTGGGATGCTAGGTATAAGCCCTACAAAGCTGAGACCGGCACCTGACTTCTTGATGACCTCTATCAGAGATGAGCTCTTAGACTGCTTTCACAGAAACTGTCTGATAGTCATAAAACCAGAGAAAGTTCATGGAAAACACCTAAGGAAGAAGTATGCCTGAAACTCCCCCACATGGCCTCATGGTCATGATTGTGCATGGTAAAGTCTAAGATTAAGATTTATACCATTAAACTCACCTCTTCTGTTTTGGCTCCTGAAAGTCAACAGCACTACCCACTCAGGAAGTGAGGGAAGAGTGGGTTGCCCCTTCTGTGGAGAGACCTGTTTCCATTGGGGCTTCATAGGTTTTGCAAAGCAGATAGGGTTGCTCAGGTTTGGTTAGAAATAAAATCTAAGTGTGTGTGGTCCAAGTCAACTCCTTCTGTCAGGCCAGAATAAAAAGCATGAGCAAAAATACTCAGATTTCATCATGTGATGGGATGCAGTAAGAAATATTGAAGTGAAAATTTCTGCAGAACTAGTTGTTTTTCTGCAGGAATGTGTTTTGTTTCCTCCTTACCTTTCTTCAGTTGTCATGAATAAAAATGCCTGACCAGTGTGACTCATGTGCAAGTCCAAATTTCAGGTTTGTAACATAAAAAGAGAAATGTCACAGAAGCATCTTTCTTAAATTGGATGTTTTTATTAATAACTAATTTTCAAGAGCTGTGTTGGTTTTCTGCTGATGGAAATGAAACTACATAAAAGTGTAATTTGTCCCTTAATAGAGAGAAGAAAGAGGGAAAAAGACAAAGAAGTGCTCATAGTGTTCTGTGAAAAGTAATATTCCTTCTTTTTTTATCAGATAAAACAAGTAAAACTGTGTTCTTTTCAAAAACTGTTTAGTGAAAAAAAAAAGTTTTTATATGTTTTGTATGTATTTTTAAACACCTAAAGAAGTTTGCGCAGTGTAGAATCTCAGCAGTGAGAAAAATCATTTTAGCAGCGGACTTCGCAAGAGCAAAGGCCACATGAGGCAGACAGAAGCTGTGGAGGAAGCACAAGCATAGTCTGATGCACTCTAATGCCATTTTCTCTCCAGAGGTCTGTTAAAAATCCTTAGACTGAAGAGAATTGTCATTACTGAATCTATCTACAGTGCTGTTTTTAATTTGAGTGAAACGTGTACAGATGATGCTAGAGATGCTTCATTTTACTGATACTGAACCTGTTTCATTAATATGCATGTTGACTGAATAACTAACTATGAACCTTCTAAAATGTGCTTCTAATCACATCAGCATTAAATATTAACTAGAAAGCTGACTCTGTCATTCAGTCACATTTTCATTTTCCCAGCTTATCATTATGTGGGTGTCGATAGAAGTAGTTACTTTTGCTGGTAATTTCATTTATCATAAATAAACACATTTCTCATGGTTGTTATTTACTTAGCAGAATGGAGCAGTCCTTACACCGTGCAGCTGGGTGAAAGCAACGTTCCATGGAGAACAGGTTTGGGGTGCAACTTCTAGTAAACATTTTGCCTCAGGGATTTTGTGCTATCTCTCTCTCTTTTTCCTCTTCAGGGAATATTTGTCCTAGGATTGCCATATGCTCTCCTCCACAGTGGATACAGTGGTCTACTTCTCATTGTCTTGGCTGCAGCATTATGCTGTTACACAGGCAAAATTCTAATTGCTTGCTTGTATGAAGAAAATGAAGATGGGCAACTGATAAGAGTGAGAGACACGTACGAAGATATTGCAAATGCCTGCTGCAAAAAATTGTCTCCCAATCTAGGTGGCATAGTTGTCAATGTGACCCAAGTGGTGGAACTGCTCATGACATGTGTTTTGTATCTGGTTGTTTGTGGGAACTTGCTGTCTCATAGTTTTTCATATGTACCAGTGACTGAGAAAACTTGGTCTGTAATTGCATTTGTTACTCTCTTGCCTTGTGTATTTATCAGAACTCTCAAAATTGTTTCCAAACTCAGCCAGCTTTGCTCTTTGGTTCATTTTGTTATCATCCTTGTAGTGATAACTTACTGTCTCACACAAATACATCGGTGGTCCTGGGCAAAATTCAGACTCTCCCTTGAGTTTGAGGACTTCTTGGTCTCTGTAGGGGTGATCATCTTCAGTTACACTTCACAAATATTTCTTCCCACACTTGAAGGTAACATGAAAAACCCAGGGGAATTTAGGTGTATGCTAAATTGGACTCACTTTTTTGCCTGTATCTTTAAAACAACCTTTGCACTGACTGCTTTCTTGACCTGGGGTGAAAAGACAAAGGAAGTTATTACCGACAACCTGCCATCATTTTTTGAAACCCTAGTGAACTTATGTCTCTTAACCAAGGCTTTTCTTTCTTACCCTTTGCCCTTTTTTGCAGCCACAGAAATTGTGTATTCTTGTATTTCCAAAGGTAACCATTCCAATTACAAATCTCCACTACTTGCTCTGGCTGTAAGAGGCTCATTTCTCTTGTTAACTCTGTTGATGTCCATGTTCACACCACATTTTGCCCTGTTGATGGGTTTGTCGGGCAGTGTAACCGGTGCTGCTATGACTTTTCTTCTTCCTTCTCTCTTCCATTTAAAACTTAAATGGAAAAAACTGTCCTTCCTAGAGAAATGTGCAGATATCTCTGTTTTTATTTTGGGCTTCCTTTGTAGCCTTGCAGGCATAGTTTGCTCAATAAAAGGGCTGCTTGAAGTATTTGGAGGAGTGTAAAAGATTTCCTGAATGACAAATAAGGATCAAATCTTATAAATGCTTTCTCCCTGTTAGTCAGTATATATGAGATTTTGTCACTAGGTAGAATTAAGCATATGCTTAAATGTTTGCAGATTCAAGTCTTTAACTAGAAAATTATGTGGCTCTAAGCAATCTGGAAAATAACATTCATAGCCAAAAAGTACAAAATCAGGCCTCTTTAAAACATTGAGAAGAAAGGTGTTGGAGATGGTTTAGCATGAAAATAATTGTAAGTAATCCTACATAGTTTTAGCCATATATGACATGCACATCCTGAAATTACTACTGCAAGGGATTCCACCAATTTAACCAGAAGGTTCATAGGGTTAGATACTGTTCAGTCTCAAAGCTATCAAAGCTAGCTTACAGGATGTAACTTGGAGAGGTCTATTATTGAAAATGGATGAAATATTATTTCACCTCATTGGCAAACTGCAATTCAACATGTGAACAGAACAAATTAGTGAATTTTGGTTTTTATGTAAGACAAATTCTACTACTTGTTTTTTAAATGAATAGGCAAAAAGAGAGCTCAGTTTAAGACAGCTTTGAAAGTGTGCTTTTATCACAACTTCAAATGGGAATACAGTCAGAGTAAAAGGTGCATTCTAACAGTTCAAAGTCTTGGAAAAGAGAATTTTTTCTGAAATAAGCTATAGCCAGTGACTGCAGCTTTTCTGCAAGTCTACCTCCTAAGATTCATGTCTCTGCAATGCAGCTACTCTGTTTGTTGGATGACTAGAAGTCTCGCTGGTAGCATGAAAAAGTTAACATGCAGTTCACTTTCCCTCTTAGGCAGGAAATTTCTTTGATCTGTGTATTTTATCTGATTCGATTAAAAGCCCAATGAAGTAAATCAAGTTCAATAAACAGGCACAGTTAACTTCCGGTACAATTTGGTAGATCTTTAGCTTTAAAAGATATTGGATTAATAAAAAATCAGCATTGCAATGTATTTCACATCAGTGATAAAACATTATGACAAGAAGTGTCAGAGTGCTCTAATGAATACATATTATCTTATCATACTAAATCTCTGTTATAAAACATAATTAAAGTAATTAATTCAAAGAAGAAAGTGTGTGTTTTTATTATGAACAATTTCACACAACCTTGTACTGTGTCATATGGAAAAGTCTTTGTACATCAGCGTAAGACTGGGTGACAGAGAGCCCAGCAGTATCTGCTTAACTGAGCTATTTTTGCTATGTAGTGTCTCAGCATTAATGCTTCTGTCCTGCGTGAGCAACAGTTGCCTCTCAAGGCTAATTTGCTGAATGATAAATAACGTGCAACTAAACTAAAGGGAGGAATTCTGGAAAGCCTTGTATGTCACCCTGTTCCTTTCTTGTCAGCTAATGTATGCCTGTCATGTGGAATAGTGATGAAAAGTTTATTAAAACAAATTGCATTACTACAACATTATCAAGAAAACTGTGGAAATAGCTAGTATCTTAGAATTTTATTACTTATTTGGTGCAATGGGTCAGATTCTGCACTCAAATCCTCAACAATTTTAATGATATTTGATAAAATTTGTGCTGGAACAAATAAGAGACTTTTTATTTTTATGTAAAATGTCAAAAATGCATTGCTCATTGAAAGGGTTGAAAGCTTATTATTACTGCTATGACACAGTCAGAAAGATATTATTACTTGGATGACATTAATCAAAGGATATCATTGCTTTCTGAGTGGAGGAGCTTCACAGATAAACAAACACGCAGGAACAGTATTTGTTCTATTTATCCTGTATACATCTCTAAGGACAGAGGGAGGTTGTCCAAAGAGTTTTGTGAAAAGTCTTTCAGATACTTTGCTTAAGAACTCTCCAAAAAAAATCTCTTTTCCCATCTCCTACTTTTATTTAATGTGCTTTGTCTCTAACTCTTTGGAAAATCTTGGGATTGCCTTGGTGTATTTGCTGTTGGGAAAAGCTTGAAAACCAATATAAGCAATTTATTTTGTGGCAATTTTAGGAATTCCCTAGTTCATCACTGTGATTCAAAATTGGCTTTAGTTGTACTTTCTTCTCTTAGCCTTTTCAAGAAGTCAGTGCCCAGTCCTTTCAAGTCAAAGATGGTCATTCCCCACTTAATCATGCCCCCTCTTATATAAGATCTTTCCTACAAGGATAAATGTTTCCTGCTTTATAAAATATGTACTATTATCGTCCTTATTTAATCATTTATGTAATTTCTGTTAACATCAAGGAGCGGCAAGGGCTACAATTAACGAGTCAATACAACTGTAAATGCACAAAAGTGAAAGTCATCCAAGTGCAAGGCCTCAAGAAGTCACTTACAACAGCCACTAGATTAAGAGAGAAAGCATAGTTCAAGACTTTTTGTGGCCAACACTCAGCAATTTTGATGTGTGCCATTGTTGTGGGACACAGAATATGTATGATCTTTGCTTTAAAGCCATACCCAGACATCTTGATGAGAGACTGCCTTCTGGGGTCAAGTAAGTGAACCTCCCAGTTTGGAAAGGCAGAGATGCATATACACACCCTACAGACCAAGCCTGAATCTGGTTCTCAGCACATGATGAAGACAAATATTCGTGATGTAGGGCTAACTCACTGGATTTCATTTCCTAAAACACACAACTGCATCTTTTTGGATAGAAACTTATTTCTGAACATTTCCCAATGGCAAAATTCTATTAAAAGGGCACATAAAATAATTGCAACTTTCTGTATTAGACATTAAAATACCATCTATAGAATATGTTTAGAGAATCTGGAAAGGTGGCGTTACTATAAATTATGAACCAAGAGGATCTGCATTTATTTAAGTAATGACTGCTTGGAATTTTTGTCATTAAATTTATACTACCAATCATTAGAATAACTGAAGCTAGGGAACTAAAAGACTAACTAAATATTAGTATATTATTTTGGCCACTCCTGGATTATTCATTGTAATATGATGGTGCTTTATCAAAATTAATTCTAAAGCAAACAACTGACAGTAGTGAAATGAAGAAAATGGTATAGAACAAATTTTGTGCTGAAATAAAGCATTTTCAAACACTCTTGCTTCATTTGTTCTGCCAGTAGAAGTATGAGTAAAGGAACCTGCTTCCTTTCAGCAGCAACACAGGCATTGCCCAAAAGGTTTCTCCCATTTTGTAGGGAACACCAAACACTGCATTCCTAGTTCTGACAGTAGTCATGCAGATTTAAGTCAACCAGATTACCCTAAAATTAAAATATAGGCTCAGCTAAGTTATCTTAGGAATTTCAAGTGTTTATTTATGAAAGCTTTTCAAAGCTTAAATCTGAAATTAGACCAAAAACCTTGCTCTACTGATTCAGTGGGAGAACAATAATTTACTTATGTGGAACAATGCTCTAGCCTCTGTGGTCCATTAACAATACTTAATTTACTTTTACACCAAAATTGGTCATCACTTTACTTCATCACTGCAGTTTATTTTTGACATTACTCTACCTCCTCTTTTTCCAGCAGTGAGATTGATATTTTTCCTGACAACGCTACTAAAATGTTACAGAGATGTCAGAAGAGCTGTTGAAAAAATTCTTGAGGCTAACACTATTTCATTAACTCTTCATCCTTGATTGCTCACTTTATTTTTATTTTGTGAATTCTGAACTACATGTACAAAATGCATGTCATGGTAAACTCTGAAGAAGAGATTGTATAAAAATTGAACAAATAAAATGTCCTGCAAATGCTTCATTAACTCAAGTTACAATCTTCAGTGCTTCTTTTTAGAACTACTGCATTTTAAAAACTGTTAGCTGATTTCTAGAAATCATTTATCCAGTTCTTCTGCATTATTTATAATTATCTGGATGATGTATTGGTCTTAGAAAATATTCATCCTCTAAAATGGAGTAGAAAAAGAAATATATCTCAAAAATATTTCTATAGTATTCTGAGATTTAGTCATCCCAAGAGTTCATATGGGATATAAAATATTGGAAAATCTATTGTGTTCTTTAGTTGCTGACAATGTATGTAAAAATACATAGTCTAAAAATCCACCTAAATATTTTTGTTCTCAGCATAAGTATTTGTCAAGCTGTTGACACACTAAAGTTAACTTCTTATTTTTCCACAGCGTCATTACCTTTATATGGTCACCCTCATATGTCCAATATATTTGTCTTCAAACTGTCTCTTAGAGGGGTGGGAGTTCCAAGATCTTCATTTTACAGTTTTGAGATGAATGAGATGAAGAGATGAACCCAAGAGGGAATCCCAAGGAATCTCTAGGTTAATACTTGTTGTTGTGCCATGCCTTTGTGGTGATCCTGACAGTCAACATTTCTTTTTTTTTCTCTCTTATTCATCCTTCATTTTATCTCCTCTGTCAGTTTGTGCCAGGATAACATGAAGGTATATAGCACAGCAAGCACCCCATTACGCAGCATAAATATTTAACTGAAAGATGCCTTTCTCATTTGTTTTTTTTTTCTTTCAAGATAGAAATATAAAATTAAATAGCTAAATAATAATATATAGAGGGATGCAGCACATGGGAGACAAATTAAAGACAGAATCAATGCAACACAAAAAGCAAAAGAGGAGATGAGGGAAAAATGTGGAAGAGGAAAACTGAGAACTGGCAAAAGTTTGAGAAGTAAAAAGGAAAAGAAACATTACAGAAATTAAAAAGCTCTGAAGGAGAGAAGGGAACGGCAATGTGGGAGAATTCATTTAATGTATGATTTAATATCATCTATAAACATTTTCTGCAGTTTTGCACAAGCAGTAATTCAAGCTATTCCAGTTAATGTAAGTCAATATATTCTGTGTGTGAACAGTTTTCCTTTGTTTCACTTCCCTAAACCTCTTATGAATTCAAAACATTTAAAATAAAATCATCCTCATCTGCGTTGAACTACCTCCATATTTTATGTTTTCTGTTACCCAAAGGAATTTGAAAACATGCTAAATAAATAGTATTATAAACAAATTCTCTTTCTCTGTGTGTCTTTATCTATTCCTCTTCTTGACCTCCACTGCAGCAATGATTCAGAGATATGCACTGCTTCTAAGCAGTTATTGCCTAGCAGCCCCAAAGCCAGTGCAGAAAAAGGTCTTAAAATCGGTAAAAGATTTTTCACAATGACCACCACAGAGGCTCTTTTGCACTTTGGGCCAGAAACAAAGCTAATATCCCTGCAGAATTCTCTGTCTGGAAATGGCTTAGATCGATTTATGTGCCTGGTAGCAAACTGCACCAAGGTGGGAGCTGGGAAAAGCTAGCACTGAGATGGCATTGTACTTACCCTGTTGCTCCTTGGGTGACTCAACATGTAAAATGGCAAATTGTACCAGCATATAAAATAAAATATCCTTGTGAGGTCCTTCATGCTCGCAATAGGATCTAATTAGACAGTTCCCCCAAAATCAGCAATGTATGGGAGCAAGATCCCGTTCCCTCCAGAGAGTTTGGAATAGACTGGCGGGAGATCAGGCTGCCTTTGGATGTAACGTGACTTCTGATCCAAATTCTGCATGGATGCTTCAAAGCAAAGTTTTTGCTCCTACATTAAGACGAGTTTTGCTATATGCTTTCTATGCTAAGCTAAAGTGCTAATGATGGCACAAAGAATTATAAGAAATCAAGGATTTATTAGTAGCTAATCAAATAAATAAATGGGAAAAAGGATGGAATAATGGCCCTGAGGAACAAATTCAAAAGTGACTGGAGAAACAAAGAAGGGGAAGAAAAGATTGAGTGCAGTAGAAATTAAATTGAAAGGTATAAGGTTAATCTTAATTTCACTCTGTGCAAAATTGAACACAATTTAAATCATAGATAAAATTTAAGGATTTCATCAAGGTTATCTTTTCCCCTGCTCTTTTGGCTTCAGTGATAGATTGAAAAGGAACTGTGTTCAATAAATAAATTTCTTTTGTCATGGGTTACCATCTACAATGCTGTTTTCCTACTCAAGGCTCTTGACACCCATAAAATTGTTCCTACTCAAGGTGGAAAACAGCAAAAACAAAATAAAAAAGGCAAGAAAAGTAATAATTAGCAATGAATTCTGAGTGTAGCCTACCTTAGGCCAGGAGCCCAGACAACATGGGATGTACAGCTAAGTCAACAGGTGGCCATATTGTTAGCACTGTAGCAATGATAATAATTTGCAATAATAATGTAATGAGCAAAGATGGGGTGAAGGCAGAAGGATTAAAGGAGAGCATAAGCCATGCTACATCTACCAAATTCCTAGTGCAGCTGCTTCAGGGATACTAAGCCTCCTGCAGACAGCTGCATCCCCCTGTTGCCATCTGTGGCTTGCATCTCTGGTGCTACTACTGCCGACAACTTGCACAGTTGCAAAGGCCTAACCCTCCATCGGCAGAAAATATCTGCTCCCACACCTTCTTGCAGGGAGCATGGCTGCCACCTGATCCGTAGGATACCAGGGCTTTCCTGAGATTTAATCAGCTGTTAACTAACCCTAGGAGTGATGTGTAGAGAGAGGAATGTCTTGCCAGCTGAGACATCAGATGGGAATGTAGGATAGGCATTAAGTTATCAGTTTTATTAGACAACACTAATCTCATTGGTACAGACTTGCTAATTACACTTCAGGAGAAAGTTTTATTACAAATGATCTGATAGAAATCTGAAATGGGTCAAGTTTTAAATGTTGGTTAAGGTAAAACAATCCAAATCAAAGTGGGTCAACTGACTTCCAAAAGACTTCCAAATGAACATAGTGAAATAGATCAGAAACAGAAGATTTATAAACACATTTTCCCTTCCTTCCGTCTCGCCCTCAGTCCCTTAGGACTTACAGCCAAAGACTTACTGTGCCACTGTTTCCCCTTGCTCCCCAGAAAAAGACTTTCTCATCACAGTTAAGGCCCAGTGTGATGTCTGTTCCTTGTTCTTCTTGAATAGACCCTCATTCTCCACTTTTTGTGGATGTGCTCTTTGTCCCTGCCTCTCTCACTTGCACATCACAAGCAACTCACTTCTGTGCATTTTCAGCACCCTTCAGGAAACAAACCACTTCCCTAAACCTCCACAGGCTGCTTTTGGCCTGGTGTAGCAGCCAGGGCAAGGGAAACATAAGCAGGCAGCCTTCTCTCCTAGATCATTGGTGCTGGTTCAATGTGCTGCTTTTACATGACAATCCACAAACAGGTATCTAAACTCATGGGCTGGCTAATACAGGTGATCGTTTGCATTAAAAAAAAAAAAATTCTCCCATAGTCTTTCTAATTGTATCAGTCACACGCCTTGCTGTTGTGGGCCCAACCATAATACTCTGGAAATGGAAGTCATGCAAAACAAGGTACTACCAAATAAAATATATCTGCTTTACTTACTGTGGGTAAACCCAATCTGAGCTTGATAGTTTACATGTCACAGTAACTCTGTGCGTGAAACATGTGAGACCATCAGGCCCTAAAACACCAATTCAAATCAGTTAAGTATTGTGCTCTCAAAATCAGTTACCCAACCAAATAAAAATTTAAAAATGAACATCATGGAGGTCTTATTATTAATCTTGCCATAATACAGCCATACAGAGAGTTCCAGGCCAGAGCATAGTGTATCAATTGGGTCTGGAGTACAGCACAGCTGTTTTCAGAGCCCTGGAGCATCACCAAACAGGACAAGAGGACACAAATTGCAGTGGCTTTGAGAGTCATTAAGCCCACAGATCTCAAAGTGTGAAGGGCTGGATCAGAAGTCCTAAAGAAGTCTTATACTCCTAGGATGGACAATATGAGCAGCTCTGAAGGACACTTCTTAAATAAATGTCTAATGCAAAGCATTATCCCTGATTGTTTTCCATCCAGGCTTAACTTAAAGATCCAACACCTCAATTATGCCTCAAGGCTACAATCTAAGACTTACTTGCTGGCCTAACCTGTTTACATCCCTAGGAACAAAAAGCTGACCTTGATTTTCAATGACGCTTCTATTCTAAATCCAGAAACTGGAAATGTGTTTATTTGACAAGACTCTTAGCTGAAGCAAATGCAACACCTTACTTGCTGTTCAGCTTTTCTGTCAATGCAGCATTTTAGCCTAAGGCCTGATTAGGATTTTTTTAGGGTGATTGGACATGATAAGCTCCTGGAATAGTGCTAAGCCAGTGTAATTGGAAGAGGTCTTAGAAGAGATCCAGCCTCTTAATGACATATGGTCAAAAGGTTACTTTGAAAACCAAGAGGTCTTTCTGACTCCGTTTTTCTGCTCTGCAATTTCTTGTGGACTGAAACTGAGAATGTGGTTCTGAGACTTTCTTCTAAAGATAGAATAAAGAAAGCAAAGCTCTTGAATGCTTACTTTGTATGATAGTGTATTGGAGCACTGTATTTTACTGCTTAGTGTTATTAAAACTACTGATAAACATTGCTTTATATCAATCGTTAATTTCTAGCACATAATATATAAGAACCACAATTTAATTTACCATTGGACTGAAACAATCTTAGAATACATAAGATAAAGCACAGAATAAAATTGGATAAGACAGAATAGGTTAAGAAAAAATTATTTTATATCTTCCTGAAAACAAATACCATTGATATTGCAGGGAGAGGCAGTTGTAAATGAGAATTACTAATATTGATCACATTTAAAATATGATTGAATCACAATATGGTCAGAATCTTGCTTTTATGCAAGAAAGTCTATGTACAGCATCATCTATTCAGGAATTACAGACCTAAGTTATATATATTTCACTGAAGATTTCTCCCCCAGATTAAACAGCAGAAGTAGAGAGCTCTGGAGGGAGATAGGTGCAACAAATCCATAAACCAAGACAGAGGTCTTTGAGAAAATATGGAGTTTCCTTGACTACAGTATAAATCCTAATCTTTGAAAACCTTAGCTTTATGGAAAAATACTATTGCATTTCATTTCATATAAGAAGCCTTTATTATATTCTCCTTTAAAGCTCTTGACAAAAACTGTTGACAAAATCATCCAGAGCTGTTTTATGATGCAGCCTACTGCATGAAAGGCAAAACAGAGAGCAATCTGCTGTTTTAATTACATGTTCGAAGCAAATGCAATATCTGCAGCTTTAATAAACATCGACCCTTTAACTGAATGTGCCCTACAAACACATTAATGCCCATCTGGGAAATAATCCAATGAAATAATCCAATCATACCAACAGAGAATGACTGTTAGATTGGCGAGGGCTCATACACTTTGGTCAGTAGCACGATGTTCTCTATTGTCCTGTTTCCAGAGCTAATAGAATTCCATAGAATTATTCATCTTTATAAGCAACTTGAAAATCCAGTTGACTTAAAATGAGTCAAACTACCATCACTGTGAAATTAAGCCCTCTTAGGTTACACAGATATTAGTTGGCAGAAAAAGAAATGTAAACTCAATTTCTCTTTGCCAGCTTCACCCCTTGCTTCACAAAGGTGCTTTTTTTTTCCCCAGCAAAAGGGAGATGATGTTGCTATTGTTGGCCTCCTTAAGTCTGTTGTATGTGAGCTGTGGTACAGACAAAAAAATTAATTCAGCTGAGGAAACTGTTCAGAAAATTGATTGAATCCAGAAAATCTCCCAACTGCCTGGAAGGACCTAGTTCAGTCTCAGAAGCAAAGGCTACCTGCTTATCACCTTTGAGACTCAGAGAACACAATATGCAACAAGTGGAAAGGAAAATTTTTCTCCCCATTACTACAATGATGTTTACTGCCACCAGTTGTGCCTAAACTACAGTGAAAGATTCCGACCTTCCCAGTTTTGATGTTACAATGGCTAACAAAGTCATAGAACTGACTAGTGTCTCACAGCTAGGTAAAATCTCTCTGAACCAGTGAGGTCCAGCCAACTGATATTGATTATTATATTAATTTAGAGCCACTGCATTCTGATAGTTATGAGGAAATTTTGAAGTGTGGAGAAGGAGTTACATTGCTGGCAAGATACATCTGCTGGCATAAACACAAAGCTGGCAAAAAGATAAGATAAAAAAAGAAGTAAGTGATTGGCCCAAGACTGGAGAAAGCAAGCTTGTCTTTCTGTTTCCTGCCCAGATATTCTATTCATTCTGCCTAAAATGTCATGAGTTTAAATTGCAGGTATAGGTCCCTAACTGCTGGTCAATGCAATGGATTTTTTTAAAAAATTGACTGTCTCCAAAGGAAAAAAAGTGAGATCAGACTCCAACTATTTGATTAATAGCAATTTGAGGCTGCTAACAAAGTTCCCATTCATGTTAGGCTTTTTGTTTGTTTGAATGTTGATTCTAGAAACCAAGAAAGCATTTAGTTAATTCCTCTAAGGTCTTGAGCAAACAGCAGAAGGTAATAGCTTGTATTCATTTCTAACCTTAAAAAGCAAGGGTTTTCATGAAAGTCAAGCAAACTCACTGGCAAAGTGCAAACTGTAAAGGAGTACTTTACTCCTACTGCCTTCATCAGAAACTGTGGAAAATGGCCACACTGAAGACATGAGACCCTCTTTCCAACTAAAAATTCTAATTTGGCAACAGAGTTGCACTAATAAATCAGTTTTCTGTTGGAATTCATAACTGTGTAATGTTTACAGTTACTAAGCATTAAAGGATACCTAATTTTGCTGTATGTTGAAAAATGAAGCAACTACAGGAAAGCTTTAAAATTTTTTACTTCTTTTTATTTTTCACCCTCACTCAAAAGATTCCTTTAGGATATTTTGGAATATTTTATTTTTGCACTATCCAGATTATACAGAATTTCACACACAGCTTCCTTGGAGCAACATTGTTGTGTGAAATTACTAAAAATCAGTAATTTATTAGTTCAGACCAACTTTTTTCTTTTCATTTCCTCAGGATCTGATGAAGTAGTTTGCATTCTTGGGACACCAAATATTAGCAGTAGCTATTCCACTCCCTTCATACCTAAAACTTAGCCACATTTATGCCTAAGACAAACAGAAGGTGGATTCTGACTGAGAGTCTGCACACATAACCAGGCACAAGAGACTTCAGAAATTAACCTTGACAGCCCTTATAATCTTGTATGAGACATTCCCATGCAAATGAGGGACTGCAACTATAGCTCGCTGTGTAAGATCAAAAGTCCATCCAGAAGTGTAACACCTCTCTATCAGTGACCAAATACAGATATCTGGGTAATGGTGTACAAACAAAGCCAGAATCTGTCAACACTTCTCCACAATACTTTTTCAATCTCCAGTGTTCAGTGGTTCAGCAAATTCCTGAAGGAGAGATATTATCTGTATTCGTGTATTATCTGGTGAATTTTTCTTCTGTTAATTAGCTTTCTGAACAGCTGTACAATTTTAATATCAAAATATCCTGTGGGAAAGATTCCACAGTATAACTAATTTAGTTAATTTTCAACCTACGTCTCAAAAATATCATTTGAACCTTCACTTGCTTTTGTAGAAAAAAATATATTATTGACTGTCTTGTCCAGGCCATGCTGGCTGTACAAAATTAAGTTGTCTCTCCCAGCTGAACATTCCTAAACAATTCAGTTGCTCCTCTTATGGAAGCTAGTTAGACTCTGATCACTGCTATTGTCCTTCCTTGAACCTTTTTTCAGCTCTGCCCTGTCCCTTCTGGGCATGAGAGATAGGAGGGAACACCAGAAACTGAACATGGTATTTTAAAAGTGGACATAACCTGACATGCTGTTTTGTTCTCTATTTGTGTAGTAATCATTTCCTGCTCTTTTATTGGTAGCGTTGCTCCTGCTGTGGTGGCTCAAGGACATATCAAAGCAAGCAGCTTGGAAATGGAGGCAATATGTTTATCAGAGCAAATGAAAAAAAACCAAAAATCTTTTGGCATGTGTTTCACAAAAGGGATCATATGTTGAAGAAGAAGTGTAATACCTAAAAATTGGTTTATTTTGTACTTGCTTCTTTGACTTTTAGTGAATACAAAACTGGCATTTTCACAGAATCATGTGTTGCATATCCAAGACCTTTCTTTTTGTTGAGCTGCAGCAGAAGTACAGAGTTTGTGACCCTGCATTAAATTAGGATTATTTCTTCCATTTTTTGTGTTACTTCACAGAAATCAAAACCATAGAATGATAGAATCATAAAATATGCTGAGTTGAGAGGGACATCAGGATCATTGAATCCAACTCCTGGCCCTGCACAGGACACTCCAAGAGTCACGCCATGTTCCCGAGGGCATTGTCCAAATGCTTCCTGAACTCTGACAGATTTGGTGCTGTCACCACTTCCCTGGGGAGTCTGTTCCAGTGCCCAACTGCCCTCTGGGTGAAGAATCTTTTTCTGATACCCTACCTAAACCTCCCCCTACTCAGCTTCATGCTGTTTCCTCCCATCCTGTCACTGGGCACCAGAGAGATGTGCCTGCCCCTCTGCTTCCCCTCATAAGGATGTTGAAGACCACAATGGAGTCTCCCCTCGGTCTCCTCTCCTCCAGGCTGAACAGACCAAATTACCTCAGTGCGACTTCTCTTCCAGACCTTTCACCATCCTCGTGGCCCTCCTTTGGACTCTCTCTCTATTAATGCCTTTTTATTGTGGCCCCCAAAACTGCACACAGGGGTCGAGCTGAAGCTTGCTCAGTGCAGAGCAGAGCAGGACAATCCCCTCCCTTGCCCGGCTGGCGATGCTGTGCCTGATGCACCCCAGGACACACTTGGCCCTCCTGGCTGCCAGGGCACTGCTGGCTCATGTTCAGCTTGCCATAGACCAGGACCCCCAGGTCCCTTTCCATGGGGCTGTCCTCCAGCCCCTCATTCCCCAGTCTACACACACAAGCAGGGTTACCCCATCCCAGGTGCAGAATCCAGCACTTGAGCTTGCCAAACTTCAAATGGTTGATGAATCCCCATCTCGCTACTTTGTCAAAGTTTCTCTGCAAGGTCTTTCTGCCTTTGAGGGAGTCGACAGCTCCTCACAGTTCAGTGTCCTCAGCAAAGTTACTTAGTTCTGCTTTGAGAATAACTGGTCTGCAATCTCAGAATCCCTAACTGAAATGATTGCAAAAAATTATTGTCAGAGTCGCCATCTTCCATACCTTTCATAGAGAGGTAGTTTTCAGGAATGTATTAGTTCAGCTGTATTTCATCCTCAGTTTCCTTTAGATCTCCTGGCAGTTTGCTCCCCGGAGGAAAGTGTAGTGCTGACTTGCCAGCTGGGGTTAAACCACCGCAATTTGTTTTACAACCTCCTCCACAGACCAGTTTAAAAGAGATTCTCAGACTCGTCCTAGTAAAGGTGACTTCTGGAGTGTGAACTTCTTAGATCTTCCTCGCTGAGGAAACGTGCAAGAATCCCTTTGGATTTTCTGCTGTAACTCCTCCTCTCATTGATATGTCAATTGACCTTAATGACTCCAAGGGAGGCACCCCACGCCGAAGGGCTTTGAGGAAGAGTTTGCTTTTAGTTTTAGGTGTTTGGCAAGTATTCCCTAAGGCATTCATTGTTGGCCTTTGATTTGTATCATTATGTTTAATTTGCCACTCTTCAGGTTTTCTTCCCTTTCGCTTGCTTGGACATGCTTTGGTTTTTTTGCAGGATATCTTCTTACCTTTTTCAGCATTTCTTTTACTGGTTTTCTGTCCAAATCAAGACTGTAAAACTAGATAATTTGGCAGAAAAACCAGAGACATGCCTTTAGTATATAATTATTTTTTAAAAAATATTTAACAATCCCTCCCCAACACATAACTGTTTCTTTCATTGTCTTTATTTTCTTTACTACTTTTTAAAGTCTCTTTTATTAGTTGCTTTCCTTTTTTGCCATGTCATATTCTCACAGTAATTTTGTTTATTTTTCTGCTCATTCTTTCCTGCCCTCTGAAAATTCCGTGCTCATTATTTGGTATAAATTGCTGCATTTCTTTACTTTTTGACGTTTTTATTTTCTGTTGGCTGGAACCTATGGAGCACATTTTTGGGTTCAGCTATGTCACGTGTTGATTGCAAATGCCTAAAGTCAGGTAATCATGATTAACATGCAGCCATTAATGCACCAGAAACAGAATGTGTCATGTAAGCAAGAATTTTTCTGAGCTGCTGCTGCACAGAGTTGAAGTATATGCTGCGATCTACACACTTAAATGAAAATCAATAGATAGATGTGAAATGAAAATACCTCAGGGAGATTCAGGTTCTACTGAAAGCATTCTCTTGGGGGGGGGGGTGCAAACATATGAGACACGAGCAAAAGCCATTGATTGAGAGCTGAAGAGAAACAGAGTTCCAAAAGTTCCCTTTAGGAGGCTTATTCTGTCCTATGTCCTTAGCACCCTACAGATAACCATCAGGCAAATTTAATTCTTTCCTTCAATTGGCTTAGCCACAGAGAAGAATTGCTGTCCTAAAAAAACATGTATGAAATGTCCAGCCTAAGATGACTCACGTACTTAGAAGACCTATAGATCTTGCCTTTATCAGAGACACCGAAAACAAATTTTCAAAGGATGGAGTGTCTGAGATGACTGATGTAATGAATTACCTAATCAATTTTCTGCTGAAGGACAAGGCAATTTCCTGTCTAGACTATATTGTAGAAGTGCTTGATACTAATTTTCAGCAAGCAAAAGAATAGCTGTCTGTGACTGTTTTCTGTTCACACAAAACCTGCAGAAAACACTGCAAGTTTTTTAAAGTAGTACTGAACTGACTAAAAGGCAGGATACACAATAAAACATAACATCCTGCTCTCCTCAGTGTTTCTGTTGAGAGCAGGCAGTGTTTATTTCCAACTTACCAGTTGAAAAAATTGTGATACTAAAGCCAACCTTGCCTCAGGTCCTCTCTTACAATCTCAAGGCTGCATGACTGAACTGTGATACTCTCCTATCTGTTATATCAAATTAATAGAATTATTTGTGAAATAAAATGCCTTTTGAAAGTAAAGGTATCACAATTTGACTGATAAGTTGCTTCCCCTGCTCAGCCATTTTTGTCTCTATTATTAAACTGCAATTCAAATGACAATTTGAAACAATTCTTTTTGTTTCTGAACTGAATTAGTCTCATTAAATGTACTATTACTTTGCAAACAATTTCATTTCTTTGATTATTTGTCACACACTTGTTGCCACTATATATGTTCTGCTGGGTACTTGCTATATCTCTGTTACAGGAGAATCACCTCTTCAATGTTAATGTTAGTAGCTCCTTGAAACAATTAATTCTTGAGTTGCAGCACTTCCATGTGTTTTTATTCATCACATATATTCAGCTAACGGCATTAGAGAAAAAAAAATTAAAAATTACAAAAATTACAGAGGTGACTTATGAGCACTGTGGTCTTCCTTAAGGACATGCATACTCGTTGTGGTTTCACAATACTTTATTCTAACATCAGGAGCTGATTTCCATCTATCAATACAATACAAGAAGAAATTTTTCAGAGGAAAAGCCAAAAGAGAAATATTTGCCATCAATTCAAGGCTCAAGTACTGAATGGTACAAATGCTCTGAAACTTTTAAATGTTGAGAGCACCCAATAAATAGAAATAGATGCTAAATGTTTTTCAAATTAATCACACTAAAAAGTAGGTGGGAGCTTTTTGGGGGGTGGGGAGGAATGGGTATTGGGTTGTTTTTTTGGGGAATTTTTTCATAAAAACACAGAGAAATAAACAACCTGGGTTGGAAGGGGCATGTGGGGTTTGTCTTGTCCAATCTCCTGCTCAAAGCAGATACAACTTAGAAGTCAGGTCCAAAGCGGATATGCCTTTGTCTTCTCTACATCCTGAGGCTGAGGTACTCAGATCTTCACTGCATCTGCCCTTCTGGCCACCCAGCTCAGTCCCCTGAAGGCAGAGTCTGGGGCAGAGAAACACTGAGGTGAGCTGGGGATCATTAATGGAGGGAGAAGGATCAGACAGGATGGCAGATCTCATATACTTCTGCAGTGCTGGGTACCACAACCTTTGTCTCAGGAGCCAAGGAAACCTACTCCAGAGCTGCCTCTGTACTGGACATCCTCCCCACAACCTAAAAGATGATAACGAGGTCACTTCACTGTTCTAGGGATATTTTGTTCTAGCATATTACTTAAGCACAGTATTGGATATCCTTTGATAAGTGAACGTCACATGAGATAAACCAATAGGTTTACAATTTCTGAGCTGCATTTCCATAGGAGGTTTATGTTTGGTGATTCAGTAGGTTGTACATTTCATCTTGTATTTCCTTGCCTTTACAATAGTTTAATTTAACAATTACAAAAAAGGATTTCCACATCATTGTAGGACCAGGAAAAGAAAAGAAAATAGAAAGAAAAGGTCACTTGTTCACAAAGGTTTTGAAATCCTATCCTGAAATCATGGTTATTGTTATGGCCCTACTGAAAATCAGGAGTTTTACATCACAAAATGTGGAGCTATTTGAGTTAGTCTGTAGACACTAGAGTACATAAAGCATTTTAAATGACTGAGATAGAAAAACTAATACAGTTAACAGTATTGAGTACATTTTTGGCACTAAATAACTACAGTTCTTATTCCTGACATATTTAATCAGTCCTATTAAAAAAAAATAGCTTTTAGGAATACCTGTGCTGGAATAAAAATGTGTATGGACTTCAGCATTTAAGCCTGTGTTAATGAACAGATTAAATATCCACTCTGGAGACATTGGGAGTACTAGGACAAAGCTGTAAGGCAGGTACCTCTCTACTACCTCAGTGCAAGCAAAGAAGGTGGATTTCTGACTGTAAATGTATTTTCAGCAGCTCTAAAGATCAAGTTTAAAGAGTATTTGTGATTGTTCAAGCTTAGTTACTACGTTTTATGATGACAGAAGGAGTGACATAGGCTGTCAGCAAATATCTCGAAATTAAATCTGCATGCTATGTAAAATAATACTCTTCCACTTCCACAGTACTACTGTGGACTTCCTGAAATGAGATACAAAGGAATAGAACAGTTAATTGTATTCTGATGTCAGAATATGATTAACTTCTTTTTCAGAAGAAGAGGTCAGTTTAAGAATCAAACTTTCAATACCATTTTCCTAGTGAAAATTGTTTCCCAGTTATAAACTTCCTGTAAAAGAGTCAGATTGCACTAAAGAAGCACCTATACACATCTTGCTCTTGTATCACAGGTGCAGGAACAGTGCTTGCTTAGTGCCAGAATGAGTGCGACTGCAAGTACCTGTGGAGCTAAAGCTGAGCTATGGTCAACTAGTACAGCTCAAATTTCTACCCATCTTCAGGCCAAATCTAATTCAAGGCAAATTAATTTCAAATTTTAGAGTTTATCTGCTTACAAGTCTCTCAAATATGATATCAAAGTGCCTGTCTACTAATGCAGGGATGACACAGCCATATTAAAATGTGTACAAGAACACACTACGCACATTTAATGGTGGCAGAGGTGTTAAAAATATAGTGTTGTGTACCCAGTCAGCAAATTGATTGGCAAGTCAGTACCAGTGACATCTTTGCATTTAGCACACCCATTTAGCTCCCTGACTGGGCTTGGAGGCAGTGCGAGGGCAGCTCCAGCATTGCCGTGGCAATGGTGTGCTTTGCAGGTTATGATCACAAGAGAAGGTTAAATTCTCCTTTGTCTTGCGCATTATGCTGTCATTTAAATCTGATGGATTGAGCACAAACATGCATCAGAGCAGTAGTGGTACAAGTACACCCAGTTACACTGGAGCTGGGCAGTGGGTAAGTTTACATCAGTGAAACCGCCTCAAGAAGCTGCCTCGTCTTCCTCTCCAGGTGCTTGGCCCCGACCCCTTGACTCTCCCAGCACCCTGCTGGTACAAGTGCTTCTTCAGCTGTTCATAGATCCAGCACAGATTCCAACTGAAAAACTGGCCTTTGTTGTGGGGTGGTATATTTGTTTTAATCCAGGTCAGTGCCCCATACAGTTGCCATGCAGAGCTGTGCAGACCCGAGAGCTGGCACAGGAGCTGAGGCAGCAGCACTGCTGCCGACATCAAATCACTGCCTGAGGGACAGTGTCTTGTTCCAGCAAAAGGTGTGTCCAATAGCCAAATACCAATTACAGAAAAACCTGTCTAAACTGGAATTACATATGAGACTTCCCATAACAGCAGAGAAAATTACTGGAATCTCTCATCTCAGGCAGTAGTTATGTGGTCGGTATCATTGGACTCCACATCTCCAGGCCTGCGTTCCTCCAGGCTGGCATCACTGAACCTACATCCGCAGGTGGAAGCCTTGTAAAACTGCCTTAGGAGAATAGACATGCATGCACACATCACACACACACGCACACACACACGCATGGATTCCACAAGAGAAAAAAACTACACAACCTCTTTGAGGTCTGCGAGGCTCTATAAAAATGTTGGCAAAATGTTTCAAAATAAGCCTCAGTCACTTTAGCCTTTGCATTCTAACTGACTGGTTGCAAATTTTTGGATTGCTAAAGAAGGAAAAGTGTAGCAATTTTTGTTGCCAAAGACCAGTGCAATGATCACACTTGACTGACATTTCCCTGACTGCATCGTTTTATATCCTCTCTGCATAAAACAGTAGCAGTACATTAGGTATGTTACAACAACATCTGCCTTCAGTAAGAGGCAATATGCTCTTGTATTGCATAGGAAAAGTCTATAAATGAAGCTGATATAATTAACATTCAGTTTGAAGGCAACAATTATTAAAAAAATAAAAACAGAAACTAAAAGTAACCAGTGCATTACCACCTATGCAGAATTTTTCAGCCATCGGTATCCATTTTATTCTGGACTAGTTATTTTCTCTTCTATGTTAGCACAGTTCTTTGCCTTTTCAAGACACAAAGCTATATGCAGACATGTACATTTCATCCTGATACCAGTATAGATGATACTAGATTATACTAGTATAGATAGAAATAGATGGTATCTCTGGACCAGATCAGAAGCTGAAGGAAATTGGCTTCAATGTATCCCTGACAGTTTATACCAGCTGAGAAACAAGATTGCTCTCTCTATGTGAAATGGAGTTTCAAAGACAGATCAGAGCACTTTTATAAAATGACCTCAGTTTCTTCAGCAAAGAATTATCTTTATACTCCCCATCTTTCCAATAGGTGGTTTTCTACTTTTTCTTTCATTTATCCTAACAGTTAGTTTGTTTGATCTTTTTCTCTTCAATTTTTTGTGGTATGAAGTTGAATTTGACTTGGCATGTTAGGGTTTGTTTGGGCACTTAGAAACAGATATAAAAAATTGTTTAGGCAGCTGCAAATAACACACATATACCTAGAATGTACACACATACTCCCTATACCCTACATGATTATTATATACCCCAAATGGTTATTAAGAACTGTCATACATTGAACATGGAATTATTTAAACACCAAAACCCTGGAATATCTGAAATTTTCACCTCTCTGATGTTAGGGATCTAACCAGGACTCAGTCTCAAAACCTCCACGTGATGAGCAGACTTACTCGTAGGGTTTTTTAAATAACTCATTCTCTCGGGAAATGGACACATTTGATTCAACACTTCCTCAGTCAGAGTTTTCAGACCTCTGGCTCTCACCACTGAAGGAAATATTCTGAGCAGGATAGAGAGCCTGGAGGGTGCAGCTGTGATGGTTGTGTGTCCCTTGCACTGCTGATGAAGTGGGGCAAAGGGGCACTTGGTTCCTCTGGGGCTGGAGCACATTCCTCTGAAGCTGAGAAGTAAAGACATGAAGCGGCAGGAGAGTTTCCTCCTTTCTGAATCAGTAATTTTGCATTCTGTGGGAGACTCCCAGCCTGCCAGAGCTACCTTAAGGCAGCCTCTGACCTGGAGTCTGGCACACTCTCCACACAGGTCATGGATGTTCCAGAGCAGACATAGAGGACTCCACACACTTTCCAGCTCTAACACAAACACAGAAAGGCAGGCTATATCATGTACCTTAAAGGCTGGGATGCAGTCTGCACAGGAATTTTTCTGAAGCAAGGTTTTGAACTCTAACTTTCTCATTTGAGTCTCATTCGCTCTCTACAGTTATCTCCATCGATTATCCAGATACCTCCATGTAACAGGAATCTGAAAGGCTTGTTTTATGGTCTAGATTCAAGATTATTCTTTGTCCATCACATTAAATTTTACTATCCTTAGTACTCCTTGGTTTCTAAAAAAATATTCATTTTTTGCTTTTTATTGACCTGTGCTGGTTACATGAGAGAGCCTTTTCTCAAACACAATTAATTACTTGCCCAAGTCCACCTGATTTCTGGATTCCTGACAAAATGTTTTAAATTCTTTAAAATACTGAAACTCACCAAAGTACCTGAGCACACACTGGACTTTAAGCATCCTCTCAAGACGACCTTTCTTCAGAGGGACTCTTAAGAAACATGGTTTAAGTGCATGTTAACAACTGGTTTGCTGACAAGAGGCTATACTGCTTTAGATCCCATCCTGTTCTGGTTGAAGCCAGTATAAAAGGATATTGTCAAAAGCAGTGACTATTGAATTAGTCTGTTAACCTCACTGCTTTGACACTAATCTGGGAAAAATTCCGATGTGCTTAATTTTACAGTAACTCTTCAGAAACTCATAAAACTTTTTCCTTACATATTGAAATACAAGGTATCTTATATAAAGAAAAATGATTTGTACCCTCATTTCCTTGAATGTAATTTCATTTAAAAAAAAGAAAAAAACCCAACAGTACACAAGAAAGCTTCTTGCCCTTACGAGGTCTTAAAATAATTAATAATATGAATTTATATCATCTTTGTCAAGCAAATATATTAGAACAAATTTTGTGCCATGGCCTGTTTGGAAAGGAATGATTAATCCCAGGTACACTGGCTGAGATCACCAATGCAAACTACTCTGATGGTACAACACCATTTATGACTTCAGTATGTTTAAAGTCTCCTGATAAATAAATGGGGTGTTAGACTAATTAATACTTGTGAAGTGCTCTGAGTGCCTAAGATGAAATTTGCTGAAAGAGCACATGCTTTTTTCTTATTCTTCTGCTGAATGAAAAGCAAAGAAATTTACAGAATTGCAAATAAGTGCTTGTTAATCAAGAGCTTTAATTAATGAAAAATAACAGGAATTTTCTGCACTATGTCTGTGAATATCTTCAGAAGAAAAATATTTAGGGTTTTATGCACAGTTGTTGATCTCTGACTGGTATTTGACAAGCACAGGGCTGGAAGATAAGCTCAGAGAAGGGTGTGCAGGGAGGAGGCTGTTGCCCCTGTATGCAATGCTGAGCCTGGATCCTTCACCACGGACTATGATGCTACCAGAGCTGTCATGGGCTCCTTAGCTCGACTCTCACTTGGTGTCAGCTACAGCTTATTTTTCATAACAGCTGTAAGAGGTTCTAAGTCTGCTCAACTAAAATTAAAGAGACTGATGTTTATATATGAATGTGCTCCTTTCACCACTGTGAATATATATCTGTTTAATGTATAGAATATAGAGTTATTCAGTGTTTGTTTACTGGACATGTCCAAAGAACTGTCTGTTAGCGTGCTCAATGCATTCTGTTCTAGCTTATAAAAAATCAGGTCTTCTCTGTGGAACATGTATTCCCATGCTCATCTTTCCTCTCCCCACATGCTCATTTCAAAGTTCAGACATCAGGCTTCACCCGAGAGTGACAACTGTGAACACATTTTTGCTGAAAAGCTAATGGACCATCACATCCTGTTGTGTAATTTTCTCACCATTCTTTGAATTCTTCAGGATGAAGGTGAGGATGACTGTGTAGCAGGCTGCCTGTAAACCTGCAGTCTATCTCAAAATGGACCTGGATCCTGTGCACCTGGATTCCAAGACAAATGCTTTTATTTTCTAGACTATGTTGGAGATCTAGCACTAAAACTTCAACACTGGCTCTCTTTGATCTACACCATACGTATTTTGGCAACCTGGTCCTGACACCACATATCACTGATGTGACCTCTGATTCTTTACTGTGATGTTTATGAGATGCAATATAGACTTTAGCTGAGAGAAAGCAAACCTTGCTTCTGTCCACCACTATGATGCATGGTCTTCCAACAATGGTGCAGGTTATTATACTGAGCTTAAACTCTTAGGGATTTTTTTCTAGAATTTAGACAGCAAACAGTTGGCCAGTGCAGTTTACTAGACAACACACATTTTTCCTGCTATGGACAAAATCTACCTCCTAACTGTAACAGTTTAAGGAAGATCCAAATAAAGGTAACCATTCCTAATATCCACTGTAGAGGGAGAAAAGGTCTACAACCACTTTTCCCAAAACAACACAGATAACTTTTCATCTCTTTTTATCTCAGTTAAGAATCTCAGGGAAGATTCTGGCAAGCTAATGTGCAATGGCCTGCAAAACATTTACTACCTGTACAAAAAATTTCCCACTGGGAAAGTTCAGGCTTTCAAGAAGAAATCCTGCAGGAAATAGCTCCTTATCCAGCCACAAGCACCACTCACAAAATGAAGCTCTGTTGCTAAAGGGATCCAACATTACAGAGAAATTTATCTTTTGCAGAGATTTTCCTACCTCTTACTGTTTTCTGCAGATCTGTGCAATTTTTTTGTGTATCTGTGGGTTAAAGGAATCTTGGCACTTGCTGTATCAACAAGCCAACTCTCAAGCTTCAGCTCTCTTATCTAAAACCCATTTTCTAACTGTAACCTCACTGTTTATATATATATTGATCCTATATAGGAAGAAAAATGGCCAGTGCAGTTTCAAATGGTGCGAGTGCTCCTCCTTTGATAGATTAGTCAACAGAATAATAGATTGCAATGTAGGATTTTTTTTCCCCACGGGTTAATTTCACTCTATTGTGTTCAATATTATTAGAATTGTTACCACTGCAGCTGATGTATGGCCTGTGATATCTCACTAACAGAGTGCCTATCATGTGTGTACGTGTGCATGAAGACTGGCTGTTTTATCTACTGTTTCAAACAAGCTTAAAAAAATATGTGTGGAGCATTGCTTTCCTTGCAGCTGCATGGACCACAGACTCTTATTTAGTCCTGAAATATTTAGAAAGGTGAAGTCAATAGAAACTTTAACCTTCTGAAGTTAAGAGTCTTGATTTCGCAGGTCCTTTGCTTATTAACTTGGTTTGAAACGTACAGGATTTTGCTCCTAACCATGCTGCAATGCTGCTGTTGAGATTACATGAGGGCTTGGTAAGAACAAGGCTTGTCAGAAAAATCTTTCAGCAGCCTCTAGCTCTACTAAGACAAAGTAAGTTTAACAGTGACTTTCCGCCATTATATCGGAAGCAGGCTCTCTCTCGTATGTTTTATTAAAATAATTTGCAACCCAGATTAGCTTCATTGACACCTTGCTCATGGCTTCTCTTGTCAGCCCTTGTTTTTCCTCACACTACTGGAACACATTACTTATGTTTTTTCAACAGTGTGAGTGTTTATGAGATGAGACGTACTTCAGATTTTGAGTGGGAAATTAGTTAATTATGGATATTTTGCTTTTTGAAAAAACACTGGTGTTTAGTCTGTTTTTATGTCCAGGTTCTAGACCTTCATCTCCCTTGTAATCTATTGATTAAGGCTATCACTTTAGTTCAGCTAAGGATGCTCAAGGATACCAGTTGTTTCAATGTTTATGCATTAAGATCACTAACATTCTCTCAAACTATCCACTTAAAGTCTTTGGCAAAACTCTTTGTTTTCCACAAAACTAAGCAGAACCTGAAAGTTAAGTGTACCCTGTCCCTAATGATGGCTTTTACAAATTATGTTTGTTTTCTGGAACTGTGTCTAATGCAAGTAAAAGGCAAAAAAGAGACAGAATGATCCCTCTAATTACATCATTAGCACCGTCAGAGTATTTACCTGGAAGGTAGACACAGACCTGGGTACAATCTTGATCTGCATGGAGAGCTGGCAGCTATGACTGCACTTGGCAATACCAGAATAGACACCACACCCCTGGCAGTAAGAGGAAGCTATTTCCCCTCTACTAACTCCTGCCCTTACAGCCCAGTAAGTCAACACACTTAAGAGGCACAGGAACCTTTCATTCTTGCTTGGCTGTTGGTCTCTTAATTTATCACTAAACACATTTTTCACTAGGTTATAGGGGTTTGGCTGTCTCCTGCTCTCTTCTTTGAAGATTTTCTCCTGTGCACAGATATTGAAATGTAGTGAATCAGAGAGCATTCCACATAATAGACTGCCCATAGACCTGCTAGTCTTGGGAGGCTCCTTGGGTTGCCCTATAACCTGTGGTTAACAAATTTATTTGAGAAACAGAAACAACCTTCAAATTCCTGCTTCAGCTCAGGTAAAGGACTGATCTGTACTTTGCTGGATGCCCCCATGATCTGTGCTTCTCAAGTCCCTCTGTGAGCAGGGCTCTCAATCTCTCAATTCTTTGCTGTGTTAAAAGTCACTGAAAATTACAGACTTCAGATTTCTCCAGGAAGTTATGAAATGTTTTGGATGTCATGTTGCTCATCATAAGCAAAACCTTTGGGACCCAAAACAGAGTAGCAATAAAAAAGATGTTTTATGTTCCACACTCTCCTATAAAAACGAGGTAATATCTGCTTTGGAAGGAAGGATTCCAAGGAGTAACCTGAGGCCCTTTGCTCAGGAGTACAGAGACAGGCTGCTATTTGGTAAAGTCCAATTTAAGCCTCCAGAACAGTCTCACCACTGCAGCAGTTCCCAATGTGAATAAGCTTCCTGACAGAGGATGTGTGAAGCCACAAGAATAACCATCTGCTGTCTCTCCACAAGCCAGTTTACAAACTCTTCCAGGATCCTGGACTCCTTGAAGGTGCACTGCACTCCTCCTGACCTGGGGAAAGCCTCAGTGGACTATATATGAGTCGTGACTGGACTAAAATTCTCTCTGTTGCTTTCACTCTATGATTTTATCTCAAATGTAATTAATGAGAAAATGACCTATACTCCTTCTCCCTTCTGTGTGTCTGGGATAATACCCAGGCTTATTTCCTTTAGCAAATAACTTTACAGAGGGAGTTCGACTTCCTTGTTTTCCAGATTAACTCAGGTTAATTAATAACAAATTCTTCATCATTAAACTAAGGGTAATTCTTTAGGGAAAAATTCCCTTTTGTTTCATCTCATTCTTTTATCATTGTCCAAAGAGAATTTTCATTTCATAATGACAAACTCCAAACAATTCTCTTTTGATTAAAACCAAAAAGTCTTATCATACTTATTCTCATGCTTCTGCCATTCCTGCAAAGCTCTGCAGGTACCAAAAACCACCCCCAGATCACCCTCGGTCCCAAAAAACAAACTGAAATTTGCCCCTTTCACCTCCCCATTCTCTCTTTCCACAGACTGAGGACTACTTGTATCTGGAATTTTGGAGCAATCTGTGAGTAAGTCATTGAGAGATCTGAATCTAGATCTTGTATTTAGAACCAGTTATGGGAACTGGAACATATAGTTTCAAAACATGTATTTTCCCGTATAGTATATTTGGAGGACCACAGTCAACAAATACTTGTGGAATATTTCAAGTGAGTAGAACTGTCCCAAGTTGTTTATTTGTGATTTCACTTCAATAGATTTCGTGATATTTTGGCACTGACTGACAATCTAGGTATTTAACCTGTCTAGATATAACACAGACAAGGTCATATTAATCAGCAAAGTAAACAGTGAATCTGACATACTAGAGGTGCTGCGAAAATATTAATGAATAAAAGATGCCAGTTTTAGTTCAAGTAACTCCACTTCCAGGATCTCCAGTAACAGAGGTATGTGTACATGTGATAGGTGAAACTGTCTTTGTGAAGGAGGATCATAAATCTTACGTTAAAGCAGTCTGTTTCCACCACAGTATACCTTAATGTTCATGTGAAACAGAGCCCTGTTCCTAATGGCTCTATCCACAAAAAAATTCAATCGCTTTGTGTTGATTGCTTGCTCCGGACACCAAAATTTCATTTTAAAAAGAGGCAGTTAAAGCTTTCAATTTTTGTGTTTCCTGTCAAGGCACTGAGGGAGGTGAGTGAGTTTTGGGACTGCAAATACTTTCAACCATCTCAAAGCTTGTTACATAGGAAGTGAGGCAATTCACAGGGCAGAATACTTTGTACTCCTGGCAGCAATATCTTTCCTTGTTTAAAGTTGCCTTGTTTGCAGAAGGGCCATGCATGGGTGTACATGAAAGCAACTAAGGCTGCTGCTCACAAGGTTCCCTAAATACATTAACCTTGCCTTGGAATGGGGCAGGGATTTACTTTAATGGTTACAGCAGGAGAAATGAGATTCTTGAATTGAACTCTCGCTTACATCAATATTTAACTTTGAGGAAGGCTAGAATTCAGAGAGATATTGCTTTTCCCCCTTGTTTTAATTGGTATCATCCTCCTCTCCCAAGATACTTGAAGATTGTAATAAGAAATATTTAGATCCCTCTTTCCACATTCATTGAATATACTGATATTATATTTTATTAAAGAGTCTCAAATAGCTTACATCCTCTTCTTAATAACCCTATGCATTACAAGCTTCTGTTTCCTCAAGCTACAGACAAATCCTATTACAGGGAGTAGATTAAACTGGGCCTTGACAGATCTTTGCAATTCACTGACAAAAAAGGACAAGTTGTCTTACTAATAAGACGACATCATGATCACACTAATATTATGCATCTCAGTGCTCTCAGATGCAAAAACTTTTATGCAAACCCCCTCCAGCAGGCACATTACCCAAATAAAACCCAAGCAATTTTCTTCTAACAATAAGCTAAACTATCTAGTAGAAAGAATTACTTCAGTTTCATATTGCACACCAAGGAGCCATCAGTCAACAGCTGCATGCTTGATCATGCCCTCTGGCTCCACATCCGCAAGGGACCCAGCTCATCCAGATTTTCTTCTGCCACTATGAATGATGTGTATACTTTTGTGTACAAACATGAGCCTTGAACAGAGGGCAGAGACAGGGCTGAAGGAAGAGAGCACAAAGAAGTGTTTTGTTCTACTTTCTCTTAGGCTCCACAGTGTAGCAGAGGATAGATTTTTGGTGATGAATGCAAGGGAAGAGAATCACAATGCACAGAAAAAGCAGTTGTACCCTTTAAAATGCTCTGAGCTCTCTAATAATGCCTAATTCACAAGGATTTTAACCAACCTTCTTTTAATCAACAGAAACCAACCTGAGTGATCGGGTGCTTTCAGTCTCATTTTAAAAGTGGCCGTGTGATTTCTTCAAATCATTTTGATGTGTGCAAGGATAAAGGAAACTAGTGGCACCACCAAGAGAGTATCAGACCAGCTTTCAGGGCAGTGGTCTGAGAAGAACCTCTTGCAGCAATTCTGTTATCCAGGATTTCACACTCCTGGAAACACCCATGACAATTAGTAATCCTTGATTCCTTGGACATTACTGCAGAAAAGTTAATAAAACCATAAATAGGATATACTTCTGAGATTCTGGTCAGACTTTCTTCGTGTTGCTGTTAACTGAATAGGGCATAAATTCACATAGATGGAGTTATTTCAGACAGAGATTATGGCTGCATGGAAAAAACAGTAATGAACCTTCTCCATCAGTATATCCTTTGGAAAGATTTGAGATGAGTTATAGGTCTCAGGTACTTTTTCTGTGGAGCCCCCAGGACACCCAAGAAAGCTCATTTCTCCAGGCAGTCTGAATGTGCAGCTGAAAGGAGAATCTACTCCTTATTGAGCAACAATAATTTAAAATCTTTTTTAACTTACCTACTGCTGTATTTTTACCTTTCTTGAGTTACAAAATGGTAGAGTGGTCATAGCACTTTCTTTACAGGCTACACTACAGACTGTGCAATGAAGACAGATGGAATAGAATGGCTTCAGGATAAATATGAGAGAGCAAAAACTAATTCAGAAATTTAACATATATAAAAAAATTAACTTTTTACCATGTTCAACAGGTAGGTCTAAATCTCCACACAGGAGTATAGATCCATTTTTTCTGTTCCTTTTGATAGCTATTTGTTTTTGTTTTGCAACAGACTGGCAGAAAATGATTGTGTTCAAGTGCTAGTTCAATAAAATTTGGGGCAGATATATAAAATTTGAAACATACATAGGCAGCAGTATAGGATCCTGTTGCCAAATCCATTTAGTTGTATTCAAACTCATCATGTTTAGCCAATTATAATTATGTTTGCTGTTTAAGACTGGCAGTATCTTAGGTTTGTTATTCTCCCCCTCATACTAATCATACTTGAGTACCACTGACTTGAGTTCTGTCCAATATTTTTTGTCCATGATCTTTCTGTAGACTTTTTTTTCAAAGTAAAACATCATATAAAAAAGTCAGGAATTCAAAGCCATGGTTCCCATGGTAACATTAAATCTTTCACATTGCATTGTACATGCACTAAAAATAAACATGTAATAAAGTACTGCATTTTGTATGTCAAGGGGAGTAAGTGAATAAGGCCAAGTGCAAGGTCCTGAATGTGGGCCAGGGCAATCCCCAATACAGGCTGAGCATAGAATGGGTTGAGAGCAGTTCTGAGGAGAAGGGCTTGGGATGCTGGTTAATGAGAAGCTCAACATGAGCTGGAAATGAGAGCTTGCAGCCCAGAAAGCCAATCATATCCTGAGCTGCATCAAAAAAAGTGTGAAAGAAGGTGATTTTTACCACTCTACTCCGCTCTCATTAGACCTCACATGGAGTACTGCATCCACCTCTGGGGCTCACATTAGAAGGAAATGGACCTGTTGGAGCAGGTCTAGAGGAGGGCCACGAAGATGATATGAGGATGAAACATGTGTCCTCTGAAGACATGTTGAAAGAGTTGTGGTTGTTCAGCCTGGAGAAGGCTTTGGGGAGACTTTACAGCAGCCTTCCGGTAGCTACAAGACAGCTAAATAGGAAAAATTTACAGGAGCCTAGTGATAGGACAAGGAATAATGGCTTCAAACTGAAAAAGAGTAGGTTTAGATTAGATGTTAGGAACCTGTGAGGGTGGTGAGGAAATGCAACAGGTTGCCCATCCCTGGAAGTGTTCAAGTCCAGATTGGATGGAACTTTGAGTAACCTGCTGGAGTGGGAGGTCCCCCCCCCCCGCACATGTCAAGGGGGGTGGAACTAGAAGATCTCTAAAGTCTCTTCCAACTAAAACCATTTTATGATTCTGTCAAGTGACTGAAGCTTTCATTTTACTTGCCTGGATTTTACATATTGAAGTTCCTAGCCCCAATATCTCAGAAATGTGGTTTTACACTGACACAGATCTATAATGTGCAGCATCTATTTACAGCAAGTACATACAATCTGCCGGATGGGCAGCACTGATTCACACCAGCTGAGCTTGGGACCATCTGTGCATGCATGTACATTTGGGGGTGTGCTGAGTCTGCAAAGGGGTAGGGACAGCACATTCCTGTGTGGCACACAGGCATTCTGGGGAGTTCCCTTACAGCTTCAGCAGTGCCAGAAAAAGGGGGCAGGGGCACTACAGACCTTACCCAACCTGTCATTGGCATATCATCACAAATACCAACAGGAGCAGCAATACACTGGTAGGCCAACCTGCTTTTCTCTACAGTTTGCAGCCCCTTGGCAATTGGAAGGTATTTCTAAATGGAAAAATATACTAAAAAAGTAATTATAAATTCCATGCAAATCGAGACCTACAGTGTCTGGAAGTGCAAAATAAGGAATAGCAGCATAAGCAAAGAGCTCCCCTCCATATTGAGAAAGGAAGAAGTGTTTTGTATATGCTTCTTGTCTTCAAACAGACTTAAATCCAATCAAGATCTTGTGGGCACAGAGAAGGGTTCCGAGATACTTCTTCTCTCCAGAGATTGTGGAAACCAGAACCCAAAGTACATAGGGAGTTTCAATATTTCTTTTATATGCAAGGCATGATACCTTTTATATGAAGGTATCCTCAAAATCATATGGGTATCTGATATTCAGTCACTGAGACACAATTTCCTTTTACCTCCAGAACATGTTTGTACAATTTTGGTGTCCCTCATCTTAGACCATCTCATCTTTGAAGGAGGAGTTGTTCTCTCATGCACTGAAGATGCAGCCTGAAATACCACATGGCTCTTACTCGTGACAAGCCTCTGAGATGCTGTAATGCTACTAATGTATCCCATAAACCATGCTAACACAGTTTTGTTCGACCTGCAGTTACTAAATAAATGTTATCCCTTGCATATCTCCATTTAAAATGAAAGGATATCTGAAGAGTAACTGTGGCATGAGGTGAGTTTAGCTTAAAAACAAACAACTCTTTGTGTTTGAGGTTGGTTTTCGTTTGTTTGTTTTGAATGATCCTAAAAAACAACATGCAAAGAACGACATAAAAACATGCATGGTATAAATGTTATGATCCAATAAGGATCATAGACAGTAGGCAGAAAAGCAAGATATGTTTGTTACTGGAAGAGGACAGGGAGGCAGTATCTCTATTACTGTGCTTTTTCATGTGTTTTGGAAAGAGGCAATCCATACATACCCTTAACTTACGTCATACTCATGTTTTGTGAAATGAGTTTAATGTAATGACTGTATCTCAAAAATATGATTCCTGTCCTACAGAGTAGAAGCACTTTCTGAACATTTCCATGTGACTGGTATGATGTCTGGACTTAGTTAAGTACATTTTGACTCTGAAAATAGGTTTGAGTCCATTTGCTACACCTCTAACATGAAACAAGGGACATCTCCTACATGTTTAATGTCCAGATTATTTAGAGGCCTCTGAATTTGTGAATGTGTGAAATTCAGATGCATGAAATGCTTTGCTATGAGTCATGAGAAAAGAGAACTGACTTTAGAGCTCTTCGTGATGCGTGCTTGTGCTAATGATGATGGGTGAGCCTCTCTAAAACTTTGTGTTAAAATGACACTCTTGTGAAACAACAACACATGTCAGCAGGAAAAAAAAATACCCTGAAATGCTGTGACCAGCTCAACTTCTCACCTACTTCTACAGTAATTCTAACACCACTTCCTGTAATACAGTAATTCTCAGCATAAACTCCTGTTTTGGAAAATTCATGACTTTTCACAGTCTTTGTCAATTCATTTACTTAGTTAAGAATTTTCTCCCTTCTTTGGAACCACTGAATTCACTGGCCAGGTTTATACAACAGTAAATATTCAGTGAAAGGTGTATGTCTATGTTGGGGGACATGTCTATCTTCTGTACTTAAGGGGCCAAGCGATTTTTTTTCACAGAATGCACACACCAAATATTTAGCACAGTGACATTCTATGTAACAAGCTCTAATGGAATATCTGAGGTTTTACTGATGGTTGGCATAAGTTTTCAGGAAACATAATGCTAGACTGGCCCCCCTGGAGTGTGTACCTCAAATGAACTCAGATGTAGAAACATTTTCCCTTTTCCAAAGAGAAAACTGTGATGGCAGCTGGATAGCAGTGCTGTTTCACACAGATGTTATTGAAAGTAGGGTTTGCATCCTAGATCAAATCAACATATGGCATACTAGGTACAATTTTATTTTTCTATCTTTACTGCTACTGTCTAAAGTGATTTATTGCTGGCAAGACTGAAAGAGGAACAAGCTAGAAAGTATTCCACAGCAACTGCTGTGTAGGACACAAGGATACACCCTCTTTCAAATGGATGAAGTATTTTAAGATACCCCTGGTGTTCTACAAGTCTAGTGGCATGGATCACAGGTTCATGCCTCATCTGCTTCCCTGCAAACTTGGTCTGCTTCAGGTAACTATCAGATAAGACTTACCTGCATGTACTGCAGTGAAGTAGAGAACACAGTTATCTTCTGTTCCTGTTTGGTAGCAGATACTGAGAAGTGGTGATGCCTTTCTGCTCCAGTTAACTATGTCCTGACAGAGGTCCATGCATGCTGTCCCTTAAGGAAAATAAAATCCAAAAAACCATAAGAATATTTTCTGTTTGTCTGTCAGATTTTTTTAACTGTACAACTCTTATCAGACTAACTGTATGTGTAAATTCAGTGTAATTAGATGCATTTTAACACTTCTCACCTAATACTTTAATCCCCTCTAGACCAAGGATATCCCCAGTTGGGGGGAAACACAAAAAGCCTATGCAGTTAGGATGTTTCTGTAGGTTAAGGCAGTGGAAACACTTGACACACAGAGCCAGGTTTCTGACAGGACTAATCAGCCAGAACTTGGTTTGTGAGTCCCTTGATTAACCATAAACAAAATACCATTTTAACAAACTTTACATAGTGCTTTGGAGGGTCAATCCTCCATCCCATACTCCCCCATCTCTACAGTATTGACCTCAGCTATAGGGCATTCACACTTTCCACACGTCCTGCTCCACTCCTAAAGTACTCTTCCATAAGATGTCTTTTCAATCGTTTGCCTTTCTGTTTATCCCAGGTGAACTTCTCCAGACTTTGTCCCTTGGGAGTTATCTCATTATGCTCTTCTTTGCTCTGAGGCCTGCAGTCCTTACTGGACATCCAGCTCCAGTGTAGAAAAAAGCAAGAGGCTGTTGCTCCGTGTCCATCTTCCTGCACCCTTTCCAACCGCTGCTTTGGCTGCCATTGCATTTTCTTCCAACCCTCTGGAAAACCTGGTAGGCTTTTTTCTTTACTTTTGATTCTCATTCTTTAGGGTTCCCTATCTATTTGCATCCTCCAGGAGATTCTTGCAAATATCTCAGTCTCTTACTCCAAAGTTCCTTACAATTCCTAACAAGAAAATGTGGGTATGAGAACATATACTTATTAATTCACTGATGCACATGCACTTTTAGCTCTTCTGTATGTTAAATTCTTTCTTTCTGTATATCTAACTCTCTTGTTTCTCTGTAGTTCCAGGGGAATGTCTCATTTTTCATGAGATCCATGCCAAGAAGTACTTATTTTAGTTCAGATCATCTGATTCTTGCTAATTACTTAAGGGAAAATGATCGTGTAAGAAACACCTGGAAAGAAGTACAGATGAACTACTGAACCCCAAAAGAATATTTCAGAATATTATAATAGAACAATGTACATTTGTGACATATCACATCTAGTAATTATGTAAGTGCCAAACTTAGATCCTTTTATATAAAAAGGACTACTACAAATGCTATACTTGTTTCATTTGAAAGTACTTGAGGAAATACACGTTCTTTGAATCAAATACAGAGAATGAGAAACTTCTGAGGAAGAGGTAAGTCACAGAAACAAAATTCCAGTGTTGAGAATTACCTGCTGTTAGAGATTCAAACTAGAGTAATGAGGTCATTAGTTTTATCTTTCTTTAGTTTCTACGCTTTGTGGGTTTGGTTTTTTATACGTATTTGTTCAGTACCTAACTGTAAGTGGGTGCTTCTATAAAACAGTTCACAGTTAATAAGCTAATGTAGAGAGAAGAAATTACAAACAACTCAAGCAGCTAATATGTTGACTATTAATTAACATGAGTGATTTATTCAGTGTTGTAGCCAGACATAAAACCAGACTGAAAGATGAAAGGGCAATTTAGAAAAAGACTATAACTTACACCGTTATCAGCTGCAGTATCTGAGACCTCAAATACTGGCCTAATTACAGCTCATCTGAAATGTATCAGGGCCTTATCCTCTACAGGAAATATTAATAGAAAATTACTTGCTTTTCAAAGCCAGTAAGCCTGTCTGCAGGTCCCATATCAGCTCCCACCAGACATATATCTTTTTACACATGGGTGGTCTGTCATATGATGATTGACTCAATCTTGACAAGAAAAGGGATAGAAAAATTATCGCTTTGTGCAGATATGACCACTTGTGACTTTGGCAGGTGAATCAGTACAGATTGCCCAACACCAACTTAATTGCAAGAGATAACATTTTCGTCAGTTCTTCCATTTTCATAAGCACCAGCCAACATGCTTATCCTTTCTGTGTTAACTAATCCCCTCTCAGATTATGACTCCTGCCATATTTTGTCCATTGGGACCAGCCATAGGTAACACTAATATTCAGCAGCACTGAAGCTATTGAGCATTCCTTTGCATAGCAAAGTGGCGCTGAGTAACACTCTGCTACATGAATGCAACTACTTGCAGCTAAGGTATTTCTCACTGTCAGCAAACACATCACATTTCCACCTTTTACTGAGGTGGTATGTATGTATGTATGTTCAAAGGCAGATGAGAAACTGTTCTGCGAGGATACTGGCACCCTGGATTATGAGCAGAAACAGTGATGAGCAGGTGGTTTGAATACCAAAACTTTACCAAGCTTAAAACTTTACCACGTTTAGAATATTAACAAAATTACGTAGGATGATAGTCCCTCAGACCATGGGAGGGACTAAGACAATTCTGAAGTATATTCAAATCTCTGGGATATTCAAATCTCATCAAACCATGACTTTTATATTTTTCCTCCCCAAAGGCTGGCCATTGGCCATCCGACTGAGGTACTCAGTTGAGGTGTTTTAGCTGGTCACAAGGATTATTTCTAAACTTGCTCATCTTGATTCTCTTGCAAAGGAAAAAAAAATTCTGTTCTTGCCTTTCTGAATTCATCTGAAACCAAAAGCAGGAGGTACTACTACACCAAATGGGGCCAATGCTTACTCACATTTATTTACAAAAGAGATGCTTTCCAAAAGTAAGGTACCAGAAGGAACACAAACACCTAGTTACAAGATCAGTCTTTAAGCTATGTTTTAGAATAACCTTTCAGTGCACCTGAATGTCACTGAAGCAGAGAAAAAAAGGAAATCACCGACTAAAACCTCAGTTGAATAGTAAAGAACTGGCAGATGTGGAATCTGAATATTATAGCTTCTAAGCAGAAACAGTAAGTCTCTCAGTGTGGGACACTTTTTTGTTTGTGTTAATTATATTAATTAGAATTAGAACTTCCACCACTCCAATTTCTTGCAGCTGTGTGGTGCTAGCTGTTATTGTTATCACTCACAAAAAATACTCCAACAGAGGGCACCAAGAAAATTACTTACAATCTGAACACCCACACAATCCTGTCACATTGGAAAGACTGCAGACAGCATAACTAATAAAGTTATTGTGCTATTTTGAAAGAATAATAGCATGTTTGAAGAGACCACATTAACCCTGTTGTAAAGTATTGATTGCACTCTATAGTAAAGGAAATGAAACAACAAAGACATAGTGTTTTAATTCTTTTCTTATTTGTTCTTGCTAGTTTTTCCCTCTTTCAATTTACACCTATATTTGAGAACACAGAGAATGTATCACCTATGGTTCACAAAGGCAGTTTTATTTTCATAGACACTTTTTCAGCAACATGATGTTTTTAGGATTATAGTTCAATTCAAGCAAGTGGTTGTGAATATGAAAGAAATTCCCATCTAAAATGGCTTGAATCCTGTTTATCATGTTTCCTTCTCTGTAAGAAAAAAAAAGTGAATTAAAATGCCAAAATATGTCTGCTGATTGGTTCTGGACATTTCAGTTTGGACGTGTTACCAAAAAAAGGTATAATTATCATTTCAGTTGCTAAGAAAATGCTCTAATTTCATACCAGTGCATTACAAACAAGCAAAGCAAGTAAGGCCTTTTGCAATAATTTGCTGTTGTTTTGAAAGCACATCTGCTTGCCTACATCTAAAATACAATGCCCCAGTATAAAACTGTTATATATGAGACTGAGGCAAATATTCAGGATGATTTTAAGATTTAACACTTTCACAGCATTTAAAGAACTTATGTCATTAAAATATTCAGATTCAGTTACTTCTACTAGATTTGTTTAAACCTGATAAAAGCTACTTTCTTATTCTGTGCTAAACTGTAAATTTAAAGGCAAGAGGACAACTGAATTATCAGAAAATGATGGATAATACAAACATCAATACATAAAAAACAGTTATCACTCTGTCATATTGTAAATGAACACAATTTGTAATCAGTCTCTGAGGTGATTTCATATATCTATAAAATCACTTCACCTTTTTTTTTTATCTCCTCAAATGGTTCTTTTAAGAGCATGATTCCTGTAATTGCATTTCCTTCCTTTTCTATGAGAGTATCTGTAAAGACATTTGGCATCTCATCAGCAAAAACAGCAGATGGAGAAAGGCCTTCCTACGTGCTCTGTCAAGGGAATTGCAAGTTTAGGTGGGGTTTTAATAGACATCAAGGATTTAGTGACATGCCAAAGATTGCATGCCTTCACTGTGCTTATTATTTGTGCCTTTCTCTTTTAATAGAAATGAAAACAATTACTGTGCAGAAAACATTTAACTTCTCTCTGAGAGTATCATACCATATGGTATGGGGGATGTATAGCTGACAAAATGAATGTAAAAATGAAGCACATACACTTCAGATGATGCTAGTTGAACTAAATTTATGCTTGAAATTTTAACTGAACTGATAGAAAAGTTTACAAATAGCAAAAAACTTCCTATGCTAAAAGCACTTCAAATAAAACATTAAAATACTTGTTAGTGAGTTTGGCTTTATTTAAAAATGGCCTTGGGGACCAAAGAACATTTAAACAGACAACTACGTAGGCACTGTAATTATAAGAATTAAGTCAACAGAGTTTTCCCAAATAACAGTCTTGTTATCACATGATAGCACATGAAATTGCAAACAGAGCACATACTTTTCTCAGTTACTGGGAAAGGAGATTTTCCTGATAGGACATGATATTCACAAATGAGGCATGAAGATATTTGTACTGGCCATTCAAGGAGGGGAATAAAACCCTTTTGGTAAGAGAGAAAATTACCTTTTTGGTAAGAGAGAAAATTCACAGCTTGTATCTTGCATATTTCTCAGGGAGGCGTTAAAAAAACCTGTATCTGATGACTTAAACCCTCGGCAAATTTACCAAAAAACCCCCAGACTATCCTGAATTTTCACTTTCTGTGAGTAAATAAACGTGCTCCCAGAAAGTTCATTAGCATTCTCAAAATCCTACAGGACATGAAGTCAGTGTCAAAATTCTCCATGAGGCACACGTGAAATGCTTGGGCTTGTACAGATTCTAGAACTGGATAAAAAGATTTTGTAAAGGGCCTTCAACAGCCTAATCTCTTTCAATCTTTCACGGTATGAGTTTCCTGCTTGTCTCATAGAACAGAGAGAATTTCTGTCATGCTCTAGAATTCAGTGAGGAAATACAGAAATAAGAGAACTCAGCCTTAGGTAGACCTTCATTGACATGGTGGCAATATTCACATCCTTGCAGCAAATCTTATCCGCAGAAAGTGGGAAAACAGAAAGAAAAAAAAGAAGATTAAATAAGATTTTGGGACTTTGGGAATAGCATAGCATAGAAATATTAGTTACAGTGTTATAAAAGCACAGGGGAGTTGTACCAAGAACACTGCAGCTGCGCCAAGATCTCTTGAATCAAGTTTCAGACAGCTCAGTATCTGCATGCACAGGGGAGAAACACGAGCTATTAATTGCAATATTAATCATATATTACCACTGTAGTATTGCAAGGAAGCATGTCACTGCATGTCCAAGACCAAATGTCAGTAATCTCTGCAACTGCTGAATTCCTTACACCAAACTGCTACAGAAACTTATTTTCAGGGGGAAAAAAGTAAAGATATGTTTCAATTGGGCTGCCTGAGCAGATCCCTGACCAAAATTCACAACAGTGACATAATTTTAAAGTCATTTTCTGAATACTAAGCACCAGCCATAGAACACAAAGAAAGGTCTTGAGGAGTTTCTCTGCTCACTTTTCCTATGTATTTTTTTTCCTGACTTCTCTTTCTCTTTGATTACAAGATTATTCTGGCCTCAATATCATCCTTTCCCTCACCCCTGCCTGCTGTCCAAGGACAGCTGCATGCCCAGCCAATGTGCTCCTTTTACTGCCCCCACCAGAGAATGAAGATTTAATTTTGTCTTCCTTGAAACAGGAATGTGCTAAGAAACTAATAATTTACATTTCTGGTGTACCACTTCCCAAAAAGGTACTGAAGCATTTCACAATCTGTAAACCTCTTAAGCTATGCCTTTGAAAATCTTTTGTAGTGATCAGTGTGCAAATAACACACTCACATCTTCAGAGTGCTCTGCTCACTCCTCCTGAACTCACTGAATTTTATAGCTGTGCAAGAAGAGTCACAAAAAACCTAATGGCACATCCCCATCAGTTTCAAAGAGGCACCAAAGCACGGAAATGAATGTGATCAGTCCCATGTATCATCAGCCAAGATTATTTTCCCCATACAAACAAATGCAGAAAATAACCTCTTTCTTTTCCTTTCAAACAAAGGACACTCAGATTAGCTGAAAGGCTCAGGTGATTGGATACAAGACATTAAGGCATTTGTCTATGAAATACAGTTCAAATTCAGACCAGAAAGCTGAAGTTCTTAGACATCCAGATCACAGAAACTGCCACTGCTCTGGTGGGTAGCTTTGGCAAAGACAAAGGATTGCATAACCTGAATAACTGAAACAACCTCTAGCATCCTGGATGTTTCCCTGGGCATGCAGAATAGGGCTGAAATACATTGGTAAGATGTGTCATGGAAAGTTGCATTTTTGTTAGTTGTGCTGGATCTGTACTGGGGATAAACAGAGGGTTCAGTCTCTCAGGGCTGTCAATCTGTCATCTTACACACACAGAGAGAACAGGTTTTGCCTTTTAAAAGAAAGAACACTGTGAACAGAAACTCATCATTAATCAAGCCTTATTTCTCCATGTGAAGGGAAAAAAAAGCAAAGTCAAGTCACCATCTCCACATTTGGAACTCTATTCCACTTCACAAGCTGTGGATAAAGAATATAAAGTAGAACCAGAAAGTTTGTCCTTAGAGAGAGGAAAAAGAAACAGTTAGGTCTCTGTGTGGGATATGCTGGTCTGTGGAAGTTGAATAAACTTGTACAATACACAATGCGATGACTCACAGAGCTTGATGGAGGAGCACTGTATGCTATCCATCAAACATTTGCTTCAAGACAATCCTTGAAACTTTGAACACAGCAGGGTGAGTAGATCACAAACCTCTCTGTAATCCCTGCATGCTGCTAGGCACTCTACCTGCCTTATAGCAACAGTGGTTATAAAAAACCCTCCATGTGCCAACCTGAAATAAATTAATGAGACTACTTATAATTTATGACTGGATAGGTAGGCTTCCACTTTGCGATCCCAAAGAGTTGCTGGAGTAATCGTTGTAAGCATAAACCAATAGAAAAACCCATCTCCTCCGGATGTTAGAAATGCAGATTTCATTGTAAATCAGGCATGACTCAAATCCCTGACAGTTGATGATTAAAAAATTACAGTAAAAATAATTTTAACTTAAGTGCTTGTTAACAATATATTCTTATTAGTTTTATTACTGACAATCCTCTCTGAGATCTATAGTACATAGATAAAACAGTAATTAGTGTAGGCAAAAGCAAAGACTAATTTAGAGAGATTAGCAAGAGCAATTTTTGGAACTTAAAGGTTGAAACATTTTCAAAATTAAGTTGATTAGTCAATGAAATCTATTACAAGGCAAAGTGTTGGTTAAAGACTTAGACTCCATGAAAAATAAAGACTGAATGCTTCTTCAGGCCTTTAATTTAGCTGAACACAAGTGTGGTCATTTAAAAGAGGGTATCATTGGATGACACCACTACTGATACTCTTACACATAAAGCACACAAATGATCCATTCTATTGGCCTTAAAAGCTAAATTTTGAAATCTCAACAATTTTTCCCATTTTGAGTGATTTAATATATATTTTTCTCTCGGTGTATTTTGAAAATGCCCTTAGGAAGGGTGCAGGGGAAAGCAGGGAGGCAGGGCAGAGGGTTATGACATCTGGCCCAGTCTAGCAAACTATTATCATAAGGCATGATAAAGGAGGCTCTGGTTTCAGTGGGACTGTTCACAGTACCACGTGGAGAACCTCTGTTGCTGGACAGAGCTCTCATTGATTATGTAACAACCAAATAACCAGACCTGAAGTGCTACAAAATGCATCATCTGAGTGCATTGAAAAATAAAGGGAACATATTCTCTAATCTTTATACTTGTAGATGTTACTTGTAACCTCAAATGCAAAAATGTAGGCAGAAGTGAGATTTTAAGCAGACTATACTCCTTAATAAGTGAAATATTTAGCACTCTGGAATTAACAATTCTAATCCTAAATGCCAGGCAACCACTTTTGAACTGCTACCATAGCTAATTACTCCAGTGGGAAAGGAAACAGCAGAAAGGGCATTTCAGCTGTGCAAGGACAGTTTCTCTCTGAATTTATATTTTGTCCAAGTAAAACCTGTAGTTAGATGGAGTTCATGGGAATCTTAACCCTTCCTTCTTAGGAACTGAAGGGTTTCTGATAATTGATTTTTTCTTCCTACTGAATAAGCAAGTGATTTTCTCCAAGACTAAAATAATTTATATTTATAGTTTTCTTTTTTCATTTTATCATTGTCTATTATCTCCTCTGGGAAAATGATTTAATGATATTGTTGTCTTAGTGGTGTTATAACTAGTGCTATGATTATAGTGGTGCCACATGGTGAGTAGTCATTAAGTGCTGGCACTCAGGTGGGCACTGGAAAAACAGTAAACAACTAGCTACCTCTTCTCACTGGTACACCAAATGAGAGAAACATGCCAAACTATTGTAAACAGGATCTTAAAGGTATTATGTCATTTCCTGGAGGCTGAGATATTCCTGACTGAGAAAACCTGAAGATGAGGTCCACTAGAAGTTACTATGAAACATTTTTTGGGGCTCAGATCCATTCATAATACCTCCTTTGAGGTGTCTGAGACTAACAGACTACTTCTTTGGAGTATGAGCAGCCAAAAGGGGGGACGAATAGACTAGAATGTGGAGAAAACCAGGCTGAGATACTACAGATTCCCTCAGGTCTCCCAGACCGGTTTTGAGCTAGGAAGATAGTAAACCACCCAAACCCCAAGAGGGTGAAAAACGGCCAATCCTTCATACAGAAACACCCCCTTGCAATCTGTACCAATGTTACTTCTGCCATCAGTACTGTAAAGATGTAAGATTCCTGTTTGTATCCTAAATGTCCCTGCCTAGAAGAGATGGCAGCTCGAGAACAGGATGGGATAATGCAGAGTGCAACAGTAAAATGTACTGGAGAAATGACTTTTGTGTAGGCCAAAGGAAGATCCACAAGCACATTTCAATCTGCAAATATTGCTGAGAACCTGACTGTGGTTTTTTCAAGGGAAAGGACTTCTGCAAGGAGTTAGGTAAAACAAAGGATGTGGGCTTATTTACAGCACATAAAAGGATGGTAATGTAATACAGTATATTTGTCACAGAGGATGAAGGTTGACATGGCACTTGCCATAGGTATTCTTGAACTGTTCTACTGTCCTCTAGTCTGTCATTGTTGAGATAAAATGGACAGTAATACAACTCAGCTGAGTAAGTGAAAGCTGTGATAATAAATAATCATCCCAGCACAGACAGGAAAAAAAGCATCCAAGTTCATTATAAAATCTGCCAGATTGTTCTACATAAAGTGAAAAGTAATTTTCCTTTGATCTTCATTGAAAGGAAGAGAGTTCAGAATCCAGTGGAAGTACATTTTTAAAACTAAAATAATCAATTGGACCAGGTAAAATAGTGCTCTCACAGAAATGCCCGAATGAACCTTTTTTTTAGAACACAACAAATTCTATGACAAACTTCTAGGTAAACCCCACTTTCTGTTCTACAAAGTTTTCACTTTTCAACACTCTCCAGACTCAAATAAAATTATTATTAAATGTATTACAGTATCCTGTTTCAGGTAGCACTGTCTTCCTCAATGTTTTTCTCTCCAACTTCTCTGATTTGTTCCTATAAAGTTGTTCTAGAGAAGGGAGAAATCTTCCAGGTATTACACAACTAAAGCTGGATATAAGAAATGTAAGTTTTAAATTTAGAACTAAAAAAAAAAAAAAAAAGAGAGAGAGAGAGAAGAATAGAACAACTTTACACACAGCTTCAACCTCCTGACATACAGTAATTCAGAGTGAGTCACCTTCCATCCAGCAAAGAGAGAGTATGGTAATTCAACTGCCGATAAACTCTTTGGGCAGAAGGTAGCCTATTTTGGATAAAATATATACACATCTATTCTTGGAGTAGATAGCCTTTTCCATTTTAGTAGCTTATTTTAAAAACTGAGAATTGAAAACTTCATCTCTAAAATGAAGGCATAAAAGTGGAAACTCAGGGCTTTATGGTAGAGATCTGAAATCTTGGAGTTAAAGTACACAAAAGTGAGGTAGTAATATTCTAAGAACAACCAGAAAATAGCTGTCAGACCCCAGAGACAAAGTCTTTATGAGTTTGTGAGATTTATCTGATGAGACTTTCCACTTTTGAAGAGAAGTTTGGTAGCAGACTTATGAAAGACTATTCTAATAGAGAAAGCTTTTGTGGAGTGACATGAGCAATCACTATGCCAGATGTCAGTTATGACTTGTGAGTCTGCTGAGTATGTATTAATGTGGCTTGATTAATTTCCCTTGGGGATGAAATCTTCCTAAAACTATAGACAAGATGGCAACCATGATTTTTTGGCAATCCCTTCTGCAAAAGTATTTTCCGAGCATTAGCATTTCCTCAGGTTTATATGAGATGAAGAAATAATTCAATATCTATTCCTCCTTCTTTGAGAGGTCGTATATCCCTACCCCAGCTGACAAACTTACATCATAGCCTGAAGAAAAGAGGGCTAGTTTTTGTTTAGCATCTTTCCCTTCCCAGGTCTCCTTTTCCCTGCAGGTAATATCAGAAAACCTCTACCAGGTATGAACTTTCCTTTTCTAGTGGGCTGTCACTGATCAGCAGTGTAGCCACAGATATGAAGTGCACATAGCTGGGACCCAGTTTAGCTTTCAGTTGGAAGGCAGTGAGATTGCAAAAATAAATGTGAGTATAGTCCTGGACTTTAAATATCTTTAATCATATTCCTGTTCCCTTGAGTACAGACTGAGTGATTGCAGATTCCAATTCTTATTTCTGGCTATCATTAAAATTTGTGAGGGTAAGGTTGAATCATATACTGGGCTCCTTCAGTCTCTTTCTTATTCAAATCATAGCCATCTTTTGGGTAACAGCAAGAACCTGAATACATTCCTTTATAATGGGTAAATGTGCCAGAGCACTGGCTAATATTTTTTATATTGCCACTTATTCATGGTTGTTTATGCTCAGGGTTGTTTTCTTTAGACCATTTTATATTCAGGCAGACTTCTCAACACCCTCATATGTATCAATTTCCAATTAACAGGAAGATGTGGAAACAAAAATTTGGATCTCATGGAAGTTTGGAACACACCACTGTAACACCAACAGTTATTACAGGGGGACTAATTTTTCTCCTAAAAGTCAAGCCTAGTTTTCTTTCATTTTGGTAACAGGTTTTACAGTAATCTACATAGGACATTTATGCCTGGATAAGCCAAACAAATTCCCTACCTATCCCATCAGACATGCTCAACACTACTGAGTTCTGCATTACTTAAAAGTCATTTGTGATTGATAAGCTTTACTTATTTCACTTCAAAGTTTTCTGATATAGGTCTTCTTTCAGATAAGGGTCCTACAATATGTGCTGTTGAGGATCTAATGGTAATCTCAAGAACAGTATATCTGTTAAGGGAAGGAAGACTGAATTCTCAATCTATTGTACTTCTAAATAATTAATTTGCCTTCAAGCCCCCCTAATAAACTAATCACTGGATGTAGCACAACTGGACATAGCAGCACTGTGAGAGGTCTTGAGGCTACGGATGACTTGCATGTCATTACTACCCCTAGATAAATCACACCATTCAAATGAAGTTGTTGGAATTTTGTCAGTAAAGGGGCCCATGGTTTGACATTTGCAAATGCATTTCAGATGTATCTTTTCTATGAGATGTCTCCTCTGCAACCTCTGAATCTTTTAAACTTTAGGAAAAAAAAAGCCTAGAAAAAGAGATATCATAGAATCATAGAAAGGATCTTCAAGATCATCCAGTTCCAACCACCCTCCCCCAGGCAGGGATGCCGTTCACTAGACCAGGTTGATCAGGGCCCCATCCAACCTGGTCTTGAACACTTCCAGGGATGGGTCATCCACAGTTTCTCTGGATGACCAGTTCCAGTGCCTCATCACCATCACAGTAAAGAATTTCTTCCTAGTATCTAATCTAAACCTACTTTCCTTCAATTTAAAGCCATTCCCCCTGTCCTGTCACTACACGTTCTTGTAATAAGTCTCTCTTCATCTTTCATGTGTACTCTCCTCTAGTAATGGAAGGCCACAATTAGGTCAGTCCAAAGCCTTCTCTTTTCCAGGCTGACCAAACACAATTTTTTTAGCTTGTCCTCATAGGAGAGTTCTTCAACCCTCTAAGCAACTTGGTGACTTCCTCTGGACTTGGTGACTTCCATGGACTCCAACAGGTCCATGTCCTTTCTGTGCTGGAGATCTGGAGCTGGATGCAGCACTGCAGGTTTCACAGGAGTGGAGCAGAGGGGCAAATCCCCTCCTTTGCCCTGCTGGCCATGCTGTTTTGGATGCAGCCCAGGCTACACTTGGCTTTCTGGGCTGAGTGCATGTTGCTGGGTTATGTACAGCCTCTCATCCACCAGCACCCCCAAAATAGTATTTAAGTGTTTCAAGGCCTATCACTTGACAATTCACAAACTGCATGCTCTTTACAGGTTCTCAAGACAAAATTACCCAGTTCTGCACTTCTTTATATGTACAAAATATCTCCATGTTGCTTCTGCTAATCACAACATGCTAAGCCTGGGTTAAAGGTGGAGGAAAAGTGTAACTTTATTTTCGCATCATGTTGATTTTAAGTTCGTTTCTTTCACCCGTTAACTTTTTACAAACATTTTACTCACTGAATTTTAAATGTTCATGTTTACTCAATTAAGCCACAAGTATATGCAGGTTTTCCTAATAAGGAAGCAGAAGCAATACTGTGTGATTTATCCTCCTGATCGCAGACAACTATTTAGCCCTAAAAGCTGCTGCTAAAGTGGTAACTCTAGAAAACCCATCTATATATTTTCCTTTTATATTAATTTTTCTATCAGCTTTTTGTTTTCACTGCATCACATTAACACCTGCAAGACCTCATCCAACTCAACTATTCTCTACTGTTGGATCTCTTTGCCTACTGCACTTCAGTGGCAACAAATGCTCTAAGGCCATCTGTCCGTTTTTCTTCACAGTTTCTCACGAATCTTTGCAGAGCACATTGAGTGTCTTTTTGGAGTTGTTCCAAAACCTGAGCAAACACCTTCAACTGAGTTCAAGCTCAGCTTTAGTGCTGTGGACTTTAAAGCTGTACCTGCTTTCAAACCACTGCAAGCAGCAGGTGCAGGTACAGATACAACAATCTAAAAAAAAAAATTGGCCAGTCAGTACAGCAATGAAATGTACTTTTGCAAGTCCTCAGAAACTTTAAAAGTCTTTTTGGTGTCTTCCCCAATGGCACAAAATAATGTTTCCTCCTATGTTTCTAATGAGGAGTATGAGCATGAAGCTGTGATGAGTGGCATGGGGATAGAAGTCGACTGGTAAAAGGCTTGTAGGTAATGTGGAAAGATGCATTTGCTTAAACACATACATACAGAAAATGTGTTGCAAGAACTTGTTCAAACCAAGCAGTTCTGAGGAATTTAATGCCTTCAAAATCAGCAATCAATGAATCACTCAGTTATTCTGAGTTTCATCTATTAGCTGTCTCCCAGAGACCAGCTCTCAGTGTCCCCTGCTTTACCCGAAGAGTGCCTTATAGAACAAGACCCTATTAAAACAGAGACTTTTACAGAACTGTTTCTTTGATATTTAGATAAACTCAGGGACCAGTTTCTTTCTGGGCTGGATCTCAGCATGAGGAATGCAGAGTACAATGTAATTTTGAAGAGATGAAATTCAGTAAAAAAATTTATTTCAGAACAAGGCCATGCCTCACTCCTTCTTGAAGGCTATTCCCATGCTATATTTCAATTGTCAACTATTTTGTCTGCTGAAAGAAAAAATAGACAGTATTTGGTTAATAACAGGAAATGTGCTCTTTTTAAAAAATCACAGGCTATTTTATCAAAACTGCAGAAATGACAAGCAGACCCAAGTAATATCCCATCTCTGGATAGATGGTGGAAAGTTCTACCCTGAAAGGTGGACATTGCTGAGAATGGTGGTCAAGTGAGAATGGGAGGCTCAGGATGGGAAATTATAGGATGATAGAATAGAATAATAAAATTGTTAAGGTTGAAAAAGACTTCCAAAATCACAGTGTCCACCCTTTGACCGAACAAAATGCCACACAGTAATCTCTGTAGCCACGCAAGCCTGTCACTAGCTTTGATGACAGGGGGCTGCAGAACGTGAGCAAGAGCTGCAGATATTCTGTCACCGGGCAGTTCACCTCTTGCATGTCCTGGTCTCACCATGAACCACAAGTATCTCAGTGAATGTGGGATGCTCATATTTGGAAGTTATTATCCAGGTCCACCTGTGCACACATGATATACATCAGTGAATCCCCATCCTTTTCAGAGCTTCTGACTGCCCCACATTTGCTTCCAAAAAGCAGCTGTATGAGGGAAAGCTGTTGAAAGGCATCAGTAAGACTCTCAGCATTGTCTCTTCCTCTTCAGTCCATGTGTTCATGGTTTCTTAAAACAAGAGTGTTGGCTGCAGATTCTCTGTGAAATTAGCATGCTCTCAAAAAGTCTCTGTGAGTACTAGGCATTAAAATAACACATGTAATTGAAATTTGAAGTATATTTCATAGAGGTATTCTTTTCAGAAGTCAAAATACAATGAAACCCCTGCCACTGGTATTGTTGGATAAGGAAACCTCAATCAATAGAATTCTCAATATTCTTTAGGATCTCTAACCTCGAAGAGCTGGAACTTCAAGGCCTTGGATCTTGCTAAGGCTCACAAAATAAATGAGCAGATTTTCTCAAAGGAAGCAAATGTGCAGAGGGGTGGAAAGTTGGATGGGAGCAGCAGGATAATGAGAATACTTGACTATCTTTTTTTTTGAAAAATTTCATTTAAATCTCTCCAAATCCCCTTGTGCTCTAGGAGAATGGTTAAAGGTTTCTTAAAAAAAAAAAGAAGGAAGAGGGAAATATTTTTCCTGGTTCAGAATATGTAATTTACTATATGATATCTAGACTTTACTTACTGTTCAAATATCATAGGAACATACCATGTTAGATGTGGATTCTATCTTAGAGCACTGGAGTATTGCTAATTTAAGATATTTTGCTAGACATGATATATTGTGCTAGACATCTGTCAGTCATTATAGATAAAATTAAGTGATAGCCTGTGTTAAAAAATATGTTATGGTGGGCTTAGCAACACCCAGAAATATAATGGGAAAGTTTTAAGCAGGAATGCAAAGAGGGTACAGGCATTTAGTAGAGTTTCAGAACCAGTTTCTTGAAACTGACAGATTTATTTGACACTTTATTTAGGTGTTGTAATTATTAAGATAAAGACTGTACCTTCCTTAAGTTCCAAATAGCCCTCGGGCTGGAGGGAAGGGTGTTACTGTGGGGTGTCTCCATTTTTCTGCTATTACATTAAACTCGCATTTAGTATACAAGTTGTTAGCTCAGACACTTTTAAAAAGACCTGCAACAGGTAATATAGATTTGCTTGCTCTTAACTGAAAACACAAAAATGGATGAAACATTTAGAGCTCTAAAAATGTAAAAGCTGGAGAAAAATAAATCCATTCCTGTCATATAGCATAAAAAATACCTCAAACCGGAAATGTAAGTATTTGTCAGGATGCTAAGTATGGTAGAAGGACACATAGAGCAAACTACACATAATAGTTCAACAGATGCAGACACACAGAGGAAAAAGTGGAATTGTATGCACACCTCACCTCTACTTCTCAAGCTTGAACTCACTAGTCACAGAAAGAATAGCAATCAAAATCATTTTTGTTGATTTTTAATAGCAATGGAATAGTGGGAAAGGATGAAATCTCAGGGGACTCCTACTGGAACATATGTAAGCTATCTGGATAAAGCCCAGATGATTGTTCACCATCAGTAGGATCTATCACCTCAGAGCAATGAAATAAGCAGCAACCTGGAGCTGCACGTTCACCATCACCTAACCACCTCTCCCACTCCAGACAATCTGCAGTGCTGACCACTGGAGATAGCTGCAAGCCTGTCATGGAGGTAAAAGGGAAGGAAACATTAGTCTTCCTCTCCTCTGCCCTCCCCAACAACTCACGAGTTATTTGGCTTGAAGTCACTTTTACAGCGTTAGTTGCATAGCTCCCAGCATGAAGGCAGGCATCAGATACCCACATACTCCCTCACACCAATATGACTTGATACATCTTTTTCATTAACAGAAATGGTGATGTATCCCCAGGCATCAGAAGCTGGGCTGGCACACTTTTTTTGTTCACCTTCCTCAGAACAATTTCCCATCTGGTACGTGGCCCATCCTTCCTGAAATACTGGGTGTCATGAGATCATCTCACACAGCTCCCATTCTTCTTGAAGTTTGAACAAAGAGCCAGTGTTCACTGAAGCACATCATTTTATAGTTCATGGTAAGCATGCAATCTGATTTTCAGCCGCTCCACCCAGATGAAGGACAGGGTTTTCCAGGTGTAGAGTTTTTTTAGTGTTGGGCGTGTGTGAACTACACAGTATTTTGTTTAACACGTTGTGGTTCACTTTTTTTTTTTTTTCTGTGAAAACCTGAGGGCTTGTGGGGCTTAAAGGCAAACCTATCAATTGCCAGACAACGGCTGGAAAGGATTTTGAATCACAGCAAACCTTTGATGAACCTGTATTGAATTTCGAATTTGCAATAAAACCTGTGAGTTTCCAGTGGTTTCAGGTTCAGTTGTAATCATTATACAACATCTCTAATTACAAATTGCCACACAAAAAAGATAATCTAATAAAAAATAAGTTAAAATAATTGGAGTAAATTATGTTTATTTAAACATAAATTCCAGCACTGGTGACTTTATCTGTTATTCCAAATGATTTTTGGAGTACTAAGCTCTGGCAGTGTAAGTACCTGCAGTGCTTTTAGAAACAGAGAATGAGGCCTTTATTATAGGGCATACCTTCCTGGGGTCTGGATCAGGAGAGAGTATCCTTTGTCGCAACCCCGAGTGTCAGAGTCGCACAGCTGCACACAGACCTGTCTGAAAGGTCAGATAGTGATCACACGTGGAAATGATAGGATAATGGCAATACTGTTTATTACCATTCCAATTGCGAACAACGAGCCTTTACTGGCGTTAGGAGCCAGACAAGTGTTGCCAAAGAAAGCAAAAACACGAATTCTGACTCGAGGATACAGCCAGGCTGTTTGATGCGTGCTGATAATACCACGCTCGCCGCCCGATCTATACCGCGTTTCCAAGAGCGGGATGAGCCAACAGATCCCACCCGAGGCGCGGGGACTTTCCCCCGCAACCAGCGCCCGAGACCCGCCGCCCCCGGCCGCGCTCCCTGCCCCGACCTCCCGCCCCGCCAGCTCAGCCGGCGCTCTCTCCCTTCCGCCCCTCTCCTCCTTCTCCTCCAGAAGCGGCAGGTTCCCCTCAGGCTGGAGGTTGAGAGCGGGGGGCTCGCACAGCCGCCTGTAGCAGCTCCTGTGCCGTGCTGAGCCGAGCCGAGCCGAGCGGAGCCGCACCGAGCCGGGCTGGGCCGTGCCGGAGAGGGCGGAGAAGAGCCGAGCCAGCCGAGCCGAGCCGCGCCAGGGAGAGCCGATCCGAGCGGAGCGGAGCCGATCCGAGCGGAGCGGAGCCGATCCGGGCAGCGCCGATCCGAGCCGGTGCTGCCCCCGCGCCTGCAGCAGGAGGCGCTGCCGGGCGCCGCTGCGCCCGCGCCGGGCTGCGGGCCGGAGTCCCACATTCCCCGTGCCAAGTGCCGGGGAGCGGGGGTTGGACGTGAGCGCTCGGCTCCTCCCTCCCGCCCCACTCGCCCAGCAGCAAAGTAACTCCGGAGTACGAGGGGAATCGGTGCCACCGCCGCCGCGTTCGTCGCGCCGCAGACGGCTGCCCCAGCGGGCGGCCCCAGGGCCAGCGGGCGCCCCTCGGCGCGGGGGTCTCCTGGCGAGGCGCCGCGGCGAGAGGGGCGGTCGAGCTGCGCTCCGCCCGCCGCCGCGGGCCGGGGCAGCCCCGGCCTCTTTCAGAAACTTCTCCGCAAGTCGGCATGGGCAGGGGGGCCGGCGCCGCCGCCTCCCTGCCGCTGCTGGCGGCGCTCGCCCTGCTGGCCGGCAGCTCGCCCGCCCTGCTCGGGGCGGCCCGGGCCCAGCTCTCGGCAGGTGAGTTCTTGCTCGGCGCCCAGGTAAGGGCGGGCGGCGCGCCGGGGTCGTGTCGTGCCCGGACTGCCTGCCGGGAAAGGGAGGGGAAGGAAGGGGAGAGGGTTGGGAAGGGTCGCACTGCTCCGGGACCTGGCTCCCGCCCCGAGGACCGGCGGTGGGGCTGCAGAGGGGCTGCCCCACACCCCCACCGCCTCCGCTCTGCGGGGCGCGTTGGGCGACCCACGCGTGTGCGCAGGCTGCCGGTGCGGGGTTCGCAGGGGCGGGCGAGCGCGGGCTTCGGGCGCCTCACAAACTCCCTTTCCTCACCTCCTCCTCCTTCTCTCCCCCGGCCAGCCTCCCAGGTGCCGGCGGGGCTGGAGCTGTTGTCGCCCCTTCCCCCGCTCAAACTTTTCCCGGCGTTTCCCTGCCCGGCGCGGAGGGCGCAGCCCGGCCGCTCCCCTCGCCCCGAGGCGTGGGGCGGGGAGACACGGGGGCCACCGGGATCCCCCCTCCCCACACTAAAAAAAAGAGTGGGGAGTGAGAAACGGGACGGAAAGCACCGATAGGGTCGGCGTCTGTTTTGTGTGAAAGATGCGAATTTCTTGCCCCTTCCTCCCCGGCCGCCCAACGCCACGGGGTTTTGCGGAATTAAAGCCCGCGGGGCCGGGCGGTGGGAGCTGCGGCCGGCGCGGTGGTGAGTTGTTGGCCCCGGGGGAGCCTCGGGGCAGTGAGTCCGGGGCTGGAGCGGCCGCTCCGGGAAAAGGGGGCAGCATCTCCCGTGCTGAGCCGGAGCGATGCGAGGCACTGGGGACTCTTGTGCCGGACCGTCACCCCCACCTGCTCCGCTACAGTTTATGAAGCACCCTTCGTTTGCTTGTGGTGAAGCTTTATCGTGAACGTGTTCTTATTTTCCGCGGCGTGAAGTGTTACGCCAAGGACTGGCTGAAAGAGATTTAAGGCTCTTGTTTTGCTTTCTTCCCTCCCCCCCTTTCTTTTGAATAGTACTTGCGATTGCATCGGGTGCATCAGTTGGACAGGCATTTGAGGTCTTTATCATAGGCTACTGATTTAAAAACTGCCGTTAATAAAAGTATCTACACTCTTGAGACTTTAAAGGACTGATGTGTGATGTGACTTTAAAGGGGCTTTTCTTCTTTTCCTCCTGGTCCTCCTATAAATTAGTTTTTAATTGAGACATTTGAAATGTCATCGATTAAGAAATACGCTGAAGCAGTGCTGGTCTGAACAGATTATATCCATCCTTGTGTGTCTGACTTTGGTGTGTATAATTTAATGTCTCTGTGTCAGAATTGTAAAATTACGTAAGCGCCTACGAGCCCTTTACCCGGGAAGGGAAATGTACCATATACACAGCTGGTATGTTGTAGAAACAGCTAAAATAAAACATTCCCAAGTGTAATATCTTTTCATTCAAAACCATAGTTAAGTCAGACCAGTGATTTTGCTCTACTCTTAACTCATCAGACTAATGTTAACACCAAAGGTAACACTTATGTAAAGATTTTTTTATAAGCTTGTTCACTGGTGTAAGGAGAGTAGGAAGTTCTGATAACTTATATGCTTATATGGTCTGTGATATTTTATGCTAAAAATGCGGCATGCAGCCCATTTTGGAATTGCAAGTTCAAGGAGTCGGGTTGGTACTGTAGGGTATGTGTTAGGTAAGTGGAAAAGAATGTTCAGTATCCTTCTGACCAGAGTAGGTGAAGCTTGTCATGGAGTTGAACAATTGTATCTAGGAAACACAAGATTAATTTTTTGTGTGTGTGTGTGTATAGCATGTCAGTAGCTAGAGACTTACTGCCAAGAATCAAGAATACTGATGTATTGAGCCACTCAGACTCTTTTGAAGGTTTAGCAAAATAGGGTTGTTAGTAGCTGGTTCTATCATTGTACTCAGTTTAAGGTATGGTTCTTGGGCTCTTATTAAATGCATTTGATATCCACAAGTAGAGCTATGCCCTACAGAATTTGATAACTGCCACAAACTTTGTTTCGGTATTCTAAGTCAGTCCCTGGAGTGTGTGTGTTTGTGATTCTGTTGATGAGACTTCTTTATCCTGGTGTTAGTGCATGCACACAAAGGTTTGGGTTCATACGTCTGTTCTAGTGAGAGCCTTTCTGTAGCTTACAATGAGAAGTTTCTCTGGCGCACACTGGAGCATCTGTTTTATACCTAGTCATCTCCATTGTTCAACATAGGTACTGTTTTACAATCATCTTTCGTTGACTGCCTTCCACCATCCTCACCGTAATATAACAGCCTGTACTTTTCCAAGTTAAACTAAACCTAGCTGATTCTTAGCTCCCTTTTTATTAGTATTCTTCTTGTCTGAGCTGCAAGAATTGAAAACTGTTAATTTTCCTTTGTCATTAATGAAGGTATTAAGTCAGTCTGGACCTTTCACAAATCTCTCTCTCATTGCAATTTGATTTTTATTTCCTTTTTATGATGCTCTGTACTACTCCTGAGCATGAACGATAGCAAGATCCAGAATTCTTCATAAAAACTTTGACGTGTTTATTAAGGGTCTAATCAAATTACAGAGTATGAATTTTTTGAAAGTTGGCCTTCTTTGGGAACTGTGTGTGATAATTTGCCGTCTGTTCTTCCTCCTAACATATTCCATGAAAGCAAATGAGAAGGAGCAGCAGCAACTTAAGAAAAAGAACAAGATACATTTTGTAATTTGTTGCTGTCTTAGAAATTGTGTATGTCTTCTCCGCCCCCTTTGTGCATAATCGAGACATTGTATCTTTTGTTTTTCTCCCCACATTTCAAATGAAAAAAAACCCTAGCAAACAAAACCCCAAGCAGCTTCTCTCTGCTCTTCTCCCCCGCCCCCTTCCCCCCAACACAGCCATAATCCGCTGTGTAATGTTTTCTGGTCTCTGTAGATTGTTTCTTTACACCGCTGCTTTCCATGACCCTTCAACTTGGGTGCGTGCCTGTCAGAATCTAGGCCAAAATGTTTTGGCAGTGTGTTCTCTGTTGAAGTCTAGCTATTCCTTATATAGCACCTCCTTTCATCTGCAACTCCTACAGTTTGATAAAGAACAAGTTCAGCTTGTTTTCACAACTCAATCACTTTAAACTTATATTTTTTGAATATTATTTTTAGCAATTTGCATATTTTCAAAATTGAAAAAAAAAAAAGGAATATTTAAAAAAAATTTTTGGAAGAATGTTGCCAGCTTGTCAACTAGCTGATAGAAATATGCATTGCACTGCCTCTGATGGTGTCTGTGCAAGTGTGTGGGGTTTTTAATTACTAAATAAAAGATATGAGGATAAGAATTCTATGCGCATCAGCTTACCTGAAGCTATTTAACTGTGATATTTCAGACCACAGGTTTTTTCAGCATAAAAAGCACTGTATGTTTTATGAGTTCAAGTAATTTAATAGAATAGTTATTCTTTAGATTTTTGCATGCAAAATAGTTAGTGTCACAAATGAACATGCAAGAGTAAATATTTCTAAGTTAATAATTTTCCCTTCCCCTGATAAAATAGTTATAGTCTGTCTTTGGGAGTGAATCTATTTCAGAAATTTGATATGACAAAATAGAAGATATTATTTGTTTAATAACATTTTTTTCCGTTAAATATACTTACAGAGAATAATATGAAAATTGTAACCAGCATATCTATTTGTAATCATATAGTAGAAGAAACTGAGAGCTCTTTGAAAATGTTTAAAAATACTTTAAAGTAATTAAACTCAAATTAGCTCTTTGCCACCAGAACAGCGAAAGGTTCTTCAGTCACATTTTACCTTGAATGTGCTACAATTTGCATATATACGAGATATACAAGAGACACTGGTGCAGGTAGGCATCTATGTATAAGAGACTTATCAGTAGCTTTTTTATTTCCCATCAAGCTGTTAAAATGTATTGACAAATTATATGGAAAATGAGTGAAATTGGAAGTGAAATTATTTTCTCGCTTTCATCACCTCCTTCTCAAATGTTTTCTTCTCTTTATATGTTCAGCTCCTTCCACGGCACTGTTGGTTCACAGATCACTTGTCTATCTGTATTTCCAAGTGCCATATTACACTTATACAATGGATATCAATTTTCTAATTGGAATTTAACTGATTCATGTAAAATTGAAAGCATCCACAATGCAATGACCCTGGAAGTCCTGTTTAGTCCCTTTTTTCTGAGAAATCACAATACTGCTTGATTAGTGTGGTAGTGATGTACACAGTGCGCCTTAAAACAAGGAAGAGGTCTTGCTCTTATTTAAGATCTAGTTATGATAATTAATAAAAATTTAAAAATCCCAAGGAGGGAGGATCTGCACACAATGAGGTGAGAAGGTCCACCTAGTCCAGACTCAGATGGTGGGCACTTGGGGAGAGGGATTTTTGTCAAGGTGAGTGACTTCCTCTGATTCCTGTCTATCCACAGTGACAAAATGTTAGTATTTTGTACTGTAAGTGGACTTTGTAAATGATTGTGCCCGATGACATTTTCAGCCTGTGTTGCTTTTAGCATTGCCTTGCTTTCTGGTAAGGAATCTATGAGTTGTATGGGAAAAGCTGTGATCCTTTGTTTTTTGAAATAGCTAGTTGTATTTCATATATCCTAGCTCTTGTATTAAAAGATGAATAATAATTTATCCCATTTTACCTTCTTCATGCTACACAGGGTTTTTTCACTCTATCTCAACTGTTCTTTCTAGTCAGAAAAGTCCAGTTGTAACCATCTTCTATGAAGCTACCATTCCATATCTTCTTTTTATCCTCTATCAGCCTTCTCTTTCTGTTCCAGTTCTACATTGCTCAGAGCATCTGTGAGACAGCTGCCCAATGGGTTTATACAGCCCTTAATAACGATTTCTGTTCTGTTCCCTATCTAGAGTGTGATCATTCCTGTCATTTCCTTGGCTTTTTTGACCATTTGTCTCACTCCTGGTTGTGAGCTGAAACATCTGTGGAACTATTTCATTACTGAAGAGCTGAGATATTGCATTAAATGATTGTCTGTGATGTGGCTGTGACAGTGGGCAGCAGAACTCTTGGGAAGGAGAGAGTCTTTAACCAGCCCTTTTGGAGGAAGGAGAGATTTTAAGCAAGGCTCTTGAAGGACCTGTGACATCATGTTGGGTGTTTGGGAGAGTTTAATGCTTACCACAGCAGTTTGTCTCTTTCTCTTTCTTGAGATGCTCTTGTTAATACAAGTAAGTTAAAAAGAGTTTATCCTCTTACATGTAAAGATTGACAGTGTCTGGATTAACATGCAGAGAGATCTGCAGCACTGCTGTGGTGCTGCTTCTTGCTCTTGAGTCCTTATGATGTCTTTGTACGATCTCTGTTGGGTAGACCTCTAGGTCATCTCACCTCTCAGGAGATGGCATGTGACCGAGTGCCAGCATCTGTTTTGGTGAAATCTCTACTCTTCCTTTTGCAACACAGATCCTGTTGAATGTGTAATAAAAAAAAAATACTTCAGTTCTGTTAGCTGAGTCAGTTAGGATATACCTTGTGTTTTCAGGTGCTGATGGAATCCCTTCTCTCATAGCTTATCATGGTCATGAAAAGATGCCTTTGTAGTGCTGCTCCCAGAAGTGTGTGCTCAGTTTTGGAGCTTCATTTGCAATCTGCCTATGCTGTTAAGCTAATTTAAATTACTGCTGCCACAGAGGGGGGCATTTCTATCACTCGAGTAGCTCTCGGGTCTTTGCCTGTGCTAGGTCTGGCCATCAAGTGGCCTGTGGGTGACTTGGTTTAGCTTTATGCCAATCTCCTTGAAGGGAGGATGGGTCTTGGGATTAGTTCCCTATTGGTTCACTGATGTATGGGAGGATGAGGGCTGATGGTGGGAAGGCTCAGTTTGACAGCTGTAATCGCAGTGCAGCTCGTGTGAGGTGAACCTGGCACTGTTTTGAGTCACACTGGATCTACACTCTACTCACCATGACAGCCGAGGAAGTACAAGCAGGAGCCAGGAGGGCACAGACTGAGGTGGGAACAGAGGCCTGGTGCTCCCTCTGGAGCTGGAGGGGTTAGACTGGGTGAAGGTGTTTGAGGCTGCGTTCTGGCTGACTGCACACCAACTGATGACAGCATTATGCTAGTGTTTCTGACATGCAGCTCTGAGTAAACTGGGCTTAAATGTGTTCTTTTGTTATAATAGGTAGCTAAGGCATTTATTATATAATTGTATAAGCAAGGAGTGGCCTATTCATGTGCCTTAGTAGAGAGCAATTGTGATGTCAAGCAACAGGGGACTTGATGGAGGTGACACCTAGATACAAGGGTAGAATTAAAGGATGTTGTGACACCCAGTTTGGGGCACAGCAGGAACTGGTTTACAGCTGGTTTCTGTGGTTTCCACATCTTTCCATGCATGATCTATCCTTGCCCATACTCTGGGGTTTTTAAATAGGCTTGCTCATGAGATGAGGATGTGGGTAGAAGAGGAAAAATGGCCACGGTTTCTAAAGGCCAGAGTGAGCCAGTTGGGCAGTGGTAAATGGCACTGGTGACAAATCTGCATCATCTGGTTGAGCATAAAATCCTTCTACACCTAATTTTGTAGGTCAGAGAGGTCATTACCTTGTGCTGTTTCCTGGTAAGCCTTGACTAGAGGTGGGTTTAAACTAGTTGTTTAAAATTGTGCGAACTACCCAGCTGAAGTTACCTATAGTGCACACCCACTATGTATTTGCAAGCCACTTAGTCTGCTCTTACTAGGAGGCCATGTAGTTGAAAGTTGTGTTTGAATTTTCAATAAAAGATCTGAGGGATTTAATTTCTTGAGGATTGGTGCTGTGAAAAAGTTCAATTCTTTGCCCAGTACTAAGGTAATATGAGGTTATTTTTGTTAGCTAGTGTATGAAAGATTGGACCTTTCAGTTTGTCAGAAAGTCATTTACTTCTGTTGCCACTTACTAAAAACATGTGATTATATTTATTAATTGAGTAGCAAAATAAGCCATTTCTCAACTACCGTGTCATGAAATTAATTCTACTGACTTATGAGACACTGTTGAATACTTTAAATCCAAGTTCTGTTGCAATGAAATTATGCTATGTTCATTCTAATTATTGCACACTGGTTACTCAATTTATTTTGAGGTGGAGTTGTATGCTTTCTTTTGTGTGTAAACACTTGTTCTGTAACAGTAAAAATGACTGATGAATATTTACCAGAAGAGAAAAATACTATGAAGAAGAATTGTGTCTGTAATTCAAGTTAATTCAAAACTGCTCAGAGTTAAATTTTTGACTGGATAACTGACTTCTTGAACTATTTTTTGTATTACTATTTCTGAATAGAGGTTGTGCTTCTTTGTGAGTCCTATGGTGTGGTTTATGATATTTGTTGTTTTTAAATGATTTATGTTTTTAAGTAAAAAAGAAAAAAGACTATTGAAGCTCTGAAATTTTAGGCTGTTTTTGTCTTCTTCACTACAGTGAAAAATAAAAATACAAGACCTGGCAGAGAGTCGCCCTGTCGTTATTAATTAGAAAAATGCTCTGATTTTATATTTTGACACCTCATTGTATCTGTATCACAGCTCTGTGATATTAGGCTAGAGTAAGATCAAAATTGTCTTGGTTCTCCTAGTGTCATCCTATTTGCCTGTTCTTTGTAAATGTGAAAGCACTTATCAGCCATGAGAGTGCTGAAGAAATGTGACTGAGTTCATGACTAGATAGGTTGTCAGTGCTGACTGCCATCACTCTGTTTAAAATACTTTAAAGGGACACTTTCTTATAAAAATAAAGGCAGTTTTATATTTTGTTCAACTTCTGATTCCTTAGAAGAAATGCATTTTTACAATTGTAGAAGTACTTTCTCAGGCACCTCTCCAATTAGTATGCTTGAGTCTGAGTGCTGCATGCATTTTAAGTAAACAATACATATCAAAACATTGTTGTGTTAACTTCAGTTCTATTTGTCATAAGTTTTACAGAGGAAATAATGGTGTTGGTTTAAAAATGTTAAATAAACAAAAGAGGCCAGTCCAGTTTCGGAATTACTGAATGATTGGTTCCATAATCCCTTCCCCCATACCTGAAATAAGAAGTGGACTATCATTTTCCCTGCTGTTCTCACACTCCTTGCCCCTGTGGTGGTTCATCCACCTCCCACCTTCCCCAGGCCAGTGCTTTCTTTAGGTGACCTTAGACACTTGTGACAGCCCTCTCTGCCCCTTTTTTAACCTCCTTGGCCGTCCTTGTTTTTTGTTGGAAGAGTTTAATGTTTTGCGCCATAAGTGAAGGGAGGTAAGGTAGATGAGATTCCTTAGTCAGAATGGTTAGGTATAAATAAATAGTTGAGTACAAATATAATTTGACTTTTCATGAATTTTTTGTGTGCTCCTTTGCTTAACTGGTTAGCTGTATCTGTCTTTGTTTATGCGACAATGTGGTTTGGTGCATTCCATGTTCACTTTTCAGGCTAGAAAATTTCCAGTTAAAGCGGCTTTCCACTCTTGCACAGCAGAATTGTAATAAAATTATCTTTTCAGTCTTTTCCTTAGCCAATTCAGAAAAGCCAAACAAATATTCTTCTTGCAGCTAGTTTTTACCAGTAATCAGTCCTGACTCAATTTGTGAGTATACTAGAAATTGAAAACTCATTCCACAGGCTGGCCAACTCTTCAGCATATGAATACTTTTTGTGTGTGGTCTTGTTTAGTGCAAAAGGTCTATTTATGTTAAGTTTCTTGCATTTGTAAATCTCTGAGGGGTTGGCTTTTCTTCCTTGCTACCTTTTCTTTCAGATAGCATAACAAACTATTCACAACCCCCACCACAAAGAAAACCCTTTGTCTCCTTGCTCTACTTACTTGTAAGAATGTAAGTAGATATGCAAGTGTGAATTACAGAAAGATAATTTCCAGGTAAGAGCAAAACCCTTGGTGTGTAATGATTTGGATTTCTGAATCAGTTGAAATGAGGCTTGGTAATGAAAGGGATTATAATTTTCCTGGTAGACACAGGCTAAATAGATGGGTGTAATGTCACAGCATGTAAAGATTTAAAGGTGGGGGTTTTTTCTGACTGAGGTGGCTGAAACCTGGAAGTGAGAAGTTGTTAATCAAATTGGTTTTTGTTTTAACTTTTAATATTTTTTAACCACTTCTGTTAGTAGTTACTGACTTTAGATGCTGTTATTAGCCACTGTGGCTGACTTTTTCCTTTGATAAAGTTAGTTTAATGGTTTAATGCTTTGATTCTTCTTACATAAGCGGGAAGGTGTTGCATTCCTAGGTGGTGTGTTATTCCCAGCACTTTTTTTCCTCTCCCCTTTTTTTTCCCCTTTTTCTTTTCATTTGAAATACCTGTAAGCTGATTTGGTTAAGTACTGTAGGGTAGGTTAACAGCTCCTTCTGAGTCATGTTGAAGGCATGAAGTGCTTCCAGGTCTGTAGTTCTTTCCAGGGATGAGCAAGTTCCTGGCCAGTTTGTGTATCCTGTTGTCTGCACAGCAGCAGCTAACTACCAGACTCAGTTTATAGGTTGTTTTAAAGGCATTGAAATGGATATACTAAACAGCTTTTTGGGGGGTGGTGATTGTTCTCTCTGGCTCACTTATCTGCGTTTTTTGAGCTTATACTCCACATGCTCAACTCTTTTGGTGATTTATTGGTGTTTCTGTCAAATGTTGAACTAGGAATTGCATTAAATGACCAGCATTTTGGAAGGGCAGGATTATGCTCTCGTTTAGAGAGGCTGCACAGATGTTCTTTATGAGCATTCAAAAGAGGGGAGTCAGTACATTGCTTTAAGGTTGACAGAAACCATGTATTTTAAAATCCTTGGTCTGAGCTTTATGGGCTATGTGACAAGGCTGTGAACCTGAAAGAGTAGCATTTGTGATTAATAATGACATTTGCAGACCCTAGGAATACTGGAATATCTGTTGGATTGCTTTGCTTGCATAGTGATAGTATCCAGATGCTAAGCATAAACATCTCTCTCTGTTTGCTTAAGCATGGAAATGGAAATGAAAACAAGTACCAGATAATTTGAGTTTCTGGGAAATAATTTTGGCCATCCATCTCTTTAAACAGCTATTCTTGCCACCTGAAAGCAACCTTAAGTAATTAATGGGCCAGTCCTTTTCTATGATGAAGAAGTTGAAAGAATTAGAATAATTATCTTTTAGTGGAAGTGAATATGTGATTAAACAAACAACAAAAAACCCCACTGCTCTTGAACGTGGAGCATTTGCATAGTGAACCTAAACCTAAAAAACCCCCATCATTAGCAAGTGAAGCAAATGCCAAAGAAAATACTCAAATTTACTGAGTTTCTGTATTAGGCAGACCCCAGAGGACACAGGAACAAGTGAATGAAGTTGGTAAATGTTTATTTATTTCCCTAATAAAATAACAAATTTATTCACTTTTGAAGTGCACAACAGTACTGATGTCGATTACCTAATAGACAGTTTGTTAAGTTCTTACCAAGTACTGTTTCCTGGGCACTGCTTGTGTAGTACTTGCAACAAAGCTGTAGTGGAAAGTAGTTTTGGAGAATTTCTTGCCTTGAATAATACTTTGAAAATGGGTAAACAACATAATCTTATTTTGATTTATGGAGAATAGGGGAGGCATAAGTGCACTACTCCTTTGTCTTTGAAGGAAAGCAACTGGTCTCATATTTATTGGAGGACAAAATTAAGTATTGGGATCCCAATTTTGTAATAACTAACCATAAAGATCCCAAGTCCCCTTACATGTTCTTCCACATCAGTTATTGTCTTGTGGTTGAGGATCAAGTCTTGTGATGGTGGCAGCATTTTAGCTGTGCTAACAAAATAGAAGATTTGAAGAAGAGTAGTGTAAAATTAAGAAGTGGTAGAAGGGATCTGTAAATCGATTGCAGAAATCTTGAAGCGGATTAATTTCTTCAGTACTGTGTCATGAATGAGAAGGATGCCTTTTTTTCTCTATAAGACACGAAATGTGGACTGAGAATGAAAGGAAGTTAAGCCCATTCTTGTTGCTGCTCTTCAGCTTTTGGTACTTTAGGGATAACTTGTATTTTATCATCATCTTGTTACACTTAGAGGTTTGTGGGCAGTAATACATAAAATTCAAAACAGCTCTGTTCATTTTGTATGTTGAGTGTATTGCCAGGTGAAAGAGGTCAGAAAAACAAACCAGCCTACCCGCCTGTGGGATGAATACCTTCTTAGTTAGGACTGAACTATGGGTAGGCAGGGGGTTTTGATCACTTTCTTGATAATTATCCAGTTTTTTCCATGCGTCTGCTCAGCTTTTGTTTTATTAGTGTGGGGTTTTTTAAACTCCCAGATTAGGGTACCTTTATCTTCCAGTTTACTATATTAAAAAGGCCTTGTCAAGGTGGAATCCAGGTAAAACTGGTTTCTATTTATTTCCTAATCCTTTTTTGAGACATTCTGCATTAAAGATGACTGTGTATTGATTATCATAGTATTCTTCCTGTCCATCTTTTACATTCTCTCTTATCTGCTTGTTTACTGCATCTCTCAACTGTAGCAATTAAGTATCTGATTAAATTTGCATTCTTTTGGGTAAGAATTACGAAAGAGCAGGCAGTATTTGACCTCAGTATTTAAGCAAAATGGGTCCTTCTTATATAAAAGATTATTTTGTCTATGTTTAGGTCCAGAGAAGTTGCTATCTCCTTATACTTTTGCAGTTCAGAACACAATTTAGGAAAAGAGTGGGATTGAACTTCAGGATTTCTGTAATCTGTCGGGGAAAAAGCAGAGAAAGTGTAGCAACATTAAGAACATTAAAATTACACATATTAAAAACTTCTGTCTAAATAAGTTGTAATTAAGAGGATTTGCCTTTAGCAGTATAAAAGATAAACTACAAATGATTCTATCTTCTATGTAAATGTTCAGTAATTGATGTATAGCTCATAAATGGACCCAGTGGCTGTTTGATGAATGTGTTTATACATGATAAAATATATAAATACTTCTAGGTCCCTGGAGTATTTTTGTTTCTTTCACATGTGATTGATCAGTTTACCTAAGACACAGAGTAGTTTGTTCTCAGACACAGTTTACAGATTCTGGCATGATGAAATGTTACAATAGCAAGAGATAAAATGCACGGACAAAGAAGATATTCTTAATGGGGGACTGTAATCAGTGTTTGAAAACTGGCTAATGGATTGCAGAAGATAGCAGCCTAACAGACAGACAGCAAGCAATAAAGACCATGTATGAAAATGCAAATACATGGTAAAATTAAATGAAGTCAAAGCTTGGCTAAATGTTCTGTATTTCAGTTTGCTTTCCAAAAACTTTGGAATGGAAGGCTTGGATAACTAGGAAGTCATCCTTTTTTAATTTAAACTGTTAATGTTGAATGTCTGTGAATAGAAACATTAAAAAAAATAATTTCCAAAGGCAAAATAAAGTTATGTTTGGGTAGAGCTGTCTGCACACTTAGCTGCACTGTATTTTGCTCTTGGAAACTTATGAACTGCTACAGAAAGAAATTAGAAGGATCTTGCCAGTTTTATCTGTGATGCTAGTACCTGTCAGGGCAATTCTGTTTTTGTGTCTTAGAAGGACTATGGCCGTATCTGCATTGACAAGCAATCTAGTGCAGCAGATACTGGTTGCAGAATTGGAGCATTACAGAAAGTGAGGCACTTGGAACCATTGCATGTGCTGTAGCCAGGCAGGGTTACCTCAGATTTCACGGTATCTTTCCTGTAGGCTCATTTTTTTCTGGTGTCTTGGATTCCTAAGGATCTCATGGTGCATAGTCCACTAACTTTGAATCAAGCTTCCCTGAGAAGTGTTGGAGCATTTCAGATGTGGATCTTCTGGTGTGCTCGTCTCTGACCGTGGTGGTGAATTTCACCTGTACAAGAACTGTGCTGAGAAACAAACTAATGGTAAATGGCAATCAAGGCATTTATTTTCCTTCTCTTTTGAACCAAATTCCCAACACAGGTACAGCTTATTTAAAAAAACCAAACAAAATAACCCCCAAAACTATAGGACACTAGACAGGCTCCCTGCTAGAGAGTGTATAAAAATCAACGGGACAAAAAACTGAAGAGGAACATGCTCTGAAAAAGTAACAATATTTTTGAAATTGTGTCTCTTCCCCTTTTCACGAACGTGCATCTCTGCTGTGGTTTTAAGTGTTTGGCTAGTAGGTTTTTCAAGTGGTGAGCAAATAAGAGAGGAAGATGATGATGTCTTAATTTAGTGATGAGTGTTTTCAAGGCCAAGAAGCTAACCTGGCAGGAAAAACTGAAAGCTTGTTTAGATAGTGAAATTAAATACTGTATTCATACAATGCTCTATATTTGGGTGGGAAGAGCAAAGATTGGTCTCAGAATGTTTGAGGCAGATATCATGCAGGCTGTAGATCTCTGGTTCTGTTTTCCTCTCTGAGATTCTGTTGCCCCTTGCAATACTCATAGTTGAGCCTCATTATGTTCCTGTGATTTCTGTTGTACTGTACCCCTCATTTAGCACCTAGACTTGACTCAATCAGAGAGTGTACAATGTGGCATTATGCTTTAATTTCTTATGTTCTAAATTATGTCCTAGTTTTTTACCTAGGTGTGGGGTTATCCCATCCTGCAACAGGTAAGTGAAATTTTATATGAAGCAAGACTGCACAAAATTATACCCCACTGAGAGAACTAGTTCTTAATAAGGCAAGCATGTCAGTGTGTTTGCAAGTAGCATTGATGGTAATAACACTTATTTGTAATGACACCAATAACATCTCAACCTGGCAATAACATCAGTAACACCTACAATGATTTTGAGGGAAATGGTTGGTAAAAGGGGCCAAACTGGTAGTTTTCCTGTGAAAATCTCTGAAAAGAGGTAAGGGAGGGAGAGAGAAGAGTTGTTGATAAAAATGAAGTAGAATATATTAAACTTGAAAATGGAATATAAATCATAGGAAATTGGAGTTAAAATAAGAATTGACCAGGAGCAGGGGGGAAGCTGCATACTAAGACTAGCTGAGATGTCTGCCCCTATAGAGTTTAATATCTCACTATGTGTGAAGAGTGTGATCTGGAAATGAGATTAAAACAGGAGTTGATGAGAATGAGGAGATGAACTGTTGCACCTTCACGGAGGTGTCCACCCCCATGGAAATTAATATCGCACAGACTAAGGAAAATGTGATTTGCAAAGAAGATATACATGCATTCACCATCTCAAGGAGATCATCTTATAGGACTTGGATAGGAAGTAGCCTTGACTTTCTACCAGGGACTAATGTTCTGTTGTCAAATAGATTCTTCCAAGGCCATTTGAACATTTTACTTTAGCAGATTTAGCAACAAAACTACTATTGAATGTTTTATTAATGTTGCAAAGCATATCGTGGCAAGTTCACTCTTCTCATATTTAATCCTCTTCCTTGGCATGGTAACTAATAAGCAGATCAGATTTCTGATTAAACAATGGAGGATTGATGTCATTATTAACATACGAGACAGTTTTATTTCTACCTCTGTTAGTGCAACAGCTCCCTAAAGCACGGAGTGTCAGAAATGAGATTGTTCTTTAGAAGGAGGGAAGAGCAAATTTTTCATAATTTATCTGTTAGAAAACAGTGGAATATGTTTTTTTTTTATTTAATAGTTCAGTTAAATGCTGTATTTAACACTTTAGTTGCCCCTCTTTTTCTTGAGTTCTCCTAGTAAATGTTTTCACAGAAGAAGTCAGGGAAGTATATAAAACTAGTCATCTCAAAATACAATTCCAGATGAGATATATTTGGTTGCACACTGAGTATATCTGATGATGAAGAAAAATTTTCAGATCTTCCACTGCATTCCCAAGTTTTAGCATCAAATCTTTCAGGCATATAAGTTTCATTTGGCTAGAAGTCATGTGGAGATCAGCTATCAAAGGCATGTGTTTCACTAGGCACTCAAAGAAAAGCATAATTGTAATTCATGTTATAGTAACAATACCTACACTACCACTTATTGCTGTCTTTCCATTTTCAATGCCAGTTTTCTAATGGAAGGTGACCAGTGCTCCTGGTTCTGTTGGTGGCTGTCTGTTGTTGAAATAGAATGATTTACAGAGTAAGTTGTGCTGTCTCTTTCTTCTGCTGTGGTAATCAGGACACATGGGATGTTACTGCGAGCCAGAATAGTTTGGGGTTGATGATTTAATTTTGAGTGGACTTGTGAACAGCGTCTGGACCAAGAACATTAGTGAATGGGCCAATCCTGGCAGCAGGAATACCTGTGGGTGCAGGCTGGATAGTGGCTGGGTGATGCCCTGCAAGAAAGGGGTCTGGGGTCATTGCTGGCTGGGTATGCATGTGAGGTTTTTTTGTTTGTTTGTTTGCTTCCGTGGGGCTTTTAGTTAATTTTTTATTTTTGTGAGCAAAATGAATTACATACTGGACTGCACTGAGAGGGTTGTAGTCAGCCGATTGTGGCAAGCTGCTGTCCCCCACTACTCAGTGCTGGTGACTTACATCTGGAGTATTTTGTTGGGAATTGTGGCTCTTGCCCTCTCCCAGGTCACAAAGGATGTGGGGAAGCTGAAGCCTCTTGGGAAGTTACTGAGGTTGGGGCCTGGATGGTGTGACCTAGATGGTGTGATCTCCAAGGGGCACCTGAAGGGAGCTGGGCTTGTTTAGTCTCAAGATGAAGAGTAAGGGGATAATGTTAACAGGAGGTTGCAAGAACTTGAAGGGTGGTTATGAAGATGACAGAGACCATCTCTTTGATAACAGCAAATAATACAGTAAGGGGCAGTAGACTCAAATTGCAGCTTGGGAGGCTCAGCTTGAGTACTATAAAACATTGCTCATGTGTAGGAGGGTGGTAGAGCAGAACAGACTGCCCAGGGCAACCCCTGTCCAGTGAGGCTTTCCTCAGCTAGACAAAGCTGTGGCTAATGTTATAGTCTTGGTGATAATTCTGCTTTGAAGGGGATATTTGGCCTAGATGGCCTCCAGAGGTGTCTTACAAGCAACACTTCTTTGATTCTAGTAGAACTGTAGCCTGCAATTTCATGGGGTGTGGGAACAGGTCGATGCAGGTTGAAAGTGCAGGCTCCAGCCTGGCAGAATGGCTGGTTGGTCTCTGCTCCAGAGAGACATTTTGATAACCTTTGCTCCTTCTCTGAGCAGTCAGACTGGATTTTTCTTTTTTTTTTTTTTTGTGAAATGATACATTCACATCTAACCCAGGAATGGGTTTGCAGAAACACATGGACTTCTTTGCTTTTTCCTTCCCCCCCCCCAGCTCTGTGAGTTGGGCAAAATTTATGCTTCTTCATGCAAACTAATTTATAAACTTGATTCACCCTGCAAATCAAGCATGAAGACAGCAAGAGTTTGGAGTTTGACTTCTTGCTTCTGTTATATGGAAAGCATAGCTCTCGTAGTAAGAGGATGTCTGGAAGTTCTTCCATGCGATTTCCATTGTTCCACGAAAGAGGCATCTTACAGTTGTATTCAACACTTGCTGAGGTAAAATCCCTCATGCCTGTTTAACCCTTGGCTTTTTAAAGGAGGTGGTGAAATGAAAAACTCCCTTTCCAACACAGAGGACACCTTATGTGAAGTTTTCTGCCTGTCACAGACCTGTGTAAATACACTTGTCTCTGTTGTCAGACCTTTTCTCAAAGCATGCGTGAAGGTGATGTGTCCATATGTGACAATAAGGTCACATTCAAATTAAAAATTAATTTAAAACATTTTAGTTAAATCATGTTAAAATTCTGTGTGGATTGCTTTCATTCAGTATTAAAATGTCATATTAAAATTCAGTTTAGGGTAATTCACCTTAGGAATGGATTAGGTTAAATTGGATTAAAGTAGACTAATTCTGGAAAAAGAGGCTCCACAAGTTTTTCAAAGTGAAGTAAAATGACTTTAGAGATAATTTAGACTAATTTTCATTGTTCCAATATGTCATCCTATGGTACATAAACACTTTTGTCAAGATTAAAATAAGGTAGGTGTATGATTCAGCTCTTCCTTGCTCTGCTGAGGATAAACGTCAAATCTCTGTTTTTTAATGTTGAGCCCTTGTTTTATCCTTCTCTTTTGGGAAGTCTCTGAAGGCCCTGTTGAGCCTTCTTCCTCAGTGTATCAGGGAGGTATATTTTTCAGGTTCTCCAACAAAGTTACTTGAGAAGAAGTGTGAACTCAGATGATACATTATGCTTATTCAAGTTGAGCTGTGCAGATTGTGTAGCTTTTAGTACAAGGCTATTTTTAAAGTTATCAATAAGGAAATGTGTAGGAAGGGGTGTCCCCTACAAAACAGCCGTCACTTAACTAAAAGTATGGCATTAAGGTTTGTCAGCAAGACTGATTTATCATTTGTGTAGTGCTTTCTTTGAGACTTGGTTGGCTTTAGCCTCAGAAGTATTTCAGATAACTAAGGTCCCCAAGGCATCTAGTGATCTGTTTTGGGGCAATTTAAGGAATTGTTATCCATGGCCATCTGCACCAATAATCCCGGTCAGAGCTTGAAACCGACATGCAGATCATGGAGAGGGAAGTGTGTTTACTCCTTTGTGACCACAGTGGATGGCCGTGCTTCTGCTTAGCAAAGGGGGCCTTAACTCCTTCAGCCGCTTTAACCAATCCAGTGGGAGTTCGAGCAGTGAGCACGCTGTGTTGGCAGATTCTGAAAGGGATTAAAGTCTCCTTGAAGCTGTGCTCTGACGTTGTTACAGGCAACCTTCTCATGGTTAAAAATCAAGAAACAAGCTGCTGCTTACCAAGGAAAATGTGCCCCCTCTGCCAAACCCTCAAACTCAGCCCACAGAATAACACCTTTGTGCATGATGTGTTTGATGTCATGTATACTAGTATTTGTGAAACAAGCTTTTTCATATTGTCAAAACTTTTTGAGCTAATATATTCAGGCTATTTGGTATTTGGGAAATGTAGTTACCCCTTTGTATTTGTTTTAACATACGATAAATTAAGTGATGACTTTGTTGTGAATTTAGAATTTGAAATGGAAATAGTCTTTCATTCCAGAAGTATAGACACTTTTGCTTTGTAGAAGATCAGTGCAAAATTTTGTAGTAATTTTCTGTAGGTTCAATGTAAATTATTAATATCCAAGTAAGTAATTTTGATTGGCTATTGTGCTTCTTGGTGCTTAACTACAAGATTAAAAGCGCAGACTGAGTTTTGTTTCGTTTAGCTAGCACAGAATTCTTCAGCCATTTCTGTGGGCAAAATGCCTTCTGTTATGGGATCTGTGCTACCTGTAAAGATCATTCGATGTCATTTAGTTAATATCACATTTGCTATATTTGAAGGAACAGTCCTTCACTTAAAGTGCATTCAGTTTGGGGTTACATAACACTAACCTTTGAGACTGTTGTGATTGTAGGATTTTGCTTCTGCTTCTATATCCCATGTATGTACTACTGAGTACTGCCCTGTCACTTTCTGTTCCTCTTTTGCATGCTGTAATTTCAGGAATTTGCATGCTGTAAATTCAGTCTGATGAAGAGTTTGATGCACACTCTGGAAAACTGCACAAGGCTAGCAACCTATTGTCATGAAAATAGACACTGAGGGCAAATATGCAGATAATCAAAAAATGTTTGCTTTAAAATTCTGATTTGAGAAAGATCGGGAGCTTAAGTTGCTTTAGATGGGGGGAAAAAACCCTCTCTCCCAACTGGTTGCTGGTAACATTTCCCATTGGAATGATAGTACTCTTGACCCACATATGTTTTATTTTTTTCTTTTCTTTTTTTTTTTTGGTACAGTACATCATTGTTGATGATTCCTTGCCATTCAAAAATTCAGGAATAATGATGATTTAAATGCTTTTTAAATAGGAAACCCCATAATATTAATGAAAATGAGGAAAAAATGAGAAGCTGACAAACAGTTGAAGCACCAAAACCAGAAGACTGTGTTTAATAGGATATTTGTTTTCATTTTTTTAATATTATTCTGTATTTTTCCCCACTCTGTGATTTAAAAGAAGTGTGAAGAAAATGGTAAACACTACTTATTGGCCTAGACTTTGGATCCCATTCTTAAATACTGCCAGTATTGCATCTTATTGAACATCCTTGAAATACTTGGTATTATATGATTGGAATTTTAATTTCCTGGAATTTCTGGGAAAATGCTTAAACTCTAAAGGGTTTTTCTTGATTATTCTTTTTAAACTGACTGTGCTTAGGAAAGTTAAGCAACCCCATTCAGAGAATACTTCAGGACTGCCCAAAGCAATTAGCATAAACTTTGTGGTTTCCCGTTAAAACTTCTCATTCACAAGAAAAATCTATCCCATTTTTGGCTTGTTATTTTGAATAAAAGAAAAACTTCTAGGCTTTCAAGCCTGTATTTGTAAAATAATTTCAAATCTAGTGTGTAGGCTTCCAAATTGCTAGTTGAAGACTGGTTTGTTTAAAATATGTCAACACCAATTAAATTTAAATTCCGTTTGGTTTCATGTATTGGAAGTTGTGCTTTGTATGATCTGGAGCTTTCCTTGGATTCCGTAGTGGTAATGTGTGCTGCTTGAGTGAGTTAACACTGCTGGCAGTTCAAGTAGAAAGAAAAAACCTGAGGAGAAATTATGTTCAAGTGGGTAGCCACTTGCAATATGATACCAGTCTTGAAATTCCTAGAGCCAGATTAGTATGATCTGGTTTATTCCTACAAATACGGACCTTGGGGCTTTCTTCATTGTCAAGTGAGTACACTGAAGTCACAGTTCACTGCGGAGCCATGTGTATCATGGTTATTACATACTTCTAGCTTGAACAAGGAGGGAAAGAAATGAGAAGTGTGAATGTTTTTGTTTTCAGGCTAGCTTCTAATGTAGGGAGAGAGGCAATTTTATAGAGCATTTGGCATTCTTAGAAGAAAAACTAAAAAAAAAAAAACTAAAACCTGCTTACATTCAGGAAGATTGGTATTTTATTTTATTTCCCCTTCTGTGTTTCTAAGAACATCTTAATTAAACAAGAAATCTTTCAAGCATTGCTGAAACAATGCTGCAAAATTGTTATACCTGTTTTCTCCGAATCTATAATGCCTGTAGCAAATTTGTGAATCATAAATGTCTCACTCTCCACTTTTTACATGAGACAAGGAACATTTAAAGGTTCTCAATAAGGTGCATGTATGCATCCCTATGTAATTTTAACTTTTCTGCATATTAGTTTATTATTATTACCCCTCATCTGTTTTGTCTTCTAATTATTGAGCACTCATTCCAATTGCTTTCACTGATGCAAACAGAAGGAAAACCAGGAGAGAAACCATGAGTCAACTGAAATAATTACTTTTCACGATGGCAAGTTGAAATTGATTTATTCAGGTGCTATGTTTCTGCATTTTTCTAGGATTATCAACTGCAAGTTTGGTTCCATCATGGGGTTATAGATTTGTCTGGCCTAATGTATAATTTGGAGCTGATTTTACAGTGCATTTTTGGGATTTGTTGTATGGTTGCTTCCAGCCTGCCCAAAGTTTTCCAACATCTGGAGGCAGGTGCTTAGGATCTTGGAGTTCCTCTGAAACAGAAACTTTGGCTGGTATGAGACTGCCTTGGCACCAGGATTTTGTGATTTTGCAAATCTTTAGTATTTCTGTGACCTTTCTGCTCAGCCACCTCTGAGGATGGTAACAAACTTCCCTGTGAAGACACTGGAAGGAAAGCGGGAAGAGACTGGCTGAAGCTTGACTTGTTGGCTGTGGAAGGCAGTATTACTCATGGTAGCTTTAGGCTGTCATGAGACTTTGGGCTGAACTTTACATACAGGTTTTAGTGCTCTGGAAAGTAGGTGGTTATGGTAATTGTGTCTTCAATCCTACTTCATTTCTACAAATGGAGTGTGGAAGTATGGGGCTTTTTAACTTCTCCCCAAGCTTGAGTAGATTTTGACTGCTGTCTAAAAAACTTAAAAATGTTAATGCATCAGGGTTAACAATACAAGCAGTTTTTCTTTTTCTGGTTTTCCACGAGACAAGGTTAGGAGCAGGTTCCTTGGCAGCTGACCTGAATTGGTGCTTCTCTTGGTGCCTGTCTCTTCCTCTTTCCTTGGCATGAACCTGCCTGTTCCTGGTTTGCCAGTCCAGCCTGATAATCCAGCAGGAACCTATTCCTTGAGGTGCCACTTAGGTGGAAGGGAGGGCCAGGAGCAATGCTGTTGCCGCAGGGAGGCAGCAGGGCCAGCAGCGATCCTGTGAGTGCAGGGTTGATTCCCGATCTGAGAGAGATCCAGATCCTTGGCTTTGTGGCTCAGGTGAGCATGAGTCCGGGCACAAAGGGTGGAGGTCATAGTTGGTGTGCCACTAGGCAAGAGTGATGAATATTAATTATGCCCCTAGGTGTTCCCTTCATCTGTTAACCTGTTTACTGGCAAACCTTTCAATTTTTTCCCTATCAGACACGTCTGGATAGCTTTCTAGGGCTTCAGAGTTAAGGATGAGTGTTTTTCTTTAACTTGGGTTGACTGCCTGCTGTCGGTTAGAAAGGATGAAGTGCCCACTCCATTTCTCTGGGCTCCTTGCAGTTACAGCTGCAGCTAAAAGGTTAGAAATTCTCCAGAATTCTCCATCCACTTCTGGGAGAAGGATGCAATTTATTTCATTCTGAAGCACTGTGCAATGCTTGTTGCCACTAGTCCTAGATGAAAACCAAAAAATTGTGCACTCTAATTTTCAGCCATATGTTGGTTTAACCAACTCAAATGCCAGTATTCTCTGTAAGCCTCCTCTATGTAAACCTCCTCATGCCTCCTGTGTTATGTCTCCTGTGGCCTCTTTGACACTTTATTAATATCTGTTTTCAACTGCTCGAAAAGGTTACAATGTTACTTTAAAGGGTTTTGCATTTTTGTCATTGTGATGTTATTTTTCTCCTGCGATTTCAAATGGTAAAAGGTCAGAATCAGTAATCAAATCTTACTGGACTGAACTTAGAATATATGCTTCCCCTTTTACCAATTATTTTGTGTCAGTCTGTTTGTAACTTTCCTTGGAGAGCATGTGGAAAACTTTTATAAGCATGAGCGTGCTATAGTTAGTATGCCAGCATGGTGGAAACATTTTTCAGGTTGTATTTTTTTTTTCCTAAGTAGTCCTCCTTTAGGGTTAGACAAATAGGGAAGCAGTCTGTTAATGACATTACTAATTTCATGTGGAAAGACTTGAAAAGGACAGGCTAATGAGAGAGTTGAAGTGAAACGATTTCATGTTTTTTATTCAAGGTAACTTTGAGATCCTTCTGGATGATATTAGTCCTGTCTGAAGGTTTCTGTAGTGATTCATAAATTTGAAACCAGAGAGTATTTTTGTAAAAGCAAATATGTAGTTTGGCATAGTAGCTTAATAAGTCCTTTTTCATAAAAGACTGAAAGTGCTACCTCTTCTAGATGAATCATCCTAATTATATCTTTCCACTGTAATTGCACGTGCAGTATTATTAGGTGGCATTAAAGATGTAAATGATAAACTTTGCAGATTTATTCTTCAGATTGTGGTTTCAGGGCTCTGTTTCCTGCTTTCTTGGTTTTGACAATGTTGCATGGAGGTAAAGTCTGCTGCTTCTACTCATACTTTTATTTTATGAGTTCCATGTACCATTTGGTGCAAACCAGGTTGTAACTGTAACTCTTTGAACAGATGAACCTTTTTCTTGAACTGATCGTGGAGGGATAGTGTTATGCAACTAAAACCCCAGAGTTTATTAACGGCACAGTACAGAAATTGTGTCTCTCTCTAGGACTTTTGTATGTGTCTTTCCGGGTTTTTGAAGGTGTCTGAAGTGGACAAGTGATAGCAATTAAGATAATTTTGATAGTCTGATTAACAGAAATATGTGGTCAGGGACTTCTCTATGCAGCCACTCTATGTTACCAGCACTGGTGTTACCATTAACCTGTTACCACATTTGCATTTACTAGAGCTGAGTGTGTTTTGTTGTTAGTGATTTTATTTATATATTTATATATTTATTAAATAAAAAAGAATCTTGCCAGTGGCTGCTATGGTCTTAAAAGTTTACTTTGTAGAAAATTAGACAGGAAACTTGTGTCATACTCAGTACTGACCTTGAGCATGTAAATACACAAGCATCTGATTTTACAGACTCCTCTTAGAAAACGTTACTTTTAAAAATATCTTTTCCTGGCTTAATGACCTGAATTTTTAGCATTGTGTTCTCCTAGGCCTAAACTTTGAGTCAGATTTTATAGTTCAGCAGCATTTAGGGCAGAATCCCTGTACTGAAACTCCATGATGATCACATTGCGAACAAGGAAAGTAGATTTGAATGTACAGATTTGAAACTCCTTGCCCTCTTTGGTTTTGTTTGAGTAGGTTTGGATATATCTAGGAGAAACTATAGAAAGATTTGTATTACCGTTCTCTATTGTGAAGGCAAACTAGAACCTGTGCTGTCGACCTAACTCATGGTTGAGTCATTCATGTCCAGTTTGGGAAGTAAAGGGGTTCTCTGGGAAGAGACAAACTTAGCCTAGAGAGGTTGCTGTACTTGTCAGTACAGTCTGGATTTTGTCTCTCTTTATTGGAGGGACAGAGAGCACTGTGATGTATTTTGAGTTTGTGACAACCTGATCAAAATTGGCAATATTCATTAATGTTAAATTCTGTTGTTAAATACCAAAGTTCATTTTGTTGTTAAATACCAAAATTCATTAATGTTAAATATGTAATGTTAAAAATTGTTTTGCCCATAATTGTTCAAAGTCAACATTTTTTTTATTTAGTTTATTTATTTATTTATATTTAGTTATTTATTTATTTATAATATGCACTGGAGACTAACTCAGAGTTAGCTATCTCAGTGTTAATTGGAGCATTAACTGTTCTACCAGTCACACTCCTAAAAAAATGGAATCTCTGATCTTCAGCAGTGGATGTAAAGGGTCTGTGAAGAAGGTGAGGGTAATGCCTGGGTAGATATAGTAGCATGCTTTTTGAATATGGCATTCTTAACTAATAACTTTGCTACAAAATTACAATTTTAGATTGTCCTCATCTGGAATCTTGTTGTAAGGTTAAAGCTGGTTCTCGATCTTTTAAGAGACAGGTTTTACAATGTTGTCCGCTAGTGCTAAGTAAGGCATTATTTTAATGCTTCTGGGACACGTCAGAAGAGATGCTTCCATTTTCTCACTCGTCCTGTTTAATTAATTTTTGTTGGTCATTAATTCTATGTCAATCCCTGTGTTCAAGAGATGGAAGGAGGACAAGACCAGTAGGATTTATTTAAATTACTTATAATGTTCCCATGGCCATTAATATAATAGCTGACTGCTTTATGAAAGCTATGAAATTTGATGCAATAACTTCCCTGTTTTTAAATAAGGTTTGTGGGATTTAATACTTTCTCTCAGAGAATGTCTGCAAATGAGTAGCTGAATGCATGACAGAAAAAGAGGAATAGTGTTGAGAATAACGCAGAGTAATGCATTTTGTAATCTCTCATGTTACAAATGCAAAGTGTCTGTTGGAGGTAATAGAAAACATGAAATTGTAGGTGCTTACAAGCTGTGGTTACAAACTTTGAAGTTTAGGGGAGTGGCAATTTATCTTTTTTTGAAAAGTAGTCACTTTAAAATACCTAATTCTGATTAATGGGCTGGTACTGTGCTTCATTGCAGACAGTTATTCTCTCTTTTGGGTCTGCAGTGGGAAAACCTCTAGCTGAGAGTGCTGAAGAAGTAATCTTCCTCTTCACTGACTGCTACATTTTATCTTTGGAAGAAACCCTTTGAGAACATGCTTTTATATGGTGCTCTTGATTTTCTTGTGTCCTTTCACTCTTCCAGTTGACTTTTGTTCTTGTAGGTACTGGAGTAAAGTTGGAAGTTATCAAGTTTCATAACTTCTGAGCACCAGTACAAAGTCTGAGGACTTCTGCCGTGAGCGGTGGTCAAAGTAAAGAGTGAACCTTAACTATGTAACTACTAAGTTTTGGCACACATTTAAACCTGGAACTTGTTTAAACTTTCAAATATTTCTAACAGAGCATTTTGTGAGGGAGTTTGTGGGCATGCTTTTGTTGTTTCTGTAGAGCTGTAAATGTGAATAATGTTTCCTACACAAAAAAAAGTGTGTAATTTCCCTTCTCTAAAAAGCTTATGAACTGAAACACAAGAGAAGCTGTGGAGCAGTAGCTTAAATCAAGGAGGTAAAAGAATGAGCAGGGAAAAAAGTATAATCTACATCTGAGTTGAGATGAAATTCCTTATTTTATTCTCAGATTTTAAAAGTACTTTTAATCAAAGCTTAGTAGAAAACCTTTACCTGCCTATTTTAAGTAGCAATTTTTATGGGAAACAGGAAAGCTGGACATAGAGCAGGCTATGAGCACATAATTTACGATCCAGTGTGCAAGCACATATGAATGGAATAACATAAATTAGTAGAGAAGGCAAAAGTGCCATTTTTCATAGAGATTGAATCTACAGGACAACATTAACGTTGTAAACATTTTAGAGGAGGTCAGTGTTAGCCAAGCAGTGATTTATAGAGAATGGCATAATTTTTTTTGATCAACACACAAAGTAAAGTTTAATTTCCATCGGTGTTTCCTTACTGCTTGCTGGTGTTTCTTCCACTCCCTCCTGGTCTCTCACCCCTCCCCTCACCAGACAAGCATTCCAAAGATAGCCCAGAAATACTCTTGGGTAAAATCAACTTGAAGGCTCTGGAGTGCTTGTTGTAAGGAAGAGATTAGATTTGTTTGGACAGGAATGTAGAGTTGAGTTGTTCATAGCGTGGTGTCACGCAAGTGCATGTAAATTGTTCTAACAAACAAAATTGAACACATTTTATTTTACATGTGATGCTGTTACTAGATCTGTTTCTGTAAGTAGCCTATGTTGAAGGTAGCAGGAAGCATCAATTTCAGATGCTTGTAAGCCGATTCATAAATTATGAAAGTTGTGTGTGTGGCTTATTCTGTTTGTTTGTTTTCTTTTGGGTTTTTTCCCCCCTTTTATTTTTGTTTAGAGATTCGTGGTTAATTTAAAAAAAAAAATTCTGTGTAATCATATGTGCACTAATTATAAATGCAACATTAACCTGACAACCACAAAATCAATATGTTTTGCCAGATGTTTAAGTAATGTGATTTTTGCAGGCATTGCACGTGTGAGTTCTATCTTTTTTTCTGTTGACATAGAGTCTTGGGTGGTAGTCTTAGGTACAACCACAAGAAATGCACCAAAACCAAGAAAATAATTTTTCTGATACATACACATACATTTTCATGTGTTAATTTTCTGACTGGACTTTAATTTCTCTTGGAATTTCAAGCTTCATATATGCAGCAATTTCCTTTAAAGCTGCGTCCAACTTATTTGCAGAAGCAAATCCCTTTTGTCAGTAACAAGTAACCAGGAAGTAAAATGAAAAAAAGCATCGGAGAAGAAGCTTTAAGAAAAGATTTGAGATGAATGCTTTGTTTCTCCCTGTCTTGCACAAAAGTCTCTTTTTCTTCCATTTAATTGTGGGCATGAAGGGATTTTTGTTGTTCCCAGGTTGTCTTTTTGCAACTAGCCTGGAACTATCTGAATGATGGATGGGGGATGCCTTGCCTGTTGCAGTGGGGTTTAAACTTTCTGCTGGAAGAGCTTCATGTAGCCACGAAGCTGACTGAAAGCTGTAGGTGTTGGCTGTATATGGTATCTCCTTCTGGTACTGCAACCCAGGAAGACCCTCTTGGGCAGGCTCTCCAGGAAGACAGGTGACAAGAAGAGAAAATGGATGGATAAATATCCAGGTGAGCTCTCCTCAGTTTGCTGGCTCTCAGGCTTGTTGTAGAGTAGGAATTTTGTAGGTACTTGATGGATTATTTTTTGACTGAGGCAGAGCTGCTTACTTTTTTCCCATTTCAGTAAAAAACTAATACACTCTGGGGGAAGCTGCTGTTGGGAGTCAGCTGGCTTGAGCCTGTTGTACTCTGGTTTTGTGTCTCCTCAGTTATTTGGTTTCTCCTTCTGCCTTGATCCACCCTCTTTTTCCTCTTTTGGTTTGGGGGAAGCAATAGAAGTTTTTAAAAAAAAGCAAAGCTCGAATTCCCTTCCCCCCACCTCTCTCTCTCTCCCCCCTCTTCCCCCCCCCCCCCCCCCCCCCCCGGCTTGTTTGTTTTGGTAGATTTTTTGGGTACTTTTGTTTGTTTGTTTTCGTTTTCTCTGTCAGTGAGTTTCTCTCAAGACCACCTCTAGCAACTCCCCCTCTTCCCGCTTTCCGAGCATCTTTCGGAGCCGTTCCGGGCTCTGCGGGCCGGGAGGGGCCAGGAGGTGGCGGTAGAGAACACGCCGGAGCCGCGGGCGCTGGCGCGGCTCGTCCCCCGCGGCCGCGGAGCGGCGGCCGGAGCGCGGCCCCCGGCCCTGTGCCAGCAGAGGGGTCCGCGCCCTCCCGCCCACTGCGGGAGCCCGGGTTGGAAACGCCGCGTGTAACGAGAGGTTTTTGGGTTGGTTGGCTTTTTGTTTGGTTTTTAAATTCTTTTTTTTTTTTTTTTTTTTGAGATTTTACTAGCCCGGACTAGGGAGAAGAGAGGTAACATAGCAGTGCGTGCATCTACATTTTAATAAACATGTTCCTCCAAACCCAGAGTACAGCATAGACAGTGACTGGCTTATTTAAGGTTGTGTGAACTTTTCGTCTCCTAAATTCCGGATCTGTCCTCATCTATTCCTTATCTTGCAAAATTGGAATATCTTGGATTTTGTTTAACCAGACGTCCTCTTTTCCCACAGGTTTGTAGAAATTCATGAGCTGGAGGTGTGAAACTGGAGGAATGTTAAAAGTTAAGGAAAGCCCATTAGCTTTATTGGAAAGCTGAAACAGTTGGGAGTTTGAATGAGCAATCGTAGCAGTGAAGTACCTCCTCTCCTCCCACTTCTGTCTTCATGCTGTCACGAAAATGTAAATTTTATTTGACCAATTTAGAAGCCTGTGCAACTAAGTTGTGCCATATGAGTACTAGTTCTCACACCCTGTCTTTCCCAAGCCCACAGCCTTCTTGGCAAGGGCCATCCTGCACGCTGTGGTGCAGGTTGACATCCCTTGGCTGGTACATCAGGCGTGTGCCTGGTAACAGAGAGCACCACGCTGTCCTGCTGGTTTTGAGTTCTGTTGCCAGTCTAGAGATGGGGACAGGGAATGAGACATTGGTGGTGTAGGACTGTGGACAGGATGCCCACAGCCTTTCCAAGGGCTGGTGTGCCCCTACACCTCCAAAATGTGGGGAGGCTGGAGCTGACCTCCTCAGCCTTTGGTGGGTGAACTCCAAGGAGATCTCCTCTGGCTGTCCAGATACTTCTTAACTATCTTAACTCTATGGGGCCACCTACACTAAGTTTTAAGACATTTTACTTATCAAATTGTATGATTCAGTTTTTTACAACCTATTCAAAAAAACAGTGTAAACAAACGGTATCTTCAATGCTAACTTGAATAGAAGTGTTAGTTGTGTATGTTAAGCCATCTCCTGTTTCGCTCCTGAGACTTTGGAGATAGTTTCCTATTCAAAATTATAATTAGTGTAACTTGTTATTATTTAATAATTGTGGTGCCTTATGTTTTCTGTCATCCATATCTAGTGTTGAATTGCTTCCACAGAAGAACAAAGCAGTTCAGTTTTTGTAGTTTCTCTTTTCTGCTCCCTTCCCTCCATTTTGAAGTTCTGAAATGCTCTAAAAGGCTCTCCTGGAAAATCAATTTGCTGTTTATGTTGGTTTAATGCTTAACACTCCCTGCATGTCCTTTGTACCCACAGCTGTGGAATGCTCTGCTGCAGTTGAATTTGTGCATTTTCTGACACACAAAATACAGTGAGAAACTTCCTTATGAGAGGAAGGGCTTTAGGTTTGTTTTCAGTGTTTAATTTTTTTAAAACAACTTCAGGAGTAACAATTCAGTGCACAAAGATTTATGTCCAATCTTGTACAAGTGTTCTGATATTGCAGTTTGATAATTAATTTTATATTCTGCTTAGTAAGCTTGCAACCACTTTGGATTTTAGAACAGGAGTGCTACTGCATTTAAATTGCTACCTGCCCCGTGTTAAGGGGAAATCTAAAGTAGGAAGGAATCTAAAGTTGGAGTGTGCTAAGTATTGTAAAAGTTAAGTGATATAGTTTATTTTCTTGTTATTTCTGCTGTTTGTTTTCCACACTGTAGGGAAGAGTGATTTATCATCCCCAAATCAGTTAATTAATACTTGTTGTACTTCGAGTGGTATAGCAAGACTGGAAAGCCTTTTTGTGAACTTACTGTTAATCTCTAACACGTCTTTTTAGGTGACTTGCTCATGTAGAATTTGCTTTGTCAGAAGGAGAAAAGGAAGCTCAGGGAGGCAGTGGGATTATTGCATAGATATTTTGAGCTGCAGTCACTATTTAAGATAAAAAAATCTCCTAAGATTTTCTGGGGGCTTTTTTCCCCCCCCCCATTAAACTTGTTTCAGAAAACAGAGAAACGATCTAACAGCTAACTTTTTTTTTTTTACTGTAGTTTCCAAACTTCCAAGTTTCTAGCAGTTTCTATATATGAACCTTGCTGATGATTTCACAAGGACCATCAGCTACTTTGAAGTAGTTACCATCCTTTTGAAATCCATACCAGAAATAGCAATAAGCTAGGAGACAACAGGAGACGGAAACCTTGTAGTTGTTTGCATGTATCTCGGGATTAGCTGAGTATGTAACTGTGAGGAACAAATGCCTAGTGGCAAGGCTTTGAAGAATATTGTAAGAGACATTAGTTAATTTAAATTGGAATTTAATTTGGCAATTGATAAGGGACATTTGCAACATGTTTATAATGAAGAAAACAAGCTTTCTTTACAAGTATGCCAAATTGCAAGTGGGGAAATTAAAATTAGTTTAAAAAAAAGTGAGAAAAACCAGAATACTAACCATGGCTCTAGTTGTAAATCCTTTAATGGATTTAGTGAAGTTGCTAAAAATGGGAGTCATGCATTTAAGCTACTGGAAAGAATTCTGTGGGTCAGAGAAAGTCTCCTGAGTGCTCCTAGGCACTATGAAACTTAGAGGGTAGAAGTGAAGTCCATGATGGCAATACTGCCTCGTAGAGAAGTCTTACCAGTGACAAATTTTGGACTGAGGACTGTTATCAGCTGCTAACAAAAAGGAAGAGTTTGCTTTTGAGATAAGACTGGAAAATTTCCAAAAACTCAGGTTGTGGAAGAGTGTGTGTGCGTCTGTGTATAAATGTACCGTAGCCATTAGTTGGTTTCAGTACTGGCTGTTGTCATCAAAATGAGCAATTTATGAAATTATTTTTTTTTCTCTTGATGCTGGTACTTACTGTCTTTTTCAAGGGTTATATCAGGAGAGGATTTCACCCAGTGCATGCAAGAGGTCGTAGGGTATAAACAGAACAAATGTATGGTATTGAGACACAGAGCTGCATGCTAATCAGGGCAAGCCTGGACTTTGAAGGACTGTGTTTGTGACCTCTGATGTGCCTGCAGGGAGTCACTACACAGACTTGTGCAGTGTTTCGAACTAATCAGGTCTGTGCAATGATACCTCTAAAGCATTACAGTGTTGGAGTGAGCCTGCCAGGATGTTTCAGTCCACAAATACCTCGTCAGCATTGTCTAGTGGTGCTCTGGAGAAAAACAGGTTCTGGCTGACAGCAATTATAATATAGTTAACGAGGAGGGTGCAGCTCAAACTCAGACCTTGAGGGTAGAGTCCACTGTAATAGGATTTTCAAAGTATGTCAGAAGATATGAGATAAAAAGATCTGCTATTGATAGAGACTTTCATAGCAGCTAATCAAAGGAGGTAGTTACCATGAAGAGCAGCTGCTTATACAGAGTGCTTTCGAAGACAAATGGAGAGGTCAAACTGTGCAGTGAAGGGCAGTGCTGCACTACCCTTTAGGAGGGGGAGGTGACTCTAACACGGTAACAGTCTTTCTGGGGTCAGAGAGCGAAGAAAAGGTATTAAACCAAGGATGGCCTACATTAGTAATTTTCACTATATTCACATGCCATGCAGTTCTGAGACTTTGATGTGTATTGGCTACCAGATAGCTGGGTAACATTGTACTGGAGACACACTCCATAAAGTGCAAGGAGCAAAATACTTACCATGTTTTCATTTATTCAGATTTGGAATACCCTTAGAAGTGCTTTGATAATATGGGGAGAGGAGTGAAGCAGCAACTCAGGTTATCTTTGTGTATTCAATCATTTTATTTTTTTGACATGACATGGATAGCATTTTGTTTTGTTTTGTTTTTAAAAGGTTTTATGATAGGTCCCACCTTTTTGATTCCTGTAAGCTGACTTGACAGAGTCTCTCCTCATTATTAGTGAGATGCTTCTCAGTGTGACAACTGAATATGAGAAAGTTTTGTTTCCCATAAACCTGGGGACAGCGTGTAGTTATTAGACTCACACATCTGTGTGTTTCAAAGCCTTAGAAGCAAAGTGACTGACTTCGAGGAGGGGGACACTGAAAGACTTTTAACCCCTGAAGGGAGATTTTGTGGCCACCATTTGCTGTGCTGCTGGTCCTCTTGTAGTCATCAGTGCTATCTTCAAGTCTGCTGAAAACAGGTTGCACTAATTTTAATGAGACATATGTTAAACAGGCCAAAGTTATACCTGAAACCAGTTGTGGAACACTTGTAGATCTGTCCCCAATCTTCTAGAAAATTAAGTTTACAGCACTTGTAGAGCATTCTTTTCCTGTGGTGGCTGTCCCAAAGGAGTCATCATTCAGAGCTACATTTTTAAGTGAAATATGGTTGCAGACCTTGTTAACCATTGGAGTTCAGCTGTACAGCAACAATGAGAAGCAGCAATTGGTGATGGTGTCCAGAGCAATGATAACTTGACACCTCTGAGGAGAAAGGCCCAGAGCAGGGTGGTGCAGTGCAGTCCTAGAAGAGTTACCATTTGTATATTTGATGGCAGGGTGTTCATATATCTGTCACTTCAACTACTCTTTCAGTGCAAAAAAAGTAGTTTGTTGCTCTTGAGAAAATATTTTCAACCTAGCTACAAAATTATTGCCACTAGGATGACTCTGTAGGTGAAAGCCTTGACTGCCTAAAGTGGGCTTTCATTTCTGGGGTATCTACTGTTTAACTCACCAAATAATCCAAGGGAGTGTACATTGAAGTTTATAATGCAGTCTCCGTAACGCAGAGTTACTCTATTCTGTGACTGGTCGTGTTGTGTCCTTCTGTGGTTAGGACAGTGTCTGCATTGGTGGAGTGTGCTGTCTAGTTTGTTTTCTTCAAAGGAGAAGAAAGCAATGGAATTAGGAGGGAAATGGTAGCCATCTTCAGATAAGAATTTCTTACAAGAATTTCTTTCAGATGCTTGTTTAATGTAGCAGAACATGTTAACAGATGGAAATACCGGGCCCATTTCAATGGTGGCTGATAGCATGCCTCAGCATAAGAAATTCTTGAAATTCTTCTGTTAGTCACTGTGAAAATATAAAAAAATGTGGTGCTTAGTAGCCAAGAAACATAAAGTTGACCTTCTGTTATTTGTACTTTGACGTGTTACATAAACCATTTGATTGTACTAGGAAATGAAGTAAAGCTTTTTAAAAATTAATCCCAGAGAGACTAGACATGTTCCAAAGACAATCTTTAAGGATTGTCAGCAATATTTGTTTTTGTCACCTGATATAGGAAGCAATATAATGAAATAGCTGAAAACTCTTTATCTTTTCTGTGATCTGTTATGTCTCAGACCATGGAAATATCAAGAGATTTGTGTTAATGTTACTACCCTTTGAAAAGGGCAAGTGATCTACTTAAACTTTAAAACATTGAGCCTACAATATTTTTGAACTTGGACCAAGAATCATGTGCAGTTGACACTCTAATGCATAGGAGATACTTTCCTGTCTAAAAACTAATAGGAAATATGAATGATTTTTTTTTTTTTTTCAGTAAATAAAAATTTCGTATATTGCACAGTACAGCAAAACATGCTACAAAGTGGGAAACATTTCATTGTGATTTACAGGAGATGATTTTTTTGTCAGTTTTAAATATATGGAAATGTAGAGGTTCGCAATAAGCTGTATGCACCTGGAATTGAAAGACTTTCATTAGACGGTTCAGACACCAGTTACTTTTGCATTTGATAGGAGACCTTCCATTTGCAGCTTTTAACCATTTTTAAAATGCAAATGAAATGGGAATGAATAGAAAATTTGATGATTGACCGAATACTACTTTATAATATTATAGTGTGCTAATGTTAGGATCTTAGGTGCTCAGTTTTTGGGTACTGCAGAGATTGCTTGTTACCTGAGAGGTGAAACAGGTGATTGAATAACAAATGTAAGTGTCATGCTATATTTTCAAGGCAAGACAAAAAGAGGGGAGAAAGCTAATTAGCAAAATTAAAAAAAAATAATCTAATAGTTTGATTCCACAGCAAGCAAGCAAACAAAGCCCAACAAACCTACTGTGGCCTTATTCAGTCACTTCCTCTGAACAATTTATTTTAGATTCATTATTGAAGAGCTGAAATCTGATATACCTCTAGATAGGGAAACTTGGAGTGATATTGGAAGACTCACAAAAAAGTTCATCCAAACTAGGAAAATTTTTGTCTTGGGGAAATAACTTTGTGTTCTGTATTTGAGTACTAGTTATTATAACTTGTCATGCACTTTTCTACCCTGAATTCATCAGTCAAACATTTTTGGAAGTATACTGGAACAGAATGCAGCATTTTTTAAAGCTGAGCTTTAAATTGTTGATTTAAGTTTTATCTCTGAAAAGATTTTGTTTTTTTTTCATCTTTAGAACAAAACAAAAAACCCCAAACCCTATATGAATTCAATCACCTCAACAATTACGTTCATCACTGTAGACTGCACATCTTTAGCATCTTCAAATACGTAGATGTTAAGCTGGGAAAATGACATTCTCTTGGTATTTTGTTTAGTAAAATCCCCTTTTTTCCCCTCATGCTCACCCTTGCCCCTTGCTCAGCCCCTCCCCCAAATTGGTTTCTATTCTTTAAGGTAATATGTAGAATTAGTCACTGTATGCAGATTTGCAGAGAGCATTCTGCTTGTGATGAAGCAGTGGATATTCTTCATGTAGAAAAAAGCGAAGGAGGAGGACACTTGGAAAGAAATTTACTTTCAGTTTTAAAATCAAGTTTTATATTCAAGTCATCTTCAAACTGGGTTGATGTTCTTAATCGTTCTCTCTGAATTTTATTTAATTATGTTAATCAAGGAATAGCTGAAGAGTAGCTAACTATTAAGCTATTCCTAATGGCTATTCTATTAATAGATAAGGGCTAACATAGCAGTTAGCTCACTGATTTCTTTTTTCCTTGCCAAACTATGTCTCTTTTCCCTTGCTTCTCTTGCACTGTATACAGCTGATCCCACTGACTGAAGATGCTAACAGGGAGTAAAGCATTCCCACCAGTTATTCGTAACACTGGTATAATGATATATTTGTTTTATGCAATATGCTTCTAGCTATGTTTAACTTTCCCCTATTTTTAGAGATAGTGCTTAGAACATTTTAAATGAGCTTAGAATCAGATTTCTTCCTCTAACATTGTGTAACTGAACCCTTTAAAATTAGCAGAATATGTTCCAATAGAATTGAAACACCTGTGGCAATTGCCTGAGTGCGTAGACATATTTATCTCCCTCTAACTACAAAAGATGTAGGTTAGAAATGTACTTAAATACACCGTGTCCATGATTCATGTGCCTGTTATAAAATGGAGAAAACTGACAAATGTTGTTGATTGTCCTCTCAAATAATGGATTTTCTCTTATTTTTCAGTCTTTTGTTACCTTGTTGTTTAGTGAGTCAGATTCTTTTTTTCTGCTCAAGCTAAAATCTTAGGAGGTTGAAGAATAATCTCTCAGTATGCCATTAATGGTCTTGTCCTTGGTAAGGATGCTTTAAAAATGCATTTTTAAAATTCATGGACTCTTAAATACAGCATTGCTGCTGTTGAACTCATCTTTAGCAGGAGTTAGGGAACTTCACACATTCTGTCACCCGTGCAGTTAAGCCTTTTTATACTTGGCTTATCTGAGCAAGGAAGTTGTCTGTTTCCATTTGGAAAATAGCTGTGACTAAAGGGGGTCTTTTGGGGAAAGGTTAGAGGTTCCTTGCATTAGGAAGTGTGGCATCCTTCCACACAGATGTAATATTTGCTGAAAGGAATTAATATGTGCTTCTGGTGGAATCCTCAGCTGGGCTGAAGTCTACCTATTCTCATGATGGATTAAAAAAGAGCCAGGGAGACTAGCCTGGCTGCTACTTATCACAGTTGGGTGAATACAATCTCCAGCTGTTAGTTCCACCTTCCAACTCTCAAATCCTTTAGTTTTACCTGTCTGCTCTTTCACTAAGCCTGTGAAATATAGATTAAAAAAATAGCCAGTTTTATTTTTTGAAAAGAAAATCTGGCATAGGGAGCACTCACACTTTTGTTGTTCTTGTTGCATAGATTAGGAAATGGGATTTAAGTGGTTTAAGGGCCAGTGATGAAAGCAGGATGGGCAGTCTACAATGCAGGTATAGAGTATGGGGAGACAAGTATGCTGAGGTCAGGCCACCTTTCTCACTATCTCTTCCTCGAGACATCTACTCCCAGTGATCATAATCTGGATGATTTTACTGTTCCGTGCTTGCCTCTACAGGACTTGTGTTTTTTCCTTAATGAAGAGCATGAAAGAACTTGTAGGGCTACAGAAGGAAATATTTGTATTGTTTGTAAGTAGATCTTTCCTCTTTATAATGTCAACAAACCCAACATAGGAAGTTTTATGGGAGTAGGAAATTTACTGGGGACATGGTGGTACTGGTGGAGAGGGATCCTGAAGGATGTTTTCAGTTTTTGTTGTGTATTAAAAACTTGTACGTACTGTATATTGCTGCCAGAGGGGGAGGTTTTGACTTCTGTTCTACTCATTTGTGTAGTTTCTCTGATGTCAGTGGAAGGATGAGTGGCCCTGTCCTCAGACAACTTTTCAGGGACAGCATCTGCTTATGCTCACTGACTTCACCAGAACTAATGCAGCTTTAGCATAGATCTTGACAGGCTTGAATGCTTGTCAGTGTTGTTTTCCTTTTATTCAAATTTGGCACCTAATGCATTCAAAGACATGCTGGCAGATCACCTAATTGAGAGTTTTGTATTTGCTTGGTTAGAAAGATTTGCTGAAATAGGATATGCTTGACAGATTGGTTGCAGACCTCCTAGGGGGAGAGATGCCATTATTAGTGGTTTAAGTGCCAAGTTGTAGGAGTGCATAGCATAGTTGTAAATATGGATATATTTCCATCACATCTCAGAATAAAAACCTGTGATCTCAGAAACTAAAAAATAAGATATTGACACTTTCCTGATAAAATGGGCTACGTAATTATTTAGATCTGTAGTCATTGTTAAGTTTAACCTGTGTTATTTCCATTAGGGCATTTTGTGCTCTGAGTAAGTATTGTGAACTCTGAATCAGAAGTTATAGATGTAAGGATTCTAATGAGTTTATTCATGGTCCGCTGGCACACAAAACGTTGTCTAAATTTATCTGATTGCTTCTTAGTTTTGTGGCTTCAAGGAAGTTGAGTTGATTGAGGAATAAGACAAGTACTCTGGGAAAGTACCTTTGTAAGGCGAACCTGCTATTTGTGCAGACTGCAGGTATTTCACTTTTGCTACATAGTCTCAAAGGAGAATTGGTGTGTGATGCTCAGCTTGACAGCCAATTATATGCTCTTGTGGGACTGCTAAGTGAAACTGGCTACTTGATAACGAGTCTACTTATTCTTGTTAGTACTTCACAGTTTCTTTGTAATAACTATTGCAAGAGGTTTAGGACATGTCATAGTCTTAATGAATGTAGATAAATAAAAAAGTACTTGCAGTCTTGCTTTGGCTTCAGAAAGTAATTTTTCAGCAGTCATGATGTAGGAACAGGGTGTAGAAAGCTACTTTGTAGAAGTCTGAGACTTATTTTTAATAAACAAAAACAACTAGACATAACTATTGTGAGTTTTCGTGAAATTTGCTTGCAGTAAATTATCATGAAGACTTTATTTCTGTGATTCAGGTAATGAGATATTGGGCTTTTTAGTTTGAGATCACAAGTGCTTTTATGGTCCTGGTTCAGTAGTCAGAACGGTGACACATGATGCGGAGAATGAGACAACGCAACATCCCGGAATGGTTAATCCAAGTTTATGTTCAATTGCAGAAGAATGAAAGAACAAATACACAAAGAGAGGCTGAATCATTATCTTGGTTTTGTAAATAACCCTTTCCCAGAAGCCATATTAACATGGTCACACATGAGGCTTTTGTGTTGGAATTCCCATGTTGTTTTAGATTTTAAGGGATAAATGAAGGAATCTTGCTGTCACCTTCATGACTGGGAGTACTAATTTATAAATAAAAATGCTGCTTGCATAAACAAAACCATTTGCATGCTAGTGGATAATGAGATGTCCAACCTTTATAATAAACTTTTATCATAGATTAAATCAATATTCAAATACATATTAGATTTTTCATATGCCACCTACCATGAACTACTAAAACCTGATGGTTCTCCTGTAGTTTTCTCAACTTTGAGCCTAGAAGGAGGAAACAATTAATGATCATGCGGTGTCAAGAAGTCCAAGGCAGTTGCAGAACAGTTATCTTTGCACATGTTTAGAGAGTGAAGAGTAGCTAGTGTTGACTCACAGATAGCATAATTGCCTCACACATAGCATAATTTCTCTTCCTTTTTTATTCCCTCAGGCCTTGCAAAATTGTTTTGTATCCTGAAACATGTTTAATGGAGCTATTAAGAAGTAATGCCTTATGTTTAGGAGCTGCACTGCTATCATGGGATACCACCAATGAACCAAAATAACTGAGATCACAGTACAGTTCTGAATATTTAAAAATAACTTCTAAGAGCGTATTTTTTAATTGAGATGATTTAATATACAGGAGATCTTATTGTGACAAAATGTCAGTTTGAGACTTCCTGGATTTATTCAGGCTGTTGAAATCACAGATTTTTGAATTTTAAAGTATTCTGGCTGTCATAGTTAAATTAATACTTCAGTTATTACAGGTGGTTAGAACTAATAAACTATGGTGGTAGTACTAGATACAGTGTCCTTCATTGTTTATGCCATTTTAGAAGATGAAAAGAAATCCTGAATATTTACATCTTAAGAAAAAAAGGCTACTGTGGGATACATTTGATGTGCAACTGTTCCTCTAGAAATGACAGAATACGAGCGGGTTAGGCTGTGTGTGATCTGTTTAAAATTTCATGGCGATTTCTGTTTTGGAGGGTTTGTGCTGTCCTGACTGAGTTTGCTTTCAGCACCCAGGCTGGGAAGTGCAGGTCAGCAGAGTTTTTCTTTCTATGTAGGCTTGGATGACAAACATGTAAGGCTTTCTACCCATTTTTTTGTGGTCTGAAGGGCTGAGAGGTGGTGCAGTGCCAGAGGGCCATGGCCCTGCATTCTTCTATGCTTTTCTGAGATCAAATGAGTAGTAAAATAAGGGGGTTTATCTTCTTCCTTCTTAGCAGCGGTTTGTGTCCAACTTCCCTGTACAGCAGAAGGTGTCGGTATTTGAGCAAGTTGTCACAGGCTGAGGTAGGGCATGAACTTCAGCCTGCCGATGGCTGTAGCAATTTTATACCCCTGTGTATCCTGTGGTGCGTGTGGAAAGAACCTAGTGCCTAAGTTATGTTGAAACAGGATTTAAGGGATAGTCAAGGAAGCAGGAAGAGAAGGACTGGCAACTGTTTTCTTTCTTTGTAATGTAGCACGAGGTTGAAGCAGAGCTACTGAGTACCAGCAGCAGAGGGTGAGAGATTGTCCTTGTTGTTCCTGATTCTGAGTAGTGGGTAGTAGCTGCGCCCCCAATTACTTCTGCTGTGAACTGAACTGCAGGTTATTTGAAATTTGTTTTAAAACCAGGACACTTTGGACCCTTCCATAATCAAATACAAAATGATATTGCCTTTGCAGTCTACTTAAAGAAATGGTTTGGAGGTCTGTAAGGCAGAAAAACCTGGATAAAATACCTTTAAAGTTCTCTGGGATGCATTGAATACAGGGGGAGAAAAATAGTTTGAATTTGTGATAGTTATAGGTGTCTATAGAAAGACTTATGACTGTGTTCTTGTACTGAAAATATGCAGACATGAGGTGTTTTTTAGATTGCAAGAGTGGCTTGTAGAACAGTGAGAAAAGAATCAAGAGATCACACATGTAGTTCCTAGATGCCTGTAATCTGCCCTGTAACTGGTCAATGTGTTTGGAAAAGCTAACTCTAGGAGCTCTGCTTCCTCATATGTAAGAAAATGCAAGTTGTGGAGAAATAAGCGTGGTGGTGGTAGCAGAAATGTGTGACTTAAAAAATAAAAACCAGACTCATGAGCAACCTGTAACATGCGTGAAAAGTTTGGTGTTAGAGCCTCTTGGTGTAGCTATATTTGTGATGTAAATTCAAACCCCTTAGAAGGTAATTTAAAATGGCCTCTATCTGGACAGTGTTTCATTTGGGGATCTGTTTTCAGCATGTAAATTCAAATATTTTTGTCATGCTTCTCATGCTATTTTTCCATCAGGTTATTGAAATATGATTTTGATTGTTTCTTGGAAGAGTCTACACTGTGCTTAGCTGTCGTGATTTTTTGTTTTGTTTTGTTTTGTTTTCCCCCCGATTGACAGTTTAATCTTTCAGAACAGTTAAAGACAAACTTTTCAGGGGACCTTTCTGAGCCACGATGAGTTACTAGATTAGTTTGACTGCCATCAGGTACCAAATCTGTTTCAGCAGGGTGTGTAGATTTGAATGTTGTAAGAAAAATCAGGTTTATTTTCTTCAGAAGGTCTTTTAATACTTCGGAGTTATGGTACTGCTGCCAGTAGGAAAAGTTTAGAAAATTGTTTTTCTACATAGAAACCTAACCCAGCTTCAGAGAACAATAGCAAATTGAATGATTTTTTTATTGCCATTTGTTAACAATGTCATCCTCCCTTTCTTTACTGATCTCCAGTCAGTTTTATGTTGCTTGTGTGAAGTCAGTGTCTTCTGCTTTGTCTTAGTTGACACTTTACCAGAAATAATGACTAGCAGCTAAGGTGACTGTTGTTTTCCAGTCATGAAAATCTAATGGGATATGCATTTGTATAATAAGTGTTTGAATTCTGCTGAGGACTTGTGAAATTTGGAGAGTGTTCCCCTGTTTTTCCTTGAACCTACAGTTGATTATGGTATCTGTTGTGAAAGGACTATTTCTGAATGATTTGGGGATGTGCTAGCAGGCAGATAGTGAGTGAAAATTTGCCATTGAAATGGTCAGAAGTTTAGTTTATGTGCAGGATCCTGAAAAGCATCAAGACTTACAATGCTTTGACTTGCTGGTGTGCTTCTCTACTTTTCTGCTTTCTGGTTTTTTACAGTAGAAATATTTCGTGTGGTTTAAGAGTTTACATTTCTGTTTTAAAAAATTTCAAATGTTAGTGGATACTTTCACACTTGAGAAGTGCAACATTAGGTGCTGTATCTGATGCAATGGTACTATGTGCCAGGGAGGTAGTGAAATACTAAAGAGGTACTCAGCATTCCATGTATATTTACCTAATCTGACTGTATGACTGCCAGATGTTTCAAGGGAGTCATCTGTCTGAAGTCTGACTCCCCCACTGAGCTTTTGGGGTGAGGGAAATGGTCTATGTCGTTAACCTTTGATTGTATGTATTGCACTTGACATAACAAGGCAATGAAGTTATTCACAATGCTTTTTTAATGTCAAAGTTGTATGCTACTCAGAAACAAACCCTCTTTGTTTGGGGATATAGATATGTTTCTTTGCAAACTAGTTCAAGACTGGCAGTACACAGATCTATTCTGTCTGTGGGAACTTAGGGAAATCCTGGAGGGTGCATGCTGGCATTATTCTGCACTTGGCCAACAGGAGGTAAATAACAGTTAGAAGGAAGAGTGGTTTTATAGTCATAAAAAGCAGTGGTGGTAATTTTCATGCTATGTGTAACAGAAGGTGTTTAATTAGGTTGCAAGTTTGCAGTGGGGTTTTTTGGCAATTTGTTTCTCATCAAGTCATAAATCCCTTTCTTCATGTAAAACCAAAGCTATTTTTGTTTGTGGTTCAATGAGCTACGGTTTATGCAACAACAAACCCATCTTACTTCACTTATATCTGAATGACGGTATAGAATTTTTTCCATCCACCCTGGATTACCAGTATTGGGATACCTGATTTTTACCAGGTGTATATTGAGGTACAGCAGTTGTGTGTGGACTGTTTGTGTAAGCAGATATGTGGCACATACTGCAAAGGTGCATTGTTGTAGGGACCTGCCTCTTAAGCAAACACAGCTCTTACTTTACTAGTAAAATACAGATATTTTGTTTACATTCACATTTTAAGCACAAAGATATGTGTTATAAATAAAGCTAAGGGAAGGTGATAGGTTGGTTAGTAGAATTTCTCTTATGTTATGGAATGCACTTGTTTTTACAAAATTTACTGTCTTTCAGTTGGGGTTTGTCTGGCAAAATTTTCAGCTTTTTGCTATCAAAGTGACTTTGGAAAGGAAAAGGAATTGATAAATTGCTTTTTTTCAGATTGTACTTTCTGTTCTATGACTTAATGGATTACCTTGTTAATAAAGTTACCTAGTGACTTACCCTGGCCTTGCTGTTGACCGTGAGTGGGAAGGGAACTGGTTAAGTGACAGCCGTCGTTCGAGATCCTCTGCTCCATGGGCTAGTGTTGATGTTTGGTACTTTTCCATTAGCTGGAAGCACAGATACGGCTGTCATAGCACTGAATGCTTGACTCTACATTTTTATCTCCATGATAGTAAAGTGCCTCAGAGAATAGAAACAAGTACAATGCTTCATGAAGTGTGTCTTGCACAGCGTATCCCTGACCTTATTGTGTAGGAGTCCCTGAATCTGAGCCAGCCCACTCCTCGGATGGTTTCCCTGAGCTGTGGCTGTACTAAGGTTTGCTCTGTATAAGGCGGGATTTGCGTGAGGCACTACTGAGTAGTGGGATGAAATCTGGATGGTTTTGTCCAAGTGCTTAACATTTCTCTACTCACAGTTACCTGATATAAATAACTTTTTTTTGGGGGGGGGCGTTTATTCTTCTTTTAAATTTTGTATTTTCTTGCTCCTCTTCTGAGTAGCTTTGTCACTAAAAAGGTTAGGAGAAATACAGTGATGAAAATTTTCTAATTTCTGTATGCAATGTGAAGAATAGCTGTGTACTTTGTTTCTAAGTTTGAAATTATAAGCAAAGATATAAGCTAGTATTTTAGGAAAGAAAGGATATGGTAGATTTATTTTGCTCAGTATCCTATTCACATCTCCTGGTGTTCATTTTTGTTGTGAGCCGAGGGCAGAGATATTGACTGTAATCAATTCTCCTTCTCTTATTTCTTCTCCTCTGTGTCACAGTTTTTTCCCTGTGACCTGTGCCTTTAGAGTTCTATAGATGAATGTAAATATCTTGTGGAGCAATCTCTGTAAGATGAAGTATTCCCATATTTTGGCTCTTTCCTTTATAGCTTCCACCATGCCTTGTTAAAAAAAGAGAAGAGATAAAACCCAAGCCTGTGATACAGAGCAGAAACATGAATCTATAAATAACTGTTAATAAATGTCTCTGGCTGAGAATGCAAAATTATGTTAAATGTCAAAGGATTTTTCCTTTCACCTTTGGTGTAATCTTAGTGCTTATCTGTAAGCAATTTTTTCCTATTGAAAACAGTTTCTAAACTGGAATGTGTCAGTTTATAGGGGCTTTGTATCACCTCATTAGAAAAGTAGGAATTCTGAGGGGGAAAGGAAATATGAAGAATCCCAGATGCAGTCAAAGCTAGGAACAAGTTTTCTAACTTTAAGAGATATAGAAGAGAATGCTTACAAGTTGCAAGGATGCAGAGAAGTGTTCCCTTTCTGCTGAAGCTTTGCTGGCTGAAGAAGCTGATGCTTGTAGCTGCTTGTAACTGCTGCCATGCAGGGGTGATGCCCTCGTGACCTCTGCCTCCCCTCGCTGCACATTCACTCTTGCCCATTTGTCCAAATCAATTGTGTAAACGGGGTTTGCCCCTCAAACTCTCTGCTTTATTTTTAGTTGGTAACTCGCTTATGCAAGGAATTCAAAACGGCATGTTTTCATAAATGGTCTGCCTTATTTAAAGGGTTGCAGGAAGGAAGAAAAAGAGAAGGATTTAGGGATCTTGTGATGATCAGCATGTCAGCATGTGTGGCCCATACTGGGTAGTGTGGAGTACAGCTGCCAGTTAATGTGCCGTCTCTAGTCCTGTTGGATGGGATAGGATGTGATTGCTTTGGAGAGGTGGAGCGGGTGTCGTTCTATTTTTCGAATATTGGAGAAATCCTTCTTTTTAGTGCAAGGCTGTGTATTTCCTGGTTTCCTAAGGAAGGCTCTAGCTTGAGATTTGGTGATCTCTGACCACTGTGAAGAGAGGCAGCTCACTTGATACCATGAGGAGTAGATGCATAGATTCTGCCTCCTTCTTTGTGTGTGCGCCTGTGATTGATGTTTTTCATTGCTGATCCTGACAAGTGGCACCATTGTACTGAGGTGAGGTAGAGAGAAATTGTCAGATTGCTTAAATCCCTGTGAAGGCTGACAGCAGAGCTGTGGTGGAGGAAGAGGGAATACAAATAACTGTGAGGCTGATTTCCACCCCCTCCCCCCCTTCCTTCTGCCCAGCCCATGTCTTTTTGAGTATGAGGGTAACACAAGGCAGTTCCACGTGGGAAAGTTAAGGAATTAATGTGCCATATCTCAGTGTTACTGTACTGGGGCTAAACAGATGGTGTAATTAGCCTACAGCGGTGAAGAGCTATTTTTCTGATAAGATAAAAGGAAGTAGTTGTAGGTGGTAGAAGAAGAGTCTCTTAAATTGGCAGGGCTTACAATGTTTCTATACAAGTGTATGAAGTGTATGGGTCATATAGGTCCTTTCCAACTGCAGTTATTTTTTCTTTATATTTTTGTTTGTTGAGTGGCTTATAAGGGAAAAATATTTTGTTGAATTATTTTTCAACACTTTTACCAAGCTCATCTGGAAGAGTGAAGGAATCAAAACCAGACATTCTCTTCTCTTGGTTAATGGTGATTGTATATCTTTGAAGTGATGGGGAAAAAAATCTTCCTTCCTTGATGAGGGCTTGGGAGGCTTTTGGAGGATGATGACGAGGGTCTGTAGGAGGTCTGTTCTTGACTGACCCCCACATGTTCTGGGTTTTGAACTTGTTTGCTTTTCATCTCTGTTTCTGGCTTATTTTTCTGGGATATTTTAAAAAGACAGGAGCAATTATAAATAAAATTTAGAAGAAATAAACAAGATTAAATATGGCTTGCACAATTTGAAAAAGAAAGCATCTAAATGAGAACAGTGGAAAAATGAAAAAATGGCATCGGGAAGAGAGGAAAAATGGTTATATTGGGAGAAATACTTCCACAACTGGAATAAGATTCAGTTTTTGTTCCTTAGTTTGTAAGTCCTTTGAATTACTTTTGCTTCCTTATGAAAAGAAAACAGGGATACTTGCTTTTTAAATCCCAGGTCTTCATGCTTTAACCATAAATCAGTAGGATCTCTTCTGTCAATGACTTAGTCATTCTGATTTCTTGATAGTTTGGTTAAGAATGGCTTCTTAGATATATTTGATAAAAGACCTGTCATTGTTGAGTAGAAAAAATGGCAAAAACATTTGCATTGAAGGGGTTTTTTTCTGATATTTTTCTTACTTTTTCCCAGGAAGCAGTTAGGCTTGGTACATTGATTTTATTTGCCTTTGCTGATAGAGGCTGCTTTCTGTTGTGCAGTGGTAGCTTCTGCCTGTGTTCAGAGGATCTAATTTCTCTGTTTACTTGAAGGAGAGAGTATATAAAGCTTCCCAATATGCTGGGATCTTTTCCTTTTCATCAAAAAGACTCCAAACATCCTTCAAATCTAAATTTGAGCCTTATTTCACAATAAACAAACCTTGTTTTTGCATCCTCTTTCTTGGGAGAGGAGGTGTTTGGGGAGGGCTGTGTTTTGGTGGTTGTCTGTATTAAAATACTGCTTCAGGAATATCCACTGGACTCTGCCCCCCACTACTCTCCCCACCACCACCACCCCTGCCCCAGCTTGTATTTTGAAGGACACCAGAAGGTAACAATAATCTACAAGGTTACTTATACACTTCCTTCCTCTTGCAGCCATGGGGAATGAGCACACCTGAGTGGATACAACCTCTCAGCACCACTTACTAAGAATGTTTCATCTGGTTCTGAGTGCTCCCGAACAGGCAAAGGGGCCAAAGGATCCCAGCAGCAGCATTCAGGTTGAACTGCAGCCCCTCGCTCTCACTGGTGCTAGCTGCCTACTTCCCTTGTCTTGGTTGTGTTCCCTGAACACTTTGCTCCTGGGCAGGTTAGAGCACTCAAAGGAAATGGAAGAAGATTTTTAAATTTACCATTTGTCTATACTTTGACTCCATTATTTTCCTTCAAAAAGGACTATGGATTAAACAAATTGAGGAGGAGAAAAGGATAAGAATGGTATTTCAGGAGGGGAAAAAAAAAAGCACATTTTCAAGGAATTATATATAAGGTAATAGTATGTTAAGGATATTTTTGAAAGTTCACTTAATTCCTGCCTTTCAAAAAGGTTTTAACACTGTAGCTGACATTTAGGTACCTAGTTTTAATCAAAGGGAGAGATGGTTGGATTTAGATTAAATATCATTCCTGTCAGCTCCTCTTTTGGTTTAACAAGAGTCCGTGTGTGTGCATAAATACATATGTGGGTGCATATCTATTTTTTTAATATACATACTTGTGCTCTGTGTGTTGTATATATAAAAATAATTTTATGTGAATACAAATCAGGTGTGGGAGGATGTAAATTTCTTCTACCTTTCTTTTGTGAGGATAGAAACTTGAAATACAGTGATTATGTTCACTTTTATTTGTAAAAAGTCTACTGGAGGATTAAGAGATATATTTATTGCATCTTGTTCTGGCATTGAGAAGGATGAATAGCAGAATTGTTCCCTGTCAGGTATTATCCTAAGAAGTTATGGTGAATTTCAGTCAGTTTATCTGTGCCCCCAACTTCATCAGTGTTGGAAACACTCTGTTCTTAAACTACAGAACAAATTCAGAATGCTTTTTTTTTTTCCTGGATATGTATTAGTTTATAAAAATTTGTGTCCCTCTTTCAGCTATTGAATTTTATTTTCTACTGCCCAATGTGTGCAATTGTTTTGAGTGAAGATTTTTATGAATAAAAATGTGGTTTTAATTGACAAGATTGTCAGTTTTGAATCCCTTTTAGATTGGGGAAAGAATGTATTTTTGAGTTTGAATTCTCCGATATTCAGATGTACAGGAGGATGCTTAATGGCATTACTTTTCCTGCTTGAAAGTGTATTGACTAGAAGCTTACCTTGTTGCAGGCACATACACTTTGTGGACCAGAGTAGGCCCTCTGCAACTGTGCAGCACTCCTAGTTTTGAATTATGGTGCTTTCTCTACCACTGTTGAACAAGGCCGAATAAGGTTATGGAAGTCGTTGTATGTGTTGAGTTAATGAGCTCAGTGAGAGGCAAAATGCATGGGCTGAAGAGATCAGAATCAATCCTTGGCTATTGATTAAACACACCTTGCAAACACATCTGTACTTAATCGAATCTCTTGATTTAAACACTATATAACTGTTGTCTTTTTTTCTTAGTTCAGTAAAAGACCCAGATGTCTGCTTTGACAGACTGAAAAAAATTTAGGCAAATTTTCAAGGTTGAAATGCTGTCCTGAAGTTGATCTGTTCTGCATTTTGTCATGCCATGCTCTTTGCCCTGGCACAAATGTGAAACCAGCTTGTGGGGAGCAAACACCCTGGCTGTCTTTTGCAAAAGACAAATACATCACTTTGTAAATAAAACAATGTAACATGAGTTTAGAGATACTGAAGGGCAATTCCAGAGTCGTTTTTATTTAATCTCTTTTTTTATCTTTAAATACAGGGATTGTTTTGGGGAGTGTGTCTGTGAGATAACTACTGGAAACATTCACTGAAGCTCTGTATTAGCCCATTGCTGAAGACAATGCATTTCCTTTTTAGTAGCTATTGCTTGCTCTTAAATATGTGTACAAACTAGTTTGGGGCAAATATTTCTATTTAATTAGTTTTGATACATTCACTGTGCTTAGTTTCTCTACTTACTGTGTCTTCCCTCCCACTCCTCTTTATGTGAGGACAAAATTACAGTCACGATAGCAACTTTCTAGTTAAATTTATTTGCCTGTGGAGGAAGTGATTTAAATTAAGTGTGATGCTTGACATAGTTCACAGAAATCACTGTGTCCCTGTGCAGCTTTGCTCAGGTTAGCTAAGCTGTGTTTGAAGGCCAGGGCAGCCACAGAAAGTTGGAGGTCCTCTACTGCAGCTGGCAGGTTTGCACATGATTTTGCCAGTATTATACAGCATCCTTACATCAGCATATGAAGAGCTGAAAATGTTTAGGAGGTTTTAATTTACAGATGTCCTCGTTCTAGAAATCCACCAGAATTATCCACTTTGGCAGAAATTCCTCAGTAGTCTGGGAATAACTGTACAAGAGATAATTTAAGGTGCTTTTAAGAGACTTGTGATAAATCTCTCATATTCTTAGGATGTAGTTCAGACTTAAAGTGAATGCTGATCTTTTAGGGGTATATAACTTACGTTCCCATTTACTCTTAAAGGTGTATCTCAAAAGAAAAAACGGGGAAGCTTTGCTGTGGCTATGTCTCAAATAAGCTGAAGACTCTGCTTTCTGTTGTCCTCTGACAAAATATTTTAGGAATTTTGAGTAGTCGGCTTTGATTCACTCAATATACTGTGCTTGTAAACTTCTGGGATTATTGTATTTCAAAAGGATAACAGGGATGGTGTTGTGTTAATGTGGAACCATTCCTTTTATCTAAAGCAATGCAGTAGTTCTCATTTTGGGGAGCTGTCAATGCTATGTGCTTTTCTCTTGTTTGGGGACCTGCAACAATGCAAGGGATTGGGAAAGGGTAAAAGAGTTCTTGCAAAAATGTGGAAGAAACCAGCTGCTTGTGATCTTAGGTAGAAGTCTGAAAAAACCTACAAGGTTCAAATAGCCAGAGCCTCTTGATTTGTCCTGATTTTAAAACATAAAATAGGTTTAGGAGGTTGGGTTTCTTTTCTGTTTTGGAACTACTTCATGTTTTCTAAATAAAGTGTTCTTTTAATCCAAAATCCCTCTACTGTAATCATTTTAGTACATCAGGGATAAATCAAAACCAGAAAGCCAGACCAGGTGTGTTGATGCCCTTCTTTCGTCCTTGACATTGGCACTTTCTTTGGTGCACAAATGTTACATACCCTTTCAGTGCAACATCTGGCCTGTTTAAAAGATATGCAGTCGGGTCAGTTGTAGGGTAAAGAAATTAATTCTTAGTCATAGTTTAAAAACATCTTAATTAAAATGATGATGATGATGTGTTTTTTTAACTCTGCATGTACTGAAAGTAGTTGGGAGTGATCTCATTCTTCATGAGCCATGTTGTATTCTTCTTTCTACCCCCATCGTTTTGTGCGTGACATGTTGAGAAACACTGCTGAGGGAGTGGGTTGGAGTGAATGGTTGTGCCACAGGACACCTGCATATCCCAATCCTTCATTCTAATTAGGTTTTAGTGTCCATACATTGAATTTCATGAATTAAAAACAAGTGATGGATGGCAAGGAAAGTGTGTGATGAGGCAGTGCATGTACTTTTTTATGCCTTAAGGAAATGGAATGGGAATGTTACACTTTGGGCAGACCCCAGCCAGATTTGTGGACAACTGGGGTAAGAAAATTTTTTGAGACAGAAATAAAGAGAGAATGATTCATAGGCAAGGATGTCTGGAATAGAGAACAAGGAAGGATGAGTCAGCAGGAAAAAGAAAAGCGATGAGGTTTACAGAGATCACAGCTTTAGAGTGAATATGAAAGGGATTACAAAGAAGTTTGGGCTGGGAGGGAGAAGTCATATAAAAATGTCAGGTATACAGCATTGACTTTGCCAAGAGAAACTGTAAGAAACCAATCTGGCCTTGCAAGCACTCAGGGTGAAGTACTGCCTAGTTTTCTAACACAGAAAAGTAAGTGAGCATTTCCCCCACCTCCTGCTCTTGCTCCCCTCACTGCCCCTTCTCCCTTTGCACACTGAGCTTCCAGTCATCCTTAGTCACTGGCAGGATGTCAGTATTTCTTTAGGAGCTTTAATAGCAATTTCATAGTGTCTTGAAAGTGGTTATATCTATTTATGGAAAACTTAAAATAGTCTCAGGTCTTGACAAAGGGAAGTTTGTCATTTAATTTATGTGTGTTAGCTTCAGGCTGAACAAACAATAAAGTACTTTAACCTTGCATGTGCTCACTTGGTACTAATAAGCTTTCTTGAACAACTGTTTAATGTGTGAACCAAGTCCACCTTAAACCTGTGGAAGTATCTGTGCAGCTTAAATTTATTTAAGATTTGTCTTTGGAATTATGAATTTCTTTTTCCAAATGTTTTGTGTTGGAGCAGCTTGATGGGTGGGTAGAGTATAGTAATCATGGTTTAAATGGCTGTAGTTTACAGTGATGTTCTTGCTATTTTTGGCTGTAGGCAGATTTCTGTAAGAGTGGCTTAAAAGCACAACATTGCACATGTTCACATTTTGAATGCTTTTTTGCATTTTTCATATTCTTTTTATATCATATCCTATCTTGCAAAACCAAATGCTTTTGCCCTTTACCAGAGTACGTAGAAAAACTATTTTTAAAACTTCTTTTCCATCTGTTGGTTTCACTTATTAACAGAGAAGAAAGACAGTGAAGGAGGTGGAAAGGAATACAGCAGTGCAATCTGGTATTTAATTCAGCTCAACAAACAAGCACATTTTAAATTATATTTACGTATCTGTTTCATTCAAAATTCTCCTTAAGAAAATCTTCCTTCTGTTTTGAAGGGCCTAAAATTGTCTAAGCATGTCAGTGCAGTAATCTTGACTTACATTAGTGTTTGTTAAAATAAGAGGTGAGACTACCCTACTGGTGATTCTTCCTCCCCCTCTCCCTCTCTGTGAGGAACATGGAAACAAAACTGTTCCTAAATCTTCAGGATTTTTCTTCTTAAAAAAGTGCTCTTAGACAACATTTCACAACAATTTAAATTGAATTAATAGCAAACATGCTGAATGTTCATCTCTATGCATTTCCTGGCAGAATTTCAGAGGACTGTTTAGAACCAAGGTGGAAGTAAGTCACTAAACCTTTCCAGTCAGAATTGGTTCACATTGATTTCTCTACCTCTTAAGCCAACATGTGTGCTCATATAAGGAGGAAGCAGTATTTATGTTTTCACTAGTTCTCTTCAGTGATGGACTTAATTAAGTGACTCAGATTTCAGTGAGCTCAGCCACTTCACCCTTGTTTTAAATTTGAATTAATGGCGGAAAAAGGAATTGTGTGCTTGCAGCTGTATGCTTGTTTTCTCTGTGCCCCATCAACAGTGCTTCTTATCATTAATGCTAGTCTGCTGATTTTTGCCTCCCCAGGGGGAGAAGCAGTCTTCTTCACTATCTGGTTGCCATTGTTTCCTGATATATTTGTGACTCAGTATGTTTGCTTATTTTTAGAGAAGTGGAAGGAAACAGGGGAGGCCCAGGAAGTTGACAGAAACTGCGGGGAAAATAGTTTGCAGCGAGAGATTCACCTTTCCTGCAGTGGGTGGCAGTGGGTTAGCCTTCTCCCCCTCTCCTCTGCAGGGTTCAATGGCAAGAATCGCATTGCTTGCTTTTGACCTGCTGTAGACAAGGGGTATTATTTGCAGGCATGATGATGACTGAGGAAAACTCTTTGTGTAAAGATGGGGTAGGACGGTGTTGGGTTAAACAGCCTTGGGTCTAGCCAGGCCTTTTGTCTCTGGTTACTGAAAGATTGTTTGTGTATCTCAGAGTACATCTGTGATGTGTTGCTAGTCAAGCAGTGTATATGAACTCCAATCCTTAAATTAGGGTAAGAAAATAATTATACATTTTGTAATAAATGATGCTAAATGGTAGGATTTGGCAAATTCCATTCTGTTTCGATAGTCACTTAAAAATCATAGTGTCTTATTGCCCTTGTATAATGTCTGAGAACCTTGATAAGAAGGTCACAAGTGAGTGTGCAGTTGGGCATGTTTTCTTTTTTTTCCCCCCAGTGATGTGAACTTAGTCAAAATATTTCTTAGAAACACTGAGTTTAAAATTATATGGCTCTCTCCAAAGTGGTGAAGAAATGTTTTCATGTGCTGCTATCAGGAACACATATAATTTTAATTATATTTCCTGCCTGCCCTCAGTTTTGAATAGCACAGCTGGGAGGTAACTGGAAAGAGGACAGATGAGAGCAAGATGATTGTGTCAGAAAAGTTTGAGAACTCTGTCCTGGAAACTCTTTTTTAGAATGCAGTTGAAGACTTTTCTCGTGTTTGAGGTCCTGCACCCTTTATCCTTCCTATGGTAATGGAGAACAGATTCATGACTGAGGAAAGCTGCTTCCTAGGCAAGGGCTTCTTCTGTGTTCAGCTGTGTGCCCCCAGATATTCCTACTCCAAGTGGTATATATTCTGGCACCAGGCTAAGCCCTACCCTAACAGAACTCTCTTCAGGCACTGCCAGAACACTGTTTTGTTGTGACTAAGCCATAGCACTATCAGCTTTCTTATTATCCCTTGAGTTTTATCTAATTCACTTTGGATGCCTTCATATGCATTCATGTAATTCTGGATTACTAACTGTTCAACTCAATCCTTGACAATAGGCCAAAACAGTGTATTTCTTCACACTGGAGAGACAATTTTATGAAATGATGAAGTCAGATGTCTTCATGCCAACCCCATGCCCACCATCCCTGTTTTGTTTCACTCTTTTTCTTTCTCATGTGTTTTTGAAAACAAAGTGTAAAAAAAAGACCAGCAGAGAGGATGTTCACAGAGTGGCAATATAGAGGCTGTGGAGAAGGACCCATCCAGGTCAGGTCACTTTGCAGTACAGATTATGGAAGCAGAGTGAATCTGTTTGGGACTGTGTGCTCTCACAAACTTCAGGTTAGCTCAATATAACTAAAAGTGAATGTGTGATGAACCCCTTCATTTACAATACAGTGTAGCATTTTTTTGCATAGAGCATCACTTTAATGGGGTGAACAAGCTGAGTGAGAAATTAGTGTTCAATGAAGATGAAGGTTGTGAAACACCTGCTCTCCTCTGCCAGCCCTGTTGATGCTTTTGTTGTCATTTGATCTATTCTGTCTGGCCTAAGACTGCTCTTCTAGAACTCTGTTTAGAAAGCATTTACATCACACAGCTTCCTCTTATGCAGTCAGTATACTTGAAGTAAAAAATTTTGTAACAGCGATTGTGGAAGATGGAATGTGCAAATCTAGTAATTTGAAGTCATATGGAAAATCTTCCACCAAATTTGTGTGATTCAGATTCTACAACCTGAATGTAGAATAGATTCCTGTATGTTAAGTAAAACAAGGCTTCTCTTAAAGATCTTACTGGACTTCTTACCCTTGGTTTGTCTTTGCTCATTTACAAGTTGAGCCAAGTATTAAAGGTGATGGGGAGAAGTGAAGGCATAACTTGAGATCATGAGATGTGGTTAATTTCAAACCATGTAATTCAGTTTAATTTGAAACTTAACCTCATTTAAATAGATAGGCTGCCAATTTATTTTCTAATGCAAGCATGCCAGCCTTCTGCTACTAATTGTCTGTATTAAAGCTTTCTCAATGCTTGAGTTTGTCAGATTGCACATGGCTGGCGTAGTGCAACATTGCATGGTTACAGCCTCTCTTCTCGTTTGCAGCTCTGCAGAGTATTCTATGCACATTCAGTAACCTGGAATTAGGGCTTCTCTAGGATTAATCATCATAGATAAAATCCAGGCCTGCACATGATTTGCTTTCTCTGCCAACTTGTGTAGGGTGGCAGTCCCTTGTGAAGGGAAGGCTACATATGGATGGTGGAGGGTGTGGCTGAGGACAGGCCAGTGGCATGTTGTGCACCCACAGCTGCCTTCCCTGGTACGGACGCATCTAGAAAGCCTTTGGGAAGTCCAGATTACAAATTGGTACTACAGCAGCAGAAGAGGCTGTTGAAACCTTCTGGCTTGGTTTTTCTGGGTAGTTAGGAATTGTGGATTCCCCTTTTCAGCTCAAGTCTGGTCTGGTCACCTGGCAAGACTATGGAGGGCACTGTAGCTGTTACCAGCATTTCTGCATGAGTTTTTGTTGGCACAGCTCCAGTGCTTGCAACTTTAGACCAGGGTGGCTCCCCAAAAATGGTATTAAAAATTACAAGTGTCCAGTGGGTATTGGTGCTCACCCTCAGTAGAGCTCCATGGTCACTGGGAAGGAAATGTGAAGCAAAATGTTACCCTAGATCATGTTGATGTACAAGAAGCTCTCTATAGGAGACGGAGTGGTTCATCATGCAGAAAAACTGTTTTCTCAAGAGTCAATACGTTTAGATTCCACATACTGTTTATCCTTGTTTCAGGGCTCCATCCTCCCTTAAATTTAATCTCTTACTCTGTAAAGACAAATAGGAGGGCGCTTTCAGAACAAAGGTAATTTACTAAATGAGGAAATATGCAATTTAAAATTCTTAGTATAGAAAAACAATTTCTTTTCTTGTACTTAATATTCTCTCAAGAACACCTGGCTATTGCACTTTGGCACTTCCTGTTCCTTCTAGTTGATTTTTGGATTAAAAAAATATATGTTCAGATATATTACAAGTCAGAATGAAAAATTCTTATGCCTGCTAGCTTAATATTTGAATTCACTGGAAGAGTGAAAGTTACCTTTGCTGCCTCTGTGTTACACACTGTATGCTTGCAGTATTTTCTAATAGACATGAAGCTATGGTGAGCTTTTAAAATAATTTTGAGTGGCTAGTAATCTTGTCTAAAAATGCAATTATAATTTAGGTGTACCCTGTTGGTATGAATGTTCTAAGTGTTATTTTTTTTCCCCACATACAAGATTAAGGATGCCTTCTTTGGGCTTAGCTTGTGAGCTCTAAGATCCATATTAGGTATGTGGTTCTTTTTTTTCAATTGAGCATTTTTTTTTAATTCAGCAGACTTGGACTAAACAACAGTCCTGATTTTACATAGACTGCAAACTTCTGAGATCCACCACCTCCCCCTTTCTCCCTTCCTTTGTCCACATTGGCAATAATGGCTTCACTCTGCTCCCTGTAACAAAGATAGTCTTTTCAGTACTTTGTGCTGTTTCCCTGTATTTCCTCCCATTGCCTTCAGACCTGTGTAATTTTTTCTGTCCCATACTACTTTCTCAAATTATCCTCTTTGCTTGTCTGTTCCTATACTGTTTTATACTAGAGTAGCAACCTCTAATACGTCTCTCTTTTTGTCTGTTCTAAATGAAATACATTGTGTTACATAGTTGCACTTGCCATTTAATATGGGTTATTTTTTATATTTATATACAAAGAAAAACACTCCAAGGAATGTTATGTTCATTTGGATTGTGAGGGATGCAACCCTTGCATGGGTGTGCTCATTTGCAGTTTATGGCTTGCCCCTTCTGACTTTAAAGACATTCTTCTCAGATTTGAATAGGTGTAGGTGTTTAATGAATGTTAAACCTGTACAAATGAAAGATGAAGAAATGTGCCTGATGATATGAGCCCTTAATTCAAATTTCAGCTTAGGAGAGCTTTGTATAGGCCCTTGAGAAATTTGTTACTTGCTATTATGCCTAATGTGAGTACAACAGATTTTAAATAGCTTGCTTTGTTTGCTCTTCCATGACCTGCTCACTGCGATATGGAAAGCACATACATAGCTGTCCAAGTCTGATTTGGAGTTAATCATGTCTGTCTTAATTTCATCCTGAGTCTTAAAGATAGGACTCTTTGTTTAACTGTCACGTGGACTCAGTTGTCTAACTGGAAAAGGGAGTCTGTCATGTCTTGTATCTTTTACCAGTGAGTTAAGGATGATGTTTTTCTAGGTGTGCTTCTAGTTCCTCTTTGCTTTTATCAACTGGGGACTTGCTTTTCTTGCCTAGTTAAACTTCTTTAATTGAGAATCATGGAGCCTTCTTCAGTAAACAAGGCAGCAACTGTTATTAAGTCTTTTTTTCTCCAATAGAAAGCTCTCCCTTAATTGTTTTTGTAATTTATTTTTTAATGATTTCTACTGGATGGAGTCCTTTGACAGGGCTCTCTTTGCTGGTCTGCTGCAAAGAGACAGTCTAATCTGTGAGAACATGGTTATGAACAGAAATTGTTGGGAAGATTTCCATGCTTTTAAGGGGATGTGTGGATAGTCTTCCAATGAACTTTCAATTGACAGTTAATATTCTTAGAGACAATAGGCTGGCTTAAATGCACCTTCATTTTTCTTCATTGGTCTTCAGAGCTAAGTGTAAATGTTGAATGTTAATTATTCAACCACAGAAACAAATGATGTGGTTGATTGACTTCCAGGTGCAGATGCTATTATCAGGCTCATATGAGTATATGTGAGGTGTTATTGTGTGGCCATGGTGGCGTCTTTTGGGTTAGAGTATTCCACAATGTCAATACTAAGTATGCTGCTGAGCTGCTGCCATCCTTGCTGGGTGAGGAGGCACTGGAAGTTGGGTTGAAAATGTGCCGCAGGAAACCTTGAGGCTGTGGTAGGAATCCCTGTAAGGCTGTAAGAAATCTGCTGGGTTTTTTGCTTTATTTCCCATTCTAATGTAGCCTTCAGGCCCCTCACACAGCAAATGTCACCACTGGGACCATATGTACAGTGCCTGTACTTCACTTCAGAGCTTTTTCCAGAAAGGTGGACAGCAACCCTTACCCCCACTCTGTGCTGTTCCTTGGGCCCAAAAGAGAAAGGACACAATCACAGGTGGGGGCCTGAGGGGCAGGGGTTTGAGAAAGCAGTGCTGTATGCAGCTGTGCAGCACTGCAAATCGTCATTATCCTCTACCTCCTGAATCACACTACTATTGTGGTATTGATGTATAATCACCCATAGCGCGGGAAGCAGTGTTAATGTTTATTGGCTTTGTCTTTACCCTGCTTGTTCATGCCAATTCTCATCTATAATAGAGCTTGCATAAAGACATATAAATGCATAATGAATACTGAACATCTGTACGTAGTACTGTTGAGCACTTTTTTGGTAAAAGTGTTTGGAATGCTGGCTGACTATTTAAATACCCACAAAGGAATCTTGTGATCTCGCTGCGTTTTTTAAAACTTGTCCTAAACATTTAAAGACAAATTTGGGCTTTCAAAAATAGCTTTATAGGGTGTTAGTGCAGCTCTTGAGTTTGAATTGTACTTTTTCAGTAGTCGTGTGTTTAAAAGAGAAAAGTAACCCAAAATTATTAGATCTAAACTGTATGTAGTAAAATAAACTTTGACTATGCAACATGTTCAGTATTTTTCCTATTGATGCTCACTTGAATTTCAATACCCTCCACAAAAGTTCTTTTTTTTTTTTTCCTTTCTTTTTTTTTAAAATTCCAGTTAGCCATTAGGCTTACAGATCGTTACTTAATGGATAGTGTATTAATGGACTTCCCACCCTAATTACTAAAATGAGTGCATCACAAATGCACTAGTCAATCAATGACTGAATGTGTGTGTTGGATCTTGAAAGCTCTTCTTTTTCACTGAATTGCCTCAGATATCCTGAGAGTTTGTCTTCTGAAGTTTAGTCACACCTCAGTAATATTTAGAGACACAAGCTGTAAACATTTTGTCATTGAACTCAATGCTATTCATTAAGTGTTCTTTTTGACTGTAATTGGAGGTGGTGATTTTGTTGAATGAGTAGAACCTTGTTTGGTTCTGCCGCACAGCTCTTGGAGTTCTATTAGTGATGATACAGCGTGAATTGGAAACATGAATGTGTGTGTATCAATACCTATCTGTCAGTTAGATACTTATAAAGGCACTCATATATAGGTTTATGTGTATTTAAGGCTCTGGCCTTTATTGTTCTTATGTTGCTTTAACATAAAATCCTTACTTTAGACTCAAGATATACAACTCAGCAATAATGCATTGGATTTATATGAAGGTTCAAACTGCAGAATGGTTTTTGAAGCTATTTTATTGAAACCAGTCAAAAGATGCATGCTATGAGCAGTAGCAATAAGACATGATTAGGGCTGTTTTTCCATGTGCTGTTCTTCTCCTAATTACTTAGGATATATTCCAGAGACCAGGCTAAAAACTCTCTTCCAGGAATGGGAACCAAGAAAATGAAATCTCATTGAAGAACTTTAAATTCAGTAAGAGGATTAGTACTGTGACTTGTAAACAACAATAACAACAACAAAGTTACTTAAGCAACCAGTGCCATTTGACTCTGCGAACCAAAGCTGTTTTCTTTTTCCAGGTGCATCCTAAGGTATGGGCAGTGGGAGGTGGTTGTTTACACTCTGCCTGCTGTGAACCTATTTGGCTCATTTGTCTTCTAGGTCAGGTGTCTGGCTAGAGAATCCCAGAGTGCTGAGGTGAATCAAAGAAAAAAATAATCTGTTTTAAGTTGAAATCATTCAGTGATAGAACACTGTGAATGTAATAAACTTGCTGTTGAAAATACAGGGAGCTGGTAAAGCCTAGTTTTTACCTGTATCCTAACTACTGGGCCAGTGGCCACACAGGCAGCTAAAGAGGTTTTGTGTAGAGAGTTGCACATTAAGTTGCTGAACACTTGCTGCTTTTTTTTTGCGGTCATTGCTAAGAATGTTATGAATCGTTGCTAAGAGTTACCAAAAAACCCCTCAACAATTCCAGGTCAAATAGACTTGAAAGAAGATCGCTGGCTATAGTACAAGGCTCGATTGACAATAGTGCAGAAAGGCAGTATAATCCTATTTCAAAAGACATCTTTCAAAAGACATCCATTTTCTTTCCCTCTCATGTGGATTGTTCTGGAAGTGCTGAATAGCTTCTTAATGAGTCATAGGTTGCAACCCGGTCTGTGCCGTGTGTGTAACCCTCTTTCCCCCTTTGGTCAGTTTATCACAGAGCTGACACAACACAACTCTTTCAACATAGCTTCCAGTCAATTATTTTGAGGCCTTGGAGTCAGCCAGTATCAAGAGCTACTGATAAGAGTGCAGGTTTTGCAAAAATGTTAATGGAAGATAGGGAATGCATTTTTATCCCTCCAGGCAATCTGTCTCCTTGAACCACGGCTGTCCCCTGCTAGGAAGAGAAAATGACCTTCATAGTATGACAGCTTTTTGTTACTAAAGTTATACTTACTTCTATATTTCACTTTTTAGACAAGCCTTTGAATTTAGAAGTAAGCATTCTGGTGTTTCACAAGAAGACTTCAAAGAGTGTGTTGGTTTTAGAAATGAGGTTTTTCCAATGTTTGCATCTTCTGAATGAATCATAGAGTTTATTCACTAAAATGAGAATAAACATTCTACCGTGGCCCATCCATAGACAGACTAGATGCATCTATTAACAACTTCTGAATTTTTAATTTTTTTTTTTTTTTTAAGGAAGACATTAAAGTAGATGTGTCACTGTTTTTTTGTGTGTTCTAAAGTTTTATTTTCAGAATGGCAACACCCAATAGCACTGGAGACAGTGTTTGCTATCTCTTTAATATTACTGAGAAGTTATATCTCTGTAACCCTAAGTAAATGTGATAACCACTTTCAGTGACTTAGGCTAGTTAAAAAAAAGCATGTTATGTTACAGGCTAAAGAGATGATGCATGTAGCTACACACCCCAAATAAGTATGAAAGGAACATGTCGGTGTTGTAGCAAGCAATCAGTTACTGGTTCACTGGCTTCTTGTAGTTTCAAAATCCAGAGTTTGTATATATGAACCCAGCAGATCTGCACTGAGGAGTTGAAACTACTGTACAATCCATTTTGTATTTTGAAAAACCTGTGGGAGAAAATACCTAGTAAGTCAAACTTTTGGACTTTATATGAATGTTGTCTTTCACTTACATGATGTGAAACATGGATATAATTTTGAAATGTGTTTGTGTGTATATAAAGCAAGCAGTTTAATTCAAGATGAATTTTGTGGAAGGAGATAAACTTTTGATGTGAATACAGAGAACAATGCCAGGATGAAGCAGAATTTGACAGAGCTGTAGTACAAATCCGCTGTGATTCCAGGTTGAACTTTTTTTTTGTGAGCCTCTTTCCATGGCTGTTGACTTCTGCTGTAATTTTGCTTCTGGTCAAATTTTATGTTTGTGATACTGGCAATGCTGTTGTACGATCATTTAACTCTGAACTCCTCCAACTGCTTTTGGAAGTAGTTTCATATACCACCAGCAATATAGTAGATGTTAATCATGCAAATAGTGCACAGCTAAAATGTAGAGATGTGCCATGCTAAAGTGATTATGGTTTCAGAGTGTTACTTAACCTCTGAGGGCTACCTTTCCTAATTTTTTTCATGGCTTAATCTGAATCTTTCTCATTTGGTTCCTTCACTTATATGAAGTAAATCTGGTTTATGCAGAAATAGAAGTAGTAAGGAAGGGTTTCAACCTAGTGGAAGGCAATGTACTTGTATTTAGAAAAGTTTAGCCATGTAACTATGAAGACAAAGATGTAGTGGACCTTGATTATGGCCTAATGCACTAATTAAATATTTGAAGTGTGTTTTGATTTTCTGCATTCTTTTTTTTTTTTCTCTGTATCCTTCAAGTGATATTATGATTATAAAAATACTTCACCTTTCTGAAATTTGATTAGCTGCTGTAAAAGTAGTCTTTACTTTGAAAGAATCTGCTGTGAGATATGTAGTGACAGTTAAGTTGAACAAGAGACTGTGAGCTGTGCAGACTACACTCTAAAAAGTGTTTCTTGGGTGCTGCAGTTCAAGGCATGTTATTTAAGACATGTTAGAAAAACTATGGAAAGGAAGTTTTTAAAACCATGGGGAAGTCCAAACATCGTATGTTTCAGAATTTTCTATTGTCAACAGGGCATTATTACTCTGTTAATTAAATGTTTCAGTGTAAAAAGCTGTCTATCATACCCTGCCCTATCTCTCCCCAACCCCACATCCCCACAGATAAAAACACATAGAAGTTACATTTACTGTTAAGAAATGAAATATATTTTTCAGGTGTTCAGGTATAGTTTTATTTCTCTGTGTTTAATCTGTTTTATGGTAACTTTTCCAATGAAGTTTTACAGGTTCATTAATTTTTGTCATTGTTGGTTATTAAAATCTTTTGTCTCCTTATATTCATGACATAAATCCAGCAGGGCTGGATTTAGGATTATCTGGCTGGTGCCAATAGAAGCAGCAGTTTGAATATCACTGTTTAATTTCTTCTTAAAATGCATCATGTTGCCTTTGGGGCTCTATACACTGGAAATATTCCAACCAGTTTTAAAACTGGTTGGAACACTTGTATAGATCATGGTCTCTTCTGCAAACAGCGCTGGTTTGTCTGACCTGTTTTCTCTTGAAATAACTCAATAAAATGACCCCAGACTGCAGTGTTAATATGCTGCTTATTGCTCTTTAAACACATTGGGAACCTCTTGTTCTACTTAGAGCTGTTCTTATACAAATACAAATTCAAAATCACTTTGCTTTTGTTTCTTCTTTTTTCAGTACTATGTTGTCAAGCTTGCCTTCTAAAAGGTCAAGAGGATTTGTAGGTGTGAGCACAAATTTAAGAGTGCTAATTAGGGAAACCAATGTAGAAGATACCTATTTGAGGCTTTTATCTCCTACTAAATTGAGTTTGAATTGTCTTGATTTGTGCATAAATTTGGGTCAGACCTGGAAAACTGTTCTGACAAAAGATTTGATCATAAGTCTGGTATTTAGCTGATAGCACAGTGCGCTGTATTAGGATGTCAGGGTTCACTTCACTTCACTGTTATTATTGTTAATGTAAATCTGGCCATTTCTCTGTGTTATGTTGTCTTTTTGCTCCTGTGAGACTCATTTCTTTTCTGAAGTGGCAAACTACATCAGAATGCTTTATAACTGAGCAAAATGTTTTAAGGTCTTTTCTCCTGCTGGTGTGAGGGAAAACGTACCATTAAGTCCTCAGAGCAAGGAAGCATCACAGCTTTTTGTTTGAGGCTTCTCAACTTCTCTATGGAAAACAAATCCCAAAAAGTCACCACAAACAGAAACATTTTTGTCTGGGCTGCGATATAAAACTATTGTTATTTACTGGCTTTACAATTTTATCTTAAGCACTGAAAGTTGTCGTGTTTTGATAGGAGTGTTTAAATTATTGAATCCCAACTGAACTTTTTTTCTTCTTTAATTCCTAGTATAAGCTGTTATGGCCTTTTTCCAGAAGCTCTCTGCTGTGTTTTTTTCCACACAGATGACTAATACTGGGTATGACCGTAGAGTGTTTTGTATCAGATATGTCTGAGCGTGCTCCAAGCCTGAGGAGCGTCATGTCAGCTCTTATCCAGGGGTTGTGTTGATCCAATGCAAAGCTCAGGCCAGGCTAATATGATTTTTTTTCCAGTCCGGGCTCTTTAGTTCAGGCTGGCCACCATGTTAACACAGCTACAAAGCTTTCCAGTGGCTCAGAGTGCTGGCAGGGCAAACTTGCTTCTGCTGTAGAACTGGGGCAGAGCAAGTCCCTGTCTGCCCAGTGCTGACTGTATTTAGTGAGCCTGACAAATCACTGCTTTCCATAACCTGCTGTCCTGTGGTTGCACCAAATGGCAGACCTTGGAGGAGCACCTGCAGGGAGGCCTTAGGGCTGTGGGCACATGGCTGAAGTGACAGGGGCACTTTCATCCCTTTAATAGGTAGGTAGTGAGGAGCCCACCTACTTTTGGAGCAGCACGGATTAATTTTGTGTGTGTTACTTAGGATGCTGTAACTGCAACACTTACTTGGTAATGGGAACACAGCTTTTGTTATTAGAAAAGGGAATCTTTTATGTTTGTGCTTGTTAAGAGAGATTTCAGTGTTCTTCTTGGACTTGGCTTTGTCTCTTCAATAAAAAAGACTGGATTTTGGTAATTAGTGAGATTTGCACATCAATACAAGAGTAGAAGGTTTTCAGGTGGTGGTGACAAACCTTTAGTTGCATATACATTGTCTTTAATAAAGGACATAATTAGGCTTGGCATTCTTTACTCCATTAGCCAAGTTCCTAGCCTTAGAAACCAAAATGGCTAAGCTGTTCAGATTGTCTCGTTCCCTAATCATTGACTGTCAGAGACAAAATGTAATAAACCATAGCTGCAGTTCTTGTAGTGGGCACTTTTATTCTTGTTGCCTTTACATTTAGAAATTTTTTTTTTCCTGGCAGATTTTTAGAACATCCCCTCCTCTCCTGCATATGACACCAAAAAATCCCCACTTTACTAAAACACTAAAATTGTTATACATTACTTTTCCTGTTGTAAAGTACTAACATGATGTAGCTGAAAGACTGAACTTGGTTTTCATCACAGGACAAAGCACAAAAAATAGGAGGGATAAACATGACCAAATATTTTTATAGTTCACAAGAAATCTTAAACAACATTTTGTAGATTTTATTTTTTTGTCATACATGAGAACTCGCACATTGCTATTTTTAACATTAGGTCAATGTATCTTCACTTCTAGGTTGAATCTATACTGACCATTTAATCAAAAGCTACTGCTGCTGCTGCTATCCTCTAGGATGAAAAACTGCTGTTCTGTGTGCCCATATTTTGCTTGCAGGGCAGAACATACCACTATTCTCTGTTTTGTACTTTTTGCATTTATTTGCTGCTATTTAAGAATGAATTATAGAAGTAAAATTACAATTCTTAGTATGCAGACAGATAAGATGGAAGACAATCACACGAGCTACATTTGAAAGAAAAGTCAGACTGGAGAGAAATCTGTGAGAGGGATTTGTGTGCTATCAAAGCAATTTGGTCCCCTGTCAGCTCGTGCACTATAGAGGAAAAATTATGGAACCTTCATAGAAAGTAATTCTTATTCCCTGTAGCACAGTTCCCTTCTAAATTTTTGCTTTCCTCTCTCTGCTTTGTAAGCAAGAAGGAAGTGCTAAATGTAGAGTAAATGGAGTTGGAGTCATTTAATGACCATTCAGTTGCTTTCATTTACCAACCAGAAGAGTGGGTGGTCAAGTAGGTGGTTCTATCAAAGCTCCTGTATGTAGTGGAAGCTTCATGTTCTTTCTCACCTTCTTCCAATAAAGTTTTGTACTGGTGACAAAATAATGAAGCATCCTAAGAATCTAGAATATATAAATAAATTTTGTATAATTTGATGAACATTTCAACAACAACGGCAAAAGGTCCGATTTTCTGTCAATTTAAAGCTCTCTGCTGCTCTTTTCTCACTTAGCAAGTTGTGAAGCTATAATGAATGACTGATGCATAGCCAAAAGCGTGGTAGTGACCATCATCTCTGGAAGCTTCATGTTCTGACACTCTAGAAAAGCTAATTAGGAACAGCAGTGGCCCAGCAAGGAACTGTTGCAGTAGTTTGTTATCAAACCTCAAGATCTATTGTGGGCTCCGAGATGAACTGGAAAAAACCTGATTGTTTGGGAATTGTTAATCCACCCTGTCTTTAGAGATGCCTCAGAAAGCAGATACTACCTTCTAATCTCTCAAGACATAATTTGAAAACAGATGAATCTGTAAGAATAACTTTGGATTTTTTAAGCACAGTGTTATATGGTTGCAGAAATACAAATGTGGTACAGGTAGTTCTTAATAAAAGCTAAAACTGTTCTAGTTTTTACAGGACTTGGTTCTCACAAAAATAAAGTGGAGCAGAAATAATTGGAACAGAGTATTTCAAATGGGATAGGTGAAAACCTCCAAGCCTTTTACAATAAAGCTATATTGAGTAATGCTCTATTGAACCAAAGCAGTAGCTGCCTCTGTCTGATCATCAGCCTTCTATGTCAGTGCAAGGGAAGTGAAACATTGAGCAAAAGTGTCTTACTGCCAGTGCCCCCTGGTAAATTCCATTTTATTAATAATGTTAGTTGTAAGCATATTTTTGTTCATTCTAATATTACATATTTGATTAAAAGTAAAAATGCAGAAACTTTATCACTATTTGATCCCTGTTTATACTAAGAGGATATATAAAGCATTTTTTTTCTGCAGAACAGTACATGAAGAATTACTTGTATAAATGAGTAGGCCTAAACTTGACTAAAGCTACTTGTTAGTTTTGTAATTGGTATCTTTAGGCACTGACTAAGATTTGCTCATTTAATTGAGAGCTTGACATTTATTGTGATAATTTGTCATGAAGTAATTAACAACAGTGATTCTAAGTAGAAATATTTTTATTGTTTTTTTTCCAATTTTTCGTTTTGTTTGATTTGTATTGACGACTTATATAAAAAGAATTCAGTATCAAGTATTTTTTTCTTGGAAAAAATAAAGTATAACATCTAATGCTTATTCACTGTTAACCTTCTCTTTCACATTTTAATACTTTGTTTCTTTCCTTTCACCTTATCCATTTAAAGTAAGATGCTGCTGATAAAGAGGAGCACCTCTCCTCCTACCCATTCCTGTCTATTTTTGACAGCCTGAGTTGAAGAAGGCTGCTATATCAGAAGCATTACTGTGTGTGTAAATAGCCCCTGTATGCATAACATCTCAAAATCTGTGTTAAAAAGTTCTTGTAAATTTAGCATCAATCTGTGCTTACGTACTCCTACTATATTTAATCCTGAGTAACAGCAAAGGCTTACTTCACATATACATATTTCAGGCACATCTGACGAGAGGACTCTTTGGCAGGTTATGTCCTCGGGCAGAACCGTGTCACTCCAGTGCTGCTCCTCATCTTCTTTCTCTTCTTGAACCGACACTTCCTTCTTCTTGAATTCTTTACATCAGCAGCAATGTTCACTGGCCCCTCCCACAGGCCAACTAGAGTATTTGTATATCCAGTATATCCAAAACTGACTACTTTCTGTCAGCTAGTTGCAGGTTAAAGCACCGGTGTTTGTATCTTGTAGAAATGTAAGAGCATTTAATTTTCATGATTTTACTCTTCAGAGGAAAGAAAGATGAATCTGAAGCAATTAGTCTAGCATATGAATTGGTAGCAAGAGGTTTAAAGGTGACCTGAAAATGTTGATTGAATAAACTCAATTCATTTATGGCTGTATAATTTAAAACTAATTCAAATTAGATCCTCCTCTGCTTACTTTCTGAAATTAGAGTTGTGAATTTCTGGTTTGCAAGACCTAAAAGCAGCAAAGAATTAAATTACTGTATCTAAGAATGAAGATGTCCACTTGTTCCTGATGGCAAAAAAAGACAAGATTTTGAACCCTCTTCAGAGTAGCATTCATATAAAAACTCTCTGGCCTAAGGAAAAAAGGTCTTTAGCTCTTCTTGTCTTCTGCCATCTGAGCTGTTTCTAATTGTCTTTCAATATTTCTAAACAAGTATGATTGGTTTTGGTGGTGTAGAGTTCATATATTTTTTTATATTTTCTCTCTACAATGTACAGATGCAAGGATGATGTGGTGAGGTGATGAAATTGCCTTGCTTTATCAGTGTGGTGATAGATCCTTTTCTTAAAACCCACTGTATCCTGATAGTGCTATTCCTACTCTGGCAAAGGAGACTTGAGGAATAGGTAGGATCCTGACTTTTCATGGTTTTTATTTGCTATTTAATTTAGAGTTAGTGAAGATTCTAGAAGTATTAATTGCAGAGCTATTATGTGGTAGGTAGTCACTTGTCTTGAATAATATTTGAGAGCACTTATCTTGCCTAACATTTTCTTCACAAAATATGAGAAGGGATTTGGACCTTCATGCCTTTTTGTAACTGAATGCTGAAGGAATTTTTTTCTGACAGTCAGTCCCCTTCATGTTGGGTTGCCTGTTTGCTAAGAAATTAATTTATTTCTAGCACTTTTCCTCTTTAATATTTTCTAATTCTCTAATTTATAGATTGATTGTAGTAGTACTGAGTGGGTTGAAGTAGATGGATTAGAAGGGAGGTAGCAAAATATTTCTGGTAATCAACTTTCAAATTTCATTACTGCTGCTGTTGATGTATGTATAAAAACGAAACCACAGCAGTTTTTGGTAATGAAATTTCTTGCATTAGCCTGTGACTGCTCTGGGTTGAAGCCTGTGCTCTGTGAGTTTGTTGCTTGCCATATTTGTGTGCAGATGTGCTCCGCTCAGCTGTAATGCAGCTGAGTCACAGGCTGCCTGCTTGCACCAAGGGATTCTCTGGCCACCACACAGGTGCTTTGGAAGCATCCTGAAGTAGCAAGGCTGAGTAAAACCTTGTTCCTGTGTGGTTTCTTATCCTCTGCTAGTGAGCTGACAAGCTGTGATGTGACAAAGCTGGCAGTAATAAAAAACGTGATGTTTGATACCAAAACAGATCTGAGTACAATAAGTCAGATGAGCTTTCAATCTTTGTGACTGTTTTAGCAAATGTGTATTCAAAGTGAGCAAATGGCAGAGCAGTGTGACTCAGTAGTGGCAGCTGGGGTAGTGATGCCATCTGTAGTCTGAAATGACACTCAGAGTAGCGTGGAGTTGCACGACAGCTACGTGTAAGGGAGGTGGGCCCAGACTGATACAGGATATTCAGGCTGTGGAGTAGCAGCACTGAAGAGCAGATGTCCAAAGAGTATGAGGGATCCCTGGGTAGATCCAATATTGCTGCTGTGTAGACTATTACTGTGATTTTTGGGCTGAGAGGGAGGGTGCTGCATCCAATTTTATCAGGTGGCCATAGGAAGTCAGAGACCTACTGAGAGTGTTGCTGAAAGAGAACAGATGTGAATTGTTTTGTTAGAGCTTTTTTTTGGAAATGCTCTGCTACTGACTTGCAAAAGCATTACTAGAGATGGAAAATATGCCAACTGCAGTACGAGCACTCTGTAACTGCCAATTTGCAATTCCTGCTTCCCTGAGGATTAAAAAGGATTGACGGTTGTTATCGACAGAAGTCATCAGCATAGATAACTACTTTATGGATTGAAGGATAACACTGATTAGAGCTTTGAAAATGTGGGGCGCTAGTCCTCATACCCACTCTCATGGTCTGTTCAGTTGAGCTGTTCTTGTAGAGTCTGAAAACAGTTGCTGGTGTTGCAGAGTAGGAACAGATCACTTAGGGACTGTTCTGGGTCGCTTTGTTAGTGGACTGTCTCAGTGTACCTTCTCAATGGCATCAGTCATCATCAGCATTTTCTGCTGTAAGTCTGCAAAATGGTGTGTCTAATTTAGGACCTCAGAACACAGCCAATGCTAAAAATTAGCTCTGCCATCTTGACTAGTCTGTGAGATGGATTATTGGAGAACCTTGCAGCAAATTCTGAGTGATGATTTAGTTCTACAAAATGTATCTCATCTTAATATAACTGATCTGGGTGTCCCTGAAAATTAATTTTTAAAAATTTTTTTGTTATTTAAAGGGAAAGTGTTAAGAGAATGGAGCTAGTCTCTTCTCAGTAGTGCTCTCAGCTGAGCAATACAACTAGAGACAATGGCAGAAACTGATGAACAGGACATTCCACCTGAAAATGAGGAAGAACTTCTTTACTTTGTGGGTGAACATGCATTGCAACAGGTTGCCCTGTTGTGGACTCTCCCGCACGGGAGATACGGAAGAACTGTCTAGACAGAATCCTGAGTAAGGTGCTCTAGGATGATCCTACTTGAGCAGGGAGGTTGGACCAGATGACCCACTGTGGTCCCTTCCAACCTGCCCCATTCTGTGATTCATCCTGATTTGAACATGATAGTTCTCTTTAGTGAGAGGGCTATAGACAAGCAAGATATTCAGCTAATGGGATCAAAATGGTGTTGGTATGCCTCAGCTTTCTCCTAACCCCTGCAACATACCTGCCTTCCTGGATCACAAAAATGAAGACTGTATCTAAATGCTTGAAGCTGTAGTGATGTGTCTACCAAGTTAACTCTAGCTGATACTAATTTGGGCTGGAAAATGAGGAGTGTTTTCCATATAACTAGTCTGTATAAAGATCAAGACAAAAGCATAATGGTGTGTGGGTCACTAGTCACTACAGAGAAGGTGCTGACAATGTCTATCTCTTTTCTTTGTCTAGTAAATGATATGTTAGCAAAGTCAGTCATTTTCAATTCTCCTTGCTCTGTAGGTGGTACGAGATTCAAGCAGAATAATGCTATTGGCCTCTCAGTCTGGCTGTCAGCTTTGAGCAGCGCTAGCACTTCATTCTCAACTTCAGAGATGGTATCAGGGCAACTATTACTAAAATATCTTAAAAAAACTCTGAAAGCTTGCATTTTGTTAGCTCTCCACAACACATGTCCCTTTGCCAGGTTGACTATTCTGACTCTTAAACAGATGTTGCTGGCAACGTAGATGAGTAGAATGGTATGATTTCCTCTCACCCCATTTGGACACCTATGAGCAACTAAAAGGAGGAAACACAGCCAACCAAAGGGTTTGCTTGCCTAAGCCTCCATGCCTTCTCATCTCCCTCTAAACACAACTGCCTTATTTCTTATACTAGCAGTGGAGTTTTGTAACCTTTTTTTTTTTTTTTTGGTGCTTATTTAACCCCTCATACCGTCTTTCCCTCTAACCCTCTGGGTTGTTATAACTATCTAAACCAGAGGAAAGCAAATCCAAAAACAACAACATAGGAATGGGTTTCTGCCAGTTGCTGCCATGAGTTTTGTTGAGTTGAGTTGGCCGGCTTTCTGTAAGGGGGCATAAACAGTGAAAGGTAACAAAAATGAAGTTTGTTCTTTGAAAACTGAGAGAGAGGAAGTGAAAGTGGAATGCAGCCAAAGTGATGGGCTATAAAGAGAGTCTTTTCAGCAGTGCTGTGAATAGATAAGAGTGGGAGAAGACTCATTTGTCAAGGGCAGAGAGGAGATGCCAAGGTGATTGGGTTAAGGGGAGATGAAAGCTGGAAGAGAGTGTGGCTCAGAGAAGCTTTTTAGTTATCCTTCAAAAACTGAGTATAGCAGGAGTGAGGACACATGAAGAGGCTTGAAGGAAGATGTGAGTGTTCAACGATGGTACCTGTAATACTTGAGAAAAGAAGTGCTGACCTGAGATCAAGTGTGCAGTGAAAGAGTAAAAGGGTGGTTGTAACTTGTGCTGCCCTGCTCCAAGGTTGTCCGAAAGGCAGGCTGAGGTTCAGTTTAGACAGAAGGAGACCACTTTAGATCAGTGGTATGATGAGGTCAACCCCACAGAAAAAAGGTTTGCAAATGCATTTGTAGATGAGGGCACACAGAGATGAGATGCAAACAAAAAGACATAGAGTCTGTCTTTGTTCCTTCGACGTGTATGCAAGAACCTCACTGTGCTGGTGGGTGACATGGATTTGTACTTGAACTTAAAACAGCCATTTGTAATAGTCTGTACCTGTCACTTCTTTTTTCTTAACAAATTGTGGTATGAACGAAACATATCTGTTTTTTCATTGTCTCATACTTTTTTGGGAGGGACTGTGATATGGCAAAAAATAAGGGAGGAAACTTCGGGTCACACTTTGATGCTGTTTTATTACAAATTTCTTATATTCCTCTGGTACTAAAGTGTTTCAATTCAAAATCAGCAAAATTTTTATTATGCTTGCTGCTTTATTCATTGCATCCAGATTATGTGTTGGTTATTAAGTATTGATTTTTATATTGCATTAAAAATTGTTATGCTTTCTTGGGCTTTGGTCTCTATGAATTATTTTCTTCTGAATGTATTGCTCTGTATTATGTTCTGTATTTTAACCTTTAAATGATAACTTGGTAGTGCAGATCCAATTTTGAGCTTTCTTTAAATTATAATAGAGAAAAATTAAGAAACAGCGAAGAATACTACTTTTGTGGAGAAGCTAGTGTTTTTATTTTAATTTTTAATTTTTAAAAAAACTATTTATGGTGACAAGTGATGCAAGCATTAGGACACACGTTGTCCACTGAAACAGTTCACATTTTTTCTTCTGGCTTTAAGAGAACAAAACAAACCCCAAATGCGAAGCTCTTCAAATATTTTCTCCTTCTACAAGTTTTTCATTCTCAGATGAGATATAGTAGGAATTTTGAAAATTATTCTTTTTAGCAGTTTATCCTGCTGCAGCCTCTCTTTCCTTCCCCTAGCAAATTGCATGCTGTTTTAGGTAACGGCAGACCAAAAAATGAATGCTTTGTCATATACACCTTTGTGACTATGGTTCCAAAGGATAACTGAAAAAATATTGTGAAACATGGGCATGTAATACTGGTATAAGTTCTAGTTGAATATGTAAGTGCTTTGTCTAATTTGAAAAAAGAGAAGCTAGTGCAAAAGTGAAGTGTGAGACTTTTTTCCATTTTTTTTCCTTTCAAATGTTCTCTAAGCCTTTATTATTTCTATTATAACCCTTAGGAGATGGAAAGCTAGAACCACACAAGATTTCTGGGTGTGGCTTATAATTTTGTAAAGAAATGTTTAGTATTCTTTTATAAATTTTCTCCCTTTTAACTCTTGAATCACCTTTTAGCTATTTAGCATCAAGCTGATGTTTTCATGAAAATATTTAATTCAGTCTTTAAAGGCTAAGTGGTGAATTTATGCTCTGACTAGTACTGGCATCCTATCAGTGCCTACAGGGACAGTTTTCAGCCACAGGTTTTTTTGCACTTAACTTCTGTGCAACATGCAACATAAATGGATATGTTTTCACTTGTGTGCTGGAGTGGTAAGATTGTCAGAATAGTGTTTCTCTGTTCTCCTTGCTGTGCTTTGGGCAGTGTGCCTTCAGGACATGGAGGGATGATTGGCTTCAAAAAGCTATGACTTCATTGCACAGCATAAAGCAGGTTTTATCCAACCTACAGGCTTACACTATTTTAAAAAGCCAACCCAGTGAGAATGTTTCTCCATTTAAGAAATGGAGAGATTAAACACAACTTGAATCTGCTTGAAAACTACTATAATATAGTTAAGTATTCTTGTAATAGTTAGTTTTAGTGAAACTCAAGTGCAGATTTTCAGATAAAAACACAAGTTTAAAGTTCTTGAGTTCAATTCCCTGGGAAGCCATAAAATAATATTATCTTTGTTTTTTAAATGGTAGTATTACTACTGTTCTGATTGTAAATATGTCTAATCTAAAATAGTGATTTCTTGCTAGAAGTTTATATGCCTATTGCAATTTCTCTGTTGAGAGTTTTTTTAATTGCACAAGTAAAGCCAAGTTCGATGGCATATCAGTAAGTTTTGTGCAAAATGGTGTGCTGATTTGTGCTGTTTGTTCACCAGACGTCTTGCTGAGGACCAAATCTGATGAGAGAAGAGATACATTATTTTCTTACATGCACAATTTATATTTTAAATCAGTTCAACAGCAAGTAGTGATTTGGCTACAAGATGTAAAGAAAGAAAGTGAGTTGTTAGCATAATGTGTGTTTCTCTGAGTGTTAAAGAGCTTTGCTGTCAGATTACTCTCTACCAATGTAATTTACCTAAAATATTTTCCTCATAGTTAGAAAATATTTTGATAAATCTTACTTTGCTGAAGAATGAAGTAACAACTGATACAAAGAGTAGTGTGTGAAATGAATCATCCATTTGACATTCATTTGATTCTGTAGGGCACATGTAAAGGAAGACTCAGATTTGTAAGTCCAAAAAGGAAAGGTAGAAGACAGAAGATAAAAGAAAAATCTCTTATTTCTTTGTGCTTGCTGTTCTCAGCTTGTTCAATATGAAAAGTTTTCATATAATTCTTGTTTTTATCTTAGATTTTCTGTGATACTTTAGTTCATCTTTAAGCATAACATTGCAAAGAACGATGTTATACTTGTCTTTGTGATTGAATAAAAGGTGTTAAAACCAGTAAGGAAGTGCAAAGCTTCATTTTGATACCAGGGAATGTATGAAGCATTGCTGAGGAAAGCTTAAGGTAAGACATTATTTTAATAGGAGATTATGCAAGGAGAGCCCAGGAAAGGATGGGCTGCTCCATATAACCTTAATTCTGGGAAGGTGATGGAACAGCTTGTGCTTGAAGCCATTTCCAGATATGTGAAGGACATCAGCAAATACTTTCTGCTTAGACATCAGTGGACACTGTCTTCCAAACAGGGAAGGTCCCACTGAGCACCAGGAAACACTAATACATTAATGTGGGGATTTTTTGTTTTGGGGGTTTTTTGTTTTGTGGTTTGTTGTTAGTTTTTGGTTTTTTGTTTGGTTGATTGGTTTTTTTTGGTTGTTTTTTCTTTTAACAGTGTGGGTTACTGAGCACCGGCACAGGTTGCCTAGGGAAACTGTGGAATCTCCATCCTTGGAGATGTGGCCTGGACATGGTCCTAGGCACCTAGCCTCTAGATGGCTCTGCCTGAGCAGAGGGGTTGGACCAGATGGCCTGCAGTAGCCCTTCCACACTCAACTGTTCTCTGATTCTGTAGATTGGGGCCCAGTATATCTTGAATTTGTTATTTGTTGGTCTGTATCTAATCTAGTCTTTCACTAAATTTGGAAGTTTGGCTGTCTCCTGTTGGTGTAGAAACCTTCACTGTTTTCAAAATACTTTTATACTGTTCTTCTTTCTAACCTTCCTTTCATCTTGCTGGATTTTATGAAAAGATATGCAAGATATTAAAGTACTTACCACTTTTCTTACTACAAAATCAGAAACTAGAGCAGTATCTGCACTTCTGATACAAAAGGATTTGGTTCTTAGTTTGGCAGCGCCTGTGTGTGTGAAGGTATATTTTTAAACTCAGTATGTACTGCTCATTGCCCTCCTATTTATGTGCCCAAGTTTTGTGATTCACTGCTAGCTCAATTCTTTATGTACCTTGACGTTGTTTCTTGAAAGATCTCTTCTGAGAGGTTCTTGTCATCCTCTTGAGGCTCTGGATTTATACAATGACCAAACTCTTAAATCATTTCTCTACCTTCTTGTTCTTATCTCCCTCTGAGGCTTCAGAAATGATCTTTTGTAACAGCTTCTGTTATTTTCAGCATCAGAGCTCTTGTATTTTCTTGCATTTAATTTGATCTTCCTTTTTGCACAACCGTTTAATATTTTATGCACTATCTTATGCTCACTTCCCCTTAGGAAGTCCTCAGCTTTCATGTTGGCCACATTCATTTTGAGCTCTGTGCCCCCATGTACCTTGAGCTTCTTTTAAACTTCAGTCTGCATAACTTACATACTCTTCTCTCATTTCCTCATTTGTCTGGCTTCTGCACTGATGCTGTGGGATTTGTGTTTGTTGTTCTCAAAGAGGAGACTTTTTTTTTTTGTTGAATATTTGCTCCTATTGACTAGCTGGAAGCTTTTGTTTTTGTCTTTTGAATGAAGTTTTAATAACTGATAGAAAAAGAGATGGGTTCTAGAACAAACTTTAAATAACTTATATTTTCCCCTGTCACCCTACTTTATGGCAAAACTGTCAAAATTGTAATAGGGTGGCACTGAAAAGCAGCGTCATGGAAAGGGACCTGGGGGTCCTGGTTGGCAGAACGCTGAATATAAGTTAGCAGTGCTCTGGCATTCAGGAGCGCCAACCCTCTCCTGGGGTGCATCAGGCACAGCATTGCCAGCTGGTCAAGGGAGGGGATTGTCCTGCTCTGCTCTGCGCTGGGCCAGCCTCACCTCTGAGTGCCGGGGGCAGTTCTGGGTTCCACAATATAATAAAGAGATGAAATTATTAGAAAGTGTCCAAAGGAGGGCCACAAGGATGGAGAAGGGCCTAGAGGGGAAGCTGTAGGAGGAGTGGCTGAGGTCACTTGGTCTGTTCAGCCTGAAGAAGAGGAGGCTGAGGGGAGACCTCATTGCAGTTACAACTTCCTTGTGAGGGGAAGAGGAGGGGCAGGCACTGATCTCTTTTCTCTGGTGACCAGTAACAGGACCCAAGGGAATGGCCTGGAGTTGTGTCAGGGGAGGTTTAGGTTGGATATCAGGAAAAGGTTCTTCACCCTGGGGGTGGTTGGGCACTGGAACAGACTCCCCAGGGAAGTGGTCACAGCACCAAGCCTGACAGACTTCAAGCATTTGGACAATGCCCTCAGCCACATGGTGTGACTCTTGGGGATGTTCTGTGCCCAGGAGTTGGGCTTGATGATCCTGATGGATCCTTTCCCACTCAGCGTATTCTGTGATTCTGTGATGTGTAGTTGTTAGGCCTGCTTTTGCAGTTGAGTTGGTGGCAGGATTAGTAGAGATAGAAGTTGAGCTGTGAACTTATTTCTTCCAAGTCCTTATTTAATCTTTTTTTTTTCCCTTGGAGAGTAGGTTACAAAATAAACTAACAGTCAATCTGCAGAAAAATTTGGGATTTCATGCGCTGTTTGTAGGGCTATCTTCATTTAACACTCCTGCTGAGTTTAATCTTATTCTTATCCATTGCTTTTTAACAGCATATTATAAGAATATTTAGGAGAAATGCCAGAGCCTGTGATATCTATATAAGATTTTTCTATAGATAAGCACTATCAGTGTCTTGGAAAAGGTATTGTTTTCAGAAGCCGCATTGTAAGACGGAATATCCATAAAAAATAATCAAAGTGATTAATGTATTTTTAGAACCCTCAACTGTGTTCTTGAAGTCAGAGAACTTGCTTGCTGTCATTTTATTATTGGTGTAGGTATGAAAATATTTATTAATTTCAAGTACATGATTCCACCCCTCAATCCCCCAATTTTTTATATTCAAATGGTATAACTTCTTGTCACCAGTGCAATTGGTCAGAAGTTTGCTCAGTGTACTGCAGGAATACTGAAGCTTGCAGCCTATAAGCTGAAATATGAAATAGTTTTGGTGTTCTGTGGATGTTTTAACTTATCTATTGATGAAAATCTACACATAATTTCATGAAACTGTTGATTCTTCTCATGGTTTCAGAAATGTCTTGTGAACTGAAATGGAAATTCAGTTTGGTACCATTCAGAAATGGTAGCTTCAGTTATAGAAAGTGATCTGCGTATGTAGGGCTGTTTGCTCTCCTCTGCCTTGCCCATGCCAAGGAAGGATGAAAAAGACATTAAGCAACTGAGACTTTTCACAGCTACCTGCTATCACCTCTCCAGTAAAGAACAGAAGAACTCCTTTTCCCTGGAGAATAAGAGGAAATTTAAAGACACTTTTGTTTAGATTATGTTTTGTTTCGTTTGGAAACTGAAGGACAGAGAACGTAATAGAGGCTGATCTTTTGAAGAAAAAGAGACCTTTGTCTCTTTCCTTTTTCTCTCCAGTTCACTGCTGGTAAAGCATGGAAAAGATTCCTCTTGGCAGTGAATGTGAAGATTTTTGAAATTGGAAATATACAAGGCTTTTCCAGGCTGGGTATAGAGAGAGAGAGAGGCTAATTTAATGGAAGAAATTTAATAAATGGCATGGCCAGGTAGATCACATCTAATTGTGAATCTTCATGCTCTGCCAATATTTGAGGTTAGGCTAAATGCTGCCATTAATTGTGATATCTTACTCTGAAGAGTAGAGGAAAGGATGTCCACCTGAGGCTTTTTGCATTCTCAATAACTTGCACCTAATAATTATCAAGTTCCCATCTTTCCTTTCTAAAATTAGCTATGATTAAATTAGCTATTTATTAATAAGGAATATGGAAGGCAGAAAATGAAAAGAAATATGCATAGATCAGACTTGATTGTAAGCTGTTTAGCTTTTTTCCCCCTACTCTTCTCCTTTGTTATTGCACTACTTAATGACTTTTGGAGGGTGGGATTGGTTCTAATTTCACAGTGATTTATAGCAAATACTGATTTAGGAGAGGTTTGTCCAATTTCTTGTCAGAAAAAGTTGTATTTATAGGGATGTTTAGATTATTTGACTGTTACACAGCACCAACAAAAGCCCTACAACTAAAATATAATAATGTTAATTTAGGAATAAATTACGATGTTTCCTATTTTGTTGTTGGAGTTTATATTCCATTGGTGCTATTGGATGAGACTTGGAGTCCCATGTTCAAGTTACTAAGCTAAGAGGGTGATTAAAACTTCCTGATATTAAGAACAAGTTTAGAAAAGATTAAAAAACTTTTGCAGGTAGTTGAATTTACTTGGCTTTTACTGCTGTTACTTGAAATCAGTTATTTTGTGTAATGAATTCTACTACAAAATAAGATACCACTCTAAGGAAGACAAATAGTATTTAGTATGACTTCTCCTTGTAACAGAGAATCTGTAATTCTCCTTAAGTGTAGCTCTTTTAAAGGTTATTTTTTTAACATTAAATAATGCCTCTGATCTTCTGCTTTTTTAGATGCCATAGGTTAATTAAGGTTGTTTCAGTGTTAATTTCAGTAGATAATACTTAACATAAGCATTTTAACAGAAGTAGTTAAAATTTGTTCTCAAACTGCATTAACATCAATTCTTAATATAGTCTCAATAGGTGTTTGAATGCTCTGCAGTCAAGGTGTTTTAAAATAATAATAGAATAATAATAACAGAAATAATGTAGTGCCTTTAGGAGATGAAAACATCCTGTGCTTCAAGGTGTGCTATAATATAAACAGGTAAATTAATGTGGTAGGTGGGTGATTTTTAAAAGCAGAACTTGTACCTGTATGTATATGACTGAAAAGAGACCTGCTATAGCTCCTTTATACTCTTCAACCTTTGAATTCACCACTCAATGGGAGAAGAAAAAAGTAAATTTTCAGAGGACTTTTACCTGACATCACAGATCAACATAATTTTGTACTGGGTTCTTGCCATGGAGCTATCTACTTTGATAGATTTAGGGCTATTCATTATGATTTTACAGCAGGTGGTGGCGAAAAATAAAAGCATGCTCTCAAACAGAAGGAGCAGATTGTTCCACTAGTCATTTGAGCCAAATGAGAAAAGAGTATTTCATCCCTGATGCAACACCTTCATACATGGAAGTCCCAAAAGAAACCATTGGTAACTGAGCCCTGTGTACAGGAGAAATTGTGCTGACAAAACTTTGTTTTGTGCCTCTAGTAGATCTCTTCTCTTATGCTGTTGGTTTGCTGTTTCCTTCTCCTCCTGGTCTTCTTGTTCCTAGTGGATGAGTTTCCTCACTCACAACCAGCTCCTTAAAAGGGAGGGGCATGAACTTTGAGATATTACTAGTGTGTTTTACATTCTGCATAACACCAGAAGTGGTTAGATGCAAAAACAGATCTCAGAACTAAACTGTAAACTCGGATGCTTTCAACTGTCTTTCAATACATGCCATTCTGTGCCTGAAAAAAGTCCTTTGCCATGCTGATAGGTTATAGTACTAAGTAGCAGAGAACACTTCCAAAATCTAAATATTGAAACTGCCATACAGAATGTTTACATGCTATTTGGGAATAGTATCTTTTAGCTAGAAGTCAGTAGATCTCCAGTGCACCATCCCTATAATGATATTAATAATAAATGTTATGAGTATCTTTAATTTAATGTTGTTGTGCAACTGCCTGTTTCTATTCTATATAGTAGAAGTGCATAATCTCTAGGAAGTGCAGTGAGAACATTGGAATTGTTAGATAAAGATCAGTTATTCAAATTCAGAATCAGTTTTTTCTTTTTGTCCTGAGCTGATGAACTGGGAGGCCACAGTAAAGTTGTACTGGACATCCATTTATCAATGGGAGTTATTGACATGTCCTTCTTCTAGTCTTAAGCTTATTTATATTTTAACCTGGTGGAAAAAAGATCTGTTTAGCTCTTCTTTCCTGGGTTGTGATAAAAGGAGGTAGGATAAATCCAAATCACAGGGCAATGTCAGTACCAAGTGTTGCTGCTAAGGAATTATCATTATGATTTTAAAACTATGCAATTGATTTTTAAATTTAAATAAATAAATAAGTATTTAAAAATAGCTTTTTATAGGTATTTTGGATTTGTGTGGCAAGGTTTTGGTGGCTAGGGGGGTTACAGGGGTGGCTTCTCTTAAGAACTGCCAGAAGCTTCCCCTGTATCTGTCAGAGCCAGTGCCAAGCTCCAAGACAGACCCTGGCTGAGCCTGTCAGAGACAGTGGCAATGCCTCTGGGATAACAGATTTAAGGGGAAAAATTTTCTGTGTGGCAAAAGGGTTTTTAAGATTTGATATTATTTTTCATTACCCTACTCTGATTTGATTGGTAATAAATTGAGTGTGGTTTGCCCATGATGGTAATTGGTGAGTGACCCACAGGTATTTCAAAATATTTTTCCCTCCCCTGAGGAGGGGATTGATAGAGCAGCTTTGGTGGGCACGTGGTGTCCAGCCTGGGTCAATCCCCCAAAATAGATGATGCATAAGTTTTGACTATAAGGTCTTTATTAAATCTTCATTAAATTTTGGTTAATTTTGAATATTTTGTGATTAATTTTGAGATTAAATTTAGGTTAATCTTGATGACCTTGTTATTAAGCAGAGCTTTAATTTATTTTCTGAGAGTTCAGTGTGGGATATTAATCTTTCTTTTTATAATGAACATTTAAGATTCTTTATCTTTCATAGATGAAAATGGACATGTAGGCAGGAAATTTTTTGAGGCTAGCATGATTTATCACTTATCTTTTAGAAGGACGTTGAAGGGGAGTGTGTGAGTTCTCAGTCTGTTTAAGCTGAAGTTGATAACCTAGTGAAGCTTGTGAGAAAAGATAACGGACACAGTGAATTGTTGTTTTGCTTGGTTTCTGTGAAAGGTAAATGTTTCCCAAATACTTCACAAGCAACTGAGCAAATTTGATTGATCCAAAATACAATTAGTAGTTTGACAAAATAATCAGAGATATTTAAAATTCTGTCTTCTTAGCTATCTATTCCAGCTGTTGGTGGAGTGTTTGTTCCCGATGGACGACCTGTGTTTTTCCTTTTGCTTGTCTTTGATTGTTGAGGGTGACTTGATGGCTGCTGCCACCTCCGCAGGTGGGGCAAGTCATGACTCTGGTTGATGCTGTCCCATCCTGCTCTTCTGGGCCATGTCCTGAGGGCAGTGTTGTTTGAAGAGAGGAGATTCTACTTATGGCCTTCCAACCCAGTCCCTTGACCCACATCAGGCTGCTGAGGTTAGACCAGTCTGGTGTATTACTCTGATCACTGCTGCTGCTTCTGTCTTTTTCAGAAGCATGATAATAGAAATATAAGATAAATGTGGATTTAGGTACTGCAAGATCCAAGAACGTTTGGATGTCAGCACTGTGTACTTCCAGCTGGGAGATTGAGCAGCCGTGCACAAATCACAGTGGTAGGATATGTGTGTTGGTAGGTTTGGACAAATTCCAGTGGCAGGGTAGTATTGAAGAAAAATTGTAAGTTATGCATCAGTGGTAGCTAAAAGAATGTGGTGGTGGTAGGTAATGGAACAGTGGTTGGTAGTGAAGCACCATTTTATTGAGTTTTGGAGGAAGTTACAAATGTCTTAGTAGGAGATTTCTGACTTATCGTCCGTAGGATATTAGCAGACTGCTGTCAAAATGTTAGGCAGCAAATATGAATGGCTGTTTGAGTTCAGCTGCTGAACTTCATTGGAAGGTAGTAAATGTTCATCAAGCTGATCCACTGTCTTCCCTGAGCAATGCTGTTACATTATTGTGGACAGTGACCCAGTAGCTAAATTAGGGTGCTAATAAGTCCTGGCCTACTGTGTGCTTTTGTCAGATGTGGTTTTACGTTTGAGTGGTTTAAGATTTGATTTAAAATGTATACAGTTTTGAACAAATGACTGGGAACAAAATATACCATTGCAGGTTTCACCCACCCACCACCTCTTCTCCTTGTGTTTTCCACACAGCATGTCGCACCAGGTTTGTCTCTTTCTGCCTGGAATTACTGAAATAGCATGCAGGCAATTGACTGTTAAAAGAGAGAAGGAGAGGTCTAAATTTGCTCATGTTTTAAATCTTAAGGAGTAGTCTGCAGGGGGTTTGAAATGCTTGGCCTGTCTTGTGTAGTACTGGATAAAACACTACAGAATTAGTTGTTGACCTGCCTTGAAAAGTCTCGGTATGTTGGTAAGTGGTAAGGTGGCAGTGTGCTCCATGAGAGGAAGCTATTGGTTCAAGCAGTTGTTACAGGGTTGATTTTGTAGTGGGTTGATAATCTGCCCTGATAAACTTTGCTCATATGTATATGATAAACGCGCACTTGCTTGTTCTGTGGGTGCAGCCATGAGGTTGGGATTGCTTGCTGGGTATTAAAAGGCGAGTTGTTATTGCTAATCAGAACCCTGATAACTAAAATTAATAGTGGGTACAAAGACAAGCAATTAAGGACATTCATCTTCTAAATGAGTCTAAAAGATTCATTGGTGGTTTAAATTTATATACTGAGGGCACTTAAGCCATTAAAAAGGGTAATGGGTGCCCTGCAGGCATGTGCTTCAAAGCCATATGTCATTTCGGTGCTGGGACAGCAGACTGATAACTTCCCTTTAAGGGAAACTGCTCTTCATTTATCAATAAACTGTTGAAGGAAATGTACATTTTTTTGCTGTAGAGTGCTCATAGAGGTGTAATGTAAGTTAAATCAAAATGCAAGATTTATGTTCTAAGTCTTTTTGGTGTTATCATAATAGATGTTAATTAGAAAAGTCTCTCACTGGTAACAGAGGGCACTGGAGTTGGGATTTTGAAAAGTATAAATATTTCTCTGACACACAAATATTTCTCTCGTGCCTTGCAGTCTTTGACAGTGACACTGATGTAGTAACCAACAGGGAATGAGATGTTGGGGTTTTTTTGTTGCTGCTCTTGATGCTCTGCTCATGTTTCACAGGGTGATGTTTGAACAAGTTTTGTTAATACAGAGATGAATATGACGTTTTAAGGGTTTATGGTACAAGGATTTAGCACAGATTTTGCTTCAGTGTAGAATTTTCTTTCTTTGTCCTTGCCAGCTGAAACATTGGTTAACAGGTAATTCTGGGGGTGCCTGGGTATGTATCTGGCAATGGGCTTTGGTGAGGTAGGATTATCTAAAACTTGGTTTTGTCATTCATTCAAAATTACAAATACTTTTGCAGATTTTTAGGAACTATTTGAGTTATTGAAGATGCAACATGATCTCTTGGTGTGGGACGCTGTGCAGATTTGTTTATGGAATTTAGTAAAAGGAAATTCCTCTTCCCTAAATATGAACACTGTTTGTGCAAACTCTCTGCCTGTTACCTGATACTTGAATATTCTGTTTTGGGTAGGTTAAAAGCATTTTCATTCTCAATTTGGTGACACATGTGCCCATTCCTCCTTTCCTTTTTCTCTGGCCTTTCTGAGTTCTACACCATGTATGTCTTGTACAGGGGGCAGGAATGAGCACAGGCTGTAGTTCTTGATGGTCCTCAATCTCCCCTTTCCCACCTCCAGCCCATTTGCCTCTGGGGTGTATGTGAGCTGGTGAGACCCAGGCAGGCATGGAAGAGTGTTGGCTGTTTATGCTGTGGTGGGAAAGGGGAGATTGTACTTCTCCCATATTTTGTATTTAAAAAGTCAGACAACAAAGTTAATACAAACACCCTGTTATTCTAGAAGTGTCTTAGCAAAAGGAACTTTTGTTGTGATAAGTGTTGCTATTTGGATTGATGTGCCTGAGTTACTGAGGACAGGGAGAAGTGGATACAAGAACTTTCTCCACTGACTTCCAAAAATGGTCTATAGTCTAGTTCTTGGGTTCTTATATAAACTTCTCTGGATTAAAAAATACTGCCTAAATCATAACGAATGCAGTGTGTTTTCTCTTTCACTCTCTCCTGGTATTGCCTTTTGTTTTTGAGCAGGAGGAGCAAACTCTAGGGCTGTGTGCCATGAATAGAGAGAACAGCTTGTGCAGAATTGTATGCATGACATCTGTACTTTCTTGCCTTTATGCTCTGCTTTTTCCTTTGACCAGGCTCTTTTGATTCCTTTGTTTCTTCCTTCTCAAACCTTGATCTTTTTCTGTGATTGTCATGCTTTCTTCTCTTTTTCCCAGACTATTTAATGGCCTTGAGTTAATAATGGACTAAAAAAGTTTCTGAATGAGACAGGGCAGATATTACTGTTCTGCATGGGAATTCTGTCTTTTTTTTTTTGCCTCCCATCATTTACATTCCTCCCATTTTTCTTTCTCTCTGTCACTTCTCCTCAGAACTTCTGTTGTAAGGTTTTCATATCTGTTGCTTTTGTGACCCTGAAAAAATGCCTTGCTATGTTATGCTAGACTGATTTAGTAAATCAAGATTACCAAATTCATTCTGCAGCAATTATTTAATTTCTAAGTAATTCTAATTAATTTTTCTGACTGTTTTGGGCACAGTATTTATCCTTGTTGTCAGTGTTTGGACTGCTTATTCTTTCAATGCATCGGATTTTTGATTTTCATCTTTGACCTTGGTCCATTATTTTCAATTGCCCCTGTGGTTTAGATAGCATGTTGCTTTTTGTCATGCAGATATGTTTCACTTGGATTGGTGACTTCAGGCTATGATTTGCTCTGAAAGAAGGTGCTCTTGGGGGAAATTGGTTGTGGAGTAGCGATGTTTTTACCAAAGAGAGTGGAACACTGATGAGTGAGTTGTTTGCAGGCTTTAGCTTTGTAAAAGCAAGACTGTGAACTGTGGTACAAGGCTGTGCAGGCACTGCAGTTGTGGTGGGCCCCTGAGAAACACTTCTGTTTGACTCTTGAAAGATCTCTGCTTTTAAATAAACTAATAACAAGTTTCTTCTCTAGGAGGATGCACATTTGATGATGGTCCTGGGCCCTGTGACTACCACCAAGACCTGTATGATGATTTCGACTGGGTGCATGTCAGCGCTCAAGAGCCTCACTATTTGCCACCTGAAATGCCTCAAGGTGAGAAACCTCATAGATATTGAAGGATAAGTTTCTTTATAAATTTGGAGCCTCACTGAATATGGCCTCAAGGCCATGCTCTGAGATCCCCATTCTAACCTTGATAAGGGAGGTAATAAAAGGAAACAAAACTAATATATATAACAGTCTTGGTAGTTGAGAAGCCTTAGATCAAATCCCCCTTTAAAGCTGGGATGAGATATAGGGAAGGGAGAAAGGAAGCCACAATTTCCTCTTTATTCTGTGTGGAATTCCTCTTGACTTTAAGTCAAATTCTGTGTTTTATATGACAGCTAATGTATCGATTCAATTATTCAGGTAGGCACTAGAAGAAATGGTGAAAAAAGGGATATATGCAAAAACCCTATGCACTGGTTCCTTCCCTCCCCTCCCCCCAACCTCCTATTATCCGAAGGTAATCAGAAAAGCTTTGATTTATGGAAATATTGCTGTTGTTAATTACTATTTAGGACAGGTAATGAATAACTGAAGAGGCACAGCCTACATGACCTTGCCTGCTCACCTTTGATGAACAGCTTAATCGGCGCTTCCCAGACAGCATGATATGCTGAGAGAATGAAAGCATTTGAAATTCAGCTACATTTTCCAATTAATAATACATTAAGTAATTAATCATGCAGAGGAGGAAAAAAGGTCATGGCTATTTTATTTGTATCTAAAAGGTTTTGTGAAGTGAGGTGTGTGTGGAGAAGGAGTGGGAAATGTTGCCACACAGAAGTAACCTCACCTCTGCACCGTTCCTTCCCCTGCTTTTTCATACTGTTGTGAATTATTAATGGTGGTTGATCTATATAATTTTACTTCTTAACTGCTACCTAGCTGGGTTACCCCTGCTTTGGAGTCATCGATATGAGCAGGTGTTACCATGCCCAATAACTTGCAAAATAGTTTAATTAAGCAAGACCCACACTTTATTTAATGGACTTCTTGGTGCTTCAGTTTTGCATAAGGAAGAATAAATTTAAAGCCTGAAGCCTCAACATTCGTGATGGTCTTATATTAAAAAAAGCTCAAAACAATATCTCTCCTAGTAAGGCTGAAATTAATTACTATTCTGTTTGCATTTTTCAGAATCTACATGTTTTTTTATAAAGGTTGGAGGTATCTTTATTGTGATGGAAGCACTATATTGGGAAATGTTGGTATTTTCAGACTTTTGGCACACCTTGTCTAGGAAGAAGAGCAATTTGAGGAATTGTATTTTGAATGAACCTAAATGACAAGATAGCTTCTTGCTTACCCCAAATAACATACCTGTCATCCTTAGGCAGTTTTCAGAGTTAAATGACACAGTGCTCTCTGGTATGTGATTTCTGTTCAATTCTGCTACAGACTCTTTTTTTTCTCTGAGTGTAGCACATGGATTCTTTCAGAGGAAGTTCTTATTTTTGCATCTCTATGCAAAATTGTGGCTGCTCAATAAAATCTATCAGAATAAAGGAATTTTTCAGAGATAGTCCAAAACAGATACAGCAGAAGCTCTGGTTATTCTTTTTTTCTTTCTTTGGTCAAAATGCTAGGCTTCTTGTTAAAGTGCTAGGCCAAGCTTGATGTTTGGTGACTGACATGTGGACTAAAACTAAGCCTCAAATATGTTATGGTCTGATGAGCTTTCCCTTAAGAAGTTCAGAGTCTTCAGATTCTGAAGATGCATGCCATATCTAAATATTTAAGTTCATTTGTGTTTGAAATAGCATGATTTTAAATTAAGTCTAAAAAGGTAGCCTGGTTCTAACATGAGTGCTGAATTCTTCTCGTGGATCTTCAGGAAATGGAACAGCAAGAGGTTCAGGCAAAAGCAGAAGGAAAATAATTGTACAGTCATCTGCTGTGCAGTGTTTTAACATTGGTGACCCTTCCTGATTACTGTTGAAACTGTAGGCTTGAAAGCATTCTACTATTCATGAAGAAGTTATCCAAGCAGAATAAGATATGCTAATGAAAGTATAGATAAAATTAAACTGCAGCAGTTTTCAATTTGAAAAATGCTATGTTTTCTAACCTGTAGAAGCTAGGAATCTCTTAGGGTCCACTGTTTCCTGTTCAGTCAGTGAAATAGAGCAGAGAAGGGAAGGAGTACCTAGAAAAAACTAAGTAGGAAAGAAAACGAAGTCCTAGGGTAGGGGCTGTTTTCTTTCCATCTCTTCTTCTCAGGCTCTATAATCCTTAACCTAGGCACAAAGCTCCTTGATCGACACCTCCTCTATATGGACACCCTTTGCAGTGTTTGGAAACCTTGACTTTCACATCTCTTTGGAATACAATAAAATGGGGGCTCCAAACATAGATTTGTCTCGGGAGGAGCACTGCTTTACCACTGTGATAAGAAGGTAATACCCTTACAGTGAGTATGCAGCTTTCAGGGCTCTAACTTTACCAGGTTCACATGGAATCATTGTAGTTATAGAGGCTTTTACTCAATTTTCAAATGAAAATTTTTAGTCTTCAGTATCTTCAGTACTTCTTCAGAAAGACTTATTAAAAAAAACCCCAAACAACAAAACTCCCCAAAATAAAGAGTGCAAGAGAGAATAGGATACGTAAAAAAATAGTAAAAGGGAAAAAACTGACAATTGCTAATGTTATGGCAATTGCTAAATTGACAAGTGCCAATGTTTTACTTTTGATTCAAGGGGGGTGGTGGTTTAAATCAATGTTGTACTTTGGAGAGCGATGATGAATCATGAGAAATTTCAGACCTAATGGCATGTGCTTCAGAGTGCTATGAAAATATGAAAACTTCTCCTAATGGAAAACATTTTACAAGTGTAGCAATAGTAAATGCTATTGGTAAAGCAAGTATAATTACCTCTGACTAATTAATGCAACTTCAGATATTTCTTTAGACTGACCTACATTGTATTTCTCAAGCTGTAAGCAGAGGCAAAAGCCACTTACCTCCTGTTATGGGAAAAATAAATGAGTAATAATGATTAATTTAAAAATAAAGCGAGCACTTAAAGCAGGTGCTTGAGTACATCTTTAAATACCAACTTGTAAATTGTCTGAACTGCAGCTTACATGATAAAATCTTTGGATTACTTAGTAAGACCTGGAAAAACACCTGATTTCCAACATTAGCTTTCTGAAAGCAGTGAAAGCGACTGTGCTAGATCAAGCTAAAGACCTGCTGGTGTTGAGTGTAGCCATTAGCAGTTGCCTAGGCAAGAATGTAGAGGTAGGACAAATAAGTGCTGATCGACGCCCTGGCTGCTCTCCTACTTTCCAGCTGTTTGGCATTTAGGAATGTTCTCAACTAGAAACAGCCTTTATTAGTAATATTCTCAAGGAGTCTACTGTTTTGCCCTGTCAGCCTTGTCTTACTGTGTGCAGGCTCCTTGAAGGCTTCAGGTATCTGCTATGGGCTAAAACAGAGTGCCAGGTTTTGTTATGGAACATGGGGAAATGCAGCTCTTCTTGCTTGTTTTGGACTTGCACATGACTTCTCTGCTAAATATGTTGGTCTTACATACAGGAAGTGTGCACAGCTGAGTACTAATCCTCACCTCCCACCCACTCATTTTTTTTTAAATACCTCTTAAATAAAATAGACACTTTTCTCTGGACCATCATTCCTAGGTCAAATGGTCCAAGACTACTGAAATGTTCCATACGTGGAAATGGTTCTGCAGCTGTACATTTGCATTTTGTGGGAGTCAGGGCTGGTAAGCAGGTGTTGTATTTTTGTAGACATGGTGACAAAAAGTGAAGTCCAAGTATTTACCTTGTGGTCCTTGTCCCTCTAAAGAAAGATATCTTCTAGATGTTAAAGCAAACCCTTTAGAGCACTTATTATGTTTTCATGTGTGTTATTTTTATACATCATGCTAAACAAGATAGAAATTGGAGAATGCTCTTAAGCTGAAATCCAATTTTGTCTGTGGATATTTTCCAGTTATTTTAGGGGATTATTCATTGTGTGTGGGTAACTTAATTTTGCAGTATACAAGAGTAAATAATAGTGCTTTCTTATACCACTGGAGATGTGCAAAGGGAGATTTTATCTATATTAATAATACATTTACTTATGGTTTTACTCCTAGATAGATAGTTTATTTACCCTGTTTGCTTTGCCTGTTAAAAGCAGCATTACTCTGGGGCTATGCAAGGTCAGGGCATGAGAGCCTGTAATGGGCTGTGCGATGGGAGCCACTTAATGAAGTGCCTTTTTAATGTAAGGGCTATTACCCTCCTGGTTACAAATGCATTTTGAAGAATGTCTAAATTATAGTGGACAATACTGACGTGCTGAGATGGACATCTTATTTCTGATCTCTCAGATGGATAATGTTCCTGGATTGGATGTGTGCTAATTTTTTAAAATTGGTTTTATAGAAATCTGAGAAAACTAAATTAACAGCAGTGGGGGAGGTCCTTAGCTGCACTTGTCATCTGCCATGACTAAAGAAAAACAAATTAAATCTTTAAAGGTATTCCTTAGTATTATAGAGTTTTGCAAATGCAAACGTTATTTGTTACAATGAAGAGTGTTGCAGAAATAATATTTCACGTTATAGAAATTATATATAACCTGTTGTGCTGCCTTGTTAATGAATAAAACTAAATTCACTACTCTGAAAAAAAAGGAAAAGAATCAAAACAATCCTGAAAAGCAAAACATTAACATATTCTGGTTTAGGTTGATATTTTGGGGGAAGATTGCAGAGTTACTTTAGAATGGAGAACATATATGGTGAAAGGTATTGGAGGAAATCTGTTGACAAATAATCTTAGGCTCTACTTTCATGGTTCTTTTTTATGGTTTTTAGGTAGAATATCTGACTGCTCATTACCACATCCTGTCACGCCCAGAGGCATTCTCATGTTTCTGCCTTCTCCCAGTTGTTTTGATGTGCATGTGGTTGTGTACTTGTGTGGATTGGAAATAAAAAAAGAAAGTATGGAGCATGGGTCAGTTTGTTAGCCCAGTTAGCTCATTGTGCATCTGTAAAAAGATTTGCCATGCTCGTGCAGCTGATGAGGACCATATTAGCTCATGGCATGAGTGGGTACAGAGCTTGTGTAAACCTCTAGGGCACCTGAAAGAAATATGAAAATTACATCCTTAGATTTGCGTGCAACTTAAATGTTACTGTACAAATAGTGTTGAATATTTGTTGTGATCTGAAAGGTCAGTTGTTCTCTATTTAAGTTCTGCCTTGTACAGAAAGGAAATAACTTTTGTGTCACCAGCATGACCCAAAATGAATTTCAGCGCAGGACCAATGTCAGTGTTTATGAAATGTATAACTGAGAGAGGGCAGCCAAAAGGTCATGAAATTTGTGTTTTAATATAGATTTCATATGGATGTAGCTCAGGAAGGAAAGCTGTAATGTAAATGTCATATAGATGAGACTTTTGGCCTTTTACTTCACTTAAACCTGAATTTTTCTCCTGTAAAAATGAATCCACCAACCCATGAATAAATTTAAATTATGTGGAAGTGTAAGGGTACAGTCAGACGAAAGCTAACTGGGAAGCAGTGTCTAGTGAAAAAAGATGTATTTCTTGAGACATGGAAAAGATTGAGAGCTTGGCAGGGGGAGAACCCTCACCATGTCCTGGGTTACTGAGCTCTTGCACAGTGATGCTGCTCCACGCGTGAAGTGGCAGCTTGCTGTTTTGTGCTACAGAAGCGTGAACATCAAACAGGGTCTCTTTCTGGGTCTCTTTATTTTAAGAGAGGCGAAAAAGTTTACTAGTCCACTGAGCAGCTAAGAACTGAATTTTCAAGACCTTGCTGCTATAGGACTTGCTTTGTTGGTGTAAAAATCAGAGAAACTGTGCGTGAAGGAATTTGTTGACTAGTCCATAGATTGGAAAATGCAATCCCAGAATATAGTGGCTCTAAAATTTGATAATTGAAAGCTTATCTGGGTTGCTCATAACGTTATGAAGTAAATTGTAAAAGCTTGGGTTGTCTGTCTGGAGCCGCTAAGAAATTCTGGCTGTCTTTCCCCCTTTTACATTTCTTTATGTGATAGGATGGATATGTTTTATTTAAGGTGGCTGCATTTTTTCATTGGATGCTTAAGTCTTCATATTCTCCTTCACCCCAAAAGCTGACTGGTATTTATTTCCTGTTTAGCTTGTCAATGCACTGCAGAGCTGAATTTATTTGAAGTACTTCTTTGATCAGAAATACATATTTTCCTGCCTTTCCAGTAAACCTTTTGCTTTTTTTTTTTTGTCTGTGTTATTTGTTAGTAGCATCTTTAACAGAAAGAAGCCTACCTTGTTAGTCCAGTGCAATTAATGTCTGCCTAAAGAATGCATGTAAACATCCTGATCCTATTTGGCTCATTCAGTACAGTGCACTATCAATCTATTGACTAATTCCAAGGATTCCCTGTTGTTCTCAAATACACTTGACTTGGTATAAAGTGAACAGTGGAGTGGCACAGGGAAGGCTTTATAGATATTGCACAATGTATCAGTGCTTTTGTGCATTTAGATAAGCCGGTTTTTTGTGAAGAAATTTAGGTGTGAGTTTAGTAAAATTTTTGTACTAATAGTAACAGCTTTGGCATATGAGTAACAAATGTCTTGGGTTTTCATTCATTGATACAGACTTCTTGCTGAATTTGCACAAAATTACTTCACCTTCAAGGCCAGCTGCTACATCCGCTTATCTACACTGATTTGGTTGGTTTTGCTTTTTCTTTTCCTCTTCTAAGTTTTGTTCAGCCTTACCCCTTCCATCCAGTGTAAGCTGTATAAAATGCAGCCTTCTGAGAAACTGCTCCTTTTTCCTTGTTCTTTTTTTTTTTTCCTAGTTCAATATTTGAAGTATGTTTGTATGTTGTTCTGAATCTGAACTACTAAATTAAAACAAGGGGAGAAACCTGTTTGTTATAGATAGAGTTTCAAAGTAGTAGGTCAACCTTGGACAAATCCACCTTTCCCATCCTGGTACCGTCAGAGCATTTGTAACAGTATTCTTGTTTGTGACAGAGCCTTCTGTCAAGTGGTGCAGCTTTCTGGCTTCTGGTATCTGTATCTCAAGGAGTTCAAACGGTATTGGTCAGCACGGTGAGCAGGGAGAAATGACCAGCTCTGGTCAACTCTTGCCTTTCTTGGTCAGAAGCCTGGGCTGTAAGTGGAAGTGTTTCATTGCTTGTATAAAGTCAGCTGCTGCTGTGGGAATTGTAAATGTCAGTAAGAGGCATTACCTGCAACTGCTATTTTGGTAGCATTGTGAAGGTTGAACAAAAAGCAAAATGGTGCTGTGCTGGCCTTTCAGAATTGAAGGGAAAACAGGGTTGAAAAGCACCTTGGTAGCCTGGAAGGTGTTACAGATTATTTGAGGCATTTAGAGGCATTCAGAGTGGGCAAAGCTAGAAGTCCAAAGCACAGCAAGGAGCAGTGTTTGTTTGGTTTCTCACAGTTTACCTGCATGGAGAGGAGCAAGCCAGCCCGGCTTTTGAGTAGTGTATCTGCCTGTTGTGCCATTGTCCAACCATCATTTTCACTCTCACTTTCTGCTTGCGTGTGTATATATATGTATTTATTCTTTTCTCCTGAAGATAACAGTTGCCTTGCCTTCAAATTTTCTGGGCTATTTTGGAGTGCACTGGAGGGTCAGACCCAAGTTAAAGTAGTGCTGCTTCTCACGTGGCTTCATTTGGCTCAGAGCAGGGGCAGACCTTGTGTCCTCCTGCTCACAGAGCAAGGCATAGGGTCAGCACATCTGGTAACCTTGAATCCTCTGTTTGGCACCCTTTGACTGGACCCTCTCATAGAAAAGATAAAAAACAGACAACTAGTGTATGTGAAGTTATTTTATGTTTGCATGGCTGCTTCAGCTTGCTGTAAGTGTAGGTGGAATTCTTCCCTGTCCCTGTCTACATCTGCTCCTACTCTTTAGCTTTATATTTCTGTAGGAAACCTCATTGCTCTGCTTTCTGTTCCCACTCACCTGTGTGAAATTTTTAGCAGTAATAAAATCACATCTTGTTGTGTAGGAGATGGAGAAAAAGCGAGATTAGAAGTAGAGGACAAAAGTTAACTAATTTTACTATTTGGAAGAGGGTAAATAAAAACAGCACCTAGGAACAATTTGGGGAGGAGAGTGAAGGAAAAATATTGTGATGTATGAAAACGATTGGTGTTCAGACAAGATGGAAAAAAGCCTTGTAATAGAATGAGTAATGTATAGTGGTTGCTAATGCAGATTATTGCTTCTGAAGCAGTAAACTTCAGAAAGAAATGTCACGTATTTCTGTGGGCAGGGTGTTATGGTAACCCTTTGTGCATGAGTACGTCCCCTTCCCTGGGCTAACTTCTGACTTTGGCCACAGCAGATATGAAGCCTCTTAATGGAAATGAAGCTGTGAGATACTTTGAATTCACTGCAGAGTAAAAGCATCCCCAGTTTAGTACAGGACCTCTTATGCAACTGTAAACTAATATCTGAGTTACCTACAAATCTATGGCCTGAGCAATGACAACCCCAACAACAGAAGAAGCAATGCCCATAAAACCAAAAACCTTTAAGTTAGATGAGATAAAATTCAGTAAGCCATATAATAGCAAAAAAAAACAAAGGGAAGTGATGCTTTCCTTCATGTTTTCAATGTACAGTGCCTGAAATTTTCCTATCTGCTTAAATATTGATTTCTGAGGTCTAACCCTTTTGCTGCTCAGCATGTAATTTATGATCCCTTGTGCCTTTGCAGCAGATCCGTGCTGATGCAGCAGTCATTGGTGTTTGTTAATAGTGACTACAGCTACAGTATTAATAAAATTATTATTTTATAGAACAGATTTTGAATCAGCTGAGAAGGTTCAAACTTTTCATAGCTTGTAGTGAGCTAATGAAACAATTACAATCAGAAAACTGCAAAATATTTAATTTGGGCATTTTTATCATTACTTACTATAGATATTTGTTCAATTTGTTTTTATTGAGCTAGTTAGTAAGGTTTATTTAATCTCTTTGTCCCTCTTTTCTTTCTTCCCTGTCGCTTTCCTCCACACCCAAACCCCTTTGCTGGGATTATTTTGTTCCCTTTCCCACCTTGCTACATAGAAATACTTTGAAAAGGCAAATCTGTTTTATGATGCTTACACAGATTTCATTTCTGAGCATGTAGGCTGTGAAGAGGCAATTGCCGAGGTGGTGCTTATTAGGGAAAGAGCAGGTTTGTGTCAGGTACAGGAACATATTCAGTTCCTTTGCTTTGCTTTGCCTTGTATGTGATGTTTGTGTTTGTTTCTGAATCTTGTTTAATCATTAGCTCGTGTAATGTTATTTCCACACACACACTGACATTCAAAGATATCTTTTTTATTTTTTGTCTCATCTCCTCCTGGGCTTGAAAGAGTAACTTTGTTAAAGTATGTTTTAGAGTAGATTTTAGAATATTATTAAGAAATTAAATGCATTGAGGACATGACCCACTAGAAAAATACTACTCTTAAAATGCAATGCATTATTTCACTCCAAAACATGTTGCTTCTGTCCAAAGGTGAGTGGGCTTTTATCATATTTAAACTGTAGTTAAAATTAGCAAACAGGAAAACTCGAATTGGATCATACATTTTTAATTTGTTTGGCATTTTACATACTGTCTATCTTGCAGAGGAAAAAAGCATATTTTCGCCTACCCCTCTAGGGCCCCCCACCCTCATACTCTCAGCAGACTTGAAAAAACACCAGTCTTCTATCAGGACCCTACTTTGTATGGAAAGGTATAATTAAGTAATACTCTGAACTAATAAAAGCCCAAGGGTGGGATTTTTTTGGTGAGTGATTATGCTTTTTATTTCCTGAAGAAAAGAGGCATATGATACATATTTGTTTCAGAGGAAATAGCTTTTAGAGCTCCCAGTCTATTCTGCAGTATAATCACACAGAAAAAAAAAGAATAAACATATGGAACTTAGAGGTAAACTTACAATGCACAGTGCTGGACTACCCAGAGGTACTCCAGTCAACCTTGTGTTCCTGAGGAGCGAGACATGACCTAGCTCTCTACCCATTGCCGAGTTAGCAAAACCCCCCAAACTTCCTTGGGTTCTTCTGTCTTTTTAAAGAACAGTTCTCAGGATTTGTCAGCTATTTACTCTGTTTGGGATCAAACTATTTTTAGCTTCAAAAACCTAGCCTTGTATAAACATGAACCAGACATCCTGTACTCTTTTAGAGAAAGTCAACAAACAGTATGAACTAAGCATCTTTCTCGTGCATTTGTGTTCTCTTAACTTATTCTCATGAATGAGGGATCAGTAAGCACGTCATACAAACAGAAGCAGCTGTTGTCATTAATTTTTCCTCTTTGGTATAGGTGACATCTGCTAACATAGCCTTTACCTTTCTCAGCTTCTCCACGGTCTGTGCCAGGCTCATGGCTGGCTTTGAAATCTCCCAACTTGTGGACTTTCTTAAAAGAAATAAAGAAAACATGCAGCTGAGTGAGATTTGCAGTGACACTGGAAGTATCCCTTGTACTAGCAGTAGAGACGGCTTCCTGCATCTGTTGGTTACAGTGCTTGGGAGCAGGTTGCCTTGGCTCCAGGCCTTGTAGGTGGTCTCTTATCACTTTCATCCAGACTGGCAGTAAGAGCTCTGCTTTCTAATTAGACTGCAGTTGCAGGTAGATATTAAACCAGTATAAGCTTCCAATTAGGTTGCAGCTTCACAGGTCACAGTGAGCCAGCCTAATACCTTACTGTTGAGTAAAGGGATTATTCTGCTCATTTTTACTCCCTCTCCTCCCTGGCCTTCATGTTTCACCTAGCTTCCTTAGCTAGCTTTAGTCATCAGCGAGCACTGAGGGCTGATATAGCTCATTATCCCTGAGAAAATGTTGTTGTTTTTTCTCTATTCATCTGACTTAGGGAATTGACTTGAGTCTGACAAGCATCATAGCCAGCAGCACAAGGGAACGACAAGGGCCATAAAAACAAGAGGAGAGGCAGGCACAGGGAGTTGTTAGGTCATGCCACCTGTAAGCTGGAAACAGCAGTTTGTGTTTTGAATTTTGTGATAAATATAATCTTAATTTCCACCCTGTCAGCCCCAGGTTTTTCATTGCATGGTCCTGGTAATGCCTTTGTATTGGATCTTGTCTGAAGCCAAGAGATGAGTCTGTTCATCTTATGAGTAAGACAATGGATATTCGCATTTGTGTGTAAGTTCTTTCTCCAAATGTGGAAAACCATATAAGCAACTTCTTTGGAGGATTCAGACAGGTATGTACTTTTGAGTATGTTGATTGCACATTGTTGGAAAACATTCTCCACTGGAACTCATTAAGTATATAAGAATGAGGAGGTTACCACCAAGTGAAAAATGTTGGTTGCCTGGAAGCAGGTGACTGCACAAAGGCAGCTGCTACATCAAGAAAATATGGCCTATTCGACAAATAGGTGTTTGTACAATGGCTTAAAGAAAACATGGGTAAAATTGAACAATGAACTTCTTAGATAAAAATGTCTGGTGTTTTCCTCTAGACTAAATAAATTTCACAATCCAACCAGCTGACCTAGTATGAAAAAACCTTCTCAAAATTACTATGTAAATTTACTTACATTGTATGAAATCCATGTTACTCACAAGGTACACAATTTATTTTGCATATATAACTTATATTTATATAAAATTATATTAATGTAATATTCATGTGGAATTTATATGAAGATTTTGATTAAGGAATGTGAAAGAAGCCAAGCAGTGTATATAGCTTATGGGTAAGGATCAGAGAATAAATCAGCACAGGTGATATTGCTGTGTGTGTCTGCTACAGCCTATCAAGAGCAGGAAACAGATGAAGCCTTCTTTATGCAGTTGGTAAAAGCCTCACAGCCAGAGACTCCCAGAGATGCTGCCTTCACAAACAAGGAAGAGCTGTTTGAGTATGGTTAAGGGCAGCATCAGCCAAAATGATCATGAGCCTTGAGTCTGAGATCCTGAGAAGAGTCCCCAAGGCTAACAGCAGAATTACAGACTTGAATTTTGAAGAGCAGTTTTTGACCTCTTCCGAGACTTGCTTGGCAGGATCCCATTGGGAGGTACCCTGAAGGGCAGAGGGGTTCAAGAGACTTGGTGGATCAAGGACAGCCTTTTGGAGCAAAGGGACGGGCTGTTGCCTTGTGCAGAGAGTTAAGCAGGCGTGGCAGACTGGCATTATGGATGAACAGAGCCTGTGCACTAAAAGAATTCACAGAGAGAGAAGCAGGGAGAGGCTACTTGGAAGGATATGGAGACATTGCATGCTCATAGGGAGCAGAGTCAGGAAAGCCAAAGCTCACCTGGAATTCAAGGTAGAAAAGGAGCTGGAGTACAACAGGAAAGGTTTCCTCCATAAGTGCACTGGCAGCAAGAGGGAGGCTAAGGAGAGAGTGAGCCCATTGCTTAGTGAGATTAGGGACCCAGGGACAAAGGAAAGAGGATGTACTTGATGCCTTCTTTGCTTCAGTTTTCAGAGGTAAGGACTTATCCCCAAACCTCTCAAGGGCTGTGAGAGTGAGACTACCTGAGGAGATGTGGACGGTGGGATCACTTAACCACTTGGGCATGCGCTAGTCTGTGGGACCAGCTGGAATGCATCCAAAGGTTGGCAGATATTGTGAGGCTGCTTTCTCTATCTTCAAAAGTTCATGGCACTTGGGGCAAGGTTTGCGGGACTGGGAAAATGCAGTGTCACACCAGTTCTTAAAATGGATTAGAAAATGGGTACAGGGAAGTACAGATCATTATAGAAAGAGTTTCCAAACACATGAAAGGCAAGAAAGGGGTTGGTGGGAACAGCCAACATGGGTATGAAAAGGGTATGGGTATGAAAATCATACCTGATGACTCTTACTGCTTTCTGTAGTACGAGGTGAACAAGGTATCATGTGTCCCATAACTTGGCTTTAGTAGGCCTGTAACACAGTTTTTCATAGCTTAGTTTTCACTAACTGGGGAGATACGAGCTCTGCAAATAGACGATGAGTGGAAAATTGGCTGAACTCCCAGATTCAAAGCTGTGATCAGGGGTGCAAGTCCTGCTGGTGGTCAGTTTAATGTCTTTAGTGTGCTGGAGGGCAGGGCTGTGCTTGAAGGATCATGGACAGGTTGCAGAACTAGACTGACAGGAACTTCAAGAAGATTAACAAAGGGAGATGGAAGGTCTTGGCCCTGGGGAGGACCAGCAGCCTCATGCAGTAGCACAGGCTGGGACCAGCTAGCTGAACAATGGTTTTGCAGAACCTGGGAGTCCTGGTGGAGCATGAACCAGCAATGCATCTTTGCAACAAGAGCGGCTAATAGCCTCTTGAGGCTGCTGGAGTACACACAGGCTATCCTTCCTTCCTGCTTAGCACTGGAGAGACACATCTGGAGTGATATTCTTGGTTCTGGGCTCTCCATGACGAGAAAGGCGCGGGCATGCTGGAATGAATCCAGCAAAAGGCTGCCAAGCTGGTCTGAGAGTAGACCACAGGACATTCAAGGAGAGACTGAGAGAGCTAGGTGTGTTCAGCCTGGAGAAAAGAAGGCTCAGAGGAGACCTTATTTGTGGTCTAGAAATGCCTGATTGGAAGATACAGGAAAGGTAGAGCCACGTGCTTTTCTCATGGTGGTGGGATGAGGGGCAGTGGACACAAATTGGAATTTGGAAAATTTTGGTTTGTGTTTTTTTAATGAGTGGTAAAATCAGAGCAGATGCCCAGAGGCGTGATAGGCCTGCTGTGTGGTTTAGCCTGATCTGAGCAGTGTGTTGGACTAGAATGGCCTCCAGAGGTACCTTCTAACCTGAACCACTCTATGACTTCATTACAACAGGTATATGAGCATGTTGGTTAAGAATTAATATAAATTAAGGACTAGAAAATTAAGATAATGAAAACTAAATAGGAAAAATAGACTAGTGAGTTGAACAAGATGGAGAATGGTGTGGGTTTTTGCCTGTCACGAATTGGTATTAGGCAGTACCTATCTGAGTACAGATCTGAGTACAGATCTGAGGGAGCTGAGAGTTGTGCTCAGGAATAGACATTGTGCAATAATCCTTATTCTGGTAATAATGTATTGGCTTTGGGTAATGTACTATCTTCTCCTATTGGTAATGATGATATCAAATGGCAACAGCTGAAAAAGAAATACATGTTAAATCTGTAGGACAGGGCAATATCCATGTAGGACTTTTTGAATGAAACCCTTGATTCCAGATTTTTTCAAGTCATTTAAGATGACCTAGATTTTTTTTTCTTAAAGACTGTAGATTATTCTAAGTTTTTGTGCTTTTCTCATTTCAATGTGATGATGAGCTCGTTGATGCGATGTTGTCATCATATGAGCTGGGAATTTTTTGAAGACCAGAAATTATCCAAAACTTTTGGTTCTTTTTAAAATAATCCGCTTGGGTAACAGTTGATATGATATTGACTGCAGAGCAGTATCAAGGGAAGAATGAGGCTTAAAGGTGGTAGCATAAGTAGATTTTTTTGTTGCTGTTTTATGAAGGTAGTGTTTTATTCACAGAGTATTCTTTGTTTTGGTACCTGTACTCAGTCAGCCCATTATGACTAATTCTGTTTGTGGGACTGCAGCTCCAAAAGCAATGACTCAAGAGGTCTCAGGAGTGACAGGAGATTTTACAACCACGTATGGATATATGTACAGTTGGAGAATAAATTGTGGGCAGATGTAATTGCATCTGCAGTGAGCATTTGCCCTTGTGACGTTGTCTATTTCAAAACCAGATGCTGAGAAATGGAAAAGAACAGAGAACAGAACAGTCAGCCATGTTTAGGGTTTGGAAAGTGCCTCTTGGTGAGACTGAAGAGTGACTGCCTCTTGAGTCAGTCTGGAAGAAATTTCAGCTCTTGTGAGAAGGGCCAGAGAATGGCTGTATGAGGAAAAGCTTTAATTGGTGATGACTATTTAACCCAGCCACCAAAGACACTGGGTCTAGCAAGTGCAAGCAGAAGTGATATAAAATCTTCACTGCTCTATTTTAAACATTTCTTTTCTCAGTGAGGGAAGTTAACATTAAAACAATTCGGGTTACTTTAGATATTTTTGTTGCTTGTTTTGTCACTTTTTCGTTTTCAGTGACTGTAACTGGCCTACTTCAGATCTTGGTTTTGTAACTTGTTTATGTATTTGTAACATATATATATATTGTAATTTCCACAAAGGTGATTGCATGGATGTGTGTTATGAAGGTGCAAAATGAGTATGAGCTGGAATGCAAACCCTTGAAGGCAGCTAGGCCTGTCTCTTGGGAAGAATGTAGTTTATTCAGCCAGGAAGTTGTTGGGTGGAAAGATTTATTCACTTATTAGTTTTTATAATTTCAGTGTGTGGCAGAATTTTAAAGTTTGTACCATGGATTGCCAAAATTTTCAGATTTGTAAATTGGGAAATTGTGGTGTGTCCAAGAGTTCAGCACCTTCTCCCTGGATCAGGATCACCCCTCACCAGCCCAGAGATCCTTCAGTCTGCTAACCTGTTCACCCCATCTTCTAAAACCAACCACCTTCTCCGTCTTCTTCCCCCACTACCTTGAGACAGTTTCCTTTTGCTTCAAGCTCATTCAGGTCTGAGATCTCAGGGGGTGACCCCACCTGCTCTGTGCATCAGCAAGCAGGTCTGAGAAGTGGAGCTGGGACCTAGTACCATGGCCATGGTCCCTCTTGAAACCATGTGTATCTTTTTTTCTTTATTCTTCTTTTGCCTCTTTCTCCTTGATCCAGCGTAGGTGGATCCATTGATCCATTGCAGATGCGATCCCCAGATGTGAGAGGTCACAGCACTGCTGGAGAGTCATATGAATGCCTCCTTGAGGGACCTGAATTATTTGTATATTATTACATATTTTTTATATAACATGTATCTATTTAAAGAAGGCTTCAAAAAGATTTTCTTAAATAAACATCACATACAAAGCTGCCCAAGCCAAACCTCCAGCTCCTTGGTTGTGAAGCTTCGTGTACTATTTAGAGCTTGTTTTAGAGGTAGCAATATTTTACAATTTCAGGCTTTTAAGGAAGAGGAGCAAAAGAGTGTTTGTCATTATGACAGCTGTGGCAGGTGTGTATTTACTGAACAGGCCCTTGTTAAGCCAGCAATTCGAACAGATACCTCAGGTAGGCTCCCTGATGTCAGCTAATTGGTTACAAAATAGCAAGTGAAAATTAGGGATTAGTGAGTGTTTTAACTTTTCCCTGAGTAAATCTGAAATAGTGGTGTTTTGGGGGGAGAACACGTCCAAATACTTCATTCAATGTATTCTGCTTGACTTGAGCACCAAGTTCCCTTACCAAGAGGAGGAAAGTGGTATTTATCCAGATCTGTGCTAAGTGTTTCCTATCGACTTCTGGAAAGGGAACTGGAAAAAAATGCTTTGCTGCTCCTTTTTGAGTCATATGCTGACTGTTTCTGGATTGCTTGCAGACTTTATCTGACTTTGCTTCTAGGAGAGACTTTCAAATATATCTGACTTAAATAGATGAACATTTATCTTCCATGTGCTTTGATAGCTTCTCCTAAAACATTTCCTGTTAACAAAGATATTTGCATGTAAATGTTTATCTCTTGCATTCCATCTGCTCCATCTCTTTCATCCTTAACTCAAATCCTAATTATGGTAGCATTTATGATTTTTCCCCAAGGAAACTGTGATATCACTTATATAGGATGTAACATTTCTATAGCAATATTTGAAAAGATAAATTTGAAATTTTACTTGATTCCTATCTTAATAAAAATTTGATAAGTACAGGGAATCAAATCTCGTGGTTAAGAGTGTAAAAGGGGGAATCAAAAAGTGTTTTTCACCGTTACTCAGTAGTGTTTTACTGAACTGGAGAGAGACATAACACAATTGATTGTTGCCATAATGTAGAGGTATTAACAGATGAAGGATGTTTTTTACTATAAATCTCAATGTTGTTCAAGTGTGCAGTAGGTTTTATTGTTTTTTATTTTATTCAGGTATCCTGCATTTAGCTTTTACTTAGACAGTTAAATAAAGTAGAAAAAAACTTCTTGTAAAAATAACAAAGAAAATAATTTGTGTCTTGGGCTAAATTAACATATGGATGCTGGAATCTTGTGGAACTAAAACTTATGATACTCTTAAAATATCCTAGCAAATTCCTCTTTAAAGATTTGCATCAAGGTTTTTATAATTTACCTACGCATAATCCTGTAGATAACTGCTCAGGATACTGCAGTGTGCTTGCAGAAGAGATCATTATAAAACATAATTCACTGTGTTAGTCCAGTTGCAGATGGGCAATTATGAAGATGACCATCCCTAAGTTGCGAAACAGCTGCTCTGTGGGTATGGAGAGTGCCACACCTCCATCACCTGTTTGTCTTCCTTCACTTTGAGACTCAGCATGACTTGTTGGAAATGTACTGAAATCTTTTGTGGGTAGCTGAGCATTACAATTGAGAAAACTGACTTAAAGGGAAAAAAACGCTTAAGTGTCAGCTGGAAAAAAGGTCTGTTGTGTCCTTCCATCCCTTCCTCCAAATATAAACTGTAAATGTGGGACTACAGATTCTTTGTCTTGTGATATGATTCTCTTTAAAATTCTATAATTGTACAGTTACAGAGAAAAAAAATCCAGTATTAATATAAAACTGAAAGTTGTAGTCAAGGAAGTTTATTGACCAAAGTATAAGACTGTAAGCTAATGGACTTATTGCTTAAATTATTTGGCAGGTTTCATAAATATTTTATGATTTTGTATAAATGTTCATATTTTGAAGTAAAGTTTGAGAAATAAGACAAAAGCATGATCTAATCTAAAATGCAAGTATTTTTTAATGTAGACTACTATACCAATCTGCTTTCAGATAATTTCACAAATATTATGGAATGTTTCGCGGTAAACATAAGCCTAATGTTGCTTTTAATTCATCATTTAGCACAGCAAAGTCTCTGTTCCGTAATATCATCAGCATATTAGTTCTCCGTAAGATCTAAACCACTATAGATCTTGGGAAAACAAACTTTGATCAAAGATCTGAACTTGAAATACATGTATTAATTCTTCCCTTAGGCTTGGTAGGATAGTGAATATTTTTTTGTGTTCAATAAGAAAGTTAATTTTAAGTATTATTAAAAACCTACAGTAATCTGCATGCTTCCCTGATGCCTTTGTACTTGATTGAAATTTATAGTAGAAAGAAAAATTATACATAATGATATTTGTCTTTGACCTTACACGTTGGTTAGAACCAGAGATAGTTACCATTTTATTTAATTGCCTAAAATGATGAAAAACATTGATTTTGTACTTTGTCATTTCATAGCTATCCCTTCCCCTTTTTGCTCTGACTTATCTCCATCCCTCTCCCACTCTCCTGAAATGCTCTTAGCTACCCTTTCATAGATAGGCACAAGGTCATACAATAAAAGGACATCTGAAGCTGTAGCAACATGACTCCGGTGTTTCACAATCAGTTTGTTTGCTTATACTAATACATATGCACAAAATGTTAAGGATTCCGCTATTCCTTTCATTCTTTCCCTCCCCCAAGTACCTTCCTATGTGCTAAATGAGAGTAAGTGATGCACCAAGGAAGCCTGAGGCAAAAGAACTAGCATTTTTCATACATATTTGCACTGCTTATCAAAAAAAATTAATGACTCGAGTTTTAATCTTCTCTCAATCTGATGAGATGCGAGCCGTTTGCAGAATTCTTAATTGACCTTTGAAATATAATCATGGAGTTATTCACTAAATTAATTCTTCTGAAAAGAAGGTCTGAAGACTAAACCCTTCTAGAGTAGGTGGGTATACTGGAACGCAGTGTAAACAAGGAGTATGTAAAATGACCTGGGGTTTGCAGGATGATTTGTTTGCTTTTTATTTACAGAAGGCTGGGTTAACATACAATGTTTAGGGAATTGTTCTTTCTGCTTTACAAGCCAGGGTGTATAGAGAGGTAACATTGCCATAGTAAATGGCAAAATTTAGGTCGAATGTATCTGATTTGCAATTTGAGGTTCTGTCATAATGAGGGAGAAGAGACAGTGAATGGCTTTGATTTACATTTTGTTATGGTAAAATTGATGTGATGAAGGCCAAGTTATTGATGCTGTGAGCTTCATAAAATGACAGCCAATCTACTACTTCTGAAGGCAATAAAAGGCTAGATCACCAATGAGAATAATCAGATATTTTTATGGGAAACTGATATTTTAAGCATTCCTTTGCCCAAGTGTTTTCTTTTGAAGACCTGCTTAAGTATACAGTTCTTACAGGATTCTTCATTTTCACTTGTGAGCTTGCTTTCATCCAGTGGGCTCCCTACCTGACACTAGCACAATTGCACTTTTAAATCTGACCAAATGTGTAATCTTGCACAGCAGACGTATGAAACTGGGAAATCTTATCAATGTCACTGAGAGAGTGTCATGAAGACTGAGCCAGGCTATTCTCAGAAGTGCCCAGTAACAGAACAGGAGCCAATGGGCACAAACTGAAACAAAGGAGATTCCTTCTGAACATCCAGAAACACTGCTTTACTGTGAGGGTGACTGAGCACTGGCACAGGTTGCTCAGGGAAGTTGTGGAGTCTCCAGCCTTGGAGATACTCAGAAACTGCTGCGCACATGGTCCTGGGTAAGCGCCTCTAAGTCACCCTGCTTGAGCAGGAAGTTTGAACTGAATGACCTGCAGAGGTCCCTTCCAACCTCAACCTTTTCTTTTTCCGTGAAATCTTTGAATTTTGTTTTCTTATTTTCTGTAAGTTTAAAATACTTTTATTAAGTTTTAATGCTTCTGAATAGCAAGACAAAAGAGCTTTCCAGCTCTGAAAGTACTGTCCATCTCTTTTATTGCTGTGTTCTGAAAAACATGAAAGCAGACTTGATTTTGTCTACAGTTCTGTTAGGAACAAACTAGAATTTCATTGGAAAAAACATTTCCTTTTGAGTGTTGCACCGCTCTTATGATTCCTCTGTTACTTTTTCCGTCTGATACTGGCACTGGTGCTCAGAGTAGGTTTTAACTTAAGCCCAACATCTTCACCTTATGCCGCTTTAGTTTTTTTAATAATAACAATTTTAGCTTGATTTTTCTGATGGATTTCTTGTGTTGGCAGTGTTAATTTATATACAGTTTCCTGGGGCAACACAGGCAGTTTTATTACTGTTATGGCTTTTCATTATAATGAAAATTCCACAAATAAGTGGCATGGATGTCAATATTAGAGATCTATGAGAGAGAGAGGAGGCAAGAGTAGATTTGTTCAAATTTTCTTCAAACTTCGTCTGTTTTTTTTAAATAAAAAAAATCTGTAAAATAAATACTTTCATTTTTAATTCATTTTAGTTAATATTTTAATAAATTATTAATTTAACAATAAATTTTATTAATTTCATAAATTTAATTATTTTTAATTAATAATTTAGATTTTAAAAATAAACATTTAATCTACTTGGAGATAGAACAAATTTGTAAAATTGCAGAAGGTAGTTATAATTTTATTTTAATGCTTTTCAAGTTTGATGTTTATGACTTGCCATGTGGTATTAAGTGTATGCATAAATTGCAGTTCATTGTGCCCTTAACTGGTGCGATATAGTAATTTCAAATCTTTAACCACTCCATTAAAGGATAGAGATTTTGGAGATTTTTTGCTATCTAAGAGAAGAGAGCATAATTAAAGGAGGTGCAAACCCACATTTATAAGATATATGGCATATCTGGCAGCTTGTGTGAAGATGTTTGTTTGGCAGTGGGAATGCCTGCAATTTTATCTGCCAATCTGACACAGTAGGAGTTTAGCTAATGAGGTTGCTTAGCAAAAAGTGCATCAGGAGGAAGTCAGGGTTAAAAATAAGCATACATATGAAGAGAGAGCAAAAGATTTATAATGGATATAGAACTGTTCCAAGTTGTTATGGCAACTAACATTTTAGACCCATAATTACCTGTTAACAATGCTGCCAATCCTACACAAGATTGCATTTTAGTTACGTGTTTTTCTTCAATATTTTTTTAAAATCTTGAAATATTGCCCAAAATAGTCAGTCTTTTAAAGACTGTCAATGACAAAGGAAAGTCCATGCATTTTCATTTTTTTTTGTACAATTACATTGAATAAAACCCCAAAACTTAATGGAGTAAACTAAAAAAAAACCAAAAAAACCCCAAGGAAACTCTGTCTAATTTTGTTACTGAAACATTTTTCCCCCCTAAAACCTGAAAAACAGATGTAAAGATATAAATCCTAGTATTACTTGTTGCTTAGGCTTAAATAAAGAACTTTTTGAATATTTTAAAATCAAGATAATAATGCTGTATACTTTCTCTGTGACAATTCCTGGGAAAAACATTGAAAATATATAGACATAATCAATTATTTGCCCTAATTGTCCCACAATGGAGAATAAATTTAATTTTTTCTTGCCACCCCTTAAAGTCAGCTTTTTTTTATCTGTGTAGTAGATGTTATGACAAACAACACGTAATAAACTTAAGAGTGTAAGCTCTTCCAAGAGAGAAGAAGAATTTTAAGTACAGGCTTTTTACTTAGCAGGATTTTCTTGTCTCTGAGGACTTACTGTGCCACAGCACTGTTGGAAGATTTGGTATAAACATAAGTTTGATCAAATCAAAATAAAATTACAGTGACATACACAAATTTACTAGTTACAAGCTACCTTGGAGTCGTCATAATGTGACATGTAGTCTGCCTTGAGATTGCTATCGTTTTAGGCTTTTTTTTTTAATTTGATGAGAGAAAAAGTCTACTTTTTTTTTTTCCCTGTACTTCCTGCATTATCTGTGCAAGAAGGATGAGACAAATAAGAAGAGATAGTTGTAATTTAGAACTTACCATTTTTCTAATCAAGTGGGCCTGGAGTAACTTCAGTTATTTGAAAAAAGTGTGAAATTTTGAAGACAACTCAAGGAAAATAGACTTCTCCAAAGATGTGTTTAGGTACAATCCTCTAAATTTCTTTCAGGTGGAGCTGTGGCAAGGCACTGGATATTTAAGGACTGTGTTTTTCTGCTCCTCTCAAAAACTGAAATTGTCATCCCTATTAATTGAGTGCTTTTGTGAGCACCGCCTTGCTAACTGGCTGACAAGTTTTTCTTGACTAAGAAACAAGCAATGCGAGTATAGTTGATTCTTCCAGATCAGATAACTCCATGGTGAGGTTTCTTTAGCTTTTTAACCCTTCAGTTTTTCACATGTGTGCAAAGACTGGGTTGTTTAGGTGGCTTGGAAAACCAGTGTACCTTAAATTTGTCAGGTGTTGCATAAAGTTCTCGTAGTGTTGAAGAAGACTGGGTTGTGTTCTCCTACGTTTTTTGAAGGTCATCACTAATGTCACTGAATGGTTGGATTTGTATTCCTACTATGACAAGGATAAGCAATTGTTTAACACTCCTGTGTTCAGGTGTGTGAGTATTATTTAGTACAATGTAGTAGAAACTCTTTCTTCTTGTGTATTTCTAGTAAGGGCATATTTGCAATAAAACGAAGATAATTGCCGTTGGTAAGTGAGGTGTTTGATATATTGTAGATATGTGTGCACAAAACGGTGACATTGTGTTTTCTGGCCATTTGGAAAGTAGGGAACTAAGCTCAAAAGAAAGCTGGCAGCCTGAGTTGGGAATGCAAGCTTTGTCAGCCATAATTAAAGAATGAGGTTCCCAAAAATGCTCAAGATCTTATTTTTTTTTTTATCAAATGTATTGGAAGTGTGAACTATGTATCAGTGAGGAAAACAGGAAAGAATACAAAGCCTGGAACATTAAATGCAGTTCTTCAAACACATCTGTCCATGACAGAATTTTAGTAGGAACTTGCTAAAAGCTTAGAATTTAGTTCAAACCCCAACCTTTTTGTGAGATGTTAGAAGCTAAGAGCTTGGAGGGGTCTCTTGAGGACAACAAATATTGAAGGATTAAAAAGAAAATTCCAGGTCATCTTATTACAGGGAAGATGAACGAGTTATTTTAAATGCATGTACACAGTAGAGGAGTTTTGGTATAAGAACATCTATGGCTGTGTTTACAGGAAGCCCTCAGGTACTGTCCGCTGCAAGGAATCACTGGCAGCAGGGAATAGTATTCCAGGAATTCAGAAGAAACTGGAACTGTGAAATTGTGGAAGTATTATTCTGACTTGCTGACACCTGAAAGTGCAAAAGCCTGGTGCCATCTTTTGCAAAGGGCTGGAGTAGGAAAGAGGACAAATAGAGTCATCACAGTGGGAAAAGTTACCAGTAGGATTTCCACAATATATTCTGTGACCTTTGCTGTTCCATGTCAGAAATGTTTTGTGAAAGGAGGTAAATTCTGGGACTAAATATTTTTATGTAAAATAAAATTAATTAGGGTGATTACACTTGCATCATATTCCAGAGAGCTGCAGAAAAATCTTATTGAGTTGCTGGATGACATCAAAATATTAAAGTATGTTAAGCACAATGCACCAGTTGTGCCTCGATTTACTTAGTCAAACTTTGGAGAAAGTCTTTGCTTACTGCAAGAAGTGCCTGGTAAATAATCAAATACTGAGTTGCTGTGGAACTTATTGAATGGGAAAAGGGAAAGCATTCGTAGGCTACACTCTTGTCCTGCATGTAGATGCTACAGAGAGACTGGTTTTATTAGGATTTACTTTGCTAAATTGAAGAGGGAAAACACCAACAATTAGTGGTGCTTCCTTGTCCTAGGCAATTTTAGGTAATTCTGTGCAATCAACCTGTTGGTGGTTGATGCTTGTGCAGGTGACACAATCTTCCAGTCCAACTCAGTTTTAATAGCACTAACTCTGCAGATCTACGTTGCTATTCTGGTACAAATATGTAAAATCTCTTTTCACTAATTTGTAGTGCTGTTGTAAGCACGCAGGAGATGTATTATGTGGTTAAAGAGAGTGTGGTGAAGTTGTGGGCTTGGGTTGATGGAATCTTCTTTACCAATGGTGCTTTCATGCCTTCACATGATCAGGGCTGGGCTGAGTATTATCTGAAAGGATATAGAAAATTTAAAAAGATAAAGAAGCAGAATAAAGAATGAAAAAGGGATAAAGAATGATGGCTCTTTTTACCTTTACTTGAAGAAGTAAAAACAGCATGTAGTGTAGAGGAGCTTGAGCAAGAGAAGTCAGACATTGTGTGCTTTCAGACATTACACATAACCATAAACCAAACAGTATATATGAATACAGAATAGTTTTTCTTAGAATACCGTTAGTAGGGTGAGACAATAAAAACAGACAGCACAACATAACGAAGGATGATATGTATGTTTGAGTGTAATAAATTTTTTTGACAGATGAAAGTGCTGGATGAACTAGTGAATGGTAGGACTTTTAGTATGAAAGTTTGGTAATACACAGTGGCTTATGACATTTCTGTCTTGCTTGCTGGAAGAATGAACACGGGAGAAAATTAGACCTTTTCTTGTGCTGTTCCTTAAACGTCCCAAATGGCCAGGGCCACAAATATTATTATTTTAATATTTAGTGAAATAATGTAACAGATTATTTCAGAAGCTCCTGCCTACTGCTTTCTCCACCTCTATCCTGGCATGACTTGGAGAGAAAGTGGCTGCGTGTACACTACCTTCGAGAAGCAGGGACATTGGCATGACAGTTTAGTATTCAAATTTTGAAGGAGGTGGACCTGTTTTGAAGAGGTCCACAAATAGATTCAAGGGTATTAAAAATAGCTATGAAGTGGCTTGTGAAGCTGGCCTTCTAAGTACCTTCCTGAAAGTCTGACCCTTTTCCAAACAATAGGGATGAAAATTACTGTAAAACTCAGATTGTTTCTGTGGTGGGTAATAACAGGACCTGGATATTCTCGGTTTCATGCTGCAAGACTTAGTGACAGCTGGAAGAGGTGTGCTTTGAACTAGCTTGTAGTCGTGGATGTTGCTTAAAAGATTGGCTCTTACATGTAAGCAAGGAGAATTGGCTTATATTCTCCTCTTTTGAGAAAACATGACTTTTTGCAGCACTGTTGTTGTTTGGTTACACTTTCTGAAAGGTGTGGGGCCTTTTTGCATTCAGTAACTCTTTAATTTATGTAACAACTTCAGCATCTTGGATTAGGGATTCTTGAAGTAGAGGCAGCTCAGGAGGAACTCTGAGTCTTCATTCATTTGGTGGAACAACCTGGTTGTTTTGTTGTTTTTGAGTGGTATGTTATGTAGTTCTGTGGTGTCTTGAAGCTGGAAGAAGCCTTGTTGAGTAATCAGAAAAGTATGAATCACTGATTAGCTTATTTATATAGTCAAGAGTACTGTTTTCTGCCTAGAAGTGAATAAAAATATACTTTAATGGTAATAGAGTATAACTGAAACAAACAATAATTAATTTTTAAAGTTGATTTAAAAGCCTTTTCTTTCCGCCTTTCCTTCCTTTTTCTGCACTGGAAAGCATGAAAGCAGCATTCAACTTTGGTTTTCATTCATTTAAGGTGTGAATTTTGGTTCAGATAAAAATATTCTATTAAAAAAACCCGAACCAAACACAAGTGTTGACAAGCTGTGAACAGACAGCTGTTCTAGACGACCATGTTTTTGCATTCCTTTCTACTACACGGAAGATTTGATTTGATAGCCTCATAAAGAGTTTATGCAGGGAAACTCTGGTTTTTGTTTTTTTGTCCATATCTTCTCCTTCTTGTTGAAAATTTAGACAGCAACAGACAGCTCCTGAAATTGGGAATGCCGGAGGGGGATGCATCTTCAGTCTCACCATTGTTAGTGGTAGAGTGGTAGCAAGGGAGACGAGACTTATAGCCAGATTCTAGAAAGCTGTGCATGACAGTTGGCTCATTTATGTATCCTAGGCATCTGCCTTTCTTTAAAGCTTCCAAAAATGGTGAGGTCTTTTGTGTATGTGGTACTTATTCTTTTGCACTGAGAAAATAAAAAAGGAAGCAAAAAGTAGTGTCTCCCTAAAGAATGTTTTTACCTCTTTTTTTTCTGCGCATGTTTTTCCCATTACTGTGCTTCTCCTGAAATTTAGACTGTAGTTTTATTAAGGATCAAGTTTATCTGTACCAAAGTAGCATATCCACTCAGTGTCTCATGTAATTCACTTTTGTAAATAAATATTTTTAAGTCGAGTTGCATGGACTGGAGAGGATGTCTGATTGAAATGTGGGAAACTACTAGTAAGTGTCTAAAGCGTAGAACTAGCAAGCTACATATAACTCATTGGAGATGATTCTCTAGTAGGTCTCTGCAGGAACATCTAAATTCAAGCAGCTTTTAGATATGTGCATACATGTTAGAAGGACTTTCCTAATTTCTTAAGCTATTAAAACACATTGGTCAATGGGAAGTATTAAATTGTATGAAAAAGTGAAATAAAAAAACCCAACATTGCTTTTTGCATTCAGTGAGTACTTGAAAAACTTAAGCTTTACCATTCCTTGCCATTTGTAGTAATCTGGAGGGTATTCATGCTAGACAAGAATTGTTTTTTTACAAGTGTTCATTTCACAGGTTCTTAGTTTTTGCTGTTTTTGCAGGAAGATTTTATCCAGTAATAAAGTTAAGCGGTAATCTGTTCTCTATTAGATTCAAAGGTTTTATAGACTTGATCAATGGTGAGTGTCATGAAATACACACCGAAATTGTTTTCGGTGCATTGTTGCCAGCCCCTGTTGGTGTCGTTCTGCTCCCACTTCCTAGGGAGGTGAAATTTCTTAGATATTCTTAAGATTAGTAAATTCTTACCTATTTTTTAGAAGGACTTGAAATTCAGAGGGGAGTCCAGGTTAGGCAAAACAGCTTAAAAACCACAGTTTAATGTAAGTAGTCTTTTATACATTATATGGCTAGGAGGGACAGGGGATAATTTTTTTTTAGTTTTCTGTGAAACGCATTTTCCCGGAGATTTTAGTGGTTTGATTTATTTGAGGTTAATATGTAGGGCCCAGTTTAGTGCCATGTTGCATTTGCCTGCCTAAAGGAAGCACTGTGTATTACGTAGGTTGAATTAGGGAAGCAGGGTGCACGGACAAAATGTTTCTGGGGGAGACCCAGAATTCATATGAACCAGAAAGAGCCTCTGGTAGGTTGAATCATTTCAGCAGTGAGGCAAAACCTTGCTTGACAGAAGAGACACCACAGTACACATGCTGGAGAGCAAGAAGATGAAAGATAAATCTGACACTTTCTCAGAGGTGGAAGAGATTACATCTTTGTCTCACAAAAAATTAGTCTGGGAGTAAGTGGGAGAGGTTGCATGAAGAGTCAGAGGTCTGATGACACACTGAATTAAGGGGTCCAGGGCTGTGTTTGCTGCGCTGTCCATTTCTCCAACTGCAGTTCTCAGGTATTGAGCTGTTAGTGCTGGTCTCATGGTTGCTGAGAATTGTTTTTTTTTTTGGTAGGAGGTAAATAATATATTTTAAAAGGTTGGTAGTGGTTCAATATGACTGTTTGATGTTGGAGGAATGAAAAATGAGTTTTTATCACCTCCACCCTCATCCAGAGCTTGATATGGGGATTTGTTATGGCTGTGGGTTAGGTATGAGGCATATTTTATTTGAAGAAGTTGGAACAAACAACCCCCATCATTCCCCTAATACCCCTGCCCCCGAACACAGTAAGTGAAAGTAGTTCCTCAGAATCTGATTTATTATAGGGTCTTATATCAAGAATTTAAAATTGCCTGTTTTTTGAGGAAAATAGTCATCATAGAGAAGCATACAATTTTCTTTATACCATTTACTTAATACTGAACATTACTGCTGCATCAAATACATGAGAAAAGGGGGGTTTTGCTGGTGTTATTTTCCATTGGACAATTTCCTTTCTGAAATCTGAAAATTATTATTAATCCCCCTAATAGGCAGAATTATTTTTGAATGAAGTAACAATTTATCTTCAACTATCCAGTTAACTGTTGTTCTCTGTCCTCTCTCCTAGCCGGTTCTCCTTGCTAGACATCGTTTTCTTTTCTCTGCCCCTCTACATTTTGAACTTACAGTTTTATTTTGTATGATTGTCATATATTAGTAAGGGAAATAAGACACTTAAGAGTGTCTTTGTGATTTTATTTCAACAATTTTAAACCCTTTATACTTCCCCTAGTCCTTTGAAAAATATCCATGCTATCATTCATTTTTATACTCTCTATAGAATCATAGAATGATGGAATGGTTTGAGTTGGAAAAGACTTTAGAAAAACTAAAGTTTTTTCCAGCTCTAGTTCCAAACTCCTCTACCATGGGCATGGACACTTTCACTAGACCAGGTTTTTCAAAGCCCTATCCAACCTGGCCTTGAGCACTTCCAGGAATGGAGCATCCACAACTTCTCTGGGAAGTCTGGTCCAGTGACTCACTATACCTGAGCCCTTTTAAGATATATATAACAACATCAATTAGTATGAACGATAGAAAATTATTTGGGTTTTTTTTCCCTAAAATGGAGCTAGATGTGCAATAAGTAATAAAATTTTTCAGTTGCACTTGTGCCTCTGAAATAAATCTACATGGATGTTACAGACTTTTCTTGTCTGTACCTGAACAAGCACATAAGAAAAAAAACCTAAAAAAAATAAAAGGTCTTGAAATAAGATCTTTCAAAGCAGCCCTCTAGTAGTTGCCTCCGCAGCCTTTTTGCAAAGACTCAGAGAGGGACAGAGCTTTAGAAAACCTGCATTGATCTCAATGTGTTCTTTCTGCTTCATTCAGTCCCTCTTTGGGAAAGGTTGAGGAGAGCCCTGAGCAGGCTTTGTTTGGGTGTTTTAAGGCTATTTTTATTGCTTACAAAATATTTGAAGTTTTTTGTAGTCTGGAGGACTAATTATCCAGCTATCCACAGACAAGGACTGGAAGAGTTCCCAGTTTAGGCTTCTCTGTTACTTGTGTGCCTACTTAGTTGAAACAAAACCCTTCAGTACTTTGTTTTTATTGCTTATTTGCTTAATCTTGTCCATGAAATTCAAATAATAGAGAGGTTTTTGTGAAGCAGATACTGGCCTTAAGTGTATTGAAGTCACTAAATTCATGCTATCTGCTGAAGAATTGCATTACCAGATATTTACTAACAGCAATCTTTTTGAATTGGTAGCCTAAAAGTGGAAGGTTTTGCTTTTTAAACATGGGCAAAACCTGTGTACAAGAAAAGCATATCCTGGAACTCCTGAAATATGATATTACAAGAGAGTTGTTTTGGGAAAAAGATCCCCTCTGGTTTAATGTACAAAATAATTTAGTTAAAGGTCTGTTTTTAGAGGACTTTAAGAGGTTCATTTCTCAACCTCCCATACTGTGCTGCTGGACATGGTCAGGCTGCACACTGCTTATCTTTATTTAGCCTATTGCTATCTTTCTCTTGAACCCCTCTGCTCCTGCTTGTCTGTCTTTTCAGCTATCAGTCTTGCATCTAGTCTTAAATTTCTGACATTCCGTGTGTTACAACTGTGTTTCACCCTTTACTCTCCTTTTCTTTAATACTCCTTTGTTTGTAATGCCATTGTTTGTCATTACTTTGCGATGTCTCGCAGCCTTGTATCACAAGCTGTGTTGCAGAACATTACTGGTTTTTGTACTGTGATGTATTCTAGAGATGGTCCTGTGGAACTCTGTCCTTAACCTCTCTGCAGCCCTGTGGTTGCCTTTTACCAAGTGTTTATGTGTGTTCTTTTTTTTTTGTGTATGTCTAGCTATGCTTTCACTTATATTAATTTTCATCTCTGTTGTTCCATCTCGTTTTGTGATATGTTTTTTCCACCAGCATATTTGATGTGATTATTTTTATGTGGAATTTCAGGGTGATGAAATCCATATATATATTGTATTCTATTGAATTTTCCCTTTGGTTTTTGTTAGTTTGTTTTTGTTTTGGTTGTTTTGGTTTTTTTTGGGGGGGGGTTTTTTGGAGTTTTTTGTGTGGTTTTTTCCTTTAAATTTCTTCCCCCTTATATTTATTTTTTCCTGGGCAATAAGGTTATTGCCATAGGAGTATGAACTAGGTAGCAGAACAGAGCTTCAATGTGAAGAAGAAGAATGTTTTTGCCTACTTATCTCCTAGTGATGAGTGGTCTTGAGTAGAAATTAATAAACCTAAAAGAGAATTGTGTAGTATTAAATGTGTCTATTGGCTAACTCTCAGAAGTAATTCAGAGCAATATTGGTGTCTGACAATGTAATTAGGCTTGCATGTTATCATCTTGTTCCTTCCTCAGCTTAATTATACACCACCCAAAATGATTCATGAAAGGTGAAGATGGTTTCTGTTGAATCCAATGGAACAATTACATGTCTGGAGGTGATGCAGGAGTACTCCAGTGCTTTTCACTACTTTGGGTACTGTGGTTCATGTGTGTCCAGTTTGAAATGAAAGGGTGGAATGGAAATTTTCCAGTATGTTGCTTAAAGTGAGTCTCTCTGGCACAGCAGCACTTTCAATAGTGTTATGATTTATCAGTATAGAATTCTCTTTTCATACCAATGTGATGCCCCTGTCAGTTTAGAGTAAGTAATCCAATTTTTTAGGCTTTGAATGGAGGTGAGACTTCATAACCATCCCTTCTTTGAAGACAGGAGCAATGTTTCTAATTGTTAGAAATGATAAATAGCTGTCTAAGTAATTGTACCTTATAAAGACAGTGAGGCACTGATCACTCACAGTAGCAAATGTGCTTGCTGACCTTTGAATTAAAGGAGAAATTGTGGCAGATATTAAAAATTATGGCCTGTTGGTAGTTTTTCTTCCCAAAAGTTATACCTGTCTGAGATTTTGAACTTCAGCAGCATTGTCATTCTTTTTTTTCATGGAAACTATTGATTCATTGGATATCATATGATATGAAAGCATTAGCATTCTCAAGGAAATGCTAATTTGCAAAAAAATTAATATATACTCTGAATATAAATTGCAAAAATAAATTGTGACAATTTGTTGCTATGATACAGAACTGAGTTCTGGCAAAAGAGAAGTGTAAAATTAAGGGCAGAGTGGAGTAATTGTTTTAGATAGGCTACAGGTGTCTGGCATTACATAGATGTAAATATTATATGTATTTGATACATGCTTTTATTTGCTTCTCTTGACTTCACCCTCCTGTATCCCTGTACACCCACAATGTCTGAAGGTGCCTTTTGTGTAGAACAATTGAGCCTTGCAGGAGAGAGGCATTTCTCCTGATGATTCTAGCAATATGCATCATTCTATATACTGATTTTATCACACACTGTTCAAATTAGTCTATTAAAATTAAACATCACTGAATACTTCCATAGCCACCTGCGCTGTCTTAATTCCTGTTTTGCTAAATAACTGAGCCATATGGTTGCTTCAGGCCTTGCCTCGCCCTTGCTGTGCTGAATGTTACAAAAATGCTTGATAATATTAAAGGAAAAAAGTGCTTCTTTCAAAATAGATCTTACATCTTTCAAGGTATTATTTTTATTCTGTTACGTTTCTTAGTAAATTTAAAACTAAAATAATAATTTGTACCTGGCATTAAAAGAAATTAATGGGTTTTATTAGCTGTATAGGCTTCAAAATTATTTTCAGCTTTTGAAGGTATTTATTTGGATTTTTGTTTTGCATTTTCTTCAGATGAAACAGCAGTGTACTTGTTCCTGTGGGTCTGTGAATCCATTTATTTAGATGCTTATGTACCTTTTATGTAATAATGAGAACACTGGAGAAAGGAATGTGAGACAGCAGTGGTATAGAGCCAGAATGCCTTCTTGCATTGATAGCTGATGGATTTCTTTTCCACCTTGCCACTATCTGCAATCATGCACTTTGCTATTCACAGCTTTCCCAAAACCAGCAAGCCAAAAAAGCCCCCAACCCAAACAGTTGATTCCTATGTAATTATGTGAACATGTCTAACTAATTTCTATTGTTAGTGTCTAAGTTTTGCTTGATGAATTAATACTCAAAATGGAAATTGCTGTGTCATGGGTAACTTTGCTTTAATAGGGGCAAAGATTTCCCAGAGCTGTGAGTTTCTTTGCTTGCACACCACTGTGGTTTAAGAAGGTGCATCTAAAGAAAGCCTGATATGTTTACTGGGTGATCTCATCATTCCCTCACGTCCCCTGGTTGTGCAGCCCCTCCATGCTGGCCTGGTGTTACCTGATGTCCAAGCTCTCGGGGTGCAGTTCTGGACACTGCTTGGCTGCCATACACATGCTATGCTGTCTTCCAGTTTTTGCGTTGTGCTGTCCACCAGTGTTCCAGCATGTCTTTTCCTTCCAAAAATTTACCCTGTGGTAGCTGTCAATGGCCTTGTCATTGTACTGCAGAAGCTGCTGAACTGTGGTCCTCTCCCCCCCCCCCCCCCCCTTTCCCATTTCCACCATTTTGAACTAAGAAGGGACCAGGAGGGTCATGGGAAAGGACAGTTTCAGAGCTGTGCAGGGGACACACAGGACTCAAGGGTGTGGGAGGCTGTGGGCCAGTCTGGATGGCCTGAATGGAGTTACCTGTGAGTACCCAGGGCCAGGGAATAGCTGCTCTTGCTGCTGACCCGGCCATTTTAGGAGCAGGTATTGAAATGAAGTGTCTTCTGTCCACCAGAACTGATGATCTTCAGCTCCATAACCATGTCTCGACAGTATAGTTAAAGCGGTAGTGAGCCAAGGTACAGATACGGGAGAGTACCAAGAAGGAAGTTCTATAATGTCTAATGAAGTGCAAATTTATTTCCCTAAATATATAAGGAGAAGAGAGTGAAGCAGTAGATACCACACATCTTAGCCTGTGATGCTTACTTCATTAAGCTTAGGAAAGAAACATTTGATGAAACTGAAAAGGCTTTATGGCAGATGAAAACTGCTTGGAAAACACTGATAGCATCCAGTCTTTCTTATTGTTTTTGTTAGTGCCATGGATGATGAATTAACAAATGTTCTTTGGCTGAGGCTATTCAGGTTATACCTGTGAGCCTATTTGAGGGTAATCTGGGGTTCAAAAATTATTACGGTGCACTGGGGTAGTACCCATCGAGAAGAATTGAAAAATAATGAAGAAGAAATTATTTGGTGAAACTGTGCAGGCTTATTACTCCATTGTGAAAAAGGCAGACAGAATTGGTTTGTAAACAATGTTCTGTGTAAACATATATTAAATAATCTTTTCAGGCTTTTTTTTTTTCTTAGTGCAGTTAGAAGAATAGGTATTTTTATTCAGTTTGGAGTATGGAAGGAGAATGCCTGTTCTGGGAAATCTCAGAGGAAAGCAGCAGAAATGACAGAGGGCTGAATAGCAGTCTTTCCTCTGTGCAAAGTCCAAGGAAAATTAGGATTGTTTCTTCTACTGGAGAGAAAAAGGAAATGGAAACTTTCAAAAAGTTAAAGGTTGGTGCAAAGATGAGGGTAACCTAAACCTCATTTTGGCTGGTGATAGGTTAAGCAGTAATAATCTTAAATTGCAGTAAGAGAGATTCAGGTTGATGATTAGAGATAATGTTAATTGAATTCTGGGATTGAGCACTTAATAACTGTCTTTTACCAGAGTCGTAAGTGTTCTGCTAACTACTGTCACAGTCTTTTGTCCTGAAATGTTGCTATGTGCATAAATACCAGGAACAGTTTTGTCTTCTGTTTATGAGAAAAAGACATACACAGAATCTATTGCCTATTTTTATCTGTTTCTGTTGGAAAGAGTCAAAATCCCTTTTCTTTCCCCTAAGTGCTGTGCATTTCCATTCTGTATAGGGAAGATTCTGATTAGTCCTTGGTTAGTCTCAAAAGGGTTGATAGGTAAAACATAATAGGAAATAAATATTTGATCTTTTTAAAAATAACCTGTTTTAGTAACTACTCTCTCATTATTAACAGCTGTACTTGTTTTCTAAGTTTGTTTGATATTCCCTTCACAGAGATTTTTCTTGTTTTTAGGATAGTTTGGTGTTAAAAGACAATACCATAATACCCTCTCTCTTCTTTTCTGAGACGCTACTTGACTTCTGAGTATTTGATTTGGACATTCAACACATTTGAAGGCAGTGTTATGATTCATGGTTGTTAACAACTTTAGTTTTCCTCTATGGTTTCAGCAAATTCTAATTTTGAAAGGGAAGTTTCAGGGACTGAAATTATACTCTTAGTTCAGGATAAGTTATACATTCCCTTAGGAAGTACAGCTGCAAAACCTTTGTTTAAAAGCCTAATTGCAGCTGAAAATAGAAAAGAAAATAGCTTCTTGGATGACTTGGTACTCTGATATCTGTATGGTGCCACTGGAGAAAACAAAAGTGGGAATAAATCACAGAATATATTTGCATTAAATTACCTTTGGAACATGGCTTCAATGTCCTAGTAGTTTGAATAATTAATTACAATGTTTGACTAATGAATATTAGTGTTAAAGTTCACAAATTGTCTGAAATGGAGGCAAGCTTCTCATCCTTCATATGGTACATATTTGGGTAGATTTATCAGTTTTTTTGTACTTTTCAGAAGTTTAGGTTAATCATATTACTTGCTGCCAAGAAATTGCTCCACCTGCATGAAGTTACCAGGTATATATTATGGATGCATATGTTTAGTATTTTGTTGGCATTGTGAACTTCAGTCTTCAAAATAGAGGAGGTATTAAATAGCATTAGCATGTATAAACTCACTATTTGGAAGCAAAAAGCTGTTTCAAATGTTCATGAGTTGGAAAATGTGGTATCAGGAGGAAAGATGCGAATCTTTATAAACTGAGATGTTTTCTGAGATGAAAACAAAACTCCCCCAAACAAGAAAAATGACCAAACCCCATTAATAGCTGTTGAACTTCAAGTTTTGTCTGAAACAGCAGACCTAGTTCATATGCAGTCTTTCCCCTTGCTGTTCTCCTATTGCTGGACACTGAGTCCAATTATTTCTTTCAAAACACTATAAAAAAATGCTACTGTGCTAGCATGAGTGGTTTTTATAATAAATAGGGTTGCTTCCATCCATTTCAGAAGTATTTCCCTGTAGAAGAAAGATGGTGTGTACTAGAGTGTAAAACCAGTTGAGCTGCTAATATAATTTGAGGGGCAAGGGTTTTATAAGGAGAGTTTATCCATTTATTTTAAAACAACTAATTTGTATGGAAAACACAATGACCTCTCAGGCATCCTAGGCTCCATCATGGCTGATGGAGATGCAGAAGGCATCAAACTAGGTGTAGGTTATAGCCATTACTCTGGGTGTAATGTCTTAATGCTAATCAGTTAAAGTGTTTGGGAGAGAAGAGTTGATGTCTGGGAGTGGAGGGAGGTTAGCAAGTGGTGAAGCATGACGAGAGCTGTCACACACCTTATATCTTATGTCTCTGTCTTGACTGCGAGCTCCAGCATCTACGAGAGCAGGGAATTCTAACTCCTGAACTTAGGGTTTTAATGTATTTTGTAAGCCTTCCTAGGTATCAAGACAAATGTTTTAACCATGTTTTGGGTGGGGGGGTTTTTGTCTGTTTTTTAAAATTTTCACAGTCTGTATGAATTCTTTCTGGTGTGCAACATGTATTTGGGGTTTTTAATCTTGTTTCTGTGGTAATTAATATAGTGGTGTATGAATCCCCATACTCTTGGGTAGTGCATTCCTTAGTGTGTTTTTTGCATATGTATGATTCCCATTGGATTTTGACTGTTCTCTTTAGGTGTTGTTAAATTATTTATTATAATTATCATAGAGATATGCACTATAGGACTGCTTGCACTTGCAAGATCAACATTACCATCAGTAACTGGAAAATCAAAATAAATTCCAGAACTAGCTGTCTGTATATGATCCTTTTTTGAGCCTCTTCCTTTCCATCTATGTAATATTCAGCTCTTTATGGGGCATTCAGTGTCAATGCACCACGCTTGTTAAATTGCTCAAGATTTTATTTTACAAATATGCATAACCATGTGTTGATGGTCTGGAAGACAGATGGAAGACTTCCTTGGAAGTTAATAAATTTCAAGGTTTCCAGCTTTTTTCCTTAAGCAAGTACTTGAGTTCATTAGAGAGTACTGCAGTTGTATTCTCAAAGGCTTGACTTCTGGTTATTCTCATCTTGAGCGGGAGTCACTACAAAATGAAGTATGTACTTCAGAGGGGAGGTCAGATAATATTTTGAAGAACAGCAAAAAAATTGCTATTAAATCTGTCTTCTGAATGCATAGGGTGAATATTATTTCCACTATTTAAATATTGTTTTATACTGTTTTTCAAAACTCCTATCAGTGGTAGTCCTTCTCAGCAGCTGGTTCTTAATTCATGTTGTGCATTTAACCAAGGAGTATACAACTCCTTAAGTGTAGGTCCTACACCTGTAAAAGCAACAAAACCTGGAAATAACAAAGACTCTTCAGGTCACTGTTGCATAAAACAATGTTCTGAGAAAAATTGATTTCATAACAGGAAACATAACTATTTGGTGCCAAGAAAAAGTGATTGAAAATAAAGGAATGAATATTCTTCCTGTTACCAAAAAACCCCAAAAAAACCCAGTGAAAATATTTTACAAACCTCCCATGCTTTAAATAAATTCTTAGACTACTATAAAAAAAATAGGACATTTAATTTCCTCTTCTGAAGGTCTGTAATAGCAGTTGTAATCCACTGTCACATATGACAATGAGCCTTTATTTAACTGTTGGTGGTGCTTGGGAGTAGTATTCTCAGCAGATTGTTCGTTCTTATTTTCTCCTGTCACGTGCTTATCCAGGGAATGACCAGTTTTTTTCTGTTTTCAGTTTCAGTGTTTTAAGCTGATAGGAGTAATTCTCTTCTCAATGCAATTTTAATAATGTTGCTTTTGGAAGAATGACTAGTGTGTTAAAGACGCTCTGAGTGTGAATCTGCACCCAAAAATTATATTTTCATATTCAGTTAAAATCTAAATGCCACTTAGAAGGAGAAAAAAGCCTAGAGTGTTCGCAGACTATTTTTTAGCTGGCAATGAAAAAAAAGCAGTCCTAAAGATATGTTTTGAGTTGCCTTTCTCTAAATAATTTCAAGATAATTGCAAGAAGTTACTTGTAACTATTTTTTTTAATGGAGGGTATCCCACTTGTCTATCTGTATTAGGGCTTCAGTTTCATCTCTTATCTTGATGTGGCTCTGGTTCTTGGGCTTTTCCAGGGGTCAGTTCATTTCCCTCGCCTAGGAAGAAATCAAACTTTTCTGTCTCAAGAGGAGGGCAAGGAGACCTAGGTCATTCATTACTGGATTTGGGTGCTGCTTTGCAAGGGTCTGATGAACATAGATGGAGGAGGGCACAAGGTAGGAGTTAAAGTCCTGTGAATTTCAGTGGTTGTGAGCTTTTAGGTCACCTTGACTGACATTTGTGAATTTTTTGTGAAGTTTTTTTGTGCACTGCAGCAAACACACAGCAGCACACCAAAGACTTAAGCAAGCGCTCAGCACTGACATTTTCTATAAGACTGTCTGCCCTAGAATACTTTTAATAGATTCATATATCACTTTAATTCCTTTTCAAATAAATAATACTCCACAGAAATAGATAATTTGATCTCCATCTCTTGTAACAATCTCAGTAAAGCATGTCTCTTTTATCAGCATCTGAAAAATCTAAATGCTGAATGTTCAGTGGTTGTGGTGATATGGCGGCATCCTAGACCTGTAGGTGGATACAGAATGGCCAACACTGGTCTTTCATCCTGGAGGGTCTGTCACAAAAATGGGTGGAAAAAAGCCAACACAGAGGGAGGCGTTTGTACCTTACTGACCACATTATTCAGTCAAGTAATATCAGAGCAGCTTACAGGAATGGTGAAGTAAAATGGATTTAAGCACTTCTGTACATGTTTTTCACACAGTGAAGTTGTTGCAAGTGTTCGTAGGTGTTGGTGTCTTCATGGGACTGACATTTTCCCAGGAGGTGCAGGAGTGCCTTGGGGTTTGGCAACTTTAGCTGCTGCTCTGGGAACTGCAGATTAAAACATCTGACTGGTGCTGGGCTGTGCAGGCACAAATGGTACCCAGTTATTTGATATCCCAAGTGGAAGGCTTCATCCTGAGTTGATAGTAATCTAGAGTTGGAAGTTTCTTGGAAACTTTGCATAGAAAAGACATTTTCTTTCAGAGGGAAAGTTGGCCAATGAATGAAGGAAAGCTGGCTGCTCTTTGGGCAGCCAGATCAGCCCCTGGGTGACTGAGAAGCATCCTGGAATCACTGTGCCACCATCTCTGGGTTATTTATGGGTTTGCAGCAGAAATTCAGACAGTTCAGAGCTGTTGTTACTTTTGTCTTAGCCATCCATTCATGGATGCCGATGTTAAAAATTCATGACAGAGTGCCTCGCTTAATCCCTAAATAAGTATGAAACTATTCCATGTGCCTTTTGGTTACTGAAATGCAGCTTACTGTTCAGTAACGCTGTCCTTCCATAAGCTTGCCTGATGCACTATATCAAATGTCATTTTCTGACTGCTTTGGTGGAAGAGGCAGTCCAGAGGAGCACAACACAACATGAAGGCTCTCTTGTACAGACTCTACAAGCTCGCATTGCAAATTTCAGTTGCTGAAATTTTTCCGTCTCAGGTTTTGGAGTGCTTGAAGTCTACATATTAGCTAAAGGTCCATCATGTGAAAAAAGAGGGAGAAAATTATCATACCTCAGAAACTGGTATGTCATCATGGTCTATTTTCTCTGCATCAGTATGAACAAATCCACGGGATGTTGGTGTTATGTATGAGAAAACTACAAATTCCAACACTTCCAAAGTGTGTATTTTTTGTATTTATTCATTTGTAAAATGTTAGTATGGAGAACAAAACTTTTGTAGCTACATCTAGCCCAAGGAACAACTTTTAGTCAAAAGTTCATCATGAACTTTGTTACAAATACTGCAGGCCTTTGAAACATAGAGTTTTTTCCTTTCTCTTTTTCTCTTTTAATTGCAAACATTTTCCTGTTCTCATGGAATTGAACAAGTCATGAGTGATATTAGTATCATGACAGTAGAATCATAGGTGCAAATACAGGTAAAGTGTTGTAGTGCCCATGATATTAATTCTGTGGCTGATCTGGTGCTGTTTTTATTTGCCTTGCCTGGGTCAGTTTTGTGCTGCGCTGTCTTGTCAGGCTTCGTCCCTGTTGCTTGACCTCCGTGGGTGTGGTTAATGGGGGAATCCCAGCTGCATGACCTTGTTGTAGAGCAGGGCTTTTGGCATCAATGACTACAGCCTGGAGGGCAGGACACCTTTTCTCCTTCTGTGAAATTGCAATACCAGTGTGAAATTGATGAATTGATGAGCTCTTGCAGTCCATGAGGCTGAGTTTCTGTTCAAATTGAGTGAGTGCTCTGCTTTTATTTATACAATGTATCTTAATAACCTGCCTTGGGTTGGTTCTTTTACTAATTCTCCTTCTCTGCAGGAAGTAGGAACCCCCAAAAAGATTTACATTCTCCAGAAAAATTTCCCCTGTCTGTATTGTGTATTTTTGTTGTTATTTTTAATCTCTGTATTAAATTGAGTGTCTTATCTTGACTTGCATTTGAGTTGTGGTGCTTTGGAACTGGGCTAGGTAATGAAGTCGAAATTCATGATCCTGATTAACCCCCCACTTTCACTTTGACAATATATAAAGAAATTGAAACAAGCCTTCAACAATTCTTGCATAGGGAATGATATTGTAAACAAGTGAAGTAAGTGGAAAAATTCATCTGAGTTATAGCCATCTAAAGAAATTTTGTAGAAATTTTGTGTTGTTTACACCAATAACATTATTTTTGAATTTTTTAACATGAAAAGAGGTAAAATCAGGATATAATTATATTGAATGTTTCAGGTGTGTATCAAGTAATGTATCTTAAGTGGGACTGTAGTGTTACAAAGGAACCTTTTTCTCCAGACACACTCCTTAAGGAGTATCCTTAACTGATGTTGCAGGGCACTACAATTAAAAACTCTAACAATGTCTCTAGTTTTTCTTCATAATTTCTTTGTTTTTTTGCTTTTTTTTTTTTTTTTTTTTTCTATCCTAGGGCTGCAGACATTTACTGTATGTTAGGTAATCGAGGGCAAAAGAGAACAAAAAGGCTATAATAGCTTGAGGTTTTATTAAACCCAAGCACATGGAGGTTTACCTGGAGTATATTTAACATATTCATAGGCTTTGTTTTTTTTTGACTTTTTTCCATTAGCCTTTATTTTTTCCTTTCTTGCAAATTACAAAAAAGAAATACAAGTAGAGGACTCTCTCAAATTGTCGCAGGGAAGACACTCGCCAAAGAACAAAATAGGCATAAATACTATTGGGTGTGAAATATAAGTTTTCTGTGAATTAATATAGATGTTTCTGAACTTCTCTTTGCAGCCTGCTTCCACTTGCAAGCCTATTTCTCTGTTTTAGTGCCTGTTCATTGCCTGCAGTCTCTCATAAATGTTGCGCAAAACATAATCAGGGACTATGTTACACAGTCATTATCAAAAGACAAAAAGGTCACGTAGTCTCGAGCTTTAGGATAAGGCACATAAGTGCCTGTACCCTCCATTTCATGTAGTTGACATTGCCATGGAGTGAAGAAAACCCCTTCTTCTAATTTTATGGGGAAGACTTTTCAGCTGATCTTTTTCTGTGAATCTATTTAAACATCTTCACATTATGCTCTACCAAAATGGGATGTCTATAGTTGGGTTTTTTCTCCCACACCAGCAAACCACAAAATTGAATCTACTTCTGTACCTTTAAATCTAGTTGCATATGGAATTTGTAATGTTCTGAACTATTTTTTTCCCCACCTGAAGCTGAAAGTCCTAGTAACTGAAGGAGCACATTCACAGGCAGAGAAATTACAGCAGTATATCCCCAAAAGGGAGATGGTTTGATGGTTAGTTCTTGTTTGGAGGAAAGCGGATTTGCAGGAGCTGAAGACCAGCCTGCTGAAAATTACAAGTTTCACACTTCAAATACAAACCCGTTTTTCAGGAAGCAAGGAAGTGAGAGAAAATAATTTGATTGGGAAACTGCTCTGTCACATTGGTACCTTACAGCAGGAAAATTTTATTTTTTTAAGGATTTTTTTTTAAATCTTAGCGTGATTTCTTACCTTCAATTAACTGCTGGATGATAAGAGAGCTTGGTTTTCAGTAGGGGATAAAAACTAAGACTTTTCACAATTAATTAGTTAAAGAATTCATTTATTCTGAAATGATCTGTCCTTGCCACTGAACTAGGACATCAAGTTTAGTGCTTATCAAAATAAATAAAAGACAGTGAAATCTATGAGGTATATACAGCTGTGTTTAATAACATGGCTCGGGGAAAGTCTAGTAGCTCTTATTCCACAGCCATGTAGATGCCCTTTAGCAAGTTCATGAATTTAATGCCGAATAGGCATCAAAATCTTCCTGAAAGACTGATCCTAAAGCTGAACTGTTTGCATGAACTTGATCAAAGCTTAGGAGGCAGTGCCATTTAGCTGTTTCATAGTCTGTTGTTTCCATTTTGTGTAGGAGAGAATTGGATTGACCTTTTACATCAGGAATAACATTAGAAGCTATTAACTGGCAAATAGATAGAAGGCACTTCAGAGAAGAAAAGCTAAATGAGAGGATTGAGTTTGATTTGGAGAAATCTACATTCAAGTAGGAAAAATTAACACTTGAGCTTCTTGGAAGAAAGAGAACATATAACTTTTAAAGATTGTACATTTGCAAGAATGGAGAAGATTCTTCTGGGAATTACTGAAAGAACAATGAAACAAAATCACTGTCAAACTACAAGAAAAAATTTAAAGAAAAATGTTACTGATGAGTTGTGTGCCTTTTGTAACTGCACTAACTGCCAGAGGAGCTAAAGACATCATACTGGAGCATTGTGAAATAATAGGGAGTGAAAGGAGTATTTAAGAACGATGGGTATTTGTCCAGGCATAAATGATGACTTTGGATACTTCTTACATTTCTTTGCAGCATCATCCAAAGATGAAATTCATCCTTTCTGTCTTGTAAGAAGAAACAATGAACTTCTGCTCTTTCATGTTAAGTTTTTCTTTCTCCATTGCCCCAAATATGTTGGTTTGGTTTCTTTTATTTTTTTAAATTTACTTTAATTTTTATTTTTTAACCATTTTGGTACTCAATGGAGTAACTCACTTGCAACTGACTTTCTTCTTATAAAACCTTAGTGGAAACAAAACACAGAGTAGTGTTTTTTCTTCCTTGTTTTCAAGGGAAATAGGTGTATTTAGCATTTTACATCTGCTTGTGCCTGACCTTGCTAGGCCAGTAACAACGGGGGGAAAAAAATCACAGAGCCTGGCTCTACTGGGATTTAATAACACTCTTAGTACTAACACTAACTGCTGCTCTTTACCTTTCTGGCATTTGTGGTGTGTTGACCTTGGCCAGCCCCTCACCCTGCCTTTTTTTGGTCCTTTCCTCAGCAGCACAAGGGGGAAAATAGGGTGGGCAAGCTCATGGGTGGAGAAAACGACAGGGAGATCACTTATTTTGTAAATCATCAGTTACTGTCACAGACAAAACAGATTCACCTTGGGGGAAAAAATGACCAAATTTCCACTCCAGGCACAGGGGGATAGGAACTGGGGGCTGCAGTCAATCCACTGCACTTGGTGTCTGCTGCTCCTTCCTTCTCACCCTATGTCTCTGCTCCAGCCTGTAGCACCACTGTGAATAGTGAGCTGTAACATTTGCTCTAATCTCTCACTGAAAGTCTCAAACAATTAGTTAATCTTGGGAATTAATGAGATTGTGAGCAGTTTTATTGTTTATACTTTGCATTTCTGCCAAGTCCAGTAATATCTTAAGATATCATGAAGATTTTACAATAATATGATTATTAATAATTAATATTATGATATTGAAAACATATATAAATGAGGGAAAACTACTAACTCTTTCAAACATATTGTATTTCTTTACAAGTAAAGAATGACTTTCTTATGAAAGGTGTAAGAAAGTATTTTGTCTGCTTTCCAAAGGTATAATTTTGCTGTATAGTTTACTCTGGCATTGGCTTCTGATTTTCTTGGAGTAGGTAGATGACTGAGAAAGGAGCAGGATTCTGTACAGTTGCGTAATACAGCTGCTTAAGTTTAAAAAAAGGAGGAGAAGGGAAGTAGTTTTCAAGATGCTGAACAGATGCCTTGGCTTTGTGATAAATGGTCTATGAATGCTGTCTGGAGCATTTCATGAAGTGCTGTAGGACTAACATGTAGATAGATGTATGCAAATTCACTGCTAAGTATTTTTAAATTATGAAAAATGAGACTGAGAAAGTGGAGTACTATAAAATATGTTGATATGCTAAAAAATGCATGTTGAAACTTCCAAAGGCTATAGCAGATTCCCCTAATATAGAAACAAGATCTCTAAATACTTCTAGTTTATTTGTTATTATTTGAATTTGATTTTCTCTTCCTTCCAGTGGTTTTAAGAGAAGTTGGGAGAAACATTTTAAAAATCTGCAAAGGTTGATTCTACAAAGGTTATATTCTGTTTCTTCCTTTCCCGCCCAGACTAACTTCAGAAAATGTTGGAGGATTTATCTTCTTCTGTATCTTAGCTTTAGAAATATTAGAAGTAAATGGGGATTTTTTAGTTGTTTTTTTGGGGGGTGGGTTTTTTTTGGTAGGAAAGACTTGAGTTGCTTTTTGTGTATTGCTTTAGAATATTTGCAAAACACAAGTAAGAAAGGCAAAGAGGCAATTTAGTTGTCCATGGATAATCAGTGCTAACTGTGGGAAGCAGTCTGTCATTTTTCACTGACCCGTTTCAGTTTTCTAACTCTTATGTAGAACGAAAAAAACCCAAATTACTGATGTACAGCCTCTCCCTGCCACATTCATAGTATTTAGTAACAAAACTTTTGAAAATCTTATTCTCTAGTCTGATGATCAGGTGCTTGTAAGAACATATATATTACTAAAATAGAGATTACAAACTAGCATATTACTAAATTTATTCTAGAGTCAGGGGGCATAAAAATTGCACACCAGTGGATGTGGTGCACAAACACTTTCTCAGGCAATCATCAACTGATTCTAGACCATAATCTTTAAAGATTTAAAGTAACAGCAAATCTAAATAATATAATTCTTTTGTGTCTTTATAAATGGGTATTAATGATGAAGAAATAACCAGGAGTTGCTATTTTACCAAATTCTCTAACAAAAAATGAATAAAATAATGAATTCTGCATATAATTCTTAATATGAACTACTTGCTTATGTTACATTATAGTCGTTTTCTTTAAACCCTTTCTTTAAGATTACTACTAAAAATATAGATTTCAATGCACTGTGCTTTAATAAGAGCAGCTTTCCTTCTAAAATATTTCTTTCTCATTTTTTTCCTAAATTTTTTAGCACAGACTTGCTTTACAGGCTAGTAAAGATGCAAAATTAGCCTCTCACACAGATGATTTAATTCCATGTACATAAATTTTCATCTTTTGCTGAGCAACAGCTTGTGAACAATTTTCAGAATGCCTAATACAACTGTTTAGGACATCCTAGAACACAATAATTCCTTGTTGTCTAAAACTCAAAGGATAACATTTGACGTACAAAATGGTAATAATTTATATGATTATACTTCAGAGAAGATTTTTTACCAGTATTCATGCACATACTCCCAGGACTTCTGCAAGACTACTCATTTGGGCAAATGCTCACATATGCATTACTTTTTTAACTTTAGGTTAAATTTTTTCTCCATTTTTGATGGATTTAACCTGAACTTTCCTCAAGAGGAAAGGCTCTTTATTGTGATGCCCTTTAGGACTGAAAATAAAAGGAAAATCCATCAACAGGAAGGTTCTGGAATCACTAAGCAGATATGAAGGTAAATTTTGGTTGAGAAATTTTCCTGTAGCAATGATTTAGATTGTATGTTGAATTGGATTTTCTCACTTGGTTGGAAAGTTTGACCTGGCATGCCCTATCTAGCAAGCTTTTTTCTCTGAAGTTCATTAACCAGGTAGTGCCTGGTATGGAGCTGTCCCTCTTGAAGAAATGGATCAGCTCTGGGCTAGGTTAGATGGCAGCCTGTCTTTACCATCCATTCTGCAGGACAGCAGGACAGGCTGATTCATCATTATTGCCAGTATAACCCACTGAAATGTATGATTTCCTCTTTCTGCCTTTGTAGCTAGACAGGCACAGCCTGTTTTACTTTGTGTATATTTCTAACACACATTGGCAAGGTGGACACTCTTCTAACTATAGAAACTTCTGTTATCCCCTTAAATCCATTGGAAAATGGAGGAGCAAACAAAACTTTTCCAAACAAGTTCGGCTTGGTGTCCTAAGTCAGCTATTTCCATTGCTAATATATCTCAGATTCAAGTCTGCCTCTTTTTTGGGGGGTAGAAAAAGGTGTGATAAAGCTGCATTGAGGAATGTGAACCTTATTTTTCGTTTTGTTTTCAGAAAATCTGCAGAACAAGGTGAGAGAATTTTGGCCTCAGTGACCTCAGAATAATGATTATGCTTTTCTTCTCTTATTTTTTCCCCTGTCCATCTGTGATACTATTTCCAATTATCTGATCCTAAAAGAGAGAAAAGTTTGTAGGTGGAGGCATCTAGATAGGTCCTCAGAGATATGTGATATCTTCTGTAGATACTGCTTCAGTCATGTTTTAAGCCATTTTATAGCTTGCTGGATTTCATTTTGAGGTTTCTGGGATAAGAAAACCTATGCATTTCATCCTTTTTCACAGAGAATAATCAGTTTCTTAGTATTTATCTTTTTCCTTACTACCGCCTTTATTTTCCCTCTTTCCCCCTCTCCCCTCCCCTAGGATCATATATGATAGTGATTTCCTCAGACCATGACCCTGGAGAAAAGACTCGACTTCAGCTTCCAACAATGAAAGAAAACGACACTCACTGCATCGATTTCAGCTACCTTCTGTACAGCAAGAATGGAGGAAACCCAGGCACTTTGAACATCCTCGTTAGGGTGAACAAAGGACCACTGGCTAATCCCATCTGGAATGTCACTGGCTCCACTGGCAAAGACTGGCTTCGAGCAGAGTTGGCTGTCAGCACTTTCTGGCCGAATGAGTATCAGGTAAACGTGCCATAAATTCACACCACTTTATAATATTTACTGCAAGGTCCTATTCACTTTGTGTTGTTTTAGTCTGTTCTGATGGAGTATTCTCCCAATGTCCTGAAGTGTTCCATTCAGTATAAATAATTATGTGGGAATGGATATTTTTTATAGCGGGTGATTGTTCATAGTTATCTGTTACTGTATAATAGGAAAAAAAAATAGCTGGAAAAAAGCCTTGTTAAAAGAAATGGTAAGGTTGAAGTCCAGGAGCATCAAAAATTATAAACTCCCAGAAATAAATTGCCTGTGCAACTGTAATTTGTATTTGTCGTCCCTCCTCTTTTGTGTATGTCTGTGTAACCATGTCTAATTACATGACTGTAAACTGTGTTTTTTTCCACATGACATTTGCTTCATTTGCTGTGCAGGCAGAATGGTGCTCACCTAATGAGCAGCTGTTCAGGATGTGTTTTTTTCCCTGTTTGCTTGCTGTGGGACAAAACCACCCGCAGTGTAGGCCTGGTTTTTGGAGGGAAAATTTGTTTTGTTATTACTAGATGCTGTTATTTGATTTGTTTGATTAACCTAAGAAAGTACCTGCATCTGTTTTACTCAGTGGGTATTTGATGTGAAGGATAAATCTTATACATGGGCATTTTTGTTCTGGCATGTAGGGATGGGAAGAGTTGGATTACATGTGCTCATCTGAGTTGTTACACCATGAGGTGTTACACCACAATGTGCTTACAGGCCCCTATCTAAATATTCTTCATTAGTGCTCTTGCAAAGAGTTTGGATCTCCAGAGTAGTTATTAAATGACAGAAAGTGGCTTCTTTATTAATGGTTTTGTTGAATAGTGGTACTGTAGGATTGTTTCTTAAAAGTGCCTTTATCTAAAGTTTGTTGCAATTGCCCACCATCAAAATAACATCCATGAATAAGCTTCAGTGCAAGCAGCCTTACTTATACAGTGAAAGTTATGTAACTTACTATCATTTTATGGGATTTTTTTTGGGTTTTGTTTCCGTGGTTTTAATGTTTTTATTTATAAAGAAATTTTGTCTATAAAGAAATTTTATTTATAAAGAAATTTCAGTGGCATTGAAACTGGGTAAAATTTGATTTAAAGTTCTGAAGCCTGGTTCCATAAAACTTGGCTTTTGAAGAGGTGTTTTATTAACCCTTTTTATGTTGCTAGAAAGTACCATTTGGTGTCCTTAAACAAACCTCGGGAGCCTTTTATAACAGTACAGTAGTGATCAAGTATAGCAGCCTCATATGCAGTAAATCAGTTTTCTGCTCACAGATGGCCAGGCTTGACAATGAGATTGGTGGTTGGAGCCTTATCTTAGCAACATGGCCATTTTTCACTTACGTTACAGCCTTCACATTATCTCTCCACAGACTCTGCTTAAATTCATTCTTTCCTTTGCTTGGTCCTCCAACAGAATATTGAAATCATGTGTAACCCAGTTTATTTTTAAATTAAAAATAAGCCTGGAGTTGAACTGCAGGATTGTTAGTGCAACCTGCTGTGATTTGTGTCCAACTTGCACAATTGCTTTTATGAACAGGAGGGGAAATCTGCATGCTGCCTATGCACAACTGCTTGTTTGCATGAACAGGGTTGGTATTTTTGTGGTTTTGGTTCTTTCAACTCTCAAGGTTCAGGTTCAACATGGCTCTTGGTAGATTTTTGTTTGTTTGTTTGTTTGTTTGTAGTTTGTTTTCTTCCTTAGTTTTGAGTTGAATTATGCTTTGGAATGGAAATATTTTTTCATTTTTCTTGTTAGAGTTCCATGCTGTACAGTTGTACCTTGTGATTTTGGCACTTTTATCTACCTGTTGGTCAGTGAGTTTAGCTAGCACTGAGGAAAATAAGCACTGGTTTCTATAACAAGATGGAAGTGGTTCTTTAGTAATCTGGGAATTGGATCCCTGCCTGTACAAGCAAGGTCACTGCTAAAGGTCACTGCTAAAGGTCACTGCTGAGCACAATTGTTTGCATGTACTTTGTTACAATCAGGTCAACTTCACTGCCCTTTCCTTCACTTTTAAGTGAAGGAGGAGAGTAGAGATTATCAGGGGCTGAATAGCACAGGTTCACTCTGAGGAAGTCTCATGTGGTGACTTGGAAGTTGGCAGCCTGGCCAAGTTGTAGTAACAGTGCTGCACCTTGGCTAATTAGCTCCTTAAAAGCATTTCTGTCCTCTGCTGTGCTCTGCTGAAGCTTCATTGCCTCCTGCTCAAACTAGCACAGTGTTTTTACATGTCACTCTAGTATAAAAAAGAAATTCATCTTATGCATTTTTGGATGGATTTAACACCCTCTTTTACTCACAGGAAAATATTTTTTAAAAAAATCAAATTCCTTAACTTTCTTCTATAAATATAACTATATAACTATATTCTGCTGGGCAATTATTTATATATTTATTTTCTGACAAAACATAGTACAGTTTATTATAGTAGCTTTACTGGATAAAACTTTTTATCTAGTTTTGTACCCTGTCTCTGTTGGCAGATAGGAGTGGAAGTTTGTAGAAGAGTTCAGGAAAAGGACAAACTCATACCTCGCCCAGAACACACTTTCAGCCTTGAGCATATATGTGTTTCAAGAACTTTGAGTTAAGAACATAAGTGGTGCCTTTCTGTATTCCTGTTAGTATTTTTTTTTTTTTTTTTTGGCAATGATTCAAGCTTCTAGTGTCAGTAGTATATATGTACAGTATATATGACAAGGAATTCCAATGTTAATTCCATGTTAGGACTATTCCTGGGGGTTTCTCCAAGCCTGGGGCCTGTTATTCTTCACTTGTCGTATTTTGCACTTGGGGAGTTTCAGAAGTCCTGTAATGATCTGTCTTCTGTCTCCTGCTAGCAAGACATCTTCAGCTTCTATTCTGCTTGTTTAACATGAGGATGAACTCTTGAAGAAAAGGGTTTGATTAGAGAATCCCTTGGGATCAAGGTTGATTTCATTTTGGTCCTTGCTGGCTCTGGAATCTTTTTTTTATCACCCTGTTGGAAATATGCCACATTTGACCAGACTCAGGTTTGCTTCAAAGGAAAAATATTTTGTGATTTTTATTGTTTAAATTTTGTAACTGACTAAGAGTTTTGTCACTTTGTTTTCTTTGTTGGTTATTACTGTAATTAATTTATTTTGGTTGAGATGTTTATTCCTGTCTGGATGAGTTGTTTTGTTTAATGCTTCTGTTCATTTCCCCAAGTTCTCTCCTGCTTTGCACAGTAGGGATTATCCCACTGCTGAGGGCTGTCTCTTCCTTTCTGCTTCTGTCACAGTCATTTTTCCACTTCCCTTGCTACCTATGTCATTCCTTTTGACTTTGATTTTGTTTGTTTGTGGTTTGTTAGTTTTTTTGTACGCAGTCTCCCAAAAGTCTCTGTTTTGCAAATTTGTTTTGCTTCCCCAGGATCACATCTGTGCTCGCTCAAATATGAGGTCCATTTTGCATTGTGAACCATGGGCTTTCCATTTTTGGTTTTACAAACCTGATGTTTATATCAGAAACTGGTAAATAAACTCTTGACTTGGAACAATAAATTTCAAACTTGTAAAAAACTAATTACTTTGTTTCTTTATGGTTCTTTAAAAATTCACTATACAGTAATGGTGCTCTGCAGTTTAGCAAACATGCTGGCTGGGATACTGACTTCATAGGCGTGATGTTGCACCTGGAAGTATAGCTAGCAAAGTAAAAATACTGAACTGCACTGAGCAAAAGGTCTTTTATCAGCTCAAAAATACTGCAGGAAAACTCTGGAAAGCCAAATAATTCTCTTGCAGAATTGTGAATCATGATTCGGATAATTATTTTGTTCTTTATTATAGTACTGATGATTTATAGGATTTGCAAAAGTTTAAATTGCTCAAAGATCTTGGAAAATTACTTTCCTTCATCATCTTGAAAGGTCTCAATACTGTAATAGAAGTATAATGGGGAATGGTAGACTGAAGATTAAGTAATGATGTGTACTGTTGGGCCATATGCCACATAAGGTAGGAAACAGATTTCTTGTGAAATATGAGAATTTTTGCCTTTTTGGATATCAGATCACTATTCCAAACTCGTAGACATGTGAGACTGTAAACAAGCTGTATGCAGAAAAGTTTGGGAAGACAGGGAGTTAGAAGAGATTTAGTAATTTATTATAGCTAAGGAAGGAAAGCCACAAGTGAAATGGAAAGCACCTGTGTGAACTGCATAGAACTGAGTTATAGGCTAACTTTAGAAGAAACCCACCCTCCCAAACTCCAACTTCCTATTTATAAGGCAAATGTCCTTTTTTATATATGGACTTTAACCTTGAGATACTATCTAACATCAAGAAAATACAAAAGTCATTAAAAAAAAAATCAGCAACATTCTAAAAGACTGATGTATTCATAGGCCTTTATTTAAAATATTTTGGAACACAGAAGATTACTGATAATAATACCAAAGACAAACTTTATAAATAAACTTAGAGCTAGTGTAACTTTTTTGACTAGGTAGGTAAAAATAATGTAATGCAGAAAGTGCTTTATTTGAAAATTTTGAGCAACACTGATAAGCAGCCAACCAGTTACTGTTACAGCTCTCTGTGTAAGTCTTGGATGTTGAGTTGCAAGACTGAAAATTGTCTGATGGAAATCTCAGCATGAGGAGGAGTTCAGGGGCAGAGGAGAGCAGTCTGTAACCGTGTGTGAGAGGCAATGCTGAAATACGCTAAGTTATCTGGCTTGGGAAAAGACCCAATTTAGACAAATATGATAGAGTTCTGCAAAACCCTCACTACTATGAAGGAGACTCCACTTGCAGTTCAAGAATTATGGGCCTTTTTGGTCTGGTGGGTAAACCAGATGGAAAAAAGTGAATGGAGGTTGGTCACACTGCAGGCTTTAGACCCATGAATGTGCCTGACAGAAATAGCTGTTGTGGATGCCCAGCCCCTTCCACCCCCAAGAGTATGTGTGCTTAACTTTTTTTCTGGATTCCTAAATGTAATTTATATTTTTTATTCTGTGGTTGTTTAAATCAGTTTGGTCATATTTTGTGTAAGTTTTTGACTGGCTGTAGAAATAAAAGCTAACTTTGTCTGCCACTACCATTCCTACACCCATTTCTCTTGGCTCTTTTCCCCTTACCATTTCCTTTCCATCTCACTTGGGGTAACATAATATTTTAGACTTTTCTAAATTGAAATTTAAAATTAAGCCTTTTAAATTCTTCCCGTTTCTAAGGGTGCTCAGAAATAAAATATGAATTAGAACATTTTTGGAGGGGTGGTTGGTTTCATTCTAGCAGAAATATAAAAATTGTTTCCTAAAATATGTTAGTAAAATATGGGTTAGCTGTATAATTAAAGAAATCTAAGATAGTAGTCAATAAACTGAGCGATACTTTTTTTCCTAAACTTGGAATAGCTTTTGTTTGGAGGTAGTATAAATCACTGAATTGTTCCTTGTATAGGTGAATCATTCTTTATCACTCCTTTTGAGGAATAACTCCCTTGAGAATACTTTGTGGCTTTTAAGAATTTAAGGTGATTGTCAATAAACTATTTTTTTCTAGTTCATTAATGCACAATGAAATGGCTTATACATTTGTTTGTCTCCTTTGTTTTCCGTCTTTCTTTTATAGTTTTCACCAAATGAAAGCACTTTTAACTGCCTCACTGCTTACCACTATCTCTAATGTTTGAAAATATCTCCAAAGAGGAATGATGTTGCTTTCTCATCAGAAATTTTCTAAACCCCTAAGTGTTCTCCTGACTATTACTTGCTAGGCAGCACTTAATCAGAAATCTTTTTCTTTATACAGTTAATTGAAGAGTTACTTAGAGAGAGACTTTTTAAATAATGAACTTTCTTATTGCTTTTCCAAGCCTTGCTAGTACAAAAACAACAGCAGCTTTTTTAACTGCTAGGATAAACATGAATACATGCAAGCAAATCTGTCACATTTCTGTCTCATTTCTTCCAAGATATTTATTGATTTGGTGAGGACAAAAAAAGGCGTAATTTCCAATAGAGTTATTACCAGAACCATTTTAATAATTTAGTTCTTCAGATCACAAAGCACTCACAGCCCTCAAAGGACTTGTACAAATACTGACTCATTCCAGTATTCAAACTGGGAAATCATAGTGCAGGGAGTGAAAGTGAGCATTGCCCAAACAGCCTCGTCACAGCTGAAGTGCCAGCATCTAGGTTTTCAGTAACACCATAAGTATTGGAGACTTCTTGGAAACTCTTTATTTTTTCTTAGAAATGACCAGCAGGCTTTGACTCTTAGTTCAGGTCTGTGGCATTGTTCCAGCAGGGTATGTTCTGCAGGCCAGCCACAACGTGCTTTCCTTCCGTCTAGAATTAGCTCATTTACGAGCACAGGAGCTTCCTGAGGGATAAAGGAATGATGGTAGTGGGAAAGCACATAAATAATGATGATATATTCTGTTGGCCTCTCCCCCACCTATTGTGTTGTCTCCTCCTGCCCACCACATTTTTTTTTTTATTTAGGAACTTTAAAATTGCCTTAAGGAGATGTATGTAATAGCTTTCCTAGCTTGGTGGGTTTGATTTTTGTTAGCCTATTTTGATGAGACCTAATTTATTTTGGGGTCTGCTGCATTAAAAAAGGGCTAAGCTGATAAATTAGTATCAAAGAATTTTTACAATTAAAAATAGCAGAAATTATTGTTAATCAAGTGAAATGTGTCAGCCATGTCTAAGTCAGTGATCCAAGCTGTACTTCACCATTGCAAGCAGAGATGGCTCTGCCTCCACAAAACACCTAAAACTCCATTCTGGCAGGGGTGTAGAAGAAACTACTTTGGATAGGCTAAGGAACTGTGGAATCTGAGCAATTGCTTCTGTTACTCTATTCTTAGTCCTGAGTTGAAAAATTATTGAATTTACAGAATTCTGAAGCTAAAGAGTTTATGTGCTGAAAAAAGAAATGTTAGCAGCTTACTGCCTCCCTTTTCCTTTGTTTAAAATTTTCAATATTGTCTTTTCCACTGCTTTTCTTTGTTATATAAAAATTTATGTGTAGGTTTCTTTTGTTCTACTGTGCTCTGGGTTTCCTGTGCTATATGTATGATCTGAACTGAGAGTAGAAATATTATACTTGGAGTACTGAAGTATTGTAAGGAATTGCATGGCTCTACATACAAGAATCTTTAATTCTCTTTCCATCAAATAATGCAGTGCCAATGAGGCTGATGAAGATTTTGACCTTTTTTCACCGTTCATGCAAAATAGTGATTATCTTCAGGGTGCAGTGATGAAAATTTAGTAGATGCTTGATGTTTTCCAAGGCAGTGAAAGATTTGGAGGTTAGTATGCCATATGAGTCTGTTTTATGAATTACCTTGATAATCACCTAAAAATCTTAAGTGGAGCACTACTGGTTGTAAACTCATGAGGGCTTACTTTGAGATAAATACATAATATTTTTAGCCAGTGCCTCATTTCTGGGGAGATATATGTGACTTTAACCTCAGCACTCTCCCAGGAAACATTCCTCGCATCTGCAAGGTGGTATGCAAATTTTGTTTTAACCTTGATTACCAAGATTATGAAAAGCCTGTAGCATTCTCCTCCCTATCGTACTGCAAGCACTGTCAGGCAGTGAAGTGGAAAACACACTATTGCTAATCAGACATCTTGGAGTGCCTGATTAATTTTTTTCAGAAATACAAGATTGACTTAAATCATCGTGTGTAAATAAAGAAGTTCTGGATATGGTTCCTTTTGTTGAGATTATTCTTTTTTGGGATTTTAGTCTGTAGTTGAAAAGCATAATTACTTGTTACATAAGAAGCTCAGATTTTGAAATATTTTTATCAGTTTCTGCAAGATCATATCCCTTTCTAAGAAAAATTGCGAATATCACACTATCAAGGAGCTGCAATGATATACTCTTCCACTTGGCTCTTTTATTCACATGAAAAGTGAAATGAATGAAAGGGGATTATGGCAGAAATAGTGATATATGCTTGAAGTAGATGGTTAAAAGAAAGCAGAAACTGATAATACTTTCATTTCATTATATGGGTTCTGAAAAGATTGAGTAATGAATTGTGCTCTGCTAGGGGTTTCCAGTCTACCCCTAAGTTAAAGAGAATAAAAGAAAAAATATAATAGTGCAGTATTGAATCATTATCAAAAAGTTCACTAAAATCTCTGCACTTCAAAATTGGAAGCCAATCAGTCTCCAAATTCATGGGCCTTGAAGTGTCAGGGTTTTCAGTTTAAAAGTCTGAACTCATCAATTCAACACTGATAAGATACTGTGTTAGGTAATTTTTGCTATGAATCATTGTATGCTGTCGGATGTCTGGATTTTGCCTGACCACCACCAACCCCCAGTGCCTCTTTGGTGTTGTGGTTTAACCCCAGTTGGCAATGAAGCCTCACACAGTCCCTTCCTCACTTCCTTCCACCTCCCTGGTGGGATGGGGAAGAGAATCGGAAGGGCGAAAGCAAGAAAATTTTTAAATTGAGATAAAGACAGATTAATAGGTAAAGCAAAAGCTGTGAGTGCAAGCAAAGCAAAACAAGGAATTAATTCACCACTTCCCATGGGCAGGCAGGTGTTCAGCTGTCTCCAGGAGAGCAGGGCTCCATCACATGTAACGGGACATGGGAAGACAAATGCCATCAGTCTGAATGACTCCCCTTTTTCTTTCTTCTCCCATCTTGATATGCTGAGTATGATGCCATATGGTGTGGAGTATCCCTTTGGTCACTGGTGTGCTTGTGGAGTCAGATGTCCTGGCTATGCCCCCTCTCAACCTGTGCACCCTCAGCCTACTCACTGGAGGGGTGGTGTGAGAAGCAGAACAGCCCTTGGCTCTCTGCAAACATTGCCCAGCAGTAACAAAAACATCCCTGTGTTATCAACACTGTTTCCAGCACAAATCCAAAGCATTGCCACATGCCAGCTACTATGAAAAAAATGAACTCTACCCCAGCCAAAACCAATACAGTTGGAAAAAAAAAATAATACTGAGAATTATGCAGCTACTTAACTTTTCTTTTGTCCTTTTCTGACTTTTGTTATTAAGGGCAAGATGAAATGCTCAAGAAGAATTTTTTGAGTATGTGCACACCATACTATAATATATTGGTTGTTTTGATGGTTTTATTTAAAATATTTTCTCTTTTTCTGATGCTAAATGATGAACAAGCCTGAGGCTTGGAGTAAAGTCAAAAGGTATTCTTCATCCAGACTAATACGTAATAGGAATCCCATGTTGACTGGTGATATGACCTCCTCAGAGAGAAATAAGTACCTCATAGCTTTATAATTCTCTCTACCCTGTATGTGTTTCTTTTCTGAAGTTTAGACTTTGTTTGAGGTGACATTGAAAAAACAACTGAGATGGTTGCTCTGAAGGAGAAAATAATCAAAATTCAAAGATGAGGGGGCAGTGTATCAATTAATTTGCACTAGAATCACATTCTGATCAAATGTACAAGGTTGGTGTATTTAAAGAAATAAACAAACAAGTATTGTTGAATTTTCTGCTTTGCCCAAAAGATCTTACAAAGCATTTTAAAGTCACCCCCACCCTCCTTGCCCCGTCTTACCAGAGTGAAGTAAATTATACCCCTGTTCTGGAAGCTCTGAAACACCATCTGAAGTAGAACAATTTTCTGGTGCTAAGATAGTGATGGGAAGTTTGTGAACTGGTAATTGCCCAGTGGGAGATAAAGTGATGGCACAGTCAGGCAGATAGTTCTCTGGGCTCCAAGCCAGGAATAGTTGCATTGTTATCTTTACAGACACGTTATTTTCCTCTTAGGGAGTTCTTCCCCTTTTCCTAGTCAGTTATGGAGCTCCTTCACTATTTTCTTTAAATGTCTTTATGTGCAGCTCCTAGAAGATTTAAAGAATTGGTATAAAACTTTTTGGAGTGGATTTCTTCTGTGAAGTACCTTGACTACCTAAAAGTGCATCCTAAGCTGTTTTTTTCCTGATGTTTTTTGGTTTGATTTGTTTTATTGTGGTCTCAGTGTCTTCTGGAGCCTTTTGTATGTCATCCATGAGATCTTTGAATGTACTATTCATTTGCTGGAATGGGTCCTGTAGCTGGAAACCTGTGTGATTTTGCTGATGCATGTGCCAGGATTACTGCATCTCGCCTTGAGTCACAAGCAAGCAACAGCAAATGGAAGCCCAACAGTGCTGCTAGTGCTAGACAACTGCAAGGCAGAGCAAAGACATGTTTTCCATGCTCATGGAAGGTACAGATTGTGTGGGCACCCCTGCTAATGCAGAGCAGGGGAGTTAATGGGGGTTGTTGCAGTGTCACTTTACTGACCTGCTGTGGTGTGAACAGCATATTTACCAGGGGTGGTTGTGTGTGCTTGTTTGCTGCTTGTATGTCACTTACCTTTAGAAATTTCATAATGTAGATTTTTAGTCTAGAGTCAACTTTTTGGCTTGGGTTACACTTTTGCCATAATTGTCAATTTTGCTCTCTTTACTATGTTCTCCAGGCAATGAATGTGTCTCACAGGTTGTAAATTATTCAGTAGGTGGTGTCTGTTGGAAGAAAATAACTCTCACCTGGAAATAGTAGTTGCAGTTTGCTGCTATTTATGGAATGAAATTACTTACAAGAAAGGAAAGCATATTTGTTCAATGTGAATGACTGTGATAAGCCTTTAAAAAAATTAAATAGCACAAGTCCTGTAATTCCAGTCTTCCTAGTGCATTGTTGAGTTACTGAAAGAGAAATCAAATATTAGGGAATTTCTAGTAGCATTCATCTTGAGGCACTAGACAGAACAAGAGGTATGGGTTTCTGGGGGTATCATCCTGCCACTGATTTTTTGTGGAAGGAAGAAGAAACAGCAGCTGTGCCAGATTCAACAGCAGACACCTAAAGGATCTGCTTGCCCAGGGCATTTCTAGGGCACTTTGCAAGGAATAGAAAACAAGGAGAATGGAATGAGTGATGATACTGCATCTTCCAGCTGTCAAGCTTCAGCAGTAAAACACTTTTTATTTAGTGTATGTGGCTGCCCTTTGGGTGTGCATTATGCTCATATAATGTAACTTTTGTAGGTTTGATCATTAGTTGATTTGGTTGTACCTGATTAGCTTCAGGTGTTGCAGTTGACTGGTTAACTTCACAAGTAGATTTCATCTGAAAATGAAAAAAAACTTCCAAGCAATAAACAAACAAACCCAACAACCAAAAGTTCAAAAATGAAAATCTGCTGTCTTTGTGGACTTCTAGGCAGGAATGGAGACAGATAATCTTCATTTAGTCTGATTTTTTTTTTTTCTTCTATCTTTTTTGAAATCTTAAAGGCACACATGCTCAGGTCCACACTCTCTCACTTGATTGAACCCCTGTGTCTCACTCTCTTCTTTTCTACCATGCTTAAGGGATTACTGTAAACTTTCAAACCTCCAATAAATGAGTTAAGAAAGAGTTACAACCTGCATCATCTGTCTTTCCGCCCCCCCCCCCCCCCTTTCTTTTGTGTTAACTTTTGTATTCAATATAAGTGTTTTGTTGTATGTCTGTACTTGCAACTTGTTCTTTCATTCAGAGGTTTAGTGGTCGAAAGAAAATCAGCCACTGATATCCCTGAAATGCCATGTTTAACTCTGATGAATTGAAAGTTGGTATTTCCCTAATTCTGTTCCCTGCTTCCCACTCCTGCTATACCCAGAGCTGCAGGCAAGAGGGTTGTAATGCTGTTTTTCCCCCTGCCACTGTCCATTTTCCAGCTTTCCTTGGAAAGGGCTGCTGCCCTTGGAAGGGATGTAGAGGAGCTGGTGTTGGTCTTCCCTCTGCACTGCCACAGGTCCCTGCTGTGAAATTACTTCCAGGATGCTATTTGGCCTTCTTTGATAGGGTGAATATGTGCTGCCCTTGATGCTATGCTTGTACTTATAAAGAACACACAAACATAACCCCCACCATGTTTTTTTTTTAAATATATAAAACAATAATTATTAATGGTGAATAATAATACCACCACCAAAGAAAACCCCTTTACCTAACCCTTCCCTTTTTCCATAATGGTAAATCAAGTGGATTACAAGTTCTTGTTACTATATTTCTAATGTTTTTTAATGTAAATCTTAAATGCAGAGAAACAATCTGTTTTTCCATGGGAGAGAGACAAACCCTGCACATTGATCCAAATTTATTTCCTATATGAACTGAATTATTAAACTATTTGTAACGTACTGGAAGTTGTGATAGGTTATCAAAACATGGTCATGCTTTTTTGATACAGGTTGAAATATCAAGCAGCTTGCCATGCATTTCCAGGTTGCTAACCAATGTTTTCTGTCATAGCCAGATGACCAGTTGTTCACTGTGTGACAGAGAAATCAGAACAAAGCCAAAATTTGCTTGGTTAGCACATTTCTCTTTTAAATAAAAATGGTACATGTGGGATTTGTGCATATATGAGTGAGCATGAGTTTGCATGTGCCTAGGTTTTTTACTTTTGTTTTTTATAAAGATAAAAATGAACCTTAAAGTAAAGCATCGTCTTTGTCCCTGGACTTAATTATGAGATCTTAACAGCATGTATTTGGACAGTGACGTGGAAATTAGCAGCAGCTGTCTGGTTTTCCAAAAAGAGCTGGAACATCAGATGTACTTATCTTGGTAGCATTGAATTCAATCTGAATTTCACTTCTGGGTGTTGATTTACTACTATTTGTCCAAAGTATAATGTGTAGCATAACCAATATTTTTCAAAACGCTATGCAAGTAGTTTCAGTTTTGTTTGTCTTGTTTCAGAAATCCGACTGAAATGGAACATGGCATGTGTTTTAATGTATTATTTGTTTACATATGTTAGATAAATGTGGCATAGCGCCTTGAAACAGAGAAATGTGTTAAGTGGGTATTTTGTCACAACAAAACAGTTAAATCAGACACATAAGCTTTCTTTGGCTGTAGCTTTACAGAACCATTGGTTAGGTTCAACACATTGGATTAAAGAACTGCACCCCAAATTAGAAAGTCTTCTTCTCCCCCCCCCCCTTTTTTTTTTTTTTTTAAATCCCTTCCAACCCTGTAAGAGTTTAAACCTTTAATTTTTCTGGAACTCACTTCCCCCTCACCGCTTTCTTTTTTTCTTCCCTCCCTTCTCCCCCTTGTTAAGGGTATTCTGTGTGATAAGATAGTACTGAAAAGTGTGGGTGCTTCAGAACCTTGTTGGTTGTGGTCAGATCTGTAATGGCAAAGAGTGATGAAATACAGGTGTCTTCACTTCTGAAGTTAGGGGAGAATTTTATTTTGAGAAAGTGTATGTCTTATTCTGGAAAAGGAGTGACAGGATCAGTAGCAGAGACAATAAACTTAGTTTCTGTTACAGATATTCTTAATAATCATGTAGAGGGTTATAATTTTGCTCAGAAGTGAAGTCATAACAAAGCTAAGTAATTTTCTTATCCATCTTAGTTAGATTGTTAATTAAATTGGGAAAACTTATGCCTCCATTTTAAAATCCAGTATAGTCCAGCAAGTCTACTGTAAAGTTAAAACCGGTTCTGCGAGTGCTGTGTATGGCTGAAATTCAAGAGCAGTTTCCCTGATGTGAAAGACCTTCAACCCAAACTCTGCAGAAAGTGGTCTTGGTAACTAATATATTCCAAATTCTTGTACTTTTTCAACAATCTTTTCTGACAAGTTTGAGGGGAAAATACTTTAATTTGGGCCAGGATGGGAGCAAAGCACAGCACATGAAAAATAAGTTAATTGTGCCATTTTGAAAATGCAGCCTCGTCCCCTCCATGCAGTTTAGCTTCCTTTCTGAGCAGGTTTGTGCTGTATCAGTAAAATATTAAATAAATTACATACTAAAAAATTGCAAGCTCTGCAAAGCAAAGCTTAAGTACACCACACAGCAAAAAACAAGTCTTTCCATTCTGGGCTTGTAAGTAGCCTAAGTTTGCTGAAGAGTGTGATCCTTCTCTGCTGGATGTAGTGGGCAGGGCTGCATAGCCAGAGCAGGAGGGGGATGCAAGGGAGTGTTTTGGGGATCAGGAGGCTCCTACATTTTTTAGCCTATGGGTCAGCATGGTACTGCTTTTGATGCTGAGACCTGTGTTTGCTTAACCTGGGCTGTGTCCAAACTACCTGGGACTTCTGACTTGCTGCACTGAGCAAACCAGTCCTTATTGATTTTTGGGAAAAAAAAGGTTGTATTTCCATTTAAGATCTGGGAGGTTGTTTTCTCAGGGCTGATTGGGACAAAAGCTTGCTCCAGTGCTGTTTGGAGACATGGATTTACTTTAGGCAGGTTTGTAGCCTTTGTGTTTGGGAAAGGAAGTTTCTGAACCCATGGCAAAAGCAGAATACTTGTAGGGCTTTTTTCTCGGAAATCTGCAGCTGATCAGGAAGGGATAAATCCCAGGTAAGGCTCCAGAGCACAAGCTGCTGTAACAGTCAGCACCAGAGGGTAAAGGTGGGGAAGACAATGGAAAGTTGTCTCTTGAGCTGCAACTTCCTAGAACTGGGACGTCAGTACAAGGCAAAAGATCTTTCTGGAGGCATCCTTTAAGGGCCAGCTAAGTTGCCTCTGGAGAACCGATGGTGACAAGAGTGAATGCCAGGAGTATTTCTAAGGAGATTTTTTTTTACAAAAAATATCAATTATTGAATATTTGCTTTCAGAAAATACATGTCAAAGTGATAGTAGGATCTGCTTCCTTAAATGTGATCAACAGGTTTAATGTGTTTATTTGCAAAACAAAACAAAACCCAAAGTAATTAATATTTTTTTAAATTGGAAAAAAAAAAATCAAGTGCAATTTTTGTAAAAATGTAAAACCAAAACCAGATCAATTTCAAGCCATATACACTGTGAACTGTAGTAATTTCAGTATTGTTTGGTAAAGTCAATTAATTCCAGAGTGAGAATAGGGATAGATACTTGATGCCTCCAAAGATCACACAAAGAAGGTGTGCCGCTGCAAATGGTACTCATTTGGGTAGAAACTCCAAGCTGAAATTACTTTTTTCGTAACACTTCTCTGAAAGTTTTAGATGAAGCTAAATCTGCATCTGAAAAATGATCCAGGAAAATTTATCAATCACAGAAGTTGGTCTGATTCTTCATAGGTATCGGTCATGTAGTTTCAAATCAGATTAGTTAATTAAAGAAAATGGCACAGTTTGTGTTTACTCTAAAATGTGGTTTCATTTGACTGCTTCAGTTTTAACAGTTAAATTACTGTAATTTTAAATGTAGTGACTTTTCATGATGTACAAAGGAGCCCTATAGCAGATCTTAATTACTTTTCTAAATTCTTTATTTTCATGTAAATATTATGAATTTGAGTTGATAAGTAATTTTTACCCATATTTTTTAATGTTGAAGTTTTTACTTCAAGGTAGTAGAAGGTGTGTCTTCCTCTAGTTCCAGAGTGATGATATTTAACATATAATTAAACTTAAACATTTAGAGCTATAGAACTTGTTGTATCTCTGCTCTAATACAGTTACAAAGTTAAATTTGCTACGTAGAGAATAGGAATAAAATTTGGTTGCAAAACTGATAAACTGCAGAAATATACTAAGTATTCAGGAAAGAAAGTTTTCTAGAGCTTTTTGTATACAATACATAAAAGAGTGCAAAATAAGTCAGTATTCTACATGCTAGAATGGCATAAAATTTTTCAGGGAGGGGTTGATATTCTTCTGAAATTCTCCAGGGAGAATTTTCACACACCCTAGTTGAAATAAAACTTGGATTTGTAGGTTTTACTGGTAAATCTGGATGTGGTTATTAGTGGTCTTTAGTATGTTTTTACTTATTGTTGTTTCTTGTGGTTGCCAATGTACCTAAGCTTTGGTTTTCTTAATATTAAGAAGATGTATCAGGTGGCTGCCATTGGAGGCAAGTTCCCACATAATGGTGGGAATAGTGTGTCCTTTTTGCTTGCTCTTATTACCATGGCAGATAGCAGTAATTAAAGGCAACTTTAAATATGGCATTTTAGTTTCTCTTTCAGGTTTTCTTTCCCAAGCCAATTAAAATGAAAAATACCCCCCTATTCTCCATCCCCTGATTGTGTGTTGCTGTATTATCCCTTCATTTCCACAGAGTTTGTTGGCAGCTTCATATAGGCAGCATAAAGCACCAAATTACCTAAGATTCAAACCTCTGACAGCTTTTTTTCTACCTTGTCTTCCATCATCACCTTCTACCTAATTTGCAAATTCATCACCCATATTACAGCATTTGGTATTTTAATTTTATAAATGAATCTTTGCTATTTTTCTCAGAGGAGTAATTTGCTCCTTCATGGTTGTTTCCTTTCCTGTAAATGAGTTGTTGGTATTGTGCTGGCTGTAAGCTGCCTTTTCTAAGGGTGATTGATATTGAGCCGGCATGCTAAGGCATGGTGCGGGCCAAGGGAAACATTGGTCCTGAAAACAAGTAACAACTCAGTTTGAACATGAATTGGTCTGTCTCTTCTGATTAGCTGCAACATCTCAGTACATGCATTTCCTGAAGTGGAATGTAAACAGTTTTTTTAAATTGATAATTGATACAGATATTTTGTGCACCACTAATCTTTGGCATGTCTTGCAGGCATGTATCCATCATTGAAATCAGCCTCTTCAGAGTTTTCGGTAATGCAGATTCAGTATCTATATGAGTCACTGTGTCAGCTCCAGGTTGTCAGTGTTATACAGAAAAGAGGTTGAGGTCTGTTAACTGAGAAGTGTACTATAGTTAAAGATGATTTGCATGGGGCATTTTAAAAAATGGTCGACTGGTTCATTCCCAGTGAAATCAAAGTGGGCAACTTAGGTGTGTAGAAGTCCAAATCAGCAATAAAATGCAGCCAGAATGAAGTACGGTGTGATCGCTGACAGACAACTAACACCGTGCACTGGAACTACAAGTTCAAGAATTCCCCAGGGAAGGTCCACTGTGCTAACTGTCTTCAGCCTCTCACATTCAGATTTGTAACACAATCACCACGTCCAGTTTGCCTGGCATTACAGTGGAGATGGAGACACAGTACATGCTGGGCGCATCTTAGTCCTTCCAAGGACACAAATAAAGATGTAGTGAGAGCAATGTGCAGCTGGAGAATAAAGTGATTATTCATTTTACAGTCAGTCTGCATGAGGAAGATTTGTGATGAACACAATGTTAGCTTAGCATGCATTTTCATACAGTAAGTATTGAGAATTAAGGAGATGTCCTACTCAAAAATGGCACAATGACTATATTTTGTATGTTTAGCTTCTATATGGATCTGGACCTGGGGAACAAAGCCCATACTGCTGGATCAGTTAGTCAGTTAGCAGTGCTGAGGCTTAAAATTTTTTGGTATCTTCAATGATTATTTCTAATATAAGGATTAAAAAAGAAGTTCAATTATAAAAGCTTGTATTTCTCTACTACTGTAATTTGTCCAGTTACAAACACTTGAGACGAATTTTATTCACACTTAGCAGGTATATGCTGTAAACCAGCATAGCCTCGTATTCCTGTGTGTCTTTTGAACATGCACATGTTGAAAAGAGCCTCCTGGCCCAGGTAAGGCATTTCTGGGCTGCTCTTGGAAAAAGCTGATTTGGTGAGTCAGGCCCATATTGACTTGCTTCTACTTGTGATGAGTCTGCCTTAGCAGTGCCCTGTGTCACGTTGGTTTTGTTGTTCTTGCAGAACAGTTCAATTTCAGGGGAAAACTGAAAACCAGGTAATTTCAGGAGAGAACTAAAAAATTCTTGCAAGGCTGCAATTGACCTCTTTTATCTTTAAGTCACTTCCATCAGAAATAAAAGATTATTATTTCCCATGTGTAGTTACTATCATGTCACCTTAGTTCAGGTTATTTTCACTTACTCTTGAGGCAAGGTGGGAAGAATCTGAGATGACAGTGGTGCTAAGGTGAACTCATCAAAGCTGCCAAGGTTTTAGAGTTTGTGTGCCAAAGAGGCAACCGAACTGCAGTGAAAAAGCAATTAAATTACTCAAGATAAAAGAACCTTTTGATAGATGTGTGGTTTAATTTAACTTCCTAAATTAATATGAAACATAACAGTAAAAAGCTTCTGCATCTGTCCGTGTGGCTACACTTGCTTGACATGAAATTTCTTCCTCTCCCTCTGATTTCTGAAGGACAAGGCCATGCTGGCACATTCTGCACTGTGTAGATAGTGCTGTGCAAGTAAGTAGACCATATTGTGATGAACTGTGGGGATTGCTTTATCTTTAGTTATTCATATGCACCTGCTGTTGAATAGTTCTTTATTTGGCTATTCTTATTTCAAAATATTATACTTCTGTTCACTCTTAGAGACTGGTTCTGCCAGAATGCCCTCATCTTGAACTTGTTCATGAACAGCTGTACTGAGTAACTGCATGTAGACAAGACTGTAATCTTTCGTGATGAGTACAAATACATGTTTATCCAAGTAGCTGAAACTGTTAACAGATGGCAGATGGAAGTAAAAACATATTGTGTGTGCTGCTCCTTCTTTCTGTGTTCTTCTCCATCCTCTATTTGGGGAAACCAGAGAGAGGGAATTATCATGTGTTCTTGAAAAGTTGTTGTAACTACTTTGCCAATGAACTTTCAAACACTCAGCTTCCAACAAAAGAGTTTTAATGTTCTCATGCCTTTGCAAAGTTGGAAAATGTCAAATAACAGTTCTGAGAAAAACATCACAGAAACTCCTTGTCATCTATTTAGAGCAGAACACAGATATTTGCAAGACAGAATGTCAGTCAGGATTTGAAATGGTGTTTTTTTGTCCATTTGAATGGAGAAGTACTGAGTTCTGTTGATGTTATAAAATCTTAAAATACTTAACTTACTGTTCAGAAGTAATACTTAACTTACTGATTTTCAAAACTATTTTCAGGAACTTACAGAATCTTGAACCTGTATTTTTTGCAAAAAGGGAAAACATTTCTTCCTTGAAGTGTATTGAGCAATATGACTTCTCCTTAGTCACGTTGATCAAAGGGTCACTTTTTTCTGTACCTTACAGCAGTTAAATAAAATCCCGTACAATTTTGGAAGCTTGCTTGCCTTTTTTTCCCTCCCTTGTCATATCTATCCCAGAAAAGAACTAGGGAAATACTTTTCTTTTGTTTTTGAAGTATGTCTAAGGCCGTTGGTCATTTCGAAGTGTAAGTTCCTTTTTAATAAGAAACATTTGGAAGGGACTGATAGTGGCAGGAAGTTGAAAGGACAAATAGTTCTGATGTTTATTGCCATCTTGTTAAATTAGTTTTTGCTGCCCTTAATCAAGTTATATGGGTTAGCTGTCAGAAGTGAAGTTTGAGAACCCTGTGGCTTCCATGTGGTTTTTGTTTTTCTACTGCATTGAGGGATTTGTTTGCTTTCTCTGAAGTGTTTCAGTTTTATATTACCTTGTTATTCTCTCCCCATGATAACTTTTTTTTTAACTTGAAGTTAAGCTTAACATTGGGTTTATGATCAGATACTGGATAAAAATGGTAGGAAATATTCTGTGATTTCTCTGCTCATCTTGTTGCCTGAATTACAGCACCTTCAGAGAACTGACTATTTTTTCCATGGGAAGGCTTCATTCACCCACTTTTCCAATCTAAAGAGCAGGAAACCTGGTGGGCAGGTTTTACAAGAGAGCAGTACAGACAGATTAAAACTGTCAGAAGACTGACGTTTGAAAATTCGAGGAACTGCAGCTTGAACTGGTAGCTTTACTTACTGAAGGTGTAGGAACATCCTTGGGGCACGATTGTAAAATGAGGCAGTTAAGTCTGACTGCATTTTCACATGAGATTAGGAACATATTTCTTTCCCCACCATCCCCAGTGTGGGTCAGCCACACTGACCCCAGTGGGTCTGCTTGACCCCACACTGCTTCCCAGGGTTTAGTAGGGGAAGCACTACCTGGCCACAGGAAAGTATGGGGCTGCTTCGTTTGTGATTTCAGTTTTTTTATTGCCTAGAAAAGCTGTTACAATTCTAATATATTGAAATTGTTTCCTTCCTGTTTGGGGTAGTACAGGGCCACTGCTCCCACTCTTCATGCTTTGGGATTCGTTGGACCGACCCACTGGTTAAACCACTTAGCCTGGCAGAAAAACTAACCCTGAAATAAAAGTCAGCAGAATTTTTCTTTGGCCTGTGGAAGGATGGGCTTTGATGCTGTTAAAAGGCAGCACTGAGCAGCCAGGAGCAGTGAGACTAAGAAGGAAACCTGCTCCTGCTGATAGGAAAGTGCTAATAATGTCAGCTTCTTGTTAAAATGCTGCCAAAATGATCCCAATTTCAGAAAAACAATATATTTTTTTTATCTATTAAGGGTTGGGTTTTTTTTTATAATTTATTAGCTCATTTAAAATGCTTACTTGTATTTACATATCTGTGAATCCCCTCAAAAGCTCAAAAGCTGAAAATTACAAATTGCTGCAATACAGACATTTGTTTGGGATCTGAAAGTAGTCCTATGAATACCATCTCGATTTTAATATTTTTTTACCCCTGTTTTCTGAACAAACAGGGATCTATTATTGAGGTTGTGAAATAAAAAGAAATTTTTGTGTTTAAATATAAAAATTGAGCATTCCGTGTTACCTTTGAAAAAAGTCACTTGTTATATGCGCTGTATTACAGAGATCCCTTCCATGAGTCAGTCAGTCACTGTTTATCTCAGAGTGCTCACTTTTAAAATTTTGTTCACAGTTTAAATGGGTTTTATAAAGCAGTTTTGCTACTTTAAAAAAATTAAGTCTGCTGGGTCAAAATGTTACCAAATTATATTTATTGGTCTGAAATAGTAATTTTTGCTGTATCTTTCTAAACATAGTCTTCACTTTCTACTTTGACACTCAAATTATCATTACCCCCTAGTAGCTACTCTAATAGTAATCATGACTAAATATTGTTATTTAAAAAATTATGTATGTAAAATTATTTTTAAGAACCTGAAAACCCTTAAAAGCATTTGAAAGTAGCACTTGCAATGTAGTAAAGATGGGAAAGCTGATATGGAATAAGCTATAATTAACAGCTGCTTCTGTTTTCAAAAGACAGCTTTAAGTATGTTTTTCATATTAGAATTTAAAGAGATAACTCCCACTGCTGGAGCCAATTTGTTAAATATGGAAAAATTGAATCCTTTGAAGGCTACTGGAAAGATTGAAAACTAGAGTTTTGCACTAGACAGCTGTTTTGTCTGGCTTCTGGTAGATGAGATGTCAAGTCCATACTTTAGCTTAATCTTCACTTGTGATTCAAGGAATGTTAGAGAATACAAAAACTTAAAAGCAGCTTCTTTTGGGACCCTTCAGAGAAGCTAATTATTATTAGCGACAGTATCTAATGACCTTTTCTCGTTGTGGCCTGTTATGATACCTTCTCCAGTGCACAGCAGTTTTTATTTTGCTTCCAATCATATTAATTATAATAATTTTTGTCATAGCAACCAAGTCTTACAATGTCTTGTTGCTAAGGGGTTTGTTAAAATGAAGATAAAGTATACTTAATTGGGGATTTTTTTTTATTGTTAAAATGAAAGCAAAGTACACTTAATTGGGTATTTTTAAAAAAATTAGTGTGATTTTAAATGAGAGTGGGTTTTTTTCAAGCCTTCTGACAAGCTTGGAATCTTCTATTCTGCTAAATATGTAGGTTCATTACTACTTTTTATTTCCTTTAATAAAGGGTAAGACATGCAGAAGAAAGAAGAAAAAAAAAAAAACTCTATGAGAAATACTCCACTATTATTCTCTCTATCATTATGGAGGTATTGGAAGGATCCTTTGCTCCTAAGCAAACAGCTCATTTAAAGAGCCTCTTCAAAACAGAGTCAGCCCCACAAAAACATGGAAAATATGATTTTTCAGAGAAACCCTGTGAAAAAGTGGAATGCTGTGAACAGCTATGCTATGATGGTTAGGACTGTCCTACAACTCTTATCCTAGAACTGTACTCCCAGTCTGGCTGGGATGGTTATTGTCAATGGGATGTACTAAGCCAGTAGTATAGGTTGGTGGGGTAAATGTTAAGATGCAATGTGGAGAGTAAGGTTTCACTTCTATGAATGGTTATTTCTTGAGTTAATTAGTTAGGAAACCTACCTAAAAGGAACGTTCTGTCTAGCCCTGGAAAAAATCAAATTATTATTATTATTATTATCTTTATAGCTATTTCATAGGAGTCATCCTGTTGCATTCCATAGGAGCAGTCTCACAGGAGTGGGATTTTTCTGTGGCAAAACCAAAAATACATCAAAAGGAACAGCTGAAAGGTTAAAGCACTTTCAGCTAACATGGACTGACCGTCCTGTGTAAGAGGAGTCTGGAAGAATAAGTGTTAAGAGGGCCAAGAATATCCCAACAGCAATGAACCCAAAGCTGTTGTGATTTAAGACCAGAGAAAAGGTGGCTATTACAAGGAGGAGGCAATCTTTTCAACAAGTGCGAGTCATGCCCTAATGACAGTAATAAAAAAAGGGAGTTAGAATGTAAAACAGTAACATACCAGGCCTAAAGCATTAATGACTGAAATAAAAATAAAATCACTTCCCCCTGCCCCCATCCCATCCCCCCACCCTGTTCTCTACCTTCTTCCTTCTTTCCCCCAGCTTTTATTGATGAGCACAACACAATATGACATGGGATGTCCCTCTGGCCAGTTGTGGCCGCAACTGTCCTGCTTGTGCCCCCTCCAAACCTGCTGCCCACCTGCAGCCTCCTTGCTGGTGGGGCAGCATGGAAGCAAAGCCTTGATGCTGTGCAAACACTGCTCAGCAATAGCTAAAACATCCCTGCGTTGTCAGCACTGTTTTGGTCAAATCCAAAATGCAGCACCATATGAAGAAAATTACCTCCATCCTCTCTAAAACCAGCACAAATAGCTAAGACAGGAATAAATGTACAAAATGGAGTATAAAGAGATCTTCATCCTGTTCATGCAAAAAAGTTGTTCCTCTTAGACCTCTGAGTTCATGGAAAAGAATTATGTGAGAACAAGCATAAGGATGATTCAGTTGATATTTTTTAAGATTCAATAAGAAAAGTTTTGATTAAAGGTTCTTTGTCAAGGCTTAAATTTTCTTGTGAAAAATATATATAAAAAGAAAACTTGCAGTTCATCTGCCTATTAAAAAAAATTAAATTATGGGTAGGAGTAAAATTTGTGGTCATAGATTAGGACGGTGAGAGAAAATCCAATACTGGATTTTCAAAAAGAAGTCTTCTGGAAGGTATGCATCCTCGCAAATGAAATAAAAAATTGATGGTTAAGTAAGAGGCAATTTTTTCCAGATCATTCAAGATTGTTTTGGATAGCCAAAGCTAAAATTGCCTATGAAAGGATGCAAAAGAGATACAAGAGTGAGCCAAATAAATTTAATGATAAAAATATTACAGAATAAATGATGTGTTTGAAAAGAAATTTCAACTATTAATTTGTATCACATGGTGAGCACGGATGATGGCAAAGAAATGACTGCCAGGAGGAAAGAGCTATTGGAAAGATTCTGGATAGTTCTGTGAAATATCATAGCTCAAAAAGGTAATCATAAAGAAAAATAGAACATTAAGACTTTCAAAGAGAGAATTAATACATAAAGAATGGAGGAGAAGAGTTCTAATAGCATTAGTTTTTGACTGTTCTAAAATGGTGCCTGCCATGCAGCCAGGTAAACTGTGGCTAAATAAAAGAAAAAGGCAGTTTAAAAAAGAAAAACAACTCCCTACATTTTCATGATAGGAAAAGAGCCTTAAAGAGCAGAAAATGTGGTGAATATAGGCTTTCATGACATATTTCACACCAAGTGGAGAAAAGGGTATTTTCTTGCCATTTATGGTACATCAGGTAAATACTCCTGTAAATATTTTTTGGTGTAGTACTATACAATGTAGAACAATCTGATTCAAGTTTTTTCTGTTTTATATCTGATAACTTTAACAGTGTATTTGTAGGTTTATGAATAAATGTAAAGTTGGTCAAAGTGTGAAGAGCAATTTTAGAGTTATATTTAATTTTGGAACTCACATTTTGACAGTGAAAATGATGGTTTGGGTCAAGTAAAAAGTACGAGAATTTTGGGGCTTCTACTTTGGAGAGTACATAATAGGATACCTTGTATAAACTTTTGGCATGAGAGGCAAGAGAGAGGCAAGAGAGACCAATATTATCGGTGGTCAAATGGTACAACTCAGTTTAGTGTACTTTTTTGGCTTTAAGACATTTAGACGAAAGGTAAAATTGTCTACTCTCAATCTATTCAACCTTCATATACTCTAGAAGTTCTAATCGAAAGGGTTCTTCAGACATGAAATGCTATCCATGTTGCTAAGTGTCATCTTCATTTCCTGATGTTTCTCTTTAGTACATTAAAGAAGATGTCTTCTTGAGGGCTATAGCTTTTGGTCTTCCATTTTAATCTTCTTTGATCCTGAAAGGGCAAACAATAAAATGGAAGTTCCTATTATTTAGTGTCCTGTAAATCATCATTTCCAAGAAGGAAAAAAATATATAATTATCGTCATCTTTCTCACCATCCTCTTGTTGACAGCATTTTCTGGCTAAGGAAACATACATCTCATCAGCTAGGAGATTGAAATCACTAAACTGCTGCTTAAAAGGGCACATGGCATTAAAGAATTTTTAGAGCTTGGGATCTCTCCTCCTAATAATCAGAAACCTCTGGATAACAAGTTTCCTTTTCTGTATGGGTAGAATCAGATTCTGATGCTTTCCTCTGCTTTCTCTGACTGGCATTCACAAATTGTATGTGTATGTGAAGAAGCATATAGATATATAGCCTATTTTTCAAAAGTATGTGGAAAAGCAAAGCCAAAGAAATAAAACTATCTAAGTTCCTAGTGTGGACCTTGAATCTACTGCCTAGAAGATGTTCAAGAGAAGACAGAACTACTCTTCTGAGGCATGTACAACAAAAAGATAAGAGGAAACAGTTACAAGTCTCTGACTTGATGTAGGGGAAAAATGAGTATTTAAGCACCAGTGTTACTATTCAGGCCAATATTTGTATATTTAGCTTTATTAATTTCTCTGTCTGCGCTTTGCACACCATCCTGACTCTATGGATGGAGTACATCACTGGTATGTATTTCATAAGCACTTGTCCTGTGAAATCAAGAGCCAACTCTTGACATGTGGGCAAAACCAGCTACTCTTAGTTGCAGAGGAAGGACTTGGAGCTTTCAAAGAAAAAGGAATTAATGCATTCCTCACTGGCATGATGGACTGAAATATAGTCAGACAGGAGCAAAATAATGAAGGCTAAACTTCTCTCTATGTACAGAATGAAAAATTTGAAAAAGATGTGCAAAGCACTTGCTGACTCCTAAAAAGCAGAAGTTTACAATAAATATGTGTGAAATGATCACCATGTGAGGTTGCATAGTATAAGCTTTGTGTGATCTTCATGGGTGGGCTGAAAACATAACTGCTAGGCTGTGCTCTGCACAGTCATTGACATATGATAGCTCTTTGATTTGTGTAAAATATATTTATATTTTATTGATTCATAGCAAGCACATTGTTATAGCAGCAAGCAGCTTATTTACAAAGGCAAAATATGTAATGTAAATGACAGTGAATCAAAAGAGCGTTTCAGAAATGTGAGCAGTGTGATATGCCAGTAAAATAAACACTTGTTTGTTTGTTTTCAGTATGTGCTGAAGCATATGCATTGAACCTTTTTAGGTAAGGAGAAATAATTCTAGGTAAGTGGTACTCCAGACAGGTTATTAACTACTCTTTAAAGAAAGCAGCAAGAGAAAAACCAGAAACTGAACGGACTTCAGTCACTTAACTGATAATGTTAATATACATTATATACTTTTGTGTATTTATAGCCCCGTAAAAAGTAGATCACTTACAAGTAAATGTTCCCGGGTAAAATAATTGCTCTCTTAGATGCAGGCATTTCGAATTCATTTATGATAAAAATATTCTTTGTTTTCAAGAATAGTTATAGAGTTTTGGTAAGGCTCCATGGTCCATGAATACAGTAAGTTTCATGTTTCCTAGCACAGATCACGTACATTCTCTATGTCTGGGGGCAAAGCAGCAGACCTGCTCCTTTCACAAGTCTTGCCCCACCTATCAGCAGCGGTGTACGAGGCTACATTTTCAAACCTTAGCTTGCAAACTGCTTCCTGTCCTGCTGAGACAGTCAGATTTCAGACCTCTCTTAGGAAGCATTATCATATTTGTTGGATATAAGCGTGAAAAACAGATGCAAAATCAGAACAGGTAGAAAAGCCCTGTATGTACAAAACTGTCTAATTCCAGAAGGTAGGACTAGGAAACAAACCAGTGATGGTTGCAGATCTACCCAGGACATAGGCAAAGGATCCTAAGATTTGACTGTAAATGGAGCCACTCGATAAGCGACCGTGGAACACTCGGGAAGAACGGGAGAACGTGGCCATTCTTCTGTCATGTCAACAGGTGATGCCCAAGAGGCAGTGTAAGGGAAGGGTAAAACCTGATTTCAAATCCTTTGAGACTTTGCTGTAGCTGGACAAGATTTTTATGCTTAGCAAGAGGCTTCTATTAACTGCACATGATGCCATGAAGATTTTTGCCTTTTCTTTTATACCCCTGTTATACCTTTTTACAACTTCTGTATTCCTAGTGCTTTTTGCCTACATTCTTGGACTTGTTTGTTAAGCTAAGAGATTAAACATTTTAGAAGCTTCGTAGCTAGAGATCAGTGTACCCCAGACCCCAAGAACACATTCTGTAAACCAAGATAGAACCATCCAGGGGAAGGTTCCTTGGGGAGGGGGGGCTCACTTGAGCCTCTCATTGGGGAATCTTTGATATATATGCTAATTAGTAAAACCTATAATGTTATACCCAGTGTTGGAGAGGGGGGGAGAGAGAGAGAGAGGGACAGAGATAGACTCGGCAGGGTGCATCTCGATGCATATGACCTGGACGTGTACACCTAAGGATCCTTAAAATAAATACCAAGGTAAAATCCCTTTTCCCCTTCTAACCGTGTTTGACTCTTGATTTTAAGACCAGGAAAAGGCATCACACAGAGAAATGGCTTGCCTGCTGTTCAGAAATACTGTGTGAACACAGCTTTTTGTTTCACATATGTTTTATTTTGTCTTTCAGAAGTTAATTTAGTGCTTTGTTCTTAGAGAAGTATGTAACTGCTGGATTTGCTGAAGTCAGTTATTGAATTGGTCAAATTTGCCCAGTAAACACTGAAGACTTTTTGTTTCTGTGGAGTATTTAGCCACATGTGTCTTTGAAAAGTGACTTTTAGGTAAATTGGTCTTGCTGGTTGGATCAAAGCAAGCATATACTTCACTGGCAGGGACAACCACAAAATGAGATGAGTTAAAAGACTTTCCTACCTCTCAGGGAGAAAATAGCGTAGAGGAGTTAAGAAGCAAGATTTCAGGCTCCTTTTTTAGCTAAGATGCTTAACTTTTATACACAGGTTCCTGCATGAGTGAATTAAAAGGACATCAACAGGTATTTTCAGATAAGCATGTGAATAAAGAGTGGTTGGACTTGATGACCTTTAGGTCTTTTCAATCCTAAATGATTCCATGATTCTATTAATTTATTTTTGCTTTAAGTAATTAAAATTTCTGTTCCAGACTTGAGCTGCCAGCTGTGGGACACTGTCAACTTCTGGCTTTATTTTTACTATACTACTTCACAAATGAAGATACTGTTTATGTAGGAAGATTTCAGGTGTCTGAAAAATATATTAATACCCTTGAATAAAAGTCTCATGGGTTTGCATGAATGAAGTGGAGCACTTTAAATGAAAAGAATCAAATTACTATCCTTGAAACTCATTTCAGAGGATAGCAAAAGATACTTTATCCTTTGCAGAAAGGTCAAGAAACAGTGAGAGATGAGATGGTCAGGGAGATTGGAAGGGAAAAAATAAAGAAATTATGGTTTGGGAAGTAATTTTTTTGGAAAAAAAAAATTGTACATCTCTATGTGTACTCTGACTTGATGAATTGAGCAAACTTACAAATAAAGACATTATCTTGCATGCAGTGGTTGCTTTCCTTTTGTTAATGGAATGTCTTTTCATGAAGTGACTTCCTACAACTGGTTTTGGCTACTAATCTATGAAAAGAAATGCCACTCTTTGGTTTGTCAGTGAAAAACATTTTGACTTGACCTGATTTTATTGTCAAATCTATTCATTAATGGCCTAGATGGGGAGGTTGGGGTTGATTTGGGGATTTTTTTCCACTTAAGTCTGACTGATCAAAAAAGCAGCTAAGTCAAAAGAGACAATAAATTAAGTATGGTATGAATTCAGTATAAAAAGTGTTCATTTTTAAGTCTGTTAGATTTTATTTAAATTTTAAAGGAAATTTTTGTCGTTACTTTCATGTAGTTTAGTTTAGGTATAAAAATACTTGTATTGGCCTGTGAAGGTAGCCCTTGTTATAAACAGGGCTGTTAAAATGGTGTTTTTCCCAACTTTTACATAGAAAGAAAAGTTTCTGTATGAAGTATGGCAAGTGCTTGTCTAGCTACTCCTGTGTGACACCTAAGTAACAGTCTTCCTCACATGCAAATATTGGAATATAGCCTTCACTGGTTAGTTTTCAGAGAGGACATGAGATTTTCTATAGGTACAGTATTCCATTCCTTATTTTCCCTTTCCAGACGCTACGTGCACTAAGAAACTTAATTTCAGCCAACTGCTGTGAGCCTAATTTCACATTGCATCAATTTTAGGAACTGCAGCGACAATTTTTATTTAATCTTTTTTTTTCTTCAGTAAAAACATTGCTGGAAAATGGAAAAATGTAAAACCAACCAAACTCAAACCCCGATTTTTTTTTTCTGTCTTATCCTTTGATTAGTTCCTCTACTGTTCACTGGGTAGAAGAAGAGTTTGGAAGTAAATAAGAATTGAACAACTGAGACAACATAGTAAATATTTACAGTTTTTGATGTATGGATGTGTAAGTGCATGGAGGAAGTACCTCAAAGAGCATCTTCAGAATGAATGAGCTGGGTTTTTGTGTGGTAGTTAATGTAGTGGTTTCTGTTAGAGCTCTGTAAGCTGGTAAAAGCGTGAGGTGCTGTAGTGACTTAATCACACAGAGGCAACAAGGGTCTGCTGAGGATAACTGTATGGAAATAAGCATTCTGTGTCATTCCCTTCAATGGTACTTCTGGCTTTCCCCCCTTGGAAATTAAAATGTTTGATAATTAAAAAGTAGTTGGTTTTGTAGTATTTCATACGTATTTCTACTTCAGTTAAGGACTATTCTACTATTGCAGACTTGTGGTGAAGATATGTTTGGTTATTTCTTTCAAAATTATCTAAAATAGCCTTTTAACCTATGTTCAGCTTATCTATTTTTGTATTTGTTTAACTCATAACGGTAGCAGGATGGTATTTGAGGCATAGTGAGAGATGCTGCTGAATGTCTGGGCTTTTTACTTCGTAGAATTGTGCTTTAAAGCTCTGGAACTTAACGACTTTTTTCCTTGTTATTAACTGTGTACCTCAGTCTTCTGGCACTCATCAAAAATTTACTTTGGATACAAGATATAAAGTTTTTTCTAAGTTGAAATCAGACATGTCTAAATATCTAAACTATAAATAAACCAGCTTGAATATTACATACCATCTGTTCTTCTTTCTCTATACTCAAAGTTAATTCTTATGATAATAGAATACTTTCTTTTCTCCTCTGGACCTTCATATAGTGTGTGGATGAAGTTTCTACAAGAAACAGAAGTTTTTATTGAAGCTCTCTTACAGTGTCTTGAAATCTTTTATGTTTCTAGAGAGAGTGGCAATAAAACAGTAAGGGGAAAAAACCCCTGTGTGCACATGCATGCATATGTTAATACCCCGACGTGTCCATAATAAATTGCTTTGCTCACAATGAAAGCATTTTGTCCTCATAAGTCCATCCTGGATGTAAGACTTGAGGCATTCAACACTTTATGGTGAAATAATATAAGATGAAGAGGAAGGAGGAAAAGAAATCATGACTGTTAGTAAGGGATTGTTCTCCATATCTCTCAGACACAAGATGAATAGTACCTGAGTTCCCTAGATATTCTGACATCCACTGAATTTATTGTTCTACAAATACCTTGAATTTTTTTACATCCAGAGACCTGTTTACAGCACAGAGATGGATCACACAGGTTTTTTTCTTTAGTTTGTATTGTCCTTATTCATCACTTATTTTTGTCAGGGCTGTGATGTTTGACTTTGGTTTTGTGCACAGGATTGACTGAGTTTAAGCCAAGGATAGCCAGATATGCCAAAGGACAAAATGACTATTACTCAGTTTGTCGTATTTGCCATTATTAAACAGTAATCACTGTAAGGGAAGGGAATAGAAATGCTTTGAATAGCCCTGTCCTGTCACTGCTTACCTTGATTGAAATGAAAGTCTGCTTTGCCAAGGTACACTGTTTATTTCCCATTCTGATTTCAGAGGAGAAGCCATCCGCTGCAATATCAGTCCTTTTTGCTATCAGCAAATGCTGGTAAATTAAAGGTGATCTTTGAATATTTTGTGGTATTTTGGTGTGTTAGTTAATGAAACGTTTTCTCTTTACTGCCTGTAAAGGAGCTAGCCATAAAAGTTATGGAATCATCTTTATGGTTCTCTAAGCAAGGTGTGCAAAAGTAATTTTAGCAAATGTTATGAAATAAATTTAAAAGGATAGGTTTTGTGTGGTGTTTGTTTTAAAATAATTAAATCTGGGTAAAGCTTCTGTGCTCAAATGTCAGGAGTTGAGGTGTAAAGTAAACATGGAGTTAAAGTTGCTGTTCAGGTTTGCAGTTTCAGCTTGCTTTTCAGAAGTAATAGTCTTGCTGCTTTAGCTGACACACGACTGACTGAACCTCTCTGGGTCATTACACCACCATGAGACAAGATCTAATCACACCAGTTTTCTTAAATCTTGCAAGTGCTTCTTATTTAATATTTTATCAATATTTGGTTACTCTTCGTATTATTTATGTGTTCTTAGCCAAAGTATAACTTACCTTATTAATTATATTAATTACAATTAAATACAAAATATAACGATTGTCATTTCAGGCCAGGATAGCTGACGAGAAAGTGCAGTGCAGGAGACAGCATATTTTTTATTTGTCTGTGTATGTTCTCGTATCTAGTTTCCAATAATGGAAACTTTATCAACTTCCTGCGATTGGCACATCTCAAGCTCTGGTTATTGACCGGATGGGGATTGCCTGAATGCGGCCGACACACTCCACTGAGAGACTATAATTGTTGGTGCTGTATGAACACTTTGGGGAGATTAGATCTGTTTGAAACTCTGGAATCCGAACAGCTGGGTGTTGTAACTGGAAAGCCTTGAAACTTCAGGCTGAGGTTGGGCTGACATGGTTGGCATATCTGGCTTGAAACTGCAAGGAGAGAGGGTCTGAAATGCATGGCTGACGTACTTGGAAGCAAAGCAAAATCCTGTTTATCAAATTGTTTTTACATATTTCTCTGTCATGTTAAGTTTTGCCTTCACAGATGTATGGTCTGTTCATATCAAGCAAGTGTAGAATTTGCCTTTCTTATATACAGTGTGAAGTCTGTGTGTGTATGTGAGAGCACAATTTATACCTGTGTATGGAATGGAAACGGGCAGAATAACTTAGAAAGGTACTATCAGCTGAGAAACTGTTAGAGAAGCAGCAGCAAATGAAAGTACAGCACTCCAATTTCCAAACTGATAAGAGACAGATTATTGGAATAAAATCTGAAGAATGTGAACAATACAAATAACTCATGAAATCTGTGACTATTTTATTTCCAAAATTCTTTAGGCACTGACTCTTGTATTACTAGATGTTTTGGAAGTGAGGTAAAATCTAGGACTATCTGTAGCATGATCTAGGAACATTATGTATGTGTTCTCTCCTCCCTATTTGGGGATGCCCATTTTCATGACAGCAGCGGGCGCCAACAGACTTGCCCATGACCCCAGATGTGCCAAAGTGATCAGCTGCAGTTTGGAATTGGTGCCAACTGAATATTACTTTGGTCTCTTTGTTGTCTTGTGATGAGTTGGTGCTTGTGTTTCCAGTCTCATTGTTTCATTTATTTTATTTGTGCACTGTCCTTTCACTCAGCTGTCTTAGATGGAAAAAGTTTGCTTACCTCACTGGAAGTTTCCCTACTATTTTAGCTTTGTATTTCAAAAGTAATAGAAATTAATTTTAGTTTATAACTATTTTAGTGTTCAAGGGTGTCAACAATGAGGAAGCAGAAAATGAGACTTAGGCTTAGTGTAAAGTTCCTGTGAAGTCCCAGTGCTTACCGGAACAAGAGAAGCCTCAGATGACATCTAAATAGAAGACCTAAAAGAAAATTGTGCTATGGAAGCCAAGTACACTCAATTTTTGGAGAGAGGACAGTAAGACAGCATGTCAGGTGAGGATGGAGATGAATCTTAGCTTTATTGAGGGATACATTTTGATGGTGGTACTTTTGTTTTGAAAGATGAACCAAGGAAATGGCGTAGTGAAATTATTCTTTTGGAGATGCCAGCATGGAAAAGAGAGACAGAAAATTAAGGAAGATGGAGCTGTAGCTGCAGGAAGCCTTGTTTTCACATTGCAAATTGAGTGTATTCTCTTGGGAAGGAGCGAGGGGAACAAGATAGGCAAGGTGGGAAATGAGGGAGAGTCTGGAACACACAAAGCTGTCAAGAAATGCCTGATAGAAGGGAATGTTGTGTTGAGGAAAGGAAAAGTGAGGAGAAATGAAGTTTGCATACAGAGAATGTTGCATGTTAATTTTCCTCTGAAATTATTTTTATTTTCTAAGAAGGGTGTTGGAAAGTCTGACATTGAACAAAAACATTGAAAGTTGTTTTAAGATCTCCATGTTTGTTTTGGTAGTGTTGTACAAGTTACCTTCAAGTTAAGGGACTGTTTCTTTTACAGAGTTAAGACAAGAGCTTATTCAGTGTTGTATGTCAGGTGCAGGTATCACACATTGTAATCAGTACCATGAATTCAAAGCTGCCAGGAGATGTGGGAAGGAGAACCTAAAAGTTACATGGAAAAGAGCTGGGTCTGTTTTAAGCAAAGGAAAGTGGAGAGGAATCTGGTAACTCCATGTGGATCAGTTGGATTTATAAGAATATCTGAAAATGTTGCTAACTAAAAATGGCATCAAGAGTCTGACAGTTTATCAGCAATCTTTGGATAAACATAGTTCATATTTGCTGAGACTCAGTGCACTGTTCATTGTGTGTAATCAATACCTTGTCCAAATTCAAAGTGTGTATTGTCACATGTAAACACATTCATGCATGCATCTCTATATCAAGTATTAAATGCAGAAATATTTTAATATGCTGTAATTGGATAGCTTGTTCTCCTCTAGTATCTCTAGTATCTCCTCTAGAAGTTGTGCATATATATAACCAGATGTTAAAAATATATATAGTTTAACCTAGTGCTACATTTAGGCTTGAAATTTTATTTAAAAGATTTTTGAGAATTTATATCCAGAAAAAGTAGTGTAAACAGATCAAGGCCTGTAGTTTTTAACACAGAAATGGATTTGGAATAATTTTTGTGGCTCAAAGAACTGTGAAAATAAATATTAATGCACATGCATTTAAAATGTGAACATAAAGTAAATGCATATTCTATGGTGAACTTTGCTAATTTAAATCTACATGGATTTTCCATTAGGAAACAATAGAGAAACAGACAGATACTGGCACTGCCTTCAGTATTTATTGTAGTGGAGCACTATACTCTTGGCTTTTGCCCGTGTTCATCTGTGGTTGTTAAAGCTGTGTTTTAATGTTGGGAATTTCTTGTGGCCTGTGGTGTTTTGCAAACCTTTGTGAACTGAACATGATGATAATCGCCTGTGACTACTGAAGCCTGAATCTGGTGAAGAGAGAAATCATCATTCCAATCGCAAACCCTAATTTGCTCCCACTTAAGAATTGCCTATGTCATCTCTTATAAAATGTCATGTAAGTGAAAAGCACTGTGTTGAGCATAACGTGGAGTGCTGTGATACAGATATCAACTGGATCCACCGGTGGGATAATGCCCCTGCCCCCTCACTGGAAAAAAAAGGCAGTTTAAATATAGGTTTTGACTTTCCTTTAATAGCCAGTGACACAATCTTTAATAACTTACAATGGCTTACAATAATGAACAATGAACCTTGAGAACAGAGATTGTAAAATGCGTTTGTCTTGGGCTTGAAGTTTATCTTAACCTATCTGCAGGTTACTAGTAAGGATGTCCTTCTCTCTTATCTGTTCATCATAGATAAAAATTGTCATTTTATGAGGTGAAAGGTTAGTACTCATCTATGCAATCTTTTTCTGCCATTTAATAATCCATTTGTTCGAAAATTATTTTATAGGCACACTAAAAATATGTTTCAAATTAAAAGAAGCTATGGTAAGTTTGCTCTGCTCATTATAAAACCTAAGCTGTTTCAAGAACAGTAATTGCTTGGTTTTTCACAGCTATTTTTCTGAACAATTTGAAAAAAACATGTTGGTGCATTATCCTGAAGAAGTTCAAAGGATGTGATTATGAATGGTTCTTGGTTATTTCTGTCTTTCAGGAGACAATATTCATTTGGAATTATTTTTGCCTTCCTTTTTCTGTGGAGAAAAATGATACATTTATGTGCAGTACCAGAGACCAGGAACATTACTCATTTTGGTAGGCAAAATTGCTGAAATAACTTATGCGGTACACCTATAGAAGAAACAGAAAAGGTCTGCTCAGTATTAATCTTCAGCACTTAAAAAATGAAAATGGATTGTTTTGAGAACAGAGAGACCCTTTTCTCTTGAATTTAGGATTCATCATTCCTTTGTTTGGTTTTTCAGTTTAGCTTGTTTGTTTAAAGGCTAGTCAAAGTATCAGATGTGTTTGCAGATTGACAATAGAGGGAAGGTGGAAAGGAAAACAACTAATAGGACTTTAGTGGATATATTAAAGTTAAGGGTTTTAAGGGGGGCAGAGGAAGTTCTTTGCCCCCAAGTCTCTGTCTTGTTAATTTTTATCTTTGTGTGGTGTGCTTGACTTGACTTGTCAGTAACTTGTCTTCTCTGTTCTGATCCAGTTTCATTTGTTGAGCTCCTTAAGAGTATGTAACTCTTTCATACTTCTCCCTGCAAACTGAGAATATAAGCTGAATAGTGCTAGCCTTCTACTCCAAATAAATGGAAGAAACTACAAAGATTCTGTATTTAATTCTTTTACTGTTAGTGATACAATGCCTGAAAGCTCTAAAAATATTCCAGAAAAATATACCTGGAGAATCCTTTCTGAGTTAACATATTGGTCATGGCCTGTGGTGGAGTAATCTAGATCTGGTATCATTCCTGACTGATGTTTATCTACTTAATATCACAGACAGATTCCACAGCTATTACTTTTGCTGCTTCATCATCTTTACTACCTATTTCTGATGTAGAAGTACCCTGAAAAATAAATTTTTCACCGTGACAATCTGAAATGCAAGTTTCTGCTTTAAGTATGAAATTAAGGAATTAATCTGACTTGTCTGATTTCATTAAGCAAGGCATGTGATATTATGTGTAACCAAGTAGTAGTGACAGTTTAAATGGTTTCAATGTTACTGGTCTAATGCTTTCAGAAGTAGGAAGATAATTTTCAGAAAGACTTGTTGAAATTGCATCTTAGTGTCTGGAGGTATGGCATATCTGGTGTGTTTAGAGACCTTTTCAAGGACTTTCTCTTTGTAGCTCTCTGGGTAGTCTAACTGAAGGCAAAATCACCAAAACCTGGTCCTGAGTGTACACCCTAGACATGACATGTAAAATAATGTCAGTTAATATACTTTGAAAGATTCGGTTAGTGCTTTTTGTTTGTTTGGGTTTTTTGGGGTGTTTCTGGTTTTGTGCTTGGTTTTTGTGTTTTGCTCTTTTTTTGTTTTACTTCACAAAATTAAATTTTAAGAGTGAAAAACTGTGGATACCATTGTGTATCTATGGAGGTGTATTCTGATTCTCTTTTTAAAGGTGTAGCAGTTTATGGAGACAGAAGTAAAACTTTAAGCTCTTTCTTCTTTAATTTCATTTTTAATGCATCACGTTCTTGAGGACCACCTGGTTCTTTTGCTTTTTCATTCACAAATGCAAATTTGATAGGCTTTGCTGTCACTTTACCAGCCATGAGAAATTAATGTCTTTCAGTTGTAGCAGGAAAAGAAAAAGGGAGTTGAACCAGTTATTAGGTGTGGCTTGGGCTTGTTCTTCTATCCCTATGTGGAAATTTTGCTGCTTACACTAAAGTAAAGGTGTAGCCTGTCAAACTGATTTGTTCAAAGCTACTGTGTAGCAATGAATTAATGGTTAACAAAGTTTAGTTTGCATTCCATGGCTTCACTGTGACAAAAGCCATTTTATACTTGATTTCTTTGCTGTAATGTGCTTCTGGAGAACTTGCTTGTGTTGCCTTTTCCATGCAATTGTTTTACCTGTAAATTAAGGCCCTATGATTATCTTTGATAAATATATGAATTTGCTGGGTCTGTAGTTACTGCTGATAAACTGTCATCACCAAAAAGGCAGTAATATCTGCCCTCTTAAACTTCTGGTTCATTAAACTAAAACACAGAAAAGCTTTGAGATGAAAAAAAGAAAAAAAAAAAAGAAGGAAAAATATAAAAAAAGCATACAAGATAAATTAGGAGTTACTGTGAGCTCCATAGTACAGGGCAGTACAATCATTTAGGCTTGGATTCTCACATGGAAATACGGGAATTAGCACAATAGATTTTGGGCTTTGGTTTATAAAAAACCTTGCTTATTCAGATGTCAGCATTTGGCAATGACGTATGTGAGCTCACCCTACAAGTGCAGGTGGTAGGGCAAGGCTGCTGGAAGCACATTGCGCTGTCCCTTGAATGTGTCTGTACTTCTCTGTGGCTATGGATAGCATTTTTCAGGGCTAAAAATGATTGCTGGAGAACCTTTTGTTGATGAATGATATTTTATATATATATATATATGTATATAATATATTATATTATTTTATGCTATAAAATATTTTATATTTTTACTAGGTTATTAGTGGAAGTGGATAGCAAACCTTTCCAGGTGACTTAAACAAATAGTGCTTCCATCATCCCACAAATGATTCATAGGCAGGAATCATCACAAAACAGGCAGGTGTTAGTTGGCAGCCAGCATTCTGGCGGGATACATCTAGTAAATACTAGTAGTTGTGAAATGCATACATGAAAATTTTCAATTAACACTTTCTAAAGTGAAAAGGATTATATTTAATCCAACCCATAGTGAGTGTCTGGAAGATAGATAGTGAGAAGTGAACTTAAGCCCTTCTGTTTAATATAAGTGAAATAAAACTATTTTGTGGGACAACAGTTTCAAAAAATCAGAATGGTCAAAGCTGAAAGGCACCTTTGTGGGCTCTCTGGTCCTGCTCAAAATTTTTCCACATGATAGGGAATTCCCAAAGGTCTTTGAAAGTCAAAAAGGACCTACCTCTATTCCAGATTTGGAGAAGCGGCATTATGCCAGGCTTTGTTTTGTATTGCTGCATTTTCAGGTAGCTACCCATGTTCAAAAGGACTGCTTCTGTGCCACTGGGGAGTTTCCTTAATATTTTAGTCTATCACAAAAACAAACAAGGCATAGAGTATTTCGTATGGATTCTTAACTTGAACTGCTACTCTCCCTATTTTAGCCTTCCAATATCATGATTTACAGTGCTACCAATATTTTGTTGCCCATGGTTAAAAGTCATGCCTTTGTATGTGGTGTTACTGTTATTTTAAAATCTCAGTCATTTAAGAGATTTCACCCTTAAACAAATGTTTTGGTTTATTGAAGATCTGGTGTTTATAGGCTATGTAAGGATACTTTTTCTTCAAATTCTTCAGTCAGTCAAGAGCAGGGTGGGTTTTTATAAAATTGTAAGTATTCCCACATGACAAACTACTACTGCTCCAAAGCCAGAGCAGCTGTAACTCATCTGTGTGTGGTGCTCCATCCAGACATTTTCTAGGCAGAAGTCTAGAAACATTTGGCATAAGCAACTTAAGAGAAGTAAGCAAAGATAAGTGCAGAGATGTAGAGATGTGTTTTTCTTTTTTCTGATGTTTCTTATAACACAGTTGTTTCCAGGGTCAGTGGGTCTAATTTGTAGCTTTTCTTGCCATTGTGCGACTGTCATATATGTCCTTTCAGAGGCTTGTTTTGCTTCATATTAATTGTGTTTTGCTGGAACATGTATCTTGTTTGTGGAGGTAAAATATTGTTATTAACTGTCCTCATGTCTGAATTGTTTAGCTCACCAAAACCTCACCTACAGTTCTTGCTTTCATGTGAAGAGATGATTTTATATTTGTGTCGTGGGTTTGGTTTTTGTTTGTTTTGATTTTTTTCCCCCAAAAAACCTCCTATTGAGTAGGTAGCTAGGTCACTTACCACTAATAAATTGACTAAAAGATCACCCTTTATTACCCTTTGTAGGCATGTTTTTTGTGTGTGATTCTTCACCAGAGAGCACAAACTGAGATGAATCTTGGAGTACAGATTTCCCTATGTCAAATGAAGTTTAAATATAACGTTAGGGATGAGAGGAGAAGTGATTCCCTTGAAATCCTTGTCGGTGACTCTGAGATGGCTAGAGAATCTGACATGACAAGCTCAGCTGGATACCAGTGAGAAGATAGCCTTAACTCCTTTGGTTTTCAATGTCAGGAGGTGTGTTACTGAGGATAAAAGAAGTAGTAGGGTGTTAGCTGACTTGGCAGAGTTGAGATCCCAAAGTTTTCACCCAAATGTTTGATTTGCTGTGCTGAAGTTCTCTTGGGTCATGTCAGATGCAAAGGCTGCCTCACATCATTACTTGAGCATTCAAATTGAATTAATTATGTTTTAATGATTTCTAGATTAGTTCAGCAAAATTGTCTGTAACTTTGGCAAGGGAAACACTTTTTATTATGTTAACAAAATTTTTCTATTTTAGATAAAATTTCTTTAGCTATCCCTTTCAGCTAGCTTCCATTAAGTGTTTCTTTTGTAACATGATACTGTTTTCATGTTTATATGAATTTTTAGTTTCTTGGTAATTAAAACCTTTGATTCAGTGTTTTGAGATGCCTTTAACACTGTAAAAGCATTGAATAGGGCTAGAAATTTGTCAGTGAATAGGATTTGTTATCATTTTATATATAATCGGTCTTCCTGTGCATGGCTTTTCATCTGCAGAGAATTATTTTACTGCAAAACAAACTTTCTTCTATGTGCTGTTTAACCTTTAACAATTCTATTGCAAGTACTAGGTTTAAGTATATTTGGAATCAACCTACTGTGCTGTTACAAAACTGAAAAGTAATCAATGAAAGAGGTGTGTATGAAGGAAAAAAAAATTGGCATTTTCTTTTTATGTTCTTATGAAAGACTAAAGTTTCATATCTGTGAGGCTAATATAACTCACAAGTGGTGAAGTTAGTATAACTTCACTGCTTCTTTTGGTTTGAATTTTGGTTTGGTTTTTTTCTTTGCTTGTTTGGTTTTGTGGGTTTTTTGTAGTTTTTTTTGTAGTTTGTTTGTTTTTCAGTGGGTTTTTTTTTGTTGGTTTTTTTTTTTTTTGTGTTGTACTGTGGTTTTACTGTGGGTTATCACAGACATGATAACTTCTGTCTGCACACAGGTCTCTAGTACCTTTCCATGAAGCACTGGAATTCATCTATGTACAAGTTTGATTTCAGATTATCCAGCTAGTAGAAGCCCTACAATGCCAGAACAAAAATATATTGTAGGTTGAATGCCTCATGGAAATTACGGTATCTAGGTTTTTCCTTTTAAAAACTTTTTATATTTTCATCTCCAATTCTTTACCTCTCTCTATTTATTAGAGCCTAGGAGGAAAATATTGTCAATGAAACACTACATTTCTGCTGTAACTAAACCTTTTAATGCTCACTTTTATCTCACTGAGGCATTGCTTTCTATATATGATGATGTGGCAGGACTGCTGTCAACTGGGAGATTGTGCCTCCTTTACTACCATGACTGGTCAGAACTAGTCAAGAAGAGAAAGGACAAGGAAGGTCTCCAAATTATACTGAAAATACCCTTCTTGATAGTGATGGTGCTTACAAGAAAATAGCTTTTACAAAACCTGGGAATAATTGTATCCTTGAAGGTAGGCTTTGGGCTTCAGAGTTGTTTTCCCTCTTTCCTGAACTACATTTTGCACTTAATTGACTAGGTATGCTTTGGGAGTGCTTATTTTGATAAGTGCCTCAAATGACCTAATGATGATGACACCTAAACTTTTGGATCCTGGCAAGAGTTAAAAATTCAGTGAGGCCAGTCCTTAAGAAGTGCATTTCTTATACTCCTGCTAGTGCAGGCTTAGCCTTCGTGATGGTTACAGGATGCATTGTTAAGGCTGTGAAGCAATATGACAGTTTGAGTATTTCTTAAGCATTAAACTTCAGTAACTAAACACCTGTAGGAGTCTCTGCTGTAATAATTACTACTTTTTCCATTGCATTCAAACACTGTTGAGTATTTAAATTGGTCAAAATATTTATTTCTGGAAGAAAATTAGATGAATAGGGATTTTAGAGCTGTGATTTTGGATTTTAGAGCTGGGATGTGAAAAGGTATGTGGTATTTTACAGTGCCTAAATCAAAACAACTTTTTTTAAATTTTTTTTTTTATATTTTGCTGCACATCATACACCTAATTTTCATTTTGGAGCCCTTTACAAGTTGACAAGTATATAGGTAAGAGTGATGTGATTGACAGAATCTAGTTAGGTTTCCAAATCTCCCTCTGCACAAACTTATAGTGAAGCTGAGCTGCCATTCTATGAAATACTTCCTTAGATACAGAATTGTTTCATCATGTTCATATGGGACCAGAGTGGGTGCCAAAAAACAGTGCAAGCACAGAAATTTGTAGGTAAAAGCTACATTGGAATAGCAAGGACAGTATGTAATTGTGAGGTCCTGTAGAATGACTGTGAGTGATTGAGAAATAAAATGACAGGCCGATTTCAGTGTCGATAATGAGATATAAAATAATGCACACTCCATAAAATCTAAGTTTCACACACAGAATGATGGACTCAGCTGAAGCTTTCCATTGCCACTCTGCAGCAAGATCATGAGGTTCATAAAAACATCAGCATATAGCCCTGGGATGGTCAAAAAAAGCAAATGAAGTGTTGAGAATGGTTAAAGAAGTTCAGTATAAATTAGGTAATGATGTTAGGCTGTTGAATAAATTATGACTCACCCATATTTTGATTACTGTGTGCCAGCTCTGCTCTCATTATCTTCAAAGAATATAGTGCTGTTAGAAAGAGCTTTAGAGAGAAGGATGAGCATAATCAAAGACAAGGGAATGGCTTTTATATGAGATTGGCTGAACAATCTGGGACTCTTCAAATTTGAGACAAAATTACTTTTACCTTTACATTTGGGACATATACTAGAGGTTTACAAAGTTTTGAATAATATAAAAGGCTGGCTGGGATTGATCTGTCAGCGATTTGGGTCATTAAAGGAAGTCTGGTATAAACCATATAAATGGAAACGTCTCTTAATGCTGTCAATAGTAAACCCATGGATTTTTCCAAATGACACTGCATTCACTAAAAGCTTGCATGCTTATAGGGGAGAAAATGGCCCAATATATGGAGAAGAGATACATTAAGAATGGCTAAATATGTAGGAGTGCATCCAGCTCAGGGAGTTCTGGCACTGGATCTTCATTTGTATCTGAATGTAGGTACTTCAGAAACCAGGATATGGAATTTTATTTGGAGAAGTAAATGACTATTTGTGTATTACCTTGCAACCGTGCAGAAAATTCTGGGACCAAGTCTAACTCCCTTGAGTAGCATTTGAATTACCTGAAATATTCAGCACTTCCCATTCTCTTTCATGGTGTCAGTTCTGGTACAAATGAGACAGGTTAGTTGTCTCTATAGCCCTGCTCTGTGCCAGTCCAATTCATCCCCTGGAAACAGTTTCTCCTCTCTATTAAAGAAAGTGAGCACCTCTCAGAAGTGCACTATGTGAGCACGCAATTAAATTGTAATAAGTGGAAGGACATTTACAGTTGCACAGACAACTAATGTTTTCTGGCTAGAGTGATAATCTGAATTATTTTTCAGCTAAAATGAAAGTGTCAAAGCCATTCTTTCTAGGACTGTGAACTGAACAGCAGCGCAGAAGAAGTGCAGGATTCACTCCCAAAGCACTGATGTCTTATTAGGATAAGCTTTCTCTGGTGAAAGCAATGGCTCAACAGTCAGTTTTTTCTCAAGTAGAGTGTGTGTATTTGAGAAAAAGAACTACCTCAGGTTCTTGTCTGACTTGTCAGCATTTTGAATTGCTGTTTCTGCCTATATGTGTAACTCTCCTTTTCAATTTCCCACTGTAAATGTGAACAGATGTTATCAAATTAAAGCCTGATAATAATTTTTTAATTATTATTAAAAGAATTAATTTTTTAATTAATTGCTGCACTTTTTTGCTATATTGTGTCTATAGTTATTAATGCTTCATGGTTGTATTTGTACCAATTATGAATATAAAAAATGGCACTATATATGTGAAATCTTGGCTCTCCAATATCTGTCTTTTTAATCACTGTATTTTTCTTTTGCTTACCCTGTAAACCTTGTTCCTTATACCTTTTTATAGACTTCTCAGCTTTCCATATTTCTTCATATTTTCTCTCTTGTTTTGTTGTTATTTTTCTCATGTATCCCCATGTCTTTATCTTTCTATTTTCTGTGGTTTTCTCCTTTTCTGATAACTTCCTAATCTTGCTGGGTAGAGATTACTTGAATTAATCTGGCAGAGGTAGAAAATCCCAAGTAAATTAATTCCCAGCAGTGTCCCAAGAAAAGTTAACTTTCTCTCCTCTGACCTCCAGTGTAGGAAGGTATCAACATACAGGAGAAGGACACACTTATATGGGCGGAGCTTTCCTGAGAATTGGATCTAAATTATTTCCAAGTGAATTCATAACAACCCAGTTAGAGGGAGGTGCAAATTTTGTTCAAATCTCAACAATGATGCTCAAATTTCTTAACTGGACTTTAAGAAACAATGTGCTTTCAGAGTTTGTGTATGTTATAGAACTGTATTTTGTTATAAAGAAACCAGTCTGTCAGGAGGACTTGAAATACAAAGATTATTTCTTACTGAGTTGCCTTCCATACCATGCAACCATTTAAATAAAAAAGATGATAATCCAAATTACCAAATAATTAAAGATACATATATTGATGTTCGTTACCGGGAACAAGTGCCGGCTCTCTGAAGCTGCCTGAAGAGTGGGTAGACATTGTCAAACAGTACTCTGGTCAGAGAGGTCATTGGACAAGGCACTTTGTGAAAGTAGGGCTCCCAGACACTAAATTAATTTCCATCAAGCTGTTGTTGGCCAAGGCAAGAAGAAGAGGCAGAGAATGAAGTGGTTTTTGTAACTAAATTGAATTTGTGTGCAAATAAAATTAGAAGGAAAAAAAAAAAGAAATTGGTTAGAAGTGCAGTCTTAGCAAGAACGTCTGGAGAAACTAGAAGAAGGATTGTAGTCCGGTGCTATCAAAATATACATGCCCTACAGACATTCTATCTCTGCAGTAAAAGCACAATTTTGGGAGCTCTGTGAACCACCACCAAACAATTCTTAGTTGTTAACTGCCCACTAGGGGTGGGACAAGATATTGTATGTGAAGACAGTCTCTTCTTTCCCTTCATGCACAGGAACTTCCTCATTGCCTTGCAAGAATGAGGAATGAAGTTAATAACTACTGCATAAATCTCATGCTGCAGCCGTTCTTTTTGTTGCCACTGGGGAGTGCCGCACAATTTCTGTGTTTTCCTGTGCAACTGTGCTGCAGAAGGTTACAGGAGACTATATCGTGACCCCTAGGAAGAATACAAATTTTGTTAAAATTGGTTGAGCACTTGTGTGCTGTGATGCCTTACCTGTCTGAAAATAATGGCAATTTTTTCAGAATTGAATCATGTTTGCACATTTAGCTGAGATAAAGCAGTATGCAGTTAAACATGTTTTTTCTGGCATGTTATGAGCAGCAAATCCAAAGAAAACCATGTATATGAATGGTATGGAACCACAGCACACTGAGTAATAAATATTCCATTCAGTTGTCAAACCTTGTAGGAACTTCAACTAAATGAAAAAGGCAATGTGTCTTATATCTGCACACTTGCCACCGGGGGAATTCTGTAGAAATGAGTGTTGTAAACATTTTTTCTTTCATTTTGACAGGTAATATTTGAAGCTGAAGTCTCAGATGGAAGAAATGGCTACATTGCCATTGATGACATCCAGGTCCTGAGTTACCCTTGTGGTAAGTAATGATTAAGAGCTGCATTTTTCTCTGTCTTTTCAGGACATATTTGATATTGCTGTGGACTGCTCAGTTTTCATCACTCGATCGCTGATATTCTTTGTTCTTTCAATAGTATTTTTGTTGCAGCTTCCAGGAAGAAATGTGATTGCAATAGTGATTTACCTGGGTGAAATAATTTTCTGCCAGAAGTAAATTATACAAGGATGAAAAAGCAGGAATTCTTCAGTGTCTTTTTAGTCATACGCAGTTGGTGTGCATAATCAAAATGGGTTTTAATGTTAATGTGTTTACTCACTGATTAAAGAAGACTGAATTGGCAGATGCTTGTAGGAGGTTTATCAGATTTTATGCCCCTTTTCTTTTTTCTCTCTTTTTTTTGTTCTGAAGAGACAAAATAGATTAAAAAAAAAAAAAAGGAAAGAAAGAGCTTCTGGCTATTTAACTACTGAGGAATTGTATTTTGTTTATTTTTTTGTGGACAGACTTCAGGCATTTATGTTTGCCTTTCTCTGCTAATCCTGGGGAATAATTGCACACATGCAAACACAAGTTGTGAGAATGAGAATATTCTACTAATAAAAAATTGTGAGGAAGAAATTGTTACTGTGCATTTCTGGCACTTGTTATCAAAATTTTTTGACAATTTGTTTCTGATCAACTCTTCTCATCTGCCCCTACACATGCGCTTTCTAAAATATGATTTCCTTCTAATGCACCACATGGCTGATAATTTAATTGCTTTCTGAAATGACTAGGATATAACAATATCCTGCTCCAACTTTGCAAAATTATGCCAAATAATAAAGTTTCAATGGCAACCTCACTTCTTTTTTTCTCATTTTACCCCAAACCTTTTAAAACCACAGCTCTTGGGGGCTACCAAGCTTACAGAGAATTTGAGTGAGTTATCTTTAATATTTCAGCCAGCCCAAATATCTGATGTCTGTACTCAGCAAAGCTCTGCTTGGATTCAGAATCTGGCTTTCATATTTATTTTCTTCCTCTTCTTTGTGTTTTGTTTTGAAGTGCCAAAACAAAAGGCACTTGGTTACAGTCATTCCAGCACATTATCAGTATGTTACAGTATTCAGACAAGCTCTTTTTGTTTCTGATGTTTAAACCCTGTTTGTTCCAGTTTAATGTTTTTTTCCTGTGCGTCATGTTTTTTTAGTAAGCACAACAAAAGAACAGTTCAGCTACTGTTTTCTTTAGTAGTTCTTGAGAGAGGGGTGGGTGAGCTGTGTCATGTGCCCATTCCTCAAATGTGTCTGTCAGCTTTTGTAGGTCTAGTAAATCCTTCAGGTGGTTGTGCCACTGAGGTTTTCTACAGGCTTTGTCAGTGTGGGAAATAGATTTTTCAGTCCCTGAAATACTATATTCAATGTCACAAACGATTTTATTTTCCAAAACAAGAGCTCTGAGTTGCATTGCAAATAACATAAACAGTATCTATTTGCTTGAGCAGTATGATGCTAATTGGGTTTTTCTCAGTATGATGGATTTCATACAGTCAAAAGTCTTTGGGATAATTCTTGTCAAGTGCTGCTGACATTTTGTCATCTGATCTCCTTCTTTTGGCTTCGATTTTAAAAAGACTTTATTATAACACACGTATAACATAAAGTTAGTAGAATCACCAGTGGGGAAGGGAAATGACTGAAAGCACTCCTCGAACACAGATGAGACAAATAATTTTCTCTCTTCTGTTTCTATTTTTTAGCCAAAGATTGTTAAAATATGGAGGTTGAGGGAGATAATAATGTTTCTGGTATCTTTACTTTTTTGTAATAACTTCTGTTTGTAATTTTTTTCCCCCTCTGCAGATAAATCTCCACATTTTTTGAGGCTGGGGGATGTAGAGGTCAATGCAGGGCAGAATGCTACCTTTCAGTGCATTGCTACAGGGAGAGATGCAGTGAATAACAAGTTATGGCTCCAGGTAAGGCTAACTCATGCAAGTCTATTTGGCTAGAGGACAAGCTACTTTCTGGAGATGAAATGTTTAAAATTCAAAGCCTTTTATTCTTCTGCATGGAAAATATGTCATTTAAATGCAATTTTATCTCTGTTCAATCGAGAAACTTGTAATCAGTTTTGCAATGTTGTAAAGCTTGAATTAAAAATTAGAACTGGTGAAGGTTCTGGGGTAAGGTTGGCCCTTAAAGTCATTGTGGGCCTTCTCTCATGGTAAATCAACTCCTCTGTAACAAAATGTATTATTATTAAATGCAGATAATTGGCATTTGGGATCTAGTAAGACACAGATGTAACACAGCTGTCATGAATTTTGAGGATTTTTTTAGCATCTATAGTACCTGTCCAAGCAGGTGGTTGGAGGGATGTGGCTCTACTTCTGTGTGTGTATCAGTTTTACTCAGCAGGGTATTTATGGAACAGCATAAATAAAAGGACTACCTGTCCTTTTACTCTGTCTCCATAACAGGACGAACTTTAATTTTTACCTACGTATAATTGTGAATAGTATTACGTCGGAATTTAAGAGATTACTATAACCAGAATATAAACCTTACTGTGAAAGAAGACAAAAAAGAAATGAACACCACCATCTCTCCAAAACACTAAGTCTCCTCTGTATTGTGGTCATGGGGTAGTTATATTTAAGACCACTGGTTAAGTAGAAGGATGACAAAGTTTCCAGTTGCTCTTAAAAAAATTAAATTTTTCCACCTTAAAAGGATTAAAAAAATCACTTAATCGGAACACGTAGAAGTTTTGCGCATTCTTTAGTTTATACATAAACTGAAAGTACCAACATTCCTTTAGAATGGTTTCTAAATATGTCCTCTAAAGCTTTATTTTTTTAATGTATATTTATATTTATTTTCAGAACTAAAAATTATGTAATTTTTGGGAAATGTACTCTTAAATTATCTACAGTCAGAACTTCAAAATACCTATTTTTTGTCACATGTTGTATTTTGAAGTGAACTATAATCAATTATTTCAGTCTGTTTGATTTTTGTTTTAATAGTGGATCTGAAAAACCTTGACTGTTGCATGCAGGCATGTGATAAGCTTGAAATTTTAAAGAGATTTTTTTAAAAAGATGATGAAAAAATCTGATATGCAAAATGTATTATTAGACAAATATGCTGCAACATTAAAAAAGGAACACAAGCAGTAACTTCATTGCATTTAGTGAAAAGGTATCACAACAGTAGGAATGATTTGTACTCCATGTCTTTGAGCAGTAATTTGTTTAAATTGAGTACACATGTAATGCATTCATTCAGAAAAAGCAGCTTGATCTTAGAGACTTGCCAAATAAAGCACACAAAGCACAAAAAATGAAACTGGCCTGGGTTTTGCTATATCCAAGGCAAGACAATAGCAATAGGAGCATTCCAGCAGACCTGTGAAGCGCCACTTTCAGTTGATCATGGGTCAGAAAGACCCAATAAAGAGAGCCAGCTGGAAACCTTCCCTATCGCTCAATCCTTGGAGTCAGATAACTCTGACAGATTATCCTACCTAACTTTCACTCCCCTGAGAAGCCCAGCTCGTGGCCAGATCAACTCAGAAAACATATGTTTTGTCCCTCCATATGCTTCATGGGTAGTTTGTTTTTTTGTGTGGGTGTATGTGGATCACAGATGTGATAATTTCTCACAGTGTGATAGATAAAGAACTTTAGAGGTTATAACTCTGCTTGCCTGGGCTTGTGAAGTTCTCTGATACTCTTGAAGATACCTTGATACTTGAGCTTCTGTTCTCTTTCTTGTTTTCCTGTAAACAATACTGAATTTTCACCAGTTTAAGGGTGACTTTTTTCACTCATCATTCCAGCTCTCAATTCTGCTTGCCCAATATAAGTGTGAATCGGCAACTTTCCCTATATGGATAACTTTCCTTAGAACTCAGAGTAACTATTGTTGAGCACAACTAAATGTGAATTTACTCCTTATCCTTAAAACCTGGCATGGATATGTATGGGCCTCATGAAACGCTGGAGTGTAACTTGGAAAAGGTTCGCTTTAACCTTTGACCAAACTCAAGATTAAAAAAGCCCGAATAGCCTGAAAGGAAGAACTGGCAGATCAAATCAAATGCCTAAGTAATTGTTTTTGAGAGCCTTGAGCTGAAACATTCCAGGAATGCATTTTTCTCATAACAAGAAAGGCCATTATAAAAAAAAAAAAAGTGCAAAAATGAAAAATAAGTGGATGATGGTGAGGGAGAAGACACTTGCCAAGCACATTGTTTTAGAGAAAATAGCTTTTGCTTATGTCCTTATTGAAAGAGAAAAACTATTTCATTGAGGAGGAAAAAAAAAATCAGCAAAAAATTGCTATTAAAACACATTCTTTTATAAGGAAAGGTTCAAGGAGCAATCTGGGACATCGGGGCTTTTTGTATCTAAAGAGATCTAAGATTTCATTTGCTTGCATTGAAATAATAAATATGTGCAGGTAGAGATTTTGTTGAAGACTCTATCAGTGCTGTGGCTCTTGCAGTCTTCTGTTTTGAGAAGAATTTAAGTAAATTCAGCAGCACATGGAAAAAAATAGCAGCCAATCTGCTCTGCATTCAAAGTCCTGCAGTCCCATGGCTGCTTCAGCCAGGCTCAGTCTGAGCTACCACAGTCTCAGCTTCACCCTCTTGATCCCTCTCTGCACTGATCTGGAGCTTTTGCCGCTCTCCAGTAAGTCAGTTCAGGAAAGGGATCTGACTGGAAAAGATTTTGACTCCAACTGGATTTTTGTTGTTGCGGGGGGTTGGAGAGGACTGTTTGTTTTGTTATTGTTTTTGTTTTTGTTTGGGTTTTGTTGATTTGTTCATTGCTTGGTTTTTGTGTTTTTTTTTTTTTTTTTGTAATTTGTTTGCTTGGTCTTTTGATTTTTTTTTGTGTGTCTTTTTCCACAGCTTGATTCACATCTAAATTACCTATATAAATAATGCCAGCAGGTGGAAAAAGATTGAGATGTTTGATTAGAAGCAGGGAAAAGATTATAACCACATGATGTGAAAAGAGGATTTTGGTAGCTTGCATCCTTGTAGACCTATGTAAACTTCAATTTTGTTTTAGTTATTGGGCCCTGATCATATACTAGACATTCTATCTGCAAGTACATTTCCATGGTTATGTTTTTCCCAGTGTATATATAATTAAGTGCACATATCTTTATGTGCCTAAAAATAAAAATGGATAAAAATAGGTGCGGCATTTCAATACACTGTTTCCTGTGTGTTTACTGCTGTAATGACAGTATTTTCATCAACACTATTTTCTATAAGTGTATGTCTGTAAACTTTTCAGACAAATAGGGATTAACATTGAATTGAACTTCTCCTGACTTTCATGGCTGCAGATTCTGCTCGTATGTTTGTTTGTTTCTGGATTGTATCTGGTCTCTTGTCCCCTTTGATATCCCTTTCGTCCTGCCTCTGTAGTTTGCAGCCTCAATGGACCAATGCTTGGGACAGTCAAAGCTGTGTCATTGAAAGATAAGCAGTAAAGATAACAGAAGTTTTCAAAAGTTGAAGCTGCATTAATACAGAACAAATATTTGCACAGATAAAGAGATTTAACTGGTTGAACAAGATCTGAAATACACCTTTTGTGACAGTGTGAATAGAAGGTGTGGGAGCAGGGCAGAAATGCAGCTCAAATTCTTTTGTTCTTCACCTTTTCAACCTGATCTGCTATCAAATCTTTTACAGTTGTCAGCTGAAGAATTCTATTTACAACCTGCAATTATTAGCAAATTCTGAAAGGGTTGCGAAGTCCTTAGTTTTTCTTTAAAAGTTAAACAATATTGATGTTGTTTCTGAAACACATTCAGTCCTTAACAGTGCCTAATATCATTTTGCCTGCCATTCTCTTCCAAATGTAATGCTGGGGAGCTTTTTTTACTCAGTATTTTCTGCCTTCACTTTAAGCTTTCCGCTGTAATAAGTCACACACCAACAGCTGTAGTTTGATCTTTCTGCCCACACTGAAGCAGTTGGGTTGTGTGACAGGAGTCCCTAAACCCAAGGTGGTAGCCTAGGTTTTCCACCTGTTATGCTTTGGTATGCTCTGATTTATGAGCTTTAGGAATTAGCAGAAGTACTTGTTGAAAAATGCTTTCCTGGAGGAGGTGAACATAAGTGTGTGTGTAGTCTTAAAAAAATGAATATAGTGTGTATAGATATCATAATTAATCAGTTCTTGCCCACTTACTGATTTTCTTTCTTTCTAAAGCCTATGAATTTTCTTTCCTTGAAAAGACACTTAAAAATATAGAATTTTTCTTTTATTAAAATTTGATGCACCTTGCTGCTTTGTGCACATTGATTTTCTAAATTAGTATAAAAAGAACCCCTGTTTTATTCTATTTATTTGCCTGTGAAATGCCATGCATTCCACTGGAGTTATGTCAGCAAATAAGCTTGCAAACAAGTCGCTTCTGCATGGTAATCCTATGCTCAGAATGGATCCATGTTACATATTAAATGTTTGAAAGAATAGTGCACAGAGGGCATTTCTAAATATGAAAATGCAAGAGGGGGGGGCTCTGTTTCTTATTTCATTTGAAGATTTCTGTTTGCAGAAAGCTAAATTTCTTTACTAAGATAGTATAGAAACAGAATTGACTGGGTAGATTAAATAACATTTGGGTACACCAAGACTCCAGAAAGCAGTGTATGGATTGTCCAGCATTTGTTCTGCTGATCTAATTGAGATATCAGAGCAATAGGGTTTTTTGCATAATCGGGCTGTGTTTAACAGCTTCCTGAGCTGGGAACAATTGTGGCTCCCAGAAGCCCAATACGATCTTCAGTGTCTTACCGATGTCCGGTTTAGCTGGACACTCGTACAGTGCAGAGCATAGAGCTTTTTGCTAGAACATCTGTTAAACCATATGTCCTGGCACCTGGTTCAGATGGCGATAACTGCGGCACTAATGAGTCCATCCATCATTGCTGAGCTTTGCATTAACATAGCATTGGATTAGGGAAAGCGGCTTGTTCTGGCTTTGCAGTCAGATGTGTTTTGCCACGGTCTGCGGTGATACCATTTGCCTTGGTGAATCTGAAATTCAAAGGGGTACCGGCTGCATGCATTTAAAGGTTTAATATGCGCCTTGTAATCCTGGGCAGATTTGCCATCTGAGCAGTGGTGAACGGGCCAATCTGTCAGCAATAGCTGTGGGTGCTGGCTAACCGCCCTCCACTTGGGCTGCCAAGGCTGGCGCGGCAGCCCTGTGCCCGCCCGTGGAGACACTCGTCAGCGTTAATACGGTCTGATGCAGCCCTTCTCTCTGCCAGAGGAAAGTGTCTTTCCTTGTGGAATAACAGATAATTAAAGCAATTGCCTGAGAGTAATAATTGAAAAAGTGAAATTAAACAGCATTATGGAAAATAAAATGCAAATTGCTGTAAAAACAATGGAGTCGGGCTGACCTCCCAGCGGTACCAACTGTTAGTGGAGGATGAGTGAGCGTCTGTTCGGGCTCGAACAACTGGCTGCTTCTCTCTCCCTTTGTAGAGGAAACTGCCATAATCCTCAATGCCCTGTTCACCAGCATCTTGGATTTTGGTGCTTATTGCCACAGAATGGCATGTGATATTTAGCATTCATTTTTCTTGCTAAGTACTGCATATATGCACTCTTTAACAAGTCTTTGGACTGGGCACATGCAGATGGTATCCTGTGATGATGCATTGTGCAGGACCAACATAGTATTCCAGGAATTTAGATTAGAAAGGGTATATAAGAACTCATGCCTCTGGCAAAGGGTTGAGGGACAAAATATTGACTATTTGGTTTTGCTTTCTGGAAGGCCTATTTCCTCTCAAAGGAAAGAAGCTATGCCACACTAGTCCCTTCCCCCTGCTGTGCCCAGGTGAAGACATGGATTAGTATTCAGCAGGAGGGTTGGAGTGTGGGCCATGGGCCTTTGGGGTAAACCATTTAGCTAACCCAGCAGTGAATGCTGGGAGGCTTGCTTTTGGTCTTGGAATAAGTGCATCTATAATAGGAGAGTCATGTCCAGTTTAACTTTGTTTTACATCATTTGCGTGTTACTTTCTATGGGTTTTCTAATGTAACTTTTCCTTTCGAGATCCCACTGCATTTTGATACAGTTAATTAACTGGTTAAGATACCCTTTCTTTAGTTTGATGATAAAATATTTGCTGTTACAGTGCACCTGCCTAGTCACCATGTTCATTACATTGGAATAATATTTTTTGTTGGTTTGCACAAATTTTATGAGCCCTGAAAGTTCAGGAGAGCTGAGTATGCTCTGAATGTTAGAAAGCTTTGTTATTTTGCTTTTTTATTCAGTGCAGCCTAGAGAGGGTTCAGAGAAGATGCCTTGCTAGCATCCACAGGGTTTCAGCTGTGGAACTGTGATGAAGAATTTTGATCCCCTTTTTGGTTTTGGTCAACTGTCAAGTTTGATGCTTTTTGGTTTTGAACTGAAATAAGTCCGTCAGGCCTGCTTGCCCTAAGGAGGAGTAGGAGCTATGATGTTGTGTGGAGGCTGTGGGAGGAGAGAAGGCCTATGGCTCTGGTTTTGCTCTTCTCCCTGGGTGTCAGGAGAGGTGGATGAGCCTCTGAGGAGCCTCTGGGGAGACAGAAGACTTTTTTTGATTATCAGCATCATCTGCCTAAAGCAAGTACTAATTTGCACAGCAAGCTGGGCTGCTTGTGCCAAACCTTCTTTCCTCAGCCAGTAAAATCCCACTCAAGTCAACATCATCTTACCTTTATCTTGATAAGTGGCTAAGATGGATATAAGTTCTTTTTTTTGTTGTTGTTTTGTTGAGGTTTGTACAGAAGCTTCATTTTCATCATTTGTCTCATATTGGTTGCTTTTACTTAGAGAAGATGTTTTTGAAAAGAAGACTCAGAATAGGGAGACATAAAGGACTTTTTTGCAATGACTTGTCTATTCTACTAGCACTTTCACCTTATCGTATTTATGTTCTGTAATACATATTCTGGTTTTACAAACCTTTTTTTCAAAGTTGTATGAAAAGCTGCCTTGAAGTGGTCTATGAGGCTCCTTGTAAATTACTTGACTTGTAGTTTATTCTTTATCACAAACTCCTGACTCAGACATGGTTATAAAGAATATTCACCCATGAAAAATACAGTATTCAAACTTTGTTTCACAGAGGTTTTTTCCTCTGTTTTTTCCCCCCCTCTATTCACCTTTGATGCTATCTATGTCATTTAACCCTGAATGAACCATTCTCCCTCTCTTCTGCCTCCGTTTATCAGCTTCATGGATAAATATGGCAGTTTCCCCTAGATGTCCGGTCATCCTAGGTTTCAGCAACATGAAATACTGTAATCCTCCTGGTCTTAATTTAATTCTGTCCCAGTTAGCTAAGTCCTCTGGTCTGCATAGCTAGCAGTCATTTAGTTTACACAGCAGCCTTTGGAGTTGCCCTGTAGGCCTTCCCTGGGGTCCTTTGGTGGCTGGAGTATCTGCTGCTGGGGGCTGTGCTGATGAGCGTGGCCCCAGTGGTGGTACCTTCCCCTCTGGCCATTTTGTACTTTACAGGTAGAACAGCTGCAGTGGAAGTTTGGTTCTCCTGTGTAGTCCTGGTAGTAACTCCTCAGTCAGCCAGTGGCTGAAGCCCTCATGTAAGTGAGACACCTGAAATTAAGGTGATGTTTACAAAAATATATACTATTATAATTTCCTTGGCCGTTCTGTCCCGTGACTCTTGTCTGTTATTTCCTGCATTCAGGTTGTCTTCTTCTCAGTAGTGTGATGTGCAGTAGGTAGCCTAATACCCCCAGGCCCTAGTTTCCTCAAATAGCTGCAGGTCTTAATGAATTACAGAAGAATAAGAACAGCTGGTAGGCTTGGCTGCTTTTAGAAAAGGGTAAAATTGTCTGCTGAGAAATTTTTGAGGAGCTGCCTTGTGGTGGTCCTCAGTAGTAGGTTTTTGTGCAACTTTTTTCCTTCATTGTCTTCTACTTAAGCAGATTTTTTTGTTTTGTGCTGCAGGATAAATACTGTAGTTCCGTGTGAGCTGCTCAAGGTGATACAGACCTTAAAACACTGCGTCCGGAATCCATAATTTCGTGAATTATGTGGTTTTGGTTGTTTGTTGTTATTTTTTTTTTTTTAGTCAAGAGCACTGCATTCAAGAATCAAAGGTTTCTGGAAAGCTCCTTTATTTTGTTTTAAAAATACTTTTTTTGGTTTTTTTGTATATTCAACAATTTTTCAATTAGGCTTAAACTAAGAGGCTTTAAAATGCTTAGAGAAAGTGAGTGTTGTGTTCACTTGTGTAGTGGCATGGCCAGGGACACGGTAATTTGAATTTTGCTAGTTTGCCTCCAGTGGCTTTTATTATAATAAAATAAATTAGAATTTCCACCTCTAAAGGGCCAGATGGCTCTCAGTTGAATTATTTCATCAGAGCCCTTGATTTCTTCAGTAGGAGGGTCAGTGCAGCATGATAGAAATTTGAGCTACTTCAAAGGGGACAAGTTTGACTAAGAGCAGTGCATATTACCAAGTGTCTTGGGGTGACACCAAGACATTTAAAGTAATTGTGGATTTTTCTGTACTGCAGTGCAGCATGCAAGATAAATCTTGGCTTGTCGCATTTGTTCATGATCTTCAGTGTATGTTTGCATGGGAAAAGCTGTGTGGTTTTTCTTGCTAATAAGTGAATGCACAGTTCATTGGAAAGTAGAATCTTATTCTGGTTTGCTATGCATGTAGGAGACCAGAAAGTTAAAGCAAGTCCTATTAATTTCCTACTTAAAAGATATTTAATGCTTCCTCTCAATAATCAAACAAAAGAAATTGCTACTTCCCCTTCTTTTATACTAAGAAGATAGGATTATTTAGGCATATTATTTAATCTATATTTCTAATTCATTATCTGTTTGAAAAAAATGATTTCTTAATCTAAATTTTATAAATAAAATTGGAAAAATAATCCCACTATGTTCGGTAATTCTATCTTTTGTGGGGGAAAAAATTAAAATTTTATTTATAATTTCCTCTGATAAATATCTGTCATGCTATATTATGTTCCTAGTATGTTAATAAATTTCAAAATGTCAAGAATATATTGAGACATTTGTGTAAAAGAAGAAAATATAATAATAATAACAACAACAACAACAACAGGAGCAACAATAATAATATTTTAGAAATTGTTTCAGATTTTTTTCCATTTGGAAATTGTGTCCTAAATGCTATAAAAGAATATGTGTGTCTGTGGAAACGTGACAGATAGGTGCATATAAGTAAAATTTAAACAGTAGCGTTATTTGTGTTGTTTATTCCCCTCACCTTTTTTTTTTCTTTTTTAGTAACATGATCTGGCAGAGATTGTGCATTATTGCTGGCATTCAAACTATCCACAGACAGCCCTCTTTCTTTTTTTCCCCTCATCAAAAAAAGACATTTCTGCCTTTTACATAATGAGTAAACCCAGGAATGTTTTGGAACATGTTGTTTACAAATTTCCCTTGCCTCAAGGCAGCAGAGATTTACTGCCCTGGGCTGCTGGGGGCATCTTTCCAGCCCTTGTGCTGCTGGTGAAGTTATGATTGCAGCTTTGGGGATTGAGTTGCTCAGACAAACTGTGGACTTGTGCCCTGCTCACCACATATAACTTGCCCTCTCCTCTGCTCCCAGTGGCTGTGCAGTGAATCTGATCACAAGCTAATCCATTTGGTGATGATAATATATGCAGAGGGAGAATGTTTTCAGGAAGGTTTTTTATATTCCAGGTTGGTTTTTTCGCGTGAGCACAGGAGGGAAGGTGAGGAGGGAGTGAGTGCAGGGCAGCTGATAGGGCACTGCTGCCAGAGTAGCACGGTGTCACTGCAGCCAAAGTGTTGACATCTTCTGATCTCTGGAGGCATCCCAGCATCCAGCTGAGAGCCCGAGAAGGCAACCAGAGTTGACTGTAATTATTAGCAGTAGAGCAGACTTATTTTAAGGTGTTTACAGTAAGAAAGGGATGGGGATGTGTAAGGTTGAACTGTCCAGGCTTATAAAAATCACTGGTGTGAAATAAAGGGTTCTGGAAAATTTAGAGGGAACATTGCTGCAGACATGTATCTTACTGCTATAAAAAAGCAAAAAAAGCAAAACCCACCACTTTTCAGCCTGCGAAGTTGAGGGAGAAAGGCTGATAAATTTTAAATTTGTATAAGATATGCACTTAAATTCTACCAATTAAATAAGATGTTGGAGTTTAGGTTCTTCTGGTTGCACTCATGTTCTAAACGATCCACTAAAATTGCATTTCATATTTATTAAATGCTTGATTTCTTTCATGAGGCAAAAGAGAGATATTTAAGACTAATTGTTAATTTACCTAAGATTGTTTTCAAGCTGCGTAGACTTTGCTGTTGACTTTATTTAAAATATAGATGATCTAATTTCATTGCCTGAAAAAGATTTAATAAAATCATGTTCCTATCATATTAAAAATAACCTTGAAGTTAGAGAGATTTATTTAAGACTCTAATTTTAAATGCCTGAAATGACAGAATTAAGGAGGTTTTTTCACAGGCTAATATTTCTTTTAATCAAGTGTTTATAGAGGGTAGTTCTTTGTGAAGCCCAGAATTATTCTCACAAAAGAGGAAAACTGCCTGGTGGTGACCTCTCTTAAATGAGCAATTCAGGGTTATCAAATCAGACAGCAAGGGACTGGAGGAACCAAGGATCACACAGGGTACAGCCATTACACATTAGTATAGCTCCGCATTAATTTTAAATTGAATTTTTAAAACTTAATTGAGCAGCATTTTCAAGCTCTGTTCAGTGTGAGCAGGACATAAATTGAAACAGTATGTACCAGGAACCCTTAATAAGCAGAGAGCACTGCTGCCTTTCTTCCCTCTCTTTTAAAATCAGTAGTAATGCTCTGACATTAAAAAGAAGAATTTAATTAAGAGATCATGACAGTGCATCTGAACTCTGACTGGCTAATGGCTTACCAGTGTAAGGGATACGTGCTGAAATGAATGCAGGGTTTTTTCTTTAACATTCATTTTTGGATGAGAACTCTCTTCTGTTTGAACTTTTCATCATTTTAATGATGGAGAACTATTCTAATGGATAAGCTGTACATGAAGAAAGACTTTGAAAATGTAGTTGTGCAGTTGAATTCCCAAGAAACAAATTCTAATACAGAGAAATTAGAGCAACTGCTCCAAGCCTTGTAAGATAATATGGTAAGAAATCACTGATGTAAATAAAAAAGAAAATCTGAGGTGGTGTTGTTCTAGAACTGTAAAGCTTGTACAATTTTATTTTGATTAATTTCTCTGAAATTGCATTAATATTTCATTTTAAGTGGAGTCAAATTCACTTTGCTTCTCAACTTAAAGCATGCAGATGATCTTAAGTAAGCAAGCTCTGATCTTCAGAGCGTAAATTATTTTATATAGCAAGCTTGGATGTGCTTCTCTGCTGCAGACTAAGTGCTTGGTGTTCCAGTTTAAAGCACTGGACTTATTGAAATGAAGTCCTTCATTTTAGAAAACTCCCTAATATTTATTTTCCCTTCATAGCAGAACAAGAATGACTGCATTACATGGTTTACTTGTCAAGTCTGCTATCATATAAGTTTTAAAAATACACCATCCGTTTATTATTGGCTGCTCGGTATTTTTGACAATCACGTGACAAATTTGTATTTAATGGGGGAGCCTGACTTCCCTTTGCTGGGGGGCTATGGTGTGGCAAGGTCATAAGGGTATGGGGCAAGCCTGAGAGGAAGAAGGTATCATGAGGTTTGTTTCTTTGGTTATTTCAAGGCACTAGATCCAAAGGTTATATTAAGTTATCATTTCAGACAGTCCAAACCTTTGGTAAACACTGGGGGGAGTGAGGAGGGGAGGTAGGGGGTGGGGAGGAAATGAGGGTGGGGAATGCAGGGCTTGAAAATTCTTCTTTCAAATTTAATATTTTCTATCAGGAGAAGCCAGCTGGAGGGGAAGGTGCTCCTCCGACAAAATAATTTTACTCTTGTTTAAGCATCACCGAAATAAAGCGTTTAACATCATCCCTCATTTGCTTGATATTTGAATCTAATAATTTCATTGACTCCTGAAGTTCAGTAAGGCCTTTCATTTGCAGGAGTATTTGCAGGCATCAGAAAACTTCCTTAATTTTTCTAAATGGGAGTCAGATACCCACAGAGCTGAGGAGGGAGCCTGTGTCTGTCACTGGGTGGCTTGGCTGCATCACAATTGGTCCAGGTATCCTAGTGCCCAACATCCATTGTTTTGCCCTGGGAACACCCGCTCAGAGACCACCTCTGTGATAACCAGGCTTGTGGTGGTTTTGGGATGATGACAGTTTTAGGGAAAAACAATGAGAGTACCTCTTGGGAGTGTGCCATTTTGCTCTGGAGATCTGTTTTCACTCTTGGTATCTTGCTGTTCTTTCTGGCCCAGTCCTGCAGACAGAGCTCATGCCTGAGGAATAGCTCCTTGTTGTTCCTGGGGAAATGACAAAGAGGATGACTGGGTGAGGGAAACTGGATGGTGTCTTCCTGCAGTGAGAAAATCACACCAGAAAACCTCTAGCTGGTAATGGTGATGGCATGGTCTTTTTAGTGGAAAATGAGTGACTGAAATCTGCCTGCTTGGTGTAAATAGAATTAGTCTGTTTAAATATATTAATAGTTAAAGTGAATGCTTGCTTCAGTGAGTGTGAAGTAGTGATGGACCTGTGGTTAATCTACCACAAAACTGTTTAAAGTGACTAAGCCATGCTAGGACGACAAAGGGTAGATGTAAAATGAAGGGTCTGAGTGTTATGAAGTACTCCTGCCTGTGACAGGAGGCTGGCTGATATACACATGCAACATTAAATCATCTCCTTTTTCTGCCCTTTGTGTTTTGCCACAGGCTTTCACGTTATTAAATTCTGTGGCTCAGCAGCAACACTTTTTGTGTTAGAAAGCTTGGAGTTTAAAACCTCAATGAAGTTTCTCATTCCAGGGGTTGATTAGAGCTAAAAATGTCCACAGAGGTCATGCTTTGCTATGCATTGAGCAGAATGGGTGGTTACAAGCAAATGTTGACATTTTTCTAGGGACTGAGCAATACTGAGTGCTCAGAAACTATATCCTGGTCAGGGAATAACGTATAGTTGATCCATGGGATAGAGCAGTGACATTGCTTGTTCGCTTGGTGCATGTTTCTGGGGGTTTTTAATGCTGACTTTTGGTGAAGGGTCTGTTTTTCAGTTGAAATCAAAATAGAGCATTTAATGTGAATGGTAATAAGGAAAAAGAATCCCACAAGAGCTCAAACTGTTTCTATCTTACTGACCTGTCACCTGGCCCCGCAGCTCCAGACAGATTAAATTTTTCAGTGATTTGTGGCAGCTATGATTTTTTAAGAACTCTCTAAGCTCCTTCCTTTAAATGAGATCTGTGTTATTCCTCTTTTAGTGGCTTCCTGCCCTCCACTTTTTATTTCAGCTAGCTTTAGATGGATAGGTGGTGCTTAGTATAACAAAGCTAAAATTTTAGAAGGTATTGAGCTTGGACAGATTAAAGGTAGCATTAAAAAGGAAACATTGGTTGGTTGGTGTAAAAGAGCTGTTGCAAACCTTTGAAATCCCTCAATGCCAGGTTTGTTTAAATATATCTTACAGCACACCCAGTGTATGTGTTGTAAATCTGCTTAAAGTTGAATGAATTTTCTTGGGAGTACAACTGCTACTGCTGGGCTGTCCTAGGATGATTTCAGCTATGAGGCAGTTGCAGCTGAGTATGTCATGGTCATGTTTCGTGCCAGTGCAAAATCCTGATGGTGCTTTTCACTGCCAAACTTGATTTTTAAATGCTATTGAGTACTGCTTGTTTCTTGATGCGACCCCAGCACTGAGCTCTTCTACCATGGAAATGGAACACGAGCTGAATGCGTTTGAGTTGAGGTTTTGGTTTTTTTGTGTCTTCTTTATATGATGATAAGGATAAATGTTTTTTATATCTTTTGAGATAACTCTGCTATGGTTACTCTTATTTTTAGAGAAGAAATGGAGAAGACATTCCAGTTGCTCAGACTAAAAATATCAATCACAGAAGATTTGCAGCTACCTTTAAGTTGCAAGAGGTGACAAAAACCGACCAGGATTTATACCGCTGCGTAACTCAGTCAGAGAGAGGTTCCGGAGTGTCAAACTTTGCTCAACTTATTGTTCGAGGTAAAGTTTTAATTATTTTCATTTTATCCAGTTAAATGCTTGTAATACCAGTGCTTTCTGCTTACATTTTTTATTTAGCCTACATTTGCCTTGATCTGAAATGATCATACAAATATAGCCCTGTGAATTTGTCAGAAGATGAAAGACTGATTTGTAAAGCTTCTTAAAATTGCTTTCCACAGAATGCATCTGTGTAAAACCCTGATCCCACAGCATGTGGAATGTGCCTGCATGCTCTTCTGTGGATGCTATGTATTGAACTTAAGGTGCAAATCAGATTCCACCTATGCATAGTTACCATTCCCTTTTAAAATCTCTTGCCTTGAGCACACTGGTAGTAGAACAAATAATACACTGTTCTGCAACCTGCGAGACAAGTAGATAAAAAGAGTTGTAAACTTTCACCCACCCAAGGACGGGGAGCATTGTGGACATGTTCTGTGATGATTTCCGACACTGAAGTGAAAGGAAAGAAAACTTGCTTTTCCCACTCAAAATACCTTTTTGGTTGAAATTAATTCAAAAGCCTGCTGGTGTGCAACCATAGCTTGTTTGTGGTGTGATCGAGTTGGTAATTTTTTTTTTTTTCCATTTTATATTCTGGAAACCTGTCATCTTGACTGGAAAAGGATATGGTTGAATATAGGAGTTCAGTTTTCACTTCCAAAATTGTGTGCTGTATGACCTGTAAGCTATTAAACCATTTACCTCATTGTGTCACCTCCAAAACTGCCCATTTTATTATGAGTTGTGATGAGGCTTACTGGTTTGTAAAAGGGAGAGAGAAGTGGTGTACAAAATCTATTTGTGGGGCTGCTGCCTGGTGGAGGGGCTGTTTTGGCCAGGTAGGGGCAGGGGTCTGACACACAGTGGGTTCTTGTTCGGTTTGCTGGTGAAGCAATGGGCTGTTTGCTCAGTTTGGCATCCTGTGGTCAGACACTGAATCTGGAATGGGGACAGGGAAAGCAGGTTTGTCCTCAGCCTGTAAAAATAAAAGTAGTGTAGGAAATGCCCTGACCTATTTTTTATCTGGTATTTGCCGGCAGAGGTCTTTTCCCTGGGAGACTAATTGATTGAGGTCAATCAGGTTTTATGGCTTCTATAAAACATCAATAAAAATGGGCCTTGATGACTACAAAGATTTAGACAACATGTTAAGAGCTTCTTTTTATTCTGTTAGATGTACTTTTTGTCTAGCAAACTGCAAGATGCTCTTCATCCTAATAAATTGAAATAAGTCCTTTTGAAGCAAGAAAACAGACTTTTGTTGTTAGAGAGGCAGGACAAATCAATGTATTTATCCAATAAATGAAGTTTTCTATTTTTTTCCTAGTATAAAACAGCAATAAAATGATGTTAAGAACACTATTTGTCTCAAAAAAAACCTAAGGCAAGAATATAAAATTTCATAGAACCATCTTTTAAAATGCATAATCTTGTCCTGCTGAAAAACTTAGGTAATTTCATAGATAACACCATATTTATGGCTCAAGGCATAAATCTGATATTTAACTATATATATAGCAGCTATAGAGTTGTTAGTTTGTTTTTGTTTTTTTTTTTTTTTTTTATTTTAAGGTTAATTTTACTCTTTGTGTGCTTTTTATTAGAATTTTAGCTGTTTTAAAAATATAGATACACACACACACACACATATATATATATATAATTATATAAAAGTATTTTAAAAACCCCCAAAAGATAAACCTTCCAAAACCATTTTCATCTATTTGACATCATGGTAGAGAACAAAGATATATGTTTTATAGTTGGATTTATTGCTTGCTGTTGTATTTGAAAAGCAATATACAGTAATATATTTTCTTGTTTGTCTGGATAACTGCTAAATAAATCTTGTTAGCCAAAAAAGCATACCCATACCCTTAGGGATCAGCTACCCTGGTGTTAAAACTGTACTGAAAATTAACCATAATGACAGGTCCTATATCTCAGTGGCACTTTAAAGCTGACATCCTGCTACATGGATACAAAAGATGATAATTTTAAAGGAAATTTTTGGGCCACTGATATGAATTGGCTTTAATAAGAGCTGGCATAGTATTGCCCATTGTCAAAGATGACCCAGGGGGAAGAGTTTATTAGTGAGTTTCCTTCTAAACTGGAAGTGACAGGGCATGCTTGGGGCCCTTTTGTTGCTGTTTGTAACAAATGAAAATTTCGCTGCAGAATTCTCATGCTGAAGAGTATTGATCTGCGTGTTCTCACAGCCAGAGGAGGGGAAAAAACCAATGAAACACAATTTACTTTGTCATGGCTTTAGTATTGCTTCCAGATAATTCTGAGTAACGATAGGGTCTTCGGTTTGTAGAAGCCAAACTTTATTGACAGCAGTGTTTATTAGAGAGCCAGGGATGAGTAACAGGAGTTGTTGCTCAGTAGCTCAAAACCTTGCTGTTTAGATACATGGCCAAAATATGGATATATCTTGGGATATGTTTATACAGACATATGATACCATAACACAGGTGTAGAGGCATCTGACACTTTCCTGATGAGCAGACAATAAGTTAGTCTTGGTAATGAAAGTTTCCAGTTCTATAATGCACATTAAATTGAAACATCTTTATTTCCTTTTTGAGCTTTAGCAGAAGAATTACTTTTAGTGGAGTTCTAAACTCTATTACAGATGTAGTTACCTGGGGGGGATGGTATACATTTAAAGACCCTGAAAGGGATAACTCAATTGCTCTTATTAGTTTTTTGAAGAAAAAATTGAACTAGAATAGGATTTATAATTAAATTAAGAGATTTTGCCAAAAGTAGTTCCAGTCAATGATTTAACATCTCACCTTTGTTTAGAGCTGGTCTTCAGCTCCCTGCTCAGTGGCTGCATTGTATTGATTTTTTACATGGTTTCTATGGCATTGCTATTATTCTTGAATGCATGCAGAAGTTCTCCCTTTCCCCTTCCTTTTACAGGAAGTTTGGTGACGTCATTACTGTTAGTTGACTTACCCTCCTGAATATGTCCATCAGATTAATTGTCTATTTATATTTTCCCAGGTAAATTGGCAGTTTCTGGGAAGGGAGTTTCTTGAAGTCTTCAGGGTTGTCTGCACTGGAACTTGAGGGAGATGCTGGGAGGGAGGGAGGAACAGTACCTGTGATAGATAAGAGTGAACAAGAAGACACTGACGGTTTCTTCCTTTTTCCTTGTTTCTTGTTTGCTTTTGAGAACAAGTGTATCATGATCTCAAAGTCTTTCTGCTCCCTTTGCTGCTTAGTGTGGAATTTTAGAAATTAAGTGCCCAAAGTGCTCACACCTGTGCCCTGGCTCGTGTATATTTGATATATAAAACTGTGTAGCCTTTCCAAGTTACAGTATCAAATGTTCTGATCTTCAGTCAGTAGAATACTTTGCACCATAATTACTTCTTGCACTGTTTCATTGTTCCGAGCTCTTAAAAATGTACTGGAATATTTCTCTGAAGTTGTCAGTATTTGCAAGAAAAGTTACCTTGTGCATCAAGAAAAAGGTAGTGTCCAACAAAGCTGTGATCAACTTCTTAGTTGACGTAGCATGTTAAAAGTGGTTGGGAGATGGGGATGAAGCTGATGTTGCATTCTCATGTGGTTAGTTAGCAAAACTTTGTAAAATAACCCAAATTCAGTTTGTCCCCATTTGGAATGTCTTACTCTTGGGCAGTGTTGCAGGGACTGTGAATAAAATAATTTTCTTTGTCTGCAGTACTTGGAAGATACAGGTGATAAGCCTCTATTTTCATTTTAATATATATTAATTACAGTTTGTTGCTCCAATTGTCAAAAAAAAAAAAAAAAAAAAAGAAAAAAGAACAAACCACTCTCTTAAATGGTATGATAATGAATTGTACTTTATATGAAGTGTTTGTATGTTTTCCCAAGTCTGTTTTCTTCTAAAGTAGCTGCACATTATTAGAAAAATAATTGTACAACACTTGATATTATGCTATTAAATGCTGCAAAATCAGCAGGAAATATGGTACATTTTATTTTATGTAGTGGATCTTGCTCATATGAGTTGGAAGAAAATGTTTGTTAAAGATAAGTGAGAAAAATATGTGAATCAAAGTGTATGAATCAAATACAGTATTTGTTAATCTATGGATGGTTCTATCATGTCTGGTTCTACTGATAAGTTTATACGTATATTTGAGTCATAAATTGCAGCAATTTTTAATGTTTTTATGATGTGAATTCTTTTTCTTTTCAACATTTCTTCATCTAACCAAAATGGCTCTTCTGTGCTGGGTTCAAAGCAAGGGGAAGTCTCTGCCTTGATTTATAGTTTCAATATGGAATTGTCTTCATCTGCCTGGTAAATCCAAGTTAGTAATAGCAAACAAAGGCAGTGTTCCCCCACTGTCTTCTGAATGTTCTTCCAAAAATTATAAGTTCTGATGAACTGACCTGTTTTATGAGTTTGTAGATATCATTGTTTCTTGTATTTGATTTGACATTGCAAGCAGTCTCTCTTTTAAGTCATCAGGTTCAAGTTTTGGTGGAGTTTGGTGGGGTTTTATTCTTCTTTGTTTGCCTTACTGGGCTGAGTTTGCTATCAGGAGCAGTTCTTGTTATGCAAGCCTGGCAGTGACTTTTCTGCCTTTTTTGACTGAATCTCTTTAGGGATTTTGTATAGGAAAACTAGTAATTTGGCTGGTTCCCGGTGATGCTAGAACACTGTGAAGATGGAGTTTGCCCCTGGCAAATAATTCTCATGGGAGCACTTTTTTTTTTTTTCTTACAAGAAAGCTTTGAAATATTTCCATTTGAGAAGGCTGTGGACTGAAACGCACTTTCCAAATTTCACTGGTAGTTGTTTTTTTCTGGAAAAAAAAGGTGAACTTTCTAAACTTGCTTCAGATGTGTGTACTCGATTTTGTGACTTGGCTTATTTGTTCAGTATAATAACAGACTTAAAAATATGCCAAGGAGAGCACTAGGTGGCAGGTAAAAAGTAAATACATCAGGTAGCCTGAATTTATACCCCCTGCCTGCAAATAGACTGAAGTATTTTTACACCAATTTTGCAAAATGCCCCATATTTCTGTCCTCCATTATTAAGTTCTCTGATAAATAGGAAATTCATAAAAAAAAATTCCCCCCTCTGGTGCTATTGCCCACCATCATAAGTATTAGACAATTCAGGGTTTTGTGATGCTATGTAATGTGTTCAGAAATTCAGTCTCCAAGAGACAGAGGCTTTGGACTGTACCTTTGAAGAGTCTTGAAGAGGGCCTTTGGAGTGTGTTTTTCTGAACAAACTCAATTTCACACCAGAGAGGAAACTGGGGAGAGAGATTTTGCAGTGCAAGTCCATTTATTGAAATCTGTGGGCTTTACCTCACTACCTTGTAAAAGTTTCCTTTTCAATCACCACCAGACTTCAACAGAGGTATGCAAATATTTTATTTGAGTCAGAAGACCCCTGTGGCTGCCATTCTTGATTCATAAGATGCATTCCTGGAGTATTGACATTAATACTGCTACACTTTTGGATACTCAGCTCATCTTCAAAATTACTTTTTACTCTAAGTTTCCTCATTAGCTGTAGCCTAGTCCTCACATGGCTGTATCCCTGCAGGAAGAGCAGATGACAATGTCATATTTACTTTGCAGTGTTTGGAAAAATAAGGAAATTATTTTGTGAAGTTTTTCTAAACCTTGCTAATAAAACACAAGTTCTATTTTGGGTGTATGTTTAGGTATAAGCATTCTTCAGAGAGTCCAGGATCCAATTAAGTTGATCTTTTTTGTGGCATTCTCTGGTTTTAATTTCTCTACTGTATTAAGATCTTATCCTCTTTAAGTAGGTTTAACATGTGAATCTTCCTATTTTCAATCCTCTGTTTCTTACAGAAGGTAAAGAGGGTCTGTCACCCTGAAGTCAAATCCCGGCGTTCTTTACATAAAAAGAATAAAACAAGAATATAGGAAAATGCCTCAAAAAGACTTTACATTCATAATGAATAAATTGAGCCAGATAGGAGTCTCAGTTTTGTCATTCATCTACATATCAGAAAGAATAGCAGCTTCACTTTCAGGCAACTCTTCTGTGGAAGTAACTCTGCTCAGCTCCTTTGCTGAGGCAATATTTGTCTCTGGTTTATATAATTAATAGGTGCATTGCTCATTTTCTTTAGGAAGTGCAGGAAAGTTGTTTTTTCTGGAGAAGCAAACAGTTTTGGCTGGATTTTTCAAAGGAGCCAAAGAGACTTTATTTCACATGAGGTAACAGAAATGCCAGGGATTTGGCATAGGCTCCATTCCATCTTTCCACGTTGAGTAGTCTTGGCTGCACAGGTTTACATTTGAAATGACAGTCACAGAATGGCTGAGATTGAAAGGCACTTCTGGAGATCATCTGGACCAAACTCCCCCTGCTCAAGCAGAATCACCTAGGGCCAGTTGCCCAGGATCGTGTCCAGATGGCCTCTGAATATCTCCAAGGATGGAAATTCTGCAGCCTCCTTGGGCACCCTGTGTTGGTTCTCGGCCACCCTCACAGTAAAAAAAGTGTTCCCTGATGTTCAGAGTGACCTTCGTGTACTTCACTTTGTGCCCAGTGCCCCCTGTTCTGTCACTGGGCACCACTGAAAAGGCTCTGTCCTCTTTGCACACTCCCTTCAGGTGTTCATACACATTAGCAATATTCCCTGAGCCTTCTCATCTCCAGCTGACCAGTCTGCTTGAAGTCTTTCTAATGTGAACTGGTGCTTTATTGTAGTTCTGATGTGTTCTTCAGGAAGACCTGAAACATTTAAGGTAAAGCACACGTTTTGCCTTTACTTCATAAGACATGAGTTTTGTACTGATTTTATAGGCTAAATTAATATTCTCATTAGGCAAAAACTAACATTTTCAGTGCTGATATGCATCTTGTTAATGTATTGTCTGAACTTAGAGGTGACCGGTCTGGATCAGAGCAAAAACCCAAGTCCTGTAGCTTTGTGTCCTGCCCTGATAGCCAGTGTTTGGAGCAGAGTATCAGGGAAAAGTAGATGTAGAGGCATCCTTTGTTTACACAGAGTTTTTCTGTCCCAGGGGTCTGTGGTTCAGACATCTTCTAAGTAAAGGGCAATAACCTCTCAGCCTGGACATAAGTGTTGTGCCTTAGTTTCTCACTCATAAGCATGCAGGAACCAAACAGATTCATGATTAACTAGTTAACTTGCTTGGTGCAAGTGCCGTTTTCTATTTATAGTTTTCATTGCCTGGTGTATACTTTTTCCTGACATCTGTGATGGATGTTGATGCTTTGTGGCACTTTGGTTCACAAGTTCAAACAGCATGAGTTCCTCTTGTGTTTCCTGCAAGGCTTCATACTGCCTGCATGAGAGCACATGGGATAGGAAACTCTGTGAAAATCCTCTTCTCTCTTCCCTGCTCGCTTCTCAGGGGCAAGAAGCATGATGGGAATGCTCTTTCCACAGGCTCCGGGTGGAAATCAGAGCAAAAGAAAAAAGAGGAGGAGGAAGGCTGGGGATGCTGACAATTTGCTGGATCTATGTTTGCATGCCTATTTTTACATCTTTCTGAGAGCTGCAATATCGTTGCATTTCTAGGCATTTGATCACGTCTAGAACTACAGATAGCTTTTCTTCTGTCATTCCTAATTAGTAGGTGTGACACTATTTTGTGTGTCATTAGGTGTGACACTGCTCTGTGTCCAGGAATGAACACGTAGCAGGCCTGACTGGTTTTGTGATGGCCGTCTTTGACCAAGTTACATAAACATTCAGACAGGAATGTGCTTTCAAAGCAAATCTCCAGAAAAGGGCCCTTCCCTGCTTGCCAAGCAGTGGACTGCTACTTGCTCCTGTCAGGTCTTGTGGAGACTTTGCCATGGCTTGGCAGCAAAATAAATACAGCTGCAGGGTCAATGAAAATCAGTGGAGTCCTATAATGGGTGGTGACCTGGGATGAACTTGACCAAGTGACTCACAGTGGCAGAGGAGTTAACTCTGTTCTGTCAGGCTTAGTGCTGGCTTTAGGTAATATTCCTCAGGGGTTTTTTGCTTCTGTGGCAGACCAAGTATCACCTGCTCTGCCTAACCCAGCAAAGCCAAGATATGATGCATCTTCACTCAGCCTGAATCAAAGTGGTGTTGCTGGTGATACTCCACATATGGCATCAGTGATTGCGGGAGTGAGGTCTCACTCTTTAGGTGCACTCCTATACCTCTGCCATTTCCTCACATGCCTCCTTATTGTGAAAGTACTTGAGGGAATCCAAACACCAAATAAAGCATTTGGGAAATTAAAATGTGATCACATTGAATAGTGGGATTCTTGTTGGCCTTTAGGCTTGATAGGAGTCAGTGCAAAGGAAAAAAAGAGGCACGGGAAAATCTTTTGACAGGTGTCACTTCAGGGAGGAAATAAGGGGGTTCTTTGTTTCTTATATCTGTGTTTTATCCAAGTGCAGTGGCATGAGGATCATTTGCAGTAATGTGATTCTTCTCATTTTAATTAGAGATGTCTCCAGACTGCCCTACCACATCACTGCTGTATTTCACTTGGATAATTTCCCTTCCAGTATCTGGTCTGTCTCTACATTTATTTAAATCAAATATTTCATTTGAATACTGCAGCTCAGAATGGTCTCTCTCAGTTTAAATGCCACAGACATTAGTGTGGAGGTTAAAATATTTACTTAAGTATAGACAAAGTTCCCTTACCTGCCACCATATTCCAGTTTGGGGGAGGGGAAAACCCCTCTAGATTTGACATCTCTGTATTGTGCAGAGTTGTTAAAAAGGGTGCCAATGAGTAGATGCATGGTAATGATGAAAAGGAGTGCATTTGGAATTCAACATAGATGGCAGAAATGCAGGATGTCAGAGAAGCCATATATTAAAGGGAATTTGAATTGGAAACTGAATCCCAACCTGCCACTGGGGGAATTTTGATCATTTTGATTTATTAAACTTTTATAACAGCATTCAGATGAAGCTGAATTAAAACGCTTAGTCTTGGGTGGTTTATGGTACACAAGTCATCATGCTAGTGAAGTCTCACCGTGATCAATGTAGAGTTAATTTAAGTTGCTTTTTGAATGCAGGTGCACCTGCGTGCTTTAGTATGTATTTAAAAATCTAACAGTGTTCTAATACTGAATCACTTAACAAAAATACAGAATAAAGCCATACTGACATTTATTTTCAGCTGCATTTGAGTGAATCTTGCTATTAAATTGTAGTTGAACTGCAGGAAAACAAACTGCATATATATTCTTATATCAATTTTATATATTGATAAATATACCTGCATTATAAAATAGCTAGCTATGAAAATACAACTATTTCCTTGAAAATGGGTCATACTTCTAAGGACATAGATGCTTGTATTGTACTGTTCTGACCATCTCCCAGCCTCAGCAGCTGTATGTAGTCTCAGTGTGCACCATCCCTGCAATAAAAAGAAATCAATTACTATTAGAGTGGCACTGCAGGTTAAAGGCATTACAGGTTCACACTCAGTTTTGCAGCAAGGAGATGATACTTCGCTGCAAATGGGGAATGATGCAAAAGATGGATGAGACAGAGTTCAAGGAGCAGTACTGTGAGGGTCTGGCACTATCATTCCAAGCTGTCTCAGAGACATGATGGATGATTCAATGGCAAGAAGCAATAATACCCGATGATGAGAGATTTGTCTCCAGATCTTGAGCCCACTGCATGCTGTCTACCTGTTAGTGTTCTAGTGGCATAATGGTTCCTGATGTGTTATGAAGAACTAAACTACTGTACTTAAGCAGCTAAATTGGTATGTTGAATTTAGTAGCCTAGATTTTTTGCCAGCTTCTATGAAAGCAAGTAGCATATCAAATGCTTCTGCACATGGTAAATTCAATTACCTCTTATTTATGCATGGTACCTGTTGACAGGATCTTGTAAGCTATGCTAATATGATAGGTAATTTGTTGCCTCAAGAAATCACTTTCTATGTGCCCTCTGATCATTATCATGAAACATGATAAATGATCTAGCACATGAGGTGTAAATGAAAATGAAGTACATACTTTGATTCTATGTCTAAATTGTTGCTGGAAAAGTTGTTGCAATTATAATGGAATTTATTTCATAAAAATATGCTTTGCAATGTATCAATGACGTTTAATCATCTTGGTTGGGGAGTTATTTGAAGATAATTTTAAAGAGATTATAAAATGTTCACTCAGAGTAGTTTGCATAGAAGATTTTTTTCTTTCCTAAATAGTTTTAAATATTTGTCTGTTTAATAATTCATACTGCAGGATTTTTCTGCAGTGTTAACTGCTGGAATATTTGCAGAACTATATAGAAAGGACTGAGAAACAGATCTGCCTCTCCTGAAGAGGGAAACTTAGCTACATGCAGAAAGATAAATTTCTTCCTGCTGAGATGCAGTGTTGAATTCAGATGTGCTGGTTTACTAGAGAGCTTGTCATTGAGATTGATATGAAACTGCTAACAGGCATGTCCTGGAGAACATTTAAGGAGTGTTACAAGGAAAATGAATGTGTTTCTGTCCCCTGTTCCCCAGATATGTTCACATTGCTAATGGCAGAGTCTGTGTCCCACCTCCTTCATGAGGAAGGGTGACAGTGTTGCATTAGGACTGATGATTGAATTTTTGTCTCTTCCCTGATTTTTTTGTGATTTTTATTTTGTTTCATTTTAAACTTCTTTGTTTCCAGGATCTCATCTACAACATTTCATGTAGTTATTCTGTGTCCATTTTCTTAGCCTTTTAGCATATCTTGTAGTGCCAAACATTTTGAGTGTACCATCTCAGTTGATGTCTGTATGTGGTATCAAGTGCAATTTTTCACTTTCCTGAATTCTTTATTAGTAAACCAAAGAGAAAATTTCTGTAGATGAGTTTGGGGACTAAACAGAGAAAAAACACAGTGAACAGTGTTAGGAAAAAGTGAGAGCACCTTCTTAGGAATCAAAAATTGCTTAGGAATTTACTTATATTAGAAACCTTACAGACTAATAAGAATGGTCAGTAGGGATAGTAGGGAAAAGCCTCTCAACAGTCAAATTTACAAGAGTTACCTTTTTCCTTCAAGAAAGGAGGATGAAAGTACAAAATGACACAGAATTATAGAATTGTCAAGGTTGGAAGAGACCTTTAAGATCATCAAGTCCAACCGTCAACCTGGCAGTACCATTGTAACCCCTAAACCACCAAACCATCACCCAGTGCAAGATCCAGACACCTCTTAAACACCTCCAGGGATGGTGACTCCACCTCCTTCCCAGGCAAGCTATTCCAATGCCTGACCACCTGAACAGTGGAAAAAATTTTTTGAATATCTAATCTGAATCTCCCCTATCTCAGCTTAAGGCCTTTCTCTTTGATTGTCTCACACAGGTACAGCAGGAGAGATCAGTCCCCACCTCACTGCAACCTCCTTTCAGGGCATTGTAGAGAGTGATGAGATTTCCCGTGAGCTTCCTCTTCTCTAGTCTAAACAAACCCAGCTCCCTCAGCTGATCCTTATAAGGCACGTTTTCTTGACCTTTCATGAACCTGGTTGCCCTTCTCTGAACACAATCCTTAATCAGTGTGATCTGAAAGGCATAGATACTGCATAGTGTTAGTTATAAAGCAGGGAGAACTTTTGATAAGTTCCAGGTTTATTAAGAATGATAGTCCTAACTTTGTGTGAATTACTTAATTTGAATGAATAAATACCAGCAAAAATACTTTGCTCAATTTAGAGTTTTTCTCTGGATATTTCCATAAATAAATGGATCATATGGCAAATGAATTTGAACTTTATTTGAATGTACCAAGCATCTTATAGTTTGTGGAACCTAGATTAATCTTTTATTAACTTTTTTGATATTTATAGTAGCTCTTTGCTCCTTGTGCCTGTCTTGTAATAGACCCTGTAAGCCATATGGAACTGTACCTGTTTGTGGACACAAGGAAGAATACTACAAAGTGTCAATGCCATATGTGTTTTTAGTAAAGCTGTCTTACGTTAGTAAGCTGGCTTACTCATTTCCTGAGAAAATCAAGAATATTATATTGATTTCCTGATCTTTTTCACCATCCCGTAAAGATTGTCTAAAAATATTTTTTTTTCTTTTTCTTTTTTTACCTGAAATTGGAGTTCTGAGTTTATGTGAAAATCTCAGCTTTATTCTTATGTTGACACCCTCATGGTAACGTCAGTTGTATTTTTAAACAACTGGAGATATAAAGGCTACTGATTTTGAAGGGAGAGGGGGTAAACTAGATGTTTTTCTATGGCTTAAAAATTGAGATTGAAGTCTCATGACTTTTAATGCTTGCTTTCAACTTTACTCTGACTTTGAATGATGTTGACAGCAGTTGGAAATGTCTTGACTAATGATTTATTCTTCAACTTTCCACTTCTCTTAGACTGGATGACTTGCATAGCCTAGAAAAAACAAGCTACATTTAGTGTGATCAAGTTTGTGATCTATGGGCTGCATCACCAGCCACGGGAATATTTTCCCCTTCTTTTTATTGGAGATAGAAAGGAGCAGCTGTTTGGCAGTGTATGAAGCTTGGCAGCTGGATACTTTCAGGGTACGGTTGCAGGGTGGTTTGTTGTTTTGTTTTGTTTTTTTAATATGTGATGTTGAGGCACAGTTCCTTCTTTGAATGTGTACAGCATGGCACTTGGCCACCTTAGTGCACTGAAGAGATCTGCAAGTTTGCACAAGTGTGGCATGCTGCAATCCTCACTTTTGCCAATGCCTTTTCTGTTTTGTTTTTTTTTTCCCTGTTTTGCACCTCTGGACTTTCTGCAATGTGATTTAAGTCTGCCATTTTTGTCCTCTACCTGTTGGTTGCTACTTCTATCAGTGGAACAGAGAAAATGCTGTCAGGTTAAATGTGGCAATAAATGACAATGATGTAATTGAAAGGTGATAAAAAAGTCTGTTTTACTAGAAAGAACAGCTCCTTTTCCAAAAGGTTTTGTAAAGGTAATCTAATTGGACACTTCAAGAAAAAGATTGGCCTGTGTCTATTTTCTGGCTGGCTACAGACATGTTTAAGATGTATTTTGAGTTTAGGCTTACAGACTTCTTTCCTGAGATTTGTCTTTATTTTATGTGGGAAACTGCCTCCACCTTTTAATTTTTACTTTTTGTTGCTTAAGTTCTTTACCTTCAGCCACCTCCTAATGCCATTTCAGGAATCTGTTTGACCTTCCTCTTGCATTTTTCCTTCAACACGGCTGCCTAAAGAAATATTTAATGAGTTTTATTTTTCCTGGGAACACCTCCAACACCTACTTGACCTCTAATTGGGTATGTGGACTATGCAACACAAAGAATTGTGCCCTAGTGACACTTCTTTCCCCTCCAAATTACTGTCATTATCAGTGACATTTTCACAATTAGAAACAAAATTATCCTTGTTTTTTTTACTTTCAATTGTTCCAGGAACAGCTTTAGTATACAGCTTTGAATAATATTATAAGAGGTCAAAGAACTGATAGAGAGAACACAGGCTGGCTTTTCATTCAGGCCAAATCAAGTGATGGTTTCAAGAAGTTCACCAAGCAACTTTCTGGAGTTGCAGACAGATAAGAGCGGTTTAATTAATGTTTTGATTTGTCCAGATTTTGCTGCCCTTTACGTAAAACCAAAAGAAGCCCTAAATTAGGAATTGAATGGTATGTCAGTACTTCCAGGCTGTAACAAAGAATTTTTAAGATGTGTCATGGAAGGAAGAAAATGTTCTTGCTCTGAAGCAGAATGTTTTGTATGGGTGCTATTGCTTACATTATAAAAAATGGAGGGGACAGGCAGGGGAACATGTGTGCCGAACAGTACGTGCAAACAGTCACCTTATTAAGGAGACTATCCCCTAAGACATTTGCATCATTAGGACTTCTGATAATTAAGATAAACTATACTTCAGTATGGAGAAAGCCTTCTGGCCAACTGACTAAGCAGATGCCAAGTGGAAGCAAACGAAGCTAAGTAGAGCTCTCAGGCAATTAACAGAAATTAATGGACCAGGTACATACAGTCTGTTTCCTGCGGGTGTCAGTTCAGTGTCCTTGCCCTTCCTGCACTTTCAGCTCAGATGACTTTCAGGGGTTTAGCACCTGAGGTTTCCTTATTGAAATTTGCTGGGATTTATCACCTGCTTAGCAAAGCTCACAGGATTCCTGTGGGGGATTAGAAATTTCACAGGATTCTAGAATTTTAATCGATTGAGTGGGAATAATTGAAGCAATTCTTTCATGACAAGAAACCAGTTTTGACTCATAGTATAGCGTTACAGAGGAAGCCTTCCAGAGGGACTTTCACTGAGTAAAGAGCTGAAACCTGTCACTTACTGTTTGGTCTGATTTCAACCTCATTTTTGAAAAAGCCATCTCCGTATTGCCATAATTTATGAAGCTTCCTAATCTGTGAGGGAATTTCTTGCATGCTCTGTTTTTGACTGATTCTGTGCCTCATGAACGGATTCATATACCAATTATTTATTTATTTATTTATTTGTTGGACCCTTCCTTAAAGATATATATGTAGGTATGGGCAATGTCTGTTTGTGCATCAGTATCTGACATTACAGTAGAGGCAACAAAAGGCTTGGTCCTACCTCTCTTTTCTCTCCCACTCCCCATTTCTGCTTCTTTTACATCAGAAGCATGCTTGTCTCTCTCTCCAGTGAGCTGACCGGGGAGCTAAATTTGAAAAACTCCTGACACTGCAGAAAGAAGTGGATGTTTTTGTGTCAGACTGGTTTACTTGTAGTAGAACCACTGGTCTGGAAAAGATGGAAAGACCAAAAAAGAGGTGGTAGTTCACTCCCCACAATGATGTGGTTGTTTTGGCTTGGCTTAGATATAATGTTAAACTGCATCCTCCGCCTGCTTTGCAGGTGGATTATGCTGTGCTGCAAAAATCTTGGTGCCCACAGGGAATTGTGGTGTGGGAATTGTTCCTGAGATAAACACTGTTGTCTTGGGGGTTTTATTTGGTTGCAGCTTCCTTGTATGAACATGCCCTTAGAGAAGTTGATATAACAGAAGGGGGCTGACAGGAGATGCAAGTATGTTCCCTCAAGCCCACATTATCTTGTCATAGCTGCAGAGATAACCAGATACCAGAATGATAGGCCTTAATGTAATGGGCCTGAGTAGAAAAACCGCATAGTAAACCTCATCTTTGTGTTGTTACGGAAAAGAACTGGTGGAGTTGTTATGGAATAGGAAGAAATTGACCAGGAAAAGAAAAGGTAAATAAAAAGGAAAAGAAAGATAAGTAAAATATTTCTCTTGAACTGGACATTCAGTTTAATTTCAGAATGCTCTTCAGGCCATTTAAATACATAAATACAATAACATTTGGAGTGGCTTTTCAACAATATACTAATGAAGTAAGCTATTATGATTTGTATAGATGTAATTAAAGTGTGGAAAAGCAAACATAACTGTGTAGTTGTTTTATCAGTAGTATTCAATGAATAATAAGGTAGACAACTATGCACACATCACTGTGCTGCTCTGAAACATATTTGAAATTTTCACCCAAAGGAAAAAAATGAAGGAAAAATGCATTCTAGTCAAAGGATTTGTTGAATCTAAATTAAAATATTCTTCCACTGAAGAAAAAGTGACTGATTGCAATATTAGAAGTAATTCAAATTTCTCAAAAGGATATTTAAAAAGAGGGAGGGCACTGTAAGGTGTTCATAAGTCATAGAAGAGAGAAGGCAATACAAAGGCAAAAATAGTATGCTGAAGAGTAAAGGATTATGAACTTGAGTGAGAAAAATGCCATGAAGACTGATAGGTGGAATAACAGGCGTTCTGTGGCTTTTTAATAATTGACTAATATATGATGTAAACGGGGCATGAACAGAAATGCTTCATTAAATAACTTGAGAAAAATTAGGCAACATATCAAAGGGAAAATGTTTTGGTCTCTTTAGTGCTTTCAAAGGGTATTTTGAGCTTCAGCAGTGTTACTAGCCTGCTTCTGTTACCCATTTTTTGTGTTGTAGAGAAAGAAATGATAAATAATTCAGGCCAAGAAAAGTATAAATATCACAGAGTTAGAATACTCACCTACATGGGAACTATTTAAACTACCTGTGAAACAATGGTGGACAGCAGGGCAAAACATTTTGCTTTGGCAGGAGAGGCTGTGTAGACAAGTGGTAGTTTTATCTTCTTTTAAGGTATTTTAACAGTTATAAGCCCCAGTATTGCTCATGGATGGGCCTGCAGTGAGAAGCATCAGGGGAGTTCAAGCAAGCTATTTTACTTGCTGACTTTGTTTACCTTTGTTCATTTTCCCCACACATTGAAGTGATATGATAGGAAAATGATGGGATAGGAAAAAAACCTTCCTAAGATGTATGTGGAATGACTTAACGAAGGTACAACATAATTATGGTCTTCTTACTACATCTTTATTACATTAACCATTCAGGGATGTAAATCAACAGAAAATTGATCTCTTTTCAGTTGGCTAGCTTATATTGCTTTGGCTCTGCAAAGTAGCTTTTGTTTTAAAATCTAGAGCTCTCCATTCAGGCATCAGAACAAAAAAAAAAGAAACTTTGATAATTTATAATTAAATGTGAAGGAAATGTGACCATACAGTCATGGACTATTCACACTCTGAAAGAAGAGGATAGTTGGATCATTAGTAGGTGTATGGAGAGGGCACTCACCTATAATGCATTACATGGATTGAAGCCTATGGGTTATTTCCAATATTGTCCAATAGTCAATGAGTAGATTGACAGCTAACAGCAGTTTGGTAGCTTTTTTTGCTTCTAGAGAGCATGATGGTGAGTTCAGAAAACATTGCTACTGGGCCAAGATCTCCTTAGTTCAGTGTGTAGGCTTAGGGAAAGATGCAAGAAAGAGAGAGGCACACAGTGATCCACTCCCTTCATACATCATTGAGCATCTAGCAATCTATAGCTTAAGACTTACGAAGCCAGCGACTATATCAATGTATCATGTGTGTAATATCAATGACAAACCTTCTACAAATTTGTCAAATAATTTCTGAACTTGTGTTTTTGCCCAGTTGGGAGAAATAAGTTCCCACAATTAGCTCAAGTTACCCACAGAAGAAAGTACTTCCCTGCAAAGTTGCCATCTATTTTCACTCAAGAAATAGCAAGTCTTTCCAGATTAATCAGTTTCATGCCACTTTTCATTTCATAAACATCTAGCATGTATTCCTTCAATCATCATTCTTTCCTGTTGAGTGTTGCAGATTGATTAAATGTCTCCACATAGGAAGCTGTCACACGTCTTCAATAACTTCTATTTGGCCTTTTCTACATCTTGTCTTCTAGCTCATCTGGCAGGAGGTAGGGAGACCAGATCTATATAATTTATTTTAGATAACATTATGAGTTTACACAGTAGCACAAGATATTATGCTTTCTTTGTGTTCGATTCCTAATAATCACTGATCTCTTTTTGTCTGAATTGAAGTGATGTGGTCTTGAAATTCCCAACAGAAATTTTATTCCTGTGTGATTATACTGATTTAGAGTCCATAAGGGATTCATAAATCTCACTGCACTGCTTTGTATTTATCAGCTTTGACTTTATTTTGCATTTTATTTCTTAATTCTTCAGTATCTTAAGGAAAACAAGAAAAGCTGGATGTGACTATTCACAAAATACCAGCAGCTATAAGGCTGAAGATAAGGCTGTTGCTGCTTTAATTGGAGCCGTGACTAAAATCTATGTTTTCTTACTGACATTGTAGGTAGACATATGACTTAATGAATGTGTGGAGGAAAATGGTTCAGCCTCAAAAGGAGGGTTGTAGAGACTCCTCTGGGAATCTCTGAACCTGTAAGGTAAGGTGCTATCATTGGAAATGGAAAGTCTCTGCACAAATTCTGACTCCAGTCAGACAAGAGGAATGTATGTGGAATGTCCTTATGCTGAGAGATTGAATAAGTGACTTCTCTATAATTCTGAACTATGTTCTGAATGCCCCTTTTTATTATGTAGTGCCTCACCTGCAACTAGGGTGAAAAATCAAAACGTCATTTTGGAAATGCTAATGTAAATGCTTTTCTTGCAGCTATTTTCTGAATTTGGATGAACTCTTTTATCTTAACCCTCTCATCTTTTATTGTTTTGCTGCACACATACACACCCACTCTTTCCTCCTCACTAAGAAATGCAACCCCAACTTCAGCCTCTCTAGCCCATTGCATTCCAAAGGAGAAAGTTGGGGTTTTTTGGTGTGTATGGAGTTATTCTGTTTTCAATTTCTAAGTCACTGCACTTAGGAAGGTATAAAAAATATGTGCATGAGACTAGTTTGTGGTATCTCTATATTCTTGACTGTAACCAAAGTTAACTATAAAACAGGTTTCCTGTACTTGTGTGGCCCTGAGAAAGGGATTATTTGAAGACTGGAAAAATGCCAGAATTGGCTTCATGCTCAGATTGCCTAGCCCCTGAGTTTTCGCTGCCTGAATAGGGGTACTGAGGAGAAGGATTTGCACCCTGAGAATGTGCCTCAGAATTTGGGAAAAGAGCCTATGCCAAGTGGGGAGAACTTAGAGATACAAATCTTGCTGATCGCTGACTTCTCTGTTCAGTGACAAAGAACTTCTTAAAGTAAAACTCTAGTGAACTTTGGAAAGAAAAAAACTATGTTAAATGAAAAGAGGAAGGTTTAAGGGACTTTTTAAAATGTCAAAATGCTGTGTTGTGGCTTCTTATGCTTGGAAAAAAGTTATGTGCATCTATTCTGAATGTTTCTGTGAGTCCAGCTTGCCTTTCCCATTACATGTTGGGGAGGAAAGTGAATAACAGGTGAAGACTTTCTTGAGAGCAGGAATGATGATATGTATTGAGAGGTAGAAGCCTAAATAGAGTTAAGTGGGGCAGCTTCACCAGCCCTTTGACTATGTTGACAAAACTGCTTTTTTTATGCCCCAAACTCACATTTATCAGGATAGAAAGTCCTGTGAGAGAAGTTTCCTGGTGCTTGCAGTTATTTAGAAGGAAACAAACCAGCCAAATTCTTCAAAGAACACTCACACATTAAAAGTTTGAGGCAGAACTTTGGAATTCGTCAGGAAGAATTGTGATTTTCCTTGTCTTCATGAAAAACAGTACTTAAAATTTCTGAAAAAGTACTCCTAGCTTTGTGTACTGGGGACAACAGAGCTTGCTGATAAAATTGCACAATTTTTTTTCCCCATGATGGCATGTTTTTGTTACCAGCACTTATGTAAAATCTGAGGGCTGCTTTAAAGTATTGTTACTGTCTGTTTAACTGATAATATGGTGACAACTGATTTATTTTTGTCTCTGAGTCTTTTTTAATGTGCTCTTAGTTGCTTGGTTCAACATGCAGAACCAAAAAAAACCCAGTCTTCAACAAAATGCCCATTACACACAGGCCATCTAAATTTTGGGGCATAAATAAACAACATAGTTTGCTTGTGCAATCTTTGAAAGTAGCAATTACCACAATGGTGCATATTATAATAAACTATATTATTACTGGTGGATCTTGTATTTGAAGAGGAAAGCTGTACTGTACAATTTCTACCCTAATAATTTCTTCTCTTATTATTTCTGTAGAGTTGTTGATTTTGTTTGCCTTTCATATGTGAATACACGAGGCTGGTTACAGAACTTCCAGTGTGCCAGCCCAGGTTCAGTAGATGTTGATTAGTATATTCAAAAATTAAAACATGCAGTAGTAGAGTAATGTATTCTTAAGTTTGCTCATCAAAAAATTAATAAGATAACTTAGAATGGTTAAAATAAGATAGAAAAAATATTTTTAAAATTATTATAAAAGCATTATTTATTTCAGATTTTAAAGCTGTGATGAGGTTGGAATTGGCTCAGTTGCCTGAATTAGAGCAGTGTATAAGAATTTCACTTATCTTGCCCCATTTGATATCCCTGTCTTCAGTTTAACCATTAAATATCAAAACTCCAGAATTTAAATAGCGAGAGATTAACAGAAGTCAGGAGCACAACAGGCAGCAATCACAAACCAAGGATCCAGCACAATCAGGATTCTTAAGCAGTGACTGGAGAAGGACTTCTGGGGAGGGGGAAGAGCTTAATAAACATTCATGACATTTCCCCTGATACCATCTCAATATCAGCTTCCTTCCATCAGTGGTGGTGAGCCTGGTGGTTGTCTGATTAGTTGGTGGTCCACCATCATGTTGTCCATTTATTCTGAGGGAACATTTTTACAAATTTGAGTGCAAGAGCTGCTGCCTCTCAGGTGAGTGGCACTGTGGATTAGTCGTGCTGTAGATCTCAATACAATTGAGCTAGCTTTTACTGACTGTCCAGTTGGACTATGATTGGATGGGTCTATTTCTTGTGAGACCAGAAGGACAGTTGGTGACTTCCTAGTCAGATTTCTCCCAGTGTAAGCAGTCACATTAACCATGCAAATAATACTACATAACAGCCAATGTTTGTCAGCTGAAATCAGATGCAAAATTTAGACTCTTTTACTGTACTCTGGGAATTTCTATTCCAGAGTCATATTGATTCGTTGAAACCTTTTTGCAACAAAACAAAGACAACATGTTTTTATCAACTCATATAAAATCATAATATCTCATAAAAAATTCATTAGTATGCAGAACTGGTGAGGTTTTCTGTTCTGATTTGTTTTTCTAGAAAGTTCTTTCAGGCTTTTCATCACACTCAGAATCCATTTGGCAGTGGGGTGGATGGCAGCTGCTTTGTTACCCTCATTTCATAGGTATTTCTTAACACCTGTCCAGGTGCTGTGGCAAGGATGGTGGTTCCTTTTGGCCGATTCTATCCCCCTACCCCTTTCTGAGGGTGGCTTTCATGGTAAAAACAGATGTACTAGCCAGCACCTTCTTAAAAGGCAGTCTCAATCTTTGCCTTCTCTTTTCCCCTCTCTCAAGAACCTGAACTTGGGCTTCTGTTTCTGTACTGACACTGGCTCTTGTTTGAAACCACTGTGAGTTTCTGCAGGGGCCCAGGAAAGCAGGGAACTTCCATGTACACCTCTGCAGGATCAGTTTTAAACCTAAACCATCATGAATGTAGTGTAGATGAGTGACACTGCAAGCAACTTTGATGGTGGGAAGTGAAGGAGTAGGATTGCCCTGTGAGGTGCGTGTTAGATGATGTGTATTTCACATCTGTGATGTAAAACTGTGATGAACTGTTGGTTCATTGCATAGATTGAGGGAAGTGTCTCAGTGCCTCCTAAAATTAGTCCCCTTCTCTGTCATTCCAGTGGGCTGCCTTCTGGCATTTTTGGCAAGAAATATTTAGACACGCTGTAATAAGATATGTGAAGACATTGCTGGTGGGAACATCTATATGCGTCTTAGAAAAGATTATGAATAGAAATAGAGGGATTTGAGCAAGAAAACAGCCCCTCAAAAATAAGTTTGCTCAAAAGTGGCAATGGATTCTGTCATTTCCCCCCAAAGATTTGCATAGGCTGAGCACACATGAAATCTCTCTAGGTATTAATTAATGTGTAACCCTTATATTACCTTGTATCATTTTTTCCTTTGGTGGCAGTATTAAAGTGCTGACAGAAAGTTTTTAACATCAGTGAAACGGGATACCTTAAGAAGAGCTTTGCAGGATGCCTTGCAAGTCCAAAGGGGAAGGTTTTCTGTTCATCTCTGCCCCCTGTGCATTTGTAAGGTCTTGCCTCAATGATAAGTGTGTGACGTGCTTGCCTTTCTTCCTTCCTCCACCTCTGTGCATCCATGATTTAACCCATGGTTTGGGTTAATAGTTACAGTACAATCAGTCTCACCTCTTACATGGTTAAATTTCTGTAATTGTTATTAAATACAGATGTAAATGCTTGGAAGCCAAAGCCACACCAGCTATTCCTGTCGTCTGCAGGTACTTTAGAGTTCAGTAAACTTCTGGTACAAGGACGTGTACAGCTCGCTGCATTTATAGAGCATGATACAGTTTTGAATTCGGCCTCACGATGATACTGTCCCAACAGCACGTGGCACATTTTTCTCTGTCATTCAAAAGGCATGCAGGAGAGCTGGTGATAAAAATTTGTGTTAGTGTTGGCAGGTTATCATATGACTTCCAAAATATGGCATACAGGAGAATTCCAGGACAGACAGGAGTTCTACCTGGGTGAATTTTTAGCTTTCAAGTTGTATAGTTAGGTAGAGCTAGTGAGGGATAAATCTCTATTAGATTTGGGTTTTTTGTTTGTTTGTTTTTTGTTTTGTTTTGGTTTTTTTTGCTTTGTTTTGGCATTTTCTGTTTGGTTTTTTTTGTTGTTGTTTTTTGTTTGGGTTTTTTTGTTTGGTTGGTTTTGTTTTTTTTATTTTTCTCCCCCCTCCCCCCCCCCCCATTTATTTATTTATTTATTTTTGTTTCACTGAATTCTATTAAAATGCTCTGATTTTGTTGCAGGTGTTTGAATTTTTTGAGTTTGATTATAAATATGTCACTGTAACTTCTGTCCATCAGAACATTTCTATATTTGGGTTCTTTAGGCAGTAAAATGAGTGTGTGAGTGACTTCTGACTACATGACTACTCAGCACCGACAGATATAAGAATAATGGAAAAATCTTCACAATCTCATTTTACTGGGCCAGTTCAGACTTAAAATGAAATAAAAACAAAAATAATGGAAGTACTTAGAAAATAAATATATTCCCATCACATATTGCATGTAAAAAACATGCATTGCATAAGCATGTAAAAGAAAATTCTGGAGTCTCTAAAGCAATATTTTGTTCTTTTTCAGGCATTCTTTCTGTAATCTTTAGTTTTATTCCTTTTCATCATTGACAGCATGTGGATGTGCATGCAGAATGCAGTATCGTCAAATTGCAGAGCCTTGTAGAGTTGAGGGTAATCCTTTCTTGGGAAGTACCAATTTTGAAGAAGGCATTCAATTTTCTTCTCAACCTGCTGGTTCCTGACAATGAAGCAGATAAAACATTTCTTTCCAACAGTAATCTCAACATTGACATCTCAAGGGCATTACTGATACATGTGGATAATGAAGTCATTGTGATCAAGTCTTTGCTGGAGACATTTCTATAACTGACTCAGTTATGCTGACTGGTTTTTTTTATTTTTTTTATTTAAAATTTGAATGACTTCTCATTACAGGCACCTCTTTTTCTTACATTTATTCATTTTTCCTCTAGAATTGTGCTGCATAAATGCCTTTAACACAATGCAATCTTTTTGACAAAATGTGTCATAATCTTTTAATTGATTCCCATAGTAACATAGCCTACTATCATTCAAAAAATAGGCATGTGTATGATCATAAATTGTGTAGAGAGATGACATATTCCAATTTTTATTTAGACTTTTTTTTTACAGGTAAGCTGGGCATGTTCTTAACCTTGTTTACAGTTTCTGCTGACAATGCTAAAGCTGCACACTGTTCCTTTATTTTAAAGGAAGATAATAAAATGAACATAGTGGTGTTTCAAATCAAGGTGAATAAAATGCCACGGTGATGCATAGGATATAACATCACTATGCAGAAGTTAGCAGTTTTCACTGTTGAAATAATTCCTATTTCAGCATTTTAGGTGGTCAGTAACTGCCACGTCACCTAAATTAAATACGTTTTAGCTGCATGAGCTTGCAGACTTTGTTGTACCTATGACACAAACTTTATGTATTAGCTGCTCAAAGCTAAAACAGTAGCTTGAAGTGAGCTTGTGACATACTATTCCTGTTGACAGACCCCAAATTAGAGACATTATGGTGAAATATGTCAGTACCCTACCTAAGCCAGTATCGTGATCTCACTGTTCAATTTGCCATTTCTGTTTGTTGCTGTTTTCTCTCCAGTGACTGATTCTCTAGGTAGTTACCTGAATTTCACTGTTATAGATATTTATTTTTAATGTTTATTTAAAATTGATTCTTTCTGTTTTTCTATTTCAAGTAATAAAAGACAATGAAAATGGTCTTGCAAACTCTCTGAAGAGAGTTGGATAAATCACTTGACACCACCTGGTCACTAATCCATTACTTACAATGAGTTCTTTTGTTCCAGACAACTAACTCTCTTAATTAAAATATAACATTTTGTAAGTATTGTGTGTCAACCTCTGGACTAGCAGCTAGTGCCAGATACTGTGCAGTTGTGATAAATTCTTTTTTATAGTCACAGAAATAATTTTCTGAAGTCACAGAAATAAAGTCTGTGTAAGTGGAATTAAAAAGAAAAAATGGGTTTGAGAAATACCTTTGTAGCAGAATTGTAGATCATGAGCTGTTCAAGTTTCTCCATGCAGCCACCCTCACTTATGGTCACAGGACAGCAGCTGAGATAAGTCAGAATTAGTTTTTGATTGTGTTGGAGTTTTGTTTGGTTTTGGCTTTGGGGTTTTTTTTGTTGTTTTATTTTGGATTTTTTTTTTTTAATAAAGGCAGGCTTGTAGCTATATGGAATATTTAACTTTAAAAGCCTACTGATTTCTACATGAAGAAGTCATTCTATGGTATGATATGTCAAAGTTAGTTATTTTTATGAAAACGTCTTTGCTGCCTTCTCATCAGTACAGTGCCTTCCCCAAGCTACCTGTAGAAGACAAAGATGAGATCAACAGAAACTTTCCCATCAGAAAAAAAAATTAACAATGTACAATTGTTAACAATGTAGAAAAATAAAGCACCTGTTAAAATGAGTTAAACTTGATAAGCAGAGAGATATTTTTGTCCACTGGGAGAAAAAAAAAAAGATGAAACAAATAAGTTTATTAAGAAAATGGTAAATGAGTTTATGAACAAATAGAAAAGCCAAGCAATAGCTTGGGGAATTACTAATTAAGTGGCCAAGGCTTGTGAGAGCTCCAAAGGACTTGCAGCTGGTTGGGTCTTTATTGTGTTAATTTCTCAGCAGCATTTGGTCTTGCAGTAGTGGACATGATTGTAAAATTTCTCTGAGGGGAGTTATTTTGAGCATTGCAGCTGGTTTAAGCAAGTGTGCCCTCCTGCAGCCTCTGCAATGTGCCCTGCCCTGCAGTCAAGCTCATCCTCTTTTATTCTGACATTTTTCAGATGCATTGTGTCTTTTGGGCAGGAGTAATCTGTGTAGCTGATGTATAGTATGTCTGGCTGAGAATAAGCTTGCACTTGTTCTTCTCCTTTGTGACAAGAATAAGGTGGGCAGCTCAGGTGAGAAAAGCAAGTACCACTATGTGGTGTGCAAGCAAGAATTCCATGAGCTAAATCCATAATGGCAGCATTTCTCACTTAAGACTGTGTGTGTCTGCACCTATGAATTGGGTAGTTAATATTGTCCTGATGTAATTTTATTGGACTTCCCATGTGAAGTCTGATTAGTGGTTGGAAGGTCTTGGAGCAATGTAGACCTAGAGGTATGTTTTTAATAATGCTGAAAAGGAAAATATGCCATGTTCTTGTAGGTTTTTTGGTTTGGGGGTTTTTTTCAGTCTTTTTGCATTTCCTTGTTTTCAGAAGCCAAGGAGAGTGCTCAGTTCCCATTACTGAACTGCCCTCAATGTGTTGCACAATCTATTTGATGCATAGGCTTTTGAGGTTTTTTTTACTCATCTTCCATGTGTTATTCAGCAAAACCACTAAGGACCAAACTACTCACTAGAGATGGAGCATATAGGGTGACAGACTCAGCTGTGAGTGTAGTCTGTCATGCACAGAAAGAGAAAACTTGAGACCTTGTTGGAAATTTAAAAATAAACTGCAGAGGCTTCCTGTGACTTCAAGGTTCGTGATACCTCTGCTGTTCATCAGGTCTGTGCTTTCAGCTTGGCATCCCTCAGTCCTCTGCATTAACTTGCTTTTTGACTGAGTAGAAGAATTTCTCATCAGGCAAGTTCTGTTTTCTGTAATGCTTCCCCCTTAGCTGGCTAAGTCCCCTGTCTGTGTTAATACACCTTGTATTGGTGCTGAGGTGTGGCAGGTCTTGTCAGAGCAGAAGACAGCCAGGTGTCCTTGCAGACAGGACGAGTCCAGAATAAACTTATTTGTCTTAAAATCTGATTGATTTGGTTTTTTTCCTCTCAGAGCAGTACTTCCTTTTAAAGATATGCCACATGCAGAATGATTTTTGCAAAGATTAAAAAAGAAAAAAAAGTGTTTGAGCTCAAAGCCTCCATGGTTTGTTTTTATTTTCAAACTGTTCATAATTCATTTTGTCACCACCTTCATGACCACTTAATTTCTTTCATTTATACTTCTTTGGAGCCGTGGGTATTCCACCAACTTACAATTAAGGAAATGAAGAATTTCTTACTGTTATTGTTGTTCACTTAATATTCTCATTGTTACATTTGTAGCTTAATACTCTATCTATATTTAAGTTTTCAGTCACTACTTCTTGCTAATTCTTTTTTTCCGCAGGATTGACTAGCTTTTAAGACCAAGAATTTTTCATGTTTTTTGAATGTTTCCCTGCTAGTACTTGACAGCCATAACTTTTTCTTCTAAATGTCATTCATGTTCTCCAAATTTCAAACAATATTTCTACCTCTTCTGGTTTTCAATACTTTTTAAAACTTATGAATCTCTAGAGCAGTATGTAATCTTCCAGTACATGAGGAGTACTGAAGTAGTGTAGCTCTTGCCCCTATATGCCTTGGGTATCTCAGACTGCATAGCCAGTGTGGTCAGGCACTGAACCTCAGCTGAATTCAACTAGAAAACCAGAGAGCTTGTAAGAAATATGCAGACATACTTAAACAGCTTTGTGAGAAATTTCCCTAGAACAGGAAATGAGTTTGATCTAAGTGGGAGCTGAGTCAGTCTTGAATCATTTGTGGAGGCATCTTTGCTATACTCCCTAGAACATCCAGTATTAGCTGTATTTACATGACTTTATATTTTTGTTTCTTTGAATTATGACAAATTTTAAAGGAACTTTGAATTCTTTTGGTTGACCTACTTTTTTGACAGTGTATGGTGTAATTAAAACATCCATTTTAATTTCTGGGGAGGTGAGGCTGACGTTGGGCATTCTTTTAATAAATGAATGCTTATACTTGTAAAAATTAGGATTTTTGATTGCCCCTGTTGTGTGTATTGGGTTAAATAGTTAATACTAAGCATATCAAGTTTATGGCTTGGTGTGAGATATTTCACAGAGCAAGCTGAACATGCTGTCACCAGAGGGAAGGCGCAGTGTGTGCATGAGTGGAGGGGACTCGCAGGCTATTAGTGCACAGCGTTAATGTGTGCAGGAGCTGTACAAGGCACGAGTGGGATAGAGAGTGGATGAAGGCATGCACTTGCTCTGTGTGTTCAGGCTCTGTGGTGACCAGCCCTCTCCCCAGCTCTTCAAACCTTTCTGCTGTGTAGCCGGAGTCTCTTCTGTCTGGTACATGTTATGTTCAGAAAAACATGACTCTTGTAAATAAGTAAGATTTTATCAGGCACGTATCCAGTATCAGCTTTTCCTCCAAAATGGAACAATATGTAGAATTCTGCTTTAGTTTTATTTTTATTTTTTCTTCGAACTGATCATTAACAGTATGATCGCCAGTAAGATACTAATGAAACCACCTTCCTTTATTTTAAACTTAGGAAGTATTTAATCTTGGAAGGCAACATAGTATAGTATGCATATGTTACTTGAGAATATTGGAAGTTTTATGCATATTAGTTACTATACTAATAACACTAATGACCTTTTCTGGCTGTTTTTTTCTGTCTGTGAATGCATAATTATTTGCATACAATGTTTAATATTAAAGATATGACACAACCACTTAACTGTAGGAAGACTGGTAGCGGCGGTTGATGCTGCATGCTTATTCTAGTCATTGGTGCCTAAATATCATACTACATTTAATATACAATGTCATATACATACTGATGTGAGCATAATGTACTGCTAGTAGCTCAGCAGAATGGGAACTTAGTACTGATGAAATGTCAGTCTTAATTTTTTATTACCTTAGCTGTGGGCATTTTATGTCAAAACCAGAGCTGACCAAATACTGCAAAATGCAATGCATGAAAACACTTTCATTTATTTAATGTCTTGAAGATGTACAAGTGGTCTTTTAATATAGTCTTTCTGAGATGTTAGTGGCCATGAAAATTGTAAGGGATTTCATCAGATTTAACACCTTTAAGCACTGGCTAAAAATACAGGCAGAAAATGAGTCAATAATTAAACTAGTTACATTGGAAAAGGAATCTTAAATTTTGTGCTTAGCAAAGGAAGAAACGAAACTCACCATTCAGGGTCTTTGATCAAACTGTTAAGTGTATCTTAAATACCTATCAAAGTCCATTCTACTGATGAGTTAAACTGTCCATTGATTGAAATATTTTTTCATAAATTATTGTTTGGAACTTTATGGCTCTTCACTGAGAGCTCATGGCTGAGAAAAGGGGAATGAAGCTCAAGGAAAATTGACTGCTAGGAATACTGTGTGTCTTAGCCATATCTCCTCATAATAATTGAGGAAGATGGGTTCTTTTTGGCAGAAATAAAGGGCACAGTTCTCCAGTTGGGTTGCAGTGATCAGGGCAGTGAGAAGGTGGAGGGAGGTCATCGTGCTGCCCCACGTGGCTTTGGGTCTGGGTGACTGGAAGCTAAAAAATGCATCTGAGTAGGGGCCACCTGCACATGGAATGTGTTGGCAGGGCCAGGCAGGAGGGATGCTGCTGTTGTGGGTACCTGGTGAGCCTCAGTTTCCTGCAATTCTACCTCTAACCCAGGCTCTGAACATCTAAACCATCACCTGGTGAATCTTAGTTTTTATGTTGTTTAAAAGCCAGAACAAACTTCTGAGAGGCTGATTTTTTTTAGGGTACTTTTTCACGTATCTCCTTTTATTTTTTGTGTCTTATATAAGAGGTTTTTCATTTTTGGCTGACTGTCTTCTCAGGGCCCTCTGCAACTGGATTATTTACTACAGGTGGACCCAGATTGCTGGGGTAAAAAGCCAGCAACATATACTTCCTTGAAGGATGTAAATTGTGTTTTAAAACTCACCAAAGGAAAGGTATTGTTGATATGTGTGATATTTGCTATGGGAATGGCAACCAAAACATTAATAATGGCGTTGTTCTGTCTTTTTAGCTATCAATGGCAATTTTTAAACTGTAAAAGTTCTAGATTGCTGTATATACAAAAGGAAATTGTGATTTCAAATTATAAATGTGGATGTGGTTATAGAATAATGAATGGGAATAATTAATAGAAAGTTAATTGGGTAACATCAGAAAAGTTTATTCTGGTATATTGGGATTGCATGCTTCAGTTGATACTTAGTGTACTTTTGGGATTTCTGGTTGCACCTCACCTCTGGTTCTGATAGTATATTGTATTATGAAGAATATTAATAATGCTGCAGAACAATTACTTGTTCATTTGCTAACTGATTAAAATTCATGCATAATTTATTGGAACTGGGAGAGACTTTATAAATAAGTCTCCTTGGCCTCAAGAGCTTAAAAACAAAATGTGTATGCTAATATAAGAATGTGCTTTACTTCTTAACATAAAAACTTAATAGGCAATGGTATGTTAGTCTCATTAATGTGAGGTTTTATTTGTGATAATCATGCTCTTAATCAAAGTGTATACTTCTAAACATAGCCATATGTTTTAGAAGTTTATAACTTGGAGTTGGCAGTGCATCATGATCATCAATGATGATGTTTTCTGCTACAGTATACACTGACCTTAGCATACATTAGTTTGACATTTAAAATGTTAGCTCCACAGCAAACAAACTGCCCTCATTATGCCCAGCTGCATTTCTGAGCTTTGATGCAGGTGAGGGATCTAAATTAATTCATATGCACATTTATTGCCAAAACATGGTAAAATGTTAATAATTGCTTGAGATATTTTCTAGAGTTTTGTATATCCCGAAGCAGAAATGGAAACACTTTGGAGCATTCACCTTTTCACTCTGGGAGGAAAAAAATCAGCTCCCATTACAGCCACTATGACATGGCTACAGACTCCCTGGTCTGCAAACTGAGTGTCTTGAGAAGCAGTTAATTTAGAAAAAGGTCTGCAAGATAAGTGCTAAAATCTGGGAAACTTGGTTGCTTATAGAGCTGGTGAATATACTGTTTGGAGCAAGCTGTGGTATCTGGAAGGGAAGCTTTGCTGCTGGAAATAGAGAAGCAGGCAGAACCATGCAGGTTCACCATGCAGGGAATGGGATGTCAAAGGAAGTCCACCACTCCCCATCACATTTTCTGTCACTGACACTGATGGGATCATCCCTGGGTGGCAGAACACATGGAATGCATCTGTGTCTTAACTTGGTTGTGTGGAATGTGGGGGAAGTGGTGCAAGGGTCCCCTGCTAGGGAAGTCTTATGGTCTGGGGTTAAAAGTTATTTTTAATGTACTGGCCATGAGATCCCCTCTACCTGCTCAGAGTTGCTGATTTGTTAGTTCTGCATCGCTGCTATGTAAAACCCCTGTGTGCACTGAATTTAGCATCGTTGCCTAATTAACTGAAACAAATTAGTTGAAATATAAGCCATCTGGAATGAAAATGAACCCTCCATGTTTATCAGTGAATTCATTTTATTAGAAAAATACCTGTTGCTTGTGATTTGTTTCTTAAAATAAATCATGTTGAGGCAATGTTTCTATGTTAACATTTCTCAGAGTAAGGAGGACCACCCCTTCCTGTTTGGTCTGTCATTACCTTTTTCACTGTGCAGCTGCACAGTGCCTGCACAGGCAGGCAAAAGCTGAGGAGAAGAGGGGATGACAAAAGGCAGCACACATCCTATTGTTCAAGTTTCAAAATCAGTTAATAACTTACTAAAGAATAAAATACTGTATGTTGTTGCCATATGTCTTTATTTTGTCATTCTCCTGGCAGCTTTGCTCAGTTCTGAATATTCTAAATGCCTGTAATAGGCATCTATATCCTTTTGCCTAACTACATCCAGTGGGTTTCAGATTAGCTGCAGTGATACCCATTTTTAAGAATATTCTGTGCAGGGGTAGTGTATCATCTCTTGCAGCTCTTTCTATAAGGAAAGTACAAACACGGTTTCAGTCAATAAAAGAAAATCTCAAGTTATTAGTATAGTAAATTATATAAATGAGCATAGTTTTTTTCAGAAAAAAATCTCAAGCAGCAGCAATATATAAATCCGACAGGATTTTGTGGTCTCCAGCTGAGCTTTTTAACAGGAAAAAATAACATTGAGCAGAGGCCAGTAGTGCACCACTCACTCCCATCAGCTGAAATTCTCCTCAGCTCTTCTTCATTGATGTCAGTTTGAATTTGCTTCTGAGGTTTGGAATTTTCGCTGACCAAACGCTGACAACTTTCTGTGTAGAGAGCCCTCCTCTTAGTGGGAGGAGGGCTTTTTCCAGCTTTTGTTTTACCCCTGGCTTTTTTTTGTCTCCCCTGCAGAGCCACCTCGGCCAATAGCACCCCCGCAGCTGCTGGGCGTTGGGCCTACATACTTGCTCATCCAGCTGAATGCCAACTCGATCATTGGGGACGGCCCCATTATCCTGAAAGAAGTGGAGTACCGGATGACGTCCGGGACTTGGACCGAGACCCATGCAGTCAACGCACCAACGTACAAGCTCTGGCACCTGGACCCTGACACCGAATATGAGATTCGGGTCCTGCTCACCAGACCAGGCGAAGGTGGGACAGGGCAGCCAGGACCACCACTCATCACCAGGACCAAGTGTGCTGGTGAGTGTTGCTCTGGAAAATTAACAAAAAACCCCAAATCTTTTACTTTATGGTTTAATTTATTGGCAGGAGTGTTGGCTCCAATTAACTTCTATCAGGACTTAAGGATTCACTTCACACCCACAGGATCCCCAGGTTTCTGGATCAGTAAGGTTTTGCTTCATCCTCTTCTTTACCTGGTCATTGTCTAGGTTGGTAACCCTTGGAGGGTAGGTTAGGAGGTGGGAAGTTAGAAATCCAAGAAAACATTTTACTCTTCCTCAGGCAAGGAACGGAACTTGATTTCTGGAAAGTACTGACCTCCTTGCTTCTTCACCTTGATATTTTCAAATGCATTTTAATTAAACTTGCACATAGAGGAAATTGCATGAGAAAAAAGGATATGTTTAAGAAATAGAGCCTTGCAAAAAAAAGTGTAGTGTACTTCTGCATAATTTGTCTTTTCCCAAGCAGTTACACATGGCCTGACAGAGTCTCCAAGAACTAAAATATGAATACTAAAATCTCCAGCTATGACTGCTCCCAAGGGAAGTGATCACAGCACCAAGCTTGCCAGAGTTCAAGAAGCGTTTGGACTGCGGTCTCAGGCACATGGTGTGACTCTTGCGTCTCTCCTGTGCAGGATGGGGAATAGGACTCAATGATTCTTGTGGGTCCCTTACAACTCAGAATATTGTATGAATCTCTAAATTGTAAAATATAATTGAAAATATTAATGGAGCGTTTTCTCCATTTTTGGCTGCTATCACCAAAATCATGTGCTGCTGAGCCCTGCAGTCTGCTTCCTGTTTCTTAGAGTGCCCCTGCGTGGCCAGCACCAAGAAGATGAAGCACTGCCAACTTGTGTTATATGCTGTTCCTGCTAAAGCTTCTTAAAGTTATTTTAATCTCAGCTTTCTCAAGAAGAAAGATAATGCCTATGTCTCATAGTTGCAGGGGAGAATAATTATAGATTTGAATCTCAGACTGTGAGGAAAATAAGCAAAACTAAATTGTGGGTTTTCCCCTCCTAGTCTCAGGACTTCTAGGGCCTGATGGTATTTTAAAGTTGGCACAGTATTAGATTTAGCAAAGTGTGCTGATAACCATCTATTCAAAATTGCAATTAAGTAATCAGAACAACAAACCAGAGCGTCAGGTTTCCATGTGTCATGTATATACCATGCATATGAGAATCAGAAATATGAATAGTTTTTTCACAAATTGGTGACATCTCTGATGGATGACCACTCATTTTGTTTACTTGAGGAAGAGTGTCAGGGTCTGAATCAGAAGACAGGAATTCTAGCAGATTAGGTCAGTGGGTATGAAATCCAGAAAATTAGAGAATTCTTTTTAAAGTTGGGAATGGTATGGTCAGAAGCTGAGGCACAAATCTGGAGTAAGACTAAACTGAAGGCATCTTTTGGAGTTTGTGATCGTTTTTATAATTTAGTCTTTCTTTCCAGTGAATCAAAAAGATCTATGTGTCTATCTCAGTTAAGATGTCAGTCTTTGAGAACTAAGTAAGGTTAAAGTATTGGTTTATTGCATGGAATTGGTTTAGACATTCTTCTGAAAAAGTAGGAATTGGAAAACAGCTTCTGTTTTAAAGAGGCTGAGCCGAGACTAACAAATCCAAATGTTCAGGTTGTTTTCCTAGCACTTGAAAAAATGTAACTCAATTTAGCCAGGTTGTGACAGAGTAAAGATTTTTAATGGGAAAGGAAAAGAAAGTAAGTAAGGATTTATGTGACATGTTTTTAGAAGCCAGTTAGGGAAATCAATGTTATTGTGAGTGTGGTTTTTTAAATTTTTTTAAGCATAACATTCACATGTAAGGCTACAAAATCTAGTCTGGCTTGAGAAAAAAATTCAACTCAATTTAATCCACTATGAAATTAAGCAGATTAAAGAAATACTTGAGAAGAAAGTTCTGAAGTTCTGTGACAGTATTATTTTAATAATTATAAAATTTCAAGCTGTTTATCTTGTAGCAAGACTGATTCTTCCTATTCCATGAAAATGAAGGCAAATAATTTTTACCATTAGCTAGTTTCAGTTAGAAGAAGGTGTGTCAGCAAGGGTTTGTGAAGACTGAAATATTGTCCCTAGTACAAGGGATGAGTCAGAACAGAACCAGCTTGAACAGCAGGTCGCCCTGCTGCCTCCTCACCTGTCTGGAAAATGAGACAGGTCTTCCTTTTCTGCAGTGTTCTCCCAAGGCTTCTGATAGATAACTGCAAGTCCAAGTCAATATGATATTTTATCTGGATATACATATATTTTGCTTGTAAAAAGCAAATTATAAACATAAAAATTAGTCTCTTCCAAAGAGAAGATTTGTAACAAAAGGTAAAGGTAATAATGGAATATCTCACCCTGCAGTCCCTGCTGCTGTTGGTATTGTACGGGCGACTGGCAGGTGATTGACTGTGCTATATTAGATGATATCTCTGCAGCAATATCTTCTCTCTGGATTTTCTTCAATTATTCCTAATTCTCATTTCTGACAAGATCACTTTTTTTTTTCAGCCAGATACTCTCTTTTCTGTCAATGTTCTTTGTCAATTTTGTCTTTCCCTAAGTTTTATACATATTAGTTTGAATTCTGAAACAAGTTCTAATTGATTATCTGCTCGATATCAGATGGAATGGTGGGAAATAAATGAATTTTTAACATGAAGTTTGACTACTCTCTATACAGATTAAAAAGTGTGCATTAGAGAATGTTGATCTGATGAGATTGTAAGGATTGAAGTTTACATTCCAAGTAGCAGCAACAGCAAACTCACTGAAAAATAATGAGAATAAGCTAGTATTCTGCTCTTTGTTTATTTAATGTTTAAGCAAATATCAGCATTGTTTTCAAATGAAATTTAAAGTATTTTTTCCCCATAATTCATTCAGTATTTATAATTTCATGCTATTTTAAAATAATGTATTATTGATCAGTTGTGCTCTGCTTTGCTGGAGATGTACTCTACTCTTTAGCGATTTGAGTGATGATCATACTTTCCTCATAGTCATATGTGCACCTTTATTATTAGGTATTTAGATCAATTTATGTCTTCCTCATAGCAAAACTAGTGTCTGGTGACTCATTTACTAAATGTTTCCACTAATGCTAAACAAAATTGTTCTTTAATGACGAAATAATTCTTCCACTAGTTAAGTCCTCTGACAGCCTATTTGTCCACCTGGCATTTCCCAGGTAATCTTTCCCATGTTGAAGTGAAGGCATTTTGCTAGATGTGTTGTTTTATCAGTCTCTGATTAAAGATGGTGCTGAGCAATCAAATATATGAAACCACTGAGTGTTTTTAAATGGCTGAAGTCTGAAACATCTGAAGCAAAACACTATTTTCTGACATTATCCTCTGTAAGAGCCAGGTGTATGCTTTGTTGTTTCTTCTTCTAAGCACCACTGATGATGACATGATCACAGCATTGTGTTCCCAGCTGCTGATGCTGAAGGGTACTGCCTCCCCCTCGGTCCTCACAGGACACTTGAGCTTTATTTCATTATGACTTCACCTCTTGCCTGGTGTCATTGCTCAGATTATTCGCTTCTCTGGGTTTTAACACCAAAACAAAAGGTAGAGGGTAACACTTCAACCAGAAGTAATCCTCAGGGCTGTTTTCTGTGGCTTTGGGGTGTGTTGTCCTTCTGAGTGTATCCTCTGAGTTGTGATTGCCTTTCTTTCCTTGGGGGAGTGGAGGGAGAGGGACAGGGTGCAGAAAATACGTGGTAATCTAAACTTGTCCACTTAGCCTGCCTTTTCAACTGCAAATTAGAAGGTGTTCTCTTATGTTGGCTGCTGCTTCTGAGTAACAGCTCACAGCTCAGTTTTATGATTAACTGATTTTTTAGCAGCAAAGGAGGTCAATAGTTCAGTCTGTCCAGAGCTTAATATATGTACATGGTGGAATTGCTCGCTTCTACTTTATTGAAGTCTAGCACAAGGGTGTGATTTTTCAGAAAAGCATGAAGAATTGTAAAACAGTTGGAGAAAACAGTCCTGTGTGTCTTCATTTTTTTTTCTTTGTTTTGATAATGAAATGAACAAGGGCAGGGGGGAAAGCTTTATAGTTTTAGCAGAGCTGAGAAACACTAAATATTTATCAATGATATTATTATTATTACTATTGTTATTACTGTTATTTCATTGTTCAAAAGCATTATCCATCACAGAAACCTGCTATTGGTAACAGTCAGCCTCAAGGCATAAGAGCAGGAGATGCTGGTTCAGTGATGCAATGCTGGCACATGATCCCCTGTAATTGAAGGCTTGGGAGCTGGGCTGCTTTCTGATGCCTTTTTGAAGTGCAGAATATTTATGTACAGTTTCCATGTATGTTAATTTCGAAAACAATATACACAGAGTACAGGATACTGCTGAATTCTCCTCTAACAAACAAAAAAAGCAAAACATGGGAAGTATTGAAAAACAAAAGCAAGCTCAAAGGCTTTTGATCATTGTCTTGGGGTTCATAACAGAGGGACCCCAGTGATGTTGCCATCAAGAAAGTGACCCTGCATGACTGCCTGGGGAACTAAAATGTTGTTGTGGTTACATAAAAATTGTAAATGATTTTTCAAATGAGTGGAGTGAGGGGGACATTGCAGTATGGAATCTGCATGTGCTGATGTGGGACGTGTACAGTGCTACTGCATGCAGTGTTTGTTGCCTTTTACACTTGCAGAGTGATGGCAGAGACTTCAGGGTGGGGACCTGGGCTTATAGGTTTTACTTTGTACTGTACATGAGAATTTAAGATGTTGATATATGAGACAAAGGTTTTATAAAATTGGGTAGAGTCAACATCACAGGAGGCTCCTGGAATATACAGCACTGAATGGATAAGTTGTGGTCTTCATTTGTGTCCCTTGCAGTAGTGCAACTGCAATTGTTTAAAACTTTGAAAACTAATAAAAATATAGATAAATGTGTAATTTTCAACTGTTATTTTTTTTAAAGGGGACAGAAATATTTACCTTTAAAGAAAAAGAGCTGTCTTCATGTTTCAAGCAGAATTTTTGCCTTGTTTCCCTCAAAGTAGGTATTATTATGGACTTAGACTATAGCTGCAAGGGGAACGTGAATACATTTTGAGTGCTTAAATTACATGTTTTTATTGCTCATATTTTTGTTATTTACAGTTTGAACACATTTTAAGAATCAACTAAAGATGAACAACTTGAAATGAAATGAATATGATAATTCTAAAAATTATTTTACATTTGTTATTCCAGAAGAGGCCTCATTACACCAATATTTATAAGTTGCTGTTGTTTTTACAAATGTGTTTGGCACTTGTGACTGTTTCTGGGCTTTTGGCCAGGTTCTAATTGGAACCATTTAAGATCTCGATATCTGATTCCAAATGCACCAGAGCCTTGTTCCATATAGGTTTACCGGTTGGTTATGATACGGGGGGGGTAGAGATATTAAGACAATGGAAGAAGTCTGGACTAAGGAACTTCATCATATTCTCTTTAAGACTGAATACTAAAATTGTTATTGAGAAGGCATCCTGTAGAAAAGCCACCTGATTTGGACCATCATCTGGCACCCGCAACCATGCTCTGTTTATTGTGCTGCTTGCCATTGCTGAGATATCCATACCACATATAGAATCCTAATGATGCTTATATCCATAAGAAAGGACTGTAGTGCAGCTGACTTACCTAGCAAGAGACCAGGCAGACTGCCCAGCCAAGTTCTTGTCAGATTGTATAAATTAGGCATGGTATCCTCTTTTTCAAAGGAGCGCGATGCTGATGACTCAGTTGAATTGGCAGTAAACTGCAAGTTCAGACACTGACCTCCCCTAAATTAGTTTTCAACTTTTTTTTTTGTTCACTGTATTCAGCCATGCTTAGTATCATTTATATGGTACTTGCAGCTGCAAGTTCCCTCTGCACTAACTGGAAAGTTTCTTCCTGCAACATTGCGAGTGCCATGTTATACAATGAGGCATGGGTGTCCTGAATTCTCTCATGCTTTATTTTTCAGAAGAGTTTTGTTTGTGGCTAATTTTTTTATAGTATAGTGTGATAATCAGCAGTAAGTCACTGTGATGCTCTTCACTTAGAATTAGGGTAGCAGACCTAGGCAGGTGGGCTCCTCTAGCATGGCCACCCACATTTCAAAGCCTCTGTTGTGTGCAGTGGCCTCTTCTGCCTTCTTTCTGAAGTGTCTACCACTGGGCAGGGGGGGATGAGTTACCTGCAGCAAGACATGGTTGTGGTCATTGGCACTTGACAGACTGGTCAGTCAAGGTTTTGGTGCAAAGACTTTGGTTAGAATTACTGGTTCTCTTTCTGATGAAGGACACTAGGTCAGGATACACCTTCACTGTGTGGTAGAGGCAGGGGGAGGAAAGGGAACGGCTGCCAACATCACACAGATCTCCCCTGTGTCTCAGCAATTTCTCCATCTCTTGTCTCGGCTTGGTTTGTTTGGTGGCTTTTCCCAGGGCAGAGCATGCCACAGCACACTGAGACTGTCATGATTTATCCAAAGTGCATGTAACTAGTCAATAGATCACACTTCTGAGAGGAGCACTGTCTGTGGCAAGAAAATATATTGCAGTACATTAATCCATGGTGCCCATTCCAGCTGTAAAAAAATGGATGTGGACAATAATTCATATTGCAGTGCTTGAAAGTGCTGTGGGTGCACCCAGGCCAGATAACTCACAGCCTGATTAGAGTTTCTTCAAAACTGGGGGACTGATGTTCACAGATTTTTGGTCTGTGTCTGCTTCTTAAAAACATGACTGCAGGTTGAGATAATCTTTCCCTTTTAGAAGACTGGAGCTCTTTTTTGAACTGAGACTTCTATTTTTAATTTCAGCTGAAATAAATTTTTTTTAGCATGATTGATTAGTGTGTTTGGTGCTTTAGTTTGGTTTCATAATTAAGGTCTCTCAACTGTTCAGGAATGCAATATTAATTTTATAGCATTTGAGAATTGGTAAGTACGTAAATAAAACAAACTTTTAAAGGACTGATTTTTATTGTATTTTCATTTATCAGTCTATTAAAAATTAATCAGGGAAAATTTTAATAAGGTTTTTTAAGTTGCTCTGATGCAGCACTAAAATGTTTTGGAAGCATACTAATTTTTCAGTTATTTTGGTGCTTCTGGCAGAGTAGTGTGGATAAGAGACGGAGGGCTGTGAGTAGCAGGAGTGGAAGGGCAGAAGAGGAAAGCAGTACCAGCAGTGTGTGCTGGGGTAGGAGATGTTGATGAGATTTACCAAATGCATTCAATATTTTTTCTCTCACCCCCATATGTCTTTCTCCAAAGCCATTACAAAGAGATATCATGTCATTCTTCCCAAAAGCTCCGGTTCTGACAGGCATCAATTCTTTGGACTTTCTTCTGCTAGATAAATATTTGTTTTTCATTTAATTCTTGTTTGCTTTTTAATTATTTTAACCTTGTTTCATTTTAATAGTGAGCAGCATAATTCTTTTTACCTAATTTGAATCTAGACTGTATGAAGCAGAACTGAGTGAATTTCACTCTCTTCACCTTATTTCTCAGTAAATCCTCCTGCTAGTGCTTAGAGGGGGAATGGACCATGTGGTGCTTTTGTATGGAATGATAATGAAATAGCCTCTGTTTTAACAATGAGTTGAGGAGCATATTAAGTAGCAACTGATGTCAAGTTGCACCTCAGGTGATCAGTAGGTCTAGAAACCTAAGAATGACTTGTCAAGGCTCTTAATGTTACCTGGTTTTGCTTGCTGTTTTCAAACAAAAATCTGGAGCAGTCCTGGAAAGCTCCAGATAACTTGAAAAACAAATGTTAAAAATAGTGACATGAAGGCTCAGGATCACCCAATTAATTAAAAGCTCGTCATCTTGACTTTAATTCTGAACAGAATAATGGAACAGCCAATAGCAAGCTTGATTAATGAAGAATTAAGGAAGTAATATAATTAGAGACAGTCAACAGATTTATAGAATGCTCTTGTCAGAATAACTTGATTTTTTAAAAATTAAATTACAGATTTGGTTAATAAAGCTGATATTGTTCTTCTCTAATGCATTTAATTTCATATAAGGCATTTTGATTAAGAAACCAGAATAAAATCAACTCAAATGGAGAAGAACTGGCTTATATATCTAAAACTGGTTTTATGGATTAATTGAATAAACATTTCTGTTTGGGCCCTATCAGGAACAGTTCCATGCAATTTATAAAGAAAATGTAACTATGATAAAGCTGGCAAGTTACAGAATATTATGAAACTGGTAGAAAAAGAAGCCTCTTGAATAAAGACTTGAGTTCTAATTTACAGTGGTTTTAATTGGGTGATTCTAATCTATGTTTCAAGTGTAACATTTGCAGTATAACAAAAACAAAGTAGGCCATATATACAGAGTGGGAAAAGAGACCTGAGAGTCATGGACCATTAGGGATGATGCTTAGGCACTGGAACTAGAAGAGGTCCTGTAGTCCTTGGCTTGTAAACCAGAGCAAAATTTCTCACTCTTTCCTTAGTATAGGAGAATGTTTTAAAGCTTTTGAAGGTGTATTCTTGAAATTGCATACCAAATTAGTTTTCTTCTAACCCAAGTCTTTTGTCTCCATTTCTACAACCGCTCTCCAAATCTGTATAGCATCCTTTTCTACAGAATTAAAGGTATGGCATTGTGCAAGAGTTTGTTGTCAGGAGGATTAGGAAACCAAAATAAAAAAAAAATCTGGCAGAAAGTTGGAATCTGGAAACAAAATCTTTTGGTTTATGTGTGATGTGATCAGAATTAATACTGAGTTTAGAGATAGACATGATTTAGACAGTGATTTCTCATGGGGTCAAAACTTATTTTCAATGTTTCACATCTCCACCTCAACTGCATAAGCCTTTTATTCCTTTGCATACTAGTATTTTTCATTTCAGGTTACCTTTGAGAACTATTTCATTTTATGCATTTTGTTTTTCAGGTCATTAATTGCTAAAAGCTATTTCATTACCCTTGGAAGTATCAACATGTTAAATTATCATTCAGATAATTAAACATTTCAGATACTATATCGGTACCATAAGTACATATTTTACAGTTTATTACCTTTATTTTAGAGAAATTATGCTCAACGAGAGGGACTGGTGAAAATATATTTGACAATGTACCTTCTTTTGTTTGCAAAATGAACTCTAACAATTAGACTGAAATTTCAGAGCATGAGCACCCACTGGGAATATGATGTGCTCTATTCACAGTTCACAACCTGTAGCAGCTTAGATGATTAGAAATAAATAAGCTGGTTGAGTTGTACCGTGTTTCCTTAAAGTAATGGCCTTTGAAGACAGCACAGAACTGCAATTCAAGAAACCTGCTCTCTGCTTATGGCCTTTGGCATCACCTTTGACAAATCACTTCACTTTGGTGTCTCATTGCTACTTGGAAAGCAGAGGTAACTATGAGTGTTTCCCCAGCAATTTTTCTCAAATTTATTTACCTCGCATGACTTTATTATTTATTTTTTTCAGAGCAAGTGCTTTTCTTACTCTTGTGCTGGCTGCAATGAGATCTTGGATTTATTTGTCTGAATGCTAAATATTTTGCAATGAGAATCTTATACAATGAAGATCATATGTAAGGGGTGAAATTTTAATTCATTCAGTGACAGGTTTTATAACTGATGTAAATTTTGTGGTCTTGTAGACAGACCCTCTCCATGAAAATAAAGATGCACAACCACTCTGCATTCAGCTCTCAGTGTGACCAAGAGTTCTTTGTATCTGTCCATGTAGAGTTGACTTTTGGTGTTAACTTGATATAATAAGGGGTGGATGGGCAGTGCAAGAAGAATGCAGCTAACATACTGTATAGAAATCAGTGGAGATTAATTTATTCCTGAACGTTTCTTTTTTGGAGGAGGGCTTAGCCCTTGCCTATTATCTTCCGAATAGCCATAATTAAGGATCATGCAAGTTGAGCTGTTCTTCTTTTCTTTGTATGTCTGCAAATTCACCTCAAAGACTTCTTAGGTTGCCATTACCAAGTTTTCTGATGCTCAGTTTTTTGTGTTTGATTTTTCTTTTTCCTTTTTTATTTTAACACAACCATCTGTCCCCCTTCAGTCCCAGCTATTCCTTCCATTCAGCCTAGAAACAGAATTTAAAAGTTTAAAGCAAATATGGATGCTTCTGTCTAAACAATGGATGAGGGAACAAATAATATGTTGTAGAAATTATTCATATTGCATAATATGCTTGTAGGTTTGCAGTTTATATGGTGATGAATATAGTATAAGAACCTCTAGAGAAAAAAAAAGAAATAAAAAGTTTTTTAGATGTGGCTTATCTTGCCTTGCAGTAATTGGAAAAGGTGAGGGATGTGGATTTGAAAGGCAAGTTAAGATGGTAGGCATTTTTCATTGTCACTTTACTGATGGGCATTTTCAGAGCATATACGCATACTTTATACAACGAGAAAAAAATAGATGTAACAATCGGATTGCGTAGAAATCAATAAATCGCGATGCTTATGCCTTACTGTGAATTATTTAGTCCTCAATTTACTAGTTGTCATGTGCATTAAATTAAGGCAGTTCACAAATATAGGGTTTTTTTCTCCTGTGTTAATTTGCTCTGGTCCCACAGTGAGGAAAAATGTGCTATCACTCTTCAATATTGCTTTCACAAATCAGCTTTCTGTCTCTGTGTTTAAGAAAGAATTTGCACGTTTAAGGTGGGCATTCTGAGTCTGTACAATAATTTCTGTGATGACTCTAGGTGATTTAAAGATCTGTTAGAAATAGATATGCTGTGGGCTCCTGTGAGTGAGGCTTCAGCTGGGCTGCTGCATCCCAGGGTGTGGGTTCTGTGGCAGCCATAACCTTTCAGCGCACTCTGAAAGTCTACCTTGTGGGCAGACTTAAACTAGAAAATATCAGATGCTCCTGTTATGCATTTTGTTGTCCTAAAACGAATCTCTTGGACACTTTACATTATTCTCTCAGTAGACACATGTGCCAATGTGTGTTTTATCCACCTCGAGAGCAGCCATCCTGTCCTGGTAATTCTGTGTAAGGTGCTGGGGTATGATGGGCAGGCTTCTTTCTGCCTGTCTAGACCATCACGCATGCTAGGAAACAAATGTGCAGCAACTGTAGTAAAGAACAAGTGCAAAAAAAAAACCCAAACCCAGTAGTATTTACAATCTGTTTTTTTCAGTCTTGAATTGCAAAAAATCTGCCTTTAAATTTCCTACTGTTATTCTGACCATCCTTCTTTCTCTGTTCCATGCTATGCCTTACTCTATCTGATATGGACTTGTATTGGGGGTTAAATATAGCACTGACAGCTCATGAAGAAACTCTTTTGTCTCTGGTGCTAAAGGTCTGTTTTTTGGAGCAGGGTTTGCTGAGTTGTTTTCCGCACAGATCAATTGCTGGTGTGAAAAAATGGAGTACTGGAAGCACTGCATCTTCCAGTGAACCTCTCAGTGAACATGATTGCATTTAAAAAATGTGAAAGTCATTGTATATACCTTTTTGTTGTTTGAAAATTTAATAATTGAATCCATTTCTTTGAATTTAGCAACATTAGGAGTAGTCTCCTTTATGATGAATAAGATCATAAAGGAGGACATGGGCCTGGGCACAATAAGATGCCTTGATACTGAGGTCTGAGCATCCTTGCAAACAGGCAGCATTGGGAAGCAGAGCTCTATTATAGTGTCCAGCCTCTAATATTTTAATTTCTGCAAGTAAAGTGTGACTTTTCATCCTTGGTAAAGCAAGTGTCTAGCAATTTAGCAAGGGACAAGGCATAATGCCATCATTGGAGAGATGCATTGTCAACTTGGACAGGTGATATTTAAGGAGCCTGAAGAGAGAAATGACCTGGCAGTGCAACAAGACATATCACAAGTGACTGCCTCAGAAAGAATGAGAACAAGACAGACAATTTCCATTACTTCTCAGTGTTAAGGTACTACCATTATCCCCTAAACAACCACACGCTCCAAGCAATAATCATGCACTGTCTTCTTCTGTACAAATATGAAAGTGGAATTCAATCTCTTTGACACATATTGCTTCAGCTTGTCTTGTCAAGTTGTTTCTCTTCTGGAGCTCAGCTGATGTATAGTGAATGGGCTTTGTATACTGACTGAAATGGGGAAATAGTTATCCAGTTTCCTTTGATGCTGGCTGCAGAGGTGCCGAGGATGTGCTAGAAGAGAGAGGCTTTGTTTCTTGTACCCTGTAAGTTATTGCCAGTTAGGAAATCAGTGAAACCACAAGCAGTTCTTCAAACTGGTTCCTTTTTTGCAGTCCCTTTCCAGTCTGATCCAAGTACCCTGTTAGCTGTGTACTAATTCCCATAATACCTTGGAGAGAGGCAATCATTCTTTTTCCACTGTCTTCCCAGTAGTGTGGAACTCCAGTGCATGCTGGGTTTTATGGCAGGATTTTGTGCTTCTTTTTCTTTGTTTTTTCTCAGTGGGAACCTGCATTCGCAGTAGGAGATAGTCTCTACATTTTTTGTATCAGTCAGCTCCTGCCTGTCAATGACAGTATCCACTGCCATTATGGTATTCTGCACATTGGTGAAATATATTTTATGGTAAACTTGTTTTAATTCTGAATGGATAAATACTATGTTGCAACTGTTAGAATTCTTATAAGGAGAAATTAAGTGATTATGTATAAAAATGAGGGAACTATATAACATCCTCCATTAATCGTCAGTACCATCCTGGAATCTGCTGGTTTATCTTACCCTGTGGTGTAATGGACAACCCACTAATTCCATATTTGAAACATTTGGAAATTTAAAATACTTGATTTGAGTCAGATAAAAGAAAATTTTTAATATTTAATTTCTTATGCATATTCAGAATAACTTTCCAAATAGCCCAATATCTATTTAGTACGCCTCTGTTTCTGTTTTTCTAATTTTAAAGCAATCAAGTATGTTTTTTCTTAGCTGACTGCATCAGTACAGAAAAGTGATAAACTTCCCTACCATATTCTGGATCATATGGTAGGTTGTTAAACTCATATTCTGACAAATATGAGTAGCTTACAGGCCAGGCAAACCTTTCAGGATGTTCTCTGATGAATGCCTGGTGGACCATGTGCTTCTATGTACAAAATATGTGTGAGGGCTCGTGCACCAGTGCTGCAGAACTTACTTGCACCTACAGCTGTCAGTAAGGTGTATTCGTTGTTACACCTTTTGCAATCTAGTTTGATTATTTAAAAGCTGTATGCAAGGAGTACAGGAAAAATATATACACCATGGTGTTTATTGCTTTTTTTTAGCCTATGCCACCTACATTAGTTGACATTGTATTTTTATGTATAGATTTTTCCATCTTGCCTCAAGGACAATAATAATATAATGCATATGCATAAGGAAACTGAATGAAAGTTGTTACTGATATCTCAAAGGTAGCATTTCTTAACTTTTAAATACTTTATTTTGCTCTTTTACTGCAATATAGCTTTTGTGCATATAATTTGCTGTAAATAACTACAGCGGATATGAAGATCCTTCAAGTTCTTTCACTTGAAAGTTTCTTCTGGCAGAGAGAAAAAGAAAATTAATAAAAAATGTGGTTTGACATTTAAAAGAGAATGATTTCCCTTAAAATGCGTAAAAGATGCAAACTCGTAAATTGCTTGAGTTTGCACATTTTAGAGCATTACTCTGACGTTCCTTAAACCTGCATGTGTAGCAGGTTTCTCTGTAGCAAGCTTCACCTTTGTTTCCCAAGCTAAATTGCAATAGAAGAAATAGCCTTTCAGCCCTTCAGAAGGCTACAGAATTTTGTTTGTCATCTAATGTCTTTCCCCTTCCATTTAAGATCTTGGCTGTAAAGCCAGACATGACCAAGTTTGTTTCCCTGGGGCTTCTTATCTTTTGGGCTTGCATAGTCACTGTCCATTTCATTGATCCCTACATTTTTTGTTGCTGTTTTTGTGGTGTTCATGGAATATCTGTAAATCATATTCTTTCTAACACTCTGTAACTTCTGGATTTGTATTTGTGGTACTGCTCTGTGCATGCCTAGAGTTAACTGAGTCCTCTCTAGCTGCTGGCCCTCAGGCTTTTTGGCTTTTCTGAAGGATTCTTCTGCTCCCTTGACAGTTACACAGTGACAGAGAAAATCCCAGAAGTGGTGAAGCCAGCATTTGCTTACCAAAGCCCCTTTACCCCATCCTCTACTACAGAGAATCAGCTGAAGTCCTTATGCAAGTGGACAGCATTTCCTATTTTAAAATAAAATGTAGGGGAGAGCAAGAGAGGTCTTGAAATGCTCTCTGCTGCCTTAGATTTTCTTAGGAATGAACTAGTTGATGAACTTTACCATCACAATAGCTACTGATGCTCTAGTCTCCCAGCTGTCTCTAGGCCACGCGGTTCAGCTCACTTTGCCTGGAAGGTGGTGCACTCTGTTTCTTCCTCCATGAGGCTGCTAACCTGCAGAGGCAGTTCCTGGCTTCCTGTGTCCCCCAGGATGCATAGGGTACATTCTCCCATGGGTTTGAGGGACCAGAGGAGATGGAAATGGTAAGACACCAATTTAGCAGTTTAGATCTAATGTACTGTAAAAGAAGAGGGGAAGAGATCGAGGCACTGCAGGACATGAGGACCAACCTGTCCCTTGCACCCTTGCCCTGTCTGGCATGCACCGCTATAACTAAGGGGCAGAAGTAGGCAAGGGACCCATCCTTGAAGTCTGGGGTCAGAGAACAGCATGGGACAATGAGGGATGGCATGTTTTCTCATCTACCTTTTGTAGGGAAATTATTCAAGGCATAGATGGAAGAACCAACGTCAACAGTTCCTGAAAGAGTCATGGTGAAATACATGCTTCAAAATCCATCTGTCTTGCTTGCCTTACAAAGGAAAAAGGAAAAAAAGAAAGAAACAAAAAAAAAGGGAAAAAGAAGAAAAGCAGACTGATATTCTCTGTTGTGTTCAAGGACAGGAAAAGATGTAGCTTGTTTGGACTACTTGCACTGAATTGAAACCTTGCAGTCCCTGCTTGCTTCCAGAAATTGCTTGTGAATGTCCATCACCATTCATAGGTGTTGCTGGCAGTATTTTCAGAAAAAGTATTTGAAAGAAATAGAGAAGCCTTTGTTCTGAGATATGAAACTCTGTATATGCACCTAAACACATAGATGTGTTGAAATAAATATCAATTTCAAGAAAAATATTCTGATAGCTTTGTAAAAAAAAAGGTTTCAACATACTGAAACATTTTTCTGTAAGTTGTTGTAACATCTTTAATAACTAGGCAGATGGTTAGAAATATTTTTCTCTCCCCCAGTGTATTACAATAGATATGAAGGAGAAAAAATCCATACCTGTTGTATTTTCTGAATTTGAAAAAATAGACAAAACTGTATGTTCCTGCCAGCTATCATTTGCAAAGAAGCAGCCACTTATTTTCAGTACATTTTTCTACATTGTCATCATAGTAGTTTTTTATCTCAATCAGTCATTTAAGAGGCGTACATAAATGATACCAGCTACCTGGATGTCTGCAGCAACCTGAATTCACCATACTATTTGGAACTCCCTGCATTGTAAGGATGGATTATGATGAGAGAAAGCACTACTTAACAGTTGTGTCAAGGAATTAAGTTAGGGGTAAAGAGAAAATAATGATAAAAAAGCAATATAAATTATAAATAAATGCAGCTTGAAAGTTGGAAAAAAATTACAAGCATCAGAGAAGTAAAAAGATTTGTTTTTCCAGTTGAAGATGGTGAGGGGAGAAACTTACTATGGATTTTTTGTTGGTGGTGGTTTTGGGTGGGTTTTTTAAGATATTGTTAAAGTTAGGACTTTGGAGAAAACATAGAAGAATTGTTAGAGATGGAAATTTTACTTGCAGCATGAACGTTTGAGCATCCCAGCCACTGATATTGAAGAGGTTGGGCTTCCTTGTGTGGTGCATGCAGTGTAGTAATCTTGTGTGTCAAGATTGCTGCTGATCTCTGCTGGGGCCAAGAGCGACTTCTGTTTCTTCTCCCTCCAGCCCCCTTGGTGCATAATTTGCCTCTTTGGTGTTCTACTTTTAATCCTTCCTGAAAGTATTGGTCACTAGTTTTGTGTTTTCATCTGGTATCGTCGGGACTGGACCAGTCTTTGATCTGTGGTCAGAAGGTCAAACTGTTTGTAAGGGAAGACTCAGGTATTCCATCAGAGGTATATATCTGGCAGCTCATGAACGCTTGCTGAAAGACACCTGTTTCTCTCTGGGAGGTAAATGGGTCAAGGCAGGATAGAAGAGTTTTTCAGTTGTTGCTATTGCAAGTGATTTCACTTTTCCAAGTACATGTTAAATGATGTTTCCCTTGTGAGCAGTGTTTAGTGATCTCAAAACCAAGCTCCCACTGAGGCATGGCCAGTGAAACCTGACCTTGAAATGATAATGCAAGCCATGCCGAAAATTAATTGCTGGTATCATTCTCTCTGCCGTTTGATTCTTAGTGAATAAAGAGTTGCTGCAAATTTTAACGTTTTTATAGATTGGATGCAAATTTCTCCTTTTATTTTTTTTTTATTTCAAATTGATGACTCAGTTGTGATTTATTGAAGGTATCTGTTAAGAACTATTTTGATTTTTAAAGTTCCATTATAGAATATAAAGGAAATACAATGGTTTAATGGAATTTAGTAGCTTAATTCATTGGTTTAATATTATACTTGCAAAGCACATAATTTAATTTAACAGTGTTAGAAAAAATTGTTTAAGTCTAATTTATGTTGACAAAAGCAGTACAAAAGTATTTTGCAATAAGCAAGGCACTCATACAGTGCACAAGAAATCGATTTTATATTACGCATTTGTATAATTAAGTAAAGTGCTAACTTCGAGGTATTTCTTATGACAGCCCATAAGGATGCATTTTTTTACACTCTTGCAGTTGCTGTTTAAGTTGAAAAGCTCATTTAATTTAAAAAATGTTGGCTACCAAGCATGCCAATATAATTGACACTAAAAAAAATTTAGCTTTATATGTTTTATTATTAAGCAGAAATAATTCTGTATAGATTTTTTTCCTTGTTGCTGTAATTTTAATTACAATATTGTGGATATCCACATTTGAAACAGTTCTCAACTTCAGCTGGTCCAAAGTGAAAGGATGTAAGATAAAACCATCTGTGCTTTGTTTCACCCTATACTCCTCTCAAGCATTTATGTTACCACTCAGCCTTTTCCTCATACTCAATTGTCCTTTTTCTTTTAGTAGTAATTTTATTCACTTCATAAATTTAGCTTTGAGATTTAGAAGTAAGTTATGGAAGTACGTCAAGGTCTTTTCTCCAGCTTCCAGTCATTTGTCTCTTTTTTTTTTCTGAAATATATAAGTTAAGGTGTTTTGTGATGGATGGATTGGTGGATTTTGGAGGGAAGTTGTATATTTAATATTGTTCAGAAAATATAAAACATGGCAGAGGATGCAAGATGACTTTCCTGATTTTCTTCCTTTCAACCATTTTCATAGTGTTGATGGCAATGAATTGGATGTGCTTTACCACTTCACTTGTTTTTCTCATCAACTCTCCAACCCCGGGGTATTCACTTTCCACCTTTCTGTTGTATCAGGATTTCAATTTCCAGTTAAGTATCAGATACTGGACCTGGAAATTTAAATACATCTATGGATGTGAACTACTGTGAATCAAAGGAAGGCTGTACTTCTGTCCTGTAAACATCAGTGTCTGCTTCTACTCCTCTTGTAGTCACTCTTCTCTGTAACACTAATCCCAAACTGCCTTAGCAATAGCTAAAATCTTACGGGTTTGGGTTTTTTTGGTTTTATATGGTTTTTGCCCTCTGATGGCAAGGCAGAAAAAACCAAACTGTTGGAAGAAGATGGGAAGTCAACCCTTTCATTTCTTGTTCATGAATTCTTGATGCAAAAGAAACAGAAATTGCCATATCCAAAGTAAAACAATGAGCAGTGATTGACTGTTTCAGTTTATTATGGAATATTGTTAAGTTGTACCTGATTTTTAAAGGATGTGTTCAGCACTTGTTGAAACCAAAGAGAAGGGGCTTCCTACATCACAAGTTTCTGAGCTTTTGGAAGGTTTTTTTTTTAATTTTCATCCTTTGTTTTAAACATTGATAGAATGAAACCACATGCTCACCTTAAAATCTGACACAAGCCTGTTAGACACTTTATGCTCTGCAGTGGCCACAGAATTCTGGGTGTAACCAAAGCTCTAGCTAATTGGGATTACCTCAGTCATCCCAAGTAAGAGTACCATCGGGTATGACCCACTGGTATTTATAAATAAAGTTTAAACACATTCTCATTTTATTTGGACTAGCTAGAAAACTCAGTATTTGCAGAATATTGCATTCCTTAGGTAGAAGATTCAGCTGATGCTTACTACTTACTATTGAAAAATGTTCAGCTTTCAGCGTGCAAACCTGAGGTCAGGAAATTGCTTACATTCTCAAAACATAGAGTCTACACCACTAGCATTATTCTAGAATGGTATTATCCTATGTTTTCTGTTAGAAAGAAGATATTCTGTAGTTGTATGAATTTTACTTCTGCGTTGTTTCCATATAAACACTACGACAAAGTTTTCTTCTGAAAAAACATTGGCTCTGCTGCTTATAATTGTAAAATCTTTGTGTAAAGTTGATGAGTTCCAAAAAGCTATTTTTGCCTTTCTAAATAGCTCAGTTCAGGTAGTTGAAGGAAAATCACAAAGCTAGGCAGTTTTTTTTTCTAAATTTCCTATAGCTACAGTGCAATTCCCACAGAAAATACGAACTAAAACAAGAGTATAGAACAAAATTAAAGCTCAGTTATCTCAAGAAACTAACAATGCAGATTGATTGAAAGAGAACAGGTTGAGTTACTATAAATGTGATATAGCTAATAAATGAATGCAATCATTTCCCATGTAATAAATCTTCCTTTTGAAAGACAAAGTTTGCTCATTCTACTGAAATGTGAAAATAGCAAAAATTAAATAACATCTTTGATTCTTACTCCTTTTTTTGTCAAAAATGAAAAAAAAATATTATCAAGAATCATAAAAATAAATTAATTGGAATAATCAACTTGCAAGGTATTACCACCGTGTAAGAAATAATGACAATATTTGATGCCCTAGAATGAGTGGGAAATCAGCAATATACTGCATTGTATTATTGTACCAATGTATCTGATGTCTGAAAACTTAAATAGTCTAATATTCTGAGTTTTCTAATCAACAGTATTTTCTTTTTATTTTCTCCGTTTCCAATCCCAAAGAGCTAGAGCACTTGCAAAGCTTTATGACAGCAGAGTGATCTATGTCACCTAAAATGGTCCCTGAGTTTTCTAATGCAAGAAGTAATGTGGGATTTGTCACATGAATGCTTGAGAAAGACTAACTCAGAAGAACAAGAAAATAAAATCATTCTAGATGCCTCCAGTGTGATGATTTTTTTTCCCCAGAAATCTGAAGGTACATCAGTTGTATGGACATGATTAGAATTATCTGTCTTAAAACTTCAGAAAATACCATTGCATCCCTATACACGTTTTTATCGCAGAATATTGTTCCAAGTACTGGCAAGTTCATTCCTTAAAACCAAACCAGGTTTTGCATTACTTAGCATCCTTCCAATAATTCTTCCTAATTTTTTTGGTATGTGCTGGCTGCAAACATTGCTTTACATATAGATGGCTTGAGGCATTGTTGTCCTTTGTCTTCTTATTGCGTATCTCCTGGATGTTACCATCTCGGCTTCCCTTTACCAGGGAGAGTGGAAAAGATCATACAAGGCCCCTCTGCCTACTGCCACACAAAGCCAGCCATGCACATTGCTGTGAGTCCCCCTTGTTGCCAATTTAATTGGAACTGCTTGACTTTTCCACTGTAGAAGACGTACTGGTGGAGATTTGGGGGAGAGAAGTGCTGGCAGACAGGCATTAATTAACTAACTGCTGCACTGCTAACGCTTTCAAGGAAGGACCAGGATTTTGATTATCTCTCTGTCCTTTCTTTGGACATATATCTGCAAAAGTGTATTCTGCCTAGATCATGAAATGTGAGTACTTTAAGATGCCTCTGATGAAAATGTCTAGAGACAGTGATATAGGCCAGCTGGCACAATCACTAAAACTGGAGTTATAAGTCAAGCTACCTGTTTCCAGTTTCATGCTGAATTCCTCAGTAAAGATAGTGATAATACTGTTAATATAAGGCAGTAGGTCAAACTCTTTCAAAACAATTAACTACTGTGTTGTGGTCTTGATGTATAATGGTGAGGTCTCCTACCTTCAGGTAACTGCTCAGTCTTCCCAGGGGAGCTGCTGTCTTGACATGCACTGCAAAGCCCAGAAAATTGACTGAGTAAAGAAATGCCATATTTATGTAATGTCTAATCTGATGTGCAAGTTGTAGAGATCAGGCTCATATTAACCCATCTGATTTAGTCTGTAAACCAGCTACTGACCCCAAAGTGCTCAAAGGTAATTATTGTCTGTAATTATTTTACTGCTCATTTAAAAATAGTGAATGTACAGTGTTTAGAAACAATCAACTATGTAATACTGAACTTTATTACTTTCATTTTCCAGCATGTAAGGAATTATTTGGCTTTTTCTTGGGTTGAATTATGCTTTACCATAAAGAACTGTAACAGTACTAATTTGCTTGAAATGTGGTTGAATTTATCGCAGCCAGCACAAGCTTGCATGCAGGTTTATTTTCCTGTCTGATTTCACAAACAGAAAATAAAATAAAAATTAATTTTCCCCTCTTATCTTGCAGTCTCCACCTCCCCAACCGATATGAATGAGTATGTTCAGAAGACACATCAGTAATACAACTTTATTTTTTTCTTAAAAACACTATACCAAAAATGTGAGGCTCTGTGTATGCATTGCAGGGTTCTGTGTTTATTTTAGTTAACTAAAAGTGAAACTAAAAAAGCATTTTTTGAGTGGGTGTCATATGAAGAAAGAATGTTGGTGAAAGCCGGTGTCCTCACTGTCTATCTGAGCTGTCTGTGACAGCTGCTATTGTTTAACCATCTAACCTACTTCCCCTTCTCACTGTAGATATTAACCTTATAAGCACAAAGTCTTTAGAAGTTAATGGCCTGTTATACAAGTCTACTCATGGTGATGGGATATTAAGTTATAAAATGTATTTTGCTATGTAACTAAACCTTGAGTTGTTCTCATAAATAATCGCTTAATTTGTTAGTTTAAATTGAGGGCATCTATTTTTCTGCCTCTGTAGTCCTTGTAATGTTAGGAGTGGTATTAAAATGTGAGTCTGGTAAACATAATCATAAATCTCTTGCCTACCCTGAGACAGTAAAAGAAGTGCTGCTCATCAGGGTTTTTTCCTTTGAAAATAGAAATTTCAAAATTAACAGATTAAGGAAGACAAATTCAGTGTCAGTATGTTCTGTCAAGACCCTTACATGTCCCTGACAAGCCTCGCTGAATTTCATTTTACATTTTGAAATCTTTGAAGAGTTAAATTTGAATTGAAGCTAATGTTACTGACAAGAGGAAAATAGAAGCAATTGCTTTGCACTAAACAAGTTTGAATGGTTGTTAATGTGAATGACTTTCAGGCAGCAAATGTCAGAGAACAGTAGATTACTTTCTTTACCTCAGGCATTTTAAACCATCTCCTGTGGAAGGCCTGACATAATTTTTTTTTTCTTTCTCTTGAACATGGGAAGCAAAGTAATTGGAGTCTGGTAATTTCAGCCTATGGGTGATGAAGATAAATCATAACAAGCTACTGGAATGCACACTGACAGTGCACATAGGGCTACAAGAATGTGAACTCTCCCTAATGCAATATTCAAATTTTGCTTCCTTCCTATTAATATTCTAGAAGGCCCCTGAAATTTTTAATTATGAGGCCAACCTCCATTTGTTATTCTGCAGAAATTTTAAGCCAGAAACCAAATGCTTCAAAACAATTTCACTTGGTCCAGGACTTGGGCACCTGAGCACCACACCTCTTGCTTGCTGTGCCGGGGCAGGTGCACAGGATCCTCTCGCATGTCTGCAGGGAACAAGAGCTTGTTGTGTTACTTTCAAGTGAAGTTGTTTTCCATGTGAAATGAAATTACTTCTCATGGCAAGTGGTCACATAGTTGCATCCCAGCATTTGTTTCCATTAAGGTGTGGCTGACTGGCTGCAGAAACTCAACCCATGTGGTGCAGCTGGCAAGCAACCCTGCTGCCTCACCAGGCTTCATCTGGATTCATGTGGTCACTTGGGGTTAATGCTTTTCCCAAGGGAAGGAATGCAAAACTGATCATGGGACAGGAAAGTAATGATGCAGTTTTAGGTTGGGTTATACTTCCAGGGATTTGCACACATTGTGGCTTTGTGCCTTTTCAACCCTTCCTAGCTGACAACGTGCTCCTATCCTTCATCCTCATGACTAGTCTGGGCAGTCTTCAGTAACAGGACCATCCACCCATATGTGATGGTTCTAGCTCTATCCTTGTCTGGGAAGAAAAAGTAGATACATCCCAAATATTTTATCATAAAAACTCTCCTTCCTTCTGTTTCAGCAGACATGTGGCACTGCCACATCACTGGTTGAGGAAAGGTGTGGGGGAACCTGTGGGAATATAATTTTCTCTTTGGCTACTCCATCTCCTGGCCTTGACTGTAAGCAGTGGCATAGCTTGCATCCCACAGCAAATTACCCAGTAGGTAGGTTGACTTATTTCTGTGGTCCCAATTGCACTTGTGGTAATGCCTGATGAAATTGTTTATGCAAATAGTATATTAACTGGAAGACACGGTGTGGTATTGATCAAAGCTATTTACTTCTTTTGATGCAATTCATCCAGTAGTTTCTGCTGAGGAGAAGTATTGGGAGCTTAAATATTTCATTTCAGTGGTTTCAAAATGAAATGGCTCCTCTTCTTTGATTTTGACACAATGCTTTGTTTTCAAATTGAGCTAAGCTGGTTTGTAAAAAGGATAAAAACTACCTGGCAACAATTATATTGAGACAACCAGAGAAAAAGTTTTCTTCAGTTTTACTGAAATAATTTTTCCTTTTTCTATTTTTCTTTCCCATCTTTTTTCTTTTTCTTCTTTTTTCTTACTATTTTTGTTCTGAACTGAAAATACCTTACAGCTCTGAATGTAAGCATTCCTCGGGGTCATAGAAAGAATTGTTTCATTTTACATTTCAGTACCTTGTTTTCTTCCCTTGTGTTTCACAGCCAGGGAACAGTTTACTGCCACTGATAATTTTCAGGGGACCTGAAAATACAGAGGAGGAGAATGAGCACTTTTCTCTGGGGGAAGCCTTCTCCTCTCATTCAGGACCCAGACCTCCATGTTTCTGATTGAAGATGTCACCTGACACTTGCTGTCAAAGGCCCTACATAGATCAAATGCAGATATTTGTATGAAGAAGGGCTTTTTGGTTTTTTTTTGAAAGGAAACCTATTGTGTTTCAAAAAAAAATCTAATGGAATGCTACGCAAGTCTGTTGGCTTCCACCTCAGATTCAACATTTTGCTTGTGCCTGAATAATTTCGCGATGAGCTCTGTGAGGTTTATTCTCCTGGGAAACCTTGCCAGTGCAGAGCAGCTCTTCCAGTTAGTCGGTCCCTCCTGAACACCTTTTTGTGTGGCTGGGAAGTTGAGATTTGGCTCTAACTCTTGAGCTTGCCTGTGGAATCATATGATGTTTGCCTCTACTGTTGCCATGTGCTCCAAGGCACTGCTTGTACCTATATGAAACTGAATTTCGAGGCTTGTGGTGGGAAAAGAAAGACCCTGGGGCAGCAGGAAGGGGAAATTTTGGAGATTCTATAGCTTAAAAGGTTTTTCAGCACCAGAGGCCCTGTACCCAGAGGAAAGGTGCATACAAACAGAGGCATTCAGCTTATGCATTTAAAATGTTACTCAACCAACCCATTTTCCTCACTGTTCTGTGTTTGTAAAGCTTACTGCAGTCCCAGACATTGCATGCAGGCCAGCTCGGTGGAGATGCTCCGTCAGTGGCTTCTGACCACCAAACCACTCTTTAGCTGGTAGTATAAAGTTGGTGCTTCCACAAAGATCTAGTATCACTTTCTCCATGATAATTAATTGGTAGCTTCATCCGACATCCTCTGAGTATGAATTAATTTCTCTGAAGTTTTACAACTTTAAATTGTTGTGAAGGACTGTTGCCTGCTAGAAAGAAGCCATATTTTTAAGTGCTATTATTTTAACAGATTCTAAACAAAGTCATGTGAACCTAGAACAGTCGAAGTCCATTTTCAGAGTGGTAGTCATCTGAAACGAAATTTGTGCCATAAGTCTCAAATCTGCTTTCGCCTAGTCATTGATTTCTTCAAAAATTGCCACTGCATCAAATTGAAAAAAAAGAAAAAAATTCTGTGTTTTTAAGCAGTATGTATCACATTATTGACTACTTCTTGAAGGCTTCTAAGGCCTATTAAAAAAGTGCTTTCTAGTATGTTCATTTAAAGCTTTTTGTTATGTGAAGTTATGAAAGTTTGGGGAAATCTGCTTATTATCTAGGAAGACATACACTAATGCGAATTATAGTGCCAGGCTCATCAGTCTGTATTGTTTGGTGCTTAGACAAACACTTTGGTGTTTGAGAACAATACGACAGTGAGCACAAAAACAAATAAAAAAGGAAGAAGTTAAAAACATTATTTAACAAACAAATCATCTGTCTCATGTCATTCAATAAGTGATAGATCTACTTTTTTAATGGCTGGTACTAAGCTAAATAATTATAACACACCCCAGTAAGCAATGAGGACACAATATAATTTTAAATAAAAATTCAAGTATAGTTGTGTTTTAAATTACTTCCTGCTATAATCATAAAACACATAATTATCTCGTAGGCATACGTGGAGAAGTAGGGTGAGTGAGAAATGTGAAAAATATTTTTTGCTTGCATTTCTTTACAAACTGGGACTTTCTAAAATATATCATACCAATTGTCAGCCTTCAAAAGAAAGCTTTTATCATAAGACCTACTGCTCATGCACACAGAAAAGGAAAATCAGAAGTTGATTAGATTATCATACTCTTTGTGGTTTTTATCCTGTTTTTCCACAATTCAGAATCTGAGTAAGGGGGCTTGTGGATTAGTTTTAAATTATTTTTGTGTGTTTTTGTTTGGTTTGGGGTTTTTGAGTACTCTGGTCTCTTCTACTGTATAAATTTTGATGGTAATTGGAAGTCTTGTGTTTGATCTCTCAATCTATTGCTATGGAAATGAAGGCTATTGCAGAAATTCTTGCTTTATGCATTTGTTGACAGATTCAGAAGGGAGAAAAGGTGAAAAAAACCCCCAAAACATCCTTGATAAAGAAGGGGGGAAAAAGACAATGTCAAAAGTGTTGGTTTAGGATGACTATTTTTGATTCTTAAAAAGTTCATTGCATTTGGATTCTACATTTGATTTTTGTGTTCCATATAATACCAGTTCTAACTATTTTTAATTATATTCTTAACATGAGCTGATAGAGGAATTTCAGCATTAATTGTGGATCCCTTTGTGACTTTTAATACATGATTAACTACTTTGCTAGTGCATTTGACTGCTATGCAGCATTTGAGTCAGCAGAATCATTAATGGCTTGTAATGATGTTTGGCTTTTAAGATAACTAGCTAGAACTAGTCATGTTATAAAATGTCATATGTTAGACAGGGCTTCAGTTAAACTTAGCACTCAGCATTAAATGATGCCTATTTCTCCCCCATTGTTTGACTAGAATGGGAAATATGAATGAACTAATTCAGTGCTAGGAACAGAAGAATTCAAATCTTAGAAATCCAGCCCAGGGGAAAGCTAATGGAAATGGGGACATCTCCAGCACTTTGTTTAACTGCAGTAAAGAACTGCAGGAGAAAATGGTTGTAAAAAAGCCAGGGAATTATGGAGGAAATATGAACTACACAGCACTCCCATCAAAATGTTGCATTTCCAAAAGAGAGCTCAGGAGAGAGGTAAAAGCATGGTGAATTTGGCTGTACTTGGCTGTCTACTTTGTTCCTTTTTTTTTTTCCTGGTGGAAAGGAATATCGCAGCTGGGAAAAGGGCTTTGAATAGAAACCACAGACCATGGACAGTTTACATGGGTAAGCTTGCAATGGGTAGACTTGCAATTAACTCCAGATAAAACAGCAAATGTGTCAAATAAAATAGGATACTGTGAGTGGACCCCAAACTTGCAGAGAATAAAGCTCTGGTGGTGAGTGCTAGGAAAAAAACTAAGGTTGTTAAACTCCAGAGAAAGACAGACAGGCAGGCTCTCAAATAGTTGCTGATCATTTCTTCAGGCCATGTCCACAGTCAGGAATTTCTGGGATAATCTGTATGTTGTGGGAAGCTGCTTTTGGCGTGATACCCTCACAAGATGTATGTTAGAACTAACTTCTAAAGAGATAAAAAAACCCTTAGCAGCTACCTTCACTGGGATATTAGTATTGTGTAGAAGACATCTGGGTGGTGGTTTTTTGGATGCACATAGTCCTGAGGCAGCACCTGTTCCCAAGCTGATTTCATTCAGTAAGCTGTTTCATTCCTAGCCAGTGCCTGTCTTGTGCTGTTTGTGAGGTCTCTATCCCTCCCTGTTCTTTTTGTCATTGTGTATCCTGCTTGCTATCCAGAGAGGGAATTGCTGTGAATAAAAGATTATAAGAGAAGAGAACCTAATTTGCTCTGCCCACAAGAGATGCTCTGTGTAAATAAAGAGAGATAATGGAAAACTACCTTCTGTCCTGAAAAGTGAATGTGAATGACACGTGGGTGGAGGCACAACCAGTATTTGAAGGAGAATTTTGTGACAATGACTTATCTTTTTCTTGAGTAAGAAGGCAGGGTTGACGTACAGAATGCTGAGGCTGCCTCAGATTATTTTTTATTTCATTTTAATCTTTTATTTTTCTCCTTTATTTCCTTTGGGGTTTGGGTTTGGTTTTTTTTTTTCTTCTTTTCTTTTTTAATTTTTTTTTTTTTCTTTCCTTTATTTTTCAGTTCTAAAACTGAGTAGGACTGGAATATAGCCCTTCTGTAAACTATCGTTACTAAGTCTTGGAAAAGTGCTATTTTGACTATGCTGTTGCTTCTTCTTTCCAACACTGAATGTATTGGGTTTCAGAGCTCTACTCTAAATGTCTGCCCTGAGGAATAAGATATATGTAGGGAACTTGCAAGGTCAGAGATGATACAGTGTAGAAATCTGCTGCTTTTTTTTAGAAATCTCAAGTATGTATTTCCTGCCTCTTTCCTTATTCAGTGAAGATACATAAAGGCTAAATGTAGAAGAAATTGAGCTTCAAGCAAGTTTCTAACATAAAAACACAGACTCAAAATAGAACTTGGCAAGTGGATGTTATCTTTCATCCATAGATCACAATCTACAATGGGTACTTTGGGACTTGCAGCCATGCCTGGCTGGACAGGGGAATTTGGAGTCCTTTGCCTTTCCTCTTTCTAAAAAAAAAGTCCTCATAGGTTTGATTGCTTTTGACCAAAGCATATGTGTATGAAAACTTTTCCTCATTTGGAGGGAAAAAAGGGCACTTGAAGGTTAGGGACTAAATTAGTTGTATTTGGCGGGGGGGTGGGGGGTTGCGGGGGGATGGGAGGGGGGAAGGAGGGAAATTAAATTCACTTGATGCAAAATATGTATCAGCCAGACTTTCTTTTCCTACTCCTGCCACAAACATTTGGCACACTGTGTATTTCATATACATATGAACAACATATTTGATGTAGCAGGAGCAAGCAGCCATTCTTCAAATCAGTTAAGACCAGAGTGCTGCTATTAAAATTGTTTTATAGCTAGCAGGCACCCCATATTGTTTGTAGAAGAGCAATTAATGTAACCCATATTTCTGGGAGGGAGGGCGAGGTTGTGTCTTTCCTGTAGCTTAACATTTTTGGTTCTGAGGTTCCCTTGTGGAACTGAGAGGTTTATTAATAAATAGTATGTATCATATTTGGAAGGCTGCTGATTTTGAGCTGAGCAAAGGAAAGCTTGTGGTGAGTTTCTGGCTTCCAGCCATAATCATTTGAAGTGGCTTTGTAATTTCTGAATAGGCATGTGTTGTTCCCTTAACTGATCATTCTGAAGTTTTCAGCTTATCTGCTTCCAACAGATTCCTGAGATGTAGATAATTATTTGAACGGTCTGATAGGTGTCCCCTCCATGGGTAGTTGCCCCTGAAATCCCTGACTTTCAGCAGGAGGAAAGCAACTTGCCTAAGCATCAGCCAGGATCAACGGCATGTCAGTTGCTCAGGGCTTTGTGTGCTTGTCCAAGTGGAATTGGCTTGAGGTCTTCCAGGGCTCATCCCTCCTCTGAGGGGAAGGGGGACCTGCATATTCAGTTGGTTTCTTTTAAAGCAGATGAAGTTTTATGAAACTGATTTGTGTTAGTAGCATATACTGGGACCAGTTATGGCACAGCTAAATAATTAACAACTTAAAGTTGTCAACACAGTCTATTTTCAATGTTTGTCACTAAATTTCATTGGAATTCTGCCCCCGCCAAAGGAGATTGGACTTCAAACCAGTTGGTACTCACTTTATATTGTTGCAAGCTGCTGAAGAAATCAGAAGTAGAAAATTTGTTTCCTTTACCATACATTGCAGTTACATCTTCAGTGATTATTTTCTGGATAGAGTGATCCAAGCATTTATTGACAAGTCTGCAAAATGTTGATGGCGTTCTGTTTTTCAGCAAACAAGATTTCTAGGAACAGAATTTAGGGACCAGCCAGTAGTTTAAATACCATTTTGGCTGGCAACATTATAAAAGTATTCTTTATTTTTAGAGACTTTTCAGCCCATGCTGTACAATATCAGATATGTTGGATGGAACATAAGTGCTGCAGTAAGTCTTGTATATTTAGTCCATAAAGCATACTATTATGACTTTTTTTTGAGAAATCTTCTATATTTGCAAGGCATTATTCCCCTTAGATGGTGGTTGTGACGGGTTTTTAAGCTTGGAAACCATTCTACAAATGCAGGTTAACTTTGTTGGGGGATGGTGAGAGTGTGAAGGCTGAAGCAGTAGGAATAGGACAGCCAAAGGGGAGGTAAAACTAGTGCTGCTTTCAGACCCCTGTGATACCTGTGCAAATTTCCACCCAACAGAACTGAAGCCATTTCTCCATTATCCTGACTGTAATACTCTGTCCTGAGACTGAAATGGAGTCCTGTATTTCTGCTGTAAAATAGGCAAACTCAGGTGGAAAGCTATAAGTCAACAGATAGGTCTTTCTTGTGAGCAAATAAAGAATCAGTTTTTCCACCTATAGCTTGTTGTGATGTCTGGTGTGTTTTAAGGGGTCCATCACCTATTCTGGAAGCAGTGCTTCTGGAGTGGATATCTCTTGGTGCCTTTTTCAGGAGAGTGAAGACTTCAGAGTGAGCTGCACAATGAACTGTTAGTACATCCCTGCAGAGCAATTATTTATCAAAATGCTCAGTGAAACTGTATACAAAACTATTTTCTTTTCTTGTTTTATTCAGAGGTCCTTTTTCTGAGAGCAGTGTGATCTTACTTACAAGCATGTTTTCAACTGTTGTTGCACTGTTGCTGCTGCTTGATCTCAGTTTGCTTAGAAGTTACTTTTCTCAAGGAAGATGCCAGAGCTATTAAAGCTTAAATCTAAATTGCAACACACAGAGTAACAACTTTACAGCTGAATATAAACTGGTTGAGTTATAATGAAAAATTGCTCCTCACTAGTAACAAACGAAGCTCCAAGGCATAACGCTGAGCACACTTTAAGAAGAAAAGATCTTACTGTTTTCATCTTTAAAGTTAGACCTATGGAGAAAACACTGGTGTTTTTCCCTGTGTGTGGCATAGTCAGCTGGCCATCTGCTATTAGGAGAACAAAATGATTACAGGCTGGGACAGAGGACTTCTCCACCATAAAAGTGTGCCAGCACATGCTAAGGTTAACTTTTATCACCCATAACACTTAATAAAAGGATTACAGGGATCTCAACAGAGAAGATTCTGCCTTTTGTATTGTCTTCAGAAGTGGCCTTGATTTATAAATAAGAAGTAATTAAGGATTTATAAGATATGATCGGACACAGTTTCATGGGTCTGTGCAGCAGAGTGAATATATACATTGTGCATGCCGAGTGCAGCAGTAGGAATGCTGCACAAACTGTGATAAGTAACAAGTAAACTGTGGGGGTTTTTTGCTTTGGTTTGTTTTGTGGGGTTTTTTTCACTGGAATCTATAGTGTTTTCTGACTGCTCAGAAGCTTATGCCTGGCATGTGTTATTGCTTAATTATATCCTGTAGTGTGATTTGCAATACACGCAATCTGATCCTGGAAACAAATGGTCTTTCAAAATTATAATGTGTTCTCCATCCTTATTAAGTCTTTGGATTTTGTTGGCATGTGAGTATGGGCTGCTTTCACTCTCTTCAATTTCTCCTTGTAAAAATTAAAAAGTTGTTTTTTACTTTTAAATCTTGACCTATCGATAGAGTCTCCCATCAGGTTGTCAGCTATTTCAAACCCTTAAAATCCCTGAACAAATTAAATTACAAATCTTTCTGTGACTGTTCATCTTCTAACAGGCTTTTGTTATCTTTCCATCAGTAACTTTATTAAGAGTGATTGCCCTGTAACTCCTTGCTTCTGGCTCCCCCTCTGGCTGAGCAGTCAAACTTTTAGAGGTACAAAAATGTGTAACACCTTTCTGTTGAAACTTTTGAGGAGACATTGAAAAACCATGACATAAATAGTTTTTGTTTTAATTTAAAAAAAAAAAAGAGAGATAGAGAATGCCCCAAAAACCCCCACCAAAAATACCCCCAGCAAAACCAAAAAGAAATTACTGAAGCGTCAAAAGTTGTAATGTCTTTAGCAGGATTTTGAATGGGATTTTAAGACCTCTTAGTAATTTATTTGGCTCCCATGGGCTGCTTCTAAGGCTACTAACAGTAAGGCTTCAGTGTGTTTTGAATGCCTGCTGACATTAGAGAAACTAGGATAGCTGATATATTTCACAAGCTATTTTACTCCATGTTTCTTAATTATGAACAGTTAGCTTGAGTGGGTGGTGTTTTTGACAGTCTTCTGAAGAATATTGCAAAAAAGTCATTGCAAATCCTCTGTTAGAATGTGATACAGACTACAGGGATGTGACATCTCTCTTGTGTTGTTTGTTACTGAATACCTCAGCCGTCGCTAACTGATCCTGTTTTTCACGGTGCGGGCAACTTTGATGTGGTCTTTGTCATATAAAAAAAAGTAAAGAATTTAATACAAAAGCTGTAGGATAGCTGAAAAAAACCCTTAGTGACTCCAAAGCCCAAAATGTCTGAACTGCTTTTGAAATATTTTTTCACGTTTGTCAGAATTTCTCTGGTGTTGGCTCTGATCACTCTAAAAATTCAGGTGGCATTATCATTACATTCTTGCCCTGCAAATAAAAATGTCTTTAACTATTCACTTGAGTAGTCCCAGCAGAATTACAGCAATTTGGCTGAACTGTATTTGCATGCAAGGTTAAGACCAAAGAGGCCAAAGATGTTTCTAGTCATATTGAAGGGAGGTTTTTATGGACTGAGAAATGGATTCTGAAAGGGTAAAACTCCTTTTAGGATCCTGTCAGGATTGTCCGAATGACAACCTGGATAAAGAAGAATAAAATATGGACATGCTTAACAAGAGGAAAGAAGAAAGGGTAGATACTAGTAGTTAGCTCCTAATCTGTTTTTCATGCTGCAGCATTAGCTTTTTGTTCTGTTCCTTGGGCACCCCTACATGCCAAACTGACAAGTTTATTCACCGTTCTGCTTTGCACATGAAATGATGACTGAAGTTACCTAAAATGGTGACTAACCAATATAATCTTCCACCAGACGTGTTTTGTGATGCTACTTTCTTAAAGTACCCCAACAATCTTCATTACAGTGGGTTGTATTTGAGAGACAGGGCAGTCTGCCTCAGAGGGTCAGGAGCAGCCCACGGGAATTCTCCCTTGCATTTTTTCCTGTGCTGCTACTACCAGAGGACAGAACATGTCTACTGAGGTTTTCATGGGAAAAGGAGATGGGGGGATTTTCTGAGTTTGTCAATATTTTCATAGTATTTAATTTCATTTTTGTGGTATTTCAGTATTATCTTTAAACCCTCTAAGGGATAAAATAAAGTTTTGAAAGTACAAAAGATGAGAAGTATAATATTATGCATAGCTTGTCAGAAGTGAAAATTAGAGCATGCTCCCTTCTTTCCCCCCTGCCCCAAATTACATGTTGGTGCTTTAAAGTCACTTTTGAGCTGTTATTCTTAAAGTGGTTGAAGTAGCCCAGGTAAATTTGAAATATTGGTGTCAGTCTTTGCAGGGACCATACTGAGTGTGGGGTTGGGAGGGAAACTCCCCTCTGGTCTGTTCAGCCTGTCCAGAATCCATTCCAGTGTCCCTTGTCCTTTCCACTGGATATTTGGAAAAGCTGTGCTGCAGGGTTACTGCCAGGGACAAGGTGAAACCATATCTCCCTGCTTCAGAGAGCCCTTGGCTTTTTCGTAGTTTTGGAGCCTGCTTCTCAGATCCGGGTTAATAGGCTAATGATTCCGTGAAGTGAGTCAAGAGAATGAGCAAGCTGCTTCTGTTGTGGCAAGAGGGGAGGAAATGAGACCCAAGGGAAGGCTGAGCTTCCTGTGCTGGAGTCATGCCTGAGCTGGGTTACACGTTATAGTTTAACAGTCCTGTAGATCAGGCTTAAGGTTCAGCAGGCTTGCTAGTTTCTGGTCCAGTAGAGTTCAAAAACAGAATGAATTTTCTTGTTATGGGGGTTGGATGATCCATAAAGGATTGAATTACAGTTTTCCAGAAACCTAAACTACCTTTTTAATATGTACAGTTGTTACTGAGTATGCCATTTGGGTGAATTCAGATACCACTGGGAACAGAAAAATACATTATACAAAGGATTTTAACATTATGTTTTACATCTACTTTTCTGATTTGTCTGCTAAGAGAGCAAAAAAAATAAGAGGGAAAGAAGTATGGAACTTAATGAATATTTACATTATTTAACCTATTTTGTTGATTGACTGCTGAGAATATTCTCTGTCTTAATCCGAGATCTGTAATTTGATTGCCTCTTCCCTCCTGCACTTTGCTGTCTTGGAATACAGTTTATGGTCATGCTTCGGACTGCAGCTGCAAACAGGTCCAGGGGGGAGGAATCAGGCATAGTCTTTGTTCAGAAGTGTTGATGTTTTTCATTATGATTACTGCAACTGCAAAAGATCTGAGACAGGGTAGGTCCTCCTTTTTTCCTCACATTATCCCTTGCAAAATACAGCCTTTCCACAGCAGAAGCCTATGTCCTCCTATTTTGTTAAGTTTATAACATTTGGGGAGCAACTAAATAATTATGTGATGGCTAGCATCCTTTATTTTTCCTTCCTATATTGTAAATTACAGTTTTCTGCATGGCTGTGTATAACCAACCTCAGCTAGTTATGCGTGGCAGCTCAGAGCACCACATAGCCCAGCTTTGGTCAAAGCTTCCATGGTCTGTTGCTGTTAGCCAACACAGCTTTCCGATCACCTTAGTCTCTGAAATACCTATGTCTTGCCTCACTATCACACCCAGGGCTGGTGACTGCTAGTTTTGTGTCACCCGAGTCTCAGGTTTACATTTTAAGATATTTTATCAGTATCTTCATACTTGGACTCTTCAGGGAAATCAGAAACCAAGACTGGGGTTACTTTAGGGAGAATGAGGCGTCACATACAGGCGGCCGGTGCAAAGCAGAGCTTATGGCTGCGAGTAGTATTTGGGATATCCTGACCCCTGATCCCGTATATGTAGTATGTGGAGGTAGGAGTCCAGAGCTGTCCTGCAAGGAAAGGGCATGATGGATCTCTGTTCTCAGAAATCAGGGAGAAATGCTGCCAGGTTATCAGCACAACCCCAATGCCCCTCTGACTTGCACCTGCAAGTCATCTGCTTTGCCAAAGAGGATGGATGCACTTGCTGAGTGAGCTGCAGAGCTGTATTCACCATGACTAAAGCTATTAGTTAAGCCAAAATTTTGTGGAGGAAAAAAACCCCAAAAATTAGAGCACTGAACTCACTGGGAGAGAAGAGAAAGGGTAGGGCTGGATCCAAGGCAGAGTATGTGCCCCTACTGACCATACCATATTTCAGGGTAACTTAAGCATTCCCAAACCTTCAGGGTCTCTTAGAAGTACTGACTGTTAAGTAGAGGGAAGTTCTTAACCTTCATAGTAAAGGTAACTATAACATGCTAAAATGAATGTTTTGCTAAAGCATGATTAAGTAATAACATACTTAAGTGGAAGTCAGGGATTTATTTCCAACTTCCTAATCAGGTTCTATCTGCCTGGCACACATGCAAGTCATAGAGTCAAATCTTGCAACGTGTGTAAACTTGGACAAGTTTTAAACTAACCATGTTAAGCTACTGGTAGGAGTATTGCTGAGGGAGCACTGCAAAAGCCCAAAAACCTACCTACATACATGAACAAGCTCAGAGAGCCCCTGCCTGCTCTGAGATCAGTGCTGCCTCATCTCTGGCCCTACATAGGTGCCTGTGCTGCTGACATAAAAACAGGATGTAGCCAAGCAGCATTACATGGTTTACTGTGGCATGGATGTCATCTGAACTTTAAAATAAAAGTGAGTTCTCATCAGTGCTTTATGTGAAAACAAATTAGATAACCTAAGACCCTGAAAGAAATTGCACAACCTTAATCTTTCATCCACAACTTCAAATTCTGAAAGTGTCTCTTCTATAATACTCATCAACATTTTGCTTTCCAATACCAATATTATCTTGGTATTTATTGCTGGTTTTATTTTTTTTTTTCTGTATTTAGTATTTGGCCTTTGAATCTTGTAATTGGCTGTTCTTAATGTAGTGTTTTTAATGTTAGAACAGGTATTTTTAAATATCATCAATACCTTTCCAATAAATTATGCTTAATCTGGAGTGGGGAGTTGATGAGGGGAATGAAAATTGTGAATATATGATAAAACAGAATTAGTTCAGAGCTGAGAGTCTGAAAACCAAATCTTTCAGTGACCTCCTGGTGTGTTTGCTCATTTGTATGCAAGAGTTAAAATTCGGTTTAGATGGAAGGAATGTAGATGCTATGTCTCAAAAGTTAACAATGGTACTGACCTAAAGTAAATGATTTGCTAATTATAACAAACCAGGGAGAATGTTTCCACTGTGCCCCTGTGGTGTATGTTTTTTAGGCTGTTCATTTATATTGGAAAAATGTTCATATTTGAAGCAATTGTGCACTGTGTGTAGAGTTTCCAAATAAGATATGAAACTAAGAAAAAAAATGCTCAAGAAAGAATATTAAAGTATTAATTCTACAATTTGTCACTGCCCCAGTACACATTTGCAAATGGAGCAGTAAAGAAGCACTCGTTTTCTGAGAGTTTGCCCACATGTAGTGAGCCCAAACTAACAAATTAAATGGAACAGAATTACAGCCAATACTAATTTGCGCTCTGGCTCACTTACCATGTAATTTTTTCCTGAAATATATTCCTATTTTCGAAATGGTTTGAGTATCAAAATGCTTTAGAATATTTGCTAATAGGCTGTGAATTACCACGGTGAACAACATTCACTAATGTTTATTCCAAGTAGTTATACACTTTTCTGGTTTTTAACTCATTTACTTCCAGTGTTAGGAAATTTAAAAATTATCTCTTCTCTATTGCAGAAAATCATCCATTTTCCTCTGAAATAGCATAAGATTCTTCTCTGATAGACCCAGTACATGTCTGAAGGGAAAAAAATTGGTCCTTGCTGTAAATAAGTTAGAAGAAAAAGCTAAAACAGGAGACTGACAGAAACAAAGCTCAAGGAAACATGGGGCATTACTGGCTTAGCCACTTCACATTAATGGTTTTGTTTTGTTGTTTTGGTTTTTTGGGGTTTTTGGTTTGGTTTGGTTTTTTGGGGTTTTTTTGAGGCATTGTTATCAGGAGAGATTTTAGATAAGGAATAAGGAGGAAAGGAAACTGGCCCAGACCCAGCAGAAGAAAGCACCCATGAACTTGTGTAACACTTACCTGCTTCACAGCTGTGGCCCCATCAGAGATGGAGGTGTTACATGAAAGACGGTGAATAACAACCTTGAATACGTACATGAGTTGAAATAAATAAGCATTTATTCAAGCAAGAGTGGGAGGAAGTCTTTTTGTTAGCTTGAAGGAAACTCCTTTTAAAAATTTCCTTTCTGCTTCTGACCACTCTTTGTTAACCCAGGAGTTGAAGAAGAAAGCTCCCTACCTTCTGCTTTATCTTCACCTAAAAATATAATGTGTACCATGGAAGTTCACTTTACTGGAAAGCCCAAGGCACATTTTAGTAAATGTAACATTTATATACTCTTCTAGATATTTATATTCATAACTCTGGCTGCATTTTGTGCTTTGTTTTGCTTGCATGGATAACGGTTGTGATGGATTTGTTCACCCTAGATGATATTTATTCCTTTTACTTCATTACACATAATCCACCTGTGCTAGATCTTAAGGTCTGTGTACACTTTATACTCTACTAGAGAGCTTATCAGCTTCTCTGCAGGCAGCTCAATTTGAATTTTAAAACTGAAAATGAATGAATTTGTGCTGCTTCTTCAGCTTCTCACAGAGATACCCTTGCACCCTCCTAGTGGTGTGATAACTGGGGGATATCAAGCTTGCAGAGTGTTGTTGATTTTGGCTGAAGGGTTTATGATTTCATTCTGATCAGAAGCTACTTCTACTATTATTATTTCTGCACTTCTCCACCTCTTTCTCCTTATGAGAATGTCTGAGATTTGTTGGCTAGGATAAAGACATCAGGGAGAACAAGAGAAACTGGTACTTTTTATTTTAGATAGACTCAAAGTCCAGGCCCAAGCGTATAAATAATGTTCATGTAAATGATTCAACTTCATCATCCTGTAAGACAAATTGTTAACTCACACATGGATTTCAAGGCAGGTAGGTGTTTAAGAAGTTGCTGAATATCATTGAAATGCCTATTGATACCTGAGTTACTGAACCTTCTTTATGATGCACACCTAAAGTCTCAATAATGTCAGATTTTTTAAATTGAGTCTATTTCAACTTATGAATGCATTAATTTCTTTTAACTTGTCAGTGTACCACAATACACTCAAGCTAATAATCATCAAAATATGGAATCATAGAATGGTTTAGGTGGGAAGGGACCTTAAAGATCACCTATCATGGGCAGTGACAACTTCCACTAGACCAGGTTGCTTGGGGCCCCATCCAACCTGGCCTTGAACACTTCCAGGGATGGGACACTTGTCTGGGTGACCTGTGCTAGTTCCCTACCATCTTCACAGGAAAGAATTTCTTCCTGGCACCTAATCTAGACCCACCCTCTTTCGGTTTAAAGTTCTTATTCCTTGTTCTATCACTATTCTCCACCCAGCCTGTATTTGTGCTTGGAATTGTCCTGATCCAGGGGCAGGACCCTGCACTTGGCCATCTTGAACCTCATGAGATTCGCACAGCTCACCCCTCAAGCCTGTGAATCCCTTCCCTCCAGTGTGTTGTCCACATCGCTCCAGTTGCTGTCAGCAGCAAAATTTTTGAGCGAGTGCTCAATCCCGCTGTTCATATCCCAACAAAAATGTTAAACAATGCTGGTCCCAACACCAACCCCTGAGGAATGCCATCAGCCACTGGGGTCTACTGGGATATCGAGCCCTTGACCCCAATTCTTTGAGTGCAACTGTCAGGCCAATTCCTTGTCCACCAAGTGGTTCACACATCTGATTTGGAGATCAACTGATCAGTTCTGTGATACAATTCTGTGATATGTCAGGTTGCTCGGAGCTCCAGCCAACCTGAACTTTAAGACTTCCAGGGCTGGGGCCTCTACAGTTTCTCTGGGGAACTTGTGCCAATGTCTCACCACGCTTTCAATATCAAAATAAGTGTTTTCAAACTTTTGTTCCTCATGTGGACTAGAGGATGCCTTTCTTCCTACAAAAATTGTGAGTCATGTAAAGCAGGATGATGTTGAAATAGAAAATTTTCTTTCGCCCCTTCTTTTGATTTCTCTTGTCATAAAATACACTTTTATAATCGCTCTTTAAGAGTCACTTTATAAAACAATGGGCAGAGTGAAGCAGGGAGAATATATACAATGAAAATCAAGTGTGTGTAGTTATCATCCTGTTCTTTTAATGGGGAATTGATGAAACACAGAGGAAGAGTTAATTGCTTCTTCATTTAAGCAGAAGTGATTTTTATTTTCAAATATTCTGTCCAGTATGTTTTAACACTGCAAAATTCATGGCTTCATATTTCCAGTATCCTCAAACAGCATATCCTGTATTTTGAAATATATTTTTGTTTTTATATTACCTATATTTATTTCTTAATACATCTAAAACTCTATTAAATACAGATCTGACTATGACCTAAGGTATTTTTCATGAAGTGTAACTTTACTGTATTTTTATTGGAATTAATGCAATTAATGCTACTTGTACTTGCTGGAAATGCAGAAGAAAGGCATTTTTTGATAATTATTAGAAATTCTAACACAGTGCTTTTGTTTCTTGACCCCAGATTTTATCTGTTATGGATGTAGCCTTGGGTTTTCCATCTAAATTTCATATGTTTTCCTTCTTTTTCATTATAGTGCTCAAATGATGTCTCTTTCAGTGATTTAAAATGGTTTAGAGTCATGGATACACTTACATATGATACCAGTGATATTCTTCCTTTTTTTGGTATGTAAAGATGAAAGCAAATGCTATTAATGAAATGTTAACCCATTTGATGTTGCCCTTTTAAATTTTACTTCTTGAAAGTTTATCTATATTTCTTGTTGTTTTAACCCTGGTCCTAATAATTTGTTCAGAGGTGTGATTGGATTTATTTATTTTCCTTCACATTTGAAACCCATACCATCCTAACTGAGGTGCGAGGAAGAGCTAGCTTGTTCTAGGTTTTTCTTTTCCAATGCAGAAAATACAAATATCATAGTATAGTGATTAGCTGGACTGTATTCATGTTAATATCTAAAAGAATCTATGTGTATGGCATCTGTTTCATCTTAGCTGGCTAGGGATTTGGAGCAATCTGCAGACAGTGAAGAAACTTCATTAGCCATTTAGTGCACCAGTACCGAGTTAAGTGATGGAATACCTTCTCTTCTGTACAGTGTAATTTTGTTGAGGAGATAAATTGCAGGGTGCATTTTGTCGTGTTGTGTTTTCATGTTAGTTGATTGTAATTATTGTTCATGGGGTTACTGAAGTTAATTTCTATATGGGAGAGATATGTAATTTTCCTAGCTATAGAATGCAAAACATGTTCAACTGTCACTAATATATTTAAGTTTCATTAGAGGGAATTGTTTATCCTGATTAGACAGAATTGTAGCATGCCTGAAAGAAAAGTAGAGTGGTTATAGGATTTGCTTACAGTTATGCACTCTGCATTTAAACATGTTTATAAAAGGAAACACTCTCCAAAGTAAGTAAAACAAATTAAGTGGGCAGAATTGTGATTTTCCCAGCTGTCCACAGTGATGGTGTGACTTCATTGATACTTTCTTTTCCCTTCTATTTTCATTTTGGCTGCTGGCTGCTAGTTGCATCCCATGCCTTGCATTACTAGGAAGAAAATGTATTAGGTCTTAATTTCTGAGCCCCGTGACTTGCACTTTCTAATAAATCTGTAGAATTTGAGGATTAAATTGCACAGCTGTTTGTAAAATAAATTGGATGTGACACAAGCTGCAGGTAAGATGTCTCAGAGGTTTTTTTCTAGACTGAAAAGAAATCTAAAATACTCGTGGCCTTCAAGAAAAATCAAAAGCACCTTTTTGGGAATACAATGCTTTTGAGAGAGTGAACTTAAAACCAGCAAACCCAAGTCAGGTAGGCCAGTGCTAGGTGGCAGCTGCAGGCAGGTGTGTAGCATTTGCACAGGCACGACATTCAAGAATCCTGATCAGAGGTTATCTGCCCTCTGACCTGCTACAAAACACTGTGCATAAGTGAAGGGCCAGGCTGATTTCTGCTTTTCCCAATGCACTCATGTTTATCCCCTGAAGAGACAAGATGTTTTCTCTCAGGAAAGCAAACATACTTAGATGGAAGGTATTTGAATAAAAAGGGACTCATTTTGGAACATATATGGAAATCTGTCCAACATTAGACTTTTTTAGAAGCCTAGCATTTACCTAGATTTTATGGACTGCTTTGTGATGAGTCAGTTTTATATTGAAAGAGATCTTTCTGCCTGGTGAGACGAAAGCTAATAAAAGAAACATTGTTTCTCTATCTGTGTTGTCACATTTTCCCTAAAAAGAGCTGTATTTGTATCATTCTGTTACAAGACCTTTGAAGGCTGTATTTCACCTTCACAAAGTGTAGCAGAGCTGTATAGTTTGTTGATATTTTCTGTCAAAAGGGAAAGCTCCACAGGCACTTCGAAAGTTAATGCTACACTGGCCTCTTAAACAGCAGGGAGAGGGAGGGGGTCAAATCTTACCATCTCTCTTATGACCTGTTGCTTAATATCCCTGTATCCTAGCTTTGTATTATTTTAGTAATAATGCAGTTTGTTGGCTGAGTGGTGGAAGTCCAAGGTGAAAAATTAAATAGCCCCTTTAAAAAAAAAAAAAAAACCAAACTAAAAACTTGCCCTTTTTTTCTCAAGAATATTGAGGTAATGAATGGCAAGTTCACTCTGGTCAGAATAATTAGGAGTACTATTTTTACGTATTCATCATCCCTGGACTCCATATACTTGCACTGTATATAGCAACAAGAGGTTTTTTAGCCATTTCACTGCACACTCTTGTTGTGTTGACTCCCCATCTTGGAATCCACATCTAGACTTGTTTCTTCTTCATTAGTCATAAAGCGGTCTGGTATTAAATATTAACTTCCAGAAAAACCACATTTATAGAGTGTAACCAATAGGTGAACATAAAAATTAACCTGCATTCCTTTCTGTCTTTCCTTACCCATATCCAAAACCGTGCAGTCTTGACTTTGAGAGCTACAGTTTAAGACTGTCAGATGTTAAACCTCTGTCATAACATTCAGTTACTTTCATGCATATTTCTTATGTATACACTGTATAGGAGTTTTTAATCACAAAACAGTACCTAAGGGATAACATTGTGTTCCCTGACAATTTTTTTTTTTTTTTTTTAATCTCTCAGTAACTGGAAGCTCTTCAACTACAGCTTCCATGAGATGGAAATGCTATTGTTATGATCTATTACAGAGGTCAGTGTTGGAAGAAGATTTCTGGAGAAAACCAGTGAATTTCAATTTCTAATTAATTCATTTTGTGCATCTAAATGTCTCTCCACCCTGTCCAGGCTCAGAGCACAATGCATACCTAATCTGCCAAAGTTTCCTGTTGATCTCCTTTAGGTCAGATTTCCTTTCAAAGCACCACCATTAGTAGTTCGTGTTTAGTTACCAAGGCAAGGAGTTTCTCCTGTCATGCACATCTTGGATTTGGAAAACTGCCACAATTACAAACACTTACTTGTTTTCCAGCGCTTGACAGAATGCCAGAATAGAACTGCTTTTAATTATACAAAGGCTGCTGTAATTGCCTCATCCTTTGCATGGCATATCCATTGTAGATTCTACTTTAAAGTATCACGGACTTTCTCCAAAGAGGAGGAGGTCTTACTCATCATTGTACTTCCTAATTTATCCATGCAGAGTAGCAATCTGTCCTTCCCTCTGAGCAAAGATTTAAAGGAGAATGACTGACATGAAAGTTTCCATTTTTGCAAGGTTTCCTGGCTCTTCTAAAATATGCCACAAAGTTTCTTAGGAATTTAAAGCTATGCTATATCTGTCCAGTGAGAACAGTATATTTTATGATGAATTTCCTCTGCTGTTTCATTATTTTTAGGACTGAATCCCCAAAAATGTAGCTTGAATGAGTAAGATTCTACTGAGATCCATTTTAGTGAAAAGTATAAATGGATTTATTTATGCAAGTTTGAAAGAAGCTGATAAATGAAAGTTACTTTAGCATCTATTCTTAAACACTGCTTCAACCCACAGTCCTGTGAATAACACAGATTACGAATCTGTGAGATTATATAAGAGGACAAACATTCATAAATACCTTTTATATCTTAAGCATATATTCTCACACTTCTGAATTTCTTCCATTCCCTTGCTTGCTGTTTATTCTGACACTAAATTAAGAAAGTAACTTGTGGAATAATTCATTCTGCACTTTCTTAAATGGAGATATTGGAAAGAACCTTCCCACTGATCAGATTATACTTAGAAAGAAGTGTTCTAGGCTGTGATGTGAGTTAGTTAGAAATGAATCCTTAATGGCAATGAAAAACAGACAGACAAAAAAAGTTCCCATCCTAAATATACTCTAGAAACCTATTGCCTAAAATTAAGTTTAAAACTTCACTATGATGAAAAATAAGTACTGAATTGTTGCAAATTCTTACAGTGCAGTTGGTGTCATGCTACATATTCAGGATTGGCATGACAATTTTCTGGATGTGGAGTTGTCTGATGACATTCAGTAAACTCTTACACATAAAAAGATATGAAGAAGTACTTCATTGGTTCCCTTGAATGGTGGATTTCTTCCTCCTTTCAGAGTGTGAACTTTATTAACATGTTTGACTAACTTGTCTTATATCAGAAAACATAAATACCAAAGGGAAGAGAGGTGGGGGCAAAAGAAGTGTAAGAGATTCTAAAAAAAAATGCCGATTTTTCCTAGCATTTCAGTCTTTTATTAAAGATAATGAAATTTAATTTATGACTGGTTTTGGTAATATCCATGCCCGAAATGCCCATAAGTCTTGTCAGAACTAGATAAAAGTAAATTTTGTAAGTGGAAACGGTTTCCTTAACAAGATTAAGAGTAAAACTGTGGAGGAGCAGTTCTGTGGGATTTGCTGTGTTTACCAAGCTGGCTGCCACTAACCATTAGTTACAGAATTGTTTATTGCTTGCCCTGTTCTCAGTTGCCAGGAGTTTTAGTTGTCTCTTGCATGGGAAAAAATATCAGCCGGAAGACTTTGGAGATTTCTGGATGCAAGGACTAAGTGCTATATGTTTGTTTGCATCAAAAATACAGAAGCAATATGATATGCCTGAGCTTTCAAGCAAGGACTTGACTCTTCACAAGGAATTTCTGTCAAGGGAGGAGTAGCTTTTTCTACTCCTGTGAGAATCCCACCGGAGTTGAAAGCCTTTGAAAAAATCACATCTCAGCAGAGACTTGTTAAGGTTTCAAAGACTAACCCCCCATAGATTCTGAGTGTTTAGAACACGACTGACCAGTACTGTTAGAGGTTGAGAACATCTTTACTGCTGTTGTGCTGGACTGCTAAAAGTCATTTCCATCTAGACAACAGAACAGAGTAGGACACAAGTGTGTGTCCCTGTGCTCTTCATAGTCTGGTAATTTCCTGGCATCACAGGGAGGGAATGAAAAAAAGGAAAGAGAGGTGAACCTGCAAAATGGGAAAAAACCTTGGCAGAAAGTCTGTGTGAGAGAACAGAGATAGAAGGTCAGTTCAATAGAGTGTAGGTTGAATAGGAGCTGGAAAGCTGCAATACTGAGGAGGCAGGATTGAGGCTGGAAATAGCTGGGCAGAAGTCAGGGGGAGCAGGGTCTACTAGGAGAAAAAGGGCTTCTAGATCTGGGGCAGACAGGAAAGATGGGACTTGAAAGGGGAAGCTTGTGGGATAACTAGTGCCACAAAGACTGGCATATCTGCCATAAGAGGAAAGACTGAGAAAGCTGGCACTGTTTAGTCTGGAGAAGAGAAGGTTTAGAGGGAAATTATCCATATGTACAAATACCTATTAAAAGCAGAAGAGGCAGAGGGCACAACTGAAATATGTAAAATACACAAGAAGAAACTTTACTGAGAAGGTGGTCAAACATTGCATAAGGTTGCCCAAGGGACTCTGGAATTACCCTCAATGGAAATATTCAGTACCTGACTGGACTGTGCCCTCAGCAGCCTGCTGTAATTGCTGACCCCACTTTAGCCAGAGAGGTTGGTCCAGACAATCTCCAGATGTGCCTTCTGACCTGAGCTGTTGTGTAATTCTGTGACAAAACAAAAGAGTCTATATGTGAGAAGTAATACTGGCAAGGGGAGTTAAGTAAGGGGAAAATTACATGTGGGTCATGGTTAGCCTACAGGATAGATAAGAAAGGATCAGATTTAGAGAAACCTGAGAAGTGAGCCTGAAATATAGTCTGCATCTTACTATTTTTTAAGTACCAGCAAAAAGCTGCAGAACTGACAACAAAGTCATCCCTGCAAAATGATGTTCCATGTCACTAGGTTGTCAATCCCTCCCTGTTGCCCCATTGCCTCAAAGCTGCAGTTCTCTCCACTGGGGACTTGAAAGCTCAAAAGCTATTGATGATTCTGGTAGATATCTGCATAATAGCACAAAAGGTTCTGTGAAGGAAGTTGCACACAGGTGTCAAAGTCAAGCCTTCATTAGTTAGGAAATGCCAGATTTTGATTGCCAGTGCAGTCTCTTATTTATTCTTCTTCAGGGTGTGTGCCGAGAGAATGTGCAATTGTCTCATTAGCAGTAATCTTTAGCTCATTCAGTGAGGAGGATGATTGTGCTCTGGGGTGTCTCATAAAGAATCAGGTGTTTTATAAAGGGGTTTCTTGGCAGTAAGACCCCTACTGGATTTCCAGAAAGTTGGAACTCATTGTCAAACAAGGCAAAAGACTTCAGGAAGAGAAAGAAACCTTTTTTGATGGAAGAAATTGAGCCCTACTCTCAAAAACCTGGATTCTCATGAAATTTTTGAGCAATTATAGGTAGATCTTATTAAACCAACTCTTTCACAAATGGCTATTGATAGAATTTAATCTGGGTCCCTGCACTGGGGTCCTGGAGAACAACCCACAGAACTGCTCGTTTTTTTCAGCTACAACTGGATTCAGTGGTAATTTCACTCTGCAAAATATTTAGGAATAGGAGCACTGCTGTATTTTTGACAGGCAATGATATAAGAAGGTAGCTGTATGGGGGAAAATGATATAATTTATTAGACCCAGTGGTACACCTGAAAAATAAGCAAGCAAACTTTAGGGCATATGGGCTCGTGCTGAGAATGAATGACTCTGTTTGCTGAACAGTCCCTGGACTGTGTGTGCAGCTTGCCAGGCTGGGTAAGAGGCATACCCCTGTGTGAGGGGTGAGGGAGGCCTCTGCTAGGGAAAAGGGAGTTTTTGACTAAGAATTAAGAAAATTAATATTTTTTGCTCTAGTCTGTTTAATGCACTATTGATACAGTTAGTTTTGTGCCTGTGATGTGGTTAAGTTTTGTGCCTGTGTGACTGGAAAATGTGAAAATAATGCATAGTTATCTGCTTTGGCATATGGAAATAAATAATAGGCAATAAGAAGTTTAGCATCAAATTTAGCTATTAATTACTAAGATGTCTAAGCAGAGAATGCAGTTCAATTCAAAATTTGATAGCTTTGCTTGAATTCAGTTACTGTTTTATTTTTTTTAACAATATGAAATATTGCCATGGTGATTGGTAAGGAAAACTCGTCTGCTTTCACTTGATCTGGTTGTGTGTACTGTAAATGTATTTAAGTAGATTCCTTGGCTCTACCCATGCCACACTGAGTTTTGCCAATTTCTTCCCTGAATCTCCAGTTTTGGACTAGTTTTCTTTTTTCTCCTTTTGAATCATAGTTCAGACCATTAGCTTTTTCTCTTTCTCAGCTGCCTCTGAGCATTCATAGTCCTTGGCAGAGTGCCCAGCAGTGCTTGTCCTCACCAAATACTATTCACATGCTTTTAAAGTGACACTTCATGTAGAAAAAGGGAAAACTAGTATCAAAATAAATAGCGAGGTCAATACAGGCATAGCTAGAACATTAGATCTTGAGCCCATAGCTCTTTGTGATATATTTGTGATACCTGATGAAATCCACTTAATTTTTCTAATCCTTGCTGGAAAGTCACAGCATGTGATTTCAATTTATTTATTTCTCTAGAGAAATTTTGATGTTCGAGCAAGTTTTCTTTACATAAGGAAACTCTGAGCAGCGGGGAGAGACAACTACGGTCTAGGGCTTTGTTTTGCATATTACTTGAATATTTTTTAAGTTATTTGCTGGCCTCTTTATTAATTGCAACCTTTGAGTTGACCATAAGTGATTCAAGTAAAGCATACTTGATTTTCTCCTAATTCCTATAGAGACATGGTTTGCATATCTGAAGAAGTTTCTGGAGGTGTCTGAGGTCTGTATGGTGTATGCAGAAGGATAGTATTCACATGCTTAGGGATCCAAGCAGTGAGGCTCTGCCCAGCCCTCCCCAGAATTTCCCTCCTGCTCCCAGACCCAAGACAGCCCCCAAACCCCATAACACTCTGATGGGATCACTGGTAGCTTTTTGTTGACTTTTTTAAAGAGAACATCCGCCATCCTGCCTTTTCTAGTCCTTTTCCTTTTCCTGCAGCGGGGTTGGATGTGTGTTTCAACTGACCCTTGGCTCCAGCCCCAGGTGTGCATTTCTGCCTGGAAAGCACAATGGTGAATTGCTTCCCAGGGGAAGCAGGGACAGCTTCTTCCTGAAGATGCAGGATCTTCACTAGAAATGAAAGGGGCACTGCATGCTTTTGCCTGTCCATTTACAGTTCTGATCTAAGCAAAGTTCTGGATTTTGTAGGCCAGTTCTGGGTACTAGGGACAATAAAGTTACTCACTGTGGTTTCTCTTCAGAGGATTCAATAGATGTAATTCATCAACCAGCAGATATGCAAAGTAGCTGCAAATTAGAGAGCAAACTTCTCTGAATTCATTTATTTGGATTTTGAATTGAATTGTTAAAAAAAACCTACTTTTATGTTATAAGAACATCTCAATTATTTCACTATTTCCCTGTTAGGCAGAGATGCAATTTTATAGGGTAGGGATGACCACAAGTTCCACCATTCCCAGCATTTCCCAGGCTTCTGTGGCCAACCAGGTTATATTCCCTGTGCAGCTGCCACCCTGCCACCACCACATTGGGCTGGAAACATCGTTACAGCTATTTGAACTTGGTCGCCAGCAGGGCTCGACTGTGAGTTCTGGATTAATGCTCAAGCAGCAGAGGAAGTTTTTAGGCGTCTTTAGGAAAGGTCAGCAGTTCTGAGCAATGTGGAATATAACAAGCTGTGAAGGTGGAGAGATAAGATGAGGCTTGCTTTATTGTACCAGGTTATAAATTGATTTCTATGAGATGACAGCTACCCCTTTCTATGAATTTTTATGCATGCTTCTTACCCACTGTTAGTTTTAAATGTATACTGATACAAAGGGATTTTATTTCAAAAAGTTCCATTTTCCCTAATTAGAATTCAGGGTTTTTTTCTCCATGATAAAAAGAAGGGAGAGTATGTCCAGATGCATGAAATAGCCATTTAAATATGCAAATGATAAGAACCTGCCTTAAATTTTGGTCTTTTTTTAAACCTGGGGATATCTTTTCTTGCAATGCTGGGTTAGCAGCCCTGCTTTGTTTTGCATTTTGATGGCTCTGTATTTGCAACACAAACTCAGAGACATAATCTTGGAGACTTTGAAATTTTCGTCAAAAGTTTCAGAGTTGTTTAGGCTGCTGATCTCCAAAATATGCATGCACAGCACCGTTTAATCCCATTGCTGTTATTAAAGCAATTTCCAAGAAAACCATGCTACATGTTTCAGTAAGTTGTTTTATTTTCCTTATCTCACTTTTCCTAGATTCGCTGTCGCTGGGCAGAACTTGTTAGCAACCAGGTGGCTGCAGCTGCAGGCAGTGGGAAGCTGGGTAAAAGGTCTGCAAACCTGGTGTGGTTGTGGATTTACTGTCTTTGTTCCCACCTTTGGTCCAGCTACCTTCCAAGGCTGAGAGTTTGGGTGGATTAATGAGGGGAAACTCTTGTCCTTTCTCTCTCTTAGACTAAGGGAGACAGGTCACAGTTTAATTTTCCTTTCTGCTAGCCTGCTCATTCTTTTAGTACCATTGGGATTCAGAAGGCAGCAGAATGGAGCTAATTCGGGCTGGGGAACGCATGTGTCAGTAAGGTCTAGGAGGGCTAAGGGGATTAGCATTGAGGTGGGGGAGAGGTTCTCATCACAGATCACCTCCAAATGCCCCCTCCACCACTACAGCAAGAGTAATGCAAGTTGTAAGTCCTCTTATCCTTGGAGAACAGCAAAAGTCAATTCTGCCTGCAGTTCTGTGATGGTTTAAAGCAACCTTAGCTGAATGTAGGTGCTTTAGGATGTACTAGTGGAAACAGAGCAAGCTCAGTGCCAAAGCTGTGGTGTGGTAGCATGGATTCCTTATCTTTAGATGTTCAGAAGCAGCATTCATTAACCTGAGGAACATTTGAGCAGCTTTCTTAGTAAATCAGGTTGTACTGTCACTCTCTCCACATCCTGACCCACCATCTTCCTCCCCTCTGCCCTCGCTCTTCAATCCAGTCATTCTTGTTGCTGGCAAACAATGAGCCTGCCTCAAGTAGTAATATCCCCCCTTGGTCCCTGAGGCTGTTAGCCAGCATGCACAGGCTGGGGAGATGCCTGGCACTAACTGCCTTCTCATCTTGCTGAGCTGCTGCAAAATCTGGTCTTTTGTATAATGGTGTCATTTCCTTGTGGGACACATAAATGGTGCCTTAGTTCTGCCTGAGAGCCAGGTTAGCATTTGTGAAAGCTATTAAAAAGTTTGTAGATGTCAAGTAAATGTATATGATTAAATAAGTGATTCAGCTAGTATAATTAACAGATGGCAGGAACAATTACATATTCATATTTCAGGCCAACAACATTTGGTAGATATAATTGCCTTACAGGTGTTAACTGCCCTTTATCATGAAATAAGGTGTCTCTAAACACTCAGCAAAGTGACTTGTGGTTATGAACTCACAAGGAGGTTAATGGCTCTCCTTTTGCACGTGATGTTGGAAAGCTAAATTCAGCTCCTAAGTCTGATACCAAACCTAAGAAAGTGGAAGGAAAGAGACAAGCAGCTGTTACATAATCTGATTTGTGAAAAAAGTCACTGAACAATACAATGAGTTTAAATTCAGTTTGGTGCTTGAGAAATGCAAAGTCCAAATATGTATTCAGGGAGGAAAAGACATCTGCTGGAATAACTCCTTGGTTGGTTTTTTTTCCAAATTACTTTTTCTTCCCCTTATGAATTGCATATCATTTGGATTAGATTTTAGTAAAGATTGTGATAACTTGTGGCCAGAAGAGCAAAAATGAATAAGTAGGTGGTAAGTTTATTCTCATTTTGTAACTGCTTTTTTCTTTAATAGAACCCAAAAGGGATTATTCACTGTAAGTCTTATATAGTAAGGTTGCCAAAGATGATAACTTGCATATATAAAATGCAGACACTGTAATTTTGAAGGTTCTTTGTTTTATGCCTTACATTTAGCACTTGATTTAAACAAAAAGAGCTAAAAGAATTGATGGACAATTAAATAATTTTCATTGGTAGATAAATAGGACATTAATAAAATTTCCATTACCATTTCCATAGATGCAGGGGATAAGGTATACAATCAAGAGCAAAGGCTGATATTTAGTTTTCACCTTTCTTCATAACTGGTATCTAGAGCTATCAAAACCTTAGACTTGTTTCACTATTATTATTTCAGCATTGCATTATTTTGATTAAGGCTGTTCAGTAGGTAGCCTAGTTTACTCCTGTTTGGCATCAAGGATTGCTATTTATTAAACAATTTAGGCAGCTTAAACACTAGATTCCACTAAATATGTCCATATTGAGAGTCATATTTATACACAATGGTGGATCCTGCACTGATTCTGGTCACGGTTTTCAGCTGTGTTTGTCAGGGAATTGTCCTCTTCAGACGTATGTTAGGGAAGAGGGAGCAGAAATGGTGTGGAAGAGCAGAAAGAAATGAGTCTAGAGACTTCTCTCAGATACAAACTTAAAGAGAATAGAAAATATTAATGTTTGTAAGCACTGCTGGCTGACTTCTGAAGCACAGGTTATACACCTTTGAGCTGTATCAAAGCCTGCTCTGATGCTTGGAAGAGTTGGGAGGGCCTGGGTGGAGTGCAGCGCTCCAGCAATGGGCTCTACAGCCTGTGCTAGGCGTGGCACGGGTCATGCCCTTCTTGATAGGTTCTCAAACACTGAGACCTGAAGCACAAAAAAATATTCCTCATCATTAAAATGTTTATCTCTTTTGTAAGTTTTCCTGTAGTAAAAATGTCACACACATTATCTTGTTATGCAAAATAGCAGCAAATGGCAAAAGGTCAATGGTAGCTGTCAAGATTATCAGAGAGTAATTGTAGCAGTTTCATGGCATATCAAATGTGAAGGTTTTTATTTAATAATAGTTCAATGGAGTGACTGGGAAGTAAATACCAAATGCAAAACAAATGCTATGTGAAAGGAATGCAAGGGGTTTAATTTTTTTTTCACTTTGTGGGTTTGTTGCTCTTGCTCACTCAATCATTTTGAGTCCCTCTATTACCACAGCAGATGTTTCATCTCCTCCATCTCTGATTATGTATATCTGACAGTTTTGAAGTCTCTGCAAGTATGACTTGATTACATCATAATTTCTTTCTTTTATAACCTACAAAATTTTTTTCAATTTTTATTCTGATGGAAGAGTATGGAAATGTACCATTTCAGCAAAAAGAAGTTCTAGGCTGAGATGGTTTTATAATGTGACATACTTTGAAACTGAATGTCTGTCCTGAGAATAGAGAATTAGATCTTTGTGGAGAAGTTTTGACAAATGCTGCTTGACTTACCAGTTGTGCATTAGAGGCAAACAGGATTGTTGAGATTTTGCTGTTTTCTTACAGAAGTGTCATATATGTGAAAATAGCATGATGCTGTGGTAGCAGTCCCATATGTTTGAGAAAAAGGAAGGAATTGTCTGTTATGTACTGCAAATCTTGAAAGTATAAGGCAATGTTAAATAGAAGAAAAGACTGAAGAGATTAATTTAAAACAAAATATATTAGATGTATTCCAAAGTCCAGGAAAAAAAGCCCGCCCTTTTCCTCTTTTTTAATCTGTTTTCTGTTAGGAGGGTATGAAATTAAATATTTGGATTTTTTTTTAATTTATTCATTTTTTATCACAAGTGATGAACTGAAAGGGCAGATGGTTCAGTATGCAGTAGGTACATAGGAGAGCTAACCACTTAAATCTTAGTTTAAGCCACTTGGATTGTTGTGCATTTCAGTGCTAAGTGACAGTAGTTTCCCCTAGTTTTAACATTGAGTCAGTTTGATGAACCCATTTTAAGGGTTAGAAAGCTTATTTTGAGTTAGTGTATACTGAATTGGAGCATTTTTCACATATGGACTGTAGTTTTCAATTATTTAAAAAAAAAAAAACCAAAACATTTCAGGTAGGGATTCCTTGCAATTGAAAATAGCATTCACCATTTTACTCTTTTGGGTTTACTGGGCTGGTATGGAAAGACAGAGTTGCCTAGCAAAACATAATCAGTTTTGAAATGCTATATCAGGGTTTTAACAGTGATTTATTAATTCTGGCACTTTTGCAAAGAAATAATTAATTTTCTGTAAAAATTATTTAATATGGATTGCTATGTCTATGCTGTGCATTGTTGATTTTAGATCACCTCTAACCTTGCTTGCACTTTTGAAAAAATCGATAATTGCTTTTACAAGGTATCATTTTGTTCTGTGTGATTCCGGGGGGGGGGAGTAATTCTGATATGTTCCTTATTTTCTGAGTTACCCTGTGTATAGCACAGCTGAGAAGGAAGAAAACTGCATAATATTTGTACACAAAACAGTGGGTGATGTTGCCAGTGACCAGTGACATACAAAGTGTGCTGGAGGAGGCTTTCCAGGACATTTGATAATTTTGACAGGAGACACATCTGTTCAATAGATGAAAGATACAGATGGAAATACATACCTCAGCTAAATCTGAAATGTGATAATTAATAAATGTCATAATAGGTGTTGGATATACTGATTATTTACACAAGAATTATAAAAGCCGCTTTAAAGGTTAGTTGTTTATCAGTATATCAGCTAATGAAGTTCTAATGTTGGGGTGGGGGGAATAAGGTACAAGGAATAGTTTAAAATACGTGTTTACTGTGTTATGAATAGCCATAACCATAACTTAAAGGATTTTTCCTGAGGTGTTTGGAAAGTTTTTAGTATGCTGTTATTACAGATGTTGTATTGATTTTCCTGGACTCCATCTCCTAGAGTAAAGTGGAAGAGGGTGAAAATTCAGGGACTTTTTTGACTGTGTTAATTCAACACAGATGTGAAATTTCCTCTGCTAGAATTTTGTTTTATTTAAGGCTTAGTTAATTCAGCATCTAATGTCTTGACCTAAAAAAAAAATCAATTTAAGAGCTTGTTTATTGATTTATAGTATTCAACTGCAAGACAGAAGACAAATGGATGAGAAGGTAATCCCCTCCTTCACACAGCATAGGCCTAAGTTTGTCTGAACCTAAGATGTTTCCTCTCTGTTAGTGTGACTTGGTATGATGTGGAAGAGAGGTGGGAGAGGGAAATGGGAAGCTGGCAGCCCAGTTGTAACTTTGGTGGTGTTGCATCCCATCTGTTTTTGTCCAAACAAAACCTGAGCTCTTCAGAGATGTTCCATTTAGGTCAAAGCCCAGGAAAAACAGCAGGTAGTACAGGTTCTGGCACTGGTGTAGAGAAGGTTAATCCAGACTTTTAAAATGCTTTTCTGATTTGAAGACTATGAACACATTTTGCAACACTTTTATGTTCAGAGTGAGTGCCCTAGTTTTGGATCTCTTGTTTGCCAGTAATAAAATGCAAAATATCTTGTGTTTTCGCCTGGGTGCTGGAATCAAGTACCTGATGTTGCTGTATCTGAATTTGGAGTTGCCGATGACACTGTTAGATCAAACAAAGAGCAGGAAAATATTTTTCCAAGCTGTGGCAGAAGTATCCAACACACCTGAGGCTTTCAAATAGAGTGGTTTGGAGTTTAAAGGTCTAAGAGAGCCAGGTGGGATGGGGGAAGAGGAGTATCTATGGAGAAAGCAAAGAGATGTCAGTTCATAAAGCCTGCTGGAGACCCTGGTGAGCTGTCAGATCTGTCAAGAGAGACCCTGAGGAGTTCTTGTTCTGTGACAGACAAAAACTCTGGTAAAAAAGTTTCCTGAATGAAGATTTTTTTTTTTTTAAATCCAGATGACATACAAATGCTTGCTTTGCTCTTATTACTTACTGCTTAAATTTTTCTTTGTAGCTAATTTATGAACGACTTTGCCTTTTTGAAGGGGTACCAGTGTCAACAAATGTGCTATGCTTTCAGGCTCATCCTAAGACTGAAAAGACACAGGCATCATTCTTGTACCTAAATCTGTGTCTGTACAGGAACATCTTGAAAGGACAGTGGAAAAGCAATCAACTTTCATATAAATTGACAGAAGTAATACTAAAATTTCAAATGCCTACATGTTTTTTAAACATCCTTATGTTGCTAATGTCAGAAGATAGTATTTCGGAAGGGGAGGAACAATCTGACATTGAGTGGCAGAAGGAGAAGGTTATCTGCTTTTATTTTAGTTGTGTTGATACTTGTTCAGGTATTTGAATTATTGGTTGAAAACACTAAAGAAAAACAAGTAAAACTGACAGTGCAACCCCAGTGGTGTGTTTTTCTGACCAGAAGCTGCAGGAGCATTTTAAATGGGCAAGGGGATTAGGTTTCAGAGAGGTGTCTTTATGTTTGGCCTCTGACTCTAATTCAAGTTCTCCTTGGGGAATCTTCAGTGACTTTCAGCAAGGCACTGGTCTTTAAGAAAAAATTGTATCATTGTATTTTGCAGTCAAGCATGACTGCATTTCTTGAGGTGTTTGTACAGGGAGAAGGCATAACGCTCTTTCTCCCTGTATTGGCATTCTTTTCTGGTTCTGTTTTCTTTTTCTCTGCAGCTGATAATATGAAATAATTGTCATATTTTAATTCAGACTAGTGTGTGTATACATAGTCTTTATTGTGAGTGATGAGAAAAGTGAATTAGTAAATATGTTTGCAGATAACGTTTATTGCCCTTTAACCCATTGTATTTATCTCTAATTTTCTTGCATCTTTTGATTCCAAAATCCAGTCAAAATTTTGAGCTGTGAAGAGAGAATCTGCAAAGGCAAGATAGCTCACTATAAATTTATGATGTTATACTTGTAGAATTTTGTACTTGCTTTGAGATTTGCATTTGAAGCTTCATTTTACCTTTTTGCCTCCTCTGATAGTTTAGAGACAATAGATAGTATAGTTTACTGTCTACACAGGCATGCATTTGGAAGAAGTAGTACAGAAACACAAAAAGAGTTTTGGGGGATGGAGACCAGCAGTCACCAAAAGTTCTTTGTGTAGTGGTGACAAAATGACAAAAAAGCAGAGTCAGAGCTAGGAGGAAAGATGTGATTTTCTGAGTATGACCAATATTGATAACTGAATGCACATCTAGTGCCCATGCTTTCAACACACAGATGCAGATTTGGGAGGAATGGAGAAAAGTACCGCAAAGAGAGTCACAGCTTAAGATGTAGTATTGAAAAAAGTGACTTAAAGATCTCAATCATATATGTCTATCAGAGAGAAAGAGGTAATTATACAGTATTTGTATAGGGGAATAATACTACGGGTACAAAAGACCTCTTTCCTCTAGAGGAGGTAAAATGTAAGAACCTCAAATGGCTGCATGCTGAGATCAGGCTCATTTAAATTAGAAGTAAGGCACAATTATTTGTCTTTAACAGTGGAGCTATTAATCATTGGAACAAATTACTGAGAAAAGTGGTGGGAACAGACAATTGCCATAAATTATAACTCCCTGAGGATCTACCACAGGATTCAGTTATTGGTTTCACCAAAGAGGCATATTATGGAACCCAAATACATTAGCTGAAGGAAATTGAACTCAAGCAGTAACACAAGCCACGTAAGGCTGGGATATTATCAGCCGTCTGATGCCAAAACAAAGTCATAATTGTAATCATAGCTACAGCTCCATCATTTGTTTTTACTTCATAACAGTATCATTAAAGTAGTTTCTCATCCCCTTGTCTTTTTTCAAGGAAGGTAAGGAAATGAAAGTTGTTGGATTTTCATACTCAGACGGAAATGAGGATAACACAAATTTTACAGCTTTACTTACTTTTGCAAAGAGTCAGTATCATTTTGCTGTCAATATAATCTGGTATCTTTTGGCTTTATTAAATGTACTTCTCAAATGCCAAATGCTGACTATTATAATGAGGCTTGTAAAACAGCAGGTTGCATAAAACTTTGTTTCCAACCAGTTCTATTAACGATAAAGCTGGGTTTCTTGTGGACTATATAATTTAAATTAATTTCTTCTGAATCTATACATAACTTCCTCTTCCAATATTTTATATTTAGGTAGAATCTATTAATCACGCGAAAAAGAATTAAAACCAACTCAGAGTATTGTAGATCTTTTCTAAGACAGATAGCAGTTTTCCTAGCAAGCTACTCAGTCATGGCCTGATCAAAATAGCTAAGCAAGAATGAGGTTTCAGAGCCAGCAACAACAAAGAAATTAACCAGACATTTCAAATAAATTTCCTTGAGAATCTTTGTGTCGAGAAACAAAATATCTGAATTTAAATGGAGAGCAGCTTGAAAAAAAACCACACTTGCCAAACTCCACAGCAACTGAAAGAAACTTCATTTTATACACACTGCTTAATTAGGCAGTAGTGTTTGTGTCCAAAAGAAGACAAGCAGTCTGTTGTCCTTTGGGTTGAATGCCTACTGGATCCGTTTCTTGAAGGATGCATTCCTCAGGAGCCAAGCTTCAAGTAGAGCATGGATTACATTCTTTGCTTGGAAATTCCTATGGCTGTGGTGACTTTTTCCTCTGAAACCATTCAGAATTTGTGCTTGAAATTCTCTCTTTTCAGAGTACATGGCCTCCTTTCCTGCAGACTATGTGTCACTTGGATAAGCCAGTCTTGCAGCCCTGGCAAAAATACCCCATGGCAGATAGATCTCAGTATTAAATAAACTAGTCCACCCTCTCAGTAAATGGCTTAATTTAGATGCTTAGCTGTGAAAATCATATATTCTGTTTCTCTCTTCAGTCTCTGTATAAAGCCTTTGCTCAAAACCAACTAATACAGATTAGTCACTTTGTTGTAATGTTGAAAAAGCACTGCACTACCATGGTAGTAGTGAGAAAAGACTGAAAGCATAAATTTCATTAATCATACTGGTGATTACAAAGTCAGCACAGCTTGCAAAACGATATTAGCTAGCCAGTTTCTTCCATGACTCCGACATACCTGATTTTTTTCTAGGTGTTAAAATGGGCCTCTATGCCATGTACATTCATATAACTATTGGCCTTTTCTCTTTCCTATTATTTCATTAAGAAGTAAAGGCAATGTACCTGGATGCATCACTGCACACTTACGATGATTGACTTCTGGTCTTGGGTTTTATTATAATCAGTAGAAGTAAAATCTGACCCAAACTCTCTAAACAAATGAAACAAAACACTCATCAACAAATTTCAAGTAGATATGTATGGCAACCTAAAGTTTATTAAACAGGACAACGCCAACCCATTTTGTTTAGATCTCTGCCCCTTGCCAAGCATCTTTAAATAGTGGTGTAAAATACGCAGATTAAAGTACAGCAAATTTCTCAGTCCTGTTCTCTAGTATAAAATCATAGAATCATTTAGGTTGAAAAAGAGCTTTAGGATCCTTGAGTCCAACCATAAACCTAACACTGTCTACCATAAAAGTCTACCATAAAAACCACAGCCCTAAGGGCCACATTCACATGGTTTGCAAAGATGAGACCTGAATTCTTCCATTCAACTTTATTTTGCAAATTTATCTTAAATACTTCAGTTAAAAATAGTATTTTTAATAGGAAAAAATGCTTCTGGTATCTGTGAACTGCAAAGTTGCATGTCAAACCAAGTAAAGCTTGGTGAAATTTGAATGAAGAGCCTTGCCATCTAACGGAGGTCAGTGCCAGATGCTGTGAAGCAAGATAAAAAAAAAAATCTTGTGCTTTCTTAAGGAATTGTGGAATTCTCTGCTTTTCACCATGTATTTGGAAATCAGATCAAGCCTTGAAGTCACATTTATATCTCCTATGTATCTGCCATGACTATTGTCCTGAGAGGTGTAGAATTTATGTTGTTGGGAATATCCAGAAATAGACTGGACAAGTTCCTGAGCAATCTGGTACAATTGTTTTGAGGAGGCGATGGTGTTATATGACCTTCAGAGGTCCCCCCATGCTGAATTTTCTATGATGCTGTAATTTAATCTGCCTTCCAGATAGCCAAGTCAAAAGCAACAAGTGAAGAGTTGCTGGGAAAAGCAAATGTGCTTGGGGGTTTTTTGGTGGTTGGTTTTTCTGATTGTCAGCACATGTCCTTGCTACAGCTCAAGTTAATAGTACTACTGTAATTTTGTGTAAATATTAAAGTAGCAAGTGAAATTTGGAAGGCAAGAGCTGCCATAACTTCAAGGTTCAAATCAAGGAAGGGGGGGAGAAGGTGGTTATGGAGAATATGGCCAGCTGGAGAATAAGGCTGGCATCACAAGCTGGTATTAATGGATACGAATACAAATAAAATTAACTCAAAAAGTAATGCAGAAGCTGTCAATAATTAGATAGATTTGGAATGTAAATTAAAAAGAAAACTCCATTGCTAGTATATAAAAGCCTTCAAAACAATTCTGAAGAATTTTATATTGTTAGGCATTCTACTGTAGATGCTTAATTCTGGAAATTATCATGATTGTTGATTAAGGCTATGAGCTAGTGGCTTGATTCTGGTGACAAGAGGGGATGGTAGTAGATTGCATGTGTGCTCTTTATGTTGATCTCCAAAAGGATAGCAGCAAGATGGGGTGCCAAAAAAAAAAGTCTGCAGACACCCAGGAGAATTTTAAGTCTTTCAGTAATAAGGTGGGAGAAAGGGACTGTTCTTCTACTTATTTTTAAACATTCATTAGACTCAGCAATAAATCTGATTTAAGTGACATAATTCTGGTGTCCGGCAATTAGCCTGCACTTCCAAATTAATACCGCACTCGCCTGTGTGGCCTTGACTTGACTAATTGGCTGCTTTTCCTTCTTTGCATTCTGTTGTGAGGGTATGATGACAGTGATTCAGCATGTACAACACAGGCATAAAAAAATAATTTAATGCTCCACTTACTCAGCAGGCGTGATTGACACTCTCTTGGGTGACTGCTGCAGCAGAGCTGGTCGGGGTAGCACATTGGCACTTGCTTTGCGCGAACAGCGAAGCCAAGACAACTGTTCTAGCACAATATCTTTTTGAAAGTCACAATGTGGTAAAATTATTGAATATGATTGACAGCTTGAACTAGATAGCTCTCTAGATGGGTATCTAGAACAAGAAAGCACATAATAAAAGTTGATGATTCCTGCAAGCAAAGAGCTTATACTTTACATTTGCATGTGAGTGAAAAGTAGGTTTGTTTGCTTTGCATTTGGAAGCAGCATCAGTTCTTTATAAAGTAAAGTTGTTTGCTCATTAATTAATAATTTTTTATAAAAACAACTGATTTTGAAAGGAGGATAAGTTATTATCCACAGCATCTAGGATTGTTTTTCATTTGCTGGGTTTGCCACCTTTTTCTGTTGCCACTCATCCAGCTTTACTGTTGACAGAAAATACTCTAGGATCATTTTTCATGAACATTTTTATGTCTTGGGATCATGGAATAAACCAGAAGAATGCAGACGAGGTTTGCGAAGAGAAAATTGTTTCTAAAATACATTACCTTCTTTTACTGTAGGCGAATTATTTTATGTTTTTCAAGTTTCTGCTTAGACAGGAAAGAATAGCTTGGCAGAACACTAGATGGCTGAAAGTGAAGCAGCAGGGCAATTTCTTGAGAGTATTTTATGCAGCTAAATGGAAAAGTATTATTTGAATTTCATGGCCTATTTTAGAAAACACTTTCCCAGCTTGCTAGTGCCTCTCAACAAGGACTTTTTGTTGCTTTTATGTTCTTTTTGCAAGGACCTTCTTTCACAGTGGCTAAGAGGTGCTTGGGAGCTCACTTCTGCAGAGCCCTGCTTATGTTAAGGGAGCTCCAGGAACAAAAGTTTTGCAGGATTATGTCCGATTTCCTAAAATAGCCTTGCAAACTTTTGCAGCCACATGGTATTTGGAGAGTTGATACCCTGTCAGTCTTGTCCAGACAGCAAATCAATATGAAAAACAAATATTCCATATCATCCTTTTCTTTTTGAAAACAAAGTTTTGAAGAACTTTTCAGAAAAAGAAAAAGTTCCTCTCTGGAAATTATCAATTTAGGGCTGTACATTCTAAAGAAAATGTCATGACCATTCCATTAACAATTCATAGACAGTGCTTTGCCTGCTGACACAAGAATGCAATTTTTTCCTCACAGGTACATCACATCAAGGGACAGTTGAATTGAAATTGGAATGCCTAAAATGCACAAATAGTTGTTTAAAATATCTGTAAAGAAATATTAAGTTAAGGTGTTAAGAAGATTATTCATGCAGGTACAAGTATTAGATTGTGATAGTCACTTGGCAGTGGTGATTGACCAATGGATTGAGGAGTTTTCTGATTCATGTTTAGTCAAACTTTGGCAGGTGACTGTGTGACTTAAGTAAGAAAATTTCATTGAAATTCAAAAATGGTAAAATTTCATAGTTAACAATTATCCACCTTAGAATATCATTTTCCTCTTGGCTGCTAACCAGCATTTTAAGAATTCTACATACCATTGAAAATAGTTTCTGATCTTATTCAAGATTTTAATGTTAGAGGAATTCTTTGCTTCTGTATTTCTTTTGCCTGAAGAAAACGAGCTTGCTTGTACTATCAGCTTGTGTTCTTAAATTTGTATGAACCAATGAAGAAAATTAAGACAATTTGTTAAATAAATTTCCAACTGCTTAGAGAAAACGCTTCTGTACAATAGAAGATACAGGTTTGGTCATTCAATGTTAGAAAATAAATTACCTGGATTGTTTCACTGATGGGACAAAATATATACAGCAGAGGCATTGTAGTATAGTGTCACTTCTAGTTTTAAACCACTTAATGAATCTGTGTTTCATCCAAGGTTTATCATATGCATTATATAAAGATATCTGTCACTATGCAACATATACATTGTGTGATATGTAGTTTTGTGTTATTTATTTTGTGAAAGGGACTAGAGTAAGGTGCAACATACAGTTGTTATTGGGCTTTGCCATACAAACACAACATTGGATGTGTTAGTTCGTAGGCTGTGACCAAGGCAGAAATTCAAGGCTTTGTGTGTTGCAGGCAGTGGGATGGAGGGTGGGTGGTTTCAACTGAGGCCCCAGGGGCAGCAGGAACCAAATGGGGCAAAAGGGAAGCAGAAGAAAATCTTATTGAGACAATTTCAGTAAGTGTGCGGCGACAGACAGGATGAATTTTGATGGATGTTTTATCTGCATGTGGAGAAGTGAACATATCTGCACAGGTCTATCAGTGTACATGCACACACATATATGTATGTACAGGTTTTAAGTGGCTATCATAAGTACTGCCTGCAATTTTAAATTCTTAGTTATCAGAAGTGAATGTGGCCTTTTTTCACAGTCTACATCTGCACTTAGTCTGCACTTTGTACTGTACTTGCGATTTATTTATTATAGACTGCATTCCACATTTGTTCATTTATTTCATGTGTTGATATTTATGCTTCCTAACTTGCAGGACTGAAAGTTTTATATACACGAGAAAGGAACTGAAGCATTAATGATACCCATAGAAAATTCTTGTTTAGCTTATTCACACTACTCCAACTTAGTCATTTTGCTTAATAATCATTACATCCTCAGCTCCCAAATATATAGTTTGTAAACAAAACCATAAAAACATGTTTATGAATGTGTATTAGAGAGAAATGAACAATATATCACCTAAGCAATAATGGTGATTTATGTTCAAATAAATGTTTGTAAATGCTTTCTTCATAGCATTGAATAGTTAGGTTCACTGTTAAGGTGGGTAAAAAGTGTATACATGTGTGTGTAAATGCACACTACATATTCTTTATGATTGTTATTGTTTTAGATGATATCTTCCATTCTGCTTTAACATAACCAGGCCACTAATATTTAAAGTCAAAGGTTCACTTTTTTTCCTATCCCTAATAGTTTTGTAAATGACTTTACAGAATTAAACTGCACAACTGTAGTCTTAAACAGGCTTCCTAGGCATTTTGTAATGTCAGGCTTCCCCTGTGTTTACTCTTGCAGTCGGATGCTTGTTGACATGCTGATTTGTGTTTTACACCACTAGATAAGTTTTGTTCATTTGGAGGAATGAGATTAAAGAGGTCATGCCAGCTTTTCCCTTCCTTCGCTAGATCATATAGTTCCTTTTGATTTAAACTCAGATTTAAAAAGAAAAAAAAAGTGGATTTTTGCAGCTAAGCTAAACTGGAGACATCAATAGAATTTATTATCAAGGGATGTCTAATCTCTCAAGCTAATACAAGACTTTGCAGCTATTGATTACATGCTAAGGATGCATAAACTGTTAATCATGTTGGAGGCAACAGAATAAACATACTATCAAGACAAAATGGGCAAATAATTGTCGGTGCAGTTATAGTTATCTGTTCACTACACCTAAGATGCAAGGACAGCTGTATTTTGCATCCAAAAAATATGTCCTAACATATATTGAATATCCCCTCATTGCTACTGGAACTAGTGTAGTAGAGCTGATTATCTATGTAATAATTCAAATGCTTTCTTCAGCTCCCTGAGGTATGTGGTCAATAAGAAATTTGTAAGCTGGTCTAATAAATCAGTCACTAGATGAAGTGAAAAGAGAAAAACTCATAGATTTTCATGCAATAGCATTATAGCCTTTGTTTGCACCAAAATAAATCGGTAGTGCTAACACAGTATAAATACCATAGTTTCATTTATTCTGGGTTCATATTTCACATGGCAAACAGATGGGTATACTAATGCATAAAAAGTTCATTCTTTTTGTTTGCATCCATATTTGTTTTGTATTCTGTATGTGTCACACATTTGAGAAGGGAGATGCACAGCAATCCCTATGATTTTTATTGTGGGAATATGTACCTGTTAATATTTTCTTTCATGTCAGACTGCAGAGAAGACTTCAAATTGTACTACTTCTATCAACTTCATTTAGCTTTTTTTCCTTTGATGTTCATGATTTCTCAATGCTTCTAGGTTTAAAAAGGTTGAAGGCCTGAGTTTTCAAATGTGGCCGCCTAAAATCAGGCCTCTTAACTGCTGACATGAAGCAAGATTAAAAATAAATCAAACCAACACTAAAAACAAAAACTCCAAAACAAACAAACAAAATCAACCCAACCAAACAAAAACCCTGCCACCAAGTACCTCAATTAGACTTTCCAGTTTGCATTTACCTACATGGCAGGTGGCCTGGGTTTTGTAGATTCTGAGAATGAGGGAGTTCAGGTACTCCAACAGTGGAATAATATTTTATTCCAATAACATATGAGAAGGGCATATTGATCCAGTTGGTAATGTAATGTGGTGTGCTTTTGGCTTGGAATACACATCAAGTAGGTAGAAGAGAGTCCCTGACTGAAGATAAGTAGTTCATGAGCTATCACTATGTAGCTGTTAAAGAATTGGGGCCAATGCTGATAATTGATTAATGCCTTTCCTTTAAAGCTGTCTTTAACTCTACTTGGAAATGGTAAAAAATCTACCAGTTACAGACAAGAAACTTGAATAGAATTGGCAAGAATTATTCTGTCATAAAGACAGGCTGGTTTACGAAAACCAGACTGGAATGCATGGCATTTTGGGATATCTGAAGGATCTTCCTGTAATATCATCATATTGTTAAATAATGGAGTTATTGGGAATTAATCTGAACTAAATTCTTTTGGATTTGTAGGTTAATAATCCTTGGAACACAGGAGCTTCATCATGGATATACTAATACAGCTCACCTTATCCAGGGATTTTTGTTAGCTTTGTTCATAACATGACTTAATTACAGTTTGCTCCTTTGACAATAGCATGTCACCCCCAAAAGTGCAGAAGTAATCACAGTTGATGTGTATAGTTCTTAGTTAGACTGTGGCTGTCTCTTGAAAAGTTTAACTCTAGCTTGGTCCTTTTTAATGAGTCATAGACTTCTGTATTCAGCAGTCCTAACTAAGTTCATGATGTGAGGAACTTAGTATCTATATAAAAAACCTTTCTGCCTGATTCATTATTCACTAATAGCAAAATAATTGAGAGTAATGCAGCTGAAATAAGCAACCAAGAAACCTTTGTTTATTGTTTTCTTACTGCACTTCTGACAGCTATGCCTGTTTGGGTTGTGCTTCCTTTGGCTTTCTTCACTCTTACCTCTCTTCCAGCTTCTTATCAGGGGTCTTTCAGAAGAGTTCTTTACAGCAACAGGACCGTAACTTTTGGGAACATTTTGTTTTTGTAGGACCTTGCATGAACCAAGAAAGCAGCATCAACCACAGTGACATCTTAGAATAATCCTCCTTTATTTCCCACATGCCAAGCAAAGAGTTACCCTGGAAAGCTCAGGAGAAGACACAGGACAAGGAGGTTCATGCTCTTGTAAAAGAAAAGTCTGTGAAATTCCAGTGGCTGTTCAGACTGAGAATATTAACAGAAATATAAAGACTTATTTTTTTCTATGTAGTTTTTGTCTTAAAAGGCAAGACAATTAAAGGAGCCTCTTTGAGAAACACTGTGCTTTAAGTTACGGGGTTATTACCTGTACTTTTAAAATAATGGTCATACATTTGCTTTTCTATGTGAGAGTTTATATTTAACATAAGCCCCACATCTCTGTGCAGTTCCCTCAAGTACACAAATTTGTGCATTATCACGCCTTCCAAGTCCAGTTTGTTTTCACCTCCTGTGTCACCAATGAAGGCTACCTGGGTTACTCTTAAACTTGATATGAATTTCAGTCAAAGTAGTTAAAGCAGAAATTGGAAGTCAGCTCCTCAGTATAATGACAGACTAGAAAGAGTTCAAGGGGGAGGAAGGATCCAAACGGCAACCCAAATTAAAAAATTGACTACACAGACATTGTGTAGACAGGATATGCTGGTTTTTGAGAAGCACTATCTTTATCTGAAATGCTTGTGCTTCAAAATTTGTCTGTTTTTCATTTCATGTGAACAAATGTGCATTCTGGTTTCTTGTCAGAACATCTAATTCCCCCACCTCTGCCAGGTACATGGAAATTAAACTGTCTTGCAGTCAATATTTAGGATTTCTGAGGAAAGGCAGCAAAAGCACAGCACATGTCACGCTTTGCTAGCCTCATTGTATGGGATTTTTTTCACAGCTTTTGGGACATCTGTTTCTCTCTGATTGACAGCAGGCTAATAAGTATTATCATTAAAAATAGGTTCTGAGGAAATGTGTGCTCTCACCTTGCTGCTTCGGCAGCTGTGAAGGCTTTTGTTTTCACTCCCATCTCTGTGTAAGTGAAGATAATCTCTACAAAGAGGCTTGATATTGACCTGTCATATCACATGTTGCTTATAAAGCACAAAGAAATTGAATTTCATTTTATCTGTTATCTGGAGTGTCTTATTAAATCATCCTGCAGTTGAGAGGCTGTATGGGGTCAACAGGTTCTGTCTCTTTTGCCATATATCCCTCAATTCTTAACCTTTGGAGAATTACTAAAATGTTCTTTATTTTACCCCATAAGGTTGGGTTAAATCTTCTTGATCCAGAAATTGTTGTGATTGAGTGGCACATGCATGTATTTTACATGGTTTCTGGATAAGGATTGAGGATTTAGTAATCTGTACAAATGTAGAGATCTCTTATTATTATGGTTTTTCTGTTCTTTTGATATTCTCCCAATGCTTCTGTTTTTAATTGGTTCAATGAGGCTAAAAACAGTCAGATTGGATAATAGATCGGAGTCAGCAAGCACTTGATAGTATTTGTGTGCCAAGACAGAAAGCAGGGGCGAGGAGGAGGGAGATAACAGAGATGGGTATTGCCAGGTATTAGAAGCAAAGGGCAGAGAGAGAGGCTGGCCATAAATAGAAGTGGAAGTGGGGTGGAGGTCATAGCAGCAGCCCATGGGCAGGCAAGGTCTGGCAGAAGGGAGCCTGTCATCATTAGCGATGTTCACAAGAATCTAAAGGTCAGCCCTGCCACCACCACCACCAAATCCTCCATATGCCTTGTTGCTGGGTTCCTGTTTGAAGATCTAACTCTGCCAGTCAGGATGTTCATGTCTAAGAGCTTGACGCAGTCACAGGATATTGAATTTCCTGCAACAACAGAAGCCCTGCATACTTTCTGCTGTCACCACAAAGGACTCCCTCCAGCATTTTATCCGATGGAGAAAAAGGCTTGAAAAAAAAAATTATGAATATCTTCTCCCCAAAAATTTAAATTTTAAATACAAGATTTAATGCAAAACAACAACAAAAAAAGCTGTTTCATTCAAATGTGAAGCTCTCAATCAAGAAATCTTTCTAAAAGAACAAGCCAAATTGTTGTTTTTCAAATAGCATGTCCTCATGCTCAGATATTCAGTTGATGTCTGGGCACTGTTACGCTTTTTCAAACTTGTTCTAAGAAAACCTTAAGAAAACCCTACCAAACCTCTTTTTAAAAAAGGACTAGAGTGTAGGATTGGAGTCAGAATTTGGGTAGAAGCACTGGCACGTACATTATAAAGGATCTCTCTGAATTGCTGCAGCTAGGTGTCTGATGGCCACCAGTGACCTGGGAGCTGGGTACCATTCAGTGTTCTTGTGCCCCTGGCAGTAATTCACTTAGTAGCTTTGAACAAGCCATTGACCTTTTTTGTACCTCTTTCTCTTCACAGAAAAGATTTAACACCACTTACGTGTCTCACAGGGGTAATTGGTAAATTAATGTTTGACAAATATTAAGTGCCTTCTGACATTATTATTGAAACTCCAGCAGACAGGTTAAGGATTGAGCAGGTATTTTGAGAGCATCTTATTTCTTCCCTCTTTGTCATAGGCTGCCACTTTGACATGGGTAATTAAACAGAGAAGTGTGAACTCATGTGCTTGTAAGTCCATGTATTTTGGATAAAGGTTCTAGATGTGATTTAGAGAGGAAAGATGGGAAAACAACTGGGAAGACAAGATGTGAATGAATTATTTGGATTAGCAGTACTCAAAGAGCGTCAGGAGATCAGAAGATAATTCATATATTGAAATTAAATCCCAATAGGGTTAAAGAAATGTTTCAGTGAAACGCAAACCCTAAATTGTGATGGGGAAATGGAAAAAAAAGGAGATGAACAATTTTTCTCCCATCAAGATCAAAGCTGTTCTTAATGAGATGGTTGAGATCTTTGGGAAGCGTACTCAAAAATTCAATAGTGTTTTATCTGGGAAAAGTAATTATTCGAAGATTGCTTTCTACTGAGGTGTTACAGATGGAGACTTTGTGGTGTGGTAGTTTAAAACAATTGGTCTTTACCTCTAGAGATTCCCAAGATGAACATTGCCCAGAAGAAAGAGTAAAATTGTGTTTTTAAAGCATCGTTTTAGGAGCAGTGGGACAGTTGGCAGAGTTTACTAAAGCTGTTGAGAGACTCTGCAGACTTTAATTACCATCTCAATATTGCAGAAGTTGTTTAATTTCTGCCAAAGAAGGGAATAGTTGTGAGAAAGTGAGATCACACTCTGTCTGTCATTCTTTCCTTTTTGACAGGTGAATAAAGGATGCTTTTCAGTATCTCCTCTGATGCTGTGACACATTTGTAAAATTTGCATAGAATTGTAAAATAATTTTTATTTAAGATTAACAAAGCTTTTATTTTTTTTCCTTCTCTCTTGAAAGTGCTGTGCAGCATAGTGTAAATGCAGTTTAAGTCTTGTCATGAGAGATGCAAGATGAAAATGGTGCGGATTTTCTGTTACTGATTAGTCAGCTTCAAACACTAATAGTTTCAGACTTCATGATCAGACACCAGGTGTTATGTTGTGTTAATTCCAAAAACTTTTGAATTCAGGTTTGAATTCCCTCTCTAGTGGGAGTGGTTGGAGGCACAAACTGGATTAGGAGCAAAGAGGAAATTATTAAAATGAGAAAAATCATTCCATTTCAGAAGGAAAACTTAGCCTATAACACATTTCCTTGGTGATGGATATGTTTACTCTTTTAGGCCTCAAACTCTAAATCAGGGTGTGTATAAGTAAGTTTTGCACTGTCATTCATGTGAGAAAAAGGCTGATTATACATATCTGTATGTATTTTTATATATATATATATATATATATATATATATATGTATATTTGTATGTATGTATGTGTCTTAACAGTTCTCTTCCTCCATGGCACTTGAGTGTGTTCAGTTTTTTCCCAAATGCTTGAAGTAGCCAAGTGAATACTAATTCCTTGAAGACCCTTGCCAGCTCCTTCAGTAGATCTACTATATTGCTATTTTTTTTTTTCCATGACTGCCTCACACCTCTCTGTACTTGCTAATGCCCCAGCTATTGTTTTCTCTATAAGGCCCCGTTTTTTCTCCTTCTCTTCAAGTCTCTTATCTCTCAAGGACCTTTTCAATGCTATCTTTCAGTTTCAAATCTCTATTATTAGAGTACACAGCATATTCAGACAGCTACTGTCCAGGAAGTCAACTTACTAATTTGTATTTTTCACTGTATATATGATAAATCAGTATTTAAGGGCAAAGTTAATATATGTGCTTGTTCAAAATGAAGAAAGGAAAGGATAGATCATGGAAACAAATAGGTGTAATTTTTAATCCTTAACACTCATCCTGTTACTAGGAATACCTTTATGTTATATTTAGAATTCAGTTGTTTTGATGTTTGAAACTAAATGTTTGCAGTTTGTCTGGCAAACTGCATGCTGAATAGATTAGACTGATTCACGTTTCCTTATTTCAATATACCATCTGTGCTTTTGGCTGGTTTTTGCCTCACTGGAACTCATATATGCAAGTTACAAAGTTTATGCTCAGAAAGAGAAATCCTATATTTCACTTCCTTGAACAATCTTGACTGTTTTGACCTTAAACCAGAAAGGACACAAGGCTGAAGCTGTATCAACAACAGGCTTTATTTTCTCTGGTGAGGAAGCATGGTGTATTTTCAGTGAAGATCTAGTATATACAGTCATGGTCATGATTTTCATTGTGTAATCATTTTAATTAAGTTCAACGATAAAAGTTAGCCTTGCATGAGGAATGAATAGAGAGACAGTGAAAGATTGATGACCACTTGGGGAGCATCATGTACCCTGCTGGTGGAAATGCAAGTGTGGAGAGCAGCCGAGCTCGGGGAGCAGGTCAGAGGTTACCTGCTCATAGCAATGTCCAATCATGGTTTTAGGGATTTGAAGGAATCAGGATGCAATGGGAATATCCAAAAGCACTTTTTGTGCCATTTCTGAGGGGTTTTGCTTGAATGAATAGCTTCATTACTAAAATAATAAACACTAATTAATATCTGCATCATTTTTGTAACTGCTAGTTTAGTAAGGTAATTTGTATAATTAGTATACAGCATTGCTTGGTGGCATGATAAATCATAATGTATTATATGTTCACTCTTTACCATTATGATGTATTATCTAATTTACACAGGTAAAAAAAAAGGAAAAGGGTAAGGGGAAAGTCAAGAAGGGAAGCCAGCAGTGACAGCTGGGTGGCCTTTTGGTCACTCTTCTTGCATCTGTTGCCTGTATTCTCAATTGCTTTGAATTGCTCCACTGATAATTAACAACTCTTTTTCTCACTGTTGCTAAGTCTCCATCACTGATTAAAGCCTGCAAAGAGAGGACAGAGAGGAATGAAGTAAAAAAAGTGAAAGACTGGCAGCTTTTATTCCTCCAGGGTACCTGTGCAAAGGATGATATTTGCTTGTTAGGTGCTTCCTTTACTTTCACATTCCTGGAGGTACCATCTACCAGCTACAGTTCAGTGGAAGGATGAAGAATGTTAACAGTGTTTTCTTCATTATGCTCTGTCTTCTAGAACCTATGAGAACACCAAAAACACTGAAGATTGCTGAGATACAGGCCAGACACATTGCTGTGGATTGGGAATCTCTGGGCTACAACATCACTCGTTGCCATACTTTCAATGTCACTATATGCTACCACTACTTCTGCGGACACAACGAGAGCAAAGCAGATTGCTTGGACATGGACCCCAAAGCACCTCAGCATGTTGTGGATCGTTTGCCTCCCTACACAAATGTCAGCCTCAAAATGATCTTAACCAACCCAGAAGGGAGGAAGGAAAGCGAGGAAACCATTATCCAGACAGATGAAGATGGTATGTTAAATGCTCTAATGGAAATTACATCCAAGTCCAGTCTAGGCAGGTGGAAGGAAATTACTTTGTGTGTTACAATACGTATCCTGAAGGATGGAAGTTCTTTTCTATTAATGTATTAATTAGCCCCAAAACGGTAGCTATGAAGGTGTTATAGTTGTCACCCTGCATATGTAGCTAAAACCGTCCATGCAGCACAAGTCAAATTGGATCTCTCTCTCTTTCTCTCTCTCCCCCTCTCTCTCACCAGAAAAAGGAGGATGGCTTCCCAGTCATTCAAAAAATGCATTAATGCAGGTGATGAGAAACACATGGTGGTGTTAGACTTCTTCACAGTGTTAGGTGCGGTATTTAAAAATTAATTCTGTAAATCATATTTAAATATTGAGTTCAGCGGTTAAAGACTTTATTCAAGATTTAAAACCTCTATAGCAAATATATTTGAGCAGTAATTTATGTTGCAGGTCACAGAATATAGTACCTGGTAACTATGTGAAAGCCCACAATCAAATTAAAGTATTATTTTGACAACTTGGGAATTAGACTCAATGATTCCTATGGGTCCCTTCCAACTCCAGATATTTGATGATTCTTCTTTAAAATGCTTTCAGGAAAGTTTCATTGACAAGACAGTTGAATTTACCTCAGCTGTGAAAAAATAAAGAATAGATGTAGACATGTTAATGGTGATACATTCAGAGCTGGGCTATGAATCTTAGTATCAAGGATATGAAAATAAAAATCGATATTTTTCCTTAATAATATCTAAAATGTTGTAGCAAAAAGCAGTTTTAGTTTCTTTTTCTTATGTTTAGATTTTGTGAAAGTACTGACAACAGCAAAATGAAAATAGATACTTCCATAGGTAACAAAAAAAGACTACTTGGACTAATATAAGACTGTAGATAAATAAAAAGGTAAAATTGAAAAAAGTAATGTGTTTACTTGCCTGCAAAATAAATGAATGGGAAATATAGCTTTATATAACAGTCAGTGTTAGTGTCTGGTAGTGCTGTTTTTCCATATATTTTCAATTTTATGAGAAATAGAAGAGGAATATATTTATTGTTGCAATAAAGAGAGAACAATTTATTACATAGGTAGAATATGAGAATATGAGCTGCAGAAAACTATAGACACATAGATGCATCATATGAGGATTTATTGACAAGTACAGAATTAGAATATTTCATGGAATTCAAATTAATTTTTAATTTATTTTAAACATAATGATGAATTACTTCTGTGTTTGTGTTTACATTGTAGATATGTATGGTTGCTATTTTCCTTGAGGTTAAAAGAGTAGTAGTGATATTGTTAAGTCCATGGAAAATGGATTTCTTTTCCTTTTAACTGGATTTTCAAGAGAGGTTATGGTTTCCAATGGCCTTTGTCTTGCCAGATGTGTGGAGATGGCAGATGGGCACTGTGTCCATACTTGTTAGGAGCAGAGTCAAATGCATTTTTATACTTTGTCTCCTGGTTTTGTTGTTGATTTTTCTTGGAAGATGGTGCACACAAGGCAGGTTTTGGTCTTAAGCTAGCACACCAGCATGCTGTCAGTGAACTTGAGTTGAATTGGCTTTGGTGTCACAAGTGGGGTAGTGTAGAAGAAGCCTCACCCAGTGAACAAAAGTTGCCAAGGTAAACTGTTTGAAACAGATGTTGTTTTCACAGAGGGACTGATAAATTTTAAAAGGTACCTATATTTAGATGTGCTGGTGGTAATAATGCTTGTGACCTGAAAATAGCCTCCTGTGGGCTTGACTCTGTGAAACTATTGGGATTAGAATGCAGATTTTAATTTTGTGTTACTGGTTGATTGAAAGTCTATGTCTTGCCATGACTACAAACTACTGGGCTTGCAGACATTGTACAATACTGAGAGGTTCACACCTGAGTTTTTCCTTGAGCTCTCACAGCAATAGTAAACTAAATCCCATAGCTGACTGCTTATGTGTACAATGCTAATTTAGTTCCAGTCCGAGTGATCAAGTATCTGAAACTATTTCCAAACAGAGTTTGCAGCTTAAAGCAGGACTTGGACGAAGAAGATGAGAGGTCCAATTATGTATGTGATTCTGTGCCCTACATTTAACACATGGTCAGATGAAGCTGCATTGTCTTCATGGTTTTTGCAGGTTTTAGAGTAAACATGATTTTAATTAGATCATGGAGGCATTATCAGTGATTCATTTTGGAGAAGGAAAGTAGAAGAAATAGGGTGTTGTCCTACATTTTTGCAAATAACATTAGTTAGAAATAGCCCTGATTATGATTATCTGAAACCGCACTTATGTTTTATACTCTTCATAAATAGAAATTTTGAAAACTCCAGATGACAACTGATAATTACATTTTTGTAAGCTTTTCTGAAGGGTGGGATTCTTTACAATGCTGCTTTTTTCACAAGGTACTGCTAAACAAGCAAAAACTTTATAGACTGCTGGAGTTAGAGACACCTACCTCATGTTATCTTGTCTCTCTTCCTCTCTACCATCTTGCCCTCATTTTCTGTTTTTCCTCATACTTTCCCATGCTTCCAAGCTGCCCCTTTCATATCTTCTGTCGTTGTTTTGTTTTAACCTTTCCCTTCATCTCACTGCATCTTTCAGGTCATTTCTTCCCTTCTGCCAGGAGCTTTACACTTTCCTGAACTTCTAGGATTTCCTAAAAGCAGAGGACTTTAGACTTTTATGAAGCTCTTCTGAGAGACAGGGAGGATCTCTGGTTGTCTTTCACATAGGTTCACATTTATGTAAGGCTGTACAGCTGGGCTGGGGTCTTTCAGAAATGGCTGGACCTGTCAGAGTGCTGAGTGGTAACTGAGTTGCATATGATACCTGGAGCAGAATTAAGTCATGAAACAATTAGTAGAAGAATGAGGTAAGTTTCAAAAACTGTGCTTCAGATCTCTGGAGTGGTGGCTGACAAATGAGGAAGGTTTTAATAGCTTGTAATTCAATATCTGCAAAAGAGTAAAGCCCAGGAATAAGAAGACAGTCTGAAAACAGTCTTTCTTCTGACCAGAGCTAGATCTGAATACTTGGTAGTTTCAGTATTTCTGAAAACAGTCTTTCTTCTGACCAGAGCTAGATCTGAATACTTGGTAGTTTCAGTATTTCTGTTTAACACCGGAAGATGGAATTAATCTTAAAAGTATGTTTTAGTACTTCCAGAAAGTAGTATTCCGTGTAAAAATAAAACCCCTGAATGAGACACTGATAAACAAACAAAAGACAACGAAAACAGGGAAATTTGTGAGTCTTTTAAAAGTGAAACAACATCTTTTGCTTTGGGGAGAAACCACACAGCTACTAAGGTTTGGAAGAAAGCTCTTCTGAGTACACAGGCACTTGGCATTATCTGTGCTATGACGGGGACTCACTGCTTTTCCTGGCTTGTACAGAAGATGGACAGTGTCTGAAGAATTTGATAAAGGAAGTAGAGGAAGGCTCATGCAACCTGTGGCTGCATACATGCTGGGCAAAGACCATGTTTGGCACTTTGAGACAAAGTACAAAAACCAGCAGTGAATTTATCACTTAGCATGAATCATCAGCATGCACATGTTCTTGGAGCTGCCTGTTGACCAGAGCACTGCCAACGCAGAGGGACCCTTTGTAAAAGCAGTGGATGAATGGGATTAAAGCAGAAAAATGCTTCCTTAATTTTTAATTGAAAACAGATGCAAAAGGCAGTGGACTAACAGAAGTAGTGACTTTAGCCCTGAGTGAATAGCTATAGAGAAAGCAAATTGTGAAGCTTAAAGTGTTCCATGGTGATTTTATAACCAGTAAGGGAGTGTGTCATTGAACAGTAGGTAAACAACAAATTGAAAAGGATCACTTGGATTAGGAGAAGTATCCATTTGGGGGCTCAAAGTATACCAGAACTTTGGTCTGGGCCAAAGCACATGCTCATTGGACACAAATGATGTCCCCTGATCTTTCAGAGGCTCATTCAGCTCCATGCAGAGATATTGAGAGCTATGATGCAGGGTTAACACATCAGCTGTCCAATCATTACTCATGCTCCTGGAGAAAATGTTATAATAAGAGGACAAAAAAAAAAGAGAAAGAGTGAAATGCTTTGTATACTGTCTAGATGTGTGTCCTGACATCAGCTGGGATATAATTAATTTTCTTCCTAGTAGCTGGTACAACACTGAGGTTTGGATTTAGGATGAGAATGATGTTGATAGCACACTGATATTTTAGCTGTTCCTAAGTAGTGTTTATACTAAGTTGAGGGCTTTTCAGCCTCTCATGTCCTGCCAGCAAGAAGGCTGGAGGGGCACAAGAGGCTGGGAGGGGATGCAGCGGGCATACTGACCTAAACAGGCCAAAGGGACATTCCATACCATGGAACATCATGTTCAGTTTATAAAATGGGGAGAAACTTGGCCAGGGTTCACTGCTGGGAAAACAGCTGGGCATCAGTCTGTGAATGGTGAGCAATTGCAATGCCTGTAATTTGTTACATATATTCTAATTCTTTTATCATTGCTGTTCTTGTTATTTTCTTCATTTTTTCTCCCCCATCCAGCTGCTGAGGGAGGAGTGAGCAACTGGCTAGGTGGAGCCCAGTTGCTGGCTGGGGTTAAACTATGACACTGTGTGTAGAGAAAATATCTTTCACCAGCTTCAAGAGGGAGGATTTTATGGCAATAGTTGATATTTAGTATTCTTCTATGATTGATAGTAAGTTTTGTAAGTTGCCTTTACAAAAAACCGAACTGAACAAACAAAAAAAACCCATTTGCTATAAGAAGCATCTTCTTCCTTCCTGCCTTCCCAGTTGTTCTGGCACCCTAGGAAAATGATGGAGGAAAGAAGAAAATATGTTTTGATCAAAGTAAAAAAACAATGCTTCAAGGAGCTTTGAAAAAACATGGACATAAATCTTTACCGGTAGCACTTTAAAAGTTGCAAAAACAGCCCACTTGGGAGAAAAGGTTAATAAGCTATGTCCATTACAGCAAAGTAGGGCTGCAAAGATTGTTTGAAATGGAAAACTCTCTCAAAAAATGTATAACTCACATAGCTGAGTGACACATGCATAGATGTCAAGGGAACCAGGTATGCTAATCCTAATGGGGGAAAAGTTGGCAAATAGTCGCTGTTAGCAAAGAGAACCCCATGACTAAGAGATAAAAATTTCAATGTGAAGTTGTCTGTAAATGTCACTGCTAAAGGTATTGACCTCAGTTCTTGCTATAAATGAGACACTAGTTATATACATGTCATAAACATTGACAAAACTTAGTGTCAAGATAGTCAAATACAGGAGGAATTTTTGTCTTTAGCAATAGTGAACTGAAACAGAGTATAACCAACCTACTATCATTGATGAAAGGAGCCTGGAATAATTTATCTGTCCTACATCTTGTGAAAATAACCACCGTTCTTTTTTTCAGATGGTAAGCAAGTTTTGCTATTGGCATGTCATCGAGAGAGAAAAAATGCTTGCAGGACATGTGAGCACTTTTTGTGAAAGGCATCAGAAAAGCTGATTTGTGAGAAAGAAAAAAAAAATATTTAAAATAAAAAAAATTTAAAATATTAGCACAGATTTATTTTAAGCTTACACTGAACAAATGACGAGTGAAGTAAGCTGTTTTAAGATATTGTGGAGACTAGAAATGCAAGCTGGGTTTTATATGAATAGCTAAGGAAAAATTGGCCCTGAAATGCAGAATTATTTACCCTGGCTCAAATATCTTCCTACTTTCATTTCCATTAGGTACCTATATTAGAAATGTTATAGCTAAAAAAGTGATATTGCGTATGCAGTTATTTTGTTGAAATGCTGTGTTCAACATAATGATGCTTGCATGTAGGCCAGAATTAGTGGCTCTTTCAGCAGTTTTTGTGGTGGAATGAGGGCTTGCACGTGGCCCTACAAGTTTCTGTGTTCCTAAGCCATGTGCTAGCTGAAAGCTGTCTCCAAATATTGAATTGCATACTTTCAGAAAGTTGTAAAGCTTGTATGTGATGTTATTTCATCCTGAAATTGAGAAACATTTCCAAATCCCAGAAATGAGGTGTGTTGAAGTCAGCACTTGATGTGAAAAGGCTTTAAACAAATTCTCCATTAGGTGTCCAAACGCCCAAATTTAGCACAACCAGAACTCATGCATTTGGATATTGGAACAAGATGGCCACAGAAGCAGTGGAATTACCATCCCCGGAAGTACCTCAGCTCCAGGCTTCCATAGAGTTAGGGTTAGGGTTCAGGGAGCCAGAAAGCCTTCAGCTCCAGGGGCACTGGATCTGCAAAAGGAATGCCCAAGGGATCAAGGCAGGACATCAACATTGCTGCCTCCACATCCACTGGAGTCTGGGCCACCCATGGTGATGGGGACCTCAGCCTCAGCACCAAGCTTCCATTAGAGTAAGGCTGGAGTTTGGAGAGCCAGGAAACCTACAGCTCCAGGGACACTGGGGCTGGAAAAGGAATGCCCAGTGAAACATGTGCACCAGAGAAGACTCAATATAAAATCTTTTATTTTTCTCAGTAACATTCAATAGTATTTTGTTCTTTGCTGCAAATAGTCCAACTTGAATGATTTCCAAAGAGGTAATTTTTGTCACCACATATTGTGTAAATGCTCTTATGGTAAAGACCAGCAACAGGAGTTCTGGTTTTGTTTTTCCTTTTTAATATATAAAATTTGCTTCTATTTAAAACTTAGTCTTCAGTTGTAGTAAAGCATAAAGTAAAAATGGCAAATCCTTCAGAAAAAGCCAATGGAAAGGTGGACCATTTTAGTTTCTTGTAACGTTTAAACAGTAGGAGAGATTAACTGCCACCATCTCCTGAAAATGAGCATCTACTTTGAGAGAAAGGCTGTAAGTTTGCTGCTGATCTGCTGCCCTTTTGATTACAACAAAACAATTTTTCCCAGTATAACCCTGCATATTTCTGCACATAACTTTTACCACAGAGCATAGTAATACTGTGCATGACTTTCAAGGAGTATAATAATAATAAAAATACTCTGTTTACATGCACTTTCATTATTTTGTAGCAGGAAAACTGAAGCAATATAAATTCATTTTTATAGTGGTCGGTGTCAGTTAATACATTGTTTTCCCAAAAGTAATGTATTGTAATATAAATTTCCTTTTAAGTCAGTGTAGAACAACATTTAAGTGACACTATTTGTGAATAACAATTTATTTGTGACTGTGATATAATTTAATGCAAATATATTGGTCTAAAATGAATTGGTGTGATGTCAGATTGATGGTTTGTACATTCATTATGCATAGTATTTATAAAGTCCACCACCCCACATGCATATAGAAGAAAAGATTATCATCTATTCACTATATGAATATATAGCTTTATTAAAAGAGCTCTGGACTTGCATGTAAATTATGAAAGAAGAGCTTGTGTTGTTTGCACTATAAAACCTTGCTGAGATTCCCTTCGAAATTGTTTTATCTTACTTTTATATATATGTTCAATTTATGTTTTTTCTACTTTTTTACTGTTGTTTATTTTTCTTAAGTTCAAAATCTCTACTGAGATCCATATAGTTAAACCCACTTGAATTATTTCACTTCTTCAGATAAGTGTAAATCTTGACTTGTTGGAAGTTTAACATAGAATAATGCATGGCAAAGAAAGTGCGTTTAATGCTGTTGTCACTGAGAGATGGTGGGGTCACACTTCACAAGGTCAGCAGATGGAAAGAAAATCAATGAGACCATAATCTTTTTCAAAAGTGGGTGCAGAGGCTAAAAGGTCCGAGTTCAACTCCTCTAGCAGCTACTTATACTTTTTGAATTATTCAGATGATAGTGTTAAGTAACATACTTCACCTTAATAAGCTTGTAATAGTCTTGAGTGTTTTGATTTAAGTGTAAACTGTCTGTAAGTCCAAGGGAAAGAGTGAGAGCTCGTGTTGAAAAAGAATGGGAGCTGAGAAGTCAGCAAAAATGTGCTTTGGTGAGTGGTGGATTTTCTGGAGCTGCTCACATAAGCCTGAAGAAAGCCTTTGCTGTCTGTGAGGAGTTCTCCAAAAGCTATTATCAACACAAGGATGACATTTACCTGGCTAGTTTTCACCCTTGCTAAATATCATACAAGGGTATACTGGGTCTGGCTCAGATGGAGCTTGTTTTCCTTCAGCAGCCCTCATGCTGTGCTTTGCATTGGTACTCAGGTGCTGATAACATCCCAGTGTTCTGGCTACTGCTGGGCAGGGCTGGCACTGCATCAGCACTGGCTCTCAACATTCTCCCCCCAGCAAGAGATTGGTAGTGGGCAAGATCCTGGGAAGGGACACAGCCAGGCCAGCTGACCCAAATTAACCAAAGGGATATTCCATGCCATATGACATCAGCTCAGTTGTAAAAGCTAAGGGAGGGAGAAGGAATGGGGGGCAATTCTTTTACAATTTTTGCCTTCTGGAGCAACCCCTGCACACGCTGAAGCCCTGCTTCCCTGGAAGTGGCTGAACATTGCCCACTCATGGGAAGTAAAAGTTAAATTTTCCCCTTTGCTTATGCATGTGCAAACTTTTGGGTTTTTTTGTTTTTCTTTTGCCTCTTTAGTAATCTGCCTTATCTCAGCCCACTAATTGTTTTCCATCTTATTTTCTCTCCTCTGTCTGTCTGGGAAGGGGAGAGAGCAACTTGGTGAGCACCTTGGCATCCAGCCAAAGTCAACCCACTACAAAAGGGAAGGCTCTTAACACTGTTTTGGAAAGGTGAAGTTTAAGATATTTCTGAAGTCCTTAGAGTCTTGCTGGGAGTCACAGGAAATAGGCAGTGGTGGCTGCCTACTTGGAGAAATGAAGTTTGAGTCTTCAGGGTAGTGTTACCAACAGGCTGCCTTGCTGTTGTTCTATTACCTTGCTGTTGTTCTTTTGGTGGTTTTTTTGTTTGTTTAGGGATAATTTTTGCTAATTTTAGCCTTTTAAAAATTTCTGTTTGTAACAAATACTGACCTAAGAACAAAGACACAAAAGAGCAAATGGGGATGTTAAAGCATTATTTTGACTAACCTGAAGATATTCTGTTCTTTAAGCAAATTCTCTTAATCTTACTTTTCTCTTTCTTCACTCTCTTTACCCTTTTGGTAAAACAGTGCAATTGAGACATTTTTACTGTGGCTGAACTGGAAAATGGAAAGGAAAAAATAACTTCAGGCCATCAAAATGTGTCCTTCAAACTAATATTAATTTATATTCCTTTTTCTGGGCACTTGAACTTTTATTTATTTCTTTGTTTTAATTCCAGTTGAGTTGTCAAATTATTTAAGTTAATCCCAACATTCATTTTTATGAATTTGTGGGAGTGGATGAAGTTTATGGGAATTACTGTTCTCTTTCTCTAAATGCTTGCTGTCTTTTTCTTTCTGACTTTTTTGAACTGAGATTCCAAGCAAGCTGCTCATTGCTGTGCTAGCTTCTGTTCTTGTGCCCTTCCCATGCCAGGGGGAAGAGAAGCATGAAACTAACTTGGGTCACATAATTCCGGTCACTTTAACATTGCTACTGCTGCCTTAAGCATCAAATTTTATATTGCAGGAGAAGAAAACAGTCATGGAATGAGATGAGCCTAGACACTTCTCCCACCTTGGTATTTAAACAAAAGGTGTAGGAGGATTTATGCAACCCTCAAATGCAGAGCCCTGCATCCAGTTTCAACTGAATATGAAGCATGTCTTTTTAAAGGCACCATACGAAAAGCATTTTGCAGGTTTTTGAGCAATTGTGTCTGTTTTCTTTTTACCTCACATACTTTGATGTGGTTTAATGTCAAATTTCATACACTGTGTACATGCCCTGGTACATATCCATGTCCTTTCCCAGACACAGATGTACATGCACACACACAAAAATGTGCATGCATCTTCCAAGGAAAATTTCATGTGCAGCAGGGTATATTCATACCTCTTTTGAGATCAGGGAAATACTGTAGGGCATTCCCATGAAAAATGAAATGTTGCCTACAGGAAGTCTCTCAATGACACAAACAGCACAGAGGGGCTGTCATTGCATGTCAGCCTTCATCCACTGCCTGGTCTGTCCCTGAAGAAAAGCACCAGCCTGTGATTTTAAACTTCTCCTAAGCCTTCATATGACAATTAGATGAAGGGGTTATGTGAAGCTCTCACCTATTTACTTCTGGGCTTTTTTGACTTCATGAATTTATTATTAATGTGCCAAATTATGTTGTTTGTATCAAGGGTCAGATCATGATTTATAGCTTGTGTGTAGACTGAAATAAATTCCACTGATGGGAGAGACCACTCACTCTTTCCTGCTGCTAGCACAGCACCTGGCGCTTCCTTTGATCCATCGGATTTTAATTTATTTTTGCTCTTCGTAAAACTTCAGTCTGCTTTGATAATGAATATCCAAGGAGTGTCATGCATAAGGCTCACTGAAAGTTGCATTGAAGAAAATAGGCTTATTAGAAAGAGACAGAAATATATGTCAATATATTACATAGAAATAACATTTTTGATTGAAAGACTGTAAATCTGAACAAATTTGTCTCTTTGAGGAGGGAAGGTGTTTCTTTGGGTTCAGAGTTTCTCTAGGTGGTCACTTATCCTCACCCCCTTCTTTCAACATGTGTGTGTTCAAATCTAGGTGGGCTGCTCTGATAAAAAGGAATTGTATGTGTAGGCAAAAGTATCTTGTAAGCTGTAATGGAAGATAACTAAGTGCTTCTGCCTGGTGTTGATGGGATTACCAGGTGCTGTGAATCACTTCGGGCAAAGAGGCCTGAGGTGACATTTCAGACTTGTTATTACACCAGGGATATTGGTTCAATTTAAAATAAGAAAGTAAGGTCATCTTAGTGTGGTTTAGTTCAAAGCTTTGAAAACGTCTCTTATTGGAAAGAATTGAAGTGAGCAGTCTTGATCCTTCTGCACATGAGGAGGTCAAAGGCTGAAAGAAATGGCAGCTGAGCTGGTGTGCTTCTGCATGTTCAGCCCTCTCTTTTAAATAAGGATTTCTTTTAAAACAACAAATCATAAGAAGATGTGATTTAGAGCTATTTTGTTAAAAATATACCTCATTTGACACTGTCCGTGCCGTAATTATGCCTCCCCTGATGGGGGAGAATTTTAGAGCCTTTGCCAGGAGTCCGAGAGATGAACGGGACCTTCAGCCTTCTCTGCTTTCAGATAGTTGTTTATTAAGTCTTATCAGAGAAATAGGGCCACTAATGTGACCCAGACATAGCATGGAGCAGAGAATGCAGGAGAATGTCAAATAATCAAGATTACACGGCCTTTTTAAAGGTAAATTAACCAACAGTCACTAAAAGCGTACATTATTTTTACTTTTCCACCAATGTATAAGAAATCATCTAGTCACGTAGACAGGAACTGCGGAATTCTTTATCCAATCATCCCAAACTACTTCTACTGCAGAATATGGAGTAGTAGAAGAAGAAGGTCTGGAGAGCAACAACAATCCTCTATTTTGAAGTTTTTTGCTTTTATCTATTTACTATATTAACAAACCCAAATCCTCTAAATTTTTCACCCTTTGACAATCTTACACAATATTCTATCACCTAGTTCACACCAGTGTAGATTCTAATTCTTCCCAGAGGGCAGGCAATTTTCTCCAAGGACGAAAGTCAAAACCAGTGTTGTCCAGGGGGGTAGAACCCTTCAAAACAGGCAGAGAAATATTCTCTGCACTCTGGGTTCCCACACTCTCCTTTGGAAGAAGCTGTATAACAGAGGCTCTTCCTTGCCTTTGATTTTTCCTTTTAAAAGAATTTTAGAACCATGTAGTCCTTGTCCTAAGATATGCTTATTACAGAGTTCAGTGATGTTCCCTGAAGTTGTAATCTAGCTTGAACAGTTTCCCCTGGCTATACTATGAGACAATTTGACTTTGCATGGAGTTTTGAAAACCGTATGTGTGGATAACGTTAACGTTTCAACTTCATGCTCTCTCTGCACTGCAAATGACAAAATAGACTTTGAAGTGCTTTTTCACACACTCTACCATTGCCTTTTGCATGCAAATGAATATTAATAAAAATAGACCCATGCTCACTTTTGGTTTTAATAGGATGTTCTGTCATCTCTTTAGTTTTTCTGTCTCTTGAATTTCCTATTTTTAAAACTTTCATTTTGTTTGTAGTGCCAGGCCCTATACCTGCCAAATCAGTGAAAGGAACTCCTTTTGAAGATAAGATCTTCCTCAACTGGAAGGAACCTGTGGATCCAAATGGCATCATTACTCAGTATGAGGTAATCATTAAACACCTAACAAGCATAGGATGGAGCTAGGGAGGTGCACCAAGAGTGACAGCGCATGTTTATGCTCTGTAGGCAGCTATTCAATGTATACTTCTTTCATTTACTGAATACATGATTTTCTGTAGTGATTAGATATTCAAAATTTGTAATTATGGTGCATATGGCTGTCCATCCCTGTCAAGTGGCTTTGCCACATAAGGGCCTTAAAAATCTTGTATTGTTGCTATACACCGTTCCAAAGCCATGACAGCCATGATCTGCAAAATTTTCTTCATTTGAAGAGAAGGTTACGTGAAAAGTAAGATCGTTATTAAATTTGGAGCAATGTTTTTTAGCTTTGTTAGATCTTTAGATAACACCCTTAAAAGAAAACCTCCATATAAATTCTGTTTAAAGTGTATTTAATGTATGAGCCTTCTGGGGACCTTCACAGGTTAGCACGTAACACAAGCTGATTTGAGCAACAAATACCACACTTTCCAGCACTCCTCTTTTAAAGGAGCAGAAGATAAAACTTTGTGTATTAGTGAAGTATAGGAAGGCAAACCAATGACTCAAACAAAACCCCTTAAAAATCTATTTATTTATTTATTTATTGCATACAAAATTCACTAAATAGTGTGGGTTAAACCAGGCAGGCAGGCAGCTCAGCCCCACTCAGCCATTTGCTCACTTCCCCTCAGTGGAATGTATCAGTGAAATTTTCCATACATGAACTGATATGTAAAAGCAGTTGATGAATGGGATTAAAGCAGATAAATGCTTCCTTGATTTTTAATTGGAAACAGATGCAAAACGCAGTGGATTAATAGGAGTAGTGGCTTTAGCTCTGGGAGAGCAGTTATAGAGAAAGCAAATTGTGAAGCTCAAAGTGTTCAATGGTGATTTTATAACCAGCAAGGGACCGTGTCATGTAACAGTAATGATGAAGGATGCCTGCATAGCCTTTCAAATAAGGCAGAATCTTCAATAGCACACATCAAGCCCCCACTGGTTTAGTGTTGGACTTGGCATTGGTGGGTTAATTGTTGGAATCCATTATCTTAAGGTTCTTTTCCAACCTAAATGATTCTGTGATTCTGCGCTATCCCCAAGATAGATGGGTAGCTAGAGGAGCATGTCTTTTTTTTTCTTTCCAGCCAAGCTAACCTAAATCCCTTGTGACCAAACTTTTAAGAGTCACCAAAAAAATTGTTTTCCCAGGTCAGCTACAGCAGTATACAGTCGTTTGATCCTGCAGTTCCAGTGGCAGGACCTCCACAAACAGTGTCGAAGCTGTGGAACAGCACACACCACGTCTTCTCTCACCTGCACCCTGGTACTACTTACCAGTTCTTCATACGTGCAAGCACTGTCAAAGGGTTTGGACCAGCAACTACGATCAATGTAACAACCAACATCTCAGGTAAAAACAAACAGCATAAAGAAAAAACAGGGAAAGGGAGGGTGGAAATGTATTTTGAATATCTTTGTAAGACCTGAGAAATTGTGAAATGCTAAAGAAAACCCCCACAAAAAATCCTACCATGTTATGAAAATACATTACTAAAAATGTTTTTGGGTGTATTCACCACAGGGAAGCATAAGTTCAGGGATAAATCCTTGCATGAGGTGGAAATTGCACAGCTGTAGTTGGTAACAGTTTTTTCTGTGTACTTTCATCCAAAGATTTTGAAGTGCTGTATAAACCTTAACTAATTGGGCTTTTCAACACTCATAGGTCACTAAGAACTGCATCTGTTTTGCAGGTCAGTAAAGTCAGGTGCAGAAAATTACTGACTTACTGAAGGTGACACCACTTAGCAACACACAGCTATAACAGAGTCAGGGCAGTTGGGACAAAGTGTGAATTTATTTTGCCAGATTCATATAAGTCTGCTTCCTTATGCCTTTATTCATTTATTGCAGTGCACCAGGTTCAACACTGTTGGTCTTAATAATGCACTGTAAACTCTAGAAAACAGTAATGCCAAATGAAGTGCTTTAGTACTTTTATAATTTCCTAAATTTCAATGTTATTCCAAAAAAATAAGATAGTGGGTTATGCAGTTGATAGTGGAAGATAAGTCAATGCTACATTTAGAGAAACTCTTTATTTTGTGACATGGTGACTTCAGAGCTTGGCAGAGATCAAAGAAGTCAGTCATTTAGAAATTTAAACAATACAAAGCAGGCTATTTTCCTTATATCTGTCATAATGTAACTCAGATTGTCCTGTAAAGAGAAGTTAATAATGTAGTGGAATGCATCTATGATTTTTGTGGGAAACTATTCATGTAGTCTCCTCACAGTACATGAAAACACGCACATAAATCAAAATGGGACAAAATTCAAGGCAGAGCTCCTTGAATTATGTAGCAAGTGAAATACTGTATTTGTCATAGCTAACTGGAGCAGTTTGTTGAATTCCACCCCAGCACGTAAGCACTAGCAGTCCTCATATCCCTATCCCTTTGAAACACCCAAACAATGCACCAAAAAACCCCAAATGATGTCTTCTGTTCTGTTTATGTAGCTATTAGGTTGTTTTGAAGTCTGATATTTTATTCAGGTTGTTTTAAGGTCCTTGCGTTTCTTCACAACCAATTCTAATTCATAAATTTTCAGATATAATGGTTGTGTGGTACTTGCATACTTGTCTTCTAACCTCTTTGTAGAAGGGAAAGAAAAGAGGTGTGTATCTTGCTAGCCTGTCTGGTATTTCAGTATTTTGAGGAAAAAAGTGCCTCAATGTGTTTGGATTATTTAGGACTACAATGAATTCAGGCTTCTTCAGATATGCCCTCTTTTCCACACAAAAATTTTGGGAATTTTGTCCAGAATCCAGTATAGCACAACTTTCTAGACAGAGTATGGATCTGTTAGTTGGCAAGACATGGTTAATGCTAGGAAAGCTCAAAGGCGGGCTGTGACACTACTTGTATCTGAACTCCAGCCTGTGTTGCAGTGGGGAACTGCAACACGCCTATATCAAACCAGGAGTCCCGTGGAAAGGAAATATATACGGACGGATTCTTGCTAGATGTTTCAGAGATGTTTATTTCCCCAGCCGCATGGCCGGGCTCTGCTGAGGGACTCTGCCCCAGTCACAGGACCCGAGCTGCTTTGCCCGCGCAGGGGAACACAAACCAACCCATGGGGAACGAGGCTGAGCAGGGGCAGGGAAACCCTGTGCCTCCCTCAGGGCTACAGGGCGCGGGGGAGGGACCCCAACATCTCACCCGTTTTATTTTAATAAAAGGAGAATGAAGACAACTGGATAACCATAATAAGAACTGTTTCAAAACAAAACAAGCCACCCTCCTGAGTCTTTAAATGTCCAAACAGATTCTGCGGAACATCTTAGGGCTGACAGAAGGGAGACAGAACTCTCTGGACATGCCTGTGGGGAAACTGAGGCAGGAGAGGGTTCAATTTCTTTCCTCCCCCTTTTCATCCCCCACTCGGCATTGGAAAAGGATTTTTGGGGAAACAATTGGCAAAGGCAGGGTTTTGTGAGGGAAATCATGGATGAAAAAACGGATTGGGAATACACTGGGGGTAATAGGACATAGGGTAAAAGGGAAAGGTGGGATTAGGAAAGGGAGACTGTAGGGGGGGTTTACAATGGAGATATTGTCTAACATGACTACGATTTTTTGCATATATACTGCCTTTTACAGGAACACCATCAGGCCCAGTGACCTGCGATGCTTGTAACCCTTTTCTACCTTGTATGATTTTGAATTCCACCACCTCTCCATCTCCCAAGCTTGGGATGCATTTTTCAGGGTTATTCTTTTTAATAGCAGTTCTATGCACGAATATGTCTTGCTGGTTATCACATCTTGTTATAAAACCATAGTTTTGTTTAACATTATACCATTTCACTGTCCCTAAGATCTTAGCTACTATGGTCTTTTCCTTTTTCCGAGTGGCTGCTGTTTTCTGTCTCGCTGTGTCTTTGCTCTCTCTTTCGGTCGCTCCCGTGTTGGAATTATCGGCGCTGCTGGTTTCGGCGCCCTTTTCCCAGGGTTGCGTTTGGGGCCGCGCGGGCCGGGCCGGGCCGCGCCGCTCCGTTCTCCGTGCGTCGCCTCCTCTGGTCGCAGCTGCGTTGCCACTGCCAGGCGCTGCATCTCGGCCAGGCCCCCCAAGCGATGATCCCCCCGCGCCCCGCTCCAGTGCACGTTCCGGCTGGGCACGGCTCCGCTCCGCCGCCGCCAGCCGCCGCCCGCGCGCCGCCCCTCTCGTTCGGGCGCTCATGGGGCTCGCTCCACCACGCGCTGCGCGGGGCCGGGCGGGCACTGCCGGGCCGTGCCGCTCCTGCCGCGCCTCGCTCCGCCACCAACACGGCGGCCCGCGTGGCTCCGCCCGCGCGCGGGAACCGTCTCGCTGCTGCTCGCAGAGCGCTCGGCGCACGTGGCCTGGGTCGCACGGTCCCTGAGCCAGGCTTCCCTTCGCCAGGACACAGCTGACATTGCTCAACAGTCTCGGTTATTAAATAATATTCATGAAAATATTCTTCCATCGGCATATATTTTGACTCAAATATTAACTGGGTCCAAACGGTCTTCCAAAAGCTCTTGGTAAGAATTAGATCCCAAGAAACATAGAAAAAGTTCTTAAACAACCATGCCAGGAAGTGTTTCAGTTCTTTCTGAGCTTGAATCAAGCTAAAATTTACAAACCGTTGTTCAAGAATCATTTTAAGTTTAAGATAAATGTCCATATGCGGCTCTGAAAGCCAAGAGTCTTCCCACGGTTCCTCCATTGTTTAGATATGGAATAGCAAAACAAAACCAAGAAGAAGAATCCAAAGTTTCCAGGGTTTACTCACACAAAGTCGCTTAGGGATCGGGGATCGTTCTGCCCTCAAATCTCCACCATTATGTTGCAGTGGGGATACTGCAACACGCCTATATCAAACCAGGAGTCCCGTGGAAAGGAAATATATACGGACGGATTCTTGCTAGATGTTTCAGAGATGTTTATTTCCCCAGCCGCATGGCCGGGCTCTGCTGAGGGACTCTGCCACAGTCACAGGACCCGAGCTGCTTTGCCCGCGCAGGGGAACACAAACCAACCCATGGGGAACGAGGCTGACCAGGGGCAGGGAAACCCCGTGCCTCCCTCAGGGCTCCCAGGGCTACAGGCGGGGGGAGGAGACCCCAACAAGCCTGTTCTCCTTTCTATCCTGCTTTATGCTGAGCTGTTTTCCAGTTTCACTCTGCATGACTGATACTTCATATGCAGCAATGCATGTTTCAGAAAATGCTAATTTTAGCTTACTGAGGAGTGAAATTATTCCTTTTAACTAAGCTTACAAGTGGTTACTCTGATTCCAGTGAACACAGTGTAAGCAGTAATTTTAAAATTAACATTAAATGAACATTAATTCTATCAAATAATATTTCCTGAAATAAGAGCAGGTTTTGTGCTCATCTAGGATCTGGGACTAATGAAGCAAGGCTTTTAATCTTTCAGAGCTCTTCTATCTATTGATATAGTATTGTTAAATTATTATGACTTAAATGATTGACATCCTGCTAGGAAACATCTTTCTGTGAAAGTTCATTTTGAAATATACAGGCTTCATTCATGACTTTGTAAGGATACAGCCACATACTTAAAAAAAACCCAAACATGCAGATAGTTTTCAAACTAGTGAAGAATTAATAATGATTAGAAATCTATCATTTTCTAATTCACAGAAAATCCTGTTTCTTTCCTTGCACCAGGGCTGAAATCAGCAATAGTATTACTGGTGAGGACTGTAACAGGCAGCAGATTAAAGCTGGATGGTTGATGTAATTGCCAACACTAGCAATCCCACCCACAACAAATACTGCTGCCATGAAAGCATGACAGTCTGACAGTCCATTAGTGAATCAGTTCCTGAACTACTTCTGGTTTTGACTTCGATTTTGTTTTTTCATAGTGGTTTTGAAGCTGATTAATGAGCAGCTTGGCCGCCCATTGACAGGAATGGGCACGGGAATAGTCTCCCTGAACCAGTTCTAGTCCACTCATGCATGTCTATATAAGTCCCAGTTTTCCTGGATGCTGGTTGGCATTAGCATTGTTTCCCATGACGTTCAAGAGGAAATGTAAAAGGTTCTTAAATTGTTGGAGGAGGGTGGTAGAAGTTGGGTCTTTGACATGATGACTGTAGTTATTTGAAGGGTAGAAAAATTGAGGCCAAAATGTTTTTTTTTGTAGTTTAGTGTTTTTTGTCAGTCACCTCCTCCCTCTATTTCTGTCCTTCTTGAATAAACCTGTTTTAAGTGTAGAAGTGTCGTGATTTGATGGGAAGCGGTTAGGGATAGAGTTATCAATTGTTGATGAAGTCCCATTCACGCTGTAGTAAAAGATTATGCCTGATTGGAGAAACTGTTTAAAAATACTCACGTGGCTGATAAAGACTGTGGCTTTGTTCTATATTCCAAACAGCCAAAACCTCATAAAAATTCAAAATGTTTTCACTGATTTGTGTCTTGTTCTTTTCCTTCCCTCTCAACATTAACCAGCTCCCACTTTACCAGACTATGAAGGAGTCGATGCATCTCTCAATGAAACTGCTACTACAATAACTGTACTCTTGAGACCTGCACAGGCCAAAGGTGCACCTATCAGGTAAAAATAAAAAAAATATATCTTTTTAAAAAAATAAAATCAAGAAGAGTTTATTTTTATAGTTGAATATTTGTTGTGTCACAGTACATAGAGCTGTTCATTTCTGAGTGATAGTAATTTTACACCACATTGTTTTTCTTACCTACACCAAGCTTGTCAATAGATGTGTAACTAAAAAAATCTGGGTTTGGCAGGATTTTTTTTTAAAAGACAGCCATGACCTGAATCATTCAGCTACCTGACCTGTTTGATATCGGGTCCCCAGACCACCTTCTAGCCATTATAATTTCATTTTACTTTCTCACAGTGCCTCTGAAATATGACACTGAAAGGTGTTTGTCAGAAAGTAGATTTGAAAATAACACTTCCTCTCCAGTGCTTCAAAGTCAGCTACTCTATAGCATATGTGTATGATTGGAAAATTGGAAGCCGTGGGGAAATGGGAGAATAATAGTGATGAATACAAACTATTTGACCTTTTTCTTCTGAGAGTGCTTCTTACTAGGAATCATGTAGCAAGCCATTAAATTTTATTTGGCGTGTCCTCTAATCATATTAAAATGTTTCATTTATGTTAACTTTGAGGGGCCTTTCCATTTCTGCTCTTTGTTGAGAGATAATTTAATTTTGTTTGCAAAGATTAGTCCACATCCTGCTCTTTACTTCTACTTGTTAGTGTAAAAATTTTATGATATTATTTGATTCCATTTGTGATTTACTGATGTGGCTGCATCAGCAATATTCAGGGGCAGGGTTGACTAATTGGGGGTTAATTAGCTGCTGAGCATCGGAAGGTTTTCATGCTATTACCCTTGTGACATTTTAGAGAAACAGGGGCTAATCATTCTGTGTTACATTAAGTCAGCTATCAAGGCTCAGCTGATGTTGAGTAACATGCCCAAATCCTAAAAGTAGAGGAAAATTAACTGTTTCCTAAGTCTATTTCCATTAAGAGGAATATATGTTCTACATGAATGTTGTGGGGATGAGTCACATAACTATATGCATTTTTATGTGCTTATCATATAGTCACTCTTATGATTTATATTATCAAGTTATTTATTTATATTCTGTCAGAGAAGAAAATCCGGATTCATCCCCTTTAAAGGAGGTTTTGATGTGTTATATTTAAAATTGTATTCCCATGGATCATTCATTTCTGAGAAATTGCCCTGGGGCAAACCTGGGATTTTTGTGGAACAGGACTGCTTTCAGTAAGGAACTTGGATTCTTAAAATAGAGATTTTTAAAATTAATACCTTGGAAAACAGACTTGTGGTCTGAAAATGCTCTCAAATCTGAAGGTGCTTAAACTCACTTTCCTCTAGGGCTTTGTAGGTGCTTTTAAAGACTTTTAAGTGTTCTGCTGCTGGCCCTAATGAAAGTTGTCCTTGTTTGGGTAATGTGATATCTATTCTCTCATGCAATCCATGCAACATCCTTTCAGTCTTGTGTCTGGCCACCTGAGGGAGCTGAGGCAAATTCTTGCCCAGAGCATCCCTGCCGGACACCACTGGGATCTGCTGATGGTGGTGCATATCGTCTTTACAGCAACTGCTCCGGGGCAATCCTGGGCTGACAGCAGCAGGGTTCCACCTTCAATCCCACCATGCAGCTTCAAGGTGTCAGTCTTGGGTGCTGGGTTTCTCTCCTGTGTGGGTGCTTCTTTTGTGAACTGGTAGCATGATGGGATGTGGCTAGAGAGTTACTCATGGGGCTAGAAAATTACTCTACCTAGATCAAGAAGTTCTGGTTTCTCTGCTCTGTACTTGCAGATGAGTAACTTGCTGCAGAGTAGACCTGAAGCACACAAACTCACATATATTCCATTAGTTTTCCTCACAACATCCTCAGTTCAATGGCATGAGCTTGTCACTGTGGCCTATGAAGATGGCAGGAAGGATCTATGTGCTAAATGTTAAGACAGTTTGATAGGGATAGTTTCATAGTGCATTAATAGCTGTTGTTTGACTGTGTTCTCAAAAAGCATACTTCTTTCTTCCTTTCGGTCATCCTCCCTCTCCACTTGAGTTAATTTCTAAAATCTAAGATACAACATCAAGTTTCTAACATCAAGAGGCCAAGGAAATAAGTCCTTTACCATAACTGGAGACTTGGGCTTTATTCTTAAAATCAACCAGGTGTTTTATTCCTTACTTGGAATGAGAAGCATTCTCTGGTGGAATGCAGAAGGAATGGTATTATTCCCTTTTCTGAAGGTATGCGTTTTGCAGTCAGGTACCTTTCAGCAGCTTCTTAATAAGGAGATAAATGTAGCACACTCAAATTCTGAATTGATTCAATGCATTTTGCTAAACTTTATGATATATTTCAGTGAAGCTTCACTCCATCCACACTGCAGTTTTGTTTCCTCTAGAAGCTGGCTTACTGCCACAATGAGTGTTACTAGGAAGGTGGGGAAAAAATGGATCACTGTGCCTGCAGCTGTGATGGAGTAGAAGGGACTCAGATGCTGTTATTTAGCCTGACCCTGAAGAATACAACTGGCTTTTTGAAAAGTTTTGTTTATACCCAGTCCTGTAATCTCAGGATCTGTAGATGGTCATTTCATTTAATATCAGTAGGTTCATGTTTAAAAATTTTTTTAAAACATAGGAAAAGAAAAAAAAAGTAAACCGAAAAGAAGTTTAGTCTGATACTCTTTTGCTTTTACAAACAGAATTATGCTATGGTCAGATTTCCATCATAACCTCTCCATCAGCACAGCCACTCAGCAAACAGATGTTCCTTATCTTAAGCATAACCTACGAGTGGTGTTTCTTTAAGACACTGCCTAGCTGCCCTAGTCACCACAGTTTAAACATGACTCTAATCATACCTTCCTTGTCAGGTTTTATTGTGCTATCTCTAGCAATCTTTATGGCTTCCTGAAGTTTTAAAACAAAATTACAAACTAGAAATGCAAAGGGAGACAAAGCTGGATGGCTCAGGCTCACTTTGAAGCGCGTATTGTTTCACCATTAATCTTGTGGATGAGATTCCAGTCAGTAGAATCAATGGTGCTTCGGTGATTCATTTGAAGATGTGATTTGTTGCTGTAGTTTTTCTGAAGGTTCCTAACTGAGTACCAGAAAAACAATTTTTTGTTTTCAAATCCTACTGCAGATCAGGGTTACAAAGAGTGTGCATCAGAATCAGAGTAAATTTTTAATGATTAAATTTATTTTATTTGATTAAGTGGTTTTCTTGTACTTCCATGTGAAAAATTAGTTTGTTTTCATTTTGCAGCAAGATTAATTAAGGGGACCATGGCAGGGAGCAACTAAAACAATCATTGTCAATTAGAATTTCAAGAGCTGGGGCTGAAACTTGGGCTCGTCAGTCAGTCTGGTGCTTGACAAAGGAGAGGAAGATGTGCCTCCACTGGACACATAGAAAAAATGTCTAGCAGGTATTTAAAGTCTACTCAGAATAGGGCTGAAGTATGAACAACATTCACCACTGCCACATCTCTTTGGGAGCCTAAATTTTTAGGGAGGGATGAAAAGGAAGATCTTTTGTCAGAGACATACACCTGTTTGCAATTGTCTTAGTCAATAGGGAGGTACTGTACAGGTTTTCTTAAATTACCAAAAAAAAAAAAAAGATTTTGTCATGAAAAATAATTTCTTCATGGAAAATTTCAGCTGAGGAGTTCTTCAGCTGCTGTATCTTCAAAATTTCTCTGCTTACCTGGCTGTCTCAGACAACTGTTTGGCCTTTATGATTCTGATGACTTATGTAGCAGGTTCTGAAATTTTTATTACTCTTCAGAATATCTCAGAATTTATTTTATTCATCAAGAAGAAGGAATATTGTCATCTAAGCTTCCCACTCCTCTATCTTTATTTCCCTTTTTTAATCCTTCTCTGCTCTGTGGAAAGACTGGGAAAAAATGCTGTTATAGGAATTCCCCCAGCTCCTGTCACAAGAAAGCTCTTTCAATAACTGAATTCTCATCAGCACAAAAAAAAAATGTATAGAAAACCTAAGATAATTGAAGCTAAGATTAGTTATATGTAAAGACACAAGGATAAGCAGAGTACTAGTACCTGATATCAAAATTTTCACTAGTACCTGATATCAAAACATATTTGCAGCAAGTGAACACCCCACTTTTCAAGTTGCAAATTTAGCTTTGACTTGTTTCATCACATGTTACAGCAGGGTGTCCTTTCTGACCATTATTATGTGCACATAGAGTAACAGTGCTGCTCTGGAACCACTGCAGTGTTTAGTAAATGGGTTTAAGCAGATGGTATCAAAAAGGGCCCAGAGGTAAATGACTGTATTCCTCCATGTCTTGTTAGCCTATAATGTTGCATGAAAAATACTGTCAGATCCCCCTTCTAAAGAGGATAGGAAAATCTTTTATTTAAATGTACCTTGTGAAAATGCATCTAAAAAAATAATTTAAAATAAAGCTTTTTTGGAGACTTAAAACAGTTTCTGTTATTTGCTACTTTTTCTGTTGAGTAAGTGTAGATGACTACAATATGTATAGCTGTGTCCTATTTTCCACATATTGTATCTTTTTGTATGTAGGGGTCCAAAAAGCATTTTTTGGAATATATTTTATATAAATTAATTTATTTAAAAGTTTTTCAGAACCTTCAGATTTTATTGTGGTCTCACGCTTAAAATTTTTCTATGCCTTTTACATCCCATTCAAAAATTACAGTGTTCTTTTAAAGAATGCTATAAAAAGAGACTTTTAAACAATGATCGTCATGCTGTTTGATTATTTGTTTTGATCTCCAAAGAGACTTGACCCTAAAAAAGGAGATGTGCCTTAAAATGAAGATACCCCATTTATGCCTTATGCTATAAAATCGATGGGGAAAGAGGGGTTGATCTGGTAACTGTGGTGCGTCTCCTCTCGGGAGCTGTGTGACAAACCAGACCGTTCCAGGGCACCATTGACTCCGTCACGTGCAGACATTGCACTGTCCTTCCTCTGTCCCTGCTGGCTTTCTCCTTTGAAGTTGCCAGGGTGTCACAGACAAGCTTCCTGCTTTTCTGTCACTTCTGAGAGCAGAATTTCTGTCTGTCCCCATCCACTGGCAGCTGATGAGAGAAGACTGCATAATTCAGGCAGCAGAGACGTGGTGTCTGTGTCCCAGTGCTCTCCAGTTGGTGTCTGTCCAATTCTGAAACGCTTTTTTACCCTGCCTGGGTCCAGGGTCAGCCCAGGGAGGGAATGAATGCCAGTAGTAATTTCTTATCTTGGGACATTATAAATAAAAATTTTTAAAATATTTTTTATCCTGTCAAGTTTTTAAAATATCAGTGCTTTTAGGCATTTTTGCTAGTACATTTGTTTTGAGGCATAAAGAAATATGCTGGATATACAGGGATTTTGGGCAAGTGATTTGTTGGTACAGTCCCCATTAACTAGAGATGCTTGATATGTAGAGTTTACCACAGAAGGTGATGTATAACTGAGCTCAGTTCGTGGACAGTATATGAGAAATAGATATTCCCAGATCTAACTTTTTTTTGTTTTTTACATTCTTTTTTCTACCTGGATTTTCAAAACTGACATGACTTTGTACATTCTTTTTGGACACATTGAAATGGAAGAAAGACACATTCCTGCTTAATTTTTAGGTGCTAGGTAAAGGGGATGCTAACATTTTCTTTCAGCTCAAGAAAGACGTGAAACTAATTTTCCAGTTTATTTCTTCTCCTCTTTCTTCCATTCTCCAGTATCATACTTTATCTCTGCCACTGCAGTTATTGGGTTTTCTGGGCAGCAGTAGCAGAGAAAATTGACAAAATAATTTAATGCTGCCCCATAAGTTCTGAAAGGAGGAGGACTGTCTTTGCCTTTCAGAGTCCTTGCAGCAACGCAGTGACACTTCAAGAATTTGGTTCAATTTTACCTTTTCTGTTTAGAAAGCTTTATAACAAACCCAAGACAGACAAATCTGCCAGTTTAAATCAAAAGCTTCAGGTTTCTTGTCTACATGCCTTAAAACCTCCAAACCTCCTTTTTTCTTATAAAATGAAGGACTACCTTCTGCTCTCAGTACGTAAATTCTGTACTTCTGAAAGGCAGAGGAAGCTGATAATGAGTTGGTAACATCCTGCAGTCAGGTAGTTCCCCTAAAGGAGAAAGAAGAATTATAATTACCTGTTCTATTTTGAGCAGGTGATTTTGAAAAGTGACCAAACCATGATCCATTTAAAGAGAGGTATTGGGAGATTGAGGTGGTGTTTTGATGGGCTGAATACTCTCTGCTTCAGCAATTCGTAACATTTTATCATTGACAACTGTAGAGGAACGAGGCAGTCTATTTCAGTGGAATGGACAGATTTCTGTCCATCTGTGCTTGTATTACAGCATGTCACTTGTACTTTGGATCTGCATAGCTCTGAGCCAAGATAGAAGCCACAGCAAGGTCAAGAGGTGGAGAAGCCTGTCAGCACATTCTGTCTCTAATGATATGACAACTGCAAATTGGTGCTTCGAGCACAGCCTGGAGGCAGCCATTATGTTGGGTCTTGAAGCTCAGCTTTCTCTAATACTGTTTCAAAGGAAAATGCTAACTTCAGATTGCTTCTGATCAGCCAAGAGTTTAATCTGTTGTAGTTTAACACAGTTGTTCCTGTGTTTCTTCAAAAGAAATAAGGGTTAAAAGAAAGTAAAAATAAGAGGTCTTGTATCGTTTTTTTCATTAAAATAATGGATGCTGCTTCTTTCCAACAGCTGAAATAAATAGCTTTGCTATATTTCCAGCCTTTGATTCTACTCTGCATCCATCTCCTGTCTTGTCCTTTTTTCCCCTGTCTCACCAGTGCCTACCAGATTGTTGTTGAAGAGCTGCACCCGCACCGAACAAAGCGAGAAACTGGTGCCATGGAGTGCTACCAAATCCCTGTCACCTATCAGACTGCTCTTAGTGGAGGGTCACCGTATTACTTTGCTGCTCAGCTGCCCCCAGGAAACCTGCCAGAGCCAGCCCCCTTTACTGTGGGTGACAACAGGACTTACCAAGGTTTCTGGAACCCCCCGCTGGCTCCTCGGAAAGGCTACAACATCTATTTCCAGGCCATGAGCAGCGTCGAGAAGGCAAGTGCCAACAACACCTTTCTGCTGGAAGGAGTCAAAGACATGCCTGTGGTGACAGTTAGGACTGTTGGAGTTGGATGTGGGAGGTGTTGGCAGTGGCATGACTGAAATACCCTCGGTGCTGTGACAGCATGACAGTGCGCCATTCACATTTCACATCAGCCTCGTGCCATAGTAACTGCTACTAGATGAGAGTTTAATACATCTCACAGTAATTGTCTGAGGGAAGTAATTTCAGGGCTGTGACTCCGTGTCCTTGGTAAATAACATCCACAGTCCTTTCCCCAATTCTCAGTACCCGCTCTCCTCTGAAGATTAAATTACTGCAGGATAAACACTGTGGGCTGCACAGTGGGTTAGCAAAATATTGCAAACTTTTTAAGGCTCTCACACTGGACATCAAATAAAAAGTAAAAATTTTCTTAAGAGAAAGTAACCCCTGGCCCACCATGAGTTTGAGAGTCTTTCTGAGAAGATGTACATCAGGTTTGCACCACTGCTGTGCTGTAGAATTATGGCTATCACTCACCTTCATTACCTCCTTGATGTTTCTTTTTAACTCTGCTGCTGAGTACTGCTACTGGCTCTGTATGCATATGGAAGGAAGAAAAGTGTCAGGGAGAGAGTTTCTGAGGTTCCAGGTGGGAAGAAAAACTGTGGCTCTGCAAGCCCCAGGCTGTTGCTCTTGAATGGTTTTTCCTCTTGTAAATGAAAAATGGGGGAGAGGAAAGGTATTGGTGAGAAGGGAAAATGTGGTAGACAGAGAACCTTGCAATATTTAAAAACTAATATTTTGATATATAGTTTAGAGAACTGAAGTGTCCAGACAGTTCAGACAGGAATTAGAAAGGACAACTAGACTGATAGTCACTGATATCCACCAGAACCATTGGAAAGCCACCACACCTTCCTTATGCTTGGGTCTCTCTGGTGACTAAACAAATCCTTGCTAACAGACAGCCTTGCCTTGGAGTCTTTTGAAGACAATCTCACCTTTTGCTTCTGACTATGAAAACTGGATATGCATCAAGTCAGAATGGGAGCAAAGGTGTTTGAAAACTAGAATTTTTTTCTGATTCAATAGACCACTCCCTCTTTTTAGTTCTTATTTAAAGACCTGAATAAAGTAAATAAAGCAAAATAAAAGGTGGCTTCTAGATGCCCATCCTTATTTCCCTCACCTGCTAAAAATAATTCCCTTTGTTTTTGTGGACTACCAGTAGACTGCACTGTAATGAAATTTGTTTCATTCCCTAAAGTAAAAAAAAAAAAAAAAGGAGGGAAAAGTAAAATAAAAGTACTAAATAAAAACATAGATATTTATTTTAGCTTTTATATTTTGACAGATAAGTAGAAAATGAGAGAAGAACAGAGAATTTTTTACTTCAACTTGATTTCAGTTTGTGAGAGATTTTAATCCTAAAATGGATTTCTTTGTTATGTTTGAAACTTTGGATCAAATTTCTGTTTCTAGAGGGATTTAGGGGGAGGTTTTGAGGGGAACTGCAGTGTATTCTGCCAGGACAGAGATCTAGTGGTTGTACGATAACCTCTGAGCTGCAGATTATTTAAACAGAAGCTTTGCTGTAAACCAGTGGGATCACCAAAATATGCAGAGGGAAGTAAAGTAGGCTCTGAAATACATGGTAGGGTTGAGAAGAGGTTACTCTGTGATCCTTGTAGGCATATTGAACAGAAACAGACAAGTAAATCCAGTAACTAGGGAGAACAGGTAAGATTATATTAGTAAACTTTGTGGGGCTTTAATTTAGGTTGAAAAATTGTCCTTATTGAACACTTACAGTGCCTCACCTTAGAGTTTTGCTAGCTCTTTACAAGCTGTGCTTACAAACCAGCATCAACATATTTTACCTGTTGCTTTCAAATCTTCAAGAGGAGACAGATCCCAGGGGGTGTATTCAGAGAGGGAATACTGGGGGGTGGAGGACTAGAGTAAGCATATTTTGTAGAGTGAAACTGTCATTATTATATTTTCAAATTATATGCCAATATTGTTTAGAGTGATCTAATACAACAGCAGCTGCATCCTCTCACACAACCTTATGCTATTTCAGTATGTTTGCCTTTAAAATGGCTGCACATTCTACAGTAAGGTCAGAAAACTCATTTATGATTGACCCTCATCTGTTCAGGTTGTCCAAACTATGCATAAACAAGTAATTTCTCTGTTCATTTGTTTTAATTGCTGACCAAACTTCTGAGGGAAAAGGGGAGACTGGTAAATTACACGCAAGTTGTCTTTGCATGTGCAACGTCTTCTGAAGCACATTTCTGTCAAATCACTCTCTCCTGGGCAGATTGTATAGGTTATAGATTAACTGTGGAGGGATACCCGGGCTGCACCTGTGCTCAGTCCACACCCAGAAGCACGAGGGAGCATGTTGCTTATGAGCTTCAGGCGACTCTTTAAGAGTGTCAGGATGTAGCAAGACATAATTTTGGAGGCAGTGGTGAGCAAATGTATCTTTTCTGCTGTACAGTGCTGCTGGGTCAACACTGGCTCAGGATTTTTGTGCCGAGACATAAATAGGAGTACCACTCCTCCTCTTTTCTCCTGCTGCACCCTCTCTTTATATTCTTATGGCACAATTTCCATTTGATTTGAATAACCTGAAATTTTGCTATATTTGGGCTGTCCTGCACCTTTTTTCCCCATTGTTATCCTGGAAAGTACAGTCCAATAAAGGCAAATTCCCCAGCCTCCTCCCCTGCTAAGTCCCGAGCCTTAGAACAACCAGCAACCTCGTTGGGTTGTACCAGCTGATCAGTAGATCTAAGATGAATTTATGGAGTGGGTAGGGCAAGAAAAAGCCCTTGATCTGACTGTTTGCTTTTCTTTCCTTAACAGGAAACCAAAACTCAGTGTGTTCGAATAGCTACAAAAGGTAAGAGGTTTGTCCCCACACACAAAGTAACTTTTTAAATGAAATGTGGTGCTGCTATTAAAGGATCAAAGCAAAGCCAGTACTGTCCCTCTATTTTGAACCACTTGATTGTGTTAAAATGTAATGGTCTGCTGCTTTTTATCCTTTGGTATTGAGCCAAGGGAGTACTGTTCTAGCAATACTCACAATTTAGACAAAACAGGGACACCTCTTTTTTCCCCCTCCCTGTCTGTGGTTTTCGAGATCTACTTTTAGAGTGCTGAAGCATTTCAGGCAGTAAATAGATGACAGGGGAGTAGAAAGTGCACGTGGGTAAACTGTCTGTTAAACTAACAATTATTTCCAAGCAGGGGTGGAAATAATTTAAATGAAGGACATGACAGTTAATTTTCCTAAGTAAGAGCTCCAAGTGTTAGCGAGACATAGGGGAGGGTTGATTTGAGAAAGGCTTGTCTCTTTGACAGCGAGTTCCAGGGCTAAGGCTGACTGCATAGCTGTGAGAATAAATCATGTTGACCCCATACACAGCAGGTTAATCACATACTGCTCACTCAAAAACGCTGTTTCATCTTCAAATGAGGACTTAGTTGTTCTGCTTATTGTTATCTCTTGCTTTGACTGTATTTATAGCCATTTGTTTTGGTGGCTTGATTGTGCCGACATGAGAGTTGTTTGATAGACTCTGGCAGCATAAACAAGAAAGGAGCTTACAAATGCCCAGAGTCCTCTGCAGAGGCCCAGCACTTATGTTGTCTCTTTCTAAATGCATATTGATATTCAGCATAAAAACAACTTTAGATATGAACAACTGGGTATTAAAGTACTGCGGATGCACAGCAGCCCCATTTTTTCAATAACTTCCTTCAATTTAAATCTTGTTCCAGTGAAAAGCTGATGCCCCTAATGAGATGGTAGAAATCAAACATTTTCTTGAGAAACCAGAAAATAAAATTTACTTCTTAGGATGTGTTAATATTTTCATCAAGTGAGGTAAGCTAATAAAAACAGGAAATTAAAACCATGAGCTAAGTCTTCTGTAAAAAGTATATCAGCATTATTTTTCTTATGTTTACCTGGCAAGATGAAATGTTTTAATTAAAATATATTTGCATAAACAAATATTTATGTACCACAAGCATGTATTGCTAGGATTTGAGTCTAGGGAGGGTTTTGAAAGCCTCGGAAATAACTTAAAATATTGCAGGGCTGTGGAATGGGAAAGCAATGGTCTCTCTCATCATAAATTTTCTGGATAGTAATAATAAAACAGCAAGGGAATTCACCTGTCATATGAGGAAATTATTTTTTGCTTAACCACATGCAGTCCCCCAATCTCAAAGCAATGTTCATGATAGCAATAGACCTCTTGGTGGTTGCTTGTACACCTTCCTCTGCTGCAATAGTCACATTCCCCCTAATGGCTGTAGTCTGAAAGAAAGGGAAAATAAGAATGAGGTTTCTTACCGTTGTGCCTTATATATTGCCTTTGCCACTCTGACTGAAGACAAGTTTTCCTGAAGTAACTGCATTACCTGATATATCAGTGCTAAACTCCTTGAAAGTGGAGCTAAAAATCAAAGTGTTTTCTCTGACTTATATTAGTTGGTAGATGTGAATTGCAAGGGGAGGCAACATTAGGAGCAAATGCTTTCTTTTCCTCTGCAGGAATGCATTTAATATGGAATCCTCACTTCAGAGTCGTGTACATTCATATTTCTCAAATGAGTTATACTGGTATTCTAAAGTATTTACACTTTTTAAAAGCTTGTACTGATCTTTTTTCCCATGTTTTCATCATAATAGTAATAACATGATATGTTCTGCTCAAAGTACACTTAATATACTGGTTTATGTATATGCTCATCTGGTTACCCTGATTTGTTTGTTGATTTGTTTGTTTGATTTTTTGTAGTGTGCAAGATCGCTTTGAATCATTGGCAATAGGATATGCCTGGTTACATTTGTAGTATTTTCATAGGGAAAAGAGTCCTGTCTCACCTTACCTAATACACTCTAGTAAAGCCAGAATACCTGTTTAAAATCCAGAAAATTGTCTAAACTATGCATTCCATTATGAATGTAGTGTGTAGTTCTGTGTCATCTCCTGGGACTTGAAGCAGCCTACAGGTGGCCAAACTGCATTTTGCCTTAACGTGTTGAAAAGGCATTAAAAATTATAAAAAGCTATGGTGGAAGGGAGCAGGGAGGAACAACATAAAAGGTGCATGTTAAGACAAAATCTCCGTGGTAGTGAAGTTCACTGTTACCAGCAAAGTTACTTTCTTATTTCTATCTTGTTCAAGGATCTGGTGTTATCTACTGTGTATATTCACACCAATAAGATGTAAAGAGGGAAAAAAATATGACAGTAACATCATGGTTTGGTGCTGGAGAAGTTCATTCCAAACAAATTTTTTTTTTTTTTTTGAGCGCTCCCTAGCAACATACTTTGCATGTATGTTAACGTTATGGGTTTTACACATGTCATTCCCAGGGTTGCCTTCTACCTTTGGGATTGGTGTCAAACTAATGAAAGTCAACAAATTTAAATTGAAGCACTTGTACTTTTTTTAGTTGGTATGTTCCAGGTGCTGTGCTCTCATGTGCTTCAATAACAAATGCACTGAAGTGTCAAGTCATCTAAAAGATGGTGCCAAATCATGACTAAAATATGTTGCGGCTCTTTCCTGGTGTGTCTTCAAAAAATGTTTTTGAGTAAACAGAGAGACATACTAGTGTCGGGTGTATTGTAATACACTGAGTTAATTCTTCATAGTAAAAAAAATTGGAGCAGCACCTGTTTAAAAAGTAGCCTCCTGAGCAGTTCCTGTATGCTTGCAGCTGAAGGATGAATGCCAGTGATTCTTTGATGGCTCTTAATTAGGCTAATAGTAGGATTCCCCCTTTTTCTAGACACCTACTTCCATGGCACTTTTAAGAGCAGGATAATTAACTTTTGCCCTTCTGCAGAATGGAGTGAATTGGCCCAGCCAAGTTATCAGAAGTGATGAGAGAGTATGAAAAGTTACAGACAGTACACAGCCTGTTCACATAAGCTTTCATTCTTGAGGAAATCAAGTTGAAACAATGTTAAAAATAACTCCTTGTATCACAAGTGATGAGTACAACATACCTAAACCACCATTTCCAATTACAAATATAGTCCAGAATATATATTAACTGTGAACAACTTTAATTCCTTGGACTTTTAGCTGATACTGCCTTCCTCTGTTAAGCTGAATCCTCTTCTCATCCAGAAACTCTTAGTAACCCATGATCTGTGTAATTTTTTTTCTAACAGCATTTAATTGTTCTCTACCTCATTATTTTTTGAATGTATATAGTAAGATTACCCAGTCACTAATAATCTGGTTTCCCAGACATAGTAACTGAAGAAAGAGAAAAAATAACAAACCTTGTTTTCTGAAGAGCAGAGAAGAGTGCAGAGACTGAGATAACAGGTCAGATATTCATTAGGAATGGAAAGATGGAGTAATGCTAGGAAATATGTATTATTTGATAAAAAACTTGTTACATATAATTTCCTAAAGAAAGTTCTTGAACTTCCTAATACTAGCTTAGTAAGGCAGATTTCAACTACAGAATCCTGCAATTGTTGAGGTTGGAAAAGACCTCTAAGAACACCAAGTCCAACTATCAACCTAGCCACCATATTCACCACCAAACCACGTCCACAGGTGCCATATCCACATGTTTTTGAATACTTCTAGGGATGGTGACTCCACCACTTCTCTGGGCAGTCTGTTCCAATGCTTTACAACCCTTTCTATGAAGAAATCTTTCTTAATATCTAATTTAGACCTCCTGGCAAAACTTGACACCATTGAGTAGTTCAAAAGATGCACGTATCAGAATGAATACATGATAACCAAACCTGCCTAACCAAACTGTTGATAAACTGAAGTAAATAGAAGGTGTGTGCACTTCAGAGTAATAGATGATGTTGGTGACTGATCTGTCACAACCTGGAGTTGAGTTTGACTGTGTAAAACTTTGAACAGGTTTCTACTTGCACAGAACATCAGCATTTCATTTTACAGTCTAAAACATTACTGACTGCTAAGGGAATGAAACTAGATTAACATGGTCAGAGAAGAGTGATGCTTCAAATTATTTAGCATGTAAATAGACATTTAAGAGGACAGAAGGGACAGCAGAGCTGTTATTAAGCAGAGTATATGAAGTTGACATTTGTGACAGTTTTCAGGCTGCCAAGTTTGAGGCTAACACTGATTTATGTGTATTCTTTTGTTTTGCTTAGTGGGCTAGAGAAAAATATTGAAAATTTAATTAGAAGAAATCTACTGTGGCAGTAAATAAAGAAGTGGTGTGCCTGGCAGCTCTATCACAGAGTAGTTAGAGGGAATAAATGAAGTCCAGGGTTTCTCATTCCACATTTAAAACAAGAACTTCATCAATTCCAACATTATTTTCCCTTGTGGTTTTCATTTGTGTTATTAGTTCAGGCAGCATAGAACTTCTCTATCTCTATGCATGTTTGGTTCATACAGATGGATGAAAATGCCATTTGAGATGATGCGCATCTGGAAGTAATTGTGAAAGGGCAGAAAATGACTTTTTAATCTGATTTGAGGAATAAAGAGGTCTGGGTGGTAACATTTCAACTGCAAGTGTGCATTTAGTCCACCATCATTACTGCTCTGAATTCATTCCCACAGCAGTTGGGGATTGATCCAAAGGCCTTTGATGTCAATGGGAGTCCTTCCACTGACATTAATGTGCTTTGGATTAGGTCTTTAGAAGTCATAAATCTGTCTAGACCATAATTATTTCCTTGAAATTGTTCCTGATGATGTTTCTGCTCTTAGGGAAATTTGTGAACGTCAAATCACCTCCTGTTGCAGGATGCTCAGAAATGTCTGTTACCGATTAATGCACAAATGAAGGGAATATGGTAAATGTATCTGAAAGGAATTTTCTCACACTGTTGTTTATACGTTTTGATCAATGCTGCTACAATGACTTTGAGCTGTACCATCACAACAGGAGCTGGAGACCCAAGTGGCAATATAAATATAGAGAAGAATGCAGGTGTTTCCTAAGTCACGTCTTTTTTTTTCACTCATTCATAGGAAAAGCATTTAATATGTTTAAACTTCAGAGGTCTTTTGCATAATGTCTTTTATCACACAAAGAGGAGAATTTAGTTGACTTGCTGAGTTTTGCAAAGATGGAAACAGAACATTACCATGGCATATTTTTCTCTTTTGTATATGAAATTGCAGTAGCTCACCGAGGAACCACATCTGCTAGTTCTGATAAGTAATACCTTTGGTTGTAAACAAAAAATTGCATGATCTCTTGATGGAGTATTTGATGATGGTTATTAAAAAAAACAGTTAAGGGAGGGACACCTCCAGATATCCAGACACAAAACCTATAATGTGAATATTTTCACGTTTGCACAAAGATTGAAATCTTAGCAATATAGAGATTTCCTAAAGAATGAGAATTTTAGAAGTAAGAACTCAGGTAGAGTATTCAATTTTGTATTTAAATATTAGAGAAGGAATGTTGATACGTTGCAAGGGTCACCATCTTAGCATATATGCTCTTTCAGTAGATGCCTGGATTATTAGGTCTCTTCAGCTATTATGTATATTATTTAATGAATCAGACTGTGGGCATTCAGTGTTTTGCATCCATTGCTAGAATGTATGGAGACATAAAGGTAGAAATACAAAGTTTTCAAAAAACTCGTTAGATTTTTAACTGCAATTGAAAATCCTTCATTCCCCTTATAATAAATGTGCATTTAAAAGTACCCTTTGATAATACTTCTGGGTGCAGGGGTGTATTTCAGCTCCTCTTTTCTTACTGTTCTTTCTCAATTTCTCATTTGTCTTTCCTTAGGTGTTTATCTTCTTTGTGTCATTGTAAAATTACAAGTGTTTAGAGAAGGCAAACTCTATCATCCCCTGATAGGACTGGTCTCATTAGCCTCTTTTCACACAGGCAGCCTGTGTACACTTTCCCTTGCTATTGTGCTTAACTGTACCATTGACTAAAATGGCCTCTTGCAATGCCTGGGGTTGAAGAGTGTGTGAGGTAGATCAGGCAGAGATTGCTGCCTCTAACAGCCTGTCACAGGCATTTCATGTGCATGTTCAGCCTTGGAGCAACAAGAATTTGGCTCATGTGTACTGCAGTGAAGTTTTAGAGCAGCCCTGGGACAGCTCTGTTTTCAAGAAAGAAGGAAAAATGGGTCTTTAGGAATTATAAATTGTGTTTATATGCAGCCAGTACTCTTCAGCCAGGATGACACTTTCTCTGCACTGGCAAGTGTGACAGTACAGTCAGCCCAGAGTAGGTTTTGCCATACACATAATTTACAGATAAGTTGAATATCATACCAAATAAAGCAACAAATTGCTGATGCTGGAAATATCCCTACATTCAGGTATCTTACCACCCTTGTTAGTTCTAGTAGAGAAGCTACAGTTCAAGCTGATGAGGTCAAAATCAGTCATACCTGAGATCAGTTCTGTTGAAAGGTTCTTTGGATTGGGAGATTTTAATATAGACACATTTACTGAATTTGGAATTTTATAGGAAAGTCCCAGATTGCTTTGGAATTGGTTAGGAAAACTTGAATGACACTCCAGTAGTAATGATATGCGCCATGCCCTAACTGGTCATTGCTGACCTTAGTTCTGATGTGTTGTTATTGCAGAAGATGTCATGAATGCATTCAGTATTGGACTAGTAATAGCTTCCTTCCTACACTACAAAAATCATTCATGTGGCTGATTGATGATATGATCATTAATAATGAGGAGTCAATGTTAGCACATCATATATAAGCCAACACAAAAAATCAGATTCTTAAGGAGTATGTATGGCTGGTGGTCACAGAGCTGGTGGAAAAAAGTGCTTGTCTAGCTCTTTGTTATCCCTGTTACAAATGACTGACATCACTCAAATTTGCCAAAATTAATTAACCTAAGTCAAAATAATTTAAATGTTTTCTAGGTTAAAACAATTGCATAAGCAGTTCTGAAAGCACAGTAGAAATGACAGTATATGCTGGAGTGGTTGTGAAAGGCAAGGGGGGAGGTAGTCTTCACCATACTCAGGTGCATCCAAAAGGTCATGTTTAAAACTGCTAGAAGAAATGAAACCTCAAGGTCAAACCTGCTTGAATCCAACTGAAAAAAACCCAAACATAAAATGTTGCATCAGTATGCAACACCTTACCAATCTAATCTTTGCAATTATTCATTCTTGTATTAACAGCTGCCTAATGCCAAGATATTTTTAATAGAAGACAAAATATATTTGAGCAGTAAGGCTGCTCACTGTGCACCTGGACAGGAAGGACACAAGGAGGACATCAGAAAAGGATGATGCCCAAAGAACTAAGAAGAATTTCAACAACATCTAAATCAGAAATGTGCTTATTCATTTTTATGAAAACAGTTTAAGACCATGAAATTAGCATCACCGTGTTTCTCTGTATCTGATTGAACACTTTTAACTACATGAAAATAAGTCCCACCTTATTGTCGTGAACTTTACAAGGGTTTATTAAACTATTTGCATGTCATCTCTGACAGAGCGCTAAGTTCTACAGATAGTCATCTAGAAACAAGGAGCAGCATTGCCAAGTGTAGTAACACTTCCTAAACACTCCAGTGTGTTGCAGAGCAAGTCAGTATGGTAGATTGGCACTGCTGCCAAGTTACTCGAATACAGAGACTGTTGCTTTGTCAGCTGCATAAGGAGAGGATGGCTCTGAAGTTCAGGAGCTCATGCTGCTTTCTGCTCTGGTGCGAAGTTGTGTACTAACCAGGCTGTTTTTGGAAAGATGCCAACTGGAAGGGCTTGCAGATGGACCTTGTAGGCAGGATGATCTTTCTAGAAATAATGTGGTTATCACACATCTGTCTGTCACAGCGGGAAGTATCTACAGCCACTGTTCGAACAATTTTTGTGGCCAGGTGAATTCAAAGCATAGGGAACAGAATTACAACCCTGTGTGTGGTTTTCAATGCTGTGAACTTAGGAAGTGTCTGGAGACTTTTGTGTGAATTCAGCAGTCTGAAAAGGACTGTGAATATACTCCATGCTGCACAGCGATGAAGGTTCTTGATCAGGATGGACTTCCAGCACCCTTTACTGTCAAAGAGGTCGTGAAATATATTACATGCTTTGACACTTTTGTTTAACATCTGCTTTGTTAAATCAACGGGAAAGGTAACCACATTCAGTACCATATAGATGCCAGAATATTTAACCTGAACATTAAATCAGAGGTCCCAAATCTGCTGACTTGTGTTACTTGCTCTTTGCTGATGACTGAGTATTGGTTATTCTAACATATGTAAGCAGACTACATGTTATTGACTGTTTCAGCACCTCTGCCAAGAAGTTTGGCCAGGCCATTTTTCCCACAGGGAAAAAAAGGTCCTGCTTTAACCTTACTGTGGTGGAAAATATCCTGAGGCAGTAGTCTGTGCTGACGCTACACAACTGAAATTTGTGAGAATAGCAATGCTACTTCACCAATATACTTTTTTCAGAACACCCGAGTTAATAGCAAAGGCATGCAGGGAATAGCAAAAGCCAATATAGTATTTAGGATGTTAAAGCAGCGTGTCTGAAATAAGAGGCATCTGGCTTCAAATAAAACTAAATATCTATTGTATGTTAGTTGTTGTCACTCTGTGTATGGCTACAAAACTTGGATGTTTTATCGTCTCCATATCTAGCATCCAAACCATTTCCAACTCATTGCTTTCATGCCCTTGCTGCCATAAAACTGCAGGATATTGCCCTGAATGATGCATTCCTAAATTGCTGTCACATTGTTAGCACGGAAGCAAGATTACAGGACATCCAGTTATGCCAAACCTGCTTATCATGTTGGACAACAGATTGCCCAAAAGTGGTTTCTATGGGCAGTTGAATTGAAGAGTAAAGCTCAGAGGCAGCATAATGAGGTGGTTAATGGATAAGTTTAAGGCAAATCCTCACTTATGTGTCATCAGTTCCACAGTGTAGGAAATTAAATCTGAAGATTTCCTGCTCTGGTGAAGAAGAGGTACTTATGCCATCATAACATTCAAATAAAATTTGAATGGCACTGTATGGTAAAAGTGAATATAGTAGTGAAAACATTGTATCTGCACACTTCACAGAATCATGAAAATGTTGAGTCTTCCTGGGACAATGAAACCAAGTCCTTATGTACTGACAGAAAACAGGAATCACAATCACTCTTTCCATTCCTCATTCTGCTGTGTTTCTAATTTGCCATTTCTCCAGGCTCAAGAACGATGCATCCTAATGAAAAAGAAATCTGTCAAAGGGAGCAAGAGACCTGCATGGATGAATAAAGAACTTTTGTCATTACTCAAACATAAGCAGGAACTACACAGGAGATGGAAAAAGGGTCAGGCCACTTGGAATGAGTACAGAGAGATTGTCAGAGTAAGCTGAAATGAAACAAGGAAGGCCAAGGAGTTAAATCTGGTCAAGGGTGTTAAGGATAACAAGAAGGGCTAAGCCACCCATGATCATCTTTAAAAGGTCATGGAGATCAGAAGAGATAGCTGAGGACTGGAAGAAAGCAAATGTCCCAGTCTTCAAAAAGGGCAAGGAGGAGGACCCAGGGAACTGCCATCTAGTCAGCTTGACCTCAATATCCCTGGAAAGTTAATGGAACATCTCATTCTGGAGGCCACCTCTATCCACATGAATGTCCAGTAGTAAATATGGATTCACTAAAGGGAAATCATGCTTGACCAACCTGATTGCCTTCTACGACGAAGCAACTACCTTGATGGTTAAGGGGAGAGCAGCAGGTATTGTCTATCCTGACACTGTCTCACAATATCCTCATAGGCAAACTCAGGAAGTATGGCCTTAATGAGTGGACAGTGATGTGGATTGAGAACTGGCTGAATGACAGATCCCAGAGGGTCGTAGTCAGTGGCACAGAGTCTAGGTGGAGGCCCCCAAGGTTCAGTAGTGGGCCCAGATTGCACTAGATGACAATGTCCCTTCCAACCCAAACTATTCTATGATATAAAGATGTGTATTCTGGTTGTACAACTTATTATTAGGACCATTAGGTAATGACAGAAAAATCAAATTGCTGACTATTTGCCAGAACTCTTAAAAGAGATTTTAATACTATATCCATGTTTTTAACAACAGATGAGCCTTTTTCCATATCAGAGAGAGAAGGGATAGGATTCTACAGTTACTGTAATTGGCATTCAAATTGCCTCAACATATGGAAGGCTTTGATTTACACAAGTACAGGCATTTTTTAATGTGAATCTTAATTTTTATGTACACTAACACCATACAGATTGTGTGAATTTGCTTTTTTTGTTGACCCATTACAATAGAAAGCATATAGCCAAGCAAATCTCAAATTGACCATTGATCTGTTTCTAATTTCACAGATTTTGCAGAATTGAGTCTATCATTTATTTTTTGAAATGATGTTGCTGCATCCCCTAGAATTTTGTTACAACTTTTATAAGGACTGGTAATTCAACATGCTGTAATTATTTACTGCAAATGCAAACAGATTTTCTCACAATTCTTTAGTGTTTCTCATTTCTGGTAGTTCATAAAGATTTAATCCTGAAGGGTCCGTTATCTGATAATATGCCAAAATTTAGAAAGTTGGTGAGTTACTTCCCATTCTGACACTACTAGGGCTGCCCAAGGCTGCACGGTGTCCAGCTGCAGACATCCTTGGCTTCTGCTGCAGCAAGCAGAGAGGGCCAGCTCCACAAGGAGCGAGCCCCAAACAAGGATATTGAAGAGGTGTCGGAGGAGGCAAAGGAAGAAAGAGGGGTCTCTTGTATGGGTTCCAGCTGGTTTATTGCAGGTGGAGGGTCCAGGGACAAAAGACAACAGAATGAGAGGGTCCAAGGTTCTTACTCTCAGTAAAAAAAGGGGGCAGGAAACAACCAATGGGGATTGACTAAGGGGGAGGAGCCAACAGGGGGCTATCCAGTGGGGATAACTTATGGCAGGAGATTACATGAGTCAAAGCGTCATGGGGCGTCAAAGATGGGAGAACTTTCTAGAACTAATACATAGGTAATTAAGGGAAATACATAAACATGAACTCATACATAAAACTGGGTGGAGAACTAAGCCAATAAACTTGAAACATGTAAACTAAGAACCATTAGGAACATGGGAACTCGCCGTAACCACGGGGAGAGAATCAGACCTCTGTGTTCTGGAGGCCTCTCCACCATTCCTCTGAATGTTCTGTTGCAGTGGCCATTACCACATGCACCGCAACACCATTCTTGAAATCATTGAACCGTAATATTTATACAGGGATTTGCATCCATGTGTTCACCTCTCTTAGCACTTACTTTTGTACACATCTACTAAAAAGGTTATCGTTCCTTGTCCTGGCGTAAAGGCTTTTAAGATACTACACTGTGAAAACTGAGTACTGCGTGCTTCATCTGCTCAGTAAAACATCCAGAAGGAACCTCTGTCCTCTGTATCTCAGATGGGATCAAAGATTAAAATTGCTGTATGTAATAGTGTATTTCCTTTCCTACTTGCACATTTACTGAAAATTCTATACATATCAGATAAGAAGGCTGATTTTTCAGACTACTCCGTCTTTTGAGGAATATGTGTCCCAAGTGTCCATGAACAGCAGTCAGATATTAACCATCATGGTTACAAAGGACTTTTGATCAGTAACTTGAACTATGGAGTGTTCCCTGCTTACGTGTTTCAGCCTAGATCGTGCTGTACACTGAGATGGGAAAAGCTGCTGACTATTTGCAGCAGTCACTACATATTTGTAAATCTACCAAATTCTTATTTTGCTTTTGAACTTAATTTAGAAGCCCTCCTTCTATGATAGGTCATTGGCAGTTTAGTGACTGAGAGATCACAGAATCATGTTAAGGCTGTAAAAGATGTCTAAGATCTTAACCCACTGAACTGTGTCCCCAGGTGCAATATCTGCAATTTTTTGAACACTTTCAGGCATGGTGATTCCACCATTTCTCCCTGGGCACCCTGTTCCAATGCCTAACCACCTTTTCAGTGAATAAATGTTTCCTAATGCCCAATTTAAACCTCCCCTGGCACAGATAGAGGCCGTTTTCTGTCATTTTGCCACCTGTTACCTGGGCGAGACCAACCCCCACCTCACTACAACCTCCTTTTAGGTAGTTGTAGAGAGTGATGGAGTCCCCCTGAGCCTTTTTATCTGCAGCCTAGAGAACCACAGCTCACTCAGCTGCTGCTCATGGAAAACTGAATTGCATTATATGCTTGTCCAAATACGAAAGCTGATAATTTGGTTGCCTTTGTATTAAAAGCACGTTGCTTACTCAGCATAAGCTCTGAGACATCATCTTACTTAGCCAAATCAAATAGCTTTACTAATGTAGATTGAATTCAAACAGAACTGTAGAGTTTTCTCAGAGTCAGAAAGTGAAATCAATTTATGCATGCACAGTACTGAGCAACAGAAATCACAACTTCCTGGATGTCCCTTCAGTAGTGGTGAAATTTAGGCAGTGAAATTTTATACCCATGAAACAGAACCATCTGTAAGTATTTTTCCAAATTTTTTCGGTAAGTACAAATCTTTTATGCTTTATTTTTTATTAACCCATTCAATGAACTATTTAGATGAATGCAAACACATACTTAGGTAGAACAATTTTATTTGCTAGCAGAGGGATCTGTGGTGCTTGCACAGATCAAAACATAATGTGATCGATGGTAAGCACAGGGTGCTGTTGGGTTGGACCTGAACCAGACAGACTTTTGTATGAACTAATGCCTATAGCTTGGAGGAGAAGAGGAAAGCTATGCAGGTACTGCTGCTGCCTGAGCTTACAGCAAGAGTGTAGTGCCGTGCTTGCCTTCAGCCAGCCCACAGAGGTGATGAGCTTGGTAAGTAGCACATGGTGCACAGCTGGGCCCACACAGCAAACCTGGCAGGGACATGACTGCAGCATGTAGCCCATGTCACTGCTGAGGTGGGGTCATACTGCCAGAACAAGAGAGCCCCAGTTGTTACCATAACTCATTCTGAGATTTGGGAAAATGACAATGTGTCCAACATCTCATGCTAAACAACACTTGACTAGATTTTCAAAACTCTAAGATCAAGTGACAGCTGCTTTGTATCTAATGGCAAAATTTCTTAAAATAAAACTCCTTCCACATTTGAGTTGCTTGCTCAACGTCTTGTCAAAGCAAAACACATCAGCTGTACTGAATACTCTATTCAGCCCTGTATGGAGGCTTCTTGAGTCCTATCCAATGCTGAAGTATTTCATCAAGCCAGATTTTGTTATTGCCATATCTGGAGATGATGACAAGAAGAAATGTAGGATTTGCAACAAATTGTCTTAACCTTCATTAGGCTAAAGGGGAAATACAATCACACAGGATAAGCTGACTGTAAGTCTTTCATCTTTTCCTTCTCAGGATGTAGCTACTTAAGGTAGTTAGAAGCAAATTATACTGTCATATAAATGTTTGAGATAGAAGCATAAATAAAACATCCCTAAACTGGAAGCTAAGTACAGATATAATGTATATTTCTTTTGTCAGCTTTGAAACCGGCTATTGTGTGTTAAATTCAGGTTTTTATCAGAACAGATACTCTCAGTTATTTTCGTATTCTGCTGGGTTTTGTGTCACATTAGTTTTGCTAACTACATAATTTTTGACTCCTGATTAAGTGTCTAACTAGGTGTTTTACAGCAAAGAGAAAAACGTTATCACCCTAATGAAAAATATGCAATCCTCTATCTGTAAGCATAATGGGTGCCTTGTGATATTTACAGTCCCACAACTTATTTTTACCTTGGTTAAGCAACTTGGAGGACTTGCTTCTGGTTTGGGGTAGGGCATATGAAATAATGTATAGTTTTATGTTTCTGCTGAGGTCTTTCCACTCTCTCTTCCATTTTATTATTACTACTGTCCAGTTTAATGTGAGGTATTTCAACTTTTCTGGTGGGAGTTCCCTGTTGAAGAGAAAGATCTTGCTTACATTGGGATATACAGCATTGCCTAACCATGCCTGTGCTGTCTGCACAGTGTATCAGAGTTGCTTTTCTGCAAACAGAGTAATTAATTTCTTAAACAGTATATTCTAATAAAAATTAGTATTGTAACTTCATTTTCAGCAAATAAACCATGGTGAATCAAAAAGTGTCAGGAGGCAAAAGAGAATGTGTGTTCTTGTACCTGAACAATTTGCTGTGTTTTTTGAGGTGCCTCATGAGTTCAAGGCTGGGTGTTGGATCTTGCCCCATCTCTCTGTGTATTTATAGATTTCTCCCTTGGAACTGTAAGTCTCATTAGGATCAGAGCATGAGGTCTTGGTTGGGGGATTGCTCTCCTCTGGTTTGTAACTATGGAATAAAGAGGAAGAACACAGATACTTTGCCTGTGTAGAGTGAATATGGTTATTGCAGTCGTGTATATGTTGAGAAAAAATTTGCACTATAACAATAACTGACAATTTTTCCTGTTCTCCAAGGACTTTTTTTAATTTTAAAGTTTGGCTTTTATTTCATGTACTCAATTTCTCCACTCACATCTAACAATGTAATTATTAGGAAATTCCCATGAGCAGTATTGAAGAAAGATGCTGTCTTAGGGATATTTTAAGTTTTTTAAGACAAAAAGGGCTTGGGATCAGAATTAATATTGATTTCCAGTCACTGTAAAGTACACACACATCACAATAAAAGTTAACTGCCTAGAAGAATGTAAAAGAGCAGTGACTTTAAGTAAAAAGAAATTCCAGATTAAAAAGAAATCAGACTAAAGTAAATGCATTGAACTGCTTTCTTTGTGTCTGGAGTGTTTTCTTCATATGGTTACTGTAAAAACAATGTTTTCTTTTGTTCTTTTTAACACAGGCAGGAACACATCAATATTTAATTTGACCATGAGTAGTATATGTATTCCATTTAACCCCAAATATATTTTGGACTTTGTATGTTTTTATAATGATGATGTGAACTTATAAATCCTTAATGCCCTTAATGCTGCCCATATGTTGTGTTGAAATCTGTAAAAATAAAAGTCAAGAAGATAGTTATGGGCTCCAAAAGCTGAAAACCAACCTAAGCCAGTCTAACAGCTAAAGATTTATCAGCTGGATCCTAATGCTCCTAAACCTTTGGCAAAACAAATGTTGCCCTTGAGAACTTATCTCATTATATCTGGGCATCTTAAATCACTCTACAGAAATAATACAAAATAAAATAAAATGCTCTACTTCTAAATAGAAGGCATGATCTTGGCATCTGTGCTTCTGCCCCAAGTGCTGTCCTTCTGTGCCACAATCAGCATGAGCTTTTCTTAGATTTATGCTTGTGGGTATATGGACAACTGGAAGTCATTTGGATATGCCAGTTGTCCTCATTTTTGTTCTTTTTTATCCTTATCCACTATCAATTGCTAAGGATAGTACTAGTTTTACTTTGAAGCAGTATGCAGCCAAGATTACTTCATGTACATTTTTGAATCTCAGAAGGAAAGGACAAGAAAAGCCTTTATAAGGACCAGCATGAATGTATTTTCCACCAACAGAAGATGATGGTGATTCTTCAGCATGTGGAAAAGCTCTGCCTCAGGTTTCTACACACACTTGCCCAGTACCTGCTGAAGACTAGTCAGATTGAAGCAATCAGGTGTTCTCATCAATTTACAAACTTTTCATACCTATTTGAAACCCAAGACTTCTAAAAGCTACAAGTCATTAGTAGTTTGGAGGCTGTCTTGCCCATGGGACTTAGAATTTCTTCTTGTCATCCTAGCTTTTGTTGGTAGCCTTTTGTTAGCTGACAGTTGCTTTCTTCCTTTCACACCAGCTATTCATTTTGCTATATTTTTTCCCATCCACTCATAGTAAACTGATGAAGCAGCACAGCATTATAATGAATTCCTATTTGGTTAGGCAAAAGTTGGATTGTCGTGAGTAATCGAATTACTCCTCTGGAGACAGGATTTCTAAGTAAAGTGATGAGGTGAGGCGATTACAGCTGTAACCCTTACAAGCATAAAAAGATGTGTTATGCTAATCCTTTGTGAATGGGTTGAATTGAAAGTGAGGGAAATAAAAAAGAATTCTCTTGAAAGAAGAAGGGGGGTATGAAAGGACTACTGTGTCATTTATTCCCTTTTCATTCATCCTCTCTTGCTATAGATAAAAAAATAGTGGTAAACTGGAGTGCTTTACCTTTCAAGTTTGACATTCAAATAATTTAATCTTTAGCTGCCTTAAATACTGTGTAAAAAAATGAAGGGGTGGGAGGATAGGTATAGCAAAAAAAAAAGTGAAAAAGTGCCAGTTAGTATAGGCTGCTTTTTGTTAAGGTTGCTAAACGCCATATGACCTTATCTTACCTTGTTGTAAAAGCAGCAGAGTGAGGAAGGGAAAAAGAGACACTTTGGAAAGTAAGAGTTATGCCAAACATTACCTTTATCTGAAAACTCTTATAGCTCAAGTGCGAGATCCTTGTTACCCCCAGGCTTGTTTATTTTCTGTTTCCACTCTTTCAGCTGTTAAATAAGAGTGCTCTGTCTCAAGTTAACACCTAAAAGGACGTTTAAAGGTTCAACTAGAAGGAGAGATGGCATGCAAATTACAATAAAGTAACTAACTGAATAAAGCATTATAAATATGTCTTATTAATTGTATAAGAAGAAGCAGCTTGTTTGTTTTTAGACGACCAAACTGGATATAAATGGCCAATGGTATTAGTAGCTTTTGGTTTTCTTCTGTGAGTTGTTTTTTTCTAAGATTTTGAACAATTTTCATTGTTGCTTTTATTTTTTCCTTTCTGTGTACTTTTTGGAGGGTGGGACAGTTGACCCTGACCAGCAATTAAGCACCCATTCAGCTGCTCTGCTCACCAGCAAAATGGGGAAGAGAATCAGAGGAGGGAAAGTAAGAAAACCTGTGAGCTGAGATAAGAATGGTTTAATAAGTGAAGAAAGGATTAATTTTTATTTTTTTTTTTAAAGGGATACAAAGGCAGTCACTCACTACCTCCCACAGCCAGTCCAATGCCCAGACAGTCTCCAAGCTTTGGAAAAATAGAATTCCCGGGTTTTATTTAAGCATGACATCATATGACATGGGATACCCCTTGGGGCCAGCTGTCCTGATCATGCCCCCTCCCAACATACTGCCCATTCCCAGCCTCTTGCTGGCAGGGCAGTGTGAGAAATGAGGAAGCCTCGATGCTGTGCAAGCACTGCTCAACAATAGCTAAAACAGTGTTATCAACACTGTTTTGGTCACAAACTGAAAACACAGCACCCTAACAAGTGCAGTGATGAAGGTTTACTCCACCTCAACCAGACTTATCCTTATTCCACCCTCAGACAGACAGATTCCTTAACAATGCTTAGACTTTAAGGTCATGCTTTTCAGCATACTATATTTCCAGTGAGAATGGAGGAAATTTCCGTAAAATTTCTTCCCCTACGTAGGTTTATAGTGATGATTCAAATTTGGTGTTCTGAAGTTTCATATTAATGAAAGTCGCCATTAGCTCTAAATTTGGAAAAAAGATACCAATGGGCACAAGGGAATTAACTGCTTATTTTTCCCTGTCAGATACCTGAAACAAGCTGGAATTTAAGAACAGAGACTTTGAAAACTTATAATTCCCAGAATGTACTATTTTACACTTATATTTCCCCCGAATTCCTTGAGTTCAGCTTCCCTGTAAAGTCTCTCTTTACTACTCTCTTACTGTTTTACCCACATCCCTCTTGAAATATTTATGTATTAGCTAAGGCGAAAAGACTTTTTTTAACCTCAGAAATTATTCTCAAGCCATTTCTGTTCATTTCATTGTGGCTGGGACAGACCCTTGTGCACAAGGAGCCCTGTTTGAAGTGGGAGGGATAGCCTGGCGCTGAAACTAACTCAGCTAAATCTCGGCTGTAATCTTCCGTGATCCAATGTTGAAGACAGGAATGAAATCCAAGATGACATATTCTGTTACTAGAGTATTTGATGGGCCAAGAATGTGAGAAAGGTCTCTACAAAACTCTGAGCAAGAGTTCCTTAGAGTTGTTACCCACCTGCAGCAGCACAGGCATAGTGGAAGTGCTGTGGGGGAAGGATATTTGGGTTTAATGGGGAAGTACATACCAGTTATAGAAAGTGATTTCCTCTGGAGTTATGGGATGAGGACTATTTGCCTTTTTCAGAAAAATTTGTTTGAATTTGGCTGTTGCTGTCACTGGGTTTCCAGTCAGCATTTGTAATTAAAAGTTCTTAAATATTAATGGTACTTTTTATCCTTGCCAGAAGTCGAGATTAGTGTGAGATGGTTCTATGTAATGAAACTTGTTATGAATCCACATTCACTAAGTGAACATTGTTAAGTCAATGAGCTGAGTGAGAATGAAATTTAGTGTATTGTTACTAAGTAAAAGATTTCATGTTTCTTGAAAGAGGCTTTGCAAGTGTTCAATAAACAGAGTGAAATTGATATTTTATTAAAAATATCTTCTGGTGCCAAAACTGATTTAATAAATACCTGCAATGTCTATGAATGCTTAATAAGGCATTTTTTTGTTAGTGGGCATAAATACATTTTTCTGTAAGTGTCTGAAATAAGATTTTTTGCATATGATTCTTCTGGAAGCTTAGAGCAAATACCTCTAACTAATTGTTGAAAAATGTTTGAGTAAGTATTGCTTTTATGTAAACTGATAGTCCTTAAATTGGCATCTTTGTTCACAACATTTCATGAAGTAAAAGACTCTTGAAATCAGACTTTTCTTTCAGTAGTTTCTGTTAAGAGTGGTTGAACCACTACTTTTTTGTCCATCCTGGTGTAACCCCCTTGATTTCAGTAGAAGTCCTGCTCTCAAATGCATATGGAGATGTTTAGTTTGCCAGGTCTCAAGAGACTAACTGAAAGTAAAGAATATTTAAAATATTTGAAGTAAACTGAACATTTTTTAGTTTAAAAACCTGTCCAGACTAGTTCACAATACAAATAAAAGTTTTTTGAAAAATAAATAGACAATGAAATTTAGTCATTGCTTTTCTTATCTTTAGACTTAACCTGATTTGGATTCATTTGGTCAGTGAAGGTTACTTTTATGAATAATTTCTTTATGCTTAGGAAGAAAGTACTCAGGCTTAAAAACCTTAAAATAAACATCAAGGGCAAAAGCAGTGCAATACTTTGAGACAGGAATTGTATGATTGTGGAGCAGGGGCAAAGGTAAGGGAAGGTTAAATGACAGGATCTTTGTTGATATTTTCTGTTAAGTAGAAGGTGACATCACTTCCCTCATTTCAGTGATGTTGTTTGGTTGTTTCTATCTGCACAGTAAGAAATAGGAAGGGGGATGTATTTGCTCCGACTAAAGGTGAAGGCTTACTAGCAGTGACCCAAGGTGTATATCACAAGGAGGTTGATCTATAAATGACTCCATGCAGGTTTGATAGTGCCTTCCAGTGCTTCTGCCTTTCAGATTCCTAACACTATTTGCATTCTTGTTCTGCCCAGCTCACAAAAAGGCAGACAATTTATGCAGAGCTAATGGTAGTTTTCTGGGTGGCTGCACATGTAGTTGCATCTGGAGTTCCCATTGCTAACTAGCACAAGGCATGGACTTTCTGGATTGTGCAAAGTAATGTCTGTAATAGGTCGGGATTGTGCCTTTGGAAAGAAGGAAAGAAATAGGCCACCTCTTTCACTCACAGAGATCCACATTTGGATTTGCTTCTCTTTTTATTGGTATATATCTCTCAGATTCGTGTAGTGAGGGATAAAATTCCCATCCAATTTAAATTGATATTTTACAATCACAAATCACTGATTTCATTTACATTTCTTACTTTTCTTTTTCAGCATTTTTTCTTGTGTTCTAGTGATAAAAAAAGGCTTTTATAGTTTTCTTATGAAGTTTAATGTAGGCCCAAGTTATTTAATATTTGCTTCAAAAATACACTATTATTCTCCACTTTCTGTTTCTTAAATGCTTGAAGTATGCAAACAGTTTTGAATTTAATTTTACTTTTTGAGTATTTGGTAAATAGCAGGCATGATCATATTGGATTGCACTATGTTTTCATGTAGTACTTACTAGTCTTATCATTACACCAGAATCAGGCAAGAGAAGGTCTATCAGCTATTCCATTGATTGGCTAATATATTTCCCAGGTGTACATTTCTTTTCAGACATTCGTTGAAATAGGACAATTCGTCTGATTTATGACAGCTGTTCAAGCAATCTGAAAGTCATCTCCTGTGTTGGTGCTGTCTGAATATATGAGGGTGAATCCATCAGCCCAAGTTTGAAAATTTTGGCCAGCTGTCTCTAAGAAAGCTGATAGATAACATTGCCTGGGTTTTAAGGAATGAGAAGTTGAAGTGAACCATTCATTAAAGTCGTATCAAGTTAGTCAGTGAATAAATCCATTTTTCCCGTCCTTGAAGACATGAAAGGCTGTTTTTGCCGTGGATGGCCAGGAATACCTGCTTATAAATGGGAACTCACAGCGTGGAGTGGCCTGGGTGTTTCAAATTGCAGTTCACATTTGCCAAAGGGACAATGTAAATGAGGTATATACAGGTGTGTCTTAGCTTGTGTCTCTGAACATTAGAGCACATTGTTTTAATGTCAGTTCTTGTTTAATATAATCTTTGTTGTCATTTTAAGATGTAAATTTGGTTTTGGTTATTGTTAGACATAACTCAGGGCCTCAGTATAGATATTTTTGCCACCTCATCTGCAAGAGTTCTTGGCACTCCGTCAGTTTAAGGTGATTTTCTCCTCCAAATCAGTCACATTTTAATCAGATCACAACTGACTGAAAACCCTAAAACTAGATTTAAAATATAAATACTAGAACAGTAATCTTCTTTGCCGACAATCCGTTACATAAATCATAATACAATATTTGCATGTTATAGTTGGCTTCATTTACTTTGACTTTTATGTGAATTTGAAGATTTTGTTAAATATATGGTTGGGGTTTTTTTCTTTGATACAGCTGTATTTTCCTGGAGAAGCTAGCTGAGAAAGCAGCAGCCCAAGGCATATCCAATACAGAGCAGGTCGTTTCGTCCTCTGGATAAAACCAGCCAAACGCTCTACTACCTATGTAAAACGTGCACTGAGGGGGCACCAAAGTCATTTTCAAACTGATACCTTTTAGTTCTGCATACTGTACAGCCATTACTACCTTTCCTACAGCCTCACTGTCTTTTGCCAGAGTGTGTGCTTTGTGAAATTAAAAACTGGTTCATCTTTACCTTTTATGAACCAGTATAATAACAGATACAAAAAGTTCATCTAACTTTAATCATAGAAGTTCTCTATTACACCTGGTTCCCCTTCACAGTCTTGTGTGAATATTTCCTCAAGTAATGGAAATAACAAAAAATCTCTTTATTTTTTTCAGATGAGGGAGATTATTAGAGTTTAAGATTTGAATATAACTTCAGTATTAAGAGAAAAAAATGCGAAAAAGTAGAGTCAAAGGTTCAGAAAGTGAACCCTTAACAGTCTTTTTTCTTGCAGAGCTGTGTTGTCCTGTAGTCTGCAGGACTGCCATCTCTTCTTCGTGGTTGAAAGTTTCTTTGACATATTAATAATGTAGGCATATATAGAAAGAGAGGCAATGACACAGTATGAAAGGCTTTTAATATCATTACAGGTCCTGATCTGAACTCAATAATCAATGGCAATCAACCCAGAGCTGTGATTATTGATGTGTTTTTCATACAGTTGTCATTGCATTAGCTGCACGTTGTTGCAGTGTCATTATGTCTGTGTTTCTAGATGTCAAATGGTAAACAAGCCTACAGACAGGCTCATGACTTCTTACACAGGGTTTAAGGCTTAGGTAACGTATTTGGGTTGGAAATGGTGGTGTAGCAGAATATGACAAAGCTTTTAGCCAGCTAAAGGCTGCTGCCCTCACATCACAGCTGGTAGACTAGCACAGATAAGCACCATGGCTTTGATATTTCAGTCCAAAATCAGGTGGCCGAGCTTAAAGTGCTGGCATAAGACCTTTCAGATGTATTTGGATAAGCAGATTTGGGAGCAACTGCATAATTAGGGTAATGGCTGAGATAGTACTTGCAGCCTGCTGTGATGCGCAACTGGGTGATATCCCCCACTGGTTTGGAAGAGGATATTTGCCTTTCCCTCATGCTCCCAGACATCCAGCTGCTTAAGACAGGTGTCTTAAGCAGTAGTGCTAAAAAGTTCAGGAGAACTTCAAGAGTTTTGACCCATGTAACTTTCTGGGAGCGGATGCTCTTGCGATAGGAAGGCTTTACATGGGAAAAAAAGGTTCTCTGCCATGGCTGTTGCACTCCAGTGCAGTTGTTTCCCAGCCAGCCCAGTGGACTCCTACAAACACTACACCATGTCATTACGGTATTATAGAACTGAAGAAGATGCAAAAAAATTCTCTAAATGGAAGAATGTAACTCTTGTGAAAGAAAGCATCTTTGCTTCTTTCAGAGTATATCTATTTACTCTTCCACTCTATTTGAAAACATACCAAATTTTGCAAGAAACAAAATACCAAGGGCTATCAGTCATAACAGTAATAATCTGGGATACTAATAACAGATGGGTTATTAAAGATTATATATAAACCACACATATATGCTATATATAAAATTTAATCTATGCATGTTCGGAAAAACTAGGACCTACCTCCAAAGGAAGAATTAACCACTTGTTTTCTTGGAGGGTTCTATGTATTTTCTCACCTTCCACCATTCTGAATGGCATATAACAACTGATAACTGCTATCAAAGGCTACTAAATTTAGCACTATATAAACTTTAATTTGTGTGGGTTTGGTTTTTTGGAAAGGACAAAGGAAAGATGATTTCTGTTCTTCCTCATTGCCTCAGTCTTTTGATTCCATCTGCAATGTTATTAGCACCACATTTGGTATAAGAAAATTTTTCATCTTGGGAATTTCTGTATTTTGAGCTATCATTTGTGATGAGAGTTTGCACTTTCCTGGTGGAGGAGAGTCAAGCTGTCCTTACTTCTTTCAGTGTAATTACACAGGTCTGCAATAACTGCAATTCCTGCACTACCAGTAAATTCTCACTTGTGATTTTATAGTTGCTTAAATTAGCAGAAGTTATTCACAGAATATTATTTTCCATAAATATAGCAAAATGGAACTTCAGACATTTGAGAGTAATATTTTTTCCCATACACCATGTCATGTGCCTAGAGAAGTGATAATGATCATTATAATGTACTTTCTCTGCTAAACTTCTTAAATGCTATCTGGTAGAAAGGCACATAAAGATGAGACATTTTGTATATTTGTTATCAAACATTGCTTTTTTTAGTAATTTTAAGAATTAATTCTGCGCTAACAAGCCATATAGGACTCATTGTCAACACCAGGTAACTTCTCACTGCGGTGTCTTGTGCAGTTGAAATTTTAAAACATCAAGAGAGATTTTATCTTTAAAACCACATGTTTTTGAAGGCAGTTTGTTTAGAGTAAAACTTGAAAGCTGATGGATTTATAATGTGGCCAAACACTAACTTAACAAATTATCTCATTAGCAAGAGGCTGACTGCTTTTATATGTTCCCAGGAAATAATGCTGCAACAGGTCTAACAACAGGTCCATTGTGCTTTTAAGGGAAGTGATCACAATGATCTTAAGAAACGGTAACAGTCCATCCAACAAGCAATTTTTAAATCAGGTAGATCAGAGGATCATTCTTAGCCCATACCCCTTTCCAGAAAATCAGAGAGAAATAGTGGTTTATATTTCATTGTTTCAGCCTGATGACCATGAATATTATGCACTTATACATCCATTTTTTTAGGTACCCTTTTCAAGATCTGTTAATACACATGCCATGAAAAAATTTGGTTTGAATTTTTAGATCTCTACTTCCATATTGGCTACTGAAAGAAGTACATCAAGTGGCTCAAGAAAGCCTTATTTTGAAATTCTTTTTTGGCAAGACAGAGAACATTAAACAGATTTCAAAAAAAAAAAAAAAGTCACATTAGGTGTTTCCCTGAACTTTTCCAACATTTCAAATATGCAGCTATTACAGGATGAGATCTCATATTTTATAACAAGCCCTTAATATTGTCCACAACGTATATTTTAGAACATTGTATAGATTTCTAAAACCTGAGTTCTCACACAGATTAGGATTTTTTCAGCTAAATCTCCAGCCTTTGCATTGTTGGTGCCAATTTTGAAATTATGACCTGAAAGAGAACTTCAAAGATTGAAAAACACACTGTAGCAGACCCCTGAAATATGGTATCCTGATTCCTTTCAAATATTTATTGTCATTTGTTTTGAAGGTAAGGCTGTCCAGAATGGGACGGGAGAAAAAAAGTTGCATCATGGATTTTCTGGTGTCAAATAGACTAACCAATAGACTCAAATTTATCCACATGTAAAACTCAACAATATAATTTATTCTTAGTGTTTTGGAGCTGAAGGTTCCAAAGGCACCTTAACCACCTAGACTCCATCATGGGCTGTGTCCAGGAGGAGTCTCCCCTCTCTTGGGCAGTGCTGCTGCAAGATGGAGACAGGCCACGTTCCTCTGACCTTGGCATTTGCTCTTTGCTTTGAGAGGTGCCATTTCAGAAGCCTTAGCCCACATTTTTATCTTGTGTCCTGTCCCATTTAAGACAACTGTACTAAGAAACTGACAGTGTAACTCCAAATTACACCCCTATATAAAATGCCTTGTCACAGTTCCCATCTGTATTTGCCCAGAGCTTTTTGTGTCCTGGGGGCACAGTTGCATCACTGAGCCAGCTCCCTTAAAGCTAACTTAGTTATTTCTGCATAAACAGCTGTTTTCTTGCATGAGGATAGCAGCTTGCAATTCAAAAGCTTTAAAACCTGTGGATTATAAAATTCACTGAACATCCTAATTCCCTGTAACCAAATCCTATCCTTGCCATAGTTTTAAAGATAGTAAAGTACCTGCAAAGTGCATGGGCTCCAGAAGTATGTCTTAGGGGCAAAAGTTGTAGAAATGCATTGATGGCACTAATTTTCCCTTTCAATGTGACCCAGGGACGGCAGGGCAGAGTGTTGCAGGAACACTGTCTCCTCAGCATTGTTCTTGCTCTGGCTCTCTTCATCTGCTCATGTCCAAGGTTTCTCAGCTAGTGAGGCAAACAGATTCAGCACTTTCTTCACTTGATACTTCTGAATCTATTAAGGTAAACTCTTTTCTAATTGGTCATAAATTCACAGACATTACTGATCTCAGAGCCCTCATTAATTTTCTTTTCATGTCCTTATAGCAGCAGAGACTTGGTTCACATGATTCTGTTTTCCTTAGAGTTTCCTACCAAAGTAGTACCATCAGTGAAGTGATCTCAGGGTCCTGAAGAATTGTAGAGAAGTGTTTGATTTTTTTTTTTATTGAATATTACTTACCAAAGCAACATTTATCAACATTTGAGAGGGCTTAACAGCACTACTCAGGAACTGGTCTTTTATACATAAATGTATGTATTATACCAGAATTCCAGGTAGCATTATCATTATTGTGGGGTAGTATAAGATATGCTGTGCTAGATTGTTTAATTAATTAAAATGTATATAAATATTTATAAGCTATGTGCTCGTAATTTAAAAAGCATCCAGTGGCATAATATCAGGCTATTTTTCTGCATTTTCTGGAAGCAGGATGTGTAAGCAAGTGGTCACCTGTTTACTTGATACCATATTTGTATGCACAGCCAACTGTGGGACTCCCTGTGCTTAACTTCTACAGCTCCTTACACCACCACAAACCTGACTAAATAGAGGTTAGCCTGAAGCTGTATTATTTCAGTTTTGCACGTAAACTATCAGAAGGGGCCCATAAATAGTGTCTGTATCCATTTCTGCAGCAATGACCTCTTATGTAGAGAACATAGTCATATCTAGTTTTGTCCATATGAAGGCTTTACTTATCACAAAGATTTTGGGCCTTGAGGGCTCCTTCTGTTAGGCTCAGCATCTGGACCTGGTGACACCTCCCCCTTTCCCCCCGTGAGGGACACTCATGAGGATAAATTTGGCACATTATGTTGCAACACAAATGTGAGACAGCAGATTAAATCTAAGCATCACCTCACTACCCTCCCCTTTCAGGACAAGTTCAGAGAAGAGGCTGGTGGTGCCTGGAATCCCCCTTTCCACTGGCAGAGCCTGTTAAATGCTCTTACTTGGGACAGTCATGAACCTGGTTACCATGGTGACAGGGATGAACCTGACACTTCAGAGCACAGCTCAGGGAATCACACTTTGTGTTCACAATCACATGCAATTTTTCTTTCTAATAAAGCTACCCTAAAAATCTGTAATTTAGAATCCTGGAAGCAAAGCTTAAATGGATCCAAACCCCAGTGAATTTCTGGCATGCTTTCATCTCCCAGAAGCTGTACTTCAAGAGAGGAATTCTTTAGGAGCTATAGGGAAGGGATAATTGTGGAGATTCCTTTCCCACTAAATATATCTTCAGCTTTCAACTTGAGAAAGCAAAATCAGTAGTGCTGTACCAAAGTGACCCATGTGAGGATATCTTTAAGACCTCACGATTCATGTGTGTAGTTTGCTAGAAAAAGATCCTGTCTCCTAATCCCTGCAAATATACATTAAAATGTTTTCAGCAAATAGAATCATCTCAGACTTTTTAAAAAACTTTTAATAAAGCTAAAAGGGGTCTTCTCTCACTGAACTTGAATTTATTAATTAAATTTCAGACTTATAAAAATTTCCTTAATTGCACAATGATTATCACTGTAGCAAAGCAGTAACAAAACAAGACTGAGGCAGGCAGAACAATCTTTCTGGGCAGATGATTAAAACACAGGGCAGGCCAGTCTTAAAGAAAATATTTGTCATAGACTGTCACTTAGTTTCTCAACAAGCCCTTTTCTCAGGTGGTAGACTGACATCTCCAGAGCTACCTTCAGTTATATTTGATGTTATCATAATGTTGCCTTGTTGAACTCATTCAGATATCATTCCTGAATTTAATTAAAAGTTTCCAAATGCCACATAACAAAAGTGCAGAACAGATTATCTTGAGCAGAGCTGTTTTGAATATCAAGCTATGCAGCAATAACACCTGTTTGTGAGAATTCAAAGATCTGCCATAAACAGAAATTAACATTCCAAGAAAATGCAGTATAATAGAATAGCAGCTTTAATCATACATAAAACTAAGTTTCTTTCCTTGCTCACACAAAGGAAACCCAGCATAAAATGCTGTGAATGTTAAGAGAGTCAAATCATATAGTGAGAAGGTTGCATATAAAAATGTTGTCAAAACATCTGATTTAAAGCTGTCTTTTAGAAGGCTGGCTGTTCTCTTAGTGGTACCATGCAAACAGTCCTGCCAAATCCTACCAGAATTTTCTGCTTGAATAATTGTGTTTGGATGAGTGAGTAGAATATCATTATCTTGATTCCTACACCATCTTCTTGGGAAGGTATAGGTGAATAGATTTTGTGCTGAGTGTCATAAATTCTCTGAGAATTTTGCAAGGCTGTATGTAAATTTTGAACCACAGAAGGAAGGAGAAGACAGGAAAGAAATATGTGCCATGACTGGATTCCTTATGCCACAGTATACTTCAAAACTTAACTGTAAATATTATACATGTGCTCAATTTTAGAAGTGGGTATTGGATATTGTGGTGTTTGATTAAAAATGTAGTTAAAAAATTTAGAGTAATTAGGTATATCAGGAAATTGTGAAAAGATGGACCCTACCTCACCAACTGTTAGAATTTTATTGTCCCTGAGTTAGCAATGCTAGTCTAATTTAGTGCTGTTAACAGTTGAACTTCATGGTATTGTTCATGGAAGTTGACTGATTGAATATTCTCCTTTAGTATCTATGAAAACAAGGAGAACAACTTCTTATATGATGATTATTACTGGCTATGTTCAGACTCAGAATCACTGGATCGAGTTATTTTATGAACTTTTTGAGTGAGACTGTGGAATATGATTGTTGTTACCGTTCATTAGTTCAGGAGAACTAGATAAATTGCTAAAATCCAGTGCTCTCCTCCCAATCTAGCTCATAAATCTTCAGTGTAGGCAGCTATTTTTGTACAGGGGGAAAATGTAGTTAATGCTCTATTTCAGATAAGAAACTCTTCTTGCAAATTTTATGGAAGATGAGTTTGCATGTGTTGAAAACTGTAGGATTAGTTCTTTTTAGGATCAAAATGCAAAAAACATTGTGATATGGAAGGCAAAGACATCATAAAAATTAACACTTAGTTAATGGTCTGTCAGAGTAAGGCTGGCCAAAGTAATTAGTAGTCAATAGAGAGTCCATTTTTATATGATCAACATTGTTACCACACAAGATTCTTTTCTCAGATCAATAAATTAGCTTTTAATAGAGTGTGATGTTCAAGATATAAGAGGATTGCAGGACTACAGTACTAAAAATGAACATTAAAAATTAGCAAAGCAGGTGCTTTTATAACTAAGTATTTATAACTAAGTATATATAACTAAGTATCTATAAATAAGTATAAGTAATTTTAGAGCATTTTTGCCCTTTTTAGAAACATACAGTAGTTAACTCCAAGTATCAAAATAATTGTCTCTCCAATTTAGACATGTTCTGTTAGGATCGTGTCATGGACAATGTCAAAGGCTTACAGAAGTCCAGAGAGATGATGTCTGTAACTCTTCCCTTGTCTTCTGATGTAGTCACTCCATCATAGAAGACCACTTGGTTGGTTAGGCAAGATTGTCCTTGATGAAGCCTTCGTTACTTGGGTTACCTTGCTTGACAAAACCAGCAGTTCAGCCTACAGAAGAGCCACTTCTGTAGGGAACTAAATCCTGATTGTCTTGTAGAGGGTAGAGAAAGCAAGTTCTCAGAGTAAGCAGAAGTTTACTTGCTGCTGTAGTCCTTGTGCAAGCAGCAGCCAGGAGACACTCACTTATATGTGTAGGTTCAACATATGAACACAAGGTTTCTCTGTTTTTCTCTTTGGTTATGTTTGGTTAAGCTTGCACATAGTTATTACAATACACTTTGAGCTATCAAAGTTAAAACACAAGTAATATGAAATGCTTTCAAATGCATAAGTTTCACTAAATTATTCTATGCTACATTCAAGAGATTCCTCAAAATAATCATTGCATGCAATACACATAGATTACAGTGTGATTTATGTCTATGATTGCTTTCATATAGTCCCCAAATGTAGCAGTCTGGAGAATGCATATATTATCTGTTGCTGGAAATATATGTATAATAATTCTGGCTTCGTTTAAGCTCCAAAGCAATTTTTCTGCTGATATTGGTGAGACAGGTATCGTTTTGCCAGTAGATTTTACCTTTTTGGGTTTAGGAGGATCATGCACTGATTAAACACTTGGTTAATGTATGACTATTCAATGACATTTTTCTTAACTAATTTAGGACTCTGTGGTACCTTTCTAGTGAACACCAGCTTTATCTCGTAAGTAGCCTTAAAGTTCATGGAATGAGTTACTGTCCCTTACTTCAAAAACCTTAATGTGAGGAAACAAGAACAAATGGTAAAGCAGTTGATATCCTCCTGGCTTTCCACTGCTGTTCGAAACTCTTGACAGAGAGCTTCATTTTGAAGTTACTGATGATCCAAACCAATCATTTCCTGGCGAGTATATAATAAAACACCTGTGCCTAAGTTAGCCAAATAAGTAAACACCCTTAGTAACCTTTCCATCAGATTTTCTGAGATGTGGATGGTTGTTTCTCTAAAGTAACCTTTATGAATGAAACAACTGTGTGTGTGGCCATGAAATAATTTTAAACGTGACTCCGGGAAACACATCTATTTTAGCTTGCTCTATCAAGTTATAAGGGTCCTATCTTGCTCCAGGGAAATGTGAAACAGTTCTGTCACTCTTTCCCCTTCACTCTCTCATCACTAATACTCCTTTGAAAATACCACTGTCCCAATCACAGCTCAAAACCTGTACTGTTGCATGTATTTTTGAGCCTTCAAGTTTTGAAGTGCATCTCCAGGTCACATCCAATCCCTGTGATTGTATTTTGAAATCTCTCAGAGACTTCACCTTAAATCTCCATCCACACAGCTAAATCTCTTTGCTCTTGCCTTAGTTATTTTGCAGATTGAGTATTTCTTCCTTTTGCTAGGTCAGAGCTGCCCAGCTGCATTCATATTGTACAATTCCAGACACAACAACTATCCCAGTCCTGCACACTCTCTCTTTACCCTTCCCATGTCCTTGCTGTTTCTCAGTACTCCATAGAGCAAACATGATTTTTTTTTTTCCCCATTGCCATATAAAGCCATTTATATTTAGCTTAGATTTGTCTTTTGACTCTACTGATTGGCCTTTTGGCTCTACTGCTTATCAAATGTTCATTCACATTTGTCACATCCAGCCCAGCTAATACTGGACTGGGAGTTGATTCATTTTAAGCACAGAGAATGTTGAATACCTTTATCTTCCAGTTCTGCCTCAAAAGTCATGCCCCTCATTTCCTTTTTTAGACAGCATCATGTGTGTATCCAACATTAATTCTAGCTCATGTGTGTTGTACCTGCACACACCACTTGTCTGATCCCAAATTTTACCCCTTGACGCCTCAACAATGCACATAATACAAACAAAAGATATAGTATTCAGTCCTCACAGGTTATGTATTCAAGTGTGCATGCAGGCATGTATTTACATAGAGAAGAGGAAGCATTTAGTGTTTCTGAGCAGATAGAGTTCAAGCTGTAGGTGAGAGAGATGATTATAATGATGAATTCTTATGATGATGATTAAGTTTTACGATTAAAGCACCGCCAGATCTCTCACTGTCTGTCTACCTCTTGTATGGGTGTCTGGAAGAGAGCATGTTCCTAACTCAGAAGGTTTTTCTGAGGGTAAGTTGTTAGTACATGGTTCAAATACTGCTGAGATGAAGGTTACAGAAACAAGTAATAAAGAGTAATTTTAAACAACAGCATTATCCTTCCCTCGAAAGGTACTATGGGTCCTGCACATGGAATCTGAATAGAAATGATCTGTGTAATATGGTTAAACCCAGAAAGTGTTAGATACAATTATCCCTGATAATGACTGCATTGGCTTTCTGAAAGGAGTAGATTTTCAAGGGAGCAATAGCCTTTCTCTCTTATGACTTCACCTTGGTTTTCATTCTGCTGCTTTTGGTGACCTGTTGAGAAGCATCCTAGTTTCAGACTAAAGGACACTTTCTGTGTAATGACATAGGCATGACGATACCAACAGTTTGTAACTATTCCACGTGAAGCTGCTGTGAGGGGAGATGTTAAATGGCATCTGCTGCACACTGGGTGGAGAGTGAGAGAAGAAGGGCCAGAGGGAGAGCAAGCACACGTACCCCTTCATGCCAGTGAGTGGAGGAAAGGCCACAGCCTTAGAAAGCAGGAACTAGAGAACTGGAAACCATTTTCTATTCTACAAGTAAACATCTCATGGAATTTTACCCCTGGCTGAAACCTATTTATATTTTTCGTATTTTTACCAGGCTGGAAAAGCTCACGTCCCTGATCCATTGCACACCAGGCTGTTATGCAAAGAGGTGCAGACTGAATGGCTCTGCACTTTAATGTATATCCTATTTTTCTCTCTGCTGTAACCTGTAGCCTCAGCCAACTCAGCTGTGTTACACAGTGGTTTCATCTCTCTGTAGAACACTGGTTTGTGGGTTTTTTTTCCAGGGCCTATAAACAGAAATAAAACTCCTGCTGACTTTAGGCTTGACTTTGTGGATGACCTTATTTAGAGAATCAAAATTCCCAGTAGAATGCAGATCTCAGACCAGATGCTGTAAGGTGAATTAATGTCCAAAGGTGGACGGAAACTGGATGGAGAAGTACTGCAGCTTAGGGTTCAGATTGTGGCTTGGAAAAAAGTGTTTTACTAGTTGTGTGTTAATGTTTTCTTTCTATTCAGTGTTAAATATTCCATATTTAATATCTGAAAAAATAACATGAAATAAGGTAATGGTGGTAAGTTGATGGATTGTCTCTCCTTTGTCTTCTGCTTTTTAATGCTGTAACTTACTTGGAAATCCAGGTGCATAAACACTTCTGCATGTGTGGAGGTGTATATACACATATATATTTATTCACCTGTATACATACACATATACTTGCTTTTGCAAGGAGGGCAACAAAGATGGTGAAGGGCCTTGAGAGGAAGCCACATGAGGAGTGGCTGAGGTCACTTGGTCTCTTCAGCCTGCAGAAGAGGAGACTGAGGGGAGACCTCATTGCAGTTACAACTTCCTCGTGAGGGGAAGAGGAGGGGCAGGCACTGATCTCTTCTCTGGGGTGCCCACTGACAGGACCCGAGGGAATGGCCTGGAGTTGTGTCAGGGGAGGTTTAGGTTGGGTATTAGTAAAAGATTCTTCACCCAGACAGTGGTTGGGCACTGAACAGGCTCCCCAGGGAAGTGGTCACAGCACCAAGCCTGACAGAGTTCAATTGTTTGGACAATGCTCTGAGGCACATGGTGTGACTTTTGGGGATGGTGCTGTGCAGGACCAGGAGCTGGACTTGATGATCCTTGTAGGTCCATTTCAACTACACTTATTCTATGGTTCTGTTAAGTTTATAGTGTGTCTATGTACATATGTGTAGATGTTTAAACACGTGATGCCTGTGTCTATATTTTGACTACTGTTTGTAGTCAAATTGTATTGACACACACATATTTGAAAATTATCACCAAAAATTATTTCCTTGTCTGTCATGCTTACACATTTAAGTAACTTCAATTTTTGATTCATTTAGCAGCAGCAACAGAAGAACCTGAGGTGATTCCGGATCCAGCTAAACAAACAGATCGAGTGGTGAAAATAGCAGGAATAAGTGCTGGAATTCTGGTATTCATCCTACTTCTCCTTGTTGTCATATTGATCGTCAAAAAAAGGTAAGAAAATTATCTGTGCTGATTGATCTTTTTTTTCTCCCCTCCCTATCAAACAATAAAAAAGGGTGTTTTTTACAAGTCTTTAGAAAAAAAAGTTTTAGGACTGGTAGGTCACATAGGTTTTTGAACTAGTTCTTTGTGTTTTCTTTTGGTTTTGCTGTGATTCTTAGGATGTCTTTAAAGAGATGATTTCTTTATATTTAAAATCTGCTAACTATACATTTTCTCATGCCTATTTATTTCCACGGGTTTTTAAGTTGGAGATGGAAGAATGTACAGAATATTAAAGTGGGTGGAATTGAAATTCATGGAGCCTTTTTTATTTTTTAAAGCAAAGAAAAAATAGTAACTTATTATTACACTTTTCATGTTTTAACCACTTAATGAATATTATTTTCTCAATGCAGTTCTAATGAGTTATTTGTATCTGTATGTTACCCAGCTTGCAAAATAATGTAATTTTATACCTCTATTTATGCTCTTGTAAACCTGGAGTTTTTTCTTAAAAGACATACCACATCACTGTAAAATTATCTAGTGAGTCCTTAGTGCATGAAATTGTTTAAAAGTGTATTAATTTGAGTGAACTTATATTTTTTTCAGTGCTTTCTTAGACAATAAGCAATATCGCCATCTTCTGGCACTGTTCAATGCTAGCCCTGCATCCCAATCCTCCTCCCTGTAGCAACTTGTGCTATCCTATTGCTTGGTCGGTGTTTCAAAGCCTAGCCTTCCCAGTAGTTGCAAGTCTTTTAACCTGGCATAAAATTGCATAATATGTCCCTATAATTCCACAGTTATAGTACAGAAACTGATTCCTGTCTCTCTGTGCACTCCCTCCCTGGCGGGCCCCCTTCACGCGGCACAAGCTGGTTTCTCTTGGGTAGAACGAGCCCTTTGCCTTCCCATGGTGTGTGCGTTGCGTTCCCTTGCCTTTTGCAGAAGTTATAATAAAAAGTATTTTTGTAATTGTTGCGTATATTCCTCTGAAATGCAGCTTGCTATTAATTTTAAAGATTAAGATCATTCTCTATGTTATAATTACTGGTTTGCATTAGATTTTTTTAATTTATTGCCTTTTTACAATTATCCCTGGAGATATATAACTTGGAGAAGAAACGTCTGCATTAGAAACATTAGGTATGCTTATAGTGTTCTGTGTTAGTTAGCTACATATGTGATTTTTCCCAAAAGTGCTTTTACTTTTCTCTGTTGTTTACCTCTGTGGTTGAGAATTAACACATATGCAAAAGGTCCAACTCATCATATGCTAAAAGACGTACCAGTATTCTTTATTTACACAACTTTTGAAAAACAAAAAAAGAAGTTGTTTTTCAGCTTTTAGGAGGAAATCTCTATATTGTAGCTTTGTAGCAAGGTATGTGCTGGGAAGTATGATCTTAGTGCGTGTTACAGTGGTCCCCTTACGTTTAATAGAAAATTCTGTGTGTGCATGTGTGTTTGTGTGTGAGAGAGAGACCATCTAACACTACAGTGTCAGTCACTTCCAGATGTGATTGACTAGTTTTGCAAGTAACAAACAAACAAACAAATCCATGTGTTTATTTTTCCTATCTTTTTGCCTCTTCCTTTCAGAGTCCTTTTAGGCTCAAATTTTCACTATTGAATTGTTTGACCAAAGTCAGTTAATTATATCTGTGAAGTGATATTTTTAAATTTCCACTTTTGCCCTCTTCCCTCCTCTGAACCTGTGAAGGCAATATCCTTTTAGGAATTATCATCATTTTAAGCACATAATATTTCTAAACTCCTCCTGTACTATTTTGTATTCTAAATAGGTGAGAAATTAACCTGCTTAATGAATCTTTAATGTTTGGCAATTTTTCATCATGATAGTTTAATTGGTTGGCTATTGCATATGTTGTAGGTGTGTCATTCTTCTCCCCCTCTGCCTTTAGTGAAAATGGGCACTTATTTAATACCAGCTTTAGTCAAGGTCTCTTAGAAAAAGCATAGGAAAACTGTGTTCCTGAGTTAAATCAGTCCATCTAGTGAATCAGGGCAATTCATATCATGAAGCCAGAAACAGCTGTAAAAACTCTGACACATTCACGTATACAGAAACACACATCACTTAGTTTTGGTGGGACTGAAAACCAATCTGTCTGAATCATCCTCTGTAGTGTTACCTATTCAGTGATCCATTATGTAGTATCCCTTTTGGTACCTGAATTGACCACAGCTTTTTAGATGGAAAAGTCAATAAAACAATGGTTTCTGCATTTTTATTGGTTTATTAAGTCGTATGCACAGCCACCACTATCTCAAACTGATTAAATGCAGCATCACATTTTATTGAAAAATGGAGTACTAAGCAGTTTTGTTCATGAGCTTGAGATGTTTTAGGCTTTGCCTGATCATTTTATACAAATTGGTTTGAAGTTTTCCTGAATGAAGCTCTTAACAGCTTTTACAGGCTTTTACTGGAGTAATCAAACCAGCTAAGAAAAGGGATACTGCATCTTTAACAAGCAATGCCATTTTTATTTTCGAAATCATTGTTGGACTATTTCCAAATGTCCTTCATTTCCTTCCATTTGTTTACCTTCCATATTTTTGACGCTTAGCATGTCTACATCAGCATTTCCAATTGTAAGATTTTAAAACAGAAAGCATATGTTTGCATCCAGGAAATGTGTGGTGTATATGCCAGTACACACGTCTGCTGGAAATGGGCAGTTTTCTTTAAAATGTGTGTACTCATATAGCTACACATACTACGCATACAAACATATATGTATACAACTGTGTACTGATAAAGATATTAACGGGAATGACAAGAAATTGTTTTCTGATTAAATGTATTTATAATGGAACCTTTATTTTTTGTGATGGAAAAGTAAAAAGCATATCTGCTACACAAGATTTGTACACAGCTGTTCATTTGTCATGACATCTAGGCGGTAATCATTATATTATGCTGAACTGCATGTTGAAATTACACAATCCATTTAATTTTCAAAATATTTGGCAATAAGTGAAATCTCAGCATGTAATTTTCTCAAGTGGTCTTTCTAAAAAAAATCATTTTTATACGCTAGGGGTTTTTTGGTTTTGGTTTTGGGTTTTTTTTTGTTTGTTTTTAACTGCATGGCAAAGTAAGGCTAGTTTGTGCATGAGCAAGTTGAAATGCTAACCAAAGAAACATGAATTTTTCAACTTTTTTTTTAAACGCACATTTCTCTGCTTTATTGGATGTGACAGAGTCACGCTTTTCATTCACCATTGCTTCTCTTTTTCCACTGTCTGTGATTTGCTTGCCAGGAGGAGCTACTATTCTTACTCCTACTATCTGTAAGTAGAATATGGGTGACGTACTATTTTACGTGTTTTAAAGATGCAGTATCCCTTTTTAAAAAAGAAAAACAGTCTCTATAATTTTTCCAAAGTTCTATTGATTGTTACTTTTCGTTGTTCTCAGGCTTGAAAAATTGCTTGTATAATTGTTCCTTTTATTCTTACCCTGTTGTTTCTTTTTTTTAAAGGGATATTGTATTTCTGACTGTATATTGAGACTTTAGCTTTTTGCTACAGATTTTTCCTTAACTATCATTTTAGTTTATTATAATCATAATTTAATTTGCATTATGGTTCAAAGCAACACATCAGACTGAGGAAAAAAGCTCTTTTCCCATTTCCTAGTTAGTGAACTGTGCCTGTAAATCACAAGCTGAACTTTCTTCAAGTATCAATTCAGGAGTGATCTTGTGCACTGCCTCTCCTATGCAGGTTGTAGGCAGATGCCAAACTTTTATAAATGGTTTATGGTCTGCCTCTTTTGTTTTTGAGGTGCTTTGCATACACATCTTTAAGTGTGGATCTTATTTCATGGCATTGGTTTGTATAAAGTTTTGCTTCATTGAAGAAAAACTGACTTTTTTTATACTTGCTGACCAAATGAGTTTTTGTGAGGACTGTGACAGTTTTGTCTGTGATTGAGCAAGCAGTTACACACCTCCTTCATTTTAAATAAATGCATAAAGCCCTTGACTTCAGAGGAGTTCTAAGCATGCACTTGAGTGCTTTGATGAAGTGGTGGTGTCCGATAATGATGCTCTTCCACATTTTTAGGCAAAATTAGTTGACTTCTTTAAACAAACTTAAAAAAAAAAAGATAAGCTAGTTTGGCTAGCTGCCATTCTCTGATGTATTGTGACAAATTATAATTTCCTTGTTAAATAACAATTGCTTCAACTCAAGATAATTAACCACACAGTTTCATCCTATGATGAAGCACATTTCCCCTCCAACCACTGTAACACCCACCTGTGCAGATTCATCCAACTGAATCTTTTAGCAGATAATGAGAATCATTTACACTTTCTGTCAGCTTCAAGTCCTTTAACCTAATGATTTGCCTAACTATCACGAAGCATAGATTGCATGTGCCTTTAGCTGAGTGAGGGAAGGAAAAAAAAGGAAAAGAAAGGAAAAAGAAGTCATCAAACTGCAAGGGAGCCAGGAGCTGTTGAACAATAAAGCTGTCCTCCCACTTCCCAGCAGCTTTGGGTTGCAGTAATACAACACAATAGGCCTTTTTAGGCATTGAAGCAGAGCCTAAGAATTAGAAAGTAGCTACTGTAATAAGCTAATAACGTGAAAGCCTTAATAGCTGTTGATTTATTTAGCTTAGCTAGCTGGTTTTGTTACAAAGTGATGCTTCAAAGAAAAGCTTAATATCGTTGAGAGATGAGATGTAATAGTCTTTTTGTTCCGTTTCTGAGGTGACGTTAGGAAAAGGTGCTCTTCAGTGTACAGAGACTATTTGAAAGGCTTTGAAACTTAAAAAACTGCTTTGAACTAGAAATGTTAGTTTTGTGAAGGCTTTGATAGTATTGGGAATCAGTTATAAAGCTCAAGCAGTTTCACTCTTGGAAGTTCTTATGGTCTTCATTTGTTCAACCAGAGTGTCATTTAAACCAGCTCCTCTTAAGTGGAAAGGAATGTGTGGAGTAAATGTATAAAATAAAGCATTTTAGGGGGGACATTCAACTTTTTTTTTTTCATTTAACAACTGCTACAGAACTCCATCAAACAATAGTTTGATGAAAAAATGATAGGTTTATACACCATCTTTGGGATTTTTGTAGCGAGAATGTTACTGAGTGGTAATTTTCCAACTATTCCATCCGTAGATGGAGAAGAAGAAGGGGGAAGGGGTTGTGGGAAATGTGACAAAATAAGGACATGAGTCTGATTGGTGGAAGAATATCTTATTCACAGGAGGGCTTTGTCCATCCATATTCTACATTGTGGTCCCTCATCATGAACCAAGACTCTTCACTTAAGAAACAGCCCTATGACTTTTTCTTAAATATGCACAAGCATGAAGTACTTTTGCCCTAGAGAACAGTGCAGGTCCTTTCTGGTGAGCATTCCCAGGACTCCACAAGTAAATGGATGGATAACTTGCACTAATATTCTTCATAGAATCCCAGAATTTTTTGTGTTGGAATGGACCCTAAAGATCATCTACTTCCAGGCCCCCTGCTGTGGGCAGGGACATCATCCACCAGATCAGATTCCTCAGAGCCCCATCCAGCCTGGCCTTGAAAATGTCCAGAGAGGGGAAGTCCACAACCTCTTTGGGCAACTAGTGTCAATGTCTCACCACCTTGATAGCAAGGAATATCTTCCTAATATCTAATATTCTAATATGTAGTAAGTGTCTAATATTATCCTTGTCTGCTCTTAGAATGTGAATGGCATATTTAAAGTTGGCAGTCCTTTTAGTCAAGAGAAATGTAAGATAAACACTGTCTAAACAATTACCAGAGCATTTGATGGTATTCTATGCAGAAAAAGCTTATGAAGATAAGCAGTGTTTTAAATATATATTTTCAAGAACTCGGTGTCTTAAGTGATTGTGTCTCTCCCATGTGGTGTCAGATTTATCCAACTAAGCAGGTTGGTTATCTGTTGTATTGTAGTCATGGTTTCAGCTGAAAACAGGGAGATTTCAGAACAGTTTAATGCATGTTACAGGTTTCTGCAGAACCAAGGTGCACCTCATGCTGCTCTGCATAGTTCCTGCTACTTGAGATATATGCTTTAAGTGCTGTAGGCTTTAAGTTATAATTAAAATATATTACCTTCTTCCATCTGACTCCTGGAGACAGTGAAAATCACTTCCAGTTCTTTATCAAAAGGGGGGAATTGAGAGATATTTCTGAAATGTGTACTTTAAGAGCATTGGCTGTTAATTTGAGGGGTTTAGTTGTACAGATTAGGTTGGTCTTTAACTGTGATACAGAGTGTAAGACTGTTAATGTCAAGATTGCGATGTTCCCAAACTGCATGAAAGGGTAGAATGATGAGGGTGGTTTTGTTTTTCAAAGAACCAAAGTTCAGTATCAGGAACATAGTGTGGTATTCTCTTGTATCATGTATATTGAACGGGCAGCACAACCTTTTACATAAAACGTAATATAAATATGTATTGAATAATTATGTTTCTTTTGTTACTTCATAGGTTTTTTGACTAACAAAGTAATTTAGAAGGTTACATGACTCTTTTTCCCAACAAGGCAAGCAAGGGGAATGAATTATCCATTTATAAAATCAAAACAGATATTTAAATGGAGATGGTTGATAAAACTGCATGCACAGATGCTTCTTATTTGTCATTTCAGTTAAAATGTAATTATATTCTCTAATTTGTTTATATCAGTGTAATTACTCCACAGGAAAAAAAATTACTACCAAGCTACAGAAGTAAGCACTTCCATTACAGCATTTGTGTGTGTACAGAAAACACAAGACCATGACTGTTTCATAGCAGGGTGCACAGTTTTACCAATTACATGCTGAAAAAATTGCACAAGGGGAAATAAGTCAAACTTTTCAGTCACTCAGGATTATAGAGAATGATTACTGTAGACATAAATGTTCATCAAATATTAAGGTAGTTTACGTTTTGTTTTTTTTTGGCTGGGCAGCAAACTTGCAAAGAAGCGCAAGGATGCCATGGGAACCACCCGCCAGGAGATGACCCACATGGTGAATGCCATGGACAGGAGTTACGCCGACCAGAGCACTCTGCATGCAGAGGATCCCCTGTCAATCACATTTATGGACTCGCATAACTTCAGCCCCAGATGTAAGTAGAGAGTGATAGATACTCCAGAGTGTAGGTGAATAGGGAAACGCAGAAAAGAATTCTGCTTTTAAGGAAAATTGTTTTGAGCTCCAGGTTTTCCAGGAACACTGGAAAAGCGAAAGGCTGAGTAGGGATGTTTGTGTGCTATCCTTATTGGAATGCGGGAAGTTATTTAATTAAATATTTGCATGTGCTTTCTCTATGCAATGATATTTGTTTTAGGGAAAGTATTATACTTATTCTAGAATAACTCAGTTAAAACTTGAAATTGAGTTTTCCCTCATGAGGCTATTTAATGCCAGCACATAAAATATTACTGCATAACACCATGTCTGTAATGAAAAAAATATGAGGTCCAAATTAATTTCTATTTTTTTGGCAGCAAGGACATTACAACAGAAGGAAACATTGACAATTTTTATTGCTGTTTGTGAAGTTTAGGAACAAGCTTATTAATATATCTGCAAATTTGTTCTATATTTGTATTCATATTTTATAGAAATGCCAACTGTCTGGTTTTGAAAAAGTTTGGGCTTCTGACTGTTAAGGGTTATAACTGCCACTGTTCAGCACTCTTGCCTCCCAACATCTGCTCTATACCTTGCCAAAAGCAAGATACTCCACTGGCAGACTGAATATTTCAAAACTAGTGTATAAGTTACAAAGGGATACAGTTCTGCCATGGAGCTGGTAGGAACCTGAGCTTTGCACAGCTCCATGGACTTGTGGCTTGGCTTTAAATAGATCTGAGCTGCCTGAGCTGCTTCTGAAGTGCCATCTTCTGGGAATGGCGCTCCATATCCCTTCTTGTCTCCCATACTGCTTACCATGCTTGAGCAAAATACATCCCTTAAGGCTCTTAAGATCTTTCCTGGTTGTTTTAAGGGAAATGGGTTTTGGAGTAGGGTTTGTTGCTTGGTTTATTGAGGCTTACCAAACTGCAAAATGCTAACATTTTAAGTGTCTCATAACCAATTATAAATGGGAGTTTAGTATCAGCCTGGTGGTTTTTCTACACAGTTTTGGCTGGAACAGTTTGAAAAGTCTCCAAAGTTTGATGTCTTATTGGCATTGAAATTTGTGGAGGCAGGATTGCAGAGACATTTTGATATGGACTGTGATGGTGGATCCCAGGCTAAGTATTCCTCAGGAATTTACATTGCTATTAGTGAGCCAGGGCTGCCAGGCACACAGGCAGCCTTTCAGATGGACTGATATGATGCCAAGGCCATGAGCTCCAGCCACCACAGCTGTCCTGGTTGGTTGGCAAAGAAGTCCAACATCACCGGTTTCTAACATCTTAGGTATGTGATTTTTTGTGTATTGGAGGATTTGTTTCTCCTGATCATTGTCTGTGCTAATACAAGTGTTCCAAGCTTTCAGGGTTTCCTGAAAGTAACAAACTTTCAGGCAGATTGTTTGAGAACTGGAGCTTAATTCTGTCACAAACATGTTGACATTGTAATTTTTTGTTCCAGACTGGAACAAAAACAAATCCTGGATTCTGCCATTTCTGTCCGAAACAGTGCATTTATCTCTGCATGGTTCTTGTGATAATGAAAGATAAAATTCTATGAATTTTATTCAGACATCTGCATCTGTGTATCTGTGATTTTCCTGTACTCATTATGAGCAATCTCTTTGGTACTGCACATTAAAAAAGCTATTAACAGTAAGAATGTATATAATTTTTTTTAATTACCTGGAAAACTTTATAGAAATATCATTTTATTTTGAGATTAGCTATTCAACTATTACATGAGAGGATAGGTTTAAAAGGAAAGAAGTGAGTTCTATGAAAGTGAATCTTTATTGTAAAGTGAAAAAACAATAGTGAAGGAGGAGCCCTTTCAAAAACTAAATTGCATGCAATGTCTTCTTTATTTCATTTCAGTAAGGATCTCTTTGCTCTGATCATTACATTTCTGAAGTGTGAAATCACTGCCTTTCATTCCTCTTTTATTCAGGATGCTTTCTGGAACTGTATTTGTTCTGGTTTTCTCTTGTAATAAAATTAATGGAGTTTAGTTAATGGTTATACTCTGAAGTATATTGTTTTTATTCTTAAAAATACATAAATTAAGGGTAATGTATTTCTTCATGGGCTTTGTTTTCCTACAGTGCCCAATGATCCACTTGTGCCGACAGCTGTGTTAGGTGAGGACCCTAGTCCGTCATTATCCATTCCTGCATGAGTTTTGTCTCCTTGCATGGTTGAACGTTGAAACAGCTTGTTTTATGTAAAACTATGCTGTTGCCAGAAAATAATTCTACTCTCAGTTCATCAATTCAGAATTAAACTGACAACAATTTTAGAATAAAAATTATTTTATATACTCATTAAGAAGCTATTCCTAGTCACTGCTAACTGAAGAGTAAATGAGGAAATATGTAAATGAAAAATACTAAAATTTTTCTCCCCAGAGCATTGAAACTGAGTTCCAATAAACTGACATGTGAAACTAGAGCTCTATTAAGATATCTTTAAAAATAAAATGCAGGTCCACATTAGCATTTTTTGGCACCCAGAGCTTAATTTTCTATGTAACGAGAATGAGAAGAAAAATAGAAAAGGGAAAAACTTTCAGAATATCTAAGAGGAAACAACAACTTTCTTTGCATGTTCTGAACAGGTACTTCCATATACTTGTATTAATTACATAATTCAGTTGGCAATAACTAGTAAAGTTTTCAGCTTTATACTTACTTTAACAAGAAGAACATACATTGAAATGGACAGACTGCCTATGTCAATGCTGCATCTAACACTGAATGCAGGTTTTAGTGTTGTTTTGGTTTTTTTTTTTAATAAGATAAAGATATAATTTGTACCCACATTTTCAGTTGGATAAACACAATGTGCAGTATTGGGTTTCAGTCAGTTGCTGAGGTTATTTTAGGATAAAAGACAAATATCAGGAAGTGGGTGTGAATGTAGACAAGTTGAAAATTAGATTCCTAGAAGTAAAGCTTAAAGGGACCTGGGGCAATTAAATCCCTTCACTGTTTTGGAGATGGGCATTATATATATAATACAGATTCTTTATGGAAATTGTCTCATTATGATTGAAAAATTTGTAGCAGTTTTGCTCTTGCACTGGCATGTTCCAGTGCCTCAGTCCTTCTTAGTAAAAATAAATTCCAATTCATATTAGTAATATTTGGGACCCAAACGTCAATTTTTTGAGTATTAATTACTACTAACTGTTACTACTAAGTATTATTAATGCTCACCCCTAGTTTTTCCTAACTAGGCTTATCTAGACTAAATCTTCATTGCTGTGGATTGAGCCATTTTCTTTTGAGAGACTCCTAGAAAATATGGAAAACTGGCACATTTCTGTCCTTTCAAAACAGTCTTTTACACATTGAAAGGCTCTTGTGTCCTCAATTATTTCTCTTTTAGTTGAGTTTAACCCCATCATTTCACTCATAGCTGATGTTTTCTAAATTTGTTGTCATTATTTTCCTCTGAATGCTTTCCAACTTTCCAAGTTATAGGTTGAATTTTAAATTGCAGTGCCCCAAATAAGGCACAGTTCTTGGAAGAAGTCTTAGTGCTGAGCTGAGTGGAATAGGTACCCCAATGCCCCACTTTTACTGTTTCTGCTAAATAAACTGTATTTTCTCCTTTTTATTGTGCTCATGTTACTGACTTGCATTGAGTTACCTGTTAAAATCACAGTTATCATTTTCCAGTCTATGACTCCATTCTGCAGTTATATATTTCACTTCCCTTTCCAACACACACTATTGTTGCATTCACCATTCAATTCACCTTGTTGATTTTCATGTTGTCTCCCAAATAATCAAGAGAACTTTCAAATCTTATCCTGTGAGGTACTTTCCCATACTGTCATGGTATTTGCTGCTGTGGTAGGCACAGTTACAGACAGCTGTGAATACCAAGGGCAAGGAACTAACTGAAGAACAGCTTAATAGTTCCTGTCTGCATTTCCATTTGCTAGGAATTCTATTCTGGGAATGATAATCTCTTCCTATAAGCAAACCATTGATAGCTGGAAGAGATAAATTTTTCATTGTGTGGACTGAAATAGTGGAGAGAAGTGTACAAACTTTTGGGCACACCATGTAGTAGAGGCTGGGTACCTGTAATCTTGTTCTTTGGAACTGCATAATTTGGCCTTCTCCATTTTCATATAGCCTTTGTTCGGCCCAGCATGACAAAACAGTTTTCTTCTGCCTTATTTAGAGAAAAGGAATATTTTATGGGTTCTAAATCATAGAACACGTTTTTTTATATGAAACTCTTACTACTTTGTAGCTATGCTAGTTTTCTTTTTCTTCATGTATCAGTTATTAATGCTGCTCTCCATTCTGTGTACATTAGCACTAAGTTAGTATGACAATCTTGCTTTTCCCAAGTCCCTATTATTACACTGATAGTATAATAATGTGGCCTTATATTTTTTAAACGGCTTTCATTGTTACATATTGTGAAGATTTAACAACTTTGAATGTCGCTTTCTTTTAGCCATTTTCTAATATAGTCCTGAAATAAATTTCTCATGTTCTGTTCACTCATTGTTTTTTGCTGCTTCAATGGGTTAAAGTGCCTATTACTGGTAAGTATTCTGTGAGGAATGGGGAGAACTACAAATCCTGAGGTGGTTTGAAATGTGTGTGATTTAGTAGGGGTAACACTGCAATAAAAAGTGACTGTTGCATGTCACTCATATTGTTAGGCAGGTTAGTGAGGCATAAATGTACTGAAATTAGCAACTTGGGTGCTAATTTCGAAGAGTTGGATTTCTCAGGAGATTTAATTTCAGAAGGCATTAATGGTGTTTGCATTGTGGTGTAATTGTACAAAATTCAACCCTTGGGGCATTCATTTTTTTCCTAGAGTGTTTTGTCTCCTAATCTGGATCCTTTGCAAGGAAAACGGTAAACTGATTTCAAAGAAGTTTAGGAGGGGTTGACTACCCACTTCTCATTCCAATAGCTACTTAGATTAGAATTTTTCTTCCTGTGCAGATTCATTTGATCTGATAATTAATAATTTGAATAAAATAACTTTTTCACAGAAGGGATTGACAAAATATGATCACCTCATGCAGCTTTGACATTTGGTTTTGATATGAGAATTGGTGTAGCACAGAGCATTACAAGAAACTTTGCTTATTCAGGGCAAAAGTTGTGACTGAAATTAGCACACTCAACTCAAGTTTCATTTTTCTACTAAAAGACCTGACTTAAAATGACCACTCTGTAGTGCTGATTCATCTTCCTAAGTGGAGGTGGTGTTCTGAAGTGGTGGCATAATTGCTTCTCTTTTTTACTGGGCTCTCAATTCACTCTTTGTTGGCTTTAGACAAATTACGTGCTGATACCACTATGGAATTATTCTAATTTATTGTTTAAGGTATAATATTGCTACTGATATGTATTAGCCCTTAAAAAGTTACTTTGGTTGATAGAGTCTGGAGTTTCCAAGTACATTAATGTCATGAAGTTTTGTAGCTTCAAATAAAATGCCCCTCAGACATCTTTATTGCTGGATGAAGGACTGCAAAATTTTGTATGTGTTTGCTGTTAAATTCTTTTATGTGCTTCACAGTATTCATGTGCTGGAGAGTAAGTGCTTTGCATTCTCAGAAATTAGAGATGTTTTTGAGGGAAGAGGTTCAAAATAGGTATCAATATGAATAGCAGCAGGTGTTACTGCTCTGTGGGTACATAATGAACGGATTTCTTGTGAATACAGATGAAAATCACAGTGCAACAGCAGAGTCCAGCCGACTCCTGGATGTCCCTCGTTATCTCTGCGAAGGCACAGAATCCCCGTACCAGACTGGGCAGCTGCACCCTGCCATCAGGGTGGCTGATCTCCTGCAGCATATTAACCTAATGAAGACCTCTGACAGCTATGGATTTAAAGAGGAGTATGAGGTGAGATCTCCAGTGGTGGGGCTTTGCTAGGAAAAATCCCTTTGAAATGGCCAGCCTTTTGTTTGCATTGTATTGCCAAAGGATGGAACTAAATGTCATGGGCTTAAGTGAAAAACAGATTAACAGGCATAAGATTCTTATAAATGTAACCCAAAAGTGAAATAGTAAATGGAGTCCAGTGGTTTGAGCCTTTGCAACTGCCTGGTAGAAAACCCCTGTGTGTTCCCTAGGGTATAAAAAGAATCTTTTTAACATATTGTAAGAAGTTGCCACTCTTTTGTTGCTGCTCTTTAGTGGAAATGCTATAATTAGTTATGTGAGCTATTTTTAGTGCAGATCTGGATTAGGTTAAACCTGCCTGGTTTTGCAAGAAACATTGACTGGAAGCACTCTCCTGATTTATTTTAGCATCTCAGTAGGGCAATACTGGGACATAACTCCAGCTGAGAAGCAGTAAAGATATGATAAGAGTAGTAACATCTTGAAGTTCTAATTAAACCTGCCTGAGCATGTCTACTTATAACTTTAATGTTAAAATGGAAGGAAGAAATTCCCAGCACTGGAGGTAGAAGATGAGCACAGATTCGTTTCGCTTCTGGTCTCTGAATCTGTTGTGATTCTTTGGGATTAGAATATCAGGAAGGACACAGAGTAAAGATGGGAGTGGGACTGCCAAGGTTGCTCAAAATACAGCTAGGTTTACAATGAGTTTTCTCTGAGTAAGTAATCTCTTCTGACACAGTTTTCAACCTTCTCTCCTTTCTGCAGCTGTCTCTACTGTAAACATAAGAACTGGAATAAATAAATGTGTGGTTTTTAAAAGAATATTATGCTCTTTTCCTCTCTTTTACTTAAACATGCTTTGTAATGCTCTGCCTAACTTCAAGGCTAAGCCCAAGTGTTAGCCACTGCTGGGGGGGAGGGTGGTCCCTGATGCCATACCAGGGGTTTTCCTGCTTGCTACTTCTTCTATCGCTATACATGACATCTATTCCCTGCTTTGGGCTTCTGACTGTGCATTAAAGTTCTGATTCCATGGCTACTGTGTATTTTCTGGAGAGAACTTACCCAGGATTAAGAGAACATCTGGAAGGAAGGAGTAGCATAGACCTACAACAGCTGTAAAATATCTACGGGCAATGAAGAGAAAGCCAAGGAGAAATAAAAGCTGCTTCTATCAGTACTGAGAGATCAATCTCTTAAGAATTCAAAAATGTAGAATAATTTTGCTAGTGGCAAGAGGGAGGGATATGATGAAAGTCAACAAGGACAATGAACATTGACAGAGGAGAGTTCCTGATGGCTCTGTAGGAAGGAAAGCTGTTTTACTAAGTAATATGTGGAAAGCAATGTAATGCTGTAGTAAACAGGCTGTGTATTACACTGTCTTGTAAGAAGAGTGATCAGTCTCTCTGTGCTTTCTCAGTTTACTGTCATTCCTCCATAGCAAGAATGTATAAGCAAGTTTAGCCTTCCGGCAATTACAGGATTTGAAACCCCTCTGGAGTTCCTCAGTGAGTTGCCTATTTACCGGTAGCAGTCAGAGGGAGAGAGGCTCCCTTCTTCTCTAGATATTTCTGTACCATGGTACTGCCTGGGTGACCAGGGCAGGCGAGCAAAGCTGAACTTACTTTATGGTGGGGCAGTTCTTTTAAGCTGTTATTTTTGGAGATAAATTAATGGTCAGAATGTTTTCTTTCGGAACATTTTTATTTATAGAGTTTCTTTGAGGGGCAGTCAGCTTCTTGGGATGTCGCTAAGAAGGATCAAAACAGAACAAAGAACCGCTATGGAAACATTATAGCATGTGAGTATCGGTGTCCTCGGTTTGAGCGATAGCTCTACTCGTGTGTTACTCGGGCCGTGCTCTCTCTTCCTTTGCGAGTCTCCGGTGGCACAGCTGCTTAATACCTGCAGTGGAGAAGCAGGACAGTGCCTTTTTCAGCTTTTTTTGTTGTTGTTGTTGTTGTTCTTCACAGTTCAACTTTCTTCCTTTTATAACTCAGGCTGAATTTCGCATTTGCATCTCTGTTGTGCAAGCTGTGGTAAGCATATACGGGCAACAAAGTGGCACTCATTTGGACGTTGATTCTGTTTATTTGCAACTTGTATTGTTTGACCCTTGCAATTGAACATGCAGGAATCACGGTGCCGGACAAGTCCCTGAAGAGTTACTTCTTCATCGAATCCCAAGTGCACTGCTAACTCCTTTGTCTTGATTTCATTAATGTCTCAATATGAACTTGAGCAGGTTTGGGTTGGAAGTGAGGAAAGAGTAATCCGCATTTTTGGTTTTCTAGATTACCAGCAGTGGAGCTGATGTTGAAAGTGACTTTGAGCAAGTAACCTGGTTTCTTTGTGTCTTTTTAACCACATGTAACAGTGCCAATACCTTTCAGCTACACTTAATGAAATGTAGTGAATGTTTTTTGAAGTAATTGCAGACCTCAGACAAAATGGTTCTTTGTAATTCTGTGTAAACACTTTGTATTTAAGGATTGTAAATTTTGAGGCACTTATGACAGCTGATTTTGGTTTTCTAGATGACTTACCGTTAATATCTTACTTAAAAATCACACTTCAAAAAGGCTCCGTAACCACTTGGTTTTTACAGATGACCACTCCAGGGTGATTTTGCAACCTGTTGAAGATGATCCATCTTCAGATTACATTAATGCCAACTACATAGATGTGAGTGGAATGCACAGCTTTCTCCCTCTCAATTTGCCAGCTTCTCTATGTGAAATTATTGCATGTTATGCTACAAAATTATTGAAAGCTTTCTTTTATTAAGAACAAATGTACACTTTCCTTGTTCTACGTCCTAGTACTCACTGACATTGTTGTGCTTTCTTTCACATCTGACTTTGGTTTGGGCTGTAGATTTGGCTGTACAGGGATGTAAGTACCACTATATGTGAATAACAGCATCCTATTGTAAATATTTAATATAGATATTGTTATTAATTACTTTCCTCTTCTATTTTTATCAGTTGATAACTATGCATGCCTCATCTAATTTATCTCATCTGTTCCTTTAAACAATTTCTTTTTTGTGTGAATATTTTTTGTACCTGTTTTAAAAAGATAATTTAGCCTTTTAGATTAGCTCTGAATATTATTGGATGTTAGGTAACTCAGGTGAGCCTATCTGTTAAAGAGAATTTGCTGTTCCCATTTTTTAGTGGTGATTTTGGCCACTAGCTTTTCTTTTCCCCTTCCCATGTACATGTGAGAAGCTAGATAGTATGCTGCACTGTAGTTGTTTGAAAATATACCTGTGTAGTAGTCGTAATATATGTTTGGCAGAAAAAGGAGGGATGATGACATTTGTAGGTTGGGTTTGGGTTTTTTTGTTAGTTTGTTTTTAACAATGTTTTTTTTAGACAAGCAATATTTAGCTGACATTTGTTTTAAGGTGCTAATTTAGGTATTACAAAGTATATACACAAACACATATATATATATTTCAACAGGGAAACTTCCTTACTTCTGCAAAAAATCTCTAAAATTTGAAATTCCATACTTTAATCAGAATACAAATTATATTACAATTTTTAAAAACTAGTCCAAATTTTTCCAGGTGTTTTCGTTAACAAAATATGACTTTTCTCTAATTAACACCTTAGGAATAAACTAGTTGTTGTATTCAAATTAATTCCAAAGCAATTTGAAAGGTAGTGGAATTGCTATGACAAGTGTTTTTAAAATACATGACTTTGATCGCTTTCCTTTATAATCGTACTTTAGTAGTTTTTCCTGACCACTTTTAGTTGATAAGTTATTTAAGACCCTTTTGAATTTCCAGGATACAAATATTTAGCTTCAGATATATTTCTGTCTTTTTATTTGGATATTTTAACATGGCAATCTCTGTGAAGTGATAGGGCCATGATAATTTGCCTGGGGCCTTAAACAAGAAAACTCTCTCCGATTTTTAATAATTTCAGTTCCTTGAGGATGTTGTTTTTCTTATTTAGGAGTGAATTGAACCTCACCAGAAGTAGACAAGAAAGCTACAAGTTAAAACTGGCACTTTACAATTTTTAAGTGACACTTTTCTTCTCAAAAACATTACTGAGTGTAAATGCATGTTGCACATGTTCCACTTCCATAATTTGAAGCTGTAGCTTGATATTAAGGACTTCAGGAGAAATTCTTTTGTCATTGGATGCAATTTTGGTCTCTTGTAAAGCCAAGAGTAAGATTCTCAAAAGTGTTTCCAGAAGCCCCAGAGGAAGCTTCTAGACAGGATAATGAAGCAGTCTGTGGAAAAGAATATAATTTCCTTGCGTACACTGAAATCCTTCACTTTATTAGCAACTTGTGAATACCAGGAGTCCAAGGGCTTGTATTCCACTGTAATGCAATACTTCCAGCAAGTGGCCTAATAAAACTTAACCTAGAGAATAATTGGAGTTATTAACATTTGCACATTGTGAAATTCAGCATTGTCTTCTCACGAGCAACACGAAACTTTCCTTCCTCTTTGTAGCTGAATTGCTGGCACTAGTCAAAATATACTCTGAATTATTTCCTCAAGAGCAGTAGCTCTTTGTCTTGTAGTTTTTATGTGAACAATTAGTGCTGTATAGTGCTGCAAGCACTGGCATAGATCCAGCTATCTGGAAAGGCTTAGTTGTGTAGGGCTATCTATTTACATATATATATATGTGTGTGTGTGTGTGTGCAAGAATGTGTATATACTTGTGTGTATCATGCCCACTATAATTGATGCACACTTTGTGCAGTCAAGAACATTTCACTGCAGTAGGACCTTGACTCTGCACACACCAGTGTCTCTGTCCCCATTAGTTAGGACTGGGGCACATATCTCTTTGTGCTTTACAGTGATTCTCTGTTTAGAAGAAGACAAAAGGTGTGTATTTTTTCATATTGGCTAAGTTGGGAACACAGATCAACTGTGAGATAATAGGGTGGCAGAGAATTTTTATTAAATTTTAAATAAAAGCCCTAGTGTATCCAGCTAGGGAAATAATAGAGGACCCATTTTTAGATGCAAGGGACCAATCTAGAGTACTCCTTCTTGGTACACTGCAATGTCTGTTCAAGTCAGATGTTCTTATTTTCATTTTATCTGTTGTCATTCAAACTTTTTCAATATTAACTGTTTTTTTAGGTTTTGAGCTTCATGCTGCTCTTAAATATTGGTTTGTTCTGAAAATGTTGTCTAGAGATAAGGATTCTGTAGTATCCTCATGCTTTTATTTTCCACTCTCTGTTAGTAATATGGTACTCAAACCAACTTATATTGCTGTTTTAGGGATATCAGAGACCAAGTCACTACATTGCAACCCAAGGTAAGAATCTGCCAGCTTTAATCAAATTGAACAATTGTTCTCTGTAGTGTTCTACAGTGTTTTGGTAAAATAGAAGTAGACGAAAATAAAGCATACCCAGTATTGTGAGTTGTCATCTTGTGTTATGGTAAATTAACATAGTATGTTCAGGTGGAATGTGAATAAATTCAAAAATTGCACTAATTTATCATGTTAATTAGCTATTGAGCAAATCTGTCAGTGATAAATTCAGCTGATAAAGTCAGAACCTACTACCATGATTTCCAATTATGAAGATGAATAGAGAAAAGAGACATGGACAGAGAAGAGAACAGTTTCATCCTGCCTTGAGGCATTTTTCTTTCCATATTGCAATGTTTTATTTTACTGTCTACAACTTAGTCCAGGATGCAGTGAAGACAGTAATGATAAATTAAACTCTCTCAGAAAATCTGGGTAAAGTAAGGCCAGAGGACAAAGATTCTTTGTACAAAGGAGTGAGGGAAATCTTTATCATGTAATACCCTACTAATAAAAAGAGGTGCTAGAGAAAAAACCTGAATTTCTATGGAAATTTTTTGGTTTGTATTTCTGATAAAGCTCCTCACAATGAGGAAAACCAAATAGATTAGTCTAAAATTGCACTGAAATATCAGAGGCTATGATTTAAAGTGAAAATAATTAGATTTAGGTATGCCATTATTTGATCTGTGAGCATAAGCAGATAGCTGTCTGGAAATATCCTGTTATTTGTCTCTCAGTTGATTGTAGGTGCACACAGGAAAGTTGAAGTAAAAACTTATTTTAAAGCAGGATGCTCAAAGTTTTGCCCACATTTGTTTTTCATTTTTGTGTAAGTGCTGCCTAAATAAGTTTCTATATGGCATTAAGTCTACATTTGTATTTTATTTATGTTTTAGTATGCAAATCATTGCACATAATAGTGAATAAAGCAGAGAGAAATTTATTGCTGCTTTTGTGTGCAGCCTTTGATCTAACATATGAAGGAATATGTTTGAGTCTTCAAATGTGGCTCTAGTGGTGTGCTTTGCAGTGTTATGTTTACAGTTGGACTGGTCTTTTCCAGATAATTCTGTGATTCTATATCTGTTATATACAGTAATATTTATAGTACTGGTGGATGGTGGTAAAGGAGCTGTTTCGGAGATTATTGTAACAGGGTAAATGCCTCTCACTCAACTGAACATGTCTCTGCAGCAGAGCAGGAGGCAAAGCTTAAACATGTGCTTCTCATTTGCCTCACAGAAAAGCAGTTAAGTTAGTTTAAATACACTTCAGTGGGAAGTTTCTGGCTCAGTGCCTGCTTGTGCTTCCATGTTTTGCCAGGAACCAGATAGCAAGTGCACAATATCTGTACCAGCAGCCCTCCTGCCTGATACTTCACTCTGGCATGGGCATTTCGTTGGTGAACATCTGAAGAAACTCACTCTCAACACTATTTTAACAAATGTAAAACAAAACTGGAAGTGTAACTATAGATGCAGTCACACATTGCTGTGCCTTGTAGTTGTCAAGCAACTTCTGCCATTTTGCTACATGAAACACCTGCCATTAATTTCTTTCAAGTGAATTCAGTAGAATTGAGAATATTCAGCATTGGATAGAAGTAACGATACAATCTGGAAACCAGCACAATGATATGATGTGGTTTCACAAAGCTCTCTTTGAGCAAGTGTGCTCACATGCATCAGCTCTGAAAAGCACTGGATTTTATTTTTAGCATTCACTTTGACTGTTATTTCTTTGCAGAATATTACCTGGAATTTTTTCTTGCAGGTCCAGTTCATGAGACTGTGTATGACTTTTGGAGAATGATATGGCAGGAGCAGTCAGCTTGTGTTGTGATGGTCACAAATTTAGTGGAAGTTGGAAGAGTAAGTTTTTGGGCTTGTTTTTCTTTTAATGCTGCAAGCTTAAAGAAAAACCTGCTGAAAAGACATACTATTGACAGAATGTAGAAGGGTCTTGTGAAGGACAACCCTGAGGGGCCAAGGGGGAGGAGTCCAGGAAATGTTGCAGTTACGGTATTGTCTAAAAGCAACTTCTGAAGACTGATGCTGTCTTGCTTTCATGAGTAGTGGAAAATTGTCTGAATCCAAATTCATATTTCAGCAGAATAGATTTGTATATTGTCACTCAAATGAGAAGAGTGGTGGAAGAAATGTGCTTCTATATCAGTGGCTAGAAATCAGCAAATTATTTACAGTTTAGCAGCAACACATACCTCAGGGAGGTTTATAAAGTAGCTGGGATTACTTGCAACAGTTTGATTATGAGTACAAAATGCATCACAGTTTAGCATAAGTGGAAATAGATTCCATAGCTCAGCACTAAAGAAAATACAAATGCTCATTTGGAAGTTAATTTGGCACCTAAGTACAGCTGTGTAAAGCAGTGGAAACTCCTTGTAGCTAGTGCTTAACTTGACATAACAGCCACTAGCCATGAGAAGCCACATGAATCCATGGTCATTTTGGAAATAAATGCGGTCTAATGCAGTACATGCAGTACTGTATCCTCAAGCTTTTCTTTTCCCTTGGTGTGAAATCATACCCATTTTTTATTTAGGTCAAGTGTTACAAGTACTGGCCTGACGACACTGAAGTTTATGGCGACTTCAAAGTGACTTGTGTAGAGATGGAGCCCCTCGCGGAATATGTTGTCAGGACCTTCACTCTGGGAAGGGTGAGTGCATTTTGAAAGGGCTTAGCAAAATACTGTTTCCTGGTAGCAAGGAGGATGAAAGAGGCTATGCTGATGTTTCTGTGGAATACCAAATCTCTCCAGCTTGTTAGCAGGGCCACAGTGCAGGCAGCCTTACCTTGCCATGGCAGTTATGCATTGCGTCAGCACTACCCAAGCATGCATCTCACTGTGGGACTTTGAATTTCCCCAGAAATGTCAACTTCTGCCATCCCCTCTCTGACACTCACCTTTTCTCCACAGCCACACTTCTGAGTTAAACTCAAGTACCACATTATGAGTCATCCCTACACACGCTGTCCTGACCGCCACTGAGTCAATCTCAACCAAAGGACAAATTCTGTGAATACTCTATGTGATAGAGTTGTGGTCCTATGCTAAATTATTATACTTGCCTTTAAATGTAGCAGGCCCTTGTCCTAGTTAGCCAAACTTCTGAAAATCAGTGTGAAATGCATCAAAGTCTATTAAAAAAAAAATCTTCAGTGCAGTAACACTAGCATACTTAATGTCTAAAGTAAAAATTACAAACTTCAAAATTAAAGTAACCCAATGACATCTCTAAGATTCCTATGGATCTTTGCTTTAAATAATTGGTGAAATGATGAAAACTGCATGTAGATTCTATCAGTATGTGTGATCATTATTTGAGTCAGATAATACCTAGTATGTGAAATACTTGGAATTTCATAACCTTTTTTTGCCTTTTACAGAGGGGCTACAATGAAATCCGTGAAGTTAAACAGTTTCATTTCACTGGCTGGCCAGATCATGGAGTTCCTTACAATGCCACAGGCCTGCTTTCCTTTATACGGAGAGTCAAATTATCTAATCCTCCTAGTGCAGGGCCTATTGTTGTCCATTGCAGGTGTGTACAGAAGGAGTAGATCGGTATTTTTCACAACTGTTTATATGATTGTTTGCAGTAATCTCTTGTGAAGCATCCATCATTTTGAAGTGCTCTGGTTTTGTTCCCTTTTTGAATTGCCTAATTCACGCTGCAGTAGGATTTGGAGGTCTACAGCAATGTTTGAAAATAATGAGATTCTAGTACACTTTTCCTAAATAGAATAGTCTGAGATCTTCTTTTTCCTGCAACAGCTGCACCAGCTAAATCATGATACTCCAGGCCATCATTTTAGGTAGCCTTCAAGAATTTTGTGACAGTGTTCGTGAATTAGTGTAGATACATCTGCTTTGATAGCTTGGTGTTGTATATAATGTCCAGACAAATTATTAATTCAAAGCAAAGTAAGCAAATAGGTGAAGAAAGATGGAATGAGGTTAGTGGCAACAAATACAGAATGTTTCTCCTGTGCAGCTTTTGCAAGGTTATGTTGTTGGGACACAGTCCTTTGACAAGTAGAATTTGCTTTCTACAAATGTTTGATTTACTAAAACATTTTAGTCAAACGTTTAATTACATTTTGCAGATAAAGTTACTCAGCCGTTACAGATTTTAATAATTCACTGTGCAAAAACTCTCCATAGCTTTATGTAAAGCCAAAATAAATCATGAGTGAATCTTCTGGATATTGTTAAATGTGCTGTCTGAACTAGCTTGGAACTTGGCTGCTAAAACATACCTTTGAGTCTCTTATCATAATAGATCACTTAAAAATCATTCTTACTCTTATTAAAGAAAAACAAGATCTATAATATTCTGAAGTGCATAAGTTTAAGCATTCTTCAGATTTCAGTTTAACTAACTTCTTTTTTTAATGTAAGTATTGATCTGGGTGATAAAAGGAGGAAACTTCTTTTTTTTGCTGTTACTTAGTGAATCAAATGTGAAGGAAAAGTGTTGTTTTGAACACATCAAAAGATTTTAAGGACGTTGTGATGAGAAGGAGAGAAGATAAAAATTAGATAGTGGCTGTGATGAAAAACTGAATGACTTTATAAAAATGCTCTCAATAATGGTTATAAAGTTTGTAGATGTTTTTCTGGGTCTATTCCTAACAGTATTTACTGATTCTTTTTAGTGCTGGTGCTGGACGGACAGGTTGTTATATCGTTATCGATATCATGTTAGATATGGCAGAAAGAGAAGGTGTGGTGGATATCTACAACTGTGTCAAAGCTTTACGGTCCCGGCGCATCAACATGGTACAAACTGAGGTACAGCAGTTTGCCTTCGAAGCACCTGATGCTTTTTGAAATGTTCTAGATCAGAATTTCACTGAGTCTGAAAAGAGCACGCAGTGACCTTCTCAAGGGAGTATCTCCACTGGGGACCATTGCTCAGTGTAAAAGCTCCCAGAACCACGGTGGTGCAACAAACCTGCCAACTCTTTCAGTCTTCACAGAAACAACTTGGTAACAAACTTGGTAACAAAAGGAAAGAAAGGAGGATCTTTTCAGGGAAGACCTTCTGTTAGGCCTGTCTGGGATGTCTCTCCCCAGCTCTGGTATCAGCAATCCCAGGATCCCGAAGGTGGAATTTCAGCAGGTTGCCACTTGTTTTAGACAACCTCTAATCACTTTATCTATAAATTGACTGGTGAACTTTATTGTTGCGTTGCTTGGTTTGGTTCAAGCCGTAGCCTTCTCGGAAAGTGCTGAGAGGCTGCTTAGGACAGAGAGGCAGTTCCACTCTCCCATAGTCCTTCCGGATGGCCCCGCGCTCCTGCTCTGGCTAGCCGTCGGCCCTGCAACACGGTGACAGTAAAGGAGGCGGCCTCAGAGGAACTTTTATTGCTACAGGTTGACCAGCCGGTTCCCAGAGGCAGAAAGACACGGGGTTCGAGAGCCGGGAGGGCTTTCTCAGATCGCAGGGGCGGTACATGGGCGGAGTTGGGGTACAGGAACCAACAGGGAGGGCCCGAGGGAGTGGCCAGGGCTAGGGGCTGGGGAAGGGGGGGGGGAAACTGTGAAATAAGAAAAGCAGTGCGTAAATACAGCACCACACTTTATGTCCATTTTACACTCTTTACAACTCTGTTTTTGTTTGTTTTATTAACCTTGCTGCCAAGCTTTTTCCATTTTTTACTCTTTTGGTCTTTCAACATGCCTTCAGCAGCTTTACAATAAAATCCCTTAGGAATTAAGTTCCAACAGCTCCCATTCTGCCACCAGAGTACCACTGAGCTTCCAAAGAAACACAGGTTATTGGTTTATATTGGCATATTGGCACTTCTCTCTCCTGCCCTCTGTAGGGACATCTACCTGTGACCACATGGAAATCTCTGCAGTTGGCAGCCAAACATATCAGTGTAATTTGGTGCAGGTTTTATTCCATGCTGCAACCTGTGGCAGTTGAACAATAGATGTTCCTGGTCAGCTAAGCCTGCCACAGGGCCATTAACCTTTGGGAAGTGCATGGGGTGGATTGTTTCAGTGTGACTGCTTTAACCATCCCAGTTTAATCTGCACTTGCATGTGAATTATTCCTTTCTCTCCCTTTTGCCTCTTACCCCTCACCTTCTCTCAGAGGTTCACATACAGCAAAATAAAGCTGTCATTGCAGCAAGTTCTTGTGATGGTTATATAGTCAACAGAGATGCCAATAGCTCCATAGTTGTGTGGGTAAGGCACACAGGCTGTAGAGCCAGAAGATGACCGTGGTCCCCAGACCTGTGCTGGTTTTACAGACGTATGTTAAAGTTTGTGCTCTTAAGAACCTCATTGGTATTCATAATAGCTACATGAGGCTGGCACAGTTCTAGACATGGTTTACGTCTATTACTCTTGGGGTGAGTAAATATAATGGGCATTTTGTGTAAAAATTGATAGGAGGCCGAACTGAAATAGTAATGCAGTTATCTAGGACTCAGTCTATGTCAAGGCAAGTTGAGAAAAAATGGGAAGAAATGGTTCTTCTGCTGGAAGAACACTGGAATTTATTACTGGCCTAGAGCCAACTATGAGGCAACTGAAGCACTAGCTTGCACATGCATAAGGAGAATGCAGCATGCCAAATACTGGCTAATCATTAGTAGTGCTTGAGGCAATTTACACTTTCTGCTAACATCAGAAGATTGAAAGCTATTTAAAAAAAATTGGTAAAGTCAACAAGTCTTTGGCATACGTGGAGAAACCCACAAGCACTGCAAGAAAACTGAAAACCTCCTGTTACTATTCCTGTTCTGTTGTTTTACTGAATTTAAATTGCTCCTGAAGAAAACATCTGTGTTCACTACACCACTATAAGAACAAGAATGTATTAAAGCATTATTTAATGTATTGATGGACAGTACTTTGAATGAGTTTAAGAGTGTGCAGTAGGCCTGTTTATCCTAAAAGAAAGATCTGTTGGTTTTAAATGGCTAAAATTTTTGTTTCTTTTCCTACTTTGATAGGAGCAGTACATCTTTATTCACGATGCCATTCTAGAAGCTTGCCTGTGTGGAGAAACTGCTATTCCTGTCTGCGAATTCAAAGCTGCTTATTTTGATATGATTAGAATAGACTCTCAGACAAACTCTTCACATCTCAAAGATGAGTTTCAGGTATTCACAGTTCCTACTAACTCTTGATATGACAACAATTTTTTGCCTCTAGATACATTTAAATTCTTTTAAGGAGAAGGTTTTTCATATCACTTTTATAGCACTTGGTCCCTAACTTTTTTGTCTACAAAATAAAGCACCCATGTTTATGTGCTTTGCAAAGTTGTTTTAAATACAGAATATCCTCCTTTTAATAAAATTGCAGTAAATGTCTGTCTGAAATAAAGACCAGTGAGTAAGAGGCAGAGAGAGTTTTGGCTTGCATTTGCACAGTGAAGGCATAGCTTTTTAGGGCTCCAAAGGACCCTCTTTGTTTTATTCCTTTCAGAAGGGATGGTGTCATGCGGAATGTGTTCAGTGGTACATGGAGTGCCTTTAATACCTGCAGCTTAACCCCCTTGCAAAGCCCCAGCATGTCAACAAACAGATAGGAGCTTGTATTTGCTAATGTCTTCTTGCTAATGCCTCGTGTTTTCTCATATTGCAATATCTTACAGTAAAACTTGGGGAATCTCGAGTCCAATGTGTGTTAGCTCAGCGTGCTAAAACAAACGTCCTCTTTCCCTTAGACCCTGAATTCTGTGACCCCTCGGCTGCAGGCGGAGGACTGCAGCATCGCCTGCTTGCCAAGGAACCACGACAAGAACCGCTTCATGGATATGCTGCCACCTGACAGATGTCTGCCTTTCTTAATTACTATTGATGGGGAGAGCAGCAACTACATCAATGCTGCTCTTATGGATGTAAGAGACTACCTTCTTTGTCTGCATAGCGTGCCATGGAAAGCTCTGTAATGTGAGAGAGAGCACTTGCTGGTTTAAGAAAGGGTAATTCTTTGTTACTGCAGTGCCCAGTAAAACAGTCCTAATGAAGAAGGGTGAGGGGGAAAGGGTAAGAAACCCCACCAGCTTGTATTTTTTGTTCAGGAGGTTTGTTATCTTTAGTCTTTGGCATCCTTGTGGGACCCACTGGAAATCTCACCTTTTTAAAAGCATTATATAAAGCTCTAGTCTCCAGACCTCCAAATCTCAAATCTCAGCAGGATCTCAAAAATCTGCTGTTTGTTAGGAAATTAATGTTATCTCTCTGAGCACGAGGTTACTATCACTATTTCATTAAAAAATCTTTCTATATTGAGGTATGAGCAATAGAGGAAGAGAAAAATTTTCTTGGCATGTTTGGGTATAGAGTATAGAGCTGGGGGTTTTGTTGTTTATATTTTGAGTTGCAGCTCTTTAAAGTTGAAGTCTGAGTGACAGAAATACTGTCAGGGGAAAAGGTGAATTAATGGGAAAAATGGAGTTGAACCTGCTTATACGTGTCTGATCGATAAAGCAGTTCACATGCTGCCAGGTACCTGCCTGTGCCTCCCATTAGCATTTCTAAAGTTAGGCCCCTAAAGGCACTTTTACAGTAAATACTTATATAAGTGGCCTGATTTCCAGGAGCATCTCCCCTTCCTCAAAAATGAAATGCTGTCAGAAACTGCCATGTCAAGGAGAGATGCTGAAATAAAATGGCAAACAGCAGCAGAAATCATCAACACTGATTAGTATAGTCATCCTTGAGTTCTGCCTGAGCTAGTGCAGAAAACAAACTGGTAGCAAAATGCAGTCCCTAATCTCACGACTACCTTATTGTGTCAAAAAAATAGAGGAGTAGCATGTGTAAGACCAATGTATTAGGGTGTCACAGCAGCTGAACAGATGAATTAGGGCAGTGAACAGAATTCTGGTAGCAAAAATTGTTTAGAATTGCAGTTAAAATTGCATTAAGCACCTGGATAAAATGGATGTGCTATGAACCAACCAACAGAGCTTCATAGAGGAGTGTGGTTTGGTGTCAGAGGAAGACAGCACAGGCTGTGGGGGGCAGGAGGACTCTGAGTGTGCAACAGCATGTGGCAAGTAGGGGCATGAACCAAGCAATGTATTAATGGATCAGTAATCAGAAAGTTAGAAAAGGCAGAAATTGTAGTAATAAAAGGAAAAAAAGCAGCAGAAAAGAAAAGGTATTATTATATTGCAGTGAAGGCATATAACAAGATTATAAGTAAAGAGTTAAAATTTTGAGTAATTTTTTTTTTTTTGCTTTTTTTGCCTTTTTTTTTTTTTTTTTTTTTTTTTTTTTTTTTTTTTTTTTTTGCATTTTCCGTTCTAGTTGTTTCTTTTAAGACTGATTTATTCAGAGAAGATGAACTACTCCTGGACAAGAAAAAGGGACTTTCAATAACAAAGCAGAAAGAGAAACTTACCCCTTATCTTTCTCTTATCTTGAGAAACATTAGAAATTATGGGGAAGTGAGGTAGGAAAACACCAGCTAGGACATGTTTTATTTCTTAAAAGTACAGGGGAAGAATTAAAATTGGTTGGCCCTGTGTTGTCCCTGGGCAGATCTAGGAAGTAGGACATGGACTGCCAGTACCCCAACATCCTTCCTGCATTAGAAAAGGTAACAAAAATCTAGATTAAAAATGTCAGCAACCACCTTAATCTCTTGTCAAACAAGTACTGATGCTAAAGACATTAACAAGAAGTTATTGGAGGGTATGTCAATATATTGCACATGAAGATCCCTTAGATCAATTTTCAAATAACAAAGCTTCCATAGCAAAAGTGGTTTATCTACCCTACCAGGTCTTTCTCCAAGGTTAATTTAGTCTTCCATGGATGTTTACAAATTGCCTGCAAAAAACTTCTGTTCTATCCTCTTCTGCTTGCTGCTTGTAATACATCTTCCCCTCAGCTATTAGTTGCATCTCAGTTACTGTGCAAGGCTGGAAATCCCTGTTTGCAGCTGTGTGTAACACAGCATATAGAAAATGGAACCTGCAGTCATGGCAGGAAGTAGTATTTTGCTGTTTAACTTATGCTTTCTTCTGGAAATGGGCCCAGTGATCCTGAAAGTCAGTTCTGTGGGTGTCCCTGTGGCTGTGCACTGTGAAATAGAGTTTGGGATTGACTTTAGTTCCTGGTTTGGTCACAGAGTTCATGTACAACCTGCTATGGATAGGGTGATCTTCTGAGACCTCTTCACCCCTCTCTGCATCATGGGGTAAAGGTTTCCTACTTGGCTCCTGGACACAGTGCCTAGAGCAGAGTTGCCTGATCCTCATCTCAACAAGGCCACGTAGAACATCTTCACTGCCCGGAGCATATCTGAGTGTAAATACAGGGCTTGTTCTGTAACCAACCACAAGGCAGAGTAACCTCTGAGCAGAGTAACCTCTTTGTTCTCATTGGAGATGATAATGTATTTTTAACTTACACATCTTCGGTGAAATATGAAGTAATTGATGTCACAGCTTTGTTCTATTTTTATGGTTTTTTCTGTTGCAGTGTTTCAGTAGAAGTTAAGTACTTACTTCCCATTACTAATAAAATTGTTTGCTTTTACAGAGCTACAGGCAGCCAGCAGCTTTTATTGTCACACAACACCCTTTACCAAACACTGTGAAAGATTTCTGGAGATTAGTGTATGACTATGGCTGTACTTCTCTTGTGATGCTAAATGAAGTCGACTTAGCACAGGTTAGTTTGGAGCTCGAGTTTTCCACGTACCGTCGCATGCTTTAATCACTCTGGATTTACTACATGATGAAAATGTAGAGCAGTGCAGTGACTACAATTATTCTCTGCTTTACAGCAAGTAATCAACACTTAGTAAACGTTAGGTGAGATGTCTGCAGTGGAATAAGGCAATACTCAAGTTGTAAGTTACCATTTAATGATGCCTGTTTTGCTCTGGCACAGGGCTGCCCACAATACTGGCCTGAGGAAGGGATACTGCGGTACGGCCCCATCCAAGTGGAATGCATGTCGTGTTCAATGGACTGCGACGTCATAAACCGAATTTTCAGGATATGCAATTTAACAAGAGTAAGTATTATTCTAACAATATGTGACAGAAAAATGTGTCACTTTTAATGATCTCTAGGCTTTTGTGCTTTTTAATTTTGAATAATAGTAAAATACTAATGCTCATAAGACATTACCCAGGAAGGAGTCAGCCAAGCATCAATATCTAATACTAATTTCTAGTACTTTCCTACATCTACAGTACTTTTCTACAGTACTTTTCTACACTAAGCAGACAGAGCTTTAAGGTGAAGGGACATTGTTCTGAGGCATTCTCACTGATGTGTGAGAAGCATTCTGTGTTCTGTTTGTTTGGTGTACAGTAAAAGAAATATCCCTGTAATTAACATGTACTGACAGGTATTTAGTTCATAGCTTTGGTAAGAGGTTTTCTGTGGTGAATCAGGAACAGGAACACTGAGGCTGATTGTACAACCAGCACCTTCTCAGCCTAAAATGTGAAAACCACAACATGAAAGGCAGATTGTGGCACCCTGCAAAGCAGGGTGTGAAAAAACTCTGAAAGTTCCTCTGCCTCTAAAGGGTTCTGTCACCACTGTGCCTCGACCTACATTTATCTTTTTCTCAACTTCAGTAGCAGTGCCAGTCTTGCATTCTTGTCAGCTCTTTGATACCTTGCACCATCTTGTCTTTTTGCTGTCCCGTAGTGTTTCACACTCCTGCAGCACCTTCTCAAACCCTACTCGCCACACAGTGTTTCCTCTTTAGCTCACCTCTATGAATTGCTTATTTAAGTTGCCTGCCACAAATGCTTGTGCCACCATTCTGCATACAATTAACCAGCAATCCTTATTTTACTTACCACGACTGTTTTTTCTCTTCCATCCAGTACTGAATTTATCACCAGCTGCTAGTGTATCTTGAGTATATGTTTAACTCTCATTTATCTTGAAAGACAACTGTGGGGAAAATTGATTACTGTGTACACTAAGATTTTTCTTGTATTTTCTTGTATTTTCTTGTATTTTATTTTATTTTATTTTAGTTTAGTTTAGTTTAGTTTAGTTTAGTTTTCTTTTATTTTGTCACATTTTCATTTTTCTGAGGGCAAAGATCAGTTTTCATGTGGCCAGTATTTTACTCAAATTTTTATTTTGCTTATATTCAGAATTGCAAAAAGCATTTTCAGCTCTTCTTGAAAACTACAGGAAACTAAAGTGTGGGCATACTGGCAAATATTACACCATAGTGCTTTTTTCTTGTATTTTGAGACTTCCTCTTTTTTTTTTTTTCCATTTCTTCTTTTTTTTATGATGCTTTGCTTTTCTTCTCCTCTACTTGCCTCTGTCTCCCATGCCCTTTTGCTCATAAATCTTGCTTTTAAAAATCTCTCTGCTCTGTTCTTCCTTTTCTAAAATCCACATTCCTACTCATCATCTTCAGCTTCAAGAAACTGGATAGACTATTTATTTTTCCTCTTATTGGGGCCTTTCTTGTGACAGTCTAATTCTGTTCAAAGATCTCCCTGTGTCATATCTAGCACATGCAAGGCTCAGAGACTGGCAGCAAGGCTGTCATGATAGTCTGGCACAAAGGGAAGATTTCAAGGACAGTAGTCATGTCTGTGCACCAATATTACTTGTTGTTCATTTATAATGGGGTCAGTTCATGCATAGGAGCCAAAGGTTTCTCTCTTTATTTCTGGGGGTCTAAGGATTTAATAGTGATATTGTAAGTTGATTATTGGTGTTAAGCAACCTTGGCACATAGAATCTATGGAATCTAGGGAATTTGTTGATTTAAAATTCAGGATAGGTTATATTTGTGATTGATAAACTGTGGTGTTGTCTTCAGTATAGTTCCCTTTTTTACCTCTTCTGACATCTTCCTTTAGCTGAAGTGGTAGAAATTACTGGAAGCCCTACCATGCAATGTATACTATGTTAGAATCTGTACATAATATAAACACCTAGGTTTCATGTTAGTTTTATATTTTGTTTTTCTAAGCCAAGATGTAAAGGTGCCATTTTGACCTAAAGCTCTTGGATTTCCCTCAGCCACAAGAAGGCTATCTGATGGTCCAGCAATTCCAGTATTTGGGATGGGCTTCTCACAGAGATGTACCAGCTTCCAAGAGATCCTTCTTGAAGTTAATTCTCCAAGTTGAAAAATGGCAAGAGGAATGTGAAGAAGGGGAGGGCCGGACCATCATCCATTGCCTGTGAGTAACTTGGAGAAAGTCAATTGCTGCTCTTCAAATAAATTCTTAAAAATTAATTCTTAGTTTAAATGTGAGCAGTATTCTTATGGATACCTTCTTTTGCACATGTGCCTGTTACTTTTCTAGTATATAAAAAAAGGAAGTACCACTGCCTACCACCGTAGGTTGGTTTTTTGTCAACTTTTGGATTTTTCTGTGTCAGGTCAAGGAATGAATATTTTGGGGGTGGTACTATAATGATACTGTGTCTACTGTCATCTTCTGTACATAATAGCATATTTTTCAGGTGCAAGAGTTGTACAGATCTGTTTCTTCTGCCTGGTTTCAGTAAGGAAGTCTTTTATACTGAGTGCCAAATAGGGGTTTTTTTTGTCTCTTTTGGGTAGAGTGTGCTACATTTTTCCCCAAAAGGAAGGCCTACAGTATTTTGATAGATTTAAACTATCGATAGATGAGATCAGAAAAAAAAAGCTATATTACACTACATGATACTAAAACTATTGTTGGTAAATGACCACTGGCTGCTTACCTGACACTGAAATGGGAGCTGGTTTGGGAGTTTTGAAAAGACGGCATCTTTTTCTTCCTAAGCAGAGAATAATCAATCTGTCTCCTACCTTATTTAAATAAAACATTTAAAACCTAGGAACTGAAATATGTGTTTCTCCTTACTCTGAAAAAAAGTCTTCTGTTTAAAAGTTCAGAATTAACTAGTGACCCATGTCTCCCTGCACCACCTCAAACTTAATAAGAAAAAATGCCTACCTTAATTTCTTTGAAATTAAGATTAAAATAGTTCAGAAGTGTCCCCAAAGGTCAACAAGTTATTAAATCAGTGATGCCTTAGCATATCTGGTTGAATAATCCTCATATCATAGGTGAATTTCAGTGAGTGTCTTTCCAGAACTAAGTGCAAAATGTACTTGGCATTGAACTTGTTTTTATTATTTCTAATGTTCTACTTGCCATTGAACTTGGGTATTTTTTTTTTTTTTTTCTGATGCATATGTAATTTAGACTTCTAGCATGGTTGGGCAGCATGATGGGCTGCAAGGGCAGAATTCAAAAGCAGTAATTGAGAGGAAGGTCAGAAAAAGCAAATGTCTTAGACCAAACCCACTGGAACTGCAAAGAAATTGCTAAAGTCTGGTGTCCCTCTGGGACTCAGGAATCACTTGTGCTTACAGAGTGAAAGAACAGAAGTGTGTTTTGGATGCTCTCTTAGGCCACAGTGACATTTAACTCTCTCTTTTCCTTGTGTACAGAAACGGCGGTGGCCGGAGCGGGATGTTCTGTGCCATTGGCATTGTGGTTGAGATGGTAAAAAGGCAGAATGTGGTGGACGTTTTCCATGCTGTGAAGACCTTGCGGAACAGTAAGCCCAACATGGTAGAAACTCCGGTAAGCCCCGCAGGGTTACTGCAAACAGCCAGGGAGCCAGAGGCTGTCTCGTTGTGTGAGCTGTGTTTTCAGTCCCGTGCCCAAAAACAGTGCAAACCTACCTTGGGCCACAAGAAGAAAGGACAGATAGTGAGTGTAAACGCAAGTCAGCATCATGAGAGGACAGGCTTAGCATTTTACACTACTTTTCTTGTAGTGGTTGCATGCCTTTTACAGAAAGCATTCTGAGTTAACAGAATGCACTTTAATTTCCCAAAATAACTCGGTCTGTTTGAAAGGAAGTTGCAGCAGGCTGTGCTCACACAGATCGTCTTGAAATTGTACAGAGCAAGGTATTTCTCCTTGGTAGGAGCAAGTTGTGAAGTACAGATTTGTAGCTGGATATGTGGATATATTGCTCCTTAGTAACGACTGCTGCTTTGAAAGTTGTACTGAATAATGATAATCTTTTTAACTCAGATTTGTAGTACTCAAAATGATACCTCAGAACTTTAAAATTGAACACTTGGATCTAGTATGTTGCAAATGAATATATAAAATCATTTAGGTTGGAAAAGATCCTTAAGATCATTGAGTCTAACAGTTCTATAATAAACGATAAACTAATATAAACCATATGAGCCTGAATTAGCAAAACTGCAAGACTAAATATCTGTATGTACATTTGCAGAACTCAACCTTGAATTTTCTGGTTAATCTTTATGCATGAAGTATGAGTGCCTGTCTATTCAAACATTTGCTTCAGTCACAAAACCCAAATATTAAGGACTGGAAGGTCCTTAAAAAAATTCTCCCACATGGTTGTTTTTCCTTTTTGTAGGTGAATGAAAGCAGGTTATGTAGTGTTTGGGAGTTCCTGCCATTTGAGTCTCACACTGCCAGCTGCCAGTGTCACTTTTCAGCCAGATGGCTGCCTACAGCATAAAAATCAGGGATGCCAATTGAAATTAAAAACATTTTGTAGTTTACGCATAGTGGAAATTGCTTCTGACCCTGTGAACTTGCATATTGTGCAAAATGGCTGTAGCTGCCTCTTCCCATATTCTCCTTTTTCCAGGTGCCAGTGTTTGCTTAATATCAAATAGCTTCTGTGGCATGATTCTCTTAATCATTGTGCATCACTTCTATCCCTTGCCACCACACAAATTAAGATGGCTAACATGTTAACAAATAGAACACCCTGTAGCAGCAGTGACACTGGGCTAGGTATTGCTGCTTTTGCTGCAAATGCTTTGCATTCTCCTGTGCCACAGACATCTGAGACACAACACATTGAATTGCTGCCTGGATTTCAGTGCACTGCTGTCAAGAAAACAGGTCAGATCACATGGAAAATTATTTGTGTCTCTGTAAAGGGAGGCCAAGGTAGATTGTGTTTGTTTCTGATAAGTGCCATGCAAACTTATATTGCATTTCAAAATAGTCCTGGATTCCAGTGCAGCTTTACACTGAAGTTGCTACATTTTTTTAGTTATGTATTTGTGTTGTGTGGATTTTTATTCAGAACAGTTGAACAGCAGAAGCTGTTGAGTCGTTAGTTAGAAAACAAAGCAGGGAAACCACTACACAGCACTGTCATGTGCCCTACATACAGCAACAGGATCAGATAACAGCAGTGAGCAGTGTAATAGAGCCTTTAAGATATCCCCACAATTTCCTGTTAATGCATCACACTATCTTCCTTTGCAAACAAAAATAAATCACAAAGGCAGATTTGTTTTTTTAAATCATAAGGACAATAGACATCAAATTAATTTCCTTGGCTTTATTTCTTCTTCCCCTCTCCTCTCTCCTTCCTCTTCCCCATCTCACAGTATCAGCTCAACAGCAGCATTGTTGAGGAGAAATAATAACCACAGTGAGGTTTTATGCTTTAACTTCTCTTTTAAATGTGCATCTGATATTTTGGATGCTACATCAACAGGACTGTACCAATGGGCTCTGGACCCTGAGCAGCTCCATATCATGGCTCAGTATTCCCCATCCATCCTCTGGCTGCCCAAGCAGCAGGCACCAGTTACTGCCCAGTATCTGCTAACTCAAATAGAAGTTTGACAAACAGAGTCGAGATGCTTTCACTGCGAGAATGTTCTGACTCAGAGGAGAGCTTTTCACGTCTGATAAACCAGTTAGAAGCTGAAAAAATCAGAGAAGCACATCATTGCTTTCCATGGTCAGGGTCCTTTTTCACTTCATTGGTTAGGGTGAGTTTTTAAATCAGGGCTGGTAATATACGTGTGTAATAGGGGGGAAAAGTAGAAAATCCAATCCTGTCTGGCTTACTAGTTAGCAAAGGATGTTCTTAGTTACAGATATTGCTGCTAAGATTTTTGATTTTAATGTAACTTGTCTTTCTGTACCTTCTCCCCTTAAAGGAGCAATATCGTTTCTGCTACGATGTTGCGCTGGAGTACCTGGAATCCTCTTAGTCGGAAGGGATGTGGCGAAGTTCACCAAATATATGAATCTCAATAAGCTGTTTTGACAACAGTTCTTGATCCTGTGAAGAAAGATTTTAGGGGAAGAAGGGGGTGGGAGGGATTTTAAATTTTAAATGCAAAGTATTTTTCTTATGAAGTTGTGTATCTTAATAAAAGAACTCAATCTGTTTCTATGCTTGTATACAGTATCAACATTTAGTGCCACATAAATACTATTTAATGAAACCCAGAGTCAGAAGAGATTTGCGCAAATTAGACCTTCTCGTGTGTGTATACGCAGCCGTCTCTCAAATGCAGTAGAGCGACCATCTGTTGCATGTATCAATATTTCCTATATGGTATTAATTTTTTTCTTTTGATACATTGTTAAAGTACAATAACAGTGCAGATTGATAGTAAGGTTCATTCTTTATACGTTTCAAGTGTTGCATATATATATATTATGTATAGTAAAAGAAAAACTGGCTTATTTTGTTTTAATGTGCAATGATGGCTGGATCACATAAAGATCTTTATAAAGAAACTTAAACATAAGCCAAAGACTCAAGTGTAAATATGTCTATATGGAGAAAGCACATGTATTTATTGTTTACTTGCATTCCTTTTTTGATGGCTGAAAAAAAGAAGAACCATTTTTCTTGAAGAAAGCTTTTTTTGCTGAAATCAAGTGTAAACAATTTTTGTAGTTTATTTTTTGTATGTTTTAGTGTAAGTAGAAGACATACTTTTTATGCATAGACCAAGAAACATTGGTATAGTGGTTTTGTTGTGTACATGCTTGTGATTCAAATTCATGTAAACAACTTGATTATAGAAGGTCTTTAAACACAGGACCAAAATCTAAACATTTTCCTGAAAATGTATAGTTTTTCACAGTTGCATTAGTTAAGTACTGATCAAAAAACTATGTAAGGAAGTGCACACTTCAAAATGGCCCTGCCTGTGACTTGCACAATATTGGAAGAAATTTTTAAGATCCATTAAAATTGTACAGGAACCAATTGTTTAAAAAATATTGAAGCACAGATCAACAGAACTGTGACACAAATAGATGGGTCTGCATATGCCCTTCAGGGTAAAAAAGTATTTGTTTAGCAAATTGTAAAATTAAGCAATGTTAATTTGATGTCTATGAACATGTAAGCTTTGCTTCCAAGAAAGCAAAATTTTAATAAACCAATGCCAGATTCTGATTATTACAGTTGTGGTGTACAAAATATTACTTTGCTTTTGCTTAGCTTGCATCCATTTCTTCACAAAGTTTCCTCTATATTACCATCTGAAATCATTCCAGTCTCTTCTTGGTCATTTTTAGAACTGACAGTAAAATGCTGTGGTGCTTTTAAATATTCTGTAAAGTAAGAGTGAACTAAATTTTTATTTAAAGATTGGTTTATATTTTTTTCCTACTTTGATAGCCTCTCACTTACTGTCCTTGTTAAGGAGTCATTCTTGTCTGGAAGACCAATGTATTTGGATAAGGAAAATCTCGAAAGGAAATAGTATTATTTTTCACCCTGGAGTTTCAGGGAGTATGTCATAAGACTCCATGTGTCTTATGGAAGTGAGGGGACTGAAAACCTGACCCAGAGAGAGAGCACAAAAAGAGTGCACAGTGGAAGAATAGAAGTATTCCTAACCTTGGACACTTGAAGAGGGAAACGTTTCACTCCCTCAGGCGCTGGAGTATGTCCTAAGTTTCTTCCTTCAGATACATGGAATTATCCATTCAACACTAGAAACAGCAGAGAAATGTTTAGCGAAACACTGCTTCTCAAATTTTTTTAGTGCCTCCATCTATACTGCATAGCTCCACCTCTTTCAGATCTAAACCACTTTTTTGTCACCACTGTTAATTTCTACCTATGAACAGCAAGGTAAATAAATAAGGTTTGAAAATGTTTACCGGGTCTGGTTTCTTAATACTCAAATTGCCCTATTTTTTTCTTCTGCCACACTGGAAAGTGGATTATAAGTTATGTGCTTTGTAACATTCTTAGCTTTCCCTATGAGGAAATGGTGTTCAACTAACTTTGGCAGTCAAAGTGCTGGGTCTGTTACCTAGAGCTGACTGTCTGGTCACCACATTTTGTGGAAACAACATGCCTGATGCATCCTGCCTGTTAGACCTCTGTCTGGCACTAAATGATTTTGACTGTGGAAAAATCTTCCTCTGTTGTCTGTAAAGGATGTCGAGAAGATTAGAAGTCTAGATTAATTTTGTGACAGATGAGATGAGTAGCTCTTAGGATTGTGGAATTCAAAAGCCACATTGTGTACTGTCCCGAATGATATTTATGTTTTGGGTGGAGTTTTTCTCATGGACAGCTGCTGTGTTTGGGACAGTGGGGTCCCCATCAGAATTTCATAATCCTGGTTAAGATCTTTGAGTTCAGATTCCCCTGGACTGCACGACTGGTGCAAGTGCCAGTATAAATCCTGGCACTGCAGCACACCAAGCCTGCAAAAAAGTCTTCCCTGGGAGCATCCCCCTTGGCGAGAAGATATTATTGCTGCCACTGGTTATTCTGCAGAGGGGAACTCTGCCAGTGTTCAAGTACTCTGAGAGTCATGTAATTTCTGTAACTGTTGCTGACTATGGTGGTCTAAAGAGCTTTTGCAACAGCTCATGATTGAAAAATTTCTGGGAAATTCTTCCTGGCAAGGTCAGGGAAAAGTATGCAGAGGGAATGTGGTATGTGAGATGCAGATCAGAAATATCATTCTCCAGTAATAGTATCTCTTGAGGGTCTCTTAGGCAAAAGATAATATTAGAATGTGCTTTTTAGTATAAAATCAGAAGGGACAGATTGTGCAGCTCTTCTTTGTGCAGCTCTTTCCCCTCTCTTATCTCACCCAGTATCACCAAATGCCAGCTTTGTTTTCTGAGGGTACCAGCTCTGTTACCCCAGATGAATGCTTCTCCAGTATCATTTTCTTACACCCATGCAAGACAAGAAAGGGAAGTGAGGGGACTAAAAATCTGACCCAGAGAGAGAGCACAGAAAGAGTGCACAGTGGAAGAATAGAAGCATTCCTAACCTTGGGACACTTGAAGAAAGAAATGTTTCACTCCCTGAGGTGGTGAAAAGCCACCAGCACCAGTATCACAATGCGCCAGCAGCTCCTAACCTGGAGTGGTCCATTCAAGACTCCTCAGAATCTTTCTGCTTGCTATTATCCTTGATGAAATACTAGCACAGACCCAGCCAAGTGGCCAAAGCCTGCAGAGTGCATTGGCTCTGCTTTCCTCAGCAGCACGAAGAGAAGGCTGGACTCACACATGCGGTAAATACAGAAAGCAAAAGAGCATCAAGGCAGAGTACAAAGAAGTGCAAAAGGCTTCATCCATGGAGGTATGTGAGATGATTCAAAATTGAAATGAATGAAGTTGAAACTGGTTCAATATCACATGATGAAAGTAACCAAAGGAATGTACAAGGTCCCAAAAACATGGTAGCTATGTACAAGAAGTTATTCTTTGCTCTAAAACTGAGAAGTGATGACTCCAGCATCCTGCTCTGTGTAATTGTTAGTGGAAGGAGTTCTGTGAGCCACTTGGATGGCTTTGGTTCATTTTCTATAGGCCAGTAATCAAAAAGGTAACTTAGGGATGTGTTGAATTTATCTTAATTTTCCCACAATAACCAGATATTAGGATCCAGCACTGAAGAACCACAAAAGGCATCAAACGCCTTGGAAGTGTTTAAAGCAGTGTCACTGAGATGGAATAGCCACTAAACCTCAACACCCTGTATAGTGAGAGGCTTTCTCTTTTTTTTTCTTTTAGCCTTCTGAATCTGCCTTCCCTGTTCATAGGGACCTAATTCCAGCAGAAGGAGGTGTGAGGAAACTCAGATTTTGACCTTTTATCTGGGTCCTGAGAGATCTAGACCCCAGCTGGTCAATGAGATCCCAGTATTTACATTTCCTGCTTCCTGGGTAAATTATGCCATCAGGAAACAACTTGGAAAGAGGTTTCACCTTCCTGGAAAACAGTCACTGGCATATGAATTTGAAGGTCGAAGCTTAGTATCTTCAGTACATGCAAACAGTTACTGGGATTTATTTCATTTGGGAAGTTGCTCAGTTAATATATTTACTTCGTTTATGCAATGTCCTACATAGTACATTAAGAAACAGAATATTCCTTGGAGAAACATGAAAGGCAAAGCTACTGCAGGAGTGTGCTCTTTCAAACCGATTAACAATTTCCAAAATCAAAGGTCTAAAAAAAGCAGACTGGGGAAGCAATGGTAGGCAAGTACTTTGTCACTAAGCCTCAAGTGTGAATTGAAATGTTAAAGTACAAGGAAGGGACAGCCTGAGAAAAAACGTTGCAGAATCATTGCATGGCCAGGCCACCTGGACTGACAAATGACTCTATAAAGGACCTCTTTTAAACTTCACTCTGCTGCAGTGTCAGAAGAAACCCTGAGATCTTGAAATAAATGTAAAAGCTGCTTTTATAGTGCTCTGCTCTGTACTGAAAAGAAAAGTAACTCATTTTCTGCTGTACTTTCCTGTGTCACGTAGAGGTCTGAATTGAGTAAAGTGATCCCAATCTCACAAAAGAACCTTTGTGGTGCTTTATTGCTAGTGGTCTTTGTTAAACAGTCAAAGATCTTGTAACCTCTGCAAATCCAGGATAGTCAAGGGTATCTGTGAATATTCACCTATGTCATTAGTTTCTGAGGTTGAATAATCTGCTGGGATCAGATTGTGTGTACTGAGGATGAGACTTGCAGAATATGCAGAGGTTTAGTCCCATAAATTTTCCTGCAACTTTATGCAGAAAAACCTTTGTTATTTTTTAACTAGGGGCTCTGTTTGAGCAAACATTGAGATACTGAGAATAGAGACGTGTTTCTAAATTATTTTAAGCTTCCTGGATGTTTTTGCTTTAAGCCTGAGTAAAAAGATGGTGTGAGGTTTAGGTAGTGGTTGACAGGCATAAACGTTATTTTGGCCCATGTTTCTCAGAGATTAATTCTTTCCCTGCTGTTGGGTTTAGAGTCCTAATTTATGCAGAGATTGACATGTATGATGACAGGCACAATAGGATGCTTACCTAATAATAATGTTTATTAACTGTGTCTTGGCCAACAAAGAACAGATGTTTTGTGCCGTGTTGAGATACAACAGCTTGATTTCAATAGTCTTTTGTAATGCCTTCTAGCTTCCATCTGGATCAGAAAATAGTCCCTTACTTCACAAATTACATCAAGATAAATTTGAAATCCCCATATGCTCAGAGATTTTTGTCAAATCTCCTCTAAGTAAAAGAGAAAAAAAGAAGTGCATGTTTAAAAAAAAAAAAAAAACAGCAAAAAAGTCTGTCTACTGGACACGGAAGCAAAACATGATCTTTCTTGCGAGCTTGGGAGTATCCTGGAGCTTTATGGTAACGAGCACAGAAACGGCATCTGGCAAAACACAGTACCTCCAGACTGTGATAATATCTCTGCATTTTCCTGCCAGGTGCAAACCAGTGTGAGCACTTTTCATTTCTCAGTGCAAAACTTTTGTCTTTCTTTTGCATCTTCTAGAGTAGTATCTGAAACGACACAGTGTTTTGCAGAGTCCTGAAATGTTGAAGAAAGTGACTGTCTTTTTGCATTCTGATAACAAACACAAAACTAAAGGTTTCAGTATCTTTGGGGTTTCCCTCTCAAGATAACCAGAGAGAGTTGTTTTTTGTAGTAGCCATAAAGTCAAACTATAAGTTTCAGAAAAGTTTTGGGAGACATTTGCTTTGCTTAAGTCCCAGCAGGTGAAATCATAGTGTGTTTGTGATCAAGGATGTTAAACTACTTAATATTCTGTTAGTCTTTCTGACCCACTGGCTGTATCCACGAACAGGCACAATAAATATCCCATCTGGACCCATGATCTGAACTATCTTCAGCACAGAACCTGGTGCTGTAGCCTTTTTCCTCACTTTCAGGGTGAAGTTGTTATGAAACTCACTGATAATCCAGATTAACATTGCAAAATTGCCTCTGTGTACTGAAAATGCTTGAAACCCTCTGCTCAAGGGGTGTATGTGTTCATTTTAAACAAAGTGAAAATCATAGGAAGCTGTGACAATGCTGCAACCTTTTCTGTTGTACAAAATGTATCATTGAAGCTTTGGTTGGTGTGGTTTAAAGTGTATAAATAAATTGCTGCTTGGTTTCATCTCCTGAAATGATCAAGGTTTCCAGCTTGCCTTGCAGTTAGAACTACAGCAGCAGTTCTCATAGGTCAGACTTCTTCAGGGGTAAGGATAAAATAGAGAATAAAAGCACTAGGCATATTATAGGTTCTTCTAATATTTCTCCTCCAGCCAGACAAGGTGGTTCAACTAGTGTGAGAGTGAGCTGTAATTACAGCTGTGAGAAAATAACTGTGTGGTTTTGTCTGTGGCAAAGGCTTTAAAAAATTTCTTTAAGAAAACAGGGAAGAAGTGCAGTTCTACTTCAATGTGCCTTCCTTTCAGGCACTTGTTTACTTCAAATTATAGCCTTGCCTTACACAGACCTTTCTAAGATGATAGTACTTTAAGTAGTCAGAATCACAGCCTGCAGCAGTCTCTGTCCTTAAATACAAGCAAGGTGTTGGTATGTGGATTAAAGGTAGCAGGGACGAGTATGATGAGTCCTATAGTATATTCAGGGGGTGACTACAATGGGCCTAAGGAATAGGCCTTTAGCTTTTGCACTGAGGGATTTATAAACTTTGTGCAAGAGACAGAGAATAAAGTAGTCAGTGAACTGACTGGGATCAGCACAAAGAAAGGAATCTTGCTCACCAGCTATTTGGCAACAGCGTAGAAAGCACTGGCTTTGGATGTAAGAATAAGTAGGATGGAAAATATAAAAATCTAGACAAGTTTGGAACTTCCCCAAAAGCATGCAGTTATGAAATATATGGAAGGATATAAAAATTCTGACTGCTTCAGTCAGTGAAAAAGTTTCAAATATTGAGTAAATGTCATGTTTCTGGTCAAGGAAGGTTGAACAATTGATTTAAACCACTGAGGATAAAAGATGCTGAGCAAGGGACAGTGCCAAGGAAAGAAATAGGGAATTTAAGTGAGCAGATCCTTCAAAAAAGGACATTTCTGCAGAGGTATTGTGAAATATTAAAAAAATAATAATGCCACAAAAACAGGCTTAGCACAGGCAAGAAATTTGAGGATCTGATCACATGCCTCATTTCATGACCTAGGAACTCCAGTAGGTTTCTGGAGTCAGTCTGCCTTGAAGCCCACAAGATACAATTTTGGTGATACCATATTGGTTGATGCCAATCAAGAAAAGGAGAACAATGCTGCAACATTGAACATAGTCACTCCTCTTGGTTTTGAGGACAAGCAACAAATGAGAAGTAAAGTAAATGTGACAGGAAGTTATAGCTCAAGTGAGATTTCACAGGGGTGGTCTCAGCCCCTACTTCACTGCTAAGTGAGAGCCAAGTGCTACTGTGCAGGCTTCTTTTTGATGCTTGTTTTTAGCATAATTATATATGTATGTATGTAAAATTTTCATTTCTTAGAAGAAGAAAATTTATACTGAGACAAGCAACATCAGAGACTGGGGTTGAGACGGGACAGCATTTTGTGGGAGAGCACTCTGAGAGGCAGGTGCTTTACTGTGTCCTCCAGGGAGCCACAGTAAAGGAAGATTTCAAAGAGTGAGAAGAATTCTGAGTGTCCTGAAAAACAGAAGCAAACTTGATAAAGGAATAGCTTCAGAGTCCTACATGATTTAGCATTTGGGGAAAATTACAAAAATTGTACTGGGGAGGGGCACATGCTGTGCAAGTTGGTCTGAGTTTACAGTCCAGCATGTCAAAATAAAAATTAAATTATCAGATAACCCTGGGAAAAACAGAGACTAGAATGTGACAATTATTTTGTTGATATACACATATAAGTCTGCATTTTCCACAACTTCACTTTTAAGAATTTAAATAACACACCTGCATGGTCATGCAAAGACTCCTCACAGTAACATGATGTCCTGATCTTGCTCATTGAGTTTGTCAGGAGATGTCTATTCTGAACTTGTCACAGGCACACAGACATTTAAGGAAGACAGATACTCATCTCTTTTCAAGCCTGGATTTCAAGCCTAGATTCTATACTCTTACCTGGCCATTTTTCTTCTTCTTCCAATGGCATATGTAAATTGACTGGGATCCAGCAAAAGGATCAATTACAGTCAGTTACAAAAAAAATATACAAAGCATTGTATATGTTGCTCAATTTTGTTGTTTCGGTTTGGTTTTTTTTCATTCTTGTTTTCACTGATGTTTTTTTACTCAGCACAGGCTGAAGCAAACCAAGCATGAATGGAACATGGTATTATTTCTGTAACGCATTTCAACTTTTCATCAGAGACCATTTCAACAGGCAGCTCCAAATTTACACTGAGTACCTGGACCAACACATCCCACTCTCTAAATTCATCGGAGGTCAGCTGGCACCTCCGAAAGCAAACTTCTTGCTGCTGAGTCTTTTAAGCAAGATGAAAATGACTTAATTCCAAAGTGAAACCTCTGCAACTGATCTTTTGCTCCTTCCAGGGCTTTGTGGTGGGGAGGAGGTGAAAAAGCCTTCACCATTACAATTCTTTAAAGGTATCTTCAAGTTTTTAAAGGTCCGTGGGCTTTAAAATAATATGAAACAATGAAGGAAGAACCTTGGTAAGTGATATATTTCGGTGTGTTTGATTTAAAAAGGATTCACCCATCAATGTATGGGGGCAGGTTGGTTAACTCTACAGAAGATCTTCTGTCTTAAGGGAAAGGAAACAGGAATATCTGGATGCATGTACTCCAGCATGTATGGTGTAACTGGCTTCCTGTCATGGCAGTTCTTGAAATGTGCTACTGTGAAGTAATTTTTAAATGAAACTAAAATTGACTAGCCAAAGGAGTATGACAAAAGTAGTTTTCCCACACGCACCTTCCAATAACATTACTGTTGCTGGTGTCCACATGGAAGCTGGGAGACATGCCGCTGTCTCTTTGCCACGGGGCTGGGTTAGAACACACAGTCTGGGCACAGAAAATAATATTTTATGTATTTAAATTTATTTTAGTATTCAGAAATACAATGTTCTAGGAAAACCATAACTGCCTGAAACGAGGTGATGCACCCCAAGTTACAAGCATCTTTTGAGCTAATTGCTCTTTTTGCTCCTGTCCAAGCCAGGAGAGAGGACAGTCCCAGGGCATAGCTCATGAAAAGTGCTATCATAGGGCAGGCTTGGATGGACAAGGGGCTCTGATTATGTGCTAGTTTTAGGAAGCAACCTCAGCTGTGTGCTAAAACTGAAATCAAATTTTCTTTAGCAATTTTTTTTCAATCTTGGGGCTGGTTTGTTTTGGGATTTGTTATTGGTTTTGGGGTTTTTTGGAGTTTTTTTGCTGTGACTCTGCTTCCTTTGATTTAATGTTATTTTCTCTTCTAGGAAGAGTCTGAGTTTTTGGATTGGATTTTTTTCCCCCTTTTATAAGAACCTTCTCTCATATGATATATTAAATCTTCCTTGGCTCATCTTTAGTTGTACTGCACTGGTGGATTTTGTTGGTGAGCAGAGAGCAGAATTCAGAAAAAGAAATTAACAAAATACATTGTTTGTAAAATGGACTTCAGTGAAGTGATGGCTTTGTAGATTTCATCCTTTAGCCTTGGCAAGCCTGAATTAATTTGTTAACGTAATTCTACAAGAACACTTATAGATACTTTCCTCAGAGAGATGTGGAGGGAGTTGCAGACTTTAATTTTTCAAAATGGGTCTATCTATTCATGCTGGCTGTGTGTTAAATCTCACATCATGCTCAGCACCAAAAGGTCCAGGATGCTGTAGTGCCCCACAGGCTCTCAGCAACCCCTGGCTCAGGGGTCTCTGGCAGTATGGTGAAGGGAAGAAAGGAAGAAAGGAGAAGGGTCCAACTGCTGTGCTGTATGCTTCATCCAGGAGAACATGTGCTAGGAACACATTGAAGGAGATGCCCAAGGGTCACAAATGCTCTTGGATGTCAAATAAATGTACATGCAACAAACTGAAATCAAGATGAAAGGCTGGCAGAAGGACTTATACTCCAAAGTGAGAGCCCCGGGATGTTTCCTTACAGACTGTTTGAAATCTTAGATAACTTACCCGTAGTTTGTGGAGAAGGACAAGGTGAAAGGGCTTTGGCTGCATCACAACATATGTTCCATACTGCAAAGCTGCCTACAAGAAGAAATGGATGCAGTGTGTGCTACTCAGTAAGTTACTATTTTGCATGAGAAGTAATGAGATTTATTTGGCTTGGTGAACCTTCACATGGAGAACATTCTGGACTGAGAATTTTAACAGGAGAGGGCTAAAATACACACAAAAAAAGGTTAAAATAAATGCTGCCTATGGGTTCTTCCGGAAAAAAAAAATCTTTTTGTGGTCTTTTTATAGATTGTTTTGGAGAAGAACCCCTGTGCTCTTTCCTCTTCCCCAGGTGGGAAGACAGGCTTATTGACCAATTTGATAAGGAAAACACATTTGTTTTCCAGCAGTTTTCCCAAACGAGTCTCTGAAGGCTTGACTTCTCACAGTGGGAAGTGCACTGCATGCTGTTAGTGATTTCCCTGCTCATCACAAGCTACCACAAGGATGATGACTCTACAGGACTAGGAAAGATGTTGGCCAGCAGCCATCCCTTGGGTGAGGTAGAAGATGCAACCTGTGCCACCACTGAGGGCATTAGAGGGGTTTTGGAGACAACCCTACTTATGTTAATGGTACCAGGAATGGCAGAAAAAGCAGCATTCTGCTTTTGGAGAGGGAGAAACAGGACTGGAAGAGAAAAAGAAGGGGATGCTTATGTTTGCCTGTACATTGTTTATGGTGCTCTCAGATTTTTTTAATGACCAAATGTACTGGATTCTGCATGAGTTTAGAAATGAACTGAGACCCTTCCCTGAAACCAAAAAACTTTATTTCATGTTTGTGTCATGTTTTTGTTTGTTTACTTATCAGCGATAAAGCACTTGTTGTATCTGTGCTTGTGACGAAATGCAGACAAACCTCATCTCAGCTGGAACAAATACAGCCTTCAGTCCACCATCCCTAGGGATAAGGAGTCATGAGGGCAGACTGACAACTCCCTAGACAGTCTCTTCTCCCATGGGCTGAAACTCTGGCAGGTGCCAGCCCAAGAGTCTGGCTGCCTCCTCAAATAAAAGCAACCTATATAACCTCTTTATTTCAGATCTTTGTTATCCCACAGCTTTCTTAGACTTTTCCAAATTCCTTCATCTATGTTCAATTTGCCTGTGTATTTAATTAAAAAGATAAAACCCAACAAAACCTGAAACAAAACAAAAAAACATAACAAAACAAACAAACAAAACAAAAAGAGAAACCAAAAACCTCCAAGAAAGAAGTCCACCAATCACTGATACCTTTATACTGCCTCTCCTTAAGAAAGAGCAAGGGACACCTGGAACAAGACCATAGATGCAGAACACAGAGGCAGCAAATACAGCTGAGTTCTCATATGGTAAATTATAATGACAACCAAAATGCCTCGCAGCTGGGTAATATCAATGCCGTGGAAGAGGTAGGAAATTAAAATCAATTTCACTGATATGTTGGCAAGTGTTAACTGCATTTTATATGAAGCCTTTATTCTTTAATGAAACACAGTTTTCCTGTAGAAACAATTTGCTTTTAGATTCAGCTTCATACACAGAAAGGAAGTAATTACAATTAAGTTTGTTCTTCAGCTTTCTGAAGCTGTTTCTAAAATAGAGCAAATAAAATTGTGTGCTTGACAGACTATCTTTCTGTGGACCTTTTAGAAAGGCTCCCATTAATGATGAAAGAAAAGAAAAAAATAGAAAAGTAGAAAAATAGAAAAAAAAGAAAAAAGAAAAAGAAAAGAAAAAAGAAATTAAAAGGAAAAGAAAAGGGAAGGAAAAGAAAAGAAAAGAAAAGAAAAGAAAAGAAAAGAAAAGAAAAGAAAAGAAAAGAAAAGAAAAGAAAAGAAAAGAAAAGAAAAGAAAAGAGAAAAGAAAAGAAAAGAAAAGAAAAGAAAAGAAGCAAGCAATTTGGGGTTTGTATGCATTTTAAAATGATAGCTAGTATTTCAGTTCCAATAAAAATGAGCAAACACATCCAGTGCTACCAATTCATCATTAGCTTGAAAGTCAGAAAAGTCTGTCATTTAAGATAAATATTAAGGATGAAAAAATATTCAAGGTAACCATTATTAAACTAAATGTTTTGTTGATTTCTTTTACCAGCTGTTTAGGCTAAACTGAGGTTTTTAATGCTCTCATAAAGAGGAGTTATTAGTGCTCTTTCTTCTGGCAGTGTAGACATTAAGGGTAAGGCGTGTGAGATACCAGTTTTCATTATAGTTCTGTTAAAGCTCTTTGCTTTCAGGAAACGTCAGACTGTTTTGCTTTCCTTCTGTGGAAAATTGACAGTCAATAGGTGAAACTTCAGGAATAATTAGTGAAAGTAGCTATGTAAATTCCATTGGGGGAATCAATCTTTCACAAATTTATTTAAATTAATACAGGGTCTTTTTCTTTGAACAGTGACAGGGTGCAACAAGATTATTTTGGATTCCTTTACCAGCATCTTGAAACCTACATTGCCTCTTTAAATATGAATTACAGCCCACCCCACTCAAGAAATCACAAAGGGAGAAAATGATATTTGAAATTAATTCAAAAATTTCTCCTACGTGTCTCCAGCTGTCAAAAATGAATTGAAGATATGCCAAATATATTTCAAAACACTTTCTGTAATTTGAAGATATCTCAAGTAATTTTTACTCCCAAAATCTTTATTCCATCTTTAATGGACCCATTTAATGGACCCATGCTTCTCCCTAAAGCTGTAGGATGTCTTATTTTTATTTGTGCCTCCTTTTTCTTTCCCCACCAAAAAAAAAAAAAAATAGCCAACAATCCATAGAAACCAGATAGATAATGAAATTTACACAGTTTGGATGTTGAGTTGGGAGTATGTGCTTGACTTTTTTTTTTTTTTTTTTTTTTACAGAGAGTAAAATTCTATATTTTTTTAGAAAGAGTAAATATTGATACTGTGGTGAGAGGACTCAGGCTGAGTTTTAGGAATCTGAACTCATGACCATGGCTTTGCCATAGATTTTCCGTGCAGCCCTGGTTATGTTGTAAGTTCTCTGTTTTGAGTCTACTCAAGCAAAATGATACCCCCAAACTGAGTATGGAAGATAGAACCCAAATATATTTAATATCTGCTTATTAACTTATAAACTGGAACACTGAGAGTGCCTGAATAGATTTTGTAGTGTGATGCCATGCACAGATCAATAAATATTTCCATTAGAAGAGTGAGTTCATGTTCTGTGCTGTCAAATAAAAAGTGGTAGCACTGGCTGAAGATGGCCTGGATGGCTCATTTTGTATAAACAGTCATTTTGGCAGGTGCTTCTTTGTATTGGAACTCCTACTGTATTAAACATTTGCATTCTGCTTTATCTTCAAAATACTTATATAAACGCTTCAGTATCAATCATCTTAATACATTTATAAAGACAGGTAACATTAATACCTGTCAATAGATGGTGGAATTTTTAGCTTGAGACTTTATACTCTCAAGGCTATTTTTAGCTTTGAGTCTATACTGGTGTAGAGCTTAGAAATCTCAAATAGTGTCCTTTTCTCTGTGGTTGAACAAAGCATTGGCAGAGCTGCCTGCCTTTGCAGCACTCGAACCTTTCAGGGGGCTGAGTGTTCAATACACACCTGGTGCTAACACTTTAAATGCATTAAGACCATTATTCTAATCCCACTTACCAACAATTGGGGAGAGATTTCTGGAGATATATTTTCTATAATTTACTGGTGTAAACAGAGCTATTACTCTTTGTTGAAGAAACCTTGGAAAACTTCATGTCAATATTCTTCACAAGACTGTAACTTGAAATGCTGTTATAAGCAAGGTGTTTCTATGGGAAGCCACAACCAGCTGAAAGCTATAACTCTTCCTTATTAAGAATCTACTCCAACTTCTATTAAAATCAATGAAAAGATCTTTCTGACTCCAGCAGGTACAGAATTGCTCAATAAAATGTAGAAAATACCCACAGGTTATTATTGTTCAGTTCATAAAACGTCAGCCAAAAACTTACTCTTTTTCACAATGTAACATGTGTACATGTGCTTCAATTCTTTTAAAAGCACTGGGGTATCCTGGTTCTTCAATAGACTATTCACTGGAGTCAAACACTGGTGAACAACCCTGTGGGCTCAGGCACTTTTACTAACAGTTTTTTGTTCATACCTGCTAAGCCATTTAAATTTCATATGAAGAGCACGTCTGAGATCTTTCTGTCAAACTGTGAGGAAATGTCAAAGAACTCAAAACGTAGTTCCTGAAAATATAAAGGAAAGCTCACAATAAAATCACAGGACATTAAAATGTTCCAAGATTTTAGAGCCAGGAACCACCACAATTCACAAGGGTGACCACCCGCTTTGTGGAGGTGTTAGGATTTTCAACAGAATCATTTTTATGCCAAGCGCAAAAACTTGGAACAGAGCAAGATTATATTTTTAGAAAGGCAGATTTTATCTTTATCTGAGGACTTCAACTGATGGTGAAGCAGTATAAAATTCTGTGGGTAATGATCCTTGCTTTTTAACATGGCTCTTAATTTTAATTTCCAGCAGGATCTTTCTCTGCCTCTGTCCGCAGATTTGAAAAGTCCTCTACCCGAATTGACTCATCCTAGGGGGAGTGTGAGCAGCGGCTGTCCATGGAAGAAAGAATGTTTAAAAAAATGCTAAAAAAACCAAAACAGCCTTCTGGAGTTGGTGAAATATTCTGTGCAACGAGTGCTTTATATTTTCAGGTAAAATTGGAAGCAATTGTTGCAGGTCCTGTAGGACAAGTAACCTAAATATTAGGCTAAAAAAGTTAGGTTTCTTTGGCTGGAATTATTTCAGTGCTTAAGAGCTGATCACCTTTGGCTTTGTTGGGCAATTAATCCTATCCACCTATACATACTGAAGTGGCAGAAAAAGCTTGTACACAAAGACCCACCCATCACGTAGTAACGCATGTTACAACAGTTCATATTTCAGTCAGGTCTTTAGCCAATTCTGCCTCTGTCTCTCTGGGACTAATCTAGGTATAGCATTGTAGGCATTAGATTTTTTCTCATTGGGGACAGTTTGTTCAAGCTGCTGAGAACATCATTTTATGTCACAAGGGCCATTGGAAGGGCATGGCTGTCAGTTCAGTGTTGTGCTTCTTGGGTGGATTGTGCAAAACAAGTGATATTACCAGAACCAGTGTGGGTTAGGAGAGGAAGACCACAGCTCCTGAAAGTCTCTGTAGCTTCTTTTAATGCTCAGTTCACCTCTGGAGCAGTTGAATATGATGCTGTTCACCTGACTTAGTTATTGAGACCATAGATTCTGATAAATGAAGGGTGACACTACAGCTAAACACCCATAGGAATAGATGACCCTTTCTTTATCAGAATTGTTCTTGGTGTCGTAGAGTCCTTTATTTATTCAAGGCCTAAACATTCCAGGAGTCCACTTGTTCCCTTGGGAGATTATTTCACCACTTATTTCACTGCTCATTGCACCTGTGTCAGGGAGGATTCCCTACAGCTTAGACTGACTCTATTTTTAATGACAGGTGGAGTTTCTACATTTTTACTGCTTCTGGTCAGGACAGGGTTCATTTTTTTACAGTAGCCAAGAAGGACCATGGCCAGGACACTGAGGTTATTCTATATCACCTCACATCATTGCTGGGGGAGGGGAAAAGGGGCTCCTGTTTCCAAGGAGAAGGGGTTCCTTCTGGTTGAAATAAACATGCCAGGGGGACCATCTGGTATTGTTTCTTGTTGCAGGATCTGCGGTGAGCATTTTTACATGTGAATTACTCTCTCTTTTATATACTTTTATTAATAATTTTGTTGTTGTTACTGTTAATTTTCTTCTCTAATTGCTGTTTCCAGTATATTGTTCTTATCTCAGCCTGTGATATTTGCCTTTTGTGCCTCCAATTGGAGGGTGGGGAGGGAAAGCATTGCGTGTTTTTTTTAGTGGGAGTACTAAACTGGAGAATATAATTCCTAAACCATGACAACTTTACACTGGAAAAAAATATGTAAGTGTATTGAACTTCCTGCAGTATCTTGAGTTTGATTCAAAAGGTAGCATAACTATTCCATATCAGCCTCACTCACACCTGCTCCCAGGTCCTGGCTGTTCTGAGTTTCCCTAAAGCATTTTCCTCTTTGGAATTACTGTTCTGCCAGCTATATCAAATACATTGCCCTTATGTTTATAAGCTCAATAAAGGGTGTGTATCTTCCTGTATCTTAGTTTATCTTCGTTTCATATTTACAGGATTGTTTTTAAATTTCCCTTCAAGCAGCTCAACTAATGGCCACATTTATCTAAAGAATGGCCTGAGCTTGAAAAATATTGCAATCCTTCACAGGTTTAGAACTGATTTTCTTTGGAAACTTGGAACAGTTTATTGACTTTCTGAAAAATAATAATTAAACCCACCAGCAAGGTAAGAAAATATTCCTGGATATAGTTTTCAAAATTCTGTGTTTTGCCCATGTGCCCATCCTTCTGAATTAGCTGACCACTATTTTTCAGGCACATTCCCCTACAGCTGGTTCTTGGCCACCTCCTCAGGGAATAAGCAGGGCTTTTCCACCTGGAGAGATGTGTGCCCCTGCTTGTGTGCACCTTCCAGAGAAGCTGGAGCTGCCAACACTGTGGCTGCATGAGGACTCATGGTCACTTTGGGTGTTGTAGGTTTGGCTGTGCAACTTGACTTCACCCCATTGCAAGCAGTAGAGATGGAGTGGCCAAGCTGATGCTACCTGCAGGTTCTCACAGGGCAGAGGTAATGCTGAGGTCCTGACAGGCTCTTTGTGAAGAATGCCATAACTTAGAGCTGAAGATGGGGTAAAGAGAGGCTTGTGAACTCTGTTCTTTCCGTATGGGAAGAATGGGCTCAGATATTGCCTCCTCTCAGTACAGTATACATACATTTTTTCAGCAGCTTGTCCTAATCTTCAATACTGGAACTTGGACAAAACAAAAGGAATTTTTCTTAGTCAAGTTCCTCCTAAGAATTTAGTCTGCAATATGAAAACCTCCCCAAAGGCTACCTTATTACCAGCAGTCCATGATGACAATGTGATGATATCCCACTCTGAGATCAAGGATGGTTTGGAGATAGCAAATTATTTTCCTCTGCTCTTGGCATTACACATCAAACTGGAAAAAGCTCCTGCAGAGCATTTGGAAGAACAGGTCAATGATTCTCATTTACCAGTCACTGTGTTAGCAGAGATGGGCACTCTTTTGATAACACATGACCAGTGGATAGCATTCCTGATTTAAACTGCAGTTTCAGACAAGTGCCTTTCTAGTTCCTTCACTGCAGCTAAAATGATTGGTTTTGTTAGGTTATGTGATAAACACAGAAGCACAGAGGAATAACAGTAGATAGAGGAAGCCCAAAAGTATTTCTGGGGTATTTCCAGGCACATTACAGAGGCTCTGGACCTCCAGAGCCACTTGCAAGTCCCAGTGGCAGAGGATCAGAGGCCACTGGATGGACTGTGCCTAAGTTCAGCTGCTGGAGGGATCCTCACTGCATTAATACATATGCATGTATTTCCCACTAATACATCAATCAGCCAGAAAGCAGAACAGGATGAGGCCATTGGGGCTTGCTATGGTTTCTCTCTAGGTTGATTTGTGTGTGTGGCAGTGTATTTATGTGTGTGGGTGCTGTATATATCCGTGTGTCTGTGCCTATTGGAAGTGCATGCTGCTTGTTGGCCGTGGGAGCACAGAGTTGCAGCTGCCTTCTCTTCTGCTGTTGGGCTGCTGGATTCAGCAGCATAAACCAGGTTTTGTTCTGAATTTTTCTTGTGTGAGATCCATGTCTGTTTGTGCATTTGCTTTGTTGGATTCAAGCAATTTTGGAAATATTTATTAATTTGTGTGTGTGTTTGCCATTCATATTAAATGTTCTTTTGTGGTGTTGTTCCTGGCAGGCTTACCAAAGTGAAGAGCCAAATACAAGTGAATTGAGGAACTGTACAAATGGCCTTAGGGGCTCTTTGTCCATTGATCAAAACAATGTGTACAGGTAAAGCCCAGCTGCTGGCACTGGCAAAATACCTCACAGCCTTGGGAGCTGGTACCAAGAAACTTGGCTTTGAATTGCTAGAGTTGCACACATAATCTTTAAAAATACAAAGATGTCCCACTGAAATAACTGAAACCACTCACACATTTCACTGCTTTGTGCTGGTAAGAACCAGCTTTTTACATTATGGGTCTTTTGATTACCACTGAATACATGTGCTTTCCTCAGCTCTCTCGCAAACCAATTACATTTACTTAATTTCAAATGTTTTTTTCTTGGGAGGGTAGTATAAGTGATGTATTGCATTAGAATAGTTGATGAGTTGTTGGCTGTGCATGTTCTCTAGTTTGGCTTTTACTAATATCTGTGACTGCTAGATCCAAAGTCCTGTTACTCCTCTTTCCTGTAGCACCTGCAGCATTAACAACTGGCAATAGTAAGCTCTGCACCTGCAGACTCCCCACTTATAAAACCTATTTCATATTCTCTGGAGAAATATTTGTTAAGACCAAGTTAACAAACTTTTCAAACTCTATAGGTAGCCTGGCACCTCAAAGGCTAGTGCACCCACTCTAAGAATATGAGAGTTTAATATGTGAAGTTTTTAATATGTCTCCTGCAAAATATTACATATAGATGAAATGAAGCTAGCAAGCTTTTTGAAAATAAATGGTTGATTATCTTACTGTTTTGCCACAATGTCATGCTTTCTACTTTCCCTGACCCTTCAGGGAGCCAGGAGAGCAGTGCAAACAAACATGAAATCACAGTCACTTCTGTTTTCCTCATGATCTGAGTCTGCTGCTTATTTACTATGGCCTTGTTCTTCACAAGAGTCCTACTGAAACAACAGTGCTTGATCAAGCTCAGAATGGCAGAGCTGGGACCAGTGCTGGGGGTTTGTCTTCAGTGCAGTTTGATTTTCACCTGGTACTGGGCAGTAGTCTCTTAAAATTCCTTCCCAGTTGCAGTGTCTCAAAATCAAATTACCACAAATCATTGGGGCATTAAAAATGTTAGCCATTTTGCCTAGCAACATTGTGTTTAAATGTCCATTTACAGGATGAAGTAATTTGTATTCTATTTGTATGTCTTAAATCAAGATGAAATATTTAAGACAGCAAAGTGGTTAATTTCTTTTCTTCAAAGGGTATTTATGGTTTTGAAGCAAAAAACCACCAAACTATTTTGCTGTGTTCCAAGAGGAAAAATAAACCAACAAACCAACAAAACCCTACCCAGACATGGTGGGTTTTTTCCCCACTCTAGGCAGGGCTGATAGTCATTATCTTCTTTTCACAGGGTCAATAACCATCACTGACAAAATGGAGTTTTGTAGCAGATCCCCCTTCCCCCTCTGGAGCTCAGTACCCACAGCAACCTCCCACATCTCCCAGCCTGGCACAGACCCTTGGTGGGTGTGGGTACCGGAGCCAGCCAACGGGGTCACAAGTTGCCTTACTCCACTCCAGCTGCACCCAGGGGAGGAAGCAGCCAAAGAGAGAAGGAAGCAGAAGCACCTCCCTATGCCACTCCTCCCCTCTGCTGCGGCACTCCCAAGCACAGCCTGCACCAGGTTGAGAGTGTTGCTGCCTCCAGAGCTTTTCACTGGTCTTTACATGCCAAACCCACATGCTACAGTGCTTCGGACCATGGCCATTTCCCTGGAGAAGTTCATTCATTCTCTGGACCTCAGAGCCCTTCCCAGGGTCCTCCAAATCCAGTCAGGCATCTATTGTCAAGGTGAGCATCAAGTGCTTTCTGGCAGGGTTTGCAAGCCTGTGTTTGACATCAGGCCCCCCTTTGGACTGGAATGTGGGGGAGGCAGAGGGGAGGATGCTCATGGAGTTGTCTCCTAGCAGTTTCCTCCCAGGTGAAGAATGTTTTATCAATGGCTTTGGAAATGTCTTTGCTGCAGCGTGCATTCGGTCTTCTCACTGGCAGTGAAAATGAAAATGCAGTTAGTACTCATCATATCCTGAAAAGAGTACTGGAATAAGACATGAATTTGCTTTGCACTTACACAGAGCCATCAATCCAGCAACTGCAAATCACTTCACAGAGGTTAATTGATTAAATCCAGCTTGCACTTCTGGGGCTGCCATGGGGAGGTACCTTCTGACTCAGAAATAAAGAGACAGGGAGTCTGGAAAGTGACCATGAGGGTCCATAAGGTTTTCCTGAAATTCTGTCCTGTATTTGGGGACACTTCAGGTGTTCAACAATGCAAAGGAGTCAGTATGAGCTGTACAGGAGCAACACAGGGGTAATATTTTACTGGATTTTCCTGCTGCAGATCTATTTTTATGATGCTTTTAGTGCTCTGCTTGTGCACGAAATACACTCAGAAGGTGTTAAAGAGGCTTGCATTGGAAGGAAAAATCTGCTCTTGGTTTGGGCATGGACTTTGTTCAATGATAGTGAAGATATCATGTCAAGCCCATGTATCAGCCTAGAAAAAGAAAGTTACCTCCATGCCACCGAAAGGGAAAAATTGGGGTCCAACTGATAAAACAGAGAGGGCTTCATGAAATGAGCTGAAGTCTGCTTCAGCTTCAGCCAAGCACCCTCTTCAGGATCCACAACATCTATCTTTACATCAATCTAAATATTTCCATGCTGCTCCATAGTAGAAGGAGAGAGGAGGTACCCATGGAAATTCTGACTGGCAATCAGTAGCTGTGGCCAGAGTGGGTGATTTTTCTTTCCATGTCAACAGTCTCTTTGGGCAGAAAGGAAATGGGAAAGGGCACACTGAATCTGTGATGATAGTGTACTGTCCATATACTCCAGTTTGCCCATCCTAGCTGTTCTGGAAACTACCTATGAATAATACTGGTACATAGAAAAGTGTTCTGGGAAATAAACTTAGCTAAAATTACCAGAAACCTTTGAAAATACTCTTTTTCTGAACTTTGCTATTGGCCTGTTTAAGTTTTGTCTTCTAAACTGGTCCAACAGCTGTGGCTGAAATAGGTTCTTGGTAAGAAAGCTACCACCTAAGTGATGAAGAGTAGAATTAAAACTAAAGAATGGAAGATCTCCTCCTTAAGCTGTAGTAGCCACTGCATATGTCTCTTTTCACACAGCTAGGAAGCAGGAGATATGACAACAAGTTGTATGCATACGTACATGTAGGCATCCATAAGTATACATATGTATATGTATATATGTATGTATATGTGTACACAAAATACTGTGAGGTGTATATATATATATATATATATATACACACACAAAATTCTATGATAAAGTGATGGTAGCCCAGCTGTCTGCAGGTTTCTGAGTACCTACATTCTGCATCCTGTTGCTCATGGATGGTAAAACTTATACCAGTACATTTTTGTAGCCAATTTCAGTTTGTGCTTCCGTTTACTGTCTAAACCCTTCCACATGAGGAGGAAAACAGTGGTGAGTTAGCCCACAGACCATTCTGCAGCAATTCCTCACATGTGAAAGGAAAAGGCTATTAACTGATGACTACCCTTGGGAGGGGACGGTATGTGCTCTAGAGACCTGAGAATAATAGCATTAAAAAGTGACAGCCCTTGTGCTGCTCTCATGCTTTTTTGGTCTTCAGCAGCACCACCTCTTCCTGTCCTCTGCTCCTGGTGGCTTCTCAGCTGTTGTCATCTGTGTTCCACCAGCACAGCAGCTGCAGAACTGACAGCTGTGTATGAGTCTCTGGTTTATACAACAAGCAAGACTGATACATTCTACTTGGCTCCTTGCCCTTCACAGCTAGCATATCCCAAGAATATTTGCAAGTACCTAGAGAAACCAATGTCCTATAGTAGGCTTCTGTGGGTTCCTCTTCTTCCTTGCTTCAGAGGAAGCTTGAGATTCTTGAGACACTCGGTTCCTGATAGGCTTGCAGGGTCTAGGGCTACAAAAGGTCTTCTCAGGCCAGGCCCTACCTTCCTTTCTCTCCCTCCTTCCCTGAGCTCTCTGTCTGTGTCAGATCTCTCCTGAATATTTTGCTCCCTTCTGTACCTAGCAGCTGGGGTGAACACATTTTTCTGTGATTGCATTATGATTTATATTACATTTTCTGTTGCAAGACTAGTGCTTCAAAGAGAGTCTGAAGTAACTCCTGTTATATTGCTAAACAGGAGAATGGGCCACTTTGAGCACTTCAAGTTTCCATTAGGACAACTACTCTTTAGTCCTTCCTCAGGCAGATCCCTCTGCCCATGCAACAACCTTTTTGATCTCTCTTACCCCATGCAGCACACCAGCAATCACAGTGTGGGTAATGGCAAGTGTATCGGCAGGGAACATGGGTTTATTGCTGTGGCTGCGGGGACCAAATCTGAGCATTTGTGCACTGATTGTAATAGCTCCCAAATGGCTACAGCTAAATGATCAGCTAAGTGGTTTTGTGGAATGGGATTTCATAGGAATCTGTAACCATTCTCAGCACAATATGCAGATAGTGAGGGAGAAGATCGATTGGTAAAGTGTTACATGTGATTGTTTGTAACTGATCCATCACCAGGGAGAATGAATTTTCCTCTGTAAGAATTTAAAATAGGAAGAATTTTCATATATGTAAATGCTAATGTATATTCCCCTCTCCACAACCTCCCCCAAAAAGGGCAAAGTTTCTTAATATCAACTTAGCCAGGTACATAGAATGGCTAAAGGAGTAAGTCATGGTCTACTGCACCCATTAGAGCTGCCACATCAAAGCTGTAGCAGCCAACCAAAGATTACAGCAAGCCCCGTGATAAGATGACAGCACAGTGTAATTGATTCACTGCTCTTCTCCGGTGATCTGTGGGGATAAAACTCTCCATTTACTCTATCTAGAAGTAACATTTTTTCACACACTGCACTTAGGTCTAATGATTTTGCAAATATAGGACTTGCAAACTAACCTTACAGTTCTTGACAGATTTTCAGCACCTCTGGAAGCATAAGGAAAGTGTAATGCTTTGTGAGGATGGATGTTTTCCATGTGGTGAGGTATTTTTATTAGAAGCTGCATAGTCAAGCTCCAGGGAGAGAGTGGGAATTTACTTGCCTTTGGCAAGGTAACATCTCTGAAAGAATCCATTCTATATCCATGTTACACCAAATACAATCTAGGTCTCTCTTTGCAGACCCAAGCCTGCCTGCTACTGTTCCCAGTGGAGAGCAAGTAGAAAACATATGCTGTGTGCACTCATTCTACCATTAGTCTCTCTACTGGCCTATAAAAAATTATGTTCCTGCTGATATTAATGGAATATGATATATTTAACTGTAGTTCCCCAAACTGCAAATGGACACAACTTTATAGACCCTGCTTCCATGTGGAATACTTTCAGCTAGAAAAGCTATGGGCAGTTGAATTTTTGCTGTTGGTAGTGAATACTATGATCTAGGAACCTTTCTGAGGAAGTTTATGTCTCTGTTCTTGGCATGAAGAAGAGGAAAGCATATCCTTGAATGATATCAGTGATTTTCATGCTACGCCTGGACTTCAGGGTTGGTTGAAGCCTTACCAGTTTGCCTCTAGGCAGGATACTTAAGGTTAGAGGAGCTTGTTCACACTCCCATGTTCCTATTCCCTTTGTTCCTCCAGCTGTGTGTGGCTTCACTGTCAGAGACCCAACCTGCAGCCATCACCTACCACTGTCTGATGCTTTGCAGAGTCAGAAACGTGGGGTGTTAGTAACAGCCCTGAGTTTTTCTGAAATGCTTCTCATCATCATATTCGAAAGACCATACAGAAGTAGAGAAATTATTGTCATCCCTGGTTTGAAAATAGAAACACGGACGAAAGGAGATGGTAATTCTCCAAATGCCAGGGATACCTCTCAGGGCAGCTGCTTTGGACTCTGCAGACATAATGTCCTTGCTACAGAAGCTAGACTGTACTGTTGAATCTCTGAAGGGAATAGGAAGGATGATTATAAAATGAAAGCAAGTCTGCCAGATACAAATAACTTGGTAATCAGCACTGATTAGAAAGGAACTACAGTGCAGACTGAAGTACACGACAATTTAATAGCTCATTAGAATAAGTTATTAAAAAATTAAATTGCTGAATCTCCATTGGGAACCAATTTGATTGATCAAATATCTTTCTTTGAACATTTTAGTAAATATTGATACTTAGTGAGGTAAGTACTGTCTGACCACTGATTTTTACAGATAGCATGCAAGTGTGGGCTTTCATCTTTATTCTTTATGTTGCAAAAATTATGTCTTTTTTAATACTGATATAATTACTTTATGGGTATTTGAATTTAATATTTTGCAGGCTTAATTTAACCAGTGGCAGAACAGTAAAAAGTGCCAACTTTAATTGTGAAAAATGAAGAACCGCTCAAGGCACCTATTCTGTTGCTGTTTCTTGTCATTGGGCTACCCACAGTCTTCCCATTCTTGCTCCACCTAAACACCTACATCAGTAGTGGTATTCCCCATTTCTTCACGGGTTGGGACTTGCCAGAGTGCACGGAGAGTTTGTAGCTCTGCTGTGCAGTTCAGTTGTTTGCAAACAGCATGTGTGTTGTGTAAATTGCAATTCCAGGACATCCCCTCTTTTACAACAGACCTGTGAAACATATTAGGAAATTCTGCACTCCCCTGAGGAGAAGGGAATGCTAAGCCAGCAGCCTCCACATCTTTGGGCTGGGTGTGCAGTGAAGCAGCATTCTGTAGCTGTGGTACTCCTGTCTCTGGGGTTCAGGAAAAGTGCCAGGTCTGTGCAGGGGGAAAATATTGGGAAGAGGCAACTCTGGGGTCACATGTACGTCCTTGGTTAATGTCCTTCCAGACCTAAGGGATCTAAAGATTCTTAGAATTGACAAGTGGGGATTCCTCCTCTGGGCAATGTTTGGTGCTCTCTGACAGCTGCATGAGAAGCAATGCCAAACAAAACCATTTGGGTGAATAGTTCCATTTCAAAACTCACTTTGGTGAACTAAAACCAACATGACTCATAGTTCCTCTTGCTGGCTGTATACCGTCACTTGCTGTCTCTGCAGTTTTCAGTTTCACTCTCTCTGCTTCTGTGACTGGGAAACGGCATCTTTCCAGCGTGCATTTCTACAAGCATTTCAGGGAAGTGGTGGGCTCTGCTGGCCATCAACAGAGTTCAAAAAGTCTTCTTAACCCTGTTACTGTAGCTAGGCAAACTGAACACAAAAGGAATTCTTATCTACCCAATCTCAGCTGCCCCAAGTCCTAATTTAGACAAGAAATATCTCTCAACACTAAGGGTTAGAAAATGATCACATAGGGTCGATTTTTTTTTACTGTTTCTAAGCCAACCTAGAGAGAACAAATCCTGCTCCCTTATCAAGTGTGATAAGCCAATGAGTTGATGAAGGCTAGGATATGCAGTCTTTAATATGTACAAATAGAACAAGCAAACTGCCTCTTCAGGATTAATAAAGCTACTTTTTCTTACAAAAAGTAACAAGTAATTTAAACAGAGGCCTAGCATAGACAGCTTTGATGAATATAGTTAGGGCTGTATTTCTCAGAGGTGAAATATCATTAAAAATGGTCTCTGCATTTACTGGGTGGACTTTCCATAGAGTGCATGACAAGGGAGAACTGCACACAAAATGGGTGAAACTTGTGGTACAGTTCTTTCACTTACTAATTTGTGTCCTTTTTTTAAAGATAGAGAAGCCAAACCTATCAAAAAATGGAAGGGTGTTTTCCTTTGAATACAGTTGTTTCTGTTCCTCTTGATTGAGCAAGTAGGAGCAAGAGCCTTAAGTACAGCCAGAATAACAGATAGCTTGGATTCTCTTTTGTGATCAGTAGTTGGATCATGTTGGTAAATTTTCTCTATTAATACAAACCACTGAAACTCTCCTGCACTTGTTCAAGATGCTTCAAAAGCCTGTTTTATTCTAAACAAGAAAGAAAGTGTTCTTCAGTGAATGCAACATGAGAAAAAACCCTGACTTTTATGGGTCAAATATTGCTCATTTTATTCATACTGCTGCCCTCAATGGAATGAGTCCTCCAGACACAGTGAGAAAAATCTGACCCTGGGTAGCTGGCACTCAGGATGAAACTGATTTGAGGATCTCCTTTGAGGGGATTTTCTTTCTGTGACATTCAGTTTTGGGCCTCCCTATGGATGGCTCAGGAGGTAGGCAGAATACCCAAATTGCCTGGTTTGTCTCAATGCAGGGGTCAACTGCTTATCTTGGCTTGCTGAAGCTCCTTGATGTGATGGCTTCCTCTAGCAGAGAGCTCCCCTGCTGTCATTGCACTTGGGCTCCAGGGATGTGAGGAGGAGGTCTGCAGCAGGAGAGGCCCTGTTTTCCTTCCCATGAACCTATAAAAAACCTATAAAAGAACCAAGACAATTTTCACAAACTCAGGCTCTGGAAAGATGAAGGGACAACTATGTTAAATTGCATAGGAGAGAAGGTCCTGGGATAAACATCCCAGGACACACAAGTCCATGACCACACACTGGTTTTGAGTTACAGGGCTTTTGTGGAAAAACTTGTTATTCAAGAACCTGGTAATCTGTTCATGAAGGAACGTGACATTTGTCCAGGTCCACTGTTTCTGGTTAGCTCCCTTGGACACACATTAGTGGCACAAGGGGCATCATGCTCTGATCTCAGCAGGAGAAGATGCTTAAACATGTTTCCGGTTCTGGACTGCACCTGTGAAGTGCTCTGCACTCTGACCTGATCCTACAACTCAATTTGAGCAGCCTTCCTAAGCCTAGTCCAACAAAATATAGTTTTTCTGTTGAACATAGATGTGAAAAAACATACTTTAATTCAAAGTAATTAACACTGTAAAGAAAATTAATAAGACTAAATAAATCATGAACAGCTATAACAGTGACTAATGCTGTTCAAAATCAGGTTTGGGCATTGTCTTCACTGCTGTAGTAATTCTGACTCATTTGTGTAAACCCAAATAAAAGGCCAGAGGTGTTTCATTGGGAGCTGTGGTTTCACTTGCTCTTTCCGTTATAGTGGGTGCTGCATGCAGAAAGCTCTGCTGCCACATGCAGTGCGTGAGACTCTGGATAGATGAGAATCAGAAGAATGCATTTATAAAGAAAAAAGGTCCATAAACCTATCAGGAAAGGAATAAATCAGAAACTGCAGAAGTAATTTTTTTTAAAAGTCCATTGTGATTGAAATGGCTTAAAGTGCTTGACATTTAAAGTTTGACTTTATATGGCAAAAGATAAATCTTAATGGCTTTTGTTTTTTGATGGTTTTGTGCTGGCAAAAATCAGATCCTTTGCAGCCTAAGTAGGTATGATCTAGATAAGATGCATCTTTGCATAGAATCTTTTGGAAGACTTGTGTCCCAAACTGATCAAAGTTAAAGATTTTTGTTGCTTGAGACTTGTTGAAGAGAGAAGAGTTTTTAGAAAGCCCAATGAGTTGCTCTGTCACAGGACAAAGGATCTTCCACTCAAATTCACGCTGCCTTCATGACCACTGCTATCCTCAGGCATCTGGAGCACCATCTATGCACCAGGGAGCTGGGCTCTGCCATTCTCAATGGGGGCACCTTCTTCTGTTGGAAGAGAGGAGTGGATAAAAGCCATACAGGTGTTTTATCCTGTTTGCAGCCTGTCTCACAGCCTGGGGTTAGAGAGAGAAGCTGGGGCATGCTTCTTCCTTTGCCTGTCATTGTGCATGATTTCCAGCCTCTTACCTACAAGATGTTAGATTATTTGAGTTTAGTGGGGGAAATCCATCAGGCTGCTGAGCATCTTTGGTTCTCAGGAGGTATGTGACTGGGAAGAAAAGCCACCTAACGTCTCCACATCAGAAATTGTTTGCTTTTCCTTCTGCTTAATCAGAGTATAAAATGATTAAAATGATTAAGCAAAACTCTCCTCCCTAAAACTTTAAAATAGATCTCTCTTCTTGCCAAAGAGCATAAACTCTGAACAATTGGCTAACCCCAAATAATGCCCATAAAGAATGATATCTTTTTTATTGACACTAATTATAGATCCATTATGCCCTTCATATTACTTTGAGAGCCTGCAGAAGCCTTAAAAAACCTGTGATTTCAGCTGAGCTATGTTGCAGGGGAAAATGGGCTATTGTGAGCCTTTATGTGAAAGCAGAACCATTCCACCCGCCCCTGAAACAAGAGTCACCTCTGATAGTGAAGACAGCACCCATATGGGCAACCGATGACAACTTAATAGTGGAGAAAGGAGCACTGGGAAAAGGACATGGGGACAAAGTTCTACTCTTTCAGGAGATGTAGGGAGATCTTTCATCTCCCTGCTAAGCAGCCAGGTTCACGGTTCTTTGGATCTCCTTTCAAAGACTGCTCAGTCTGCCAGCTGCAATGAATTCAGTGAGTGTTACTGAGACATGAAAGGGAGAATATTTTCCTTCAAGGATTCAAACTCATGGGACTAGGGAGTCAATGCCTAGTGTTTGGCCTCCAAAGTAATTTGGTTTTGTTAGGAAAAAAGCTTGGTCTTTGTCAAAAGAAATAAAAAGAGAAAGAAAAAGGAGAAAAAGAATGGGGGATACTTGGAAGTGCTTAGCAGCACCCTGTAGCAGACAGGCTGTGAGACTGGGAGTCAGCCAGCCTGGGCCTGAGCTTCACCCCTGCTGAATAATCCTCTGTGCCACCATAGTCAAGTCTTTCGTCTCGTTGGAATCTCTCTCCCTGGCCCTCCACGCTAAGCTGCCCGGAGGCATTAGGCAAAAGGGAGTTCCACCCCAGTGATGTACTGCTGCTGTTTACTCACGGGCCTGATGGTGAGCCGTGCTTCCTGTCAGCATCAGTGAAGCGTTCACTCTGAGACTAGTCACCCAATGCAGCTCCAAGCTGCTGGGAAGAAAAAGGAATGTATTACTGAGATATTTTATTGTTCCACCTTGTGTTATAAAATATTTATCTCAGTGGTACTGTCACGTGCCCTGACATGAAGAATGACATCCTCCATCTCAGGCATTCACTGTATTTATAGTTCATATTGCTGTTTTTAATACGAAAATGCTCTTATTGTACCTATAATGAGAAATAAATCAAATAAAGGGCTTACGTTAGGGAGGATGGTGGTGTGGCTGTTTAACATTTTAGGAAAGGTGGAGGGAAAAGATATTGAACCAGTTGTGGTGCTTGCTTTGATCTGATCATGGCGGTTACTAACACAGATTGTCAAACTGGAGATGAGCTTATGAAAGGATATAAATGTGCTTTTTATTGAACAAAGTAGCATTCCAGAAAAGGTGGTTTCAAAGACAACAAGCTCTTTAATTACAGCCTTCAGGGGCATTGTTTGATCACTGTAAATAAGCTGCTTTATTCTGGGCTCTGCTAAAATGTTGGTTTGGGGTATTTTTGCATTATATTGCATACATCTTTCTCAAATCAAAAGATTCTGTTCTCAAGGTTACTTGATTTACATTTACAAAGAGTTACATTTTCTTTGTGACTTGAGTGGGAAAAACAAAGTTATTGTTGTGCAACAACAAATAAATGTTTAAAAAGTGCATTTTAATTTTAATTTTAATTTTATTTTTCAATATAGGTGTGAGGGAGTGCACATTACACAGCTGAAGTAAAATCTCTCAGGGTCACATTGTCAAAAAGTGGGAACATTCAAAATGTTTTAAGATTAATTATCATGGCTTTTAAAGGAAAAAGAACTTTTATTTTCCTTTTTGAAAGCTATGCAGTTTCTTCAGCTCCCTTTTATCAGCACAAATATTTGCAGCAAATGCCTCGGTAACATTTTTCTCGTCTGAATGTAATCTTCGTTGTATTATTCCAGGCAAACTGCCAAGCAAGGGCTAAAATCAGGACCAAAGCAATCTAGTTGCAGACAAATATGTAATTAAAATCAATACTTTATGTGCAATTGCACCCCCAAAAACGTGGCTGGCAGATTTTAATTTTTTTTAATATATATATATATTTTTAATACTAGTACCAATAAAAATGAGGTTTCTGCAATCATGGTTTCAGTCTGTGAGCCATCATCCACCCAACTACTCACCCTCATAATCTTTCAACCTCTTGGCCTATTTCAAATACATCTGGTAATATACATTTTACTACTGATAAGCTGTTGAAGTTTGGTCTCTGATGTCTCTACCTGGATGGAAAATGTGGTGGCATACCTCCATAACTTCATGGTTATATGATCTATCTATCCAACTTCTACAAATGAAAAGTACCATCCTATGGTCTTCACTGGTAGTATTACAAAGCATTTTGTTTGCCAGTGGATTATGTACCCATGTTTATTTCTTTGATGGTAAGACAATGAGCTCCCTTGATTTTAATTTTTGTGGGGGCTTTTGTGGTATCACTCTGTTGCAGATATAGATTGAAATAGGGTTAAATATTCTTCAATAACCATTTTTTAAAGAACTTTAGCCCCTTAACTGCTCCATTTAGTGGATGAGGGAAAGGCTGTGGATGTTGTCTACTCAGATTTCATTAAGCCTTTGGCACTGTCTCCCACAGCATTCTCTTGGAAAAGTTGGCAGCCCACAGCTTGGACAGGTGTACTGGTTGCATGGCCGAGCCCTGAGAGAGGCGGTGAAAGAACGACAAGAAAGACATTGAGGTGCTGCAGTGTGCCCAGCGAAGTAAAATGGAGCTGGTGAAGGGGATTGAACATAAATCCTATGAGGAGCAGCTGAGGGAGCTGGGGAAATTTAGCCTGGAAAAGAAGGCTAAGGGAAGACCTCATCACTCTCTAAAACTTATCTGAAAGAAGGTTGTGGTGAGGTGAGGGTTGTTCTCTTCCTCCAGGCAACCAACTGACATAACAAGGGAAAATGGCCTCAAGTTGTGCCAGGGTAGGCTCATCTTGAATATTGGGAACAAAAATTCTTCACTGAAAGAGTGGTTAAGCATTGGAACAGGGAAGTGGTGGAGTCACTATCCCTAGAGGCATTAAAAAAGTGAATGGACATGGCACTTCATGATCTGTACTAGCAGCAGCCAGCCTCCTGATGGGAGCTGTAGCAATATCCAGAGGCAACTGAGTTAGTCTGTGTTGGATTGCTCAGGGACTGAAGAGAGCAAACAACTATGCACTATTACAATAAGAAAACTGGATTGTTCTTTTTTTGTTAAAGGGCAGCAGCTCTCTTGGTCTTCTGCTCAGTACCAGAATTGTCGAAATTGTGCTTAAACAGCATGTTTCTTCACCTGGCACTGGCTGATATATGTGTGGCACTATAATCCAGAATGTCTCTGAATTAGTCATCCTCCTGGTGTGCAGCAGAAAGCCTGCTGTGTGTTTGGAACCTAAGTACAGCAGAGCCCTTAAGGCTGTATATGGCCCTCAGCAAGAGAAACCAGGGGATGTTGCCCCATCCAGCCTGCAAAAAGCATCTTCCAGTTGGTTTTTTACTTTTTTTTTTTTTTTTTAATCAAAATTCCTTCTCCAGAGGGTTAAAACACTGTATCTTCTTCAGGGAAGCTGAGGATTTTCTGGTGTCCATCTCAATTGTTGAAAACATTGCACAGGTTTGTCTGGACATGTATCCACAACAGAGCACACTTAACCAGTTGCTCAGCATTACTCCCAATCATTCTCCTGTTGGTTTTGGTGCTCTTTTGAGGCTTTGGGTAGGTTTAGGCTAAAACAAGAGTAAGTTATGCTCAGACTGAGCTCCCAGTGACTTCAGCTGAGGTCAGGATGATAGTCAAGTGCTTGTCATTTGCAAGTGCTTCAGCAGAGTTAATAAATAGATCCCAGACTCAGTAAGAGATGCTTATCAGCCCAGGCTATGTTCAGGACTGGAATTGTTCTTGAATGATCACTAGGAAGATCAGTCAGCTAATAGTTGGGGTTTTTTGGTGTGACACCTGGGTGGAAAAAAAAAAAGCGCTAAGCATTTTTTTTTCTTTTCTCCGCACCATCCCCACCAACTACAAGAACTGTGGAGTAAAAAGTGTTGCTCCTAGGGAAGGGAGTTCTGCTGGCAATGATGTTATTTCATTACAGGCATCTCAATTATTGATTGCAACTATGTAGCCAAAGGTCAGGTTTTTTTATCTCATTGCCTGATACCATTCTGCTCACCCAGGTTAAAATAAAAAAAAAGACAAGACTTTAAACTGAACAAGATGCAAGTGAGGGCTTAGAGCAATTGTGTGCAGGAAACTCTGTCTTCTCAGAGGAGATAAAGCAAAGGGCAAAATTAACCCTGAGAACCCTTTGGGGAAGGGAAAAATGGAAATGAGAAAAAAAGTATTTTAAGTAGCTGAACAGTATTAGTAGGAGAGCAAATTAATACACTCAGCAATGCATTGGGAGTTGAAATTAGAACGTTTCTCACCACAAGGGAAATGAAACTTTGAGATGAGACTTCAGAAGGGGCTCATCCACATCACTTCAGGACAGATCTTGGTGAGTTCTTGGGAGGAAATGCACAGAAGAATGGAAGCTAGTATTAAAGTTGACATTTCTGATGTTCTGTGTTCAATGCAATTCTATCTACAAATGGAACACCGTCTCTTCACTGCATTGCCTTTATATATAGTTAATTGATCCCATGACCCAAAGCTTCTGCTAATCCCCTGCAGAGACCAAGAGGAATTTTCCTTCTTCTGCAAAGCTTGGGTTTTGAGTTTTTTGGCTTTATTCTTCTCCCTGTGCACCTGCTTCTGAAACAGTAAAGGTTGACCACAACTAGAATGGAGAAGTGGGAGATGATTTTCTCAGGACAAGATACAGGTCCAGGTTTTGTTGAGGAAGTGCTGAAATGCTTGGCTGGATTGCCTTGTTCCTGTTCTCAATGTTCTGAACATCACAGATAAAAAAGGAATTTTCTGCTGCCAGGTCAGAATCAGTATGTTCATTTCAACATGAGACAGGGATTGCTGTTGTTAATTTGCCAGTTTCCCAATTTCTTGTACTTTCTTCAGGTCTTGTGTTACTACGGGAAGCTCAAATGGTGGTTGCACTTTGACGTCTCCTGTCCTCTCCCTGGGCACCTTCCAGGGTCTGTGGGTTTTTGTCTCCTGCTGTAGTCTGTTGTTTCCTGTGGGATATGCTAGGCCCTGTGCTGTGCAGAGGCACCCTTAGTGCCTGAGCTCCACTGCCTGCTGGTTTCAGGAGACACCTTCTGACAACCCAGGTAATCCTATGCTCTACCTTGCTCCATTTTGGTCTAATAATTTGGAAATGTAGGTTCTTCAGACCTTGTCCTCTTTGCATGCATTTAAGAACAGTGTACACAAAGAGCTGATAGAGAGTTCACTGAAGCCACGAGATGGTTTTTCTCATGACCCTGAGAAAGTAAATGAAAATTAGGTTATCACAAGATAAGTATTATTTCACATAGTTTAAGTATTATTTTTTTCACTCAAAGATGTAAGGACACTTGACAAAGTGAGAAAAAGCTAAATAATGCTTTTCTTTCCTTTTGTGGTTTTTTTCAGGCTCTGTCTATGAGATGTTTGGAAATGAATGCTCCCTCTCAACAGGAGAAGTCATTAAAGTTATTGGCTTCAAAATTAATAAGCTCGTAGCAAGTACCTGTGAGAACAATGAAGGCAGCCAGTTTTCAGCCAAAGTGGAATTACCACTAAATTTTCCTGGTATAGTATTTCATGCATACATGTTTTTGAGGAATTATAACCCTGTGTAATCACCTTTGTTCATTTTATTGATTTGCTGTCTTGATTGATATTTGAGGTTACAGCTCAGCTGTCAAGAATACAGTTTTATCAGATGATACAAGACACAGTCAACTAATTTTTAAATTTCAACTCTTACAGTCCTTTCTCAAACCTGGATAGAAATGATTAATATTATAAAATTTTGTAGTAATGCTTTCTACACTTGGGATCCCTTGGTGAAAGAAGTACAAAAAAAGTATTCTTCATTTACTTATGACTGTGCCAAAACCTGTCTGAGCTGAAATCTTCCTTGTTGTGTTATTAAACTATAATTTATTTACCATTACTACATCTGTATTTTATTATTTTGGGCACAAAATATTTTCAATACTTTGTTATATTCTGTTTCTATTTTAATTATTTATTTTATCTATGGTGGCCAGAGTGGCTGCTCCATGCCTGGAAACAGGAGTAGAGGGTAATGGATGTATTTTTCTGCTTAAGAAAACACTTTAACTGTTCTACAGAGAAATCCAAATATATCCATATTTTGGAGGATAGACTTGAAATTTGGCATGTGGTGACTTGTTATTTGAACTATATCTTCCTCTCTTCACATTGTCATGTTAAGGAGAGCTGGCCAAGTACTGAACCCAGCACTAGTTCATCACATGTCATATTTATTAATTTTTGAGTGCTGCTCTCATCTCAGTTCCTGTACTGTTAGCGTCTGGCAGTGTTGAATAGGGAAGTGAATGGAGAACAGAGGGAGAAGTGTGTATCCCACGTGAGTGTCCCACATGTGGGAGTTGGAGGAGGCAAACTATACTAGGAAAAAAGTAGAAAATTTTGGACCTCAGAGCAGGACAGAAGAATGGAGACTTTCCATGCAAAGATCAAAGACTGGAGACAGGTGCAGGTGGTTTCAGCAGCAGAGGAAGACCCCACCCAAAAGTTTTTAAGTAGGGCATTTCCTATGCTCGAGTCTTGCAGGCAGCAGGGGTAATGGGAGCCCCTCGGGGAGAGGAGATGAGCAAGCTGGAAAACTGCATGAGGAGGGCAGTGGGAGTGGGAGGGAGGAGAAGTTATGGGACACCTGCAGATAGAAGCACTGGTACAGAGGACACAGGACACAGCAGAACTGAAGAGTCTGAGATCATGCCCAGGACTCGCTCTGGCCATCAGTTTAGCTAATGCACTGAATGACACTACAGTTTTGTAGGAAAAAATAGCAAATATTTAATTAGTGTTGTATTGTACTGCAAGCACATGGGAAATTAAATTGATGCTTCATGGGAAACGTAATATGAGTGTTTTCGAGTGTTTGAGTGCTTGACTTAATAACCTTATTGATGCTCTTCTGAAGTCTTGCTGAGTATGACAGAATGTGTGCACGTGCATGTATAGGGTTTAGGTTATGCCAGTGTCTAGACTGGGATGTGCTTTTTTTGCAGAGGGCGACAAGACACACTTCTTGAAGCAAATAAATTGTAAACGTCCGTGGGAACACACTGTTTCATCTGAATTCTATGAAAAATATCTTCCACCATGCTTTTATTTGCCATCTCTAAAATACAGATTTCTCTCTGAAATAGTTGTGCATATATAACTCTCCCTTCCCCCACCAGTAGATCCTCAATTTAATTTCACATTTTTTTACCCCGTGAATCAGAAGCATTTGTATGACCACTTATTAAAAGACTTCTTTTGGAATGTCATTTTCAAGCACTAGTAGGGCCCAGATATAGTGATCAAAGACCTTTTAATCATCTGTGGCTATCTAGAGATACTGAAATATGACTCTCCTATGAACTCTCAAGATACTTGGTATTTTTCTTGTAATCCAAGTTTCTCTGATATTATTAAAATTTCTTCTATCTCTAAAATGCACATACCAATAGAAAGTCACATTCTAAATCTTGATTGGCATATGAGGTTGAACATTTGAATCCTAAAATATCCAACACAACAGAGTGATAAAAGTAATCCTAAATTTATTAATATCAAAACTCCTGATTTTTAGAACAGAATGACTTGTAATTTCAAATGCTTGAACCTGGTGAATCGGGATTTATTTGCATTCAAGTGATCAGTTTTACATCTTGACATTTGGATGCTGTTGCCCTACTGAGCACATTTTCAAATTCTATCTAATCACTACAATTTTCATGCATAGTTATGAACTCTCCCAACCAGTGTTCTAGAAAACTGGGTTATTTCACTTGAAAAATAAATTCAGAGTTCATTTTGCTGAAATTTATCATTATTATCCTCCACATGACGGGTATTACTGAACAGCAGCACTGAAGAGGGGCATAATGACACTTTTTATTAGCCCAACAGGGAGCACCTCTTTTCTGTTTTTCTCTGTATATGTACTCTTATGCATTCAAGAGCTATTTGGTAAGATGTAAATTTGTCATTTCTCTAATTTAGTTCTTAGCTGAAGAATGATTCTGCTCTGCAGAGTCAAGATTTCCCAGTCTCTTGCTCTTTCTTGACCTTTTTCCTTTTCACTTTATTACATACACGTGCTAAGCACTAGCTGAAACACTGTACATGAAACATGGCTTGCCCCCATCTCCTGAATGAAGCACAGAACTGAATTGCAGATGTTCTTTTCCACGCTGCCTTTGACTTAATTCAGTAAAAATATCGGCAGGTCTCCAGGAGGCTGACCCTATATTTACATTGTACGTATGGTGCTCTCTTACCAGTGTTGATGCAAAGAAATCTTTTGCTTTGATGCTCTTTTCCATTTCCTTTGCCATGAGTTCTTTTGCGTGCCAGGGTCTCACGTATCCTTTTACTGTCTGCATGCTGGCACAAATGAGCAATGCTCCTATTTAGGTTACTCTGGGGATAGCGGCTCTGAGAGTGAAGAACTGGGCTCATTGGCTTTAAACGAGCCTTACTCTTTGTCTTACTGAGCGTATTTGCAGTCTTCAGAACTCCTTTTTTTCTGCTCTGGCAAATCAGATCCTTGATAAAGGCCTAATCTGCCCTTTGCATTAGAGAAACCGCTGCAACCGCAAGTTCACTATCTGTGTTATTCGTTTTATCCTTATTCTAATTTGTTCTTTTTCATGCCTCAGAGGGCCAGGCTATTCTTTCTGTGCTCATATATTGGGTAAAAAAATAGAAGTCTGCTGTTACTCTAGACACTTCAATGGCTACATCTAACCACATTTTGGACTACAATTTTCACTTCTAGCAAATTAGCAGACAGGTAATTTGCACAACAGCTGAACTGTGTGCTGGCACAAATGACTACATTTCATTCTGTCGTATTCCTTCTGCAAAAACTATTACCGGACTTCCCCCGTTCTCATGAGGTCCCTAGCTGTTGCTGCTGCTCATTCCTACATGGTCTAACAGACACGTAGCTGAGCATGACTGCCCCTTTAAGTGGTCATCTTCTGCAAGTCAAAAGACAGGAGACTTGTCAGTGACCACACAGCACACCCATGGAAGAACAGGCATTAGCCATTAGAAGGCTCATCTCAAGAGGAGGTGAGGGAGAGGTGGCCTTTGGAATAGGATGGGGAGAGGAGGATGCTGAAGCAGAAGAGGAAGAGAGTAGGTGTTGGAGGTGGGGGAAAAGAGGAATAGCAATTAAGTCAGCTCTAGAGAAGTTAGAAACTGTGCTCTTCCCAATCTTTTGCCTTACTTGGGGAACAGAAATTGCTAGTCTGGGAGAGATGATTTTTCTGCTCTTCTTTTTTCTTGGAGGCTGCCTGCTACTCTACTAGGCAAGCCTAACTACTGGTTTTCTCAGCTTTCCATGGGGGAAAGAGAGTAAAAAGGATACTCCTTTCCTTCAGGACTCTAATTAAGACTGAAAATAAGAAGTCTATAAAGCTCCAGGGTGGTACATTTTACACTACAGCCAGTAAAAGAGAGCTGCATATACTGTTCTGCAAAAAGGTAGTAAAAATATCCATCTATCAAAACATGCTTTCCCATAGCACATTCATTCTTGTGATCCTCTGGCTATGTTTTCTCTCTCATACCAGTGAAAATAATTTTCTCAGATTCTCAAACTCACTCTCTATCAACCTGTGCACCAATTAGTAAAATTTCTTGAAAAGATGGGCCAATGATATTTGGGGCATACTAATCATCATATTATGTCTAGGCAGGCACTTTAGCTAGTGAAATGTCACTAGGTACAGAAGCTTCCTGGAGTGGAATGGTTATACTTTCCTGTAGTGTTATTCCTATGTGTAGTTTTCTTGTCTGATTGTTTTATTTTCCCCCAAACCATTGGGCATCAGTGCACTTTGGTTGTAGACCAGATTGCATTTAGAAAGTATATCTATAGGAGCAATAATGCCTGATCTTGATAAACCAGATGGACTTTTTTCCAAATTTGTTATTTCCATCTGTCTTTCCCCCTAACGGTCCACCCAGATCTCTTGGGAAAGTCTAATTGAATTTGATTCAGTCATTTTATGGTTTATGGAAAAGTAAAAAAATATTTTTGCTTGACCTCAAAATGTCCAAATTTTAGCGTCTGAAACTTGCCATATGTCTCCTCCTCCTAGAGATTTCCTTGTTATCTTAGATTTGGAAAAGATTTGTTTTTGCAGTTTGATTCAAAGTGATTTCAATAAGGTTCTGAATGGTTCCAGCTAATATTGTTTCTGGGTTTTTGTGGTTTTGTTTTTTACATATGTGTAGTATCAAGGAGAGCACTTATGAGAGGACACCATGGCAGATCATGGCAGTTAGATAGGAACTACAGTGACTTCCACCCAACATATCAAAAGAGCCTTTTATATATTTACCTATTTTCTATACAGAGAGAAACATACGGAACTTTGCATGTTCATAGCCGCTCAGAAGCGGCTGTTAGCTGCCTTCACTTCAGGATTCTCATCACTACAGAAACTAAGTATTCAAGGCCATGTGGCTCTTCACTTGCCTAAGCAAGCATTCTCTCGCCAAAATTAAGAAAACCAGCAGAACAGAAGGCAAACATTTTTCTGTTCCCATCCTTGACAAAGCCAGTCTGCAAGGGGATAATCAGGTGTCTACTTTTGTATGAAATCTGGTAATTATCCTTCCATATGAAACCCACTTTCCAACCTAGTTTGTTACTGAAATAGTTGCCTTCCAAATAACTTTGTAGTCCCAGCAAAACTATTGTCAAACTCATAAAAGAGCAGAATGTTTCTCATACCTGTATGTTGCTAAATGTTTTCAACTGGAAGTGCTTTTTGGCACAGTTTATGGAGGCTTTTCAATGCAGTTCTGGGGGGTTTGTAGGAGGCATACACTTGCTCCTGTATCACAGATGGGTAAGCATATTTACTGCCTTTGGGACACATTGTAAGTATTTTGAATATACTTTTTAATGAAAACTATTCCTATTTGCTTTCTCCCAGCACTGCCAGGAGATAATACCCATCTTGTGCTTGTAAAGCATGATACTAGAACACTGTTTGTCTTTTCCACAGTTTCAGTTTGTCACTGGTGACCTGACACAGCGATACTTTCTAAATGCTGATGAACCTGTTTGTGTTGATCTGCACTGACAGCTCCAGTAGTGATCAGGACTGTGATAGATAACTTCCTTGTTAATAATTGTGTTAAAAATGGCTTTGAGAAACATTACAAATATCAGTGGGAAAGAAAAGTGTGTTGAAGTTGTACTTTGTACATTCATGCATGTGGTTTCCTTCCAGCCCAGGAAAAAGCCTGCAGGTTTTCCTTCAGTGAGGACATTTATATAGAGGATATATTGACGCAAGAGTACTGATTTCACACAGGAAAAGCTGGCTGTCATACAGAAAACTGTGAAGGCACAGAACTGCAGAAAGAAGTGACATTGGCACAACTGATGACTTTTTCTGCAGCACATCAAATAGGCTATTACTGCTTAGGCTGCTGACAGGCCCTCAGAGATGTTAGTTCCCAGAGTTACTAGTGGCCACACTGGACACCCAGAGCCAAACACGGCCAATCTGGTGATGAATTCAGTTAAAAGGTACTCAACAGACAGAATCTTAATTATGTCTCCTTTAACAAGAGTGGTGCTAAAGTTACAAAGTGAAAGTATGGCATCTTGTTACAGTGAAGCCAGAATCACAGCAATCCTGTAGGCATAAAGAAACCCAAAAAAATTTTTAAAAGTCTGTTGTGATGGAAGTAATTGTTTGATACATCCTTTTAAAGAAATACAGTCTCAGGGACACCCTGCTACCATGAAGGGCCTTCAGTTGAGTTTATTATGGTCAGCAGTGAAAGTCAGTAAGGGAAAAGATGTGGAAGAAAATAAGCACATTGCTTATTTTTAACAGAAGCAATACCCCCTGATCTAATTTGTTAAATTATCCCACAATGAGGGGAGGTCTAGAGAAGGAAATGGGTGTCTTCCCAAGATCCAACTGCAACTGTGTGTTCTGGCATCATCCCACCTTGCTAAAGTCTAGGTATCTGCTGGGATATCCTGCACTTTTCTCACATTCTGGTTCCCACAAGAAGGAAGTCATGATCAGTGTGGATGCAGTTCCCACACTAAATGGCTGGGGACAGCTGGATAGGACATTTAAAACCTTGCAGACATGGCTCAAACTACTCACGGGCCTTGAAGCTGCCATGAAAATGTCCTTAGTGCTACCAACCGGCTCCTTGGTCCCCATCCCATGCTTCCTCCTTAACAGCCAAAATGAGAGTATACCTTTACCACAAAGTGCCCTCTCTGTGGTCCAGAGGAATCAAAAGTGTGGAGGAGCGAGACCATAGGATTTTTGCTGATTGGCTTGGCAGATAAAGGGAGAAAAGGCACAGTATTTGCCAGGGAGCTTGGCTTCTTTGTCACTGTAGCTGTAGCTATTGGTTAATTTGTGGCTAGCAAACTTGGCCTGGAAATAACCTCTATTCTCAGTTATATTCACTTGAAAGCAAGTCTTTGTCAATGCCTGTCTCAGGAAGCTGCACTGCAATTCCATAAGACAGCATTCGCAATGCTGCCACACCTTGTGAAGAAGACAGCTGAATCACACTGTTCAGCTAAGCCCTGCTTTTTAGCCCTCTCAACCCTCCAGTTCGTCTTCCTTTATAAAAACCCCCACACAAATATAGAAATGTACACATTTTTCTTGCAACGCAAACTCCTAATGAGACAGATCCAAAGGGCATGATTAACATGAAGTAATAATGTCCCTAGGGGTTAGGGAAGCTCAGATACAGCTTCTGCCTTGCAGAACTTCAGCATTTTAATTGCCTCGTGATGGCTGGAGTGCTACAACACCCAGACTTTGAATTGATCCAGCTGGTGGACTGGGCTATCAGATACGCTAAAATCTATTTGCTCTTTCTTATCTGTAGGTTCTACTCTTTCATTTGTGATGTATCTTTAAACACACCTGGTCTAGGAATTCCCAGTCTTTGTTTGGAAGGTTACATAGTGTTGATGTTTAGACAGAAACTTATCCTGCATGAACTGATTACATTAATGTTGTGTTTCCTCATACCACATCTGCATTTAGCTCTTAAAGGTTGGTTTGCTGATGTTCCGGTTTGGCCAAATTTAGAAATACATCCTCTGACAGAAGGCAGGCTACAACCATCCCTCCCCCACCAGGTTCGGGAAAAAATAAATTTCTTTTGAAGGAAAGTGAAAGAGATAAAAAATATTTATTAAACAAACAAATAGGAAAAGGATGATAATGCTAAATAATAAAACCTTCTGCTCTGCTTAGAGAAACTTGGGGGAAAAATCAGAGTCCTTTTGTAGATCTCTCTCTCCCTCCTTGGAGCTGGGACGGGGTGGTGGGCCCACCTCCAGGGCCAAGGCCTTGGTGGAAAGTCCTCCCAATGTATTCTGATGTTGGAACAGTCCAGCAGAGAGAAAAGGAAAAAAAAAGGAAGTCCCAGGAAAACAAAAGTTCAAATCTCCAAAGTAAAAGGAGCTGAGAAAATAAAACTGCTGAAAGCCGACTGGAAAGAAAAGCCGGGTGTTCCCTTCCCTCTCGCTCTCCTGCCACAGCTGAAAAAAACCTCTCTGTCTCTGTGTGTCCTTGGAACATGAAAACAAACTGCTCTGAAAAAGTTTTGCTCAGTTTTTCCTTCCCCCTCTCAGGCTCAGTTTAAAGGCATAGAATGGCAAAAAAATTAGTTTCTGGGCATGGGGCAGCGATAGGGGATACACATCATAAAGTCACCCCAAGAGAGCTGAGAAGACAGATAGGAATTTAGGATGATTTTTCTTTTTTCTGTGGCAAAGAAGAATTTCATTGTGGACTAAGAATGCCGGATGTCAGAAATTAGATACACACTAGAAAGGGTTAATTGCAGCTACCCATACACTGTACTATGCAGATGATATTATCTCTGTAGAGTCTTATTTCTAGCAATCAAACTACCATCTATGAATTATTTGATGTGCTTTACTCCCCATTTTTATAACATTCACAGTTTAAAATTTGGCATGACTTGCTTTGTATATTTCCCCTTTCATAATGTAAGTTTTCTGTTCTTAGGTCTTTATAAGGTTGTGGCAGATAAGACTCCATATGTCAGCATTGAAGAAATTGCAAGAAAAGTCTCTATAGGGCCAACAAGGTTTGGCCATCCTTGTTTCTACAGCGCCGAGGATATAAAATTGGCAAACTTCACTATCAAACATGGTGAGCAGATCACCTTCAACTCAGTGGAAGAGGTCAATGGAACGATGGCTGTGAACTGTGTGGTGGTCAGAAATAACCAGACTCATTCCTTTACTTTGCCCCTTTCGCACGAAGGAGAATTCTACGAGTGTGAAGATGACCAGATATACACCCTAAAAGAGATTGCAGAATGGAAAATCCCTAAGTGCAGAAACCGGATTGTTAAACTTTCCAATACTTTACATATGTGGGACTCCTCTAGTCCATTTCCCAAGAATTTTGATGGCCATTTGATTCTCATGCCTGTCTATGAAGTTCAGGCAGTAATGAAATGTAAGTAGGAATTAAAATCAATGTTCTGTTAAACTTGGTGTAGCAAAGTAAAAAAGCACCCTTAAATACACAGCATTTGCTTAAAACAACCATGAAAGAGTCAGTTTGTCAAGAATTCCTTATCCACATTTGCCACAAATGTTAGTTTCAAGAGGAAAACAGATAAAAATAATACTTGCTTAGTATTTCTTTATCATCCTTTAATTCAGATTATTACCTTGCATTTCTTTCTGTTGCCGTTTTGTTGATCACTACAATTAAATCCTCACTGAAAATATATTGCTTAGTGAAAAGGTTGAGCTAAGGAATTCTGTTCAGTTTCCAGATTCTCTTTCTTTGTGTCTTAGACTTTGGCCATGGAGAAGCCACTTGATCAATTGTGGCTGTGGCTAGGAGGTAGAAAAAGAATAAAGACATACATGTTGCAATACACTTATTTATCATTTATTTTTCAGAATGAGTGTGTCACAGAAAGAAAAATCATATTATTTTATTCTATTGCAGAAACAAATATCAACTGAACATAAACACGAAAAACTCATGGATGGTTTCTGAAACCAGTAGGTTGACAAAGCAGAAAAATTAGAAAACCAGTATCTTTAAAAGTTTGTGTCCTGAGTTTTTATTTAAAAACCCCAAAATATTTATGGCACTAGTTGTTCTAGTTGTTCCACCCAAACATTGAAACAGCTGGGTTCTGATTGCAGGATAGTAGCTTAGCTTTTGGGAAGGTTTTGCTGCTTATTGCATTTACTAGAGGCAAACCAATGAGCTCCATAGAAATTTAATCCTAAGAGAAATATGCCATTCATGAGGATATTAAGCGGGAATCTTTTCACAATTGCGCATTTCTCTGTTGAATGATAATGATGTAAAAAAATGGATAAAAGAGACAGAAATAAAAGTGGGCAGAGACTGTTAACACAATATATATATGCTTATCATAAGACATTGCTGTGCTTGCTATGTGATTTAATGTGTGAGTTTGGAAAATACAACTTCACAAGATAACTTCACTCTGTCTGCTATAACTCCATCTAGATTCAGGAATGCAGCTCATGTCCTGAAGCTGGATTGACTCAGGTGTATTGCTATATCCACTTAGATATATGTGCAGAATCAATAGGAATTTGATGTCCCTAAAAACATTCAGAAGATTCAGAAATATTTTGTATTCACTTGTCTTCCAATCAGTTATTCCAGTGAGGATTGAATTTGTTGTTTTTATTTTAAGTTTCATGGTGTTCTCAACATTTAAGGAGCATTACATATGTCCTAAACTATTTAACTATTTAATACAAACTTGAAAAGTAGGCTTCATGGTACTACTTTTTTGTGAACCATGAAAAATAGATTTTCACCATTTTTAGGAGAACTATAAATAGAGACAAGATAAAGTATGAGAAATACTATCCACTATTAAAAAAATATTCCTGATAACTGGGGTAACTGATTACATTTTTACAGGCTGTGAGCAGGAATCCTCTATACTTCTCATTATTAATAATGAACAAGTTATGTGTGTGGTACTCTCCCAAATGCTCATAGAAAGTTTCATTTTCATTAGTAATTTTCCTTTGTTGTCTTTCCCTTGTGGTGCTTAGGATGTTTATCACCTCAAGGTGTCCATGTGACAAAAGCAGAGTTGAAACAAGCAGATCCTGAATCACTGTCATAGAACTGTGTCATATAAAGTAAATCTGATACCAACTTTGCAGTATAAAATATTGGTATGTCCTGCTACAAGGAAGTGTTAATCTGGAATATACTATCCCTTTGTGCAGGTCTATGCAGAATAAGTCTTATTGGAGAGAGTCATGAAATATTATTTGCTTGTTAAATGTTACTGCCTTGGTCAGCGATCTGTGGTGTCACTGACTTGGAGCCAAATTCTTAAGCAAGCCTTAATTACACAGTCAGCTTTGTTCTTGGAAGTTTTGCATTCAAAATTTTGCAAGTTCAGTTGTGGTAAAAGAACTGTTGTTCCCTCTCAGGTTGTTAAATTCAATGGCTCAATTCTGATAGTGAATAAAACCAGGTGATGCAGAAAAAGATGCAACAGTTCCAGAGAGGGACATTATAGTAAAATATCTTAATTCATAAACAATAACCTTAGACTTAGTTATATAAAGGCTTTGCCATTTTGTTAACTGATACTATTTCCTAATAAGTACAGATGTTTTAATTATTATAAATATCAAAATACCTTCTTTCTCCCAGTCTGCCCATAGCAGCAACATGTTGTTAATGGACTCAAATGCTATTTATTTGTTAAAAATGTTTTCCCACTTATTTCTTTAGAGAAGCCTTAAGTCCCTATGAAATCAAAGAATAAAAATAGGGCTCACACCCAAGAGTTTGAGAAGATAAACAACTGATTAAACTTGGAGGTGCTGTGGGGAAAATAGTGAACTACACTTTTCTTAAACTTTTTGTTCACTTGCAGACCTTATTCTCTCTCTTCGTGTGGTCTCATGCATATCTGATAACCATATCTCTCAAATTACAACAGTTCAGCTTTGGCTGGCCCTATTAATGGTGCACATTTGCACATGGATGCGTACGGGGAAGGTACTTTTAGTATCTTGCCAACAAGACGTGTATTTTATTTCAATGTCAGTGAAAACAAAACCCAATATATTTCTTTTTCTTTTCAGTTCGAAAGGACATAGTTCATATCCTCTCAGATCTGGATGTTGAGGTCAAGGATATAACAGACTGTTATGATATTGGCTCTTTCCTTCAGCCACTTTCTTTGGAAGATATATTTGAGAGAACAAGCAAAGAATTTCCTATGGTTGCTGAGATAATGGAAGGGCCTTCAGCAAGCCAAAAACCTTATAACTTATTGTCTACAGGGAAAGAGATTGTCATCTATAAAAAGTACCAGGCAGCAAGAGTCCTAGCCTCTGAGATGAGAAGTGATTCCTCCAAAAGACATTTTTTAATCCCTATGAGCTACAAAGGAAAGTTCAAGAGAAGACCTCGGGAGTTTCCAACTGCCTATGACTTAGAGATAGCAAGAAGTGAAAAAGAACAGCTTCATGTGGTAGCAACCAAAGCTTTTGTTTCCCTTCATAAAGAACTTTTTTCTGTTTCAGTTGGAGATCAGTTTCTAGTTCAGCAATGCCAGACTAGCGAAGTTCTGTATGAGGGAAGAAAGAAACTCATAGATGTTTTAGCTTGTGAGCAAATACTAAGTGATTCATATAAAAAAGTGCTCCTTCCCATGTACATGGAAGGTGGCTTTGTGGAAGTGATTCACGACAAGAAACAGTACCACCTTTCTGAGATTTGCAAAGAATTCCATTTGCCTTTTAATGTCAAAGTGTCCGTGAGGGACCTTTCCATTGAGAAAGATGTCTTGGCTGCTGCACCTGGTCTGCAGTTTGAAGAAGAAATCACAGACTCTTACTTGCTGATCAGTAGTGTCAGCAGTCCGGTGGAGAGCTGGGAGATTCCAGTGTATCGCTTAAACATGTTGGTCCATTTGCTGAGCAAAGATGTCCAGACAGTTGCACCACCTGTGACTAGGACAATGGTGGAAGAGGTCAGCAAAGAGGAATACTATATGTTACGAAGATATGAAAACCTAACCCTACATCCACCACCCAGGCCTCCCAAAAAGCCAACAACAGCAGCACCACCCGCTTCTGCAGTGCCTAAGCAAGGTGTGTCTGATGTACTACAGGCTCCAAAGGTAAGGCATCATGTCTTATCTTTGTCTTGCAATCACAGGTCATGTTCTGTGGGTTTAAAGTCTTCATTTCACTGTTGTATCCTTATGGCGTGTACACAGATGGCTCTCACCTCCCTGTAATAGGCAAATTAGCCATTACAGGCAAGAATGTCTAGAATCTCCAGTGTGTGTTAATTGATCCATGAAAAACAACGGAACCATGCTGACTCACAGCAGAAATCTTGGCTGTATAATTTTGCATGGATGATCCTTTACTGCACCATTCTAAAAGTGAAGGGAGAGACTTGAAGTGCCTCTATTTAAGTCTTTATTAAGGGGAAGCATATGTTTTCATGGAGTAAAGATAATTTTGCTCAGCTGGAAATGGCAGAATTAAGTTCACAGAGAAACAAGTTGTATAGAAATTTTTGAATTTTGAATTGTTTTGCACTTACCCAAGTGGGAAATAGGTTTGCAATGAAATTTTTTAAAAAGGCATTTCTTTTAGAATAGCACTTGATGTTAAGAAAGAAGTGCCCCTTCTAGGCTGATTTTCTTCATATTTAACCTAAGACAGTGCATTTGTTCATTAATGTTTGTGTTGGGTCTGGTTAAAGTGGAGTTGATTTTCTTCACATCAGCCTGTAAGGTATTTTTTTTATTTTTTGCTTAATCAGGGTTCATAACAGACCTGTCTTTTGGCTATTTCACAGCCAGGCACTCACAGTGTCAAGGCCATCTTGATTTCCCAGGCTTCCCCAAGGAAGTTGGCTGGGGTTGGGTAAGAGATTGGGAGGGGGCACAGATGGGGGAGCTGACCCCAGCTGACCAAAGGGATATTCCATGACACAATACCATGCAATAAAAACTGAGGGAGTGATTTTCCTAGGAAGGCAGCCATAACTCAGAGACTGGACGGATATCAGACTGCTTGTGGGAGATGGTGAGCGAGCACCTTTGCATCACTGTTTTGGGTTTTTTTCCCTCTTTCCTTCATTTTTTAAACTGTCTTTATCTGAACCCATGAGGTTTCTGGCTTTTGCTCTTACTATTCTCTTTCTGGCTTTTGCTCTTACTATTCTCTCTCCTGATGAGATCATCATCCTGATGTCAGGATGGAGTGAGCAAGTACCTGGATGGGTGCTCAGCTTCTGGCTGGGGTCAACCCACCACTATTTTCTTGCACATATTGAAAGAATTGAAGGTCCATTGATGGACTTTAATGAGAGAGACAGTTTAGGAGACTTTTAACTTAGGTTGCAGTTGTCCTCACATGCAAATACAAATTCTCTGCAGGTGAAGAGGGAAAATACCAGAAATACTTCCAGATCTCTGTGTTGTGGTTGCTATGCTATGTGCTATGCTTTAAATGCAACGTAACTCATGTAATTGTATCTTGGGGGATTCAGAGGAAGTCCTCTTTTTTGTGCATTGGTATGAGACTAAAGTTGAATTGTAGTCACTCTGAAAGGGCAGCATTTGTGAGTACCTCTCTTTGCCTGCTGGAGCTGTTCCTCCTCTCATTCTCCAATTCTAAGACCACATGCAGGTCCAAAGCTCCATATAGATCCTGGGAGATAGTTACAACAGACTATAGGAGAAGTGAATAGATAAGGTTGTTCACTCAGATAAAGGTACTACAACAAAATATGTGTCATTTTCTCTTGTCCTTACTACAGAAATGTCTTTTCTTCTAATTTTTACGATGAACATTGTTGCAGCTTAAACAAGACATCCTGTTGTGCAAGGCAGGATACATGAGAAACTTGTCCATGGAGCTACCAGGCAAGCAATCACCCTCGTACTGTCCAGGGCTACAGACCTAGGGGAAAATTCGCTAAAGCTGTGTTTCTGGTCAACCTGTACCCTTGACAGGAGGACTCAGACCTCCTGCAGTTACTGATGGCTGTGTATGAAGAAAAGCAGATGGATGCTGATGCCAGATCAGGTTCATGCAGAAGCTAATGTTTTCCTAAAGTGAGGTGAGAGCAGTAAAGGCACAAGTGGGATGAGCTGAGGTTCTTTTGCACATTCATGAGGGAGAGCTACCTTAGACTGCAGCTGTCCAGACAAAAGAGATCATTTAAACACTGTTCCAGAAGATCCTTTTAATTTATTTTTCTTTTTTGCGGGGTGGCGGGGGGGGAAGGTAGGTGCTGGTTATAAATAAGTAATAAACTGCAGTCAGAATGCTTGGAGTTATGCATATTTGTAAATCTCCCCTGGGAAGGTGAAAAAAGTAGAGATCCCTTATTCACTAGATTAAACATCCTGAGGTGTAACATATTGTGTTTAAAGTCACACAGAATGCATTATCTTTTCTATCCTGAGCACCACAAGTCCTCTGAGCAGACGTGGATGGTAGCAGTGCCTTGGCCCCTCTGCAGTGCTAGGGGAGATTGTGTTTCCTTTTACATGTATCAGGAGCATCTGAGGGTTCAGGAAATCGGAAGCTATGCCAAACTGATAAATAGCCATCTTTGCATATTTTCTGACTATGCATAGGCTTATTTGCATAAATAACAGATGAGCATCCTAATGAGCTGAACTTAAGCCTGACAAGGTGGCAGCCTGGGATAAGCTTTAGTGCTGCATGAGTTGCCACGCTCCTCCTGCATGCAGCTCCCTGCCTGGTGCTTAGAGAGCTCTGGCTGCTTGCTGGAGGGTGGTGAATGGCTTCCATGCACAGCAGTTGGGAAACTCCTCCAGGTTTGGAGCCCCAGGATAAAATGCTGCTGCTGCATAAGATCTGTCTGGCTTTTGCCAGTACCTGAGGATTATCTACAAGGGTGGGTCACCTTTAGCTACAACTTGTGCTTTGATCGCCTCAGCTCGCAGCAAGGCTGTGATGGCAGAGAGGCTCCAGCTGTCTCTTCCTGCTGTTCTCTGACCTTGGTAAGGGAGCACTGGGCCCAGGAGCAGGACTGCATGCTTCACTGCGTGCTTTTGGTCATGTGAGTCACTGGATTGTATGAGATTGGCATTCAGCATGAACTGGAACCTCAGATGAGTGTGAGAACTGCCTCTACTTGTGTGCAAGGTGTAATGTTGCAGAGACATGGATGTTTGCACAGTTCAGCAAAGTCCAGAGACAGCAGATGAATTCTCAAACATGGTACAGCTGCATTAACCAAGCACTCTGCCCAGTCTCTTCACGGGGATAATTAAGTTGGCTTGACTTCTGCTGATACAGCTTTCACTTCCAGAACCTGGGGATTGCTCCTTTCCCCTCCACAGTGCAGCCTAGACTTTCCCTTTCCCTCTCATATGAGCATTTTGTTTGGGTAAGAAACATGCAGACCCCATATGTTTGCAATTTTGTATTACTTGCTAATTCAATTTAAAAAGACAAACCCCAAGACAGTAAGTGTGAACTAAACAAATTTTAAAAATAGCTTGTATTGAATAATGAAATTAATCTGATACTTCATACAGCAGGTATCTATCTAATATTAATAGCAGATAGCAGATATTTATTTAATAGCCAATACCTCTACCCACAAGAACCCTAGCTGAGGACAGGAATGACATAACAACTTGTACTGTTTGTCTGATGGTAAAATGTATCATAAAATTCACCAGAAATCTAGATTTTCTTTGCTAGAATAATTGGAATGAATTTCAGAAGGGGTTCTAACTGATATGTAGAATTAAATGGTCACGCAGTTTCTGATTTGTGAGCTTATCTAGAAAGTGAGAATGACCTAATAAAACCCTAGAAGTTAATGCTACTGATTTGAGAATGGAGCATCTCACCCTCTTACTTAGCTGTTCCTGGAGAGAAGTTCCTGTGGGAGTACTCAGTCACAACCTCACCTTCTTGAAATGAAATTTCATTTAAAGGGAACAACCCAGATGTGTCTGTTCTTTCCATGCCTTAGAAACACCACTGCAAATATAACAAACCAAAATTTAACTTAGTAACTCCCTTGAAAATAGTTTCCTAAAATTTCCTTTTTTACCTGCTAGGAAACCTTCTGTTTCCTCCCCTTCAAGAGGATTCAGGAAGCAAAAGTTTTCCAGCTTTCTTTTTGTCTATCAGTTCAAGGAGTAAATATCCTACATATTTAAGAACGTGCTAATCTATGTCCCTCAATTTTCAATTGCATTCAATTGAAACAAACAAAGAGTCCACACCAAATATTGCTAAATGCAATCTTAATCAATGGATGGAAAGCCACCATTTTTTCCTCATACTCCTAACACCGTAAGGGCACTAGAGGCACAGCTTAAGGGACAAAAAAGGCAGTGTTTCACTCCTGATAAGGAGTAAGAGAGGTTAGCTCCATCCAATGCTATTTTCAGTGGTCTGTTTAGTCGTGTATCTAACCTGAACAGTAGAATCAGCAAAATACTCACAAGCTGGATTGATGCTAAATACCATTATGACTGTGGAACTGGAAAGGTAGTCACAGGCTCATCTCACATCTCACATCTGCTCATCTCTGGCAAGAAAGCTGAGAGAATTCCAGCCAGGGAAACTGGAATTTAATAAAGTGGGAGCATCGGGGCATGATAGTTTAACGTCATTTTGTGCTAAGGTCCATTATCCTTTCAAAAGTCATTACAGTGTTAAGATATCAGGAACTTTCTTGCTTTCTTGCTTTTTATTTCAAAATTAAAATGAGAGAAAAATTATCACTTCCATCTGGCTTTGCAGTTCTACAAACTGAGCTATCAAAATCTGCCATTAACATATTTATCGCATCTGTCTTCACAGCAAAATGAAGACTTATCTGGAATTAAGTTGATAAGACATAAGCTGCATTTCTCAGCAAATGAGTTTTCCTGTATTGTCTCCTTTCCTTCTCATAACTATTTCTTTTCTGCTTCCAGAGCATTTTTCACATTTTTGGGTCCATTATAGAGTAGATTTAACACAAATATTTCTGCTGTGTAGCAAGAAACTAACCTTCCTAAACAAAAGCATATTAGAAAATGCACACTAGGCAGCCAGGAAGGAATAGGTAAGAACAGACTTCAGGAATTAACAATCTTTTGGCTCTGGAAATGAGGAAGAAAAAAGAGGTTCATTAGCAGATGCAGAAATGTGCATATGCAAACGTAAGGAGGAGGGTTTCTCTCTGACAGGTGTGGCATTGTGGCTGCTGATGCTGCACCTGTGCTTCCTCTTCCTCTCTTTTTTCTCTGTCCCTGCTGAAGAGGATGTTTCCCACTCCCTGGAATCTCATTTTTCATCATCTATTTCCCCTTCCTTCCCCGCATTTTATCTATTGTTTCTCCCTGTCATTTTCCAGTAGCTCTGTAAGTCCCCAATAAATAACATGTGAAGGCTGAAAGTACAGCTCTACAAACTGAGGACCACCCCACACTGTCATTGTGGCCAATTTCATAAAGTGTCTCAAAATCCCATCCCCACCACAGCCTCACCTGGTGAATCAGGCCCCAATTCCCTCCAAGTCCTTGTGCTGCAGCTTCTTGCTTCTCTGAGCATCTTGTATGCACTGTGCCATGGGTTCCTTTTCCTCCTAAAACCCATCCTGTGACACACATGCCTGATTTCCCCCAGACCCATGTGTTTGGGTCCCCCCAAGCCACATTTTTCTTGTGCCCTTCACCCCCCCAACCTATATGACATTTGTTCCCCAGTCCCCTGTACTGCTTCCAACAAGCTTGCCTTTTCCTATTCCTTGTTTCTTCCCAACATGTCTCCACTGCTTGCTCTTTTCTCACGCAGTGAGCTGAAGCCAAGGTCACAGGCATTAAGGAGTGGGAGCTGCAGGGACATATAAAGCTACACACAGGCTTTTGTTGCCTTTCCCAGCAGCACGTATTCCAAACCTCAGCACAGCATCAGTCTCCAGCTAGGATCTTAGGGGAAGACTGGAGCAGGGTGTAGATGCTGACAAGAGTCAAGGAGTTTAATTTTCTTGTTGTCTGGACAATCCAAGCTGAAGGATTTTGTATTGATGCTCTGTTGCAGAGATCCTTATAGCTGTGTTCAGATCTGGGGGCCTGTGACCATTTTCTGGAAAGCCTATCCTCATCCTGATACCATGCTGGGGTGAAGTCTACACCTGTGCCATCCCACTTCACACCCTGGGTTTCTCCGCAGAAGAAACCAAGCCATGCTGGCTGGGGACCAGGACTGCTCAGTACCCTATGGACTCTGCATGAGCCAATAGGAAGGAGTTAGAGGAAATGGAAACCCTAAAGTCCCAGCTAATAAATGGCTGGAGTTTTCCTGATATTCTCTGTATCCTCTTTTTCTTTTAAACAATACTAAAAGCTTAAAATTTCCACAGAGAATCATCAAGTCAGCAGTAGGCACTTACTGTGGTTTGATGTTAGTCTCAAAACCAAAAGACTGTAGGGAAGATAGCAGTGTGCCTGCCAGAAGGACAGGCAGTACATAATTGCCTGCAGAAACAGCAGGGCAATCTGAGGTCTAAGTCTCATTGCAGAAAGGCATTAGTGCTACAGGAAATGCTGATATAGCACGTGGAATTAAGGAAGGTACAGGTGAACATTTGGATATGCTGACTGATGAAAATGCCAAGTGGTTAAAAGCAAATTGCTTAATTTAGAGCTATAAGTGAATTACTTGGAGAACAAAGGGAAACGAAATATAAAAATAAAGAGGATGCCCAGAAGAAATAAAAAATTGAACCACATGAATATAGAACCCTTGATAAGAAGGAAAATCCTGAACGGAGTGTGTGACCAAAAGCCATTGATGTCAGTGAGGCAAGAATTGGCTGGCACATTTTTTTCCTGTCTCACAAAAAGTACATAACATGATAAAACACGTAGCATAACAAAATCATATAATTATGTATAATTATGAAGCAGGACAAACAAAGTAGAATAAATCTAAAATTCAAGGAACAACTGCAGCAGAATAACTCTCCAAAAATAGAATTTGGGGAGTGGGGGCACAGAAATGTCTTTTTTCCTCAACTGCAGCTCCAAGAAGCCTGACTTCCCACAAAGCTGTTCTGCAGGCTGAATTTTACTATTTGCCCTTCTCCTCACAGCAAGAAAATTGGAAAATTAAGTTTGTGGATAGGTAGCTGTTGAAGCACTACCTGTTACGGACTGTATTTTGATCTGTTTGGAAGTCACTAAAGAGTTTTCCAGTTTAAAATGGCCAGAGATAATCTATACCACAGCGAATTTCCAGCAGGAAGCACAGTCCTCATACTCCTGCAATGCCCGTCTGCAGCAGGGGCAGTGACCTGCCAGGCAGCTCCCAAGGATCCCACAGAACCAGCTGCCCGAGCTCAGGGCAGCTCCCAGGCTCTCTGACTCCACCCCTGCCCAAACACCTTCAGGAGCTTTTCTGGGCTCTGAAGGCCACCTGGCATGGGGTGGCTGGTGTCCCTGCTAGTAACCCTTCCAGTCTCCTTATTTGTGGGAGTGGATCTTGGTGTGCTCTGACCCCCAGATCATGCCAGGGAACTGTGTGGGAAAGAGATAATTGGCACAGGTTGAAATCAAAGTCCAGAGATGTTTTCCAGGCACTGTGTAATCAACTAGTGTTGATATAGTCACTGCTAAAAAAAGATGGGAAAAAAAAGAAAAATAAGGAGCTTTGCCAAAATCACGTAAGTGTTATATGTGGTCAGTGTAAGAGACAGCACTGACATTGCCCATTCACATTATGCATTCTTTCATATAATTCAAGCTTTGGCAGTCCTGTCAGCTGAGCGTTCTGGAAGTGAAAACATCCCAGAAGGTTGGGATTATGCTTTGAAATATATGCCCCACGAAAAGAAATGAGAAAGTTGCTGTCAGTGTGACAGCCAGGTCACATCCTTACAGACCTGTAGCCATGGTTCATGGTTTCCAGAGAGTCCTTGCAGTGAGGAATTGAGTGATTATCAAGAAACAGAGTGCTGTGGAGAGACTCATCAAATCTATTAAAATTTGTGATGACCATCCAAGCCCTGGGCTTTCCCTCTTTACTTTTTGAATATGACAGTCCATAGACATGGCATAAAAAACCATGATGAGGGAGCTTTTAAGAGCTAAAAAACAATGTACTTATTGTCTCTATCACAAAAAATTAATTTTTCTTCTTTATGCATAGAGGTGTATAACTGATGAGTTTTTCAAGGTATTTAAAACATTATGGTCTTGTTTTGCCTCAGAACATGAAAGAATTTTACTAGTAAATGTCATGGCAGTACGTTTTGATGCAGTGGTTCAGATTTTCTTTTCTTTTTTCTCTTTTTAATACAGAATAACAAGGGGATTGAAGAGCCACAGGGTATCCAAGCCTGTTGTTATTCCTGTAGTGCCACTGAAAAAACAGAGCAGTGATCCCAGGCTTGCAATGACTGTAGGCAGTGGCTTGTACCAATGATCCACCTGAACTAGTGTGATGGAGTCTAAGTAGAGGGTCACTTAATAAGAGTCACTAAGAAAAAAAAAGGAAAATAAAGAATGCTCTTGGCTAGTTTGTGGCATGCCGTGGACCACACTGATGGACAACTTTGGTGACAAACTCTGCTTAGACTCTGCTCTAGTTTGGATTCTCAATTACCTAGAATTGAAATCTGGTTAATAAACCAGGATAAAGCTTTTCCCAATGCATCACTTTTAAACTTTAAATTTAAGAGTCTTTGAAAAAGTAAATAATATTTTATGTGTGGAATGAAGAAACTCTATCTGGAAGCTACTTTTAGGGGCCCATCCATCTCTTTTGCATAAGTGGTGAATGCATGTTCTGGAGAATTAATGAGGAAAAAGTGGTTGAGTTTGCTTGTGAATTACCATCATTTGAAGGGAAATGTGCCAAGCGATTGAACAGTAGCTCTACAAGAAAATTCTGGCCATGAGGAGTGGGGTTCACAGGAGCTCAGGAGGTTTGGTTTACACTGCCACTTCTGTCAAATGCTGCTTCAGTGACTACAGGCAAATCACATAAATATCATTGCTTCCAGATACATGAAGAAACTGCAAGGTGTGAAGAGGGAGTGTGGATTTACAGCTCATTAGTTACTTTATATGGATGCTTAAAGCTCAGGTAAATGCAAGATACATTGCCTCACTTTCAATAAGGGTCAGAGCTAGCTCACATTTACTCTGGAGCAATAACCACACAGACAGTTGCCATGGAGTGTTAAATGAGCTGTAAATCCATGCTCATTTACTAGGTGGCAACTTGTTCACGTAGCTGTCTCCTCTGTCTGTGAAATGGGGCACGATGCTTCATTTTCCCATCTTGGATATTTGTACACACAAGCATGATTTTTCTATGTATGCAGCATTTTGTGCATTGGCTACAGTAACAACATAAAAATAGTATCAGCAATGTGATTACTGGCATTAGTACACTTTAGCCTTGTTTAAAAGTTTTTAGATAGAAGTTAATCTACAAAAGAGGTGAAAAAAGCAAGCGACAGTTGTCTAGGATAGATGGATTCTGAAGTGTGTGTATTTGAAAGAGGAAGAAACAAGGAAGAGTAAGTTATTTAAGAACTTATACCATAGCAAGGTGTTAACCCTGAGGCTCACTAACACCTTTGAGAGATCAGTATTTTGTTAACCACTTCACAGTTTATTCTAACAGTAGACATTGGTCTTAGTGCTTGTCTTCTGCATCCGCTGTGGTATATCTGGTGTCTTTACCCTTGTCTTCACCTGTTGGCTTACAGAAGACAGCAGTTAGTTTTAAGACATAAAGCATTATGGATGGAAAGTCAGACATTTCTTATAATGCCTGCATAAATTTCCCCAGCTTGTGGGACTTTGACAGATGATAACATTAAACTAAGAGCTGCATATTAAAGGTTAGTTTGTGCAAGTACAAATGGTGTCAGCAAGGGAAGAAAATTAGGAAAGAGACCACTACAATACAGGTTACATATATCTATATATCTATATCTTATATCGATACATCATACTTGTATAAAAAGTAGTGGGACATAACTGATGATGTACAAATAAATGCTGGACTAAAAAGTAATTTTTTGAAGTCAACCTGACACATCATTTATACTACTTGCAATGATGGAGCAGCACCTCCATTTGGGTGGAAGAGCGGATTAAGGAGCTAAGCTAGGAAGGTGAAATTGAGAGCTAGTGAAACAGAAAACCAGAATATCCAGCTACATTCTATCAGCCTGTGAAATGGGATGGGAAAGCAGAATTTATGTAGGATGGAGGGAACTGCATTTTTGTTACAAAAGGCTTTTTTGAGGGTGAGGACTTTTCTTTCTAAATATGTTCTTTCCCCCTTGTGAATATCTTAATTCGTAACTGTCCTGCCCTTGTTGTCTCTCATATAAAAATGAAAAGCAGTGTAATGGAAAAAATTCTGCTCTGTTTGAGCCAGCCACACGCATACATACATGGAGGCTAACACGAAATATCTGCTCTTTATCTGTTCTTTGCACCTCGCTGAATACACAGACCAGAGAGGTCTTGGCTTGCCTCCTACTTTTGTTCCATATCATCAACATTTTGTGGTGTGAACACCCAGGCTATCAACCTCCTACACTACTCCCTCTCTGTTCTCATGGTTCCAGCAATAGGAATATGGATGCGAAAACATGGGAGCTAGAAGCAAAACAGAAACCAAATCCTCAGACAGCAGGCTTAGATTTTGCATAAGGCTTTTCATTAGTTTGCATCTTCAGAAAAGACAGAGATAAAATCATCTCATGAAATATTGAAACCACTTCTGCCCATATGAATAGCTGAATGTGAAACATCTTGGTCTACCCTCTGAAACGGAAAATAAACCTTCTTATGAATGTTATGAGTTATTGAATAATAATATGGCAGTAGTCTAATGCTGCTATTGTTGAACCTAAATGAAAAACCTTATTAATCATGGATTTGACAGCTCATTCAGTTATAATAATGTTTCCTGTCAATCCAAGCTCTCATTATAATTGGATCTTACTTAGAAAGGAAGATGCTCCATTGACTGCTCAGATGGAGAAAAATACAGATTTGGAAATGAAAATATCAGCCTGAATTCTGTTTCCAGGGAGCCTGCTTATGCATTTACAAGTTGGATAACACTTTAATCCTTGCTGTGTGTCACATTTGGATGTTACTATAATAAGATTCTCTCACTGACTAGACACCAGCTCTACAGTCATGACAGTGAAAGTGAAAGCAGGAAGAGCAAATGAAACTTCTTCTCGGGGATGCTGGTGTATTATCACCACGACCTAGTTGCAAAGAATTAACTGAAATAGATGGCTTTTCTACATAAAGTAGTGTGTTCAGCTGTGAATTTACAGCTAATTTGGTTTCCTGCATGCCCTCTTTTGTGGTTACACAGTTTGCAGAAAGTATTAGATATTTCATGTGGAATTGAGAGGAGATTAAGTTGCTTCAAACCAAGGCAATTTAGTGTGCTGTAGGGGTGTTTACAGAGAGAGTTAGTGGCAAGGAGCTGTAAATTCATTCCCTAACTTACTGCACAATATCTTTACAAACAAGGCCAGAGACAGAACACGCAAAAGTAGATGAGATGGCTATCAAAGCAGATGAATAGTCAGGCTGAGACTGAAAGCACTTGGAAAAGCATTTCAGATAAATGTCAGTTGGAAGACACTCCGTCTTCTAAAAATCTATAAATTGCATATTGGAAGTCCCAATTTTGTGGGTGCAACAGAGAGAGGTGCTGCATTCTGAGCAGGTCACAACTCGTTGAGGACACAGAAGCCACAGGGTAAGTAAAACTTAGACTCAAATTTAAAAAATAAAGGCTTTATAGAAATCCCTTTTCTAGGGCAGCTGAAACATTAACTCCCAGAAGGTGTTCTTGTTCACTGGTAAACTGGTATGGTTACAATAAATGGGGACTTAGAGTAGCTTTCTAATGATGAATATAGTGTTAACCAGCATAGAGACACCAGACTCTTTTCACTGCTTTGGAGGGCAAGGAGTAAAAAATCTGGTAACATCAGGAATTCCTTGCATGAGTGTAAGGGCTTGCTGGTTGTGTGCTTGATCCTACAGCAGACATGCACACTGAAAAACAATTAAGTAATATTTTAGCCCTGCACGGCTCAACCAGATAAGGCACAGATGGGAGAATAGGTTGTAACCCACACCAGAATTTAGTAGCTGTATTGGGACTACATGCTTTCTTCTATTATTTGTCTTTGATCATTTCAACTTAGCACTATCTTTTATTTTGCTTTGTGCCAAGTGGAGACAACTCAAGTCTTCACTGAGATTGCAGTTCCTGAGAGAAATAAGGGCAAGACATGAAAGTGTTACAAATGTGAACAAGAATAAAAATCCAAGGAAAAGTTGAAACTGCTTGTTTTGGTTTTGCTGTTGTGCATTCCTTTTCTATTCACAATAACTGACTGATTTCTCTTCTCTGAATGAATAAATAGAAGTCAAGATTTGTTTCAGGTGAAGAGTTGATGTCAGAGAAGATTTCTTGTATTGTTATAAAGCAAAGATCACCCAGTTACAAACAAGCATATGTCTCTACAACTCATGTAGTGTGAGTTTGTGGAGGTTATGCAAAGGTATGTAAAGTGCCTATTAACATAAAAAGCCCATAAAATTTATCCTGGAACTACATCATTTGAATGGTGGAATAATAATTCAAAGAATACTTTTCAAAATATATAACTTGATCAGCAGCTGTTAAATCCATAAAATAAATATTTATATTCATGGGATAGTTCTGAAAAGGTCAAGTAGGAGACATTTTAATCCATGTTTTCAATTTGTTGCTATATGTTTAGAGTAATAAATCATAGCAGCTTTCAAAAATAACAAAGGCAACAGTAACATATGGCTCTCAAATGTCTGTGGACTGTAGATTAAATTAATTTGTTTTTCCTGAGCACCTAAACACAATTTCTTTATTTGTTGGTTGTGATCTCTTACGTAATTACAAAAAGAGATTTGATACCTAATGGCATAAACCATTGTGCTAACAACTTCAAATTAATGGGACCTTCCAGCTTATTTCAAAAGACACATTGCCAAGTGCTGCCGTCATATTTTTCATAACTTTATCAAATGTAAATACATTTTCAGATGCACGAATGTAATTTGTATTTGCAATTTTCAGATGCAAATGCAACTTCTCACCCTGTTTGCAGGTGTTTGCAGGTACAGCACAATTGTAATAACATGACAGTCTGAGACACTAATTTGTTGGCTTAAATAATACTTTACAAATGTTTTATGTGCTTATACATTGTATGCACCCCTAACCAAAATGTTGTGCCTGGGTTTCTCTCAACGTGTTGTGTCACTCAGATGTAACCACAAAACCTCCTCTCTGGTATGAGGACTCCTGACAGAACATTTGGATTTTCTAGCTGACGTCAGTCATTAGGCAGTGCTAAACAGTTTCCTTTCCAAAACCCATCCTATGAGCACACTTTTGACTGCTCTTCTGTTTGCCCAGGTCCTCCGCTGCGTCTATATTTTGATGCCTGTGTCCTGTCTTAAAATGTCTGGACTGGGATAGATGGACCTCATGGGACATGTGCGGGTGTGGTTTAAGGAAATAGGGCTCCATTTGCTTTGACGGAATTGAAATGTCTTCCAAGAAGTATGAATTTGGAATATTTGTTTGGGAAGAGCAAAACGGCATGCATGTCTCTCTGGAGCTGGGCCAGCATGCTGCAGTGATGGATGGCCACAGCTACCGAGAGAGGTGCCTTTGCTTAGGTAGCCACATGTTAGAAATGTGAGCTACGCCTTTGTGTATAACTTTCCACTCTGGTCTCTACTCTCAGTGGTGCCTAGAGAGCCAAATAGACACTTTGTGGTTAGCTGAACCACTTTAACTGCATTGTGGAGGTTTCCTGACTGTAATCAGAGCAAGAACATGTGGAGCATGTAGATAGGTACACATAGTAATGTACATTTTTGTGCCTTGATCTGGAGCTGAATTCCACCGGTGGCATAGCAATTAACCCAAAATGAATGATAGACATTTTTCACAAAAGGCCTGTGATTAGTTCATTGTGTAAGGAAAGGCTCACTGCATTATGGCTACTCTTACACACAGTGCCCATCAGCAGTTCCAGTGAAACCCTGGGGCCATGGATGTGTTGACTTGGTCTCTGCAAATTGTGCAGGTACAAGGTCTGAGGGATGAGGTGCAGCCCTGGTCCAGAAGGAGTGCTTTGGCAAGGAAGGCTGAGGCTTAGGTGTCATCCAGAAACCTACAGCCTAGAGGAAAACCAATATTCTCAGACAATTGTTTCAGCCCCAGCCTACAAGCTGCTCTAATGTTGGCTTTTTTGGGGTCTCCCAGGTATGCAGCATGTGCCAGTCTCTCAGCCTTGTTCAGGAATCTCATAGGGTCTGGAAGTTTGGCTATATGCATATCAAGGATGAAGTTCATTCCTTCATAGGAACAGGCATAAACATAATTTAATATATGAGTCAATCCCCAAGACAGAGGTCTGGGAATCCATGCTTTTCTGTTGTGCACATTTCATTCCTACTGAAGTAGAAATACGTTCAGGAAAAAATGTGTAAGTAAACAGGTAATGGAATTACTTATTATGGCTGGGAAAATTTTGTTTTTCTCCAATGTGCTTTTCTTCGTAAAACTAAATAGTTATGCAAAATCCTTCTGAACAAAGAGACAAAGTAAGAATTCAAATGCAAGCTAGTCCTCCTGTTTCCACAGGTCTTGCAATGCCAGTAATTGAAGGGTGCACTCGATTCTGGGATCTGTAATAGAGCCCTGTTTTCATCCACCGCTTTGCTTTTGTAGCATTTTTTTGTAACAGAAACTAGAGGCACAGGTGAGAAGATCCATACATGCTTCAAAGACATAAGAAACACTGACCCCCAAAGGCAACAGTCGCAGCTTTTTTTCTCCTAACCCTTATTTAAAACAGGTTGTGGTTGTTTAGTGGTCGATTCTTTGTTTGATGTCTTGAAATTGTGGAAGACTGTCTTTTGTCCTCTGTAAACGCGCATACGCACAATAAGTCACAAAGATGAAAACTGCTTATTTTGACTGTCTAATCCCACAGCATGCCCCATGCCTTTCTTACAAAAAGATGAATAATGGGGATTTCTGAAGACTTCATCTTTACTGTTGATGAAGATGTGAAGTACCAGCTTGAGTTTTAGAAAAATAAAAAATTTCAGTAAGTTTTTAACACCTTTGTTGTGACAAAGAAAAGTTTAATTACATTTGCATATGGAAAATCCATACACATTTTCAGAAAAGTGTATGATTCGTAGTCCTGCCATAAATTTCGATTCCTATATACTGAAACACTGCAAACATTAATGTGTCTGTTCAGCTTCCATTTCAGGTAAAAAACATATGCATGTGTTGTGGTTTTCCTTTCCTTCGTGGTACATAAACCATAAAAATGTGCTAAATTCCTACCCCCCCCCCCCCCCAAAGTTGTTTAATCAAATATGTGCTCTCCCTCTGCCTCTGCCTCTCCCTTTCCCTCCTTACTGTATGTTGCTAATGTAGCATGACAGAACGACATTTTTTAGATTTCCTCCTCTTTTTGAATTTTATGAATCCATTTCACTCACGCTTATTACACAAGCATCTCACTATATTAAACTTCTGTTCTAGACAATTTTCAATGGCAGATAAATGAAATCATCCACATAACAATTTTGTACTGAAATTCTTTTTATTTCATTGGTATTTAATAAATGTGTCCCCACCTACTTATTTCACAGGGTTTATATTTTCATTAATAGGTGCAATAAAGTAAATTTATTTCTCTTTCATGTTACCTTTTGATTTTTTAGTTCGCTAACATTTCTCTTTCATCTGGCAGATATATGTGAATAGATTGAGTTTATAGAGAATTATGTTTTAAAATACACCATACCAATATTGGGAGCCCTTGACTAAAACATAGTAAATGGTTTTTCTATTAATATACCTGATATAGTCATAGCTTAAAGACAGATAATCTTGGACAAGAAATTTTTTTTGAAATCTAAGAAAACTATCAACTGATATACAACCACTAAGAGCATTTTTGTGCAGGTATGTTCATTACATTTAGGAGCTTGTTCAGTTAAGGAAAGAAACCATTTCTATGCTTTCAAAGAAAGAAACCAAAACCATAAAAGGCACAGTTTTTCACATTAGAATTTTATTTACTACACCTAGTCTAATAATAAATGCCTTATTCATCTGTAAATTTTTTTTTGGCTCCTTAGGTTATGTTCTACTCTTTATAATGAAAGGGATGATGTAAAATCCCCATTTAATAAATTGATCATTCTGGATAAACATGACTGTCCTTCTACTTGCAGAACGTAGCTGATGAGTAAAATGTTCCTAGAAAAGCATATCCAGTAGAAGTTCAGATGACAAAGCCCTTGCTAATACCTCTGTTCAGAGCCTAGACTCCTACTATCACAAATCTTTTTCTCTTTAAATAGTGTGTATTTTTAACATCACCTTCTGTAGCGGGTTCAGTTTGTAACCAGGCAGAAACACGTATTAAAGTGTAGTGGTTTGGTCCAAAGTACTCATTACTTACTTATTTACCTTCTGTGAGATAAGAATTAGGAGAAAGCAAAGCAGGCACGAAACTTAAAATATAAAGAAGTTTATTAACAGACCTAAAAGAAGGAAAAAAAAAAAAATCAGACCACACCTTCAGAACTCTTCTCCTCCCCCCACCTTTCTCCCTTCTCCCACTGACAGTGTAAAAAGACAACCTTTGAGATGTCCAGTCTGTTTACCACTTCCATAATAACCTTGTTCAGTTCACTTAGGGAGAGGAGTCTCTCTTGCTCATGCTATGGAGACATCTCCACAAGAAGTTCTCTCATGGTTTCAGTATCACAACGAGACAGCTGCCCGGGTTGGTTCTCTGCTCACATGTGAGAGTCCCTTCCCCCAACTTGCAGCTTTCCCCACAACTGCTTTTGAGGGTCCAATCTTGAGCTATGGGGGTACCATTTTAAGGTTGAGCTGTTCAGAAACAAAGGTTCTCTTCACCCATCTCTGGGAGCATCTTCATCTCTAGAAATAGAGGCCCTCCGCCTTCCCTGGGAGCAAATGGGTCCTCATCATCTTCATCTCTAGGACTATTTCTGGGAGTATCTCTAGGAACTCAATCTCAAATCTCAAATCTCCTTCTGATTTGGAGCAAGAGTCCTCATCACTTCCATCTCTCCCTGTTCAAACTTGTCATCAAATTACAGCTGCTTCAGCATTTGCTTATTTCAGCACAGGTGCTTTTGCTCACAAGTACAGTTTGAACGCTCCACCCCCCATGCTTTCATGAAATTACAACGGGTACTCTGATGTATCATAGTCCATCACCACCATAGCCTTACAACAGAATTTCAGCTTTTAAGCATCTCCTCTTTCTCCTCCCTCAGGGTTTCAGCTATTCTTTCTTTACTTAATGTCTGCAGGCTTCATCTGTTCTGGAGGAAACTTACAGCACTGATAGGATTAATCTCACCCGGCCCTGCAGCTGGAATTCGCTTATCGCTGTTGGTCACATGATCTTTGCCGGACAGTGGGGCAGCTTCGGCTGAATCTTCGGCCGCACTGGAGCAGGGGGCAGAGCCGGGCTGCACCCTCTGCACGTAACAGGGCTGTGGGGGGCCGTGGGTGGGACAGGGCCGCACGGCTCCAGGGTGGATGTGACCCGGCCCGGCCCGGCCCGGAAGAGCGGGGCCTGGCCTGGGCCCACTGGGCCCCGCCTGGGTCTCCCCCCAGTTACCTGTCCTGAGGCCAGAAGCAAGAGAGAGCTTTCCTGGGGTTTGTCCATTCTTAAATGTGGACCACAGAGGCAGTCAAAATTTTAAGTTGCTTAAAAAGTTGCCAGTATTCAAACTAGCCAGTTGATAGGTTCTGTTAGGTCATAGAGGAAGCTGTAAGCACCTCTTTGCAAGAAAATCCCTTCTGGAGCTATGCTAACCTATGACACCTTCTTGTTTGTTTTATTTGCTTTTGGGGGGTCCATTTGGATAAAGTCTTTGAGAAGAGAGAATGCATCAACACTACTTTGAAATAAATGGAATTAGAGGTGCGAAAATAGGAGCACAGTTGTTGGCTTTCCAACATTCCCAAGAACATTTCACAAGAGTGCTGTCTTGATACACATCAGCAGGTAAAAGTACCATTACCTAATGTCTCCTGAGAAGAAAAAGAAAAGAAAAAAATCCCAAACCTACAAACCAGTATTGTATCATTTTTGAAGCACCATCAATGTACCACAGAAAGCTGAATAACCCAGTTGTAATCCCTCTGTTTGAAGGGATCATAGACAATCACAATAAGGTACAAATGCTGTGGCTCCAAGGCAATGCTGAAAGTAGCCATGTGATTGAGACCAGTGATCTTGATGTGTAGCGTCTTGGCATCTCTTCTCTGAGAGTTCAGAGGCATGATTCCTTCTACGTGCAACTTGCACTGTTGTTGGTTTGGGGTTTTTTTTGGATTTAAATCCTATTATAAAAAGAAGTTGAATTTTTGCTACTGTTCTGTGACTGATATGCATTCAGGCAGAAGATTACATCCTGTCTGTAGATACTAACAGCCCATACCAGTGGTGTGAGGAACATGCTACACTGTTTGTCACTTGTCTTTAGAAAGGTTTAAGTTCTCCACCAAGGGAACAGAAAGCTCAGAGAATACACTGGCTCTGACAATAGTAAAGGAATTTTTTTTAATAGTAAAGGAATTTTTTTTCACTAAATGTGAAGGTATCTATTTTTTATGACCCTTTTCCCTTGAAATTGTGGAATTTAAGGCCAAAATTGCAGGAGTTTTGCATAAGCAGCCTAGAAACCTTGGTTATAGAATTCCCTTGTCCTACACGGTTCAGCCCTGTGCTTCATCTTTTTGAGAGTTAAAAGGCTTGTCCTATCAATTCATGAATCTATGTATGCATTCTCCAGATCTACAAGTGTTGTAAAATCTATTCACTAGAGATGCCCAGAGGATTAATAATTTAAATAAAAACAATCAAGACTGAGCTACTGTTTTATAGTCAAAAAATGTCTTTTCCCTATACTATTTCCCCTTCTGGTGCATAAATAATTCCTCTAGCATTAGTGGAGCTATGCTAATTTATACCCACAGAGGACTTGGTCTCAAAAGTCTAATTTAGATGACAACACTGAAGTGCAAGGACTTGCCATTTTTATTTGTATGTAAAGTACCAGCACTCAAGTAGTTGTGTGTCATTAAATTATTTCTAGAAAATAAATTGCCATTTGGAAGGTTTGCTCTTGGGTGAAATTATATCTTTTTGTATGACTTTAGACAGATGCAATGAGTTAATTTGAACAGCTGCTCTTCAGTTCCCTAATCTTGTTCTCTCTTCTATCTCTCATCTCTCCTCTACTGAGCATGCCTTCTTCACTCCATCTGACTGAAATAAATACATCCTTGGACAGTAGGTCTTGTACATCATTGCAATGTTCCCTCTGTTCTGAAGGGCCTTGGTAAAAAATGAGGTGGTAGGGCATAAAACAGGTCGATGCCAGCTATAGCATCTGGGACAGCTAAAGCTTGGATGATAAGAAGGCTGTTTTAAGCCCTCAAAGCTCCCTCTTCCTCAGCTGTAATTTTTTTGTTGTGCAGCACAAAATTTCACCCTGGGGTTTTTGACCGAATAGTGATGGATTTGATAACAGTCTCACCTGCACACTGGACATGTAACCATTAATGGGGCACTTAATTTCAGAGGAACCATGCGATTAAGACAGCTCATATGCTTCTACTTTTCAAGTCTCCTGTTAGTACTTTAATAAAGTCTGTGTTCTGTATTCAGCAGTCAGTTTTCTCTGCATTAATTGCTGGAGTATTTGCCTTAGTGGTATCTGAGGCATGCTTCCATGTAACTCTGCTCCAGCTCTGATGCCACATTAACATTTCCTTGTGACAAAATTAATTTGAAGTCAGCAAGACAGCCATGAACATACATAAATGTTGCTAAACATGAGAGGGCTGCCTTGTTTGCAAACAGTGAAGAAGAGATGAACCTTGCTGAACAAGCTTGCCATCTGGGAAGGAAAAAATAAACCTGCAAAAATAGCCTGTATCAAGGTTAAGGCTGGTGTTATAGTTGATGTAACTGAAACAGAAAGCTTATGTGGCCTGAAAAGACATTATGGGCAGTGAGGCAAGCTATGAACTGATCCTATTGCTTACTAGCATTTGTTTCAGTGCCTGTCATTTAATCTCAATATTCATGGATGCTCTCTGCCTTATGGCCCTGTGGAATACTCTTGACTGCATTCTGCTTCCTATTTCATGCAAGTCCCCTTGGTGCCTCAGATAACGCTGTGAGCAGGTTGGTAATTATTGTCGTGGTGACCAGAATGCAGGGTGAACCTTCACAAAAGGCAGCTCTTTGTTATGAGGAATCAGGTTTTCCATTCTTTCAGTGGGTTTAAGATACTGGGGTTCTGATGAGCACATTTATGTAAGGATAACATTTTTTAAGATAAACAAGTCGGTAGTTGGAGATGATTTTCTTTATTGGCCGACTATATGCAAATCAACTCAACTTCTCACCCTTAATCATAATTTGAGGGAAGTTTTCTGACCTCAGACCTCTGCTTCATTTAGAAGTTCTACATCATTCTATGTTCAAAATACATATTTTATAAATATATCAATATTTGTGATGTGTCCATGTGCCTGTTTTGTCAAGACTAAAGCAAACTTGATTTTTTTCCAAATTTTTCATGTTGCTATCAGCAGTACAAGAGAACTATATAAGGGTAATATGAAAAGAGATGGGAACAAAAGGCTACTGCTAGCTATAAGGATCCTGGGGAGGTATTTAATACTTGCAGCTCTCCACAGCTTCAATTTTTAGGCAGCTGGAGAGCTTCTCGCACCTGGGGACTTGCCTTGGCTGATCGCTGGAAAATAAGAGTAGGATATTTGGATGAGATAAAATTCCACTAGGAAATGGCATGATGGTAAAAATCCATTGCACAGATATTTACAGTCATCATATCACCTACAGGCCCATGTGGAGTGAGGGTCTTGAGGTCTCTGAGCCCTGCAGAAACACGCAGTGAGTGGCAATCCCAGCAGATATCCTTACGTTCTAAATAGATGGAGAACGCATGTCAGAGGGAATAGAGAGCAGATGACTTGCCTGCAGTCACTCAGCAGGTTAGTGGCAAGGTTTCTTGGCAAGCAGGCCTGTTTTTTTGTCCTGAACTAAATCTCTGGGCAGAACTTTTTCTCTGTAGTTTTTGATGAAAAAAATAGACTGAGATCCCAGATACAAAGTTTGTCAAACTGTCAGCCTACAAAACAAGTTCACAGCAACCACAGTATTTTTTAAGGATTTAGCCATCATGAATTTGTAATGTGCCCCTCTACATCTCCACCAAGCCTTAGGAAGAAGTTCTGTGTTAAAATAGCCTTGTGAAATAATATTAGGTATGAATTTTTCAGAATAATTCTGAAGTAATTGGAGATCATCACCAGGCAGCTCTTTCTTGAATCATGTCCACTTTTGTTGTGACAACCAGAATAAATTTGCCACCTTACTCTCCTGGAAGTCCCTCTTCTTCCTCCCTTTATGAGAAATGAAATTTATGCAGGTAAGAAGAAATGCTATGTCAGTTGACTACTGTACTTAGCTCTCCTCTGGAGCAAAATCCTTGGCATTCTTTAGTGCCAATATGTGTTACTGTTTCCCTGGCCCAAAACACTGAATGCTACTGTGGCCATGAGAGAGCTGAAGTCAGGGAACTGCCTGAAGGGAAGAATTTTGGCCAGGTATGAAAGAAATGCTTTTAAACAGGTAATTTTGAAAGGAAAAATTTGAGATGGGCAAAAGAAGATATTTTAACAAAGAGTAAAGCCTACTCTTCTGTACTACTTCTTTGAATGTTTACATTACTTTGCAGCCATTGATAAATTGATTTTCATTGATAAAGCCATGTTCACAGCAGTGACAAAGCGTGTGGCTCCACTCTTGCCTCTACGCATTCGTTAACTGTTAAAATCCGATCAATTGTTGAAGACTGGGATTTGACTGGGCTCTTGATTTTATGCCTCTGTAAAGCTACCATGCTCAGTAGAGAAACACCTGCCTACATTGGAAATCTGCTACAGACCTTCAGTTTAGCTTTGTCTTCCACTTAGGGCTGTGACCTAATAATTACCAAACAAAAGAAAGATACATCTTGATTTTATTAAGTGTCCCTGTGGTGCATTTCTAGCAAATAACAAATAACTAAATAAGCCTTTTGGTCCATAAGGGGAAAAGCAATATTGACCCTGATGTATTCACTTGAACCTGGGCTGACTTCCCTACTTTTATCACAAGCAAGACAAAAGTAGCCATTGGGAGTAAGGGATGTGCAAGACTGTAAGAAAACAGAGTATATTAATGAAAAGTACTCAGCAGAGAGCCTACTTCAGTATCTGTCCTCTCCCCTGTGCCACTGCAGAGCTAAAAGTGATTGATAAAACCTTGTAGTTACTGTACAATTTTCCTACAATTTTATCGTTGCAGTCATGGCATTGATCTACAGTTAAATGTGATAATTCCTGTGTGCTGTCTTGCCAGTCTGCCAGGAGCAATGTACCAATTGTACCTGTACAGTCACAAAAAAAAATGAATACCTGCTTGAATCCAGGGCTTAATATAGAAGTTTTAGATAGCTACATTATGAAATTGCTATAAAGAATATTCTTAAGTTTGTAAGAGAAATGTGATGAGGACTATTTTAACCTGGAAATTTCAGTAATACTGCTTTTATCAGAAGAATATTTAATAGTCTCTGCTTTTCTCCTTTCATTTTTTGAATGTTGCAAAGCCTTTTTTGGGGGAAAAAATGTACTAAACTTTGTAACTGCAATCTTACCTATATTAAGTTCTATGACATCAGAAAATATTTATGCAACAAACGTTAATCTGCAAAAGTTAAACTACTAAAAATAGTGAAATAAGGTGGTTCAAAATACAAGATCTTTTATTTCTGCTTTATTTCTGATGGATCAAAATTCAAGCTCTTAGAAATTTTACTGGAAAATTCCAGTGAAATCCTACTTTGAACTAGAAACCATGCAGTTCAGTGAAAACTTTTTGAAGCTTTCAAAGATATGTGTAAATCTTTCACCCAGTTTCTTTCCAAATGTCTTCTTTCACCCCACCCCCTAAACCTAAAATGAAACTTTTGGGTCACAAAACCACACAGACCACCTCCTGCAAAGGTTTGCTAAAACCAGAACACAGTAAAACTCACTGACTTCAAAAAGATCTGCACTGTAAGTGTAGCTTCCTACTCCTCCCTGGGTCTAACTCTCACTTGCATTAAAGCTTCTTTTCAGTTTCCCAGTGCAAAATGGGGCCTCAAAAGGGAGCCAGTTACTGTCACACGAGGTATGTTTCCCTGTTGCTAACATGCTGGCTGTAGAGGTGGCCAAATGGGCTAGGAGGAGTCAGAATTTGCTGACCCAATAAATTCTGTCTTGAAAGGATGCATCGGGGGTGCCCTCAGGTTGCCTATGACACAGGTTTTTAATTCACAGTCAGGATTGAATAATTTGGGAGTTTATGTCTTAGGAAATGAGTAGTGCTGAAGGGAAGGCTTCTGCTGGCAAGCAGGGTTGTGCCATCCACAGACTGTTGCTACCTCGCAGATGCTCTTTGATAATCCATGTGAAATTAATGAGATATTTCTGTCCAGCTCCAGGTAGATTTGAGAATTTTCTCCCTAGAGCCATTGTCACATGCAGTGTCACCTGCTGTTGATCTTATTAGCTATCTAAGAAGCTGAAGTAAGTGAAGAAGGGTGAGATTAACCTGAGATCTGCATTACTTTTATAAGCTTTCAGATGTCACCAGGCACCCAGAAAACATAGATGAATTGGTTGGTTTGAAGTTTTGTACACCTAAGTAAATAAAAGACTATTAAGCCAGAGACTTAATGACAACAAACTGTACATTCTTTTATTCTTGTCAGTCTTCTTATATATTTGCAAAGAAGCAAATAAATAAATGATGTCAAGTTATTTTCTCTGTTTTTTATTTGAATTTTGGTAGCACCCACAATATGTTAAACACTGTCCTCATCTGTGAGAAAATACAGTTTCTTCCCTGAATATCTTTTGGTCTAAGACATGCAAGATTTATATACATTATTCTGATACATTATTCAGCTTCTTTCGTGCCAGAAAACACACACTGCTGTAGAAAACATTGTTTCCAAGGTCCTGACTTTGCCAGCTGTTAGGCTTGTACAAGACTACGGTGAGATTTTCCTCTTGCCAGAGGGGATTGTTCACCATAATAAACTTAAGTATGTGTGAATGTGTTGGCCTCTGAGGCTCTGCTTCCGTAAACAATGAAAATGTGCATAGCTGTACTCACACAAGGATGCACACTCATTTTAACAGACTAATATCTTCAGCCGGGTAGATATTTTTCTTTAATCTGTTTCACTCTGGGTCAAGAAGAAAACAGCCAAAACCAGCCAAATGATTTCGAGAATTTGTATTGCTTTCACTAAACTCTCAACAAGCCATTTTTTAACCATCTTGAAACAAGCACCAGCCACCTCATCTTTCTGCAACTTGGTCAGGCTGACTTCAGGTTTGCCATTTTATTTCAGTTGGGACAACCTCACTTCTGCCACTTGCCTCTTTACTTGCATGATCCACAGCAGTCCTGATGTGCTCGTGGTAGCTGGCTAAAGGCACAGCCTTGTTTTCCTGAAGCTGGAACACTTTACACCTGCTCTTACTGTGCCACTACACAGCACTGTACTGCCACAAGCTGAGATTTTGGTAAAATCACAGAAAAGAACAGCTCTGGAGAGAGAAATATCTTCTCACATCGGGCTTGGTGAGTCTTTCTTCCCAAAGCTCTTTGTTTCTGGTTGGCAGTGCCAGGCAGTTTCTGGAGGCAACAATGACCAACTCCTGCCACTGCAACCAAGAGCCCAGCTTCTTCCTCTCCTGCCTGCCCCCATTTCACAAACCAGATGAAGGAAATGATAGGAGGTTGGAGGTCAGCAGTCATTTCATCTGAGGAAAAAAGTCCTGCTGTTGCTAACCCTCCCAGTTTGATTTGACACGTTTGCTTTTTTGCTCCTGGAGCCAGAGCACGAGAACCAAGTTGGCAGATCTGGGAGAGCAGCCTGCAACATCGCTTGCAAACTTTTCTGCAATGAGGGGCATAATTATCTGTTGATAATCTGACACGTAACACATGTTGTTGAGGGGAGGCCTTGCCTGCATGTTTGGACTATTTACTTTTAGTTAGAGTGAGAAAATTGTCCTTCTTGTGCAGTTAATAGAACTGCAAATATTACCTCTCAAGAGTGGCATAAGATTGAGGTAACAACAATCTCTTTTAAAACCTTCTTTGAACTCATTTAGAGGCATCTCAATTTCTACCTCCTGAGAAGAAAATATTCACATCAGAAAAGAAGACCCAGCTGACCATCTGAATGTTGAGCACTAAACCTCAGGAGAAGAAAACATTATATTTTTAAAGGCTGGCTGCTGAACTGAAAAGCAAATGAAGAATTAAGCTTGGCTCAAAGACTGACTGAGATGAAATTTTAGGCTGCAGAAATAAAATATTTTCTAAATCCCCAAGGTAATTCAGTGGACTGAGGAAACCAAAGCGGTCTTATTGATTAAACTCATGAGAGATACACAGCTCTTTGCCCTGTGTTAATAGTTTAAAGAGTTGTCCACCAAGCAAGTATTTATTTGCTCAAGGAATCTTCTGTCTGGTGTATATATGTGGCCATTGTGGAAAAGCCCCCTGAAAATTATTTGTGGATGCCCTGACAGGTCAGAATTTAACAGCAGAACTATCCATGTCAATAGCTGTTTAATGTTCCAGTCATCTGCAATGGTGCTTAAAACCCCACCAACCTGGATGTCTTCTTGTGTTCTGTAAATGTGTAAATGTAGTATGGAATTATTTACTTCATTCTTTTGGTTAAGAAATGCAGATACTTACCATTTCGAATGTCTTCTGCACATAGAGTCTTTCAGAAAGGTTTTAAACCTTTAAACCACCTTTAAAGGTGGTGTAAAAGGACTGGTTCAGTACATTAGACTACCTGCCAAGTTCAGACACTATTTCATGAAGCTGGACATGTACTGAACATGAATGAACATGAACTGGGGATGAGCAACATCTACTTTTAAGGTTGTGCAATCCTTAGAGTCATCTACAAAATGGCAGAAATAACAACCAAGATTTTATCAGGGTATCTTTGGTGTGAAGTAAAATGACTGAATATGAACCTTCTTCTGCTATTTGGCATTTCTCAGTGTATGAGTGAAGTACCACCACCAGTGTTTTCCATGCTGCTTATTAGGATGACTTTTCAGTTGGGTTTTTTTTCTGTAAGTCCGGAAATAATGGGTTGAGATTTATACAGATCCTCGTTTCTCAGCTGTCTCTTTTTGAATGGGCTTAAAAGGCCTTATAAACACCTCTGAGGCATATCTGTGAACACTGTTGAAGTGCCAGGCCTGTCCTACAACCCAGCTCTCTGGAGAGAACCTAGAAAGGGAGTGGATGTAACAAAAGCAATGGAAAACAGTTATGAGCAAAGGAGGCTATTTAATTCTCATTCTCACCTCTTGGTATTGGGGTAGATCAGGCTACAGCCTCCCTCTGGGAGAGAATTCCAACCTCCAGTGGAGTCAGTGCCTAGGAGAAAGGGTGGTTCAGGCCAGGGTGGGGGCAGGAGGCAGAAGTGGGCACATGGTATCACAAAGTTTCATTTTGATACCCTGGGAGTAAATGGTCTTGAAACCCTTTCCTTCCCTTCATTTTTTCTCCCTGTAATGAATTGAGGAAATTCAAAATCTAAAGTTCTAACAGCCAGAAACAGACCAAAAAGTTTTCTTTTAATAGTTTCGGTAAGTATGTGTAATCAGAAGTGAAATTTTTTTCTGGTGGGTGGGCACTTCCCAATTTGCCAAAAATATCAGGATGTGAACATCCTTTCTGATAAGGAAAAATTCAGATCCTTTACAGGACATGGTTCAATGTTGCCAACAAACCAAAGGCCCCTGTGACTTGACAGGGTTTGCTAATCACCGGTGTGCAGTTCAGCACAACTGCAAGGGAATTAATTGTCAGAACTTTGAAATCATGTCGGAGAACAAAGAATAGAAAGGGAAGCGAAAAATGGGGCAGAATACTTTCTTTCTGACAAAACAGGCTGGCTTCTAGTGGGCAAGCCGAAATACTTATATATTCATATCTCTGTGTATGTTTATATGTGTATATGTATGTGAGAAGGCAAAATTCTTGAAGGAATTGAAACGTTGCAGAAATACCTTTAGAATAGGAATGCATTTTGTTAATAAAATAACCCATTTTCCTGTCACTCCTGCTGTTACATTCCCTGCTACAGGCTGGAAACCAGATGATTTTGAAAAACAAGAAGCCTGATGCTGAATTCAGCCATGACTGAATAAATCCAGAATAACACTTTCAAATTACAGGGAGTGACTGCAGATTTAGACCCAGTATCAGAGGACTGAATCCTGTCTGAAGTATTTAATTCCTACCAATTCAGTGTCCTGCTGCTTTCCCAAGGCTGCTGTCTGCTGTGCACAGTGTTTTCAGTCATGCAGTAGGAGGAAGTAGAGGGTGAGCTCTGCAGCTGGACTTGCAGACTCATGCTAGGAAGGCCAGCAAAGCAATAAGAGCCTGAAAACAATTTATTTTTAAAATCTCACTCCCCCCTCCCTCCCCTCCCCACTCTCTGCAGGACCACAATTAGAGGAAATAGGGCAGGATACATCCAGACTAAGGGGAGTCAGAACAAGGCTGGAAGCAGATCAGGAGTTCAAGGGGAGACTGGACAAGTATGTGGAAGAGAGACCCTTTGAGGGTTACTAATAGACAAACCACGACAAGCCCAGGAAATTCCCTGAGCTGGAAATAGTAAGAGGCTGAGAGTGTACTTGGATGTAACAGATCCTGACTTGCTCTGTTCTTACTCTCCCTTGGTGTCTGCTTAAGACAAGGGTGAAATAAAAATACTCTGTGAGATGCATTTTGACCTGAACCAGTGTGGATGTTATTTAATTTTTTGTGGGCAGAGAAGATCTGAGGACTGAGGTAGAGACAGATGGGACAATGGCACAGTGAGAGCTGCCTCCTTTGGAGTCCTGTGTCAAGAGTTACAGGAAATTTCATTCTTCTTTTCATTTAGTTTCAATTCAAATTTTCCACACACTAAACTGCACTTGCATTCACATCAGTTCCAGCATTCAGATTTCACTCTGTTGAGTAGATTCCATCTGCAGTTTGGCAAACCTGCAGGTAATTAGCTCTGCCTTGTAATTATATTTCCAGTTAATGTTCCATTAAAGACAAATGAAAAGAATTCTCATCTTCTGCTTAAGTGGTGATAGCACAAAATACAACATTCCATAGCCTTTGAACAAACAAGCAGTTCCATTTGCCAAGGTGAGGTGCATTTGTAATACAGAAGTAGACCTCAATAATTTAGGTCTTCCAGGTGTATCCTTTTTTCCTTCCAAGAACTTCAGTGCTTAGTGGGTGGGGAGCCCAGGAGAAGAGCAAAGCCAGCCTTGGGATTAAGGCATCAGACTCACTATGCAACTGTGGGGTCCTCTTCTTGCTTCCTTTCACGGCTGTTGTGAGTGTCATGGAAACCAGGATTTCCACAGTTCCCTTGCCCAATCTGAAACTTTTACTGAGTTTCTTTGCCCAATCTGAAACAGCCCGGGCCTAATTTCTTTAGCTGAGAGCTCGCAAGTGTGGCTGCAATTGCTGTGCCTGCTGGCAGGGAAGGCAGGCCAGTGAAGAGCCAGGGTGTGTAGAAAGGTGACAGCTGGTGGCACCTCACCTGTTCCTGCTCACTTTTTGAAGCAATGTGGAAAAGAGCACATTTCAATTTGCCAGTGTGTAAAATGCAGGAAACAGTACTTTTCTTTCACTGCATGGTGTGTTGAAGAGAGAAAGTGATGTTTAAGGTTAAGCACTTAGAAAAAAAGCCAAGCTCTAACATAAAGACATCACTGCAAAAATAAACGTAATATTATCATCACACTGCAGCAAAGATGAAAAAAACTGTTCTCTGCTCTGAGGCATGGGGGATCAAGCACTTCCCCCTTTATGTATTTAGCAGGGAAAGAAGAGGGAAGAAATGGAGCTGGGAGGGCATTATGCAGCTCTGTATTTTGCATTTGAACTATTGCTAAAAGATTTTTAAATACCCCTTCTGATTTTTAACACAAAGCTGAAGGTGTAAGCCTGGTGATTTTGTGCTGGCTAATACAGCATCGTTTCATCCCAGGCTGCTCAAGGGTGCCCAACAACATTTTCTGTTCTCTTTTGCTTGTACACACACAGAGCAGGGGAAAGAATATCTGGGAAAAAGAGGCTGACAGCTTCAGTTACCCAGATATAAAAGATCTTTGGTAGCAAAACTTCATTCTAAAGACTCTTGAGACATAATCAGTACTATTCTGGGAACTTTTTTGAGGGAGAAAAAGATTCGTTCAACAAATGATTAAACAAATCTGTGAACAGTGAATGAGTACATGAAAGTCATTGGATTAAGAATTAAAATCTCGGGGCTCTGAATTTCTGAACTAAGCAAAGAGTTTCAGTAGAATGCAATAGCAGTACACTCTTGTGTGTTTTTTTAATTGATGACAACTTATTTTGTTTCCATCAGCTGCAGAAAATTTACCTGAACTGTGGGACCTGTCAGTGAAGAGTGGCAGTATTTCATTACCTCTTTAAAGCCCTCGCAAAATTTCCTAAGAAAGCATGTACTGTTCACAGCCCTTTTTAAAGGTCATCCTATCAGCTGGATCCCTTTTTTCACTCTGTTTGCTACTCACCCTGCAATTATTAAGCCTCAGCCTGTTAAATTACAAGATCTTAACGTTTCACCACATTTCATCTGAAAAATTCATCAAATCTGTTCAAGCGTATTTTCTTTCTCCGTAGTCCCAGACACAACCAGGAAATTTGTTGTGCGCAGTTTCAAACGGGCGGAGAGGGGTAGCCCAGAAGGAAAAGTCTGTGGGAGGAGAGTTGGGATGGCAGGTTTTTGGTTTCACAGCTAAGCAGCGGTCCCGGCAGCCCGTTCCGGGGGGAGAGCTCGGCGGAGCGCCGGGATGCGGGGGGATGAGGCAGGATGCGGTGGGATGAGGCGGGACGAGGGAGGATGAGGCGGGATGCGGCGGGATGAGGCGGGATGCGGGGGGGACGAGGAGGGATGAGGCGGGATGAGGCAGGACGAGGGAGGATGAGGCGGGATGCGGCGGGATGCGGGGGGACGAAGGAGGATGCGGCGGGATGAGGCGGGATGCGGCGGGACGAGGGAGGATGAGGCGGGATGCGGAGGGACGAAGGAGGATGCGGCGGGATGAGGCGGGATGCGGCGGGATGCGGAGCCCCCTAGCGGTGCCCGTCTCCCTCTTCCACGCTTATTCTTTTTGCCTGGATGTCGTTCACTGTCCCAGCTCACAAACTGCGCGTCGGGCAGGGTGAGGTGCCGGTGGTTTCTCCAAGACCATTTGTCTTGGTACATTATTTTATTTTATTTTGGTCGAAATGGATCTGGCTGGAACATGGCTTTCTGCTCTGGTTTGTTTTGGTTTTAAATCCAAATGTTCTTATTCAAACTCTGGAGAGGGCATAACTGATCTTGTCCCTACTATTAGGAAAACGTAAGAGTTTAAGTACAGTGTTAGAACCCTTAGAATGTGCCTACAGTAGCATTAGCCTACAATAGAGAATGATTTTATTTATTATTTCCCCCTTTTTAACCTCTGGGAAAAGAACCAGGAGCAACCTGGTCTCGTGGAAGGTGTCCCTGCCCATGACAGTGGGGGTGGAACTAGATGATCTTTAAGGTCTTTTCCATCCCAAACCATTCTATGATTCTATGATAAAACCCAGACTACTGACAATGAAAATCAAATTAATTGTGATATTTTTTGTATGTACAGAAAGTACCTTGTGAGGAAGAAAATTATTGAGCACTTGAATCTGGATCACAAAATTTAATTTGGTCTTGTGTTTTTTTCTCTTTTAAGCAGAGAATAACTCATAAATGAATACAATTTGTTTCTGTCTTTGAAACCGTATAACCTTGACCTCTTCTTTGTCAAAATAGTTAATCTTCAGTTTATAGTATCTTATGAGTCCTGCAGGCAAATAATAATTCTCCAGAGAACTCTCGTTCTGTATATTAATAAGGCTAAATGAGGATCCTCCTTATTGACCATGGCCTTTCTGAAGTATCTTCTAACAAGCTCTTCTCCTTTTCCACACTCCAGTGGACCGTGGAAAATTAAGACTTGATATCATGTACTGGAATCAGTGCAATGGGGAAGACGGTTAAAATTCTTAGCTACAAGATCATAGACCCTTGTCAGTACCCTTTGCTATGGGTACACTGTGTCCTTGTAAAAATTACCTTGATATGCAAGGTAAGTTGGCTTGCCAATAGATCATGCAAAAAGGCTACCTTGGGACACAAGTGAATAATAATCCAAAGGTAATTGTTTCTTTTCAAGTGGAATAAATCAATCCTAATTGTCTGCCATAATAATACAGATTTTGAGACATGTCAGCAGTTCCCATATGTGTGTTCCCATTATTCAAATTTGTGTTTCCCACCTGTTAGGTAAGAGCATGCATTCAGATTTCTAGTCATACAGTAGGTGAAATATATTCTCATAGAATCACAGAATGCTTTGGAAGTAGCTTTAAAGATCATCTAGTTCCAACCCCCTGCCATGGGCAGGGACACCTACCCTTGAACAATCTGCTCAAACCCCATTCCAACCTGGCCTTGAACACTTCCAGGGATGGGGCACCCACAACTTTCCTGGGTAACCTGTTCCAGTGCCTCACCACCCTCATAGGAAATAATTTCTTCCTAATATCTAATCTAAACCTACTCACTGTCAGTTTAAAACCATTCCCCCTGTCCTATCACTTCACTACCTGATAAAGAGCCCCTCCTCATCTTTACTGTAAGCTCCCTTTGAGTACTGGAAGGCTGCCAGAAGGTCTCCCCAGAGCCTTCTCTTTTCCAAGCTGAACAACCCCAGTTCTCTCAGTCTGTTTTCATAGGAAAGGTGATCCAGATCTTGTTTGCGGTCTTCCTCTGGACCTGCTCCAGCAGATCCATGTTCTTCTTATGTTGGGGGCCCCAGAGCTAGATGCAGTACTCTGGGTGGGGTTCTGCCAGATGGGAATAGAAGGGGGATCACCTGATGATGAGCATTGGTGCAAATCTCACCAATGTAGTTACTCCAGAATGTACTCCAGTGTATGCTCTTGCAATCCAGAAAGTAATTCACATCTGTGTCTGAGGATGGTCTAAAGCTCTGAATGTGATAGCGTTTACTCTGGCTGATACTACATGGGAAACAAGATCTGACATTCTTTTCTGATCCGCTGTAGTTCCAAACTGTCCCTGCAGAAAGTCATGCAAAATGAATGTGGTAGCAAAATTATATAGGTAGTTTGTAATGCTGTAGGTGCTGAAGCTCATTAAGTCTTCTCTATAAATCAGCAACTATGAATACTGATATGTCTCTCTCTACCACCCTCTCTCACAATTTCCTTAAAATATTCTGCAAAATATTTTAAACTTCATCCAGCCTGGTTTAAGCTTCCCAGTGAATACAGTGCTGTGTGATGCTCTTGCAGAACTGTCGTATGCAGCTTGTGGGGATAAATTGTCATTTTTGTCTGTGTTTGGACAGTGAAATCATTCATCACACTTTCAATCTATGTATACACCTTTTTCTTCTGGTGGAAAGGTGCATGCAGCAATTAAGCATTTTAGAGATAAATATATCCATGCAATATATGCCAAAGCAAAAAATGTGTATCCGGAGCTTTGGCTTGATTTCCTGATGGTTGTAAAGACTGCCACTCCAAGCTGTCTTTAAAAACTGCAGTAAAAGGTTTATGATCTGTATCTACTAGCATGGGTGACTTGTAATAATGTACTCCAAAGGTGTCGTGCCATGTCCGGCACTGATTGCTCCAGCAAATGAGTACTCCTCTTCACTAGAGTCATTTGTAATCACATAACAGCTTGACTTTCAGTCTGGAAAAGCAGCATTTTGTCAGATTGGTTTATGCCACTACATCTCTCACCGCATTTTCAGAGACTATGACAACTGTTGGTTTCATATTTACTCCCACATCTTTCTGTACTTTAAACAAATGTTGTTTCCTTCTTTATTCTGAATGTTCTAGATGCTGTTGAGGCGTTCTTTCCTTTAAAAAAATGCAACCAAACAATAATGTGTATTATAAACACACATATTATTTTCTTTTTTTGCAACCAGATTTAAAAGCCTTTCTTCTTACTTGCGCTGCGCTTCTCTTTCTTCTCTTCTATCTCAGTGGCTACAACAATTTTGCTGGGCACCTCCAGAGTTGGTGGGGGGTTTATGTTGTTTGTTTGTTTGTTTTGTGGTTTTGTTGTTGGTGGGTTTTGTGGGAGTTTTTTTGTGGGTTTTTTGGTTGGTTGGTTGGGGTTTTTGGGGTTTTAATTTATATGGTTTTTTGTAAGAACTTCCCTGTTATTTTATGGGCTTATTGAGTAGTTGTGACCAACTACTTCTGTCTGAAGCATGTGTGGAATAGGGATTGCCTTCAGTATTTTTGGCTTCTATCTTGCGAAGGAGTAGGAATTTCCAGAGTCAGTATATCATGAGTTATAATTTGACTCATGTAAGGGGAAAGATTAAAGACCAGAAACTCTTCTACCTAAAGAAAAGGAGACTCAAGAAAAGGAGTAAAAATCTGAATGATGGAAGAAAATTAATGGAGAGGGATTAGAGCAGCAGCATGAAATTATGAGTTAGGGCAGTAAAAAGAAACCTCACAACCCAAAGTAAATTTCAGTGCAGAAATAAACTCTGGAACTCCTTGCCACATGATATGGATAACAGAAATGTAAATGAGTTTTTAAAAAAATTAGACACAGTAATGAAAAAAATATTCACATGGATACAATTGTTCATAGCCCAAATTTTTTGAGTCAGAGGAGAACACAGATTGGAACTGTGAGAGGAGGATAAGAGCAGACATTTATATTGCAGGGGAAACTGGCATTTTGGGAAGAGGTTTTGTGCAACTGTGGCTGTAGATAGGAAAAGCATTACTGTTTGTCCATTGCCACTCATAAGAATGAGAACTATTGTCAGATTTCACTATTCCTGAAGCAGACAAGCAGAGGGAAGCCTTGCTTGCAGAAGAGAGCTCACATACACACACAGAGATGCAGTGCATTAAACTCCTCAGATACTCAAGGAAAACAAATTCAAACTGCTTACTCTGATCCTCAGTTTGCTACTGCAATGTTTTCAGTACCTGTACCTTCGTCAAACACTGCACTCATTTACAGCTTCTGCTGAATTCTGAAACTTCTGTTCTTACTAAAGTGATGCATCTCCAGCCCTTTAGTTCTCACCTTACCTCTCACACTTTTTTGTATTTATCCTGTTTGACATTACACCTCCTATTTCCTGAGAGGGACTGTGCACACTTGGACTAATTTACCTTTACGGCTTTGTGATCTGACTCCTGAGTTGTTCCTGGACCACAAGCAAACCTGAAGATGTAATGGGCAATTCTTAGCCACTGCTGTAAAATTTTTAGGTCATGCGCCTGTAGCTGTCGGTTTTATTTTCCACATGCTGAGATTTGGGGTTTCCCCTGAGTAGTCTGTTATAACAAATGACTGCAGCCCAGATTATGAGGTTTTAATTGAATTAGTGTTTTTTCTGGCAGTAACTATTGAAAATCATGGCTGATATCCTGACTTCTTTAAATTAGTGGAATAATGACTCTGCCTAGATAGAAATTCTGTGCTGCCAAGTATTTGAAAGACAACTGTAAGACTTCACTGTTATAGTTTTAAAAAAGCAACTTCTCTTTGTTGGTCTCTAGTATAATTGTTACCTATAGTGCTATTAAGGATGTTAAAACACTATCAGATTTCAGCATAAAGTGATGTGACATTAATTTTCTGTAATCCTATTTGTTTTTCAATGTTTGCATTTTGCATATTTTAATTTGTTTGCAAGGTGCCCCAGGTAACTATTTTTCACAGTGTGTGATTTTGCTGATGAATTATAAGATTAGCACAAAATCCAACTACATTTTTCTTAATGAGGGGATCTTTCTATTTTGATACCAAGCCCTGTTTTTAATTAGTTAAGGCAATGCAAAATAAATAAACTCAACATACTCATACATGATATTGATTGCTAGTATTAATAGGGTAAATAAGGAGCTGACTAGAAAATAAGAGATTTAATGTTTTATTAAAAAAAACCCCAACTTTTTTTAATGTCTACTATTTAAATTAAAGTTCCATTCTTCCCTGAAAGTTGACCATTAAGTGAAAGCTTTCTGTGTGCTAAGTATGCCAAACAACTGGAACACAGGTATAATCTGCCTGTGAATAATAAATCTACCCTACCCTTCCCAAGACCTTTAATTTGTGATAAACAGGTATGAGTGATACCAAGGATGGGACTAATTTAGTGACAGCTCTGAAACATGGTTATTTAGCCATTTATTTTCCCCAAGCCGGAAGTGGACATTTCCCAATAACTGCCTAAAAAGTGAGTGTTCATATAATTGGGGCAGTCTGGCAACAAAGAGGTGGGGTATACATGCATGTTTAGGTGCAGAGGATCAAGAAAAGGAGATGAAAGAAAGGCCATGATGTGCTTGTGAAAGAAAGTTAAAGATCCTGCAGCCTCAGTGAACCTATTCCTCAACACACTGAGCCTAGTCCTAGTTTGAACAGTGCCTTTTCCATTGGGTTAACTCCCTGCTGTGAAGAATTCCTTCTGACTTTTCTGTCCTCTTTGCAAAATATTTCTTAGCTGTATTTCTTTTTTACAGGTCCCTGAGTTTTTTGTGAATTACATCACTGCTTAAAACTTTGCTGGGGCTCAGAGGCTCTCTTTCAACCAAGGAAAGAATTACCCAGCATTGCATGACCTGTAGACCACAAACATGCTTTGAATACTATAACTCAACTGACCCCTGTATCTTGAGCTTGCACAGGGTTTTTTTAGAAAAAGGAGAAAAATACCACAGATTCCTCTAATTGGAAAATGAGGGTATTCCACTTGTGTAATACTGTGACCCACACACTGGGGAAAATCATCCCTAAGTTTTATAGATTTCATCCTCTTTTTTTTCCTTAATATACTCTTCCAAATTTTCTATTTCAATTACCAGTGACTTCTTTTGTTGCTGGCTGATATATTTTTTCAAAAAGGGCAAATTGTCATAAAATGTGGGCTCATGTTGCGCTTTCGCAAATTGTGGGTTGATTCTGAAAAGATCAGATTCTATTACTGTGTAGCTACTGTCAGATTTACCAACATGACCTTATCTCTTTGAATAGGGTGGGCTTTGTCATTGCTAAGGAAAAAATCTGCATTTGATTTTGAATGGAAAATCTATACTGATTATTTCTTAAAATATATAACCTGGTATAATGATTGAAATTGGTCTGTACCTACACTGCAGCTACTGTAGAGCTTCACCAGAGATATATTTTTGACACTTTTAATTGACTGTTACTTACACAGCTAAAAATATATATTTGACTGAAAGTATTTGTGACATAAATACCTCAGAATTAAAAATAAAACAACATAATTATGAAAAGGTGTTTATGAAGCTTGAGTTTCAAGGGATGCAAGTATTGCAGCCATATAACATACTTTTTCCAATGTAATAAAATTATAATTAATAACTCCATAATTGTCAGTTCCCATCATCTAACTATACTATGCTATGAATGTTACTGGGTAAGTGTAATTGAAATGTCAGACTTTATATGAATTTGTGATGTAATATATAACAAAACACATTAAATGAAGAATCGATACAATAAAAATAGTTAATCAGAAAGTAATCTGAATCAACCAAAAGGGATTCATAAATCTCCTTTGCTTGTGTGACTCCATATAGCCAAATATAAAAAGGAAAAGAAAGACTGGAAATGTGTTTTAGAGGTAATCTCTTCACCTAGAGTGCCTCCTGGTCATGTTATTTTGTGATGTACATGCCTGAAAGACAAGCTCTGTGGTAAATGTCACTGTTGATTTTGACATACAGAAAGATCTGTAGTTAAAACTCACAGAAATGAGCCAAAGAATGTTGCTCTTGCATGTCACATCAGTTTGGAATAAGAATTTACATGGAAAGTTAATGTGCTGTTCTATGTAATTTCAGAATTTCTGCATAGACACCACCAAGAAATTGTGCTCAGACCAAGCTGCTGATGTTTTGGAATTGCAAGTTAGTTGTCAAAATGATTTGGTGCATCGTGAGAATCAGAAGGACATGACTAGGAAAGCTACACTGGTGGAAACCTCTGTGATTAAAGGTCAGTTAAGCTTTATGGTTTGAGCTATTAACATAACAAAGCTTAACCCCAGCCCTGATGAAAACTTGACATACAGGAGTATCTTGTGTGATTTCACTTGGAATCTGTGGCTTAGTCAAAAAGGAATGAAAAGTGAACCTTTCTGTTCTTCCTCTCTAAATGCCGTAAGGCAAATTCATCCAAGCTCTCAGCAGCAGCATGGTTATTAAACTCTGTTTGACACTGCAGCATGAATATTCAGTGTTTTTTAGGAACAGACGATAGGGAAACATGTGCCTTCCTTTTGCTTTAGAGTGATGCTTACACATAATCTCTTATTAAAAAAATACCAATCCCAAAATGTTTTAAGATGAGAAAGCCATTTACATTAAAGATATGGACATGTCTTCGACTCATATTTTTGTATTTTGAAGAAAAAAATAGTTCTGAGCAGATTACTTGACTTAATTGTTTTTAAAGTCTCCATTTGTTTGTGTTTCCCTTAATTTTGATAATGGGTAGTTTTTCTACTTATCTTCCAAGTTTTTCCTTTTTTAGAAATGAACTGTACTGAAGTTGAAAAGCTAGATGATAAGAGGACAAATCCAAACTCCATTTATGCTATATATTTCAACTTTGCAATTAATATATTAAAAATTATTTCATTAATCTCTCAGTCACAGGTTATATTTGAAATATGAACACATCACATTAATTACAACACTGAAACATTTGGAAGACTAAACCACAAATATTCATCCTCACATCATTTGTTAACTTATAGTTGATACCAATAGAAGAACTTCCTACAAAGTTTCTTTTTTTTTATCTTGTCATTCAGTGTGTAAGACACTTTAAAAGGATTGTCTATTTGAAACTATGTGTATTGAAACTTCTAAAAGCAACATAAACCACTTTTATGGAGAAGAATTACAGTGTCATGTTGAATACTCATTAATCCTTATTGCTGTGGAAATTGATTATTTGGGGGCTGATTATTGAAAGTGATGTGGTTTAACCCCAGTCAGCAACCAAGCCTCAGACAGCTGCTTGCTCATTCCCTCACCAACAGGATTAGGGAGAGAATTGGAAGGGCAAAAGCCAGAAACATTGTGGGTTAAGACAGGGAAAACAAAATCCACTCCTACAAGCAAAGCAAAACAAGGAATTAATTCACTGCTTCCCATGGGCAGGCGGGTGTTCAGCCATCTCCAGGACAGCAGAGCCCTATCACGTGTAATGGTGATTTGGGAAGACAAATTCCATCAATCCAAATGGCCCTCTTTTCCTCCTTCTATGCTTTTGGTCAGTTGGGGTCACCTGTCCTGGCTGTGTCTCCTCCCAACCTCCAGTGCACCTCCAGCTTCCTTTGCCAGCCATGGCAGTATGAGAAGCAGAAGAGGCTTTGGCTCTGTGCAAGCCCTGCTCAGCAATAACAAAAATATCTCTATATCACCCCTGTCTTCAGCACAAATCCAAACCAGCCCTGTACTAGTCACTGTGAATACAATTAATTCTGCCCCAGCAAAAACCAGCATGGTATTTTCGTATTAGGAAGCTTTGAAATAAAATCCTAAATTTGTCATTTTGTGGCTTTGAAAAATCTCTTTTCAGGCTCTGTTTTGTCACTTTAATGATTTGATTAGATTTTGTAGGGGTAAATAGTGAAGCTTACATGCTGGCAGCTACAAAGGACAGTATCAGTTTAAACCCCACAAAAAAAAAAAAAAAAAAGAAGTACCAACATAGGTTAATGGGGTACTAGTTTTTTGTCAAGGGCACTTCCTGTAAATCACTGAGGCTTGACTTTGAAAACCATTGTCCATGCTACAGGGATTAACTGGATCACTTGCATGGGTTAGTCTCTGTGGCATGAGGCAGACATGGGAAGCAGGGGGAACACACTTGAAGAAAACATGACCAGAGCTTCTTTGATGGACAAGGCAGACCTAAAGCTAATGCTGAGCACTGGCTTATTCACAAGCACAGAAGTCCATGCTTGAGGAGGTGCTTAACTTTGTTGGCCTATACTACTCATAGACAGGCAAAGTCATCCAGGCTAAAGTCTCATAATGCCTTTATGGTGAAGAATCTTCAAATATTTTTCTGAACACAGCTGCTCAGTTTGTGTAGCAAGAAGTGAAGCCATACAGTCACTTCCTGTGCCTTTTACGGGAACTGTACAGTAGTTTCTAAACTGAGATCCGTTGGCTGAGAAAAGAAATATGGAGCCACTGTTACTGAGGCTTCATCTCAATAATAGGACTGGGAGGTCTTTCCATTTAGTCTTTCCATTTTCCTGTTGTGAGAGTATTTGTTACTGCTCGTGTTTCTTTTGAACCTGGGCACCACTGAGAAATGTCTGTCTCCATCTTCTTCATATCTTCCCATCAGGTATTGATACCCAGTGATAAGATCCTCCCTGACCTGTCTCTTGACCAGGTTGAAGAGTCACAGCCCTCTCAGCCTCCCCTTCTATTTCAGATGCTGTTTCAGGCACTTGATCACCTTCATGACCGTTTTCTGGACTTGCTCCAGAACATCCATGTCTCTCTTGTACAGGGAGCCAGCACTCCAGGTGTGCTCTCTCCAGTACTGATCAGGGGCACAAGGACCTCTGCTGGCACCACTATGCCTAATGGAGCCCAGAATGTTGTTGGACTATCCTGCCACAAGGACACATTACCGGTGCATGGTCAGCTTGTCTTCCAGGACCCCAGTGTCTTTCTCAGAAAAGCTGCTTTCCAGCTGCTTCACAGCCTCAGCCTGTGTTGGTGCATGGGGTTATTCTTTCCCAGGTGCAGGGCCTTGCATTTTCCTTCACTGAACTTCATGGAAGTTCTCTCTGCCCAGTTCTCCAGCCTGTTCAGGTCCCTTTGATGGCAGCACAACCATCTCAGCTGCTTCTCCCAATGCAAACTTACTGTGGGAAGCTCGTTCCCATCGACTGTTCCATTAATGAACCACCATGTCTGTTGCAGACACCCAAACATCGCTCATGTTGGTCTCTCCATTAAATCCTGACCCAGAAAACTCTCAGAGGGCTCTTCAGCTGTCCCTAGGCAAAGGGCTGCCTCTGTTACCATGGTACCAGCAAAATTTCTTCCTTCTCTTTCACTCTGCTTGCTAGCTCATGCAGTTTGTGGTTCTGGACACCAGAAAACAGACTTGGACTTTTTGCAACAGTTCCTGATTTGGACCTTCTTCTGAATATGTTTCAACACCATGGTGAAATGATGCAATATTGCTGACTGTCTCATCTGCTCTGCTGGAAGTCTGTCTGCCTTCTCTCTCTTTATTCACTCAGAGATAGTAGCATCAGTCTTTTGTCCACCGCATTAAGCCTTATTTATACGTCATTGATAAACCTTTTTCAGAATCTCGAGAAGTGCTTGATTTTTATTGCAATTTCTCAGTTTCTAGCACAACTCTTGTTTTTCTTAGCCAATTCTTCATTTGTTTTTAATTCCGAAACAATCTAACTTTTTCTAGGGACTTATTCAATTTTGAAAATATCTTTTCTTAATTCTTCTTACTCTATTTCCTTTGGCCCTCATTGCATCAAGATCCGACTGTTTGCTGTAACAACCGTTCTGAGAAAGCAGAGTTTATTTTTCTCCTAGTTGAGACTCACGTGTCAGTAGTCAGTGTAGGTTGATGACTTAACTCCTCCTGCTTCCAGTAGACATACTTTTTTTAAACTTTAGCTCTCAATTAGGCTTATTTTCTTCCTATCTATTTCCATGAGTTTATGGCTGGAGACCTGTGCTCTGCAGGTAGCTTTGGGTGTATGACCAAGAGTATTAGAGGAAAGAAAATGGTGTTAGGACTTCTGAAGGCTTGCATGACCCTGGTACTGCAAGGATTCACAGCACTAACTCTTCCCACCTAGCTCAGTTCTTAGCCTGTATCTGATTCAAAAGCTCATCAATCACGTGTCTCCTGCCTCATTTCTCATGAAAATTGCAATTAGTTAATTTGAAGTTTATCCTATTAACTATATTGGTTTAGACTACTCACAGAACACCAGATAAAGAATAGATTTTGTTACTGAGGATTCCAAACAAACTCCTCGTACTTCTCTTTAGTATGCACATAGAAAATCACAGACTAGTATCACAATGATCGTTCTTTTGCAAGACTAGGGAATTGCTTCTTGTTTAATTGCCTTGGAGTATATCCCTTTACCAACTCTGTCCAAATTGGAGTGTAGTGTGAGTTTGAGCTAGGCAGATGTAACTTAGTCCAAAGAACAGTGATGGATTGTACCCTGACATACCCTAATGAAAGTTAAAGGTTTTTCTGAAAGTTCTGTGTTAGTATAGTCCAAAATTATTTGGCTTGATTAAAAGATAACTGCAGAATTTTACAGGAGATTGGATTAGATTACATAACAGATCTTCCTGGCCAGCCAGGGAATCCCCATGAGTCCACTGCTGCGTGCAGCAAGCTTGCCTGTTCCAGAGGGTGTACTCTGCTCTGCTAATTCACAAGATAATGGATTAGAAAATATGTCAAGACTAATAACACAGACACACTCCTGTGGGTTTTGAGTGGGAGGAAATGCACCATTCACTGACTAATCTTTAAACTTCAACTGATGAATGTTAAGGCACCCTCCAAAACACCAACCTGTTTCAAATTCCTAATAAGGATGTTGAATCTGTACTCTCAAAAACCCCCCTACTTACAGAGAAAATTGCTATTTCTTACCAAAGGCCAGATAGTTCAGAAAAGAAAAGCAATGTTTTTCTCTCCATTTTAGAGCCTCTATTGTCTTTCCTTACGGAGCTCATGTTAATAAAGATAGGATTTATTATCCTTGTTTCTAAGAAATGGAACCTTTTTCATCTGTTGTAATTAAACCTGAAGAGGCCACTAAAGATATTCTCTTATTTTCTTATATTTGACTGAGTTTGAATTAATTAAAATGGTAGCAATATCTGCAGGATAATAACTCCCAACAGAAATCTGCTGTATCAGTTTTCATTTATCCTTGAAATTTGTTCTAAGAGGAGGTTCTATAACATTGTGTAATCTTCTTCTTCATGGCATAGGTTTCTGGAATAGTTACAATCTGCAGCAAAACAGTGTTTATGCTGATTTTGTTTATTGATGTCAGTATATTTTAGGGAAGGTATTTATATATTCTGTCTTTAGGCACTTGATTTAGGAGGCTAGTGGGCTGGAGAAAGAAAAAGAGGAATGGGCCTTCTGTTTGTACTTTAGGATGTGCATATGTCTACCAAATTTTCAAAGATGGTTTAAGAAATTTCTGCCCCTGTAGCTTGTTAGTAAAGACAATACATTTGACCATGGCACTGTGCTCTAAAACAAATATTAAAATGAATGAGACGTAATAACCAAAAAAACTTAAAGCAAAACCTAGAATTTTGAATTATTTTGAAAAAAGAGAAAAGCTGCTCTTTTTTTGATGACATCACAGGGATTTTGTATTAGTGTTCTGAACTAGGTGCACAGGAATAAGTAGTATGAATTAGGAATCCTTTCCTGTAGGCATGAGACAACTCCCTCCAGCTTCCCCACTCAGTTCAGTCTTTGACTAGGGCAAAACTGGTATTAGATTCTTTGGCTCCCATGGTCTTGTAATTTTCTTAAAAAAAGAAAACAAAAAACTCTTTGTGTTTTTGGCTATAAAAACAAAACTTACCCTTGGTTGACACATCTTCTGAGGTAAGTTTAAAAAAAGGCAAGAAAATTACTTAAAATATATGGAGATCATACCATTTCATAGGATGTGAGTACACTCTAGTAAATGATATTGAAATATTTTTAATCACCTTTGCCCTCAACCAAACTCTAACCTGTTTAACAGCAGGGGGAAGAAAGCATAGGCTCTGAATCCTTCTGATTTCACTGGTGTATTAGATATGACTGATTTAAATTGCAGTAATATTCAGAGGTTTCAGGCAGGAGCTTAGGTGGCTGCAAGGAGGAGGTATGACAGTGTTATGTATAGTTAAACTGAAGGGTACTTCATGTCAGTGCCCTCTCCCACTCTAGCAGTGCTGCCTGGCTCTGCTCCCCCAGTCCTGTGCAGAGCAACGCTTGAACATTTCTGATGGTGCCCTGAGCCCTGCTCTGCATCCTCTTGCAGGAATTTATGATGAGGTAAGAAATATGAGATTGTTTAAAACTTGTGGCAACCATTTCTGATCTGCAAGAGCTGCTGTTACACTGGGGATTTATTTTATATGAGGCAGTAGTGAAACAGTGGAAACTAGGTCTCAAAAAGTTCAATAAAACCAGCAAGATAGACTAGAAGAAAATATGATGAAGAAAAAAATTTAAAAGGACAGTGAAAGAGGTCAACAGTTGTCTCTTTCAAGAAATCTATGATTTTTTTTAAAACATTAAGATTAATCTTTTCCAAACAATAGGTTAGTAGATTCCAGAAGGAGATAAATATTACCCTTACATTAAATGCAACCCTACAGTTTACGTAAAATATTTTGATTGTGGCACTTAACAGTTTTTAAAGATATGCTACATCATGAAATAGTGGTTGATGGATATCAGCTCAAGGAATAGTCCATTAGTTTTATGGGCTCTGATTCTTCTATCACTGATCAGCTTTCAGCAGCACTCCCTAAGGAATTAGTTCTCATTAGCACTGGGGAGCATCAAAACCAGTCTCACAGCTAATAAAATGCTGCTGTTCATAAAAATGTTTTTGTTTATGCATATACCTTCAGTTCTGTGCATTTTCACTAAGTGATGTGCAGAAATAAGGATGTGGCTCTACCATGTTGAGCTCATAATATTGTTATGCAGAATATTTCACAGCTACTTTTTTTTAGTTAGGCATAAATAAACAAAAAATGCTGTGTGGTTGAGTGTTAATTTATGCAGCATTAAAACTGATCTGAAATATTTACCAAAGCTATAAACCTGTGTTATGTTCACACAGCCAGAGGTATTTAGGTGTGTAGCCTTGCATGTACATGAGCTGGGCCCTCCAGCAGTTGTTTCATTCAAGCAAGGGTCTTGATGGGTTGGGTCTCTTCTGTTGCCTACCTTTTGAAGAAGGGCAAAATGAAGAGTTATGACAAACATTTCTGACCTTGAAATTTGCGAAAAACAGCAAGTATATTCCGAGAAAAAGCCAACATATCCTACTCACTCAAGGATACTAGTGAAATTAATGGAAATTTTTAGTCTGTAGAGCACTATCCTTCCACTATAAAGGCAAATATAATTATACAAATTGTTCCAGGAAGAGCAGAATTAATGAAATTTGGTTTAATAAGTATTCAGGCCTGTTGTCCCCTACTGCTCCTCTCTGCCTTTCCTGATAATAACCAAATCTCTCCTTGTGATGTTCCTATCAAAAGAAAAAGAGCAGGTCTGGAGCTATGTGTGTGTTGAGTGGCCAACAAATATGCACACACTGATTCATGCTGCTGTCTGCTGCCAAATGGAGTGGATAACAGCTGTGTTCTGCATGCTTCTCTTTCAATAGAGGAACTAATTCAACTCCAGCTTTTGTAACCACGGTCAGACTTCTGTCCCCTTTTCAAATCTGACTGAAATTGGCAGAAATAAACTTGTAAAAGTACTGAAGAGGTTGATGGATGGATGGACAGCACGATGACATAAGCATTATTTTCTTGGCAGGCTGAGATGGCCTATCCTATTCGGGAATTCAATGTTGAGGCTAATAGATTTTTTTCAAATAAGGAAGAAAATTGCATTGATTTCAATGTTCAGAATTCCCCCAGGATTTTTCAGCTTGTCTCATTCATTACTTAATGCTTTATTGAAGTGTAAAAATATACATTTCAAAAGGCACCCTGAACAGGTTTGGGACTGGGAACAGCTGTGATTTAGTCGGGCCTGATGACATCAACATTCTTTCTCCTTGAGCTGTCTTGCTTAGAAGCGTATCATTTTGTTTACATGTGTTTGGGAAAGAAGAAAACCTGGCTATGCCATCCATGAGCAATCTGTACCTTATATCCCTATTAGCAAGTCTAAAGTGCACAAACAATATTTCCCTTGCTGAATCACAGGGATTAGCTTATTCTTGCAGTGCCTGTTTTATTCATTAGTTTACTTTTACTGATATCAAGCACAGCCAAATTGCAAATGAACTACAAACCAGGAAATGTTTATTAACAAGATAGTGGCCACATGTGCGAGTAAGACCTTCAATGCCTTTCTAATCATATCCTTGGGGTTTTGGTTTTGCTTTTTTTATTCCTTTTGATGCTCAGATCTGGAAATACTTTGCTAATTCAGTAGTGGGGGACTTGTGGGTATGTGGGTTTATGATAGACTCTGCGCTGGTGTGATCAGACAGATACTTGATTACCTTAATATTTATTTCCAGCCTTAGAAAACCTATAAAGGAAAGGATCACACCCTCACAAAGAAATTACTACTACCCAGTTTTCAGGGAGAGACACCTCAGTCATGGAGAGCCTTAGGAGGAACACAAGTGGGATTTGGAGACTGCAGAGAAATGATAGAATTGTTCTCTTGGTGAAGGGGCACGTGGTGGTTGCAATAGTAAGTCTGGGAGGATTCTTTTTTGAGAAGTTTGGCCTCATAAAGAAGAACCTGTTTGACAAACATGGCTTGCTGGGAGGTCAGAGAGTACACTGTAGTAGGTTGTTTCAAGTTGTGTCCTAGAAAATTAATCAACCAGGAACAGCTGTACCCACAACAGTGTTTCACACTGGTTTGCAATTTCAGGTGAAAGTTTTGGCTTTAAAAATACAGTATCTTCTCAGCTCCATTACCTATGAGCCTTCCTGATAAACTCTAAGGGTGATTTGCTCTTGGCAGGGAACCTGTGCTGATATCACTACCATCATCTCAGCTCTAGCTGGTCCTGTTGTGACCTGGCTCTTGCCCACCACAGGCTGAGCTAAGGGATGGGGTGGCTCTGAAGCGGTGAAACGGGGCGCTCACTGAACAATCCTTATGGGGTTCAGTTCCATGAGACCAATGGTCCCATGTGTCTTGCAGAGCTTCCTCTAACCTCAGGGAAGTGGTGAGCCACCCAAGGAGGGGAGGAGACCCTGGGGCCTCTTGGCAGCAGCCTGAGTCACCGTGAGATCTAAAGTGCAGCTGTTACTGTGCCTAGATGCAGAGCAGAGCCTGCCCCAGCTCTTGAGCTGCTGAGAGGCCTCCAGTGAGGGTCTCTGCTCTTGTAGGAAAACACTGCTGCTTTCTGAAAGGTTTGTCCTCAGTGCTGCTTCAGGCTAGTCTAGGTGGATGTAAAGAAATGCACTTCAAAAATTTTTCATTTTAACCTCATACCATTCTCAAGTCTGTGTCTCTCTTATATCACCTTTTAAATTAGAAGCAACTGGAGGTTCTGGGTCTAGGAAATCCCAAGGTAACACCATGGCTTCCTAACTGCAGGGGCTTCTCTTGTCAGGCAATGGAACACAAAAGCATGGGAGCACATCTGTAATAAGGATGGTACGCGCAACTCATGACAGGTGGATTGCTCTTCTCTTGATATGGTCAGATAATTTTATCTGCCTGCTTTTATGCTGTTAGTGATTGCACTATTTAAACCTTTTAACAAACTCTGAAGTTATTCATGCATAGACAGCAAGGAGTGGTCAACTTAGAGGTACAAGCCTGTGCAAAAACTGAAATAGGAATTCTTGAGTGAAGACTCTCTTGCAAAATGCTCAGCTCATTTTCATTCCATCACAGATACTGTTCAGGAACTTAAGTCATTTAAGATCTCTGAAAAACATAAAAGTGAGGAGAACATTGGGTTTTTTTGATTTATGGTTGTCTTTTTGAATTGTACCATTTTATCTTTTCCAGGACAAGGGCAGAATCTTCCATTTCCTTAGAGTTAATTTTTGCAATTTTTCAGATCTAGCAAGAAACTATGAGGCAGAAGAGGAAGAAGAGCATGACTACAGCTATATTGATGAAAAGATAATTGAAAACATAAGAGAAGTATTTCATGACACCAGCATTAGAAATAAGCCTGCCCTCTCCAGAGGAAGAAGGTGAGTGTAAACTATGATCACTTGTGGATGCAAACAAGTGCAGGCAGAGTGATTTTTCAGACTGGCTGGTGACCTTCACTTCCCAAAACAAGAGAGGTTTTCCCCTGGGAGCTGCTGCTGTTGCTGCAAATGTCCTGTGAGTAAGGCAGGAAAGGTTCCCCTGAGCTGCCACCCATGACCCCCAGTCACTCTTAGCTGTGTCACCTTTGTTAAAGGAGTACCTGTCATTGTTCTGGGGATAGAAGTGCACGTGCATTTTCCCAGTTTGTGGCAGTTTGCTCTAAAATTATAGTACTCTGAATGCAGCCCTTTTCCTCTTTTTGGGAGTGGATGCCTTGTTGTGCATGACTGAGTTTTGTTGCTTTAAAAGCTTTCAGGCATTATCTGTGTTTTCATTAAATCTGCAAGGTTCTGCTCTGGCAGTCTGCAGTGACTTTAAGTGCCAGTGAAGACGGCTTTTGCTTCTAAAAATCTCTAGGTCTCATTTCCAGCTAAAAACAGATGAGAATTTTTCTAGATATGAGTGAAACTGTGGTCGCAGTTCTTTTCGCTCATAGCTGAACCTTCTACAGATTTCACTTGATTCGGTTAAATGGCTTCTTTTGTGAAAGTTTTGTGAAAACACTAAAAAAAGGTGAAATATTGTGTTTCAGAGATTTAAAAAAAAATTTATTATGAAACATTTTATTTTAAAATGTACTTTGTGTTTATTTTTAAATTATGTGCAGCGTTCATACTGTATTTGAGTTCAGCAGCATAGTGAATCTGAAATAAGCTGTTATTTTTTCTGAAATTCTCAAACCCCTCAGAAAAATGATATCCAGGGCAGTGTGTGGATGGATGAGGCCATCTCTTCTCCTGCTCACAGACACAGAGACTCCAAAGTTACAGAAAAGACTAAAAATGAAACTATGTAGGACATTTCACATAACAGATTGCTTCCTCAGTCCACATGCTTTTGAGGGTGGGGTCTTGATCTATCATGTCAAGAAGATGGGAAAGAGAGAACTGAGCTCTCTTCTGACTAAAATATCCCCTCTGACCACAGGCATTAAGGGAAAAGTGTGCTTTCAAGAAACAACACCAGCTTAGAGGATCAGCATCTGTTTATACTACTTACTGTTGTAGCATTGGTTCCTCTGAGTCTTTATCCACTTGCCCTTTAAATTCCCTGTCAATGGAGGCAACGTTTCACTTTATTAGTGTCCTCTTGGAGGGTTCTAGCAAAATGTGAAAGAAAAGAACCATTGCTACCTTGAGGGAGATCACTCTCTTTGGATAATCTTGGTTTATAAGCAATGACATAAATTTTCATCCTTAATGGCTGACAAATGTATCCGCTCTCTGCAATCATTAGCTAGCCAAGGAGCATGTGTCTCCTCCAGCCTGCTGGTCTCCCCCAGCTATCAGAAATCTCCATTGTGGCTTTTTTCTAGCACGTAAAGTTTCTATCAAGATTCCACAGTTGCACTTGTGAGCATTTTGAGAAATATGGATTTGACGTGGGCATATGCAATTAACTTTTAATACAGGCAAAAGTCTTATAAAATACGTAGCCAGATAAAATAACCAAATTAGCTGGTTTAGGCTTCTATATAGGATAATATTGCACCAAAATATGTTGTCTATTTCACCTGTGTCAAATACCTAACATCTGATCATTATTGTTCTTGAAGAATTCATCAGTTAACCATTTCCTGCCCACAGTCTCTCCTTTCCTCAGGACATTTATGCCGTTTATCAATATCTACTTTTAATTATTTGGTATATATGATTTATCAAAATTAAGTCTATTGATCCAAATTACTATAAAATAGAATTTTTAGGAGGAAAAGTAGTTTTAATGAAATACAGAAGTAAGCCTCAGCAGTCAGGCCTACCTTAAAAAAACAATATTTATTATTTACAGTGTTTCAGCAGTGTCCCCCTCAAAATCTTTCCACAATCAGGGCTGAAGCATGCCAGGATGACACTAGTAAAGAGCTAGTCCTCACCCTAAGCAGGAGGCAGAAAGAAAGAACAGAGAGTTGTCTCCGGTCATTGCTATGTTAATTTTGATAGAATAACTGTGCCCAGAGGGTCAATGATGTTAACATGACCTCATCACTCCAGAACAATAAGCAACTAAGCAAGGGACTTCACTACAGATGCCTGAGCTTGCTGTAGCAACAATCATTATTAACATATTTTGACCTTCCATTAAATATTCAAGAGAAAGTTAGAAAAAAACCCCACACCACCCTCGAAGCATTTAAAATGTGTGGCTTTCTTTTCAGAAAGACGAGTTTCTCTCCTTTTACTGCCATGAGTTGTTTCTGCTTTTTCAATGATGAAAGCCCTCAGTTTGACAGTCTTTTGGATGATATTGCAAATGTCAACAGTGGCTTTTCTTGGTGTGAGAAAATGGGAAAATAGAAGGTCTATTGCAACCACTGAATTGGAATAACTCTGGCTCTGCTGTAATGTCTCCTCCTACATCCCTGCAAACAAAAATGAGATGGAGGCATGCAGGAACAGGAACAGCAACAACAACAAAACTTCAGCAAAACCAGAGAAGGCAGATTCTGTCTCCAGTGCTGATAGCTGCGTGTAACTCATGGATGGAAAAGGACAGAAACAACATGGTCCAGCCACCTGGAGAGCTGAAAATGAGTACTGCTGTCAGACTGTTCCAGGAGGTTACTTTCTGGACTTGAACTGCACACAAGTGCCTGAAAAGGAATGGTCTCAGCTGACTAAGCTTCTGTGCTTATTAAATAGGACACAAAAAAAGGGAAAAGTAGAAAAGAGAGCGAAATGCAGTAATGAATGAAAAAGCTACACAGCTATGTTTTCCTCTTCTCATGAACTCAACGGTTGAGGCAGTTATGTTTGGACAAAGTAGTTTTCTTTATTTTCAATTTGTATCAGGTTTTTTTTGAGTAATTGTATGAAACAGATTAAGCCGCAAGTTTTTTCTTTATTTTTACCTTGGTTATGCTGAGGTGCAGGTTCCCTCATATTCAAAACACAGAGACAGTGCTTCAAATGAAAATCACCCTTTCTGACCCCAGCACATCTTCATTAATCCTTTTGTACCGTTTTTCTAGGACATTTCTCTGGCACTGTCATGCCACTGACCCTCTGAGCGAGCGTTTCTTTCATAGAAAAGCCTCTGGGTGAAAGGCTGAGGCAAACTTTGTAACCTTGGGTATACTGGAGTGAGGAACCCAAATCCATGACTGTAGCTGTGTGTTCTCAGCAGTTCTGAAAGTCCTCTTCCTAAGTGACTTCCAATGCCCCCTTTGGGGGGCATCATCTACCTTGCTAATTTTCATGGTTAGATAATTTTTCAGCTGCCTGCTTTTTTCACTTTTCTCTGATATGAGAAGTGAAGCTTTTTTCCAGGTTGCAATCAATGGTGATTACAGAAAGAAGAAAGAGTCGAGAGGGGACAAATAAATAGTGTGCTGCTCTAAGAGCTGCAAACCTTGGCTTTGACTCAGACAGGGCTTCAAAGAACCTGTCTCAAAGCACTGGTAGGTTCAGAGACCCTAAGGGCAGGGAGGACTACCGTGATTATCTAGATGTTCTAGATGTTCCTCTTACTCAAACAAGCCCTACCATTCCCCCACAGGACAGATTCAAACATGTTTTTATAGTTGGCAGAGCTGGGAACACAGCCCACTGGTGATGTCTGTACACTGGCATATTGCCATTAAATATTAATTAAATTATTAATTAACTTCCCTTCAGGCCAGCAGCTCTGTTACATCAGTTACAGGTCACATCCCTTGGAAAACCTCTCCCCAAGAGGAAGGCATCTCTTCTCCTATATCTGCCAGACCAGAATATGACGCAGGAGGCATGATGGTTGTAATCCCACTGGAGATACACTGGGAAAACTTTTTGCCAGAGTCACAGTTTATACTGACTAAATGTGCTCTTTTGCCTGGTGTAGGTTAAATATTTCCCTAAACTGCATAAGCTATACCAGTAAAAGAAAAATTTACTGGTATGAGTTTCCCATACCTAAGCAAAGTTGCTGGCATAGCTGTGTTGGAGTCATATATTAGCTTTATTTTTGTTGTAGTCTTTGGATTGCTGGTGTAATTGTACTGACAAACCATTTTATGGTACAGACAAGCCCTAACTCGCAGCCATTAATTTGACTCAAGATCTCATTCACCTGTACTCACTGTGCAATTTTTAAATCCAAATGTAAATTTTCCCATTTCACCCTGTCATTTTGTTTTGTTTGTTTTCAGAGACATCTGAAGGAAAAAATTCTGAGATTAACTGGATACAAGTAGGAAGCTGTGTCCTTCACACTTCAAGATTGACCGCAACTGTATGAAAAAGCTGCTCATGAAAGTGTCCTTCTTGTCTCATGAAGAGCATACAAGGCTGTAATTTAGCTATAATAATCCCCTGTGAAACTAAACTGCTTACTTGTCCTAAATAAGAAGTCAAAGCAGCTAATGTCTCATGACCCTTTGAAGGGACAAATTTCTTCTGTACATATTTATTAATGAATTCAGAGAACAATGCCAAGTCCAGTCCTTCATTCTTATTGCACCTGAAATTCTGGTTATTTCCTGAACCTCTGTAGGGCATATGCAAAAGGAACATCCCTAACTGAAACAGCTGCGTGGTTGTTTCCTTTAGGTTTTGGTTGTGGGGGTTTTCTTTGAGAAGGAAATGGTAATTTCCTTCTCAAAGAAATCCTTCAAAATCAAAGGATTGTCTAAGGTGAACATTCATTTCTTTTAGCCAGTCTTACCTGCTTCAGTTTAAGGCTCAAAACTGGAAATGAGCAGATTCTGCCACTTTTTCACATGATGAAAAAAGACAAGTAGTATGGTTGCACAACATGTAATTTGCCCTGGAAAGCAATGCCACTCCTCTCACAAGGCCCAGGAGTGCCTAAATTAGAAAGCATTGCCATCTCCATAACCCCTTGCACAGCTAATATCTAGAATCACTCTAAAGCTATTATATTCAGCAACTTGCTGAAAATGCAGCCAGGAAGGGTAGACAGAAGCTGGATCTGAAAGATTGGTGTCCATGCCAGCCCTCCAAACTGAGAAAAAGGCACATGCTGCCGTCTTTAAGAGGTCTGAGAAAAGCAGTGCTGAAGAACTTCACCTACACCTTGTGGTAACTTGTGTTCTCACACAAGATTTGGGGAAGATGCAGAGGCCTCTCTGTACCACCAGTGGATGGCCAATGCCACCCCACCAAAAAGAGGGCACAGAAAGGGTAGCACGATCTCTTCTCCTGTCTTAAACTAAAAAAGTCCTTGTTTTGAGTAATTTTCTTTTACTTTATACTTTGGAAAATGAAAAATGAGAGCCAAAAGTTTACATGGTATCTGAAAGGATCCAAGACCTTCTTGGACCAGATGGAGAGAACTCCTTCTGTATCCTGCCCCTGGCCTGTGAGGGCAGAGCAGGGACAGGGAGAGCCTCTGTTTACATGGATGAGCATCTCACTGGCTTGGCAGTGAGCAGGTAATTGATGCTGACATTAGACCTCCTGTATTTCTGTCTAGGATTGATGTGTGCAAACATGTAAGTTGCACAGTTAGAGTGTGCTTAACATCTTTGGGTGGTGCTGGACCTAGTCCTTGTGTTCTGGCAAAGTGAGTCTGATATCCATAACTTGTGGCATTTAAGAACTGGGCAGCTCATGCATAGTGAGTGCTGTGTAACCAAAAGTGTTAGATCTAGGACAGGTACACTACCCTCTGGCAGTGATTTGACTTTCAGGGAAAACTGTCAAGAACTGATGTGTAAACACACAGTTGATGTGCCAAGAGTTTCCAGACTCAACAGCAGCTTGATCAGAGTGGCATATCCAGAATTCAGCAGGGTGGAGGAAGGGAATGTGTTTAGAAAGCCTGGACATACCCTGATTTTAGTTCTATTGAGGAGTTAAAAAGCAAAAACTCCAAAAATGCCTTAGTATACTTCAAAGCAAAACTCTTTTCAAGCAGACAGTAGAGTGTCTTCAGTTTTGTCTATTAAAATTCTACTGAATGATTAATTTTCACTAATGCAAATTAATTTAGGATTTCTTAATATTGTCTCACATCAATTTATTCAAGATAAATGTTCATCCTCATTAAAATCAGTTACAATTTAAGTATTAAGAATACAGCTCAGAGTACTTTGATTCCATGCATATGTAGCATACAATATTTTGCATATCACTGGTTAATATGGCTTGCAGGTGTGTACAAAAATGGCTGGCACATCACTTGTGGGTATTTTAAATACATATTGAGCATTTTTTTTAAAAATCAACTCTATATTTCTCTTTTGGCAGCTCAAAAGAGCCCCATTTGTTTTGGCACAATTGTAGCCTGGTATTTGAATAAAATAAATTTGTTGTGTATTTTACTGGGGTTTTTTCTTTTTTTTTTTACTTTACTACTGAATGTGATGTTGTGATCTGCTGGATTTCTGAAGGGTATGATATGTTACTACCATGATTTCCTTCACTGAAGTACCAGGTTTCTACAGAAGAAAGGAGGAGAGGAAAGCCAACAGCCTTCTGGGCTGCAGTGGCAGACTGTGCCAGCAGGTTGAGGGAGGTGACTCCTCTCTCTGCTCAACATTGGTGAGGCCACATCTGGCCTACTGTGTCAGCTCTGGGCTTCCTGGTGCAAGAAAGGTGTGGACATACTGCAGTGAGTCCAACAAAGGCCCATGAGGATGATTGAGGACAGGAAATGTCTGACATACAAGGAGAAGCTGAGACAGCCTAGAAAAAACAAGGTGCTCTCTAGTTTCTCTAAGTGCTAGAATGGGTGTGAACAAAGTGAGATGCAGTAATTTTCCCAACAAACCTAAGATTCTTTCAGACATTCTACATCAGCATTTGGGATCTAGTGAAAAAAACCAAAGGCTTATCAGCCCTTTTTGAAAATTCTTCCATTTAAAATGCTTCCAAAGAAGCAATTCCTCTTCTTTGCATAGATCCTGTCACATAAGGAGTCTGGTTCTGACACCCTTGTCATGTGCTGCAATCCTGTCTTGTATATTCAGCCTCACTGAGTTGATTGAGTTAGTTTCATTCTTCTGAGTAAAGGTGGCAGTTTATGAACTCTGTAAATATATTAGTAGCAGAGATGTCTCCCACATCTTTTCCTCAGGCACACGAGCCAACATCATGTCCTATGACAGAAATGGGAACTATCCTGTCTGTTCAGTTTTCACGACACAGCAGGACAGTGCCATTTGCATTCAGTTCTGGATGGAAGAGAGGATGCGGTGCTGTCTTGTGCTGTGATGAAAGGACATCCAGCCTTGCTCTGGAAAGCAGAGGGGAGGGAGGAAGCATGAAGTAAGATCCTAATAAAAGGTTTGTGTTCAATATTAAAGACTTAATAAGTATTCTGATTCCCTTATGGCATACAGATGACCACAGTGATTTCATACTGTTTGCTAATACATGTTTGACAAAGCTATAATGTCATGGCAATCCTTGAGGGACATGGTTATCACCCCCAGACATTAATGCTCAAGAAGACTGCATTCAGGAAGGAAAAGCCATTTTTAGCTGAACACAGACCACAATCGCTATGCCTGAAGAGAATACAAGTGTATTTAAATAATAAGATATTTGCTTTGCAAAAGATTGGCATAAGCTTTTGCACAGACTTGTTAGCTTAAAGGCTTATCTCTTTTAATGCTAAGAAGTATTTCCAGTGTGTTCTCACTGAGGGCCTGATCAGAAGCAGCTGCTTCCACAGCACTCCATGTGTGCATAAGCCCTTAGTGAGACAGCATTTTCAGTTTGGATGATCAACATGCACATTTTTTTATATAGCCAGCCTTTGTGCCTGGGAAGATAGGAAGAATCTTCTCCCTGCATTCTTCTTTAAATGCCAAAAGCTCTTTTGTTTAAATGACAGGTATCACAGGAACTCTTATCTACCACAATGCTCCCAATAAAAAGCCACTTGCTGTCTCTTCACTTAACACATATATCTTTCCTAGTTCTTCTAAGACTGTCCAAGTGTTTTCCTTACATTTTTACACTTTGATGCACCTTTACCTTGTTAACTTTCATCTTCCTGACACCATGTTAAAACTGATAGTCTACGAAGAGAAGGTTCTCTTGCTTCTACTTCATGTATTAGTCACAGGTTTTGCTGTTTGTTTTATTAATTTTCCTCCCTTGTTTTCTTAATGTATCAGTGTGCTGGGAGTGTTCTTGTGCTTTGCAGTAATAGATCTCTTTGATAAACTTAATCTGTATTTTTTCTTCTGTTTTTGTACTTTCCAAGACAACCTTTCACAACTCTTTCTCTGGGACTGATAAACCGTGTGGGCTTGATGTAAGTGCAGACTGCCAGCTGCTGGCAGGCTGAGTAGGAAGAGAGATTACCCTGCCTTTGCCTTGCTTTTGCTGCTCTTGCCCCAACCCATTGCTCCCAGCTCTGTCCAGAGTGGTGGTACCAGGATGGATAGCTCAGTCTGACCATTTTAATTTTCTCATGTAACTTGAAATTCCTCATATTTGTTAATATTTGTGCATATGTGGAAACGGTTACATGGTGTCTCAAGGGGCTGATGCCACCAGGATCTAAGAAATGCCTGTACATCCATGTGCCTTATCCTCATGTCCTCTGTGACACTGTCTGCAGCAGTGCTGGCAGACAGAGGCTCAGGCAAGCCTCAGAAAACAGTAAGTCTTCCCAGGGCAGCCTCAGATGTTATAATCTTCCTTTCTTCCAAATACACCACTCCTTTGTAATTCCTCTGGTCCTCATGGTGCAGAGGAAGGGTCTGAGTGGGGCTCAGGATTGCCCCGCTTGGGGCACTGCAGCTACTTTGCCAGCAAAAAGACGGTTTTCCTTTTTCCCTCTTATTTCAGTTGCCTGCTCTCCTAGGTTCAGTGATCACATCTGTTAGCATTCTGGGACTTAATGTCACACAAAAGGAGAGGTAGAAAGAGCCTTTCTTTCTGAAGTTACTTTACTAGTCCAGAAGACTGGTTTATACTGCCACTATCTGTCCACCATACCTGCTGCAGCCATTTCCTGCAAACACACACACAAACAGTCCATGCAAATTTTCCCACAGCTACAAACAATTTGCAGAAGGAAGTGAGAGACATTAAGGATTTTATTTTATTGCTCTTTCTGTCCTGGAGAGTTAGGCATGAATCAATTAAAAACTATTTGTAAATTATCATGTTTTTCTAGTCATATTTTAAGTGGGTATAAATGCCTTTTAACAAACCTTTGTGTGATTCTACCTCCATTCCTCATCCTCTGAACCCCATTTTGAGTGACTGTCAATGCTTCCCAACAGAGCAGCCCTTTCTAGCTGGTGCAGTTAGGCAGGTCTGCAGCCCCAGGCTCTCCTACACCCTCCTAGGGATCCTTGGCAGCCCCTGCTTGGGGCAGCACAGCAATTCATGCCACACACGTTGTTCTTAAAAAACCTCATGGCCCATTGTGTCTCATTGTAGAAAAGAGAATTAAATCCAAACTGAGCTTAAGACTCAGATCTACAAGCATATTCGTTTTCTTAAATTATATCAAAACCAGAGAGGCAAGGTGTTCCTCCTGGAGTCGCTGAGGTTAGGGTGAGGGAAATGTTATAACAGGTCTCAATCATCTTGAATCTCACTGCATTTGGTACCAGGAACTGAAGGTCCACAGCTTCTAACACCCTGCAGAGAGAGGCAGGCAAAATGCCTTGGACAGGAAAAGTAACTGAAGAGTTTATGTTTGGGAAATGCAGGGTGTTTTTAATGTTGTACACGACATTTAGAGAACTTACATTAGGTTAGTTTTGTTCTCTATCTGTCAGAGTCCAAATCTACATCTTCTGCTTCCCAACAAAACCTCCTATCTGCCACATTAGAGGCTGCCCTGGGCAAGAAGGTTTTTGCTCTTCCCTCCACACCTGGCAGGTGCGCTTTTTCCCACCAGAAAAAAACCCACTTTGTTATTCATTAGAGAGCATAGGTTGGAAAAGAATGCCTAATTCTGCACAGATTAGGGATTATAGGGAAGGGAAAACCTAGAAGTCCAATTCCTGCTTGAAAGAAAAAAGAGCTTTCTGGCATCTTTGCTAATTACTTCTTTGGGTGTTGGCCCCATAATCTCCATGTCTTGATGTCTAAGAAAGCTAAAGAAGTCCCTGCTGACATCTGTTAGCAGTTCTGTGAAGACACAGGTACCTTTCCTAGAGAAGGACAAGGTTGCCATTCCACTTAGGGAAGAAAAGGTGGAGAGGTCAGCCCTTACATATTTCTGTGATGTAAGTTTAGGACAGTATTTGGTAAGGCACAGGTCCATTTTGCAAGAGCAGCTGTATGCCCAGTTGCAAACATGTAGACAAGGACAAGAACCTCACTTCTGACCATTCCTCAGAAATGTGATCACTCCCATAGCAAAGGCACTGAAAACTGCACAGCTCTCAGAAACAAGGAACTGACCTGCCTAAAATGAGCTGTGGAGGGGGGACTGCACAGTATTCGGTACTATTGTCCAATTTTGAGGATGGACAGGCTCTTTTCTGGTGGGTTTTTATTCTCCCAAGTTCTTCCTTTTTCATGTATTACATTTCATTTCTAAACTTCCCTTCTTCACTCCCAAATGTTGTTTGTTCCAATCCCCTCAGGCTTGCTATTTGCAAGTGTGTACATAAGTTTAACTCCCTGGCTTTCCAGAGCCAGCTGTGGCTTTGTTTTTTTTTTAAAGCACCTCTGTCAAACTGGGGCTAGCCCTGTTTAATGCCAGGCATTCCTCAGTAAAGACACCATATGTGTAAAAGCCATGAGAACAGAGCAGCAAACACCAGACTAATGCCGAATAGGAAGAAGCCTTATGCTTCGGGAGTCCTTCTTGCTGGGCAAATCCCTGCTTAGGTAGCTGTCAGCTTTTGCTAGCTCTTACCAGCAAGCAGGCTCCTTCAATGCTCTGCCATTCCTCTCCAGAGACATCCTACCACACCTCTACAGCTTTCTCTTGATGTTTTTCTCTCTGTTTAGTTTCTGATACTCTGATGTTTTCCTGCAAGAATGCATCTATTCTATTTAAAGATAACTGGCTCTGCTCTACTTGTAAGAATCCCCCATCCCATTTTTTGTCTAAACTTTTATACATTCTTCAGCTTTGAAAGGACAATCACTGGCCAATTTCTAAAGTCTTTACCTGACTGGTTGTCCTGTTGGATTAGGACGAAGTGTATGAAATACATACATGTTTGATTCTGTATTAAGAAAGATAACTCTTCTATAAAATTCTGAAGTATTTCCTAATGTTGTTATAAATTCAGGTAAGGAGTTTGCTTTTAAAAAATGTATTTTACAAATATTCCCTCAAGTGCAGCAGTTTTCAGTTTATAAGTTTGTATTAACGGCACTTTTCATTTTCTCAGAGCAAACCTTAAGTTAAATCTAAGTTAACCACAGAAAAGGTCAAAAATTTTTTTCAAACTTTTCTGGAGCACAAGGAATTTAATATTTTAGCAGCTGGCAGCTGTGGTGATTACTTTTGGATTATATCTAAAGTCTACTGGAATCTAATTACTCTGATCTATGAACCAGGTAATTAAGGTAAAAACTCCCACATTTTCTCATACCTCATTAATGTATTTCCTTTGAAAATTGTTAGCTAATGATGGTACATTAAGAGTTTATCCATTAAATGACAATGAATAATTAACACCTTTGTCCTGGGACATTAAAGGACAGAATGGCTGCTCAATGTGATGATAATTATTTATTAATTTACAGTGCAAATATTGTGCAAGTTTGGGGAGAAAGGACAAATCAAACTGGGAAAGTGGAATGGAAAGAAATAATTTTCTTTTCATAGAATTGAAGAGGAATGGACCTTAAAGGTCATCTAGTTCCAAGCCCACTGCTGTGGGCAAGGAAATATTTCATTCATTTCCTTCTTTCCCAAGAAACTTCAAGCCCTGTCTGCATGCAGGACCCCTGTCCCACTTCCCCACAACTTCAGTTGCCAAGTTATAAATAGGTGTTATCACCCCAAGGACTGGGATCAACACTTGGGTCTGAGTGTGCCAGGCACTGTGAGTACAAACACCGGAAATAAATCTCTTCCTCAGTAATCAAATCCAACATGTGACACAGTGCAGCAAGTAAATTAGACATGGGGGAATGGAAAAGCAACCTGTGGTTGGAACATTATCACTTAAATCGATATATAGATCAAATACAGGGAACATTTTCACATAAATCGATATATAGATCAAATTTTTCTTGAAGGTAGTGAAGTGAATGAAATACGAGAAATCTCTGTTGTCGTGTAAAAGCTGGTACAAAGTAAGTTAATTTGCCTCAGGACTGCTGTGGACTGGCTCCGCTCTACACATGAGGCATTTACTTGTGGCAAAGCAGCATAGCAAGGGAATCTATCTATGCTCAAGTGTTTCACCTGAAAAGCCTAAAAGGTTCCAATTTGATTGCAGCTGCTCTGCAAAATAACACCTTCGGTGGGAAACACTCGAGGCATTACTTTTGAATCAGAACTTCAAAGAAAAGTTTCTCATGATCATTTTTTAGACCATCAAGGACCTGAGTAATTACATATCTAGTGGAATCCCCACCTACAGGGGAAAAAAACCCAGTCTGAAACAGAATATATTTTGCCTGTATTTAATTTTGTCTCCAATAACGGTACATTATTTATAAAGTCACAAAAAGTAGTAAAGTAAGATTTTTCTGTGTGGCTTTTTATTTATAAGGAATTGAGTTAAACAAATGAGATAATTAGGAAAATTAAGGATAAAAATATTGATTCGATATGAGAGGGAGACACACATGGCTACTCAGGAAATCCTGCTGTAAGAAATTACCAAAGCCAGATTACCAGACACATGTCTGCTACAAGATTAAATGAATCCAAGTTGGAACTGCTCTTTCTCAAGAAACTGGGAGCTTTCAAACCACCTCCTTCCAAATAATTCTAAATTCCAGCTAGGTCAAGTAGTTCGAGCTTCTGGCTCGAAGTCAAGCCTTCAATCAGTTTTCGGCCCATTTCTCTTCCTGCTTCGGTAGACATAGCGTTTTGCCAGAGCTTCAGCAACAATCCTCCTTGGAAAGAAACACAACATGACAGTGTCAAATTAGCATGGAGCGCATGCAGCTCGCGGCATACCAGGGATGAAGTCCGCGTCTGGCAACAAGCACTCGCCGCTCCTCCTGGGGACAGTGGAATGGAGACAAAGCTGGAGCTTGCCGATGGGGTGATAATTGCCTACAAATGTGTAGGGAGACAGAGACCATTCATTCAGATCAGGGTCCTTTGTACTGACAGACAACGGGGCTTGTTCCCTTGTCACCATGTTGCAGGTCGAAATGATTGAAGACTTAGGGAAAGGTCTTGGTCTGCCCTCGCAGACCCTTCGTGGTTTATGGAGCAGTAGCCTGGGAGTTATAATCAGCACTGTCTCCATTTTCACTCTGAAACAAAGAATTTTCACTTTCTGCCAGCTAAGACCTCAAGCTAAAGAAGCAAATTACCCTAATACTTTTGTCCAGGCGGTAAGCAGTGGCTCTCTAGGAAGTGTGCCTGGCCAACCCAGCCTAGCATTAGCACCGGTTCGCAGGATAATCATTGCTTGCTCCTCACTCCACCCAGTGCTCATCTTCATAGTGGGTAGAGGGGAAATCTGAGGATAAAAAAGTCTAGTGGAAAACCAAGAAGAGTTTATTCTCCTCCTGTTCTGCCTTTGGGTATCACTGAGCGGCAGAGCATAAAAAGTGGATCTGACAGTCCATGAGCAGAGAAACTTTAGAAGCAGCACAGCACTCTCTCGATACAGTTCCTGCTGGAGTAGCAGGGGCAACTACACAAAAATAAGGAGTGATCAAACACTGAATCAGGAAATCAAGCCTCACTCTGGGTGGGACAGGGTCCTGTACTAGGAGGTACTAAGACCCTCCATCTGCTGTTGAAGTCTGCAGTACCAGTAGAGAACCCTGTATCTCACAGGATGTATCTAAAAGTTTGAGGAAGCTGACTCTGCAGAAACTACATTTTGTCACCTGTGTTTTGTAGCACTAAGGTAGGGTCTTCCAGGTCCCTGCTGAGGCTGTGGATCCAGATGCAGTCAAATTTATTTTAAAGCTCCTTTTTCTGATCTGCAAATCAGTTACCAGGCTGAATTAACTGGCATTTAATTCTCAGTTGAATTCAAAGCTCATCCCTTACAGCAAAGTCAGAGAAATCTCTCCCCTGCAAAGCAAGGGATTTCAGCTATGGAATTCATTATGGCTGCACCTGCATGAAATTTAATCTCTCCCTTTTCTCCCATCTATGGTGTTCAGCATCCATCCTTTCCTCTCTCCCTGCAGTGCTGTCCTCACCTGATGTGCTACCCTGGTGCTCTCCCCCCTCCTTGCTGTCCTTCTGGCCATGCTTTTCCTTGCTGTGCCTCTCTCCCTTCCTGGGGGTATGTCAAGAAACCCTGAATTGTGCCATAGACTGCCAGGCACAGGAGACAGATCTGTTAAGACCCTTATTCAGATTCCAAAGAATAATGCCATGTGAAAAATGTGAGGGAAGCGCTCTGTGATAGGAGGATGCTCTTTTGTAGCTCTGAATAACTTTATTTCACGTCTCTTTCAGCTTTAAATACAACTGGTGAGAGAATTTTCAGTGAAAGGTACAGATAGAAGAAGAGGATCAGAAATGCCATGACTAGGCATGTTAGTTTTTTCAGTGTCTTTTTGCATTCTATTTTCATTTAAAGATTCAAAATAACTTTGCTTCATGAAGGTCAAACAAAAATAGCCAACCCAGCAGTATCTATGAAAGAACCGAATCCTCAGGAGCATGTAATTCTGTGTTGGACCACTGGATGGTGATGCACGACTTATTTTGATGAGTACAATGAAGGCAGCATTATTGGAGGATGCAGTTTTACTGGGACATATCTATGTTAAATCAAAGACTGAGACAAAACCAAAAACTGAAACCAGAACACTTGTGGACACAAAAATTGTTGATCATGAAAATTTACCTCTTTTTTTTGTTCAACTGGTCTAATAATTTCATTTACAGCTTTAATGGTTTCAGATTCAACTGGTGAAATACAAAACGTCTGTGTTTTTAAAGTTCCTGTGAAAACTGGGAAAAAAAGAATAAGGTCATCTGCTCCAAAAATGCTTTTTTCTCACTGAAATTCCTCATATTGTCGGTGTTATCACACCAGCATTTGCTGTCTGGTGTGTTGTTTGCTTATGGTTGTATTTTTAACTGATTTACTGTTAGTCTCTAAGATGTGTTTATACTACTTTATATCACAAATTCACTGTATTGGTGTGGAGAAAGATATGTAGAGAGAACAAGATATAAAATATCTATGGACTACAGACATTGTTAGGTCGGGCTCATACCTGTTAATTTATTTACTTTGTAAAGAGCTCTCAGTGATACCAGGACCTTATTTTGCTGTGGACTGAAGTCACTAATGGAGGGCAGGACATCGCTTTCAACAAGCATCCTCTGGGGCAGGAAAGCCTGGAAGTTGTTTGTGGTCGGTAAATCTGTACAGAAGTGTGTGGCACCAATGAAATCTACAGCATTAGCCCAGTCTCTGCCAAATTTTGCTTCTGGATCAGAGAGATATTTTAAGCTGAAAGAGAGAAAAAATAAAAAATGTGTCAGATAATTGAACTCCCCTGTAGAACACACTACTCAATCATTTATCCCAAAAGTTTTTGTTCAGTATAAAACCCTGAGGGGTCTCAGTGCCACAGTGACTTAAAACCTCCTTCAGTACTTTGCACCTAATTTCTCCTGGCAACACTGCCTCTGCCCAGACTAAACACAGCTCCTGAATCAGGCCCTGGCTCCCAGAGGGGAACCAGCATCTCACTTTAAGCCCAGTCAGACTGGTCATTGTAGTTTGGGCAGCCATCTCTCCCCGGTCATCCCACACTCTGAGAGAGAAGAAGGAAGAGCAGAGCCTAAAGAGTAGACACCTGAAGTACAAAACCTCATGCAGACTTTGTTGGGTTACTATCTGTGGCATTTAAGTAAAACCTCGTAAAATGAAGGCCTTGTTGCCTTTGTAAAATTATGGTTCACGCATGTTACTTCAGCTAGAGGATGACTGTGAGAAAGGTCCATGAGAAGAAATGCAATTAGTTTTTACCTGTGGGAATGTAGTATCAACAGAAGCATGAAAGTTAAACAGTAGAAGGAGAAAACAGCAACATAGCTACGCTTGTTATTTTTCTGAGTGCTTGAATGCTTATGCTATAGGTAGCCAATGGTAGTATAATAACAGCCGATGAGTCTACTGTAGTAGTCAGCAGCCAGTGAGTCTGTAACACGTATGATAACACACAAAAGGTGTATAAAAGAGGCTGCTTTGTTTAATAAATGGCTTTTTGGCCCTTTGTCTGAGGCACTGTCCGTGTGTGACCACCCCCACAGCGACAACTATCCTTCCCAAGAGGCATGGAGATGGAAAGATCCTCCTTAGCCACCTCTCTCATCCTCTTACCTGTCCTGGAATTTGGGGAGTCCATAAGCAATGGAGGTTGTGTGTGCCTTCCACATGAGACCAAGGGCATCATCCAGTTTGAAGGAGGAGAAGGTTGCAGAGCTCACAGCATTTTCTTCTGTAGATAACAGATACTGCAGCAATAGGAACAGAAAGGGCAGAGAATAAGAGGGGAGGTTTAAACCTTTTTTTTTTTAATTTAAGCACATACTTCACAAAATAATAAGTTTGATAGCTAAAGGAAATTGCATTTGAACAGTTAATGGTAGTTGCTGTTCTTTGACTTCAACATAAGCAGGGTTTTACCTACATAATTTTGTTATTTTGTTCAATGGACTCTTGTATCTGAGTGCTGTGGAAGATTCAGCACTGAAATACTGGATTCCTTGAAAACTTGTCTATATTCTTTTGGCCACAACTTTCTAAAGATTTTCAGAAAAATAAGAAAATTATCCTTAATTGTTATCATTATGGTTATTTGAGGAGTAGATATTTTACAATAATTTCTAAAACATGCTGCGGAGGAAAAATGATTTTATGAAGACAAATCCAGTCTTGCTCTTAAACTATCTACCTTCACTCACAAGAGGGACTTACAGTTTAAGCTTTCTGATCATTATCAATTATTTGACTACAAATAAAAAATGTTGACTGCAATAGTCTAGCTATAAAAAATTGTTATTAAATCCATGCACTAAGAAATGTTGTCATCTTTGGGATTAGAGAATAGCTGAGTGAAGAGAATATCTACTTGCATAAATAGGTGTCCTTCTGAATGATGTTTCAGCGTTTTCAAGTTTTTAGATGTTTAAAGGAATAAATGAACCCTATAAAACCAACCCAAGGCCACTTCTTAAGGGCAGTGTTCCATCTCACAGGCTTATTTTTCATTACCAACATAAGCAGTATTGGAAGAATACAAATAAAATTGTATGCAAAGCAATGTCTTGGGACAGAGGCCAAAATACAGAACTATCTCAAAGGAAGAAAAAAAATGCTATAACTTGTAAAAAATCCTGTCCTACTTATCTCTGACTCACTATATAGTATGCTTTTCATTTTTTCTCCTTGTTGTTTTCGTATGAAGTTGTTATTGAAAGCAAAATAAGCTCTCTGAATCTTAAAAATTACAGTAGTGATAGTTTTTAAAGCTAATATTTTGGCATAATTTCTAAAAATATTAAAAAAACTTATTTACTTCAAAAAAGGCCTTCCAGTCATCCATGAGGTTGGGCATGCGAGACCAGCAGTCTTTAACACTGTAACAGAAATCATCTTTTTGCTCCTCTGGTGGCAATATTTCTATCTCATACGGCAGCTGCCCAAAGAGGCCAGCCTCCACTGCCCCCAGAAAGGGTATGATAGCCAGGTAGTAATTCATACCTGTAACAATAATTAAAAGGCAGGAGGTATTAATCACAAGTGAATGAAAAATTCCCACATAAGAAAATGAACTCTCTCCCACACCAAATGAAATTGTTTCAAATTGCAAACTAATACAACTGTGTTCAGTAGTGGAATGTAGTAATGATGACACTTGTATTGATTTAGATATGATTCGTAGTGCTCATTTATGTATCATCCTTTCAGAACCTTGCAAGCTTACACTGTGCTTTACTTTGCAGGAAAGGAAAAAACTAATAGAAAAAAGTTGGATCTTTGTAGGCTGTCATGGACAGGACATGAAAAGTCTCTCATATATTACTTGTAAACTAAGTATAGAAAGACTAAGGGGTATTCCACAGGTATTGTTTTCATTAAAAACCCCTCTTCTATGTATCCTAGACCTATGAGGAAAGGCGATATTTGATTGGAAAATAATAATTTTGCTTCTAAAAAATTTTTCACTTACTGAAAATTGCTTCGAAATTACCTCAGTTTATCTGTTCAGATCTATTTTATGATGATGGCTTGCTTTTGTCTGATCCATAAGTTGGAGCAGTCAGATCCAGGCTGTAGGAAACTCAGTCTCAGTTCTCACCTGTGCCAAATCTTGTCCCCAGTGAGAGTGCCCATAAGGCTATTTGATATTCTTCTCTTGAAAGGAGGATTTTAAGTTCTCCCTCTTCATTGTGTCTCCTTTGTAGATATGAAGTTTAATAGCTTTCAGTGAAGAAAGCCTGAGGACCAGTTGCTCTCCTGCTTGGGTGGGTGCCTCTGAGCTGTTATGCTGTGAAGTCATTTGCTCCTACTTGGTCTCAGGCCACAGACTGTACTGATATTTTGTATGAAATCCCAGCAGTGAGGACCAAAATCATCCAAACCAGAACATCTACCATGTATCCCTGTCCTCCTAACAGGAAGCTTTTGCTTCATCTTGTGGGGAGAAGACCAAAGAACAAAGTTCAGCAAGAAGGAGTGTGTGTGTTGGCTATAGCTCATCAGGGACTGTGTCTGCACACCTTAGGAGCAGGACTACTGAAGGAGCTCGGTGTATTGCTCTAAGGGTGAGATAAAAAAAAGGATGGAGCAGAATGGAGGTGCTGTGGTCATGCTCTGTCAAAATCGATGCAGATATGAAGCAAAGGATGGAGCAACACAGTGGTGCTGTGGTTGTGCTCCACTGAAAACATGCAGCTAGCAGGAACTAAACCAAAGGAATGAACCAGATGGTAACAAAAAGCTTCATTAGCTAGAAAATATATCTTGCTTTTCACACTCTACAGATGCTAATGACTCAAGCAGAGCATCAACATGATATGTCACCAGCTGTAACTTTACCTTTTCTCTTCCCTCAAAGGAAGTAATATAAACATAGCTTAAGTGGGGAGGGAGGTCAGAGAAGACTCTGCCATAACTTCTGGGACCTGTCAACAGGCTGAACCTGTCTTCTCCCCCAGGGGGATGACTATTGGGTAAGAACCTCATTCTATGTAATCTAAATTGTTATCCCTAGCTAGAGATTTGAAGCAATATACTGATTAGAATTAATCAGTATATTGCTTCAAATTCATTTTTGCAATCAGTTACTATCAACAGCAATCTCTGAAATTTAACCCCTCACAGTGTTTGACTATCAGCATGTTTGCTAATAAAGTGTGTTATTCTGTAGCGAGTTTAGTGTGAGTCCTTCAAGGGCACTGGGAGAGGAGTGGCCAGCAGTGGATAACATACTTGACAAAACTGGAAATATCAACCAACTCCAAGTGGGAACATGGTTGGTGTGTGACCCTAAACAGGTTGGTCAAACCACACTCTGACAGAATGAGCTGTTCAGTGGGGTCCCTGACGGGCACTGACGGGCTGGTTAGGCACAAGAGTCTCAACTTCCCTTGGGGTGCTGACTGAATGCATATAAAGGGTTCAAGGAAACCCCTCTTCTCATGTGACACATGTCCTGAGTGTGAACCTGTTGGGAATTCAGATGGAAATGTATGGCCAGTCAGAAGAGAAAAGAAAAGCTCTCAAGTGATGAGAAGAGAGTGTCTCACTGAGACTCATTGCTAAACTGGGTAATTCTTCTTGTTCACAGTTTTCATGAGAAGTGTTGAAACCTTGATCTCACAAACTGCTTATAATCTTTTAAGTGTGCTTGCCTATATTATATATTTACACCTGCTTGAGTGACTTAGAGGGCAGAAAACAATGCAGGAGAGGACTATACTGAATATTATTCTAGTCAAAAAAGACTGATGTTCTTAAGCAGGTAGTACTTTAAACACCTAGGGTATATTAAATGTGAGTTTCTGGTTTAAACTCATTCCTGGTTTCATGTGACTACTTGTGCCAGAGGGGGCTGCTCTGAAGGCCAGCTAAAAGCATTCATACCCTCAGAACACTGAAAGACACTTTGCTGCAATAGGGTAAATCAAGGATGAGTTTATACATTTTCTGGAGGCAACAGAATGGATATCAAGCAAACATGCAATATTTAGAAGTAAATGAAGAGCAGGAATTTAAACACTGAGAAAGTAAAGGTGGTGGTTTCTATTCCAGAAAAGTCCCCTGCTGGCACAGGGCTGTGCAGTGACCCTTGTTACTCGTCATTGCATGGGACACCATCCCACAGAGCACCTAGTGCTATCCAAACACAGAGATGGAAAACCAAAGCTGAAGTGAACATCACAGTCAGCTTTTACCCTAGATTTACACTTTAAACTTTATCTATGCTTATGTCTTTGTTCACTTGAAGATATACATATTTAACCACTAACTCACAGCCAGAAGTTTCATCCAAAGGGCCACTGCAGGAAAAAAGTTCCTGTGGCAGGGAAGGGACAGAGCTGCTTGCTGAAACCTGCCGACAGGTCTGGAGGAAAGGGGAACTTACAACAGGACATCAGGGAAGCTGCGGGAGCAAGGGACAGAAGTGATGGAGGGAAAATACGCTATAGGAAAAAGAACCAAGGGTGGTACAAGAACCACAACGATTCCTGCTTGACATTCTCTCACAAAGTTTGAGTTTTAATGTGAGCATCAAAACTGAACAAATCTGCTCTGGAGTAATCGAAAACTGCAAATATCTACAAATACAGATACCTGTCATGGTCTTTACCACATATTTTTTCATAAATTTTTATAATGTAAACATTTTTAGGGCTGCAAATTTGAATTTTTTTCCTCCTTCCTCAAATAAGTATTCAAAATCAATTAACTTTCATTTACTCACACTTAGGTGTCTTGATGCAAGTCTGTGACGGAGAATTATTGAAATTATGTTGTAATAGAGAAGTCTAAGGGAAAGAAGTATTTTGAAATTACCTTCTAGGACACTAATTTATTTTGGAGAAGAACAGTGTAATAGCATATACTTACAGGACCACCAGCTTCTTACAGATTGACACAGGTGTTCTCCATTTTCATAGCCACAGGAAGTCACACCAGAAGGATCTGCTAACCTACCTGAATGAATCAAATGAAATAATAAAACAAATACTTTTCAAACTTTCACACAAGAAATCCAAATGAGATTAAAAAAATATATAGGAGTAAAGCATGTGTGACTTTTGGTCAAAGAAGCAAAACAATTACTGTTGTTTTGCTTCATAAACTACTGTTCCTAGGGTAGTTGAGTTTCTCAGTACATAGTATTTTGATTGTGTTTTACAGTTTGCATTATCCCTCACAGTAAATGCATTCTGTGAATTTATGGAACTGTTTGAAATTGGGACATTGGCGTATTTTTACAGAGATGTAAATATACATTCACATACAGACATAAACACGTGCATAGGTGAGGCATCATTTCTAATAGATGTAGGGCTGCTAGTTCAGGAGAGCTGCCTAATGAGCAGAACAGCACAAACTAAATGTGCTACCAATTGTCTCACCTAATTGGGTCGTGTGATACAGAATCACTTCCAGTTTAATCATGCAGACAAATGTGGCCTTACTGTGAAGCTAAGCATGCAAACGTTGTTGTAACTAATTAGGAAGGTTTGCAAGCATCTGTGCTGTATGTAGAAAACATGCAAGACATTTCACAATTATTCATGACAGAATATTCTACTTTAAATATTCTACTTTAAGCACGTGGCATGAAGAAATAGCCTAAGTCCTAAGAGAATACCATGCATGTACATTAAGTGTTGTCATGCAGAGTGTCAGGAAGTCTGCTTTAAGTGCATGACATGCAATTACCGTGGCCTTGTGCAATGACTTGAGAAAAAAATTGCTCCCAAACTCTGCCCTGCAGTGCTCTTGCTCTCTGACGAGTCAGCTGAATAATGACAGTGCCATTTCTGTCAGATTAGCCCTAAACCTCATTACCAAACCAAATTTTCTGATCCTTTTACTGAAGAAAAAGAGACGATCATGAACAATGTGCATACAAATTATCCTAATTATTCTCCCTAGCTGACTGGGCAGAGCTTGTGCTTTGGGGCATGCTAGCTACTCAAACCTGTATCTTTCAGTAGCCAAGCACTGAGCATGAACTTGCAGTGATAAGGATTGCAGTTCAACCCCCCCCCCTTTTTTTTTTAATGATGAGCATCTTTTTTAATATTTACAGAAAGATTCCATTTTTCAAGATTTTACTTCAACAGAGACTGCAAAAAAATAATGAGCAATAGATCACTGGTGTGCAAAGGGGATGAATAGGAAGGATAAAGGCTAAGAAGTAAAAGAAGACAAAATGTTGCAAAAAATAGTACATGAGGTTTATCAAGTATTGTTAGCCTGGGTGTTTTGGGAAAATGAAGGGTTCCCAGGCAATATCAGTGATAATTATAAGATATGTAGAAGTTAGAGCTGGAAGCCTTAACTGCACTTACAGGTCTCCACAACATTTTTGTTGTTTCTGCTCCCTCCTATTTCCTGTGCTTAACATGATTTTTATTTCAGTCTTCAGGTCTACCCAAGCTAATCTGTATTGACAGTGCCTCCCAGCTGTGTTTTTGGTAATTATGTGCAACCTCATCAGCAAGATTTCTCCACCATTTTTTGTGGAAAGGTTGTTACTGAGAATGCTAAATGTAGTTATTCTCATGTTGTTGATGAAGAACTCTGAGCACATTCTCCACTTAGCTTTAGACTTCTTTTAGCAACAGTTATCACTAAATTCTCCTTCAAATGTTCCTTCACCAGATTTGCAGTTCCCTTATCTTGTAATGTAACATTAAAAATTTTCATTCTAAGCTTTGCTTTTACAAAGGGACTAAATGCATTTCTGGACTTTGATAAAACAACAGTTACATCATGAAGAAAGATATCAAGTTAGCCTGACACAATCTACCTTTGATTCACATAAGCTGTGCTTTATCCCTTTTCTATCTTGTTCCATGTAATTAAATATTCTTCCATCTGTACTTATTCTAATATCTTGTCTACTGCGGGTATAAGACAAATAAATATATTTGTGTTCTCATCTCGTTTTTACTTCTTCTTAAATATAGGCATAAACTTTCCTACTTTTCAGATATACAATACCACATGAATCTTTCTTAAAGTTCTTGCTCCTGGATTTGTACTTCTGTACATGAAGTGGGGGTAGAGACTATCCTGTTTCCTCAGTTTCTGTAGGTAGAACTCTCAGTTTAGCTTCACCTTCCAAAGGACAGTTTCTGCCTCCACAATCTCTTTCCTAACAGCCATGCTGTCTCAAGATCCTTGTCTCTGCTGTAAATTTAGGCGAATAACTGATTTCATTTTATGTCCTTGAATGGATTATCTCAAATCTTTGTACCACTCTTATTAACAGCTTCACTTGCTCTTTATGGTTTATACAGAACCACACCCATAAAAGTATTCTCTCAGTAACACAATTTCAAGACCAGACAGAACTGTTAATTCAATAATTTTTGTAATATTTTCAAAGTTCTGTTGTCTTGCACCATGAACTCAAATCCTGCTTTTGTTTGCACAAGCTTCTTATGTCGATATACAAGTGCTTCAGTCATTCCTCACTGATCCATCCCACCGCCTATCCGGGTTAGGTTTAGCCCTTTGCTAACCTCACTAGTGTACGTAGCAGAATCATGTCGTTCTTTGCCCCTTATCCATTTATTCTTCAACTTCTCATATTTTTTTTACTGTAAAACTCTTTCCAGCTATGTGATATTTCTCCTTTTAGTATTTTTTTAACCTTCTGGTCATGTAAATGCAAAAATATATCTCTTTTGTCTAAGTGCCAGTCCTATGACTCTTTAGCAGTGACACTACATCTTTACCTGTCTATGCAACCAGGGGGAAATCTTCCCTTCACAATCTATGTTCCTCATCTCTGCTTGGAAATTGTCACTGCAACAAGGCACATCCTCACTTTGTGGATGAGGCCATACTTCATAGCTCCTCCTTTCCAGCAGGTCCTCACCCAACTGTAGCTGCTGTATACAGTCATCTTTGCCTCTGCCACACATAGGGTCAGTTCTCCTGCTGTACCAGCCATCCTCTTCATCTTCTCTTCTTTTTGTATAAATAAAAAAGGGAAAGAGGAAAAAGCTTGCCTAAACTCCAGCCAAATTCTTCTTTTTGTTATCTGTTTGCCAGCTAGTTTCCTTCTTGGATTTTGCTTATTATCTTGTTTTCCTTATTTTGACTTGGGGTAAGTTTTCCATTAGGCGTGACTAAATGCTGGCAGCCTTCCTTCACCACCAGCTGTAGGACCTCTGTCTTCTCTCAAGCCTACAGTGTCACCCAAACCACCACCACCCCATGTAATTACAGGTTACATCCAAAATAACAGGCAGACAGATGCATTTGCTAACACCTTGTAATGACCAGGCACAAGTTCCTGAAAACATCATTGTCTCTTATTTCCTTCTTCCCCCCTTTTCTGGTTGTTAGAACAAAGCAAGTCAACTCTGGCTTTGAATGGAAAACTTCACAGACTGCTGTATGTGAAGTAGTCTGTGAGTGAATGCGTTCTCTGATAAAGCCCCTGGTAAGATATTGCAGCTTTAGCCTTAAAGAACCTTTCACATGTGTTTCTGTGTCTGCTCCCCTGGCAGGGACAACAAGCAAACCAGAATGACTGCCCTAGACAACAACCAGCTTTTAGGGGATAAACCCTTAGAATCTGGACACAATTTAAAACAAAACAAAATCAAGCAACCAAACAAAACCCACAAACAAGCACAGAAAAACCCCAAAACCCCAACAAACAGAAAAAACTTTGATTTTTGTAAAGAACATGTTTAGAAAATAAGGAGGCTACTTCTAAACTGAGCATGAAGAATAAATGGAAATAAGTTCTCAGAGGGAAACATGGACTTTCAAATGTCTATCTTAGAAATGAAACTCAAACCACCTATAGAAGATTGTAACATTAACAAAAATAAAAGCCTATTAGTTAACAATTTAAGAACAGCACTGTAGAATGCATGCCCTGAAATCTATCTGTATAAACTGAAGCAAATGGGAATGCCTTTTCAAAGATTTTCAGTTAGCTGAAATATTGCCTATCTACACCACAAATCTTGATTCTGACCTCTTCCTATTAGGAATTTCAATAGCTATTGCTCAGCAAGGTAAGGGTGTTCCCTTCACTCAGCATTTCTTTTTCAAATTGATGGCTCTGTCAAAGTTTACAGGCTAAAAGGCTGTACGGAGTCTGAGGCTATACTGGGCTTATGAGGCAGAAACTGTGGAAAGGAAGCCTCTAAGCAGGTCTGGTAAACACTTTGCTAATCCATAAGGAAATATCCCATACCTGTACGAAATTGCCACCCATGCTGCAGTGGTAATCCCCAGAGAATATTTCCACTGTTTTGGGGTCCAAAGGCACCAAAATATTTGGCTGAAGCATTTAGCAAGCTCTTATACACTCCCAGGCGCTCTTGATAGTTCCAAGCATTGATGACAATTTTGTTGTCCTTTACTGGGAAATCCAGGAGGTTTTCAGGGGCCAGGTCCCACAGAGGGGGATAGGCATCTTCTCCAGTGACATGGTTTTCACTCGGTGCCACGGCAGTCACAGGACTCAGGGTGACAGTCAATACAAGAAGAGCAAGTATGCCAAAGCAGGGCCACATTGTGAAGGTTTGTGACCCAGGTGATTGTGGCTGCAGGGCTTTTATCGGGAAAGGTGAGGGCTGGGCAAAAAGGGTGACTCAGACAGAGAAATCTTTGTCTCCCTTCCGTCTTCTCAGTAGTGACCCTGATGTGGAGTTGCCAGATTAACAACTGTGAGCAGTGGTCTGTCCTCTTTGTGGGATCTAGAGAGCACCAGCAGACCTTTAAGAGGAATCAATCTAATCAGAAAGTGTCCAAATCCATGCTGCCCATGACACATACACACACTTCCAAATAGCTGAGGTGCTAAAATCCTGACTGTACGGTTGCGCTATCAAACTTTCTGTTTTTCACTTGCTGTCAGCTTCCCTTTCCCAGCCCAATTCCTTCTGGTAAAGAAGGGACAGCAGTGCTATAGATCTCATCTCAGCACATACACAGTCAGGGTTAGGCTCTGGCTGAGGTATTCTGAGGAGGGCTCCAGGAGCTGACCAAAAAGCAGCAGTGACATATTGCTGATGCTGCCATTGTCACCTTTGTCTTTTGGCCTTGGGACAACTGCCGGCAGCCTTCAGGTCATGAGTGTTGGAAGCAGCCAGATCAGCCTGTCTTCAGGCCATGTAGCACCTGGATACCTGTACTTTTAGTACTGGTTTGTCTTGCATGGAGATGGTCATCATTATGAAGTCCTAAGGTCTCCTATTAAACCTCCACAATCCTGTAGACTCCAAAGGGAACACAGAGGCCATGCCTCCAGTGATAAAATTGGTGTCCAAGTTACACTTCAACAAAAGTGAAACTGTACAGCTGCCTTCATCTCACTTCCAGGAATTCTAGGACTTTATAATCTTCAGCTGCTTTTTCTCAGATAAGCAATGGTTGCAAAAGAACACTCAGCAAACAAACACGTGGTTTGTTATCTCTGTAGTCTTTTGTTTGCATGAGAAAAATTGCAAATGCTGCTTTTCTTTGAAGTAATTCTGTGAGTTTCAGTTGGGCTTTTTGTGCCTAAAGTACCTTAAACTGTGGATGGGAGCAAGTCAAAACTGGCTGCAAACTTCTGATAGTAAATTCAAAAGAAATGTATCACTTTGATTCAAAATTTTTCCATTTACTCTCTTTATTAATAAGACTTTCTAGTAAATAGAATTTTTCAATGATCACATATAATTTTTTGGCATTATGAGTGATTTCTCTTAAAGTACCTAAGGTAAAGAGAGGTTTAAACTTTTTTTTTTTAAGAGATACCTTATATTTACATCTTCATGACAGATTATTTGGTAGTGAACTACTGGTTCCATGTTTGTGTGGAACTTTATTGTGCATGAAAAACTGTTCTCCTGCTCTGTCATCTAGAAAGGCAAATCCTACTAACACTGATCTGGGCAGGTGTGAAAATATTAATCGCTAGTGTAAATGCAAAACCACACTTTTTCAAAAGACTTACAATACAGAATTGAGATAAATTAATGAATAATGCTTGCCTTATATCAATTTTTGAGCAATTTGATAGAAAGAAATTTGTGTTATATACTAAATGGCAAATTACAAAACAAGAGTACATCTACTTAGACCACTTAGTTCCTTCAGTTTTAGAAGTTTCAGCCTCTTGCCTTATTATGGTAATAAGAGGACTTCAATAGTCCAATTAATCTTTAAAGAGTCAACAATATTTTTTATTAATAATAAAAAAATTCATACTGAAAAATATTATAATAGAGTTTATAGATCTTACTGCATTTTTGCACTTATCTGTGTGTGCAAACAAGTTGCTGAAGTTTCTGTAAGACTTTATGGACTGGAGTTCTCCTTTGAGAAATATCTGAGCTGGTATTTCCAGTTTGGAATCCAGTCCAGTTGGTTGTGCTGTCCTGAGGGGGGGAGAGGGGAGGATACATGCGATGGCAATTGGACTTGAGTGGTGTTTATGTTGGGTGTTGAGTCATAGCACTCCATGCTCCATGGATGCCAGCATTTTAAGCAAGGGGAAGATTAAGGAACTGTTAGTAACGTCAACACTGCTATTCACCACTCTGTTAGCAAGTACCCTACCAGTACTCAGTAAGGATGTGCTCATACGGACATTGCAGCAGAATCACGTGCTGGAAAAGACTGTAGAATATAATAGGTGGTAATTTCAGGTCTGATATGTAATTGTTGTCAAGTATCAAGGGAGAATGCTGTAGTTTTCACGTGGGCTACAGATTTTACTTCAAGGTAAATGCAGGAAAGCTGATAAGCATCAATTAGATTAGCTGAGGTGACTACAAGAAGAAATGGCAGGCCTGAGCCCCCAAACTATCAAAACATGAAGTTCATTAGTCCTGATGGGATACACTGAGGGAGGAACTGGAAAGCCAGTGAGGAAAGCGCAGCAGTACTCCCAGTGGAATTAATTCAGAACTGACATAGAGTTTTGCAGGTGAGAAACCTTTAGGTAAACTGGGGATGTCACTGTCTTTCAGTCACATAAAATAGCACTGAGAGGAAGGGTTCACGCACTTCATTTTAGGGTAGCAGTCCTAAGAGGAAGAACAATGAGTTTTCATTTCAATGGGATATTGGTACAAGCCTCCCTATCACATGGCATCTGTTTTCATGCCCTGACGCTTCCAACAGTAATTGGGGGGCCCCTTGATGGTGATCTATTTCAGGGAAAAAAAGACTACAGTGTAGATAAAATTATTCTTCATGTATTTCACTGAATAAACTTAAAGCAGTGGATGTATTTAGGTTTCTTACTAATCTCTGTTGTTACTGTCCACAGGTATTGTCTTGAACAGACTTTCTATTTGCCACAGGCCTTTAATATTTGGCAGAGATGATCTCTCCAGTTTCAGTACCCTCCAGTAAAACCCCTTAACAGGGCTATAAAAAGGTTTATAAATTGCTACTGGTGTTGCTGTGAGTAAAGGTCATCAGACAAACCCTGTGGTCACATGAGTGGACCCAACCACTAATGCAGCAAGACACGTTGTGGTAGGAGCATCAGACATCTGAGAGGAAATTATACTGTGTGTGTAGTGGATCTAGCAGGAGGTGCTGCATCATCCTATCCTGGCTCCTTCATACATCCTTGGACCTAACATTTCTCCTTCTTTGGAAGACATCATTCTCATGTTGTCTATTAATCCCTTTCTCCCCTCTGCAAAAGCCTTCCAGTGTTCCCTTCTGATCTTGCCTCACCAAAAAGAGTAACCTGTGCTGCAGATCCTGACAATTCAGACTAAATTGGGCTGATTAATCCTGTTGGTGAAGGATGCTTATAATAATACATTCACTTTGTCTCTCTCTTCTTTTTTTTTAGTTGAAGCAATCTACTGAACAGGGCACACACAGTAGAACCAACCCCCCCAACCAAACAAAGAAACAAACAAAAACAAATGTTAGGAAATACCAGATTCGTGTATGTGGTGGGATTTTACCATATACAGTTTTTGTTTCCCAGATGAAGCAGCGTTCTTTCCATGAGGCTGGCTGGGTGGAAGTCTGGCTGGACAAGTGGTTACAAAGGCAAGTGTAAATCCAACATTTCCAGAGTTCCAGTTCATAATAGTAAAAGAAGATTACTTACCAACAAGATAAAAATATGGATTGAGGAGCAAGCTACACACAAGATGTGTAATGAGTACCTGGTGGTGTCCTAGGTGTACTTTCCAGAACACAGTGCTTCAGAGGAGTCGAGACCATACTCAAATTTCCTGAACAGGCCTGCTTGCAAGACCAATGTTAAGATGTGCATTTATAGATATATGTATACACACACATATGAAAGCAACCAACCAGCCAATAAAAAAAACGCTTATCAGACCCAAACCAAGAAATTTGAATTAACCTTTAATTTTCATTTTTATAATGGTATTATGGAAATATATTTACCTTAGAGGTTTGTTCAGATGATACCATAACCTTCACATCTTTTTGTTATCTTAAGCTTTGAAGGTGAAGGTGAGGCTGATCAGGGAGTCAGGTACCTGTAGAATTTAGCACCTACAGATCTATGGTCTTCAGCATCACCTCTTCAACATCTACCACAAAAGACTTCAGCCTTATTTTCATAACGTGACGGAATTCATTCCACTGAGTCAGAACACAAAAATCCTCCACTCACTGAAACACGTATTTGAAAAGTTGATATAATCAAAATAGAGAGATATATTCCTGAGAGCATCTAAGTTGTAAACACCTGTCAAATGGAGAAAGATGATAGTAAATTTTTAATATCATACCTCTATTTTTTCTCAGAAATTGTTAATCAAATACAGCCAGAGACTGCTTATGAAGCCAAGGAAGTCTTTTGGCTGCTTGTTTATACATCACCAGGGAAAGACTAAACTGCAGCAAAAATTAGTAATATCACATTGTGAGTTGGGTTTATTTTTCAATCTGTCATTAATTATGCATTCATTTATAAGAAAAATAAATTGAATCTTCACTTATATTTTTAGCATGACATTTTAATTAGATGAAAATGAGAATAAGTGGGGATAACTAATTAGAAAAAATCAGCATAATGGAAAAGAGTCATTAAAAGAAAGGCACAAATATCCAAAACAGTAAATCTGTAGCTAGATGTTAGTGCCCAGATTACTGATGTGAAGTATGCAAAATGACTGCATCAATTAGAAACTTGGACCAAAACAGATTTTTTTTTGCCATTTGGAAGGAGTAAACAATTAATTCAGGAATTAAAATCAGCTCTTGAAACTCAGAGACTGCAGAAAAAATTTTCAGAAGACTGTGAACCATCTTCTTCCAGCTGCAGCCATTTTCTTTAGGCTGAAAAATAAAAGGGAGGGGGAGGGGAGAAGCTTTCTTGCAAGAAAGGAAAGGAGAGCTAACAAAAATATTTCTCAAAGAAAAAAATTAGTGTTCAGCAGGAAAAATAAATTTTAGTACAAGACAACTGGAAAGAAATGTTATAAAATAAAACATGAGGTATAAATTAGCCTCACATTTCTTGCCTAATTTTGCTTCTGTCATGGAAAAGAATAACACTCTTGTTGTTCCTAATTGATATTCTGTGTTGGTATACAACACAGTATTTTGGTTCTGCTGTTTCATTTGCAATGAGAGAGGAAATAAGAGTGATTTTTCAAGAAAAACAGATTTCAGTCTCATTTAGAGAAGTCTGAATAACTCATGAAAAACAAATTCCAGACCTATTTGATTAAACTAAAATGTATATTCAACATATAATTCCAAAACCAAATCAGTCATTTCTGAAACATAATTATGGTACTATAAACCTAGAAAAGGTGTGTAAGGAACAAACATGTGCATGGATAGGTATTAAAAGATGAAAATGACTGATGTTTGCACAACAAAGCTAACATTGAAATGAGACCTAATGATAGTATATGGAGAGTTGTCACATCACCAAGTTGAGACCTGGCAGAAAACAAACATTTTTTCTAGCAGAACATTTTTTCTGGGAAACATGATAAATATTTCATTGATCAGTTTCTCATGCTTTTCTTTCTCTTAACTTTTATTTCTTTTCAGACCACACCCCAAACTCCAATACCTGGGTGCTCCTGAGGACTCTGCTTCTGAGATTTTGCACATGACATGATTTCATACATATAAATTCCATAATGCAAGTGTCCAATGCATAAAGATTCATGTGAAATATATTTCCTGTATCTGACAGCCACCTGCTGATATTATACAGCAAACATAAATATGACTAAGTGTCGCAAAGGCCACCAAATTTGGGACCATAAAAAAATCCCCAAGGCACACAACTGGGCAGCAATTTCAAGATAAGGATTTCTAGTCCATTGTCCCAAGTCATCAAAAAATTGTGCCTTGGATTATCAAAAGGGTGCAAGAGAAATACATGTTTAGTTTTAAATAGGTTTGAAAGGAATTCATTTAGCTCCTAGGTATTCCTATCAAACAAGAACCTCTGAGGACTCATGATTTTCCATAAAAAAAGTCCAGCTTCCCAAATATTCCTGGCCTGCTCTGAAGTGCTGTTTCCTCAAATGAGTGTCACATGACGTTACTCATCTTGAGTCTTATTTAATTGTCCCACTTGACTCTCATCAAGAGGACAAGAATAGTTTTTATCGATAAAAAGGTATGCGTCCCTCAGCCTCCCATCTGGTTGTCTGTCCTGCTCTCACGCTGTTTTCCAGTATAACCTGTCTTTGTCTCCTCCCTGCCTGCACTGTCACTTGGGTCATGCTCTGTGGTCTTTGCAGGGAGCCACAATATGATCCTTACTTATGGGGGATGGCATACCATGGGAAACCATCCAGCAGAAGAGCCCGGGGAAACGTGATCCGCCTTTTTTCTGCTGTTTGGGTGATGAAGAGAGCTGCTGTGCTCCCTAGGAACAGAGGTTGCCCTTTCCAAAGTGATGAGATCTGTTTGAGATGCTTAGGAGTGTCATCAACATAGATACCAGAAAGTCTTACACTGTAGCTTAGATTTAAATGAAAGACCAGGGGTAGGTTTTTTTCTCCTCTTTTTTTTGCAGTAGCACAAACCTCTCCGCTGGCTATTCTACACACACAAACACAGCCCACAGTTAAGCAAAACCAATCTTAAAATCTTGAAATCTTAAGCTTTTAAGAAGGAGAAGACAAATCCCCTCTAGAACAGTGAACATAAGCAGACATGGTTTATAGAAGGCAGGTTTCTGAACTCTGTGATGTCCTCCTGGATTTCTATTGCATTTCCTTCCATGGAATTTAATTTAAAATGCTTAGCCTTGGAGACGGAAAATTTGGATTCCTGTTGTGATTCTCTTTCTTTGAACAAGTACTTAAAAGTACTATAGTACTATAGCACTATATGTACTATAGTACTATAGCACTATAATTTATTTTGTCAAACCAGAGTGAGTACAGCAGGCTCTGATCCTGGGCTTTTACCATGCTTATACTTAAATCACACACCAAAATTCTTTGGCTTAGCCTTATCTGCAAAAATACTTACAAAAAAATATTTAATATTCTTGTTCCACTCCTGCGAATGCTAACAGCATGGGTATAACACAGCTCTTTCCCTTTTTTTTCCTCCTTAGAGTCCAGAGGCCAACAGCTGGAAATAAGGAATTTACCTCACATTTTCCTCTGGAGTCAACGCTGGTGCTGGCTAATCTGAATAAGTGAGGGTGGTGAAACTGCAGGCTCCTGTAGATTTGTAGATGAACACTAGATGATGCTATATAACTTTTCAATCTCCCTGTTACTTTCACATATAACTGAAATAGAAATTAAATAAAATCAGAAGACTGGACTAGAACATGTTTTCAATACACTGGCAAGTATGCACATATGCCAAATCATATCACTGAAGTAATAAATCTACATTTCTCTCCCAGTCAGCTGTCTCCATCTCAACTGACAGATGCAAAGAGAGGGTACATCTGATTTTAGGGCTCCTTGTGCCAGACATTGTGGCAATGTGCTACAGAATGGTTTTAAACAAATGCTTAATAGCAATGACTCTTTCCAAATGCTTTGCCAAAAAAATGGCAAAAGAAAAGCTTTGCCCAGCAGTTTTTACTCTGAACCTCTTTTGCTGCAGTCAGGATCATTCCTTAAACTGGCATAAACATCACATGCTGTACTTGGACTAAGTTAGCTTGGTTTTGGTCCAGATGAAACTTGTGCTACCAGGTAATGTGGTAGTGTACAAAAAAAGCCTTTGGCTCAGAGAAAAAGCTTTGGAGTAATTCTGACTTCTGCTTTTCCTGTAAGAAATATCTCCTCTGATCTCGGTGACCCTTGTGTGTATGATGTCCTTACGACACAGTTCAAGCACTAACCAAGTGGTGAATCCATGTCTCAGGGTGGATATAGTTACAGATACAAACAAGTTCCTGTTCAGAGATATGGTGAGTCTTTCATAATTTGCAGAAATATTGAAGGGAAGAATCTCAAGTGTTGCTGTCTGGGAAGTGGACTAGCAGCTGCTCTTGGCCCAAGAAGGTATTGATCTATGCAGGTTCCAGAACTCCTTGATCAGGGCACAGCACCCATGCTCACCAGGCAGCCTTGGAAATAACTGTGCCATGGTCATTTCACATCAGTGGTGCAGGTCACCATTATCTCAGTGCCTTGAATCAGACTGTTTGAAAGGGTAGCTGATGAGAGCACATGAGCTTGAGTTACACTTTAAACCTGCTTCAAGAAATAATTTGATCCTTTGCCAAAGCTTTGATAGTAATTACAAGATGCACTCAGGCTCCCAATGGCTCACATCCTGCAATGAGAGTGTCACCACAGCAGTCCTTGAAGAAGACACTTATTCTTAAAAGAGGGGTCAAGAACAGCTGTCACATGAGTCTTTTTGTGGGCTTTAATGGTAGTGAAGCCTTTGGAACTGGAGTTTTTGGTATTCAAGCTATTAAAAGTATGGTAAACAAAATGAAAGCTGAAATTTTGCTTCACCTCAGTTAAGCATCTTTAAAATTATGATGGATTAATGGAAAGTACATGGAAATTAAAAGTGGGTAAAAATATTTTAGGATTTTTTCCTTAAAAAAATTAACCCAGTCATCTTTGAGAGAAAGGACTTAACCTCCCTGAGTCAGTCTGTTACTCATATCTAATTCCAGAACTAGATCTGAAGGGTAGGAGAGGAAGACATGGCAGCAAATATTGTCATGACTTTAGAAGACTGTAACTGGAAGTCATAAGGTACATGGCCAGCATCAAACAGGAGATGGTATGCACTGCTTGGCTCTGTGCCTGAGCATCAGCAGCTCCACCTCAGCAGAGAAAGCCTTTCCAGTAACTATGGATTTCCTCTTGAAAGAAAGGCTTCATTGTAAAACTGGGAACATCTACTTTGCTGCATTAAATGATTTTTATTTTCCTTATATTTTTTAAGTAATACAAAAATTTTGTAAATGCAAAGACAATTGATGTTTTAATATACTCCATTACTACAATTCATTATTATGATTCACAGAAGTTCTCAGGTTATATGAAGTATTTTAAGTGAACAGAACACTGTTTTTTTCTAGTCATGGCAGAAATAATCAGTGATTTGAAAATATATGTTTACTTTATAGCAGTTGGTTTAGTAAAGCTTCTATATTAAATCTGTCAGTTCTCAAATCAGTGTGAAGAATCCTGTTCCAGCTTAGAGGAGACAATGAGCAAAATGTCCAAGGATTCCTAACATTTGGGGATGCTCATTTTGATGACAATGTGAAATTAGCTATTGACCTTACTGGAGCCAAGATTTAGTCCCAGAAGATTTAAAGGAATAGCTCTGTATAATGAGGATTTGTTGCTTCCTACACATGCCTCTTCTACAACTAGAAGACAACTTAGATTGTGGGAAAAAAGGCTGAGTTTGGAAAGAATGGATCACAGCTCTTTTGAGCAAGTATGGCTATATGACAGGGTAAGTTTATGTGCCTTCCTTGGACTTCCTCCCTCAATAATGAATGAAACCTGTGGGGCTTCCTGTCCTGTATATATGTCTCGTTAATAACTGGTTAACTAGGCCAAACAGAAACATTTGGATCTATTGCTGACTTTGCTGGGATAGATACCAAGTTAACCTCACATGCAGACTCAGAACAGAGGGAGAAGAAAGACTCACTCTGCAGCACCCTTTTCAACACAAAGCCATTACCTTAAGCTTAAGGGTCAATTTTGCTTCAATTATGATCTCTTGCACCTCAGATCAATGAAGGATTATCTCAGATCTGTCTTGAAACATCCTGATTCTCTGTGGGCAGCAGCATCAGCTGTCCAGGGTTTACGTATTGCTATGGCAATGTGACCCAAAGCCTTGTTGCAGGACTCCAGTGTCACTGGCCCTGTCCTTTCTCCACAAAGCTTGATTGTTGTTTTTCTCATAATAGAATTACACCAGGGTAGATGTGCTGTGCTGAAAAACAGTACTCTGTGGGGACTCCAAGCAAGATCAGGCTACCATCACTTTGTCTCTGCCGTGCTTTCTGTGAGATGCAAGGAGTGCAGGAAGGGGCAAGGGTGGAGGAGCCCAGCATCTCCCTGGAGCTTGCCCTCCAGGATTGAGGTCTCTCCTCTGTCCATTCCCCAACAGTCTGACACTACAGCACACCAATACTGATTTCCCAGGCTCCTCCTTGGAAATACTCCTTCCTTGCCTCCACGCCCTCTCCCTCCCCTGCACCAGCTCCATGGAATTGAAGAGGGGCTGCTTGATGGGGTAACTGCAGGTAAAGTCACCATAGAAACAGGGACTCTGGCCTCATTCTCACAGCAAGTGGCTCTCCCGCAGCCCGGAGAGAGCACAGAAGCTGCTGCAGGTTCAGTCACAGCTGATCGGCGCTGTCTGTCGTTTAAAACCGTGTAAAGCAATGTCAGTGTACACAAGGGAGGAGGTTTGGAGAAAATAATTTTCTCGCTTGCTCTTTAAATCTGAATCAAAATTTGGTCCCTGAGTCAAAAGCCTTGCAACAAACTTGTCATGTGTACTTCTCAATACACCTACAGAGATTTTTCTGTGCACATGCACCAGCTGGAAAACATGATATCCCAATTTTATTGTTTTGATGTGTGCCGGAGTCCTCTAATTTCTCCAAAAGTACCAGGGCATTATGTAAGAAGATTGGATATGATCCAGGGTGTAGATAACAGCATAACAGGCCTGATAAGAAGCCCAGCAAATTGTTGAAGAAAGGATCTGATTCACTGTTGATTTTTTAATTTGCGACTTGCCTAAATACAGTGATTTTTCCGTAGGATTTGTAAGTGTAAATTAACAAATAAAATGTCCAGTCATCATACACAAAATCCATTAAGACACAGAAATGAAAAAACTTATTTTCAGAATTACTTATGTTGTCTCACACGTGTTTAAGAGAAAAAAGGAACAAGATAAATTTGGCAACATTTTCAAAAGTTCCTAGTCCAAGAGTATCTCTGAAAATTGCATTAAGCTCACAAATGATATGTACAAAAATCCACTGATCCTGAAATGCAAGTTAGAGTGAAAAATTAACAGAGAAACTAAAGGCAAAATAAAAAGAGAGATTATCCATAAGAAGAGGACAAAAAGGCAGAGAGCAATTCAGGAGGTATCACATGTGGAGAAGCAACTAATTATCTAACATCAGATCTTGGAAAATCTAGGTTGAATTTTGCATCTGGAAGCTTATGTGTATGGTAATGTGAGGCCACCTGGAAGTCAGAGAAGGAAGATACAGTCCCAGCCTAAACAATTATACACATCCATAAGTTATCAAAACAAGCATCCCAAATTAACAGGGAGGAAATAAAATTTAATTAACATTAAATGAGGAATGAATAAAAACATAAAACACTCTCAAGCCTCTCAGCTAACAAAATGCAGACTGTTTATTCACCTGGTTCCTCCCTGCCTTTCCACAATAAGAACCTAAGTCCCCTAGCATTCAAAAGGAATTGGGCATTCTAATGCCACAGATAAATGAAGAAAAATCACCTACTGTGGAGACCCCTAAAAAGTACTGCATTTTGTTAGTCACCAGATGCATGAGACTGGGATGAGCCTGCTTCTCCCAGACTCTCTTTAGACACAGAAGAAGGTATCTGCAAGTTCCCTAGGATGCTAGAACCACTGTTTTCACTAGCTTTAAGCTGTCGTGGAGCACGATGGGGTAAGCAGCTCTGAAGTCTGCTCAAGAAAGTCACAATGAGGACTTTAAAGATTAAGATAGACAATAAGACCTTCATCTTGGTTGTGGGCCACCTCTTGGTAGGATGCACAGGTTGTGGCACAGCCTCCCTGTCAGGAGGAAGCAGGCAGACCCCGGAGTACAGCCTGCTCATGACTGACTTCTTTTAAGACCATCCATTTTAACTCTGAGATCACCTGCAATAAAAATATTTTATATTTGAAATCTCTTCCTGGAAAAGGTTGTTTGAATGTACTGGTACTGTATTAGTGTCCAAAGAAATATTGTTTACCTTCAGCAGCCAGTGAGCATGCTATATAAACTGCAATGAGACAGGGTACAAGATTGATTAATCTAGAGGAATTCCATATTTTGGCTTTCATTCACACAGTCTTAGCAATAAAATTTTCTCTACTGTTCCTCTACCATTAGCCTCATTAAGTAATCAATGAGGTTTAGTTACTAATGCAATATATAGACTATGCAGATATATGCATGCATGATAGGATTTATGCAAGTTTGGTGTAATCGTCTCCTCTGAAGAGAGTATGAGAAAGTAGAGTGGCAGCAAACACAGCAATACAGAGACCTTTTTCAGTGTCTTAAGTTCAAAATTGATATACATTATTTTTACTCATTCTAGCAACATAAGGTATAGCAATTACAGGAGAGACAGAGACAGATAGAAAATTTTTTATCATTAGAAATGGTTGAGCAGCACTGGTCTGTTTCAAGGCATGTTCAATTCTGTCATTATCTCTGAACAATAAGTACAATTCATTGCTGTAGGAATAAAAACCAGGATTATGAAACTTCCTGAAGCCTTTGTAAAGGCTGAATGAAATTTGTGATAACAAAATTAGAACTAAGCCTTTATTTGAAAAGAATTTAGTTATTAAAAGCAACAGACCTAATTTAATCTAGTTTTATTTTCCACTGGCGGAACCAAAGATCCCTCTAATTTTCATTACAATTTCAATTTTTTTGTGCCTTCTTACAATCTTGTGAGTCTGAGAATCCAGTGATGTGTTTGAACCTAAGGGTTAAACCAAGAGAGGTATGACACAGCGAATGAGATCCAGGCTTCCTGAACAGGGATATAGGTGATCCCTTGGATAAGAAAGCTGAAGCTGCTTCCTTTACATAGCAGCAAAAGCAACATGACCTACTTCTCCCATTGAGATGAACTGCCAGGAAGGGTGCAGATGGCATTGCTGTACCTTTGGTGGGGCATCCTGTCCCCTTGGTAGTTAGGGTCTGTTGATGAACAGAAGGTGCAGCCTCAATGTGCCGTGCTATAGCTGTCTCTGGCTGAGAAGCAGCTGTTAAGGAGGAAGAAAAAGGAGGCAAAAAATGGCAACCAGACCACCAAGATTTTATATAATGGTCTGGCTAAACGTGTATGCCAAACTATGCCTCTTTTAACAAATAATTTGGTGCTGTTATTTCTGTTCTATTGAATTGTATGAACTTGAAATATTTGGGATTTAGCTTTGTTCTTTCAGCCAAGTTTTATTCCTACGTAACATCAAGGTTTCTTCTTTTTGAAATATGATGATTTGGAGCTGTACAATTCTGCTATGCAGTACATCTGGAAAGCTTTTCCATTTCCAAGTAAATAAGAAAAGAGAACTGTTGTAATGTATTCATTGTTTGTTCTCAAATTACCTTATGGGGTGCTTACTTAACATATTAGAAATTCGTAAATTAAAGTCTCAAACTTACCTGGTTTTTTATGGACAGAGAAAACGGGCCCTGGACTGGGGTATAATTAGTTGTGTCCAGCACATCCTCCTGGGTGGGGAGATAAACTGCAGCCTCTGCCAGCTGGGGCAGTGCCAGCACCATGAATTAGCACAGCATGCTCCAGAAGCTTCTCTTTCTGCACCAGCATAACCCAGCATATTCCCAAGAGGGCAGAGGAGGTGAGTAAGCAAGAGGTGAAAGTACAGCAATTGCGAGCCACCCAGGCATTCTCCTGGAAAAGCATCCTCTCCAAGCCACTTCTGAAATCTGTTATTAAAGTATTCTCTGCTGAAAGCTAGGAGGTCATGCTTCGGTCACACTTTTAAAGTGTTATGTAAAGGGATTCTCTTCTTAACTTAGGAAAAGAAACTTACATGACTTAAACTGAAACTCTGCTTGGAGGAGAAATTCTTCCTCTCCTTTCTCTTCCTCTACTTTCATCTCTTGCATAACTTCATACAACTTAATGCAGTTGTAGGCTGAACACAAAAATGTGTCTCCACATGAGCAAGCAATAATGGGGACTAGAAAATAAGGTATTCACAGCTCTAATTTGAGTCAAAACACTTATATCTATTGAAGGCAAAAAAGTCATGAAAAAGTCATAGGTATGCTCTACCAGGGTGCAGCAGGTTGCCAATGCTCTGCACAAAAATAAATCTAAGGCTGAAGAATGAAATAGAAATGAAGAAAACAAAAGAAGATGGAAAAGAGAGAGACAAAGCTAGAGGGTGATACGAACAGGATAAGAATTGTCATACAGAGCCAGATCAAAGATATTTTAGCTTACTGATAGGTGTCTGACTGTGGTCAATAGTAGATGATGGAAGAGAATGCAAAAACACATACTAATACCTCTCCCAGACCATCTCCCATATCAAAAAAATAGTCAGAGGAGAGGTGGGTTTTGAGCACATTTTCCTCTTTTATCTCAAATTATTTTTTTTCCCATTACTTTCTACAATCACTTAAACTCACATAGACCCTTATACTTACAACACTCTGTGTCAGGGAGTTGAATAGCTTAAGCGCAAGGACAGTTTTCTGGGTTTTTGGAATCCATCACCTGCTTGTTTCTTTCCTTCATGTTTGCATCTCTGCACTACTTGAGTGGGAAGAGACTGTGAGAAACAGTGAACCTTTTACACTTGTTTACCTTCCTTACTAACAACTGTAGGGACTTGCATTACATTCTCCTCGGTCACCCTGTTTCCTGTCTGAAGACTCCTACCATATCTCATCATTCCTTAAGCAGAGACACTTCAGGCCCTGGCCACCTTTCTCTGAACCTTACCCCTTTCCCCCATGCCTGGTTTGAGATGGGAAACCAAAACTGCTCTCGATAATCAAAATCCCTCTGCACCATGAAATTATATGGAACCAGTAATTATATTTTCTGGTTTGTTCTTTACTTCTTACTAAGTAATTTCTTGTATTTTATTTCCATTGTTTTCCCTGACATTTGAGCCAGTGTACTTATACAACTTTTCTGCACGTCAATGGTTCATTTTGGAATGGCAATAGTCAGCTGAGAGCTCCCTGTTTTCTGTGTGAAGTTAAGACATTTCTTTCTGTGTATTATTTCAATCCACAGGTTTTTAGAGACTCTATAATAAAACCTGCTCATAAATTGAATTTTTGCTGTATTAACTTAGATATATGGGTATCTTCATACTGCACTTATTCAAGGGTAGATATAATTATTGTATATTTTATACCATGATCTCTTAGTAACAGAAAATGCCCACAGAGATCTGGCAGAAAATTTCGTAATGGAAATATAGCTTATATTAGAAAAAGGGTACTTTTTGTGTAGATTATACCCATTACCCCCAGAAAAGTAAATAATATGAGTAGAATACTTTTGTGCCCATGTCAATTTTTATAACTCTATCAGCACTTAAGTTTAGCCAGAGTGGAAATTTTGAGAATCAAGTCAACCATCTCAAACCACACTGAGAGACTGGAAATTTTTACTGCCATAAAATTGATCTTTACTATCAGACATATGGCCTGACAATGTAGGTAAAGATAATCTGATCACCTGGTTTTCATTTGGACACTACTATGAGAAAATAAGAATCAGTATCTTGCAAAAGCATGATAAAACTTGTTGTAGGTGGTACAAGATGCCATCACATCCCATAATTGTTTTCTGCGGAAAGTTCCTCCAGGCAACTCACCCAGCAAGGGAGCAGAAAGGATGGTAAATAATGTCCAGTGCTTAAAAGTAGGGACTGTTGTGCTTGTCCCTCTGAATGATATTGTGTAAACAAAATGCTATGTTGTTGTAATGACCATAATATTTCTATTCTGTATATTCACTGAGATTAGGACCTAGATGTTCTAGCAGAGTCTATGTAGTGCTTTCATAGGAAATTTTCTCAACTCCAACTCCAAAAATATTTCATATTTTTGTTCCTCATGTTTTCAACCAATTATTCTGCTTACTTGGTATGATTGTAGTTTTTTTGAGTTTCAAAGGCCTAAAAAAATCATTAAATATTAATAATTTAAAAAGTAGCTTTTCATCATCCCAGTGATTTTCTTATTCAGCATTAATGTTCCATTTCCTATTTTCTGATTGTCCTCAGCTCATCACATCTATATATATCCCGTTCATGCAGTCCCTGGGCTCCAGTCTGGAGGACATGCACTTGCATGGGGGGAGTACCTTTCTACATGCCAGGACACGCTGGTTTAGATGTGTTGAGTCCTGCTCGGCATATCAGGAGAGGTGGAGAGGACCGTAGGGGGAGGGGTAGCTGGAAAGGGGACAGCTGGTCTCCCCTGAGCTTGCCCTCCCCCAAGGACTGCACAAGAACCCCAGAGATAAGTACATATGTACATACAATGTACAAATCCATGCATATGTATGTATATTTTATAGGTGTGCTCGCACCTGTGTATGCGCACACGTTTATGTATACGTGTATGCACAGTGCATATGTGTACATACAGTTTGTACATAGATGTATGCATGTATGTATATGCTGGTGTACCTATGGGCACGAAAGCATCACTTAATTATCCGTCGGGAGGGAAGTGCCCCCCGCCCCTCGCGCTGCGAAAGGCGCTGCCGGGGCTGAGGCAGAGCCCAGGAGCTCCCCTGGACCCGTCAGCTGCTGCAGGAGGACGGAGAGGGACCCCAAATGGAGCACTGCTCTCCGGAGACTATTCCTGCTGGGTGTTCACACAGACACAGGTGGGTCCGGGACACTCCCACACACAGCCGTCACACGGCGAGAGTCCCTCCTCAGGGGGAAGGGAGGGGAAAGAAAGCGAGCCTTTCCCCCGTTTTCCTTTGTTTGTAATTGGGAAAGACTTCAAGCGCAAAGTCTTAAGAGCCTTCTGAGGTGCTTCAGAGCAAAGGTAAATTCACCTCACTATTGAACAGAGAGGTAAAACAGATTTGCCCTCCACACAAATAAAGAAAGGGTCAGTGGCCCGTTAGTGCCTGTGTTGAGGCGGGTAAATAACCCTAGGGAATGATCTCCAGCAGCCCAGAGCCGGGGCTGCCTTTGTCTCTACCCCTCCCGGCGGCAGCGGGCTCTTGCCGAAGGGGCGCGGGCAGGGCGGCGAACAAAGGAAAGAAAGCCCTGTCACCGCAGCCCTGCCCGTACAGAAGGTGCCCGGCAGCCCTGCCCGGCCCGAGCAGGCTCCCCTGAAGGGGACGCTAAATAATTGATCAGAATCGATTGCCTGGATGCATTGGGAAGAGAAAGTGGGCGCATCCCTCGCTTGCAGCCTGCTCCTTCCCCCATTTGCGCTGTAATCCTATTCCACCATGTGCAGATAGATGAAGGGACGTAATTCAGCCTTCAGGCCTGGGCGGGGTTCTCGCCGTTTAATCTTTTCCTTTCTCTTCCCTTCTCTGCTTTCTTCCCTCCCCCCCCTTTCCGTCTCCCAGGCCCAGTGAGGTCAGCTCATGAATATTGCTTCATTTTCCTGAGAGGCTCTGGCAGCGGCGGGTACCTCGTGTGCGGTGCCCGGCTCTCCGTGCATGCATTTCGCCAGCCGGGCAGCGGACAAAGTGGTGGTGAGTAATGCGGATGCTTTAGATCCTTAGATCCTAGCCTTTTTTCTTCTTCTTCTTTTCTTTCTTTTTTTTTTTTTTTTTTTTCCCAAAAAGGAAATGTTACTCCGGATCTAGATGCAACAGAACCACCAGGTATGGGGGGGGAACCTTCGAAAATCCCCTCCTTTCCTTTAAACCAGGACAAAAGGCAGAAACGCTCCCAAATCTTAAGCCGCGTTTGCGAATTCTTGCAGGGGCAGAGGCGGGCTCCCGGTGGGGAGAAAGGGCCAGGGCCGGGGGGATGCCCTGCCCGAAGTCCCGGGCATGGGAGAGCCCCGCGCCGGCGCGTGGAGCCACCGGACTCCTCCCTTTTGTTGCTTCCATTTATTTACCCGTTTTTCCGCCTGGACAGCAGTTCCCGACAGGAAAACCTGCGGAGACGCCGCGTCCCGGCGCCACGTGGGTTTGCCTCTGGGGAGAAGGTCGAGCCGCGGAGTTTTGTGAGGACAGAGATTTCGGACTTGGTCTCAAACGGGGCTTTCGTTGTGCCAGTTAAAAATGTATATAAATACATGTGTGTGCACATATATATATATATAATCAGCCAACTTTACTGTAGGCGGTAGCCGATCCTGGATTTTGAAGCGTGCAGGGTACGGGTTGGGTTCTGGCAGGTCCCGGTTGAGTCTGGTGACTTACTTGCAGTGAAAGTTCTCGAAAAGATTCAGGTACAGCATAGGGTTCCCGATTATTAATTTGAATTCTATTTCTTATATTTCATACCTGTATAGCTCTAAACAACGGTAGGGTGGGAATTCTGTTTGTAGTGGCTAATAGAAATGCAAAGCGAATTTTTATAAAGTGTTGTCATACAAGTTTTATAGCTCTACACTCCCATGCTTTCTTTTTACTAATTAATGTTTGGAAAGCGCCTGCCAAATTGTGTCATGTTGAGCATTAATTTCCAGAATATTAGTTTAAAGCAGGTTATTAATGGCAGTGCATTTGAGAGGAAATATTGTGGTCCTGCCAGTAAGAGCAGAGCAAACACAGCCTCATTGTCTAGTATGTTCCAGGGAGTAAACCAATTGTCAGGGCACGATATAGCCTCTGCATTGATTTAGCCCAGTCGTGCTTCTTTCTTTATTCCCTGTTCTAGCAGGGAACCGTTAAGCCGCATTCTAGGAGGGAATGGGCAGGCCGTGTTAGGAATGCTGTCATTTCTGTCGTTGCCCATGTTTTCCCTCTAAGGATAGTTGAATAAAGGCAGTGTGGAAACAGTTTGTGGGTCATAGCCATTATTTTCAGAATATTTTGAGGGGCATTAGCAGCATGATATGGCTTTTAACAGCCCTTTTTCATAATCTGTTGTGGTCATGAAAACTCTGATTGTATCATTATAGGGGCAAATTGCTGAGTGAGCATCCTTCAGAGAATGCCACATAACATTTTGTTCTGGGTGAGGGTGCATTCTTTGCTTCCTCTGTTTTGAAAATCTGCTGGAGTGATTATGTCTGAGTCCTATATAACCTTTTGATCTGCATAACTGGTAACAAACATGAATCGGTCTTAAATCCTGACAGCACCTCTGGATAACGAACTAGGGCAAATGTATGTTTAGCAGCTGATTGCAGAACCCCTTTCCTTTATGACCCTCGATTCCCAAGTCACCTTGCCCCGGAAGAGTGGCTGTCAAAGCTGAAGGGAAATTTGTAGCTCTTTCCACGTGTGCAGCCCTTTGTACAGCAGCTTTCCTCCACTCGGCTGTGACAGACGCTGGGAAGAGGCCTTTTAGTGGACAGAGATTAGCAACCCAGGCTTCGTGGTGAGCATAAGGGAGAGGGAAGTTTGTGTGTGGAAGGAAATTCATCCCTGGTGTGGCGGCCCGGCGGGGGAAGGTTCGGCATCAGGGCTGGGGAAACGCCCGTAGGTGCAGGCGGAGTGGGAACGGGTCTCAGTCTCAGCCGAGCCCTTCGGGCCCTTCCATGAGCCGCTCCGGTTGGCTCTGGGCTGCAGCCTTCGCCGGATTCTCCCCGGCCGCTCCGGGGGACCGCTCCGCCCGCAGGTGGGCGCGGGTCAGGACTGGGGGCCGGCGGAGCGCCGCGGCGACGGGGAGCGGGCAGGCTGGCCGCCGCCGTGGCCGGAAAGCCCGTCTCCCCGTCCTCCCCGTGCCCACCCCGACCGCTTGTCCGGTTCTCCTCCCCCAGCTCTCGGCGCGGCGGCGGCGGAGGAGGCGGAGGACACCGCCGGTGATGGACGCGTCCCCGAGATAGCCGCCGCCATGAGCCAGCCGCCTGCAGGGGGCGCCGCCGCCGAGCCGCGCCTGCATCCCGAGGGCAGCAGCGGCAGGAAGCAGCCGCGAGCATCCTCGCCGGCCCGGGCCCGCGACGCCGCCCCGCGCCCGCCGCCCTCCGCCGCCAAAGCCGCGCCCGCCGCCGCCAAAGCCGCCTCGGCGCGGCCGCCGCCGGGCCAGGCCCCGCGAGCCGCCCGCGGCCGCGCCGCCGAGAAGCCGCCGCGGGGAGCTGTCCAGCCCGGCGCCGGTGCTGAAGCTCCGCCGGCCGCCGCCGCCGCCGGGAGAGGAGGAGCCGCCGCCGCCGCCGAGGAGCCGCTGCCGCCACCGGGCGCCGCCGAGGAGGCGCCCCCTGCAGGGGGCGGCGGGGGCGAGCGGGAGGGGGCGGCGGCGCCGCCGCCCAAGCAGTGGCGGGGGAAAGCGGGGCGGTCCCCGCTGAAGGGCGCGGGGGAGGCGGCCCCGGCGCCTCCATCTTCCTCGGGCGCGGGGAAGGGCCGCTGTGCGGCGGCGGGCGGCGGCGGGTACTGGAAGGAGGGATGCCTGCAAAGTGAGCTCATCCAGTTCCACCTCAGGAAAGGGCTGGCGGCGGCCGCCCAGATGCAAACCAAGGGCAGCAACCACAGCAGCAGCAGCGGCAGCGCTTCCTCCGCTGCCTCCGCCGCCTCCGCGGCCGCCGCCCCGGCCGAGCCTTCGCCGGCCGCCTCCGCCTCCTCGCCCGCTGCCATGGAAGCGGCCGGGGCGGAGGGGCTGCGGCAGGGCGAGGCGGGAGGCGACGGCAGGAGCTGCGGCCCCGAAGGCGCCCTGAGCCTGCACCTGCAGGAGGAGATGCAGGAAGAGATGGAGAAGCTGCGGGAGGAGAACGAGAGCCTCAAGGTGAGGGGCCGGGGCGGCGGTGGGTGTGGGGGAGAACCGGGACCGGGCGGGGGCGGGCTGCCTTCCCACGCCCGAGCCGGGAGGGATCTTCCCAGCCTCCCTCTCTCGCGGCAGGAGCGCTGGAGGCAGCGCTAAGATGGCTCTGTCGTGGGGCGTGCGGGCAGTGCCGCTTGCTTCCCTGCTTCGTTGCGGCGCTTATAATGAGCTGGGTTGTATTTACCTGCCGTCCCTGTGGGGCGGAGCTCCATTTTGGCTGCCTTTCCCTATACGTGTTGACATTTGTGCTTTTGACCCACCTGTTGCATCCCTGTCCCCTTGTCGCCCTGGTGACAGAACGAGATAGATGAGCTGAGGACAGAGATGGACGAGATGAGGGACAGCTTCTTTGAGGAGGATGCTTGTCAGCTTCAAGAAATGCGCCATGAACTGGAGCGAGCCAACAAGAACTGCCGGATCCTTCAGTACCGGCTGCGCAAGGCTGAGCGCAAGAGGCTCCGCTACGCCCAGACCGGTGAGATTGACAACGAGCTCATACGCAGCATGGAGCAGGACCTCAAGGTACAGACGTGAGCAGGTGTCAAGGGGAAGGGAGCATCTCACAGGGAGACACAACCATGCTCTTGGTCCTCATGACTCGGGCGTTTCCATCCATTCCACTGTGCACCCAGTACAGCTCATAGAATAGCAATGGCCAAGCCATTCTTGGTAATAGAAGCCCTTCTTGTATGTCAATAGGCTATTTTCAGCTTCAGTCCTATCATTTTTCATAAAGGTAATATGCAAGGAGTGACTCAAATGGAAATTAAGAGCTAAGGGATTTGGACCCTTTATGATGAACGCAAAACGTATCCTTCCACTGCAAAATTAAACCAACCTCACCAAACAGCCCCATTGACTTTGAGGGGATTGATTATGTCACTCTTTAGTGAAAGATTTTAGTGGGCAAGCAGATTGAATACTTGCAGTCACAACACTAAATCCTTACTCTGTTGCTGTCAGTAAAAAACCTGCTGTTATGTTCAATTAATCCAGGGTTTTTCACATCCATCTGAAACCTTAGACAAAACCCATCAAATTTCAGTGTGTCATCAACTGCATTTCATCCACAGGATCTGAATGAGACACAACCCATTGCTGAGGGAAAGTTTCAGTCCTTGTTTAAAGATTGTCATTGGTGACAACCCATCATCTCCATTCTGGGTTGGTCCAATTGCAGAGAAAAAATGCTTCTTTACATAGCTGGAAGTTTAATTTCTGCTTCCGTTTGCTAGACATTGAAAGACTCCTGCTCAACCAGGACACCTAAACATTTTTCAGTTGACTGGTCTCCCAGTCAACTGACCTTTTCTCATGGAAGTGCAGACCTCTGTATAGCAAATGTGAGTTTATTTGCCACACTTCTGCCTAGGGCTCTAGTTACTCATGGCACATGGACTCTGTGGGCTGCAGTTTAAATTGTGAATTTAATACATGGTTACTAACAAGGTAATTTTTTAACTTCTTTCTGATAAGTGTGATGGATTGAGAGTATGTTATTCCCAGGCCTGGTTTGGATCATTTTTTCTGAAAGTTTTCCAGCTTGTCATCATTATTATTAAAATTTCTATTTGATAATCCTTTTCTGTGCATATTCAAAACCCATGTTTTCTGTTGTGGCTGTGACAGTTCTATAAATCCATCTGCCCATGTGGTTCTTGGCAAAATAAGAGTCTTCCTGGTCAGAAGAAAAATCACTCCCCTTTTCATGGGGATTTCTGTTCAAAACAAGGGATATTTTGCATACTTAGAATGCTACTTAGATGATCAGTTGAGATACACACATTTGCAGGCAGACTTTGAGCATGGGCCTTCATGTCCCAAGTGAATATTGTGATTCCAGTTTGTAGAGTTGTGTTCTTTGTTGGCTCAATGTTACTTTTATTAGCAAGTCATACATATGCAGGCTGGGGAGGGACTTGTTGAGGGCACCTCTGCTGAGGTACTTGTCTGCCAATACAGGAGATAGAAGTTAAGGCCTTGGATTGAGCTGGACAAAGAGCTCGCATTAATTAGCATTTCTCCCATGTGTTTCCCAATATGACTGACTCTTTGGAAAGGAACAGTGTTCTTGCAGAGTGTTCTCACTGCTCATGAATATGTTCTGCTTTGGAGTAGGGATGAATGCCTAATGCCAAATTTCTGCCTAATAGAATTCTGGGTGCTGGCTAACCATAATTGTAACTCGTGCAGTTTTCTGTAGTGCTTCCATGTCCTCTCCTGAAGAATAACTATACAAATTGACACTGTTCATTTTGCATTGTTCATTTTGCAATGTATTAGGGAACTTGATCCCTCAGAGATACAGTCTTGCAGATAGCTGTATTAAAATGTATATTGCATAAGTGAGTCCCATTTCCTATGTGCTCTAGAATGCTCTGTATTTTTTCCTGCATTAGTAGCTATTCCACCAGATTTTGTGTCGAAAAATCAGCTACCAGTAATGATATTACAATTTGGTTTTATTTACTGATCCAGACTGTATCTATAGACTGAAGACAGGTTCTGTAAGGGTGCTGTTTTATATATCCCCCATGATTTTCCATTTACTTTGGTTGGACAACCAGATGAGCAGTTTATTACTAAGTGTAAGAAAAGACATCAAGCTAAAGCCCTGTGGTGTGTTTCTCAGCTCATTCTGCAGTCTCTTTGGAGTATGGTTATAATTGAAATTCCCCTCCACTCGCTCTTTCTGTTGGGCATTATGTGCCTTGAGTGCGTGTGCAGTGGGGGAGGTTATTGAATGATCTTGTGCTACACTGCAGTGTTGTATCTGTAATTCACACACACACTGGGTTTCTTGTCAAGGGAGGCTGAGTCACTAGCTGCTGCTGATTTCTGATAGATTGGATCTTTCTAGATGCTTGCTTACAGTTATTATTTTTTCTCTAGTGTTTTAGTATGTCAAAGAACTCTCTGACATACTAACATAAGATGGTTTGAGTAAAAGCCATGAAGGACAGCTCGCTGAACTCCCCCAGCTAATGCTAAGTAGGATTAATTATGCTTTCAGAGTTCTAAAAAAAGCAGGAAATGAGGCTTTTCAAACTGTGTCTGTCTGTGTGTCTAAATCACCATCAACACAGTGATTAGTGTATATTTAAATATTTTTGATGTGTGATTATAGTTTCTGGTGGTTTCACAAAATATAGTGCAAGTGGCTTGCAGGGCAAGATTCTCATTGCTTTTCCTGTGGAAGAGGAATTAGATCTTGTCATATGCCTTTTAACTCTATTCCTGTGAAAATGCATTAAAAAAACTTCAAACAACCAAAAACCTTAGTGTTCATTTTCATTGAAAATTAATTTGGGTGAACACAACGTCAGTAAAAATGTTGTTTGTTCGTATTTTAATCTTAAAATGAGACAATAGTAGTAAATATTTTCACTAATTGTCCACCAAGGAGAGGGAAACTAGCAAAGTCAAAATAAACGTATGTCCATTTGTAGTCACAGGTAGACACAGGTAGGGCAGGGCTGGAGGAGATGGACCCTGCTTTTAGATGCTGTTGCATGTCAAGTATTTGAAGGGAATGTGCTTTAGTGCATTGAAAAGCATCAGCTAGCTGTGGTTGGGAGAAGATAGATGATGCACTGTCTCCAGGAGTAGTGAAGGTCCTGTTTAACTGTTGATGTGACAGAACCTAAGAAGGAGTTGGGGTTTAACGTCTTATGTGGTTTCCAGTGAAGTCCATAGGAATAATGTACCATTTTTTGGAAGGAATAATTTAGAATTCTGTCTGTGGATGTCCTTGTCTACCTGTTTCCTTACATACCTGTTCCAGCAAAACATCCAGAATTAACTCTAAGTGGTTGCTTAGGCAGTAAGCCCTGCAACAGTAATTTTTTTTAACCTTAATTTTGATATACTGTTTCATTTAGGTTGCAAAAGATGTATCAGTGAGACTTCATCACGAGTTAGAAAATGTGGAAGAAAAACGTACCATAACAGAAGATGAAAATGAAAAATTAAGACAGCAGCTTATAGAAGTTGAAATTGCCAAACAAGCACTACAGAATGAACTGGAAAAAATGAAAGAGGTTAGTGTTGCTATTTACTTCTACACCAATTATTTTCAGATCTCAAATTCTTACTGCTGAACTGTTTTTTTTCTATAACTTGTTTTGGGGGAAAGCAATACGGCAGCCAAAAGTTGAAAGTTGCAAGGAGTGCTGAAGTACAACTTGATGATTGCGAAGCTGAGGAGAAACTGAAATGTTTGATGTTTTCTAGGCAAAACAGGAACCAAATTGTGGGGTTTTTTTCTTTTTTTCTCTGCTAGGAGGGAAATGTGGAACTAATGGTAACCAGAGTTCAGAGGCTTTGATACACTGTACCTACATAAATATTCTTACCGGAAGTGTGCTCAAGTGTGGCAGAGGCATCTAACTTTACACATGATGTTTCCCACATGTTTTTACAAAGACCAGTAGTTTTTCCCTTGCTAACTACTACTAGGGACTAGCAGGCTCACTGATACTGGGGATCTAGCCACCTCCCCATCTTGTTCAGTCATGCTCTTTGGAGTACTGGGAAGTGAGAGACTCTACCTGGCCTTTCAATCTAAGCATAGATTTATATTGTATCTAATTAATCTTCAAAATTACTCCATCTGCCGTTATATAGATGCAAGATATCGTGCCATTAAGTAAGCAGAAAATTGCATTACAGCAGTCATAGTCAGGCTGACAGAGATAACAAAGCAGGCAGTAAAAGGAGAAACTGTTGACTAAGAATGACTTCTCAGAAGAGATTTTAGAAACAGCTCTCCTGTTCAATGTTTAAAACTCAATGAATGCCCCCAATTTTCACTTCCAAGAATATATCCTAGTAGGAACGCCTGTGTCTTCTTTGATCTTGTATGAAGCAGAAGAGATGTATTTCAGTTGTCAAGAAAGGCAAGAAATTTTCAGTTATATGATGTTAAGGCATTTTTAGGAACTGCAAATGAGTCCTTTAAGTGATGTAGTATTAAAAATATTCAAATGTTTTCTTTAGAGGAACTGAATTTCAAGCATGTTAGTAGAGGTTAAACAGGTGGTTTGTTCCACCTTCTGCTGCTTTCCCAGATAACTGCAGATTTCAAAAGGGCATGCAAAAAAATATGAGCCTTATTCAGCTTTCCTCTCATCTCCCTGAGATTTTCATCTTCTGTTTTCTCTCTGGTTGCTGCCATTAAGTACAGCTTGATTTTCTGGACTAGCCTCTTGATGAGAGCATGATCTTTCTGTAATTATTGTTATAACTTGTGTTTAAGATTGGCTTTACCCCAATTTTTTTGTTATTCTTGTCCATTCAGACCCTATTTTCTTTTAGGTTCTCATCTCTGGTTCCTCTTTCTCTCCAATATGTTATACCGCTGTAAAATTCTTTTGCCTTGTTTTTTTCTGAAGCACCTTCAGATTACAGTGATATTTAGTGGCAGTTTAATAGTTTATGTTCTTTGATATTAAGCCAGTAAATGGGCTTCTCGGTCCCTGTCATCACTAGTCACTTTCTCCTTATTGTGCTTCTTCCCTCTGGCCCACTATGCGGAATTACGGTTCTGTTGCTCCCACACTGCTCTCCACTTCTTTCTTTGGCTTAAGTGTTCAGCCCTTTCTGTTTTTGCTGTTGGTGTCAATGAAAGGGTACTGGGGACTCCAGAATAAATGGTGTCATGTTTAGGGTCTCTGTTATACAATAATGGTTTTCATGAAGCTGAAGCAGATGGATGATTCCCAGTGGCACAGAATGGGGGCACTGAGCCAGAAGGAAAACATGAAGTAAGACTTGATACCATAGTAGGGGTGGAGTGGACAAGGAGTCAGAAATACATCCTTATACTGAACTAGGGAGAACTGCCATGCACAGTCATTATGTGTCATCATAATTAGGCAGGATTTATGTATTTCAAATAGCCTGCTGTGTCCCTTTCAGCAGGTGAATGCTGCCTTTTTAGACTAGGACTTTCAGCACAGGAGGGTAGTTGAGGAGGTGCAAGTCAGAGAAAAGCAGGTTTAAAACAAAGCCAAATTTTTATGCACTTTGCAAATATGCCATGATTTGGGGGATCCATGGAAATGTGCTGGTAACGAATACTAAATCTTACAGAGTTGAAATTTAGAATCTATGAAGAAGCTATGAAAATGTCTATATGGAAAAACCATGAAAACAACCCAAAGCAGTCTGCATTAGAATTTTTCCATGACAAATAATATTTCTTCTTCTGTGGCAGTTGAAGGTTTCATGCATTTTAAATGTCATTGTCAGATAGTCATAATGTTAATTTTCTGTTTGCTTGTGAATTATTTGCTCTAATTTCATGGATTTACAATCCTTTCTCATTTCAAGACAGCCATTATAACCAATGGAACCTCCTGCTTAAGGGAGTTCTACTCAGCTTAAATTGAAATACAGGGAAGACCTTTTGGTCCGGATTGTGGTCATTGCTTTATTGAGCTTAGAATTAATGGGAAAGTGCCTCTCTAAAGACAAAGAAACATTTTTGTTTCACTGCACAGTAAAAATGCTCGGAGATGTAATGATTGATTTCTGTACTTTTGTCATCAAATGTACTGCAGAAATCCAAGCCTTTCCATTCTTAAAATGTATTTATGTACAACTGCCATGTGAAATTTCTTATCCTTTTATAATGAACAGTGTGAGATAGCAGAGAATTAAAATACGACTTAATAGAAAATGCAAGAAAGAAGGCATAGTTTTTTGGTAGGTAGTCTCTAGGGCAGGACCAAAGCCAAAGTTCTCTCTGTGTGGATTCTCTGGTGTTTCAAAAAAAGCAGAAAATCGACTGAAAACATGTAGAAAAGATAAATGCTAGCAGATGTGTTGGTTTAGAGTCAAATCTGGAGTTCTCCAGTGAACATTTGGGTGAATATAGACATGTGAATGTATTTGTCGTTAATATAAAGAGGTAATTGCTGTTTGCCTTCTTGATTTGGAGCTTTTGGAAAAAAAATAATTATGATAAATTCCACAACAAGTTAGAAATTGTTGTTCATAGCAACAGAAGCTTGCAAGCATCCAGGATTTGGAAGGTGTTCCAGCAATGCATACGTTTTCTATCAGTTGCTTTTACTTTCAGTCCCCCAAACTGCAGCTATTTGATTTAAAGTTATTCCTGCATATGTCCACACAGGCACACAAGATTTTTAATGTGTTGGTTTTATTTGTAGCAACTGCTGCTGATTTCTTCTTTAATATTGGTTGCTATCAATTGTAATGCTTTTTGGGAAGCTGACAACAAAGTAGAGGAATTGTTTCTTAGCAGTAGCTAGATGTAATTTTTCAGATATTAAAAAAATTAACATGTTAATAATGATGAACATGTTGTTCATTGATTAATTAATTAATTAACTTTTATTAATTTGTTGTTAACTGGTAAAGCCCAGCTAACACTTGTAGACCTTTTTGTTATCATGAACTAAATATTCATTTGTTTGCTGCAGCTACGTCGCAAACACCCAGTTAGCTGTGCTTTAGTGGTTTGTTATGAGACAAATGAAATAGGGGGAAAATATGACAGATGTACTGGACTCTGAGCTTTACAAACCCTCGTTGCAATGCAGACATGCAGTTGCAAGAAGCACAGTGTTTTTTGGGGACATGTGTCTTTCTGGATGGATATAGATTGCTCTGCTAGTGCTCCAAGCTGGGCAGATGCAAGGCAGCTCGGTTCTTTCAGCCACTTTAGGGTGATGTTGTCAAGCCACCATTTTCTTCTTCTAAGCACAGATTTTTAGTTCAGATCCAGGACTTGATAACCATGGCACATGAACCAGAGATGTCTTCTGCCCATTCGGGTCAGACTGCAGGCAGGGGAGTCTATGCCTCCCTACATGGGTCTATGTTTTGCTCTAGTGGTGCCTGTCTTGTCAGTCTGGTCTGTACACTGCATGGAAATGGAAGAAGGCAACAGGATCTGGAGAACTGGGCACTGGAGCTGGGAGGAAGAATCTGAATTCTGTTTCTTATTTTGACACTGAACTGCTGTGGGGCCACACGAAAGTAATTACAATTTTCTGCTTACTCTTGCAACCTTTGCCTGCCCTGTTTAAGCACAGATTAGCTCTCTATACATCTCTGAGTTCAGGTTGCACAGACATCAAAAGCATAGCTGGAAATTTCACTACAAAAGCTGCTGTAGAAGAATCCCAAGCAACTCCAAATTCCTCCCCCTCCAAAAAAAAACCCAAAAAACAACCCAACCAAAAAACACCTCAAACCAGCAAACTCACACTGCAGAAGATCTGATAAGATCCTGTCCCAGTCCCCTTGATCACCAATACCAGCTTGCCTAGCTTTTCTTGAATAAAAATCCAGTATCTCTTCTTTCTCATAACCCTTTCTCTCTTTAAGCCCCTTCTACTGCCATTTAACCACAACCACTTATTTCAAGTCTTCTATAACTCACTGTCTCACATTCTCCAGATTCTTTCACTCAGTCTTGATCCTGTGTCTGGTTTTCCCCTTTCCCTTTCCCTTTCCCTCTCCTTTTTTTTTCTTTTTTCTTTTTTCTCTTTTTTCTTTTTCCTTTTTCCTTTTTTTCTTTTTCCTTTTTCCTTTTCTTTTTCTTTTTCTTCTTCTTTTTCTTCTTCTTTTTCTCTGCCATCTTCTTCGTCTTCTTCGTCTTCTTCTTTGTCTTCTTCTTTATGTCTGATAGTAATGGTTGCTTAGCTGTCTTCTGGTTTTTAAGTCCCAATCTTTTTCTTCTCTACCACAATTCCTTCCTTCCTTGCATCCTTCCAACTCTTAAGGAGTGTCCAATCTCCTCTCTGGTTTCCAAGAATTTTCTAGTTCATTTTGCTCTTATCCTGCTTCAAATATATTATCCCCATTTGACAGCTACAGCTCCTATCTGCTGTGAAATTTTTACTTTTCCCCTGGTTCCTCCACCCCCTTGCACAAATCTGTCAGCTTCCTTGGTTTGTTCCTTTCCTTGTTTCTAAGCCGTAGCTCTTCATTTTTGCATTGGACTGAGAGCAGTGGAGGATCACTCCCTGTGCTAGGAAACAACAACTGTATCACTCTGAGCACCTGAGGGAACATTTCTGGTTCTAATGCCTGGCTTCAGCTTTATCCAGACCCTCATGGAACAGCAGTTGCAGGACTAGTTAGGCTTTGCCTCCTGGCCCTGGAGTTGGAACATAACCTGGCAGGTGAAGAAAATGCGCAGATTGATAGCTGGTGGTGGGAGAGGGTGAGGTAATTTATATATACTGAATATTCAGCAATTCAAACTGGTAAACTCCAATAAATAGTTACCTGGTAATGTATGGGAATGGGAAATTTCTAAAAGGTTGTGTCATCCTTTTGATGAATTAGGAAAGTATGAAGTATACATTGTATATAAACACAAAAATGTTCTGGAACACAGACACACTGGAACTTCTCAAGAGAACAGTTGCTAGAAAAACTTACTATGAGCAAACAAGAATATTGTCATCTTAAAAAGAGATGAATAATTTGCTGAAATTTCCCAAAATATCAACAGTGCTGATAACTTATCCCAGGACAGATGCTTGGCATGGAAAATCTGCAATGTTTAAAATGTAATGAGGTTGCAAGAAACTGGAAACGAGTCTCATAAAGAGTGGTGGTTTGCAGCACTTCCAACAGGCAAGACAGCTGTATCCAACAGTAGTATGACATTTTTGGTTGCTTTCAGAACTTTCTCACCTGGTACTTGTCTTGGTCCCTTCTCTCAGGACCTTAAACTTCACCATCTCATTGTCAGTGCTGCCAGGGCTACCATTGATCATCAAACCTCTGACCAGTGATTCCTTGTTTGCAAGAGGTCCATCAAAGTAATTGCCACAGCTGACTTATTAATCAGCTGTGGCAAAAATTGTCTTCAATCCATTGCAGAAATCATGTGACTAGTTGTCTAAAAAATGCTTCATCTATTTCCCCTTGTGCATCAGATGAGCAGTAGAAGACACTCAGAGGATGCTTCTCTGTTCTGATTCTTGCCCATAGCTCACAGCTGGCCCATCACCTGTCACAGGACAACACCAAATGCAATTGAACTGCTCTTTTGTGTAGGGCACAACCCTTCTTCTTCACCTTTAGCATTTCCATCAATCCATTGCTGCACTACAGTCATGTGAGCTATCCTGACAGGTCTCTGTGATTCCAGTGAGGTCATAACTGTGCAGATGTTCATGGATTTCTAGCTTCTGTTTGTTGCCCATGCATATGAATCACTGGAGATGGATACTTGGTTGTTCTGGTTTGAAAGGGAAAATTTAAGTCCCTCTGTCTCCCAAGCACACCATAATTGCACCTCATATTTTCAGTTTTCCTCAGAGTTAGAGCCTCATTTCAAACAGCTGGTAATGGAGGGAGCAAGGTCAAGCAGAGTGAGATGAGAGGCTGCTGTAGCTGCTCATCCTCACAGGCTCAGTGCAGTAAGTGGAACTCTTTGGACAGTTACAGTAATTTACTTGCTCCTGGCACCAGATGGCAGCAGGGGAGGATTTAATAGGGCTCTTACAAGACCGGTTTCTTCCTATGTTTTTTGGAGTACCCAATGCTAAGTCAATCAACAACTCTTTTACCAACACTCCCTTTAAGCAGAGGGTTTCCGTGATCTGGAATTTCAGTTTGTTGGCTCACGAAAATTCCATTTACTCTGACGAAGAGAGCAACAGGATAATTAGAAGACTTTTAAAAAAGAGATGAGAAACAAGTGTCTGCCTGAGTTTGTACAGGAAAAAGAAAAAAAGTCCTCTACCTCCAAGCACAGCTCAGTGATTTCTAAGCACCACATCCCAGCAGATGTATAACCCCCAGTCAGACTTGCTTGTGTTGTATTCTGTTACCCTTGGTATCCTGCCCAAATATTTTGTTCCTTTAAAAACAGTACTCAGCAGGGATGCTATTCATAACCTGTGAGGGTGTGATTCTGACATACTTGCTCAGAGCACACTGTGATTTCACAGGGAGTGGGATATGCAGAGTTTGCTTTGGTTTGGTTCTTTGAATATGAGTAAAGAATCATAATGGAGAAAGAAATTAATCTCTGTTGCAGAATCTGTCCTAGTAATTCTCTGAAAATATGACACCATAAACAGGGAAAAACACTTGAGAAGCAGCTTACACTTAAACTTCATAAAACTGGATTTTAATTATGTATCACCATCAACAATTCACATGAGCCATTTGCTTCAAGAGAGTTACTCAAAACTGAGTATAAACAGCCTGATGGTCAATAATAATATATTCCAAAACATATGTAAAAAATAAGGAATGATTTCAAAAGACTAAAGCTCCATAAATATCTTACTGTGAAGAGATTTTGTGAGTAAAGATGCCTGGAAGGGATATTTTTCAGTCATTGAAGTTGGTGTGCTGCTTTGTGAATTCCTATTGAATGGTCTGAAAATTCCCAAGGATGTGTAAAAGGAGTGGCTAATTGGGAAGTAATAATGAAAGAGTGGCAGCTGTAGTGAAAAAGAGTATATCTGGAATAGGTTTAAAACAGAAATTAATTTAGCAACTGCAAAATAAGGCTTGATCAATTCTTTCAAATCTGTAAACATAATGCTGCTGCTCTGATTTCATGGGGACATGGGAGTTCCTTCCTTGTGTCAGAATCTTCTTTTATTTTTTTCATCTCTGTGATAGATAGCAGCAGCTTTAGATTGGAAAGTTCTCTTGTCCAAGGAGTAATTGATAATCCATATAGTCTTCAGGTAAAACTAGAGTCTCTTCGCAGTAAGGTGTATTTTAAAGAAAAAAAAAAATTAATGACCATCTTAAGAAAAACCTAACTAGAACAGAAGCATAGAATAAAACCTGAGCTTCCAAGCACATAGAAACTATGTTTTAGTGAAAGGACATGAGTCCCAGCATTCTGGTCTCAGGCACCTGAAACCTTCTCTTTTTTTCCTTGAATCATTCTTTTCAAGGTTGTTCTTTGCTACAGAATCACTTCCAGCAGTCAAAAAAGATATATGTAGAGTAAATCAGGCTAAGGAAGGGCCCACACACTGACAAGCAGTTGCTAGAATGTGCCTTAGATGGTTTTGACCTGGGTCAGCTACCACTGCTTCAGTGCTTGGGCATGATTTGGGGGCTCGCCTGGGTCAGAGCTTGTTACTGATTGACAATTGGATGTGATCCTGCTTGTTTGAAAGGAAGCTGTAGGGAAGTTTAGCTGTATTGTCATCGTAGCTGAAAGGAGACTGAATTGTGAAGTGCCAGTTGGCATCAGGTCCCGAGAACAGTCTCTGACCATTTTACTTACTAGTGTAAAAGCTAGGCAAAGGTTCTCTGACTTGGTATTGAGCCAGATTAGATGGCAAACAAGGTGCAGAACAGCAAGTCCAGTCTGTTGCTGCCATGTGATTTCCCACGGCTGGGAATTTCTTGGCAAGGGACAATCACCAGCAGTGACAAGGCCAATGCAGCTGCCATGCCCAGTTGTCTGTGGAGGTAATGGACAGGGTGGGAACTGTGGATCAGGTGGTAGATGGTAACTGGTTATCAGAGAAAATGGTTTGTGAGCATGAACTCACCATAGGGCAGGCTGTAAAAGATGTATTTCTCCTGCTAGAGGCTTTAGGGTATGACTTCCTGGATATATGAAGGAGAAAGCCTTTTAGATCTCTGCTGAAGTAGGCAATCTCACTTCTGACTTTACTAAGGCTGCCAAAACATTATAACACATTAACAAATGGAGGAAAGTCTCGGAAATACAGCATTAGAGGGCTCCTTAATGGTCCCCAGTCACAGAAAAAAGTTTTTATTTTTGTGCTTCCCAATTTCAGTATTGCTTTATTCAAGTGGACATTCAAATATCTATATATGTAATTTAGACAAAGGGGTACCAACCTGACTGCTCTATTGAAAGAAAAAGTTGCAAGGTCACTTAAAAGTGTAAAAATGAGCTCCCTGGTTTAGGTGAATCTTAAATAGTTCTATTATGTTACTTTTCACAGTATCCATAGACAGAATATAATCCACCCTGGTTCTTTTGTTGTTGTTTTGACTAAGGGGTTTTTTTTGTTTTGTTTTGTTCTGTTCTTTTGTTTGGTTTGGGTTTTTTTTTTTTTTTGTTTGGTTTGGTTTTGTTGTTTGTTTTTTTTTTTTTTTAATAATACACTGTGCTTTTCAAATTCCAGCTCCCATTTTATTTTTGCTCATTTTGTCATTTTTGGCAGGTCTCTGGAATTTTTTTTTTTTTTGTAAGACTTTATGTATGACTTCTTTAGACCTTAAAGAAAGAGATTGCATGATAGAGAGGACAAATTCGATATCTTTCTACTGGCACAAAAACATGAATGGGAAAACAGATGTAGGCCAGGATTCTCTAGATTTAGAGGAAATCCATATGACTTTGCAAAATTGCCTTCTATCACTTGGAAGGCTTTATAGAGGCAAAACAGAGACATTTTCTAAGTGCTGAACCAGAGGTCTAGATACATGTTTTTTGTATGGAATCAATGTATACCAAATGTCATCATATTACTGGAAGTCCCACCAAGGCTTTGATGAATGATAGTTATACATGCTTTCTGTCCCTTATGCCACTGTATTTAGTCCTGCTTAAGTGCACCTGTCCCTTCAAAGAAACACCTGAAATAACAGAGTATTTGCAATGTGCTGATACAGGTCAAAGATGAGCAGGTTATAAATTGAAAGAAAAATTACCATAGCTCTGTTATTGTTCAGCGTATGTGGTCATTGCTGGTTTCAGGGCTATCTTTCTCATAGTGTTAAACTGAGCTTTTCAGAAATCCCACATGAAACAATTTTCTGTCTTTACATTCTCTGGATGTTCTAGTGAACCTACAGTTTAAAAATGCAGCAGAGAACTCTGTAGCCTGGTAAATTTTTCAGTTAATCTGCACATGGAATTTCCCAATGCGTCCTTCAGGTACCTGTGTTCCTGACAGGAATTTGGCAGAGCCTCACAGCTGTAGGTAGTTTGTCCTAGCTTTAGGAGAATAAATAGGAAGTAGCACCAGGGAGGTACGTGCTGTGCTGCATTTTGCCTGAACTCAGCTGTCAGTGTAAGGAAGGGGAACCTTGTCATGTCATAGTACAGATGGCTGTTCTGAAACATGTCACGGGCCCTCAGGGAGTAACCTCAGTGCGGTTTCCAGTGTAAAAACAGGTGAAACAAATTGACAAGACCTCAAATGGAACATGGACAGCAGAGATATATACAATAAAGTTATCACAGGAGTTTCCAAATTTACTATTCAATAGTAATTGCTCATTATTTTTTCAGAATGACGGTTTTGGGAATTTAGGTGGCTGGCATAAATCACCCAGTACTTCCAGAATCAGAAAAGCTGAGTGAAGCAAGCATAGCTTCTGTATGTGCTGCTATGATTAGTATGTCGTTCCTAAGGCGAGGTGATACTGTTTGTTAACTAGTATCCCAATGGCACACGGTAGGATACAAAAGATGTAGTATGATTCTCTGGGTTTTTGGTAGGGCTTGGTCCTTCTCCTTCAAAGCCATCTTCCCACGTCCTCCTCCCTGCCCTCACCCTCACTCAACCCCCCAAAAATCAACCCAACTTAATGTTTTGTTGCCAGTGCTTTATAATGTCACTTGTGTTTGACTGCAGTGCATTTAAAAATAAAAGATTATGCAGTCCAGATTATCAGCTGGGTTCAATGTGATGAATCAGATCTAAGGTTCAGCTGGAGCACTAATCCACATGTGTATCACTGAAGTCTATGACTGGTGACAGGAGCAACTGTGGTGAGCTAAAGGCAGACTCACTGCATGTCACAGAGGACCTGAAGCCTGGGCTGACCTAAAATGGGGTTCCTGGGCCTGTGGGTAGCGTGTCTGGGGAGGCCCCAAATCTATGTTTCTGTGAAATATCTGATAGGATGTAAAGAAGAAGGAATGAAGACTCTTTTCAGTGGCATTCAGTAACAGGACAAGAACTAACTTTTTTGTGAAGGTGCTCAAACACTGAACTCACTGCCTGTAGAGGAAAGAGATTCCATCTCTGGAGAAATTGAAGACTGCACAGGACGTGGCCCTCAGAAGCCTTGCTTCCATTGTCTCTGCTCTGAGCAGGGGGAACTGGACTAGGTCTTCAGAGGTTGTGAGAGACTGGACTATTGATGATTAATGACTCAAAACATTTGCCCATTTGTGGAGGCGCCAGGGCACTTTGCTGAGGCCAGTTGTGGGGGCCAGTCATAACAGAGGTCTCTTTCAGCCTCAAGTGTTCTGATCTGTTCTTGTTAATAACAAGCAGAATCTATTTTCCCATTATGCAGTGGAGCATACAAGGGTTAGAAAAGGTCACTTCTAGATAGGGAGAAAGGAAATGGTTTCCAGGTTACTTTTGCTGAACAGGAGAGCTCAGGGTTTGTCCAAGCAGACTTTTTTTGAGGCAAAACACAGTGAGTGGAGATCTGAGGCAGCTACATGCTACCAAGCAGGGCATTTTCCCTGCGGCACTGATATTGCACAGTGGTTTGTGCCTCTACTTGTGTTCTGTGCCATACCACTGTACCTGTGTGTGTCTGTGTGCAAAGCACTCAACTCTGCATCAGACACACACCTCACATGCACTACGGGAGCGATGCATGGTGAGCTAAGTGTAACAAGGGAAGTATTGTACACAGTACAGTGGTGGGGAACACTGCCCAACAAATGGCTTCTGTGTGTCATTGTTCAAGGCAGCCAGCTGACTCTACATCAACTGGCAGTGTGCTGGTTGTGCTTTACCTCTGAGCTGCCCTGGAAGAATATGACATTCCAGAGAGCAGAATGATGTGCTCTGACCCTCTTCTTTTAGACCCTGTCCTCTCTTAGACCCTCTCATTTGCACACATTTATAGCTATTTGCTATATTGTATGTCACTTGACAGGGACAATACCAAGCTATAGGGTGTGCTGGGTTCTGGGATCGCCTCAGCAGCTCTTCTGAATCATGTGGAATCAATGGTAACCAGGAGCAAGAGCATCAGGCTTTTGATGTTTTGGGGTTTTTTTCACTTACTTCAGTGTTCGTAACATCAAGAAATGCAAGCTTCTGGCATTTGAGAAGTTCAGATTTTGATAATGTTCCATAGCTAAGAGTTCCAAGCACTGCATTTCTTATTTTGAAGTAAAGGGCAATGGATTGACCTCTTAAATGTGCAGGTGTGATTTTCTGAAGTGTTTGTTTCTGCTGAGAATTTTTGATATGATTTCCCCCCTTTCGCCCCATTGCTAGTATTAACAGCTGCATATATCAAGATGTGTAGAATAAAACCTGCAGGTATCAAGTCTGTTTTGCTTTGCCTGATCCTGGTTGCATGATTGTTTTAATTTGCTTTGGCTAGCTTAGCAATGAATCCAGGTTAGGATAACAGCAAAGCCCTTTGCTTAGGTCACAGATGAGTACTTGCACTTAGAAGGTATTTGCCACGCATCTGTTTCCATCAGTGCTGTCCGTAATGAGAGGATTCTACATCCCTGCAAAGCATGACTGATCATGACATCCAACTGCCCTGATTACCAGCAGTCTTTTATATTACAGGCTGGTGTCAATTATTTTAAGTTTACAGATGCTAACAGTTTAAATATTTGATTAAATGGTTAATTAGAAGCACCAGTAACAGTCCTCCAGAAAGACTTTTGAACTGGAATATTGCCTTGCTGATATGCAGATACAATCAAAGGTTTCTTTTTCTTGTGATGTGCTTCTAGGAGTATTGTTGCTCAGCTCCCCAGTTTTGGTCAAGTTTCATGTGTTCAAAAATTAAGAGGACAGAGCTATCTTATATAATAAACCAGTCTGATCTTCTGAATAATGCAGGTCATAAAATACCCTAGCTATTTTATTCAAACTGGTGCCTACTTTTCAGAAAAGGGTACTGGTCTGTGTTAAAAATTGACAGTTTAGAACAGCCTCCCACAGCTCTTCCTAAACTGTCCCAGTAACAGGTAAAAATTTGCACCTCCCTTCTCATCTGAAAGTTAGTTACCAGGCAAGAAACATACTTTCTTTCTGCCTTGCTAAATTCAAGAGTCCAGCATCAATGCTTTGGTGTTTGTTTTCCTTTTTTAAAATCTTCATGCTTAGGGTTGCTCTCATTTAGCCATGTAAAAATTAAGCATTTAACCTACGTAAGGAATTTGACCTCCCTCAAAGGAGAAGGGTAGTCACAACTTGGAACTGAATCTTCCCACTTGCCTGAGGCTGGTTTGATTCTGTGGAGAGTTATTGCACAGTGAACCTCAGTTTTAATACCTACAGCCTATGTTAATAAACCCTTTGGTCACAAAATTACACCTCGATATTATTTGAGCTGATTATTGTCTATGACCCTGCAGGTTTTTTTCAGAGATGTGGCTTTTCAAGAGATCTTCTCTTCTCTCTAGGCAGTGCTCCTATTGTCGTAGCATAGTTTTCACTCCTTGTTCTTACATCTGTATCTTCATATTTAGTCATATTAAAACATATATTATTTGATTGCACAAAGGTTTGTGTCAGTGACCATCCTTTTCAATACTTAGTGTTTCTCCAACCTTTATCCTATCTGCAGTCTTTATCCAATGTTATTTTATGGGTCTTCTTTCCAGTTAGCAAGAAAAAAAGTTAATTAGAGTAGGACCTAGAATTGATTCTTGCATAACCCCATTACAGCTGCTGTGGTATTAATTTGCAGGTGATTTGCTGGTTCAATGGCATTTATAATAAATGCTGAAGAGTCAAATATTTGTTCATGATAGCTAATTAAAAATACATTCCAGTGATCAAATATTTATAATGAGCTGAAGACTGTTAAGCTTCTTTTCAGAATGAAATTTTCACATTTCTAGCAAAGGGAACATTTAAATAATAGTATTAAGTCAACCTCTAAGTTAAGGTTTTAAGTCAGCCTAAGAACCACAGCCCTTTCCCTTCCTGGGAATAAGCATTTCCCATATAAACATGAGCAAGTTTCAGTTAGGGGGAAGAGTCATCATTTAGGAGGACAGGACATGGGGCTCAAGTCACTGGTCTCACAAGCTTCTTGAAGTTAGTGAAGCAGCTGGACACTCTGCTCTAGCCAGGGCTGCAATATCCTCCCTCCCCTCATCTTCATCTTTGCATTGTTAAAATAGCAGGAAAAGTATTGGATGCAGGCTTAGCTACTGTCAGATCAGACTGGTACCAGAGTGAGAAAAGTAGGTGTGGGGAGGTCCAAACTGCTAAAACATCTTCCCTCCATTTCAGCTTCTAGCCTCCATGGTCTATTTTTTTGGGGCACCTTCTTTACTTGAGCTGCTCATCAAAAAGTATCTAAATAGTGGCGGGATCACACTGGTATAACTTCAGAGCACTCCATTGAAACGGCTTCATTTTCATTAACCAAACTTTCCAAGTACCTTTGAAACTTCCCCATATGTTGTATTACAGAAAATATTTTTCAGCCAGTTTACAAAGAGCAAGCTTTACAGAAGAACTTCCCCAAGTAAACAGAGGCAAAAGAAGATATCAAGAGTAACAGGAGATCCTTTCTTATAGCCAAAGGACACAGTAGTGATTGCTGACATGTGATAGCTGAATTTCTTTCCCCTGTTAACAGAAAATCTTCTGGTCACTGCTCAGGCTTCAAGACCAGATGCTGATTTCAGAATTTTTCCTATCTGAGTTCATCTCCAATTTTTGCATCTTTTCAAATGAACCAAAAAGTCTGATTTTTTGGTGAGATGTTCCCATAACTGGAAGTTGTCAGAAGTGCACAGTCTCAGAGGGTGAGCTTCAAAGCCTACAGATGCACGTGGATGTGCCTGTGTTTGATGCTGTCCCACCCTGTGAATCCAGGTGAGGGACTCTTAAGTGTGTCTGTGCATCTAATGCAACTCTTTAGTATCAAATGAGCATGAACACAAATAGACACGTGTGATCAGCCCACAGCTTTGCAGAACTGGCTTCTCTATACATTTCCAATGAGCAGTATAGAGGTGTGCACTATGTGCAGAATCATTCTTACCTTCCTTCTCATTACTTTTCATTTTGACACAAACCTTTTTTGTTGGGATATTGTAACTACACTTTGGTTAATATATATGCATTTGTGTAACCAAGGCAATGAACCTAATCTGGTTGTTGGCACTTTCCCATTCTCATGAAAATCTATTTGGAATGTCTTCTGAGATATCCTTCTAATAAGACTGAAAAACTCTACATGTGGTACTAGGTGTGAGAAAAAGCACTTTACATTTGATGAAATCTCATATGTATTTAATTCATAATTGCCATATGCATGTCCGTGCCTGTGATTATTGCTACTGTTATATGGTAGTGGTTTTAACTATATTGACGTGCTGTCTGTCATGCTGTCAGTCCCAGATAAAGGTTGGAGCAGTACATTGTACTAGGCATTGTGCAAACCCTGACAGAAAGACTGAATCTCTTCTCTCAGACCAGACAAGTAGCTGAGCTGGCAAATAAACACCAACTTAGGAAGCCCTAGGAGAAATTTAACTAGCATCACTATGCAGTAAAATACCTTATTCCTGCACTTGCACTTCAAAATATTCATGGTGTTCTGAGATTTTCTTTTGCATTTCAAGATTAGGGAGCCAAGTGTGATTGTGATTTCTGCTTCTATAACAAAGCCTAGTTGGATAGCATTAGGGAACTAATCATGTCTAGGTCTTCCGTGTTTTGAAAGGTTCAAATGGCAGAAGACCTCTTCCTCATCAGGGAAATTGCTTTCACTATTTCATGGTATCCTGGTGGATGAAGGAGTGTGTAATCACAGAAAGCAAGGTATCAGTTTGGCCAGCTATTTGACCAGGACATAATGAGAGCTTTGGAAAGGCATCTTTCATCTTCTGTCACTGTTTTGAATATGGAAAAAAAGGAAGCAAATGTAATGGAAGCATAAATATGCTGTTTCATTTATGCACTGCAAAGAATGCTTTTGCCTAGTTACACCATGGAGTTACTATAATATGCTCTAGCAATGCGGTTTTGATTCAAATTGCAAAAGGTTTCTCTAGGTAAAGTGCAAATGTTGCATATATTTTTCCCTTCTTTTATATTTTTTTCCTCATTTAATTGGCAAATGAATAATTGTAAAAGATCTGAAAGTGATAACTGAAATAACTCCTAAATAAATGCAAATGAAATAATACAAATATTGGAGGGCATCTCCTCTTTTCTATTCTACAATATGAAGTCATTAAACTACATGAGAACAATTTTTCTCTCTCTAGTGGAGTAGTAAAGATTGTTTTCATTTTGTATTGCTCTTCAGCAGTGTTTTGAAATATACCAGTTTTAATAGGAAGAGAGTATTGGAACAGCTAATAGGGACATGCTTAGTGTTTGCTTTGTGTACAGGTAGGTTCTGACTTTTGCATCTCAGTTATCCTCTGCTTTTTCATTCCTGACTTAATTTTGCAAGCAAGTAGAATACAGAAATACTCAAGACTCCTCCTGCTCTTGAGTGGTGGTGGAAGGAGTAAAGTATTGTACCATTCTATGTACGTGTGCCAATGACAGACAAAGCCAGGGTCTTGAGCTAGTTGCTGGCAAATTGCACTTATAAGAGTTGCAGAATAAGGAATAATTTTTTTAAAACTGATTTTTTTTTTTTTGTGGGAGAATATACATTTTCAATTTGCCAATATGGATAGTGTCAATTTAGTTTTTACTACATTAGACCCGGTGGCAGGAAACTAAAAAAACTGTCTTGTGTCTGAATTGATCCAACTCCATGGTTTACCCAGCCATATTGATTAAAGGGAAAATGCAGAGAGAAGCTTATGGCAAATTTTCATTTGCCTAGTTATAGTCCCTCTGTGCCACACAGAGTCAAGTTTTTGCAGCCCAAAAATTGTTCAATATTCATTGACTTTTCAAGACTGTAAAGACGGTGTTAGGTTTACTCTGATTTTTGAAAGCTCTGCAGATTTGTCACAGCAGTTGGGAGTCAGCTAACTATAGCCAATTACAGCACAGTTTTGTGCAGATGAGAAGGTTCCTGGTAGCTGTGGAGCTTCAAGGAGCTGCACACCCTTTGCCCTGTTCTGTGAGGAGGCATAAAGGCTGTTACAGGGCCTCTGTGCATGCATAAATCCCTTGATATGTCAGGAATTCCTCCCATGGCTGCCTACAGTGATGTTTAGATAACACTCCCAGATCAGACTTGCAATAATCAAACCTAAGAATCTTGAAAAATCTTGGTAGGTTTTACTTAAGGATTCCTTATTAATTGCTGAGATATTTATTGTAGCTCAGAATAAGGTAGGAAGAACTTGAGTTCATTTTATAGCTTTCCTCCTCAGTAGAGTGTGATGCAATTATTTCTGTATTGTGTTATTCTCAGACTAGATTTCAGGTCTCTTTCCACCTGAGAAGCACTGGGCATGACAGGCAATGTTAGGAGTGCACATTTGGCTTACAATTTAGGGCTGGCAAGGGAATGATTATGCCATCTTGAGAAGTGCTTAGCATCTCCAGCAAGACATTGGATGAACTCCAGTGAAGGTCACTGGAGAACTGATGGTGCTGAGCACCACAACAGAATTGCCCTTTGCATGGGATCTGGTTTGCATCTAATACAAACATTATCTGCAGGCTTATGTAGGCTGTGGACACTTCTGAATAGGATTTTTTAAATTATATGGAAAGAAAATTATCTGAGCCCACAAACTGCCCTTCACAACAAACTCTCAAAACCAATTCTAGCATGTGAGGGGCAGATTTTTTGCTACAGTTGAGAAAACAGCAGAGGTGGCTTTTAATGACAAGCAGTGTGCTGACAATTTTAGTAGTGTCCAGTCTCAGGGTTAGAATGAAGATTTGCATGCAAGAGTTTGAGTTGCTATTTTTTGGTTCTGCCATATGTTAGTTTGAACATTTTTTTCCTTTTTCCATTTTGCTGTGATGAATTTCATCACTTATTTCATTAGCAGCAATAAATTTTTTCATGTTGAAAATTGAACTGGAAGAGTGCAGTGGTACAAGGCTTGAGAGAAAGGATAGAAAGAGTAGCCACTGTAAATTGTGAAATGCACACCTGGAAGAAACGCTCAAAAATTAAGTATTTTATAGCAAAAATTAAATATTTATAGCAGAATATACTTCTTGATATGTGTCATTCTTTGTTTGGTGATATTGCCTCAGCATCCTGACATGATGTTGTGGGACACTGTGACTGTGAAGATATTGTCTGTCAGCTGAGAGGTGTGAGGTCTTAACCTCTAGTGATCAGAAATTGTCTCATGGTGTTTTTCATATGAAAAGAGATCATACTAATTCCAGCTGGGCCTAATCTACTTACCCAAATCATCCTGCTAATTGAATTGTGCATGTTCTTCATTGCTTTCTGCTATAAATTTTTTGCTAAATGCTGAGATTTTGTTGGTGAATAATACAAGCTCTGGAGGGTTGGTTGTAATTCAAGTAGAGTAGAATAGAAAGCAGTGCCTAATCATTACATAGCCACAACTACTGTTGTAATTAGAATGTCGCTATCCTGACTACTAAAAGAAACACCAAAAAAAATAGAGTAAGAAAGGAGAAAAACAGGGTTTTTTTGTTTCACATCAAACGTAGAAAAGTACTTTGTCTTATGTCTCTTATCTTCTGAAAAGTACAAGAGGTTTCAGCTCAGCATTCCAGAACTTCATTATTTCTGGAGGATGCTGAGCTCAGCAGGGTGAACAAAAGGCATTTAGGTGATAAAGAGAAATATAGTTTAACTATAGCTATTATTAAATAAATAAGTTTATTTATTTAATATTATTATTATCAGTGGGTGGTATTTGCATGAATATGGGGCAAGGAAAAGTTTGTAGTGCAAACTGATTTGAAAAGAGTTTTTTCAAAATGGTGATGCATAGTGGTATAATTAAGGGTAATACAGAGGAAGAACCTACTCCTTTGAAAGTTTAAGGCTTTATAAACTTGCCTATTCTAAAAGAAAAACAAACAAACAACCCTTCCAAAAATAAATGTACCATTTCTACAACAGGGTAACTGGTGGGTGACTCTGGAAAAGAACCATTTTGTTTATAGACTGGATCCCAAAGTTTTTGGGTTTATACTTAAAGGGAAAACTGAGTTAATTATTTTCATGTCTTTTCTGGATTCCATTAGAAGCCTGTGTTTTACAGCTATCCAGCTATCATCTTTGATTTGTTTTATTGTTTGGTGTACTGAGAGCATTCAATATATCTGAAGGAAACATAAAAATTTGAATTCTGATTCTTGGTGTACACGTCATTGAATTTTAGTTCTGATTCTGAATCTGACATAATATTTTTAAATTCTTGCTTAATTCAGTGGTAAATTTAAGCAGAAAACCTCATGAAAAGTCATCTCTTGTGGTTGCTCACATTTACATGTGAGTGTTTCTATGGCATTAACTTTTTCTTTTAAATGAGCAGTCCATGAGTATAGGAATTTTTAATGGAGTTGATCTGCAGGAGAAAGAATTATTCATACCAGCAGGCGAATGGTGCACAGGATTGTTATGTACAGCATGCCCACCCTCTGTACTCTGTTTCTTGAGGATTATGAGCTTATTTTAGTTCCCAGTCTGTGGAACTGGATGGCTTTGAGATAGAGCTGAATTCTCCCCCAGCTGGTGCAGGGAAATGTGTGTTTCTGGAAGGATCTTTCTACTAGAGCGCAGTGTTGGAGGGAGATGGTGTTGGTTATATCACTGTCCTGCCTTGGGGCCTACAGTTTACCTGGGGAACATAAAAACTGGGAACAGCTGCAAGTGGGCTGTTATGTATTAACATATTCTCTCATTCACTTACCTCTCTCTGGCTGTTTTCTTGGTGATCAGTGTTGAGTGCTGCCAGTGGGATGGCAGCGGTTGTTTTCCACTGCTGCTGCTTTTCCACTAACAAAGTTTCTGCTGTCAGCAGCTACAAGATCTTTGCTGGATACACTAGCAGGCTTCATTCCCAGTGCATTCTGCTCTGAAAGCAGGAGTTTCCTTCCTACTCTCTTGGGCTACAGAGCAGATGAGAGGACACCAAAGAATCACACTCATATGGTGGTGCAGACCTGTGTCTGTGTTTTGTGTGTTTCTGTTCTTGAGCTGATATGATTTGTTTCTCACTAGAACTTTGTAGTCCAAGCAGTTTTAAATGGTATTTACTTGAATTATGTTCTGAAAACAGAACAAACCTAGAGACTATGTGTGTTTGTCTACAGTGTACTCTTAGGGAGGTGTGACCACAGTACACTGCAAGCTTGAAGCCTGAGGGTGGGACACAGAAAAAGGTGTGCTTGTACATGTACACTGGACTCAGCTGACAGATCTCACTGGCACTGTTTTGTGTAGCTGTCCTACCACAAAGTCTAAGACTAAGGCTTTGTGCCTTGGCCCCACCAGGGTTAATAACAAATGGGCAAGCTGAGTTTCACTGGTTGTCTCAGTTTTCCTATCTGTAAATTACTACTTGGGATGCCTGCTTTCCTACCGCTCTCATCATGTGTTAAACATTCATAATGCACTAGTCTTAAAATGTGTTGAGTAAAAAAGGTAACAGACTGATTAAACTAAAATCTTGTTTGTGTGCCACTGCTGTTTTATTTTTGGGCAATGGCATCTTCCCTATGTATTTGGTTTCTCAAAAATTCCTTTGTAGTTGCATTTGATTTGCTATATTTTGAAATTAATGATATACAAATTATATATATCTTTAGTATACCTATAGAAAAATTCAGTGCATGTCCTGTTGTTGTAATTGCAGCAATCACTGAAAAGGAGAGGAAGCAAAGACCTACCAAAATCAGAAAAAAAGTCACAGCAGACACCAACAGAGGTATGTTGCAGTAACTGTAGCTTCGATTCTTATGTGGAGACTTCAGGGAACTATGGAAATGGGGTACATGGTTTACATATTTTGCACTTGGCTTGCTTTTTGCTTTGCCCTTTGTTTTTCTGTATGCTGTGAAATGGAAGAGCTCTTACCCCACATCTACAGTCAGACACCATTAATCTCAAGGACCACCTAAAACAACTTGGTGCTGCAACAGAACACAGCAGCTTTCATCTACTCTGTCTTTTAGGCAAAGTAAATGGCAGCACCAGTGAAACAAGATTTATAGGCTCTATGTGTGCTGACTTCAGGATTTTTGAACACTGTAAAGTCTGATAATGCTGCAAGTGTAGAAAATATAAGGGTTTTCACAAGTCCCCCTTGTACCTGACTCCCCCAGTTGTTTCTGGGGACTGTGCAAATTTTAGTCACAAGTAAAATAGTATTTTCCTCTCTTTTTAATTTATTGATCAGTGAAAAAGTATTTCAGGAAAATATCTTTGTATCTAAAGCCATGTACCTGTGGTTGTTAATCTTGTAAGTTAAGGCAATTCCCTGGAGGTCTCCTGTTTAAGTTTCTTCAAATGATGCTTTTTTTTCCTAAGGATGACAATGAAGACCTGAAATGCCAGCTACAGTTTGTCAAAGAAGAAGCAGCCTTGATGAGGAAGAAAATGGCTAAAATTGATAAAGAGAAAGACAGATTTGAACACGAGCTGCAGAAATACAGATCATTTTATGGGGATTTGGACAGTCCCTTGCCAAAAGGTGAAGCGGGTGGGCCACCTACCACAAGAGAAGCTGAACTCAAGCTTCGATTGAGGCTTGTGGAGGAGGAAGCTAACATTCTAGGGAGGAAAATAGTGGAACTAGAAGTAGAAAATAGAGGACTGAAAGCAGAGCTTGATGATTTAAGAGGAGATGATTTCTCTGGGACCACTAACCCACTCCTGGGAGAGCAGAGTGAATCCCTGTCAGAATTACGACAGCATTTGCAGCTAGTAGAAGATGAAACAGAATTGCTGAGGAGAAATGTAGCTGATTTAGAAGAACAAAACAAACGCATAACAGCTGAGCTCAACAAATACAAGTACAAGTCTGGGGCTCATGAGAGCTCTAGGCACCATGACAGTGCCAAGACAGAAGCGTTACAGGAGGAGCTAAAAGCTGCACGAATGCAGATCAATGAGCTGAGTGGCAAAGTCATGCAGCTCCAGTATGAGAACAGAGTCTTGATGTCCAACATGCAGCGCTACGACTTGGCCTCTCATCTTGGTATCCGTGGCAGCCCTAGGGACAGTGATGCAGAAAGCGATGCAGGAAAAAAGGAGAGCGATGATGATTCCCGCCCCCCTCACCGCAAAAGGGAAGGTCCCATTGGTGGGGAAAGTGACTCCGAAGAGGTGCGCAACATTCGGTGCCTGACACCCACAAGGTCTTTTTATCCAACGCCATCGGGGTGGCAGAAAAGCTTCACCGACAGGCAGCAGATGAAGGACATTCGCTCTGAAGCGGAGCGGCTGGGCAAGACAATAGATCGCTTAATTTCTGACACGAGCACCATCATCACAGAGGCGAGGATTTATGTAGCTAATGGGGACCTCTTTGGACTGATGGACGAGGAAGACGATGGCAGCAGAATACGCGAGCACGAGCTTCTGTACCGGATCAATGCGCAGATGAAGGCCTTCAGGAAAGAGCTCCAGGCTTTCATCGACAGACTCGAAGTTCCAAAGTCTTCGGACGATCGAAGTGCAGATGAACCTTTGTCAGTGAGTCAGGTAGACTTTTACTTATTACGGCCTACAGGTAAAAAGGCTCTGCCAAGCAAATTAAACCTCAAATTCGATATATGGCACAAAAAGAAAATTCTTTATTCTAGGCAGTGGACAAAAGTCACTGTTTCTTATATTACTTAAAATCCTCATTTGGCCATATGAAAACATATTCTACCAATAGGGTTGTTTGTTAACAGTGAATAAGTCTGGTGTCCTGGAAATTAAAATTATGCTCTAGGAGGTAGAACACTCCTTTCTGGCTTTGCAATTGCAATTGAAAGAGTTGGGCCTTCGTTGCCACAAAAGGCAGTGCAGACAGTATTTCTGGCACATATGAACATGATTCTTAAATGGACATGATTGTTTTCTTAGTGGTTGGGTTCCTATTAAATGAATAAAAGGAAAATTTTATTAATTTTAAACAGGAGGAAATATTTAATTTCAAAAATCATAGAGAATGTGGCAAACCACATAAAAAGAAACCATACAAATCTACTTTATGGAGTCCCAGAGCCACACAGTAATGTGAATATTGTAATTGCTATAACAGATTGCATCTTGTTGAAGGCCTGTTAGTCACTGCGTGCATGCAGCAGTAACAAGCATCTTTGTTGTGGTTTGTTTCCGTGCAGAATTATTTCAGAGAGGTTTTGGGGAGCAAACTCCTTGCTGACTCAAGATCTTTTGCCATGAAAAATGAAAATTACCTACCCTTATCTTATCATGCAATCCTATAGTTGGCGTATCTTGTTATTGCTAATGAAGTTATCCAATGTTTTGTAAGTCTCTTGCTGTGTTAATTTACTTTGTGCTATCTTGCTAGTTTACAGTCGAAGTAGTTGCCAGGTGAAGCTGAAAGCTATTCTTATTCCTATGCTGACTAATTAGTCTTTTGTTTCCTTGTATCAGAAAGTCACAGACGCAGTGAGTTTAAAGCTAATCAATTACTATACACGTATTGCATGAAATCAAACAGAGACGGCATTTAGCATGCACACTTTCTGATCTAGCAGTAGTTCTGAGCTTGTAGAGCTCCCATTAGCTTAAAGGCAGGGTACTGCATGGACTTACACAAATGTAAAACAAACTAATTAGTATTTTCTCTAAACAAATGACAACAACTGAACATTTAACAATTGGACGTTTCAGGGCTTGACCATGCAGAACTCCTACTGAAATAAATGGGAGATGGGCACTTGGTCCCTCCACAAGCATAGTCTGATTCACTATTTATTTTGTTGAAACTTTGGACTTGCTATTCCATTAATTGACTGTTCTCTTTGTCTTTGTATTTACTTTCCCAGATGTTCCAGCCTATCATTTTACTTATTCTCATCCTTGTATTATTTTCATCCCTTTCATACACAACAATATTTAAACTTGTCTTCCTTTTTACACTGTTTTTTGTATTGTAAGTCATTCATCATTTACTGTTCATTGTAGTGTTATTTTCAGTTTGTTTATTTTGTCCACCCTCCAAGATAAGAAGTGCAAGAGACATAGTTTCTGTAATAGCCACTGCTGTAAAAACACTGAAGACTACTTGTTTGCTGAAACCAAAGCCAAACCAAAAAACCTGCAAAAAAACATACCAAAAAGTCACCCAGTTGAATAGGAAACCTGCTCACCACGGTATTCCAGGTAAGCAAACAGAAAATGGAATTTTTCACTTTGTCTGGTTTTATAATTTTTGACTAAAAATTTCCTGAGGACTGGAGCCAATTTAATATTCATTAATTTGCACCAAATCAGAAACAAAACGGAAATATGAAGAGTGGGTGTGAGGACTTTGTTACTTTCCTCTTCCCACTCCTAGAAAAATAATTTGTATTCCAGCCATATATGAATAGTAAAGCCACATTCTGTGTGTATTCTGCAGTTTGGTGTCAGAGCTTGTACATATATTTTGCATAATTGTGACGTTAATGTTTTTCAGCACTGTATTATGTGGATTAGGCACCACAAAGGGGGCAAAATCAAACTAGTTGGTATATAGAGCACTATATCTGGATCTGTGGCTAGGAGCTGGAGCCTCTGAGAATGAGATGCCTGAGGAGAAGCTATGAGAGTAGTTGAGGAGTCTGCTGAGAGATATAGGCTGGCTGCATTCTCTCTGTGCTCTAGAAAAGTGGCCATGCTACAGTCTGGCTTGAACTGACGGGAGCGGTGTAAGTCACCTTGGCTGACATCGAGTTTGTCAGGTAACATTTCCCAGCCACCATGGCTCTCCATTCTCTCCCCCAGCTTCAGCACGAGTTTTGAAAGGACATGGTAACTCTTGGTTTGCTGAGTGACTCCTGTCTAATCATGCCATCACTAGCCAGTGACCATAGTGAGGGAAGCTTGTGTCCATAGGTGTGCATCAATAGTCACGGAATGCTTCTTTCTTGGCTATGAGAGGCAGAAGTAAGAGTACAGGAGACTCATTTCTTTCTTTCACACTGACATAGGCAGTTCCTACAAGCAGTAGATCTCCCACTATGAAAATCTCATCTGAAATGCCCGATGGAGCTCACTTTTCTCTTTTATTCAACCCATGTTGAAACCACTGAGTCCCACAAATATGAATTCTCCAAAGGTGAACAAGTATGTGTACTAATGACACTTTTTTTCCCTGCAGTTGCCATGTTGAATAATAAGAGTGGTAATAAATAAAGCAGCTGTTTTTCTAGCTGGCAGTAAGGATTCCCTTTGATTTATCATGCTAGCTCTCTGTTCACTTAATTCATTCCCCAGTGAGAACAGTTCATTTCCATGCCTGTGTTGTGCTCTGCTATCTGCAATAGTTGAGACACCATTTTGAGGGAAAATCCTCAGAGAGCAGCAAGAGATGGGGCAATAAGATTTTTTTAAATGAGAATGAAAAAATAGTAAAAATATTCATTATTTAAAAATCTATTTTTCTCCTTGTTTGTCTAGCTTTCCCTGAACATACTCTGCAAGTGCAGTAACCTTGATCAGCTAAATCACCCAACTCCTTGATTTAATCCAAATACTTATTCCTACCAGGGGATGTTGTCATCATTATCTATTTTATAGTTACTGAGATGTTTAAAGGAAATTATAACCAATATATATGAGATTAATAGATAGCTTTGACTGGTTTCCCAGTTAAGGATAAAGTCAGGCCCAAGGTAATTCTGAAGCATTTCTAAGATGCTTTAATTTATGCAGTTACCTAAAAGTTAAGTTCCACAAATTAGAAAGTATTATGGCAAGATATGATCAAGCCATAATTCACAGTGAATTTCTGTAAGTGGAAAAGGCCTTTTGTTTTTCAGCAACTGCTGCAAATACTGGGTTTTTTTCCCGTGTGGATTTGCAATTTGGACATTAAAAATACGATAATTTGAGGCTTAAACTTGTCATACCAAATCTTAGCACAAGACTGACTTTTTCAGTTTCTTTCTGCTTTAGTATCTCCTGTGGAGGAAAAAACAAGCATTTGGATTTTCTTAAATGTTACTGACTCAGTTCCTATAAGAGAGAAAAAGCCATACTTAAATCTAAGATCTAAAGTTCTGGGCTTCTAGATTTTAACCCACACTTGTTTATACCTTTCTTGGTATTGTGTGTAATAAAAATGAGTAGAGAAGGTTTGATTTACAGAGAGTGTATCAGTAACAGTAATACTCTAAAGTAGTAATACACTGAATTCATACATTGAATAAATCTTGGAAAGTAGTTGGGAAAGATTTGTTTCTTTCTCAGAAATCAGAAAAGGTAAGAATGAACTACTGAGATGAGAGGTGGAGATTATCTCTGCACAGCGCTGGCAATTACAACCCCATTGATTTCTCACAGTGTTTTTTCTTGCACAAAAGCTGGAGCTTTCCATCAAGCATCAACAAAGCAAAATCAAAGCTGAGACGTTTTGGGACATTTAGGAAGCTATTGCATAGGCTACAATCTGAAATTAAAGCACACCAAAGTGTACAAAGTCATTTTAGAAGCTCCCCACAATCTTTGAATCTCTCATGGGCAAGGAGAATGGTGAGGAACCCCACAAACAGAGAAATCTCAGTGAGAAATGAGAAGTATTTTTCTCGTCCTTTTGCATTCAGCTTGAAGAGAGTGATTGGAGTTGCTGATGTGTTTCACACCAGATATTGCACAAGTCGAAAAGATGCTGAGAAAGCTAATAGAGTGAGTATGGACATTTATCCATAGCCAGAAGATAAGATCTAGCCAAAGAAATAAGTGTTCTATGTCTTGCTAAATTGAAATGACTTGGTGTTATGAAATGCAGTAATTGTACTTGCCAAGAAAGGGAGCAGATTCTCCCCACTCAGTTACTGGCCTGGTGGGCAAAGACCATTTCACAGGTGAGTGAGCAAATGCAGCTGAATATATCAGCATCCTCTAGCAGGACTGCATTGGAGTCAGGCAGGGCACAGACAGACAGAACACTGCTGATTCACTGATTCTGCCTGCTGCGTGGCTTGGGGTTCTGAAGAGAAATAGGTGAGAGGAATATAGATTTTGCTTGCATTTGGCAAGGAGCTGGATATGCCAGGTTGCCTATCAGTTCAAATCTCAGCAGGTTCACAGTTCCCATTTTGGAGTATTCTGGTGAAATATTAAATGTTCCAGGGAAAAAAAGTCATTGACTTTGAAACATGAGATTGCCTTAATTTAGCACTTCCCTGAAATGTTAAATTTTGTTTCCTGTGTTCCCAGGGGACTTATTCCATATTCTTTCAAAAGAAAAAGATCTTGCTTCTGTAGATCTAACTATGATATCTTTATACTTGTGGAAATTGGCACTATCTCCAATGAATTTTTATGTAATTTAGGGAATAGGTGAAATTTTTTTGTTTTAATACAACCAGAAAAATTCAATTAAATTTGTTTCCTATTTAGAGCTGGCTCTGAATGCCCTGAAAAAATCCCTTTACAAATATTTTCTTTTACTGCTAATGAAAAATTCCCATTATGTTAAAATGACCATTTTCTTCAGGCTCAGAGATATTTCTTTCAACTAAAAATATCCATGCCTGAAGCTCCAGTTTAGAGATAGAATAAGTGTCTGCTGACACATGTCACCAGTGCTTCAGAATCAAAACTAGAAGAGAGCAGGTGCTATGGTGCAGAAATATGCCTGGCAGTTGGAAAATAGAAAATTGCCAAAAACATGGCTGTCTAGATATGTGTTATAAAAAGAGATGAACTGCACATGAACTTTGGGAGTTGTTTATGAAAACAAGCAGAGCTTCAGGGTATTACATGCCCTTCTCCTTAATCACCCCAGAATCTGATAGGTGAGTAGGAGACTTCTAAAGGCATCAGTATCAGGGATGAAGTTCCCATTGGCTTACATTTCTGTCTCTGATTTAATGCCAGGGGAAGTGATATTCAAACCCAACTTTTGCCATTACACATGCAGTTGCCTATGGGGAAAATTACGGTGGCTCTATTTAAAGTAAACATCTAAAGTATCTGCCACCGATTTCCAATGTAACCTTGGAGCAGCGACATGACATAACAATTTGTTGGCTCTGTTTCTCCACTGAGTTCTATCCTGTTGCAGAAGCACACAACAGTAAGACGAGACAGAGTTTGTATTCCCTTCTTCCCGTTTCCCGTTGTATATATCCCCTCCCAAGGTATGTATACCAGGATTATCAAGGTGTACATCATTCAGGAATCTAATGTTGAGGTTGGGTTGACTGAAGGGGCAACAGTGCTCTTCTTCCTTCTTGTCTCTAGCTTTTGTGGCCATAGCAAAATGGGTGTGCCATAACCAAGCTGATGCAGCAGACCTGAAGATGCCCTGAAGTGGTCTTGAGTACATTTTGTTAGCCACTGCCCTGAGTATATGATCAGATTATGATCAGCCCATGCTGAAACTCATGCTGCATTGTCTCCAGTCTTGCATAATGAAGAGAAATTTAGCAGAGGTTTTGTTTAAAATGCCCTTGCACCTTTTTTTGATAAAGCAGTGCTGGTACCAGATATGGACAAATTTTGCTTTTCCTGTGGAAGCAATATGTTGGATGTAATAAGCCTGCAGTAGCCTTCCTGCTTATTTTACCTGTGCCAGAGGCCAGAAAGCCACATTTTCTGCTTTGTCTGCTGATGCTGGAGGACAGACAGTAGGGACACTCTCTGTTGAATAATTTCTTATCCTCAAAAGCAGAAGTCTCTACTGCTACCCTTAAGGGTATATAGGACAATGATCCCATGTTTTTACAACTTACTTCTTGTTTTCTTTGTCTCACCTTTTCCATATCAGGATGAATTTAACATGCCACTTTGACCTATGAGGTGGGTCCAGTGCCTGTCTCCTAATGAGCCCCTCAGTCTCATGCATTTCTAATTCCTCACACTGACAGAAATGTAGGCTTTTGCCTGACTGAGAACTTAAGCCTGGGATTTAGTCCATTGTTTTATTTATTTTTACTGATTTTACTTCAAAGAGTCCATGTAGCAAGATGAGAGGCATGGAGTTAGCAATATTAAAGACACAAGAATAATAGCCTATGTTGATGCATAAGAATAAAAAAACATGTCTTAGGAATCTGCCTTCATGTGCAGTAGTGCAGCTGTGCTGGCTTCAGGGAGGAGGCAGTGCTGTGATGCCTGGCCCCCAGCTGTGGGCTCAGTTTTGCTCCCAGGCACTCCGGCTTCACTCCCAGCCATGTCAGCTGGCACTTGAGACCTAACCTCACCAAAGAAAGTCATACTGTCTCTTTAGATTTAAATCCTCAGACTTTTAAGTCTGGGGATTTTCTTCGGGAACATTCAGTTGTGTACTTGGGGCATATTTGTTCAATTTTTTGATCATCTTTACAATTTTCACAAATAGTCCCATTATTTAGGTTACATGGGAGCAGAATAAGCACCCAATTAATGTATTCGCTGAGACTTACAGCTAGACCATATAAGGAGAAAAAATGTGTTTTTCTTGAAACCTGGTTTGGTATTTACGATAAAATGCACCCAGAGTTAAAATCTTTATACTGTGCATGGATTTTATAATGGATTTTACCAGATAAAAACTTACACTTCCAAAGAGGAGAGTGCTGACTAAGCAAAGGATGTGTGAATCTTCATATCGTGCCCTTTGTCTCACTGATCCTCTTGTCATCAGCTGCACTGCCTACAAAAATATATTCCTGCTTAGGGCATTCCAAGACATCTGTCTGACAGCAGGATTTGGTCAGTTTTGTGCTGCCCAAATCAAGTATTCTGTGGCCCTCCTCCAGGCGCATGTGGGGCAAAATGTTCCCTGAGAGATGCACTTGCTGCCAGTCTCAGTCGCTGTCTGCAGACACACCCAAGCACCAGTACCCGGCAGGGCAGTGTGTGTGAAGCTTCTCCCCAGGGCTCTCTCTCCGGGGGCCAAATGAGAGCAGTTTATCCCGGGTAACAGGAGAGTTACCGTGGTGGGCAGGGACCTGAGGAGCGAGCTGGGCTCTTCCTCCCTGCGGCTCAGCAGGGGGAGCAGCTAAATTTTGCTGCTCTGGCTTCAGGTTCTCCTGTGGACTTTCACTTGCTGGATTGCTTTTGTCACACTCCCCTCGTCCCATGCCAACACTTGCTATGGACACTCCCAGGGATTTATATCCAGCCCAAGGTGTTTCTGGACCTTCTTCACCAGCCTTGTGCCAGAGATGAGTTTCCCTGCTCAAGGGAGATTCTTCATTCAGTTTCAAGTGCTTTGCTTTGCTGAGACACAAAGTGTCTTAGCAGACTGTAGAATCTGATCCAGAAATATTATAAAGTATCAGGAATATTTGGGTATATCCCAAAGAAACCGTTACTGCCATTCCCAGAATGCAAGACAGTAGGATTACACAGTACTCAATAATTCTGCATTTCATAAGTGAGAGCATATTTAGAATACAAAAAAAGATTTTAGGGAGCAGTGCTTTGCTTTTAGCTCTTTAAGATATCTGTTAACCAACAAAACCACTGCTTTAAACAAAACTCCCTTTACAAAGCAGTTAAGGAGGATCAAGTTGCAAAGCTGAAAATGATTGTACTAAAAAATGTAACCCTGAAAACTGGGTCTGGAAGACAGCAAAAAATCTTCCTTTACAGCATGGACAACAGTAAAAGAAATCTAAAATCGCCTATTGTCATAGCTTTAATATTAACACTAGATGCTTTGGCAAGCTTTAAAGACTGGACTGCACTATAAAACCTAAAAATGTCCTGGACTTGGAGTTGTTTACACAAAATATGAGGAGATATAAAGTTACAAAGCTGGGGGTTGGAAGAGATGGCTTTAAAACCATCCTCCGTGCACTGACGTCACGTGGAAGCCAGCTGCGGGGATGATGCTGAACGGAACTGTTTTCCAGTTTGCAAAAGTTGAGGAGTTATTCAAAGAGAGTTGCAAATGCTGCCCCAGTTGAAAGATTGTGTCTTGCTTAGCTCTCTTGTTTCTTTTAAAGATCAAGATTCACAGAACAGGATCCCTGCTAGCTGTGTGTTTCATTGCTTTCGCTGCTGCCTAGAAATGGACTGAAAAACTCCAAAAGGATTTCTTATTCCATGAAAGGTATGGTTGCAGTTTATTTTAAGTCAGTGTTTTTGAACAGTTAAGATTAAAAAAGAAGGCAAATTTCTGATGTGGGAAACAGTTATTTAGACATCCCTCCAATGTTATTTATATGTAATGTCAGGTTCATATATGTTATATATGGTCTTTATTCTTAAAGTTCAGTTAGTTTTTTCAGTGCAGGCAGGGATATATTAACAAAACAGGGATGACAGATAGCATTGTGTGCACTTGAGTCCTCTCTTCTTTTCTCTGTTCTTTCTTTCTTTCTTTTTCTTTTTCTTTCTTTTCTTTTCTTTTCTTTTCTTTTCTTTTCTTTTCTTTTCTTTTCTTTTCTTTTCTTTTCTTTTCTTTTCTTTTCTTTTCTTTTCTTTTCTTTTCTTTTCTTTCTCTTCTCTTCTCTTCTCTTCTCTTCTCTTCTCTTCTCTTCTCTTCTCTTCTCTTCTCTTCTCTTCTCTTTTCTCTTCTCTTCTCTTCTCTTCTCTTCTCTTTCTCTTCTCTTTTCTTTCTCTTTTCTTTCTCTTTTCTTTCTTTGTCTCTCTTTCTCTCTTTCTCTTTCTTCTTTCTTTCTTCTTTCACTGTCTCTCATTTCTCCCTCTCTCTTTTCTTTCCCTTCCCTCACTCAAATGTACTTTCTTTTTATGTCTAAAGTGCGTGTTATCATGACACATGGCACACATTTATAATTGAACAAATACATATGTTTACAATTTTCCTAGTCATCCAAAGTACAGCACTTATTTGGAAATATAATTTGATTGCATTTTTTTCTGTAAAAACAAGGGAAGATTTTTGTATCTGAATGATTATGCACATCCAATCTGATTAAACTCTGTTGAAAAATATCATCTCAGCTGATGTCAAGCAGATTATTTTCAGAAGTTGCTAGAGGTTGTTTGCAAGCTATCTTGCATTTTTAATATGTGGCTAGAAAGGGTAAGATATGGGGGAATGATGACTAACATCAAATAGTTGCTTAAAATATTTTTTGCTTGAGAGGAGAAAGGGCTAAAAGAAAAGTTAAGGGAAAATGCAGCTGATGCAGACAAAATTGATTATTTGCTTAATTTGATTGCTGTAATGAGCTTCTGACCTTGTCTAGGACATGCAGAAATTGCCAATACTGCAAGAGCACAGATATTGTTCTGATCCACAGAGCAAATGATAATGTGGCATTTTACATGCCTTTGGGTTGCCTAAGCCACGTGAAATGCTCATGGGGAAATCTCGGTGCACTGTACACACAGAGGGTGTATTACCAAAACTGCACTATGTACTCCACCAAAATAACCCCAAACAGACCCAAAGGAAACACCAAGAAAAAAGAAAGGGGTGGGGACAAGAGAAGTAGAAATAGGAGTCAAAGTCTTTGAGGAACTGATCTACTGTACGACAGCAGTGAAGCTGTATAGTCATCCAGCTGCTAACATCAATAAACATGAGTTTTCTTCTCAGAATTTGTCAAGAGGAAATCCGAGAAGCCTAAGAAACAATACAAGCTTTTTGTGGATCTTAGAGCTACAAGTGACCATCTGTAACTTCTGTAACTATCCTTTTTCAAGACTTGATTTCCTTCTGACTGTCTTCAGTCTCTTTTTATAATCAGAGTTCCATATGAAACAATTTGAAAATTGTTAAGATGAATGCCAACATGGCAATAGTAGTTTCCAGCACTAAGGAAACACCAGAGGCCTTTTCAATGCTATATTCATGCTTGAAAGGAGTACATATTATATCTATTCTTGCATGTGTAAAAACAAATATGCTATACAGTATTGACCTTTCTAATAATGTGTGGCTGATTAAAGCATGGTCATTATTACTAAGTGCACTAGCAAAATCACCATTTGTGCAAGTTGTTGACAGATTATGTCTGCCTGTCTTGTTCATGACTTTATGGCATTTACATATGGGGGTCTTTAAATGTTTTTTTCTGGCATATATTTGTATAAGTATTATAGTGGAGCAGAGAGTTGACTTTTGTTTATTTCTCAGAGGTATCCTGAAAGGTTATAAAGACATAAATGTAGCCAAAACCAAAATCAAACGACAGTGCTAAAAATTGCAACCTTTCAATTAGCAAAGTGAGAAAGTACAGCAATATTCTTAAAATTCATTAGCAATAGATGCTTCAATTGCAATAGATCTTAACTGTAATAGAATTTTTTTGCAAATGTTTTTTGGTCAATGCTTACTGGAGTCTGGAACAAAGCCAAAATGCTGGCCTGGAGAAGTGCAGTCTCTGTAGCCTGGCTGCATTCCCCAAGAGGCCGTGAGCAAACCAGTACTTGGCTTCTTTTTTGACGGGAATTCTGTGCTGTCTTTCAGCAGCTCCTAGTTTCAAGGAATTTTATGGTTTTATGAAGTTGCTCTGTGTGTTTTTAGGCAGGGCAAAGAAGAAGGGTTTGAAATCTGTTTGTTGGTAGTTGAGGGACAGATTGTCATTTCAGAGACAAGTTTTTTACTCCAAGACAGGTGCTTGGGTAAACTGTTCTGCAAGCCCTGAGTTAAGGCTGGGCCCATGATGGCTTGGGAGATCCTGTGGGAGGGCTTCCTATGACCCAAAGTCCTGAGTAACGTGTTGGGTTTCATCTGAGCTTACTTGTACATGAAAGAAGCTGACTCCAAGTTTGGCATCATCTTCCCAGTCAGCTGAAATAATGCAGACACTGGTACGTGGTGATTACATGGTAGCCACAGCTGAATCAACAAGACTTGCCAGTAATGTACAGGATGGGGAAGAACTTTGCTCAGGAGTGAATTTTTATTATATCATAGAAAATGTGGGAAGTAAAATCAGCAGTTCCTGTGAATTGACAATCACTGATCATCAGTCAGGAAAAGGAACAAATTGCAGGAAGGTAAACTGGGATTACCCCTAGTTAACTCTCTGATAATTCATTTGCCTACCTATTTGGTTTCTGCCAGGAGACGAAAGAAGTGCAAAGGTATTTTACTACTAGAACTAGATTCCATGTCCACCTAGGTAACCCAACAACTGGCTTTGAGAGCTGAAGTTAACAAACTCAATTATCAATGCCTGTGCACCTGGCATTATATCACAGGAGCCATCATAACTGAATTAATGAGTGTTATTTCAGCCTTGCTGGCATAGTAAATGCTCTGATGGTAGTGGATTTTCTAGTGTAAAGCCTAAGAAAGCAAGAGGAACACCAGGCCTGTAAAACCTGTAATTGCTTTGCTCCAAAGTCAAAAGAGTAGATCTTAAATATTTCCCTTAAAACATGCCTGTTTAGTGGTTCAATTAATAGTTTTTTCATTTACAGACACTAAGATGCTAAAGACTTCTGAAGGGAAGAAACTGAAGCACAAATTAGTCTAATATTCTGAGAAAGGTTTTGAACAAAACTGGAGTTAGTGCTATTAGAGAATATTTTCTAGTTTTCCCTATGCTGGTCCTGAAACTAACATTTATAGATTTAGATTCCTAAAACCAAAATTCTTGAACTCTTTTTAGTGACCCACTGTCCTTTATATATAAATGATTTCTACTGTATATGTCTGTACTTGTTGTTAGCTTTCCTGTCCTGTCTTCCTTCATGAATTCCAAAGCATTCATGTAGCCATGAGAATTCCCTGCATATATCAAGTTTACAGTCTTCAATTGCCAAAAGAATGTATCAGTCTCTGTCGTGCTCCTTGCATGTGTGCAAGGAGTGCATGAGCAAACATGATGCCTTTACATTGGCAGTTGTCTTTTGAACAAACACAAAAATAGCTTTCACCCTCAAGGGCAGATCTTGCAGGATCCCAAGATCCTGAAGTGCCATTCAGTATTATACGGACTCAAATTCATTGAAAACACATTTACAGTGAAGAGTAATGGCAAAGATGCAAAGTGATCATGGTACAGATCCTGCTGTGGCAGATGTTACTGAATTCTGTGATGCTGAACGTGGGGTGTTCCACCTCTCCTTTCCAGACTGGGCATCTCTGCCTTTGGGTTTATGTCCTATACTGCTTAGTTCATCCATAGTTCAGACACGGTCCAGATAAATATCAAGCAATTGTGTAATTCTGTCTCCTGCAAGTACATTTGAGTTATTAATTTTGGGAATTTTCTTGGTTGTCTTTGTTCCCTGAAAGCTAGAATAAAACATAAGTAAGACTTACTCTCATAAACTTCCAGGAAACATTCAGGGAAGAAAGAAAAAAAGCAGAGCTGTCTTTGCTGTTGCACAGACTGTAGCCATGGACCTGCGTGAACAACTGGAGAATACCGAGAGGAACTGGAATAAAGAAAAAATGGAATTGCTGGAGAGATTTGACAATGAAAGGAAAGAATGGGAATGTCAATGGAAGGTCATGCAGAAGAAAATAGAAGAGGTACTTTTAAACAAAAATCTGAGCACTCATTTTCACTTGGTGTGAAGTGACATGGAGTCACTTCAATTTTTTTTTTTTCTGTATTATATCCTATTTCTTATGTGTCACTGTAAGTTTCTAATAGCTGATGAAGATCCTGAGATTAAGCAGTATTTCCAACTGCTCATTTAATAGTCATGCATACAAAGTAGGAGGTGAAATGTGGCTTTGTGTGCTATGAGATTATCGGTGCACATACTGCGGTGCACGTACTGGGCATGAGCCATGCTGCCTACATTATACATGCTTTTTTCAAGTACATACTGAACAATATGGGGATTAGAGAAGTGCATATCTAGAAACAAAAATTTAGGTATCATAATTGTCTAGCCAAAAGGATTTAGATGGCACAGGCCTGCTGGGGCAAATGGTAATATTAAAAATAATATATATATATGAAATACTGTGTGATACAGAATTATTCTGGCTAGAACCTGCTCCTTTTATGGATAACTTTTGGGACAGAAAACAGATACAGTAAATAGCATGAAAGTTCTGAAACCACTTGTGTTTACACATACTAGCAAACAGTCCCTGCCATTTGCAATGCATTTCCTTCCAGAAATAGAGCAATTATTTATTATTCTTTTATCCTCAAATTGTCCCTTCAGCCAAACCCTCTGACACTCTCTAATGCATTAGCTGAGTCTGCTGGGCAGCCTACAGAGGCAAGTTTTTTCATTAGTGAGCTTTCCACATTTTCCATCTAATATACACATGGGGTGGTTTCGCTTGCTCTCTGCCAGCACTGTCCTGTGGCTGAGCAACACAGGAATGTATGGCAGAGATGGCTCACATGAAAGTGCGAAGAAAAACAGTCAGAGCTAAAGGAATTGCAGCCATACACTGCACATTAAACCAGCCTGCAGGTGAGCTCCATAATGTCAGGTCTCTTATATTTTACCCACAGTTCTTGCAGACTTTGGTATGATGGTCTTTGCCACATTTTGTTTTTAGTGTTAGGACTTTTCTGTGCATCTTCCCTAATTTCACTGCCAGGCTGAGAATGCTCCAAAAGTTAGTAATGTGATCTGTGTATGTAGTTGAATTTCATTCTCTTAGGTATAAGAACTGTTTTGGAATGATGCTAATGAAAAGGTATTCTGGCTATTAGTAGATCTGACAATGTCAGCAAGGACTGTTTTCATCATATTCTTTATTAGCACAGAGATTAGGAAAGCATGACAGAGGCAGAAAAAGAGATAAAGAATGGAATGGGGCTGAGGGGAAGTGAATGAAGCAATTTGCTGGCTACTGCAGGGCCCAACAAAACTGCAGATGATATCCCAAGATCACTGGAATCCTAAGGTCCCCTCTTAAGCTGTGTCTATAGATGCTGCTGATTTCAGATGCCTGGCATTTCTTCTCCAAAAGCCACATGGCTGGAGAAAAGGAGAGATAGATACCTTTCAAATGCCATTATCTGTAGAAGGATTTCCTCAATAATACTTGTGTTCCCTTAGCTTGAATTTTACTTTGGTAGTTTTCTCTAGCCCACCAAACGTAACTTAATTCCTTCAGGAAGAATTGTGGGGTTTAGGAGTTGATATTAGAGTTATGGGGTGGTATCCTTCCTTCTTACTGGTAAGCTGAATCTGTATGAGGCTCTTATTTCTTGGAAATGGCAAAGTTCAGCCCTTAGTTTCCATGAGCAGCTGGTCTTTGGGAGTGAAATTTGAAAACCCAGGATGAGGTCAAGTGTTAAGTCTCTGAACGTGAGAATACTTCTAAGCCACAGCACTACCCATGAAATGGCCATATGTCCTTCATGTTGTTATTCTTTTCCACTGTCCTTCCAAAAGCTGTTGTGATGGCCTTGTGCACTCTGAGAGGGCAGGCAGATGGCTGTTCAGAGGTGCCTGTGTGCTTTCTTCGTGAGAGCAAGTTAAGAATGAATGTTTATAAAGAGCAGTGGGATTCTTGGCACTGGAAATTACACTGTAAGCAGAAGAGATTTTTATGATGTTGCTATTGTTTCTAATTTATAATTTACCACAGTTCCTAGTTTGAATGTGCTGGGTGACCAGAATTAACACCTCTTCATTTACTAATGAAGCCACTGGACCTCAGCAGACAGCATGAAAGAAGAGGGTCACAGGACATTGCCAAATAATACCATTCTGCAGTACTGACCTATCACTCCAGTCATAGGGAAGAATTCCACTTATCTGAGAACTGAGTCTGCTCTACTGCAGATGGTACTGTATTTGATGAGAATTCACTTCCCCTCCTTCAAATAACATACTTTAATAGGCTGTAACATAGCCAGAACACTCTCTCTCCCTCACATTCCCCCACATTCCCAATCCATCACATCACAGTTGTGTCCACCACAGTGTGTTGATATTACTTGTAAAACAACCATCCAGCTTTCAGCTCAAGGCAGGGCCAGTTATCTCATGAGATCGCTTCCAGTCCCAGCCATGGGTGGAAGCCATACATTAAAGCTATGGCAGAGAGTTTGAGAATGGTAGCAGCCCTTTCCTTATCCTGTGGCAATCATGGTGTGAGTTATCACACTAGGCGACTCAGCATTTTTCTACTAACATGTGTATAGAATCTTTCTAATCAGTGCTACTGAGAGAAGCATCATTCAAAACAGAAGATAAATATGGGGGCTTTGCCATACAGTTTGTTACAATACCATGATTTAATAGAATTTCTATTGTCTTTTCAGCTTTACCAGGAGGTGAAACTTAGAAGGGAGAGCAATATGACCGTCCATGATAGCAAGGCCATTCAGAGCAAGATGCTGCAGCTGTCCATGCATTCCCCTACTTTGCAAGAGAATGACACAGTGGAGCTGAACCATCAACACAATGTGGCAAATGACAGAATGGAGAAAGGGAGTTTGCTTGGTGTAACAGGACACGAATGGAAAGAACCCAGAGACAAGAGCAGAAACAATACCCTGTTAATGGACAATCTGGCCTTTGAGAGCCACAAGGAACCTGAAAACAGCCTCAGCATTAAAACTTCCGAGAAAAATACCAAGAATTATATTGGTGATCTCAATGTAGTAAGTGAAGTATGATCATGTTTCAGTTACAAGGGGGAGGAAAACACTGAGGACTTTGGCCTGCCAGCTTAAGCTAAAGAACTGATCTCCCTGATTTTGGCTTTTCACAAGTCACTGTCTCTACTTCCTCCTAGGTTTTTTCACAAGTCACTGTCTCTACTTCCTCCTAGGTTTGCTATCAGTGAGTGCCTTCTCACTGTTTAAATGTGTTAACAGTATGCTCTTTACCTCTGTTCACAAGGTGGGGGCATTTTTGTATCTTTTCTTGAACTACTTCCCTCTGCTGTGAATCTTAAATGCAAATGACCACAAGTTTCAAACTAATTCTGGAGATACCATTTAAAATGTATATATTAAAAGACTGTTTTTTATATTTATAAAGGCTCTTAAAGAACTTGCCAGAGTCAGTGAAGAATTATGCAGCTATCAAGAGGAAATTCGAAAGAAGTCCAATCACAGAAGGTAAAAACATGTTCGGACTTCTCATTTTAGAGGAAGAAAATGAATAATGCTTCTTATGCTTTTCCCTTTGAAGGCATGTTTGCTGATGGATTTATTAGTAGTTGGGCAGTTCCTACCCTCCTAGGGTTTCAGTGCTCAGCATAAAACATTCAAATAAAATATGCTGAAATATGATACAAAGGCATGTTTTACTAGTAAAATGGATTTTATCTACAGATATCTACAGATTTTATCTACAAATTCAGATTATTATTTATATGAGATGAAATTGTATTTTTTCTAATGGCTGTACAGAGGATTGGGAAAGTGAACAGATATTTCTGTCTGCTCTAGCCCCATTTCCATGTCGTTTTATACAACATATGTATGGGTTTGTACAACCACTGTATGGGTTTGTCATGCTGGGAAGTTTCTTACTTAAAGCCCAAATCTAGCCTTAAGCATGGGGGATGTGTCAGGAGCTGATGATCCAAGAGTACAAAGAAGGCAAGAGAGGGAAGGACAACCATACATTTGTACTAATGGAAAGATGGCAAGTCAGACCCTGAAAAATATGTCCAGTGAACATTCCATCGTGTTAAAAATTCAATGTTCAGAGTCTTCTCTAGCAAAAAACAGACTGTCTCTTGAGTTGTGCAGAAATTCTCAGATCTTCTCAGATGCTCCCAAAGATCAGAGGGATTTCTCACACTCTGCCATGTGATCAGTTGAACGTCTGTCACTAATTTATTATTTTAGCTGGGCTGCTGTTTGTATCTTTAAAGCAAATAGATTGATAGCTGATGCATAACTTCTAAAGGTGCTTTTTTAACAGATCTCAAAAGACAGATCTCATGTGCAGGGTTATGAAACCTACACAAGGGATACACTGTGTCCTACAGCTTTCTTCATTCAGCTCATAGTCAGGCAGACTCAGGAGTCATTAGAACAAGATCCTACTGTCCTTACTGTAGCATAGATAAGAAAACAGCCATCTAAAAAACTCAGAAGAAGAATTTTAGTGGCAAAGGAAAGGATTTGTTGACCTTTGTTGACCTTTCCTCAAATATTTCACGTGTGTTTTGATTATTCTGGGTGTAACAGCTGCAACAAAACTGCTCCCAAACCTTTTTAAGTAGCCAGTGTTAAAACACCTGCTCCTGGGGAGAATTAAGCCATGCTGAGGTTCTCTGGACGGTTCCTTATTGCTCATCCCTAAAACACCTCTTCTGTTATTTCCAGAATGAAGTCACTTCCTTTCCTGGGGGAATTTGAGGAAACCCAAAACACAGTTATTCTGCCTGAGATGAACCATGTGTCCAGCAATGAATCACAGACTTCAGCTGCTTTTGAAACAGAGGAACATAATAATAGGAAGAATCTGATGAGGTCCACCAAGGCTTTGAAAGATATTTCTTATGGTGGTCTTACTGGTGACATAGGAAAAGATTTCAGACCTTGGCAAAAGAAAGAAGCTCCACCAGTTCCTCCACGGAGCACTTCTCGGCACCTAACAAACTCACTTTCTGCAGTTGTACAGCTTACAGAAGCACCAGTAAGAGATCCAGGCATCAAAAGCAATTGCAAGGCTCCGGATTGTTGGAATGGAGGGAAACTGAGGAATCCTTCACCTGCAAACAAGAAAATATCTGCAGCAGCCTGTGCAAATGAAGGGCAGGCTGTGAAAGTCCCTGTGATGGTAACTGCTGCAATACCTGTAACCAAAAATGACTGCAATGTTCCAACAAGTTTCTGCCACAACACATGGGCATTTGATATGGGCAAGCTTGGAAAAGACAATAAAAATGAGCCTTCCCCACTGTCAGCCCAAAAGAGTTGTTCAGATGGAAATATGGCCCAAAGCAACAAGATGCACCAGAAACAAAATACCAAGTCTCACAGCAGCCCTTTTTACAGCAATGACTTTTATGGCCCTGCTACCCTGCACAATGATCTTTTGGAAGACACCAGGTATACTTTGGGAAAGAACCAAAGAAATGAAATGCTAGCAGCAAAGATTGATGAGTTTAATCGGACTGTCTTTCACACAGATAAAGGTAACAGTGCTCTGCAACAAACTCAGGTGCCTCAAACAGCATCAGAAGATCACAAACCCTGTGGTCCACTGTGTGACTCTGCTACTAGCAGGGCAGAAACTGTAAATACATCTTGTGTTTCAAATCCCAACCTCTCTCCAGCAAAGGAGCAAGAAACTAGCAACCCCAGCAAAGCTGTCAGGACAGCAGGGCAGCAAAAACACTTGAATGGACTTCCAAATACTAGTGGTTATAGGCACATGCTACAGGAGCATGACTGGAGACCAAGTAATTTATCCGGTCGCCCGCGTTCAGCTGACTCAAGGTCGAACTACGGTGTTGTGGAAAAGCTTTTGAAAACCTATGAAAAATCAACAGCGACTTCTCCGTGTAGTGCAAAATGCTGCAAAGATAAGTGGGCACAGGCAAATTCTGAAATCACCAATGGGGGTTGTGAGACACTGAGTCAGTATTTAGAAATGCTCCAGATTGAGCAAGAAAAGCAAGACTTTCCAAGGAATTCAGCCAGGCATATTGGGCAGCAACTCAAGCAAGGAAAAGAGAGACAGAAGTTACCAGAGGTAAGGTTCATAAGAATGGCAAAAACAAAACAATTTTGTTTCATAACAAGCCTCAGACTCTAAAATGGGGCAGACTAACATTACATTGTAAATAGTTATGTAAAAATAGATACGTTAGGCCAGGATCTGGATGAATCAGGAGCATTGCCTCTGCAGATTACAGAGTTGTGGGAAGGCAGGAGCATGTAAGTAAGAATGAGCAGTGAAGGCATATGCCAGATTCTGATCCCTGCTGCTGTTCTGTAAAGCTAGTTCTTTACTGCAGAGCAGTTATGCTAGGATTGAACTAGTGAGAGCTTCCAATCAGGTTTTAACACCCTCTCTCCTTCCTTTAGCTGATGTGTTATGTCATAAGACTTCCCATAGGGCTTAAGCAAACTTGGCCATGCCCCAAACCCTAGACGTCCTAGGTAACATTCTTCAGTATCCAGGGTGCTCTTTGGTTCAGGATTTCCTTGGAACTGCCTATGACAAGGGGTATTGTGGCTCCATAAAGTTTCCATTAATAAAGTAACCTTCTCTTACTCATGTCTCAGTTCCAGATTCTCCTATATATTCAAGCATAGACTCACAGAAACAGAAGAGCATGGCATGACTAATTAATTTATATTTGGCTGAAGTTTATTTTCAGAAGTTTAGAAATACTGCCTTTGCCAACATTCTTTCTTAATAAAAAAGCAAACAGATGGTTTGAAAAACACGCTGTAAGTTGCAGGTTCTGTAAAAGTCCACAAAAAGCACAGAGATATGCCTCTGGGAATCTCAAAAAAGATAAGGCAGGTGTGTTTTGAGCTGAGAAACTTAAATGGGTTCAGGCTGCCATCTGGTATGCCTTAAACTGTCACAAATTCACAGACTTCAGTGGAGCTATATGGATTGAAGCAGCTGAGAATCTGACCATGCAGATTTTCTTCTGCATGTCTTTCCGACAGCCTTGCAGTGATGCAATGTCTTGCTTAACAGGCACATCTTTACTTCAGCACAGAAAGAAAAACGCCATGAAGCTTCTGATTTCTTTTTCATCCAATAAACTTTCGACAGGCAAACAAATTTTCATCAATGAATATGGAGGAAAGGAATAATGACTTTTTCCACAGGCTCACATTTTATGTTGTCATTTCTATCTGTAGAAACTAGGTGTAGAATACTGCCTGATCAGGATCTACCATTTAAGTCCAGCAGAATTAATGTCACAGAGATGTAAAGTACTACATGTGGCATGAGGTACTGGGTTTATTTTCATTTTTTCCAATTTACATCAATATAGCTATAGTCAAAATCAGTTTGGTTTCCTCTGTGTTTATATCTCTGCAGGTAGACATGACACTGTATTAACACATAACCATTCTGAATTAGTTACCAAGTTAAACAGCTTCACACTGAACTAATGGAAACAGAGTTTCCTGAAATAGGATCTACCAAAAAATGCCTGAAAAGTATGTAAATCATACTCCAGTAATATCAGATGATATTCTGAGTTCTACACTTGGAATAGTTCACAGCATTCACTGACAGAAAAACTTCCAGAAACTAAGAGATAAGAGGCGAATGTCAGTTTTGTCTTGCACTATCATTTTATACCTTTCCTTGTGTCTGACACTTGTCTTCATGTATTTTAAACCACAACTGATGTGAGAATCCCTGTCCATAGAAATAGCTGTTCTTTTGCATTCTGTGCATTGCTGTACTCCTTTTAATAGCTTCCAACCACCTGTTCTGAGGTCATCACAAATGTCTTCCTGCATTCCCGCTGCATTCCACAAAAGCTGTGACTTGTTAAAGCAAGGAATTGCCTTTGTGTTCTAGATATGTGTGCCAGCTAAATGTTCAAGTGAGAAGGGCTTCTCCCGTCCCGCTCGGCCAGCAAATCGACGCCTACCTTCCAGATGGGCATCCAGATCCCCGTCAGCACCTCCCGCTGTGAGAAGAACGGTATACAACTCTGTCTCCTTTCGGTCAGAGACCTCAGTAGTCTGAACCCAGAGCTGGGTTGGATGGTGGTGTGAAAGCTCTATGCCTCACTACAACTGTGTTTGGTATGTGTCATAGCAACCAGTTCCACACTGTTGTGTTTTGTCCAAGAGTGACCCCCACCACATGCCGGACAAAACGTTCTGAATCTTAGGTCATCATCACCATGGTCTTCAGTGTTTTTATTGAAACAAAATAGCTATATCCCTGGTTTTCTCTGGGTCTTTTTGTTTTTTATCAAATAGCTCACAAGGAATTTCTTTTGAACAGCATCTTTCTTAATTTGCCAATCAATTTTGAGTTGAAACAATGTATAGTGCTGTATATTCTGACTCTTCTGCAAACAGCAGAACGTAAAGCTGTATGCATGATCATGTGTTTGTAGGTGCATGTGTTGGACTAGGAAGTATACAGGCCTGTATTTAGAAGAGACAAACTGTGCTAGTGTTGACATTGAAATTACAACCTATATGCCTACATATATATATATACTTTGTGTTTATTTTAAGAAGTTTGAAATATACAGTCCTGATGACATTTATATTTTGTATATCTTTTACATAGGTTCACAGGTGTAGTATTTAATGTAAAAAAACTAAATATGCATTTTTTGTGACTGATCGCAGTGATAATGCCTTGCACAATATGTATCTGAAGCAGACTAGCTTGACTGATTTGTCAGTCATGCTTCATAGCATCCTTGTTCAGTTTCCCAACCCTTATGCTAGGTTAAAATACCCAAACATATTTTTTCTGAATTAAAATATTATATTATTTGTAATACATTAGCCTTTTTCAGCACCAGAGACATTTCTGAAATATTCCAAACCCTTTACAAAGCTTAAATGTGCCATTATATATATAGCATACTGTAAACACTTGGGTAAATTCAACTACTGTAACATACAATTTATGAAGGGAAGAAAAGGGTTGTATATGCTCAATTCTGTAAAACTTATTTTTCCTTCTAGCATTATACTTTGAGGTTTGGCAAAGTCAGGTAACAGTGGACTTGTTTACTTTCACTCAAGGCAGGAGAACAAGCGCCGTTGTTCCCAGTGCTGCAGCCACACTCCTTTTTTACTCTTCTCCTAGACTAGAGTGCCTGAGCCACTTGAAAATTCCCTGCTCCTGGACTGACTTGTGGCAGTCAGTTATGAAGTTTACTTGCACTCTGGCAAAAAGCTGCATCTAGTACGGAAATATTGCATTGAGGTATGATCACAATGGTGCCCGAAATTCTGACACATGGCGTTGCAACTCTGGTGTTGCAATCACTTGACTTGGTATTATTTGCCATCTGAATGACATGCACAGAGCCTGGCTTGTTCCTTCCCCACAGTGTGAAAGAAGTATGGATGCTATCCAGGCTCTGAACTTTCAGAAAGACAGTGTCCTTCATCCTGGAATTTTTGCACCTTTTGTTAGGCTGTTGCTGGATGCACAGTGCAGTAATGATGATAAATGTTACCTTTAAACAGCATGTCTAGGTCAAAAGGAGTAAAGAGGCACTTCTTCAACATCAGCCTGATCTTGTCTGGCAACTTTTCTTCTTCTGGAGAAACATAGTGTGTTGAAAGGAATTTCAAAAATCATCCCGGGATCCATTAATGTGCACATCTTCTTTTGTGAATGTAAAAAGGATTTCAGAGAGAGTGTAGGCTTTCGTCCTAGTGAATTGTATATGTGGCAATATAGGGAAAATTTAATGTGCTTAATTTGGTAGTGATCTGTTGTTCTACTCCAGTCTTGTTGAGAATTCACACCTTTTTCCTTCCTTTTAGGACCTTATTCTTCTTTCTTCTGCACAACTTTGATTTTGAAGAGAAAGAAAACAGGAGGCCATGTGTTCTGAGCAATAGCCTGTATGGTAGTATTGGTAACAGTTCAGGCTTGCCAATATTGGAGTAAGGAGGCATTAGAGCCATAAATCCCAATTTATCATGCAATTATGGCTGTCTGCTTGGCAAAAAACACTCAGAGTAATTTGCTCTATCTAGATTTCTGGTCCTTTCTAGGTCTATCCCACAGTACATGAACACTCCAAGCAAATCAACAATTCATCAAAACTTACTCAGATATTATTGCAAAATTATTGCTGGAAAAGATACAAGGACAGAAAATCTTGAAGAAAAGTTATACATTTCAGATAGAGACAAAAATCTGTGGGCTCAAGTGAAAAATCAAGAGTTCTATAAATTTGACTGTTTGCCCTAATTTAGAGATTATACTCCATTAGCTTCCTCAGAACTAGAAAATTAGACATGATTTATGGTAAATTTGGAACATGGCTTAATATTCTATCTAACTGTGGAAATTAGCAAACCAAAATACTTTGCAAATTGACCTTTTAAATGCCTAAGTAGCTGACCAGCTTTGAATGCCTAATGCTGAGGGAAGGGTAATAGGTGAGAATTGTAAAAAATATGGTTCTTAACTTCAGTCACTGTTGACTGCAAAAACACTTCTTTAAATTACCTTTATGGTGAAGTTAAGCAGTTTTGTTCTGAAAAATTGTGGTGCACTTTTGTTTGAAGTATGTAACTACAAAAGCATTTCCCTTGATTAGTCAGTGAAGGTGTTTCTTTAGTTCCCTTCAGTTTCTTTGGTTGCCTTTAACATAGACCACATTGTTGAATCACAGAGAAAGGATCAAATACCAACAACATTCCCTGATGTATGTAAGTCAAATGAACAGAAGGTTTTTGAAATAAACTAATAGGTCAAGGATGAGTCCATTTTGTCAAGATTTTCTGTGTCCGTCTACAGACATTGGTTCTGACGTCAGTATCAAAAAGTATCAAAAGTGGTGTCTTTGGTCTGCAGGTGGCTAGTTGGAAATACTAACTTTAGAAAATTGCCACTGTCACTGTTTACATATTCTCTTCAACTGCACTTGTAACAGGGCCAATGGACTGTGGTGATTTTTCTAGTTCCCATAACTGTGTTTATTGAACCATAATATTCACTTATCTGCTGTACAGAAAAAAGCTCTGCTGGACTTTCAGGTTCCCCTGTGTTGTTTCTGACAAGGAAATCTATACATATACACACACCTGTGCAAGAAGCACAAATGATCTAAGCATAATTTGACCTTCCTATTAATCCTAATGTCACTTATGGAAGCAGTGAATTTTGTAAACCTGTTTCTAAAATAGGTTTTAATAATTTTACTCCTCCATACTCTGTCTCAAGTCTTAATGCAGATACACGTTGTTCTTACTTGCACTCTGAATTAGTCTGTATTTCATGTTTATGGGACTTCGTAATTCCCTGGAGAGACAGAGCCAGCTGCCCATTGAAATGGGGATGCCACTAGGAATCAGCTGGCTGGTACTTAGTTGACAGAAAGCATCATTCTCCCTCACGCTGGGAGATGGAGCCATAATCTTACCACACCCTTTTAAGGAGGAGTGGGGCAGGGTAGACACATATAGAAAAGAATCACTTAGATCTTACCTGCATATGCAACAGAGCTGGCCACCTGGAGGCTAGAAAACTGGCCTGACTCAGACCCTCTGCTGGAGGCAGGAGTAGAGGAAAAAAATTCCCTTTAAAACCTCTGGGTATCATTCCTCAAACTCAGAGTACATTTCCATTAGGTCTTTTGCCTTTACAGTGTAAGTGACAAACTTAGGAATCTTTAAAATGTTGCTGAAGGAATGAATTTTTTTGTTCTCCAGCAACAACAGAATTGCCTTTCACTATTACACACACTGTAAGAGAGTTGGCTGTTATATATAGGAAAGGATTGGCAATCAGTGTAATAGGATTCTCCAGAGCATTCAGAATACCAACTTATTTCTCCAGATGTCTATTTAAAAAATTGTTTTTTTAAATAGGGATTTTGTATCCAAATGTCTTCAACAGCATTTTAGCAAAGATCTACAGCAATCCAGAAGGCAGGCCCAAGAACTTATGCAATTCTCACAGTGCTTCTATGCAAAGAATTTAATTGGCTTTGAAATCTGTAATATACAACTCTAGCCATTATACTGCTGATATTCTCTACTGGACTCATTTGTAATGATGTCTTTAGTTGTGTACATGCTCTTTAAACTGGGATGTGCTCTAAATGCACTAAATCAAAGCCCCTTGTTGCCTCTGGCCTTTCCACCCCTCTTTGATTTGCAGTGTGTACTTTTATGCAGTTTATTGCTGTTGGTCTATATGTATATGTCATACCATAGGACTTTCTCTCTGTACTGCAGCCAAAATATTTTTTGGACAGGCTGTTCTAAAATGTACTGGTATTACTATTGCCATTCACAAATATATTAGATCTTTATCTATTGTTTTGCATCACTGAAAATGCACTTTCTTCATCCATTGTTAATGGCATACATTACACAAAACTTGTGCTTTTGTTTTTTGAAGTGACAATTCATCTGCTTTTGCAGTTTGGTTCTACCCCTCTCCCTTGGACCTTTTCTGTTGGCAAAGTTCTTGCATCAGCAGAGACGAGTTTCTGATGTGTCCAGTTGATCCAGTTGCTGTGTGGCCATGGCAGCTCATACCTAAGGGTGCCTTGCTAACTGTGTTACTGTACAAAGAATTGTACCAGAATTTCCATGGGATAAGAGAGATTGAACCATCAACATGATCAAAGTGAACATGTTGTTAATGCCTTTTCTCTAGTACCTGCTGTCAGCTCTATTTCTGTTAAAGGGTCTGGAGTTTGATTCCTCCTAGTGGTGCATGTTTGTGTGTGTATGGCCAAGATTCACTGAAAAATGACACTGTAGGGGAGTCCATATATGTTATATTTTAAAATCAGATTATCTAATATGTGACCCCAAAATATACTGCTCTAGTGCATGAGATAATTTTTCCCTTTACTACGGAGTAGATGCAATCTCAAAATGAATGGTGGGAAGAGAGCAGGCCCTGCACAAGTGTGTTTAATGTATGTAATACAAGTAAGCAAGCTATGCTGGCTGATATCACTGGGTGAATTAAATCCCTTGACTAGTCAACTCATTAAAGCCAGAGGTTCTTTACTATTAGGTCTCAGTGGATGTATAGACTTCTACTAACCTGCTAATGTGTCACAGGGATTGTAATGCTGAGGAGGCTGATTTTGGTTGCTCCTCCACCTGGAGGGGGGCCACTGCCTGCGGCAGATGTGCCTGCATAATCTTTTGCCAGTACCCTGAAATTTCCCTAAATGAGTTTACTGCAGCTAGAATAATTTCTAAATCATATTCACAGTAGGAAAGGACTGTCATTGAAGAAAATTGCACTCATATGTGAACTCTGCAAACATGACACTGCCAGCTGGCATGGTGGCACAGAAAATCATTCTGAATTTTACTTCTGTATCACAAGATATCTGCAGCAGGTCAGCTGTTCTGTACCATATATGATGTAGAGCTGCTTAAGATGTTGTTGGAAGAACACCACAGCCAGATATGTGTGTACCTATGTCCTGCTTGTTTCTTTGCAGGATCTTTCTAGTTTCCACAAAGATATTCTGATTGTTTTGGGAGTTTGGGATTTTTTTTCTTCCAAATTCAGCTGAAGACTGTTGACCTACCCATGCTGTTGCTGGTAAGAAGTCTCATAGGAGTTCCTCTGAAGCCAAAATATCTACTTAGAGAAGTAGCTGCCTACCAAAGGAGGTAAGATGGTGAGATGTGAGTTGAACAAGCCAGTTCACAAACTGGTTCATACACTCTTACATCTTTGTGTACACACACACACATACCCATATCTTAGGAACTTTTCCTCCAAGAAGTCTCACAGTGTCCAGTGCAGCTGGTTTTTGCTGTAAGACACTATTCACTGCACATATGAACACCACAGTCAGACACAATAGTACATACAGAAAAATGATGTCTAATATTGTATATAAACAGACTCCTTCCAAAGAATGGTACTGAAATTTTTACATAAAAATATCATGGGACTTAATGGGATCCAGCAGTTTCTGAAAGCCCAATTTCATGTAAGTAAATGCAATCAAATCTTTTAATGAAAGAAATGTGCTTACCCATGTCATCTTTTCCTTCAAACTATTACAAGCCTACCTTACAGCTCTGATCCTGACTTTGCCTCTTGTACTGAGGGGGAAAAAAAGAAAGAAAAGAAGTGAAAATAGCCATAATAAGAAAAATTCTCAAGCTTAGGCACTGAAAAATGGTTGTACTGATCTCCCTGTACATGGATGAGACTTTGACATTTTAAGATTAAACAGTATTTTCCATACAAAGATCTTCCATTTCTCCTCTCTGTAGTTTTACTCTTTCCTTCCCTCTCCTTCCATCAGAATGTGACCATTCAACCACCTAAAGAGAAGATAAATAGGCCTGGTAAAAATAGCTGTGTGAAGGCTTCTTTTCACTTTCCAGCTTCTCTTCTGCAGCCCTCCAGACCTGCAAAACACATGATGTTTCTACAGATCAGATGTGAGGAAACAGAGAAAGATGCCTTTTGTCATCTTTCTGCAACAGGAACTGCATCAGCCACTTTGGGGCTGAATAATTTTGTGGGTCTTTTTTCCTACTGTAGTGTGGAAAAAGCTTTTTCCTTTTCTGTGCAGGAGTCTGTATTCCTTTTAACCACCTCTTGGATGGATTTCTGCAATTTTAATTCATTTTACAGCAAAATTTCACAGCAGTTGGGACAGAAAGTGAAGAATTCCTCATTTACTATTGGAAGTTGGCCAAAAGCTGAACTAGATGTACAGAGGGCCAAGACAAATTTAAAACTGTTTAAAAATCTCCTGCCAAAGTGATCTGCAGTCAGCCTACCAAGGTTTTTAGAAGTGAACTGTCACTTTAAGCTTGGCTCCAACTTCTTTCTCCTGTAGTGAGTGGAAAGTGGATGATGAAAGTAATTTGCAACATTCAGAAATGAAGATAACAGTGGTCTGATGATTTAAGTAGCATTACACTGCTTGCACAGCAGTGTTATGAGTGAGTTATGAGTTAGATCCTCTGTTTTTCCTAGAATGCTGTTTAGTGCCAGCCTGCATGTATTTTGATGTAGACTGCTGTCTCATAGGATGGATACATTTAGATATGTCTAGGAGAACCAGGCTCATGTAATGCTGGAACCATCATCTCTGTCATCATGCAGGAAACATTAGAGAAAATCAAAGCTCACTAATTGAGAATGCCTGCTTTCCTTTTATGTCTCTATACACACAATATGTACACATCACATGGATATATGCACAGATCAATTTTTTTTTATGCTTCCTTTTTGGTTTTGCTCTGTATGGAAACAAGAGTGGGGCCTGTACAGGGTTACAGTCAGTCTTATCTAAAATGGAACAAGCAGGGGTGTTATGCTGGGCTTGGGATCCCAACCAAAATCCTAATGAAAGGAGGTGTTGAGACATTTTACGGTAGGAACTTGAACCAAGTAATTTATCATTCCTTTCAGCTAAAGCAGTCCTAATCCTTTCTCATGCTATTTTGCTCAAACATTGTAGGTTTACATCTGTCTTTACAGGACCAGTGTGAGTATATTCAAATTTTTCCCTACCTACATTGTCCTGTGATTTGGAGAGAGGCTGTAGAAAAAAGGACTTTGATTAACAGTGAAGATTCCCCCCAGTTCGGGAAGACTGGATTCAGTTCATTCACTTGACACACAGGAGTCAAATATAAACTGTGTCTAACAGGAATATATTGAAAGTCAGAGAGGAACTGAGTCTTCAGATTCAGACTTTTGGTTTAGTTTAGTTGTTATTCGGACCTCCCTAAAATCCAAAATCAAATCTCAGATTAATCTGCCAGTCCCAATGCCTCCCCCAGAGTCTGACATTGAAATGCCTGAAGAGAGAAACTTCAAACTTTACATGCATGTATAAGTATTATCCGTGTACAGAGACTGTAATGATTCTCACAGCACTTCATGCAACTCAAAATTTCCTGCTAATATTTCATATTGGTGATCATTAGCCTGTAAGACCAACTGTGTAAAAGCTATGAACCCACAGGGGAAACTACAACAAAAACACAAAAAATAAAACCCACAGAAAAAAAGTCCAAGTTCCAGCCATGTGGGAGACCTTCACTAAAACAAGGAATCAGATACCAGCTTTGCTGCACAGGCTTCAACGCTGATGACTTATTGCCCTAGATGGATATAAAAAAGGAGTGGTCTCTTCTTCCCATACAGATGAACTTCTCTGTGTTCATAGCTGGATTCCCAGGTTTGCACTGACTTTCCTGTAAGAGCAACAAGTTGAATTGAAATAAGCTCTTGTGCCATAAGTGGATACTGATGTCATTAGCTGTCATCTTTGCTCCAGAACTGCTTGCTGCTGCTACTAACCAAGAAATGTAGGAGGAAGAAGGGTCTTCTTGGCACCCCCAGCAAGTTTAGGGTCGTTGAAGGGTGAGGTTCACAATGTTTCTTGTCCTAAACACTGTGCAAAGCCCAACAGCCACACTTCTCTTTCTGAAATCCTTTGTGTACTCACCCACTCACTGCTGACTAAAATTGTTTTTCATGACAATGAGATTATCCACCACTGACTTTCCATATTACAGGAAAGGCCAGCCGCCGCAGGCCCGGAGTAAGGAAATGCCACTCTTGGTTTTCTTATTTCTTTGGCAGAGACACAGACAATTTGGTTTTCATTACACACACAGCTTTTATTTTTGAGTTGGATCTAGACGAGGGGCTATTCACCATCTCCATCACTTCAGACAGGCTTTGATCTGCAACATTCTTCAATGCTATCACATTAGTACTTCTGATCACTACACTTTGTTGGGAGGTAGAATAAGCAGTTGTGATCCAGCTAATAAATCTGGGGGTTGGGAAGATCACTCTTCTCTCCACAAGCAGCTTACAGCACGAGAGCATGCTAGATAGGAGGTGTTTAAGCATTGCACTGGTACTTGTTTATCTTCTAGTGTTTTCTGCAGTCCTGTGGAGCAAGCATTAACAATCCCAGTTTTGAAGTGCAGGAAAAGGAAGCAGAAAAAGAAACAGCAGGGAACTCTTGACTTTCTGGGGGTAAGTGGGAGGCAGGAAGTGAAGCAGAAGATTGGAGCAGACACAGCTGTAGCAATGTAAGATGTGCCATGCTCTTTTTCTACTACCCTTTGAAGAAGGAAAGGGTGAAACTTGCACTAACCTTACAAGCCAAACACTCAGACTGATGTCAGCCCACCGCAGTGCCCCAGTCCAAAGATGTTACTGTGCCATTAATGTGCCCTTGTTGTGGTGTAGAAGACTTTCTGTCACCACTGCCCAAGCAAAGTTGGTCAAAACTGATAATGCATCAGTCTGGCCTGACACAGCATATGCGGTGTTCCTGGGTGCCCACTGCAGCAGGTTGGTTTGTAACAGCCAAGTGAGGTCAGAAACCAGTCCCCAGTGATCTGTACCAGGCTACCCAAGGGCCAGTGGCAGGTCTTTGGCTCAGGTGCTGAGAAGACGAGACCTGAGCTTTGCATCCTGCTTCTCCATGTGGGACCTCAGACTCTTAGGCCTCTCTCTCCTCCCTCCCCAACACGAAATGTTAGGACTACATTGTATTAACCACAGATGTCCTTGAAGACTGAGGAGGTACCTTTTGTTCTGCCCAGGCTCATTTCACAGGGAGTAACTTACTGGTTGGGAACAGTCGGTATTTGCTTTCATAGATTAGAGAGGAAAGAATTTTTTTGAGATTTGGTCATTATCTCAAGTACTTTGGTAACTCTGTCAAGCTTATTCTACATTTCAAACTGTGTAGCAATTGGGCAAATAGTTCTATAATTCTGTATTTGCAATCTTAAGAGTTTTTTTTCAAAATGGATGTATTCCCTCCTGAGGTACATCCTTGTACATAAATGTCTGGTCTAACCACTGCATGTTACAGTAAATTTTCTGGCTTAATCCAGAGAACAGAAACAGTATCAAGATGGATCATGGGACTGTGACTCTGGGGACCCGTAGTCAATTTCTTGATCTACCAGGACCTGCCTTAGCTGATCTTCCTCAAACCACTGGGTGATATTCTCGAATAGGGACCTAGTCCTTGCTTATTTCTGCTGGAGTGAGTGAGGTGCTTGCATGGTTCTGCAGCCTTCAGCTTGTGTTCCTCTTGTGCAAAATAATGGTTATAAGATTGCCTTCTTTGGCTGACTGTTCTTTTTAGGTTATGTTAGTCACTCTGCAGACACAGCAGAGAGACAACAGCAACTTCTTTTTGTCCCAGAAGGAATAGTAACAAATCCAAAATCCACTGAGATCATTAGAAGTCTTTCTCTCTTGGATCATGCCCTGTGTGTTTAAGATCAATTTTTTAGCTAGCTTCACTAAATTTGTGAGAGTCGAGCCATGAAAGAAGGACCTGAACAGATGCAAAGAGAATTCTTTTCTTTGATTAACAAATATCATCCAATTACATTTTGGCAAAATTTCCTGAGTGTTAGTCCTAGTTCTGGGGAAAAGGAGAGTGTCCCAAAGGCCGGCTGTAACAGCACATGAAAAGAACTGCAGTGCACTATCATGAAAAGAACTTACTATCAGGCTAGTGCATAGTTATTAAAATATTGCTGAATTTACCATATAAGGCCTATTGGATTCCAAGCTGGACCAGTCTGTGACTGTCAGTATGATTTAACAGATTCCATGCATCAGGTTCCAAATCTGCAATACTTTATTCTCCTGCCCCTGATTAAGGTCTTGGATCCATACAACTCTCACATTTAATTGCACTGTTCTTGGTTAAGAACACATCTTTAACCAAGTGCTGGGCAGCCCCTGTTAGCGCAATCAGATGTTCTAATGAAAGAAAGGAATTGTAGGTGTTGCCAGCAGAGCTCACACAGAGAACAGTTAGAAAGGCAGGCAAGTAGAGGGCTGGAAAATTTTCTCTCTTCTCTTTAATCACCCCCCCCTCTCCTGCTGATATTTTCTGACTCAGTAGAAGCTGCCAAATTGCAGATGGTTGTGGGGCCTGCATGAATCAGAATAAAACAAGGAAGCTAGTATTTGTAGAAGAGATTGGAACAGTAACAAATAAGACTGACCTGATTATTCAAGCATGGTCGGACATAGTGCCAAACTGCATCTTCTGATATTTGTTGTGTGATTTATATATCAGTATATACTACAGGACACAGTCAAAAAGTGCTGCATCCCTTTTGTGTCTCCTCTGCTGTGAATCTAGTAGTTTTTTGTGCTCTGAACCTCCTGACTTCTGAATTTTTCTGTATTGGTTATATCAAACACTATTTAGAGTGGGCAGCAATACCAGATCAGATAATGTTTGCTTCTATAGCCATAAGTATAGATATTTTGTTGCTAATGTTTTTAATTGCTAGGCAACCAATATTGCATTTTGATAAAGTTGTGCTATTGCACACTGGGACTTATCATTTCAGAGCTGTATCAGTGTATGGAAGTAAAAGAATCACACATTGTTGACAATAGTTGGTTCTTATATTCACTCTAAGGTCACTTTTGCTACTCTGTCTGATGCTTTGCCAGTGAAGGCCTGTGTTGGAGAAAAAGAACAGGTTCAATCACTGAAGTTTAAAGAATACAGGCAAAAGAGAAGAATGCTGAGCTGCAGGCAAAAGTCATCAAGCACTGCTTCTGCCCTCCTGACACTCTGGCATCTGACTAAACTCCTCCAGGAGTAGGGCTGCAGCTGCAGTACAATCCCAGCTAGACCTTGGCAGCACTCAGCAGCTTCATGTACTTTGTGGGAGGGAGGGGAAAAAACCAAAGGAAAACAACACAACTAAATAACAAAAATAACCCCTAGAAGTAGGAACATGAGATAATTCATTCTGAGATAATATTTCCCTGATTCTCAGTCACACGAGTATGTATCTGTGCACATTGATGGGTTGTCTCTTTCACATGCTCTGTTTGGAGTGCAGTGACATTGTTCCCACTTTGTAGCTGGAGAGCAGAGGCACAGAGAGACCGACGTTTTAAAGGCATTGAACTGTGTAATTCCAGAGAATTTGTGTGGGATTCTGGTCTCCAAACCAAGTTTCAGCATCTGAAACTATGCCCAGCTATTGTCTTTCATCCCTCCCTGGCCAAACTCAGATTACATGGTAGAGAAGGAAATTGAACCTACACCTCTCACACTCTCCATTATAGCTACAACCCCACCAAGACTGGGGTTTGAGCCCTGCATACTTGTTCTGTTACAACTCTGGGCAGGACTCTGCTTTAAGCTGTAAATACATTTAACTTGCCTTTCTGCATTGAGGGGAGTCTTCTTTAATGGCAAAATAGGTTAGCTGTGTATGTGGTGAAAATATACATTTTGTTAACCTGCTTTTCTTTCATTTGGGAAAAAAAAAACGGTTAAAAAAAAAAGGTTAAAAACTTCCTTTCAGGAAGCTGCCTTCATCGTCTTCCTGATTGACTTCTGTCTGCATAATTTTATATGTTCTTAGTCTTGTTTCTTTTTATTCAAAATTTTTTATTCCCAGACTTTTCAAGTATCCATTAAGGGGAATTTTGCTTTGCCTCTAAATATGCTTTGGATTTTTCTCCAATTCTGTTCTCTCAAAATCGGATTAAAAATGTGTTTTGCATAAGAAATTCTCCCTGAATTATGAAATGACACAGAGCATATTTGATACTGTTCTCCATCACCTTCTTTTTGTATTCTAACATAAATCAGCTGTTTTCATCACTGCTGCAGACTGGACAGAGGGGTTTTTTATGGTACCCTATGCCAACATCAAGTTAATTCCTAACATGAATTACAGATGCCCTGGGGCACATCCACACAACGAAGTGGAATTGGGGCACTCGCTGACCTGAGAGATGGTAAGACATCCAATGTCACTTTGCAGTTGTCTTTGCATCACTTCAACACAGCTTAGTCATGGAATTAACACCTGGGTCTCAGTGAGCCCTGCAGGTTAACGTGGTCCCTCTGAAAGATGATTTTCAAGAAGCTCCAGACATTCACGTGTAGGCAGTGAAATTGCCATGTTTGCTTGTTACTTATGTGGTTAGAAAACACACATGCAAAAGAATAAACTTTCCTTTTAGAAACTTGTTATTTTGTTTTGCATAGCAGTGGGCAGCACATGCTAATATGAGACCAAACCACAGACTAAATGACATGTTTCTTTCTGCAGACAAATTTAACTTGCATTGAAGTCTATGGGAGTTTTGCCAATGACTAGTGGAAATACTAGCAGTTCCTTAGGGTCAAACAAAGAGCACAGCACTATCAGGAAAAAAATAGCTGAAAGCTGCACTTGAAACGTATATGTAAAAGTCCTGCTTGTAAGAACTTCACTGGCTGGACTTGCAGAGATGCTCAGGAGCAGTCTCCAAACTGTTAGGAAATTAGTATGATACAGTTTCATCAAGGTTTCCAGCTCTTCTAGTAAAATATGACCCTCTCTCCCTTTAAAGACGATGATAATTAAAGAATGCAAGTGCAGTACACAGAATCTGATTGCTTAGACCTTTATCCTGTTTAGTGCTCCTGATCCCTGGATTTATTTAAGAAGTGTTTAAGTGGATAAAATTGTTTCAGGAAGTGAACTGTTCTCTTAGATTACCAGAGTGTATTTCATATTCTGCCAAGGTAGGGTTCCAAAAAAGATGCCCTCTAAAATAGGGTAGATGAAATAAAGTAGGAGTGTAATCATATGCTGGGTAATTGTTTAAAAACATCAAAATATTAAGAGACATGCATTTTAATGTGAGAAATAAATGTAGTTGAGTACTTTTTGGAGGCATCAGGGGAGATTTGGACTGCATTGTGTCAGACACATAAACATGCATTAATCAGAACTTGTGGTCATGAAAAGTATGCAGCATTAAAGCTATGAGATAGAGCCTATCCATAAGAATGGATGAGAAAGGGTTTATCCTTGTGCTGAAAGTTTCTCTTGCAGTCTGAGTCAGATAGAAACTATCATTGGGATTGTTATAATCAAAATAAGTGTAACTACTGAAGATTCAAATGCTCTAGTGCAATTTATCACACCAAGAGGCATCCTAACACCTTACATTTCTTGTGACTGTGCAAATATTAAGAAACTTTTAACTGCTACCTGTGAGCTCATAGGTTCACCAAGTTCAAGGTCAGCAATGACTCATTTCTGCATGCCTAGGTCATAGCAGAGGTACTAAGTATGGTCTGGTGTTGGAAGTATCAGGTCTAACCACCTCCTAACATTGCATGTTTACATATTTACCCTGGTGATTCTATTTCCACAGCAGCGGTCATTCTGTCTCTGTGGGTCTCAGTATGGCCTGTGAAACTGGATAGCTTTGTCATAAATGGAGGAGGAAGATGTGACCAACTGAGCATGAGAATCAAGTACATCTGATGCTATGTAAAATGTTACATCTGCAAAGCTTTGGGCAAGCAGTGATTTGGTAATGTGAATTCACATTTTGTGTCAGAATAACCACTGGGCAATCCACACATAAGTGTAACTTAGTACCTGGTGCTTGCTTGGACTACTTGAGTAATACAAATCCATTACAAAAGGGAAAAAACCCCAACTTTTGGCAAAATGTGCATCCCCATAATGCACAGTTTCCGTGGAAATCAGATTTCAGATATTAGCAACTTCCCAGCACACAGTCAGAGTCCATAATCTCAACAGCCAAGAGGCACAGACAAGAGCAAGCCAAACTCACCTTTCTCAAAGGCAAAGCTATTTTGGGATCCACCCTGACTGGGTCAGGCTAATGGGTATTTCCAGATCCTGGTTTCTGATGTCTGTAACTCACTAAGTGCAGTGTGTTTCCCCTCACCAAAGAATAACCGTGTCCAAGAGATAAATGGGGCTACCTTATATTTTGCTATTGACTGCTACCTATTTCTCTCACTGAATCTCAGTCTATCTCTTGTCATATTTCTCTGGCAGTTTTTTAAAAAAAAGCAAGCAAGCACAAGCAAATTTCTTAAAATTTTTGCTTTCGTGAGACAAAAGGAACTTGATACTATTAGTTGCTGTAGGCAGCCTCCACACAGATGTGAATGCTCTCCTGGAGCACCAAAGGTGTTCTGCCTCCTGGCTTTTTACCTTTCAAGAAGTCATCCTCACTGGCTGTCAGAAAGCATTAAGTGCTCTGGAGAAACCAGGGATGTAAATGCATTATGAAAAATAGATGCATCAAATTATAATAATTACCACTTTACTTACCATATTGCAGCACAAAATTGAATATTTTTGTTTTGGTTTGGTTTTTTGTAAAACTTTAGTTATGTTTTTATATCTATTAGGAAACAGAGATAAAACATCTTTTCTCAGTGTTTCTCATTTCTGAAGAGGAAAAACGGCTGAAAGTTGAAAATCTGTGCTTCTCCCAGGTCCAGTTCTCATTAAGTACACGGTATTTGGATTTTATTTCTTCATGTTCTGAGTATCTGAAGTCTGCTGATTGATTTGTGAAGGTTTTCCTCAAGCTCACATGGACATGAGATCTCTGCCACACTACTGAATTGCTGGTTAATTCCCATGTGTCACACAAGACCTGGGTGTCTCTAGTAATTCTCTATGTACCAGTTGCTAGTATTCTATAGACACAAAGTAATGCAAAACAGCTCAGACCATGGAGAAAACAAACAATGAAATCCAAGGCCTACAGCCAGACCTAACAATACAGGGCTTAGGGATTTTGGGTTGTTCTCCCCTCTCTACCATTCATCTGCTCTGCAACTTTGGACAAGTCACTTTGTCATCTTTCTTTCTTTTTTCACTTTTATTCTCTCTCTCATTTACTTAGGTTAAAAGAACTTGAAGGATCATATATACTTGGGATCTTTACACTTTCTCCATACAAAGAATTCATAAGCTTGTTGGGGTTTGCATCCAGCTAGGATATGAACCTTTTTGTTCCTACCGCCTTAGAGAGCACTCTTGTGATGGACACTTACAGGTAGGTGGTGCAAGTTCAGTGAAGGGATTAAATATTAACTGAAGCAAGAGCAGTCAGTGGTGCAGTGCCTGAGGGCAGAAAACAATAGCCATTAGCCTCAAATAATTCTAAGTGAATCTGACTCCTAACAAAACCACTGCTGTGACTCACAGCTGTTATGCCATGTAAATACTTTTCTCAGAGACAATAAAATATAATTGGAGTCAGCTTGTTTTTATTGATTAGAACATAATGCATTAGAGAGCATCCTTTTGCTTGCACTCTATTTATAGGCCCCGCATCATGGAACAGTCGTTACAGCTTTTCCATCCTCACTGCATAATCGTGAACAAAGCATTAAACATGCATTCCAGTTAGCCCCCTAACTCGAGCCTGTCAAAAGTGACAGGGGGTAAAGTCAGCCAGACAATATAATATTTAGCATTTCTCTAAGAATCTACGCAGATAGAGTGAAATCCAGGGGGAAATGGGTGTGATTTAGCAAGGGATGTTAGCTTTCTCTCTATGGGGTGTGCTACATGTTGAAGACGTGGTACGTATGTTTACACTGCCAAAAACTTTACAGGGCAGATGGCACTGTGTCAGTATTTTATCCCTGCAAAAGTGGCTCTGTGCCCAGCTCTGCAGCTTTTCTTCCACTCCCTCCAGGAATCTGCAGTCCCAGGAGAGCCTTTCTTAAGGAGGCTTGCAGTGGAAAGCAAGGCTTGTGCTCTGCCAGACCCAATTCACTTTAAATTGTAGCCAACTGAATGAGGTGCAAGCTAACAGGCACATAAGCAGGAAAGTACCTTTAGGCTAACGCAGTGCAGCTGCACGCACAGCTAGAGAGAAACTACTTTGCTAACAAAGTACTCTTCCTACCCCTTGCTTTGAGTGCCATGGAGGGTTCAACTTTGAGACTGCTGCCTTCAGAGCTGTTTCTGCAGGGTGGTAATAGTGCAGGACCACAGGAAGCCTCTGATTTAAAGTCTGCTTTCTGCAGGGGTGCAGAAAGTGGCCATCTCAAGAATGAGGTTTATATAGGCCAAGACTGATAACTGTGACAGCATGATGCATTCCCTGGAAAAATAGCAATTGTAGTGCTCTGGAACAAGTCCCTCTGGTCTAAAGTTTGGAGTAACTTCCCACAGCCCCAAGGGTGAGGTTACTGTCATACAAAGCCCTCCTTCCTGACAGGAAGCAGGTAGTTAACCAAGGTCCCACCTGGGCAAAGCACATGAGCATATGATTAACTGCGTGAAGTTAAATTCGTGCCCAACTAGTTCACTGAACTGGAGCCAAAGGATGGAAAAGGTGATAGCAAAGGCAACATGCCATCGAAAATGTGGAAAACAAAAAAAAAGAAGCATGTTACCGGAAACACAACAATCCTTAGGAATTCCTATACTCCAATGTAGTCCTTCTTTTGTCCCTGCTTGCAGCCTAGCACATGCATGGTGTGTTGGAGCAATTCACCCTGGAGGGGTCTCTATTTCAGTGGAAATTATTTTAGGAGTGTCACTTATTCTGATTGCTAGTAGTGATTGCTGATAGTAATTGTGTAGCTTTCTGGCAGAGAAAGTGAGTAGCACTTAAAAGTGAGTAGCAAACAGCAGTGGAAGACCTACAATAAATGCTGCTGTTTACTAGCTATGAACAAATACAGTTTGCTCCAGACTGTGCATCCTTCTGCTAGAGCAGACCCCAGACCTCTGAGCACCACAAAGCAATGAGGACCTGCTATGAATAGACACTGAAGGCTGTTTTGAGAGTCTTCTGACGGTATTAAATGTTTTTTTCAAGACTAGATCTTTCATTTGTCCTTCACGGTATGACACAACAGGAAATTCTATTGCTATGATATATTAACTTGGATATTTTAGTCTTGGCTGTCATTTTGAGCAATACAGACAGTAAAAGCACCAATCAAGTTGAAACAGAATTTATGTCTACTTCAAGGTATTTCACATTTGCTGCTTTGGATAAAATGTGCCAAAGGCAGATGCATTTCTCAGTGACATGTTTGTCTGCCTGAGTCCCCTGCAGCCTCAGTGGTGTCTGGGAGCAGACCATGGAGCAGTGCAGCAGTGCTCCTGCGTCTTCCCTGCAAAACTTTCATCCCACACTTTCAGTGGCAGTGGTCCCCCATGAGCATCTAGTTGTTAAGGTGTCTCACATATCTCCAGAGTGTAAGTAAGCAAATTAAATATCTACAGGAAAGAATGCATATTATTCCCAATGTACAGGGTAAAGTGAAGAAACGGGCAGAGAATGATGGATTATCTCATATCAGATTCCTGTGGGCCTCAGGAGAATATGTGGGTCCCACTCCTCACCACTACATGTGGTCCTTGAAGTTAAGTTGAGCAGCCAGCAGACCCATCTGAAAGATTAGCATACTCTGTGTCTGCAGGGAATGGTTTGATGCTAGAAGTATCTTGTGAAAATGTAGGCACTGTCCTTTGGACCATGTGGTGTGCGATATGAGTTTGATCTTACACACTATATTGTATCCATAGGGGGTCTATAGCAGCACAAGATTGTGATGGATAGAACACCTAAATTGCTGTACAGCAAGGGCAGGATCTGTGCAAACCCACAAGCTTTGACAGGGCCACTGGCCAAAGGACATACATTATCTCCAAGGCATGATGAGAGATGCCATTGTGTTTTTATGGGCCAGGGCTGGGTTGTCTTCATGGCTGTTACCTCAGACCAACCAAAGCTGTCAAACCCAGTAGAACCTGCTGCCCCAGTGCTTGACACAGAGGACATTGTCCAACAAAAGCTGAATTTCTTGCTCCCCAAGAACCTCCTTGTTGTGCCTGAATTCATGTGGAAAGGGAGAACAAAAATCCCTGGGGGATTTCTGTCCTGCTGCTGCTTCCCTGGCACATGACAGGCTGATGGGCATCAGAGCACGCAGGCATTGAACGAAAGAGGAGATCACCACAAAAGGAAGCCAAAAGATCAGGCGCTGCTCCAGGCACGGCTGCTGATATATAAAATATAATCCAGCTGGCATGCAAGACTGGTAACTGCCAAACATATCCCATGAAGAGCTCAGGGTGGTCTCCAGAGCTGGACCATTGAAAGGAAAAAAATGCACTAACGGCAGCAAGATGGGGAAATGTTGCCAAGTCAGGACAAAAGTCATGTGTGTGCCAGTTTCCATGCTTGTGAGGACAGCTCTGCTGTGCCTGCGAGAAAGGACCTACCCATGGGCATGGGCACACATACACAGGCACATGCTCAGCTCTGGCACACACATCCCAAGGTGCCTTGGACTCACACTGCCCTGCGATTCCACCAGTATCAGATGGTGCTGCTGACTCAGAGTGCAGCCTGTGCTGCTGCCAAAGGGGACTTTACTCCCAGCCGTGCATTCCTAGGGCTAGTGCTTGTGTTCCCTCCTGGCAGGCAGGATCCAGGAAAAGGTGCAGCTGAAAACTGACCCAGAGGAAAAATAATGACTCATGTTCAGCCTGACTCAGTTTGCCATGGTCTCTACTTCTGCTGGTGACAGTGCAAGGGAGGCTTTGGACAAGTGCAGCAGGGCCAGTCTTGTCCCTTTTGGTGACAGTGTGAAATCAGATCTGTGCACATGAAATCCCAGACTGGTTCACACAGGTCAGACTTAGACCAGCATTCAAGGGTTTGTTTCAAGGAGACTGTTTTTCTGGACTGTTCTTTTAGACTGAAATAGAAATAAGCATTAGTCTTGTGGCCTGCCACGCCAGCAAGCTCTTTGCCCAGTTTCTGTGCCTCCCAAGAAGACCCATGATCCTTTCTCTTTTGTTTTTGCTATAACGTACATTTGTCTTTAGCTCATATGCTCATCCAAAGCTTGTGCCTCGGCAGACTTCAGCACCACAACATGTTGTCCAGCCTTCACTGGTTGCTCCTCTTGTTTTCATGAGGTTTTGCTAATGGCAGCTGGTATCTGCTGCCGTTGAGTCAGGGGAAGTGCCCACCACATCTCTGTTTTGCAGTCATGTCTCTCATGCAGTCTTGTAGAGACAGTCAAAACTGTCAGGACTTGTGCACTCTTGAAGATAGATCTTCCAGAGGTTGATTTCCTGATGTCTAACCCCTGCATAAGAACCTTGTGGTGGGAGGGGGAGCAGACCTCTCTCCCTCTTATATAAAAGGCCGCAATTCGTTCTGACACAACAAGCATGTTCGTGATCTACACGAGGCTCAGTCCTGCAAGTCTGCTCTGGGCATCCCTGTGGTTAGTACTTGTATTTGTATTTGTGTATTTTTCTGCTCTTCAAGTTTTTATATTCTGGTTTTCTTTTTCATTTGTACATGCCTGGTCAAATAATTTTCTCTTTATGCTATGCTTTCTTTCTTTCCATTCTGCTTTTGTCTCCCAGGGATGTGTCATTTCCTGTTGCTCCCTTCACTGTTTCCATGTGCAGCCCTGCATACCCCTCTCCCTGCATGCCCATTCATTTGCTACTGCCTTGGCCCTGACTGGTTGCCCAGTCTCTTGAAGCTGTTTTGAACTGGAGCAAAACTGTGTGCACACTTGGAACGTCAGTACGTGCACAGACTTGAGATTGCCAGTAATGGTCAGTCAGAGGCCAGAGAACTTCCCAAAAATTCAAACCAGCTTGAGCCAATAGTTTTTGATAATAAACTATGTCAATAAAGAAAATATCGGAAATTTAGAAGCATGTATGTTTACTCTTCCAATATTTTCCATTTACTTTCAATTTTTCCTACTCTCTTCCAGAAAGACATAAATGTATGAATTAAGGATCAGCTCTGGCCCTCCAAATACTAGAAATTAACTTCATGGAGTGCACTGACTGCATTATCTGAGCAGAGCACTCTGACAGTGTGTGTACACGTGGCTACTCATGTGACAGCCATGTGACAGTGTGGTTTCACCAAAGGTGATAGATACAAGCCTTGCATTTTATCAGATCAGATTTCCCCTAAAAAATGGTTGAGTTCTTGAACACAGAAATATCCTAAATGCAGACATTTGCATTTTCAGGATTTTTCAGTCTTCATGCATCCAAAAATAATAATTAAAAAAGTAATCCCCAAATCGCTGAACCAAAAATACTGCTACAAAAAATGCATTTTTATTTTCTGTGTTTTCCAGTGCCTGCCCAGTGTTCCCCTCTCCTAGACTATCAAGCCTCATGCCAACCTGCTAGACTATCTTTCTTGTAAAAAAGTGATATGGGAATGAAGGTGGTGAGTGGCACTGGAAATACACACTATGCCTGATTGGAATCCTTGTGTGTGACAGAATAATGAAAACATATATCTGTCCTCAGTGTTCTGATAACTCATCAGTTATTTGCATTGCACTCCAAGATTCTGTGGTAGCAGGCAGGGCTCTGTGGTTACCCCTAGCAGGAGTAGCAGGAGTGGTTTTAGCCATGCAAGAGGGACTGCTTTGGTGGCTGAATGCAACACCGTGCCCACTGCCATTGGGCCAAAACCTCAAAAGTTCAAAGGTATTTCGTGGGTCATGTTACTTTGGCCACTTCTCCCCATATAATATTGAAATCTTGTGTGTTTTTTGGAAGAGGCAGCTTCCCTTAATCCATCAGGATTATTTCCATTACAAACAAACCTCTCATGGTAGATCTGGAGCCTGTGCTGCCTTGTGCCTGTTGCCTCTGACAGCAATTCCCCATGTCAGGGTGGGGGTGGAAAGTGAGTGTCAACACTCCAGCACAGCGACAGCCCCCCTGGAAGCCACTCAGATCTCACAGATCTCACATCCTGCACCACATTGGTGCCAGCCCCATCAAAGCCTGAGCTAATGCAGAGGGAGAGTGATGGAGCACTGCTGGATGGGGACCCCAGCTCTGGCAGCAACCAAAGAAGGCACAAGAGAGGGCTGAAGGTGGTGGATGGAGGCAATGGGGAGTGAGAGGGGGAGCTCCACAAGGAAAGGACCCAGGAAGATAGAATGGGATGTTGGAGGGCAGCTGAGCAGAGGGATCGAGAGCTGGGGGACGCGTAAGGAAGAGGGTAGGAAGGGGAAAAGATGGTTACATGGGAAACCACGGAAAGGGGGACAGAAGAGGGGAAATAAAGAAAGAGGACTATTTCAGACACCCAGAAGGGAAATCAGGTGCTGGGAAAGGTAAGGAATTATCCAAGGTGACAGAGGTACCTGGGGAGCAGACCAGCAGGAGGGACAGCATGAGGACTGGCAGGAAAGTTGTGGGCAAAAGAGAAAAGGTAATGGGGAGAAGGTGGAGGGAGGCTGGACTTTGTGTAAGAAGAATCAGAAGAAGAAAAAGGGAAAGGATACATGCAGGACATTAGAGTAATAGGATAAATAAAGAAGGAAAGTGGAGAAGCAAGGAACTGCCCAGGATTTCTAGAAACTTCGGTTTATGTAGATCTGTTCCAGCCCAGCCTTTGAGGGTGACTCTCAGGACAGACTCAGGAACCTGTGTTAAACAAACTCTGATTTTTGGAAACGTCCTTCCAATAGTAATGAAGCAGAATGCTTGAAAACTGGCACATTTCCTATTTCACAGAGATGGAAGGAAAGAAAAAGAGTAGTCTTGTCCATAAAGGCAGTAATTACAACCACATGCTCTTAAGGCAGAACTATTTTTAAAAGATCATTCTAATATTTTTTGTTTATTAACTGTCTCTGGGGAGGATAAGTGTAGTAAGTGTAATATGGAATTAAGCAAGCTGTGTTTGCAGTACTGCCTGCTGATGGATGGAGTAGTGCTTGGATGCTGTACATACATGCCTGTGCTGTGCATCTCTGGGTAGCAGGTAGGGAGCCAAGATGCAGTTTCTCCAGTGGATTTAGCCAGCCTGGTATTGCAGTGCTGCTGGATGGGCTGCACTCCCAGAGTGAGAGCTGAGGGGAGGAGGAGACTCTCCTGGCATGGGAGCAATATCTCCCCACCCTGCCTGGGTGACCAGAGGCCCCTGCCAGGCACGGGCCAGCTGGAAAGGAGCTGGTTTCCAGCCACTTCCAACTGGCTTGGCTTCTCCTACCTCACGGGCTGAACCAAGGCAAGGGAATTCAGCCCCTAAAGCATCCAATTCTGCATCCACCAATACTGCCAAATTCACGGAGCAGAGGCTTTATTGCGTGCAAGCAGTGCTGTGAGAGCAAGGCTGAGACCAGGGAGAGAAGTTTTTCCATCAGCTGTCTTGCTGTCGTCTGTTACCTGACAGTGTGATGCTGCTTTTAATCTCTCATATGCTCCTTAAACTGTGTTTGAATTCCATCTATTCAGTTCACAGCTTGCCCATTCCTCACACAGGGAAGGAAAGGCTGCACACAAAAAGAGATGCACGTGGCAATGCTGGTGGGTTTTTTTGGCTCATTCCTGCAGCTTCTGTCCCTGCAGGCTCTCAGCTGAAGTCCAGAGGGGAGAAGGAGGGTGGCAGGAGGGTGCAGCCATGGCTGCAGTGCAGAGGCAAGTCAGCCTGATGGACTGTAGGAGCTCTGCCACTGGCATCAGTCCGTGCCACGTGTGCTTCCACCCCATACCTTGCAACCCGCCCTCTCCGTGCCCCCAGCCCACCGCTGGGGTGTACCAAGGACAGACAGTGAGTGCGGCTGATCACAGGTTGGACAAACCCTTCCCTGTCTGGTAGTGCCGCCTGTAGGGAAAGCCACGTGCCAGCTGTGCCAGTGCCTTTCTGCAGCTGCCCATGGGGATGTACATCCCTAACAAAAGCTACTGTGTTTTAGCACCCCAGAGCAGAGGCTGCTGCTGAAGGAGTTCAGCAGATGGCACAGGCTGACACCAGGCACTGGAGCTCTCCCCCTAAGGAATTTCTCTGTGCTAAAGTGTGTTTAAAACTTTGAAAAGCATTAGGAAACGCAGCGGCTAAGTACACTCTCCCTGCGTTTTAAATATCTTGTTTACTGCATGTGGCATTGAAAAGCCACATTTTGATGTCATGTTCAAAGAGGTGTGTATGTCGGTGAGTAGCGAGGGTGTGGCCGCCCTGCAGACATACTAGAGGGCTGGTGAAAACCTGCCTGTGGTGCTGCATGAGGAGGCATTTGCCCACAGCAGCGACTTAAAGACAGCAGGAAAGTAAAATTCTGTAAAAATCAGATGACCCAAGCAGCAAGCTCCTTGGGATATCCAGTGGGAAGAAATGGCATTTGTTCCATGAAAATGTCATGAAAATCACTGAACAATGTTTAAACAGAGCATGGATCTTATGAGCAAGAGAACAAGAGAAACATTAGTTTCTCTTGGAACAAGAGAAAAATTAGTATGAATACCAAGAATAAAAATTCTCAGCATCTTTAGCTCTTGAAAATCTCTGCTTACAGATGTGAAAACAGCTTTGTTCATAACTGTCAAGGTTATAATGTCACAAAACAAACTTCCTGAGATATTAATCTGGTTTTATAGGTCTTTCCTTACTGATATAAGTGCTCTTGGAAAATGGTCTGGGCTCTGGCATCTCATTAGAAATGGAGATATAGTGACTGAAACAGACTGTAAACAACCCTGTGTACGACCAGGCTGTGTCTTTGCCACGGCCCATGTTGTGATACTCTGTTCATGCCCATGCTGGTTAGGACCTTGTTTTTCAGAGATGCTGATAACAAGCAATTCCTGCTCATGTCAGGAACGTTTCTGGATGCAGAAAGATTTCAAGAACTAAAAATCAGGTCAAATGCAGTTTTCTGTTTTGCTGTTTCCATTTCAGTATCTCAAGAACACCCCGTTGGTATAATGTGGAACAGCATGAACCCACTCCCTGCTTCCCTGCTCTGTGCTAACATGTTGCTACTCGTTACTATAGTTATATTGATTATTTTTAATAGACTAGGGAATTGCCGTGGAAACTGCCAGTCCATTTCTTCTCCTTCTGCATCCCAGTATCTTCAATTAGCTCATAAATGTAGTCTGAACTAGGTGTCTCTCATGGCAGCATCTGGGTTCAGCTGTGTGCATCATTCTTGAGGGGTTCACAGAAGGAAAAGCAGGCTAAGGGAAGTGAGAAAAAAAAGGTCTCCTACCAGTGGGAAATGCCTGGTGCCCTGAACACAAAGTAAGTTGGAAAGCACTGGGCTAGCTCAGCTTCTCTTCAGCAAGGAGTGCCTGTGAGTTTACATGCTTCAGCTTTGCCAGAGTGTGCTATAGAGCTGTCATTGTTTCTCTTATTAGCTTAATAGCTTGTATGAGCTATATGGCCATATATAGCTGACATGGACCTTAGCTGTACTTTCTGTGGACTTCTGCTTGTTGGTTAATGCATGACTACCTGCCAAGCCAGGAACTCCCTGGGAAGTACAGGCATAAGCAAATGACAACAGAACTATTTGCACATGGAACAGCCTGGGAAATTCCCAGATACTCAGGGGTTTAATAAAAGAAAAATACTATTTGTATGGCATAAGGCCTGAAGCAGAGGACAGCTTCACTCTTCAGGCTAGTTTAATACCAGGAAAAGCTATCTTCATTCTGCAATAGATCATAAAATGATAGGAAATAGAGATGGAAGCTTCAGGAAGAATCTCAAATATCAAGGCAAGATCAGCCAGATTTGAACTGCCTCAGAGAGCTCCCTTCCCATGCTTCCTTATCACTGATATTGGGAGACTTTTCTCCAAAAGCTAAACAGGATATCTGACAGTACACTTGTTTTAAAACACTCCCTTCTTGTCTTACCTGTTATTTCCATGGAAAATTGTTTTTTCCTTTCTCCCCACAGCTTTTGCTTTCATGTCTCCCTGGCCTTTGCACCAAAGATCCCACTCCAGGGCAGTCCTGCCCATGTTGGTTATGCAGAAAATGATGGTCAGAAGGGTCCCTGCTGTAGAAAGGTCCTGCACGAACTTCAGACAAGACCTTTGTTCAGACCTATTTACTGCATTTACGCCATCAATGCTGTCAGAGCCAGAAGGACATAAAAAACTGCCTGCTCAGGATATTCTCTGTGCAAGCACACACACCCCCACACACTGCAGAGCCTCTACCAAGGCAACCCATATTTTTGCTGGCTTTTGGATTCTTTGCATAAAAATTGCAAAGTAACTTTCAAGGTCAGGGAAATGGGAAGAAAGCATACAGGACCAGGTAAAGTGGTGGCTTGTTCTCTTGGGTTATCATAGAAGGGTGATCTGCAGTATTCTCACTGTGGTAAGTGTATCAGAACATTCAAAACACATGGGAATAGCTAAAAAATTAATTCAGTGTCAGCCAGACCAGCTTGCAACACAAATATTTTTTCCTACTGTCAAAATGTGATTGGATGCTTTATTTTATTTGTGAGAAAGGGCTGAGTGGGCATCTTGAATGGATTAATTTCCCTTCTTACATAAGCTTAAAAAATTGCCCACAGAGATAATCTATATGAAAATTTTCATGTGGTAACAACTCTTTCCCTTAAATTTTATCTTTTTTTTTTTTTTTAATTCTAAAAATCCATCTTTACAATAAATTAGAGCTGTGGGGTTGTGTAATTTTGGTTTTCCTTCTAATTACAAAAGCAGTGCCCCAGGGTTGGCAAAGACTTTTATTCACTCACCTCCATGAACTAGTACAGTGCCTGCTTTGACCAGTGCTATTGTATTCAATGTCCTGATCTTTTTTATTTATTTCTTATAGAGGGCACAACAGCTAAATAAAATTTCAGATGTTGCATTGTCAGTGAAAGCCTTTCCATCTCTCTCTGCCCTGCATTGCTTTTCTTCATCACCCATTCTCACCCCCACACCGGCATTGCCAGGCAGGGATGTGGGAAAGGGTGCAGCCCACCACTGGAGAGAGGCAAGAAGAGAAGGAAGGAACTGGTGTGTTTACATGGATAAGGCTGTAGAAAACGTGTAAGACTAGGAAAGTCTGGGATTCTAGTACTGTATCAAAAGCTTTTCGGCTTCCTGAAACCAATCTGACAGTAATAAACTCTCCATTTCACATTTATTCAAAGGACATTGACAGGTTCAGCTTTTATCAGTGTTTTAACTTCACACCACATCAGGTACTTCCTGTTCTCCCTCACATGAAGCTCATGTGAAAGCTTCAGGCTGCCAGAAACCACTGCAATGGGCTTGGGCTAATTTGGCAGGAATGTGATTGTTTGATCTCATTTGTCCTCTTTGGACAGGTTGTCCTCAGGTCTGGTACTATCATGAAACCACAGTCTTGAGAGAAGGCACATGCTGTGACTGGGGAGTTAGAGCACAAGATCAGTGAAAGGGAGAATGAAGGAATGAAAAAAAAGAAGAACAGAAGAGGTAAAGACGCTCAACATTCCCAGGGAATAAGTAAAGCAGTGGACCACTAAATTCTAGATAAAATTCTTTGGGGATAAGTACCCAAAACAGGCACGGGGAGGGGAAAGGATAAGGTCTATTATTTGGATGAACCCTTAAGCTAAAGTACTTCCTACACAAGGATGACTTCAAAAGAGGCAGCATATGAGGTGGGCAAACACTCCTCATCCCATTTTATGGGTGAGGAGGTGAAGATTGGCATAGGTGGGCGGTGGGGTTTTCCAGCACCTTGCAGGAAACCCTGGAAAATTCTAGGCATCTCTCAAGTCCTTGCAGGTGTCCCCTTTCCAGATGGAAGATGAGGAGTCATGGTGACCAGTTTCTGCTTCCTGCAGGAAGATGTCCAGCTTGCTGGCATGGCCAGAGGTGGCACAGCTGAGGGCAAAGGGCTGAGGAACCAAAGAATCCACATTTCCATCTCCCTCATGAGCACGACTTCTGGCAAGCTTTCAATATATGCTAGCAAAGGCAAAAACCGTGTCAAAGGGTAAACAGCTTCATGGGTAAACAAGCCATGAACTTTCCAAGATATGATAACCTCATCCAAAATGTGTTCTGACAGGTGGTCTTTTGTCTTTCTTCACATACTTCTGCTCCTGAGGACCTCCTATGGCAGAATCAGAAACAGAAGTGAAAACAAGCTCTTCAATCTCCAAGTACATCACATTGTTCCTTAAAGGAGTTTGTCCCATAGCAACACTTGGCTTAAATTCACATGAAACTACTTTTCAATTTAGCACATTTCTCTCTCAGTGTTTTCTGTCTGAGTTTTGTAGGCAGGACTCAGAAGCTGAGATCCCAGCATGGCATGGGCTAAGGGGAAAAAGAACAGCTGAGCCCACCAATACATTAAAAATAGACATGGTAGCTATGCCTGAAAGGGACAGGGCTCTGCAACCATGCTGTCTGGCTCAGCATTCCCCTCAGATCAAAACACCAGAAGCAGAAAGGAGGAACTCACTCTTTCTACATGGTTTCACTCATATCCTGCTGGGGACAGATCCCATTTCTTTAACAATGCGGATCTGGCTAAAGAGGAGCCGGAACAGTAAATATTGATGTGTACAGAGATCATAAAGCACTGCTCATTTTTGTTTTCTTGAAGTATTATGTAGAAGCAATAGTAAGTGGGTCTCTTGTCTCTTTTAAATGTCTCCAGGGAAATGTGAGGGTTCCCTGATTTTTTGTTTTAATTGGATGAAGATGAAGAACAGAAGATGGAATTATTAGTCTGGAACTCAGCATGCTCAAAAAAGAGCATTTCTGGGCTGGGATGTTCTTGAGAGAGTACTTATGGATACCTAGGAGTTTTTCATGGCATTCATCTGGAATTTGCCTTTCCTCCCTTAATCTTATCCCCTTTGGGGAGATTTTCACAGAACTGCATGAGCAATTCTTATAGGAGAGCTAAAGTAATTTCTTCCTGCTTCTTTTATGTAACTGGCAGAACATTTAACTGTTTGATTGCTATTGATATCCTTGACTTGGGAATTAGAAACCTAAGTATTTTTGGGATTTGAGCCAAACCTTTGTGAAGAGATCTCCTTTTTGTGTTTATAAAGTTTGTGGTCAGTCTCTCTACAGCTAGGTGCCAAAATCTGCCTTGAATCTGAGTGTTCTCAGTCATACACCCCATATTCCTTTGCCAAGCTTGCAAGGACAAAATCTACCCCTCACTGTTAAAGCTGTAGGCTGTACATCCTGATCTTCCTCTGTTCCCATCCAGGTCATAGGGTGAGAGCCAATCCATGTCCTGGCAGCTCAGGCAGGATGTGAAATGGGGATATGTGGGGATGTTCATCAGAGGAAGAAATTTGCTCACATGTAAGTTAGATCAAAGAGAAGCCTAAGAAATGCAATTCCCAAAGCAAACAAAATGCAGCTGGATGCAATTACTGGAGTGAGCTCTGTCCATTCTCTGGCTGCCTTGGGTTCTTGCACCACCAGTAGTCACTAATGGAGCTTTTTGACATCAGAAAAAGAAACCAGTCACTTCAGCCCTACTTTGGCTGGCTTTAAAGCATGTGCTTTCTTGCACTGTTTCTACAGAATGGATCTTGAAAGATGTTTTGGCTTTGACAGACCTTTTTGAAAAGCTCAGCTGACCTTTCCTGAGAGCTAAGACAGAAGTGAGCTGCCTGCATCATTTCCCCCTCACTCCTTGACAGCTCCATAAAAATAATAATACTTACAACTGGCATCTGACATTTACATTGCCTGAATAAAATGACCTCAAAGGAGAGAAGCTTTCTGACATACAAAGTTTGTAAAATGACAGTGAACTTGTGTATTCTGCAAAATAAAATATAAAAATAAGTGGGACACAGTGAAGGGGGAATAGCTCAAGTGAAGTTTGACAGTTTTACTCTGTACCTGTGCTGCATCACAACCCAAATTACTCTTTTCTGCCTTGAATGTCTGGATCAGTTTCCTCACTAGCATTTCTATTATAGCCAGCAGTCAGGATAACAGGGGCAGGTGGAAACAGGTTCTGAACTTGCTCCATCTCCTGGCTGCTGGGTTTTACTATCTGCCTGTGAAATCCAGCTTCAGACCCTGGGCTTTCATTAACTTCCTACCCTGTGAAAGCCTTCTTTAAAACAATGATATCATACTCTGGGTACTCTCATCAAACCAGAGCCAAACCCCTCTACCACTGCCAAACCTAAAGCAATGCTGAGACAATATTTGAAGACACAAGCAGGTATCAGAGTGCATGGTAGCCTGTATTTCTAGAGAATGCCAGCTGCTGCACTGGCAATCATGTTGCCTACATGAAGAAAGACTGGTCTCTTTCTGCACCTGCGATTTCCTAGTACTTACATTTCAGCCTTTTTAGGTCCATCATCTCTGTCAGTCCTTTAGTATATATAACAAAGATTTATATTCTTAAGGATTACTATTGGTATTGCAAGATATTAAGGTAATAGGGAGAAAGAACCCTGACAAGATTGTTTAGTAACACACTGAGGATAATGCAGTTTATAGGTTATCTCCCTTATTTTTTCATCTTTTGCCTTTCTCCACATGTCTCTGCTCCTTGGCCATTTAAATGGAAAACCTGTTTAGATTCAACAAATTGCATTTGTGATTTTCACATGTAACATTTTTTTATTGAATCAATATGTGCAAATAAAATCTATAAAAAATTAACTGTTGTGCAGCCTTCTGCCATGCAGAAGTCCCTGACTCACTCAGTCCACAGTGCCTATCTAAGCTATTTCATCAGCCACAGGGAAAAAGACACACCAACAAAAAAGAGTGGTAGATCCATGAGCTAGTCTCTCACTGGGCACAGAGGAACTGAGGGTCTCTAAACATGTGACCACAATTTCCAATATCATGGTGTTTCCAGAGAATAATTTTGGGGCATTGTTGGAAAACACAGGCATTTATGCTGACTGAATATTTAGATTGGGATGGGCTTTTTGAATAATGGTTACTGATACTCCTGCTTACAAGGCTTATTTGTTACTTCGGTGATTCAAAGGAACAATTAGATTTTCAAATCTGCCTTCCTGTAAAACAGTAGGCCATTATGCCTCATCCACTATTCCTGTCCTGAGTGCAATAATTCACTTCTGATGCAAAAATAATGTGTTTACATCAGGCTTATGGAAGAAAGTAAAGAACACATAGATGGCGAATTTGTCTTGTCATTCAGTGTGTTCTTGATTGTTGGGTTTATATAAGTGTACGCACATACACATACACATGCACATACTTGAAGGCAGGTTATGGGAATATATCTGATTTCTCACATTAATTAGTTTGGCTTCATTTTCCAGCCACTGTTACTGTAGCACTATATCTACATAATTAGAGATAATTCAAACCTTATGTATTTTCTCATGAAGTGTCACCATGAAACCATGCCAACGTTTTTGTCATAATTGAACTCCTCAGGTAATTTTGTTTGCTAGCTTTTTTGTTTGTTTGTTACCTAGCATAGTACCTAGCTTGTACTTCCTCCTTAATGAGGAACTTTGCAGGTTTGTGTTGAAGCTATTTTCAGTGAATAGTTCCAGTTTACCAAGAGGTCAAGATCATTATGGTCACCAGTCTCAGCCTGTGTTGTAAAGTATTTGAACCTTGATAGTGTACCCCAGCCAAACCATTTTTAGTTATTTTTACCAGAGCCCTCAGAGTGGGACCAGGCTGAAATTGCCCTCACCGGCTTCACCTGGCTTTTCCACCTTCAGCTGCAGCACAGCAGCCCCAAGAGGGTTTCTAAGCTCCAGGCTGAAGGTTTGAGGGGAGAAGAGGTGGGACAGGCTTATATCTGCTTTCTGTCCTTTGCTGTCTTGCTGTTTGGATTTCCTGGACTAACTTGGCTGCTGATCACTGGGTGAGTTTTGTTGCTGTCATCATCTCGATGCTGCTTGCCTGGGTCAGGAGCCCCACCTGTTAGAGCCCTTAGGAGTTCATCAAGGACTGAAAGGTAAACTGTGCTAAATTGGGAAAGAAGAAGCTGAAAACCTAAATACCAAGACAGCAAGGAATAGATGAAAAAGGACTGTGCTGCACTAGATTAAAACCAACCATATTATCAGAAAAGCGTGTGTGGAGCTCATGGGCAAAATAGAGAGACCAATCAAGCAATGTGTGATGTCCTGCACAGCAGTTGCAAAATGTATATGTACTGTATTATGGATAAGGTGTAAAATGTATTGGTAGAGTAGTATGTACACGTAAGTAAAATGCATAAGTACTGTGTTATGTAGAAGTTGTAAAAAGTGTAAGTAAGAAAATGTATAAGTAGAGTGTTACGTATATGTATAAGTAGTATAAGATAAGCAAGTGAAATGTGCAAGTAGGTAGAATGTATAAGTAAGGTATTATGTCAAAGTTGTGAGATGTGTGAACACAGGGGTATTTTAAACAATAAGATGCTTCTGCATAATCAGATTGATTTGTAGGTCAGAAGGCATGAGTTGCTGCAAGCCTGATCTTCTGTATTTCTTTCATCTTATCTCCTCAAAAGCAGTGTGGCCAGCAGGTCAAGGGAGGTGATTCTCTCCCTCTGCTCAACCCTTGTGAGACTCCACCTGGAGTACTGCATGCAGTTCTGGGGCCTCCAACATAAGAAGGAGGAAGACCTGTTGGAACAAGCCCAGAAGAGGGCCACAAAGATAACCAGAGGGCTGGAGCAGTTTGGGTTATTCAGCTTGGAGAAGAGAAGGCTCTGGGGAGACCTTATAGCAGCCTTTCAGTACCTAAAGGGGGCCTACAAGAGAGGTGGAGAGAGACTATTTACAAGGACTATCCCCTGGTGATAGGACAAGAAGGGATGGCTTCAAACTGAGACTAGAGTTAGATTAGATATTAGGAAGAAATTCTTTACTTGAAGGGTAGTGAGGCACTAGCACTGGTTGCCCAGAGAAGTTGTGGATGCCTGATCCTTGGAGGTGTTCAATGCCAGGTTGGATGGGGCTCGGAGCAACCTTGTCTAGTGGGTGGCATCCCTGCTCGTAGCAGGGGGATTGGAACTAGATGATCTTTAAGGTCCCTTCCAACCCAAACCATTCCATCATTCTATGTGACACTTAGGGACATAGTTTTGTGGTGGATTAGGCAGTGCTGGCTTAACAGCTGGACTTGATAAACTTAAAGGCTGTTTCTGACCTAATGAATCCATGGTTCTAAGATTTTGTACATGCAAGCTACTTTTAGTAACTAAACACTTCAGTGGGTGAAATCAGGGCTGTCTTACAGTAAATATTTTTCATGACTTGGCACCACATGATCTTGACACCAGCCACACATACCACATTGAATATGGTATCAGGGTAGATGGCCTATGGTTATTTGCATCTTCTTCTGTGTTCTGTTTAAATACTTCCGGGCTCGGGATTTTCTCAAGTATATCAGGACTTATCAGAGATACTAACAGAAGGCCATTGGTGTTTTGTGGCTTATTTTTTTCTATGACTCCTGGAGGAAAGCCATCAAGATCCAGGCTGTAATGCATATTTGGATGTTTTAAAATCCTACTTGAACCTTTTTAAGAAAAATACATTATGCAGAAAATGATCCAGAAAATAAAAAAAATATGTTGATTGCAAAATTGTTGTGCTTTGTTTACAGAGCACTGGTTGCAGTATAAAAATAGTCCTTTTAATTAGTTTCCTAAATTGAATTCAGTTATAGTAACATATTCCAAAGCAGGATTACTAAATCCAAATCCATGAGATCAGAAAAACGTATTTGTGGGCAAATGATGCTTATTACTGCAACTTGTGACAAGGATTAGCTTTACAAGAAAGCTGCAGCCTAAGGAAACAGTGGGGAAAAAACCCTCTCCCATTTTTAGTAGCTTTGCTGTGCACATCAATGCACTTAAGTTACACTTACCCTTTAATACAGATAATGCAGTACCTAAATTCAGCACTGTAGGTGAAAACATGTAATCCTTTGGTTGCACCGCCATTAGAAGATAAGACTTGTGAAACATTGCATTCTAATTTGTTACAAGACTTGCACTGCTGGGAAGTCATGGCTCAAATTTGCAGTTGTGGGTTCTTTGAATAAATGCTAGATAGAGGGAAATCTCAGGAATATTTCAGGAATATTCCTTAAGAAATTATTCTGGTTTTGTATTTCTTAAAAGAAGAATGTGAAAATGAGATTTAACTGTAACTTCCCTTGCCATCTTTCTTGTTGACACAATTATTTACTCACAATGTGTGAATAGCTGCTAGTGACCAAACTGCTCTGCAAATTGATTTTTTATTTGCTGTAGTACAGGTGAGTTTCTACCACTGTGTTTATTTGCTAAATTTGCCCTTGTGCTGGCCTTATTAGAGCTAGGTACAGAAGCCATTCTGCCTCACACTTCTTGCTGTGCTTGCTTTCAGGAGTGACATGATTGTTTCTGATGGCTGTCTGGCTCCAACTTCATCCTAAAAATCCCACCAGAATTTTATTTTTTTTTTCTTGGGAGACATTGACATAAATAGGGATGAAGAACTCCAGAAACTATGAAATCTTTTTTTTTTCACTCAAGCAGGCTGTATGTGGGACATTTTTCCAACAGTAAATAGAACTCTGTCAGATTGATTGCTTGGGTGTACAGTTTGTATTTAATTTTCTGTCTTCACCATCACACAGATTTATTGCAATGTCCATATGGAATAAACAGCAGAACTGGAGACCCAGATCCCTAATGTGCCTTCTACTGATAAGGCAACTCCTCCTGTTCAAAGGGGACTCAAGGCATCTTTAATGCCTGTGTGGAGACAAGACACTCAACCAGAAGACTTTCTTGAATGATAAAGAGGAAGCAGATCCAGACTGGAAGATGGAGAAGCCAAATTCTGTAATGTTCCATCTGTTCTGGTTAGTGAGATACTTTCGTGGTTAGATAAGTAAAAATTTTACTTGATAGACACCCTAAGGTTGGTCTGGTTCATGCCAGAGGTTGATTTGTCTTCTGCATATTTCAGTATGATGCATTGGTAAGAGAAAGTGCTCTTTGGCAAACCAGAAGACAGCTTCTGAAAAAAAGGCTAAACCTCTGTTGAAAAGGAGAGGAAAGTCTCATCTGCTAATTTTCTAATTGCAAAAATTAGGCTAAATTCTCATTTAGCAATTTATTTTAAGGGCTCATCAGAAAGCCTGTCTACTAGCTTGGAAAGTTATGCTCCATCCAATTTGACTTTCCACAATTGTCACTGAGGATGAAGTCTATTTTCTGGAATGTTCCTGCAAGAAAAAATATTTCTTCCTTGAAAAATGAAGCTGCCAGGACCAGAGGAACAGCTGGAGTTCATTGATTTTTAACTTATGACAAACACCCCTCGTTATATTTTGCAGTTTGAAGTCAGCTTTCGTTACTTCCTGAGGAGAGAAAATGCTATGTTTGCCTTCCTGATTGGGCTGCAACAGTTTATTCATTTCCTAGGAATGCTAGTTCAGTGCTTCCCTTTTTTTAAAACCACTCAGGCAGAAGTTTGGGAACATCCAAGGTTATTTTAAAGCAATTTGCACTCTGTATTTCATTATGCTGTCTCCCTGAACTGCTCAGATATCCAAGAGCATCCAAATGACACTGTCACAGAAGCATGTCTTCATTCTGGCAGCCCATAAGCACAACAGTGCTCACATACCCACACATACATTACTCGCACTTAAGGCTTTGTGGGTGTAAAGCTGATGTGCTAATGTGAAGCAGGTTGTTTTGGCCTCTGCTTCTTTTCTGTAAAACCCCAGCACCACATTGTGATATGGATGTACTCTGGAGCACAGTGTTAGCACAAGGCACAGCTCTGCTGTCAAAGCAAGTGCTGCTGCCTTGAAGTGAACCTGTTATGGGTGACTGGGATTTCCATTTTCCACCAAGGTGCTTAGATGCCATTAGAGTGATGAGGGGGAAAAAACTTTTTAAATAAGAATTAAACCCAATGAACCTGAAGGCACTTCAACTAGCTGTGCTGCCATGGCACAATCTTACTGTGGTTGGTTTCAGTGATTTATTATTAAAGTCACAGGAAGTACTGTCAGGTGTAGAGCTGGGCAGTTTGTTAAACCTATTGCTGAACAGATTAGCGGAAAGCTTAGAGAAAGAGTTTGCTTAAGAGACCTTTTGAAAGTGATTGATTTGGCATGGGCCAGATTTTTTTTTTTTTTTTTTAACCAATATAGTGCAAAACTTCAGTATGCCCCATCTAGATACAAAACTAGAGTTGCTTGACTGAGTTTTCCTCGGATTTTAGGAATTACTTTCACCCTATCCTTTCTTCTCTTTCTTTCCCTGACTCTCCCAACAAAGGATTTGAAGAGCAATCTCAGTCTTAATTTGACTGAACAAACCAAGTGTTTTAAGTAAATGCTGCCCTGTAAATAACCCAATTCTTCCCCCTTGTGGCATTTCTAGCAAGAATCACAATTTGAGTTGTTTATGGTAAACGTTTCTCAAAGCTGACAGGTGCAAGTCCTTGTGCTACATTTGTAGCTACAGGCAGGGAGAGAGAGGAGGACAGCAGAGGAATGAAGCAGAATTAGAAGATGGCTTGTGTCACTTTTGACGTGAGCTCAGGGCACAGCAGTGCTGCACCTCCAGGTACGGCGGTGCCTGGCGTGTGCCAGCTGCCCTGCAGGGCACGGCCTGGAGGACAGTGTCTGGCTCTGCTGAGAGGCTATTCTGTTTCCAAGGGACTCGTGCTCTGCCAGAGACACCATTTAACTCCATGCTACCCCAGTGATCGCTGGAGTCAGCTGAGGGAGCATGTCCCTGCAGAGAAGAGTCACTCCCCAGCAGTGCCTGATAAACAACCTGCTCTTCTTACCCTTGTCCCTCGACATTCATTTAAACAGAACCCACCGAGGACTTCTGGCATTTGATGTGCTGTCAATGCAATGAAGATTTTTTTTTTTTCTCACAGGTCATTCATTCCTGTGACTTGGGACAGCAGTGGCAGAGGATAATGCTTTCAATGTGCCATTACAGAGCAGAGAGCAAGTTTCAGAGAAACTGCAAATGAATTTCAGGATATAATACCATTCATTCATTTTATGAAGTTATCAAAATATAACTTAGGGAAGGGTTTTGCTTGCCACTGCTTTTCCTGTAGGGACTTGGAGCAATAAATCTGTACAGCAAATAGCTCTGCTTCTCCACATTTATCCTCATTGTTTAATGCCAGATCCCTGCCTCAATATACACTTAAGCTTTTTTAGGTTTGCAATGAAAAAGAAACCAGACTTCCTGGAGAGAAGGGAGGGAATGCTCTTGGTTCGTGTCACAGAAATTCCTGTTTGAAGCTCTGGTTCTTCAGCCCCAGAACATCTTTGAGCTCTGTGAGCTGCTGTGAGTAACTACCAGGTGTTACAAGTGGGGCATCGAGTAATTTAACAGCAGAAAAGTACTCCTGTCATTTAACTGTCTTTAACTAAGGCAGAGCTCAGTAGCATCTGCACATTTTTTTCTTTTACTACATACTGCAGACAAGGTAGGGGGGCACACATTTCCACTACAATTTTTCCTCCTTGGAAAATCAGAGCCTAAGTCTACTTTTGACATGAAAAATAAAAAAAAAAACCAAAACCAAACCCACACACTTTTCAGTCTGTTTCAAAAGCCTGGCCTGGAGAGACCCTATAAATTTGTGCTGCAGTAAACCAGCACTTTTATTTTTCATTCTGAGTCTTGAAATAGCAACAACCTCCTATTTAATTTCCCTGGTAACTGTATGGAAGAGAGTAGAGTATTCATTGGCATAGATCTACAGAGCAATAACTGAATTTCATGATGAGCAATTTCAAAATATCCTGTGTCTATGCCCCTGCAGGATATTTTTTTCTTAATTCTCCTGAAAAACCTGCCCGTAATCAACTCTTTTTACACTGTCCTGTTTGTTCCCACACAGGTTCCCGTGTCTTTGATTACCAACCACATTGGTCAGATCCATCAGTCTGCTGTTCTGCAGCACCACAGATACACAGTGTCCATAACCCTGAAATGCATTTTGTAGCTGCTGTGAGTTGATGGAAGTCTCAGGTCATCAACTGAATACAGCTGAGGACACAAAGGAACTGGGAACTAGCCCCAGCATTGCAGCTTAAAATGGCAGATCCATGTGTTCTGCACAAAAATGTTAGAAAACTGGTTTTTTTGGTCACCTTCTCTGGTTGAATCACTCAGACATAATGAGGAGGTGGGTCACTAAGGGGAGAGCCAAGGCTGGGCTGAGGTAGTGCAGTTCAGGGTGGTGGAAGCAGCTGCTCAAACCACGGTTATTTTGGAGATCCTTCATAAAAGTCAACTTTGTCAGGTTTATACACAACCAGTTTCCCTGTGCTATTGATTAAAGTTGGTCACCTTGACTACATCTTACCTTGCAAAAGCAGTTCATGGACAGCAGGCAGCTGATTCCTTCCCACAACTAGACTGGGAAACAGTCTCCTGTGAGACAGCTGAAAACACACTTTCTGGAACATGTGTTGGAATATCTCCAGTAAGATGGACACATATCTGCTTCTGTCTGATGACTGTATCCAGGCCTTTTCATAATTATGGTGATATAGCTTCTGTTGCCTGTCTGCGATGGTGTGAGCGGAGGCAGGCCAGTTGAGGGGGTGATACTGGATTATTGGATTACAGAGATACAGCTGTCAAGTCCTGTTCTGGCAGCTACATGTCTACATAGGCTTTGTAGGGCAGTCACAGCTTGCAGTTTGGGACAGCATTAACTGAAATTTAGGATATAAAATCACACATCCCTTGCCCACAATGATATGCTTTAAAATGCTTGGTTTTATCCTTCTGTAACACAGTGTACTAAAGAAGGTGTTTGGTATTGGATACTGATTTATAAACTCTGAGCCCAGGATAGAGAGAACTACCTCATCTGACCACCTGAAAAAACAGAGCATTGCATTTCACCCACTTATCCCTACACTGTGTAGTTATTTGAGAACTTGATTGGAAGATGTTTGAGTTGAATGTACATGAAGGGATAAAAACCCCACTGGTTCCCTTGTCATTTATTCCCATGGTTTATTCCCCACTCCACCCCTGTGCTTAAAAAACACGTGTCTATATTCTCACCTAAAAACATGAAGGATTTCTCACATGGTATTAACTGGTTTATATTAGTTCACATCACGACTTTTTCTCTGCTGGTACAAAGGGCCGTGTAGGAGCTGGTACCTCCTCCTGGTGCAGGCAGGAGGATGACAGAACTGAGCCAAGGCATAGGTGATGCACAAGCCTCAGCCTGGCTTCCGTGTGACTCCCCTGGTGCAGACAACTGCTACTGGCATGGGCTGCCTGCCTCACCTGCTCAGCATCACCTCTCTCTCGGGACCTGCCTGTCAGTGTAACTGCTCCCGCACCTCTGTTGCAGAAAGGATGGCCGCCTCTCACAGAGAGGTGAAGGCAGCAGTAAATGAGGAGCTGAGGTATCTTCCTATCAAGAAGCTGCAACTCCAGAATCTCCACTCTAAGGCAAGCCTCGGGTACAAGGCTTCATGTTATTTGCTTCATGAAGTAAAGCCTGTCCTGGGAACACCAAGCCAAACTAAAATGTATATTGATTGATGTGTTGTCTTCCCTGAAGCTGTACCACAAACATCAACACAGTGGCAGCTATGATGTCCTATTGTTGTAAAGTATTTAAACCTTGATAGTGTACCCCAGCCAAACCATTTTTAGTTATTTTTACCAGAGCCCTCAGAGTGGGACCAGGCTGAAATTGCCCTCACCGGCTTCACCTGGCTTTTCCACCTTCAGCTGCAGCACAGCAGCCCCAAGAGGGTTTCTAAGCTCCAGGCTGAAGGTTTGAGGGGAGAAGAGGTGGGACAGGCTTATATCTGCTTTCTGTTCTTTGCTGTCTTGCTGTTTGGATTTCCTGGACTAACTTGGCTGCTGATCACTGGGTGGGTTTTGTTGCTGTCATCATCTCGATGCTGCTTGCCTGGGTCAGGAGCCCCACCTGTTAGAGCCCTCAGGACTTCATCAAGGACTGAAAGGTAAACTGTGCTAAATTGGGAAAGAAGAAGCTGAAAACCTAAATACCAAGACAGCAAGGAATAGATGAAAAAGGACTGTGCTGCACTAGATTAAAACCAATCATATTATCAGAAAAGCGTGTGTGGAGCTCATGGGCAAAATAGAGAGACCAATCAAGCAATGTGTGATCTCCTGCACAGCAGTTGCAAAATGTATATGTACTGTATTATGGATAAGTTGTAAAATGTATACGTAGAGTAACATGTGTAAGTAAGATGTATAAGTAGTGTGGTATGTGGAAGTTGTAAGTTATAAAATTTATGAGTAAGTGAACTGTGTAAGTTATGTATAAGTAGAGTATGTCAAAGTTGTGAGATGTGAGTGGAGTGTATTTTAAACAATAAGAAGCCTCTGTGTAATCATATTGATTCGCTGATCAGAAGGCATGAGTTCCTGCATCCTCTGTTCCTCCGCCCTACTGCAAAAATTTGCTTTCCCCATTCATCTGACTCTACAGGGAATTTGAATTGGCTTATTATTAGTAGAAACACTGTTTTTACACTTTGTTTTTCTGATGTATTTATTGCTCAGTTACCTTGCGACTGCATAGAACTACTACTAATGACTAATAACTTTGTTTAATCTGAAAGAAATGCTGAGATGACCAGAAGCTCCTCCATTATTTCTTTGAAAGCAAAAATTGTCCTAGACCCATGTCGTGGTAGTCCTAGATAACAGCAGGAGCACCAGAGCTTGCAGCTTCTGTTTCTGGCCCTCATGAGCTGTGGGTAGTCAGGCTGGAAGCTCGCAGCCAGTCTGCCATGGCTGCAGTGGCTCCTGCTGGGAAAGAAATGGTAATTTCACCTCTGTGCTGGGGCAAATGTAGGATGAGCTACATGGTACACGTTCCTGCAAATCACACTGTTTCTATGACTTCCAAATTCCTGGGACTAAGAACAGCCCCTCATTGCATTTTCTTGTAGAAAATCAGTGTGGCACCTGAATGTGAGGCTAAAGGATGTGCCTGAACAGTAATTCTGTGACTACTCTCAGCACCCACCCTCAACTCAAGAGAGTCTCAAGCTAAGGTGGTCCTGCTGCTAAAGATATCATTCTTGTTTTATGCTGAGGCAAGGCTATATAGAGTAGATACCTCAAGGTTATGAAATATATCAATATTTCAAACCATGGTGAGGTCAAACTGGGCCAATATAATTTGTTAGCACACACATTCTCTCTATATATACATCTATTTATCTATCTATGTTTCTTCTCCAGCTGGGTCACCATGGAATGTTACATGCTAGAGAAATTAATCTTGGTTTTCTCATCCAAGCCCCAGTAAATGGATTACAACCTCTGTCATACAGCTGTCACGGACAGGATGACACTTGGGCATTGATATATGACACAGACAGTGTTTACCTATCAGCACAAGTCCTGCAGCTGAGAGCCCAAAAAGCATGGCTGCAGCAAGGGATCCTTCTGTTTTGTGCCAAAAGTGTTGACCAGACAATATCATCCTTGCAAATAGATGTGATTGTCTCCAGTCTTGGTAAGACCAAGGAAGCAATCTGTGCACAACACCTCACCCATCCTCTTCCCCTCATCTTTTTTTTTTTTGTTTCTCTCCTGACACTTCCCTTCTGCCTTCACTGTATAAACTTGCCATTGTTATTAATGCCTTGCTCCTTGTTCCTTCCTGCTTTGACTTAATAAGGCAAGAAGAGAGGAGCAGCCCCCATGAAAGAAATAAATATTATTACTACAAGGGGATGAAAACTACACTGTTCCTGGGTTGTAGGCTACCACATTGTGTTTCTGGGAGAGCCAGAAAAGGCAGGTAAAGTCCTTAAACTACCCATATCACATAAGCTATAATATCCTGGAAAGTGTGCCAAGGAGTCCTGAATGTCTTGGGCAGATGAACCTGTTTCAGCATAAATTTCTTTTGTGAGCTCATCCTGCTTGCAAGGTGACAGGGTTGTGTGCAGTCCTTTGATGCAGCACAGGCCTTATGTGTGTAAGTATGGTGTCAGAGGACAGCTATATTTACCACAAATGCTGCCTGTGTAGGAAAAAGTGGAGGCTTTCCCTGATGTGAACTGCTGTGAGCTACAAGTCTCCATGTATCAGACTGAGTGCATCTGGAAAGGGATCTCAGAGCACACGACAGTGCAAATAAAATGTCAAAAAGACTTTGATACACTGGAGAACAGTGAAAGCAGGAAATTTTTTATATACAAGCAACTTTGTCAGTTTAAATTTCCAAACATAAGTCAAATAATTGTGTGAGAGTATCCATTTTTAATTTAAAAGTTCAATTTACTCCTTCAGCACTCTTAAAAATGTGATCCAAATTCTTCAGATTTGAAGAATCCAAATAAAGAAATACAACGTATGTGTGAACATCCCATTTTTTGCTATGATTTTTATCCTGAAAATTGTGCTGTCTGCACATCAGTCACTTCCCTGACAGTTTCTGAAGCCTTTGTTTTATGTCAGCCAAGTCTGTCAGGGGTCTCCAGGTCTCAAAGCTATTCAGATTCCTGATAGTTTCAGATAAATCAGCTGAGTCGACTCAAATGAATTCCCCTTCCACGGAAATTTAAGCAAAATAACTATTGCTCTCTTTCCAGAAGTGGTCACCCACTGCACCAGGAGCCAGCCAGCATGTATGTTGGGGTTTGCTGCCTCTGCCTTGGGGTGCCCTATGGGGAATGTTGTGTTGTTACAAAGGAGTTAGATGAGCCACCAGGCTCAAATCCATAGGAAATTACTTCTCCTTTCTTTTCTTGCTCACAGGAAAAAATGTCCAGTCAGTCCCAGCAGCGAGTCTCCTGGGCTTGGATGGGGTAATGAATGTTGGTCTTGCTCTAGTCCATCATCCTCTCCCTCCATACAGCTCTGAGTATACACTATGATTTAGTAAATAATGGAATTTTTTGTGCTCTTTGAACTAGTATTGATTCCACTCCAAATGCAATATGAGGCACAGTAGTATGTCAGGGACCTGAAAAGTCCAAGGTTGTTATGTGTTGGCAGGGCACAGTAGGAAGAGGAATAAGCTCACATGGCAGCTAATACAGAAAAAATTTTGGAGAATCACTTCTAGTGTTTTCTACTTCTTATTTTTCATGTTTGACAAAAGAAGAGTCCTGAAAAAAGTCTCTTGAAATAAATGTTCCAAGGCTGTTCTATTTTCTAGTGTGGAGGAGCTTATTCACATTACCTTGTATTGACAAAGGCTTTACAAGTTACAACAGGACAGATTTTTAGTCACAGCATAGAAAAAGCCTTTATCTCTTCTGAGAAACCTTTGTGAGAAGCAGTGGCTCAGCCAGAAGTCAGTCCTGGTTCTGACTGAGTCAGGGCAGTAGCTGGAGTCAGGGGCTGCTGCAGGGACCCACGAGTCACCTGCACTGGAGTCCACCAAGAGATGAGATCAGCCAGCCACCACTGCATTTTTGGTGGAATTTTTTTTTCCACCTTCCTCTCAAAGACCTGTACCATGTGCATTTCCGGTGGTATTTCAGCCTCTCTTCTACTTGGTAAGGATTTTTTGTTATAGCTGTTTGACAAACAGCTGAGATGCACCAAGAGAGCAATACAGAAAGAGAGTGGAGTGGCATAAATACATGTGAGTGCTAATGCTACTTATGGGGTACTCTGACCTTGCTGTGATCCAGCAGGTGACAGACAGAGCATGTCTTGTGCACTGTATTCAGGCAAATCTCTTGGTTCATGTTGCAGTTGAGACGGACACAACACTCACAAATCACACACACCAACTCCATTCAGAAGGCAGAAAACTTATCTTTAACACCACACAGTGTCTTTTATAGTTTCTTAGCTGTTTACACAGTTTTAAAGCACAACAAGCTTAATTCAACCAATCACCAAACACCACTGAGTGAACACACGATAATCATGCAGCATGTTTTTCTACCTCTAATTCAGCTACGCCTCTTTCCCACGGTCCTTCTCTAGCAGAAGTAACAGGCCTGAGCCATGATTTTACAAAGGCAACAGGGCCTTCATTTAATAAGGTTTTACCTGTATGCAACAGGTTCACTTTTGCTCTGGTTGCCTAATCCTTCCGTAATGACACTTGCAGCATGGTAGCTGTCCTGGGACTCTGAAACAGTTGCAGACAGGTTGGGTGCCAAGGGCCCAGGCAGGATTTTAACCACCGAGGGCTTGAAGTGAGGTTACTACACCATGCAACACCTTTGCGTCAAGTCTGTAGAAAGATTAATTTCTTCTATTTTTGCTTGCAGTGCTTTTGTTTGTTTTGGGTTTTGTTTGTTTGTTTGTTGGTTTGTTGTTGTTGTTGTTTTTTAATATGTGATTATGCTGCTATCGATCACTTCCTGCTTGGATGAGAAACAGCAAATGGAATACTACACAGCACACCATATGGCCACAAATGTCTGATCACTTTTGACAAACAATAATACCAGTACCTAGTCTTAGAAAACACACTATAGAGAATGTCTGTCTAGTCATCCATCCCTCATTCTGCAAAGGGGAAGGGCAGGTAAAGGGAAAGGCAGGAGACTCCCCTTTAACATGCACACACACGGGCCAGCTGCCCTCTGAGCTGATTTACACATCCTGGCTAACAAGTGTAAAGAGAAGACCAACAGAAATCCTAAGCACCTCTGGAAATGATGACATGGTACCCCATCACCAGCTTTATAGGAATAGAAAAATAAATTTGTGTGCATTAAATAAATTATTAACTGTGATTTATTGACTTGATTCAGCAATTAAAAGCTTGTACCCTTTGTTTTCTTGTGTATTGCTGGGAAGTACATGTTGAAGCACCAGAAAGCAGAAAGGAATTTTGTAGAGATTCAGGCTTTTTTAATATTCCAAATTCTATTTTATTCACATGTATCTGAAAGGTAGTAAGAGATATGATAAAATTGGCAAAGTGTTCATTTCTTTATGCTACTCCTTGTCAGGGTAGGCTGGCCATATTTTCAGATGTGCTCCGCAGCAGTCCTGAAATAAAGCTGTCTGACTGTACAACCAGATTATGCACAGCCAATGCAAGCAGGAGCAGTCCTGCTTCAGGGACACAGATCCTATAAATTTACACTTATGCTGACTCCAGACTGCCGTCCCCTGGTTACCTTTGATAGTCCAGGGATTTTGCACCCCTGTTTCTTCAGGCCAGCTGGCAACATACACCGATCTAGATCAAGTTAAATAAAATAAGATTTGACTGCACTGCTAATGAAAACATAGTGTGAACAATAAGGTAACTCAGAGACATCAATAGTCCAGTGTTATTTATGTTAGGTGTTACTTCAGGCTGGATTTATTAATTTTAAAAAACCCCAAACACTTAACTGAGGGGTTTTGTATGCTGTTTGTCCTGTTGCCTTCTGTTGACAGAGGTAAATGGGGCAGGACAGGAAGCATCAGTACATAACAAAAATCCCTAGAGGTTTATTTTGCTTCCAAACTTCTCTGCATTTGCTTTTAGCTTTGAACTAAACCACAAAAGCAGTAAATTTTCAAACTGTTAAAAAGAGAAGTGAGTTAGAACATTACATCTGTACAGGATTATGTTTTCAATGAGGAAAAGCGCAGGGCCTCATTAATGTTTAAAGGTTTTAAGAATAGTAGATATTCTTTTTTTTTTTTCTGTAAAAACAGAGAAATATATACAAACCCAGCTTTTTGCAACAGTTAAAAAACACTAACATGTAGCTATAAATTAATTTAGTCTAAATTAACTACTTCAGAGACATTATCAGAGCCATCAAACCTTCTTTAATATTATCAAAATATCCAGATTTAATACCATGAAATCTCCAGTGACAGTCAGAAGCTTCTCTTTTTAATTACCCCTTTTACCATTACAGTATTTTCACATGCTTTGTGCTTCTATTTAATGTTGGCTACTACAAGATAAGCTCTAAGCTGGTCAACTTTCCCATATAAAGTCCAGTAGCTGTGGTGAACCTGGAGTCACAGGATTCAGCAGGCAGCTCTCCCCAGCCCAGCTGACAACCTCATTATCCATCTTCTGAAATATTTCAGCTGTGGAAGTGATACACTTATGTAACATGTACTTGAGAAAAATAAAACCATCTCTGTTTTTAAAAAGGAATGATCTGCACCTCCTTCCACCACTTAATTCTCACAATTTCTTCCTTCTCTATAAAGTGTGAACTAGAAAAATATCATGAGTGAAAAATAGTGATGACCAGGAAAGATCAAATAGGAACAAAATGGCAGATGAGAGCAGGGGATAGTTCTACCTTGAAAAGGAGGTACCTGAAAATATTCCAGTTCTTCTCATTTAGCAACAATCATCACAACACAGCATTTTCCATTTTACCTGGAACCACTCTCTTCACGTGAAAAGGGGAACTAGAACAATGTGTTAAACAAAAACAATATCAATTTTGTGTTTCTTTGACCAGTAACCATAGGAACTGGAGCTGGGAATCTGGTGGTCAGTGTGTCACTCACCCATGCCCCAGTGCCCAAAACGGCTGCAGGACTTGTGCCCCCACCGCCTCATGGTCTCCATGCACAACAGTAGCTTCTCTGGCATGGCAGATACAGGGGTTTCTTTCCAATGGCCAGACTTCAAGAGGTCACTCCTGTATCAAGGGTTTGTCTGCTGGCTGGCTGCCCCCTCAAAACAGGGGGACCCACTCATGCGCCTCTCAGCTTTGCCCTGGGCCATGTATTTCTAACCCACTTCCTCCCCCCAAATCGGCAAAGCCCCAAGTGCCATTGGGAGAGTCAGAACTAATAATACAACTGAGCCTATTTGACAACTCAGTGCTGCTAAAACAGGATGATCTTCCTCTAGTTTCCTCCATCTTCTTTCCCCTGCGTTGTGTCCCTCAGGCTCCACCAGCAACTCTGCTATAGCTGCAGAGATGTAGCTACTGTGTTGATGAAGATCTTCCAATGGATGGTGTCTGCAGCAGTGTGCTCAACCACGTTTTGTGGAAGTGTGGCAATGCTGCCACGAAAGACTGAAATCTTCAGCCAGATCTCTGCACAGTTTCTCATACATGGACCTCCTGCAGAGGTATCTAGGCACAGAAATGCCAATGTAGACCATGATTTCATGTTACAGCTACTGATAATAACTGGAACTGCTCTTCCAAAATCTCTAATACACTGGGAGGGAAGAAGGAATGCTCTTTGGCAGGCAGAGTGGACCTGATTCAACCAACTGCTTATGTGTCACAGAAATCAATGGTGCTATTTAAGGGCTTAATTGCTTTGCTGAATCCAGGCCAAAGTGACAAAAAGCAAGATGGTTAAGCTGCAAGGCTTGGATATATATGTCTTAACTCTTGAACACTTAGATCCTTTATCAATACTATGATTCTCCGCAATAATTCACAGTTGTTCAGAAAAGTTTCAAAGGAAACACATGCCTTACTTTTTGGCCCTGACTTAGCAAACATTTTGGTGTACCATTATTCATGCAGATGGTGCCATTTTCTTAAGAACGGAAAGACACAAGTGAAGTGCCACAACAGGCTGTTTTTGCAGGTCAGAGCTGTATTTAATATCTACAACATTTAAGCATTCCTACCAAGGTTATACAAGTGCTAGAGACATCTGGACCTAATACTGAAATGTTCCTATTGCAATCTGTGTATGCGTGAATATTCTTGTGCCAAAATATTTATGTAAAACTGTCTTTAAAAGAAAGAACAATAAGTTCAAGGAGTTATAATTTTTTTCACTTGTTTTTCTTTCAATAACAAACATACCTCAGACAAATAAAAATTAACAATTTCAATACCAGTGTTGAAATAATGCTTTTACTCACAGATTAGTTAGAATCCATAAAGAATGGCTGCATTTGCCCTAATTAATGACCCATTTTCAGGAAAGGCTTTAATTAACATCTGACATTTAAGCAGCACTACAATGTGGTGTGCAATTATCACCTGGCCTACTTTGGTGTGATTCAAATGCTCTTGGAGAAAAGGATGCGTTTTTTTCCTGAAAGTTTTATGGAACAGAGTAGCAAAAGAGACCTAAGGAAGTGAAGGAAAGAAAGGCAGATCTTCAAAGAGATTTAGGGTGGAGTTTTCCAGTACAATTAGCCTGTCCCGTGGCTGGCTGCCCCCTCAAAACAGGGGGACCCACTCATGCGCCTCTCAGCTTTGCCCTGGGCCATGTATTTCTAACCCACTTCCTCCCCCCGCCCCCCCCCAATCGGCAAAGCCCCGAGTGCCATTGGGAGAGTCAGAACTAATAATACAACTGAGCCCATTTGACAACTCAGTGCTGCTAAAACAGGATGGTCTTCCTCCTCTAGTTTCCTCCATCTTCTTTCCCCTGCGTTGTGTCCCTCAGGCTCCACCAGCAGCAAGCCAAGCTGGTCCTTAGCCCTGGAATCAAAAGAGAAACGAAAAGTTTCCTGCCAGTTTGTGAGCTCAGCTGGCTCACCCTTGGTTCTCACACCCAGGAAGGAGAAGGAAGAAATGTGGGACCACCAACTCCCAGTGGAAATGGGCTAGTATTTTGTCTTGTGAAATCAGATCTTATCCTGTGTAGGATGGTACACCACACACAAGCATATTTTTGTACTGTATATATTTTCTATCAGAAAATTAGGGTCTAATCAAATTACAGTGTTGGTGAAGTGAAAGGTGAGAGCACGTGGCAGGGGCCTGATGGCCCTTTTTGGTTGGACCGAGCCCACTCTTCCCATGGTGAGCTGCAACCAGACAGGACTTTGCAGAGCAAGAACGCACTTCACCCTACCTGTTCAAGGTGCCCTATATGGCACAGAAACATGGAACAGTTTAGGTTGGAAAAGACCTTCGAGACCATAGAGTCATACACTAACTTAAGTAGCTATTAATGTTTAAATACATCAGTATTTGCTGAGTCACTGAGAGTGTGAGCAAGCACCAAGCTGTGGCCATGCTGAACCTCTTTCCTGCTCTCTGGCCTGATGAATATTTCATTATGCTATATCAAGAGAAACAGCTTTTGGCACAGGGGCCAGGGCTCCTTTCCCTCAGCTTCCCAAGAATACACTACAGCCTCCTGATGAGAGCACCTCCCCCAGAGAAATGAGCTGGTTTGCTTTGGCAGAAGAGGGCAGGGGTGACACTTCCCATGCTGTGCTACAGAGGCAGGTGTTTCTTTTACCTCATCTTCCAGACATGCCTTGCTGGAGCTCGGATTCAGCTCTGCAGGAGGAGATTCTTAAATAACATGGACAGAGAACATAAAATCACACACGGTGATAGGATGGGTATGGAGCTACCTGGGAAGAGCTGAGCCCTTTGCAGACGCATCCAGTGACTGAATATGGTGTGAGAAATAACCCCAGTCTCGCACACTGGCTTTGGTGCATGAAGTGGAGGACAAGCTGACATACAAGTACTGATAAGGCTACAGTTCTGAGGTACTCACGGTGACTGCCCTGTCCCCAGCCAGTCCCTGCCTAACAAATTCAAACCAAATGTAACTTGGCATGCGAGGCTACATTTAGAAAGCTGCAGCAGCTCTGGGGTATTTCAGATATCTGCAGTGAGGACAGGAGAGACAGCTGGGGTGGTGGTCTTGTTAGCTAACCTGATATAAATTGTCTCTTCCCATGAATCACAGCTGTCAGGCACCCATGGGATTTGGGAGCCTCTAGGGTTAGGTTGTAAGGAGAAACTAAATATCATTATTTTGGGGCCAGAAATCGAAATTTTAGAAAGATTTCAGAAATTCAGGAATAGAATGCATGTGTCCACATTTTTCTGTGGGTCTAGTCTTTGGAGTATATGTTACACCATCCTTTAGCCTGCCACACTTCCACACAGAGTTGATGATATTTGCCTCCTAAAAATTACAGTCAAGTGACCCTTTATGAACTGACTGTGGGGTTATGTGTTGGTTAGTATCCAATAATTCCTGAGATCTAAGCCCAGATCTGTCATCTATTTGTTCCATTGCACTGAAAGGAGTTTGTAAAAATAGCACCCAGAAGCTCTGTATCTATTGGAATTCAATATTTCAGTCTGGCAGCCTTGAATTTGAAAGTGAAGCATTGCTCTTTTAGCCAGTACATTGTTGGCAGCTTCTGGGTCAGCGACAGGGAATGGGCACATTCTCTATAATTCAGGTGGTGACCTGACTCTTCTAGGTTAGTACTGCTTCAGCAATGCAAGGAGAAAGTGTTGCTGAAATCAGTGGAATTATTTGCAAGAATAAGAATAAGCAACTTTGCAGGATTGTACATTTTTTCTCTCTTCTTTCTTTTTCTCTCTTATTGTTTAGTCAAATATGCAGGGACGAGTCACCATCCTGCTGAAAGTTACAGCCTGTCTGGTCTTTAGTGTTTGTTTTCGATGATGATCCCATTCACCTTTTCATTTTCCTACAGTCCTCATTCTTCACTCTGAGTGCATCCTAGTCTTATCATCATGTCCTATATGACACAAGGCAATAAAATCAAAAATGAGGCAAACTGGTTTATGGATCGGCCGGTCCGGTTTGTGCTACTTCCACCAAGCGCTGCTAGGTGGCAATATGTTACCTGGAAAACCACGAGCTCCCAGCCGCCGTCGCCCTCCTCTGCTTCGGCCCGAGCTGGGACGTGCCTGGGCATCCCTCCGCTCCGGAAGAGGACAAGGCCTTGCAGCAGGACCTGGTGAGAGCTGCTTCACTCACACAGATCGTTACTGAGGTTTTCCAGACACAAATGCAGGGCTAAATCCTACTGGAAAAATTCTTTGTGAACCCAAGAGGAAAATAAGAGGCAAGCCTGCCTGCTGCAGTATTTCTGCTTGCACTGGAAGTGCTGTAATAAGGAAATGTATCCTTCTATTGTATAAAGATAGCACTGCCTGGGACCTGAGTATTTCATATTCTCGATTTTCTGAACAACACAAATCTGTTCAGCGTGCAAAACTTTCGTTTTTCCAAATATATGATTAATTGAAATCCTCTACATATTCAATCATAATTTTTAATCAACTAAGCCAACTTTGGAACATTTGTATTGACAGCTGGGTTGAAAAACAGCTTTAATAGAGGTGCAGAAGATGTATTTCCAGATACATTTTTCAGCCATGCTACAAATACTTAAAACAGACTCATCTTATGTATGTGTACTAACAAGGACGCAGAGAGAAAGACTGGCTCATAGCAGATTGCTTTGAATATGCAAAGCACTGAGTGATCTTCATTGAAACCATTTATTTCCCTTGATCTGGATGCTGGCATTTGTTTTTCCAAGGAAGGAAACCGAGGGCAGGGCTGTGTGTGACAGTGCCACATTATGCCAGCCTCAAGTTTACACAATTGCAGTTTGATGCAAGGGTAGTTTGCAGATCGCTCAGCACTTTGGCCCAGCTGCCAGAGCTGGGTACAGGTGAGAGGTGAGCGGCACCTGGAGCCGGGGAGGCACAGCGGCCAGGAACAGGACAGCCGGAAAGAGTTCCCACTTAGGCTGACAGGTAAAATAGATGGATGTGAAACCGGGGAGCCCAAGTCTCTGCTTGTGGGGACGTGGACAGGGAGCTAACATCTCTTCTGCCTGCTGCGCAACACCAGCCAGAGCAGGTGGGGGCCCCGCCGCTGCATCCTGGATCCTGCCGGCAGCGATTCGGATCCCAACTGAGCGACCTGAGGCGAGACCGTGTCCTGAGACACCCGAGAAACAAGGATCTTTAATTACACTGACTTGGATAGAAACACAGGGCTTGGTTTTTAGAGATGGAGGCGATCGGTGCAGGAAACAACAATAATGACGACCTGCTTATGTAGTGTTTAGCAACCTAGGAGATAACAATCATCGTCTGCGGCAAACGACGCAAATTTAGGCAGAGCTCTCGGTGCCTGGGGTCATCCCTCTATGGATGTGGTATGGAGACCTTTCCTGCCAGCCCCAAGTCAGCTCTCAGGGCTCAAAAAGCTTTAAATTCCCTTAGCTCGGCCCGGGACTGTCCCGATACCGCTGAGCCCAGGGCGCGGGCAGGCGGCTTCGGGCCCGGCCCGGCGGCCGCAGCAGCGGTTCCCGGCGGGGCCCTTTCCCCGCCGCACCGCCCGCCTCCGCTGCTCCGCCGGCGCCGGGGCCCGGTCAGTGCCGGGGCCAGATCAGTGCCCGGGCCAGGTCAGTGCCGAGGCCAGGTCAGTGCCCAGCCGCTAAGCTCTTCTGGCCGGGCCGCCCGCGGCTCTGTGGGGGAAAGGGGGGCCTCTGCGGGGGAACGGGGCTGAGGAGGCGGTGCAGGGCCCCGGGCGGGGTCCGGGGGCGGGGCGCCCTGGTCCCCGCCAGGCCTCGGGGTGCCCGGGGCAGAGGCGAGCTGGCTTCGTTCAGATGGTGGTGGAGAGGTCGGCGGTGCTTCTGCTTAGCCCTGACACCTCGGGTCTCGCTTTGGGAACAGCCGGTCACTGCCCACTTCTGTCCTGCTCGGCGCTGAGCCATGCCTCGACGGTTGAGCTAACATAAGTCATTTTGTTTAATTAAAAAAAAAAAAAAAGTTAGAAAAGCTTCCTTAGGTCAGACCAGGTGCAACAGAGCACTGCTCGGGATTTTGGCATCGCACAAGGTCAGCAGGAAGAAGTGTATGCTGGGGATGGGGAAGTAGCTTCCACCCCTCGGCCCCTTGAGTCTTCACATTTTTCCCAGGGTGATACCGTGCAGGGGGGTTGCCACTGCTTTCCGAAATTCAGTGTGTAGAGCCAAGGAAGCAGGTGACAGGCAGTCCTGGTGTAGTGCTGCTAGTTCCCAGTGCTGCTAGTTCCCAGTGCTGTTACAGGGGGACAGGAGAATCGTGGACAGTTCAGGATATGGTTTTGCTGTTGTCGGCAGGAGCGTTTGTGGGTGATGGTAGTGGTGGTAAGGAGAGCAATAACAAAGGACAGTCTATTGTGTGGAATTCAGAACACTTCTTGATTACAAAACTTACCCTTTTCAAGGCAATCATTGGGAAAGCATCAGTATTTGTGGTTACAGCTAGAATTGAATTCATGCTTTTATGATTTAGGATTTGGTGACTAAAAGGCAAATGGTGGGTTGGTTGTGTTTGTTTCCGTTCCTGTGAAGTTGTGCATCTGCTCATCTTATAGGTCTCTAAAACATACCTAGTGGGCAATGTGCTTAAAAGAGTTTTCTGTCACTGCTGTAAAAGGTCCTTTGATGACAGGTGTGAAGAGAACCTCTTCAGATCAAAGCACTGAAAAATAAAGGGTCTGAGTGCGTTTTGCAGAAGATAATGTATTCTTGCCCTTTGCTGTGAAACTCAAAATCTTTTACTCACTGTGTGGCCAAAATCAAATGTTTCTAGGTAGTGTCATCTGTATTTGTGGAAAAGCTTCCTTTGTCAGCTGTTTTGCATCCTTAAATGCCATTATTTTTCTGTGGACTTCAGTATGTTTCTTTGCAATTTGTTTACTATTCTTCAGAATAATTAAAATGTGATTTAAAGAGAATGTAATTATTTAGGGACAGAGAGACAATTCACATCTAAACTCTAGCCTGCAGGGATCATTCAAAAATACAAAACTAAACAAAGAACAAGTAATTTGGAAAACCATAGCTTGCTATCCCCAGAATTGGGCTGCTCAGAAACAATGAAAATAACAAGAAAAAGAAGAGTGATAAAAGCAGAAATGAGGTGTAAATGGTCAGCCAGCTTAAAACTGAAACCACAGACAAGAGGGGCTGTTACTTACAGTGTTAAAAGATTTTTCTTTCCCTTAGTTTATTTTTATTTCACAGACACATTATTTGATGCATCTCAGTTAATTTGGACATGTTCTCACTTCTTGTTCTCTCAGCTTCTGGATGGATAAGTATTGTTTCTAATGCTAACATCTAGAAACTAGGAGGCCCAAATAATTTTTTCTCTCAACAGTAATATAGATACTAAAAACTTGTCTTTTATAATACCAGCTACTTTTAAAGCCTGTTTTTAAAGGAGTCAGAGGGCTTTTAAAGTAAATTCTTGCTGAACTGGAGGGACTGTTGATCCCATCTAATTTGTCTACAGTGCAGGTACCAGTGACAATATACTAACAATTTGAACAGGGCTCAGCAAGTTTGAGAGCCATGACATTTTGAGAAAGGCATAAGGGATCAGTCCCCTAGTTGGGGAGGCAGAATTTCCTCAGTTTCTCAGCTTTGTGTAGTTTCTGTATTTGTAAACCATGTTTTGTCAGTAGGTTTTCTGCTGCTGATCCCTTAGCATGCTTAAGATCTGCTCACTGCTTGCTTTCAGCAGTGGGAAAGCCATCGGTGATTGAGGTGAGGTGATTGCCCTCAGCTTGCCTCATCTGGTAATTGTGAGAGTGGGAGAACCTGTTGGACAAGGTGTTTAAGTTAACCTAACCCACGCATCGTGGAAGGAAAGTAGAGAGATAGATAAGGGGGTGAGGTAGATGGAGGGCTCTGTAACCTTCAGGTGAAGGGTGGTGACAAGCAACAGAGTAATCCTGTGTGTGAGTCCTCCCTGCTACACATTTCTTGTGTGTGAAGGCAGGGTCTAGTGACTCCTCTTCACTGTGAGACCAAGCTGGCCTTTTTTTGTTTTTGAATCTCTTCTCTTTGTCCAACACTAGAATTTTTTTTTTCCCCCCATAATCACCACTAGCCCACTGTCCCCAGTTACAGTCAATTGCTGTTATTTTCACTTATTTTCAACCTACTTTTTTTTTTTTTTTTTTTTTGTACAGATGGACTATTTTCATGCTTTGTTTCTCCATCACTGTGCTTTTTCATCTGCTTTCATGCTATAGAGTCAGTTGTGCCAGCCCTCAGTAGTATGCCACCACTTGTTTTCCATTCATTGGCCACTGCAGGAACATCTGCCAGTCATGGTCACTGCTCCCTAGTACAGATGAATGCCTTCTAAAGTGACTGGTAAGACACCCACACACGGTTGACTTGTGAATCATATCATCATCCTCAGTTCACATCTTCTAACCCTGCTTCCTTGTCTTTGCACTTTGGTGCTTGTCGCTGAAATTGCAGCTGCCAAAGGTCTTCATCAAGTCAGGTTCTCTTGTTCTTCCAAGACCAAGTGACCTTGATGCCTTTGGCAGTGTCACAAAAGTGCCTTTCTAATAGTTTTTTTAATGCCATTTAAATATTTTCTCATCCCTGAGATTTCTTTTGTGGATTTTGTCTCTTGAATCCCTTTATTTCTGTTATGCTTAATCTCAGTATACCTTCATCCAAACCCAGAAATTCAGCTGATGGGTTTTTTTTCCAGTATCTATATCTGCACATCACACCTGTCACATCCTGCCCCAGATGAAAGGGCATGCTTATTTCCCTGATGTATTGAAAACACATCTCTGCATCTTTTTTCCCCATTTTATTTTTCCCTGACTTGTGTCAATAATTCAGACACCATTTTTGAACTGGAATTTTCCCTGCTCATGTATTTTAACTTGCTGTGTAGTACAGTGCTTCTTGTTTGAGCATACAGCTCCCAAAATTCAGTTTTCTGGTTTGTTTCAGTTCTTCTACCCATCTAGAAAGCTGCTGTCTACAGCCCTTACCCTTTGCTTTGACAAGATATCTTTATGTTCTGTGACAATTGCAACTGGCAGCATTGCTGGAGGTTGCTGTTTGATGCATCATGTGTTACGAGAAAAATTTGGGTTGCAACAGAGTGGTGGTAAATGGCCAGGGCAAATACCCTTGTTCAAGATTCAGCAATTTCCCAATGAATCTGCTCAGTTAGGGAGTACTGATGTTGGTATTATCCCTATTATTACTATGTTTTGTTAACATTGTGAGGTCTGAATTTTAACTAGGCAGTTACCAGAGGCTGTCAGAAGGCCTCTGATACATCTGCATGCATAAAAATACATAGATTGTGAGTGTCTGCATGTAGATACATGTACTGCTCTTGCATAAGGTGTGTCATTCCTTTGTACTGAAATGCTGGCATTAGATGTGTTCATATTAACCCAGTCTGCTACCCCACAGGCAAGGGTGTTACAAAACCACTTGAGTGCCAAATGGGATTTAAACTGTTGTTTGATATAAGAGGTGCAATAACTGTGGAATGAAAAACTATTGATGTCCGCACTGTTGGCTTCTCTCTTAGGTGACACCAGTGATATGTAAAGCTATAGCACTTAAAACATTTAAAAGATGCTAATTGACCACTGTTATTCCTATACTGTCAGGTTTTTCTTTTTTTTTCATTGTAGGAACTGTGCATAAACTATATTTGCTCAGATGTTAATGGGTATAGCATGTTGCCTTTTTAAAATTAGACTAAGACTCTATTTCTGTATGTATAAATAGATGTGATTATGTTAAACTGAAAATCTGAAAATTTTAGTGTTAATAAATACCTCTTGGCTGGTCCTACAACATTGTAAGTATTACTGCAACATCTCTTTCTCACTGCTTTCATGCAAAATACAAAAATAATCAATCTCAGTCATGCAATGGATTGTGGGTGTTCTGTACTGATTGAAATTTTGGATGTTGTTTGTCAGATGTCAGCAGAAATCCCTTTAGACTGAGAGAACTCTAGCTTAAATATCATGCTTTTCCTCAGTGGTTAGCTCAGTCAGACTGAGCTGTTAAAATAATCTTATTTTTATTAAAAAAAAGTACTGGGCACTGACTGGTACTGTAGGAGATGGTTATAAAGAAAATAATTCAAAGATTATACCTTGCATGAGTCATTAATCATGAGTCATGATCAGCAGGCAGTGGTGTCCAATTTGTTTTCTAATCCCGCACTTGCTGCTGTTCTTTATTACCATAGTGATAATATTAAAGAGCTGTTAATGCATATAACCACGCAGTTGAAAATGACAGACTCCTTTTTCATTGGAATAAAATTTCCATATCTTAAGTTTGTTTTGCTCAGTATATTTCTTGTCGTGAGAAATTCAGTAGTTATAAAAGTAATGAAAAAAGTTTAAGTCAGCAAGAGGTTAAGTTAGCAAAACAGCCTCTTTTTCCCCTCCTCTTTGCTTTCAAGCCAGTCGTCAGGGCTTCCTAGAGAATTCCAGCTTGTCTGTTTTCTTATGAGAGTTGGGGACACTTTGTATTAATTAAAAATTGGGAGTTGATTGTTCAGGGTACACTTTGCAAGGAAAGCCTGCACTGTCCATGTATTTAATGTTTGTTCTCTTCTGAGCAAAAACTAGTAGTTGGATGGAAAGTTTTATTGCATTAATATATGCTGAGGAATGACTGCTGAGGTTTCAGAGAAAAGGGAAGGCTGTCTCTCTTTTGAGAGCCTGAATATAAAAAGAATCAATTAGTGGAGAAATGAGCTTTAGAAACCCATTTTCACTCTTTAAATAAAATTTTAAAAGCTCTGAAAAGTGGTGGCTGAAGTGTTGCAGAATATTAGAATGTGCATAGATGGAATGTTTGGGTGCAGCAGCAGTTGGGGAATGTTTTTTATGTAGTAATGAATCTTGTGTTCAATGATATTTTAAACTTGATTAAATTTTGTAATTAGTTTTATTAGTTTTGCACTTCGGAAAAGTTCATCGTGACAGATCAAAGCCTTGTATGTCAATAGATATTAAAAAATCATCTCTCTATGTTTTCCAGTGTAGATGACCTTATAATGCATAGATTTGTGTAGGCCTTACTAGTTTCTTTGTGTTGAACTTGTGATGAGATCCTGTTGTATTGGTGGGTGCAATTTGGCAGGACAGGTATGAATCTACTGACATAGATGGCTCTTCACAGTTGCCTGGTATTGCTGCATATTCCTTTGCATCCCATAGTGCGATTGCTTTGCAAACTCCTCCTCCCTTTGAATGAAGACTATACCTGCACCAACAGAGGCATTTTCAAGTTTAGTGTAAGGTGGTACAGCCAGTGACAAAATAAGTGTTCACCTGACAGGGCTGCTCACTTTTTTCATTAGGAGCTAATGGTGTGTGGTTTTTAATATGCATTTACTTGATCATGTGTATATAATAAATGTTTTCAAAAATGTTGAGTCTGTAAACTGTAAGATGCCCTGAACAGAGCATACAATATAGCTGTCACCAAATTCTGTCTCAGTGAATGTGTTTGTGCTCTGAGTTCTTTTAGAAAACTTTCCAACAGCTGCTTGCCAATTTTGAAGGTATCTTGTTTCTGCCAAATATGATTCAGAAACAAAGAACGTCTTTTCCCAGTTACCAAAAAAATGATCATATACCTTGTCTTCTGAATGGCCAAGCCCATTAAAAAGGAGGTTGGGGCAAAGGTAGGACTACTCTATCAAATTGCAAAATAACAAGCCTTTTTCCATGTCGTGTGGGGGTTCTTTTGATTCCCACTCTGATTGGTTTCTAAGATGACTTTATTTCCAGATCAGCTGTTTCCAGTTCAGTCTTTACCCAGTTTCTTTCAAGTCACTTGTAAGCCACTTTCTCCTGCAGACCCTTTTCCAAAGTCAATAAATTAAGGCAGAGATTCAGATGAAGAGTAATGTGATAAGTAGTTTCTTGTTATTTCCTGATCTACAGTCATACACTGCAGAGTGGAAATAGCAGAGGAGTTAGCCATGGGTATACTGGTACACAGACATAATTTACAAGGATTATTACCTGTATAAAAGGCAAATATGGTGCTCAATGCATAATACTGTTGCAGACTTCTCATTCTTTGGAGTACTGCACAGATTCTGTGCCCAAAACAGATCAACTCAAAGTGCTACTGGGATGACTGGGAAAAGCAGATAGCAATCAGGGGCTAGGCAGACTAATTAGTTTTAAGATGGAGTGTGACAACTGTATTAATGGAATTAGGTGACGGGGAACAGACTTCAATATAAGAATGATCTTCAGTTCCTAGTTTTTATGTTCCTTAAGTATTTCTCGTGGGAAGGTCTTGCTCTAATACTTGCTTACAGAAAAGCAGGATATCCAGATACTGAAGGCTGTGGGATTTGATAGGATTTTTTCTCTGTTACAGGTGTGGTGTTTGGGGGTCTTGGTATTTTTTTAGAGGGAAGGGAGAGGGAGGGTTTGGAAGGTTAATACAGAGTAAATTGGTCTAGTGGAATACATAAGAGTCTTCCTATAGTTCTTGAGCCTTCTATGTTCTGCACACAAATACTTCTTTGGTAAATTTTACAAGGAAGTATTTTAAAAGGTGCTAATATCTGGCTTATCTACTAAAATCACTCCATAAAACTCCTGTTAACTTTGTGGGGGTAGATTCAAACTGAGATTTTTGCAAATACAGTTTGGAGTGATTTTTGTCAACGGTTATGATTGTATCACCTTTATATTAGTTTCTGCTGTCATACTTCCCTCTTTTTCAGAGGACTGAAGTGGATTACAAAGGAAATTTCCTGATTTTTTTTCCCCTCACCCCATGTATTTCCAGAAATGGCCCTTCCTCTGTGGAAGAACTTACTTCAGACTACAGAGAAAAGGATACTACAACAGAGATGGTTGTCACTGTATAATGGTGCTCATGGCTATGAGGAAGAATTGGTAAAGAAGAAACTTCAGCAGTTTTCTGGTGGATCCATCAACCTTTCCAAAGAAGACAATGGCATTGGAATACTTACTTTGAATAACCCAAAGCTAATGAATGCCTTTACAGGTATTAATGAGTTGATGGGATTGCTGGTTGGTTTTGTTTTTTCTCTTGTTCAGTTACCCATTTTGACATTTTGCCTAAAGGAAGTGAAACACTCTGCCTTACCATGCCTTAGTTAAAAGAATAAATATGTAAGTTTTATTCAGATATGCAGCAAATGTCCACTGTTCTGTGTAGTAACTTTGCTATAAATGTCGTAAGAATCCACGAAATTCTCAATGACACAGGGACTGTCTTGCAGAATGTGCTTCTCCCCGTGTTAAGTGTTAGCACAATTCTGCCACTGTGCTCTTTCTTGCATCTCCTCTCATTTTGTCATCTGGAAACATGGATGGCATTTTTGTGGGGATGAGAAGATACCATGTCTCTTTCATAGGTGATGTAGAAAGAAAGACTGAGTTTACTTCTTGGTTCTTCAGATAAAGCTTTCCCTGTACCTTAAACTTCCGTAGTTTGGTCTTTTCCACTCACCCAAACTGTGGCTTCCATTTCTTCTTCATTTGCCTTATGTCTTAAATACCAGTGACTGGTTAACTAATCATATGAGCTGGCTATTCTCAGCTGTTGCAGGTCAGTGATCTATTTAATGTGCTTTTACACTGGAGAATACTTAGCTATCAAAACAGTGCCCTATTTCATTAATCTTGCATTATGAGAGGTTTTTGTTCTTCAAGTTGAGTATATTTGCTGTCTTTTAATTTTCTAGATTATTTCAATTTATGTCATTCTCTTCAGATGTGAGTGGCACAGGTTCAGGGTGTGAATCTGCCTGAGCTGGAGCTGTGCATAAGCCTTTACTGTAAGAATGTCTTTATCTGTTAGCATTTTGAAGTGGATACATTTGTGTCATCTTGATAATTTCTTTGTTGCTGTTCTGTCTTCCTGCCCAGTTCTCACTGTTCCTTTGCTGTGAGCAAACATTTTGCAACACAGTAGCAAAGCGTGCCCTTTGCATGAAGAATGTCAATCTGCTCTTCCCACTAGTGATTGTTAGCTGAAAGGAACCTAAGAGAGCAGCAGAACTGGCGGTAATGCACCTAGATGTGTCTGCATTCTCTTTTGTTTCCCTTAAAAAACTCAGGTATAAAATCATTACCTAACTTAGGAAGTTGTAGCTAAAAGATGTTAAGATAGAGATTGTCCTTCTGCATGCCTCCCTGTCAGTGTACATTGTTGTTTCTCCTTTTTCTACAGATCAGTTTCTGTTTTTGACTCAAAACAGAACTGTGCAATGTACACCTTGTAGACTGCGTACTCTTGGCTTATTTGTTGTGAAAGTTGAAAGGGGCATGAAATGAGAAATGAGATGTAACAGCAAAAGTAGAGAGCAGACTGGGGTTTTCTGCTCTATGGAGATCAGGAGTAATAAAAGTCAAATAGCTTAAACCAAACTTTCATAGAAACTTGCAAGTATGTTTTCTGTTTTCTATGTGCTTGGCAGGAGGGGCTCAGAAGTGATTGGTGGCAGTGCTGAGCAGGTGTAGCTGCCATTTAGGCAACTGATAGCTGTTCTTAGCCTATACAATGTTCTATATAATGTTAATGTGCTGAAATCATATCACACATCTCGAGTTGAGCACCCCAAATTAGCAGGCATTTTCTCTCAGGCTCGGTTAGTTGTCTGTAAAATAATCTCTTCTTGCCTTACAGGACTGCTATGAAAATCACTTATTAGTGTATGTGAATTAGATGCTCTAGTAGAAAAGAGGGGCTACAAAAACCACAGAGGAAATTAATAGCTCTGTCTTTGTTGCAGATCTTCATTAGCATATAACAAATGAGCCATGGGATCAGACAGTTCTGTTTTTACAGCAGTGTATAGAGCCCTGTAGAGAGCTGTACTCCATTTTGCTCGGCAATAGCCACAAAAAATTGCTCTGGAAAATCCTACTCTGTCAGTTCAAGAGATACTGCTTCTTTGTGCTGTACACCTCTGCCAGAGACTTTTGTTTTTTTGGGAGGGAGAGTAGAAGCAAAATCAGGCTGGCCCCTTCGCCACTGCAGTGAATGGTATGGCATCTTAATTTATACTGATCTTAATTTAATTTTTAACATTACTTCTGTAAAATGCAGTTGCTGAGAAACTAGCAGGAACTTAATCCTTTGCCTTCAGTTGTATATTAAATAATGCTCTTCAAGGGGCAGGATGGGATGCTCTACCCCTGAATTGCCTCAGCAGAACCTGGTTAATTTCATCAGCCAGAGCCTATAGATACAGCCACCTCCCCATCAAATTCTGTTGATTCTGTGTCTCAGAGCTTCTGAATAGTGACAGATGTGAATTTATATATCCATGCATGCACCCTCTAGAAAGCTGCAAAAAATCATTAAACTGTTGAGGGGAATTCTATTTTCCAGGCATTTACTTTACACAGCAGTTTTTTATCTCAAAGGAATTGTGTTTATTCTAAGCTTGAGCAACTCATGAAACCAAAAACAGAACAAAATTGTTGGCAAATTGCTAAGGGGGTATATGGAGATTGTTATGCCTTTTTTCTACTCTTAATTGGAATCTGATAGCCACCTGTTTGAAATGGTCTCTTTGGACACAAATGCTAATAATGTCAGTTTAAGCCTGGTAGAACCAATTTCAGCAGCCCAACCTTTCACGGAACTAAACTTGAATGTAATTTAAAAGAGAAGAAAGCCAGCCTGTAGGAATTAGAAAATATTGACGATAATTTTTATTTTCTGGAATTTACTTGAAAGCATTTATTCTCAGATTATAATTAAGATGCAAACAAATTATTATTCCAAGCAGATTTAATTTGGTAAAGAGCATGAACTCAGTGGTACCAAATACTGAAAGACCAAGACTGGCAGAATGAAGATTTGCTTTAGTGTTGTGCCCTCATCATTATATCAAACGTTAGGAGCTATATCTGTTGGTAAAATAATAGTTCAATGCTGTCAGGAATGGAAAAGATCCTCTTGCAGGAGGATAGGACAGGCTCTGGCCAGTGTCTCTTGTCCCCTGCTACTGCATGTAACAGGCTCATATGGATCCTGCATTTTTTCGTTAGCTGGATTTTTGGCTTGGAATACTCTGTGGAAAGACTCTTCAATACCTCAGTGCTTTGCTTATTAAAAGAACCGCAAACAGTGGTTGTGCCACATTTGACTCTAGCAAAGCTTGGATGCCAGCTCAAATACCTTTCTGTTAAGAAGACTTAAGAAGGCAAATACGCAATAAGTGAAATCCACAGGGTTAATACACACCTGTTTGAACAGCAGCACTTGCAGAAAAGTTGTTAAGTGTACCATCAGGCTGGAAAAGCATTTCAAGTGAAGACCCACAAAAATCTCATCCAGGCCTAGTTCTGCTCAGTATTTTCATTCCTAGCTTGGATGAAATGATGAAATAGAAGGTGAACTGCTGAAATTGTCAGATGACCCCATATTAGGAGAGCTTGCAAGATATTTTTTGGAGTAGAGGAGAGGCATTCAAAGTGATCTTGATTAGCTGCTACACAGAGCTCAAGATCAACAGGGTGAAATTCAGTGAAAGCAAATGTAATGTACCGCATACAAAAAGCGTAACCAAATTATAAATACAGAAGGGAAAGCAACTGGCAAAACTGCTGGGATTTTTGAGAGGATCGCAGTATGGACTTGACAGTGAGTAAGAAAAAAAGCCCAACCCAATGTTATTCTGGTATATAATATGTAATGTCCACTTAATAATTGTCCTCCTCAGAAATGTTGTCAAAATGTACTATTTCAGTGACTGAGACCAAGCCTAGGGGGGACTTAGTGTTCACTCTTGATGTGGTACTAGGAAGCCTACTTTATAATGAACTGCAAGAAGAAAAAACAGGAAGAAAACATAAATCACCCATGGACTGGCAGCTAATGGGAAATTTCAGAAGAGGATGAGTCCTGTGCATGCAGGCGTAGAGTTAAAAAAGCAACACTGTTGGCAGAGGAGAGCCCTTGAGAGTATTAACCTAAAGCACATTTCTATCTGAAGAATGTAGGCCTGTCCATCTAAATTCTTGTCAAAGAAGGGTAAAGCTGAGAGTGTCATCAAACTGTATATACCCTGCTTTCTGAAATTAGTTTCTGTTTTCCCTTAAGTATATAATTGGAGAGAGTCATAGGCATTCAGAGAGGAAGAGCTTTAAATTAATGCACGAGGTACACTCCATTGCTGTGGAAGGATAAGCCCTAGAAACAAGAGTTTGTATTCCATGTCAGGAAGGATACTTAAGCAAATATGATGTTCTGTTCATGATGTTTTATAATGAATATGATATTTAAACAAGAAATAAAAAGCTAGTACTCTATGATGATATATGTAAAGAGAGTCTTTTTAGCAAGGAACTTTTGTTAAAGTTGACTGGTTATGCCTTGAGCCTGCCTTGGACGTGATTCTTTTCTATTCTCTTCCGGTTGTTTGGGTAGGGAGAAATGAACTTCAAAATGACTAGTTGGACAGATGTGGATGGATATGTATAAATTTATGTGTCCCGAATGTATGCAGTTGCAAGCAGAAATAAATTGGTTAGATTTTGTTTGTTTGTTTGTTTGTTTGTTTTATTTTGGGAGTTTTTTGAGTGTAACACAAATATCCTTCATACAGAGTATCCTTCAGAATTTTGGGAAGTGCACCCTTGAAGAACAAATGTATGTCAGTGATTATGTGCAGGATTTAAGATGATACTTTCCCTCGTGATTTTAAGCCCATCGCTTATTAACTCTAACTTGGTTTTGCTGGTGGAAAATGTAACAAAAAACATGATGGTGATAATAATTTCCTGTTTCCACCCTCTTGTGGCAGGTACTATGATGGTAGAACTCCAGGAGAGGGTAACTGAACTGGAAAACTGGAAGGATGGCAAAGGCCTTATTATCCATGGTGCGGGAAACACTTTTTGCTCAGGATCTGATTTGAATGCTGTCAAAGAAATATCCAACTCCCAGGCAAGTGTTAATACACATGAAGGTTTTGGAGAAAAGTTAGTTTTCTGAGATTCTTTTTAGAAAGAGGTGTTGCACCATACTTCTGCTGCACTTTTACATGCAAGTCACAGAATGGAGCTTAAATGGTCGAAAAAAATGCTGTCAGCCCCTTTAAGCCATGATTTAAGTGTTACTGTAAGTGATTCATAACTCTAAATTCCTACACTACATGTTCATTTTAGCCTTTTCTTTTAAAAATGTCATTTCAGTTTCTCACAGCGGTATATGGTGAATTTGCACATCAAATAAGCTGTGCTTCTATAGTTTGACCTTTAGAAGCAGATAGAAGTAATAATTTCTCATATTCTAAACTAAAAAAAAAGAAATTTAAGTAACATGGCTGCTACTACAGAAGGGTTTCTGTTTTATCAAAACTGCTTGGACCTGCAAAAATGGAAGAACAGATGCAATTCTTGTGCTGTACTTGAGTCAGGTGAGTCTTGTGTGTAACTATGAAGTTGAAGAGGTTGGCGTTTGATGGCAATTTTTTGCTCGTGCTACCCCTTTGGACAACTTTCACATGTGCTACAGTTCTTTCTGTGGATTAATATGTGGACTTGGCAATGTCTGAAATAGGATTTAGTCAGCTGCCAGGGAAGAGGGTCTTCCTGTGCTGCTCCTACACCTGGTTTGCAGTTGCGGTAAGTGACATCCTGGTGCTTTTTTGTGGCCACTGCAAGTTTCAGGGTTTAACCACACAAATGAAACATTTAATTGGCCCTTCCAGTATGAACATCAACACAAAAACTGGTTAATCTGATATTTGTCTGTAGTGATGATTTTTTTTTTTTTGTTTTCTGTTGATGATACTAAATATCATAAACCCCACAAAGGTTTTATTTCTGGCCTGATAAAGTAAATAGGACAGTCCAGTTTTCAAAGGGTATAGGACGCTTTGTTTCCATTCTGGAACACCATGAGAGAGATGCTTTTCTTAATACAGAAATGTCATGCTTTATAGATATAAATGGATTTGGGGAAAGCTTTCGTTTGGATATTTTATAAGCACTGGTAATTTTAAAAATACAGATGCGTATGTGATTTTTTCTAAATTTATTTTTAAAAAAAATTAATCTGCAATTCTCAACTTCTTTGAGCATTATACCAACAGAAAAGGAGCTGAAGCCAAGAAAGGCCAGTTCTTTTCTTATCTGCAGTCTAGGCTTTCCTTCAGAGTTCTGCATTCAGTAAATCTCAGTGATTCTGCTTCCATACATTTAGTATTCTCTCTCTATGCTTATACAAATTACTTGGAGCCACTGCAGTGGCAGAGAGGGCCCTTGCAAGGATTAGGTTCGATATACTGGGCAAAATGAAATGTATATGTGTTAGTTAATACCTTTTTGAGAATTCTCTGCACAGAATCTAGCTCTCATGCTAGTATTGAAATAAAAGTCTAAGAGTCACCAGTAGTGCTCCAAGAATAGTTCAACATAGTTGCTTTTCTATTTCCTTTGGGGAGTTCAAGCTATTTATCTTTTACTGAGAGTTTCTTTGTAATGGCTCCTAACCATCTGTTTGGTAGGATTTAATAGTCCTTATTAAATAAAGCTTTAGTAGAATATGGAATAGTATTTGCTGTTCTTTAGTGTTACAGAACTCTTCTCTCTAACTTGATGCAGATGGGAGAGTTTTGTCTGATTTCAGGTTAAGTTTTCTTAGGCATCTCTAAGGTAAAAAAAAAAAGTGAATATGCCTGACCTGGTATGTCTTTCACAGTATCAGAGAATATTCTGAGTTGGAAGGGACCCACAGGGATGATCGAGTCCAACTTTTAAGTGAATAGATTGAACCCATAACCTTGTCATCATTAGCACCATGCTCAAACAACTGAGCTTTCCTTTATATTATTTTTTTAAGGCTGATTTAGCCCATAGCTTTTAGTAATTGCAGGGAACACTTTTATTTTATCCAACCAGTTGGTTGAGGGAATACTGTATTTTTCATAATTTTCAGTACAGTTTGCTTTTCCCTGTGGTGCAGAATAGGCAGAATAATGGCCTAGAATGCTGAAGGATTTTCGTGCCCCCTAGTGGCTCTTTGTCCTCCTCTTCCACTTCATTCTTTTCTTTCTTTGTCCTCCTTCTCCCATGTTCAGTTGTTCCTAACTCTGAAGGAAACCTAGGTCCCCTGCCTGTTTTTGTTTTGAGTGCTAACATTACATACCCAAATCACAGAAGGCAAATGAATGGTGCAATTTAAGTAAAAAAAAATTGTTTTCTTTCTATCTTTGTAAGCCTGGTTCCCAGAGCAAGAACCTCATTCTGGAGTAAGACTTGAAAAGCTGGCTAGCTGAAAAGCAAGAATGGCTCTTGAAACAACAGCTCAGAGGAAGAAGCATAAAGGAGAATTTTGCTTCCCTTGGTCCCTGTCTAGCTAGGACAGAGGATCCCAAGCATAAACTGTGAAGGGAGGACTTTGGAGCAGTTGGAGATTATCTGGAAATATTGTTCTATCTGTAGTGAAAATGGATTTGAAGCTCTTGCAGCAATAAGAGCCAGTGTTACAGTTCTCTACTTTATGAAGGTGACTTTCTTCTTCCCTGCCTCTCCTAGGCCCACTGCAAGCTATTCATCCTTTTTTTCTTTATGTAGTGCTTTTAACTGCATTTTACCTCCCTTTCTGCTTTTGAGATGTCTTCTTACGTCAAGAACAGTATTAGAACTGAAAATATAATTATTCCACTAGACTGCAGTGAACACCTCTTAGTCAGAGTATTTTATCTGAATAGTAGCCATATTTTTCTTATCAGGAGGTTTTGAAGGGTTTATTTGCCAGAACCCAAGCAATTGTGATTTTTTTGTTGTTGTTGCTTGTTTGTTTGTTTGTTTGTTTGTTTGTTTTCTGTGCAGGCATTTTTTCCCTGGGATACACAGTAATCTCTCTACCACCTGAGAGAAGGAAGACTTTTCTTTTGTCTGCTCAGACATAAATGTGTTTTTCAAATTGGTCTGTTCTGGAATGAATCTTTAATTACCATTTTGGATTTTGTCATGCATTGAGAAGGCCAGTTTGAATGCAAGGATTCTGCTGTGAGGAAGTGAAAAGTTATGTTCTTTGAAGAGCTTTTGTGCGGCTTCATCCTGACAGTTGTAATATGGGAATTGTGCAAGTCTGTGTCTGAGAACTGGTACTTTGTATGTTTGTGTGGGTTTTGAACTTAGCTACTAAGGCAGCTATCAAGAAGGATTTGAATGGTCTTTAATTTGGAATGGAAATATTGCTACTGTTCTTAGGGCATGTAGGAGATGGCTACAGTGATAACTAAAAGCCTCTTTATAAATCAACATGTGCTAAAATTTTCAAGCAGGCCTTTAGTGTAGTAAAACTAAATACACTGGTTCTAGTGTAGCAATTGTCATGGCATTTGCATCTGCCAGAGATCTGTGCCTAAACATCATAATGCTGCTTGGCTTTGGGCAGAGTAGCTCTTAGGAATACATTACTAAATGGACAATAAGTCACCTGAAATTGGTCTACTATTATTTCAAGGTCCTATTCCAAAGATGTACTGTAGACTTAATACATATCTTTTCTTTCCCTGAGGTATGAGTCAGAGGCTTTTAATTCAGGCAGATTCTCTAACTTGCCAAGCTCTGTAAAGTTGTGCTTTAGAAATTAGTAAATTCCAGTAAAGAGATGTTGGGTTTGGTCTGCTTGGATTTTTTTTCTTAATTTATTATTTGAAAGATGTGTTGAAATTGTTACCTACTGGTTTTTTTATTTCTACAGTGTCCAAACATAATTTTTTTATTTAATCTGGGATAAATAGTATGTGTGGTTCAGTTCAGTATGCATATGAACGTGATGATTCTGGATCATTTAGACCAGTTATTTGACAAGTTCCTGATTAATACTAGATGTCTGAGAAAGAGTATAATAACAGGAAAGGCAGATAGATAATGATTTTGCCTCAAAATATTTACTTAGCCCCCAGCAATTTGTGACTAAGACTGCTAGAGCTAGAGGTGTTGCCTTCTATGTAATAACCTTTTGTTGCTGTTCCTGTTGTGATTTTATGTAGTTGTTCTTGAATTTGTGTAGAGGGTGTAATGCCCTGCTGCCAAGTGTTCCACATTTTAACTCCATGTTGTAGGAAGAAATTTTTTTTTTTAATGTATTTTATTTGGAACCCTTTAGTTCTTGTACTGGATTAGAAGGAAATGATTGTGTCTTTTTCACTATTGATTGCAAAGAGATGTGAAACAGGATGAGAGAGATAAGAAGAATCTTATTTCTGGTTTGTTTTTTTATTTATTTTGGTGTTTTGTGGTTTGGTTTGTTGATTTTTTAGCTGAAATGCTTTTGGCCCAAACAATAAAAGATTAAATTGGTAAATTGTATCTTGTCTAAAACTATGGATTTGGAACAGTAAAAAGTATGCAGCACACTTTGACTTTGTACAGAGTTTAAAAACTCAGATTTATGGGTATTCAACTTGAAGTGAGAAGAGGAAATTAAGAAGAAAGGCTAAAATTTCACAACATAGAAATTCAGTATTGCAATTACTTTAGCAGTGGCTTAATTATAACTGAAATTTATATAAATCGATTGAGTTCTGCTTTTTTTTATTTTAACCTGAGTTATGCTAGATTTTCTATTAGTGCATAGTAGGGTTGGGCTAGAATTTGGGCAACATGAGCCAAATAGAAAAAAAAAAAAAAGCTGAAGTAAATATAAAATATATTTATTCCTGTCTACTCCATCTGTGTGTTTAATTGCTTCACATCAGGATCACTTAACGTTTTTTAATTTCCTATTCTTTGTAGGATGGGATGAATATGTGCATGTTTATGCAAAACACCTTAACCAGACTTATGAGGTAATATATTTACCCTTTTTGATGAAGTAATTATAAGTATCAGAATGTATTTTGGCTAACTTTTTAATGAGATGTTTAAAGTTAAATACATAGTTTTAAGTATGTAATTTGGAATCCCGGACTTTGTATTCACACATGTTAAACATGTAGGTATTTATGGATTTAAATGAGACCTGAACATTTTGCAACTATTAGACTTTCCAGAGATTGGAACAGGAAAAAAAACCCTAGGCTTATATTTGTAGAGCTAGGGGATACCCAGAGTTTAGGAAATCTTGGCCTTCAAATTGTCTGAAACTTGACCTCTCTAACTCAGTGGAAATCTGTAGCTCTTAAATAACAAGCAGCAACAGGTTATGCAGCCTACATAGGTAACATTTATTTGATATATTTATTTAATCTTCCCACTTCACAAGAGGAGTGTAGTCAGTTCTACCATCTGGTACTTCTGAAAAAAACGCCCTTTCCTTTAGACTTTGCTTCCCTTAAGAAATCACGTTTCTATTAAATCCATTTGTGGTAGAGTCTGTCTTTCTCTGCTCAAGCTCTTTGAAGATGAATACTCTTTGTTTTCAAATATTCTTTGTTTTCAAATAATCTATATGAGAAAGTGTTATGAATTAACATTTAACATTTTTTCTGTAAAATTACCCAGGAGATTGGAGACATAGTAGTAGTACTGTAAGGAATCCTCAGGATTGGAAGCCATTTGCATAAGCTGGCCTCCATATAATCATATGATAAAAATTGATGGGGCAAGGCTAAGAGGAGGAAGATGTGTAAAGATTAAGTCCCCACCTCAGGTGTGTTGACTTAGTGTATCTTTAAGCCGTGGTTCAGGGGGAGCACTGAACTGCTGTCTGGGGACATCTGCTGTAGATGGGATTAGTCTCCCTTAGAGCTGAGGCTGACTGTGCTCCTGAAAGAGGTACCTCAAATGGATTAGAGTGTGGATGTAGCCATCTTGGACCCCTATCTTCTGGTTTCTCATAAACAACAGGAAAAATGAGATTGCCCTCTTCCAGTGGGTTCAGTTGAGCTAAGTATTGTATGAACTGTGCTGCAGCTTTTAAGTGAACCTGGGCCATAAGAAAGTGTTGGTGCTTCTGTTAAAATAGAACTAAAACCAGACGTGTGGTTATGATTAGGAAGCTGATTTCTGAATGAGGTTTGTAAACTGCTCAAAAAGCTAAATGTCTTTTCATAGTAAAAGATGGAACAGCTGTATTAGTGTGCAAATTCTGTGACTAACCAGCTGTCTTCATCTTTTACGGAACTTGCCTTATCCTAAGTCACTATTCGTTAGTATTCATTTCACATCAGCAGTGGGGAAACATACTCTTCCTTCCCTCTGTCCTTTGAATTACCTTGAACATGATTAAATACCTTGAACATGATTAAATACAACACCAACAAAGGTAACAGATTGCTGCTTTCCTCAAAAGGTTTTGTCTGCAAAAAAAAGTTTTGTTGATGACTGAGATAGTAGCACTCTGTTTGAAGAAGCTGCTGAAGCTGTCATGGTATATCTCATTAATTTTAGATAACCTGGCCCTTCAGTTCTTTGTGTCTCTTTCTGGGATGTGCTGGCTTAGAGTAGAATCTTGTGTTGCTATCCTGTCACTCCTTGCAGGTAGTCTTTTTAGGCATAATCTATAGCAGGTATTTTTCATAGTATGTGTTTTTCAGTACATGATATTTATTTTGATTTTATTTGATATATCTGTCTTGCTGTTTCATTTTGGGATTCTGTATCAATTATGCAATAGTAATTTTGAAATAAGTGGAATTGGTATTGTGCTGCTTGCCCACAAAGATGTAGTTATTTGAATAAATTGGAACAGTACATTTTTCTCAACTTTTACTGTAGAGATGGTTTGGTTGAATTGTTTTGTAATTTCTGAAAGGCTAAAAGCATGAATTTTGCTTACTAAAGTCTCTTGTGTAGGTTGCCTTTGATCAGTGTTGCACTAGTTCAAGGAAAAGCTTTTGGAGGAGGAGCAGAACTTACCACAGCCTGTGATTTCAGGTAAGGCTAACAAGTTGTGTAGCTGTTACGTTGGGTCAGCGATTTAATGATTGTCCAAGTGAAATGTGAGAAGCTTGAGGTACTACTTCTACCAGGAGTCATGTTCCTGGGTTCCAAGGAACTAGATTGCAACTAGATTTTGTCATCAGACTTCACAGGAAAAAAAAAGTTGTGGTTTCTGCCAGGTTGTGTGGTTTGGATCACCATGTGAACCAAGAGCAGTAAGGAACTTGAAACTGACTGTGTTACATACCAAGCGGGTTCAACTCACCCCTGAGTGAGAGGTAGGAGGGGTGCAAAATTGTGTATCTCCCTGTGTCTCTTTATGTGAATGTCACAAGTAAAAATAAATAGATATCTTCATTAGTATCGTATTTCTTGTTCTGAGTTTCTTATTTGTAACATCATTTTGTGCTGCACAGTTGTTGAAACAAGATTTTGAGGTGCAGAGGAAAACAAATGAGGTTTTGTCCCTGTTTTTTTTTTTCCATTCAGCTGCAGGGATTTGCTAGCATGAAAAAACTGGCAAAAAAAAAAAAAAGGGCTTTAATTAAACTGGCAGAACAGGAATGGGAAGAAATGAAAGTAATAAAATGTCACTTTATATAAACCACTGCTCATGTGCAAACAGCCTACAGATGTAACAGATAAGCACAGTGGGCAGCATCTCTGAAAATGAGGAGCTTTTAGTGAAATTTTTATCTAAGAAAAGGAAATGTGCCCTTGAAGAGGCCTTAATGCCTGAAGTGGGAAAGGAATTTCCCCACACAAGCTGAAAGAAGGTACACTCAAAAGTAAAGAAAACTAGAATATTGCAGTGCTGTTCCAGGTATCAGGAACAGGCTTTGGCTAGAGGAGATGGTATCTGCATTGTCTAAGCCACTTAGAAGCAATCTTTCTTAGCTTTGAAGGTAGATGTGGTTGGATCTTTCTTTATATCTGCTCAGCACACGGTGAGCTGAAACCCCAGCTGTGATGTGAGTCCAGGCTGTGTTACAAATGCCTGGGAAACAGCAGAGAGACTCTATGTTTGACAGCTGCAGTGCTGGCAGGAGAATGCACCTGGGAGACTCAGCAGACCTTTCTCTATCTGTGAGCCTGTCGGCAGAAAGTGTTTCTTGTTATCTCTAAATAGGAGTTTAGGGAATGGGAATGTAATGAAATGGAAATCTTTTGGCTTTCTAAAATATGTAGTCTCTACTTACACTCCAGCTATGCTGTTTTGACATGCTGTGTAATTATAGGCATTGTCAAGTAACTCTTATTTGCATGAATTGAGCAGCTGCAGTTCCTCTTATGCATTGCCATAATTTTCATAATAACTACAGCTGTTGATCCATCTTCCATTACTTTCTACACACCCATCCAGTGCAACTAAATAACAGCAATTCAGGAGCAGCAAATGGGACTTAATTAATAACAGCAACAAGACAGAGAAACATACTCTGTGCTGTTATTGCTCTTGAATTTGAAAATTTTAGTACTGTTGGACAAAATCCTGGGGGTTTTTTGAGAACTATAAATAGGTATTAGTGGAACAGGTATTCTGTCCTCAGTCACTAGATGACAAAAGATGAGCTTGAGACAGAAATCAGAGATTTGTTTTCTTCCTCGAATAAACTGCTTGGACATTTTATTTTCTAAAACAAATGAGTTTGTTGTGGCTGCTTTTAATTCTAGATTTTCAAATAGAGTTCTGTTTTTCACAGTCTCTGTTTAAACTACCAAACTGCTTGGTTTTGGTCTGTCCCGGGGTGACTGTATGACTATCATCTGCCCTATGCCAGACATGAATCCTTTGCCTTCCTGCATCTTTAAGCTGTTTCTCAGGAGAGGGGGGAGAGAAGCCAGGCGAATTTTTCAGAGCAGTTTGTGCTCAAGGACACACACACCCCCCTGCATTGCTCTTGCTGCTGAGCCAAGGAAAGCACCTTCCTGCTTTTTCCCAGCTCTCGGCTCCTTTTCTTGGGAGAGGCAGAGAGTTAAAACTCTTTGCTTTTTAGCTATCCTGCTAGCTGAGGCAAGAACTTTGCTTGGGACTGTTCTGCTCCTGTCCAGAACAACATCACCAGGAGGCCCCACACAGTGGCCTGGAGGTGCCCATGCTGAACCCCAGCTCTGGAGAGGGCAGAGCCACACCCACAGAAAGGACTCTGAAATCTACCCAGGTTTCTTCTCCAAAGTGAGAGGTTTTATTATTTAACATTATTCATTCCCTTTTCTGTGCCTGTGTGCACTTTGCTTGTTAAATAAATAGGGGTTTTTTCACTTTCCTCTGAGGAATTTCTTTCTGAACCTGCTGGGGGCGGGGCTGCTGAAATCTGCCTTCTAACAGAGGGACGTTCATTTCAGACATTTTCCTCCAAATTTGTCTCAAACCAAGATATGGCCTGAAATATTTTCATATTTTTATCTCTGCCACTGTGTACTACATTAACTATACTGATATTGTTGAAGCAACTCGCTTGAACCAAAATGACCCAGGTACTTCCTCTGAAATGTGCTCTGGCAGCATGATGCACATCTCTACTAAAGTAGAGGTGTGGACAAATCCAATTTTAAAATAGCTGAGGTGGTTTAAGATATTACTGATACATTCTTCCTGTAGCAGTTCTTGTGGCTAATTGTCTCACTCTGTTTTAAGCTGGCTCATTTTAAATTGGATTAGGGAGGGCTTTTGTGAACTTTGGCACACTTATTGCTGACATAAGGACAGTGATGAAAAGTGAAAGCATTTTAGGTCAGTCCACCTTTAATCTGGAGGAAGACGTCTTCTCAAAACACCTTCTTCAATCTTAGCTGATTTATGTCTTGTTGGAGTATGACTCTCCAGAAGAGCAGCATCCTTATAAAGATCATAAACATGTTACTAGGAGGGAAAAAAAATCAGTCCAAACGAGCAAGGTAATTAATTTCCTTTCAGACTTTTTCTGATTTGAAAATTGGAAAGATAAAGCTTCTGACACTATAATTATTTACTCAATTATTACTGCAAAACTGAGTAATGTAGAAGTGTGCAAGTATGAAACTTGTTTAGACAGTTGAGCATTCTAGTACCATTTTCAAGAAATGCTGACTTTTTTCAGTGTGCCACAGGTGAGCCTGTGAAGGTGGCTTGTGGTGTCTGCTGCCAAATGTTAATGTATTTTACAGCTCTGCATGACACTGCAGCCATTTCAGTGAGGTGCAGAAGTGAATGGGATGTTGGATTTAGTGATGCAGTTTTACAAATAATTGAAGTACCTGCATTGGGTTCCTATATGCAGAAACTTGAAGTGTGTCTTGTGCTTACACAATGTGTGAAGGTAAGGAGAACAGATTTGGCAGGATTGGTTGAGGAATTTGGACAGGAAAACAGGAATGGTAGTGGATTGTTGGGCAATAAGCTGACAGATATGGGTAAGAGACAGTTGGTAATGAATCCATTTGTGCAATTAGCATGTCACAATAATCTCTGAGTGCTGTCACTGCAGTGCACTACCAACAAATAGCCAGAATAACTAACTTTGAATTCTGAGCTGTTTTGTCTTCTATTTCATGTTGGTGCCTTTGAGAAATCTCTCTGGGGCAATGTCTGTGTAGATCTTTTACATGCATCTACAACTTTGAAAATTTGGTCCTACATCGCTTGGCAAAATTACTTCCATTGTATTTCAGTGCTTCTGAGACACAGAGTCTCTTTCCTGCTACCCTGTTTTTCCTCTCTAATGCTGCTGCAGTCCAAGTAGAGGTGTGTCCCTGCCATGTCAATCAAATTTAAAAGGTAGTGTTTTGAGGCAGAGGACAAGAGTGCTGAGATATAAAACTGCCTATTTCTCATACCATTGATCTCAGAATGAGCTCGTAGGTAGAGACAGCAGTAATTTCCTTTTCTTCTTTAGAAAATAAATTAATGAACTATAATTTCTTCAGCTATAGTTGATGTTGCACAGTTAAATTGCAAAGGGCCAGTTTCATTACTGTTTAAGTGCTGAGCTAACTATTAGCTTATGCTAATAATACTGCATTTATCAAATTGGCCTTCCTTCATTTTAGCAGTGTGTTTTCTATATTTTTGTGAAATATGTAGGCATGCTTAGTATTACATTTTAAGGTGTTAAACATGTTCCACAAAACACTTAATAAGAGATACAATGAAATGAAATGTTATTTAATAACTTTGGATGTTTGTGTTCCTGTGATAATTTATGTTTATTTCCTTTTACAAGATGTATTTAGCAATTTATAGGAAATCAAAGGAGCAGAAGATAATCTAACCACTGCATAGATGTAGGTCCACTATGACCAACTTTTCAGTTGTTTCACCTTTCAAAAAGGAGAAGTGGACGAAGCCATAAAGACTTTAGTATTCTACAGTAAACTTTTTTGAAAATAGATTTCAGAACATCAGAGCACAGCACCTGAGCTTCTTTGGAAATATTTCACTCTAAAAAAAGGATTTGGGCTTTTAATTTTTTCAGGAGGAGCATTTAGGTGCACAAGATGCACCTGTTTGAAATGAGGGTGCCTCAGTACATAGTAGCATTTTTCATTGGACAGAGCCTGATATGAATGTAGCAGGACGGGGTTCACATTCTCATGAGTTCTTGCAGAGTCCAGGCTCAGAAAGCACTTTTCATTCATGTGACTGTAAAATTGCTACACACCATCACAGAAGAATCAGTAGCCAAATCTGAGAGTGGGTTCTCTGTAGAAGCCTAAAAGATAAAGGACTAAAATGTGTATGTTTCAAACACTGATAGCTGGGTAGCCATGGAGCCAGCCAAGGATTGTTGGTAATAACACACTGTGAGAAAGAACAGGATGTGGGTGGAGAAGAGGGCCATGTGGAGGTGGAGCAGCACTTTTCTGGGACAAATGTCCTTGTTCTGCTGCCTGGAGATAAGCACAACACAGTACAGGGCAAGTGCAGGAATGAATTTGAGAAGCAGGCATGCACTTTAGGGGGGAATTAAGACCATCGAAGACCTCTGAAGCCTCCAACCCACTTCCAGAAAGGTCTAGAAGAAAGGACTGTGCATGATAACTAATTTTCATAGAAAGTGAGAAGCTTACCTCCAGGACAGGATCAACATATGTATAAAAAAGTATCCCCACAAAGGCTGAGCGTGTGTGTGCCCCAGAACCCTGGATACTCCAGCTGGATCAATGCTTCAGCCAGGACTGATCTCTCTTTTATTCTCTTTCTTCCTTTCTTTGTCTCTCTTTAATTCATCTCTCTCTCTCTTCCCTTTCACCCTACTGCTTATCCAAAACCCACTGCTGTATGCTTATACTGGGGGGTCAGGGACTAGAATAACAATGTCCATGCCAAGTGTGTAAATTATAATAAAACTCTGTAAGCTTTTGTGGATCCTCTGACTTTTGCCATTCCTTTTGACCACGAGCATCTATGAGTCTTGGGTTCTCCCTTCTCCTCAAGGGTGGGACACCATGTTCTCACAGCTTCAAGTGCTTGCTATGTGGCGTAGGTCACTTTTTAAAACTATATAGAATTTTAATCTCTTATATATATGTGTGTGTATGTGTGTGTATTTAAAATCTGCAAATCAGTTGGCAGTTTTAGAATTCCAATGCAATCCTACATCACTTGGCATTTTTAGAGCCCTGGGGGGTTTGTTACTACAGGTTTCTGGTTATGATTTTAAAAATCTCACATTGCCTGCCTTTAAAAAGGCTGTTCTTATTTTTGACGTGGTACATTTGACATCTGATTAAGTAAGCACTGCTAGAAATGGGCTCAAGAGCTTCTGTTATTTGCCTTCTATTTATGGACTGGTGTTGAGGGTTTTTTACCAGTTTTCATTTGGGATTGAATTTTGCATGTTTACAGTCTTTCAGGCAGAGCATTTTTAGATGTAGTCTACAATTCAAATTACCACTGTTTGATTTTAGTAGAAATTTAAATAATATCAACAAAGCATTAATTTGAGTAGATGTTTTCTTTCCAAAGTTTTCTTCTTGCAGGGATTTACTTCATTCTAGGTTGTTTAGTTTGTTTTGTTTTTCTTTTTTTTCTTTTGGGAGGCCAAACCATCTTATCCTGGGTAAATGAAATTTTTCTTATCAGCATGTGTCTACATTTTAGACCACTTGTACCATGCAATTGTACATCCTTTCTGTTGAACAATCCTGTCTGCAGCTGATAAAATGTGCTGCATGATAATAATAAACAGAGATAGTCCAGATAATGGAAAACTTAGATAAGGCAGATTTTAGAGGATGCAGGTCTGGACCCATTCTGATACTTGCTGATACACTGAGCTGTTGGTCCAGTGTAGAGAAGCATTTAAGATTCAAAGAGAATATGAGAAAAGAGTACAAATGCACTGGATTTGTCCACTGTGCTGGCATCTGTGAAGTGACTAATTCCAAGTTTAGATAAACTGATATTTGGGGTATTTGAGTTGGATGCATCATTGCTGATCTTCACTACTAATTTTTTTTTTTAATATATGTATGTATTTATCATCAGATAGCTCCACAAACTGGTTAATATGAAGTGTGAGAAACGCTTATATATTCCAGTCTGCTGATTTTGAGGTAAGGTTATACTGAGCTGTGGCTTTGTGAGGACAGACTGCCTGAATAGCTTCCTTGGCTATGGGAGGAGGGTGTCCCTGCTCCATAATCCCAGCTTGCTTCTTACCTCTGATTTGCCAAGCAGCAATGAAAATGCCTGTATGAGTCAATTATCTCACTAAAAAGCAACAGAAAACCTGGATTTTTCCTGTTTTTACTGTTAACTAGAGTGGCTTGTAAGGGAATATAATATTGTCTATAGCCAGTGTAAAGGAAGAGCTAAGTCTCTAGGAGATGGCAAAGAACTGTAAGGGGTGAGAATACAATCTACTCCTTTTGTCTCTAGGGAGATGTTAGATACCCTTGGTTTCCAATGAAGCTACAGCTTTCAACTGCTTAACTTTGCACTGGATCAGCTTCCAGAGAATGTCTTCCTGAGTCCCTGTTAGCTGTTTCATTTTTCAGCCCTGTCATGTGCTACTGAAGGAGTATGAAAAGAGCTCTTCCTCTCTTTATCACTCCAAGTAGCAATATAATTAACATTGTAGGTGTCTGAAGGGTAATCGTCCATATCAGGGTTACTGTTCGTTGAAATGACCAGATGTTCCCAAAATGACTCAATTTCCCTGGCTGTAAGCAAGCATTGTGTGGATCTCAGCCTACTTCCACTGTAAGCGTTGCCTTCAAAATTGCAACTTCCAGTCTTCCTCTTCGGCCCGCAGTTTTATTTTTGTCTTTGATCCAAAGCAGTCCAAGGTCTTAGTGAAGATTTGGAGCCCAGCCGGCTGAACTTCTGTGTTCCTCTTCCTTCCAGATTTATGCAAAATTGTGTGAAACAAGATGGCGAACTGTTTAATCTTGTTAACCTTGGTGGCTTCAGCTTCCTACTTCCTGGATTCTGTAGTCAGTAAGAAATTAATTACTATGCTGTGACTCAGCAGTTTCAGCAAGAATAAATCAAATTGTAAATTCTTATGTTAGATTCCTATTGTGCTTAAACTGTTTTGTGTATAAGGTCTTCTGCTGTATCCATGGTCTGTTACTAAGTGTTATCTTCCAGTCCTATTTTGTATGCTGATGATTCATATTTGTAAACAAAAAGCAAATATATAGACTGAGAAAAACCCAGTAATTTAAATTAGCATGGATTTGTGTGTGTGTGAAAGAGACAAAGATTGTAAATAAAAAGATAGCAGGGGAAATTATACTTTTGGTGATAATTGGTCACACTCCTAGGGATATTTATGGGGGATCTGTTGCAGTTTGCTGAAAATGTGCCTGCTTCTTGTCCAGGTAGGCTGAACATGACATCAGTGATCTGAAGTTGGTTTGAAATTCCCATCAGTATAGCTAATACTCTATATTAAAAAGTAAAGAGGAGAAGCAGCAGGTTACTGCTTCAATGTAGAGTTTTTATGTTAAATTATCTATCCCATTTATGCCTTTTTGAGTTAGATCGTTGTGCTCTTCCCCTCCCCCCCCAAAAAATCTCTGAAGTCGTATATCATATCTGGAAAACTTAGGTCACAGCTACCGTGATGATTTAAAAAAAGCCAAACCACGACTGTCAGAATTTTTTTGTTTGAAATTAACATGGTATCCTGACAAAGTGGCAACATTCCATTATAATTGAATCACCAGTGATTTCAACTAAGTATATGATCTCTCTTTGCTTTAGACAGAAATTGTGTAGGATGTGCAAATGCAGCATTGGTAGCTCCGTGTACAGAGACAGCTGAATTTCAAAGCGTGTCTTGTTACCCTGTGTCTTGTGAAGGGTTGTTAGTGTGACGTTACGTTGTATTTTAAGTTCTTTAGTGCTGTGAGTTGCAGAAACCTGATACATCAAATCCATCATAAAGTATTAGAACAGCTTGAACCTTGCATCTCTCAGGGCTGATGTCAAGCAATGCTGTTCCTTTCCAGTCAGCTGAGTTCAGGCGAGTGAGGTGATCTTTGTGGTTTTGACATTTTAGATGCCAAGCTCTGAGCCACTGTTGGGAAGCCCCTCCTCCCCTTTGTGTATCATCAGTAGAGACGAGCAGAAAATGTGATTGAAATGTTCCTGACTTAAGAGACTCTTGAATTTGGTCTGGGAGAATTTTGTTCTGTTTTCTATGGTTTTGATAAACATACATGATGAAAATAAAGATGTGGGGAGCCAAAGTTATAAACATGGTTTGCATACGCTGCATGAAAGTGTGCCTATAATTTAAAAGATACAATATTGCCTCTTTGAAAACAAGCTCCACTGTACTTTATTTTATTTCTAGATGAATACTGTCATTTAGATTTCACAAAAAAATTTAATTATCCAACACCTTTACCTCCAGGTGGTCTTTTTCATCAAAGAATCTAGTAAAATATCACTGGATCTTTCCTAACAGAATTTTTTACTTCAGTCTAAAAGGCATATCTGTTGTTGAAAATGTTTGCTTGAACAGAATCCAAATAGCTCTAGTTTCTTTTTTGGGAAGGAAAGACTCATGTAACATTTCAGATTTCCAGCATGAGTAATTTTTTTGTGAGCATTATTTTGGCATTCACTCATTTGTGTATTGAGGCTTTGGCAGCCTGTAAAGAATAGCTAAAACCTGCTTCATGGGTAAGACCCAAGTGCTATGGCAAGATGAGAACCGCTCTGAAAATAATTGTATGGTAACTGAGGTGCCTGGGACCCACTGACACCAGAGTAATACAAATACGGTCATAACTGTGAATTACAAGAAGAGAGTGTTAGTAAGATATTGGTCATTAGCCAGGGAGGAGAAATAGGGTGGTAGCCCATGGATTGCTGTTGTACATTTCAGGTAGTAAGGAAGATCCAGGCACTGCATCTTGAACGATGGGACATCAGTCCAGTTTTATGGCTCTGGGTGATTCATGCCATTTTCAGAGTTTATATTGTGCACTTCAGGGGAATTAGAGCTCCCCAGTGTAACTATCTGCTTTATTCTCTTGGTTCTATGTGTTCTTAAATTGTGATCTGAGCCCTGGGTGTGTTCAATAACCCTTTGTAAAACCATGCTGCTCCTCGCCAGTGTGTGCACAGTAGGTGTTAAACAGGTCCAAGGCAGCACCCGTGGACAGGGCAGTCTTTATTGCTATCTGTGTAGTTGTAAAAAGTTTTTCTCTCCTACATAGGAAAGACCTTTTAATTTACTTTTTCTGCTGTTTTCTGAAATTACTCAACTCACTTGGATGCTTAGGCACAAGATGGAATGAGGGAGCAGTGTGTGGCTCACACAGCTTGTATGTCACATCGCAGCTTGTGAAGGGGCCACCCGATGTGTGTGTGCAGCACATATGACCTGGCATGGCAGTGGTGAAGGGCTTCATGAGCCCTCTGGCCAGCCCTGTCCCCATCTCCACCAAGGCCTCCTGCATGGTGCTGCCCACCCCCAGCACCATGGTGGGGATGGAACCTTGGGCCTTAGAAACCCCCTGTGGGCATTGCATGTGAGCCTAAAGAAGCATCATCCTGGAAAATGGGGCAGATTCACTTTGTGATTTGGCCAAATTATTTTCTTTCCTGTCAGTTTATTGAAAAATGACTGGGAAGGGGAAAACAAAATAAAAAGGCTCATCTTACTTCTTTTAATACTGCTTGTGGAGTTTTAATCAGTCATGCTTTTTTTGGGCCCTTATTTCTTACCTTGTGATCTGCCATCTAATTCAATTTTTCATTCCTGCTGCAGAAAATGTCTTTCTGCAATTTCCAATATCCAGCTTCATTTATCCCTTTTAGAAGAAATGTAGCTTTTTATAGCATGCTTTTTTCTCTCCAGCTTCTGTGAAGCCATGAGTGAGAAAGTGTCAAGCCTGAGGTAAAAAATTAGGTTTAAACCCCCTAATTAAGGTCTGCTGTTGTGAACCTCCATCTGTACCTGACTCCTGGGAGATTCTGGTCCAGAATGAGATTGAAAGTCTGTGCGGATGGCAGCCAGTATGACAGCAGACATCACCTGCAGGAGACTTTGGGGGGGCCTTACCTACCTTGAGACTGCACTACTCCCCTTGCAGGGTATTGCTACCAGCTTCTTTCCCCATGTTTCTTTCCTTTTATTATCCCTCTCTCAAACTAACCATCTCTGGTCCTCTTTTAGCTCCTTTTCTTTGATTGTGGAAGTGTTTAAGAAATAAATCCTTTTTCACTTCTCTGGTTGTTCTTACGCAGTCATGTCTAGACCAGTTTGAATCTGGGTCTTGCCAGGGGACTCTCCCAGATGGTCTTCTCTGCTGCCTTACTGAGCTCCTTCATGCTACTGATAGACCTTTTCTTGATTTTTTTCAGTGCAGACTTTGCTAGTGATGAGATGCTCTTTTTTGGGGGGACATGCAGTTCTCTGTGTCTGCCTATTATAATTTAATTCCTGTTATCCAAGGGATCTTTGTCCAGTAACAATATTATTTTTGTGCTTCTTCCCTGGAATGGCTTCCTTTAGAATTGGTAATCTTGCAGCCTCTTTGAGCTGACTTTGTTGATTTTGGAGGCTCCTCTTCCGTTGAATGTCCCAATATTTGGGCAATAGGTGTTGGTTATCCACACTTTAATTTCCTATTTATTCCTGGAGACCACATTCCTCCTAAAATGTCTCATGTCTGTTTAGCAATTTCTGCACTGGTGTCCAGTGTTCCAACTCTTCCTCTAATCCTTGTCATTGCTATATATTCCATTTTTTAGATTCAGAGCTCCACTTTTTAGAATTTTAGCATCAACCAAATGTTTTGTGCTTCTAGATGAAAGTATGACTTTGTCTTCTGCATTTTATTTCACTCTGGGTGATGTCAGAAAGCGTGATAGAGTCACATTATAAATTACTATTTTAAGGCCTCCTTTGAAGAATGCAATTCTCATTGTTTAGGTCCCTTTGCTCCCCTCTAGAAAGTGCCCTCAGGTTTCCCAGCCAACTCAGAAGAATGTTAACTCTTATTTAAGAAAATACTTCTGTAATTAGGAGTCTGTTTACTTGATCTGATTTTTACCCTGACCATAAAATGCATTGGAGAATCTGACTGGAGGACAGCAAAGGTAGGGGGTAAAGGCAATATGTGCTAGGGAGACATGAGAGATTTTTCTGGGCTACTTTATGTAAAGTTTGGTTTTTAGCTTTTGTGGTGAGTGGGGAGAAAATGGATGCACTAAGAATGTTTCAAAATAATTTAGTAACTATAAATAAAAGTCCACATAGTCTCTGTAAAGTGATTTGAGAAGAGCTGTGAGAAAAGCAAGCTTTTGTGCTGGTGAAATTTCCTAGGATGGTATCAAGCCTACTCCTTTGACACTGTGATTTAGAGTGTGCCTAGAACACTCTGTGCTTGGGAGGCTTGGTAGGATTTTTTTTATTTTGCTTCTCGGGTATCATTTTAATTTATTTAAACCTCAAATAAAGAAGGTTTATTGTTTTGTGATTTTAATTGGTGGAGTGTTTTTAAATCACTGAAAGGATTTGAGAGAGGTAACTTTCTGATGGGCTTGTTAAAATAAAAAAAAGCTACTTCTTTCCATTGCTTTCTTGTAGAAAAGGTTATGGATTAAAGCTGATAAACAGGAAAGATTATTAATGTGCACAGTCTTCTTTTAGTCTATTGAAATTTGGGATTGCAGAGCACCTTTTAGCAACTGTATCTAAGATAAGCACACGGCATGCAGTTCCCCCAGACTATCTTTAAACTATTTTGTCTTCATTTTTATGTACTTTAGTAGTTACCATTTATTCATCTGTCAGGTGAATATCTGGATTTAAGGATTTTCAGAAAGAGCAAACATTTGGGGGGTTTGCTTTTATGATGCCATGGTGGTCTGCATAGGCCATCACCACAGGCATGTAGCACAAATCCTTACTTTTATCAGTTTTACAGTAGTTTTGCTTTGTAAGTCTCACTTAGTGCTGTTGCGGGTCTGAAGTAGTAATTGCTGCAATATCTAATTGCCTTATTATTTCTCTGCCTAGGGCAGAAACATGAGAAGCTCTCAGTGAGAAAGAAGATACGAGAGAGATGCAGAGGGAATTAATACTAGCAAGCTGTGTTGGGAGAGCATGTAACAGTCATGGCTTGCCAATATTCACTGCATTGCTCCAGTTCAAAAATCTGCTAAATAGAATTAGCAAGGAGTTATTGATTAAATGCTTAATCTGGGTCTTTTTGGTCCTTTAAAGCCTATCCAATTAATCAAGTGAGATTGAAAAATAATTCCACTTGTTAACATTCTCAGAGAACTAGGGTGGGGTTTTTTGGGGATAGAGGGTGCAGTAAGCTGCCTTTCAAAAAAATCTTTAGCCATTTTGTCTAGATAGTCCCCTTACAGAGTATCTAGGTAATTATTTGATGGTGTAGTGATAAATAGACTGCCGAGACACTGCACTAGATAGGCAGAGAGGGATTCATTAGTCCCAGCTTGCTTTTTGGAGGAAACTGTCTTATTCTTAAGGGTCTAATTCTAAAAACATCTGTCATGAAAATTGAAGTAAGGACTGGAAGCTGCTAATCAGCAACTTTGCTGACTGGCTAAATTATTTTAGTATAGTACTGCATATTTCTTCTGCAGAATATTCTTCCCACAGTACCTTGCTGCTTCAAAATTCATTTTTATTGCAAAAATGACTGGTTAATACATTTGTTGTTTTAAGATGAGTTTCTGTAGTAACTATGGAAGGCTTGTGTATTGGAATATTGAACAAGGCTTACACAAGACAAGTTGTCACTACTGGAACACAATGTTGTCATGTAATTAACTTATTAGTGTTTAGGTTTCCAGGTCAGGTCTCTGCAGGCACAAACTGCAGCCTTACCTTTAGTCATTTCAGGCTTTCTGTGGCTTTGTGAAAATATCAAGGCAGTAGTTCATATTCAGGTTGTTTTCAAGGTTGTACTCAGGAATTACTTTTGTTGTTAAACATTCTGAAGAAGGTAGGGATTAGCTTTGCAGCAATTGCCAAGGAGCATTCATATATAGTGCCTGAAGAATTTGTGTCTTATTGCTAAGGAAGTTCTATATTTTCTTAAACGTGCTCTAATATCTGTCTTTCCATGGTGGGGAGAATAGGTGTAAGATATATTAAATGGGAAGGTGCATGATATCTGGTGTATCTTTTCGACTCTGAGATTTGGAATGCAGATACCAGAGGTGGATTGAGTAATAGGTACAAGTTAAACCTTACAGATCCGAATGCCATGCTTAAAGAAAATGGGGAGAAGGCAGTGAGCTTGGAGGATTCTAAACCTCTTGGTATGTGCTACGTGAACTGTTCAAAGTAGTGTGAAGTTCCACAGTGCTTGACTGCTTAAGTGATGATCCTTGCCCAAACCTCAGGCTAACAGCATTTGCAGTTCCAGTTAACGGCTCCTTGTGGTCCAGCTTTCAGAGCTGCCACTTGCCTGTGGGATGATCCCTTAGTATCCCTGCCTGAGCCAAGGAACTGAAGCTGCAGAACTATCTGTGTGCATTTGCAGCAAAGGTGACACTTTTCTCTTATGGAATTGCTTTCACATCCAGCTACCCTCTTCTGCCTTATCAGAACAGTTATTGCATTTCAGCCATTCAATTTAAAGCTGCTCTTTTTTTCCTATTTAAGAAGCTTAGAATGCAGCCTAGGAAAGATTACTTGATTTATGTGGTGCACTGAACCAACCTGAAATAAAGGACTTCTTTTTAATCCGAAATCAAGGCTTTTGCTGTACAGATAAAGGAACAGGTATTTTATTTCTTGCTATGATGCTACAAATTCAACAATCACAACTCTCTCTTGCTTTGTTTTAACGTATTGTAGCAGTTTAGTTGACTAAAAACATCCCATCATTTCATGTGTTCAGCAGCACTTTATTTTTGTTGGGTTTTGTGTGCCTCAGCAAGAGAAGTGAGATTAGATTACAGATGGTACCTGTGTAACTCTGCTGCCTGAGTCCCTGTCACTCACTTCAGGAACCTACCATCAATACTGGGATCTGCTGTGTCCCCTGGGATGCTGAGGACAATGGAGTGAGATTGAGGTGCAATTTTCTTGGAAGTGATGGGACAGGGATTGTATTTCTGGTGTTGAGAAGGTGCAGCTGTAAAACAGGGGAGAAGTGGACAATGGACTGGCTTTCTTGCTCACTTTAGGTCCAGCATGCATGCGAGAGCTGCTGTTGTTGTGCATTGTCCTGGTAGCACTCACCAAACAAAGTTACAAAATCCTAAACTAGTTACACGTGAGCTTTTGTCCACTTGCCAGCAAGATCATTAAATTTTCGTGTCCACCTTGCAAAGAAGTTTATTTGCATGATAAACACCATCTGCAGATAATGTCATACCTGACCTCTTAACAAATTCTTGAACTTGCACTCCCCAGCAGTGTGTATTTTAAAAAGCTCTTTTGGCCCTGTGTCAGCATAACACTGCTGTTACTTAATTTTAAAAGAGTTAATTAAGCTGATGCTATATTGATGAGTTTGTTAGAAAGGCATACATGTTGGGCAAACTGTATGGCAGCATTGTGCATCAACTTTGTTCTTCTGTTCTTTGAACAAGTGTTTGGCTCTTGATAACCTTCCTTCTGTTACCATTTTCCAGGTGGTTTCCTTTTTTCTTTAATATCTCTCTTTTCCTGTACCTGCAATAGTTCCATGTGTGGTTTGGGTGGTGTTTCAGGTTTTTATGGCCAGGTTTTGGTAGCAGAGGGGCTACAGGGGTAGCAGTAGGTACAGCTTCTGTGAGAAGCTGCCAGAAGCTTCCCCTGTGTCAGGTAGAGCCAGTGCCAGCTGGCTCCAAGATGGACACACTGCTGGCCCAGGTTGAGCCAATCAGGAGTGATAGTAATACCTCTGTGATAACATATTTTAAAAGGAGAAGAAAGTTACTGCACAGTTGTAATTGTGGCCAGAGAAGAGCAGGGTGAGAATATGTGAGAGGAACAACTCTGCAGACACCAGGGTCAGTGGAGAAGGAGGGGTTGGAGGGAAGGAGGTACCTGAGGTGCCAGAGCTGAGATTCCCCTGCAGACCATGGTGAGGCAGCTGTGCCCCTGCAGCCCGGGGAGGACCACAGGGATGCAAAGATCCACCTACAGCCCCTGGAGAAGACCCACACCAGAGCAGATGAATGCCCAAGAGTGGGCTGTGAACCTGTGTGAGGCCTGTGCTGGAGCAGGGTCTGGTAGGGACCTGTGGAGAGAGGAGCCAATGCTGGAGCAGGTTTCCTGGTAGGACTTGTGAACCCATGCTGGAGCAGGCTGTTCTTGAAGGACAGCACCCTTTGGAAGAGTGAATCACACTGGAAAAGTTTGCAGAGAACTGTCTCTGTGTGAGGGGCCCTACACAGGAGAAGAGGAAGGACTCCTCTCCCTGAGCAGTGGCAGAAAACAGCATGTGATGAACTGACCATAACCCCCACTCCCCATCTCCCTGCACCAAAGTGGGTGTGTGGCTGGCCATAGACATTGCTTTTCATCTGTCTGGGTGTCCTGCATCTATGTTTTGCAAAATATGTGATCCTACTTGAAGATTTATTATTTTTTCTGTAGCTCTTGCTCTACAGCATGCTAAAAACGTGGATGTCTTTTAATTGTACCCCAAGGCCTTTGACTCTCGTTTTTGGAGAATTTTCTGCTTTGTGTTGGTTCAATCACCTTGCAGATAAGGTATTACTGAAATTTACAGAAGAAGGTAGCAGATTTGGTGAGGGAATTTACTGTGACCCACAGATGTAAGCTCTGTTTATTATTTATATTAATATTGATGGTTTGAGAGCAGGATGCCAAAGTATTTGTGGGGGAGGTAAAAGTCATCTCCTGCAGTTCTGGCTGCCCTCTCTTGGTACAGCCATAGCTGGGAACCAGGTGCTGCAGCACTGCATGATGCTGGCTGCCTCCCTCTGTGGTGTGCCAGTCTCACGCCAACTAAAAGGGGAAGATCAGAAGTCAGGAGCTGTGTCCTTATGTGACACTGGGAGTCAAACAGGGAACGGGAACAAAATCCAGGTTGCTGACAACACATGTATTGTTTTAGGTGTCTTTTTTTCTATAATGGGTTTCAAAAGCATAGTTGTAGGATCTTTTAAAATGCATAAAATAGAGGGTGGTATCTGTCCCTCCTTAGTAAACTTGATTAGTATCTTTGCCTTGTCAGAATGCTGACTATAACTCAAACCTTGAAGTCCAGGAAATGATTAGGTAAGGGCCAGCACAGATCTTAATATAATCTTAGTTCTATCAAGGAACTGATTACATCCGTTGGAACAGCTCAGTAACATTAGTATTTATAATAAGCAGGTATGAAAAATTGAGAAAGTATATTTTTATTTGCATTTTCAGCTTTTATTGTATATGCTCTGGCTTCAAGTAGCTGGGAAGTACTTTAGCAAAGGAAAGCATAGCTGTTAGCTCACAGAAAGTGCTGCCTTTGGGGAGCAAGTGTACCTTTACAAGGCTGGGATTTGTTAGGCTGCAATGTTAGTAACAAGGTTTCTTCTCACGTGCATCGCCAGAGATGTGATGAGATGCAATGTGACAGTCAGTTGTTTGTGGGTACAATGAGATGTGACAGAATGAAGGAATCCTCAGATCAAAGGGGGAGGATTTGTAACATTTAGTGCAGCTGAGAACATTTTAAAATGTACAGCAGGAACATTTGCTGTAGCTCGTTTGCTTTAGATGACTAACACAAAATTGGATGTAGCCCATGGTGGCTGTGCTTTCTTCCTGGGGGGGCTGTAGTGTTTGTAACATGAAAATAAAATGTTCTCAAAGAAGGTTTCAGCTGCATGTTGAGGTTTATATTACCTTAACCTCTTATTTCCAATTTAAATTTTGAAGATTTTGCTACCCTTCACATTGCTGAAGGATGTTCCCCTGCTTACTATAAGGTCTTCTGTCACTCTGTACATTAATTACATTGAATAAATATTTTTTTCGGTACTGTCATGCAACAGATTTTCTTTACTAGGGCAGGGAAGGCATATATGCAGGAGTCTAGCAATATGACCTTCCCCTGGGATACAGGGGACCCAGATTTTGATTCCTTTGACGTGAAAGACAAGACCAGGCATACTGTTCAAATCAGGGTTAATTTTGTATTCATCTACTACTCTCTCTCAGGCAGGGCCAGTACTAGGTGAATAAGGTATAAAAGTTTAGGAATAGTACTTTGGTCTTTCCAGCTTTTTGATGTCTGCCTCTTTATGTTAAGTAATGCTTGATGTGCTTTTCTTACATAAATTCTTTTAATGGGAGATCAGATCTGTCATGTCTCAGAAGGTGGACTCAATTCCTTTCATACAATAAAAAGGGAAATACGTATGCAAGGCTGCAGCTGGGAGCATTCAGAGGCTGATCCCAGGCTTGCTTGGCAGCTGCTTCTCCCTTTTCAGACATGAGCTCAGGTCTCCATTGCTTCCTGGGCACGGAGACTGCAAGTGAGTGATAAATCTAACAGAGAGTATGATGGGTGGTTTCTGTAAGAAATGGTGTGACTTCATAGTTGAAAAGTCTGAAAAACCATAGATACCTTTCTTAAGCCTGAAAGCAGTTACACCTTCCACTGACTGCCACTTATCTCAGTATTTTCTGTGGAGCTTGTTCAAAGGAGCATTGTGGGAAGAGGTGAATCCCAGTGAGGTTCTGGAAGCTGCAGCCTCACAGTCTCTCTGTGAGTTAAGCAGTCAGTGGTTTATTTTCCTTTAATTGTATTTGGTTCCATTTTCTCTGAGGGAGGTAAGGACATTGCAGGGAAACAGAGCCCTTCCCACATACTAAACATTGTCTGAAACAATCTCAGATTCAATATACAAGGGCAACATGGCCTCCCTGACCTGTGGTGGCTGTCCTGTGAGACTGCCTACAGGTTGTCTAGCATCAGATGCCCAGCTGCCTATAACCCTTTCTTTTCTAGTGCCTCACATCACTCGGTACAGCTAGGATTAAACCTGTAATAATGTTTTCATTATTGCTTTTCCAGTGGGACACTGGGTGTGAGCAAATTGCAGACTAAGCTGAGCCAGCAAAGGAGTTTTGGAATACTTGCAGAGTCATTCTTTTGAGAGAAGAGACCTGAACTCCCTGGGATTTGCTGGGTCTGGGAAGCACTTGATAATGTTAGCTTAAAGCCTTTCCTCCCCTGCAATACTCTGCTTTCTTCCTTTTGTCACACAACCTTCCTCTGCTATCTCTACAAAAAGGCTTTCATGCAATCTGGCCTGTCAGCTGTTGCTTTTGTGCATTGTGCTGGATCTGGGATAAAGCGTAAGCTCTTCAATTCTGATCCTGTACAGTGTGGCATGAATGCTGATGGTGCTTTGGTTATGAATAAAGCAACCAAGCAAACTTACAATTAACAATAACTAAGCAGATGTGAGAACAGTGAGTTCCTAGAAGTAGTTGCATTTTTAAAGATTTTTCCTTTCCCCTTTCAAAGCTGTTCACCTTGGTATTTTCACTATGGAAAACTGCATTGTTAGGAAACAGACTTGTGTGTAGACCTCAGTATCACAAGATTTGTCTTCAAAAAGCCAATTAGTGCTCGAAGTAGAAGTTAATCTACTTCACAAGTGTAATTTCCATCCTTTGCCTTAAAATCAGCAGCAAGCAACCACACTGCAGAACACCACCTTGAGAAAGAGCAAGTACTGGTCTGTTTCTGTACATTTTTTATATGTGTTTCTATTTCTAGCAATTTTTTCCACTAACCTATCGTGTGTCAGTGTGACCACTGTGTGAAGACAGAATAATCTGCTGCAGCAGAGCTCCTTCAAGGAGATAGCTTAATGACCCCTAGGGTGAGTTCTTAAGTAAAGGGGGTGAGAAGCTGTAGAAAAGAAGCATAGAAAAGAAAGATGTGAAATCTTTGGGAAGAGGAATGTTACTTATCTTGTAGAGGGGAGCAATTCTATTACACACTGCAAGCATAAATAAAAAGCGATTCTATTGTGCATTGTGAGCCATAAGTTGAGCATCCATCCCGATTTCCCTTGCAGTAATGAGCAGTTAGAAATCAAACTCACATGGATCTCTAAAATATGGAACAAAAAAACCCCACCTGTGCTGTAATCACCACGGTGCTGACAGAACCTCCCCAGTTCACATCAGTACTAAGACCACAATCCATCCTCTTGAGAAATGTTTTGCACATTAGTTTGTTTGGGTTTTACCCAACACCCTCTGGTTTAGGCATGAATTAGCAAGGCAGTGTCACACTGGGAATAAATGTAACATATCCTCTGTCTGCAGTTCTGTTTTCAACACTTTTAGAACTGACTACAGGTATCAGTATGGGCACTAAGCATCTTTACTTTTGTAGCAACCTATGTATCTAATTTTGAGAAGGGCCAAAAGCTGCAGTTATGGCACCATGTGATGTAAAAATTAAGATACTCCAGCTCTGGCTGTAATGAGCATGCTGTCAAGTTGTATCAGCCTTTGGAAGCAGAAGGGAGGAGAAAATAGAAAATCGAGGACCGTTGAGCTGAAAACGAAAGTCGATACATGGATTGACCTCTGTGTTTGTTCTTCATTGACAGGTTGATGACGCCTGGAAGTGAAATTCGGTTTGTCCACAAGCACATGGGCCTGGTGCCAGGCTGGGGAGGAGCTGCCCGGCTGGTGCGGATCGTGGGCAGCGGGGCAGCCCTGCAGCTGCTGGGCGGGGCTGCCCGGGTGGACCCCGAGAGAGCTCTGCGCCTGGGGCTCTCCGAGGGGACGCTGCCGTCCTCAGACGAAACCACAGCGTTAGGAGAAGCCCGAGCCTGGCTGAATCAGTACACAGAGGGTCCGATCAGTGTGATTCGGGCTGTGAAAAAGGTGGTGACAGCAGGAAGAGAGCTCCCACTGGAAGCTGCCCTAAGGACAGAGAAGGACATTTTTGGAACTGTATGGGGTGGGCCTGCCAATATGCAGGCATTGGTTAGAAGACCAAAACATAAATGATGGTTTATGCATGAGGAATGGGCTTGACCTTTTTGCAAACAAAGCTTTCAGTAAAGCAGCCATTAAACGGAATCATTTAAGGACTTGTCCATTTAAAATGGCCTTAACATTCCTGCCATTTAGGTCAGGCAGGCATATTTGGTGTTCAACGACAGAGAAATCCCAGGCAGATTCTCTACTGTCTTAATCACCCACTGAATGGAGATTAGTGAAATTAGTATGTAAAGGTAAATACTATGCTGAAAATAGAACTATAATTCATTTGGAATGAGGCTGAAGATTATTTTATTTGGTGTTAATTTTGTTTTTTTAACTGGTATGGATATTAATTACTTGAAAGTTATGAGGTTTATTCATTTGCAGAACAGGTGCATCTAAAGCTGCAAAATACGAGCTTCCCAACCAGTGTCTTTAAGCAGCTTGGAAAAGATGATAACTAGTGAAAGGATAGCTTTTATTTTTTCATTTCTAGTTCTTCATATAATTGCTGAGAAAGTATCCTTGGATACTTCAATTTTAATGGTGCTTTTACAGGAGAAGCCTTAAGTTAGTGAGAAGCTTCTAGCACTCATTCACTGACACTGATTCAGGTTTTTAAATGTATTTTGGTGTCTTCTCACTGCTCAAGGAATCAACTACCTACATAGGGATCTGCACATTCCCATATCCTGTACCTGTGCAAAGCTGCTGGCCTGGTTCTTTACACAGAATCTAGCTGAAATCTTGGAAGGCCATGATATATCATGCCCCAAAAGGGCTTGTCCTTAAGTGACTGGGTGATGTGAGTACTTCAGCATTCTGGTAAGATGTGTGTGGATATGTCTATGCCTTTCTTCAATGCATTTTTGCTGGTAGGGTGTGTTTGGGCTGACTAGAAGATTTGGAACTCAGTCTCCACTTCATGCCAGTGGCTATGCAAGTAATTGGATAACTCAGTGGGGAAAGTTTTCCCTTTAGAAATTAGAAACTGACAACAGAGTGCCTGCTTCAAAAATAAGCATCTGTGAGAGCAAAACCATACAGACATATCTGTGACTGAGAGTTTCCTGTACTGTTGGTTAGGATGCACTTGTCTCTAAATCCAGCAGGGACTGAGATCTGAGCCAAAGACCTAAGTACTCTGTGGGGGCATGTAAAGAAGGAAGCTCTGGGCTGTGTGCCACTGTTGAGCATTCTTGCTCTGACCAGGCATAACTAGCTCTACATCATGGAACAAGCTCCCTTAAGAAAAGAAGGCAGTATCTTGGATGGAAATCCATGTTATGATTTCTACAGTGTGGCAGGACTCCTGAGTTTTAGACAGCGAGGTAACTACATGTGTTTGAGGATTTGGGGACAAATCAATGTTGGGAATTAGGCTTGGATTGCCTGTTAAGATTCTGTAGGTTTCAAGCAGATTCTGTGATCTGCTGGGGATGTTTTACTGTATGATTTTCACAGCAATGAATATAGCCTGGAGCAACCAAAAGAAATGCTGAAGAAAGGGATGTGTTTTGAGTTGGCATTTCAGAGAAGGAACTTGTGTCCACCCTGTTGATCCTGCACCTTTGCCTTTATATCTGAAGCACTAATGGAGGAAGATTTCAAATCTCTCTTCCCCAAAAAATAAAGTTCAATTTTTACTTTCAGGTTAGAGAAGAGACAGGAATGAGAACATGGGGAAGAGTAGTGTTTCGGTTTGTGCCTTTCCTCCCCCTGCTCCTTTTAATCCAGTAGCCCAGATGTCACTCCCATGTAGCTAGATTATTTCCCATGCCCTAAAGAACTTCAAACCCGTTACTTCACAAGTGCCTATGTTTTAGTATAGTCAGCCAGCACTTGACTGTTTAGTAGTGAAGCTGTTCTGCTTTTCATGAAGTTTCTCAAGACTCATGAGGGATTCCAGACTGCAGCATCACTGAACCTTCAAGGTACACTCCAGTCCATACTCATGCAGCTTTTTGAAGCAGTAGCACATCATGTTGTTACGAGTGAAAAAAATGTGTTTTAAAGGACAGCTGGTTATGTCTTTGCTTTTAGCAAGAATTAGTGTGCCATTACTAATACTGTTTTTAAAATTGGTGTGAAAATTGCTTAGAACCTGAGCAAGACCCTTGAATCTTTTTTCTTTAGTGTATTAGTCTTGTAAGTGTATTCTGTGTACTGGGTAATAGAAATTTGAAAGGGAGCATATTGTAGGACAAAGGCAGAATCTGGTTTCTTTCACATTTTGAACCAGATTTGTGCTGGCAGTAAGTGAATGGTAAGTACACCTATGGGGCATCTCTTTCCATTTTGATTTCTAGACAATGAGCTTCTCATTTCAGCAGATGTATTTCCCCAGCCACCCTCTCTGATTTGTATCAAAGGCCAGTGTTTGCTTTTAAGAAAACAGGACAAATAATTAACTAGTACAGACCAAGACACATTCAGAACAGTTTCAGAAACAGTTATGGAAACCCATTTTGTTGGTATCATAAATATACTAAACACAGGTACAGGACATTCTGAAGATCACTACAGGTTAGTAGTCTAATACCATATTCTCTGGTTTATTTTCTTCTAAAAGGAAGATGAGTCCTTCATACAAAAACCAGCCCAACTAAATTACCATGAATGCTAGGATGAGAGTTCCAGACTGAGATTAAATGGAATCCCATTTTACCCAGTTGAAAGCTAAATGCTTTATTTCACAGAATACTTTCTTATCATCTGAAAGTGACAAATACCTTTAACCAGCAGTTGATAAGTGTTTGTATTTTCTTTACAATTATTAAAGAAGTCAAGCTTCATCTCAGGGGTTTTTTTTCCCTTCTGAAATGGCTTAAAGACAAACAAGCACTAAATGAGCAAAATAAATTAGAAACATCCAAATTGATAGTCCCAGTCTCCTAATTAAATAGCATGCCAGCTTTTTTACTTCCTAGGGGCTGTTTGCCAGCTTCCTCCTCAGCAAACTAAGTTTCCTATTGCATTGTGAAATGTCTGTCTTGTTTTTCCTGTGTACTGGGACAACCCAAGGGTTTAATAGGGGTGTGGATTCTGTACCAAGCTTGTAAAGGTTGGATACTGGAGATCACTTTTAGCAATACAGATGCTTCTATCTTACTTGCTGCTGATAGAAATATATTTACCAAATGATCAATCTAGATAAGCAAGGTGTTCTTGCAGAATGCTTGGTTCACTATCTGATTTATATCTTTTTTACCCATGAAATAGGATTCCTGTATCTGTGGTTATCTGTTCTGGAAATCATGAGATGCTGTAGATTTATAGTATTTAAATTTCCTTTTTCATTTTCCCTTCTGCTCCACTGTGCATTTCTCTGGCTATGCTGTACAAGTCAAAAATCACATAGTGCATGTAATTACAGTCAACCACATAATGCAGTGTGGCTGTGGCTTTGCTAAAATAGGCAGAGAACACATTTCCTACTGAAAGTAATAGTTTAAATATAAGATGGGAATTATCAGTTACTACTTTTCCCTAGCTTGATCTGGGGAGTGCATTTGCCACTCTGACGACTGGCTATTAAGCTCTCACCAGCCTCACTTTAACTAATTTTAGTGTTTCACAGCTGCAGTCACCCAGCAGGAGCCAAAAGCAGCATCACAGGTGTGGGGCTGAACTCTCTACTTGGGTCAAAAACCCCAAGGATAACCACTGATAGAATTATTTGTGGGTTGTTTGGGCTGCAAATCCTTAAATTAAGTATATATTGAGTCATGTTCCTCTATTTTGTTTCTTGCTTTTTTTCAACCCATACTCTCACTTAAAGTGTGTGCACATAGCTGAAGTGTTCCTTCTTTGTGCTGCAAAAGCCTTCACTAAGTCAGATTTTGGTTAGAGCCACTGGATACTAACTCAAATCAGAGAAATAAGACAGCTAGCAACTAACAGAAAAAAGCATTCCATCCAGTTTCCTTCTGAAGTCCATGTAATTGGCTTATTTCCTTATGGGACTGGAAGATGATAGTGAAAACCTGTGATCAAGAGCATCTCTTCCTAGCTGAGAAGGAAATCTTCCTTATTTCATCCTAATCTTGTCTGCACTTTCCTGCAGACAAGATTTCCACTGATCTCACTTGTGGGCAGAGGAGGGGGGGCACAGCTTTGTCCAAGATCAGGCATGTCATCCATCATTACAGTCAGAACATTATAAAAGTTTGAATCTACCCTTTTTAAAAATCAGCCCTTTTAATTCCCTTCAAATGGTTGTTTGCCTAAAGCAACTTTTGTCTTAAGATCAGTAGTACCTATGTATCAGCTACTGTCCCTTTCTATTCTGGCATATATATACTAAGCATTGGAGTTTAATTAGCTTTATTTTGAAGACTAAGTCTAGAATCAACTAATGCCATTTCTTAATCTGAAAAAATGTCGAACAACTGCCAGGAACAGAAAAGACAAGCTGTGTTTCTCAAGGTCTGGCTTCTAATATTCAGAAGTCTGTAGAAATGCAGCTCCTACATTGCTAATACAACAGTACCCTTTCTGTGCTGCCACCAGTTTTGCTATGAACAGATAAACAGCACTATAGTCCTTAATGTCCATGTCCTTTGTTATAGGGTCAACTTTGATAACTTACACTCTTTGATTTCAACATTTCTGCTGTTAAAATAAGGCCGTGTGATACTTCTGCCTGCCAGCAACAGTGAAGTGAGTTAATCAGCTCTTCAGATGTCTGTGTACTAAAGCTTGCAACTCATGATTTTTCAGTAAAAGATGATAATCCTACTGTGTTGTGTTTGAGAGACAGCCAGTCAGTGATGCAAGAACTTCAGGATGCCACTCAGAACTAGTCCTCCCTCTTGGTAAATACTGTAAGCTGGTTTATGAGAATTTTCTTTGAAATTCCTTCAGTGAAGTTCAATTAAACTGGAAACATATCTGAGATTGTTACTGATAAAATGTAGTTTTATTAAATTATAAATTCTGTAACAAAAACGAGACAGATCAAGAAAGATCTCAAAAAACAAAACTACAAGGACTAGATGGCAAAGCCAGTGAAAAAGCCATGAAGAGTGTAAAGGTAAGGATTTGCAACACAAGTTAACAGCATTTTTACATTACCATTGAAAAAAGGTAAATGATTGCTCTTGTCTAATAAAAACACACTTTAACTCCAAACTCACATCTATTTTCTCACATTAAATTAAGCATCCTGCTCACACCCAACACCTTGCCTGATTCCACATTGCTTTAGTGTTCTTTTCATACATCAATCCATGCAGAAAGTAGTAAGACACTTAATGCAACAGTCAAGAGAATGAAGACAATTCAAGTTGTACAGTAGATATACATTGGCCAAAAAAGGATAGAGTATCTTCAAGGGGAAAATGCTACAAAATAAACACAAGACATTTTCAAGAAAACTGGGCATTGCTAAACAGCTTTCAAACCATTAACAGGACAACCCAGTTTCCTAGAGTTAAACAGTCTTCCAGCTGAGACATGTTAAGAGACTTAAGTTAAAACAGGCCAAATCTGTTTCCCCCCTTCACCCCACCCTCCCACCAAACACGCTGCTAGGTTTGAGTGCAATGCCAATGTGGACAGAAAATTTACAGAAAATTACAACTGAGTATTTTTTTTTCACATGGCTCTAGATTTAAACTTCAGTGACTGTGCACTGTCCATCTGGCCTTCTAGATCTTACACTTGTGTTTGCCACCCCACCCCCTGCCCCTGGTCTATCTGCTCCTGGCTGGCTTGCACTGGCATTCAAGTGTCTCTGCTGACCAGAGGATGGGCGTTGCTGAAGGTGGGCAGACACATCCTCACTGTCACTGCTGGCATCCGATTCGGTCTCCTCAACAGAGGTGTCGGGGGCTGGCACCCTACCAGAAGATGATGATTCATGGTCTTCTTCTCCCTCTACCCTGTGACTCCTTTCAGCCATACTGTCTCCATTTATTTGCAAGTGGGCAAAAGAGTTCTCTAAAGAATTGCTTGCATCGGGTGATGGCGTTGAAGGACTCACGAGCTGACCATCTAGTGCTGGCAGGGGCCTCACAGAAATGGATGCTAGAGGCTGCACAGCTGCAGCCCCTGGAGTCAGTGTGCTGTCCGCACCGTCAGCAGAGCTCTCTCGTGCCAGGTTGACACTGTTGCTGTCACAGTCCAGCCTCAGCCCAGCCACTCCCTTCTTTGGTATATCTATTATGTCCCGTTTTATTTTTCTGCGACGTCCATGCTCATTTCTCCTATACTGAACCATATTTTCAAGGTCTGCTACGTATAAAAAACCAGCAATTAGCATTTCAGTGCTCTTTTTACCCTTGGAGAAGGCATCTTCCAGCTCTCTGCTGGTACGTTCATCATACTGCCACCAGCCATTTCTACCTTCATAGTACCAAGCATATTCTCCATTGCCTCTGCTTGCTGCTTTGAGTTCTTCAGGTGACAATAAGGTTGGCTTGTCAAGAAAATCCTCGGGAATCTCTTGCCGGCAGAGCGCACATCGTTTCCCAAGCCAAGAAGCTCCCTTCACACACAGATAGCAGAAAACATGTTTACAGGGCAGACTTACGGGATGGACACATGTTTGCAGACAGATAGCACATTCAGGGACTTGCAGGGAAGGTGCTGCATTGGTACATGACTCATTTGTCTTCCTATTTGTGGGAAGCATGTTGATTGAATGATCTATTTCACCACAGCCAGCCATCCTGCAGAGGATCAAAGAAATTTAAATCAGTTTATTGTGTCAAACTAGCACCTCGCATCACATTTCACCTCAACATCCATGGAATGTTTACCTCAAATTAAGGTAAGTTACTGTTTCCTGAGGTGACAGACTAAATCAACTGGGAAAATTTCTTTTGCTAATCACCAATATTTTACCTGTTTAATTTTCAGCATGTTAACATCCCAAGTTAGAAAATAAATTTTGTTATTTTCTCTGTTCATTCTCTGAAGTAGTGTTGATTAATGAACCTTCAGCCAACCAGTTACTGTGGTGCCTCCTCAGGAAATTGAAAGAAACAATGGTTCTTTCCACAAGAGGTGACGTGGCTGTGAATTGAACTTAAAGAATCTCTCTTCAGACTACAGGTGATTGTCTGCTTGATTAAGGGACTGCCTGAACAGCATCTCAGACTAGGTTTACACAGTAAAAAATATGCCTGACAGCAGCACCCAGCTGAAGAATTCCCCCACTCTGTTCCTTAGTTCCCATGCACCACGGTACACTATCCCTCAAACTGAGCTCAGAACAACCACAGGGCTGCAGAAATAACCAGATCTGAAAATGGAGGTGGCCTTTTCCAAAGATACCTTGGATTCCTTTTTCTTAAACATTAAGTGAACCCCCTGATATATGCAAGTGCCTCTTGAAAGGAATCACTGCAGACCAGCAGAAGCAGCAGTGTATTGCAGAAGACGCACAACTCTGGCTTGTGAAGTCATTGCCTTTACTTTCTCTGGCCATATCTTATTTCTGTTATTAAAGATGATTTTGTAACTGTGAGGGAATGGGGAATGCAAAACTGCATCACTTTGGCATTGTGTAAGATTTAAGTAGTTGAAAAATTCTAGCCTAAATATGCAAATGCCTTCTCAACTACATTTTTGCCATGGCAATCTTTCACAGTCTCTTTCATGGTAATTTTCCTTTTATTTATTAACAATCAAAACCAAACACCAAATACCAAATGAGGGAGAAGAATAGGCTTTGGGGAATGGGACCTGAAAAGGTGCCTTTTTCCAGTTAAAATTCCCAAGGAACTTCAAGACTGAAATTCAACAAAACAGCCTTTCAGTGAAAGTAGTCTTTGTTGTACAGACAGCTAGGAATACTTCATGCAAAACTACCACAAGCACGTGGGTCAAAAGGGACCTTTAAAGGTCACCTAGTCCACTTTCCTGCTCCACATGACACCAACAATAATACTAGATTACATCAGCTGTGGCTGATCACTGTCTAGGTGAGTTTTTCTGAAACCTGCAAGGATGGAGATACCACAGGCTGCCTGGACAGCCTGTTCTAATGTTACACACATTTCTAACAGAATTTTCAAGAGAAAATGCCTAGTATTACTGTAAAAGCCTCCACTGCTTTAAAAATCGTATAAATATCTGCTGGGGAAAAAAAAAAAGGTTCAGTATCTGTATTTATCTTTACAAAAAATATCATGTGCTGTTTACTTAAAATATTTTTCTCTATGCTGTCTGTTCCCTTCTATCACTATAATTTCCTCTTGAAAGACCAATTCCCCTTTAATCCTTTTTTTAATCAAGTAATTCTTTTAAAAGCTCTACAGCTCAAATGCTTTTTCCTGAAGTAATACGTAATTGTATTCACCTATGTTTCAGTTTTGTATCTGAATTTCTTTTTCCTGAGATTAATGACAAATCTGCTAACAGTTCTTAAATCAGCATGCCAGATACAGACACAGCATTACCTACCAGCTGGTAACTGTGTTTTTACTGCACAGCACACATCTGTGAGATCCATTCTAACAATGTTGTGAACAAGTTGCTTTTTGGAAGCCTCACACTTCTGAGGCTGTATTTTTCAACAGATTTTTACAGCAAATGTCACAGTTTATACCAAGAAACTTACTAGAAAAAGGAGAGAATATTTCAGAATACCCACAAACACAACCCAGCCATCACTTCACAACAGAAGAGCTAAAAGAGAAATCCATTTATTGATTAATTTGTGCTAACCATGGCTGAGGTAAAAGATCTTAATTTTCAAGTGCCCCTACATTGAGATACTACAGTGCAAAAAGGCAGAGCAGCAGAGATTTCTACTTCCGTGCTACAGTTTTAGAAAAGGATGCTTCTCCCTGAATATCCTTTATAAAGTTATCTTTTTCAGAGTCAAATAAAATATTAGAACAACCTGTAGGTAAGTAACTTCTATACAAGTCACGTATCATAATTAAGATTTTGGAGGTGATTAAAATGCAATGCAGGGATGAAAAAGGCAATGCACTTTGACAAACTAAATTCTGATACTGTAAGCTAAACTAAAGAGAGTTTACCCTGAGACAAACTAAAAGAAGAATTAAAAGTTGTTACCTGTTTACTGTAAGCAAAAAAATGCTAACATTTGAACTGTGCTCAGTAGGTCGCCCATTTATTTGAGGGATCTGTAATTTCTTACTAGATCAAGATAATAATGCAGGATAGGAAAAGGAGTAAATGCCTTTTCTTGGAATTCTTTTTTGAGTTTTAATGACTCTAAGGAAAATGTTATGTATAAAATGAATAGAGCTGGAAGAGCAAACCCTTATCTCTAGAAGTGCTACCCAGGAACATAAAACTCTTCTAAGATAAGCACAACTGCAGTTGCATGTGCTCAGAATGCAGGACAATTATGCACTTGAAGATTTCTATCAACCACACTGATACTGTCTCTCACTTCTTGTTTTTAAATGCTAATTAACCTTTTTAATACCAAATCTAGGTCAGAGTTTGTTTATAACCTGGTAGGAGGATGTACACATATGTAGGTTTTTACTGAAGAGGTAATCCTTCAGAACTGAGGACAAACATCTCGGACTGCTATTCTGCTACATTATGGCTGTGGAAGCACTTGCACTGCAACTTCATGCTATTAAGAATTTAAAAAAACCTGACCACACAGTATTTTTCCTGAAATTAAGGTTCAGTCAAAACAGGCTTTATATCAGAACTGTTATCAAACAGGAAAACTCTGTTTTTTGGAGGATTGGGTTCCCTTTAAGACACTCCTAGCATCATGGAAAATATCATATTCTTGACAACTGACTACAAATTAATTAAACTCAAGGAAAAATTCTAAAAATAATTTTATTTGAAGTATTTAGATCCTTAATTCAGGTGTAAATAAGGGAGCAATAAGAACCTGAACTCTGCATTTTAGCATAAACACAGCCTAAAACTGAGAAGGAATTAGTCCAAAATCTTGCCAGATCCCACCTCTTGTGGTTTTCATTTTTAGTATTAAGTAATAAGTTTAATTTCTAAGCTATGGGGCCTTCATCAATACATGAAGTATGGAAGAGGTGATGTGTAACAACTACATGGAAAGACCCCAGGCCTTCTTGGACTTTAATGGAAGAAAAAGTAAATCCACACAAAAATCACTTCAAATTCCAGGTCAAGTTCTAACTGCAACTAAGCAGTCCATCAAGGAGCTGACATGTTTAAGTTCATTAACAAAACAACAGCTTACTTTTTCTGAATAATTTCTACTGAAGCATGCCACAAGACTGAAATGTCCTCTCTTCAGATGTCTCCAGCTAGGATGGCAGGTCCTCCTTCCCAAGGTTGGCTCATTCCTGATTTGTCCTGCTCAGTGGTACACTACAGCGTTTCAGCTTCTCTGCAAACTAACAGAAAGCAAATAATACCACCATTACAATGTTGTCCAGAGGTATGAGCAAGCAAAGTACAATGCCACGGTTCTGTTACAGAAAGGAAAATACCATGCTTTTATTTACTCAATGCAGGCTCTTTTCAATATAACTACCATTGGATTTCTGCTTCATTTTTTGCAACCATCAATTTTGATCCACAGTTTTTATTTTGATGTCTGGCTTAAACAAATCATCCTTTTTTAAGCATTATAAAAGGCAATTATTTTTGACTATAGTAAGTTAATTGCTCATTTCCATACAGTAACCTCACAAAAGGAGTAACAAGACCGAAGTTGCGAGCATGTTATGTTTATGCAATTGTAACCTCTAATAAATGATCCTTTATATTTAGGAATTTTAAAAAGTCACAGTGGCTTCCTAAAGCTGTTTATAAAACTGTCTGTATTACACCATTCCAAAGGACCGTCTAGCCATGTGTCTTGTCCTGACACGGACTAGTATCAGACACTTGAGGAAAAAACAGTGCACGTGAATAGCCAATTTCCCCCAGGTCTTCTCCGTATTTCAAGTAGAAATCTGCCTCTTTATATTTCGAGGCTCAGAGCCTTGAATCCTTGTCCTCTTTTACAGAGATCATTGCATTCATTTAATGAATGAACCTCAGAACCATTCAGCACTTTCTTCTTTATAAATCTACATATGTAGATCTTCATACCAGCTTATAAACAAACTCTATGACCTACATTTGATACTTAACAAGGTAAACAAACAACAACAAAAATTAATTATGACCTTCCTCTATTTCTTTAAAATGCTCTGATGGGCTCCAAGGTTCAACAATGGAAAGAGTGCATATGATCTCTAAAAAAAGAGGACAAGGATGCAACTCAGCCTCCACACCACAGAGGTAATACACCCCTCTTCAAGCTAGCAGATAATGTCAGTCACAATCCATTTGGTGAATGCCACCAACCAGAATCTGAGCCAAGTCATTTCACAAATACATAATAATCACTAAGTGCTTAACAAATACATAATAAGTTCCTACAGTAGGGAAGTACGAATCTGCAAACTCAGCAAGGGAAGGGAGACCATCACTCTTGCACTCTCACACCCTAAACAGGAAGGTCTTGACCTAAGAGAACAACCTTCAGTGAATCCTCTGTAAAAAGACTGATAAGCCACAGAGTCACTTCCTCCTTCTGGTCTGCAGCTTTCTGGACAATTCTTAAACATTTTGAACCACAGTTTCCAGTTGCTGCAAAACATTATACATAGGAATGATTTGAAGCAGATCTGAGAACGTCACCTCTTTGATTTCAATATGTTCAAGGAAAGAATCATTTCAGCATAAACACAGTGCAGAGCAGACATGTAAGAGCTGAGTGAAGTCAAGGAGTGATAAGTCCCTGGAAGAATATGCAGCAGTATAGTATTCTGTGCAACAGTCCTTCATTAAATGAGCAAACATTTATCATTAATAATATCAGAGTGTTCAGTTGACTTTAGTGCATGAAGTATTATTCAAGTGTGTTATTTTCTTTATAGCTAAGCTCCATGTAACATTCCGTGCAGCTATTTTTAGAATGAACTCCAAAAGAAAAATGCAAAAATTAACAAGCCTATCCACACCTTCTCTCCCCTCATAGTTCTAGCAGCTTTCCTTTCTTCACACATCAATCTGAAACCACGAGCTGCAATCGCGTTAGAATTGTGGCTCTACTAATCCAGAGACAAGATACTATGTCTTCTATGATCAAAGAGACAGCTGCAACAAGCTTGATGCTCTGGGTGTGGTGTTCAGTCCTTTATCTTCATAGCTGCTTTCTGTTACTTCAATAGGTATCACCTGAAGTCTTTTATCTACTACCTCTCACAATCCACTACTAGAAGTAGCACATCATAAAACGAAATGCTATGTGGAGATGGCAGAAAAAGGCTGGGTCAGTTCTGGGAGAGTGCTTAGGAAATAAAAATGCATGCACATATTCAAGTATGTAATTATACCTAGAAGAATCCAAGGAAGGCATAATTACAGGATTGTGGTAATGCAAATTTCCAATTTCTCCAAAGCTCTTGAAAAGAACTAGTTATACACTGACTTCAGGTAACCTCTACGTTTCATGGCATTGTTATTTTTTTAATAAGCCAGTCTTGAAAATTCTACTGAACAGACTGACAGACACTTGTGGTTACACAAGCACCCCTTTTTGGATGATGACTCCTCCTTTGAAGTCACCTGGGTAAGAGCTGTTCTATACTTAGCAATTAATTTTCTCTTCTTCCTGTAGTATGAGGAGTTACCCTATCTGCAGCAACCTGCAGGTATCCATCCCTTCCTAAACCCCTGCATCACACATTGTTTTTGAAACTTTAAAGGTGGAACAGACAGAAGGACAGTGTCACTGATGAGGAACAAGAATTCAAACTGGGCAACATCCCCATCCAAACTGAGACTCAGCCAGCATAGAATAGTTCTCTTTGTCCCCTTGAAAGTCTCTCAGGATGCTTACTGGGAGAAGTCATGTCCACTTCTTTCACAATTTAGGATTTTGAAGTCATGGACTTCTTACCAGACCTATCTCCCAAAATGACTTCAGGTTCTCCTTAAGAACAAGGTTAAGCTTTTACTAGGCCAAGATTTCTTGTCAGCTCAGTCAACTGTGCTCATTAAACCATGAGACCCAGTAAATTATCACATCCAGCACAATTTTTCCACCCTTATTTCTTTGGGGAAACAACAGTTACAAAAAAACCCCCAACAAACAAACAAAAAACCCACCCAAACCAAAACCAGAAGCAAACATATTTAGAAAGCCAGCTCTTGTACATTGATGAAGAGTTACCTACAGTTTTAAGCTTCCTCCATAAGTAAAATCTTAGCTTTTTAAAAACAAACAAGTGCAAAACATTGGTGAATTCAACTCACACCAGCCAAAGACTATTATCTGAATCCTACTTCAAATGGTAAAAATCTCATGAATTCTACAACTCCATATATATTATTCTAAAATAGCTATCACAAATTCATCATTTACCCCCTTGAAAACTCAGCAGAGTTACAGTATTAATTCACAAGAATAAATGCTCTTCTGTAATTAAATACTTGGGGTTTTTTTTCCATCAAACTCTCTTATTTGTAACTCAACTGGGGGGGGGGAGGAGGGGAAAAAGATCCCCCAAATTCTACCCTTCCCCACAAGTCGCCATGAACCAGACAGTGGGGGAAGAAAGAAGGTGGCTGTTTTATTTAACAGGAAAAATCACTCTCCTGTCTGATGGTCTGCTATTGTCAATACACTACCAGCTCAAGGTACTGAGTCTTATCAGGTATGTTTAAAACTCTCCCTGGCACTGGATAGCACAACAGATAAATAACCTCACTGTTTCCTGTGCTTGCCTACTTTTTTGTATCTGTTTCTTAAACTTAGAATATTCTCAGGAATTGCTGATTGTGATGAGACTTCAAGTTGCCTGTCATTCCTTATCGTTGGCTATTTCACATTAATAAACACCCAACATTTATGTGTACGTTTGGAACTGAATCATAGAATAGTCAAGATCAGAACAGTCAGCCATTTCAGTATTAAAATGCTCCATCTATTAAAAATGAGGTTGTTCCCTATGCTACAGTTGGAGTACTAATCTTGAATTTTGAGCATATATCCTATTTCAATCTATTTAACAAAGACAAATGCTAATTTCTCTCTCAAATCAAAAGTGTGCAAAGAATGAAGCAGAAACTGGTTCATCTTAAGTTACCAGTGCTTCAGAAACTGCAATAAGTACAGGGACATCTTCGTGTATATATACACACACACACACACACACTTGATTAACATGCACAGAAGAGAGGAAAAAAAAATCAATTTCAATATGAAGGCTTTTCCAGGGGCCCACTATTCAATGGACTATGAAAATACTGCAGTTCCAGCTCTTTAAATAAATGACAACTCAGTTACATCTACATTGATACAATATATTTTGAAGGAAACAAGAACAAACTTTTTCTTTCACTCACTACAGATTTTGCATTATAGCAATTTAAACAACTGACACTTCAATACACTTGGACAGAAACTACAGTATTAACCACACAAGACTACATAGCAAGTTCCTGCAGAAACATTCAATATTTAAGACTTATTCAAAATTACCAAACGAAGATTCAGATTTCACCATGTCTTCAATACTATTACACACTGTAATTTTTGGTACTGCATTTTTAGAGATGCTTCACAATCTATTTTTAAGTAGCCCACCGTCCAGAGGCAGCAGCTAACAAAAAGAGAAGGATTGGATTTTTAGTATTACAAACCTGACAGAAGCGAAACATTTTAAAGCTCTGCTTCCTATTCCTCCATGTAATTGTTAATATATAGTTGCTTATTACACACCAGTAACAAAACCTACAGCATTTCTCAGACATATCACTGAAAAGCTGTACTAAGATTAAACCTCCCACAATTTCAGTTTAACTATTTCACCATTCCGATCATCTTGTTCGTACAAAACCCTTATATTTAGTTAATATTTTACAACAATTTTTCAGTGGAGGCAACATGTACCGCACCAACAGCGGGACCCGTTTTCACATTTCACGTCCCCTTTTAATATTCAGAAAGGATGCAGTGCAAACACTTGAGCCGAGGCCGTCAAGCACAAAGAAACAAAAGCACTTCCACTAGGAACACTTAGTTACTTCTGTCTGGGTGCTCCGCGCTGCGCTCCCGTGACCGCCCGTGCGGCTCCGCTCAGGTCGCCGGCGGCAGTGACCGAGGCCGGCTGGGCACAGCGCTGACATCCGCAGGGGCGAAGCCACACATTAAAGCGCTGCACATCGCCCTGGGAATTAGAGCGCTGCGCCGGCTCGGCCAGGGGATTCCGCCACGCGTGACGCCGCCACGGCTAATGCTCCTGACCTATTTTACTGCCCAGCACAACGAAACCCCCGACTCACAGAATCGACCAGGTTGGGAAAGACCTCCGGGATCATCGAGTCCAGCCTAAGTCCGGGTCCGGTCGGGCACTCCGCGCGCACCTCGCTCCGCACCGGCGCGGGGCGCCGCCTCCTGCAGGGACACGGCTCCGCGGAAGGGGGCCTGGACCGGCAGCGGGGCCCAGCAGGAAGGGCCGGGAAGCTTTGCCAGCCGTCCCGGCTCTCCCTCCCAGCCTCTCCGTGCGGGGCCTGGGGAAGGGCTCCAGGGAAGGGCTCCCGGGCAGGGCTCCGCCGCCGCGGCCCCGACACTCAGCACGTGACCCCGCGGGCGGGGCGGCGGCGGGCGACACCCTCCACCCTCCCCTCCGCCAAAACAATACCGGGCAGGGCTCTGGCCGCCCGGCGGCCGCCCCTCGTTCGGTTCAGCCCAGCTCGGCCGGCCTTTTGTTCAGAGCCCTCACCCGTGCGGGGAGGCCGCGGCGCCCGCTCCAGCTCCCTCCGCTGCCGCCGGCGGCGGAGGGGCGAGGGGAGGCAGCGCCGCCCCGGCCCCGGGCGGCCGCGTAGGGGGCGCTGTCGGAGAGGCCTTTGGTGGCCGAGGCCACCGCTGCCACCGCCTCCCCCCGACCGCTCCGGCTCGCGCCCACCCGCGGCGGCGCGGGGACTCACCCGCCGGGCCGCTCGGCTCAGCTCAGCTCAGCTCAGCTCAGCTCCGCTCGGCCCCGCTCCGCCCGCCGCCACCTGCCGCTCCCTCCGGCCCCGCCGCCGGGACCGCGGGACGCGCCGACGTCACGCGCGGGCCGGGACGGCCGAACGCGCCACTGTGACGCCACCGCAGCGGGGGCGGGGCCGGGGCGGGCCCAGCTCGCCGCGGGGGCGGGGCCGCGCGCGTGAGGCCGGCGGGCGGCCCCGCCCCGGTCCCGCGGCGGTGTCGCGGCGGCTCGGGCGGGCCCGGGGGGAAGGGGCAGTGCCCGGCGGGTGCCCTGCGGGGGAACCTGCCAGGCGCTCGGGAGGGCCCCGCCTCTCGGCTGAGGCCCCCTGCCTGCCCCCTCGGAGCCCCTGCCCAAGTCGTGCCTCCTTGTGGCGGGCTGACCCTGGCTAGACGCCAGGTGCCCTCTAAAGCCGGCCTGGCACTGCCCTCCGCGGCTTGGCAAGGGAGGGGGAGTATAACGAAAGGCTCGTGAGTCGACATCAGGACAGGACGAGATCACTTACCAATTGCCGTCATGGGCAAAAGAATCTTGACGTGGGGAAATTAATTTAGTACCAATCAAATCAGAGTAGGATCATGACAAATAAACCCAAATATTAAAACACCATCCTTGCCTTCCCTTTTTTCCGGGCTGATTTTTGGCTTTCCACTCCTGAGTTTTGGGCCGCAGTCTTTCAGGAACAGCCTGCTCCAGCGGGTGTCCCCGACAGGGTCACAGTTCCTGCCAGCAAACCTGCTCGGGTGTGGGCTCCTCTCTCCATGGGTCCACAGATCCTGCCAGGAGCCTGTTCCAGCACAGGCTGCCAGAGGGGCACAGCCTCCTTTGGGCACCCACCTGTTCTGCCGTGGGCTCCTCCAGGGGCTGCTGGTGGATCTCTGCTCCCCCATGGACCTCCATGGGCTGCAGGGGCACAGCTGCTTCGCCAGGAGCGGCACCAGGGGCTGCAGGGGAATCTCTGCTCTGGTGCATGGAACACCTCCTCCTCCTTCTTTGCTGACCTTGGTGTCTGCAGAGTTGCTCTCAGTCACATTCCACTCTTCAGCTGAAGTTGTTGTGCAGACATTTCCCCCTTCTTAAATCTTTATCCCAGAGGTACTACCACTGTCACCGACAGGCTGAGCCTTGGCCAGCAGTGGGTCCATCTTGGAGCTGTCTGGAATTGGCTATGTCAGACACAGGGCAGCCTTCCGGGAGCTTCTCACTGTAGCCCCCTCTCCAAGCCCCTGCCACTACGAAAACCTTGCAATACAAGCCAAATGTACCAGGAATGAAAGGTCTGGAAGTGGTGGGAGCCTCAGTGTATGTATTCCCTGGAGCTTTCTGACCAGAAAAAGTAGACAGGCACGCTTCCTTGGGATTCATTCTTCAAGCGCCTGGTGGCACTGCTGGGGGAGATGAATTATCACAGCTCTGTCATGCTTGATAAATGTGAAGGCAGGTTGCAGTTGCCCCTGTTCCCCGCAGTGAGACCAGACAGTGGATTCAGCAGGAGGCACGAACAGTTGTTGGCCTTTCCAGGAGCACATTCTGCAGCTCAGGGAAACTGCAGCTCATTTTTTGCCTGAAAATTTAGGTGGCTTGACAGTCAGGCCTGTGCCTCATGCTGCTGTGCATCACCCGGCCGTGTTTGCGTGGCTGAGGAGGTTTGGCTGCTTTGGTGGTCACCCACAGGCAGAGATGGACCTCGGCAAGACCCAGATGTAACTGCAGGGGGTCAGAATGTCCCAAAGCTGAGCTGCTCCCATAGATGAGGTGCAGGGAGAGGAGACCTTTGCCACCTGCTGTTGTCAATTGAGAAGCCTGCTGTATTTATTTTTTAATAAACCGGGATGGGAGACAATAATCCACACATCATTTAGGCTGGAATGGTATTCATTTAGATGGGGAGAGAGGGGCTGTGTGTCCAGGTACTCATTGCACCTAAATGGAAAACTGAATATTTCAACATGACTAAAGTGCAAAATGTCTAGCCAAGGGCTTTTTAAAACTACAGCTACTGTCTGGCTGCTCTTTTTGATTTTTAAACCCCCGGAAATCACAAGCTTCAGAAAACATAAGAGATGAAAGCTCTAAAAATACTAAATTCGAAGTGTAATCAGGAATACTAAAAGAAATGCATTTGGTTAAATCACTTATTATTTTCTAAAAGTCTAGAAAAGCCAACACAAAATTAGCACTGGTTTTAATAAATGTGACATGTTTGTATCCAAAGACAAGCATTTACATGGTAATCTATGTTCTATTTAGATAATTCTTTGTGAGGCTGAGTCAAAGAATAGAGGTTAGGGTAAAGGAAAGGTCTCTTACTGGCAGTGTGTACTCAGCAACAATAGCCTTAATCCTTTACTGAACCAGACCTTGATCCTGTGGAAGCTATTGAGGCCAAGTTCCTGTCGGTTTCTGTTAGAATCTGACCTAAAAAAAGAAAGCAGGCTTGTGCTCTTAAGGGATCTAAAGAGTTCAAGCAAAGCTACTCTGACTTCATGCAGCTTTGTAAGAAAGGCAACACCTTGGAAGACTGTACTTAGTAAAAAAGAAGTCTGTGGCAGTGTATGGATAGGCTTGTAAGTTTCACTGAAGCTGCAGATGGACTGAGAAAATGTGCTTGTGAATGAGAGATTTTATTTTACACTCCATGAGTTATGGAGCAAGCATGGCAATCAAAGGAATATCAGACAGTGCCAAAGATAGTAACCAAAGAATTAAATGCATTGCACCTTACTAGACTAAGGGAATAAGGATCATGTAGGTATCTAGTTGAATAGATTGCAATAATGGGACCAGTTCTAGTAATATACCTTCTAAAATGTTCCCTACATGGTTATCAATCCTTATTACCAGCTCTTATTTCAGTCAGAACGGGTATTGTTTAAACATCTTTTTTTGTGTTTCTGTTTTTGGCATGGACACAACCTATGCATTCCACTGATGGCTTTCTTTAGGCCTATTACTTTGTACCTGTCTGTTATAACTGAAGCCACCTCAATTGTTTCTTTTCTACATCTATTTGCTTTACATTTCTGTTGTCTGCTATGTTTCTCCTTGTGTATTTTTATTGTTGTCTACAATGTCATCACTGTGAAATTTGTCTTTTGATCACCACCAAATTATTAATTAATATAGTGGTTTGAAAAGTAAAGATTTGTCAGACTAAGTCTTAAAAGACACCATTTCCTCTGCTAAGTGTCTACAGTCCCACCATTAATATTTTGCTGTGATGGTGGAGAACTATTAATCCATATGTCAGTATAAAGCATTTTTTTCTGCTTCTTCAAATCTGTGTGATACTATATAAACCTTTGCAGATGTGCCAATGTCTTATATTCATCAAGAGCTCAATCCCTGCTGCACTTGGTGCAGCTGAGGTGAGAGTGGAGAAAAGCAGTTTCCTTCTGCTGTGGTTTTGAGTCAGTTTATATTGAAGCAATTTGAGAAGTTGGTGTGGAGAACCTCAGAGCTGCTGCAAGGTAAACTATCAGCAAAGGAGTGGATGATGTGTGGTATCATGCCCATCCCACATGTAAAGACCAGAGATGGTGTAAAGTTGGCAGTGCACTGCACTTGTCTCTTCCATGCAGGGAGCCAGAGAGGGGCTGAGAATCGAGTTACAATGCGTAAATGTTCTAAAGACGAATCTTGATTTTGCTTGAGTGGCACATTCTTTTCATGAATCTCCTGTTGCTTATCAAACCCTGAATTCCTCTAAGCTGTCCTAAAGTAGGAGATCCCCATATTGCAGTGCCATTTTCATTGAAGTAATAAATGTCTTATACTCATCAAAGACTAAGATACACAAATTTTCCAGGATTATTTCTTTTTACAAATGATATTTATAGTTTTTTACAGTCCAAGATACAAGCTTATCCCTTGTGCTACAAGTGTTTTAAGATGGTGTCAGTGAGACAAAATGACATTCACTTGAACTCTCTTGAAGTGCAATGGCAGTTGTGCCAGTGGTGTATGAAATGTAAGTTGATTGATGGAAGTCCGAAGCCCCTTTGGGTTTGCAAGCGTTTCTTCATTTTGACCATCTAGAAACTGCTGAGGTTGATGTCTGTTTCAGCAATCTGCATTTACAGTCCTGCTGCACTGTAGCTAAACTGATTTCCAGTTGTTATTTGTAGATTCAGAACAAAGTGTCATTTAAAGGCTGAATTGGTGTATGGAAATGCAACTACTGTACCTCATGGAATATCTGTATTTTGCTTACATAATCTAGATATGTAGTAACTTCTGCCAAAAATGCTGTTATTTAACAGCTTTGGAAGGATTGTGCTGGTTAGTCATGAGAACAATCCCATTTTGCTTTAAAAACAGGAAGCTGAATGGTGCTGAGGAGGAGGAGTGGGAGAAGAGGAGCTCAGGGCGAGTTCTTTTTCTCAGTTCTCTCAATCTGTTACTTTTGCTGTATCTGTACCCGTTCTGTCTGTGAGCTCCCGAGGAGAGATCCTGATTCTTTTGTTTTCATTTAGTGGCATTAAAAAATTCCACACAGCATACAAAACAAATTTATTTTATTGCCCCAGTTGGCAGGCAAGGTAACATTTTCTTCTGCCAATAAGTAAACATTGACTTTTTCCATTATCCCAGCTGTCAAAATCATATCACAGTATATGTTGCTGTGGAATTGAAGTCATCCATATGGTGATGCAGACAAGCAGAAAAATCCCACCACAAAACAGCTATTGCATTACAATACAGTATGTTTAAATCGTTTAGTTTTCCAGGCAGAGAGTTTGCAGGATTAAAGCCTTCTTTTCCCCAAAGAAAATCTTGTGCCTTAGTCTTGTCATCACTAGAATCTCTATTTGACATCTTCCCCATCAACTAGGGGTGCAACTAACCTCATTAAAAAAATATTTTGGGATCTTCAAAATCATGATGATTACAAAAATTACGAGGTTAGATTTTGGGTTTCTTTTAAATTTGGCCCCAAGCTTTCCATCTGTAGGACTTAACAGTAACTTACAACTACACATAAAATGTTGGTCTCTAGCTATAAAGCAGGCTTTATTTTAATTTTATAGAAGCTGAAATTCTTGTGTAATCATACATCTTCAGAAATGAAATCTCGAAAACTAGCTAGAGTCACAAGATTCTTGATATATGGAAAGGCTGTTAATCACAAGGAGGAGGTAGCACACTCATACTATATTTATTTTTAGTGAAAGAAAAGCAAACTGTAAAAAAATATGTTGTCATCTTCATCTTTCATTTTAAAAAATAGTGAATGAGAAATTGCAATTTCCTTTTGTATCACTAGATGGTATCTGGTAACTGTGGGGAAGCTGAGCTCTTATAAAAAATATTTGATAGACTATAGGTACTGCTTTCTCTCCTGATCCAGCTGTTGCACTAACCAGACTCCTGGCTTACAGTAGGAATGCCTGCAAAGTTGTTCCTGACACCTGAAACTGCTACTTGTTGTACCAAACCCCTGATCCTATTACAGGCAGTGGCAAAACTTACTGAGCGGTTCTGTGCTCATGTTTTCTGGGAAACTGCACAGTACTTAGGCCTTGAATTTAGGATTACATTTTTGAAAAGGGGAACTCTGTATTGAAATGCTTGAAAACACCCAGACTTTATTGGAAAGTTAGCAAAGTCTTCAAACAGCGTGGATCAGATCTTCTGAGCTACCTGCTGGTGAGTGCTCAGTAGGTGTAAAGGTTCTTATGGAGACAGAACCAATGGAAGTGTAGGTTTGTAATTCTAGTTATAACAATATGAACTACCATGTAGTTTCCATGCAAGGACCTACTTTTACACTAGAGGGCATCTTTTTATTTTGTCAGGTAGTAGCTTTGAATGCTACATTGACATAATCAAAACAGCACCTCCTATAGCAATTATATATATATTTTTAAAATATGCTAGTATAAGATGCTTGCTATTATTTTATAAAAGAACTGAAAACATTTTATGCTGTTCCATTTGGATTAACAGTTCAGCAACTCAAATGGAGCTATTTCCATGTAGTTGCTATAGTAGTCCATGACACTGTAGTTTGCAAATTATAAGTTCAAAATTAAAACTTCCTTGGATGACTCTGTCCCCTAGGCTTTACTTGTGTGAAAAGGGTGTCAGAAGCAAAATTTATAGACATGATTCCATGGTTTAATCTTATTTCTCCTGTTCCATGGGACCTCAAAATTTCTTAGTGCTTTTTGGAAAAAAAAAAGTGTTCAGTTTTCAGGCGCTACTTTGCTGTTTGTTGGTTTGTGCTTTTTGCATTCCCTTTGTGTCTCATATGCTTAGACTCTGTGGCTTTCTGGGTGAGAGACCCATTATGATGGGCAGTATCATCTGAAGCTTCCATAACCATTTCACACGGTGTCACCAGTTTCCACAGCAGCAGGAAATGTTGTGGAGAAGGGACTCAGAGTGCAGGGCCCTGTTCTGCACAGCCTGACCCTGCTGGGCCTTTGCTCCCCTTGGTTTTCTCCCCAGTGTGCGGCAGGTTCCTCAGGAGGGAAGGGAGTGAGGAACAGAGCCGTGCTGTGTGGTGGGTAATCCCCCAGCACTGCACCAAGGCAGTCTCTTTCTATAGCTTCACCAGACTTTTCTCCATAAAGAAGAAAAAGAAGATGGAGTTCTAATGGTAAAATCTTAGAAGGAAATGAATTTCAACCCATGCTTAAATAATTATTCTAATTGCAGTTTTGATGATTGTCACCTCTAAGAGCCACACAGAATGAGACAGTTAATGCAAGGGTGATGTTGCAAATGGAAGAAACACTATCACTTGCTTTTGCATCTGTCTAATAAAGTGTTCTGAGACAGTATGACAGCATAGCACAGAAATTTCTTCGTGGCATGAAACTCTGAGCTGACAGCAGTTCATTGAGGTTTGATGCATGCATTAGTCAGTAATGTTGTACTGCCTGTTATATATTAGAGTTTAATTAACAAATTGAGCATCCATAAGCTGATAAAGGGACATTCAGCATAGTTTGCAAAATAAATAATACAGTCAAAATTTAATAATTGTGATTACCCACATAGCCCCCAGGCCAGTACTTACTCACAACCTTACATTTTGCAAGTAGTTTCATTAGATCCAAGTGAATATCTGTGTGTGTTTAACTGCCTGCTACCTGCAACCTGCTTGGGTTGGCCCAGGGAGCATGTGGAAAGTTTTATGCCTTCTCCTATAAAAGGGGGTGGTTTGAAAACATCACAGTGCAATTAACCCCTCTGTACATCTTCTCTGAGGGGCTGAGAGTGACAAATTTACATCCTGGTTTAATTTGCTGCCAGACTGGTTTAGAAATGGCATGAGCAGGCTGCCCTGATTGCACCATTTATCAAGAAGAGGTGCTCCAAGAGAAGATAAATGACTTGTAATCTTGAAAGAGAAGGGGTGCATTTTCTGCAGCCTAGAGTGCAATGCCCTTTCCTTCTGTATGCTTAATCCCTTGACTTCAGCTGTTTCCTGCTCATTTGGTTAGCTCTAATCGTCCTAGTTGCTCTGATTGAGTTCATATCAGTTCTGTGGGTTTCACAGGATGACAGAAATTAGCTGCAGCAATACTATATTCCCTCTCTGGACCCAAATAAAGAGAGCAGGCAAAGGAAAATGGAAGGCAGGAAAGGAAAGTTCCCAAAAGGATCACAGTACCTTTGGGATTGCAAACTTGCCGTATCAGTGGTCATTTTAACTAGCTGTGAAATGAACTATAATACTGACCTGTTTCACAGGGATCTTATCAGGATTCATTAGATACAGTCCTTTGAAGATGGAAACTACAAAGTGGTAGTATTCTGCTGACGCCATAATCCTCTCCAGGTTCCTACATGTCAGTAGAGAATGCTCTGGGGAAAGCAGTTGTATTCAAACTGCAGTTACTTACCATTTATTGTGCATAAATTATTTTATCTATTATGTATGCTTGAGTTTATATCTGCTTGGATTTTCTTCACTGCATTTTTTCTTCTCTTTAGTTTGGTTATAGGATCTCAAGATGAAATTAATTTCTTCAGTTCATTGTGAGGCTACCCTGGGGATGACTCACCTGAGCCTTTGTGGGCACCAGTGCATAATTACTGGTCTCACTGGAATTTAAAAGTGCTATTCCAGGGCTTCTTGTTGTGTGAATTAGGTCTCTTGGTACATCTATAATGTTAGTTTGGAGTTTGTTTGTGGCTTAGGTCTGGTTTATAATCGTGAAAAGCTTCTGATGTATTAATGCATCATTAATTTTCAAGAGTGTGTATTCTGTTAAAGGGTTAAGGTAAATAGATCAGGCATGTTGTTATTTCATTTGAAGTCTTCACATGAGCTGCATTTCTAGAAGTGTTCTAATTATGTGGAGCATTGAAAGCTGGTGAAAAAGCAATGGAGTAAGATGTTCTTGCTTCTCGGCTTCCAGCAGTGCTGATAAAAGCCAATGAGGGGTTCATATTGGGAACAGATGAGGAGTCTCAGTTCACCACTCTTTCTGGTTTTGGGTAGGATGTCACTGTGGGCTTAATTCTGGCAGCTTTTCTTGCTGGGTAGCACTTATGTCTAGAATTAGTTTCACTGATTTCAGTTAAGTCATTCAATTGTATGATGATCACTTCTTTCACTGCTGTCTTCTCTCCAGGGAATTTGTGTTAGGCTTTTTAAAATTCAGGTAAAGGAAATGGCTACACTATTTCTAGTAACTTTGAAACAAGCTCTGAAAAATCTCCCTTTTTTATGTCTCCATTTTGTGGCACCACTGAGCACCACTGCCTTTAGCTGTGTATTGCCTAATGCCACGGGGGCACGCTCACAGCCAGCAGAGCTCAGTGCCATTCCATGGAGTTTAGCAGACTTTCAGCTGTCACATCAGCAATGAGTAATGTGTAGCCTTTCAAGTACACAAATATGTGATCAGCAAGATGAGTAGGTTGTATCTGCCAATTGTATAAACTCCTGGATTTGTATGAGGGCTGAATTTATGGCATCTATTTACCTGGAGCCTCAAGGCTGCTCCCATTACTCATTTTGAGCAGGATGCTGGAACTATGTTATTCCACTGATTCTGGATTAAATTCACTGCTGTTGTAAGAGTATATAACTAACTCCTTGAGTTCCAGGGAAGTGACTATTGGTTATATCATCCACAGACTCAGTTGTATGATTTCTTCCAAGATTCCAGCACAACTGGATAGTGAAACAAAGTTGAAGCAGAATGTAAGCTTAAAGAGTGAGCAGTAAGGCTAGAAAAGGTGACCAGATATATATGTATATATATGAACAAATGAATGAATGAATGAATGAACTTAATTCTGATTCATATTAAAGACTCTGCAAGGCTATAGATTTCAAAGATGAGGCAGTATATGTTTGTGCACTTGGTTTGAGAGGAGATGATGAATCATCTGTACTTCCATTTGCATTTCCATGGTGTGAAAGGTATCTATGGCTTTTTAGTGAATGTGTGCAGTTGTATACATCCTCACATATACAGCTGAGGATACATCATGCTTTGTGTTGTGTGGCAAATTTCTGTGATGCTCAGGCCCAGCAAAGTAGATATTCTGTGTAGGCTCAGGTAAATTAGTGCTGGTGGTTTTGGTTCAGCTTGACGTGACATCAACTAATTTTGTTGATGGATCAATTATTTGCACCATCTAGCTTACTACACCTCATTACTCCCACCTCAGTTTCTAGTTTGCTGTAAAATGGCATCAGGAGTGATAAATTGCAGAACTCTTCAGGAGAAGTAGAAAGCTCTGCAACATTTGCAGAGGAATATTTGGGACTCAGGGTATATGGACAGGTGTGGTGGACAGTTAGGGATTGCTGGGTAAGTGCAGAAGCTGAATATTTCTGCTGAAAAGGCTAGCAGTGGTAGGATACTCATTCTATAGTTCTAGTCTCTGATATTATCAGGCTTTATTCTTCAGTGAGGTGCATAGTATCTATCATCATTCCTCTTCGATTAGCTGAAGAGATGCTGAATCTTCTTTTGGAGCCCAGATTCTATGGCATTGTTTTTTCGTTATCTCCAACAAAGGGATAGAAAGCTCTTGTAACTAAGACTGGGAGAAAACCTGCAGCTTTACACAGAATAAGAACTTATAAAGGAACATTCTTTGACTAATCACCCAGCTGAAATGCAGTAGCAGTCAAGATCTCTCAGGAAAAAAAGAAAGCCCATATTGGAGGGGTGCCTGGGGTGATAGTAGACTGAAAAGGGCAAAGAAGGGAGGACTCGTATTTTAAACTCATTGAAGATTGTTAACTTTGTTTAGAGTATACAAATGGCCCAGTTATGACAGCTTAAGAGCTGATGCTCTTAGTTGAGTGCCCGTAACTGTCTTTGTATAAACTTTTAAACCAAAAGGAACAGGTCAAAGCTAGGTCACACTGAGACACTTGATATGAGTATTAAATACACTTCAGCCTCTCTATTTAAGTGTCTATAGATACACCACTCATTTAAATTTGTGAAAATGTAGGTGGGCTCCAGGTGTCTATGTACATGTGTCTTGGGCCTCTTGAGATGCTGTAGGGTTTCTGAGACACCCACTGGGAGCTGGTACATCTAACACAGAGCCTTTGGGATACCCATGTCTGCAGTGGTAACTGAACTCCAGGCAGGCTGCCCCAGGGCATCTTGGACAGCAATCCACGAGATGTTCAGGAAGCTGCACTGAGCTCCTGGGCAGTACAGTCAGAAGAGCTGCTGGATCAACTCTGTTTGTCCCAAAGTGATTCAGAAGGCAGGTGGCAACCATGCACTGTTTCGGATATGACACAAGCCTTACTGGACACATGTGCCCTTTTTGACGTTCTGTTTGGAAGTAAGCAGAGGCTTGATAGGGAATGTAAAATGGCCCTGGGCACCTACCTTTGGACAACTGCATTACCCTCCAGCCTCCATTGCTGTATTCACCCATTTTACTGTTGACAAAAACAGGATTTTAGACACCTAATCTGTGCAGATACCTCCATGTAAACAGTGAAACTTGGGCATGGTTATCTCAGTTTAAACCTGGTCCTTTGCCTCAGCCCTGGAACAGAGAGGTCATGCACAGAGGCTGATTTAGCCAATGAGTTATGCTCCAGCAGGTCACTGACTCCTGCACTTGAAGCTGCTCTTTCTTGCTGGGGATTGCTCTTGCCTGTGCCCAAGCATCCATGTGTTGGTAGAAGCCAAAGGTTTTAAGGGCAGCTGTGAGCAAAAGAGAGGCTGTTGCACTGGTCAAGGCTGCAAAGGCTTTTGTGTCCTGATGGCAGATGCTGAAGAATTGGATCCCATGAGCTTGCACTTGGTTACTTTTTAAAATATGAGATATACATAGAAATTCCCACTGTGTGATGGCAGCAGAGACAACATACTCAAGGGGCACCAAAGTTTTCATCTTTCCACTGTCCATCTGTGAGTAATAAGGTGGAGTAACGCCATAATAGAATAATTACCACAATATTCTTTAACAATGGGAGTCTCACTGATAGCTGAGCATATTTAAATTAGGGTATGTCATTTGTCATGATGCAGTGAAAGACAGTACTGTTGTCTGCCAGTATCCATAACTTTACAGGTAATTGCAGCTATATATGAGCCATGCTCTTGTTTGATTAGATTGTTTACCCAATAATTGAAGGCTTATTGTAGTATAATTGTAATTGTAGTATACTGTGTTATTTCTGAACAATGGAAAAGTAAAGGCTAAAGGGTATCCAGTGGAACAAACTGCCTCCTGCATGCAAATAAATTGTCCAGTTGCTGTTATAAAAAAGAAGCATTGTGTTCTGCCAGACTTGCAACAAAGAAATCATTATGTCTGGCCTGTGTGCTGAAGAACAATGATCTCTATTTCCAAAATTAAAACCATAATTAACCTATTATTATGAGTCCACAACACAAGAATGAAGAAAATGATAGTGTTAGGCCCCTCTGAGTCTCAGATCCCCAATTAGCAACCCCTGAATCAGTGGTTCAGATTTTTCCTGTATGAAGATTGCTTCATGCCTGACTCTCTGTCGGTTTATGGAGGCATCACCCCATGGTCTGAGTCACTGAAATGCTTCTCTCGTTACCTACCTGCTATGCAGGACATTGCCAAGAAAGGCAAAGTGTCATAGGGATGTACCTCAAAAATCTAGGGAAGCAACTTAGGCTCTGTTAGTTACTGGAAACCAGAAAATTATACAGGAGCCCTCTCACCCGTAAACTGTGGTCACAGAATTTTTTTAGCTAATAAAAATAGTCTGAAATCACTTCTCATGTCCTTCTTCAGGGCTGCATTTCACTTTCCTTTGGATATTGCTGGGAGTCTTGGTCTTGATCATTCTGTCTTAATATAATTGCGAAAAATAGAGTAAAAAAAGACAAAGGTGGCACTTCAAGATTTCCACCACAAAGCAAACTCTTTAAATTACAACTGAGAACATACTGATGTGTGTGTATGTAAGTATTTGTTCACATCCCTATTACTGTCAGATGTTAAGGCCAAGATCTTCATAAGTCTTATGTTTCATATGTATTATTAATGCATCATTGAATTTAAAATGAAGACATTGTTCAGGTCATCTGGACACAGTGATAAATAATAAAAGTCAGCAAAAGTCTCTGGGTAGATCTTCAGTATCGCCTAAGCTTCTGTAGAGAATGAGTGAGAACACTGCAGCTAAAGAATTTGCTATGTTATTTAAACTGGCTGACAGTGCAAAAGCAACTTCAAATTTTGAAATACAAAACTGCAGTGAGTCAGAAAATAAAGAGAACAGTTTTAATGTGACTCACCCACTTACATCCTATCTCCAGGTTTAAAGCTGCAACTGACTGTGCAGTCTGGAATACCGTGCGTGGGTAGGGTCAAAACAAAAGCCAGATGACTAGGTTTTTTCTTTTTGTAATGAAAACTTTGAGGAAAAAAACATGATCCAGAGCAAGAAATAAAGAAGTTCCAGGTAAAATATGGTTTACTGACATAATATTATGACCAAAATTCCTATCCCATCAGTTGTTCATGTAGCTTCATTCTTCCTCTACACTTCTGTTTTTCTGCCTCCTGTAGTGCCTTTGAAGGGACTCCTTTAACCATTGCCTTCCTCAAACGGATCCTTCCCTGTGCTCAGATCAGTTCAGCAGCCACATCACTTTCTGCCCTGCACACCCGTGTTCTGCTGGTGAGCAGATGTAACGCTGCTCAGCCAGTGAGGCTGGTGTCAAAGAGATCTCAAAACAGGGTTTTTTTCAGTAGATGTTCCTTTGCTTTCTGGCCATGTGATCCTAGTTGCCTTAGTGTGCATGGTCTAAATTGGAACAGTCACACAGTAAGAACTCTGCTCTGCTCTGATGTCTGCTCCAAATTGGGACACTCAGCTGTGAGCCCAACTGTCTACTAGTCCAGTGAAATGTCACTGTCCTGGATCCTGGTATCTGGAGTACAGAACTCTCCCTGTCACTTTGCAAGTGTTTGTTTTACTTCCAGGTCACAGCAAATGCATGAAATAAATCACTTGCTTGGGTAGACATAGACATTGATGCACATACCTGGAGATTCAGTCCAAGAATTCACTTTTTAGTTCTGACTACATTAGATAGCTCTTTGCTCTGCTTTCTGAGGATCCCTGTATGGGATCCTTGTTTTCAGGATACACTTGGAGTGGGAGGACTGTTTCGATATTGGGAAGTCTACGCATGCTGACTGGCAGCTTGGGATCTGTCTGTTGAATGCCTGCTTTATACATGCTTAAATTTCCCCTCCTCCCCCCCAGATTAGGGTGAAACTGGCTGTCAAGGTGGAAATTTGCTAGGACAGCTCATTACCAGTTTTCCGGCATCATAGCCCAAGTTTTGTTCCTTTTAGAAAGATGATAACGTTTATGTTTTGCATTTTTCTTCCAAATTAGGAGGCTCCACTGTTTCTTTGGATCACTGGGAAACAAGGGGAGTACATTTTATTTGGAAAAGAGTAGGAAAGGTGTTATTCTTGTCTAAATGAATGAATGAGGGAGCTAGGAATGCAAACATGCACATCCTGAGAAAGGGTAAAATGAGAAACTGGCTACAGATGGGATGGAAGGGATATGTTAGTTTTAGTGCTGGGGCTTCTGTGTTTTGTTTTTTCATTTGCTAAATGCCCTCAGTGAGTTATATTGTTTGGTATATCCAGAAAAAGGAGAAATTTGTACAGATAAAGAATTATTTATTTGTGTTTCCTTTAGCTGATTCCCATTTGTGGCCATATCCCTTTCATCCTTGGCAGTGTTGCTGTATGGCTATTATTTGCTTCATAGGTATGTAGGTGTGGGAACATTTTTCTGCAACTTATTTTTTTTAAAGCTTTGATCATTCTCAGTGCTTTTGCCTGAACAATTTCTAGTTATACCACTTCTTTCTTGAACTGTGGTACTTTAAAGGGACATTGTACTTCAGCTGATCCTTCTGGCAGTACTGAATAAAACAGAAGAATTGTTTCATGTATATTACAGACTGTATTTCTGCATGTGTGTCCCAGTATGATGTTTGCTTTCTTTGTGATATGACACTGTTTACACTGAGCTGTGAATTACCACTGCTGTCTAAGGGGCCTTTTCTTCTTACTCCCTAAATTTGTATGCTTCTGTCTTCATGTGGTGCTCTGCATTTTCCCTTTTGATTTTCATCTTGCTGCTTTACAGAAGCCCACAGGAACCTCCTCAGCCTTTGGCCACAGCCTTCTCAGAGATTTGTTCTTATGCTTAGCTGAGGAAAGAGATGGTGGGAGCTTCAGACCAGCTTCAGCAGAGCTTGTGCAAGGGAACACGTGTTTGTACCAATGGCTTTATATAGAATTTTAAGTTCCTGTTACTGCTTGCAGAAAAAATCATGTGCAAAGACACCTTGACTACAGATCTGTGTCACTGTATTAAAAAATCAGGGTAAAAGCTGTTTAAGACAATACACAGTGCTGTCAATGCATTCTTTAAGTAATCTTCTGAACTCTTTGCATTGCCTTTTGCCTTATAGCAAGCACAGAATGTCCACTTTTCAAATTAATATAGAAATTCCTTATGATACTGTCAACTGTTCTTCAAAACATGGCAGTTACTGCTCTCCCACACGGGGAGATGGCTAAAGGATGAGGAGGATGATTCTGCAGCTCTCCCTTGTAGCAATAAATAATACAATGCATGGTGCTGCTACTATGATTTTTATAAAGTTTATAATGTTTCAGTAAAACTGGTTACAAAACATGCTAAGTATGATTTATGGGCCTGAAATTATGACTATCCAGCATTCCTGAGTGATGGATTATTTATTCTTGTAGTCAGAAGACAAAGCTTTCTATATTGAAAAATAGCTGATACCTCTTTAATTGCAGCCTAGGTACAATGTGCACATTGTGCTTTTTAACCACCCACTGACAGACACTAAAGTGCAGTGGACCTGCATTTCCTAATGTATGAAATTGCTCCTAGGATCCTGCAGGACCCATGAGAAAATTGCAAAGAATTCTTACTTATCCCTGAGCAAGTCTGTCTCGGCTGAATAAAACTTCTAAGTCTTTCTAAAAGCTTCATTCTTAAGATCTTATATTGAGATGGCCCCCTAATGGTGCACCAGAATTTCAGCTTAAGGTGCCCAGCTGACTTTCAAATACTTACTTTTAATTATCATTCTTTTCTTTCCCCTGGGATTAATTTTGAAAATGTAAGTCTCTGGGTGTATGTGCTTAAGCAATTGTCTTGTGTTGACATTTCTCTCTTGTATGAAAAAGGAAAACAAACCAAAACAAGAATTTGATATCTCAAGCAAGATTTCTACTGCCATGAGAATACTTGTTTTTCTTTTTCTTTCCCTCTAAGCAGCAAGCACAATATGTCTAGACTTCAGTAATGCATTTGGCACAGCAAATGTAAGGTTGTAGGAAACAGGCTGTGAAAAGAAACCACAGATGAGGGATGCTAATTACATCATTTGATGCACTACTGGAGCTCAGATAATGCCAGCAAGGTAAAAGGATTCATAAGGAGTAGAATATGTGCTCTTGCACAAGATTATCTGGGAAGCTATCACCAAAAGGTACTCCAAAGAGGATTTGTCAGGATGGAGAGTAGCAGGTGGCTCCGTCCTCACTATTCATTAACCTAAACAACTTCATTAACATTCAAGAAGACTGTTCATTTATTACAAATCCCATTAGGAAGTGAGCAGAGCATCCATAGTGAGGAGAATAATACAGAAATAGCACAATATATTCCAAAGGTATAGAAATGGGCCAAATCTGTAGCCCATGAGGTCAGGCTCTACCCTTGGGATTCATTTCAAAGATGACTACAAGAGACTTAAATGTGTGAGTGATCTCCCACAGGCTTTCAAGGTGTTTTAAACTGTAATTTTGGCTCTTCTAATATCCTCCCTCTTTTAGAGGGGTTTGATCCAAAATGCAGTCTCCACCAGTCCTTCCATCCCTGACTCCAGTCACACACACAAGCACATGAAACATCCAAGTCACACAATCTTGTTCTCAGCAGAACTGGGTTAGTTATCCTACATGAGGCACTTCAATGGAACAGAAGGCAGGGGCTGGTGGGTAGAAAAGTGTTTTAGGAAGAAGTAAGTAGAATCTGGAAAAAATAGAAGTTAATCACACTCTGTGAATGGTCAAAGTCACTCTTCAATGGAAGTGACACACTAGAAGAGCAGTAATATCTCAGATATTATTACTGAATAGAGTGGCAGCAGGACATAAGCGTCTGACATGGGAGACATCATCACCAAACATGACAGAATTGTGCTCTTCAGCCACTATTCAAGAAATGTCCTGGTTTAAAAAGAGACTGATACCTCCTTGCTCATTATTTGGTCTCTAGCTTGCAAAACCAGATGCTTTTTTATCAGCTAGTTTAGGAGTAACAGTGGGGGGAAAGGGTTGATAAAAGGATGGCCATGAATTTATTATTTTGGACATTACTTTTCCAATAACTAGCTGTTATCCATCAGTGTCTTGTGGACATAGTTCACTCATTTTTAGTCCCCTCCTGCTGTCTGAAACTGTAAATCCTGTTTCCAGAGAACAGAATTATTAGAGTAGCTATAGGAGAGATTCTGTTGTAATTTACTCACTGAAGGTTTCTTTTATGAACGAAACATCACTGTGAAAAATAACCTCCTTTACCATTTGTAATTGTGCTTTTGCTGTAATATGTTTTTTCAGTTTCTATCATTGTTCAACTTTGACAGCAGACTAAACCAATACATAATTTCTTTTAAAAAAGGAACACAGCCCTGAGCAGATTATGCTGATTGCCATAAGAAATATTATCCACATTTTCCTTTTTCATGGCAGCTTCCTTTATGAACTGCTAGGTATTTGAACAGTACATGGATGATATAGTAAGGATTGAACCATTTGCAGTTCCTTAATATCATGCTCTGGGAAAACACCAGAGTTTTACTAGGGCATGGTGTTGGTTGCTGTACTGGCTCCACCTGGATAATCTCTGTGTGAACATATGTAGAACTTTATTAATCTGTTTAGACACAGGTGTACTGGGATAGACTATAAGTGAATAGAGATTACTTCATGCATCAATTAAATAATAGTGACAGCATGTTTTTCAGCTTCTTGCTTATCTACAGCCAGCCAGCACTCTGTTCCCTTTTTGGCATTAATTTGTCTCATCTCTGGTTTCCTTCTATATGCACATCAAGAACTAAATTAATTGAATCCCATTGGTTTAATTCTGGTATCATTTATCCTAGTGCTTTATCCCCTCTATACAAGAAAATGTGGTTGCTGTTACTAGTTTAATTTTGTTCACATCACCCTTTTAAATGTAGCAGACCAGCTGACAAGTTTTTTCTCTCCTGTCCTTGCTATATTGCCTCATATTTTTGTACTACCTGCAGAATTTGTTCTGCCTCCGACAGAAGAAGTTGTGCTGCCAGTTTTATCCAAGAGAGACTGCTTCCCCTACCCTCTTTTTGCCAGGCTGAGGTTCCATGATTACAGGTGAATCTGCTAGTAAGACTGTTTGGTTTCACTTTATTTTATATGGACATTGTTAGTACTCTGAAACACTGTATAGAACATTATCAACAAGAATTCAGGAAAACACAGAAATGTCTGTGTCAAACCAATCAACAGGTACTCTTGCTTTTTAAATGCAATTAGCATTTCAGATCTGAAAGGGCAGGCCTAAACCCACTAGGAGTATCACAGCAAAGTTAGGAGAGGAAGATGTAAGGGGAAGATGGGTTATTAAAATCGTGAACAAACATGCTGACTTTAAATTATGTTAAACAAACTTCTCTTTAAATTATGCCAAACTATTGCAAAATACCAGGAAAAATCTAACCCCCCCATTAACAAGAGACCACATGGGAAAATTATTTGAGGATGTGTAACTACAGAGTGCGTGCTTGTAAGAGTGCAAGGTCTTTAATGAGTAAGCTTTGTGCTAAATAGCAGCAGTGAAGTAGCAGATCTGAGCCTGAAAATGTGACCAAGCCCTTGCTGATGGACTTAGGAAAGACTGAAGCTGCAGCTGATGCTTGCAGAATGTCACTTTGAAGAGTAGCTCCCGTGATCAGCTGTTATGTCATCCTATGCAGAGGTTTTTGTTTGAATTTGTGCAACTTCATGTGAACCATGTGAACTAAACCCAGTGCTGTCTCTGCAAATAACAATGCATAGCAATTAAGTACAAGTGTCATGGTAAATTCATGCTGCATCAGAAAGTTAAGCCTTCAATGAGTTTCAGAGCCTAAAACCACAGAAACAAAAAATAATTATAGTTACTCATGAGGGCTATAGAGGAATTCTTCTGAATTAATAACAATATTCATGTGCTGCTGTCCCGTCAGCACATCAACCACAAGTACCCAGAGGCTGTTGGTAGAGACACAAGACCTTCATTGTGGGGGATGACTGGTGATGATGATGGTCCCATTTTTCTGATGGGTTCTTCTGCTGCCACTTTGCTACAGGGTACAGCAAAACCTGTCATTTATTTAGTGCATTGGTCAGCCTGACAACTCTGCCATGGTGGCTCAGAATAAAGCTGCTGGGACAAACTCAGTGAAGGCTTCAGCAGTTCAGCACTTAAGCTCTTTAACACTGGATTCAGATCTTCAGGTGAGAGAACAAGCTACAGCTTGGTCAGACAGGTCTGGAGCCTGGGACATAACAGTTGTTTGCATTTTTCTGTCTCTTTGTTACTGATGACGATTTCTTGAACAGCCTGTCAGAAATAGCACTCAATTTGTGTTTATCTGTTGGCCTTAACTGATATTCGGAATTTATTTCAGATATATTCTTTAATAATGAGCACACTATGAATTTGGCTTATAATTTGTGTCCATTCATTTTAGGTCCCATTTTAAGAAAAGCTGTTCATAATCCTCTGGGAATCACTTAAAATTGACTCTTAAGATTTTGAGGTATTTTTTAACTGGGAAACAATTGTCAGGGAAGAAGTTTCACACAGATTTAGTCACAACTACTCCTACTACTTAATCAGATCTTCTCCAGTAAGGTCCTATGAGTTCTGACTAGCTCTCACTAGCATGCAAGATCATTGACTCCTGATTTTATACATTTATTACTGTGTGGGCAAAAGATGTCATTGGAATACACTTGGCCTACGAAGGTCCATATTCTCCTTCCGTTTCTTGGGAGTCCCCACAGACTACCAGCAGGGTAGTCTACATTCTGTGCCAGGACTTCAGAAAATTTTAGTTGCCCAGGTGAGTTGGATGTACTTTTTAGTGCTTCACCATGGCTATAGGCAATACTATCAAGCATTTTTCTGTATGGGAGGAAGCAACATGGGAGACAGCAACTTCCTTGTTCATTTCCAGGAAAGAGGTAACATGTTTTTTCAGGTACCAGAGCCATACATAATTACTGTTGGGCCACATTCTGTTTAGATTTTAATTCCTTGCTGAAAGTGACAGTATTGCAATCCTGCCCTTGGTGAGACAGACTTGTCACTGCCTCTTGTGTAAGCAGGGAATTTGTAATAAAGGTTTTTTTGACTGCATAACAGAGCTCACATTTGTATCCTAAATTATCTTCTCTTCCTTTCTCCCGCTTTCTTTCCCTCACTCTGTAGCTCTTGAACTACTTGATACTGTTTTTCCAGTCTTCTGTTTATGTTTGCTGGATAAATGGCATTCCTTTGACTCCTCCAAGTATTGTAGTAGAGAATAACTGAGATCAGGGATGTTCTCAGTATAGCATCTAGTTTTGCTTTTTCCTTTTTTTTTTAATTCCTCTCTGAACACTCTTGTTCATTTTTAATAGCTTTTGTTTGTGATTCTATCAAAAGCCATTCTTCCATACCAAACCTCCTTGTCATTTAGCTCCTATATTTAATCAAGGCAGGGAAAAGACACAATCCTACTGCTTAGTTTTAAGAGTTGCAGACAAATCTTCCCTGAGTTCAACTATTCATGTCATCCAGCTGCTGACCTAGTTTGCTGCATCCAAGTAGGGATGCTTCATGTGGCCAAAAACCTATCCTTGGAGAAAGTAAATTGAACACTAAATTCTTCCTGAGCAGCTGAACATCCCTGTCTGCTCACCAGCACTGCAGACAGATGAGTGACTGCAGCTGCAGAAGATGGTTTCAAGCACTGGGTTCCCCTTTCTGTTGTGATGCCAACACCTCTCAGTCCAGAACTGCTACTTGCATCTCACCTTTTGGTGCCAGCTTCTGAGTCTGACAGAATGAGGATTTCTTCTTTCCTCTCTCTACATCCCTTCAGCATCACCCAGAGCCTCAGTGCTGCACACAGGTTCTGCACCCTCTACTACACTAAGACCAGCTCCTCCTCAGCTGCTGCTGCCAACAAGGTGGGGAGATGTTGGTGGAGGAATTTGACTGCTGCTGCTTGGATCAGTAGAGGGAGACTGAGACAGACCACTCTGGAGGAGGGTGTAGACAAGTTAGGAGGAGGAGGGTGTAGACAAGTTACAAGATGGAGCTGAGAGCTCACAAATAGTCACCCCTGCTCCAGTCTTCCACTGCTAGGTGGCCCTCAGAGGCACTCAACACACCCTGCTTTGCTTGTTCACCCATTCAGACTCCATTGTGTATGAGGAGTGTTACATGTGTATGATGCTCAGCTCTGTAAAATTCAGCCTTTTGGTCTTCTCAACAGAAAAAATACAATAAGTGCATAAAATCAGGGACTGGTTACAGAAAGTTTTAATTAATTCTCATGAACATTGGAAGCAAACTGTGGGTGCCTTAAACATCATGTGGTTAGACTACTGCATCTATAGATATCATTAGAGACAAAGCTCTTACAAAGCAAACTATAGGAGACCATCCTACGTTGCTGTCTGGATGATTAGGGTATTCCTTGGAAAGTCACTGAGGCCTGTCACTCAGGTGTCCTCAGCCTGAGACAGGCTTCAGTGTGTCTTTTTTAAGGTCAAACTCACTGTGAAAAACAGAAATAGCGAACAGGGAGGGGAACTGACTCCTGCCACCTGTTCTATTCCACGCTTCACAGTGGGTGGGCTGCTACCCCCAGGACAGCTGTCATTGGGCAAAACTTGGCAACAGAACACATACTGCGAGGTGTGTTGGTTCCTCAAAATGTTTCTGTAAAGGATAAGTCCATTTCTGAGCAGCAAGTTGGTGTGTAGCATAACCCGTGTTTCACTGATGCGCCATTCTAACCTCTAACATACCCAGAATGGTACCCCAGGATTTGGTTTGTCCTCTGAGCAGTGGAGGTTTTCCCCTCTGTTGAGTCAGAGAGAAGAACCAGAATAGGAATTTAAGTAAAATTGGACAGAAGTTTGTAATTTCTGTACTTCTATAGATTTATTGTTGGGGATACTCTTTTGCTAGATTCACAGTGTGGGTGTAAGTTGTGTCCTCTTCTGTCTGTGAAGCTATGAAATTATTCCCTTCCCCAGTAGAAAAAGTGACACCATCACTGTGAAAAACACATACTTAGATGATCTATTTTTCTGGTTTTTATTAATTCAACGTTGTCTCCTACAAATACGATTTGTCATTCACCAGAAGATTTGAAATGTAGACTTAAGTTACACATAGGTATAAAAAGCATAAAACAGCACACACGGTACCACTGTTTAGACCAGAAAACATTGTGTTGTCCACAGATAAGAGCACTATTCAAGCTCAGCCTAGTTGCCTTCTTCCTCAGGGATTCAGTCTTCAAAGTTGCAGATGCTTCTTCTTCTTATCCCTCAGCAGCTGAAGCCCTGCTGGCTTTCTCCGGATGTATCTCGCCCATGTCTGGAGCATGGACTGGGAAAACACAGGGCAACCCCATCCTGCTCCACCAGAGGTTGTAAAACATTGGGCTCCTCCTGGCTCTTCAGAAATGTTTTCCTCCTTCTCTTAATTATGTACAATATATGAAGGGATACGATTTTCGTCTTTGATTTAGACATATCTCTTGCCTCATACTTAAACAATAACTTGAAAAATATTTTACAAAGAAAAAGAACATTGTTCATCTGAATGTCATTCATTATTATATTGCTATATTTTATACCCTATAATTAATATATACAAAATTTCTTAATTGCCTTTTACAGATGCATGGAAGCATATAATATAACAGTTTTAAAGTATCCCATCTTTAGATTTCTATTTCCTTGGCTCATGTCAATCTCTTTAATAAACTATGGTTGCTTGGAGAATATAGGAAGTATTTGGAATGTTGTTTAAAGTTTAATAATAACTGGTAGCATTGTCCATTTGCGGCCTGAATGGTTGGAACACCTGTCAGGGCGATCTGGTAGAGATAGCAGCATCATAAGACTTAAACAATCAGGGAGGGCCATTAATGTGCAGTGTCAACAGGTGCCAGGTCCTGTTCTTTGTTTGGGGCTTTCCTTTTCTTCGGCTGCGTTTTGTTGTTGTTTTCCCTCTGTTCTCGGTTTTGTCTTCGGGCTGCTCGCCCTTTGCTTTCCTGTCTTGTCTCCTTGCTTTCATCTTTGTTGGACTTTTTTCTTTTCTCCTCCCTATTTTTTTTCCCTGAAAAAAAAACGATGGCACATTAGAAGATTTGCTCAGGCTATTGCAATTTCTGAGTCCCTCACTTTGCCATAACCTGTGAAACCAGCCGTGGATTAGTGTGGTAATGTGGTTATATGTTTAACACGGTTAGTCCCTTGCCCCCATTCCCAGTTGGTACACCCTGAACGCCAGCCGCTTCCCCGGTGTTCCCTGTACAGTTGTTCTCCTCCCTTTGTTCCAGTCGGTTCTCCATCAATCATCCAGACTCCTCCTGTTATTCCCAAAAGTTCGGTGTCCATCACCTAAGCCCTCCCTGTTTATCCTTATATGGTCCTCATCAATCCCCTGAGATCCTGCCCCTTCTGATACCTCCCCTCTGGAAATCCCCCAAACCTGGACGCCCCATTGGGGCATGTGATCCCTTTCCCTCCACCCCTTAAGACTACTGATCCGCGTGAATATCTATCCCGGTGCATATCCCTCCCCTAAAGAGGTCCCTCCCCTATTGGTCCCCTGTCGGGCCATCCCCATTGTAACGCCTCCCTTTACAAGTTGTTGCACAGATCTGGTCTGTGCTTGCCCTCCTTGGACTCCCTTCAGGCAATAAACCTGAAGCTGTATCCAAAGGCAAGCCTCCCGCTACTTTCTATCCTCTCCCTCCTCGGGGCTGCTGACAGCCACAGCACCTGGGGCTTCAGCTCCCCGGGGCAGAGCTGAACTCCAGAGGAGCAGCTTTAAAGCCATGAGCCTCGGCTGCTCCCCACTCCTGCTGCACACCGCAGGTGCTGGCCAGGCTGAAGAGAGCGGTCACTGCGACAGATTAGCACCTCCCATTAGGAGCTGGACACCAGTATCAGTGTCTGGAAATGTCCGATCACCACACCTGCATCCCAGGGCGTTCTTGATATAGCAACATGAATCCCATGGCAAAGTGTCTGCTCCAGCACAGGTATGTGATGGTCTTCAGACTAAAATGTGGTGTCTCAAGTCAAACTTTAGACAATTGTAACAAAATTAAGTATTCAAGTACTTTATTGCTTTAAATAAAGTGAGATGTTGAGGATTTTGCTGCTGCTGCAGACCTCTCCAATAAAGCATCCTGTCCCCTTAAGAACATTAAAACTTTGTAGATTGGCTGTGGAGATGATGTAATAGAGTGCATTTATGCTTGCACATAAAGAAGAGATTCTTTATGCTGAGTGTGGTGCGGCACTGGAACAGGTTGCCCACAGAAGCTGTGGATACCTCATCACTGGAAGTGTTCAAGGTCAGGCTGGATGGGGCTCTGAGCAACCTGATCTACTGAAAGATGTCATTACCCATGGCAGAGATGATCCTCAAAGACCCCTTCCAACCAAAAGATTTCTGTGATTCTGTGATTCTATTTCTTCTCTTTGCTTTACAAACCAGTGCAGGAATGACATTAGCTTGAACTTGTAAGTACACACAAGCCTAAAACAGATTAGATTTTTTTGTCTATGTGGAACTACTGAGCTATGCAGCTGAAATTCCCCTGTGGTTAGAAGAATCCCAATGATATCTTCAAAGGCAACCTCTCTGGAGGCTTTCCTGATAGAATGTCATACTAACTCATATGCCTTCTTATGTGGACAAATTTCTGGACAAGTATTGAAAAAAATCTGGCCAAACTCTCTTTCATGATATCCCAGTAGTGATACTAGAGAAAATAATCTATCCTTCTTTGTTACAGAAAGAATATTTTTTGGTTTTAAATTTTAACAGAGAGAATCCAGGCTTTCCTACACTGGTGAAGGGGGAGTTACACAAACCTGGCAATAGCTCTTGTTGTTGAGGGTGCTGAATGCAAGGAATTTTGCCCATTTCTGCCTCAAAATCAAAGATGGGGGTTTTTGATGCCTCACTGAGCTCTATGGGAGTATGTCACAGTGAGGTGGTAGGTGCAGGGGAAGTGGCTTTGTTCTGAGAACAGATAACCATCCAAGGAGGTGCAGGTCAGACAAAGGAAGAGAGATTCAGAGGAGGTGAAGAGTATGCACAAAGCAAGGATCAAGACCAAGATGTGAGAATATGCTGTATCTTCTTGTTGTGTAGCTCTATGGGAGTGTTTTACAGCTTCTCCATTCTTTACCACCACTGCCTGGGATTGGAGAGCAAGGGAAGGTTTAGATACACACATTAAGTCAAGTAGTGACCAGCATCTGCCTTTATCATTTGTTGTTACTGAAAGAGTAAAACTTTAAATGTAAAATGACACCTTAAATTTCAGGGAACCAGTCAGAGATTACCTGAATATACACCCACATACCTGCAGAATCCCTCTCTGAATTTGTCAATGTCATCTGAGATGCGCAGAGGTGAGCAGGGGAGACCTGCAGAACTGGCATGGGAGGCTCAGCAAGAGCTATCACCACTGGGAGAGCTCCATGCAGAAGTAAGGCTGCATCTTACCCAGCTGTAATGCTGTCTCTTACTAATGGATAAATGACAGTATGGGATTTCATTCCAGTGGTTTGTAAATACTGTTGGCCCAAGATGAAATGTTACTTGAATGGAAACTGTCCAGACGTTCAGTGTTTGACATTACTCACTTGGTGATTAGCCAAAATCATTCAGCTGTGACTTCCCAGCCACAGTTCTTTAAGTATGTTGGAATGACATGTAATGGTTTCCCATTCAGTCATGGAGCAGGATGTATGTATTTATATGTGTGTGGATATACTAAGAATAAGATATCTTTGTCTAGCTAGAGGCTTATCTAGGCATGGCTTTACTGTTTCTGTTTTAATCAGGCTGGTGTCTTTACAAATGACAAGGAAAACTGATCTCTGGAATATACTTAAAACTGAGTCCTAATTCTCTTCTACTCTGAGGATAGCTAGTTTGGAGTCCTCTGTGCAGTTTTGTACATGGTTTAATGTTACCACCTCCATTCTCTTGCCATTTGGGAAAAGATCTGCCCTCTAGACCTGTGCTGTTATGGTAAAGCGATATAAGATAGAAGGGTCATCTTTGCTGATTCTTTTGTTCCTTTCACTACTATATTTAAAAATGGGATTTTTTATATGACGGTGTAATGTTACTCCCAGTCAGTCCTTGTTTCCATTTAGACCCAAGAGAAGATTCTACCAGCAGTTGTCTGCTAGCATTGGGATATAGCTGAAGCCCCATTCTTGAGTACATCACCCTCCCTGTTCATATCCCTTCTCTCTTTTTCCCAGAGATTTGTTCCTGAATATTTTTTCCTCTTTCTTCTACTTCATGAAACCCAATTCCCAGCAGCACATTGAACTGGGCACCAGATATTGTGGAAATTCATTGGAAATTTGGGCATTTGGCTATCTGTGAAATGAAGAGTGCAAAAATTACATGGGCCGTTTTGTTTACAAGCTCATCTCTGAATAAGAGATGGCCTTTCAGTAAAGAGAGCCTATAAAAAGGATGAAGGACAATTCTTTATATGGGCAGATAGGACAAGGGGCAGAGGTTTTAAACTAAAAGAGATTTAGATTAGGTGTTAGGAGGAAACTCTTTATTGTGACGGTGATGAGCCACTGAAACGAGTTGCCCAGAGAAGCTGCGGCTACCCCATCCCTGGAAGTGTTCATGGCCAGTTTGGATGGGGCTTTGAGCAACCTGCTCTTGTAGAAGGTGTTCCTGGCCATGGCAGGGGTGCTGGAACTAGATGACCTTTAAGGCCTCTTCCAACCCAAACCATTCTATATTTCTGTGACCTACTTTGCCTTTGAAGAAGATGGCAAGGCCATTATTAAAACTGAAACTCAGCGAAGTAGTAAACCAGGCAATAACGTGACTCGGAGAAAAATATTCTCCTGGAATTCCAATTTCCTTTAGGAAGAGTGTTCTTGCTGGGAAGCTCTCCCGGGTTAAAGCGCGCGGCACTTTACGCGCACGCAGCTGCGCGCGTCTCCGCGCTCCCCGGGCTGTGCCGCAGTGCCGGTGCCGCCCGCGCGGGGGCGCCGCGGTTCCGCGCAGGCGGGGCGGGGGCGGCTCCCGCAGCCGCAGGTTCCCTTCCCCGTCCCCTCCGGCCGTGCCCTCGGGCTCCCGCCCGCGCCCTTCCTGCCCTCGTACCGCCTGTCTTTGCTTTATTTTGCCTGCGGGCGAACTTTCCCGGTGGGTCACGGTATTCTTACTGTGATGCACTAACCTTACTAACGCTTATTTCTTCTTACAGATTCAATAAAACTGTTCAAAATTTTTTTAAAAATAGGATAAGTATTTTTAGACAGGAGATAATGAAACATTTTCCAATAGAGTGTTTTGGTCATGAAGAGACTATATATAATATCAGAGAAGCATTAGAATCTCATGAATACTTATATTGTATATTACAACTATTGTATTAGAAATGTAAAATACTTGCAATACATATTAAAATAAAGTAATTATTTGGTGTTAAAATAGCTTTTATGTCGGAACCAAAGCTTTGTACAGACAATTGTACTGGAAGAATTGATCTGCAGGCACTGTGAGTTTTCTGGTACACAGGAGACCGTTTGCTGCTTCTAATAATAGCAAATTCCTGTGTTGAGGAAAAATCTAGAGACTTGCTATAATTTTGAGAAGTGCAGTAGTTCAAATTAAATGCAGACATGAAATTAGTTTGGATAACAGTATAATTATATGTCTAATCAGATTCAAGGTGCTGAGTTCTTGTTAATATATTTTATAGCCCCAGGTCAAAGAAATTCCTGTGTCTATATTTATGCAATCCATGTCTGAATACATCTATAAGTACACGAGCCAGGGTATTTCAGAGAAGCCTTTTCATAATCTCATCAGATGTGGTATTTCCACTAGATCTACAGCTGCATTTTATGGATTACGGGGAGGAAGCATTGGCCATGACTTGGGAGGCCTTGGTACTCAAGAGCACTATGGGACAGAGAGTTACTTAGAAAATCATGGCTGACATGGATTAACTACCACAGGTGACAGGTTTCATCTGCTTTAAGCATTGTCACTTAGTCCCACCTATTATAATCAGCTGTAATTATTACAGGCGACTTGGGTGCTGAAATGCCAAAACACCATGGGAGGACATAAAATCTGATTATGCAAACTGCCTCGCTTTGATTGGGGGGTGTGGGGGGGAGGTGTTACAGGGTAGGCCTCATGGAAATCCCAGGGGGATAAGAATCTGGCATCAGACGTTTGTGATGACTGTATTTCTTTCATCACTCCCATGAAGAAATTTACTGTGGGAGAGCAAAAGGAGCAAGAGGAGTCATGGAACTGCTCCTGTCGGGATTTCAGGCACTGATGTAATAGGCCCCTCTCTGGAAGGGTCCCGCTGATTCTACTGTGCCTGTCACCACGGACCACAAATCCTCCCCACTACACTGTAATAAGCTGAAGAGCTGTAATAAAAGACCACAAGCCACTGCTGTAACGTGCCACAGTGTTCTTTCACACCCCTCACAGCCTTGTCTGACCTCTTAGTGCTTTCCTGGCTACTGGAGCACTATTAGCACTGGTGCAGCAGTACCAGTGCCCAAATACCTCTGTACCCCACAAGGTACAGGGACAAAACTTGAGGGTTAAGTGCCACCATACTGTGTTGCTCTCCTTCCCACCTGTCCACACCCTTCCCAGAAGCATTTTTAGTCCTCTTAGACAAAAAGTCTGTCACACTTTCCTCATGATGATGACCTGGACAACAACAGCATGACAAAAAGAAACCATGCTGAGCAAAGAAACCAGGAAGAGGAGCATGCCCCAGGCTCTAAACTCCCTTGCTATAGCTCTGTCAACAATACAGTCATGCCATATTATGCAAATGAGTAGATCGTTCTCATTTTCAAGAAAAGTGACACATTTTTTTTCTGGAACATAGCCTGTAGCATGTACTCACACTACTTGCCAACAATCCTCCAAACCCCTCGCTACCCAGTGATGCAATGGACTTTCTCCTTTCTTTCCCAAGCCACAAGTGGCTGATTCATCTGGTATGTCTTTTTGAAGTCTAAACAGCATAACTGCATAACTTATTTCACATCAATCTTTTTTTCCTTTGCTGTTGTGGCCCTATTTTATAATCACTAGATTCCCGGGTAACCAGAGTGTGAGGGTCAACAACTTCAGAACAATCTAGATGCTACATGACTTAGTGCATTTCCTGGCCTGCCTTTACTACTGAAGATGTTCCAACTGCTGAAGAGAATATGGGTAAAAATTTTAATGGAGCTAAGGTCCAAAGACATTCAAGGAGCAACTAACTTGGCTGAACCTATGTTCTCCTGCTGTTGAGATGTATGATGACAGCCTACGTGGTTTCCCATACCAGTCCAGATGGATAAAGATCTTAAAGCACGTGTCATATCCGTAGTTCTGTGTGGTGATCTTAGATAATCCAAGATACCTGCACAAGCTCAGTAAGTGGGCCCATAGGAATCTCATGAGGTTTAACAAGACCAAGTACAAGGTGCTGCACCTGGGTCAAGACAACTCGCAGTATCAGTACAGGCTGGGGAGTGAACAGATGGAGAGCAGCCCTGATGAGAAGGACTTGGGGGTGCTGCTGGAGGAGGCTGGACACAACCCAGCAATGTGCTCCTGCAGCCCAGAAAACCAGTGCTGTCCTGGGCTGCATCCAAAGCAGCGTGGCCAGCAGGGCGAGGGAGGGGATTCTGCGCCACCTGGAATACTGCATTCAGCTCTGGGGTTCCAGGCACAGGAAGGACACTGGCTTGTTGAAGCAAGTCCAGGGGAGGGCCACCAGGATGATTAGAGGGATGGAGCCCTTGTCCTATGAAGAAAGACTCATAGGATTGGGATTGTTCAGCCTGGAAAAGAGACAGCTTTGGTGTGACCTAATTGCAGCCTTCCAATACCTGAAGTGAGCCTACAAGAAAAATGGAAAGGGGCTTTTGACAAAGGCAGGTAGTGACAGGACAAGGGAGAATGTCTTTAAAATGAAAGACAGCAGGCTCAGGTTAAATATTAGGAAGAAATTCTAGAACGGGTTGCCGAGAAAAGCTGTGGCTGCCCCATCCCTGGAAGCGTTCAAGGCCAAGTTGGATGGAGCTTCAAAAACTTGGTCTAGTAGAAGGTGTTCCTGCCCATGTCACTGGGTTGGAATTAGATGATCTTTAAGGTCCATTCTAATCCAAACCATCCTGTGATTCTATGATGATGCTATACCTCAAACGCTATTGATACTTATGGTTGAGCAACTGTATTATGGGATTTAGTGACTAACTTGTACTTACGTGTCCTATTTCCTCTTAAAAATGGAAATACTTCTCTAGATGTAGACTTTAGACATCTTTGTATGAGGATCCTTGAGGTTCATTTGCCTCTGAAAATAGGATCTGGACTACTAGATTGCATTCACTTGAAAAATGTTCTTATTTACATTGTATGTGCTAGCTTGTCCTTGCAAGAACAGTGCTGAAAGAGGCACATTAGCAGGAATGAGAATGTTGTTTCCAAATACAGAAATAGCTCAGGCCTGCACCCCAGCCGTTTGCATAAAGCGGGCAGAGAGGAATGGGAGGAGGCTGACCAGATTAGCTACGCCAAGACAGGAGATGTTGGCTGCTCTAGGAGATAAGGAGAAAATTGTATCCTGTTAGGTGTATGGGAAGTCAGAAGATATCATTTCTTCTGTGGATGGTTGGGAAATGACACTTCTACACTCATGAGCTCATAAGCAAGGCTTATGGAAAGTCCCTGGCTTGTGATGACCTCTTGCAATAGAAACGGGTTGGATGTGCCTTTCCTGTGCCATGGAAAAGACATTGCCAGTGCCCAAAAATAGAATGTCCTCCATCCAAAGAAGCAGCCGGAGGAGGAGGATTCCTATAATGAGTTCTGTTTGCTGTTTGTGGAGACATTTACTGCTGCCTCTTCAAACAAGCGCTTGTGGGGATTTATTTCCTGCATGCTTGTCTGTTGGGACTAAGGGAATTTGTTAGCAGCCTTGTTTTAATCAGGACTAATGTGCTAACAACACCAATTTTGTAATTACATAACAGTTTTCATCTTATAAGAACCCGCAGCTTATAAAGTCTGAACACAGCTTCCAAAGACAGGAAAGTAATGGCAATTTAGCAGAGCAGAAAATCACTCCCCATTGCTGAGGACAGGAAGTGACATAGACCATGCTGGTATTTAGGAAACTGGCTTTTTTTCCTTTGAGACTTTTGATGATGACTTCTGAATGGGATTGGGTTTTTACAGCTCTCCTAAAAGAGGCAAAATGATCCATGAGTGTCCAAATACACTTGATAGGCCTCTTTTAAGACTAAGGGAATCAGGAACCAATACAAAGATTGGGAATAATGGTGATTGGTATCAAAAGCCCTTACCCTGTTGTTAGAGCATCAGGATATTGGGAGAAACCTCTAATAGCTTGTTTTCCTTTTAGTCACCAATAATCCAAGCCCTCCTGTTCGCTTGGATTGAGGTCATAAATACAGTCTTTTTTAGAGACTTATTTCAGCTGGTGCAGGCTTTTGAACAAACCAGAAATGAAAATGTGATGCTGCATTATGTCAGAACTGCATGTTTAGTCTGCTGCTCTAGAAATAATCAAGAAAAGTTATACATGATAAGAGACAGATGCTAGCCGCAACAGACATTTAAACTCTTTCTAGTACAATAGTAAAACAGAGAAAACACACAAAGGAACTTGTTTCTTTAGTATTCAAATTTGTGCTTGGTGTGCTCTGAAGGGAGGGTAAGCGAGAAAAGATGTGTTCCTTGGCTTTACTTAAACTGATTGCCTCAATGGAACCTGCTAATTCAGATGATGCTTATATGACCCCAATGTCTGGAGGTATCCCTAGGAATGCCTTTTTCCATTAGCGACCATGGCTCAGAACTCGGCTGTCCTGCTGAATGAGCACAGATCCTGGAGGAATTTGCAAGTGCCAACTCCAACACTTGGATCAGGCCAGCAGTTCCTGCCCTGGTACTACACACCAGGACCAGGAAGCCTGGGCATCTTCCACTGTTTCATTTGCTGGTACAGGTGCAGCTATATGCTCCCCCTGCAGCCGCCTCCTTACACTTCCTTAAGTTTTCTGATATGCCAGGGAGGTAAAGGAAGATGAGTCAACAGGATGCACCTCTGGCCCCTCTCGGCATGGTTCACTTGTCCCTTCCACTCTGAGCATCGTTTGTTTGCGTTTCTGCCTGGGGTGACACCTGTGCTGACAGGTAGACTGGAGTCCCTGTGCACCCCAGCCCAGCCAGACAGCTGGATCAGCCTGTCAGCAGCAGGTAACGTGCAGTGGGACAGCAGCTCCTGATGGATCCTCTCAGCAAAACCATCAGCACAGAGACAGGCTGTTATTACTTAAATTCACCAGAGGCCCGATTCTGACCTCTGTGTTGTACTTGCTCAAACACATGGAGGTCACCAAAATTGCTGTTTGGTGTAAATGAAGGGAGAATTTGCTTTCAAGGATACTTTTCAAATCAAGGTGTTGAAAATTGACTGTCTCTTTCTGTTTTGTGTCTCCAGTGTGTGTGTACTATTTCAGCTGGCCAAAGCATTGATCCTCCCCTCTCTAAGTAGTGCAAATAATTCCAAATATTTTCATGTTGATTAAAATGACAGGTCAGGCTTCTAAATTTCTTATGGATCAGAGACTCCAAAGGTTCCCTCTCAAAAAGAGTGACATGATATTTCACTTTGGCCATCTCCATATATTTCTGAAGAATTTTTCTCACCTACTGAGAGAATACCTGGCAGTTTACTGGGTGGAGAGAAGCTTATGGAAAAGGACACTGGGATCACCAAGACTCTTGGGCTGCCTCTGAAAAAGGCCCAGGGAATTTATATGCCAAAAGGATTCAGAATTTAGCCCAAGAAAGCTTGGGAATCTTTGGACCAAGTTGCCAGAGGGATCTCAGATTTTCAGGCTGTTGAGTCCTTGTCAGCCTGCCAGGTGGGTTGACAGAGGCAAACCCAGTGGACAAACTGGAAGGATACTAGGCAGAAACCTAACACAAAGGCAAGGTTATTTCAAAAACCTGCCTACTTTCCACTGGGAGTTCATTGAAATCAGCAAGTTTCTGGGAAATACAATGACTTTGGTAATCTGATATTTTCCATTTCTTTGGAAAACTAAGGCCTAAAAGATATTAAAAAAATATTTCCAAGTAGGATTCATAGTCGATATGCATGAAAAGAACTTGAATGCAAATATTTTAGCATTTCCCGTAAGTCTTCAATTTAACATGAATCACAGATAGGAATTGTCCATGCGAATTTTATCCAGGCTGTCTTGCCTTCTTTTTCTTTTTCTTTTTTTTTTTTTTTCCCAAGAATGTGATAAGTTTATTCTTTTTAAATCCCTCTGAGGATGAACTGTGCATTTAGAGCTTTTTGTAGTAACACAGCTTTGCACACTGAAGCAAGCAGCCAGCTTTATGAGTAGCTGGAAGTGGAATGTGAAGAATGATTATGCCATGTGACAGTGCATCACTGGAGCCCACTTCACTTAGGATACTTCACAGACTGACTGCCATGCTGTTGAGATTGGATGCGGGCGAGGCCACGTGGCCCAAAGGCTGGAGGAGACTCAGCCCCCACTGAGATGAGGACACAGCCTCTCATGACAGAGCACCACAAGTGCTGAGGAAGGTCTGTAACCCTTGTTCACCTCCACCAGGAGATATCTGCCCTGTGTCCTGTCTCACACAGATCCTGCCAGCGGTGCACAATGACCATTCAGTGCAACTTGCATGTTTTATTTTTCTACTTGGCTGGTGCCTTAAGAGTGTTACAGCAGTGCTGGTAAGTTGGTAACAGCCCTAGGTGTTCCTGTGGTGTGTGTGCAGCCCATACAGCAGGGCTGGTTACAGGAGCTGAACTGTTGGAATGCAAGAAAGGTTCTAAGGAACCTGAAGCAAAAGTTCAGCGAGTGATATTTTCAGTACCAGAATGTACTGCAACAAGTCAGTTGTCCAGCCTCTGTGGGAAAAATTGGGACTGTGGGGATCAGCAGCCTCTCTGTCCAGCTGCCTCCTGCCTACAGGTGAAGAAGCCCACCGTCCACGAGTCACCACATATGTTCATGTTTCTCTTCCAAACTGAGTAATTAATCACTTTCCTGCCTACTCCAAGAACTTTTGCTTTGGCCAAAAGAAGAAACTGCTCACTGTTTCTACAGATTTGAGAACCACCTGTTTTTGTTAGCAGCTCCTTTGGCACTCTTTTATAAGATCTGAGACCAATCTTGTAGCCACTAAACCAAATAATATTTTTCAAGGGTCTGGAATGGCATACTCAGAAACAGTTTTACAGACAATGTAGTACAGAAGTGTAGAAATCCCAGGGGTAAGAAAACAGCAAATAGTTGGTGCACACATCTGTAACAAGATACTATAAGGAGCAGGATGCTTTGTCGAAGGAACTCAGAACAAATAAGACTCTTACTCCAACCTCAACCAGAAACTCTAAGAAGTTACTGAAAATTGTTCTTGCACTTTTGAAAACATTACCCAAGATGTCTCTATGTCCAGGAAGTTAATTTATGTGCTGTGAAAGACTGAGTTACTTTCAGATAGAAACCAGAGGTTCCATCAGCCTTAAGTATTCAGAGGTATTCACAGACACTCTTCCATGTCCATGTTACATCCTCCACTGTGTCACATTTAAACTTGAGAGATTTATGCATCATAGCTTTAGTTTAATTTAAGACCACTGTGGAAAAAAAATCCAGCAAGAAAAAATATACTGTGTCTGGGAATGCGATCCTTTGTCTCCATAACAAGGACTTTTTTCTTTATAATACCATGACTTCCTCAGGTTCCACAAGTGTAAAACAGAGATAAGAGCTCCTTAATTTTGATGCTTTAGAATCTATGGATAAAACCCACTACTGCTGCAAATCAGAGCTGCTGAAGTGTGCAGAGAGTGCTCCTTACTTCAGTTAATGTTTTGAAGGAGCAAATATTGTACTTCAAATAGAGGTCGCAGCATCCTTCTTTACAGAATTATTGTTTCCATGCTCATGCTTAAAGGTAGTTGGGGCTGGATCACCCACTGGCATTCCCCACCACCACCCACATCCGTACAAGAAATAAAGTCAGTTCCTCTGGATTTAAACTAAATCCTTCTGGTTTAGCAATGCACATTTCTACTTAGGCAATAAACATCTGTCATCTGCCATTCATTAATATTAATTATAAATGGTCACTAGCTCATGGGATCCAAGTCCACCAGCTGAGATTTTTCCAACTTTGACCTTGTTAGGGTTTGTATAAAAAGTGTTCAGAAGGGTTCTTCGAAGCTCGAAGCCAGCAATAAGTGCAATTTGCAGAGTACAGCATTTAGATTATGCACTTAGAACAAGGGCAGTCAGAAGGGGTGATGGGGAGTGGGGGAGGGAGGAGAGGAGGGAAGGCAGAGCCTGAAACAGAGCTCCTTTAAATGCTTAGGAGTTTTAGACCCTTCTGCAGGCTAATGACAGGGAGAGGCATTGTCCATAATGAAACCAGCCCATCCATTAAACATTACTGTAAATGAAAGGTTGCGTGAATTAAAGGTTGTTCATCTCATGTTTCAGGAATGTAGCTGTGTTTCATGTCTGAAGCCTGTTTTCCTTTTAAACTGAGTTCTTCAGATGACAAATGAGAGAATTTCAGAAAGCAAATGGGCAGAAGTAAATACATGCTCAAGAACAAAGCAGAGACATAACTAGCTGTAAATCTTTACACTGGGGCTACTGTTTGCTGTAGATATTGGGGAGGAGTAGACTAGAGCTGAGAAATTTCATTACTGGGTCATTTTGCTTGTAAAACAAAATAACAATAGAAAAACCCAACAGATAGTTGTCAAATTCCGACCTTAATGTCAGCTGTGTATGTTTAACTCATGGAATGCCAGTTAATTCTTTTGCTACCATTTTGAATTTCAAGGAACTAAAAATAGAAAATGTAGAAAAATCTTGCACGGCCACCACATTTTTAAATGATGAATGTTGGGGTTTTTCTTCCAATTAACTTTTTGTCACTGCAAAATTACTTCAACAAAAATTACTGGAAAATAATATTTGTTTGCATCTGTCCTTATTTAATTATTTTTCAAGCCTAATCATGTAGTAATATGACCCTCATGGATAACATCTTCCTCTGCTCTTAAAATAGACACATTTTCATTGGCAGAGTTGCTCCTTTATATCTCTGGTAAATTAGCAAGAAAATCCAGCCCTGTACTCTTCCTGCACCAATTATTCAAAGTTGGTGAATGCTAAGAGAAACATGAACAGATATCTCTGCAATGCAAATTACTAAACTGGACAAAATGAAAGAAAAGTTGATTTCAGTTCTTTGGCTCAGGCCCAAATAAAAGTCTGAGCTTGGTAAATGACAGCAGGAGGCCTTATACTGATGTCAGTGGACAGAGATACCTGGATTCGTGCTCTGTAAATGGGCAGTATGCTGTCTCTGTGGGAGTTTTGCAGAAGGCAACAGGCAAGAAAAAGTTTTGTGGAAATTTTGTAGCATTCATAAATGCTTATCAAAGCATTATCTAGTCCCTTACTAGTCTATGAAGCTGAACTACGATACTTAGGCTGTCTTTGATGATTGCTTGTCTAACCTTAAAAATCTTCCACAGAGATTCCCACAACCTCTCTCCCGATCTTTACAATCTCTGAGAATAACCTTGGATGTTATCATCTCATTGGGAATGTTCTGAAGCTTCCCTGGACCTTTATAACACAAGGTTATGGCAGCAAGTGCTTAACTTCATAACTTCCTACCCTTTTCAAAGTGATGAAGGTGAAAGAGAGCTGGGAGGTGGCAGCCGTAGCAGACCAAAGGCTACATCAGGTGTCAGAACTGGCAGGGAGAGTGAGCTGAGAAGAGACAATGAGACTGGAGATGCAGAGACCTGGGTGGGGAAAAACAAATAGAGCTGCCTGGGTGGGGAAGAACAGGCAAATATCCAGAGAGATGAGGAGAAATAGCAGCCAAAAAAATGCTCCTTTGTTTTTGCTTTGTTACAAAGGAATGCTGAAAATCCCTGCTTTATGGTAAGATCTGCAGTACTCTGAAGTCAATGGGATTTCAGTGGGTCTTGGATCAGGCCCTTTAAAATAAGGGCAGCTGTAACACAATAATGAATGAGTGCCATGCTGCCCATGGCTGCCGTGTTATAACAGCATTGCTATACATGGAAGTGTTCCACAGCCCAGGATTTAGCTGATTAAACAGTGCTGGACGTGTCGCCATTAGACTTGAAATATCCACAGCCTGATTTACTCTGTAGCTCACATACCCCAGATGTTTTGCATTCTTGGACTAAATTTGATAGATGCACTATCAAACTTCTCTCTTGCATTTGTTCCTCTTTCCAGGACACTCAGGTCAAAATAGTGAGGAGTTTAGGTTTCCAGGTGGTGAGAGCCAGGTGGGACCTGCTCCCAGCAGCCACCTCCCTTCACATTTACTTTGTAGCATTATTGTCCAAAGGTGAGAAAACAGTTTTCTGTGGGGTCTGCTGAAGCGTCAACAGAAAGAAGTTGTCAAGGTATCCCACTGTGGCACACATCCTGGAAGAGCCTCATTTCTTCTTCCAGCAGTGACAAACATGTCCCTTCCTCAGAAAGAGCTCCTTACATCACTAGGAGTTCAGGGAAGGACTTTAGAAGCATTAACTGTGAGTTGTGATAGAAGACCAGTGTGGGAAGAAGGATGGGTATGCGAGGAAGGAAAGGATGAGGCGTTAAGAGAGAACTTGATGCAGCTCTTCTGCACGTGGTCTCTGCCCTGTGGTACTGAGAGGGGAGAGCAGCCACAGTTTCCTGTGTGCCTCTCCCTGAAACAATGGGAAATCGCTGAAGGTGAAGGTGCCATAAATAAGTTGCACCGGAGCTGTTCCCAGCTGTGCCAGGGAGGAACTAGATCAGGGACTAGGCAGACCCCTGCCTGTCTGCCGAGCATAACTGGGAGGTTGTTTAAGGACTCTGTTTGACCTGCCCTCTTCCCCAGTCAAATCTGCTATGGAGGGAATAACCCAGCTGGTTTGGTGGCAAGCCAGAAGGTGGACCTGGATTTTGTGGGCAAGGAGCAGACCTCTGTCTGCTTTTCTTTCACAGAATAGACACAGATGCAGATTTCACCTTCTAAAGCTGGAGCTTTCAATCCCAAACATTTTTATTCAAGAGGGAAGAGTTTAGGCCTGTGCTGGGAATTTAGTGCTGAATGAATACCTGATGGATATCTTGGAAGGGGGAGGAAGAAGGGTTCTTGAGAGGCTTGTATTCCCTTCAGCTTTTCCTACGAAGCTCAGGCATCTAAAATATAGTCAGCCAGCCAATTCTGGAGCACAAAGAGGCACAAAAAGGGAAGATCAGAAGAGAAAAAGAGCTGATTTCTATCCCTTATTTGGTTTAGTGATCTGAGGAGGACAGCTCTCACATTGTTCACATTTTAATAAAAGAATGCAATCAGCTTTTTTCTGATTCACTTCCCTTACAAAAACAATTGACCGCATACTTCTGTTTCAGCTTTGACACTATTCCTGTTAATATGAAATTGATGGTTTTTATCATCAGTGTGCCCAGCACATTTTTTTATAGCATGGTCCAGTGGACCTCAGGGCATCTGAGTCACCTCCCCACTGCTCCCAGGCTTCCCAGGACAGGGAGGAGGCAGAAGGTGGCAAGAGAAGAGCTAGCAGCAGGAAAGGAGAACATCTTCCAAGGAGCATAGAGACAATGTCAGCACAGCACCCTGCAGGCCTCAAACTAATTTCGATATCTGAGGACACAACCATTTTTGCCTGACTATTCATCAAGATGCATGTTATTCAGACAGCACAACCTCGACATGGTGCACTTGTACAGACGGTGTGCATGCATGTGTAGCACCATATGTGCAGAGGCACACAGCATGGATGTTCTACCTGCTTGTGTGTTCACGTGCATCTGTCAGAACTGGGGGGCTTGATGAGAATTTAGTGTTCACAGTAGCACAAACTAAATAAACATACTTGTAGTGAAATGAAACACTGTTAGCAATTAGTTCAGATTTTAATGTCTCCGTTTGCAGGTAGTACCTTAGTAAAACTTCCAAAACTGCCTATGATTAAATCTTGAAAATGCTACAAGGTTAAAAATAGCTTTTCCAACCTTTCAGTGCTTGATTTCTAGAGTCAGTACATCCTCTACTATTAGCTATTTTGGATTCACAGATCGTTTTGACTCTTATTTGTCCCTCTGAAGTCTATTCACCCAAATCTCCTCTCATGTGCCCATGTCTGCCAGCCAGTGGCAGTGGCAGCCAGGTGCTGACCGTGCCCTGCCTCGCCTGGGGTATCCCCAGGATGCCATTTCCCTTCATGTCGCAACTAGTGGATTCCCGGTCTCAGCAGCCCTACTATTGGAGGCTGGAAATGTGTTAAAGTTAAAGAGTCAAAACCCTTGCAAGGAAAGGAAATGAGAAGCCCTCTTGGCAGCAACAAACGGAAAATAAACAACCAAACTCTTCACAAGACAGATTCCTCAATTATAGTAACTCAGGCTTGCAAAGGCCAGAGTTAGGACCCACTGGCGTATGCAATATGTAAACACGGGGATGCAGTAATTAGCTGCATGTTCATTTTGAGGTTTCAGAAGTCCTGTGACCTGCCATGGAGTAAGGTCATTAACCATAACCACACTAGTGACCTTCACACAGGACACCCCATCTCTCACAGTTACACGAGCGAACCGTGTACTGGGATGTCTCCCCAGCTCACATGCTCCAGCCCTCTTGTTTTAAATGCCACTGAGCTATATATGAGCGAGAGGATGTGACTTTTGGAATGGGCTGTGATAGGAATATCTTACTTTCCCACATTAGGACTTAAATGCGATTAAGTAAAAGTAGTCAATACCAGAAATATCTAGAACTGTTGCCCATTTTTTTTTTAATCAGAAAAAAATTGTTTAAAAATAGTACACTGAGGAGTTACTGAAGTGGTGTGGGCCTCCATTGCCTTGGAAAGAGACTTTTATCTTTGGAGTGTGGAGTGTATAGGGACAGACTATTCATTTGAATAAGCAGATGTACAGCCATTACTAGAGGTTTATCACACAACAAAATGCTGCTCTAACCTGATTTTGCCAAGACTAGGTAAAATTAGTATTGGACATGAGTATTTTTTAAAGCCAGTTTTTGTTTTACTGTGGCTGACCTGTGGATCCCCTGAAATACACTTGTTCTGCCTACAGAGTCCCTCCTCACACCATAGCCAGCTGAAGACTTTTTCAGACATGATCTGATTAATATGCTTGGAAGCATTATATGGAACATACAGCAATAAGAGATGGAGGATCTAGTACAAAAAACAACAGTCTCGGTTCTCTAAGCTATTCAATGAAACCTGCAGTTTTATATTCACATGTATGCTGTACAGTATAGAACCTATTATTTTATTTATCCAAAATTTATTCACTTCCTCATTAAAACTGCTTAGCAACAAATCCTGTTCCCCTGGTTCCCTTCAGTTCACCAGTCTGCATCTAGGATTCAGCTCCTCACCTCAAAGGCATTGCTATCTCTCTTATTCCTGCTGTAAATGTAAAAAAAAAATCATAGCATAATGTCTCTATTCTCCTTACAGCTCAAACCATTAACTGACAAGATACTTTGCCTCCAGGGGGTTGTAGTCTTTTGAATTTTGACTAAAATTATATCCCTCGTCCTCTCATAACAGCATCCTGCTTTCTGACTGTATAAGGTGACAATTCCTACACTCCACAGGAAAAAAGAAACGTGCTATTCCACATTCAGCCCCCCCATGTCTTCATGCCTAATGCTTGAATTTTTGCCTGTCAGGAACAGGAGCTTTCTTTGGTCTGTATTTGCACAGAATGGGAAACAGTTAACATTGCTTCTGTCTTCTCAACATCTAAAAACCACCGGTGTGCAAAAATTCAACATAAGAATGAGAAACAATTGAAATGTGTTTATTTGCTTACAACAGTACAACTGTGTAACCAATGTAATCTATTGGCTTGCATAATACTCAGACTTCTAAGGTGTTTTCCTTGTTCATAACTAATACTAGTTTTGGTGAGTGCTTTAATTCTCTTCAAACTGATCAAAATGTGTCCTCTGAAAGTACTTGAAATTGTCTGATTTCTGGGGGGTTTAGTTGGGATTCAACAGAAAGTCATATGGTGAATATTCTCTTCTTGGCAGAATTACTCATGAAAACATGCAATTCTTTCCCCACAAATACTTTTGTATGCAGAATATTGGAATTTCAGAATATTTTGTCTTTCGTCCAGTAAAAGTCAATCTCCCACATTTGCAGACAGCAGTCCAAAGGGACTTGTGTTAGGCCAGAGAACATTTATGGAGGCAAAGAAGTAATATTGATGGATAATTTGCAGTGTTTGAATCTCTGAAAGTTATGCTTTTCCAGTACATCTATTTGCCATTTGCCATTAATGGACATGGCTACAAGAAACATGAGATTCAATTTTTATCTGTCGGTGAAGGGTAGGAGTCAAGAAGGTGTTAAGTGTGGGAAGGTAAAAGTTACAGTGCACTGCACTGGGGGAGCAAAACAAAAAGTGTGAGGGAAAGAAAGGAAGAAGAAAAAACTGGAATTTAGTATCATATAATCATGCAGACTAAAGAGAACACACCATCATGGGATTAAAAGAGGAGAATGATGAAATAAATTACAGTGAGGTTTGGATGGGACTGAACTACAAAAGGAGCCTGTATGTGGAACACGTGGGAATTACCCTGTCAGATCACACTGGGATCACTAATTTAGTGCTAAAATAAGTAAAAAGAACCTTTTAGGCTAATTGGACTATTTGCATCCTCATCATTCCTATTTGTTTGCATCCATTCTTAAAATATTAGGATCTTCTCACAGTAAAACATCATTGTATAGCCAGTGAGGGAAAAAAAAAATGGTTGCAAGACATCTCATCAGCTTCAATGACACACCAGCAGATGGAAACAAACAAAGAAAAAAAAGCCCTCTTCATCTGCTTTATCTCGTTTTGTGCAGTTGTTCCAGAGACATGTCCTTGCTGCTGTGCGATAGCAGTGCCTTCACTGAGTAACATCCTGTCGCTGACCTCAACGTCTCGAGCAAAGTCATTGAGGCCTCTGTGACGAGCACACCCCGTCATCATGTGGTCTTTGCCCTAAATCCCTCAGCCACAGACATCTATCCAACACTGAAATGGCTGAGAGTGACCGAGCTGACCCTCTCTTGATGGCCATGGAGAAAAGATTAGCAGCACTGCTGGTCACTGCTGGGTCTGCTGCTACACTTCAAAAGCCAGTGCCATGGAAGCTCAACTCTAAAGCAATGCCACGGGGAGTTGTACAATACAAAAGAGCCTTTTCAATATTTCTCAACAGTAAATACAAACTTATTGACTTTCCCTTTCCTTTCAAGTGTTTCTGTTGTCACCTCCTTCTGCACTCACTGACAGGGCACAGCTAGCCTTGAGAACAGAGCCTGGCTTGCTTTCTTGGGCAGTTATTCTATTGTTCAAAGGGGAATCAAAGTTTCTCTTTGTGTAATAAGGGACAGTAGCAGTAGGGAACATATGTTGCCTGGAGAGTAAGTTGGAAAGCTTTGTTTCTTCATTCCAGTAGGAACAGAAGGAAAACTTACAGCTTAATTCTCACCTTCCTAGCTTGTCACCATAATTCATCCCCTGAAGCTCTTTTAACCTGATGTTTTATATGTGATATTGCTCAGTGTTATTAAGAATTATCTTTCTTTAAAAAGAAATAAAATACGTTCATCTCCCTGAAGAGATGAATGTGAACGGGAAAGATTTTTATGAATACTTAGAAGATGAATGTCAGAACAAAAAAGAAGTGGCTCTCAGACATAGGCACACAAATCTCAAGGGCACAGATAGAGGTGGAACATAGATTCCTCTTTTGAAGGAATTGTCTACTGAGCATAAAACAGGCTAGAATATAGACTGTGACTTGCTCAAAAGAAAGAAAAAACCCCACCTTTATGCATATTGCAAAAAAGAAGGAAAGAAAAAGATTTGTGATTGTGAATGAATTCTTGTGGTGCACAGTATTTTTCAAGTATGGTTTGGCTCAAATCCCATAAAATAAGAATGGATAGCAAAATACGTGAGTAGTTTCTTCTAAAGTTCTTATTACACAGGAACAGCAGGCATTTCTCAAAGAGAAATGTCTTGTCCAATCTGAAGTGTTTGCCAAATTGCTATAAGCAAATGCACAATATCATTGCCTCAAAAAGACCCAGTTTCACAGTCTAAAATTACAGTTCAGTCCTATATTTTAATCTCTGTCAAGATTAGGCTTTGGTAGGGAAAAAAAATGGACTTTTTCCCCAGTTACAGTGGGCTGATGAGAGGCTGTTTCAAGTTGTGCCACTGGGTAGGAACAGAAGAAAACAAGGACATTTTGAATATAGAAATCTGTAGGATTTCTAAAGGGAATCTGTAAATAGGTTGTCTTGGCTGCTGCCTTGACACAGGTACACCTCTCTACCTCTTCAGGACACTGCCTGACACAAGGAGGAGGAAGTGACATCTACGCCCTATAGGTTCCCAGTTCTCGGGTGAGGGGGGTGTCAGCTGTAGCTATCTGGTCCATAAGATCCTCCTTCTAATGACAGAATCACAGAATCAGAGAATATGCTGAGTTTGGAAGGGACACTGAAGGATCATCAAGTCCAACACCTGGCCTTGAGCAGGACACCCCAAGAGTCACATCATGTGCCTGAGAGCATTGTCCAAGCGCTTCTTGAACTCTGTCAGGCTGGTGTTATAACCACCTCCCTGGGGAGCCTGTTCAGTTCCCAGCCACAACCTTTCCCAGGTCTGGGTGAAAAGTGTTTTCCTGATATCCAACCTAAACCTCCCCAGACGCAGCTTCAGGTCATTCCCTTGGGTCCTGTCACTGGTTACCCCAGAGAAGAGATCAGTGTTTGCCCCTCCTCTTCCCCTCACAAGGAAGTTGTAACTGCAATGAGGTCTCCCCTCAGCCTCCTCTCCTCCAGGCTGAACAGACCAAGTGACCTCAGCTGCTCCTCATAAGGATTCCCCTCAAGGCCCTTCACCATCTATGTGGCACGCCTTTGGACTCTCTCTAATAATATTATTGCCCTTCTCATGAGGTACCTCCCCAGGGAATGAGCCAACCTTCAAAAGGGTTACAAGATCCAAACCCCCTGAGTATTCCATAAGTACTGTGCAGCAACCCTGGCCATCATTTAACAGTGGAACAGTCAATTATTACTTGGTACCAGCAGCTACTGTTGCCTCACAGATGTTCACATGGAGGGGCAGCTGCTCCAGCTCTTCCACTCACCCTCAGAAGGGGTGGGAGGAAAGGGAGAAATATGTGAGATGGGGAAATGGGAGGGACAGAGAAAATGGGAGGAATGGAGAAAAGGAAATATTCCATAGTTCCTCCTCTGCCAACCAGAGTAACTACACTGAGGACAGATCAAGTAACTTCCCCTTTGCAAGGAGGGGAGAAAAATCAAACAACAGTATCTATTGGGAGGAATTTGTCTAAATTATTTCATAGACTTCTTAAGCATCTTCCCGTCTTAACATGCCATTCACTCGCTGCCATGCTGGGGAGTGAGCCCAACAAGCTGCCTTGCATGGAGGGACAGTTCTGCTGGCAGTCTTGCTTCTTGGGTGAAACCAAGGGGAGTTTCCCTTGTCTGCCATGCAACACTGTGATCTTTCTCCCATGCTGGGACTCCACAACCCAGATGCAGATGGCAGGATCAGGCTGTGTTATTCATCCAGAGTTAGTGGAGAGAGTTCAGGCTGGGAGAGAAGCCACAAGACTGCATTTGCAAGTGCTAGTCTTACTTGTAGGGAACCATGAAATAGGAGTTGGTTTGGAGGAATCCTACTGTTGAAGCATGAAACTTGGCTGCCTGATACCCAACAAACAACACCCACCATGACATGTTTTATGATGGATCTTTTTGCTCTGAGCACTACATGCAACTTTTCATCTTGGCAACTCTTTCAGCAAACAGAATTGAGAGACAAAGTGCCTTCCCATCCAGCCCACCCTGTCCTCTCTAGATCACACAAAGCACATTTTTGGAGCAGTGTCAGGATTTTATTTACTGCAGGCAAAGGCACAGTTCTCTCCAGCCCAAAAAACACCACATCAGTGGCAGCTTTGGTGAAGCCTGAAATTGATGCCTAAGGATTCAGGTGTGAATTATTAAACAAACACAACGCAAACTCGTATTATGATGATGATAATTTGGTACCTTTTCCTTCCTTCTGACATCTCTTTCTTTGTACAATACATTTTCTGCTCTCGCTTGTAGCTGGGCAAGGATTGCCCCTTGCTGACGGATGCTGTACGATCTCTCTGACCCTTACTTCATTTCCTCTTTTGAAACCACATGTTTTTCCTTTCTTCATGCACGGGCTCCATGGACTCCACTCACTAGTTTCACAGTGCACTGCAATAAACACAGAACAAACTGAGCCTGACCGATATATTTTTGTATACCCAATACATATGGTACATTATGTTCATTCTGCATCAGCCAAAAGGCGGCCAAAACTAATGGAATTAATCAGCAGTGAATTGCAGCAATGAATTGACAGAAATTGGACTGTTAAGGATATACAACACAAAATAATGTCAAATAATTGTCAGTTACTATTTTCTACTTGCTGTTTTGTAATTCCATTCCTGAAACAAGGCAACAACACAACTGGTCTCAATGATATCAGTTACTGGTCTCAATGAAATCAGCATTTGTTCTGAGTTTGCTTTGGTTTGATGGAGATGTTAATCCTCTTAGCTTCGGTGGAATAAACTTTGGTGATGCCTGTGTGAAAGGTGAGTAAAGTCTCAAAGGTATTGAATTTTGAAATCAATCGTTATAAAGGACCAACTGATATCAAAAGATGTTACATTAGAAGTCAAGTGTCTTTGGTCATCTAAAGAGACATCATCTGTAGCACACACAAGCTGGAAACAGGCAAAGCAGAGGAGAATTTGGGTCAGTGTGAGGTTTCAAGCTTTTCAGAACAGTGCAGGTTACCCTTTCTAAACCAGAGTGATGTGTATGTGCATCCTGTACTGTTTGGAAATCAGAAGGTATGTCATTTCACTCTCATCCAAACAGTGTAAACAAAAAATGGGAGTAACCTTGGAAGCTTAACAATATGCTTTTAATAGCTATCCTTCTCTTGCGCCATCTCACTATCTTCATCTTTAAAAAAGATAGTAAATATATATATTTACTCTCAGTCCAACTGCATGCTTAAGATTATAAATCACCACTGAAAAAGGAAAGACTTCCAGCCCCTCTATAAGGAGAAATTAGTAAGTCAACATTTTCCCAGATCCAGAATTTACTTCTGAATTTTCTGAAACCTAGACATATAACAGACTTCAGGCAATCTCTGAGCCTTCCTCCAGTGGATCGTCATGTGGGTAATTTTTTTCATGTTACGCTGGAGCTCTTCTGTAAAAATAACTGCCTTTCACGTGCACAAAAAGGTCCTGTTTTTACTCCATAGCTTTAAATGGCTTTTCCTAATTGAGACTGACTCATTGTTAAAGCAGCTGAGTCTACAGAACTTGGAAACAGCCATCAAGAAACAAAATGATCCCTTGAATTTCTTTCAAAGATGAAAGTCTTTGCTTGAAAATAAAACCGTAAAAGCCTACACTGCCACCTGAACTAATATATATTTGAGAAGGAAAGCACCAAACTACTGCAGATTATTTTTATTCCTGCATTACTTCCCCTTCAAAACACTCGATGCCAGAGAGAGCTATGTGCATGATACTGTGGGGGAGGAGATTTCCATCATGGCCAGACTGTGCCTAAGTGCTCCCTGGTTGCTGGTGGCTGAAGAGGTCACTGCTGGCACTGCAGCTCACAGCCCTCAGCCACCACAATGCACAGCACACATACTAAGCTAAGCTGAACCCTGCCACAGCTTCAGCGTGCCCGTGGCGGGGGATGCTAACTGCAGCAGTTCACAGGCAAACATATCACTTGTTCTTCCTTCATTTGGAGGGGTGGCAGAGGGATGGAGCAGACAGTTAGGCGTGGTGACCTCCAAAATTGTCCTTGTGTGAATAATCGGAGCTTTTGAGTCAGAGGCTGAAGATACAAAAGCAGGTCTCTTCTCCACTGCCAATGAGTCACAATGACATCAATCTCACTCCTTCAGTGTCAGTGACATCCTATTTGGTGTTTTATTTTAATCCTCATTTTCTGAAGTCAGGTGTTTATGCACATACACCATTTTGGAGATTGGGGTTTTTTTGGGGGGTGTTTCCTTAATGTATTAGTTTGTAGACTTCACCTTTGAAAAGGTAAGCTTCAAAATGTTATTGTATACATGCTTTAAAGGCTCAGGTAGTACAAGGGAGCTAAAGCAAAGCCATTAATGTTTTAATCCTTCTTAAACTACATGTGGGATCAGGGTTTTTGAAACTTTGATGTTAGTAGTGCTGCACTGTAACAGAGCAAGTAAGAGATGTATGTCATTCTGCCTCAGAGCAGACCAAGCAGGCCATACTCCCTTTGGCAGAATTGCCCTTAGCATCAAGGCTACGTTTGTGGGAAACAACCAAGTTTGTGCTTCTCGTGAAGTGGTAGACTTGGGAAATATCTTGAGTTTTTTGTGCTGGGGAATACATCTTGTTATGAAGAACATTTTCATTTTAAGTTGCACTTCTCTGGTGCTGTAACTGATTATGCCTTCCTTAGATCCCACATCTCCTCTGAGAAAATCAGGCAGGACATGGGGACCAGACTTACCAATGCTAGTGCACTCCATTGTGTGGTTGTTGGCTTCCAGCCCATCAGGGCACTTTTCAAGGCACTTTCCACTGTATAAGTAAAACCCACTTTTACACTTTGTGCAGAAGTTTCTGGTGAAGCAGGTATCACAGTCAGCTTTACATTCTGAAATGCAAACAGTAAAGAACAATGTTGTTGCTCTTTGCCATGAACTGCCATGGGTTCTCTCACATATACCAGAATCACACAATTCTAGGAATGTCAGACAATCCTCAAAGGAAGCAAATTATATTAGGTCTTCTTCCTGGCCTGTACACATGGTGAGGCCAGCCACAAGTGACCCTGGCATGGATGAGAGTTTAGAAAGGATGGCCTGATGCTGAACAGCCTCACACTGCTAATCTTCTTGAAGACCTATGCAAATGGCAGACAGAACACAGCACATGAGAATAACCCTGTGCTGCTTCTGCCCTACGCTGACACTGCTTAGGTACTAATTAACCCTGTGGGGCACAAGTGCTGGGTTGGCTCCACACTACCTATCTCCATTCATCCAGGAGACATAAAAATGTGCCAAAATTTAGAATCTGCTTAGGAGTGGTTTGGATCAACATATCTTTCTTTTTCTGTAAATGGTTCCCCGATGTTCAATCAGATGTTCTGTAGTATTTCATGTATTCTCTGTATGACTACCCAAATTGGCATTGTTGATATATTTCCTAGTTCTCAGAAATTTTTAAGACAAATGCATTAAACCTTATGTATGGCACAGCTCATGTGTGATATGCAAGGCCACACACTGCTAAAAAGTGAGCAAATACTCTACAGTGTCAAGTTACTCTGTAAGACTTTACTCTGGGGTCCATTCATTAAATAACTTTTATTACCAGGTAAAAACTGGGAGAGTTTCTTGGCCGTCGCTCTTATGTTTTTATATCACCTGTGGGATTAAAAACAGTGAATTCAACAAAAAAAAAGAGGAGTGGGGAGGACATTGTGATCTTTTCCAGTTCATTTATGGTTCAAAAATCCGTAGTGGGGTCAAAATGTTGCCTGAGCAGTAAAGAATAGAGTCGGCTTCTCTGTCCCCCAGCCCAGAGACAACACGAATTGGTAAATTCCCCCAAATCAGGCTGAAGCCTGGCCAGCTTCTACAGGCATTCAGAGGAAAACAATGAGCGTGAGACAAGCTATAAAGAGACCAGGGCAAACCACATCTCCAAAGAATGCCACCTGCCATTCTCTCTCCTTGCCACAGGGGTCAGGCGGGTAAGGGCAGAGGGTTAAACAGCTCCAGCCACCAAGATTCAGCATTCCTCGGTCCCCGCTCTCTCTTCAGAGCTGTTGGCGTTCTCTTGTTGCTGGAGGGCAGTGCCTGGTGCCCACCGGCGCTTCCTCTTCACACAGGGATGTAGAGGAGGAGGCCATCACCTGGGTTCTAGGCAGGTCATTCATGCAGAGCCAGGATCCCTGGGCTTTAGGCCATTTTGTGATCTTTAACTTCTTGCTCAGGTTAATATTTACTGCACTACTACAAAGAACTGAACAAATAAGGACACAGCCTGTCCATCTCCTTCTCTGTTGACTTGACTCTTAAGGAGACACAGAATTCAAGAGAGAACAAACAAATCCATGCGCTTCCCCTTTCCCCAGCACTTACTTGCACACTTATTAATGTCGGGATACCGTGTCCCATAGTATCCGCTTGGACACGAGGAAAGACATACTCCAATCTGTTTCATGCCAATCCTCTCCAGAACAAAAAAGAGCCTGGGCTTACATGACAGGCATCCGTTGTAGTCAGAGCAGGTAGCACACCCTCCTTGGCAACCCTGGCTCACGTTAGGATGCACTGAGAAGAAAAGAATTTAAAAAAACAAACTGTGAGAGAACAATACATTAAATAAAACCATGAAATAATGGTTCCTCTGCACGTGGAAGGATGGACCATCCATCTCTCTGTCAGGTCTTAAAGATTGCTTCATTTTTTCCTGTGTCTCTTATGACCTGACTTATCATTTCAGAAATTATTTCATCTGCATAAAAATGAGAAGCCCAGCTGACATCTTCACATCTTGCAGAAATAGCCAACAGCAAATGATCTTTAAAATAGATTGTATGGAACAGCAGCATTCTAGAGAACATTTATTTTTCTTTTCCCAATTTTCAGGGGCTTTTCTGCCTTGTGTGCACTTGGCTCGGCAAATAAATTAATGTTTCCTTATCCTTGCTTTTCCTACTTGGATGATTAAAAATCGATCTAGTGTATAATTTCTTTCACTGACTAAATGCCATTTGATTTGCGTTCTGCTGTACAGAAACATGCCCTTGTAAGATCTGATGATACTTTGCCTTAAAAAAAAGACGCAGGAGAGCCATCCTTCTCACCCTCCTTCTTTCCCTGGAATGTTCTCTCTGGCATGTTTTTAATCTCTTAACAATTACAACCTGATGTTTAGACTTAACTGTGGCATTTACCCTGCTCCAGTCTCAGCATGTAGCATAGGTAGCATTACATTTGCCTTTCAATTGAATTGTTCTAATTCTTCAGACAAGGAAAGGGAATTTTATTATACTCATTGCCTATCTTCTTTAGGGGCTTGGGGATAGCAGGAAGGAGGAAGCTGTTGCACACTATCTTTTCAGTAGCAGACATTAATCTGCTGTGTGATATACTGAAGTGCATTACTTCCCAGTGGTAGAGAATAGCTTTGCATCCTCCTGTACTTTAGAAGTTGTTACCTACTTTATTTTCCTTCTTGCTTGCTTTCTTAAATAAATTGGAACTAAAAAAATAATGAAGCATCAAGTAGCTCCAGATCCTGTGTCCCCTCTTTTTTTGGCCTTGTCTTGCATTAAAAAAACAGGCATTTTTCTAAGTGCAAGCTTTCATCTCTCAGCCTGAGACATCTAGCTATATTTCATATCTAGGAGAAATATAGTCCTCATTTACATTTGTAACTTTTATTTGTAAATACTATTGGCTTCCTGTTCTGCCTTCTCCTCAGGCCAGTGATAATTTTATAAATATGCACATGCCATGATGGTGTGATTGCCTATTTTAGTGTTTTGATTTTATTTTGATCTGCAGACACTGCTAAATAGCTTGCACACACAATAAACTTGCTTTTTTCAACTCCTTTCTGTGCAGCCCTTGAAGGCAGACCAGGAGTCCATATGAATTCATGGCTTACATATTGAGAGCCACCACTGCCTGCTGCCCAGGGGAGGGTTGCCTGGCAGGGAACTTCAGGAACACCTCTGTACTTTGTTCACTTACACACTTGGCAGAAGAGACATGCCTCATGAATGGGAAAAGGGGAAAAGCAATTTTCTGTGCTCTGAGGTTTCAGTGACATGCCCTGTAATCTGAAGAACCTCAAAGGGAATTTGAGTTCACTCTTCCTCTTTCATTAATAAAATGAGGAATGAGGGTTATTTCTCTCTGTAGGGCTGGACACATATGAGATGTACAAACTTTGGCTATGCTGTGCACAAACAATTTCAGTAAGAATACAAGAACTCAATTCTCTGTGCACACTGAGACACTCATTTTATAGCACAACCTAGACGAAAGTGTGCTTACAATGAGGACAAGACACCACTATGAGAATAAATAACATTCAGCATAGTGAGAAGTTGCAACCCCAATTCAGTTATCATACTTGCTTTCACCAGACTCTCAAAATACTGAGAACTTAATAAATATCACACATTTTTTTCTGAAAATATCCCAAAGGTACAGAGCTTATTGATTTTGAAATTAAGAGCCTGGAAATTTTTTGTTTTTAAAGTTAAGTAAATGAAAATGTCCTTGTCTCTTTCTCCTCTGTCTTGTGGTTCTTGTATGAAACTACTTTCAAAGGCAAGCACAGTAATGTGATCTAAGAAACTGACATTATTTAAAAACTATCTGTGACTTTCCTTCATTAAGTCTGACAGTTGGATGAAAAAGCAGCTGAAGAACAAAATATTTGTCATCAAAGCTGCTATATAAAATATGGATGATCACTTTTGACGGGAAACATATTATGTGTGAGCACCTGTGACACATCATTATGAATAGATTCTCTTGACAGAGAAAACATTATGTGCAACTGCTCTGAGGTCAAGCTGTGTGTGTCAGCCGAGACAGGCAATACTTTACTATTGAAATATGATAATTCTCTATAGCTAAGATCCATTACATGGCCAATTTCCATCTCCCCTTTAACTCCAGAAGTACTAAGTATAAAATAAAATGTACTTTTAGCCACTTTCACAATTTCTGCCTCTTTTCATGCATTCCAGATACATCTCATACAAATAGCACAGCAAAAAAGGAAAGCCTGTAGTTCCAAATGGAGAATGTTATTTCTAGTGTTATGGAGCAAGGAATAGGATAAAATATGCAAGTCAAGCTCCACTGATTTCATGTCATGTTATAACTAAGTGTATGAAGCAAAATAATCTCCAGTTCTTGGAAATTCTTAAAGAAAAATTATCACTGAAAAGTCAGAATTAACATTTAAATGAACCATGGGGTTTTTCTCTTAAAAACTATTAAAGAGATGCTTTTTTTTGGGTTGTCTCCTACTGTGTCTGACATTTCTTTGAGTCTTGTATCTGTGTAATAAAACAGTTTCTCATTGCACATGCAATAAGGGTAGACCCTTATTCTGGCTCAGGCAAGAATCAAAGCAGGGAGGGACAAGCCACACGCTCCAGAAACCGGCATTCTTTGAAAGCACTGGGTTTTGTCATTGAACCTGGGAGAAAACAAATTGTGGGGGAAAAATATTTGTGCCTAGAGAATGAGATAGCGTGTTTGAAATGAGCCGTCTCCAAGCTCCAGCTGAAGATCTCATTCTTGTTACCTCTCAGCCTCCTCCCTCTCTGGTGCAGATCCAGATGCTTGCCAGATCCTTGCGATATAGGGGCTTGTCCCTCCCCTGCTGCAAAGGCTGAGTGGGATTGAAGGGATTCAAGAAGAAAACACAGCAAACTCAGGCTGTAAAACATATTTCTGCCACAGGGAGGGAACTTATTACTTCTGGGTCCAGAACAGGCCCTTACTATTCCTCTCCCATTGCAGCGAAGTGTTACTACCTGCAGATCCCAAGTGCTTCAGTGATGGCACACCATAACCCCAAGGAAGCAAGCAGAAGTTTTACCTCTTTTTTTTTTTCCCCTGTATGAGACATTGAGCTCAGTGCTTAAGTGATGTGCCACAAGAACCTGGAAACATAAACCTCATCTGGTGAAATCCAGTCACAGTACACCAGGTGTAAGCATTGCTTCAAATGTCTATACTTAGGTCAACAGTGGAAATGGGTAAGTAATATATACCCACTTTAAGAAATGCTTTAAAGTGAAAAAGCAGGTGAAAAAGCACTAGGAGAGCACAGACCACTCCTGTTAGCCACAGATTATAGATGTGGTAAGAGGGACGAAAAGAGGCTCAGTGCCTTGGCAGGGGGTCAGGCACTGTGGCCTTGTGGGATAGAGACTGGCTGCAGAACCAGGAGGTATGGACTATAGCATTGCAAATAGGTCCAAGAAATGTTCTTGATAGATACTCTTGCTTGAAACCACTTGGTCTTTGGTGCAACCTCCTCCATTGCAAAGACATATAAAAAATTCTCATCATTGTTCAGAACTGACTCAATGAAGATTAAATATTCTATGCATGACTCTATTAACCATTGAGTGCTCTTCCCTCTTGTATCCAAACACTTTTTGAGCACAGTGAAATCACAGAATCTCAGGGATGGAAAATGCAGCATAGCAATGGTCAAAGCAAATGGTGGGAGCACAGAGACCCACAGACAAGTTCTTTCTCGTCTCTTACACTAACATCAGCCAGAAGTGGTACAAACTATGCATGTACAGACTCATGACTGGCTGTAGGTCCAAAATCTATCCCTCCTTTTTCTTTTTGGAAAACCTAAATACTGGAGATTAGAGAAGACCCTTAAGTAATATTGAACTATTCACTTCTCATGTCTGGCTTTAAGCCCTTTTTTTCCCAGAGACCTCTTTTTGTGAAAGCCGTTTGTCCAGATATTAGTTTTAAGTCTTATTAGCAAATGAAATCTCAGAATATTTTCCAAAGCCCTACTCTGGAAACAATGAATCGTGGTTTCTGTTAAAAATAGAAAGTTAAGGATAAGGAGCTGAGTTTGAATATGAACTTTCAGGGATGAGAAGCTAGATATTGACTGTATGCAGCAAATAAATTCTAAACTTTCACAATGACATTTTTCAATCAGTTTTACACCATATATAGATTAAAACTTATGGAATCAAAAAGACACGGAAATAAGAAAATGCAGGAGGAATCCAGTTGGCCACACATTCTGACAGCCAGGGGAAAAGCACAGGGTAGAAGAATATTCTTTGCCTGTTTGCCACAGCTAAGGTGCACCGTCTCATCACCTCTCTCCAAAAACAAGGCGTCCATTTAGAGGTTTGCTCTTGAAATGGATGTGCTAGGCCAATGAAACCCATCCCTGCTGCTGCTCCTGGTTTCTCAGGCTTGCACATTCTCACAGGAAATATTTTCACAGCAGAGCTGCTCTGGAATTCAGCCTTCCCAGCTGGGCTGCCCCTTGCCGCGAGAGCCAGACCCCACCTCAGCTTTACCAACCACGCAGCACCCGGGTGGACGTTAGCCCTTGTGGTGGTGGGCATTTGGGATGGGAAATCCCATGGGTTCCCATGTCATTCGATTGCTCTGTGTGCTCCCTTGCATTCCTTTCTGTTTCCCTTGCCTAGTGAGAAGCAGCTGCCTGTGGTGATGGCCTGAAAACAATGCTTCATGTAAAACAGAGCTACTCTCAATCATGCAGACCGTCCTTTAGGCAAGCACAAACAGCATTTGGCAGTCAGCTCTTCTAATGAGAAAGTCATTAAGGAATTCAGTTTGCAAACCACAGTGTATTTCCTCAGACTCTTTCCTGGACGGTGTTTCTTTGTGTGGAAATGCTTTAGAGGTGGGACACACAACGGTGGGGCAAGAATGCTGAACTGTTGTGTAGGCAACAGGCAGTGCAGAGCAAGGACAAAGCCCAGGAGTGGTGGGACAGCGCCAGGAGAGCTAGTGTGCATGGGCTTGATAAATTTGTATTATCAGTGCTAAATAGATTGCCAGCCTGGGCCGAGGGGAAGCCTGAGTTCAGTCTTGCAGGCTAAGCTCTGCTTGATCACTAGGTCTTAAATCACCTGCAGGGAGGCAAGGGACTGGGTTTACTGTGATGGTGGAGCAGCTGGGGAAGATAGACCCCTACATGGCAACTACTACATTGGATTGCCCGTAACTTTTCTGGGATGCAACTGAATCAGTGGTGATAGCTGAGGAATGTGGACTCTCTGTTCAGCCTCCTCTGGATCTACAGAAATCTGAGGCACCGGAAAAAGAGGCAAAGAGGAAAAATCAGCCTAAAAGTCAACTGTTAAAGGCTTAATGTCTTCTGCTTCTCTTTGTGATTTGTTCTTCACAAACACTTTAGGATTTCTTTCTAAGAGGGTGGTAACTCCTCCAGAGATTTGCCTGACTTCTATTTTACTTCAGAGTATTGCTGCCTTCTGATACAAAACATGTAGCAAAGAGGATTCCCAAGTGTCTTCCTATGTTTTGAAGAAAAAAGGTCCTATACAAACCAAAAACATTTTCCCCAAACATCTGCCTGGCTTGACAATATTTTTCTCAAGAGGCACTTCACATCTGAGGGAAAAGAAATCAACCTATTTTATTCACCAAATGTCAACAGTTTTAAAAAGCAACAGAAACATGAGTATGGGACTGTTCCACAGTCTCAGGGAGTATCCGTAACTGTTTTGTAGTGGTGTCTACAAGCAAGGAGGCCCTTGGCCCAAATGGCCAAGACCTCACTGGGGATTGCCTCATCATTATTAAACACATGTCTGGCAGAGTGATCCTGAAAATTAAGTATACTGGCAGCCAGAACACATTTCCCCTGAATTCAGTTAGAAAGAGCATCAACAGGCTGAAAAATCTCACCAGGGGTACAGAGTTTTATGCAGTCTCCTAGCATCTTCAGCACAACAGAAATCAGCCACAGCAACCACAAATGGCTCCTTGTCATTCCAGAGAGTTTTGTAAATAAACTGAAAAATTCTTTTCATGGATAGAGAAGGGAAATTGACTTTTTTTCCCCCACATACTATGGAGCACCACCAACATTTGAGGATCCAGAAAGTTTAAGCAGTATAGGAACCAAAGATGATCCCTGAGAAAATTGCCTTAAACACCCTGATAGCGATGGTGAAGGTAGGACCAGGTAACGCAATACCTTCTCACATAAAATTCTAAATCCTATAAGCAACTACAGATACTTTTAGAGTCAGTTGTTTCCGCATACCCAGCCTTCAAGACTCTACATTATGAATTTCTTCAAAAATGTAAAATTCAATTACATAATCTCCCTCTTATTGTCCAAATAAAAAGAGCTGTTATAGAAGGGTAAGCATGTGATCTATTAAAAGTAGTAACTTAGTAATTGTAGTAACCTAATAATTGTATAACCAGCATGTTATGACAGTTGTCAGATTCAGCTACTTGCAAGTAAAGCATCTGTGCTCAGATAAAAAAGGAGGTGTGACTTTTGGAAAGAGACTATGTTTGATGTACATATAGATAGGAATTTAGTACTCTAATCCTGCGAATTGCTGTCATGAAGATCTCCAGCTGATTTTATACTGTTCGTATGGACACAGAACTCTAAAAACAAAGTTGTCAACATCACTGTGACTCCCTTGACTCTCCATTCTCTTCCCTACAGGACATGAACGCTTCTACTGAGTAAAGAAGCAAAAATGTATATTCTACATGCTCGTTCTTTGAAAAATGCTTGACTTTCTGCTTGATGGTAGTGTTCCATCTACCGTTTTTGTGCTTCTAACAAAGCTTAGGCTATCCTGGTGGCAGCAGAGCCTGTACCCCCCACACCCCATTTGCTTCTCCTGTTTTGTTCTCCTAACATACTAGAGACTTTTATTGTCGCGTATTACACAGATGCTTGTGTATTTCCAATCTGTATAAGGATCACTCAGCTCATACTGTCAACATTACACAACTACAGTAGCATTTGCAAGTTTCTCATTTCCCACAGGGTCTTTTGAGACCAGAGTTTTTCTCTCAAAGTTTTGTTTCAGAAACCACAGAAAGAACAGCAGGATGTAACAGATTTTACTTTCCATGCTGGAGACTAGGGAGAAGGGTTTAGACAGCAAAAGCCTGTAATCCCATGTTGAAACTATGATTTTCTACTACCATGTTTACAGCGTTAAAAAATTAATAAGCCAGACAGCAAGCCAGCCCACTGCCTTGGCGGTGCTCAGATGTGCCTTTGGTCAATTACTTAATATCCTCTCAATTTAATATATTTTCCTAAGTGGAAATGATCAAAAGCTTGTACTGAATGAAATTATTTCTTTCTGAGTAACGATTAAATTCATACCATACTGAAGCTAACTGGAAGGCCCAAGTATGTTGCTCACAGTGGAACGGTTCTGGACTGACGCCTTGCAAACATTGAAATGGAACCTGTCTCTTTAAATTCAAGAGTCACATCAAGATTTCAAGTCATAGTGTAGGTACTAAGGAATATCCCAGTGCTGGAAGATCTCTAAAAATTGTGGTCCATGATTTGTAGCAAGGAAAAACTCTGATCTCAAATTTTCATGAAGGAAAAGGGCTAACTTCTCCAGGCTGACTGGGCCATCTATCTGCCAGTGACACAAAAAACTGTCCAAAATTCCAAGTTGAAATTAATGATTAAAATACCAGGCCTAGTGACCGCTTCTCTGCTTCAGTGCTGTGTAGCAATGCATGTGCTATCAACACTCAGCAAATGATGATGCAACTGTTTTCACCTTTCCCTCACGTCACTGCGACTCATGCTAGTCTAGAAGGGGAAGAAGTGAAAAGTTTCTGAGTGCAAAATGTGAACAGTATGATGTGAAATCAAATTCAACTCCAGTGGAAAACAGACAAGAGACATCATCACCAGTCAGCTTGGACTCACTGACAAAAGTCCTGGGCCACTAAAGTCAATAGTAAAACTCCTGTGAAGAAAAAGGGGTGAGGATTTCACTAATGTGTTAATCAACATTGGGGTAGTGCATGGTTTGGAGGACAATTATCTGATTTTTCGAGGGCAGTGTGACTGGATGGCCTGTTTGAATTGGGATTAAATAATAGGATGGGTGAGATTTAAGTAGGCATCTGATTCCTGAGAAACTGACTCAGTTCAACAGCTCTGTGTGCCTGGATTTTCTAGTGAAGTAACTATGAATGGCACGTAGTTAGGGCTTGCTTCATCACCCCTTCTGCGTGCTGCCCTCCCTTTGAAGTCTGAGCCTTTCCCTCCCAACCAGCTTCACTGCCTCACAAGCTGACCCACATGAAAGAAATTTAGCGCTCACACGGAGCATCATTCACTTCCCCAAAACCGTCATACATCTGACATCACTGCAGTGACACACAGCAGGCAGTTCACTGTTGAGCTACAGCTGTGCTACAAAGTATTTGAGTGAATTATTGGGGTGCTGGTGACGAAATCAAGGCTATCATCCATTTTGTGCTGAGGCAGAGAAACAGTGCATTTTCTTTGTGGTGGTACACCACCACTTCCCTGAGGATTTGCACACCAATCAGCTAAATTGATTGGAAGAGAAAATGAATTAAAACTTCTGTTTGCTTTTTGGTTTGTTTTTTTAATTAATGTAACATCTGTAATAGTATGTTTGTTATCCCAAATCCAATCAACAGTATAATGCCGACACATCAAACTTTCCAGATAGTTAAATTAATTGAAAGCTTATGCACAGGCTGTATTTGAAAAGAGAAGCTGCAGACTGCACAGGGCTGTAGGTAAATGTAGCAGCCAGTGGCTGCATAGACCAAGTGCCCTGTTGTCCCTTTGCTGCCACCTCCAGAGTAGAAAACACCCCCTGCAGCTGCTGGCTCAATGCAGGATGGAGACAGGTCCCTCGTACACACCTTCATCCACATTCTTCCTGGTAAGGGGAGCCCCATGGCCACCACCTCCCGTGCAATCTAAGGCTAAAAGACTCCAGGCTGCTCCAGCCTCTTGAGGATGCCCTGGAGAGGATGTGCAGAAACCAGGAAATCAGTTTAATTGATTAAAAGTCTTCATGAATCTTTTGCTCTGCTTCAGTGTCTGCCCATAAGGATCACATCTACAGTGGATGAGAGGAATGTGATTGTACATGGATTTTTGAAAGTGAGATTCATTGAAAATTCCCATACAATGCAAAAAAACATGCCACAAGAATAAAAAGATAATCTGATTCACTTTGTTTGGAATACATGCTTTCTGTTGTTTGAAAATAAATTTTGACAAAATTTTGACAAAATATTTGACAAAATATTTCTATTTTTAAAGAGTGACATCTTCTAATGGAATTTTATTCCATTAATGATTGTCTGAGGCTTTAACTTAAAATAGCAATAGCAACATTGGAAAAGTGATAAGGAATCATAGGATACAGAATTTCGATTTAAAAGAAAAAAGAAATTCTACAATAAAAAAAATAAACTGAGGCCACCTATTGACAATATTAGGTAAAGAAAAACAAAACCCTGTAGCCCAATAATTATATATACAATCAATAATTAAATATCTAGGAAACTTTGGGTTAGTGTTATTAGTCTTACTAAACCTTTTATAGTAAGATCTACAATCGTTTTGAAGCCATTTTAATGTTTCTGTACAACAGCAAAAAATATGAAAAAAAGAGTCTAATTTGTCTTTAAAACTTGTCTTTAGCCTAAACTGAACCCCCCCCCACATTTGGAAAGATTAATGGGCAAACTATGAACTATAAATTTTAAGGATGACTTTTTTATTTGTCTAATACGTTATTTAATATCGCTGATGCACATCCAAAGGGACATCTGACACTTTTTATACACAATTGAAGAAGTGGTCATAAAAATATGCTTTTGTTGAAGTATTTAACTGGTAACAATGGTAGGTGTCACATAATTTAGGCTGGATCAGAGCAGCATCCTGAAGGTGCGTGTTTAACCTTGCTCTGCACATGCAAGTACAAATTTGCAAGATATCTCTTCCTATCCAAGCTCTTGAACAAGAAAATGATCCATTTGCTGTTTTGTGGCCTAAGAGAGATGCTTTTTCAGGTGTTGGATGCCTTAGCTAGCTTGCAAAATATCCTTAGCATTTTGCAACATGCTCTGTTGAAGAACATACTTCTAATAACTCCAGTAATGAGGAAGAAAGGACTGTTCAGTTCTGTTTTGTCACACTGTAACTTAATTAAAGTTAAGCTGATGCAGAATGAATGATAGAAAAAGAACCCATTACTGCAAATAGAACTGTTTAACATAAGTTATACCAACAATTAGTTAGGCTTCAGTGAAAACCACACATCCCCTAGATATTAGAAAAACATGAAATCCCAGCCGTTATTTTTAAAGCATCCAATATGATGACTATTTGGCAGCTCAGCTGGTGGCTAGTGGCTTGCCACCACGTTGGGCTGCCATGAGACAGGGCTTGGATGTGAGATGACCGCAACAACACCACTCAAAATGCCGGGCTGCTGCAGAAAAATTGTGCTAAAAAATGTCACAAGCAGATGCCAAAATGGACTAAGTGAAAGGAAAGACTGAACTGTGCCCTAGAATGAAAACATCCTCCTTAACTTGCTCCTTGACCTCCTGGACTTGCATGAAGCAAGTCAGGCCATTTGTCTCACAGAGGTAGCAAACTGCTACCCTGAGTACCCAACAATGTGCTCCTGGTGGCAGCAGTCAAAATCATACATGAAGGGATCCACTCCTGGTGTAGAACAATGGACCCAGTTATCAGCTTGTAATCTGTAGACCACCAGAGCTCTGCATAATGTTAGAAATTGAGAAAAATTATTGTGATAGTGTCAATTTCCTGCCTCCAAAGGAAAAATATATACAGTCCAGCACACATAAGAAACCATGTGGAAGAAAATAAAAGGTTAACTTTCAGCATCTAGTTACTTTGTCTTTCCCTAACAATACCACTGAGTTATGTATCTTTGAAGAAAGTTAGGGGTCTTAGGTTTGAAGGTTGATAAAGTTGGCTGGTTATGGTCCCTTTCTAGCATTGTAAAGCACTATAATCTACATTTTCAAACCTAGGACCTCCAGTGGCACAACTAATCTCCTGCTTCATTCCTATGTATATACCCTCATTTTCAGAATGTCTGTGGAAGATGCAGGTGGTCAGAGGTCTGAAAATGCAGCTATTTATTCAGGAGTCCAGTCAAAGAATTGCTACTTCACTTCTAGAGCCAAACTTTGAAGCTCATAGATGACAAAGCCAAAATTTCTATTTTTTCATCTGCAAAGGAGAAACGATACCTATCTCTTAGGATTGTGAGGTGTTTAATTCATGGATATTTACTATATGTCCTCAGCTTTGGCTGAAATTTCTGGCTTCTTTGCACAGCAAGCCTTCATGAGAGAGTCTGTTCCTGGCACCACATTAAACTTTGCTTTATAGAGGGTTCTCTCATATACATCAGATTGTTACGGGCACAACTATTGAGTCATGGGTGCAAGTGTGGTAACAATTTATTGTAGTTATTCGCACAACATTTCCATGCACAGTTTTCAAAGGCGGACTGACACAAGTTGAGAAGCCAGTTCTTTTAACTTTCTGATTTCTGCTCTGTGACTGAGGAGATTAGATTATTGGAAAACATACTATTAGCACTGGCTTGCAGCCAAAGGGTCTGCTATGGATTCTGCAAGGGGTGCTGTACTCACTGTAAATTAAGGAAAAGAGCTGGGTAAGTTACTCCAGCGAGGAATGTTCCCTTTGGGAATTGTCCACAGCAAATGAGAGCTGTGGTTGGTGAGCAAAGAGCAACAGGGAGAAGAAAAATAACAAAAAAGGTCAGAAATTTCAGGGAAATAAAAGGCTCCTTTTCTCCTCTACACTGAGCACTAAGTTAACAAGCTTCAATGTTTCTTGATCCCTTTTATGCTACTTTCTGCCTACCCAGACCAAATTGGAAAGAAACCCCCTTACAATTACCATGTAAGCCCATGATTAAATTACTCCCCATTCGAAAAAGCACATCAGCATATGGTTACCTACACACATGTGTTACAGACCCCTTGACTTCAATTAGACTTAAATACCTGATTAAAATTAAGGACTCTTTCTTGAATGAAGGCTCTTGTGCCTGGAGCAGACACTTATCTTCCTAAAGCAGGCAAAAGCCTAACTCCTAACATACTAACTTTGAAAATAATGACTTGAACTTCTCAGTCATAAGCTAATTCAAAGTTTAAACATTTCTAATTTTTACCTTCTCAGTAGTTTTAGATGATTTTGTATTGGGGAAAATAAAATATCAAATATTTTCAACATAATGACTATGTTTTCATGGTGTTCCAGAGAGCAGAACCATTATTCTTTTCTTCTTCTTTTTAGAAGATTGGAAAAAAATTCTCTTCCCTAATACTGCAGAGAAAAGCATAGCTGTGTGAATTCAAAAGACTTATGAAAGGCTTCTAGCGCTACTTTATTAACTTTTTAAAATTAATGTTCATGCATTTTAAATCATTGCCACTATATTTGGGAGTAAGATTCCTACAGTGCTTGGAGTCAGCAGCCCTGTTCCTTTGTGTCTCAGTGAGAGACTCAACAAAGATGATAATTTCAGTGCTTTTTTAGTATAAAGGTGTTCAACTCTCAGATTACTAAATATTTTTATAAAGGGCTGCTAAACTATATCCTCACAGGAAGGCAAACAGATTGCTGTGATTTCAGTAAGAATCAAACCAGTGTCCTATAAAAGGAGAGACTCAAAGCTGTTCATTAATCTCTAAAGTACCTTTTTCAGCTTAAATCTGCTGTTTGCCGTGTAATATTTTCTATACCAACATCATATGTAACACTCCATACGGAAAAAAGCCAGTACCACAAGGACGTTCTCACAGAAAATTAGAAAGAGGTGTTCAAAGGCAAGCTAAATAAAAAGGAGGCCAAATGATCAGGGAAAACATTTACAAAGTTTATCACGGACATGGGAAAAAGAGAGTAAGTATAATTATTGCAAACTATTGTGATTTCAACCATGCTTAAAACCCCTGAGAAAATTATATAATCACATAGCAACAGCAGCAGTAAGACTCCAAATATATGTGCAGTTCTGTAGGACTTTTTACCCTGTGGTCCTCAAAGCACTTTATAAAATCAAATGAGATGTAGCTCCATGATGTAAGTAAAGGCTTTAAGGGCCATTTTGCCTTTAACAACACAGGTTTGGAGAAGAATGGGAAATGCACTGCCTGTCTGATGGCTGCTATAACCAGTCTGGACTGAGACATTTGGGGAACCTCTCGGGTTGAAGCTGTGACTCTTGCCAGCAAATCCAGATAGGTTGCTATTGGCCTTATTCTGCTTTGTACTGCGAGGAGGCACAGCCATCCCAATGCCCATGCCAAAGCAATCGTTCAGTACCAGGGATTAAGATCTTTAAGCTCTGAAGAGTCTTGTTGCTTCATAGTGCTTGAGAGCTGCTGGTGGCAGGCAGGGCACAGCAATGAGGGAAATTAGGATGTCCTCATCTCTTCACTTCCAGCAGGAACACAGTTTCTTGGTCACTACATGGGGACAGCACTGTGTTAGACCCTGCCCCAATTCTCCTGTAACAATTTTCTAAGCAAAGAACAGGTAGATGAACATTTATCAGCAAAAGCCTTTCACCAGCATAGAGCAGGGCTGAGCTCAGCTATGCTGAGGCCTCAGTCATGCCTGTTCTTAGAGATAAAAAAGCATAGTAAAATCTGCAACTAGCTTAGGGGACTGCTTTCTCCAAAACCAGCCTTCTTTGAGGCACACTTCACAACAGCAGCTCTTTCTCTAGGCAGGAAAAAGAATAAAAGGCAGTAGGTAACAAAGCATTGCCCCTGAAATATCTATGCTGTAAAGATATCTGCTACTGGTAGTAAAGATAGAATGGATCAATAGTTGGAAATAGGTATCAGTGAGATTGAACTGCATTAATTAAGACAAAATTCAGAAAGCCTTGGTAGATAAAATCATTGCAGCAGTCTCAGGGAGGCAGTATAATCTCAGTCACGTGTTTGTTTCAAATCAGAGGTGAGATATCTTTTTAAAAGCATGCTGTTGCTTAACCATAAATTGTTGTGCCTGGGAAAGGAACCATTGAGTGGATCCAACAGTTTATGCTGGGCATTTTCAGACATCCCTTGCTGTTGTACCCCTTCTAGGGGCACATGCTGGCAAGCCAGTCTTTTGTTAGCATTTTGCCTTAAGATAGTAGCAGCAATGACACTGTTTTCTTACTCCCAGTGGGTTGTGTTATGCTTATCAATCTAATTCTAATGATATTAAAAAAAAAGAGAGAGAATTAAATAATTGTGGATAAAAGCAAATAAAAGTGCTGCATTTCTAATATTAGGTGATGATCCAATATTTTCTTTGTGATTTGAGAACTACTTGTTTCACAGGAGATTTCAGAAATAAAATAAACATTTATTTCCTTATAGGAAACTCCACATTGTTGCCTTGTGAAGAAAATTGGATTTTTATGTCTAGTAAGGCTTCAATGTAGCATATCTGCTGAATGAGGCATCAGTGTAAGCAAACAGGTGGTAGCAGACTTGTTGATTTTACCATTATATATTTGTACACAATGGAGAGTGGGAGAATATCAAGAAAGTCTCCTTTTAATGTCACATAATTTTCTCTTGTTGTGTCTTAGCCACTTGTCTAATCCAGTTTAACATACATATGAAATTACTGACAAAATGAAAGAAAATAAACAATACCTTTTCATTTCTTTAAAGCCTAAACATGTATCTAAATTTCTTCAACTGTATCATCTCTTGCCCATTTTTTTTTCTTTATATCAAAGAAAATTTTTAAAAAGCGCTAGTAAGTTAGTATTTTAAAGAGGATGTGAAGATGGAATGTTGTTTTATATAAAAAAAGGAGTGAAATAATGCAGTACTCCTCCTCTTTCAAAAAGCTGAAGGAAAAACCAGCCAAGTTGTTCACTGGTACTGTCTTTTATGAACTATGGCATATATTCCACTTTCTTTCTTCAAATTAGCATCTGCAGGAGTGTTAATGGTGCTGTCCTATATAGAACTTAGGGACACCATTACCCTAAACAGCATATTCCCTCAGCCAGTATGGCTGGAAAAAAAAGAAGAAAAATTACCTTTATAATTATAGCCTCCCTTTTTATACTTTTCTTTCATCCCCATTACAGTGTGACTCCTGCTCTAAAGGTGCAACCTGTCCTCACTGAAAGGGATCCCCACTGCCACTGTCCCCAGTGTGTGCATTCACATTTGGGCTATGTGGCTGTAACATATTTCTATTTTCAGTCAGCAGTTTCATACTCAAATTGCATGTGCTTAAGCTGTAACTTAACAATGAACAGCAAATTTTGAGAAACAATTGTTTTTGTTTTGGCCATTGGGTTGAAAATAGGTGAGAATGGCCCACATCATGACAAACTTGAAGCATAATGATACCCCAGCAATCCCCCTAAAATGATGCATAGTTAAAATGTCTGCTGTCCTTGAACATTCAAGCACGGCTCCAGAGTAGGAGTTAAGAGCTCTGGAGGTTTGGTTGCCTTTTATCTGCAATTTAAGACCTCTGAAAGTTTCCTGTTCAGTTTTAAAAATTAAGGTGCCTGCAATTAAGGACCCATGCTGGGATTTGTTTTCCCTTGTAGGTACGGTAGATTCGGACATCCATGGCTGAGCCAGTTGTCCAGGCTCCTAAAGAGTCTTGAGAAGTTTAATTCTTCTGTGGATGAAGAGGGGAAGATCCTCTGGGCTTGGGGACAGCAGACTTTGTAATCATTGGAGGCAAATAAACACTTGTAGGGCTCAGTCCATCTGAACTATTTTAGACCTCTGCCTTGGGATGAGGTAGCCCAGGCGCTGCCATTTTATGTCCAGTGGCTAGCTCAGTTGTTGATGTTCATACTTTCAGTATCTGCAGTCAAGGGATGCGGTCAAATTATTTATTTATTTGAGCCAAATGTCACTGTCCTCTAAATATCAACAGATCTCTGCCAAATTATCCAGTGAAAGATCCTTGAGATTCACTGAGATAAAGAGGTCTGATCACCCAGACTTTAGCAAGATTTTCAAGTGGTCTGTGTCTCTTAAAATGAGATCACTGTTGTTGGCTAGTCTTAGAAGATAACTTATCTGCCTCATCTACAATTTTTGAAAACTTAGGAAAATGTCCTCTTGTAAAAAGAGGATTAATATGAAAAATGATCTGATATTTGTACAGGTTTTGAAAAGTCTGGTGCATTCTTGCGTCTGTATCTTGCTGTTATTATTTTAAGGTGAATAATCATTTAGGGGAGTTTTGTGCCAAGCAACTTCAGTTGGTCTCAGCTATCCAAGCCCACTAGCTTACTAATGTTTCTCTTTCTTGAAGAGACCACTGAGTGTGCCCCACTACAGCTTTTCTAGAGCATGAGTATCTCTTCTGCTTGGCCTTCTGAAGCTCCTATATATGCACACACAGAGGTACAGTAGAAGATAAATTGCCTTACCTCCTACCTTCTTCCCTGCTAGGACACGGAAGCCACCAACTCTGTAAGTCACCATGGTCAGAGGTGGGAATATGCACCAAGTCAGCACATTCCTGCTCAGTAGCTCATATCCAACCCTCCCAGCTGTCCAGGTTGCTTTTAGCTATTTCTCCAGTAAAGATCTAAACTCATGTATGGAAAATGGTGACTAATTTTGAAAGGTTGGATATGACTACGAAACTGACTGGAAAGGATGAGCACAGACTGATGTCTAGAATAACTGGGCACTATCCAGACATTTTATTTAAGGTAAGGGGACAAGAAGTGAGAAGGAGACTGCTAGCTTTAAAAATTAGATGTGATGCTAAGAGGTCTGCCTTACATGCATTATTTGTGAGTACCAGACACTACCACCCTGGGAAAGCATCATAAGTGGTCTGGATAAGCTCCGGGCCTTCTTCTTGCAGGACCTAACCTGTTCAAGGTGGACACTGGAGTCAAACGTTGTGATCCAATTTTTACCCCTTCTGCATTAGAACCAGCACACTCTACTTACTGACAATAAATAAAGTAATTAAAATTTTTAAAATCCGTATCACCAACCTCTGTTATGATAGAAAAGTCTGCTATGGTATGCACATGCATAGACATATATCTGCTGGTCACTGTGTTCCTAGAACATCATCTGTTTTTTAAGCAAAGAAATTGGCTTACATGTAGATGTGTTTATACATCTTTGTTTATCTCAGTTTGTTGTAAATGCAGCATTTTTTATTCTCAAAATTATGTCCACTGGACAGAGCCTTCTGCTAGAATTACTTCTTAAGTATTTCATAATGACCTCCAGAACAGTAGTGTTCATCCCTTCCCTGCTACTAATATCCTACTGCACAGGAAACATTTAAGATTCTGTATGAAAAGTAAAATTTTGGAAGACAATAAGAGCTAAAAAATCCACCTGACCAGTGCTTGTCTTTGCCCCTGTAACACATGACAATTCTTAATACATCTTGAGGTGGAAGGGGACTTGGTGGTTTGGGTTTGGTTTTTTTTTTTTGGGAGGGGGAGGTTATATTTTTGGGGCAGACCAGAGAAAAGCAAAGATGTCTTAACAGGGACTCCGAGTACTTTTGTGGCTTTATACGGATCATTTAAAATACATTGGTCAGGGTAACACACTCTACCCGTTGCTGTCTGGAAGATTTGCAAGCATGGTACACACACTACAGAATGCTGTCTCTGTGCTGATATTTGTAATGATAACACACTGATGCTCAAATTACACTGTGTTCTGGTTGCCGCCTTCTGTCTTGCCCTTTCTTACAAGCAGCCTAGAGGTAGGACTTCCATATGCATTTGTAAAGCATCTATAGCTGCAAACATTAATAAGAGTTATCACTTAGGAGCAGTTACTTACACTTTGTTTAATCTCTAATGGTTTCTTCTAAATATTTACAGTAGAACAGTTGTCAGAACAAATGCTGGACATTACTGGCAACTTTCCAGCAGCCAAAAAGGAGAGAAAAAAGAGAGAAGAGAGAGAAGAGAGAAGAGAGAAGAGAGAAGAGAGAAGAGAGAAGAGAGAAGAGAGAAGAGAGAAGAGAGAAGAGAGAAGAGAGAAGAGAGAAGAGAGAGAAGCGGGAAGAGGGAAGAGAGAAAAACCTACTTGTTGCATTCTTCTGTGGGGTTTTTGTGAGACAGGTTCTGCATTATGTAACTTGGTGGCACAGAGCAGGAATGGTCCAGATGATTGTGCACACTCCACAATCCAGTTGTGCTTTGGTCAAGTAAAACTGTCTCTATTCTTGTTTATCTTGAGGGAAATGACTGACTGTTTGCTTTGCAGACACTGAAGTAAATAAACTGTATGAAAGGCCTGCGGCTGCTACAAGAGGTGGAGGAGCTCCAAACTGTTTGGGGATGCCAGCATAGCACCCACTGTGCTCTTGGACAATCTCTTGGCTGGTAGATCTGGAACCTGCAGTATTTCCCTGTTGTTCTGGCTCCCTGGCGCAGGCTGATATGGACTTTAAAATAAGTAAAGCCAATCCTGTGAGGCTGAAAGAAAGTCCTTGGTGGGCTTCATCTCCTCAGCCTCTGAAGATACCTTGGCTCTGATGAGAATGGGGTGTGAGAAGAAGGTGTGGAAGAAGAACAAGAGGATGGGCAGCAGTAGGAGCCTGCGGCTACTGTGAGGGACCTACGTGCCAGCAGCAGCTGGCTAGCAGATCACCGACCAGGCTGTTCAGCTGTGTCCAGCAAGTGGGATCTCAGGCAGGCAGGAGGAGGGGACGGTGGCTGCATTGCTGCTTTACAGCTGGCAGAAGTGCTGGTACACGGGAGGGGGACCTGAGACATGAGGCACTTGTGTGCCTCGCTATACCCCACTGTGACACAGCAGGTCTATACTTACACAAAAAGGCACCATGGATTGTTGTCTTTCTTTGGAAAATTTTCTATTGACTTGAAAATGAGAGCCTTGCATGAATAAGAATCTATAAATTTACCCAGATATGTAAGTTTTCTGTAGGACTTGCTATTGTAAGGGCCTGTCCTAATTTTGAGATGTGTGTGTATGTGTCTCTGTGTGTGTGTGTGAATGCATGTGTGAGAGGGAGAGAACTCTCACTGCCTACAACTGTTCTGCCAAGATAAACTTTGGAGCATTTTATAAATTAACTCTGCTCTATGTGTTTATTTTTCTTTTGGAGATTCTAAAAAGAGACTGTTCAACCCATCTTATTAGGGGCAGCACATTTTTTTAAAGAGAAAAATAAGTTCCTACTCTGCACTGGAAAGTATTTGCTATTTTCAGCGAAAAGTATTCTTTCCTTCTGACCTGGCATATTAGATAAGATTTATATTTCTGACCTGACATTAGGTAGTTAAGATTTATTCTTCTATATTAACTTTACTGAGCTTGCAAGCTATTCATTTACAGCATAGGGAATATATTTATGGCAGAAGCAAAGAAAGTTCACTACAAAGTAGTAAAATATGTTATTAGGAGTGTCCCATAGACTGATGAAAATTGTGAGTACCCTTGCAGCTGGCTCCCTTCTGACTCTTTTTTCCTTCTTTGTTATTTCAACTTTAAAACTTGAATTTGAAGTCAGTTTCAATGGCAAATAACTTAAAAGAGTCCAGATGATTCTAATATATCCACGTATATGTACATACATTTATGCTGTGATTGAGAGGTGCGGGGAAGGGGATAACAAGTGACTTGAATTCTCTCTGTGTTCTTCTGGCAATGACCCAGGCATAAGTAACATTGGACATCACTCTCCTGCCAATATAAATCAGGAGGAACTCCGCCGGGGTATAAAGCTGGTGTGTGAGTGAGCGCTGAATCAGATCTGGAGCTTTTCTCTATCCAAAGGTGTGGACCCAGGCAATCTGTTAATGTCCAATTGACTTAAAGAGGGGAACCACAGACTATGATGGAAACCTGGAAGCACTTCAAGCCTCTATAGGCAGAAGGTTGGAAAGTTAGAGGCCTCCTATTGAAATCAGTGGCAAAACCTCCCATTAACTTCAATAGGAAAAGAATCAGGTCCTAGAAATGTCTGGAAGCCAGAGAACAGCATGGCTCAAGAAAAAGGTAATAGGAGCTGATGACTTTCACCAATAAATCACCAATGCAAACCTGGCCATGCTTGGTTTAGACTCAAAATTGCTTTCATCTGATGTTTGTTTGAAACTTTTTCATTGTAAAACCTTCAAGAAGAACTGGCAGTTGTGAGAGCTGTCTCAACACGAGGCCGACAGCTGGATGGGGTGTGGTACCTCCTCTGACCCCGCGTCATCAGAGGGAGTCCATCTTAAAGAAAAGCAAGAAGCACTGGCCAGCCTGTAGAGACAGCAGTGCTTGCACTCTGCTGTGAACCAGAGGATTTTTATTTCAGAAATTGTCAGACTAACTCTGTAAATCCACTTAGACTGAATATATTGGGGGAGGGGGGTTATGGCTCCACAGCAAGCCAAGAGGAGGAGTAGATATTTCCATTTGTGGACATTATTCAACTCCTGTCACAAGAGAGAATAGAGATGTGCAGAACTTTATTGAGGAATTAAATGTGTTGGAGAAAGGGCTTGGCATAGGGAAAGTTAGGACCATTAGACATTACAAAAGCTGGGAATTGCTTATAGAGTGTAGTGAGCAAAGCTGCACATTGCAGTTCAGCTGAGGAACTCTGCTGCCCATCCTGTCTGCAGCAATGCAGCTAAGGAAGATGATTTTGTAAGCTGTACTCAGTTGATGCCAGTTGCCCTGCTACACATCTTGACAATCCCTGATAAAGTGGTGGGGAAAAGCACAACATTATGGAGGGGGCTTTCCTCCCCTCACAGTATTTTTACAAACAGTACATTTTTTCTGCTGGTCCCTGAAAGGGAGAGCAGTAGACAAACTGGGTGAATAATTTGGTATCTGTGCTTGGTCAAACAGTCGTAGACTTGTTTCCTGCCAGCTGACACCTTCAGAATAGTTCACCACTTTACAAACTCCACACTTGACATTCTTGTATTTGATAGACCTCAGGGCTAAATTCTCTTATTCTATGCAAACCTTCCCATCCTTCCTTACGTCTGACATAGGCTCCAAGGGTTCACATCTTTCTGTATATGCAGAGATTCATGGCTTGTTTTTACAATTTGTCTTTGTAAATCAAAGAAGTTGTTCACTGCTTCTTTTCTCTCACCAAGAAACCCACTGCTATCATCAAGTCATCACACCACAGCTCAAGGGCGTTCCTTCTCTTTCCGCCATTTCTCCCCAAAACCCTGGTCTCAGAACAATAAGTTGCAATAATCTGTGGCTTGGCATTGAAAGGGAAAAGTATGCCGAGGAAGAAACTTGCTTGTAGGTACAAACAGGGGAGTGAGGGTGAGGGAACACTAAAGACATGTTTCTTTGGGGTTACACTAAGGAAGAGCAGAAATTGCTAAGACTATGAGAAAATAAATATTAAAAAAATTGATTTGACAAGAGGCACATTATTATACACCCTTTATGTTTGGTACATGATCGCATGTGAATTCTGGCATGTCTGTTCTGGTTCAGTGCATTCACCTGCTAGTTCTTACTTCCAGTAGGCTTGGGTTGGTCAGTAGGTGTTGCACAGATTGTGAGGAGGACATGGATGATGCCTGTATTAAATCTGGCAGGCTAATGGAGCTGATCTAGACTTATTACTTCTTCTACCACTTGCCACTTCAGAAAATGTAACATTTTGGGTCTATTCCTCTGCTCACTTATTTAGCTAGTCTGGTCTGGTGCATGTTCTCACTCTGTGAATTACTTCAGGCACTACTTTGAGAATTAGTGCTCAAGTTCAATATCTGTAGGAAGAGAGGGAAGGCAGGGAAAGAAAATACTCAGGAATACACAGTGCTGGGCAGGGTGAATAAGTACAGCATGGGGAAAGCCGTAAAAGTATCCCTCCTACAATTTTAAGTGGCAAATTGCAGCTGTTCTCTGACAAGACTGTGGAATACCTTCATGTCCTGTACCAGCAACTCACAAAGAGAATTGCAGACTGCATTTCTGCTCCTCTCTTGGTGATTTGCAACAAAAATCTCCCACTTATCATGTTTTTTTTAGTAGCCTGTATAAACATTTAGGCTGGATTCTGTGCACATACAAATTTTACGCTGGCAGGGCTCTGTGAGATATTTGCTTCCCAACATGAGTTGTAACTAGAAGCAGAATGAGTCCCTTAACCTTTATGACATGTTTATTCTGCCTAAACCATCTCCCATTTCAAGCAATGCAGAGACTTTAATTGAAAACCTCGGGTTAGTATGGCATGTGTCTTATGATTGGGACATTTCTGTTTGCTGATAAATACAGGAATATTGTCTTTCCTTGCACATGCAGAGATGCAGTTACAGAAATGCACCCATATGCCTGGTGAAACCCCAGGAACATTAGCAGTAGTGCTGCTGCCTTGTCACAGAGGCAAGGAAGGACTCTTTTTCACTGGCACCACCAATTTTCCCTGCCCAGAGCACAACCTATGGAGCAATGCCTTCCTTCCAAGTGGCTAAGTAAAATTCCCAGCCTAGCGATACAGGTCATTTGAAAAGCAAGGAAAGTTTCAGAACCAAAAAGGGAAGGGTCCATATAACTTTCTGGTACAGTTTTAAACACGCTGAGCTCATCAGAAAGAAAAGAGGGTCCCCTACCAGGCTTCTCAGGCAATTTTTTTTGTTATTTTTTAATTCAGCATTTGGTTTGACCTGCATAAAAATAATTGTTTTGTTTTCCATGACCAAACAGATTATAAGAACAGCGGGAGGAGAGATGGAGTTTTTAAACAAACCAAAGGATTCCACGTGGACTCAACTTCTATCTGAGGTTATCAGCATGCATTTCACCTATATTTTAAGACAATTTCAAAGTGAAAATAATTTAATTCTTGCTTGTGTTGATGTGAACTTTTGTGTATGTGTGTGAATGTGTATATACAGACATAGATATTAATGTGTAGGGGAGAAGGAAGAAATCACAATGTATGAGTATGAGTTTTTCCAATTCTAGGACAACAGCTGTAGGGTCAGGAGGTTCCAAGGAATTAACTATATAAGCCAGAGAAAGTTTATGTAGGAGTCAAGGAATATGAGATGGAAGATTCTACTTCTGAATAAATTCTCTTATATGCAGTACTGCAATTTCTGTGACTGATCTCTTTTGAACAAGATGTGTCCAAGGTCTCTGCATACTTCCAGATGAAAAACACAGGCCCTTTTTCCTTTTCCCAGAAGTAACCACAGCCAGTCATGGAACCAGACTAGAAGGCTCAAACAGCAAGTTCCACAGATGAATAACTTACTTTTCAAGAAATTATGCAAGGTTTCAGAAAGGAATATGAATTGACTTTCATAACGGTTGGTGTTCTTTTAGTGGTAGCTATGGTTAGAATCCTCCTCTCCCACATAATCAAGGAAGAATGGAAATACAAGAGAAGGCTGCTCTTTTGATTAATCTATTTTATCTGGACTCAGATGTGATTTATCCTGAGGGAGAAATGAACTTCTCTGCTCACTGAGTAGCTGGAAGTGATTTCAGAAAGAGGTTATTAGCACCCTGTCCTCATCTTGAAAGGGTACAGTTCACAGTTTCCTTTGTGGCCAGCCAGATCCTGGAAACAAGTAGTAAGATCCCCCCACGATAGTCACTCCCCACCCAGTGCTTCTAATCTCCATAAAGCTTGGGAAGACTTGTGGTTATCAGAGTATCCAGGTACAATATGTAGATACCTTATAAATGAAAGCCTATTTGAAACCTTCTCCATGATTTTCACCTTTCATAGAATGATTGAGACCACACAGCCATAAGATACGTCACCGCTTGTTAGATTATTTGCTCAGATATACTTAACTCGGAGGTAGTAATGTGACAGCTTGCCTGTTCTAAGACATATTTTAGAAGCTGGGGCTTTAGAGCAGGAGTAGTATCTTAGTTAATCACTCAGATGAAAGAACATGGTACCCAGTCATGGAAGAGAATAAGCACTTTCAAATCATGTTGATTTTGTAGGTTTTTAGCAGAAACAAATTTTGCAAATGGAGAAAAAACCCAACAATTTTATCCATAATCTGTCTAGGGGAACTTGTTTTTATGTTTATCTGTTGCTCAAAATTACTTTGTCTATTCTTCAGAATAATATATGACCTAAGCAGCCATGAAGATGTCCTTTTGCTGACATTCACTCGAAATTGAATCCTACTGACAGATTTTCACACCTCTGAAACTTCCCCTCAATTAGTAGCTTAAAAAGCACATTTAAATAGTTTCATTCCTAAAGTCAGGGCCTTGGTCTTAAAAATACTTGTCTAGGACATAGCACAAGTTATAAATTCTACACGCTCATACAGAATTCTACTTTCCCTTTTAATACTCCCTCAACTCTGAAACTTGTCAATTGCCCAACTCTTCATAAAACATAAACACAAGAGACAAATGTGTGATTTCATTTTGGACCGCAAAACAGAAACTGTTGTGGGTTGTTTTTTGTTTGTTTTTTTTTTTTTTTTTTTGCAAAACACAAAATCATGTCATTTATTTGCCTTCCAGGCCTTCAGGATCTTCTCTATTAGACATCTGCGGCCAGCGTGCCCAGCACAAGGAGGTCTCATCTCAGCTGATTATTTTTAGTTCTGTGTTATACTAAAACTTTCTGGAATCTTCATCCATCCCCGTGTGTTTGCGAAATATTTGCACTTAACATCTTCTGACTCCCACGTTGAATCAATAGCCTTTGCTCCCACTTTTGTATTTTGGAGGGCTAGTTCTTCACTCGGCAGTAACATCAAGTAAAATAACACCAGCAACTCATTATTCAGCGGCATAGAAAAAAAGTGAAATTAATTATGAACATTCTAGGAAAAGGAAATAAGTTTATGAAACACTTGCTGATTACACTGGTTTGTGTAATCTTCATGAATAAGCAATGCAATAATGCTGGGCAAGTGTGCGTGGGAGGCGCACTCTGGAGAAACTGGCTGTTTTCCTCTCTCTGACCAGTTAAGCTGTTATGATAAAAAATGTTGTTGCTAAAGAAACCTGTAATAAATCCTGTTGGGAGTATTGCACGTGCTGATAACATACATAAACTTTGTAAACATATTAAAGTGTCAGGCTTTAGTAGCTCTGGTTCATGTGGATGTTCATAAAAGTTTTTCAAAAAACGCAATGGAAATCTTGTTCCACCAGCTGGTTGCTCCTACGATTCTGGTTCACGTGAGAACCTTGTCTTCCTTCCCCTTGAAACAGAGCCTTACTCTGTAGGGAAGCTGAGTTAAAATATCTCAAGCCCTACCTCTGCTGTAACTTCCCATGAAAACACTATCGCCAGGGAAGCCGTGTAGGCAGGGAGCTATTTGGGAAGAAGTGGGGTGGATGAGCTGGTGCTTGGTAAAGGATTTCTGCTGTTCTGAACATCCCTGCTTTGTGTCATGATGTCCTCCATTGACACCTCCATCAAAGAACAGTTGGCAGCTCTCAGCAAGATATTTCAGTTGCCTTTTAATAGGTGAGAAGAGTTGGGTGCCTACAAAAGGGACAAAACCCAGTCCCCACGCTGAACAAAGGAGTCTCAACCTAGTCTGAAAAGATGAGGTCAGAAACTATCAAATCCTGAATGTCCAGGGCATTTAGGTGCCCTGGCACTACTACACAGCACTGCAAACCAGTATGTCCTTCAACAAAAGAAAGGAGAACTTGGTCTTTTCTTTTGAAACACACCAAGAAGGGAGCGGCAGCCTTGTTGCCTCTTAATGTATCCAAAAACGTAGCTGCTAAAATATTTGGCCAGGAACTGAAAAATTAAGCTAAATTAATTCTTCCAAATAGCATGACTCTAGCCTATCTGTGTTGGTATGCTCTAATAAACTGAGGTTTCTTCACCTGCATTTGCATGTAATCTCGGGTCGTTGCTCACACCAATTTTAGTTTGCGCTGGAAAGGCAAGGGCTTGAGGGCTGGGTATGGTGCAGGAACGCATGTGACTGTATTCCAATGTCAGTAAGCAATCATCTGCAATATTGTGTGCTCCGTGTGGAGGAACTTTGCATTTATATACCTATTATTTGTCACAATTTATTCATTGCATTTTTTTTACACGGGGTTTCTTTAAGAGAAAATCTCAAGTCTCTGCATGGAGGGACCTGAGCTCAGATAGATGCTCAATGCCAGTAAGATGAAACATCATGTTAGAAATGACAAAGTATCTGACAAATGTCCAGGTGTCAAGGGTGAGGTGGAAATTAAGCATCATTGAAGGTGAGGGACTCATATTTAAATCCTGTCCCAGACACACCTTAGGCACCTCATGTCCTGTTCTTGGAAGTGAGCCTGTGTTTGCTCTTGCACTTTACAGGAAGCCACAGGAATCACACATCGTTACTATCCCAACATCTATCAATGACCTCCTGTTTCATTTACAGTGCCCCAAAATCCTCTTTACCCTGCAGAAAATATCAAAAGTCTGAAATCCCATCTAGGACCTTGCAATTTTAAACACAAAACCTGTCAGGATGTAAAATTGAAGCTTGAAAGGATAAAGTTTACAGCAGCACTACCAGAACTTGGTGTAAACCTGTGGTTTGGGGTTTTACTTTTATTTAGAAGTATTACTATAAGCATTCCTTTATGTTGCTCCCCCTAATTATTCTGGTGTGTGGAGCCAAAATACCAGTGCAAGGCTGGGGTGCTGCTTGGTTTGCCACAACCAAAGGCTCTCTGAGTTCAGCTCTGGTCCCCATAGATGAGTTCTTGCCTAGGAGCACTGGAGCAAGGTGTGTTTTGTGGCTCCTTTGCTTCAGTGGCTGCTATGTTTGATGGCAGGAGTAAATAACACTAACATTTTAAAATGCAAGGTCGATAGCTCATAATCGAGAAATTGAAACACAAAAATGTTTATTAGTCAGCTGTCGTACAACTGTTGTACAATCGTTCCTTCTCAAGTAGCATTGCTCATCGCACTGCTCAGAGCTAGCAACAAAAATAAGGTTAAAGCACTCATTAATAAAATCTGTTAGATTTTATTATGACAAAGCATCTAATTGTAATCATTCTGCTGTCACCAAAAACTCAGTTATTCAATTATTTATAAAAAAGTTGTCGCTCTCATCTTTTTTTTTTTTTTTTTTTTTGACAGCCATAGCAGGTTTTGCATGAATAAATGTTCTCTGAGTACTTTTTTCTGAAGCATTGTTTGTGTTAATAGCAGACAGACAGACTTTGATATAAAAATGTACATGGTTTCAGCTGCCTTTTGTCATCTGATAAGATTGCTTTGTTCAGAATTATTTTGGCAAAAAAATTAGCAAAGTGATTTTGAGTAGTTCAGACTCCAGAATTAGAAGCGAGACAAAAATATTATTTTTTTATTAGCTTTTATATCTCCTCCACCAAGCTTTCACAACTTTTAATTTAATTTCAAGCAAAAGGGACAATCTACTGCAGGGGAAAAATCATTTTTAAGAACACTCATAGTTTTAATGGAGAAGTGTAGCTAGTAGTGACTGTCTGTAAATGATTGGATATGAAATGACAGACAGCTTGTTAATGTTAGCGATAAAGTGCAGTGCTCAAGCCAGCACACTTGCTTTGCAGACCAGAAAGCAAAATGAGCATGCTAAGCAAGAGAAACAATGAGTAAGTCTGATTTTTGAGTTCTAGCTCAGATTTTATCAGGTATAACTTCCATTGTCTCCAGTGAAAAATTTATTGCAAGAAGAAACAGCAGAATGGGGATTGGCAAAGGCTTGATACACTAAGGGCAAAGCTCAAAAGAAGAAATTAGTCTCGGTTAACTTGTTTGGCTTCAGTTGGCTCAATAGGTGGAAGTAGCAAAGTAGTTGTACTTTTCATATGATTAAGAAAGAGATTGCCTCCCAAGCAGGTAATATATCATAGTTTTGAAAGGTACAAGGCATTGTTTTATCCTCTTTAGGGGCTGTACATATTTGAATCATGCAATTTTTCAAGTATTTTAATGCAGCATTTTTTCCAAAGTTAAAATGTATCCTGAGGTCCTACAGAAAAAAGCTCACTCCAGCTCCAGCAAAGTCCATAGGACTTTCTCCACTGAAAGCAAAGGAGGCAGGTTCAAGCTCTAAAACCATCTCACTAATAATAGTAGTATTTTATTCTGTCTGCAGAGACAAATAGGACTTTTAATGTATTTTCAGGTGTACCATCCTACATCAATGTCTTTGAGAAGTTGTGGTAATATGTGTTTTTAAAGTCTAACATGAATTTTATATAGTATAAGAAATGTCTTCAGCAGGTGATAGAAAAAGAAATTATCACCCTTTCAGATGTCAGGTATGAAATGGGAACTGGTCAGTAAAGTCCTTTAGTCTCCTGGGATAACAACACATCATTCCATATATGCTGGTATGATAAGGCACAGATTTACATACACATAGAGTTATTAAAAAAAATAACAACACGAGCAGTCTATCCCTATCAAGCTTCTAAATCTTTCAGCAATGGGTAACGATTTTCTGATATTTAATTTTTTAGATATCACTACAATGAGATATGTTCACAGCGTACGACAACACGATGGAACAGCTTCTGCTTCTGAGGACTACAATAGGAATTTTACTGTCTATTTTTAAATGAACAGATTCTCATCCAAAAAATGAGAGATATAGTTTCATTGCAAAAAAAAGACCCTCTGGTCACCAGCTAAATATTTACCCACACAATGCTAATATGAAGACATCACAGAAAAAAATTATCAGCAGCATACAAACACTTTGAAAGAGAACTAAGAGTAATTCAGTCCTGCCCAAGGGGAGGCTGCTTGATGGCTGCTTGTTTGGCTAACTTCTGCTTTAAACTGTTGCACTGAGATACAAAATTATTTATATTTTTAGAAATTGGTAACAACATCTATATTACATACCAACTCTGTCGTACTGCCATCTGTGATGTGCCAACCCTAACATACATGTAGATATCAATAATATATATAGGTGGTAAACTATTAAAAGTATTGCTTCTAAAATGAAGTGTTATTTTAACTAATAATGTAATTCCTCTTTTCTTGCTGACATTCTACCTCCATGTGAATTACACCCTGCATAAGAGTATAAAAAGACTGAAGATATAATTTCACCAGTTGGTGTTTTGTCAGTATTTTCCTGATTTGTTTTAACTTATATAGCTATGTTTACAAATGGGCTGTTACACACCTCCCTAATTTTGAGTTTGTAAGTAGCTGAATGCAAACCAGGCCAGAGATGCAGAGTGTTTGCAGACTGGAGCCCTCCACTACTAATTGTGACCAGAAGCACATGCTGGAAGACCTGCAGTCCCACATCAGCAGAGGACTGGACAGAAGAGCAATGGAAGGCAGACAGGAAGGCAGACAGGAAGGGAGGAAGGGAGGAAGGGAGGAAGGGAGGAAGGGAGGAAGGAAGGGAGGAAGGAAGGCAGGAAGGCAGGAAGGCAGGAAGGCAGGCAGGAAGGCAGGCAGGAAGGCAGGCAGGAAGGGAGGAAGGAAGGGAGGAAGGAAGGAAGGAAGGAAGGAAGGAAGGAAGGAAGGAAGGAAGGAAGGAAGGAAGGAAGGAAGGAAGGAAGGAAGGAAGGAAGGAAGGAAGGAAGGAAGGAAGGAAGGAAGGAAGGCCGGGTATCCTGAACAGGCTGTTATAGTGAAAGGCAGGAGAAAATTGTATGGGCTACCAATAATCATGGGAGCTCTACATCCAAACTGCACTTCCACAAAGTCATACAGGTTATTTTCCTCACAAATGTAGGAGTGAAGTAGAAATACAGAATTTTCTATCACCTTGCTTATTCTAGATTTCCAAATTTAGTCCATGGCTTACTGCTAGTCCACAGGGTCGTGGCAAATGGTCTGCCAGGCAGCTACAGACTCGCAGCAAATAATATTTCATTTCTGTCCATTAGGTCAGTAAGAGATGTACATAACTGTCAGTACTAAGTTTTGGGGGTTGGTAGTGGCCTGCAGAGCCAAAATATTTTGGAACTATTGACTTAATCCTCTTTTTTTCTAAGCAAACTGCAATCACTGGCCAATACATAGAAATTCTTACTTATTGGTATGCTAGTCTATACTCAGCTGCATATTACTCTGTCTTGTAAGACTCAAACAAGCAACTTCGTTAATCTTAATTGCTTTTATCAGAATAAAATCCCAGATGTCTCTGCTAACAGTATGTTTGCTTTCAAACTTTTATTGATTGTATTCTGTGTCTAATTCTGGACCCGAACATCAGTCTGCACTTTGTTGTTGACTTCAGAGGAGTTTTATCTCTCCACGGCCAACTATATCTTTACTACTGATCATGGGACAGAAATTTAGGGTTCTCCAACTAAAACTTCAGTAGGAGTTTGGAGAGCAAAAGGATTGCAAACTAGACGTTCCTCATAGAAAGGATTACTTTGGCAATAGGTACAAAACAAGTAATTCTTCAGGACCAGATCCTTCTGATGGGGTAATTTAACAAACAGACTTCAATTTATACCAGCTGAGAGTCTGGCATGGCATATTCTGAATTAGTCAATTCAGATTATATAGTCTCTTTATGTTTAAATATATAAGTCTACAATATAATACCTGGAATGGAGGACTCTGATAGTAAACAAAATGAAGTAACATGGACTCACTGACTTCTTGATGGGAAGTTATTTGTACTATATTTAAAAATAAGCAGGTTAAAGAGAAATTTAAAAACACTTCCCTAGAAATGTGCCTGTGATTTATGGTTAAAGGAGACTATCTGAGCAAAAGAAACAGAAATCCAGGGAAAGTCTTGCACATAGTAGATGAATTTGACAGGTGTCTTCTTTATCTGCACACTGTAATTTATTTCACGATGCACTCTTTACTAACAGCGATTCATAGGTTTTTAAAGCCAAAGTGATTAGTGCAAGTGACTGTAACCACTTTTACAATAACTTTCATAAACACTCTCTAATTTTTTTGCTTCAAGCCAAGTAACCACTGTTTATGCCAAATCATGTTTTACAACCAGCTGGATTTGAAGACCTCGGCCATTAGACGATGTATAGCACGTCCAGGTGAGGTGTTCTGAAAGGCTTTTTGACTTTACTGCCAAAATAACAAGCCAGATTTCCATTCTGACTCTCTAGCTGTGATTTTCCAGCCACTTGTTCTGCTGTGAATTGATCTTAACTCTTGCATTTTAACCACAAAACTTTGAGCTAGTGCTCGATACCTTCTCCACGGTGTACCAAAAATATTCGCGGCCAACACTTCCGCCTCTATTTCCCGAAAGTTACCCTGTTCTGCCGGTTGTCTGAGGACGATCGAGGTGGGACGGCCTTCGCCTGGAGAGTACACCGCGTCTGCCCCGACGCTTCCAGCACTGAGCGGCCGGGGGCAGGAGGCAGACCTGCCTTCTCCCGCCCAAAGTGGGGCAGCTCCCGGGCCGGGCCGGGCCGGGCCGAGCCGAGCCGTGCGACGCGAGCTGAGCACCTGCAGCCGCGGGCTGCCCGCCGCGGCACGGGACAGCAGAGGTCGCCGCCGGCCCGGCGCTGGCCCGGCGCGCCGTGCTCCAGGTGCCGGAGCAAGTCCGGGCGGAGGGGGCCCCGCTCCGCGACCCTCGCCCCGCGGGGGTTCCTGCCTCCCGAGCCCTGCCGTGCCCCCAGCCCGGGGCTGAACCTCTGCCGCGCCCGTCGGGGTACCCCTAGGGCTGGGGGTTGGGGGGCAACCGCAGCTTGCGGGTCCGCGGTTGCCAGGGGTTAAAGGAGCGGGTGGGAAGTGATGGAGGCTGCGGAGCCCTCCCTTGCCAAGGATAATAAATCGGATGCCCTGACATGTTTTACTTAGCCCTTACTGCTCCCTCGCTGCGAGGCCGTGGGGATCGGAGGGCTGGAGCCCCGGTCTCTCTCGTCCTCAGCTCCGCTTTAGGGGCACTTTAGGTGAATCAAACCTTGTTTGCAGGAGGCAAACCATACAAAGGAGGCTTTCAAGGGCCAGCAGTGCCAAGCAGGGCAAGAGAGCGAAGGCTGAGCAGGAGAAAATTAAAATAATACCACCTCCCCTCCCTGAGGAAGTAACTCAGTTACTTCTTGCTGATTAAATGCAGGCTGCTGTGTTTTATGACATTTCCTCGGTGTCTGCAGCTGTCAGGGAGAGCGGACAGGCACGAGCAGCCCCTCCGCGGTAGGTGCGCAGAAAATGCCTCCTCCCCAGAAACAGCGGCGGGTCCGATGCAGGCGGGGTGGCGAGGCCGGGTCGGGGGCACGTCCCGGCGGCCCCTGCTGCCTCATCCCGCCTCATCCACGGCTCCCTGCGGCAGGGTCACGGCAGAGCTCCGACCGGCGGCACTGCCGGGGGTGTCACCGCGGTTTCGAGCCCACGCCGCACCCCGACGCCGGAGGCAGAGCCCGCCTGCTCGTGGCAGCGCCCCACGACCTGGACAGCGACTTTCCAAGGGGGCGACTCGCTGCTGCTTCCCTGTTCTTTCCTTCCCCATGACGGGGGGCTCTCTCTTCCTCTGGGCGACAGCTCCCAGGGAGCTTCTGCCAGCACCCTGGGTACTGCCCCTCGCACCCAGGCCCCCGCCTGCCTCCTGCCTCTGCCCCGAACCTAGGCGGAGATGGACAGGGGCCGGTTAAATCAGAAGGGAAGAACTCGCCTCATCCCATGGGATTAAAATTTGAAAAATTTAAAAATTCAGGAGCCACAGTCCCAGGACAGTGGTGATGGGTGACTAGTGGCGAGCGGAGGCTAAAAGCCAACGGGCCGGACAGAGCCGCGACACCCCAGCCTCCCTCCGCATCGCCGGGCGCCAGGCTTAACCTATAATCTGTACTGCCCGTTCTTGGGAAGGGGGCTCCTTGACCGGGATGAAGAAAAGCATTTAGGGCATATCCGCAAAAAGTTACCTGGTGTGTCTTCTCCCTTTCCCTTCAGAAAGAGGAAAGACTTAAGAAAGGACGTTCCCTTTTACCAGACATTAAAATGTAAAGCACCAGACGCAGGTCTTCTCAGAGCCCGCTCTGCTCATCCCGGTGAGGTGAGAAAGAAGAGCAGAGAGAGGTCAAAAATCGCCTTCATCCCTCCAACTGAATGAAACTGCCTGCAAATCTGCTCAGCCGCGCCGCTGACGCGGGATTTAGTTCCCAGCGCACTCGCCTGGGCACCGGGGACACGGAACCCCCCGGACAGGTGAACAGCACAACGAGAGGAAGCAGAAGTTATCAAAGTATAAATCTCTTCGCACTTACTTCTTCCCTGTCGCCGTACCCTGGAGGCGTGCTGGCTGCCAATGTATTCCATAAAGTTCAAAGTGATAAAAAACCAAGAAATCAGTCGCAATTGCATAGTAACCCTTTGAGAGTTCGACTTCTCCTTTTCGTCCTTTTTTTCTTTCCTTAAAAAAAGAAATAATAAACCGGGGTGGTAGGCGGCAAGGGATGAACACAGCAGCAGAAATACCTGCACTGAGATCCAAAGCTGGGCTTGGCCGGCTTGATGGCTTTTGCCTTTTTTTTCCTTTTTTTTTTCCTTCCTTTTTTTTTTTTTTTTTTTTTTTTTGCTCCCTTCCCCTTCGCTTTTCCTATTGCACTTTCCAGCAGTCTGCCCCGCTACCTGCCGCAAACCTCAGAGGGGAGTCAGCAGCGGAGAGGAGCCGAGCAGCCGCCGCCGGGGTCCATGCCGGGCCGGTGGCCGGCAGCATGTTGTGAGGGTGCCGGGGTGCGTGCGGCTGTGCGCGCCCGTGTGTGCGCCGGGCGGGCGAGGTGCCGACAGGACGGATGGATGGATGGCGGTGGGAGAGGAGTGTGCGAGGGCGGGAGCGGCGGGGGGGCAGAGGGAGGACCCAGCCCCGCCGCCGCCGCTCCGGAGCAGCCGCGCTCTGCGCCGCGGGCACCGCCAGCCGCCGGGCGCAGGTGGGCCGGGCCCCCCCGGCTCTCCCGCCCGCCGACCAGGAGCCCCCGGGCTTCATGCGGGAGCTGCTCCTGAGCGGTGCCCCGGGGGAGAGGCCCCGGGGCGGGGCGGGCCGGGAGGAGGCGAGCCCCAGCGCCCCGGCACGGCGGGGGGAGGCTCCCCGCGCCCGGCCGAGCCCCCTCGGGGCGTCGGCGCCCGAGCATCCTCCGGCAGCGGGGCCCGCGGGCGGCGGGGCTCTGCAGCCTCGCTGGCAGCCCCCCCCTCCCCCCCCGCCCCCGAAGGTCTCCGCTCGCTTCCCCTCCGCCGCCGGCCTTCCCGGGGTCTCCGCGGAGCTGCCGCTGCCCCCGGCACCCTGGCCCCTCCGTGGGGAGGGACGCCCCCACTCGCCGGGGGGACGGGGCGGGGTGCTCAGCCCCTTTCCTGCGGAGGGGAACGCAGCGCGGGACTCTCTCCTCTCCGAATTTGCCCCTTACATCCTGGCTCGCAGTGGACATGGGGAGATGCGAGTGGGGCTGTGAGGGGTCTCCAGCCTCTCGGGATTTTCTCCCCTGTGACCTTTCCCCACTGGACAGGGGTTTTCCGGGATAGCTTCTCCGGCGGGACGGGACAGAGCAAACCCTCGTGTCCTGCCGGGGCCGGAGACCGTACCCCACGGCCGGCTGGCGGCAGGCGAGACACGGGGCTGGCCCCGGGCTGGGGTCGAGAGGAGCCGTGAGCCCGGGGGTGAGCACAGCAGCCTCCCGCCCGTGCCGCCGGGACCCTCAGCAGAGCGCCGGCGGCAAGGGCACAGCTCTGCTGCGCCTCGGCAAAGCGAGGCCGCCTGTTTGACAGAAGGGTATCACGTTTCTTTTCTTCGGCAAGGGTTTCCTTTTGGGGTGAAGGGGAAGGCTACAAAGGGAGTGGTGAGGTTGATTCGAGGTAAAATTGGGAATTTTGGGAATAAAAGTGGGGAATTCACTGAGCCCTTTCTTGCTTGCCTTATCTCAGTGCCTATCGCTGGGATGAGAGAGTGAGCCGTGTAAACCGGCGCTGATCGCATCAAGAACCTCAATGGTGTGAGGAGAGGCCACTCTTATTTGTAACTGTTTTCCCCACTCTCTCCCCCCGCTGTCCCTCTCAGAGCTGTTAAATATCGGTACCATAAAATGTGGGGGATTTAAAGGTCTGTGGGAGGCTCCCTTTGAAAAGGACTCTGGGGAAAGTCTTTCTAATCCAGGATACTTGAGCCGGACAGAGTGGGATTGCCAGAGAGGCATAAAATAAAAATCATTCAGCAGACAAAACTAGGGGCTACTCTGACATGTAGAATGTGCATTTGTCTAGATGTTTTATTTTGTTAGAGATTGAAACTTCTTGTGTGCTAGTGTGTGTGTATAAATATCTGAGCAAGCCAGGCGAGTGGCATAAATAAACAAGGCTGTGGAGAAAGGATGGGACATGTATGTGAGCCAACCTGCAGCTAGCCAGCCAGCTCACTTGAGCAGCATAAGCACCAGTGGGCAGAGAAAGCATGTCAAAAAATAAACGCTCTGTGAGAAACATAAGGAAAACATTAAACAAATGGGGAGTGCACTCCCTCTCCTTGCCCTGACAAAGCACGACCGAGAAACTCTGCTCACTGTCTCTCCAGCCTCTTCGCTTCCCTGTGTCCCTGCTACAGCAGAGGCGCGTGGGGCAGATGTGTTGGGAGGCAGTCCTGGGGACTGCATGGGTCACCCAAGAGCCTCAGCAAAACCGACTTGTGGAGTGTGCGCCAACCGAGGGCCAAGCAGTAGGGGAGGGTATGCATGAGTGACCGGCAGTGGGGGGGAGAGGTGGTTTATTTGCTGTGGAAGAGGGGCAGAGACATAGACTGAGGAGAAAACAAAAGCTGTGCCTTGACTCAAGACGGGATCCAAAAAGCAGCAGGGTGAGAGGATGCCAGGAGCCTGGTTGCCCCCACAAACCAGCCCCATTAGGGGGGAAGGAAACCACCCAACAACAATAACAAACGGAACCCATAAACAGTTACTGCTATTCTGCGATAAAAGGGGAAGATTTATGTTGTTGAAATGTGTGGAAGGAGCTTGTTCCAGAGCAAAACTCTGGCGTGCAATTCTCTGTTTATGTCGCTCATCCCGATGGATGAGATATCAGTGGCAAAGTTCAGGCTGACATCAGCCCTGGGGAGGCAGAGCCAGTGACCGAGCTGGGCTGCGCAGGGCTGCACAACTGTGCCTGGGCCTGCGGTTGGTGGACAATCGGTTTTGGGGGGATCCAGCGTGCAAAAAGCCTCCCTTCACCAGGCCGAGGATGTGAGGAGCCAGCAGCAGCACACACTGTGGAGAGAGTTGGATGTAGTGTTTTGTTGCAAGCGAAACAGATGAATCGGAAACAGTTCCCAGGGTGGTTTTATGCACCTCTCTGTTTTGGGGTTTATTAAAGAGGGTGGGGAGGGAAAGAATGGCTGATGGTATGTGTGTTGCCAGAAAGTCAAATATGTCTGTTTTACTGAGCTGCAATGAAGCCAGCAACAGGAATCTGTAAAATCAGCTAGGTATGGTTTTGGTGGAGGTTTTTTTTGGCTTTTTTTTGTTTCTTTTTTTTTTTTTTTAAGGAGAGTAATCCTTTAGTCAAAGAGTAATAGTGTGTGGTGTTTTCACTATTGCAATTCCTGCCCAGCAGTTTCTCTGTGCAAACTCCCACAGCCAGAAAATGTTGATTTCAGTTTTCCAAATAGCTAATACATTGTATTAGAAAAGAAGCTGGCCTCAGGATCCTCAGATTATATCCCAAATAAAATATTAATATTCAATTAATAGCTGATATTTTGCTTACTTAAAATGGCACTCTAGTCATAAAAACTAGCCATGTGAACAGGACAGCTGAATGCTCACCCTTTGTCATTCTTCTCTAGACTGGAAATAGTTTGTGTAAGTGAACAAAAGAGTCACTAATTTGCCTTTTCAACTTGGGAAACACAGTAAAGGAAAACAGGCCTTGGATTACTTCTGATATATAACTTGAAAACGAAGCATACTGTGTCCGAGACATATCCTTATTTCTCAGGTACTGATCAGGGTGTAGATGGCATAGGTCAGACATAACCACCAAGGAGTCATCTCTGGTAGCTTTCCCACAGATCTGGGTTAGTAATGTCTGAGAAGGGAGAAGGGTTGGAGGCCTGGAGCAGGAGTCCTGAGTAACGGTTGCACAACCCGACACATCTACTGTTTGTTAAACATCCACAATATTCTTGGCACGACACAGGACCCCAAATCATGACAGTCTTTGCTCCAGATTTCTCTTTTCCTGTGCAAACTAAGGGCAAGCTCAGTTGGCAAGTCACATGGAAAGAGACCAATATATAAGAAATTAGCCAGACAACACACACACACACATGCACATGCACACATCTATATATGTAAGTATTTGTGTGTCTCTGTATGTGTATTACTATTCTTTTCCATATTTCCTAATCTGACAGTTGTTACATTTCTCTGTGTTTCCTAATGTAACTCATTTGTTCTTTAGCCGTGTTCAATTTAGGAGGTTAATCTCCTGTAACATCATGAGTATTTTCCAAAGCTGTTAATATCACAAACAGAAGATTATCTTTGAATAGTCTAAGTATACTGAAAAAAGTGAGTGATGAAAAATACTTTACTCATGATAAGTTGAACCTAAGTATACTTTTTAAAAAATAAACTGATTCCTGAAATCCAGTCCCAGTATTCTTAATAATGTCTTTATGTTTCAGATATTTAAAATATCTAATGGCAGAACATTAACAACATGTGCAGCAGAAAACAATCCTACACTGGCAACAAATAGACTAGATGACCTAATTGATTTTTCCCATCTCCGACTTGTGCAATCCTGTCATTGTAATAAAATCCCAGTGTAATCAAAGTTTACAGGATCAGGTCCTAAATTAGCATGTCGATCTGGACTACCCCTCTGTCTGGGTCAGGTCCAAAGCCTGCTGCTGTCAGCTTGACCTTTTATCAGTCCGAGAGAGATTTGGATCTGGTCTTCTGGATCACACTGGAGGAGGGCTGAATTGTTGCTTTATTGTATGCAGAAAAAAAAGGCGTATTTGTGGGAAAAACACACAAACAAATTTTGCAGCACAAACCTTCCAGATGCAGCTCAGTTAAGAAAGCGCAACAGGAAGGCCTCAAAATGAGAAGGTTTTGGCACAGAGGAAGTTTTAGCAGTTAATATGAGGATGATCAAACCGTGCTAAGTCATTGTTTCCCTGTATTCATCTATCAGTTGGTCCTCTCTTGGACTTGCCATCTGATTGTAAAACTCTTGGGACGCAGACCAACTTTTTCTTCTGTGCTTGTAGAATCTGTGCCTAGAGCAACTGTGTCTACAAGAAAAAACCTCAGCATTGCCATGGAAGTATCTGAGTGTTTTGGGTGTAAATGCTCATTCTAGAACAGAAGCAATTAACATAAATGTTTTTCTAATGTATGCTAAATTGAAGAAAAAAAAAAAGCTTTTGACGCAGGCTAACTTTAACCACCTAGAAGGCAATACCAGAATAACTGTACTGGCTTAAATTCATGCATCAGTTTGCCCAAGTATGCTTCTCCTGTGGTGACAGCCCGTAGGGTGGAACTACAACTGGGTAAAGTTGGAGGATGTGAGTAACCAGCAACAAAGGTTCACAGACGTCTGACACATCCATTTGTCTAGGCATTGATTTCTCTATGATTTCAGTATTTGGGAGGAGCTGTTTTCTCACTTTGGCAGTGTTTCCTGTGAATTTCTTTGCTGTTAATGTCCATCTAAGTAGATTCCACACTTGCCCAAGTGACTTGCTCATTCCCACTTCCTGGGCTCTGTTGGTCCAAGAGGTTGGGAAATATTAGGCTGAAAAATTAAACGCAAAAAGGGGTTTTTTTTCAGCATATTCAGTTTCCTGATCTGGTACACCATGAGGAAATGAAAAACCTGACATGTAAAACAGTAAGGGCAGGGAGTGTCTCAAGTAGGTCAGTGAAGCAATCTCACTACCGAAGGTGAAATTATTGATGTAGGGTTCCTTGGAAAGGCAGGGACAAGGGAACAAGCCCATTCCTTTATGTGCGTGCTCACACTGCACACAACTTGGGTGATAGGCAGGTTGTCTAGTGTGCATACAGGAACAGGTAGGCATAAAGAAGGGTGATGGTGCACAGTGTAGATAGAGCTCATGTGCTGCAGTTCCAGCTGTCCTCCACAATGCCGTCTTGTTGCCAGGATTTACTGAAGCAGTTCAGCTCCAGTGGCCTGAAGTCAGAAGAGGCATTACAGCATTGTAGGAGCTGTAGCTGAGGAACTGGGCATCCACTGTCACAAGTGCATGAGGCACAGAGCATGCAGCCATGGGTTACCCTGCCCTGTCCTCCACTAAACATTGGTAAATGTGTCATTGATACTTATTCTATGACATGTTTCAGTATTGGGCAGTTAGTGCTGAGCAGTCTGGAGCACTTCTATACTCATATGCTCTTGCTGCTTGTTTCAAGGTGTAAAGTGAAATTCTGGAAGACTGAAAAATGGTGAAGTCCTGAAGAATATTATTCTCTGCTTGACTCTGGTGTCCTGGTGGCATGGTTCTCTTGACAAGGACTTTTAGCACAAGCTGATGTCTGTCACTGTGCCTGGAGAGCTTGAAGCAATTGGATATGTTGCATCAGTTCATATTTTTCATTCAGTTCATCAGAACTGAAAAAAGCCCTTGTACTTTTCTGAAGAGCCTTACCCTTTTTGTGTACCTTCCAGCATATTTCTGACCACTGTTCATGAGTGGAAAGAATCACACTGTGTTTTACTTCTGAACTTAGTTCTCTTTTTGCATGAGGCTGATGACTGGTAGTTGAATAACAAGGATTTAGTGATGTGGAGCTTCTGCTAAGCTAATATCTACATCTACTACATTGAACAAATTACAAATCAGGCATCAGACAGCTACAACCTGAAAGCCAACATCTCATGAAATATGGAAGCATCTTCAGTTTAGGACTAGCAAATCCTACCTTGTAGGCACATGACTTTGCAAGTGACATCCAACAGTCAATATTTAGATGTCTAAACTCTCCAAATTAACTGTGGCAATAGGTGTACCTTCCAAACTGCTACCAGAACCAACATTCATCCTGAACTGAGAGCAAGCAGGAGCTAGCAATAAGGAAATACTCAGCCCAGCTAGGATTTTCTGCCCAGCTAAATATCCATTTCTGCCTGGGTCAGCCAGCCTCCTCCATCAGGGGAGAAATTAAGATCCTTTCTTTCAGAAAAATAGTCAGTTGTGTCTTTTTCTAGAGTTCCCTTTAGCCCAATGGGAATAAAATTTGGCCAGTATGTGGACCCATGCTCCACGTGTACCTTCCATGGGAGTGTGATTCAGGGTGCAATTGCACCCCACACCCTGAGCTCAGTTATGTGATTCTTCGGCCGAGGTTGCTTCACAGGCTGTTTTGCTGCATCTGTGCCACCATAAACATTCTTGGTGTCAGATGATAAGAAGGAATTGATTTTAAGGCACATGAAGGGAAATCTTATTTTCTGTCTCTTTTTTGAAAGAATGCTTGCACATTTCACATTAAATGGAAATTTATGATCAGAAACTGGTATCTCCTGGCTGCATACACCCTAACCACTAAGCAAAGTTGCTATTACTACCATTTCTATTTTTCTGTCCCTGTTTTGTAAACAAGCTTTTACACACTGCTTGCTGAGAGGGGCCTGTTTCCACTGGTGGCTGGGTCTAGATCCTCAATGAATTTAGCTCTGTTTGGCCCACAATCTGCTCACGCAAGAGTCCTGCCTGCGCTGGCTCTGGGTCTCTGCAGGAGCTGTACTCTGAGGAGCATTCACCCCAAACAAGGAAGGACATTGTGAATTTAATTAGGTGCTTCCAGCCTCAGCTGCTGCTGAAGATGATTCTTAAATCACAGCTTTCTGCACAGCTATCAAAATCCCTTTTGGATCAAACCTCTTGTACCAACCGGCTTTAATGTGCCTGCAGAATTTAAGTACACTGATAACTGACAACATTCAGAGCATTGCAAGGAAGACTCTCATTGTCGTCACTTGACGTTGTCCGACCAGCCTTCCATCTAAAAGCGAAATAATATCTCCAACTGCTTAATCTGTTAGTTACTTATTTTTAATAGTTAACTGTTTGAGAGTTAACCCACAGACTCACAGAGAGGCATCTAGGGTAGCACTTTGCAGCAGGACTTATTAAGACATTATTAAGGTTTATTAAGGACATTATTAAGACTTTTTAAGGACATTGTTAAGAAATTGTATATTCCTGGATAAAACATTTATTTATAATGTGTGGAGTTACAAAGGGATTTTATCTGCAACAGTAGCTTCTACAATTGGTACTGGCAGGCTGTGTAGCGGAAGCCAGGCTATTTAACCATGGGGTATGGATATAAGGAGCACAATGTATATGTCTTTCAGGAACTAGAAAGCTAATTTTGTATCATGGAGTCAAGCAGGGCATATGGTAGATAACAGTCCCCTTTCACATTCTAACACAGGATTGAGATTTCTTAACAAAGGCAATAGAGTTGCAAAACAGCATGACTTTGTTGCAGTTAGTAATTAATGAGGTGCTAAAAGTGCCTAAACAGAGGATCGCAGACAGAGAATGCATGACTCAAGAGGATAAGAAGCCCCCATCATTTCAAACAACAGTGTCATTTAAATAAACAAGCAGCAAGTCGCTGGGTGTGTGAGGTGGGAAGGGAGCAGCAAGCAGCAGCAACATGCTCTGTCAGCCATCACTTTTCTGCCTGTGAGAAACCAGTTGTGCTTTCCCACGTGCACCCAGAGTCTTTAGGTGTGAAACATTTGTTTAATCCATTATTGGGGCACGGGGGAACCACACACTCATCAGTGCTGCCACTTTTCTGGTGGCATGTTAGTCGATTCGATTTATAATTAAAGAACAGTAATTGCCCTAAAGGCTGTTACCAGCAACATACTGTGCAGGATGAAGTCTACCTGGCAGGCTGTTTTTTGTTTTTTTTTTCCTCTCAGACATAATTTTCTATGTTCTTAGATGAGATATAAAACACTTGGTTTCTGCTTTTTATTCTGTTTTCTTTTCTTTTTCATTTTTATTTTAACAAGCTTGGGAGATTTTGTGTCATTCTGCAGAGCACTCCAGGATTATTATTTATTTTAAGCAAAACCTATTCCAGTTCAAGTATTATGTGAAAATAGCAAACATTTATAAAGTGTTTGTCCTGTAATGTTTACTTTCTTTCCAACCAAACATTTATAAATAGATTGAGAGAAATGTGGCAAAGCACCAAAGTCATCCACTGAGCTATTTCATAAGAAACTATAATGTAAAAGTGGAATAAAGGAGCACTTTTGGAAGTGGTGTTTGTTAGTGAATTCTTTTTGTGTAGGGGGATATGATGCAATATGTCATGTTGACCCTTTGGAGTCTATGGCATAGTGATCCAAATTTATTCCTGGAGGTACTGCCATGCATTATGTGTGTTGTAGTCAGACTGAATTTATCTATACATTTATGCAGCTATAGAGATGGTAAACTTTGGGTTTCTTCTTCTCTTTCTTTTGTGGCTTTAAACATAGCAACTGAGAATCCATCACATGCTGGGAAGTGATGGACCTATTTTCTCTATTTTCACATCCAGGCAGCTCAGTAGATTCACACTTTTGTTTTTTTCCTTACTCAGGTATTTTTTCATCTTACTTTCTGGCAAAGAGAGAAGGAAAATTGTGCCTGTCCTGTATTGCCTCCTCATTATTACATATGAAACGTATGGAATGTATTTGACGTTCTGCTTGCTTTTCATTAGAAACGTAGATATAAATGCTTTGAGAGACTCTGTGTCTTGTTTCCACTGGGCTCTTTCTTGAAAATTCAGTTTTTTATTCTGTGCTACCTTTTCTTCTGCTCAATATCTCACTACCACCTGTAAACAAACCTGTGCAGCTCACCAGAGTGGCAGTGGGAGCATTAGCAGATACAGACAGAGGATACGTTGGTGTTTCTTGTGTTCTGCACAACAGGACTGAGGGAGTTTCACCAAAAGGCTTGTAATGACCTCAGTGACTACATTGGCTCTGCTCATTTTGAAATGGGTAATTGATCCTCATTTTAGAAAAAAAAAAAGACATTTGGGGTCTGCAGATGTTACAACACTGTGTTGAGGGACCAAACTGACTGAAGGTCCTGTTCTACAACAGGTCGCCACAGACATGGGTCTACTCTGACTCATCACTACAGACCAAACAAAAGCTCTCTTACTGCCTTTAGTTGATGAAGGCAGGAAGGTTTTGGTCTCCTTTTTGGAAAGTGTAGGCATGTACAATTACAGCTCTATCACCTCATTGAAAAAGAAGATAGACCTTTGTTTTCTGGTGTCAGTGAGGCACTGGTCCGAGAGCTGCAGGGGCTTGGCTGTAACTGGCAGAGAGCTCTGCTGAAGAGAGGCTGCTGGGCAGAGGGATTCTTGCACTTGGAGAAAACTTCGGTGGGACTACTGTGAGTTTCTGCAACAAAAAAGGAATCTCTTGATTCAAGCTTTTCCTTGAATATACTCTAGAGGGAGTCAAATCTAAAAGTTTATTTATCTTTAAAGTATTTCAATTGCAGTTCCTTCTTTTTAAAGGTTCTGTTTGTTTCCTGTTTATTTTAGGCTTGTCTATTAATACAGCAATTTTGGTTGAATGTTTGTACGTTTTCAGATCAGATAGGTGCTAATAGTACTTAAGAGGCAGTACTCAGAGTGATATGTCACTGTCATGGCAATAAATAGCCCTTGAAACCAGCAATCAGTTTTATCTTTGAAGGAAGCAGAGCCCTAGAAGACAAAGGAGTAGAAAAGAAAGTGAAAGAGTTTCATATTCCAAAGAAATTGAGGTATTGCTTGTATCAAAGTCAGTTTTCTACAGTACTTCATATGACTTCAGTGTCTGATGACACCAAGTCTATACCATAGAAACTTCATAGTAGAAACATAACTCTGAAACAGATATCCCAACAATTGCACACCAGTATCTTGGAGGAAGGCTGTAGCCATATTCTATTTAAAAAATAAGTCCAATTTTAAAATTAATATATAACTTGAATATGCAACTATCCTTAGTTTACAGTGATCACTGGACTGTGTTTTGTGGAATTAAACATATATCAAAGGTGGAGGGGAGGGAAGACTGTGCCCCTTCAAGAATTATTCTGGGTGACAGTGTCTCCTGGAGCAGATCTACCTCTCTTTAATGTCACTTTGCATACTTAACCAGTGTAGCAGCAGACAGGAAATTTTCTGCTTTTATTTAGCTTCCACTGTTACAGCTGCTAAACGTCTCCTGGCTTTCTGACAACAGCAGAAAACATTCGTCAGAAAACCATGAGTTCAATTTCTTCCCTTAGAGGAGAGATCGAGCAGTGCTCATAAGGTCCCTCTCTAGAGATTCCTCCACAATCATTGAAGGAATTACGCCCACTGCCTCACAGAAAAGACTATCTGGTATCTGGAAACCCAGAAACTCCACAAATTCCCTGAGATCTAAACACCCAGCAGAGATAATGAGTGGGAGGCTAGAGCTAGCAGTTGAATTTCAACCTGGTTTCACTCATCGATGAACACAACCTGGTGTAACTCTGCAAGCCGAGCCCTGCTCATGCTGAGCTCTGTGCTGTGAGGGGATCTGTATTTTTTCATGAGGGAAATGAGAAGGACATGGGGAATATAGTCATGGGGTTAAAATTGATCTAACCACATATTGCCTTCTCAACTGCTTTTGTAGTCAGTGGAAAGACACAGGTATTTTATAACTGATTTATTTGTCTTGTGATAGATGTCTAAAAGAGCTGACCTGAATAGTGTCCTAAAATATGTAAATGCCTGAAGTTAGATGAAATAACTTCCTGTCTGCACTATTGTGTATAGACAAAAGAATGCATAGAGGTAAGGTCAGGCAACTGATAGAGTATGAAAAAATAAGCCCAAGCTCATTGACATTTCTGATTTCCAAAATCATTCTTGTCAGCTTTGTTTCACCCAGTCTTGAGGCATTTTGCATAAACCCCTGGAAAGCACCGGTCCCTCCCCCCTCTTGTGTCTGTGCCTCCTAGGGTGATGAGGGAGCTTGTCTGTCCTATGGGAAATCCATGCTCATGTCCCTCTTTGCCATTACATTTGCTATGGACTCTGCAGCACGAAATTGAAAGGCACATCTTACCTAATGGTGTGCATCCCATAGCCACAGGCTTTTCCAGCCCATCCTCTGCAGCTTACTGTCCGTGCTCTTCCCAGCTCTCCAGGTCCAGGGTAGCACATTGCCCAGGTCACTCTCACTGACCAGTTCTCTGCTGAGCAGCTGAGCATCCCTGTCACTGCAGGCTTAAGGATATCCCTTCCTCTGTGGCAGTCTCCCTGCTGGAAAAGTCCTAACTGATTTTGGAAAAAGGAAATAATTGATCAGAAATCACTGGTTACATCAGGGGAGAGCCACCTTGATACCTGTGTTTGGAGAGAGGAGGAACAAGGGTTTGATTTCCAGATCTCCATATCCTACAAGGTGCCTTACCCTACCTAACCCAATCCAACCAAATGCAGTCTAGTGCCATCCAATTATGGCACTAACATGCCAATTGGTTATGTTTGGCCCTGGCTGAAATACTCCAATCTTTCCTGATAGCATCAATGAACACACCATGATTTTCATAAGAAACTTTAGCTTCAGTGCATCCTCTTTTCTTACAAAGCTGCTAGATTGAAAGATTTGGTTAAATTCCTCAACAAAATTTTTCCTTTAGTTCTTTCTAACCATAGCATTGAGTCTCCCTTAGGAGCAATGTGGGCCATAGGACCAGTGGATGAACTATGGCTGTGTTTTTCAAAGAAATCAGATGTATGAAGAGGAAACCAGGGTTAATATGAAACATTGCCCTACACCTCACATTGCCTCAAAGAACATATTTTCCTTCTCTGCCTCTTTCTTTCTCTCTTTCTCACTCTTCCTTATTTTTCTTTTCATTATTGAATGAGATGGATCAGGTTTTCCAAAGTTCATGAAGAGGAAGTGCAGATTCTGGTGTCACTGTTTATGTACAGAGATTGACTGCTGCCCATCAAATTCAAAAAACAGCATCACTAGAACATTATAAAAGGATATTTTATTCAAGTTAGATGACTGGCTGCTGCTTTGGCCTCACTATGCTTTTATAACTAAGTGGAATGTTTCACACTTTTCACGTTCAAAGCCCTTTATAAGTGTTTACTCATTAGTCTTCACAGTCACGTCAAGAAATATATATATTTTTTAATCATGTCTATGAAGAAAGTGGAGACAGAGAGGATCTGATGAAAATCTCATTTTCCTTATGAGTTGCTCCCCAGAAAAACTTCCTGCTCATACTGATGGTAAGAGATCTGGTGTGGACAAGGCAGCAGCAGCCACCAACATGCAAACACTGCAATCTGCCCTGGGCCATAAACAGAAGATATGGTTGTTGAATTAACAGTGATCAGTCACAGGAGTGTTACAATTATTCCTACCTATTGGTGGAACTGTAGCAGTGGGAATGTTCTTTGGACTAAAATCAGTACAGACACAGCAAAAGAGATTTGCCCACAACTGAGCCTATTAGATATTGCAACACAATTCTTCTGTAAATACTCCCATTAAGTTCAGCTGGAATTATGAACTTTTAACTCAGGATGCACTGGAAGTCATGGCTAGGTTGTGGAGAGGTGAAAATAGTAGTGCCAGTAATTCAGTTTAAATGTCTTTTCCTGATTGTTTTTATTTTTTTTTCCTCAAAGCAATTGCTGATCTTGAAAGCAGATGCATCCAATCCTGTCTTCTTCCTCCTCTAGAGGAGTGTGTTGCAAATATGCTTACATGGCAATGGGGTCTGCTTCCCACAGTGCCTTGGAGGGCTGAAAAGGCAGAGGACATGGCAAAAATTAGGGCTGTTGAGCAGTTTTTGAAGGACAGTGAGTTGCATTAGCTCCATGAGATGCTAATTAGTGATAGAAATGCAATGCTGTCATCAGGAGTACTGTGGCCCAGATTTGTACTCTCAGGTGATCCAGACTGCAGAGCTGTCTGCCTCAAGACAAGAATTTCCACATATATATAAAACCATATATAAAAACCTTTAGGGAGAGATAATTAACTTTAAATTAATAAGCGCTCCTCATACAGATTATTTTTCAGTAATCATCAGTTCCCAACATTCTGCATTCACCCAGTTTAGTTAAAGAGGTGAAGTCAAACCCATCCAAGCCCTGTATAAATATTATTTCATTTCTTAATACCAGCTCATTTTAATTCACTTAACAGCTCTTCTTGACAATGAAAAAAGCATTTTAAAAGAGGTGGAACTACCTCACTAGTTGGGATTTATGCCAGCTACTAAAACCACAGAGAATGTTGTACTGGGGCAGATTATGTTGCATCTGCCCTCCTGGGGATTCTTGTTCCTGCCTCTGCAGTGCCTTTTCCAAATTATTGCCAAAGACAAACACTGCAATATTCACAGATTCAGGGTTGTTATGTCTCTGATGCATCAAGAGTTCCCTGGTTCCTAAACCACTTATACGCAGAACCTTAAGAAGATCCTGTCTTCTACCAAGGATTAAAGAGTAAAGTTCTTAGTTTTTTTGTCCTTGCTTTCCTGGCTCATTACCAAAACCACTGAGGAGCTCTCCTTCTGTCCTTTGCAAAATCTCACACAAGCAATATGTTCCCTGGCAGTCAGTGCCTGTGTGAAAGGGAGAGGCACAAAGACACAGAACTAAACTAAACTCAACTTTCTCCAAGTTGAAGCTGAAGGAAAAGCCCTAAAGAAACAGAAAGAAAAAAAAGTTTAACAGACTGAGCTCTTTTGCAAACGTCATTCTTACTTGTGGCATTAACTGTTTGTGGTGGATTTTGGTAGAACTAGGTCCTGAATGAGCATAAAATAGGTATTCAACGGGATTCTGCAATCTCACCTGGTGTTGCTCAGCATTAACATCTGCACAGTTTTGGATAGCGGTGTGTAGTTTATGGGGAGGGCAGGGTAGATGCGCCATGATTGGAGACACTGTGACAAAGGCTTGTCACTCAGGGATAATCTCATGGAAATAGGGCTGTACTACTTCCAGTGCCTGCTGGGGTCCAGAAGCCAGGTGGCTGCCTTGCTTGAGGATGACCCCCAAGCTAGGAAGCTCTGCTGGACCTGGGATGGTCCTGCAGGGAGGCCGCTTGGAGAGCCTTGTTCTGAGCCAGGATGCCAGATGATGCAGTGCTTCAGGCATAAGGTCACATGAAGGCAGATGCTTAGCTGAGCCTGGCCCTGTGCAAAAGCTCTCATCTCCTCCCAGATGCCCAGGTACTTATGGAGAAAGTGTGTGCAGAGGTGGCTCTGTTTTGGGATGGCTGGCACTGCCCTACAGGGCCTGAGCTGCCTCTGTGCTCCGCATACCCCTGCTCATCTCTGCCTTCCCATGTTATCTTACCTTCACTGAGGATCCCTGCTCTCATCCTCCACTCCAGACAACACAGGGTTAACCAAATTTGTTGGAATGACTGAGCCTAAATCTTAGTTTTCTCCTGCAAAAACAGGCTGCAGGAAAGGCTTTGGTAGAGATTGGTCTGACTGTGAAATGATATGTCCATCTGAAGACTAAAAGTGCCACCCTAAAATGAAAACCCCAGAAAAGACCAAGAAAACGGGAGAAATACATCCTCTTAATGATGCCCCAGACTGTCTAGGTGGCAGCCTGCTGGGGCAAGCGCCCTGGATTAATGGAATAACCTCTCACCCCTGGAAACTAGTTTAAATCTTGCCTTAGGGTAATAAAGGAAAATTGCATCTGATGGTGTCAAATTAGTCCCTAGTGGACTTTTCTGCACATCACAAATTCACCACAAATTTCACAGAGTTTATCATGATTGGCAGAACCTGCTGGGGAGAAGTTTAGGATGAGAATAGCTCAGGTTTTTAGGCTGGAAGTCAAGAGTCTTTTTGCAAATGGCTTTAACACTATCGGCCCTTCACTGTCAGAACAAAGCCTAGGATTCATCCCCACTCCTCAAAGCAAGGGAAACAAACAGAGGAACTGCCATCTCATGACAGAATTAAACCATTATTTTCTCTCGGCTCTAGAGCCAAAGTTGTTTTTCGGAGACAGATCTAACCTATCCCAGATCGACATCAGTGTCTCATTTGTGAAGATATTTGAGGCTTCCACTGGTCTATAAGAGATAAAAATAATATAATCACATGCTGGGGTTTAAAATAATCAAACCTTTTAAAAGACAGTGTACTTGCCATAGATAAACTGCAGATTCTCTTGAAATGCAACCATTTCACACATACTACATCCTGCGAAGTACCTGTTGGGAGACTCTCTGTCTAAGTGCAGGTGTACATCTGCTTCAGGCACTGGCACATATCTGCATCTCACACTTGCTCTGTACACACAGAATTTGAGGATAAACTACTCAAAAACTGTGCATTAGAATTTTCAACAAATTATTTCTAAAGAAATAAAAAGACCCTTTTTAAGGGCTTCAAAGAAAATTTACAAGGGCGGAGGAACAAATAGGAAAGAAAAAAGAATGCAAAACAGCAGCAGAAAGAAGGGGTCTGGATTCATTCTCATAACTGATGGGATGTCAGGTCTCTCTTCTCTTGGTTCTGGTTCCTGAGCAAAACCACCTTTGATGCAGCTGCTGAACAGTGAACTGGAGAATTTAGTGAAAATTAAAGTGTCTTCATTCGACAGTGTAATTTGAGAAAAAAAAGACCTTTTCTCTGGCTGCAGGGAGAAAGAGACAGTGTGCTGGCCCACATGATGTTGGAGTGATAACACTACCTACTGATGCAGTCTGGTGTTACTATACACTGCTTTGAAAATATCACAGCCCCTGTTTGTGTTATTACTGGATGTCCTTACTGCCACTCGTAGCGCTTGTCAAAGGGCTGCTTTCCAGATCTATTGGCTTTGCTCATATCCTGTTGAAAATAATTAATATTGGTGTTGAATTGGATATAAACATTTGTTTAATGTCTTTGAACATGGAACTTAAGCACTTTGCAAAGATTAGCTGAAATAAGTGGCAGTAACGTATGAGCATTCTTTCAAACAACAGGCAGAAACACTACACCTGTTTTTATGAACAGTCTCACTTGACAAAACAGACTTTAGAAACATTGAGCTACCCTGTCCTGCTGGTCATTTTGGTTGACCCTGCCTAGGATGGAGATGGCAGTGCCCTGCTGGAAGTCTGGTGCTTCCCTGAGCCTATGCTGGGGGTGCACAGAGGCAGGAGGATGGCTGCCAGTGAGCCTGCAAGTGGAAACAGGCTTGAAGCCATTGCTCTGGAAGTTAGGGTCATATCTAGGGGTGTGGGAGCACCAAATCCAGCCCTTGACCTGTTGTGTGCCCCACAGGAGTGCAGTTTCGTGTACACCTCTGACAGTGTGGCCAACTCAGGGAGGTCTGTTTTGCTGCCTTTTGTGCCCACCCTTCTTCCCCAGCCTGCCAGGATGCCCTGCCGTGGCATTTTGTGGAGACCTCTCAGCACAGTGCCTGTCCCTGCTGCAGGGGGTCTGTCCCTGCAGGGCCACTGCATAGTGCAAATGAATGGCATAGTGGAAAACATAAATTAAAACTTTTTTCCAACATATGCATGTATATTATATTAGTTTTCTACATAACTAAAATAAGAAACAGGCAAATAAGATAAACCTTAGAAGTTCTGTCTGAACAAAAGAATTTGAGTGTCCATTCCTACCTGTTCTCACCTTTAGCATCTCCCTTTGAAAAATTAATATCAAAATTTTGCATAAAGCTTTCCTTTTGTGTAGTCTGTTGTATTGTAGATCCCTATCTAGCTCTCTAATATGAGCAAGTGCTAACATTTAAATCTATTTTCTGGTGGAAGCAAGTAGCTGAATGAAGCTTTGAATGAAGTGAACTTTTGTAGCTCTAAAGGCCATCTACAAAGCTGAGTTAAGAAGTGCATTAAGATGAAGTACTCGGGCGCAAGTCATAGAATCACAGAATCACAGAATAACTTGGGTTGGAAGGGACCTTTAAAGGTTATCTAGACTAACCCCTCTGCAATTGGCATGGACACCTGCAACTAGATCAGTTTGCTCAGGGCCCCATCACTGGCCTTGGAAGTTTCCAGGGATGAGGCATCTGCCACCTCTATGAATCACAGAATCAATTAGGTTGGAAGATCATTGAGTTCAACTTTGACTGATCACCACCTTGTCAACTAGACCATGGTACTAACTGCTATGTCCAGTCATTTCTTGAACAACTCCAGGGATGGTGACTTCACTACCTCCCTGGGCATTGTAAACATTCCAATGTTTACAATCCTTTCTGTGAAGAAATTCTTCTTGATGTCCAACCTGAACCTCCTCTGGTGACTTCTGAGCAACCTGAGCCTCCTCTTCTCCTCTGGGCAACCTGTGCTAATGTTTCACCACTCACATAATAAAAAATGTCATCTCTATATCTTCTCTAAATATACCCATTTTTTAGTTTAAAACCATTGCCCCTTGTCCTATTGCAACAGGGTCTGCTAAGAAGTTTGTCTCCATCTTTCTTATTTCAAATACTAAAGGGTTGGAATCTTCTTTTCTCCAGGCTGAATAATCCCAACTCTGTCACCTTGTCTTCATAGGAGAGGTGCTCCAGCCCTCTGATCATCTTCCTGGCTCTCCTTTGGATCTGTTCCAAGAGGTGCATGTCTTTCCTGTGCTGAGGGTTCCAAAGCTGGACAAAGTACTCCAGGTGGGTTCTCACCAGAGCAGAGTAGAGAGGCTGAATCACCTCCTTTGACCTGCTGGCCACGCTGCTTTGGATGCAGCCCAGGATACAGCTGGGCTTTCTGTGCTGCAAGCTCACATTGCCAGGTCATGTCCAGCTTTTTGTTCATCAGTATTCCCAAGTCTTTCTTAGCAGGGTTGCTTTCAATTCATTCTATGCCCAGTCTGTATTTCTGTTTGGGATTGCTTCAAACCAGGTGCAGCACATGGAACTTGGCTTAGTAGATCCCTAAGTAGTTGCCAGGTCCCCACTCCTTGAGCTTATCCAGGTCCCTCTGGATGGCATTCTGTCCTTCAGACATGTCAATCACATCACTCAGCTTGATATGGTCTCAAACTTGGTGAGGTTCACTCAGTCCCATTGTCTATGTCATTGATGAAGATATTAAACGGTACTGGTCCCATTATGACTTCCTGAGAGACACCATCTGCAACTGGACATAGGAGCAAAACGTTGGTTTGTACCTCAGCCTTTTCCTTGACAATTGTTACCATTTTGTCAGTCTTGTCCATCTTGGGGATACGCTTTCTTTGACCTTCCTTTTCTGGTTAACACATCTATAGAAGCCCTTGTTGTTCCTTGCATCCCTTTCCAAGCTCAACCTCAGCTGCACCTAGGCCTCCCTGACTCCATCCCTGCACAACCAAGCAGTACCCCTGTACTTATCCCAGGGTGCCTGTCCCTGCTTCCCCTGCCTGTGCACTTGTTTCTTCCTCTTTATTTTGGCCAGCAGGTCTCTACTCAGCCATGCCAGTCCCTTGCTATTCTTGCCCAATTTGTTGTGCATGGGGATTGAGAGCTCTTGCACTCTTGCCCTGCAGTAGGCACAAGGTTTCCTTTGTTGCCTCGATCTCTGTGTCTTACCTGTAAGCTTTCAGCCTGCTGTTCTTCAGAGGCACCTCTTCACAGTCTATCCATTTCTGGATGGGGAGGGTGACCCATTTGCCCCTCCTTCCTCTCCTGTCCTTCCTGAACATCCTGTAGCTATCAGAAGCCACATCCTGGTCATGGGCTTCATCCCACCCGGTTTCAGTTATGACAGTCAGGCCATCACTTTCTAGCTGCACAGTGGCTTTCAACTTCTCCTGTTTGTTCTAACTTGGTACTGGGAAGGTGAGGAAAGGAAAGAGTGGACTAGGAGCTGAAATATATTAAAATTGTTTTAAAATTAGCCTCTTTTCTAAAGTACTCTCAGTTCCTGTTTTTTGTAAAAACTAAAATAATCCCCAGAGTGCTCTGAATCAAAGCCTTCTATACCATTTGCCACTACTTAGGAGTAAATTTAACCTGGAATTTGACTTCAGTTCAATTTTGTCCTCCATATAAGAAAAAGAGCAAATGATTCTCAGCATGTGCAGAGATGAATAGAGACATGTTTGTTCCCTGTCACACATAACCTGCCCCAACCTCTTCAAATAATATTTTCATCAAAAAATACTGATAGAGCAAAAGGTCACAGGATGTGATGTACAATGGGTAACTGAGGACAACCAGAGATGATGTCATGGGCAAGATCTGACAGCAGAGGAAGGATACAGATCTATACTTTCATTAGTCACAGTTTCTGTACAAATCCATGCAGAATTCTTTTCCTTCAAAAAAATATATCCCTTAACTATTTTAATCTAAAACAGCACTGTTAGCTAGTAAAAACAGTGAGGTCTCATCTTTTTGCTGGCTACTCGCTAACAGCTTAAATTAGGCTTAGAAAATTCTTTCTTCTGTGGATGTCTGAGGCATAAATAACACCATATGTTCAGCAGCAGTTCAAATAAAATATTCTTACCTTGACAATGACATTGCAATTTAGGAGCCATGGCTGCAATCACAAGGTGAACACTGAAGCTCTCTGCCTAATCTTTATAAAATACTACGTTACATTTTTGCTGCCTTAAAACTGCACTACAAATATGGCATTATATTTGAGAAGGGAAAACCCCATCATCTTCTAGCTTTGCGCTGTCGATATATAAAAATCAGAAAATTTAAATGTCATGAGGAATGACCCACAGAGTGAAAAACTTGTTCCTAAGAACATATGGACCTCACTGGCCTCAGGAAATGTTTGAAGAGTGAACACATATTTCATCAAGATTTTTGAAATCCCAGGGGTGAGGAAGGAATGAAAACATGACAGAGTAATTTAAAATGGCAGGTATTGTGCTTTTCCTGTTCAACATTGGAAATCAGATACCTAATATTAACAGAAGTAATTATTTTTATTACTCTTATTAAAGAGGCTAACACCTGCCATCTCCCAGATTTCTGAGAGGGGTTTAATTTTTCCCCTCTGCAGAGGTGGTTATATTGCCCTGCCTGGGGGCAAATGCCATTACTTTACAGAGTGGCATCTATTTTATCTTCCCAGGAGACTGTACATGGAAGAGTCTGTTCTGTGCAGAGGGAGAAGTAAATTCTCACTGCTGGACCAGAAGCAAAGGCAGCAGCCTCTGAACCCAGCAGGGCCAGACCTTTTGTCTGGGGAGGATGGGAGGCAGCTGCTCTGCTGCCGGTTCATCCCAAGGATGACATTCCCTGCTGCAGCCTTGCTGCTGGAGGTGATGGAGGTCAGGATGCTCAACACTGAGCCATGGGGATCTGCCTTCCCCTTAACTCTTCTGCTGTCCCACAGCTTGACTTTGGGAAAGTCATTCACCTCCAATGTTTCCCTCTGTCCTTTGTGGGGGTTATTTAGATGGCAAGGGATGAACTCCTTTTCCTATTCATGGCTGAACAGTTTTTAAACCCATTTCCATAATTAAAAGTGGACACAAAATTGATGACAGGCAGTTGAATTCCCCCTTTCCCTGAGTACATTTCACTGCCTGCTTCAGCCACTTGCCTGCTCATAGGACCCATTTTACTTCCAAAGTTCTGGAACAACACTGTAGACATTTCATTCTTGCAACTGAAGTGTCATTTTCAATGCTAGATATAACCACCTCTCTTTTTTTTCCCCCACTCTGGTAAAGCAGAGTTTATATGTAGAGATCAGCTTTTTAACCTTCTGTATATATGTAAAAGTGATTTGGGTAGTCTGGCATAAAGTCTGATTCCAGGGAATTTTTGCAGTTGCTGCAGTTGTTGTAGTCTCTCAGCACAAGCAGGCAGGCACACATGATGGTGATGAGAAATTTTCTACCAACCCTAAAACACAGGATTTTCAAAGACATTGCACATGCTTTTCAGGCTACTGCATGAAACATTCCCTTGAGAGCACAGAGGGCTTGGATTTACTGCTGCTGGCACAGGGTATGTGTTGCACTCTAACTAGATGAGTTTTGCCTATAAATCACATGCAAGTTACCTACTTTTGCCTTTGCAGCAGAGGAATGAGAAGCCTGTCCCTGGTGATGTATGGCTGATGCTTTCTAGTAGCATGTAGCTGAAATATTTCAAAGTTGGAACGTTCTACAGAGATTAGTTTGCTGCGCTGGCATTCAGTGAAGCAAAACACTGTCACTACTTCCAAATTTCTCAGAGGTTTTCACAAGGTTGTTTTTTTCTCAGGTTCAAGGCCACATGAGTCATCTTACTGTCATCAGGGGGAAGAAAGCTTTGGTGACAGAGTCCTCCTCAAGACTACTCCTTCATCTGGGCTTGTTGTGTGGTCGCTGATTTCCTCAGAGAGCCAGTAAACCAGTGAGGCTCTCACACAAGTGATGTTCTAAGTATATTCCTTCAGCTTTGAGGCCTTTACTGCTGCCAAACCCCACTAAGAGGCGTGTTAAATGGTACAATGGCACTGAGCATCACTGGGCACAGATGCATTTTCAGCGGTTGTGGAGAAAAAGAATCTGCCTTGGTAAAAATTAATGTGTGCTGTGAAAACCGGGGAGATAAGAAATATGAGCTGCTAAGATACACCAGGCTGGTATCAGTTGTCAGTGATCATATTGGTGGCTGGTGCTGTGTCTAGAAGCAGATCAAACAACCAGCCTTCCAATCTCCATGAACAAATGACAATAGTGTCTCTTGCAGGTGGCTTTCTGACTACATGAGAAGATCTGGCCTGCACATGCTGGAAGAAGGAAGAAGAGGTGGAGAAGAAATATCACAGAAAATAACAGACAAGAAACTTCACTGTGTGCACCAAACTCCACATTCAGAGACGTGAGCCCAACTTCAGCCCTTCTACTGGCACCTATGGTTAACCCTCCCTAGTTTTCAGCTGATACATAAGTAGTAAAGGAAATTAGAAATATGGACTGATAATTACCTTTCATAAATAACAGTTAATACAGATCTGAGATTCGGTGCCAGATATCTGGGCTGGCATTGGATGAGTTTTCTCCAGGAACTGAGAGAGCGTCACCACATTGGTATGGCACAGGACCCAAGCAAATGAGTCTGGGAGAAGTGGCTCAGAGCCATGCTGCACTCTGCAGCCTATCTTGTTTCTGGTGTTGTCACTCATGGTGCTGCATGGTGCCACGAGGCACTGAGAGTGTGCTCTGAGGTAATGTAAGGACATATGGTCTGGCTGGATGGTAGTTGCCATTCCCAGGGCAGAACCGTAGAGGAAACAGCCCTCGTTGATGCCAATGCAAAATCAGTGGGGGACTTTAAACAATCTTTACTGTGGGATGTAGAGGGATTTGTTTCAACCACCAAATCTTAGTATGTTTTTGTCTTTCCACACTGTTCTATCTTATGGAATTGGGATGCTAGAGGCTTGCAGGCTGCATCTGGCCTGTAGGTTTGATCTCTCCTTCCAGAAGAAAGTAGGCAAATCCAACACAGCATGTACCAAAAAAATCCTCTCCTTTTTTTTTTTAGGAAAGACATGTCTGGACAGGAAGTATGGGCTGCCTGGCTGGCTTTTCCCTCTCAATCTGTTTCTCCAGGATGCCAAAGACATTGCACTGTGCTCCACAATCCTGCACTAGAAATGCACGAAACTGGAGAAGGGAGAGGAATTATCAAGAAACTGATGAATAGGAAGGTAGAGATAGCAGATAATCGAAGTGGGTACATCTGACGTCACCAGCCTTTATCTGTACGTGGTTTATCTAGACTTTTAATTAGCCATGCCATGAGTACAGAAACTCCAGAGCAGACCCATGCATCACTACTTTCAATCTAGCAGTGTTTCTGAAGTCAGACTTTGTGATGAGTCACTATGCTGCTGAAAGACTACTCAGCCACTTTTCAATGTCATCCAGGCTAATAAATCTTGACAAGCTAATTCTGATTCCCTGAAGGGACAAAATGAAGGTCTCTGTTCTGCACTCCTGGCACACTGGGGTCCAGAGGGTTTATTAATGACCTGAGCACTGCAGTAATTTGCTTGAAGATGGCGTTCACCAATACATCAACTCCATCTTCAAGTCTCTTCCTACCAGATCAAGAGGTACCAGAAAAACATAATGCAAAATACTGATTAACCTTACTAGTGAATAAACTCATTTTGCTAGTATCAATTTGTTGAGTTGGTTGTGTTAGCTTATCTTCCCATCAGTTAGGTTTATGTGGCTCTGGCATTGTCCATCCTGTAGTTGCTACCTTGAAAGGATAACACTAAAAAACTTTAAATAATATGTTCATGTGTTGGAAGAAGGGTTACACACATTTTATCCAGAAAAAAGGTTCATATCTAGATGACCTGGGAGGGCTCAGATCTGGTGTTGTCATTGTGGACCCATAGCCAGGCACAGGAGGAGCTTGGAAGGGAGCAGAGGAACAGGAACTGGCTCCAATTCCGGGCAGACATTGTGGTCAATGTCTCAGTGCCTCTCACTATGATGATCCTCTGCCTCATTTTGTAAGGGCTTTTACATTATCTGGGAAAATTCCAGCCTCACAATCATCCTGTGACACCCCTTGGGAAAAGAAAAATGACACCAAAGCACAATAAAAATAGCTGCTATTGTATTACATGATAGTTCTCCCACAATTAAAACCCACTACCCAGATTTTGGATTCCTCATGGAACAGTAACAGTCCTCAACAGCAGAGAAATAGTTATGTAGGTGGGAAGAAAACTCCAGAGATATAAAGCTATTTATATCAAAGAACACTTCCCTCATGAACCAAAGCTTTTTGCTGGCTCAGAAATCCAGTCCAAAAACTTCCAAAGACTTTGTTTTCTCTGCATGTTTTGCTGTAGAATGTTTAAATTCTGCTTTATGATAGCACTGGTCAGCAGGCACATGATTTTATGAGGTGGGTGGCAAGAACACCCAGTGAAGATGCACTGTTTCTGTACAGGTGATAGAGCACTGGGGTGATGACAGCGCTGGATTTTCTTTCTGATGGCTTAAAATTTATTTCACATATGTTTTGCTTTCTGCTTTAACCAGATGATGATTTCATTGATTTGATTGCTATCTTATGGACCCCATAACATCTTATATTATCATGAATCATCTTATATCATCTGCCTGCAATGACACAGCCCTCCCATTGAGAATTAAACCACTAGGTCAACCTGGATGCATACTGGTGATAGTGATAAGTTCCTTATTGACAAAGAGCAGAAGAGGATAAAACAGTGTCAGTAGAAAACAAGTTTTAGAGTAACAAAAGGTATTTCCAAGGGTCACGCAATCATATTTCAGAAGTGCCAGAGCTTATTTTGATAGGTAGAATTTACTGTTGTAACTCAAACCCCAATTTTTGTCAAAGTTTTGCAGTCACAGATCCATTGTCTAAATGTCTTGCTTGACAAAAGGTAAAATCAGCTGAGATTAGACCTTCATATTATACATGTGCTTGCAGACTAACAACTCTTGTTCTTTATTTGAGAATTTTGTATTTAATGCATGTGCAGCTTTCTATTGTTGTGTGATTTAAAACCAGATCTTTTCAGTCTTCAGAAAAGTATGTCTTCCAGCCAAGCCTTTGCAACACAGAACTCTTGGTCTAGTAAAATACCACTAGCAGTGATACCATTACATGCTTTCACCCACAAGGTGAGATTTGCCTTTATTCTGTAGATCTGCAGCAGTGGGTTTGAAGCAACCCATGGTGATTTTGCTCATATCACCATGCTACATTTCAGAATAGATATGTCTTTCATTTCCATGACCAATTACTGTTAATGTCTGCAGGAAAACTTGGATGACTGGAGCTAGCCCCCAGGGCACCATGTTCCCACTTCAGCTGGTTAAGGTAGTGCAGTGGACTCTTTCCTTATTAATCTACTCTTCCTGAAACAAGGGCACACCAGGGAGCAATAACAAGGTGAAAGAAGTTGATATTTTGGCAGGTGCCCCTGACCTATTTACTCTGGAATAGACTTGGAAATAGTACCTGCCCAAATTAGGGTAGGTAGGAATAAATTCTGCTTTTTACTTAGCCAGACTGTGTTACTGAAGTTGGTGGGAACAATGCACTCCCAGGAAAAGGGATTTTTTCCAAAAGCCCCATCATTTCCTTTGTCTGGCCAAAGTGAGCAAAGCTGACATGAACAAGTGGCTTCATGAAGCACAGCTTTTGCTGGAAAACCCCAGTTCACAGCTGTGAAGTATGCAGCTGGCTTTCAGAGAGCTCCAGTCAGGCCATGGACAAGGGGTAGGTGTGTACCATGAGGCAGTGCCACCCTGGCAGAAGCAGGGATTCAAGGCTGCTTGAAGTTGCACAGTGCTGTGGATCCACAAAACTTGCCACTGGGAGGGATAAAAAATAAAAGATAGACAGTGCAGGAACACGCTGTCAAGGAGAAATCCCTGTCAGCACTTGCCCATCAACAAAATGGCTCTGTTCCTACCAGCCCTGATATCCTGCTTCCTCTTCCCATGATACACAGGGGAGACCAGAGAGCTTCAGTTCCTTCATCCTCTCGCTGGCTGAAGTTTCTGACCCACATTTGCAATTTCTCATTGCTGGCAGGCAGCACAGCTTTGTGTTTCTGAAGCTGTAAGAAAGGAGTTGATTCAGCAATAAGCATAGGCTGTGCTGATTTGGCTTTTCTAGTGGCTGTCAGCCATGAGTATTACTCATGCCATACCTTCAAGATCATTTGAATCTGGTATGAATCCAATCTGCTGCTGAAAGTGGTGGTCTCATGCTGTCCTGTGGGCTCAGTCTTTCACTCCCACAGCCCTCCCTAGTGCTGTTACTAGCACTTATGTGGGCCTGTGGTGAGCTGGATCAAAGAGGGCACCCCACAGTGTACTAAACTCCCTCACCCACTCCTTTGCCCATGGAAAACTCCACACTGATATAAGCAAGTGCTACCTCAGAAGTGCTCAATCTGACTCCGTGAGGAGTTTGCTTCCCATAAACAGGATGCCAAAGGAGGAAATTAAAATGGCAGGAAGGAACTTCTTGCTCCCCAGCAGTTATGGTGTGTTATGCTTGTTTTCAGATTATTTCCAAATGTCAAAAATGGGGCAAGACAGATCCAATTCAAAATACTTGTGACTTCACAACACCTCTGTGTACAGGCCAGGAAAGCTGCACCTGCTTAGTCCACCCTACATAATGCTATTTCATGTAGTGTTTCAATGGTCCCTGCTATTTGAGAAAACTATACTGGAAGTGTCAGGAAACCTGATTGAAACTATGCATAATAAACTTCCCAGGGCAGTTTGTAAAAAAGACAGTGTTCAAGTAGCATCACACGTTTAAAATTGCAAAAGACACTTTGAAACCATGTGTTGTGTAATGATCAGGGTGCTAAATCATGTGTCAGAGCTGAGGGATCTGGTTTCTCTGAAAAGTGCTAATATTTTTTGATGCTGAATAGAAGCTGTGTTTAAAAGAAATGATCAGAAAGAAGAAGTCAGTTTATGAGAGCATTAGTGCTTCAGATGTGGTTTGTCTACTTAGCAGCAAAGCCAGCCTGTAGCAAACATATTTTGGACAAAAGAAATGAATCATCTTATCTGTGCCCAAACCTCACATAACCATTTGCCTTGATAGTAAAAGTAACCGGTGACTAAATTCCTGAAGTTGGTAAAAAGTGATGGGTCAGAGAGGACTCACTGTTAAATGGTTGGTGCCCTTCTGTTGGAAACTAAGGCTTACTGCTGCTTCTTGGCCAAATCTGAAATGCATTAGTCATTTCAGTGATTTGAACTTCATCCAAGACTTCCTCAGAACTGTTCTTAATAATCTGTCTGCACTGTCTTGCACTTGGAATTGCCCCAGAGTGTCCCTGCAAATCTGTTGCACCTGATATACTTGGTGTCCATAAGCCAACCAGTATTTTGATCTGGTAGTTCACTAAGAACCTGTCTATACTATGATGAGCTGGACCAATCGCTCACCATTTCCATAAGAAGAAAGTCCATTTCCGTTCTGAAAAATGGGAGCTGCTGAAACTCAGCTGGAGACAGAAAGACAAGTAGAGCTGGAACAGCAATTAGCAGCACTGGTACAGAGGGAATTAAGCAGATTTCAGTCAAGAAAACCCCAAACTGGGATACTCTGACCCCTGCACAGATAAGAAGGAAGACCAGACTGGAGAGGCCAACAGAGAAAGCCATCCACACAGCAATCTAGAGACCACTGTCCTTACTCTTACTGTGGGTCCATTAACAGCTCCAGATCTTTCCTAGTACTGACAAATCACTTATTCAAGTGTAAAATATTCCCTGAGCTAAACGGAGATTTTCTACACAAAGTTTTAGTTGAGGGTAGGACCTCTGTTTTCTTTTTTTCACTTTTGGTCCCTAGAAAGTGGGACTCAGAGCAGCCTTTAAGTAGAGAAACCGCATCATCAAACACATTAAAAAATAGTTTACAGTATCAAATGGAGTACAATGCAGGCATTAGTGATAGAAATCCCACAATTCTTGCAAGTGAAATTGCAGGATGCACTAGTATAAGTATATTGATCCATAAGTTTTTGGGGCTTTTTAACTTTCTTGAGATTTCAGAGGAAACGTGTTGAAAGCTCAGTGTGTAACTTCAGTCTACTGGTTGACCTGAGAACACTTTAGGCCCCAAGCACTTGCAAAGTGCACATATCTCAATGCAGCTTGAAATGAACAGGTTTCCTGCAACCTGACTTAGCATCCTGTTCCCATTAGCCCAAACTTCAATGCCTGCTGGCACAGTGGTGCCAGGCAACTTCTTTTGTAGCAGAAATTTCAAGGCACTGTGTTGGAGAATGAACTACTAGCATTTTTTTGTCACACACATATTTCCTCAGTTTTCATTGTACTCTGTCACCAAAGCTTAAAAGACATCCACAAACAGGCAGATATGCTCCTACCAAAGGCCTTCTCTGAGCTAAGTTCAGCTCTTCCAGTGGCACTTCAGCCTCAAAGTATGTCAGCACTATAGGCTAGTAAGAGATTATTAGTCCATTGTCTCTTTTCTCTTACAACATCCAGCTCAACAAACCACATGGAAGTCCTGCAATTTGAATTGTTTGAGGATTTCAGGAATTTTAAAAGTCTTCAACTGTACCAATACCACAGCAGTAACTTACCTGTCATTACAGTCCTTGCAACTGGCAGCACTAAACTGCTACAAACCACAAAGCTTTGGCCATCTGAAGGTCACTTTATAGGGAGATGTCTAAAAACAACCACTCATTTCTAGCTTAATGGGTTTTTTCTGGCTTGTGCATCCTTATCTGGGCTGGAGCATGCCCCTCATGCAACTGCTTAAAGCCTACCCCAGAAAGCATGGCAATGCAGTCCTGGCACTCTGTTCCAATACTGACATTCAGCATGAGGAAATGCTGTAATTATTAAAACCTGCTGTATCCACTTGTAATCTGTGTGATCTTCTTAACAAAGCCAAGCTGCCTTCTTCAGATGCCAGTTGTCCTACACCTCACGTCTCAAAATATGGTCTGAGGCTCTGAAATGAAAGCTGGATTAATGTCAACAGCTAGAACAGGTCTGTAGAGTCTGTGTCTTACCATCTGTTAGAAAAAAAATCCTAGCTAGAAATATGGAACATAACAAATAGGAAGGAAATGTTGCTAAGTTGGTGGGCTGTGAGCACTTCAGCATAGGCATCTGGAAAGGAACAGGGTCTTTCCCAACACATAATGAAAACAATTCAGAGTAGTGCCACTTTATACTGCCCTGCAAACCACAGGATGTGTCCTTATGAGTCCTAGCACTTCATGTGAGAGGTGTGCACCTCTGGTTGCAGTAATGAAAGGATGGCTTTCTGCAGTAGCTGTTCAAATCCACACTCAGCTAACCCAGATACCAGGGAACACCTGCACTAAATTCACTAGGGGTGGCCCATCCTGATACACTCTGCAAAGACATGAGACTCTTAAGATTTACTCTCCACACTTGAAAAACCTATCACATGACCTTTGTTTAAGCAATAGGACACACACAGTCCAAATCAGTGTTTAGTATGAGGATCTGGGTTCAGGGACCAAAACAAAGTCAGTAGCCAAAAGTCAAGCTGAAGGTCAGGGGAAGGGCTAGCAACAACAGGCTTCAGTTGTCAGCCAGCCCAGGAGCAACTGCAAGTTCTGGCTGATCTTTCCAGCCAGTAACTGGGGTTACTTTAGCATGACCCAAAACGGTTGCTTATTCAGTCATTCCTGCCAGGCCTCACTGGCAGGGAGGTCTGGTCCAAACCTAGGACCCAGAAATATGCTCTCAGTTTTCATTTGAGAAAATAAACAGAGATAGGGTTTCAAACTGTGGGTGTTAAACGCCCATGAAGAACTTGCACGGTACAGGTCATCCTCCCTTCTCGGCTTGAAATATTCCACATGAAAATCTGGCAGAGCATATCTAAGCAACAAACACATTTGTCCCACTGTGGGATCTATTTTGAGGCAATACTTAACCAAAGAAGGGCTCAGCCTGAGGAGAACATTTTTTCCCAATCACTAGTAACTTGCAGAAGCAATTTCCAAACATGCCTAATGTTGAACAAAATCTGCTATTAAAGTGAATGTCTAAATTCATGGGCATCAACAGAAGCCAATTAAGAGCAGACAGAAAACACATTTGGTAGTCTCATCCATATAATTCCCTGTGTTGGAAGCAGCATAGAAAGATTAATATCCAATGAAGTTAATATGAAGAAATACAGAAAGCTATCATCCTTTCAGCTTCTTGCATTTTGTAATTCTCTTCTTGCAAACAGTAATCCTGTCAAATGTCACGTCAGTTTTGTAATTTTTTTAAATGACAGGATACTTTAACAGCCATTACTAATATCCCTTGGTATGCAAAGCATGACCACGATACAATGCAGGAAAACTTCATAATTCAGAGAGCAAAATGATTACATGAAAGTCTCAAAAACCTTTTCCACTTGTGTATAGATTTGTATGAATCAATTTCTTTAGAAGAAAGAGGCTTGCAGATTGTGGACAGTTATTAATATGTTCCTCTTGAGTGGAAATTGAGTGATCATTATCAATTACATCACAGTGCAACATCTTTAGGAAGCTAAAGTAATTTGATTGACTTAAACTGGAGTCAGTCGATATTTGTACTAATATATCTGAGAACAGAACTTAGTATCTGTCTTTCCTTTAATTAGGGAGTCTCACTGAAGCTGATGAAATATCTATCTGTTGTGTGTGGCACACCTGATTTGTTAGGTTTGCACAAATTAAAGATGCCTCTGAGGTTTGTCATGTACTAAACCCCAAGTTTTACTAAATGTTTCAAAAATTTTTGCACTTCTCATTTGACATTTTGACACATTGACAGAATAAGCATCTTGACATTTTATAATATTGCAGTTCATAGGAAATTAGGAAACAAATTTGTTGCAATTCTAAGTTAAATCTAGTAGCATGAACTCTACATTTATTATAAAGGATAAGTACACCTTTTTTTTCAGCTTTATTCATTAGAGCAAAAATGGATTGATTTAGAATAGGTGATCCTATGTTTTAGGGAAGGTTGTGTATAAATTTACTTGTAGCTCTGGAAATCCCCAATAGAATGGAACTGCAAACAATACAAAATCCAGTTTCTTCAGCAAATGTGTAGTTAGAATACCATATTTTCTCAGGACAATTGCATGAGCAAAAATTTTGATGGTGAAGACATGCATTCTTTGCTTTCCTTCCCTGCACTCATTACCTCACTGCACTTTCTCATCCTGCTCTGAAGCTCATGACTCTCCCAGGTAGGCCAGGGAAAGCTGCTTCTGAATCTGTATTACAAATCAAGCTACTCTGATATTATCCTAATAAAAAAAAAAAAAAAGAAAAAAAAAGAAAACAAAAAAGAAGTTACTAACAAGCAAAGAAAACCCCAAAATTTCCATAGACTTGTGGTCACTTTCACAGAATTACAGAATATTCTGAACTGAAAGGGACCCACAGAGAACATCAGCTCTTAAGTGTGGGGATGGAACCCACAAACATTGTCATTATTAGCACCATGTTCTAACCAGCTGAGCTAATCTCAGGGTCTTTCATCCATAAATTTCTTTTTAAAGAGCACACTGGGAATTCTAGCTAATGCTCCAATTTACCCTTTCCTTTTAATTTAATTTCATTAAATTGTTTTATGTTTAGCTCTTTCCTTTCCTCCTCTTTTTGCTAGACCCAATCAAGAGGTTAAGCAGGCCCTCATACTTATGCCGAGATTGAAACACAATCATGTGATGAGAACACGGTTTTTATCCATTGGGATTCCTGGTTCCTTTGTTTCAGAATATGACATGTTTGTAGTGAAAAAGGGGATCTCAAGGACAGGACAATCTCCCAGACAATCTTGATTCCACCACAGCACTCTTTCTTGTACAGAGATTGGCAAAACTTATCCATATCATAATTCATTGCAACAAAGATGGCACATTAGCTTGTAAGATATACATTCTTTGGGCCTTTTTATAGGTATGGCGTCCAAACGCTAATACATGGACGAGGCAAATCTAAGCCTTTCATAAATATCTCTCCATATTTTGTCTGGGTTTTTTGGGAAGTATAGTGAGATTTTACTTCCTGGAAGCTTTTTTCCATGTCTATAGTTTGGAAGCATTCAGAAAACCACAGTCTAGCTGACAAGTACACTGTACATTTCCAATGTATTCTCGCTGTTTGGCTACTAAACCCACCATAGAGAATGTAATTCTGCTTAGTCGTGTGACTCTAGTTCTGTCTGATAAATGTGAGTCCATTCAGCACAGGCAGGGTTCACTTTCTTGTTTCAAAGATTTTCTAGGCAATTTTCTGAGGTAGTGAGATATTCAGAGCAGTGGAAAAACTCTGTACTTTTTCATTTAAGTGTTAGCACTTTTTCCAGCATCCAAATCTAAACATGCAATTTATTTATATTTTGTGTTAATGCAAGTTAATGTGTTAGTTTCTACTTTCTTGTCTTTTTTGCATAAACTATAATTCTTTAGCTCTCCCTTCTTGCTAGAAATCAGTCTGTTATATATGGCAAAATGCTTCCCTGGCAGTTCTGCTTTCTCTTACATCCAGAGATCATTTTGGTTCTTTTCTTGCTGAATTTTCTGGTAAAAAAAATATTTCTTCTGTCACATGCAATTTTACTGTTAGTTTCCCAAAAAATCTCTTTCAGGGTATTCAGTCTGTAAGCATTTGTGGGGAAGAGTTATTTGCTTCCATGAATTTTTTTCTTTGCTCTTTTAAGCAAGCGCACACAAGTAATTTCTTATTCTTAGAATATGGGAAGAACTAATTCCAAGGAATTTCCCCAGAAAAGAGAACTTTTTCTTGTTTGGCCAGATTTTCAGCACACCCAAATTGATATAAATCCATTCAAAACAATGAATGACATATTGATAATTTGTATGGTGATAATCCAATGCATTTTAGTTTAATTATTTTATAACATAGGGAAGGTTGGTGTGTTTGTATCATTTTGATCAGTTAATATATATCATGTTAAATACCTAAGGAAGAGGGATCCAGGAATAAATTTAGAGGCATCAAAGACCCATGGCCTTACATTTGTTTATCTTGGGAAATGTAGGTGAAGGCTGGTTACCATACAAGATTCTTTTCTGCACAACAGCATTTCTTCTGCCTCACGTCAAAAGGTTTATGCTTTGCTTTATGATTGGTACATACAGTCCTTGTCTAAAGGTTTTTTAGGAGGCCTCAATGTTTGAAAAAACCCAGGTAATAATTATAATCTATATAAAGTGGAAAACTAAAGGGAAACAACTCCCAACACTTTGACAGAAAGATTATTAATGGTATTCAGATAATCTAATGTTCATATTGCCTTGTGCATGTTTTTAATCAAACCTGGGGTTCTATCTCACTATTTCACATATAAGATGACAAAAATTGACATTTTTCACTAAATTGACATTTGCAGGACAGAACTAGGATTTCCTGAAGTTAGCTTTGCTCTTTTCAGATCTTGTTCTCCAGTTCTGTCAATGAAGAAAGATACCTCAACAGTCTTGAACACAACTTTACAATCTATCTGCTGTGGGCTGTGCCAGCATGATGACTTTTATGCTTCTGTTAAGGAACATAGATTCACTAAAAGCAATTATAACCACATGGGAACATTCAAGGCAGGCAAAGAGGAGAATGAATTAAAAATGAAAGAACAGGGAAAAGTGTCTTGCACAAAGATCAACAGCAAAAGCAACTAGTGTTTTGTAGGAATGAAACTGTGCAGATATTAACCACATCAGATAGTGATGAAAGGACAGTAAGTGACATTGCCATACAGATGATGTGGAAAGGAGTCCAGCCAAATGATGTTTTCTGGATGAAGCCAGCAGCGAACACAATAGTGCTGTGCTGTGCTGTGACATCCTGTCACCCTTGTTGCACATTTATTTTTTGTTCTTTTTAATTGCAAACTAGGATAACTCAGCACACCCAAACTTTTTGATTTGCTTTTTGGTACTTCTTGGGAGCTGAGCTTTACTATATGCCCAAGACTACCCAGGTAGCATGGGTGAAAGTGGAAATCTGGACACAGATGAGGAAACCTGGTGAGGAAACACAGGCCTTTCCTACCTTTTGAGACTGATGATGGTCCATACAACACTGCAGCCTTCCAGATGTGGAAGTTTGAACATTCCATCATCAGAGGATGGACTGGAAATACTCCGGTGCCTGCTGCAATCATGAAAAGGGAAACACTGTGAGAAGGGTATGTATCCTAAGAAAATCAGAAAGTCCAGAAAGCCCAAGTAACTTATGGTCTAAGAAATTATGGGATCCTCAGGCTGGACATTATTTTGCCTTCTTCACCCAAAGGTGAGAAAATACCTATGTGAACCAGGTCTGTGCAAAGCAGTGTCTATAGCCATTCCCCCTTATGACAAATGGAAGTGGTAAGAGTCCTTCTCACTGTCTCCAGAGAATGTGCTGTGTGTGATGGTATGCAAGAAGTATGAGCATCACTGAATATTCTCCTGCCCCTGAGAAGGTTCTCACTCTCCCTTCTATCATCAAGGGAAAGGCTCTAAACTGCACAGGTGCACCCACAGTAGTTCCTTCTTTCCCTGTTCATGAATATTTAATTACTAAACAAAAAACTTAAACTGTCTCCAGCTAAATGTTGAATTCTCCTCATTAGTTCTCCCCCCCACCCACAAAAAAAAAAATTGTAGGAACATGACAGAAGTGGTGTCATTTTTTTTTTTCAGGTAGGGAAAGAAATGAGACCCAGAAGGACACCTGTGCCACAGTGGTGCTGGGAAGGGAGCTTAGCATGGAGATGGAACATTTAAAGTATTCTCCTGCTTTCCACATTTCATAGCAGTTGCAGTGGACACATCTGTGTGGAACAAATGGGCTTCTCTAAATTCCCTGCAAATCTCCCTTACTCCCTTCATAGCTGTAGACCAGTGGAGCAGACCAGTGGAGCCTGGAAGCTTTACTTCAGGCTGTCAGCTGTGAGTAGCAGGAAATATCAACATAAAAACCCTGACAGGCATCATACAGCCCAAACAGACTTGAAGACTCAATCTTTGATTTCATTAAGGTTCACTTACCCATCTGTAAGATGACTAGTTTTTAAATCTCAGGCTGATCAGTGGAAATATCTCTTGTTAAAGACAATGAGAAACAGGAACTTATGGAAATACTTGTATTTTTACAGATCTCTTTAGAAATGGAAAAGTGCTTGCGGTACTAGAAAGAAAACAATAGCTTTTATGGCAGCTAGAAATTCCTCAAATAGCACTTAGGACTTTTAAAATTAGTAAAAAGTTCTCCTTAGATACTCCACATAAACCCTAGCTCCTGGAATTCAGTGGGAGTTTCATCATCAGTTATAGTGGAATCTATATTTCAACTCACAAGTATGAAGTCATAGAGATGGAAAAAGTTGTTTAATCATTCAGACCAGACCCAAAAGCATGGGGATTTTTTTCCTTTTTATTTTTATCCTCATAGACTTGTTTGGCTTCTGAGAACATTTTGTAGACTCTTTTTCTTCTGGGACCTTCCTTCTGTCCTTCCTTCCTTCCGTCCTTCCTTCTGTCCTTCCTTCCGTCCTTCCTTCCTATCTCAAACCCCTTGTGTATCTGGGGGACTGAAGGGTAGGGCAAGCAGCTTGGGACTCCTGATGTTCCTGATTGATGAATCCCTGTTTCCCTCCCTTGCCAGCACCAATACCCTCTCATGGTCCCCGAAGGGTGGGAAAGAGCTTCTGTCCCCCCACTCCACCTCTAGGATGCTTTCCAGCGGTAATGTACAAAAAAATCCCTGCCAGCTGACAACACACAGCAGCCTCCAGTAGCCCAGGTTTGGCAGCCATGACTTTAATCTGTCCTGTGCAGGTTCAGCATCATACCCTACAATGGACCTTCTCCATCTTTTTTGGGCTTTAAGCAACTAATTTTTCACATGGTCTAAAATAAACTCTGTTAGAACATACCCCCCCACCTTAACAGTCAGGGTGCATAAGGAAAACCAAAATGTTGTCCATTTGGGAGGAGGATGACGCCTACTCATAAAATATTGCTTGAAAGCTTAGCAGGTTTGGTCTACATAATTTAAACTGATATCTACAATCAGTGAATTTTCCTAAAAGGGGTGCATACTGCCAACACATTAAATAAAAAAAACCAACCAAACAAACAAACGAAAAAGACTTTTTTTGGGGTGTAGTTAACAGATCTACTTTAAAATTCCACTTCAGGAAGAAATGAGAAGTGCTTTCTAGGAGCCTCTTCCTCTAACTGTCTGAAAGAAGAATTGGATGACCAACTCAGATGTACAAATCTACACTGCTGACACACATGAAGTAAGAAGAAGCCCAACTAGGTATCTATTAAGACATCTATATACCCAGAAACCATTTTCATTTAGAGGTGCTGATATCAAGACTTACAAACCTGAAGTGACCTAAAAGCTTAGAAATTGATTCATTTGTTCATTTTTACTTGTTGTGAAAATTGCACCTTTCAAGATTGCAGTGAAAAAATGCATTAATCTTTTCACCATATTTTAACTTCTCTAAGACATAATCCTATTGTTTTATCCCTATAGGGCTACATCCTACACCTATGGATCAAGACCTAAGGATCTGGTTGTCTGGAAATCTGTAAAATCTTAGATAAGGTCTAGAAGATGCAAACCATATGCTTGTCTTGCCCGTCAGATCCTGGAATTAAACTCATCTGTAGACCTGTGTTTTATCCACTGCCATATGGGAGGGGTATATTGTAGAAAATATAGAAGAAAATACAGGTCTAAGTGGAGATGAAAAGTGCCTGGTAAGAGCACTTTGCCTTGGAGAAGGAATGCATTCATGAACATATCACTTGCTCTCTACAGTGGATATGTGCATTTTGCATACACTTATCTAAGGGTCTGAACTGCAGCCTAACATCAACAATTTCCCAGTTTTCCTCTCTTCTTATGAACAGGTGTGTTCTATGGAGCTTTATAGTTTAATGTCTGCTTGTTGGAGAGGCAGATCTCATTCTCCAAAGCTTCCTGCATGTGAAAGAATGGCATAGCACTTAATGTAAAATACTACTTGTCAAGAACTGCATAGCAAATCACACATGATCTCTCCCTTTCCCAATTAAAAACCTACCTTTAAGAAATGTGGCAATAAGCAGAGGCACATGGGCTGTTTGGCAGTCTGCCTGAAAATCCCTGCAGCTAATGAATAATGATTACACTACAGAGCATCTGCTATCCAGAAATAGACTGCACTGTCTCCTGAACCTGCTATTGTGTCTTTGGACACTACATGGTGGAGGTGAATGTATTTTTTCTTCTGGTCACAGTGAGGAGCCAGATTTTCATTTAAATTAAAGATGTGATTAAACAAAGTCCAATAATACATAATGTTAGCAAAATATTACAATATATCACCTGTTTTGCTTCAGATTTTTCTATATGAAAATGAAGTATTTTGCTATAAAACTATAACAGTTCTAACAGAAAACTGTTTTCCAGAGTTCTCCTATAAAAAATTCAACATTGATTGAGATTGATGACTGATATCCTAAAACAAATATTTCAGGGAAGTTAATAAACACAGAGAGCTTTCAGGGCAGGCCAAGCCTTTGCAGACACTACTTCTCCATCACAACAGAAAAAGTATTTTCATTCTCATCAGGGATTTAACTGATAAATCAAGAGCCTCTCTTTACAGGCAGAGAAGAGGCATCCAGAAAAAAGTGCTGAAGGGTCATGAGGAACAAAAATGCTGCCAGAAAGTTGGCTGGAAAGACCAAGCCATAAGGAGTTGGGACAGTTATGAATTGGATAGAATGAAGAAAATAACTGCTTTCCTGGTTTTTGTTTGTTTGTTTGTTTGTTTGTATGTTTGTATGTTTTGAAGCCAGGGTGTATCTCTGTTAGAAATGAATAGGCACTCAGCACCTTGATATTGGTACCACTCTTTCAACAAAACAGATCTGCTTGTATTGTCTAACATTTATGGTACATGGACAGTGGCACTTATTTTTCTCCTCTATGCTTCACAGTGACTTGAGTCTCAGCCACAGAGATTTTCTCTGTCTACTGAGCAAGGAAAATAAGAAAGGATCCACAATTCTTAGGACTTCCAAAAGAATATGATATTGTCAACTGAACAGGAATTTAGGAATTTTACCTATGGATGGCTTATTCTTATCTTTATCTGGGTTTTGGCAACCAAGTAGAATTTAAGAAGCAAAAGATTGCACATTAGGAACTTGCCAGTAGTGGAGCAGCAATAATAGAAATGCCTCTCAAGTCTCCCATATGTTAAGAGGCTCAATTTAAAAACTTGTGGGTATAGGATATAAACCTGAACATAACACATGTCAAAGTAAATGGCTAAACTAGGAAAAAGTTTCAGAAATTTTAGAATTGGTTGATTCAGCTTTACTCAGAAATCCTAAGGAGAAAAAAAAATGTATTCTGAGCAAGGCTTCATTTTTGTTTGCTTTGCAATGCCTTAGGAAGTGTGTTAATTTTAGTCAGGTTATTACAACTTGAAAAGATGTACGAAGGTGAAAAGGTTGATCTCTGTTGTGCTGTGATAATGATTAGGATATGAATCTGCAGTTGGTTATGCATTAGCTGCATCTTTTTCACTGACAACACGCAGGTCAGAATATGTAAAATTATGCATAGATGTAGACATTGGCTGGATCAAAGTCATATAGTAAGCAGACAGCTCTGCAATCAGGGATCCAAACTTCACTTGAATAGTTTACAACCATATTAACTTTGTGATTTTTATAAACAGAAAAAGTTCACCTAATCTTTCAGGGTTGGACATGTAGCCCTCAAGAAATTGTTTTTGTAAGTCAATAGAGTTACTTATTTCTTCATTTGTTACAAATATTGAAGAAGCTGAAACGATAGTCCTAACTTTAATACATGAAGCCAAATTTATCCTCTGACATACCAGCTAAGGCTAAAGTAAAAAAGCATGTAAAATGGTAGAAGTGGTTGTAGCTTTCTGATTCTTTTCCTTATGAGGAAAGTTACTTATTGCAATTGTTTTCTCTCAACATCATTCTCTTATTATATATCAGCCTTGGTTCAGGCATTTTGACACTATTGTCCCACATCAAACTAAACATTACTTGGCAACAGGGAAGGACAAACAGATAGGCTTACAATTTGTTTTTATAATTAGCTACTGTGTCAGTGTGAAAGCTAGGATACATGTCCAAGGTATATGATCATGAAGTGCCATGCAAGGCTACCTGCTAGGCTCATTCTCAGCATTGACCATCAGGAACAAATGGGTACATAGCAGTGAGTAATCTTGGGCTGGGCAAGAGCAATTTCAATGATTAAAATGTCTCATTACTGAAGCTGCTTGTAGACATTTAAGTGGAGATGGACCATGACAGGTCATCACAAAAAGTTAGAACCATCCCACCCATTTCAGGTCATTGGCAGTGTTGCTTAAATTATGGGCAGAGACTTGCTAAATTTCTTTTTCTGTCTGGAGAGAGAGAAGTTCACTGCCATATGCAGATATCTAAAGTTAGGGGGGATGAGTGAAAGCACAACTGTTTCCAGGCATAGGCAAGGTGGCATGTATTGCCTTCACATTTTTCCACATGTATTTCCATAGAAGGGTAGTTCACATAAGGTGTAATTGAGCTGGTGCTGCTACAACTCAGATTTCCCCCTCCCTTCCCACCCACAATGAATAGATGCTACCTATGATACAAAAAATTCAAAATTTATGGGTTACATGTGGACCATCTCCTTAAAGCACTTCCCTTTGTAGACTGAAAATTGTGCTAGAGTGCTCTTCATGCATGGTGAAAGGAATTGTCTGGGCAAAGAGGAGACATGACAGTGCTGGGCACAGATATGATGGGAGCAAATAAGCTGGGCAGTGGCATAGCTGCTGCTCTGTGAAACACCACTCAGGGTTCTGGTACAAGAGGAACTTTAGGACCTTCTTAGGACCCCACCAGCCCACCCAGGAAATTCAGATGTATTATTATTCACTAAATAATACATCTGCTTAAGCTGTGTGAAGCTACACTGCAGTTTTCAAATATGTCACATTCTATTTGATAGGGGAATGTGCTGTGTTGGGCTATTTGATTGCATTGATTTCTTAAGCCTTCCAAGAGCTTAGGAAGCAATGAAAACACATTTAGACAGTATATTTATAGATGAGTGTGTACATACATATAATGCAAAAACTGTATTCTGGACCTGAAAATTTCTGTGGGTGGAATTTCTGTTCTCATCTGACAGAGGTTTTGTACTGTATTAAGCTATGTGATTGATACAACAGGACACACCAGAAAACCAGAACCACATTGTTCAACTTCACCTCTAGAAAAATTAGAGATTAGTTTTGTATTTTGGAGGCACTTTGACCAAGTGATTATGTAGATGTTTTACTCTGAACACATTCTTCAAAATGTTTAAATACCTATCCTTGTCAGGGTCTTGTTTATATTTATGCTTTTGTTCTTTGCCATGAATGCATCCAGTCAATATTTTCCTGATGGCAGAACCTCTCTGTGTAATATGTGCATTTGTTTTCTTGAAAACACAATGAATCTGAGATGCTTTCAGTAAAACAAAGAAGTGTTCTGCAAATTCTCTTAATTCTTGACAGCTCTGGCCCAAAGACAGGACCATTGGGCTCCCAACCTTGGGCAATTGTTTTTGTCTGAGAACAGTGAACCATCAGAAACTCCTGTTAGTACTCAGGAAACTTGTTGATTTCTATAAAAAAACTGCAGGATAGAGAAAGAGATTATTTGGGCTTAACCATTATTTGGCCCAGTATCGATCAAACACTAAAGGAAACCTTGTGCCATTCTCCTCATTTTGTTTTCCCACAAAGCAGTAAAACTGTTTCCTTATTGACTCTATCTGCAAATATATTTTTTAATAACTCCAGACTATTGGCTTAAAGTTTCAGAACATTCATTCAGTCATTTTGAGTCACAGCATGATAGAGATAAGAGGCAAGATGTTTAAATACTTCAGCGATAACAGGAGGGTTGCAGAGAATCCAGATCTATTTCACTGGGCTCAACAGAAAGCAGAACATTTTCCTGGAGCTTAGAAAAGATCGATACATACTGTGCTATTGTGTGTCAAAGCAGACATGTCTGCTTTGCAAGCTGATTCAGGTTACTTGGCTATTTCTCTGACCAGACACTTGTAGCTCCCTCTCTTTTATTTCTCTGATCTAAAGCAGCCATAGCTTGCACGCTTGGATTTATCACAGAGGTGAGAGGAGACAGCCTTAGCTCTCTGAGCCATCAGTCAGGGCACTATGTGCCCCTGCATTACATCAAGCAGCTGTGGCCAGTTGTGCAGCCTGTCCATTCAGATCAGAGCTTCAGCTACTTCTGTCTTAAAAGTATATCCCTTCCAGGACCCTCACCCCAGCTGCCTCTGTGGGTAAGATTTGAACAATAAAATGAAGACGACTTCTAGCTAGTTTCTATATACTCTTGTCCCTCCTTGCAGAAGGGATTTGGGCAATTTTAAAGAGTATCATGAAAAAAAGTAAAGGTAAACATTTTTCTTTTCCTCCTAAATGGCTGTAAAGGGAAGCAAAAATGGGCAGCTCAGGGACTGACACATGCTGTGTCAAATGACTAGAGTTTTATGGCCTTAAGAAACTTGGAATATTTATGACAGCACATACTGGCCTGAAAATCAGGGTTACTGTTAGGGTGATGTGAATTGGCTGAATTTTTAGTATTGAAAATTTGGCCTCAAAAATGTGGGGGCCAGTTGCTGTAAAGAAATACACCTCTTCCAAAGCAAGCATTGACCCTCTTCCTACAGTATAGAATCCCCACAGGCAGGCATCGTTGTGTCTATGCTTAATGTGTGCTAGAGGGGAAAATGACAAAATTCCTACTAACGCCTGAAGAACCAAGGATATGGGCAGGCACGCTTTTGTTTAACTATCTAGGATAGTTATCAGTTTGCTGCCCTGTCAATTTGTTACCACAAGCCCACCAGAGCCTATTGCCACATCCTCCTCCCTGGAGTGACATGAGTATTAAACAGAAATAAAGTCAGTCCAGAATGTATTTTGAAAGCAGACTTTGCAATGCCTGGGATAAATTTATCCTCTGGTGTTCTTTTTTACTTCATTAACTTCACCATATTCACGACAAATGGGACAAGGCAACAGAGAAGTGGCAAAATAGGTGGGACTTCTACAAAATAAGATGCTGCCTTGTACCTCTATTTGAATAGAATTGGTCCATAATGCCAGCTTGGCAGCCTTGGGATATTCCAAAATGTCTAGACTTTCTTATTAAAGATATTCAATTTTCTGGCTTTTGCCAAGATTAATAAAAATATCGACACTTGCATAAAATGACAAATGGATGCAGTAGAGGGGGTAAACTAAAAACAAACTCCATACCCAAACCCCAACAATTTACATCAGTGCTGAGCAAAATATTTGAAATTCTTAAGAGCAGATGTTACTTCAAATTCACAGGCACAGATCAATATTTCAAAGAGTAAGGAAGTTTATCATTTAAAGATTGTGTTGGAACTCAGGAGCCGAGACTGCAAGCAGAAGAGATGCTATGTTAAGATTTGGTGAGGTGATATGCCTGCATCCATAGATGGCAACTCCTATGTACCCATTAAATGTTCTTTAAATGTTACAGGCTGCACAGGACATTCAGAGTCACTTTCTGTGGTCATAGGCAAACAGCACATCTAGTTTGCTGGCACTTCAGATTTTCTGCATCTTGTTTTAAATTCTTTAGATTCACTGTACGATATAAAAATGTGATAGTTTGCATATAGGGAGTTGTGGTTTTGTTCAGATCTGTGGTTTTTGCATCCTGGAAGTCTTGTTTTGAGACCAAATCTGGTCATTCCAAATTGATTACACAAAAGCTATAGAGTAGGTTATAATTTCCATGGTGTGTGTAATATGTGGTGTAGCTGATTGGGCACTCAGAAATTGTGGTAGACCCTCCAGCTCGCTAACTTCCTAACTCAGCAGATCACAAGCTTTTATATATATGTATGTCCCGTAACAAGGATGGTGATGTTATTACTGTAGGTCTAATTAGATATCCTTTAATGTTGCTTTCACTCAAAAATCTTGGAGATGCATTTCATCTGGATTTGGTTCTTTTCCAGATTTTTTTAAAAAGGAAATAATTATTCCGTATCTCCACCACAATTTAAAAAATAACACTAAATACTTGCAGGACGTTGCAGACTGAAGGTAATTAAAATAAAACCTTACCAGGAAAAGGAAACTTACACCAACTTACAAAAAACAAAACTAAAACCCTGCATGAGTAATTGGATCCCAAAATGTAATGAAGTGTTGGCTGAACATTGTGCTGCATACCAAATACGCTCTTTAACAAGATGAAATCTGAAAACAGTGGAAACATAGATCAGAGTTTCTGCTTAGAAATGATAGTGTAAGAACAAGGAGCTGTATTTGAAATACGCTTCCCATTCATAAATATTTTTATGTTAAACATATTTTTGAAGAGACCTCTTTTTCCTGAGCAACTAGAATCAGAATGGAATAAAAACCTCAGATAAAATCTACTAAGGGCTTAAAGGAAGTGGCACATCATGTTAGTAGAATATCATTTTTCCTCCCAAGACAGTATTGGCACTTGGTAAAAATTAAGAGGAGAAAGAGGAGATAGAAAATGTTATTTATACTCTGGTAATAAATTTGAGTTGGACAATTTTTGATTGAAATATAGTCTCTTACAAAAATAAAATAAAATAGTAGACAAATTTGTTTGTAATCACTGTATCTATTGATAACAGATACTAATTTTGTCATAGCTCTGTAAAAAAAGTCAAAGATGGGACTCTGCATGAATGCACTTGAAAGAGATTTCCCTTTCCTTTTCCTTTCTCCAGCTCTGGAGTCTCCCATGCTGTGTAAGACAAGGATGGATTAGGCAGAAAGTGAAGCTGGACAAGACTGCTGCAGCCCAGGCATCCCAAGGTATCAGCAGAAAAGCCACCAAGAGTTTAACACAGCACAAATATTACTTGACTAACCCTGACACTAAAAAGCAAGGTTTTAAGTCTCAGCTCTGTAAGTGAGGAACAGTTGCAGGAGTGAATGAGAAGGAGGACTGTCCTGTGCATTCTGCTCAGGAATCACTTCCACACCTATATTCCAGAGTACAGAGTAACATACCAGTACCATGGGATTCCACTGTCCTCTCTGTAAACAGGAACTTCAGTATCTTATGGCAGTGCCTGGAGAGAGAGCCAGACACAAACTTGGGAAGAAATACCTGCTTTAGGTCCAGGTTTACTTTACAAGGTCCTAAAATTCACTGAGGTCTGAAACGCCACTTTATTAACAGGTTGTTATTTAAAGCTTGAACTGCATTTTCAAAATTGAGACAAACACCAAGTCAGAAGAATTTGAGTTTCTCCTCATTGTCTATTCTCATGACAAGTCTAGTGATATTCAATTCTTTGATTCTGTGCAGTTGCAACCATACCAGGAAGAGGAATCTTGCCATGCCCTTTGCTTAAGCGTGGCACATTAAAATCTTCCCACTAAAGTGGGAATTCCTCTGAATTTTACTGGCTGGCTATGTGGCAGCAATGCTTCTTTACCACAAAGAATAAAAGTAAGTGAACACTATAGGCCTCATTTCTTTATCAGAAATTGTCCTTGGTTTGATAATTTTGATTTTAAACTTGCTATGATCAGGAGAGGTCAGATGTATAGGCAGTGCCAGACATCCAGGGCTCAGTTTTCCTAAACATACAAGAGTATCCCCCCTTTTCCCCTGCTCTTATCATAAAGATATTCATGCTGTGGTCCAGAAATGTCTGATTCTCTTGATGGTCCTATTCTTATCTGCCAGTCCTCTGTAGCAGATATATTCTCTCAGACATGGTGAGGTGTCTGGAGTGACACTAAGTATCTGTACGAGCAACAGAATTAAACACATTAAGACATTGATCACAGGATTTTCAAAAGTGTTTTGTCACTCGTCTCCTACTAAAAGGCACTGGAGACTGATTTGGATCGTTATCATCATTAGCAACCTAAATTACTGGTCTGAATAACCTGTCACCATACAGCAATTGAGGATCTTGCATAATGGCTGGCACATGTCCACTAGATAGTTTCCCAGACACCACAAAAGGTGTAGAAGAAGTATCTATGGACAGAATAAACAACAGGACTTGGAAATCAGCACACAGCTGACTATGTTTAGAAGACATTGTTTTATTGCCATATAAAAGCATTATAAATACCCATTAGTGATATCAGCCTGTAATTGCAGAAATAAAGAATTATATATAAACTCGACTGCATTTCAATTAACAAACTTGAAAGTTTTAAACATATTTTTAGTATATTCTCATTGGCTACCAAGGCTGTAGCTCTGCAGAGCTTCTTCCCCACCATTTCTCACTGATGCAAGTTTCCCTTGTGGAGGATGGGATGATGCCTTGAAGGCATAGGCATCTCTTGAAGAGGCTGAATGAAGAAACTGTGTTCCTGAGTACTGTCCCTGATTTGTGCCACCCTGACCTGCCTGCCTTGGCCCAGGGATATCAAACAGGCTGGGAGCACAAATCAGGCTTCAATCCCCTTAGAAGTGTGTAAGAACTGTTATAGAAAGAAGGGAACAAATAACAGTCCACAAAACCACAGTAGAATCCCTTCTCTTTTGTTCTTGCAAGATATTTTTACCTTGGAAAATGGAGCCATTTACACCACAGGAGTAATATAAAGCCAGCAGTGTCTACCACTTGAACAGACAGAACCCTGCATGAGTGAGAGACATGCCTTGTTTCATCACCTTGTCCCTTTAAGTCAGATTGTACCCCACATTGTGGCTGATAGGTTGAGCAGTACATTGGAAACTAAGGGCCAGCCTGTGTAGCAGTATTTCCTACCATCACTGCTGCTAAATCTGTTTCCCTCAGATGAGGATGCCTGGACAGAAGATGGAAACTCCGTGAGTTTTCTCTCTGGAATAGGCAGAGCACTTTCTCTCTCCAAGGAGACCAGTTTCCCAGCCGGCATAAAGTCACTGACTTCTCTGGAGCTCACCCAATGTAACACAGATGAAGAGCTAGTCCAAAATAGAGTCACAAACATCCAGATGAATAAATACTTTAAAATGTTTATACCTAAGGGAGAGAAACTGAGGAGAGAGAGGATTAGCTGTGCTCCAGACGTTGAATGTGTGGATAAGTGAGAGTCACCATCAGGCATCCATCCATACCTTTCAGGCTGTGAATAGGGTGTCCCTCACCTCTGGGTTTTCTTCTCTCTTTTCTCCTCCCCCCACCACTGCATGTTTGGCATTTGGAAGTTTTGAAGTAATTTCCTCCTTTGGCCTCACCTGGGATCTTTGCTGTCCCAGAACCTCCTTCTGACCTCAGTGTTGTGTTTTCATTTAAAGTCAGGGATGTCTATAAATGTCAGCAGTACAGGGCAATTAGAACTTTGAAAAGAGCTGTAACATAAACCAGCATTATAGTGAAATGGATACCGCCTTAAGCTGCCTGAAATTCACTTGCTGTTGGAAAGACAATATCCTGCCATTCTTCCATGGTGGCCTTCAATTGAACACATTTGGCTGAGGGTTGACCCATTATTAGGATAAGTCTGTGCATGGCTTGAAACAATGAAGAAACAGAGGGAGAGAGAAGCCAACAAATTGGGCTGGTAGTTAGCCAGCACTAAGCAGAAATGTGACACTGGATTAGGCCTTAATAGCTGTCTGTGGTGCTATCTGTGAAATCCAATGCTCTCCTTGTTTCCCTGCATTGCAGGCAGAAGCATGTGGTTAGACGTTGAACGAAATGCCCCCTTTTTTTTTGACTAATAGCCTCTAAAACATACCTTTTGTAACTCTAAAAATAAACATTCATTGCAATAGCAATTTGGTTCCTTAGAAAGGCACCTTTTTTTCATATGTCACCACACGATGTTAGTTTATGATGCTTCTGGGTGTCCCTGTCCTTGTCCCTCCAGTGCACATGTGCTGCTTTCCCTGGCTGCTCCAAGTTGCTATATATAAACTCTAATGCTGCCTTAACATTAGGTCCATTAAAGCTGTTCAAACACCCTCAAAACTCAACATGTTCTCTCACCATGAAGGGGAAGGAGAAGGATTTTATGCACAAAATATATTCTGAATTCATCAAAACTACGTTTCCTTTTTTTCATGATGCAAACTAATGTAAAAGCAATATGGTAACGCTCTCTGAGTAACGCCGAGTACATGTTCAAGTCCAGCAGGACAAAAAGAAGAATACTAAAGCTCCAAAGGGATCTATTAAATGGATTTCTGAGCAAATATCTATATTTCTACAGAGACATTTCATGGAACCTGTCTCTCTTCTCCTAAGGCAACATTTCATGTTATTGCACTTTGTTATATACAAAAAGTCCATACAGGCAGAATTTTGCCAATTTTCTGACAGGGAATTTTGAAAAGAGATTTCTCTGAATTATAAATGTTTGGATTCATACACTGCATTTTTTCCTCCTTAAACCTAGTATGGAAACACAGAGCCATGAAACATGCCTGTGAATATAATCATGCTTTACTGCAACTCCTTGGAATTCAGTCAGTTCACTGACCCTGCCTACTGCCTAATAGATAGGAATGTTCTTTTATGGTACTTTGACTTTTCTCAAAGGTCCCATACTGCACATTCACCTATACTCGTTTAATCACAATCAGAGGTATTTTGATGCAAAACCTTGAAGAGATTCCCAGCAGACTTTGGGTCAGGTTGTGAAGGTTTTTGAAAGGATGCTCTTAGCAAAATGTTAGGATTTCAGCAGAGCCACCACACCCAACAGGGACTGTCTTGTGCTGGTTGCTGAGCATTGTGCTGTGCTGTCCCACGAGTGTCCCTGGCCTCATGCTGCAAGGATGTGCACACTGAAAAAAGCAGGTACATAGATAAGTTGTAAAGGCTGATTTCAGAGCACATGTCTAAACTTCCTAGTCAGTATGATGCCATTTTAACATCTGTAATAAAACTAGGCCTCTACATGAGGTACACAAACAGGTCATGGCCTGTGAAATTATCAGAGGTGTCAAGGGAAAACCAAAGTATGAGGTTGACACTGGAAAGAATGTGTAATTTACTACACAATGGTCAGTGCAAGTTCTTTTTCCAAGAAGAACTAACTCCCTAGAAGCAAATCTTTGTGGCTCCATAGGGTATAATATGGCTGTTACAGCACATTTCTAGTCACCCTGAGATGTTTGGCAAACAGCATGGTGTGCAAGCTTTATCTCTGACCCTAGCAGTCTTGTGATGAAACTTAAAGCATGCATGGTCTCAAGTAAGTATGTTGCTTACACAGAAAGCATGCCTGCACAGCAAGCAGTATAGTGCTGTGTACCTCATCTCCACAAGGGTCAAGTTCACCTTTGGGAAACAGGCAGGAATGCAAAAGGACTATTAAATTTGTCTAAAAATCAATGTTGTCAGCTGAAGAGAGAGAGAAGTATATGACATCTGGAACAGGAAGAGCTTAAAACAGGGAAATGGATACCTTATATATACATATATATATATAATTTTTTTCCTGATATAAAGTAAAAGTAAGACTTGAGATATTTTTTATATACTCTTGAAAGTTGTATAACCTATCCACTCCAATCTCTAGCCTCCACAATACCTGAGTTACATTCTACTATGGAAGACATAACTCCTGGCTTACGTCTCGCACTAACAGTTTTTAGGTATGCGGGGACACAGGAACCATGCTATTATTGACTGAAGACTCTTTTTCAGCTATTGATGCACAGCCATCCAAAAGTCCCATCTATGGTTCTATAAAGATCCACATCTCCCAAACTATACAGACATTTATGGTTCACAGGTCTTTGTCAATGAGTTTCAGAGGCTGGATACCGAAAGCTGAATGATCCTCATGCTGTGAGTCATGCTCTGCAGGAAACACGACACTCCCCAAATCCTACCCTGATGCTAGTATTAGATGCAATTTTTTTCTGAACACACTCAGCAGGATACCTGGAGAGAAAGATAGTTTCTATGCACAACAAAAGGAAAAGCACAGAGGAATAACTTCTTTCTTATACGGGCTCGGGAGAACCTGATCCCAGCTGTGCATCAAAACATGGGCCCACGGAGCCTGGGTGTTCAGTTTAGTATAGCTCCCAACTTCTACACAGCAGTGTAAGAGCTGCCAAATATCCCACATGTCATAGGGTTCTCCCTACTGTATGGTCAAGTACTATGTCCAACACAAAACCAAAAAAGACATTGGTTTCACCAAGCTTTTGCAGCAACACTTTCCCAGAAGATGGGATCTTGGAAAGAGATTACAGAGTGTACACAGACTTTCTAAAGGGGACAAGTAATGCCATGCTGAACTTACCACGAAGCTAACCAAATCACTCCCAGTTGCAGGCAGGAAGCAGAACTGGTCCATGCCACTGCCCTGCCCACAGCCTCCAGGGTCTTCCTCTGATCCTGCCATACGTGCAGACCTGGCTGCCTCCCACAGGCATGCAGTCCCTTTGACCTTCAGTGCTCACTCCAGGTTTCTGTTGCTCTGGAGCACAGGTAGAAGCTCCTCAAAGGTCTTCACTATGAGCATTTCAATCTCAGGGGTATTAGCTTGAAAGTCAGCATGTTTTACCTGCTTTACTGCCTTTGGCCAGTGTAGGAAAAGGATCAAAACTATGACTTAATATGGAAGGACAGTCTTAACCAATAGAAATTAGTGCGTCTCTGAGGAATACTCATTTACCACTTTTCTCTGACTATATTTAGTTTCTTCATTGGGACAAAGACATTCAACCACTGGGATAAATTCTGCACTCAGTTATCATAGTGTAAAACTCGATTACTCCTTCAGCAAAAAGTAGTCATTTGAGCCTTACAAGGCGATCGCTGAGAAGGGGATTTGACCACAATTTACAGTATTTCTCACAATACCAGCTGTACATTAGCCACAAAAACATCTCAGAGATGCTTGGATTTGTTTCAGTGGTAAATGAAAACAGGTAATCCCTTCTTTAGAGATGATTGTGTGGGACAGTTTATTCCCCTTCCATGAGAAACCTTCCACAGGGCTCTAAACCATCTTCTGACTTGAGACTCTAGTTGTAATCCTTCCTACATGACTTTAGACCACACTGAGTACAAGCCAAGCCCAAATCTGTATATAGCAAGCCACAAGATTGTACAGCATAACACCACCAGTTTTCAGGCCAAACACAGAACAAAATGTGGGATGCCCATAGACCACCTGATTGCCTTCTGGAATGCCCAATATGACAGGCAACAGAAGGGGCTGCAACTCAAGGGACTGTGTCAAGGAAGATACTGAGACTACTTCTGCCATCTCAGGGGAATATTTACAAATGGTCCTAAGGAAAGTGGGCTGAATTTCCCAGGAAACCAGCCTGGAGAAGAGAAGGTTCCAGGGAGACCTTATAGCAGCCTGCTTGTTTCAGAGGTGTTGGACTAGATGACCTTTAAAAGCCCTTGCCAACCCAAACTAGTCTGTGATTCTGTGATTCTATGATATATCAGCATAAAATGTTAGTCATCCTACCAAAAATGTATACAGGCCTATTGTTATCTTGTGGGTAAAAATCACACAAACAGGGAAGATCACATCCATTTCAGTTATGATCTCATTTCTGTACATGCTGCATGGCCATTTCCAAATGCCCTGTTCATAGCTGCTGACTCAAAACACATGAAACAGAAGAATTATCACCAAGTTTACAATCATATTCGTCACATAGATAAATTACCTGGTAGATCTACATCTATATAACTGAACCAGAGTACAAAAGACATGAGTCAATGTGTTTGTGGAAAAGTGTGCAAACAGTGGCATAAACCACTGATACTTTTATTTGAAGAAACTGAAATGTTATATTTGAATATATTATGCAGAAACCAAATAAATACTTCAAATAAATTCTTCTTTGTTTCTGCAATCTTAAACTGAAGAGTTTGCCTTAAACAAATCATAGATATTGTCTCTGGTACACTTTTAAAAGACAAATAATGGATGGAGGTAATATACATACCTTAATATTTTCTCTCCTAAGCCTGGCTGCTAATGCTCAAGAATGTAAGATGAAATGAATGAAAGCCTACCTTGGGAGACTTGAGAAAATTCCTTGCGCACCACACTGGCACTGTATTGAATAATTAAATTTATTGCAAAGGTACTTTATCTTCATTACACATGACAACTTTACCATTTTTTTGCCCTGCAATCTTCTGTTTAAGTCTTTAAATTCAGATATTCTTGCTTCTCCAGACTTACGTGCACATGCAGTTTAACAAATTACAGAAATAATTTATCTGGGAAGAGTCAGAGTATATTTTTCACTTACACCTTGTCCGGAGTTGTCAGATAGGCAGAGTTAATGCAGTGTGTAGCAGTCTGGCCCACAACTTACCTGTGTGAATGCTAAACACCCTGTGTGCTGTACTGCTTCTCGCTGTGTGGTTACACAACACCACTGACTGCAACACCATGAAACAAAATAGTTGCAATATACTAGTACCAAAAAGTCTTTAGCTATCTCATACCAAGACAAACAGCACTGACCTGGAGAGCTGAACAGTGATTTCTCTTGGAAATAACACTGTTCAATGGCACCCAAACTTGAGTCCTGGCTGATAAAGTGCAGCAGAAGCTGTAGGTCAGCTGCTCTCGGTGAGTGAGGAACTTAAACCAGGGCCAGAGGACTATAAGAAATCACAGAAGGAAATCAGCCTCTAGAATCCTGTTTGTGTCTTTAATGGGATGCCCGGAGGCTGCAGACAAGGAGTAGCCCAAGGCAGTGCTGCATGGAAGATAAAGCACAGGGGCATATCCCACATAGGAGAGACCATGCCCATTATGGCTGTCCTGAGGACAGGAGGGGAAAGGGATACAGACGGGCAGAGAGGGGGATACAGGTACCCAAGGAACATGATCAAGGAAGAGAGCAGCATAAAGCCATAGCTATTCTCTGAAATCTTTTTGGAGAGGACCTAGGAATTGCAGACATCAGCTGAAGGGAAGAATCCAAGTTCAGAGCAGAGCAGGAGAGGCAAAGCAACTGAAGAGCGGGTGTGAGGGGTGGAAAGGACAGAAGAGAAAGGAACTGGCATCTGTGTTTGGAGGAGATAAGAAAGGAGCCCGTGGAATAAGCTCTGTAATTGTGCTGGGGAAAGGAAAGGAGATTTGATGGAATCAGCCTAATGGCATCATGGTGATGAGCTGTGGGAAATGGTGATGGCAGAGGTGGACAAAGGGTTCACAAGTAGTAAATGGGAAGAGTTTCTGGAAAAAGCTGAACCTGAAAAGTCAATGAGTTTTTTCAGAAAAGCCTCATCGTGTTATGCCATCTGTGAGGAAGGTTGCTTATGTCCAACACAGGAAAAATGTGGAAGAACAGTATTTCTCCTCTTTCTTGTCACAGCTGTTCCATGCTAACCCACCAAAGTTTTCTTCTTTCACTGTTTTTCATCATGTAGGATATGTAATATTACACACTAACCTGACTTTCTCTGACAAAGGTTCCAAATCTGAGCTTCAATAAATAGGTATGGCAGAGCTCACAACCAGTTATTTTTTCCCCATGCTTTTTAATAAGTTTGCCTGGGGTCTTGTAGCCAAAGAAAAGACATGTTCCATAGTCTGGTTACCTAATCATCTAGGTGGGATTTGCATGGGAGTTCTGGTTTCAGGACAGTCATTCCTCCAAACCATCACACCACATTTTTCACAGTCCACAGTTCTGGACCAGATTTGAAGTCTGACCCTTAGTGGTGAGTATATCAGTTTGAACCAGAGCTGGGACATTTTTGGATCTGCCTGATAGATTGTTCTGTTCCTCTCTTTTGTCAAAAGCAGAAGAGTGGACCACAGGGATCAGGAGTACTGTTTGCACTGAAACACAGCCCTCTGACTGCATAATTCCAGCTTGCTGAAATACTAAGGGCTGTTGCAGATAGCTCAAAAAGGAAAAGACCCCTGAACTGCTTGCATCCCACTTGTTGACCCTGTTGCCAGTGCTTGTGCTCTGGGAGGAGAGATGGGTCATAGGCTGTGAAAATAAAAAAATAAAAAGAGTGAAAATTGCTTGGACTGGATTCTTTTGCCCCATTCATGTCTCTTTCTGTCACATGGGGTTTGTGGGGGTTGTGGTAGCAGTGGGGATTGTGGCAGAGAGCAGGACCATTGCATTCCTTCTTCCATTGACCCTAAAACGTGCTAAAATACATTAATGATTTATACCATGGTCTCTGTGGTAAGATTAAAAATCACTGTATATTTAGAGCTGTTGTACCTGAGATGCTAATGGCTTCTATTTCAAAGCACATTAAAACCTACAGTGGTGATGTTTGTGGCAGCCTGGACCTCAGTAAGCTCATATTACGTTTATAACTCCAGCCTTTCTTTTGTTTCCTTTTTTGTATAGCATATGCATGACATTTTATTTTTATGTTACAGTTCAGGAAGTCTTTTAGTGAAGCCTCATCGCTAATTTTGGAGGACTGAAGACATCCAAACGTTACGTACCCAGCCACGCCAGCCACCTGCTACATTTACATGACAGAAGCAGGGAGGTGATATCAGCCTGGATTTGATACTTGCCTTTTGTAACTAGAGTGTGAGAATCTGAAGGAACACCCACATGGCTCATGTGTGCATGACATGTCAGCAGCCTCTCCTGGGCACAAATGTCAGCTCTGTTTACCATTGTAGGTTCAAATGTTGGTTATAATAGCACGGTTGGCATTGCTACCTCAGAGATGAACTCTGATCAAACCTTTTGTGGTTTCCAGTTGCAGCTGGTTTGTGTTTCCCTTCTCTTTCTCAAAGTCCTGGGAGGGGACAGGTGTGGGATATTATACAATACTCACCAGTTATAATAACGTTCATATGAGAGAGGAGACATTTCTTAAAGTGCTACCACTGCAGCAGCACATATGTAAACAGAAACCCCAGCATGCCAGGAGCTGCATGAGTAGGTGTCTGACAACAGTGCCTGTCCCTAGGGAGCTCTCAGCCCAGCCATGCAAGCAGAAACTGGAGGAGAGACATATGAAAAGTCCCTTTGTAGGTTACTGGGAAAGATTAGATTTGGGGAAGGAAAATCCAGTTTCTCAGACCTTGAGTCACAGCACAAGTTTGCTGTCACTGGCCAAAGCCAACCAGCCCCTCAAAAACTCAAAGAAATTATTCTGTCGGGACACAAAAGAATCCCACTCTGCTTTAAGGCAATTAAACTCCTAAACTCTTTTAATTAACATCATAGCCCAACTTCAAAATAAAATTGGTATCCTGAAATGACAAATTAAACTAGCTTATCTTACAGCCACTGAAACAAAACTTTCAGACTTTAGAAATGGCTACATCTTCCCTTCATCTTTTTGAGCGGAGCAAGTCTATCAGTTCATAGTTGCATTATGAAGCAGATAAATTTTACATTTGTCAAAAATGCATTCACTCAGGTCTACACATAGTCTTTCAGCTTCTGGATTGAAATAAATGAAATGAAACATTATGTTTAACTTTTTAAAACATATGGTATAGAATAAGAATCATAGAATGGTTTGAGTTGGAAGGGACCTTGAAAATCATCTGGTTCCAATGCCCCTGCTGTAGGAAAGGACACCTTGCACTAGACCTGGTTTCTCAGACCCCCATTCAACCTGGCCTAGAACATTTTCAGGGATGGGGCAACCTTCTGTGGGCAGCCTGTTCCAGTGTCTCACTGCCCTCACAGCAATGAATTTCTTCCTAATATCCGAAGTAAATCTACCTTCTTTCAGTTTAAAGCCATTCTCCATTGTCCTATCACTATGTGCCTTCCCTCTCCAGTTCTCTTGTAGGTCCCTAAAGGTACTGGAAGTCTGCTACAAGGTCTCCCTGGAGCCTTCTCCTCCGCTGGCTGAACAACCCCAACTCTCTCAGCCTGTTTTCATAAGAGAGGTGCTCCATCCTGCTGATCATCTTCATGGTCCTGTTCTGGACAGGCTCCAACAGGTCCACATTCTTATGTCTGCATCTCCAGAGCTGGATGCAGCACTCCAGGTGGAGTATCACAAGATATCACAGAGAGTGAGAATGACCTTCCTCAAACTGCTGGTCACGAGTCCTTTGATGCAGCCCAGGACAGCAACTTTTCAAATGTTGGTGTTTTTTCTAGAGGTGAACTAATTCACATTAAGTTACCGGAAATCAGCAGCAACAAGGATGTCAAAGCCCAGGAGGACAGAAAACAGTCAGTCAAGTCCATTTTGTGGTAATTACCTTTTAATAATTTAACAGTTTTAGGTCTTCAGGCCATTTTATTTTTTTAAGAGCAGAACGATGCAATAGGTAACATTTTCCTTGGGGAAGGAGCCCATGTGTAACTGTGTGGAAATGAGAACCCTGGTTTGGGAAGATACAGCAAGGCAGATAAACCACACCAAACCCTTCCAATTGGATATATAGCATCCTGCTCTGTAAATAGGGACCAACTTATTTCAGGTAAAAAGCAAATAGGGAAGCATATGAAGAATAGGAGCTGCCAGATTTTCAGTAGGTCAGGCATTGACTGGGCTTTCAGCACACCTGTACAGGGCTAAGGCAGTGTCTGAAGAGACCCAGGGATTTAAGAGAGGAGAGGTTAGATTGTGAGGTGTGACTGGCTCATGGGGAGTTAGAGGGAAACTCCCAAAGATCAAATGAAACTTTCAGTACAACTGGGTTATCTTAAGTCTGCTGGGATTTCTGAATCCTTTAGCAAGGGTGAAAAATACCTTGTCACAGGGGTTAAAACTGACATAGTTTGGTTTGGGAGCCAGCTGCCTATCTAGCCTTATAGTGAAGCAATGTAATCCCTTTCTATGTTTGTAATATCATACATTATGTCTTGCCTGTGAGCTGTTTTTCAAGCTTTCCCTTCTCATGGGTTCCAGAAACAGCTGGTAGTTCTCATATATCTTAGTTAGAGGGAGATTTGGGAATGTAAGTGGTGAAGACCAGTTTTAGACAGTCCCCTTTGCAATATGCTCTGTGAGGGCCAATGCCCACATGCAGTTCTGCAGCTGTCCTGCTCCCATGCTATGGGTTAGTGGGGTGAAGTGGGCAATGGCTCCAGGGAAGAGCAGGGATGAGCACTGAGGTACTCACACTCTGTATCATTGAGGACCATGGTGCTGTTGTGGGACCTGACTGTGTATGGCTGTGTGGGTTTGGGTGTGGCGCTGAGTACCAGTTTCAAACCCAAGGCTTCATCTTATTCACTGAGTATCACCCTTCCTCATACCACACGCTCTCAACTGCCAAAAGTAACCCCAAATACTGCTGCTCACCCTCTCCCACTGGATAATGTTGATAATCCAGTCAACCTCTTCCAGAAATGACTGTATCATCAGCCAGATGAAGCTTTCACCCAGGCTATCTGGCCAGGAGGCAGACTGCTCTGGGAGCAGTGTGGCTCCTGCAGTGCATGGGCTCAGGGTTTCACTGTGTGAGCTGTTCATCTGGATCCTGTTCATCTTCCCTGCAAATAAGGGAATCTGAGGAGTTTGTCTCCAATTTCTCCAGCGACACCAAGTTATGTAAACACTCTTGCTGCCATTAACAGCTCGCCATTTTTGCTGTTTGAAACATAATCAGTTTGTATAACAATATGGACTGATTTGGGTATCCAGTCCAACACGCCCTGATTGCCTGCTGTCTAAACATTTTATTGCTGTAAATTTATGGGGACTCGGCCTCTTCGAAAGACCTCTCAGAATCACAGCAGTTTATAACGATACCACAATGCAATTCAGCATTTCCAAGAATTACTTTTGTTTTCTTTAGAATGGAAAGGGCTTTTTTTTTAAGCGTGGTTTTTTTTCTGTTTCTGACCGAACAGAAATATTTCTAGTTGTTGTACTTTAAAATAAGCACTCCTTTTTTTTTTTTTGTTTTGTTTTGGTTTCCCTAAGTGTTGGCCTGACCCTCTGACTTCAGCAGGAGCCTGGGAAGGGTGTCTCAGTACCTTGTTGAAAAGACTGCAAGCATCCTGCTCAGAGCTACATGAGTGCCCAGCCAGGTTCTGCCACCGTGCCTCAGAACCCAGCCACAGACACTGGGGAATGTATGCCTTGGCAAACCCGAGCACAGAGGAAACTATCAAACATTCAGAGCAATTGTTGACAATTTCCAGTCACCACTAATTGCTTGGGGCTTTCTTGGACCCCTGCCACATCTATACCTTTGTGTCCTTAATCACTACGCACCCTTTGGATATTATGTCACACCTGGGACATAAGATAATTTATCACTTGCAGACGGATTAGCATCACAGCTCGCTTAGATAAATTTTACTTTAGCCTCAGTCCCAGAGGCCCTTCTTTTATAGCACAGTTTTATCCATTAAAATTATGACTTCCAAAATTCTGTTGTATTTTATGGCTTCCATGAGATATTTATGACTGTTACTGTTTAAGTGGACATTTCTAGAGATTTACTGCAGAAATAATTCAGGCAAATAGCTCAGAAGAGGTACTGCCAATAGCTTGCAGTTTAGGTTTGGTGTTGTTTAAAGACATGCTGTTTTCAGTGTGCATGTAAGTATGGAGTCTTAATGCATAATAATGAAATGTCACTGAATATGTATTCAAAAATCCCTCTCCATATGGACTAGTTCTAGACAAAATCCAAACACTGACTTTTAATCTTCCAAACCCCTTCCTTCCCCAAAGCTGTTTATATTCTTTGCTTTTCTGTAAAGTGTGAGAGATGAAAGCAAAGGCCAGTGAAAAAGAACTTGTAGAGTCAGGCACTTCCACTGGCTCTGTGAGGGGGGGGATATATGAGAGGTGTTTCTCTTTTCCTGGTTGCTTAGTTTGGTCCTAATTGGGGTAATGCTATGGGTGGCCGGGGGCCCGAAGGACAGAGCTCAGGTTGCAGTTTGACAGAGCCAGTGAAGGCTTAACTTGCTGCAAGGGGAAAGTTGATCTCTGCCCCTTTGATCCTTTTAGGACTAGAACTGGTCCTCTAAATCATACTATAGAAAGTCTGAGGATTAGAAGAGTAGCCTCCATGGCCTACAGCTCGTCTCTGTGAGAAGTGACTGATGCTGTCAGGCAACTCAGCAATACACTTCTAGCCTTTTTCTCCTTGAGGTGAGTGTGAAGTCTTTTACAGCATTGCAGCACAGGAGCAGGAAGCACTCTTGTTATCATGCCAGCTTCCATTCTTCCAGCGTGCTCCTATTTTATAACCTTCAGGACCCTGATGCCTTGGTGGAACTGCTCTATTGGGCAGCTGAGGGGAACCCCACGGAAGGTCTCTGGGTACCTTACTGGTAATGACACACCAGGTGACACAAGTGCTGGGTTCAATGACCACACACAGCAAGAGATATTTCACAAAGTGCCCACACTCCCATGGATTTTAGGTAAAAATAACACTTATCCAACCAGGCTTGCAACGCATACTTTGAATTAGAATCCAGATTCCTAAATACTTCTGAAATTTGACAAAAATTACTCTTCAAAACATACATCATCAATAATTTTCACTAGTTAAGTTCATGTAATTCAAGACAAAAGACCAAATCCCTTCCTGCAGCATCGCAATATTTCCGCAATGAGTCAACTTGTAAGAGTGAAAGGCATGAATATGGCCCTCACAAATGCTTAAAGTGTCTGATTCCAAGAGGATTTATCTGTTTGCAGGAACAAATTCATAAGAGGTGACAGGAGGAAAACAGCCAAGTTTAACTGTCGGTTAAGGGTAACCTGTCTTCATCTGTCTGGAAGAGAGATAAGTGTACCTGTGGGAAGATATCCTGACTGCAGATAGCATCAGCTGCAGCTTACTAATGGCTCACTTTGGTCCTAGCATCCCTGGCTCTGTCAAGGAACTGCAGAGCTGCTGCAGAAAGAGAAAGCGTTTAAATTAAAATAATGTGATTTAAGACTGACATGGGTCTTGGACTGACCTTTACACATGGCAAATTTCATCCTTCGAGTTTCTTTCCTCCCCTTTCCTCCCCTCTCTGCCCCCAAAATATGTTCTTTTTCCCTTCACTGCTCTCCCCTGCTGAACTCACTCTATAGAGTTTTGTAACAGAATCTAAAAAACAAGAAACAGACACACTATTGTATGCTCAAACTCATGCAGGACTCTAAAACTAATCTTTGTTCTGGCAAATCTCATGGAGCATTGACTGTTTTGCTGGCTACTTCATTCATCATATGGAAAATGCATTTTAGTGACTACCAATTACAAGAGCCAAACAGTGGCTTTGTCAGTATTACATGGTAACCATTACCTTTGTAATTGCATAGTGACTGATGTTCAGTATGATGTAATGACAGGTTAAATAAATGCATACTAATTTGTCCTGCTAAAAGAAAGGAATGCCAGCATGTTAACACAATTGCAAGCTGTTTTATATGATTATACATGAAGTAAAGGTATATACATTTATCATAAAAGTGGTGTGTAGCTGCTATGTTTCAACTTCTAAAAATTCTTTTTCACCTTTAGAATGTTTAGAGATGTATAATCTCTCTGCATCCTTATTGACAGTGTTTGTAGAAGAAACATTTCAAAATGTGTGGTGTTGGGGTTGTTAAGGACTTCAAATGGGTTCTTTCTTTCTCTGGTAAAATGTTATCTTAGAATTTTTCCTTTATTTATTGAAAACTCAGTTATGAAATATAGTTTTATAACTACTTAAAGCAATGCAGGCCTAAATTTTGGATAGTACATATTGCCATGTATTAAAGAAAAAAATATTAGAAAATTAGTGTAAGGTCAGTTATTTACAAAAATATACCTCATAAATTTAAAGAAAAATTTCTGACAGGACATCTTGATGTGAAAAATTTCAGTGAAACATAATTGGGAGGCTGGAAATAAATCTAAGTGAAGTTTCATGTATGGAGAAATAGAAGTAAAATTAATGGTACCAAACTGAAAATAATAATTACCACAGCTGGGAGTAAAACCTGGAGATTTTTAGTTCTGTGCAGAGAGCGCTAACTCAGGAACCCAAATGAAGAGCATGACAGTGATGTTACCCTGAGCCAGAAAGACCAAGCAGTCACAAAACAGATTCCCTCTGTATCTATATTTCAGTTTGGGTATTTGGGTTAGTTTCCTTTCCCTCTTAGGTCATTGAAAGCCCAGATTTCCCAGCTGGCAACAAGTAGTCCTGTGACTGCCTCCACCACAGCACCAAAATGGCAGGAAAGGTCAGGGTTACTGTTGTCTTTCTTTGGATTTGGCAGGTCCAGAGGAAAAGAAGGAAATTGAGCAATTTGCAAACTTTTGTGCCAGGAAAATGCTTGCCTGAAATCTTTTAGATCCTTTCCCCAAACAATCTTTTACCTCTTTCCTGCATTTTAAATTCACCTTCCAAATCTTCCTCTTCTCTCTAAAATTGATTTGTCTCTCCTCCTGGTCTCCAGATTATGCCTTTCCTAAGTGTTTTAACATTTCATGCTCTTACTATAGGATGTCTTCTATTTCCTTGATATAGCCTGGTCTTGCTTTGCATTTCACAGACCTTTCATGCTACCAACAAGTTCTGGGGCAGGTAAAAGTTCATACAGGAAAAATATTACTTTTCACTATGTGAGGCAATTCACAGTCATCTAGAGCTGTAATTTGGCTTTTAAGTGTTCAATATGTAAATCTTCTGTGGAAATGTTCTTCCAGGCAAATGCAGTGATATCTGGGAGTGTTTCTGCTGTTTGTGATAATAATTCCAATACCAATTTTGTAATGCAGAGGAAAAGGAAAGGGAGAGACAAGATGCTTTCAAAACCTGTATGATAGCCTTGAAGATAAGGTTTTGACTGAATACAATTCCTATACACACAGATGGAGAATGACTCAGGCCTTGAGAATAGTTGGAAGACTTTCCCCTCTGGGTGGAAGTCAGCAATATTCCCATTTTGTTGGAAGGGGTGCCCAAATTGAGAAGTTATATTCCTGTTGTAGCCTTATCTTCTTAGAAGTTACAGAGGTTGGCTTTATCATTTCAGGCTGGATATGTAAAACTGAGGAGGCTAAATGGGATTTTATGCCAAATTAAGGAACAGAAGTCATATAAAAAAATGCAAAAGCATTCTGGCTCTGTTTCTTGTCTGCATGGCAAGAGGCCAAACACAATGAAGCTAAATGCTTTGGAAGATGCCAAAATGCTCCTGTTGCACAGAAGTGCTTGTGGCGTGCGCCATCCAAGTATATCTGCAGGACAAGCTGTGTGAAAGCTGCATCCCTCAGGCTGGTCTGTGAAGGGGTAGTTCCAGTGGGATCAGTCTTCTGGTACCACCTCTGCTGCTACTGTGATCAAGAAAAACTGGCTTCACACAGAAGCCTAAGTAGCAGTGACCATGATAGAAATGTCACAGAGGGGGTGAGGGGACAGAGCCCAGGAGGCAGAGGACCAAGGAGGAGAAGCTGCTCATGTAAAAAAGTGGGTATCACACCATCATCCTGTGGTTTCTATTCCTAATTTCTTACACTAATTTCTTAAAATTAGAAAATTATTCTGCCCTGTCATACTGGGTACAGAAATACTGTTCTGCACATCTTTATGAAGACTCATGGACTTCGGGAATTTTGTCAATTATATACATTCTCTCAGGTATCTTGGACTAAAACACAAAGGAAGCAGTAAAATGTAATGACATCTGGAGCACGTAGCCTTTTTCTGATTCATAATGCACATGAAGATTATATTCTTATGCAGAAGGAATCATCTGCTCCTTCTTTCCAAATATGCACTAGATGTTAGAAGCTGTAAGAAACTTAGACAATCTAGGTTTCAGCTACAGAACAGCAGTATCATATGAGCAATCTTAATTTGTCTTGTCTGCTAAGACTTCAGAACTGACTGCACAGTACCTTCCATACATGGATGTAGTCATTATTAAGGTGTCATTACAGCATACATATATGATTGATCTCTCCTCCAAGCTGGGAGTCTAATTTAGTGAAATTTTACTGTTACCAGGGAGGAGCAATTGCTAGACTGACACGTGCTCTTAACAAATTCTACTAGCTCTGTAAGGTTGCATAATTGTATCCAGTTATTCGGCAATACTTTTTCTCTAACTTCAGGTTACTGTCATGCAATTATGATATAATTACACGGTTATTTCACCTTATAAAACAAAGTAAACCACAAAGATTCTGAGCTTGCTTCAAGGGCCCTGTTTAGCTTTAAGCAGAAGAATAACACAATAATAATAACAAAGTCACTGTGGCTTTCCTTGCACTTGATGCTAAACAGGACTGGGGCAAAATGATGTGCAACGTGCCAAATTTCTAAGTTGCCTTTGAGTCTAAACACAGAAATTCAGTCTCACTGTGGAGTTTTAGCTTATTTAAATGCACTGATCTCCATATACAAATGTGAGCATTATTTGGTCCTTTTCCAATTAGAAAAACAGGGGGACAAGAGATGAGAAAAGATCAACAGTAGAAAGTGCATAGTTTCAACTATTCATGGGTGCATTTCTAAATTTAACTAGACTTCTATTTAAATTCCTTCATCTTTGAAATCAAATTTGTTTAAAGTACAGAGGGAAAGCATCCCCAAACTTGCTACTGGCTCTGTGAGTGCTGCAAGTGCCATTTTCCAGGAAATGCACAATGCCTGAAGCTGCACAAAGACCACGCCTGCCTCTGGTGCTGCAAGGTGTTTTGGGCTTCAGTAACGGGTGTGTTGGGCTCCAGAGTTCCTTTGAAACACTTTTACTTTGTCTGCAAGGAATTGAAGCAAGTGGGTTTTATCATGTATGGGCTGGTGTAGCAGTAGAATTTGGGGCTCCCTCTCTGTCCCTGGAGTAGAGAAGGCACAGGAGGCTGCATGCCAAGCTATCTCTCACTGTCTACCAGTGATGGGAGGGCTTTCCCTCTGCAGAGCTGGGAGGTAATTCTACCTCCATGCTAGATCAGGCCTGGGCAGCACGTTGTGTTAAATTACACTTGTGTTGTTTTTGTTATACAGTATGAACTACTACTTAGGGAGACTGGAGTGAAAGCACTGGCAGTCTTTGCTCTGGCATATTGGTGTGGGTGGGGGCTGGAGATGTTTTTGGCCAAAAAAGCAGAATTTTATCTCTCAGGTCTCATCCCTCTTCCTGACACCTCTTCCATTTGCAGCAGTCACAGGAACAGATAGCTGGAGGCCCATGCACTCTTCCAACACAATAAAATCTCCACAGGCAGTGGTTGCCCTTGCTGCATCAACTTCACCCTCTTGTGTTGGAAGAGCTAGAACTGACAAAGGTCCTTTTTCAAATGCTGAAATGTCCAGAACATACCAAAACATTTTAGACCTGGCACATGGGTGCTGCAGGACTCCAGACCACTAATTGTTTGTGACCAAAGTAAGGATTAATCGGTAAGTAAATAAGTAAGTAAACACTGAATGGGGTACAAGAATGCAAAGTAAGGCTGTCCCAGCTGTATGTGTGGAGAAATAGTGCAAATACCTGAAAAGTATGAAATAATAACAAAAAAGACATTTTTTCCACATCTGTGTGATGAGTGATGAGATTTTGTCTATATATTAGCTCTTACAGTAGCACTCAGTTGTACTTACAGTAGCACTCAGTTGCTCTATTTCAAAGAAAGTGGCAACCTCTTTTCTTTAAATCATGTATGTGCATATTTTGAATCACTATAATTTGTAAAGGATTGAAAGTATAAATGCCTTTATCAAACATTAAGGCAGCTGAGCTGGCTTTTAAACTCTTTGTATTTTCAGGAAATCACATTTGAAAATGGTGTATATAGTGTATAGTACTTTAAAAAATGAATGTTTTTAAAATAAACATTTTGAAAAGCATTGCCTACTCAATTCACTGTTCTGTCATTTTAAAAGTCGTAAACTTACCAGTTGATCTCAATCCTCAGCCAGCCCTGCAGCTCTTTCTGGCAACATCTGAAATAAATAGAAGGGGTCTTATTTTGTCTTCAGGTATGTCTATGCAACTCCTCTCGATTGCAAGAGACTTGTATATGCATGTTGTTAGTTTTTATCATGTGAACGAAATCTTTTGTATGAAGTATCTTCACAAGACAGATTTCCCTCTTTTCCCTTCAGTGTTACAGCTTGGTTTTCAATTTGAAATATGATAATGATAGAAAGTATAGAAGCAGAAAGCACAATCCCATGTCAATATAGGCCCAACCTCATAAATGTATAGGTAATGCAACTTTGTCATTTAAAAATGTCTGGTTGAACCAAATTCTCACAAGTAAGTTACATCTGTTTAGAGTAAAGATAAGAATTGAGAAGCAGGCAAAGGCCAAGGGTAGGAAGAGCAGAGTAGAATAAGAAAACACTTGAAGTGTATCCCAGGTAAGATATTGTCATGATCTGAACAACAGATGAACCCTGTCCTTCCTGTCATTGAAGGAAACAAGTCCTTTCTTAGCTGCACATAGTGTCCTCAAATTTTGCCATTGGGCAGTGCCCTGTAATCCTTCAAGATACTTATCACAGAATCATAGAAACATTAGGGCTGGAAAAGACCTTTGAGACCAAGTCCAGCCATCAACACTGCCAGGTCCACCACTAAGCACCACATTTACACATCTCTTTCTTTGAGGTGACAATCCATTGCCTTTGCTTTCTTGGGCAGCCCATAGGTATAGACACCTCTCTTTGGAACCATGAGTATCAAAGCAAGTGGGAATGTTAAACTGGCTTGAGGGAATTCTGTTCCCTGGCATTTTATTATTTTTATATCATTAATCTTATATTTCATTGAGATTTGACTTTTGAAATCAGGAAATATGAATCTATTAATGATGCCCAGTAGAACAACACTCAGATTTGAGGGTCTTGTTAAAATGGGGGGGGTTTGCCTTTTGGATTCCCACGAGACCTTAAAAAGTCTGTTAGGAACAAGAAACAAGATGGAAGTAATGACTTCTGCTTTTATTTTTTGAGCTCTGAAGATTTGGAAATAAAATGCTATTTATCATAAAAAATTATTCTCAAGATAATTGTGGTTCACAGGAGGAATTTAAATTTGCAGTCTGTACACTGTTGTCTTGATACAGTCTCCAGAGGCTGAATGTGTGGGCAGATGCAAGTATAGCAAGTGACCAAAAGAAATGGTCTCCCAGCTGCTCTGGAGAAACAACTTCTGACAGGCCAAAACCAGTCCATGGCATTTTAAGCCATCACAGAGTGGGGCTTTATGCTTCTTGCTCATGACATTTCTGTGCCAGTGGTCCCAACTGGAAGATTTGAAACAAATAATAAAGGGCGCTCCTTCCCAGTGTGCTCAGGTGAGCTTTCCTTGCTACAGGACATCATGGATGGTAACAGCTTAGCAGTCCAGGGACAAAGCTATGGAAGAGAAATTCCACAATGACTCAGTGTCATGAAAAGCAAGTAGATTATTCCTATATTCTCTCATTAAGTCCCTGAGAACCCTCCAGGGAAGTATTTCCGGAGCCTTGTGCCATTACATTCTACCATCATTCTTGGTGACAACATGCTAGTTTTGACTCAGTATGGCCATTAGGTTCTTATGTCCTTGTACTCACCATCAGTGCTTCCAGAGAGTCCTTGGTAGGGTTTGTTAAAAGTAGTAACAATTTTGAAAAAACTGTTAATACAACCCCACCTTGCATCTAGTTTAGACTTGAAAGAACTGGACACATTCAGGAAAAATTCTGAAATACCAGTTTGAATGGGATATACAAGTGAGATTTCCTGACTCAGTTTTAAAAATTGAATGTATATGCTGTTAAGGTGTCCCCTAAAAATTTATTTTGTTTCATAGATTTCAGCAGATAGGGCTATTCGAAACAGAAAACTGTTGGGAAAGAAAGCACCAAAACAGTCTAGAAAGACCAAAAGTGGCTTGTGGCCTTTAATAAATACAGCCCTTCTCTCCCAAGGGAACATGTCACTCTGGTCTTTCTTGCTTGAGAAAACCTCAAAAAAAAAAAAAAAAAAAGCAGTATTTTATATGTTAGGGCAGTATTTCAAAGAAACCTATCTTTTCTTCTGGCATTCTGAACTTTAAAAGAAATGGTAATTCATGACCTTTCCTTCTAGCAACAGCAGCTGATGTGAATAGTTTAGGATGGCACTGAAGACTTCCACCAAAACTGGTGGAAGAGAACACCAAAGAACATGCAGAGATCAGTATGATCTGTTGGTTTTAACTGACTGGTTAGAGCTGAATGGGATGATAAAGAAAAGTAATTTTATTAGATGTCATGATTCTGCTGTGATCCTCACTTCAGACTGAAATCAGTCCGTTCGATCCCAAAGTGATGGTGTCTCTTCTTAACCACACATTATTGTCAATAGGAAGAATGAAGTTCTCTGTTATTTCTTCTGTATGTTAGAGAGAATTTATTCCCCACCTTTTGTGTTTGTCTTTCACAGACTGATTTTTTCACTTCTTTTCACAGATTTTTCTCAGTCATTGAAAGTGAATGGCTTCTCCACCACCATCACCCCTCTGCTCCTGCCTCCTGCTGCATTAAATTAAAGTGCATAAAACAGTACAGCAATTTTCTCCCAGGTCTGTGATCTTCAGTGTTTCCCCAAAGTGGAGGTGAGTAAGGATGATGGCTGGAAGGAGAAAGCATGAGGTGGGATAAAGTTGAATGCCACATTGGAGCCTAAAAGGAACTGTAAAATTGTGGTCATTTAAAAGTGCAAATCTGGTTTACTTTTCAAGTATTAAAAACAGACATTGCCTTTGGCAGCAGTTTGGAGAAATGTGTCTTAGCAAATTTCCTGACTGAACCAAAGAATTATTCAACATTACTTAAAGACTTGAAGCTATGGCTTAAATTGTAATTAGCATACTTGTTATTGGCATTGATGCTTTCCTCTGCAGAAAGCAGATGTAACAGTAAACACAAAAGTGATAAATTTTTTTCTTTTCATCAGTCTTGAAAGTTATTTGGGGATTTTTTTTTCACCATCATGTCATTTGCCCTTCAAAGCTCTATTAACATTATTTGTCCAAAGAATAAAACTAGCCAGAGATGCAGGAGTATTGCAGCACAGTTGGCATGGCAGAAAGCCATTGTGATCAAATGGTGATCCATAAAGGATGTTCTGTAATCCCAAGGAGAAATGCACTGGTGGAAGCAATGAACCACACGGATGTTTTTAGTGATGGCAGTGGCTGACGTTCAGAGCATTTAGCATTTGGCAGTCATGAGCAGCCAGCCCAGGCAGAAGAGAAATTTGGAACCATCTGAGATGTCTTCAGAGCTAACAATTCACTTCTGTTCCTTTGTTATGAAGTTGACAATCTGGAATTCATGGCTTGCCTGGTGATCAGCTGCCCTAAAGAAGGGAAATTAATCAGCCTTTTTCTATGATTCAGTGTTTTCTTACATTATATATGGTCTATCCTGTGGCACTTTATTTCAGACAGTGCTTTGGCCTGACATTCATCTTCTCAAATCCATACCATAACTCAGACAGAAGTCTCAGGAGCCTTATCCTGAAACTCTGGGGGTAAAAAAAACCAGACTAAACCAAACCAAACCAAAAACCGAAACAAAAAACTACAACAACAACAAAAACCAAAACAAAACAGAAACCAAAACAAAGAAAGAGGAAAAAGTCGATTTGTGGAGGAATCCTCCAAACCTTAGAATTCTCCACTTTAGAAGCCTAAAATAAGCAAATCATATATGATTCCAGTTTAAAGAAATAAAAATCTTAAACATTCTCACAGCAAGGATTTAGTAATTAATGAAATTCATTATGAAAAGAAGGTCTGAAGAGCTGAACAGTATTCAGATTTGTGAAAAGCAGTCGACAGAAGGGGTGGCCAGAGTATGCTGGCCATTCCTTTGAAGGTTTCTGAAGATATTTCCCTCTTATATAAAATGAAAACCAAATCTTTTGGAAAGTGAGATACATCAAAACAGTGAAAGAAATATCCTGGAAAGTGATCTGTAGCAAACATTTGCTTTCAGGGCAAAAACTTTTATTGATCTAATTGGTTTGATGTGCAAAAGATTCAGGTCTTTCCAATGCCTGATTTAGAGTGGATTTTTCAGGTGAAATCATCTCAGCACAGGCAGGAAATGATGTCTTCCATCCTAGTATCTAAAACACTGAAAACACGTAGTGAGGGAGAGAGAGAGAGAGAGAGAGAGAGAGACAGTGGAATTCACTTAATTTGTTTTAGATACCTAAAAGGTAAATGTCTTCGTGTGAACTAATGTCTCCCTTTATAATCAGACCTGGGTTTAGGCAGAAAGTGTGTGCCTCTGGGGTGCAATGAGCTTGTCATAACTGTGCCTCTGTGTCAGAATGTTTGCCTTAGGATCCATGTCCAGTCTTCAAAAGTGATCTGGCACCGAGACTCCAGTGTTAATGTTCAATATGTAGTTACATGCCTGAAACCTGGATTTATTTCAAGTCCTCGATTAACCTAGTTTATGCACAAAAAATTCTAGATTCTGAAATCTTTCTCGTTCCCCATCAGGCAGAGAAAAAATCAACACTTTAATTTTGTTGCATCTTCATCAATTTGAGAAAGTGCATAAATAATTAATTCATATGGAGGCATCTGCTAAGCAAACATCTAAACCCAAACCAGGCATTTAAGCTCTAAAATACCTCCTTCAAACCTCTATACGAAAAAAATTACCTTTCACGAGCACTTTACTGAAGCCAGTATTTCTCAAAAAAAGGCACCAATGAAAGAGCAAGATTTTGTCAAAGCTTCAGCTTTGTAAACATTTTCCAACAAGATTGCTTTAAAAAGATGTAATTCTATGAGTTGAAAAAATTCAGCTGTGTCCTCACCCTCAAAAAAACAGAAGTTGGTATCCATTGAAATACAGCATAAAGCAGCATATTCCATCACTGGGGAAGTCTAACGTGTGGACGCAGAGCGGGGAAGGCAGATGTGCTGTTCCCTCTGTGGCATTTTTCCCATCCACATGGAAACACCTTTATGAGGGCTGCCTGTCTCCTGTGCTGCAAAAAGAGAACAGGCCAGTGCAAAGACTGTTCAAAATAAATGTACCACACGGTCCTGCAGAAAGTGTCTTCTTTGCTAATGCTTACCTACTTCTTCTTCAGTCATGAAGAAAGTAAGAGACAAAACATATTACACCCTTTATTGCCTTTGCAAGTGATATTTTTCTGTTTGGTAAAAATGTGTGTTATTGTTTATTTTTAAATTCCTCTGCCAGGCTGACATCATGCTCTGCACATTATGAGAAAAAATACTGCAGGGATTTTTCTTTTTTTTCTTACTTTCCAGAGAATGTAGTGTTGCAACTACTGGCAAGTTTCATAGACAAACAGTGAACGGATGTACCACATTTAACTCCTCATTGGACCATTTATCTTCACAAAGCAGAATTTTTTTTTCTTAAAAGATACCATTTGTCAAAGGTACCAGGCAGCCACCAATGTGACCTCCACTTGAAATATCAGCTCCTAGAATACTGTCTTTTCATGTTTATACTATCAAGCCCCCACATTTCTCCAATTCAGCCTCAGGGAATAAATAAAATTTGAAGTTTTTAGCTCATACCTAATTCTCCTACCTAACTACTTCCTTCATTTGCCCTGGCCCCTCCCTCTATTCCAGGTACTTTGTCTTGACCCTGGCTTCCCACAGTCCTGACTTGTTTTTTCTCTTGCCCCTCAGTGTGCCTTTTCAGCTTTTCTCTAATTCCAAAAGTTGATACTAAAGTTACTATGTTGGGGGGTGTGTCCTTATTTTAATGTGGACTTGAAATCAGTCTGACTCTTACTCTGAATGGCTTTTGTTCATACAAAGGAATGTGAAGGAATGAGGAATGAAAGACTTCTTTTCTCAGTAATTGGTAGTAATGTAGTCTCTGATCACAACAAATTCTTTGGGTTGGCCCTCATGGCTTACTTAGAAAGGGAAGTGTTTTCCACTTTAGATGCCGGCATTCTCCCTGTTGGATTACCTGGGCCAACCCATAATCTGCTGTGGCTGTTTCAAATATAATAAAGTCCTTAGGAGTCTGTGCTCCACTTCATGAGAGCTCACTTCAAGAAGGTTTTTCTTTCATGATGCACCAAAGTGTAAATAAAAGACAAATCCCCAAAGCTCTTGAAAGGAAAAAGAGGTGGGGACAGGGCCAGTAACAAAAACAACATCTCAGACTTGATCTCATCCTACCTTGTTGGGATGTTATTCTGGCTCTTGACAGGACAGGATTAACTTTTGCGGGAGCCAGGAGTGTTTCATGGCCAAGACCTGGAGGTTTTTCTATACCACATCATGTAATTTTCTGGGAATAGGGGAGTGGGTCCCTTGTGGTGATGTAAGCCTAATGTGGAGCGAGCAGTCAGGTAGTGCTGCTTCCCTCTGTTACCGATATTGTAGCTGCTATGGCTTGGTTTTCTTGTTTCATGGCAGTTTCTGGTAAATTGTTTTTATCTCAGCCTGTGATCTTCACCTTTCCTGCCTCAAATTCTCCTCTCTATCCTGCCACGTGGGGAGGCAGCAGTGAGAGAGCAGCACCTGGTTTGGAGTGCTTCAGTGGGAGCACTAAATTGGGGAATACCATTCCTAGACCACGACAGATGTTTACAATGTTGAGAAAACAGGAAGAAAAAAACCTGAGGCTTCTATAAAAATTTAATAATATACCTCCTCTACCCTGCCCACTCTGACATCAGTTGTCCTCTACTGTTTTTCAAAGAAGTGACTGCAATAGACACAGCAGAGCAAGGGAGAAAAAAATTGCTCCTCCTAGTTTCAATGTCTCCATTTGTCCCGTTAAGGAAGGCTTTAGAAAGAAACTTACTAAGTTGGACCAAGCAACCCGATCTTGCAATCAGCTCCACAGTCAGTGAGACTCTGCACAGGCCCAAGAGACTGGGGAGGGAACCTCTAATGACCTGGCTGTAGATCAAGATCAAAAGACATTTACCTTTTATTTCATGAGACATCAAGCTAATGAAATGTTGTAGAGGTGGTGTTGAACCAAAACACTGTCTCTGAGCCCCATTTGAGAATAGAAAGAGTCAGAACTTAAAGTCAGAATTAAGCTCTGAAATTTATGGCCGTTTTTATTGGTGTGCTGAAGTGAACAAAATCCCAGCTCATTGAATGCTGGAGGAGAGTTATCTCACAGATCAAGACCTTAACTCTTCCTCTTGCATGTAGGTTAAAGTTTGCTTGTTCATTTCCCATAAGAGTCATCTTGGCTCTGTCTGTATTGGTAAATTAAAGGTGATTGGAATAGTTCTCTGGCACTGAGGCCAACCCACACGTGAGAACTTGTGTCCACATTGTTAACTGCTCTTGCCCTCCAGAACGGGATGACTGTATCCCAAACTATCTGTTTGAAATGATCCTTGGCCCACTTTGGGGGTGATAGCGCAGCCCACCCTTGGAAAAGGGCCTGGATAACCCCATCTACTAAGATAAGAGTGTGGCTGTAAACAGCATGTCTGGATGGAATACACAAAACCACCCCAAAACTCATAGTGTTAAAGAGGTAGATGACCATAAACCAGAGTAAATAGCGATGAAGGAATTACAGAGACTTTTGAAGCAAAGAAGGAACAAGCTTGAAAGGAAATATAAAAGAAGGACCTCAATTTGTATTGGGGATGGAGATCATAGTGTGGAAACAGCAGCATTCAATACCTAATGTGCCCCCTGCAGAGACACCCTGCAGCATCCTCACCTCTGACAGGCAGAGCAGAGCCAGCTCCCCACGGAGCAGTCAGCACCTGGAGAACAGGCAGGAGGCATGGGAGCCCACCCCAGTGACAAGCCCCGACCTGTGGAGGCATCAGTGGGCTGCAGGGAGCAGCAGGGCTAAGTGGACAGCTGGAGATCCCCCATGACTGAGTGTGTGCATGTTTGCATGTGCATGTGAGTTTTGAGTGTTTTGGGATTCAGCCTGGAAGAGTGTTGAGAGGTTTGTAGGTGTTTATTAACATGTTAGAAATGTGATTCCTCTGTTATATTACTGATATTTTTCTCATGAGAGGGCCAGCATCCTATCTGCAACATGTACTTCAGCTGCTCCTTTGGAGATGTTCTCCCACTAAATGCCAGGAAATAAGCAGTGTCTAAAAGAGTAATATAAGAACTGGTACAAATATAAGAAAACTTGGATCCCCCCCTTTTTTAAGTGAAATGCAGCAAATGTTGTGGAAAATGGCACATCATCAACTGGTGAGCAGTTTGAGAGAATTATGTGCAATAATCCTTTACCTTTCTGACTTCACCAGGTCTTTAATAATTTTTATTTACGTATTTTTACATTAAAATTTTAAGTTTCAGTTTGGACCCTGGTATGCACTGGTATGATGGTGGCTAGAAGGTCACATCTATAACTCCACAAGATTTCAGAGTCAGTCCCTGCACAATCTGTGCATGGGGATTCAATCTGACAGTGGTGACACACACACAGAGCCCCTGTAGCACTGGTAAGAGCAATTTTCATGCAAGTTATTTATGGGGAGAGACACCTCACCTTGCTTTGGCACCTAATTTGGTGTTTAGTGAGACAATGGTAGAAAAGAAATCTCTTTTGAGATGGAGGAGGCAGCATCTTGGAGAGCCCCCAGAAGAAGATAGGGTGCTCTGGGTGTTGGTGCAGGCAGGCAGCCTCTTCCCCTAGAGACCCTTGAAAATATTTTCTCTCCACTGGGTGGGCAGTGGTGCATGAGGAACTGCCTGAAACCTTGGTATGCATTTGTTGCAGGCTGACTGGACCTCAGCTGGTAAGTCCTTTGGGCCTGATCTAACACCTAGTAAAGAAATTGGAAATTATCTCATTTGTTCCACTGAGTTTCACAGGCTTTTTTATACATCTGCTTTTCTCCCTCTCTTCTCTCTTGTGATTAATATAGATTGCACAAGAGGAGTAAATATTTAAATACAAACATTCTCACATGAAGACCATTTTTTTTGTTTGTTTGTTTTGGGGGTTTTTTTTTTTTGAAGTGGGCGAAGACAGCAAGGTGCCTTTTCAGACTACTTCAGTGTCAATTGTTCACTCTTCACCCGCATCTATTGAATGCAGAAATCCCCAGACAACTTTGAAGGAAATATTTTGACTAATGAAGGACTAATATTTGTGGTTGCTTTAATTGCATATGATTTAGAGTAACAGTCATAAAGTGAAGAACAACAGTCATAAAGTGTAGCACTATTTTAAATTTGGATATTCTCAGCAGGGACTCAATGAAGTCTGGGAAAGGCAGGTAGAATAAAAAACATGCCTTGCAAATACTTTATTGCTCTTCTATGGCATGTAAGACTTCAGTAAGATTTGTCTTTTGTTGAGGAAGCAAAAAAAAATTAGGTTCTCAACATTCTGACATATTAACTAATGTTAAAAACATTAGTGCTGAGGTGAAATTGCTTCACATATTATCAGTGACTTTATTGTTAGGTCCGCTCTGGTCCTAAATTTAGTTTCTGCCTGACCTAAATTCTTTCTACTCACTCTGTTTATAAATTTAAGACTAGCCCTACAAGGGAATTTAGGCATGACTTCACTGCACCTAACTTGCTGTCTGCATCCAGATCCTTGAAATAGCTACTCACTGAATGGCCACTGAGGAGTACAGCACCCATTTAAATTAACGAGGGTTAGGCTCCTAAATAGGCTTCTAAGGCACACTTTTAGGTGCCATTGGTGAGCCTGCTGTAACTTGCAGGGAAGGAGTGCAAGTAAGACAACATGGCTTGATGATAAAGTTGCAGCAACTAATTCTTGAAGTGATAGCCTCAAAGAATAATAGCTAACAAATGTTTTGGACTGTATCTGGAAAGGATTTGAACATTTCCTCACATGGCAAATGTGGCAGCTGGTATTCACAACCAGCCACTAACTGAACGGGGACATGCCTACAGCACTCATTTGGGAATGCTGGCATCTCCCTTATTCAGCAGGCTAGACACTCATCTTTAGCCTGTGTGGGACTGAATTTAATAACCCAAGTCATCTTTTTAAACCAATGTATCAAAATCACCTCATTTAGCAATATGTGGTTGTCTCACTCTTTTTGTTTAAATTATGGCCAGCAGTGGTGGCACTCAGATTTCATGTTATACATTAGTCTACACAACAATGTGCTCTCTGGACTATTACTGTATTTTAGCAAATGACCATATACTGAAAAATGCATCAGAAGTCTGGACCGCAGTGACCATGATTGATCATAAACACATGATGCAATCAGTGAGCAACTGGCTCATGGGTTGGGCACAGAGGGTTACAGTGAATGGGGTGACATCAGGCTGGCCACTGGTCACTCGTGGGGTTCCACAGGTCTCTGTCTTAGGCCTTGTGCTTTTCAACCTCTCCAGAAAACACTTGGAAGCACAACTTGAAGGAATACTAAGCAAGTTTGCAGATGATACAAAATGCGGAGGAGCTGTTGACCTCCTGGAAGGCAGAGGGACCCGGCAGAGAGACCTTGACAAGTTAGAGAGATGGGCAATCAACAAGCAAAGGAAGTTTAACAAGTGCAGATGCTGAATTCTGTATCTGGAACGGAACAATCCGGGTTGTGTGTGTAGACTGAGGAATGAAAGGCTGGAGGGAAATGCTGTGGAAAGGGACTTGGGGGTCCTGGTCAATGGCAAGCTGAACATGAGCCAGCAGTGCCCTGGCAGTCAGGAAGGCCAAGCATGTCCTGGGGTGCATCAGGCACAGCATCGCCAGCTGGGCAAGGGAGGGGATTGTCCCGCTCTGCTCTGCGCTGTGGTGGCCTCATCTGAGTACAGTTTTGGGCACCACAACACAAAAATATTGAGCTATTAGAAAACATCCAAAGGAGGGCCACAAAGATGGTAAAGGATCTGGAGGGGAAGCCGTATGAGGAGTGGCCGAGTCACTTGGTCTGTTCAGCCTGGAGAAGAGCAGACTGAGGGGAGTCCTCATTGCAGTCTACAATTCCTTCACAAGGGGAAGTGAAGGGTCAAGAAGGAAGTATCAATCTTTTCACTTCTGTGACCAGTGATAGGACTCAAGGAAATGGCGTTAAGCTGAATAAGGGGAGGATTAGGATGTCAGGATGTCAGGAAAAGGTTTTTCATCCAGAGGGTGGTTGGGCACTGGGACTGGCTCCCCAGGGAAGTGGTCACTGCACCAAGCCTGACAGAGTTCAAGAAGCGTTTGGACAACTTGCCTCTCTGGACCATGATTCCCATATTCTTATTTGTCACGGCAGTTCAGCTGTAGTAATAGGGCAGTACTGCCTTAAAAATGGGGTATGCATTCCATGGGTTCAGTCTCAGAAATCTCTGGAGAGACTAGAGTCCAGGTTTCCCCTTTACTGGGGAGTGGTGCAACCAGTAGACTCATAAGTGAAAGGTTTCTTTGCCTGTTTCTTTTTGAGAAGGTTGGTAGGGGTGATTTACTTTCACAAAAGAGACTCATCTAGCACTGATGTAAACAGAAAGGCTTTGGAGAAGGGTTTGTGCCTGGACTTGACTTTAGGCAGCACTTAAACTTTCTGGATCTTTTTCTTCCCCTAGATTTTACAACCTTTTATGAACTAGTTTGGAGTCTTGTATGCATAAACTGGTATTACTGGGGTCATATACCCATCTTCAAGTCCTAGTTTGGCACTTATATATCTTGCCTTAAATTGCACAGGAAGGTCTGTATAAGAGCCAGGAGCTGAATATGAAGTCTACATGTCCTGCAGTTACCTAAAACTGACCTGTTTTGGCTTCCTCCTCAGCTCTACAACAATATTTATTACAATTTAAAATTCTGTAGCACTGACTTTCCTGGATTTCTGGGTTTGTGGGTTGGATGTACAGTAAGCATTTGTGAGCATTCATTCATCCTTTACTTTCAGAAAAATAGCTGACTGTAGGTGCCTGGAAAATTTTATCTGATTTGACTGCAGAGATCTATCTCCTAGATATTTAGCTTGGCAAAGTTTAGCAAAGACTGTCATCATCATCTCCAGCTTAGAACCAGAGGTCCCCTCAAGACCTTGGAAAGCTGTATGGTACAATCCCATCAACACAGGACTTTTTCTACCTCCTCCCCCAACTCACGATTCTCCTTCTAGGAGATCACAGCTGCCTGTGATCCAAGGCTTAGTTTTGATACAGCCCAGCTGTGCAACCTTAGCTCAAACTTTAAGGAAAATATTGAGTTATGAGAAAGAGCTGTGAGAAAGTACGTAGAATAGAATCAGCCAAATTATAAGGTAGAATTGAAGGCAGAGGTAAGATCACTGGCATGGGTCACAAATGAGAGATTCAAGGAGAAAAACACTGACAAGGAAAGTTATAAAGTCTCACAGGAAAAGAGATGGAAGATGGCAACTCAGTGACACCAAGAACTAGCTTGCTCCCAGAAGCAGCAGCAAAAGCTGATACTTTCCACCTGACAGATGCTGTCCTGGCGAGCAAGGTCCTGAAGGGTGTTTACTGGGGTGGGGGGGGGGAACATGCTGATGCTTAGCCTCATACCTAATGCTAATGCTTTCCACCTCACTTCCTAGTTATCTGTTATGTGCCCTATTCAATACATAACTGTCCTGTGGGGTTTTTTATTGGTTATACCCTATTTTGTGAGTCTGTCCCTTCATACATGGTAAGAGATGCCTGAATCTTAAAGAGAGTTGGGGGACAGAAATATAACCTGTTAAAACATGGCTCTGTACTGCTGTACCTTAACACAGAGCACTATAGTATTGTACAGGGTGCAGTTAAATCGTTAGTGATATTTTTATATTGCATGTTTTCTTCCCAGGAACCATTACACTTAAGATGTGCTAGTTCTAGTGGGTTAGAAATCTACAGCTGCCTGACTGGAGACACATACCAGTCTAACCTTGTAATACAAAGAATGGGAAATATCCCAGAGGAGCTCAGTGTTTGAAAAGAAAAATATCAAGACCGACACAGCTCTCCCTATGCCAGCTTAGCAAAGGAAAGAGGTTATTGAGATACATTCTCACTTTACTTTTGCTAGCACGAGTAGTGGAGAACAGAAGGCTAAGAAATAACACTGGTAGCACAGTGTGTGGCTGTAAATACCCACAACACTGGCAATTAAAATATTTCTTGCCATGCTTAAAGACCACATTTACACTTCCATGTTGCCATCTGTAGAAGACTGATGGTACCTAAGTCTGCATGAGATGTCTCAGCTCTTCTCAGGTTTGGGCATACAACCTAGGAGGTAAAAATTATGATATATCAAGAATTGTTGGCAGAAGAACAGCAAACTTTTCAAATTTAGGGGTGCCTAAAATTAGGAATCATACTTTTTTCATTACTGTGAAATCTTACTTCATTTTGCTGTAGTGGTTAACAAACAGAACAAGGCAACTTTAGTAGCCTGAATGTTGAAAAAGGGAACTTGTGATTATTGGCATGAATAAAGTTGTCAAAATGTTCCCTCTCTTGATGTAGTGTCAGGAGCTTTTGGATCTTTGTTAATATTCTGCCTTTCTCAGTTGTTTATTCCTGTATTTATTCGATAGTACTTCCTTTGAGTGTAACTCTGCTTATCTAAAGTAGAAGATGGTGAAGTAGAACACTCTGGAAACTGCATATTAATGTATCATGCCTTTTATTTATAAACTCCAGGCTTCTTCAGATTTTTCTTTTATTCCTGTATAAATGTGAACTTTTCAACTTGGATAGTCTCGTAAAGCATAAAAAAAAAGTACAAAAATTGCCAGTAGAAACATATATCTTAAAGTAATTCATATTTTGGCATATCAAGTCCTCAGTTATTTTATAATGGTTACTTTATATTGTTCCTTTTATTAGATTTCTTTCTTCTTTTTTTTTTTTTCCTACATTCAACTGATTATGTCCATGGAAACTAGCCCTAATTGTAGCTTTACAGGCAGGCCGTGTTTTCCATCATTGGCACATATTGATGTAAATCACTGGGGAGTAGCACAGAACAGAGCTGCTGTTTTCTGTTATGCTGCAAATCAGAACAAAATTGGTATTTCTGATTAATCATTTTTGCAAGTGACCTACCAATTCCCTGCCAGATTATCATGTAATAAATAAAAGCATCACCAAGGATATTAGGCTCAGCACTGATCAAAAAAAAGGATAATCTTTCAAGGTACATGTTTCTAAGTTTGCACTTACTAAAGTGGCCTTCACAACCTAAGTTCATTTTACCCATAAAAAGCCTAAATGTTCTTCCTGTAGGTACAGAGACGTACATATCATCCCTTTCTTCACTCTTGATGCAGGATGCATGCAGCCTGTGATACCTCTATCCAGGCTGCTGCAGGGATGCACAGACCATACCATTAGTGCAAGAATACCTCCAAACCCTGCTTTGCTAAATGGCTCTGTGATGATTGTGAGACTTGGGAAAGCTGGGACACTGCTAAACACAAAGGGAGCCTTGGAAAAAGTCTTTTTTTGCCATCAAGACACCACTGAGACTTCCAGAGTTGTGGGGAATGCGCCAGCAGAAACTCAGCAGAGGGTCAGCAGCAACCAAGGGCTGGGGAGAACTTCTTTTGCACTGCTGGGGGGCTATGGTGGGCAGCCTGCCCACACATGTCGATCACCCCAGCTCGGGGCAGAGAAAGGGCTCTGAGTGAGCTTCTCCTCTCCTGGCCAGCCAGGCCACAGAGACCTGCCACAGAGAGGGATGCTTTGGGCCAGGGAAGGTGAGCCAGAATGCCTGCTTGGGACCTGGCACGTGCTCCCCAGCTGCTGCTGCGCTCAGTGGGAGGATGGGGGAGGTTTTGTCCATCAGTGCTGCCCAACAGTGGGCTCTTGGTGCACTGGGGTGAGGGCAAGGGGGTGGCAGTCAGCCTTGGCAGACCTCATAAACGCCACAGAGACACCAATGCTGGGCAGATACTGAGGCCAGTCTCTAACAAATGCTGCTACTCCTTTGCAATTTAGCCCTGTTTTGGCAGTTGCATGGACTAATCACTATCCATTTCTTTAAAGCCAAAGGTCCTTGGCAGAAGACAATACATGTCTCCTAGGGGCCATCCCAGCCCTTTTGGTTCTCTGTAGCATGAGGATTTCAGATAGCACACTGATGAGTGTGCTCTGCCCAGGCAGATAAGGAAAGCCTTCTGTCAATATGGTTTTGATCTCTGGCTTTTTCCAACCCACTGTCTTTGGGAGGGCTAAACTCAAATTTCAAGCTCCTGTTGTGAAACTCTCCATTGTACTTTTCTGTATGCTCTTCATAATATGAAAAAGAGATATAATTTTAGTTGTAACTGTTGCTTCTTCTGTGTTAATTCAACACACACTTGTCTTTGACTGAAGGCTTTGTTGACTTTATGAAAAATTTGCTTTAAAACACCTGAAAGTTACAAAAAATAATTTTTTTCCACTTTCAGCCTCTGAGACTTTGAGTCTGCTCTATGTATTCTACAAAACCTCATGAATTACAAGTACTGAAATGTACAAAGGTGTATTAAAATGTTTTTGCATTTATGATTTTTTTCTTTCTCCAGCATTAGATAGTATTAATTTGACAGGAAAGCTAGAAATATAATGTCACAACAGAAGCACTGGAGTTTAGCTGTTAGAATCTCTGAGCTCAGGCACATATGCTCTCCTAACAACACTGCTCATTCAATCACATTCTAGCAGCCTCCCGTCAGGAAGCGCTGATTTGTTTAACTCTATTAAGCTTAGATAAGAAAGGTAAATAATATGTCACCCAATATAAGACAACCACTCCAAAATAAGTTTGACATTGGCCAATAATCACTCTAACATTTTTGTGGCTTTAGCAGCTTTGGAGGCTGTTGAATGGCACAATGGAGGAAAAAAAAGAGAGCAGGAGAGCGAACGCCTGCTTGTTGCTTTAGCCTATTTGAGATGAATTATTGGGAAGGACAGCCAACACTCAGGCTAAACGCTAACAGATGTGGCGCCGAATGTGCCATTGAGACGCTGGTGGTTTGCTGTGCAGCGGTAGGAAGTGGCCACAGTGGGTGGCAATGGGAGTCGGTGTCCGGCCGGTGAGTGGGGGGGCTGGGGGGGCCACAGCCCCAGCTTCCCAGAGAAATCCCACCCATTAGTGAGTCTGACACTGCAGCTAAGTACAGCATTTGGGTTTTTTACCTGATTTCTGCCAGGAAACATCTTGTTACTAGGCATGTCTGTGACAGCAACTTTGAGCATGAGGCAGGAGAAAGGACTCAGGTCTATTTGCGGTCATGGGCAGCTCTAAAACTGCTCGTTGGATAGGAGCTGTACAGACCAGCCACCAAACGCTACAAGGCCTGAAGAGAGAGGTCTCCCTCAGCTCACTGGACTCATTCACTCAGGTTGTGATGAAGAAATAACTTTGCCATTGATATGTTTAGGAAGAGTTTTCACAAAGTCACTAATGGATTTTGGTGTAAGATGGGGCTGGTATCCATTAAGAGCCAGTCTGGGGTGTACTGGGCAGCCGTGTGGTGTGACAAAAACTGACTGGTTGCTTCACCTTGCAGACATCCACCAGTTGTTTTCCAACAGAACTGTTTTTGCAGCTTCTTGGCATGTAAATTACAGTGGCATAGCTGTGTGTCGAAACCTGACAAAGTCGTAGTAAACTGGTTGAATGCCTTGTGGTGTTCAAGGACTCAGTTAGATGGACAAAAAGGTTTTCAACACGAAAAATAATATTGCATAGTGATGTGGGAGGTCAGTCAAGGAGCACCAAAAACAATAGCAAAGACCCACACAGGGAGATGCAATTAACTTGTGAGCAGACTAAATCCCAAAGTTTGCCCAGAAAAAGCCATCACTGGACATTCAATTAAGGCATTCTTATCACAAGCTGGTTTCAGAATAGAGCAGAAGATGGTTTGCTGTCCAAGATACACTCTATCCCCTCCCACCTTCCTGATTCACAAAGGATAAGAAAAGGGGACAGCCAATGAAGTTTTTTTCAGACCCATGCTCAGAATGCAAGTAATTTCTGCCACTGATGGTCACTGATTATTTTAATGGACGACTCAGTTTGACACAGCAAAAAATGTCAGTGAAGTGAAGATTGTCATGACTTCCTCCTAGTCTCAGCCCTTTTTTAGGTTTGACTATATCCTGCTCTATACTCTTCCTGGGATGTATATGAAATAATTTAATATTAAATGTCTTTTCTTTATCCACTGTGTCTTCGGACCTTCATTTGTGGGGAAAGGGAAAAAGCAGACCATTTCTTGTTTTTTCCCTTTCCCTTTCCCTTTCCCTTTCCCTTTCCCTTTCCCTTTCCCTTTCCCTTTCCCTTTCCCTTTCCCTTTCCCTTTCCCTTTCCCTTTCCCTTTCCCTTTCCCTTTCCCTGCTTGAACTGGTCAAATCCATGTTCCCCAGGTCAAAGAGTTAATCATTGGAAGTTGGATTTCTTATCCATCACTCTGGTTTCTTGCCTGCCAGATGAGACAGAACAGTACTGTAGTCAAAAGGCTCCTAAAGCCAAAGCAGCAGCCTTTTAAAATTATTTCTCCCAGCTTGATAAATTTCATAGCTCTTAGGAAAGGAAGCTGTAGACCGTTCACCAGCAGCAATCTGTAGATGTAAGTTTGGTGGACATCTGTCAGGAATGACACAGGCAATGTTACCTCTGCATTTGGGGTGGCTTGGAGACCTGCAGTTCCCAGCCATCTCTGTGGATGGAGTCCACCCAGTGGAGGATCAAGGCCTGCTTCATCCCTCAGTGTAGAGGCTGCATGTCACTATGGCAATATCTCACAAGCCTGATCCTTCACTTAAGTGGAGGTGAGATTATGAACTTTTTATTTTGTGAAAATCTTAACAGCACTGAAAAGCAGGATTTTGGCTCCTTCTTACAGTGTGACAGATTATGCTGGAGACCACAAGAATTGGATAGGTAGTCTGTATTCGAAGTCCAAGTTTAAATTGCTCTGAAAATATCTGTTTTAGTTGACTATTGTATGTGGGAATATCATTCCTAGTACTTTCATGAAACTGCTGACATTGAGTTTGAAATAATTTTAATGTAAGGAACACAAATAAACAACTCATAGACTTGAATGCCCTATAAACCACTCTGGTGCCTCCTATGCAGGTCAGTCTGGCAAATACATAATTATCAGAGCTATTACCAGACTGAATTTAATTACGGGGCAAAATACAGCTGAAAACTTTGCAGGGACAAAAGCATCAAAATTACAAAACCCTGTCATTATGCAGCAATAAAGACATCAGGGTCGAAAAGCTATTTTCCAAAACTCTTCCAGGGTTCTCTGCTCTTGATATTGTTGTGTTCACCAAAGCAGCTGGTTTTTAAGGGTGTTTGCCCTTTCTTTAGGTCACAGTTTCCCATGACCTGGCCAGATTTGAATGCAAGTTTCAGTGACTACAGAAAAAAAACCAAAATATGCCTTTCTGGCTCACCACCCAGGCATGGATTTATCCATGTATGTGCAGGAGAACTGGCAGGGATGGAGAGAACTGTGAAACTTTCTCACCCCATTGCTGCCTGGGTAGAAAGCAGATATTGTTTGATATGACTAATCTCAGCCACTTGCACAGGCTTTTCCAACAGTCCTGTGTTTTTCAAATGCCAGTCTTTGTGGATTTTGGATTTCTTATTTAGATCTTTTGCTTTCTTTGCCCATATTTCCTTGAGCAATCTGGAATATATTTGTTATTTTATCACTTGCATTACCTGTAGTTGTAAAGTACTGGTAAACCACTTTCTGGAAATGCCACAAGAGAATATTCTTTAGAATTACAATTGAGTTGCAGTGGGATGAGCTTAACATTTAACTGTTTTGTCTCACTTCCCTCCCTCACTTTGTGAAGTTGCTAGAGAGGAACTTGAGTTGCAAAGCTGGCTCCAGACAATGTTTCCAAAATTCAGCTAGCTGGAATCTGTGCTTTTGCCTCAGTTTTTGAACAGCTGATATAAACCAGTAGACATCCACTGATTTCAAAACTTCTGCTGTTGGATTATGCCAGCTGAACTCTGGCCCATTTTGCATCTCGCCATGCCTCACCGCAGTAAGCAGTGAGTGCAGAAAGCACACACTTCTCCATTGTAGCCACCCCTAAAAATGGACCCAGACCCTAAGGTAATCGTGTGACTATAGGAAATGTTTTTTGAGTAGGAATTCATTTGAGAGAGGGAAATAATTCAATGAAAAGGGTGGGTGCGCAGAAAAAACTTCTCTCTGTTCGTGAGCAAGGTCCCTGTGAGCGCATCTCAGTCTAGCAGCCAGGGCTATGACACTTATTTCATAAAGATGCCGAGATATTTTTGAGTTCTGCTCAACATTGTTACACTAAGGCTTTTGAAAAAGTAAAGAGATCTTTTAGTTCTTGTTTCCAAATGATACAGAAGAGAGAACTACATTTTCTGACAAAGACAGAAGACTGGATAAATGTGTTTCCTTCTTTCCAGTGATTTGAAGACTATAAATCATTATAGTCATGTACTCAGCAAGGATTCCCGGTTACTTGAAAATATCTGCTGCGTTTTCAGTTTTCTACACTTCTGAACAATAGATTAATGAAATGGCTTTTTCTTTTCTGATCAGAGAGGCTGACTTGCAACTTGCACTGTTACTTCTGAGTAAAACAACTGGACTTTGAACATAGCTTAAACAGTTCCCTGCAAAATCTCTCATATGATGTAACTTTCAGTTACAACAAGGTCTCATTTTAACTGTAAGAGATCATATAGGAAATTAGTCACAGAACACAGTACTGAATGCATCATTATTTCCTAAATTTATCTAGGAAAGAGATTTCTTGTACTGCTAAATTATATGATTCTGCAGGCTCTATTTCCATCCCCAATCAGAAAGAAAAGGCAAGTATTTTTGTCTATGAAGTTCCCAATACACACTCTGAGTAGAGTAAAATCATTACTTTTAGTATAAATTCACACTTCAAAGGGAAAAGTTGTTAGGGTACAGTAAGTAAACTTCTACTTAGGGAAACATCAAAACAAAACTGTTGAAAGAATGTGAATAACTAAAAAATGTAGTTTTAAGATTCATAAATGTCTATGTTTTCCTATTGGCAGCTTTGGTTTTAACTGCCAGGCTTTTAATTATTGGCTAAAAGTTTCTTACAAAACCTATACTTGATCCTAGTCGTACATCTGTAATCTTTCCCCCTGTTCCCAGAATTATTCAGTCTTATGTTTCAGTTACAATGCAACTCTTTTTTCCCCCAGTTCTTTAGCATTATAAGCCCACTTTCCACAGCAGTTGGGTGCCCTAGCCATGGAACTCACAGGCTGCTTGCACAAAGCATGGCTGTGCAGGAACTCTCAAAAAGTCAGTACTCACCAGTCTTATCAAAATCAAATCAAATCTGATGGAGGTTTTCACTTTAGAAGTCAAATTTAACTTTGCTTCCTGCAGAACACGCATAGCCAAACCTAGTCAGGCTTTCTGGAAGCCTCAGTGTCTCTGCTGGATCCATGCAGTGGAGTCAGTGCAGGGACTGACTGATCATGGTTTGGTTTAGGATTATCTATATTATCAGAATCAAATTACTTTTCGTTGATTTATTGCCTACTTGAATCAATGGTTTTGCTTGCCTCCCTGAAGTAAGGTATTTCAGTTTGAGTAACCTTAATGAACTTCATCCTAGAATACTTAAAGAATTGGCTGCAGCAATCTCAGAAGCATTAGCAGTTAGAGTTAAGAAAAAGTGGAGGACACACAAGGTAGTGGAAAGATAAAAAATGTTGTACTTATTTTATTTTTAAAAAGAGGGGAAAGGACAGATTATTCACTTTAAGTATCCAGGAAATGCTGGAAATAGTGAGCAGACGTTTTCCAGTATGAACTGAGTAACAAATATTACAGATTCATCGGGGAAGAACAATTTAACTTTAGTACACACAACAGTAATAAACTTTTAAGACTGTGTAGTAACAGTAGATACAGAAACACATATTTTGACTGAAGACTTTTGACACTGTGCCATGCACTGAACAAGTGGGTAGGAAAGCGTAGCCGGGAGAGTCTGTGGAAGATGCTGAGATAAATTTTCCAAGAGGCTCATAATTTTTCACACTTCCATGGGAAGAATGAATAAAGAAATGTTGCACTGGACTGTGTCCTGGCCAGGTGCCATTCAGTGCTGTTGTAAGTAAGCTGAATGGTTGATAAAATGGTGTTACTGCATTTTTAGAGGACATAATAATTAGAAAGAGCATTCATATGCTGGAGGCAGGAATAAAACAATTTTAAAAATAGAGGAGCTGGAAAAATGCTCTAATACAGTAATTATTACAGAATTACAGTAGTTCTACATGAAGACTATAAGCAGAGGTACCAATTTCTAAATTTTGTTGGAAAAACATGGTTACATTGGGGAAAAATTGACTAGACAGCAGATCTACAGGAAGAAAAAAGAAAGAAGAATAGGAAGATGAACATGCTTGCTGAAAATTGTGACTGTCATCCTGGGGGTTGTTAACTTATGTAGAGCCTTAAAGCAATGTGATATGATCCTTCAATTCCCTTCAGGTTTGAAAGACCTTTGCTGGAATCCAGTCTACAGTTGTACTCTATGGAGGATGTGGACCTGCAGGAGAGGGTTTAGAAAACAGCAGTTTGAATGTCCTGAAAGGAGCTGGTCTTTTTTTACTTCCTGAATGGAAGAAGGTACTTTCAAAATAAATATTCATGCCAAGGACATTTAGTGCTGGGAGGCTCCAGAGCCTCTTTAACTTGAGGTCTTCAGACATATAGCTGCCAGAAATGAAATACATAGTTTGTATAGTTTGTTTCTGAAATGAAGTAGAAGAGTACAATCTTTTGAGATCTCTTGAGGAGGACCTTGATATTTTACACGGATATTGTGATTAACCTTATGGACTTATGGAAGTTCATCACTTCCAGAAACAACCAACAAAGGCAGTTGCGTTTGGAAAGCTGTTTGTGAAGATTTTACAAACCCATCCAACAGAACCTGGAGTTTAAAGGTATGTGTTTGCTGTTCAGGATACATGAAGAGACACGGACTGTATGTGACTGGAGGGAGACACTGAGGGGAATGCACACAGGAGAAGGGATTCTTTACAGTCACCTCCTCAACAACACTAGGCACAACCATTAGAAGAAATAGGCTATCCTTCTATTTTGTGTGTGTTGGAGTTTTTTTAACCTGTTAACCCTGAATAAAATACAACAACATGCTTGACTGGAAAAATAGTATTTATTTAAAGATATTAGGAAATGGAAAATCCACCACTTCTTTTGTAATTTTCTTTAATGGTTTAACATTCCTTTCCCTTGGGAAGGGGAAAAACCCAACCCATTCCAAACCAAACCAAATCAAACCAAACCGAAACAACCAAATAACACCTCCCTTCCCCCGTCTGCGTTATTTCCAGTCTGAATTTTTGTGGATTTAATTTTCAGCTCTTTATTTTCTCAGTAGATTAAAACACCCTTGAGTGACTGATCTTCTTTCTTTTAATTTTCTTTTTTTTTTTTTTTTCCAAAATGTGGATAAAACTTTCTGTTTGTCTATTTGAGAAGTAAAGTCCCAGTCTTTCTGGTGCCTTTTTTTTTGTATTCTCTCCAAGTTCCTGACACCCTCTAAAAACTACAGTTACCAGAAGTGGATATGATGCTGTACTATCTTTCTGCCAGTGCTGAATACAAAAGTTAATTTACCTCTCAACTCCTACTCACTGATCTGTTTATTCAGCTATGAACTGCAGAAAGATGAAATGACCTCTTGCATCATGGGTCTGGTTCCCTGCTATTTGAATTGCCCAACCAATTATAAGAACTGGAACTGCTACACTGGGTCCAGCCAAAAGTCCATGAAGGCCACTACAATTTCTCTGCCAGTAGCAAGTCACAGAGACTTAAGGAAAATCAGAAGAAGTTTACAGTGATCTTTTTCCCAGTATATTTCACAGTTTTCATCAGTTTGCAGTTTAATGACCTCTTAAATAAAAAGCTGCACCTTTGCACTTAATAATCCTTGATAGATTTTTTCCCATTAATTTATGTAACCTGACACTTGTTAGTCCTTGTGCTGTGAAAAACAGTAAATAATCCTTCACTGTTCATCTTCCCTATACAGTTCATGACATTTTATTTCTTTGTTGTATATCCCTTTACATTTCTCTTTTCCAAGATGGATACTCTTAGTCTAGCTCACACTATAGAAGTCAATGCCTAATTTTGAACACTGCTGTCATTTCTGACATATTTTTATACTCTTTTATTTTGAAAATGAGGACAAAGAACTGCACATAGCATTCAAGATGCAAGTTCTATTTTTGATTTGTTTCTCCTGGTAAGAGAGCTCTGCAAAAGGACTCAGTACCAATACTCAGTTACCTAAATTAGTTATTTAAACAGACTGGTCAGATTTCCAGGACTATTGAGTACCCACTGCCTTCCACTGAGGTAGTGGAAACTGTGGTTTTTGCTCTTCTGAATATCTGAACCCTGCTGTGGACATTGAGCACATTGGAACTAGCCTTTATAATACAAATATATCTTGTAAATAGCCTGTTTGCCTGAACAGCAACAGAATGAAAAAATTCCTCTAACTCTTTCACATTTTTTAATGCTGAGGTTAAATATGCAATCATGGGCAGGCAGGAAGAGGGTGTGCAAACTCTCTGCAACTGTATCATTTCATCATTTTTATGAGCAGTGAGGATTAGTTTTTTGCAAAGATCACTATGCATTATAAAAACATCTGATTTTTGAAACACATTTCCTGGCATCTTAGACTTCAGCAATATTTCTTCTTTTCTTCTTGTATTTTAACTTTTTTTTAGAGTTTATGCTTTTTCTTCCCCACCCACCACCCCCCCTTCCCCACAATTTCTTGGAGAAAATATGACTAATTATATCTAACTTAAGTTACATTTATATTGCCCTATGGAAAAAAGTGCTTATCTTTTACAACAGCAGTGGGAATGTTGAACTGCTTTACTAGTCTTATGCATTCCCTTGTAACAGATAGGGGCAAAGCTTTAATTCTTTTTAAACAGAAGGCTTTTTATTGGTACAACCTTTATTCTTTGCCATGGATTGTAACTTCACTGAAAAGCCCAAGTGAAAAAAAAAAGGAAAAAATAATGAAGCAAAATTCATGAATTTGAGTACACCTGTCTCTTGTACTGGAAAAGTCCCATGGAAAAGTAGTAGTATTGTTCTCCTCTATCAAGCTGTCTCCTTTCATAGAAATTGCACATTTTTTTTCTCCACATAATTATAAAAGGAGAGTTATCATCCTGGGAATTTGTATGCTTCATTTACTAGCACCTGGTGTACCTCTTCCTCTCTCTTGCTTTGTTTCCCAGCAAACATTAGTTAGAGTAGATTATATAGCACAGAAAAGACAGGAAAGTCCACAGGACTGCTTCCTTCTGGAAGAACATAGCAGTATGGTTTTATTGCATTATGAAATGCATCTCTCTTTTGTCCTTCATTTATTTCAAACATGAAATAAACATTTGGTGATTGAAGTAAATGGAAATGTTGACATTTTTTTGCTTACAAATGGTAACTAGGAACCTGCATTGCAAGGATTTCAGATCCTGAAGAAGTAGAGGAAGGTAGAATTTGCTGACAGTGTTTGGACTAATTAATACCAAGTCTCTTTGGTGAGCTCCACCTGAGTTTTCTTGTAACAAGAAAATTCTTCACCCCCAGAATAACAAATGAAAGATTATCACCCTTTCCAGGACTGCAGGTTCTACCTTCTTTAGTTTCTGGAGTCAAAATCATTGCCAATGTTAGCAGTGCTCTATTGGCCAAAGGGACTTCACCAAAGAGAATCTTCCTCAATATTTTGCTACTTAAATTATGCCTATGCCAGGACTCATTATCAGAAGCAGAGCATTGCACAGAGATAGTTGAAGATGTTTCTCATCTAATTGCATTTTAATACCTACAGCACTGCAAAGATAAAGCCTATATTATGTGATGGACATTGTTAAAATTGCACTCTGTGCCCAGTACAGTAAAATATCTGTCTGAGTGAAGGTCCTGTTTATTAAACAATCATCTAATTCTGAGAGTTGTGATTTGGATTTTCCTTCATAAGCAACAATGTTCACATGAAAAAGAGAGGGGTTTTTTTTTTAGAACACAAGACACAGTGTCATAGGTGCTGCCTAGAAAAATGAATGGTGTCATGGGAATCTAGAGGCATGAGTTATAACCTCAGCCATGATTTTATGCCACTCACAAAACCTGGAAAAGTGATCTCACTGCCTTATTTTTTTTCAAAAGATTGCTGATCTCTAAACATGCAAATCAGGATCCATCTTAATGTTCACCTTTTCACACTCTTCACACTCTCCCTCTCCTTTAGCTCCAGCAATGCTGGAGATGTTTGTGGCCTCAGACCCAACAACATTTGCCTGGCATCACCTCAGAGCATGTTGATGCCATGCATGCTTTTCATCCTATACCTGCTGTGACTTTGCTTGTGTCCTTGGTCAACTACTTCAAAATCTAGCATGGCAAGTACCGTAGAACAGGTAGGTCTATTTTAGCTGTATGTTTGCAGCACCTTTGTTGTAGAAGATATCTGAACACTAGCTCTCAAAGCAAGTGCCGAAGATACTTTTGGGAAAAGCCTGTACACAAGAGCAGCTGCTCATTCCAAAGCTGCTGGCATAGCTCCTGGGAGCCCAGCTGATCCAGAGTGGCCAGAAGCCTGCTGGGAGCCAGATGAGGGCAGGGGAGGGATCCCTGGGCCTTGGATCAGCCCCAGGCAAAGACATTACTGACTTTAATTTAGTCAAGCCTGGAGAAAAGTGAGAGTTGGCACCGAGAATTTGTTGGGAAAAGGAAACAAGATTCACACATCCTCAGGCTGAACTAGGGCAGTAACATACAGGTGCATCTGCAGCCCTCAGGTCTGTACTCTTTTGTTGTGCTGGGGGAGAAGAGAGGGTGAAAATTGTCTGCCTGTGGATTTGCCTTACAAAATCTCAGCACTCTTTTCACCGTAGATACTGTTGACTGGGATGGTGTGGGATGGGATGAGATGAGATGGAGATGAAGCAGAAAAGCAGTGTCCTACTTACATGAAGTTCAGTATTCTGTGTTAAGAAGAAATTACTCGATTCACAGTTCACTTTACCTGAGTCCTAAGAGACCAGCTTTGTGTCCTATCTCACTTAGTGTCCCTTTCTCAAAATAATATTGAAATCTTCCTGCACAATCTAAATGAAGCTGAACTGAAGAAATCTGCAGAAGATGCAGACTGAGAAGTAGACCCAAACCATTCAGCAAAACTAGAGGATGTGCTGTTTTTCTTGCTGCGTTGGCACTTTGCAACTTGCCTTCTGATGTGAACTTTTTAACTGCTATAGCAAAATTATAATGCTTTTTATCCCAATATGATTTGGTTACAATATTGATTTTTGTGGGAAAAAACCCCAATTAACTAAACTGCAAACAAACAAAAGAACCCAAACACCAAAGCCCCCAAATAAATCAAACCAACCAACCAAAAAGAATCCCACAAAAAACAAACAAAACACTAAAAACCCCAGCTAATTGATTTCCCCAAATATCCTACCTTACTGAACTCAAAGCAAATTTTGTCCTGGCCCTCACCAATGCTGCACATCCACTCTGATCCTTCTGTAGACCAGGAAAATGAGACCTGGGCTCGCAATGAAGCACTTGCATGGCTGTGACATTACAACAACATTGCTATGACCCGCCTGCCCCCGGCAAGGGTGATGTCTGAGCAAGCACCACATTGCAGTTGTGGAAGCTGTGACAGTGGAGAGGCACACACACACAATATCAGTGTAGAGGCACAGAATTACATCATCTATAAAAGGTTCCCAATCCTTTTGAGGCCCCTGGGGTGAATATGCCAGCAAATCTGGGCAAAATCCAGAGTTCTCCCTGCAGCTGTTGATCCCAGCACTGGATATTTCTCACAGCAAACACCTCAGCAAGTCCTGGCTATGATGAGAATGGCCCCTTGTTCCTGTGAGCAGAGATAGTCCTATTGTTTCATGCAACAGAAATGTCACATTTATTTTGCTTCACAGAGTCTAACTTTGCATAGCACCAATAAATGGGCAATGGCACCTTATGTAAATGTAGTGCAATGCACTTTACATTCAGTGTTGCAAAACAGCCTGTCTGGGCTGTGACCTTTTGCTTTGTCAACCTCCTGACTCAAGGAGAAATGGAAACAAGCTCACAGATTACTTAGTAATGAATAATACTCCAGATGTTTTTAACCCCGTCGTCTGTTGGACATCAGCAGAGGCAGTTGATGGGTGCAGCTATAATATATCTTTACTCTCAAAGAAAAAAAAAAAAAGCTGGCTCTTGTTCAAAAAGGAAAATAACCACAGTCACATGAGTGACTTTACTAAAAGAGGCTTGTGAAATGTACCTCCTTCAAATTAATCTTACTGAAATCTTAAAAATCAGAGGGGTGCCACAGGGTGTTAGGTTAGCAAGCCAGAAGCATTTACTATGACCTTCAACTCCTCTCACCACAACTCAGGCCAAAAAGCATCTCCAAGCAAGCAGATTTGTATTCTTAAGAGGTTTATAACATGGGTGAAATTGCTGTGTGTAAATTTTTTCTATGGAAAAAAAGGAAGAAAGAAAAGATTGCAGCTGCAATCAACTCAGGGAAACTGAAGCAACAAAAGGGAGTGAGAGCTTGAGGAGAGAGGAGTTCTGTCAAAGCCTGAATGTGCTGCTGAAAAACACCCAGTGAAGATGCCCACATTCCTCTGCAGAGAAGGAAAGGATGATGGTTAAGACTGGCAACCCATACGAGCCAAGCGGCTGGTTATATTTTAAATGGCTATTATTTATTCATTAAATAAACCAATTAAATGTCTCACCTCACTGAACAGCCATAAGAAAGATTTAATTTATCATAATGGCATGATAGTTAACAATACAAACACCAGCCAACATGGGCATGCTATCCAAGGAGGAGAAAGAGACAAAGAAATACCTCTGTTTTCTTTCCAGATGCCTGGGAAATTTGGTAGCCTTTATCAGCATTCCAAGCAAACTCAAAAGTCAGATACATCAAAAAGGTTCCATCAGCAGTTCCTTTGTTTTTCTCTTCCTGAAAGTCTGGGGCAGAGAGTGGCAGAGAATGGAAGGCACAAAAAAAAAAAAAAAAAAAAAAAAAAAAAAAAAAAAAAAAAAAGGTAAGAATCTTCATAACAATTCTTAAATTGGAAAATTATTATATTGAAGGGAAAAATCCCACCCAGTTGTAGTGGAAATAAGGTGCATGAAAAATGTCAAACTTATTGGACCACCCAGCAAGTACCAAACTCAATAGTTTCCTTCAAATGCTTCCTGGCTTCATTCCTGGACAGACATGCCACAGGCAGCAGGCTGAGACTCTCACAAACCCTCTCCACCCTTCCTTCACAGTCAGCAGCTGATAACCAGCCAGACCTGATCTGACTCACATTGCAGCAGAGGGTAACATTAAAGGGTAACATTAAAGAGCTGCTTCACCTAGGAAAGCACAGTTACTCGAGTATGCAGAGCTTTTTGTTACCTCTGCTTTGTAGCCACAGGGAAGCATTTCTCATCCTGCCGTGCAGAGTTTCCAGCAGAAGGAACGTCTTTAGCACCAGGAGACAAAGGTGTATTTATTCCATCATGCCTGGAAGCAGAAGTTCAGATGTAACAGTTCCTCTCTCCTTTCTGCTGGGGTCTCAGCAGCTGCCAGGTGTATATCTGTGTATCCCATGCCTGGTTTTGAGGCAGATATGCTGGCTCTCCAAACCTGAGCCAATGTCATCCAAAGGCTGGATTTTTCCAGAGCAGTAAGTCTTGGCTGGGTTCTTATTTCTACTGAGGTCACTAGCATAATTTTCTGCCATCTCAGGAAAGCCGGACAAAATGATAGAAGCATCTAAACAGCTCATTTAGAATAATCCCATTTACAGATCATTACAAACATGTTAAATCTATATCTGTATTTGAGACAAGGATGTTTGTCTTCTCTTCCTCATATTCTCTTTTCTATCAACCATTGACTACATTAAGTGTAAGAAAGAAAAAATATTTTCAAAACATGAATTCCTCTCCCCCTTGTTGATTCGAACTCTAGGAAACAGGTTTATGAATTTGATTCAAAGAACAGAGATCAATACCATGGCTGCCTATATTATATATATGTGACAAGGTATTATAGTGGCATAGCACAATACATGCTATGTGGTGCATTATTGCATTGAGTTCAGGTAGTATATGATATAAGCTGTAACCGACTGTGTGTATTTATGCAGCACATATAGAAAGTACGTATGCATTATCTGTGTACTTGCTCATACCTATATAATGTATATTTTTGTATAAAATACAAGAGTGCCTATTATATAGCATATATTAGAGAGTATGTAGACTTCAAGCACAGCTTTAATGTGTCACAGTATTCAAGTGCAAATTGCTCTGTGATGAACCATTGATGAGGCCACATGCGTTTATCGGGTATGTCTGTCTGTGCACTTTCACTGCAATAACCCGAGATTACCTATGACTTCAAACTGCTGCAATATATGCAGTTTTCTTCTATGCCACCTATTTTCCCATGCCTCTCTGTCTACTGGATTTTGGTTAAAGAAGCTGAAGTATGAGCTGTATCAGTTCCAATGCTGACTGGCCAGTCCATGGATGTGTCCCGACTGGCCAGCTGGCAGACCAAACCAAGTAGATAATTACTACTCTTACACTGTAGCTTTTTGTTTAGTCCTTGAACTGGGCTAACCTCCATTACCAAGCCACTGACTCCACAAAGTTTGCAGAAATGTAATTTTGTTTGAAACTTCGGTTGTTCTGTCAAATTTGCTTGGAGTTAACCAATGGGCAGCAGGAGAAATGACAGACACATATAGAAACAAATAGAGAGAGACACTGAATGTGTATGACCCAGTTTCTTAGGAAACAATGAAGGGATTAATGTTCTTAGGCACTTCAAAGTTGTATGTCTAGTCTAAATTACTTGTCTTGGTCACTTCCACCCTCAGTGAAGAAGACAGGCGTATCCAGCAGGCATTTGACCCAGTTAAGGATATGTAAAGGAGCATTTCTTGGAAAAAAAATTTGTAGTACTCTATGGCATATGGGCAGCTATTGATTGGGGACGCCTGTCCGTTGGTTTGTCACACCCATTAGCTGAAGCAGAAGCTGTGCTCTTTGCTGACCCCGGCAATCAGCCTGGGAAGCTGTACACTCCTGAAGAGGAACCAAGCACAGGATCAATCTGTCATTGTGCAGTTACACCCAGACCTGTGTTTCTATAGACACATTCGCTTCTTATAGTCCGAAATTTATTCAGAAAGAAAATGTCGACAATGTTGGACAAAATTTTTCATCCCTGGCAAAATTACCAGTGATTAGATGTGCTGCTGGGTATGCAAAACACAAGAGGACTTTCTGCATACAGAGAAAACTTTCAATGGGTCCAGTGCAGGCTGGATGTGTCAGGCTTATTGCACAGGCTCATATGAACGAGCTGGGCAGAGCTGCTCACCTGCCCATGGCAGATTCACTGCACTTATTGGTAGAGGGCAAACGTGACTGGTCTGATGCAGCCTGGGCACATCAGGTTTTCTGTGTGTGCATCACACATTTCTCTGCCTAGGGAATTCCAAGGGAAACCCTTATTATAGTTGGAAGTGTTACTGGAAAATGTTAACAAGAATATTGTTCAAATAGTAGTTTTAAAACGTACAAAGTCTCACTGGAATAAAGCAACATAGAATGGCATAGGTGTGGAGCATGAAAGAATTACTGGGCTTGTAGATATATGACAAAGCATAGGCTTATTAGGAGAGTGCTGAAGGATTCAGCAGGAAAGGGTAGAATTTACAGACACACTCAGATCACATGAGAATTGCCATTTTCTCTGCCAAAATCATGACCAGTCACACCTAGTGTCTACGAATGTAAAGAGAGGTTCTGAAAACAATAGTTCTGATGTAATTTGCTTTTACATCTTGAAATAGTGTGTTTATGTTCCTTGAGCTGGAGTAGTGCTAAATTTGGAAGTGTTCTAGAGCACTTATGAAGGTGATGTAAAATATCCATATTCTCAATAGAGAGAAATGCAAACTTTTTATTGGGAAGCAAACCAGCTGTAATCCCTACAGATAAAATTAGCCCAGCTGTAGTTTTAGGAGGCCTCCCTCCCAAGTGAAGAGAGACAAAGAATTTCCTTGAGACCGTGGTTCATATATTCATTCTTGTTTTCAGTTGCCATCTAAACTCCTTGTAGACTAATGATTATTTCTACCCCCTGGGGTTATATCACTCCCCAAATTCCTAGAGCTGTTCTTTGCCACAAATAAAAAGTACAAGCATGTCCACTGTCTTAATCAGTGATAGACTCTCCACAAAACCCCAATGCACTCCTTCAACTTCCTCAAACCTTCACTTTTTGTGATGATGCCTGCAGAGGACTGCAAAGACCTGTAGTTTTATTGACCACAGCTATTTTGTTGTCCCCTTATAACTTTCCCAGATTTATATTGTATTTATCTGTGGCCACTGCTTTCAGACTCTGAGGTCATCATAGCAGGAACAACCTTTACTGTTCTGTAGTTATGTGTCCTGCAGTTAGTGTTATGGTTTTATTGTGCTACGATCCTTGACTGTAGCTACAAGAAAATGCCTCAAAATGCAGATCTAGCTCTAGACAGAAGCTCAGTTTGCCTAAGGAGACTCAGGAAAGATAAGCAATCTGTAGCCAAGCCTATTTGCCCATGACAAGGCCTTACAAGCAGGTTAGCAGCTGCTGCACAAGAGGGAAAGCAGTGTGTGTGGTGGCAGCCTCTCCTGGCAGTCATGTCCTCTGCTTCCATCAGCTGTGGTCTCCCCATGTACCAGAAGCAGCAAGCTCAGCTCTTGAGGAGTCATTCCTGGTTCTTCACCACACTGGTCTTTTCTCCATACCTCACTTTATTTTCCCTGGCAGAAGTTTCCTCGGCCTTAGCCTTGGCAAAGAGAAACTGTGTTCTTGATGTGCTGCCTGAGAAGCCTTGAACTGGCACCATCTTCATACATAGAAACATCTATGAATAAGTAGCCAATTTTGAAGCTTGCTCAGTTCCTGTTCAGTCATTAGACATTGAACTTCAATGTATTTTAGTTCATTTTAGGTAGGAGATGAGTATTCAGCAAAGGTAGTAGCTAAATGCCAGTCTTTCTCAATTCCCTCCAAAGCACACATGAAATAAGATTGCAGCCTTATATAATGCTCTGTTTGTTAGAGGTAGAAAAATAGGATAGTATCTGTACAACCATGTCTAATACTTTGGTCAAGCTGTATTAATTATATACACTATTATTTTTCTATGCATGAATCAAAACAGAGGATTTTTTTCCTTTCTATCAATAAAGGAAAATGCCTTATTTATGCAGGTGCAAAGTGCTCTGTGTGTGTGTATACTCTGGGCTAGGTGAATGCAGACGCTTGCTTGGAAGCCATTTGAAAAATACCACTGATTTGTTTGGATTTTTTTGCCAGCAAGGATTGGTCACAGGGTCAACATATGGGACTGATTTAGGGCATTATTCAAATGAGTACCCTGTGCCACTACTTTCTTGCTCTCTCCCAAACCAGCAGCAAACTGTTTCAGCCATCAAAACAGCAGTCATTTTGGTAGAATATACATCCTAATCCACAGTCTGTGAGTTATACCTTAATGATTTATCCAGGCTAGCTGCTTCTCTATTCCTTGAAATCTTCCCCATGTTGTTATTTAAAAAGTATGAAAATATATATAACATACAAAAATGTAAGCATTCATTTGTCTACTTGTATTTGTATGTTTGTGTCAGTGGTGGAAAGTTTAGCATTATGGATGACCTCATGTTGCAAAAATCATCTCTGCATATATATTTTACAAATGCTCTGGAGTGTTCTGATCAGCGTTCTGGCAAGGTCAGTGGCTGGGATTAAAATGTTCTAAATTGTTAAAATGGATGTGATTTAAAAATGCCTCCTCCCTTCTCACAGTTTGTAAAATATTCCCCAAATGCTGGAGAAAAAGCAGAAGCAGGAATGTAAATTTTCAGTGATTAAATAACCTGTTGTTCACTACAGCCACAGTAAGTTCACCTCCTGAATACCAAGCCCTTCAGCAGAAATTTTGTCTGGGAGGAGATCTCATACTGCTTTTTGCTTACAGCAGAGGAATAAATGATTTGACAAATTGCAGGTCATAGCAAAATCAATGGAACAGTGTATTTAATACTTAATTTAGGTACGTTCCACCAAAAAACCCTGATAGTTAAGTAGTAGCAACATCTTTCTTGGAAAGTGGGGATGAGTAGCAGTGAGACATCCAAGGAAAAGCTGAAATCTGCCACTGTCCACCTGGGGGGTGAAACCTGGCCAAACTTCAGCAGAAAAATAGGGCAGCTGGACTTGTGTATGGCCACAGCAGACTGGTATCAGAAATCTATCTGTGTGTTGGGGTTCCCTCATGTGCATGCACACACACACAAGCACGTACAGAAACATGCACACCATGGGCATACTGTGAACAACAAAAAAAAGTCTACTGAAGAAGTGAATAATCCAGACAACTGTCACTGCAGAACCCCACTTTCAGATAGTGCAGGTTAGAAGAGATAAATCCCACCAAAAATTATTTTTATCAATACCCTTCTCTGATCTATTGTGCTGGTGTTTATAATTTAAAAACTGTGTTCTATGCTTCTGTAGAGGATGTGTTTCTGTATTTTTCTTTGTTTTTCACTATAAGAAGCCTTTAAACGGTAGCCTTCAGGAATATGTCTGCAGAGAGAAATGTAAGGTACAAAAAGTACTGGAATTCACCAGGATCAGAATTCAGTCTATCACCAAGGAAGACAGCAAACTGGGAGCCTCACAGTGTCAGTCATTCCACCACAATCTAACATTGCAAAGAGTCCAGTATGTTAATTTTGTTTATCAGATGTTTGGTTTTGGGTAATACTACAAGCCTGGGTGTTGGTACAGCCAATGGTGCTGCTTCACAGAGCAGCCTCAGTTTCCCCTTGGGAATGTGGTGGCAGATGCCAGGGCAAGTACTCACATGAGGACATGTCCAAGAGCTCCCGGCCATCATCTGCTTCCTATAATGCCATTCTCATCTCCTTCAAGTGCTGTTCATCTCCCCAGAACACAAAGTAGAGGATCTCTGAGAATTGCCTGTAGTGAGTTGCCTGATCCAGTTCACAGGCCTCTTGTCAAGTCATATGTTTAACAAGTAGAGGAAATGTTTCCACAGCTTTACAGATGCATAAAAAGAGATCTTCAAATCTTAGAGGAAAGTGAGAAGCTGCATGTTTTTTCCCCAGCTTCCCCCACAGAAAAAGAATGATGTGCACAGAAAAAACCCAACACATTGCTTAGTTCACACACTTTCACAACGGGATGGGGTAGCTTTGGGCATGCACTTAAGTTTATGTTTTCCCTCACAATGACTGAACACACAGAGAACAGGAAACTCAGCTCTGATTCATGGAAAAACATATAGCATACAGAATAAACCACTAAAAACTCTTCTTCCCTATGTCATCTAATTTGAGGCTCTCCAAAATATGTGGGTGAGTAATCAACTTCTTAATAAGTTTTTAGCCATGGGACAATGAAATTGATTATTATGTACATTTTGTCATTTATATGCTACCTGGTAGTGTGCTCCATTCCATATCTAAAAAGTCACTGGGAATACTGTTATATAGCTTTTTCTCACTTGGGTCTTTGATCCTTAGTCTTTTTTTCCCTTCTTTTATCTCTCCTTTCATCAACTCTAACCAACAAATCTCTTCTACTCTTTCTTACTTTCTGTTTGAAGCTTTATCACTAGTAAATTATACTCAGCTTAGTTTGCAGAGATACTGGACAGGCATGTGGAAGATAAGAAAGTGGAAAGGCATGGTGACAACGCATGAAGGCATTATTTGGAATCTTCCCTGCTGGTCCCTGAATGAGACAGCAGCAAAGAAATCTTTGCTCACACAGAGATGTGTCCAAGACCTCTTGGACATCATCTGTTTCCAGTAACGTCCTGCCAGGTGATTTCTCACAGGAGGTTTCATTTTCTGCTTGCAGAGGTGCTTGAAGAGGGAGATTTTTTTCAAGCTAAAATAATGGCCCCAGTGAAACCTGTCTTGGAAAACATTATAATAATTCCACAAAAGAAAAAGTTGGTGGGCATCCTGAGCATGGATTTTTTTTCACAGTAGTCTGGATTTGTACATTAATAGGTTGTTAAAGGTTAATTGCACTTCAGTACTTGTCTTTCCTCAACAGCAGTCTATATTTATACCATCATTAACTAGGATGTCAGGAGCTTAAGAGAACAGCCTAAATTTCCAAACATTTCTTACAAAAATAAGTTGTGCAGACCAAAGCTGTCCAATAACTGAGACTTCCACGAAGATCAGAAAACAAACAAGGCATTCCCATTGAGCAGTGGTCTCAAACAGGTGGGAGGGCAAGGCTTGTATATTTGGCAATTTTTGTAGTGTAGGAACTGGGAGTACATCCCAGATCCAAATTTGGAGCAACTCCATGGGACCATGGATGTATCCATCCCCTCCTCCTTCCCTTCTGCCAAACCGGCAATCACACTGCCGCAAAGCCCTGAACTTTATATGCAGCCATTGAGTACTTCTCAGGGAATTAAAGGATGGCAGTTGTGTGGGATGTGGGCCAAATACTCTCCTCTTATAGGAACACAGGTCTAATTATAAAGCTAGATGTTTTGTCTCATTTACACAGGTATTTCATTAGGAGTAATTAGTGCTGGTAGAGTAGCTTCACAGTTAAATATATAGGTGAGAGCAGAAATTAGGATCACAATTTAATATACAGAAAGAGAAACTCTGTAACTTAGTATATTTATGGATGTGTTTCTCTGAGACCACATTCGTTCCTGTACAACTCTGTTCAAATCAATAGAATTACACTGGGGATTAATTCACTCTTTAAATTTAACCACATTGAAAGTAACTATAATGTGCTATGACTACAATATTTTCATTTTCCATGGGGAGAAATTTGCCAATATGTAATACGGCCTCACGTACCTGATTGCACATTACCTCCAAAATCTGCTAGAGCCTGCAAGAATGGTAAAGCTGAAGAGACCATGCTGTTTAGGTTGGAAAAGGGCCAGCTGCATCATTGGCTGAACATCCAGTCTGCATTTGAAATGGATGCATAAAAATGATATTCAAATGATATGACATATGTTGATTACTAAATCTTAAAACTTCTTTGTTGTTTCAGGAAATTTCTTTGTGTGAAGAAAAGGGGGACCCAGTCTTAAGAGGGCCATGGCAGCTACAGTTCCTGAAGACTTTAGTAGGAGCTGGAAGTGCAGCACTGTCAGCTAAAGATTTGTTATTGTCACTTTAGTCTGGTACATGCTTGGAGAAGTTTCTTTAAGAACCATTAGAATCAGAGACATATAGAACTCCCAGAGCTTGGTCCTATTTAAGACTGTATGACTGATTAATTTTCTGAATTCATGGTCTAGGATGGTCAGTAATTCTCTAAAAGTATAAAATGCTAAGCTTGTGATGAAAGGGTAGACCTCTATTCCTTTACTTCCATCAGTTAGAACTTCCCAAGTATTTTAAATAAAACAGAGGAAGACACAAAAATATTTTAAATATTTAAATATTAAACATATTTCCAGTCCGTCAGATGTTCTTACTGTAGTTTGTATTTTCACAACACCTCTTAAGAATATTTTAGTTTGGTTTTCAACATAATGAAACTAGAAGTTCGTAATTTCTTAATCTAAAATAGACCTTTGGAATCTGATGCTTCTTATGTTTTTCATTCAGAAGTTTTGTTTTCCATAGTCTGATATCCTACTCTCCTCCAATATTAAATTTAAAACATTCAGGGCATTGTTTTAATTTCTCAGTTTGTTTCAGTTATTGACAGGGTTGGTGGTACAAAGAAAAGAAATAGAAGTAAAAGAATCTAATGAATTTGCTTTCCCTTTCAAAAGTAAATTTTAATGGAAGTTACACTTTTAGCATCAGTTTTTCAAGAAGTAAATGGAACTATCCAGGTAATAATTGCTACTAATAATCAGGGACTATGTTGAAAAGGGTGATTTTACCCTGGGCTTCAAATAATTATGGGTATTTTAATGCCTATTATGCAGCGCTAAAAATCTTGTCTCCTGAACTTTTGTACCAGCTCTTGCTGTCTGCTAAACATCTTTTCTGCCTTTCTTATATACAGTTTATATGCTACATCTTTACCTCACAGATTTGCTCTCCAGCCAGGTGCCACCACTGGTTTAAGAAAGGTTTGCCTCTGTGGTACAAGTAGCTCTTGGAGCATGTAGATCTAAATGTCATCACATTGCAGCATTTTAGCACGGGGTGATGATATTCTGTTTTGACACAGTGTCATCACGCTGCATCCCAGTAGGAAGATGTTTTGACACAAAGTGCTGACAAAACATCAAAATGTTAACAATTGCTGTTTAATATTCATGTGTTCTGTGATGCCTTGAGCATACTAATTGATAATAGCAAGCCAGAGAACCAGTAAAGATTGCTGTTAATATATTTATTGAATTTTTACACAAACATGTTCCTACTGAAAATTGCTGCCAGGGTGAAGGTGAACACATGTCCTCCGTAAGGACTAACAAAGAGGATGCTACCAACCCAGCATCTTAATCTACAGAAGAAAACCCCTAAACCATGAACTCACCCAAAATTTTCTTTCTAACTTTTTTTTTTGTTTGTTTTTACAATCCACAAAGAAAAATTAACTGATGTTCAGAAATAGCAGCATGGAAGAAGTACAACCCTAATCTGAGAGGCGGGAGGTAGAAACTCTTATAGCTGCCAAGTGTGGAAGAAGAAGCCTGTCTAAGAAAGGATTGAGTCTTCAAAGAAACATCTCAGGCTTTTTGGGTATGAGGTACAGTGAGGGGAGGAAAGGTTTCAAGCTGAATAGAGTCAGAAAGGAGCCAGCTTCCTCAGGGTCCCAGTTTTCTGGTCTGAAACTACAGTTCAACATCCCGGATGGGAAAGCAGCCAAGCAAGCAGGAAAACTGCAAGAGATCTGTGCCCCAGAGCGAGAAGCAGCAACTCTATCAATTGGTTCACCTAAAGCTGAAACCCTCCCATAAGTTTCTCAATATGCGTCACAGAAGGGATGCAGGCAGTATTTTTACTGAACCCAGACCTGCGTTTGTCCTGAGTAACAGCCTTGTGCTGCAGCAGCAGCCAGGGCAGAGAAGCTGCAGATCGAGGCTGTTCACCACCCAGGCTGGGATGAGCAGCAGCATGACTCTGGGTCAAAGGCAGGATTTGTACAGTCAGTTGTTCTCCCTGCTGCCCAGTCTGTTCCCACACAGCACTGGCACAGAAAGCTGCATAACAGCCACATTATTCATAATGTTTCATTATGTTAATTTTATTTTCATCAATCAGCTAAATTGCCTTATTTTTTTAGCCACAGCAAATTATTTATTTTAAGGCAATGCTAATAAACCAGTAAAATAATTATTTTACCATATATAAGGATTAGTGGTCAGCATGACAGTTTTCTGACATTTTTAACATATAAAACTCTGGAACTATTGACAGTTTTGACAGAGACCAGTAGTTGTTTTTCAGTCTTGGGCTACACTTCTCTTTATGACATTATATTTGATATTACAGAGTTTACCACAAAGGTGACATATTGAAAAATGACAAATAACTCTCAAGAAATTTTTAAGCCACAGGTATGCCTAAATTCTACAGATTAGCAAAAACATGAAATTATCCCTTGTCATCTTCAAGTACGCAGTGCATGTAAATCCATTCTGCTTTGTGAATAGAGCTATTGATTTCTTTGAATGTATCAAAATATTAAAAGTTACTTACTTGGATAAATGTGTGTGCAGAACCAGATCCTTAATAAAACCTATGTCTGGACATGCAACTCTTTCATCATGAATTTTCACTAGCTGTAACAGTACAGGCTTGCTATTGTTATAGTATTGAATTACTTGCACTAATGTTCATGAAACTTAAATTTCATCCCATTCTTTAAGAGGTGACAGCCAAAGAGAGACTCACATATTCTCATAGTCTGAAACAAATATTTTAGTTTAATAATTTAACAATATTTTATTCTAAAGGATCATTGTTAATGTAGAGATTTGGTCTTGAGCCCATTTCTCCAAGGATTAGTCTCTCCAAAATTTCTGGCACATGTTTAAGTTACATTTGAATATAATGAATGACTGTCATGAGGAATGGCCATAACCAGCAGTCTGTGCGGATCGTGTCCTACACAGTTATAGGCTGAATCCTTTAATAGCTCAGCACCTTCATTGCTTATTGACTTCTCTAGGAGCCAGGGTGCTTAGAATAAAAACTGACTGGATGATGACAATTTCACTTTATACAGGTTTCAAGGTTTAACATTTGCTTTGGTTTTACATTGAACTGTCTGTTGTTGTACTGAAACCTGAACTGCTCAGTGAGGATACCAAGTGACTTTTTTTGATTTACTTCAACATCACCTCGAATCTTGTAAAAACCCTGAAATTACCTTTCCCAAATGAATGGAGTAGAGTGCAAGACAGTTTCTTTTTTTCTTTTACCCTTGTAAGAAAACCCAAACAAAAACCGCTCACAGTTCAAAACTTCAAAGGAGAAAAGTCAACCTGAGGGCTTTTGACCAATTAAATTGTAAGTGGGAACTTCAGCACTTTCTCTGCTCTGGACCCTTGGGTGCTGCACAGCCTTCATGTCACTCAGAGGCCCTTGGGAAATGCCCACTTACATGACCAAGGAACATGAGTGGTGTGTGTCTGCACATGCCTTGTCTTTTGACTCCAGGCAGTGTGAGCAGGAGCAGGCACTGTCACTTCATCCACATGGGCACTCCACTTTGCTCTACTGTGACAGCATACACACACTCCTAAAACAATTTTGAGTTGTTTCTAGACAAAATCTGTAGTTAGCAGGTGATTGGGTTTTTATAAAAATATATGTAAATGGCAAACACGTGCTTTAGGGCTGGGTTCCACTGCAGATGGATATGATTATAGAGCACCGTTGATTTACAGAGACGAGTAGGAGAGTTGTCATCTCTCTCTCTTTCTCCACTCCTTCATGCTTCCTGATGCAGCCAAGCATCCAGATCTGCCACAGTTATCTGCATATGCCCAGCAAGCCTGACGTGCCTATCACACATGTGCTGGCCATCTGTACAGTGCATGTGCAGGAGGTTCAGTGAGCTGCTGTGTTCTGCCTGGGATTTCCTGGACAAAGGAATAGGAGCTGTATCTACATGCACTTGCACCATGTCGAGGGTGTGTGACCACACATTTGGCCAGCATGGTGGGGGCCGAGTCCAGCCCCAGAGCACAGCTGACTTCAGCTGTAGGTCTGCCTTTTCATTGTGGGGTGTTGTCCTTTCAGTTCTAGTCATTCTGTCAGTGCTGGCATTGATCTCCATTTGACTTACCTTTCCCAGAGCCCAGACAGACTGGGGAAGTGATTGCCCTCTGCAACTGCAACCATGTGAAAGGTCTCTGAGCAAATCCTCTCACTTACTCAATTATCCCTTCACTGAAGTGATCTGCACTGCCGTGGGCGGGGAGACCTGAACTCCCAATGCACCACACTCATTTATCAGGTGAAATGAGGCAAAGAAAGTGAGGTCAGTGAGTGTCCATGCTGCTTACAAGCTGCAGAGCCGTCAAGCCTGTCATTGCCCAGATTACTTTAAAACTCATTCCCTTCCCAGCACATGATCCCCTTTATCAGCCTCTGCTCTCCACTTACTGGCAGGAGGAAGCTTGTTAGTCTTTGTCACCACATCCAAGAGAGAGATGACCACTACTGACAAAAGCCACACCAGAGAAAGTAGTACTCATGCTACTGAAACAGGCTTTCTTCATTCTTGGTGCATCATCTGAGAAACTCCTCAGCCCCCTGACATATTTTGATGGAAATCAGGATTGGTAAGAAGACAAATCAGGAACAGATGGGAAAAGATCACTTAAGATTGTTATTTTGATCCTTGGACAAGAAATAGCAATATAACCACACTACTCAGAAAGTTTCAGCGAACCATTTTAGCTTCTTATAGAAATGGCCACACTATCTATCTGTTCTTCTCTTTTGTTCCTAATTCCCATTTCTACCAAGATTCAGGGAAAAATTGGGATCTTTAGGAGAAAGATTTCATCCATGGAAGTCCTGTGAAGAGAGATCTGCTTCTAGAGAAAAGATATCCTGTAAGTGTCCCAGATAAATCTGCCCTAGGTCTGTAGGACAGAAAATTTAATTTCTTTTGACATCATTCCAATGACTTTTCACTGTTATAGTGAAGTCAGTCTTAATAAACAAGTCTTAATAAACTGGCCTAGCTCAGTTTCGACAGGCGACACTTGCATAGACTCTGAAGCCAGTAAGTTAAGAAGTGCAAGCGCTCAACAGGAAACTTGGTGAAGAATTTTTTACTGTGTGAATATGTTTTTTTAAAGCCCAATCCTCATCTTTGACCCTTACTCTAATAGTAATTAATCCTAGAGTTAAGGTGAATAGCTCAGATGCACTTTCATGCCACAGAAGATACTCACATCACCGCATTCAACAGAGAAGATGTTTCTGGGATTGTGGGCTGTCGCTGTTCTCCTTCATGATCAAAGCAGAGCTCTTTTTGGAAGACTTCGGAGGAAAATGTATCAAGCTCTCTATGTCAAATCAGTAGAGAGAGATGTAGATTATGCACATACATGAAAACAAATGCACACACTCGCAGCTTTTAGCTTGCAGCATCCTCACAGCTGTTCCTGCCTCTGGTTTATGCCAGGATTTTACATACAGTCCACACAGGAGCCCTAGCATCACACCAAATGCTAAGTGGAGTGGCACACACACAAAGACTGCTATCAGGGTGGTGGTTTCAGGTTTGCTGTTTGCATAGTCACCAGGTCTGATTACAGAGGTGCTTTTTGTCACAAAATGGTGCACTCTCTCTTCTACACCAGGATAAAACAGGGGAGAGTTCTAGTGCTGCCAAGAAGTTGTTGCTAAGTTTGGGATTTGCTGGAGACCTGTAACATTGTGTTGCAACTCATAGGAGGTTGGCTTGCTCTGTGCTTCTTTTATTACTAAAGGGCAAATAACTGGTTCTTAAGCCTAATTCTTCTGTGATCTATACAGAAACAAACAAACAAATACCTCCATATTAGAAATGTACTATACTGTTATAAATACCATTCTTTATTATTTGGAGTGTGGTGGCAACACATGTGGTGCAATGCTATTTTTTTCTCTGATGGGCAACTCAAAAACCAGGTGGTTTTGAGAAAAACCACTCAGTCAGGTTGTAAGCCACTTTGAGTGGGTCCTGCTGCAGAGGACACCAGGTTAGCTTTGAGAACTGATGTTTAAAACTTCACCACAGAGCTATGGCATAGCTTCAAGGACTGACAAACCCAGGACTTGTACAGACTGTAAGGATACTTCATCCAGCTTGGTACCCTCTTGTAATTAAAGACTTATGAGAGACCAGTGAGGAACAAACAGTGAGGAGAATATGTGTGCCTTACTCCAATCTGAAAAGCCCAGATGCTTCTCCTGGAGATGATCTTGATATTTACTTGACAGATTATTGGTATTTAGCTATTGAAAGGTAATTCTCAACTATCCATCCCATTATTTCTGTCTAGATTCAACACTTGAGGGTGTGGTGCAGAGAGTTTTCATCAGCTTTCAGAATCATGAAAAAGTAATTGTAATCATATAGACCTAGTTTGGCTATTCATCTTCTTCCTGTACTATAAAGAGACACCAGTAGGTCTGCTTGTCCTGACATCAAACCCAGATTTCTTTTGATTTAAACACAAATGCTATTTTTTTCTTCCTATCCATCCTTAAGAATGGCCTTGTTTTTACTACTCTTGTTCACATATGCTTCTACAGGGTGTGCAAGGTAGGAGAAAAACTGAATACATATATGCTTTTGCAGAAAATCTTCGGCCAGTGGTGAGCATGTTCTCCAGCTGAGAAGATGAGTGGGATGCAATGGAATCCTATCATTACAATAAGAAGATGGGAAATATGTGTGCACAGCAGGTGTTTCAGAACTGATATAGCTGCTTCTTTTTTTTTTTAACTTAGAATGGACATTTATTAACAGAAATTTTGGAGTTTCATCCATATGATAGGGGTCCTTTAACAGAATGCTTTGTATTTTACTGTCTTTCATTTTCTTGTTTCTGAATTAGACTTTTCAGTGCTGGTCTGGCATAAAAGAAGTAGCTATACTTATATGGCCTCTTCTATAGAGAGCTGGCCAAGCAACTGGAATTGCAAAGACAATCCTTAGGAAGAGGTTTTGAAAAGGCTCTTGCAGCCGCTTCCCCACTGCTCCTCATGGAATAAAGAAAACATTGCTAATTATCCTCCATTTCTCCAATTTCTTGTGTGCATGAAGCGTGCACACAAGTGTACATAGTTTAAATCTCAGGTGTTATTTGTGCAGCATTCCTGGGGCCAGATTTTGTCTCTGGGCCACTGGCTGCATTATTAGTTGGCAGAACAGAGGTCTGACGGCTGCTGATGGTCCCCAGAGCCATGATGAGTTTGGCTGCAGCTCTGGAGAGACCTGTCTCCTCTGTACTTTAGAGAGCTGTCTGCTGTCTGGTGAGGAAAATGAAAAATCATAAGGCTTGAAGTTTATACCTTGAATATATCTGCTTGTCACAGGCGGTATCATATGAGAGAAAATGAAATACAAGCTATAGGATGGTCCAGTTCAGGGTAGCACCCTATGCTGCTCTCAGAAACCATCTAATAGCACAGATAAAATAATCCAGAGCAAAAGTTTCAGCTTCCTTCTGAAACCACGTATTTTGGTATGATGGAAATATGCCAAAGGCTAAACTTGCACACAGAGCCACGCTGAAACCAAAGCAAATATTCGAAGACCAAACATATAACTTCCTTTTCCTTGCTGCAGAGCTGGTGGATTCTCTTCTCCTTGTGCACAAAAAATTTTTGAGAAGGTTCCTTGCAGATGAGATTTTTTTCTCACTTACTATGGACTGAAGCTACTTCTCGCTTCATTAAGTACAATTCTGATGGCTCTTAGTAAGGATAAAACAAGGCTCCGAACTAAAAAGGAAAACAGTTATCAACTGCATTTTCTGAACTGGCAGACTCTGAAAAAACCCTGTATTTTTTATGCATGAGGCAAATACAAGATCTTGCTTTGAGAAGGATGATGGTTTTGATAGAAATCTTAGAGTCCTAGAAAACTCACCCTGTCGAGTGCTAAATACCTTTGATGAATATGAAGTGCAATGTGGTACGCAGATGACAGAGCAGGCTCTTAGAAAGTACAAAACAAAACAAAAGATCCTAACCCTTGGACAGTGAGATTAAGCAGATAGGATGATACTATACAGAGCTCCAAAGACACTACATGTGCGGACATGCACTAAATCACAGCCTTTTATAAAGTCATGCAGGCTGCCATTTCAGATCCATCATCAGCTCCAGTGAACATGATGGACTGTCTGGTGAGTGGGTGCAGTGCCATGCTAACAGATGGGTATGAACATAAACAGGCAAGAGACTGCACAGGAGCTTCAGGACGGCCCACTCAGGTCACAGGTAACACAAGAACGAATAAATTTTCATGTTGTTTCTATGGTTTCCACTTCTTGGCATCAGCATGTGTGATTTGCACACCTCTCTGGGGCTGGATTGCTATGAAAGATTGCTATAAAATAGGTTTTGTGTATGCAGAAGTCAGGATTTTTAAAATCCAGCTACTGTCAGAACCTCAGTAAAGAAGGCAGAATGACCGGAGGGAAACAAGCATCCATGAAATCTCACTTCATCAACGCAAAACCCCTTTGAGTAAGGAGAGGTCTGGGTGCCTTCAGTCAGCCCAGTGTTGTCTGCACTGAGCAGGTGTGGTTTTCTTCTTCCACAAAAAAACATCTTGCAAGCAAACCCTGCTGATGAATAGGGCCTTCTGTGTGGCCACAGTGTGACCAAGTGATTTTCTTTTAGTGGTAGAGATTATTCTAGTGGCTTTGGCATCTCAAATTGAAAGCAAGTTGCTTGAGCAGCAATCTGTTTATTTAATCGTTTGCCACACAGTATGCATAGCTGTCAGATGACAAAAGTCCGCCTTATTCAGTCAGCCAAAACTATTTTTGCAAATAATTATTTTTTATCTTGCTTCATCTTTGAGGAATTAAGTCCCCCTTGATTATAACATCTTGGTCTCTCTCAAGGGTCCTCAGATGGAATACTCTGCAGCTTTGCAGATGGGTTTGTCCTTGTCTATCATTTATATTATTTTAGTTTCAAGGCACCAGGTCAAACTCTGTCCTCACTTACTCTGATTCAACCACAGAGACTTCAGTGTGGCTGCAATCGAGGATGGAATCTGACCCATTGTGTTTGTTTTCAATCGCAATATGCATGACTTAACGTTTCCTTCTCCTTTATTTTAGTCTCCCAAGACAGACTGAAGAATCAGATGTTGAATCTCAAGAGATTTCTCCCCAGTGAAATATTCTAAATATGTCAGGAAAAATGTTTTGTCAATTCCAGCTTGTTGATTCTCCCCAGCCAGCTGGCTGGGCAGTCTCAGCCACTACATGCTGCCATGCAGACTGGGAGGTCAGAGCTGGGCACAGGCAGGCAGGATGGTGGGGCCATGTGCTAGAGCAGATTGGAAGGATTCCATGTATTGTTGCAGATGATCTGTTGGGTCTTCTGAGGGAAGGGGAGGTTGCATGCCAGCTGTCACTAAGGACATCATTTAACCGACTGAAGAAGAGATAAATTGGAGTTAAGGCTTATCCCCATGTTTCCACCATCCTTGATGAGATTCTGCCCTGGCTTTTCTACCAAAGGCATCAGAATTGTGGTGGACCTATGAAGAGAGCGGAGCTAGAGGCTCTGCCTTGCCAACCTCCAGATCTACCAATATTCACTGAAAGATTCCATGCACACAAAATGCACCCTGCACCAAAGTGAGCACTTCAGAAATTGCCTCTCATGAAGATCTGATAAATTTTTTGTTGTTCTTGAAAATTAAAATGATGATTGACTTTTTATGTGGCTTATCATTAGAGCTGAGGTTAAACTGGACTTTTTCTTTCCTTGACAAAATTGATCCAGATCCCGCAAATTACCTGGAGAGTTGCAATTTATCTCTGACACACCAAGAGATTTCCCAAAAATTATGGATTTTCACTTTGTAGATTATTCACATTAAAATAGCAAAGGAAAGATGGCAATGGTGACCACGTTAAGAACATCCCCTTGACTGGGGACAGCTTGGATAGGCACAAATTTTGAGAAAATACTAGTTTTATGTTTATATGTGACTGTGTGGAAGAAAAGCATCATGCTACTTGTGTCATGAGAGGGCACCGAGGTGTTTGACAATTCAGAAGGAAAGTGTGTGTCAAACAACAACAAAAAAAACTTCTAAAAGTGCAAGTTCTTCTCTTTGAAACCAGAAAATTGTGAGCAGAATACCTGTGTGTTAATGAGATTTTAATACTGTAGGGTGTTTTATGAAAGTAAGTCATGACTGTTTATAAGGGTTATATTTTCATAGCGCTTCAGGTGCTCAGATCTGTGTATTGCTCTTGCCTTGGATCACAGCCCTACAGACCAAAACAATAGTATGGGTGCCTTAGTGCAAAATTAACAGGGAAAACAACCAAAGCAGAGGAGCAGACACAGAAAGCAATACACAGAGAGACAAACGATACAAAGCAGAACCAGACTTAGACATCAGAGGTCAACCCACAAAATATTGTGAAGGGTAAACATGTAAAAAAGAAGTCTTCCAAAGAAAGTAGTGACAAAATGGTTTCTGAGAAAGCTGCAGGGCTCCCTCATATGGGCTCCTTATGCAATATGTACCCCTTGCTCTCCTACATTTGGCTTTGGCACACACGTGACACACAGTAAGAAAGCAGTCATGAACCACTTTTTTTTTTTTGTTAAAAATTTTAATTCAACTCTAATTCCAATGCAGATTCATTGTAGAAGTTGAGAGGACTCATTATAACTGCAAATAGATATAGCAAAAAAAAAAGCACAACTTTGTTTTGACCTTACTTTGCTCTTACTTCATTTAACAAGAGAAATGTCTTAGAGAATTAGAATCTGCAAGACCAACACATGATCAGAATAACATGAAAAGAGAGAGGAACACACCAAACAATGTATGCAGTCAGAAGTGAAACAAGTTTCTTATTTTAAACCTATACTATTTGCTGTAATATTCGATGCCCAGGAAAATAAACTTCAGTCAACATAATCAATATTCTGACATTTCCTCCTAAAATGCAAAGCCTGCCTTGTACATCATTAGTGGAAAAAACCACTAATAACAGCATCTTTTGTAAGCCATTGAAGTAAATTTCAGTCTTTGTATTTGCTCACAAAAATTGCAACACACTAATAGCCCAGTTTCAGGGACTCAAAAGCTACTTTCTTACTGGATAGCTGTTGCAGATTTTCGACTGTCCTCAAGTGGTCCCTGACAACTTCTGCTCGGGGTTGTCACTGTCAGTATGAGCCCTGTCAAGGACCCAGAATGAAGAAATGTTTTGATTTCCCAAAGAAAAAAATAGTGAGCAAGCTGGGTGCTTAAGATAGGTCTATTGCTAAATGTGATGTGATATTCAAAATGAGGTACCCTCCAGAAAGATCCTTATTTATGTAAGAAATTAAATTATATGGTTCTTCTTTAGGGTAAAGGAGAGGCATCTTCCAGCTCCTTCCTTTCACTTCTGTATGACTATTTTTATATGGCTCTAGGTATTTCCAGTTTCTCCTAACCTAGCCTAAGTTTGAGGCTTACATGAGTTGCCTCTATAGTTGAGCTCCCAAAGTCCATGCCAAAGTTAGGCATGGATTGTCAGAAAAGCTCTCAAAGGTGAATCCCCTCCAGGTGCCCGGGTCTTGGAACACATCCAAAGGCAGACCCTGCCCCTGGTCACTTCTTGCTGACTGGCCTTTATTCAGGAAAATTTCAGTCCTCACGACTGAAACAAAACATCCTCAAGGAACTTATGAATAAGTCCATTTGCTTCCTGCCTCAAACACTTCTAAAACATTAACCTGAAGCATAAACGTTTCTGCCTTTCATTTCCTTGGGGATGACAGGAGAGAGAGACTGAGACTGATTGCAAAAGCTGTAGTGCTTGTCTGAAGTTTTTAGCCTGACTCTGGTCAGGCCCCAGGTGACCAGCTAATGAAAATAATTCAAACTTTACCAAAACAAGAGCCATTTATAATGTGGAAATTCTAGACAGACAGCTCTGCAAAACCCTGGGAACAAACATGGAGATAAATCTTTGCAAGAAAAAACATCCCTACCTCCCTATTCACAAAGTCAATTTTAAATAGCATTGTGGGGCACAACCCCCACATGTGGCAGAAAATTAGTTAATATTAGGTCTTTCTTAAATACATCCATACCTGTGCTCTTGTTCCTCTGGAGTCATGAGGTATGAGGAAATATTTGGCTTTAGAAATGTTAGGAAGACTTTTGAAACCCATGTCTTTTAAATAGATGGGTATTGGGATTGTTCTTTAACTGCAAATGAAAGAGGAAGAAATGAACCATTGAAAATGAGTATAAAAGCCCTGATTTCAAATAAACACAACACAGCCATGAAACAAGGCACAGAACAGTAAGAGGAACATGCATGAAGGAGGAAATCAGCTGGGGCTCTCTAGTAACAAAACTGGAAGCTTTCAGATGTCAAAAACCTCCCAGAAACAGGAAGAAGAGGATGGATTGCATGCCATGGCACACAGGCTGTGCAAGCTTGGAGCAAGCCAGCCCCAATGAATCCCAGCTGCAGGTAACCAGTGACAGGGAGCTGCAGCCTCCTGGCCAATTGTGTGCTGGGTTTCCCAGACTTGGTGGTCAGCAGCTTGATACTCCTGCACTCCAAGAAGTGCAGACCAGCCCTGCGCTGGCTGAAGGGCTGCACATCCTGTGCCCTGTCATGCTGTGTGCCAGGAGGAGCTCCTCAGCAGCCGAGGAGCCTGGGATTGGCAGGGACCTCCCAGCCAAGAAGCCTGCAGTTATTAGGAAAACGGACATTACCTCTTGCTGGCTCAGGACCACCCCAAGGGCATGCCCGAAACCAAGCAGTGGGGAAAAATTTGGAATTAGTCTCAAAACTGTTCTGAGACCATCCCAGACACTGAACAAAAGAAGAGTTGTCTCTCCAATTAATTTAAAAGCCTTATATAATCTGTTGTATTCCAGGGATTTCAGCTACATTAGAATGAGGGGCTTTTAAAGTAAGTTTTGTAAATGAAATGTCTTTAGAGGTACATACTACAGAGCTAATAATTCTTTACTTACCTTAACTTTGTAAAAAAACTAAAACATTTCTATGTGTGTAGATATACTTTCATCCTGCCATTTATTAACACTTTATTTCTTAATAGTTATCTTCTCAGCATTCAAGAAGTCTGCAGAGACCTAAATTGCATTTCTGCTTTCTACAGAAAACCAGATTGGAAAAATGACTTTTTAGCAAATGCTGCTTTCTGAAGCATCTTAGATATTTCCTAATAAAAAAAGTTGTAAAAATTATTAAATTAGTTACATCAAATCATAACCTAATACAGAGCTGAGCAAAAGTTCTCTTTCACTGTCTGTCTGTTATCTGGCTGAATAACCTGTCCACATGATATTATACTAATAGTACACTATACCAATGCTATGGAGAGGAGCTTTTAAAAAGTATTTATTATTTCAAAAACAAGTGAAAGACAAGAATATTACATAGAGCCTCAATATATCTTCATATTAAACCAACCCCTCAGGATATGTTTGCTTCCTTCAAGTTCTCACTGAAAGAAGAAAATTATTTCTGAAAACTGATGGAGAAATCTCCATGTGGTTAGAATTCCGAAATGCTGATTGCTACATTATGTTGTGTGGTGATGTACCAAATTAGCATGGAGCATTACTGCCTACACCATCACTTGAAAGCAGTTTTAAAAACATGAAAAACATGTATGCAATCACTGATGAAAGTCAGATCTATGTGTTTTTTTCCCAGGTGTCCAACATTATTTTGATGGGACTCATTTCAGTACATTATTGAAACTGTGAGGAATTAGCAAAATGAAATGAAAATAGAAGCAAAACCCTCGAGAGCATCTAATAGTGTAATTCTGCTCCTTTCTAGCTTCCCTGAGCACAGCTGTCAAGAAGACATCACACCAGAAAAAACACTCAAAGGCTTTTGGTGTCTGTGCTCAAGGGAAGAAACGTGTTAAACTAAAAAAATTGTTACACTGGTCAAAAGAGTTTGGAGGAAATTTTATCAGTCTGTCACTTTTTCACTACAAGAGGCCTCACCTCTAAATCACAAGATTACACATTGTAGTTTGTTCTTTACTTAGTACCAATCATCTTGGGCCATATCATTAGTGTGATGAAAATTCATATGAAATACAAAAACCTGAAAAAACTCTCCATGAAGGTTTATAGTTGAATATGTACTACTAGACCCCAGATTGGAAAATGATGGGAGAATCCGCACCAAAGTCACAGCACTCACTACCAGTGTCTACTACCAGACCTTCAAATTTCAGATGTAAACTCCCATGACTCCAAGTTTCTATCCCCCAAATGGGTATCATTGCCAGGAGTTTCCTGCAGGCAAAGATACTGGTGGTGCAGTGATGATGGGTGGGTTACTTCCTTTCCTTTCCCTCTAGGAAGTGCAGAGGTTAGAGATGCTGACATTCACCAGATCAAGAGGTGTCTGTAAGGCATGTGGAATCTGTTGCCTCTCCAAAAGAAGCCCCTCTCCCAGGTGAGCAAGTTCCCTTCCCCATACCTATAGCTGACTCCCATAGCTAAGAGGGGGAACATACAATTTCCTAAAAAAAAGTGTAGGTGATGTTCATAGTCTGGGTGGGGCAAAGGGAAGGGGAACACCCTTCCACTGATAATCTACAAGCTTTTCACTCTTATCCAAAACATATCTCCAGGGAAGCTTGGGAGAGGCAAGTGCTTCATCCCTACCTCACCCATCCCTGACAGTCACTCCTGATGCCTCCAGGGTATTCCATTACAAGCTTATCAGGTCCTTTCGGTAAATAGATTCTCAGATTTGCAGTGATGGGCTGAAGTTGTCTGAATACATCACTGTTAATTTCTCAACAACTGTGCTACAAAAGTAAATCAACAGAAGGTAGGCTGGGTCTTCCAGTAACTCAGCAATCTGATAACTAGCTCAACAATTGTACTAATAATTAACATTCCCTTAAAGTGTGTCCATGCCCTTGAGACCGATTATCCTGGTATCTAAATTACAAGATCATTAAAAAAATATAGCAAGGAAAGGAAAAAAGTGTGCCTATCTACTCTATTTACATCTTTTTCCTAATAAATCTTTGTAGAAAGAAGAAAAATTTGCAGGGAAACTTCTATGGACAAGCTAAAGGATAACAATTATTTTTTTAAATGACTTGTGAATAATTTCCAGAAAACTAGCCACATCACACACAAGTTGTTGAACGAAGGAGGCCAGATAGATAGCAACTGCATGGAGCATTTGATTTGTCATGACTGAGTCACTCAGTTGTAATCCAAAGTGCAAATTAAGGTACAGAAAGTTATATTCAAATAACTTTTAACTTCTGGCTTCATTTCAGGTGAGCAAGCATGCTGCAGTTGAGTAATGCTGCTGAATTTTTTCCCAGTTTGTACTGGAAAGCTTTAAAAAATGAGAACCTTGGCATTTTGTATAGGTCAAGCTAAGTTGTATCATAGGTTGAGTTCTGGCATTCAATCTAAATGCCCTAATGTTTGTACTCTACAGCCAGATGTGAGACATTACTTAAACTGTCTACAGCCAAACAAACAGTGATCACTGCACAAGCCCCCTACAAGACTTATCTACTCTTCCTTCTCTGCTTTCCTGTGTCAGACAAATGCCATTTCAAAGTGTCAAGAAAACCATTAGGCACTCTCTGCACTTGGAAGGGATACTGACTTTTTAAAAAGTTTGAGCCAAATTTTTTCACGTCATGGAACATTTTGATTAAAAAAAGATATTTATTGATACAAGAGTTCAAGCAGCATGCACCAAATGACTGGGAAATAAAGAGTCTTTGCTATTTCTTGTAAAATCTATCTTCTAAGGCTTTTCTATAACTGTTGTAACAAAGGCTCATCATTCTTACCAACTTAGTGTGACTCTGAGTTTCCATTAATCACCTCCTAGGAAAGCAACTGTTCCCAGTCCTGTGGACTGTCTCATCTTTTCCTGCTCAGTGTGCTAGGGTAGCCTTCATTCTATGTTTGCCACAGCATAATCACTTAGCAGCTCTCCAATGATGATGTTGTTCAGATCCAGATGATCAAATGTCATCAACTAAGCATTTACACGCAGTACCTTGGTTTTGGAATTTAGTGCAGGATTTAACTGAAGAAGGCTAAGGAAAGTTCTGCAAGAGAAAGTTAAGAAGCAGAAAGTATAATTTGAACCAAGTCAGATTTTGTAACTTACAGTAGATGCAGTAGGTGTGTTCAAAAACTTTCTTCTGGCTTTACAGATTTCAAAGAATTTCAAGACATCCCCTATTCTTATAAGGAGTAATTCTGCTACTCGAGGATTTTCCAATCCAAAGGACTTCCCTAAGGGAGCCACACTACAAGACCTGGTGTTAACAGTTGCTTCTCAGATGGGATAGGGAATCTGCCCTAATCAGTGCTATCAGCTGATGTATCTCATGTGTACTGCAGAGTGTTGGGTGGAATCCTGTTTGTGCCACCCATATAAAACAAGCTGGAGCTCTGATGGGGCCAAGGAGCATACAGGCACATACACTCTATTGGTACCTTTATATCTCCCACTTCACCTCTCTGGAGGGCGGGGTAACTAGTTTTGGTTCTTCACCAGCAGATAGGGGCTGTAGAGCCCCTGTCACTTTATAGCTATCACCAAAGAACATTTTTTCCCTCCACTGGAAGCTAGTTAAACATATGAAAGCTAAGGCCACTCTGTTTCTAAATGAGCACTATCACAGAAAGACTCACTGTGTGTTGAGTTCATCCATTTACTAGATTCCAGACTATCCTTGGGCAGACAAGCCATTAATACCATATTTAACATATTTTTTACTTCCTCCTTTTTAATCAACTGGTACAGAAGCTTACTGCTGTTTCATATTTCTGAAATATCTGATAAAATAGAATGTCTGACTTTAATCACAACTGCACTGCACATGTCTTGGTAATCTTTTGCCTCATCTACTCCAATCTCTGCCATTTTGACTTTCATCTCATGCTTCCCTCTGGTGTATACAAAATTCTGCTAAAGCAAATTTACACTCAAAAAAATCAAGCCCTTGCCACTTCCCTTTTTCAGACACCCCCTGCAGATTCTGTATGGTAAATTCATACATAACATGTGAGCTTCTTATCAAAAACTTCTTCATATTGTCTGATTCCCTGACCAGTGCAATACCTGACTCATCCCTAGTAAAATATCCCTTTTGTTTTCTTTCCTGGTGTTACTATTTTTCCTATAAAAACCATGTCTTTTTGCTTTTTATTTTGTGTCAGATGGCTGCATTTTCTCCATTTCAGCCACTCCTTCCAATGAGTTTCTCACAGTAAGTCCTTCACTAGTGTTCAGCTAAAGTTTTCACTGTCTGATAGGCTTAGACTGTATTATTGATACTTTATAGATAAATAATACATTGTAACTACCAGTAAGCTATATTTACCAATACTGCATGTGGAAAATAAACTTGAGAGAAGTCAGCCCAAATTACATCTTGGAAATGATTAAAAAAAACCAAAAAGCAAATAAACAAATGTTTCACCTCAGCAATCAGAAATTAAGAGAGAGTGTGATCGTGTGCACGTACATGTTTTTCTGGCTCAAAGTCTGATTTTTCCCCATTTCTGTCAATTCAAGTTTCACCATTGTCCTCAATGTGCCCAAGGCCAACCGTGTGAAGGGGCTACAGCAAAGACAAACTGATAGATTATGAACAGCCTTGCTTAGGTTGTAAACCCAGCAAGTTTTACTTGGTTTTGACCAGCTTAGTTGTCTTCCTTCCAGGCTCATTTGTTAGGACCCATAGAAATGAATTTGTTTCTGATATTTACAGCAGAGGAGAGGGAGCTAACATGCATCACTGTGGATTCTACTTCAGTATGTCTCAGTGCCAAATCTGTTTCTAAGGGAGTTTGACCTATGAAGGAGCCTTGAATCTTGCCTGCAACTACCCTCTGGACAATGACTGATCAGGTCAAGTGCACTGCTGAGAATATTTCAAAATGGGTCTAAATATTTCTATATAGGTTTTGTACATTATTGATGATGATTTCTTGAGTATTTTTGTAAGAGTTTTTGTGATGTTGACAGTGGCTCTTTGTGTGTTTTCATGCCTGCTTTGAGTGCATTTGATGGGAACTACCAAACATATGGAGACCTCATTTAAATATAACTCACTCCTTGGGAAGAGGATGATGTGGCCTACGTTGAGATTAGTGAACTGCATGGCAGAGAATGTTCTAAGACCAAGTTTTAACCCATTTATATTTTAGGGAAGTTTATGCCCCTGAAAGCTGACTATGGGGAAATTCCCACATCTCCCATTAAAATGTTCCCACCTTCTGCTTTACAACCGAAAGAATGCCAGAAAGATCTTCTAGGCCAAAGAATTCAGTCATGTTATTTCTACTATCCCAACTAGGAATGCCTCCTTGCACTATTGCAACTAGAAATATTGCCACACTATTTGTTGCTGAGCTTCTTCCAACAGAAATACCACAAAAATGCTTTTTCTTTGGGATATTTAGACTATGAAATTCTTACAAATTGTATATATCAACATAGTTCAAATGAGTACCAAGTATATTTCTTTTTTAACATTTCAGTGTTTTGTGACCAAACTTCCCTTTCCATTTTGAGGACAAAACATCAGATTAGAGATCCTGCTGGAAAGAAATTATCACCAGAATTCTTAGTTGGTAAAAGATGAAGAAAATATAAATAATTAAGAAATGTACAAAAAATCTTTGCTTTAAAAGCAAGTCAGAATTCTATCTTTCCTTGAAAAGGAGATTGCCTGGTGTATTTAAGCAGGATGGACAGACAAATGGATATCTTTCTGGTTGATTTATTTGTATACATGTTATGTCCTACTCAGCAGGCTTAGGGGAAGGTTGCTTGATTCACTCTGGGTGGTGCATGAAAGAAACAACAAAATTCTCAGGAGGTTCAATTACAAACGTTTACTTGCAAACTTTAAAACATCAAGGTAGAATAAGGTACTTGGAAAAATTTAAAACAACATGCAGACAAAGTAAAGCACTTCACAAACTTTAACTTAGAACACAAACTTAGCTGACTTTGACTTATCCAGACACAAAGAAGCTCTTACTAAGGCACTGACTGGAATTTTTTAGTCTGGCTTGCAATATTCTTCAAGAAGAAGAAGTTGGGAGAAGAAAGAGAGAAAGAAAGGATAAGAGTAGAAACGTCTCACCACCCATGGATCCAGTGACACGACTTGGTTGTTGAAGTTTTGATGTCTGTTGGTTAAAGTGTTGGTCCATAAAGGGAAGCCTACAAAACACAAGGTTCAGTATATTAACATACTCTCAGGCTGGGTAGGAACACCCAGGTACCTCTCCTGGGGCTGGAGTTTTACTCTGTGATGTAACACTGTGGATCATGCGCAGTCCTCTGGTGGAAGGCCCCAGAAATGAGTCTGAGGGCACTTCAGGGATGTTTGATGGTTTATCACCCTTTGTAAGACATGACAGCTGCCTTCACATCAGCATAGTTGAGCCAAATATGCCCAGTCAGAAGAGATGAACACCTTCAGGCCAACATGTAAATGTCCCAATATCTCTCTGGACTGGTTGTGGGAGAAAATTTTACAGCTGAGCAAGTTATGTCCCATCAGAAGGGATGAATAATGTGAATGTTCTGATACATTTTTCAGAGGGGAACCTTACAGCTGGGCCAGTTGTGCAAGGAAGGACATTGGCGTGATGATAAATAGGACTATCCCACCTCAAAGGGTCTGCTTCTAATTGGCTTCTTCTCTTATGTGGCTCAAACCCCAGCTTTTTGCTAAAAAGGGTTGATCTGTCATGGTCATTCTGTGGTGCTCAAGCCCTCTGAATGTGTAACCTTGAACATTATCAGCAAAGTACCCACTGCTTTTGCAAACAGCTGACTGAGCCATTAACTTTTCAGTCTCACAACACTTAATTATACAGGTCTTTCAAATTCTGCTACCAGAGTGAGCACTGGTAGGGAAATCACATCCATTTTCGATAGCTTCATTTAGAATATTTTCTAATTGGAAATATTTGGTTATGTGAATGAACAGGTATGTCTTTCATGTCTTCTTTTCAGTTTACTGCATTGAAAGATCCAAAGACTGACTTGTAAGGTAAAAACAGGGAATGAAAACCTCTGAAATTCTGCTTCTTTTGTGACACAGTTGTTGGAGAGCAAGTGAATCAAAAGGGAGGTGTCCTTTCTATGTTCATCACCACTTTCAAATGGTTCTCTGCAAAAAAAATGTCCTTGAAATCTCCAAAATCTGGAGTAGAGTTAGATAAGGTGATAAAGCTTACAAACAAATATATGGAGATCCATCCTGTGAGAATTCAGGCCCACAGCAATTTCATTGATTAAATTGCCTATCACCGTGTGTGTATTGTCAGTGCGCATTTTGGAGGCTCACTAGGAGGTAAAGCTTGCCAAAAGTTGCTTGGATGACCAATATTGATTGTGATGAAGCTGAATGCTGGATTCCCTCCACCTTGGGAAAGTTTAGGTTCAGTTGAGAAGCATCTACCTTACACCACTTAACATGAGGGATCAAAGAGGACTACCAGTCTAAACTTGTTCTCCAACTTCCCTGCATTGTGTTCATATTTAAAACCTGACTGAATGTTATGGCTTGTAGTCTCCTCTAGGTAGCAAAGGTGATAACTGGCCTTGCTTTGACTTCTAGGAGTGAAAGAACTGGCCCATAAAGATGAAGAAAAAATTTTATGGTTTATGAAATATATTTCCATTCTATGTCCAACACTAAAAAAGCTCATCTTAGCATTTGGTTTCTTTTCATTTCCCTTAAGTTGCTCACTCAAATACTGCAGTTCTGCGGAATCCCAGGGGAGCAGCCCAGGAAGGCTGAGACTCATGAAGGAACTCTCAGATCTGGTAACTGCACCACCAGTTTCCAGAGAGTGATGCTTCAACAGGCTACAGGCGAACAGGGATGTCTGAACATAAATAATCTTGGCATTCAAAGGCGGTTCCCAGGTCGAGCACCAGAATGGGCTTTGGATTGGTACTGAGAAACAGGAATGTCACTCAGAGCCTCTCTTTCCTCTGACTCACGCTGCTTTTATTGTAGTATGGCCTCACTGATCAGCCAGCACACCATCATGGATAGACATTGGAAATGGACCCACAAAGTAACCACAGAAACAAGCAACATCTAGGTAGGTCCCTTTGCTCCAGCCTAAAATTTAATCTTTTTTTCCCCAAAACTATTTGGCAGTCTCTGTAGTTGTTGAGTAACTGGGCTAGAATTTTTTGTTTATTTTCTTTAAACAAAATAGGATTGATGTTGGGCAATAGCATTGTTCTGGGATGCAGACAGCTTTTGCAGGCTGTCTGCAGCTTTGTATTTTTAAAGTATCTGTGTTTTTAAAACAAAGGTCAGTGATCATGCTATCAGGTCATTACTGCATCTGTGTCACTGAGGGATAAGAGCCTGCTGATAAGTGGGCCATCAACTCCCCTATGCCTCTTGGGAGCAACCATCTGCAGGGCTACTGCAGGGCTACTTTGTCCTCCCACCCTGCCCAGCCATGCTGCAGATCAAGGTTGTCTTTCCCAGGTGTTCCCTGTCCAGACAGGCCACGGAGTGTGATTTAGTACTGCTGGTAATCAGCACCTTGAAGTAAATTAAAAGCAAGACTGTAAATCTTGACATGCTCTTTCATCCATGACTTTTTGGTTCTTAACATCAAAATAGACTGACATTCCTCTGCCACACAGCAGGGTTGGGTCTTGTTTTACTGAGAAATTGAAGACTGCATCCACAGTGCTCCTGCTGTAACGATATAGCATGTGGGAAGAGGGTGAGTGACGTGTTGAATAGAGTACTGGCTTTGTTCCTCTGGGATCCACTTTTCAGCTGAATCTCAAGTCCTCTGTTAAGTGAGTAGTCTCTGTTCCACTCCTGGGAGAACAGCAGTCTGCATTAGAAAACCATGGCGCATTAATTCATCAGGCTCAGTAGCTGAAAGCTAGGAGCCAGATTCTCAGAGAAAGTTAATGTCTTCCTACTGGACAGAAGATCACTTCTGCCCGTCCAAGTTCAGGTCAGAAGTCAACTGATGGGCATCTTGCCCCATAATGAAGCCAAGGACACTTCTGCTGAAGCTAGTCTCAACCACAAAATGTAGCAGTAATGTAATTCTCCAGCTAGCATCTGCTAACACACCCCCCAGACAGCACTATTATTAGTCCAAAACAAAGTGAGGAAACTGTTAGTCCAAAAAAGCCTTAATACTGGTCCACAGACTGATCTCACTGTTTAACTATGAGGTATTCCACCAATGTCAATAGAATTACTCAGCCCTTATGAAGACCTGAATCTAGCCCAGTGTCATACAGATGTCAATGTCTCAGCACATCATTTACAACAGTGAGCCAGATCTCACAGCACATGCTGTCTGATGATCAGTGGGAAGTTGGTCTGTACCATGTGGTCCTCTGGGAAAAGGCTGTAAGAAACACAATTCAAGGGCTGTAGCAGGAATGCAGAGGTTTGTGATTGTGCTGCAAGGCAGTGCTATGCAGAGATCTGGAAACAGGGTAGACAAAGCATGGTAAGAATATATTCCCCAAGGGTGGCAATGGAGATCTGACACAGGAACGCAGCTTCCAGGTCTAAGTCAGTATCTCTGTGCTGCCCTGTACAGATACTCCTGTTACCGAGAGGCTCCTTTAACAGGAGTTCTTTACACAGTGCTAGGCTGCCTCATACAGCTGTACCTGAGAGACCCTGTTTCTGTGAGGGGGAGATAAACAGAAGTAGTACTTTCATTGAAACAGCTGTGAGTAAGTCTGTGCAGCTTGATAAGACCTGCATGGAGCCAAAACAGTCGTATGAAATTCTGAAGTATGCCTTTCCTCTTTCCTTGCAACCAATGAGACATTAGTCTACCTTTCACTTAGCATCTCTGGCACCATCATTTCCATTCTCTCCCTCTTTCCTTCATCGTCTCCTTTCACATCTCTTTCTCTGATGACCTGTCCTGAAGCTTCACTGCAGCCTTCCAGGACTCACCACTCAGCAACACCAGCACCCCAGTCACCTGAAGTGACTGTGGTCAAATAATTAATTATTATTCTTCATTATATACATTAGGGAGAACTCTCCCAACTAATAATGCTTTAGATTAAAACTTATCTGTGCTTCCAGCCACTTAAGAGTTTTTAGGCGTTGTACTTCCAGTAGTAAGTAAGTCATAAGAAAGTCCAAGCTGGAGTGTGAAAAATTGCTTTTTTCCTTCAGAACACTCATTCATTATTAATCTCTCAGCTACAAGTGCGATGACTGGAGTGTTATTTCAGGGAGACTGATAGCAGTGCTATGTCTCGGGGTAGGGGGTCAGTATCTTAGAGCTATTTGTTTTAGATAAGCAATTAGGCCAAGGTTATCAAGCTTGTGTGAAAAAGAAAGGCATTTAATTCAGATCCTTACTTAGGCACTTCAGTGGATTAGCAGGAACCTGAAAGCTAATTTAGTTGTTGGCTCCTACATGTACGTGATTGGGTTGGTAAATATTTGACTTCATTTTCCATAGAAGAAACCAAACCAAAAATTACCTAAAACTATATACAAAGAAAGAAAACAAACTGTTTTGGAAATAGGGTGATGTAGCAGAGCAAAGGTACATAGTCATCAGTTCCTGCTGAGGAAGGTGCACACCTGCAGCATCCTGGAAATCATATCAGCAGTCTTGAACAAAAGACCAGACAGTCCTGTGTTTAAGATAATAATTACAGGGAAAACTGGATGAGGAGCATGCTGTGGTCCTAATTGCATCTAAATACAAAGCCGAGTGTTTTAAAGGCAGTGTTTAAATCAAAGCACATTCCCCTTTCATTTCTGGACCTTCAAGGCAGAGTGAATTCATAGCAAATTCTAAGGCTTTAAAGTCCTTTCCCATACATTAAATCATCAAAGACCTTCCTGCATGTATTTTGGACCGGCTTATGGCCAATCAGGGGAGATCTGACCATTTTCATGATATCTGCATAGTGTTCCCACAGCAAAAGAAAGCACCAACCTACTTGCTGACTGTTAAATTCACACTACCTGTGTTTGTCTGAACAGTGGAAAATACATATCCCCATTTTCTCAGGGCTAAGATTCCTTTTAAAATTCAAAACCCCACTAACAGAACCAGAGGAAAGCTCTGTCCCTGCACTTAGCAATCTAAGGACAAACTCCCAGAATACCCATCTCTCAAAAAAAAAAAAAAAAATTCCTTCAATAACTACCTCTCTTCCCCAAAGAAAAACACCTCAGAATTTCATCTAGAATCTCCTAGCATGACAAAAGAGGGTAACTCCACAGTCAAGTCTCCTCATGGAGAGGAACCACAATGAATGTGCCTCACCCTGATGTCCCCATGGCAGACCTTGCAGTTGATATGGCACCAACATCTTACCTCAACCAAGGACACTCAAGCCACACTCTATCAGGTGTGAAAACACAAAGTTCACAGTTCCCACAGGCAGGTGTGGAGAGGACAAAGCCTTTATATATATAACCAGGTGAATGGAAAAGATGCTAGGCAGAAAAAAGGGCAAACCCTGTAAAGAAAACATAGGGCAGCTGCCTACAAGGCAAAAACCACAAAAGTTTAACAAGTGATATAACTTTTGTATCAGTTGTAGTTTTCTATAAACTTCAAGTGCATCCTATATATAGTGACCACAGTAGAAGTTTATGCAACGTACTAGGGAACTGAGTTGTGCCTGGGAGAAAATAATTTTTTACCACCTTTCACATCCATAGTATTGATGGACCAATTTCCACTAGACCCTGATTCAGCTGCAATGAGTAAAGGAACAACAGAATACTAGCATGTATTGCATACAGGCAATACTGCAATCTGTGTCTATAGGGCTCAAATTGCAGCAAGATGACATTGCAAGCACAGGTGAAATATCTGCTGCACATTACCCTGCCCTCCTAATTTCTGGACCACTGAGGAATCCAAAGGCATTGAACACAGCTGACTAACAATGGGCAGGATTTTTTCTTTATCTCTGTGTCTAGCCAAAGCCATCCTTTAACAGTGGAGAGAAAAACATGTATGTTAAAAAAAAGTTCCAGGATGTTTGAGGTTTTGTTGTATTAAAAATGAATGGAAACTTTGTGATAGATGAAAAATGAGAGAGGTAAAGGGTACACTTTGAATTTAACCAATTCCTCCCTAAGGTAAGACACAGGTGGAGGATCTCAGATGTTCTTCCTTTGCATTAGGCAGATGAACCTAAAACCTGTCCCATCCTCCTAAATTTCCTAGCCACCAATCCAACAGCCAGCTTCTCCTTATTCCTCATGGTAAAAGGTTTTTGTCCAGACTGTACAATTGTCCATAGGTTGAGTTCTGCAGTCCAAGCTTTTCATAGAGATAATTAATGAAGAGTTAATAGCAGACATATCCAGGATGTATCAGAAGGAAACTTGATAGGATAGATTTATCAATGATTTTTTTCCTTATCTTTTTACTATCTCTGTGCTTATGATGCAATGGGGCCGTGTTGTACTCAGTGGCAAAACTTGCACTAGGTTTCGTCACTTGAATGCAGACAGTCTTTGTGTTCACAGCTGAAGAAAAAAGACCATACCCAGCTGCTCAGCAAAGGAATAGCATGCATGGAAGAGAAGGAAGAGCAAAAGGGAAAGCACCATGTGCCTATTGGCCTCCCCCTCCTCCCACCTCGCCTCTTGTGCATCCCCCAAGGTCAGGCACAATCTGTCCCTTTGTATCCAGGAAAGAAATAGGACGCAAAGTGTTAGGAATTTCCTAAAACTGTCTTGAATCATGTGCTGTTTAAGTAACTGTCATTTTGCTGCCTGGTTCATTGACACTTGGGTCTTAAATGGTGCTTATGGAGGAGTAATATTTTCAGCTCTGAAGGGGTAACGAAAACAGTTTTAGAAAACAAAAGCCTTTGAACAGTGATATGCCAAGGAGGAATAAGTTGATATGCTTATTTCATATAAAGCCTACATTCTCTTTGCATGAAATCAACAAGACGTTAAAGTAAGTATTTCACCAAAGTGTGGCATTCAGGAGAGGTCTATTTTCATAGAAGAAAAAAGTTAGAACAGATGGTTGAAGGAAAAATTAGTTTAGAGACATCAGAAACAGCTGAATAAACTTTCAGTAGTCTAAGAGAAAAAGAGTCTCAATCTTCTGGTTTATTCTTATTTTCCTATTTACATTCTTTAAATGCACTGGAAATGGCATTCAGCTTTTCCAGTACCTTGGCCTTTTAAATTTATTAGATTTTTTTGGTTTGGGTATCATAATTTTTAAGGTCATGGGGAGGAATACTGTTAAAACAACACTAGATTTAGTGTTACTGTCCATATGCTAATCTTAAATTAATAAACTTAGAGGCATACGAGGCTTCAGAGCCATTATTAGTCCACACCTCATGAGCACACCATAACAGAGGTGGGATTAAGAACCTGGTTCATGTATTAGGAAGAAAAAAGTCAGTCATTACTTTCCTTAGACAGTTTCTGCTCTATAGTGCAGATGCCTGTTTGATAGCTCATTGCCAGCCTCACCTGATACATTCAGTGCTAGTGGAAGAAATTTTGCTCAGTGATTAATATCCTGATAGATCAGAGTGGTCAGATTTTTTTTTTTGGTGTAACAAGAACTTTAGATTGAAATAGAGAAGAAGAAAACTGCTGGAAACAGCATTTTACATGTTAAAAAACAATTTCTGCTTCCAGGCATGTGAAAGACATTAGATAAGCAACCTTTTTAAATGATACCAGATCCAATTTGTATTGGTACTGATCTGGATTAAGAATTAAAGAGTGGTGAAATAAGACATAGTCTAAACATTTATTAGCAATTAGAAAGACCTAACATCAGATATTGTTATTAATTCTTTTCTGCTTGGGAGACTTTTAAAAATCTCAATTTGCATATGAGTCCATAGTAATTATACCTGTATGGTAAAATAGTAAATGCTTTTCTGAGACATACAGGGAATTATCTAAGTCTGGGACAGGAAGATGAAGAACATGAATTTTTGATAAATACTGTATATATAGATTTGATTTGATTTGATTTGATTTGATTTGATTTGATTTGATTTGATTGAATGTGAGGCAGCGGTTTGGTAATCCTAGAGTAATTTTATGATTAGAGAGGTCTGAGTCCCAGAGATAGTGGGAGTGTTTTCAGCAACAGTAATGAAACAGAATTGTCATTATTTAAAAAAAAAAAAATATTATTTTCATTAAAAAATTCTCCTCATGGTAAAATATATGTAACATATATCCAGAAACAAACCTTGTTTCTCTCATGCCAAATAGAAACATAATAATAAACAAAAATAGTTTAGTCTGGAAGTGTTAAGATTGTTGGCATAGGCAAGGAGTTTGAGTATTTTTCCCACTCAGGAATATCAATGAGTTATAAACAAAACAATATTTTTTTCATCCTCAGATCTAAAGTGAGAAAATGTTTTCCTGGTGGCAGAAGTCCAGAATAAAAACTATGATAAGGTTGAATTTAATGACTGATGCCAGAGACATCATCTTCCAAATTTTTTTTATGATAAGTTGTCTTTTCTACCAAAACAAAGACACTAGATTTTATATTTTTTAAATTAATATATGAAAGGTTTTATAGATAACTAAAAATCAAAGCAAACCCAATGAAAAATCAATAACCAACACTAACCTTTGAGTAAACAATAAAATCTAGATACAATTTTCTGTTCTTTCAGCAGAATGTCAAATTATTTCCAACTGAAATTTGACAAAAAATTTTGTTCAGGATTTCTTAGGAAATTTATTTATGTTTTATATCCTACTTTTGATCTTTCATGAAAAAAAAAAGTTAATATTTTGAGTAGCTTTATTTTTAGCCTATAGTGTTGGAATACTTTGTTTACTTCCCTTCATAGTTCCAAAGCAAACATCTTATCTTGACTTCATTTTTAGTCTACTAATTTTTAGAGCAGTGTGGGACTTTTTTTCCGTACAATAGCAGAATGGAGCCAAAGCTGTGTTTATAACCTGTGTTTATTAAGAGAGATAAGTCATTCCATAATAAACTTGTTTTATTAATAATCTAATCTTGTTCCAGTGGCTGAATGAGAGTCATATCCTTCCAGGACAGCTTCCAGGACAGGACCCTCAAGGAAGTTAATTTTAATTTACTGGTAGAGAAGCACACATGGAGAGTTGAAAGACCAGAGAGGAAACCAACTGGTTTATGAATATGATCTAAAGTCCCTTTTACAGAAAAATTTGAAAATATTATTTTTATTAGAAAGATCTGAACTTTTATGTTTGATTTTAACAAATTCGTTGATGTACACACATTAAAAAGTATAATTCAGCTTCTGCTGAATATTTTTTTGGTACAATTTGGATGAAGTTCAGATGAAGTCATTGCATCTATGCTTCCCCATGCCATCCTTCACTTTACCATTATGTCATGCTAGCACTTTGAACTGCCTGAGCAGGCCCTATATCTCATGTGAAATGTTCCAACCACTTGAGTATTGCTACATAAGGTAGCAATGAAACAACTAGTAGGCCACATCTCTGTCTTTCTCATATTGACATTTTAAAAGACATAGTTCATCAGCTTCTTCTTAATGACTGTTTAAAGAAATTCTCAAGCTTCAAATACTCAAGACTGGTCAAATGAGGCATTGGATGATACCCAGTTTTCCTTCTATTTGTCACAGGTAGACTTTATTGAATTTTTTGATGATTTTGATGGGTTTCGAGCAAACTGCTTTGTGAAAAATATCTCCCTTTTACGGCACGCTTGTTAATATCAGAAAAGTGCTTTCTGCATGTGCTGTTAAATGAAAACTGTTTTCTACCATCAGGATAAAACTGGAACTTAAACATGAGCCACAACTGGGAGACAGCTTAGCTGAACATGGATTCACTGTCCAGTTCAGTTAATACAGCCTTTGAAGTTATGGGGAGATCACCCACAATTTCTGTTGATGTTGTAGTAAATGTCTAACATTTGGTTTAACAAAACTTTAAATGTGTCTATCGTTGAACTCCGTATGCAGTTGTGCTTCCCTTCTGACTGGATACGTTCCCATGCTGTGTGAAGAGTCCACCTCCAGCCTCGGTGAACCTCTGGAAGAGCTCATGGAAAATCAAGGCACTGTAGCTCAGATCTCTGCCTTGTCCTCATTCCTGAGATTTGGGACCACCATCCAAGAGGCAGTCTTTGGATGTTCATACTGTCTTTTTGCAGGCACTCACAGTTAACATAAATGCTCTCCCAGAAGCCAAACAGATCCTTCCCTGTTTAACCCCTATGTGTTCTATAATAACACTCACTTTCAAGATTTTCACAGCTCCTAAAGACAATAGCTCTTAACAGGCAAAGTACAAGAGAGATTAAAAGCCAACAAGCAAACAAGCTGCATACAAATTCTCTATAATTCATTCTTTCACTGAGGGACCATCTGTATGGAACATCACAATCACGAAAGCACCTGATGTCCTCAGTTCCTACCCTGGCTCTGCTTATCTTGAGCAAACGGCGCTTCATAAATATCCCTCTTTTGTCATTAGTTCTGAATCAACCCATGGAGGTGATCAGGGTCTGGTCTCGGGTGTACTACTGGCAGGTAATTTTCTCTTCAATTACCCTCTTTTACTTGAGAGAAATACCTTATCTTTTTAAGAAAATAAATTTTGAGGGCAAAGCATGCAAATCGGCAAATCTTGTTAACTTGTCATTCTGTGACACTAATGTGGAGAATCCTATTGTAGATGCAGATAAAATTGAGTAACAAATAAAAAAATGATAAAAAGGAGTTCCTGTCTCACAATCACTTATGTAGCAAGTTCATAATTTCCAACAGGACTCGTGTCATAAACAGATTCTTCATGTCAACACCACATTTTGCAAAAGTATTGATGGACTGGAGTTCACGGGCAATTGGTGAGCAGCTGGGACTGATTCTTCCATAAATTTTAATGCTGGCCATGTAACTAAATTTTGTTTCTGAAAAGAAATCAGCTATGTTTTGATACTGTGCTCTGAGACTCTGCTACAAAAATTAAGTGGTCAAAGGCAGGAACAGAATTGCCAACACTTGTGATTTTATTAGGAGAGAGATCACTTTTCTTAAAACCTGTGCTCCTGAAGTCATATGATTACAGGAAACTGTCATGTTTCATTCTTTCAGAAGAAATAGTTTCTACCTTTTGTGGTTGTGAAGAAAAGTTGAAAATATAAATCCAATAGCTGGGGCCACCAGATGACAAAAAGTCATCAGTGTTTTAAGGAATGTGTTGGTTTATGAAGGCCTGAAGTTGAGAACACTGAAATAATGTTATTCAAACAAAGAAGGCAGTGAATAATGATGTGAAAGTAAAATCCAGAGTCAGAGTGCTTCCTCTATCCTACTAAAGAGAGGAAATAGCATGTATAGTGAAACTCCACAGCTTCAAAGCTCATCCACATTTTTCTGCTAGAGAAGTTGTTTAAAAAAAATATGTCTTTATTCCTGGAGGATGGAGCACATACTATGTCATATGAGAACTGCTAATACACTAATGGAAAGATAAAGCAATGGTTTAGGTCTACTTGTTGGAACTGTACTTTTCCTGTTTCTCCAGATAAAAAACAAGAGAGATATGTCAAATAATATGAAGCCAAGTTACTGCAGAATGTGCAGAAACTACTTCCTGTGAAGAATTAAGGTTTAATTAGCTAAAAAGGAAGTGTACAGAGGGATGATAACTGAGAGTTGGCCACCCTCTCTCTGATGAGATTATCCTCTGTACCTCTGAACTTTATTATCCAAACAACAAGTCCATGGCGTGATTTGGTGCTTCCAATAATCTTGTGCTAATTTTTACTCATGCAGTCTGTCAAGAGGCCCCGAGTTGTTTGCAGAACAGCTCTAGATATAAAGGACAATTGACTGCATTAACTGTGTGTGCAGGAACACTATTTCAGGCATCAAAAAAAGAGACTTTTTGTCATGATCTGAAGTCTCCTGAAATCAACAAATAATTTCATTATTTGAATCAAAATCTTTGGCCAGTTTTGCTTAGTCTATTTTTGTACCTTTATTTTAAAATTGATTCACCTGACCATCCCAGGAAGTACAACCCTAGTTCTCCTAAAACAGCTGAGAGTGTGAAAATAGGATCAGATTGAACTGACCACTGAAGCCCATGTGCAAAGGCCAGCCACATTTCTACTTCCAACACACACATCACCAAGATGGGAACAGAGCAGAGGACAGGAAACAGGTTGGCAGTCTGGGTTCAGTGCTAGAATGCTCCTTTGCTCACTCCCGGACTCATCTGCTTTCTGGCTGTGAGCTGACCTTGCTCTCTGTCTAAAGAAGATCAAGGCCAGGTGGCACTGGGCTTTGAGGAGCCTGGTCTAATGGAAGATGTCTTTGCCTGTGGCAGGTGGGTTGGAACTGAATGTTCTTTTAAAGTCCCTTTAAACCCAAATCATTCTGTGATTCTATGATAAAACATCATCAATGTAGCTTTCTGCAGGAGTTCAGACATTGATTTATAACTATCCATGTGCCAAATGACTGGCTCCACTGTCTGTTACAAGGAATGAGACTGGTTGTATCCCCCTACTGCTTGGTGAGCCAGTTTCCATGCAAAACAGGGTGATATACGCCCACGTCAAGGTCTCAGGGTGCTACACAACCATGCAGTGCTGCCTATTGCAAATAAAAAGTGATTCTGCCTGAAGCAAATCATGGAAACCCACTGGAAAATCTCAGTCTATAAAAAAGTTTAAAAAGCCAAGAATTAACACTTTCCACTGCCATAATCTATGGCAGGTACTTGTTTGGGCTCCCAGTACAGTGACACTGTATTTTTCATGGAATCTATTTAGTATGAAAATGTGCCAATATTAGTTCAGGTATTCTGAGGGATTCAGAGCTGTGGGTAAGGAAAGCACATAAAAACCTCAGTAAGGAGGTGTGGACAAAAGGAAAGAGCAAAATGAGATGGTAAAGGAATTACAGGAAGAAATGGGATGAGATGTAGGAATCATTGAGAAATTTGGATCAAAAGCAGCTGTCACTCTTATTTGTCCTTTAGCAACAGTTTAATAACAGCTCTGACTGAGGGACCCCACTGTGCTAAAAGTATTGCACAAACTCACTGTAATTTTTACAGGCATGCTCTGCCCTGTACCATTTCTAATCTCAGTTGGTGAGCAAGGGCACAAAGGCACAGAGAAAGGAAGCAGCTTGCCCAAAGTAGGTTAGTAGCAGAAATAAAGATAGGATCCAGATCTCCTGCAGCCAACTGGATGCATCACATGGAGAAAAGTGTAATCTGCCTCCCAAGCCCACAGGGAAGCTTCCAGGCAGAAAAATCTGTTCAAATCAAAAAGCAAGGAAAAGGAGAAAGTGTGGGCTTGAGGATCCTAATTGGCATATGTAAGAACATGCCAACTATCTGTGACTTTCTCCCAGTGGAAAGCTCCAAGGAAAAAAACAAGTACGGATGATTTAAACAAAAACCAAGACTCAGTAGCTACAGCACTAAGAGCCTCTGCTAACACTGCAGCCCATTCTCTTTTCAGAGGAAGAAAAAGCATGGCAAAGACAGCACAGACCTCTCACAAGTGTATTATACAGAGAGGACAAGAAAAGGATAACTATGTTATTCTAAGCATTAGTGGTTTGGGGCAAATTCTGAACTAGAATATTTATTTTAAGCTAAAAAAGTACAAATTCATTTAAGTCTGGGTTTCTTGACATTTTATTTCAGCTTCTGTTCCAAGCTATTTCTGATCATCTTTCAGCTATTTACAGATTTGAGAGACTGCAAAATGGTTCCTGTCTACTGAAATTTCGACATGGCTGAGAAGAAGCATTACTTTAAAAAAGTGTCCTAACTATTATTGGGCCAATATGCAATACAAATAAGCAAACCTCCATCCTGTTGCACACTGCCATTAAGAGGAGCAAGAGAATTTGCTTTAATGTCCACAAAGAAATTGTTAGCAATAATGTAAGCATGGCATGGAATAAAAACCTTCCAAAGGAAAGCATGATTGTCAGTGTACCTGATGTTTTGTTAATAGCAAAAGTTTCAAAGCCAAGGAACGGAATTTAAAAGGGAAATTCTAAGACAGAGGGGAAACATTATTCAGCTTAATATTAGTACATAGTATTTTAATGCAATGATCCATTAATTGTACAGGGAGAACATTACTTTCCTCCTCCAGAAATGTGATGGTATGCTGTCTAAAAGAGATGTGGTATCTCTGCCAATGAAGTATCGCAGCATTCCTGCATCAGCCCTAAAGGAAGGCAAGATGAAGCACAGGGATGCTAAAGATTAGGCTCTTCTACTTGCCTCTCTGATGTGAGCTAAAGGAAATAATCATATTCATCTTTGGAAGCCAGATTCTGAATGAAAATGCTCAAAATGCAGACACCATAATTTTTAAGGGGTTGCTTCTTACAATTTGATCTTCCTATTGCATGTGATATATTAGTGTCAGAGGGGGTCACAACACAGATAGAGAGACCTTTTGCTTCCTGTGCTAGCCACTCAGGTAGGACATTTTGCCTGCAGGCAACCACTGCTTGCTTTCTCCCACATTAATCCCATTTCTTATTCTCTTTGCACACAGGTATTCATCACATGCATGCTTCACTATCAGCTCAGAGGGAAACTTTCTTTACTTCACATTTAAATATGTTGGATTTTGGATATTTTATGATAGCTACTGTCTTCCTTCATGAGAAAAACAATGCCAAAATTCTAAAATCATGAATGATTCTGTAAAACCAATTAAGTCAGGGAAGCTGCACGTGCTTTGGTCTTCAGTACTAGAGAGGATCATCTTTAAACTGATGTGTTCCCAGCGCAGGTTGGCTCATTATCAGTAGAGCTCTGGAATGTGACTTCCAGTGATGAATTCCTTAGCCTACAAATGGCTCTGGAAGTTTAACTTTTTCAGGCACATGTGAAAGGGATCTTTAACTTGGTCATGAAATCATAGGACAGAGTCTGGCAGCACAGATTCTTGTCTCCACTCTGCTACTGAACTGCTTTGCTGAATGTAAACTACCATCAATATTTCCATCTGTTTGTTCAGATTAGGAAATTAGACTCTGTTTTCAAAACCAGCTGAGGAGAACTCCACAAAGAGAAGTGAACCAGGCAAAAGAGCAAAAATGAGACACTGTGTGTACACAAACACCGAGCTTACCCTTTGCTGTGCTTGGCACAGAAGGCACTCCCCACAGCCCATGCACACACACAGCATGTTGGCAGAAGTCATCACAGCTGTGAAAAGGGATCACCTACCCCCAATGCACACCCCTGCATTCCTCCAGTCTTCCTTGTGTTGATCTGAGCCTTGGTACAGCTCTGAGGTACATACAGCTTCAATGCTCAAGCGAAGCTCACAAGGCAGGGTAAAGCTGTGGTGAATTGCTTAAGGAAACATCTATGGCTATACACAACCTTTTATCTTTCAGGTAATCATAGTTTTAATGCAGTTCAATTCACTGGTCTGGATCAGCAAACAGCATCACAGATGTTTGCACCAGTGCTGGGAGGTGATGGGACAGAGGTGTGAACAACATGTTAGAGGTGGGCGATAGTGGTAGCAGTGCTGGTTTGTGATGATCCAAAGTATATATGAAATTAGCAGCTTTTTTTTTTTTCCTTTCTGCTTATGGAGGAGTTCAGAAGAGCAGCATTCTGTAAGTCACTCTGAAGGAAATCTGAACGGATGATGCTGATGCTGGTAATATTGTAATTTTTAAAATGGCTTCACTTTCTTTCACTTTGAAACACATTGCCTCTGGGGATTTAAGGCTGAAGTGTTTAAGCACAAAATCCTGTTGCTAGGACCTATGCTCAGAAATTCACATTCAAAAGCAGAACTCTTTGTATTGCAGAATTCATTTATCTATTTATAAAACATGACTGACATTTATCTGCAGGGAATTTATCTCTACTCTTGCTGCTCAGTTGCCTGGAAAAAGCAGAGAGGAGGCTGCCTGCTGATAACACATCACATACTTTTTACATTAGGATCTATGTATTTGGGATAGGGTTTCTGGAGTTCACAGCTCAGACTCACTCTGAGGTTGACCTGAACATACTCCCCTGGATCAGCCCCTGAAAATGCTGGCTGGGTATGAATGGAACAGATGTTTTAATTGATGCAAGATCAGACTTGTATTAACAAAGTTCAAGGATCAATTAATTTAGGGGCATTCCTGCCTCTGTTTTTTGATTATACCCACAGACCTCACAAGGGCCTACAATTAACAGGAAAAAAATAAAAAAGGGAAAACAAAGAGGGATAGAGATGTTGTGAGGGGTGAGTATCACTTCCCTTGCAAAGTCTGGAACTGAGCCTGAATTTCCTATGGCTTCAGTCTCCGATACCATTGGGTTACAGTCACCACATTTTTGGGAAGGGGACCTTTGCAGGGATGCTTCCTGGAATGATATCACCCCAGTCCTAGGTGCCCTATGGGATGCACAGCTCTGGGGGGATGCCAGCACTGTGCTCAGAAGAAGGGAGGCTACTGCTCATGTCTTCCTGGGAGCTGCTGATGGTGGCTCTCTACAATGGGCACTTGCCCTCTGAAATGTTGGCTGTAATCACAGCATCCTGAATGCCTCCTTAGCTCCAGAATTTCTGGGTCAAAAATCCCCACTCATCTCAGTGGCAGAAACAGTCATACCACTTAAAGAAGCCTGCAGGGGCTGTTCTCCCCTCTTCCCCCAGCAGGCTCACAAAGGAAGGGCATGACAATTTACCTCACACAAGTGTTTAGTTACTGCTAGCCTTCACGTTGAGGGACATGGTGAGGACAGGATCCATCCCTGTGACACATCATAAGGGATGCCAGAGAAGGCAAGGTCTCCTGCCACCCAATGCAAGTGTGTGTGCTACTTGCTCCTACAGAACATTTTCTGCCAGCACAGTCCCCAAGCAACGTGTCAGAAGAGGTCCTCTCAGCATATTGCACGGTGGATTTATGGAATACTTTTAGCTGCCTGTCTCAGTGGAGCACATCCACACCCTGTCTCAGGAAGCAGTTCAGTCACCACAAGCTCCCTCCCACCCTTTTAATTCCCTTCTGCTGCAGCTGTATCCACTCCTGGTGGACCCACCTGCAGGAGATTTTGTTGAATACTTTTGTCTTCCCCTCAGTATAGGGATTTTCTTTCTTTTTCAATCTAAGTGAGGCTAATGCAGAATTTAGCAACTTAAGAGTTCTGTTCTACAGTGAAACTCTCACAGAACATTCACAGTAACTGTGCTAGACATAGGTTACCTAAGGTGTGAATTAACCCTTACAGGATGGGGTTTGTGAATATGGTAGAAGCTGTATTAACCTATTTTTTTTCATTTAAGTCCACAGCAGTCAGTTTTGATTAGAATGAAACAGGGTTAGCTACAATGGGAAAGCTTCTGAAGAGCTTGCCCCTCAACATTTCTTATGTTCAACAGGCACCATTGTTTGTATCCAACAGTAAGGTCAAATATGACCTCTGTGTACAGGATACTAAACCAGCATCTCTTACTGCCTTCTGGACTGGAAGTGGTGCCAGAGAGTTCTCCGGACTCCTCATGAGCTTGTTTGGTAAAAGAGTGTGCAGGGTACTGAAGCATGAGGGAGACTGAGAATGAGAAGCAAAGTGGTGCTTGTGAGCATGTGGCTTGCATCTCACCCTGTCTGCATACTGCAGCTGTACATCAGCTGTCTATGAACCTGAAAAGCCCAGGAATGCTCACACTAACAAAGCCACTGAGCAAAAGCCATGTTTGAAGCTGCCACTGCCTCCTCAGTGACACAGTTACCTGGTATGTCAAACATCTTGGCACACAACTGAGATATAAGTCACTCACAACAGGGCTGTTTTGCACATTGACAGTGCATGCCCTTAGCTAAAGAAGATGCAGCAAAAAATCAGTTTGTTACCTGCTGCATTGCACTCACAGGAGGCATGAGGATTTACAAGCGATAAGCACCACACGATGATGTGCACCGCCAGCTCTGGGCCACCATCCAAAGTGGTTTTTCTCAAGGAAAATTCAGTGCATCCAGTATCACCTCACTGGCTACATTTGTTCACTTCTCACAGTGTTTCAGAGCTCTTTGGGGCCGCAGCTGTGGAGAAGTCTTGCCTTTTTGGCAAGTGTGCAGGATGGCCGAGCATATCAAATGAACTTTCTAAGCTTAATTGATAATGACAACAAGTCTAAGGCAATCACATATAAAATTCTCTCTTCTCTCAGATGTTGCTGGATGAGTGCTGGCACAGCCGCCTTCCCTCACAAACATTTCAGATACTGTTTCTTACTTTTTGGCTTGAGCTTTCAGTAAGACTTGGAAAAAAACCAAGATTTATCATGGGTCCGGGCTGCCTTTTTTTATTTTTTTCTACTTTATTATCCTTATTCTTCTCAGACAAAACACTGCTTGATTCACTTAAAAAAAATCATCCTCTAACTCTGTTCTCACTTTCAGTTCTCACTGAGGGTCTGGGGTGAGGTCAGGAATGCTCTGAAGCAGCACCTTTGCAGACAGCACATTAGTGACACAGAGGTCAGATTCATTTCACTTACACCTTGGCTAATGGACTTTTTACAGAGTACATACACACACACACGCATGCAGCTTTCTGTGTCTCCACAAATAAAATCTCCTCCGAGCACAAGATTGTACCTTTATGGGACTTTTATGAAGTGGCATTTTTCAGTGAACTTCACAGAAGTACATGTCAACATTATGTCTGGGCTGGTGTGCTACAGCTGGGAGCTGGAAGTGAAGATTTCCAAACCTCAGGAGTGCTCATCAGGGGGGTTTTGAATCAGGCACTTTGCAGACAGTGGAAGCACACAGGGAAAGGGGTTGTTGGAATATGGTCTTGACCCAAACCCAAATACTTTTGAATCTGAATGGCTGTTGGGATCCAATTTTTTTTTTCTTTCAGCACACTACTGAAATATGAAAGCTATCCATGGAAGAGAGATCTGATGGTAAATTTCCCTCGGATGTGTAGTGTTTTCTAAACTGTGTCTTGGTTCAGGTTCATGCCTAGGGGAAACATCTCTGCTTCACAGTGACCTACATTTTGTGGTTCAAACAGCTCTCCCCTCCAGCCTCTTCCCACTGTGGTTTGAAGTGCTGCAATCTCTGTTTCTTCTCTTCCAGCCATAGCAGTCTGCTTAAGAATGTCACCAAACATGCCCCTTGTATCTCTCCTGAACCCCAAGTGGAAATTCTTCTATGAAGGCTCAGGTGGGTGGTGATCATATACCTTCCAAGCATGACCACCTTGCAACAAGGAGAAGCCCACACTTGCTGCAGCCCAGCCTGACAACCCATCACTAGTGAGGAGCCCATGGCTGTATGGGCATCACTCTGGGCTATTCAACAACCAGGGTTTTTTCCTTCAGGAGGTGTTTGGCTAGCAAAAGGCACATTGCTCTAGCTCCATCCATTAAGCCTACTTGTCTCAGTGCAGCAAAGACAAGAAATAACACATTTTGAAAGGTGGTCCTCAAGAAGACTTCTGGCCACATTTCCAGCTATTTACCTTACACAGGGTAATGAACACACCACACAAAGGAAAAAAACAGAAATGGGATTTAGGCTGTCCATTTGCACTGAAACTGGAAACCTAATCTCAGCTCTCTCTTTCTCTCATTTGTTAGCCCAAGTATGGCCATTTTATTTGCAAGAGCAGATTGTTGAAAACTCGCATGTATCATCCATGTCTGTGCCTCTTCAGGTCAGAGATAAATAAGAATAAAATGTTGATGACCCTCTCTTCTCATCAATTCCCTGGCTCACTCATTGCCTGGCTCACTAAAAAGAGGTTGTATTTTTTTCTCCACTGAAACCTGTACAAAAGAGCCAAAACCTTGACAAACCTGCAGCAGAAGAGCTATAGCTTTTTATGACCATGACCTGAAGTGACCATATTAATTTACTCTTCTTCCTGGCTCCGTGTCAAATCCCACTTGCATGATCCACACAATGGTCCAAGTTGTCCAAAGGAGACGAGAGGGATTTTAGTTTGCTGCTGTGTAATTAGGCTCGGTAAATGACAGTGCTCCTCAGCAGAAAACCTAGTGCTGTTGGGGTTGAAGCAAGAGTGAGGAGCTGTGGGAAGAGGGGAGAAAAGAAGAGGAAAGAAGAAAGATACACAGAAACTGCCTTCATAAAGAGTGCAGAGCTTTCCTCCCCTGGATTGAGAGCAGGGACATCTCTGATCAGTGTTACTCAAGTTCACCTGTACTTTTCCCCCTGCTTTTCTGGCTGATGCATTTTAGTGCATGAGCACAGATGTCACAGCTGGCTGCAGGCCAGGAGCATGTCCCAGGTGGTCTTGGTTCTTGTCTCAGCCATGGAGACTGGGAGGCAAGATCCAGGGGGACTGTGAAAGCATGGAGGCAGCAAGGAAGCATGGCTGACCCCATGAGCAGGCATAAGCATTTTGACCAGGTAGAATGGCAGGTTCCTCCAGTCCCTTGGGTCAGACAGATGTCCTTTTCCTGCACAATAGACTGTATATCCGTCCCCCAGCCCCAAGGCAAGGAGTAGATAGAATCACTCCCTAAGAGTAGTGGGAAGGAATTGTGCACTTGAAAAATCTCTGAAAAGTCATGATTTTAAATACAGTAACCTGGCAGCTGCACACTGAACTTGAAGGGGACAGGCATTGCATTTAAGTGCCTACTTGTGTTCTTTTTTCTCTCAAGTTGTCTGAGGCATAAGTCATGTGCAAAACCTGACCTCTGGCTAGTTATCAAAAAGGGTCCACCAATGTTTTCAGTCAGGAAAAGACTGAGAAAAATTAGCTTTTGGAGCCAACTCTTTTGCCTGACCAGCCAACATAGAACTAAAAAAAAAAGAACTAAAAAAAACAGACCAGAGTGTAGAAAATATAAATGCATTTAAAAGTACTGTTATAAAGAAATGGAAACACGGTCATTTTGTTTTACATGTATTTTTAATTGAAACTCCTAATAAATTAGGCACATGAAACTTGCCCTAGATGCCACAGATCCTAGAAAAAGGGCAGGGGACAACCCTATGGGGCAGTAAAGTAGCAAGGTGAGGTCCCCAGGCTTGTGTAGTTACTGCTGGAAGTTCATCTTTATTTTTCTTTCTTTCTTTCTTTCTTTCTTTCTTTCTTTCTTTCTTTCTTTCTTTCTTTCTTTCTTTCTTTCTTTCTTTCTTTCTTTCTTTCTTTCTTTCTTTCTTTCTTTCTTTCTTTCTTTCTTTCTTTCTTTCTTTCTTTCTTTCTTTCTTTCTTTCTTTCTTTCTTTCTTTCTTTCTTTCTTTCTTTCTTTCTTTCTTTCTTTCTTTCTTTCTTTCTTTCTTTCTTTCTTTCTTTTTCTTCTCTCTTTCTCTCCTCTCTCTTTCTCTCTCTTTCTTTCTCTCTTTCTCTCTTTCTCCTCTCTCTTTCTCTCTCTTTCTTTCTTTCTTTCTCTCTTTCTTTTTCTTTCTTTCTTCTCTCTTCTCTCTTTCTTTCTTTCTCTTTCTCTCTTTCTCTCTTTCTCTCTCTCTTTCTTTCTTTCTCTTTCTTTTTCTTTCTTTCTTTTCCTTTTTCTTTCTTTTTCCTTCCTTCCTTCCTTCCTTCCTTCCTTCCTTCCTTCCTTCCTTCCTTCCTTCCTTCCTTCCTTCCTTCCTTCCTTCCTTCCTTCCTTCCTTCCTTCCTTCCTTCCTTCCTTCCTTCCTTCCTTCCTTCCTTCCTTCCTTCCTTCCCTCCCTCCTCTGTTTTCCCCCCCCCCATGTCTACTCTTTTACCCATTTCCTCCCTACTTATTTAACACCTGTGCTGGAGAAAAGTAATGTTCTGACCCTTCCACAGTTCCAAAAACAATTATTTAATGAAAATATTGTAAAAATCGTTAATGTAAACAGGAAGAGAAGTTTTTAATTAGACATAGGAGAAGAAGCAGATTAGCCCCAGGATTTCTTGTGTGGAGATCATCGGGCCATTACGGCAGCTATTTTCCTGATGTCTGCGTGGACCGAAGCCAACTACTTTTTGCTCCTGCTGAAGAATCAGGTTAATCAAAATGATGACAGCCAAATGGACAGAGAGCAGGATTCATCGAGGCCTCTTTGTCTAAACTCCAGATGGAATTAGAAAGTTAAAGCACAGACAGCATGTCCAGGATGGCCAGGCCCTCATGTGACAAGCCCTGTCTAAAAATCGTTCCCATTAATTTGCAACTGTCAATCACCTCAGCATTCTGCTCCGAAACAATGGCTGGCCCCAGATCACAGCTTCTCCCCATCTCCTCACACTAGCACAGCTGAGAATTAGGGAATTTTTTTTCTTGATTAGTAAAGACTTTTTGGTGCAGTGCAACATACTTGGTTCAAGAAAAAAAGCTGCTGAAAAGCCAAAAGACTCTTTACACAAACCCACACCCCCACCCTCTAATAAAGAACTAAAACAGTTTAATGGATTAGATTTAGCAGCCGAGTTTGGTCTGTGTGAACAACAAAGTTCTCAGCTTGGCACCCACATAAAAAAAAGAAAAGGGAGCAGGAGGGTCGAAGTTGGTTTGAAGTGAAATTAAAAGCAGGGGAAAAAAACCCCAAGATTTGCCACCCCACTGGAGAAGAAGGCGACGGTGGCATCTCTGTTTCACCCAATAGCTCACGGGTGGCTGCTCTTGCCCAGGATGACCTTACCCACAGAAGGGCTGAACATGGGTTCCAGTCACTGCTCAGTGACTACAAGCAGAAGCATCACCAGGAGACAGTGAGAACATCTTTCCTCAGTTGTCTATAACCCACTGCTGTCTGCACTTTCTTGAGTGGCTGTGGGGCTGGTAGATGGGTTCAAAGTCAAACAAGTAAAAACAGGATTGAAGTATGGTCTCAATTTTGGTTTTGGAACTGAAGATATAGGACAGATGGGAGAAAACAGCAAGTTCTTCTGCAGTTTTGTTTCTTGATCATCTGTATTCCCAGTGAAAAAACAGCAGAGACCCAAGTTCCTAAATGGCTTTAGGATGACTAAATATATATATATATTTTTTTTTTTTTCAAATACACATGTATTTGAGGGTATATTTAGTATTGCTAACAAAAATAATTTACTGTTTATAGTGTTTTACTGTTTACATAAATTTAATTACAATTAAATTCTTATTAACCTCCTATGCAGAGAATTCTTTTTTTTTTTTTTTGGCAGCCCACATTACCTGTATATTGAATCTAATGCAAGACTCAAGCACATTTTTGAAATCAAATCACATTCATTTAAGGTATGCAGAATCCCAAAGAAAAGGATACAGGATTAATTTTGAAAAGTCAGAAGGAATTTTTAGAAGTCAGAGATATTATTTAAAATGGTAGCTTTTTTTTTTTTTTAAGATACATCAAATAGTATTCTAAAAGAAAAAAAAAGGTCAAACCCAACATTTAAAATTGACTTCAAAGGAGTTTTTAGTGTTTTTTTAAAAAAGTTCTAAGATTTTTTTATTTAAATTCCACCTGAACTAAAAATCTTTCTCTAGTTGTTTAGTCCAGCAACCAAATTGAAAACCCTTGATCTTCCTAGCACTTAATATAAACCAAAATAATTTGTAGCCTGAGATTGCTTTCCTGAGTATATTACTTTGCTATCTGGATGACCCAGCCTGAAGACATAAAGCCAGAGCCAGTTGCCGTTTTGTTTCCCAGACTTAGGCTGAGTCATTGCTCTGCACATCCTTTGCTTTTTCTGTTTGCCTGTCTAAAGACACACAACATCTAACACATGCATGATCCAGGGATGACATCATATGCTATTTTAAAGAATAAGGTTTATCTATCCTATTCCGCATGAAACTTATACATAGGTCTATAATTTTCCCTATTATTTAGACTTTACCAGTGAAATGCTGTCATTAAAAGGGGAAAGAGCTATTAGCTACAAAAAATGTGATACAAAGCACCAGTCTCTCACAACCAATCTTTTGTTAACAGCGCAAAAGAAAAGAAGCAAAATAAAATAGATGAAAAAGAAGGACAAGGGTGTTGAAAAATTACAATTACTTTGCTCCTGGGGAATGGAGCTTTTGAAAATTAATGCAGTCATTAACCATCTGGCTTACTAAATAGTTAGCAAAAAGTTCCTCTGAAAGAGTTGGCTTCACATTCATAACTGCAGTTTATTGGTCCATTGGCACCAGCATGCCTAAACACAAGGGAAAGTCAATACTGTATCATAGCACTGCCTAGCTAACACCTGGAATATATTCTCTGGAGTGAAAACAGCAGGGAACTGACCAGAAATAACCTCTCTCGTATTATTCCTTCAATTAGACCAAAACAAGTTTCCCTTTGAAAACTTAATAATAAACACTGCAGGTCATTCACTTGTTTGGAGCCCCTTTGGGAAAGCTGAGCAGATGGGTCCCCTTATCTAGCCCCGTCACTGTCACAGAGACAACAGCCGCAAATCAGGACAGATATTGATTTTAATTGGAACCAACAGCATCTACATACCGTCTTAATATCCACATCTTCCTGGAAAAAAATACATCTTTTTAAAAGATTGATTTGTTTTGTCCTGTCAGGTTGATTAGACAGAATGAGGTAATTCTTTGCAAGATGAACAATTATGCCATTTTTCAGGTTCACTGCTTAAGTAAATACACACAGAAAATCCCTAGGCAAACACGAGGTCCATTTCAGAGCCTTTGTACATACCAGCAGCATAGATTAAAACATTGTTCGTCCAAACTGAAGCAGTTATATTCTCATTATCAGAGAGATTTGAGGTGTCGTCAGGGTCTCTTCAGGGGTTTTCACTCAGGCGTATGTATTCCTTAGCCGTGCAGAGAACTAACAACACAAAGTGAACATCTACTTAAAATCAAATTATCTGGGACATTTTCACCACCCCTAGGGTAAAAGCAGTTCTCCTCAAAATGCTTGTAAATTCATCAAGCCTGCTATTCCCCAAAGAACCTCAGATGCATTGCTATTTGCCTCTAACAGACACAAGGGAGCTCTCTCCCCCTGCCCCCACCCCATGCAAATCTCTTTCCCATACGGCATGTTAATTCCCACAAGGGAGGTGAGATGAACAGGTGCCATGGTTCTTGACTTAATTGCTGCGAAAAGTAGAGCACTAATAACGAGCTGTTCGCTAGAGACAGTTTCCATCCTGGCAAAAGAGCTCTGCCAATCTGGGGGGTGTCAGCCAGGCAGCGGCACCATCCCCGGCCGGCTGCCGAGGCTGCGGTGGTGGGCAGATTGCTGTCCTGGCAGCAGGCCAGCCCGAGTAGACCTCACAGGGTTGTCCTTGTCACCAGCATTAGCGCTGTCCTTCCAAAGCAGAGAACAACATCACACTCCTTCCCTCTGGGAACCATAAGAAATATTTTTGTCACTAAGAGGGTCATCTCAGGGGCCTCTACGGACCCCGCAATAAATCAAGCGGTAGCATGAAAAGGACTGGAACCCTGCCCACGTGTATCCCTATGGATTAATTAGACTGGGGAACAATTAGGCATCGAATTAGGAGTCTGGGGTGCAAATGGAAGGATCACGCAGGGCTTTCATTACTCCCTTCTCTGTGGGCAAAAGACCATCACAACACAGGCTGGTGGCAATGTAAAGTCTGTTCTTTGCACTGATGGTCACATCTGGACCTTTTTGGGTAACACCCTGAGGAAAAACATTTTCAGGGAAACCTACACTTTCCATACACCCCAGCTCATGGAGCCATACTGTAGAAGAAGAAAGGTGCATGCTTCACCTCCCTAAATGAGAGTGCTTCCTCCCGTGCTGGGCAGCTCCAGGAGAAATTCTTCCTCCATGAGAAGCATCCTCACTTAGCATAATAGCCTCTCAAGGGAAATGGTGTAACTCATGGCTTGAATACTTTAAAACTGGATTGTAGCAAGTGACAGCAGATGCAGGGGAGATAACAAATGGGGGGGCACACAGAAGACTACTGTCCACCTCTGACATTTGTGCCCCAGCAACAGCTGCTCTTTTGGCTAAGACTCAACAAATCTAAGGGTTATTAGAGCTTTTTTTTGCAGGGCTGAAGGGGAACACGGAGATGCAGTGGGTCTCTTGCATCTTGAAAACTGTGTAGCACACTCAGATCACTTCTCCCCTTCACTACCTGATATGCCTTTCAATTTCCTCTCATGCCACTCATCTCCAGTTCCCCTGCCAGACTGCCCTGTGAACTTGGCAAGCTTTGTTTCTTCAAGTGCATGCTTATCCTGCACACAGGTTTTCCCAAGCTCTCACTGCTTCTATTAAAAGCCCCCCTGGAGATAAACTACAAGACTAACACTAATTACCATAATAATTTGTTAGAGCACTGCTTTGATCCTTTCTCACCTACCAAGTCAATCCTGTTCTACTCCATACCCAAAAGTGTTAGATGTGATTACACAACTAATTAACACAAGAGACTGGATTTTAAAGCATGTATGATAGTAATTCAGATAAAAGTTTTGATCTTTTGATAAACAAGGAAGTGGGCAAACTTATCACTTCCCAGGAGACTCACAGCAGGTCAGTTATTGCCAGAAATCTAATGTGTAATATGAATGGCTTAGAACTACACTGCTAAGCCAGCAAGTTATACTGTTCCCCCACCAGTTTCTGTAGAAAACACCATTTACTTTTTTTAAAATTTACAAACTTGAAATAGTCATATTTTACTCTTATATGTGGAGCATGGATTCTGTTTGATCAGAAAAACCCCAAACATTTTCAGAGGCTTTATCTCCTTTCAGGATCAATTTCAGTTCTATTTCTACCTCAGAATAAGACAGCTCTGAGTGTTTTCAGATTCCTTGGTGTGTCATCACTATTTCATTTCTTAGGATGCTTGGCAAGTTACACAGATGAACCATCACTGTACTTTTTCGAATAAATAAGAAAGAGTAGGGAGGGAGAGATCACATATCACTCTCTATAACTAGGTCAGCTTACACAACTTTTTGTAAAACATGTTAACTAGAATTTAGGAAACAGAATCAGAGCCCACTGGATATTTACACTGCCTTTAGAGATTTCGACATCAAGTCATAGGTAAAAATGGAACAGGAAACCAGACGAGTGTCTGTGAGCATCCGGAACAACATAACTGCTCTTATTAAAGCAGTAAGAGTCTCTTCATGACTGTTTAACATTGTCAAGGACCATGTTATTAGTAAAAGATTTTTTTAGAGTTTGGACACATTGTTTTTCAGCCATGGTTCCTACTAAGTTGTGGAGAATTTTTCAGGGCAGATATAACTGATATTTGACAGTTAGGAAAACAGTGCTAAGAAAGAGTTATGACCACTACATTCAACTCACTGTGTTCTACTGTGACTCCTGAAGTGCAACACTAAAGCAAACAGCTACTGAAACAGCAGTGTGCTCCGTGCAGCTAAAGACGACGGTGCCCATGCAAAGGGGGTACCCTGCAGGTCTGTTTTCATATTGGTCCCAGCACATTTTTTCCACTGCTTTGTGTGAAGGAGTGGTCTGCTTTGTTGTTGCCTGAAAGGTACAGTTTCCACAGAGGTTAATATGCTCAAAAGGGATTTGACTTGATTCTCATGCCCAACTGAAGTATGCTTGAATCAGTTTTCAGTAGGAACTAGAGCTCTCAAATGCTGTAGGGGGAAGGAAGAGGGAATGTGGGTGAGGTGGGTTAGAAAACATGTGCCTCCAGGAAATGTTTGAAGCTGTCTTCTGGTTTTATTTCCTGCCCTCTTTTTTTCTCTCTCCACCTCCTTCCTCCTCATCTTCTTTTCCTTTCTTTCCTCTCCCTTCTCAAAAGTAGTGCGTGTGTGTGTGTGTGTGTGTGTGTGTGTGTGTGTGTGTGTGTGTGTGTGTGTGTGGGTCAAGCTAGTAGGTTTGATTTTGATGACAGCCCTGGACTATGAAATGAAGGAATTCTCACAGAAAACTCCTAAATAGAATTAAGATATGTCTGCTACAACTCCTTTCTTTTTTACTAAAAAAAATAGAAGTGGGGGCAGGAAAGAAGAAAAATACAATTTTTTTGACAGAGGTAATACTTTGTGTTTCTGTCATTAGAGATGCATAAATAAGACATGAAAATTTTTTTATGTTTCTCTCCCCATCCTTGGTATCAGCATTTAGCACAACATGATAGATACTTAGGAGATTCTTGTATGACAATTTACAGGTGAGCAGAGCAATACCGTATCAGATCTGACTCATGACCAGTACATTCACCCAAATGGCCAAGTCTACAGATCATTTCAGGGCTCACTAATGTTGCAGAATTCAGCATGCAGAGTGTGATTTATTAATCTGAGGTTTGGTTAAATAAATAGACTTCCACGAGCAGACGGATCTCTTCGCATGTGGGATGTACTTTATGGTAACATGCACAACTGAGAAAGAATTCTTACCCATTTGGCAACTCAGCTGATGTATTTTCTTCTGTTGATTTTTTACCAATGAAGGTACCAGTATAAAACTACTGCCTACTTAAGCCACACAGATTTACATTTACAGAGGCATAATATTTCTGTATACACCTTTGCAGATGTATGGCCAGGTCATTTCCTAGTACTTCAGTTCAGCTAGTGAACAGTTAAAATTTAGTTAAATATCACTGATATAAAAAAGCTTATACCACTTATTAACAATATACTTGTGTTTAGATAGAGCCCTGAGACAAAGAGGGCAACTTCATTACCACTGCTTGCACTAAATTTGAATTTGACCTCCTGATCTCTGCAGGGTTATAATGCAATTTAATTCAGTCACTTCAGGTTTCATTTGAGGTACCTTTCACTGAGAAAGGAATTTAGTTTCATGTGTGCTTGAGTAAAGCTGCCAAGAGAAGTCAGGCATGTTCCTCTCATTTATTCCAGTTCCGCTTTAACAGAACCTATCGACACAAGCAAGAGGAGAATTTCGTTCATTGTCTGACCATACAGCTATGTGTATCTCATTCTTAATGACTGGAATCAGAAGGAAACTGAGCAAAAGTATAGAAAATTGGTCCCTTGGGTCATTTTTAATGGTCTACAAAAATAAAGGCTCTGTTAGCTCTTTCTCATTCTAACCCAATTGATTGCTGATGCTCTTGGAGGAAGAAAGGTGAACCTAATCTATTGCACTCTCTGAGGTGAACACCGAGATAATAATCATACATGCTCCCTGTTAGAGGGTCCTTTTCTCAGTAATATTTTTTCCTCATTGGCTTCGTTACAAATGTCAAAACATGGCTATCATTTGAGAAGTGAGTGAAAAAGTCCTCGTCATCCTACAAACATTTTTCCCTTTGTCTGCCTACTTTGGGACATTAGGGAGTTCATTTGCAGGCATGGCCAAATCCCAATTTCCCTGTGAAGGAGAAAGTTAACATTGGTGAATGTTTGGTGAGAGAAATGACTGCAGATTTGATCTTCTTATGAAACCTGCAGCATTACAGAGGAGCAGTCACTGTAAAATCACTCTGCATTACCTTACCAGCTACCAGCTAACTCCAAAGATAATTTTAGGATGCTGTGACCCATGCAGTCCAGTTCACCTGAGCTTGTTCCTATTTCTGTTCTTTCTAAAGGGTCCCTGCATGATCAAGAAAGAAGCAGGCGGAGATTTTGATCCATCTCTGAATTTAGGAATTGATCAGGATTTAACTCCCACTTCTAGCTTCGATCTACTATCATTGGTGGGATAAAGGGAGATTCAGCAGGGTAGTTCAGGGCATCTATGCCCTCTTCCTCCTCCAGAAGCACTTACTCCCAGTTTATGAAGTAACAGATATTAATCAGCCTGCCAAGTTAGTTAGACTTACACACTTCTTGGTAAGCAGTCTGCTGTACTACTTACCTGTAGTAAGGGTCCTGATCTCAGATCTGTTCTTCACTTTGCAGTGCGATACCAATGATTAAAAACCTTCCAGAGGCTTCTTGCTCTATCAGTTGTATTCTGTTGGCTATGTTTGGAGAGCCTAAGGACAATTTTCCAAGTATTTTGTACTTTTACTTGCCTTTACAAATTCTGCCTCTGATGGTTAGTGACATTTCTGAGTGGAATGTAAATCCTCCCCCATGTACTCTGGCATGTATTTGAATGTGCAGAAGAAACAGACTCTTTCATATTTCAGTCCCTGAAGCCTGAGATTTAATTAATCACCTAATTCTTAGTTCAAGATTTAATTAATCATCTGATTCTTAGTTCAGATGAGTAAAAATGCCATAAGTGTTCATTTTGTCATGTTACCTTCTGGCATATTTCCTTCTTCTACCATTCTTCTATCCTTTGGAGTGAAATGCAGATGCAGAAAATAATTCTCTGCATTTTTATTACAGAGAATTATTTACTTGATCAGAGACTTTAAAATTTGCTTCCTGCTAAGATACACTTTTATGATTTTTAAAAATAAATAATGAGACTTTTGAATTTAATTATTTTATCCTGAAGGGGAAATATATATGAAAGTAGGATATTGTGTAGGTCTGTGTGTGTGTGTGTGATTATGGGTAATTCATTAAAAACACATTCTTCATCCTGCCTGCCCCTAGAAATGTGAAAGGTTAGCCTTTTTAGACTTGCCACCTGTGAGATGAGGGATCGCTGGTTCCTTCTTCCTCCCAAGTACCCACAGTGCTCATTCTTGCTATAATGGAGAAGTTGATTGATGGATGTCACCCTCTATGCTGCTGACATCCTTATCTCCCCTGCTTTATGCAACAGGCATGACCTCCTTCAACCAGATGGTTTTGAGTGCTGCATCCACTGCTCGATTCCACTAGCCCCTGGGCGTGCTCACCTTCAGCACACATGCCAGTTGGCAGCAACCTATATGTCTGTCTGTCTGTCAGTGGCTCTGTAATGAGACCAATTTATTAGGTTACATAATCCTACCTCTTTAGGGAAGGGGGAAAAAATTGCACAGAGCACTGGAAGAAATCTCTCCTGGCTTCTAATTCTCAGGACTCTGTGAGGTAACTTCTTTTTAGTTAAAAAAAAAAATTACTTACTGTTAAGATTTACTGTTTTACTACTTTCAGAAGGGGTTTGGAATCAAAGTCCCAGATGTGGCCTCCTCTGGGCTTTGTAGAAGGTCAGGCCCAGCCCAACTGCATCACTGTTTTCCTGACACAATTGTTTTGAAAGCTATTTTATCAGCCACTGTTGTTTTCTTTAGAAAGCAAGCTATTTTGTTTTGTTGACAAACTGTTACTTCATTTCATATTTCTTTCCCGGGGATACTCAAGAAGAGAAGAAACCTGGGCAAATCTTCACTGTGATGCTTATTTTACACACAGGATTGCAACCTACAAGGTGTCACTGCAACCTGGCAGTGAAATGCTAGAAGTTTGGATGTGATACATGAACAGTGACTGAGGACCATGGGCTGGTTTCTCCACACAGGAGGCACTTTATATCAGGTAGCAGCCCTGCACAGCTAGGTCTAGCTCCAATAACTTTCACTGTAAGAAGACAAGATTACCAAAAAACCCCAAAAAAACAAACAAAAAAAACCCCCAAGAAATTTCAACTAAATACTGCGAAGAAACTCAACTATTAAGAACTTGTGTGCCAGAAATGCCTACAAATTACAGCAAAGTTCAAGATCTTATTGTGATAACTGCACCAGGGAAAGGCAATAACAACATTAAATTCAGATTCAGCCTGTGTAATGTCAGCATCTAAATTTGAAACATAGTTTCCCTGGGTTCCCCCATCAGACGGAGAAGAGCATAATCAGGAGATAATTCAGAGGTTAGATCAGGTGAAATGCCTTTTAGAGGTGCCTAATGCTAACATGGACCAACCTAGACTTAAAGGACCATTATCCTTCAACAAGAAAAAATGAAGATACATTATATATGAAAACAATAATCAAAATGCAATTTAGAAGCACAACTAAGTTTTGGGTTCATTTGTTTCTGAAAGGAAAACAAATTATAATGGTTATAACTCTTTAAATATATTTGAAAATATATTAAAAAATGCTGAAGTTTGTGAGTCAGAAGAGAAACCTTTCTAGCAATGAGTATTTGCAAACTCTCAAAAGGAAAAAAAACCAAACTGTGTGTTTTATGTAATAGATATTAAGTACCCAGTGCTCCACTCAAGAACTACTTTTCCTTACTAAATAAAAAGGGCTAGGGACTGTTCTCTCCAGCTGTGGTAGCAAAGTGCTTTGCATCCAAACTTCCTATGGGTAGACATCTCTTGCTGATTCCTGCTGACTCCCAAACTGTGTCTGGGAACTGTTTGGAAGAGTGTTTTTTGGCACAGGCCAAAACTGGGCTAAAAAGCAGAATAACAAATTAACAGTAGAAGTGATCATGTGGCAGTATTCTGGCACTGTTCAATCTACTAGTACAGAGATAGCCAAACTGGCTACAACTGATTTACCTACAGCTGGCTCAAGAGTCAAGCTTTTAAGCAAGTCATCCAGCTATAGCACTGGCACATGACAGCATAGGGAACAGGCCCCAGGATTCCCAAAAACAGTCTTACTGCAGAGCACCTTATGTAGCAGCTAAGCAACCTTACCTCTACCTAAGTCCAGGGTTTCTTTATGCACATAATCCATACCAAAACACTAAATTAATTCATTAAGTCCTTTTTGTGGTCCTAACACTGAATCCAAAGCAGCAGGCCTGGATGCAACAAGAAATGCAAGGATGCATCTGCTGGTGTTACTGCTCAAACCCAGGCTGCCAGCTCCCCCAGTGGAAAGATTTCTGCATTGAACTTGAGTCAAGATTTTGTCTATACAAATGCCTGGATCATAAGCTTACAGAGACACAAAAATAACCAGAACACTCCCTAACCCCAGAGGGCATTGATGCTGCATTACCATCCATTCCTTGTCAGACTTAACATATTTATTATACAGACCATCTTTGGGAAAGGACCAGACATCATAGTGATTGGTGAACAAAGGCGGAAAAGAATAAACACAGTACAATGGATATCACTCATGCAGAGTAATTCATCTAACATACAGAAACAAGGAAAATATCCCCAATCAAAACTATCTGCTCCTTAAGCCTAAACATTCAATAACTTCCCAGCTTCGGAATGTATGTGCATCTCCTCCCTGGATTTCCCGTGGTTTACATTATCATTTGCAAGGTATATTATGACAAGTTATTTACTTTGGGCCATAGCCCTGAGGCATTTGAGTGTCTTTCCTTGCACAGAATGTCATAAATAAACATGAATAATCTGCATAAAGGGAGATGACTTTATCTTATAACAAGTCAGAAGAGCAGACTGTGCTTCTCTATACACGATTCCCTACATATATTTTCTTTTGTCTGATCATGAAAGCTTTTGTTTGCCTGTTAAATAAATAAACAAACCTTTCCTGTTATATTGTACAGAACTGCATTCACATTAAAACAGTGACGTGTTCACTTAAGACAAATAATTTCTACCAAGAAAAACTACTATTTTACTGTCAACATTATTTTTTCTATGCTATGCTAACAGATGAATAACTGTGCAGCCAATAAACAAGCAATTCAGTTTAAAACCAGTAGCACTTGTCAAACAACTGTTCCTTAACACCGCTCTCTGACATCCCCCAACATTACCTCATGAGGCTGGAGACGGGGACAAAGAAGGCTTTTAGATTAAACAACAGAGACTCACCATAGCCTAGCTCCCAAAATAGCAGAGAGAAAGGCAAAAATAGTTAGACATGCTGATTGTATTGTTATGACTTAAATTGTATTCAGATGCGAACTCTGACGTGCCAAAAGCTGTAAGAGCTGAGCATGAAAGATCAGAAAAGTGACATCTGGTATTGGATGCCCCTCCAGACATGACTAATACCATTGGTATTGTGTAGGCTTTGCCCTTCCTAATTTAATAGTCAAATGTAAAGATTAGGCCCCCACAGCTCCTACAGTATCACGAGAGACTGTTTTACTGTATGTCTATATAAAATTCTCTACTATCCCTCTCCATGGATCTCCACAGATGGTCTGCCTTTGAATAGGCATGTATATCTTTCATACTGCTATGGACAGTTCATCTCATTACTTCCAGCTGGTGGATTTACAACTGAACCATATGACTCCATCCACTATTAGTGGGAAAATGGGGGAAATTTGACCACTAAATATTGATTTTATGCAACAGTAAGTGTTTACTGCACACTATGTGACATATATATGCAGATAGATTCATACTTTATCTTAGTTTTCATTTGAGTTTGAATTATGTCTGTAGATTTCCACTGCATAATTAACAGCACAGTCCAAGTATTTTTAAGTATTTGACCTTCCTGCCGTGAATATCATAAAGTAGCCATTATTAAGAATTTAAAACTTATCCCTCCCCTGAGGTTTGTCTCTGATGCCAGGAACCTAGATCTCTTTTTTTTCTAAACAGTATGATTCTTGCTCTATAAGTTTAAATACTTGTTGCTGCCACACCAGACTATATAGCAGTATTTTTTAACTTACCATGTAGTAAAGCAGAATAATAAGAATAACACCTTTCCTAGAGCTCTTGCAGATACAGGCTTCAAAATATTTTGATCTAAGGAGTGTACTTGCCCATCCTTCACAAATGGAGAAATTGTGTCATGCAAAACCAGTAGGCCTGTTGCAAGTCACAAAGCAAACTGACACAAAGCTAACAGCAGAAGAGCATCCTGTCACATATCCTAGTCTCTGTGTGACGCAGGGGTGCCACAAAACATATAAATAAAGTGGTCTTTGAAACAGTTAACCACGATTTTGGTATGTGTTAAAGCATGTGATAGAAGTCCTGAGGGGATGACAGGGAGACAGGGATGGCAACACTTACGGATTGTGGAAATGCTGGTCCACAAGAGAAACAATATGGAAAATTCTACCATGAAATAACCAGCCAAGGATAGGAATTAAAAAGGGCTGGAAATGAGAAGGTCAGTGTGACATCTCTAATGAGGTAGACTTTATCTTTACTTTTATATTTATTTATTTATTTTATAATTACTTAATTATTTTCATAACAAAAATGTGGGTGCAGCCAATCAGACAAACTTGGGCACAAAATTAGACTGAGTTGAAATACCATGGCAATTCTCTGCAAGTGCTTACTCCACAGCAAGTGGGTGGTAGCTTAAAAAAGACCCCAGAGCACAAAGGCTCATGTTTTGTCACTTCATTGGTGTGGAGTAGTACACCAGCTCTACCATATAAGGTTCAACACAAGCCAGGCTCACGGTGTGTTAAGATTAACCTTCTCTTTCATGTAGCAGAATAGTGTAATTACTCCTTCTAATACCTGCTGTAGGAACAGCTCACATTCCCTTGGGAATGAATTATCTCTGTATATGACTGTGAGCCACTAGATTTTACACCAAATCATTTAACGCTAGTATCAGAAAGCCTGTTAGCAAACCATAAAAAGCATACAGAGAGGACCCAAAACATTATCTATGGATCAAATAGAATCTCCAAGTTGCATCAGGCAGGCTTAACCTGCATATTATCAGCACTGAAGGACAGAAGAGAGAACAAACCTTATGATTCAGAGTTTCACTTTGGTTTGGTAAGGACCCAATATTTGAATGTTCATTTGGGTTTCACCCAGACAGCCTGACCATCTTTGATCTACAGAACTAGCCTGGAAGCCTTGCAAAAACAGAGTATTCTTGTGAAACTTCCAGTAATTTCTCATTCTGGTTGGGGTTGAAATACAGTAAAAGTAGTTTCTTTTTGTGGTATTTCACTGAGTGGTTAAACTCCAAGCACAGTGTCAGTGCTCAATAAATAATACCTAAGTATAGTCTTTCAACACTTCCGCTTCTTGATCAGACATGCGAAGTGAAGAAGAGTGAAAAAAACCCCAAAATAAATAGTCCATTCAAATCTCACAATGTCTTTAACATTTGTGGTTTTGAAGACAGAAAAGGAGGCCCCATTGCTTCTCTACAATAACACAGTCCCTCCTATCACTGGAGAAAAAAGAGATGGGTTTGCTGGCTACAATCAGAAGAGTCACTTGGCTGCGTACCACATGGGAGAGCCCTTCCAAAATCTATGCTAATAATGAGGTTGAGACTTTAGGCTAGTGCTCTGGATGACAAAACATATCCCTTATCTTTTAGCATCCAAAAGTTCTCAACCTTAAAAACCAAACATAACTTTTGAGTCCTTTAGGTTCTAGAAGTTTTCTCCTTTATTCTCAATGCCTTCCATCATACTTGTTTTAAACCTTAGCACAAATCTCATACTCCTTATAAACAAAAAGGCAGCTCAGATGACACTTTTTCCTGTCTTTAATATAGATAGGGATAGGAGAGGGGGGGAGATCTGTGTGACAGCTGGCCACCACAGCAAACCCAGTTTCTAAAGAACAAACTGTCTTGAGGTCTCAGACAACAGACATCAGATTTAGAAATAGGGGTGTGCAAACTGCCCAGGGAAATATCAGCAATTTGCATATAACTGACATGAGAAATGCTGCAGCCATTATTAAAACTTGAAGGCATGTGATGATTGCATAGAACAAACTGGTATTTCTCTAACTTGAAAGTTAGGCACTTTTTCTATTATATTCTATCCTAGGAACTAAGCAAAAAATGTATCCATTTTTCTTTTGGAACAGAAAACAATAAGCCTAATAATTACTACTTCTCTGATAATAATTCAAATAAAAGAGAAAAATGTGAAAAACTGATTTTTTTTGTACTTGTCTTTCAAGTTACATTAACTTGTTTTTCCGTCCACTGAAAAAAATCTACATCCAAGGAAAATGAAAAACATACGGTTTAAAATAGTTTAAGCCATGAATGTGAGTCAGTGCTGCTAAATTTTATGATACATTCCATCTAATTAATGTGACAGAATATACTGAAGATAGGTATTTGTACATAGAATATGGAAGACAATAAACTACTCCATAGATAGGATTAACGTTTGCAGATACACACACACCCTCCTGTACAAATGCAGGTAAATATTACACCTATTCTGTAGGTTACTGAAATATACTCACATTGCACTGGGAACAAAAATACATCATGATGGAATTTTTTTTCTAAACAGAGGGTAAAACAAAGATGAATATCCACAAAAATACCTATTTAATTTTCTATTTTATAGAAGAAATTTTTGGACAAGCCTTCTACAGTAACAGGGTCTATGTTAGTGAGTATTACGTATTTTATATACTTCTATCTTGACTCTCGAGGTTGGGTTTTCAGATGCAGCATGCTCATAGTTATAGCTGAATACTGACATGACTCAACATGTTGGAATAAGCTTTGGTGATTAAAACTGTCTAGCACAGTAGACCCTCCACTCCCTTGAATGAGCACTGAATTGATAGTTTTCTTTCTCAAGATCTCAAGATCTCTCAAGATCTCATTCCTGAATAGAAATAGTCAACTTGAAGTTTATCTTTCTATAAATAAAGTTATTATTATATTATATTATATTATATTATATTATATTATATTATATTATATTATATTATATTATATTATATATTATATATTATATTATATTATATATTATATTAAAGGTAATTATTTTTCTGTGTCACTTTATTTTTACCTATATTGAATTTTTTTATTTCTCCATCACATAGCATATAAATAATATATAAATATATATAAATAAGTAAACAAAGAAAAAACCCTCTTTAGTTTATTGCAGACAGCTTTACTACATCAAGTAACTGAGAATCATCAGCAAACTTTGTCACCTCTCTGTTCACCTCTTCCCTAAAATATCTATGAAGTCTGTTCCAAGGACCCATGCTGCTCAGACCCAAGCATGTATGACTGTGTCCCTACTCTATAAACTTGTTTGTATGACAATTCACCTTCTGTTCCCATCCGTTGCTTCCTAACTTTTTACTAAGTCTTTTTTTTAATCTGTGTGAAGATCTTTCCTTCTTATCTTATGGTAACTGTGCTCCTACAGAAGCTTTTGGCGAAAGTCATCATTACAATTGAAGCATGCCAATTAAATAATCCACTGAAAATAAAAGAAATGTGTTTAAACATGTGTTAACCAAATTAAATTAAGCTTCAGAAAAGCTTCATTCTGAATTCCATCTTATTAGCTAATAAACCAACACCAGACATTCAGAGCACATTAGCGAGTAACGGCTAATGTACAGGAACACCCATTTTTGTCATCAAGTATAGACAAAAACTCTTCTTAGACACGCCATGCTAGACTACCAGTCACAGCAACCTCACTATTAACCTGGGGTATGTCCTACAAGCCAGTGTGTGCTCACTCTGGACACTTGTGCTTCTGTCATTCCCAGCGAACGGCACCGTTCTCGTTCAGAGTTTTGTAACCGCCAGGCTGACTAGCGAGCGGAGCAGGCTTGTCCTTTCCATCACCAGCTGATTATATAATAGGAAACACATGAAGCTGTTTTAGCTTAATATTATTTTTTCACTTGCCAACATGACTTTGGTGCAACTAATAAAATAGGCAATATTTCTCCATGTTCTTTTTTAAGAACTGAAAATTTTAAAAATAGTTTTTAATGTAAAATGAAAAAGTTTTTATACCTTGGCCAAGATGGCATATACCAACTTGTCTTCCCACTTCTGGCTGTAATAGAATGGAAAAGGGACTCTGCTTTCATATGCTTCGATTACCTTGTGGGGCAGGTCCTTCCTCCAATTTGCGTAGTAACTTCCCTGTAAATGATTGCAGTGTTTATTTAGCCAGATGCAGTTAAGCTGATTGACATTAGTAGTCATGCCAAATCAGGCTACTAATGAAAATCCATTACTGAGAAATGACAAAGTGAAAATACAAATATCTGTGAGTGTAAAAATGTGCTACTCTAAGGAGCATCTTACTGAGGTCTTTTAAATACTTCTGTCAGACTCTCCCCAGGCCCTCCCCCAAAAAAAGAGAAAAAACCCCCAAATAATCCCAAAACAAACAAAAAACAAAAAACACAACAACAAAACCCAAACTATGAATTATTTATCTACAGAAAGCTTATGTTCTTTTAACTGGTTTTATAAACCTCTAGTCACTTGGTGTCAGTGAAAATTCAAAGACCTTAATTAAAACTCTCTTCCTATGACCCCAACAACCTGTGAATTTTCATGTTTTTTTCTGTAGTTAAAGGCAAAGTAGCTCCTGAATTTCATTATGCTCTGTTATAGTTTCCAAGAAATTGTGATTAACTTGCTGTTATACACAGCTCAATTTTTTTTGTAACTTTGCCCTACAGAGTAGTCTACAGTGCTGAACCATAACCCAAGTGTTCCTTCTTGTTGTGTTGATTTTGTATTTGGAAGAACAAAAAAAACATGGGTTTCTACTTAAAACCTTGTGGTTCTTATAGTTGTAAAGTCCCACATTATTTCAGACAATGAGGAAGGTATTTAAATAATGCACAGCGGCTGAATTGGCCTTTGTTTGAGATCCATGTTCAGAATCTTCTCAGGCAATGTTTATGTTTTTAGTGCAATCTGAAAAGATGTATTGGGTCTGCTACTTTGGGTGAAGGAAATCATTACATCATCCTCATAACAAGCCTGCATTTAGACAAATGCTTTTGGTTGGAGACATAAAATGCTGGGTGTCCAGTGGGCCACATGGCCACAAAACCTTCACTATTGACAAAGATAGAAAATAGATCTAGTCCTCTCACTGAAATAATTATGATCTGATGAAAGAATTATATGGCTTTTCACATGAACTGGGACAGAATTATTTTTAAAAAGGAGCTTCAAAGATACTAGAGAGGCCTTCAAACCCTCCATAGACCACTGGCAATCCACAGAGAGTCAGCTGTTATTCTCATTTCCAGCTAAGAGAAACAAAACAGATGGAAGGAGATGAAGAACAAAAGCAGAAAATGCAAGTGTTTTGTTTTTCAGAAAGGGAAAACATTTATCACACTCAATACAGTACAAATGCATAAATACTTTCCTAGTATTAATTTTCTGTGCAAGCAACCACTGTCATTGCCACAGGGGTATTATGTGAGTGTACATAACAGAGGAGGCAGCCCACACAATTCTGAAGGGGAGGGGACCTAGGAGTGAATACCAGCTCTTTTACACAGAGATCCTCTGTATTAAAAAGTGTTTTAGCACCCCTCCCAATGGAATTTGACAAGAATTTTTAATATCAGTGCTTTCCAGACAAAATTCTAGTTGTTTTCTCTGCCCAGTTTGGGGTAGTGAAAATTTAATTTCCTTAAATTCTTCCGTACCTCATTTTCCTTCCTCCGTACTGAAAAAACCAAAACACCCTAAATAACTTTTAATGTAAAAAATAATGTGAAAGCATCCTGTCACTTTAGCTGGGAGAGTTGTAAAGACCAAATATCAAAAAGCAAATGCTATTTAGCAATGGGGAAACCAGTCTAAACAAGTTAACAGAATTTGTTTGCAGTCTCTGACAGTGTGATCAATGGTGAGGATGTGGCATATAAAATTATTTGTTAAAAAATACAGCTTCCTGGGATTTTATGTGGGATAGCAAGTAAGCTGCAAATATCAAGTGTAACCTCTTGTCTTAGGCTACAGGGCACAGGTCCCACTGGGACTCCTGTGTTCAGCTGCCAGCCACTCTGATTTTCATATTATAATGCTATCCTGTATCTAAGGCACAGTCCATGTAGGAGTCTCTAACATTCTTCAATTTATTCCAATTGCACTTAAAAGCTGCACAAAGCCACTGTGGCACAAACCAAAGAGAAAAACACAGATCCTGCAGAGTATAAAAGCTAATGCCTTCTGGATTTTCCAAAAACATTTGTAATCCTGAATGACTTTGTTTCAATAAGTGTCTATGTTTGGACACTCGAAAGCCAAAGTAGCCTGGGTCATAAGACTCTTCTGAACATCAACTGTAGCACTTTTTTTCTCCAAGCTTCTCAAGACAAACTTGTGATTTGATTTTACAAGAGTTGTCACTTTTGGTGGTCTATGAAGCTTTTGATGTCAAGGGCTTTTGTCAGGCTTTTGATGTTGAGTGTTTTGTTTGATTGGTTGGTTGGTTGCTTTTGTTTTCTTTTTGGAAACTTGTTGTAATGCTAGGTTTAGTTTAGCAAGCTGCAGCTTTCCCTGAGAGCTCAGCAGAGCTGCTTAGGGCAGTGTGACCATTTTCGCCCTCCTGTAGTCCATATTGGATGGCCCCCTGATTTTGCTCCAGCTAGCTGTCAGCTTTACAACCAGTGATGGCAAAGGAGGCAAGAAGGGTCTCCCCATGAGAGTCTAAGAGGACTTTTAATAGTTACATCTTGTCCCAGCGACCTGCAGAGGCAGAGAGACCTCATGATCCGGGTCCAGGTGGGTTTTGTCAGATCTCAGGGGCGGTGCATGGGCAGAGTTGGGGTACAGGAACCAATGGGGAGGACCCGAGGGAGTGGCCAGGACTAGGGGCAAGGGAAAGCGGAGGGGGGTGGGGGGGAATGTGGGATCAGAAAAGCAGTGGGTGAACAGGTCACCGCAGAAACTGAGATGAAGAGCACTTAAGAAGTGAAATGCCTCACCAGGGCTACTAGAGGATGTCAACCAAAGTTATCTTTTCTCTTTCTCAGTCACACGCTGCTGCTGGACACTAAAGTCTCTTGTTCTGGAGCCCAGCTGGCTCATGTGTGTCTGTCCACTGCATGCAAAAGCATGAAACCACTGATCGTGATGGCTTGGGATCTTCAGCAGCACACTACAACTTCATCTACTCTAGTGAATTAAGTAGTCTCAGAAGCTGTTCCTGGCCATTGAGACTTGATTGTCCACAAAATTGCAGAACAATCCTAGGATTATTTTTGCCAGAGACTGCTGCTATTTTCCCAAATCATTCCATTGTATGGTTTGGAAACAGTCATTCCTTACATGGTGTTTCCAACAGGTAAATTGGAGGCAGCTATCATGCAATGGAGAATAAAGAGATTTTCACAATATGGATATGGGATCTTCCATGCCAGTTGGCTTTAATGCCAGAGAATAGCCCCAAAAACCAGAACAGATTTGTCCAGGGAAACCACTGTTCCTGCTCTTCTGGAACCCTGTCCATGGTTCAGTTACAGTTCCTCACAAAAACTGGGGTGTTTTTAGAAAATATTTGTTTTCACAAAGCTTTAATAAATCAGTATTTTCTCATCATGCTATTTCATAAAGACTCCCAAACAACTTCAATCATTTGTATTTCCTTACAACAGCCCAGAAATAGCCTTGAGTCATTTAAACCCAAGAACTTAGATGCAGATGTGTCCATAGAAAGAAGATAGTCAAAGTCAGAGGTTGAATGAGTACACTTTGTCTGAATTCAGTTAATACTGAGCCTCTTAATCTTGTTATAATAATCTTCCTGTTAAAAATCTCTACCTTCTTCCAGTAGTAGTGTGGTGGAAGCAAATTTCTAAGTGAAAATAGGTGAAACTTCTCAAGCCATTTTTTGTTAAGTATTTCTAGGGTTCTCATAATTCTTGTTGCTCTACTTTTGACTCCCTTTAGTGTGTCAGCTTCTTTCTAGCATTGTTATGATAAAAGTCTGAGAACAATGGTCAGGCAATAATTCAGCTAATACAGTCTACATAGGTAACACAGTTTCTTATTCAATTGTAATGTCCTCTGGTCAGCACGTACAGGCCATTGCAATGGTGACCTCCTGTCAACTATTTTCTGTATTTTTTCCAGAATACAGTCTCTCCTTTTACAGGGTGTTCTTTATCCCTAATAAGGCTTTCTGTTTAACTATGTAAAGTTATGTTTAACTATGTAAGCCTGGTGCTTAAATGAGCAGACTTTAAACAACACAGGAAGGTCTCAGTTTTTCACAGTACTACTGTGCTGTAAGGTAATATCACTTGAATCAACTAATTAGAGACTTACATGAAGTAGGATAATGTCTGCTAGGGATCTTTTTAAAGAAATGGTTACCAGCCTTACTAGCAGCACCACCTGTAGCATACGCACCAATATTCAACTGATCCTCATCTTTAAAGAAGAAAGGAGATTACAGGTTTTATGTGTGGTATCATGGCCTCACTCACTTCAGTCTGTGTTTGTGCTTGAAAGGAAACTGCACTGAATTAACACACATTTTTCACACATATTGAGAAGAGGTCTCTTCAAAAGGATTCTGAAGGAATACAGGAGCTCATTCACAGGTAATGTAGCAGCTTCTATCATCCTTAGTCAGGATGGAGGTTTCTGAACCTGAACATAACTGAAGAGAACAAAAGCCATGTGAAGTCCTACTGCAACTCTGCTGGAAGTGTCATTAAGTGCTTTTGCTTTTCCTCAATTACATCTAACTTTGAGACCAAACTAAGTCATCTTCGATAAAAGAGGGCCATTTTCAAGATGCAAAACATTGAAAACAAAATTTTCAATCACAGCTATGAAAAGTAAATTGTTCTTTCAAGCAGGAAAATTTCCACAGTTGCTTCTGCCATCTATTTTCCTGCTCAGATGAAATGTCTTGTAAAGTGTAACTTAATTCTGGTCTCTATTGCTTCCATAGAGGCATCGTTCAAATGTCCTGATTTTACGACATCTATTCCCCATCTATTCTATTTTTCTGGCATCTACAAATGAATTTTTCTTTTTGTACTACCACTGGTATAGAGTGGGCTGCAGTAACACTCTGAAGCTTGGCTGTTCAATAGCAACCACTTGCTTCTGGCAACCTGGATTCCCTGGCACAAAACATCCTGTCAGCACTGAATAAACCATTATTGACTACAGTCTTCAAAGGATTAATATTGTAGACAGTCATCAAACAAGTACACCATTGGCATCCTCAATTATTAAAGTTTCCACTGACATAAAATCTTCAGAACCTCAAGTACCTGCCACTGAGGCTCCCAAACCGCCCTTCCAAAATGGAATTTTTTACTTCTTTGCTTTGTTTATTGGCTTTAGTCCAGTGGTAACTTTTCTGCTTTTCAGCAGAAGTTTTGCAGAGTAAAAACATTTCTAATAATATTTTTGTATTAGCAAAAACTACATGATGAAGACAGTAAAAAATAATAGAAGGCTAAGTTTGCTTATATGGCTTATTTTCTATACTTTTTTCCCAGGATGGGCAGAACAATATTTAGATGCAAAAGGAAACTGTGGAAAGAGAAAGATAAAGGTGCAGCATAGTTTTTGTGGAATGGGACATACTAAAAAATGTAAGGGGAATTTTGGGGAAGTGATGAAATGAAGGTTGGTGCTGTAAGAAAATAAATGGTCTCTGAATTGTTCGCCTTGCCCTTCATCAGAGAAGCAGAGCTTTCTACATTTCAACATGTAAATGAGATATCCACTGAAATAATTGATTCATATTATCTTTTTCTTCTCTAACTAGATGACTCTAGAAGATTAAGAATTCTTTGAGAGCTGGTTGAGACGAAAGGATATTTTATAGAGGTCCTGTGTCAAACTTACAGCTTTATAACTAGCCCTCTTGTCATGACAACCTCAACTCTAGTTGAAAGGAAACAATTTTTTATTGGAATTTCAGGACCCATCACTTAATCTTCTATTTCCACCCATCATCATAGTACATAAAGGCAGGACTTCCTGTGCCACACCACCTTTGGACTGTAAAATCTCACACAGTTTGAAGTACACAAGCTTCCTTCTTTCAGGTGTTCCTCATCCCATTCATCCATTCATTTTGTATGAGCTCAGCTGCATTAACAATCTGCACATCTGGAATGTAAACAAGGAGGCTTTGGCAGGTGAGGCAGAGGAAGGTACAGAAGCAGGCTCCAGAGATTGTGCTGGGTGATATGGAACAGGCCTGATATGATTTTAATTAGAGCTCATGCCACAGGATCATTTACTCACAAAAAGTATTCAAGGACTTGTGGGCTAGAAACCTCTGTTTAGAGGAAACTTCTCTGCCCTAGGCTGCTTCAAGATGTCACTATATTTGCTAGTTTTAAATATGTGTGGTTCATTCCAGATTCAGTGCCCCGAAGTCTTTCTGGCATGATAGTCACTTTCTACTCAACTCCTGTCACTAATCAACACAGAAGCTGCTGCAGAGCTTGGGGATATTTAGGAAGAACAGATTAAATAAAGTAGAATCAGAGCAGCTTGGTTTCAAGTTCAATTTCTTCTGCTAGCTCTTTATGCTACAGCTTGCTGCCTGCTTTTGACCTTCTAAAAGCAAATTTCTTCTGTAAATTAGGTTAACACTGCTTATTTCAAGAAGCACATTGAGCTGATGAGCTGAGATGTTAAATAACCCTTCATAACGGATATGGAAGGACTTCAAGTTTCTTACTTCCCTGCATAAATTATTATTATTTGTGTCACACATAAGCCCCAGTCAAGAGTTGTCCCATTACCTCTGGCATATCAGAACCATGGGACAAGAGGCATTTTTTTTTCTCTGAAGACCTTACTGAGATGAGAAAAGTGACTAGCAGACTTCTGTTAGAGATAAAATAACTCAGGATCAAATGACTTGGCCAAGATCAAAGAAGAAACCTGTGGCAGTTCTAAGAACTAGGTCCACTTTCCACCTCCTACATCACCATAGCCAAAAAATCATATCACTTCTCTAAGACAGCAGCAACTCAAATGAACTTAGTGAGAGGAAGCAGTGTAAAGGGAATCATCCCATTATGTCCCAGGGTTAAGAAAATAACAACTCTGAAAATAGCAGCCCAGGAAAATGTTTCATTTTTCAATCCTTTAACTAACTCAATACACCTGAGGAACTTCCAAATAATTTTTTTTTTTTTAAATATCACAAGTGAAGGCCTAGGGTTTGGGAGGTGAATCACTTCTGGTGGAGCAAGTCCAGAGATCCTAGACAGAGGAACAGCTAACCGTGAATACAGGGAAATTGTGGAGTAGATCTCATCTTCTAAGCTTGCAAGCTAATTAAAAGATTCTTTGGAAGACAGGTTAGCATACAATCTTTAAAACAATTATTTTGACAAGGTAGTATAATTATTAGGGATGTGACTGCTGCAAAGCATACTCCAAACTTTAAAAACAGGACACACTGATGATATAAGGCTATGTCCCTGGGTTCCTCATATATCTGTATAAACAGAAAGAAGCTCTTTGGAGTTCACTGAGGTCATGTTGTGATGAAAGTAATTTTATTGGATTTGTGTGGCCAAGTTTTGGTAGTGGAGGGACTACAGGGGTAGCTTTTGTGAGAAGCCACCAGAAGCTTCCGCTGTGTCTGATAGAGCCAATGCCAACCAGCTCCAAGACAGAACCTCCACTGGCCAAGGCTGAGCCTGTCAACAACATCCTCTGGGATAATGCATTTAAGAAGGAAAAAAACACCCTGCACAATTTCATCTTCAGCTGTGAAAGAGGTATGACAAAAAGTGAGAGCAGCAACTCTGCAGCCCCCAAGACCAATGAAGAAGGAGGAGGAGGTGCTTCAGAGCAGAGATTCCCCTGCAGCCCCTGGTGCCACTCCTGGAGAAGCAGCTGTGCCCCTGCAGCCCATGGAGGTCCATGGGGGAGCAGAGATCCACCAGCAGCCCCTGGAGGAGCCCACGGCAGAGCAGGTGGGTGCCCAAAGGAGGCTGTGCCCCTCTGTCAGCCTGTGCTGGAACAGGCTCCTGGCAGGATCTGTGGACCCATGGAGAGAGAAGCCCACACCAGAGCAGGTTTGCTGGCAGGAACTGTGACCCTGTGGGGGACACCCGCTGGAGCAGGCTGTTCCTGAAGGACTGCGGCCCAAGGAAGGGACCCACACTGGCACAGCTTCTGAAGAACAGCAGCCCGTGGGAAGGACTCATGTTGGAGAAGTTGGTGGGGGACTGTCTCCTGTTGGAGGGGCCACACTCTGGAGCAGAGGAAGAGTGTGAGGAGTTCTCCCCCTGAGGAGGAAGGAGTGGCAGAGGCAATGTGTGATGAGCTGACTGTAGATCCCATTTCCTGTCCACCTATACCAGGGGGAGGAGGTAGAGAAAATGAGGAGTTAAATTAAGCCCAGGCAGGAGGGAGAGGTGGGGGAAAGGTGTTTTTAAAGATTTGATTTTATTTCTCCTTACCCTACTCTGGTTTGATTGGTAATAAATTAAGCTAATTTCCCCAAGTCAGGTCTGCTTTGCTCGTGATGGCAGCTGGTGAGTGATCTCTCCCTGTCCTGATCTCAACCCACAAGACTTCAGTGATATTTTCTCCTGCCCAGCTGAGGAGGGGAGTGATGGAGCGGCTTTGGTGGTCACCTGGTGTCCACCAGGGTCAACCCATCACACTTTTAAGAGTGGAATGCGTACGTGCTATGATTCTATGCGAAACAAAAAGTAGCATTTGAAAATAATAACAGTGAATTAAAAAATACAGACATCAAAGATTCTGTTGTTAAAAGATATAGCTCAGTGATGAAATGTGTTCTCTAGCTTTGGTCTAAGTGTTACAGCATTGCTCTTTGAAAAAAAAAAGGAACTGGAAGAAACTGAAAAAGTGACACATGCCACTTGCCTCACTGAATGTTATTTTAATACTAATGTGGAAATTTTGCTTTGTGCACAAACACTTTTCTTTAGGGTGGATAAAAAAAAAGCGCTCAAAGAATTCTGTATCTATTTTACTGGTGATGACAAGTATGTTAATTGCTTGCAGATAACATCTGCTCTAGTGAAATCAAGATGCAGACTCTCGCTGGACTGCTAGTGCTACACTTTGCGCTTTGTCTAGGAGGTCTGCTGCTCTTTGCTGAAGTTTGAAGGGAGCTGAAGTGCCTTTGAATTTTTTGAGAATCTTCCAGTAACTGAAACCAAATCTGCCAGGAGTCGTGGGTCATCGCAATGTCTCTCTTTGAGCACAGAACTTACCTTTGAAGCTCAGAGGCTTTCACTGACCATGACGATGAAGTGTGCTCTGGCTGAAACAAGTTCATGGTGATCTGCCAACAGCCCTGCATGTGAGAGCCTCTGATTTCTTTCTGTTTACAGTAGAAGGTGAAGGGCCTCTCCTGCTAGAAAAGTGTGAGCCTGGTAAACATAATGTCAGATCTAAGGAGCCCTTATCCTCCACAGACCACAGTTACAATTTTACAGTGTGCTTATACAGGCCCTGCCATGAAGTTGCTTACCAGATGTGCCTATTGAATCTGTCAATCACGGTGTTGAAGAAGCAGCTCCAGACTGTTGCCATTTCCTACTTCCCACCATGCATTTGCATATGTGCTCTGTAGCAAACTTGCTTTAGCTTCCCTAAAACACTTGAATCTAATTAAAGGGAAAATTCTTGTCAATCTGTTATTGTAATAGCATTTACGAAGGAGCAAGGGACAAACAACTCCCACTCATCCTTAAGAGCCGACCATTACCAAAATCCTAACGACATAATGAATAGCAAGTAGAGGTCAATATGCAATTGCGTGCTTAGTAAAGCTTGTTCTGTGCCAGCCAGGTTCCCACCAGGAATAAAGTTCAGCCACATACTGAAAGATGTTGCCAAGACTTGTGCTGTTGGTGGAGAAAAAAAGAAGTAATGTCTTGGTTTTATTGATTATTTCCCAAGCTCTTCTCCTGTGTAGGGATAAACAGCTGCACAAATATAGGATGGAAAAAACAACAAAGCTGCTAAATTGCTGAACAGAAGCTTGTAGTGGATTGCATATGCAGTCTACACTGTATCTATCTATGGACAAAAGTCTATATCAGATTTATCAGAGATCATTAAGTGAGCACAACTCAATGGTCTTTTCCTGTTGTGACAAAGAATAATTTTATTACTGAGCTGTAAAAAGCAAGGTAATGCTTATAATCCTTTGGCTTTGGTTCTTCTGCTTTGTGCACTGTTCACAAAGCTGCAGTGGAAGTAAAGCATTTGTCTCTTGGACCCTAATTAAAAAAGGTTGTGGATTGGCTAAAGAGAGCATCAAGAAGAGCAGCAAGAATGATCAGAGGTTTTTAAACATACAGAAATAGTGAAGGAATTTGGACTATATTTTATGGAGGTGAAACAACTAGGAGAAACATGATAAAAAGGAAAATACAGGTAGCTAAAGATTACAGCTATACTGTTCTCCATGTTCAGTAAAGATGATAAAAGGGGCTGCAAGTTAAACACACAGCAAGGAGGATTTCAGCCTGAAACCAGAGAAAACTTTCTGACAAGAACCACTGTGAAGTCCTGAAACAAACTGATGTGAAAGATTATGAAGGCTGAGCCTGCCCTTCTTGGTAATGCAGCTGCTCCTGCAGTGGGTTAAAGAGATAGTTAAAAAAGGTTTACAAAGATATTGGCAGACTTTTTTAGTATAACTTAACAAAACAGGAGCCACCTAAGGAAAATGGTCTTTCTTTTTATAAGGTATTCCTAAAAATTCTAACCAGTGTCAATCTAAAGAGAAGCTGAGTGGCAGGGTGTATCATTAAATATCTGTAGCAATGACAACATAATTTTTCTTTTGGACCTTGGGTCAGCTAAGTTTTGAGGTGGTTCTGGCTACATATTTTAGTCAGAATAGACATACAAAGGGGATTTTTAAACTCTACAACTACATTAGATTTGACTATATACTGAAAAAAAAGTCACTTCTGGAACAGTAAAAATTTCAATCTGCTGGAAATGAAAAAATAAAGGAAATATCTCCTTTTCCCCTTACCTACCGTCCCATTGCAGGGGGAGGATCCTTCCCCCAGTCATCTTTCAGGTCAGTAATGTTTAGCAGCTTCCTGGGATGCAATATATTACACATGTAACACTAGATAAAATCAGCCTCGTTCCATCATGCCTGAGGCAAGGCTGTGGGTCTGCCCTCTGCTCCTCTGGGGACTGGCAGAGTTGATGCCGCTGGCCTGCAGCCATGCCTGTGCTCCTCACGCCAGCCCTGCACAGCCCTGCACAACCTCTGCCCCAGAATGGCTTGGAATGGCTTGTTCTGAGGGAACAAACTAGTCCTCCTGCCTGCCACAGCTCCTGTCTGAGCCCTGGCAGTCACCACCAGGAACAGGGAACAGGCGTCACTCCTCCCTGCTCTCAGGTGCAGCCCTCTCAAGGAGCACAGTCCCTCACATGTAGTGAATGAATGAACCTGCTCTCATCTGTCACAGCAAGATAACCCTCCTGGCATCACATCCACTCGCAACAAGAAAAGGCTTTCTGCTATATTTTACCTTGCTTTGTCTTGACACCGTTTTTTCCTTTGGGTTTTCTCTAAAGGAATACTGGAAAGTTTCCCTGCACTCCTCTCATAAGGGGCAGAGATAACGTTTCATGTAATCCAAATTATGATGACAAAATTTGGCAAACATTTTCTCTGAGGCATACAAAGAAAAGAAAAATGCACAGTTCCCAGTTCATTTGTGCTTTCAACCATTCCCTCTTGCCAAAAGGAAGAGCCCTAGTCACTTGTTTCAAAATGAAAGAAGCAAGATTTATCTTAGGTGCCACTGAAGGTTAGAACAGATTACAAGAAATCAAAGGATACCATGGAGCAGAAGAAGAAAAATTGAGGCCAGCTAAAAGATGGAAGACCAAAAAGGACACACTAAAAAGTAAAGAGGGAAATTTGCATCCTACATCTGCTGTCAGGAAGAGAAAAACTCCCACTAACAAAACCTCAGCTATTTTACAGATGATATCCCAGTGATCCCCATGAAAAGATCTTGAGGGAGTTGGAAGAAGATTTGGTGTTTCTCTGAACAGAGGTGCAGAATCCATCCCCTGTTAAAAGTAACCATCATCAGAAAAGGGAAAACATATGGATATTTCACAATAGATGGGAATCTTTCATCAGTGCTGAATGGGATTCAGTACTGAAGTTCAAACTGCATGTAAAGTACATGCTCTTAAAATGGCTTCCTAGCATTGCCAAGTCACATCAAAGTCGTTCTTTAGGTATGAGTCAGTCTATGTAAAAAATGATGTGATATACCAGATCTCCAAGGGAATAGAGGCTTTTCAGGATGGAGTACACACAAAATGGGAGGCAGCACTGACTGATGAATACTGCTTTCTTAATGGAACAGTAGTTAAATCTCTGCCCTGTGTGTTTGCAGTAGGTGGTACGTGCTAGGCTGCTACTGGCAAGTTCCAGGAGAAGGCACAGATAAGATAGGAGGAGAACACTTCCTCCTCTGCTTACTGTGTTAACTGAACCATAAAGTGGATAAAAAAGATATAGTTTGTGAAGTTGGCTCAGAAAGCTTCACCTCCCCCAGCACCTGGGTCCTGATAAATGTCACCCATATGACACACTGCTCTATTCTTATACATCTTTAACCTCACTGCAGTCCTACTCCTTAATCCATCTCTCATCCTCAAGCAGAACTGCACTGTTTGTATAACAAGTATGAGGAAGTTAAGCAGCAGGAGCAAGATGAGGCTTAGGGCAAAAGATATAATTTCAAACATAATACAAGATGCAAAATAGCTATACTGTTATTGTTAAATAAAGTTCCTTATTCAGTGTTAAATGAAAGCTACTAACCATTCCTCATGACAGAGTTACAAGTCGATTCTGAACATCTACAAATTCCACTTACATTAAACAAATTACTGTATAAATCTAGCTCATTGTTTAAGCTCCATGTTTTAATTTTCTTCCTTAAATGTTAATTCAATTTCTGTTTGTTACAGGTAGGAGTCTGTTTGGACTTTTTCCACAACAAACATGTAATAATTTTAAAGGAGTTTTATGAAGTCCATCAGAAAAAGAAACAAGGAAAAATTTAAAAGACTATTTCTGACATCACTAGATATTAAAGTCCATGTTTGTCCGTGGATAAGTCCTATTGCATTGAACCCAGAGGATGCTATCAACACTTAGAGAGCATCAAACACCTGTTTTGAGAGTAATGAAGTGTGAATGATAACCAAAGGTTTTTTTAAGTCTAAGCCACTAATTCCTGCAGTGATGTTTTATAGCAAAATTTTAAACCGTGGGGGTTTTATACCCAGTGCTTGATAATGGGATCTGGGAGGCTGTAAAGCATTGATTAACATTCCTTGGGAAAGTTTGGATGTTTTCTTGATGTGTTTCCTCCTATCTCTGTTTCAAGTTTATCAAGATCCAGATGAGGGAATCTTGTATTATACAGGTCTAATATTCTTACATGTTGCTGGAGTCCTCAATTTGGCAGAAATTAGCACAGTCTGATGAATATTGATCTCAGTTTCATAGTTTTTTCTTTGTAAATGCTTGTTTATTTATTTATTACTTTGCAAAGACAATTCAGAAGATCTAAGAGGCCAGCATATGGGTATGGAAAAGGTTAAATTGGATGTAAAATTAACACCTAAAGTTAGATAAACAACAAAGTTATTCCTTCAACATGAACTGCACACATTCCCATCTCATAGGGATACGGTAGGCTCTGGAAGGGAAGACACAGATTGTTGTTTCCACAGGGAAACATAACAAATAATGTAATTCATAAAGTCACAACATTTCTTCAGAAATTGATTCATAGGTTAGTGCTTTTCACACAGTCAGAAAGAACAATGTGAGAAAACAAAATGTGCATACTTCAATAAAATATAAGCCACATGGGAAGCAATTTCCTAAAATTTAACTCAGGATTAGAAGTGCTGAATAAAAAATATTAACATTCAAAAGAGAGAAATAACCAGGAAAGCACTTAAGACATCAAAGAACTGGAAATCACGTGAACCTGTTATCATCCGTGGGTTTGGTGTAGTTATTTCTGTGTCTGCACAAGGGATGACCACAGCCCCATTACGTAGTTCTACAAGGAGACACCAGTGAATAGATGACACACAGGAAAACAAACCAGATTTTAAGTCCTGGCCAACCAAACGTTGGTCCCCTGCTGTATAGAGATCATTAATATTTATGATGCCAAACCTAACCTCTGACCATTTAGTCAACCAAAAGGGATAAAAACTAAATACAAGAAATGCGATAGATCAACATTTGATTCACAAGCCCATTGTGGAGACTGCTAAATGTAAGAAAAGAATCTGTAGAGTAATGTGGACAGATTAAAAAAGACCTTTGATTCAGTCACGGTAATGAAAAAGTCAGGATTGCAAAAAGCTTCTGTAAATGCCTATCCTCTCCTGGGTTTGAATTGACTGTGTCATGAGGATGCCATGAGGGCCAGTGGCTCCTTGGGGCCAGGCACTGAGAGTCACAGAACTCCTCCACTGGGAGGTGGATGGGCAGTACCCTGGTGGCAAGAGCATCTGGGGGCAGCAGGACCAGCCCCAGCCCTGGACATTGGGCACTTCCCTGGGAATGGGCTGAGGATAGGCTGGGACACAGGCTTGCAGGTCAGCCTGACTCAGTGAATGCGTGGCTGGGCAAGGCAGGGCTGTGAGGAGCTGGAAACTGGCCCTGCTTTGGCAGTTCTGGGGAGAGGGCTGATGGCCTTGGGGGACTAAAGTGGGACCATGGACTGTTGGTAGGGTTTGGGAGCACCTGAGAGGGCTGGCCAGGGTCAGTAAGGCCTGTGGACACCTCCATGTCCCTTTCTATAATCTTCAGTTTTATCTGACTTTATCTCAATTTATTTTTATTTTTCAAACTGGTTATTTTTGTAATGAATTACATCACAACAAAAGAAGTTGTTAGTGGTCTTCCAGTCACAAAAGAAAATTTCAAGGTACCTCAGAAACTCCAACTACCTATTTCCCAAAGGACTGGCAGTCTGTGGTGGCAATCTGCTGTTGGTTTCCTGTTGTACTGCCCAGGACTCACTGTATGACCAAGGCTATTAAAGATGATGCAGGATATTCTTCCACTAATCTGAACTTTACAGTCAAAAGAAGAGGTAACAGATTGCAGTACATGAATGGAAAAGGGCATGTAAACTAGTGAGTACTAATGAGTACTCTTCTTGAGTCCTGAAGAGCACTGAAGAGCATTTGGATCTCGGGAGGGCTGTGCTCTCTCAAAATGTTCTCCTAACATCAAACAAAACCCTGCAGTGACCTTATAAGAAGGGGGAAAAGACAGATTTTTGGAAACAAGCCATAAAGAAATGAATTATATGAATAAATAAGAATTCATTAATCTTTCTGCATAAATCTCAAATCATTCAACAACAAGCAAGAGTAGCCTTGCCCTCTTTGACAAATAGGTGAAAATCTACACCAAACTGATCTCATTCAGGAATACCTAATCCCCAGGGACAATGCTAGAAACCATGCTATTCTTTGCACACTACATGGTACTGTTTTGCCCTTAAAGCTTCTCCTGTTCTACAAAGGGCTCTGTAACCTTCAGATAAATGCCATTCAGCATTGAATTATTATGAATACAATACTCTTGTGATAGGTCAAAGACCCAAGAATAGGCTGTATGAACATGTAGACAATAGTGATCTATTTCTGAAAGGCAAACCTACGTGGAGCCAAAATATTAGAGTCTGAAGAGCCTTCATAGTTTCCCAAGGCCACCCAGAAGCAGAATTAATGAATGTTTTAAGCACACCTTCTTACATGCATCTACAGCAATGGCTCTTCCATGAATGAATAGAAAATAAATCTCAGGACTTCTGTAGAAAGTCCACTTCACAGAGAGATGAATTTAATGTATACTTTGAGATATACTATTTAAAAAGGAATTATTTTAACTTTAAACAATTTAGACATCAAAAGTTTGGGTGCTCATTCTGGAGAGCAACTGTCACAGTACAAATCCTGTTTCATTAATTTAAACAATAATAGATAACTATAGACCATAAATAAATAAAATATATTTATCCAGCAGCCACTGTCCTTTCCTGGCATGTTCTACCTAACTGAAGGTGTCATAAAATATTGTCAAAAATTCTTTGGCAATCGTTGTGCTGTACTATTTTCTCTCCTTTCCTATTGTTACTTTTGGAATTTTTTTTCTGTGCTGTAGTAGTTTCAGGAGCTGACCTGTTAGCGCATGTATTTTTCTTTTGACTTTCATGTGTCTTAACTATTGTATAACAGAAGTCTGCTTCATGCAGCACTGAGAAACCTTCCCTCATAGAGGCCATGGCAAGAGGTATGGGCTGACAGACTCGTCTCTGTGTCTCCTGATATTATTCATTGTGCAGTCCTGGGCCAACCCGAGTCTCCATGGTCTTTTCAGTTTACATTCCTCGTTCTGGAAGATGCCAAGAAACAGCAAGAAAGCATTTATTAAATTAGACAGGGAGACATTACAAAACAGGAAGGGAGCTGGATGGATGATTATTTATCTTCAGGAGGTCCTAGCAAAAGATTTGTTCAAATTGCTGGAGGTTTTATTTGGTTTGGTAAGCTATAGGCTTCTACCACAATTCATTTGACTAAGCTCCTCTTTTAAAATCTCATGTGCACTTGGGGCCTTTATGGAGATACAAAGTATATTACTTTGAGTGCAACTATACAGGTGTAATGGGGTGAACTTACTGTTTATTTGTCATCAGTGGAAAATTGTTCCAAATAAAATGAAGGTCACAGAGAGGGTGCCAGGTTTTCTGTCATTTAAGATCTTCCTTTATTAAACAGGTAAAAAGATACAGCATGTATAACTCCAATCTTGAGCTCAGCTGAAATAAACTATTTGGTGCATTCTAAACTCAGAATGAAAGATTACTTTCTATAGGCTCTATTCAGCAAAAAGTCCAATTTTTGTGGTTTTGGCAATAGTTTCCTTGTGGGCTTCAATGTTTTAATTTTCACTGAGCTGGTCTCAATCAAGAGCCAGAAGTTTCTCCACACCTCTCCCTTGAGAATCAGCCTGGAGGTTCTGGCAGCAGTTGTTTTCTAATACTGAAAAGATGTCATGATCCCAAAGCACATAGTTTTGCCTTATATTCACTCATCTCTGCAGTCTACCTTAACTCTGTCTTGACATTGGTCAAGTGTTAATGTTAGCATATATGTGTTTGAACAGAAAGCAAGAACTAATCACCTGCTTTCTCTTTTGAAGATACATGGGTAGAAGCAAATATCAGATATATAAATATAGAGTGAGAAATAAAAAAGTAATCCTATAGATGGTGCAATTATCTTAAAATAGCTTTTTAAATTCAGAAAATACAGAGTTAAGGTTAAACTTAAGAATCCCAAATACATTAGCATGTGAAAATACAGGGGAGTTAACTGTAAATTTACTTATCTTACAGACTTCTACTACACTTCTTTTGGCTATAACTTCTCTGTAGATTGAGTATCTGCACACACTGTAATATAAAATAAACAGTAATGAAGGTATTCCAGTGTGATACCAGAGTAAAAAAACAAGAATTTTTTAAGAGACCCTTACTTTTCCCAGTGTTGCTTATTTGCAAGAAGAAAAAACAAAAGAAACCCCAAAACCAACAGCAACAACAATAGTAAAAGGATAGGTTCTGTCTTTGTAACCGAATATTATCATAATTATTATAATAATTATGCTACCTTATCTCAGTTTCTGAAGTTCAAGGTGATGCGAACTGCATAACGTCCAGAAGCTAATTTATTCTGCATAGGATATGCAGGCTTTCAACTATGAGCTCTAACAATTGTCTGGAGCCATACACTGAGTAGCAAATATTTAAGTACAACTAATTTACCCTAATTTTTGTATTTGTGACTTTGCAATCTAAAAAACATTCAGCATATTCCTATATGAACTGTATAAACATAGAGATTGTATAAATCCACGCATTTTAATGCACAATGGAATATAAGGTGAGTTTGCAATTTTAATATGCCATGGGGAGGATTAGATACAGGTAAGTGCATTGACAGTATCCCTAGCCCAATGGCATGATTAAAACGCATTTTCTCACAGGGTATATGGGTAAACAGATGCAGTTCCAAAATCTCCTAACTTCCACTGAAATGAATATAGATGATGTGCCTTGGGATATTATGCATACAGAGTATTTGTGTGTGACTGTAAATGTCCAAACAGACTTTAAAATATAGCTGTAAAAACTGATCCTGGTGTTTGTTCTCACTCAGATTAATTCTGAGTGAGGAAGCAGCAAGAGAGCAGGTCAAGCCACCAGGTCTGTGTCCTTCCTCTGTTCAGTAGCAATGAGCAGGTAGGCTAAAATGTGCCCAGTTCTTTAAGTATTTTGAAATAGATTACAGCGAGTACAAAAGTTACCTGTTTTCCAGGTATGCCTAAATTCATTCCCACAGGAAGACAAATCAAGTCTGTGTAGAAGTCTGAAGGAGAAACACTTTTTGTTAAAGAAACAGTTCTGGCATCTGAAACAACTAAATATTTTTCCCTGTTTGCATCTAGAAAGCAGTGGTATCTTACAAACGCACGACCACAAACAAATCACCACGAAGGAAGCTCGGATCAGTTGCCTTGCAAGAGCTGTTCACAGGCATGCAGCGTGTTTCATCCCACACTTATCCCCAGGCTCAAGAACACGGATAAACAGCTATCAGGAAGAATAGCTTTCTTCTGCAAATTCCCATCTAACCTTACCATATTTGTTGATGTGCCAGTGACTTGTGGTCAGATGGAAAAAAGTGAATCAATTAAGAGAGTCTATAAGACTTATTATTTGCCTGGGAAGTGATGATGTAAATTTATCCTGTTAAGTCCCTTAGAGAATATAAGGAGTAACAAAGATTGTTCTGAATTTCAAAATTACCCTTCCCAAAAAAGCCAGATTTTTTACAGTTGCTTCAGATAGAAGAGAGAAGCCCATCATTACAACTTGAAGGACAAGATGAAATACTTACCCTGATGTGCTGTAGATAGGCAGAAGGGGCTACAGGTGCATATTGCAACAATTCTCCATACAAGTAGAGGAATATGAAAGAAATATTGGAAAAAATGCTTACAGCCAAGTTGAAGGACATTGAAGAGACAAACAGAATGGAAGTAGAAGTTAGGAGAGCTTCCCCTGATTGGTAGGTTGGATGTATGTTAGTACTAACCATTATGAATCTTTGGCTATGGAACTAGATTGGTTCATTCAGATGAGTTAAACATCTGCCACAGCTTAAGTGATAGTCCATAAGAACTGCACATGAAAGGAAAGATCTGGGACACTATATCCATATGGCCATAGACACAGATTCTATGAGGCAAGTAAGGTGGCAGAATTAGTATATTTCAACACTGAAGAAGGTAAAAACTCATTTGGCAGAAGGAGATTTGTCTGGGGAAGCTGCAGTACAGAACAGGATACACACGGTGGTCACCATAGGAGAAGGAGTTAACACCTGAGGGATGCACACAGCATCAGTTACTGGGGAATTCCCAGCCACCACCACCCACACATGCAGAAGCTGTAGCAGACACTGCTCTATTTTAAGTGTTCTCACCACAACTGCAGCTTTTTCTGAAGCTCAATATCTTTCCAACAAATACGAAAAAAAACAAACCAACTATGTAACTTTCTGTAATTTCAGAATACTGCACTACTCCAGACATGATACCATTAGAGTGTAGATGGAGGACAAAACAGTGGAATTGATCCAGAAAAGCTAAACAGAAGCTTATCACATTACAGTCTAAATTTCATATGCAGTAGAAAGCAAAGTAATGAAACAACTGTCTCCCAACAGAAACATATTGCAATACTGAATGGTCAAGTTCTGATAGAAATAAGAAAGCAAAATGCCTTGAGTACAAGATGTTAAGGTAAAAACAGCAATTAGTCAAATCCTCTGCCAAAATATAGGTCCTCTCTCCTCTCTCCTCTCTCCTCTCTCCTTTCCTCAAACTGGGTTTGGAACTGAAACCAGAGACCAGCCTAGGCTGTTTGTGATGGCCTGGGTATTTTCAGTGAGTGGTTCAGTGGTGGGCACAAATCTCCATCACCTAGCTCAACTGAACAGGATGTGAAGGGAACCTACTCACTGGCACGCTGGGAGTGTAACAGTTTGTCTGAACAAAACCATGCACTAAAACTCCTGTCTCAGTGTGGTTGGAAACTTTGTTGTATATCAGGAGAAATCCAGACAAAAGGGCAGTTCCAAGAGAGACACTACAATGGCAGCCTAATGCAGTGTGGCACTGAGTGAAATACCATCTGTAGTAGTAATTTGCTGAATTACCGAAATCTTGCCGGGTAGCTGCCAGTTCTGTTAGAAATGGACAATTTCAGAATACCCACAAGCCGTGAGTCACAGAGCATCAGTTAACACCTGCTCATCTTTAGTTTTTATAGCCTCTTTCTACAATTAAAATTGTAAATAAAGTTCTAGTTTTCCCAGCTAGTAAATGAAACAGGTGCTGTGTCCATTTTTAAACAAATATTTTATTATACTAATAGACTCAAGAGCAGCAAAATTCATCCATCCCAAGAATCTTCACTGCTCTTCTTTGAGTTTTTACAAGACTTATAAAAAAGTCATTACTGCTCATAGCATAAAAATATTTTCCCATTAAAACAGTGGCCTGCTTTTAATAATTCCCAAGGTTATTGTTGGCTCCGGATTTCCAACATGTAACCAAATGAATATTTTTTTGTGTGTAAGTCCTGAAACTTAATATACTCTGTAAAACTGCTCAAATCCTTCAACAACTCATTTAGTCTATGCAGATGTCAAGAGAGACAAAGCTGTATTTTAAACTATTATATAGTTGTGATTGACTTTCAGTCATTACTATTATCTCCATAAGCAGGAAAAGTTGTATTGGCAACATTTCTACTGGATTGCTGTGGAAAGAGAAATTTGCCTTCAGTGCTATCAAGAGGATAACCTACTTCAGAGCTTTATCTGCCTATGTAGTGCATTTTTTCAGACTGATAATAATGATATATGGGGGCACGTTTATTCTTTCTTTTGCAGATGAGTGAGGTAAGTTGTTGGTTATCTAACTAGTTTCCTTGAGATAAAATTTCATCCATTAAAGTCAAAGGAAATGTAGTCTTTGAATTTACTACTATTGTGATTTCACCCCCTGTTTTTAAACAAAAAAGGTATTCCAAAGAGGTCTATTTAGGTCAGTCTTTTCTGTTTCTGAAGGAAAAAGAGGTTTGTGTGTTCTCTCAGCTTCATTCCATGTGGAAGGCTCTGCACTGAAACATGGTAAAATATTTAATTGATTTTCTTTTCATGACCAAAATATTTCATACTTACAGTATGAATTATCTTTCATGTAATTTTATTATGGTTTCCTCTCAAGAAAGCACCCTTATTCTGGAACAACATACAAACCACAGCTATCTTGTGCTGCATGCCCCTCCATTCCTGACTGTTTCAGCAAATGGCTGGTACTCAGCACTTCCCTGGGAACTCATATTGTACTGCCTTTAACCAAAATTCAGTGATTAATTATAGTGAGGGATTTACCTATGCCTAAGTGACATAAATGCACAGAGAATCCCTTCAGTCAGTCTCCAGCTTTGGTGTGACATTGATTTGGTGTACTGAAATACTCTTATCATCAACATTTTGTTGGGCTTTTTTTGATTAAAATATCCATATCTGTTGTGTTTAATGCTGGACTCAGCACCATCAGATATATGACCAAAGAATTGACAGCCAACTAAAAATTTAAAAATTAGGCACCTCTTGAAATGCATCTCTGTATCCTTACAATTTTGATAGGACCTAGTAATCTTTATTTTCTCAGAGCTGTGAGCTTCTGTACCTTCAAAAGCATTTAGTTTACAGTACCCTGGGAAAACAATGGCAGAGAAGAGACAAACTTCAGAGAAGAGACTGAACTTCACAACATCTGAGTTGAGGCTTTCATAGGATTATAGGTATGTATTTTAGAAAAGTATTCAAAGACTTTGGATGATACAGAGCATACCAGAACTGGGAGACAGTGTCATAAAAAAAGTCTTGCCAGGGGTTTTTCTCAGTGAAGGTGGAAATATGGGATGCTTGAAAGGGTGTTTATGACAGAAACTTACCTGTAACTTTACTGTGCACCTAGAACCACCAGCAGAGATGTTTGCCTATAATGTGGAATGTCTTTGCTTGAGTTTGGTTGGCTTGAGGACATCTGCTCCACCTGAGGTGGCCGCTCAATGCTTTTGCTCACAGAATGTCCACAGAGAGAAAGGCTGACCAATTCCTGGATTCAAAAAAAAAAGGCATGATTATAGATCAGATAACTTAAAAATGACATTTTGAAGAGCAGTTTTCCATTTTTGTATTTCTAAATTCCTTCTTACCCCCCATGAACATCAGCAAAACCCAGGAGGACTGCAAGCACTCAGCACCACAGGACCTGCTGTGTAATGGCTCAGGGTGACTTTGTTTTTCTCAAATGGAAATATCTGGTGACTAAAGGCTCAATCTATGGCCTGTCTCTTGACAGTTATAAAAGTTGCCTGCCCATAGGGTCAATTTTCTGAAAATAAACCCGGCACAGCACTGGTGCCCAAACCAGCTTCAGGCACGGAGCAGCCCCTGTGAACTTCCCTCACCAACAGAGCTGGCAGTGTTGCTGGTAGAGGCAACACCCAAGGAGCTGCTGCAATGGCTGTCCTTGTCATTCCTCAGGAAATTCCTCAGCTGGCAGCCATTTCAGCAGAGAGAGGCTTTCTCCCGCTTTCTTCGAAAACCTGTTCCAAGGGTTTCTTTTAACCCCGACCGCAGCTTCCCTCTGCGTGCTAACAAAGCAGTGAGCAAAGGAAGCAATCTCCAGTCAGCTCTGCTCTGAAGGGCTGGCAGAAGTTGGAGCAGAGAAATGGGGAAAAACCTGCCAGGGGAGGCAGTGAGGTGTGTGGATGCACAGGAGATCATGCAAGGGGCAGGGAACTGACTCTAGAAATGTTGGCAGCACTCCAGACTGACACCAAACCTGCCCGTTGCTGTTTTCTTCAAAGAAGCCTAAAAGAGTAAATAAATATCTGATAAAGGAGTCAAAAGCACTGTATGTCAAATAATATGAAACTAGACATTGCAACCTTCTGCTATAAATCCTCCTTCTCTAGTGTTCTCCTGTGAAGTGGCAATACAGATAGTTTTAAAAGAAGCTCTTCAGCACAAAGAAGCTCTGGAGTGCAACTAAAGCTGTGTTGTGTTTACTGCCTTTTTTCTTTTTTTTTTTTTGGTGAAAAAATGTACCATACGTTAGAGTAATTCTAAGAATTAATTAAGGAAAATGACATTTTTATCTCAAGCAGTTTACAGAAGTGGGTTAAAATTAATATGACTGTGTCTATTTTATGTGAGGACACCTAGAAGGGTAAACTTAATTTTCCAGACACACAAGAAGGAAAGAACTAGAATCCTTTGCTCAGATCTTTGATCAAATTATATTTAATAAGATGCTTTTTACATACCTAATACATCGTATTACATTGAGCTGGAGGTAAGGTTGTTTGGTGGCTTTTCATGTGAAAATATATATGTTTCTATTTTGGGTTTTTTAATCTTATAAGATTTTCTGATCTTACAATGTTTGTTTTAGGGATACCACAACAGCCTCATAAGAGGATTTCATGCCAAATCACTGTTATGTGTGTTCTCAACCTCACTATAGATTTTATCTGGGAATATGCATGTGCATTCAGTCACTTGATACAGAACAGCTAAACAGCAATCAGGAAACTTATTTTCAGTATCAAAGTGGAGTTACAGTCTCTTCCCTTAAAAAGGTGTTTGCAGACAGGCATCTGAAGAAGCCCATCACTTCATGAGACATCTCTAACTACATGAAGTCAGTGTCTGTCACTGTAGTTATCTGGGAAGGTGACATCAGCACAGTGTTTTAGCCAAAGAATGATATACAGCTCAAATTTTTCTTGCATTTTTGACAGATTTTAATTTAATTTGAAAAGCTATACTCTTAAATATTTTGTATTTGTTGAATCATCCCTTAATTTTCAATTTATTATTTAGTAACATTGTCTAATTTCCATTTTAATGTGCAACTGTTGCCCATTTCCTTTATTTGTCTTTGTTTTTATAATATACCATTTTCTGCAATGATCTCCCTGCCAAAAATAAAAATTACTTGCTCTACTGGCTGATGTCAGTACCTTTGCAATAAATTTCTCCTACAGAGAGTCATAACTCAAATAAAAGCAGTGAGTTCAAAACAGCTTTATAAATGGTGTGCAACTAGACAAAAATATTTGTCAGCATAATTTCACATCTCTGCCATCTCTTTTGGACAGGGACAGGAGATTTGTTTTCCAGCAGCATCTGAGGCAATGGCCTCCACTTTGTATATAGGATTATTTGTGTCAAAGCAATTTTGCATGCTTTTCAGCCGTAATGCTTAAGGGCGGCTGAGCTCTATGACATTTTGCAGTTGCATGCTGGGAGGAGTAGTCCCCCACAGGGCATACTTCCCTTATTAAAGGGATTACAATCTCCCCATTTTCTGCATATCTGATTTAGATCTTCAGCTCCATGCAAGCTGCCAATGCAATCGCTCAGTTGGGCAACATTTGGATGTTTCTCTCTTAGGTTTTCCAGCCTGTTTTAATATACAATATCTGTTCTGTTCAGATCTTGGCTGTGTTGAACTTTCTTTTCTGGAACTGCAAAATATCATAAGTTTGGCTGCCTAGCACCACTGTCTAATGTAATACTCCCTAACCCGTCTTTAAAAAGCCTGCCAAAGTCAGATTACTGCAAACATGAAGATCAGATATGTCTAATATAACTTTAGAAAAACCATGTGCTGTTTCCGCATTGCTATTATTGTTCTGGAAAGGAAAGCAGCAACAAAAGGATTTGACATCTACTGTCTGCTCTGGTAGTTGCGGTGGCTACTTAGAAGAAATAGATATAAAGCACGTGGCAGACTTGCAGGACACTACATTTATTTTAATTTATTTTAATACAAATTTTAATTAAGCTGCAAGTCTCATATACAACCCTATATTGCTTTCGTCACAAAAAAAAACAAAACAAAGCCAAAACCTAAAACTTTCAGAATGTACTATCTTTCTATATTGAAAGTACTCATATGTGAAACAATCAAAGAGTTTTCCACCACAGTCAAAGGAAATGTCTCCTTCTATTTCTCTGCCAATCTAACACAAAAATGGTCACAGCAGTGGCTTGGGAAAAGTGTCTGTTTTTCAGATGTAGAGTTTTCTGTTTCCCACTGAAGTAGACCCATTGTACTGTTGAAAAAGTACTCTGAAAACTTTTATGTTTTATAAATATATAAACAATTGATAATGTTTTGTATATCCTCAGACAAAAACCTCCCAACTGCAAAAAAGTTTTCTTAAGTTTAGAGATATTAATAAGGTTGATTAGATAAGGGATTTCTTTCTGAGAGATGGAAAAATTCTTAAAATTTCATGGATCTGTGAAAAAACCCCATCATAGTAATATTACTATAGCTAATTATCATGTCCACAGAGCCAAAAAAATATTAAATTTTACTACAGATAACTCTTTTTTTCCTGTTATTAAAATGGATGTTACAAGGAATTGTCCAGTCAATAACTAAATCACAGCTGTGCAAAATATCCAGTACAGTAATTATCCTATAGCTACTAGACTTCCCACATTTTATTTCCAGGTTCTTCTTCAGATGTGCAGTCAGTTTTCATGGAAAGACAAGTTTAAGAGAAGCTAACACGAAGATGCTGAAGCCAGCAAGAGGAACGGTTACTTTGCATGATTTCAGTTTGGAAATTGCTGTAAAATCAGTGGAACTGACCAAAGGCAAAGAGAGTAGACTTTGGCCACATTTGTTTGGCACCACTGACCTAAAAACCTCACAGCAAAAGAGAATTGTAGCTCTGTGATGTTTAGATTACCTTCCTGTTTGCACTGCTTATGAGCTCTGAGCACCATCCCCTTAAGCAAAGTGGTCATCTCCACAATGCTTTGGGAGAAATCTGAGCTTTGTATGTGGACTTCTCTCCATCAGAAGAAATCTCAGCAAAAATACAACTACCTCTGATGAGTGTACAAAGATGGCACACTGATCCTGGGCATTTATTCTTCAAACAGTGTTTGGTGTGAAGTTTTTGAAGGGAAAGAGATGCAAAAAAGACACCTTCTGGAAATTTCTGCAACACAAGATACCTGTGCTCCTGAAGTACTGGGCATGCTAGTGGTATGACATTCTTTCCATATTTTGTGCTGACTGTATCTTGAAAATTTCTGAATTTTAGACAGAATCCCTTAGCTTAGTTGGTTGAGCATGGTGCTAATAACACCAAGGTTGTGGGTTTGATTCCTGTATGGGCCACTCACTTTGGAGTTGAATTTGATGATCCTTGTGGAGCACGTCCAGCTCAGAATTTTCTGTGATTCTGTGAAAATGGACATGAAGTGACTGAAAAATATGGGGCACTGCAAACAGGACAGCTAGCTCTTCAGCTCCCAGCCATCTTCTCCCCAGTCCCTAGTGAGGGCCATGCTCACACCACTACAGAATTTAAAAAACATGTCTTTCATAGTTTACATTGCCCTAACATCCTCTCTCTAAGTGGCCTCCTGAGAGACACACTCTCAGCAGGGTCTGTCGTGGGCCCTTGTACATGGTTTGAAGGTCAATGGTTCTGCTTCTGTGTATCTCAGGTGAGTTCTCAGGGGTGAAAAGACAGCCAGTTCTGCAGCACTCAGAAAGCAGCAGCTCTCTGGCTGGAAACAGGCTGGGTGTACCCAGAAGACTAAGAGAATCTCCTCTGAGCTAACCTGCACGTTCTGCCTGTCCCACAGCCTTTGGTGGAGTCCTTGCTTTCAGCTTCATCAGTAGGGACTTATTAAACACTGATCATTACATCCCTTGGGAGGCATTTGTATAATCCATGGAAACAGGACTGCAGAATTCTCCCTGCCTTAGTACTCTTTACTTTAGATAAATACTGCTTCTGCTAGCAAGCTATCATCAATTAAAACAATATGCTCAAAAACATTTAATGGTCCCCATGCTAACCCCAGTATGTACTCAGTTTCTGAACACTCTGTGGCCAAACTAACAGATTCAGATAATAAATTGAGGCTTTAAAAATAAATAAATAAATACCAAAACTATTTCTGTGATTAGACAAACATTGCAGTGGGTATATGAATCTTGCTAACATGACATTCACAGTATAAGACAGACATGGATTTTTCCACATTAAGGTTTTAAGATAGGATATGCCATCAGTCCTGTCCTCAGACAATTAGCATATTAGCTAAATTTGCTGACAGGCATTCTATGTGAGATTTATATCTCCTTTCAGTCCAAGTGAAATATTTGTCTTTCTGCAATGTTTTCCAAGAACATACAGCATATTTGAGAACTTTACTGTCCTATTTTGATAACTAAGTCCAAAACTAAGCTTAAAATGAATTGCTCAGCCCAGCTCTCGTGAAATGTCAAACTGAAGCTGGCAAAGGAAGATAACAGATCATAAAGGTGGCATTCTCAGGGAGCTAACTGGTGCCATTATGCTTTCGGCTCTCTCCATTGCTACTCTGTGTACCCTTACTTGGAGGGGTTTATAACTTGGCTGCAAAAATGTTTTCTGGGCAAAACTTGGCAAAGTCTTAACTTGAGTGAAAATACATTTTAAAACAAATTTCCACAAAAATAAAGGGAAAAATCTGTCTACAGTGAGGCTTTGAGTAATACATAGTCAAACTGGTAAGCTGATCTGGTAAGCTGCAATACACCCGGGTGCAAGCCCTGAGGGTTTGCTCTGCCTGTCCTGCCACTGTTCCCACAGAGGAATTGACACCAGAGCTGCTTCCACCCTGAAAAAGACAAGTCTCTTCCACCAGCTCAGCTGAATCAGATGTGGGCATTTGGAAGAAGCCACAATGCTTGCAGGGCTGAAAAACTTGTCCTCCTGGGACCAGCTGCAGGCACAGGGCTAAGAACTCATGGTCATGGTCTTACCCGCACTTATGAGAGCCTGTGGCAGATCTGCAGCCCAGACCTTCCATAGAAAAGATTTGATGGCTCCTCATTTCTTGTGATTTGCAGACACCCTTCTAGCATTTGCACCCTCTATGTTCACAGAATGAATGGAAAAAAATCTCAACATCCATGCTTCCTTCAGTGGTGTTTTCCCTGGAGGACTGTCAGAGCAAGTCAGATACTTGTTAAGCCTCTTTAAGATTCCCAGTACAAGACACGGTGCAGGTTGTTGCCTGTCTCACAAACAGACCACCACACAATGAAGTAAAGTAGTTTTAAGTGACTCAGATTCAGAGAAAATTAGGCCATGTCCCACTTACCTGCTCTTTTGATGGCATTTCAGGCACAGCAGAAAGGTTTCAGCAGTCTTAAGATAGCTTATGATTCTCCTGTCTTGAATCAGGACTTATCCCAGAGACCATGCAGAGCAAAGAGCCACTAATTTCACCTGAATATATGAAATACACAAAGAACTCTTCTCTTTTTATGGCCAGAGTCAGATACCACTTACTTGTATTGCAGCAGTTGTGCTATATGGCAAGGATATATGACATGGCTTGACCATCTGTTTGAGGCTCTGGTGAAGATGGGGAAGCACTCATGCGCTCCCACCTTGTTTTTATTCATCAAAAATGGTAGCTCTTTTTGAAATAAAGATGTTTGTAAATTATAGCTAAATTCAGGAGAGATAAAAAATACTCTGTTTAATATGAAAGAAATGCAGAAATTTCAAAATAGTTCAACATTTCCAAAAAGAAGTGTTTAGTTTTTCTGGATTAGATTCAAAAAGCACATTAAAAAATATTCCATTAAAAAAACCCCACAAAACAGCCCACCAACAAAAAGCAAACCAGCCAGAGAAGAAAATGATGGCATATAGCCCATAGTTTGGGCCCTCTGCTTGCATATGAGGAGCATTTTGAACATCCTGTCTTCCTGGAGAGGGCACTCATTCACCTTTGGACAAGTCATTCTGACTTGTCCTTTCTGTCCCCATGAAAGTTTATTTGCTTCAAACCATCCCAGAATTCCCAATATCTGAGTGCTTAGGGGTTGCACAGCCTTGGTTTAACATTCCTGTTCTGACTCAAGCTCAAAGAAAAAGCGTTCCCATACTCTCCTTCTCAGTTATAAAGAAAAAGAGCAACAAAGGTAAAAATTCTGAAACCACATAACCTTAGTTTCCATTTTGGACATTGAGATGAAGAATCAAATCATGGACTGAATGAATTCTCAAATGTAAGTTTTACCAAATCTGTATACTTTCACAAAAATACCTGTCTTTATTTCCTCAATTGTCCAGTGAAATATCATCAAATTAAGTTGTTGAGAAACAAGTTCAAACAATGACTTTCACAGAAGATTTAATGTGGTAATATTGTTCTAGTAGAACTAGAGGGTAGATTTATAGTCTAGAAGATCTAGAAGAATTGAAAGAGAGTAGATTTGTATTAGCTATTGGCATCAAACTTTATATTATTGTCAAGAAATTATGAATTTCTAGGAATGGCATATAAATGTAGACAAGAAACATTGAGGTCAATGCCTGACTTTACAGTAGGTAGGCAAATCAAGTCCTAATAACTATGAATTCAGCTATTTCTGTTTCACACAGCTCCTGAGACATTAACTATTATTAAATTAAGCTTCTGGAAACATTTAGCTAGATCTGTATATCAGATACATCTTTTGGCCCAATCATCACTCAAACTAGCTGGTAGTAGGAAATACTATTTCACGTGTCTTTCAGTGAAGAGGTCTCAGAAACTACTTCTTTACCAGTTCCCAACATGCAAGCAGAGATGTCCTCTTGGGAGTTCACCCAGATTCACCTCCTCAAGTTTTCTGCTTGTTTCTTCCTGTACACATACAGAAAATAATGCTATATGTATATGCATACTAAACTATAGGCTTTCCATAGTTTTGTATTGTTGTACCAAGACATTCCAAATGTGCAAATTTTTCCTGCAGAAGACACACCAGTGTTAAAAAAATGAGCCACCTCATCTTTTGGAATCACAGTAAAAATTAGCTTCAGCCATGTGTGAAATTAAATCAAACGTGAATTTAAAGCATTTAATAAAGAAAACCTTGATATCTTTATTTAAGGAATTGCATGGATGCCATGCTTAAAGATAACTGCAATACAAAGAAATGGCGGGGTTAAATGTTGAACTTATTATAAGAAAATGAAGTTGACGTGTGTAATCTAATATAAACACTGTTAATTGTTTGTTTTTCTTGGTTTTCTTATGCTCATTCTCCCTCCAAGTCACTTGGCGTTCATTCCTCAGTAAACCAATTACTTCAGGGCTCTATTAGATTTACATTCACTGCTCTCAGTCAACTCTCTTATATGCATGAAACCTTATTCATGACATGCAAGAAAAAGCCTGAAGAGACCTGAGATCCAGGGGATTGGCCAGGTTTGATAGAAAATATGAAACTGAACCACTGCTAAAGTCAGTCTTTTCAAGACTCTAAGGAAGTCCTTTAGAGGCACTCAGAGCTTAACTTGCTGTGACTGCAGTGGGTGTTCAAATGCTTAGGACTGGATGGAGAACTTACAACTCTTCCTCATCGTATTAGGTTTCTGTTTTAGTTTGTCACCAGCCAGCTCAGATACTGGACATCCAAACATCCCTGCACATAGCTGACTGGAGAGAAACCAGTGGAGGGTCAGGACATGAGAGGGCACAAGGAGAGCCTCCTGACTGATGAAGGCTTTTGAAAGCTCAGCCATGGTCATCAGCTCCATCCTTACAAAAGGCCAAACATCATTCCAGCTCCTTTGAAAGGAAGCTGGGTTACAATCCTCTAATGGGAGATCAAAGCAGCAGCTAAAAATTAGTTATAATTAACAAGCTTGACAATCTTTGAAGTGGCTGCCATTTTGTCTTCACCAAGTTGAAAGAGGACTGCTCAATATTGGTATTTTTCTTTGCCTCTGCACTTAGTGTCCATTCTCCCACTTTCTCTCTCAATATAATAAAATAAATTTTTGTTACAAACTCTGCTATAATTTCTCAGTAATCTGAGAGGATAACCACAGCTGCAGTTTTGAGGTTACCAGCAATTCCTGCTACTGGCAACTTTCCGTCAGTCTTGTTAAGAAAGTTGCCACAATTTTACCACAAATAGTAAGTCTGTGGCATACTCCAGAACTTGCATACAATTGCCGTTAGCCTAACAAAGTGATCATTTCTGTTAACAATAGCTCTCTGAAACTGCTTGAAAGCCAGGCTTCAGCCAAGCCAATCTGGTTTACGTTATGCAAAGTATTTTAATGTGAAACATTTAATAGAAATCATCACCAGAGTCACTTTGAGATTATGCCTCCTATCTGCAAGACATGAAAAATTGATTGTAATACTTGCTTTTTGGATTATTTGTACTGCTTTATACACACACGCGCGCGCGCGCGTGCGCACACACACAAAAAGTCACTGGAAGCATGTTTAGCCAAAACTTAAGCACAAGTTATTTTGTAAACATTATTAAAGTGCATGTTCAGCAAATCCATTTGGCTGCATTCGCTCATACATTCATACAGCTTCTGAGTCCTTTTGCTGTGTTACTTGTTGTACAGAAGAAAACCTATACTAAATTGTGCTTGGCTTGCCTTTTGATTTCATGCGTTATATAGATTTTACATAAAAAGTCAACTACAAAAACTCTATTAATACATAGCGATATCTAGAACTAGGTAAAACAGGCCTGGTTAAGGATTTTTAATGAAATGTACTAAAACTTCATCTAAATTGATTAATTTGGACAAAGTTTCAGTTTCTAATGACTTACTTTGCTGAACACCAATGAAACACTGTGAATCATCGTGGGTTTCATTGCATTATTTCTTTTGTTATATCTGCAGAAGTGTAAAACTAATTCTCCAAGATAAATTACAATTTAATTAATGGTTTTAAGCTGGGACATTCTTCCTGTAGTCCACAAGCTTCACACTTTGATTTGAGTTACGTTTTCAAAAAGACTAAACATTAAAAATTTTTGTGTAGAAAGTTAAATAAGTGATTTTTTTTTTTACCAGAAATAAGTGATATTTTTTAATGTTTTTGCAGTAAGCCCAGTCATTTGGCATGTATTTTCTCAGAGGCACATGTAATCAGGGGTGTCATTACACGTACATTTTCCTTACCGTCATGCTTCTTCTTGTTTTATTAGTTAGCATATCTCTGAGAAGTATGGAACAATTTAAACACTGATGGATTGTGGTTTTGATCTAAGAAAACATTGTGGCTGGTCATATAGGACAAGTTCTTCCTAAAATATGAAGGAAATATATATATATAATTTTTTAAATAGCAAAAAATTCATCTATTCAGCAGGTTTAAATTTTTTTTCAGAGCAGCTTGACAATATACCAAATTGACCAGTCATTAAATGCTGACACTATAATGAAGCTGCCTTCCCTCATGATTATCTCATTTTCTCCATTACTGAAAAGACTTTAGCCCAACCATCCATTTTATAGTGTTTCCTTTACTAAAAAGTAATATGTTTCACTGATAAAAAAGGAACCAGTCTGTTCTGCAGGGTGAAAATTAATTTTCCAAACCTCTGCTATTTTAAAGGCTGGCACAATGGTAAATCTACAAATCCCAATTAATTTCACTAGTGTTTGATATCCTTGAAACAAACAGATGCTGGAGTTCTTTTTCTGTACTGATCAGTGTGAATTTTTGGATCCTGGAAATCAATTAAAAGCGATAGGACAATTACTGGGAGCTTTCACTTACATCACCTTTTAGCCTTTAACTATAGTTACACTGCTTAAGTTTGAATCAAAATAGCACCCAGAAAGATCCCACATTACTAATTCCATTCCTTCTGACAGTGGAATTCTAATAGAACAGAAGTGTTGTAAATAGATGGACAAACACTGAGCTGAAAAACATGTAAGCATTTGCCTCCAAAATCTTTATCTTAGGGGTAATATAATTTTGTTTTAGTATCATTAGTGCCAGTCACACATGCATTTAATCATGTGACATCCATCTTGGGCATAATGACAGAAGAGATTGCTTTCATAAATCTTAAGACTAAATGAACTGATCTCCAGGTAATGAAGGTCTTGACTATCAGTAAAATATCTCCTCAGAGTGATTTATCTTCAGAAGAACTTATTTCTTCCTGACCCGAGGGCAAGTTAAATTTGGCACACAGCCCAACAGTGTTTAGATTAAATGTAATGATAATTAGCACTGTTAGGACATTCTTTTAGTGGTCTATGGCCATGCTGATGACTTCAAAAATCCTCTGACTATGTTTTTGATACAGAACCAGGTGCTACATTACTAGTACTGTGGCACTCGTTCACTTTCAGAGACTGAACTTGAGGTACCCTCTTGCCTATGGGTTTGAGTCCATCCCATAATATAAGAAAAAATAATAATCTTAAAACACTACAAAGAAACATGGATTTGGATGGCTTTCGTTACCCAAAGAAAGTGGAAAAGTTATGACCCTATTAGTGAGTTAGGAGTTTTCCCCTCTCATAGTACTGTATTTGTAAGCCAAAACACAGTTTCTTGGTGGATTTACAACATGATTTGATTGCTCTTCACAAACTGAGCGAGTTTTAAATGTGTCTTGCAGATTTCTATAGACAAGATGTAATGGTTCTGCTGAGACACACCACATTCCTGGCTCCCAACGAAGTATTTAATTCTTACCTTCTTTCTCCTTTCTAGTTTTGAGCCTTTTTAACAGATACAATATTACACATATTGATAATCAAGTTGATTTAATTAAAAAGACATCTTTCAGCAGATCACCCTTCTGGTCTGTCTCTAAATTACCCTGTTAATCTGGTCTCCTAATCTGACTGCTGTAGCTGTGTATAGATTCCTTATTTTCTCAGAACAGTACAGTATATATTGTTATGAGGAAATTTTAAAAGCAGCAATGTAGCATTAAATTACAAAGACAAGCATTTATGCAACCATTCAATGTCCATGGCACAAAATGGTAGTCTGCAGTAATATTCCTCCAGGACGTATTTCCTTCTTGAAATGCTTGGACTACTTTTCTGGCATGAAAGAATTGACTGTTGTTTCCTAACATGTCAGCATGCATGAAATTGATCACAGTACAATCAGCACAACCCTTGTTCTAACTTAATCTCACAAGTCAACTTTGCAAGGACTTCTGATAGATTTTGTCATGATGCACCAGTGAAACAGAGTAATCCCTTCAACCATGAGTCCTTGCTCCAGATCTCACTGCCCTTCTGTGAGGTGGTTTCCGTGTTTCTCCAGTCCTACACTCAAATATCTTTTCTTTCTCCTAGAGACTCAGAAGCTTGACTGTACATATCACATTGCACATGACTTCCTAACCAGATGCAATGATGAACTAAAAGAAAAGTCATGTAACAAATGACAAATGAGACAAACCTTCTTCTGATTATTCACTCATTTCATATTTTTCAACTCAGAATAATAATTTGCAATTATTTTCACAAAGGAATTTGTCTTATAATCTGCACACAATAACTAAGCATTTCCTTGTAGCTCTAGCTACTCACTGTAAATTTTTAACAAAGAACTTTCTTTCCAAGGCAACCTGAGGCTTTTATTCTAATTCACATCATCATTAGGATATTTTACTGTCTAATCCAAACAGATAAACCATAGAGAAGTTAGACAGAAAGAGATCACAGAAAAGAAGTTAGACATCACAGGCAGAAAACAATAGGTAAAGTCTGAAAACTAGTCTCTGGTGAGTTCTCATACACCAAGGTTTACCTTGTCTGTGAAATGGTTCTGCACTTTATCTCAGCTGCTGCTTCAGTTAATGCTTCCCTTGTACTGTCCAAGAGTAACTCTTCACAAGATTGGTTGACACCAGGCAGTTAAGCAGACATTCAAAAGGTTGCTTAAGACTACAGAAAGAGAAGTGCTTCTGCATATGGGCCCACACGAGCAAGATAAAACAATTCAAGAGATTCCTTCCACTTCCATATTTCCAGTTCAAACTTTCCTTGCTGTTACATACCTATAATGTCTATGCAGGTTCTGTTTATGTTCATGAAATGCTTGCACAAAGTTTATCTACAAACAGATTTCCTAAATGCCCTTTTATCTGCATCTGGTTAGAAAGCCCATCCCAGAGTGTCACTGGGCCATATTCAACCCTGAAGCATCCAGATGAGGTTGAAATTCAGTCTCTGAATTTGCCATGTTTCATGTGGTTCCGTGCTAATCACTGCACCTTCTGTAATTTAAGTCTTTTAATTTCATTAGGAAGAAGTCCAGAGTAAACTCTTTTCCCTGTTACCATCAGCAGAAGCTGTTGATGGAAATGCTCAATCACAGTGGACCAGCCAGAATGAACAGACTGTGGTTTCCTGTTCCAAGGAAGGAAACAATTGGTTTTACCCTCAAGCACATAAAAGAGGCTGCTGCTTTGTAGGTAAACATAAGGAAAGGTGTGTAAGCCACGTACTTCCTTCTGCAGCCAGCTCAGTACTAAAAGACCAAGATTATTCTGCATGTATCTGAAATGAATTCAGGCTTAAATAACACGAAAATCCAACTGCTGACAAACTATAGCTCTCGAAATACACGCCATGTCTCTGCTTTAAGTAATGGAAAATTTACCTGGCAGAAGTACAAATTCTGATGACACAAACAACTGGAGAAGATAATAATATTTTATTCTTCTCTATCTCCTTTGGTTGTTAGCTATAAAGACTCTATATTAAGAAAGGAAAATATTTTTTTATGCTGCATTTTCAAAAAAATGAAATTACTTCCCACTTAAAATTAAAACCACAGCCAATTATACATTAAAAATCAAAAGCAGATAGATTTCTAATGCTGCTTTTTCTTCATTAGATGGGCTAAGGTGTTTACTGAAAATATTTTTAAAAAACCCAGGAGTGATCATTTCATCCCCTGATCTAGGCTGTCAGCCTTAAAAGTATTTCCTACAAATGACATCTTGCATGTCCTCAGTACCCAGATTTAGCAGATCCAAGAAAAAAACTCGTGCTTCAGTTACTTTAAATGTTCCACATTATCATAATAGACGACTGACAGCAGCCACTGGATCTATGGTGGAGTGTTCCAACTTTGGATACACATCTGCTGAGCTGCAGGTACTCAGAAGAGAGCTTTGTCATTTGCATTTTAACAAATTTCAAAAAAATAAACCACTAAAAATCTATGCTTTCAGGTTTTAATATCCACCTTTAATTTAGCTTGCTTACTATTGCTGACCATTTATCTTCTTACATTATTTATATTGCCTTAAATGTTCAGCATCAATAAGATGGTTGGACTACACCCATCAAAACTCTTGGCTGCATCATGTCTAGGGGAAAAGGGCACAAAATGAATCTGCACCTGATTTTAGGGTGTTACATGTCAAATTTGCGCTTTCTTACATTTTAGGGAACCAGAGGCAGCTTTGGGCAGCTGGTTTTATGCCTGCAAGTGGAATTGCTATTGACTTCTCGCAATCTATTTTATATACACTTAATTTTCTAGTTTGCCTGCAGTTTGAGAAAAGCACATGCAACTTTCACAGCCATTGAAGTGCTGTGATAGTAGATGAAGCAAAGGGATAGAAGCAATCCAGGGTCTCATCAGGTCTGTTTTTTAAAGTGTCTTGTCCAGGCCCCTTGCTATCATATGGATTTTCCTCAATAGTCTGCAAATTGTACTTTAGCTTTCCTGTACATACTTTTTTTTGCTTACTTACTAAAAAGCAAACCACCATACCCTCACTTGTTCTTATAATTTCCTTTACTCATATTATCCCTTTATGGTGATCAGGAACCACAGAGGGCCTTGAGCTCTCATGAAACTCTGTAAATAAGCCTCTTGGTGCAGCAGCATCCCATAGGTCATGCTTCCCCAAGCATAGTCCCCACTTGAGTCAAGAAATCTGTGGCCACTGAGTTTGGTGGGAGTAGGATGAGACCTTAAGGCTTCACCAGTTACCAAGTTGCTCAACTGCCTCGGTGCTGGTAGGAGAGCAGGAGCTTGTATGACATGGTGATGTAGGGGTCCTCAGTTTCATACAGCCTTGCAATGTTGGCCTCATCAGAGAGCCTGATAATCCACAAATGATACTCTTGGCTCTTTGCACTGTTGCCTGGTAATGAAAGCAGAGAAAGAATTCCAGCAGTGAGCCATCACCCTTCAGTCCTTAAGGGAAAACATACATATGAAGAGAGGCACACAATTATGCATGCACACACATATGACTCCCCATATATCAGGAAACGTCTGGCCAGAGCCATGGTTGGCCTGTGGAAAATCTTATCTTGGTTGGATTAAAATATACCTCACATCTTAAGCCTTTTTCCTTCATAAATGTAGTCATCTTGTTACCTCAGTGAACCACATTTTATCCAATGCCTTGTATGTTTGAAAAATTATATGGTTAAGCAAGACATTTCATAATCATTAATCTATAGTTAACTTAGCCTGCTGTATTATGCAATACTATGAGGACCAGCTGGGGCCCACTAACCAGAAAGCACTTTTATGGTTTCTCTTAAGGGCCATTAAATCAACGTGATGAGAGCACAGCTGGAAAATATCCTACAAAAATTGTATCAGATCCCACACAATATGTAAAGGGACCACTCCGTGCAACTGCAGACTCAGCACCAAGCACTCTCAGCTGAAACTGCAGGTGGAGGAACATTTACAGCACAGCTCGTATCCAGTCCTGAAAACGCCTGCTGCCTCTCCCTTTTCCCTTGTCTATGGGGTTTTCCATTTGAGCCTCACTAACTGCTATAATTGCTGTGGATCCCTTAGGGGTAGATTACTGGGATCATCCGAGCAGCCTTGTCGGCAGTTGCTGTGCCGCCTGCTTAAGCCGTACAAGGCGGAACTTCCTAGCACTAATGCAGGGGATGCTGGCAGTGCAGCCTCCTTCACCTCAAGGACACTCTGGCAGGGGCCTGGAAATTGCATGTTTTCTTCCTTCACATTTTGAAACAGAAGGCAGAAAAGAGGAAAAAGCTATTAATCCCTGAAACCCACACGTTTGACGACTGTTCACACATCATAGATAATGCAAAATAATTAAGAAGAAATGCCGCAACTGAGTTATAATGTTCTGCAGAATTAACATCTGATGAAATAAAGCCTATTAGGAGGTGAAAGGCATATTAATCAGAGTAGAGCAGACAAAAAACCCCTCACCACTATACCTAGTTCATGGATACCTAATGGGTTTAAGCCTCAGAGCAATTTCTTTAACACCGTTCTTAAATGTCTATTAGGACCTGATCCTAGGGGTCTGTTGAAGCTAGTGTAGCTTTGCTGTAAAATTAAGTCTCTGGATCAGATCCATAAATGAATCAAATGAAAATATGGTAGAAAGAGAAGAGCTAAGTTTTGAAAGGACTCTGGGGGCTGGGGCAAAAGAGAGAAAATGCAGTCTAAAAAGGACATTGCAAAATAAAAAACAAAATGAACCAAAACCAAGCACGTCTGGGAAATCCCAAGCAACGGTCCATGGGTATTTTGTCATACTGGTCCAAAAAGAAGCATTGCACATGTCTGATAATCACAAATTCTGGGGTGTGGTCTAAATGCATATTAGAAAAGCACAATATGAGAGGTGTTGTTCCTACCACATTCAAACCTTACATTCAAATCTCTGCAAGGCAAAGACAGGTGTCTTCCTACTTCTAGGCACAACTGGCTACAATGAAGCCATATAGTTTATACATCTAGGCTTATCACGAATGTTTTTTATTTATTTTTCCTTCCTGTCTTCTCCAGAATGAGCAACCCACACAGTCTGCTTCCCTTCTTCACTCGTCTTTTGTTGTGACACTGTGCTGTCTTTAAATAAGATGCTTCTGAAACAGCTGCTCTCCTCAATGTTGCAATATTACCAAATAACTTAGGGTAGCAACTAAAATGAAACAATGAAATAAAAACCAGACTGGAAATATGTATGTGTGCTAGGGTGGGCTTTGAAGTAGAAATGAAGGCCACTGTCAAATTAGAACTTAGCTACTGACCACAGCTAGCAGCTTTCCACTTGCAGAGGGGGCCATAATCTTAAAGGAACACATTTTGGCAGATTGCACATGGACAGTAATTACAGAATAGCACATAGTCAGCATCATGCACATATGAAAAATACCTATGCATCTGTAGAGAATAAGTATGTAAGTATATATGTGTGTATTTGAATATATGTTATGTGTATGATTTATGCCATGCATCTTAATCTGTGCTGTATTTCTTATGCACATGATATTTAGGTACACACACACACATAACATATATCTCATTATTTCCATACTGCACTTTGATTAAAATTCCAGAATGATCAATCCCATCAAGACATCTTTTTCCCTGTCACCCCTCCAAACAAGGCAGGGATGAATCTAGTTTTGTGTAGCTTTGCAAGACTGGAGGACTCCCAGAGAAACAATTAATAAAACCTTTTTCTGAACCACTAAAGTCTGTGGAAGATTTGTCACTGTCTTCAACGGATGCAGGATCGAGTTCTTCTCAGATTGAATAGGAAGACTGGGATCAAACATTCAAGCAAAAATCTGTGCTCAAGTGGAGAAAGCAGCACCTTCTTCCTCTTGGGATTTCTTTATAGGATTGTGTATCCATATAGCAGGAGCCATAGGGAAGAACAGTTTGAAGCGAGGAGGGCAGAGAGACAAGTGGGTGACATAACAAATATCTGCCTCTAGGCAATGCACTCAAAAGAAAATTCTGCTTCACACTGTGCTATCTTTTCCTTCTTGTCCTTGCATCTTCTGGAAGTGCATAAAAAACAAGTCAAGGTCTTTATGGAATATCTCCCTTACAGACACGATGCTGAAGACTAGAAGCGTAACACAAACAAGATTCAGAGCATGGCTGAGGACAGGGGCAGCTGGTGCTCATATTCAATAATTCTTTAAGATTTTATGTCTCCCCAGTGGTATTCTTTGTGTGTGTAAAAGGTTCCACATTTTCCACAGAAAAGAAGCTTTAAAAATAACCTCACTTAGTTTTCAAAGGTGCTATTGGTTCCTAAACATATTTTGACAGGCTTGCTGCTGTTAAAATATATTGACATAACCAAAGCAGAAATACCCTCTGCAGTAGTTCATGGTTCTTTTTACTGAGGAAATCTGAAATGAGTTTCCAAACCTAAAGGAGGGGAAGTACAGGATTTTTGAATTTTAAAAACACAGAAAACGAAGCCTCCCTAAGGTATACAAAAACGTAGAAGGAGAAATTCTATCTTCCCAAGTTTTGCTAAATGAAATGGGAAGAGGAGGAATTAATTATTTTCAAAAACAAAAGAGAAAACAGGGGAGAAAAGCCTGGGTCATGAGCACCAAGCAGGCAACAGTATTTCATGCTGCTGCATGCAATCTCTCCACAGGAAATGCAGTTTTGCGCAGGATGCTCTTGGCCTATTGGAGTATTGTGCCTTTAGACCAACACACAACACACAGGAGAAACCAGCAGAAAGCTCTTCTATGGTTGTCCATTCATATGTGTCACACTCATAATTGTTATGACAAGTCAGGTTTACCAACTCTGTGACGAATCCCAGTAGAATCCTAAGGAGTCGCAAATATAATCCAGTTCAGATTCATATTCCACTATCAATGGCAATTAATGAAAGAAAGGACAGCCCCTGACATTCTTGCTTTTTCAGCTTCCAAGAGGATGTCTTGCTGTGTTAATCCTTATTCATATCCAGACCACCAAAATGTACAAAGTGCTCATATCCCCTTAATAATACTTCATGAAAATATGTGGGTAATATGACTAATTCACCTCCATTAAATATGATCAGTGCTTCAATATTATTTCTTTTAAGATTTCTCTAAATATTTCATGATCCCTTAGATCAAAATCTGCTCCTTGAAATTTTTATCCCATCTGTTTAATTTCATTTAATTTCTTCTACTTTAAAGAGTATTTTTTAAGAAAGAATATGTTTTTTCTCTTCCTTAAATACCTCCTCCTCATCTTCCATCCAAAATCAATATTTTTAATTGAAAATAAATTTGATTCAGGGTTTCTGGCAAACTCATATATTCATTCTTGATACTTAGTTCAAAATGAAAGAAAATCTTGAGGTCTCTGCAGAATTAAATTCCAGAGCTCGTAAAAAATTCTTACAAGAGTTTTTTCAAAGCTAAATGTTGAAGTTTTTTTCAGCTATTGGCCCAAAAGCAGTGAAATATATGGGTAAGCTAGGGACAATGAGGAAAAAGAAGATAACAAGAAGAGAGAACAAAAATCTTCCTAAGTCCATTGACTAAAGTTTGGAAATTTAGAGGTATTACTGGAATTCTATGAAGAATTGGTTATTCTACTTTAAAATTAAAAAGTAATGGTACAAGGATTTCTCCATTCTGTGTTCCATATCAGATTCAAAGAAGACCTACATAAGCAACAGAACACTTTGTTTCAATATAACTGGTAATTTAACTAGATCACTTGCTCAGAAAAAGAACCCCAACATATAAAACCTTTTAAAATCTGATTATTTAACTAAACCACAACCCCAAACCCGGTAAAAAATTATCCCTAAGTGAAAGAGTGCTTGTTTGCTATTGCTAATTGGTACTGTCCAGTATGTGGCTTCAAATTCTGTGGCATAAGTTCAACTTAAAATTCACCACAGGGTCAGCCTTCACTTTCATGGGGCTAGTTCATAAAGCCAGAACTCAACAAACTAAATTAAATAGTCAGTTGCAAGAGTCTCACCTCTTCTGGTTGTCATGGGTTGAGTACAGATCACAGTTCAATGAGACAGGTCTTGTATTATGTCTCTGATGTCATACAGAAGGAACCCTTTGGTGTCAAATCTGCTGTCAGTGAAGTTTCTCAACCACTGACATGTGGTCATGAACATTCCCAAAGCACACAGGACCTTATGATATATCTCACAAAAAAAACCTCCACAAACAACCTGTTTCCTCTTCTAACTTGAATCAGGTTCCACAAAAAAAAAAAAAAACAAACCCAAAGCAGACCAACCAAACAAAAAAACCCAAAGCAAGAATAAGTAGTTCCCCTTTAATTCCTCCCTTTTGCCAAGGCACACCCATTTTACACTGAAAACCCAATGAACAGAGTAGTCAGCCATGATTTAGAGCATCTGTCTTTAGCTGCCAATTGTCCCTGGAAGGCAAAAAAGTACCCAAATACCAGGCTACTTTTGATATATTCTATGATGCAATTATTTCATATTAAGTTACTACTTAGTCTTTGGGAATGACATAAAGGAGAGCTAGTAACTCTGCCCCTACAGACTTATTGTGAGGGAGCTCACCAAGGTGAGTCAGACACAGATTACAGCCTGAAAATAAAATAGTTTACTAAAATTTAGGAGAATTCCTTAATTATTTTATGATAGCATTTATTTCTGTTTTCCTTTTCTCTTATTTAGGCCATTGCATGTTTCTGCAGTTCACCTGAAAGGCAAGAGAAGACAGTAGGCACCACCATCTCCTCTCCCATTTTTATATGGTCTGGCTTAGTGAATTTAGAAATGTAATCCAAAGTAGAGAAAATCACTGTCTTTCAAATGCAACTCATCTGTATTCTCTACATTGCTCACTGATTAATACACTACACAGAATGTTTTTCATGGATGCCATGCTTACATCTCTCTCCCTCTCTGCTGTGTAAAGAGTTGGCTTGGATATAGGTACTATGAATTAGACCACTACTGTGTCCAAATATTATTGTGATGCAAAAGGTCAGATTGATGACCCTTTGAAAATGTCTCCTTAGTCCAAGAATCTGTTCTACTACTAAGAAATAGACATTCCTGATGACATGCTGTTAAAGCACAAAGGAAAATCTGATCAACTCTCTCCTTCACTCCACTTTGCAAATGACCTTCTGCTTGGGAAAGCATTGTGTAAGCAATATTTCTTTCCTGATATAAGGAACATTATTCAAAATGAAAACCCAGCCCTCCCTTTGAAAGACTTTGGCCTGTGACATTTCTTTTTAAAAAGCACACGAGTATGCTGATTCTCATCTTATTTATACCCAACCTTAACAAATATCAGTGGAATTGCTATGAAATTATGCTGCTGTAAATACTTAAACACAGTGCTGAGCTCTCATTAGGACTGATATTTTAACCCATTAACTTATTTTAACCCATTAACATGGTGGGCTGGTCTTTAATTTACCATGGGATCAGACCAGCAGGCAAGGACCCAATAGGAAAATAACTCTCACTTTTATCACTGCCTGAGCTCCTCTAATACTTTTAGTTGTGTTTCAGTTTGTATTTAGTTGTATTTTGGCATTTGGTGACAGGACGAGAATTTCTCGGTGTCAGGACCATGAAAGATAAATTGCATCACCTATCAATATTCTTTTATGTAATACATAAAGCTGTGGGGATTTAAACAGGTGTATCCTTCATTATAGGGATATAAAATGTGTTATGTAATGCTCCTACTGAACACTTTAGCCACTAAACAGTTGCCTACTTTACAAATTGAAACCTAAAAGAAAAGAAGTTGAAAGGAATTAATTAAAAGAAATATGACTCAAACAAACAAACAAACAAAACCACCGAAAAACCAAAACAACCAAAAAAAAAAAAAAAAAAAAAAAGCCTAACAAAACTAAATTAAAAGTTTTCTCCTAGGTTCAGCAACTTTGGAGCAATTTCCCCTACATAAGTCCAACTAGCAGAAATGACAGGTCAGTTCAAGACCTTACAGGTTGTAAATGTAGCTAGATGACAGAAAAATAACATTAAACATTCACTTCTGAGCAAACCACTTACAAAGAGATATTTTAAGGGTAGTTTATACATTCTTAGTTTCTTACATGATGTCAGTACTAAAATAGAAACTTTCTCAAATGAAATGGAAATATCATCAGCTCTCCAATTGGCCTTTAAAAGCTTAAGCTATGGGACTGTGCTTTTATGTGTTTGGGTGTTTTCTTCCCCAAAAGATTATCAAATAGCAGCCAGAGGCAGCACAAGGTATGAGGTCTACTTCCCTCAGGCTGTCAATCACGTAGCAGCTGCCATTCATCTTAAACATTTCTTTGGAACAAAAAGATGTCTTGTCTACTTTTTAAACTTTGTGTAAATAATTTTTTAAGGCAGGACTAAGAAGTGCTGAAACAGGAAAAGCAGTTCCCTAATCCATTGATATCAGTTACATTACACTGCAAAGGAAGGAAAGGAAAGTCAGGGGAAAAAAAGCCACTTCTCTACAAGCACAACTGCATTTAGAACAAAATTTTCAATCAGCATTCTGATCTGCTTCCCTAGCAACTAGGAGAGAGCTTTTTGCCTGGGAACTTTAGAAACCAGGTCACACAACAAAACAATCCCAGAGGAAATACTTACAATATGATTTTGTAGGAAAGCATGGATGAGCATGGTATTTAGTATCCACCATTAGTCTAAGTCTGGTTTGAGTGGTTATTGATAACACAGCAACAGAACTTCCGTGAGGGTATGGTAAAAGCCATTGATGTTGTCTCGAATAACACGACATGAAGGACGAATCTAAACTGATCAAGGAATGAGGAACCATCTGGCACAAATTCAGAGCCTAGAACAGGAGGGACATTTTCTTTGAAGTATTTGCACAAACAAGAATCTGAAAATCTGAGCTAATGGAAATTTTTTAAAACTGACACTGAATGAGGCTCTAGGTTTCTTTATATTTCTGCTTACAACTGTTCAGATCAGCTTTGAGAGAACACATTTGAAGTCAAGAAACAGAGTTCTATCCAAATAAAAAAATATAGCTCCATTTTGTCAAAGGAGAAAGGATATCTAAAAATGCAATAAAAAGGTACCAAAAAAAAAGAGCAAGCTTGTTTTTTGGGGAAAAATATATTGATATTTCTTGCATATATTACTATGTTGAGCATTGCATGCTTTAAAAGTCAAGATTAAAACAAGCCATTAAAAGTAGTTTTCAGCTTTTTAAATTGACATTTTGGCACTAGAATTTGGAGCAAATTTCTGAAGCTCTCCATAAAACAGAATTTTTGGTGTCCATTCAGTTCTTTTCCTGGCCCACACTAAGATATAATGGTTATAGCATATGAAGCAATTTTAGCTTTTGAAAAATTCATACAGTATAACAGCCAAACTCATAAGAATCTTAGAAATAATTTAGCCCATTTAGAAAACTGAAGGAACTCTCCACAACAATATCAGTTGAATCTAACTAGAAAATAAATTCATTTTAATACCCAAAGACATGACAGACATTTCATTATTTAGCATCACATCTGATTGCAAAAAAAAAAAAAAATATTTGAAAGCTGCTTAAATGCCAATCTTTTTACCAGTTATGTTAATAAGACAGATCTTAGGAATAAAAATAATTGTAATACCAAGAAAAGAGTTTCTTTAGTCCAGCATCATGTGTACAATATTAGCCAGTAATAAATGTAGTGCGACATTATAAGAAGACAACTTTTCTAAAATAGTCCTTTCTCTGGCTTTCCTTCCAAAGCACCATCACTTAGGGACTTGCTGAGGCAGAGGCTGAAGCCTGACCATCAACTACAAAAGCCATGGATAGATCTATTTTCCCTAAAGACATAATTTTTTTGGACTCATTTATACTGTGGGCCTCCACAGCATCCTGTGGCCATAAAAGCAAACATTTGATAATGTATTTTAATTAACTAGACTGATTTTTCTGGCCCAAGTTTGAGTCCATTTCATCTCGATCCAAAATATTTCAGCTGTGGAGGAGGGAGTGTTAGATTTTTTTTTTTTTTTTTTTTTTTTGGGTTTATTTTTTTTAAGATCTTGCTAGAACAAATAAGGATAGCAAACTAAGATTTTATTGGTGGATGTTCCTATTTTAGACCAAAAGACTTCTGAAAACATCTAATATAAGATTACTCTTAATGAAAACCAGAAGAACAGGAAAATGAAGTCTTGATTTGAGTTGTAGTTCACATCCCACCATGTGTACGCAGTCATTGGATCACTGGATCTTTAAAATTTTATCAGTAGTGGACCTCAAATATATCCACTTCAGCTTAGCCTAAAATATTGATAGGCACCAGACTTTATTATCACCATTCCAGTACAGCTGTGTGCAATTTCCCTATGTAGGGTTGCACACACCTACATAAGAGATAGAGAAAGGACCAAAAAAAGAGAATTGTCTCAAGCTGTTCAGAAGGAGAAGGAGGAAAATGCAGATGATTCAGTGGCCTCTTCTAGAACTTCAGAAATGGTAGGGACAGTTCACTCAAACAACTTTTATTATTCCAGAGAGAAGGACTAGGGAGAAAGTATATATGCTCGCAAAGATTATTTTTACTTTTTTTAATTAAAGTTTTGCAGAAAGCAAGCTTGTTACATAATTTCCAATTTCCAATGCAGCACTAGCCAGCACTGATTGCAACTAGAATTTTCACCCTTCTATTTTGGTTGTGGTTTTGGTTTTGGTTTGTTTGGGTTTTTTCTCTATAATGTCTGCCAAACAATATCCAACTATAACAAGTTAAACTTTTCTGTAGTACCACCAAAAATAAAAATTAAACTGAGGATGCTGTCAATTCCCTCTTAGTGTCAGAACAGGAGCAATCCCAAGACAACTCTAAGAAGGGACATGATGTGCCAGAGGATGACGCACTGGCTGGATTTGACAGATATAAAACGTGCTTCTGTGGTGTCAGCAGGCAAAACCACTGCTGAGCCTTTGCAGTTAACAAGCAGGCTTTCTCTAGCTGTAGGGACAACTGTTTGGGGGACTAGGCCATGACTCCATCATATAAGTCCTCTGTCTATTACATGGGAGTGCTAGCAAGCTTCAGGATACCAGTTTTTGTCTTCCACAATAGTAAGAATTTTAGATGCTTTCATACAGGGCCTTAATAAAGTGCTATTTCCCACATCATTTATTTCCAACAGCAGACCTGCAACTATGAAGTAGTGATAACCACTGTCTATCTTAGTAAATGAGATACATAGAGATTTGCTCTGGCCACTGGTCTTTAGAGGACTGGTGAGCAAGCCAGGGCATGAGATGGGCTCAAGCAGTGCAATTATCCAAGGACCTATTGTGTAACTCCTTTGAAAGAATCTGGCACAGCATTTGGTCTGCATCTGTTCTCCCTGCCTCTCTGTGGCCAAGGTACAAAACCTCTGAATGCAAAAATGCATGCTTGGAAAAATTAGTGCAAAACAAATACATTTCAGAGTCAAAGATCACCATGCAGCAGAAAGGACACTGAGACACTTAAATTTCCCATTATTCCAGCAACATTAAGAAAGGGACTTCTGTAGTCAGGCTGTCTGTTCAGCTACATGCCACCCAAATAACACTGGAATGCAATCACTTTTTTTTAAACAAACATAGTGGGGGGACAGAAATTTAACTAATAAAGTTCTTTGGTTTCATGTAAGCCAGGAACTGACTTATAAAGCATATGCACATTTAAGTTCAACTAGGAGCAGCTTCTGTATAATTCTGTCCAGGCAGACAGTTTAAAAGGTGAGAAGGAAACCAGATTAAAGAGCATGGAGAAGAGAGAAAGGAATTAGGGTAAAGCTGGAGGCAAGGGGGAGCATAGAAAAGACCTCAGAGTAATAATTCATGGGGTATAAGTGACAAGGAGAGTGAGCCATCAAAGTGGAAAAGACAGATTTAGAGATTACTGTGGTGCAAAGGGAAGGAGATACACTTCCACGGCAGAATAAACTTCACTTGTTCAGCTATTTGTGGAATAACATGTCACTTTTATGGTGGTTTGGAGAGGAGATGAAGCATTTGGTCCAAGTTTGGAATGGATGTGTGCATGAGGAGCAAATGGAGTTTACGGTCCAGAGAGGGAATATCCTCAGAGCATCCCCAGAAATGTTATTACAGACATCTTTCAAAGAGAAGAGTGGAGAAAACTGTCTCTTTAGCTCCTGCTGTCTGAAGACATATTCTCCTACTTTCCATTTAGCTCATCAGTTTTGCAGAAATAGCATCAAGCTGAACCAGGCCCTTGCATTTGCCATTTCCAGCTCCTTCTATTCAGAATGCAACTGCAAGAGGAGCATACTGCAATTAAAGTTAGCACCTTTTAAATATTTCATTTCTTTTTTATAGGTCTAATATGCAATAATTGGCAGAACAACTCTTTTGAAATGTGTAATGCCAAAGGAAAACATTCAATATCTTTCCGTTCAATACCCTGAGTATTTTCTCACTCCAGGGTGTAAAAACATTTGTTCTTGACTCACAGTCATTCCAAATCCTTGCCAAATTATGCAAAGAGCCATCAGATTTAATGGTGCAAGTGTCTTATTCCTTATTATGTAACTTGGACAAATAAAAGCAATACATTGTAAAAATAGGTAGTGAAGCTACTGCCAAATGTCATCACAAAGAGATGTTTTTATAATATTCTGTCCCGTCTGCATTGCCTCTCCCAGATCTCAAGTCTCCTTAGGGTCTGAATTTATTCTGCAGTGCACCTGTAAAATACAACCAATTACCACTACTTTCATTTTATATTAAAAAAAACCTCCTCTCGCAAAGGTTACAGCCTCAGTTCAGTAATGTTCTCATAGAATATCCTGAGCTGGAAGGATCATCAAGTCGAATTGCTGGCCCTGCACAGGACAACCTCAGCAATAACTCACTGAGCCAGTTGCTTGAACTTATAGAATAGTCACAAAAAATTGTGATTTAAGGTCCTACTGAACAGAAGTCTCAGCACCATTCTTTTGCCCTCACAGAAAAACGTGTGCCATGCCATGCTGGAAATTAAGTATACATCCACTTGCCTGGTCACATGTAGAACCTTGGAGAGAACTTGATCTTTGGTTCAGAGAGAAATAGAAAAACAAAGCAAAACAAACAACCCACCACCTCCAACAACAAAAAACCAATTGTTCTTAAATTTCATTTTGCTGGGTTGTTTTCTGCTTAGTATCCCTTCCATTCCTGTGTCCAAGTAGTTTATGAAGATGTTGAAGAGCACAGGGCCTAAGATGGAGCCCTGGGGAACCCCACAAGTGACAGGTTCCCAGTCTGATGTCACCCCATTGACTATAACCCATGAGCCAGTTGTCTGCTCAGTGCATGATGTGTTAATCCAGCTGAATGCTGGACATTTTGTTTAACACCATGGACAAAGTGTCTTTGACTCTGCTGCCTGCATGACCAGGTAATCATTTACATCTGGATCATCTTGAAACTGATTTCATCTCAAGATCAGGGTGAGATATGAACTGTAGCTGATTACAGAGGATGCCCAAAAGACTATTATCTTGTCCTTCCTCCTAACTCATTCTTCAGGATACTACAAAGTGATTGTTGTGGGCCACAAAAAATCAAGCAGAATATTTTAAGAATCTGGAAATAAACAAGTTTGAGAAACCCCTCTGTAAGTCTGAATAAACAGCCCAAATTTCAGCTTTTAACCTAAACAATCTGAAATGATTACAAAAATATTGACCGGGCCTCCCTCCCTTCCTCCCTTCCTCCTTTCCTCCCTTCCTCCCTCCCTCCCTCCCTCCCTTCCTTCCTTCCTTCCTTCCTTCCTTCCTTCCTTCCTTCCTTCCTTCCTTCCTTCCTTCCTTCCTTCCTTCCTTCCTTCCTTCCTTCCTTCCAAATTCCTTCCTTCCTTCCTTCCTTCCAAATTCCTTCCTTCCTTCCAAATTCCTTCCTTCCTTCCTCCCTTTTTCAACATCCTTACAAGTATGGGATTTGAATTCTGACATTAGAAATGCATTTCAGACCACAACTGTACTGTTCATTAAGTGAATATTAACAGCCTTCAGCCATTTCACAGTCTTTCTTCCCAACCTGTAGTCATTTTTGTTGGCAGAGACACCTTTGCAAAATTTGATATGCAATAAAAGTTAAAATAAGGATAGTTTTTAGTTTCCACTTGAGTGTGTCAGGAAACTGGGACTGAAAGATTTATAGTTTTGGGTACAAAACCTAGTTAAGAATTAAGCAAGGCAGCACTCTTTCTCCCCAGAAGAATAAAACCCTGGTATTACAGTCAATAAGATTTTTTTCCATCTACTTCTATGAGAAGAAGATGATCAGATTTCAAGATGTAAATGGAAAGGGGAAAAACTCAGTGATCCGACTAACTTACTGCTTTTAATGAGCAGGGAGGCACCTCCCAAAGTCATAGCAATTTGTTTGCCTTGATTAAGAAAGGTGCAGTACCCGCTGTCAGGCATCAACACAACTGCAGCATTTGCAATCCTTCTCCGAATAATCTCTGCATGCAGTAACAATGAAAGGGCTGTTGAGAGTGGTAACCCTGGAATATTCTTTGTCCTTAAACAGAAGGACCACCGGAGGTAAACACCCTCTCTTCCTCTGGCTAATTTGAGCTATAAAGCAAAAAAGTTATCTCTAGACTTGGCCTTAACTGATCTACAGAAACTTTGGAACACTTTTGAATTGAATTTATTGTACCTCAACCCAGGACAGTCACTGTAGTAAATATATCCAAGAAATTAGTCCTAAATTAGGATTTTCCAAGCAAAAATCAAATCTCGCACTCTCCTATGTTCTCTCTGAGTAATTGTATTTCACATGAGACAATGAACAAAATTGGGGATTGGGGCAAGTTATATTAGCAGGTTTTCTTTCTCAACTTCTTAACACAATAAATCCTTTTTTCTTATTTACAAGTGCTAAGAGTGTTGTTGGTTACATTGCTCAAGTTTTCCCTTTCCAAGCAGACAGCACACTTTACTTTTTGACCCTTTTCCACCCTCCTGTCCTCAGCTCTAGAGCTATAGTATGACACTGGCTTTGCTTCTCAAAAGAAAAAGAGAGAGAGAGAGGAAAGTATTTTTCACTAAAATAATAGCTCCCCTTTTGGCAACAAACAAAGGAGAGAAAAAGTACATCCAGAGAAACTGAACTCTTTTAAAAGTGCTTTTTCGCTGTTTGATGACACAGGCATGAAGCCAAAATTCACCCATTGTACTTCATGTTCAAAATTTCTTCACACAGCTCTAAATTGCTGACAGCTCTTTAGCTACAGCCATGCTACCGGGCGCCATTGTAATAGTTCGCCATACCATTATGATGTGTCAGTGTTTATGACCTGTATCCCAAAACTGGATGACACTCAAATCTATTGACTGCCTATAAATCAGTTTTTTGGAAAAGATTTAAAGTTCTGAGATTGCAAGTAGAATTGCTATTGCTCAAGTGGCCCCATCTAATCTTTTTTTCATTGAAAACACAGAAAGGTTATGGAATCATAAAGCCCATGTGGAACAAAACACAGGAAAATACTTATTGTTCTCATATAGGGAAACACACATAATATCCGCAGTTGTATGAAGGCCCAGAGGGCTTTTTTTATTGGTTCATGGATGAATTTTTTATTGCTACTGAATAAAGTGTTCTTGACATAAGTATTTGACCTCTAACACGAGCAAGATTTCCTCTTGGTGGCCATTAGAATATAAATCCTTCTTCATTAGATCACAGAATCATAGAATTACAGAATATGCTGAGTTGGAAGGGACCCATCAGGGTCATCGAGTCCAACCCCTGACCCTGCACAGGACACTCCAAGAATCATGCCATGTGCCTGAGTTTGTTATCCAAATGCCTCTTGAACTCAGTGAGTTGAGGTGATTTCACTTATGTTAGCCTTGAAAAACTTGAAGGCATCCTGAGCAGATCAGCCTTCTTCACAATCAGTGATAAAAATGACCAAAACGGGGACAGCAGGAAAAGCAGAGTGAGGGGTTGCTGACTCCTTAGGGCTTCTAGGTCTTCAGCTAGCCTGGCTGAGTAATGCCTGTTTCTATAGTCAGGCAACCAGGAGAATAATGTGCTTAGCCCTGGGATTACCTTTCCCTCATCAGCCCAAGCCTACCTACTTGCACAGAACTAAGCACAAGCAGTGCTTTGAAGAAAGAATCAAATTGCTTTTGTTTTTAGTGTGAATGCCCTCTGAGGATTTCAGTAGCCATGTTAAGCTTCAGTTGACAGTTAGAAGTGGAAGTTAGCCTCTTTCTTAACCCAGAGGAAGCCTTTATTAAAGTCATTCTTCATTTTATGTTTTTTTTGTAAACCTGGTATCTCTGTTCAGCTCACCATAGCTTCTGAGGACTTTTAATTAAATCATATAACTGATTGTATTGAAAGGCATTTGCTCCAGTTTTGCTGCACATTTTTCAGAATAATTACCTATAGGTACTGGCTTAGCAAAAAATTGTCCGCTGATATTTTTCTGAGACTTTCTTGTGTTTTCTGCACACTTCTGGTTCTCTGACACTTTCCATTTCTTAGATCAGATCACCTCTAAGACCTCCCTTATCCTTCTCTACCTTCCCAGGGATATTCTGCAATCCTGTAGCCAATAAGACAGAAAGCCAGGAAAAATACAACATTATTGGCAACAAAGTGCTTTCAGAACTTCAGTCCAATGAGTTCTAACAAGTTCTTTGCCTTTGGTTCCATTTTTCAATTATAGCAGTTGTTAAGTCACACCCCTCTGAGTTATTTCAGTAATAAATCACTTTGTCCATTTGGAAAGTTCCCATTTCGTTCTGGGAAGCACTTCCAGCGGCTGTCAGGAGCCCGCACCCTGTTTATGAGATAGTCCCTCTGGACAGCAGAAAACACACACAGACCATGGAGACACGATTGTGACTCTTTCTGTACAACATTCACTCTGGTTTCAGTGGCAAATCATATAAAAGCCCAGAGGAAAAGCCAAGCAAGAGGCAAAACATGTACCGTTTTGCTGCCTTTCTGCTGAACAAAAGCTGGGGTACCAGCAGCATCCACTTACAGCCAGCATCTGGCATTTCTTTAAGTAGGAAAGTTCCTCACTCTCAGCCACCATATTTATGTTCAATATATGTGAAACAGCTTGAGTTAACAAGGTTTTCAAATGACTGCACCATATGAGACCTCCAGCTTCTCGAATGAATTGTTTGAAAAGGCAGTGAAAACTGGCTCCTGGTACCCTGGTCCTTCACCAGGATCTCTCCTTTCACCTTGGCTGTGTCAGAGAGAAGGCTCTGCTGAGCCTCTACGTGTCTGATCTGCAGGTGGAGAACTAAAGCCACATTGGTCTTACAAGGATCTGCTTCTTTTCCTCCACATGCTTCCTCTAGTAATTGGGACATGTTGGTAAATCTTGTGTGCATTTTCAGAAACAGGAACAGGAAAAAATTAATTGAGCTTTGCAACCTTGAAAGTACTAAAGATACACAATTACTACCTATCAATCACTTTTTTTATTGAGCAGAAAGTAGATATCAAGCTTAAAAAAAAAAAAAAAAGCTGAAAGAGTGGGCACCAGATGGAAGAACTACAGAAACCACTTCTACTCACATCAGCTACAACCAGCAAATACCTCATGGCACTGTGGGCCACGGATTTCTGTGGGGGCACAGTGTATGACATTCTTCAGAAAGATTTTAGGTACAGTGAATCTAACTCTTCAGGCATGAAGGATAAAGCTAACTTACACTGATGCAGTTAAATACTGAATCTGAAATTAAAACATTTTCTTTAGAAATACTGTATTTGTACCTAATCTGTAAATACAGGACAAATGATTCCGAGGACAGAAAGATGCCATCTACTCATAAACCTAACATGGAAACAGCAGAGAGACTGAGCAAGTCTGACTGGGTGCCAAAGAAACAGCCATTTTCAGGAGGTTTCTAACCTTAGCAGAGAGCACTGCAGGCTTCTGAAATAGCTACAGGGATGTATACGAAGAACAATATGCCGTGTCATGGCTGGCTCGTGAGAACAAGGCAGAGGAGGGCTTGCAATGGAGTGAGTGACGAAGATGGATTGATTTGAGTGCTGTTTAAACCTGGTTTATTATGGGGCTGCGATTGACAATGTTGCAAGCTGCTCACCTCCCAGAGAGATAGGCATGTGGGCCATTCTTTGATTTCATAAATCATCCAGGAACATACCCAGAGCATTGACCTTTTATGGGGAGGGAGCTGAGGGCATCCAGCATAATTTAACACCGGCATGTCGGATGGCATCCAGCACAGTTTAACACTCCTTAACCTCTGCCTCATTAGACATCTGTCCTGTCATTTATCTTTCTGTTTATTTTTTAAGTGATATATTATTGGTAATAACTGAGGAATGGGCACTGATGTTACTCTCCATGGAGCTGCCATTAGTCAGCTGGAAGTCAGGCCAGCATCTCTCTGAAACTGGTACACAGAATAACTTTTAAAGGATTTTAGATATTCTTTGCCAAGCAATTTCCTCCTGGCATGGGCAGCTAGCATCCCTATTATATGACCTTTTATTTATTTTTGCTCTTTCCAGACTAGATTTTAGGAGTTTTTAAAACCAGCAAGTATTCTTACTGTTGGTAATAAGACCTGAATTTTTTTTCCATCGGAAACTTCATCCTGTCTGTGACAACCATGGCTAAATAAGAAGCCAGCAGGGAAATGACAGGGTCTTCCATTCCAACTACATATATATACATACTTGTATATGGTGTGCACAAATACACATGCTCACACTCTTCCCTCCTTCCTAGGTCATCGCCAAAATGGCAGATTAAGACTCCTTTCTAAATACAAATAATTTAGCACATTTATAATTGACTGAATATTGGAGATTTCATTTATGCTGACTTTCTTTATCAAGCAGCAACTATTTTTCCAACATTTGGTATATTGAGTTACATTTTGGGAGGGGAATGAAAAGCAAAGAAAGCATGAGGCCACAGTGAAGGGAAAATAAAGTATTAAACATTTTTTTCTGTGTTGTGTAACAAATGTGTTGTGATACTGGATGGGAAGTAAATTCCAACAAAGATTCTTCTATGGTACACATGGTACTAAGCATGAATTTGGATTTAAAGCAGATTATAAAGAAGGTACAAGTCCAAAAGGACCTGTAAATTAAAAAAAAGGCATTCCAGATTTGTTTATACTGTGGATATTTGTGAGTCAGCTCTATAACAGCTGTAACACCTTGAGAAAATATTGATCATGTTTTGTTTAGCTGAATATCAATATTTTGCTTTTAAATCCATCATCACATGAAATATATTGAAATTTTCAGCAATAACAAACAATTTTATATGAGCAATATTACCACTGAGACACAGATTGAAATAGTTAAGGAACCCACTTGCTGACCTGAAACGTCCTCTATTTAAACACACACACACATAGAAGCTTTCAAAAAAAAAAATCCTAAAAAGTATGAAATGTCCTGAGAAACTACATGAGACAGGTATCCTTGAAATTTGGATTACAGTGATGAAAAAGCCCAAAGTGATGGGAGGCAAGCCTGGTTGAGGCAGGCAAGCACAGCCAAGAAGGAATTCATTGGGTGGGAGGGAGTTCGCCGGGGTACCAGAAGCTTTACTTTCCAGATGTACTTTATTTATAAAGCTCTTAATCCTTTTAAAACTACCTACATCCCACACAGATTTGCCATTGCTTTATTGCTTAATTAATACCATAATCTCAGGTTTTGTCTAACACCATGATTAGAGAAAAAAGCTACATGCAAATGCTGCCAGATCTAAGAGGACACAGTGGAAGAGATGTTATCATAAGCAAGACCTCTGCTCTTTCACTGCTTTGTTTCATACTATGCAATTGGGCATTTAGCTGTACTTTCTTGAAAGTTGGAATCATGTAACTGGAGTTTAAAACTTTAGGGCTGCTGTCACCTTGACTCAAACTCTTCACCTACTTCATCAGCAGTGAGAAAACTGCATGTACGAGTGAGCCACAGGCATGCCTGTGCACTACAGGATGCACTTTTGAAGAGGTAGAGCGATCAGAACAAATCCAATAAGGTGTTCCTAGGAGTATAAAAGCCACCAATACAAGGCCCTTGTGAAATTTCAAGTATTGTTGGGCGTTTGGGTCACCCACGTTGACAGAAAGGGAACTCGTACCGGAACAGGTGCAGAACTGGCTGCTGGGTTGATCCAAGTAACAGAGAGTTTATTTTACAAGAGGAAATTAAAAGACAGTGGCTTATTTAGCCAAGTAGATCCAAGTCTGAGAGGGGATACAGTCATTCTTTGTAAATACAGCTGGAGGATAAACACCAGAAAAGGGAAAGAGCTTTTTAAGCTTAAAGACAATGATTTGGCATAAGAACAAAGAGGTATTAGACAGCCATTAAGAAATTCAGGCTGGAAACTAGGTATAGATTTCCAGCTCTCATGAAGGTGAATTTCTGGACCTACCACTTTTTTTGTAGCCTTGTGGTCAGAATTCACCACTAATTTGCGTGGATTATGTAAGATTTTACATAACAGAGTGCAACAGGCCAAGCACACACTGTGCATCAGTGCCCTTCTCAGCTCTTCCCACCCTTTCCCAGACCGCCATGATTGTAAACCAGTCCAGACCATATTTCTGGCTCATGTTTCTGTCTTCTCGTTCTTTAAAAACCAGGGCATGAAAGGCACCAGCATGAAAATAACTCATACCATGCCCGTACTTCAGTAGTGTCCCGGGGTGGGTGTCAGAAAGCACTCCAAGCTATCTAGGTATGTGATTGAGGGATCTTGGAAAACTCTTTCAGTCAGAGGAAGCCTCCTGGAGTCCATTTCTGCCCAGCACACAGACTGAACTCTGTACTCATTGCCTAATCATACTTAAGAGCAGCATTTAAATGTTTGTGTCTTTCTCCTAATTAAGTGCCAAAAGTTTCGAGCTTTCTCCTCAGCAAGGACTCAACCCAGCCCAACCTTGACGTAAATCTAGTGACACTAATCAAGTTACATGAGTCAATCTGGCTCATTTTTCCCCCTCATTAGTAATAAAATGTAAAGCTTTATTTGGAAAGTACATAATAAATAACAATATCAACAAAATTCATCATTTCCCCAGCATTACCCTATAATGAAAAGCAATGATGTTAATAAAAAGCAGGCCATAAACAAAACACTGTTTAGCTCTGTGTTTCTAGTTAAATTCTAAGGCTTTCAATTTTTGTATATTATAGTAGAAAATGGATTATTTAGAATATTCTAAATCTATAAATGCATCTAATGACTTGAAAAAAAGAAATTTTAGATTTTATAGTCTTCTGTTATTATTTAAAATCCCAGACAGGGTTACTATAACATACACAAAATAGATTTTGTTTAGCAAGAAATTTAAAGATCAGAATTCCTGTAAACACTAGTGTAACATTTGGACACAATAAATTCAGCTTCCCTTTCTGTGCTAATGATATTCTGCGTAAATGCCTGCAGATCATTTACTTTGGAAAACATTTGATGAAAAAATATGAGGTTTTGTTCTGGTTCTCTCAGGACAGATAGCAGGCTCACTAGCCCTGGAACAGACCCCCGCCAAACGCAGGCACCCACCACATGACACTGAACCTAAAGAAAGCCTCCATCTGAACCTCCCTCCAGACTCTGGTCACAAAGCCTTGAAACTTGACTCATACCTGTGCAGAGTTATCCTCTGAACTGCAGAGAAAAGAAAAGGGGTCCCACCTCACCCCGTAATAGCAGTATTTTTATCTCCCAGATAACTCAGGCAGGAAGGGGTTGGTGGGAGAATTTTTCTTTCTTCAAGAGATCAAAACCCTTGACCTTGGTGCAGTGTGTATACCCAGCACACTGGCACATGACCAGCCAAGTGGCACAGAACAGGCACCCAGCGTTGGTCTGATGGACACAGCACTCTGGGGTATCACCTCTGAAACCTAACACAGAAGTCTGCGCTGATAACCTGCAAAACTTGTGCTGATGGCAGGTCCCCAAAGCTACACTTGTTTAGCCCTAAAAGTGGACATTTAGTCTGAGGATATAGAGATGGCATGAGTGGGGTGGGGTCAGTTGTCTGCTCTGCCCAGACTGGCAAGGCTTTTGAGCACATTGGGAGGCAGGGACTGAGCTGGGAGACCCCTCCAGTCCAGATCACTGAAGGGCTTTGTGGCCTCCCCCAGCCGAGGACCCCATCACATGTTCCACCCTTGGCATCAGGGCATGACTCCTCAAACCAGGATAAGCCCCAAGTCCTATCTGCTCCATTGGTGGGCTTCAGCAGCTCCAAGGGCGCTTGACATGAGCTGCCAATTTGTGTTTGAATCGCTCTCCAGAGAAATCTTTAAGTAACCAAGCCAACAGTGTGTGAAAATGACCATGAAAGGACATTCACTAATAAAAAATGCCAATATCTGAATAATTCTTGAGAAAAATTGCAGTACCTTTAATTTTTACATAAGTATTCTTTTTTCCTGGTTCATGCTATTAACAATCCATGCTGTCTCAGCACAAATGACTGACTATGGACATGGTCCTGTTCACATGCTGAGACACCAGCTATAGACTCACTCTGAGGTGGTTACACCAGGGTGTCATCTGGACCTGCTCCAGACCACAACAAATGAAAATGACGAATGAGAAAATGACAGTGTGATAAGGTTAAATATCAGCTTTGCAAAGGACCCTATCAATAAAGTCAGTAGGAAAGATCTTCCAAAGAATACAGATACAGATCAGATGTCTTATTTTCCTCCAAGCTCACCTCTAAAATTTGTTCACCACTTTGGGTTCATGAGGAGTGATATTCCTTGCATAGAAGGTTTTGTCTATCATTCCACCACACATGCTCCTCTCTTTCAAAGATGATTTTTTAGTCCTCAGAGTCTGCTGCCAAAATACTGCAGTTTTGTTGTTGTTGCAAAGTAATGAGTGCAGGGATGTGAAATTTCCAGCATTCACAGCAAGTTCATTTAGTCTTCAAGTGCTTTTGTGGAATTTTTTAGTTAGACAACCCTGAATTGTCTTTAGATGCATCAGTTAAGTTGTTGAAGTTTCCCAGCTATTTCTGTTGGAATTAATGATAATAACATTCTTTATAATAATAGTGGTACAGAAATTTGGAAGGTACATACATTTCCAAGAAACATTATCAATTCCCAGTCTAATTCAGGTTCCCAGGTGCCCAAATTATTTTTTGAAACTCGACTTCACAATCGAAATTATTTCTAATTTAAAAAGTTCTTTTTCCTGATGCCAGCATATGAAGCAACATCATCTGATGTTGATGAGTTGTTCTTTGTCTAAGGAAATTCTCATTGTACACAACCTTCAGAAATTCATACTCTGAATGAGTTTCCACTCTTTTGCGCAATATTGCCTGTTTCTTGACTTAACTTTTTCTATAAATCTGCCACCCATATTTAATTAAAATACATGCACGATTCCTGAACAAGGAGGTTTTGTACAACAGCTCTTAGTGTTAAGATATTAAGGGAACAAGTCTAGACATATGCTGAGTATCATATCATTCCTCATCCCACCACATCCATATACTGTAGCTGGATAATTTCACTGTGGCACCGGAAGGCCATGCTTTTAATTAGCCAAACCAAAATCCTCTGTCTCCTCCAGAAATAGTGTTGCCTTTTCTCCTGCAGAGGATATGGTACAGCTCTTTCTGAAATCTTCAGACCTGCTAACAGAGCAAAAAGCAAGGAGCCAGATAACCTCCTTCTCTCCTCCCGAAAAAGGCTATTGAGCATACCTAACAGTGCAGAGCTTACCAATTTTTATCCTGTCTTAGAACAACATCTAACAAATGTATAAATTGCATATTTTTAAAAAATTCACATGGAAGAAAGTCAAACTAAATGCCACATGTCCAAATGGCATTTCAGTTATACAAAAGAATCTTCTTCTTGCAGGTTACAAGCTGGTGGTTTCTGAGCAGGGCTATATGGTGAAGATATTAAAGCACTGAATTGTAGGTCAATGTCTGAGTTGATATTAATACAGCCAAAAAAAGAAAGTGTGCTTTCAGCTGAGGTTTGGAATAAGTGGTGAAGCAGTGAAGCAGAGATACAAGAAGGCTGTTTTGAATGGCAGGAGCTTAAGAGAAGGTGATTGTCAAACCAGTGGTGTTTGGAAAGAAACAAGAATCGAGATATAGCAAGCCTAAAAGGGCAAGGGCAATGGCAAGCAGATAAAGATAGGAATGAATTTCTGAGAAAAATGGCAGAAATTTGGGGAGGAATTTCAAAATAGTATGGAAACACGTTAACAATATTTTAAAGATACTAAATAATTTAAAAGAAAAAAACATAATCCAGATATCTCTCTGTCATTACCTGATACACAGTAACAAATGTCACAGACTCGCTGTTTCCAATAAAGGGCACTGTTCCACACTATTAAGTCCAATTTCTGAAATATTGAATGAAAGATTATTTTTGCAAGCATAAACTGGGAAATCACTGAGGTCTCCTTTGTACACTGATTTACCAGCTTTTCCAAAGAGCAATATAAGAAGCTTTTATGAGTTCCTATCAAATATGGCTTCATTTATTGGTCAGAAAGTTCACAGAAAGTACAGAAAGTGAGCTACTTTATTGCTTACATCAAGAGTGGGGGGCTAGGAGCAATTTTATCCCCACATCCTTCTGCAGTAGCTGCATTGTCTGTAAGAGAGGAGAGGAGAGGAGAGGAGAGGAGAGGAGAGGAGAGGAGAGGAGAGGAGAGGAGAGGAGAGGAGAGGAGAGGAGAGGAGAGGAGAGGAGAGGAGAGGAGAGGAGAGGAGAGGAGAGGAGAGGAGAGGAGAGGAGAGGAGAGGAGAGGAGAGGAGAGGAGAGGAGAGGAGAGGAGAGGAGAGGAGAGGAGAGGAGAGGAGAGGAGAGGAGAGGAGAGGAGAGGAGAGGAGAGGAGAGGAGAGGAGAGGAGAGGAGAGGAGAGGAGAGGAGAGGAGAGGAGAGGAGAGGAGAGGAGAGGAGAGGAGAGGAGAGGAGAGGAGAGGAGAGGAGAGGAGAGGAGAGGAGAGGAGAGGAGAGGAGAGGAGAGGAGAGGAGAGGAGAGGAGAGGAGAGGAGAGGAGAGGAGAGGAGAGGAGAGGAGAGGAGAGGAGAGGAGAGGAGAGGAGAGGAAAGGAAAGGAAAGGAAAGGAAAGGAAAGGAAAGGAAAGGAAAGGAAAGGAAAGGAAAGGAAAGGAAAGGAAAGGAAAGGAAAGGAAAGGAAAGGAAAGGAAAGGAAAGGAAAGGAAAGGAAAGGAAAGGAAAGGGAAGAGGAAAGGAAAGGGAAGAGGAAAGGAAAGGGAAGAGGAAAGGAAAGGGAAGAGAAAAGAAAAGAAAAGAAAAGAAAAGAAAAGAAAAGAAAAGAAAAGAAAAGAAAAGAAAAGAAAAGAAAAGAAAAGAAAAGAAAAGAAAAGAAAAGAAAAGAAAAGAAAAGAAAAGAAAAGAAAAGAAAAGAAAAGAAAAGAAAAGAAAAGAAAAGAAAAGAAAAGAAAAGAAAAGAAAAAAGAAAAGAAAAAAGAAAAGAAAAAAGACAAGAAAAGAAAAAAGAAAAGAATGCATTTCTATGTAATCACATTGCACTTGGAAAAGCCTTCCTCATTAGCTTTCAGACATTAGAAGAATCTGTGTTCCTTGTTAAAAGAATAAATCTTGGCAAACTACCATTGTGACAGAATGGGTTATATCTGTGTCAAATTATGAAGGCTGTGTTGTATTAGGAGTGCAAACAAGCCAGGACATGCCCAATTACAACCTATTACACTGAATTCATATGGCTGCCGGACCTAAAAAGATTTTTCACACCTCAGGAAAAGGCTAATTGCCATGAAGCCTACATCCCCTCTGTTTGGGTACGCTTATAGGTGCGGGTGTAAAGGGACACACGTGAACTCTGCCTGTATTCAGAGCTAGGAGGAGAGGAGCCAGCTTCAGTACAGAAGCCACGTAGGATATGTCTTCACAGTGGATTGCAGGCAGATGTGAGCTCCCTTAGCCAGCACTCTGAACTAGCAGGCAGAGTTGTTAGCCATGTTTACTGTGGCACAGAGTCATTTTTGAAAGAAACAGAAAACAAAAAACAACAGGGTTTTAGATCTCTGTCCTGCCTTCCTCATAAAGGTCTGGGTTCGGGCCTCTCCTTGTCGATACAATTTGCATTGTACTGCCAGACAGCACTCAGGAGTTGAGGCTCAGCGTGTTCCTTGCGGCAGTTTTGCAGTCTCCAGAACGTATGTGCAACAAACTCTGCCTGCAAAAGACACACACTCACACACTAATTAATACGCCACCAATCTCAATCTATCAAGCAAACCTACTCTGCAGCTCCCAAAATAAAACTAGCCCAGTCTAGCAAGACTGGAAGAAGAAGGCAGATTCTGTATCTATCCAGATATGCTTAGAAATGCCCACCTTTTTCTCCCTGCAGCTGCTCTGCTCCTGTGGAGTACAAACACTGCATAGGGAAAGCCCTACAGGAAAGCGGGGTTCTGGTCCTTCACTGCACAGTGTCACCACTGACTTTGAAGATTTGTAAACGAAAGGGACCAGGAGGCTTGCTGGCTTTCTTCTCTGAAAATTATTGCTGGTTACATCAGTGTTTCCCTGAACATTAGCTACAGACTAGGAACCCCATTGCAGCCAGTGCTGCTACAACCTTCCAATGAGATTATGAACTAATTAAAGCAGACAGGAGTGCTGGGAAGCGTGAAGCATTTTTCATTGTCAGGGTATAGAGTGGCCTGAGCACATCAGTAGCCCTGTCACGTCTATATATTAGGGAGAGAATGAGATCAGGCCTCAGGGCTCGGAGTCTCAAGACTGGTTTATAACATGATATTTAACTCCCACATGCTGCAAAAGTGAATGATTCACTTCATGTGCTATATTGCTTTGCTGAGAACAGCAAAGGAGTTAGAGAAGAAGCTGAAGCTACACAATCTGGTGCAGAGGTGTGGAATGTGGCATGAGTAAGCAGCAGGGTGGGTAAGTAACTGATGTGCAAGCAATTAATGGACATCTGAAATATCTGTGAAACACTGTCAGGTATTTTTAAGATCTTGATTCACCTTACATGAAATCTCCTGCAGGACTCTGTTAGCTTTAGAGACTGTGCCCTTAGTGGAGTTTCCCAGGTGCACGAGACTGAAGAACAAGACAAACATTCATGACCATCCCATAATAAATAAAACCTTGTTATTGGGACAGTCACCTAACAGTAATTCTGCTCTGGCTGAGCTAGGGACTAACTCCAGATGGAGTTTTCCATAGCGTATGAGTGTTCTATATATCTGGCTCTTCTGAGAGAAATGCTGGGACAACTCAGTCACTTTCTCCATCCAAAATTCTGACCTGTACTGGTGGCATGTCAAGACAAAACAAGACAAAGTAGGACCTAATAATTTTAAAGAGGAGGGAGAGGGAGAGAGGGAGAGGGAGAGGGAGAGGGAGAGGGAGAGGGAGAGGGAGAGGGAGAGGGAGAGGGAGATGAGAGAGAGAGGAAGATGAGAGGGAGAGGGAGATGAGAGGGAGAGGGAGAGGGTCTCATACCCCACTCAAGAACTCAGACACCAATTTCAGCAGACAGTTCTGTGTCCATCTGGGAAATGCAGCCACCAAGAGGCCTATATGCCCAAGCCACGTACTGGAAGCAATGCTGAATAATAGACAGATCCTCTGCTGGATGGGATGTAGTGTCAACACAAGACAGGTGACCATGGAGATAGGCACTCAGCTGGACTATAAATAACTTCTTTTTAAGAAGGCATTTCACAACCAAGTCCTGTATTTTGTCAGCTTCCTCATTAAGTGCACATAGCTGTACTATGCAATTTGTTTTTCTGCTGCCCAGATCTAGGTTAGATAAAGTGCAATGAGTATCTATTTCCAGAGCTGGGAGGAGTTTGGAAGCATCATCCTCAGTACCCTAAGAGGGATAACACGCTCTGTAAGCACTACTCAGTAAAACATGATGATGAAAAACAAGGTGCATTGACAGAAATCTCAAAAAAGAAGTTAGAAATACTAAATGCAAGCCGTCACATAATACTGTGAGGATGGACAATTGTTAAGTGGGAACTCCAGCATAAATGTTCACCCCATTCTCTTGAGCAGCAAGACAATATACAGCCAGGAGTAACACTTATAAAATTTTCCCACCTTGGCAACAAAAGGTACATAAAAGTCAGAGGGGATAAATGTCAAGTAGCATCCAAAGAAGATCAAAAGTAAGGTGTCCATGAATGAGCAGCCAAGAAAAATATCTCAGCTTCTCTCTGGGACAGTAAAGCTACAGAGTAAAGCTGTGTGTATGTATGTGCCTGCGATACAGCTTATTTAATGAAGGTCTATAAGCTCAAATCATCTTATATAATCAAATTTAAGACAGATAATGTAAAAATTATGACAGAGTTTTGAAGATGTGAATAACCTTTTATGTCATTAATTTCTGGAATAACTTTGCTTTGTTCTGGACAATTTATACCAGAATAATAGAATGTAAACAGAAGTCCAGAGATGAGTGCTAACTATTATTAAGCACACAGAATAATTCCCTTTCAATGACACAGTGAAAAAATTAAAAGTGAAAGCAAGGACAGAGAGGAAACAATGACTGGTGCATATTACAGGGATTGGAGGCAAGGACAGAAATTGTCTGAGCATCTAGGGATCTGGCTGCTGACAATTCAGGAAAGCAAAAGCCTTGATAATATTACATCTGGCCAGAGACATCAAGGGCAACAAGGAAAGTTTCTATAGCTACACTCTGGTGAGACCCCACCTGGGGAGCTTCATCCAGCTCTGGGACCCCAGTACAGGAAGGATATTGATGTGTTGGAGAGGGTCCAGAGGAAGGCCATGAATATGATCAGAGGGCTGGAGCACTTGTCCTGTGAACACAGGCTGAGAGACCTGGACTTGCTCAGCCTGGAGAAGAGAAGGCTTTGGATTGACCCCCTCACACCCTTCCAGTACCCAAAGGGGGCCTACAAGAGAGCTGGAGAGGGACATTTTGCAAAGTCATGGAGTGAGAGGACAAGGGGGAATGTCTTTGAACTGGAACAAGGTATGTTTAGATTCAATATTATATTAGATATTAGGATGAAATTCTTAATATGAAACCCTTCTAAGGATGGTGAGACACTGAAACTTGTTGCCCAGACAAGCTGAGGGTGCCTTGACCCTGGAATTTTTCAAGGCCAGGTTGGATGGGGCTTTGAGCAACCTGGTATAGTGGAAGGTGTCCCTGTCTATGGCAGGGGGGTTGGAAGTAGATGATCTCTAAGGAGATGATCTCTAACTCAAACCACTCTGTGATTCTATGATTTGTAGCAAAGCTGTAGCTGAGAATAAGATTTCCATTTCAGGATGCCCTGTTCTGTATTGCAAAGCTGCTGTTCTGAATCACAGGAACAACTGAAAATTTCCAAGTTGTTCATAAATGAGAATTCTGAAAATACAACTTGATCCAAGAGTATCAGAATATTTAATCTGAGACTCTAAAAACATAATATAAAATCAAATAATGTTGAAATTAAATAAGATTTCAAAATGAAATGCAAGATGGGACTTTTTGTGTTTCTGGAACATTTTTTCCAGTTTTCTTTTGTAACAAAATTATAGTGAATCTGACAGTTTTATTAAGCAATTTTCATTCCAGAAAAAATACATTCTCTACTTGAATTTGGTTTTATTAATAGAGCTGTGGCCAACTATATTCCTACTACTCATTCACTTGAAAAAAAAATAAAAGAAAGAAGGATATCCAACAAAATTATCAGGCAAAATATTTAGCACCAATAAAGGCAAGTACAGCCATAAGTTTCAGATCAGTCCAGGATTTTCCTAGGAATCAAAACCAGATGAGATATTTTAAATGGGCAAAGAGTTTCCATAGAAAATATTTACAAAACAAAAGATACCATATAGTGCATAAGTCAAACGTTATTGATTAGGGAGAGACTTTCTCTCTAAATGAGTTACTCTGGACTGCCTGATATGGCATTTTGTCTACTTTTCCTTGCAATGTTTGATGCCACTCAGAAACAGGTAGTGTATGAATGGACAGACAGTCAGCCTGCTGCTGTTTGAACCTCTCTCTGATAATGTGCATCCTACATGAAGCAGTGGATCTGTTTTGCAGGCCTCATTGCTGGAAGACCCATTTCCCCCACACTCTCTGTCCCCAAACCCTTGCATTTGCTCTTTCAGAATAATTAAAGACTTGGCTCACAATCCAACTGCTCCCTCATCCATAATCTTACTGCTTGGAGAGACCTCTTTTGGAGAGAGTTTTCTCTGAAACACTTCCAGAGGTCCCCAGTTTCCTCTGCTGACATAGGTCTGGCCATCTCTTTGTACTTTTTTTACTGTGTTTACTTAGTCAGATGACTTTTATGTCACGGTTTGCAAGTCTGCTCATTCCTTTCAGCAGCATTTCCTCCTCTTGTTTAAAACTTGCTGAGTGCCTTCTTACATTTATGAGGGAGCCCATCTACAGTTCAACCAGAACACTAAATATATTATACATTCTGTTTATAACATGCCGTGGAGAACTGTAGTTAACAGTGCAGATAAAAAATAAATTGGCTATAGTGTTCCTTAAAGGAAAGAATTAAGAGGGAAGCTCACAAAAGTGCAATTCTTACCGTCAGTCAGACAGATGCACTTATCTGCTTCCCCAGCGTTACCTCATAGGCAGTGAGACACTTAGCTGCAAAATTTATCAGCTATGAGGTCATTAATAAAGCTGGCCAGTCTCAGTAGTCACTTAAAAGACGATAGTGCTCAATGATAAAGTAAAATACTAGAAGATAGTTTTGTTATAGGCGAATGGCTGACTTACGATTTTGTAGTTTAAAGGATTTTGACAATGCATGCTTTGAAATTTCTGGCCTAGATTTTCAGCCAAGGAGCCATTTACATATTTCCCTCAATCTGGCTTTAAGAATCTAGGAATACAAGTGAACCGCGCCAAAGAATATAAAGAAAAATGCAAGAATTTAGATTTATAGTAGAGCTGATGCAGCTTAGCTTGGAGAAATCTCACCAAGCAAGCAAGCTCTTTTCCTTAAAAGAAAGCTCTTTAAGCTTGCAAGCTATGGAAAGTTTTACTAATATCCACAGAAAATTCTGATATGAAAGGAGGAAAGCAGCAAAAATTTAAAAGTATAATTATAAGCTATGGTGTCAACCCTCTATTTATGCAAGCTCTTAGCTTGTGCCAGTTCAATGTTGTCCCAATTCCCACTCAAAGGAGCCAAGGGGCAAGTGTTCCTGCATGGAGCTGTCATCTATAATGTAGCAAAGAGTACCTGAGCACATCTTTGTTCCCTGGCAGGAAGGCTTGTGGATCACAACTTTCAGCTGAGCTCACCCATAAAGAAGGAGTCAAGTTGCGTGTGTGTGCCAGGCTCAGAGGTCACACACAGACCTGAAGTTCAGACCCCACTGGTAAGCTCCAGTGAACTCAGAATGTGTTTGAGGCAGCCCCAGATGCAGAAATGTGGGACATAAAAAACTCCCATTGATCACAGCTGCCTGTGATTCTGTGACCATAAAATCCTGCTCAAGCTCCTAAATAAAATGCTCCCCTAGACCAAAAGGTTTCCATTATCCTACACAGGACCATTGGGAGCTGCTTTCTCTTCCCAACACCCCCTCATGCTGCCCCTCTGCCTCCCGCCCATCTTTTCACATAACCACCAGCAACAAACTCTCTGCCCCAGTGCACAGAAGCTGCTTCTTATCAGACCCTTAAATATACATATCCTAGAGCTACAGGAAAATTACAATCCAAATTGTGCAAATTGAGGGCCACATCTTCCACAAACCAGGCAGAAAACTGCCGAATGCTTGAAGGTATATTTTCACAGTTAACACACACAGCAGATTAGTTTCAAATCAGCTGCCTAATCAGGGTTCCCAGGAAGGCTGCAGGCACATTTTTCAAAGATGAAGGGAAGAGCTTTCCTGCCACTCTAACTACAGTCCTTATGAAATCCCAGAGAGCAAGGCTAGCTAGACAGAGGGTGGGTTTCTCCCTTGCACATTCCTTCTCTTATATTTCAGGCTGCCCCCTTTCTCCCAAGAAACTAAGTACAGTGTACATCTTCTTATCACAGGTTTTTTTTTGTTTGTTTTAATCTTCTCATTTTCTTTCATTATATGAGATGCACTTCTCCAAATATTCTGTCACACAAGAATTGATGTTGAAGTTTTAAAACCAAGTATACAGTTGGGGGGGGGGGCTAGGGGGGGAAGAAAAAGAAAACCCTGTGCCACATTTTTTAACCTGATTATACGATGGTGTATACCTCCTAATTGTCTTACCTTCTTATAAAGATGGTAGACTGCAAAAGGAGTTACTGTATAAGTGTCCCACACTTATTAAAAAACCCTCTCAATTTCTTCCTTCAGTTTAAAACTCAGGTTGTAGGAGTGCTCACCAAGGGGACCCCTATGTGGGACACCACACTATGTAAAGCCATCTCTGAAATATATTTTTCTGAATTTAGAAGTAGACTCTGCACACTTTCATGAATGACGCTTAGATGCAGAGCCCTCCCTGTTTTCTTTATTTGCAGCTGTGTGGAAGCAGCCATGGGCCCTCAGCCCCTTTGCTGCTGGTGCAGAGTGAACTGCCTGGGAAGGTGGGCAGCTGGGAATGGTCACAGAGCGAGGACAGCATTCCCACTTGTGGCCATAACAAATATATCGCAGGCCCCTACCCTGTCAGTAAAGTGTTTCCATAGGGCAATGACTCTCTGAACCCATCTGAAAGCCTCTTGGAGAGCTTTCCCAACTTTTACAGTTTAGTCTGATTTGTATCCTTTTCCTCTGTCTTATGTAGCCACAGAAGGTGGCTCATGCATTTGACTGGGATGGAGGAAGCCACCATCCCTTGACCATATCCTTTGACCGGTGCTGTGTTGTTTCCTCTGCTCAGAGACCCCTCTTCTTGACAGCCTGCTGTAGCATTATTTTTTTCGCCTTCTGGGAAACCCATCATTGTTCCCTAAATAAGATAATGAGCTCACTATAAAGCTGACATTGGTCTAACCTGCAAATACAGAATTAACATTAATGCCATGCATGACTTTTGCCAAATCCTCGCCTTGTGTCATCACTATGATTGGCATGTTTGCAGCACACATTGCAGGAGCTTGATTTGGTTCACAGCTCTCAGTCATTTTTATGTTCAGACATATAATCTAATGAGGTGAAAATGGAAAGCAGCCCCTGAGCATTTGGCTATTGCTGGGAAAGAATGCAAATTAAATATTTGAAAGAGTGGGGCACAGCGTAGTGTGTCACGGAGCTTCGGAGTTCCATCAGGTGCCTCGCCAGCTTGCACAGCCTTTGTGTCCACATTGTCTGCCTGTTGGATGGAGCTGAGAGACAGAAGAATGACAGTCTGGGGAAAAGAAAGAAAGACAGTAATTATGGGACGTATGTGATTAGCATGGTAGCCAGAGAAATTAAACCACTAGTCCCAGGAATCTTCCCTTCTATAAGGTACCTGTGGTGGAAGAGAAAAGCTCCGCACTACAGAGTTCAGCTGGAATCCACTCCCTGCTAGTTTAGCTTGATTGCTTTTTTGGATACCTACTGTGGGGGTTCAGTTCCTTGACCTTCCTTTCTATAGAACTATATTGTCCTGCCACGAAGAAAGGCAGATTAAGAATTTACAGGGATCCTTCCATCACTGGACTCTGACAGGAGTGCTCAGGGAGTTCATTTTTCATGGCTTAAATTGCTCCAGGCCAGCATTCTTATCAAAAAGGTTTGGTTTAATGTAAAACACAGACTTCTTTTATTTCTTTTTAATTTTAGCTTCATATTAAACAGCACTACAAATTTCCCTTTGAACAGCAAGTCCCTGAGCTGCTTTCCTTTGAATAACATATAAATTTAGACTAAACTTTATTGTTCCTGGGTAAATCAGTCTAGTTAAGAAGTTTATAATTATTATTAGAAAGGCAAAATGTTTTACATAACAGCTGAAAAGTCTGGAAAATTCCTGGTGTAGACTATGGGTTCATTGTTTGCTTGCTCTTTAAAGGTACCAGCCTACACCATAGTTTCCAAACTTTGTCTTTTGGGTGCCTTGAGATCTCAACAAGGTCAGAAATAAAAAGAATTAACAGTCTGGTAAGCATTAGCTGGCACCCCAGCCATCTCTTCCAGCAGGATTCCCCCCACACCTCCCAGCACACAGTGCTCTTTCTCCACAAACATGTTTCCTCCATAATTTCTCACTGTTACTTCATTACACAGCTGTCTTTCCTCAGGTGGTGCCCGTGGAGGACAGGGCACTGGGGTGATGGGGAGAAGTCCCTTGGGCCCTACATCAGTGCAGTGCTGCTGTTGAGCAAGGGGGAGATCAGGCTCCTCTGAGCACTGTGAATGCCTCTTTCTCCCAGTAGCACCACAGGTACACAGGCTGGGAGCCAAAAGTTCATTCCTCTTCCATCCATTAGGTGCTTTGAACTCCCACTTCATCTGCAAAAATGCCTGGACTATTAATTGCCAAGCTTCTGGGTACTCAGAGACAGGAAGCTGTTTCACTTTACAGGGAATAATTAAATAAAAATTTGGCAAGAGAGCTAGAGCTGCTGTTAGAGCAATTCTGGAGTCTAGCAAGCACTCATCAGAGACTCAGGAAAATATTTCTGTCCCTGCTCCAAGGACAGTGTGCACAAGCTTAGCTTAAACCTCCCTGAATAAAACACATGCAGCAGAGCAAAGGGAGTAACCAAAAGCCAGGTGTCCTTCCAACACCATGTTTCCACGTGGTCTTCCTCTGTTTCTCTGTCCCCTCATCAGTCAGACCCCACAAAGTCATGATCAGATGGCCCTAAGCTGGAGCTACAACATCTCTAGAAAGTGAGAAATGGCAGCAAAGGGAAATGGAGCAGCAGATGAGGAAAGGACCTTTACCCTCAAATACACAATCCAGTCTACCAAAGTTCAGGTCTTCCCTGAAATTGCTACCAGGCTGAGCAGTGTAGGTAAAGGAGTTTGGAGAACACTTATGTGTGATTCTTTCTGAGGCACAGGTCTAAAATAGTCACCAACCAGTTTAGTGAACTCCAGGCAAAGGTAGCAGCCAGCTGGAGACTTTTACAGACAGATGGAGGGGTTTTACAAAAGAAATGGAGGTTCCTAGACTGCATCCGAACAGAGATTTTGAGGATCCAAGTTTTGGAGATAGAGCTTGATCCCATTTGGAATCCAGTCTTAAATACCTATGGTGAAATAGAGGCCAACTTCTGCTGAAGCCTCTGGGAATTTCACTATTGGCTTCAGCAATGCCAAGAGCTCCTGTTTAGAGCTAGAATGCAAACACTTATAAATGATAAAAAAGTCTATTTAGCAAAGATCATGTCATTTTCTCTAGCCCCCCAATCATAAACTATACGTAGATGACATGAAATACAAATATTTAATATGGCACTTATAATTTCCAAAGAACAAATTACAAAAATATCCATTTTTGATAGCTCTGAAATTATATCTTCACTACCTTCTGCATGTAAACCTACCTAAAATGCCTGTCAAGTGTACTAGAAGTCTGGGGAACCACTACCACAGTCAAATGCTGTAGATGGATGGTTTCATACTTTGTGGGGAAGACTTGCTTTTCAAATAAAATTTTTAAAACTTCAGATATTGATGTATTCTCAGCTAACCAGATGCTGTATGCTAACTGTGTGCCAGTATTCTCTCAGTGCTGGAAGAGAAATAGTTGAGACAACATATTTGATAGATTTGTTTAGGGATTTTCTATGCATATGGAAATCATTTGTTTCTCTATTGCAAAGTATGTTTGATTGTTCAGTATTAACATTTAACTAGAAAAAGTAGCTACAGTGCTCCCAGTTGTGAAGCACAAGCTAAACTAAAAAAAAATACTGAAAAGCAGCTTCAGCATATCTCATGCTCATTAGGAGAATAAACGATGCAAAAATTAACTGATGACAAGTATGCAGATTTCTGTAACTCAACAGTTTAATGCAAGAGTCTTACTTGGTTCAGATACATAGAATGAAATCCTAAAGGATTGATGTGAGTCCACCTGCAAAAGAAAAAGGCTTGGTGAGCCTTCAACAGGTTATGAGGGAAAGTTCCACAGAAGTGCTAACTACAAAATGCAGTCCCTAAAGAAAGAAATAATGCCTTGCTTGTATGTTCTCACCACAGAAAAACGTTGGTGTAAAAACTTTCTTCCTTTCTGTTCTTGGGGTTCCCAGAGGTGAGAACTTCAGATGGAACTGCAGCCACATGTGGCATGCACACTGTGCAAATTCGTGCATTGCAGGTGATACTGGAGGCACTGAGTTCATTATGTGCACACTGCAGAGATGCACATGCATGTCCAACTAAATGTATTCCAGACTGGTTAGACTACACTCTGTGCACATCAGTTGTGCACACAGAGAAATGGCCAATTTCTTTCTTCTTCACATAAACTTCATTCCCAAGCAGCTTGGATTTCCTTGGACTTGTCATCTGATAGACCTGTTTTTTTTCTATTCATAATCGGATGATGGTGAAGAGATTCTTATTTTACATAATATATTCATCATTCCAAAGCATGATTTTGTCATCCTGTTTTACCTTAATTGAGGTTGAAAGTTAAAATTACCAGATGATATGCTTTCTTTCTCTGAGTGGTTACATGTAACTACTTTTCTGGTTTAAAGTTCACAAAGCAAATTCAAAATTTACTTTACTTATATTTATTGTTGCTCCAGCACAAGATCTGTTTCCTTGACAACTTTCTCAAGCAAGCAACTTTAAAAGCAAAATTTCTTTAAAAATTTAACAATGACCCAAAACTAAGCTGGGCAACTGTTGGTTTTTTTCTCTATTCAAATGCATAATAATTATTTTTTTTGCAATCAGAATCTGCAATAATATTTCCTAAGGCTTGTTTTTTGTGAAACAAAAGACTTGTATATATGTGCTTTGCACAATTTAAAATGTAATATTTTTGCAGATGAGAAGATATAGCCAAACTGGAAATGAACCACTGCATTTTGGCATACAATAGAAACCAGATTGTTTAGGTTTATGCATAAAAAATAACTAGAAATGGGGCTAGACTTCTTCCTAGACCAGGGTCTGAATTAAAATCTCATCAGTAAACTTTGGTTGTACATACCACAACAAATATTTTTGGGAATATTTAGGACATGGATAGGTTTACTATTATTCCTACAGCTCTATTTCTCCTGCCAGGAAAAAAAAAAAAAGAGCCAGGTTTAAATTTTTAAATATTTCACTTAAAAATAATGAACTTCCTAAGACCAGTATGCTTCCCAGAGGAATCTGGGTAAAACTTGCAGATGCCCATACCTAGAAGTGTTCAAGGCCGTGTTGGATCGGGCTTTGAGCAACCCGGTCTAGTGGAAGGTACCTTTGCCCATGGCAGAGGTGTTGGAAACAGATGATCTGTAAGGTCCCTTCCAATCCAAACAGTTCTGTATTTCTATGAAAATTAGGCACCTGCCTATGCATCCATATTTGCAAGTATGTGCTTCCATATTTGCAAGCTTTGAATCACTATATAAAAACAGCCTACAAAACCTGGAGCTGGAAATGAGCATGGCATCAAGCTGGAAGGGCAGAGAAAGGATTTACACAGCTAGTAAATAAAACACCCATCCCACCACTAGCATCACTGAAGTCCTTTAATTATTCCCCAAGTCTCTGGGCTAAGTGCTGGGTTCATCCCAGGTGTGCCTGCTGTCCCCTCTCCCCCCTCATGTCCATCACAGCCTGTGATGCAGTGTTGGTGAGTAGGGGCCTCAGATCCACATCCAGTGGGTTGAGATGGGAGATCCTGGTCAGTCCATCTTCGCTTGGTGGCTTTCTGGCTGACATGTCAGTGCTGGATAAAGGGAGCTTCTGCTGAGGCACCAGCTGCAGCCTCAGAGGATAACAGTTTACTGTTTTCCTCAAAGCCTTTCCCAGGAGACTACAAAGTCCCACAGCACTGAAGCATGGTGCTGGTCCCACACAAACCTCCTTTTCTCTCTCTGTTTATGACCATCTTTCACCGCCTAAGGAAGCAAGGTCAAAACATTCCTGATGTTCACTCCTTTCCTATGAATGTACCCAAACTGCTGGGCTGACCAACCACAGGCAAGGCGGGCACTGCCCCTGACAGCTTTTGCCCACAGTTCAGCAGCACTTTTATACCTCAGTAGTATCTTCATACTGAGGACTGGGAAGCACTCTACTCAGGGATTTGTGTTTGAACACACTTGCCTAGTTATAGAAGATGCCCACATTTCCCATCTCTCCACTATCCTCAAATCCAGGGGTGCCTGGGTGAGGAGTCCAGGGGCAGAAATAATTGATGTCAAGCTATGAATTTATAAAAGATACAAAGGTCTGCACTGAGGAAATCTGTATCTAGTGCAGGAAATTATTCAGACTTTTCTAATCAAGGTAAAGTAGGTTAGGACTGTCCCAAGTAGGCTGAGGAAGCAGCTAAATGAGACACTGTACAAACAGCTTGCCTTTCTGTCTCTGCATTTTCCATCTGATATTTGGGGTGAAAAGGAAGTTTTGTTATATGATCTATGTACATGTACACCCTTCTCTGGTCACAATAATGTCTCACTAGCAACAGAGAAAATACGCTCTTAAGTCTGGGAGAAAAATATCTGCCTTTCCTTTCAGCAAACCTCACTTTGAAGTCCAGTAAATATTTTTATCCAGTTTGACCACTTTTGAGAAATGAAAATTTAAGAACTCCCATAAGATTCTAATTACCTTTTTTTCAAATATTAGGCTAAATATAGGGTATTTCTATACAGACAGGTACCAACAGGAACAAACTGCTTTGTCCACCTGGCATCAAAATGGGCCAGATACAAAGCAACTTTGAAAAATAAGTGAATTTATTTACATTTCATAGTGCTATTCTTAAACTACACCCTCTGCTTTAGTCTTCACAAGTCTAAATCATCTCTAAACCAGTGATCCCTTTATTCCAGACTATTTGGAAAGAGGTTGATAATCACTTCTTTCAACATCTGTCTATCAAAAAAAAAAAAAAAGGAAAAAAACACCCTTATATTTAGTTTTACCTCCAAAAGAAGATTTCAAATTAACCATAACCTGTACTAGTGTGCATTTAACATCCAAGCTGGTTGCAGGAGAGCTCAAGCTCCTCCAAGGACCTCAGGAGATCAGATGTGCTCAGCACCAAGGTCAGATAAGGCTGCTCAGGGCTGTGCCGTCGGGGCTGGAACACCCTAGATCAAAACTGCACAGACTCCCTGGATAGTCTGAACCTCTACCCCCCAGCCTCAGGAGAGAGAGTTTCTCCCTCTATTGAGTCTGCACTTCTCTTATTTTAATTTATATGCGTGGTCTCTTGTCCTTCTGTCATGTAGCACTGTGAGCAGCCTGGGTCTTTCCTCATGTAGTACTAATGTGCTGTGTGCTGCACACCTCAAGGCACAATAATTTACCTATGCTTATGTTGTCCCTGGCAGGTTGGGTTAAATTACTTTTGGAGGCTGCATCGTGACCTGGCAGCTTCTTTAAACCCTGATGGTTTCTTCTAGCCATAGTTCAAGCTGGTCAAACGTGTGCAGCTCTGAAAGAGGTCTGAAATTAGCTTATTAGCTCTGAAAAGTGCTTACCTTTGCATACAAGGGCTGTTCCCTTCATGTCAATGTGACTCCACGCTGTGTGGGAAGTAAAACATGTATGGAAATACTTGCATGGTCAGGCTGAGATAATGCAGAAGGATCTTGTGAGACTGAGCAAACAATAAAACAACAGAATAAATTCATGGATATATGTGTAAAGTGATATGGGGAAAGTAATCTTAACCTCATATATAAAATAATGGGCTTTGAGCTGACTGTTACCACTCAAGAGAAAGACCCTGGGATTATGTTCTATGAAAACAACTCCTTCCAAGCAATCAAAAAAGCAAATGGAAAGTTAGGAATTATTAGGGAAAGAGTAGAGAGCAAACATAGCTATGCAGCTGTATAAACTTGTGTTTCTTGAATAGTGTCTGCAGCTGTTTTTTCAGAAAGAACAGAGTAGAAATGGCAAAGGTTCAGAGGCGAGTGACAGAGGTGACCAAAGGTATGGAATGGCTCTTAGGAGGGGAAAACAGCTGAGCAGAGTTGGTTCTGCAGCCTGGAAAAGAGGTGAATAAAAGGGTGTTATAGCCAAGGGCCACCAGATTCATAACTGAATCTGCATTTTTCCATCCCTTCTACTGAATATCATCCAGTGCAGCTAATAGGAGCCAGCTTCAAATTTAGCAAAAGGAGAGTCATGATGCACAAGAAAGAAGATCTATGGAGCCCCTTTTTCAAAGTTGTCCTGGGATAGGACTCAGAAGAGAGGTCTGTTGAGAATAAAGAGAAAAAAACCCAAGAGAGTCAAGAAATGTCCTGACTGAAACTTGTAGGAATCTGGAAAAATAACAAATATGTTTGAACTGTCCTTACTCTTTTGGGGACATTTGCTTCAGGCCACAGTTGGAAACAACACATTGGGTTAGATCACTCCCTGCTCTGACAAAGTATGGCCTTTTATATGTTTTTTATCAGGGTCCTGGTCTGTTTGAAATTTTGATACCATTATGAATTCACCTTGTGACCATTATAAAGAAATAAACCTTCACAATTAAAAAATGCATTATAAAAGTTCTATAGGTTGAAAATCAGGACTAAGAAATTTTTTTAAAAAATCATTAAAAGACTTTCTTTGTCAGCTAGTAAAGAAAGGATTAACAAGAACCAGTGATGGCAGCTGAGGCCAGATTAGATGGACTCAACACAGGAGCAGTTAGGTAACATGAAATGGCCTGTGATACAGAGCAGGTCAGGCTAGATGATCTAATGTCCCTTCTGGCCTAAATATCTCTGAGTATAGTACTCTGGCAGCCACACAAATGTTGAAAGCAAACTCCAACTCAGTATGTTTTCTGTCAGTCACACTATATCTAGATAGATTTTCATGCCAGGTTTTTAAAAACTTGCCTTGTTGATTTTATAACTGCATTTTATTTCTCTGGTTAAGATGATAATATTGAAATTCTAGGGCAGCTTAGAGTCATGATAACCTGCTACCATCAGTTTGCATTTATTTGTGTAAATATTTGGTTTAGTTTCAATTAATGCAATATTTTCATATTCGTCAGCTCCCTGGTGTTTTGCTTTTAGACTGTAGCTGCTCAGAAAATATGGTTTTTCTCCCTCACTGAAATTTTGGTTTCCAGATTTTTTATTTTCACTAGAACCATAAGACCAGTGAGTCACATATGGATTTCCCAATCAGTAAAAGAATTGCTCATTCCCTGCAGAACAACGTTAAAAGCAAGAAAGTGATTCTGGCATGGCATGCAGTGCCAGGACAGAGGCCTAGGTTGGTTTTAAAAGTGGGGAAAAGAAGAAATGTATGAGTAAAGAAACAAAAAAAAAAAATTGTAAGCAAATTAGAAACTCTTTGATAACTCCCTGGACTTTTCTGACTTAATGGAGGTGATATCAGGAATTGTTGCAAAGTTACTGGCTTCAGTCACCCTCCTGTACTCCCTTCCCATAGTACATCCAGAAACCTATGCCTTCCTCTCTCCTTTGCGTGCTCCCTTTCTTTCTGAAACTAAGGTTTCAAAGTAATTTAAATCACATGTAAACAGATCTTCTAGTTTCAGGTTTCCTTTGGAGTAGCCCATTAACTCTAATCACCTCTGATTCATAATTTTGGGTGGCATTTACAGATTTCTACACTCATACACAAAATCCACTGAAGATTTTATTAGCCCTGTCTAATAAAAACACATGCTTGAAATAAAACTGTTACTTTATCTAGCCCATAAACTCTCTTTTTGTCCACTTAGTAGACAAATTTTTTGTAGAAGTCAGTGAAAGCAAAGGTTGTATCTGAATCACTAGTACATCTTAAAAAGCTCATAATCTTATCACGAAACATGTAAAAGGAAAAAGGTTAGCAGCAGTGTCCTACTCTTTATACCATATGGATTTGTTTTCAAAGCAATTCTCTACAATAATCTCTCTTTTATTTATAGGCATTAGTCTTTGGTATCAGATTAATACATGCTCTTAATGAGTCAGTGGACTTGATTGAACAAGCTATTGGGACTTTTTCACTTTTAATGACCAGGAATCTACCGAAGAACTAACGAATAATAATTTAACAAAAACATTAATATATGTCCACCAATCAATTGATCATGCTGACTTAAAGAATTTACTAATTTTCTCAGTACCCTGACTTAGCTCAGCTGGTTAAAGCATGGTACTAATAACACCAAGGTTGTAGCTTCAATCCCTATACAGGCCATTCACTTAAGAGTTGGACTTGGGGATCCTTGTGGGTTCTTCTCAACACAGAATATTCTGTGATCTGTGAAAAGTGACATAATAAAATCTTTGCTCTTCAGCTGCTTCTGTAGAAAAAAGTCTCAAAACGAATACAAGAGCATGTGTGCAATATGTAAGAATGAGAAAGCTGAAACATTCCAAAACGTAGTTTCCAATAGCGTATCACAATTTCATTGTCATTCTTAGTGAGGTTTCAAGGAACCTCATTAGTTCAGATGGTAGTCAACAAATTAATAAGGTACAAATAAAAGCAGCTGCACATTTTGATTATGATAATGGGAAAACTTCAGCTTCTAAAAACAGCAGCCATAAGTCAGACCCACAAATGGCAAAGAGTATCCCAGAAACAAGTGCCTGAAAAGTAGTGATGAATCAGGAGGTGGAGAGCTGAGACTGAACTTCGTACACAACCTACAATAAAAGGGCAAATGCAATCCTTCTGTGTAGAGAGAGGGAACCAATGCCCTGTGGGGGGAACCCATGGGATTATGGAAATTAATTTATCCCTCATATGGCACATGTCCTATTCATTTCAAAGCAATGCATGATGCTCTGGTGCATGTTTTAGAAAGATGGCAAAACAGTGGGAAGACGAAAGGAAAGAAAAACAAATCAAATTCAAAGACTGGAGAAAATGCTTTCATATACAGCTGGTGAGGGAATAAGAAGTGGAACTAGCCAGCTCTATGGCTCAGTTAAGATACACATTTGGGAGAGCAGAGACACAAATCTGGAGTCATAAGAAAATTACTGTTTAATATCTATGAAATTAAATATTAATTGGAAGGAGATCAGACTTCTCCCTCAAATGAAAAGCTGATTCTAATGACCTGTGTATTTGTGCTCATATTACTTGACTGCCAGCAGGCACAAATGTAAAATGGTTGCCCATTCACACAAAATTGTAAGAGGAAGGCTTTAGACATCCCAGGCACAGGATATCCTTCAATGTGTACAACACATGTTTCCAGTGTGGTAAGAGCTAATTCTGAGCCACTGGAGGGAAAAAGATAACGCCAGATAGAGGGCATCCACTGCACACAGCCTGACCCAGGAGGCACGGTCAGAGTTTAAGCACCATGGTAGGTGCTGAAGCCAAGGCGGACTGTCCTCAGCCTTGTTTCATCCCAGTTGTCTTTAGGCACTTAACTCAGTTACAAGACCAGTATGCAGGAAGTTGTTTCTGGTTCTTAGCCGGGTGCAGGGCACTGGCGAGGCAGTGGGTGCCAGGGGCCCGTCCATGATTTGGCATGACTCTGAGCACAGAGAGGGTGATCAGTGCTCCCAGGAGGAATTCCAAAGTAGCTGGAGCAGGCACACAAACACAGCCATCCTGCTACAAATGACAGCTCCCAGTCTTCCTGGTCTGACTCAGGTACTTCCCAACAGCATAGCAATACTCCAGCTGTGGGCCTGGTACTTGTGGGTGATGGGACCAAAGAAGGTTCCTGCATGCAAACATTCATCATGCTCTTTGACATGTGCAGAAGATGAATAAAAAACAGTATCTAGTTAAATTTTGGTAATCTGAATGAGAGTACACCAGCTTCACAAAACCAGGGGAAGTATATTCATATTTAGGAGCAAAATAGTTATCTAGTACAATTTGAAAAAACAAAAAATAAATACTAAGAAAATGCAGTATTTTTTAGATATTCAGAAAGCTAGATTTTTAAAATTATTATTAACAAGCACTATTAATCTCTGTTAACTTCCTTCAACCTAGCAAAAATCCACTGACCTTCACTGTAGCTTTGCCAATGAGGAAACTGCAGGACCTGATCCATAAACATGAATTAAATTTCTATTACCTCCAGTCTGCAGTCATTAATTCCTTCATGTATTCCTAATTCAATCCCAATAGGTAAATGATGGCAACACCTACCAATACCATTAAACTTAATAGCTGGTTATTGCTTTCATTAAAATTCCTTTTTTTGCCCAAATTTTAGACTACAGAAGGAACTTGGCATAGAATTTTTGAGCCTGGAAACAATTTCTGTGCTTCAGATTTTCAAAGGGATCTCCTTGGCCTCCTTTAAGTTATAGAGACATAAGAAACACACAGACATCATTCAGTAAGGGACTTTTCTTACTGGTGTCTTGATGCAACTTGTGAGTGGATGGAAATCCCTTAAAAGGTGTATCAGTGTATTCGCTAGCAGACCTCAGGTTCCCTCATTTTCCACAGAGCACCTGTGTGTGTTTATAAGTGATGTACAGATATCAGTGAGGGGCCCAACCAGCAAAGCCTGAGTCTGGATTCAATCATTCTGAGAGTTCAGTGGGTTTGGATCGAGGGATTTAATCTGAGCCCATTTCTTGTAATTTATTTTAAAGGTGAAAGGGCTTTTCTTCTGCCAAGATGAGAGTATAGGGCTGCAGGGATTTGCATTTCTCTTGCAGCTGTAGACTTCACTAGCAAATATGGCCTCAGTTCTGGAAGCAGCTTAGCTCAGAGAGATCTCCACTGTGACAGAGCACCCCAGTACAGCCAGTCTTCAGAGGCAGAGCAAGCCACGCCAGCTGCAGCCTGAGGTCAGAGAGAACCAGGAGAGTTCACTACAGCAACGCTTCAGCACTGCCTTCCTGAACACCCCTGCAGCACCAGCCTCTGGCATCAGTGCCCTCAGCAGCAGGGGGTTATAGAGATTCAGCCTCCAGGCAGCTTATTGGAAGTGTAAGGTTCTTGCTACAACTTTATGGTTTTTTAAAACTGGATTTTCGATAGGTGGGACAATAATCAGTCTCTGTGGTCATCAGCACCAAGAGCCTAGGCTGCAGGTGATCCCCCTGCCCCCAGAGCCTACACAGAAGCAGGGGGTGGTGGCAGAGGAGGTCAGAGGTGGACAAGGGGGGCTGTGGTTAGGGACAGGAGCACTCAGTTAATGCTTATCTTCAGGTGATTGTTAACTGACTACCTTATTAATCTCCTTAAAACTAATTTACCTACAGACTACTGCTGGAAGTTTCAACTCCTGACATTCCCCTTCCCAGGGGTTGCTCCAGTAAATGAATCCCCTTAAATTTTTATTGAATTCTCCCCTTTCTGGATACATCTTTTCCTCAGCCTTTCCTTAGCAGAATGCAATTTTGATTAAGATCAGCACTTGACCTGAACCTTGTGAACCCATTGCCTCTGGGCGCCACAAAGCTACGCAAAGCGTGCTTGCATGTTGTCCTGATCAACCAGGGAGGCTGAGTGGGGGAAACTCACATTCTCAGAAATATTTTCATACAAAAGCTTCAGAATGAAACTTGATGGCAAACCCATCAAAGTTCCTTTGCAAAGGAGTAACAATTCCACCATTCCTATTTACTGCTGAATTTCAATCCCTCTTGTTTCACCATATCCTTCCTGAGAAAATTAGTAATTCACCACTTTTAAATGACACTATGAAGTTAGCTAAACCACTGTTCTAGAAAAAGTAATTTTTTTTTTCTTTTTTATATAGTTGACAAGGAAAAGAATGAGTTTCATGACAGAAAATCTCATTAGGGATTCATTCTTATCACAATAAATAAGGTTTTATAGTTCCAGAGATTATAGTATCAGCAAAGTTATATATATTGCATTGAAATTTATATCTGCCTGTGTACAGGTACATACACATTTGCACACATGCATATACATGCACTTCCAAAACTATACTTACTCATGCTTGCTCTTGTAAAAGAGATACTCTACGAAGGTAAAATCATATGTAATATTGCTTGAAGTTTGCTTTCCTTGCATTAAAATCCAGGAAGCATGTGATGCAACATCTTACAGTCTCTGTGCTACATCTCACTAGCTCATATTGAATGCAAGCTCTGTTAAGTTGAAAGGATTTCTGGTTTGTTTCAACTTGAAAGTGATTTAATATGAGGCCCAGAGAGAAAATCTGTCTCAGTAATCAAATTATAACAAGTAAGGATTAAAAGTATTAAGAAGTTTAAGCAATCTTTTAGCTGCCCTGTGTTCTTGAGGTCATTTGAAGCCGGCTGTGGGAATAAGTACAATAAAATAACAAGAAGGAAAAAAACAAAGTATTATAGAAGGGAATCAAAGGGCGTCCTTCAGGATTAGATTATCGTACAAGAAAGGGACTGAAACATTTTCCAGGATCCTTAATTCATTTTCCTTTGGGAAACATAATTTTAAAAGGGTATTTTAATAACAATCTTTCTTTTCTTTCGTTCTAAAGTAGAAGATCTAAATCTTAAAATGTAATGTATTTATCAAAAAAGCCTCAATAAATGTTGACCAATGTCCACTAATTCATGAAATAAACAATATTACCCAAATTCACAATTTTGGGGACTTGGCATATGGCGTCCCTTTTTTATTATTAGTTATATACATATATATAAGCATAACTAAAACAGCACATTCAGCCTAAATCAATAGAGACAGATGCCTGAAGTTCAAACAGCTTTATAGCAACTCATCTAAGTGTCTCAGTGCAAAAGAAAGACAAGATTTTGTAGAGCATTGTAACAACCTTTGCAAAGAGGCATCCTGAACCAACACACTACTAAGGTACTGGTGGCATCTCCAGCTTAATGTAAGGAGAAGCTGAGGGAGAGGAAAAGAAGATAGGTGCACTGAGACCATTCATTTATATGCAATTAAGGATTTTAATTAGGCTGTGATGGGGGAATTATGAACATTTGATCATAACAAATTTTTTTCTAGCAAATGACAACTTGTTTGCATGACTCGAAAACCTCCAAACCTTAACCTAAGCAAGGGAGCACAAGCCAGAATGCACTGTGCAAGCAAGCTGGTGTCCAGGTTTGGTCACTGTCAATTACTATTAGATGGTCTTGGCATCAGAAGGTCCCTTCCCAGAGAAAACGCTGAGTCCATGCAGTATTTTGCATACATGTACATGCAGAGGACTGTTTTAAAATAAGGGGGTGGGGGTGAAACTGGATTGAGCAGGGTCCTTGAGGCACAGCTGGAGTGTAAGTGCTCCTGGCAGTGAGTTAGGGTTTCACTGTCAGGGCTATGGACAACAAATCATTTCCAAAGGTGATGAGCTATACTTTCTCGCTTTCCTCTTTTTCCCTGTAAACTGAGAATGTTACTAATTTCACTTCCGACACATAAATTCAGACAGTCACTTTCTTCCACAGTGACTTTAATTTCTTTATCCAATATTTTAAATCAAGCTGTTACTGCCTGGGCAGCTTCATTAAGAAAGTCTCCAAGGCACAGGGGCTGAAAGAGTTGGGTCCCGAGTTCCCCATGAAGCCATGGCAGAGTGTCCTTCTCCTTCAGTTTGGCACAGAGCCAGACACTGTGATGGATGTGGGAAGAAAAACTTCACAGTGAAATGTGAGGTAGGTGTGGGTGAGGGTGCTGGGCTGTGAGAATTTTATTCGTGACTTAAAATTATAATATATATATACCATACATATTATGTACACACATGTATGGGTACACAATATATTTTGGCCCAAAGATGCTGTAATTTTGGTCACATTTTTGGAAAAGATACTTCTGAAAGTGGTGAAAATTTTTTCTTTGATATCTTTTGTCTTTTATACTCTTCCTTTTTTGGGGGCATCATAGTCCCAAAATCTGAAAACCATCAATCTGCATCAGACTGGCCTTCAATAAATAATTTTATTGAAACATTGACCCATATATTGCTCTGATTAGAAGAGATAAATGTGATTTTTTCTTTCAAAGCTATGGCATTGACAGTATCTTTTAAAGTTTCTTTTGCTTAATTATGAAAATGCTATCACTTAATAAAAATCCCATTTGTTTTTTACCTAAGAATTTTAGTTTCAGTATCTATGATGTTGGTATGTTTCCAGTGTGGAAAACAAATCTCAGCAGAACCTGTTGTAAATTTTTGAGTAAACACACACACAAAACATTATGTGGGTATGTCCCTCTAGAGTAGTAAGAAGAGGCCTCACCTACTTAGGTTGTATGTGACTGCCTGAATCTCACCTTGTTGTTTTTATTGCTGCCGTCCTGGATCCCCTTTAAGGAAGTCCTTGGTTGTGGAAGGGTCTGGGTTCATGACTGCTGGATTCAAGAAGTCAGTGAGGGTCACTTGATAAATGTCTGATTTCAGAACTTTGTTTAGCAATGACCACAGAGAGGTTTTTCTTATGCTAAAGGAGCTGCCTCTTGAACGCTTCACAGGAGGTATGAAACTCACTTATTGGAGAGGGAATCCTCTGGGAAAAGCTTTTGATAAGTCTTTTAAAAGATGTTAAGAGTAATTTCTTTTAAAACATGCTCAGGCATACCCTATGGACCTTCATTCAGGCAGTACCAGTGATTTCAGAGAAACTGCTTCAGAGGGACAAGGGTTTGGTTTGCTTTAGTTACCCAGTGCAAAAATAGCAAGAGAGAACAAAACCTTATGCTGTCTTCCTTTTTCCTGATTGCTGAGACTTTAGCTGTTAGATGGAAAACAGGACAAGACTGAAGACGTCCAAGAAAGCATAGGTACAAGGGTACAGGGAAGTACACCCCTTCAGAAGAATAATCTACCTCTCAGTCAGAAGTAGTATGTCAATGGTGACTTGAACCTAGTCAGCAGTAAAACAGGGCTATAAAGCAATAACAGGGGCCCACATCATCTGCTGATGAGAAGGTGTCAACCCAAGGCATCCCCAGGAAGAGAAGAGATCACAGAGGGAGCCTGCAGTACTCTAATTGTTGACCCATATTAAGGACACCACCACGATGAAAGCTGCTGGTCACCAACAAGAATAAAACCAATTAGCTCTAAACATGGGTTCTGGCTTAAGGACTGAATATTGGAAACCTTGCATGCCTTTAAAACCAGCAATATATTAGCCCACCATCAGGTATTCTGACTTTCTTTTGTTTTGTGGCTAGGAGGTTAGTGCTTGTGAGGTCATATCTGTGAAATATTGCAAGTTAGCACAGAACTGAGATTAAAAGAAATATAACCTATTGAAAAGAGGATTTTCAAAAGCTCTACAGTCTACCATCAGAATAAAAAAAAAATTCAATAGATGCCTGCTACAGACATGCAGTTCCTTTTCTTATTTAATCCCAGTAACTTTCACATCTTCTGCATCCCATCTGACCAGAGGGAGGCACAAACTGTGTACCCAGAGATGGTAATACACCTGTCACCACCTGCAATATGACTGTCACTGCAGATGTACAAACTATGGCATTTCAAACTGAAGCATTTCTTTCAGTAGAGAAGCCCTCGAAACACAGAAAGTTAAATTAAGATTAGAACAAAATCTGTGAGGATGATTAAAATGAGAATCAAAAGGTTATAAAGCTAAATGCTTTTTCAGAGCCAGTGGTTGTCGTAGTAACCACTTGTACAACTTTTTTTCTTGGAAACACAGAGTAAACACTTATTAAAGTGGGCCTCAGTGATACAGTAAATACATGAATTTATTGCTATTTGAAGTCAGAGCTGGGTGAAGAAATCCAGGAGACACCATTTCAGAATTTGTTTTGCTTCTCAAACCAAAGATCCAATGATACAAAGTCATTCAAGTGACCTAGGAGACAGAGATGCATGTTTATTGTCTGTTTTGGCCCATCCTGGGGGCCCCAAGGCTGCAGCTAAGCAACCACTCTCATCTGGGTCAAACACAAAGACATGGATAGTGCACATAAGGCTATCATGTTGTGAAGAGTATGACATGATGTACAGCTGGCATAGAAAATTTTATTTAAAGAAACACAGTTTCTAATTATTTTAGGTTTTTTCTGTACTAATTAGGTTGTGGTTTTTGTTTGCAGTCAAGCTGTATGAGCTAAAAGTCTACTGGAAAGAATAACACATGATACAGGCTGCGTTCTCTCCAGGCTTTAGCTGGATTGGAGAAACCAGCATCCTGTTAAACAAGATAGCATTAAAATTATACATAAAGTATTCCAAGGTGAATAGTCTGGGTCTGCTAACCCATGCACTTGAACTGCTGTGGGCATTTACAGCTTAAACTGTCAACATATTGGGTGCTTTGGATCACTCCAAAAGAAGAAAAAAGAGGATGTGCAGTCTTGGGACAAATTGATTCAATAAAGACACATGCAAATAGCAAATTCTTGATTGCACGTGAAAATGCAGCCAAATTAAATCATGTGAAGACTTAATTCTGTTTAAAAAAAAAATTAAATCTTGCTTTTAAAGTATTCTTCTAAGAAAATTAATAAAGCAATTTAGTATTTCAAAAAATGAATTTGAAGCGTCTGTGACAGCCACACTTTCTTTATTAAACAGCAGCACTTAACTGTAACTTTGGATATAGACACTCAGCATCTACCTTAGCCCAACGTGAATAAGGAAAACAAAGGCAACTGATTAAAGCTGGTAAAGCAGGGGTCAAGTGTTGGACTCCTAGCCATACTTACTAGAAAAATATTGCTGATATAAACTGTTTAGGAGTGACACTGGATCTACCAAAGTCAGTATCCTCATTGTAAATAACAAAAAGCTGAACAGCTCTTCTCTGGAAACACCATAGAGCCTGCTATAGCTAAGAGGCTTTGGACACTTGACTTCATCCCACTTTCCTCTTACTGCATTTTTCTGTGAAGATTTTTCTTCAGTAAAATAAAGGTGGACACAGCTTCACATCTAGCTCATAGCCAGAGCTACAAAGTTAATGGAGATAAGATAAACTCCTACGTGTTCAAAGTTTGTTTTAGGGGAATAAGATCTGTGCTTCTGCCACGCATCCCCATGACTGCAAAATTAGAGGGATGATGTTGGAAGCAAGGCCTGGAATACCAGTCTTCCCATCACACACTGATGTTTTTTCTTCACTAAGCTATGTGTCAGCCTTCTGCCTATGTGGCTTTATGTTCTCTTTAGACAGAACAAATTCTCTGGGCTGGGATGCTACTCTAAAAAAAACAAAAATTGATGATGACTGCCTCAGCTTCAGCATCTCAATTTCATCCCCTAAAGGCTGTTTTGAGGGTTGCCTTGGGTTATAACGTTTTGGGAATGCAGACTAGCATTCCCTTAGGAACTCCGTCAGGAGGCAACTGAGTATTTTACACTAGGATAAAGTAGTGGGAGAGGGAAAAATTGAATATTGTGGATGGACATAAAGTGTCAATGATAACTTCATTTTCTGAAAATCCCAACTTTGGGAAGTGTTTAGTTTTCTCAATAACACCTACTAAACTAAGCCTCTCTGGGAGACAGATAGAAAACACATTGGCTCCATACATACTAGTAAATCAAATGAGCGTGGGACTGTTTTCTGTCACTGAGTCCAACTGGCATGGAGCAGCATCCATACTCCTAAATTCTCATCTTCCAAAACATGCTAGCAGCAGCCAAATTGCCTGTGATCTCTGAATGACCTTTGGCCTCTGGAAATCCTTACTGTACTCAGCAATTGTTTGGGATAGTGCTCGCTGGTCCAGGTCAAAACCATACTAGGAATCCTTCTAACAATTTAACAGTTAGATGACTGAGTTACTATGTCCAGGAACATTCCCAACACAGTATTTATTAACATAGATGTTGCAATATTCATTCTTCCCAAAAAAAGGCACGGATGTGAGTTAGGAGTTAAGCAGGCTGTCAGGACTGGTGTAGTTTTGGGAATGCAGACAATTAAAGTCAATTAAATTTTTCATTTGCAAGACAGAAGTGTGGATTTTGACATCCAGAATTCACCTAAGACTTCATGTAGGTATATGGTATTATCTTGATCTGACTTTATAGTTCTAATATGGGAAGCATTTTCTGAATGACCAAATGAAGCTTCTAGGCTCACTTTGTTTCATAAAACAGCACAATTTCCCTCTCTTGAAACAAACAGCTGTACAGATGTTTCTCAGCTGCATGAAACATAATACAAAATTTCTTCAGAAAAACAGAATTTGTTCTGTTTTTTCACTCTGCATTATTTTTTCTGCACAACTCAGGATAAAATTCTGGTTTAAAGTACCTATTTCCCATTTATTGTTGAATTGTGATACTAATATATAGCTCTTTGCGCTATTCCTTTCACTATTTTTTCAGATTTTAAATGTCTGAAAAGGAAACTGTAAAGTTGAGCCTGAATCATGACTGATTGAAAAGGACTCCCAATAAAATTTGCTAGATTTCTGACAGAGACGTGAAGCTGCTGTTGCAATGCCGACTGAGGATGCAGAAGTACAGAACCATAGGTTAGGTGTTGAATGTGCTATAAAACCAGAAGTGGCTGATGCAGGAATATGTTATATTAATTTTTCAGTTTTGAGTTGAAGAGCACAGGTAGTCCTACTACATACTGTGAGGAAAGGAAATAATACCTAATACCTTCCTTTGGAGCACTACAGCAAAGAAAACTGGTCCCTTCTTACCACAGATCTTCTTCAGGACATGCCTGATTGCTTTGTAATTGGACACAGAAACCTTCCAGCACAGTTCCCACAGTGACTTACTGGCCTTTTGATGTAGGTTGGGATGCTTACTATGCTGAAAGACTGTAAAAGCAGAAGGGTGAAAAATGCTTGTTTCCCTCCATTTCCAAGGCTTTTACCTGCTCTAAAATGTGAGCTATACATAGCAATAAAAGAGCCATGGATTGTTAAAGCAGTCAAAAAAGTACTGGCCAAGTTCTTGTTGTACAGAACCAGGGACCAAAATACACTTTGAAGAAGAAACAAAGCCCAAGCATCTCCATCAACACACTAGGAAGTGACAGGGAAGACAGGAAGAAACTGAGTTACCCGGATGGAAGGAATCAGTGAAAGAAAGGTAAAAATTTATATTATCAATCTCTCCTCTCAGTATATATCACAGTTATCTAAGCCACAAGTGGAAGCTTCTGAAGTTTGTTCCTCACCTTCTTTCAGTGCCGCAAGCAGCAGTAGGTTGTGTACCTTCTTAGTTCAAAGGATTAGCCAGATTCCTTCAGCATTCAGTGCACAAGAATAAAACATAAGTAGCCTCCTTTTTTCACTCAGAGAAAAGTCAGCATCTGTACTCTCCCTTGTGCAGCTGAAGTAAAATAACTTGGCAAGAGCCATGGGATAAATTAGACCTTAGAAAAGAATCCAGATCTTCAAATTAAAGCAAGTCAGGATGTTTTTATTTTACAATTCTTATGTGCGCACATTGAAACCTGCTGCTTTAGTTCAGTCTAAGTTTTCAGCAGAAACATCATAATTTGAGCTCTTATTTAACGAAAGAAAGTTTCTCAACTATTGAACAGTATTCCAAGTATAGATAAAGAAAGAGAGGAACACGCCTAACTTCAGAGAAGGAAAGATCTATTTCATGTTCCTATACAGAAACAGGCAAAACTAAGTTTCTACATCTCAGATGAGTGCCCTAAGTCCAGGTCTAGTCTACACTTGCAGTTAGGTTACTGTCCACGAATCATTAAAAAAATTTCTGGAATTTCCCTGGGGTAGAAAAGGCCTTTTAATTAATATACTTTTTGCAAGTTGAAAAAGCCTTTTTCCTACCCAGCTCCACTTTTGATTTGCACCCACTATACTGAGCATTGCTACAATTGTCTGGAAAGCAGCTCTTCAGCACACAGAGGCAAATCATTGCTGTGGCCTAGACCTGATCAGTGCAAGAGAGAAAGGGAGAAATCAGGAAGATTTGGTTACTACTCTTTGATTCTCTGCCAGCACTGGCCACAGAGACAGTGTGTGTTAGAGCAACTCTCAGGCTGGTCCAATTTACACAAGATGACAGTGGTCTTAAGGCAGCTAGATGGAATTTTTCTGGAGCATAGTAGCTCTCAGGTCCCATCCTCTCCAACCTCTGAATTTCTTATTTTATAGGCTGCGACTGGTAAGATTCAGGACCATGCCAATCTAATGTCTGCTAAGCACTCCCTTCTGCTGGGAAATTTTCATTTGGCCAGATACAACTGAATTCCTGAGGCACAGAGGGGCCAGCATATGGAACTGAATCTGTCCCAGGGCATTTTTGGTCTATCATCTTGTTAACTCATCAGTTAAGAAAATCTCCTCAGCTTAAAAGAGCCCTGCTGTGGTGTCACATTGTGGTGATCCCACAACTTTATAGTACACTTTGCACTGGAACTCAATGTCACTGGCACATCTCAAAGTGAGAGGTCACAGTAAGGAGCACATCAGCCAAGAAATCTGACAAGATACAGATTTCTTGGTGCTGATGGAGCCAAGATTCACAAAAAAAAGGGTTGATTCTGAAGACTAAAAGATAGCAACACTGCTGGTGATAACCACCATCTCTTACACAATTGCTGCCATGGTTACAGAAGAAAATGTAGCAGAAGAAAACAGGGAGTTAAGTTTTATAAATGTAGGCGCACATGTGCGTGTGTTTACAAAATGACACAGTGAAAATCTTTTACCCAAAAAATATCCCCCCATAAAACTTGTTAAAATAATACCTTCTCACAAAAGAAAGCAAACTTCTATTTCTAGTTAGTATAAATAGTAGTTCAGATAAAAACAAAGTAAGGACTATAACTAAAATTAGCACAAAGTTGCCAAAAGTCCTTTCCTTGTAAGAAGAAATACCTTTAATTTTCAAAGCTTGTAGTTTGTGCTCTCAGTAATGGGCACCAAAACAACCATTCTGTCCAGGAGATGTAACAGGGAACAGAACTGCTCATCCTCCTTCCCTCGCTGACATGTCCTTCCTCATGCAAACTGCTTAGCATCCAGTATACTTCTAGAGACCACTTTCTAATTTTCTAGACCAAAAACTTCATTTCAGAGTCTAATTCTGGTTGGTCAGCAATACCAAATCACTCACCTATCACAAGAATTTTAAAAGACAATATGGAAATTCACTGAAGTAGTCAAAGGCAAAGTAATTCCTGTGCTCTCTGTACATTTAGTTCAAAGGAATATTAGGCAACAATTTCTCCTGGGTAAGAAGAAAGAACTCCTAGACAGATTTCAGTTCAGGATAATTTTCATGTGTTCTACAAATCAACACTGGTCTAATTTCCTTAAGCATAAACCTTTGCTTTCATAGAATAAATATCCAGCATCCAAAACAATTCTCCCATCTTGCAGGTGGAGCACAAAAATGTTGGTAACAGGAAAAGGCAGTAAATTTAGCTTCTACTGTACTTGCATCTCTTTCTTTCTCACTGTACTTCTCAAAACCACCCGCTCATTGACGCAGGTCCTCCAGCAAGTTAAAGGAAAAACATAAGCTCCTTCAAGGATAGGTGGATGAGTTTCTGTACAAAGTCTCCTGTAGGATACAGTGGTTTTGATGGAAAGACAAGAGAGTACTATCCTTCACTGTCTGCAACAGGCAACATAATGTTACATGTTGAATTTAAAAGGTTACACTTCTTTGTCATGAGCTGCTCCGTAGTTCTTATCACTGGTATCTGCTTCCTAAATTACTAGAGGACAATTTACTTCCATGCAACTGAGTCATAGATGTCAAAGCAAACAAGCCATCAGTTTTTGGTGTCAAAATTAAGACTTTACTGGCCAATTTTTTCAATATACTAAGTATTGCATAAGTATTCGTATGTTGAAAGCACAGGGATCAGAGATTCCAATGACGCATATGAGGATTCAGCTTTTCTTCAAATCAGAGCTTATGCTCTTCTGTCTGAGATGGAGAAAATGAGTCATGCATGTGCAGTAACTACATGTAAGAGACCAGGAATAAACAAAACCTTCACCACCTAATCCCTTTGTAGCAGATGCAAAGAAAGAATCCAATTCTTTATTACAGCTTCATAATGTAAATGTGCTTGTGATTTTGGCAGCCCTTTCGACCTTCTGCTAAGATTGGGCCTTTTAGGTAGTCACTATCAAGCCTGATTAATTTCCAGAGCAGCTCTACTCAGTGTACTGAACACTGATCTTCTGGAAACAGGACTACAGACAGAGGTAAATCAAGTGAATGGAGTAACTGGGAGAAACAGAAGGCTGCTCTAGTCTGTGAGAATGGGCTTCTAGACATGAATGAGAAGAACACTTTGCATCCAACAGATATCCTTGAAATTTCATGGCACAGTGTAGTAACAGAATCTACAGAAGTGCTAGACCTGCATGGAGAATATTCACATCACCCAGCCTTGGGAAGCTAAACTAGTCAGCAACTCCTTTCTAGGCAACTAAAGAAATTAGGCCCAGAGGTTTATTCAAAACCAGGAAGGGGCCTTAAGAGATCACCTAGCTTGTTTCTTATCCTAAAATGAAATCAGCCATTACTTATGTAGTTGTACCTCCAGAACCTGTCATTGAAGGTGAAAGTTTCACAACCTCCCAAGGCAACCAAACAGTTCACAGTTCTTAGTGTCAAAAAAGTTTTCCTATCCTTACCTGTATTGTTATCAATTCAACTCAAGTCTCTTTTTTAATCATCATTTTGGTCCTACCCACAGTGGTCATAAGTAAAATAGTCTTTTGGAGTGTGAGTCAGAAGAAGAGTGAGAACAGAAGGTTTAGAGAGGTCTGCTCTGTAGTGTGTCCAGCTCAGGGTAGTGCCTAGCCATAGAGACAGACCTCATTAGTCCTTCCAACTGGAACTACTCTAGTCTAGTCTAGTCTAATTATTTTTAAACAGTTGTATTTCCCTTTAGGTTCCTTGTCATGGCAAGAATGAGAAAAAATCCCTATGTTTTTCAGCTCTGAAATATATAAAACCCATGGCCAGCTGAAAAGTAAAGAGCAAAGGGAAGTGGAAAAGGAAAGAAAAGCCAGTGGCACACAATGTTTTAATTAATAATAGAATGCTGGAACTGGAAATCATGAGAAGAGTCAATATCCTTTACCTCATAATAAAAATGGTCTTAAAACCTTTTAATATTATTAAACTAACAGTTTCAAATGCTTTAAAATTCTATTCCCCAAGAGGCTGGAGATGTGAAAACTTACGGAGTCTTTTTCAATAGCGGAATGGCTGATGTGACAAAGAGCATGACTCTCTTTTTAAATCTTGACTTACGTTTTTAGCTGATTTTTCTTTATTTGAAATCATGGGAAATTAGATGCTTATAGCCTTGGGGAGAATTTGCTCACACTCTTCAGCAAGAGCACTTTCTTATTTAACTGGAATATATTAAGTGTGGGCAAAATGATCTCAATATGTACCGCAAAAAATAAAAATGTTTAATGAATAGTGGCATGCCGGGACCACTACCACTAGGGGCTTTGGGGAAACCTTGGTGGTCTTCTCACTTTTGCAGAGGAGATTCAGGGCCAAATCCTTGGAGAGGCTGCACACTATTTAACACAAAGCCCAGGAAAGGAACAAAAGGTGGTACCACCTAACTGTGAGAGGATTTTAAAATCCTAGTGTCTGAAGACCTTTTATGCCAAATCAATAAAATGTTATTATACCTTTAATCTCATTGTAAAAAAAATAATTAAAGGGACTTTAGATTCCCAAAGCACTTGCAGTAACCATAATTTTCCTAATATTCATATCTCAACCTCATCACCAGTTCTCCAAACACTAAAAGAGCTAACGATGTATTTATTTTGATGATGTTTTCTAAGGCCAACTTTTCCTTCATTTAATTTTTCTTGTGGGAAAAGAAATGAGATCATTATCACTAGAGGCAGCTTTCGGTAAGTTTAAGACTTGCTCTGATCTCATTCTTTTACACAGTGGCTGTCCTGTATGATGTCTAGACTGTTAAGTGATATTTAGACTTTTAAGCAGTCCAAATACTGCTAAACTTCATGAGGGCTTTCCACTTCTGTTAGACGAGAGACAAACACCTTTATATCTGTATTCCAAAAGTCCCATTTTCTACTCATAAAGTCAATTTTTCAAAGATCACCTTTTCCTTTGGTTACCATTAGGAAAAAAAAAAGCATCATTTCATTGGGCAAAGGAAAAAAACATGCACTCGATTAACAGTTGATGAACACACTGCTAAAAATAAGTTCTACTTGTTTTCAGTTAGGGACAATTTTGTGGTGTAGAAATATTTTTTCAAGTTTTCTCTTCTCACCACGGAACTGATTTATTGACAATCAATTAGTGCTTTCAGATAAATCTCTCGTGCTTACAGCAATATTTCTGCCTCACTTATTCTTTAACTGTTTCGTTTTATATTCTCATAGACTTGTGAAAATTAGTTATTGGAAAAGCCATTTCTTCATCTTTTCCATCTTGAAGGTCAATGCCAGAGTCCTCCTTATTTTATGGTTTGAGAGCTTTGTTCAGGCTCTTTTTATATATCCCAAAGGATGGGTATTCTACCACTTTTCTTGGAAAACTTTCTACAGTTTAATAGACTTCATTATTAGCAAAAAAATCCCATAAATCAACCTAATTTTCCTATGCTACATTTAAAACTGTTATTCTTGTTAGTTACAGTGTCCTGGCTCACTTGGCATGATCCCACATCCTTCTTTTCTTTTTAACATCTTTCAAAATTCTTGGCTTAGTTTTCTCCCGTACTAATTGTTGTTACTTGTTCCTTGGGATCAAACTTTTTCTTGTCAGGAGACACACAGATAATGCTGGGGACATGCTGTCTACAGATATTTGAAAACTTCTACTAGCAGTTTTTAGCTGTTTTGAAAGCTACATAACATCACCTAATATTATACTGTGGTAATTGGGTACAGACAGACCCAGGTTTGCAGAATGCTTGCCTAGTAAAATGTGCTTTATTTGCATTTACTTCTGCTAAGGTGCCCGTGTTTGTTCAATCAGACTATAAAAACTGATAAAAAGCTGAGAGGCAACACTTTTCCCTGTTCTTCCCTTCAGGATCTTTCTCTGTCAAATTACAAAACACAAAACTGAACATCATAAAGAAGACAGTGAAGCACAACTTTATAGAATCATAGAATGGTTTGGGTTGGGAGAGACCTTAACGATCATCTAGTTCCAACCTCAGTGCCATGGGCAGGGACATCTTTTATTAGACCAGATTGCTCAAAGTCGCTTGAACACTTCCAGAGATGGGGCATCCCCCACTTCTCTGGGCAACCTGTTCCTGTGCCTCACATTCTCACAGTAAAGAATTTCTTCCTAATATCTAACCTAAACCCACTGCCTTTCAGTATAAAGCCATTATTCCTTGTCCTATGACTACCTGCCCTTGCAAAAAGTCCCTCTCTGGCTCTCCTGTAGCCCTCTTTATGCACCATTCAGTACTTCTGGTACTGAACAACCTTTCAGGTGTGTCATGTTTCTGTCCACGATGTGTGTTTGCCAGGTTTGAACAGCTGCTGTCTAAAACCCTCGGCAGTGTTGCCACTGAACAGCCAGAGAGGTTCTTATGGAACATAAGGCAGGACCATAAAGACACTATTTTTCCTTTCATCAGTAAAGCTGTTTCAGTTAGCAGAAAGGTAGATTAAACTATTCTCTCCCTCTAGAGACTTTACTCCTTTTATTGCAAGATATCATATCAGAGAAAAAACAACCTGTGTGTCTTCTCTACACTCTTGTGTACCTCCCAAGGCCAGCACAATCTGACTCCTGATACCTTAGTTTTGTCCAGTTTCAGTAGGAAAGGTAACTTTGTAAAAACAAAGGTAGTTAAATTATTGTGTGAAACGTGTCAATTTGAAAGAGTAAACATCAAAGTTGTCAGATACTTCCTGAAGGACAGGTTAGAGCAATCAGTTGGAAAGCTCCTACAGCAAATCTGTTGCTGGAGGAATAGGAAATGTGTCTGCTGGCGAGATATATGAGCAAGGGGTGTAGGAAGCAGGGTCTTCAGCAGGAGTTTAACAACCAAACATATGCACTAGCTAATGAGAACCAATACATTTGAGAAGATCCCTAATACACTGACAAATAAACTTTTACTAGGAAGCGTGGCAGAGGGTGGGGGGGAAGATGAAATCACAAGTTTATGCGGTATAAAGAGTTTCTAAGATAATCAAATTTTTATATGGACTTGCTATTCCACAAATCTTAAAAGGTTTAGCCAAGTTCTCTGAGAAAGCACTGACTTTGCCCAACTTTTCCTCAGGTCAAAATTACCTTCTATTCTGTCTTTTTGAACATGAAAAACCTCCAAGACAAATGATGATACCAACGTTTTTTGTCTTGCAAATGCTGTTTGAGCAAATGAGATAAATCTGCTGCGTATAAGACAATTTGGGGAAAAATCTTGTGATCAGGCTTCATAGAACTGGGACTCTATCCAACACTTATCATGGTGTTTTTCCTATAAATCTCAAAATCCTCATGTGAAGATGATGACTGTATAGACACAGCATTTGCATGGAAAAACTGAGCAAGAAAGTGCTATAATAATCTGGAAACAATTCTTCAGTGTGCTGTTCCTTCCAATAACACCACTTATCTACAGTGCACTGTGACAAAGATTCCAGATTATGATTCTCTTAAAAGTCTGACTTCCTGTATAATTTTAAAACAAGTAGTTCTCTGGGATTTTAAAACAGAAGTACAAACTAGAGGTAATAAAAGACATAAAATTTCACTTGTCTAACCAGGTTCTTGGTTACATGCTTTTTTGCCAGGGCAGCAAACATTCATAGTTTATGAATTTATCCAAGTGTAGCTGTAGAGTTTGCAATGCATTTCTGCTGAGTATATTTAATACTCAGGAAGTTTAAGTGTTTAGGTTCAGATCTTCCATGATACACGGGTGTCTGCATTCCCACTTACACATTTAAATTACACTTTGGCTTCTTTTATGTTCTTCAGCTACTTGACTGCCACTTAATCCAGGGAGGATCTAAATTTCTGCGGGTCTGTATATGTGCAGATGAGCCACAGCTGGTGAGCTGCTTGAAACCCCCGCCATGCTCCAAGTGGAACACGAACTTGCTCCAAGTGGAACACGAACTTGATCCCAAGATGCCTGGTCCCAGCTGAGAGGCTTAACTGTTTGAGTAGTGGCCACTGAGGAGCAGATCCTTCTTGTTCTCTCCTGAAAAAATTTGTTCCATTTGTAGAAACAAATTTCTGGGCAGATGGATTGAGTTCTTGTTCCACACTACTAATATGCAAAGACAGTTTTCCTCAGTTTTTACACAAAGTAAAATTACTTTTCTGCATGTCCAGCTAGAAAAGAGGATAAAAATTCCCTGGAGCAAGACTTTCTCCTCTGTCCTCTCCATCCTTCTTCTGGAAATAGAAAACTCCCTGCTTATTTCCCAAGATCAGCTTCTTGGGTGCCTGCAGATGCTGAAAAGGCTGGCAGAGAAATTTTCCTATATTTTGCAGCTGCTTGTGAGAGTCTCCTTTCTCACGCAAGCTAGCTGTAAACAGTGTAGAGGGTTTTGTAAACCAAGACTTTCTCTCGCAGGTGCAAACTTGTTATGCACAGTCTTGTTTTCCACATTGAAGAAAATATTTTGAAATAGGTGTCATAGCATTCAGCCAATCACTCTGGGAGGTGTATGGTCAGGCACCCAATAATGTCATTTCTCTATTGTGAACCAAGTTAATGTAAATGAGGTGATAATTAATTAAATAACCCCATTTATCCTGGACTGCCATGTCATCCTTCGCGCTGTCCCTGCGGACAACAGTGACAGGTGCCTAGCTGTTCCACAGTGATTAAAAAGCCTGGACACCTAACCTAGGACTGAAACTTCTATAACATGCCTTCCACTTAAGGGGTAGGCAGTGTTTCACTAAACACTGCTTTACCTAGGTGCTTTAGAGACTTGTCATGAACTCCTAAACCCATTTAATTCAAAGACAAAACCTTTTCAGTGTCTTTGAAAGCTCCAGTATCTGTGAGATAAGCAGCAAACCACTTAAATATTTAGTTTTAAAAGCAGTCCCTGAAAATAGATCCAAGAAAGGTCAGTGGAGAGACCTATCATGGCTCATCATGCAGATCACAACACTGCCTGGCATTTACCATCAGACATGTGGTCGTAAATTTGGTTGGTAAAAGGAGTGGTAGTGACAGCGCCCTTCACTATTTTCTGATTTTAGCAGAACCCTTCTGTCAAATTCTCTATTTTCAAGGGCAGACTGTGATCCTAGTGAATTTACTGGCTGAACTCTTACAGCTCCAGAGCAGTGGATATGAACTTTGCCAGCTCAGGGTCAGTAGCGCTGAATAAGCAAGCACACTGCCATGGACATGCTTTCATCTCCCTCTAAATCCAGGTCGTAAAAGCAACAGGCATAGGTTTTAAACACTTTTTTTTTTTGGTTTCTCACAGCCATAAGTAATCTGCAGAGCACCTAAACTGCCTGGAAACACCTACAAGGGACCATTACTCCTTTGAGACTGAGGCACACTTCTCCAATATCCCAAGGGGATATTTCTGGCAGTGTTTGAATAAGCTTCTGTACATGACAGCAAATGAGTACAACAGGTACATTGCTGGCTGCTTTTTGCTCCCTCATCTTTTATAGAAAAATCAGACCAGATTTTGTGGCTGAATATATTTTCATAGAATTTATTTTGGTTTATCCATTGAAGTTAAAAGAAAAAAGGGAGTAAAGTCTCAGGTTTGTTCTGGAGTCACGTGCTGACATGCCAAGTCCACCTCAATTCAGCCAGGGACAGTTGAGACCTATTCTTCTCCTGAAATATATGGCATTTAAATGAATGATTAGCCAGAATTTTCAAGCAAAACAATTACTTCCTTTCCAAAATTGAGAGTTCAGTATCTTCATAAATGCGTGCTTATAGCATTGCACTGTGAATGTTAATTTGGATATCTGAAGAGATGTCTGTAATGTCATTATACAAAAGTTCGCTATATACCTTTCATTCCTCTGTTATTGCCATTCCATCTAATTTTACTCTCTTGAATTTTTCAGAATTTGTAAGTTACTAATGTTCAGTTCCTTCTTTATTGTTAACAAAAGAAAGGCTTTCTTGCAAAAAAAAAAGTTCTCTTTAGATGTGTGTATTACTGTACTTTTTTACTCTCCTAGGAGGGTAAAAAAACCACTTGCATACAATTCTACCAGCTCAAAAGGTTCACAACAGAAATAACATGTAAGTTCAATTTTCAGCAGAGGATGCCCTAATATTAAACATCAAAAGTTAGACAAAAAGTTAGACAAAAGAATATTTTGGATGAAAAGGCAAAAATTGAATTACTTCATTCTACTTTAGAAGTCAAACTTTTGGAAATATAAGCATAAGAGTACCATAGAAATAATTTAGAAGAAAACATTAAGTAATATTTGATATCTATTTATTAGTTAGACAAAAAATCTCTGTCTTTTTTCCTTCATTGCAGGCTTATCTTTTTCTACAGGAAAGATAACTCGGTTTCAGTCTTGCTCCTATACAAACTTTAAACCAAAGCAGAAGGGTTGAAACTTACTTTTAGAGATTGCAAAGTAACAGAACTTCCTACTATTTTTTTCCAAGCAATATGTAATCCTTTCCTTGGTCTCACCATGACTACAACCTTTATAAACATACCATAAAATTTACTAAAGTCATTCAGGGGCTTGGTTTCTAAACTTACTGGATTCCCATCAGTCATATTCTGCTTGATGGCAGCTGTGAGACTGTTCGCCTCTGGAGTGTTACTCAGAAATTGACAGTAGAAAAATCCATTCCATCATTATAGAACGTATGGTTCTATGTACAGAGAACCTCATGAGTATTTTGTGTGGTCTGATCATCATCTTTCATGGCACCACACAAATTAGTTCAGTAAATGTTTACAGTCACTGTTTTTGATACAAAATGTGTAAAGAGTTATCAGTACAAGAAGCTTTTTTTCATGAGCTATAATGCTGTGACACGGGTTTAGTTAATTTGCAGAGTATACATACTCGCCCCATGCTTCTCCATTGCAGGAGATCTGGATACGATAGAAAGTCATAAATCTCAGTACTAAACAGGAGTCAAATCCTTGCAAAAAGCTGCCAGGAACTTCTCTATCTGTCCTTATGTGCGAGTGATCAGTAAGGCTGAGACTTTTCAGCTACTACGCAGTGATGCCCTTTGCAGCATTCAAACTCTCTGTCCAAAAGATAACTCATGTGCCAATAGAAACAATATAAAATCAGCACAGGACTTGACTATGATTAATTTATTGTGCTTTTGCCACTGTGGGTGCACAAGTTTCAGCAGCAGTGATAGTTGAAGCAATTTTCTCCAGTTTCTTTCCTAACCTTGAAAGTCCTTCTGATCCTTGCACTGCATTTACTACAACAAATCAGTTATCTGGTCAGATTCAAAATAAACTAAAAAGGAGAAACTTCCCAAACAGACATGGACCCTATGGTTTAACACAGCTAACACATTGTCCAAGTGCACCTCTCCATGTTACTGCATTATCACACCAGGATAGACTACCAGTCTTCCTCATTCGTGGATGGTAGGAGGTGTTTTGGGCTCTGATATAATCAAACTAGATGTGGCTACAAGAAACTATACTTTTTTTTCCCTCATACTTACATTCTGAAGATTAATAATTCAATTCAAGTGGCCACGTGATTTGCAATTCTCAGTGGAACACCAGAGAAATCTTGACATCCCATGATGCACAGTGCAGCTTTTCAAAAGCTGGGATGGAATGTTTTTTTGTTGATTTTTTTTTCCCCCTGGAAGTTCATGGAAGTCTCCAGGTAGAAGAATTTCCCACATTTTATTCTTCAATTTAAAAACAATTCATCAGCTAATCTTTACTGCACAGAAAATTGAATCCTGCTTGGACCAGTTCCTTTTCTGTTAGGAGAAAAATATTATAATTTTGCTCATCCAAAGAAAACTATAACTCAATGAGTAAAATGTGTGGAGGAAACAGCAGCTTAAATACTTTCTTGCTGATGAAATGACATCATCAGGATGAAACAGTTATGTGGTCTCCTTGAATAGGTGTGCACCCAGCCACTCTGACTCTTACCATTTCCTCAAATTGACCCTAAAGGCTCACATGGTTATGTCTGTGCTAATCTGCATGATCCACCCTAGCATGCCGACTCTGCAAGGACAGCTGTATTGCTGCAATCAGTTGAAATGCTTCTTTTGAAAATGTGGTCATTCAATACATATCTTCTAATGAGGTATTACTATAAGGGCTGCACTGTGTAGTCCCTTTAAGGATAAACTTACTCCAGATGAAAAGGATCATCTGGTTTAAAATGGTTGATTATTTTTTCCTGATTTACTTTCAGCTAAATATAACAAGAGATAAGATACATAAGCTTTCAAAAACAGGGCCAAATCCTGCAGTCTGCACAGTCTGACTGAAAATGTTACATTTACCTGATAAATAAGTATTTGTGAAATGTACCCACAAATTCCAGAAAAGTAGACTGAAAATTATAACTGAAAAGTCTGGAGATCTCTCACCCAGTCAGGCCCCGACAAATCATGTTGTTGACTCACACCACATCTACCAGACCCACTGAAGCCAGTAATATGGAAAGAAAATATCAAAGGAAAGGATGTCCTTGTAAGATTTCCATACAAAACACCAAAGTAATGCCATCATAGCAGTATTATCCTATGCCCGCTTTTGTCATGAAGCAGAAGTGGTAATGTCAATTAAATGGCATATAATGTTCAAAATAACCTTCTTATCCAAATTGTTATTTCTCATAACAAATCAAAAATATCTTCAAATTTTGTACAAAAATGGAAGTGAGGTTGCTCCTCATTGACTATTCCCTTCCCCACTCTCACTCCTCCCTCCTCTGAACTTCTGTAAAACCTATGACATTAATTCACAGCAGCTTTCTCATTTTGTGCTTTTCTGCTCCTAAACTTCCTTAGGAAAGACTCAGGACTATGCTAATTTCTTCTACTCTTTCGCTTACATTAAAATGCTGCTTCTGGAACCAAACAATAATTCTCATCCTTTGTTACTTTTTCCCATACCATCAATTCCTGAAACATATTTTGAAACATTTACTAATTCCTTGATTGTTCTTCCACTACAAAATAGCTGAATATTTCTGGAAAGAGAGGATTTATACATCATAAATAATGCAGTGTATGGGTAACCCAATCATTTTCTTACACCTGTTTGGCAGCAAGAGTTTTCATTGTATTTGAAAGCTACTGTATAACCAGAAGATTTCCCTTTTTGCTGAAAAAAAAACCCCAACAAAACACGCTCAGTGCACTGTAAAGATACCTTCTTTCTTGACCTTCTTTCTTCAGGAAAACTGCATTTGATTCAATTACAGAAGATTTTCAAAGGTGAGTAGGTTAAAAGAATTTTTCCATCTGCATTTATATGACCAGAGTTCCTGTTTCAGATGTTGAAACAATTCTAAAAGGACAAAAATAATTATTTGAATTATATAAAAAAACCCTGTAATGATAGCTACTTCCTACTATGTTATAATCCATTGTTTCTGTATGCCCACTGAGAAGTAATGCCGATGTAACTTATTTAGAAAATAATATTATTTTCTGCTTGCTTCCAGCAATGTTTTTAATGGAGCTGCTCATACTATATCTAATGTGTTTAGTTACAGTAGCCATGAAAACCTCCAAAAGAGTATAAGGCTTTGCAGCTTCAACATATAACAAGTTTAGAAGTCTCTGGGAATGATGAGCCGCCCACCTAATTTTTACGGTAGCACCCCACTAGAGTAAACACAGACATACAAACTTAAAAAACAAAACATTTTTTCAGCAGATTAACAGCTAAACTAATCTCTTTTGACTTCATATGTCTCACTATCTAGCTCTGATTAAAGCTTTCAAGAATTCTAGCAGAGCCCAAAAATTGAGATTCTTTAGAAAAGCCAGATCCAGAGCCCCAGTACTAAGAACATCCAACTACCCATCCCTTGCCCAGCACAGAATCACAGAATGGTTTGGGTTGAAAGGGACATTAAAGATCATCTACTTCTGCCCCCGGGCTATGGGCAGAGACAATTCCCACCAACCAGTTTGCTCAGGGCTTCATCCAACCTGGCCTTGAACACTTCCACAAAAGGGGCATTCACAGCTTCTCTGGGAATCCTGTTCCAGGGCCTCACCACTCTCAGAGTAAAGAATTTCTTCCTTATATCCAATCTAAACTTACTTTCTTTTCAGTTTGAAGCCATTCCCCCTTGTCCTGTAACTCCATGCTCTCTTAAAAAGTCTCTCTCCATCTTCCTTGAGGACTCCTTTCAGGTACTGGAAGGCTGCAATTAGGTCACACCAAAGCTGTCTCTTTGCCAGGCTGAACAAACACAATTCACTCAGCTTTTCCTCATAGGAGAGATGCTCCATCCTTCTAAACAACTTGATGGCCTCCTCTGGACTTGCTCCAGCATGTACATGTCTTTCCTGTGCTGGGACCCCAGAGCTGGATGCAGCATTGCAGGTGGGGTCTCACCAGAGCAGAGCAGAGGGGCAGAATCCCCTCCCTGGCCCTGCTGCCCACGCTGCTTTGGATGCAGCCCAGGACACATTTGGCTCTCTGGGCTGTGAGTGCACATTACTGGGTCATGTCCAGCACCAGCACCCCCAAGTCATTCACAGCAGGACATCCCCCAGTCTGCATTGAGACCAATATCTTAGATGAAAGAGAGAGAAAGAAAGAACCATCCCACACCAAGATTTACTGAATATTTTTGCTTTGTATGTTTTATTTCATTAAAACACTGTTGTAAAATTTTTGTTTTGCTATCATCTCATTCCTCTGTCTTTACAGAGAAAAAAAATCATAAAATGAAAGGAATATAACAAGGAAATCTAATTATCTCACGGCTCTGTAGCATTTGCTTTAAAAACAAGAAGATTTACCACACTCCAAATGGACTGTTAATTAAAATTTGAAAAACTCTGGATGAGAAAACCTACTATTCCATGTGAGACGAAATGTAAATTGAGAAAAATTCTGATCGATGAAAAAACCGTCCTTCTGCTTTGAAACAATCTAACCTAATAAAATTGATGTGTGGAAGTATAAGACTACAAGGTTTTTTAAAAGAGAGAGTTAAACTTACCAAAACAAAGCAGAACAGGAAAACATTTTAAAAAGGACAGAATTCATGAAAGTTTTGAAACTGGCGTAATGCTACAAACTATGGTGTGAATGTGAGATCAATCAAAATAGCAGAAATGTAAATCGCATCACATTTACAGTAAGATGAAGAAATTCATAACACAGTTTACTCCATTGTAATTAATGTTTTGCTATGTCTAGACCAGCCTCCCACTATTTCTTCTCTGTACACCATGCATATTTTACTTAAACAACTGTAGTCTAGACCCATCTTTAAAATGCCGTGTTTGGGAAAATTCCACCTAATGTAACCAAAAGCTGGCTTACACAATTCACTCTTTTAGGAGCTAAGACTCAAAAGGACTGGCCTTTTAACCTAGTCTCTCAATACATGTAGGACAAGCTCCTCATATGTCTTGTCAAAACACACAATATTCTTAGCATTTGTAATATCTGGAAAGTGAAAGAAAAAGAACAAACCCTCTGTAACATAAACATTCAGAGAACCAGGTTTTAATATGAAACATTGAACAGCAAGATCCTCCAAATGAACTAACCTAAGATTTAACATATGATTGAAACCTAGTACATTCAGTATAGCAATCTGGTAAAAACAGGTCTGATAGGAAATAAAGAAATACTGCTTTAGTCAGTTCATCTCTACAGAATCCTAAGATTTCTCCAGATATTCTGGATATACAATGAAACAGAATGTGAACAGCATGCAACTATATTTAATAGAGGCAACTTAAAATAGAATTCACCTGTATGTATCTGAACACAAGACAGTTTCCAGCACCTCTTATTGAAACCAGTTAGCTTTTCCTTTCTTGGCTTCAAAACAGCAACTGTGCTCCCCCACAGCTACCACAATTAAGTCATATTCCACAGAGGAAGGATGAGAAATCCTTTGGTCTAGATCGTATCTTGCTTTAATTATGATTCAATTCAAAGTAACATATCCAAGTAACATATCCTGGCAAAATGAAGATGTTGTGCTCACTACCAATGACTGCAAAATCTTCTGGCACTCAAAAAATTTACTTGTATCAGGAGATGAAAAGCTGGAAGTATGGGAGTCAGTGTAAAGTCAGTCATCCTTTCCACAGAGTTTCTAATGATTCTGACTTGGACACATGCCAGATTTCCTTAATAATATCAAATAATAACATGGAGGAGCACTTTACTCCTTGCAAATGGTCAGTCATCACAGATCAAAATTTAGAAAATCCAAATAAAATAGATCAAGACTTTTTTGGCGAGGAAGTAGACAAAATCTCTACTGCTTCACTTCTGAAATAAGTGAAGAAGGAAAGGGCACCTATGGAGACTGTCCAGCCTAATATTTCTGGGGTAGGTAGGGAAGTTTTGAAATTGTTCCACCATATTCTGGATGTCAATAGGCTCAAAACATCATTCAGCAGACAAGAATAACTACAGCAAGAGCAGCTCATACCTCATCCTGTGCTAGGACCTTTAATGTGGGAAAGTAAAACCAGATGGTGCAAATCTGGTTGTCCCCATGACCAGGATTTAATTCTTTTTGTTCATGGAGTGACATACAAGGACCTGAGTGAACTAGAGAAACAGATCAAATATCTTTCACCTTGTTGTGTACAGCAGAGAGTCTTCGGGACTCTGTGTTCTGTTTTTGAACTCAATATTCTGCATTTGCAATCTTGCTCTTTTTTTAGTTCAGAAGATGTTTACAGTTCTCAGCTATGAGAAAGAAAACACAGGACTAGGATCTGAGGCTGGGTCTTGCCAGGACTGACATTCAATGGGCTGACTCTTATTGTAGAAGAGTACCCACACATATATGTCAGCATGTATGTGTGCACTCAAGAAATTTCACTTTATCTCATGTGCAGGTTACAATATTTATGTATTTTTAAATTCTGTCCTAGAAGAACTCTTCAGCATTGTTTCTTGGTAGGAACAATTCTCTAAATACTTTGCTCTTGAAATTTTACTGAATTAAGGGTTATTATTCTGGGACACACTGAGACCAAACAAGTTGAAAATGTTATGCACTGAGCCCTTGGCAAATCAAAGATGTATGCTGCTGCAAAATTGGCTATATAAGATCCTAGGAAATTCCAAAAACGTTTTCTCCTCTTGATAATAAATAGCTGATTTTATATGGCTTGTGATACACCTTCATAAAATAAAATAAGTAATTAAAATGTATTTATTTTTCTTTACATAAGAGAACTGTGTGATCTGAGACAAAATAATTGGTATGAAACATTTAATGATTTATGCATTTTGATGGAATCCACAAAATAAGTGTATGTTTGTAGACTATTTAATTTCCAATTTATTAACAAGCAGGAAGCAAGAGAAAAAGCATTATATGTTCTCCTTCTACCAGCCTCTTGCAGGAAAGCAAACTGGTTGGAAAAGATCCAGAAGAGGAGTTGAGTTTTGTGTCTCTGAATTTGGGATGAGGCAACTGTCAGGGCTCTGTGCCAAAAAGGTGTTGGCTGCCATCATGGCTGTACCCAATGTGGGCTTAGAACAGGAAAGTGTTTCTATTTATTTTTAGTTGTTTTCTTACTCCTTCTTCTTTTGAAGAAGTTCTTATAAAAACTTTTATCTTGTCATCATGTGTAAATTATAAAGTATATTTTCAGTATTAGACCGTTATGTCCACCCCACTGTGGGTTATATATCAAGATTCCTGCAGCTGTTCTGAAGCGTATTTTACTCTGAAGATACTCCAAAGTTCTGGTTGACTTGACTTGGACTAAGGATTTTGCCATTATATGCTTTATGAAAGGGAGACTGGTAAATGTCTGGACCTTGGAACTGACTTTGTGATATTTGGACTGTGTGTACACATCATGTGGTGAATTAGCATGTGGTGTTCTTATGCAAACAATAAAAACAAACAAAGAAAGAATTAAAAGTGCATTTAAGAAAAGGAGTTTCAGCATATGATTAAAACAATCCCATAATAGCAACAACTTTGCGGTAAAGGTATATACTTGCCAAAAATATGTGCTAGTGTGGAAGCTGAGCATTCAAAACCCTCAATTTAGCAGGAGGGCAGATGCTGTTACTTAGTTAACATTGAATATCACAATTAGCAGCTTCAGAGCAAGACCAAGCAGTCAAAAGTATTGGGGAAAAACCTTGCTTCCATTTTCAGCAGTGTAGATCACTGTATGGCTTTGATTTTACACCAATCCAAACAGGTAAAATTTGACCCATAATGTGTCTACAGACAGACAGTAAAAAAAATAAAAATGCTAACAATTTAAAAAAAAAAAAAAAAGTCAAAAATCCTAAAAAGTAAAAATTATGGAAATTTCAAAAGGTTCACCTAAAAATTCTCCATCTCACTAATTGATAATGTCCCTTCAGCAACTGCAATGCCCACCCAGCTGTGCCCCTAAGAAACTCTAATGCTTAAAGATAGTAACAAGAATGGCTCTTATTACTGGAAACAAGATATACAATTCTGCATTTTTTTTAATGCTGATCTCTTCAATGTTAAAAATTTCTGTTATTTACCTCAGTTGAACTAAGATTTGGATCCTATTGCAGAGTAGATAACAGATAAACAGAGAAAATGAATTGCCTCTCTAAATCATAACTGAGGACATAGTAATGTAAAGAAGTTATTGTCTGCAAATTTTTAGTAGCTGGTTTTCGTTCAGATCAAAAGGCTTCAGTTCTTAGAACTGCTTATATTGGAGGTTACATCTGTTCTTCCTGGACTTTCTGCAAGGGGAAGGGTTTTTCCCAATGCTTTTGGTCAAATCTCTCATCTGCTACTTATGTTCTGTACAGATACGTTATTTAACTTCAACAATAACCAAAAAAAGTATTTGGACTTCAACAAGGCTCTATTATTTACTACACTTATACTTCTCTGCAGCTAAAACCAATCAACTACTGTGAAATATTTTCCACAAGGATTAATTCGGATTTTTAAGAAGAGACATACTTTTTAGCTTAGCTTTTTCCAAGTCAATGAAATGAAGTTTATCATCAGGAATATGGATTTAAGCACACTTCAGAAAGTGTTTACTGAAAGGCATATTTACATCTGTCTTCTGTAAGCTTCCAGCTAAGAATTATTACATATGTTCAACTAGGATGAAGAAACATGGCAAACTAACTGGCTGATTACAGACTTGCCTTTCAAAGCAAAAACAGACAGCTGCTCAGTGAGCTAAAAACCAAGACTTACCAAAAATCACAGAATCACAGAATGGGTAAGATTGGAAGGGACAATTGGAGGTACAACCTCCAGGCTCAAGCAAGGTCCCCCAGAATATTCAACAGAATATTCCACAATTCTGAATGGTAAATATACTTGAAGAAACTGAATTATATATCAGTAGTTCATGATAAAGAAGAAATATTTTGTGAATTATTTGCTCAGCAATGTTTTAGACTACTGCAAGCTGAAAAGTTGTTTTAAATAAGAAAACTTGGTGTTGAAAAGAAACATCATTTAAAAAGATGGTTAATAATGAGAATTTCAGAGACGCTACAAAATTTGATCTATCAGCGCACAAGACAGTCTTATAGGGTAACAAAATCTAATTCCTCAGCAGATAAACTGAAAAAGATACCTGAAATTGAAAAATATGAAAATGGGATAAAAACTACTTTTTAGTTGCTTAGGATGCCTTCTGTTATCTTGCTCTTCTGAAACTTAAGGAATATATTGCAATGTAGATGAGCCAACAATTCTAGCATGTTTGAATAGTAGACCATTGTTACCTAATAAGAGTAATTTAAACAATTTTTGGCACGTCTCCATAGATTCAGTGTTGGATTCTTTTTTCTCTTAATACTAAGGAATACTTTCAAAGAAGGATTCATGCAGATTTGCAACAGGGTTCCCAAACCCAATGATTTAGAAACCACATTATTTGAAAGATTTAAGCATGGCTAATCAAATTTTAGGTTGACTCATTTGCATGAGCTCTTTATTGCTAGAAAACTGTATTTACAGGTTTTGGTCAATTTTTCAGATTTATCACTGATCATTGTGTTAGGGGAAAAAAAATACACAGAAAATCATGTATTAAGATAGTACAAATGCTGTAAGCTACAGCAAATCCATCACAGCAGCAGTTATAGGATTGCAGGTTGTGGATGGGAAGAACTGCACCTTATTTACCTAGTGCTAGAATTTGAATCATCATGATTCATTTCTCTGCTGGCTCCATACAAGCTCAGCAAGACTGGAGAAATAATACGTTAAACTACTGTAAAGGTACAGTTTCAAATCAATTTAGGAAGTTTGAGGAAAAAGAATGCTTTCCTCTTAATCGGTTACCTCCTGCCATGTTGACAAGGTAGGGAGAACACTGAATTCTTACTGGAAGGAAAATACCAGGAACAACGTTGCCCTGAATTCAATTTTCCATAAGAAGAAGTGTTTTATCAGTCCTGCCTCAGCCTGGAAATTTGGGAACTTGGTAGATTTATGAATAGAAAACACTGTAAACAGAGCACAAATTTGACACTGCAATTCATTCCCATGCTGACTGCTCCACTTACATGCTGAACAACTCTCAGAGAAAATGTTTTGATGTGTTTCTTTATGCTCTCAAGAATGTTCTGCTCAAAGAGCTTACATGTCTCTGGTGTAGATTAGTTATGGACTTTTCATGCTGATGAAGTAATCCCCTTAATGTACTATACACCATAGGATATCCTCCTCCTCTGTTTCATGTTCTGACAATGCTAAAGGTCAGGGAAGTGTTTCATGTGGTGATAGGCTCCATTTAAAAGGGACACTACAAGAACAGAGGAAAACGTCTTTTTCTTTGAGTTTACAAGGAGAATACAAGAAGCCTAGGTAAAAAGGATTGACAGTGTATCTTGTATTGCAACTACACTCATTGTTTTGCTCAAAACATTATATTAACTTCTAAAGATGCATTTTCAATGTAGTGATTAGTAACATGGTGGTACTGATGTACGAAGATGAGATCCATACTGTAACTGCTAAGTTTACTCATAGAAAATATAGACTTCACATCAAACAGCAACAACATAAAAATAATTTATGTTGAATGCAAAAATTACGGCTCTAAACACATGACTTTTATTAAAAGTAGACTTCCTCTGTAAGACAAGCATGTAAAAATTAAATTAACTCAGAAATAAAGATATTTTGTTACACAAATTATGTCTCAAACATGGTCCACATTTCTTTTCAAGAGGGATGCAGATGAGTTAAACTTACTAAGCTTTAAAAAATACTACACATAATCTACACATCGTCATTTTACATGGAATTTGCAAGAGAAAACATGAAAAAGCTGGTATTTCAAAGGTGTTTCTTTACGATCAGGAGTAGCTTGCTCATTTGTGCTATAACTTCATATTGCTATTTTTTTAACAAAGGTATTAGTACAATTTATAAAGTCCGAGTTTTGGTACAGCTTTTAACATTTGGCCTTTAATTTTTAGAAGTTTTCTCAAAAGAGTATATATTCCTCAGAGAAAAAATATTTTAAAAATTAAACACACCAGTTTTCAATCAATAATTAACACAGTATATAATAAATTGTTTATATTTACATTGGAGCTTTCTTCTTTATTGCTAATAAGGAGGGCAAAAAAAGAGCTTTATTTGAAGGAGGGGGGAATATTTGCACAAGTTTTAAGCAAAGGCAACAGCATCCCAATTGTCTCCCTAAAGGATCATGCAAGTTTGGTAAGGAAGATAGAGCATTTCCTTCACCTATGCTTTTCTCAGTTTAAAGCCTGCTACTTGTTGGCATTATTGCTTATGTTCCAGTACAAATGCTCTGCAGCACCACAACCATCCTCTCCTCTCCTTCTCTTTAGCATTGAACTTAGGGGTTGGAAAAAGAGAAACAGAAAATACTGGGAAGAAACTCTGCTTAGTCTTCAAAATCAAGAATATTAGGAATGTTATGGAAACTGGAGGACTCCACTGGGAGGTGAGTCATAATTGAATTTTCATGCTTGAATAAAGAAATATGATATCAAATATTTAGCAAAAAAACCTTTAATCTAGCAGCCCATGTAGTTAGCAAAAAAAAAAAAAAACAACCCAAAGAAAACAAACAAAAACCATCAAAACAAATAAAAACAAAACCAAATGGACATAAATGTAAAATAATCTATAAAAATCCTCTCCATTCTCAAAGAGAGAGTAGCCCGATATTTTACATTGATGGGTTCTTCAGAGAATAAAAGAGCCCCAAGGCTAAGTTCCATCTGGGTCTTATGTATTAGAAAATAGCTAGAATTTCTGAACTGAAAAAACCCAAGCTTTACAGAGATTTAAAATTTATATGCATAATATTTAGTATGTACAGAGGAAGACTTTACACATCAGAAAAAATGTTTTAAACTACAGATAGTAGACACAAAACAATACATTCTTGGTAATTTCTAAGCCATCGATTTAAAGATACATGGCTTCCTGCTTCACCAGGAGCTTCAGGGGAAAAAAGAGAGCCATTTTAAGAGTCTTCCTTAGAAGAAAGGAGTATGCAGCTTATCCCATCCTCTCTTTTGAGTGTAAGTGGGCAAGCAAGAAGAAAGAAAAAAACACATTAGCAGAAACATCCAAGGTACAATTCAGTTCAATACATGAGCGTTTGTTTTGGAGAAGTTCAGTGTAATTAAGTATACATTCTACCCAAGTAAAGATGATTTGGAAAGGTGTTTCCTTTTTATTTCCAGGAAAACCTTGCAAAAGATGCTAGGTTCATGAAAATAATAAGCCAAAGTAAAACTGCTGTGCTTGCACTTGTCCTGTGTTTTTAATACTGCATATTCCTCCAACTCTTGGCCATAGCTGCACTGACAGCTAGATGTTTAGCAAATAAGAAAAGTTCAACAGAAGGTGCAGTGGCATGAACAATAACATTAATAAAATGTGTTCACAGGTTCAAACCTACAGTACAATTAACAGCTTCTCAAGGCAGTAAGCTATTCCGTCTTTCGTTGAGACGTAACTTCAAAAATTGCAGTCAACAACACGCATCATTAAACCATGGATCTGCTTGCACAGTCCCACAATGTGTGTGTTCCTGCTACATGTATACAGAAATATCTGTGCAGGTCACTGCAGGTGACCACACACTGGAACAGATTGCCCAGAGGGGTTGTGGAATCTCCCTCACTGGAGATGTTCAAGAACCATCAGGACACAATCCTGTGCCATGTGCTCTAGGATGACCCTGCTGAAGCAGGGAGGCTGGAGCAAATGACCCACTGTGGTCCCTTCCAACTTTACCCACAATGTGATTCATTCTGTGAATACTAACGTGCCTTCAAAAAGGATTGAAAGTTAATCCATCCTTTTGGCAGTACTGGACTTTTAAATGTTGTCACTGCCCTAAAATAAACTTTCAGTGTGGCTCTGCAGTCTTACCCAGAAATGGAAAGGGTAACAAGCAAAACAAAAGACAAAGGAATACAAAGTTTTGTCCACTTCTGATCTGAATTTTCAAGGTTTATTCCATATGAACTTGTGGGAAAAACTTCTAAAATAGGCTACAGGCAAAGTATCATCAAAATTAATTACTGTGTGGAATTCTGGTGGCAATTTAGTAAGATATCCCGTATCTTTACTAGAAAAAGTTTTAGAATATTGTTACTTAAACTACATGAAAGCTACTGCCTTCCATTACCAAGACCCAATCCTTTAAATGTGGAAAGTGTGTGAGCCCAGAACCCACACTTCACTTGTTAAACTTCAACATGAAACACAAATGGTGAAACTACAGAAACAGAAGAAATTATTATCTGGCCAACCTTAACTATGTCACATGCTTATCCTTCCCTTTTCTTGACTGCTACCTGTCTTTTTTTTTAATTACTTTTTTTTACCTCACTTTTAATTCTAGCCAATCTTCAGGAATCAGTAATATTTAAACAGTTGACCAATTTTGGAAGCAGCATGATACACACATAATTTCCTCTGATGAGCAAAAATCAACTAAAGAATTTAAACATTTAAGTGTAACCCACCATCACTTTGGTAACTTTAGCTTTTACTATGTGAATAACAGCTTGAACAGCTATGACTAGAGGTTTTCTTGTACTAAGATTTCAGATATGCAAAGAATTTTAAAAACTAGTTTACCTGTTACTTAAATGTTTTCCTTTATCTGGGTTATTTATAAAATTTGCAACAATTCATTAAAACTTTTTATGTAGTATAATCTATGTGTGTACTTACCTACTGAAGTTGAACAAATGAAAACAATTCACATTAGGCTGTCAATTTTAGAGGTCAGCACCAATACAATTACACCAATTTAAACCTGATATAATGGACTGGAAACTCCAGCTAGTCCAACTCTAACTGCATCTATTTGGAAGCATTTGCCCTTTATAAATTTTGATTCAGGATTTCTCCAATTGCCAACATACCTTTCTGTGTTTTCTACATGCTTAGGAAACAAAATAGGACTCTTTCTGTAGAGCTTGACCTAATGCCAGAAGGTTAAGAGCAAACCAGTGATGGAGGAAGCGTTCTTGCTTTTATTTAACTGCTGCAGTCACGTTATTATCAGGTAGTAACGTTGTGTCTACGTTTGGGGTTTTTTAAACCAGAAGTTACTTTAGGGCTGTTTAGGTGTTTTTCTACACTTCACCACGTTCTCCATGCCCTGAAATCATTCCCCCAGGAAAGTGACCTTCTCAGTAAGAAACTTGATCTTACAGGTATCAAATGACCTGAAAAGATCTTTCAGCAGTTTGGTCAGGGTAACATTAATAACCCAGCCCACAGGAGAATATTATGTATCAAAGCCCATGTAAATTTGATGAATGTGGACTGTAAAGAAACTGACAAACCCCCAACATCGTTCACCAAACAGTAAATGAATGAATTCCAACTGATTGTGTCTGCAGAACCATGAACTGTCAGGTGGGAAGACTCTTCAACTTCGTCAAAAAGTTGCAATTCTGTATTTAGCACAACAAAAATGCTGTCAGTATCTTCTCAGCCCAGAACAGAAACTACTCAAACATGTAAGAAATTTGTTCTACTGTGGTCTTTTACCATATTCAAGTAAGCTACCACAGCAGCTACATTAGCATTACAGTACCATTAAAACACATGAAGGCAGCTATATGCCAATACATATACTTAGTATATGATAAGGTATTACCGCAGCCCTGGTTCCTACGGTATAGCACCGTGTCCCGCAGCCATAGGGAGGAGGAGGAGGAGAAGATCCAGCAGGCAGGAGTTGTGCAGCAAGATTGATTTATTTAATTATTTTACAAACTCTTTTATAGACTTTTTTCTTCATAGCCTAATTGGACAAAGGGCCAGCCACCCCTTGGGGGTGATTGGCTAAAATCCTAAAACTATTGTCAAAATATTTTTCTACTATACCATAAACAAGACTTTTCAAGGTTGCAGGTGTCTGGGTTGTTTACATTCCCTGCCACCTCTTCTGTGAGAGAGAAAAGTCTCTCATGGACTTAGAAAATAGCAAGAAAATCCTTGCTAGCAGCATTTTTGTATCTACAATAAGGTACATATTGAACTGAAAAACAACTATTGCTTTGAAACATTCTAATGAACTTGAGTTTGACACATAGGTCACAGCTCTGGAAAAAGGAATTTTGATTTAATGTAATCAGCATTTTTATTTGAAATACAAGTCACGCCCTCTAAATACATACTCGTAAGTCACCTCAGAACCCTATGCATTTAGGGGTTACATGCCCTATCATTAGTTGTTCTAAACTGATAAAGACTAATGGAATGCCAAGTCAGCAAGTCAGCCAATAGGAGTTGTTTCGTAGTTAAGGCTGCTAAGTAAGCAATGTCTTGTACAAGAATTTCCTTCATAAAACTGCACATAGAACATATGCGTTTGTAAAAATGAGGGTATGTGGTACAAATAACCATAGACCTCTAACTAATAAAACTACAGGATACTGAAACATTAAGCTTAGAATAAAGAAATATCTTCAAGACCCATCAAAGTCATGCTTATCTTTCACCCTCTCAGCACGGATCATCCTTTTTTTGATGTGATTGGCATTTTTTCTTTTTAATATTAATTGCCCTACATACATCAGCAGTGTAGTCTTGGTAATCTTCAAAAAATATCTGGAAGTGTCAAAACCTATAGCATACTTTTTAGTAGGAATAAGCAGAATACTTTCTCTAATGGAAAGTTACTACAGGGAAAAAGAGTTTTCGCTCTATCCCCACCTTATGGCTAGAAAAAGAATTTTTCTATTACAGCATACATATTTCTGAATTTATTATTCCTTTACTATATGACCATAACCAGAAAATACTATTTGTATTATGAAATGTTAGATTCTTTCTCAGCACTCACTTCTCCACATAAAAGCACAATGAAACTCCAAAGCATGAATGTCCTCTATAGCACCTGTGTTGATTTTCTGACTCAAAACAACAGATCCAACTTTACATTCAAATAAACAGTGACTTTTTAGAAGTTTTAAATCTAATAATCAGGTGATTTATATACCACTCAGAAAATATTAAACTTACAGGCTCTACAAAATCAAAGCACAGTATGCATGAATGTATGCTGTGAGTGTGAGCTGGAATAGGGCATACTCCCCACCAGGAGACTTAGGCTGGCAAACAGCAGTCACTCACCAGTCACTCCTTAAGTGAGATGAAACAAAAATAGCAGCAGCACCACTCTCTTCCCTCAGTCATCTGCTGATCAATAAACATTTTCCTTCTTCTTTTGTGGCTTAATCAATTATGATACTAACCTGGCCCAGGGTCTAACACTAGACACATCAAAAGCCAAAAACCAAGACATGGGCCACCAGAAGTACTTTCACCAAATTCTGTTTCTTCGTTATTTTACTCACTTTCATTGATGGTCAGAGTGAAAGGGCAGGGTAGGATGTGAAACAGAACATTGGGAAAGCTGCAAAGTGAAGAGAGCAGAAAAAATGGATGTCTGAGTGAGCCTCTTATTGTTTAGGACATCCATCCTGCTTTCCAAGGAAATGAGTTGTAACTGTATCGACAGAGCACCTCTTCTTCCAAAAAGCTCTTGAATCACCAGAGGAAATTCAATATTGAGTCAGTTGTTTAAGAACTATAAATTTCTCAAGGTTTCATGAAAACAGTTGAGCGCCACTGTGACTCTTCCCTCAAAAATCCTTGCCTTTTGCCTCCTAATGGCAAAGAATCAGCACAGGAATTCTAATAACACAACTTCATTAGGCCTTCTGCCACAGATCTAGTTTAAAAAAACATTTTATAGAACTACATGCTTTGATACCTTGTCATTAAATAGAGACATGGCAACAGGAATAAATTATCACTGTAACCTCCAAGTTTATATTAATTGTAAGTGTTCATGGGTAGACATACTATTGTAAGCTTTAATTTTAAAAATCCAGTACGAAATACTGTGTAGAGAAGAGGCTCTAGGTATATAGATGAAGGAAAACAGAAGAGCTGCCAAACAGGAATATAATTAACCTTATGGTGAACATTCAAGAAGATAACAGAAAAACACAAAAGCATTTTATGTTTCTAAAAGCTTAAGTCCACTACATCGGCCCCATTAATTTTCAATAAGTATTTATTTGAAGTTTAGGAGAGAATCTTGAATACCTGCCAAGCTATCCAGGTCTTCTTAATACCTGCCTGCTCCAGATATTACAAAATATTCACAATGTACTATCAAAAGTCCCTCTCCTATTAAAAAGAGGCAGCTTCTTAACCATGAATACAGGCCAAAACCGCTGTACAAAATATTTTAAAAGTACACTGGTGGTTGGTTTTAACCCTTCCTTGCCTCCCCCAACAGAAGATGATCAACAATCAATCTACTACATGAGAATGAGAATATCCCACTAAGATCAGAGGGGATCTTAATCCTAGAAAAATCAAAAAAGGTAAAGTGGACATCAAAACAAGTTCCAAAAGAAGCTATAATTGTACAATGAGGAAAGGTATGTGGTTATACAAGACTGTAAGCAAATATTTCAGGGAAAATTAAGAGAAAACATTTCTAACTAAGGAAAATCTAGTGTTGCAAGAAAAATGTAAAGACAGTAATTACAAATAAAAATATAAACACCTAGTCAGATCTTCCTTATTCCTGAGAATGTACTTCAGATTATTAAGTCCAAATATCCTCTATATGTGTATGTTCTTGGCCTTCTTTGTGGATTCCAAGGGAGTAAGAGAAGAAAATGCAGAATAAAGAATCTAGTCAACCTTTACAAGACGCTGAATGCACTAAGCTCTGTGAGTCAAGTAAAGCAGGAGAGTAACCCTTCCTTCCTTTCTGCATACTGCAAGAGGATAAGTTTTAAAAGGTTATACAGCATTTCAAAAAGTACATGGACGTGATATGAAATTAAAAGTACATTGCTACAGTTTCTTTAGACTACAAAAATATTTCTAAAATGCAATTTTTTTGCTGAGTTTCTAGAATATACTTGGTAAGGTGTCAAACAAAATTAGACTACTCAATACATCACGCTTTTAAAGATTCTTTAAGAATAGCTCACTGTGCATATCAAGGATCAGCTACCATATATTCCACAAAATTGTGCCATCAGCTCGAACTGTGAGGTTCACCTATAACTTTATTAATATTTATTAGTATTTATTAAGCAAAGTATTCCATAAATGATTACAAATATCAGAATAGGAACAGAATAAGAACAGAATATTATCTTAATTTAAGGAGACATTTTTATATAATGTACATTTCCAGACTTCTGACAAGTTAGCATGACACTCAGAAGGGGGAAGGAAATAGCTCGACACTCACGCCAACTTATCTTTGTTATTTTTATAAGATCTGACTTTGAAAACATCAGCTGTGCCAGATCTTTTCTTTTCCATAAACTGTGCATCTGTCCACACCAACTGAATTACAGACCACCGAGTTGTCTCATATACCACATCAAACAGGTCAGCTTAACAGTTCAGACCATGATTCAAAATACCAACTACGTATTCTTTCCCCAGAACAAGTTTTAACCTACTTTTCAAAGTAATTTTAAAATTATCAAGACATAAATAAAATGGTATTTAATACACTTGTTTCTACAGTGATTGTTTTGAAAGCCGTAATTTTGTTTAGCTAGTATATCTGCTCTGAACTGCACAATCTATACTGGATTTAGTGAAACCTGTGGGGTTTTGGCTTTTTTTTTTTTTACTACCCCTTAAGGAGTTTCACACTTTTAATAATAAATGCCACATTGTGCCCAAAGAGTATCTATGGTACAAGCATTCCTCCATCATTATGAAATAAGGTACATCAGAAGTCTTAAATGCCAACTGACACACACATTTTTAAATTATGCATGAAGTGTATGAAAATATACATTCTAAGATTTTTAATTTTTTTTTTTTTTAAGAAACATAAAGATAGTCAGTCAGGAGACAGATGTCAACAAAACTACATCGTTCCACAAGTGCTAAAGCTGGCTCACAGTATAACTCAAGTTAGTTAGAAAATATTGAAAAATGTGCTTTAAAGTTCCAGTGGTCTGTTTTCTAGCCTCTGCTTTTCTTTAAAATAACCTGCAAAGAAAGAAAAAAAAAGTATATTTATCAATACAATTCAGGCAGCAGAAAGAGATTCAAAACTACGCTGCTCAGACCAAAGGTTCACCTGGCCAGTATGTTTCCAAGAGCTGAGTTGCCAAGGGTAATATTCTAGGGAAAATACTAGAAATAAAGCAAAAGCATACAGATTTCACATTTGAGGTTTTTGTTTGTTTGTTTTTAAGCAAGAACACTCATAAGCAAGAATTCTGTAAAATAAAAGACTTATTTTGAAAATTAATGCTGAGAAATGGCAATAGTGCTGTTGAGCCATCAGTAGATTCCTTGAAGTTCTTACCCTGTTGGGCCTAGACAAAATAAGGCTTGCAATAACACAGCTATTACGCTCAATTTTTGTTTGCAATGCCTGATTTCTTTCTATATCAAGAGTGCACAGACCTTTGGAAGGACATTTTTTGGTTTGGAGTTTAAATCGAAAAATGAAATTCAAGGCCCAAGTGGGACTGTTTAAGTGTTAAAATTATTAAAATAAAGGCAGTTTTTCCTTTCATCTCATCTTTAAAAAATAAATGGAGCACAAAAATGTTCAAATAGTGTTAAGATTGCAGTTAAAAAGAAACTACGTGTACAAGTCCAACTGCAACATTCACTTGGCTACCCTATATATCCTGTATGTTTCTGTCACTATAGTAATAGAAAAGTATCAAACTAAACCTTTCAGCAGAAGGAAAAAAAAATAGTGAAGATAAACAGAAGCCATAGGACCAAAATATCAGGTAACACCAAGTTTTGTCCTCCCAATTTGCTCAGCAGGAGAAGGTGGTTAAAGTGATAAATTAAAGAGACTGAATTCCTTCATGACACCAAGGTAAAGCAGACATATCCTAGGGAGTGAAATGAGCTACAGAATACAAAAGGATTTCAGTCATATTTTGACACTAATTCTTTCTAGGCAGACAAAGCTGCATAACACCTTCCTCTTTCCCTTCTTTTGCATGTGCACAAAACTCACCATGCTCTGCAATGCAGCAAATTCCTTCTTCACAGAAGGAACACAACAACTTTTGTTATGCTGAACTACACGTATAACAATCCACAGTCTAATTCTCCCTCAGTTCTTTCCTTGCCAAATACATCACACAAAAGTATCTGTTTGTTCAAGAAGTATCCACACAGTGCTGCAAGAATCCACTACAAACTTATTTCAGACTAAGCAGGTAAGAACTGAAGGTGTCAGAAAGGTATTTGAATCTCTCTGAAGTATTTTGCACTTGCTCCATAAAGCTTCACTTATATCACTGAAGTTAAGGCAGCTTGCTTCCTCGACGTAGTATCACCTGAAATAAAGATCCTCCAACTCTGCACTGCCTTTCAAGCCATGAAGCCTTGCTGGTAGACCGTTTTGTAGACTTACCCATATATTGAAATTATGACTTTAAACAGGGAATAATCAAGAAAAATTGGGTTATATTTAATAGGGCAAGGAGAGTTAACTAGTTGTCTTGGTAACAGTGAATTTTGCCAATGATGAACTAAAGAATACTACATGTCTACAGGTTTTGGATTACAAATCAAAAATCAACTTTAACACAGAAATTTTTTGTATATGCTGTCATAATACATTTTACATTATACAAAAAAGAAAAATATGAAAAGTGTTTTAATACCTTTGCTGCAGATATCGTGTGCTCGGGTTTAATTATTTTACTTTTATTCTCAAAAGCATTTGTCCTGGCTTCTTCTGCTAGCCGGTGGAGAAAAAGTAAGAAGTTCAAATGAACCTTTAAAATGAAGAAGAAAAAAAAAATTATTCAAACTGCTTAAACAGAGTTTGGTTTTTTAGAGGTTCATTGTTTGCAACAGAGAATCTGCATTAGACTGCTTCCAAATTCCTTAAAGGTGTTCTCAGAAAAAATATGTGTCACTTGGTTCAAGTCTCAGTGAATTTCCAAGACATTCCCTTCCTACAAGACTCTTGTAAATAGAGTTTAAATTTAGTATACTTAAATTGTAGAAGTGTTTTAGAAATGATCACACAAACCACAACTGATCTGAGAGCAATCAATCTGATTTTTATTAGCAGTTTTTAATAATAAAATGTAAATATAAATATCAGAGAATTAGAAGTCTTTTTGCTTACAAGTAAATGTAGTCAGTTTTCAGTAACTACAACAGCCAGACTTTTATGAACAGCAAATTCATCCCTGCCTAATCGCCAAATGGACTACAGACAAGTTCAAGGACTTCTGCCCCTCTCCAGTGTAAAGGGACATTGACATTAATTTCTCCAGAACCTGGAGTTCTCCAGTGTCAGGAGGTTCCATCCAATTTTTCCCAGCTCATCACTTAGCCTTTTTACAGTAAAAGAACTGGTTGGGCAGTATTCTGTTCCATACGGAATGCTGTTCTGCTAATACAGAGGCAGGAAAAAATTGCAGCAGGCAAGGAAAGAACTGCTCCAGCTTGGACTAAAACTGCCAGCTAATAGCACCTTTGTGTAGTAATTAATCGGGGACCTATAATACAAACCTCTACCATTATACAGACATTATGTGAACTATTTTAATAGTCCAACCAGCAAAATTGATAACTGCACCTTTTGTAAACTAAACTTTCAAACAACATCACCTCTCCTATGTAAAATGTACAAAAATACTTTTTCAATCAAGAGCTCGGAAAAATATTACTGAAGTATATGAAAATTTTACTTGTATGAATAAGGTGACGTATTTATTCTGCCATACCTTATCTGCAAAGCCTGGAAAAATATAACACGGAAAATTACAAATTAAGAGTTTACAGGAAATACTTTGGCAGCGGGTTTGCAGCATAAGAAACCTGTTACAAGGCATGCTCCTGTCACATGAACTCTGTTCATATGACAAGCAGTTTAGGTGGTTTTTTTAAATATCCTGAACTAAATGAAGCCAGAGTGCAATAGATAAATTTACATAATATTTGACATCATTTGGAAGCATTTACTACACAAAAAGCAGATGTTCTTGCAGATTTATTTCACAAAATATAAAAGCCGCTTTAGAACCAGTCTTTAGTTACTCACACAGAAATCAACTCCAAGAGAATCAAGCAGTGGCACTAAAATAATGTTCAACATTAGAACTCTCATTATTAAACTTATCAACACGGAGATTAGATTTCTGGAAACAACCTGGAAGAGAAGTGAGAGGTGGAAAAAAAGCTTCTATACTTGCACGTCCTTCTTCTGAGATACCTAAAGGCAAAAGTGTTAATTTTAAAATTGCCTTTAAAAACTGCATCTCCTCTCAGAATCACTGTACCTTTATATTCCTACTTTCAAAATGAATTGCTGCATGTGGAAAAGCTTCCCCTGTATTCCAATAGATTTAAACAGTCACATAACTAAAACTGGAACATTCCACAACAGAGCACACAGGCTAATAAATATTCCAGGTGATTCAAGGCAATTGAGAAAGGCTGGCGAAAGGCAGAATGACCGAATACCATGAATAGGACAGTTATTTATATACAAGTAGCTAAGCAATACCGTATTTGTTTAAAGACATTGCTTTACTACATATTAACTTATTGTCCTTCTGCATAAAATTTAAAAACAGTTTTGAACTAACGACTCATGAAATTCACCTAACAAAACAAAATGTTTACTTTCCAGAAAAGAAAGGCTGCAAAATTTTAAGAACATATGTAAAAAATTCCTAATACTCTTTACACAGCAATTTCCACACACCTGTTCCAAAGAACTAAGGAATAGCAGGGACAACCGCTGTAATTTTGTTTTACTGCCATAACTCAAAAACAATTCTTTAGACTAATATTTCACCTTCAACATACACTTATTAATCATTCTATGGTGATAACATATTTAAAAGAGGCCATTCACTGCAGTACTTTAAGCTTTTCCTGCAACGGAAACACACGTACCCTTCTAACATGAAAGAGGCAGCTGAGACCCTGCTTTTCTTCTATAATTACAAGCTAGAACAGAGCTTGCATATTTTCTTCTCTGACCATTGACGGAATATCTGAGCCTCAGTACTAAAATCTTTACCTCTTATTTTTGAAAAGAGCCTTGAAAAAACCTGAAACACTATTTGCATCTCTTCACCCAAAGATATTATCGTACTCCTTCAAAAAAACAGAAACAAAAACAAACAGCTTCCTGAGAAAGGCTGACGAAATTTGATAGCTACACTATGCAAAGAGATAGATGTTAACACTTAGGAAACAGTCTCTGACAAAGCTTCAGATTTCAAGAAGAGACTTGATCAAAAGTGAAGAAGAAACCTCATTCAAGTATTTAACAAAATTATCTGAATTCTTATGGCTTTCAAACTTGTTAGTTACTATCGTGTAAGAAGACATTGGTTTATCGAGTGACAATAATCACTGAGGGTCAGGGGAAAAAAGAAAGCAATCTGATTTTCTCCTAAGGCAGGCAGACCACCTTACTGGAATGGGCACATACTGCAGTATATTCAAACATAAGGCATGGATCATTCTGGAAGATAGCCCAGAAACTGAACTAGCACTTTTCTCATACTTCCCTTGAGAAGATATAAGCTCTCTGCTCGAAATGTATATGGCTCCATCTTGTTAAGACAGCTACTGTATAAATTTCTGAAGTATGCAATCTAATCACTCTTACAGGGTTTGCAGAGAATAGAAAAGGTACTAGAAAACATAATCTCGAGATTTGTTACTTGTCTTACTATACAATAAACTCACCAATCCTTTTTCTTTTTCCTAAAAGAGGTATAATTTCAGCTGTATTGATTATTTAGCCATAAAAATAAAGAGCTACAGGGGTGTTAGACATGTGCCTAGTTGAAGAACATCATGGACAACCACCACACCTGGACATTCCTGTTTAAAGGTAAAATAAAAAAGCCAAGCCTTGTAATATAAAAGGCTGTGTAATTTGACATCAGCAGAAGAGATAATCTAAGTTTCTATCACATTATTAAAATTTATTCTGATCCCATCCTTTGTGTTGCAATGAACATTTGCATAGCCATATTTTAAACTAGACCTGATTGTTGTTGTTTATAAGTTTTAGTCAGTTCAATTCACTGACTGTCTTGGCAGCTGAGAGAACTTTAGTGCCAGGACCAGGAGGAGATGGGAGCCAAAGGCCAAGATTTGGAGGGATGTCCCACTTACCCCTTTTCAGACAGCCACCCTACTTTGAAGCCAAATTTTCATTACCCTAGAAACACAGACCAACTGTTACCAAGGATTACAAAAAAAAAAAAATGTGATTGTGTGAGTTTGATTAGTTGACTACTGCCTTCCACTGAGTAAGCTTTGAGTAGGTCTGAGCATGAGTAGCAAGGGGCCAGGTCCTTAGTCCATAAAAAAAATCCAAAGGTAGCAAAAACATTAGGAAGAGATCCTATTTTTATTAGGTCCATTAGAAAAATATTTCATGTTTACATTCAAATCTAAATACTCTCATGTAATTACCATATTCATTCATTTTAATCTCATATTTATTTTAATTTTTTACGTTCACATTTAGCTTCATATATGCAGATGCCAACGTTCAAGATGCTGCAAGAACTTTTATACACATACGAAACGTGGACTTACAATTCAAGTCAGGGACCATACTAGTATAGAGCATGTGCTAATGCTTTAATGCTCTGAGAGCCACATGCATTTGTAAACAGGAGGACATTACTTCAAAGAGCATCTTTTTTATGCACTTTTTTTTTTTTCAATACAGCAACTACCACAAGCTCTCCTGAGGTCAGGTTTCCTTGCTGTAGTCAAATAATTTCTTGGTGAGACAAACTCTACCTGTGCAGCAAATCCCTTAGAGCAGGTGAGAAGCAATTCAGCTTTGCTGGCCTCAATTTTTACAAACTTGGCTCTTTTATCCCCACCTTTTCGGCAGGCGTTTTTAAACTACGAACAGGACCCCAACACCTTATTGAATTACTAACAAGTCTTTTTATCCCACAGTTTGGGGCAGAGACTACTTAGATGGCCTTCTAAAAACATATGAGCATTCAAGATGGCATAGCAGCTTAGAAACTCATTGATCACAGCTCAGCTGTCTACCTGCACACCCGAACTGATCTACACAAACATCTGCATCCAGCAGCCACATAATCCAAACTGCTATTTGTCGGTGTGTCTACACCAAACTTTTAGAACATCAGTGTGTACATGGAGTGACGCAAGAGCCATGCATCAACCCGTCCCTGAATCCCCAAGTTCACTGCCAAAGACCTACAATACCTACACCAGCGAAGCGGAGCGCGGCAATCTCTGCTTAGCCGTATTTTCTTAGACAGACCGATCGTCGATGTCTCCCCAACCTTTGCCTCCCCTCTGCCTGTGGGTCCCTGGAGAAGCACTATTAGCAGTAACTCTGACATCCCGTCACACCCAAAGTGCTCCAGTGCGCACAGTTCAGAACATTTAGGGAGGAAGCGTCCCTGTTTGGGGCCGGCTGTCCCCGGGGCACCAGCACAGCTGCAGCTGCCGCCATGGCCAAAGGCAGGAGCGCTCCCGGACTCCCCGGGGCAGCCGCAGCCTCGCCTCTCCCCCACCCCGCTCCTTCCTCACCAGCAGGTCGGCGTTCGCCGCCAGGCGTAACTGCGGCTTGTGCTTCTTTATTATTTTCCGCAAAGTGCTGCGGGGCGCCGTGCGCTTCATCCTCCTCCTGCTTGCCTTCCTCTCCCTCCTCCCGCGCTCCCGCCGCGCGCCGCCCTCCGCTCCCTGCGCCGTTCGAATCCGCCGCCCTCGCGCAGCCGCGCGCGCCCGCCGTGACGCAACTTCCCAACGGCCGCGCGCGGCACCGCCCCCGCGCCGCGCCCGCCCCGCCCCTCGCGCCCCTCCCCGCCGCGCGGTGCGGGCGGCCGGCGCTTCCCGGGGAGCCGCGCCGAGGAGCTGCGGCCGCGTGTCTTGGGCCGCCGGGAGGCTGCGGGGAAAGCGTCCCGCCGGCCCCGCCCCGCCGCCGATGTGGCGCACGAGCGGGGAAAGGCGCTGCCCGAGCAGGTGCTCGAGGGACGGGCGGGTCCCGGTGGACACCGCCACGGCCGTTCCCTTCCCGAGCCCCTCCGTGTCGGTCCGCTTCCCTTGCGGGCGAACCGAGAGCTGGCTTTAGGCCTGGCTGTAGCGAGTCACCCAAACCTCCCCCCAGGCCTTTTTAAGGAAAAGGACGGGAACCGGAGCAGGCGGTTCCCCGACGGCCGCTGCCGAGCCCTCGGGCGAGGCCGCTGCCGCACGCGGGGGTTTCCCGAAGCGCCGGGAGCGCGGCGCCGGTGAGAGGCAGCGGCACGGCGCTGCCTAGGCGAGCCTCGGGCTGTGGGTTTTAAGGTGGCGATTGTCGACCAAGCGTGGTGTTACTGCTTGCCGCAGAAGCCGAGGGAGATGTACAGCACGCTTGTGCCCCTTTCATTGTGTGACCCTGCTGGGAGATGGGACAGGATTGCAGGACCAGGAGCCTAATTAGCGCCATAATCTTGCACTTAAATGAGCCTAGAGTGATAGTTGTGTTTTGCGCGTAAATCGGGACAAAATCCTGCTTTAGTACACGTATGGCATTGACTTAATTGTACGCAGAAACACACACTGGTTCTGAAATCGGCCACCACTTCACGTGTCATCCTTCCTCCTGCATCTGTCCCTGCACTTCTCCTTTAGCTGACGGATGCTGCTGACTGAAATACAGGTTTCCCCACAGAGGGGCCCCTGTAGCTTGGCATTCTCAGTGTATTTGGACGGTGTGTACTTCGTTGGAGAAGGGGTCAGGATTTCATACTGAGGTTTGGGGTTTTTCAGCATATTTTCTAGCTTTTTTGGTTTTTTTGGCCTATGGGACACTTGCAAATTTAAATGTTGGTAAGATAAATATATTGTCTTAATATGTTCAAAAGTATCAGCACCCAGATATGAATCAGTTTTATTGAAGTATGTTCTTAAGTCTGTATGATTTAGTATTTTAGTTAATTTTACAATATACACAAAATGTAGTCCAGATAGAACTATGATATCTGACAGCAAGAGAGAATTTAAGATTTGCCAGTTCTTCATACTCCGTCAGATATTTGAAAATGATGCTTTGTTCTTTCAGTTTTGACTGTCACTTGGCATTAATCGTCAACAGCGATGTTGATCTTAAAGTCAGGGTCTTAACATTTTTTTCTGTGAAAGAGTAAGCACACTAACATGCAGAACGTTTTTGTACAGTTAAATAATAATCACAGTTAATGGCTCAGCAACACTGCTACAAGTAAACATTTGGGTTTTTTCAGCTAACCGAACGGCTCTGACTCAGGAGCTACATAGGGTCATATACTGTAGTGCTCGTAATATACACACAGAAACTTGCATCGGGATCAACAATAACTCAGCATGTCAACAGATTCAAATCTGCAGCTGGGATAGATCAGTAGTTCCACTGGACCTTATGGGAGCTGAGAACTGGGCCTTAGTATCTTGCACTGTTGGTGGGAAACTGGTATGGGCAAACATTTTACGAACAGTAAGAATTGCAAAGATGCCTCTAACTGTAGGTCTAAAACTATTAAAATATACCACACAAATTTGAAACTGTGCAGTGACCCGTATAAAATGACAGATACAGAGACTCAAGACTAGTAACTATATCTTTTAGTCATGTGCTTGCTATGTAGACAATGACTGAATAATGAAATCTACTGTTAAGTGTAATACTGTTAGAGTTTATTGGTTCTGATTTATATTTCTATATATATTTCTAGTGGACTAGGGGAGTTTTGTTGTTGCTTTTAGCCACAGAAAGTAGTAATTTAAAATGCTGACTCAAATCTACATATTTACCACATTTCCTTACTTCTTAGGTTTTGAAAAAATTATGACAATAATTACTTCAAGCAATTGATAACAGGTCAAATGTAGAAATAATAAATTATGGGTTCTGATTTACTAAACAAACATGAAATTCAGTATTTCAGATTTCTCCTTGAAATTTTATTTTTAGGCTATTTATCAATAAATATTTCTGTAAATATGATTTTAGTAGCTTAATTTTAATACACAAATATTGTAGAAAAAGAAAAAAATTGTACTTTTGAGCATTATGCATTGCAATGGACAAAAATTATTTTATAAGTTAACTAAATAATTTTTTTTTAAAATCACAATGGTTTCAATTGTTTGGTCTGTATTAACACTGTATTAAATGAGGATTAATGATTACTGTGAATCATAGAAAACAGCAACCTCATATTTCTGATTTTGAACGACTGTTCTCTGTCTTTCTGATAGACTCCATAATGTTCAGTTATAATATTATGAAATATTTAAATAGCTAAAAGAATAATTAAAATGTATTTTAAATTAATTATTTGACAGTTGAAATTGCTAATTTTTTCATGCTCATGCAGCTTTATAAAAAAGGCGATTCTGTGCCTTATAGACAGATTTTCATATTTTACCTGTTCAAAAGCTGCAGGAGTTTTGAATCCATTTTCTACAAGCAGTTGCCTTGTTTTCAAATAACGTTTCAAGAATTTAATATTTTTCTACTTCTTAGCAGTAGCAGTTTTAAAACACACATTAGTTCATTCTGTGAACTTCAGCTGCAGCACAACATCTTCCCAGTTTTCCAGCAATACTGAACTGTGTTTTAGAACTAAAGGCATCATCTGGGACTGATGATTAGAGCAAGGAAAATTCAGCAATTAAAATAGTACCATCCAGGTCTGACTTCTTCAGGAAAACAGTCTTTTCAATTCTGTTTTTATTTATTTTATTTTTTTTTAATACAGGCAACTTCAGTGACATTATTTTGTCCCTTTTGCTTCCAGATTATGTGGGTTTCTTGAAAACACTTCCATACATTTCAGTGGCTAAAAAGAGGCCAAGTTTGGGGCCATCACTGCTGAACTGCAAACCAGTAAACATTTAGTTCTCTGTTTCTGTAAGGAAAGAGATTAATTTAAGGACTAGTTCTATCCACTCCTGTAGTACACTGTAAGTTGACATAAGGGTAATATTTGGAAATGAAATTTAAAAGCCATGTGTCCTTTCTGTCCTGAAACTTTTATAAGCACATCCTAACTTGTTAAATTTGCTCTCCCCCTCTGTACTTCATAACTGTTAGTTTAATTACTTTGTTTCTGGATCTTGACATTATCTTCAATCAAATTCTTCATCAGCTCTTCATCAAATCATAATTTTAAAGTCAATCTTCCCCCCAGAAATGCTGAAGAATTCAATTTAAAGCGTGTGATATCTTGAAATTAATAATCACATATTATAAATTCTTGCTAAGCCAGAGGTCTCTCAGTTTCTTCTCTAGTCAGGTAGAGACTGTTAAATACTTTCTGGTGCTAATCCAGTTTCAGTGGTTGATGAAAGACTTTGAAACTTATCCTGGATATGGATGTCAAAGCCTAAAATCTTTTGATGTTTTCTTCAGTGATGAAAAGATATCTCTAAAACAGAACATAACAATTCAGCAAATGTAAACTCTTCTATAATGTGGTTGATAGGCTTGATCATAGTGATTGGGGTACACAGACAGACTCTCCTGTTACATTTGTATATTCTTTCTGTTGGATAAGTCAGGTGTGCTTGAATACTTTTGTAGAGAAACAGGAAAAGAGATAATACAAAGGAGCAAATTGTATGTTTTCCTCTCCTCTGTGAAACTTAAGAGAATCTCTTGAAAAAAGAAGGGGGAAAGGCAATTTTAACAAGAAACTTTTGCCTTGTGGCTGTCACTATTGATTTAATGACAATCATTTAATTGCAGTAATAAATATTAGTCAAAACTGTGTTTAGCATTCACCTTTTATTTTCATGAAGAAAGGAGACAATTTTCTAGAATAAATTATATTCATTACTTTTGCTTTATTTATTTAGTTCTATTTCTATCTGTGTTTCAGGCCCAGAACAGTAAAAACAAGAAAGGCAAAACATCATAAATTATATTTGAAATTCCAACTATCTGCTGATTTTAAGGCTTACAATTTAAGCTTCAGTTTCATTTTTCAGGACATTCTGTGTATCAGCTCTCTGTACATCAGGTTCTAAGAACCTGTCTAGAGTCAGTTGACTTCCACAGGCCAGACACCATCTGTCTGTTGTGACTGCTTTGATTGCATTCATGAAATGAGTGTCATTCATACTGAAGCATGTAAATCACAGCTCAGCAGTCACTCTTACCTTCACAGATATTCCTTGTGCACTTGACATGCCGTCAACTAAAAGTGTATCAGTTTCACTGCTTTTGATGTAATTTGATGCAGGATCACATCGATGTATATGCCCATTACTTTATTAAATTATGTAAGAGGAAAATGTTTATTTTAGGTGTTTTCAATGAAAACCATAAAGATGAATAAATTACACGAAAAATAATTACTTCAGATACCCACTTTGTCTGTGTTCATGTGACTTTTCTCATTATTTTTTTAGATTTGTACTTTATTTGCATTTTGTTCCTGGATCTAATACACCCATTTAATGCCAGTCATATTTCCTCCCCCAAATTCCAGAAGGAACAGAGTGTTACTCTCTTCAGATGTCATGCTTGCAATGACTGCATACAAACCAGAACGATCTTCCAGCACCTCTGCTTTGATCAGCTAATCCAGACTTGCCAAAAAAAACCCCTTCTTTCGGAAACTTTTGCAAACCTAGACAATATTCTGAAAAATGCCTGTTGTCTGCCTTAAAAATACATATTTTATGCAAATATGTTTAAAACAGAGAAGAAAGGAGAGCACAAAATTCGATGATATTCCCCAGGATATTGCTTTACTAAAAACTGATCTAATTAGCATAACATGTAATGGTAATGGCCACCAATAAGGAACTCAAACTAAGATTAATAGATGGATACTTATTACTCAGCTGCCAACTTTCTAATTATATTTATCAGGGAGAGCTGATCAGAGATGTTGACCTCAAGAAGACCTGAGCATGATTTTTCTTCACTTTGTTCTTCACATGAAGGGTAGTAACATCTTTTAGCCTCTTCTCCCACAGGGACCATGGTTTTTTCCCTGTTGACTTTTTCTTCAGTCAGAAAGAAAGCCCTAAAAGTGTGATATGCAACAGCATTTTTCTACCTCTTCACTGATTTCCTTTGGGTAATGTCAGCTCTGAAACACAAACTGATGTGCTATAGGGTGGTCTGCTTAGCTATACAACTTTCCACCAATTTTCTGGCCATGAGTGCAGAGGAAAATGGGTCATCACAATTTGAGATATCCCCACCTGAAGCAAAAACTTAACCTCTTCCTGATGTTTCAGATTGTCAGCAGTCCTCAGCTCTCCTAAAGCTGAACAGGAAGTGCTTGTTAGGCCACTGTAAATGAAAGATGCCCACTCCTTGGTTGGTACTGCCTCCATACCCCATGAATGTACTAAAAAAAGGGATATATGTGCATATTTGTTAATGTTAAAGCCAGTTAGAAAACTGATCAAGTCAAAAAACAAATACACTTAATAATATTTTTAAAATTAATGAATGGTAAGTGATAACCAGTGGGATGCCTGCCTGCTGGCTGGTTTGCCCCAGTACCCCTGATGATGGACTTCAGCAAACTAAATTCAAAGAGAAACAACAGACAGGTTAGGTTTCAGATGAGGTGAATTGATTGCTGATTATTTAAATCCCACTTTTTGTGGCAGAAGCCAAGCCATAACATTATTGTTACGTGTGAACACGATAGAAAAAAGAGTGGCCGCTGAAGTGAAGCAAGAATTTAAAGATTTACTTTGGAGTGCATCAAATACACCTGTATTACAATAGGAGTTGTCATTTGTGCACAAAGTTGGCATGTATTGTGCTGTCCAGAAGACGGGAGGAGAAAAAGAAATAATTTGTATTTATTTCTTTTACCATTGTAATCAATAAGGGAGTTAAAAAAGAGAACATTTCAGATAAAATGCAAATAATTTAAATAGGCTGTAATCAAAATGTGGTTTTTCCATGAAGATTTTCAAAAGTTATTTATTAACTGCCAAAAGGAATATACAATCACCTGAGAATGAAGTAATATAATTTATGCTGAACAGTTTACTGCAAATGGTTCCTTAGTGATCCACTTTTTTTAGTAAGCAGACATGAAATCATTTGTCTTCAAAATTATGTTAAGAAGTGAATGATCTAATACAAACTATTGAGAGTGGGATGCAAAGTTCAACTACCTATTTTTTTTCTTTGAAAAGAAAAGTGATTGAAAACATTAGGTTCGTATTAGTAAAAAATAAGCAATTTGTAGTTCTCCCTCTGGAGAACTGCAGCATTACTCTTCAGTTTTCATCATTACAGAAATGCTTGCATTTCTTTTGAGTGCACAGAAATCTTTGAATCTGTCATGGTTTCTGAAAATTCGCAAACACCTTTTTTTAACAGCAATCATGAGCAAAATATAAACCCCTGTAAAACTATTCCAGATCTTATTGAGAAACAGTAGCTTTCTGAAGGTACCTAAATGAAAATTTTAAAATGCTGCTGCCATAGCATAAAGGAAGGAAAAGTACTTCTTCAGAGAGTATGGTGAAGTACAGGAATTACTAAATCCTTTCCCTTTCGGCTAGTTAACTGCTAATTTTATTCTTAGGAATGTAGTTTTGTGTTTGGGGTTTTTTTTAATATCTTGCTATATAGTGTTTAGAAAGAAGCTTCAAATATTAATTATCTATTGAGCTAAAAATTCTTTCAATGGCTTAGGATCGTTCTGCCTTCTGGGGATAATAACATTTGCAGTTCCAAATGCAATTACATGGAAGTGGTAGTTTACAGAGTGAAAGATAGTGTATATACTTCTTTGAATGTAAAACAACACCGTAAGTATTACTTAAATAAATGTAACATTGACCACAGTTTTGTAAATAAACAGCTGCTGATACAATCTTTTTCTTTCTGTACAGAACAAATACACTTTCTTCAAACAGTGCTTGACACAAAGGAAAACAGCGAGGGTGTAACGCTTCAGGTTAATAAAACGAAAAGACAGCAGCTGTAGCCTTGCACAGAGGCAAGATGCTGCTCTCTGCTATAAGAAACTGCATCAGAACCTTAACCCAAGAATAACCATAGTGACTGTGGGGATGGGAAGCCATATCAAGTTTTCTTCCCCTGCCCTACAAGACTGTGTAAGCCTGTTGTTAAGGAGTACATACATGTATGGAAGCACCATAGCCAGTAGAACTGGTTTAGTAAACAGAGGTGCAATACTGATTTTCTAGCCACATTGAGGCTACCTACTTGAGCTTACATTGGGTAACTTAACTACCCACAAAGCTAATAAAAATACATATTTTGAGCTGAAAGCCACACCTCTTGCATCAGCACAAATACAACAAAACTAGTGCCATAAAAACACAGAGTGAATCATAACACAAATGCAAGATTTTTTGGAAGGAACGTACTGTAATGTGAGCTGACACTTGGAAAACAGAAGTCAGCTCTAAGGTCTCTCATTTTTACCCCGGGTATTTTACATTTTGCATTTAGGCTTCCTTGCCTGAATATTGGCACAGATTAAGTTTTGTTTTTCAGTATACAGTGATGTTTGTCACAGTAAGGTTGCTGTGATATTTTTCAAGTACCTTCACCCAGATTGGAGAGGTGGCTCCTTAACATAAGCAGTGATACACCAGCTACCAGTTGTACTGTGGAACGGTTCCCTGGGAGCAGGTTAATAGCCTCAAAACTGCTGCTCATTGCCACCCTGACTGATGGTGCTTTGCTCCTGTACAAACCAACTATTCAGTGCTGCCATAGAACAACACAAAGAAAAGCATAAAACTGCTGTTCAGAAGCAGCTCTTTGCCTAAAGATTTGGCAGGTGTGTGCTTTTTCAGTTTGGTTTTTTTTTAATGGTAACACATTGATATTGAATGATGCTCTTCCTTGTAGAGGGAATAAAAATATGTTTGTGCTTGTCATCAGGAGAATTTTTTCCAGCATGTTTCTCAAACTGGTCTAGAGATATTTGCTCTTTTGAAATACATGTTTGCAGTTCTCTAGCATTCTTCCCACTTTTATCTGATGATGTAGTGGTATCACTAGGCCTATTTTTGTCTGCAAAGTGTCCTGGAAGAGAGCCAGGACAGGAGAAAGAGGGGGAAAAAAGCCAAGCATGTAAAGAATATGGGAAACTGGGCCTAGATGGGCTAGTTTTTATGGGGAAATTTCTAATGTAAAAGTCATTCTATGGAAGCCCTGTGCTCAAGTATGCTCAAGTGTTCTGCAGTGCTACAAGTAAGTGAAACAGCTATAAAGATAGCTCAATTCTCCAGTTGCATTGGTAACATCTTTACAATACCAGTGCAGAATGAAGTAGCTGGAGACAAGGAGTAATTCTGATCCTAACCATCCCTCTTTAGGCTTTATTTAGCATTCTTTAGTGAGGTAAAAGTTTCCCAGTTTGTCTAAAATTAAATTTAGAGGCCTTTGAGAGGCCTCTGAAGATTAAAGAAAATTGAACCATAGAACACTGTAGTGGGTTGACCCTGGCTGAATGCCAGGTACCCACCAAAGCCACTGTGTCACTCCCCTCCAAAAATGGACAGGGGAGAGGAAATACAACAAAGGGTTCATGGGTTGAGATAAGGACAGAGGATCACTCACTGAATACTGTCATGGACAAAACAGGCTTGAATTAGAGATAGTAATTGAATTTATTACTAACAAAATCAGAGCAGGATAATGAGAAGTAAAATAAATATTAAAACACCTTCCCCCCACCCCTCCCTCCTTCCCAAGCTCTACTTCCTCACCTAGCAGCACAAGGAGACAGGGAATGGGGGTTATGGTCGGTTCATCACACATGCTCAGGGAGAGAGTCCTTACCTTGCTGCAGCGTGGGGCCCCTCCCATAGGAGAGAGTTCTCTGCAAACTTCTCCAACATGAGTCCATCCCGTGGGCAACAGTTCTCCACAAACTGCTGCAACAGGGGTCACTTTTCCATGGTGTGCAGTCCTTTACCACGGCCTGCTCCAATATGGATTCCCCACAAGGTCACAAGTCTAACCAGGAAAGCTGCTCCAGCTTGGGCACATCTTTCTACAGGTCCCTGCCAGGACCCTGCTCCAGCACAAGCCTCCCACATGTTCACAGCCTCCCCCCAGGCACCCATCTGCTCCAGTATAGGCCTCCTCCAGGGGCTGCAGATGGATCTCTGCACCCCCATGGTCGTGCATGGTCTGCAGGGGCAGAGCTTCAGCACCTGGAGCACCTCCTCCCCCTCCTTCTCCACTGACCTTGGTGTCTGCAGAGCTGTTCCTCTCACACATTCTCACTCTGCTCCTTCTCTGGCCTTAATTACTTCTGCACAGTAATTCTAGTTTCTTCTTTAAGATGTTATCACAGAGCCATTACTATCATTCCTGATTGGCTGAACCTTGGCTGAGCATGGAGCTCTTAATCCCAGGGTCATGGGCTCATGCCTCACATTAGGTGCCAAAAAGGACTGCAGTAGGTTGACACTGGCTGTGCACCAGGTGTCCACCAAGCTACTCTATCATTCCCCCTTCCCAGCTGGACAGGAGAGAGAAAATAACTGGAAAATTTTCCCGGAAAATGATTCCTAGGTTGAGATAAGGCATTTTACTAAAGCAGAAGTTTGTGCATGCACAAAGCAAAGAGAAAAAGGGCCAATCTTTTTATTCTGTACTTCCCATGAGCAAGCCATGCCCAGACACTTCCCAGGAAGCAGGGCTTCAGCACACATGGCAGGAGAGCAAAGATTGTAAAGAGCAAATACCACCACCTCCACCATTTGTGTCAGCTGCCCTAGTTGTGTCCCCTCCCAGGATTTTGCCACATTAACATACCCACAGCCTGGTGTGTTACCAACCCCTTTCTAGCTACCAATGCAAAGCACAGCACTGTGAGGACTGTTATGGGAAAATGAACTCCATCTCAGCCAGACCCAATGCAAACACATGTTCATAAATGCATAGCCTTTGAATGTTTTTTTATAATATTATATTATTTTGAGCAGTTTAATCCAATTGGGGTGCTTTGTGAACTTGGTACTCTCACTCATTTCAATAATTACCAGGATTGTACTTGCGTATTGCTTTTTTTTTTTTTACAAAGAAGTAAATTGATTTTTACTTCCAAAATAAATTTAACAACTGCCTTCTGCTACAGTTCTTACACTTGTGAATTCTATATGTGGATGAAAAAACCTTCATTTGTCCTTAGCTACAAGCCTGAAATATGGTTCTGAAATACATCTGTTTGTGTAAAGATCCACAGACATCAGTACCTGGATGTATAGTTCAAAGCCTTCCTCCTTTTCTGTGTGATTCCCAGCACAGAGGACAATTTGAAATAGTTGTTGGGGTTTTTTTGTTTTCTTTTTGTCTGTTCTTTCTTTGGGAGTCACTTGCCTCTAGCAGGCCCAGCAGAATCTGATTGTTCATTCAGAATAAAATTCTTCTTTTTGACCTCATAGGCCAGCTCTGTTCTTATGAGTATAGTGTAAGACATAGTAATGGGTCTGAGAGCAAGAGGCATGCCCCACTCAGGTACTAATGGCAACATTCTCCCTAAATATAGGATGATCTAGTCAATCCCCACTGTTGGGGACAGTCCCTGCCATACACCAGTCTCTGGGCTGTATCCAGGAGTTGGCTGGTAGAGTTCTTGTTGGCTTGGACCAGAGCTGCTCCCTGCTAGTGTCATGCCATAAACACAACAGTTACTACTATTGCACTCCAGACTTTGTGCCTGGCCCCCTGTTCAGCATTCTGTACATGCAGCTGTGAGGAATGCAACAATGATTGTAGTACCTGTCAGTGGGGCTGAAAGGTAAGAGTCCTGAACAAGGTTTGCATGTCAAAATTAGAAAAGCTCAATGATCAGACTTAACAAGGAGTCTGGTCCTTGTTAGGATTGTTTCTGGGTTTTATTTTATGCTCCATCTAGCTAGGACCAGGGTCCACAATAAGAATCTCCACTACCCTTGGAGGCTGTCTTGACCACTAGCCTACAATATCAGCCACTTGTGCTTTTTCTTTCTAGTCCTTAATCATGCTCTGTTTGCTACAACAACAGTATTTCAACATGCAGAATGTGAAGTAGGCATCTCTGCATGTCCACAGCCTTGTGGCATGCTTCTGGGAGATGGGGAATGCAATCTTCAGCCCCAAAATTAAATGGGAAAATGCACCAAAAATCCTTTTCCCACCACAAAGGTATCATAGAGACGAATATGTAGAAAGTACCAGTTGGCAATTGGTTATACAGTCTGGTCCACAGGTTCTGCCCTGTGCTTCAGCCATTGCAAAGAATTATTTTTCATTCGCCTTGTTTTGCCATGGTTTTCTTTAGACAGTATCAGTTGTGGGACTAGACTGCTCTCAGTTTTTATGCAGAGCTCAGAGTTATGTTGTCTAACACTCAGAGTTGCTTGATGTCAGGGAGCAAGCACAGGGTAAGAAATGTATTAAATCTTCTATGAAACAGCTTAATGTCAAAATTTTATTTTTCCTTACTCCAATGGGAAACAGTGCAATAGCACAGCAACAAAATTAAACCTGCAAGTAAATGACTACAGGTCTGAGCATAAATTTGTGGGAGAATGTGTTAAATATATTTGTACAGCTGTGCATACAAAAGATCTGAATTCTCCTAGCAGCAGTGTCTGGACATGAAGTTTTGATTTAGATTGTGTTCCTCTGGGCACTCTGTTCCATATATATATAAAGCTGAATTTAGCAATTAAATGGAATTTCTGAATTCTGCACCCATAATTGCCTACTCGTAACAAAGTACCAAGATGGGGTTTGGAAATTCTGTTCTTGAGGAAGATTTGATTCCATATTTCCAGTTCTAGCATTTCTCTGGTAGCTTGAAATCTGCAATATATCAATTTGCTGTATTATGCATAGAAGAAAGTCTGCCTGAACCTATTAGAGATATGAATTGCTATATCCATAACTAGATTATTAATGCATCTTTATACAGCATTACCTGTATTCTGTCCTTTCATAATCATGATTCATATTCATATGATTCATAAATATGATTCTGGCATATCTTAAATACTTTTCAAGTATCAGCCCTGATTTGTCTATTATCTGCTTGGGTCAACAAATCTGTGTACACATGAACAGGCAAACCTCTTCTTAGCATGCCTCCTGAAAACCGTTGCTCCAAGCACATAGATCCTTTTTCTTAATCTCAATGAAATTTTGAAACTTTAATAAATTTTTCAGTACGTGAAGAATGTCACGTGATCCCAAATATTCCTCCAATCTTTAAAGTTTAGTAAGCATCTGAAAATTATTAGTGAAGTTCTCACCCTGTACCTGTGCAAAACATGATTAAGATGCCTAGAGCACTTTGCTAATGGCTGACTTTTCCACTACCTAGTTAATTCTTCTCCTATCATGGAATACCTCAAAAGATTTTATAATATTTTGCAGTATTTTTTTTCATATATTTGACTTTAGAAACAAACTATGAAAACTATTAATATAACTTAAGAGGTAAAATGCCCATGGCATCTAACTTGGTGTCTCAGAGACTTGGGCCTTTCCAGTTCTGTAAAGCAACATGATCATAAGTTAGTGAGATGCAAGTTTTGTACACAATCATGTCTTGAATTTCTTGTTAATAAAGTTTGTGTTTGAAATACAACCAGTCTTTCTTTTTTACTCAACTTTTAAAAAAATCTAGTCTACAAAAAAATCAGGATTTTTAAAAAATTTTTTAGGATTAGTTGCAACCTCAGCATCTATTATCTTTGTAAACAAGTATGTTTACTATGTCATATGTTAAATAAAAACATCTTGCCTTTTACAAGATGTCTTCTCCTATTGACTTCCAACTGAAGCACAACAAAAATGCTGAAAAAAATCCTCAATAGCTGGATGAGTAGCTGTCCACTTACTCTAGAGATCAATAAAATGTTTGGCAAGGAAAGCATGAACTGAACACTAACACTCATTCACATGTTAAAGCCAAAACAGAAAACATAGTTCATAGTGAAGCACAAGGACAAGAACGCTGGAAAGGCATCCTTGTAAATATGTGCTACACAACTGTACCACACTCCACCTTCTCTGTTGCTTTCATGAGCAGCTCAACCACATTTCAGTAAAACAGTGCCCAAATGCTACTCTGGAATGTGTATGGCTTCTGCAAACAGATGCAGAGTCAAACACCAGCCCCTGTCTTAGTGTGTATTGCACAGCTGGAAGAACAATTGCAGCTGCTATGAAAAAAGCATGTGTTTTTCTTACTGGTTTATCTAAAAAATTTATTTATGGGGTGAAACTGTGTTTTAAATGTGCATTTGACCACATTAAGTTTTGCAAACTATAGACAATGTAAATTTGATGGTGGTGTTTAAGTTTTTTGAAGTCTTAGCTATATGACATACATTAGTAGTTAAAAGTGGTTAGTTCAAAATCAAGTTGTGTAGAGATCTGTAAATTTAAGTCACTGCCTGACATGTGGATGCCCACCTACTCAGGAAAAGTAGTCTGGGGACCCAAACAGTGTCATAATCCTCTATTACTTGCCAAAAGAGATGTGAGGAGTATGTGCTGCACTGTCAAAATCTCTGTCTAGAGAGAGTCTGAGGTTCATAGGCCAGGCTGGATGGGACTTAGAGCAACCTGGTCTAGTGGAAGGTGTCCCCGCCCATGGCAGGAGTGTTTGAACTAGATGATCTTTAAGGGGCATTCCAACCCAAACCATTCAGTGATTCTATGATTCTGTGATTCTATGAATCATGGGAAGGAGGCAAAAAGAAGAAAGGAGGACAAAAGGAGACATTTCCTCACCCTCAAGGCACCAGTAACACCTGATCCTGCCCCATATTCCACAACTGGAAGTTGAGCTGAAAAAAATAGTTATAAAAGGGACAACAGCTGACAAGCAGGAGCCTGTAAATCTTTACAGTCTCTGAGGCACAAGCTCTATGAGTTTGGCATTCATTGCACTTGGCCATTTGTCAGGGCTGCCTTGAGGGGTGTGAGGCACTAAGCAGGCATGGGAAAAATTGCAGATTGTAGGGACATGGAATTTCAGAAAGAGACCTTAGACAATCGCATGGATAAAATCTACTTATTTTCTAAAATTGAGAGGGATTGACTCTGATCTAAGTTCATATAACCAAAATATTAAAAATACAGAATGGTTCTTAATTCCTCCTGAAATAAGCAAAATTGAATGTGTTTCAATCCCTTCATGAAATCTAGTCCTTTTTTTCCCTGTACACGTCCATTGATGGTTTTAACACTTGTGAGACCTTTGCAAACAAATATGTAATCATCACACAACTACAGTAAAGTTGAAAACAGAAATCATGATCCTCATTTTGTCGGCAAAGTAACTGACTCTGAGATATTAAGACCAAACCATTGCTCTAAAATCTGAACATGTGCAGGCATACTTAATAACAAGTAGGTTATCGGGACTGAAAACTTCAAAGTATTACTTTAAGTCTACAGAGATAAATGCCCAAGTCTGAAAACACTGTTTAAGTTAATGTTTAGTTTCCAAACACTTAAAGCATTAATAGTAACACTTATTTATCTGAATGTGTTTAATGACACCCTTAAAGTTACTTATTTTTTAGAATATTTTTTCTGTGAGACAAAGTTATCTTTTTCAGCAGATTTGCCTTTTGCTTCTTCTAGAAGCAGAGTTACTTCTGGGCTAACAAATTTTCCTTTAATAATGCATGAATTTTCCTTTTATGAAGCTAAATAGTTTTTCCATCACTTGTATTTCAGTATTTCTGAAACCAGGTGTTAATTTTCAGGGGGATAGGAGGTTTCCAAGCAGCTGCCAGGACTAATACAGCAGCCAGCAGTAAACGCTGAATAAGCTTAGGTACAAAATCTATACCATCTGGTTTCAGGACTCCTTGGCCAAAAAATGTGAGACCAGTTCCTTTCATGTCCAGAAATCTTCCTGTTCATTGGAAATTGTGAAATGGATGTTACCTTTGCATTACCTTTCAATTCGCAACTCAGAGGAAGATTCAAATAATGGTTTTAAGAAAACATTGCATAACTGTAAAACAGGAAACTAAATTATGTGCTCAGGTTTCATAACAAGAAAGATGAACACTATTTGACAAGCTGAGATCAAAGTCCTTGCTCAGCTTCACAGCAGTCCAGTTTTCCAAACTGCTGTTTCTCAAAGTCAGTGATAGCTACCAGTGCTCAATGCAGAAACAAGGTCCCTCACAGGAATGATCTCTCTAGACCAGTGAGTCAACAAGATACAAAATTAAGCCCTTAAGGTTTAAGACCAGGGAAGTAAGGCATGAGGTCCATTTTGGCTGGCAGTGAGGAAATATTTCTGGTTCCTTGGGTGTCAGTGAATACCAACTATGTTGTATATAAAGAATTGCTGTACAGCAATTGCTGATAAAAGAATGGCTTCAGAGTGGCTTAGTTCAAAGACGTGAGTATGAAGGCATAGATATAGCTTGGGCCACTCTGAAGATAACTGAGGAGATCCAAGCAACAGAACTTCCTCTGAAGACGTGTGGAAAAAGAGTGTTTCCTGCAATTTTTTAAGACCAAATCATTCCATCCTCTCTCTCAGGCAGTCATTTACAGCTATACATAATCCACAAGGTCACTTTGTTATCAAATCCCTGGAGGTACCAGGCTATCATCCCATCCAAAGAGTCATTAATATCTTTTAGCTTTTTATGTCTAGGTTACACATTAAAAAAATTGCATATCGTAAGAAACCATACAACCCTATTTTTCTTTTACTATCACTCCTGCTTTCAACACACTGATTAAATCATTGCTTTAAGCGGATAATTAAACCCTTTTGAGAAGGGACTGACATCCAACTGTATTTGGCTAGAACAGAGAATTATGATTCCCCAGTCCATAGGCACTATCACAATGCAGATAAAACTACAGTGGTAGTGCTGTTGCATTCCTGGTAACCGTGAATTTGTCTACACTGCTGTATATAGCAAGATTGTCCTGAGCTCCATAGAGCAAGTTGGAATAGCACTATCATCTGACCTAGTAGTAGGCTTAATTGGAGACAGACTAGCTGGAGGGCATTCTGAATTAACAATTTGACATAGCCAGACTGTTTTATAATGCTGTGTAAGTAATTATTTCAGTAAAGGCAGTGATTTTGCTGTGTTCGTGCTGTAGAACAATAGTGCCAGTATAAATCTCAAGATAGCACTCAATGTACTTTAAGAGAGAACTTTAGTTACCTTAGAAAATTTTAGAAGGCTGTGGTCCAAAGTTCCACTTATCTCTGAATGTACGATAAATGGCTGATCCACAGATAGTTTTCTGGTTTGCATCCATGAAGCATCTGTAAGTGATAAGTTAGACAACTGTAGTGCACTGGTATTTTTCAAAATGGCAACAAAACACACATCAAAATAATAACCAGTCACTGCCTAACCAACCATTATATCCCAGAGCAGTTTTTCCCCACTGATGAAGCTGTAGGTTCCACACATAAAAAGTTGGACTAATCCACTGACTGCAAAACCCCTTGGAGAAGAAACATGCCACAAAGTTCAACTCAATTCAACAGGCTTTCCTGTTACTAATTTTCATCTAATTAATAAATAATTTCATTATTCATTGTATTTATTAGAATCTTCCTATTTGACTGTTTCTGATATTATGAAAGGCTCAGGGACTAAATAATACCAAAAAACATGGGTCTTTGTTTCACATTATATGGTCTAGTTCCAAAAATTCATAAATCACTCTTTGTACCAGAGAGAAAATACTTCAATGAAAGGAAGAACATGCACGGTCTGTAACCAAGAAGGAGAAGCAGCACAAGTTTTCTCTCCCACTCTTTTTCATTGTTAACAGTCAGAGGGAATGCACTCTGGAAATCAATTTTCTTTTACTGGAACTTGATGTGGGTAGTTGCTTGATGTGTTCAGCTTCTGTATGGCCCAGGTTCAACAAGACACTTAAAAGCGTGGCTGACTTTATTCATGTGGGTATTTAGGTATGTGCTTAAGTACCTTGTTGAATTGGGGCTTATGTTAGGTCGTAAGTATTTACTAGGTCAAGCATCCAGGCTAAAAGTTTCTCTGTTTTTCCTAGTAACACTGCAGGTAACTCCAGTCACACAATAGATTTGGAAGCACTTCCAGTGAATTTATCAGGTGATGTTACCCAAGGCAATGGAGAATATATTCTCGTTCTGTTGGAGAAACATACTAATTTCCCTCCTCAGCACAGACTCTGCAGACTGCTGAGAGGATGTACGTGGGCCAAACTTTAAACATACAGCATAATAGAGTAACATTTTATTTAAATATTTAGGCTACTGCAGTATCCAGGAATTGAAGCTAGTCTTATGCCCCATTGAATTAGACACCGTGCTCCAAGCACTGCACACCAGGGCGAAGTAGTTGGAGAGCAATATATTTGCCACAATGAAACACTTACCAAGATAAATCAAAAAGCAGAAAATTTAGGAAGGAAAAATAAAGTGAATGACTGCTTTTTCCTCCTGCAACTCTGGCTATTAGTTCAGACATTAGCCTATCTAACCCACAAGTGAGTAAGTTGTTTAGGAAACACAATGATTCCAAGCATTGAGGGAGTATCACTGAGCAAAATTTTTCTATTTCTTTGGAAGAGAAAATGTGGTTAAGATGGTGCTCTAGTCTGCTCTTCAGCCCTCTGATACTGAATTCTAACTCCATGGCACATTGTAGACACAAAGGTATGTGTTGTTCAAGGCCCTGTGACAGAGGAGACGATGACTCTTGCAGCTGCTGGCTGTTGCAGGTGCCATTAAGAAGTCATAGAGTCTGGCTGGGAAAACTGGTGCCTTGCTCAAGCTTTGACAGTGTTTGGAACTCATACTCACTGTAAGTGAACCAGGTTCACTTCATTTCTCTACCATTTTCTCTGTATAAACCACAGTATCCCACTGTGTTTTAACTTTATTGTCCTGGCAAAAGCACTTCCAAAACTTTGAATTAGTGCTGTTTCTGGCTAAAAGACTCTTACAGCTCTACCTAATCAATCTGTGTATGTAGAGGAGCTGTCAGTGTACACATGGCTTTAACAGAGCCTAAACACATGGAAAAGAAAAACTAAGGAAGTATGAAGAAGGAGCTGCAATTCCCAAGGAGAATAGGACAGAACCTGGGGCAAAGTTCCTTGTGAAACCAAGTTTTACAGTTCCATTGCTCACTTACTGCATAGTTATCTTCCTTGACTTGCTTTTCTTCAGCTGAAGTGTTTCTCAGTGTCTTGGGTTTGCCTCAACATCAAGACTTCAATAATTTGTTTTTTTTCCAAAGCAAACTATTTTATGACTGACTGCTTCTAAATAATTCACCAGGGCTGAATGGTGGTCTTGTAAGTTGTGATGTCTTTTTCTGGAACCAACCCCCCCCAATCAAAATAGCCTAATTTTAACTTTGTGAACTGAAATGTCATGTCTTCCAATTTTCATACAGACTGTCTGTAAAATTTGATTCAGAGTGTCAGTTCATATTATAGAGTTTATTCTCATCTTGGTGGTATGAAAAATCTTTGCTATTTCAAAAAAGCCACAAATATATTGCCATGGATTTTAATAGTAGTTACATACTGTTAACATTGATGAAAAATTAGTGGAGACTATTTGAGCCATGTTTCATTTTTAGAGTAAATTGGATACAGTGCTAAAAAGGGGGAAATCACCACTAGGTTAGAAAAACTTCTGTCTTACATCTCACTCATCTTCATTGTGTTTTATTTCACTAATGGGATCCATATATATTTTGAACTCTAATATAAACTGTGAATGTTTCTTGAGGAGGGGGAAGACAGAACAATGAAATGATAGAACAGAAAAAGAATGAAGTTGAAAATTAGGCCAGAAGATTGAAATCAGGACAGATTTAAATCATTCTTTGCTATTTTGTTCATCTTGGTTGTCTGATAAACTACCAAGCAGGACAAAGTTCAAGAGACTTGATATACTGCATGTTAAGTCTTTGTTGTTATAAGGTGAACTCCTGTTCTCCAGCTTGCTCTCCTCGTCTCCCACGCTTGTTGTTTTAATACAGAGGAAAGTTCAACTCCCCCTGCTTAACTCCAGTACCTCTTAATGAGGGAACTGTAACACTATCCAGTCGTCTCATCACACAGCAATCAGAATTTCATTGCTTTGCACAGCTTGACTTATGTCAAAAAGGATGGTTAAAATTCACCCAAGTCCTGGAAACCTCCTGTTGAGTTAAACAGATCACATCTTAGCTACAGGAGGATTTTTTGTTTGTTTGGTTTGGGTTTTAAATGGTCAAAGGGCAAGAAGCATTTTCTGCAAAAGCTCTTTCACATAACTGGTTCTTAGGATGCTGGTATCAGCAAGATGATTTACACATCATATGGTTAAAGAGACAAAAGCAATAGAGTTTCATGTGCCAATGAAAAGAAACATCATTTACAAAAAAGTCTGATTACACAAAAGGTATCCTCTAGCCTATTGTAGTTAAGAAAATCTCTTAGAGCATCTTAATAGATTATCTTTGACAGCATGGCCTTTACATTTACAAATGAGCAAAAATCAGAGCAGAAACAAGCAAAGACAGCAAACTTGAATCATGGGAGACAATGTTATTTATGGGCAGCAGCACTTGAACCACCATTCCTGCAGCCTTCAGGACAAGCCTCATTATATGGTTATTGCAATTGCTGCAGGAGAAACAACAGAAGTAAGCATGTGCAGACACTTGGCTTGTGCTTACTGTAGCTCAAGTTGTACCTTCCAAGAGTTTTTAGACATACTCTTTTTTTCCTAGTTTGTTGCTTCAGTGAAACTGAAAACTCTATTAAACTGTGATATTACTGTATTGCATTACAGGAAACCTCCAAGTTTATAGAAATAGGAATGTCTCTGTGATGGGGGATGAAAAATTCATGTTATCCTTGTTTACAAGACAGTTCCAAGGATATCATGAACTACTGCCTCTGAAGTGACAGTGCTAGGTATATTTTTCTGTGTAAGTAGAGTCAGTACAAGGAGATGATATTTAACAATGGTAGCTCTACATCCATAAAAGATTAATAATCCAGAGAAAGGATAAATTGATTATAAGCAACAGTCCTTTCTTTTTTAAATGATGACTCAGTTACAGGGAATGACTGAGTAGGCCAGTCTTCTTTATTCAGAAAAATAAACCACCAAAGGAAAATAGGAGGAGGTTACATAATCATAAGAGGCATAGAGGTGAATAGGGATCAGCGGCTCACTATTTCCTCCAGTGAAAAGCCAGCAAAGCATCAAGCAAAGACTGCATATTCTGATCCAAATAAATGTGACAGCAAGGGTTTTCTTGCAGTATGGGCAGCAGTGGATGTTGTACACAGATGGGTTTGAGGGGACACTACACCAGGTAATGGAAGAAAAATCCTTTGCAGAGTATTAAATGCACAGAAACTATACCTGATTCTGGAAATCTCTCAGCTGGCAATTGTTTAAGACTGGGAGTCCTCATAGCACACTCATTTGCTTTCTCGGTTCTTGTTTTTCCATTGTTCTCAATGGATTTCCCCCTAAAAACATACTTCATTCATGTCTAATACCAGCTACCCAGCCAGGGCTAAGGATGATGAAGTTAAAAAATCAGCAAAAATATAAGAGTCATCAAAGAGGAAGAAAGTGTCAAAGCTAGAACGTGTGAGTGGGGCAGAGGCATGCCAATAGTATCACCACTCCTTCAAGGCATCCAGGTCAAAACAAAAGAATTGGCATTGCTCAGTGGTGGTCTTCCCAAAAGGAAGGAACAGAGTGAGAGAACACTAGTGATGCCTTGAAGTGGCTACCTGAAAACAGAGGCTAGACGAGATTAAGAGAATAAAAGCAGGTATTTATTTGAAGGACCTTCAAAGGTACACCCTGGGCAGTCAAAAGCCTCCAAGGGGCTCCACCCAAGATGGATACTGGGTCACAGGTTTTTCACACTTTTGTAAGTTTGGTCCATTTGCATATTGGGGTTAATTCTCCAATTATAATTTCAGGTAGTGATGTAATTACCCCAAGTTTGCTCCTCCTGTCAGAGGCTTTAGTTTACATATTTTGGGGCCTGGGACAACAAGGTGTCCTTGAGTCCAGGCCCAGAGAAGTTTTGTTATGTCTAACCAGCATGAGAGAACAGTAGCTAACAGGCTATATGAAGTTTCAGAGTTACATACTAAGCAGTACAGGATTTGAAAAATATAAAAGTTAAAACCTAAGGCATCACTAGATCCCAGTAAGTTTCCTTCCCTAGAAGCTGTGAACAGCCAGCATAGACAGGGCCAGAAGAAGTTTGACAATAAAGTCTTGTGACTTTGTGGGTCTTCAGGTGTGGAGGTTGTAAATGAGAAGCTGAGGGAAGAAATGCAGACACAGCCTCAAGGACTGAAGGGCCCAGGTGAGCTGCAGGGTTGTGCACTGAATGCACATATATGGCAGAGCCCCTCTCTCACTGCAAGTTAGGGACCTTATAAACCAATTTGTGCAATACTAGTCTACATCCCTATGCCAGTTCCACATTCTCCCTGAATACTGCATAGTCTGGACTCATTCTCTGCTTTTGTATTTATCAACAGCTCTTTTAGATGAAAAATGTAAGCACTAACTGGGGTCAGTCCACGTTGGGCAGGCAGCATCATCCATCCCAGTTCTGGTTCTCTTGGCACATTTCTCTCTCCACATCTCACATGAGTGAGGGCTCACACTTTCTGGGTGAGTGGAGACTCTGGTACTCATTAGCATGTCCAATGGTGTCTGTGAGGAGAGGGAGGAAGAGGTAGTACAGTGCACACCACTGATGTGCAGCACAGATAAAATCTAGCCTTCCAAATGGCCGAGACTTAAGCAGTACAGAAACAGGCCAATCTGCCTCATTTGGTCGGGAGTCACTCTTTGGTGTGAGTATCACTGGGAACATCACTGTAGCCTATAAATAAGAACAAAAATAGAGCAGCACAGTTCTAGCACCTCCAAGTTCAAAACTCAGTATTTGTACAAGATTGTATGTGGATGCTTCAGGTGTTCTGAAATCTTGGGGGCCCCTGGTTACTGTCACTGAACTTCACTGCTCCCAGCACAGCCTGGAGGGATCCCCCTGGGGCCAACCACGACACAACTTCACTGTTCCCACAGACAGGCAGCCATTCTGAGAGACTGGCCCCAGGTGATCTTGGAGAACATCCAAACAGGTGGCATCCCACAGCCTTGGTCTCACCACCTGATTTGCCCAGACAGGCCTCCTGTGAGGCAGCTGTGTCAGGGAGCATGCCATGAGCATGGTTTCATGTCAAAGGTTGTGTAGACATAGGCAAAGTGATTTACAAAGCCAAGTGAAGTGAGAGCTAAGTCTATTCAAATATCAGATGCCATAATTCATCCTGATTAGCCTGGGATGATTCAACAGCTGTAACCATTTAGGCTACAATTCAGAAAGGCAAATATTTTAATCTAATGCTAGCAGGGGATTGCCAAGGAAAGGGAGGAACTGAAAAGAAAATACATCAATATTTCAAACTTCATCCTGGAAACAAAATTCCAAAACTTCATTAAAATTCTTATACTGAATGTATAAAATATAACTCATTTGTACCAAAAAAAATTGTTCCAATTTGTTTAGAAGGATCAAGAGCAGCTGGGTTGAATGCAATGTAGACAAAACTTAGATCCAAGAAAACTGATGAAGAATGCTATTATTCAGCAGTTCCTTATCGTGAAGGCATCTAAAATTTTGCGGGCACCTCTGTTACGCTTTTTCATTGTCTTAAAGCTCCCTAAGTGCCTGCACAGCCACAGCAGGTCCTCTGCTGTGAGGCGTGTTCTCTACCATGATGCAGAAATAAGGATGTCTCTCTACAGCTGCAGTCCATTACAGCCTGCTTCCAGCACATGTAAGTGTGCTGAGGTCAGCACGTAGCACAGCATGGCCAGCTACTCACAAAAACATGGCCAGTGCTGGCAGAAGCTTTTCCTCTAGATGCTCTGGCAAAGGACATAAAAGAACACAAGATTAATGTAGCCTGTAGAAGTCTGACCATGCAGGTGAGGTAGAAGACCATCTAACTATCATTGTAATGCAGCTGAGTCATTGAAATGATACTAGGGTTGACTTAAGCCTTAAATATGTAGTGCTCTTATGGGCTAGTTACGAATCACTATTAAAAAAAAAAGAAGAAAAAAATAGTGGTCAGGTAGTGTCCTTCCTTCAATTGACAAGGTTAGTTACTAGTCTTCAGTAAAGACCAAAAGGAGACACTTATGTAGCTCTGAGCTCCAGCTGGGATGGAGACTTCCCAGAGCAGCCAAGTCAGTAACTGCAACACCACTGAGTGAGAATGCACTGATACGATCACTGATACGAATGCAAAGAAACTGTTAGATCCTCTTTCAGCCAATTTGTTCTCATAAATTGTTTACTATTGTTAAAGTAAACAGGGTTTAAGACGAGCTTTCTGTCAAGGCAAAGTGGCTAGTTTTGGGAGGCAACTGGGATTTTTTAAGGTAATTTGATATAAGCTACTTTTGCTAAAATATCTGGTTTTTAGCGGCAGAGAGAGTCGAGCACCTATTTGCAGTCAAAAGGAGTGGTTGGGCTCAGCCTCCTAGGTGTTCACACTTGGCATTAATTGCTCTGTGCAAATACAATGGCCATGTTCACACTACTTCCTAGCTACCCTGCACGATTGTTTGATTTTTTTTTAATGAGGTACCTCCCAATAGGCAGTGCGATATCAATGTACTGACATTAGTATAAATGTAGAGGTCTGTGTTTTGTGTTACACGTGCAGTATAACTATATAGCTGCAGGCTTGGAAGGTCTTCCCACCAGGAAACATTTCCCAAGTTTGCAGCTTCAGAAACTCAGCAGGTGCATAGTGCAATGTTAGCAGTACATTTTAAAGGGAACTGGGCACCTTAGAATCAAAATAATTTAGGAAAAAAAAAGAATTACTGAAGACTAGGAAAAACTGAATAGGTTATTTCTTTTATGTTAGGAAACTACAGGAAAATTTAGCAGAAGCAACTTGTGGTACACCTGTGACAGTACTGGTACTCCTGGGAGAAGAATCGGGTAAGAGTTCCAGAATAGCGACAATGTAGATTACATTTTATATCCTCTTATGAGAAATGGCTTCCTTCATAAATTGTGTTCTTAAAAATTGAGCATAATCTGATACATGTAGGGAGAGAAAATCAGATGTGACACCAACAGAACCTGATTTTTAAGCAGACTGTTTCAATATTGGTAGGGAAATTAAATAAAGGCGTATTTTAGTTTATTGAGATTATTACAGAACTAATCCTAACCACTCAATGTCAAAATACAGGTAATCCAAATTATCAGATTGTACTCTGAGGGTATGTTCAAGAAAAGTCGTTCAAGAAAAGTCATTCAAGTAGTGCAAACCCAGCTTAGTGATGTATGGCACCACACAAACTCAGAGACTGTGCTGACTCAAACAGAGCTAGGTTTGATGTCTCTGCACAAGTTTCATGGTTAATGCACAACCTGAAAATTTGCTTTGGATGATCAAAAACTGACTGTATGTATGATATGCTGGGGGGGAAAAAAATGAGGTTCCAGACTCTGACCAATCTAGCAACAACAGATAAACTTCAGGGGTTCAGAGGACAGCTGAGGTTTGAAGTACTTTTTACAATCACCTAATATACTCTCCCTGGTCAGAGAAGAGTCAGCTAGAGCAGGTTGTCCAGAACCTTCCCTGGTCATATTTTTAAATGTTCAAGGACAGATGTTTCCACAGCCCCTCTGGGCAACCTGTTCCAATGTTTGATCATCCTTACCATAAAAAAGGTTTTTCTGTGTCTAAATGAAGTTTCCTGTACTTCAGTTTGCACCTATTGCCTCTTGTCCTGTTGCTAGGCACCAGTGGGAAGCATCTGGCTCTCAACACACTACCTTGTTCCCCTATTCTACCCTCCTAGTCAAAATGTTTTTCCTAATCTCCTCCCAAGCCCCATTTTGTGCCCACTGATCCTTCTTATATACTTTACACAAAAGACAAATATTTGGCTCTGACATCTTTGTAACTGTTTTCCTATTGTTAGTGATCACCCTTTTTCTTTGTCAGGAAGAAACAAGCCCAGCACCCTCAACCTCTCCTCAGAGGGAGATGATCCATCCCAGTTCTGGTTCTCTTGGCACATTTCTCTCTCCACATCTCACATGAGTGAGGGCTCACACTTTCTGGGTGAGTGGAGACTCTGGTACTCATTAGCATGTCCAATGGTGTCTGTGAGGAGGGGGCTACCTGTTTGGTAGCCCCTCTAGTCTCTCTCCAGTTTCGCCTCCTTGAACTGCAGCTAAAATGAGATACTATCTCAGGTATGGCCTCCCAAGCACCAAGTTTAATTCTAACTTTCCTTAATTAACTAGCAATGCTGCTCTTAGTGTAGTCCAATATGCAGTCTGCCTCATTCACTCATTTGTTCTTCAGTCAAATCCTGTCCTTGCTCTAAAACATAAATACCTAACCATTGTTTGAAATCAATCATTAAGTGTAATGACATAGAGAACCTAGGCTGCTCTTCAAAGATAGACCCCAGAGTTCACTGTTCCGTGTTTCAGTGGCAAACTGATTTCCCTCAATATATGAACTTCACAGAAAATAATAAACTAATTTATTCCAACGGAGCATTTCTGAGCCAGTCTGATACTTGGCATGCCTTTAGAGTTTTCAGACTTATGGTGCTGGTCTATGTGATGGGTCAGAGCAGACTTTTGCTATAAGAATGCAGCCCATCTGAATATCAAAGATAAATCATCCTTAGTCAAGGAGCTCAGACAGTAGCATGAATTCTAAAATCAGTGTGTGGTATATGCAAGATCTGTTTATCTCCAGAAAAGTATTTCAAAGCCAGAGCATGAGTTTTAGAAGTATTGACATGCACCTCCACCCATCCCTTCAAAAACTCTCACTCAAAACCCAAACCTTCCACCCTGGCCTAGATGAGAAACCTTGGCTGAAGGCCCAGCAGTTCTTGCAGTCAGCCTAAACCAGGCTTGGGTGGACCCTGAAATGAGATACAGTCTCTCTCTTTTCATCGTGATGGCAATGGTTTAAAGATAAGCAGCGAAAGAGAAGAAAAATTAGGATAATTTTATTCAAGCTGAGTGTTAGGTACTTCAAGAAAGGGCTGGAGAATGAAAAAATAATAATTATCTTTTTAGAATAATGAAGAAGGAGTAAATTGAGAAAATGACTTGCATCCTCTGCAAAGCATTTAGCAGCTTCTGCTCTTAGTAGCTTTAGTGGGAAAGGCTGTATTTTGCCATCTGCTCCCTGTGTCTTTAGCAAAACCATGTGCCATCTGAAACACTGATCTCATGCTAAATGGTCACATGCCAACTATTGTGATGATGTCTGATCTGGCTGCCCAAGTGGAATTGCACAACAAGCAAGAATGGAAATAAGTAGGTGTTTAAAAGTACTTGTGTTCTTAAGGACATGGTTGTGCAAGCCCCTGACTCCTTGAGCTATGGCACTGTTTCATAAAACAGCGGTACCCAGTGATACCCATCCCCTTGACTGCGACCATGGCCATAGAATCATCAGCTTCAGGAGCATTTTCATCACACTAGAGTGTGAGATGGAGATGCTCATCTTTTGTCTCCCAAGGAAGAAAGAGTGCTCACAATGAAGCAACATAGACAAAACCTGGAGCTTGTGGCTATCATGGGATGACAACCAGGAATTGTACCATGGAGTTGGACAAATCAACAGCCAAGGGCAACTCCAGCAGAGATCATACCCTCACCCACAGGGCACAATACCACATGGTCTGTAGCAGGGGCCATTCACAGCCCCTAACATAAGGGGTAAACCAGGCCTGGGGTCTACCCAGGGACTCCAGTCAGGAGCAAAAGGAGAAGGACCTGCAGGCAGAGCTGGAGACAAGCTGCAACATACAACTGAGGATCCACCAAGGACTCCAGCTAGCTACAGAGTAGAACCAAGGCCCTTTGTGGAGGCAGGGCTGGAGATAATCACACCTAGCTCAGGACAGGACAAAGTGCCCATTCATGACTGTACAGAGAGCCCCTGGGCAGAGGAAGTGTGGGTGAACATCCTGAGTGAGGCCAGCTGGGGCCACTAAAGCCTGTTGGTGACCTCATATGGCCCTGATTCCAGGAGGAGCTGTTTCACTGTGTTGTGGAAAGATGCCATCTCGGAGAGCAAGAGCAAGCTGGAAGGACAACAGCCCAAGCAGAAAGCACAAGCTATCAGCCTGGCTCTCCTCATTCATGGGGACTAAGCACATGGGCCCAGAGAGGCCAGATCTTGTTTGCAAGGAATACGTTGTCCTGAGACCGGCTGATACCAGTAAGGCCTCACGATCCCTGTTGTCGACAGCTCATTCGCATAATTCATGGCTGCCTCCAATTATCTGTGGGAGCTTTGCAGGCCGGACTCTTCACTTGTGAAGGAGGTTCCACATGGGCAGGCACTTAATGAACAGATTGGATTATAAACACTAGCTAATCTTTCCCACATGTACACCTGAAGAGTATCACAAATGACAGCTGTTTAAATTTCCAAGGAAATTAATGATTCCTAAAGAGGCAAGACTTATCAAGGCTTTGACTGGGCCTGATAACAGACAACCACCAAAGGGCAAATTGTTTATAATAGTCTATAAGTGCCTCATTCTATGGGTTCATCTTGGAAAGTTTTATTGACATGGTCCCTTTTATTAATGTTTGTCCTGGCAAAGACTAGAACAGCTTGGTTCAATCTACTGATGATATTAGGCTACCAAGGCCTCTAATGAGCACCTCATATCTTCAGGTCACAGTCAGTTTAAAATGGTTGGTACTGGGGCCAGGACACCATGGGCTCAGCTGAACCCTCTGAGGCAGCTGCATTGTGCCTGCCCCAAGCAGCGCTCACATCCTTGCAGGGCTCATCTGCAAGACTGCTGAAACATTAACTCATGTGTGGTGACTCATTTGCTGCATTCACAGTTTTGAGATTTGTGGGCTTGTGAGGGCTGGTGGGAAGAGGGTGATCCAGGTTTACTGTGAGACTTTAACTAACCTTTCCTAACAGACCACACATGGAAAAAGAAAGCCCTTTCTTCTGTCCCCTTTTGCGGGAAGCCTGTTCCTTTACTTTAGGGCACAAACCCTCCATCAGTCACCCTGGCGTTCCTCCTTCCCAATGAAGCATGTCACAGGACAGACACATTCACATTTCCAAGGGGACTTTTCAGAGCCTGGTTCTATTTCAAAGAATTTCATGAAAAAGGAGCATTCACGTCGGCCTGTGAAAGTGGCAATATGGGAAGATCCTTATTAAACTCAGGGATGAAATAAAGTGAATTAGATACAGCAAGTCATTTTCCTCAAGCTCCAAGTAATACAATTCCCATACAGAACTGGGTAGCTATGGGATCATTTAGAAGTTCGAACTTCTCTTCTTGGTCAAGGAGTGTTTCAAAAAGGAGTGTGGAATTAATTTAAATTCAAGACTACAGACAAAACAAATGGGCCACAAATGGTTTATAAATCTCTTCTTGCTTAAGAATAACTCTGTGATCCATCACTGAGTTCACTTGCTGAAGTGTTTGGCCACAGCAAGGAACCTGTTCCTCCTGCCACACTGGTGTAAACCAGAATTGATTCATTTGAAACAAATGGATGAAGGTGGTGGTTAAAGTCAGACTAAAGCAAGTCAAACTAGGAGGAGTCTGACTGCTGTTTTATCTAAACCCGTGGTAATATTACTGTCTGGCCCACTGCACTCAATTAAGCCTATTTTTATGTATGTCATATATTCTGCAAAGCAGTTCTTTCCCAGTTTATGTTCGTATAATTACACTTACTCTGGCTGCTGAAGAACTCACCCAGTATTTTCAACTTTAATTTCTCTGACGTTTATCATCAAAACTAGTTGAGGCCTTCTCTTAAAGAGTATTGAAGTCTTATGTGATTGGATAAATAATTTCTGTAAAGGTTATTTCTTGTACTTTCTCCAACTAGCACAGCATTTTCCCTGGCAATAAATAAGAAAGAGAACTAAATCACCAAACTTATGATTGGATTTATAAATAATGGATATTTTAAAATACAATGTTCAGGCAAAAAATGATCTGTATTCTCACAGTGCACGTGCATACACACACACATCGTTTCCTCTGTTTTGTTTTAGGAACTTGCATGATTGGGATTTTTCTTGAGATGTTGAATATCTGTCACAGAGAATGTTCTATTATAATCATAACATTGTGATTCTATATTAGGAAAGGAACTCAATTTGTGGGACATTTGGAGTCATTGTTAGTTACATTTCAAGCCTGTTTGCTTTCATGAGGTGAAGAAACCAAGGACAGGCAGTCTAAGGAGGAGATGTTGCTAGCAGGTGGTAGAACTGCTCTGGTCATATTGATTGTTTACTAACTTGCTGCTGGATTTCTAACATAATAAAATTTCTGAAGAGCATATGCAAAGATACGGCTGTACATGTGTTCCTCAGTGGCTAATACAGCACTTTTTAATCAATTTTTAATGCCTCTTCCCTTAAATAACAAAGCAACCATAAGGAACACTACAGAATGAATGCATGTATGACATCAGTTGGTTTAAGGCAGACAGGGGAAAGGCTGAAAGCACGTAGAACAAATCAGACTTTTTCCTGAGCTGCACCTTGCTTTTTCTTTCCGTGATTCTTACATCTAATATTCCATGTTTGTTTTGAATGAAGAGTCTGACCCCCACCTTGACCCAGGGAGGCTGTATCCCCAGAGGCTGGAAAGAACAGATTGGCCCACCTGAATGGCAGAGATCCACTGACATGGCATATAGGAGAGGAAGAAGTGAGGAAAGGGAGGATTACTTCCCTTCTCAAAATGGCTTTGCAACCTTGCCACTGTCATCAGTGGTATCACAGTCCTGTCTTAATGCATCCAGGTTTATAATACACCTACACACCACTCCAGGAATTTCTTTCCTTTCAAGGATCACTGTTCAGATGCCTACGCCCAATTCTCAAGGTCAGGTAGCTCTATCTGGCGAAAAACTTTCTGTGGTAGACAGTCCAACAAAAAGAGCAGTGACTGCATCTCATGGATCCCATTGGGGGCATAGATCTGGGGGAAAAAAGAATCAACAAAACCCTCCTCTTACAGGGCTAAAATTTTGCTCAAATGGGCTGAGAGAGCATTTAAAAGTTTATGTGCAACAGTGCCATCTGATGGGCTTACTCAAAAGGGTAAACAAGGTGACAAGGTATCTGCAGGCCTGGCAAGCTACCCTCAGTCCTAAGAAAAATGAAGTGACCTTTCCAAGGAATTCTTATTTTGTAGCCTTTTCCCATGAGCCTATCTCAAATGACTCTTTAAAATAAGATTATGGGGGGTTTGGATAAAAGTTATAGGGTTAAAATAATTTTCATGGTGAGATATTTGATGTAGTACCATGGAACATTTTGTTTGGGCCACTGCAGCATAGGAAACATACAGGTCAAGTTAAATGCACTAATTACTTGGTAAAAGACTTCAAATGAAATTTCAAACCTGGACACAATAAAAGGGAGTCGAGGGTTCAGATGTCTCAGAAAAGCTGGTGTATTACAGGGCTAGACTACACAGCTACACAGAATAACAGAAAAGAAAAAAGGAAACATTTTATAAGTTATCAGCATTTATATGTCCTACCTCTTTCACAATGTAGATGTCTGTGGGCTTCATCTTTTCACAGTACATTGCCCTGAAACAGTTGTTAGAAATTTGTAGGATGAATAAGTTTAGCTAACAAAGTTAACACGCAGGTTTAGGGTTTTTTTAATCAAATTCATTCTTCTCCAAGACTCCAGTCAGGTGATTTTGTTTTGGAGAATGAGACATGTTTATTACATGCCAAATAAATGTAGAAATGAGGCTTCTGAATTTCAGACATAAGTTCTAAGTGCTTGGTGTGACTACTAGACTGCCTTCTCCTAAGCCTCTTCTTCCTAGAGTGGATGAAATTTTCATTATTGTTATTAATTTTGAAAAGATTGTTCTTCTTAGATCAACTCAAAATATAAAAGTGACCTTTTAACCTATTTGCATCTTCATTACTGTATTAGAGCATAGGTAAAAAAACAAATTGATTTCCCCAGGTCTGAATTCCTATGAACACGCAGAAGTGAACAGCAAAATTTATTTCACTTGCTGCAGTGCAATAGCAAGAGCTGTCCCTGGCCACAGAAATCAGTTCATGGCCCTGTAATGTAAACAATTTTTATCAATGAGCCAGGAGAAAACCTTAAATCATTATTTATACAATCTCTAAATAACACAAATAGTGGTAATATACATAAATACTGGAAATATAAATATTGGAAAGAAAGGACTTTTGAAACAGACCTAGACCATCTTGGTAAGTAGGGCTCAAATCCATGTTATTTTGTTGAGCATAGGTAAATTAAAATCTTGGGTAAAACATAGTACATCTTTTCAGGACTCACTTTATCTTCAACAAGGAGACTACTAGAAATGTTTAGAGATTATGATAGATAACTGGTTGGATACTAGCTGGCTTCTTTTGTGTTTGTTTTCAACTTCCTTCCTAACATTTTAACTGTTACAAGCAAAAATAATGACTTTTTTATTCCACAAATTTATTAGTCTCAGAAAGCAAAAGTAATGCTGGACCATTGTCATGCAAAAATATTTTTTCCAGAGATGAAATATAATATGAAAAGTTTTTCTTTAGCTTGTGATTTTCTCTGCAGTTCTCTCTTCTGTCTAGGGAATGTTCATGAAGGAATGCTCTGTTCCAACATCTGTCTCAGAGAGGGATTAGATGGATAAGATATGAAAGGCCAGGGTAGAAAAAATGTTTGTGTTGAACCAGGAAGGGATTGTTTCATTTATGGCTGTTTGGAGTGAGAGAAGGAAATGGAGAATGATGGCAGGGGCAGAGCGGGTGAGATTGGTGAGATGTAGGCATCTCACACATGTCATTTCTGGTTTTGGAAAACTGAAATTAAATATGCAAACACTATGGCTGAGACATCATGGATCTACCCACATCAGTCCTTGATATTACCAGAACAGCCAGTTCTATGCCAAAAGCTGTTAATAACCTTATATCATAGGAAAGCTCACTTCACAGTGGTGCCTGGACATAGTACTGACAGAATATTTAGATTCTATAATTTACACATTGGCCCTTATTAAATCCAGGAGCTATTTTTCAGTAAAGCCATAATTGAAAAACTCAGGTAGCCAGGGTTTGGGTGTTTTTGTGTCTGTGTCTGTGTGTGTGTCTTTGTATGTCTGTGTCTGTGTGTGTATTATTTGTGCAGTGTAATTGTGCAACTGAAAAGGACCAAATCCAAATGTCAATAGTGGGCATAGAAAAAAATGTGTCTAAGAAACACCAACACTTGCTGTGAGCAGAGCCACAGTGCTGGAGCAGGGCACAGAGGTGTGAGGTGTGGTGCTGTTTTTAGCTGCATGGTCTGAGGAAGCGTAGGAAGTAAATAGGCAGCCCCATATCTGTGCTTTTATCTGCTCTTGTAATTGATCCCTAAGTCCCATGGGAGCAACTCATTCTATAATGAGTGATTGATACTTAAATTGGTGTTTACCATTTAATCTTCTGGCTAGTATCTCCTTTGTCAGTAAGTCTAGATCTGGTTATAGGCTGCAAAGCAAGACGGAAATGTGAACTCCAGTCAGTAACATTGTCAGAGTTGCTCTAAACCTGCTAAATCAATAAAACCAGAGGCAAGGGCTCATAAATCTCTGTCTGTGTATATAGCTGCTGTGATCCAGCTCCTGTGAGCCTGCATGTGGCCTCCAAATAGAGTTCCTGGCAGTTCATCTTTTTGGTCTAGAAGTACATCCGTGATAAAGCAGATTTAATGGGGAAGATCTTGCAGTGGAACAACATAAACTGTATGTTTTCTTTCTTCCCTCTCACCAAAAAGCTAATATTCAGTTTCTCTCCTGTCCAAGTCAGATTAGCTTCCCATAACAGCACTCACCCACTGACGGTCTCCAGTATTTTCCTTGATGACAAATTGAGCTCCATGAGCTAGGACACTTACTTTTGCAACTGGCTGCAATGGATGCTGGAAGTGCCTTGAGCATTTGCATTTGGAAAGGGGCAAAGTTGTGTATTTATATTTGAGCTTTCTGCCTGTGTGTCTGAGTGTATATGTGATCTTATGCCAAACTAGAAAGTTCATATATGAATTGCAAAACTAATGTAATGTGCAGTGCATATGGAAAGGAACATTTTCATTTATGGAGCATGACACACAGTGATATCTGTAATCCCTTGGTTTTGCTAGCCAAGAGGAGAACAAATAATACTATTTTTGTGAATAATATATTTGTGAAGAATCAATATTTTTAGCAGTTTCTCAGTAGAGTTATTATACCTTGTAAGTTATTGACACTTTAAAAAAAAATGTACTGAGTTAAATTTGAAGAGAAGGCATTAGCATATTCTCTTCTTTTTTTTGTCATGTTCTTTTTTTTTAGCTTTTCTTGTCATAAATGCAATGTTTTGCTGCATACTTAGCATAAGTTCTAAAGTTTCATGGGAGCTTTCAAAACATGAAGAATTCTTATGAAATAGAGGAAGGAATGAAATAAAAACTTAACAAGGTTTCAAATGCATCAGAATCAAGAAGCGTGGCAAAGAGTCTGTAGAGTCAACAGATTCAGCTGTAAAAGAAGTTTTCCAGAAAGATAAGATCATTAAAGAAAAACTAAATTAAATCTTTACTTAGTAAGGGAGGTTTCCACCACAGCTTTTCTTTATGAAGGGCTGAGTCTGATGGATTGTTTTAAATTGCAGTGTCAGAAGAGATTTTTGAATAAAATTTATAAAACAAGAAGTAGGAAATCAGAAGGACCAGATGGTGTTCGCACGGGTTTTCTGAAAGAACACACATGCCAATGTGAAAATGTTATGTGTAATCTGTCACTTAAAATCATTCTCATTCCTAAAGAAGCAGAAAGCAACAAATGTGATACCATTTTTAAGCTATCAGGAATGATTTGGGGAAATATAGATCAATAAGTCTCACTTCTATATAGAGGAAACTATGGAAATTGTAATAAAATCTGGACTTAGTAGCCACATGGAAAGATTTGATTTAGTAAGGAAGACTCAGAACTGCTTTTCTTGGTGAAAGCCAGGCTCAAATATTAAATATTTCTTTAAAAAAGTGAGTATGCAAAGAGCTTTCCAGCAGTGTCTGCTCTGTGTTCCAGGCACAAGGAAGAGAGGGGAAGATAAAAGCTTCATTAAGCCACTGTATGAATCTGTGTTGAGTGCTGCATGCAGATAGGTCTAACCCTTGAATATCAAAGTGTACAGGAGTCTTAAAAAACATACAGAGACAGCAACCCTGTTGGCACCACAAAACTATGAAGAAAGGACAGCCGTCTTCTGAGACTGCAACATTACTGGCAGTCAAGCAGATTCATTTTATTGGAAAAAGCAATTTCAGACTAATGATGACAGAAAAAGAGGAATCTTTAAAGTCTTATAAAAATGTCATGGAACACACATGCAAACTTTAGAGACAAATAAATTGCCATCTGTTTCAGTCTTTTATTGTGTTTTCACTTAAAACAGAGTCATCAGAACAAAAAAATGTCCCCTGGTTCTCTTAAGCTGTGAAGAGGGAATAATTTTCCTTAGCACAGTTAAAGGGCTACTGTTAAATGGAGCTTGAAGGTAGTTACTGTACACCTTTTGTGGAAAGAAAGGGCAACAACTCTCCTCCAAACCAAGAGGAAACAAAAGTCTGGAGTAAGGCTCTGACATTTGTTAGAGTTAAAGCTCCAGTGAGAATGGGTGGTTTAACCAGAACTTTCATTCTACACCACTTTTAGCACTAGTTTCTCACACTTCCCTCCCCATCCTTCAGGATTATCTTCTGCAAAATCTGGTTCTTGCAGGCACAAGGAACCGCATGTGAGGATTTGAGGTACATGCTAAGCCAGGGAACAAGGAATGGGAGTGGGTGGATCCTTGTTAGCACAAAGGAATTGATCCCATGTGTGAAAGAAAAATACTCATCTGCAGTGTAGGCAATATCTGAGCGAACCCAAAATTCCTAGGCCTTTTCCCCAGTATTGAAAGACCATGACACTCACAGACATAGTTTCTAAAATGCTAAAAACCTGTGATCAATTTTCATGGAGCTCAAAATTATCCATAGCTGCCAGAGGAATGGAAAATAGCACCCAAATTACTACAAGGAATTAGATTTGCATCAATACCAGGTATGATTGCTCTTTCTTTCCTTCTGTCTTTATTTAGATTTATGTACATAGGTGAGGATCTATCTGTATTGCCTAGGGGATGTGGGTTTTTTAAAGGTATTATAACAAATATTTACAAGTAATACTGCAATGAGCAGTTTTAGAACTGCAGCCTGTCCTCATCTTCCGGCATTTTATCTGACCTTTTTTGGAAATGGGTCTTTTAATCTATCCTAAGGCTAGTGACTAAGACAATTATTATTTAGAACAAACCTTCTTATGGCCAGCATCTCAAAACTATACACATCTATGTTTAAGAAGAACATCATACACATATAGGCACTCAAATACCAGCACTCATAATACCACAGACCACATTACAAGAAATTATTTCTCCTTTCCCCATTCTTGTGCACCAGAAAACATCTCTTTATATATGCTCCATTCCCCCTGACATCTACAGCAATTATGTTCACAAGAGGTGGATGTCCTGATAATATTTCAAAACATTTCACTTCACAGAAGGAGTTATTGCTGAGTGTTTTCTTAGCAAAAAGCAAAGCAAGTAGCCTCTCATCTTGATTAAAACCCTCTGACTTTTGGAATCTCCTGCTAAATTATATTTGCCATACAGGAAGGGTGTAGGAGGCAGGAAAAGAATTGAAAAACTCCAGTCTTCTGTCAATTATCAAGTGTTTTAAATTTAGAGATTTTCCCATCAACTAGAAACTAAATCCATTTGGTTTTTGCCAGAGAAAATGGGTGAAGATGCCATTTCTAAAGTGTGTAAAGACTTTGTGGTTCATTTCACAATAATATTTGTTGAACTTCTGTGGCACTCTTTCAGAGGAAGCAAGACAGAGCTATGTTAGTCATGATTCGCTAAATAGTACATCCTAATCCTTCCTAGTTTTTGTTTATTCATGCCTTGCTGTGGGATTTAGCTGTTAGCTCATGGAAAGAAAAGAAAAATCCCAGCAGATAGAGGAATGCAGCCTTCCAGTCTGCTGCTTGGAGGCAGGTTTGGATATTTCTGTTAGGAAGACTTGCTTCAATTCTGACAGAAACCCAAGTACACAGGGAATGGGGAAAAGGAGCAGAAATAGGTTGTCTGTTCCTCAGGTGATGGCATGTGAGACTGGGGAGACCAAGCTCCACACCCAAGATGACCTGGAAATCAGAAGTACAGCGTGGTAGGGCAATGAGCTGCACCTTTCTCCTGAGAATTCTTCACACCTCTGCCCACTGCTGCTGCCAAACAAAACCGCAGCCAGGCAGCTAGCTTCGGGTACCTCAGGGCACCTCCAAGAAATGTCACCATGAGGAGAGAGTGCAGACTGTGCTAGAAGTGAGCTCTACCTCCTGCATCATGTTATTTCAAAGGTTGCTTTCATTCTCCATCTCTGCAGGATGAGCTGACTGATAGAGAAGCTCCTCTTATTTTTTCTCATCTGCTCTGAAAGAGGATCCGTTCATATTGAGAGGCCCTTTTGTCAGAGGAGGGTGTCTCCTCTTTTTTTTATTTCCTCTTGACTCTCATTGGCCATAACCTTGGTGGAACTGGAGGAGGGAGCTGAGTCACTGCAATGGGTGGTGAAGCCCTGTCCCACTGGTGGGGAGCAGGCATGGAGGGGTGGCAAACAAGGGAGTGAGTGTATTGAAATCCTGCCTCTGCTTTTCCGGTCCAGGTGATCCTGCCAGTGACAGATCTAGTCTGAACTTCAGCTACCACTGAGGAGGGCAAGGGCGGAGGGAGTAGAAAACCAAAGCCTGTGGTGCATAATGAAGTCCTTATGTGCTGAAAATTCATATTCGATATGCCATAGATGGAGATGTTGACAGCCACAATCTGTTCTTTGCAGGAAAAGGTTTTGAAGAGAAAATACCCTGCCTTTGCAAAGGCTGGCAGAGAGCCGGCATGGGCCTGCAGAGCATTGAGTGTGTTCATTGATGGCTCCCATTAGACAAATAAGGAAAAAATAATTTGATTTTTTTCGCTCAATTTCTCAGTTGCTGAGTGTGTGGAACGAGAGCCACAGCATCCAAGAATTCTTTATTTCTGTTCCTCAGCCTGTCATGGACTTGGTGTGGGAAGTTGTGCAAATCTGCTCTGTTCTGGGCACCTTGGTTTCTTCATATCAAGTTTTCTTCATCTCAAGTCTTTGCAGCTCTTGGGAAACCAAGTATCAAATATTGTTATTAACTAAAGTCATTTGATGGCATTTCTAGTCTTGGTCTATCAGTCCTCAAGAAAAGTCACAGGTTTTGCAAATCTCTCCCTTTACAGTGAAAAGGCATTTTCCTACACAAATTACTGTGAAAATGTTGTGCTGAGACCCCATAAACAGGGTGAATGTGTGTTCTGTGGCCAATGTGTGAGAAAGCAAAGACTTCATCTGTTTCTTCCTGAGCTGCTTTGAAGCAACTGGGATAATAGGACTCTAAAGCATGGTAAATTCATTAGTTTAGACCTGTACTTAAAAACCTCTTAAAAAGGTTTTTAAGATCCATTAATTTGGAGGCATGTATTCTTGGTTGCAACACAGGGTTTTAAGGTTACTTTTGAATTGCAGTAGGAACTTCTTTTTGCTCAACTGCTCCAGTACATTGTCTATCCAGTTCATACATCTTTCATCAGTAGTCATTTTTAAGGTTATCTCACTACATTATTTCTCTTCAGTTATTCTTGTAATATTGGACTCGGACTTGCATGACCCAATTTGTGAGCACGGGTTAGACAATCTGTCTGTAGCTGACATGATGTTCAGTAGCTATTCTGCTGCCCCAAATTGCAATACAAGAATTTTCACCGAGAACTGGACTACCAGAAATTAATCCCCGAGATCCCAAAACCATGTTGAGCACTCATTCTGTATAAAGAGTGGTCCATCATATCCATATAATTTTATCCCTCTGTTTCACCGTATTACCACAGGTTGACAATCACTCACATTTCCCACTCTGCACTAAGTCATAGAGGAGCCACCTGCATCAGGCTACTGTAGATTTTACTGATACAGGAATTCTTCTCAGTATTTCTATGGTGAGGTGGCCATGACCCACACATATAGCTAACACATTCACTGACATCTTGGCTGTATCAGCATGGAGATGATAGATAGATAGATAGATAGATAGATAGATAGATAGATAGATAGATAGACCTACAGCTATGTCTCTTATGAGAGGAGCTGTACCTGTTCAAGCTAAAGGGCTGCACCCCGGGCTATATTCAGGTGTATATTCCAAAGGTAGTTCTTCCCTTTTGCCTTTTTAAATTTCTCAAAATAGTGTACTGAAGTAGTAGTTAAAAATGGAGGCCCCAAAGAATAACCTCCCATCTGTAGTGGCACTTCCATTGTGCATGACTCTGCCAGTGATTCATTAGATCCCCCCTTTTGTCTAGGCTTTTTTTTTTTTTTTAATTAGTATGCCATGTCACAATATTTTTTCAAATTAAATGAGATCCACCGTGAAATACATAATTTTGTACATAGGAATTAGAACAGGATGGAATTATACTTCTACTATAACTAGATCTAATTTTAGGTTGTTTGAACCACTGTCACAGTTTTTGCAATAAATTTAAAATGGTATTTGACGCTACCTTGATTTAATGTAGTTTTTTATTCTATATACTTGTGTATATAGAATATACAGAATAGAATACAATAGAAGCATCACTTTTAATTCAGATCACAAAAATACTGTGGAAAACATTTATTTTCAGCTCATTTTTGCAGTGCCATTGCATTTGAGTCACAAGAACAGATTTTTCTATTACTAACATTATATTCTTAGAACATAATGGATTAAATGCAGAATAAACACTAAGTACAGAACTCTCTAGATTATATCATAAAGTGTATGCTGTTAAAAAAACTGCTCTCAGCACTGCCACTTAATATTTTATTCTTCAAAACATTGTCTTGCATAAATTATATATCATGCAATCTTCACCCTCACCATTTATGACAAAACCCATCATAATCTCCAGATCTGTGATCCTGTCTATTAAGACCACGATGCTGAAGTCTCTTGTAATTTCTGCTGTGAAGCCACGGATGGCCTGACAGGCAAAACCTACAGCTCAGTTCTGGTTCAATGAGATTTATTTCAACAGCTTTCCTCCCAATTTTCTCCTCCAAAGCAAATTAGAGGCACCTATATAATAATATAGCATTTCAGGATATAAGCAGCAGTTCTGGGGTATTCAGCATTAAAACTGTCATGCTTCATTCAAGGTTGTAGAAAAATGTGCATAAAAACATTTGGGTAAGCATTCCCCATGTTTCGAGTCATTTCATACAACGAAACAAAACTTGGAATGTTTTTGGTTAGGTAAAGCTTGCACAGATTTGCATGCAATTTTGGAAATGTCTGGAATAGATGATAGTGATGCCTTGAGAGGCCTCCTAGAAACGCAGGCTAGACAAGAATAAGGGAATAAATGTAGTTATTCATTTGAAAGGCCTTCAAAGGTACACCCTGGGGAGCCAGAGGCTATTGCCAAGGTGCACCCCAAGATGGACGACAGGTCATGAGTTCTTCACACTTTCATAGGTTTGGTTCATTTGCATATCAGGGTTAATTCTCCAATTAAAGCTTCAGTTAATGATGTAATTCCCCTCAGCTTGCCCCCCTTTAGAGGCTTTTTGCTTTATAGTTTTTGGGCCTAGGACAGTCTGAGTGTCCTTGGAGAGCAGGCCTGGAGAGGCTTTGTTATGTCTACCTAGCATGAGACAGCAGAAGTTAACAGGCTACAAGAATCTTCAGAGTTACACACTAAGCTGTACAGAATTTGAAAAATATAAAAGTTGAAACCTATAAGTCAGTAGCATGGCCTACAGAGCTTAGGACTTTGCATTTATTTCTATTTCTCTCTATTCAAAATTCAGATGTTTTCAGCCACGTCTTTTCAAAATTATCTCACAATGATACCTTGAACTGTTGCTGCCACTTTGTGTTCTTATGAGGAGTAATCGGTGGATTTAGTTGTATAAGGACTATCTTGTGCTCTTGCAGATACTATGTATATTTTCACAGAATCCCAGAGTGGGTCAGGTTGAAGGGACCACAGTGGGTGATCTGCTCCAAGCTCCCAGCTCAAGCAGGGTCATCCTAGAGCACATGGCACAGGATTGTGTCCAGACCATTCTTTCATAACTCCTGTGAGGGACACACCACAGACAACCTCTGGGCAATTTGTTCCAGTGCTCAGTCACTGCACAGTGAAGAAGTTCTTCCTCATATTCAAGTGGAACTTTATGTGCATCAGTTTCTGCCCATTGTCTCTTTCCTATTGCTTAGCACCACCAAGAGGAGCCTGGCTCCATCTTCTTAACAGCCTCCCTTGAGTTACTTGTAGATGCTGATGAGGTATCCTCTCAGTCATCTCTTCCTCAGCCTGAATAGGCCCAGCTGCCTCAGCCTTCTCCCATAAGAGAGATTCTCCAGTACCTTAATTACCTTTGTAGCCCTCCACTGGACCTGCTCCAGGAGCCCTATGTCTCTCTTGTACTGAGAAGACCCAAACTACACACAGCACACCAGATTTGGCCTCACCAGGACTGAGTAAAGGGGCAGGATCACCTCCCTCAACCTGCTGGGAATTCTCTGCTTAATGCACTCTAGGATACCATTGGCCTTCTTGGCCACATGGGAACAGGGCTGGCTCATGTACAGTTTGTTTTCCTTTAAGATCCCCGGGTCCTCCCCACAGAGCTGCTTTCCAGCAGTTTTGTCCCCAGCCTGTACTGGTGTCTCAGGTTATTCCTCCCCAGGTGCAGGACCCTGCATTTGCCTTTGTTGAATTTCGGACAGTTCTTTTCTGCCCATCTCTCCAATCTGTAGAGGTCCTTCAAATTTTAATTATGATCTACCTTCTCCATACTGCAAAATGTGTCACTAAAAAATTTGGCAACAAAGTGAAATAATTTCCACATTAAAACAATATTCAAAATCATATTTCGTGTTTTGTGGGAATGTCATGGGGTAGCCAGTACTACCCACCTTTAGCTCAGCTGGTGATCTTCCACCCACCGATAGCCCATCCTGCTGGGAATGTATGTCCATGGGCATTTGCAAATCTAGACCTGAATCCAGTAGTACAAAGACAAGGGGGAAGTTGTTATTTTGCTAACTGGACCAGAATATCAGATTCATGTCTACAATTGAGACAGTAAGTTGTTGCTCAAAGTTTTCATTTTGGAAAACTGGCAATTATTTGCCAAGTTGGAAAGAGGGACAGAAAGTGGCAGTGGAAATGCATCTTTATAATCTTTTCCTTGAAGTATTCCTACCATCCAGATGTTTCTGGTGACATCTGTCTTTGCTCAGCGAACATATGTCATTGCAGACCCATCACCTTATGCTGAGTAATTGAAAAAGCAACATATACTCAGCTCAGCAACACCCTGTTTACAGGAGAAAAGCTTTAATTTCAGCACTTTCAATTTAGAGTGCTATTTGGAAACATTTAGCTCATAAAAAGCCTCACAGTTCATGTTTTGAACTCATCATGACCTGAACATTTTGTTAACAAAGTACCCTGTTAATGTTTTGACCAAAAGAACTAATGTACTTGGGGCTAGTTGTGTTGCCAAAGTGGTGCTCGCTCCTAAAAAGGGAAAGTTTTAATTCTATTTTCAAAAGCAATGTTTTACTCCTAACTATATATGGAAATGTCATCAATCAGCCCTGAAAACAGAGTGTGCACTGCAGTGCATTTTAGCAGCTCGTGCTCCTGCCTGTGTTCGGCGTAACCAATCTCCCCACACTGGGGCTCGTAGCGGAAGTCTTTTGCTGTGTCTGTTTTCCCTCTGCTAGCTTGGGTAGATGTGAATATAACTTTTCTTTTAATCACCAGCAATGAATAATAAAGGAACAAGCTAATCCAAAGAGGGGATAATAAAATACCTTGCCACTCCCAGACGAACTTACAACAGAATTCCTTGACTAAGGTGGTTGTGCTGGTGGTTTTTTTAATTAAGGTCTAAGCCACCTAAAGCCTTCACCTTCCATAGGTGCAACCTTCTGATGTTGTCCTGGTTTTAATGCAATAAAAATTAATGTAGTTAAAAACGGATCCTAAACATTTTAATTGGTGCCCTATTAATACCTACCGAAGGACTTCCACAACCAAAAAACATCTTCTAACTTAAAGAGGTACATTATTTAAGCATTAGATCTACCAGGAATGGTAAAAGGTAGTTGTTTCCTAAGTAGTTAGTGGGGTCAGACACTTTGGTTTTCTAAACCAAATCCCAAGAAATCCCTGAGAGATAAATTCAGCAGCAATGAAAGTAGCAATCACTTGGAAATACTACAACAGTAAAGAAACACAATAATTAAGGGTTAACAAAAGGTGGTGTATTTGACAAATCAGAACCGAATCCTAAAAACAGTGTGCATGGGAGTATGCATGTGCAGTTGTCATTTACAAGCTACTTACTTGTATTTCATCTCTATCTTTTAACTTTTTTGTAAGTCTTGATCAAAACTGAAAAGTAATATATATTGTGCATATTTTAAACAGTCGTATTAGCTCCTGTTTTGTTGGATTTTTTTGTATGAAGATCATCAAACATTTTGGTTTGCTTTGCTTTTTTTCATTGTCATCATCTAACTTACTACTGTCTCCTTCATATGAAAATAACAATCCCTTCTCAATACTTTCAGAATTGCATTTTAGGAACTAAAAACAGTCATATTTGATTGGGTTAACATGGAAAATGGCCTTCTACAAGCCCGTGGTAGAAGAGTTCACATGGAAGAAAATATCAGTCAAGTAGACAGGATGCAGAGAAAAAAGCAAAAGAGGATAATAAACGGGAGGCTTTGTGGCTTCTTAAAATACTTCCAGCTAAATGTAGGACAGCAGAGATTTTGTCAAAATTAGCAGTCAACATGATGTAAGTGTGTAGGATAAAATTTATTTCATTGGTGAGGAAAAGACAACTATTGTAACTTACTTAGCTACAGGATATTGTTTCTGACACTTCATCAGCATGTTGTTGTTATTAATACGGAGGCTGAGCATTATTTGTGTCAAAAGTGTCACTCGGAGCTCTTGCTTTCCAGCAGACTTCAGCTTCTTAGTCATATGCAAACTCATGCAGTTATTTTTTTCGGGGGGTTCAAACTCTGTTTGAGGCCAGAGTAGTAGCAGATAAACAGAAAGAGACCGAGGTCTTCCACAGAGCTCAAACTACTGAGCACAGATTTTTAAATTGAGGGTTTTTTAGGTAGGAAGCCTGGTGATCTATAAGGGACAGTTCACCTTATTAGAAAACAGGATTCACGGTTAGAGGGACTTACTTGGTCTTTACCCATGTTTGCAACACCCTCTTTCTTGAAGAGATGATGCTACATATTTCAGAAAGTTCAGCTATTTATAATGCTTACATTAAATGCTGAATATCTTGAGTTACAGCCGGCAGTCATAAAGCTTTATGAGAACAATTGGATATGTTTTAGATTTAAGCTGTTCTCTCTTAACCAGGGTTTGGGGGAAATCTCCTTCAGTGAGTGTATTTTCATGAACGGTCTAGGTGATGGAAAACAGAAAGTCCTTATTAAATCTGCAGACAATAGGAAGGGTGGAGCTTCAGACATGCTGAAAAGCCCAAAATGATCCTGAAAACTGATGTTGCATGAAAAAAACCCAGGATGGTATTCAAGAAGGAAGAACACAGAGTTCTACATTTGGCCAGGAGGAATCAGCTTCTCAGATGCTCGATGGGGAACAACTGGTTGGGTGGACAAAGACAGAAGAGGATCCTGGGATTATAAAGTACTGCTGGCTGAGTATAAATCAGACACGTCAACCTGCTCTGGACAGGCCAAACACTAAGCTAGGACTTATAAACACAAGAAAAGACATGCAGCAGCTTCTGTTCTACTCAGAAAATAACACCTGCTGTTCTGCTTTAGCCAGTTTTGGTGTCTCCACTTCTCAATCCACTCTAGCTCTATTTTCTAGGATAACTTTTACTCTAGATTTTGGAATACCTTCTTCAGAAGACATGAGGCCAGCCACTCTTGGTGAGGACATGCAGAATGAGCAGGGCTTCAACCATTCCTCCTTACTCCGCTGCTCTGCCGTATGCAGTGCCCCAAAGGGCACTGGGCTGCTCATTTTGCATAGCTTTTTTTGGTTTTCTCATTTTCATTTGGGGAGTTCGGCCTGAACCCCACATCAGACACTAGTTCTGAAATGCTCTGCTCCTGGTTTCTCCAGAACTCTAGGCTCACCTCCAAGCCCTTCAGACAGGAAAATGTCATGTCACATTTGTACTGTCTTTACCTCCACAGTTCTGCAGCGCCGCCAGGCCAAACATCCGTGGGACGGAAGGGGAGACAGAAGAAGGGATAAAAGGTCGGGTCTCCAAGTATTGCACATAACTCATTCAGGGGAATCACGATCTTTTGGATTCATAATTTTACTTGAGTTCAGGCCAGTCAGTAAACATCCTTATTCTGAAAAATATGTTGAACAGCTATTGAAATCTCACGTTTTCTGCTGCCGGCTTTTTCTAATTTGTTTCTGATGAGAACAAAGACATTTACTTGGTCGGACTTAATTTTCCTTTATTCAGTATGAATAACGTATTCAGTATTAAACAGTATGCCCTTCAGAAAGCAGGAATAGTCATAAATGAATTAACATAGATTGCATGGGGAATGGCTTTCTGGGGAAAAGCAGCCACTGCTGAAGTCCAGTATTCCCTTTTGCCTACAAAAGACTTAAAACTTTGATATTTCTACTGCAAGCTAGTCACAACACTGGTTTCAATTCCACCATCCAGACAACACACCACCTCCCTCAAGTGGTCAGCAAATTTAGGATTGTTTTTTCTGCTTCAAGGAGTGTTTTCTGACACTGCCCAAAGAACGTGTTGAAGAATGCACTTTATATAAACATTAATAGATCAAGTTTAAACTTTTTTGCAAAATAAAAGTATTTTGAATGGTATAAAGAGATAAAAATCTCACAGAAACAAATGCTTAGCTGGCATCACTTCAGCACTGTAGGCTTTTGATGAGAAGAAAACTGAAATAGCTGCTTTTTTTGTGGATGGGCTCTAATAGCTTTCTGCCTGTGGTTACAGGCATTCAGTTACGGTCACTGCCACGGCAGGGATTGTATAAGCACATAAGCTAATCAAAACAGTGGCACATTTGGAAAAGCAGCACTGTTAATTCTGAGGGCTTGCTCAAATCCTCATTGGAATAATTACAGTTTTCTTCTTTTGTTCAAAATGTTCTCCATTTAGAAACAGTTCTTTTGTAATTTACTGCCTAATATGTGCTTGCAGAACAAACTGAAACAATGTTGGGGAAGAGCTCACGGGAACTCAAACCAGAATTACATAAATTAAAAAAACAGCAATAATGATAGTAAAAATTTTAAAAGAGGGGAAACAGCTTCATACTTCAGGAAGCAACCCAGGCATCGCTGCCAGCGTTCAGGATAAAGTTCTTTCATGGAACAATGTGCTATAGAAGTACCTTACAGAGAGACATAACACATGAAGCAATGCCTTTGTGTGCACATTGACAATAGCCCCCATGGCAATGGGTAAAGAAATTCCTGCCATGCAGCCAAGTCATGCTCATCTACACATCACCAGACACCTGTGAAATTCTGTGGGTATTATCCAAGATGAAACATAATATTCACATAGACTGCTACTCCCCTGTCAGTGACCAAACACTGTGATAGTCAGGGTTACCTCATATGAGCAAATACTGATAGCAAACACAAAAGGAAAGCAGTTCAGGTAGAACTGGGCAAGGAATGAAAAATTAAGAGCACCATAAAAAAAAATTTAATTTGTAGACTCACAAAAAATATCTAAATAAATCTGTCCAACAAAAGTCCTCACCATACAGAGGTTTAGAGAGGAGACAAAAAAGTCAGTGATGCCAAGTCACCAAGTTTCAAGGCCTAAGTCAGTCCCCAGCAGGAGTCAAGAATAAAATTGTGCAGCATGACACATATAGCCAAATATATTATAAGCATTGCTCTTGCTAAAGGCAATGTTCTGTTCTGGGAAGTAATTTTTGTGTTTCTTTTGCTGGGTAAAACTGCAATCAGGTAGCTCGAACCACTTACTTTAACAAAAGCCTGTTAATTAAAGCAACACTACCCAGCCTCTTCTTGGCATTAATGAAGTGCCAGAGGAAGGAAGCCTTAGGCATTTATTTTCCTCTCAGAGCATCTAATATCCCACATTACAGCCGGTGGAAAAATGGTAACACATTTCCTGACTAGGGGAAGAGAAAGAACATATTTATCACAAAAGCTTGAAGTACAATGTTTCTTCAAGCAGTCTGTCTGAAAGCTGTTGAAAGGATAATGTCCTCCACATATTTGAAAGAAACATAAATGTATGAAAAAAGGTCCTTCTTGCCTTACTACAGCACCAGGGTGATTTAGGTTGACTGTTGCAGGTCTCTGAAAAATCTGGCCAAATCAGACTGTACAAAACTTGCAGGGGGTGTGATAGAAGCAGGGCTAAAGACAACAGCCCTTAGCTTGTAGTACAGATGTGAAGAGGAAGGAGATAACTGCAGATAACTTGCAAGGTCATCGTTGCTAACTTTGTGTGATTAATTGACAGCTACAACCCCCATCCAGTTGTCTGCTGTTTTCCCTTATTCTGTGGCTCCACCTTGAGCTGCCTTTCTTTCACTCTAAGAAGCCTTTAGACAGAAGATTGAATCTTTGGTACCAGATGTGAGCCAAACCAAACTCCCACCTCTAAATATCCCTGAAGTTTAGAATTGCTTGAAATTTAAACTTATATCTAGATCCAGATTTGGCTGCTTGAGGTCATCTTTACACCTTTTTGTTTAAAAAAAATAACATTATCTGATTTCCCCAATTTTATTTTACTTCAGCCCTTTGAGTCATGGTCAGATTGGCTTACCAGAGGCCCTGGTAACCTACCATATACATCCCGCTCCCCCGCCTCTTCACTTCATAATCTTCCAGAGATGAAATTCAAGATTGCCCGCTAATTATAACAGGACAGCTTCTCAGACAGATGACTTTCCAAGTAACCTTCTCATTCCACTCATATTCAGGGAATGAAAAAGTATGCCAGAGCGTTATGTGATGACGGATGAGGGCCAACATTACAATTTATTTTTGTGACCTGGCACACATGTAGAAACAGAGAGTATGATTCAGTGGTTTTTGCAGCCTTAATCCCTACTAAAGAGTGGCTCTGCCAAGGTAAACGTGACATTTTAAATGAAACTGCTTTGCATACACTGCATGGAACCTGAGATCCCACTTTTGTACTGCGGTTTCCTTCTAAAATGTAGCTACTGCCTGACAGGGCAGAGTAAGTCTGCAGTCTGGGCTCCCCTGTGCCAAGAGTGTTTGGTCTGCTTCAGCAAATGGCAGTGATGAGCAGACTGTGCAGAAGGAGCAAGACAGATGTTTTTTGAACATGTACATTCCCAAGGCTAAGAAAAGGAGTAAAAATAAAGGCTGGATCCCACTTTTCTTCCCCACCCAGGCAACTCCCAAGCAACAAAATCCAGATTACGCCCCACATTTGTAATAACAGCACATTTCCTGGTAAATCAATCATTAATCTACAGAGCTAGGAAAGGCAATGCATCTCGTCATTATATCCACAACTCAAACCAAGGTTTTAGCACTGGGACCAGTTTCCTTTTTCCTCTCACCATTGCTTCCTTTGTGCTCTTTCTATTTTTTATTTAAAAATACAATATTGGCCATTTTTTAAAAGGAGGAAGAGAAGGAATAAAAATCATTCAGTGCTTCTTATAGCACCAATCCAACCCAGCACAAAAAGCCAGCCTCTGCTTATGTATATTATTAGCCAAAATCAATGAGCTTTATCCAAGAACTTAAAGGTAGCCAAACAAAAGCCTGATATATCCAAGAGCTTCTCTGCACCAGTGTGGCAGGAATGGGACTGCTTTTCCTCAGGCAAAACCCCACCAAAGTACCTCACATACAGTAGGCTAAGCAGTACCACAAAATACAGCTCATCTCCCACTCCCATGCTCTCCCAAAGACCTTGCTGTGAGAGATTTATTTAGACTAAGAGCAAATCATTTCACCCAAACATCCCATAGTCATCAAATGTCATCAGTCATCATAATCTCTGACTGTCACTGGCCAGACCTGGACTACCATAGGTACAACCTGTGTAGTATATAAATTATATGTTTCCAAACTCTGCATAAGCCTGGGAATAGAAGAGCACAGAGTCAACAACCAGCTAACATGAGTTTCCTCATCATGCTCATCTCTGCCTGGAGAGAACAAGGAACATTTAAGTATTCCCATGCCTCAATTCTCATCCACCCCAAGCCACTTTCCTTCACTCAGACATAGTTTGTATGTAAACAGGTGAAAATTTGCAGCCCCAGTAAAGTCCAATGCTTTGGACTCTTGAGACTAAAAATCCCAGGCCCTGTCAGAAAGGAAAGAAAGATTTCTATTTATCTTTGAAAATGTGACAGTCCTACAGGAATCTATTGTTGGGACTCAGGTAAACTGTTTGTCTTTGAAACTCATTTATTCCTTATGCTCTGCTGTGGCCACAACAAAAGATAGTGAGTCTTCACATGCATCCTCAGCACACACACACATAACCCCCTTCTACTTTTCAACTATCCCTGCTGGACAATGAGATTTGTCCTAACATAAGACCACCAGGTGGGAATTGCAGGAAGAACTGTCTGGATGCTCACATAATGAATGCATTCCAGAGCTGGGGAGCTGTGATGATTGTGTTTGACTTGGCCTGCAAAGAGGGTATACAATGCCGATGCAGGCTGGGCCAGCTGGGCCAACTGGTCTCCCAAGACTGCAGGCAGCTTCTGGGTGGGTTCACACATGTACACCCCGCAGTGTTCCCAGGTAGAGACACCTGCAGGGTGCATCCAGCCCAGACTGGGAGCACTCACTTTTGGATGGGTGAAAGTGCTAAGGTCACAGACAGGGGTAAAATCCTGAAGTAGCTCCATAGGTGCTTTGTTGCTTTGCACCTTTGCACTCTGTAAGGCCAAAAACTGTACACCTCTACAGTGCTAGGTAAACCTGCTTATATCATGTACTTCATTGGCAATATTTATTTAGATATTGTATGAACAATAAATTTAATCATAATCATCCACATAATGTATCATATTTTTTTGCGTCCAGCTGAGAGTCTTCTCTCTACTGCTCTGCCACATCTACTTAGCATGTAGGTCTGAAAACAGCTGAAGCAATAATTTCTACATTTCTTTGTTTAAATATAGCCAGAACAAGACTATTTCAATCATCTATTTGATATAAGCCTACTAATGAAAATGCTACCGCCTGGGCTTTTCACCCTCTTAATGCTAACAGGAGAGAAGGGTTCAGAAATCCCTGTTCCTTCAGAAGAGAATGGGTGGAGAAATGGCAGAACATTTCACAAAGAAATAAAAACCAGAAACATTTGAAAAACATGATTTTCCATTCACATTTCTTTAAAATATTTGGAAGGACAGAAGAGGGGACAATCCCATGGATTTTTCTAGTCAAACAGGTGTGAAATGGGCCCTTCCTTATGTCACAGAGGTGCCAGAGAGGCTGGTTATATGCTTTCACCATCCTAAATATTTTAGCTTAGCCACCGTTACTCCCCTACTTCTTTACTCCTCTAGCTTCCCCAGTAAGTAAATCCTAGACCAGATGTATGCAAATACCACCTAGCAGGGATAGCACAGGTTTCTTATCCTTTCAGCAAGGTCAGTGCGGACTTCAACCACATTTCTAGGCAACTAGACACAGCATCCTCTCTCTTACAGCTATAAGCTTTTCCTAATTCAGTGGAATCTTCTACTATTTAAATGGTTTTTTTCCAGAGCATAATTTAAACAGGATTGACCATAATTATATATGTTTTGGAAACTGGAAGAAACATATGATAGGAAATGGATGTTTCCTGCCTTCCATCAACTTACTCTGATGGTCTTCAAAAGCTTTGAAAAGTTCTGTTTTTACTGATCACATCTTTTTGATATTAGAAGCCAAATTGCTGGAGTTTACAAGTCAACAAGTCCATCACATTTTCCTTTCTATACAACAACACAGTATTGCATTGCAGGAGTAGCAATAAGACAAGGGGTAATGGGTTTAAACTAAAAAAGAGACAATTTAGACTGGATATAAGGATGAATTTTTTTACAGTGAGGGTGGTGCAACACTGGAACAGGTTGTCCAGAGTAGTGGTAGATGCCCCATCCTTGGAAACATTCAAGAACAGGCTAGAACTAGATGACCTTTATAGGTCAGTTCCAACCCAAACTGCTTCCAGCTACTGTGATCCTACGGTTCTGTCTATCTTTAGAAAAGTAGTGCAGACAAAAATGAGAAGTAAAGCAACTGGCAACAAGGAGGAGAAATAGTATAGTGAGAAGAAAAAAAAAGAGTAAAAAAAAGGAGGAAAAAAAGATGCATCCACATGTCTCTCCAGCTACCAGCAGATCATTGCATCTTAAGAATACTTCACATTGGAAGGAGGGAGAAAGTGAAAGCAGCTTTGAAATGTTGTTAGCTGTAAAGGATACCTGGGTACAAAGATGTTTGATTTAATCAGGACTTTCTCAGCTCATTATTCTATAAACATTTCTGCAAAGATAGAAGTTAAAACATATTGTAACATTAGAAGATGATTTTATTTGGCTAAGCTATGGTATTAACTTTGCAAACACTGAAACAGAAGATGTTAAAAACTTTCAGATTGTGCATTAGCACTTCTTTTAACTGACTGGTTACACAGGAACTTTGGAAGCATACTACACATCATGAATTTAGGATCAGATTTAGCCATTTTTTATTGATATAAGGACCCAGAAAATTCACAGGTCACTCATAATTTTTATTTCCAAGGAAAGAAAAACAAGGTTGTGAACAAAAGTCCTGCCAGTATTCAAACAAAGAGAAATGTAATCAAAGTAGTGGAAATCAGAAACCACACATGTAGTCATGTGAAGGTGCTGGCATACAGAAATAGGTCTCCAAAGTATGTGTTGCCTCTTTTTAAACCAAAAAGAACTTGTATGGGTTCCTGAGGGACTAAAACAGTGACAGCCACTCTGAAGGACTTGGGAGGACTTCAGGATGACATCCTGAGCAGCATTGCCTGTTAAATTCTGCACATGATCAAGGTGGCAACCCGTTCTTCAAATTTTACCTGCAGGCACAAGCAGGTTTGCACAAATGCTAGTCCAATCCTCTTTCCACCATTTAACCAAGATTCATTTGTTCCATTTTAAATGTTTTTTGGGCATTTCTATCTTTATTTCCTCTGTGTCCTAAAGGCCATGCTCTGTAGAGATAGGCACACAAAACTCTGCTGCAGGATCATTTCAGTGCATGACTACTGCACCTGAACACTGCATAAGTCTTTAGGAGAAGCATGAAGAATTAAAGACAGTCAGAAGCATGCCTCTGGACAGCAAAGGGTCAAAGCAGAAAGCAAAAGGGGCTGATCAGCCTAAGAGGGATTAAGCCCACTCACTCTCTAAAAAGTGCTCTAACCACCAGATCACAGGGTATGCTGCTGAAGAAGAGCATTCCTCCTTGTCCCTCTTGAAACTGAGCCACAGTGCAGCTGGGCATGCAAGAGCTACAGACGCAGACAGAGAAAAGGCAGCAAGGAATATCACTGCAAGCAAGTGGTTAGGGCACTCCTCTTGGAGGCAGAGGGTACAAAGACCTAGCCCATTTTCCCAGCTCTGTTCTGCATTTTCTTTAAGCCACAACGGTTCCAGTGACAAACTGAAGGGAAATTCATACCCTCCCAAGAAGTAGGGTCTAGTCTCCCCTTCACAGTCAAGTAACTAACTACTCAGCTGAAGTCACATGTCTCTTGCTGCTGTTACCTGTGGTTCACCTTCAACAGAAGAGATACTCTCATGGCCATGCTGGATCTTGTGGGGTACAGTATGGCCTTGCAGCTCAGTTACTCAGTTGAAATGAAAAGAAAAATATGGTCCTTGTCCAGTTGGGTGGACCCAGCATTCAAGGCATCCCACTGTCTGTGAGAGCACTGAAAGGAGCATCCCTGTGCTCCCCTCTCCCATGAGGTACCTGTCCTCAGAAGAAAGTTATGCAGATGAGCCGGTTGAGTACAGACTAGCACCCGGTATTTCTCAAAGGTCTGCTATTTTCTTAGCAGAAGATGTAGGTACCTAAATTAGGAGAACTGACTGACTGTAAGAGGTTGTATTGTTCACACAACTGACACTGAATGGGAGGTGGAGGCTAAGCAGATGAATAATACACCTAATGTTGATGTGTGTATTTGAAGAAACTTTCAGTTTCTTGGGCAGCTTCCAGTCCAGTACTCTCTCAGGTAATGTCAGGAGAAGTTAAGACACACAGGCACACAGACACAGAATAATGATCCAGCCAGACTGCTGTAAGCTTTTGGTTTCTCTTGATACAAACCAGATGTTGGTGAGATCTGAATTTCTGAGTTTGTTTAACTCCTTGGAGCATCATTTTAGAATAAACACAAGAGGCATCTTTTCTCACAGCTCTCTTTTCCCTTGCATCAGACTTACCTCAGCTGAACAGGTTATTTATTGTCCAGTCAACTGGGAAATGTCAATTATGTAGCATCATTTGAAAACCTGGATGGAGGAGGGGAAAGAAAATCTCTGTGAAATTTTCCAGTCAAAACTCCATTTTTGCCTGTCATTTGATCTGATACAGATCAAATGCCACTGTCAAATATAGATCCATTGATAAGTTTAAGCAGACCACAGAAAAATCTTACACTATTCAGCACAGTAAGATAAATGTAGATTTAATGTCTGGCTCATTAGAAACTGGTTTAGGATTTTAGTAAAAGAATAATATTATTCTCCTCTCCCTTGTGATTTATTTACTGCATGTGGAACAGGTGCTCAGAGAAGTACTTCAGAGAGAGTGTACCTGATTAAAAGAGATCAACAACTGTCCTATTTTACTTGTGTGAGTTAGTACGTAACCAAAACATGAAATTTCAACACCACCTAGAGCTAATCTATGTAATTTCACAACTAGTATAAAGTGCCTTGTGTTATGCCATCACAAATGTAGCACTACTGATGCCACAGTGAAATTTGGGAAGGGGCAGGTCATGAAAGGAATGTTTAGAAATTTTAGCTTGCTGCCATGCACTTTGCTCCTACATGACTAAGGTACACCTGGGAGTCTACCCAAAGCTATTCCATGGGACCCAGGAGTGAGGAGAAGGAAGTACCCCTGGCAATGCCACCATGGTCAGCAAGAACAAATGTCCTCAATGTCTATTCCCTCTTATAGAGTGGGGATAGCTGAGCTCTATATGCTGTTACGTGATGCTCCCTGCTACTCTTTAAAAATCTCAGTCCCAAAAGTCCTGAGAGGAGGAACATGGAAGAGTAAAACCCCTCCTGTGCCAACTCTCCCTTTTCAGACTAACTGACCCCAATCCACTTTGCTCCCAGATGTCTGCAGTCTCTGTTTCTAGCTCACAAATGGGAAAATGACCTTTCCTTAAGGAAAATTGCTTCAAACATGGAAATTGTGGGAAGAGGAAGCAGACCAGAATAAATGGCATGGCAAAGTCTCTGACCAAAACAGCCTGAATTACACCTATAAAGTGAGCAAAAGTTGAGTGAAAAAGGACACATGGATGACCTATAATGAACTTTCCTTCTAGAAGATAATAGTAATTTTTTTGCCATTTCCCCTTATTGCTGAGAAAATCTGTTGCTCTGCAATGCCTTTACATTTACAAATTTGCACAGATGTTTAGTGCAGTGCTCTTCAACAGCACACTGCTGCCCAGCTCACCAGAGGGTATGTGCAGGGAGGATTTGGTAGAACTAGCTTGATTGTTTTCACTGGAACTGATCAATAGCGCTAAAAAAATTGTAGGAATCGTAACTGTCCACACTGCAAAGGTCTCTTATCATGTAAAATTGGAGTGTGCAGCTAGCAGTTCATGAAAATCAAATTAATTTTACATTAATTTTCTGATCAGGCAACCTATTCACATAAACATTCCAAGATTTTTTTTTTAATATATGAACCATCTCTCTCCCCTTCCCCCAAATTGGCAAGGATGATATATCTCTTCCAAATAGAACAGCAGATTTTGAGTAGCCAAGAAGAAAATGCATAGCTGAAGAGGCCACTTTCAGACTGGGAGGTGCAAAAGCATGCAGCAAGGCAGATCTACAGATCACTGGCTTACAAAGCCATGGAGGACTTCACTGTAAGTGGATGTGAAAGAGATGATGTTTGCAGTGCTGCAGATGCTTAATCCATTCTACAAGCAAATAATAGTAAAATCAGTCTTCTGGATGTGATGAGTCTGCAGGGATAGATACACATGTGCAAGAAACACCCTTCTTTTATTAGAATCAGAGAAGAGGAATCCTGAAAGTCCCCTCTTTTTGTGAGTTGGGGTCACAGTCTGGAAGAAATTGAGAACGACTGCATTAGACAGCCTGTCTCTGGCACTAATCAATCTGGCATCTTTCCTGAGTGATACAAGAGCTGATAACCCATTTATACTGCCCATAGATCACTGATAGTAGTCCAGCAGGCTCACTGATCAGCCAAGCATCTGAATAATATTCAGAATGAGACAAAATAATTAGCTCCGGCAGTAGATTTTGAATGCACATCTAACTAAAGCATATCCTCCTTTTAAAATTGTCCTCTTTCTGTCAATGTTGTAAAGGTGCTGCTTGACAGACTTGGTCTCCCTGGGCTTTGTGTGTCTGACAGCCCTGGTATGGCCAGCTACTCTGCAATCATTCCCATTTATTAGCTGGAGGCTGACAAGCCCATTGAATTCCACTCAGCAATAAAGCATGTCTTCTGCTTCTGGGATTACTCACTTGCTTTGTTTTTGAGCAGTTCTTAAGTGCTTTGCTGGAGCAAACCAAGCCTCTCAGCACCATCTAGGATCTGACAATAAAAACTTGGATCCTGCAGTTGTAGATAGGTATTTATACATGAGTAGGTAAATCACAGAAGATTTGAAGGAAGATGGTCAGAAGTAGAGTTACAGTGGTGTAATCTTTAAAGGTAATAAAGAAAACCTTCAAACCAGATGTTTTAAGAGATCTTACTCAACACAGAATTAAAAAGAGGAAAATAGTCCTTGTTGCAAAAGGAACAGGACATGCTGGAACAGCCTAACACACTGAGATGACAAATTTAGGTTAAACAGTAGAGCTTAACTATAAAATCACATGGGCAGAAGTACAGGCTCTGAATAGAGACAGATGAAACCACAAGATCTGCAGCTATGCAAGAACCAGTGACATACCAGGGGACATGAACCAGGGCATGGTTCCACAAATGTAAGAGACCCCTTTTCTGGATCACCCATGTTGATGCTATACTTTTCTCTCCCCCCTGATAGCCCAAGCTTCTTCTGTAAAAGCCAGTGGGAATTTTGCCACTGACTTCCAAGGGAGCAGCAGCCCTATGATTTGGCTGTGTACAATTTCAATTAAAAAGTCTATGAATCACATTATTCTGCCCTTGGCAGCTGACAGATGAAGACAGCAGGATAGGAAAAGAGCAGCTCAAGCAAATGGAAATAATTTTTCTTTTAATTTTCTTTTTAAAGGAAGATACTCAGCATAACTTGTCCCTTTTTTTCTCCTGTTCTGTTACCAATAACTGTCTGGTGTGATTAAAATGAATTGCTAGCATCTTATTTACTTTTCGCTATCAACAGGTTTGATCCTGTGAGATTTATTCACCACAAATAAAACTCTTTCCCACAGAGAAAAAGTTTTCTTGTTCAGGGGTCATTCAAGTCCTCACTTAGCTTGATTTTGACAATTAATCTGGGCTTTGACTAATGGCACACCCCTGTGAATAGGGCACGGGAAATCTCTCAGAAGTACTTCTGTGAGGTCCAGGGATGCCAGTGGAGCTGACTGACTGTTCCAATTGGAAACAGACCTCTGTCCTTTCACTGCCTCCATGCCATGACGCCCAGCTGGTTTGAAACATGTCATTGTACACATGTGCCTGCATTAGACACTGTGTGGGTGGAAGTATATTATATTTAAAAAAAAAAAAAAACCAACAAAAAACAAACAAAACAAACATCCCGAGAACACAACTTCAGTTGCACAAAGGACCCTCATATGCAGTATTTTCTGAAAGAACATAGGAAGGATAGAGAATAGTGCCAGTGAATAATGACTGATGATCAGATGGCTCTGCTCAGCTCCAGGCTTCCTAAATGCCCGAGTACCAGTCATTAGGAAGGTGCCAAGACAGGTCAGTAGACAGATGACCCTGCTGATTTCATTAACACTATGTTAAAAATTGGAAAAAAACAACAAAAAGCAAACACTAGATGCAAAGACCAGAAGGCTCCAGGAAAAGGGTAATGACTGTGCATAAGGGAGCATGGATAGGGTTGTGAATGACTGATCAGTCTGTGGAGAGGAATTCCTGTGAGCTCAGAGATACTGCTCCACAAGCCAAGCCACCCTGCATCCCCACCAGATCTGCCCAGCTCACCTACACCACACTGAGCGGTGCAATCTCAGCCCAGCCCCAGAACTGACATCTCAGATGCTCAAGTCACTTGGGTGTTTGGCTCACACTGATTTCGGTCAGATTTAGGTACATAAAGCAAGAAGCATTTTGAGGCACCTGGGCCTCAGTTCTCTCTGTGTAAAACAGACATTTCCCTTTTCCCATGCTCCATAGGGTCTGTTTTGACCCTTTAGAGTACTTTCTTTCGGCATGTGCAATATTCAGCCCAGCAAGGCTGCAGCCCCTGCAAAGGCTCCATAAAAATGAAGCAAGCATATTATTAGACAAAACAATACACATTTTAATTGTGACTCAGTATTGACCTTAAAATAGAATTTCCCAGAGCCTTCAGAAGCAGTCACCTGCTAGCTTCAGATAAGTACCCCAAATGGCTCCAAACGTAGCTAGGGTCATTGCCAATCAGGCTAACTTAAAAGTACTGCAAAGGTATTTTCTAGAGTGTTTTCCTAGAGATAATACTACTCTCTGCCTCTTTCTCCTGCTAGCATCCATATTCCCCAGCACTGGGACCTTGTCATTACACAGTAAATTAATAGAGGTATTAAGATAACGTCTACTTTCTTGTAAAAACAAAAGCATCAGAGCTGCAGTAAATCTTAATCAGGCTGAAACCCACTGATCCAAAGCTGAACCGAGACAATGTGAGATAAAACACTGAGTGCAGCAATAACCAACATCCTATTTTTGAGAGAAATATTTCTTGCTTTTTTTTTTTCTTTTATGAAGGCATCAATTCATGAAGGGGAGACTAAGAATTTTCTACTCCATAAATCCTTTTATCCACACAGTTTTCTTCATGTTTGTGCCTTGTGTCCCCTGATACTCTTCCTATTTAATACCTATAATCCATGCTCTCTTTGCATAACACTCATAGTCCTTTGATACTGCATGGAGCAGAGTTTAGAAGCTGCACAAGCCAAGATATTTTTAAGTGATTTATACAGTGAAGTAGAATTTCCTCTCCCCACCTGCAAAAGCTGAAGCATTTCTGTGATTATAGTTAATTTTTTTAAGTTTCCATCCATGTAGGTTTTTTTATTAAAAAAAAAGTACATTAAAGGGATTCATTTTTATGTGTTTGCTACTTAAATCTTCAGTGGGTCTCACAGTTTGCCACTTGGAAGAACAAATTTGATTTAATTTGAAACAGTCTGCTTGCTATATACATTTGTTTCAGCTGTAAATTGTTTTGTTATGCTAGAAACAAATAAAATATAGGGAAGGGAAATATTGCACATGCAGATTTTCTTCTTTAATAACATCACTACACACACTTATTTTTGTTGTAGAATTAAGAAACAATCTGTTCGTTTTCATTAGCAACATCACACTCTTAACAGATATTAAAATCACTTCTTGGGGATCAAATTAGAGCAATTGAATGCCAAAAAAAAATAAAAGAGAAACCCATCTCATACAAAACCATTTTGATAACTTCCTCAGTCTAGACATGGAGCAACAAGATAGTGCCAAACATTTTCATATCCTATTGCTTACTCCCTGAGCCATGCTGTCCCTTTCTGTCTTTACAGAAAAGAACATCAGATTAATCAAAAGAAAATCTATCATAGAATATTGCATTTAGAAGAAAAGGAGAAATTATTATAAATGTTATAAAATTGCTGATGGTGCTTTAAATGTCTGCAAGGATTGCAGGCAAAGAAGCAATGCTGAAAATTCTAAATTAAACAAATAAAAGGCCTTGTGGAAAATTAAGAGAAGTGCCCCTACATTTAAAATGAAATGTGTGGATTAGGATGTTGAAAAAAGTAGCAAGAGCAGCAACCATGGAAGAAAAATTATTGCAGGGTATATAAACACTAGTTAGAGGAATAGCATGGCCTTCTTCCATCTTGGAAGGCTGTTATGTTACTAAAAGGCAGCAGTAAAAGATCAGAGCATTGTTAATCAGCATGAAAGGAGAAGATCAGCCAAGAACAGCAAAAAATAAATATATTTTTAATGGCTATTAAAAATCACAGGTCTTCTGGCCAAGCAGGGAGTCTGAGATGTCTGGTTACCTCACTCTAGCAGGAGACATGGTGATTGAATTCACCCTTTTGTGTTTACACAAAGGAGGCCAGTTTCAGCAGCACCTGAGGCCCATAGCAGCAGACAGCACTGGGGAGCCTGGACAGCTGCTCTGGCTGCCCTCTTGGTGTTGGCTTGGTTAGACATCATCTTCATCTGTTTGTACGGAGCAGCTGAATAACCCCGAGATGCTGTGGCACTGAACCACCATTCATAACAATAGCTTAAGTACACAAAGCCTGAATTCCACCCACATTTAATATAGTAGGTTATATTTCTTACAATGTATAGAATTTCCTACAAAATTCCCGTGCAGCACATAGCATGCCTCCATGTTTCCAGATGGAGCTGGGCCCTTTGAGGCACTTAAACAATAGAAAACACTGGAAATGTTAACTGCTGGGAAGACTTTCAGTAGAGTTCAGTGAGTGAGGAATATGAAAAGCAACACATCAGTGTTTGAGTAACTGCAAGTCTCACAGATCAATTATGTACCCACTAGAGGAGCAGGGCATGGAGTCACTGTGTTAAATAAAATATTATCTGAATCCTACTCTCCTGGAGGAGGATCTCACTGCTGGAGTTTTGATGTCCCCTGTGGTCATTCAGGAACCTCCAGATACCTCTGCCACAAAGCTTCGGGCTAGACTTATATCCAAACACCATCTTGCTAAGCACTTTTGGCAGGAGGGCATACACATGAGATCAGACTGCTAACTCAAATGGATTGAGTGTTGCTCAGTTACTAAAGAGAATTGTTCTGCACGTCTCAGCTTTTCCTCACACACTTTCTAACGCAGAAGAGGATCCATCTTTCACAGCAGTTTCTGAAGTGAAGCAAAGTTAAAAGGCTTATTTCACAAGAGTATTCAATAAAAGTAATGAAGTGCCTTCCACCACAGACCAGCTACTGCTGCAGTGGGACTTATTGCTGTACGTGTGACACTGTGACCAATGCAAGAGCTGATGACACCCTTCCCTAGGGAAAGTAAAGACTGAAAAATACAAAGCTTCTAAAACATGATACTTCTGCTGAATCATATGCCAAAAATTGCCTCACCCATGGGTCATTTAATATGCAATTTCAAAGCAGATGTATTTTTCCTAATGCTATTTACAGATCTCTCAAATTGTAAATTAAATTCCTTTTGTTGCTCAGACTTTTTTTCCCCTGATGAAATACAACATTGATACAAGTCTGGGTGCTATTTTAGGATGTCTCTAATATTTTTATTTTTATCTTTCACTGCTTGTTAAAGTTTCTCTTGCTCATTTAAACATCTGTGGAAAATACAAGTGGATTTACATTTCAATGCAAAACTTTTGTTGGTTGGTTATTTTTTCTCCTGAATGAAGTCTCTCCTCCTATTTTCATGCTTTCATGGGAGGAAATCCAGTTTTCTTCTGCTGTATCTTTACTTTTTTTTTGTTCTTTCTGAAACCTTTAAGTTAATTCTTTAATTGGTTGGGAGAAAGGAAGGATTCCTTTACTCACTTTATGCTTTGACCATTCATTTTTAGCAGGACCTCAAAATTATATAGATTATATTCGCAAGTAATATATTGTGATATTTTTTATGCAGGTTGCAATAACTGAGATAGCTTTGGATTTCTAAAACTCCATTTTTTGTTGATGCATTAAATTCAGAGGTAGTAACTGCATTGATCCATGTGAAATGCAGCAGAGTCCAACCAAAGGCACTTCAAGAAAGCAGCATTTAAGGTGCATGGCACATTTCAGCTGGGGTTCAGGGTCTGGATCTGAAACTGAACTAAAGCCAAGAATAATGCTCCATTTATTTCCATGGCTTTATTTCTCATTTAGATTAAAAAGGAAAAGAAAGAAAACACAGAATTGCTTTAAATCTCACAGACCAAATGTATTCAGAACTGCAGAGTATAATCCCACAGGTTCAGGTTCAGGAAATAAAGCTTTAAGTTTCAAATGAGTGGGGTTTACGTTTGATGGTGCACTTAAGGTGGTCAAATCTAGCACTTTACTGGATTATTTTATCTTAATTTTTCACTATAAATTTAAATTGAGAGTCCAGTGTTCTTGCCGAAACCAAGCAGCATGGTCACACAATGTTAAAACCAGGATAAGCATTTTCAGGAACACAGCATTTTGGCAATTTCTATCAATCAGATACCATATAGGCTACAAGGATATACTACATATAGTATTGCTTTAATTCATAGCACCAGCAACAGACCACTTTTTGACAGTTACCATTTCAGTTCTGCTTTGGTTAATTCTCAAATCTAGGCCTTTTCAAAGCTACAAAATTCACAGCATGAGATCAGAAATCCTCTGGAAGCAGAATTTATCACCAATTTTCTAGGACTTCATGAAGTATGATCACATCCAGAACAGTAAAAAAAAATTAGAGGTGCATCATACTGCTTTATTCAGCTTCAGTTCTGGAAATAACCTTCACTTTGCAGCCAGAAGCACAGGCAAGTCAGTTATGCCAGGCTGATTTGTCTGTCTATGGTCTGTGTCACCTCAATCCAGTGCTTGATAAAAGCAAATATCTTGTGTGTATTGTAAAAGATGACTTATTGCAAAATCTTATCACTAATCTGTCTGCTTGGGCTCCTGTCATCCTCCTCTGCAGGACAAAGGCAATGATTTCCACATTCACCTGGAACTCTGAAAAGGATCTGTAGGACATAACCTGTTTGAATAGAGAGAAATTTGTGCATCCTGACGATATAAGGCTGTAAAAAAATTGCCTGGGGGAAGTGGTGAGAGAAAAATAGACCTTCTGCTTATTCTTTTTCTCTTTTTTTTTCTCTTCAGAAGGCTAAATGCACACAGAGAAGCACACACAACCAGACTAATCCTGCAGACTCCAAAAGATAGACTTCTGGGGAATCCTGTTTGAGATGGGAATACATGGGGAGCTCCCATGTGCTTTTGATGACACACATTTCTTCTTCCTCAGGTTTCTTTAGTTACTATGATCCGAAAACAGAGATGAGACTTCAAGATTTTTCACTTCATGAACATTGTAGGAAAAATTAAAAATGTGGTCAATCCTCTGGGAAAATAAACCTTTACCTTCTTGCTGTTTTGCTGCTTAAAAGACTTTCACATATTTTTTTCTGATTTATTCCAATTGCCTGACTCTTATTAATTAAGGACCAGATCTACAACATCTAATAAATTAGTGAGTACTGCTAACCAAGGCAAGTTCATTTATAGGAGTCCAGATCTGAATGCTCTGTTCCCTTCAGGTATGTCTTCTGCAGTAAGAGATTTCCCCAAGCTGTTTTAATCACTTTAGAGTGTTAAGATATTTTGCACTCTATTAATGAGATTAGCTTTATTACATTTATCCAAAGTTTCAAACTATGATGTAATTTTAAATGATTAAAGCAATAAAATTGAGGAGGATTTTTTTATTAAAAAAAGAAAAAAAAAAAAAAAAAACAACAACCAAGCCCTAATGAGTTTGCCAGCATTGTAAACTGAAAAAGAAGCAGTCAGAACTGGCAAAATATTCAGTATGGATAAGGCAGATTATGACTGGGAAATATGGAAAATTATTTGTCCAACTGCATAATGACTTAATAAAAATACACACTTTACACAGTGCAGGCTACTATGCCACCATTTATACTTGTAAAAACAATCTCCTTTTATCTCTCCAGGCTGTGGAACATCTGGTAAGCAGCTTCCACTCTGCATTCTTTGTTGCCCACTAAAACTTTAGGGTTTGAGGAAAACCCATTACCCAACTTGCCCCTAAAAAGTAAATATTTTAAGAGATCCACCAAAATGTCTGAGGATAATTCACTTATTTATGGACATGCTATTAACTTTATAGTTCAAGACAGTTCTACCTCAAAGGTTCTGCTTGTGATGGTGGGAAACCTGTTTTTCATGGCAGATGAATAGGAGGGAGGATAGCCCTTCTCAGGAGGAAAGCTTTTAACAACTTTTGAGAACTGAGCTGTGCAGTGCAACTCAATCAAATGTAGTAAGCAGACCTGAAGACTGGGCTTCTTGAAAATATTTCCACTGGGACTGTCTTTGGAGGGGAATTTTCTCACGAGCATTTTCTTTCTGACTTTATTTTTTTAATCTCTCTCATTAAAAAGTTCAACACCCAAACTCTAAAACTTTTTCTCTCTGACCTGCCACATCAGAGTCCCTCAGGACAGTCATGCTCTTCCTCATTTCCCTCATCTTGTGGTGCTTCCTTCAGTTTCTCTCTGGTCATACCTATGGGAAGCTGAAGGAGAGCTATGGGGCAACCATGGAGCTGAGATGGGAGGTCAGATTCAGAGGGTCTCCTTTGGAGTTTTGCCTGATCTTGTTTAAAAGTGGAGGACATGGGAGTGGAAAAATATTATGCTAAACCTACAGATTAAGTGCAGCTACAAACCTCACGGTGTTTTTACATTCCCTTTGCCCCAGCATAGCAAGTTTTGAAACAGCAATATTTTTACATGGTTCAATATTTGCCCAACTTATTCCCAGCTCAGAAAGGGTAACTGGATGCCACGAGATGGCAGGAGACAGAAACACCTCTGGAGCAACTTTTCCTTCCAGGCATGCTTCTGAGTCTGTCACTGGGGCTCAGTTCTTTATTATGCTCAGCAGGATCTAAACCCAGGGACCTGTTGAGGGCTTAAGCAGTACAACATTCACCCCTGCCTCTGCCCAGGACTTCCAGAGGATCCATACCAAGGCCATATGAGGGATCTCGTGGGCTTTGAGCTCTTCTTCCCCCATAGGCTTCTAGGTCTGGGACTGGCTTCATGCCAGAGCAAATGTCCAGTGGCAGCCTGATGAAAAGCTGTACAGGGACAGTTGCTCTGACAGGAAAATGTCTGAGTTGCAAACAGTTTTGTTTTAAGAGTCTTGGCAGGATAGGTAGAGTAACAGCATGGTCCTAAGGATGAAAGGCATTGGAGTTACATCATTTCTAGACATTGCAAAAGGATGCTGGAGCATGAATCTGAAAAGCTTTCCTTCGAATTAGCATTGAAAACATATGTACAGGTTCTCAGCTGAGCTCTTAAGGTTCATACGATTTGTTATACTGGCACTTCCCGCCCCTGGCTTTGTTTAAACCTACCCAGATGTGCAGTATTACAGAGCCCCAGACATAAGGCATGCACATTTACTGCTCTGCCCCAGCCCTGTAGACTGTCCAACAGGTGGGACTGCTGAAGAGCATGTATGCTGGTGGTACCAAATGAAGACTAGGAGGGAGATGCTCTGGGTCAACAGGAAAATACAAGGCAGGAGAAGGGAGTTTTACTTGTTTGGTAACTAACTGGGGGGATTCTCTGGAGGGAGCCCATGATGCCAAAGAGAAGGTACAACCGTCTGCCTCCCTGCGTTTCCTTACTCCCATCTCAGTTGCTATTTCCTTCTTGACTTTGAAGAGGAGAAAGGAAGAAGATCTCTGTCTTGTTATTATGAAGCAAAACTCTCCCTTTCCCTCCTGCCCTGCACTTTGGATGAAAGGAAATGATGAACACACAACCACCCCTCCCCTGGGGTGCCCGGGCAGGATAAGGAGGCACCACTGGCACAGGTTTCCTTGTTTAGCTTACAGGATTGCATTTATGTCTTTAGATTTTAGCCTGTTTCTTTTTAAGATAATATACTGGATAAAAGTCATTCCTTAAGGCAAAAAGAGATATTTGGCTTTGAGTTTCATTCAATTTATTAGTCCAAGCTGCTTGTGGTGCAATTGTAATTGTGCCAGCTATCTGGTTAAATGTCCAGCTTGCTCTGGTTCTGTGAGTGTTTCTCCTTGGAGTAGCTTGTAGCTGTACAGAAAAGAGTATAAATCTTAGCACTTGGAGAAGACAAGAAAAACTATTACTGTTAAGTTCACAGGTTTCAATATTTAAAGGGTAGGGTGGTTTTAATCTGCATGTGCTGCTCTTAAAATGTTCTCTTTTGTGACTATTACTTCTAAATTACCTACTGGAATGCAAACATGAAAAAAAAAGAAACATTCAGCAGAGAATGTCAGCAACAGCAAAACACTAGCAGAGGAGTAACAATTTACCTGTAAGAAAATCTCAGAAAATGGGTTCCAGCTGAATAAATAAAGTGAAGCCTTTTCTTCAGTTTAACCTGCAACACTCTTACAGACCTAGGAAAAAGGATTCTTGGTCTGTTAGCATAGCTACTGGGAAAACAACAGGTCCTGGACAGGGGAGCTGGGGCACTCTGCCTCCTTCAGGAGCCAGGGTGGAGCTCTTGGCAGCACTAATCGCCCTTCCCAGATCTCCAGGTGACCTCTTTGTAAATGCTGTAGTGGTTTCCAGGCATCTCTTTATTTGCAGACTTCCTAGAACACTGGAGAGGCAGAGTACATGGTACTGCCTTACATCCTATTGCCACTGGGCTGGTTTTCCTTACCTGCCATTTACTGGCCTTTTCAAGGCAGTCCACGGGCAGTCCAGAGGTGGAAGAACATCGCCCTTGGACCCTTGCTTGTGGCAGCAAGGGAAGATAGAGACAGTGGCAAAGCTGAGAAAGCATAACTCCATCACAAGCAAAATTCCAGGATGGGCAAAGGTTGACAGAGGATCCTTAAAGAACTTGCTTAGGACTGCCCTAGATGCTTAGGAAGGTCAGCAACATGGTAGAGTCTATCAGAAATGCCAGAAGATGCTATACATGTATGCTGTTTCCTCTGATATAAGACTTATATGAGGTCAGACGGCCAAAAAAAAATGTTCAATAATGAAAGCTGCTCTCTTATCATGGCAGGGACATGGCCAATTCTGCTCTTCTCCAGCCTCTCCTTAAACAGAGGCAATTTCATGATCTGCAAATACATGGAATAGTAAAGTACCCAGAAAATACAAGTGAGAAAGGGTACATTTCTCTGGAATTCTGTGAAGGTTAATTCACTGTTTTCAAAGAAAGCAGTAACAGCCCTCTTCAAAGCAGAAGTATCTCATTAAGTGCCCACAAGGACAGAGGGAGGGCTTTGTGATTTCAGGATCAGGCCTTTTGGGAATGAATAAAATAGAAGCTTGGGTTATTCTGATAACATTCTTCTGTACATTTCAGTCTCCATTATGCTCTGGACACAAAACATTTAATTTAATTAGGGATAGAACAAGAAGGCCATGTTATGGTTTTGGTTTTGAAGAACTACATTAGTCAGGTTGTGATTTGCACAACCCAAATTGGGGATGGTTTAAATCCAGGTTCCATTTTTAGCCAAACCACCCAAGTCCAGAGGGGATAGAAATCCCAGATAAAAGGGTTTGAGTTTAGTCTCATGTCTATAATGGACAAACTGGAGTGGTTTGGGTTTAAATGTCGCAAAACCTCATCACTCAGGTTTTGGTTCTGCAAAAACAAAAACAGCCTGGGGTTGGTTTGGATGTCATTCCATTTTATCTGCATCACTAAATATGGGGGAGGGGATGGGGTTGGTTATGCCCCATCTCCAGCTTTAGCAGCAGCTTTAACAGCACTGTTGCAAATTTCCCTGTGACTATTCAGGAGACAGGAAACCAGCCAAAAAAAAAAAAACCAAAAAACTACCACAACAACAAAACCAGTTTAGGACTCAGTTTTTTGAGATGCTAAGAAACTGTGCAAGGTATCAGGCTAACACAGGTACTGGCACCTTTAGAAAATGTTGGAAGCACTGAGCATTTTGTAGGGGTCTGAGCCAGTGGCACTTAAAGAGTCAGGCCCTTGACTGGCAGAGTTGTCACCATGCCCCTGAAGTGTGAGAGTCAAGGATCTGCTCCACTGAGCCAAATTTCAGTGCTGTGACCAACCATGTAGGGCCCATTCATAAAGTCAGTCAACTTGGATAGAAGTAATTAGAGCTATAAAACTTTAGAGATTTAGGAATTCAGAGGGCATTTGAAATTGAGATGTCATATTCTCTGAGCTGAAATGTTAACACTGTCCAGTACGGGACATGTGTTGGGAATGATTAGAAAAAGAACATCTCATTCACAGTTATGAAACAACTCCTTTAAACAATGCTATTCATAGAGTAATTCAGTAATTTTTCATAATCTTTCTTCTACTTCCTCTGGCTGTGTATTGATTTTTCTCAAATGTAAGTTCATCTTTAAACAAGTTGCTGACTTTCTCAGAATCCTAGTTGCATCCTTTAGAAACATTTTCCCTCCTTTTTGATTGCTCTATTTTCAGCAAATGAAAAAATAATATATTTATATAAATATATATTGTCAGTTTTATTAAGAATCAGACCCAAGCAGTTAAATTTAGGTACTCTTTTTATTTGGACCAGAAAAAATGTCAATACAAGGTTCATTGAAGATACCTCCTTTGCTTAAATCTGTGTTGGATCAGTTCTGTAATCAACAACTACATGTCAGTATAGTGCTATCAAGTAAATAAGTGAGAATATATTAATGAAAGGTAAAACAGTTCTGTCATCTTCCTGTCATCTCATCACTAGAACCCTCTTCTTATACTGCTGCATCCAAACCATTCTTTCACATTCAAGTCCTGCATATTAATTTCCCCAAAATGACTGCTTCTTCTCCAGATTCTGAGACTGGATGATGGTAACACAGACTATCTGGTAGAGCTGGGCCAGCAGAGACATCTACTCTCCAGTTTCCTGACCAACCTCCTCAATACATCCATGTTTCCAAAATGCCCGAGTCTGTAAAGGACCACTCTTGAAGACAAAGCAGATTGGAGGCACACGTGTTCATTGTCATATTATTCATTCTTGGTCACAGTGACTATATAATACATTAATCAATCTTATTGTAGCTTGTCTTATCCATTTTCTGAATTATTTCGGTGTCTCTTGTTTATGCATTCCTTTTTTCTTTCATCTTTTCTTTCCCCTCATGCCGGCGATCTCCAACAAACGGGAAGGGGGGCCCAAACAAGTGTTCCAGGAGCTTTTATTAGTTTATCAGTCTCACATACAGAGTTGAGACCAAGTTGGTACAGAGCTCACGCTGTCACAGAGACATCCCCAGATTTCCTGGTTGCAAAGCATTCTTAAAAGCTTTTTGGCAAATAGCATGCTTCTAAAAGTTACAGACATCTGTCTCAACCAATGTACAGTAGTGCACGTACCTCTGTTGTACACAATAGTCACTTGTTATGCCTTATATAATAACATACAACGTCCCATTATTAAGCTTAAACTTATCTCTCTAACTAAATAGACTTTTTGCAACTTCAACATCCATCTAGGCCAAGCCTAAGAACTAACCATTGTCTTTTAATGTCCTTGCAGCTTATAACAGTATCTTCTTCTAATTTTCCCAGGCAAAGCTGAATTCTAAATCCCTTGCTTTATTTCCTGAGGCCTGATTCTATTTGTCACACCTAAAATCCTTTCCACCTTTTGTGATTCCCCACACCCTCCTTTTTTCCACTTTCTCAACTAAGTTCAGACTACACCCTTTTCCCTCCATCTCTTCCCACAATTCTTCTATATCCCTTCTTTCTCCTTATACCTCTATCCTTAATATCAAATGCCCATCTTAACCCTTTCACACGGACCCCTGACCCTTATATTGTTGTACTATAATGACAGCAAATTGCTCTAAGGAGTTGCATGTCCCATCACACAGAAACCAAGGATTACTTTGTAACTTCTGTAATTGTTTCACACACTGCATTCATGCCCACATTCATCCCAGAAAATTTTGATACCTATGAGAAGGAAGATTCTCCTTTGTCATTCCTAAACCAGATCTGATGTTTACATATTCTGGCATAACTAACTTACACAGCATGATTTAAAATCTGTTTTTTTTCTGATTACCCACCTCAACCTCATTCAGACTTCCAGCAGCACTCCGGACTCAATATTGAGCAGACTCAGAAGAAAACAAAAACAGAAACAAAACAGGTGGATAAACAGCAAGAGCTTCCTTTTGCAGATAGCAAAATTCTTTTTAAAAAAGAAAAAAGAAGTGAAAAAAGCTTTGAGATGGAGAGTTCTTAGTTTGCCAAATTTTGTCAAAAAGGCCTGTGGGTGTGGGTTATTTCTGCCTTTCACAAAGGAAATGAAATGCAAACAAGTCTCCTTTATAACTCATTTGAGACTTTTTAAACATTGAGGACTCAAAAATTTCATTACTAACATTCCCATGGCAACTGTAACTTGTCTGTACTGCATATGTATATGGCACCATAAAAAACTAACACTCCAGACAGTAATAGAAAATTTCTGAACAATGCTTTTGTACTATGGCAGTTATTGCAGAAGTTAAAATGCTGATTTCCATCATGTATGTTGTATCAAAATGTCAGCCAGAAGGCTGAAGCAATATTGGATAATTTTCTCTTAAGCATTAAGACACTCTCTTAGCTTCCTGGGAGAAGTTCCCTTAACTTTGGCGTCTTCCTTGAGCATTCTCCACCTTCACCCATGAACCCTCTCCACCTTCCCCCACCTTCACACTGCCCTTGGCTATATCCAGTACCATAAACTATGATGTGAGAGCAGCTGCAGACTTTTTGCATGCATGGGAGGATGCAAAAGGCTGGCAGCACATTGCTGGGGTTCATCACTGACCCTGTTTCACAGGAACACAGGAACAGGCCATAACAGAGATGTCGTTAGTCACACTGGCCAACTCTTTGGTTCTACCTGCAGATTTGAGGTGTTAGATCCTTCTGCAACTTGAAATGCAACCCCTCAAGTCTGTGGGTTGAACTCCTCACTGTTATGCACAAATTCAATATTCAGGGCAGTGGAATAACAGTGGAAACAGAGCTTTGATTTTTTTTCACATGGCCTCAAGGTTATGCTTGACCATCAGGCAGGAAGTTTTGTTCAGTGCTTCCACATTTAAAAAATACTAATAAACCTTCTGTGAGATGTATAGTGTATTATGAGCAAGTCATTGTGATACTGTCTTCAAATGGAAAGATGAAAATATGGGAGACTCCTGCTTTGGCTGTGGTTTTGGCAGTTGTGGGACTGTCGCTGGCTTGAAGCACAGGATATGACAGGCTCAAAGAGGTATTCAGAGGAACAAGGGAAAGAAAACACTGTATATTTCATATATGACTTGACCTTTCATAATCAAATTTGTTAATAATAACCAGTAAATAGCTGAGTGATAATGAAATGATATAGAACATGTTCTGTGGAAATTTCTAGACACCAAAATTCTCATGCTGAGTTCTGTAAAACATCACCCCTTTAAGGAGGAAAGAAGCCATTTGGAAAACAGCCTTCCCATCCTCTGTTGGTCAGATGCAGCAGATGGATTCAGTTATGGCAAAATCAATGGAATGAAGAAAGGAATTAAAAGTAATCAGGTAGCTGAGCACTAATACATCCAAGCAGTAGAGTCAAGGCAGCAAGGGAAGATGTATTGCCAGTGGCTGGGGGCTGAACTGAGAGAGGGAGAGGGAGAAGAAGGAAAGGAATTTTGGGGAAGGAAACAGCAAAGCAGAGCTAGAGGCAGACTCCTAGTCTTGGAGTTTCCCCAAGCACCCCTGTTTAATGACACTGCACAGGCAAAGTATAACTGCTCTTACTGGGGAGCAAGCTTAGCTGGCCACAAAGCGTGGTTAGGTGGACTCCCCCAGCAAACTCGCGTGGTGCTGGGCAGGCAGGAGACCTTGGGTCTGAAGGTACATCTACACACAGAGACCTAACAGGGATACAGAGATAAGTTTGAGAAAGGCAAGTCCACTGAAGCCAAATAAGGATTGTAAGCAGTGAAGATGTAAAAATAAGTAATAGGTTAGTCTGATTTTTTAATCAGATAAAATAAATTCAAGCTCCATGAACTGGCACTTGGTGATTCTTACATATATATAAATATTTATACGTGCGTGCGTGCGTGCGTGTGTGTGTGTGTATGGTACATTATGAGCCACGTGGTGAGAAAGGTCAGAACAAATTATCATGATGTTTTCAGCTGGCCTTACACTTTATGAATCTATGAATATATTAATTCATATTTGAAAGCACAGCCCTCTCTCATGCCCAGGAAGATATGCTGTGGCTCTTGCAGTGCTCCAGTAGGAGTCACACAAGGAAAGTCACAACCAACCAAGCAGTGGGGTTATTGAAATCACTTTTTATGCTAGCATTTAAGAAAAATCTGAAACATTTCCCAGTATTTTTTCCATATGTGAAAAAATAGCTGCAAGATCCAGGTCTCAGCATGGGGAAGAATATCCAGGCCTGCCTGGGAAGGTTCTGCCCTGCAGCTGGTCATTTTGCACTGCTTATGTCACTGCCACCATGCAGTTTTTTCAGCACAGTGCTGCTTCCTGACTAGTGCACTCCATGACTCTCATCTGCTGTCAGAGCATCATGGAGAGGGGATGTTGTTTATATACACACATGCATGTGTGACACAGAGCTCCGTGGAGCTCCATGAGTTATAACCTCTGCTTTGACCTTTTCCCTTTGCTGGCTTTGATCAGACTGCAAGATTTTTGTTGAGGCCTTGCTATCTACCCAAAGTATTCAGGCAGCGTGATAAGGATAAAGGATTGCCATGCTAGTTGAACAAACAAACAGGCAAGAAAACAAACCCAAACAGTCTCTAAAATTTAAATTTTCCTGCCACATGATTCTATTTTGGCTTCTGTTTGCAACATTTAATGATAACCACACCAGTGGCTGAACTTGAAGAGCCTTGCTGCTAATCCAAACCCCTCTCTAATTTTGCTGTGTTCTTCCAGATAACCTCATAAACCCCTTGTCTCTCCTTCATATTTTCCCCCATAGATCACTGCATTTGCAATCATATTTGAAATCAGAAACACTGAATTTTTTTGTCTGCCTGCCATGGAAACACCGCAGCCACTCCACCCATGTGCACATTCATCTGCTGCCTTTCCACTCTGCTCAGGCCACCTCTGGAGCTGTGTGCTGCCTCTCCTCCAGGCTGGCTGGGGTGCCCCTGCTCTGTGGAGGGAAAGGGTGCCCGTAGCACAGCTGGGAGAGCACACACGTGGGCAGGAACCCAGAGATGTCCCACTTCCAGGAGGAGTTCTGTCAGGGATGGTGCCTGCTCAGCCATGGGATACAAACCACAGCGAGTCAGGCTCCTTCATTACAGCCCATGGGGAGCCAGTTGTTTTTAAAGGGAACTATGTAGATCCCAGTGCCACATGGAGTGGCTATGGCCCCACCTGGGCTCATTCGGGGTGTCAGTAAGGACATGGTTGCTCTTCATAAACGGGTGTCAGAATGACCCAAATGCAGAGGAGGGCTGCAGGAAAGCCTGTGTGTCCCCCCTCCCCCAGCACCCCTGTTGTACCAGAAAAATGCTTTGGCAAGACAGAGGAAGCTTGTCATTTTTGTTGGCTTGTATTTTTGCTGCATTTGAGAGACCTGGGCAGAAATTAGTTATGCTCATCGCAGAAGGTAGTGTGAAAATAAAAATGAAAATTCCTGCCCCATATATGCCTTTGTCACTTCTCTACAAGGTGAGTAGGTTTTCTGATGTGCTGTCTTCCTTTGTGTTGCTGGGGGTTTTGCACAATAGCATGCTCAAAAGCGTCCAAAGGTCCACTTAAATATAAATAGCAAATTAGGTCTACCCAGACACAACTGTCTTTATGTTTTCAAATAAATATTCAGTTGGAAACTGAAATTGAAGACATACAGTTATCTTTAGATTTTACGTCACACATCTGAAAAAAACAGTGACTGCCTAGCTTTCTACAAATAGTCTTGAGTTTATTTCTGAACTTATCATACACTGAAAATGAAGAATGAAGGAGAAAAAGTGCAAGAAAAGATCTGACTGACACTTCACTATGTGCTCTGCAGTGGTCACTCCACCAGCCAAGAGGTCCAGCTTTCAGTTAAGGACTCTGACCTGTAAAGGGTTACATCATCAAGAGGGATATTTCCTCTGGGCTAAAATCTTGGCAGAAGAGGTCTTACAGCTCACACTTAAAAACAATAGCTCTGAGAAGGGCAGGTACCAGAGGCTGTGGGTTTTTAAAATTCTGTTATATTCTTAACACTTGCGCAATGACTGTATTTTGACAGGGGTGGATTTTCTGTCTTTCTAAGATCTGATTGATTTAGATTAGAATAGTTATTTGGTTTTCAAGAAAGAGTTATTGTTCCCATGTGCAGCAATTTTTATATGGCCAACAAAGCTGTGTGATGTTTCTAGCATATGGTGTGAGTGCCTTTAATGGTTGGACTTGGTGATCTTAAAGGCCCTTTCCAACCTAACTGTTCTATGATTCTATGATTTACTTGACAGCTCACTTTGTATTTAATCCAGAAGCTTGGGTTAGAAGTGGGAAAACACAAGCAGTGATTAGAAACCCTTTAGCTCTCACCTGGCTCTTCTCACTGACTCCCTGTGTGGCTTTGGACGCTGAGCTAGAGCAATTTTTTAAAACAGCTTCTGAGCAGGACTGCTGAGCTTCTGGCTAGTGTGAGACACTGTAGGCCTTCTCTTTATATTGCTGTAAAAAATCAAATATTTGTTTTCTCCTGAAGTGTTCACCTACCAACTTAACTAAAAGTTACTGGCCATAAATGTCTATATCATTTTCCCCATTTCAGAATGCAGTATTCTAATATGAATCTGCTTCATCAACAAGGACTGAGAATCAACTATGTAAAATCTAAACAAAGCTTTGATGTTCACTTTGAATCAGTTCAAACTCAGTCTCTATTATTTCAATACAGAATTAAAGTCAGGTTGAATCAGGATGTACATGTGCTATATAGAAAGCATAAGGAAGTCTTCCTTTGCTGGCAATCCAGAATGGTCTGATTTCAGCCCAGTTCTAATGGCAATTGATTGAAGTGTTTACTGCAAGTCCAACAAGTCCCAGCTGCAAGGCTCCTTACACAAATGTGCAGGTTGGCTGTTGCCACTTACGCCAAGCAGCCTTCATTTCACAGGATTTCTGGACAGCTGGCAGACTGGGAGCTCAAAATCCAGTCAAACAAAGTGGCAAGGCAGTAGGGAATTGCTAAAATCTGTGATCTACTACCAAATCTTATAGAGCCAGCAGGGGTTTAATAACCCCTGATTGTATCTGCAAAAGAAAATTCTTCCAGCATAAGCTATCTCTGAATAATGCCACATTCTGGCAACTGCTTTGGATGACTTCACTCACACGAATCACAGGCATTCACTTTTTTGCAACCATAGTTGCTCTGTTGTGTCTGCATAAAATGATGGGGTTATGAAAGGGCTCCCCAGCTTCCTTACAGAAAAGTGAGAAGTGTCCAGAATGAGAGTGATTCAGAAAACAAGTGTCATTAAAACAATTTGCCATTCACAGGTGACCAACCACATGGAAACATTCGCTCCTCTCAGGTCTCCCAGGCACCCTCCAGGGACTTCTTCTCTGGGTTCTCACCTGTCAGTGCTAAGATGAAGAATGTTTTGTTTTATTTCCAGCATTGTCATCCAAGCAGGAGGTGTATGGGGAAGTTTCTGGGGCTGAGGTCTCCTTACAAATCATTGTGCTGGGTGCTGCTCCTTGACTAGGATTATTGGTGGGCTTGTGAAGAATGAAATTCATCCCCCTCTTCTGCATCATCACACGAATTATACACTTTCCATAAAGAAGATATTAAAGTAAATTAAAGCAGTAAACCTCTATATGAGGACAATCAATTGTGTAACACAGCACAAGGGCCAACGCCACACTGACCACCTGATGACAAGCAGCTCCTTTGGCAAGTACTGTCTTTTTACAGGCTGTCAACTGTTGTGTTCCTAAAATTGCTAGGATCTCAACTCCGGGGCTAAGGAGACATGGGTTCTTCACAAGCAATTGCCAGTTTCTGAGCACAATTTTGGAAGTTACTAAGCCCTGGTGATTTTGAGTGGTACTTAGAGATCCAGCACATGGTCAGGTCACTCAGGCTTGGCCGGCCAGGAGTTACCAGAGGTTGTGCATAAGCTGAATGGCAGTAAAAGTCTGGGTGCACACAGGCACAATGTAATTTGACCTAATTTAAACCTCTCATGCTATGAGGTAAATTCAGAGCTGCCACAGACTGAAAGCAGGCACCCAGGGAGGTATGGCAGCTTAGCAGGCACGTGGTAACCTGCTGTGCTGCAGGGGTTGTGTGCTCGATTGGGCTCTTAGGTTCCCAAATCCCTTTCCAAAATGGAACATAAGCATATCAAAAATTACACAAATTCACTTATATGTTAGCAGCCTAAACTCAGCCCTGTGAGTGCCACACAATTTTGGAGACACTTTTAGAGATGGCTACTACCAATAATCATAATTCTTGGAGGAAAAGGGAAAAAAAGGCTTTCAAAAATAAAAAGTAATTCTATAGAGTTTCTCCTTCCCCTCAATTGAACAAACTATGGGACCTTACAACTTACAGTTTTTCTCAAATAGTCACAGGGATGAGATGGTAGTGGAAAAACTGAATTACTGTGTACTTAACTTTATTTTCAGAGAGGTTTTTAATGAACTTATCATGTAATTTTCATAACAAAGTGTGTAATTATTCCTCTTTTTTTATTGAATAGTAGCCTCAGGCCTATTGCTAAACCACATGCTACAATAAAGCTGTTGTTTTGTTTGAATTTAATTCATTGACTTAACAAAAGGACACCCTGGCAGAGCTTGTTTGAAGTGGAAAATTGGCTACATCCCATGAAGCTCAAAGAAAATACAATTTATTATACAGTCTTTTCAATGCCTTCGTAAGCATTGTCTATGTTCTGGAAAATCGTGTCAGTAAATCAGCACTAATTGTTGTTTGAAGGTCAGGCTAAAGGTTCTGTTTTTCTTGTAGTTGGCCTCTGTAGGTGAAGAGGTATTTGGCTTCATGGCTAGACATTCTTGGAATTAATTTTCCACCAATTCTTACGCTACTGAATGTAAAATATTTCTGCCTTTGAATCTGTCACATCATTCTAGGAGCTAAATCTAATTGCCACCTCTTTGATATATTTCTCTTAGCATTTCTGTGGCTTTTTAATTTTTGTCTGTATTCTTTCCTTTTCTGCCCTTGGCACTTCTTTTTCCTTTTTTTTTTCTGGCTCCAAAGACCCTTCTGAATCTGTGTGCCTTGTTAGGAGCCAACCTAAAAGCAAAAATTGCAAGTGAAGCTTCACCACTGTGTGCTGACTTCCTTATTACTGTTGAAAAGGGTCTCACCTGCCCCACAGGACTGAGAGAGGGAGTGTGGGTGGCTGGTTGGAGATGCAGCCACAGGAATTTGCTTCACAGGTGTAACAGACTGCGTGGAAAGAGACGTACGTACTGGAGACAGACATGGATGGACAAGTGCTGCTGAGAAGGGTGCAAAGGAGAGAGCAACCCTGCAAAGCTGGCTGGCTGGGGGTTTCCAGGCTCTAGCTGTGGGCACTGTGAGTGCTGTAGGAAGTGCAAGAGGCCATGATGAGAGTCCAGCAGACCAAGTGACCTGGAGTCTGGATGCCTGAAAACAAGCTAAAGGTAATTACAAGGATGCAACTCTTCTGTGATCTCATACAAGGAGCCGCTGGAGGGAAATGCTGTGTGTAGGACATTAGCACAGTTTCTCTTCTGTCACGTGGGCTCAGTCATCATACACCACTCAGCACCAGTCCCAGGAGACTGGCTGCACCAGTGTGCATGAAGCCCTGGCTATGCAGCCCATCTCCTTGCTCCCTGTGATGTGTCAAGGTGTCATCACTCCCAGCACAGTATGAATGGCAGTGTTCTTTCTGCTACAGCCACCAAGGCTCGTCTCACCCATCACTCATGGGCTCCATCTTAGGCCCTGTGCTCTTCAACATACTCATTAACAACCTGGATGCAGGACTGGAAGGGATACTAAGTAAGTTTGCCAACAATACTAAATTGGAAGGAGCTGTTGAGTCCCTCGAAGGCAGAGATGCCCTGCAGGGAAATGAATTGGAGTTTAACAAAAACAAGTGCCAGATCCTGCACCTGGCATGGGGCAACCCTGAATGTACATACAGACTAGGGAATGGGATGTTACAGAGCAGCCCCACAGAAAGGGAGCTGGGGGTCCTGGTCAATAGAAAGTGGAACATGAGCCAGCAGTGCCCTGGCAGCCAGGAGGGCCAAGCGTGTCCTGGGGTGCATCAGGCACAGCATCGCCATCTGGGCAAGGGAGGGGATTGTCCTGCTCTGCTCTGCACTGGGGCAGCCTCACCTTGGGTACTGGGGACAGTTTTGGGTGCCACAATATAAAAAAGAGATTAAATGATTAGAGAGTGTCCAAAGGAGGGCAAAAAAGATGGTGAACAGCCTTGAGGAGAATTCTTATGAGGAGCAGCTGAGGCCACTTGGTCTGTTCAGCCTGAAGAAGAGGAGCCTGAGGGGAGACCTCATTGCAGTTACAACTTCCTCATGAGGGGAAGAGGAGGGGCAAACACGGGTCTCTTCTCTGGGGTAACCAGTGACAGGACCCAAGGGAATGACCTGGAGTTGTGTCAGGGGAGGTTTAGGTTGGGTATCAGGAAAAGGTTCTTCACCCAGAGGGTGGCTGGGCACCGAACAGGCTCCCCAGGGAAGTGGTCACGGTACCAAGCCTGACAGAGTTCAAGAAGTGTTTGGACAATGCTCTCAGGCCCAAGGTGTGACTCTTGGGGTTGGCCTGTGCAGGGCCAGGAGTTGGACTTCAAGGATCCTTGTGGGTCCCTTCCAACTAAGCATATTCTACGATTTCATGAAAATAACAAGGACCACACAGCAGACTGGGAGCAGGCTATTTCGGAACAGAACTGAATTTTGGACAGGAGTGTTTGGATATGTTAGATGGAAAAGAAAATCTGGGTTCAATCTTCTAAGGAAGGAAATGAAATCTTTGCACAGGGAAAAAAAACCAAATATGAGAGAAAGGAAGAAGATCAAAAATACAAGAAATGAGTGAGGACATTTTGGGACAACTGTCTATAAATCTCTCTCATCTCCTGCTCTGCTACAATCAGACCCCATTTTAGCTAGTGCCCTCCCTCCTTTTGCTGCCTCTTCCCACAGGCAGCTCATGGAATCACGGTAGTGCCCCTGCCCACATCTTTGAGGAGTGAGCCTGGCCTTTAACAGCAGCTGAGGTGAGGGGGTAAGGAGGGAAGAACTGCATGAAAGATGTGAAGAAATTGTTCTGCTCTGTTTGGATGGGAGAGCTTTGTACCCTACTGAGATCTAGAAAAACAAGTGGAAATTGTAGACATAAGTTTTGAATAAATAAAATAAATATTAAAAAAAACCCCACTAGCTCTGCAGTTCTAAGGAGAAAATAATATTTGATTAAAAGACAAAACATGTATGGGGCAACTTTTTCATTTCCTGCTCATGATGAAGGTATTACTGACATTATTTAAGCTGTGTTGAAGACATATAACGAGAGTCTAAGCAGATATAAATGTTCTTTTGGAATGTTATTTATAGTTCCTTGGTACCTAATGCCAAACATTAATAAGGTTTATGAGAAACCAGTGGAGACTGTAAATTGTTAGACTTCTAATTTAAATCATGTTGCTGACTCCATTTGTTTCCTGCACATTGATCTGGCATTCAGATAAATCTGATAAAATTCTCCGAGTTGGAGAGAGATTTGTTTTCTGTCAGTGGGAATCTAACTATTAGAGAGACAAGTTGTGGGGTTATTGGGAACAAAGCCACAGGCAGTAATACACCACACTTGAATACTTCTTTATTATTTATTTAAATGTTACAATATTTGATAAATTGCTTATGCAGCCATTTAACTGACTCTTCTGGAAAGTGTTTATTTGCAGTCACCTCAATGTCAGCAGTGAAATGAGCTGGGACTGAAATTTCATTAAGAAAGTCATATTTCATTATTATGGTCCCAGCAATCATCACCCTGTGTACATTAAGTCCAAAACCTATAGAATGTTATTATAATAATAATACTACAGCTATGGCAAAAAATGGGCATGAGCCAGACAGGATATTCACTGTTAATGCACTGACCATACCAGCAGCTTGGGCTCTTGTGGGACAAATAGTTCAAAGAGCTCTGTGGGTCTTAAGCTTTGAACTTCCTTTTATTTGCCCCTTTCAATTTGCAGCCTTAATTTCCTTTAGTGCAAAGAAAAGCTCAACGTACCTGCTCTGTGTCAAAATGAGCCCTGCTGCTGTAAAACCTGAAGGAGAAGGCCAAAAAAGGAGGGATAAATTACAAGGATCCTTCCTGGAGCATCCCCTCTAAACACTTCTCTCAGGACAGAAAGTGGTTTCCCTCCTGTGAGGAGTGAGGTGACAGAAAGAGGTCAGTCCCCTGTCTCCTGGATAGCCACAGGGTGTGGACCAAGGGCCAGTACTCTCCTCCTTTTGAAATGTCCACCATCTTATTTCCATTTTTAGAGCAGCTGAATTCAGCCTTTTTCCTCACTCCTCTGTAAAGTGTGTCTACAAACCAGCTTGCCCCACTTTGGCTAAATTGGATTAAACATTTCTTCTCCCAGACCACAAGACTATGTTGTAAGGGTTTGGTATTCCTGTGGAGGAGCAAGATTCAGAGCCCATGAAGCCAACAGAGAGAGGAATGGATGGACACAAAGGCAGGCAGGGCTCTCCAAAGCAGGTGAGGGTCTATGAAACAAAGCTCAAAGCAGTGTAAGCCCCTGCTTGGAGGGATGTTTTCCCCAGGTGTAGTCCTGCACCTGAATTTTTCTTCAATTGCATAGGCAGCGATATGGGATACACATCATAAGGTCACCCCAAGACACTATTCCATACCTGGTCACCTAAGCAGTGTGGTGCACCCCAAATGTCACACACATGTGAAAGCAAGCTGCAATATTTGCATCTGCCTGTGTTATGAAGTTTACTGTGGTTTAGAAGTCTTATTTTGATGAAACAGTATTTGGAAATAACAGCCTGTTAAGAACCAGGACACAGAACACTTTTGTAGCTCCTTATGCCTTAGAGAGATTAATGATATGTGGGATTTTATTCCTCTCTCCTGTCAGTCACAAAAGTCCTCAAGGGATACGGGCATACCAAAATGAACACAATTCAGATAGAGTAAATAAAATTACTCATGGAAGGTAGGGTTATACTGGGGGCTTTGTCTGTGCCTTTGAATATACCAGGTTGAATCAAACAAAAATCAGAATATCACAGGAAAATGGGATCAAAGGGAACCATGAAGGACACGCAGCTCTTACACAGCTTATCCACACCTTGCCTCCCAACAGTGTGATTCAAACTCTGCAAAAGTTGATGTGTGTCATAGGCTTCAGTGGTTTTAACTCAGCTCCTCAGTGTTTTACAGTCCCTTTGGAGCAAGAGCAATTTAACTTGCCCCCTCCCATACACCAAATAAAGTTTCCAAAATGGCACCTTTGCCTTGCTGACTACACTCTTTTCTTTTTTAATTGTACATGTGAATCCCTGAGAAACCTCACTCCAAGTTCAGGATAAACTCATGTTTCCTCTGCTTGCCAGAAGAAAATGAAAAGTAAAGCCCCATCAATTTTATTGCTCATAATTGTGGATAAAATGCAATATATTTGGCTCATATAAATTTGCTAGCAAATTATATTCAATAAAACCCTGGTGAGCAATTTAAAAGCATAAATCCCCCCATGCTGAAAAAAAGCTCATAAATTATACAAGAAAAAGGAGTGATTTCTTCAAAGAGCCAAGATCTGCCCATGGAATGTTTCAATAGTACTGGATTTATAGTTTTCTGGGAGACGATTTATGATCCCTAATTTTCTGCAATAAAAAGCTCAGTGGGGATTCTCTGAATGAAATATCTTTTAACAAAGAAATAAATTAAAAAAAAAAAATTTGAGAGTGAATGCAGACAATGCCATTCTTGGAGCTCTGCCCCTTTCGTGTTCCTGCTCCAAAATTAATCATGGAAGACCCTAATAAAGATTGCATAGTGAGAAGGGAAGGAAGACCATTAAACTTTAAAATAAATGCATTGGACAGTTGGAGAGGGTATTTTTAGCAATAAATTCATCCATGATGCTTCATAGCCATTGTCTGTAATTAAGAATAAAATGATCATACTGGTTTAAAGAGAAGGTTAAACATTTCCAAAACACACAGGGATGATGATTGTGTTATAAAGATAACTGAGAGAGAGAGGCTGTGTGTGAATCCTGTGCACAGATGTGACATGCAGTCACAGCTAGATGCACTGAGAGATTCACTAACTTCCCCTAGTTTTAGGACTCTGATTCACAGCCTTTGTCAAATCTAGTGGCAGTGGCTGGAGAGATTTCTGTTCCCACGAGCCATCAGTCACCAGGCAGCAGGGACTAGGGATCAGAGCACTGATCTGTTGCAGGTCACAGACCAGGGCACTAAGGTGAAGTGAGACCAAGATTTAACTTAATATGCCAGGCTGTGAAATATGACAGCTGAGGAGGGAACCTAATGTCTCTTTGACTGCAAAAGGGATGGCATAGTAAAAAAAAAATCTTCAATCACCTTTTAAAAATTCCCACATAAATCACCAAGGCTGTGACCAAGAATTCCTGCTGTGGAAATCTGCTACTGGGTGCTGAGAGAGAGAAGATAAAGGGATGGATGGATGGATGGATGGATGGATGGATGGATGGATGGATGGATGGATGGATGGATGGATGGATGGATGCTTGCTGTAGTAGTTTCTCAAGATGATGTTGTTCTAATTTTATTTATAAGAAGGTGAGGCATATAAAAATGTAAAGACCTGTGTGAATGATCAGACAAGCAGACTGACAGTACTGGGATCTGAGCACATTATCCTACATGTCAGGCTGAGGACTGTCCTCTGTCTCCACCATATATTATCCACACATAGACCACGGGTGTCTTACAAAGGGATGGGGATAGCCACCAGGATAAGTGGGAGCAGTGAAAGTACCTACTGCTGAGTAGCTACATCACTCAAAATCTTTTGCTGTCCCTCCAGAGTTCCAGACTATCAGAAATAGAAGAACAATTAAGGTGATGTTCAAGTAGATTTCCTTTGGATTTTCCCCGTTTATTTCTCCCATGTGGGGGGTCTCTAGGAGACCCAAGCTTTCAATTTCCATGGCAAAAATACAGACACAGGCAGTTAGGGGCTGATTCAATGCTCACACAAATCTGTAGATGAAAGCACTCTTGCCTTTGATAAGTATTATTAGATTGAGCCCTTGCCTAAACTCATGTAATACAAATGAAAAGAAAATGCTCAAAACTATTTTGTTTTGACAGCAAACAATGGACAGAAAAGGCCAGAGATGATATTTGACTGCTCAGTCTTATTCTCATTGAGTTTTATTATGAAATAGAACAAGAATTGTTGAAAATAATCTTAGTTCAACGACTCTTTCTTGCATAGCCCAGCAGATTCAACTGACTGCAACAAAGAGGAAGATTTTTCAATAAATTATTTTAAACTCACATTGCAGGTCTGGAGATCTACCAGCTAAGAGTGCTGAGGCTGAAGGGAAGGAATTGTGTCTTTGGAAAGGTAATTCATAAGCAATAAACATGCAAGGTTTGCTATCTATCATCTATCCCTGCTCCAAAACACTTTACAAGCACGGGGCATTTTGCCCATGTCTGTCTGGCAGGACCCAGGAGTACTTCCTAGCTCCCGTGCCTAGGTATTCACGCCAGCTACATCCACTTCTATGTTGAGAGCAGACCCACCTACAGACTGGTTCCCTCCATCCCATGTAGTGGGATCCCTGATTTATGGGCCAGAAGGTGAATGCAAAGTGTCCCTTCTGCTCCCTTGATTGGAACAGAGAGTGTGTGCCTGGAGCTGACTTACCCTGTACTCTCACTGTGTTTGTGGCTGAAGCAGACCAGAAGAAGGCATTCATCAACATCTCGTTCAATGTTCCCTTAGGAAAAAATACAGGCTGCAGCTTGATCATTCACTACTCTTAGGGAGCTGGGGTTTTGTTTGGTTCTTTTTTTCTTCCAGAGGATCTGGACTGTATTTCTAATTGATCAAGAATCCAAAATAAGACTTTTTTTTTTTTTTTTTTTTTTTTAGGTAAAAGTGTTCTGATTATCCACAGATTTTCCAGTAAATACATTTATATTATTTTCATCCACGATTGATACCAGAATGTACATGTGTAGCCATATAACATGTCTACTTGGCATCCCAGTGTGCCAAAAAATTAGCATTTTCTTATGCAGACAGTGGTATCTGGCATCCCTACCAAATAGCAATAACAATTATTTGACATAAGTAGAAACATCCCTAGGAAACAATTTCCCACAAAATAAAGGCATTCAAAACTAGAGTTTTGTGATCCATTCAGTCAGTTGACTAAATTTCAGAGACAAATTTAATATTTTTTTATATGTCTTGGAGATAATTCTAGCATTTCAGTAAATGAGACATCACTGGTGCTCCAGTGACCGAGTGTGTCCCTGAAGTACATCAACCAGTTGCCCTGGGCAGGAGCTGTTTTTCCCTAGGAATAGATATTCCTGAAAGGGTCTTTTAAACACACCTTCTGTGGATTTGTCCAGGACTTTTACACAACTGGGGGAAAAAGCCCCCAACATCTCTATCTTTGAGATCCAAAGCAATCTGCCAGACTTTTACTTGATCCCTCATGGTAACTTAGGTCAATCATTCATGCCCTTCTGCGCCCCTATTGCATCAGTACAGGCTCCCAATGATCTATAACAATAAAAACAGAATTTTCGAACAATCCACCTATTATTAGTGCCTAAAATAGCAGAGTTGGGTCCCCAGAAGTGGTTACATTCAGAGAAATTAAGGAGCCCTTCATGAAAGCTTTCCCTTTTTCTTGTTCAGGACTATAAAACTGACCTACAAGACATCTTGCAGCTACGAGTAAGAGAACAAGGCAAACAAGAAGCTGATTTTGAAAACTGAAATGCATAAGAGGATATCCAAAAGGAGACAAAACAACTAAAAGACATGTACAGCAGGCATAAAAGAAGCAATTTGAGTTGGAGGACACTCCACATATATAGACTGGAAACAGCCAGAGGTATGCAGCTTGGGGAGGGGTCCAGCTTGAACAAACAGCCTCACAGGCAGCATACGTAACACACAGGGTAATATTTTTGCATACTGTGTTGTAGTAAAGTGAGAGTCATAAACATCCCAGAAACAAAGCTGGAAGGGATCCCAAGAAGCGATTTATTCCATGGGCTAGTATGAGGCAAGCAAATACAGCTGAGAGTATATGTTGAATCTGTTCTTAAAAATCTCTAATAAAGGTCAAGCTGCAGATATATTAAAGGATGGTAAGGTAGGGAAATTAATTCAAAACACACTACCAGCCTTACAAATGGCTGGGTTCCCCAAGCTCACGTTCATTTTATCTGCAAAGATGCTATTTATTTAGAAGCAATAAACTATATCTCTATTATCAGTTACAAAGAGAAGTACTGGTTGTTGGGATCAGATGCCCAGTGCTAAGGCTGGTGCCCTTATTTTGTCCAGAATAGTCAGAAGAGGGTAAGGAAGAAGTGGGAAGTGGCCCCTTTGAAAAAGAAATACACTGCTATTGACACAAGAACAAGGGAAGTATCTCAGAACATGAGTGGGTTGGCAGCCGGATTCTGATGCCTTTTCAGTGTATCCAGGGACTTCCCAAACTCACAGGCCATGGCACTGATCAGACACAAACCAGAAATTATGATCCCGAAGACAGCCTCAGCAAAGTCACATCATTCAGATTTAATGCAAAAGTTATTTTTGTTTGTTATTGTTTCTGGAAGCTCAAGGCAGAGAAGGCTCTTCCCAAATTTTGTGAAGGTATGATCCAAGACCCAAATACAATACAATCAATATTTAGCAGCACCCAATCACTTAGGCTTATGAGAGAAAATTGTTGAAAGGAAAGGAAAGGGAAGGGAAGGGAAGGAAAGGGAAGGAAAGTTCAACAGTAAAAACAGGTGATTGCCAAATAAGCCATAAATGAGCCAGGGACCTCTGGACTAACTTACTCCTTTCTCCACCTAATTTCAGACATAGCAAGGCTGAAAATGGCTGAAAAGAAAAGCAGAACAAGAGAGGACTGTGTGCTTTACTAAGGGTTAGTTCTAGGGTACCCCGGGGAGTAAAAAAGAAAAAATACCTGGAAGTCGTGCACTAACCTTCCTATGTGTCGGCTGAAGCAGTCAGATAGCCCATGGTGATTCTGGGCTACAGTGAGATAAATCAGTGCTGATGTTAATGCCAAACCACAGATACCACACTCAATTTGTTAGGGAATAACCCCAGGTCTTTCCAGCAAAATATTCACATCTTCCATATCCTGTCAGTGAGCAATATGGAAAAATTTCCCTCTAATGGGTGAGTGCTGTGTCCTAAAACAAGCCTGGGAAACCATAGCTTGTACTTCGTGCATGAAAGTACTGGACAATTAGAATCTCAGCTGAACCATGCAGATTGTCTGCTGATGAGGGTAGACGCTTATTAAAAAAGCGTGGAGGAATTTATTCTTTGAAGTTTACAGCTGTTGCCATTTCAACCACAAGGCCAAGTTTACATCCATGACAGACGAAAAACACAGCACAGAAAAAAAGAAATCCAGCTTGATAATTGCATGATGATTTCACACCTTTCTGAGGGAGGTTTTTTTCCCTTCTATTTCAGTGGCTTTATCCAGACAAAAGCTTATTTTTTGGTACCCTTGGAAGATGAAGTCTCTTGTTCCCCAAGATGGGGTAGCTGGGACAGAAGGAGTGTCTTGGAGCAGTTCCTGTCCCCTCTGGGTGGGAGGCCAGGCTGTTTTCAGCCTGAGTGGGCTTGCTATCCTCTCCTTTCCATAATGACTTCTTCTCTCCACATTCCCCATACAGCTACCTCCTCAAAAAATGGACCTCCCTCTCAGAAGGGAGCAGGGATTGGACTCAACTAGAAATGGAAGAGCTTATCAGTCTCCAGGTGCATTTGCTTTTTCAGTTACCTGTTAAGATCCAGCACAGAGTCTGGAGATGTGTTTTCCTTCTTACCTGGATAAAATGATTGTGCTCTTTAGAGACTGCAATGGTGCTCTGATGTCATCTATCTAATACAGTCCATTAGACAAATGAAGACAATCTTCCACTACCTTTGTGTTTTATCCTTGATTAAACTGAGCTGCTGCCTGTTTGTACTTGACCTCAGAGCTGGATGATCTCTTCACCGTTGTCTCAAAATCAGTGAAAAAAGATAAAACCAGCCAAGACCAAACCTTAGCATTGCCATGTGGCCCCAGTTCAAATCTTCATAATAAAATGCTTTAGGAAACATCCCTGAAGCTGTAGCTTGCTTAGTCTGACCAGAAGGGCACAGGTGTCAGGGCAGGCATCACTCTACGTTCATCGTGCTGCATGACATGTTGATGTCCTGGGGTCATGAGTATATGTGATGGACAAGGAGCAGCCTGTTGCATATTTAGCTGGGTAGTGTGTGGTGTGATAGACACAGAGCTATCCTGCAATAATTTTAACAGTGTGCACTGGCCTAATAACTGTTTATTGCACAAGTATTTGGGTTATGCTTAATAGCAGACTGTAAGGAAAACAATCAGAAAGGAAGAAAAATGGCTTGAACTCAGCCAGCCCTGCAGTTAACACAGGACAATGGGAAAGTCATGGGCTCCCAGGAGTCTGGTTCAGCTTCCTGCAGGGCCTACTGAACTGGTTGGGAAAGACAGAGCCAAAAGTCTGACAAGCGAGAAGCACAAATGAACTCTGCTGCATCAGCAGGACTCTCTTTTCAGAGCCAAGGAGATCTTGGGGAGCTGTTCAGGGGCACCAGACCGAGACTCAGGCACTCGCTGTAGTGTCTGCAGAAGCAGAGACCTGCCTCAGTTGCCAAAGGGGCAGAGCTGTGGATATTTTGGAGGACGGGGAAGAATTGCTCATTTGGTAAATGCTTTTTGGAAAAGGAAATACTATAGTTTTGAGAAAGTAGTTTTGACATTTTGTGGGCATCATTTGTCACACTATCCTTGAGGGAAAGTCCACAGTCATCCAAACATGGTTTTTGGTGAAACCTTTCCTCCCCATACTGCAGTCCCTGGCAACTCAAGGGAAGTTGAGACCCAGACTCTTGAAATGTGCCCCAGCTGGCAAAGGCTCAATGTCCAAGGTGAGGCCAAGACCCAGTTTCTAGTAACAAACTCTGCTGGAACTGTGGATGTGAGCCCCACAGTCCAGACACTGGCAGCTGTCTCCACACTTTGTCTCATGCCACTGAGAGCATCAGACAGTGCCTGATGTCTGAGCCAACCTGTCTTCTTCTCTTGTGGGGTTTGTGGCCCATCAGACACCAGAGAGGCAGAAGTGCTTCCAGTCCTGCTGTCTGAGGGCTTGAAAGATGCAATGGGACAAGCTCGTACCACCGAGAGAAAGCACTGCCTGTTGGTGCTGAAAATGGTAATGCTCTTTTCCAGGGCCCAGTGTCCTCTGCTCTACTGCTAATATGTAAATTAGGCTTGTTTAATTCACCTGAAATCATGCTTAACCTACCAGCATGTTAGTGATTTTGCATTATGTTGCAATAGAGTATGTGCCAGGTCTGCTCAGCTCCTGTCTTCCAGTTCCAGGGCAGTAACAAGAAGTACTAATGCATGCCTTGTTCATGATCATCTGAGCAATATCTGCACAGCATTTCTTTTCCATGTTGCATTTCAAGACTAGCAGTTCTTCTCTTCCAAAACCAAACTGCTTATTTAGATGAAATTTCATCAAGGCTCCTGTGGGCATTATAGCTGTGCACCAGTAAGAAAGGACACAGCCCTTGCTGGACAACAGTAAAGACTCACTGGCTTATGTATATGAGGACAAGTGACTGTTAGGTCATATTTAATTTACCCTTACCACACAGACCATAATTCCATCTAACCAGAAGAGAACATTGCATGATAGGGAAAACAGGCAGACCATGAACTAAGTATACACCACAAAATCCAGTACAGCATGTTAAGTAAGCAGATGTCACAGGAAGGAAAGTGCAATATACTGTAGGTGCTGAAAACCTTCAACTGACATCTGCTCTTCTTTATTTCTGTCTAAAATTCTCCTTTAATACCTGACATCATGATCTCATTTTTATCCTTTCTGATATAAAATGGTGATAGCTTATATCTGCAATTCTCTAAAAGACATTTTTCCCCTGTTCAGAAAAACAGGTATCTTCCTGTTACAGGTGAATTAATCTTTATCTGAGAGATGATTTCTGACCAACCCACCAGCGACACTAGTGGGTTATTTTAGAGAACATCATAGATGATCATAAAACAACATTTAGCTGAAGAAAGAATCAGCAGCAGAAACAAAAGTTTTGTCAACTTTAGATAGCGTGAGCAGCACCTTGTGCCTTAGCAGAGACCTAGTCTCAAAAAGCACTACTAACAAAGGAAAAACTGGCATCAATCTTTCTTCTTCTGTCCACAATCACTCAAAGAAACTACAGCTTAAAATCTCAGCAGGGAGCTGGATGTCGAGTACCTCATGCTTTGGAAGCACAACTTGAGAAATATTACAGGCACCCAATTTTAAGGAGTCCTCTCAAAAATCGGTCTTTGTTTTGGAGATCATAAGCTGTTCAGCACGACCAGTCAGATGCTAAGATCTTGGGTAGAAAGTACATCTTGCCACAAGCAGTGTGCATCTCTTCACAACAGGAACCCAGCCTGCTGGTTGTAGTGCTTGGCACTCTAACCTCAAGCAAATACACCACGTAATCTGCAGGACGTGTCTGAGCGTGCTTACATGGTAATAATGATGTTACCGTAGAACGGCCGTATGACTTATTATGCCTTGTGAAATAAAGCAAAGCCAATCTCTTCCCACCACAGGAAGTACCAGCACAGTAGAAAATGGAAACAAGAAAAAATTAAATACCACCCAGGCCTGGTTTAAACATGCAAACTTTCTAATAAAATATCAGAACCAGATGCTGCTAAAGATGAGTGATAATTAAAGAAGATAAATTAAAGAAATGTTTTTCCAGGGAATGGCTCTACTGGACACAAATTGTTTCAGCATGGGAAAGAAATATAATAAAATTACTGCTGCTGCCTGTTTTCAAAAGTTTCCATTAATAAGTCAAGGCAGGTTCCCTGCTAAATTCCCTTATATCCAGGCTCCCTCTTTGCCTCTGTTGGTTTAATCTCAGTGTGGTTTAGCAGAGTGAGCAGAGGACTGAGCGCCAGGAATTCGGTTCCAACACTGACTCATTGTGTGGGCTCCCTTATGTCATACTCAGGGCAGGTCAGGCCTGGAAAGCACATCTCTAAAAATGGTCCTGAGGGGTCCAGAGCCCGAAGATCTCCCCATTCTTGTGTCAGATGTGCACAGTTCACCAGAGGTTTTCCCCTGACTGTCAGCCCAGCAAACTGATCTCAGGCTAAGCTGGTGTAATGTGATTTTTTTCAGTCTGGTGTCTCATCACAAGAAATAAGTACACTGGGAGCCAAGTGATGCAGACACCTGTGCAAACTCACGGCAGGAAACACGGCCGGAGCATTGCAGTTGTAGGGCGGATTCAGCAGACCCACTAAGACCACCCTGGAGCTTTATGTGCCTGTGTATAAACTCATCTTAGTCCAGTTTGTTGTTAAGCTTCATCTTAGCTAAACACAAGATGGTGTTTAAGCCCCTCAAAGACTTTTAATTTCTTTAGATTTCTCACATGCAGAAAAGTGTCCATCTAATTGCCAAAAGCAATTTTGTAGCAAATAAAATAATGTGCTGCACCAGGAGAGGAAAAGAATAAAATAAACCCATGTAAATACATGGCCTAGTTCCCTTTTAACCACATGTTCCCCAGGCTCATAACCTCTGCAAAAGCCTATGAGGAGTAATGTGGTTTGCAGTGTGCCTGTAAGGTCAACAAATCTGGCGTGTTTCAGGCTGAACAAGGGCTCAGACACAAGATCGGGTTCCCCTGGTTTAATGAGCTGTCGTGCGGCCCCGCTTCGCACATGGCGAGCGCCAGGTGACACCGCGCGGCCTCAGCCCACCTCAGCCAGGGTTGTATCCCTGGCTCCCGAGCCAGAGGGCCTCTGAGGATGGTCACTGCTGTTTGATGGCCACATCCCCTCTCACAAAACCAGAGTAAGGCAGCTGCGTGCCTCGTGTGCAAACCTGAAAGCAACGGGAGCTTTCTGAAGGACACCGTGCTCACAGCTTGTTCTCCTGGGTAGCAAAGTCAAATGGAATGGATGAACACACACAGAGTCAAGAACAGGGACAGGCCTCTCGAGCACGCAAGCTCCAAGCTATTTGCAGATGTTTCAGCTCAGTCTGGGAATTTATACTTGATCTGAGACTGTGCAAGTTAATCTGTGCACGGCCAGCCTGCCGGCCCCAGCCCAGCCACCCAGGTGGTGAGGCCAGCTGCTCTCGGCACCTTTTCCTCCCCAGCCTTCTGGGGGCCACAGGGGGACAAGGTACAGATGACAGTAGCTAGGGCTAACTCCAAAACAGTAACAGGCTTGCTCTGCCTTGTCAGTCTCAGAGACAAAAGAGCAGTGTTGACCACACTCTCAATTGATCCTTTAAAAAGTGCATTTATTAAGACCCTTTACTCCCTGCAGACCACTGAACTTGCAATAAGAAATCTTGGTTACACAGCTCATAGGGAGATTGGTGATTTCTCCTTGATCTCTGTTTCAATCCTCATGCTACCAGTGCCGCAGGGCATCTGTCCCCAAACCACACTTCTCACCTGCTGGACAGACAGACTTCCCTGGAAACATCATGTAAAAAATTCAGTGGAGAGAAGAGGAAACAAGAGGATATGAGAGCAGGTGAGAGGAGGAGGAGAAAAAAGTAAAGAAAAAAAAAATAGAAAAACCAGAAAAAAGTAACTCCTGAGACGAAAGTATGTGAGAAGAGAAAGATTTATTTGGATTGGAAATGAATGTGTAGAAAGAAAAGAAGGGGAAGGGAAGGGAAGGGAAGGGAAGGGAAGGGAAGGGAAGGGAAGGGAAGGGAAGGGAAGGGAAGGGAAGGGAAGGGAAGGGAAGGGAAGGGAAGGGAAGGGAAGGGAAGGGAAGGGAAGGGAAGGGAAGGGAAGGGAAGGGAAGGGAAGGGAAGGGAAGGGAAGGGAAGGGAAGGGAAGGGAAGGGAAGGGAAGGGAAGGGAAGGGAAGGGAAGGGAAGGGAAGGGAAGGGAAGGGAAGGGAAGGGAAGGGAAGGGAAGGGAAGGGAAGGGAAGGGAAGGGAAGGGAAGGGAAGGGAAGGGAAGGGAAGGGAAGGGAAGGGAAGGGAAGGGAAGGGAAGGGAAGGGAAGGGAAGGGAAGGGAAGGGAAGGGAAGGGAAGGGAAGGGAAGGGAAGGGAAGGGAAGGGAAGGGAAGGGAAGGGAAGGGAAGGGAAGGGAAGGGAAGGGAAGGGAAGGGAAGGGAAGGGAAGGGAAGGGAAGGGAAGGGAAGGGAAGGGAAGGGAAGGGAAGGGAAGGGAAGGGAAGGGAAGGGAAGGGAAGGGAAGGGAAGGGAAGGGAAGGGAAGGGAAGGGAAGGGAAGGGAAGGGAAGAGAAGGGAAGAGAAGAGAAGAGAAGAGAAGAGAAGAGAAGAGAAGAGAAGAGAAGAGAAGAGAAGAGAAGAAAAGAAAAGAAAAGAAAAGAAAAGAAAAGAAAAGAAAAGAAAAGAAAAGAAAAGAAAAGAAAAGAAAAGAAAAGAAAAGAAAAGAAAAGAAAAGAAAAGAAAAGAAAAGAAAGAGAAAGGAGTCATGAATCTGGGTGTGTAATTTATATATGAGGGAAAGTTTAAACCAGTGTGATTGGCAAGAATACAATGTTACTAAAAGCCACAGACATGCTAATTGGTGAGTCATTTAAGTAAACCCTATTGATCTTGTAAGTTTGCCAATTTTCAATTTTCACTTTTGCTTGAAAACAGCTCAGAAAATAAGACTTAACCAGAAACTCATGATCAGTGACTTTTTCATCCAATTTTTTAGCAAATGTAATATCTGTCTCGAGGGGTGCTTTTGTTTGACCAAGGGAACAGTCACAGAGCTTCCTTTGACTCACCCAAGCTTCCCCCAGTACGGGCTGGAGATGCAGACTCAGAGCAGGCCACGTCCTATGTGCTTTCCATATTCCTGTTCTTTCCATATTTCCATTGCAGCTGCAAACCAAGATATTCTTTTCAGCCATGATGTTCACTGCCAGCAAACAGTCTTAGGTGTATGAGAAATAACCACCAGAGGCCTGTGACACCTCAGCCATGCCACTGCAGAGGTGGGGGATTCCAAAAGGTCAAGCTTGGCTCTGTCCAATTTTCTGCAGCCGTGCCCAGCACAGGAGCTCTGAGCTGCTCAGAAATTTGACTGACATTGTCAGTTTGAAGACAGTAAAGGAATGTGACTGATGTCCAATGGTTCAAAGATGAATGTAGTTTGACAATTTATGTAAAGGAACAAAAAAAAAATTAAGCGCTTATCGCATTAACCCATTCCTCCTTTACTATTTGGGCTGTAGCTAAGGCAAATTTGATAGAGCAGGTAAGGCAGGTATCCCTGGCCATCCACCCTGCTCCTCTGCCACAGCTTAGGAAAGTCTTGTCCACCCTTAAAGAAGCACCATCATCTGTTGGGTGATCCTGAGCTGCCCAGATAGAGGGATGGGCTCCTTCTCCCCCTCAGAGAGAGCTTCAGTAATAAGGCACAGGCTTTCCACATTCTTAAGCAAAATATTTACTTTACAAGCGCTGAAGCAAAATTTGGAAAAGTGAAGAATAATATTTATTTTGATGACGTTAAATTGCATTAAAGTCAAAACTGAAAATTAGATGTATGCACATACACCAAGGGCATTATTCACTAATCACAGGAACATAAAAGAACTGGAAAATACCCTCCTTCACTGCCACTAGGAAAATTGATCTGGAAAAAATTACAGGCAAAATGTATAATTAAGCAAGCTGTTATTATCCAGTGTCTTAGCAGATGCTGACCTTGTTTATGGTGATTGGGATAAGAATTCAAGTGAGGTTTGATTTCACAGCTGTGTCCACGATGCCTTCGACCTGTTGTATTGCCCCAGAAATTCCCAAAGTGTTAGCACTGCTATCTAAGTGTGGTGCTTATGGATTCCTATCCTCCTCAGCTGCTGACTGGGGAACTTTTCTTTAGCTTCTTGGAAAACAGAAAATTGTTTCATTGATCTGTCAGCCAGGCTTTATACTTGAAACCTGCATTTAATTACTTTGAAGAAACTTTAATATTCCACCAGTACAAGGAGGGGGGACCTTCCACTGCAATGCTATTCTCTTATTTTTATTTTTTGCCGGTGTAAGCTAGTGGCTTAGTTACTGAAATAATAATTCTGTTGAAAGTATCCTTGGCATGAGAGATGAGCTGCCAAAGTGTTATGGGCACAGTAATTTGTACATGGAAATGAGGATCCAGGGAACAACATGAACATCAGTGTCCTGAGGAGCTTATGATTAAAACATTATGCTGAGCTTTTATGATTTCTACAACTAATTAGCAAGATTTATAAGCGTCTAGAAAAAAACCAAGGCTGAATACAGTAACAATCCTTATTTTCCACTTGAAGCAGAAAACTGCTGGGTTCTAAAATAGCGGGAAAAGGAAAAGAGGGAAAACACCCTTATATGTTCATTTGCCCACAATTTAGACTAATTGCTTCTCTCTTTTCCAGAGGATGAGTGGATGTCTCTCAGGTGGCGAGCATGAAGTCTGTGACTTATTCACATCAGTGGAAATGCCTTGTTGATTTAATAGAGAAAAGGTTTCCTGCTGTTTTGTTATGGATTCAGACTAGCACCAGTTTTGTTTTCCAGCGGCATGCTGGGGGAATGTGAGGTGTCTGAAAAAGCCACTTCCACCAATATACACTCTGTTGAATCTGTGTCCCCAGGGGTGCAAAAGGAAAAAGAGGGGCGTGGGAGGAAAGAAGAAATACCAAGGTAGTCTGTAGAGGAATTAAGGTCTTAGTCTGCAGCCACAGACCTTTGAGGGCCTCTGCTGCTCCCAGGAGGGCTTCTGGCTGGCAGCACCTGCATGCCCTGCTTGGGAAGTTCATGGTGTGCATGGAGGGGCTGTGCAAGACCCCAGGCCTTTCCCTACAGTTTTTGCATTTTCAGAAGCCCAAACATCTCCACGTAGTCATGGGCCGAAAACCCCTGACCATAAAACTCTTCTATTCTCTCTGGACAAACCTTTCAGCCAGAATAGGAGATGCCGTCCAGAAAACATGATTGTGTGGACATCTCATTGCATAGGATGAGCCTTGCTCTAAGTGAGATAAAGACTGATGATCATTACTGAAGCCATGGCAAAGGAATTGCTCCAATACAGACCCAAAGCAGCTGAAGCCAGATCTGATGACTGTTTTTGCGATGGTTGTAGCTAGCTCCTGTGTGCAGAACAGCTGAGATTTCACCCAGAACACAGCTGGTTGTTTTTGCCAGCTTGTCCCTGGTCCAGGTTTGCCTTTGGGAAGAGACTTTCCAGCCATCAGAATCTGCACTGAGCACTCCTCCTGTTTCTAGCCAAGAGTACAAGTACCACAGGTGGGTCTGTGTTCCCCTAACTGGGAATTGTGACCCATGGTGGGAGACTGAGAGCCACACTGGGCCCTCAGCTGCCTGGGCACAGACCTACATGGAGGGAGATGCACTGTGTGTACAGCCATCTCAGGCAAGTGTGACCTTCAGAGGGTTGCACTTCATTTTTTGGTGGCTGCAAACATCTAGTGACAGATACAACATATTCACATATCCCTGGGAAGTGCTTTACCAATGCTGTATGTCACCACAATGTAGTAATTAAAAATACACTGTCTTACTGCACAGCTAGTGTGACCACAAATGTCCATTTATAAAGTTTCATCTATTTATACTGGAGCCCTGTTTCTTCAGCTTAGAGATGTACGAATACTAGTATGCCACACTTAATAGTATCTTAGCATTTTATTATTTTTAATGAACTGCTGTCATCACCTCCTCCAATAATTTTTTTCTCATTCCCATATTCCTAGGCAGTTGGCCTAAATGGGTATAGTGGGATAATTTCCACTCCAGCAATGGTTTGGCACTTACATTATACAGTGCTTGGTATCTGCTGCACCCTTGACACAGAGAATATGCTGAAGTGTATGGTGAGACCCACACTGGAGTGATGCCATACTCTCCATATTCACCTACAAAGCCAGTCCATTTTTTGTTACCATGGAGTGGGAGCAAATTTTTAAAGAGTTTCTGGTCTAACATTAGATAGGAAGGTTTAGCCAGAGAACTTTTCACTGAAGTGGCACCTGTGTTCTTGGCCAGAGGTGCTTCAGACCATGGGAATATCACGCTGGCACCTCCTACTGCAAAGTGTCCAGTGAGAGGAACATCAGCACAGCTTGACTTCATCATATAAGCCCAGAGCTGCAAATGGATACAAAGCCCTCCAAGCAGAGCTGTGGGGGAAAGGATCCCGCCCTGCTGGAAAGAGGGAAGTGGAAAAAACGCCTGGCTGAGGCAGCATTGCTGGGATGACAGCAGAGCTAGCAGAGGGAGGGGAGCGAGGCAGGGAGAACCCTGTCTTAGGGCAGCCCCTGCATCCTCCATCCTCCATCCTCCAGCACTGGGAGCAGGGCCTTCCCAGCCCCTTTTACAGGTGCAGGGAACTGGGGGAGCCACAGGCTGCTGGGGCTCTCCTCCCAAGCATGTGTGCTGCAGATGGGCCAGGACTGAACACCAGCCAATATGGAATATTATTTATAAAAACAATAATAACAATATTAATAACATAAGAACATCTGGTAGCATTTTTTTCTGTCTACCATTTGGCTGGAGGCAGAGCATCCGGGTGACATGACAATGTATTTCTGTTTCCAATTTAGCCCCAGCTCAGCTGCTGCAGTGACTCAGAGACAGGCACTTCCAGGGACGCATCCCTGTTCCCAGTCCCGGCTGGCCCCACAGGTGTCCCACCACAGACGGCAGAAGCACCTAAGATCATTCATGCTTGGATTTCCTTTATTGGCTGTTTCACAGGAGACTGCAAGGGGGGTTTTATGCTTCCATGGCTCCTTTCCATCCTGCCCTGTGAGGAAGTTACCCAACTACAACGGTGTGCGGTTTCAGACAGAAAACAAAAGCTGGCTGTTTTGAAATCAAACCAGAAGCGGCTCTATTACACATTTCATGCTATTGAAAGTATATTTGACTAAATACATATTTAAACTATTGTGGTATTGTTTTGAATTCTAAGGCTTTCAAATGTGTCCAGTGAATATGCCACTTCCACAAACTAAGATTTCAGTTTTGACATGCAACTCACTTCTAGCTTAAAAAATTAATGCTGTAGTTAAAAACCTACTTTTCTTTCTTCATTATACTGACAGATAGCTAAAAGCAAAATTACCATGGAAGCTGAAGCTCTTGCTCCTAGAGTGTATACAGATAGTTGCAGTAGGAATACTTTTATCCATCCTGCTCATCATTAGTTTCTCCCAGCGAGTTCTAGCTGGGGAGTTGATTTCTTTGGGATCTAGAGAATGGAGGGTGGATTCCCCAGTCATGGAGCAGACTTTCACTTCAAAGCAGTTAATGCATTGTACATGGACTCTCATCTGCTATAAATTTATACAGTTTGATGACAAACTTAAAAGGTGCACTATTAAAACTTCATGTTCAAGAATAATGTTCATTTAATTATTTGAGCATTCTCTCTCGAGTCACTAAAGACTGAGATTTATGTAAAGTAAATGAAGTGTCCCCCTGATGCCTTCGGAGGCATGTATCCTGTTCCTTTCCTTGGGGTCAGCCAGCTCTGCACGTATGCTCAAGGAAAAACTAGGCCTCAACACTCATTATATTATCAAATTTACATATGAAGTAGCAAAAAACTGCTGATAAACAGAAAATCCAGGCCTTTGGCTCAGCACTTGTCCATTTATTAAAATCAGTTGCTTTAGATGGCATCTGAAATAAAACCATTTCTCCTAATGCACTTTACACACCACTTTGTGAATAGATTAAATCTAATTATGCAGCTTGACCTCCTAGTTTAATCAGATGAATTTTTAGGGCATTGCAAGGTTGCTCCCACCACCTTTGGCTATAGTGCTGTTATTCTTAAAATCCTTAAGATGAAAATTTCAATAGTGCAGCATGATTTGTAACTGACAAAACCCAGGAATTTGGGTTAATTCTTCCTCCAGCCTTATTTTAATCTCCTCATAGGTTCCCTGTTGTCACAAATATTATTAGCATATGAAATCTGCTGACTGCTGAAGTTTGGGGAATTCCAATAATGAAGGAATTTCCACATCCTTAAATCTAACACAATTTCTGAAGCAGACCCTCTGCCAATGTACATTGTAAAGCTCCCCTGGTTGGTTCAACACTCAGTGACAGTAGCCTGGAGCTCTGGTACACAAATACAGGGCCAGACTTTTACCTCTTGGCCTGGAGAGGCTGTGGCTCCCTTCCCTCTTGGGGATGCTCGTGGTGCCACTCAAGTGGAGACCCAACATTTGTCTTTCTTTGGGATCTCATGGCTGGCCCTGGGTGCAGTGATTCCATTACAGGCAGAACGTAATCAGACTAGAAATCTGGCAGCTGAACAGCCAGAAGAAATGGGGAAAAAGCAGAGTGGAAATGAGCAGACTTGGGAAAAGAAAACTGGGAAGGAACAAAGAGACAGCTGTAATCAGAAATCATCTGAAGTGATGCTATTAATATGTTATCCATAACAGAGTCCTTGATGACAGTCCAGGACTCTCAGCTTGGGCCAGGGAACTGTCATCTAGAAAGGAGTAAATTCTTACATAGGTTCATGATATTAATAGAGACAATGCTCAGTAAATCTTACCATGTGCGCTGTAAACAAGCTTTTATTTCTGTGGCTCAGGACAAGTCCTTCCAAATCCAGAATTTATCTGTCTCCCAGCTACACAGACCAGAGTTCCAGCTTTGCAGGCAGAGCTGAAACACTGTGACACTGTTTGTGCATGGGTTACATACATTTTTAGCATAAATACGTATGATTCACCTTCCTCTTGCAAGATGTTGACCTTCTCAGCTCAATGTCTCCTCCCCTCCCACATCCTACCTCTCCAAAACAGGGTGTTACCTCCATTCTGTAGGGCATTCCCTCACATACCAGCTGTCTGCATTATGTGAACTAAAGAAGTATTTGTGACAGTCACCTGGGAGGGGGAGAAGTGGGTTCCTGCCCTTGTCTTAAAGATTTGACACACCAGGAGAATGATAACTACATCTCCATGGTCTCCAGAGAAGTCTTGCAGCCTGGAGAGACAGCCTTACCTCTTCCACTGCTTCCTCTGAATGTGATAATTCCTTGAGCCCAAAGGGGACAGCTTCAATGGGGAGACTGAAGTCCACGATCACAAAACTTTCTAACTCCTTTTCTCCTACAAGGTGGGTTAAGCAGCCCTGGTTCTCCCTGGTAAAGAGTTGTGTGCGTTCAAACTGTGTCCCACAGATTGGGTAGGCAGGTAGAGATGGAACTGAAAGAGGGTAGGTTTAGATTTGATATGAGAAAGAACTTATTTACCAGGAAGGTGGTGAGGCAGTGCAACAGCTTGCCCTGAGAAGCTGTGAATGCCCCATCCCTGAAAGTGTTTAAGGCCAGGCTGGACGGAGACAACCTGGTCTAGTGAAAGTTGTCCCTGCCCATGGCAGGGAGATGGAACTAGATGATCTTTAGGGTCCTTTTCAACCCAAACCATTCTGTGATTCTATAAAATACCTTCTCAGTTCTTCAGGGTGTGCCTTACTTTACCATCAGAGGTAAGCAGTAAGACAGTCAGCCAGATTTTGCATACTGATTCTCTCTGTAGCAGATGACCAAACACCTTCAGGCAGAGGTACTCTACTCCCCACTCCAGAGTTTCAATAGTATATTGCAGAGAAATCCTGCACATCAACACTGATTTTCTGGTAAGATTTTCTTTGCTTTTTAAAATGCAGGTGTGGAAGGCTGATGAAAGATCCCCAGAACAATGTGGGTTATGGTGTCAACATCAGAAAACAAGAAAGAACATCAGTGATTTACTCCCATATTTCTCCCCGCATGTCATCTAAAAGAAAATTGTGTTTAGTGCTGAGCATCACACTGTTATGGGAGGACAGAGATATCAAATAATAGGAGAGAGCACACACACCTGTGGCCACACTAAAAAGTATCCCTTGGAATAAATACTGCAATTTATTGGCTCTGGCCATGGAACCATGGATTACTCTGTCTTCTCAAAGAGGATGCAGCTAGCAGCAAAGCTCCCTCCTGACACCAGGTTAGTGTTGCTGTTAGTGAGCTGTGGACTTGTATTGTGGGGGAAGGAAGAGAGATATTTCTTGGATTGATAAAGAGAGGACCCTAGAGCAGTAAGTAAATTGGAAAAGACATGAAGATGACTAGCATCATATTGACTGCTGTCAGCAAGTGACTCAGAGCACAGTCCCTTCCAACATCTTTATAAGGACAAGTAAAAGACTAGGGAACAGGAGAAGCCATCCAGCACAGTTAACCAGAATGGACAGTCCATCTCTGCACTGAGTAAATGAGCTGGTCCAGCTCCTACCACAAAATAGCTGAAGACGGAGGGCTACGCCCACTTAACTTCAACCAACTTTTGTTAATCTGGGACCTTCAACCACACATTTTGGGGGATCAAGAAACAAGAGTGCTACTGGCTGCATTGCAGTGAACAAAATCACCAGCAAAGTGACTGCATGTGGGTAATAAAAATAATAGCCAGTGGGAAACATGAGGAATCATTTAAATTATGCAAGAGAAATGATATACATCTGAGTATATTTTTTCATAGGCAAACAGATGAAAACTGGTCCTCCAGCAAAGCTGGGGTACAGCCAGGGACTTACATGTTGCAATGTTTTAATTTGCAGATTTCCTGTTGCCTGGAAGACTCCTCAGCCAAGAGTTAGACAGTCAAGATACAATTCCCAGGGAGAATTAGGTGCCTTAGAAGAGTATTCCTAGAAACCAGCACTCTGAGTATGAAGTTATTTACTCTGCCCTGGAGAAACCACAGAAGAATAGAATGGGACCACAGTCACAGACAGCAAAAATATCTCTCTGCTCAGCCTGAATATCCCCCTGGAGGAAGGTTAAGTCCTTGTCGCAGAAAGATACTTTGCTTTTTTCTTCACCTCCCATTGCATCCAGTACCTCAGTAGCTAGATCACTCTCTAGAGAGAAGGAGAACCCCTATGCAGCCTGATCTGCAGCAAGGATTTGGTGCCGACTGCTGCACGAGCGCTCACATCAAAGCAGGCTCACCCACACCCTCTCCCTCCCGCAGCAACTATGCAAGGAGAAGCAAGGCCCAGTTTAAGTGTGAAGGCCAACAGCTGTGGTGGGGGAAGATGTGCTCTATTTCAGAAGTTGCTCTGCAAAAACTCAGAGATAAGTGGGGCTCTGAAAAGACCAGCCACAGCAAGGCTGCAGCTGCCATAAGCATGACAACAGACAGAAGTTTAGGTGGAGAGCACAGCTTTTCAAGTGTGCCTAGAAATCAAGACTTAGGTGCCCTGAGACATCCACCCATCTGATACTAACACACCAATCCCTGTATTACCTACAGGAAATGTGCAGATCTAGATAAACTTTGTAAAAGCTTAATGAGGAAGTTTCATAGCCAACTCTTTGTCAGGATTTTCTCACCCCTGTATTAGGCATGGAAAACCGACAGATTCTTGTTATTGTCCCTTATGTTTGCTACCTTGTGAATGAAGACTCTGCTCTCCTGGGGAAGAAAAGTGCAGCTGTGAATTTCTTTTGTATCAGAACTCTGTCAGAAATTGACCTTCTCTTTATGCCCTCTTATTAAGTGTACAAGAGTAATATTAATGTGAAATCAGCTGATATATCCAAGAAACAGCTATCCCAAAGAATATGTGATTTTATGCAGCTAACAGTAAAATGTTTCTGCATGAACAGAATCTATTTAGATAATATTATAATTATGACAGCTGTATGCTGCTTGCAAGCAACATCTCCACTGATTTTTGTTGGTATGCAGACCTTCAGGCACTGAAGAAACCTGCTTTAAAATTATTAAAATATACTTCTTATTGTCCAATTATGAATAATCTTGACAGTCTAACTTCAGAAAAAAAATTGAAACTGGCATGAATTATATACAATTATATAAACATACAAACATATCAACAATTATATATGCTTTAGACTTGTATTAAGGATTTTTTAAAATCTAATATAAATGTGTGCAAATTCATTTTCAATGTGGCATCACTCCCAGTCTCAGATTCAGCAAATTTCTCTCTCTGGGGCTGCCAGTGAACCTTTCCTTCTCCAGGCAAGTAATTTTCATTAGCGTCTTATCTGGCTCCTTAAGACAGGCTTCCCTGACAGATAAAACACTGCAATTTGAAACCACAGGGAAGCAAACTGCAAACCTCTTTGCCCAGAATGACTGTAAACATGCAAGCCCGAAACAAACAAAACAGCCTTTGAGTTAATGAGGATGAATGCCAATAGCTGCCTTGTCTTCTGCTAAGTGAGTATTCTAGGCTGAAAGGATTGAGATAAGCAGGACTCAAACAGTGCTGGTGATGTAGTTTGATTTACCAGTTAATGGAATGTGCTTCAGAACAACATACCCAAACTGGTCTGAGTAAAAAGAAGCAAAAAATAGACAATTTTTCTGACCATAAGAGACCACCTCTCAACAGTACCCCAAACTACTCCCTTGTTATAATTAAGGGTATGTGGAGTATTATTGGTGGCAAAACTTTGTCAAACACACAGGACCTATTTAGCAATGGGCCGGACAAAACAATAGCAAATTGACCACAAAAACAATAATCCCGTGCTGGCAGAGATGGACACTGGATGATCTAACTGACCTTCTGCATTTGAACCTTGTCATCTATCACTGGCTATGGGCTGCAGAAGAATGGAAAACGTGTAAGATGAAAACAGGTTTAACAATAGGAAAAGAAAACACAAATGCAAATGAAGAATGCAATACGATTGCTCAAGATGCAAATTATAACCAGACCCAGGGACAGATTAAGAAATGATGAGTACACTCAGAGTGCCAAACTCCAAATAGTAGGTTACTGTAATGCCTCCTTTTTAACCCCACTCAGACACTGGGCCAGCAGCAAACTTCATTTGCAGGACTTGTCTCTTCTTATGTTCAGGACATAGGTAGAAATGCACACTCAAAGCTCCAGGTTTACTTCTAGGTCTACAGCACATTAGAGGCAGCAGCTTAGACTCCATTTTTCAATAGGAAGAGTCACAGAAAGTAGATCATTTCATCTGAGGCAGCTGAAGACTGCATAAAACCTGTGTCTGAGGAAGGTGGTATAACTAACACATGACCTCTGAACAAAGCTCTAGAAATTCATTTCTAGTTTACACTAGGAGCTACGTGAATGGTACTGCTGCCATCAGCTGAAAAAGCACCTTGGACTTCTGCTATAAGCAACCAGAAAGTCTTTGGTTTGTAGAGCAAGTTAATCTGCATTTCTTCAATTTCTGCAGCCAGCCCCATAGCCTGAGGACAGCAGCATGCTAAATGCTTCTCAGCACTCTCCCTCCTTCAAGATTCTCCATCCTTTCTCCAAGGCTCAGGCACAACATCTTCCCAGGCAAAATACAGGAAAGGAGACTGTTCTCCCACTCTAGAATTGTTCTCCTCTCTTTCTTTGGGAAACAATGGACTTGCTTCCCAACTCCTGGAGAAGAAGCAACACAAATGCATCCCCACTTTGCCCAGATGAATCTCAAAAGCAGAAACTTTATACAGGAGAGAAAAGCAAGAAAAGTGAGAGGCCAGAGCTCTGCTCATTTTCATCTCTGCTACTCAGCTTGAGGCCCACAGAGAACCAGGGTTTCTATAACACCAGGAGGTGGCTGGTAAAATGATTATGCCTTGTTTCAAGCAAACCCACAGCTTCCAAGGGGGTTTGCTGAGAATCATCCCCACCTGCTGGAGAAAACAGTGGGAGCCAGTCACTCAGCCAGTTTTTATGGGTTGGCAGGACCTATTGGCAGGCATAAAGACATTTTTATTATCAACACATATAATCAAATTGTCTAAATACAAGATTAAGCTAGGATTTTGAAAAGTGATTAACTCGATTCCCAAAGATTTTCTTACTTATTACTGACCCTTTTATCCAACAATGAGAGGGAAACAGAAAGGTTCATATATTTTATAAGAATATCATTCTTCAATTAAGAACAGTTGAGAAATCCTACCCTTATTCAAAATATTCAAAGACAAATATAATTTTACAAATCCCCGTTATCTGCCATATGATTTTCAAAGTCAGATTACAAAGGGAAAAATATAACCTTAAAACAGACGTCTCCCAAGATCCTTGTTGCAACAGAAATGGAGCTGAATGTATATGAATGACCTTATATTTTGTGGTTTCCCCATTTCTTCTCTTGCAAGTAGAATCAAGAACAAGTTTAGGTTCATACTACTAGTTAGACCTTTGAATAAAAGCAATTTCTTTCCTCTGTCTCTAACAAAACATCCCTGATCTCAGAAGTACCCCAACAGCTCTAGTAAGCTGTTACAGGTCTCTGTTGAACAATTTCTTTGCAAATCAGATTGACATGGAACAATTTCCTTGGCCAAGAAAACCAAGAACTCAGCCAAAAAAAAAGAAGAAAAAAAAACAACCGAACCTTTCCCCTCAATTTTCATGCAAACACACAACTGTAATAATATTTGAGCATATTTTATCATCAGAATCAACTACTTCACTCTTAAACAACTTACAATATTTAGCCAGACATCCAACTAAACTGCTGGTTTGTCCAAACAATTAGTCATATTTTAAACCAATGATAACAGGCAAGACCATAGTTTCCATAATAAACATATATAAGTTGATCATTTTAGTAGAAACCATACTTTGTATCTGTTTCTCCAATATATATCTTCTTGTATGTATTTCGAGGAAGTTAATAATCACAACTGTTGGAGAAAAGGAACTGAGGCTGGCATAGATCCTACCTCATCCTGAGTTTCTGCTTCTGGGGCAGGAGTCAGGAAAATGAAAGGTCTAAATAAACTTCATTCTGTCATAAGAAATGAATAGGAAAGAGGAAGGTGAATCCACAAAGAAACCAGAACAAGATGAGACCTTGGCATTTCAAGCTCCCTTCCAATTCATATAAACAGATGCTATTTCCTTTGGGTTTAAATCCCTACCCTACCCTTTTGCTGTGTTGCACATAATAAGTAGAGGCCCTAGCCATTTACTTGACTGGATAACCACAGTGTGTTCCCAGAACTGTGAGCACCAGCAGAGCCCAGGTCACCAGTGGCCAGCCAGAGAGACCAGCTGCTCTGCACCTGCTAAGGAGTGGTTCTACTGGCACGAAGCAGACGTGTTTAGAGACAGGGACATGGCACACTGTGGTCCTTCCAAGCCCCGCACTGCAAGGCACAATGTCCTGCTTTGACAGAAGAGGTATCAACAGCACAAAATAAAGCAGCTGACTTCCCACTGCAGGGGGGAGAAAGGGACTTTGGGAGAATGGGGGTCAGTGGTGGCCTGAGGCACCCGGGCACAGATCCCCTTCCCCTCTGACTGCCCATCTGGGCAGGTGCTCAGAGGAGACCTGAAACTGGCTGCTGGTACATCACCTCAAAGCCATCTGCAGCAGGACACTATTCTCACAAGGACTGCCTGAAACAAAGACATTAAAAACAAAAACCCAGACTTTGGTGTGGGGTTTTTTTGGGGCTGGGTTTTGTTGTGGGTTTGGTATTTTTCTTTCAGGCAAAAAATGTAACAGAGACTACCTGAACTAACTGAAATCTAAGTAACAGTGTGGGGAAAGGAGAGGGGAAGGAATGGAGAAAGGAGTGGAAAAGCTTGGTCATCAGTAATACCATACCTATAATAATTTCTAAACCTGGCTAAGCACCTAAGCATGTGCAAAACTGCACAGACTGAACTCTTCCTCTGGCTCATCTCCAAGACATTAATGCAGATACACTTACAATTAACGAGATTACATATTTCGTGAGATCTCATCGTTTCCAGCTTGATGTAAGAAGAGTAATTTTGGAGGGGTCAGTGGCCCTTTCTTATCCGAAGAACTTGCGCCAATGTAAAATTACAAAGTGGGAGGAGAATTAAAGCATGTCACTGGAAACTGGACCGTTTAAGTCTCTGGAGATACACATCTGGCTTTACAGTTCATTCTTTGATATTTTTCTTTAAAAGTCTGAAAGAGTACAAGCAATTGAATCCCAATTAAACCTTTACAGTGTCTGCAGGGCATTTTTTCCATTACAGGTTCAATAACCTAAATGAGGTATTTTAGGTACTTCTGTAGAACCCAGTTTTACAAAAACACACACACACACACACACACACACACAAATATGCACACCTTTGAATGCTGAAACCTCTGGTTTATGGAATCGTATATTGAGATAACTTCTGAGGAAACTCAGAAACAACAGTGCAGTTATGTGTCCAGTAGGACAGTCAGCAGATAGGGATCCTTTTGAAGAAAGGCACCCCCTTTGTCCCACTTAGAGCAGCTGTGAGTCCAAGTGAAGCACACCCAGCCATCGCAGCTGCAAACGCATCCTACAGCTACAGCAGGGACTCCTGCAAAGTTACAGTCCTTGTGCTTTGTTATAAATAAAGTAACTTGTGGGACTGGGTGCTTCATGTTTGCAATTCAACAAATGTTCTTTGCCTCCTTTTCCAGAACTTTTGTATTAGCACAGCAGATTAGCTGGACACTTTACAAACTGCCCTATCTGACTTCCCAGGTGCTCCAAATCTGCAAAGCAAAAGGTGACTGGTACCAGAAGACTCTTGGGTACCAAGCTTACAGACTGTCAAAACCTTAAGCCAAGGAGCTGTTAAGCCTCGTTTTCTCCACCCAGACTATAAAGAAGGAGTAATATTTAATGGTAAAATATTGCAATGGAAGATATTTGCCTGTGCTTTTTTTTAATAAAGTCTGTTTGGAAGCTCTAGGGAAATGGACCATTAGGTATTTTTCCATCTCTAGAGTCTATTATTCCGACTTCATTTAGGAACAGCAGTCCAGTATCCATCTGTAGCAGTAAAGGCTAGAAACTCAGAGTTAAACACAGACATAAAATAACAGGCTGCTGGAACAGCCATCACAATTAGTTATCCATATCTGGTAGCCAGTAATCTGATAGTCTAGTTTCTTACCTTTAAGACTGAAAATATCCATCATCATAAAATGGGAATTCATTTCTAGAAGAACAAACTTTGAAAATAATCTTCTAGGCATGTGCTGGAGGTACCTCACCACCCCGTCCTCTGTCTTAGCGCTGATGTGTTGCATCCTGTGAAGAAGGCTAAGACAGACTCTCTGAAATGTTGTGATGTTTTTCTCTTCACCTTGTCACAGCTCTGCTGAGTGATAGAGGAGGATTGAATGGTCTATTCTCTCTGGAGTGAGAGAATAGTGTCAACACTGCTCTAGATTTCAGATCTGGCAAAATGTGCCTGAAGGTGACACGGAAGAATAGTAAGTTTTAAATGACATCTCTGCTCTCATATGACTCCCATGAAGATCTGCCATTAATAGCAGAAAGCTATTAATTAAAAATTAATAAATAAACTAATTTCTTAAAAATTAAATGTTATTCTTGTGTCTCTCATACTGAGTATCTCAGCCCAATGCTGAGTTAAATAAGGCAGATACTTGCTTTAGATGTGGAGGATAAGCAACAATTCCAGTTTTAATGAAAATCTACAAATGTGTTTTAGTCCCAGCACCATCAGTGCTCACAGACTACCAATGCTCCATAGATAAATTAGTCTTTCTTGATGTTAGCAATCACAAACATTCATTTTTTACTTTGTAAATCCTAACACGGGGCTTTTGTGGACAAAATCTTTCAGACAAGCTTTGAAGATACCTACTACAATAAAGGATTGATTTTCTCCATTTCCTAGGTCTTGACCTGTTTGCTGTAGTTTCATATAAAATAAAGAGTACCCTTTACAACTGACAATTCAGAGTGAATGAAACCAATTGTGCAGATTACAACCTTTGAAGTTTTACTTGAAGATCATACTAATTGTCCAGAAAAATTAAACATTGACAAATTCACTTGCATTGTTGGTCATGGTACCAAATGGTTTTGTTCAAGAGAACGTGCATATATAGTGGATAACTACTTTAGATTTCACCACAAATTTCCCCACTAATTTTAAAATCATTCTTTCTTTTATGTATCCTTAGTACACTCCTATGGGTCATCTGTTCTTTCCAGTTAGAAAGCAAATGAATGTAAGTGGTGCCCACAAGCACTAAAATATTAAATGCTACAGCAGAACCGTGCAAAATTACTAGTTTCACAGGTAGATGAAGATTGAGATTTACAGATCCAGAACATTTTGCTTCCCTGATCTCCTAGCACAGAAAAAAATCCCAGTGGATGTACAGCATTGTGAGCTGGCTGTGATCAGCCCTAGAAGAAAAGCTGGTGGAGTGGTTTGGGAGCTAGCCTGAGACCTGGGAGATGTCCATTTTCCTGCTCCACTATGACATCATGTATGGCCTTGGGCAAGTCACATTTCTAAAATGGGAATAATGTCTATTTCATAAGGATCTTCTGAGGACAAATCCACTCAAGAATGCAAGGCACTCAAATCATAGAATCACAGAAACATAGAATGGTTTGGGTTTGGAAGGGACCTTAAAGATCATCTAGTTCCACCCCTCTGCCATAGGTAGGGACATCTTACACTAGTCCAGGTTGCTCAAGGCTCCATACAACACTTCCAGGGATGGGGCATCCACAACTCCTCTAGAAAAGCTGTTCCAGTGCCTCATCAACCTCACACTGAAGAATTTCTCCCTAATATCTAATCTAAACCTACCCTCTTTCAGCTTAAAACTGTTACCCTTGTCCTATCATGCACTCCCTGATAAAGAATCCCTCTTTACTGTAGGTCCCCTTTAGGTACTGGAAGGCTGTCAGAAAGTCTCTCTGGAGCCTTCTCTTTTCCAGGCTGATCAACCACAGCTCTCAGCTAATCATCATAGGAGAAGTGCTCCAGCCCTCTGATCATCTTTGTGGCTTCCTCTAGATCTGCTTGAACAAATCAACGTCTTTCTTTCTTATCTTGAGGGCCCCAGAGCTGATAGTTTATATAAATACGTAAAGTAACTTTGTAAGCTCTGTGTTTGGAAACATTGCAGGATAAGAAGTTCTGGGTTCCCATATAAACCAAAGCAGAAACATATTGTGTTCCAAAAGGGCCACTTTCACAGCGTTGGAAACTATTACAAGCCAAGTCAGCTTGGTGAGAGAATTTTTGAAAGGAAAAGAGAAGTAATAATTAGGTAGTATTAAAAAAGACAGCACTGAATGAATAAATATCCACAATCACACACAAAAAAAAAGAAAATTTTTGCTCTGTGACACATACTGTGGTTGGACTTCTCTACACCTTAAAACCCTCCAAAGTCTGAAGAGAGGCTGCAAAAGCTGCAGGGCTGCAAAGCTCTTTATGCCCCTCTGAGATAAATCCCATGGACCATTTGTAGCTCCACTGCTGATCCTCGTGGTTTCTCTGTGTCAACTTTGGCACACCTCGCCCCTGGATCACAAGGAGGAAAGAAAGCTTTCAGCAGCCACAACATAGCACTTCAGTTAAGGGAAAAATGTAACAAAGCATTAAGTGTCAAGTGAATAAACAACCCTCAAAGGCAACCCTTTTAACTTTAGTGTATCTTCCCCTTTCTCAAAAGCATAGGCTGAATTTCCTTCTTCTGAGGTGAGCTGTTGGATCACCTCATTGTGGTGATGAATCTGTGGTCTCTGCCAACTTCTGCCAGAAGGTTCTTGGGCAATTCAGGAAGGAGCTTCACAGCATCCAGTCAGCCTGAGGTCTAGGAGTGATGTGACAGAGACCACGGTTCCATGACCACAACGAGCTGATCCAAGAGCTTACCTCTGAAGAAGGAAATTCACTCCCTTGGGGTAATCTGTTCCAGCAAAATAACCAGTTTTATGCTGGCTTAGTATGCTGAACTGGGAGAAGAAATGCTCCACTAAGAATCATGGTCAATGTAGGAGTGGGTAGCTCTGCTGAGCAGAGGGTGAGAAAAGCCAGGGCCAGGGAACAGGGAAAAGGCACAAACCCCACTCCTGTCAGCAGCACTGCACTGTCACATTAGCGTCCATGCTTGGGAAACCGCAGGCTGAGGACTTGCTGCAGAGCAATAAAACTCATCTGCAGAACCTTTCATGAAGTGTAATCCAGTACTCCCAAGCCGGATTTGTATCTCACCCATCAGCTCCCCAAAGCATCATACATATAAAGTAACAATCTAGTGAAAGGGGAAATAAAATTAGCTGCACAAATATTTAGATAACCCATGACAAAAGGAGAAGTAGGCAGCAACTCACAGAAATCATGAGCTAGAAACCTGATAAGATGGACAAAAGGACAAAAGGAAATAAATTCTGTGACCGCCAAGAGAGCAACAGAGATTTTGATCTTTGGGTGTTTGCTCTCCTGGCTGTTTCTTGAACCATTGTTTTTTCTTTAATATCAAAACCAAATTGGTTCATTTTTGGATGGACAAAGTAGATGAAAACGAAGAGGGCAAAACTACTTCATAAATATTCTTATCCAGCATAACAGAAGCAGGAGCTTATATGCTTGTATGAAATGAAGGTAAATTAACTGGCCTCACCGTAAACAAAGAAGTTCAGTAAAAAAACAGACATTACCAACAAGAGTAGCTCCTAAAGGAGCAAGTCTGAGTTGTGCACCTGCGAGAGCTCTAGAAGAGCAGATGGACAAGTGCTCTGGACTTACTCCTCTCCACTTATTAGAAGGAGACTAACGCAACTGCTTGAGATACGACACTAACATATATGGCACTGACATGAAAGATTAGGTGCCACCTTGAGAGTACGCTCATCCCTACCTCAAGGCATCCTGAGAAGCAAGGAAAAGCTCAAAGTAGCTGGAGACAGCTTCTCAAGCTCATACTTGCTGAACAGTGATGGAGCAAAACAGCAGCTAATGGGGACACGGAGCACGCCCTGTAAAAACAAAGCCTTTGGCACACTGGAAATGAGTGGAAAGGGCAGTTCTCCCACAGAAGAACAGAGGGGCTGCATGTCTTTCCCTGCTAGCAGGCACAGCCTGGAGACAGGAGATGCTGCTGTGCCTACACTATCTCCCGTATTTCTTAAGAAGTGGCCACTTCCTTCAAAATCTTCAGATTTGCCAGAAATGGCAAGTGGGGAAAGTTGATGTTGTTCCTAATGATTAACAGACTATGCCATAAATAGATGTGGTAGTATTCATGTTCCTTCTCCGTGCAGGAGGTGCTCCAGGCAGGCCAGCAAGGCGCTTGGAGCATCTGCAGCAAGGAGCTCCTGCCACCCCCTCCGGGAAGCACTGGGATCTGAGACAACGTGCTCACAAGTAGCTTTCAGATGCCTTTGTGAGCTGCAGCCTCACACCTGGAGGGGCTGCGCTGGTGAAGAGGGCACCCTCTGGCAAGGCCATGGGAAGAGGCTGTCAGCATCCCATGGCATTGCCCGTGTCCAGAGCACTGCCTTTCCTCTGCCTCAGCATGGCTGTGAAGGGAGGAACACAGCGAGCGAGGGCTTAGTAAGCTCACAAGTCTCCAGAAGGCTCTCCTGGCGAGAGGGAAGAGGAGCAGGAACATGGGCCACTTGCCAGAGATCGATTTGTTCAATTTAAGGAAATTAATTTGTCTGTGGCAGTAGGAAAGCTTGCAGCTGCTGGCTCCAGGAAGCCTGGACAGTAAGACAACACGGCGCCAACTCTGCTAGAATTAAGCAAGTGAGGTGAACACCCAGCAGCCGGGACTCAGGAAGCTTGGTGGCTTCACATCCCTGCAACAACAGGCTTGCACACCCACCATTTCCATTCTGAACTGTTACATCCCAGGGCGGCAACTCTCTAAAATCCAAGCTGGCTGTTAACACTTAGTGTAGCTGGTATGAGATAGTGTTTAAAAACCCCACCATTCTGCAATTAAAACCTCGCCCTGCAAAACCCAGGGGTCTGTCCTGCAAATGGGGAGCCAGCAGGCTACTGGGGTGGTGGGACACTGTGTCCCAGCCCAGGGAGGTGAAAGGCAGGGAGAATACTAACAACTGTGTAATCACAAAATTATGTTTCCTTCTTTTTTTCTTTTTTTTTTTTCCTCAGAAGATAAGAACAGTTGGAGAAGTATATGCTGTGGGGCCTCAGCAAATCTACTGCCAGGATTTGCTGTTTGAGGCTTTCATCCATCCATTTTTAATCCAAATTAGTAGGAGCTTCAGAAAGGGATTCTGGCAAAGTCACAGCTGGAAAGATTTTCATCATTAATTCTGCCAGGCATATAAAAATACAATTTAAAAAAATAGGAAGTGGGTGGGATATAACAGCTCTTGGCGCAAACTTGTTTTGGTTTGCTTTTAGAGTAAAAACAAAAACCAAAATAAAATCCAAAATATTTTATTAAGAAATAATCCTTATCTTTGTCTTCCTCAACATTTTTACATAAGGCTAAAAATGCCATTCTATGATTATTATAGAATTAATTTCTTTACTTCATAAAGAGGCAGGGCAGCTGGGGGTGAGCAGGGAGGGCCAGCTCCCCTGACCCCAGTGGCACAGGGCTGTGCAGATTTTTGGCAGGTCATTCTCTGTAGCAAACAGCAGTAGTTTAACGAGTTCAGCCTGCAGCTTGTCAGTGGGAACACCAGAGCTGGGAGGCAGCACAAGCACAGGTTGTGGTGCCTGGCACTCGTGTGTGTGTTCACCCAGTGAGCACTAGCACATCCACACTGCCTGGGACCAGCTCCTCAGCAAGGACAGGACAAGAGGTGCACACACACTTCTCTGACAGCTCCTCTTCCAAGCTATGGAGACTAAAACATGACATTTTGCAAATGGCAACTTTCACAAATACTGCTTAAGCAAACGAGCTCCCTTTCTCATGTAATTTCATTTATCCAGGGAGTGTTGTGTTAAGGAATGAGGCTCGAGCAAAGGCACACAAGTATTCTTTGCCACATACGCATTTTGAAGAGAGTAGGAACTTCCCAAAATGCTCCTAAATTGCTATGGGTCTGTTTATTAATGAGATATAAGGTTCCCTCCAGGACAGAAGCCTATGTCCTACGGTGCTGCTCCTGATTCTGGTTATCCTAGTCTCTGCCACAGCTGTTATTGCAATAAACCCATTGCACCTGCCCAGCACTCCTAACGTCAGATCTCAAAGCTTTAAGCAAACTGCCTCAAAACAAACCTGATTTCTGAACTGTGACCACAGAGGCATCATTCCACCCATCACATACATTCACACAAAGAAAATGGCCACAAACAACTCAGTGGAGAAGACTGCCTGTATGTAAATGTAAGGAGCTAAACTGGGGAGTCAGACTGGGGAACGAGATGATGGAAAGCAGTGTTGTGGAAAGGGAACTGGGGGTCCTGGTCAAAAGAGAGTTGAACATGAGCCAGCAGTGCCCTGGCAGCCAGGAGGGCCAAGCATGTCCTGGGGTGCATCAGGCACAGCATTGCCAGCTGGGCAAGGGAGGGGATTGTCCTGCTCTGCTCTGCACTGGGGCAGCCTCACCTTGAATATTGTGCGCAGTTTGGGGTGCCACAACATAACAAAGACATTAAACTATTAGAGAGGGTCCAAGGGAGGGCCGTGAGGAAGGTGAAGGGTCTGAAAGGGAAGCCTTAGAAGGAGCAGCTGAGGTCACTTGGTCTGTTCAGCCTGGAGGAGATTGAGGGGAGACCTCATTGTGGTCTTCAACATCCTTGTGAGGGGAAGCAGAGGGGCAGGCACATCTCTCTGGTGCCCAGTGACAGGATGGGAGGAAATAGCATGAAGCTGCGGTGTGGGAGGTTTAGGTTGGGTATCAGGAAAAGATTCTTCACGCAAAGGAGGGTTGGGCACCAAACAGGCTCCCCAGGGAAGTGGTGACAGCACCAAGCCTGAGAGAGTTCAAGAAGCATTTGGACAATGCCCTCGGGCCCATGGTGTGATTTCTTGGGGATGTTCTGTGCAAGGCCAGGAGTTGCACTTGGTGATCCTGATGGGTCCCTTCCAACTCAGCATATTCTGTGATTCTGTAATAGATCCAACTACCCACAGGATTTTCTCTACATAGCTGTGTTTCATGCCTAGCCAAAAATCATAGTATTTAAGGAACCTTGGCTCTTAAGTTGTTAAGAACTTTCATAACTAAATTTATTCTGTACTCCAATTACCCACTTGCATTTCCCCTAGTGCTACATCAGTAGAAGAAAAGATAGAACAAGGATTCGTTTTGCCTCCAAAATACACAGCATAATTCTCAGTGTTTAGTGGAAACCTTTCACATTGGTCTCAGGATAAAGCAAAGACACTCTGGGCTGTCCAATCATGGCACTGAACATCCATCCCTAGACATCAGTCAGAGACATCCCATCTTCTGGGACAGACTCCAGCAAAGCAAGTATTGTGATTAACTATGGCTATTTTGCCAATGGTATCTCCTTATGGAGATGAGACCGTTAGGAGTTATGTATTTGATTAGGATTAACTACTTATCCCATTAGAAATAATAACATGACCTGCTATTTTGCACTTTATTAATGAAATATTTATTAGAATGAATCCAGGAAGATGGATTTTAGATTTTAATTTTAAAACAGAATTTTATACATCAAATGAAATTTTCACTGGAAAAAAATTTCAAATAAGATTTCCTTTTGGAAAGAATTACCACAGTGATACTGTGATGTTTTGAACATGTTTAGATTTTTTTATTTTCACTTTTTTAATGTAAGGCAACAAAAATTTGGATTAGAATCTCAGATGATCATTAATGTATCATTGTACAAAATCATCTTTTTCGAGCACCTAAAAACTGAATTTAAAAAAAAAAAGTAACTTTTGGGGAGTTTTAAACGAAGCAAAGTATCCTGATCCTACTTTGCTACTCAAAGCACTCCTTGTCAAGCCTGACACGCACAGTGGAAGCCTCCTGTGCCTTGTTCTGCTGTGGGTTTTCAACAGCCTCTGACTGGGCACCTCCCTGAGTGCACAGTCAGCCAATATCCCAAGAGTGCCAGCAAAGACACCGAGATCTCTTTCCTATCACCGGGTTTCACCTTTCAGCTGCCCACCTCACTCTATGCAACCTACAAGAGTTACAAAAGATCTTACTTGGCAAGCCTGTCTCGAGGTCCAGTGCACTCAGCGCAGCCAGGCAGAATGTCCATTCTCCAGGACCTTGGGTCTGGCAGGGTGCTTTGGCTAGCAGAGAGCTCTCATCTCGTTGGAGTGGTGTCCTCCCCACCCACAGGCTCGGGAAAGCTGGAACTGGTGAGAGCCAGTACAAAATGCAAAACACAGTGGACAAAATAACAGCATCCAGGACAGAGAACTGTAATGAAAACAGCTGTGAGGATACATACATAAGCACAGATTTTTACAGCCCACTGAGCCAGGAAGAGAATATCAGAGACATATATTAAAAAGGGTAGCATGGGGGCAGGTAAGATATATTTTGCCTTTTTAAATTATGTGATCACCAAAATCAATTATAGGAGAGAGTAAGGTTAAAGAAACAGGATTTTTTTGCAAATATCAAACAAAAAAGAAATATGGAGACGGATACTGGTCTCTTCATTCTCCTGGGTACCCACAAACTCTATTTTTTTTAGGAAGAAGCTTCCAGACTGAAAAGACAGCCTTGTTCAACTCTGGACTTCAGTTTAAACTGCAAACCAAACTAAACAGCAAAGAAAGAACACATTAAATTCTTCTTCCCAGCTTCTATGAAGGGGTGGAGAGTCAGAAAAGAGAAACACGGTGGGGATGGGAGCTGAGCCAGCAGCTGAACCTCCTGCCAGCTAACCCCTGAGCTGCTTCTTGTCCAACAGGGAAACCTGCAACCACTGTGTATCATCCCCCTCCCTCTTCCCTGCTCTAACTGGACATTTTTGTCTCTGGAAAACCTGTGGCCAGAGGACAGTGCAAAGTCACAGGGTCACAATCTGTGGTACCCTTCTCTGGCTGATGGCCTTGAAGCTGTGAAACTGTCCTGCAGACCCTGGAAAAAACCATTAAGAAGAAATCTTAAAAAGCAGAGGTAGAAGGAAAGCAAAGATTCAGAATTATTAAGGCATTTCCTCCCTATAACACTTCTACATGTAACCAATATCAAAACAGCCCGAAGACCCATGGTTTATCTTCTTAGCATCATTTTTCAGTAATTTTGGACAGATGAACCTTGACTGAGAACTCACAAAAATTTGACTGCCTTCTGGCAGCTCTGGTGCATATGAACACTCGTGGCCTTGTTAAGTCACAACACTGACTGCTTGTCTAATGGAAAGAGACACTGAACTGTTAAGGATTTCCACCACAGCCTGCCAGCCCTCTAGAACAGGCAGAGAGGAATAAAGTGTCCACCAAAACCAACCTTCCAACAAAGAGTTGCTGTTGGAGAGCCCATGTCCAGTGAGGGGATGTTGCCTCTCTACTGGAAGGGACCCAGAGTCAGATGTCATCCCATTAACAGACACCAGTTTCTTAGGATGGCTTACAGGGAGAGCTGCACTATCCTTGAGAAGTTCACCAAGCTGACACATCTGCTTGACTCCTCTCATCAGTGATAAGGAGAAACTACTGAGTCTGAGTTTCTGTGAGTTTGCCTCACAGCTTGAGTAGAAGTGGGAAGTTCAGCCAAGACCCTTGTCTTCCTATTAAAAAAATTTTTACTTGTGTCTCTTTGTTTTAATGAGAAGATCAAGAAGCAGCAGGGCCAGCACTGGTTGTAGCAACAGAAAAGATTGGTTAGAGCTTTTGTCCAGGTCTTGTTTCCATGTGGGTTCTCTGATGTTTAATGAGAGTTGAACTCGTATTACAGCCTTTTCCTTGGAAGAGATTGTCTTCTTCTTCAATCCTTCTGCCTATTTCAACAAAAAGTGTAGCTCTGTTATCTTTAAGACATCATCAAACCTTGACCTTCTGTTAAACTTGTTCAAATTGGCCACTAATTACAAAAAGTATTAGAGAGAGATGGTAGGTAGGGCACACAGTGAATACACAGGAAATCTATTTCCGCTACTTTTCCCCTTTCTCCTCCCACAGATATGTGGGAGGCTCACAGCCAGAATACCACCACCAGGTAAAGGGATCCTGTAAAAAGAGGGGGCTCTTTCCCTTTCTTGCTTCAACAAATTGCTCCCTACAGCAAGAGACAGCTTCTGCCCATACAACCTCGCAGCCGTTTTCAGCTCCTCCCTCCATCCAATTTGCCGCAGCACAACAAAGCCCTCCAAAAATAACATTTATTTTTAAAAACTGGAAAATGGCACAAACCACCCCAAAGGAGAGAATGACAATGGCATGAGTTCAGTGCGGGCTCGTGAACTGACGCTCCCCGCCAGGGACAGGAAACTGGAACCTCACGGAAAGAGACTGAATGGAACCAGAGTGAAGGGAACTGCCAGAAGCCGCGGCCATCGATGGCCAAATCCTGCCGAAAGGATAACTCAGCCACCCGGCAGCCCTGCGCTAGGGAGAGCGCCAGGACTGTGTCACAGCTCTGGATCTATAAACGCCTGTGCTCTGGAAGTCTGCACGCACAACGGGCTGGAGCATGCACACCAAGCAAGGAGAAATTTAAAGACGAGGAATATTTCCAACTGATAGCTTTAACGTTGGGGATCAGCAGAGCTTGAACATCTGATTTCAATTCTAAACGATCTCTGATTAGCCAATGCTGATGCAGTACCCCAAATACACTGACAGTTTCTGTTCAAAATGGTACCCTTCAGTAATGACAGAGCTGGTATGTATGGACTGCTAAATAGAGGCCACACCACCACTGCTGAACGGACTAGAAGTTGGACTAGGCGCAGGAGAAATAAACTAAATCATTTTCATTGAATTGACAGAGCCAGACTTGCCACTACCTTACCTCTTGTATAACCACTTAGATTATGAGTAAGGTAACTTTCACAAAAATGGAGTTATAAGTGCATAATAAATACAGCTAGAAAAATTCCTTGCCCATGAAGAACAGAAATTAATTTTAATTTGTTAAATAATAAAAGCTGAATGCTAAATTGTAATGCTGAAATGACAGGTTTTCAGAAGCAGGAGTAATACTTGAAAGTGATCAATTCAAATTCTGCTTTTGAAAAATTTTCTGAGCTTTGATCTTGCTCCAAGTTGAGTCCAGAACAACTATTATATGGCTGACATTAAAAGTGTCAAAACAAAGTGATTTATAATGGAAACAGAAAATAAATCACTCTTTGAGAACTTTTTAACACACCACAGATTAGATCCAGAAGGCCAGACTAAGTTGTCATTGAGTTTGTAAGCTTTCCTGCTGCAGCTGAGGACCACAATACACAGAAGAGCAAATTCAGTTAATGAACTAGATCAGATACACACAATGACCTGTGCTGTCCTTGGAGAGGCACTTAAAAATTATGATCTACAAAGATTCTAACATGACCACAGCCAGCGACCTGCAGCAAACTGAGAAGCAGGAGTGCTCTGGCTGGAGCACAGATGCATTCACCAGGGTCCTGCTGAAGAGTATGTGACCATCTGTGACCACCAAAATGAGAAGAGCCATTAACATCCTGAATTAATGGGCTTAGTGGTTTTCAAATGAGGTATTTTCATGATGGACGTGGTGTGGATTCAGCAAAGTCTGCCCTTTAACAAATACAGCTTTGGTTTCAAAGATTTGATTAGGCTTAATACCATTAGGGAACCATTACTGATTTTATGCTGTTGTTGTTACTGGTCTAACTATCAATTTCTGAACCAAAAATTCCAGAAGTTGGCTCGACCAAGAGTCAAGGTTTAGGAATGCAAAAGCAAATCCAAGGTACAGATGAGCTTCAGATGTGGACAGGCTTCACAGGGCTTACTAGGCTCCCCAGAGTTTGTCAGGTCACAGAGGCTTTTCTTTTTGTGTGTTGTGCATGGGCCCGGTTGTTTCTTTGCGTTTACTGTTTGTTTTGAACACTTGTGACCTCAGCCTGAGCAAGTGGAACTCATACAAGCAATTATTGCATGGAACAATTAAAAAAACCTCACGCCAACCTTGGTTTATTGTACACCATTTACAAAAAAAACCAAAACGAATGAAAATGATCTTCTTAATCAGCAACCCTTGATCACCACCACGTGTTTTTAAAACAGCCAGATGTTCACAGTTTAAGAAGCCAAATAATACTACTACTTTTTTGTAAATGTTAATGGTGAAAGAAGAATAATAATGATTTTAGTCAATCATAATTAGTACTTGGAAGTACAAATATAAATTAAATAAGATTCAAAAAACTTGTACAATAAAATCTGCTATAAACAAAGCTAATTAAAAAGAACTGCTCTCAACCTGGTTGTGGGTTTCATCTTGTTTTAAAATTAAAAGCAGTATTTATTTTTCTGAAGCATCCAAACGAATGTTCATATCCAGATGTCCTTACAAAGAAACATGGTCTTCATTCTTTTCTCTTTTTTTAATCTGTTTAAATAATATTTTACTTCTGATTGTCCTTTTCTTCCTTGGCAATCCTCTTTGTCACACCACTGAAATACTTCTCACGGAAAGAATTGTGTCCCCGGTACGGCATACACTGACCATCCAACAAGTAAGAGTTCTCATCTTGATCCTGCATGGCATCAAAAGGCAAACGTTAGACTGAGGGTGGTGTGTTCAGCACATATTGCCACCACTTTGCTTCCAGACTTTTTCAAACCATTACGCGCACGGATAAAGCAGTTAGGTTTTGTTTTACAATTGAACAGCACGCACTTGTCACTGAAAATACCTCAGCCGACATCACCAAAATCCCACCCTTACATGACTAAATGAGCACAGGTACTGATGCCTTTTCCTGGTCTTAAAATCAATAGTCATACACAGTTAGAAGGGGAAAAGGGATTTTACCTTGGTATTTATTTTAAGGATCCTTAGGTGCACACGTCCAGGTGATATATATTGAAATACACCCCACCGAATATATATCCCAAAAGATCAGGTATAACATTATAGGTTTTACTAATTAGCATATCTATCAAAGATTCCCCAATGAGAGGCTCAAGTGAGCCCCCCCCTCCCCAAGGAACCTTCCCCTGGATGGTTCTATCTTGGTTTACAGAATGTGTTCTGGAGAGGACCTTGGGGTCTGGGGCACACTGATCCCTAGCTACGAAGCTTCTAAAATGTTTAGTCTCTTAGCTTGACAAACAAGTCCAAGAATGTAGGGAAAAAGCATTAGGAATACAGAAGTTGTAAAAAGGTATAACAGGGGTATAAAAGAAAAGGCAAAAAATCTTCATGGCATCAGTACCATGCCACACAGACTTCTACAAAGGAAAATACATAGGTCACTTTCCAGAAAAAGTACTGTCTGGAGAATTCAGTCAGTCAGAGGCCTGTGGAAGGCAGGTACAAACAGAAGAGGCACACAAATGGCTAAAATGAGTTCCTACAGTCACTGAAGCACATTCAGAGAATTTTTTTTGTGTGCAGCATTCATATATTTCTGAAAGTTAAAGTTGACACAGTAAATCCCTATACATAATACCTATTTGACACCAGCCAAGAACACAGTTTAGAAAATTGGCCCACTGTATATACAAAGCTTTAGTTCATCGTGTACTGTGGCTTTATACAATTAAGATACTTGTCAGCTAACATTAGCAATGCTGTAAGATAAACATTACATCAAACTTTAATCCAAGTGTTAAAGAAAACTGATGGCAACTTCTAAACAGTTTTATGCTTCTGGGTGATGTCAGTTTATTATTATGCTCAATAGCAGGAAGGAATGGTGACAAGCAGCCTCACACAGAACAACTGAACGGTGCGAGGACAAAATAAAAACAAGCACAAAGCACAACCAAGCCTCTATTTCACCACGTGTTTCTTCTCAATTTTTTTTAACCAATGCAGTAACATAAATATTGGTTCATTACTTTAAAAAGTTTACAGTTATTTGTTCATACTTGAAAATAAAGTTTCTGTGGAATGCTTTGGCATTAGTAGGAATATGGAAGTAGATTTTAGTCAGTATTTCCATATTACAAAAGTATTACAATGCAAAGATGAACAGAATCCTAGTAGACAATCTCTCCCTTCAGCTATTTTGTAGCCTTTCCAGGTTTTAACCTAGCAAGATCAACACCTCTCCTAGCTTCGGATATCCTAATGAGCATTCTGAAGGAGTGAAAGAAAAGTGTTTTTCAACAAAGCAAGACGCTCGTGTGCATGTAGAAGGGCCCTCTTCTGGACAAAATGAGATACTACTGTGAAGTAGCTCTCACCTGCTATCCCGGCAGACATGAGGAATGTGACACCAGCTTAAATTAACTTGCTAAATGTTCAGTGCCAAGTAGATATCTATTATGTAAAGCATGTACACCAGTAGCAGCAACTCTATTTAAATACTGCATTGTTGGAAAATAGCAAAAGAAAATCACTTCAGGAAACGCACTGCAGGCACAGTACTATCTGTTGTCTTTTGGTCACCTGTGAGAGACTGCCATCTCCATGACTGTTCTCAGGCTGATAAACAACAGGCTTTTAACATGTTTGTGAAAAAACCCAAAATTACAAAACTACTACAGACAGGCAGGAAACATGAAGGATTTAAGACACAATCCTCTCACAGCCAGCCTGTACCCACTTCTCCAGGCCACTCTGAGGAACACTTTTTCTTCTCTTGAAATTGCAGGTCAGAAATCCTTCTTTGACATAAACATGTATTTTCATATCACTGGGATGTGTTTTAACAAGAATGCTACGTAATTCACTTATTGTGAGAAGTGGACGGGGCATCTGACCCTGAAGGATAATGATATATGGATCAAAGATGTTTTAAGATAAAAATTAATCCCCACAATCTCTAAGAGGTCAGGCATTCATCTTGATTCTATAGGAAACAAAATGCTGATTCGGGGGGAAGGGATGAGGGAAGAAGCTACCCTTCCTCTACCTCTGAGGTGGTTAGGGCAAAGAGAGGATGTGCTGTGCAGAAGAACAAACTCCAAGTAAAACACAGGTGTAATAGGGGCATCTGCATGCACCAGATGGAAAACAGGCTTGGTGCACCACTCTACAGCAGAATCTCATCTCGAAAATCCAGGTCTCATCAAAAGCTCTGCAAACACTGCTCACTAAATGAAAGGAGATCTGCAGTTAGGCATGGATTTCTTAGGAGAGATTACAAATGAAGTTCCTGGCCCACATCACAATAACTCCTGTTTAAGAGGGTCCATTCCCTACCTCTCCCCTGTACAGGCATGACTGTCTAATAAAGATTGTGATTGCTTAAAAAAACAAAAGAGCAAAAAACCCCAAACACCAACAAGAATGGAAATTGCTCCTTAAAAAAGGTAAAAGAAAATAAGAAATCCTGAACTATTGGGAGATACCAGTCACTGTTGAGAATTACTAGTCAAAACAGTTTTATAGGCAGCATGAGAACTGATCAAAGCAACTGAAATTCTTGGATTTCAGAGACTAAGGATTTCCAAACAAATTCTAACTTACAATATTTTGTATCAGGGTACAATGCATACAATGTGAACACCAGGAGATAGACTTCATTTAACTCTACAAAGAAAATAACTTGTCAAAAAAATCTTAATTAAATCATTTGTTCTAAAGGCAACACTTAAAATAGGTGCTAGAGAACTCAAATAATGAAGGGGGGAAGAGAAGGGGATGCTAAATGGTAACAAGAAAACTTTGTTTTTCCTTAAATCTTGGCAAATATTAAGTGACATTCTAAAGATTTTTATTAATCTAGCATGTCCCAGTTCAGCTTCAAGGTAATTAACCACATTTAGCTTTTGTTTAAAATAAAGTCTTCCTAGCCTTATCACTGCTTCCTACCACTCCACATCTGGTGCTGGACAGTAGCTATAGAAACCACTTGTACTAATGTTATACAGCTATAAACAAAATGGAGCAGTTACCAAATGGGGGACAGCAGGGTCATATATCCAGGAACAGACACCGCTAAATTCAGTAGGAAAAATTTTACACCAGTAACAACTCTGGAGTGACCACGTGACATGGAAATGCTTGACCCATTCAGCAGGGTGGGTTTGTATGCCTGGTGCTTCATAGACCCTTCCTGGGCAATCATTCTGTCCTTCAGTCGAGTTTTCCGTTTCATCTTACTACATAATTTCTCTGCATCTCTCTTGGCATTAAGAAAGAGGGATGCCTTCCAGGGAGGGAGGAACATAGATAGGGCTCTGGGCAGTTGCCTCTGCCCCACCCGCCCTGGGTTTTGGGTGGACAGTGTGCAGAAGTGCTGTGGGGGAGGCAGGAGGGGAGTGTGCATTTTGGGGTGAATGCTGTGCTGGAAGGAACAGTGGTAAAAGCTGTCTGAAATGGTAATTAAAAAAAACAAACCTTAAATGCTAAAAACCAGATAACTCCTCTGCTCATATTGCACACATGCTGGAAAAGCCTATTCATATCAACACTGAGTTCAGGAAGAAACCTTTTCCAGTTGGCACAATTTCACTGTAAACTTAAAAAAACCAGACTGGATACTTACAAGACAGGGAGTTATATACCAGTTTTGTGAGGTTTTTAATTCAACATATGATCTTCATGCTTATGATTTCTCAACACTACTAGACATACTCACTTTTTGCCTTCACTTTGATCTCCTTTTCATTACAAACAATTCCAATGAAATTGCACCACCAATTTCAGCAACTGACCGAATTAATTTCCAGTTAAGAGTTTATTTGAAGTGTTAATAGTGAAATCAAAATTTGCTGTGAAATCTGCAATTCCTTATTGGTGGCAAACACTGGGGAAACCGAAGAACTGCATAATAACAGTAACATGATTTGCAACATTTCTCAGCCACTTGCAAGTGCTGCACTAAGCTGAATTAAAAGGCACTTGAGGGCCTGTTACAAACCAGTTCAGTAAAGCAGACAGGAACTGTCTGGAAACATAAATGTTTGGCATATCCATAAAAATTCACTCTTTTGTTTAGGAAACAGAAAAGCACACAAAACTCTAACTATTGAATTTTATGATCATATCTGGTGAGTCACAAGTATCCAATTCAAAGGTTGCTCAGGATATTAAGACAGGAAAAAACATGTTCCAGGTAAGGGACACTGGTGTAGGGAAATCTCAGACACCAAAACAAAGTCCTAAACCAAGCAGGCAGCAGCCAAGGATTCAACATGCATTTTGTTCTCTAGACAAGTTTTGCATCATCAGAAAACATACATGGGTTCTGGTATCTTTTAATTATCTAACAGACATCTGGAATACTGAATGTAAGCACTTGCACAGTCTTATCTAAGCAGCAAGCCTGCCAACAAGTCTCAGGTGCTCAGAGCTAAACATTTCCAGACATGAACCTGTCAAACCATGTACTGAAGAACAGGTGATGCACAAAAGGAGAGTAACAAATAACAAAAGTCCATTTGCAGGAGGGTGGATATATTTTTTAGGTTAGAATATGTTACCCTACAGCACTGGTAGCAATAAAACTGCTGTCAAAAACCTCCCTAAACACCCTGAGACACACGTCAAGAACTTTCATCATTTACCCTCCTGGTTTGCTACTGATGAAGTTGGCAGCTCCGAGGCTGAACTCCACACAGAGTGTTTATAGAAGTTCAGGTGCTGCTTGAGAACTGCAGTCACCATGAGCATTATGAACACAGCACTGAAACCCTGCTGAGTCATTAGTGCCAGCACCACACAAGCACAGCAGTCTGACTGGATCTCCTGCCATCTGAAACAGCTCTTCCAGCTGACAAGGAACGTACTAAAAACGCTTGCTCACTCTGTGCATTTTCATTAAGAATTTGCCTCTCGTGTTTAGCATCTCTTTTAACAGTATTAAGTGAGAGAAGCAGCAAGAGTGGAAAGGAGAGCTGAATGCAATATTCCCTGCTTCCAATGCCAAACAAACAGAAAACAGAGCCAGTATGCTCTGCTGTACTTGTTACAATTTCAATATTATTTCAAAAGCTAAAATGTACCACTCTAAAGGTAAAGTAACAGAATTTAATAAGGTTTACCTGTACTGCAAGACCCACAAACACATTTAGTATTTACTTGGGCATCGAGATACGCTTTGAAATCAATGGAAACTTGGGGATTAAGGTAAAGCCTCTGTGGATGGGATTCACAAGTTTAAAGATCTTTTTCACAATATCAAGGGGCTTTTTCGGGATGAAGAGTTTACCAAAAACTGAGAACAAAAAAGAAAAAACCAAAACCAGAACAGTCCCTTAAATCACTACTCAATTTTACAAAAGCTCTGACTCTGATCATAAAAACCGAAGCGTGACAGAAACAATGATCAAATGCTGAATAGCACGAACTTGTCACGAACGCAACAGGTACTTTTTTACACAATATAATCAAGAATTCAAGCTTACCTTGAATTCTTTCACCTTCTCCATGGTTATGAGGCGCCTTGATGTGTGGCTGGAAAGCATCTGCTCGCAGTTGCTAATAAGTTTCAGGCATGGATGGCGGGGAATGATCTCTTCTGTATATCTGGAAGAAATAAACATTCATGGTGCTTTAGACTCATGAAGTGCAAGACTAGCATCTGAAACAAAATTCTTACAGACTCTTTACAAAAAGGCCAACAGTAGAAAGTCTTGATTAAATAAATTCAGATATTGGTGCTCCAGAGTTTTGACATCATATATTCCAATCATCTTGACATGCAGTGTGTAGAATAAATTACAACCTCACAGTAAAGAGACACTCCCCCCCATTTTCTGTATGTATTTAAATTATGTTAATGTATGCACACACAGGCCCGCCTGTATAATTTCAAGTAGAAAATATCTCAGCCAGCCAGGAATAATAACTTATCCAGTCAGAGCTGTGATTTTAAAAACATATTCCACAGTCAACATATATGAAGTTGCAGGAATAAGAGATTTTACTCTGGCTCCCTAAAAGAAGATCACTGCACTTTAATTTCAAATCTTATTAAGTCAACTCTTACTAGACAGTGACATTCCTGAACTTCAAAATTTGGTGTTACAAATTTATCTCATTATACTTACTTTTTCTAATGGCAAAAAAAAAAAAATCCACTGTCATTTAACATCAGATAGGATTTAATTATAAGCCAACATTGCTGCTATCTATAGAAGCAAGAGTTACAGTGTTTTAAATGCTCCACCTCATAAGCATACTATTTTCTATACAAAAAATGCTTTCTCTAGATTGCTTTTAATCCTTCTATTTCTCCAAATGCTGAAAGAGAAATTTAAAGATTTAAGAGCTTTGCATGGGACTACAGCAGCAAGAAGTATTGACCTAGCTAGTATGATAAATAGGCAATGAGACATCCTTCCTATATACTGAAACATAAATCAGTCATTTATTCTTAGATCTTGTAATAAGCTTTCATGTAATAGTTACTAAAAGGTAACACAGAAAATGGGTTCTGGTATTGTTAGGGACTATGATTTTGTACAAAACACCTGCTCCTATGATTCTCCAATGTTTGGGGGTCAACAGAAGTCAGACATTGAAATGCAGAACTGAACAACTTAACACCTATGACTTGAATTTAAAAGGTACAGAGGAGGAGCTTTACATTTTTCCTGTAAAGAGGTGGATGTTCTGAATGAAAGTAAAGGTCTTGGTTTGGGAAAAAGAGAAGTCAATGTAACAGCTTAAAATAGGATCCATCTAGGTGCTGGTGGAAAACTTGGCATTTCTTAAGATAACAGTGAACTGTTAAACAAGCCATTCAATACGAAATACAGATCTGCAAATAAGAAAAAACTCAAACAGTACTGCCTCTTTGCTTTGCTCCAAAACTTCCAGACCACAAAACTACCTTTCAGTCACTTCTCATGTAGAAACAAGTATCTGCTTCTGCTAGGTGAAGTCAGAACATGCTCTTGACAATGGAGAATGAAATTAATTCTCAACTGCTTTTTCTATTACACAAGACTTCTGATGCATCTAGTACCACCAAACTGTCTCTTTCTCTTACAAAGGTAGGCACTCTGCCACAACATTTTAAAAGTTTCTCTCCATAATCGTATAGAAGGCTGACTTTAATGGAATTACAAGAATTTGGACTCAACAATGATTTCAATGTCTGATTGAAAGAATAAACTGTGGAGTGAGATGCTATCTTGAAAAGGGAGAGATCATTATCACTTTGTTAAAAAGCCTTTTCTGTTAGCATTAATGAATGTATTTCTACATTCTTTCAGGTAAAACTCAGAAACAAGTAAGAAATACAGAAGCAGTGGTTTTAACAAACATTCAATTCAATACAGTTTCAGCTTTAATTTAAGGTAATATACAAAGATCTGAAAAAATGAAACTGAAGGCAGGTGTTGCCAAGGGATATTTGATAATGCAACATGTTAGTAGAAAGTATCTTCTCTTCCCCCTGCTTACTTGCTTTAATGCCCCACGTTCATTATTACAGCTGAAAATAAACTGACTAACCTACTATTCTATGCCAATTCTAGCAACTTCAGTATTTCAATTCATAGTAGAATGTACAAATTCACTTTTTAAGAGGCAAGTCAACTAGACCTCCCCAAAACAGCAGCTGAAATTGATCCCCAGTGTGCAGTTCCCTAGTTATCTGAAGTGAAACACTTTACACTGCTGTAGTGAGGAAGCATGCTTTTACCAAAGTTCAATGAGCAGACAGAAGTACTCTGGTATCTTGAAGAACAAAATAAGTTCAGTAATTTTAAACAGATTTTATTGACATGAAAATTAGCTATAGTACTTTCAAGTGGCATTCACTGCTTTGTCTGTGAATTGTCTTACAAGAAAAAAAGCCAACGATACCAATTCTATTATTTACTAAAAAATGCAAATTACTAAAAAATGCAAACTACTAAGTGCACTCTCCTGTTACAGAAGCATGTAACAGAAATGGCTCCTTTTGATTTCCAAATTTTCAAAACAGCACGTGGTATACAGGACTATCACAAGCCATTTCCATGGTGAAACCAGGACAACCACCCCTTTATAAAACAGTACGGTTTGACTGTTCATAGAAATACATGACACTGTAGAAACTACCTTCAGAGCACATCTGTATCTGGAAGCCACTTTGGAACAGCTACTGTACATCAACTTCTCACTTGAAAGTGAACACTTTTTACTAAAACAAAACAAAAAACCCCCTCACGCCTAATCTAAGAGATGCTGAAATAAGACATGCAAACAGCTGTTTTTCCTTATAAACTCAGTTCTGATCCCAGGCTGCACTACTGAGCAGACAGGATCCCACAGTCTCTGCTGGCCTCTCTCGTCCCTAACAGGGCTGCTCCTGGATGCTTCCTTCCTCTCACTGCCATCTCTTGGTCACTTGACTTTTGTTTCTCAGCAGAAAGCTAAATCAGTAGCACCAAACCCCAAAGAACCAAGGATGATTTTTACACACCTCTATCAGTTACTCTAGCAGAAACATGTACTAGTACTAGCCTTGCTTCTACTGTCTTAGAAATCTATCTGCACCTTGAAAGTTTAACTTTTTAATCTTAAACCTCAACCCACTGAACATGCATTTGCAATGACAGGCAAAGGCATTTTCTGTTTGGTAACACTCAAGAATTATCTCCACTCAGAAGTTTCATTACAAAATGTGATTTCCCCCATATAAAGTTTTAAATTTGAGGTCTGGGCATTACTCTTAAGTGCTGGTACTATGGAAGCTCCAGCTGTCCTGTGTCCCAAAGGAAAGCATCATCCATTCTGACACACAACACATCAGAAATCAACAGTACATACTCAGGCCTGTATATGGGCAGCCAGTAAACCAATCTTCCTCCCATCACCAGATGCTCTGCCGCAAACTTCAAGAGGTCAAAAAAGATGTCACTTAGATGGTAACTGGATGAAACGAAGAAGTGATTTTCTGTGCTAAACAAAAAATGTACAAGTGTAAGTGAACACAAGAGCACAGGTAAAACCTAATTTTTTTAATATTAGTAATTAAAAAAGAAAAACGATACACTAAACCACAAAAGCACTATCTGAGCTTTGCAAAGCTACCTAGGACAATCCCGGAGTACAACTTCTACTGTGAGGAATACAACTTCTCAAGTGCCCATGCAACTGTCTCTTTGACTTCCACATGTATTAAAGATGAGTCTAAAGAACCACAGGTATGTTGGCAATAGTTACTTTGCACAGCATCTTTCTAAAGAAATTAGAGCAAAAGTCAGAAGGCAGGGAAGGCCAGGCAGTGGAGAAGCCATGTGACATCTCTGAAGAGAAAGGAGCAGCAGAAAATGCAAAAGAAAAAAGGTTAAGGTAAAATTACAGGTATCTCATTTTAGACTGATTTTGCAGCCTGAAGGGACCAAAGAGAACTTTCTGAGAATAGGAAATACAAAGTAATGGTGGCTCACAGAGGTGAGAAATAGGATTCAAAAATCTGAACGTGCACAAAGGATAAGGAGGGAGAACAAAACTGAGAAGATTTCAGGAAGTGACATAGTGATTTTGCAAACAGAACAAAAAGGGGTTTCCTTCTTTAATTATAATTGCTACCATTTTTTAACTGCTGACAGCCAACCAAGAAGTAATAAATATTCTAAAATGCAACTGGGTTTCCATTAAGACATTTATATTCTACAACAGATGAGACGGCTTCCCTACCTTCTTTCAACTGACTTAACTGTTTCCTTTTGTGATCCCATTCTGCGAGGAGCTTCTCTGATACCATATGGTGCTAGACAAAGCAAAAGCAAAATGCACAGATGAGAACCTCACCCTTTGTCTAAATAACATAGAACCACACCATACATACATAACGGTGCACAAACTGTGGCTTGTACAAAGTTAAAAAAAAAAAAAAAGGAAAGTTTTTATGAAGTTAAAGTCAGTAAGGGAAATTTCAAGATCTACTGAAAGTTTCTTGCTCCAAAAAGTTATTTTAAAACTGTTTCAAAGAAATCCCTTCAGTTGTAAGAGCTTCTAGTTTGCTACATGACAAAGGACAATGTTGTGTTGTTGGTTAAAAGATTCCTTAGATTTCCAACTGGTATGTGGTAAATAATCCCATCCTTTTTTGTTTGACAGACACAAATATGTCCCCTATAGCACTTAACCAACCTTTTTCAAAATGAAATTAAGTATATTGGAATTTCTTGTCAGCACATTATGCAAATGGCAATTCTCACACATAAGAAGAACAAGAGGATGCCATTTCTCATACATTTTTTACACATTTCTAATAGCATAACATACTTATTTCATGTTCAAAACATCTGAGTTTGTGAGACTTGTTTCAGCATCATGGAAGCACCAATGTAACCATTGCAGAAGTTTTACAAATTGTCTCACACTCAGTTCTAAGTCCATATTAATATTCTACACTGTCTTGTTGCCAAGCAGGCCAAATAAAAATTAGCAAGCAACATACAGAGAAAAGTCACACTTCCTATTCCTAATTAATACAAATGTGTCATTGTAAAAGCCAGCACCTGAGATCAGAAACTGCTGTACCAAGGTCTTTCATTTGTTCTCTTGGTTTCTTTTCCCTCTCATACATGACAAATGGTGCTCAGTACAGAGGTTTCTAAAAGACCAGAGGATCCTTTCTAACTGCTCCTGCTCCCAGTAGTTAAGTATATTGGAAACACATTAAAATTTCTCTTTGGAAGCATTACATTAAGCACTTAAGTCTCCAGAAGTCCATCAGAGATGCATGGCAGACTCCAGTGTGCACCCAACAGCAATACAGACCATTCTGGTAAGAAGTCTCTATGCATCAATCATGTTATGCTTTTACTGAAGGAGACTTCTTCTAAGGATGATTTTCAGCCATATTGATTTCTGCTGGTGAACATAACATTCTCTCCATGGAAGAAAGTGCCATTGCCATCTTTGTTACACATTTATACCTATCCCTAAAATAAACGCAGACGTCAAATGCAGATCCAATTTCCATAGTGATGCTCCCAACAATCATCGCTGGAAAGGCAGAAGCTGCAGGCCTGAGCACTCGTCCAGACATTTAATCAATGTACACAGGCAATAATGTTTTAGTCACTGTTACTGGGCAGCAAAAGGCAGTAACAAACTCACGGTCAGTAATGATTGCATCAAACAACATCCCTTCTCTCCAAATCGGTCTTGAAGAATCAGCAACGAGTGCATCAAGGTAGTATTTCTCCAAACCATACTGACGGAGATTAGCTCTGATATTTTCATCTGGCCCTCTCCATTTCTGGTTCTTTCTGCTTGCCTTGCCTGGGAGGGGAAGGGGAATGGAAAGGTAAAAAAAAAAAAAAAAAGCATACTCAACAAGAAACTATTATCTAAGAAAAGCTTTCATATACTCTACCATTTAAATTAAAGGAAAATAATTAAATGTCACCAAAAAAACCTGTCAAAAGTACTTGCAATAAACTTCTCAAGTAGTAAAGAAGAACAAAAATACATGAGAAAAGTTCTCCTGCATGATCTGCATAGGATGTCAAAGAACACATTTACAAAAATGCTGGTTTGCAAGGTGCTCTCTCCATCCACCAGTCACAATTCTGTCCACTAGGTCAAATATAATTTGCATATTTTCAGAGAAGTAAGAACAGGATTAGGGTTCCTAGGTTAGGTTATGAGGAGCTTCCCACATCACAGGTTAAAAGAACACACAGCTGTGGGAATTATTATTTGGAACATTGTTTTGGTTTTCATTATTATTTTTCAAAAATATTTCCTGCTTAAAAATAAGATAATATCTTAACTAGGATGTATGTAAACTGGTGAATAAAAATAAGTATGCCCAAATAAATCCTGTGAAGATTAAGGCTGCTTTAAAATCCGCTAAGTATCATCCGCTACCATCAGTATTCTTAAATTCCAGAGAGTAAGATTTCAGTGCCTTAGAAATACATAACATACCTAATCCATGGATTGTGTTGTAATCTATATCAGTACCACACACGTATGCCCCAAAATGTGCTGAGGAGATTAGAAGGCCACCTATACAGGGGAGAAAAGAGGAAAAGTATAAACTTCTGTCATAAACATTACCTGTGTTAGGATTTTTTCCTTAGGAACTTCAGGAGTCTACACCAGCAGCACACTAGACCCAAGGAAAAAAAAACCAAAACAAACACTAAAAACAGAAGCAGAACTATCAACCAGTTAGAATCACTATGTAATTATAATCAGACATAATAACACTAAGTCCTTTGTTTGCTATACATGATTTTCCTTATCTTGATATGCCCTATGTCACTCCTTATCTCTGGAAACTGTCCAGGAGTTTTGTTTATGGTTTTCTGTATTTTAAAGCAGTAAGATCCTTTAATCATTACACAAACAAGAACTTCTGATTCTACTTTGCAAGGAGCAGAATTTCAAACTGTTGTCAAACAATTTGAAAAACCAAACAAATGGCAGTTCTACTACGTCTGTTCTCAAAGACAGTTTCTTTAACTGTGTCTAAAAATTAAACTTGTGTAAGGTGGCTATTCCCTTGTTGTAAGAAACAATGGTCAAGAGGCTTACAAATGTAAACATCTCCAATGTAAACATAAATATAAAAAAATAATCTGTTTTGAAGTGTGAAAACTACATACAAATGCATTTTTCTGTGAGTATGCTGCCTATTTTGTCAGTAGTTTTACCAGTGTACCTATTCTGTAATAAACCCATTTTTTTAATCACTGCTATTGCAACCCACCTTCCTAATTAAAAAAGAAAAAAACACCCTACCAAAAAAGTGTGATTTTCCCTTGAAACTAACAATAGCTGAACAGCCCATAGAAAAGAATAAATGACATTACCTCTTTAACAGCTTCCAAATGAAACAATAGACAGACTGCAGAAGATGACCAGACACCCATGTGGTCAAGTTATTAATAAAGAGATCTGTGGCTACCAGAATGGTTTAGAAAAGAACAGCAACTGAGAACAAGGCTGTGAACCCCACTGATGTCAACAGTCCTGCTAAATAAAGGGGATGACTGTTGCAGGATGAAGGGCTGACAGTGTGCAAGCTGCCTGGGGAGATGACACCAGTTCTCCCATTCACCAGGAGCATGGAAAGAAGCATCTCAGGTGGCTGCACTGTCCTGAGCCACACACTCAGCACCAGTAAATCCCTAATGTGCCCTGTGTGCACCAGAAAACTTCTACACCATGTGGTAACAAACTCTACCAAAACCAAAGGTGAGCAAGAACAAAAGAACTTTTAAAATTCCTCTGCTTTTTCTTGTGAAATGGATCAGGGAAAAACAAGGTTACTCACCCCAAAGGAATCACCCATTTCCCTTCTTGGTTGCAATCCCTCAGAACAGATGGGCAGTACATCCAGAGGGTCAAGACAAATTTAGCTAGCCCTGACCCCAAGTATGGCATACCACCCAGTCCTATAAAAAAAGTAAGAAGAAAGTCCTTTGCCCATCTAAGAATATTTTTAATCACAGGATAAAGAAGCTTGGAAAACATTAATTTACAGCTTTTAATAAATCTCAGCTTGTACTAGTTCAATTGTGTTCACACAGAAGGTGCATGAATACTTAAATACTCTCATATGGCCAGCCCTTTGATCAGTATATGAAATAGATGCATATAAAGGGTTAATCAGGGAATCACTCTGTCCCTGGTGACTTTTAGCAGAATGATGGTGGCACAGAACTTCATGCCCTTCTATCATACACTATTCTTCCACCTCTTCAGCACGGATGAAGTCTGGTCCTCCAGGATCTCAAAGAAAAAACAATCCTGTCATTTGCAACTACGCAGTACCACAAATATCTTCCAAAGGCACCATCAGCGACATTTCTGAGATAACCTGAACTGACTGTCTAGGAGGAAGCACAAAATATTTAGGTAAAAGACTTGATTTGTTTTCCAGAAGCTTCCAGGCCTCATTCTGCCCAACACTGAGCAAAGAATATCTAAACAGTTTATGGAAGTTAAAAACACAACCTTGGCCATTCCAATTCTGCTCGACAATAATAAGGGGAATCAAGTCTCCTAAAAGCCAGCCTGGTCAAAGAGCACTTTATATTCCAAGGACAAATGTCAATTGTCCACTCTTACACTAACATGAGAGACTTAGGATTTGGCTTATGCAGCAAAAAATAGTTTGTTTCCAAAGCAAGAACCATATTGCAAGGCTATTCTGATTTGGTATTATTTACTTTTTCAGTGTAAAAAGCCAGGCAGAAACCCAGCCAGGTAACAAAGCTGCACTGATAAGGAAATCTGAACTGCAGTTCTTCAAAATGCTCCTCAGATCCTGAATATATGTTTTTCCAAACCCATCAGCTAAAAATCACTGCATCACTCAACTCCAGACCAGTTCCCAGAAACTCCAGTGACAGGGCACTGTTGTACTGACAATCTTGAAAATCTTCTGAAGGTCCTCAGGAGACAACTAAAATTCCTGGGGTTTACTCAACAGAAGTGCAAAAGCCGCTGTTATTTAGTCCTAAATACACTCTACTGACAAATGGCACGCCACCCAGCATCTCCAGTGTCCCCTTTAATCTCTAGCCTTTATACTACAAATATCTAGAGGGAAAAAAACCTTAAAATTGTCATTCAAACCACTAGGCTATTTGGGCAGAACTTTGAACTGAAACACAACATTTATCTTGAATTTGTATAGCTTCACCATTTCTATGCGATTTTTGTTCTTCTGTCTTTGCCTTTTCTATTTTTCTTCAATTTTGGCTCCCAAGAGAAAGAATGCTCTCAGATTTTTTTTTCATTATTTAAGTTAGAAGATTTTTACAATAAGTCAAAAAGCCATAAACACCAAAAAGAAACCAACTACTCAGAGATAAGTACGGGAATTTTCTGAACCTTTCAAAGGACAAGCACAAGGAAGAGGAGAAGATTTTGTAAGATATTATTACGCACGAAAAAAATCAGGTCATATATGAACAAAAATCTAAGACAAAACCAGAGTTCACCAAACCCTTCTGTTACTGAAAATATTATATCCATGCTCTGTTTTCTATGGCACAGAGAAGAAACATGCTAGTAAGAATTTATCCTGCTAGTGACCCTACTAGTGTTGTCTTCTCTCTGCCTAACTTCTCTGAAGTGATTTCTGCAGAGAATTTTCTTCATTTTACCATTAGTGTAAGTATTTTTAAATCTATGCTTCTCACATGTGGTCACCTTGATTAAAGTTCAGCACATTGAACACAAGTCAGCAGCTCCCTGGCAGCCAGGAGGGCCAACTATGTCCTGGTATGCATCAGGGACAGCATTGCCTGCCAGGCAAGGGAGGGGTGACTCTTGGGGTGTCCTCTGCACAGACAGGAGCTGGACTCCAATGATCCTTGTGGGTCTTTTCCAACTCAGGATACTCTATGATTCTATTCTAGGATTCTAAAATCCAGGTCACAAACACAGCCTTTGTTATCTTTTTGAAGAAACTACTGTACGTATCTTAACACAATATACTCTGGTATAATTATATGGCACAATCTGACACAACAGATCAGCTATTTCATGTACAGCTGAGTTTCCCTGAGGCAAAAAGGACTTCTGTGCCATGCACAGCAATATGTGGAATAAAAGCTCCCCCTCCTGGCTAAGATAAGAAAAGTTCAGCTGGGGAAAAATACCTTGTGTGAGCAATATTATCATGAAGACGGGCTGTAACGGCACAACAAAGTGCTCCTCAAAGAATGCTATGACCTCACTGTTGCTATATTGTGTTACACGACCACAAGTGCCCTGAGCAGACCCCTAAAGAGCCAGCTCCAAAACGCTGCTCTTCCTAATATCCTGAAAGTGACTGCAGGAAGTGCTAGAGCCAAATTCCAATTCTCGGTCACTTTGATCTTAAGCAGTCCATGACACACATGGATTGGTGTTTAAGCCATGTGGCATAAAATACAACAGTGAAGACAGACTTTTTAGAAGTGCAAAATACTTACATCTTCGGAAGTTGGTCTCCTTCCCCCAAAATCCCTTTCAGGTTAACAAACCATCATTTTATAAACACCATTTTGCCTTTGGTATCATCTCAAATATCAGCTGAGCACCAGAAACCATGGCACCAGCTAAAAGACTGGTGCAAGCACTAACACAATCTTCCAATTTTTCCCACCAGTTGAAAAAAATATATATACCTGTTCCAACAAATGGATCATATACAACATCGTTGGGTTTTACTCTGGCGTGGTTTGCCATGATGAAAGACAGGCAGGCATCCATGCTCGTATTTCCAATAAAGTGTCTCTTCTTTACACTGTAGGATTCAATGAGTTCTCTTTGGCCATCTGCAATCTGTTGAAACATTTAAAATCCCTGTCAGGTCCTGGATATAAGATAATAAACAGACACACTAGCAGACTTGCTTAAGTGACACCATCCAAAACCACATAACTTCACTTCATGACACATCACCTTGTTTCTGACATCTGAAAAAATATGACAGACTTCTTTCCACGCAACAGTCTCTCGGATCAACATCTAGGTAAATTCTTCAAGACACAGGTTAAAAATATACAAACATTTTAGAGGGAAAATTCTTTCTAAGAAGTTAACAATTACAGTAACTTTGCTATTATTCTAAGAATCAGAAAAATAATTCCTGGCAATTCAGAGTTAAAAGGATTTCAAAAATATGAGGATTAGAAATGCACGTTAACATGTGTGCATGTACACACGTTTAAGGTCATACAGAATTTCTTCACTGGCATTTCTGTCCCACTCAAAATCTAAATTTAGGATAGCGTTGACAGATCAGAATTTAAGGGAAAAGCAAAAAAATACCAAATGCTAACATTTTTACATCAGACTTCCAAAGTATGCTGGAGAAGACCAAAGCAATCTGGAACAAAACACATTCAAATACTATCCAACACTATACCCCCTACCTCTGCTCAGCATCAGTCTTACTGGGTTAACAAAATACACTTGCCTATTTTTTTCATGTTGGTTTACTCATTTTTAAACGCTTCGGGAATTCAGCACAGATGTGACAACAGCTGCAATGTTCTGCAGCATTGCCACAACCCAGGGTGCTTGCACATTAATCACATGCATGGAGAATATTCACAGGCCCTAACAGATCACTTGAATCTCTAACTTCCCTGTACACAAGCCACTGACCATAGCTGTACAACCTCTGCAGTGGTTCTCCCTCCTTCCTCCTTGACCCAGGACACGGCAAGCACATATTCCCATCAGTGGCTAGTGTCATTCTGGGTGTATCCTTTGAGAAGCCACTTTTTCCTCACAAAAACGTGAAAGACAAGATCAAATTTCCTCAGGATATCCTAATAATGCAGCAGGTTTAGAGCGCGTATGGCCAACAGGCAAGAACATTTGTAGCAAAGACCACGGATGACAGGCTCCAGAGAGTTTTTGTACTTGGTTCCTTCTGCACTGTCAGTGTTCCCTCAGGCAGGTATCTGCCTGTGGGTTGGACCCACTGATGTCCAAAGCCTCAGGGATCAGTCTGCACTTTTCCATGGAGGTGCCTGTCAGGATCACTTGAAGCACTTACAGAATGCTCCAGTGAGGCTGATGCCACTCAGCAGGCCCACTAGCCATCTACAGCTCTGTACATCTTTCTGTGTGTTTGAAACAGGTGGTTTCAGCTGCAGCCGTGTCCAAAAAAATGTAACACACAGCCCTAGCTGTGCAGTCTCACCGCTGTGCTGAGTTCTCTCAGTGGGTGGCAAGATAAAGGTGTGTTCCCACATACATCTTCTGTAGTGGTTTGGTCGAAAAATACTTATTACTATTTACCTTCTGTGAGATAAGAATTAGGAGAAAGCAAAGCAGGCACAAAACTTGAAAGAATATAAAGAAGTTTATTAACAGACCTAAAAGAAGAAAAAAAATAAATAAAATCATATCACACCTTCAGAACTCTTCTTCCCCCCCTTTCTCCCTTCTCCCACTGACAATGTAAAAAGACAACCCTTGAGATGTCCAGTCTGTTTACCACTTCCATAATAACCTTGTTCAGTTCACTTAGGGAGAGGAGTCTCTCTTGCTCATGCTATGGAGACATCTCCACAAGAAGTTCTCTCATGGTTTCAGTATCACAACGAGACAGCTGCCCGGGTTGGTTCTCTGCTCACATGTGAGAGTCCCTTCCCCAACTTGCAGCTTTTCCCACAACTGCTTTCGAGGGTCCAATCTTGAGCTACTGGGGTACCGTTTTAAGGAGGAGCTGTTCAGAAAAAAAGGTTCTCTTCACCCATCTCTGGGAGCATCTTCATCTCTAGAAATAGAGGCCTTCCGCCTTCCCTGGGAGCAGGGGGAAAGGTGGGGGGAGGAGAAGAGTTCTGAAGGTGTGATATGATTTTATTTTTTTTTCCTTTTTTTAGGTCTGTTAATAAACTTCTTTATATTCTTTCAAGTTTTGTGCCTGCTTTGCTTTCTCCTAATTCTTATCTCACAGAAGGTAAATAGTAATAAAGTATTTTGGACCAAACCACTACAGTAAATTGGTGTTTCCGCCCAGTTACAAACTGAACCTGCTACAACTTCATTTTTTTCCACCTCTAAATTGTTCAGTAAAGACACTTTTTCCTAGTCACAGTAAGGACTCCCGAGAACATAATGCATCAGAGCACTATGCAGTGACAGATTCAGACAATTGTATTCTCTGCTTCTATTAAAAGTCAAAACATTTTTTTACATTTAAACTGAAGGACACTCTCCTGAAAGTACAAACTTATAAGAACTGAAACAAGCATACTCACCCATCTACCAAAATACAGATGAATGGGGTCCTCTGGAACATCATTTGGGTTCATTCCATAATCTTCCAAAATCCAAAAGATGTGTTCTGGATTCTTTAAATTTACTTTTCCTTTGAATGGAAGAAATTCAAGGGCCTATACAATAAAGAAAAACAGAGTCAAAAAAACACAGGGTCAATTTTTTAAATAGGTACCTTCCCCTACAAGAAAAAAAAAACAACAAAACCTAACAAACAAAAAAACAGCAAAAAACCAAACCACAGTTTCACTTGTGAGAAATTGTGTATTAGTATTAAAAAGTACATTCAATTTTCTCTGGATTTTTGAAATGCCTTTCTTGTAAACAAAAATAGCTCAAATGATTACGGATTAGAAATCAGGACCATACACTTTTTATTAACTGAACAGAACTCAACTTTAGAGGAAATTAACTGTGCATATTAATTATGCAATTTTCAAGCTATAAGAACAACGGGATGTGAAATTTCAGTGACGTGCAGCTACAACAATTTACATACTCAGCATTATTTCTTTTACACCAAAACTGAACAATCAGGGAAGAACATCTACTACTAATACAGATAATTTCAGTCTCTGTAAATGAAATAAATTGAATAAATAGCTGCCAAAATAGAATGTGGAAGAGCAGAAATAAACGGTAATTTGGAAAAAATTTCTAATTAAAATACTGATATAGTTAGGAAGAGAGCACAAGTGCAGACAAAAGCATGATGACAGAACAGGAGATCAGCACACAGTCCACAGCTTGCAGCTGAAGTCACTTGTTCCACATTCTTCAACAATAAAAGCCTAATAAGGAGATAAGTAACGGATTTTCCAGAAATCTAGCACTTAACTCTAGCCATTTGAATCTTATATTTTTGAGCAATAAGCTTCAGTTTCCCCAGCACACTGGGCTGAAATCAGCAGTGATATTTGTTTGGCTTTGTAGATGCCCTACACAGCCAGTTAAGAGGGGGAAAAAAAAAAAAAAGTCGTGAATTCTGAGGGAATGTTAATTCAGACACAAAGATCTCATTTAGACCTGATAAGACATAAGCCATAAACTTCCTTAAGATCTTCAAGAAACCCAAACTTAAATGCACTGATAGCATGGAATAGGAACAACATGAACAAATTAAACTAAACAAAGATTTCTTAACCATATACTTACATCAATCTTTTTTATTTTCTGTGCTTGGGTCAGTGTTTTATTAAATGTATGAATATGTATTTTGTAAGTAGAGTCTGACTGTAGATACGGAAGCTGAAAAAAAAAAGGCAAAGACATTTTCATCAGCACAGATGCAGTGCTATTCAGTGTGGGCTTACAGAACCACATTATCCAGATTCTTTATATGCATACCATCTTGTCTGTTGGATAGTTCTTCAAAGATGCATAGAGCTCCCCTGCAGATCTTCCATGACCCCACAGTTCAAATATAGACCTGAAATGACAAAGTTTTTGAGAGTGCAGTCATACAGCAGGGAAAATGCCTTACAGATACTTACTCCTTTTAACCTTCTTAACCATCATATTTAGGCTTTACTTCATGAAGTTAAAGTGTTAAAGTGTGGCATTTAATTCTTGACAAATGTTTTAATTTTTGTTTGTAACAATGACAGGCTTATTTTTAATCCTAGGCTAATGTTTCATTGATGCTTTTCTTTGTTTGGTAACATGTACCAAAAGTTTCAGAGCTTTTCATGTTGATTAGCAGTGCAATGGAGGTGCTCCAGTGATCTTATTCTAAAACTAACAGTCCCCACAACCAGCAGTAGGCCAGAAAAACAAGCCATGGGCTAGTTATGCTTCCTACATAAAATCAGCATACATTAGCTGAGAGAGCACAGTGTGCAGAACATCTGCAAGCTGTTTTGTCATACTTTACTTCCTCAGTTGCCTACAGCTGCTTTTTGAAGTGCACTGCTCCATTCTTTAGGCAAGAGAGGAGAGTCCAAGTCATTTTAGGTAAAACTGAATACCTGACACAATAAGCACTCAACAGGGACTATGCATCACTCTGCAGAGGGGCCCAAGCTCTGAAGAACACAGCACAAACACCAGAAATTTAGTATGGTCAGAGAGACATAGCATACCTGTGCTGCTTCTCATCCTGAACCATACCTCAAGGCATCTCTCACGTGCCTCACTGGAAAGCATGTTATTCAGACACCTCTAAAAAGATGAACAATCACTCTCCAGCATATTCCTGTGCTTTTGAATTTCCCAGAAGGGACCTCTGCTGCAGCAGTCTGAGCTGAAGGCTCAGATGCCAGCAATAAGGGAGGGTGGCACAACCGTTCCCTTCCAAAAGTGATTGTCAGTTTTTCCATATCACTGGTTTTATCTTTTAATTCCATACATATTTTAGAACAAGCCACTAACTCAACATTATTCACGGCACATAAAACATGAGTGATGTTACAAGTACTGTCTCTGGAGTGAAGAACACCATTTTGAGACCCTGAATTGATCATACACTGAGGAAAGAGCACAGGCCTGCTACGTAATCTGTCCTACAATAGTCCTACAGGCTCCAGTAACATCTTCTCAATTCTAGAGGGAGTCAGACTCTTTATTTTATGACTCCATATAAAATTGATATTTGTCACACTGTAACAGAACAAAATTCCACAGCTTATGTTATTATTTACAAGCTTTTTCATCTCTTACTTGGCACATACTGTCCGCTTCATTAGGCCCCTTGCCATCTCTTCCAAAGGAATATTGAGAATCCAGAATGGAGACTGCAATCAAGAGAAAGTAAGTGATGCAAATACCTAGCTGGAGGATGTCACATGAATTACACAACTACACAACTCTGTTCTATAAAAACAGAACATACATACTAAAGATAAAAAAAAATCAATAAAAAATAAATATGCTAACTTTAATCATACACAGAACATGGGGATAAAATAATTAACTTGAGACAAAACTATTTACTCAGCTTGAATGTCTGAGTATTATGTATTTAATTTTTCCAACATAATTTTGACTTGGTAAAATATTGTTTGCACTTCTCTTCATTATTCATCTTCTAAAGACTGAAAACACCTCGTTACACACAAGCAGTAACTAAATCCCAATAACATTCTCTGACCAAGCACTGAGACCAGAATCATACAGCTTTCTAGCTGCACTCCTCATCTGTCTCACTGATTTTTAGGCAAACACCAATTCCAAACTGTTGAGTGTTTTCAGGGTTTAGCTATCCTAAAAAGCAAGGAGAGCCTCCCAGCAGATGGCACTGCTTCTTTTCATGCTGGTAAGTGAAGACATCCTGAGGTGCATAATGTGCATCTTTTTTTCAGTTCTGAGTCTTTACTGAAATTGAGAATTCCTAATTTTTGGGAAGATTCCTGATTTTCCTAAGAAACTTCAATATTTATTCAGCTACCTACATTTAACAAAAATACTGTGAAGAATATACTTGCATACCATACACACACTCAAGTAAAATATTTGGTCCCAACTTACATTTACACGAATTTCCTGCTCGCCACTGAACTGTCCACCACAAAGGGAGAGCAATGATGTTATTTCCTAAAGTGAAAATATAAAAGTTAGGCTTTAGAATCATTAACTAATAAAGAAAGAAAGAAAAAAAGAAAGAGGAGAAGAAAGGGCAGCATAACACAAATTCTAGTGCAGATGGAGGATAGGGCAGAAGTTCACAATTCAGATTGTATATACTGTTCATGGACTGAAAATTAAGACTTTCCTGCTATAAAAACAACTTTCTCTGAATTCATTGGCAAATGTCAGCAATCAAATCCCACCGTTTCGCATTTTCTCCTTCATCAGAATCTTTACTGTTCAATCCTACACTCTCACAACAATACTCCTCTTACAATATTACCCACTCTCTTTGTAATATATTTTCCTGACTAATTCACATAAAAGTGATGTTTCACTAGTAACACTGACCCTGGGCCAGGATGAGCAGATCATCTGGCTAAAAAATCTGTCCTTGCTTGTTTCATAAAGTTTTTGACAAATCATGTCCCTAACACAGCTCATCACAAGATCAAACAAGCTGAGCAGTTACCACAATACAGGAAAAGGGAAATGGCTCTGTTTTCTTCAGCAGCTATATCAACCAAGTGTCACCAAAACCTTGGTATTAAAAAGAAAAACTTTCTATGTTACATATGTATCATCTTCTTTTTACTTTATCTGATGACCTTTCCTAAAGAAAAATGGGGTTGATCATAATAAATACATAAATTCAGGTTCCAGTCCCACAAAGCAAATAGTAAAAAGCAATGCACAGAAAAAAACTTAATGAAAACAAGGAAAATAAATTATTCAAGACACACTAAACATTTTGTAACATGTATAATGATGACCTACCAATTCTAACAGAATAACTCTGTATTTCAGCACTATTTTAAACAATAACATACTATCCTGGATATTATTAGCTCTTCTAAATGGTGCCTAGAAGAGCCTTTAGGGTATCAAAAGTTCTTAAAGTGTATGGCAACTCTGTAAGTTATTATGGGAAAAAAAATAATCACAAATCAACTTTACAAACTGCATGGAAACAAACACTCAGGATCACAAGCCAAAAGCAAGCAGCCCTCAGTGCTGCCGGTGGGAGGGAGCCTCACAACCAGGACACCACCAAGGCCTTGGAGACCTCTGCTCCATCCCGGTCATGACACAGGCCCTAGGACTTCAGAGAAGCCCCATCCCTGCTGCTCCCCAAACCCTACTCCTGAAGACCAAGATACCTGCAACCCTCCTGGCCTCGCACATCTCCATAAACACGTGGGATAGAGAATCAGAGGCTCAGTTTGGCTGGAAGACATCTCTGCAATCACCGAGTCCAACCGATGAGCGAACACCACCCTGTGAACCAGACCATGGCACATCCACTCTTTCCTGGAACACCTGCATGGACGGTGACTCCACCACCTCCCTGGGCAGAGGGCATCGAGAGGGCACCCCCGTGTGCCCAGGGCAGCACCAGCCATCCCTGCACTCAGGGCACGCTGGCGGGAGCTGACATACAACTTAAACAAACTTTAAAGTCACCAAAGCCAAAAACTTGAAAGCGCTTTTGTAACCCCAGCTTCCATTTCTCTCATGGAGCCCCGAGCACTCTGCTGGGAACCTCTCCTAGCGCCAGAGGCTCTGGAAAAGCGAGTGGCAAGGAAGATGCTGCCCTAAAGCCACCACGCGGAGGCTCTCCATGAGCCTGGGGCAGAAGAGGGAACCTCATGCCTGGGGATCCCTTCGCACAGGACGCGGGGAGCGGCGAGGGAAGGGGCGCCGGGCGCTCCTCGCTCCCGGCTCTCCCCGAGAGAGGTGATCCCCGCCGGGGTCCAGCTCCCCCGGGCACACCCGCGGCCGCGCTGCCCAGGAGCGCCCCGGAGGAGAGGGGAGGGCAGCGCCTCGCCCGGTCACTGCCCCTGGCCCCGGTCCTGGCCGCGATCCCAGCCCCGCACAGTGCTCACCGGCAGGCGGAACTCAAGGTGCTCCTGCGCCAGCAGCAGCAGATAGCGCCGGAGAGCCGGAGCCGCCAGCGCCATGTCCGGCCATCCCCCGCCTCCCGCATGCGCCGCCGGGCGGGAGGAGCTCGGGAAAGGGCGTGTGGCGGAGGGGCCCCTGCAGCGCCGAGAGCGGGGTACGGGGCTGCGCGAACTCTTCAGGAATTACTGCTCATTTCATCCCCTCCTTATTCTCCTTGTAGTTTTACTTTGGGTGTGCTTTATCACGCACGCCACGTGTCGGTACAGCAGTGCCTGCGTATGGTTTATAAATAACTCCATGCACACTGGGGACACGCTCGCTCAGGGGTGTTTCACTGGCAGGAGCGCGCTGCGGCCTCTCCCGGCCGCATTTAAGGATCTGGAGCATTAAATAACATTAAGAATTAACAGGTGCCAAAGGAGTCGTGTTCGTTTTTCCGTGGGAAGGAGGTCAGCGCCGGCGGCGTGGGTGTCGCAGCAGGTAGAGAAACACATTCCCAGGAAAGGAGCAGAGGTGTGGCGGTCCGGCAGAGGGGCAAAAAGGGGTTTGTCTTGCAGATTATATTTTATTTTAATATCTAGTCTTGATAACTGTAATCCCGTAGTCACTGATCTCTCTGTTGTGTTGATCTGGAAGGTTTGCTTTATCCAGATTTTGGTAAGCTGTTTATTAGGACCAGGCCAGGTCAGCACTGAACTCATGTTCTGTGTTTCTTTTGAACAGCTTTCTTTTTCTAGATGGCTAAGATTTTGCTCACGACCTGCAAGCACTGCACGGAACACCTTCTTTATGCATCTCCATAATCTCATCCTGCAGCTTCTCCAGTTATCCCTTCCTGCAGCAATCAAAACTGAGGTTACTGTGAAGCTTTAGTCCTGATGATTGACAAGAAAGCAATCTAAGGTGACCTGGCAGCTAAACATGAGCTTTCCTAGAGGAGAAAGAAAAGAGATAGATGTCGATCTGGCTTGTTCACCTCAGTAGTTGAGTGCTGAGACCCAGCAATAGACACATTGCTGAACTGCTGACAAAGCCTGTGAGCCTGAGATTGCTTATAAAATCTTGGAATTATTGAGAGAGCTTTAGTGGAAGAAGTCTGCTTTTGTTTTTCCAATCTGTCTCAGTTTAAATTTCTTAGCTGTACTGCTTCCCTTTTAGAAACTCCTTAGATGGGGTTGTTGGTATTATTTTTAAGCATAATCTCTTTGAAACTGGCTTTTGCTTGCTTTATCTGCACTGCTTTACCTTCGGGGCACTGCTCTCTGTTCTCACAAGGTGAATACCTGTTTTTCACTGATACTGTTTCCTACAGAAGACTTTAGGAAAAGCCCTGTTTTTTTTCTTGCTCTTGGCTTGAGGATCCATGCAAAATCTCTGGCAGTGTGTACATGTTGCTCAAGTTTGAAAGTGAATGTGCATTACTAAGTAAGATTTACAGAGTATTTGATTCTGACATAAAAACAAAATGCTTTTCAGATGCTGTGTTTGGAAATGGAACATACATTCCTGTAATGCCACTGAGGAGAATCAAGCAGTTTGTTAGTGTGGATGTGGGGAGTCATTTTAAAAACATTACATAACTCTTTTAGGGAGGGGAAAGGAAGAAAAATTACCCTTTTTTTAGCCTTCAGGGGAGTTTTATGTACACAAAGTATAATTACTCAACTTGAAATTTATCCAGGAAGCTAGAATTAACCACCTTCCTCTCACAAAAAATACAGCAACGGGATCATACAACAATCACGAGTTTCAACTTAAAAAGTGAGAGACCATGAATGAAAAGCCATTATTTCATGTGTGCTGTTGCTTATTATTCCCAATTCCCTTCTGCAGGGATCGTGTTGCTCACCCCCTGCACACTTCCAGACCCAGAGGCAACACACGTGTTTTTTGACTGACCTGCAGGTTCTGCTGGGGAATTTCAGGAACCCTGTCCCTGCTCATGGGTTCATGTGCAACATCACCAACATATGTATGTGAGCAAATGCCCATGAAATCTTACTTTTAAAACAACAATCTTTTCAAAATACAGAAATACCCGATATATAATTCAGTTGTTGAACTGTTCAGAATTTGCATTTCTATCCATTTCCCCGTAGAAAATCCAGCTCTGATCCTGTGTTTTAACTTCAGATGTCCTTGAAAATATCAACTCTACTTATGTGCTACCTGGAAACTCCGGTTTGCATATTTCAACCGGTGGATACGACCCAGCAAAGACATGGTTATAGCACATTGAGATCTCTGTAGGTATATAGAAGTCTGCCCCTAATTCGTCAGAATAACCACGTCCTGCACAGATAGTCCATATCCTAAGCACATGGAATGTCACAGGTGGTGGGCAGCCCATGTACCGGGAGAGGTGAGGCACTTGCACCTCTGCCTGCCCGCGGGCTGTAGCCGGCAGACATGGCTGTGTAGCACAGCCTTTTAAGGGAGAACAATCTATTCTCCCTTTGTCTTCTTCACTAAATAGGGTCCTGCAGACAGCGACGCGCTCGATAACTGGATTTTCACTTCTCCTTGCAGTGCCTGATGAGGAAAATCCCCCTGCTCCCACCATGTATTGGAGTGTCGGCTCCAGATAATATTTTCTGTGCATAGAAACTTCCACAGTCTGAGGGAACCTTGTCGGCACGGCGTGAATTTGTCCACCTTTAATCAGCGTTCAGGCAGGAGACAGGCTTCCCACCCCCGTGCATGGGTTGGTGTGCCGCTGCTGCCGCTCGGGGAATGGTTTGCTCTCTCCCCAGCTCAGCCAGCACTGCATCAGATTGTTTGGGAAGTCCGCGGGGCTGCCGGGTACCAGGATAAAGTTCTTGAAAAGGCGTCATTGCAAGAAGAGTGAGTACTGCGCTATGTTTGTGTTGCACGGAGGCTGCGGGGTTTGATCGGTAACTGCGGGACCGGTGGAGCACCGTGTATGTAAACTTGTAAGCATAACTTACTGCCCTGTGCTCCTAAATTACCTCTGAATTTACGCTGAATCACTTCTACTTTCTTCATTGCCGTAGAATTATGAGTGGACTTTAAATCTTCAGATATTTAACGTCTTTTTCAGTAGCCTTGCCTCTCACCCGGGCAAAACTCTTCCAAAAAATATCTGGTTGGTTTGTTGTTTTTCCTTCACAGCTGACCGTGCACACAGAAACCACAGTTACAGCCAGTCACTGATTTGTTTCCTCCTTGAGTGCCATAAAAAATTTTCAAGAAATGGAAGGAGATAAAGGGCAAAGTGCTAAAGCTACCGGTGCTGTGGGTGACCTGAGGAAAAGCTGGCAGACCTGGGCGGAGGATCACATTGAGTATCAGAGGAAGAATCCGTTCAGCAGCGATGACAGGCTTGCGTCTAAACCTGCGCATACTCACAGAGGAGATCCTACCTATGGGAGACCCCCTGAAGGGTCTCGGACAGAGCAGAGAGGGAAAGATGCTCACTCACATGTAGGTAAAGAAGTAGAAGAGCTGTGCCTGATCATCAGAAGAACTGGAGAGGTGGGAGAAGATGGACACGTGAGTGTGACATTTGGGCAGCTGTTTGAGACATATGTGACTATTTCCAATAAAGTAGTGGGAATCTTGTTAAGAGCCAGAAAACATGGTCTGGTTCATTTTGAAGGTGAAATGCTTTGGCAAGGAAAAGATGATGATGTGGTCATCACTTTACTACAATAAGGCTTTGTCCTGGAATGAACTTAGCTGCATGGTTCCATTTGGAGAAACAGATCTAGATACCATCTTCACAGGTTTTGATTACAGAATTTCAACTCGGCTACCTACTGGGATGCAGGAGAGGAAATGGGCGAGAAGGATAAAGCATATTTTTGTAAAAGTGGTAGAGATTTGGACAGAAATCACATCTTAGGAGCTAATCCATCACACTGACATTGGATTGTCCTTATTATCATCTACTACCAAGTATATGACAGTTTTTGAAATAACTCTGCTGGCTTACCGCTTTTAGGTTACTGAAAGTATAAATTACTAATTTGCTATCCTACAACACCGATTCTTGCAGGTTGTGAAATACTTACTGCATGGGAGACTGGGATTTGTAAAGTGTGGAATTGAAAACTCTTGTGAGAATTCATAGACTTCTTCAAACAAAGAGCCTGGTATATAGCAAAAGTTAAGGTTCAATTAAACATGGTTAAAATGAATAAATGGAAGTTATTTTCATGAAGTAGATGGAAATTCCCAAACTTACAAAAATAACACAGCAAGGATACTTGATGGTTCCTAAATTAGTTGCATCTTGCTTGTATTTTGGACAGCTGCACTAGTTCTGGTATTTAATAGTCTAATCTTACAATCATATCTTCTCCAAACCTTTTGTGTCTCTTGTTCTTTTTCTTCTCTATCTCACACCATTTTTACCTGTTCTGTTCTTCTGACACTTTAGAAGAAGTCAACAAAGCTCTTCAGCCTTTTTTGGTGAATTCAGCTACACCCCTTCATAGAAGGTAGGGTGCCACAATGTAAAGATGCAAAAGTCAACAGAAATTCTGTATTGGGGCACCTGTGCATTCATAAGGAAAAAAAAAAAAAAGGCTCTTCTTTCACCAAAATGTAGCAATGTTTTTTACAAGAGGAGAGTAGAGATACTGTAGTGCCAAATGCATAAATAAAAGTCTAGCAGCACAGTCCCATACCTCGTTTATCTGCTTTCAGAGCACAGTTGTGAGCTCTCCAGACTGTTTAAAAGAAAAATAAAGGATTGGGTTAAAAATAGTTGTAGTAGTGCTATGAAAATAATCAGGAGCTGTATTTACAAGAGTTCCCACCAATAAAGCTGCATAATTTGAAATCTAAAGTTCTATTTTCTATCAGTACAAATAAAAGCTGCTGTGTGGTGCTAACTACACTACTTGATGGGTCTTTAAAGTACAATACTTTCCTGCATCAAAAGGATATTAAAATTTAATATAAATTAAGATTATTTGATAAAAGTGATGTGTAATTTTATGCTATTTATATAAAAGAAGTCCTGTTGCAAAAAGCCTGAAAGAATGGGGTTCTGTTTTGATATTTTCATCCAATGGGGATTTGCATCAAACTAAGTCTTTTGACTGAAGGATTTCATTATTACTCTGCCTCCTTTTTTTTCTGGTGAAAAGACAATGAAAATAGAAAAAAAAGAAATTAATGTGCTGAAATAAGTGTATCTGGGGAACAGGGGAGTCGTAGAGAATGGGTTTTAATCACCATATAATTTTACCACATTGAAAAAGGGGGAATATGTGTTGCACCAGGCACTGCTGCTGTGTTCCCTTAGGTTTCAAACCCACTGCTTCTTTCCAAATCTACATCTTGCAGCTGAAAACAAGACATGTCGTTTGTGATCTTAACATATTTAAGATGCTTTGTTCTTTTTGGAAAAGCACTTCTTGCCAAATGACATGGGCACACCTCAGGGTATTTCAGCTCCCGTTAGAGGAATCTTTACATATATTTGGATTTCAAAACAAATTGAGCTTTTTATAGTGCAGCCATCGAATGAGTTTTGTTTAATTCTAGCAGTTCTGAAATCCACTCAGTTCTGCTGAAGTGTTAGCTCATAACTTGCAGGAAGCAGCATCAGGCACTTCAAGTGTCACCAGCTGATTAACAGGATGGCAGTATCAGGAAAAATAATACATTGCTGGACATGGTACAAATAATTAATTCTAAGACACAACGTGAGGCAGTATGTCGCCTGAGCACCATAAGATGCAAGTCCAGCCCATGTAAATTTACTAGATTTTAATTAAGGCTGGCTCAAACAAATATCAGTAATCTAGGCTCTCACTGCCATGTAAGTGGTAGATGCTTCAGTACATCTACAAGCAGTTTAAGTACACCTCTGATCAAAACAGAAGCAAGCAGAGCAAGCCCTTAATGCCATGGTCTTACCTACTTTGTAAGCAACTAAAAAAACTTTGCTCTATTATTATATTTTTAATAGAACCAAGGATTACTATATAACAAAACTATTATTTATAGAGGGATTTTTTTGTTTTTAAACAGTTACAGAGCCATGTTTCCTGCCTGCCAGCTTTAGATGAGCATTCTGGAAAGAGTGACTGAAATCTTTCTGTGTGCCCATGCAATGATTATAAACACCGACCTGCCAAACTGGCTCAGCACACAGGTTGACAAATCCAGTCTCGTGCTTCCAGCAATAGCCAGTATTGAAAACAAAAAGGACTAAAAGATAGATAATAGAACTGGTCAGCTTGCCCACTGGTACACTCCAAAATAAAAAAATCACTCCTAAAGCCTGTATAGTCATGAATGCATCGTATCTAATGCACATGACTTAGTTTAGCTACGAGTTTTACACAATTATACTTCTTCATCTGTGATGTGATTAGATTAACATCTACTGCTGAAACAGGAATTTAAACTTTTCAATATGCAACCTTTATTTTCAGCAGGCTCCCCTTAGAGTAAATAGAATAGAATTCATTAAATTATTTTTGCAGGAATAGTAGCATGTGAGGGGTTTTAGTATTACAGATTATTTGGAGCAGTAAGTAAATGCCAACCTTCTAAAAGGTGTTCTTGCCCTACTAAGTACCTTTCAGCTCTTTAAATCTCTCCTAAACTTCACTTTGTGACAGATTCCCTCAGTGACCTTTCCTTCCACTTGAAGCCTGTAAACTCTGCATCTGTTTTGGACTGTACATCGTATAGGAATTAGCTGTGGTTTGTCTTGTCTAACACTGAAGGCACTTTCACCATTTCAATAAATGTTGCACAGTAGTTTGAAATTACTGAGTTTTTATGCAGCATGTTATTGTTTCCAAGTTTCTCAAATTTCAAATACAATTTTCACTGGTTTGCTCCCATTTTCTTACTTTTATTTACAATTCACACTTAAAAAGACTTTGGAATAGTCTGAGAAGTTATTATCAATTTAAGCACAATTTTGTTTTATTTTTAGCAGCATTGTATGTGTATCTGTTTCACCCTTTCACCCTTTTATGCTTCAGCATAAAAGCATTATTCTCTGGGTTTGCGTTAGGTTGGGAGTTTATGTAAAACAATTGAGCAAAAGAGTACAAATAAAGCTTTGTCATTCCTAAACATGAGGTCAAAAAAGCAGCTTTTCTCGGGACTGCTAATACTGGATCAAAGAATAGAGCCAGCAGCAGTGGCTAAACAACTTTCCTTTGCTTCTCCAGGCTCTTGGAGAGTAAGAGCTTCTGAGTTCATGCTCCTTATTGATATTTGCTCCTTGGAAAGCTCTACAGATGATTTCTGAAGTTTTAATTAAAATTATTAAAAGCTTCTATAGAAGACAGTGACAAAGTTAACAGGATCTGCCCACTGCCTCTTCCAGGGGCTAGCCAGTAATTCAGAAACGTATTGGAAATATTAGGATAGGCTTTTCAGAAAGTATTTCTTCACCTAATTAAAAAAATCATTTGCAGAGGCCAAGAATGCTTGTCAATGCAGAAGGAAAACAGACCACAGCCCTGCGCTGAAAACCACTAACGAGAGGCTGAGCATTCCTCTCAGTAATTAGTGTGCCTCTGTTTAATGCTTTTGTTATTTCAGCTGTTTTGAGGCCTGTCTGTTGCTGTCAGGGAACACAGGAATTCCCCATCTTTCTCTTCAGCAAAACCCTGGAAGCGACATTATACCCACATTTTTACCTTTCCAGTCATGCCACTAGTGGGGCCCTTCTCCAAAGTTAAGATATAAAAGTTGGCCTTTGTGCTTTCATGTATATTTGGCAATGTACGGAGTCTGGCTGGGATGGAGGTAACTTCCTTCTGAGCATCCCAGGTTTTGGGTGTGACTGGAAGAGTGTTCGTAACACAGCAGTTCTGGTGAGCAGTGCGTGCACATCATCAGGGCCTTCTCTCTTCTGGCTCTGCCCTTCCAGTGGGCAGAAAGCTTGGAGAGAGCACAACCTGCACACCTAGCACAGACTGGCCAGCAAGGATATTCCATGACATAAAATGTCTGGAATAAAAGCTGAAGAGAGGGCTTTTTTTGGTGGGGGAGGGGGGGCATTGCTACTGGCCCGATTGTGGGAGGTCATGAGTTACCTTTGCATCGCACACCTTGGCTTTTTTCTTCCTCTTTCCTTCACATATTAAACTGTCTTTCTCTCAACTTACGAGTTTTCTCATTTTGGTCTTTTTGTTCTGTCATCCCACTGGGGTGAGGGGTGAAGAGCGAGCAAAGGGCTATCTAGGGTCAACCCCCGCAGTCAACTATTCCACTGCACTGGAAAATCATTCCAAGATTAGCATTTATTAATCCTTTTTGACAACAGTTCATGTTGGTATTTTAAATATTACATTATGTCACAGTTCATAAATTAATTACAGATCAGAACACAGTTAAGTTTTAACTCTTAAAAGTCCTTAATGTTCAGGTATTTCACAAAGTTAGAAGCCAGCTCAAACCTCTTCATCTACTGCACAGTCCAAGTTCAGTGGCTTTAAGTCACACTTTTCCTACAAAACCTAACAAATTAAAACCCTAAAGGGCTGCAAATGACATGTGAGTGCCCACTAATAACAGTAACAAGACATTAGGAAGATGATCTTACAGACAGAGAGGTGTAAACTCTCCCAGGTAGAAAATGTTGTTCTTCTGCAGACTCTCTGAAGTACTGTAAGAACATTACAACACATCGTACCACTAAGGCAACAGGTGCTGGATCCGTGGAAAACACAGGATATTGTGTTCAGGGAAGCTTGCAGGTGCAACAGACGTTCTCACCTCAGCTGCATCTGAATGCATCAGGCAAGGGCACTTGGATAGTTTGGCACCAAGGCATGCTCTGTGAACAAACAAAATCCACTTCATGTGTTCTGGAGTTTTAACTTCCCAGTCTGCCTTATTATGGTACTGAAAAACAAGCGATAGCATTCCTGATTAGAGTCATGCAGCAAAAGCAAATGTTCAGCAGGTTCCGTAAGACACTTGGCATGTTCCAATTTTGGGCTGAGTCCCTGCTATCCCAAAGTCAAATCACATTGCTCTTATGTAAGTCTGACACACACACACACACACACACAGCGTTTCAGACCAACTTCTCTTACTGCTCCATTTAGAATCCAAATTTGGCCAAGGCATTAGTAATCTGCAAGGGACTTCCAGTGAGAACAAGATCAGAAAATCTGGATTTTTCTGTCTACTGCCATGCAGAAGAGCAGTATATTAAATCTGTTCTTCTGAACTCTTCACGTTCTTTGTAAACATACAATAACTAATTTCAAATATTGTGCATATAAGAGGGAAAAAAAAATCTTAAAGTCTATTTACACATAAACCATATTCTAGGTTATACAGCATTATCACATTTTGGCCACATATTGTATTGATATTTACTGTGTCATTGTGATGCAAACAAGGCAGGTAACATTGAAGTGGTTTAGCACCAGAAAGTCAGTACTGTACTTTCAGCAATGCACCTACTCATCACTAGGCATAAGTAACATATCATACAAATGCAGATGGGAACAAATGTTTGAAATGTTACCTGCAATCCCAGAACAATGCATCTTGAAAATGAAAGCTTGATTCTGCAACAAATACTCCCTTTGGTACCATTCACAAGCTGTTAGTTTTAACTCGTTGCCTTGGTTGCAATACATTCTGCTGCTACACTTGGCCTTTTAATAGGAAGAATTCTCTGCCTGTGTGCATGTGTGTGTGTATTACGGCTGTATATACACAAATATAAAATTGTAACTGAAATACATCACACTATTGCCAGGGAAGTATACAGACTGATGTATCCAAACGGAAGAATTAGGTTGGCAGCTACAAATTCTGTGTGTAGTTCCTCATAAGGAACTAAAGCTTTTTTATCCTGGGATATTATTGGCAACATCAAACTGTGCAACCTTAATTCAGAGCTCGAAGACCAAATGACACAAGGTTTCAGCTGGCAGCATTTTCAGTTTGCAGTCTCTCGATCAGCTGTTCAGCCTATAAAGAGAGAAAGCAATGCATTAACTACACCATGGGCCTTTAGCTTACTGAAAATTCCATTTTAAAAACAGTGACACTAACAGAGCCTTTGCTTTTCACTTTTACAGACAAAGTGTACAGGAGAAGCAGAATACAAAAACTTCTTTCAACAGCAGACTCACAGTTTCCACCAAACACTCATGAGGTGATCAGAAGAGGAAACATAACCTGTGGAGGTTAGAGGAGGTTTGAGCAAATAAACAGCAGATCTATTAAAGCACCATGACTTTAGAGACCTCAGAAGACAGCAGTGCTCAGAACAACCAAGTGGTGAGACCTGGGATTCTCTGTGAGCCACTCCAGAACACTGTGCTGTGACCTCTCATCACCCACCCAGCTGCACCACCAGCCACGAGCGTTGCTGAGGGATGGAGGGCGTTCACGTGTGTGGCTCGTGTCACAAGCTATTACCTCATCCTCTGGTTACATCACTGCACCAACACATACTTTTGTCATCATACATGGCTGTTTATGCATCATGGGCAGAACTGGGACAGCTGTACTTCCTACATTTAACAGCACCAGCTCACACAGCCCTCAGGAAGGCTCAGAGCAGAAGTCAGCCAACAAGCAGGCCAGATTAGGCATGTGGAGGCTTAAGAGGGGCACTTCTGAAACAGATCAGTTTACTGTCAGCCTTTGCTTTTTTTGCCAGTCCTACTGAATTGAACTTTTAATTTGAGCCAGTGCTTGAGGCTTTATAGTTCCTCAAGGAACTACATTAAAAGGTGAAAAGCTCAAGTTTGGCATATTTTAAATACAGAGAGTAAAAATGCAATCAGCTACTTCAGATAGGAGCAACTCAACAGGACTTCAGTAGTTACTGCAGTTTATTTAAAAATAAAGCTACATAAAGCATGCAGAAACTGAAAATGATATCTGAATCCTGTTTTGCATTCTTAAACAAGTACCACATTCAAGACACTATAACTAAAAAAAAAACCAAAACAAAACCACCACCAACCTAAGAACATTTTCCAGCTTGACAACAGGGCAAAATATCAAAGTGCATCCATACTGGATAACCAGAGTTAGTACGGTTCTGCCTGAACTAATCCAAGATAATAAGCAGTAAAACTACACAGCTATATGTATTTGAGGGACAAATATTTGTAAGATGCTCAATAACACAGCAGACACTTCTGCTTTTCTGGAGCTAGGTATGATCTTCAGCAAGGTCCCACTGTGAAGAAGCCATGTTTCTTCTCTTTAAGTAAGAAGCTGTCTATGTTCTTTAGGTAAGACAGACCTTTTTCAGCACTTTGATTTTGGGGATGTGCAGTGATACCAGGATGCTGCAGGTACATTGCAAGGACAGGTGCTTTGCTGTATCAAGGCTGTGAGAGTGAGGTTTAGATCGAGAGAGAGATTTTCAAAGTGCTTTAATCAGTGTCAGTTCAGTCTCATTACTAATCCTTACTGACGTAAATCAGTAAAACGTTTTTGTAAAGCAGGCACTTGGTTTAGTCTAAAGATGACAAGATGAGAAAAACCACATGAAGTGATAAATGCAATCATTAGGTGGATATGTTTTCACCTACACTGGATTAACCAGGGTATGTGCAAAACAGTCCATCACAGTTGAATATATCCTTTTATATTAAAACCCAACTATTTACAAAGTGTCCACAGATGCACAACACAGAGCCTGAGCTTCAGGCAAGATCCAGAACTACTGTACTGTTTGCTGTTAGTTATTAGCACTCCATTCCACCTTAGTAAGCATAAGCATGAAGGGCTTTACCTTTATTTTTTCTCAAACAGTTAATTCAAAACACATGTAATTGAGAATTAAAGTAACAACAAAAAGAAATGGTCAGAGAATTTTTGGACACAGTTAAAAGGTTAGAAAGACATGGCATTTTCAGCTCATAACTGAAAACCTACAGCAAAGCTCACCTGCATTACACTTACCGTGATAAACCAGTAGGAATTGATTCTGTAATAGAGCCTGGAGAAGAATCCCAGCTGACTGGCTGGAGCCAGAACGTGAAGATGCAAGTGGGGTATCGAGCAGAAGGGAGGCCAGTGAAAACCCATTCTTCAGAAAAGGAAAAGTACAAGATAGTGGTGGCATTAATTCAGGAAGAAGTGGAACATCACAGGTTATTTAACAGGATCCACAGAACTAACAACTCATCACATTTTCATTGTACATAAAAGCAAGAACAAAAACATGCCCTTTCATTTTACCACAAAAAAAAAGCTTTTCAGATGCCCATTAACCTCCTCCCTCACATCTCGGTATTTAAGACACATTTTTAAAATGAGGAGTTAAATGAAAAAGTACCTTAAATGTATCCTATCTAGTTTTCAGCTGGAAAGCCAACTATCAATTTTAATCATGAAGGCCAAGCTAACTATTTCTCTACAGTGCTTAAATTATGTTACAGTTTATTTCAGCTATCAAAGGCCTTAAACCAAAGAGTCCAGCACCAAAATCCAGTGAATGCTGGTATGACTGAAAGACAGGGTAGTGCCCTGTTTCAATAGGCCAAAGTTTACCTCTCTTCTGGCATCTAGGATTTAAAGCATATGTGCAGCAAGTGCCCTCCTTATTCCAAGATGTGTTCAAGAAGGAATCTCAGAGCTAGAATGCAATTTGTGCCGGAACTTTATCAGAAAAAAAAGTTTATATTCAATGCCAGCAGATTTTAATTGAGAATTCATGCAATAACTGAATGTAGAACTGATTTCTTCCATAAATCACAGTGCAGGTTTTGCCACCATCTCTAAAGTAGCATTCTGAAAAGTAAAAAACACACTCAACAGAAAGATGGAAGGCTTCTATAACATACCTTACATCATTCAAGTCACTAAAATTATTCTTCTGGAGAACAGCTTTTCCAACTTCCATCATTCTCTTCACTATTAAAAAACACATAAAATTCATTTTTAAAATTTATTATTCAGAATATTAACTTCATTAGACTAATCTACACTGAGATCACAGACATGGGTTTTTCGAAATATAAACACTGTAACTACTCCTAGTCAAACAAAAGACAATCAAGAGAGTGCGTGCAATGATTTACTTGAGAATTGCCACTGATACCAACTTCCACACCTGCAATGCTTTTCAGTGTTATATTATTCTAAGAACTTTGGCCAAAGCCATGCTATCACCAGACCCTTATTAAAAAAACAACAACTACTGATTGGTCAGGATGATGACTTTACACTAAATCCAGTGTTGTATCTCTACACAGCTACAGAACTTTGACCCCCAGGTCCTGTGAAGGCTGGAGTAAGTTTCAGAGACGATACATAAATTAAAATTAAAATAAAGTTGTCAGTCTTACTTATTACCGGGTGGGTTTCATTGCTCTATCACTGAAAAATGCAGCAACCCTAATACAAAAACTTAAGGCAAAAGTCAAAGGAATTGTGAATTGTCTTGAAGCCAAGCACATACAGAAGTTTTTTTTCTGGAGAAAACCACCCTATGTTTAGAGAGAGAAATAGAGTGATGCAAGATTTGCAAACTGCAATTATAACTCTTTTCTTGCATAATATAAATGTAGATATCCCTAAGGTGGAATCTCTTCATGGCTGCAGTTTCTCCTATTACTCAACACACTTAGCTAGCCATATCTTGTAAAACAAATTCCAGGACAACGTCTTTTTAAGGGGGGAAAAAAGCTAAATAAACCTAGCAACAATAAATCATGGCTTCAACATTATGGAATTTTATTTTTTCAAAGATTTTTAAAGTTTCCTGGAACACCATTTCCCTTTTTCATCTGTCACTCCCTTTTTTCCTGACAAAGAAGGCAGCACTTATCTGAAGGTATACACTTTAAAAAACTTTTCTGTAAGCTTTTAGAATTGCATATGCATATCTAAGAAAATGCAATGAAGCAGCACATAAATGCTTTAAAAATAAAGCTGCACTTCCAACAAAGTGCAGAGGCATCTATACTCCATGCAAACAGACGAGATTTCATGCACTAGGGCAATGTTTTTCCAGAACTGCACAAAAAAATGCGCCATTCTAGAACAGCAGACAGAAGTTCCCATAAAAGGTAAGTCCCTATCTACACTCACTCACTCACTCACTCACTCACTCACTCACTCACTCACTCACTCACTCACTCACTCACTCACTCACTCCAGCTATTTTACAAATGGTTTCCAGAGTTGTAGTTTACTTGACAACACCCTATTTCAGACTGTGAAAAATGTTTTTCCTTTAGGTTAAGCACACACTTGCAGCCTTACCTAGAGGTATGTGCTCTGTCTTCAGTGTTTTGCAATTTCCCATGTGCTTCACGGGCACCACCAGGTAGTGGTGGGGGGCACCAGGTTTTATATCTCTAAAGCAAACAAGGTCTTCATCCTAAAAAAGGATGCAAACATATTAAAATGGACTAGGACGAGGACACTGGCAAAGAGTAGGTCAATGTCCGTATTCTCCGTATCGATGCGATACCTAATACCACAGCTGACGCAACTAGCAACAAAAGCTGAGGGTTTTGGAGGCAGCCCCCAGGCACGGTGCCCCGTCCGCTGCTGACCTTCCGCAGTCAGGATTCCTCGGCGCCAGCTCTGAGGCTTCCGGCTGCTGTGCCAGAATTTACGGAAGGCACGGTGTTTTCCGTCCGAACGATGTTTCCTCGCTATGTCCCCGCAGGAGCTGAGGGCCCTCGGAGCCGCCGCGCCCCCGCCCAGCCTTAGCCCTGAGCCCTGGGCCAGCCCGTGAGGGAGCAGGGACGCAGGGCGGGCGCCCCTCACCCACCTCGCAGGGGAGCAGCGCCGTGCCCGGCTCCTCTCGGCGGGCGATCCTGCAGAACACGCACTTCCTGTCGTAGCCATCGCGGCCACCATTCCCGGCTTCGCTCCCCTCAGCGGCGGCAGCAGCACCTGCGGCTTCAGGCCCGGCCGTGGCCATGGCCCCGGCCCCAGCCCCAGCCCCGGTCCCGGTCCCGGCGCCCCGCCCGCCGAGGGTGGAGCGCCCGGCCCCGGGAGGCGCCTCTGGCTCCGCCCGCCGGGCACACGCGGAGCTGGCCCGGGCCTCGCCGAGAAGTTTTCACCGAAAATAAAAATTAAAAAAGAAAAAAAAAAGTAATAAAACCAAGTGAATGCCTCCCGAGTTCATTAAAAGTTGAATTGCCGCGGAAAAAAAACAAACCAAACCAAACCAAACCAAACCAAACCAAACCAAACCAAACGCGCAGTAAAGAGGGCAGATAGACAGTAAGTGCTTATGATGCTGGATCTTTCTCGTTTTTCACCAGAAAGCTGTGTCCAGCAATTCATTGATCAATACAAACCAAGAAAAGCCTTTGAGAAATTTAGACATTTTGCCCCTATATTTCAAGTTACTTGGATTTTTGTATGTATGTATGCACAAATAATCTTAAATACCATTTCAGCACTGTTGCAGTTTGTTCAGGGTCACTAAAACAATTCCGGAGATTTTTCTGAGTTTACATTTTTTCTTCTACACTCCCAGCAGTGAGGGCTGAAGTCTGATGTTAGTTCTAACTGCATAAACTGACAGCCCTGAAATTGTTTCATGACAGCTATACTAATTCACAGTCAAAGTAAGATATTTCATAAAATCACAGAATGGTTTGTGTTGGAAGGGACTTTAAAGACCATCTAGTTCCAACCCCCCTGCCATGGGCTTGGACACCTTCCACTAGACCACGTTGCTCAAGGCTCCATCCAGCCTGGCCTTGAACACTTCCAGGGATGGGGCATTCACAATTTCTCTGGGCAACTTGTTCCAGTGCCTCACCACCCTCATCCTATCAAACTGCTTCTGAAGCTAACAGAGGGTATTGGTAACTGGTAGTTAGCCTTCAATTTCTAAAAATGCTTTCTTAATAGTTTGTATTTAAAATCGTTTGCACCGTTCATTAGACTAGAGCTGCACAATCACTGACCCTGCAACTTAAGTGTATTCTGTGCTCAAAAGGCACAGAGTGTTTGTCCCACAGATGACAGGCTAGAGTGTTTAAAAAGGTATTGAGATGAAAAATTTAGACCGAAAATTTCAAAAATGCTTGTTTTTTTTAAAGCAAGCTGTGCCTGTACAAACAGGACATGGTTGGCTTTTCTACTTGAAGCAGCTCACTTGCCAGATGTGCTGACCTGCAGAGTGGTAGGCAGTTCCTTTGCAATGACCTAACCTGCTCCTTTTCTCTGTTACAAACAGGGAAATCAAATCTTTAGAGTTTACAAATGAGGATTATTCTAAAAGTAACTAGATTTTCCTTTGCTCTAAAGCCAGCTTTGTGCAAAACATCCAACACAAAACCTGCACTTAAACCAGCACCAAATAAAACATCTGCTATTACTTGGGTACTGACAAGCCTGATTTGTGAGCGTGCATTTGAACACTGTCCTGAATCAAAAATCTGTATCCAAGTAGCACTGAAGGAACACATGCTTGATGTTGCAAGAACAAGCTCTTGTTCTCCCTGAGAGAAAAATTACTAGTGACCATAATTTTCCAGTTACTTTAGGAAAGTTGTTACTGCCATTTCACTCAATGCAAGGCTCATGGATAGCACACTTCTTCCACTTCACACATAATTGTAGTTTGTTTTCTCTTAATGCCACTTCTGTATACAATGAAAACCAACAAAACCCAAGAACTTTTAAGACATCTTTGCTTTGCTTGGCTGGACATAAAAATATATGTGAACACTTTGGAAATATGAAAAAGGTGCATACAGAAATGATGCATGTGGACATTTGACTTCTGGTATGGGGTTGGTCAAAAAAGATGAGGGGATACATGTCATTCACTACAGCTGAGAATAGCAGCAAGAGCTGCCAGATCAACTGTTTAACTGTTTTCTGGCATTTCTTGGCGCTTTGTCATTGTCTGTGTCGGAGTGAATTCAAAACACAGCTCTCTTTTAGAACACACCATACTACACACACAGAACAACTAAATCTCAACACCAACCCCACCAAAATCTCCAATCTCCTTATCTGTGTCTGTAAAATACAGTATTGCTGAAATTCTCTTTATGAGGTGGCACAGGTATTTGTCAGCATAACCTGTAACTTAAGCTGTATCCTTTAATCTTTAAAATGTTCTAAAGTTTGTGAATAAAAGAGAAAGCATCTGTAACAAGTTTCTGAATGCATAAATTCCTTTATTGAAAATATTGTGATAGCACTGCATTACATATATTCAATATTCATAGTTTCAAGGGTCACAGAATTTTGATTGAACAACACTGTTTTGAATATAGACCACAGCGTTTAGATATGCTTTGACAAGGATAATATAATGGAGTAAGTTGTAGGTAGCAATAGTGAAATGTATGCAAAATGTTGAACTTGGTTTCATTTTGTTTGTTGTGGGGATTTTTTGCTGCGTGTTTGGTTGGTTGGGTTTTTTTAACTACTAAGTGGTCTTCTGCCACCATTTAAAAGAGCAAAGAGTGTTAGATATTCTTGGTATCTTCAAAGCATTATGCTGTCAGCAACTTCCAAAATATTTTAAAGCATTACTAATAAGAACTTTATTTATGGCTGTAGTAGACCACAAAGAAAGGAAGTGTGAAAAGCTCATGTGCAGCGTGTTACAGGCTTACTGTGTACAGCATTGTTTTTTTAGACTGTGAAACTTCTATGCAGGATTAAGATTTAGAAATGCTTTTGAAAGAAAAGCAATTGGCTTTTTAAAATTATTACTTAATCTATTCAAAAAGGAAAGAGGAGTAACTAAATTGAGCTGTATTACTCAGTTAATAATATTCCAATATTAGATTGTACTGGTTTAATGCACACTACTGCCTCTAAAACTTGCCTTTCTCAGGACAACGAAACATTCAAGTCTAAGGGCAGGACAGCGCCCTAATATTGGTTAGACCCAGACTGTGTAAACAAAACCACAGCTTAATGGCAAAGCAGAATTCATTAGCAAACAGTGAAGATTGCCAGTCCTCTCTCACACTCTCTCCATTTACCAAAATTTTCATTTTGTAATAATAGAGTCTTTTCAGCTTTGGTGGTAGGAGGGAGTATCTGATAATTTCATGAAAAACAAACAAGAATATTTAGTTGCTGTCAAATCCTAAACCAGACTGCTGCTTGAAGTATTTTTTTAAAGGAAATGATATACGTAATTATTAGGAAAACAAGTTTTATACTAACGTGACCTGGCCTGTTAGGAAAAGAACTTTCTTCTCTAAATCTCAGTTGTATTTTCTCCTTAACAAATTCTTCAATTTGTAGAGAAATGCTCATAAGCCACAGTGGGTGGCTTATTTTGAATCATTTGGTGGTGATACAGAAAAACAGTTCTCTCTTAGAAATGTCCTTCGTAAACAGTCAAATAATACTCGGGCGTATTCAGAGCATGCTATCCCAATTCTGTGGACTGCAACAGAACTGATAAAGTCTACACCAGGGGGCAGCTGCCCAGTGTGTCCATACACTGCCAAAATAGTAATCTATTAACAGGAATGTGACAGCAGAGTTAAGAAGAAGTACTATCCACCTTCTCCCTCATTTCAGGAAAAGAAAGTAAAACAGAATTATGCACTCAAGTGTTTCTGCCAGGAAAACAAACCCTCTAATTAGGGTATAATGAAAACCAAATCTCATTTACAAAATAAAAGTATAAAAATTAACTTCAGAAATCAAATAAATTGATTCAGAATAAATGCCAATGCATAAGAAACCTACCTCAACAGTAATTATTTATCAAAATGTGATTTGAACATTAAACAAAAAACCTCATAGCTAATACATTTACAAAAAAAATATATTATACAATAACAATAAATAAAATAATTTTAAAAACATGTTCCCTTAAGTGCTGTGTACACCTATTTCTGATTCTTTTCCATGACAAATAGTATGCTGTAGATTTTGGTAAAGTAACCTTTTATTTTTGGTCAGCATTTGCATGTTGAACATAAATACACATGGAATGTACTAGACAGTTATAGATCTTCCACAGGATTTTTTTCACAGTTACATAAAAAGTTTTCAACTTATACATCATGAACGTTTTCATAAGCATTGTATCTTCAATGGAAGAGTGCTGGAAGAGGAAGTAAAAAACACTTCAGAGTGATCTCTTACTGTTCTTACTGCCTCTCAAAACCAATTCTTTTATTCTTGGGTTGTTTGTTTGGTTTTTTTGCGTAGTCATGCTCTGGTACAAACTTGAGGAAAAAGCGTGTAACGTGGTGAGGCAGCCTGCACCTTCTGGGTAGCTTTTAAGTGCCTAATGGATCCAGTCCTTAAGGCAGCCAGTGTTTCACTCAAATGTCCATACTTCTACATCTTGTATTATGAAATCTTCTTTCTTAGTTAAGATGTCATTATTGAAGGTGCTGCAGGAGTTGCTTCGCCCATGATACAAATCTGCATCTAACCATAAACCAAACCGGCCACTAGAAAGGAAATACACAACAAATTTGGTGTTACACAGAACAGTAAAAACACTGAAAGTTGTATAAACAGTCAAAGAAGTCATATGCAGGAATCTAAGTGACTCTGAGGATCTCTTAGGCCAAATGCAAAGGGCTCAGTCCCGGCAAAGCACTCACCAAGAAGCTCATGGAGCAGTCCCCTTGCTTTTGTTTGCTCCAGTGAGCAGAGCAGCGCGTAGGATCCCGTGAGTGCCCACAGCCCACGGGCCACCCAGCTGCTCACACTGCCAGCTGTGGCTACACCAGGGCACAGACCTTGGGGTCCCTTCCCTGGCTGTCTGGATGTGGACAGAACACCTTCTGGTTAAAAGGAGGAGGGAAGTTTATCCACTCCTGATGCAAACCATGCCTAGCTGTCCCATGGTGCAACCTCCAAATAAGCTTTAGTTGGTTGTACAGCCTTAGCCCTTGATTTCGTACCTACTGACCTTTGAAACTCATGACCTGATTATGCCCTGTCTGTATTCTTGCTCTGTGCATCAACAGAAAAAAACTTAGTAAGGACCATGTGATAAATCCTAGAAACTGATGGCAAAATTGCCATTAGGGATTATCTTCCAGTGACAAACCTCTTCAGCAGTGAGTGATATATCTACCCAAAACATCTGTTTTGTTCCTGGCTAAAAAAAACCCCAACTAACAAAACAACTCTGCAACAAACCCTACTTGCCTAACATCAAGCAACTCTAAGCAAACAAAACTGCTCTCAGTCTGTAACAGAAATCAGATTGCTGAGGTATCTTCTCTAAACAGTTTACTAGAAGTAAGGTCAGCCATTTTACTGGTAAGTTTTTATTGCAACTACCATTGTCCCTATTTCCATTTAAAATTTAAAAAAAATAGTTGGCTATATGATTTGAAAACCAAACACTCACTCACCCTCCACCTCCAAGCTCCAGAGAGGTAGTGTCTCCATTGATGAAGTAGGTGTTCTCTCCACTCCATTTGAATACCTGAGGAGGGGAAAAAACACAAATATGTTTGGACTGTGAGGATTCTTGTACTCTCAAACTACTGGGCACCTACTCTTAGCAGCTGAAAGGTGTGGCCATCTTTTATTTTGTTCTTGAAAGGGGAAAAGGTAAGGTAGAAAGTAAAAGATCAGTACATACTCAAAACTATGAACAAGGCACTCTAGTCCATATTTTAAACTCTGCTTCCCTCTCTAAATCAAGTGGTATCCTGTTAAAAAGGAACAATGTGTTCAATATGGAAAACGTGCAGAAGCCATGAGCATTAAGGGGTATTTCAGCACCACTCATCTCTGTTTTGTTGTCACTGTGATCCTAAGAATGCATGAAATTATATTCTGTTCTTGATATCGTTGCCTTCCAAGGTGAATCTTTGACAGTTCACTCCTTAACTCCTTCCTGCTTCCCCCTTCAATCTACTTAAAACCCTCTCCTCACCTTTACAGACTATCCTCTCTTCAGATAATTACAGACACTTCTGCTTAAAGTATTGCATTGAAGCAGTGAATGATTAACTGCATTCATCAACATCTGGCACATCTTCTACACTCAAACATGCTGTCTTCATAAAAATCTCATAAATGTTTTAGAAGTGGAACCCAAAAAATCTTATTTGAGAAAGTGAACACCCACTTACCTTGAAATGTGGACTGAATGTATAGAGGAATGTTTCACCAGTGCCATAGTAATGGTCACTAAACCTGAAGGGATGTGTAGCATACGCTCCAAATATCTGTCAGAATAAAATTATTACATTACTTTTGTGGACAGTGCAAAATCCAAGAGAAAAAATCCCAAACATTTCAAAGTACTTTCTAAGATCAACTGAGCTGATTTTCATGTTAGAAGAACCAACTAGTGAAGTTTGTTAGATGTGCAAGTATTCCTCCACATCTTCTGTATTCTGCAAGTTAAAAGCCAGATGACAACAATGGCAGCAGGATTGCTGACTCTAGGAGCTACTGAAGAATGAGACCTCCAGGGAGGCATTGTTTGTCACAGCTTAACTGAGATACCTAAGAAAGGTACTTCCAAAGGCACTACTGCACTCATTGCAATTCTAAAGCCTTTATTAGTGCTGAAGTACTTGCCAGCTGTAATTCAAGTTTAGGCAGTAGAAAATATAAAAGAATACACCAATGTCTTATTTTGGCTTGACATCACAGTATGAGTAGCATTTCATAATGATCACTTTTCATGATGTTTCCCTTTCGGCTCCACCCCCCCAGAACAAGCTCTCCTTACCTGGTTGTCCATATCCTTGATGACAAGGAGAACGGGGCTGTCGAGAGAAGCTGACTTGCGGTACAGAGTCTTCAGGCTGGTGCCATGCTCCAGCGTGCTGTATGCCAGGCGCCACGGATAGCCCTGCACCCGTGCGGGCAAGCGCCGGGCAAGCTGGGCAGGGGGCAGGGAATGAGGGAAATGGTTACACAAGCAGCACAGGCACTGAGCCAGCCTATTCTCCTTCTCACACTCGACAGAGACAGCACCACATCTGCTGTCTGCTGAAGGAAACCTGAGGGTTTTCCAGCCATACCTGCTCTATGTGCATGTTCTCCAGGAGAGCGCTGTGATGCTTTAAGATAGGCAAAGTATCATCATCATCTTCTTCTTCATAGTAACTGCAAACGCTCTTTCTTCGTTTAGCTTCTTCTACAGTAATGATCTGTGGCAAGAGAACAAGTGTCCAACCTAAAGCATAGCTCTTACACCATCAATCCTCTGTTGAAGTCAATTAATTTAAAACTTTCTCCTCGGCTGTCACACTGTATGGAGCAAAATCACCATATGGGATGGTTTTATCAAGCATAGGTACCCATAAGAAAATGGGGAAAATCTTAACTGGCAAGGTGTCTTTGTGACTGCAGGACAGTCAAGGTCTTTATAAAATACATTCCTAGTTGAAAATTATCAAACAGCTCTCTGGAAACTTCTGTTTATTCCTTTAAGACTTTTTAATATTGTAATATTTTAAAAGGTGAGTCCATATAAATATTTCTAATATCAGGTTTGAATTGACATACTTAAAAATCAAAGCACAGACTTCTCTCCAGTAGATACAGATAAGTCCCACTAACTTTTCCCATAAAGCTAGAAATAAAATGAGCATGCGAAACCATGCACCTAATGCTTGTCTATAAAAGGACTCAACAACCTACAAGATGCTCAGAGAGACAGGGGACAAACTCTGGACTCCACATGGCATGAGTAGCAAACAGGAGCCCAAATGTGGCATGGGGCAGGAGCTTCCAGGCTGGCAGCACCCATAGTGCCCAGAGCTCCCTGCAGAGAGGAGGAAATCACCTCATCCATCAGCAGCAGCAGTCCAGGTGTCCTGGCTCTGGACAAGCTGCTGCTGGGGTGCTCAGCCTCATGGCTGGCAGAGGGCATCACCTGGCACAGCTGGAAAGCTGCCAACCCTTCAGTGCAGCTCGGGGCACTTGGCAAGTGCCAGGAGCCTCAGCTCTGCACAGCAGTGGGAGGTGAGATGAGACTCGCTGTGTCCAGCAGTGGGGCTTTGGCTGGGGCTCAGTGCTACCACGGCACAGAGGAAGCAACAGCAAAAGCTCCAAAATGGAGCTGACAAGAAAGAAAAGAGGAAGCAGCAAGGCCTAGCTACAAAACAAACAGGAAACCATAAACCACCTTTTCCTTCCATGAGTGTATCACCACAGTGGTCTTGTCTTGGAGCAGGAATCTCAAGATGCAGCTGCAGAGCCCACTGTGCACTCTGCTATGCACCTCGCTGCCAATGAGGCTTCCAAATGGCTTTCATGTTACACACAGATCAAGTTTTGCATAATTGCTCCATGCCTTCAGGATCACTGGTTAAATTTGCAGAAGCTGTCAACAGTCGAGACAATTGGGAAGAGATGCCTGGAGATCCTACACACACCTGCCCCTCAGGCAAGAAAGCAAATGCGCTGGACTGACTCCAGCTGTGGATTTAACCACACAACAAAGCACAGAAGTTTTTCATGACGACCAGGACCGGTGAGGAGTTCACACAGCCCTAATACCATCAGTCACACCTGGCATCCCCAGTGGGATGAGAGCTACACATTGCTGCATGCACTCATGTCCAGCCCATGCTCTCCTGCAGCTGCTTGGAGCTGAGCAGGGCACCTGGGCACTGGCACTCCAATAATGCAGGGTCAGGAAAAGTGAGGAAGGCAGGATCACAAGGCAAAATCCAGCTTGCAGAACTAACACTGCTATGTGCCCCTGCACACCTGAGCAGTTACAGGTATTCCTGCCCAAGAGACTGCAAGGGCTCTACAGCTTCATCCTGTCCCTCTGGCCTCTTCTTCTGAGACCACATATAATCCTGTGCTGGAAAATTTTTCATATGGTCAATTTCAGGAAAGATTTGCACTGCAAAATTAGGATAATTAAAAAACAAAAAAACACCCCACAACAAACTGTTCAAAGAAAACAATCTTTCTACTTTTATCATTGTTCTTTTTTCACCTTCTGAGTGGTTTGCCTTCCCTCCTCATCTCCCACACCATTATTGTATATATTTTTTTCAGTTAACACCTTTTTCGCCTTAAATCGAAAGTACCCAACTCCCCTTTTGATGACTATCTTTTAGGAATAGTCTCCCCTCCAGGAGTGGGGGAAAATTATCAACCAACAGCAAATCAACCAACAAGAGGTATCTGTAGCAAAATACAACCAAACTCACACAGGCAAAACCTATTAACACAGTTGTAAATTGACTCCAGAGACAGACAAGCCCCCCCTCTTCTCTGCATACACACCTATTCAGTCTCTGAACTGCACATGTGAATGAAGTTCAGTCAACAACTGTAGAAGGAGGCATCTGCAAGATCAGGTATTTACAGACCACACAAAAGCAGAAATGGATGAAAAGAATCGACCACTACAGAAACCAGATCTACAAAATCTTTCAAAGATTTTATAGGACCAAGGAAGGAAGATACCTGAGGTGGAAATGCCCCCTGCCTGAGTGCAGAGCACATTTATTGCTAGGACAGAAGTACTGTCATCAGATTCACACTGTTCAAATGGGAAACAATTCAACATACCTCCACAAAAGGTTCCTCCTGGTCCGGTCTGGCACAGTAAACAATTCGAATATTCAAAGGCATTTGTCTCTGTTTCATCATCTAGCAGCTTATTTCGCAGTACCCACTACTCTACCCCTGCTCTAGTGGCAGAGTTCTCAGCCACAAGTGTGACAGACAGCTACTGGCTATGGCATGCTGTGATAAGATTGCTTATATGCTTCTCTACAATTAGAGTTTCTGTTTCCCCGCAAGGGAGAGTGAAACTTTCACAGTCATCATGCCCAAATTTGGACGTTATTCAATAGAGATTTCCTGGCAGCCCTACTTTAAATTGGTAAAGCTGGAATGTATTACAAATAAAAGAGACACACCTCTAAAAGCAGTTTCCAGCTAATTCTTCCTTCCAATAAATATCTAAATAAAACAGTGAGAGACAAGCTGCCAGTGTGGCCAGACCTCTCCTACATCTGTTCTTCGGATCGCTGACTCTCCTTCATTTCGGTTTTATGAAAACAGCATGCAAATAACTGAACAGTGAAATCTAGTGCAATGTATGACTGCACTCAGCTCTAAGCAACACAAAGAAGGCTTCTTTTTTTCCCCCCATCTTTCAGTTCACAAAGCACCAACATTGAGAAACTACAAAACTGTAAAACTATTAGCTCCTTGGGAATAGAAGTTGCTGCATTTCAAATGACAAGTCCCACTTCCAAGCTCCATCTTTCAACAGAACATACTTTGACAAAAATAGTCAAAAAAAAAAAAAAAAAGAGGGCAGTAGAATTTAAAGAAAACAAGTTTATGTTTAAGACAAATAATCAGATAACTTTTTTAATCACCATCAAGATATTTCCCACTTTGGGATTCGTCTTTTTCATTTATTCCATATCCTTAGCACAGAAAGTGTTTGAGCATTCAGAAATATGATTTTTTAAATGTGTGCAAGCTTGTTTCTCTTAGAAACTAGGCTTTGTATGCAGAAGAAAGACATAACAAGCACAAGCATGCCGAGTGGTTAAAATAGATTGCAAAAGACCACACGTGAAAAAGCCAAAGTCCAATGATAAAACTTATCCCACTTACACCCAATATTCAAACAGTACTGCTGTGTGCGCCAGAGTAGCACGGGTCTGGCTCATCACCACGCACCAATCCATTTCAACCAGCACACAGGAGTCTGGGTTAGTGTTTACGTGCATATATAGATTTTGAAGATTTTATTTATAGCACATAAATACATTAGGAAACACATTAAAAATTTAGCAATGCTGACAACATACGCCTGTATGGCTTTGCAAAAGATTAATATCACATGGTCAAAATATTTACACAACTTCTACTGGTTGCACACCAGAGAGCTCCCAGTTGTTTACCTGCTCTTTGTAGGGAGAGAAAAAAGGAAGACTGAAGGAATATGAGTACATTTCTGAGACAGACGCAAGCCTTAAGAAGACCTCTATATAAAGCAGCAACTGCTACAAAGAAATACCGTGAAAATCCTCAAAATAACAACTGCTGAGATTCTTAGCACAGGGATGCGTACTTGATATGCACATGCTTCATGTAAATGCAGAAAGGACTCACCTCCCAGCTTTTAGTAGTGGGCTCACTAAAGAAGTTGTCAATCATGTCAAGCTCCTCCTTTTCTACCACAACAAAACCTTGCTCTTTGGCATCTTTCCCATATATTTCTGGTGACCACTGAACAAAAAATGTGTACAAGTGATCCACCCTGTGAAGAGAAGAGGAGGAGACAACCATTGTTCAGTGGTCCATGAGTACAACACTGTCATGTAGCACAGAGGTTTTGCCCAATGACAAAGCAGGGACAACCACACAAACAGGATACCTGTGTACCTCCACCCTCACTTACCACACAAAGCAACAGCTCCCTCCACCTGGGAGCCTGAACCACTTCAAGGTTTCTCTGATTTCACTCCCCACAATGTATTTTTCTCCTCCCTTTGCTATATGCAAGACCAAAGCATCATGGTAAAGCAATGTGACTTGTCCAGTCCCACACAATTCATATTAAGAAGTCAAATTGATTGGTATTACATCATACTCCCAAAAGCTGACTCCATAAAACATTCACTTTACCCATTTAGTTTGACCTGCAGCATAAAACAAGCCATGAGATCACCAGTGATGTCTACACTACAGTTCCAGCTGCCCTTTAAAAGTTATAGAGGCTAACCACAAAACAATCTTCATTCTCTTAGCATTATGAAAATAAGCTGTTACTGACAGCTTTGCTAATGATATAGTACCAGCAGCACATGCTCTTACATAAATGTAGTCAGCTCTCAGCCACTGTCTTTAAAAAGATGTTCCTTTACAACATCCATAACAAACCATGAAACAGTTTCTGAAGAAGGAATTAGTGTAATAAGTTAAAACGAACACATGCAATTTCAAACAGCAATACAACAGTGGATCCACTATACAAGAAGTTGAATTGCCAACAGAAAAACCAGACCCACAGTAAAGAGGGCAGATAGAAAGATAGTAAGTGCTTATGACATTTGATCCTTCTTCAGCTTTTCACCAGAAGGTTATGTCCAGCAATGCCTTGATCACAGAAAAGAGGAAAAACCTTAGAGAAATTTAGACATTCCCCCCCCCGTATTTCAAGTGACTTGGATTTATATGAATGCACAAATAATCTTAAAATACCATTTCAGCACTGTTACAACCTGTTAGGATCACTAGTATAATTCCAGATTTTTTCAAATGAGTCTACAAAAAGAATAAAGGATTTACTTTGCTTCATCATGGAAATGAAAAAGGAATAAATTAGCATTGCTCACAGAGGCTTCAGAAAGAGCAGTCTGATGATCTCTTTGCTAACTAATTTGAGCTTTAACTGAAAGAGAAAATTGACTTGAGCACTGTGTATTTTATGTACAGTAGTCCTACTCCGGAAAGCTAACTACGTAATTCCTACAAATCCCTCAGAAAGGACAATAAAATAGTGGTTGCTGCTGTCTGGCTAAGATCAGTTTGAAAGAATGCTTATGCAGGTGGATGAAGGAGAGCAGCACACTTGTATATCAGAATCACAGAATGTATTTATGTTTTAAGCCACCTCTGGAGATCATCTCTGCTTATAGCAGAGCTAACTTCCAAGTTAGGAGGTTGCACATTCTTGTCCATTTGCAGTTGGAAAATCTCCAACAGTGATTCTACAAGTTCTCCATGCATAGCCCATCTCCTGGGTTTTTTTCTCTTTTACCTAATCATGATTTCCTCTGAAGCATGTAGCACGTGATCTGAGAAGGGTCTGGTGCCATCCTACATTTTCTTTTTCTTGTCCCCTCACCTTCTTTTTTAACCAAGTGTCTAAAAGGAAGAGGGGAATAATGACCACCCAAGTTGTCTGGTTGTTCTTCTTTACTTGAGCCAGCAAGAAGCAAAGCTTTCATGACAGCAAGGACACACCACTGACATGTTCCATTTGCTCTCAACTCCCCCAGCTCCTTTTCTGCAGAGCTACTCCCCAGGCCACCCGTCCCCACCCTACTGCTGCAGGGACTGCTCCATCCCAGGTGCACAACTTTTGCATTTGCTTTTCTGAGCTGTCAGCCCACTGTGTTGAGGCCCCTCTGAACAGCAGCCCTGCCCTCCCATTATGAGCACTCCCCAAATTTTGTGTCATTCCCCAAAATGACAAAGGTGTGTTCTGTCTCAATGTCCACGTCACCAATGAAGGCATTAAACAGTATCAGTCCTCAAGAACACCGCTTGTACCTCGATGCCACTCAGACTAACTACCAACCCTTTGAGCCCAATGGTCCGGCCAGTTTTACAACTAGCTGTAACCTACCTGTCCAGGTCACATCTTGCCAGTTTGGCTATAAGGATACTATGGAAGATTGTGTTGAAAGCCTTAGTAATGTGATGGTAAAACAACAATCCATTGCTCTCTCCTTGCTCAAGGAGCTAGCAATCTCAAACAGAAAAGTTATTTGGTCAGTAGAAAAGCAATTTGCCCTCGGTAAATATATGACAGCCGATCCTGATGACTTCTTTCCCTCTATGTGCTTGGAATGGTGTCTGTAAGGACGTTCTTCTCAGGGACTGCAGTGAAGCTTGACTGCCCTGTCCTCCCACATATTTTCCTTGATTTTTCTGACAATGGTTGCAGCATTTGTCTTTCCAATTATTAAGGAACACTACTGGTGAACACAACCTTTCAAAAGATGATAGAAAGCAGCTTCGTAATAACATCAACCAACTTCCTCAATATACTCAGAATACTTCCTGTCAGGTCCCATGCACTTGTATATGCTCAGTTTATTTAAGTAGTACATAACTAAGTTTTTCCTCTGCAATGGACAGTTGATAAATAAATCCAGACACTCCAGATTTAAGAAGCAACAGCATCAAATAGAAACAGGTGATTATAAAGGTGATGTCATTCTGAAAAGGGATGTTCTGCTAATAAAATTCTAGCATTATGCTACAGTGGTATTTCCAAGCTCACAACTGAAAATATTTGAGCCAATTTTTAAATTGAAAAACCACTTCATGAGGAACTTTCTTACAGCCAACTTGACAGCTGCAAGAAAATTTATCCTAGAACTCAATAGCTGTTCTGGTGATCACATGCTTATGGGTGTATCATGCACTAACAGGGAAACATCAATAAAACAAAGTACTTGGAAATAGACAACTATAGAAACTTGAAGTCAGTAACTCCAGAAAGAAAATATTCAAAAGGCTCTAAGTCCAACCACTGTTCCTGGCCCAGAGAAAGAAATTAATCCAGAGACGTCCTATGACTTTGTTATAAATGTGCCTGACTAAATGATGATTCTTCACAAATCTTATGAGGGCTGAGGTATTGTAAGCCCTCATATGCTTTTATGAGCTTATACAGACTTCTATGACCCCTCATTAGAAGACATTAAGCTAGAGATATGAACAGGTTTTCATAGATTTCCTCTGTACGGCTTTATATCTTATTATTAGGAGTCTAAGAGTAATCTCCTTGTAGAAGGCTAATTCAAAAGGATTCTAAATCTAAGTTTTATGCAACCTATTCCATTCCATGAACAGGTGCATGGAAGAATGATCCTTCAGCAACAGGATCCTGTTAATCATTTTCCCTTTATGCAAAGCCCTGTGTAAGTGCATGGAAGCATCATCTAAGTACTGACTCCAGATAGCTGTGCTGCAAGTTCTTCCAGGTCTCAGCTTCAACTGTGTTAACTACAGGTTGTTACACACTAGCAGGAGTTACAACCCAGCAATATCTTGCTCTAGAAAAGGAAATCCCACAGAAACAGTAACAAAAACAAAACCAAAACTTACCCAAAACCAAAAAGGTCAACGGGGCAGGGTGCTAAAATTGAAACAGACAAACAAGCCTCAACTCCTCTCGCTTTTCCTCCTTGAAAATCTGTCTGCTTTCAAGAAAGAAACTTGAAAGATGCCCTCTCAGCAGCATGATCTCAGTGCAGTGTCTTTTACATCAACTTCAGTGCAAATTACGCATTCATAAACCAAACCTGTTTGCAAAATTTACACTATGGAAAATTAAAGAGGTTTACTTCTTGACTGAGGAACTAGTCAATGCTATTATTTACAAACAAAGAAATTCTGCATTACTATCTCGGTCTTGGTGCAAGGCATTTTCCTCTGCAAGGTCTTGAGGAAATGTGTGACCTACTTACTGAACTACTACTACTCAAAATCCACTAGGGTGGGAAATCTACATACCATTTAAACATAAATCCACATAGTAAGAGCACACACAGACTTACCCTCTAATACTGTGAGCTGCACCCATTGCAAAACTTCCCAGTAAAAGAATCAATCTCTCTATTCGTGTCCAAGAGCGTGGGTGCCCCTCTGCTCAGCTGAACCTGGCAAGAAGCTGCCCTGCACTGAGTGGTCTGTATATAAGGCAACTCAAGATGCCCAGCACACGCTCTGTGTGCTGAGGTGAGCACTGCTGTGACCAAGGAGGCAGCACAAAGCAGTGCTGCAGTCACTGATTAACTCAGCCATGCTGTGCTGGTCTCGGGGCGACGTGTGCCGGGACACATGCGGCGCCTGGGAAGCCACGCATGGGGAGAGAACACCTACAGCAGGCACAAAAGGCAAATGAGACTTAAGATTTAGTGACAGCCTTTACAAAGAGCCTCAAAGTTCTTCTTTCTGTATTAATAAAGTTTCCAGAGGCTTCCAATTAAAAAAAAAAAATTTAAAAGTACTGGGCTCAGAAAGCAGCAGCAGCCTGCACACGGAAGAGCAGCTCTGCTGGGAGCTGTGGGCTATGGGGCCGAGGCTGAAAATGGAGCTGTTTTCACAACTGATGACAGAAGCTGTTTTAACAGCAAACACTGTGACTGTGGAAAAAATGTAATTAAAAGCAAATCAGAGGAAGATTTAGCTTACATTAAATATAGACACGCAGACCAATTTTTTTCACAATCTCTCTCCAGGTTTGGACTGTTTTTTTTATTTTGTTTTTTTTTTTTTTAGTTACTACAAAGCATTAAGATGCTGTACAAGCTACTGTGACTGGACAAAGTGTTTTATTTATGCTGCTTTGTGGCCAACAAGATGAGAATGATATTCTTGACATTTTCACACATGAATATAAACTGCATTCCAAATAGTTTTAAATTTAGTAAATTATCTCACATTTTGTCTAAAATACATTGCAAAGCTATCCCAAACAACCTACTATTCATGGCACTCTCAAAATGCAACACTTATGCTTATATTCTATACAATACTGATGCAAGAATATCCCCAGCAGGTAGGAAGTGTTTTGTTTTGCTTTGGGAAAGCATCCAAGAGCTTGGAGAAAACACTGTCTTGTTCAAGAGGCAAAGACACATCTTGCATTAATACAAAGGAGTGGGTCTCACATTTAATTTCTGATCCAAGTTCTACTTGATCTTTCATGCAAATCTGTGATGTTAAAACAGGCATGAATAGCACCAAAAAGACCCAATCTTACAACCAGTCATTCACCACTACTTTTGATCAAGATCCAAACAGCAGCCCTGACATCAAAGCTCTCGTCTGTCAGCCAGCATGGCCAGGTGCTGCTGCAGCAGCTCACTGCAGAAGTTACTTTTTCCTTATTATAAAAACTGGAATACAAACCAGTTGTCAACACTTCAGTTTATATATGGATTAGGTCTGCTCACCATTCAGAAAGCTTCTGCTCATAAAAGGACAAGAAGAAAAGCTGTTTTCCAAGTCTGTGGTAAGAAGCTTGATAGATTTACCTTTTGCACAGAGCAATTATTAGAGATGACCTCAGTCAGCTCAGCAGCTTTATTCACTGTTAGCTACATTATCCCCAAAGCAGTAACTGACCTTGTGTTGTATTATGGCATCACTTCAACTCCTTGAAGTATTTTCTCACACTTTAACCTAGAATTTTCTGAACCCACCCTTTTGCAATCCCCGAGGAGTCAAGGACTGGGATCCGCAGATAGCAAGCAACCCAAAAGTTATCCAGATACTCTCCCAAGGGCCGCATTCCAGCTGGATTAAACCTCTCCCTCTCCTCCATGAAGAGTTCTAGGACAGCAACTTCCACACTACTACAGACAGTCAAAACACTCCTTTTTAAACCACAAAAAATATAAACACTTAAATCAACACACATGCTACATATTTGAAATTATAATTATTAAATAAAAATTATTTAAAAAAAATTTACTGCATCTGAAAGAGACACCTCTGAGATGGATCACAAGTCCAGATTCCTTCTTTCTGGTATCTAATTTACCAGAATTACTGATTTTGGTTCATCAACAGACCAGAGAATTGCTCTAGCTGCCTTCTGTCAAGAAAAGGATCACATATTTGATTCCTCACAGCCAGTGAAAATTCTTAGGTGATTTATGTGGAAAATCACAGACCTCCACTTTTTTAGTTTGTTGTTTGTTTTTTTCTAGAGTACTATTTATGCATTAATACACATCTACAGGAACACATGTTATGTTCCTCAATTTTACTGCAAAGGGACTATTTTTTAATGGGACAAAAGACAGAAATACTCAGACAGAATAACCTGTTTAGTTAGGAGTGCCTCCCTTTTCCCACATGATGCCCTTTGCTCATATGAAATAGCTATTTTTTTAAGCACTGACACCTTAGTGCATTTTATGATGCTCCAGCCACTACTCCCTTTTCCCCCTTTCCCTCACTTCCTAGACTACAGCTGAAACCCTGATCATCTCCCATTTTTATCATATGTTAGCTGCACTTATATCACTCTTTCCATCTTCAAGTGGCACCTGAGCCCTTTTTTCTTCCTACTGAGAGCCATATTAGACCAGCAATAAACACTGCTTTATGTCACTGGCATGCAATGAAATGAGGGCACCCCTCAGCATCCCTGCTGCACTTCATACCTTGGACCATGCAGGGAATGCCAGATTCAACTCTAGAAAGCACTACAGATTTAAAAAGTAACAGACAGACATTTCTGTGCTAAGAGGAGTGCAGCTTACCTTTCCCGAGGAACAGCAAACCAGTACTCTGGTTGCTTTATCTTTTTACTGTATTGTTGAGACATGGTCGTGCTCTGAGACACAAAGGACTTTCTCATGGGCTTGCCTACTTTAATGCACAGAAACATTGGAGGAGTCTTGCTCTTCTCCTCTTTTGAAGGAAGCATATCTGAACGAGACACAAGAGAAATGGTCTGCTTACAAGAAAGTACAAATACTGCAGCTGATAAAACACTGTGACCAAGATTAATAATCTTGTGCAAAGGAATACTCAGAGGCACCATACACAGAATTACAGCTGACTTTAACAGCACAACCGGTTTAGTAAACCACGTTCATCCTAAACTGAGGCCATTTATTCCCATTTTGTCACAGCCTGTATCCCCCTCAACAGTACAGCTATGTACAGAACAGCCCTGTAAAGAAATAGGTAAGATGACCTGGCTGGGTGCTGCCTGCAACATGAAGCAGGCAAATAAAGGGGACATGTTTGGGTCCCAAAAACCCATCCAGCTGATGGGTAATCTTGCATGCACACACACACAAAAAGCCCAATCAGTTTCTCGACTCTTTCAGTCACACAGCCATACAAGCAGCTTTTGTCTGCACAAGACAGGGCCAAGCCTAGAAGCAGTTTAAGCTCCTTAAATTGCTAATATGAAAAAAAAAACCTGCTTATTAAACTACAGCCTCAATCACACTGAGGTTGCCTTCTTTGTTTTAGGCATACACATACAGCCAAATACAACCAGCAAGATATAAACCCTTACCAAAAAAAAAAAGGAAAAATCATTTTAAGAAGAACTGTTCTTAAAATAAAGACTTCCACTTTAATCATCCCCCACCACTTGACACGAATCAAGGGTATGTCCACTGGTTCATTACATTACCCAGAGAGGAGCATCAATGCTCCAGGACAGACTAGTGCTTAAAGGCACTGGGCTGCCATAGAAATGGTAATATGTGTGCACACGCTCTGAACAGAGATTTCTTTCTGTTACATGCTTTCCTGGAACAGCCTGAATTATTTCTGATAATGCAACGACCAATCAGGAAAAAAGTGATCAGTCAGTAGGATTATACATGTATTCCTGTTTATCACTTCTTTAAGGGTTTCCATAGCATGAGAGACACCAGACACAGGCCAATAGTGTGAAGAATACTTTGGTACCCTTTGGTACCTTCATAGCAGTGCTCTATTACTTTGGATACTATCAGAAACCCACTGACAGACTTCAATGAGGCAACAGGGGTTACCAGTGTGGAGTGACAATTCCTAGGCCATGAAGTGTCCCTGCCAATACTGAACTGGATGACATCTCACTGTCCTTCTTAAAGCCAGCAAACAGAAGTAAAGATTATGTAAAGAGTGATCAATGAATGTGGAAAGAGCACACAAGCTACTTATCAAACTACAAGCTTAGAGAATTTGAAGATAGCAGATAACATAAAATTAAAATACACAAAGAGTAAAAAAGAGACCAGGCATTACAGAAAGAGGGAATCTAGAGTAGAAGGCTGTCAATTCAAAGGTTACCGTCATAATGCTGTCCAAGTCTCAGAGGAAACAAGGATAACCAGACACCTACCTTCAATTGGCACTTGAATTTTCTGCAGCAGCCACAGTCTGATTTCTGATTGATTGTCTAACTGTGTTTCTTGACAGGTCTTGTCTATAGCTGGTACTAATGAAGAGTCCACAGACTCTTTCAGATCCTTTTCCTCTGCAGCTGCTGAGCTGATTTCTAATGAAGGTGCTTTCCTTTCAACACAGCAGGAATCAAGCTCCATACTTTTAACTGTATGGACTTCATTAGCTTGGGACTTTGAACAGCTAAGTGTAAGGTCTATGCCAATTGCTTTATTGTTTTCACCTTTCTGGATTTCAGCCTTGTGTAAATCTTCAGATGACTGAGACCCACTTCCATCTTTATTGAGGTAAAATTCAATAAGTTTATCTTTCTCTAGCTCTTTCTTAGTGTCCAATTCAGTCTCCACCTTACCTGTCGGGGAACTGACACATTTGTTTACTTCTGGAATAACATCTTGCTTTTCACACAGCTCTAAGTCTAAGTCAGCTTTAGGTTCAATACTGTCCTTTTTTTCCAAGGAATCAACTGTCAAGTGCTCCTGGACTTCTGTAGTAGGTTTGGTTACCTGCTGCTTAGTTCTCAAGTCCCTGGGGTCAGCCAGCAAGCCTTCCATTACTGAGATTTTCCTGTCCAACCCTCTATCCATACGAGATGATGTCTTTTCCAGCTCAATTAAGCCATGCTCTCCTCCTAGAGGGGATTTTTCTTTGGTATCTGAAGCATTTTTTTCCCTGGAAGGGTCCTTGGTACATGAATCCACATCAAACTTTTCCAAATGTTCAGTGGCAGTGATGTTGTTGGGAAACTCCAGAGACTTTGATTTGATTGAGCCGGTACTCTCTGATGACTGAAGAACTTCAAAATCAGAAGACTTTTCCTTATCTGAAGGCTTTATCTGTTTGGCACCCAGAGCAACAGATGCATCCCCATTCTGCTGCCTCTTTTCCTTGCTAAGGGATTTGAATTTGCTGAAAGGATTGATATCTTTCTCAGAGGACAGGTCTTCCCATTCTCCTGGCCTGTACAGAGGACAAAGATCCTTTGGTATGTCACTGTCAGGGGAAATGATGGATGTACATACGATGTTAAAAGCAAAATGGAAACAGAAAAAAAATGAAAAGAAAACTAAATATCAACTTAACTTAAACCGTGAAACTCAACGAAAAACAACTTTCTCCAAAATAAACATACAGAACTGGAAATAAGTGACTTTAAAGACAATGGAGAAAAAAGTATAATACCAAAATAAAATGAGTAAACCACTTGGCAGACTGTGCCACGTGGGTGAAGAAATGTTACACGTGTAATAAGAATGTGCAAGTCATCAGAAGTTCAGTAACAAAAAAAACACAGGACATGTATTTAGCTGCTGGAATTTAATTCAAATCATATGAGTATTGTAATTTCCCACACCTGACAATGAGTCAACATCTACAACCATCCATGCTTCCCTAGTCAGTACAAATTTATTTCTGAGAAAAACAAATCGGAGATAAGATGTATCCTGCTTGAACACGTTTACTGCAAAACAGTAACAGGCAACAGAGTTAGTAGCTTTCTTCTTTAATTTGTCTCCATTATTCAAATATACTGTTTGAATGCAGGCTTCCCCAAATATTTTTTTAAAGCAGGACAATCATATAACATTTCAAAATGGAAAATTCTGAAAAAATGTATCAGCATAAAACTTGAGCTCTTTGTTACTGCTAAAAAGTCTGAGGAGAATGAGAATACAAGATCCTCATGACTTAAAAGTTGCTAAGAAGCTATTACACACTCCAGTAATGAGTGTAACAAGTATTGGAAAGTTTTTCTTGAAATGAGAAAAGGGAGGGAATTCAATGAATTTAACTGATCAAGCAGGTATTGCCTATAAGAACAAAACCCTGCTTAGAACAAATAGATAAGCAGAGCCTGGTCTGTGCATAAATGAAAGTAGCCCACCCCAGAAGGTCTATTATGTATTATAGATTATAACTATTAATGTATTTCTGGTTCTGAGATAGAAGTAGTCCACAGTCTGGTGGTTCTTTTAAGTCCTGAAGATGGCAGCTAAGGTGCTGTTATCTTCAAAAGGTTCAAATACTCCTCTGAGAACAGTCCTGACAGCACAACAATGGTCCAAATCTAAACCTCTTCACATCCATTGAAATAGCCCTAGAGACGGGTCAGTGCGAGAGCCCAACCATGGCATACCACAAATGCTTTTATTAATTACTGGTTTGTACTGGTCTCCTTTGCACTTTGGTTCTCATATTCATGACTCATTTGTGTTTAATGTCACTTTAGTGTTCTAAAGTGGAAGAACAACACAAGTGAATCACACCTTTGCTGGTACTTTACTCTTGCTGCAGTAAAACTCCTCCTCTCAATTCCCCTCTCCCCCAGCCCTTTTCCATGACCCTTACTAATAATCTGCAAATGTAAGCTCAGGGAAGAACACTCCTTACGATGGCAATGCATCTTTAATCTTCATGTGAGAGATGTCATTGTAGAGCGCTATTGAGACAACCTCCTCCATGGGGCAGATGAGCCCATATTCTTCACAGCCATTCTCAATCACCAGAGGATCAGACTTATGTGGGTCGAACATGATATTGTTTGGAGTTACTATCATGACTCCTCCAACGACGCCCTAAAACAGGAGAAAAAGGAGTCAGCAGATCACATGTAATGCACTCATCATTGGGTACTGGATTTTAGGCTACTATCCTAAAAAGCAAAACCACTTTCCTGCCTCTTTATACTGTGTCATGCAGTGTTTGCTAGCAAAATACTTTGCTTTCCAATTGCATCAAGTCAGACATTGTAAGGAGAGCAAAGACAAAAATATCTTAGCAACATCCAAGCTCCTAGATGATAAGTAAGCACATCTGAACTACTTAATTTTCAATTCTGACTGCTATAAGTTAAAAACGTGATTGCTAATCAATCTCAGACAAAACAGATTAGTGGATTTATTTAAAAAAAAAAATTATAGCATTTTACTCTGGATGCAACCACCTTAATTTGATCCATGAATTTACATGCAATCAGCACACCTGAATGCAGTCTTACTCATGGAAACATCCAGGTTACTATGCCAAGCTACATTAGAAGTTCCCTTGATCTACCTTCCCAGAGGTAGATGCAAAAACCTTCTTCACACAGGGATCTGAGACAGCTTCTTCCTAACCTCGAAACAGCTCCTACCATTGGTCCAAGCATATTCTGCACAGCTGTAGAGGACTCATTTAATTCTTCAAAATGTGCTCTAGCCATGGATTTGATAAAAAGCTGCTGCATCAGCCATTATTCAGCATCAATCCATGACAACTGACCATTTTTCAAGGTTGAAAAGGAAGATTTCCACTGTCTTGCTTCTGCACCCTCTCCTCCAGATGAACTACAAAATTCACCAGACCAACTCAGAAGCTGTGTGTAAATCATGATATCTGACGAATGGGATACACAGATTAACTGGAGTGATCCACACTGCAGATACTACTAATTATCCAAGGTCATCTGCAAGGCAAGCCAAGGAAGGCTCATAAACAGGCAGGTAAAAGACCACAAGCTTGGTTTGTGGGGCTTTTTATTCAAGCAGTAAGATGTGAAGGGCTGTGAGCCCTTGGCACGGGAGCCCTCTGCACTCCCTTGGAGGAGAGAGGCCTGAGGGCAAGACGACTTTCCCCAGAGATAAGAAACCTTCCTGGGGTCATGGTGAGAAAGTGAACCACCCCCAGCATGCCTTGTTTCTTTATGGTAATAGCCTGTACCCAGTTGGCTAGTTGGTTTCTACCCCACCCCCTGCCTTTTCCAGAAAAGCCCCCTGTTTCTGCCCCTGATCAGGGAGCCTTTGTCCCTGGCGTTCCCTTCACAGGGGCTGCTGGACAGTAAAAGCTGCCTCCATGGAACTGCCAAGCGAGGCTCCTGTCTCTCTGTCCCCGCGTTTGCCTGGGGTGATTTCACAAAGAGCTGAATCACAAGAGCTGGTATCACTTGTAGCAGAGAAATCACTACACCTGCTGAAATCCCCTGCTGCCCAGGGAGGCCTGCCACTGCCCCTGGAGGAGTTGTTCCTTGCAGGACGCTCTCTCTAGGAAGGTGGCAACACACCGGGCTGTCCACCCCCGGCCCCCTGAAAGCGATAGTAAGCTGATGGCTTGGCACTGGCAAACAGGCACATGAATGCCTGCTCCTTTATAAAGCAAAATCTGTCCATATTTCCCATTTGCTTCTCCTGTATGACTCGGTTGACAAGCTCGGTTTGTGTCTGGATGACAGAATCAAAACAAAGTGCAGAGGCTTCTCCCAGAAGCCAGAAGACCATACATCAGTAGGCTGCACTTCCCACCCAGCAACTGCAGGAAGCAAGGCAACAAGGGATTTAGCTACACTGGCAAAGAAGCCATCTCATTTTTGATTGCTCTGACTGCAAATTACTTTTTCTGTCCTGCAGCCACAAAATTGGCAATCTGTATCCCCTGTACCTGACAAGCATCACATAGCAAAGTGACAGTATTGCCCTAATTTACATGCGAGATATCAAGTAGTTCTCTGTTACGTTCTACAAAATAGCAGACTGTAAAATTGCAGAGTTGTTAAGCACAGTCTACAACCACTCAATGCAAAAAGAACCCAGAAACTGTAAGTGTAAACACATCCATCTTACAAAAGTCAGGACTAAGGGAAAAAAAAAGTTGAAACAACAACGATTAGCATCTCCAGTGTTATAAATTCCAGAGAACTTGAAAACCCAAACACGCAGACAAGCTAACTGTAACCAGAGTCAACAAGGACAGATATATCAAAGCAGGCAGTTCAGGAAGACGGTGTCTTGCGACCTTGAGAAGTGGGCTAAAATGCTACCCAAGCTTTGTGCCTTTACTTCTAAAACAGTTGCTGTAATTTAGAATTGCAGTCCTGGCACATGTTACAAAAATACTCACAAGAAACAGAAAGAAAAGATTGTATAATGCAATATTTATCCTTTTATTAGGCTTGAACAACATTCATTAGCAAGTGCAGAAGCAACATAAACATATTTGGAAACACTGCTCTGGAAACAGTTAAAATTTTCTTCAAGTCATAAATGAAATGGATTGGCATGTACTTGTTTTATAAAGCTGTTGCTCAATTTGATGGAACTGGACAACTAATCCTGACATGTCATAACTCTGAAGTGCAGTTCTCTCTGTGTATCTAGCAACACGTAACCAAGAGAACAAAAAATTATACAGCATCTTATCACAGTACCAACAAAAACAGCAGTAATAGATAAAGCCAACGTAACTTTTACATTCTTTAAAGACATGAGGAACACTTGACTCCCCCAGTATTCATTGCTCACTTATCCAAAGAGAATCTCAAACAATGCCCAAAAATCAGGTTCCACCTACCTTACCATCTGTGAAGTAACGACAATTCATTTTTAAAAATTTGACAACCACAGGCTCATCCTCTTCTGAAGTAGAGGACAGGACTCTCTCCACTGGTTTGAAAGCCCTTCTTGCCAAATCAGCATCCTTAGAAAAGAACAAGTTCACTGAAGAGCAACAGGACCAGAATCATATACTTTTATATTTTTGAAAACTAAAATGCCAGGTTCAAACAATTATTTTCCTTTTGCTTAAGGAAGAAAAGCAATGGTCATGTATGTAGGTATATATGCACACTTCCCACAGTACCCTGTATTGAAAAAAACCCTTGTAACCTTGAGAGAAACTCCACACAAATAAGAGGCAAGAAATTAAAAAAAACAAGGTAGGTCAGCTCACCAAAATTCAGTTATACACTCTCATTAGGGAGAGGGCCTGCCCTGAAACATCATCCACACTGAAGACCTCTGCTCACAGAGCACTGGTGTGATTCCCCATGCAGAGGCATAAGGGTAAGGTTAAACACAATTGTTCACTCCAAGCTTCTCTCCACTTCTGATTAGTGATGTATTTGAAATTACTAATTACTTTAACCTCAGCAGATGTTAAAGATGTTAAAGGCAGATAAACTGCTTAAAGGTACTAAAAATCATAATGGCAAATCACCCTTCCAAAGAAGATGAAAGATCAGCTAGGCTGAGGCCTTTCACAAAGATTATATCCAGCAGTCTTGTCCAAAGACAAGTCTGTATATGGGTACCACCACAATTTGTTTAACTAGAAAGAAACTGACTGCTCAGACTAAACCAACAGCCTCCCTGTTCAAGGACACCAGTGCAGGATCAAGGCTCTGGACTGCAGAGCAGCATAAAAATCTCCAGTAGGAAACACTAAATAATTTTTCGTATTTAGCTTTTTATTCTTTAAAGATTATGCACTACACTATTTTCAGTAGTTTTGATAAGACTCAGGGCCCAACTGAACTTGTAATAGGTTTCCACACCCAGAATTCCCTTTATTTGGAGTATTTTTAAGACATGGTAAATTTTGTAGTACAGTAAACTATTTTTACACAATACACTAGACACAAGGCCTGTAAATGCAAAAAACCCCTGCTATTTACACAGCCTGGATTCTCAGCTTCAGAATCAGAAAATATTTTGAGAGTTTAAGACCAGTGAACCATGTTTGACTTACAGGGAGTTTATCATATTCAGCATCTGATGATGAAGGAGAAACAGGAGCACCAGGACTAGAAGACAGCCTCCCAGCATTTGTTTCTGGCACAAAGAGAATCTAAATACAAACAGGTATTTCAAAACAGTGAGGCACAAGCTTTAGAATATTATTCACTATGTTCTATTAGAAAGACAACACAATACTGATCACTCATATCTGCAATGTACACCTTAAAAACATTCAGAAAAATGAAACTAATTTCCTTATTCCAGATTTTGTCTGCCGGGTATTCTTAGGCAAGTCACACCATCTCTCTGTGCCTCAGTTTCCCTATCGGCAAATCAAGACACTTCAATCTCCCCATGGCTGTGAAGCAGAAGTAGAGATCTGCTCTTCATGAACCAGGTGTTAGTCTCCACACTTGCATTTCCAGTTCTGGACTCTCCTAAAAAGTCTCTCTCCATTTATTTCTCATCTTACAGGAGACTGACTCATACCCAACATAATGGCACAAAGCCATTTCAATTTCTGTATCTAACTCTCTAATTCTTTAATGCATTATAGATTGCATTTATCCAGACTTCCCAAGAATCCAACTCCCTTACAACAGCTGTATTATCTTCTTGAGCTTGTCATCTTCAAGCTTTAGTGACAGTACATAAATAACAAGTCAGATATGGCAATTACAAAGCTTCTCCCCCACATCAATTCCAAGTAATAATCTACTGAGTTTCGCTTTGAGGGAGGGCTTTAAATTACTGTCCATTATCCTTGTATCCAAGTACCTAAAAGATACATGTAAGTAGTAAAAAGCTTTTAAATACATAGCAAATAATCATGTTTCAGATATTTTAAAAAAACCAAATAAATAAAAGATTTACCTGGCCTGGCACAATTGTCTGTGTGAAAAGCTTATTGAGCTCCACAAGCTTGTTTGGGGTGACGTTGAACTTTAATGCTATACTGTTTATGGTGTCCTGATTTCCAGCCTGAAGAAAGAGTTATGACTAAGATACCATACTGAACACAGCACCACACATGAACTAAAACCCATCTAACAGACTGTTTGCAGGGAATAGAATCAATGACCTCAACACCCCATTTATTTAATAGCTTAAGTGATAAATCAGTATCAAAAAAAAAGAACAGAAGTATTCTCTCACACTATACAGTAGATAAAATGTAGAGGTGTTACAGATGTCCCACTCCTTTTGTCTTAAAACTTTAAAGCAGCACAACCATATTTAGAACTGGTCTGGCAAGGGGGAGAAGGTCATACACTGCAGAGTTCACTACACCTCCAGCTGCCACAGCACATCAGGCATTTGTGCAGTTCCCAGCTGGGATAGCACCTTCCACAGAGGCTCTGTATGGTAGAGAGCATAATGCACTGAGGGCTCACACAAACGTTTTGGGCAGAGCTAGCACACTGCTGCCCTGCTCCAGCTAAGGGAAACAGATCTCATCAAGCACAGGTCAATTGCTTGATGACCTAAGCAACACCACAGAATGGGAGTATTTTTCAGAATAACAAAACCATTGCTCTACTAGAGAGCCATAATGCAGAAGTAAAAATGGAACTGGCAGCTGCAAGAGGCAGAGAACCTGGGTTGAACAGAGATTAAGGACATGGCCCTAGCTCTCCCCATACAGTGGTATTTGAATGGTATCAATAGGGGCAACCCCTATTGAGAAAGGTGCAAACTGAGAAAGTATTAGTGCTTTCATTTTTGTGCCACTGCCTCCCTCTCAACTTCAACAGCTCCATTTTCAAAAACAGGCATGAACACACCACACACTAGTACTTACTGTATATTCTATGGTACCATGGGGTTTCTGAGAAACCATTTTCTTCTCTTTCTTTTCATTCGTTTTGTTTTGATTGCCATCTAAAGAGCAAAAAAAAAATTCAAGTAATTGACTGTCAAGATGTTTGCCTTTCAGCATGTTTTGAAAGAGATCTACGGTATGTGCAAATTGAAGCTGTGAAGAGGAACAAGAGGACACATTAAAAATGCCTATTAGGCCTTAAAACTGCATTGTAAGGCAAGAAAATTCATCAAGTACAGCAGGTTTAGTAATCATTCAGGAACTCTGCAAGAGTAACATATATATGATACCATATCAATACACAGCTGCTCCCATGGTTTCTTCTGTGATTCCTACACAGTTCAGCTGCTGGATACAAGTACTTTGTACCATCAGGTGAATGTACAACCACAGCAAACACTGGCTAATCACCACTTCACCACAAGTACATTATATTGAAACACTACTTTAAACTCTGAAGGTAAAAGTGTGCAAAGAGTCCTGCAAAGCATGCATTTATACAGTCAAGCATGAGAAAGCAGAAAGCTTGTGCAGAAGACCTTTTCTATCAGCTGCAATACACAGAACTCACTGCAGCTGCAGAAACCCTTGCAAGACACAAAAGGCACTCGCGAGCTGTCAGCAGCATGAGCAGGGCAGAGATTTCCAATTCTTATGACAGCATTGTGTGAGCAAAACCAAGGCTCAGGAAGGATGCAGCTGCCCAGCCAGCCCCACGGGATGCCCCTCCAAACCCGGAGCCCAGACCCACATACCTGGGGGGGGCAAGGGCAGCATGCAGCCCCAGCTCCAGGAGTGGGGATGGGGTGCCAGGAGGCAATTCATGGCTCTCCCCGCCTGACCGCCCCCAAGCCCTTAGAAAGGTCCTGCTGCCTCCGGCAGGGTGCTGCAGCCTGGACGAGGTGGGGAGAGGCAGTAAGACAAGGCAAGGCTGGGCCCAGCAAAACCAGCAGCCAGGACCAGGAGCAGGGAGACACACTGTCCTCCTGGGAGGACTCTTCCTGTAGTCCGAGCCGGCAGCTCTGGAAGATCAGGGAAGAAAGGACAAGGAATGGCAGCGCAGGGCTTCTGACTTGCATTCAGGCTTTGCTGCAATCTCTGCTATTTCCAGAGAGCAAGAGGCAGATAGTAAAAGGAAGGGCGAGGACCTACCTACCTCACTGTAATGTACACAAGAAACAAGGAGGGGCCCAGTGTGCCGCACCTGACCCTTCTGCTGGCCCATGTCCACAGCAAGATTAAGGGTGTGGGGCTGCCTCAGTGTATTCCAGAGGCTGCACGGTCAATGACCATCTCCCTCAGTCAGAAGAGACTCACAAGAGCCCTGAACATGCATCCAGGTGTTACTACCGGCATGTCCCACCCACTACCTGCCAGGGATGCAGTCATGAGAAGTGAGTTGGCTAGGGACACTACAGATAAGGCAACAGAGGCAGAAAATGTGTAGGAACCAAACACACACAATTTAAATACATGCACACAGTATACAAGGTATGAAGGACAGCGGGAGGAAGACCAGGATGATGCTGGCTTTTCCCTGATAGCATGTTGAAACACAGCATCACTCAATGATCTCAGATACTTTATCTCTGAGGCTGGACACCCACAGCGAAACTTTTTAAATTAGCTTTCATACTGCCTTTTTCTGACCATTTGTATTTTCACCATTGTCACACCACCTTCCACTGATCAAAGTGAAAGCAGTGTGTGGAAAAATAGGTAATAGCAGCATTAGCAGGGCACAGTATTAAACCATCAGAAACACAATGACAACATGTCGGACAAAAGACTGACAAATACTGGATGTTTTCTTTATCCATTACCTACATACAAGGGTCAATATGGCACAGTCCTGCCTGAAGAAACTCGGCCAACTACTGAGTTCACACTGTTTTGTGTTACCAGGAGATACCACTTCAATTAGTCCAGGATAACTATAATTACAACTACATATCACACCCATGTAGGCAAACCACCTGAACTTTTTGTGACCTTTCCCTGGAGAAAGACCACAAAGGTAGACTTCACCTTCTAGTAAATTATTTGGTCTAGCTGGAAAAAGAGGACAAGTTTTCAGATATTTTACCCGTACTTATCTCTGAAACAGCACACAAGGTAGGAAACAGTTAAGAGCAATAATCTCACACTAATTAGACATGCGCCAGTAAGACCTTGGAGGAGTGGGAATAAAAATAAAGCAGGCCAGAGAGATATAGAGAGAGAGAGAGATTTTGTACCTGTTGAATGGGAAAAAGTTTAAGACTGGGTGTAAATGGGACAAATAACAATATGCAATAAAAGCAGTTTCTCTGAAGAGCTTAAAATATTTGTTATTAGCTAAACATTTTTTGTTCCAAAGCTTTGTCTTTGAAAATGGAGAGCTGACCGTGACAGCAACCACTATGCCACTGTGGCACAAGAAGACCACAAAATAGCAATACAGACAACTTTCTCCCTTATAGCTTCCTACCTGGGACACCTCTCTCTCCCGCTGTGAAATATATTGGATTTTCCAGGTCCTCCTAATTGCATTGACTGCTAAGTTTGGCGATCAAAAAGTACTATCCAGGGAAATGTTATAGCCTGAAATACTGTATTCACAAGAGACATATAATATGCTCTAGTTCTTGGTTGATAGGACTGTGAGCCTGTTTGTTTAGTACGGTCCTGAATACAAGTGTGGTACAATACAGAAGAGTGAACTAAGTATGCCCACATAGTTGAAAATCTCTAACCGCAAGACAAGAAAAAGAGAAGAAGTTCAAAATCCAAGCTGAATTTAGATTAAACAAAATACTATCCTTTTTTGGTCAATAAACGTTAATAAATCCTAAAAAAGTTGAACAATTAGACCCTTTTCTTTCACGCAAGAATATATGTTGTCTGTTTAGCTACAGGCTAAAAGAAGCAGTGGCCTGTGAATTTATTTGTCTCCTGAAACCAAAATCTGACATTTTGTATTTGGATACTTTTTTCTTCTACCCCTTGCCCCTCCATCCCTTTTTCTTCTGTCTCAGCAACAAAGGGTTGAGAACACTGTCCATACATTAAGCCTATCTACTAGTCAGGTTTGGGCAATTCAAAACCACATCCTAATTATTTGACTAGTGTGAAGTCTTACCTAGTCTGTGCTTTTAATTGTGTATATGAAGATTTAAAATCATAAATCAAAAATTTCAGACCTTCAGAAGAAAAAATTGCAATGAATCCATTAAATCTGACAGGTACTGCTAAAACCACATACTGCACACGTGGTGAGGCCGAGGTCACAAATTGTGCTGTATATGAATGGTTTACAGCAGAGTGGGTGGAAAGCCTGGCAAAGCAACACACCATAATATACTGTCTCTTCAGGTCCCTCTATCTTCTCTCATTTCTCCTCCAGGAAGCCAAACATTTTCTGACATGATCTGAATAGCCCCAAAGGCACCCAGAGCACACGTAGGCATGACGGAAGCCTCAGGAACCACATTCCTTTCAGTCAGAACTACATGAAGAGCTCCACAGGCTTTAAAACAACTGCCTTTGGCTACTTTTTGAACTCGAACATTTTCTTAGTGGTAAAATGACTCACGGTTCTGCCTCCCAAGTTTTCCTGCACTGCATGTACACTGGAGATGGGATTACACACCATGAGAAGTGACTAGGTGTTAATGCAAATTTGATCACACTGCATTTTTAGGCAAAGGGCAGAGTGGGTGGACCGAACCTCTCTGTGGTTTTGGGAAATTTGTAAAAATAGTAAAATAATGAGCAGTGAAAGGAATGGCAAGTGAGAACAGGCAAGAAAATATGGGCTTACTGAAAACAGACAGGTCTAGAATGGGAATTTTTCTGCCCTTAATGATGTATTTGTATCTCAGTTTCCTAGCAGACTCTTGACATTTTGTTTAGCAGTGTTACAGGAAACCTTACAAAAAAGAGTTACTTAAGAGTAATTTGGAAAGCAACTATTGAAGGAGTATGATAAAGAGGTCAATCAGTTTATCACCCAAAAGACCTTGAGCATTATAGGAGAATTACACCTCTGCAACTGTGTAAATAGCTCTGTAAGTAGATAGAATAGGTCAAGGAGCATCAGCAGTCTCCTGGGCTGCCCACACGGAGGACAGGCCATCACCCCTGCAGGACAATGCCATCACCACCAACGCTACAGATGAACCTGCTGCCAGCCCAAAACAGTGTGAGGTGTTGCAGTGCTGGCAGTGACAGCTGAACCTGCCAGGCAGGTCCCAAGCTGCCAGTCAGCCTCATGTCTGGTAGTGCTAGCAGGAATGCTGAAGCAAAGAAGGGGACAAAGGACTGACCACTTTCCACACCTGGCAAACAAACTCAGTAGCCTGCAAGGATAGAGGCAACGGCATACTTGGTGCAAAAGTCCATTTTACTCATTAATTCCTGTCTTACCAAAGACTTAGGCCACATGTAAATATGGAAATCTTTCCCCTGATTAGCCCCTTGGCTTCTAGAAATCACAGATTTCCCAGAGTAACAGCATTCACTACACGGCGCTGTTCTTTCAAGACCTCCACACCAGTTCTATGCCAATGAACCCCACACTAACATGATGTGCTCATAAAGCAGTGCTTTCCTTCTTGTACTTTATCATTTCACTGAGCATCTTAATTAATGCTATTTTAAAGGTGAACAAATATTCACCTTCTGCATACCATTCATTATGTCACAGATTTCCAGCATCTTTTCTTAGTTATTTCACTTGTTCCAACTAATACTACGATACTGTAGACTCTCCTATTTCTCTGGTCACACAGGCTGGCCTTCTTGTTAGCTTTTCTTCTCCTACTACATCCTTTTTGAGATGAGGGAAGTAATACCAAACACAGATTTTAAGATATGAAAAAACCAATAACCTGTGCTGGTGACAGAAAAGAGGGTTTCCTTAAACCTGTATGATACTAGTCATTTTTCCACGCTGCTCAGTATGTCACTGCTGTTTCACGACATTCCAGTCCCACATCTCTATTACAGATTTGTTAGAAACAATAAAAATGTATTACTACAGTCTAGTCAAGCACCAGGACAAAGGAGTGAAAACCTACAGGTAGCTTAAAAGAATGTGAAACACAATAAATTAAGGGGAAAACAGTTATCACTCAGAGTAACCTAATCAGGGTACTGATAAGAAATTAAGCACACAAAGCTTCCTGGGATAGTTTCCTTATCAGTGAATGAGGTCTGATACCAATTATGGTGATGGAGTACAGTAAGTATCATTTCAGTGGTTCTAAACACAGAGATCTCAAGAATATGAAAGTCCTACTTGGGATGATGGAAGAGGAAGACAAATCAGTTTATCTGAACAACTTTTTCCATTCCTACTTTCTACCCTGACATTTTAATAACTCTCAGCAATTCTGCTATGTGCAAAGTTGTGCATAGGATGATGCAATTGTGATTTAAAGCTCGTTTCTGGCTCTTCTCATTACTCTCTAAGTGATGAACTGAACAGCATTCACATTAAAATTATTAGTTTTAAATACAAAGTCTTTCTTTCAGCTCCTGCTAAGTGTCGGTGAACACCACAGGGGCCAGATTCCTGGTTTGGGACACCTTCCACCCACTCTGATGTTTTAGCTGCAGCAGCCTCTGAGAAAGACATTACCCCAGCCTCATTCCCTCCTTTAGCCAGCTGCAGCAGTTAGGGGATGCATAAAAAGCTTTTTGGCCATCTGATCAGACCTATCTTCCTGAAAAAAAACAGCTAGTTAGACAGAAACATTCCCTAATCAGATTTGAATAATGTACTGCTACCATGTTAAAAGAGAAATAAAAAAATCCCTGCACTTTCTCATCAACTCAGGTATCTGTTTTTCTTTTCTGCTTCCCACTTTCCCCGCAATCTCCTGACAAGCCCTCACCTTCAGCATATTTTTGCTCTACTGAATCGTATCAGTTGGCTTCCTCCTTCGCTACTGCTGAAGTCACTTGAAACAGAAGGGCAGCTGTCATCCGTCACAACCACACTTGTGCTCCTTCATTAGTGAAACTTCTCCTGACATAGGAAAATAGCAATTCCCTGATCAGTACAAGTCCAGACACATGATTCTGAAATATCTATGCCTTGAACAACTTTTGTCCATTCTCAATAAAAACTGATTGTCCACTAATTATTTTCCAAGCAATTCTTTCAAAGGAATAAAGAGATCACCAGAAAATACAGAGCCTCAACAAAAAATGACAATTTGTTCGAAGAACTGATAAAGATTATAGTAACCTGTTCTGCTATTAGGTATTTTTAGGCACACTTCAATAAAAATTTGACTATTGATATTCATGCAATATTCACATACTGCAGCTTCTACATGAAAAACTGAAAATATTTAAGGAACTTAAATTCCCCCTTTATTTACTGCATTCCCAAGAAAGCTTTAGCTCCTTTGTGGTCTGACAGCATTACTTGTGAATCCTGTTCAGGAACATGTCAGCATCTAAACACATCTTTCACAAAAGTATCACCATAAAATTTCTGACTATCCACTACATCAGGTACTTAAGGACAACATAGAGTGAGGAAAATCAGCCTGTCAACAAAGCAGGGCTGAGGGAAGGAATACTTAGGCATCACAACAGAAAACATGGACGCTTTAGAAAACTGTTAACACTACACATGTTGGTTTTCTTCATTTATTTTCCTGCTTGAACACACCACAGCTTGCCTGGGAAGGCTATGCCATGTAAGTCAACCAGGACAACATCTTTTCAAATCAAACACTGCACTGTCCTGTCTACTGACTGGTGATTACAAGGTCATAGGTTGAAACCAGAGATGAAAATCACAAGGATTCTAAAGATACAGGACACATGCCCTACTTTCGTGTCTGGAGATGACATCTGCATCTGATGTGCTGCTGACTGTCAGCACTTCATCACGCAGATCCTCAGAAGCCATAGAAAAGAGCAACTCATTTTATACATGCTACTGATCCCAAGCATGACCCAACAAGTCACATCAGAGATATTGCAACAGACTGAGAAGACATTGGGAAATGTCAGTATGGAAAGCTGGGAGCAAGGGCATTACACAATCAAAAAGATCTGACTTAACTTTGTATTATTATTCAAATGCAGATGAAGAGAGCTGTGCTTTTCAGAGCATTTACGTTAACTTTCAACAGCGCTTTTTCAAGCACAATATGGGAACTTGGTGAAGAAGAGAAATTAAAAGTCTGCCTTGAGGATACCAGGCTTGAGTTATGCAGACACCCAACTCCCTCACGCCTCTGCTTGGAGACCAAAAAATTTGCAACATGATTTTAAATGCGCTATATTGCGCTCCTTATGTGCTTGGCTTATGAATACTCCTGTCTTACAGAAGAATGTCTGAAGCTAAAATGAGAATATTCTGCCTGTTCCCTGAGGGCAGAGATCCCAAGAGAGCTATAGTGAGTCACTGGGAAGGGGAGAGAGCTGATACACCTGGGTGCTGCAGAGGACTGCTCCACAGGCACTCAGGATACAAGTCCTGGAAACCGGGGTGGGGAAAGAGACAAAGGACCCAATCTGCCTGGTTGATAGCCCTCCCAGGAAACATGGAAGAGAAAGACTTGTGAGAGTCCCACTCTTTATCCCAGCACAGGATACACCATCAAGACCGCCTCTGAAGAGCTGCACATGCCCTGTGGGTACTCCAGACTAACTTCACAGGGCACCCGTGCTCAGCAAGCACAAGACCCAGCAGGCAGCTGGCACAGCCTGGGAAAGCCAGACTACCCCAGGCATGATGAGCTAGTGGATCCTGGAAGTGACGAACTTGCTAACCACAAAGACATATTTCCTTTCATTATCCCTGGCAGCAGTAAGACAACTCTTTTATTAATTCTCCTGACATGCTTCCTTTCCACCTCCCGCACATGCACACCTGTCACAGTCTCACCATGTGCTATGGGACCAATCGCTCCACAGCTTTCCTCTCTTCCTCTGGGACCCCTTTTCAGAGATGTTAAGTGCATCTGAATTTATATAATTATTATAATTATATAATAATTAAGAACATAAGTGCTCAACTCTTTCTGAAAATTCAGGCCTTGGAAAAATAGACAGCCCTAGGAAACACACCTGGGTCTTTAGCAGTGAGATCAGTTTTAGCTAACCAAACACCAGCCCTGTCATTCCCTAGTCTGACCTTTGCAGAATAGACCACAAGATGTCACTACCTTAAATCTTACTTTGAGTAATTGCTGTAGTGGAATGTAACTTTGTAAAACAGCAAATCCTCATATTTTTTCCCCTGTGACAAAACCACCACTTTTAATCTTCTGCCTCAGTAATTTATGCTACTGTTAAAAGGGTATCCTTGATTTCTAATCTCTACTTGTTTCTCTCCATGTTCTGGTCTACTGAGCCTGCCAAAACTCTTCACTGTGATATTTCAATTACACAATTAATTTAGGATAAGGTTCTTTCGGGTTTTTTCCCCCTCAAGGAGAAATATAACCAAAGTAGTCTCTCACAACTCCCTCTGGGCTCCAATATTTTCCTTCTTCCCTGAGCTGTGCTAAACAGAACTCACAGTAAACCAAGTCAGAGAACCTGAATTAACAGCAAAAACATCCCCTGTTCCAGAATACTGGGTCCTGGAGGTTCAAAGAAGGCTAACAAGGGCAAGCAAAGCCATGCAACAGCTTACATGTAAGGAATGCCAAAGTTCTTAAACCTGGAAAGGAAATGATGGAAGAGTGATATTTTATAGAGAGAAAAGAACAAAGAAAAACCCAACCAACCAGCCAGAAAACAACAAAGAAATGCACAAGAAAATTCATAGGAGTCTTGGAGATGGTGAGTAGGGATTCACTGTTCACTTTCTTATACAAGAACCGGTGTCCACCCAACAAAGCTAGCAGGAGGAAGATTGCTCTTCATGCAAGCGGTAGCAAACCTGTGCACTCTTGACCAAAAGAGTGATCATGAATTCATCAATAAACTCTCAGGACTCTATGTAAAAAACAGCTCTGCCAATTAAAAAAAAAAAAAAATTGTATCTATTAAGCTACTGTTTACTTCCATTTCTAATTGTTTGAGTGGAGAAAGTCACACCACAGTATATAAATAGATCAAATCTCCTGTGAATATTCATCTTCCTTGCTGTCAAAAGCACACCAGAAAATTACTGAAAATTCAACTGCTAGTATCACATACTGAGCTAAAATTACTTTTAGTTTCCCTTTGTTCTTAACACAGCTAAGAAATGTCTTAATTTTTATGTTCCTGGACAGTTTTCATATTCTGTCCTTTACTTTCCCATTCAATTTCCTGGCTTCCTACTTGAAACATACATTAGATTACTATCAGCAGGTGAGTTTACAGTTTGGTTTTATATATCCTTTATATATAGCTTCATTTCCTTCTAACAGCTGTCTTAAAAACAGCTCAGTCTTCAGTCTCAAGATTAAGCTGCCTGTGTGCCAGTGGGATTAGCTCAGTTGCTTAGAGCATGGTGCTAATAATGTCAAGGTTGTGTTGATGGGCAGTACCTACCTATTACATACAAAACACCAAGTTTCAACTATTTGCATCTTTTACTTAGATTGACAACAAACAAAAGCTTATCCATCAAGATGAGAATTTGAAGAGGACGCCACACATGGGGAGCTTGCCCAGTGTTAAGACATTTCCACGCAAATTTTCAGAACTTAAATGCTAACAACATTATTACTGGTACTTACTACTCAGATCGATTTCTCCTGCCTGTGGACAAGGCATCCTTTCTCTGCGCAACTGTTTCTAGCAAACATCTGTTAACAGCACAGCTTGAATATAACCTGGTGGCCTAAACACTGATCCACTGGGATTCCTGATAATTTATTCTCATTCCAAAACAAGTCACCTGTAAACAGCTGCCTTTCAGTCATTAGTCCACTTCATTCTTTCCACATGGTTTCTATAACAATGCTAATAAACCAGCTTCCTGAAACTTCCCAACCAGCCACTGTCCAGTCAGTACCTTCAGTTTACACTCATATGCAAGTTATTCCAATCCTCTTGTTATTCTACACAGGCAGTTATAACCAAATTGACTTCTTCCTATGCTGCTTCAATTGTGAGACCTTCATTCTGAAAGAAACTTATTATTTCCCTTTTCACCCCTCCTTATATCTACACTCATTTTTGGCCTGAAACACAAACTCTAAGGCAAGGTTTCAGAACCTGAGAAAATTTAGATTCTGTTCTTACTGTTGTATTAAGCAACTTAACACAACACTGAGTAGCCCACTTTATAAATCACTTTGATTACTTAGAAAAGAAAGTACTTTACTACACAAATAGGGCTGACCAAGCTGATTACAGTTAGCTAGCTACAAGCAAAAATTCATATGGATTTTCTTTTTTTTCTTTTTTTTAAATTTCTTTCTGCTTTTTTTATGAGTAGCACCTTAATTAGGTCCTCAACTGCATCTTACTGTTCTGTAGCAGGTAATAAATACAAAAGACAAGACCAGGACTCATGAGCAGAAGTTTCAATTTTTAACTCAATATATACTGAGAAGTTCAGATTTTTAGTAATCATTTGTAAATGACCTAACTATTATGCGATGTGTGATCAGTAAGTGTTCCACCATTTCATTACATGTAAATTCTTTGTAAATTTTCACACTGCAAGTTGCATTGCAAGCAACTTTCAACTCTGAAACGAAGTACTTCTGGTATCGCGGGAGCTGCCTCTGCTGTTTCTGCGCCAGTCAGGGCAAATCTCACCACATAATGAGTAATGCAAATTGCTATGCCCTGTCTAAAATTTGTTCTTGGCCATTTACCCAGAACACTCAGAGGCTTGGTAACTACACACATGCTGCACTCCCTGCTCAAGGGATGGCAGGGAGGACAAGTCAAAAAAAGGCATCTGCTTTCTGCCTCTAGGGAGATACTCTGGCACCTCCTGCTCAACACGTGATATACCTATCTCATTAAATGGGCACATACCACTTTCCTTCTCATGGTGTTTAGGACTCCTGCTTGTTTTGACATAAATCAGAGCTACAATAAGAGGAGGTTTTGTTACTCTCACCTCCCACTCCTGCAGAAATTGAATGTCACGCAGTGAATGAGAAAGGATGGCTTTAGGTTTACAGAGCACAATGGCAATCTAGTCAACTGGATTTTATTTTGTTGACAAAAGTAACTCTGTGATATGGGACAAGTCACCTAAGCCAAACTTTTCTTTATGACGTATTTTTTAATGGAGACCAATTCCTCACATATGTTGCCTGCTTATATTTTCAAGTAAAATCAGTGGACTCTAGGAATATTATGCACATCTGATAGAAAGACACAGCATATCATGCTGGAATAAATATATGGATGTAATTCAGTGTTATGTTTGACCACTGTTACACTGCTTGTTTTCAGAAACTCACACTTTTCCCTGTTTCAGTGTGCTCAGTGGCGCAACACAAATGTTTTCATCCAGTTTAGCAACTCCTGACAGGAATCATGGTTTCCTAATCTCACGAGAGTCAAATCAACATCTTCCAACAAAAACAGGCTTCCCAGAGAAAGCATGCCAGAACCAAGCAGCCAAGCAGCAAAATTAGGTCAGCTGGGGGTTATCCCAAGAAGAAGGGGAGAGCATCCTGGGCACAGAGTACAGCAGCCAGAGCACCTACACAACCATTGTACTGTGCTAGACAGACCTATCCCCACAAGTCTGAAAGCTGTTTACTGCAGCAACAACAGCAGAAAAGGTAAGACAAAGTTAAAAAGCAGATTACTACATAAGTCAAAAATAAGGAGAAAGGAGTGTTATTTCCATTGGTCTTCAGGAACAAACAACAAGCAGTATTAGCACCTCAGTTGTTTCAAGACAAGACAACAAGGGCTATATCTGCAAGGCAATGTCTTATAGGGTGAGATTTGGAGACTGAATGGTGCAAATTATTACAGAACTATAGAGCCACTGAAGAACAATGCAAGTGCTAAGTGGAAAGGAAAACATGAGGCTACACTGGAGAAACCTTCTGGCAATAGGACCTGGTCAGTCATTTAGCAGTGCCTCAAGAAAAATGACCAATCCTGTACACTTTCAGGTTACTTGTAAGGGTGCCACCACGGTGCAAGCCGATATGTAATATTGAACAGTCTTGGCTGGGAGAGGGATGCTGGAGGATCCCTGTCTAGAGGATGCCCGAGTCGCACGGCGTCCTCCTCGGCTCGGCGGTGCCACCCGCCGGCTGCCGGCACGAACACAACGCCGCACCTGGGTGCAGGAGAGGAGCGCCTCGCGGCACCGCTGCGCTTCCACCTTCCTCAAATAATCCAAGTCTTTTAACCGCTCGCTTTTATACAAAGCGTGGCGGGGATAACCACCTCCAGTTCTGAACAGCCTTCAGAAGCTGTGTTAGTCCTTCCACCGCAGAAGAGGAATTTACTGAGTCAACAAAATCCTCTTGACAGCATTGGTGCCTGCAGGAATCTACTAAAGAACACAGCATTCAAGTGGGAGTCAGGATGTCACTGTATTTACAAACTCGTAAAGGCAAACACATTCAGAAGCCTCTAATGAAGGGACGTGGTGTGCAAGGAACAAATTATGATGAGACGTTATGTTCCTTCCCCCATCTCTTAGAACAATAAATAAAGAAGGATTTATTGTCCTATAAAATATGAAAGGGAGATTATTCAGAGGATAGTGGTCTTCATTCTGTTAGACTGACAGACACAACTCCTCTGGACTCAAATCATCTCATGACTCATCTAAGAACCTCCATTAAGCCACAAAGTTTGGGTGTGTCATGGGAATATGCAAGGCTGTTGCTCCATTTAATAATTTTTTCTTCTCATGAGGAAAATGTAAACATTTTGATAAAGTGCAGAAAGCATTTTTAAACAAACAAAAAAAAAGTAATTCCTGTGTTAGATTTTCATAAAGTTAGAATCATAGAATTGTTTGAGTGGAAAGGGACTTTTTAAAGATCATCTAGCTCCAACCCCCCTGCCATGCTCTAAACATTAATCAAAGCTGCATATTTGGGCAGAAACAACCACCAAAACCTCCAAGCCCTTGAGAAAACATAACTAGAAAAATGCTTAGCAGAGAGTGAGTGCATGTTTTTTAGTCAGAGCACTTCAGAAACATCAATAATGGGAGAAGTCAGAGGGAGAAAAAAAAGACAGGGAAGCGGGGAGAAGGAAATGAGGCATATGTATTCCTAACATTAAATAATGAAGACATATGTATATGCATGGATAATCCCTCTCAGACACTTTCATATGAAAGTATATCAACAATGAAAAGATAAGGTCTTTACAGATTTGGCAGTACCTTCCCACCACTGCAGCTGACACATCTTCCAGCAGAGAATTGCTGAATGTACACCTGGCAGAACTCAGCAAGACAGATGGGTATGTCCTCTGCCACACCATATGCAGGTAAAAGGCAAACTACTTAAACAAGTCCAGCACTTTCAGACTGCTGTGGGTGTACAGACAGCTCTCAGAAACTACTCTGGATGTTGGCAATGGAGGCAGCTTTCAGGAGAGCTGCAGTAACAAACAGCTAAGCAAGTAACCCTGCGAGCTATAGCTGCAGTGGGTGAAGGCAGTATAAGCCATGTAAGTCCAATGCCACGGCAACTTCCACTGAAAAGACTTCATTTTGAAAGTTGCACAGGGAACATGGAGCTACTGCACTTGTTTCACAATCAACTCTTTTCTGCCTCTATTTAAACTTTCACTTCTGCAATTCGATGCTCCAGTTGGGTAAAAGCCTTTAGGAACAACTGAAAGAAGGCATTTAAACAAGAATGAGGTTTTTCCCCCTCTCTCTGGATTTGCCAGTCAGGTCTGTGCTCAGCTCAACAGCAGCATTAAATTACTTTATTTCTCAACAGAAATTCTGTGTTTCTGCAGAACCCAGAAGCTTTGCACACCTACACAATGACCAGTAACATTTCAAGTCACCTGTAATGATGCCAGTCCACGTGAAACCCAGGAACACTTATGAAACAAACCTAAGTAAAACCTGAGTTTGTACTGACTGTTGGATCACAAGTCAAAGACAACTCAAAGACATCAAAGATGTCCTTACATTTCTTTTGCCAGCACCTCCACACTCTTCAGTGACAGGGAGTGATCCCTTTGCCCTCATCTCACCACTCCAATTGCCAACTGTTGCAGAATTTTTTAATTTAACTCCTGAAAAACTTGAGAAACAAAATTCAGCTACCTCACAAACCCCTAAATTCCTCTAGCTACAAACCAACAAGTGCTTCTAGCAGAAGCACTCTACTAGGAATGCAGCAGAGGTTTATATTTTGGTGTGCTTGGCTTTTTTTATATCAGCATACTACCAAAGTAGAAAGAATTTACAGGTTTGTTCATTAACAGTTCTCCAGTATTTTTTTTACAGATTTTACTTCCAGAACAGTGTGGTCAGAACTTCAGACAGAGAGAAGAAAGTTTGCCTTTAGTTTTCAAATTATGGATCTCATCACATTTTAAATCTATCAGAAGTTACAGCCTCATCAATAAATCACTGTAAACCCTTGAGCTTGCTAGGAAACATTACTCCAGGGTTTATTTTCTTTATGGCAAGGCCTGTACTGCCTCAGAAAAGGCACTCTTTGGTTGTGGACTAGTCTGCATGACCACTCAACACGTAACAACATTTTTACTGAAGAATTTTTTTTTTCTCCAAAAGAGGACTCCTCCTTAGGAGTCAGCCATCCATGCACACTCTGTGTGAGCAGTACAGTTTGCTTTGAGGATAGCTACAATCTTCTGTTCCCTTCCTCCTCTTTGGAAAAGGATTCATTTTCTTGCAAAATTAATTGCTTGCAATTAATAAATCTAAAAAGGAATTTATAAATAATTGAGTTACTTAGACAGCTGGGGGCATGAGGGGGAAACAAGCCATCACACAAGCCCTTTGACAGCTTGTTTAAAAATATGTAGTTAATTTACTTACTTCCTTGCACTTCAACAGACAAACATAAATATGAATTAAGACTGAAGTCTTAAACAGTATATATCAAATTACGAAATAACCCTGCCAAAAGAACTGAACCCCACAAAACATTGAAGACTAATCTTAAACATAACTAAAATAAAATGCAATAATAAACTAACTGCTGCCTATAACAACACTGAGTTTTAGAACTGAGAAACAAGATTATAGGTATTTTTGTGAGAATGAAAGGTTTACGTTAGAAGCAGATGATATTTTGAACTGTATAATTCTATTTGCTTTTATAGGAAGGATATCTAAAGTCAATTATCCTTTTAAGAAAGGCCTACAGAATATGAGAAAAATACATTAGCAAGCTATCAAAACAAATATATTTTAAAATACTACAGCAGTAACATAACTCACCAGTACTATAGTATCTTTTAAGTTCTGTGCGTCTGATGTCTTTCAGTTGATTGTACTTTTTCTTTTTTTTTTCCTTGTCTGGAGCAGTTTCCTTTTCCCCAGGAAATTTACAGTTGTCTTCAGAGGAACTGATTTGCTCCAAAATAACTTTACTTTCATCATCTTTCTCAGAAGGAGTTTTGGAAACAGCAGATCCGGGGGAATTGGCAGAGACAGTCTCGGTGGTTTGTTTGACTTGCCTTTTCTTTTTCAAGCTGCATAAAGAAAAGAAACCCACACTAAGATTTAGCCAACCTCTAGAGACAAGCTAACTCACTTTCTGAATTGATCTTTTTAAAAATTGATTTAATATCAGAATTCCTTACAACCCTTTAAAAATCACACACTTGGCATCAGTAACTTGGTAACTAAGATTATGCTACCTCGTACTCTTTCTTCCATTATATCATAATCTCAAGGATACCTTCTCAAGAATAACAAAAAAGGTAATAAAGTTTTTACTGTTGTTTACTGAGGAGAAGGAACAGGGGAAAACAAACAAACAAACCATTGAAAAGCTGGAGTTTTTTAAAAGGACTATACATCTAAATGTAGAAACACGAATTCATGTTTTCAAGATGAAGCCCAGGATAAAACAAAACCTCAGATCACAATGCACTATAACACAACAGCTAACAATTCCACAGTCCACTGCTTCTGCTTTAAAGAAACATCTGTTTTCATATAAACTTGTTACTTTTTTCCATTTTGTCCAAGGTTATCTCCTAGAGGCCACTCATGCTACTCCCCAGCTGTTCTGGCACAACCCACACTCCCTGGCATTCCAAGTGTCACCCAGGAGCTCCTTCTGCAACATGATCAATGTGACCACAAACTGCTTGTGCCAGAACATTTTCCAGCTGCCTAGATTTCTTCTGAGAGAAATCTTAATGAGCTGCCTATAAATCTTCTAACTTATCACTATAGCAGCAAGAGTATTTTCTTTTTAGAAGACTACTTAAAGCACAGTTCAAGTGAGAAAGGTGCTTCAGGAATCCTAACATAGAATTTTCTGCTAAATCACCATCTATACCACTGAATTTGCTTAGAGAGAGCAAAGACTGACTCTATGGCTTGAGGGTCAACTGTCACTAAAACAGTTCCCAGTTAATCACTGAGACATTCCATACAAATTGAAAAACTAATCTATCTAATGGTCCTTCTCTTCAGTATATTAACTTCTAGGTTTCAAGGTGCCTAGGGGAGCGAGTAGTGTATTTATCTTGTTGATGCTAAAAACTTTGTTTTGCGCACAGGAAGAATTATACATAGAAAATACAGACAACCAGTGAGTCACCACAAATGGGAAAAGGTTACATGATCTCACAGCAGCAGCTTACTGAAGTGAAAACTTAATACATTCAGTTATTAATATGATGCAGGACTTTCAGAGATTCTTTCTTCCACCTTTTACGTTTATATGCTTTTCATGTATTTTTATAGACTACAACATAAAAATAAATACACAGAGCATTTGAAAATTTTAGAAAGACATTTCAGGCTACACACTTTTTTTTTTAATAAAATATTAAAACCAGTTCCAAGTTTAGAATGTCTAGACTGAAACCTCTGAAAGGGTCACTTTCTCAAACTACATGTGATCAACACTTTCCAGCAAAACACTTCAAAATACTCTTACAAACTGTGTCCATCACACATGTACGTATACATATGCCTTAAATGCTTCCCAAAATAGGAAGATTCACATCCTGCAACCAGTCCAGTGAGGATGCTGTGGTTCCCCATTCATTCAAACCCACAGATCTGTAAGACAGCTAGTAGTAGTAGTAGCTCATGCTCTGCCCAGCAAGATAGTTACTGTGTATGAAACTTTATGGATTCAGTCCTGACTACATATGAAAACACCATACAAGGATTTATAAACGTGACTACATTTATATAACAAATGAAGTGTTTAGACTAAGGAAAATGTGCATATGCAAAGAAAGCTTATTTTTGACTAAAAAGCCACAGCCCTTATGAAAGCCTGCTGTAGCAATCACAAAACATTACCGACACTTTGCATACACAGTATGTGTATTTAGCTCTGGTGTAAATCTTGGCAAAGCAGCCCTCTATGCTGAAATGGCATATTCCTACCATGGTTATACCTGATTCCAGACTTCTAAATGAGCCACATTCCTGACTTTTGACTCTGGTGACTCAATGACCTTCCAGCGTGTGTGCATATCACAGGATACCCAAATCACCTGCTTCAGTAGATGAGAACTAGCAAGCAACCACCGGCACCCCACTTCTACTCATACTGCATCAGAGACTTCTGTCTTCAGATTCACAGTCTATTAGTTTTGATCACAAACTCTGTTAAGTAAGCTTTCTGCAGTATGTATGTAGTATCTCAAAACAATAAAAAAGCCAGTAATGGAAACATAAACCCTTTTTGGCAGGGGAAAAAAAAGAATAAAGAGAAAAAGCTCTCTATAGGTCAACAGTCCTTGTGACAACACTAACAGCTTCTGTCAGTACTTTCCTTAAAACATACTCATTTGAACTGGAGTTTCCAAAGATGCCCCTGGCAACTTTTGGAATAAAGAGCTAAAACAGAACTCGTCCATTAGTGATAGAAAAAAGGAAAGCAGATGGAGAGTCTGAACTGACTCACTGCAATGCAACTGACTGGTTCTTGTCCTCAGTGTTTAATCTTGCTGCATTCCCACTACTACAGCCCACCAGGAGCTCATTACACAACCTGCAGCATCCCCAGCACACACAGCTGCTCCTGCTGCTGTGAATGGACAGTGCCACAGGCATCTTTCAGGTACAAGAGGTCAAGAAACTGGGCACTCCATAATTTCTATTCCATCCTCATGGCATGCATCAGATTTTCAGATGGTGCCAAGCTTACTCCTGCCCACTGCTCTGTTTCAAGGCCATAACCATCCAACTCCAAAAGTGGTAACCTTGGCACTAGGAAAAATTACTTAATGAGGACTGAGTATCCAGGACATTCCAGACAGGACTCAGAGTAACTGCAACTCTGTCTAGGGTTATAATCTCTGCTTAGAAGATGCTGCTTCCAGAGGTTTCTAAAGACTGGTCAAAATTACCCAAAACACTACAATTCACCATTCCTGAAAAGCCTTGCCTGTAATACCCCAAGGAATTAAAGCAAACCTTCAACAGCATTTAAAGCCATAACAGCAGCCTCAAATCTAGTATGCTTTTTGACATTATGCACCCTCATAGCAAAGCAAAGTCCTGTATACGCACGAGGCAATTCATTATTAATGAATTGTTAATGCCCTGGTACAGGGCAGCAGAGATCAGGCTGGGAAGAGCACAGCTGGAGGGTTTACTGCATCTTAAACTCCATTCCCCTGAGGTACCTCCTTCAGCCTCCACTCACCCTTCTCTCACACTGACCTGTATATCCCACACAAGCTGCCAGTCCTTCTCCCGTTAAGATTTCAAACCCATCACCTCCTAAAGACGGTGGAGGCTGACAGTCTAATCTACTCTTCTCCCAGCTCTCAGGTATTTCCCAACCTTCATGACGAGAGCTGCTATGGACAATAGTCCATAAGAACACCATTTGTCAAATTATTTCTTTTTTCAACTACTTTGGAAGATTTTGAGTGGTTTTGTTCAGTTTTTAAGGGGATGTCTGTGAACAAATCCCAATATTCAGTTTTGTCCTAATAGGTATGAAAGTAAAAGGGAGCTGAACACACAAAAAAAAAACCCCAAAAAACCAAAACCAAACCAAACCAAACAACAAAAAAACCCCCAACCAACCAAAACAAAAACCACCAAAACCAAAACAAAACAAATTTAAACCCCTCAGTTTGATCAGTGTCATGTTCTGCAATTAAATCAGCCTTTCAGGCAAAATAAGATGCATAAAGTGAATGCATAAAATGTTATTGCAGAAAACGTGTGGTTTCAGTTGACGGATGTGTTGTGTTCCACTAGGAAAGCTGCTGGGGGAAGAAAGAAAAAGAAAGAAATGGGGAGGGCAGGTTAAAATACATCTTATCTGCAAAAACACTCCTGTTCATGAAGAAAGTCTTACACATCTGTAATTTCAGATAACATTTTTCAAGCTAATTGATTCTGACAGGCAAGACATTTCTTCTGAGTTTGTACAGAGGCGTCCCTTTCCAGCCCCTCAAGTGCTTTTCTGGGCAACAACCAGTAAGCCATTTTCTACATTTGTCCAAATACAAAGTTTGCCAGCAAAATCAAAACTAACTGCAATACAAAAATAATTTAATAAAGACTAATGATCTGAAATGGACACAGTCACAGAGTAGGCAGGTAAAAATGCAAGGTTAGCAGCGCTTACTTAAATTAATCTGCAACTGACTGTTTAATACCTTGGGCTCTGACTTATAGGAAAAGAGCTAATAAAGATTCCAAGAAATGGCCTACTTCATCTTTCAGACCCAACTCTGACTGCCTATGAAAGGCAAATAACTAGTGTTTACAGTAGAACAGCCTGAACTTCTCATTACACTTACAAGGTAGGTGGTTAGTGTAAAAAGAAAACTGCTCAGAGAAAAGAGGTGTGATGCTGTCTGCCCAGCTCTCACTAGAAACTACAAGCAACCAGTAAGCAACTCTAACACTGAGACAATAGAGACATGGAAATCTGACAATAACTTTGTTCCTAGAAATTTCATTTTGTTTTGTTTAACATTTAGTCAGTAGAGGTATCTAACAGACAATTCAACAGGACCTCATTCAATGCATAATATCACAGTCAAAGAGCACTAGGTCCATATCATTGGATGTTCTAAAAGCTCCTGATAATAAGGCATGGTTTTTATGATGCATTAGATTAATAAAACTCATACATTATGTACAATTCTTGCTTTAGAAACAAATGCATCTAACAAAGTGGCCCTCCAAAAATATAAAAAAAGGAAGAGGGAAGGGAGAAGAAATCTTTTTATCTTTCAGCTGACAGGCTGAAGTTTTCCTTTTTGAAAATTTTCCACAATGTGCATCCTCTAAAATGTGCCTTGATATCTGGCATACAATCAGCTTAACATCCTGCACTCCACAAACAGATCATGTTCCTCAAATACCATTTTAAAAAATCTATTTATGCATATATACAATAAGATTAACAGAACTTACAAAAAAGCCACTTTAAAACACTTCAAACATCTTAATCTGTTTTGTTCCCATTAAAATTCCAATTAATTTACTTTGTAAAAAAATAATATGCACCCCAATTATTTTCTTCAGAATTAATCATTTTAATCTTAATTTAAATCTTTGCACTGACTATAACATGTACTAGTTTCTTTCTACCCTACATGCTTTTCTCCACCCATCTGGAAGAGCTAAACAAATCAAATTCATGTCCAAAAACCCCCATACCTAGGTACAGAAATCTTACAGTAAAAATCTCCATTAGTCACCCATTGGTCTGATCTTAATCAGCCATTCTCTCCCAGCCTGCACACATCACCCCTCTCCCCTTCACCCAGCACAGCGCCAGCACGACTCAGTCAGCTCCAGGCCTGCCTGTGCTCTCATCCCACCCGATGTAGCCTGAAGAATGAGGAAATCTCAGACAAAATAAACCATTGCTGCTTGCAAAGCCAAAGGAAGTCAGACTGCTTGCCAGACTGTAACGTTGTACCCAGACCTCCCCAGTGTGGCTACTTTCACTTCAGCACAGAAAAAAATACAAAGCCATTCACCCTCAGAAATCTTCCTAAAACTGAACAGCATCCACCCCACAAGGAAGCACACTCCATGGAACACCAGCCATTTCAGGTTGGCACAGGTCCTGTTTTGGAAACAAGCAAGCCACAAGGCTGTAGGTTTACTATTAAAACAGACTATTAAAGCAAATGTAAGGGAGAGAACACATCTTTTGCCAGATATTTAACAATTAACCACAGAGAGGAAAAAACTACAAAAAAAAAATCTGAAAAAATTATCAAGGACAACCATGTGGATCCAGTATGGTGGTTGCAGACATTAAAAGTGTCCATAATCTGGTCATTCCAAAGGACAAAAAGCAACTCCTGAAAGCTCTGATATTAGTAGCACAGGTCAAAGCTGGAAATTTCCACTTTTATTGGAACACTTGTTACTGATTGACAAGAAGTACCAGCACCAGCCTTCACAGATGGTCAGCCAGCAGCAAGGCTCAAGAAAGCTGGCATGCTCCAAAGAGTGAAGTGCTGTACTGCCAATCCAGGGTAAGTCTATTTTCTACCCAATACTGCCATGAGCTTAAAAACCATGCCACCACATCTGTTTCATCATCTGTAATGTGGAGGGGAAGAACTGTAATAAAGCTGTTCTGGCATTTTAGACACTACACCTTCTGATAAAATGAATTCTTAGATTAAGTAAAATATGTTAATTTCTCCTCCCCAGTTTTCTGACTTAGATCAGCGATTTTAAATATTCCATCTAACATCTTTTATGTTTATTTGGAGAGTGGAAATAATCCCAGTTTCCCTGGGTAAAACTAAAAGAGAGTTTTGAGCTGTCAGAAAGTTTTTTATTTTCTTAATTTTAAGACTACAATGTTCCCACACATCTTAACAGACTTTCTATTTTCAAAGGCAAGAAGTATCCCCATCTTTTGTGTTTACTTAGCAAAAGAGGTTATGATGTATTCAGCACTCTGTTGCTATGACAACAATTAATAAAATCTTTTCCATAGGAAAAGGATTCTGGAAAGCTATTTTGCTTGCTTTAGACACCTATTTGATTCTCTCCCTTATAACCTTAGTTACTGCAAGCTCTCAAAGAACAGCCTTAGGCAGAAGGCAAATGAAGAAATCCCTCCCTTCAGATGACTCCTTTAACTTTGCCAGGAGTTCACTGATTAGGCTTATTCAATTAAAGCAGCACCACAGATCTATTTTGTCACAAATACCAACTTGACTCTTAACACACTCCCATCATGCTCTTCCTGTCTTCTTCTGCTGACAATGCCAGATACTCTCTCTTACTGTGGTGTTCATTTATCACCCCAAACTGCTCCTACACATGCAAGGAATTCTTCTGGAAGCGGCTCAACAAGACACCCTCCCCTGCACCGAAGCCCTGGCAAGGAAGAGATGGCCCTGCCCTGTCACCGCCAGCCAGTTCTGGCTCCCAGCAGTGTTCCTCTACTTAGTGCCAGCCCCTCGACCCACCACTCCCCTCCTTATCAGCAGAGTGAAACTGCAAGAAAAAGAGAACTGCAGTTACACAGCAAAGGAGGATGTTACAGAGAATCTGCTCAGAAAGAGTCACACCATACTAAAACTTTTTTATTTTGACAAGGACAGTAAGCTCATAAGGCTGGCTGACACACATCTCAAGTTTCTACAAAACTGATAAACTCCTCACTCCCTGCCCCAACGGAACACTCTTCATAAAACTCAAATTCCATGAAAAAAAGAGGAAGGGCCTTTAACATTTAATTAAAATTGGGAAACAAAGTACAAGAATTGAGAACAACCCCAAAGACAACAACAGGATACATGGAAAGCTCTGGGGGATATGTGCTGCTCCATACAGCGATTGCTGCACACCCACTTTCTCAGATCGCCTATGTGGCAAAATTTCCTGATAGTAGAAAGCAGTTTTAGTATTGATTAAACTGACTGAAAACAGTCAGAAAGAAATTTAGTGCTCAGTGACTAAAATGGCAATAAACATTTGCAAGGAAGCAATAAAACAGTAGGTGAAAATCAATGGTCAGTTAAAGCAAAACCCACAGGAAATGTGCCATACATCGTGCAGCAGTAATGGAGCTGGAACCCACCTCCAGGAAAAAAAACCTCAAGAAGTGCTATTTTAGTATTTCTTATATGAGAAGCACCAAATTAAATTCTTTCAAGAACTACATTCAGAAAAAAGTGAAAAGCAGATAAAAATAAATAGCTTAGGTATGCTGTTTGCCAAAGATGTAAAAAGGTACAAAGAGCAAATATGAAAATTCATCATGGCAGGGCCATGGAGAACACAGTGACAGGGATACAGTCTTTCACTTTTGGTGGTTTGGTTGGTTTGTTTTGGTTTTAGGGGTTTGTTTTTTTCTTCTTTTGTAGACGGAATCTACATGGCAAGCTGTTAGAAGGCTGCATACCTGTGGGCAGACTCTTGAAGGATACCTGCAGGCACCCCCTTTTTTTTCCCTGCCCCTCATTCTTGAGCATCCCTGCCTGGCCCCCAGCAGAAATCAGGTATGGTGGGTGCAACAGTAACGAGACAAAAAGCACAGCAAGCCTCCAGAGCACAATGCCATCTGAGGAAAAGGAGACTTGTCTCAAAGCCTGTAGCTCAAAGAAAAAAACTTTTAAGCTACTTTTGTTAGCAAAAGAAGGTGCCTCTCTCTCTCTGCTCACCACTTATTCTGTCCCCAGGAGTTGTCCCAATTCTTGTACAAACCCATTTGCTGCAGCTGCACAGAGACCAGATCCAGGAAACTATGTAGGTTAAAGGTAACCCAGCAAAAATACCAATACACAAATCATTTTTTCAGAATTGGATCACTCCCCCATTAGCTCCCACTTGGGTGTGCTACCCTTGGTATCAACACAGAAGGAGAACGCCATAAGCAGAGGCAAGGCTGCTCCTCCAAGAAGGCACTTTGCCAAGGTGGAAGGGCTGGTCAAACAACAGCCTTGGTTGTTCTCTGCTATGTTGAGATCAGTAAAAAGAGGATGCCAGAAAGCCAAACCAGGCACACACCACACCATGCCCAACAGACCTCTGGACAGGAGCACTGAAGTGGTCATGGCAGCTTCTTCCCGCTTATTCCGAAAAGGTGCTTTGATGATGGGGAATTTTCATAAAAATTGGTGCTCCAAGGGCTAGAAGATAGGCAGCTTCTCCTGCTGCAAAAAGGAAACAGTGACTCTGCTTCTCCAACAGCAGCAGAGAGAAAAAAGCATTGTTTTCTCCATAAAAAAGATCTTAATGTTGAGTAAGTTGACTGAACTCCATAAGTGAAGTCACCTGTCAGTGTTTGCTGACAAAAAGAGTTGCGGTGATCTAAAAGTGTCTATGGTTGAGAAGTCAGTGAGCAAAGTGAAGTCAAAAACTCAACAGTTTCTTTATTTGAAAGACCACTAACAAAGATAGCTTAGAGAGGGAGGGGACTTAAAGGACCTGTCTTTGTATTAGCTTTTACTTTTCTTAAGAAAGTTACTTTGAAAATTACCATTTAAATGTTGAGGTGCTCTGCATCACTGCACCCATCTGTACGGCATCAAACTACCAATCCAATACCTCTTTAAAAAAAAGTAGTTTAAAAAAAGAAAAACACAAAGAAAAAAACCACACTTTCTCTTTTTTATTATTAGGAGAGAAGGCCAAGGTTTTTTTCTTTTAAAAAAAGGCACTAAAAGGGAAGCCAAACTGATGGCTTTAAATGCTAACTTTCATAATGACACAAGAATTATCCAAATGTCACTACATATTTCTCATGGATTCTGTTAATAACAGCTGGAGATGATCGTGTAAGAGATGCTGTGCACAGGCCTGCAAACAGGTTAAAAACTTACCTATTCAGGAACAAATTTACAGCAAAAAGCACACAATGTGAGTGCAAAAAGGTTTTGTTTAATGTATTTCAGAGTAATTGCTAAAAACAAATCTCAACCAACCAACTGCATATCTCATTTCTGTGTTTGCATTCATTGTCCTCAAACAACCTGCAAGCTATTTTGCATGTTGAGCAGTTTAATGGCTTTCCTAAACAGATTTCCCATGAATTGGCATGCAGCACAGAAGAAATGTCCAAGTGCAGTGAAGATCTTGTTACATGGATTAAAGTTCTGAAAAGACACCCAGCCATGCCGATAATAGGTGGGGGAAAAAAAAAAAGGGATCTGTAGTTTCAGTGTTTAGAATAAGGGCTGATATTGTCTCATACAACAGATATTTCCTAAGTGAGAATGATGATCAATCTAGACCCAGAGCAGGTGCCTGCATCATCTTCTATACAAAATAATATGGCACCACCTTTTTAATACTAGAGAGAAAAGACCAGTAACCATAGGTATAAAGATGACAAGACAGGGAGAGCTTGGCTACATGGGACAGTCACATAGCAGGCATGTACAAGTGCAACTTCTCACAAGCCTATCCTTAAAATGAGAATTTGACATGGTCTGATATTTTCCAGCAGCCATACCATTACAGTAGTGTAGTGGGTGCTCAATTACACTCATAAGAGATAAAATGTGTATTAATTACTGCATCTTAAAACTCCTCCATGAGTTTTACATAAAATACTATGTTATTCATGCATTTATTTTTGCCTGAAGAATAGTTTGGATTTTTTCATTTTCACTTCAGCTGAAACTTTTAACATGCAGTCAAAACGTATATGGCTGGAAGGGGAAGAAGCAATTACTTCAGGGAAAATGAAAAAGCAAAAAGTAAATCTTGCCCTCTGTCAGCATGATGGAAGAAGGGTCACCAGGAGGACACAAGAGGCTCTGCTCCATCTCCGTGTTCTCTGGACTCAGTGAGTCCATGAGGTCTCACTGCACTTGAGGCAGTAGCTGAACTAGGATAATAAACTGAAGTTACAGTGCTCTTGAATTTAATCCTGTAAGGCAGCCCTTCTGCTTAACACCAAGTGGCCTTGCTCCCTGCAGCAGCACCCAGGAGGCTGAGTGCCGCCACCTCCTCCCTGCAGATGCAGAGCAGGAGGGTGGTGGGAGCAGCAGGCCAGGAGCTGTCCTCAAGTCTCCTGGTATTTTCAAGGACAATGACTTCCTGCCAAATCCAGCCAGCCCAAGCCAGATAAGGGAGGTGCTCTGAGACATTCTGTCCTGCTGCCTGCCATTATGCCCACTTGTCCATTCCCTTCTGGGCTGGGAAGGAAAGCTTCCTGGCATGCTGGGTCCTACCCCTGCTATGGCAGGTGGGTAGGGAGCTGCTGGCCTCCCCTCTCCTCTGGTGCCCTGGCACTCCTCCCTGCAGCCACAGTGCTCTGGACCTGCTCCCACCACTCGTGCCTGGACAGCTCAGCTCCTACTAGCAGCTTTCATTGTTCTGTAAAACCTAACAGTATGGTTCCTCACATGCATAATGCTCAAATATATCCATCCATGGGACCAGAGTCATATGCTGTAGTCTTGGATTGCCAAAAAAAAAAAAAAAAAAAAAAAAAAGAGTTTTGGCAGTATTGTAACACAGAACATCTCTATAACAACAAAAAATCCTTCTCAGCCTCAGGCAAGCAGAACTGGTAATCGCAGCACCTGCTGTGGTCCAGGTGAAAAGAGCAGCATCATCTTTTTAACATATAGTTCACTAAAAGATAAGTGAACATACAGATAAATCTTCTGCTCAAAGAGATTTGACTTTTAAAGATTGTCTGATTGAAACATGTGATTAACACCTTCAAGCCATTTATTTAAAGAAGCATTACTGAAAGCAAAAATCCATGACAGAAATGCACTGTTATGCCAAAACCATAACATAATTTAAACTAAGCTTACCAGTGATTGGCTAGCTGTTAAGCTTACACCTACTGAAACAAAAATAGCCAGTCAAGAAAAATAGTACCAAAAGCCTGAAGTTATTAGCAGTATATTAAGTGTTATACAAGACAAGTTCTCTGTGCCAGAAACTGCTGTCTCACAGGAAAATACTCAGTGTATTGAGACACCCAGAGAGCTGATTTACGGCTCATTTTCATTACAAAGGTTTTCCAGCATATGGACAACTATCTCTCCTCCCCAAATTCTTAACCACTTTTGCTGCTCTCCTTGGGATTTTGTCTCACATAAATCAACAGGAGGAATCCCACAGATCTCAGGGGAATAGCATGAGAGACTTAGAGCATAGCTAACATACATGCTCACATTTCAGATGATCCTAAGAAACACTCCTTGCCCTGACTACAGAGTAAAACAGAAAAAAACCACCACAAACCTCCACATACAAATCACCTCTGCATAATCAGATTGGCAGGAGCAGGGTGGAGTGGAAGAAATCCCTTCCAAACACAGTCTGGAAGCTGGATTAACGCTGAAGGCATGCGAGTTTACCAGAGGGAACCTAAAGCCACCAGGAATATCCTTACAGCATCTTACCCTGTTCAAAGCCTCAGAGCAAAGGAAAAAAAGCTTCATTTTCTTGGGAAGGAGGCAGGAGTGGGGAGCCCCATGCCCAGAGGCATGCAGCAAAAACTGCAGAACATGAAACTATTAGTTCAGATACACTGCAAGCAGACAGGTATCCAGTGTACCCACAGAGGATCCACAGTATTTCATCTCTTACCCACAAAATTCCCTTAGTTAGCTATATAATGCTTTTCAATCTTTCAGACGAGAGGGAAAAAACTGCCCCTTTCCAAAAGCATGTTCCTGCAAGTATCATTCATCCCTTTCCCTTTAAACATGCAGCACCATTACCAGAAATAGACTATACAATGTTAGCATGGCATATGCCAAAACCATACAGGCAAAAGCCCTGAATGAGGGCAGATACAAAGGCAGGCAATTTCATTTCTGAGCCAGAAACACCTTCCCTGAGGGTGCATGTCTAGCTTCTTATCAACCTGTGTTTTCTTCAATCCAGCAAACTCTGACATAGCTCACAATGCCGACTGTTCTCCTTCTCAAAATACTGTACAGCCCACTCCCTACTACCACGTGGTACAAAGCACAGGAGAACTGACCAGGACTGCTGCCAAAAGGAGGTAAGACAGTTGCTGTTTCTCACAGCATGAGCAGATGATGATGAACAGCACCACTAAAAAGTCAGTACCATTAGGCATCTTTTTAGGTGGCTGCTCCTGGAAGGCATCTTCATGCTGGAGCAGCTCAGTGATGACAGCTCGGTCATCCGTAAGAGACATGGCAAAACCAGAAGGCTGAGTGGGACCATCTCCTTTCAGTAGCATCTTACACAACATCACCTTAAATTTGACTGTATTATGCTACATTTCCACTAGTGTTTAAGCTGGACTTAATTTTAAAACAGTTCACTGGGGTTAAGCAGATTTTTATGCAGTAGATACATAAAGCACCTAAGAAGAGAAGGGAACACATGCCTGGGAGGCTGAAAGGACAAGACTGTACCTGCAGACACTACAGAAACAAAGCAATTTAAAACTGTAATTATACCAGATACAGTAAGAAGTCTGTATCTCACCTATCCAGAAAGCCATCTTGTGAAGCTTACAAATTTTATAATCTTTAAGATATGTCTTTAAATCCAAGAGCGAATAGGTCAATGGCATGGCGCACCAGGAACATCCAGTACACCCCTCAGTGCCCAGCATTCCCAGCTGTAGGCCACGGGGAAGGGAAGTAGAGGAAGACAAATTACATTGCAACTATGTTAATAGCAACTCTTATCAAAACTGCACAGATGTCTACATCAAAAGGCCCATCGTGTAACTATTTATGTTCTATAAAGGAGGCTAAATAAGTTTCTTTTTAAAGGCTGATAAGAGACACCCAAAGGTCCCTTTGGGAAAAGCAAATATAAGGTCATTGCATGCTTCTGTCTAACAATCCAACCTTACAAGAATCTTGCAAAGTGAAAAATTGTGACATTACTGGTGTGACACAGACAGTACATTTGAAGATTAAATAAATTCTTTTCTCTGCACAGTCTGTGATACAGCTCTCAAAGAAATCAAGAACATCACACAACTCCACCTTTCTTCCCTGTCTTAAAAAAAGCCTCTTCAGACAGAGGCCACACTGTTACCCAAGTCTCACTTCACATGCAGAGGGAAGTGAATGGGTGAAGAGGTTAACCATGCTTCCTGTCTTACACAAGCTTTGTATCTCCATAAACAGCAGTTCTAGTACTGGAAAATTTTAAAGAAGCCTGAGGAAAGCCTTGGGGCCCCATTAAATACTTTCACTAACTCTGTTACCAGTAACAAAATTCTTCTTCAATCCTAAATGACTCCACTACTCTTGAGGGTGAAAGCATTGAAAAGAACCGAGACTACAGAAACCACTAGCTTGTTTATGTTTCCCAGAGGAAGCACTCACATTGGGAATAATTCTGTGATTTAAAGACTAAACAGAAAATGGTGATTCATGCTCTTTTGCGGAGTTCTATCCTGCACCACAGAATTACAAGACTGCTAACACAGAAACCTCAGAATCCAGAAAGCAACTCCAATGTGAGATGAGGAAACAGTTCCCAAGATAAACAGCTGTTCAACTTTTCCCATGCAACATTTCAGAAAAAGCAGGTTCAATTTCCCTCCCAACTCTCATTTTCCAGATTTACACTTATGATAAAAAGAAAACTTTATATAAATATACATACACACACTAAAAGGTTTGTGAGCAATGAATAGCAAGCGTCTCTCAAGCATCTGAAGGACCTGACCAATCTCCCAAAGCTCCACCCAAAAGTTCCTAATGATGCTTTCTGTGAAATTCTAGACATTTTTAAATGTCTTACACCATGACAGTTACAAAGGGCAGCTAAAATACTGACCTACAGTGCAGCAGGCAGAAAATCTGCTAAAAACATTGAAACCCCTCAAGTATAATTACCTGGAAGGTCAATCATAATATTGTGTATTTCAAAAAATATTTTATGGCCTTTTTCAGCTATCCACCATAGCAAATCAACTATCCTGCACACACACACACCCTAAATAACAGAGCAAATAATAACCATTGCACCCCATAAATCTGAAGTAGTGATATATTCAGCCTTTTCTTACAAAACAGAATGCCTCAGGCATACATGCTATTGCCTGAAACAATGTGAGTAAAATGCAATACTGTTATTCAGTTTCAGTAACAGAATTATGAGGTGATGTTTATATATCTGGAAGCTGAGTTAAGATATTTTCATTGTACAGATGAACTGAAATGATGTATTATTTCCTAGAGTCATTTAAAAAATATTTAAGCATCTCCAGGATCTTGGCTTGACTATTCTTCACACCCAAGATAAACTTCCATGACGGTTTGTTTTAAAAACAATGTGTGGAAAACTTTTCCTCCTAAAAGCAAAAAAAAAATTATGGGTGCTACAAGAAACCTGAATTAACATCAACACATTGGCTCAGCACAGTAAGAACAATTGCAAGAGGGCAACTGCTGGAAAAATAGTGAGCTGAGGAGCACACAAACACTAGAAGTCTGTTACATGGCTATAATGAGTCTGACCAACAAGAACCGCACCCAACAGAAAAACTTATGAAAGGGTCTCACATATAGGAGATGCCTCCAAGAAAGTATCTTTGTGCATATATTTCTTATCTAGGTTTTCCTCTGTCCTAGCCACCACTGATACCCTCTTTCCACATAGTCCCTCTGTGCTATGTGTGTTTTTCTTATTTTATCATCTTACTATGTCTTAATAGCCACAAGAATAAAAAATATGAAGTGCACAATTACTGAATATGGGAGAAAACCAGAAGACAGAAAAAGTCCAAATGAGATGCTCATAAATCTGATAGCTTGCAATATGCAAAAGACTGACCAAAGGAATGACCACAGCATGTCAGACCAAGGGTCTGTGCAAGGCAACATCCTGCCTCCAACAGCTGCCAAGAGCAGGGATCAGGGAAAAACCATAACAACATGACAAGTACTTATAATGCTTTCCCCAGCTAAGCTTTCCAGACTCTAGCTGTTTATAGCTCAGTAGCTATGTACCAGTGATTCCTACTGTGGGAATTGTGAATACTTAAAAGGAAAGCTAAGGTTAGGTCATAGTCAACTATGTGACTGAAGAGCTGTACACCACTTGTTGTATGGTTTTATTCATTTTTAAGCATTAAAAATAATTAGAAGGGGGAAAAAGCTGTAAATTGGAGCTGGTAACAAGTAAACAACAACTGCAGTAAACACTCATATATTTTTTAAATCTTGGGTTTAATGTACAAACCTTCATCTGTATGGATGTAAATTTAGTTATCTAAGCCAAGAATCTAACTTAAAATGTGCTGTGAATTCCTTTATTTCCCTTAGATCTTGACATCATAAGGAAACAGGAGGTGAGCATCAAGTTATACAACTGGCTTCAGGTTCTGTCAAAGTACTAGCAATCTGGAGCTAAAGGGAGCCTCTGCCTACTGGGATGGCCTTTGAAGCATGTCCTAGACATTTATGTAGTTTTCTCAAAAGTGTGACGGTAGTAAGACAAATGTAAATGCAATAAACACAAAAGCACCCAAATCCCAGTGAGAATATTTTCCCTAATACAAGTGCTTCATCTTTAGCTTCAGAAATCTGGCTCTCAATGGTAACCAAAAAGAAACTGAAAACTAGAATTCGTAATTCCCCTGGAAACTATTAAGAAATCACTCAATGTAAGTATCGTTTTTACAGTTCATCTCCACACAGATTCTTCAGATTAAGGTCACCACAAGTTGAAGACATAACAATTAATAAAATGAATGTAAGTATTTTGGTCAACTTGTTGAAAAGCAGCATTTTTTCAAATAAAGCATGCTTACTTGTTTTCTCTGCTAAGACAGTAGTAGACAGCTACTTGACACAGGATTGTACAAAGCAGGGAAAATGCTCAGTAACTTGCTGTGATGAATGCTGAGACACAGAAAACTTGAAACTGAAACAGCCCCTTTTGTCATCCTTTCAAAAAACTATTCAAACTCTTCCCTTATGATTTCTCATCTCCTTTAACTGCTTTTCCAAAGATATCCAGCATCACACAATAGCACAAGCAAATCAATTCCAGTTTCAAGCTATACATTCAGCTTTCCAGACTACCAATTTACACCCAAGGCAATTCTTTCTGTGTGATTCACAACACTCATTTTGGTAGTTTCTTTCTAAATTAAGCTAAAATTTTAATGGCTATTCATTTTATGAGGTGAAATACCCCTGAAATCAAGCCTACACAACGGGCAAGAGAAAACAGAGAGGCTCTCCATTCTTTAAGGTGAGAGGGAAGATGCACAGGCAGAGGGAAATAGGAAGTTGTACCCAGGTTCACGGGCACATAATCACAATAAAAAGCACCAAATGTCACAGTAGAGTCAATATACATAGATGTGCCACTGTACATCCATTACACTGTGCCATCTGTTTTTGGACTTGCTGAATACCAGCACAGATATTGGTACGTTCAGGAGCCAGTGACACAGAAGGCAACAGAAAAACCTAAAAACGTGGTTGGGAAAATAAGGCAAGAAAACTTAACTACACAGAATAGTCTTTAAGTGGGAGTAACAGTTAAATAAGGACTTATTGCATAAGAGAAATTTATGCTCACATGTTACTCTTATACTTTCACTTCTTGCCTGTTAAACTCCCACGAGACGTAACATCTTACCTACACAAGAAATCTCTTTAAAAAGCTTTGAAGACATTTCTATTTTGTTTGAAAAAAATCACTTTTTTCGTTTCCTGACAACTAAGGCAAAAAACAAGCCCTTTACCACAAAACAGAGTGGGTAAAGTTGCATTTTGTAAGAAGCAAAAATGGATGGGGAGGGTTTTATTTCAGCTTCACTTGCCACAGGGAGGGGGAAAGACCTGGGAAAACTGAGGCACTTAGACCATAACTATGTGTAGTGGAAAGATATAATGGCTGAGTGGGTCTCTTCTACAGAGCAATTTCAAATATTTTAAAGGATGAATATGTAAACAACAATAAATTTGGGGGACAGAGATGCAGAAAATTTCATGTTCATCTTGATCTTGCAATTCAAGAGCTGGTTTGTCTGCACATATTTTGGGATTTTCAAGCTAACACTTCCAACAATTGCAAGCATAATCACTCAGACACTGGGCCCCACCCCTACCAAAAGCTGCCCAGGAAGCACCAAGATTACATTACCCTGAAGACCAAAAGCCAGCTTCTGATAGGAAGTCAGACACTTTGAGATGCTGGCAGGCCAGCAAGGGAACTGTTTGTCCCACTGCTCATGTTCACATGTTCCCCAGCTCTGCCAACACAGAACTTGGGTTTCTGTTAGCAGAAGCTTAAGAGAAAAAGTATAATCTCCCATTTTTCAGCTAATGCTTTTCACCTTGTTAACATAATAATAACCTTTCCCATCACGTTAAAGAGCGAGATTTTCTATTAAAATTTGTGTATTTTCATTTGCAGGTACTTAGTGGACTATATTAAATATTTTATTCCACCAGCATTGAATATAAACATTTTCCCCTTTATAACCAGGACATAAGCAAAAGGGATCCTTCTTCTCAGCCCTGAGGGGAGTCCTTTTCCCCACCCTTCTGATAAGAAGCACAGATTTTCCTCCTGCTGGCAAAAAGTCTAATCCATGTCCTGTTCTCTTCCTTAGTAAATAGCAGAGTCTTCTCCCATGAACATCTGATCACAGGCAAAAACAACAAGATTAAAGTAAAGGTGAGGTAAAGAGTATTTGCTTCAGGAGAATGTTTACTCTACATAAATTTAGATATTGTAAATACTACTCTTATCTTAGACTCACAAAACATAACAGTAATAATACAGGGAAAAATACAATAATGGAAGTACAGAGGTGCACGTGATTGGGAACCAGCTAAGGTTGCTCTTAGCTTAATAAATATGAGCCTAAGCTGGCATGAAAAGCAGCATGTTTGAAGCAGCACGCTAAAGTGTATGAGAGCCAGAACTTACCAAACGGGGGTGCTTAAATTTAAGGACAGAACAACCTTCCACAAATTCCAAGGTACAAAACATCCCAAACTGGTAGCAACACCAAAGCATGCACCTGACGAAATTACCTGTGTCTCAATATGAGGAACCTAATCTGGTAACTTCTGTGTCAAGTCAAAATTTTTAAAAGTTTAAAAAAACCCAGGGACACTGTCGGAACTGTCTGTACTAAAGGCAATATAATCTGCCTATTATTTTCAGGTATTCATATGACATTTATATGGGTCATCATGCAAAGCATTTACACCGTTCATCTGCAAGATCCTGTGGCACCTGTTTACTGTAGGAAGCGTGCTACACTCAGGATGCTAAATGTAAATGCAGTTCTGCTTCTGTCCCTGTCTGCACACACAGACAATGTACAGGAAGGAAAGCTGGGCATGACACCTACTGACAGACTTCAGCTTCTATTAACACATGACCTGAGGGTCTGCATGCACATTCTTGTAAAAATCATCCATGGCTTTGCTTAGAGTGAGGACTTCACATAAGGGCCTGCAATATATATAAAAAAAAAGATGAAAGCTGGGAGGGAAAAGATAGGTGATCCCCCCAAAACTACATAGCAGCTAGGTGCTAGAACTATGAATTGATTTCAGATGTTTTTGAACCTGGCTAAATGTCCTATGCCCCTGTGAATTTTTAAAAGAAAACACTCACAAGATGACACAGAAAAGCAGATTAAATACAATTGTCAAGGATTTCCCTGAAAGCCTCTTGAGGCTTTCCACTTGTTTAGCAGACAGCACTTAGAAAGAACACAAAACATTCTCAATACTAAAGCGTCTTACTCAGACATCTGTCTCAAAGCCTGAGTCTTCTTTAACACAAAATTACTTGTTCCTTAATACAATCCTTTAGCTACTTCTGCTTTATCCTTCATAATGCCCCCTCTGTTTTAGGTGCCATTATCCACTTCCCCTTCTCAGAATCCCAAACTGCAACATTCTGCCAACATCAACATAACTGCATTTCTCCAAATGGAAAGCAAGTCACCAGACATCAACACATGACCAAAACTTCCTCCAGTCTTTAGCCACCCTTACAGAGAACCTGAAGAGCAATAAAGAAGCAGCAACTTTTCCCTACACTACTTCTAAATGTTGTGACAGGCATGTCTCTAGATGTCTGTAATGCACTTAGTTTCCAGTTATTTAGTACTGAGTGGAGAGAGGATGCAATTCTCCTGTTCAACAGAACAGAAAAGAAAACATCCTTGAGGCAAAGATGTTTTTTAAACCCATTTCCTATCCCCTCCCAAGAGTAAGTGAGCTTTGGTTCTTCTTGTACATCAGAACTCAGAGATGATTAGAGATCTGCTAAATTAACAAAGACAAGTTATTAGGAAAGCAATATCACTTATTTCTTAAAAATCACCAATCATTAATTCCAAGTGATAAAAATGATTGACTGAAAAAACATTGCTTTTATTTACAAAGATGATATGGTTTAGCCAGCTTATCCTTTCGCAGCTAGTCTTACCCTATGAGATAACACTACGTAATCTGTGCTTTATTTGAAATCAAATAAACTTCAAGTTTAAACACACATATGTTTCAGATATGCCTTGTTTTCATCAACACTGTCCAGGAAGTCGATGCCAGAAGCCCGAATGCAGTGCAATTTGTAACTGAGTGCCCAAGAACAGTTTAATATCACAAATTAGAATTATAATTCAAGTCTCCTCTACTACCCAAAAGAAAAAAATCACCATTCCAATATCAGGGATACAGCAATGAAAGCACCTTCTGGAAACATACTGCAGCATGGGTTTCATTTTTATACATACTTGAAAAATCATAAAGCCTTGTGAAAAAGGCAGAATAAGGAGTTCTTTCAGGAGTATTTTAATGAACATTGAAATAAGCCCTGTAAGCTTACCGAGCAAAATAGCCTTGTCGCCGTTCCTTCTTCTCTTCCTTGGTCTCCATTATTTACAGTCAAATGGGCAAGGTGAGCAGCCAAGTGCGATGCTCTTTTTCCCGTCAGTACTTCATATCCAGGCAGAGTCTCCTGTATATAACAGTTAAAAACAGAAGTTCATAAATCAACATGTCAACAACACCTACAAAACCCAACAGGTTGTGGAAATACAACTGACCCAGTGACAAAGCAAAGTAAAACTTTAACCAGTGCTTGCTGTGCTATCCACTTAGCATACAATGAGACAAACCAATAAATGCACTCAGGCCAGTTTCTCAGCAGTGGAAAAGACATTTTGCAAAGCAGGTAACCCAAAGAGCAGCATCAAGTTTTAAAACTCTGGAAAGATTAAACTACTTTCAAGTTTATACCAAAAAATCTTCCAGGTCTCATGTGTTTCCTAGACAGGCAGATCAAGAGAAGCTTTGGAAATACATAATACAAACAGTAAAACCAGTAAGACACACAATGCTCACTTTGAATTTAAATTACTAAAAATACTATAAAATTGTGAGAGATCTGAAAGTTTTAAAACAATGTAAAGGAAAAAAGAGTGATCTACATTCTATACAAGGTTTGATTGTTGCGACCAATGTACAAGTTGAAACAACCATAGAGGGAGAAACAAGATGGACCTCTGGTTCTCCAGATGAAGTGTAATCACCTTGAGATAGGCAGGACAAGGGACGGTTATCTAGAAGTTTAAAAAAAAAAAAAAAAAAAAAAAAAGGAGACCAGTAATACTGGTTTTCAACACGAAAACCAGCACCTCTTGGCAGAATGCTGTACCAAGGCACCTGGAAACCAGGACCTGAGAATTTCTGAACTGCTTTGTAATTACTGTAATTAACAACATCCCACATCAACTGCTGTCCAAGACCCCTGCCAAGATGTTTTATCATTTTCCGCTCCTCAATATACATTTAACCTACCCTGATGGCTTGTGCACAAGCACAAAATAAGTTAACTTTTGAGTTTTTTATCAGTATTTCAGAATAAACTCAAACTACTAAACATTTTAGTCTAATGGGCTGTATAATAAAGAAATTATGATTCATAGCAAAAGAAGAAAAATTCCTCTGGGACCTAATCAGTTCCCATTATTTTCCCCTGCATTAAAAGATCACAAGCTACAAACTGCCAGATGTCAACAAAAGAGATGATGCAGCAAAGACAGACTAATCTATTTGAAAAGCCCAAGAACAAATGACACTAGATTCTACTAGAAATGCTTGCCACAATTTTCTCTCATTATTGATGATCAGTCCAGAGCATATGAAGCCCATTACTTCAAAATGCACTTTTTCTTACTCATTACTTTTGAATACATCCAGTGCATCAAAAAGAATCAAGTTGCTCTCATTTTCACACATCAGGTAGTCTTACAGTAATGGGTACTCTTTAACTGGCAGATATCTGACATCTTTACCTTTATGAAGGGAATACTATTTTATGTCTGCAAGATAACGCATGATGCAGTCTTCACCTGGTCACAGAAACCTACATGACAGTAGCATAACAGCAGCACCAGAACAAATTGGCCTGCTCAGATGTTCAGTCTGTATGAAGATACCACAAACTTCCTGAGCATTCTGATGCATCTCTATCTTCCCTGTTGGGGCAGGTTCTTAGATCTTCAGAGGATCAAAACTGGTGGCTTCATTAGCACTGCCTTTAAGTTACAGTAAGTCTTTCAAAGTACAACTACACCCTCCACAGTGAATTACAAAAACAGTTCAAAGAAAGAGGAACCACTTTTCCCCCTTCAGCTGCTTTGCCTTCACTACACTGTGATGTGGCATGAGGGCACTGAGAGGCCAGAGCTGAGTCTCACACTGAGACCAAGAACTATTAAATAACCCCAAAGCATCAATATAGTACTAAGCCCATGACCACAATGACAGCAGGACCGAAGGGAATGAGAAGAGGGAAGAGTCCCTCACCTCACTGAAACAAGGTCAGCTGGGATGAACAGAGGCAAGACAGATCTGTCCTCACTGCCTAATCCCACGCAAGAGTCAGTGGTATGCTCTTTCCATTTATTCTCTTCCCCTCCCATCATCTAACATCCCCAGCCAGGGAAGTCACTGGCCTGCTCCAGGCTGGCAGACAAAGGGAGCACTACTACCCAGGGAGCCAGGAGGAGAAACCCCTGCCTGCCCTCATCCCTGTCAGGCTCAGTGCCGGAGCAGCCACCCCCTGCTCCAGCAAAAAGGGGCACAAAAAAGGAGAGAGGAGGTCAAGCCTGGACCTAACCACAGATGCTACAGGAGGTGCCAGTGCCAAACCAGGGAGGCACTGCTCAGCTCCTCAAGAGTGAGGTCTGCTGTCTGCCTTCCTCAGTGCTAAACAAAGCCAGCAATGGCAACATGGGTATGGAGCCTGTTCTTCTCACATCAAACGCAATTCCAAGTCCTTTTACAGGGTGAGGAGGAATAAATCAAGAATTTTTTAAAATTAAGTAATTATATTCATAACAGATGGGCACCCAGAAAATTGGAATGCTAATCACAGACCAGACACATCAAAGACATTCAGGCAATTTTTTTCTTTTGCTAATAAAAATATACAGTAATATAATATCCAGTCACCAATTAGAGTAAATTTTCATAATAGAATAATTTAATGTCAGATTCCACCCTGTTGACTTAAAACTTACTTAGTTTACCTTCTTAGAAGAAACAACGGTGCTGTTCTAGAGAGGCATATTAAAGTCTTAAAATTATACTTTGAAAACATAGTACTAGAAATAGCAAACTGATTAGGAAGGCTGACTTCTTAAGTTCTGAGTTTATCTGTGTTGTTGGGAATTTTGTACTAGTTGCCCTAAAGGGAAAAAAAAAGAGAAAGCCTGACAGCTAGAAGGAACATAGCACAGACTGCAGTAATTGCTACAGAAAACTAGTATTTAGTATTTCTGAGAGGTCCTTTTCAATTTTTAGTTTTTTAAGTCGTAACAGCACAAAACCCACATGTACTTTATAGGTTGTAACTGACATTTTAAAGTTACATCAAAAAAGGCAAACCTACTCCACACTTCTTCCCTATCTGTCCTTTGATATCTTACAAGAAAAAAGTCCAAGGTATTCTTTATTACCTGCTTAAAACATTTTTGAGGATATATGGGTAAAATGAATCTTGGTTTCCTGGCAGCTCATTTCTAATACAGACAAATACTGAATGAGCAAACTATTAAAAATGTACATATTTGGGGGATATTTATATGCTGAGAAACGGACACCTTACTCATATATCATGAGTTCAGTCCAAACTCAAATGATGACAAAGCTGATTTTATATAAATTTCAGGCTCAGTTTAACACATTCTACACACTGAAACAGAAGTAGACTATGAAAAACTTATATTACATGTCTACAGCAATGCTAATTCTTTAATTAGGCATTTTCAAGGTAAACCTGATGACCAAACAATGCATTTCATTAAGGAGCCTGTTAAAAATTTGCCACTCTCCAAATTCAGCCAGTTACATAAAGAAAATAGTTACATAAAGAAAATAACAAAACATACATAAAAATATACTCTTCTTTCTGATTTTAGTCCTATTGCTCTGGATACTTTAATTTGTATTTACTCATTTCTGGATACTTGCTTTGTCTATCTAGTCTTGCTAGCAGGGAGTTTTGGGGATGTTACTGAAAACTTGTAATTAGGAGGGGAATGCTCCAGCGAGGCCACAAATGGGAAAAAAAAGCTTTTAAAATATAATAATCACAGGAACAGAGTGAACTCCTGGCCATGGATACCCACACCACTTCAGTTGTCACCATGCTTCCAAGACCTCCAGAACCTGCTTCCAGGTCCTGCTGTTCTCCCTGCAACCTGGCAGTGCAGGACAGCAGCTTCCTGCACTGGTACATTCCAAGTAGCAGCAGAAGATGCTCTAAGTGCAAAGATAAACAAAGGGCAGTGGAACATCAAAAATAAGTTAGTATGTGAATAGAACATCCTTTAAAGACTTTGATAAATTTACCAATTTATCAAAATTATTTTTTCTCCCTTTTCCTTCCCTTCTCATGCATGAAGAATAATGTACCTTGCTACTTGCAGTTTAAGTAGTTCACATTTTCATGAAACAAGAAAAAGTCCTGCTTGCTGTGCTCAGGGGTAAGCCCCCAGAAATTCTGTCTTCTGGCTCTAAAGCATCAACAAGCAATCCTTCAGTTGTGGGCATTATTTTCCAAAACCATGCACATGAACAACAGTACATATAACAGCACAGCAATGCAGAAGCCAAGGATTATTTTTAGAACATTCAGTGGACTTGATAGCTTGTCTCTGGCCATCTGTACCCACTGTAAGTCCTGGAAAAACATGCAGAGAAAAAGAAACATTCAAGATCATGCAATTCTCTAGACATATTTTTCATGATCCTGTAGAGTCAATATCTCTCAACCTTTCACAAGGTAAGAAAATTATATAATTCCCTGCTTTGCATATGGGGAGCTGAACTGTAAGAATTGCCTCCACATGCTCAAATGAGAGCAGAAGAACAACAGGTGCAAGTATCCTCCCAGTAGCTTTAATCCACCAGCCTCAATAACCTGCAGCAATGAGAACACGGGAGGAGACTACTTTGACAAGGAGATAGTTATTATTTTCTGTGAAATTTAAACTGACTAACTTTGGAAACCAATAGCACAGTCTCAATTTCATCTGGCTCTGCAGGTATATACATAGGAATTACAGCTCAGATCCACAGAAGAAAATAAAAAGCCTAACTCCTCTGAGGATCTAGGCTCACTCGGCTCCTTCAGCATGTATGTAAAAAAAAAATTAACTGACTTCAGAAAAACCAAGTCAAGGGTAGTGTATTCCAAATCTCAGCAGGAGCCTCATGATGCAAGAGACAGTGACAACAATCACACTGTGAACAACAAGCAGGAAGGTGAGAGGTCCAAGCACAAATTTTCCAGTTAGGAAGGCAGAGCAGATTAAGGCACAAGACTCTCAGTGGGACAGCCAAGCGGACATGGCCACAGCAAGGATGCAGCAGGGAGACCCCAGTGTGCTGAGGGAACAGGATGCTGCCCAGACACGCCACGCAGCTCTCATCTGCTCTCTGGTACAGTGTCCCACACAACAGTAATTTTTTACTTTTACTTCTCTATGATACCTCTGCCCCTGAGACTAAAAACACCACACACATCTGTTCACAGCACTGCATGCTTCCTATCACCTGCAGAATTCAAAACTGGTCATACACAGATGTGAAGCATTACTAATGATCTGCCTTAGATCTGCAACTCTGCAACTGAGTGTCTTCTTCTTACGAATAACAAGCCTTCTGGGTACATGTGCCAATTCTGACCCCTAAAAGATGCAGCACGAGAGATGACAAGGGTTACACCAATAAGCCAGTACTAAGACCAAAAAAAAGAAAAGATATGTTTGTAGTACTTCAAGAGCAATAATAAAAATATCTATCACGTTGTAAGAGTAAGCAATTGTAGAACAAATCACAGATAGAAGGGAAGGAGTTTCAGCGTATTAGATCTGAAATTGAACCCTTGGGGGTTGCTAGTTGCGCCCCTGATGAGCCCAATGCAGTTACCAGAGCACTGTGCAGATGCAAATAAATAAAAACACACACCACATAAGGCAACAGAAATGGTTTAACACAGGAGACATTTTAAAATATTTGCTACTGGTTGTATAAATGCCTATTATTAAGCTTCACAAGCCAAAACACTAATAATCACTCTTGCATTCATTTCCATAGACCTCCCATTTTTAAAACCAGGAAGGTGAATGCACACTTGCACTTTATGAGAAACACTAAACTTCGCAGCATTAATGCCTCACTGACTGGAGTAACCAGGTTGAGTTCTACTGCTTTTTGGTTCTGCTAGTATATTTTACTTGGTGTAGAGTAACAGAAATGCAAAGCCAGCAAAGAGAAGAGAGTAAGCTACAACTTTTTTTACTCTTTTCTTTAGGAAGAATGACCTAGGAAAAAATGAGATTGGAAGCTTTCAGAAAAGTATGTAGCACGAGGAAGTAAAACACAGCACAGACTTAATACATTCATTAGAGTGGACAAAAAATTGTTTATTATAAAGCTATCTGAAATATGGAATTATTTTAATACAATTACATAGTTACATTATTATGATGTAAAGTGTACAGATATTTCTAAAACATGAATAAGCTTTATAAAGAAGTTCCAGTCCATTACACATAATTGGAGGGTGCTAAACTAACCCAGGAGAGCTACTCCACCTGAGGTTCACTCGACCCTTGCTTGGTGAATAAACCCTCTTTATGCCTTCAATCTTTGAAGTATTATGCCTCCCACGTTTCTTGTGACAAGGGTGCACTCTTAAAATCCACAAATAAAAATACAAAAATTAAGAGACTGAAAATAAATGTGTAAGCAGAAGCAATTTCTAGACTTCTTGTTCATATTAAACACAGAACAGTCAAAATTTCTGTGTCTCCAAATAGAGAGAAACAAAGAGATTCAACGTGGCTATTTGCATGCTGTGGGCTCTCAAGGACAGTGAAAATAAGATCCAGAGATAAGACAGACAAAGAAAACAAACACCCTTGCTCTTGAAGAACAGGATACAATGTTTAGGAGGTTATTATCCCCCCTACAGTGGTGTAGTAAACTAAAAGTTCAAGCATTTTCATTCCCTATTAATGAAGTAAGAACAGGCTAAGCTTAGATCACCTTCAGTTCCCCTACTGGATTTCCAACACTGTCCACATGAACAAATAAAATGAGAATCAATGTAACAAATATTTCTGATTCAGAAACAGAACAATAACAAAACTTGATTCAGCTCCAAAGAACTCTCCAGACGAATAATTCCTGCCTTACTCGGGAAGAGGCTTTAACCCACTCAAGCTGTCACGTTTCACACAGAATAAGGGGAAGCAAATGAGCTAAGAAATTCCACATCACCAGTCAGGTTGTCACGAGACAAAAACATCAAGATTTAATCTTCCCTCATTGGCCACTGAACATCACCAGATGCATTTTCCATATGGAACAATATATTTTACTGTTTAACTCAGCTTCAGTTGCTAGACAGAAACTGGTTACAAAACACAGCATAAACTATTAACAGGCAGTGTGCTATGCTATTCCAAACATAAAAGTGCAGTGCTGTTGAAAATCAGGCCACCTGGGGAGATTTTCATTTTTAGGTCAACAAGAACATTGCTGCAGATGCTTTAAAATAATTAATACCTTCATCTTACTGTATCTCCTGTTTCAACCTACCCCATTAAGCATCAAGTCCTAGCCCTCTGACCCTGCAGCTTTCCACACTCACCCTGTACAGGTATACACAGTGTTGTCCTCTACAACTACCTGAAAGAAGAGGTGGGGAGGTGGTAGTCAGCCTCTTCTCCCAGGCAACTAGTAACAGGACACAAGGAAAAAGCCTTAAATTATGCCAGGGAGGTTCAGGGTAGATATAAGGAAACAATTCTTCACTAGAATAGTGGTTAAGGATTGGACTGTACTCCTCGGGGAAGTGGTGGAGTTGCCATTCCCAGAAGTGTTCAAAAAAATGAGCAGACATGGCACTTTACCATATGGATTTGTGTGAATATTGGATCTGATGATCTTTGAGGTCTTTTCGACTCTGTGATTATATGAATTATAAAAGGATGACGTTTACCATACCCAGAGAGGGTAAGACAGATATCACTGTTCCCTTACCTCTGCTTGGAGCATGTAGGGATACCCACAAAAGACTTTTAATGTATGTATTCCCCAGCATTCAACTGAAACGCCAAGTATTTGCAGTTTTCTAAAATACAAAAAAACTGATGAACACTCAACACATCAACTAGCATTTAGACAATCCCCTTAGCACTACCTTGCTGTTTTGTCAGTTGACACCATCATGTTCCCTGCTCTTAACAACTGCTAGTTTCATGATCTGTTTAGTATTTCAAAGAAAGCTTTGTACATCTGTTTTGTTAAGGTCAAGACAGATACATACAAGCAACCACATCACGCCCAGACCAAATGAATTACAGGTTCTCTACAAGGTTCATAAGGGACATGATCAAGTCCTCCTTAGATTCCTCTCTTCCCATACTCAGAATGCTGCTAAAGGCCACTGGAGCCACACTGTCACATATTGCAGGCCTGGCCACACTCCAGAGTTGTTTCTACGAATTAGGTTACACAGGCCACAAAGTGGGATTTGCACTGGCAAAACAGCAGCATCATAGCAGACAGCAAGACAGCACAGTAAATATCGTTTGGTGATCAAGGGGACCCTGACCAGTCAAAGTGCCAAGACAAAGAATTTGGGCTTTCCCTCATCTAGGGCTGTTAGAATCTGTCCATGGGGCAAGCAGATGTCAGTTTCAAGTATTACTGCCCTTTGCCTTTCTCCCTTTCGCCCACTTCAGCTGCTTGGTAACACTCCTCCACCCAAAATTATCACACCAATGACTCGCAGCAGACTCAGCAGAAGTGGCTGTGTATCTGCATTTCAGTTTATAGCCCACCATGCCAGCTCACACCCCCTTCCAGCAGGCTTTGCTGCACACTCTCACTTCTGCCACAGCAGGCAGACCTGCGGCAGAAAGCTTGGGCAGAAAAGCATCTGTGTGACTCCCTGAGCAGCGACTTCGTTCTGTGGGCATTAGCGACCACACACGTGGAAAGATAAGTGGCAGCATTCATGAGATGAGAAACAGACTACGAAAGACAAATGCATGACTTCAGCTTCACAGCAAACTTGCTCTCTTCTCAGCTCTTTTCTCACCAACACAAGAAAGGCCTTTATACGAAATGTCAATAAAGCTGAGGTAGAGCATCAAGAGACGGGTGTTTGAAGAGTCTTTAAACCACAAAGATGTGGCTCAATGCTTGGCACAAATACCTGTATTGTCAGTCACAGGTACCATAAATGACCTACTGTTTACAATTATTAATTAGTTTAGGTTCCAAAATGCTTAACCATAAAGTTAGGTTTATATTAAATATTCCTATTGTACTCCATGAAACTTGGTCAACACGTTCTCAATGCTTTACAGGACAAGATCAAGCAACAAGAAACCCACAACGAACAAATCCATCAGTCTAACAGGAAGCATTAGAAATGGTCACTTTTTTTACATCTAGCACATTTCCAGCAATATAAATAATCATGCAGTGAAAATTACTGGAAACTTCTCTTTAAAAAGTACTCCATCATTTTCAGGTGTTTAGAAAAAGAACCTCAAATCAACCCAGAGACACTACACTGTGAAAGGTAAGTATTAAAATACTTCAATACTTCAAAAAAGCAACCAGACACAAGAACTACTTGAAGGTAAAATAATCATTTTTAAGTTTCAGCTTAACACCTCTTCTTACAATTGACCCTGATTCATGCAAATTCCAGGTCATCTCTTCTTCTCTGTCATCTATCTCCCAAATGAGAAGCAAGGAGGCTGAGGAGTGGGGGCAGAAAGGAGTCTAGGAGTAATGCAATGCAAATGTTTTCCTATCTGAAACACTGTTAACAGAACCAAAATGCCAGGTTTCCATAGCAACCTGAACTGTGTCACATGCTTACACTTACGTATATTAAGTACATATTGAACAGTTTAATTGTACACATAAAATCCTGTACATTTGTAATGTACAAAATTAACACTGGAAACCTTCACTATTTACTTTTCAGTTGCTTAACCTGCAAAATGTATTGCATTACAGTGTGCTGAGTGCACCCTTATATTGCACCTATGCAGCTTCATAGGTTCTCCAATACTGGCAGTGTTAGGTGCATCAAAATTACAATGATCAACAATAAATCAAAGTCTGTTCACACTGCATAGACTGAATCCTGTTTTTAAAAGCAGCAATGTTTCTAATTATTTCCTTCTTCCTGGCAGAATCCCTTTAGGCATTGTGTAACAGAAAACTATTTAGTTGTCTTGCCCTTCTGAAACATCCTGAAAACCTCTATTATCTTATCATTTTTCCTTCCTTCATCTCCAGATTCCTGTAAACACTACACACAGTTGCTGACCTTGTACCTTGCGCTACATACAGCGCAAAAACTCCCCTCTCAAAGGGAATTCCCCTTGCTATATACCAGAGCACAGTCACAATTACTACTAATTAGACAGGGTCTCTTTGAAGAGCTGCTTGCTTCTTCAGAAGCAGAAACAGAAAAGTTCTTTATACTTTTCTGTGTTCTAATCATTTGTGCTAACTGCTCAAAATTATTCAGGTTAAGTAAAATTACCTATGTCTATGTATGCAGAAAAGATAGAACAATGTTATGATTCATGCAAAACTGTTACATGCCATCCTTTCTTCAGCATATCTAATCTGGCTTTAACTTGCTCAACTCTGCATGTGTTCAATCAGTGAGATAGTTCAGGGCTTAGCTAAACAACAAAAAAGTTAAAAATACACCTGAATTAAGCTTGAGTACTGTTGCATAAAAAACAGATGTGTGGAAGTTTTCTGGTGAAGCAGTAGCAGTATATATTTTACTTTCAGACTACTCAAGTGTTTTAAACATTATTATAGAACTGAGGTTCTCTTGTTGAACAAAACAGACTGATTTTGAAACTAAAATTCAAACATCTTACACTGACAGTATTGACAAAGTAACTCAGCATTCTGAAGCTAGGTATTTCCTTTTGCTGGGGGGTGGGGGGGGAACCAACCACCATAAAGTCAGAAAAATGACAAATAGCTTAAATTCCTCCAGTGCTGCATTTTCACAAAAGCCATCCATCTCAGCCACATCAACCTGGTACCACAACAGAGACTCTGAGCTCTACTCCTGATGCGTGAAGGGGCCACCTAAAACAGAGACTACACAAGAATAAGGGAATAAAGGTAGGTATCTATTTGAAGGGCCTTGAAAGATACACTCTGGGGAGCCAGAGGCTATTGCCAAAATGCACCCCAATATGGACAACAGGTCACGAGTTCTTCACACTTCTATAGGTTTGGTTCATTTGCATATCAAGGTTAATTCTCCAATCAAAGCTTCAGTTAATGATGTAGTTTCCCCAAGCTCACCCTCCTCTTAAGATGCTGGTTTACACATTTTGGGCATAGGACAATCTGAGTGTCCTTGGAGACCACGCCTGGAGAGGCTTTGTTATGTCTACCTAGCATGAGACAGCAGAAGTTAACAGGCCACAAGAAACTTCAGAGTTACACACTAGGCAGTACAGGACTTGAAAAATATGAAAGTTAAAACCTAAGGCATCACTTCTGTATCAAGTGCATTCAGAGGGACTACTCACTCACACAGATTATGCTTGTGACACCTAAGCACACATATGCACAAGTGGGGCCCAAAGATGAAAGCTGCTAAATTTCTGTTCACCACAAGTGACACCTAACATAGCTGGTAGCATTTCAAACAAACTTTGTATTCTCTTGTTTATAGCCACATCCTTGCCCCTTCTCAAGTTGAAGCCAGCCAAAGCAGTTAATGCATTAACAAATTTTGGATTTGGTTTTGTTTTGCGTTTTTCCATGTTAAAGCACCTATTTTTGAGGAGCTGTAGTCCTTCCATTTTTGGTGTTAAAATTTGTCTTTGAAAATCTGTCCAAACTGGGTAGACACCTACACTTTAAAAAAAATTGGAAAAGCACTTTGCACCTATCCCATCAGGGTGCATTGTAGTTAAAAAGGACTGACACATTACCTGTGAAAAGTGTATTACCTCAGAGGTAGATTCATAGGATCAAAGATCATTTAGGTTTAAAAAGACCTTTAAGGTCATCAAGTTTAACCATAAACCTACTCATGGTCTTGCTGATAATTATGACAGGACCTAGGATTTAAACACATCCATCCAATCCCAAACATATGGCTGGGCTGACCTCATTAACAGGTCTAGCTTCCACAGGTCATAATTGCTTTTCTGAGATATCTGCATGCTGGACTCAGGGAAGTAAAAAGAAGGGGGGAAAAAAAACAAGTGAAAGGAAGCAGGAAGAGAGATATGTTTCATGGCTAGATGTAGTAAATTCCAAATTATAACATGGGATTCTGCCATCCCAGAGCCTTTCAGTGAGAAAATCATCCACAGGTCTTTCATCACAGAATTCACAACAAATAGTACATGGCATGAAGAAGAAATCAAAACTTACACAAGAGATGCAAAACACAGTACCCAGTAGAATATTTTATTTCAATTGCAATATAATGCTGACAGCAAAGCAGTTAAAATTTGAAAACTGTACTCAGTACTGAATGTGAAGTCCTGATTCCAGTGTCATCCATGGAAGTCTGACTCTTTATAAAGTTTCTCGATCCTTAAAAAAAGAACAAAAAAACCCCAAAAAAACAAAGCAAACAAACAAAAAACCAAAAACTTAACAAAAAAAAACCCAGCCAGAGGAGAGGCTTTTGCAGGACCATTACCATTTATTAAGGGATGACAGTTTTTCCCAAGAAATGCATTTTGTAACTTTACATCCCAAACATCCTACACTGGTGTACACAACAAAATGAACATGTGACAGTTACCAAGTAAAAAGAAATACATGTCTCCTCCAAAGCACTTTAAAAATCAGGTTTGGTGCTGCAAGTGGCTCCTTCAGCTGCACCACATTTCCTTTTGCAAACCTCCTTGGCTTTCCGCTTGCATTTGCACACACTACCCACAGCACCCTTCAATCATGGCTCATTCCTAACGGAGCAGGGTCCCATTCTGCAAGGAGCAACATTGCTCTGCAGGGTCTGCGTCTACATCTCCTACCCTGAGGGAAAACAAACAAAAGCACCTGCTTTGCTCCTCTAATAAACTTAACTTGAACTGTGTTCATAGTGGAGCAGAAGGGCTAGGAACTGCTCTCCTGGATGCCGTGTTTTTCCCACAGCTCGCCACACATGGAGGCCAGGAGAATCCTCCAACACACATCAGTGCATAAGGTCTGGTTCATTCCTAGGGTTCTTGTTCCTTGCTCTTTCCAACCTCCCTGCAGAAGATTCACTATTTCTTGTTTTTGCTGTACCATTTTGGTTTCAAGAACAGTCTCTAGTCCCCTGCCCCTAAAACCTGCCTATTATCTGCCAGGCTCAGCCTGGGACTGGGAACTACCAGACAAGGGCTTAGAAAAGGACACAGCTAGTTGACAAAACACTGAAACTTACTTCTCACGCAATAAGGGTAGGTGCACAGTGTCAACAGTGCAGGGGAAAAGAAAACTAATCTTCATCTCCTTAATCTCTTTTCATGACAATCAACGTGTTACTTGTACTAACAGAAATTATGCACTACAAACAGAATCCAATTTTCAAAACAAACAACCCACTTAAAAATTTGTCCACTGAGGGATCAGTTAGCAGCAGAGCCCCTTTTTAAGGAATCTAGAATTCCTAATAGAAGGAAACAAATGGACATTTCATGTGGTGTGATGTGAGCAACCACATGAGCACAAGCCCAACAAAGGATATTTTCCTTTCCATCCTGTAAGCATGACTGTAGCAGGACACAAATGCAAGTACCACAGGAAGTTCTTGCCTAGCCTCTGCACACTGATGTGATGCTACCCTCTATTCACCTCTAACTAAAAGGCATACCTAACCAACACCGCCCAGCACCATACATTAAAAAAACACTAACACCACAGAACAAAACCAAAACCCAAATTACCTGTAAATCAAATGAAATTTCTTCAGCAGGTATCTAACCATGAGGACTGGAGAACAACTGGCAGAAAGCCACCCTTGTCATTCCTTTGTGGTTCTCAATTTGTTTCCTAACTGCCCTGATGATTACCCAGGCCGCTTGTGACTTGACTCCACGTATGTGGGTGGCAAGAAGACTGTCATGTTCATCAGCTGTTAATCATTTGGGCCAGATCTCCACAAGTGACTGGCTCACAAAAGGCAAAGTCAATCTGTCACCACATACCTGGCCACATTTCAGCACACTGTTCTGTAACGAAGTAAATGTTTCATCTCCTTGGTTCTTCACCCTTCGTGACCAAGATGTCACTGCTTACACCACACAGCTACCAGACAATACCTGCATTTCAGAAGTTTTTGGAGCTGGGACAGAAGGTACAGACCAGATTTTATGTCACAGATTACCACAGCTCCTACCTTCAAGAGTCTTCAGCAGCTTCACTACAAAAGGTTTGATTGGCAACCAGGATGGAAAAAGAGAGTACAAAATGTCAAACACTGCTTATATGAGAGAAGAATTTATTTTTCATATAAATTCTAAATATCATGCAAATAATCTTCATGTGTAAAATTATTACACACTTCAGTGCTTCCCTGAATTATCCGAACCTTTTTGAGAAAGTATGAAGGAAGAACTCAAGACACTCTCTGGCCTACAAAGTTTTGCTGAGTTTGCTGCAGCTACCAAAATCTGCATACAGATTAAACCCAGCTTTATCACAAGTGCCCAGGTCTTTGGCATCAGTACAGCTGCTTAAAAAGCATTCTAAAAATGATACTTCTTAAGTTGAGAGTAAAATAAAGCCCTTGCCACCAGACTGGGGCACTACTTAACCATGAGACAGTTAACTACAGCAAAAGCCTACTGACACAGCATAGAAGCAGTGCCAAACCACTGACAACATTGAGTTGTTCCACACAGCATCTCCTCCAAAGTAACAACCTAGGCAGACCCAAGGATTTTCTGCAACCACAGCATCACCTGATCTGGCAAGAAGTCATCCACACCTCTTCCCCTCTGAATCAAGGTGGCAGTGATGCTTTGTGAATATTCATACTTCTTTTCTATCCGCTGCATTACCTTAGAGTACTTAAAAAGAAAACAAACTAGAAAATAAGACAGATGGCATGAGGGCAGAAAGCAGAAAAAAATAGACCGGAGTAGCAGTAGACAGAGAGAGCACTGCTAGAAAAGGTTGAATTTACTTGAAAAAAATGAGTCAGGGAATACATTACCTTTTCTTAAGATAAAGATGAGTTCAGGGAAGCAACAACTCTCACTGTGAACTTCTGTAAAACAAAGCTGTGATTTTTTCTATCTGGTGCACTGAAACAGATCTTTGCCTGCAGAGTCTTAAGATTTTGAGGAAATGGCCCTCAGATATCTACAGAAACACTATGAGAAGATCCCCAAATCAGTCATTAATGGGTGAGGGTACAGTAAGAAAACTTCCTTTCTAAAAATTGGTAGCTACTAATAATAAGCTTTTAAATCCTAAAGTGAACACAAAATGAAACATACACAATACTATTTTGACATTGTAACCGAAAGATAAACACATATCTTGCCTGTATAAACAGGTATAATTTCCCTGCTAAGCTTGCATGTTTTCTGTTCCTGTAAATCAGTTTGTTATTACCATTACTTAAACATGGGTACTCATACAACCTGCATTTCAAAAAGGATGTTGGAAAAAACCCCTGCAAAACATATACAGCAGCCATAAGAAAAGCAACAACAAGGAAGAAATGGCACCTCGGTGGGATCTACACATAGCATATCAAAGAGGAGGCCGAATGCTTAATTACAGCTCAGGAATACTACAGGCCAGAGAATAACAGAGCAGGGAACAGCTTCATCGAGCTCTGACAGGGGCATTGGACCATACAACACCAAGAATTTGAGGCATGCAACTAAAAGCATAGCTCACCTCTTACGATAAATAACAATCAGAAAGGTTTACTGAGATTGTGATAAGTACTCTACACATCAAAAAATTCAAGTCTAATCCAGAAGTCTTCCTAAAGGATGAACTGTGGTTCCATGACAAGTCATTAACTCTCAGTTACGTATAGGGAAGTCAGGAGGATGCTATATGGTACTGAGCTGAAGTACTGGTACTCTTGCTCCAAGTTTGGTCAGAGACAGGGGCAGCACAGGTGCGAGACCAAAGCACTGCAGCTGGTTCTGGGCACTTAGTACAACCTTCTGCATTGAAATCCACTGGGAAGCACCACCAGACTCCCCAAAGCCTGCCTGCACTCTGCCCTTGGCAGGCGAGCCCGGGAGGGACTGCAGATACACAACCACAGCCCCACACGCTGCTGCGGAGTGCTGCCCACCCCAAAACTGAACAGCTCCTAACATACAACTTCCAGCACTAGCAGAACCACTCACACCCACCTGACATTTTGACCAGGAACAGAGACATACAGCTTTCCACCTACAATAATGATGATTTGCAAAGAAGAGGGGGAGGAAAAGAAAAAAAGAATACTCCTCTTTATGTGTTTAATATATCAATCTTGTTTGGGGAGAGAAATATAATTCCTCTAGCCTGCTGTGAATTTTATCGCTAACTCATTATTTCATAAATCTGGCTAGGGAAAAATGACAAGGGAGTAAGATTTTAAAAAGAAAAAAAAAAGGAGAAAAGGGAAAAAAGAACGTAAAGACTTGTTTCTCCTACTCTGCTTTCCTTCCTAGTCAAAGGAGGTCACTTGAGTGAAAGCTCTTAATGCTAACTTCACTCATTAAATGTAGAATTACATTTCCTCTTTTTGGGAAAGTGATCTTAACCCCCAGGACAAACTCACCGCAGAAGTGGCAGCAACATGACTTGGACATTTTCATCCATGAGGGTGCAGATCCCTCACAAGAGGGAGTGAGAAGCCAGCAACTTTGTGGCAGGCAGCCAACCCCACCATCAATAATAATAATAATATCCAGAGGATACCTCACTAAAACAAAAGCTACACCCATAAAGCCTTTCACTTTTTTGGCTTATTGATTGTGATGAGGAAGAGGTTTGTCAGTCAGCTGCTTTTTGGGTGATGAATTTCCTCTGCCAGATGAGCCAAGGACCCTGACTGCCTGCTGCTGTGCTGGGCACCCACTGAGACACAGAGGGCACAAGCCAGGTGCCGGACAGAGAGCTTTACCATTCTTCTCAACATTGGTTATGTTCCAGATTTCCTTTCACACCTACTGGATAGCAAAGGGAAATTGAGTCCCTTTGTCCTTCATTTCCATAATTACTGTTTGTGAGCAGCTCCAGCTGCCTAGAGCAGCAATTTCTTGTGTCAGATCTTGCTGCAGAGGCTCACACTATGTTTCCACCTATGAAATACCCACCCAAATGGGTGACTGCAGGGAGTCACTCTGGCCGCAGTAACCAGCCACAAGATTCCCATAACTTTTTAAATTACCTTTCTAAAGACATGTTATCTTCCAACCCAAATAATTCTCAAGTGAATTCACTTCTGTTTGAATAGACGGGCTTACTCCCTAACACTTAAAGAGATTTGCAAGCTGTCCCCTGAAGTCAGAGCCATAAGGTAGCCAAATATCTACTAGAGGACAAGTTCCAATCAATTCTAACTCACTTCATCTCCAACGGGAATCACTTATCACTTCAGCAGCAGATGTGACACATCCAAATGGGAGAGGGGCTGCTGCTGCAGTGAGAACAGGGCACTGGGCAAAGCTGAGGAGTGACACCCAGAGACTGCCTCATAAGCAACTTGGACAAACCAGGTATTCCAGAGGTGTTTCTTTTTCATAACATAATGTGCAACAAGGAAAAGAACAAAACAGACATAGAATGCCCCTCCAAGCCCAAGATTTTGATCCACTACTTTAAAAAAAAAAAAAAAAGGAAAGCCATCAGACAGCATTTTGGCTACAAGCATCTACTTCAATACAACTCTTCAAAGCATCAACATTACTTGACTATTTAGGCCCTTAAAATATTTTGTGTATATTTTTACCTTTAAAAATATATATTCCTGATAAAGTAATTTTCATTCAAAAAGTATATATTTATGCATACTTTTCTTGGCATTTCCTATTGCCTTCTCCATTAATTTTCTGAACATCTGTGTGTGCACACATAGGTATCAGATAGAACAATATCAGGAAATTAGTATTTCCATACTGTGTAAACACTGGCTGATACAATATGCTGGCAGAGTTCATCAACACACATTTTAAGTATCACTCAAACACAGGCCCTTAGACTGGGTCATAGCATTTGAAGCAAACCATAATCGATTAATGGGCACCTACCCATCTTAAAAGTCCACCACTGTACGTTAATTTAAGAAATGTGTGACTACCTAATGGGAGAACAGTAATTGTAGCATGCAAAGTAAACACATGCTAAAAGCCTGTTATTGAGTAGAAATGTTCATCATCTCATTTCATCACCTAGGGGATGAACAGTTACTGCATCCTTTAGCGACACGATATTGCACACACATCACCCAACATACAAGTATGCCACTCCACCCGAAAACCAACTCTGAAGCAGTGTATGATGAAGTAGAGAGAGGAAAGTCCACTGCACTGATTAAAGAGACAAAAATCAATTACTGACACACCTCTGGCACCCGGCAGCACGTCTCAGTCACGACAACCTAAGGCTATATAAATTAATATATAGAGAGAGAGTCTGGAACATTCTAGTAATTCATCCAAACCCGGAGAGGGAGGAAATGAGATTCGAAGCCGTGAAAGCCATCTCGGCTGCACCGGCTGGGTAGCGGCAGCAGCGGAGCACACCCCGGGTGCCCGGGAGCAGCACGGGGCAGGCGGGCACGTCCCGGCAGCCGCTCCGCGCCCCCGGCCGCGCCCGCACGGACACACCGCGCCCGCGGGGCCGCCCCGCGCCTCCCGGGCTGCTCTGCCGGGCTGGCTCCGCGCACCAGCCAGCGGGCAAAGAGCTCCTCCGTCACCACAGCGCCGGCTCCGTCCCCTCCCCGCCGGGCTCCGCGTCCCCCGGCCACGGCACAAGGCCGTGCCCGAGCAGCCCCGCCCGCCCCGCGGCCCGGCGCGCACAGACAGACCTGCGGGCGGGCGGCATGGCGGGCCCGGCCCGGCGCTGCACCCCGAGCGCTCTGCGGGAGCGCCGCCGCCTCCGCCGCTCCCCGCTCGCCCACAGCGGCGCCGGCCCCGCCGCGCCCCGCGGCTCCGCCCCGCCCGGCGGTCCCGCCTCCTCTCGGCCCCGCCCGGCCGCCCTGGCCTCCCCGGATAGCGGCGGAGCCGGGGGCTGGGGGCGGCCGCCGCGCTTCTGGGTTGCTTCACGAGCTCCAAGCCCTGTCCTGGGGAAAGGGGTCGGTCTCCGGGGCCAGTCCTACGAGTCATAAAGCCCAAGCGCGGGGGTCTGCCTGTGGCGGGGAGTTTTCTCAAGGGCGGTACTAAAAACAAAACAACCAGTTTTGGAAATTGAGGTTAAGCAAAGCCTTTAGATCCGTGGGAAACTGAAAAGCGTAGAAACCTCATCTGCTGTTTCTACACTGTCCGCCAGTAGGCTTCTTCACCCAGAAAACAACACCCGCTATATGTACCAGAAACTCCACTCCCTTACCCGAGACAACTGCAGGTAACCCTTCCAGACGCTTGTAGCTAGCCTAAACCAGATCTAGCTTCTTATTTCTTCCTTCGGTTAGTAATCAGCTCTGAAACACTGAAAGCTTAGGGGGAGACCTACAAAGGCACTGTAACACCATTAAATTCCAAATTCTGCAAGACAAAAACACAAGCCTGAAGATAGGCAGACACTTGCAAAAGGTGACACAAAGTGTACACACATATATATATAGGGATGCTAAAAAAGTGTCAAAATTACAAACGGCACACAGGTGTCTCAAGAATAATTTTTTTACTAGTTAATAATGCTATGAATCCAACAAGTTTTCATTTTAAGTAAGAGATTTGTCAGAGGCTTTTTTGTTGTTAACAGCTGCTTAAAAGATTAATTTCAAAAACGTGTCATTTTCAGGAGCAATACAGACACAGCCATCTCCCACCATTGCCATTATCCTACTTGTAGCATATGCTTGCTACCACTCAAGAGTCACTACTGGAACAATCAACTCCTCCACTAAATTTGCTGCTGCACTTTCAGCTAAAATTGAAGTTTCCATCTGATTTTTTTTTTACCAAAACAGTTTATTTTACAAGAGACAGATTTTTTTTTAAAACATAGTCTGCTGCTTAAAGAATACATTCTGATGGCACACTGCAGTTACTGCATGTTATTATTACCCAGCAAAAGATGGACAAACCCGAAGTTACATTGGTTAAAATCTCAAAGACTTCACTGGCACAAGGGTTCTCTACCATCACAAAGAAGAAAGGGGCCCTGCTCTCAGTTACTCTTCCAGCAGTGCTTAGATAACAAAACTGTGGGGAAAAAGAGGAAGAAGGATAGTAGTACTGTTTACCCAACCTCCTTTGCCAAACTGCAGAAGCTGTGAAGCCCTATCCATCAAAGTGGTGGAAACCCTATTTATCTCTTAGCTGCACTTGCACAACAGTGACAGTGACTAATGTCTTATTTTAGCTCCAGGAAAAGCTATTCCTGTCTTAATGTACCAGTTTGCTGTCCATCGTCATTCCAAGCACAGTCACCTCTATTATCCAGCGTAGAAAGCTCTATGAAGACAATGTATAAACTCCATATAGCAAAGAAACTACACACTTCTGTAGTATTTATGTTGCCCCGAGCAAATCAAATACATATTCTAGAGTGCTGGCATGGGGGAGAAATCACTCAAATTCCTGTCAGAGCAGCAGGATAAGCAGGCTAGGACTGGGACGGAAGCATCGTACAAGTTCTGGTTATGGCACTGTGGATTACTGCCTGTGGCTGAACCCACAGACTTCATGTCATTGGAAGAACCTGTGTGAGTGGGATGTAATACACTGGTTTATTTTCCTGAGTCTGGAAGAACTAAGTAATGCCTGCCTTTCTGTTGCAACGATGAACATGAGATCAGATCGGCAGATAATAGGTAGATTACGCACACACGCACATCACCTTTGAAATAAAATTTAGTTTTAGTTTCTCTACAGTACAGAGGATAGCAGACAGTCTGAATGGGTTGCTCTTTCCCATGGCAATATGTTCCTTGCCAATTCATTTGCATACAAATGTTCCAACATCATTTGATTAATTGTTTTTGTGGTATCAGTGCTTAGAATATCTTTACCTAAGAAAAGCTTAAACTCATGCTGCTCATTGATTTCAGGATTGGGCAAATTTGTTTTATCACTGATTGCATTATTTTGATGGAGACAAAATGTAAATTTGCTATTTTCATCACTTCCAAATTGTGAATTTTTAGCCTAGAAAGACGTTTTTCACACAAACTCATGTATAACTACACATGGAAGACAGAACCGATTTGGGATACTAAAATACCACATTTGAATGGGTTTTGATCTTCTACTTCAGTGTATGTTAACAGAGTTGCACACATTCAAGAGAAAAAATTACTAGAGGTATGGTATGTTTATGGTCTGCATTCAAATCAGCTTACACTAATAGAAAAAAATACTGTATTGCTCATGTGTGGTTCATGTAGTTTTTGTTTCCTTTTTTTACATCTGTAATCTTTAGCTTACAGCACATTTATTTAAGAAAGACAACCTGCCATAAAGAATTACACTGACAACCTCGACTGCTATAAAAGTCCAGTTTTGAAAAGATATAAAAATAAAGGTGGCACCAATCTTTCTTTTTTTTTTTCTCCCATTATCCATCCTTCTGTTTTTGCCAATTACTCCTACCATTATTCACCATGAAGTAGTCACAAAATAGGTTTCATACAGACAGACTTTTATGCATACATAATTGAGGCTCTGCTTGATCCTACTGCACTGAGGGCTATTCTTAGCCTGGTTTCTTCAGTTTATGTAATGATGAATTTTCAGTGTCCCCAACTCATCCTTTAACTTTGAATTGATTGTCTAGATATAACTCAGTTTGACTGAGGTATTGAAATTTTCCACACGTTTTACAAAAATGGAAAAGAGACCATAGCTTGGTCTTTTATAAGAAGTTCTCCCCTAATAACTGATTCTGTGCACCCATTTCTGTGTCTAGAAGAGCAAACCAGAAGTTGCTTCCAAAATGCTCAGCAGAAGAGAGACTATAAAAAGAAATGGAATTTGCTGAGATACAAGAGGAGATGACAAAAAAGTCCTATTTGTTTCAACTAAGGTAGCTCTGTGGGCACTGGATGAAGCACCTCACCGCCACGCTTTATCCCAAACCCCAGAATCACGTGCATTTTAATATGGGCTAAAAGGAAAAAGAAGCTGACCCAGGTTTTTCTAAGTCAAATGCAGTGCCAGGGGAAGAACGGAAGCAGAAAGAAAAGAATACGAGAACGTGTGAAAGTATTTATAAAATACTGCTGGTTGCTTCCCGTCTCGTTCTTCAGGATCATTAAAATATCCCCCGGGACTGGGACCGCCGCGCCCGGCCGGCCCCGAGCCCTGGCGCTGCCCGTCCCCGCGTCGCGTCCCCTGGCGCCGCCTGCGCCACGCTGCAGTCACCGCACGGCCTGGAACGTGCTCTTGGAGCTGGGAGTACCACAACTGCTGCAACGTTTGGACAATGCCTCTTCAGGTTTGCCTCACATTATTTCCATCAACACACTACTGCGGTTAAAACAGATATAATAAGTACAAACTACAATAGTATTTTTCCCCCACAAAATAATTATAATCTAACAGTTAGGTCACCATTCTGGCCATACATGGAAATTAAGTATAAAATAGCAAAAGACTGCGTCATCTCTTCCTTCCCTCTCCTTTCCACTTCCTTGAAACTGGGATGATGTATATTTTAAGTCAGGCTAACTTACAGAAGAAAATCTGGTATCAAGACTTTCCACATGAAACACACAGTTGAGGAAAGAGAGGACTGATAAATGCAGCTTCTGTGCAGATCAAGGGTTTTCATTAGAGCTGAAGCATGTACCCTGGTACAAAAGACAATTTGTACTTACCATTATATAGTAGATACATACTCAAATTATATACTTTCCATAAATTAGCACATTACTTTGATGTTATTCTTACTCATTTTTACATAGTAAGCCTACTGTCACACATCAATCAGCATGTCAAATTAAAGTAATAATATGTAATGTATTCATATGGAACAGACAAGTTAATTGCATGCTGCTGTACAGCTTGCATTTAAAGGAATTGCTCTGATTTTTCAGGTTCCAAAATTCAGCCTTACCTACCAAACTGTGACAGCCGTGGTACAGTGCCTCTGTACACTGAATGCTACTCACTTGGTTTTACAGGCACACCAGCGTTAAGTGCAAAGAAACATTGGCCTCTGACATTCCTTTCCTGGTGCTTTTGGGAAGATCATTCTTCTCCAGCTACCATCTCAGGGATGCCGGCACAGGCACTGGCTGCTTCTGCGCTGGCAGGAGGCTGAATCGCTGACAGTTTCACTGATGCACTTCTCTATCAGATACAGGAAGCCAGAAAGAGGCACAATCTTGTGTCAGAGCATGACTTGTACAGAAAATAAAGCTATTTCTAAAAATAACTAGGCAGCATATGACTCTCAATGCTATTTTCCTGGTGGTCTAGTGGTCTAGGTTCAGATAAAAGAAAATATTTCTTATTTCATTAAATTTCTCTAGTACATACCTTTGTCTTCACTGCTCCTGTGGCTGTAATCAACAATCCCTTCACTGCTCAAGAGAAATTTAGTAAGATATATTACTCATTTGGAAAGTGATTTGCTAACTGTCAAGCACAACAGAGCAGGATGGATTTGTTTCTGCATCTAGCAGTTTCCTAGGGCATGGACAAAACACATTTGCCCACTCTGCCATCAGAATAAGATCACATTTTTCATAGGCTCAGTTACTTTTCTGAAATTGTCAGGGGGAATATTTTGTCTCCGTCACTGAGGCAGCTTAAGAATCAAAGGGCTCACCCCTGCCTTCCTCTGTGGTGTCATGTAACAGAGACACTCTTAAGGGTGGCAATGACCATTCTGTAACATACATCTTCAATCCTGCAAATGCAGCTGCTGGGGACCTAGCCTAGTTCTAACCTAGCTGTCTCCAGTGCTGCTAACATCACAGCCATAGAAGTCAGTACCCCTCCAAAACCCACCTGAGAAGCAGCCAGGGTGGGGAAGCCTATGCTTTTAAACACAACACTGTGGACCTAGTGGAGTAGACAAACTCTTAAGGCTAGCTCAGTTTTTGCAGTATAACCACCTCAGTATTTGGCTGGTGCTCCTTGCAGGTTCCACTCTGTAGGAACCTAGGTGCCACTTTGCCTTTCTCCTCAACAATAGGCACATATTACCTGCTGGGACCAGCTGACCTCTCCCACCTAAGCACACCCACCTCTTTGCAGTGGCCTCAGGCCACAGTGATACCTCAGCTTCCAGCCCTCCACAGCTTTGGCTCCTCAAGGCCTGAAATGCCTTGGTCTTACCAAATGAGATGCTGTTCCTACACAAGTGAAAAGCTGTTCTTGCATATATAAGACATTAGATTGTATCTAAGAGGACCTGATTCTAACCTCGTATTTTGTTATCTCCCTCATTGCACAGTAAAATTGCTGAATTCGGACCAAAGAAAGCTCCATCACAATCAAGACACCCATTTTGTTCAAGACTGCTACAGTGAATGGTCTGTGATTAAATGAACCATTGGCTGAACAGGGATGCTGATGAGATGGAAACCAAACACCTCCAACTTCCTTCATTCCTCCCAGAAGAAAGTGATCCTCCTAAGTTTGTTTTCAGACTCTGAAGCTTTTAAAGATCAGCTAATGCATATTTGCACAGTCCACAAGCACACAGTCTGAAGCTTATCTATCTTAACACAGAAAGGTTTTTGCATTTTAGAGGCAGAGGGCTTGAGAACTAGAGGAAATCTGCTTGTACAGAGCCAACCCTCCTGTATCGTTGGACACTGCCTAAATAGGGAATACTATTTTTGCTAGTACAGCTCCCAGATCTACTGTGCTCATGAAAACAACATGCCAGACGAAAGAGCCTTTACACAGAGGTCATCCGCAGCACTGGCCGTTTTCATTCCGCTCACACAAACCTTAAAAAGAAAAAAAACCAAGGTCACAGATTACTATCTATTATGTGAGGAAGCCGCGGCAGCACAAGGCAAGCGAACCCCGACCTCGAGCCACTGGCTCCCACCTGAGACAGGCCTTCGGACCCGCTCTCCCCTGCAGGCCCAGCACCGGAACCCGGGCAAGCTGAGCTCTTCCCACAGCCTGCTCGGGGAGCGACCAAGCCGGCGCGGAGGGAAGCGCCACGCTCCTCCCCTCCCGGCAGCCGCCGGCCGGGATGTGCAGTGTGGAGCGCTCGGCTGAGGAGGCCGCGCCTGCAGCCGTGACAGCGACACCCCGTAAAGAGACGATGGTGTCCCCAGCAGTGCGTAAAGGCAGCACGAAATGAGGGAAAACAATCCGGCGGACCCCGCGCCTGCTGGGGGCGGCGGGAGGAGCGCTGGCGGAGGAGGGGGGACCCGGCGCCGTCCGCCGGCGCCCTCCTCCGAGCCCCCCGCCCTTGCCGCGGCCGCGCAGCTCTTGCCTGTGGCGCTGTGTGAGCCACCCCCGCTCCCGCTGCGGCACCGCCGGGCTGGCCGCTCCTTCCCGCCCGAGGCTCCGTCCCGCCCGGTGCCCCACAACCATCCCACGGCGGGGGCCCTTCACCAGCCTCGCCTGGGCCGCTCCCTCTCCTCGCCACCCCGCCGCCTCTATTCTCTTCCGTAGGATGGAATAGAATGTCCCTCTCTAGACGTAGCTGCTTCCAGGACTTGGTACTGCCTGGAAAGTGGGAGTCCAAGGAGAAAGCAGCAGCGCAACGCAGCAGCAGGAGTGAGGGAGGGAGGCTGTTTTGTTCTTTACAAAGGAGTAGGAAGATGTTTGCAAGGATCCCTGGTGGTCTAGTGGTTAGGATTCGGCGCTCTCACCGCCGCGGCCCGGGTTCGATTCCCGGTCAGGGAAGTTCATGTTTTTCGTTTTTTTCCCCTCCATCTCCGTTTTGTTTTGGTTTTATGTCCGGCGCTCTCCCTCTGCTTTTGCAGTTCTGGGACCGTCAGCCAGCTGCTGTGCGAGCCCGAGGCGCGGGAGTTTTAAGACGCACTTGACAGCTTGGAGGAATCTCGAACAAAGTGTGAAAAGTCTCGGTGCTTTGTGCTGGTGGGAAGGGAAAGCCTGGCCAGGTGTAGCATCCACCTGGAAACCTTCCCTTCACAAAACTGACTATAGACACCCTATGCCCACCCACAGGGATTCCAGAAGTCAGCAGAGGCCTGCCTAGAGGACCACAAGCAGGGCTGCTGGTCAGCAGTTAGAAATAACATAATTTCCTTTTTGGTTTTTTTTGTCTTCTCTAACAGTTTAGGGTGTTCCCACACCTTCCCCCCCACAGTGAATAGTCACTTAGTGCTATCATGCATTTTTAAACTGTGGCAGCAGGGACCCAGTAGGGACTGGAGCATCTCTCTTATGAGGAAAGGATGAGGAAACTGGGCCTGTTCAGCCTTGAACGATACAGCTGAGAGGGGACCTCATCAATGTCTAGAGGTATCTGAAGTCAAGCGGATAGAGCCAGGCTCTCCTTGGTGGTGTCAAGCAATTGGATGAAAGGAAATGGGCAGAAACTGATGCACAGGAAGTTCCACCTGGATATGAGGAAGAACTTCTTTATTGTGCAGGGGATCACACACTGGAATGGATTGCCCAGAGGGATTGTGGAGTCTCCCTCACTGCAGATATTCAAGAACTGCCTGGATGCAATCCTGTGCCATGTGCTCTAGGATGACCCTGCTTGAGCTGGAAGGTTGGAGCAAATGACCCACTGTGGTCCTTTCCAACCTCACCCATTCAGTGATTCTGTGACCCTCTTAGCTGTCACTGGTGTGCGCGTGCTGTTTCCACACAGAGAAGGTGGGAAGGGTTTGTCCCCTGCCCCCCTGTTCAGGCAGAAGGGGGACTGCAATTCTCTGTGGTGCTTCCTCAGCTGAGCAACAGACTGTCTCTGGGCAGTGTATTTGTACAGCCCCCACCATGTAGGGCATATCGTTAGGGGGGTGCAGGAGAGATACCAGATATTCTGCTGGAAGTGGAAAGAAGTAAACAAAGAGGACAAAGGTATTTTTAATACTTCCCTGCAATTAGTACCCGTCTCCCTCCATCCTGCAGTGAAACCCTCACCACACCTTAGAATTGTTTAGGTTGGAAAAGACCTTTTAAGATCATCATGTCCAGCCATCAACCTAACCACTGCCTTGTTCACCACAGAACTATGAGCTCAAGTGCCAAAGTCACACTTTTTTGAACACTTCCAGGAATGGTGAATCCACTGAATCCAAAGCAGTCTGTTCCAATGCTTTACAACCCTTTTAATAAAAAAACCAAACCCCTAATATATAATCTAAACCTACTCTGATGCAACTTGAGGCCATTTTTTTCTCAGCTCCTACAAACAGTCTGAGATCTCTAGCAGGTGGGAAGGGAAAAGGTATTGAGAACAGGGTAAAGCCACTTCCAGTCCTGCAACAGAGAGGTGCCTCCCCTTCTCCTCCCAGAGCTCACAGCAGCGCACATCACCTGCACGTCCAAGCATCCAAATCCAGGGCTCCAGCAAGAGCTGCTCTTCTCCACCTGTAACTCCCGATTCACACACCTGCCCGTGATTTGTAGGGTGAGAGGTCAGTGGGACAACCTTTCATCTCACACTGTAATAGTACCTGCCTGTGGTGGGCTCACACTCTCCTGTTACCAGATGCCCACCTAGCCATTCTCTCACCCCCCTCCTTAGCAGGATGGGGGGAGAAAATAAGATTAAAAACGTGTGGGTTTAATGAAAAAAACCGAGTTTTATGAAAGAAAACAAAGTCCCTGTACCTGTAGCAGTTGCTTGGAAAACAAGTATCTTACAAACTAATCCCTTCCCCTACTCTTCTCTTATGTTTTATTGCTGAGCACAACGGTCATATGGTAGGGAATATCCCCTTTGGTCAATTTGGGTCACCTGTCTTGCCCGTGTCCCTGCCCAAACTCCCCCAGCCTACTGACCTTGGGAGGAAGGAGTGTTGGAGGCAGTCTTGATGCTGGGGGAGCACTACTCAGCAGAGGCTAAAACATTGGTGTGTTATCAACACCTTTCTAGCTACAAACAGAAAGCACAGCGCTGTCAGGGCTGCTATGGGGAAAATTAACAGCATCCCAGTGGGACCCAGTACACTGCTGCAGGTAAACCAGGAAATAGTGAATAAATTAATATTATTGTTTGCTTACACAGACTGCAAACCAGAGTCTAGCACACCTGGCAGGTTATGCTTTAGCAGGGATCCTTCCTACTGCTGGGAAGCCCTTGCATCACCCGTCACCCTGGCAGTCCACACTATATGCAGGAGTACTTTGGCCAGGTGCAAAAGTACCACTGGAAATAATGGCTTTGGCTGCCTTTCCCAGGGCGTGCCAGAGCCTAGGCTGCCCTCCACTGCAGATAGTGGTGTCTCATGAGAAGGGTCCTCTACCATATTCTTTATGACAAAGAAGCTTCAACAAGGTGCAAAGGGATGGGATCACCTTTGCTCTAAGGCAGAAATAAAACAGTCAAAAGGGCTGTTGTTTCCCTTTGGATATTAGGAAAAGGTGCTGTCAAATCATAGTTAAACACCAGGTCCACAGTTTGCCACCCAAGGAATTACTGCATTCCTGTGGCTGGAGGTTCTTAAGAGTGGGCTGGGCAAGTTAACTCATCAAGTCTCAGACCAGGCAAGGGGGATGGCTCAGTGGACCTCCTAAGATCCTGAAAGTCACAATTATATGATGTCATCTTGCACTTTCCCTTATAATTAACAGTTTACCTGTTAATTAGAGCTGTGTAGGGCTCTGAGATTCTTCTCTCCCTTTTTGATCTCACTGAAATGCCTTACCAAGTTGGTGGATGAAGTTGCTGCTTTCTATGTTAGAAAATGATGGGCAATTTTAGAAGTAGCTAAAATGAATTTCAGGTGTTGACTACCTTCCCAGAAAAGGCATATATATGATTTTACAGAATAGAAACAAAAGAAGCATTTCCTTTTGGTTTAACTCATTTTGTAGTAGGACATTTGCATGCTCTTAGCACTGTAAGTCCAGCTTTAGAGTCATCCGAGAAAGGATAACAATATGTAAGATTTTAGAAACATGGAAAACCCCCCAGAATAGCTCTTGCATACAAAGAAAGAGTAGTTTCCAATAGTTTGTTAGGAATGCTGCATAATCTCTGAAGAAGCTATCTAATGGCCTTCCAAATCCCTTTCAGTCCAATGCTAGACTTGAAACTTGCCCTTGCATAGACAGCAAATACCCACCCATCAAGGAGTAGGCACCAGTCCTCTTGGCTGGTGTCCTTCCACTTATTAAAGGTGTCCTGGTCTGGGATGAAAAGAGCCCAGATCAGTGTTCACCTTGAGCATTTGTTGAAGAGTGTTACAGCAGTTTCTGATTCCTTGTTCCTGGACCTTGTTCCTGGATGGAGGAAAGGATGTGATGCGGAGAAGGAACTGGCTACTTGTTTTAAACAGGTAGAAGAACCATCCTTCCTAAAGCTTTTGTTGATATTTTTGTTTCACATAAAAAGTAACTCATGATGCTGGCATGCTGAAGCCCCAGAAGAGGTGGGATGTTTTACAGAGGACTGGCAGCACAATCAAAAGCACATCAGAAAAGTGATCTAGTTAGAGCAGAGGTATTTCAAACAAATACGAGATTATTAATAATACATTTTCAAAGTGTAGCTGAATTCGCTTCTCATTGTGGTAGATTTTGAGATACTGGCTCACAAGAATTTTTACTTTCATTTCTGCTCTTCCTCAAAACTGTGACCAAGTGCTTTCCATCTCACAGCAAAGGTTTATGGAAACGAACTGCAGAAGAAATAAGAATGGTAAGGAAGACAATACCTCAGCTGTAGATCAACTTAAACCAGCAGCTGAGTCAATTTCTCTTTCTTGCTACCTCCTTTAAGTTATAGCCCTACATTAGTTCCACTTTGTAAGTTTTTTCCGATCTTATATGAAGTATCTTGGCGTGAGTGAGCATAAAATTTTGCATGACTTTTACAACTAGCAATTCTTTGGAAAATGAAAGTTCCCACTTTTCTTTTATAGACATTCTTCTACTTACCCTCATATTTCACTTCTATCTGAAGGGCATAGAGTCATGCAGTCGTTAGATTTATTCTGTTCCCAGGACATTCTCTTGGCCGCTTATAGCTTTTTTTTTGTTTGTTTGTTTTATTGTGAACATAAATGAGTGCAACTCCGTGGTATCCTCTACAATGCAACGAGCCTTTGCCTATTGATATAAGTATTGTTGGAACACGCCACGAGGTGGCATCCCGGTCCTGTGTCTGCCACCACCCGCCCGCGGCTCCCAGAGCGGCCCCTCCTCTGGAGGTTTCTCATTCAATTCCATAGGTTAGCGTTGTGCCCGTTTCGTTCCAATGAGCTACAGAGCAATGAAGGATTTGTATTTGCTGATAAAGCAAATTTCATGTACAAATGAAGCTTTTATTAAGGCAAATCACTGCCTAGTTTCTGAGTTCAATGCTGTACATGGAAACTTTACAAGCTGTCTTTAAACAGTCTTAATATAACATTAAAAATTTTTAAAAGTAAAAAAAAAAAAGTCACAAAGTATTATCAGGAGTGTGACTCGGACTCTATCACCTCATCCTATCTGTGGTTTTAATACAATGATGACACACACCATTACCGGAGTAATGAAGAACCACACGTCCCTGAACATGTTCACCCCCACAGCCACTCTATTAAGGGTCAACAGCACCTCTGCTTTTCACCTGTAAGTTTTGAACTGAAGGTCAGGCAGAAAGTTTGTGCCAAGGTGAGGGAGGGAAACACAGTTTCCGTATCCCAGGTCAGGATCCCGGGGCATCAGCTGCCCAAGGACACAAGATAAGGTCTGGTTTCATTCCCTTCTGCATGGATTCACAAGGCTGGTGAGCCATGGGAGCAGTCTGTGCTATGACATTAGTGCTGTCACCATGGCAGTCAAAGGACACAAACAAGGCAAAGTGTTTATTAAACTGATGGGATGAAAGGAAAAACAAACCCAAAAGATGCTTTCAGGCACACAATCCTTTTTCCACGCTTTTTTCCCTGTCCTATAATCTATCCCAATATTCTTTCTATAAAATGTTGCTGTCTTAAAGCATAATTATAAATCTCTTCCCTAGCTAGAGATTCACTATGAAACATCTTCTGGACAGTAAGATAAAAAGCCATGACAACCTCACTTCACATCCTCCTAGGACTGCCCCTTGAGAACTACAGTTGGAAAATTTACTCTGAATTGTGTTTTAAGAGAAATTATTTTATGCAAAACAAGGCTCTTTATTTAAGGTAATGTGAATGAAAGTCCAATGCAGATTTAATTACCACTCACAGATCTAGATAATATTATCCAAGGACCATTTTCCAGCAAGTCCAGGGGCAGTTGCCATGTCCTATTAAGAAGTACTCTGATCAAGAAATTATGAAAGCTCTGATCCTTTTAAAAGTCTGAACTTTTTCTCTTGCATGCTGCCAATCTGCCTTCTAGATCCTTTTTACACTGCCTTGTGGCTACAGTCAATCATTACCTTCTGCCTTTCCATGCTTTGTTTCCCACGTGCTCTTTTGATTAATCACATTTTAGTAAACTATATTGACAACGTTATTATGCTGTGCCTAATTTTTGTCTTGCTAGCAGGAAAACAGAGCTGGGAGGTGCCAGTTTTCCCCAAAAGCAGGGAAGTAATAACAGACTATAAATTGTGATTACAACATGTGCTCTGGCTGGTGGTGCTGTCTGCTGCATGTAGCAGAGAATAGCAGTGACCCAGACAAGGACAAGGCAGCTGGGCTGATGGAGGGTGGCCACAGCAGGCTGCCTTAATGTCTGTGCACCCAAACTGTCCTTACATCCTTTGCAAGGGATTCTTTTACAGAAATGACAACTCTGTATTCCATAACTGGCATAATTGGTGTTGTGTAAGCTGCAGTTCTACATAAGAGATCCAGGAAAATAAATGAAAAAACAGGAATGATCTTCCTGTCTGCTCAGATAGAGACTACCTGCCTAATTCTATCAGGATGAAGTTTTGCAGTTTGTTCATTCTCTGCCCCAAGCCAGGTAGTAAATCTTAGTTTCAGATTTGTTTGGACTGTGGCCTTGGGTCAATCAAAATGGAGTTTCTTGCTGTAGCCTGCAAGGGCTTTCATCCCTCCTACCCCACACTGCACTCATCTCCCCTTAAGCAACCAGGCTGAAGTGGAGTGTGAGGCATGTGAGAAGATGAATATGAGCTCCTAAGCTCCTACCACCATGACTCCCCTGCCTGCTGCAAGGCTCACAGGGAGTCTCTGTGTACATACCAAACCCAGTTCTGAAGTGCTCACTCTTGGGTTTGCCATCATGATCCAACCAAGTGTGTCTTTGGTGAGAAAGGAATGCCATGTAGCTGGTGGTTCTGCTGTGAATCAGGGCAAAATCCAGGCATCTAAAAGACACCTGAAAACCAGGTATCTTAAAATCTCTTCTACCTACTGTTTATTACAGTTTGCTGATCCTCCTTTAAGAGTAAAAAGCCAAATTATTAAATGCAGTTTAATAAATTCTGCTTCTCTTCTGCTCATACATTCAAAGGGGATTTTTCTTCCATGTCATCCATTATGCCATCAGTAATTTGCCTCCCTCAGTAGCATCTGGGCTTCAGGAGAGCTACTATCTTCTATTAACCAGAAGCTTATGGTAAGGGCTAGAAACTTGAGTTAAAAGTGCTCCCAGGATGATGATGAGTTAGGAGCTAATATTTCCCCTGGGGTCTGAGGTCTAATTAGACAAGATCAAGGACAAGAATTAATTAACACTATTCCCACTTTACAGGTGAGTAGCCAAGAAGTGAACTAAAAAACAAGTTGTATTTCCAATGTATTTAAACACTCAAAAGTAGTTTGACACCTAAAACTTTTAAAAATCAGAGAAAAATGCATCCTCTAAAGTTTTGGTCCTGCAGGGAGCTTAAAAGCACAAACAATTTTGTTTATACAAATAATCACACTGAAGAGGAATAGTTCCTCTGTTTCCCTCAGAAGTACATCCTTAGTTCCTTCGTAGGACAAGTCCTAAGTCATATTGGTGATGAACTGTAACACTGATTTTGAAAAGCAACAGGGAACCCCCTCTCCATAGCTGAAAAAGTCACGCATGTCAACAATAGCTAAAAAATGTCTCTAACATGCCTAGCTCTTCTTCACTTTAAAGGTTATATACAGGAGAAAAAAAGAGCTTTATTTCTCTTTTTTTTTGCCTCCAGTTTGAACCACAGGCACAGAAACACCCCACTGCAAAAGCTGGGCATATGGGCAGGTTTTACATATTTATATTGAATTATTACTTCTCCTTTGTTTTGTTGGTGGCTACTGCTATTGGGCATCCTTGGGTTTTGACGGTCACATCAAAGGAGCGGCTCTGGCGTGAGAACCGGTCAAAGTGAGCCAGATAATTAATGGATTTATTACTGAGGTCGGTTCCCATGATTGTTGGTGGGCAGCAGCCACTGCTGTGTCGTAATCCTCATTCTCTTGGTAAGGCACATACTGCCTTAAAAAGGTTTAATGATCCAGTAGTGATTTACTAATGGGAATCTTTCTTGTCGGTTTAGCAGGCCTTGAAGGAGGACAGGGTGGCACATGAAGGTCAATTTTCAGCAGTATCAAGAAATGGTTTTATTTGTTTTGTTTTGAGATTCCTGTTTGGAGCATTTTTATTCACTAACTGCAATAATAAATTGAAGGGTCAAAGTCATTGTAGCTGGGCAGGTATCAGATTCTTGATAACATGAAGAGGGAAGGAAACAGACATTGGTCAGAGTAGATTGCGGCTGAAGGTCTGAGATAATTATCAGAAAACATTCACTTTGGCTTTTATGACTGACGAAATGAAAACGTGTGGTAAGAGGAACGAAAACAGCCTCATGAAACTGCAGGCTGGCAGCTGGTCCTCACCACCAGCCCCTGCTAGCGTGGCTGCCTGGCAAGGACCTTTTGCTGAGGTTGCACCCCCTTTCTGTTGGGAAAGGAGGGAGGGAGACAACCAGTGGGACAGCTGCCCAAAAAGAGGGCAGGGGAGGGAATAGGAGAGGAAGCAGCTTTGCCTACCCAGAGGGAAGGAGATACTGTTGGTGCCCAAGGAGCCAGCGTCCCCACCGCCACTCCCCCTTGCCACCCCGGTGCCTCTTCAGAAAAACAAACCCCAGAAAAGCCAAGAAAAATAAACTTCCTTCTCTGCTACCAAAATACGTTTAGAAAGCAACAGAGGGAGAGGGGGTAGGGAGAAAAACAATGTTACTTTATTTTAGGGCTTGTATATTAAAGCCAAGGGTTGTGCTGGCAAGTGACATTAAGAGCTATGTGAACAATCCACACAAAGCAGACCTTGTCTTGTTGATCGAGTTGTGAAAGTGTACCTGAAATATCTAACTTTTGTTTTAAACTTGTCCAGGGAGAGAGTCCTTTTCTTAAAGAAAATTGAAGTTACTTGTCTCTCTGAGATACAAAAAAATTACTGCATTCTGAGTTAAATCAAAAGCAAGGGGAAAAAAGTGTAGGCCTTTACATAACTATAATTCTCTCTCCTTAGGTTTATGTATTGGCTTGTAGTCATTTGTTCGATTTTCACTTACCACACAGTAATATTTCTGGGTATTCTTTACAGATAAAACAGTTTTCTTTACATCTTCTATTGAGATGCTGTTTCCTGGAGTGTGTGCAGAGGTCTTGCAGTTCACATAGGCAGCGTTTGAAATTTCCCAGCAACCACAATTTCAGTGTTGCATCAAGGTATTTTTTCATCCTGAAGACTTTCTTTTGTAGAAAAGAAAAATCCCAAAAATTAACTGAGTGGAAAGCAAAATTAAGTCAATTATTCAGAAGGACCTTCCTGTAGAATAAGTAATAGCACTGTTCAGATAAACATTGTCTAAAACATTTAGCTTTGCTTGAATTCAATATTGGCAGTTATATATCTGTAAACAAGGAGTCTGCCTCTTCAGACCTTGGAAGTAATTCAACCAGACATATTTCATTTTATTTCCCATAATCACTTCCTTTTGTTTCTGGTATTTGAGTATCTAGGGTACAACACTAATTCATGTGTCCCAGCTTTATATTGCCACCATGAATGCAGAATGTCCTTTTAAAAATGAGTTCTATTGACATCATCTTATAATCACCACCACTGCTGGAGTCAGAGCATTAAGAGAACTTCTGAAATTAGTGTTGATTGAGGTGTTGACTGGTCTTAGTTTTATGGGAGTGATAGATGGTAATGCATTATCACCAAATGATTTTGAAAGTGTTCTATTGTTTCTTCTAGTGAGGAGTCTGATTCTTTGAAAAAATTAGATCACATGTGAAAATATTATTAAGCTTTAAATCCTATATCTCCAAAGATGATGCAAGATAGCGAGAAATTCAGTTGTCTGGCCACACATATTTTGTGCCTCTTAAGCAGCTTGGATTTCCCAGGCATCTGCACAGGACTGGCAGAGGTGACACAGGACACAAGGGAGCCCTACCACCTCCAAAGTGATAGCTGGAGCCCAACTTAGGACACGGCAAATATTTAGACAACTGAATGATGACTAAGTGATTGTGTTTGCACATTCATAGCACTTTACAACTTAGCAATTACCAGGATAAAAAAAACAAATCAGAACCAAAACCAACCACATCCCCACACCTTCTCCCAAATATAAAATCCCACGTATTTTATGGAAGTTATCTGTCAAAATGTTATTTCATTTATAAATCAGGAAAGGTTTTTTTTACCCTCGAGTGGAGATCTCAACATTTCTAGCACCTGCCTGGTGCTCCTCTGCTTATTATTTCTGGTTATGATCAGATGTGTTGCTGCACTCATTCCTTTGAGATTTTTACGCATTAGTTTCCAAGTATTTGCTGCGTAAAATGATGAAGCAAAGAAACAGAGCACGAGTAAAATGCTCTGTGTTGAGTAAAATTAACTCAGGTTCATGCAGTGGCCTCACACAAATGAAGCTTGGATACACGAAGCTTGCAAATAAAGCTGTACCAATTCCTTCATCTTTTCTCGAAGTTGAACAAAACTACCAGTTCAGTCACTCAGGTCCTCAGTTGTGTGATCTCAGGCTACCCATGCCTGTAGAAGCAGATGACTAACGAGGCTGGTGACTACAGAGCTTATAAAAGTCCACTTCACGTCAGTATTTTCTGATGTTGTATCTTCTGACTAAAAGATGCTTGTGACCTTTTCCTGTTGCAAAGAAGAAATTCCTCATTTACAATAGCCCTAAGAATTTGCCAAAGTCCGTGTCCCAGGCTTATTTCATGACATCCTGATTGAAGTATCATCTTTCAAAATAGCCGCAAACATTTTGAAGGTTCACACCAAGGAGGCAGAAGCGTGAGCTGGCACCTCCTGGCAGTTGTTCAGGCAGAGGTAGTCACAGCCAGGAGACGATTATTCTACTTTGAATATATGCATTCAGCCCTCAGCCACAGTAGCCGGTTTTTCTTCTGGGCAATACCTAATGCCGGATTTCCTCCACTTGCAATCACAGCAAAGGGAGGACAGGCAGCACCGCCTCTCAGTTGCCTGTCTCCTCTCTAGGGTAATAATCTTCTCTCAGCAGCCTAAGTGCTTTTTATTTGCATTGCTGAGGGCTAAGGTTTCGAGCCTGCTAATGCTGAGTGACAGAATTGGTTTTTAGTTTTTTCCTTTTAAGAAAAACATTCTAGGAAATTGCATAACCTGCTTTGATCCTCTTGATAACTGGAATTTAAGGTTGCAAACCCACCCATCGAAAAGTTAGTCAAAGCCAACTGCTTACTGTTGAACAAGCAGCCTGACTTGTGTTTTTGTGGTATGTGCCATGATCTACTCCTAAATTATACAAATTACTAACTTTATTCTTCATCCAGGTCCGTTCATCATTGAATGCACAATGAAGATAGAAAAGGGCTGAAGTGAGGTTGCACGTGCACAGCCATGAGTCCTAACTTTTGCATCTTGGTTATGCCAAGGAAACAGCTTTCCCTTGCTCTGTTTTAAAAACTACAGAGACACCTTCAGCTCTGACCTGTTAGCACAGCTACAACCAAAGCCACCAGAAGTTATTACCCTCTGATGTCTTTCCAACAGCACATGTGAAATATGTGTCTTCTCTGTTAATTTCCCACTTGGAAAATCTTCATCTGCTCCCAGAGAGGTAATATTCCCAACATCGTAGGAATAAGCAGGCATGAAGGATGAGCTCTTCTTGTCCTCTAGGTGATTCGATTCGAACCAAACCAAAAGGCAACACAACAAGGAATAGAGGCCACATCAGCAACTCATGGATCTGGCCTGTTTTTTGAAAGTGAAAATGGGGTAAGCACAAACAGGCTGCAGAAATCTATCCGTGGTGTGTATCTAAGCAGTGTCTTCTCAAACTGCCTTTTTTTTTTTAGAATGTGGCAGAATATTGCATTTGGGGAAACAAATGATGTTTTGGGGCCCATCAATTAGATTGAAGATCTTAGGCAGAACCAAGTCAGTGGGTGCCTATTTTCAACGTGATACATGCCTGGGAGACCTCCTACCAGGCTCTTAGAGGGCAGGTTAATAGTTAACAGCTTAAAGTGAAGTAGGGCTGCAACCTGCTTTTTCATGCAAATAAACCCCACTTTTTATCTACCGGCCATTAATGCCCTCTTTTTTCCTGAAAATACACATTCAGAAAGTGAATGATGCCTCACGTGTATGCTGCTAAATATGTCAGTACAGCAGTACAGCATTTCTGCCCTTAATAAAAAAATGTCATATTCCCCCCAAACAACACTACTTCAAAGAATATCAAGGTTGATTAACAGTGTAGTGGTTGCAAGACTTCTTCCTCCTCTTTTGTCCATTTTTTTAAGATGAAACACGAACCCTCCTCACTTTAATGCTGTAGACCAGCTGATTGAGGCAGGGATGGGTTCCAGGTTTAATATTTGGGAGAAAGGATGATAGGGAGTGAGCCACCAAGCTGAGGCTGCTGAGGCTTTTGATGACAGGTGAAATGTCTGTCTGGCTGTAGTGTGATCCCCCTTTTTCTGTGTCTCAGTCTTGCCAGATGTTATTTCAGCATTCAGACATGTAAGACTTTGTCCTTGTCCCTATAAACAGAGTTTTCCACACTTTCCACTTTCCTGCTCTGCAGGTCTCAGATGAAACTATAACAAACCCTTGCCACAGTGAGAACTGCCAAATTAGAAGACCAGAACCTGAAGTAAAAACTACCTCCTCTCATTCCATGTATTTAATGATGTCATTGGGTTAAAATTTTCACCTTCAAAACCCTTTGGAAAGCTGAACCTAGAAACCCCAATGATGTCTGGGGCTCTTCAGGGTGGACAGATAGGTCTGTATCTTTAAGCATACTGTCAATGCAGAGCCAGTTTACAGGCTGAAAACCAGTGCTGATTTGCTGGTTTTCCCTGCCTATTCCAAAGCACACTGGACAAGACAGGCTTCCTGGCTGAGCAAGGGGAGCAGAAGAGTACAGAGCAGCCAACACGCTTGTTACCAGTGGCAGAAAGCAACTGTGAGTCCACAAGTATTCTCAAAAACAAACAAAAACTGCAACAAATCATCCATAAAACGCAGTCAAAAAGGACTTCATTTAATTAGTGATATGTAAAGACTTTTGCATAGAAAAAAGGTTAACAAAGTAATGGATAAAAGACCGACTAGGTACAGTATTTTTAAAACAAATATTTTAAAGTATATTTTGCATAATGTTTAACATTCTCAATGCTTATTGCTTTCTCCACACAGCAGAGAAATCAAGTGCATAATAATACATGCTGTGTTTTATTTTCCTTTTTTTTTTTTTTTACATAAAATCTCTAGCTCTTGACTGGTTGTATTAAAATACTTAGGTTATTTTAAGTCACTGTAATAAAAAATGAAAGCAAACCATTTTATGCAGCACTAGTTATCTGGGTATTGACAAAATAATTTACTCACATCCCATTAATACATTCATTTTGGTTTGGAATCAAACCCACATTACAATGTTGGCATGTTAATAGCCAATTTAAAAATTGTCCCTACCATAACTTCATTCATACCCAGAGTGATCATTCTCCCAGAAACTGATAGTAAAGAGAAGAGGGATCTTGCACTGAATTGGCTAAAAGTAAATGTCCAAATACAGCTAAATAAGTTAAGTTGAACTCTTACAACACTGAGTCTCTTGTATTGGCATGAATCAACTGTATCCAAGTGTGCACACTTTAAATAGGTGGTTACTTCTGGGTGCATGAAAAATTCACTGTTTGTGCAGATAGGAGCTAGCACCATGTTTAAGCCATAAAAATGGGTGCCTCAGGGCTCACAGGCAGCGCTGAAACGTTCATTAATCCCAGCACTGATAAGATAATTGCTTTTGCCAATGCTATGCTAGACGTCCCAATTTGGCAAGTCTGTACAAAGAAAGTGAACTAAGGAAGCAAGAACTAGGCCTGTCAAACTAAACATTCTTCCTCGGCAATCTTTTGGCTAAAAAAACCTCTCCCCTTCAAGAGCACGCTCTGCCCTGGAAAAGTATCCTAGTTCTGAAGCTGAATGCAGAATTTCATCTCTCTCCCATACCATTTCCATACCTGTGCAATGTTATTTGTTTTAGCAGAACACACACATATATATATATATTTGTTTATTATTTTTCCAATGTCAGGCACTTATGAAACTGGAACTCCTTTTCTAGCCTGGGGAGACCTGGTAGATGCAATCCCTCACTTCTCTGCCAAACAAGGATGCATAGCTGGAGAACTATTAGTTCTAATGTCTACGTATTTCTACGTATTTTGCAGGAAACCTCTACATGCCGGTATTGTCACACTGTTATGAAAGCCATTGCTGCTCCCTTAAGGTGCCTCCAGTAGACAAACTGAGAAGGAGAAGAAGGTGTCACCCCGTGTCCTCTCCAACACCTGCAGTGAGGAGGATAATTGTGCCATTCCTCGGTGGGCTCGCCAGCACCTCTCAGCCCTTCGGGTGAAGGCTGAGCAGGGAGGACACACCGAGTCCCGGAGGCTGGGTGTGGGTGCGGGGCTGCGTGGGCTCGTGGGCGTGAGCACATGCACGTGTGCCGAGAGGGAGAGGAGGGAGCTCGAGTGGGAAGAAGTGGGGTGGGGAACTTAAAAGGCTCCAACTTCAGTCCCCCAGGGTCGGTAGGGTTTCGTGCCGCCCCCGGTGCCAGCCTGCTGAGGGCTGGCAGTGGCTGACACGGCCAGCGGAGGGGTGATGGCGGTCGCCGCTGCGACGGCGGCGGCCGCGCTGGGGGGAAGCATCGGGAAGGTGCCGGTGAAGGAGAGGGGGAAGCTCTGGGCAGCCGCTGTGGCTGCTGCTGCCGCGGCGTGAACAGTGGCCGACAGGGACAAGAGGGAGGTAGAGAGAGGAGGGACACAGGGAGCGATGCTGCCAGCGGAGGGAACTCTGAGGGCGGCATCGGCGTGGGCGAAGGTGGCCGTGAGCAGGGCGGAGCCGTGCGGGGGCACGTCCGAGGAGAGTCTGCACGGGGCAGCATCGGAGGCGTGGAGTCCGTTCGGCTGCAGCAGAGCGGCCGGGAGGTGGTGGAAGGCGGCTGCCCAGTGGTGAGGGTGCAAGGGGTGGTGGTGGTGGGCCATGGAGGACGTCATGGCAGCAGCTTCCCTCTGAGAGGCACAGGTGCTCAGGTGAGACACGAGTCTAACACGCAGGGGGTCGGACGTGTCGAGACCTTCCACCGAAGTCAGGTACCTCGCGACTTCTGTCAAGCACTCCCGGAAGCCGATGCTCATGAAATCCATGGCCAGGGAATGAGCATCAAAATAACCTGCAAGGGGAGGGCAAAAGATGTGTTGAGTGTGGTGCTAGCCAACCCAGTCCTGGCTCAGCCACCGCATCTCCCGTTTGCCATTTAGGGGTTAAGATGTGCAACAGGAGAAGTTTGTTCTCTGAGCTGTAAATGATCTCGGTGACCATCCCTGTAATGCAATAGGCTGCAGTTGTTTATGCAGACAATATACAAATTCAAAGAATTAAGTCCATAAGACACTTAAAAAGATACATGATGCCTCTCCTGAAATTCCTCAGCAAGCTGCTGCAGTGCAGTGTTGATCCTGTATGTGTGAATGAGATGCTTATCCACACAAAGAAACAGGCTGGAGATCAGAGAGCTTGCATGTACTACCCTGCCTTTTCTTCCCTACACTGGCATTCATCCTAACGCTTTCAAACTATTTCTTGACGTTGAGAGATAGTTGTAGCTGCTGCCAGGGTCCCATCTACTTCACAGAGTCATTAAGACAATATGACATACGGTGTTGCTTAACTACAAACGAAAAACATCTTGTGATGACTCTGCACACACACAATAAAAAGCTTTACTGAGAAAACGTTTTATGTAATGCCATTGCTAATTTGGAGATGGAAGACTGACAGTCATATGGCCCATGAGGTATTTCAACAAACAGCAACTGGAGCTCCACAGGCTTGGGACAAAAAAGCATTTGAAAAAAAAAGTCTTATTAGATGCACATGAAAAGATACTCCCTTTCTAAAAGGGTTGAGCATAAAGTCTTGTGTTTAAGTTGCAGCTCTTCAACCACAAAAACCTATACCAGTTTTTGGAATTTTCCTATTTTAGTTTAACTGTTGTCTCCTTGGGGGAATAATATCCTATCTGCTCCCAAGCTGGAATGGTGTTTTTCCTCTCACTTGCAGTGAAAATTTTAAGGTATGCATGACTGTGATGTGTGTCAGCATATACAGATCAAGTGCCCCTATTTTGGTGAAATGTGGCAGCAATGCCTTGTACTCTGTCATGAGTATATCTCTGCCTTTCTGAAAAATGATAGCACTTTAGATGTTTTTTTTTTCACTTGAATCAATTTTCAAGCTAGAAAGAAGTGCTTCCGTCGCTGCATGCCTGCATTATAGAATTAACCTGGACACATGTATCGATGTTGCCCCAAATCCCCTGCCCACTATACACTCCATCTTCCCAAATCACGATGGCACTTTTGCTGCAGGCCTACTTGCTCATCTGAACCTGAGAGAAACTCTGGCTCAGCAGCCCATGAGCGAACATGAGGGGTTGAGGACTCCTGACAGCAAGCGCTGACTCCTCACAGCTTTCTTCCTGCCAGGTCCACGGCAACCAATGGTTTGAGTGAGCTCCTGAGAAACAAAGGCCAGGCATGCCAGCAGTGATGAGATAGCAGGGTACCTCCTCGGGTGCCAGTCAGCCTGGCATGGGGACTGCTTCTGTGCCGGAGGCTCCAGGACCTCCAGCAGCTTCAGAGGGGCTGATGCACAGCCAAAACCACTTCCCAGCTCTGGCCACAAGTCAGCCAGCCTGGGAGTCCTGAGAGCACTAGGCTCAAGCCACGGCTTCCCAGCCTCCCTCCCTCCAGACTGCAGGAGATGTGGGGGATGTGGTCACCAGCTTCCCCTGAGTCTGGGCTGCTGGCTCTGTGACAAGCCATACCAAAGCCCTGGTGATCCTGGCTCCCTTTCAGTCTCCTATGGTGGCCGAGACATGAAAACAGAGGGTAGATGAGAGCTGGGACTCCCAGGCTCCATTATATTTTGATGGTTATCTTTTCCCGGTTTCCCCTTCACTGGCTTCCCCCTTCTGAGAGAGACTTAAAAATGCTGTTTCTCATTTTCTTCCCAACCCAAGAAAATCCTCCACCATGTGCACACTCCAGCATTTTGTAGTGAATGGGAAGTCTTGGTTTTACTTCATCTGTCCTGGTAACCCACCTGCGCTGCACACAGGCCACCGGTCACTTGAGCTACATGAACCCATGCACTGACCCAGGTGTCACCCACTCAAGATAAATTTGCAGCGAAGCTGCAATAAAACCACACTGAGTTCTCAGCAAGCAACTCACCGTTGACAAATCACTCCTCCCCTGTGCTTGCTTGCACCATCAGCAAAAAGCCCTGGCCTTAGGCCAAAATAATAACTCAATGTGAACAGGAGACCACTGTCCACACCTGCGTCAGGGTGGTGGAAACATGGAGTCTGCACAATACCTCAGAGGCATCTGCCTGCCTGCCCAGGCAGCTCTGAAAAGCAGAGAAGGGGCAGAAGCCATCTTGGGTTTTCTGCTGTGCCCACCTTGGGACCAGTGTGCTGAGCAATGCCCAGCCCTATCCCAACCTACCGAGCCCCGTGCATTCCCCGTCATGGATGTCCTCCTTTCTGTGTGAGGAGAGGACAGTCCTCAATGCAAGGGAGCATATGGGTAATCAGGACCCATTTCTCCTTCCAGCAGTAGTAAGTTTTTACCCCTGGAAAAAATGATGAAACTAATTTTTTTGCTGATACAAAAAAAACCCTTTCTGGCTCACAAGATGAATTACAAAGTGAGAATAACTACACTTGCAAATAAAACAAATATCTACTTTAAAAATACTCTAAAAAATTATATTTAAAACTGTTAGTTAGATTGCAAAGTAAAACATTAAGTGAGCAGGAAATGCAGGCTTCAACTTTGCCCGGTACAAATTCTCAAACCTCTTTTTCCTAGTTTCTTAATCTGTGCAGTGAGATTACTCTTATCTCTAGGACAGAAGGAGCAGATAAAGTTGTAGTATTTGTGAAGCGATTGGTTATTATTTTGATGGGCCACCCACTGTGGGTCATGGTGTGAAAGGCAGCTGTGAAAATAAGCCTGCATCACCTCTCCCCCCGCCACAAAACTTCATCCTTCCCCGCACTGCCACAGCCATGCCAGTGTCAGCTGGGGCAGGAGAGACATGGCAGCAGAGACCAACCAAGGAAGAGCACAGACTACAAGACCTGGGATTGCTAACAACATCCAGCTGCAGCCAGCTGCAGCCAGAGGCTGGGCTCCACCAACACCTCTCTCTGTTCCGCAGGTCCCATCCCGGGCACTTTGTCCCTTGCTCCACAAGGCCACCTGACCTGACCCATTTATGAAGAAATCCCCTGCATACTTTTTTTGGGCGGAGAAGCAGGGGAAGGAAGCTTCCTGATAAATTAGGTCTCCATTTGGGTTCACCTCCTGGCCTTCCTGCTGTCGGGGCAGACATCGGAGGGGTGGGAGCTGCTGCAGCTCCTCAGAGGAACAATGTGAAGTGAGAAGTGGGGGTCTGGCAGGGATAGCTGAGCCACACGTCGCATGGGGAGGATGAAGAGAAACTGCCACCACTTCTCTCAGCAGCCGAGTGCTGTGTGTTCCATGCACTGAGGGAGACAGAGCTTGTGGAACACCAGCACGCAACCACACACTTAGAGACAGCACCATCACTCAGACACACAGAGGATCCGAATCACCTGAATCCAGACTGCACAACCATGATCAATTCTGGCCTTTCATAACTTCTAAGAGTGTAGCTTTAGCAAATAGAGTGCTTTCTCAAGGATTTTTTACAGCTATACAATAACTTTCTTTTTAAATTTTGCACATTTTCTAAGGAATCAAGAGGCATGTCTGTTACCTGATGGGCAATAAAGTTCCTTTCATCTCTTATCAAACAAATTACCCATAAATTTTAAGTTTAAGTGGACTCCTAGGAAAAACTCCTTAACACCTAGAAAAAAGGTATGTCAGCTTGGTGTTAATTTTCACAAATAACAGAACACCAGCCTTCAACATGCTTTCCTATAGCGATCTGTTGTTAGGTATGCATTGATTCTAAGCTGAGTTTTCCAATTGCGGCAAGGTACGGAGAGGAGCATAATTCAGTCATGTGCTGAAAACTTTGATCAAAAAAATGTAAGAGAGAGAGAGAGCAGCAGTTTCTTTTCTAGCCTTTACCTATATGGCATAGTGGGTGAGAGAAGGATCAGCTGGTCTCCATTACAAGAATTCGAAGCATGATCATAGTTGATGGCACGGGACGTGGGACCATGCTTACGGAATGCCAGCAAGTTTTTTGCTCCAAATAAGTTCCAAAATCATGACTACACAGAACACCTCGTGGGTGGCTGAAACCATTTGGCCTCCAGCCTTGGGACTGTCAGCTTGCACAAGCGAGGTACACCCGACTCCCGGCGCTTGGCTGATCTAGTGGGTCAGCCAGTGCAGCCACTGTGTCATGCCAGCACCCATTAACACGCAGCTACACGGGCCTCAGACACACAAATATAGCATAGAAGTATGAGTGCAGAGAGCATTGACTGCCCATCTGCTTTATCAGACACCTGGAGCTGCACAGAGCAAGACTGGGTTTTGTTCTGGTGAATGAGATGGTCTAACCTGCAACTGAAAAGTCTTTCCAGAACAAAGAAAACATTTAAACATAAATTAAAGTTCTTCTCCATTCACTTCCTTTGGTATAGCTTCTCAATAATGAGGTTTAGCATCAGGTTTTTGCTACACAATTGTTGCCACAAACCTCCTGTTTATGTTTGGTGTTTGTGTATTTGTTTTGTCTCCCTGTGCAGATTTCAGTGCTCTTTGGAAACCCCAAACAAATCTCTGACTGGGCTGCCTGTGAATGAAGCCTTTACTCCCACAGTGTTATGAAAGCAAACACAAGCCCAGGGTCAAGTGCTTCTTTTGTCCCAGTAGTTCTTTCCCACGAGTTCAATCCTGCCATTAGCATTGATTTCCACTCCTTTAATCTGGAAACGCCTATCACAGCTCCTCAAAGCACTTTTTTGGCCAAGATTTCCCCAAATATTAGAAAAAAAAAATCGTTGGCTCCTTACCTTTACCTCCTGTTGCCTGCAGCATCTTCAGATGATCCACTGTCATTTGCAGTATTTCCGCTTTTTCTAATTTGGCAGATCCCTTTGAGATAAGAGACACATATAAATAATAAAGGCTTACAAGTACTAGAAACTTTAATTTGATATACTTTCCACTGAGCTCAGCCTTATGGTTTCAATTTCCCCTATCATTAGGACATTCTCAGCTTAATTCTTTCGTGAGCATCTGCTTCCCAGACTTTGTCTAAAGACTAATACCGTCTCCTACCTACTGAAACAAGAAGCAGCAGCACAATTTCCCTTTATTAGGGCTATAGCTCAGCACAGCTCTGGCCTTGAATGTAGTGCACAGATGACATCTTCATGAAATGAGAGAAATATGTAACTTTCTGGACTTCCTTTTTAGCAGCAAACACAAGTGGAGAGCTGGCAGGAGGGGTCTGTGTGGCCATCGATTAAGACCCTGCTGCAACGTTATTTTTTGTGCTATTACCGGTAGGTGTCCCTGCGGACACACACCCGGCACTGTCCCTCCCTTAATGGCCTGTTCATTTTCAACACATCAGATGGCTGCCGAATATTCCATTCTCAATTTTTGACTGAAAAAGCTGCCACACAGTCCACAGTATTTTAAGTTAGTGAGAGGCCTACTTTGCAAGGACTAAATACTGTGAAAGAGTGTAGCTCTTCTGTCAGTAAAAATCTTTTCTGACACTGAGAGTAGCTCACAGAGCTACAATAAATACTGGAAAAGTACAAAATACAACTCAAAAGACAGTATATCAGTGTATAAATAAAACTATTTTGCTTGATAGCATTCCCTTCAATATCTGGAGCACACCCAGACAACACAAATGTTATTCCAGTGCAAGAGATCATCCCTTGGCATCAGTTAAAATCAGGGCTGTGCAAGCTGCAGCCAGCAGCGGATCGCATCCTGCAAGCCAATTTTTTTCTCTTAGTTATCATCTGGGCCACCTCTCTGTCTCGGCAGGCTTCACCCAGGTTGCACATGTGTGAGTTGGGCAAAGCTTACACCGTGCTCTGCAGCCCTGCTTCAGAGCACTCATCTCTGCCACACTCAGGAGCAGCACCGTGGCTCGGGCAGGGAGGGAGGCGGAAGTGAAACTAAAACTCCAGCTTGGAAACTCCAGTGAGCTGAATGTCAAGGAGCTGGGAGAGGACTGATGACTTTGTCCTTGGCATATTGCAGGAAAATGGTGGGACTTTCTGATTCCAATACAGCACACGCTCATTTTTAAGGCAGCGCATTTTTTTCAATCTGCCTATTGCTTTCAATGCTTTCCTCGTACAGAGGTTGGTGCGCGTGTGAATTTTTGGTGAGAATTCCCTGTTTTACATGCAACTACATCCTGTAGTTTTCTCAGACTTCATCTTTTCCATAGACACAGTACAAGCCGTCTCAGTGAGAGTGACTAATAGCTAAAAACTGCATGGCGCTGGGTAATTTCCAAGGGCTCTGCAGGACTTGTTTTATAATGTTTGTGGTTTTCACGAAATAAACAATAAAATGGGACAAACAACTGTTGTCTCTTGCCCCTGTTTATCTAGCTGAAAATATCCCTGTCACTGTTTTGCCAGAACCAACGCCAGGGCACAGTGACAACTACCAGTTACTAAAACCATATTGCAGGTGACACAAGTGATGGTCTCAACCAATACCTCAACGTTTTTTTCTAGCCAGCTTTTGCTCAGGCCTAATACGGTGCGGTGTTTGCCACGTAGCTACCACTTACACTCAGCATCTCCCAATCCTGCTCTCAGATTTTACTTTCTGGGATTCTTTATTTACTGTTACAAGGAAGTAATGTTATTTACTTTCAGATGTTTCATTTTTATTGAAACATAGTGTCAGTTGCAAATACCCATAGATCTTCAGACACTTCCAGCGAAACAGGAACAAGTTTAAATATTGAATCAAAGCCCAAAAAATAAAATTCAAGATATGGAAAAAAAATAATTTGAATGGAAAAACCAAAAATTTTTTTTTTTTTTTTTTTTTTTTTTTTTTTTTACAAAACATTGTATTCTAAGCTTTAGGTCTGTAATTTCATGACCAAGGAGCTGAACCAACATTAACTGAATCCTTCCAGACCTCCTACTAAATACTTTCTCACTGAAAGTCTGAATATATCACTGACTTCACTAGCTCACACAACATGGGCCTATTCCACCTCCTAGTGCACTGGTTCTAAAGAGTCATCTTAAAACATGAATAATCCAGACTGTCTGCTCCCTTTTCAGGAAACTGGATTGATTAGTTTGCAATGGAAAGTATAGATTTGAAAATAAAGGTCTCTTAAAGTAGCGGCAAAGTAGATTGTATTTAAAGCTTTACACAGAAGGCTAATTTACATACAGGTTTGGGGGAGTTGTGCTGAGTTTGTGTATTTTTTTTTTTTAATTTAATACGGAGTAAAGCACATTTTTAACAAAACCACTACTGGAATTCATCGAAAGAACAGAGGCAACATGAACACAGTTACCCTTAAGGGAAAAACAAACCAAAGAATGGAAATGTTTTTCAGCCTTATAATGAATTATGTTTCTAATAGTTTTGCCACAACAAAGCATTTTATTGAAGTGCCTGCTTTGTGCCAGATCAGGACACATACAGTATTATTTTAATGAGATTTACAAGAGAACTAGCATTGCCAGATGAGATACAGAATTTATTTAAAAAAAAAAAAAAAAGCTTACTTGTTTTTCAAAAGCAGTTGGCACAAGCCGCCTCAGCTCTGATAAACTGTTATTTATACGATCACGGCGCCTTTTCTCTATAATCTATTCCCAAAAAAACAAAACACATTAAGTTTATAAAAAATTAAGGGCAAAATCACAGCACATATGCAAACTGTCAAATGCAAAAATAATTAAATGAAACATACCCCTCTTCTTTTCTTTCTGGCCATTATCTGAGATGTTGTTGTTGGGGAATTTGATCGAATGACAGAACTATTACTTTGCCTGCGAAACAATAAAAGTACATCAGGTGTTGCCCAACTTGACACCACTCTTTGAAGATACCTTAGGTCACCATATTACGCATGCATAGTCCCTCTCATGCCATTTTCAATGCTTTTAAGATGTGCTTTGCCTTGCACATTGTTTTTGAAGACAGAGATACATTTCACTTCTGACTGTCCCAGCATGCATTTTGAACTGACAGAACACTCTGTTGGAAATAAAGTCCTTTTCTGGAGACAGTTCACTGTCCAGCACAGCAGATTTAATTTTCTTTGCATATATAGCCCTGCCTACCAAGTACAGGCTGAAGAAACAGGCCCAAATCTGCATGAACTATCTCTATATGGCAACAGCAGTGGTAAGTGCACATACCTGATGACACAACCTCTGCCAAGCCTGCTGGGTTTTGACGTTGCTGCCCATTGCTACAGAGTCAGTAGATGCTCAAGTACAATGCCAGGTGCCCAGGCTGGGTCTGTCGCATTGTCCAATGGCAGGAGCAGAATTCAAAATCTGCTTTTAATACTATACTGCCCGGGAGTACAAAGTGGCTTTTATTTCATCATGAGTGAGCAAAAAAAATTCAAGTATCTTTTAATATTCATTTAGCTACTGTTGAGGACGAGATGGGGCTCTGGTGCACGGGCCTCTAAATTGGCAGGAGCAGCCCTCGGTGTCCCCGCAGTGGGCCCAGCCCGGCCCTCCCTGGGCAAACACCACTGCTCGCCCCCGGCTTGCACGCAGGGTTTGCTGAAGTTCAACTGCTGCGGATCCCTGCTTACTTTCCACGGCTCATTTCCCACTGGCGCCGGTTCCCTTAGGTTGTTCGGCCTGATCAGGAGCGATTTTGCAAAAGGTCTGATTGCAAACGGCAAATTAAGCGGATCTAATGAACCGCAGCCCGGTGGCTCGCAAAGCTACTGGAGTGCTCCGCGTAATTTCGAGGCTCGGGCAGCCCAAGCACGGGGCTAATTTTTGGTGGGCTATGAGAGAGCTGCCAGCTGACCTGGAGGGGGAGGTAACAGCTCTGCCGTCGGGGGGCTGCCGCCCCCCCATCCCGAGGGAGTGTCCGGGTGTCCCCCTCGCCCTGCCCTAGCTCGCGGCGTACCCCGGCCCGCGCCACCGACAAAGACGGCGGCCCCGGGGCTGCCCCACTTACCCCGAGTAGTTGTTCTCGCTCCCCACGTCTATAGTCTCGTCCATATCGCTGTCTGAGGTAGTTTCCTCGCAAGGTCGCTTCATCGTGTGCACGGCGCGGGGGCAGAGATAAATAAATCCGGGGGGGCTCCGGGCTCGGCTCGGCTCAGCACGGCTCCGCACCGCCAGCAGAGCAAACCCTCTCTGAGGCGCTTTCCCACGCCGCGGCACAGCCTCAAGCCCGACGGCCCGCCCCCGGCAAGGCCCGCCCTGCCGAGGGTGACGGGCGGGGGCCGCCCACCGGCGGGGCGCGGAGCCGTGCGGAGGAGCGGGCGGCCGCTCGACGGGGGCCTAGCCGCCCTCGGCTCACGGCGGGCGGGGAGCGGAGCCGGCACGGGCCGGGAAGGGAGGGGCGCGGGGTTCCGAGCATCCTGAAAGCTCGCCCTCCGGGGAGAAGAAGCGGCACCGGGCTCCCAGCCCTCCGATGCCGCTGGAGGAAGCGGAGTGGCCGGGGTGGCCCCACTGTCCGTGGCTTACCGGGCATTTGGGAAGATCTTGCTCCCCCTCGCCCATAAGACATGAGCCGGATCAGCCCCCTGGCCAGTGGTCCAGAGCCCCGGGCGGTGGCAGCAGCCCCGGTATCCTCTCTTGCGGTGCCACGAGTTGTGTTATCGGGCACACGAGCGCGCGTTGGAGAGTTGTGTAAATCCCGGGAAATGTATAAATCCCTCCCGGCCGGGCGCGCGCCCCCGGCCGCCCCGTCCCGCTGGGCTCCACGGGCGCGCCGAGGGCTAGCGGGCGCTTGCAGGGCCGGGAGCCAAGCACGGCGATAATCCCTGGTGGGAACGATTTGGGAGGAAGTTTAGCGTCTTGCTTACCGGAGGATCTGTAGCAGGCGGGTTTTATTTTGCTTTTGTTTGGGATTTCCCCACCCCGCTTGTTTGTGTTTTCAAATTCCGGATTCCCGACAAAATACATTCGGAGTGGTATGTTCTCCGCAGAAATTTAATCTTTCATCTTTGGTGACTGTCCCTGTCTGCCTGTTCCCCCCTCCATCCTCTTTGCCACCTTCCTAGGAACATTTTTCTCCCTCCCCTGCTGCCGGACGCTGGCCGAGAGGGGCCGGGGCGGGGCGGGGAGGGTTCGGCACCAGCTTGGACACCGCCGCATTATCCTAACTCTCGGCGACACACGGAGCCGCGGTCGCTCGGCATCCCGGAGCACTTGCAGGCTAGCGGTGAGGTGGCTGCCCTTGCCGCGACTCGGTGCCTTGTCGGGACAGGGGCAGCCTCCTCGCCGCCCCCCCTGGCCGCCCGAGGCTGCGGCTGCCCTACCCAGGCTCCGGGGAGCAGCACCTGCCGGAGAGAGATGCGGGGAGCTGCTGCCGGCGTCGCCGCAAAACGACAGAGCGGCGATAAGTCTCCCCTTCAGCGCGGCGTGGCCCCGCCACCCTCATCGTGGCACCAGGGCCGCCCTGCTCTCGCCTCTCCGGGTTTCCAGGCAGCGACAGCACGATGCTGCTCCGGACAGAGGGAGGGAGGCAAGAAGGGCCGGAGAGGCCGATGACTCCGGCTTTCCTTTCGGGGCAGGCTGCGAGCTCGACGGGCCAGAGGGAGAGAGCACCTTCCCGGCGTGGCCCCGCTCGGCAGCGCCGGTGCCGCTTCTGCCTGCGGGAGGAGTTTGCCCCGGCTGCTTTATATTTAGCAGCCGGCGGTACCAATGACTCAGTTTTCCACTCGGTTAAATCCCGTGGAAGGTACAGGTGGTTTGGTTCGTTCGCGGATGTGCGCGCGGCAGAGGGCCGTGGCGAAAGAGAACCGGCGCCAGCTCTTTTGTACGCCGACATCCGCCATCTCTGCAATTATATTTGGGGGCACGTCGGGTGTTTGCCCTTTCATGTGGATGTTGCCACTATGTAAAGGAACAGCGGGATTTCATGCCTCATTGCCCTACAGGGACATCCTTTTCATGCCCGTGTTTGCAGAGTTACTAAAAGCTCCGCGGCTGCTCAGACACAACAGAAGCGAGCGGTCGCGGGAATGGCGAAGACAGCTCCAGGGAACTTGGGACGCACTCCCCACAATGGCCCCTTTGACGGGATCTGAACAGAAAAACAAACCAAACCAAAATACAAAAAAACCACACAAAAAAATTAAAAAAAAAACCCAAAACACCAAACAAAACCCAAACCAAAAACCCACCAAAAAATCCCCACGAGCAAACAACCCAAAAAAGTATTGGGATCTCTCGGGAGAAGTGGACTAGCAGGAGCAGCCTGTGGCGCCCGACTGCAATTTGAAGCACAAACGCTTTAGAAATATGGGATTAGACTCAGCAGTTTTAGTGCTCTACGTGGGGGTTTCTAGAATATTTTAAAAACCCCAATAAACAGAAAAAAACCACCCCAAATTATCTTTCGTTGTCTGTGCAGTAACGTCACGGGGAGACCTGAGATAGCGGGGCCTGCTCCCGCCCGGGACCCTCGTGCTAGGGGCCTCGGGAGCGGCCGGGAAACGCTGCCCTGACTCAGACATCGCCTTTCAGAACGGGGCGAGGTTTGGTAGGTCTGAGTTAAAGTCCGTATTACCCGGCCTGGGCTGCAGCTGCTCGGGAGGCGCCTGCAAACACGGGGGGGCACAGACTCGAGCGTGGGTGTCCGAATCCCCGCTAAAGCACGCGAATCACCCGCGGATGTTGCTGCGTTTCCGAGCTGTCTCGGGGTTTTGCACAGAAATCTTTCATGTCACGCGTCGGTGCCGCAGGATTTGTAATTTCTGCTCACTCTGGAAATAGCTCTTTGCGCTTCATGGTATTTTTTCCCTTGGGGCACAAGTCCCGCATGCTGTTTTCCTACGGAAACCTGAGCTATCCTATGGTTACCTCCCCGAGTAGAGCTTATGTCAGCGTCGTTTGTCGTGGATCCGGCTACTAAATCCTCCTGGCAGCCTCGCTGAAGTCCCTCCTCCGGGAAACTTCTGTTTTCATTTTGGTCAGATTAGGGGTTTTTTGTTGTTGTTGTTTTAAATGATTTTTTGAGAGATCTACCTGCTCCTTGGGTGAGAAATTACGGGCTTTCCCGGGACGCACCGAGAAAGACAAGCCCTTGCACCTCTGCCAGGTCTCGGGCTCGCCCCTGCGACAGGTGCGCTGCGACAGGCAGGGGCTCCGTGGGGCAGCACCAGCACCGCGACCCACGGGCCAAGCCTCTTCTTGTGCTTTGGTCCTGGCTGTATGGCTCCCGTGTCTCTTTCTCCAGTGGCCCCATAAAGCGTGGATCCCCGGAGCACTTGCTGCGGCGGGATTGCCCGCTCAGCTGGGCGGCACGCAGCGCTGACAGCCACGAAGTCGAAGCCCAGAGAAATGCATCTTTCTCCGTTCCCCGTTGCTTTTCTCTCTAAAGGGAAAAAGCCGGGCGGTCTCGCTGCTTCCCGCCAGTCTGGAGGCGTCGGGACAGCCCCCGCCCTCACCCACCGCCGGCAGGGAGAGCTGCGTGGCGACCCTCGCTCCCCGGAGTTCCCCGAGCAGCTTTTTCCCGGGAGAGGCAGCCCCGGCCGGCGGGCGGGTGGCGGCTCCGCGGAGGCTCCCCGGTCCGCAGGCTTCCTATCCCGGCCGGGGGGCGTCGGTGGGAGGTCAGGCAGCTCCCTCTCCCTCCTGCCTTTCTGGTTTCTTGTGAGTTTGTTGTTTGGGGCTTGTTGTTTGTTTATTTTTGCTCTCGGCAAACGTGGTGCTCGCTGTGGCTGCGGGGCCTGGTGGGTCACACGGGGCCAGCCCGGCGCCCCGGGGCGCGGTGCCGCCGCTGCCCCGCCACAGTGGCCGAGCCGTGGGGACGCTTCCAGAACCGGCTTGCCAAATAAGCAAAGCAGGACAATTCTTGCTACATCTAGAGAGCCGGCTCCCGCACAGAAGCGACTCTCGTCTGCTCCATCCCCGCAAATGAAATTTCTTGTTCTCCGAGATTTCAGGATTGCCACTTTTACACGTCGCTGTGAGCCGTTTAGGATTACATAGTTAGGGGGTTTAAAGACTATTTTAAAAATGTGCGTGGCCTTCTGGAGATGAAGTTCTGCTCAGCAGCTCTGTTCAAAGGGATTCAAGATCATCCCGAGTTTCTTTACGGAACACGGGACGCACTCAGACTCTAAGCCTCAGAGAATTTTTTTTTTTTATACTTTACTCCCTCCTTCTTAAAAAAAAAACATTTGCATCCCATATCCTTCACTCAGTAAGCAGGCTCTTAGGGATAGCTGTTCTATTACTTTTAAGTTACTTTCTCCTGCTAGGAAACTCTTAAGAACAGGAGAGAAATACAATTTCCGTTCATGGACTGTGGACGATGTATGACGCTGCATTTTTTTTCTTTTTCTTTTTCTTGATGAACTCGTCACTAAATGTCAGGAAAACAAGAGAAAAAGCCTTCTTGATTTTTTTTTTCCTCTGATGTGATTGTAAATAGATGGTTAAAATGACTTCTGGCCACATTCATATCAAGGTGGAATGGACAGACTGAAGAAAGAGCAGAGAACTGAGGAAACCATGTGTGACTGAGCTGAAGTCAATAAAAAAAAGGAGAAACCTTAAAACGTGTGGCTTTGCCTAGAAAGTGGCTACACACGGGTGGAAGTGGATGCATGACATTCCATGCAAGTTTGAATTGTGGAGGAGTATTTGACTATTAGCTGGGTTGTAGGATTTTTGCCAACGGATCACAGTAGGGCCTGGTCCACAGGTGATTCCTGCAGTAGTACAATAACCTCACAGACACTGATAAAATTACAATGTCCTGAGATGGAAGCAATCTCTCCAGTAGATCACTTCAGTTTTGGGAAGGATTAAAAAATGCACAAGACTTGCTACAATAAACTTAAATTTCAAGCTGAAAGTGATGGGGGAAAAACAGTAGGAAGGAAGATGCAGTGGGTATTTATAGACCTTTCTAAGTGACAACTTTTAATGTTTATCACTGAGCTACACCTCCACAGATCTGATCTTGGTTAAGTAGTGAAGTTGACTATTGGGTTTTTAGGCTGACCACAGAAAACTAAGTCTGCATCTCCTGTAGCGTGTCACACTACTTCTCTGCTTGTGGTGCCTACAGAGGTCAATGAATGCACCCTCCTGGGTCGAGTGCTTCCTCTGGCCCCTAGTCAATAGGTGCTGCATGTTTTCCCAGTCCTCCCATTCAAAGCAAGAAATGCTCTCCCTGAGAGCTGTCACTACATCGTAGGTGACACAGAAAGACAGGAGCGCCTCCTCTGGCTCCCACTGTCTGGTGATAAGGAGGGTGATTGAACAGCACCCCAAGGAAGGGCAGCTGGAGAGGACAAACCCTGCAGTTGAGAGCCTCATCCTTAACTCTTTGCACCTTGGCACACTTCCTGTGTGAGCTCAGGCACTCAGGACAATTAATCAAATTAACAAAAGGTGTTAATTAAAAGTGCCTGTGAACTGTATTGAAACTCAATTTGCATGCTCTTATTCACAACAGAACTGGCTGCAATTTGATTTAAATTAATTCACTTTCAGAATAAAATAACATTGAATAGAATAAAAGCAGCTTTAATTTTGAATGGATGTCTACATAGAATTGTTTGTGGTTTAACTAATCCACTCTAAATATTAATTCTGTTGATTTTCCTGGGCATTTTCATCTAGGCTAGTTTGCTTCGTGCCTCTATTTTAGGCTCCTATGAGTAAAATTGAAATAGTAATTGCCTGCTAAACTTTAAAGTCATTGTGTGAAGGATCTTGGTAATGACAGCATTTTGCCTGATACTCAGCATATATGTCCTGCAAAAGTCAGGTCTTGATTTTCTATACAATGTGCAAAGTCCTTGCCTGGTAATGTTTTACAACGACTGTACCCAGCTGTACATGACCAGGGGAGACATGCAGCAGTGGAGAATTAGGGCATCATTGTAGATTTTAGACTTCCACCCAACACATCCTTGGATTTGGCTCTCTGTTTTCTTCAAAGATTATGGGCCAAGATTTAAGAACTCTCTAACTTCAGTCGTCTTAATGAACAGCCTCAATGGTGTTAAAGGGAACTAGGGCACTTCCTTTACTAGTGGAAATCAGGCCACCTAATTACCTCTCAAAAATATACAGAACCTAATCTCACAGTTTTTTGCACAGCATGAATTATGAACTTTAATCTATTTTAGAGGTAGTGCTATTAAAATCCATAGATCTGTATCAAGAATAAAACTGTCCTATTATAATGGAAATAGAGTACTTGTAAAAATGAGCACATAATCACAGCTTCCTCACTGAAACTCATTTCTCTTGAAATAAATTTTCACAGTGGTAAAGCATGGTTTAATTCACTAGTAACTGTGGCAAGTCTAGATAAACACATTCTGGGTCAGAAATGGGGACCTTCTTGAATTTTTGTAATAAAACCTTGGTGGATTTTGAACTAAAGGAATTCTATATTTTCTTTTTTTTTTTTTTTCCAGTTCCTTCTTAATTGTCAGCTTTTTACAGCATTTTCCTTTATCTCTTTTATGTTTTTCACACTAAATGGACATTTTTTTGTGCTTTTCGGATGCCAAAAACTGGAGAATTGTCATTATTTGAGTTTTATTGTTTGCTTCTCCTTTAAGATAAAAAAACCTCCTTGCTTTCCAGGGAGTTAGGAAGGAACCAATTTCAAGGGAGTGCTAAGGTTTATTTATGAAAGAAAGTAGTGTATCATTTCCAGGCTTCAAACCTAGCTGTTACAACAAAGCACTTCACCTAATGCTCTAAAAATACTCCTTTATATTGACTGTGCATGTGACAGAAATAAACAACCCCAGATATTCTGTATAGATCCATGGTATTTTAGCAGACTTCCCCAGTAACAGTAGTCCTTATTGGCACCTGGAAGGGACTTTGAAACTACAGATTCTGCGAAACTAGGTAAATAAAAGGACACACTAAACATCTGCTTGTCAGTAGAAGAAGTTATTATCTCTGGAAATAAAAAAATATTAATGAAAGCATCTTCAAAGTCTCTGAAATAAAACATGTAAGGTCAACATGAATACTCAACTGGTAAAATTTTTATGCAAATTAAACAGGCATAAATTCAATCAAGAGCCAAGGTCTTACACCACAGAAGAGTTTGGATCAGGATTTTCTGCCAAAAAGAAACTGTTTTTCCCTTGAACTGGAAATTTTACATGCTGCCATGAGTGTATGTCCATGTAGAGAACAGTTCATCTTAACTACAGGAAGTTCCCTTTTGTCAGCCGCTGTCCAAGGGAGAGAAGTTGTCTCTGTTCCGTTCTGATCAGGCTTGTGTCTTACGACTGCCTGCTCTTAAACAAGTATTTCTGTGATTCTTTAGTTAATATTGTGTTTGATCCTGCTGAACCTAATCAGGAAAACCTGTGATGACTGGATATGACTTTTGCTTCAAGAAGGAAATTGAAAAGCTGTCTCTGCAGGAACTGGGCCTAATTCCAATTTTCTTCTTACTTCTAAAAGAAAACAATTTTGTGAAGGTATTTTTGATTTGTAGTGATAAACTTTTTTCTCTCCTTCAAAATTATATTATTTTAGTAGTATTTTATTTTAACATCTTTCTAATTAATTTTATTCTGTGTGTATTTTTTGTTACATGTAGTTGAAAATAAATACATCCTATTACAGCAAAGATAGATCAGACTTTGAGAGGAAAGCTCTGCAGCTCTGAGGATGTGTCAGACTGATTGTCAGTGACTTAAAAGTGTTCACTGTTCTTTCTGCTAAAAGAGGTGAAAAATTCTGTGCAGACTGAAGGCTTTCCAAAATGCTAAATGTTTTCCTTTGCTTGGTAGTTTGTTTTCTTGTATTTCATTTTTTATGGAAGATGTTAACCAAAGCACACTTAGAATTACTGTGAGAGCAGTTTGCTTTTGGTGTTTGCCTGTTCTGTGTGGGTGCTGGTGCTCACCTTTTCAAGGAGCAGAGGTGCCATTTTCAGACTCATGCTATTCCTTTTTCAAGCTCCATTGCAGGGCTGGCAGCACTTCCTCAGGCCTTCAGCCTAGGAGTCTCCTTCCCTGGATATATTCAAAAGCTGCCTGGACACAATCCTAAGTAATGTGCCCCAGGGGACCCTGCCCATGCCAGGGGGTTGGAATAGATGACATGCAGTAGTCCCTTCTGACCTTATTCTTTCTGTGGTTTTGTAACCCTTCTGGAATTACAGCACATGGACACTCCCCTTGCCAAAGCACCATGAGGTAGGTGCCCAAGTGTTTTTATCCTGGTGTAAAGAATAAACCAGACACTGCTATTTCATGTTTCCTCCCTCCAGCCCCCAACTTAGCCACTCTTGTATTGTTTTTGACCATGAAACACATTTTTGACTGAAGATTTTAGCTTCATTTTCTGAGCCAAATCTCAGGTCTCTGAAACTTTCTCTTCTCTGAGACTTTCTCTGAAACTTTTTCTCAACTTTGGGGCCGTTGCTCCTACTTGGAAAGCTGCCCTGGCCTTCTGCAAGTCTTTCTCCTTAGCTTTCTTTCTGACTGTTGCTTTATTTTCTACTGATCTTCATGAGACATTCTCCCTTCCTTTTTGCCAGCTCCTTCTCTGGGAACAACCTAATGATGTCTTATGGACTGCAGCTCACAGAACTTTCTAGCAATGGTTTCCCAGTCACAGAATGGCTTTTACATGTCTCTTTTGACAGACTCTCCTTCTTCATATGTCCTTCTCCTATCTTTGTCCTTTGCACAGCCAACACTGATCTTTCTTCTTGAAGCTCTTGCCTTCTCTGCTTCCTTGAACAAGGCTGAGGATGTCAGTTCTGTCAGTCTCAGAGTGAAAGGCTTATAATGCTGGCACCTTCTTTGCCCTCTTGTTTGCTTAGATGTGAAAGTTTTCTCCAAGTGAAGCTATCAGATCTTCCCACAAAAGCAGAGGATAATCTGACTTTTCTGCTAGGCAGACTAACCTTTGTTCAGGCTCCTGCCTGGCTTCCCAAGCACATCTCCTTTCTGTGTTTCTGGGCTTTTAGAAAAGCTGTTCAGTTCATCCTCCGGGGTAATAGTTCTGGTCACACTGCTCCTATCACTCCCTCTGGACCACTCTTTCCTTCTCTGCCTGAAATACCCCACCATCACCATCTTTGCCCTTCCCCAGCCCTCCCTCATCCCTGCCTTTTCTCTTACCATATTCTCTTTTCCCTTCTTCAGGGCGTGTCCTCTACCCAGACTTACCTGCCTTCCCCATTTCATGTGTCCAGGGTCTCTGAAGCTCTTTGGTGGATTTTCCAGACACTCTCAGGATTAGCAGTGGCTGTGCAGGGCTCACAACATGAGGGCTGTGGTGCTTGTCTGTGACATCTGCTCAGATTCACCATACTGATTTTCCAGGCTCCACCAGGTGCTTACCAGTGCAGACTAGCTCCAGTATTTTCCAAGTTATATTACAATAGCACTGCTAGTTTATCTCCTGTATTACCTTTAATTTGTTTCTGAACCTAAGCATAGGTGCTGTAAACCCAGAGTGCCCCCAGGATTGCTAAGTATGTCCATGTCCCTAAGATGTCAAAATGTTCCCCTCAGCCTAGGAGCTCCTGCTGTCTGGAAGCCCCACACTGAGGTACTTCAGCATACATGAAGGGTTTTTTTGTGAGGTGACATGTCAGAGCAGTGGCACTTAAATTCCATCACCCATCCATCTCTGTGGGAGGTTTGGGTTCCTGCAATCAGGGGGGATTTTTCTTCCCTGATAGGGGAATTCCAAGCTGGCACAGCAGCCCACTGGCTCTGTCAGGGAAGAGAGAGGTGAGAGGGATGAGCTACAGAAACCTCCCTGCTGTTGCCCTTCCTCAGATGCCAGAGGGGACAAACCTTCCTGCTGTGAGAGGGAGTCTGACAGTAAGGAGAACAAGGCAAAGTATTCTTGCTTATATTGAGTAAGGAGAGGGAATTGTCATGCAGAGCAACTGCCCCGCTGGAGGCAGCTACCAAGCACCTGCCTGTTTGAATTTGTTTAGTACCCACACAATGGGTGTGTGTCACTTGTGTCACTCGTATGCTCTGCTTTTGAAACCAGGTACCCTGCAGAGTTCAGGGGCTCAGAGCACAGTTTCATACAGAGTGAGTTTTTGCTGTGGTTACAGAAAGGCCAGAGTCCTTGTGCTCTGTAAGTCCGTGAAATCATCTGAAGTCCATCATGTGTGTTATTAACAAAACAGCCTCCCATTTGTTTCATACCATAAAACATAACATAGCACAAGTAATACATATTTAGATTTCCAGGACCACTCTTTCATGCAGAGTTTCTCCAGGAATTTTAACTATCTTCTAATTAAAATAATCTCAGGTAAAAACATTACAATAAGGAGAGAAAGACAGCTAACAGACCAGCTACAAAGAGAAGGTGCCAGCAATGGATTATGGTCTAGAGAGAAGTGTCTGAGGGAATTTTTGTTTAGTCCATTGATTTCCTCTGTATTGATCTTAAATGGGAAGTAAGGAGACTAGACTGATGCTAAATAGAGCATGTAAATTTATTTGAAATTTAGAAGATTTGACAACAACAGGAAGGGCATGAGCATGAGAGAAAGCAGCCTGAGGAACTCGGGAAACACAGCCTGAGCAAGGTGAATTGTGAGAAACAGGGGTGCATCCCAGTGAACAGGAGGGCACAGAGTATTTTTAGCATAGCAAGTCTATAAAGTAACCCCCGTAGCTCAGCTGGTGAAATGGCTGTGCATTTATGGAGCAGGTCTGCATAGGGGAATAAATCCCCATGGTGCAGCCAGATGCTGTCATGTCAGAGACAGAGACAGGCCATTTAGCTCACTCAGAAGGCTCAGGAAGAAGGGATGGCACAGGTTGCCCTCCCTTTTGTGTTTCATGCTGTCCTTGCCTTCTTGTTCAAGTCACAGTTTTTCAATTCAGGACATGCCTTGTGCAGGGATCAGAGTAAATAAAGGAAATATTTAGAGGGATGATAACTTTATGTAGAAGGACAACAGAATTTCATTGCAAGGGTCAGGGGTAGTACAAAGTACACATGTCCACAACACACCTTTGTCCACACAGCTGTTTCTCACCTTCCCTTTCCCTGTGGGCATAGAGAGCATCTGCTTTCTTATCACACCCTCTCCTTTTCCAAGTGTGCCTGCACAGGTTAAGACTCTTTAGCTGGGAAAAATCAGAGCCCTTCAAACACAATGGGAGAATCTGTTGAGTTAATTTTCAGTGTAGCCAGTTTTTCAGTCTTGGGTTGGCTGGACTTGCGATGTTTTGCTGGGGTTTCATGGTTGCTGGCAAAGTGACTAGGCAAGTATTTCACAGAGTCATCTAAGGAAGAAAAGAAAACATCCTAACAGAACACATTCCAGCAGATGACTAACTTTTAAAAATACGTTTTGATACTTGCTCATATAGCCGTACATCACACACAAAATTGTAATGGATGAGAAAATACACCACCACCATCTCTTTTCCTACATCAATAAGTGTGTTGCTCAGTAAAGACACGTTCAAATACCTCTTGTGAGAGATACTGTGAGCCTTAGAGCACAGGGCATGATAAACCTTGTTCTGAAATAATGGCGTAACTCATCTGCTGGTATTTTATACTTCAGTAGGTTTGAGTAGACCACACAATGCCTTATGCAAAGACCTCTGGTATTTTGGTAATAGAAACATTTTCATTGATTTCTGTATTAGCCCCATCACATAGCCTAGTTATTAACCACTTCATCAGCCATTAATTAACTGAATAACTAGTGCTTTAAAATCTGCATCTTGTTAATATACAGTAAGTCAGCTTCTCAGTATGGGAGCAATTCACGTTGAACTATTTCCCTTGTACTTTTTAAAAGATTGAGTATTCTTCCTAGACTCAAAATATCCAGACTTAGTGGCTCCTACATAAAAATTAAAATTGTTCAAATGGCAATGCTGCAAAACTCCAGTTCAAAGGGTGAAAATTTTGCAAAATGTTCCAGTAATAATAAATGTAAATTTTGCTGTGACCACTTGGTGTCATCTAGTCAGAGCTAGTTAGTTTCTTGGTCTAGACTTGGTTTTAGTGTTAAAAAAATCACACTTAATCTTGATTATCTGAGACCAAAGGACTGATACCAGTTCTTATTCTCTCCAGGTGATCTCCTCAGAGACAGCATTGCAGTGTCACCAGAAGACTATTGGTCTTAGCAACTGTATTCCCTCTTAGATAGACTGCTTTGGGGGCAGACCAAGGCACATGACTGAGACTTTTTGCCCTGATTGCAAAGATATTTTGCTGCCAGTGCTGCTGGAGAGCAGACAGGTGAGGACATACTGCTGAGATGAAACACAAGGGTCCAGTGTCCAGTAGACAGCACTATTAGGTGGCACAGGTGCAGCCTTCAGGAGCTCCCATGAAAATCTGGTGTCGGCTCAGGACAACTTTTCATTCACACTGCAGCTTAAACCCTCTATCTCTTTGCCAGTCTCCTAGTGACAGTTAAATACTCAGCCCTCGAATGAGGCAAACAACCCCAGGTCTCTGGGGAGAAGCACATTTTTCAATAATTCTGTGTGAGGTGGAACACTTGGAATAACTTTTTTTTTCTTTGTAAAGGGCCTTCTCTGTTCTGCTCTCCAGTCGGGTGATCCTGCATTGAGTTACACCCACCCAATGTGTAATTGCTTGGAACTGGATCCAAGGCTTGGAAAATCTTTTTGTGTTTAAATCTGTACCTAATCAAATATCTACTCACTCTGTGACAAGCAAGAATGTAGAGCAGAGAGGGGGAATATTTCGTATTGACAGAAATGAAAGGCAATGTTTTGGTTTGGTTGCTTTGCAGCTGCTTAAATTCAGTTTACTCGACTTGGTCAGAGAGAGGATGTTTCTGAAAGGGTTTTAATTGTTTCATATATCACAGTTTGTTGTGTTTTAAATATTTATGTCAATTATCTTTGCTGCTGACAGACTAAGGAATCCAATTGTGTCTGGTGCTGCTTACCACAACATTGTAATATGGAGTGTATAATGGAACTGGGTAAAAATCAGAGGTAAAATTAAGTGCAATTAGTAACATGCAAAAAATGACCAGTTGGTTACTTATAAAACAGAAAATGGTCACACCTTGTCAGCACTGCGACAATCCATTAATTCAAAGATCAGAGCATTGCAGATTGATGTTGACAAACTGGAGGGAATTCACATAAAATAACTCAATCCCCTGCTGGACTTTAAGGACTGGTTTATGGGAAAGATTAGGACAGCTAGATAAAGCCTAGATACTAATGTCTAGATACTTTCATAACAATCATGAATGTGATATACAGCGCTCCATGTTGAAGGGCTTAGTGGAAGCTGAGGGATCCAGTAACCACTTACAAAGTTGTAGCCTGTAAGCATGCAGAAAGGAAAGAAGTGGGTGAGGATTGCTGAAGGAGCACAAGTGCTCAGATGAAAAGGAGGAAAGCTCATGCCAAACACTAGGAAATATTACCTCCTGTGAGAACTGTTAGGCTGTGGCCAGAAGTTATGCAAAACCCCTTAGCTGAATCATTGAAACTGAATTGTAAAAAACACTCTAGAAAATATGCTGTATTGGCAGAGAGCAAGCCTAGATCAGGAACAACCAGCCTACTCCCTGGTTTCCTTTTTCCCAAGGGCCCTTTACTGCTAGTGTGGTAGATATTAATTGACTTAGCAAGAAGCAGAACAGGGATGGCTGGAGGCAAAGAGGGAGAATTCAGCACATGAGTTTTGTGCATCATGGGAGCTTAGCATGGCCACTCCTACGTACATGCAGTAGCCCCATGGCCATGGCACATCACAACACTGACTGACAGCAGCCACATGTGCCTTGTCCCACAATGAGCTGTTTAGCAGCTCAGATCTAATCTTCCCTGTATGGCTGATCAAGGGGTCTGCATCAAGAGGAACCACCAGGAGACATAATGGGGCAAGCTGGGGAATCTGCAACAGCTGCTGCTGTTGCATCCATGTTAATGGCTGGTTGTGGCCCTGGAAGGGAAGTGAAATGCAGGAGGCTTGCAAAGACACGTCACCTTGCCACACTGATGTGTTTTCACCCCTTTCTACTACCACCACCACCACAGATTTCCCACATTTTTCATTAAGAAGAAAAACAGTTGAACGTGTCCCTCTGTACATTTTATGTTTCCTTCCTTTTTTTGTATCGATAAGGCAGGAATTACAGGGTTTTAGGGGGAAGCTCTATGGCAGTTGCAAGCAGTCTGGAAAAAAGAATTGCCCTCTTGGGAGCCTCAGAAGAAAGCTACAAAGTGAAAAATATTGTTCTCTGCTGCATGGAAAATGCTGGATGAACTTACTCATCCTGCTGAGGTCACCATGAAAGCTTGGTGGTGCCCAGCTGCACCCATCATGCACATTTACTTATTTACTTCTCCAGGAGACTTCTTTCCATGGCTTTACTCCTTCATGGCCAGCACTATGTTCACCTGGTTAAAATTTATTTAAAACACAGTTTTTACCATCTACACTGTCTTTATTGTTAGGGAACATTTGTGATTTTATGAAGTCTCAATTCTCAGTCTGTATTTGTTGGAAGGTCTTGCTTTTAATTTCATTTATGAAGGTCACCTCAGAGTACGGTGTGAAGGTGATCAGCAGGAAACCCCATTTCTGTATAGCACCTATAACCCTCATAACAAAATGACCCCAAAGACACAAAGAGGATTAAGGATTAAGACACATTAAGGATTTTAATGTGTTTTTTATTTACAGTATGCCTACAAGCTGCAGAAATGTTTTCTCTGGTGAAAAAATGTTATTTGTATGACACAGCTGGGCACGGGTTGGCCTAAGCAATAGATTCACAATAGGACACTGAAGTTTTGACTCTCAGCATTGGCTGGAAAGCCCATGTCTTTGAGTTGGGTTCCCAAGGACCTGCAGGCGTGTTATGGGCAGAGCACAGTTCCTCTGAACAGCAGTCACACTCTGGGATGTGTAGTGTCATGTGTAGTGGATGCAAATGATGTGTGCATGTTTCTTAGCAGGCTAGTAGGACACACCATAGGTATATCCAAGCTCCAGGCCTTTCCTGGATCTCTGGTGCTGATGCTGGGCTGCTGTGGGACACATACTGAAGCTCTCCCCTCAAGGTCGACCCCAAAGCATCCCATGCTCGAATCTTTCAACAAAACAGCCAGCCTGGTCTGAGGAGAGACTGGGCTTTCCCTGGAAAGAGATGAGGGAGAAGGAAAGTGCAAATAAGAGGCAGAGATCTGGGGGAGAGCCCAGCCTGCTCCTCCCACTCAGGGGTGGATGCCTGGTGTAAGGAGCAAGGACCCCAGCAGCAGGTGCTGGTCATGTAAGGCAAAGAAGCAAACCCGGTTTCTCAGGCCCATGCCACCAGCAGAGCAGATCACAGGGCTGCCATCCTCTGCAGGCCATGGCCCTCCTCAGCTGCTTACAACCAGTCCCAGCCCTGTGCTACAGCCTGTCCTTTGGAAAACAGCCAGGCTTATCTCTTTCTCTACAAATCTACTTAGAGATGAAGTGCTTGTTCCTTTCATGCTTCAAAATTTATGGATGTGGGAGAGGATATTCACTTTCACTTCCCGTGAAGTCATGGCCTTTTGGGATGACCATAAAAAACAAATGAGCAGACCTGCTCTTTGCATGGACAGCACTCTGGACAAGACCTGCTGCCAGCCTGGCATGGAGGAGGAAAGTTTCATGCCTTAGTGACATGTAACCTTGGGCCCAACCAGCACAATCCTTCTGCTATAAGTATTTAGAAAGTAATATTAATAACTCTTTATTAGAGTACTTAATACTCCTCAAGTGTTTAAATTTTAGGGATTTTTGACCTAGGGATCTCTTTTCTTGTGATGTATTACAGCAGCGGAGACCAGACTCAGCTAGAGACTTTTTGCACATGTGAATGTGCGAGTTATGAGATGGTGGGATGTTCTGCATGCCAGAAAAGGCTCTGGCAGAGCCTTTGGCTGAGTGTGTTAAATTCTCACTGAAATGTAAAGGACAATCCCTTTTCTCTCTGTCAGGGTTACAAGCTGGGTAGCAAAAAGTGGACCTGGAAACTTTTAAACTTTAACAGGATCTGTGGACTGTTCATTTGATAATGTATTTTTAGCAGAATATGATAGGTATCCTGTTCAGTGAGAAAAATGCAATAAAACTTCAGTGAATAAATACAAGTTTTTGCTTTCAACACTCTCCTCCTGGACTCCTGCTGTCAAGTGGCTGCAGAATTCAAAGAGATTATTTTTGCAGTTCCAAAAATCTGTCATACAGATCTGAGTTTTTTTCCTTGTATTTGTCAATGTGTGACTAAGCACAAGTATTACAGGAAACATGGAAATGTTTCGTCTTTAAAGAATGGCTGTGGAAAAAGACCTCCTACTGATTAACAACTGTTGTTTAATGAAATAATTTTCGGATGTCCAAATTGCTGATTGTTCCAGTGAGGGTTACATTCTGACCAGAAGGGATCCCACCAGTCCCATGTCATCAGCCTGTGTGCACTGAGAAGAGGCTTTTCTGCAGCCATTTCCTGCTTCAAAACAATGGAGCATGAGAGATGCCCATCTTTGCTCCCCGAACTGCTTAGCCCAGTCCCTAGGGTGGCATCAAAACCATGGGAGAACAAACTAGGAGAGGAGCTGGAGTGTGAGGATGTGTCTTTGTTTCAGAGATGCAACCCTCTGGATGAAAGCCCAGCTAGGATGGGAACAGAGAAGATCTCATGCTTGCTGGGGCATTGAAGGCCAGTGTGGGTGTATCAGGAGCTGGCTGGAAGGAGAGCAGAGGGAGCCAGGGACCCACAAGAAGTTCACCAGCAGCTTCCCTATTCTGAATTTCTCCCTCCATAGCAGGGACCAAGCCCAGCTGCTCTTATGCTGTCCTCTGCAGGGCTGGTACTAAGGGCCTGCTCCACACACCCCAAAGTCCTGGGTGGTGCTGGGGGTGTTTCGCTGTAATTGTGCTCATTCAAGTACTCACACACACAGAAACTTTTTTCTCTGTTACATTTTGTGGCTGTTCTTGCTTTGCTGTGAGGCTTTGATCTAGTTTGTCTGTCTTGTGAAGTGGCAAAGTGCTGCTGCATGGCCTTTCACAGGTGATGTGGGCAGTGCTGCAGCTAAACTCTCTGCCTTGAACCAGGGCCTTATTCAGAGTGTCATTCAGGTCTGACGTGTTCCTAGCAATACTTGTTCCCTCTGCCAGTTTCTTTATGGACACAATACTTCAGCTCCATGCAGCTGGGTATTCTTAGTCTAAGTGTGGCTGAAGGCAGAAAATTAATGTCACTGCCCATTTTTAATGTTGGTTTGTTTGTTTGGGGTTTTTTTTTATAGGCAGCCACCAGATGTGAGCAAGGGTTGCTTATTGACATTAATCATTACCCTGTTGATAGCCCTGGGCAGGCTGCTTTAATTGACCAGAACTGAATCCAGTAATCATATCATGGAAAATATACATCACATTTATTTCAGTAGCACATCTGAATTACAGTAATATGAGTTCATGGCAAAATTCTCAGTGACTACATTAGAAGTAGGAGCAGAGCCATTGTCTGCTAGCACAGATGTAACTGAGCTGTGCCCCACAATCTGCTGTGCCTAGGCAGGACAGTGAGGCTATGTCCAAAAAGTCATAAAATTACCCTCCAGGATCTTGCAGACCAAGCCCTATTGAGACAAATAAAGAGAAGTCTGTACATGGTGGTTGTAGAATTGTGTCTTTCATTGTTTTCTTTGAGTATAGCCCTACAAAAGAAGGGATGGTTACAGTCTCTTCAAACAGCAGAAATGCTCTAGTAAGAATACATAAAAGAGACCATCCAAAAAAATAGCAATGACAGAAGCCTTTCCTTTTACCCTATTACCTACAGAAAATTATAGCTAAAAAGACAGCTGAGAAAGTAAAGCAATGGAAAAAAATCTGAGACTTAGTTTGATCACTTTATGCCTGGAAATGAATCCCAAGAACTTTATCAACAAACAATATTGGTATATTGACTAATGTGCTAATGAATTCAATTTTTGTTAAATATATTAACATGTACATGGAAAAAAACCAAGGATGAATAGCTGGCCAACATAGTCAATTAAGCCTATTTTTTCCATGGTGAATGCAAGGTCTGTGACCTTTGCTCAACAGAATGATTGAGAGATGAAGCTTGGGACTGTGTTAAGTTACCATGAATGGCAGAATCCAGGCTGAGCAGATGTGATTAGTTGCCTAAACTTGACTGTGGTTGTATTCCTGTGAAGCTTTTCTCATCCTGTTCCATACAACAACATTCTAATAGCTAAATATTTACTACGATTAATTTAAAATGTGGATGAAGGTGCTGATTTGTAAAAGTTGATATTGAGGATGAGCAGAGCCCTTGGGCCTAAGGAGTGTGAATATGTTATACATGCTTCACTCTGTGCATTAACTATATGTATTTGTAGTTGTTAAGGTGGTTTGCTGACATTAAAGCTCCAAATAGCCAAAGTGTCTCTTTTGAAATGGCAGAATTATAAACCAGTAGGACTGTGTACAGTATGCAAATTAGGCTACACTTAAGTGTAACTCTTGTTCAAAGTTTTTGTATAAAGCTAAGACCTTATTTTACATGGGAAAAATAAAATACCAAAGGCTTTGCAGTGAGCATTGTACAGTTGTTCCAGACATTGAAGTAGTTTATTAATATTGGTTTTTAAAGTAATGCAGATGTAATTTCTAATGTAATTTTTGGTAGCACGCCCCCCTTAAACTTTGCTACCTCTGAGAAAGGAGATAGGCTACACTGAAAAGCAGAGGATACACATGCAGTAAGAGGTACAGTGTGCACATGTACAGTGTACACATGTGCATGCACTGAAAAGCTAAGTAGTCCTTAATAAGATAATTGTCTCCTCTCTTGCAGAAAATGAGTGTTTTAAGCATCAGGAGACACCTGCAAGAGCTTCAGAGGGGAAATTGGTGAGGATATTGGTTAGATGGAACAGAATATTCTGCCAGTACTAGTCCAGGGAGGCTTGAAGGAGAGGTAGAACTGAGGTAGAATTAGTTTATTTTTCTTTATTTATTCTTTTATTTATTCTGAGACCAGAATTGGTTTATTTTTCTTTATATTGAAGTGGTTTTGTACAAAACACTTTAATTATAGCCTACTTAGTAGGAATGACAGCCTCTTCATAGTAACGAGTAAACTTCCAGAGACAAATTGATGTTTATAACTGCCTTACCTTCAGGAGGAGATGCATTTTTTGGGTTCTTAAAAATTCTCAATTTCTTTGATATTTTCATCTTTCTTTTAAGCCATCATGATACCCAGAATTTAACCTTTTTATTTCAGTCCCCTAGTAATAAAAATATTGCAGTATGTAAGACAAAAAAATTCTCAGAAGACACAAATTTAATTGACTGCTACATCTTATCAAGCTGTGTATTAATTCAGATTTTGCAATTTATGCAGATTTTAATGCAGAATCTCAGTTTTCAAACTTCTTTGGAAGTAGCCAGAGAGGAGTGGTAATAATGATTTAAATTACTATCTAAATTTATCTATGTGGAATCTCCTTGGAAAAACTTGCTGTGTGTAGTTTAGACACATTCTTGAGTGATTTGTTGTCTAAGGGCCTCTCAGCCCGGGCTGAATGTTCTAGGGGATCATGTGATTTCCTTGTTGCAAACCTTAAATAATGAAATCAGGAAAATAGTAAAGCTGGAACCCATCTTTCCATGGCTTTGTCCTCAACTCTCTTCTCTGGATAAACTTGTACTTTAAAGTACTGGTGAGAAAATTCACAGTTCTGCTGCCTTCCCTGCATTCTAGAAATGATATTAAGGTTGGTAAGTTAGGTATTCAGTGGAAATATTAAAAGAATTAAGCTATCGATACTGAATTTAATTTTTTTGTCCTTCCAGAAAGGATCGAATTACATTAATGATGGTTTCATGTTTGAATTTTCTTTTACAGAGTTGTAGGGAAAATATGTGAAGGACTTTTTATTAACAAAATGTTCACCTAACTGTCTGGGTTTCCAGCTTTTCCTCTGTTAGTCCCCATTAAATTCACAGTCTGGTTAAAATTCACCTCTTTCCATTTAGCTGTTGGGCCCCATGTTGACTGTTTTTCTGAGTGTCAGAACTTTTACTAGGAAAAAAAGAAGATCCTGAAGAATGTGATGCTACTTTATGGAGGACAAATCTTCTATTTCTACCCTGACATTAAACTCTTAAAGGTGAACAAAGAGAGAGACATGTCTAGAAATGCACAAAGAAGCTGAGCTAATTAAGAGAGCTCCCACTGCCTCCCTTCATGAAAGCTGCTATGCTTTTGAAACCCTGGAGATGGTTTCACTGTGGATTTGTGAGGTTAGGAATACAGCTGGGATGCTGAGACTGTGGGCTGGGTGGTATGTATAGAATGTGTTTGATCAGTTTCCCTGGTTGTATTAGAAAGAGATGGCATGAAACAAATGGGGTGGAAATAGGCAGAAAGGATGAGGAGCTCCCTCTGGGATAGGTTTGAACTGATTTAGATTGTGGGAATTTTGCCTCTGTGTGTGTGTGCATTGAATGTATTTTTTTCCTGGAGATTTCAGTGACAATGCTTTTTCCTTCTAATCTTTATCAATGTTACAGAAAACATATTCTTCAGAATATAACATGCCTTCAGAAACATGAGGTTCAAACCTTGCAGTTCATTCCTGCAGATGCTTTCATGGCATGCTAAAGCCCTGCTTTCTGTACACTGACATGCAAATAGCTTGTCAGTCTCATCTTGCACCATTATTATGATTACCTGCTTGTTTTCTGTCACTTTCAGGTGTTCAACACAGTAAAAATACTCTTCTTGTCTAAAATGCATCAAAAATCTTCATGTCTCCTCTTCTATGGTGAGCCTAACTCTGATCATCTGATTCCTGTATCAGCAAGGAAGGATTTCCTCACTCGACAGGACCATGGATAAACTTGGCAGAAAGTGAAGAGCATTAACAATAACAGATGTTGTAATGTTTTGCTGTGTTTACAATACCCCCATATGCTCCATGTATCATTTGAAATTATATTGAAGTGTTTGATTTTTATTTAATTACTACAAGATAAAAAATTTTCAGAACAGTTCAAGGGTTTTGGAAAATTAAATAAAGAATTCAGAGTCTGTCTGAGAAATTCTGTGTTTGGACCTGACTCCACCCACTAAAAACTGGTCCTCAGTTAAATGGGAAAATATAATTTCGCTTTAATTTTCTTTCTTTTCTATTTCAAACATGAGAACTGCACTGAAATTCTACTGGGATAGCAATACCAATAAAACATCAGAATTAAAGGGGGGAAAAAACCTTAAAGTTTGCTTGAAAATTTTATGCAATCATATATGACTGCCTAATCTTTAAATCTATCTTCCTTTTGGCTTTTATTCAGCAAGCTGCTTAAACCCATTGCTCACTTTAAGCAGGCAGCAGGTTAAAATCCTTGTTGAACTGGGGCAGGCACAGTAACATATTAGTTCAGCTCAGAATGATAAATATTTGCTCATACTAGTGCTATGCAAAACCTGGTTTTTAACCTCATGAAAACTCTGTGACATGAGCAAAGGACTTGGAGTCTTGCACAAGCCTCTTGAGGAGAAGTACCCCATGCACACGATGCATGAAGGGCACCTTTATTCAGAAGCAGCTATGGATTGGTGGATATGTGATGATTCATGAGCAGTTTCTAGTGATCCTGGAAGCCTGAGTTTCCTGGGGCAGCAGAAGGACTACTAAGACATTTGACAAAGGAAATGGACTAACTTTGCTTCTTCTGCCAACCAAGGGACACTGCAATCTCCCTTAGGGTGTCAGCAGAGGGTCTAGAAGTCAACCTTTGAGTCTAAGTTCCTTCCTACTTTCCCACATGATGCTTTGCAGGACATTGAGTGATGGGGCACTACAGCAAGGCATATCCACAACAAGCAAATATTGCTTGAGTTTGCAGTTTCCACGAAGAGAATCAACTAATTTTATTTGAGCTGTAAAACTTTGGTTGTAAATGACAAAAATCCCTCCACAGCCCAAAGCCAAAATTCTGACCAAAATGCGGTGATCAGGAGCACACTATGGCATTGCTGGTTTTGCAGATCTGGCCCTGATGAGCCATTTCCTCAAGAGGCAGAGCCTCCCATTGCCTACTTGGGAGTGTCTGAGCCTCCTCTGTGTCACCCCTGAGAAGCCTGAGCACTGGCAGCACTGTCCCTGCACTGGGATGCTGTGTGCCACAGCTACTTGGATGCCACTTTTACAAAAGGCCAGGAAATTCAACATAGTGAGGGATTGTAACCTGTGCTCTGCAGTCCCACCCGGGCAAATACCCTTTTCAAGATGGAGAACCACTCTTTGCACTTTTTTAAGTACACCCTTCCAAGAGGCAGAAATCTCCTCTTTCCTCTTTAGCAACTGGAAGGTTTAAAAAAATGCTTTCCTGAAATCAGGCTCTGAGCAGACTCAAAGTACTTGAACCACACTTCTCACAGGGCAATAAAAGTTGTTCTGGTTCTTCAGGATATATCAAAGCCACTCATTTTTTGTCCTCCCTGTCCTGGACCTGTTCTATCACCATTTCCAAAACTGCTTCTTGCCTACACTGCTGAGAAACCTTGATCTGGCTTTACATTAAAAAATACTAAAGTCAGATGAGTACTTAGGAATGTGGAGACTCTGGAAAATTTGAGTCATAAGCAACTGTATTGTTTGCGTGAGATTGTGTCTTACTTTGAAAGAAATACTCTGACATTTTAGGTATGGGGTAAATTTAAAAGTGTTTTTTTACTCTTCACTCTTCACTGCCATTTTGAAGTTTAGTCCTTGTATGTCCCCAAATCCATATGCCAGTTTGTCACCTATAGCTCACTGTTGCCTCCTTCACAAATAGTCTGGGTGCTCCATATAGGTGGTGCCTCAGCCTTGAGGTGCCTTAATCCAAATCTTGACTGCAACAACAATGCTGAGGTGAAGCTGTGTTGACAGATTTGGGATCTGTTGTGTTGCTGCTCTGAGCTTCGTGGGAATGCAAGACACACTGTGATATTTTGGAGTAAACATTTCAAAGAGAAGGGACAATTTTTGGTAAACTATAGGGAATGTGAGAGAGTAGCTTTGCTGTTAGAATAGGAAGCTGGAAATAAAGGTTTGTTTATTCCTGCATGGAGAGGTCACTCAGTGTCTCTGAACTTCCAGTTACCTCCTATAAAAAATATTACAGCCGTTAATGTGAACCATTGTAGTGCCGAGTACAAAACTGGACAAGCTGAATGGCAGAGCTGGGCTTCGGGTTTTTTTTGTTTGTTTGTTTTATTGTTGTTGTTGTTTAGGGTTTTTTGTTTGTTTTTGTTTGGTATTTTTGTTTGGTTGGTTTTGGGTTGTTTTTTTTGTCTGTAAAGAAGAAAAAAACGAGAATAAAATGGGTGCAAATTGTAAAGCCTTTTCTTTCCATTTTAAATTAGTGTAATAAAAAAGGCCAATATATAACAGCCACATGAAGAAAAACACAGAGGGGGAAGGAATCGTAAGGTTAAGAAACAGAGCTCATTAGGTTGGGTGCAGTATGGCATTAATCATAGGATCATAGAATCATTTAGGTTGGAAAAGACCTCTAAGATCTTCGAGTCAAGCCATTTACCCAGCACTGCCAAATCCATCACTAAACCATGTCCCCAAGTGCCATATTTAAATATGGCACGTCTTTTAAATACCTCCAGGGATGGTGACTCAAACACTTCCCTGGGCAGCCTGTTCCAGTGCCTGACAACCCTTTCCATGAAGAAATTTTTCCTAATATCCAGTCTAAACCTCCCCTGCAGGATCAAATCTCCCTCTCTGCAGTAGCTCATTTATAAGTGATTTGAAGATCTCTGCAGGCTGTTACCAGTCCTGTGCCTTGGGATACCTATTTCCTGTGGCTGTACCCCTGCTCCTGGGAAGGGCCCAGCTGAGCACAGCTCCTTTCCCATCACACTTCTGCAGCTGGGGGCAGAACCAGCCCAGTTGACTTGGCACTTCCCCACGGATCCCTGGGCTAGGAAGATGATGGGCAGGGAAATGTATGCACTCCTGGAACAGTTCTGGCCATCTGTTCCTGATTAGGCTCTGTTTTTGAGGGACTGCTAGCTTCAGGCATGGGTCTGTCTATCCCCCAATTCGGGTGACAAACCCAGCTGTGGGGTTAGAGGGAAGAGAAGGAGGCAGCAGGGTGAAACTGCCTCTCCTGGGCAACCCAGCTGGGTTATATATGCTCCTAACTGCCTCCTGAAGAGGTGAGAAGTAGAGGATATAGTTTGTTTCCTGCCCATCCAGTGCCTCTGCACAAGCACAAGCACAAGCACCTTGGTCAGGTCGTTATATTTTTTTTCTGGACTCCTCCTTTTCTCTGGCAGAGCAGCTGGCATTGTCATGGTGTTTGCTGACAGCCAGCTGTCCTACTTGGAAAGCAGCACTTTGCTTCTGCTTCCTGGTTTCCCAGTCTGCCCCAGTCACAGGTAAATCCTGTGGAAAAAAGTTGAATATCAGGTTTGTATCAGAATAAATGTATATGAGGATCTCAAATTAACATTGTGTGGGGAATCAGAGTTTTATGCTTCCTAAATTTTAGTGTCTGACTTTGCACCTTATCAATATTCATAGTGTTTTTTCTTCTTTTACATTTTGTTGTTATGGGAAGCTCTTGGCTGCTGATTAAGTATTATGAGCAGTCCTGAAGAAACCCGCAGGTTATTGGGAAATATATTAGTTTGTTCCAGATCTAATTTTACTTATCATCATTGGTTTTGGAAGCCAATAACTTTAAAGCAGAGTTGCAAATTGTTTCAGCATGTTAAAACCCACAGGGATGTGCAAGTTCATGTCTGTATTCCATGTCTTAAACAGAGATGTACATTTTATATCAAACACTCAAATGACCACTTAAGAACATGGGAATTTATTTAAATTTTGGCTGCTTAGTAAGTGTTTGACTACATTTCCACTATATAATAATGACATCAAGAACTTTGTTAAATTAACCACAAGACCAATATGTATTTCCTGTGGCTTTCTCAGGGGACAACCAGTACCCTAATCCTTCCAAAAGGCAACATGCTAAAATATTGCAGGGACTGAGTACATGCAGAGCAAGACTGCAGCTGACAAATGACTGTCAGGCGCTGAAGTCCAGTGCAGATCTATGTAATTTAGGATTATTGCTGCTGTTCTGGAATGTAAAATAAATCTAACACCAGTTTGATGTCAGCCCATTGGGGTGAATTGATCACTAGAGTGTGTAGCTGAGGATGCTCTGCTCATGCTGGGAACTTCATGGCACATCTGTTTTCCTACCTCTCATGTACCATTGGGTGTCAGTACTGAAAACTGCTGTCCCAGGCCTTGCACACAGGCAAACATTGGCTGCCACTCTTTGTATGTGTGTGTAAGTAAGTCTGTCTTTGCTCAGAGATGCAGTTAGTAATGACTGCTTCAGTTCCACTGTCCGTTGACGAAAGGTTTCAGTTTCTGGTTGCAGAAATAATATCCTGTGACTTAGGTATAAAACGAATAGCACATTCCTCAATAAAGTGTTGCAGCAAATTTCTTGCAAGTGAAAAAAATTGAAACATTGCAGAACTTAAGCATAATTTATGAATAGGAAAAATGGCTGGATTTTTAATGTTTTTGGCTACAAACAATTTGTTTAACTCTGGCGCTGAATCAGCCAGTTACAGTAGCGTCCAAATGGTGTTTGGCTCCAGGATCTTCAAAAACTTTGCTAAAAACAGTGGAGGTCTGGGTAGAGTATGGCATTTCCTCTGGTCTGATCCTCCCCTATCTTGTCTATTCCCTTTGTATGCTGCTTTATTACAGTGATCTCAAGGAAGAGCAATAACTGAATGTCACTAGAAAAACTCTGTTTACAATTTTTTATTCCTAACAGCCAGGAATACTGCAGACATCCAATGACAATGATGACACCTGGAAACACCCATAGCATGTGTGCAGAGTGTGGAAAAGCTAGGTTTTTGTATTGTACCTCCTTCATATATTGGTTAGATCCTCAGAGTTCAATTTTTGGCAGATTCCTTTATGGTTGTGTGTCTTTTATCTTGGTAATAATGTCTGAGTTCAAATAAGTTTTGTGGCAATACTTTAAAAAAAATCTGAAATGACTAGGCTTCCAACAAGTGATTCCTTCAGGGTACTTAGACACATGTATCAGTGGTACATCATCAAGATTTTGATGAGTTCCTGGTGAACAAAATGGAATAGCCATGCCTTGCACTAAAGTATCAGCGTTTTAAAAGATGACTTTTCACAGAATCAGATAATCAGCTAGGTTGGAAAAGATCTTTGAGGTCATCAAGTCCAGCCTATGACTCAATACTACCTTATCAACCAGACCATGGCACCAAGTGCCACATCCAGACTTTCCTTAAGCACCTCCAGGGATGGTGACTCCACCACTTCCCTGGGCACTCCATTTTAATGCCCTGTCTCCCCTTCTGCGAAAAAATTCTTCCTAATGTCCAACCTAAACCTCCCGTGGTGCAGCTTAAGACTGTATCCTCTTGTCCTGTCGCTCATTACCTGGGAGAAGAGACCAACTCCCACCTGGCTACAGCCTCCTTTCAGGCAGTTGTAGGGAGCAGTAAGGTCTCTCCTGAACCTCCTTTTCTCGAGGCTAAACACCCCCTCAACCACTCCTCATAGGAGTTGCATTTCTGACCCTTCGCCAGCCTTGTTGCCCTTTTCTGGATGTTGCCAGCATCTCAACATCCTTCCTAAATTGGGGGGCCCAGCAATGGACACAGGACTGAAGGTGCAGCCTAAACAGTGCTGAGTACAGGGGAAGAATCACTGGTCCTGCTGGCCACACTGTTGCTGATACAGGCCAGGATGCCATTGGCCTTCTTGGCTATGTGGGCACACTGCTGGCTCTCATTCAGTCTGCCATCAATCAGCACCCCCAGGCCCCTTTCTGCCTGACTGCTGGCCAGTCCCTCTGTTCCCAGCCTGTAGCACTGCAGTGGGTTGTTATGGCCAATGTGTAGGACCTGGCTCTTGGTCTTGTTGAACCTTAAGCCATTGATCTCAGCCTGTTGATCCAGCCTGGCCAAGTTCCTCTGCAGAGCTCTCCTACCCTCCAACAGATCAACACTCCCACCCTGCTTAGCATCATCTGCAAATTTGCGGATGGTGGACTCCATCCACTCATCCAGATTATCAATAAAGATATTGAACAGGACTGGGCCCAGCCCTGATCCCTGGGGGATGCCACTAGTGACTGGCTGCCAACTGGATGCAGCACTGTTCCCCATCTCTCTCTGGGCCTGGCTGTCCAGCCAGTTCTTAACCCAGTGAAGGGTGCACCTCTCCAAGCCATGGGCTGCCAGCATTTCCAGGAGTGTGCTGTGGGAGACACTGTCAAAGTGAAGTCCAGGTACACAACATCCACAACCTTCCCTGTATCCACTAGGCTGGTCACCTGGTCATGAAAGGAGATCAGTTTGGTCAGACAGGACCTCACCCTCCTAAATCCATTCTGGCTGGGTCTGATGGCAAGGAAAGAAGGACATCGTAATCATGTGCATATTTTTGTGACACAAGCATTTTTTGTGTGCCATGCACTCTATGTTAACACGGTCATTTGAAAAAATAATGAAGGTCACACTTAAGGGAGTACCTTATTTCATATGATGTACAAATTTTGACTGATACATCTGCATAAAAAAATCTTTAGCAAAGCAGTTGTGGTGGTCATAGAGTACCACCACGTAGTAGATACCACCACAACTGATGCTAATAAATAACAGTTAAAGCAGCAATAGCAAAAATTTCTGTCTTCAGAGTTGGCTCTTGACAGGTCAAGAGATTTCTACATTCCTTTCTTTCTTTTCCTGCAACTTTCCACCCTCTCCTCCATTAAATGCCAGCTGACCTATTTACCTTCCATAACTCCCACACTTCAAAAGGCAAATGCTGTTGGATTGCCATTACCTAGCTGACTGAGCTAATTGAGCTTGCAAATGTGGTAATTATCTATGTAGTTTCCTTCTCTGATGGCAAACATTTACACTGGGGATAATCAGCAGCTGCTGATTCCCCTTGGCAGAGTGATCAATACATCAGTCAGGCAGGTGTAGCACAGGCTGGGAATCACTGCTGTGGGGTAAGGCCTTTGCACACATAACTCTGCCTCCACACTCATTTGTCAAGCGTCCAAGAGAGTCAGTGGTGTGTCCTGCTGTAGAAACCATTCTGGTTATATATTCATAATCACTGTCAGTGTATGGCACCATTACTAAAGTCATAACTTTTCTGAGGTGTTGGAAATGTGAGAGAATAAATCTGTATGGCCAAGTGATTCCGTGGAGTATCATGTTCTGTGGTAGCAAGGAGTGCTCACTCTTAAGGTCATAGCAGAGTGGCCAGGACAACTGCGCTGTAAGACAAGCTCATGATAAAGTGATTTTGGGACATTTATTTCATATTGCCTGTTTTAGCCATGCAACACCAACTACCAGTCCACTCAGTGAACAATTGCTAGCAAGGGAAGACCACGTTTTTACTGACTGGGGACTGATTCTGGTATTTGTCCACTAGATGGCTGCAATTGTTGAAGGTAAGTACCTTAGGTGCTTGAAAGGGGCTTCAGATGACAAAATCTACATTCCATTCTCTCCTGAGCTGTTGTCCTTAGTTTCATTGCTCAGAGAACACGAAGAGCTGAGAGGCAGCAGAGGGCTGGAATTCCTCAATTCAAAGATGTAAGATTTATCTCTCTGTGTAAAACATGTATAATCTACCTCAAAGATGTAAAACCTAGTTCATCTTTGGCAAGGAAGAACTTGTAGAAAGGAGCCCAGCTGTGGCCTAATGATTTGTTGTGTCAAAAAAGAAATTATGAATGAAACTTGAGGGCAAAAAAGAATGGAAAATAGACTTACCATGAAATAAACCTTTTCCTGGATCTTAGAAAACATAGGGACAAAGTGAGAATTTCCAGAAGTCAAGCTCTTAACAGAAGAAATTACAAAAAAATGACAGCAGCTAAAGCAAAAAATGTAAAGCAAAAAAAAGGAGAATGTTTCTCTAATGTGCTCTAAGCATATTACAGGTTTAAAGATAATCTGTATATCATGTAATAGCCAAACAAACACTTTGTCTCAGCTTTCAATAGTGATGATATTGGCCATGAGGTAAGAAGTGGGAAAGTGAATGGGAGTAGTTATCTTAGAATGAGTGTGGTGGAAAAAAGACTCAGATATGATAGTCAAATAAGATACAGTAGATTACATAAATATATGAGTCAACTGACTGGATTTGTTTGAAAATCATCTCACCATGCTTCCCAGTACAGTATTAGTTTCCAAGCCTCCAGCAGTTTGGGGCCCAGGGACTCACGTACCCAGCATAAACATGGGGAGGGTTGTAGGTGTTGTCCTTCAGTTGTTTCCTCTTTCATTTACTTGTTCATGGACCCCCTCATCTGTTTTGATCTTTAACCATTCACAACATCTCAGGACAAGAAATTCCAGAGGTTACCTGCAGCTTGATTGAAGTACAACCTTCTTGTGTTTGTTTTGAATGTGTCTCCTGCTCCTTGGATTGGAAGGGACAGTGAAGAACATGTGGTGTCCAAAGCCTCTCCATGTACTCCAGTTAAGGCACTGGAAAATCTTTACCCGTGAGACCAGCTGGAGAAGTGTTAGTACTAGCAGCAAGGATTTTTAGCACAGCTTACTGCTGACATACAGAATAATTAAGCAAATGGAGATAAATAGAAAACATGGGAAGACATTACCTTGGTTGAATAAAGCATTGCAAAATTTCTCTTTGAGATAAATAAGTGATTTTCTAGTGAAATCATAGAATCATTTTGGTTGGAGAAGACCTTTAAATCACTAAGTCCAGTGTTAACCCTGTGCTGCCAAGTCCACCACTAAATCACATCCCCATGTGCCACATCTTTTAAATACCTCCAGGGCTGGTGACTCCCAACACTTTCCTGAGTAGACAGTTTGAATATTCCTGGTCTGTATTGAAATATTTTATATTGTACCAGCTGAGAAACTGTCAGATTGGAGACAATGGAGATTAATATGAGAAACCTGAGTTGCACATAAAAGGGATGGGACAACATGCTGTGCTGAAAAGAAACCTGTCAGGCTGCAAGAAGGTGTCTTGAGACCCTGTCTTGGCACTGGTGTCATTCAATATGTTTGCTTCATGAGTTTGAAATAAAAAACAGGAATAAGTTGATGAAAACTGCCAGTGATAAATAAAAAAGCATGTCAATATAGATGAAAATCAGACCATTGCATAAAGATGACTTTGAAGACTACTTTGTAGATGACTTGAGGAGAAACGGGATAGAATTTAATAGTACAAATAGAAAATCTTTGCATTTAAGAGGTCATTGAAACCTCTGTCGTAAGCTGGATCTCTGTAAGAGGTAATAGGAATTAGAAATATCAGTGTGATTTGGGAGTGAAAAAGGCTTACCCTCAGAGGTTTCATCAGGTCTGGCAACTCCAGTGGAGGTAGAGAGGTATTATTTTCCAAGGAGCTTGCGAGCTTGTATTTGAAGTTTCATTCTCATTCTGTTTACCCCACTTCCAAGAGAAACTAGATTAGACCAGGGTAGATGCAAAGTGTAAAAGGAGAGTGACCACAAAATTGAAGATCTTGAATACAATAAGAAAATAGCAGAGGTAGGTGTATTAGCTTAGTGGGGGGGATATGATTACTCTCTGTAAACAGAGGGGAGGAGAAGATAAGCTAAGTAAAGGTAATTTAGAAAGACACTAAATACCAATGTAAACATAAGAACAAATGGCTATAAATTTACCGTAAGTTGGTAGCAAAAAAAAGCCAAAATTTTTTTTCATGGAGTTAGATAAAATGTATAAAAATTTGCTTCTGTCAATTCCTCTGGTGATAAGGGAGAGCTCAGGAAGGTCTTCATTTTATTGTTTTCTGTCACAGGCTGATGAGCCATTTGCCTCGGATCTCTCAGGAGTTTGTACTGGCAAAGCATGCCCCAGAGAAGGGCACTGACTACTTGGTGATACCTTTCCTGGTATGGATTACGTGCCAGCCTTGAGCAAAATGCCAACATAATGTACAAGAGTCTTGGCACATTTGTTTGTGGTTGGTCACACTAGTTTCCAGAACACAGTGTCCTTCCCGCTCTCTTTCGGAGAACCCTGTCTCATGCTGCCTATTTTTAGATCCCTTTTTGCTCACTGTCTGTGGTGGGGGGTTTGCCTTCAACCTCTTAAAATGCTCTTCGTGTTCTCCTTCCATTTCCTTAATTTCTCTTTTTTTTTTTTTTTTTTCCACAATCCTCTTTTTCCCCTCACTCATTGTGAAGCCTGCACAAGGCTGTCTTTCAGATATTTCAAAAGGACACAACGCTCCCTAAGCAGAAGATTTCCAAATGCCTTCCTGTTTTCTGTCCAGGGCCATATGATCTGGTACATCTACATTTTGTTAGATCAGCTTGGTTGTTCACGGGTCCTTCTATTAACAGTCTGAGAAAACTGCATTAATCTTATATGCCTGTAGTTTAAGACACACCTGGGCACATCTGTATGAATTGCTTGGAAAGTATTCAAGCTCCCCAAGAACCTAAATTTCAAAAAATTACAAAGCTTTTTTTTTTTTTTTCCATGTGATTGTAGGGCTGGTTTTGGGGTTTGTTTTAAATTACCATCAAAGAGAGGGAAGCTTGTGTAAAGAGTAATCTCCCTTCCCTTTCTGTCCTGGTGTGCTAGTTCATTAAACATGGGATCTGTTGGAAAATGCGGGAGATGTCTTCATGTCTTGGCAGCACATGTGCCTTTCCTACTCTTGGGACTTAGGGCATGGGGGAGGAAGGGAGGCTACACTTCTCAGTCTTGTTTTGGCTGCCCCCACAGTCAGAGCGAGGATTTTGGGCTTGCCTCAAGCATGGAGCTGGTACTGGGGAATCAGTCAAATAGCATATCCTGGTGCTATGTAGGCTCTCTCCTGTGAGTAGTATCAGTTCATCTTGTGGTAGCTTAGGTTTGTACAGTTCATTTTAAGGGAGGAGCATCAGAAACACAGAGAAAACACCTGTTTTGCCCAAAGCTGTGGCAAGTCTGCTGACAGACTTAAGAAAACCTTATCCCCAGATCCAGAATTAAAGTCAGATGAGCAATGAACTCATCAACATCACATTTGATATTGAGATTTTTTCCATATTTTTTCCCTTTGTATGACCAAGCGTACGATCTCCTCGCTCTTCATTTTTGTACATTGCATGCCACAAGATGAAAACCCACACCTGGGTTTCAGAAGCCGAAGGGCTTACCATGATTAGAGAGGCATATGGAAAGATGCCCCTGGTTATTGTCCTGTTGCCCATTACATCACATAGATTAGCTAAGGTGATGTTTCAGCAGGGCTTGTGAGGAAGAGTAACTATGTAAAGCAATAGGTGACAAGCTGGCCCATGGTCAATGTTCATCACTCTTCTGTGAACTTCTTTGCACATCACACTTTAAATGACAAAGTGGCAAATGGTGACTCTGTACCAAATTATTCCATTTTCCACACAAGATATCCAAATATAAATGAAAGAGGTCTTTTGGAAGCTGCCTCTTATTTTCCACATTTCTTGCAACAAAGGACCTGTCTCAAATGTCTGTGGGACATCTATTCCAACACAAATACACCACGGTTGATGCTTGATTTGAAGTCCATTATAGACATCTGAGACTAGAAAATATCCATGGTTTGTTTCTTAGTTTTTGTGCCAGTTTGCTAAAAGCCCTCCCAATATTTTCGATAATCCTCTTTTCTGCCTCTCTGGAAGGGAGCATTCTGAGAACAAGATTTTTTCCCCCAAGCTTCCAACTATGTCACTACTGCAGGCTGCAGGATGTAAAAAGATACCTGGTAGTGTTCAACTGATTGTTGTTAGGTAATTTAAGTGGAAATGGATAAACTATGCTGATGATACAAATAAAAGCAACTGTTGTGAGCTGGGAAAGGTGTGGAAGGAACAGTCTTAACTTGGTATCTCCAAAATACACAGAGATTAGGGAAATATTTTTTGAATTATTATTGCCACCAATCAGTAGTGAGCAGATGACCCTGGGTCACAGTGACCATCAGAGGGACACCAGAGAGATACTGTAAAGGAAGACTGTTCTGCTTTGGCATAGCTGATGCTTTCCTGCCATAATGAGAACATTACTTTGAACAACCTTCCTGAAACTCTGTGTTGATACTTGATATTCTCTGAAATAGGGTAATGGCTGTTCTGAGATTGATTTCTTGGATTGAACTTCCTGCATGACTTCTCCCAACAAAGCTCCCCCCAGTGACTCAGAGTGCTGGCTAGCGCAATACTGGGCTCATGGCAAGGAAAATACCACTCCCTTTTTGTGACTGAGTCCTTTTAGGCTCCCCTTAGTGCATCTCCTGGCAATGATTAGGAACATCTACTCATTTTTTTAAAGGCTACTCCCCCTCCCATAGACTTCAGTCCTGTGAAGTCCTTAGGAAACATACCAGGATCTGAAAAGCTATTGTTTGGTATTTCAAATCCTGGTCCCTTTATGTCCAGCTGGTGGGAAAAGAGGAGAGAAAGACAGAAAGAAAATAGGAAGGCGGCAGCGGGGAATGCGGGGGAGAGTTAGAAGTTTAGTACAAAATGGAAAGAACTAAGGATAAATGGATCCAAGGGACAGAGAAAAGTGGGACAAAAGTAGAGAAAAGTATGCTTAGTCCTGGTCCTGCTGGATGTTTCAGTAGAGACTTTATGCAACCAGGGGGAGGTTTTCTCTTACAAAATAGCCTGTAGGAAGAAGTAATTAAAAATACAGGCACGTCAATAAACAAGGTGAGGATTAAAAAAAAAGAAAATCAAACGGAATACTAGTGAGAGAAAGACAACAAAAATGTCTAAGAAGTATCTGGATTATAAAGGCAGGAGAAAAAAATGAACAAAAAGCAAGTATTCTGTAGGTGGCTTCCTGCCAAGAACCGATGATTTTATCTCTCTGTGCCACGGTTCTTCCCACTGCAGAATGGAGCTGTGAATACTCTTCCAATTTTTCAGAAATATTTGAAGTCTAGGAGTTGTTTGGATTGCTACTAACCGTGGGTAATGTAGAGTTGGAGAGGCTTGCTGCAGAGATGGAGTCATTTTGGGACTATCAAGACAAAGAAAACACCAGTATGTAATAGTTCTACTGAGCTTTAGGGAAGAAAATAAGGGCATGTTTAAGAAAGCATTAACAACGTATATTAATAAGAATCATATTTGTATGCAAAGACTTGATTTGACATGTAACTTTAGCATTTTCCCCTCCCATATTTAGAGAAATTTTTTTAACACTTTGAAGTTTGTATTAAACTTTTTTTTTGCTTTGAGCTTACCCCTCCCATTCCCATCTCCAAGCTGGAGGTCATCAGATTTGTTTACTGTCTATGATGGAAAAAAATCTTCAGAATAAAGTCTTATCTTCGGCTGGGGGGCCAAACACACAGAGAACATTTAGGGAGTCTGATATTCCGTGGCAAAGGCAATTACCCTCTGTTTGGTGATCTGATGTTGTGCTTCTGGTAGACACGTATAAATGTACAGACTACATGGGAAGCTTGGAATCATTTGGCACATGTTTGTGTCCTTTCCTGGGCTGAAATGAGTTTGTGAAATGGCTTCCACTACTGACAGCTGAAAATCATCATAATTTCTTTCATCTCTGACACCACTGAAAACCACATGACTATTCTTCATTGCAAAACTCTGAAGGTCTTTGTCAGTTCCTTGAAACTTTGGTTATGGTTGTATCTTTTTTACCGATCCCTGCACTATCTAATTGCATATCTATCTCATGTATAGTCACATTATGCAAATCTTGGATGATGCCTTATTTTTTGTTCAGCACTAGTATGTCTTAAACTTCACTTGAGTCATGGCAAAGTTTGGGCCATGCTTGGAAAAACAATGTCAGAAGAATTTTGGATGGGTTTCAGATCTCTCATATTTCAAACAGTATTTGGCTGCAATAAAGACAACAAATTGTGACCAAAGGATTTTATTTTCAATGCTTAGGAAATTAAAACAAATGCAACAGATAAGAAGTATAAAAGCATAAGTTTATAGCTGCATTTGTACGTAAGCAGCAAGGCATTGAAATATCCATTTTTTTGGAGGAATGCAGATCTGTTTCTTTGTCTCACAGATAAGTATGTGCAGAACTGTAATTAAGGATGGAATCTCTTCTGAACTCCACTCTTTTGGCTGCATGGGGAGACCTGCTGGTGGTTTTGTTTAATGAGGATAGTCCCACAGAGTTTCTGTCTTCAAAACTCTGGATTAAAAAATAAATAATGCAAAAGCTAAGAATACTGAGAAGGCTAACATTTTTCTTATTCCACTGATTTACAAACCAAGTGTGACTACTTGTTGTCTGGAGTTGGCCTATGGAACTGTCTCACCAGTATGAGGTTTTGAATTAAGAAGTTGATGACAGTGGTTCCTGATGGTCTGCAGGCTGGCAGTGATCCATGGCTGCCTGGCTTCAGGATCCACTCATTGACATAGATTTTGACATAGATTTTTATGTAAATCATAGATTTTTCATGATGAGAAGCACCCAAGTGTCTTCTAGTGATGCTTGAATGTGTCTGTACAGCTGCAGCATGTGGCTCATCACATTCTTCTTTAGCAGAGCTCCACTTTAGTATGACTGAATTCAGGATGCTGCATAGTTCTAATCAATGAAGGCAAGGACAAAATTTTCCTTTTCTCTGGAAACATAAAGAGTTGATGGAAACTAAAGTAGTACTTCTTTCTACAGGATGACAAAATAGCTACCAAGTGCTTTTAAATATCGTTGCTGCCAAAATGAAGAAATTAGGTGATGCTCCATAAGCTATTCTGTGAAGGGCTGAGCAAAAATGACAGCTTTTATGGACATTGGATTCCCTCCACAAGTTTTACCTCTGGCTTTGTGATCCTTGTGATCATTGTAATGGTGTAGCTTACAGTCAAGCCAGGAATGAAAGTATTGCCAAGATACGCAACATAAGACAATTTTGGCTTTGATTGACGTCAGAATCTATCTTTATATTGTGGTGTTAGGGACTGCTATAATGATACTGTCAGTAAACGAGCTACGACCCCATGGCCAGAGGTTTTAGGGAGGAAGAAGATGTCTATTCCCTCTATTTTGAAAAGGGCAAAGTGCTGTCATGCACAGCTTCATTTGCAGAAGAGAAATTTGAGAGGTAACTGCTCATGGTTGTATATGTGTTTGGAATTTAACAGAAGTATATTCTTGTAGCAAAGACTTAATTTCTATGCACCAAAACTTTCTGCTCAAGGTTGCTGCAGAGATCCCTGTTTCTGGGGACTTGCTATGGACTGAACCTATGGGTGGGTGATGGTAAGAACCACATTGCAGTGGGATGTGGCACACAGGGTTGTAGTACCTTCCTCACCTCTTCTGCTGCTCAGGGAAGCTGGGACACTGAATAAAGGAGTAATTCTCACAAAGTAATTTAAGCAAGATGGTCTTCCAAGGACTAGAGACAGACTTGCCAGGAGAAACCTGGGCTACTGCCCTGCCTTGATGTGGTCTGTGGGAGGTGGTGGACCTGGTACAGCTGTGGGACAATCTTCACCTCAAGGGAAAAGGGAGTCAGGGATATCTTTACCACGGGCATTAAAAAGGTAAAAAAGGTATGAGAGCAGTACTTTTTTTAACCTTACTTTCTGTGTTTCAGTAGGGTGTTGGTTTTTTTTGGTCTGAGTTCATGACTGTATTTCCCATCATCTACTGAGGACTTTGTTTCTAAGTCTTTGTGTATTGGAATGTGAGAATTGATGTGGGGAATAGTCCTAGGGGAGGAACATTGAATTTCCCAATATTTATGAATTAGTCTTGACCCAATCCTACAATTTGTCAGGAGAAACCCCCATGGACACTAATGTCTAAAGGGCTCATGGGAGCCTGAGGGTGGCCAGCTGCAGACTGGTAGCAGTGCAGCTGGGGGATGCTCAGGCAGCTCTTTCCCCTCCCAGGCTGTTCAGTGTGGCATGATTTCCGGGCAGCTTCCCAGGGCTTATCTCAGGGACTGGCGACACCAGGCTTAGTGCAGCCCTTCTAAATCATTGTCCTCTTTTGGGGTGAAACTTCACAAACTAACTAAAGACAGAAGTGCAAAGAGACAGAATTTCAGGAAATATACTGATTCTGGGTTTTTCCTCTCCCTTCACTCCTACCAGCAGCTTGGATGGGACCCGACAACTGCTTTCTGCTGCCTCTGTGGAGTGAGAATGCTCTCTGTGCCACAGTAAACTTTGTCTCTGTTAAATCGACCTTAGAGGCTTAAAGTACCCTTCTAAGGGATCTTTTGTCTCACTGGTGCAATGTCCTGTATCCCTGGTGCCGATCACATTATGTCGGTTTTACTTGCCACTTTTGGGCTATCTTAACAGCATTTTATTTCTGAAGTCCTGTGCCAGCAATCCAATCACACTGCTACCTCCCAATTGGAACTGTGAAAAAATATTTTAAAAGTATTATTACTCTCTCTTTAAACCCAAGAGGTTCTGCAGTACTTTCAAGAATGGGAAAAACTAGTGAACTGACAAGATCTAGTAATTTTAGATGAGAAGCTTTCAGCAAAGGTTCAAGTGGGCAGGAAACACAGCTTGTGGGATACAAATATGCATTATCTCTGTAAGCTCTGGCTTTCTCCTTCAAAGTACAGGAGAGAATGTTGGGATGATTTAGATGGAATACAAAAGTACAGAGTATCTCTCCAACGATGGCAAGGTAATAAAGTAGAGCTTCATACATAAACTATATATAAAATATATTTTTGTATATATGATATGGATCTTTTACATAAAATTATTCCCACACCTGTATTTCCTCATCTATTTATTTTTTAACGACCACTTTTTGTGAAAGAAAAGGAAAAGTTCAGTTTCTAGTAGAAGAACACTCACAGCTAACAGATAAAGCTATCTTTCCCATTCCTCAGTATAATGAGACATAACCATGGTTCTCTACCACCTGTAAGTGTACAAAAACTTCCTTGTTTCTATAATCATTTGAGGAAACACTGATGGTTCTGTATTTAAAAACTGGAAAGGTGAATGCTGTATTTCACTGCCCTCTACCCTGTACATTCTTGCATCTGTTGTAATGATCTATTCTTTGAAGTTCAAGGTGTTGTACATTCAAAATGAATGCTGGAGGCATATATCTAGGTCAGCATGTGTCATTAATAGCTTTAAATGTAATCTATGCCCTGTTTTCTCTAGGGAATACTTGACCTGGCACTGAACAAAATTTATGAGAGTGAAATCCCTTCATAAAGGCAAGTGCTGAAAATTTATTACATCTGTTTCACCTTGTGGGAAAATTATGTGGTTTACAGAAAATCTAAAAAATGAAATTAAAACACACAACAGGCTGGAAGCAGGTTGCTTTTGCTGTACTTGGAGTGTTTTCTTCTGGCACCTCGCAAACTGCACAGCAGCATGCCTGGCCAAAGTATGAAAATAAAAGAAACTGGAAAACACAGGCAAAAGGAACAGAAAAGTGATTTGAATTCCAAAGTTAATGCTGGAAAAAAGAGTGTCAAACAAAGCCAGACACTAATTTAATCTACTATCAGAGCAATTTTAACACAGCCATGACAGTACTAGGTGGCTTACATAGGTACTACATCAAAACATTAAGAAAAAGAGAACAATCATGGGAATTTAATACAGCTGCTGCTCAGGGAAGGTCTGAATAAGAGACTATGGTTGCTGTATAAAAAACTTTTTCCAGGGACACCACTCATACTCTTCCCTGGCAGAAACATCGCTCCTTTTTCTCTCTTTGTGTCAGCTCTCAGGGTCCTTGCCCCATCCACTGCTGTGCCTGAGCTGTTTCTCATGCAGCCAAACAGCAAGATAAGTCTCTGTAGCCAAAACGCAGGGAGGGGTGAAATAGAGCTGGCTGCCTAATCTGTGTGGCTGTTTGAGAGGAGGTGTTACAGCAGCAGCATCAGCACTGTCCTCCTTCCAGCTGGTTGCTGCTCCCTCTTCTCCATACCTCTGATGTGTGGCACTAGGCCTCAGGAGACTGCTGTAGCAGGCACCAAGGGGTCCCTGGGTACCAAAAGGGCTGCCAGCACATCCAGCTGCCATGGCTACCCCTTCACAAATGGCTCCTTGGTTAGAGCATGTGGGAAATAATAGCTCTTAGCCACTTACTAGAGATGCAACGTGAAAATACCAGGATGGACTGAGAAAACCTGTCCCACAGCAGCCTGTTCCCAGCAGCCACAGTACTCTCTGCGAAGGTTTGAAATCCAAATTGACTGTGTGCTTTTCTTCATTACCCAGCAGTGACTCACAAATAGTTTACTTGATTCTTCATTTTAGAGGTTATCCTGCATTGAAGATAACATGATTTTCCTACAGTGCCATAACTTCTCCATTTCCTGAAGGTGTAAAGGCAGTTCAGGTTGCATGATGTGAGATGTTGGAGCACTAGATGCTGTCCAATTTAAAAATGACCAGCTTAAAATAGTTGTCAAGGATTCCTCTGTAGTTATGGGAGAGGTGGGTGCCTCAAGTGACTCATTTTAGGAACCATTTTAGGATGAGGAAATTACATTACGGAGAAGATGCTTGTCTCCAATGACTGTGCAATGTAGGTTGTTAATGATGTGTGACTTTCAGATGATCCTCACTGGGTGGCATGAATGTCCATTCTATGTTCGTCCATCTGAGTCTTGTGAATGTCCAAAGTAGTTTCAGCTAATTCTTTAAATAGCAGAGGATAAAATTAATTAGGAAGTTGATTTGGAAAACAACACAGCTAAACAGCTAACTTTTCTAAATGTTCTTTACCCTGTGTAAAGCTGTCCTCAGCCTGAGAACTGAGTTCTGATATGGGTTTTGTTAATTGCCTGATTTCACCCAATATTTGTGTTGAAGGCTGATGCAAAGATTCAATATTTTGCTTTTGTGTGGTCAAGTGGTGTAATTCCTTCTACACAACATGGTGGTCCAGCTCTTTTCCTGTCCTCTTAATACTAATGTAATTGGAGTATGGTTTTTTGCTGTCTTTTATGTCTATTGGTGTGTGTAGGCTGTAGAATTGTAATTTCAGCCATGTAGTAATATCTTTTGTAGGGTTACAGCATAGCTGCTTGGTAAATTTGACATGACGAATGCTTTAAGAACACAGAGGAGGATTAATTCACATCATAAACTAATCTGCTGCCAATGTCCTTTTAAAAAGTCTTTTATATCGCTCATCAAAGAGGGCATCAAGCAATAGAAGAAGAAAAACAACTGAGACAAAACTGAGAAGAAATGGGGTTCTTCTTAACATTAAATGGTGTTAACAGATTTTTTCCCATATTTCTAGACTGACACTGTTTGGCATATATGTTCCAGAACAAATTTGCATTGTGATCATGCAGGCAGGTTGTTTTGAGCCAAAGATCTCAGACAAGTAATTTTTTTGACTGCAATATGGTGCTAGTTAACAAAATGAATTTAAAGAAATATCATGAATGTTCCTGTACAGGATCTGCTGTGTATATATCTAAGGAGTATAAAGGCAACTGACATCATTGTATCCTAGCCGTGTAGGAAAGAGTTCTTCTGCCAAAAATACTTCTCTGGCTAATGGAGCTGTATCTGGAGGTTTTACCATACTACAACAGCTTAAGTACTGCAGTTTGTGTGTGCATGAAGGCAGTGCATGCCTTTTGTCCTGTCGGTGCCCCTTGCATTTCCAGAAACCTCTCACGTGCATTGGGCTGTATTTCTGTGCAGCTGCTGTGTGTGCTGCTGAAAGCAAATGAGACAGATGCTATGTGTGAGGCTAAGCACATAGCTGTGAAACGTATTGTGCTATCAATTTTTAAGCACTGTTGAAGAAGTGATGGCACAGAATGGTTTTTAAAAATAAGTGCAAAGGATTAAGTGTGCTAAGTGGAAGGCAACAACAGGAGTAAAAAACAGTGGCAAAACTCCGTATGACATTTTGTAACTGCTAGGCGGCCTTTTCCCTATGTCCGTGATAGGCAGCCTGTGACACTCTTGCAAGCTAAGCATGGCTTTTGGCATGGGACACACTGCAGGGAGATGAAATGCTGTACAAGGAATAACACTCTCCTGGTAGTTCATTAAGGAAGAGATCATTCTTCCCTGCAAGTGAGGAATGAATCAGTGTCCTGGCATGAACCTAAGGGTTCCAGACCTCCATGCTTATTGTCAGAGCTTCAGTACAGCTTTTCGTAACACTTAGTTTCTCATCTAAATTTCAAACTGAGAAATTATGTTCTGTTTGTCTGTTTTGCTGCACTGGTTTTATTTGGGTGTGATATGATCATCGTCTGTAGCTGTTGCAGTGTCGCTGTTTGTTCTCATAGCACACAAAATGTTCCACCTCAGAAGCAGATGCTTTTCAGGGTAAATACTGCCAGCATATGCAGCACATAAAGTCCTTTAAAATTCCACACAATGAAATGTCTTATATTTTGAAGAACTGTGTACTTGTTCTTTTAGGCCTCAAACAGGAAATATTTAAGCACATTTTCAATTAAGTTGCAATGAAGTTAGTGTAATTGATGTCCGTGTTTTTAGCATGTGTTTCCGATTAAACACATCCATAGATGTTTTTCTGATCTGAGGTCTTTAAGCCTGCAAAGCATGAAAGCTGAAGCGTTTGTGTTCGGCTACTCTGGGTATTTGAGTACATACATTTGAAAGCAATCATCATATTCCCTCCTCCTTTAGTATTGGGTCTCAGACCTGAACTGGGAACTTCTGTCTGTCTGTAGTTGTATCTACAGAGTCCCATTCTCAAGGCTATGGGTTGCTCAAAGCAGTACTGGAAGATACGATGCTTGTATGTTACACAGACAGTAGTTACACACATAAAAAACAACTGAAGAAGCACTGGAGTGGAAGGTTTCACAAATTAATTTAATGTTCCTGATATGCCGGTTTGAAAGGACACACCACACTCTACGTGACAGAGAGCCTGGTTTAAGCCATCACTAGTTGGCTCTGGCTGGAAAAAGAGAAAAAAACATTCACAATAAAGCACTGATTTGGGCTGAGCAATGGTAGTAATATTTTTGCATCATAAACCAGAGGTACTTTAGACTCGACATTCAACACTACACCAGGAGGGAAGAGAGCAGTGTGCTCGCACATCAGGCACTGGTTTCAGTTGCCTGTTCATTACAATGTTGGGGCTCCATTATAGTCCTGCTGCATGAAGGAGATCGTTGAACTTTTACAGCTTGAGATCACTAAAAGAAAAGCTAAATAAAGGACTAGATCCAACAAGATATGTACTCCGAACTATCTGGCTGGTTGGATAAAAATGTTTGTAAGTGCAAGCTGCATGCTTCAATTGACTTTTATTATTTTCTCTATTATGTCAAGTAAGGAATATGACACTTTTCTTAACCTTTTTTCACAGGTTTGCAGAGGAGCAGATTTTCTTCACCATCTATAGGTAATGACAGCAGAAATTGTTTTTCAAAATGAAAGGTAGGATTTGGTTGTGTTTTTGTGAAAATAACCTGACAGTCATTTCCTGGCTTCTTTTACTGTGCTATTCACCTCCTGTTTTGAAGAGCTCATCAACTTTTAAAAAAATCCCCCAAGAACAGAAGGAGATTTCGGCATCTTTCCCCTTCTCCGTTTTTTTGAGAGAAATTTTCTCTTGTATTTTTAATTCTGAGGTTTGAATGGCTGGAGGATTAAGGGTTCACTATGTTTCTACATTTTCTTCTCAAAAGGTGTGAATGTTGATGTCTGAGTCATCCTGCAGTCGCTGACAAGCACGTGCTGGAGCTGAAGCCTGGCTGTTGCAGAATGCTGTCGGACAGGCCCAAGGCTTGAACTTGTGGATCTTGACAGCTCCACTGTCCCCAGGAAAGAAGGTGCCATAAGAAGCTGCTGTCCTCTAGCTTGGCCCACAGGTGACTTTGATAGGTCTTACAGAGTGCTTTGACAGAGGACAAAACCTAGGGGCTGTTGAAGGATGTGCCTGTGAAGTGTCAAACAACAGACAGTAAAATATGACAATAGCACTACTGAGGACATTCAGTCAAATGTTTGCACAATGATTAAGAAAACCAAACACTAACTCACTGATTTTGCTTAACAAAGTAGAATATGATCTTTGTCACTTTACTGGAGAATAAGCACACTGCAGGATCCCATGTTTTGGCTTCTGACCAGGCAAAGAATACCATGTTACCCTTTTGAAAGCTCTTGCTCTGCTTTCTCAGGGTAGTGGCAGCCTTAGCTTATGTTCCTACTGTAGTTCCAAGCACACTGCTACTGGAGCTCCAACTTGTCCTTCTGCATATTTTCTCATAACAGGGCTGAGATAAAAAATACCCCCCCACTGGTATTTGACACTTCCTCCTGCCATCCTTTGCCACATTTCACCTTCCACTTTCAATTCTTTTGAGACCAGTTCTGTGATTTTACCCTCTCATTTTATTTGCTGTCAGCTATAGACTTCAGCTTTTCTTCCTTTTCTTCACAGCTCCAAATAGCCAAGCTAAAGGATCACGTAGATAGCTAACCATAAACAAACTCTTGGGAATACTCCAAGATTTGTGATCTTGTTTGCAGCAGGAGGAACATATTTGCAATGCCTCCATTTCAGAGAAGCTGAACAAGCTACCAGTGATTATTACATGGCCTTAAGCCTTGTAGAAGTTATTTAATATTGTAATTATTTTGCTAACATATGCCACAATGTTCTTATTATTTAAAACTTTTCTTCTAAACCCCTCATTGTTTATGAACTAATTTGATAATACTTGTATAAATAGCATTGAGACTTGGCATGTAAACTATTTATCCTTTTTCATAGGAGATCTTAGTGTTAAAGGCTCCCACCCACCACATAAATTGATTTCAGTAGTTCCTCACCAGGGAAGATGACCCAAGGAATATCAGCTTGTTGTATAAGGTCATATCAAGTATTTGTACTTTTTGAACACATGAAGTGGCAAATTCTTTACAAGCAGAAATAGCCTTGTTCATTTTTGCCCTTTATCTCCTCCACCCAAAGCTTATGACATTAGTCTCAAATCGGTAAGCCCCTAATTTTCTACTGAAACCTTGTATATATGTACTCCATAAGGTTTTATACTTCCAAGAGGTGATATTTACAGATCTACCTCTAACTGGCTAAATACTCCTCATTAGACATGAAAGGGTGCCATCTGGCTCCTTAGAAGCCTTATTTGACAGAATGGATGGAGCTCTTTCTCCTGGCCAGAGATGGTCCAGTTTCCATATCTCCTATTAAAAAAACATGTACCGTAATTTTATCATCTTGATGGTCTTGATGAGACTCCTGTACACCTCAGTGTCTTGAGGTATATCTCTTAGGCATGTTTCATAGTGCCTATTTAATGAGAGTCTCTCAATAACTTTCAGAGCTCCACCATGTGCTCTTTTGCTTGGTGGGTGACATTAGTGTACAGAGAGTCGGCTCCTGAAGGTGGATGAGCTGAGAGGTGAAGGGGACCCCAGTGTGGGTCATGTCCTCACCAATGGGTGCTGTCCCAGAGTGTCTGATCATGGTGGGCAGGTCTGGAGGCTGTGACAGCACCCATCAACAGACCCTGACATGGCAAGTGACAAAACAAGGCCAGGGACCATCCAGGTGCTTCTGTCAGAAGCAAGAGGAGATGGAACTAGCCTAATGTATGGCTCCAAAGTCCATCCAGACCCAGAGACAGGACTGGAGACAAGCTGCCATGCACATCCAGGAGACAGGCTATTTATGGCATAGGTCTGGTCCTTTCAGGAGATAGGGCTGGAAGTCAGCATTGCTGTGGCACCCTGGAGAGGGGACTGACCACCTCAGACTGAACTGAAACAGGGTCCTGGGCTGTGTGCAGGGTAGAGGTAGTCCTGAGAGAGGCTGGTTGGGAACAGTAAGGCCTGTGGGTGCCCTTGGCACCATGACAGGTAAGGGGGCTGCTGACACTACTGCCAACAACATTACTTGTGATTTTGCTTCATTTGCTAGCTGGGTTTTCTAGGAAATAAGGTTCCCACCATACCATGCAGTGTGGCATGCATGTGTTTTTTCATATACACACCCCTTGATAATTTTCAAACCAGCTGGCAATTGGCCAGCTAGAGTTGGTAGGAATCACGAGGTGTTAATGATAATCTTCCTGCAAGTTTCATGCAATCACACAAGCCTGTTGTATAACACCAGCTGAGAGAAATGCTGTTGAGGGGAACACAACTCTAGGAGACATTGGAGAATCCACTGGAGACAGAGTTTTCCAAAGAAGAAACTTTACTCCTCTCTGGACACTGGCTTTGAAACAGAATTCTGTGGGAAACCACGTGCCCTTTGAGCTGGTACCTGGAGTGACGCATTTGGTGGACACTTCAGTTTTCTCCCCTTGCCCCTGGTTTGGCAGCAGCTGACTGGGAGCAGCCGACTGGTCTAGTCAGCCCACATTGTTCTTGCTTTTCCCTCAAACATAAAGGTACATTCATTAATGTTTGCAGCTCTTACTTTTTGTACATGTACTTGTTAGGAAAGGAAGAAGTGGCAGTGACAGAAACAGGTTTTACTGAGCTACCAGGAAGAGGAAGGAATCTATGTGAACAATGCATGATGTCAAAGGACCAGCTACAGACCTTCACATTCAAACTCGTGCTTGACAAGGAAAGCAGCTCTTACACAGTGCAGTTCCTCTTCTGAAGTGGGCACAAAATTCTCTGTCCCCTCACCACAGGAGGGTAAGCAGCATTACTGATAGTTTAAAAAAAAATCCATAAGACATCACGACAATACATGCAGAAAGATACACAACAAACAGCAGTTCCCCAGTGTACAGGAGGAATAAAAAAGAAATGCTGCCCTCCTTTTTTGTGGTCTCCCATGAGGCTGGCCTTGTATCACGGAGAAGAACAATCCATCCGGTGTCCAGCTGGAATCTCAAATAACCATCTCATTTTTCTTTTCCAGTAATGGGGCCAGTTTTGTTGCAAAAAAGTAGACATAGACATCCAGAGAGAAAAGAATTGTTAAACCCATGTGTAAGTGCAATTGCAGCTGGCAAAAAAAAATTAGAATGAATCTTCTTGAAGTAGGAGAATACTTGAATATAGAAGTTGAAGGCTGAAGATGTGTCCAGGGACAACTCCTGTACCTCATTCCCACTGGTACCTTTATATTTTGTTGCATATGTCTCATAATGGACAAACATAACATTTGAGGAGTGCAGGAAAATATTTTGCAAGTGTGCCTGAAAAATCTTTGACTGGTGTGGTATAGCTTAGTTTGTCCTCAAAATGAGACTTTATGCACTCTGCCATCAGCTTACAATTTAGATGATTTGTGCCTCTGAGGATATCTTCTCTATGGTTTTTAATACCTAATAATAGGCTAAAAAATCATAACTAGCCCTGGTACAGTGCCTTTCTCTGTTCCTTGTCACTCAACTGCTGAGCTTTGGGAAGCCTGCCAAGTCCCTGACAGCAGCTTCTTCTTGTGGGAGCAGAACTGCACAATTTGATCTAGGGGAAGAGACAGGATTTTCATATTTTACTCTGATGTCAGCAACAGAAACCTTCAAAGTGTAGGACTACTCCCCAGCTGTGGGCTGAGTTGCTCAGGAGATACCTCTCCTGTTGCATTGTCAAGTCAATCAGGGTAGGAGAGAGCTCTTTTTCTAGGCTGGGTGCACTGAAGAGGCGCCAGGGCCTCCCACCCACAGTCCTCATTAAAGAAAAATAACAGCACAAAGCCCAAGGATTGTTTACTTATTTGTAGTATCTCAGCAACGGCTACTCTCTATCATCTGTTTTTGCTTTGGTGATTTCTTTTTTTATTAAAAAGAAATGCCACATGTTGCCACACAAGTAGCTAACCTCCTGCAGCCGGTCAGGGGCTGCCCACCATGCCCAGGCGGGACAGAGCACAGGCTCTGCTCCCCAGCTGTTAGACCTGGCTTAGAAGGAAGTGCCACAGACCAGGACTTTGCCATTGTTCTCTTTTCCCCAATAAATCGAGCATTCGCCCAAAAAGTTCAGGCTTGTTACACTGGGTCAAGCAGGACAACTAAATTTGGCTGAAGCAAAAACTAACAAAGTTCTGGAAATGCCCAATTGGTTAATTTCAACATTTTCAGAAGGAAACATTGAATTTTGGAAGGCTTGATACTTGGGGCTACTTAGCAACTTTCACAATGCAGAGAAGAGGGAGATGGTTGCACATCCTTCCCTTGCAACCCAGTCTTATATTTTGGTGTTTGCAGCACTTCTCTGAGTGGGTAATTAATTGCTTTCTATAATTTGGTATGAAGTTTCAGTTAGAAATACTGGGTGAGCTGCACTCCAATTCATCTTTTCTGAGTGTTGAGACAAGCTCCTAAGAGGTAAAGTGCCCAAATTCAAGCAAGTTGCTCTCTGCGGTAGAGTCACAAGCAGGAGTGTTGAATTTTTGGTGGTAAATACTGCAACAGGCAAACTTTGCTGATTAAGGATATAGGCTCAGGGAACAACATGTTCTCAAGATTTTTAAAGTAGTTTGGTAAATCCAGATTAATTTCCTAATTTCTTTATGTTAAAATCCTTAAAAATCAAATACTGGTTCTGAAAAAAAAAAAAAAGTCAAAATAGCTCTGAGTCAAACATTGAATTTAAAATAATTTCTAAGAAAACTGTATTACAGGTTAGCAGAGGCAAGGGCTAGAACTGTATGAAGGGTGAGATAGCAGGTTCTTTGAGATGAAAATTCTGTTATTGCATTTCTGTCTGCAACAGATAGTACCTCACTGGTGTAGAGCTCTGTGTGAGTGCTGGGCAACTCTTTTGCAGTAAAACAGTTGTAAAACATTAATGAGTTGTGGAGGATGTTTCTGGCCTATGGAAAAAGCTGTACTTCTGCCTGTGATGGTGAGTCTGCCAAACTCCTGTGGAGGAAACCAAAGGCAACAAAAAGAAGCAGGAGGTCACTGTCTCATAGCAAGCAGTTTGCCAGAGAGGATGGCAATACAGAGTGGTAATGTTGGGCTCAGTAGCAATTATTGTTACAAGATAAAAATTTTAAGTTGTATTGGGCATCTATCTGGTTATTTTTTGGACTCCCATACAGCCCTCGGAGACATTGGTGTCCCTGTGGAAGGCACTGCATAAACATAGGGAAAGAGGCACTCCAGGCCTGGGGATGCACAGCTATGACACACAAGAGCACAGATACTGGGCAGTTTCATTCCTCTCACATTAGATTTCTTGTCTCACCCGGCATTTCACTTAGCCTCTAGCTGAGGCAGGGACTGAGTTTAAAGCACCTGGGCATCAGTGCTCTGACCTGCAGCCATGTGTCAGGAAGACTCAGAGGAACACCAGAACAGCAAGAATGACTGAATGACAAGTTGCTCCACAGGCAAATTCTGTCCCAGCCACCAGGGCAGAGGGGATTGTTCCTCTCCCTCCCACACTCCACCACACAGCTTGCTTACAGGCTCCTTTGTACTTGCTCCCTTTGGTTAAGGGACTGCCCTGATCAGGCTGGCGGGACAAGCTCTGCATGTACTGGTGTCATTGAAAATGGTGAGGAGCACAGCATGAATTGTTCCTGAGTACTGGAAACAATACTTATAAAAATCACTTCACAGTAGTTGTAACTCAACTTGTTGGAATGCAAACAGCTTTGAAGACCAATGCTTACTTAAAAACCATTCTGAACAAAGAACTGCCTTTGCTCTGCCCCATTCAAGTCTACCTGTTCTTCTGATCTGCAGCAAAGGGAAGTTTTAAGAGAAAAGGAAGATGTCAGTGCTCTCCATATAAAGATACATGAATGCCTCTCCTTAAGGAGACAGCATGAGTATGTGTGATGATTTTGCAAAGGTTGAGAACACTGAGGGATCAGTTTTCAATTATCAGCCCACTTTAAGGAGAGCCATGGCTGAAAATGATTTAGTAACACATTTATCCCCCTGGCTACTGATTTTCTCATGCAATATAGATATCCAAGCTAAGTATACAATCTCAGGTGGCCTCCAGGGCTGAAAATCCTCAGGCTATCCACAACATCCCTGTACACTAGCAGTCTGGAAACGATGCTGAACGCTTTTCTGTATTTTCCAAGCAAACTTGGGAAAAAAAAGAAAACCAAAACAAAAATGTTTGGTGCCCTTGCAGCCCCAAGTGCTGAACTTGTCTTTCTGAAATGCTGTGTCAACAGCTCTTCACTCGCAAGCCCATTATTTTTATTGGCCACAGCTCTCAGGCTGGTGTTGACAGGTTAATTTACAGTAACAGTGAGAGTCACCTTTAGTCACTATACCCAAAAGCTCAACCCGCTCCATACTTGAATGCTATGCTCTCGAGAACAGGAATGTTGGGGAAACAGAGAGAGAGAGAGAGAGAGAGCGAGAGAGCCTTGTAGCCTCGCGCAGGCGCGCAGGGAGTTGTACAAAAGAATGCTCTTTCGGTGAAATCATTTTTGCCAGCATATGCAACTGGAGCAGGAATGGTTGCAATTATTTCTTACCGTGCTTGTTAGAGAGGACATATGGGAAGATTAGCCTCAAGAATGTCACTCTTGGACATGGTCTTCTCATGGGGATTATGCCACGGGGTTTTTTCTATTCCTTTTCCTCTTTTCTTTTTTCCTTGTTTTCAATACATCAAAGTTCACTGAGAGAAATTTCCCTTGGCAACATGTACAGATAAGCAGATCTCAGAAGATATGTTTCATGGGGTATACTTTAAGGACTTGTTTCCCTTTTGCTCTTCTGTCTTATCTTCTCTCCCCTCCTCTCATATCGTCTCTTCTTTTTTCCCTTTTATTTTCTTGTCTTCCTGAGAGAGCCTTAAAAGAGCAATCCTAGCAACGGGTAAGGAAGTTATAGGCTGAGAGCAAGGCCTTTTCTCTAGATTGTAAGGCTGCAGTGCTGCAACTGAAAGTCTCAGGTTAGGCTGATGTGATACAGATGGTGAAGACTCCATGACAGAGCCAATGGAGAGCACATACACTGAAGAAGTAGGAGGAATTCAGAGCAGCTAAGTGAGAGGGCTAAGTGCTGCCAAGAGGCAAATTATGCCAGGTTGCAGATCAACAGACCTTTCATCACAGGAGAACTGAAGAAAAATAGCAGTGTGTTTGTAAGTTGTTTGTGTTTTTATAGTACTGTTTCTTTATTTTTTAGTTTGATCTTTGGGGTTTTTTAATAGGACCTCCATGTAAAACCAGTGAATTAGTAGTATTTTGATTGTAGAACTACCAGATACCAAAGCTTTTGCAGTATTCTTGCAGTCTACCCCTAGAAATTGACTATGTTCTGGCACTACTTGCCCAGCACAAGGCACCACCGAGGCTGGATCAGATACAGTCTTTCTCTTCTTTGAGCACTGGTGGACATTGTGCTCCTGAACCTACAGCACTCAGGCTCATATTCTGTTTCTGCTACATGACCATTATAGAATCCAGAAGACATGCCTCTGATGTTATGTCCATATGGAATTCAGAGTGGTGACACTCTGCTGAAGTGGTCCTATGAGTTTGCAGCACACTCTTTTTCCAGACTAGCCTTCAGTCTCTCTTTTACTGTCTCCTGACACAGTGAGTACAAATGTAAAAGCAATTAATGTATGTAGTTTGCAAATCACAAAATCACAGAATGGGTCAGGCTGGAAGGGACCACAGTGGGTCAGCTGGTCCAACCTCCCAGCTCAAGCAGAGTCATCCTAGAGCTCATTGCACAGGATTGCATCCAGACAGTTCTTGAATATCTCAGTGAGGGAGACTCCACAACCTCTCTGGGCAACCTGTTCCAGGGCTGAGTAGAGGGACAGGGTCACCTCCCTCAACCTGCTGGGAATGCTCTTTCAGTGCACCCCAGGATACCATTGACTTTCTTGGCCACAAGGGCACACTGCTGACTCATGGACAGCTTGTTGTCCCCCAGGACCCCCAGGTCCTTCTCTGCAGAGCTGTTATCCAGCAGGTCAGATCCCAGCCTATGCTGGAGCCCGGATTATTCATCGTAAGGGGCAGGATGCCGCATTTAGCTTTGTTGAATTTCAGGCAGTTCCTCTCTGCTCATCTCTCCAACCTGTTGCGGTCCATCTGAAGGGCTGCACAGCCCTCTGGGGTATCAGCCACTCCCAGTCATCAGTGAACTTGCTGAGGAGGGATCTGCCCCTTCATCCAAGTCACTGATGAATAAATTAGACAATACTGGGCCCAGTATTGAACCTTAAGGAATACCACTAGTGACAGGCCTCAGTAAAACCTTCTCTTTGAAAATCACGCTGCTTTAATATATTTTAACATAAGCACTAGCAAACTCAGGACCACTTGAAACCATGCCACATGAAGAAGTGATATATGGGAAACCAGATTAGGAAGAAAAGACAAAGCTTTGGTCTGCTGGGATAGTGTCACGAAGGCAGGAAGGCCAGGACTAATGGCATGGTACATCATGTATAAGAGCTGCTGCAGAGCCTACCTGGGCTTATAAAGGCAGAGGGCTCCTTTGCTGACCTATATCACCTCTGTAGCTCTGGTCAGAGGGGCCTCTCTGTTTCTGCCAGTGGATGGAGATGTTCCCACAGCCTCCTTTGCACTACTGTAACTCAATCACTGTGTGATAACAGACAAAGGCAGAGACATTGAATCAGAAAGCCTCTTCTCCTTTGAACCACAGTCTCTCGGCTACACCATCTCTCTTGCTCACAGCAAGAATGCCAGGGAGACAGATTTAAACACACACCAGCACACCAGCACAGGAGGATGCTCCCCTGCTGTTGAGACTATCTATACTGAAGGCAGTAAAAGAGCTCTCTTATGCAAGGCAATAGTCAGTATAGTTTCAGGATGATTTCCAGCAGTTACTCCACACCTGTGTTCCATGACCTGCTCTGGCAAAAGGGTTTAATAAAAATATACAAGATTTTTCTGCTCTCAGACCAACAGCAAGCCAAGCAGGATCTGTCACTGTCCCTACTATAATTGCAGCTTCCATGCGAGTCTGGGGAAGAGCATAGGAGGGACAGATTACACGGTCCAAGCAGAGCAGCCCATCATGCTGCTGCCGGGATGTTCCTGTGCTGATGTAGAACCTGTCACTTCCCACCTGAAGGGCCATGGGGGATGATCAGTTTGACAGCAGCCTAGGGTAGTCCCAATAGCCCCTTGAGCAGCAGAAGGCACCTCTGGCTTTGCAGAGAGGGCTCCAGCCTGGCTGAGTCCTCCCAGGGGCTGCCAGCCATGTTTGCAAGGGGTTTAGCAGCTGCCTTGAAATGGGAATGTGCTGCTACTGGGAAACCCAGGTTTGAGCAAAGTGTGTTGGACCCAAATGTTTTTGTCACTGATCTCATGACCAGCCGTGGGCTGGAGGGCCGAGATATTTACCATCCTGTCATTCTGACGCACATCCAAATGCTCTGTTCAAATTCAGAGCAGAAATCTCTGGCAGTGCTGAAAATGATTATAATTTTCAGTTTGATCTCCCCATGTTCAAGGCTACACCCCAGTTATGCATTTTTCCAGAGGACAGGAGCAGTAGGCTGGTTAGTGCTAGACTAGATAACTAAATTATTTCCATGAGCTGAAAAATAAACTTCATAGCCAAGTCCCTAGTTTAGCAATCTGTAACATCTGTGACAGATTTTTAAAATTAACATCTCTGCCCTGGTGGCTTTCAAGCAGCAGGAATGTTACACATTTTGCCTTGCACTTTGGATTTATCACCTTCTGGGACCCACAAAAAAATCCCTGCCTCACACCATGCTGGAATCCGTAGCTGTTGCCCAGTGAAGAAAGAAAAATGTTATAAATATTTCCTTCTTGGATTATGGCTGGGGCTCTTCCACAGCAGCGTTTTCATCTACAGGTAAGGTGTAACGTTTTGTTACATGGTCATGTTGAAAAGTACTGTGGCAGTCTTCTAGTACCTGCTCAAGAGCCTCACATTCCCTCAGTCAACAAGTCCAAAGAGCCAAAAGAAAATTTTCCATCATCTAGAAACCTGGTGTCGCTCAGTTCCCTTCTCAGTAATGCTGGGACACAAGTAGGGAACTCTTTGATTCCAGTTTCAAGAAACCTTTCAGTATCCTTGCTGTTATTGCTGCTGGAAAAGGGCACGCTCTGGTCTCTTGCACCACAGTTCTACCTCTATGACACCCATGTTGTGACCCAGGTGGCAAGAGAAGAGGTCACTTGCTATCTTATTTGAGTTTTGAATCTGCATTCCTTTGCTACAAGTATCTGTTCAGATGTGATATTATTGAGTTCAGATATGATATTATTGCCTTCATATATTTATTCCCTTTATTAGATCTCCTACTTTCCCCAAAACAACATGGTGATTTTAGTGGGACCTTCAGAAAAAGAAGAGTAGTGTGACAGAAAGCTTTACAGCCATCATTTAGATAAGCACTCCAGCTGACATAGCAGGTCTAACTAAACAACACAAGACAAGAACAAGAAGAGAAAAGTTTCAGTGAGTAAGAGCAGTTGGGAAAGACAGCAAGGATCTGAGCTCTTGACCAAATCGGTGGCACTGCCTTTTTTCCTTCTGATCAGTTCCACATTGCTCCCTGCCCCTGCTTGCTGCGGTTCCTGCTGTGCTGGAGGTACAATCCCTGGCTTCAGGGGGCCAGGGGCTGAGCTGCCCTGCTTTCCAAGCTCTCTCTGCTCCTGGCAGAACCAGAAGAAGATAGTGTAGCCGTTACTTTGAAATATACCTGCGCATAATTGACTGAGAGATTCAAATGTCAATGGCAATTGATGCTCTTCTCTCAGATGTCATTGCACTCCTTAAAAAAACCTCTTATGATCTTCTTTATTACTCTAGGAGTGTAAAAACTCCAAACTCCCATATTTTTGTAAGAGGCTATTACTTGTCACAGTCGTACGTCTCATATGTCTTTTCTCTTAACACAATTATTTTAAGGGCTAGTTTGTTTATAAGAAACACAAAAGAAAACCAGAAATGTATGACTTACACTCTTCAAAAGCAGTTATTTATAACTATACTAATTGTTTTGTTTCCTTAAAAGCTGTGGGTCATGGCAACACAGCTGCTTTTGGTCTGGCTAATAAGCCTTAGTTTGGGACTAATGTGAGGGTAGTAAGTTTTCAAGCCTTTTACAAACAGCCCACGAGTAGAGACACAAAACCTTAATCTGCCTGCTGTGATCTGCTGAGAGACTGCAAAGGTAGAGATTTATTTGTGCTTTAAAACACACCTACTCTTTTTCTTTCAAGTATTTCATGACACATTTCCCCTTGATTATACCAGTCACACATGGGAGAGGATGAATTTGTTAACCAGTACCAGGATTCTCCTGTAACCTCTCAAAAAGGCTCTGCCATGCCCTGAAGGAGTCAGTAACTCACATGGACGTGCTGCCTATCAAAGGCATTCGTAAGGATTGAAAAATCAACTTAGGATCTCAGTGCCATTTAATGAAAAATATTTAACTATTTAATGCAAAAAACCTCTTCAACTGATATTTTCCTGTTAGACACTCCACTGTGTATTAATTAATAAGAGTGATCCCCACAGAACAAGTGTGCAGGCCACGTTTGGCTCCTGACTTGGTTATGGAGCAGAGACAATGGCTGACTTCACGAAACCATTTGCTGGATACTAAATGTAGCTCACAGTTCACTAACAGAATGAATGGTGTTTTAGGCCATATAAACTAAAAAAAATCCCAAGGAATCAGGGAAATTGTGGTTGCTGTAACTGTAGGACAGTGTAGCAGCTTACACTAGAAGTGTTAAAGGCAGGGGTACTGCTTTTTTTTCTATGGGATTCTGCACAGAGAGCCTCATGGGGTCGGAGACATGGTCAGGAAGTGCTTATGGTTGGGGAGCACACAGGTGTAGTGGGAGTTGGATACTGTAATTAAAAAGCTAAAGCCAGAAATGTAGTGCTGAAGTGTTGCAGCTCAACTGGTAAAAAGAATAAGTCAGTGAATGAGGTTAGTGACCAGCCTTCATAAATACTTTTGTGCCAGATATGATGGTGAAAAGGGAAAAGATGTTACCTTGAGGTTGATTTTAGAATTATTCCGATATCTCTTCCTTTTAGGAATATGGTAATTCTCATATTGGACCAGTATGTGGCTCATCCTGTTATATATTCTACCTTAAAAAACACAGTCAGCACTAGACACTTGGTGAAAAAACCTTGCCTTTCACAGGCAGACAGATTTGTGTTCCCCCTCTTCAGGTTTACTCCTTACCACCAATATTTAAAGCCATCTAAATCCTAAGGTAAAGGGTTTCATGTCTCCTTTGGTTTTTTTTTTCAGCATCATCTCTTATACTTTTATTCTTCACATAGTTGTCCAATCTCTTTTTCACAGCACTAACAATTTGGATTTTCTGTCTCTGAGGCACATCAAATAGATACTTTTACTGAAACCCTACAAAATTTACCTGAATCTTCTTTCTGGTTGCTAAAATAAGTGGTGCATTTCTTGGATTCTAGGTAAGAATTACAATTTGTTGTGCCTTTCTTGTGTCACTACTTTGCAATTATCTCAAGGAAACATCAAATCCACTGATTTGAGAAGAGACTATTTTGTAGAACATTTTTAATATCGCCACATTGAAAAACAACTCTTTATGGATCCTAGATTTTTCCTCTCTGCTGGTTTTAATTTGTAGCTGGATTTTGTGTAGTACCAGGAGAATAACCACATGCAGAATTGTTCTATTTGATTCTTTTTATCTTTCAGTTAAAATTACTTTTTTTGAGTATTATTGATCTGTCAATTCAGACTGAGAGATCCATGTGGTTGTCTGATATGCAAAGTTCATTGCCCAATGTCTTGGCACCCAGTTACTGCAATTGATTTAAATGTTGGACGTTTCCTTTCCCGACCCCCTCCTACTTATGCTTCTGAAAGGGCCAGTGTTTTTAGAACAATAGTGATAGGAAGTGTATCACAGCACTCACAAAAGGGAGTCTTACAATTAGAATTTGGCTAGACAAAATGCTGCAAATAACGGAGCATATTCCAGCTTTAATCTCACCATCCTGGAGCCATTAGGAGGGAAGATGGACCTGGCTGGTCATATTCATGATAAGGATAAAGGCAGCCCAGATGAAAACGCTAAAGTGTAATGCATTTTGCCTTCCACAAGAATGTGATGCATGCATACTAAACAGTAATAAAGGAGATTGGAGTAGATCTTAGGAATGATTTTTAATGTGCAGTCAGCTACGCACCAAATTATGTTACCTGGGGAAACAGAGGAATCTCCATCATTTGAGATCTTAAAGACAAGATTCCATAAGCATGCCTGGAATAGTTAAGGCATAACTGGTCCATCCTTGGAGCCAAGTCAGAAAACCTTTTCAAGTCCTATAGTCTGTCTATTGTTTAAAGGTCTGCTCATGATTCTCTTGTGATGCCTCACTCACAAAATCCTGTTTGCTACTTGCTTGGAAACTGCTTAGTTTGAAACAAGTCCCCTCTGTTACTGGTGCGACAAGAAATTCTTACAATGGCTGTGCTGTTTCCTAACACAGGCCCTGGATTATTCCATATACAAAACATATCGCTATAAAATTATTTTTCTGTGTAACAGGTCATGGTAACACTTATTTTGTGATTCTTTTGTTTCTCTATTAATCTCTGATACAGAACCAGCCCCATCCCTCTGAGAGCTGGCTTGCTGCTTTCTATTCTCCAGAAAACTTGGCTTACTTTGTACACCAGTATATTTGGCCTTTGAAAGTTGGCTTGCAGTTAGCAGACAGAAGCAGGGTCAGAATTAGTTCAAAACAAATTAATAGTCAGAAGTTCTAACTTGCTAAGTTGCATGCAATCCACCCTTCAAAGGATATTCACCAATTGCTGTAATTGCTCTCTTCAAGGGCTTCCAAAAAATCCTTGGACATGCTAATTAATGCTGTTTTATATATATGTTAAGGTATTTGACCTGAGAGTTTAATTCTACAGTTTAATTCCATAATGATTGGAAATGGTAGGACTGCTGCATATTTAAAAGAACATTAGTGTGAATCAAGCTAGCTGTTGGCAGTTTAACAGTGACTAACAGATATTAAATAAGCATGAAATTCTAGTGGTGAATGACACTTTTATAGGGGCAAGGGCTGGGAGCTGAAGGCAGGAGAAAATATTGCAACCATCCATGGTGACCTTCCCTTTTCTCTGGATTTTACAGTCTTTGCACAACTTTCCCATCATTGGGACAAGTCTGGGTTGGTGGAAGGGCCTTGTCCTTGCAGGCTTGGACAGCATATGATGAACTTGGTGGGATTGGACCTTGTTGATCTGCTGAAGTCATTGACAATCCCTTGCTGATATCACTGACACCAGGATTTCCCCAAATAACTGAATATTTCAGCCACTCAAAGATAATCACATCTTCCAGTGTCAAGGAAGAAGTGTGTAAATTCTATCCCTTCTTCTGCCAAATTTTTCCTTTTTTTTTTTTTAAGTGGATGTCAGAAGAAATCAATTGCTAGAAAAAAGAAAAGAAAACAAGTTGATCCTTTTATTGTTACTGTTCAAAAGCGTCTCTTTGTTTTAGAAACAAAAATGGTAGCAAGTGACTTTTTTCCATCCCTCAGTGGCTACATAAATTTCTGCTACTAAGGGACAAACATCATTGATTTGACCGACTTATTCAAAACAGGTCACGAAGCTAGAGCTTGTTGTGTCAATTCTCATAATATACTGATGTGGCAGGTTTTATGAATAAAATATGGGCAGTTGCTGTCTGGGAGGATGCCACATCTTAGCTACCCAAAACCCTCTGTCCTTGAAGAGCAAAGCTTTGAAAAATTAGGACCATGTTTCAATCCAAGCTGTACAATATGCTTTTCAATGAAGTGTAATATATTGTTTTTCGCTGAATAACTTTCTTCTCCTCTTCTCCCCTCCCCCGGTCCCTCCCCTACTTAGGGGAAAAAAAAAAAAGCCATGCCATCTTAAACTAAAGCACACTTCAGTCAGTCTCCCTGTGTGTGCTCTGTGCCAGCAGCCACAGCAATTCTTTCATCTTGGCTTCAAAGTGGTGCTGAGAGGAGGAGGGGGGCATCTAATGAAAGAAGGGAAAACAAACAAACAAACAAACAAGCACAAAACGGGGGAGGAAATGAAAAATAGCAGTCTACCTTTCAAATCTGAGTGTTGCCTGCAGGCACGCTCTGCAGTGGATGTTGCACTCAGCTTCAGCCCCTTGTATATTTTTTTTTGTTGTTGCCACTTCCCATGCTGGGAAGATTCTTGTCATCCCTCACATATTTTATCCGCAGAAAAGGCTGCCCTGCCCTGTGCTTGGTGATTGAGGCTGTGCCCCTGGTGTGCCACACTATCAGTGGTTCCCAAGGCTGCCTAGCCTGGGAAAAGCTGCATGGAAACGGTCCAAAATCAGCATTACATGCATTATTGTTCTTACTCTCTCTGATTAGAGTGCACACAATGAAAACAACAGCAACAGCCTCGTTTTCTAACTCTCCTCCCAACACAGGGCTGTTCTTAGGCTGGTTTTTTTTTCTCAGAGTCTTCATAGAAATTAACTGCTTCTGTGCTGGTAGATCCCAGGCATCCCAGCAGCTTCTCTGAGGGGAAGCCCAAAGAGCTTAGTCTGACTGGGAGTAATATTTTCAAAAGTGCTTAGCTGACTTGTGAACTGAAATCTCATTTTTAAAAATCAGGTCTAGTGGTAGGCTGCCTTGTGTACCACTGGAAACACACTGCTCAGATGCCGTGGTAAAATGCAAGGCACAGTAATCCCCATAAAACAAAACAGAATAGGCTGAAAGATATTTAGGCATTAGTCCCTTGAACACTTATGCTTTGTGTTAAATGCTGGAGGCACCACACGCAAGGTTCTAGCAGCGTGTCACAGCAGCTGGATTTCCCCCAGCCCAGCCACCATCACTTTTTGTCTTACTCCCTGGTCAGAGAGGTCTTGCTGTCCAGGCTGAGGAGTGCCAGAATGGACTAGCACTGCTCTACTGGAGAAGCAGTCATTTGGCAGACAATAGTTTAAATTTTGTGGGGCCTGTTCCAAGTCCTGGGGTAGCCAGCTTGGGATGGGATAAAGCTCAGTTTGTTCTATGGAGAAATGGTATCCAGTGCTTATCCCAAGCACATGGAAATGCCACTTAGGAGTCACTGGGTGAGGCATGGCATTTCAGGCTCAATCTGATTTCATATTCCCTGAAATATATTAGGTGGCACATCAAACAAAGAAGGCAAAGAATTTTCTTCCCATTTAACAGATTAGACATATTCCAGAGTGTCAAGTGCCTGCACCTTGAGTGTGCTCAAGTATTTGATAGGAGGTGAACGCGTAAAGCTGGTCCAGAAGAGAGCAGCAGATAGACTTGGGTGATAAAGATGAGAGAAGGCAAATGACAGGAAAGACTGTGTTTTTAGTCATAAAAATACCATAGAGAATATTTTTTTGTTCAGTTGTAATAAGTGCTAATCTTTCTTTTTTTTTTTTTTTTTGAAAAGCAGGTCTATCTTCAAGACTATTGGGAGCACATGCAGGAACAGACAAATACTGTAAGTGAGGTTTTGTTTTAGGATCCTTTTATAACTTTTTTTCATATGCCCCAGGTGCACTGCAGAAAGGGATCGCTGGTGCTGTGTTCTCTTCTTCACAGAAAGATAATATAGATATATTCTCTCAGAGATATAGATGCTCTGGGTTACTCTGAAGCCGAGGACCCTCAAGCACCTCTTGCTACAAGGGACCTCGAATCTGCAGAGCTACCTGGGGGGTTAATGGTAGATGTTCTTAAATTGCCATCCAGCAGATGAAAGACAGATGTTTACTTTTAAGACATTTTCAGACCAGGGAAAAAAGCACTTTGAAATTTGAAGAAAAAGAAACAGTTCTCTAGTTAATGCCTTGTATAGCCTTCTGGTTTTAGAAGGGATTAGACTGAATCATGGAAAACAAAAATATAAAGTTGCATAGTTCTGTTCTGTCACTTGTTTCAGTGTCACAGTGGTTAAATCTAAAACTTTTTTCCAAGTTTTTTAGGTTCAGCTTGAAATTTCATAATCTAGTCAGAATTTTTTTCTTCTGCCTTGTGCATCACTCATGGTCAAAAATGTGAGAAGAAAGTCAGTTCACTATTTTTCTAAAATTGTATGCACAATGAAGGAAAAGATTTTGTTTATTCTTCAAGAGCTCTACTGACATCATATTTCTCTGACAAATAATGTCTCTTTTTATGCTAACAAAGTCCTTATGGTCCAAAGGCAAAGCTGGGCAAAAATCTGCTCTTGTCTTAACTGACTAATACATTTTTGGGCAGAATTGACCCTTTGGTTATCTTACATGTCATAACCCTTTCAACTTTCAGGGGCTGCATAAAGAAAAAGGTGAATAGAGGGCTGTAAGAAACAATTTTAATCAGCTTTCCTGAACTTTTCCATGTTTGAAAAACAACTTGTGTTACTTAGTATGTGAACTTAAATAGAGCTGGGATGGGACTTCTGTATCAAAAACATTTCCTCTATTAAAAACCTGGAAACTGGCTGTCATTACTCTTGCTTCTCTTTCTTCCCAAATCAAATAGTTGTGCCAACTGCTTGTTTTGTTTAACAGTCCCAGTCAGAGAGATATCATGGCTAATCACAGTATCATTTTCTAATGTTGACTGGAAGGAAATCTCAAATTTTTCTTGAGAACCTAAATATTAGGCTTATTATAAATCTGATTAAGCAGGGGCACCAATCCTTGAAGGCAGGATGAATACAACTCCTAGGAAATTGTGGAAAAGAAAACCAAGCATTGTTGAACCACACTATTCACAGATTGTTGCTGGAGAATGGTCTTCCAAAATGTGTGTCTTTTCTCTGGTTTGATTCATTTATTTGTTTATAAATTTATTTTTCATTAGTTATAAAAGATCAAAATTTTAAGAGTACTGGCAAAACTGGTCCCTGCAGTCTTTGCTAATGTGCCCAGCATGAACTGAAGTGCTTATTTTCTCCTGTGTGCCAGGCAGTGACATAGGACTCATGTAGTGCCCTGCATGAGGCTGGTGACCGTGTGTTCCTGTCTCCATTGCCATATGCCAAACAGGAGTGATATCTATGGATCAAGAAGTGCAAAGTCCAGCCACATGTGATCTAATTGCCATCTTGGAGAAGTTTTCAGCCTGACCAAGAGCTGGAGGGAGGCAGGCCCTAAGGTCATTTCAAAAAATGGTGTTTAGATTATGACTCAAATAGGTTCTTTAGAAAAAGAAATGCCATTTGAAATATACCTAGACCACAGCTAGGTACATTATCTATGTCTACATGAGATTCACATGGGACATCATATCTGCCTGTGGTTTTGTTTGTGCCAGGTTACCATGTTGGAAAGAAGTCTGACTGAACACGTGAACATGCATTATGGCCCAAAAGAAGCTCCCTTGGCACTGATGTGGTGTCTTGCTGAGGTGCATAGGAACTGAACATGACAGAGATGCCACCTGGGTTAAACTGCTATGTCACTCTGGTGGGAGTGCTGGCAGCAGCAGGGGAGGCTGAAAGGGCTGTTTCCACCTCCAGGGCAAGCAGGACTGATGTGACCAGCACCCCTGTTGTGGGGTGACAGCAAGTCTGGGATGACGTGCTGAAGTGTGCCTGCATGTCAGCCAGGGCCCTGACCTCTGCCTCACTGCAGGGCTGTCCCATCATGGCCCCAGAGGGGGTGCCTTCACCTGACCATTGTCTGGGCTCATTTGTCATAATTTCTTGTTTCCACAACAGCCAAGGAGTCCGTCCCTGTCACTCTGCTTGAGTGCCACAAGATGGGAGAAATCCTGGCAGTAAACAGGCTAGCAGACAGCTTTCTTTCTTAATATTTTATTTATGGGGAAGAGGCCACACGAATAATTGAAGATGCCTGTTTGCACCCACTGCAATCTGTGAGTGGTTTGAAATGTAAACATGTCAACTCACAACTGGAGCTTGAGAAACACGTGTGCCAAAAAGCCTCAGGCCATTTGTCTGTCAGCCACACTCACCTTCCCAGCAGCGCCCTCCTCCTCTCATGAAGGGGAAGCCCAGGTGCGGGGCACTCCTGTCCTGTATGACACTGGAGCAAGTTTCCACGGAAAAACTGATGCGGAGGAGAATGGAAACACGCACATGGCATGAGGTGAACTTATGGAGTATTTTACGCAGTAAAAAGCAAATGGTATTTCAGACTGGTTTTATTTGTTTTTTCTTTCTTGTGTAACATACAAATTGAGATCAGCTGAGGCACCAATAGGGTTGCCTTTAAAGAAACTGAAGTGCTGTGCTGAAATACTCAAAAGAAACAGCAGACAAAAGGCCAATAGGAAGAAAGAAAGAAGCGGAGAGGCCTGGAACATTGCAGGGGGATGCTAACAATCCTGCTTGCACAGAATTAGTTAGGGGTTATAGGAGACAGAAGTATTGCTTAACAAGGTGCTATAAGCAAACAGAAATAATGCAAAAATCCAGGATTCTCTAAGAAGTGGTAAGATCTCCAAAGTCTTCTAAATCTGACTTTGCTACATACAGGCCAGATGCTGAATGGATCAGGTCCTCAATACTGTTCTTGACCTGGAGTGATTTATGAACACAAGTGTAAACTAGGTAGTGAGGGCATAGTGTAATGAATCAGTTCCTATAACTATTAAAGAAAGATTTGCATTTAAAGCTTCTGCCATCCCAAAAACCCTAGAGCACACAGCAGACAGCATTTCTTCCCCTCCAAGCCTGGTATTGGAGGGAGATAGAGTTGTTATTTGAAAACAGAAACAGAAGAATTTGGAAAAAGTCAGGAGAATATTTTCCATACACATGATGGTGAATTAAAAAAAACAAGTGAGCATATCAGACCCTAGAAGACTTATGCAGGAGACCGTTCTGAATGTATAGAAGAAATGTTAGAAAAGTCTTTGTGACAGAAATTTTCAGACAGTCATGATTGCTTCTTTCCTTTTGGCAAAAAGTAGAATGTGAGTGAATAGGATTTTGTCAAAATTGCTGTTAAAGTTTACTGAATTAAGTTGAGAAATGTATTCTACCAGAAGCTTCAAAAATGTGTATTTATTTTCAAAAACTGAGGTGTAAGTGAGCAACAGCACTATGTTAGAACAAAGTTCATGCAGAAAAAGAGCTCTGGTGTGGACTTCTCACCAACTTTGCACTGACGTCACATTGTTGGCTACAGTGGACCCAGCCCTGATTAATTGCCCTTGTCAGTCAGATCCTGGGAAAGAGTCTTGAAGGCAGACTGATACTCTAAGGGCATGTCAGATGTGAGGTTATTTGATTAGTGTCTTAGCTGAGAGCAGACTTAAAGTGTTTTGAGTTGCTGGGCTGTGTAGTGAAAATGAGAATTAAGAATTGCCATGTGTACAGGTTCTGCCTCCTGTTTCTCTGTGCAGCTGAAGGCCTCCCTCCAAAATATGTGCATAGCTCCTGTCAAAATCAGTGGGAATTCTGAGAAACTGTTGGCAGATGATATCATGGTGCAAGTTACTCTTCATTACTTATGAGAATTGTCTCAATGCATTGTTTCTTAGCTGAGGATTGGTTTCTGCAACTTAAAGCTTTTATATTAGAGATAATAATGTTTCAGATTTTCTCTTGCGCTTTCCTAAATTAGGACATGCATCACTTGTATCTAAATTTAGTTTGGATATCACTGCTCTAATATTTTTTCTTATTTTATATTCATCTCTCTTCTGTCTGCTGGCTTAATTTCAGACAAAGAAAGTCAATATTTTCTTTGCGAGTTATTTCATTTTGTTGGTCTATGATATCATAGCAAATGTCAGCTGATCTTATGCAATATAGAGTTGAAGACAGACTGTTATCCTTCCTTCTACAAATATACAGATCTAAATAACATAGGTTCATGGTCAAATAGAGTATTTTTAGAGCTATTAAAAGAGTAAAATAGTTTTCTCTGCTGATGAGAAAGTCTGCTTCTTATCCTGGTGGTCTCTTGTTTCTCCTCCGCTTGCAGTTGATCTCTAACACTGTGACACTGTACCATTTTGCTGGTAACAAAGTCATCATTCACTCATTACTTTGCAAGTCTGAGCACATTTTATGGTTGATAGCTGGATTGCCAGCAGGATCCAAAATTAACCTCTTTCTGCTTATTTTTGCTTAGCTGTAAGGCCGAGGCAGTACAAAACTCCACATGTGGCAGGAGGCAGCATGTAATAGCCTCTGTATTTCCTTACACTGAAGGGGCTCAGTCCTCCACTCTTTTGAGCGCAGGTAAGTCTGTGGTGACCAGAAGAAATTCTGGCCCAACACCAAGAACCTCACCATTCCTTCAGCCTGTGATTTGGGTAGGAGCTGGATTTCTCTCTGAGTTTACAACTGCAAGGCAGTCTTAAAATGTCCGTGATACATAGGCACAACAGCTTCTTGCCTGCCCAGGCAGTGTGAATAAGCGAGTAGGATCTGTAGGAGGATCAGAGTTCTCACTGCGTCGCCCTTTTCCTTGTTGTGGGGAGCAAGAGCCGGGGGTTTCCTTGGTCGGATGCAAGCTGCCGGGAGATGCCGGTCAGTCCCAGCCGCCAGCGCACGGAGCTTTTCCTCTCCCAGCACGTTGGACTAATTTCTGCTGTTGGCAAAAGGGCAACACAAATGTATTTTAGAATCTCTCCCTCTGCATAATCAAAAGGGAAGGAACACGACACGAAAGCTGCCGAACAAAGAGCAGACAAGCGCTCCCACCCGTTGAACCTCCCTTTCAGCCCCCCGTGTGCCGGCTGGCTCTCAAGGCCTGTCTAGGTCGTATTATGACTCCTTTATTAGTGTCTGAGGTCACCAGCAGACATCCAAGTGCATCCTATATCAGGAAGTGTAGCATGTCTCTAGAGTGAAATATTTGGCTGTTAGCAAGAGCTGTGGCTGCGACTCGGAAATCCCGGGACGCGCCTGAAGGGCCGGCAAGCTCCAGGCGCCGCGCTGCCTCCCAGCAGACAGAGCCACCGGGAAGCGGAGCGGCTTTCCTGCCATTCTCCGCACGGGGCTGCCTTCCTCCCAGACTTCCCTACCGAGCCCCGACAGCTCCTTTGCCGCTCTGTCCAGCTGGCTGTGGGCTGCAATTCCAAAGAAAAGGCCTCCACTAAGGCAGGTACCCAGCACAAAAATGTGCCGCCGTCTGCCCCGGCACTGCCGCTCCTGCAGGAAGACTGATTAGGAGCGCGTAAAGCGGGCAGGGAGGAGGCGGGTGCCAGCGTGAGTGAGCGGCAGATTTATTGGTGTACTTAGGAGCGCCGGGACGGGGAGACGTGGCTGGTGTGCAGGGATGCCGTGCCCGGCACGCACCACAGCCCTGCGGGCACGCACCGCCGGTGGGAGCGGGAGAAAAGCAGGAATTGTGGTGCTGGGACCTGTCTCACGACATGTTTAAAGTCAAAGGTTTTGACTTTAAACCTTTCTGGCGGTGCAGGTCCTGCAACCAGGATTAGATGGCAAGTGCGAAGATCCTTGACACGCGTTGGGTGACAGTTTCACAGCTGCCTTAGCTGTACCCACATCCGATCTGTCCGTCGTTCGCTCTGACTCTAACGTCACTCAAGCACAAGCTCCCCTCAGAGCATACGCATTTTTTTATGCATCATGCCTGACAGTAGCTAAATGAAGCAGCTGTTGGCAAAATGTGATGCAAAAGGGAGGCAGAAACACGAACGCTTTTGCTTATCTACACAAGTAACTTCAAAATATTTATGCTGTATCAGTACGTGCAAGGATAATATTGTCTCTTTATTGTCCTAATGTAAAAGAGAGAGAGATGCAGACAAGGTCGTTTAAGCATCAACAAAAAAATTTCAAGCACTGAAATACTTGTCATTGGCTTTAGCTCTGGTCATGTTATGGGGTGGAGGATCCTCTCAAAAATACATCCAACTGCAAATAAATAAGTAAATAAGTACTAAAAAAGTGAATGTTTGCCCCAACAAAAGGAAGAGGCTATCAAGAAATCATTGTCTCAATCTAATAAATTACAATTACAACAACATCTCTAGGCCCTGCTAGAATGTTGATTGCAATTGGATGGAGAAAGCAAACTCTTGGTAACACTGATGCCTATTGTAGCTGCACAGTTATTCCACCAGAGACCACCATTTTCAGGGGTGTCTGACTTTTTGTTTATCCAAATTGGCCTTGGACAAATAGAATACATGTGTGTGTATTTGTGTCTGGTTTTACATGTATATATGTGTGCAGACACAGCAAAAACATCTGACTGTCTGACTTTTTAGCTTCAATGAAATGGACAGTCAGCCATAAATAAGAGAGTGCAGCATAGAAAGTATTGAGAAATTTGAAATTGCAAGATTTCTGTTCTAAGCCATTTCTCATTTCCCAAAAATGTATTTGACTTTTTAAAGGGATATTATTATTGAAGTTTCATTAAAAATCATACTTGAAACACAGTTTCAAAGGAAACAAACCAATAGCCATTTTAAAAAGAAAGCTTAGTAAGGGAAAAAAATTGGCAAATTATTTAAGTGTTAGTAATACTTAGATTAAATGTCTGAGCTTAAAGGAAAAACTCCAATAACATCACCAATGTGTGGCCAACAGTCATCTTCCAAAAATGCCAGTTTTTTATGAAGTATTTTTGTGTGTTTTGGTCAGCTGCAGATTAATTTCCTTTTCACTATTTTTTTTTTTTTTAGCACAATGAAAGGAGGAGAAAAGTCACATTTTAAAAATGCTCAAGCCTCTGAGTTAAGGGTGTAGTTTTAACTTCTTGGCTCTTAGTAAATCTTCACGCAACTAGAGACATTTTATTAATACAGTTCATGCAAGAAAAAACTTTTACTGGAGGGTCAGCTTTCCCTGAAGTGTTTTATTCTATTGAGAAAAGAATAAAAATCCAGTGCTAGGCTGTATATATGACACATGGTGACATGCAGTAGCAATTAAGTACTGTCCTTCACATTCCTCTGTCCTATGGGACACCCACCTGCCACCACGGGGCACCTCTGAGCATCATCTTTGCTCTGGGTAGCTGGGATGGGCATGCACAACATGCCCCCTGAGCACCTTGGGGATTCAACTCACAGATGGAGATTTTCTTGTGTTCTGATTTTGGCAGTCAGATCAGATTAATCAGTCTCACCTTATGCCAGCTGGTTCTGAGAGGTTCATCTATTACATTGTATTTAATTATATATGGCTGTACTGCAATAAAGCCTGTCCATGCCTCATATTGCTGCCTTTAGAAGACCATCTATGATTAACATTACTGATAGCACCCAGAAGGTCGGATGGAGGCTTTTTGGAAAAGTTAATCTCAACAGGTCTCATGAGTGGTTTTCCCTGCTTTTCCCTTGTCTTTCCCTGGAAGGATGTCTCTATGTCTCCCCTGCTCTGGTGGAGGTAGTAGCAATGCATACATGAGGTGGTGGTGGTGATGGGCTGAGGGTTGTCTCCTTTCCTCTTCCACTGAGGAATGCTGTTCTCCAGAGGAGGGCATGCAAGCCTTCATAGGCCTGGAATAGCTGCAAAGGGTTGTGTGCAGTCTTTTTTTCTCATGCAGATCTGAGATCCACAGCATGACAAACCTGTCTGTGTCATACATGGCAGGCTCAGGGCATTAATAAGCACTTTTCTTAGCTGTTGCTGTAAGACAAGTCTCTGCTCCGTGAATCTTTTGGAAGAGATTTACTGCTTGAATTAAAAAAAAAAAAAAAAAAGACCGAGTGTTGGACAGATGAAATTAATTAAAGTCTTCATTTTACCAACTAAAATTTCATATTTCCCTCCACATAGGGTTGCATGATGACTAACCTAAACATTATCACACGGCATGCTGTCATCTTTCATAAATAATAAAAGGATTGCTGTAATCCTGCATAAACCCAGCTTTGGATGTTGAGAAACATTATGCAAGTGTCCAATATGAAAAGAATCATGTTTCTTATTCCACCACTCTGGCCAAATATCATGTTGTCTTTACTGGAAAACTGTGTTCATCAAACGAGTTTAAAGCTGAGAGTGGGAGAGGGTGGGACATTGCATTCTTGAGAAATGACATTATAAACAATACGGTACTGCTTTGTGCAGTCAGTAAATTGGGAATATTCTAGAGCAAACAGGGAGAGCACGCCATAGTGTACTTAGGCTCCAGCTTTGCTTTTTTCTTTAAACTCACAGACTACAGAAGATGATCTGTGCTCACTGGGGCTTCCCACTCGCTTCTTCACTTCCCTTCTGCTTCACTCTCTTTAAGCTTAAAGCTCTGGATCAAGAGATATGAAACTTTCTTCTTTAATGTTTTAACCCATAATTGAAAACAAGAAAGGTGGGGAGGGGGATAGAATAGGAAAGACAATCCAGCATGGCTTTGCTTTTATTTCTATATGAAAAAATAAATGTTGTAGAGGAAGGACAGAGGTTGATTTTGAGAGTCTGTACCGTACAGGTGTTGAGGTATTAGCATTTTTTCTGCATGTTAGTGGCTTTCTGTGGGCTACAGGTCCTCAAATCATAAACAGTGAAGAAGTATTTTAATCCATGACTCATGTATTTCTTTACATAGTGTTTTATGCATGGGAAAGGAGTAGACTTCTTTTTTTTAGAAACAGATCAGGGCTTTTCCATTTAATTGATATAACAGACAGTATTGTATTGTGTGTTTACTGTTCACTAGGTAAAATGAACTTTCACTCTGCAGTCTTGGAGGTCTGCAGTACCAGCCAATGGTGCACTGTGCATGTTTTGGGAGTTTGGAGGAATACATCAGTCTCATGTAGACATGCTGCTGATGTGTGCCCTCGTACACAGGAACTGGGTGGAAACAGTTTAGTTGAAAGATGCTAATGGCTTCCTTTATCAAAGGAAACAAGAGGCAAACCAACAAGTTTTTTATTAATTTCTTATGTGTGCTTCTTGTTTTAATAATTTCTTATATGGATTTCTATGTCTCCCTGAAAAGTGGCATTTTTTCTGAAATCCTGGAAATTATCAGGATATAACACCAGTAAAAAGAAGAGGTTTTTTAGAAGTTAAAATCCCTTTCTTGCGGGAGCACTTTCTGAATAGTCTAGCAAGCTGTTGAAGCTTGCAACTGAAAAAAGTGTGACTTGGCTGCAGCAAGTCCAGAGGTTATGCAAGGCCCTTCTCTCCCTTCCATCTTTTATCTCTTGCTATTTATCTCTCTTCTCCTCCCCCCTTTCCATTTAACCTTCCCTCCCTCTCCTGTTTCTCCCACCAGTACACAGCTTTCAGGAAGGAATGAAAAAGCCTGCTCTGTCCCCTGCCTTGGTAAGCACAGGGACAACAGTGAGAAGGATCTTTGCTCACCATGTCTTTAATACACTGTCCTGCTGCAACCTCTACACCTCAAAACCTGGTAGATCATTGGAGCACTACAGATGACACAGAAACAACAGTTAGCCATGACTGTAATTAAGAGAGAAAAACAGTAAACAGTTTTTCTCCTTCCTTTCTACTTCACAGTGACCAGGGGAACTGAGTAGGTGAGCTGGAGACAGGGATTTAGTAAAGGAGAATCAAAGTGTCCTTGAGCCAGTGCTGGCTGGCAAAGGATGGACCCTCATCCTGCAGAGTGAGGGACAGATGTAGGGAATGGTGCTGGCCCCAGCCCCAGCTGCTCTCTTGATAGCTCTGTAAATGCCATTGACTTTTGAGACAAGTTTGAGTAAGCATTAATAGCTTAAAAAGCAGAGTTTAGTGCTTTGTGTTTCTCTCTAGGTGAAATTCCTGGTCAGGATCTAGCAGCACTGGGCAGAAGAGGGCAGAGAGATGTGTTTGGGAGAGATCACTGAAAGAGCTTGGAAGTGGGCTGGGCATTTGCTTATGAGCTTTTCTTTATTTTGTAAGCATGCAGTATAGAGATATTATGAGAAGACATAGCTGTGGTTTCTATTCCCTGAGAAGCACAAGGTAGACAACTCCTATTCATCGATGTATTTGTTAGGCTCATGTAAGGCAGTGAATGACTCAGTCCTGACTAATAAATATCTGCTACTGAATACCACTCCCAAGCACTCATATATCAATGGTGAATATCAAAACCTCAGGCCAGCTTTCCTATACTGGTTCAGCCTACCATTCAAAAAGGTCTTGGAATCCTTTCCTGAGTCTAAAAGCTGGTACCTAAACTTTCATTGAAAAGACTTTTCTGTGGAGCTGTGCTGTACTTTCCTCACTGATCTCAGTGAGTCTGTGGTCTCAATGGACAAAACTGCATCTACAGTTGTACGTACCATGCAACTGCATGCCAGAAACCCTCAACTAATTCTGGACAAAAATCTGTATGCCAACAAAGAAGTATAGGATTAGAAAAATATTGAAGAGCAATAGCTATTTTGTATAAATGTAAGGCAAACATGTGAAAGAAGCAAGGTATTATTTGAGAATAAATAATAACTCTTAAGCCTAGGAGCATTTTCTTGCTTCATCTAATCTCATATGATCTTGAACATACTGATTTTTGTTTAGCTCTTGATACTAAACATGAACATTAGACTCAAATTTGTAGTGAAAATACAATCTAAACATCAAAAGTAGAAGGACATAATTTCTTTTGACTGCTACTCATGAACAGGAACAGTTTAAATGTGAACAGAAACAGTTTAAATATAAACAGATCGGTAAGTAAAGTGTTCTGGTTTAGTTTATAAACTCACTTTTTTTCCAGTCTACAACAGCCCTGAATAAAACTATTTTGGCTGCAGTGTTGTCCTGAAGTCCTTCCCACCTACCCCTGCGGCAAACCCAGAAGTGAAGACTTTGGGTCACTTTTGCAATACTCTCAGGTCACTGTGGCATACTGGTAGCAGAACAAGGCTTACTCCCTTCAGGTGTCACATCCAGGCTGGCACAGGACAGTTTTGAGAAAAAAAAAATTCCAAAAGGCTTTCTAATATCTTACCAGTGTTTTGTGCAGCAAAATTTATGCAATAAATCCTGTGTTTTCCTGGGAAATAAGAAATCTATTTTGGAATAATAAATGTATTTATGTAATCTAGAATTCCTTCATAATAATAGATATTAAATATCAAAAATAGAAACAATAGATATCAAAGGAATATAAGATGGAGTGTAGAATATATAATCTCTTTCTTGGAAAGCTTCATTAAATGCTTGGGGTTAATATTTAATAGTATTAATTCTTGCAAGCTGAGCATTCTTTCATGACAGGATATGAAGAAAGACAACTACAGAAAGAAGGGGATGTCAGACAGACCTGCATCATAAACAGAATTCTGGCCTCACTTTCCCAGGGTCCCAAGTTGTTAGCAGGGCAATAATGGTAATGTTCCCACTAATAATTGCAGGGTGCTGTCTCACTACTTGACAATATGGGGGCATGTAATGAGTGTACCTTACAGGCTGTCCATTACCAGGATAGACTCTTGGTTTGTCACTTGAGTTGCTCAAATCATGATGAGTCAGCTTTCCAACGGATTTGCTGGAAGTGAGGGGCATCCTGGTGGAAGAAATGAAATTCTGATGTGAATCACAAATGGTAAATTCCCATCTTAAAAAAAAATTAAAACCAGAAATATATAGACATCTAAAATGAATAGTACAGAACTTTGTATGAACCTTCAAAAGCTATGTTGTTTTCTTACTCTGTGGTAGTTGTAAATACGGTTTGAAATGCATTTTATTTATTTCCACATTGTATGTTTCAGCTTCCACCGTCAGTAAATTTTTAAACAGCATGGCATAACTGCTTAATTGAGACTATAGATATAGCTTTGACTTCATATTTGAGATAAATTCTTCTGCTTTTCAAGTCCTAGGGACAGACAAAACAGTCCTTGGTCTGTGCTTTGGTTTTGTTTTGATTTGTGTGGGGCACATTGTTTTCTCTGAAGGGCCTGTATGGAGATTTACATGAATAGGACTGCAGCAGAGAATTTTAGCAGAACTCTATGAAAAAAAAATAGAGCTGTACAATAAATTGCATTACAAATACTTGCTGTTCTGCAGAGAACTTAGGTATTAAGCTGCAAGAGAAACAGACAATGAGGACCTTTATGCACAAATACAGTCAAATTCTCATTTTTCTTTTGCATCTGTTTATGCTAATGTAACTTCAGTGAAATGTTTCTTTAAAATACTGGGGGTATCCTGCAGGAGAAAATCAGTTCCAGAAAGCACCACAATACATGATGAGCTCTCTCTAACTTATTGACCATAGAAAATATCTGTGACTGTCTGTATTTTGCATGTCCATGCAAACTGAAAATTCAAGGCAGAGATAAAGCACTAAGCATTCTGGGATATGAAACCTGTTGCACATTATGCCAGAAGTAGTAACAGTGGAAGTAACTAAATAACATTCTCTGAGGCGGACCCAGATTTAGTGCAAAGAAAAGCTGCACCATGATCGTATCAGAATTTGTTCTCCCCCCTGGAGCCAATAACAGGGCTTCCATGAGCTAATGGTATTCAGGTTTCTGTCCTTCAATTTACAGTGGGTGGCTTTGAAGTATTACCTCCAGTGTCACAAAATGAGAGAAATTTTCTCTGGAAGAGAGATAAAAGAGATACATCTTCTGGCAAAGACCTAAAAGTAGGTAGTCAAGGGTCTAGAGGGCCTTAATCTTTTCCCCTCTAAGGCAAACTAATTTAAAAAATATACTATCAGACTTACAGCAGATCATTTGAACTCTCGAGGGCACGTTTGGGTAGTAGATCAGGAACATTAGTGGTGTAAAATTGATTAACAGAGCTGTGCAATCAGAAACATAGAGAAAGCTTATGGTGAAGGTCCTGCCAGAAGTAATGGGTTATTAACCCATTTGAAAATGCCATACTAGCATATAAATAATTTGGAAAGCATCTATTTCTGTGAGAGATTGACTCTTACACTCTAAAAGCTGATGTCTCTGGTAAACTCCAGCAAAGAGTTTACTCGGAGCTATCCTGCTAGAGTAACTTCCCTGTTTTTCCCCAGCTGCACAACACAGAGGCAGGGTAACTGGACTGTTTTGCCAATCAGTTCTGCTCCTGTCCAAATTTAGGGACAGGATTCTGAAGGCTCCTCTGCATGTAAGGTTCAGTATTATGTTACTGGCCTAGGTTACCAAAAATTTAAGACACAGAAAGGGAAAGATGAAAAAGAAAGCGAGATAGTGATAAAATACAAATTATAAATATTTAGTTAATGTTCTGGGCAATATGTCATGGACCATCTCTGAGGAGCATTTACTGTAGGATGCTAAAGTTGCTGTATCATGTGGAATGAGTCACGTAATATGTCTCTGCATTTGAAATATATTTTGTAAATTGAACTCTGAACACATGAGGGCTTATAATATAATTGTCAAGGTCTGTGAACATGGATTCCATCCCAAACTGACACATGCAGCTCTGATAACTGTGATCTCCTGCTTGAACATGCCAAAGGAGTAGGAGTCAGAGTATGTCAGAACATGCTGAAGCAAGCAAAAATGCTCCTATAAATTGAGCTGGATTCCTGAAGAGGTAAAGAAAAAACATGGAGGCAGGATGCTTTGCAGAAACTTACTGCTTCCCTAAGCCTACAGACTCCAGCTTCTGATGTCATTTAAAGCAGCCAAGAGTCAATCTGATCTGATAGAACAATAGCATAAGTATCACTCTGTTGGTTAAGTGTTGGCCAAAGCTGTCTACACACTAGGCAAAAATCCATTTATTGTTAACATGCGGTTTCCAACACTCCCAGCTCAGCCCCACCTCTTCTTTTCCATGGAGAACAGCAGCTAAGGCACCTGTCTAGTTTCCTCTCATAACAGAGAAACCTTCACTCGGTCTTTGTTTCTCTATTCCCGCCTCATTTCTTTCAGTTAAGATCTAATGTCTTTGTCTGCTCTCCATAGTGTCACTCACTGTGACCTTGTATCATCTCAACGGGGGGAGCTGTGCATTTTCCCAGGAATGGAATTGCCTCAAGGTAACTGGCATTTCCTTCCAGGAGCGGGATTCAGACTTTGACTGTTGCTTGGTTATATGATACCACTCATGATGAGTGAAGTTAGTCAAGTTGCTAACTCTCCACTGGATTTCATTCATATTTCAAAGAGGTTTAAGAACAATAGGTGTTATGTTGTCTGCTGCCAGACATACTGCCAAATTGTCTGAGTTCTCTACAGCTTGTGCCTTTGAAAGAAAACATTTTTCTCAACAGACATGCACTTCCAATCTGCAGAGAGTAACAGTATTGAATATAAAATTAGGGATTTTATTCATTTACATAAAGGTAAGAATTTTGTTATCATATTTGTTGACAAGTAGATTGAATCATTTCCCATATTTTCTTTTCCTAAACTAAAATGAGGCATCATTCCTCCAAGAAATGTCATTAACTCGGCCATTCTGTGCAACACATACTTTTCATTTTCCTGTGGTCCTGTTTAAAAGGATGTGATGACTTTGAAATACTGAATAGATAAAGATTTATAGCATGATATTACATTCCTGAGAAAACTGGGACAAGAGAATGTAAGTAAATATAGAAATACAGAAAATGCTCCTATTTTGACCGCTGTGCTGAACATATATGTGGTGAGAAATCAGGTGACTAAAGATGACAGAGAATTAATAAGTTTGCCTACAAGGACCAGAAATATGTAGTCTCAAGAATTGCTCAGGACAAAGTTGGCTACACTAAAGGTGTTGTTCTCTTTTCCCAAGTAACAATCAATAGGTCAAAAGGAAGCAAGCTCAAGTTGTGCCAAGGGAAGTTTTGATTGAGTATTAGGAAATATTTCTTCATGGAAATGGTGTTCAAGCATTGGGACAGGTTGCTCAGGGAAGTGTCTGGGTTGCCAACCTTGGAGGTATCTAAAAGATGTGTAGATAAAGCATTTCGGTTCAGAGTTCAGTAGTGGACCTGGCAATGCTGGGTTCATGATCTTAAAGGTCTTTTCCAGCTTAAATGATTCTATGATCCTGTGACAATAAACTTTTGTTATAAAAATTCTTACACAATAGGAAATACATTTACGTGGCAAATTTATATTGTTAAGCTGAAAACAAAGCCTGACATTGAAGCTAGTAATTGAAAAGTACCCTAGTAGAAAGTGATATAAAATGTTACAGTGGCTGCTTTTTGGTTGGAGAATTTGCTACACTGGAGAATTTGCTTTTATTTTTCTTGGTAGTAGGAAAACAAGAAAATAGTTTATTATTGCCTCTTCCATTCTCAGGTTTGTAGTTTCCTGGAGAGGTAGAAAATAAGGCAAATATCTCCTAGAATGATTTATTTGGAGACCATAAGGTCCATGGGGTCTCAGAGGAAAGTACTCAAAGGAAAGACTCTAGGCAGCCTCTGCATCATTTGAGCAGAGATAACAAAATAACCTATATATAAAAAAACCCAAACCAGCTTCTTTTTTCCAAATGGAAGAGGAGCATAGACTAGAAGGACACATGAGGAGCAATGTTTTGCTGACTCTGCTGTTGTCATCTGCACATCACCATCTATCTCACAAACTGTGGGTTATAACAACTGCTATCTGAGCAGTAATAGAGAAGTGGAAGTGTGAAAGAAGATGTAATGATTTACAATTACTCTAAAGAATAGGATTACAGGCCTGAAGTTTGTGTGTTACCAGACACAAAAAGAATGTGAAATATTAAGTGTTTCCTGCAACAGGCCATTCTAAAGAACAAACATTGCAAGGATAATAAATTCAAAGGCTTCCAGAGACAAACTTGTTAAAATGTTTGTTTTAGCAAGGAACCACAGTCAAACCACTAAGAACAGAGAGATCCAAGTCTCCTCACATTGCAATGAGCGGCTACACATTATGCTCCAGATTTGGGTTCAAGCTTTCACAGTAATGATTTAGGAGCCCAAGTCCCATGAACATTCCCTGTGGCCACCCTTGGGTTAGAAGCAACAAGCGACTTCACTTCTTTCAGGGATTAGAGGACAGATGAAATATCCACTCTTCAGCTGCTCCCAGCCAACCCTGCTACTCAGACTGGTTTAGTCTGTGAGGTAGATGGCAGCTGAGCCTGAGTGCAGAGGTAGGGAGATCCCTGAGGACAGTAACCTCTTAGGAATTATCATCTCACAAATTCCCAGAGCTTCTGAAAGGACTGTTAGAGAGGAACAAGCAAACAACAGAAAATCCTAAACATCTCAGAGAAGTGATAGAAATAGTTTAGACAGAAATGTTAGACAAATTTGAATTCTCTGTATGTGCTCTTTTATTGCCTTTTTTTCTGTTTTAAGGAGAGATTTGTGATTATTCAGATATGATTAAGGAAGGCTGGAAAATTGACATCTGGATATTTATTTTATAGCAAGCTGTAATTACATTAATGTATTAAAGTAAGAAACAATTTGGTATCTATTATTTCACTCCCTTTGGGTAGACTGTGAAATTCTTCAAGAAATGTCACCATGGAAACCCAGGGTTACACCTACACCACTGAATAAAATGGACCAGAGGTTGCTTTCAGCCCTTGAAGTTAATGACTCAACCACCTCCCTGGGGAGCCTGTTCCAGTACTTGGCAAACTTTTTGATGAAGAAATTTTTCCTGATATTCAATTGAAACTTCCCCTGGCCCAACTTGATGCCATTTTCTCTTGTCCCTGCCTGTGCTGTCCCCAGGCTTCCCCTGGGACTTCCTTCATGGGCACTGATGTTCAGTGACACCCAGGCTACTCACACTCCTGGTCCAGAGAACACAGGTCCCACCTGCCTCCCACTCTGTCTTCAGTGTCCTGGGAGCTCCAACATCTCTCTGAGTCTGTGGGAAGGCAGCCTGGGGTACCCCTCACAAGGATCTTCTTCTCCCTAGGGTCCCTTACATCCAGGGTGGATAAGGCAGCCTGGGGGCCTTGCACCTCTCCCAGAGCTCTGTAACCACACCAGTTGAATTGCTAAAGGTAGCTGGGAAAGCAGGAGTTTTTCTGAGTACTCCTCCTCTTCCACTTAAACAGGTTAGAAATAGTCTCATTCGTATAAAATGGCTTGAGGGGGGTGGTATTTGGGAAGCAACTTTGACTAGAAACAGACAGTGTATATTTTTTAATCTGAATCCAGTTTTTGTGGTGAAATAGTGCCACCATTCACACCAAGTGAGGCTTTAGGACTGAATTCAATAATAGTAAGGAACAGTGATGAATTAGTTAGCTCTGTGTTGGCTTGTAAATGATCATCAGATACTGTACAGCAGTTTCCTTTTTGTTTGGTCTAAGTGGTATTCTTGCAGACATCTTGGGACTTGAGCCAGGATTTTCCATGTTGGGCAAATGAATATTCACTTAATAGGGGGCAGTGTTGCATTGAATTTTCATGTACCCATGGGCACATACAGCAAATAGACCTCAGAAGATTTTACTTCAATTATTTCAGCTTTTGTTTCATACAGTTACAGTTCTCCTTTCTGAGAGCTGAAGGAGAGCGTACAGGGGTGCACAAAGGTTGGGAAGAACAATGTAACCAAGCTAGTTTGTAAAGAAAATGCATGTAAAAACATGTGGTGTACTTAAGAGCGATTTATAGAGCCACCTAGATAATGTTACAGGAGTAACTGTTATGCCAAGAGCATAATACTGTGTTAGTCCTGCTTATCTCATTTCATTTGCTTGACAGACAGTTCTTGTACCAGACCAACTCATGCTTGTGTGAAATAAGAAGAGTTGCAGAGTTGGTCTTATTTTAATGTTTTTACCACCTGGAGACAGCAATGGGATTTCAGTCCAAGGAACAGGGAAACTCCTTTCATAACATCCTAAAGAGCTCATGGTCCCGTGTTCGACATCATGCTGCACACAGCATGTCTTTAAACAGATGTTGTAGAGACTATTGATGAGTACCTGCATTTTTCTTAAAGCTGGGTAGTTATTCTGCCTCCCAGAAGTGCAAACAGAGATGAGGAGAGAACTCTGTGTAGGTAAGGTGTGTAGGTAATAATATCCTTTATTCCCATTATTGAATGTGAATACTGGAGTCCTGTTCTCTGATAATATCGATGACACATTTTAAACACCGGAAAAACTCCACCCAAAACTTACTGTGGGAGGCTAATATAAGAAGCTGCCATTGCACATTATTTATGGTGTATCAGTAGGGGTGGATAAACAGCAGAGGGACCAACAGGGCAGTGAATTCTCTGGAAGACCAATATGACCCGTAATTCAGAAAAGGTAAAGAACATGAATCTAAGAGTGCCCCCCTCACAACATTGTACGTGTGCTCTTCATCCCTGAGACAATGACAGTGGCAGCTTTTGGAAGTAAAATTAAAGCTTTTAAATTTACCTTGCCTCAAAGTAAATACGAGCTCAGAGATTGTGAAATTGAATAATAATACAAACTGTGTACAAAATTGAAAAAGGTGATTAAAGGATCCATGATAACACCACAGAGATTTCCCCATTTTGCCTATAGGTAAAAGTGTTAAAAGTTTTCCTTTTGCATTTTGGGACATCATTCATAAGACATTTTAAATATCTCACTCAAATGGAATATCAGAAAAAGAAATATCATATTAGACTATGTTGCATTAAATCATAGAAAGGAAGATAATCTTGCTAAGCATATAGAACTTCAAGAATTCTTTTTATATAAGTTGCAGTGAAACTATCAAATCCCCCACACAACTGAAAATCAAGCATTAAAATGGAACTTGTATCACAATCCTAGATACAATAGTGAATTATTGAGTTAATCATCCTGTAAGGTTTAATGCTCTGTCATTCTCCTTCTACTAATTGCTATCAGAGTGTCTTTCTCACTCTTCACAGATAATATAAGGATTTTCTTGGCAAGAAAAAAACCTGCTACTGTGGTCACATGACACAAAACACTGGTTAGGGAGAAATTCACATCATCAGCACAAGTGTGCCAAAACCCATCGACAACCCAACCTTGCACCAGGAGGATTTATACCACATCTTGTATTATCTTCCTGTGCTGCTTTAACTTTGTGCTGGTTCAGCTATTTTAAGCCCTCTTAAAGTCAGAATAAAACTGCCAGAAAAAGGCCTAAAACTGGCACAGACTCTGAGGTGTGCTCTGGGTAATCTGACAGAGATGGAGATGGAGCTTGGGCTTCACAGGTGATCTGATGGGGCACATATCTCTGAGAGCCGCTGACCAGAGAATGCAGAAACTTTGAAGTTGGGATTGACAAGAAAATTTTCATGGACCAAACCAAATCCTTGGGCTGGAGCCCCAGTCAAACATGCAAAGTGCCTTGGCCAGACTCCAAAAGTCATTGCATGAACCTGTTCCTTGCAGGGATGGGAGAAACAGACAGCTAACACCTAGCACTGCCACTGGAGAATAAGAGGATGCCCCATTTCCTGCATACCCTCAGTTCCTCTGAAAGAGTCAACTCAATTTGAAATAATTTTATCAGAGATATTCTTCTTTTAGAAGAGAAGGGGCGATTCCTTGCCCCCTGGAACTCTCAGTAATTTTATTTATTACTTTATTTAAGTTCCCTTCAAAAGGGAACAGACAGGGATCAGGCAGTCTCTGTTGGAAGTAAATTTGAATGCCTTCTGTAAGAATAAGAGAAAACTCTGTTAGCAACTTAATAACAGTATTTTTTTTCAATGAAGGAGAAAAGGTATGAAAATACTTTTTATCTGGTCTCAGGAGTGTCTTCTATGGCCTTTGATAGGGAGATAAAAGGGTCTGTGTGATGTTTACACAGCCTCCCGCAGAGTAATTGCCATAGCAGCTCATATAAAAGCAACAGTAGAAAGGTGTAAAAGTCATTTGCTGGGAAGAAATAGGAAGCAATCAGCAACACTTTAAACAAATTATTGCCATGAAATCACTCTCTCAGCTTGAGATAAGCACTTGGGGTCTGTTAAAGCTATAACAGCCCTGTGGCTTCTTCTCCTGAGACATTTTACTGCTAAGTTTTTTCATCAAATGAGGGGATGCAGTGGAGTTACGCTTTAAGCCAGTGTTGAATATACTGGTCCCCAGGCAACAGCTGTTAACCCCACCATTTGTGAATGTGTGTGTGAGTGTACGTGTGTTTGCAAGGACTTTTCAAATGTGTAGTTAAGCGCGATGTTCTTTTCCAGCAAAGCAAAAATCTGTGCGGGTTAAGCTGTTTGGAAGTAGCTGTGTGCAGAGGAGCTTCTGCAGATGTCTGTGGTAGGTAGCAGAGCTCTGAGCTGCCCCGAGAGGGAAGCACTTGGCACAGGTGAGCTGGGAAAGGAATATCCTTTTCTGTGGAAACATAAAGGATGGAAGGATTTTTGAGGCTGCCTATGAACCTGGGCCAGCTCTGTGGCCACCCTGGCTCCCAGGGAGGGAGATGTGCTTTCCTGGTGCTCTGCCTTCAGAGAGAGAAAGGGTGGCTCTTGTGAATCTCCTACCCTGCCCTTGGCGAGAGGCCACATCCGCGCTGAGCATTTGGCTGCTTGCTCCAGCTCCTGGTTACCACATCCAAAGGGTACTGGAACTGTGAATCCAGTCTGTTGTTACAGGAAACTCAGAGGTGTTTGCTTTTAGATTCTGTCATATTTCTATGTGTGCAGGGTTTTTTTGTTATTGTTTCTACTCATTCTCTTATTTTTAAAACTTCTTTTATTGCTTTTTTTGAAAATAGATGGGCGTGGGTGGAGACAATAAATATGAGACCACTCACTTTTGCCTTTTACTGAAAATTCAAATGTCTGCCCATTCCCTCTGATGTCACTGGTAGGATTAGGAGTGCAGGTGGGGACTAAACAGATGAGATTTGAGAAGGAAATTCTCATTTAGTAAATCTTCTTTCTGAAAGAAACTTGGCTGCCTAGAGCTGCAGAGGTCCAGGGTTATGATTCAAAGGGAAAAACAGGAATAGCAGTGGACTGTGGCATTACACTGTGTGAATATGTACAGAGCTGCATTAACATGAAAGTAATCACAAATAAGGTGGGGAGGTTCTTGAATATGGGGAAGGTGCAGTGACTGAGAGGGATGGGAGGTTACAGGGCTACCTCTAGTGTGAGAAAATGGTTCTTGGCATTTGCTAGCCATGCCCAAGCAATGCAAACAGGCTCAGAGGCAGCCGTCGGCACAGCTCCCAGGAGCCTGCTGACAGCCAAATGTCAGAGGCAGTCATGGGCTGGTGCTTAAGCCTTTTCCCTTGTCTTGCTGAATTCACTGGAGTGGGCATAGCCAGAGCAAAACTGGAATGCAGGAGCTAGTTTGGAAAAAGAGAGATCTCTGTCATGAAGGGGAGAAACAATGACAGTATTCCCAGTAGGATCTCTGATGGACAGAAGCATTGCAGATAAGTCTTAAATCAATGAGAAGAAAATGGTAATGAAAAGGAAAAGAGCCGATCAAACCACAGCGGCCTGATTTTAAGTATCAGCTTTTTCATTTGGGTGCCTAGATGTGGTTGCAGGGATGGCCCCTTCAAAACACTTCTGTTGGAAGAGATTTGTAGGTGTTACAGGGTTCATAGACTTTGGTATAAACAAGCTATGGTGAACTCTAGTTATTGTTCTGTGCCGTTCTGACCAGCTCAGCAGCACCTACATTGCAGCACTCGTAAACTTTCTGGGAGGTAAATTCACCCAGAGGGAAGTGTGAAAGAAGAATGCTGCTGGTCTTTGTTGCTGCCTTGCCACTAGCCGGGGAACCTTCTCACTCATACTGGAAGGTGGTGCTATTAGTTGTGCTACTGTAATGCTCTTTCCTTTTCTTCACTACTTAAAAGTTACTAAATGTCTTACTTGCATCTAAGTACGTGACATATCAGGCTCATTTTAGTTTTGAAACATCAATGAAGTTGGATTCATTTGGCATTTTCTTATCAGTCATTCGCTGTGTTGTGCATTTTCTTTCAAGCTACTGTATATTACTTGCTAAGGATTTGACTTCTGTTAATATTAAGTGAAGATGAGTCCAGAGCACAAAAATTGAATCCATCCATCTCTAGATTCAAACTTCTCCAAAATTAAGGAACAGCACAAGATAGAGTTTGTTCAGGCTCATGTCTGAATGGAAAATATTCAAACCTGTCTCAAGGTTTGTTTACATGGTTTTTGATTTCAATATTACATGAAACAACTTCTGTTTAATTAGTGAGGCATTGTAGAAATTCTTCTTACGGGTGAAATTTCCTTTGATCTCTTGCCTGAGGAAGGAGTTTAGTGATGGAATCACTGCTCCTTCCTATTATGAGCACACATAATTGTAGTTGCTTTGTCCTGGCTGTGGACTAGATTATTTCTTGACTACTTTTTAAGTATTGCTTCTTCCTCTCACATAATTTTTCTGTCAGGAGCTAGCCATACATCTCTTGCTCCTTTACAAGTCCATGAGGGTTTAGCCCTCATGCTTCATGCTACCACAGCTTTTTTTATTAGGGTCTTTTGACTAGGAAAGTGATTAGTGAACATCTTTTGCAAGCTGGATAAATGACCTCATGGGTTGCTTCAGACCTATATTTTGCAGTTTTTTACATATATGTGCAGAACAAGCAACATCTGACAATTCTTACCTATGTAATCAACAAACTCAGAAGAGTAGCACATGTGCAGTTATTTACTTGTTATGATGGCACTGTCACTTTGGGGCTTTCTGGGGCACCTATCCTGTTGACCTCTGGTGTTCGGTGGCCCAAACCCTGTGCATGACGCTCTGTAATTGTGTTTACTCTGGCAGGAAGCAGTCTGCCTGGACATGCTGTCAAGCAGAGTGCAGGAGGTGAGTCTGGCCTCTTTCCTTCAGGAGAAACAGCTGGGCTGGAGCCAGGCAGGGAGGAGAGGTCAGCAGGTCATCTTGGGGTCAGGGATGTAAAAACCTGAATTTGAGTAAAGTCCTAGTTTCCTCAGAAACAGCAAGTCTTCCCTCCCACTTTTTCATCTTTCATCTCTCCCAGCTCCTCCCCAGCCTTGGCATCTGTGGGGCCATGTAGCTCATCTTTCAGCAGCAATCAGAGGAGCTGCTGACACTCTCACTGTGTATGCCTTTTGCAAGCTTGGCAGTAAAAGTACTCCCTACTGGAGGAAAATCCATAGCTTGACCAGGCTACAGCATAAGGTGACCTCAAAAGAGAGGGTTGAACCAGCAGTTGGAAGGGCAGAGCAGGCTCTAACCCTTTAGCAAGGTGTACCTATTTGCATAAAAAGGGAGAGGAAGGCTGCAAGAGACAGGGAGAGGCAAATGAGTCCCTCCTGCCCCTGTCCACCATCTCTGCTGAAGGGATGTGTATGGGAAAATTTCTCTTGCACCCGTTTATTGTACGAATTGTGAGGGATATGGAGTGGACTATATGGGTTCACTTGGGGTGATTTCACCAGTGACCTTCTGACTGAGTTTTTTCCCCTGTAAGTTATCATGCACTTTTTTCCATCACTTTCTGACCACCTGGACTGGGACCTGCAGTAGCTCCTTCTAAATAAAAGTTTAGATACAGCAAAGCATGGCAAGCAATCAGCATCCAGTCAATGCCAGAGCCTCTGTTTTTTTCTCCTCTCTACTTCCTCCCTCTTTTGCCCACTGTCTCTGAAGTTTAGCACTCCCTCTGGCTTTTAGGATGAACAAACTAACAGATTGAAGAGAGCTGGTGAAACAGAAAAAAGCTCTTTGCATGATGCTGTCTCTCAGCACACTCTGTGCCTCACATTCACATCTGTAAAATGGGATTGAAACTTCCTTGCTAAACAGAGTGACTGTGGATGTGAGACTATGTTGAGCAACCAGAAAGACAACTGGATAGCAGGTCTGAGGAAAAAACAGAGCTGAGCTAGTCTTCCTGGCAAAAGCAAGATGGAAGCCTTGATTTAATAAAGCAGGATGACGCCATATGCCTAAATGAGCTGGCAGCTGTGAGAAGGAGGGTAAACCCCACTTGGTGTGCATTTATGAACAGAGCTTTTGTAGCACCCTGCTGTCACATGTTGCTGTGTCCTTCTTAGCTTCTTGCTGAGCTCAGACTTCAGCCAGGCCCTCCTGACATCTGGACAGGGACTTCACTCTGCTCAGCACACAAAGAGCTAAGCAAGCAGCCCAGCTCATCTGTTGAAGCAATGTAACATTTTCTGCAGGTCCAGTGTTCTCATTCTGCATGCAGAGGTATTTTAAAAAGCCCATACAGGCTTTGGTATGGTTATCATTATGGGCTGGACCTCCTGGTCGGCAGACACTCTATGAACATGCGGCATGAGTTTGCAAACTAAGTATCTGTGCTGCAACACTATATTGTAAAGCTTCCTGCTTACTGGTGGAACAGAAAATAAACAAGAGGCAGCACCCTTCATTGTGTCCCTGGTGTATTTTGGCCCAAGTTCAGGGATGAGCCACTCAGACCCCTGTGAGGTTGTCAGCAAAGAGGTGGGGTCAGGCAGGGGTTGAAGACCTGCTGAAGGGCAGAATTGGGGTGAAATGAGGGTATGCTGAAGGCAGCTGTCCTCGTCTGTGCCTGCAACACAAATGTGCCCAGAGTTGTTTAAGGGCAAGTGCTTGTGATGAAGGGAAATAGAAAAGAAGATATGAAGGTAGTGCATGGACAGCCTTTAAAATTCCACAGACTTGAGGAAGGAGATAAAAAAGATACATTTCTCAAAATTCTAAGGTATAACATGGGGAAGATAGGAACCAAGGGGAAAGGATTTCTTTTTCTCTTTGTCCTTTTGTTGCCCTTTTCCTTCCTACAACCTCTTGCTTGACACAGTGAGTCACGATATGTGGCAGAGGGACGGGAAACTTTGAGCCACAGATCCTCTCTTTCACAGCCACACTCCCAACCCAAATTCCTGCTGATCTCAACTCCACAGAGCACTCCTGTAGCTGCTTGTAAAGCAGTGCTCACCACCTGGCTGCCTCCAGACATGCATTTTTTGGGACACCAAAACCAATAATTTGCATTGTGGTAAAACCTCAGTCTCATCACAGTTCCTCTTTAGCTACAAAAGTGAGGTAAAAGGAAGAGCATGTACTTTAATTTTTCCCAGACTATGGATCTTCTTCTGTTCATTATAATCACCACGGGACATTACTTAGGTCACTGCAGGCCTGATAAAGGTCAGCATTTAAAATGGCTATTCAGCCACATCAGGAAAAGACAATAGGATGCTGAGACTCTCACAGCAGAGCTGCTGCCTCTGCTCAGCTGGTGTCCCCAGCAAGGTCTTTGTGGCCCTGGGCTGTTCTTCAGATTACCCTTCAACTTTGGGGGCAGAGAGGTGCCTCACCAGGCATAGCAGACTTGTGTTGTATCAGGCCTGTTTTGAACATGGGCCACCAGAGCAGATAGGTATCAACAGGACATAAAATCCAGTTTAGATCAAATCCTTCCTCATACTCTGAAAAGCTTTAATTCATTCAAGTGTGCAAGGAAAAAGCAACACCTAACATAACCCAGACTGACCAATAATGGCCTTTAGCATTGTCCTGTTCTTTATTAAATACAAGCCTTTTTTTATGCAATCAGCAGCTTGTGAAGGTATAAATGCAAATCACATTAGGTCTGATTGGGGGAAATTTGCTGCAGCATCACATCTATCTCACAGCAGAGAAAAAGCTCTGATATCTGACCTGTTTTAGGCATCTACAACAATTTCTCTCTTGGCTTTTGCTCTTTGCTGAAAAAGCATCTCCCCCTCTTGTGGCTGCATTTCATCCCAGGTTTTCCCTTCCCACTTTGAGGTTGTGTAATAAGTCACAGCAAGGGCATCTAATCACCTCTAGAATGTGACAACATTTGGTTCAGATTCCCTTATCAGCATCATCTTTCCTTCTGCCCCTGCCCCATCCTTAAGGAAGACCAGGCAGTGGGCCTTGGAGATCAGTCACACGTCGACTGCTTCTTCAAACACTTCATGTGGGAAACCATTCAGGGACAGGATTGTTGAGCTGCAGACCTGGAAAATAACTGTCATCGAGACCTTTGCATCTGTCAAAGGAATTTCAACCCAGTGACACAGCTTTGCCTCTATTTTGTTGTTTGATTTTTTTTTTAAACTTTAGAAAGCCCTTGTATTCTCTATGACTTAAACCTACCACGGTGGGACATTACTATGGGAAGAACTCTACTTCACACACAGATGTTAGCCAAGAATTGCTTACACACCTTTAAGAAGAAAATGCTCTTTGTTGCATATTTTTTTCTGATTAAGATGAAGCCATATGCCTTGTTTCCTTTTTCCCTGTAGATCTGTGGAAAACCCTGCACTCCTGCAGCCCTTTAAAGCCAATTGCAGATGGCTCTGAGCTGGTGGGGTCATGTCAGGGGCAGGACATCCTCCCCTGCTTTGCTGCCCCATGGCCCCAGCCAGCCTCTGTGGAGGGCATGGGCTGCCCTGTGCTCCTGACTGCCTTCCATGGTCAGTCAAAGGAGGTCCCACTCCTTTGCCACAGGACTACCATCAGCCAGCAGAGCTGGGTCAGGCAGGGATGTGGTTCTAACCCCAGCCATACAGGGTAAGGAAAGGTGGCTCTGCTCCTGAATACATCACCTTAGCCTGAGCTTGACTCTAAATATGTGGTAGAGACCTACTGAGTGTTGTGGGACTGAAGGTTGACTTGCTGTCCTGAGGTGACTCTGGGACACTTGCATTGGTGGGTTCTGCTAGATACCAACATTTGGGTATGTTATCATAGATTTTTTTGAATCAGGACCTGATTGTATTGAAATGTGTCTCACGGCAGAATTATGAAATGCTGTTGCATATACCATATATGTGCATTGAAAAGTATAAAACCTGTCACAAACCCGACCTCTACTTCATCTTGTTAAATCTTAAATCTTACTCCTACATGAGTATTTTTACATGCAATGGCATTAGAATATAATGGCATTTAGAGCCTTACAGATAGCTGTTTGGAAATTTGTGTACAAAATTTTTTAGTTGTTCAATTGTGCTCATTTAGGAGTGGGTTTTATGAATCCTACTTAAATCTTAGTTCAAAAGCCCCTTTTGAAAGCTGTGTGCATATATCCTAAAATTTTGAAGAAAAATGTAAATTATATGTTTTGAATACATTTAAATGCATCAGTATTGGCCTGCTGCTACCACTGTATACAGAAGGGAGAAAACATTTTGTTTTCTTATACAATTTGCATTTAAATTCTGTTGAACCTTTTCATCAAACAATCTTTTTGTTTTGGTTGAATACAAAATCACATCCAAATATGGAAAATTATGTTCTTTTAAAGCCAATGATATCTTGCCACTTCTTCCCTTGCTGTTAATAGCAAACTTAAGAAGACTTGTTAACTTTTATGAGGCTCTGTCCTTGTCTCTGTAGAATGCAAGGCAGAATGTCTAGTAAGTTTTAATAAAAACCTAAATCAAGTTTCAGCTTTGACCTTAATATCCTCCTCACTTTATGAAGGTTTGTAACCAGTTAATGAGTTACTCTTTGAATTCACATGGCTCTTTCTTCCTGGAGATCACACAGAACTTGAAATAACTATCCACCAGAAAGAACTGCAACTATTTACACGTCTCAGCTTAATTTACATATGATTTCCCTGGCACTTAAAGAGCTGTTCTCTTATTTTTGCCTCCATGTAGACCAGAAAAGCTTAGCTGGAGAGGGTCAACACCATCAGCCTTCCTGTGTGGCACTCTGGCAAGAGAGGTTGGTTCTGAATGTGATTACAGCTCTTCAATCAGACAATGCACACTGGAAGGACAGTATATCAAAAAGTATTTTCTCCTTCCTTCCTTCCTTCCTTCCTGCCTTCCTGCCTTCCTGCCTTCCTGCCTTCCTGCCTTCCTGCCTTCCTTCCTGCCTTCCTTCCTTCCTGCCTTCCTTCCTGCCTTCCTTCCTGCCTTCCTTCCTTCCTTCCTGCCTTCCTGCCTTCCGTCCTCCCTCTCTCCCTTTCAGATAAAGTATATTCCTTCCTTTCCCTAAGACTTCAGGGATGTGTGTCACTGCAAGATATCCCACTGTGTGCTGTCTCCGCCTGTCATCCCTTTAATCCAAATACTTCATATTTGCATCTGTTAACTACTCAGAAATTATTCCTTTATAGCCTGCATGGGGAGGTATGGCTTTTCTGGGAAGGTCGTTCTAGGCTGCTGGAGTTGCAGCCAGACCATGGTGAGGAAATGGAGAGGATGGGTCAGATCCGGAGGAAAGCCCCTGCATTCTGGATTGAATACGAGGGAAGTGGATTAGAAGATGAGCCTTTTTGTGGAAGAAAAAGTCAGCTGCTCATAGTTGGCTTCAGCTTGTCATTCACCAGCTGTGGCTATGGGGTTATCAGTCTGTGTTTTTGCTGAAGATGAGGAGATAAAAATTTATTTCCAAGATGCCTTTAATTGGTTTTATTATGGTAGCACAGAGCACTGATAAGTTATCAGCCCTTTCTAACCAGACACTAGTTCTGCTCTCCAACATACCAGCTATACCCATTTAGGTTGGTGCCATATGCCTATATGTGGAAGCAGCTGCTGGAACAAGAAGTTATGTTTAAAAGTACACCAGTGAGCAGTGAAAAACTGTCCTCCACCAAAAAAAAAAAAAAAAAAATTCACATCAGAGGAAAGAAAATACATTCCCAAAGGGGATGTGCTTTGTTTGTGCACACAGCAATGTTGCAGCCTTTCTAATTATCACCTAGTCAAAGAGGATGTTTTCTGTTTCGTGCGTATGGCTGCATGTTACTCATTCCTGGCTGAATTCTCACCCCTGTAATTTCAGCACTCATCTGTAATGCTGGAATGTGTGCCTTAAGAAGAAAGCCCATGGGAAACAGATTCGTAATAAAAAAGAAAGCAAATCCCCTCCTCCTTGAAATCTTTAGCAACACCCCCCCTTGTATGGCTATGAGACACTTCAGAAAGATGGGTGTAGTAGAAAATTAAAAGCATGCTTTGGCTTTGTCTTTTGGAAGCACTAGCTCAAGTAGCAGCAGGTATCTTGCTTTTTCTGCTCTCAGATTCCCCACATCAGATTTACAATCTGTTCCCAAACACGCATTAGGAGCACGCATACCAAGCAGATACTTTTACTTTCAATACAGATGCATCCCATCTCCTTTGTACAAGACTGTGACCACAGACAGAAGTCTCTTGCAGGGACCCTATCATTAGTTTCCTCTTTTTTCCTCCATTTTTTCTCTCTTTCAATCAAAACACTGACAGAATAGTGAATATATTTCAGCATCAGAAGGACATATTTGTTGTAGGTATCTCTTATAGAAACCTGGAGCATAAATTATGGAAAAGCTCTCTGCTTCTTCATTTCACAGCAGACATATGACAGGGTCTTCTCTGTTTGTATAGTTCTGAATTCAGGTGTTGACAGGCAACTTCAGGAAAGAAAAACTGCCTCACATACACTGTGTTTTAAAATTAAGGTGTCATGTTTAAAAGCATGGAGTCATTGAAATCAGAGATAATCTATTTCTATATTTCATTAGCGTGAGCTGCACATATCTGTTCACTAAGCCTTACTTCACCCATCGTTCAGAAACCATCTCAGCTTGAAATTTGGTGGTTAAAGCATGATGCACATCCTGGCCCATTTGTAGACCTGATTTTCCTCAGCACAGGAACCACGGTACCCAGAGGGGTGGGGAGCAGGTCTCTATTAAGCACCCCCAAGTACCCACCTATTCTCTTTTACCTGCCTGAATTGAGAAAAGGGGGTGGTGCACCAGCACACACGTAGCCCCAGCATCTGAGCACCTTGTTCATTCAGAAAACTTGTGTGACTTCAAGTTTCAGATAGATGGATTTGTCTCAGCCTCACAGAAAAACCTCTTCTTTGAGAGAGTGGACAGAGAATTGTACTACCTATGCTTCTGACTCATTCCTGTATTAGCAACTTGCTTTTCTTCCTGTCTCTTTAGGAGATAACTTTAGAACAGCAGGTCCAACCCATCCTCTGTTGGTCTGGAGTGGCTCATTCCTGAGCATTTGCTTGTCTTTTCCCCAGGCTTGTTTGCAACATGTCCAGGATGGTGATAAAAGTCAGCTGAACTGAAGGCATTGTAAACAGCCAAGTACTGTCTTCACGCTGTCCCTCTGAAGTGCCTCTTAGAAAGTCTGGAAAAAGGATGTGAATAGTTTACTAAGGACAGTGTGTTAAGGACATAACTACCTTTTTTGTAGCCTCTCTGGAAACTTGTAACAAGCTTGCCCATTCCTTCCATGACAACAAATCACCTGAGTGTATCTTGTCTAAGAAGTGGGACATGGCTAAATTAAACACAAGGCATAGCTTAGTCTTCTGACAGAAACACTTCAGCTGCAGTTTGTGAGGGCTGAGCTCCATCCATGCTGGAGGAAGGAGCTGCTCAGTGCCCCAGGAGGCTGGGCAGCCCCTCTGGCCTCGGGATGCTCAGACTCCTATCAGATGGGCTCCTTTAAATTTGCAGCCTTACTTTCAATTGATTCTTGAGAAACAACAGGCCCTGCAGGAAAAAAAAAAAATCAAGAAAAGCTTTCAATTCAAAGCACATAGTTGTGAAAAAGCCATGCTCTGAACCAGGGTGAGAGAAAGCAGCTCAAGGCATATACTCTACCCCAGCCTGTACTTAATTATGTGTTTTGAATTGAAAACAAACATATTTAAAATGGCTACTGAGACGCACTTCTCGAATGAATCCAAGATGGTGGCAGATGTTACGGCTTCTGTGATAAATTATTTCAAAGGCGCAGAGGCCGATCACCCTTTTAAAGTGGCAGCACTTGGGTCTCTACAGCCGCTTTCCAGCTCTCCAGAGGTTTCTTCGCTTGACGGTTTTCGGGATGCTTTTCCACCCTGTTTCACAATATTGCCACATCATTCAAGTGGGATGAAACTGAGCCGTTTCTGTGACATTCGTGCAGAAGGACGGCCACTGTGATCCTAAGGAATGTGGCACCCACAAGCAGACACATGGCTTTGATATTTTTTATTTTATTCAGAGCCCTCTAATTTGGAAAGCCATGTGTCATCAGGCGAAACCGAATGCTTGCTCACAGTGATCACAGCCTCCTGCCTCTGCCCGCTCCTCTCTCCCCTTTAGCAGTTAACGACTCAAGAAGTTGCTAGAGAAGCTCCTCAGGAAAGTTCTCAGTTTTTAAGAAATGTTGTTTGCTGTCTTCCAGTTAGCCAAGAGGATGGAAGACACAACTGCCCCAGCACAAGCCTTACGAAATAGTGTGCTTCATAAAAAGCCCAGAAGGTCATAACCAAAAGTAAACTGTCAGCTTTCCCTTAGAATAATGGCATAATGGGTAGTGGGGCAGTGGGAATAATCAATATATTTAAGTACAACAAAAGAGTCCTGAAAAATAAGTGTATCCAAAGCACCAAGCTTTACTGCCACATTTAGAATATATGGAAAATTACTAATACACCAGTGTGGGAGAGGAAGAAGGGGAAATAATTTTGAAGCAAAATATAATGTATTGGACAAAAAAGAAAAAATTGTCATCTAGCTCATATTTCCTCTTAGGAAGGAAGACAAGTCTCCTCTCATGCGACTTATCATTTTACAGTATGTCCCTTCCCTCCTTTTCTGCAACTTGTCAGTGTTTTTGGAGAAGGCTTTTCTTCCTGGTTTCCCTAGCCCAAGCAGTCTTTCTGGATGCAGGATGCCCTGGGAAGGTGAGTATTCCAGTCTAAAATTATTTTGGAAAGATCAAATTTGGGAAGAAGAAATGACTTACATTCAACTAAAGAAGTAATTATTTAGCTACTAAATATGCTTTTGGTGATCCTTTTACACTGATAACACCTAGAGTCTCTATGGCTGAGGAGAGTCATGAAACGTGCTGAGCTTCACCCAGTTAGTTCTGCTTGACCTCCCACTTGACTCTGTTACACCTCTTCTGTGATGGAGACCATGACTTGCTCTCAGGTTTCCCACTTGTGAGCGTTGAAGTGTTAGTCCCATAATCCACTTTGTAAGTGGGCTGTCAGATGGGTGCATGAGGCACAGGCAAATTCCTCCTGCAAGAGATAAGTCTCCAGCAGTTGTAGGCATGCAGATCAAATGGTGCAGGCAGGGGTCAAGGCTCCAGATAAGCAGAAGGTGAGCTCCAGGAGCATCCACCTCTCTTTTCATGAGGAAAGGCTTGTAGCCCACTTTTCTTGTTATTTCAACTTCTAGCAGCACAGAAATGTCTTCAAATATCAGCTCAGTCTTGGAGTTTCTCAACATCAGTTCCCATGACAGTAATACTATGATTCTTGGTAAAAACAGGTGGTTTTTTATATCAAACTTTTCATTCTTTGGGTGCAGAACCTACCTGGAATCTATGGACTAAGCATCAGTGGTTCTTAGGAAATCTTTGAGAGATTGATCCCAGCATAGCCATCAACCAGGATGAAATTAAATTTCATCAGTATTGTATGTTATTCAGAAACAATTATTTACTGTTTAAAAAAAAAAGAGAGAGACATGGAGCTCTTGTACTCCATGCTATTCTCTGCCATTCTGCCAGGAACAGCCTTCTGGAAGATGAAACACACAGCTACTTATATATAATGGCTCTTGGCTTATGCTGGGGTCCTGAATGATGTTTAAGAAAATAATAATAATAATAATAATAATAATAATAATAATAATAATAATAATACACTTTAAAAAATTGTTAAGTAGAAAACACACCGAAACATCACTTCTCTGCAATTAGGTTTTACAGTGTTCTGACACCTCATGCCTTCTGCAGTGCATGTGTGTGTTCTAGTGCCTGTACTTCCCCCTTGTGCATACACGTTCAGCCATGCACACAATGGTGACCTGTCTGCCAAAATATCTTTGTGTTACTGCTCAATTGTGCTGTATTATAAACACAATTTCTCTCCTGTTGGTTTCTTGACCTGGGCTAGCTGTGGAGACAGGTCAAGGCAGCAATTCCATTAACATCTGTGTTGTCGCTTTCCTTCTGTGACTTTTAGCTCCCTGAATTGTGTACAGTTGGTAGCTGTTTGCAGCTAGATCCAAGAAAAAGACAACACAACTACAAACTGTGTGCTTGGCCCCCCAGAATGTGAAGGTCAGAGCTACATCTCTTTATTGCTTTAGCAAAGTGTGCTGAGTAGCCTGACCAGAAAGCCCTCTATGGTCAGTTAATCGAAAAAAAAATCATGCGGAATTGCATTGGAAATCCTGTCCAGCTCCAGATCTCAGAGACAGGGTTAGGGTTGCAAAGACGTTGTCTTCCTCCAGAGAGGAGAGACAACCTGTCCCTGTGTGGGACATTTCCTATGACCAAAATGAACTGGGCACATTGTGGCTACTGCTACATTACATCTGACAGTTCTCTTGCTTAAATGATCCTCTTACTCAGATTTCTCAGAGAAAAGAAACCAGGGCACTCATTCCACAGTGGGAAGGGATTTAAGGCATTTGAAACTGGACATGCTATCCATGCTAGCCTGTTGTGTTTGTGTCTGGGGGATATTTTGCACTATCCTGCTGATGTGGTGAATGTGCAGAGGAGCAAACAATGCAAGGAAGGACAGAGACCTGCTTCTTGCCTTACAGAGACTTTGGATGAAAAGAGTGAAAGCCAAAATAATGCTGACAGTAGAGATCAAAAACCATACTAGCTTAAGTGTGGCAGCAGCATGGGACAGTCCCTGCACAGGAGAAGGACCAACACCAAACACCAGGCAGAGCTGCCTTCTTTCCTCCCCATTCCCACTGGCAGGGCTGCAGTCAGCGCTTACAGACTGTGACGAGGAGAAAGGAAAGCCCCTCCCACAGATGCCACAGTGTAAAATGATGGTGAGAGAGGAAACACCAGAGACAGAGGAAATAGGACACTGCAGCTTGTACAAGCTGGCAGATAGGAAAGCACAACTGGGAAAACAAATAAGCTGTCAGGGTAAACAACAAATTATTAGAGAGAAAACACCCCGGAAAGAGACAGCCTGATCTAGGATTTGCAAGCAGGGAGTTTCCTTCTCAAATATTATTTCAGGGAAAAGTTAATCAGGAAAACACTCAGAGGCTTTTAAAAAGCCATTGGCTGCATCTGTATCAGTAAACTAAACAGTGCTAAAGCCTTTTGTCTGGCTCCAAAGTTGGAGCTACAGCCTGGCCACATCTGTAGCTATTGAACTCCCTTAATCTCCAGAGTGTCCATGGGTAGGTTGCCTGTTGGGAACAGGCCTCATATGAGCTGTGGCCAGGAACACCTTGGGTGAATTGCTAACTGGCATGACTAAACTGTGCCAAGGACCTTGCAGAAAGTTAAAAATGTTCATGACTGAGAACATGTTCCCAGATCTCAGCAGGTTTTATCATCACAGATACAGCCGTGCATGCCAGAGTATTTTGCACTCCCATTGAAAGCATCATCCAGAGGGTTTGATGGTGGGTTGTAAGGACAGAAGTTGAATTGGGAAAAGTATGATGCAAAGATGTTGGGGACATTGGAAATGGCAAAAGCTCTCTCTGTGATCCAGCATCCTGTACTGAAGAGTGGGCAAGGACCAGATCTTTGAGGGGAGGTTGGACAAGCATATAAGAGAATAGGTGACCCATGGACCAACACAATCCCAAGTGTCTGTCACTTTCTGCTGTAATTCTGAGTGAGTTAACTTACAAATCATGTTTTTAATACAAAACATATTTAATATTTATCAGTATTTTTTTTTCTGTTCACTCACTGTCTTGGTCATTTGGAGCATCCTATGATTCTCTTTGATGTGAGGTAATGCAATTGACTTTTTTGCCATCAGTGTGGTTGCTGCTTTTTTTTCACCTCTATGAGATAGTAAGAGAGCAAACAATGATGTCTGTAAGTTAGTGGGCAATCAAATCTAAGAATTTTGATATAATTGCAGAATTACAGAATAGTCAGAGTTGGAAGGGGCCTGTGGAAATCATCTAGTCCAACACCCCTGCCAAGGCAGCGTTACCTAGAGCAGGTTACACAGGAGTGGGTCCAGGTGGGTTTTGAATTTCTCCAGAGAGGAAAACTCCATGACTGCCCTGAGCAGCCTGTTCCAGTGCTCTGCCACCCTCAGTGCAAAGTAGTTCTTCCTCATGTTGAGGTGGAACTTCTTGTGTTTTAATTTATGGCCATTACTCCTCAACCTGTTGCTGTGCACCACTGAAGAGCTTGGCATCATCATCCTGGCACCTGCCTTTGAGATATATATATATGCATTGATAAGATCCCCTCTCTGTCTACTCCAGACTACACAGGCCCAGCTCCCTCAGTCTCTCCTTGTGAGAAGCTCCACATCATCTTTGTAAACCTCTGTTTTGTGGCCCTCCATTGGATCCAGTAGCTCCTTGTCTTTCTTGAACTGTGGAGACCAGAATCCAACTCCATACTCCAGATATGGCCTCACTATGGCCCAGTAGAGGGGAAGGATCATATTTGTTCTGAGAGAAATAACTTTAGATTATATCCAGTTGTATCAGTTTTGCTATTGAACTTGCAAGCATCAAGGAAAAATAAGCCACAAACTGTACCTTCCAGCAGTGTATTTAAAATGGTATTTTGAAGATGATGACTCTTCTGAACTAATTAGGCTTCACACTGGAAGCAAGGTAGGAAATGTTTTACCTGTAGGAATGTTTGTGTTACTGCTTGACAACGCCAGACCAAAGCTGCCAAAGGATTTTTGTCTTTGTTACAGACGCAAATCAGAAGGCATTCTAAAATCCAAATTCACTTGAATACCCCCAGTGGTACATTTGGCAAGTATTTCTGATTTTCGTACGTGAAAATCAGAATCAGTCTGCTGTGTTTTACAGGTTGACCCAATCATAAAGTAATGGACTGATCAAAGATTATTGAACAGCTAGGATGAAAAGGGACATGCTTCCTTCTTGTCCAGGTCCTCTTGTTGACCATCTGCCTTCCCAGTCACCTCCTTTTGCTGTGAGGGCAGTTCTCTCCCCCTGCCGAAGAAAGACTATGCTACTGTTGCCACAGTTAGGGTTATTTTGGTTAAGCCAAACTTGATGTAAATGACTTGGACAACAGTCACGTCATTGTGGGACAGTGAGGAAAAGAGTTTTCCTTGGATGCAGAGCTGGAATGCATCCTCCAGAGCACTTGCAAGAAAGCATGGCAACATCACTAGTTGCAATGCCACCTTACTCCAGTCCAGTAAAAGATACAGTCTGGCCACACTGACCTTTTCTTTTTTCCAGTCTGGACAGGCTCATGATCCTTACTTGAAAGAAAATAATGAGCCCTGAGGTCAGTTTTGTTATTTTGGGTAGAGTTCTTTCTTTCAAGCAGGCTTCTGTGTAACACATGAGAACAATTTCCAGACCCTTATCAGAGTACCAGCCAAGGAGTGTCTAGCCCACTATCTGCACCTTCCGAAAGAAACAATGAGAACCCAAAGGCAGACAGTGAGGCGAGCGCCGGTACACCCTCCCTGGAGAGTGGCAGCAGGGGTGGGAAGGAGGGGCAATCATCGCCCTGTTGGGAACATAATAGCCCCCGGGTAGACCACTGCAAACAGGAAGGGTGTGGACAGGATCTGAGTGCAGCTGCTACTCTGCTAACAGCATCTGTTCCCACCAGCTTTGATCCGGGGGCATGCGGTGTTCTGTGCCATGAGATAAACACTCTTGGAGTGGGGTTTGTTTGCCTTACACGTATCTCCCTAATGAAGTGTGTGCCCAGGAAGCCATATATTCTGCATCCAGGAGCAACAAGACCAAGCCTTTCTGGGAGGATTGCCGCAGGTCATTGCAACCTTTTCACAAGTCCAGGAAAGGTGACATCATGTGAAGACTGCTTGCCAGCCCCAGGTTTCTCACAACCACAGCCCTCACTGATGCTCATGCCAAACCAGCCAGGCTCCTTCTCTCGCACTCGCCTCTGTGATTGAATCCCTCAGAGCAGGGCACCCAATTTAACCTAATTAGTTCTTATGCAGAAAATTATTCTAGTTGGCTTCTTGGCATGGATCAAGCACTTTATATGCCATAGCTGGAGCCCTTAGGTTTGGAAAAAAGCAGGGAATCCCAAATTAGCAATTTACAGGGGCCAGAAACACTGCCTCACTGGGAATAGACTTGGGGTTGTACCTGCAAGCCCAATCCAACACCCACTGAAGCCAACGGGAAACTGTTCAGAAACTTCAAAGTATGTTTGTGAGTCCCTGGCAAACGAGGAGGGAAACTGAGTAAGTGTCACAATGTCAGAAGTCTTCAAGGTCTCTTATCTTCCCAATAGTCCAAAGGCTTGCACTGAGGAGAGGGGAGAGCAGCTGAAGTTAGTTACCTCATTCCCATTTTCAGAGCTGAAGCACACCATTGCACATAGGGATGTTTGCATTTGTACAAGGCATTTTAGAAATGTGGGAGTTCTACTTCATCAGGAGTGAACATGAGACAGTGATAAACTACCTTCAGTTTCTTTGCTGGAAGAAATGGCAGGGGAAAAATTTAGTAGGTCTATGTTCTTTGACAAATTATAGAGGGTCAGCTGCAAAGTTATCTTTAGCCAAAGGACGATGGGTCCTTCCTGTCCTCTTTAGGAGCCCCCCTCAACCCCTGAGTTCTCTGTAGAGAGCAACCTGGTGCAGAAATCCATCTGGAATTGTCTTCTTCCAGTCAACAAGAAGCAGTGATACCTACGATATGAAGATACTATATGGGGGCGGGAGAGCAGGCTGTGAAGGGGCTGGAAGTTGGGGACAAACACAGAGAAACTTTATATTCCTTGTATTGATATTCAAGGCAAGCATGTCATGCAATGAGAAGACAATGTCCAGTTTAGCTGTGCTCCTGGGAGTAATGGCCAAACTCAGCTGTGTACAGCAGCATTTGCTGAAAGCTTGGTTGAATTGAGAAGAAAGACTTTTCAGATGTGAAAGATGAATCAGGTGGACACTTAGGGCCTTGATTATGGTACCTTTTCCAAATAATTTGTACCTCTGGGATTTTTAATGAGATTTTCATCAAGGAAAACAAACCAGCAAAACTCTAATTTTCAGCTGTCCAAACCCATTTGGTCAGACAATTATGTGGTAGATGCCTGCTTGTAAGCTGCAATAGGCCAAGTCCTTCAGTTTCTACTTTTGATTAATTTCACGACAGTTTTCCAGAGTTAAATTATACTGAACCATATACCTTAGTATACCTTAGTATATGGTTCAGTATAATAGCACCCTGCCATTATTTTGTGGGGTGTGTCCACTAACTATTAAATAGATCATGAGCTATCTGTGTTCACAAGTTTGTGGTTCTTTCCAGTGAACTGCTGCAGGCAAATAATTGTTTCTGTCTGCATCAAGGATTAGGCTTTTTTTTTTTTTTTTGACTGTGGACTTCAAGCTTTCCTTCCATTCTCTGTCATTTGTTCTGTGGACCGCAATAGTGCTGGGTCTTACTAGATTTTGTGTCTTCTTTGGTAGCCATTATGGCCATTCCAAAATACTCTTCTTATATTTGACTTTACTCACATTCACTGAAGTCAGGGGAAAAACACCCTCTTTTGTCCTTATGAAAAAAATTTAACACAACGTGTGCAGGACTGTCAGGATCCAATTCACTGTGTTAATCCATGACTTGCAAACACCAAGTGTAGCCACTCTGCATGGGCAGCCATGGTGGGTTGCTAAACCTGGAGCACCAGGAGCACCTACAGGGCTCAGACAAAAGCTCCACAGCACATTTTCCCTTCATCTTCAGAGGTTTGGATCAAGCCCTTCAAGCACTTATTTCAGAAACACAAGATTGTGGGAAAGAAAAGAAAAAGCATTGGAACAGCTTTTTGCATTGTTTTGTATTGTTTTGGCTTGTCATTTTTTAAAGTTCCTTTTATCCCTGACTGGCCCAATGCACTTTTAAAAGATTATTCCTACAATAGGTGGACTGAATTCAATATCAATAATTTTACAACAACTGTATTTCTCTGATTAACAGTGACATTATTAAATATAGTACTTTTTAGATAACCATTTAGAAAAAACTTATCTATTAGATATAGATCTATAGATCTATAGATATACCTCAAGGTTTACAGGACAAATCTCAGCAAAACCACTGACTAAAGTAACTGAAAATATTGTAGAAGTCTCTGGGATTTTAAAGAGAGGTTAGAGTTCATATATTGAGATCACAGCAGAAAACTATTTTCTAACTCTGTCTAGTGGTGGAGAGTGTTTGGCTCCTCTACACCAAAGAGAAGAGAGCACAGAGAGAGCTTCAACATCTTGGAAGATAGAAACAATGATTTGGGGAAGCTTTATTAGACGCAGAATGTTTTAGACACTATCAGGAGTAAATATAAGTTCCTGCGTACGTTTAACCCAGTGAATGGGATACTCAGGTCTCAGAAAAATATTAGTTCATTTCATATTTCCAGAGGCATGTCATTTATTTGACTTCTTTTGACTTATTAAGTATTTGTGGAAACTTCATTTTATGCAGGAAATAGCTATAATGTGACTTTAAGATACTGGGAGCCATTTTTGGTTGGCACTAAACCTCACACACACTAAAACCTTGTGATAAAATGGTCTATTTTCTTATCTGAAGTTGAAAGTCAGGACAAATCTGACTGATTAAGAAAATCTCCAAGCATGATACCATATTTCCTTTCTAAAATTAAACTGTGGCTGAAGATTCTCTTACTTTTGCTAGAGGTTCTCAGAAAGCAAATACTGACAGCAAAAAAATAAAGTCTATAGAATATTTTTGTTTAAAAATAATAGTCTTTATCTTGACAGGTAAAAATATAAAGCACAGCTTGGAAAAACAGATTTGTGAATCGGTACAAGCAGTTAATTACCAATTGATTTCACTTTGTAACTTAAATACCAGTAAAATGGTTTTGACATTTTTGTTCTTCCAGCCTGAGGAGGATTCATGTGAAAATATATGTGCATGTGCAGGTTAGGACAGACGCTGACCCTACTTCCATTGATATAAACGGAGAGACTTCCATCACTGGAGTATTAAGCTTTAAATAGGATAATGGAAATGTTATGGAAAAGACTCAACCCCCTTGCGAATAGCAGCCTTGGTGCATTTGTTTCTCACCCATCCCCACTGCCTGTGGGACACATGACCTCCGGCTCCCTAACCAGACAGTCAGACACACAGTAAAAAGTAACACTGGTCCTGGGAATTGTAAGGGGGGAAAAGGACACGTCCATAAACAGGGACAAACATCTTTCCCTAAGCAAAGCTGTCAGATCCATTTAAGCAGAGACCTGCTCAATCTTTTCCTCTGGGGCCACTTTTTCCTGTCTGGGAACGACTGTGGCATTGCCTGTCTGCTCCCGAGTGACCATCACTGGGAGGTTTAGATAAGGCAAGAAATCACACTCCACAGTCTACTGATCCCAGGCTCCAAGGAAAAATGGGAAGGCTGTATTTTTGCTACCACTCTTTCAGAGGAAAAAACCCACCCAACAAAACCCAAGCACGTATCAAGTGAACAAAGGTTGTATTGTCTGCTGGGAAACACGGATCCTTAGCAATTGTCCTCATTTGTATTTGTGTAAGAGAAGTGCTTTTAGGTGGTCTAGCTCAAGTATTAGTATGGGGGTGGCAGCTACAGGCTTTAGCTATATAGCTGACTCTAGAATAAATTAGATGAGGCAAAGAAAACAAAAGAAATTTTACTACTTGTGGCAATATTAAGTTGTAAATACCTTGGAGCAAAACTCATGTCCTGTGTTAGAATACAGGGCAGAACACCATAACTGCAGAGTACAAATATTAATAATTATACCTTCCAGAGCTTAAAATTTGGTGGTTTACCTTTAAGCAAGAAAACAAAATTCAATCCACTTAATACATACACACTCAAATTCATCAAATATTCACATATAAAATGATATTAATAACTGAATAAATATAAACACGCCTTATGCATGAGCACTTGTCTTCTAGTGCAGCTCAGATGCAGGTAGGAGTTGTTTGTGCCTTTTGTGTGCAGTACAATGGTCAGAGCCTCCTGTGTACCAAATGCCTGTGTATGAGGAGCTGAAGGGAGCAGTTCTCTGCATCTTTTAGAGTTTAGAAGGATACCAGATCACTGGCACCAAACCACCTTTGACATGCAAAAACACTGCATGGATTTAATGCAATTACTATTTTTTATTTGCACTGGTAAGGGGCCCAGAAACCTTAATCACATATGGTGTATGTTTCTCAAAGACCCTGTAAAATAATTGTAGTGAGAAAACCGCCTGTTCTCTGCAGACCTTGAAAGACAGGACTCTCTTTCTGTTTTTAGAATATGTAGCAGCTGTTGATAAAGAACTGCAGCACAAAGATGCTGATGTACAGAATTATGGGCCATGCCTTTAGCTGGTATATATTGGCACAGCTCCAGAACATCACATTATGTGCCCTTTCTTCCACTGGTATACACTGGCACAGCTCCAGTGACTTCACAGAGTGCTGCTAATTTACACCAAACTTATCTGGCTTTATATCCATAATTATTGCCAGAAACATTACATAGTTATAAAGGAGAATTATTGTTTGAAAGCTTGAATGAGAGGCAGACAAGATGCTTTCTGTCTCCTAGGAGAAGACACATGCTGTTTTTTCCTTTTTCATCATTTAGGAAAATTGCCAAATAAGGTCTCAGGCCAGCACAGGATGAAGTCAGTAGAAAGTTTCCTTATATACCCTGGGATTTTTGCTCTTGGATGTGACACCACTTCAGTGGTGGGATGAGTTTGGCTTGGTGTAGGTTCAGATAAACAAGTACTTTTGATAGATTCATAACATTGCTATCTATCAGAGGCAGGTAATTTTTGCTCTTTGGATAAGATCACACTAGACATCAAATCAAAATCAAAGTCCAGGTCTCAGCCCTACCTATTCTCTTTAAACTGTTAAATCTTAACTTTAATGTGAGGTACACCGGGAAGATGCTTTCTCACCTTAAAAGTGTGGTGTGAATGGAAAGAAAGCCAAGGGAATCATGGGGGGAATTTGCAAAAGCACACAAGCCTAGAGGGACTTCCTTTCCTTCATATGGTTTCTTTTCATGAGTACCAGGACAACCACCAGCACCTCACTTTCAAGAGAAGGTTTTCAGCCTAGAGCTCTCAGCACTATTTGTGTGGTCTTGCCCATGCTGCAAGTACTGGATCGTTGGCATGAAGAATTGGTTTCATATATAAGTGGATTTAGATGTGGTCTGGTGGGAATCTGGGACCAGCACCAGTGGACAGGCACGGTGTGTATCTGGCTGTGCTTTAGCAGCCAGCACCAGCTGGCATTCTCAGGCTGACTTCATACCCAGGTCAGCTTTTGTAAAGATGGAGCTTGACAAGTTAATGGAAGAGGTTGTATGACATGGCACCAAGGAGAGCAGTGGGACAAACTTTACCTGAAATGTCCTTTCCTGTCCTGTGTTCCTGGCTACTACTCTGGCCCTGTTAAGAAGTGACAAAGGTAGGTATAGCTGCACGTAATATCCCACCATAATGAGACCAAGTACCTGAACTAACTGGAGAAGGCAAATAGCATTATTTGGATGCTATTTTTGACTGGTTGAACAAGATAGTTTGTAGCAGTTATAAGTGCAAGAACATTAAAGGCTGACTGAAAATACTTGGTATTTGGTAAAATGCAAAGGATATGATTGCAATGTTAATAAAAACTGACTTTATTCCTGTTCAGTGGAAGGAAGGATGAAACTTAATCTTTTAATTGCATACAACTGAATCAGAGGTTTACTTTTCCTCTGAATCATGAATAGTTTAGTAGAGCTGAGAAATGCACAGAGCTGACCACCACTAAATAGGCTAAATTTCCAAGTTAACTTAATCCAACATCACTGTTGTGGCTCCATGTAAAACAAGAGAGGATTGCACTCAGCTATTCTACTCTTGGCCAAAAACCAATACTGTTTTTGGAGTTGCCCACGGAGACTACAATCTGTAACAACCATCAGTATGGAAGTGGACAATGATCTCTGATTAAAAGAAAAGTGCATTCAGGTTAACCAAAATCTTTGATGAATTATTATTTATGCTGTCATCTTGTTTCAGTATGAATCCTCCCTCTCTGATTCTATAAAGTTTATCAGTTTTGTTCAGTTAGCTTCAATCTGGATTCATGTTTCAGCCTGATTAAACTGTCTTCAAATTTTTGTAAAGGAAAGATCTCAATTTCCTTTAAAAATATTATATCAAGCAAAAAAAATGCTTTGAACATGGTTCTTGGCAGGTAATTTTTAAAGCCATTTTAAGCTGCTCTTTATAGAATGACCTGAAAAAAAAATAAAAATAAATTCGGTGTGAATTTTAGCAGTATATCTGACTGAGTCACAAAGGAGATTCTGAATTAATTTCCAGTATAAGTGATTGGAAGTTATTCCTCTTTTCCCTTTTGACTTTGCCTCCACAGCATAACATTATTGTAAATGAGTGAAAATAAAAAAAACTTACTTGTGTAAAGATTGTCTTTGGTCCATGTTAACAAAAGTCCAAAAGGAAGAAAAGGGTTCAGAGCTATATCACCAATCTCTCACCTAGAGTGAGCTCATAAGATTATAGAAACTAGGATCTTAAACTAAATATCGTGTTGTCTTGGGAGTTTTCCACTGCCTGGCTTCTGTCCAAGATTTCACCCAGGACTCTGATGTTCTGTCTAAAGTGGCTCTGAAACAGATCAGTAATTCACAGGAATTTCTTCATTCATGCTGGAGAAGTAAAAGTGAAGGAAAGCATTATACTGCTGATATTACCAGATGAAGATTCCTACTATTATAGTAGTTACTCCTTTAAGCAAGAGTTATATCTCTACTTTATAGATGCGACACACCAATGTCAGCCTTTGGAAATCTGGATGTGTTGAGCCTGTTGCTGGGACTGTGAAATTTTAGAAATTGCAGAAAAATAACTGTCCAGTTTTCATGTTTAAATAGCATTAGTAGGGGGGATTTTTGTGAGTTTCTTCAGAAAAGGGAAACTGTGGTTCATCATCATGCTCTAGGGCAAAACAGGTGCAATCAGCAGGTTGGGGTCACTTGTGGTGAGGGGAACTTCTCACAAGCAGCGCCATTTGGCTTCTGTAGTCCAACAGGAATATTCTTGAAGAGCAGAAGAAGACTTTATTTTCCACAGCTTTAAGTCAACTTCTTCAGATTCCTCTGCTTAATAGGAGTCTTTCAAATGTAGGCTGCTGCAAGACATGCTGTGCTAACTGATGGCCTGTCTACCTTGGCAGTGTTTTTCTGACTGGCAACTAAGCAGGCAGGTTCTTAAGTGGGTGCATTTTTGAATATATTCTCCATTGCTGCAGTTCCCTAGTTCTGAGGCATACTGGGAAAAAGCCAGAGTGCGTTCATATCATAAATCTCATGGCCACCAACCTGAACAGAAGGGTATGAGCACCAGGGAGCAAACGGAGTCCATTATGCCTGCTAGATTTCCAGTAGATATTTGGGGGCATTATTTCAGAGAAAATTAGTGTATAAAATGCTTATAATTAGCACTGATTTCTTTCTTATTGCCAAGGTGGTTATTTGTTAAATGACCCACCACTTTCTAATTTGGTGTTTTGAAAGCATACCACGCAAGACAATTTAGATTTTTCTCCCTGCTATTTTAAAATACCTGGGAAGGAGTTGCCAAAGGTATTTTTAAGTTAATTAAGGATTCAGCTGGGTTAAAAAAAATTCCCATGATGTTGTGAAGCAAATTATGTTTCCTAGTGTGAGGATTCTAGTTTCCCCCTGTGATGATTCTCACACAGATCTCCAAGATCCTTGCCCTAACAGGACTGATGTTACTTACATTGGCACTGAAGAAGATGGTAAAATCTAACACCAGTACATTCAATTTGGTAGGGGAATGCAGTGGCTGCTTTTCCTTAAAGCACATGAGTTGAAGCTTCCAAGCAATACCTAAAATAAGAGGATTGAATTTCAATTTCTACAGTAGCTCCTCTACTAACAGAAAGATGTATCATATACTGATGCTGGTTATTCCTAGGGAAAGCATGAATGATCTGGGGAGATCCCTAATCACAGCTCTGGAGCTGACTGATGAAAGCAAACAAGGGCTGACTGCTGCCTCCCAGGCACCGGTGTCTCATGTGATTCTGTGCACAATAGCAGCCCCCATACTAAGCTCCACAGGAAGATGAAGAGTGAACTTCGTCCATAGATTTCACAGGATCAGGTTACCTGCATTCATTAAAAAACCCGTAGGTACAATTAACTTCTCAGCTATCCTTCATTAAAAGGCAAACAATCCCACATTGCAGGTTGCTCTCACTCCTTCCCACACAGGTTTTGTGTCATCCTAGCTTCCAGAAATGACACATTACTAGTGTTACAGGCACTGAGATCAGCATCTTAAATTACAAAGCATCTCACTGGGTTTGGGGTTTCCTGCTTTATCCAGACATGTTGCTGCGCTGCTGCTGGATCCCTATCCCAGATTTCAACTTCACTTCTTGTTGTTAAGGGTCTTTTGATTTGTTTCCTTTCTCTCTTCTTTAATTTCATGTCCAGAAAGGTGGTTATATAATTTTTAAGAGCTATATACTTATTTCTCTTTTATTTCACAAAAAAACCAGAGTTAACACACTCAGAGAAAAGCCACAAATCATTTAATTTTTTGTGGGATTCATCTAGAGTTAATTAAGTTGCCAAGGAGAATGTTTCCAATGAAAAGATCTCCCTCCTCTCTTCCCACCTATTTTAATTGTCACACTCCCTTATGCCATTCTTTTTTTCATGTATTATTTTTCTTCTTGTATAAGGTACAAATTAAGGCTGTAAGAGCAGGCTCTTAAGCCTGATCAACTTTAAGCATGTCCTTTGCATATAATTTATGTCAGTAAAATTAACCATTTGCACTTATATTACAGGGAGGAAACTATAAATTATAGCCTGCCAATGAAGTGATTAATGTAGAAATAGAAAAGGAAGAGGATAAGTGAATGACAAAAAGCTGACCTTTTTTACAGCAACATGTAAGAGAACAGGCTTGGCTCCACACATATCCAGAATTTAGTCAGAAGCACATAATGTATCTTGGGGTCTTAGAAAAGTGGGAAGGTTTGAAGAAAAAATTATGGAACTGGAAGTAGCTTTAGAAATGAAAGACAGCCCACCAAACAAAGGGTAGTTGATCTCAAAACATAAAACCAGAAACGTACTAGGCCACTCTCCAAAACATCCCTAACTCTGAAAAGTCAAGATCTTTGTTGTACAACATATTTTTAAGTCTCATATGACAACAGTTTCCAGACCCCTGTCATGTTTCTTAACAAAAATGAGCTTCTTTCAGACTCGAAAACATATCACAGAACTGTAAAGTTCTTTTGCATTTAATACTGCATTAGCTGGGACAAGGGTATTTGTATCAGTGGCTCCGTAACAGAGTGTTCCTGGCTTGCTGGAAGTGTTTGACTGACCAGTAGTGACAAATGGTCTAAAAAAGGAAAATACTCAAAACAAGAAAGAGTTGCTAAATAATTTCTTAAAGCCAGATTTTCATTGACTTGAGAGGAACTGCACCCATTTACCCACAGGAAGAAGCTTGCTTGCTTTCATGGGAAAGCTGTGGAGACTCTTACCATGAGAAAAGTTACTTGTTCTCAAACTGCAGATGATACTGACTCCCACCTTGCTCAGTATTTAGCACTAAGCAACAGGAAACTTGATAAAGACTTTAGAGGAAAAAACAGATACCCTGCCCAACCCCCATTCCTCAAGTAATACATTCCCAGCCTGGATATCTTATAATTACAGGCAAAAGAAGCCACCCTAAACCTTGAATATTAACTATAATGACTGGAAAAAAATAAAAAATCCCAACCCTTGGAGTGTTAACATTTCAGAGTTTGTTAGTGGTATGCACAGCATTCAAGACACTTGCAGACCTCCAGCCACACTTCTGTCTGAGAGCCAGCCCAGGTAGGAATGTGACAGCCTGGCAGTCCTGGCACTTAAGCAATGTTTCTTGCTCTCCAGATTACTCCTGCTACAGCACTTCAACTCTTGAGTCTCTTAGCATATTCAAACTCCTGAAGCACAAAGTAAGAGATAATAAGCCTCACTTTATCTGTTCAGTATTTGTAGCTCTTTCATGCATCAAACACAGTCCTCTGCTACTTGTTGTTCATATTTTTTCATGTGGGAATGTCTTGTTCTTCTGCCTTAGCAGCTTTCTCTGTCAACCACTGCAGTCCAGATATAGGAAAAAATGTGAAGGATTTTAACAATTCAGCTTATTACAACACTGGAAGAGCATAATGCAGCCTCTTGTGTTACATGATCAAAATACCCTATTTAGGTCTGTAGCTAAAATGTAACAAAATAATTATATAAATTAAACCCCTACTGCTGATTTATTTTATTATTATTATTATTATTATTATTATTATTATTATTATTATCATTATTATTATCATTATTATTGTATTTTAGCTGTAGATCTAAATAAGATGGTTTGATTAGGTGGCTAGACAACTATTCTCCCAAGTCTTTTCATCACCAGTGAAGTAGTCACTAATCAAGGGCTGCCAAAGACAGCCACAAAGCTTATAGAGTTGCAGTTGTAAGAAAGATCAGTGCACAGAAAGATCCTTTATCATATCTCTGCAATAGCACTGAAAACCCAAAGGAGGTTTAAGAATGCTTTTGGTCCAGGATCACCATGTGAACAAAAGACAAACATCTCCCATAACTGTTACACACTAAATCAGTTCATTTTCTGTTGGAGGTTCATTTGCTCCATTCAATGGCGTGTTGGTTTCCTTAATTGCATCCCAGATTTCATGTTAGTGTGGTCTAGGAGAAGACATTTGCTGTTAGTATCTCTATCACTTTCCTCTTTGGCACAGTCGAATTATATCTATTCTGCTGCTTTCTTCTAAAAATAAAATAAAAATAGAGAGTTTCCAAGCTCAAAATCCCCTCTCTACAGTATTATTATTACTACCCCATATACAAACTACTGGCAATTGCTTATGTTTTATGAGTGATTTTGAACCCCTGAGCAAAGCAAGTGGTGCCAAAGAGAAGAAGAAATGAAACAAGAAGCAACACAAATAGCTTGGTGATCTGGACAGTCAATTCCATCTTGCTAAGAGGCAAAGTGACTAAAGGGTTTTTAACTAAATATCTGAGTAATTCTATTAATCATAAATTGCAGTAATAGGATCATTACTATGAGCAGTATCATATTATAAAACTCCAATAATCTCTGGACTGCTGCAGCTTTTTAAAAAGGCATCAGAAGAGGTTTAAAACCTCCGATCAGGCAACGCTCTTGCGTGTATACTAAACGTTCACATGTTTCTTCTCGCATACTTTCTCCAAAGATGTCATGATGTGAAGAAATTTAGCTGTATAAGGAAAATCAAACAACAGATATAAAGCAACCTTTAAGGAAAAAGGAAAAATATTTTGAGTACTGAAAGAAAATGTACTCCTAAAACTCTGTATGGGACTATCAGGAGCTGGATCCTTCTGCTCATGGGGAATGAAGGGGAAAACAAGGTAAGAGGCAGGGAAGAAAGAGCTACAGAGTGGGCTCAGTCTGAGATGCCATTAGAAATCAGGGATGGTTTTTGCTTCTATTGCAAAATATTTGTCTCTGTGTTAAATTTGACAGTGTATCTTAATGCTGTAAAAAGATCAACAAAAATGAAACTTTTGGACAATCCTAACATTTTCATAGCTCATTTTTTCTATGATGACCTCAACTCACACTTGCAGTCCATAGGCATTCTATGGGCATAAAATTATTCAGAATATTCACTGTGCACTAGTGGCACAGTTGCTAAGGTAGGCATTGCAGAGCTTAGAGCAAATCGAACGTCTCACTGCATGCAAACTTAATCAACAGAATTTACAATTGCGCTTGTGTTACTGGAATGAAGGACTGATTTTTGTGAGTTGGAAGATGGCTTCCTAATCCTTATTGCCTTGAAAGGCTGTATTGTCGTTTTCATCACTTGACCCTTTACTCTTTTCATAAGTTAATTGAATTATAAACTCTCTTGCTGGTGCTGCTTGCTAGGATGTTTTCCATCCTTCTTTGTATGAACTTCTGTTCACCTACTGCTTTTTCAATTTTCTGATCTGCTTTGCCAGTAACGTCACTGCTGGAAGTTAGAAGCTGACACACAAACCCACTTAAAGTAAGGTCTGGGTCTATTTTTTGATCTGATACATATTAAAAAAAAGGCTTATGAAATTGTACCATTTCCTCTATTTTAAGCAAGTGCAAGAAGAATAAATACTTGTCTGTTCTCCCATGATGTGTAGGAGGTGACCTGGCCTGCACTGTAAATGAGTAGAGTAGATAGGCCTTTGAAGATATGCTGTAAAACAGTCACAGCTCTCCTCAATAGGAACACACTTTTCTCCTTCTTTTAGAAAAATCAGAATAATTTTCGCAGATTAAAACCAGCTCAGCAACTTTCCACTGACATGCCATGGAAAATGTTTGCAACACTTTATTTTCATTTTTAAGCCTGTTCAATATGTTATGTCCCCCAGCTCCCCTCAAAAGAAGAGAGAAATATATCCCCAAAGCCTTAGCTGGTACTCTTTCCACAGCATGAGAACTTCAGTAAAGCTGATATTTGTCAATGCAGCAGAAAGCCTTGCTTCTTGCAGAGCTCTGGGTGCACACAGTGGCAGAGCCAAGGCAAATGAAATAATTTGGGTTGTGTTTGTCTGTTCCAGTGCTACCATGCTGTCAACATGCATGCTCAGTGTGCTCTGTAGTGCTCACTACAAATTATCAAAAAAGGAAAAGGTTTGTAAATGGAAGTGCTTTGTCCATCAGAGAATCAGCTTCCTACTTGCTTTAGACCTAAGCAGGTCTAAAGTGTGATCTGTGTTTATTTCACTGTATTGCTGCAGAGGAACCATGCACTCTGTTTCTCACACATATATCTAAGAATTTCCATTGCCAAACTGGCAGGTGTGCATGGATGCATGGAAATAATTTTCTGCAGTTAGAACTATCGGGTATGGTCCACCTGCATCACTGCTCCCTGTACTAGTAGAAAGTTTCTTCCCTTAAAACTTTGGTTGAAGTCAAATGCTTCCATTATTAGCTGTGATCATCCAGGCTGTTCTTCTGTATGATTCTTGTTTAATCTGGTTTTATGTTTGCCTGCTGAGAGCAGCACCTTCTGTACCATGAGTGTTACATATAGCAGAAGCCTTTTCTAACTGAGCTGATTACTGTGATCAAGGCCAATCTGTTAACACCGAATGTCAGAGAATTTTAAGTGAGGGTATTTGCAAATCACGTAAGGGAATATTACTTTTTCCTGTAAACACTCTACTCACATTGAAATGCCTTCATTGGCTGCCTATCCCTCTTGTGAATTCCTTGAATGAAAATGTAATAGGTGTTTTCCTTCTAACATGCAATTACTTTTCAAGTCTGGAGTCAGGCCCCGTAAATGTTCAGTATAAGATATTCAGTCTCTTTGCATCACGGTCCCTTACTATCATTACCTCATTTAACATACAGTACTGTATTTCCAAGATAGCATTTTCTCATAAAATCACATTCATCACTACAGAATGCATTGAGAGAATTATTTCATTAGCAAAGTATTTTATAATTAATTTTTCTACCTATAGTTGTATTATTATTTGTACTGCTGTTTCCTTCATGAACAGACCTCGTAATCCTAGAAGATGTATATGCATGTAACAAAAAATCTGTACTCAAGTACCAATAATCTGGTGAAAGGAGTTTAGCCTTGAATAGAGGTGAGACACAGTAATTGAAAGGTACAGGTTGAATTGAAAGGTTGCAGAAGGAATAGAAGAAAAGATGACAAATTTTATACAATAATCCATAATGTCAGCCTACCATTTGGTCTGTGGGGTGTTAGTGCACAAAACACAGCAGAAAACTGCCCTTTTTCTCTGCTCTTTAGATGTGGACAGTTGTTTTGTTGGCTATGTGGTTTAGACAGCTGTGATGTCATCACGTATCTACATTCAGTATTTCCTGCCTGATTCAAGCCTGCTGACTGTCAGTCATTGGAGGTTTTCCCGCACTGGGTTTCTTCTATCCACCCTCCTGTCCATGCATGCACCAGTTCAGACAGGTTTCCAGAGGTCCCCACCTGTGGCAGATCTCTTTTACAGCTGTAAGTGAAAATACCATCTTTGTGAGAAAAGCAATACAAATAAAGACATTCTTAGTTTGCTTGGATCAGAAATTTGCATCTGACCACTCTACTCAAGGTCATCCTTTCTCTGTGTCTTGCCTCTCTGACCTTACAGATTGCACAAACTTGTAGCACTTTCCTCCCTCATGCTTTCCCTAGCCCAGGTTCTGGCACAGGGGTGTCTGTGTCAGGAGCTGACCTCAGGACCCCACAGGAGAGCAAGGGCTGATGCTTGTGCACAGACTCTGCTCTCCACCTTCTGATTCCTAGGGCTTGCAAGGAGAGTCTGGATGCTTCCAACATTTGGTTCTGGTATTTTAAAACGGGTCTGATGCTTTGGTTTAGTATAATATAACAGCCGTAGATCTCCTATGCACACAGACTGTCTCAAAAAGCAGTAAGAAAGTAAGGATCAAATCAAATAAAACCAAATCAAAGGCTTGCCTTGTCCAGGGTCTTGCCTTTGACAGCCATCAGTAGAAGGTATGTAGGAAAAGTATAAGAGCAAAATAAGTATGTAGTGTTACATCCCCTGATGTTCTCCTAGCTTCCAGGGATTAGTTGTTCTCAAAGGAGAATAATGAACCTGGAGAATTTTCTTAACTTTACCTTATTGTTCTTGAACCTATATAAACTTTGACTGCCCACAGCATCCTGTGTCAAGGAAAGCCAAAGTTCAGCTATGTGGAACATGGAACAATATTCCTTTTTTTTTGTTTTGGAAGATCTGACTTTACTTGACACCTTCCAGTTCCTGCAGTGGAAGAGCCTTTCCAACCATCATCATGAGCTCTGTGTCCTTTGCGATGTCTGTTTTAAGGCCATCACTCATTCTTTTTTCAGGTATAAGAGTGCTTCTAGACTATTTGGGTCTTGTGTTGAAACCACTCTGCACTGCTAATCATCTTTGTTCCTCCCTTCTGTGTCTTTTCTGATAATAAAAAGGCCAGAACAAAGAAAAAGGCCTCAGCAGAACAGTACTGAACACCAAGATGATCATTTCACATATTTATTTACTACAAGACAAATACTTTATCCCTCAGTGTTAGCAGAAACTTGGAACCTATCCTAGTAGGTGTAAGGAATGGAGTTCTCATTGATCTGTATTGAATTCCACCTGCCAGTTACTGTGACAAGGTCTTCCTGCAGTTTCACATAGTTTTTAGCACCAATTTGAAGCAAATCATGTGTTGCATCCTGTGCAAAGAAGAATCCCAAGCTGCTGCAGTGGAAATATAATTTTACACTTGTCTTCTTAAAGAGGATGTTGTTTGGCCCTTATGACCAGATACTCTCTTGCCCTACAGATTCTCTGGCAAGATGCCTCTTCCTAATATGTTTGAAAAATGATTTTTTGTGCAGGTCCATGTCTTTTGCAAGCAGTTTCTCAAAATTCCTGCCTTTGGGTAAATTCTGTTTAACCTTCCAGATCTTATGATCTTTTCTTAAAGATATCTTCTGATCTCTGAGATCTTCCTCAATCAGTTGCCATCATACCCGCTTTCTTCTGGTTTTTTTATGATTTTTTTAAGGATGCGGCATGTATTTGCTCTGTGCCTTCAATACACAGTTATTGTGGTATAACCCAGCAGGCAGCTAAGAACCACACAGCCATTCACTCACTCCCTCCAGTGGGGTGGGGGACAGAATTGGAAAAAAAGGTAAAACTCATGGGTTTACATAAAGACAGTTTAATATGACAGAAAAGGAATGGAAAACAATGGTAGAACAATATGCAGAACAAGCGCAAAATTGCACAACACCATTGCTGTTCGCCAGCTGATCGATGTCCAGCTGGTCCCCGAGCAGGAGCAGGCACTCCCTGGCCAGCACCCCCAAGCTCTATATGCCGAGCATGATTCCAGACAGTATGGAATATGTGGCACTTCGGCCAGTAAGGGTCAGCTGTCCTTTTTGTGTCCCCTCCCAGCTTCTTGTGCAACTCCAGGCTCCTCACTTTCAGTATGAGAAGCTGAAATTTCCTTGACTCTGTATAAGCACTGCTCAGCTACAACTAAAACATCAGTGTGTTATCAACATTATTGTCATCCTAAATCCAAAACACAGCACTGTACCAGCTATTAGGAAGAAAATCAACTCTATCCCAACCAAAACCAGGAAAACTATCTTTGAATTATCTGCATGCCATCTGCAAAGACTTTACTCTTCAAAAGTTGGAGGTTTCCTTCTTTATGTAACCCTACATGTTTTTAAACACATTTTTACATGATTACCTTTTGAAATTAGGCACAATGGCAGAGATATTGAGTGGTTTTATTGGTTCTGCTAGGATGTTGGATGTGAGCCTAATTTGGTCCTTGTTATGGAGTGCCTGTTCTACAAGAGCATTTATGAATCAAGTCCAGTATTGCTCAGGGCAAAGTAAAGTGCTGATCATTCCATCTGAGGTTCCCTGAGTCCTTGCTCTGGGAGGAAGTAATTAAGAATAACTAAATGCTTAACTCTGACGTCCCATCCCAGCACAACATTAGCCAATGTACCCAGGAGTGTTTGCAGTGTCCTGCCACAGCCGTGTTTCCTGTTCTGGCATTCTCATCTCCACCTCCGTCACAGGCACCGCTGCATTCTGGTGGATCACGGGGTCATATAGGTGTCATATGGGGGACAGAGGAAGGGCAGGCACACTGAGCATTGCCAAAAGTGACAAGGGGACAAAAATATTGGTAATTTGCTTAGAAAAGTCAATGAAATTTCAAGGCTTGAAACAAGCAGACTTTGATGAGTATAGAAATATAGAGCTTGTGTTTGAACTAATGCTAAAGAAGTTTAAATACCTGTGAGGGTCTTGACTGATGTAAGTAGCTAATTTGTAGGCAGCTTTGAATGTATCACCCAAGGGACTGTATCCATGTCTTTGCACTGCATTACCCTTCAAAGAGATGCAACAGCTGTTCATTAAGGTGGTCTTATTACTGTAGTGGGACCCTCAGAGTTTAATATTCTTTAATGAAACTAAAATAACTCATGCACAAACCAGACTATCCAGCCAGTGAAGGTAAGGATAGCTGAATGGAATGAAAGAGTGTTTAAAGCAATGGTACAACAAAAAGAGGGATAAACATAAATAAGTCATTTGTCCTGCTAATCTTGAAACATTCATGCCCTTGTCCAGAACGAAAAAGTTGCCCAAGACAAGTAGGCTATTGTACTGAAAAATATTGGCTGCCTGATGATTTTGGAAAAAAATATGCCATGTTCACAAATACCTCCCCTGACCTGTTTATTAAAAAGGACAATAAATGACTGAGCAGTAAATATTCAGAGCCTGGGAGATTTTATCAGGCATAATGTTTCTGAAAAAAATTGTATGATACAGTTGGCTGTGGGAAGAACTACAAGTTCAGATCTTTCTCAGGTCAGCTGATTCTGTTCATTTTCTAATTCCATGTACAGTTGCTATTTAACATTTTGCCAATCTTCTGGGAAAGTTTGTCAAACAAAGGTTTTGAACGTGACTTGCACAGATTCCTGACTGCCTTTCACAGCCTGGACATTTTATGAAGTCCTTCACGGGTGACCGTGTTTTGTTTTATTTTTAAATGTATTCCATAAAGGAAGAATTCTGAACTAAGCCACTGTGATTGCACTTAATCAACTTGCAAACAAAACACAGAAAAGAATTCATTATATTACTATAGTGAATTCCTGCTATTTAAGGATAATGTCATTATGAATAGAGCTTATTGGAACAAAAATGCCTGAATTTATTTATAGATCTTATGTACAAATGAAAGGAGCAAAGTAGCTTAAAAACAGCCAATACACACGTTATGATGTTGGCTTTCCTAAAAGTTAGCCGCAGCAGGGACAAGTCACCAAGGGTGAGACTTTGTGCTCAGTGTTTTCCTCCATCTGCTGCTGTTGAAGTTTGAATGAAATCTTCATTTACATCACAGGAAACAGAATCATGTTAACACTAAGCTCTTCTGAAAATATGTACTTCTAACAAATGCAGAAGGCTGCAGCTAATTTGACTCCAGTGTTTCATCAGCACTAGGAAGCAGCATCTGAAAATGCTAAGCATTTCATCCTTGGAACTACAGAAATATTTTAGAAACCATTATCAGGAGTTCAGGGAGGTTGATTCCAGAAAAAAGGCAAATAAATAAGTTCTAAATAATGTCTTCTCCCCGTGTCATGTTCCTTAAAGGTACTTCTCTAAAAACCCCAATATGATAACAAAATATATTATTAATCTAAGATTCTTTTTATCTGCCTGGGAAAAAGTAGCAGCTTAAATAAATTACAAACAGAATTTTTTAGACCATATTTAATCCAATGGAAGAAAGATGAGCTACTTAGTGGTTTCAAATATTTTATACCACTGTGGTAATTTCTGGTGCCAGCATCCTACAAACATCTGTGCTGTTTCTCAGAAAGGAATGCTACAGGCACTGTATATGCTACCAAACATTCACAGCTTACAAATTAAGGTACTCTTGCTTCACTGCACTGATGTTAGTCAAGAAGAGCCCCACAGGAGCCAGTTGAGCTACCCCAGCAGATGAGTTAGATCAGAGTCAGGCCTTGTATCCCAAAATGTAATTCATTCATCTCTTGAAAATAAATAGTACCGTAATTCCATCTCTTTCATAATCAGGGGCATAGGCATTTCCTGGCCCTAGCCTCAGACATATATCATGTCAATTTATTGGAAGAACTGCACAGATTGACTTCTGAAAACTTTTGTTATTGTTGTTATTTACTTATGATAATTAGCAAACACGGTCTGCTAGTCACTGTCCCAAAGAGCTTACCTAGAGAGCTTTGTGCCTTGTCCATGGACTTCCAAGGGACATAAATTGAAGCCAAGGAGAGTTGCAAGATGTTTTCACTTGAGGGTCATATCCTAGCATGGAATCTATTTCAAGCTGAGCTGACTAGGAATTTGGCTCACTTGCACTTTGGCTGATGGTGGTGTTGCCCATCAGGATCATGATGACAAGTGAACAGGAAATTTCACCACTGCGTCATCAGAATGTTTCAGATTGCTCCAGGTGCAGCATGGAGCCAACGTCTCTGTAGAAACCCCAAGATGTGATACACAATGAAATCACTGTCTCTTGCTCTCCAAACAGTGGGCCTGAATAGGCTGTGGTGAAACCTCCCCAGGGACACAACGGAAGCCCAATCACTTCAGTCATTTAGATCTGCATAGTAGGAAACACTTCTGAATGTACTGTAGGGAGCAATTCCTCTTGGCAGAGTCTGTGTTAAGTGATGTAAGAGATGGCTTTTCAGCTCTTATTTCTATGCCTTTGAGGATATAGTGTTGCTATTTGCCTTTTTATGCAGAGGCCTGAGCCTCAGAAGGAATGATACAAAAGAGGAGATAATCAAATAACTGATTTCCTTGCATGCTTTCTTTGTATTCAAGAAGTGTTCAAAGGTGAGATGCTGGGCTAGAGGCAAACACTGATAGAGTTACAAGGAGCTGAGAAGCAAAGTGTTTATTGGTGTGCCTTTGGGTCTGCTTTCCATATTGCCACCTTCATATTTTCTGCTACACCACTATACACAGATGCTTTCCTTGAATAACACTGGAAATTTTTGAATCCATGTTCAAGACTTTTATGTGCTGTGACATCTACAAGGAACTGACAGATAATCATGGCTTTGCAGATTCAAAATGGGAATAGTGCAATTTAAAAAACTGGATACAAAATATTTGTTACTAATCAGATGGTGTTCAATGATAGATATACAAATGCTGTAATCATGTTCATGCTAGTTCTTGCTAAGCTTCTATCAGTCTTTTTTTTAGACATTTTTTTTCCTCTTCAACAAGTTTTTCATTAAGTAGATGGAGCTCTGCCAGAATCAGCTTTCATTCATGTTATTGTAAATCATGGTTGAAACCTGTGGTATTATTTCTGTTTTCTCCATGTACAACTTAGATGAGCTTTTAGGCTGTTGCCTTAGGGCTCAATACATCTCGATACTTTTTGAAAAACATCTGAAAATTGAAAGAACAGTTCTGAGGCTTCTTCCTTTTTCTTTCTTTCTTTCAGTCTCTCTCCTGCTGTCTCCATGCCCCCTTCCCATCTGCCTCTTTCCCCTCTTTCTTGCCTACTGCCCCAGGCTCATGTCATGTTCCCCAACTTTTTAAAAATGTAATTGTGATGAGCCAGTGAGGTAATTTGGAACATATCCTGTTGTCATGCTAGGTTTAGTTTAGCAAGCTGCAGCTTTCCCTGAGAGCTCAGCAGAGCTGCTTAGGGCAGTGTGACCATTTTCGCCCTCCTGTAGTCCATATTGGATGGCCCCCTGATTTTGCTCCAGCTAGCTGTCAGCTTTACAACCAGTGATGGCAAAGGAGGCAAGAAGGGTCTCCCCATGAGAGTCTAAGAGGACTTTTAATAGTTACATCTTGCCCCAGCGATCTGCAGAGGCAGAGAGACCTCAAGATCCCGGTTCAGGGCGGTTTTCTCGGGGGTTCAGGGGCGGTACATGGGCGGAGTTGGGGTACAGGAACCAAGAGGGAGAACTCAAGGGAGTGGCCAGGACTAGGGGCAGGGGAAAGTGTGTGTGTGTGTGGGGGGGAACAATGTGAAAGTCATTTAATAAATGAATCAGTGGGAAATACACCACAACAATCTCCCAGCACTCCAGCAGTGTTGTGGTAAAAAATCTGAAATACCCACAGTTCACAGTTGCTACAATGGCATACCTGCCATCTGTTTGTTCTCTCACCCGCAAGCCTGTTCACATATTAAAATTCTCTCATGTCTAAAATCATGCACACTGTTAAGCTTCATAAAGGCATGAAATGTGAGACACAAATAATAGCAACCTACTTATATAACAGCATTTGCACTAGGATTTTCTTGTTGCCTTAGGTGGAGTTCAAGTACTTGCTTTTGTATCTCCATTTTCAGGGAAAAATTATTGAATCTGAATTCAGTGCTGTTCAAGTATCCTGACTATCATTTTAAAGTGTCACAGACTTTTGATAGCTGGGCAATCTTATGCTAAAGTTGTGTTATATTATAAGAATTCAGGAGCATGGTCGATGCTAGGCTATTCAGTAAATTATGAAGACAGATGTGCTGTGAAAATACCTAAGTGATTGCATAGAATAGATATAGTAGATGACACAAGAACCCCAGACTGAGAATGGCTTCCAAGCCTAAGTAGGTTGCAAGTGAATCATTCTAAATTTCCAATTCAATGTGTCATAAATGCACTAAATAATTGCTATAGATGGCAATTTCTGCTCTGCAGCTGCTGAAGGTGCCGTCACTGGACTTAGAACAGTGATGTTCTCTAGCACTCCAACTGGGCTTACAAAAGTGAAGCACCTCCAGGATGTGCAGGCGCTCAGTATTTAGCCTGGCACAAAGTTGCACCATTTATCAGGCACTGTGCTTCTTCCCCTTTCCTTTCTTCTCTCTTCACATCACCCTGCTAAACCCAGCTCCACCACACACCTTAAAACAGTTGACACAAACCTTGCTTGCAACAGGGCGGCAAAACCTTGCCAGTGTCAGAGCCTTGGAAAGCCAGGATGAAAGATGGTGCTGAAGAGCAAGGCAGTTTCTGTTTTCACTTCTAACATCCTCTGGAAGCTGTACCTATCTTGCTCCTCCTGGTTTCTTCCTGCAGCTCCGTTCTGTCTCTGACCACGGGTGGAATAATCAGACCCTGCTTAGCACAAACTCTCATGTTTGGGGAAGCAGACATCAATTTTGCCTACGTTACAGGTGAGTTTTGAACTGATTCTTGTTACTTAGTCATGCGCTTCAAGTTTTAGCTCAAAAAGAATGATTTATTTCAGTTCTCTCTGCATCTTCCTCAGCAGATAGCACTGTCCCTTATTTCATCATCCTTTCATAAACTGAGTATTGCTTGAGATGGGAGATCACACAGTGAGTACATGCATTCCTCAAAGACTAATTATTTAAAGTTGGCTTCCAGCATTTTTTTGTGCGTATAGTCTGGGGCCAAAAGACATATCTCTCCTTAGTGTTTAGGAGATGCTAGATAAGGAGAAGTTGAAAAAAGCGTGCTGTGTTGAGTGCTGTAATTGCTGACACATTCCTGTGGTATACTTGATCATTAGAACAGCTCACTTAAAACAATATTTACTTTATAGAAAGGAAGTTGGTAATCGAGTTGTTGTGCTCTTCTGCTTTGCATTTTCAGTTTAAATATTCAGCTGGCATACAATGTATGGTTACTGGTTACCAGAGCATGTTGATTCAAATTTTCACTACCCAACTGCAAGCTGAATTTGTTGAATGGTGCTTAAGCACTTAATTGCTGCAGGTTTTCATGTGTGGGCCTTTTGGATTTTAGTCATGAATGTGGACCATTTTAAAATGCTGTAATCTATAATTACACTGTGATTAAAATGGCTGTGACACAGATTTGGATTTGGTCAAGTCTATCCTCAAACCACAGTGACCAAAATGAACTGGTTGTAGAAACCATGCAAGGAAATACATTATGTAAAGTACAAATCTAGCCCTGAAATATGTGAGGCTAAATATCCCATTTTGCTGTCTGGGGTTGAGCTAAACCTGTGCTATTGGTGAATCTCATGTGTTTGTGGCCAAAGTGTAAAGGGATATAGGGAAACAGTAGTCCTACACAAGTCCTTTCCCTCTAAGCTGATAACCCAAGCTGTTCCCACTATGGTCTTGTCACTCCCCATGACTCAGTGTCATTCTGGTGGCCCAGTCATTCTCAGTCTCAGTTGTGAAATGTCATCATCTCACTGTTGCCCTTGCTGCACAACAGCATGTGAGCCTCACCTGAATCCCAGTCTCTTCTCTCTGAGCTACTCCCTCTGCTCAGGCTGTCTGGGCCTATATCACCCTTCCTCAACTCTTCTGGGTGCTTTGGAAACCATCAGAATGCATTCAGAGGGGTTTATATGATGGAAACAAAATGAAGAGTAAAGGGAAAAGATCATCTCTATTCTGTGAAACACTGTTGTTTCTACTGTTTGTTTCTACTGTTGTTCCAGTAGAAAGGGCTCTTCTCAAAAAAGCCTAGTGTTGGTTACCATCTTCCATGAAACTTCTTTGAACAAGATTCTGTTCCAAGAAAATATAGAATACAGACTTCATTGTATTGGAATTCATTTGATCTCTCTTCAAGTTAGGTGTCTTGTCCGCATTCACCGTCTCTGCTCCTTTGGAAGGAAGGATACCCACACCTGAGGAAAGTAATTCAGTACACCTATCTGAAACATCTGCTTTAAGATGGGATTATCTGTGTCTCTAGAAGGTGTACAGAGTTAACTTCGGCAAGGTGCTAATCTTTTATATCTTGAGTAAGTCAGCTGAATCCTGCACAAAAGAGCAGAAGCTCTTACAGAGTGTGTTGGACAGGAGAGGGTTGCATTTCTAAGCAGGAATTTGCAAAACTATTTACTATGAGATAAATATTTTCAACACATACAATAAAAAGTTAGGAAATCACCCTGATTGAAGTCCTACTGGCTGTGTTAAACCTATGTGCCTTACTTAGTAAAAGTCACTGTCTTTTTTTATTACAGAAATGGAAAATGAATACCGCAAGACACTGTTGGAAAATCCCAAAATAATTAATGCAGATGTAAGTTGCCTGGGCACGTCAGTTAAAACTTTAAATCCTGCATACTTTATTTAAAAGACAAGTTAAATCTCACAAAACTATAAGATCCATTAAAAGAGATGTGTACTCATAAAAGTCATCTAGCCTGTGGACTAGAACTTTTGTCAGCAGTGACTCCTCGTGCTCTCTGGTGCTGTTGAATGAAATGCATATCCCTGCCATGAAACATTGAGTTCACACCATACCCAGATTTTTTTGTGAGGTCTGTACTCTTTCAACAATACTTTAGAATACTTTTTAAGCAGTATTCAAAGTCCCATGAGATCTGATGAGATACAATTCTTCCATGAATTAACATTGAAATAGTAGGTATGTCTGGACTGATCACCTAACTTGTCATCTTATCCTGAAAAAGGCACGTAAACAACTGGCAAGCCCTTTCTAAAAAGGATATGAGGGTACATATTTAGGTTAATACAATTTTGGTTGGTCTAACGTCAGGGAAGATGAACAGAACACTCTTCAGGTTAGTAGAACACAGCACTTGCAAAGCAGACATCTAATCACTCAGCTGGAAATCGTGCAGCAGTACCATGTCCAACTCCTTACTTCCAGTTTTAACATGTGAAATTATTTCTAAGTTGTCTAATTAATACAGAGGATTAAAAATTTCAGCTGATATTTACAGATGTTACCATATTGCCCTACTTCTACCGACATACACCTCTGCTTGCTTCGCCTCATGTTGTTTGAGATCTATTTGTAATCCAATTGCTCTCAGAAACTCTTCACACTGTGGAACGTTAAACTGCTCTGGCAGCTCAGGAAGAGCAACAGTGAAAAATCGTCAACATATTTCTTGAAGCTCCAGTTTTCTTTTAGACACTGCTATAGGACTATTGGATTGGTTTTCAAGCCAGGCTTCAAAGGAGTAATCCAGTAACAGAACTGCTTAAGATTTAATTGTTAAGCGGAGCAATTATTACATAGTGCTAATGTCTCAAGTTCAGCCTTCCAGTATTTTCTGAGCTTGAATGCATTGCACCAATAAATGGCCCCACAATTTAATGTAAGCAAAACCTTTTACTGGCATAAATTTTTCTGTAGTCACCATGAGTGAAAGAAAAAGGGAAGGATGGTGTTGATTCTCCTTGTGCTATGTCTCAGATATTGTTTATTCTGCAATGCATTATTTATTTTAGCTTGGTATTTCTTTTTAAAATGTCTTCACTAGACTAGACTGCTACAATTTTAAGCCTCACAGGGAAACTTTAGCAAGTTATGAATAAGCAGGGAGTGGGATTTCAATGTAATTCAGGAATGAGAACTAAGCAAAGAAGAATATTCAACCTTTTCATGGAAGGATTGAGTATTCTTTTCAAAGTCATATATCAAAAAGCCACATACAATGGAAACATTCTCTCTCCCTAGAACATAAAAGAAGAGGGAACTGCCTGTTATGTGTTCTGAAATGATCCCTTTTCATTACAAACTTCAGAATTTTTCTCTCTGGGGATTGCTGACTTCAAACCATGAAGAAAGGGAGAAACAACATCATACTATTTCCATTAAAAGCAGCCATGTGTAACCTATATTTTTTCCTTTCCTCTTTCCCCACCCCATTTCACAATAATATTTGCATTCCAAAAAACTTCATCTCTTTTTTTATGCACTGAGGTTAAGCAAATGAGGTTGCTGCTGACAGAGTTGTTCATACCACTTGCATGCTCCTTGTTTTAAGCCAGCACGAGAGCAACTGCTACGTCTGTGTGAAATTCATTAGAAAACAAAACATTCCGTCTTTCTTCATTTGGCATGATCCTTCTTGTTTACCATAATTAAGTTGTGAGAAAAATCATCTTACACATTAGGAATACCAAATTCACTGAGTTGTAAATGCATAAGCTAGAACTGACTGGATTATTTTGAATGGTCGCACATACTGTATATTCAGAAAACTCTTGCATATGTACAGTCAGAAAAGAAATAAGAATAAATGATTCAGAGAAAAGAAAAGAAATCTGGAGAAAAGGGAATAAGCATTATAAGGCAAAAGTTTCATCTGACTTTTAATAAGTGAAAAAATGTAAAATTAACAAAGAACAGTCAGTATAACACAAGGAATATAAAATAAAAAAGCAACATGGTCCCAGAGAAGAACTTTTCAAGGTTCAATAAGACTGGATCAAGAAGCTGAATTTGGATTAATCAATATTAGAAATACAAAATTACTGTAGGTAGAATTTAGAGAAGAGAGATACAAACTGAGTGTGAGACATAGACTAAAAAATGAAAGAGAAAGCAGCACTTACCATTCACATGTTGTTCTTTAGGTGTTCAAGGCAGTGTACAGACATTAACAATTAACTCCCATATAATATCTGTTTAAGGCATTTTTAATTCCCTTTTTACAAATCGGGACACTAAAGCAAAAATGTAAAATAGCTTGATGAAGGACCCCATAATAGGATGAGACCACTTTAGTCTCATTATTCTTCTGTTCATCCCCCCAGATGATAAAAGACTACTAATCAGAAGACCTGTTTAAAGCATACTATATAATGCACATTTCTATTTTCCACAGTCAAATCACAGCAATTACAAGGGTCATTCTTTATGAATTTCTGAAATATGAGCTATCAGAAAAAAGATAATGAGATAATAGTATAAAAAAATTTTAAAAGTCTGAAAAAGTTATATTAAAGATCACATATTTTGTAAATAAAAGCCAATGTGAAAACACATGGATTTGTCTGGGGGCCTGAGATGGTTTCTCAAAGCATATTTTACCAATCCTGTTGCTGTGCTTACTGAAGCCTGGACTCTTCCAACTCTAAGCATCCTGACAAAATGGTGCTAATAATATCCAAAGCAATTCATGGATTACAAGCAAAATTAGCAAGCGTATTTAACATTGGCATGTTGATGCAAATCCATGATGTTTGATGTAACTTGCTGGAAGCTTCAAATTACTGACCTTTGCAACATACACAGGGCAATTGCATTTCTGCAGTCACACAGAGATATGTATACGTGGCTGGAATTGCTAGAGAATATAAGGAAAAACTGGTTTGAGTTCATTAGAAAAAAATCATTTTCTCTGAGGGTGAAAACGAAATCTTGCTATGGGGTTGAATTTCAAAAGGTGCTCTACAGATGTTCATTGTTACCATCAGCATAAAGAAAATGGCACTTACAATACAATACGTTTGAACAGGATATAAGATTGCTATTGTCTCATCCTATTTGCTAGAATAACAACACAGTACTACAGCACTAATTTTGCTAAAGACTAATATTATCTTTTCTGCAGTTTAGGAGAGTAAGATTGGATACTGAAAACACTTCTATTTCTTCCTGGTACTTCCAAAGGTTAAGGCATGAATGTATTTCTTACATTCTTACATTGTCATTGATTCACTCTCCCGTCTATATTGGTTTTCAAAATGTTTTCAAAAATGTTTGCTGAATAGCTGTGGGAAGTGATCTGAATGTCCAGTATGCTCCAAGTGATGTTAGATTCTTCCTTTGTTTTGTGAAAACTGTGTTCTGTATTATCCCCAGCCTTTAAGTGGTTTATGATCTTTTCCCACTGCAAATCATCTGCAAAATTGATTAATATGCTTTCTTCCAATCATTCCTGAAACTATTGCACACAGAAAACCCCCAGAAGGCACCTTCTCCCAATTAGCAGTGGGGTTTTTTTGAAGGCATTTCTCTGCATTCCCATGCTACAGATTATGACATCAAACAATTGAGATTAGGATCAGAGTCTGAACAAGCAGGAAGGACATATGTTCTTAGGGGAAAAGATCTCACACACAGAGATATTTTCAGTAAATGGCAGATTATAAAAGCTCAGCAAAAGCCCAGGCTTTAAATTGGCTTGTTTTAAAGGCTGTTCGTTCCTCTGCCACTTTTAAAGCAACATTTGGTCCTCATGAACACAGAAAACCAATAGCATGTGACCCAGTCAGCCCTGCTGGAGTAGGCACCTCTTACTCATATGGAAGCTTCTGCCAGAACCCCATGCACACTGGTGCAAGTTTTATCATTTTTCCTGAAGAAGTGAGGTGACTTGCTCTCAATTAGATCTCAAACAGTTCTAAGATGCCCAAGAAGAGCCCTTTCATATGGTTCATCTCCTTTATTTCTGCCTCCAGAGGAAGAACAAACCAGGCATAGGCAGAGAGACAGAAGATGACAGAAAGCTTTTCCTGAGGGAAGGCAACTGTAGCCATTATGCTTCTGTCCATTCAAGTTGTCTTTTTTCTTGCATGGGTAAGGATGGGAGGAGGAGAGACATCTGGGGGTGCCACGCAGCTACAGACCTCTCCTTCCCAGGGCTGGTGAGGAAGGAGGTGAAATAAAGGCTAAATTCCCCCAAACTCTGGCTGCATTGAGATTTTTTTGATCCTTTTTAGGTCTGATAAGGCACAGAAGTAGAAGATTTGTCCTTGTTCTGGAGCTTCTGCTTTATTGAAAGCCCCATATTTTCTTGGGTATGGAGTACTGTGATAAGAAGAAAAGTAATCCCAGTTCCTGTCACTGGGGTGGTTCTTATATTTTCTGTGGGGTTTTGCATAGTACCATGCTCAAAGACAGGCTTCCAGGCAGAGGCCAAGCTCCTTATGTTAAAAGTTAGGCAGTAGCAGTTTATTTTTTAATAGAAAACTTAGCAATATGGGTCATGATTAATAAATAATGAGATCTAATATGTAGTTCTATAGGTAATTTTTAACATTATATGATTTTTAAGTTGATGGCAACATAAAATCATGTTTGATGTAGACAAGAGGGCACATTGGTTTGATGATGTAGAGTAGCACAAATTAGTTTGAAAGGTTGCCTCAGCATTTAGATGTCAAAAATATTTGTTTAGTTCAGTTACCTTGATTTGGGAGACTCACTTGCCTTCTTGTTATCTACTTAAATCAGGCACAGACTCATGGAAACACAACTGTGATGATATTAGAAATTAGGGCCTGTATTTTGAGAGTGAGTTATATTAAATAAGTTTCTCTAGAAGTAAAAAATTCTAAAATTTTGGGATCCCTTTTGTCTCCCAAAGCCAGTACCTCCTGGGCATTTTCCTCAGTGATGCATCTTTTTCCTATTAAAAAAAAATCTACACAAGTGGTGAGATGCATTTGAGCATTCATTATTTCCATGGTCGATAACACAAAGGCTGCATGACAATGGAAGCAGGAAAGCAATTTAACTTGCCCACACTATTAGGAAAGCACTGTTTGTCTAGTCCCAGTACATTAAAATGTACATGTTATTGTTTCAAATCACAGCTATCCCTGACTGAAGCTGAGAGAGTGGAACCAGCCAGGAGAGAGTAGTGAGAAGTGTCTTTTAACCTTTTCTTCTTGTCACTTGAAGAATTTTCTGTTTTCTCCATAAAATCTAAGGCAATGTGTAATTTTAGGGTTTTTTTTTAAATTACAGCATTTGCACTGCCTACATAAAAGGACATTTCATTAGTTCACTTGACATTTTACATAAAACTCCAAGCACATTGCAACCTTCCTTATAAGCAGTAATTTTTGGAATATGTTTTAATCAGTGTAAAACTTAAAAAGTGATCAGATGAAAATGTTTGTCTCTTAAAATAATACCAGTAAACAGTATGCTTAACCACTTAATTCTCTTTTGCTATAATTCAAAGGAAACAATTGATCTGATCCAAACATTTATTCATACTTAGAGGAGAAAGCTACCTTAAGACAAAGAAAATACTTTAATTCTGTGGTCTGGTCCTATATCATCTGGATATCTGAAAATATCATTCTAACATTTCCCCTAAAAGGGATTCTTTCATAGAGAAAACCAAAAGAAAAGGAAGTGGGAAGTTTGCTGGGCAATGCTTGTGTTTTGCGAACCTACAAACCCAGGCTAGAGTTGGTTTATTGGGTCAGATGATACTTCATCACATGAAAAAAACATCTTTAAGAAATTAAGCACATCCTAGTGGCTTAGTATGTGCATTCCATTTGTATTTGAATGACTTAACAATGGGTTTTCTTGAGAGGCAAAAGGAAACTTTCTTTCCCCTACTCTTCTGATGTTTAATTTTAAAGTTTTCCAACCGCATATGGTTGATGTGCTGGAGCAATGAAACCAAGAATAAGAATTTAGCGCTATAATTTCATGAACATTAGCAGACGTGAGAGCCCACTGTTAACTGGTTCACCCAGAAATCAATCTCTTGATTATAGATTGCTAGTTAAAAAGAATATGATCTGATTGATTACAGCAGCCTTCATTATGCCATGGATTAGAAGCTGAGATAGTAATTATTGTGCAAGAATAGGTATGGTACAAAGGAGAGAGTTAAAAGAGCATATGGAAATACAAAAATACAAATTTTATTGTATACAGATTTACTACCACCTGGAAAAACAGAAATAAAATTTTGTTAAGATAGGACTTGCTTCTGGAAGCAGAAAAAAGTGAACAGCACTTTTGAGGACAGCCCTGAACTAGGCACACTGATGTCTAAGAAGCTTGGGAGTGTTAAAATAAAAGGAAGATGGAAATAAAATCTAAGTCCTATAATTCTACAAGCTACTAGACCAGTAAAAGGAAGGGAAGGACATAAGCACAGGAATGTTTGAGTCCAAACAGATATGTTTATTTGATTTTTTTTCTACTCCTGGGACTTACAGAAAATTCAGGAAAGAATTTTAAAAGCTAGATTATTTTGATAGCCTTCTTTTCAAAATGGAAATCTCTCTTCAAAGGCCAAACAGTGTCTTCTTCCTGTTTGGCTGGGAAAATTCACAGAAAACTCTTGAAAATTCCACTTTTCTAATTTCAGCTTCTAGGTATTCCATGCAAATTGATCTGTGTGAATGATAATAAAGGCATAATTTGGGAGAGAAGAACTGAATTATACTTAGGCCAAGGGCTGAAGACACAGTGAGGCAAAAGTGAATTAAAAAAATTAGCAGTCGATTTGAATTCTGTGGGCAGAGGGATAATAAATGAGTAACGTTAAGAGAGAGGAAGCTCCTTAGCAAATAACATGTGGTCTGACTGCAGTTTTCTAGGCACTGTGAAGTTCAGTGAATATGGCTTCAGGAGTCCATTAAAATGAGAATTACAGTAGCTGATGCAGGAAATAATTATGGTGCAACCAAGAAGGATTTTTACAGAGATGGAACCTGGTAACATTTCAGAAAAAGTAGCAGAAATTCAGATAAGGATTTTTTTTTTTTTAGTCGAAAAACAATCACATATTTGTAGTTTCAGAAGTTAAAATTTGAGATACAGAGAGTAGAATTGGTGCCTCAGTGATGGAACATTTCACTGAGAAAATAGCTTCATTCAGAAAAATATAGTACACAGAGAAGCTGAAAATCTGGGCAAAAAAAAAGTAGGGAATGGAGATAGCAGAGAGGTGCTTTTCTGATCAAAGAGGGATCTTCAGCTGCTGTTCATGAGCACTCATAATAAATTCATTTCTTGAGCACACAGTGAGAACATCTTGTTCTTGGTTTGACTCATATCTCTCTAGCAGCACCTGCATTCCTAGTTAAGGCTTTACTTCTCCTTGTCTTTACCTTGAGAGAGCGTGCAAGGTGCTTCTTTATCTTCCTCAGGGTGAGTCATGGCCAGTATCAGCCCCAGTCATCCTTTGCACACAGAAAAGAAAATTTGATCATCTGGTTCTTTTCTTACAATGCTTAACTCACAGAAGCAAACTCCTAAAACACATGGCAACTCACCGGAACGTATGATTTTCAGTTGCACCTTGTCTCTGGAAAAACATTGGGACAAAGAAAGGAATGCAGATGTACTCAGTTTACACACATCACTGACAAATACCATTAAAAGCAAGGCTGACAAATAGAACATGATGGCATTTTCATTATTGTCACCTGCTTCTATACAGCCTAGAATTTTATACAAGGTCTAATAAAATCTAGTGGCAGCTTTGCAGTGCATTCACCAAGTTTTAAAACTTTAAAATTTAAAGAAAATATTCTTTCTCTAAAATAGAACTTTTGTCCTAAAAGTATTGAAGTATTGATTAGCAAATATTTTTGTCCCAACCATAACAATGCTTGTGGTTTTTTCCTCAGTTTTGTTTTACAAAATGTCCACATTTTTAGGATAATACACTTTTTACGTGCAATTATGTATTTATAATTCTATTTTTCAATTTAAAGACAATGATGGAAAATTTCCAATTGCTCAATCATCTCTAGATTGCCCACTCATATGAAGGGTAAAACATTTTAAAAACTGTACTTTCTCCACACCTTTACAGCACTTTATTTTTCAGCCTAAATAAATTGGACACATCAAAAGACTTTGTGTTACTCTTCTTGTTTCATCCTGTGTCAATCTCATCACTTCATGATACACAGCTCTTCCTTCCTTCAACAGTTCCCTTCAAAATTTCTACAGTACTTTCTGACTGTAGCAGGTCCCTGGTTTTGAGATGTGTTTATATAATTTGGTGGTCCTAAAAACCTGACTCTCCTTTCTTACTCATGTTTACCGAAATCCCATTTTCAATCCCCCTTTTGACATTATTTCTACCAGATGACATGGGAGAACACTAATTACGCTTCATAAATTCCCATGCTTAAGCATCAAAGAACCTACACCAGCCCTACTGGCATTGCAAGTCATATTACATCTTTTGTAGATTGATACACATCTGCAGGGGGCAAGGTCTTTCTCATACATCTTTAAAACTGTGGCTTAAAACTTAAAAAAGAAGAATTAGCATTTTAATACAAACACAAGAACATCGTTTACTTGTGAAAATGCACTGAAGTCATCCAGAACAGCATACTCCAAACAAAAGTACACCACATAAAACATGCTCCCTCTGCGGCTACAACTCTTTCTGTTTCATGTATATAGATGTTAGTGTGGACAGTATGGGGAACATCTCATGTTGCTCTCTGATGACTACTGAGAAATACTACTGAGAGTCTCTTCTCCTGGTGTCTCTCCCTCTGCATTCAGCTCAGATCTCTGCTCCACTGCAGGGAGTTTACAGTATACATTACAGGGACAATGGAAACTTCTGGAGGAGTGTTTAGAGGACCCACAGAGGCTCAGGGCTCTTTGCAGAAAAGGAGGTGTTTATGCACATAATTCCTGGCTCTCAGTAACTTCAGTGGGAGCCACAGGGCTGTATGAATCGGGAAGGTGGGGGAAGAAGGCTCTGTGGATGAGTGATACAACCACAGAATACACCAGACAAGGCTGGTGGGTCACCCATCCTCACAGGAGATATTAAACTGCCCTTGGGGTTAGGTCATTGTAACCAAGTCCTGTCCTTATGTACATAAAAATCTGACCCTCACAATGCCTATATTTCCTACCCCACAGAGGAATTTCAGAATCTCTGTGTGGTCCCTCAGACTCCATGTACTGTAGATTAAGTCCTATCTCAGCATTAGCCTTAGTGCAAGACACTTTTGAGTAGCACCTTGGCTTCCCCACCCTATGGCACCCAAAGCAAGGATCAACCTAAAGTTAACATGCTAACCTTGCCTGCAACTACAACTAGAGGAGAGAGAGCATGCTCTCTGCCTTGGAAAATCCATTCCACAAAACATAATTTTTGAAGCAGCAACAAGCAGCTGTTCCCCAATTGCTTGTTGTTTTTTTTCTGCCTTCTGAACCCAGCACCGACATAAAAGGCAGAGCGAGTCCCTTTCACACTAAGATATAGTCTGGCACTCAGCACAGCCTCATAGGATGTGGGGATTAGAAAGGAAAAAGCCAAGCTCAGGTCCTCCACAGTCTAGCTGCATAATCTAATTGTGAAGTTATTATTTAAAGGGACTGATAAAAACCAAACCAAGACAAACAAACCCCAAAAATCAGTGATGCTGTTTTAAAGTCTTAAAGTTCATTCACAGCAGATATTTGAGACTGCTCCAAGAACACTTTTTGATTAAGCATCTCTGAGGACCTAAAAGAAGGAAAGACACTTGTTTAGACCTTGATCACTCTTAGAAGTCAATTGGAACTTGGCTGCCTGTTTTTAGGATATAAAGTTTCTATAAATTTAGGTGCCACCTGGATGAGGTTGAATATGCAAAAGGACTTCTAGGATTTTATCTTTCCACCTCGTTGATCAATCTTCTCTCAACTTCTGTTTTCTTCCTCTAGATCTGCTGACTTTAGATTTGTTCATGGAATGAGGAAAGACTGGGATATGCCTTGCAGAAGGAATGAATTCTCACAAAGTTCATACATTGTGCCATTTTTCTTCCAGGTAATGGAAAGGTTTTATGGTATTTGTGCTTTTTTTATGAAGAGCTTTTCTGCAATCTTTTTTATGGAGAGAAACTGCTCTGTTAGTTGACAGAGACGTGAATCAAGAGGAATTGGTCATGGGAAAACATGCGCTTCTACATGAACCCGAGCATGAAAAGGAGAGAAGAGGAAGAAAGTGTCATAAGGGATCGCACTAGGGAATTTGATTTTTTGATTTTATGTTTCTGAGAATACGAGGGCATGAAAAGTAAGCTGCGTTGTTCATTAAAGAACACAATGTTGTTCAGGCATGACCCTGCTCCTTCCCAGTCAAGACTGTATTGACATCTGATCTGATCTGGGAAAAAAAATGGTTGATGAGAAAAAGGATTTCAGTGAATAGTTTTCCATTTAAACCTAGTGACAGCAAGACAATAGGGAGATATAAGCAGCTTCCTTAGACCTAATTCAGTAAAGGTTTAAGGAAATAGAAAGGCCCTCAGAGGGCTGATGCAGTCTGGTGGCAGGTCATAGCGGGCTTCCAGCACTTCTACAGAAGATCTGTTACTACTTAAAAATAGCAGACACTTGTAAAAATGTAGCTATTTCTCATCAGCTTTAGACTGGTACTATTTATTAGTTTAGACGCCACTGATTCCAAAAGGCCAAGGCAGTTCCTACACAATTAGAAGAAAAATATGCTTTTAACTCCCAGGAAAGTTTCCCTCCCAGCTCCCAGTTTCCCGCTCAGGCTCTTTTGTGAGGCGAGTGGTGAAACTGGCTTTTGTGAAGAAGAACCACACATGCAACCCAGACTCTTTGGACAAGGCGTCATCATTCATGTTGCTCGCATGTTGACAAACACTTTGGTTGTGTTGCTAAGGCAATGGTGCTGGTGTAGCAAACACATCCCTGTTAAACACCCCCCAAGGGCAATAGGGACAGAGGGCAGGAGAACCAGATGGTTCCACTCATTCCCAGCAGCTGGCCACTGCTCTGTGCAGGGCTGACTGGGAGCTGCTTTCCAGCCGGACAGCCAGTTCAGAAGGCTTGTGGGCTGCTTTTCTTTAATTACCTCTTTTCGAGAAACATATCAAAGGCCATTTTCTTCTTCTAAGAAACACATTCAGTCACTTGAAACATTTCCAGGCAGTGCGGGCTGCAGCAGCAGTGTGAGAGATCACAGGGATGTTGAAACACAGATGTGCAAGGGGCAGGAGCAAGAGGCAGACAGTGGCTGGGGCTTGCAGACATAAAGGGCTGCTGCACTGCCCCCCTTGGCCTTTGCCAGTGGCCTTCCAGAAGGCACACCTCTCCATAAAACCCTAGGTATCTGAACAGTCTCATGTGTCTGTGGTGAGGGCACAAGAGCTGTCATGGGAATGGGAGCAGGAGAGCATGTTGACGCCAGAAAAAAAAGCAGCCAGATGCTTTCCTTTCTCTTCTTTTCTTTTCCACACAAAGGTTAGAAAAAATAAAGTGAGGTGTACCTGCTTTATTCCATTCCTTTTATTTCCATTTCTCATTGCTTGAAGGTGGGAGAGGGAGGTGGAGCAGTTTGATTGAGGGGGGTGGCCGCAAAACGTGAGTTTTTCATCTCGCCTCCGTGTGCGGATCCAGTTTCCTGTCCTTGATCCCAGGTTATTTTCTCCTGTCAGGAGACAGCTGGTTTGGCAGAGCTGAGCAAGGGCTGGCTCTGCAGGCAGAGCTGGGGTGCGGGGCTGGGGAGGGCTGCCATGGCCAGGCAGCAGGAGCTGTGCTTGAGGCCACGTGTGGGTGTCCGGCGGCAGCGAGAGGTCCTGTGAAAGCTGGCGGGACAGCCTCCCCTGGCCGCCCTCCAACCCACGCTGTTCACAGGCCTGTTCTCAGCCTTGCCTCGTCCACAGAATCCAGCCAGGAACAGAACGTGAATCCCTTTTTTATTGGCCTCAAAGGACTCCTTTGATGGGCAGGCCCACGCCTGCCATCTCTCTTTGATCCCCCGCTGCTGGGGGTCATGCCATCAGTGGCAGGTGACATTCTCTCCTCCCACAGGTGCCCTGAGGGGGCCTGAGCCCCGGGAAAGGGCACAGCCAGGTCACAGCACCTCCACTGGGACCTGTGCTCAGGGATGAGCCCTGCCTCCCTCACAGAAGCAGCTTGTGGGTGCTTGCCTGGTGTTCACAATATGTTCACCTGGCAAGTCTTTCGTCTTTCACCCCACAACTGCCCTAAGAAAGGCTTTTGGAGAATGCCTGCCCCTCCAGAAGGCACAGTAGCTGATTTCCCCAGGAAATCCTGGCCATTTTGGGCCCCTAGAGTGGCCATCAGGGAGGCAGGTGTCCCCCCAGTGCCACAGCACAGGCAAACCCACACAGCAGTGGCGCAAAGAGGCTCTTTGGCATCGTGTGGTGTCTGGGTTTTGTGGCTGGGCTTTGGAGACCATATATCCCAGCTTTTGTGCACCTCAGCAAAGGAGCAGGAATTGACTCAAGAAAAATAAGTAAGGACTTTTAAAGACACGTTTATTTATGGACAGGCTTTCACGCATGCATCTTACAGCACTCGGCATAAAATATAATTAAATCAAGCATCACACTGAATATGATTCAGAAAATAAAAATGTCTTTAAATACAGTTTAGCTGCCAGCAGCTCAACATTCTTCATTCCTCTGGGGAAGGAGCAAGGGAGACATGAAGTTATGTGACTACAGAAGCCACAAGACATGGGTATTTTTAGAGGAAGTACAGCTGGGGGAAGTAACTGACCTGTGACAAGGGTTTAATACAAGAAACACTCCCGAAGACACCCAGCTCCTGAGGGCAGTCAGGAATCCTTAGTCAGGCCCCTGGGAGAAGGATGGAGAGGGAGGTCAAGATCCACCAGGCTCAGGCTCCCCATGCAAGCATACCTCCACCCAAACAGATCTTCAAATGCTTCTATTGGCAGGCCTGTCTGAAGGTTGGTTAACATCAGTAAAACAGTGTGAGATCCTGAATGCCTGCCACCAGTTTTCTGTGATTTCTGCCCCTTTTTTTTCTCCATTCCCATTCAGGTCTTCAGGCAGAGAGGCAAGTAAAGCTGTCTTGGGGCCCCTGCAATGTCATGTAACCAGAGACATGGAGGATGCTTCCTGCAGTTCCATACCATATCTTACAGTGCCTGCTACCAAACCGGGGCAGTCAGAGATTGGTTAGTGCCCTGAAAAAATGGAGATGTTTTTCTGCATTTGTCACCTTTATTGCCACCAGCATTGAGATGAGCCAGCACGCTTGCTCACAGTGTCTGTTGAGCAATCAAGGATTCAGCAGAAGCTGAAGTAAACTCAACCAAAAGCTGGAATTTTTTTCTTTCCTCCTCATGATCATATTTGCCAAGTCAGAAGAATACTTTCCTGAAGGTAAATACCTGTCATGCCATAGAGCTGGAAAGGATGGTATAGACTCACCTAATTTTTTTACCTATGGACATTTTACCACTTGTGTGACTTTTCAAAGACTTTTGCCAGAATTCTTTCCACTAGACATACAAGAACAAGGGTGTTTCTCATGGGATGCAAAGGGAACTTTATTTTAAATACCTCTGGAAAATAATATGTCAGTCTAAAAGTGTCCATGATTTTCCCACATTCTTCACAGAAACATAGGGAAATTTCAGCCTTTCTTCCCTGTTAGTTTCATATTTTATGTTTATTATCTGAACATTTTCTAGGGGAAGACTCTCAAACTCATTTTCACAGAAATGTTGTTCCAAACCAGATGCAAGAGCATGCAAATATTCTGTGTCAGGTTGTTTTATAAACAAATTAATATTGTAGATTTTGGTATTTCTTATGTATTAAAAGTCATCTCAATATAAGCAGCATAATAGGTACCTTTCCAGTTTTTTAATTTCCCCATTCTGTTTGCAAAAGAAAATGCAATTCTGTTACAGTTCCCAATACCAAAACCCAGAAAGAACATAAAAAGAGTGAGGATGAAACTTGTTTAACTGAAGAATCTATAGGGTAAAGTTACTCTTAAGAAAATCTGGTTTGAGATTACAGATTTATGAAATCAAAGACCTGAAGTGATAGATTAATGGCTATAATTGAAAATTCTTGAAAATCAGAATTCTTATTTTTTGTCAGAAAAGCTAGATACTTCACTTGCATAATTTTAATTTTACTGCTGTAGCTCGATGTCTTTTTAAAAATGAAAACTGCATGTAGAAGAGTGATGCATGTTCTTGCTATTTCATTCTAAATGTGTTTTCCAAGAGGTTAGATTCTACTCTGAGCTGCTTTTTCTTATATTGAGTGTTTAAATTTTTTTCTAAATTCTTGTATATGGTGAATGGGTCCTCTACTTTGATGGATATCCTTTCTACTTTGCATGCCTGTAATTAGACAAAAAATGATACAGACATCAGAAAATGAAGCCAACTGAAAGCTGTATAATAGTGTGTTATACAAATACAGGTGCTTTAAATGTAGTATTTTTAGTCTTGAGCTTCATCTTCCCATTGCACCCTGAGAGAACGGTAACAGGTCTGAAGAGTCAGCCTTCGAGCCAGGATTTCTTTGCTGAATTGACTGGAACTTTGACACTGATTTTGCAAGTGACATGTCTGAACCCTCCACTGCACAGGGTCGAGCTCTGCCACATATTCCAAGTTATACACAACCCAGTGGTTTCCATCATGGGGGAAGAGATGGTGGCTAGGCCAATGCATTTGATGTAGGCAGTGCATCTACTAACTTCAGTTTCCACTAATATACAGACAAATACAAAACCAACAAGAAGACAGACAAACCCATAAAGCTCATAAACAGACTGTGTGTGGTCGTATATGGTCTTATATTTAGGTACACAAATATGTACCAGTAGTCAGGGCACCAGGTGTTGGCCACCAGCCTAGGTGTTGGCTGCTTGATGTGCATCTGCAGGTTTGGAGGAGGAAAGCAGTCAAGTAGTGCAGTAGGATGGGGAAGATGAAAGGTGCTACAGTGATGCAGGAAAGTATTCAGATTGCTGTGCAGAACAGGTGTTCTCTTTCAACTTCCTACATTTGAGGAACTTCCCTAAGGTTTTTTTCCTTTCTGTCTATTTATCTGCAGTATGGTGGTCTGAACAAAGAACAGAAAAGGAAAAAAGAGCACTTGCAAATAAAATCTCAATATTGAACATCCTTTATAATGCTTGCAGATATAACTTTGTCTCCTTGGAGACCTTAAATTCTGCCACATATTAAGATAACTTGATCTGCAGAACTGAATCTTGTGACCAGTGTAAAACCTACAGGCACAAAAATCTGGAAGTGCTGTTTAAATTGGCTCTGACATTATCCAACTGCTCTTTTTCAGGTACCTAAATGCAAGTTTGTGAAAATGACATCTTGGCTCTCAAGGCTAAAAAATGCATTTGGTGTTCCTTACTGATCACCAGACATCTCAGCTTTGTCCAAAAGCATGGCTGTGTTTTCCCATGCACCAGGAGGAAATGGAGCGTCTCATTGCCCTACAGCTGTGACTCCACCAGCAGTGAATAGGCGATGACAGATGGGACGTTGGGTTTGGAATTCACACAATTTCTGAAATCCCATGTGCTTGCTGGTGGGCATGGCAGCATTTCTTCTCATCATTTTACACCCAAAATTTCCTTCTGCTGGTTTATCTTAGAACAGATTAAGACAATTGCTATACGTGTATGTATACATGACTATTATTTGAAAAAAAATCTCAGATATTTCCTGCTCTTTTTCCACTCCTGCCTCCCACCATAGACCAGCCCAGCCCACCCTGGGGAAACACTCTTCATGCTGAGGGCATGCATTGTGTGGGTGCTGGCAAGTGCTCAGGGGTTACGCCAGGAGGGAGGCAGCAGCTGAGTCAGAAGTACTGCGGTAGCACTGGGCTGGGGGCAGTCAGCAAAGAAAGAGCAGAGTTCTTCTGTTTCTGGCTGTTAATGAGCTTTTGGGTGGCAGTGCTGTTCTCATCAGGACTATTAGTTTTTACAGGCTGCCCTTTGTTGACTTTAGGCTTGTTTTCCTTGCCATGCAATACAAATATTCTCAGGCGTTAAGCTTTCCTTACCCCTACTGCCTTCTTTTCACGTGGGACCATGTAGGAGCTAAATTTAAACTTGATTGATAGCATTTAATCCAGGGAGGGTCAGGGTGCTATTTTCCTGTTAAACATTCTCTGGTTTGCTTCTTCTGTTTACAATCATGTCTTTAAAGTACTGTAGTCAGTCCTCCTTCCCAATGAAATCTTTTCTGCTTTCCTTGCCGCTGTGGGATAGTTGCTCTTAATTATGTGGAGCCTCATGCCGCTTTGTCTGATCCTAGATGGAAAAGAACAACAGCTATGGGCCTTTAAACCAGATGATGCCATGACTTACATACTCCCTCCCATTATAATAGATCACAGGCCTTGAATCCCACTGATGTAAACCACTAAACATGGAAATACGAAAGCAGTTCTGCTTGTGTTTTCCCTTTCCTGACAGTCTTTGAGAAACATCTTCCTTGAGCAACCACATGCTCAGCATAACCATATGAGTTCATTTTTATAGCTCTGAAGACAACAATCTTAGTGTCTGTCTCAGTACTGGATTTAAGTAAAAATTTTCTCTCTACCAGATGTCTGTGCAATCTTATACACGTTATTTGTACATATTTTGAGCATGATACCTCTTGCTGATGTCAACTGACTGCATAAATAGGCTTTTACTGACTCTACCTAGTTTATACTGTCATTGCCTCAGTGACAAAACTCTGACATTCTTAGCAAGGTGGAGGGGTTTAGGGCTAGAAAAGGAAAGGCATCCTCATTTAATGCTTTACACATTTTCCCTTTTTTCCTGGAGAATATATGTTCTTTTATTGAGGACTTACAGTCTTCTGTTTTCAAAAATAATTCCTCCAGCACTGATAAAATATGCATACATGCACACACACAAGAGCAAGTGAAAGAAAAACACCTGAACCATTATGTGAAGTTGGAATTCTTTTTAAATGTTTAAAAAGCCCTTTTCATTTGTTTGCCACTATAGTCATGTTGTATTCTTCATGATGCATCTGCAGTGTTCCCTGAAGTACACTGACAGTAATCTGCCTACACATGTGTACAAGGATAACTCCTCGGTGCTTTTCCACAGTATGGTTCATCAGGGTTAGGGATTAGATTTTATGAGTTGTTGACAAATCTAGCCTAAAAAACATGTGTCCTCACTGACAATGTTTGAGTAGCTGGTATTTTCTGTTCAGACAACCTGTGAAAAAAGTGTCTTTAATATACAGAATTTTGAGTATAAATTATTTTTTAAATATATAATGGCAAAGAGCTATCTTACAATCTAGAACCTTGACATTTTGTACAGATGGTTCTTAATTAACCAGCTGCTACTGCAAGAGCTGAAAAGTGTATTTTCCTGAGGAGCTATGCAGCCATGTGTACGCACACTCAAACCCTCATTCAGAGGAAGAACACATTCAAACAAGTACATCCCTTGAACTGTGCTGTTAGAATATTTAGGGCTTAACTGCTGGGAAACAAACAGCAGTAGACTGGCTTATGTGTTAAAATGATACTGGATGAAATATCATTTGTCAATTGGAAGTGGAAAATTTGGAAACAGAAAATTGTTCTCCTGAGAAGTCCAAAAACAATGCAACACACCCACCCCCCACCCGAATCCCTCCAAAAGCCTGACAAGAAACCATGAGGAAAATACTTAGGAAGAACTAGGGACTAGTATTTGTCCAAGACCCTGTGACCCTGCGAACTGCTTGAAAATGGAAGAAGGGTCAACTCATTTTTCAAGAAAGAATCACAAGATAAAAGATAAGAAGGTCTCTGCATCTTACATATCCAAGAAGAGGGCTTCACTTTACCTAGTTTAGTTGAATAAAAATTCTTTGTCTATCTGGAGTACTTTCAGCTGATTGTATCAGCATGGGATGCAGGAGTGGCCACTGGAATGTCTGTACTAGTTGCGAGCAAATGTCCCTTTTACCTGGTCTTCCTTCTCCATAAGTGTCCATAACTGGATGATAAAGGGTAAATAAGGACAGGACAAGAATGTATGATTCTTCTCTCTTTCAGTCCTCTGCCATGTCCAACTTTTTTTGAGTGAGTAGAATATTTGGGGACCTGATGCTGTTTGTTTGTTCAACAGCCTTCAATGGATCCTTGCTCCTATTACTTCTCTAGTCTGTCTTTGTGCCCGTATGAACTCTTGGACAAGAACAGCTGTAGATCTTTTTCCCATGAAGAACCATTCCCTCTTGTTTACTCCAGCCCTGGATCTTACAGCCTTTGTATGATGGTTCCTACCTCATTTATGGGAGTAGACAATTAAAAGTTAAATCCTCCTTTAGACCACTCATGATTTTGTAGACAACTATCATATCTCACCCAAGTTGAGGCTACTGAAGGCTACTACTGCTACTCAGCTGTTCCTCTTGGAGAAGATGTTTCACATCATTCTCATCTTTATTGCACTTTCAAAAGAAGGAGACCAGTACATCACACACTGATATGGCATTTAGCTTCTGGACTGTCTAGAGGGCATGCTGTGCCTTCCTGATGGGCTAGAATAATTGGTTTTGAGTTCTTCAGCATTTGCTTATTGTTGCTCTTTTGGATTACTTATGTTTTTGTACTCAATTTGCTAAAATGCGTATTACAGTGTATGTTCCTTGCCTGGATACAACTTCATCTTTTTGGAAGAGTATCTTTTGTCTATAATAAAGAGCCCGATTTTGCTATTTAATCACATCAGCTTCCCTTTAACCTTTTTCAAGGCTTAACTAACAGATGACAAATAAGGAACAAATAGCAAGATTTCAGCACCTAGTTCTGCACTATTATCTCTATCTCATTGTTAGCAGCATGTTCTAGCTTCTTTTGAACAAGTTTCTTTAAAAAAAACAAACCAGCACCTAAAATCAAAGCCACAAAACCAACAAATCGATTGGAAAAAAAACAAATTTCCTTAAAAAACACACACAAAAAAACCAAATCCCAGAAACCCACAGTTATCCTTTGGAAGCCAAACACAATGTTTTGGATTTTATGATCTTAATGTTTTGAAAGACATCCAGTATAAGCACATTAGAATCATGATACATGGAGATGATTGGCAGCCCCAAAGGGATTTCATAGAATCATAGAAAGTTAATGTGTTGGAATGGACCTTAAAGATCATCAAGTCCCAACCCTCTTGCCCTGGGCACGGACACTTCCCACTAGACCAGGTTCCTCAAGGCCTTATCCAACCTGTCTTTGAACACTGCGACATTTGGGGCACCCACAACTGTTGCAGTGGGGATACTGCAACACGCATATATCAAACCAGGAGTCCCGTGGAAAAGAAACAAATATATACGGACGGATTCTTGCTAGATGTTTCAGAGATGTTTATTTCCCCAGCCGCATGGCCGGGCTCTGCTGAGGGACTCTGCCACAGTCACAGCACCCGAGCTGCTTTGCCCGCGCAGGGGAACACAAACCAACCCATGGGGAACGAGGCTGAGCAGGGGCAGGGAAACCCCGTGCCTCCCTCAGGGCTCCCGGGGCGGGGGGAGGAGACCCCAACACACAACCTCCCTCAGCAACCTGTTCCAGTACATCACCATCCTCACAGTAAAAAATTTCTTCTTAATTTCTAACTTAAATTTCCCCTCTTTCAGTTTGCATGCATTACTCCTTGTCCTATCTCTACAGTTCCCAATGAAGAGTCGCCATCTGCCTTCCCTGTAGGCCCCGTTCAGATACTGGAAGGTTGCTATGAGGTCTCCATGCAACCTTCTCCAGGCTGAACAGCCCCAGAACAGCCCAACAGAAGGTAGTGATGGAGGGATCATGGCTTTGGCACAGGTTTGCTCACAGACTGGGCTAAGGCAGTCATGAAACCTCACACTTGATTTATAAACACTAATTATCTTTTAATGTTACCATTGCAATTAATACTCTATTCCAATTTCTTTGTTTATATCTCTCCCTGGGGGAATAATTTATATTTTCATTGTGTTTCTTCATAGAGAAAAGATTAAGAACTGCATCTTAAAAATGCATGAAACCCTAGTAGTCCCTTCATACCCTATTTTAAATCAGTTGGTGTTAAATATCTCTCAATAACATTACCCTAAATCTTAGTCTGTGGCTAAAGCAGAATTGTCTAAGTCTGAACACCAGTGTTTCCTGAGTGCAGATTTAATGAGTGTGGAAGGAAACCTGAGCATAGCATTGAAACTCAGGTTCACACCTTTGCTATTCTACACGCAAATGTGAATTTCTGATAAGACAGTGATGATGTACACGAGGGGTTCTAGCAAAAAAGCAGCTGACTTTCAGTTACTGGGCTCCTACTGAGTGTGCTGGCCTCTTTAGGAGAACATCAGGAGGCAACTTGTCTACTAATAAATGACAGTTATGAGAAACATCATGATAACACACATAAAAGGCTAACATAGAAAAATGTGGGAAATTCACATTTTTCAGATCTTCAACTTTGAAATGAAGACTCAGCTCATGACACTGTGTGAGATTTGCTTTCTCAGAGCAACTTATACAGAAGACAAAACTATACAACCTCCTTTGAATGCCTCATCTTTAGTCTCTTAACCCTCATGTCTTTTAAATGAAGGCCTTTATGTAGTAGGTCACAAATGCCTGAGTTTCCAGGAAGTGCTTCTAATAAAAAGCAGTTGTGAAGGATTCGATAGCACTCAATAATTTATGGCTTTCAGATCATCCTCTTTCCTGTTTAATGTACCTGTTACACATCGGCTTTGCCCAAGTTCAGAATTATGGAATAATCATTCTCCCCCTCTCTTATTACTGATGGCAATGACAAAACTGTTACTGGTTTCAATGCTGTAGAGTTAAACCCAAAATCACCAGAGGTTCTCAAAGCAGCTAATAATGAACAACAGATAAAACCCCCTCTTCCTCCATCAATGTATTGCTAGGGTTAGTTAGTTCATGTTGTTTGAAGTTTTGTAGGTCACACCTGAAGTATAACCTGTATCTGTGTGCTCAGGACAAGACCCAGTATTGACTGCAGTAAGTGGGCATCATCCTCTGGTTTTGAATATGTTGCTTTGGAAACAGGTTTTCCTGGCATTTCTGGGGTACTTTCCTACTACTTTAAGATAATCTGCTTAGAGTATTTATCTCCTCTCCCTCTCTCCCTCTTTTTCATATTCATTGAACCAAAATGTCCAAAATTAAACTAACGGATATGGACCCTACACAGATGCCAGGGTAGAATGTCAAACACTTCCTGTTTTTACACCAAGACTTAAAAAGACTTTCTTCCTCTGCTTCTGTGTCTACGAACCACTTCAGAGTTGTCATTTTGCTAGACTTTGACAGCCAATATCTGAACAACCAACTTGAGCTCTAACAGCACAGCCATAGGTAAGATAACTTCTGTAATATTTATGATGATCTGAAACAAATTACTTGGCAAAAATATCTTTCATTAAATGGGAAGACAAGGTGTCCTGTGAGGTCTCAAAAAGTCCAAAATTTACAGCTTCTGTCTTGGATCTCTAAGTTTCATCCTGGATAATAAAGGAACAGAATAGTGCAAAAATAACCCACCCAAAACTTCTGAGTGTCTTTCAGTCCACAGCAACTGCCTGAGGGGCAGTTTTGTCTATTATGTGCTTTTCTCATAGGCTGTTTCTGGTAAACAGTTTGCCTTAAAAATGTCTGTCATTATTGTCCCTGCACTTACAGGGAATGCTTTTATTCTGAATGCACAAAATACCCCACTGAGACAGCCATGTAATCAATATAAGACTGCCTGATGATGTTCTGAAAAATATTCATTGCGGATCTTTCTGTGTAGCTGTATTTTGAACTTGCTTCCTGTGGTAGAGTATAATTGCCTGAATTTTTCCAATAGAGAAACCTTTAACAAAAAATAAGTCCTGTAAAAGTAGCCTGGTGAGCTTCATAAAGACAACAAACTTTGTATGGGCTTTTATTTGTGGAAATCTTTTTTCTTTTTTTATGGTGCTACTTAGTTACTCTGAAAGATCAGTGGCCATTTCTTACTCTTTGACACATGAGCTTTCTGAAAATTAAAGTCCACACTGCATGTCATTCCTGTCTTAATTGATAGACAGATTGTATTTTCCTTTGTTAAATTTAGTGCTGGAGAGAATATAAAAAAATTAAAATCACTGCAAATCCAGGCAGTATGTTTATAACGGTGGTGTACAGAACAGGACAGTATCATAATAGGCATGGAAACAGGCTTCCCTAGAAATGGTGGAGTCAGCTTCTCAGGACGTGTTCAAAAACCAAGGAGATGTGGCACTTTGCGATATGGTTCAGCGGGCATGGTGGTATTTGTTCAAAGATTAGATCTGATGATCTTGGAGATCTTTTCCAACCTTAATGATTCTATGATTCTAAGTGGCACAAGATTGACTGACTTTGTCAAAGTATTACAAGTCTATCTCTGTCCCTCTACCACCTAGTCCCATCTGGAGGCAAAAATACTTTTACAGTAAAGTTCTGTTCCTCAACAAAAACTGAAGATTAGTCATAAAAAAATTAATTTGACCAATATATTATGAAGTTACAGCCCGATTTGAGGAGAGTTCACCAAGATCCTTACATCTACCAACAAAGTGAAGGAGGACCTTGGAATTCCCACCTACATTTTATTTTTAGTTCTTGTAGATGAACAGTGTAACAGAAAAAAAGGAAGACATCTGGAGTGCAGCTTCAGAAATTTCATTTGTAAAATGTAGGAGGTTATTGTCTCCTCTTCCTCTGAAGAGAAGTAGTCCAAATCTTACCTAGGGAAATTAAGTGACCTTGGGACCCCAGGACACTACCCCATGTGAAGAATGTACTAAGGAGAATAGAAGGAAGAAGGAGCTGAGGGTAGGGAAATTTGACCGATGAGAAGGGTCAGAGGAAGTGAGTTTGTTTAGTCTGGAAGGGATGAAAATGAGGGAGGACATGGTGGCAGTTTTCTAATATGTAAACAGTTACAAAAAAGATTAATTTATTGTTCATTATGTTCACCAGTCCTAGGACAAGAAATAATCAGATTAAGTAAAGGGCATTTAAATTATGTATTAGGAAAAAGCAATTCTTATTAAAGAAACATTGAAACAGGGGTACAGGCAGCCTAGGGTGAGTAGAAGTCTTCCTTCACTGGAGATTTTTGTAAGAAGGTAAGATAAACCTCCCATTCAGACTATCTTGGCAAATGTCATCCTTCCTCTGAGTAAAAGGAGGGCATAGATGATCCCCTGTGGTACTTTGCAGCTTTATACTTCTGTGATTCTAGGATCCATTTCTGGGAACATGTAAAGTTTCTAGAAGCAGCCTGCTCTTTCCAAAGCTGCTCAGCAGCCTTCTCACGTCTCTGGCAAACATGTGGCAAGTGCGGTGCTGGATCAAAGACCCTTTTCCATGTTGGCCACCCCCCAGAACCTTGCTGTATCTACTGGGTGCAGAGAGAAAGTGCTAATAGGTAACCAATAGACTCTACTTCACCCTGGAAGAGCCTGGTATTGTCTTATGTTCAAACACCCATAAAAGGCTACATACAAAAATCCACAGACATCTTATAGAATGCTTGGGGATAGAAAAGCAAGACAATCAGCCAGTTTAATACATATATAGTTTAATATATATAAATAAATAAATAAATAAATAAATAAATATATATGTATAGTTTTAATATACAAATGTCATGGCTGGACACAAGGTAAGAACAAAGTTATTCCTCCTGTTTGGAAATATTCTTAGCAATTACTCTTGAGGCCCTGACCAGATTTGTCCATCTAGGACAGAAAGATTTACCTGCCATTTTTTCCCCAAGCTTCTGCCTAAACTTACAGATTCTATTTTCTTCTGTCTTATCAATCCTTTGTCTTCTTGCCAAAAAATATCAAAAGTACCCTGTATAAAGGAGGAATCTTATGTGTCTCTTCTTACTGCACAGCTAGAAACAACTAAATTGGGAGCCAAGGAAATTGTCTATTAAACTCTTCGGGTTGAACACAAAGATGGTTCTTAAAAATTGTGCATTTTCTTGCTAGGAGTTCATTTCTTCTAATAGCCTTGCAAATCAGACCTGTTCTGTACTTAGAAAAGTCTGAAGCAATAGTAATGCTGCTCAAAGAGAGAAAGGCAAAAGTGGAAAAAAAATGGTTTGTCACTAGTGCAGCTCACTTAAAAATCCTTCAGCTGCCTTCCATGCTTAGACATCCCTGCTGAGTTGCCTGATCAGAGGAGTTCCTAATATTCCTTGTGAGTATTACTGATTCCAACTCTCTTATTCAAAATTAAATAATCTCCCCCCTTTCCATCACCATCTTTGAGACCCACCACAGGTGGGTGTGTGAGGATGCCTCAAAAGTCTCAGTGGTCCCACACAGTAACAGAACATACATGAATGCCCTGTGAGAAGGAATGCAAGCTCTGCTTCATCAGTTTTCACCATCCCATTGGGGAGAATAAAACTATTTAATTTTTTCTTGTTCCATTGAGTTGTCTTTACTCTTCTAATTACAACTGCATTGTTGAGCAATCAAGTAGGTGATTTCTAACAACCCCAGACAACAGCCATTGCCCCAGCCTCTTAAATCTGGCTTGGAGCAAGCTCTTTACATTGCACAACTCCTCATCCGACCATGAAATACACAGGCAGTTCCATGAAATACCTGCTTCTCCTCTCAAATGCAAAATTCATTGCTTTTCTTCAAGACTGGCATCCCAGCACATTTTGCTGCTCTTTGTCATGGCATGCTATGCTTAAGACGTTTCATTTTTAAAAATCATTATTGTGTTGCTGTTTTATTGCCATCTCACTGTAGCTAAAAAATTGCTTCCAGTAACTGCAAGTCATGTTCTCCTTGATTTTCTTGCTTTGTTTTTTTTCCTCAGGGTGTGTTGCCATATATGAAAATGAGCATGTCAAGCTGAAAAACTGCCTGTAATCCATCCATTCATCTTTAGTGTTTCAGATTTCTGTACACTTTCCCTCTGGAAGTTTCTTCCCATATTATTCTTTGTTTTTTTGATCAACAACCTGTAAATCTTCTTCACTTTAGCACTGTTCAGGGCTCTTCATTGCCTCCTTGTGCTCTGTCCCCTACTTTCTCCTTTAGCAGCATTCACACTTTACTGTATCAGCAAAAGTCCTCTTCTCCAAGTTTGACACATCTCATTCAAAATGGGACCTTGACCAAGAGTTGCAGCTTGCTCATTAATTGGTCACCTGGAACTATGGAAATGATCCTTATGCAGTTAATGATAAAAATTATAATCTATTTTTGTTTGCTTGTATTCCACACATCTCCATTTCAATATTCTTTATTATCAAAGGCCTTAGGTACTCAACACACAAATTTGCTTATTCCAAAAACAAGAAATCCAATTCATATTCTAAGAAGCACCTGCTCTAGAGCACTGCTGGCTCTTGTAACCTCTCAAGTGCAGCACCCAAATTGTAGTAGATCCCCTATGGTGCTGATGACTTCCCTTACAGGGGAAGAAAGTCACAAAGAGAGCCAGAAAGAAGCCACAAAGGTAGCTATCATGCCATGTGTTTTTGGCATATAATAATGCCGGTGGAGATCACTGCTCACTTTCTAAAGAGGGAAATGGAGTTTTCCAGGAAGATCAGATCATCAGAATTATTTCCCATTTACCAGATGCTCTCCCTGGTTTCTTCTTGCTGGCAACATAACAAGTACCATTTGCTCTAGCTCATCCTTTCCCTTCTCCTCAGTCATCCTGGTTCCCTTGCTCCTTGGTCCCTCTGAGTTCCTAACTCACCATAGGGTACAAACCCTTGCCTGTTACAGCAACAATGCTCACAACTTTGGTTGGTAAATCATTGAGTTTGGTTGTCTTTGGGTAGCAATTTTTGCCTCCAGCTGCAAGGAAGGAGCACCAGGTTACCAAGATGCTTAGGAGAACAGAACCTCTCTGCTCTTCCCCATGGGACGCTGCATCCATCTCATCAGGAATGTGAGGGAAAAGTGAGATCTTTTCTCTCCCTTCCCTCTAGTAGAATGAGACACTGCCTTCCTCAGAGAGGAGGGTTGTACAGCCCATTCTGGTGGTTGTTAGCAATGAAAGTCAAACAAATTTTTTGGATTTTCAGGCATCAGCCAAGCCCAAATCCTCTAAGTGTGGAGCTGGCATGTACGAGTGGCTGATGAGCTGCATTGGCCCAGACAAGCTTGACTACGATACAGAGATGTGTCTGTGGGTTAGTCTGATGCAGTGATATGATTAGACCAGACCACAGGTCCTGAATTGGCAAAGGAAATGCAATGGGAGTCAAAGTTTGTAGCATAATGGGGAAGTGTCTTCTCCCCCTCCCCAAGGGATGAGCTCATTGCACATGGCAGAAGGAGCATTGCTGCTGCCGTCGGCATAGACGCGCTGAGTTACAGTGGTCTGTTTTAGACATCTGTGGAACAGAAGATTCAAGAGGCAAAGCTGTGAGTGGATCACTCATATAAAATAAATGTGTTACATTTGCTACAGAATACAAACTTACTAAAATTGTAGCTGAAATTCAAAACACAAGGTATCTGAGTCTGCAGCCCACTTAAGTATTTTATCCATGCCTTAAAAGACGCAAACTAGTAAAATCTGAAGGCAAAGTGACATAATTTACTCTGCACATATGGAACTGTAAAGAGAGAAACTGTCCATTGTGAGGGTTACAATACAGCATTTACCAGTGTGGTGGGCATATCCTCTTAGCACCTAAATTAACAGAAATAATGAAAAAACCCCAAGATTAACTTCCATTCTGAGTGTTTCATCATATTAAATTTGAATTTATTTTTCTCTGTTTTGAATTCCTTGATCCAGATAAAAATTCCAGTAACTGGTTTCACAAAGGCCTGAGTAAAGCATAGAGAATGGGAACCATTGTTTTTATATGATAGTTTTACAAACTGATGGACATGTCTTTGAATGAAACTAAAGGGAATAACAAGCATTGCCTTCTGGGAATATTTAACATGGAGATTTTAAGCTGATCTCCAAGAACACAGCTATGTGTCACGTACTATTTTCTGTTTTTACACGTAATACTGCATATGTGTGCTGGGCTATGGTGGAGTAATTTACTCTCATACTCCCTTATCTAAAATGGTACTTAGCAGTTAAGATATGGACCCATTTTATAATGCCATCAATATTTTTTACTTTAGAATTCAGTTTTAATAAGGAGTTTGCAGAGGTGGAGGCACCTGGGGCGTGTAAGGCAATGTGGGAGAGGAAGCTGGAAGGAAGCATGTAGAGTTTTTGGTTCCTCCCAGGAGCAGAGATGACAGCTGGGATTTGTGTGCCTTAGCAGTGTCTAATACGGGAATGCTTGCCAGCAAAGTGCCATGCCACAGGCTACAGCATAAGACATTGAGAAATGAAAGGAATAAAACCATGTAAAATCTGCAAGTTGCTTAAAATTTAAGGAAAGAAAAGTTTGCCTGTCTTACACAAAACACTTAAAAAAACAAGCCTTAAACAAAAGGATTTTTGGAAGTATTCTCAATAGATTCAAATGGCATGTTTCCAATGTGTCTTTTGAAAATAAGGAAGGGCAGATTTATTGAAAGGTGCCTGTAGGGGGAGGTGGTTGCCCGGGAGACTGGCAGTAAACATTTCATCTCCAGGTCACCAGCTCAAGCCAGCTCTGCTCACTAGTGGTCAAAAGCCTACTGTATTATTGTCATTAGGAAAGGACATGAATCATTCCAGAGTCTGTGGAGACATGAAAATGTCTGGTTCAATAACATATATAAATCATTTTCTTAGAATGCTTCTGGGGATGCACAAGCAGGGCCAGGATTTGGACTTGATGATCCTTGTGTGTTCCAACTCAGCGTATTCAGTGATTCTGTGACTTTCTGAATGTTTATACAAATACTAGTCTAGAAAATACTAGTCATTTTTGTTTAAAAAATAAACTTATTAACTACACAAACTATTGATAAGTCTTCCCTTCCCTTCCCTTCCCTTCCCTTCCCTTCCCTTCCCTTCCCTTCCCTTCCCTTCCCTTCCCTTCCCTTCCCTTCCCTTCCCTTCCCTTCCCTTCCCTTCCCTTCCCTTCCCTTCCCTTCCCTTCCCTTCCCTTCCCTTCCCTTCCCTTCCCTTCCCTTCCCTTCCCTTCCCTTCCCTTCCCTTCCCTTCCCTTCCCTTCCCTTCCCTTCCCTTCCCTTCCCTTCCCTTCCCTTCCCTTCCCTTCCCTTCCCTTCCCTTCCCTTCCCTTCCCTTCCCTTCCCTTCCCTTCCCTTCCCCCTTTCTCACATTCTGTCATTCTGTCATTTGCTCATTCTTTCTCTATTTCTCTCTTTCCTCCTGTCTTCTGTCTTTCTTTCCTTTTAAAGAATAATTTCAATTTACTTACAAAGTCATTTAAAGAAGATATAAAATTTTAAAGGAAGCTTTTATCATCTGTTTTCTTTTAAATTGTAGGAGACCATTGGAATTTTAGGAAAAAAATATGTTTGGGACCCTTATTCTACTAGAAAAACAATAATAAACAAGGCACTAAACAAAATGTTTTGCAGCAGCCACTGTCTGAAGCGTATTGCAGCAAGGCATGTTATGCTGAAAGGAAACTTGATCAGATTTGATTCCGGGTGATGTCTTTCTTTAATCCACTGGAGAAGAGAACAAAGCTTGAATGATTTTTATTTAACAACAAACAGACAATAATATCAATAGTGCTTCCCATTTAACTTTTGGCAACCATTAATGTGTGCTGTGCACATACCCGAGAAAAAGAGACATTTTCCCCATTTGGTTGGTTTCATCTTTTGAAGCATGTCTCCACCAAAAAGCAGATTTCAATTTCCTTCAGGGACCACAAAATACCCAGCTCTTTTCCTCTCCCTCACTGTGGTTAGAAGTTTATTTTTCAGTTGTGGTAAGTGCTTTGCACCATATTTATCTGCATGTTGTTTGTTTTAGGAGTGGAGCACAGAACATACAGACTTCTACCAGGGGAAAGACTAACAAGCAAAAGACTGTACAGAAATAGTTTAATGAAATTGTTATGGGTAACCATACTGGTTGAATCAGAAAGTCTGAGAGAGTCTCTAGACGAATGCTGAGGAGGTGCTTCAGCAAGAAATATGTGTCTGAGGCCCAACCTGTGAAGCTGGGCTGAAGCAGTGAAGCTGGGCTGCCCATTTTTTTTTTACCTAACCTCAGGCAAGTCACTTCCCTTTACAGAAGCTTTGTCCTCATAAGGGACATTTGCTATATAATTTGTACCCTTACTTCTCTTAGTGGCCTTACACATGCACAGTGTTCCCGCAGGATTTTATACTGGTGCAATGGCAAATAATGGACATGGACAGCGGGTTAAAGTGTTAAATCTCATGGAAAGTAGGCAAGCTAGGAAGACTCTCAGCTTCTGTAATTTGTGTGGTGATTCTACCAGCAATTTCAATAACTCCAATACACTTCTAATTGATTTGCAGTTACATAAGCCTAAACAGGAACTGGCCTTCTTTTGGAGGACATCAGAGAGATGGTTGTGGAAGTGTGTAGTGAGATGAAGAGGTTTTTCATCTTCTTTTACTCTGTGTAGTCTGAGGCAAAGAGAGAAAATAAGTCAACATTAAAATGTTTGTTAAATACATTTGCTTGCATATGCCCATTTTTCACATTACTATATTTTTATTCCTGAAGATTTGAAGATTCTCCTGCATGAATGGAGGATAAATATTGTAAGGTTTCTCTAAGTAAAGTATCAGCAGTTTGAGAAAGATGATTTTAATTAACTGTGTCTATTTAATTATTATGAACATCTCTTTAGTGTAATCACTCCATAAATAGTTGAATGGGATGACCCAGAAGATATTTTTATCTGAAAGCAAGAAAGAAGCAGAAAAGAATTCTGATACATCCATGTAAAATTCACAAGGAAAGATGTGCATGTTTCTTGTTTGCATGTAGAAAATATATATTTCTTGTTTCTTGATTTGTCAGGTTTGCCTTATACATAATTGCTTTGAATTTGCTCCCTCAGATGCTGGCCTTTATTTTCCATGTAAACATTGGCAAATTTTGCAGCTGTAATGACTGTGATCCCAGTTTTCTTGCAGTATCATCCCTCCATTTCCTAGTAATATCATGTTGAATCAGAATAAAACCAGTATGCCTCAGTCTTGTCACAGCATCCCTCTTATATATCACTACTCTTTTTCTGAAGTGGCTGGATTCCACATGCATTTTTTATGAAAATTCATTTTTGCATCTTTTTCCAGAAATCCTGTCCTGTCTTGTTGAAGTCATCTTTCATCTTTATCTTTTCTGCCCTTCCTGAGTTATTTCACCTGTGTTGCAAACAATACAAAAGATTCTTTGCCTTCTATAGTTGCCCATGTGGGTATTGTCCTCATGCACAACTGCTTTAGGCAGCATCACCAGCAGGTCAAGGGAGGTGATCCTTCATCTCTGCTCAGCACTGATGAGTGCTGGGTCCAGTTCCAGGCTCCCCTCTACATGAAAGACAGGAACATCCTGCAGCTGGTCCAGCAAAGGGCACCAAACTGGCCGTGGGCTGTAGTATAGGACTTCAGAAGAGAGGCTGAGGGAGGTTTGACAGCTCAGTGTTAAGAGGAGAAGCCTCAGTGGGATCCTCAACACTTGGAGTTGCCTTTTCACATCAAGAAAATATGCATTAAAAATAAACATAATTTCATAGTTAAGAAGAAAATAAGGCAGCAGATACATCACAGCAGTCTGCTGAGGTTTTCAATGGCTGCAAGAATTGTGTGAATTGAAGAGTAACAAAGTGAGTATCTAAATCTGGGAAAAGTGTGGTATTTGTTTCATCAATAAATGCAGCACACCATTTATGTGCAGTGCAATTTAAAGGAATCATAGAATGGCTTGGCTTCAAAGATCATTGTGTTCCACCTCTCCTGCCACGGGCACTGACCCCTTCCACCAGGCCAGGTTGTTCAAAGCCCCATGTCCAACCTGGCCTTGAACCCTTCAGGGATGGGGCAACTACAGCTTCTCTGGGCACCCTATGCCAGTGTCTCATCACCCTCACAGGAAGGAATTTCTTCCTAATATCTAATCTAAATTTATCCTCCTTCAGATTAAAGACACTGCCCCTCATCTCACCACTACACACCCTGATAAAGAGTCTCTTCCCATCTTTCCTGTAGGCTCCCCTTAAGTACTGGAAGTCTGCTATAATGGCTTTCCAGCAGAAGGTGAACTTGTTCTGTTGAAAGTGGGGTCTTTTTGTCCATAGCTGAGAAAACTTTGGCTTTCATTAGTTTTTAGCACATGGAAGATTTTGGAAGAAAATATTTTATTTAATTAAATAGAATAAGTAGATGAATTGAAATAGATGGGAAATTAAATGGACATTAACTGACAGGCCTCTATGGCATTTTTCAAATCTGTAATCCAGTTAATTTTCCCTGCCTTGTGTTTTGGTTTGAGTTTTGGGGCTTTGTTTCATTTTTTCCCATGTACTTGCATGAGTGTATCAGTACTTTGTATTAGCCCGCAAAGAAATGTCATTTTTAAAACTGAAAGAATGAAATTTTAACAGCTCCAATAACTCTAACAAAAGCCATATTCCACAAAGCACTTTCATCTAGATCCCTGTTTAAGCAGCATTGAGAAGTACTAAGGGTTTATGGAAGCAAAGATGAAATTAACAGATTTTTTTGGGGGGAGGGTGTAATTAAAAATGAATCACATAAAACAGCCTTTACAAGATTTGCAAAATTATTTTTCAGGAAAATTCCCACTGATATCAATGAAAGCCTTGACTGATTGTAGACTGAAGTAATATTAATAAATGCCTACAGTAATGCCAGAAGCTTTTTACTGCAAGTCTATAACATACTCTAGAACATGTTTAGAGACATTTCTAAGTTTTTAAAACCTGCATTTAAAACAGAGATTATATTGCAATACCTAGTTTCATGTCAGAGGGAGTTTAGGAAAGTTTCACGCTAAATTGTGACGCATCACCATTAATGCTAAAACTGAACCCCTTTTTTTTCTTTGACTTTGTTATGTAAACTTGTACCACTGTACTTCTTAGTCATAATATTAAAAAAAGTTCCCTGTCAACGTGAAGCTTAACTGAACCATTCAGAGCAGTGACTCTTGCATGATTCCAGCTTACTGAGTTTTCCCCAGCTTTCCCAGCTGCTGATCCCAGAGCCCCCATCAGCACAAAGCAGCCGTGCTGTAGAGCTCCCTTCAGGTGCGGGCTCACCGCCAGCGCGCTCAGGTTCGGGTGCAAGGTTTGTGTGGGAGGCTTGGCGGGAGCACGGCGCTTCTCTTCAGGAGGGTTTAGCAGGAGGAGGCAGCAGAACCACTGCTGACCTGCACCGAGATGAGTGCACTTCCCCCGGGGCAGAGGGATCTACAGAGAGCAGCAGCCGATGCCAGGCACCATGAGGCTGTCCCGTGCTACGCTCTAACTCTGCATGAAATGGCAACTTTTTAATCTAGGTTTTAATCTAGGGTTTGTTTACACACAACCCCCCAGCTCATTACAACGCCAGCTGGGACATAACATGGGGCTTTCCTGCTCAGGAAAATGGTACGTGGCTTCCAGCAGGGAACCCAACAGCTGCTATCAACGCTGCATTAAGTAAAGATGCTGAATAATGTAAGTACTGTCGATGTTGACAGGTCAACGAAAGCAAGTGGTCTACAACCTAGCTAGCCCAAAGAGACCTGTAGCTTTACCTGGAAATGCCTGCAAGCAGGAAGAGCTTCAACAGCAATGATAGGGATTTTTTGGTAGTCAGCTATTTTTGCAGCATAGTGGTTACTGCATACACATCTAAAACGTGTGCAGGCATTTACATAGCTTTACAGCAAACACATGATACTATATCTTAGAAGTATTTTTGTATAGAGACATTGACTAGCGAGTTCTGGATCTTAGCTGCAGGGTGCTATACCCAGTGCTTAATGTTTGGCCAGTATTCTGCTGCCTGTCACACTGCCTGAATGAAGAAAACTTGAGTAAAGAGTCTGATGTCTGATATCAAGTTAAATTTGTAGCGGGGGGGGGGGGGGGGGGGGGGAGAGGAGGGGTTCTCATGTCTCCAGTTAATGGGAGTGTTAGCCCTGGGAGAAAAAGTCATTTCCATCTCCCAGGAATCCTAACTCCATGCCAATGCCTCCTCTGCAAGACCAGCATTGTCTCAAGCACTGATTCTAATCAGAGACCAACGCAGAGTCTCCCTTGTTCACGCCCAGTGCCCTTTATCCAGCAGCTCTCTTAAAGCAGCTAACAGTGTCAGTAGCATGTGCTGTTAGCATGAAGTCTTTTCCTGCACAAAGGCCATGGGTAGGGCATACACTGGGAATAGACGTTTTGCCTAAAGGACCCCAGATCTTTCTCGTGGACATCTAGGGCTTTCTACCATGGCAGTAGAAGTCCCTTATCGTCAGTCACAGCTACTTAGCTCTTTATGACATTATTTCTTTGCTTCAGGACTCACCTTGCAATGAGAAGGTAGGATGCCATGTGCTTCCCAACAGAACCAAGGAAAATTTAAACAGACCCCTGATTGAGTAGTGTGTATTATAAAGTTGTGAGTTTCAGTACACTCCACTTTACTTCTCTGACTTAATGGTCCTGGGACAAACTTTCCCTGAGACCCTTTCAGCAGACAATTCACTGAAGTAAAAAGAAAGTAATACAGATTGAAACTTGCTGAGGGTATGGGGATATTCCCCTCATCTGACTGAGAGGGAGCAGCTAGTAAGCAGCACCAGGAAAGAGTTAGAAGAGCCAAGTAAAGGTGTGATTGCCTGGTATGATTAATTATCATTTCTACTTCTGGAGTGCCAGGGTAAGCGTGATGTCAAGAGGGCAAGTCTATATCCCCCCTGTATAAAGAGAACAACCACCTAAAATACAAAGCAGCAGCATCACACTCAGTATCTCCTGCTAAAATTGAGAGAAAATGAGGTTATCCAACTTTCTTTACTTATTCTGGAATTTGGCCAAGTTAACAAGGTTAATCTCATTCTTGCCAAATCTATGTCACAGGGTATTCATGTGGTCAGTACCTTGGCAGCTACAATGTACACAGCCCCTGTTTAGATAATTCTTTTCGTACACATACTGTAAAAGGACCTGGCTCTTACATACAAAGCGATTGTGAACCGGAATGTACTTATTGCATGAGTGCAGCAAAATATTTCTGGAAAATTATTTTCTTCCTCCCTGCTAATTGGTTACATCTCATGGGATAGCCAGGGTGTAGTGCAGATGGAAATAATCAGGAAAATATTCAGTTTCCATAGGAGATTTACTTTTCTTCCTCAAAGCTTGGAGTTAGATTACTCTTATTTTGATGTTCTCCAATCTGTTAAAGCAAAAGATTATGCTCTTCTCCTAAGAACATCTTGATTACAAGTTTTGGAGTTTGGGTTTAAATTGAATAGAACTGGTGACTTCTTTAGAGAGGAAACCCATGTCTTGCCCAAAGTGACTCTCCATAGACTTCCACTTACAATCAGTGGAATGAAAGTTGCTCCTCCAGCCAATGATTCACAGCTGCCACTTCATGCTCCTACTTTGAATCTGGCAATGACACCAAAATTAGGTGTGTAAGGTGAGGCCAGATGAATTCTTTCCTTTGGTTCTTTCTGATGACTAATGGGCCAACTTATGAGAGATTTGCTGAGGCATCTGTTTGTTTTCAGAGATAACAGTTAATATCCAGATAAATGGTTTAGACATGTACAAATAAAGCAGGAAAGTACTGTTCTTCATTGCTACTTTATGCCTGATTGACCCCTGCCTTTTGGCAAGAAAAAATACCAAGGAGCCACCACAAATCTCCCCTAACTATTCCTTGTACCAAAAGGTTGTCCTCATCCTAACCCCTGCACAGTGTTCCAGCAAGAAGGCATTTTGGGGCAAGCTGAGGAAGAGAGACAAAATGCCTAAAGGAATTTCATACACTGGTGATTTTGTAGAGGGTCATTCCAAAAGGGAAGCTGGTTGGGGTTACTGGTACTGTACCAAGTTGATGCCTATCAGGCCTTAAAATAATTGATGTCAATATCATTTGCACAAGGATGTATTTCCCCATCATATTTAATATAAGCCAGTATAGAAGAAAATGTACAGAAGGGAAGGCATGACAGATGTGAATCACCTCTGTTAACTTGCAAAAGTCATGTACATGTGTCAAAACAGCATATTAAAATTGATTAGCCATTCATACAAATAAGAACAACATGTGCATTTGTTTCAGCTAGGATAAAAATCACAAAGGCAATCAATTCTCATACAGCACATGTGAAAAAAAAATCTTGGCACAAAGGACAACCTACCCCAAGTGTTCAGATACATGTTTCAAGTATGCGTATTATTTTTTTTCAGCTTTCAGGTTACTAGTTTGCTCCAGAAGGCCATGAGAAACCACAGCTTGAAGGGAGGAATAATGACTACACTCCAAATGTATTCTCTAAAGCCACTATTTTTTGTCTTGCTTGAACTTTTTTCCATGTGGATTTGAACCCTATTCACAGAGCCATGCCAAAATGACTTTAAACTGTACAGTAAATACAGTTTTTTGGATAATAAATTTGAATTTGGGCATTTTTTTCCCTGACTCTTTTTAGCTAAACTTTCACCATATACAGAGCTGCCACTTAGCATGCACAGAGCACATTTTCCACCAGTTGGAATCCCACAGTCAACCATGCATATTGACAGATGGACTATCTTTATTTGACAGGTTTTGGACAAAAGAAGGACGTTACAGCTTAGACAAGCATAAGTATTTTGTTATTAGCACATAATATTCCCAATAATTTTCCCCCTTATTGGTATTTTTGTTCAGAGATGACAAGAAGCATCACTTTGCTCATTGGTTCTCATATGCAGCAGAAATGTTTGGTTGCAGAAGATTATGCAGCCATGTCACATGAAAAAAATCCCAAAACAACAGGGTAGAAGACCATTATATTCCTTGGTAAAGATGTGAGCTCCAAAATCATTTCCATGAGCTCAGCCCCCCTTGCCTTACAGCCATCTGAAAAGTCATCAGATAAAACTATTGTGGGTAGACAAAATCGCAATGGTCAATTCTCCCTCACTTCCTCTGGCAGCTCAGCATATCCACACATTGCCCACTCCTAAACTAGACCCTAGTGATCTGTTTATTTCAATGGCAATGACAACCTTACAGAACTACACTGTTGCTTTTGAAAACAATTCAAAAAGCCTATTTTTTGGTCACACTTTGGGTTGGTGTCCTTGCAACTGCAAAGATGCTGCCACAGTTGTCCCATGTTTTCAAGCATAGAAGTGTCCCGATTTCTCTTCTGAAGTTGGAGCTCTTATGCTTTGTGCAAATTCCATTGACACACACCCCTGACAGCTCGAGCTGACTGCTGGTGGAGACAGGCTCTGTGGCAAGGCGAAAGGGGAGCCCAAGGGGTCACCGGTGGTTTTTGTTAAAGGTTGGCTCTATTCAGCTCAGGGTAAACTGGGGGAATAAGATGTAATCACAGTGCCAGGTATCAGGTTATAGCCATGTGCAGAGACTGCTGCCCACTGCTGTTGAGCCAAATTAGCTTTGCCACTGGTATCAATAGCAAAGAATTTGATTCTCAGGCACCTGGCTGATAATTCACTTGAAATCTTTGAGTTGTTTTCAAATAATGTCTCTTTTCAAATATACTAAAGTTGGTGACTTTCATGTTTCCCCTTAAATGCTAGAAATTAAGTGAATTAAAAACAACCTCAGCCATCTCCGAGATTCTTTGCTTTCACATCATTCAGGGGTGGAAAGAGTTTTCTATTTTAATTAATTGGAGAATAAAAATCAGTATCCAGCTGAGATGTAGGGTCTCTTTTTTCCTGTGGAATCAAGGCTCCCACAAAAAATAGACATTTGTGCTGGAAGTGCCGACTCCGATGAAATCAGAAGACTGTGATCAGGGATGTCAAGACCACCAGAGATTAATGTTGCATTAAATCCTTGTGGTTGAAAAGAAGCCACAACAATCGAGCCCCTTCTCCCTGGACACCCGCTACACTTCACTGCTCCCCAGTTTTCCCCCTCTTTCTCATATTTCACGATGTGAGTGTATATGTGTGTGTGCATATGTGGGAGGGTGCTAAACTGTGCTCTCCTTATGCTCTGTTTCCTCTGGTAGTGCCTGCCTTCTTCCCCGCTGCCCGTGCTGCTGTGCGTGCCAGCAACATCCATGCACACTCAGTGAATTATGCAGAGTCGCCTCAGAAGCCAATTGAGGAGGTGACAATTGGTGGACATCTTTCTCTGCCTGACACCATATGTAGAAACAGTCCAGCTGAACAGATTTCTTTCCATGCTGAGGGGACCAGCAGATTATTTTTCCCATTTACTGGCTTGAAAGCTCAGCATTTCAATGCCTCACTGACTAGAAAGCTATTGGGCACAAAATCCTGAGAACATAAGAACTGATCCTGGAAAGTGGTGTTTGTGCCTCCCCCTATTTTTCTATCTTCTTCTTCAGTAGGCAAAGAGTATGGGCAATGTTGAAAGGAGAGGTACAATAATGTTGATAATTTATAAGCTGGCAATGGGATGTAGTTTATAAATCAAGCAACTGCCATTCAAGTTTCTGAAAATCCCTTCAATGAGTACAATTCTAGCTGACGTTTTGCCTTCCTCCTGTCTCTTCAGAGAAAGCCCAGCTGGTAATAAACAGAAGTGGGCTTTAGTTCACAGAGGTGTTCCCTTCATTTCAGGTGGAACCCCAAGGGCAAGAAAGAGGAAAAAAGGAAATACTGCTGCTGCATTAGTCATAGTTACAATTCTGTGGTGCCAGCATCAGATAATGACACATCTTTCAGGATCTGGAATTTTTTTTAACTCTTACAAGAGTTTAATGTCTACAGTTATTTTACCTAAAGCAGGATGTGCAGGGGGCAGGAGGAACGGGCTGTCCTTCTGCCAGCAACTGGCATGGGAGCAGACTGCTTGTTTAGGCACTTGCCAGTGAGTTTCCTGTCAGAGGCACTCATTTTGCTCTAAAGGCCACTCATTTTTCAGGTGAATGATGTTCTTGGGGTGCATTTCTACATGTGCTAGCCTGCACTGTGCCTCTGAGGCCTTTTCTTCTCTAAGAAAAAAAAGAATTAGTCCTCTGGGCATGTTTGCTCAGGGCTCCCTACCTTAGCTGAAGCATCCCTAGGGGAGTAACCTTCATGCTGACCATAGGGTCTCCACAGAATCACAACTAGCACTATCAGTAATGGTGCTTAAGTTGTTTTTGCCAAAAGGTCCTCATCGCTAACTCTGATGCCAACCCTCAAAGCAGCAGATGCTACAAACCCCTCCTGGGCTGCTTTTGCAGAATTTTGAGCACCCCTAAGCTGGTGTAAAAAGACCAGCAGATAGGTTTTCATTCCAACTGCCTTTGCAGGGGAATTGTGTTAGAAAGCAATTGTTCTCCCCAAACCTTGGGGAATAGTCCTTTTCCATTACAATCATTGTGAAGGCACTGACCTAAATGCAGTGGTGCTTGCACAGTAAATGCATAAGCAGCTCTCCAGTATCTCCATGTTTGTGAAAAAGAAGCTGCATTTTGAACCAGCATGCCTGGGTACAGGCCTTTTGGGCAATCAAAGCCTATGTGATATACAAATAATATTTCCTTTGATGGAAAAGTCCTGGTGCCTTTAGGAGAGCCAGGAGAAGTTCTTTTTAATTTATGCATTTGGCCAAACACCAATTCTTATGAGCCAGCCAGTTCCATATGAACGTTTGACATGCAATGTGATTTTCAAGTGCTTCAGCTGGGACATGTTTCATCATTTTCCTGAGTTTGGTGTCATACAGGCTGTTACTACATCCCCTCTTGCCATGGAAAATACAAACTCCATGCTGCTCAGGTCAGGCTGGAGTCTCTCATGTGTGGGATGGCACAGATCTGAATTCCTCTTTGCCTGAACTGTAAGTGAGCTGTAATCACAGGGATTCTCCATGTGTCATTAGTGTGCATTTAGGGCAAATAGCATGGTTTTGGTTATCTCTTACCATGTGAAACATCACATCTCCCCACTGTTATGATGCTATAATAACTCATCACATCTGTCCCAAAAATATTTGTAAGTGAAAATATAATCTTGATATCATTTTCATTAGCAGGCAGTTTCATGTCTGCAATCTGCAGTTTTTTTATAGAATGGGAAATCTTGAAAAAATCCTATAACAGAAAGTGAAAAACAGAGAGATAAAGAATATAAGAAAGCTTGGTGTTGCAAAATAAAGTAGTTTTTGAGGTAATAATGCTCTCTACAGTAAAATAAAAGCTACAGTTCTTTACCTCTGACAAGCTGAAAGACATGTTTTGGTATGATTCAATTTTCCCTTTTATCATTCTTCTTTCAAAATGAGCCACAATACAAAAGATGCACAGAAGAAAAAGACTTGGATATAAATAAAAATGAGGTACAGCAGATCTGAGACACATTAATGTCCAAATGTTAAAAAGAAACAACCACAAAAAAAACCCAATTCAAAACATTTTATGCTAACATACCAATAAATGGAAGTTCTAGACTATGATTTTTTTCAAGATGCTTCCTAAACCCTACCTGGAGCTCAAACTAAGTCACTATGTGTACTTACTTGGAATTTTTTAATCCAGGTAACTAAGAGGGCTTCAAAATGCCTTTTTAAGCATGTCTTTTTAGTGTTAATTTAGAAACAGAAGGCATTATTTTCTAAGACAACAAAAATTTTCTAAAGCAAGCAAAATTTTACTGCTCCAAAAATTACTTATTCCATCCTACAGGAATCAAAAATGGTAAGTAGGTGTAGTAAGAAATCCTGGAGGCTTTGTCTATTCACTTGAGGTTATTTGGGTATACAGCTGCAAGGCCATCTTTTTAATCTTGGCTGGATGTGATGTCCATGACAGACAATTCTTAGAACAGGAGGTACATGCAGCTACGCTGGTAGATCTCTGCCACCAACTCGGAGAAGCAATTTCTGTTTCTTGCTGCTGTTGCCACTTCTTTCACTGAACACCCCTTGCTGCATTCACACACATGCTTCACACCTTCCAGACACACAGTCATAGCCCCACACAGATACAGATGTAGGGAATGTACAGCCCACTATTCATTGCCAATACCCAATGCATTCTGCCTGGAAAAGCCATTACTACATATGGAAGGCTCAACTAGACTGAGCAAGAGTTGATTTATTACCCCCATATTAAAATTTAATCATTGTAATCTAGGAAAGAAATACTGTCATTTTTTCAACAGGGTTACTCTGGATTTCTCTGACAACAATTTTAGTTTTGCAACATACCTGCCTGCAGAGAAACTCCTATTGTCACTTGTGAAAGTACAGAGACTGGCATCTTGAACTCTGGCATAATTTCTTTTGTCATAGATCACCCAGCAATTGCAACTATTTATTGCTGGGCATATTATTCCTGCACTCTCTGTGGATCCTACAAACAACACAGGGATTTTTTAGGCACCAGTGTTTCAGCTAACATTAACTGAAGTCAGATGAAGTTAAATTTATTGTTAAAAAGTATCCAGAATACTCCCTGGGTTTTTTCTGAAATTTAGTGCAACAGCTAAAAAGACAGGTCAGCTGCTTGATATTTCAGAAAACCTCAGAAATAAATTCTGCAGAGCTTTCTGCAAGTCTTCTTAGTTTTGAGGGCAATGGAAACTTGAATGCTTGATATTTTTGAGCAAGTGGAGACATGTCAGCTCAATGAAACATTTCCAAGTAAGTTAAATGTAGCCTTCAAAAACATTCAGGGAAACTCAGGGTTGGAGCTTCAAAGTCATAGGCACTGAGACAGACCACAACGCCATCCTCAGTCTAGAGGGCTGGGGCCCACATCACATGGTGCAGGAGCATGTCCCCCCACCAGAAAAAGAAGGAAAGACAGGGAAGGAGCCAAGCCCTCATAGCCTGCCTCTGGTGAATCTCCTCTTGCTTCAGACACATCTGTCACATTTTGATCACAACTTCTGTCTTCCTCTGCCATGTTTCTCTATTTTCTAGTAGTCTAGCTCAAAGTAACCTGTCGGTATGAAAATGCTTCCTAGCCCTAACCTGGTGGAAAGGCAGGAAAAGCATTACTGCTAGCCACTGATTTTTTGTCTATGTTACTCCTGCAGGCTGCTATCATCACACCACTCCACAAGAGTCCTTCTGCTTTAGTCCATGTCCCTAACCTCACCCACAAGGCTCTGGAGGGTCTCCAGGATGGCTTTCAGCAGTGCCCACACAGCTCATCTTCGACTCATTTTGACCTGAGTGTCCTCCTGCCCTTTCTGGACTGTGACCCCAGCTTCATGTGTTGTCCCATGATGATTGCTTATGATGGATGGAGGCAGATGAAGGAAGTCCAGAGACCAAATGAAAGAAAACAGATGAAAAAGCCTTCTCTTTTATCTATTTCAGTAAAATTTGTAACTGCCAAATGCATCTTCTCTTTCCTGAAGTGATAATCCTGTCCTCCTTCCCGTATGACCTGGCTGTAACCCTGGGAGGAGGAAGTAATTTATTTCTAGCCCTGTTGTTTTAAATGTGTCTCAGTTTTTAGGCTGTCATCTGAGGCCACCTGAGATCATGTTTTTCACCTGCCTGCGTGCTCATCGGTCTCCAGTCACCCGGCAAGAGGAGCCGAGGACGGGGCAGCCACAGCGGCGGCCCTGCACGAAGAGCTGACATGGGAGCACAAGCGAGGCTTATTTGTTTCACACCATTTCCCCAGCGCCCGTGCTGACAGACAGACAGACAGACAGCCTCCCACCAGTCCCTGTGGGGCACTGAGCAGCCCCGTGACCGCGGGCGTGCAGCTGGGAGAGCGCCAGTGCTCTGCAGCTCCTACCTGTTGCCTTAGAAACAAACAAAGAGACGTAGGGCCTGTGTTATTTCTTCCTTTCTTTTTCTTTCTTCTTTTTCTTTAATTTTGCTACTCAGTGCCCTGTGTGCCAAGCCTCCAGGTGGGAAGGAAGAACGAGGAGAAAAGAGAAGAGAAAAGAAAGGAGAGAGAAAAGTGAGCACATAAAGTCCAGGACACATATTTTGAGACTAAATATGAAAGCAAGACACATTGGGGCAGCTACTGGGCTCGTCCCTGCCTGCTGCCCTTGTGTGGCGTGCGGCAGGAGGTCACACTGCCACGCCGAGAGCAGTTGTAGGAACCAGCTGTGACATCTGGCTTCCATTGAGGAATCTGAATGCTGGAACCGGACAATGTTTGTTTTCTCTTGCTTGAACATGAATCAAAGTTTTAATTAAAGAAATCTCAGAGATGCTTTCAGCAAGACTGCCCAGGGTCAGTGTGCAGAGGGTGCCTTTTCAGGGATGTGAGCTGGTCGCGGTCCAACTCGCTCCCTGAGGTGACGGGTGTGTTTTGGGGTGAGGGAGGAGTTTCAGAGCCTCAAGCAATAGGGATTGATGACACTCAGAAAGACCCTATAGTTGCCTTTGTGTACATGGAGGCCCAGACTCCAAGGAATTACCATTGCCTCCTGTGTACCTTCTCATTTTGCCAGCAGCTATTCTCATGGCTGATCAGCCTCACTGCCCTTCCCTTTGCAAAGTCATTCAATCCTTCCTCTGGTTCCTCCTTCCTTTAAAGCCACTCTTAGGACCTCATCTCTTCATTCCCAACAAAGACCACCAGAGCTATGCCCTCTGACACCACTGGCTGCAGCTCTGTTGCTGCTTAGCTACTACTGTAACCTATTAGTTCTCCAGCTTTTGTATTAGGCAATATTTTTTTTCCCCAAATCACTGTTTTTCAGACAGTTAGTAACCCTTTAGGGTAATTTTGGAAATAGAACAACCATATTCCCACGTCAGTAGCACCATAATAAAATATTTCAAACACATCAGATTTCTAGAAACCCCTTAAATTGATTCCCAAACCCCATTAAAATTGCAGCAGCAGTTCATCTCTCCATGGCTACACGGGTTTGGAAAAACACCTGGCACATGTCCTATTCCTTCAGTGCAAAGCGCACCCTGTACAGCTGCAGCTTAGGCAACACATCTGAGTGTCACAGTCAATCTGTAGCAACAACTGAGAAACAGAAACCCGAAGTAGAGAAGTAGGTTTGTGAGATCCCTTTCTACAAAGAATGGTATTATAGGGCATTAGTCTGTTGGATATAGCTGAGACTTCTAGAGTGGCTCCCAGCCACCCATGTGCCCTATAAATCTATTTCTTGTTTTTATGTGTAAATGATGTAATGCCCGCAAGCTTCCTCAGTCAGGGTTCATTATTTAATTTCTCAGGTGGCTGAAGTCATAGGCTTTGTGGCGTCTATGGCCACCCACAATGTGCTCTCACTGCCCAGAAATGAACTTCCTCTTAGACCTTGGATTCTAATTGGCATCTGCAGAACTAAAAGTCCCCTGACCACTTCATGTCATGGGAACATTTTGGAAAACATCTCTGGAATGATAAAACCATTTTGATCCCAAAATAATGTGTGTGCTTAGACTAAGACCTTTTCTGATAGAAAGAAGACAATTAAAGCCAAGTTTTGATATGATAGCATGTTAAGATAAACCCTGTTTTCATAAGCAATTGTCTACTTGGAAAATAAAGCTCACGAAGCAAGATGAAGTCCTTGCTTCACCTAATCTAATATTCCACATTGTCAGAATTTTATCCCACATTTTCTTTATTAAATGGGAGTGCATCTTTACAAATACCACTGGGCTCCTAAATCATTCCTGGGGGTGGTTATCACCAGTGGAGTAATGAGGATTTATCTGTCTCCTTTGCCTTACCTCTTAGTGATAAACCTATCTCATGCTTTCTTTTAATCCTGCTAAACTCACATCATTGGTGTTGTTCTACCTAAATTTTTATAAATCCAAGAAGTTAACCATGCATGAAAAACAGTTTCCTGGCACAGAGGAACTGGAACACTGGTCCAGTTGGGCCTGAGAAATTAGTCTTCTCCATAACACTGCCTAGTGTCATGGTACCAAACCCTGTGGTTTTCTGACAATATCTGCGATCATTCACTTTTTGGCAAACTGAAATACTGTGCCTTATTAGCAGTTAAAATAAATTGAATAGAGTGGTGCAGAGGTCAAATTATTACTGTATAAACACTGATCAGCATTTCCTAAATTGTGTAAATCCTTAAAGTCTGAAAGGATAATCTTCACAAATTACAAAGTATTTTCATGTACCTAGAATCAAGCATTTAAAAAAAAAATTACATGGGTGTGGTCCAAAGCACAGTGAAATCTGTCAACTGTATCTCAAAGACATAACTTCCTCACTGCTAGAGTTCAGATTCTTACTGAGAAAAAAGAATATAAACAACAACAGTAGATAAAAGTATGTATTTATATAGAAACACAAATACATTTGCAAATATCTTGTATGCTTGCAGGAAATGTTCATCAATGATGCCCATCTCTAAGAAGGGCCAGAAGGAAGATCTGGGGAACTACAGGTCTGTCAGCCTGAACTGAGTGCCCAGGAAGGTCGTGGAGCAGATCAGATTGAGTGCCATCCTGTGGCATGTGCAAGCCAGCTAGGGGATCAGGCCCAGTCAGTGAGGATTTGTGAAAGTCAGGTCCTACTTGACCAACACGATCTCCTTCTATGACAAAGCAGCCCAGTTAGCTGATGCAGGAAAGGTTGGCTTGGATCAGAAATCCTGTGACCAGAAGGACCAGGGCAGCGACCATACCCCTGTTCCTCAGCTCTGGTGAGGCTGCCCCTTGAATCCCATGTTCAGTTTTCAACCCATCATTACTAGAAAGACATTGAGGCACTGAAGTGAGTCCAGAGAAGGGCAGTGAAGCTGGTGAAGGGTCTGGAGGACAAGTCCTATGAGGAGTGGCTAAGGGAGCTGGGGGTGTTTGGCCTGGAGAAAAGGAGACTCAGGGGAGACCTTATCACTCTCTACCACTGCCTGAAAGGAGACTGTAGCCAGGTAGGGGTCGGCCTCTTTTCCCAGGTAATGAGCAATACAACAGGATGAAATGGCCTCAAGTTGCACCAGGGGAGGTTTATATTGGATATGAGAAGAAATTTCTCCATCAAAGGAATTGTCAAGCATTGGGACAGGCTGCCCAGGGAACAGGTGGAGTCACCATCCCAGGAGGTATTTTAAAGATGTGTAGATGTGGCACTTAGGGACATGATTTAGTGGTGGACTTGGCAGTGCTGGGTTAAGGGTTGGACTCAGTGATCTCAGAGGTCTTTTACAGCCTATACAGGTGTATGATTCTAGGATTCATTCTTCAACAGCAGTAGAGTCACATACAAGAATCTTGAGATAGTGGTTATTTAATGTAAGTCTATATGCATCATAAATAATAAAAGAAGAAACAAACCACTTTCTCACAGAAGAAAATCTGATTAAGCAAATCTTTAATCTACAAGGTTCTGAGTGACTAAAATATATTTTTTATCTTCTGCAAGATTTTCAGTAAAAAACTAGCACCATGAGAAAAATGGGTGTTCATGCTGTAGACAATACAAATGGCTCCTGTCTTTTCTCACAGTAAAAACTGAAAAAATGGTTTTGGACAGAATGTTTCCAGCACAGAGTTTCAAACTAACTTTCTACTTTTCCTCTGTTGAATATAAAACAGAAATTAAAAGTAGCAATGAGGAAAAAAAACCCTCATAAGGAAACTTTTTGTCCTCAGCAGCACCTTCTTACTCAGATAGAATTTTAGCTGTGGAAGAAGAGGCAAGAACAAAGGTTTATTGGGCATGTGAAGCAGGTCAAATGATTTGCTCCCAAATATTTCTTCATGTATTTTTTTCAGTCTTTCCTACACTGGATGTCTATTTTCCAGGGTTTCATTACTGTAAACCTGTTCCAAATATTACAAAATCCATACCATTTCCACAGAGAGTATGAGCAGGGACTTTGAAGAGAGACACGTGCTCTGCAGGAGGGCAGGTACCTAGGGAGATCATCTCTGTGCCCACGCCCCTAGATTCGATGGCAACACTTGGCCAGCTGGAAAAGTCACCGCATTTTGGAGACCTGCAGCTGACATCCAGAAAGCTGCACTGTGATGACAGCCGGGCTCAAGCCCTCCCCTGCACACACACAAGGTCTGCTGCTTCCCAACTCTTGGGAAGGCTGTTAGCCTGGGCCCCAAGAGTTGCCTCATGCAGGCCGAAAACTAAACAGCCAAGTATCGCAGGCTGCTGCCGGGCACGCTGCATTCCCATGAGAAACTCGCAAAGTCGGATGAACTGCGTCACAGCAGCCTGCAAAGAGGAGGCCTGGTTTAAAAATACTGCCTGGTGCAGATTTCCCAGGCCATATATAGTTCACACATCTCACGGTAGCAGGAAGGAGCTGCAAAGACAGAGACACAGAGAAGGAAGAAAGCAATGAGAGACACGACTGCCAGCGTGCAACAAAAACAGGTTAAAAATAGCCTGGGCTGCAACAGCTCCCTCCTATCCCGGGAGTGTGGGGGCCACTGGTCCTCCCTGGCCTCTCTGGCCTGTCTCTCAGCTGCCTATTTTCTGCCAGGAGGAAAGGGCAGGAAGGAAATTTTCAGTTCTTGTAGGCAGAAGAAGAGAAAATGACAGCCCTGTTTGTTTTGACAGTGGACAGGCTCCTCTGGGCTTGCACAGACACCTGGCCAGTGCTGTAAGATCCCCTCCCTGAGGGGCAGGCTGAGGGCATGTGGAGAACACAGGCTTGGAATGCCTCTCTCACATCCCCCAGCAGCAGCAGGTATAACCCCATGGGTGCCACGCTGCTGAGATGAGTTGCCAGGAGAGGAACACAGCCTGCACCTTGATAAGGGCTTTGAAACAAGTCTCATCTTCTTCCCACCACCCTTTTCACATTGAGTCCTGTTACGGAGGCAAAGCTAAGCTGGTCAAGCCTACTCCAGTAAAATAAATAAAAAGCAACAAACACTTGTTCTGCCCATCACCTCTTCTCCTCCAAAGCCATTGCAAAGGGAAAGCAGCCATGTGCCAAACGGGGTTATCTATCTGCAAGAATCTTCTCCATCACCTTCTTCTAGCCCAGTCCCTTGAAGGGGAAGCAGGAATACGAAGGTGTGTGCCATCCAGGCCAGCATATGTGACCCTAGACTCTTGGAATCTCCTTGCTTGTTGAGATTTCCAGTGGCCAGGTGAGCACTGCCTGACCTCTGGCTTGTGTGGGAAGAAAGATATGTTGGTGTGTCTCCAGAAGCCAGGCAATTTCTCATGGGGCCAGTTTTAATTTGAGGGCTAGGGTTTCTTTCTTTGATTCCTGGTCACTTGCATCTTGCAGACCTGGCTGCCTCAGCTGCAAACAACTTCTGTCAACTCCTAGATGCTGACACGAGGCACTGAGAGGGGTCCAAGCCAGAAGTCCAGATTCCAAACATCCCTGAACTTTAGTGAAGTTCAAATCAGAGCACACATCTTTAGTGAGAAGAGGAAAGCTGTAACATGATCCTAGCCCTGGGCAATAGAGGTAACACTCCAGTGTGGTCTGAAGGTGACTTCCAGAATATGTGGTATGGAGCACAGCAGAGGAGGAGAGGGAAAAGCAAGAAGGCATTTTTCATATGTTAAAAAAAAAGCTCTGGGGGGAAATTGGGTGTCTGCTGTCTGTGGGAGGGTGAGGAAGGTTGCTGACAGAGTAAAGGGGGTTAAGAGAGGTGGATAAACTCTGAATGGAATAAGGAGTGATACCAAAGAGCTCTGTAGGCTGTCAGAGAGGTGTCTGTTAAGGAGCAGAAAAACCAAGAATGCCAGCATCCAGGGAGAAGCCCATCATACCACATGTGCATATCTGTGAGATCTTGAGACTACAGATGCATTCAGGCTCATACACATCTCTGCAGTGCTCTCTGCCTGCCTTTCACATGGATCAAAATCTTCCTAATGCCTCACCTCCAGCTCTGTTTGCAAGGGAAAAATGCTTCAGTGAGAAGGGCAGGGCTGGGCACTGGTTGTGCCCTTGTCAGGGACTGTGAGCAGCATCAGCCTCTCTGCATGCTGCCAGCAGCATCCACACCAGTGTGGGCAGTGTGGACTTTTGCCTCTGGAGCACAAGAAGCTGCATTCTGCTCCTCCAGCTCTCCATTGGCTTGTGCCTCAGTTTAACACTTGGGTTTGCAAGAATCCGAGTTGGGCACTAACCACATCAGGGTGCAGAAATAGAGATGCCTTTTTCACTCCACATCAAAATATGGACTCTCTGATCCTTATTCCTAGAAAGGCTCCCTCGATGGCCACAGAGAAGCAGCAAGCAGCCTAATTGGGTTTCCCATATGCTATATCAGTGTACTGGGTGTGATGAGATACACCAGTCTCTGTACATCAGAGGAACAAATTTTACCCTGAATTTAGAGGGTGTCAGTCTGCAGGATTGGGAAGCCACCCCCATCAGATTACACAGGATTAAGGTTTAAGGTCAGAGCAGTGCACAGTTTAAGGCAATAGCAGCTCAGGCCTTGCTTGAAGGAAGGTGAGATGACAACCCCAAATGTGACCATGCATGCAAGGGTGTGTGTGCATGCAAGGGTGACTCTGTGTGTGCCACACCTCTCCCATGGGCCACAGGAACAAACTCCTTGTCGGTATCCAACCTCCCTTCAGCCATCTGATGGTGACTGGTTAGATGGCTTTTGTGCCATGCTGTTGCACCAGCCATAAGGGTAAAGGGTTGCTTCCTGGCTCTCACTTCCTCAGTTGATGAATGACACCACTAATTAACTGACAGTAACATGGAGCTATTCTTGGCCATAGGTGGATCTTACTGCAGTCATACTGGTTGTGGATAATGTAATTTATTACCCTGTGAGACACTTTGGGATACAGAGTGAGAAGGCCACTTGGAAAGTGCCAAAGCAGTAATCCAAGTCAGAATTTTCCCAGCAAGGTAATATGTTCCATACTTGCTCTGCCTCTGAGAAATAAAGCATCAAAGTTGCATTGGCTCTGGTGGAATGCTGTAAAGGCTTCCAAACACATTGGTGGAAATAGAGGACTACTGTGCTCAAGAGGTGGGTCCCTCTTTGGAGCAAAAGAAGTGCAAGGCATTTATTTTTTTCTTAAAGCAGCTCTGAAGACAGAAATCCCACATGGAAAGGCAGTTGTGTGCCAAAGGGAAGTGCTGTGCTGTGGGCAGGCGGGCAGCACAGCACGGGGTCAGGCCATCTGGCCCCTGTTAGGGCTGGAGCTGTACTCCAGCTGAACTCTACCAAATTAGCTGTACATGATGCTGCATTCCCTCCTTTCTCAGAGGATCAAAGTAGCTGGATCCAGTCCCAGCTTTCTGCAGATAAGCAGGTCACAGGACTAGTTTGCACCTCTATGCTGCTTGTAATACACCATGTTACAGATTCCTCTGGATTTCCTAGTTTGTGCCCATATACGCTACATACTGCTGGTCACATTTTTTTTTCTTTATTCCTGAGCTAATCTAGGGTCCTGGGATAATTCTAGAGCCTCTTTCCAGTACAGCTCTCTGGCAGTGCTACATCAGATTATAAACTATTACCACTGTTCTTGCCCAAACGCTTTTTACATTTTCTTGTTTCACCTAAAAAGTTAATTCTTTTCTTCAAAAGGCTTCTTCCACCAGCCCAGCAGCATGAGGGCAGGAACAGGAGCTCAGCAGCCTGGCTTGGATTAAACCCTTGCTGAATGGTGGTGAGAGAAAGAGAGAAAGACAAGACTATCTGGTTCGGTAAGCCGTGAGGCATCCCTAATGCCTAAGAAAAATGCTTGTGAAGAAGAGGGGGAGGGGGGAGATAGCAGTAATTGGAAATCCATTTCACTTGTATAAAAGTGCTAATTAGTTGTTTATCTGCAGCCACACTGCTGGATTCACAAAGGCACACACAAGTTACAGCGATTAATTACCAGCAGGGCCTGGAAGATTGTCTCCATAACTCAAATTTGTGATCAAGCAGCAGCAATGGGTGATTCAAAAGCAAACAGCAGAACATGTACATACATATTCTTCTTTAAAAAAATAATGTGGTTTTGTCTCACAGGACGGGGTGATACATTTATTGTAATTTTAACCATTGCTATTGTTTAAGCAACAGATACATATCCAATATGCAAGTGGTACCTTTGGAGCAAGTAATTATTTTTTACCTATGTAGTTTATCTGTCAGTAGAAGGAGACACAGGTTGAAACTATGCAAGAATTTATGTCAAATTTGAAAAGAGTTTTGGATGAAAAAATAGAACTAAAATTGAGAAGAAAATATTTTCAGAAAGATTTATTTAAGTTTTGAATGATAGTTTGTGACCTGGTATTCCTATTTTAATTTTAAAAATGAAAACAAAAGACTGATTTGTCCAGATTACTCTGTTGATTTGAAGAGTATTTTTTTCCAGTTCTCACACTCAGTATAACAGTGATTGATAGCACATGCTCCCAGTGTCCATCCTCTCCTGAACATAAAAAGCTTTTAAAGACCAAATAAAGGAGAAATTTAAACAGAGGCATCCTATAAGCAAAAAAAATACATGAAAATGCTTTGGATAAAGAATTTACCTATTTATCAAAATGCTTTGGATAAAATATTTAACTATTTTATTTCACTTGTCAAAAATACTTTGGTTATGATAATAGAACAGCACTGAATTAAACTCACACAATTCCAGTGGGATTGGAAGCATCCTGAAGATTTTGGCACGGGATCCTTTTTTACAATGTATTTTTGAGAATTTCTGATACCGGAGCAGTGAATATCATTCCCTTAATAAAAGTACTTTTCATAATTATTTTGGTAGGCTATTTTTGACAAGTTTGCTTAATTGAAAATGATTTCCAAAGAGTGTATTTTAAAAGTGGCACATTTGTATTTTCTTGTTACGAGAAGTTCAAGTCATGAAAATATTTAGTATTAAAAATTACTCATGACTGCTTTAGCAGAATAATTTTTGTCCAGGAGTCTGTTTAAGACAAGGTTTGAGTGTTGTCCAGCCTGTCTCAGCTATGTTCCTCACAGACAGTGACTGTGGCATTTTCTGTGCTCTGCTGGGTGGCCAAAAAACACCTGCAAACAAGATTTTGGAGACACCGCTTCCAACCCTTCATTGAAACTCCCATTTCCATGTTTTGTAGGTCACAAAAGATCCCTTTTTTCTTTTTCCAGGGATACTGCAGCCAAGAAGCCAACAGAAAGCTTTGCTGAAATGTTTACAGGCAGAAAAGAGAAAAAAAACCCAGCAGAATAAAGTGCAAGCCGACACCAACAAACTGTATTTGGTACAGTACAGCCTGTTGCTCCCAGCTGCATTCAGCAGGGAAGAAAACATTTTGCTGGGTCCAAGGACGCCCTGCACAGGAATGGGCTCCCTGCAGGGATGATGCACAGTGCCGCACAAGCACTTCACTGGTCACAAGTGAAATACGGGATCAGATGGCAGCTGCTCAGTGTTAGTCTCCCCTTTTAATGTGCATGTGGTAAGTCACAAATTCAAAGCAAAAAGTTGCACGAAATGGAGCTGTAACTTTATAGCTAAACCTGTAATTGAGCATCTTGGCCATCAGCCACCAAACGTCCAATTAATCTGTGTAAAAAAAAGAGTTCATATTTCAAAAATGAAAAGTTCAAATCCAAGAGCAGCCCTTAATTACCAAGCAATGACCACAAAACCCCCCCCCCCAAACCCAAATTCAATTACCTGAAATATTATTGCTTGGTAGTACTTTCGTCTTCTAATTTGGACATTAAAACATTCCTCAGTAAGAAAAGGAAAGGGCGAGACCAACACTTTTTCCTTTGCCAACAAACTGAGTTTTGCAGCTTTTGTTGAGCAAAACACTTTCTTTATTTCAGATTAATATCTACTTAGACCACTTACTTTATAACATAGCTGCCAGGAGTTAAGTTATGAGGGAACAGGAAATGGAAAAAAAAAAAAATTGAAAAAAAATTGAAGAAAAAAGAAAACTGAAATTAAAAAAAAAGTTCAAATAAATATTCAATAATGGGAAATAAGCTTTCTGGCTTTTTGACAAAGGAATAATTTCTCTTTCATCTTTCTGCACATGCTTATTATTTTTTAAATTTTTATATCAAAATGTTCACAAGAGAAAGTCAAGTAACATTGATGAATAATGGACACACTCCAGTGTAAAAAAAAAACCCCAAAATATTTATGAAATTGAGTATTGAGGGAGATTTATATTTATGCCTTGGACTTTCAAAAAATACCCAAAACTTACCATTAGTAGAGTCACCATCCATATCAGGCAAGGTAAAAAGCTTCCAGCTGTGAACAAAGGCTGAGGAAAAAGTTATTACTAAATTAACTTAGCCAAATTTCAGTCAACCAAGTAGAAGACTCCCCTTTCTACCAGTTAGTTTAGACAACCAGTTCTCTCTAGCTCAAAAGCCATCTGCATGTCTTTAAGTTGTCATATTTGGTTTGACTGAAATGCTCACATAGAAAAAGAAAATACAGAACTGTGAGAGATCAAGAATCTTACTGACAAACTTCGTAAAAATCAAACCTTCTAACAAAAAAAAAAAACCATCTAGACAAAGAAGCCAGTAGACAAACGTTTTATTGGAGTAGCTTTTGTTGTGAATTGTGGATTGCTCAGTTTACAGGTTTACCAGTTTACAAAGGCCACCCAGCTACGTTATCCAAGACAATCATAGATTTCGCCCCAATGATTTTATTACATGCTTCTTTTGTGTAATTAATTTGAATGACCCTCCTAGCAGTCAAAAAGCAGTGAATATTTTTCATGTGGAATCATCATGCCAGCACCGCTGTCATCCTCCTAAATTCACTGCACCGACCTGTCAGGGCCCTGCACTGGAACACTTTTGCACAGCAGTTTGTCAGGGTGCCTTGCACAGGGGTAATTGCAACTTCCAGCAATAATGAATTGCTTTCTTCAGTCTTCATATGTGTGCTGTGCTGTGGTGCTTTCACACACAGAGAGCTCTCCGGCAGGGATCTCACTCCTCTGCTTGTGAAAACATTCAGTAATTTTACACTTAGCAAAACAATTAAAAACTAAATACATAATTCTCACAGAGCAGATACACAACTCCACCTGGGAAAGCATATATGGATGACGTCTGTCAATGCTCTTGGCCAAAAAGCCAAACTGAGATACACACTTCATTAAAAAGTTGCCCACACAACCCACAAATTCATTAAAAATTTGCATTAAAACATAAAATATATTCAAGATCAAGTGTCCAAATTAAGTCTTTCTTAAAAAAAAAAAGAAAAAAAGAACAGAAACTCTCTAAATATTTGCCTCATCTAAAGAACCGTGGTTTAAAAGGCAAGTAAGTTAAAATCAGTATTTTTCTGCACAGAAGAAATTCAGGTTGATATTGCAGTATTAGATTTCCCATATGAAAAATACAGGATATGAAAAGCTGTGGTACCTTAGAAGACAATTTGTAATACTGAAAAATCCCTGGGAACTACAATGGTACATGGCTGCAGGTTTTAGCTTTAAAAATTTTTGGGGATTTATGATCCACTTGCAAAGAAACAGTAAAGTTGTGGGTGTAAAGATCACTTAATAAAATCCTTGTGTAAATTGTTACATATAACTGAAGAATGTGGAGTCAGCAAAGCAAAAACTGGAAATGTTAACATCCTCATTTTAGTGTATCCTTTTTTTTTTTTTCACTTAAACAGCTGCTAATGGGAAGTTCCTCTCCTTTTAAGGGATGATATTTTGTTAATGAAGATGACAAAGAGAGGTTGCAGAGTCTTCATCCTTGGAGATAGTATAGACATGGTCCTGGATCACCTGTCCTCTCTAACCCTGCTTGGGCAGGGCAGTCAGACCAGATGATCTCCGAGGTCCCTTCCAACCTCAGCCATTCTGTGATTCCGTGATCTTCACTAACAAGAATTATATGTGATGTTGCAAGAATGTGCTACTAATCACTTACAACTGAATATTGTGCATGTGATGGGCAATAAAAAGGAAGCTAAGTATTTTTAACAAGAACCTCCTCCCCTCCCCCCAAAGAGATAACTGGGATAGTTTAAGTAATACTTATTAAATTCTGATTTCCTAAGAAGTGTCTTTCAGTTGAATGCCTGAATGTATTTTAAATGCTGTAAGACGAAAGAAAATTTTTTCTTGCCTAAGTTCTCTAAGTCTTTATTTGATGACGAGTAGACAAAACAAATTGATGGTCCAACATGGCATACATGATCTCACATGTTACAGGTAACAAAACTGCCACTGCTCACCCCTACTTTTCTCTGTGCGTTTTACGAGGAAGGACTCCACAACAAAAGGATGTAAACTTGTATTTAGAAAGTTTCTATCTCAATCATCAGTGGGGCCTTTCCTTTTTCCTGGCTAGTGAATCTGTGTAAGATCACAAACCACAGCATTTGTTTTTCAGTGCATGACATTTTTTGTGCTTTCTCAAGAATGCTCATCCAGTCTTTGCTCCTCTAATCCAGTTACACTCTTTGTACTCGCAAAGAGCATAAAGCAGGGAGAAGTGGCAGGGCTTTGAATGCACAGTCATTCTTACCAAATTCACTGTGCACTCTATATACTCCATCCCTCTGTTTCTTCTTTGTCCATCTCCTGGCCAGGAGGTTGGTTCTGTCCAACAGCCCCAAAGTGGCTCCCCACAGCTTGTATGCAATGGCAACCACTCACCTTCACATCAGTGGTTGAGCAAAGGCACAGTCATTCCCAGCAAACTGTGCCTAAAAGGAAAAGGGTTGCTGATACAAATGTGAGGTGTAACAAAAGGCGCTTCTGGGTTAAAAAACATTGGGTGGCTGTAAACAAAAGGATAACTTGTCCTACCTCTTGGTGACTGTAATATTTTACCCCCTTCACAGAGCCCCATAGTTTGCAACTGTATTTGGCAAAAGCTTATCTTCCACAGTCTGAATGTGGAAGAGATTTGTTTATTATGTTCATTATTGTGGGATTAGACAGTAGACACCACCTGCTGTAACTATGATGTGAAATGAGGAATGTGTGAAGATTTACTGCTTGTTGTCTAAATGCAGCTTGGAAATGTATCTCCTACAGGAATAAATTTGCTTTTCAACTTAAAAAGTATAGCATACAGCTTGCTTCGGGATAGAGGAAAATCAACATAGTAGAAAATCCCCGTGTTGACACACTCAGGTTGGTGCCACTATTCTGATCTAATCAGGAAAGGAAATGACTTACAACAGACCTACAAGCAGGGGTCAGCAGCCTCTGTGAATTAGCAGCCAGGGGTGTTCAAGGCTTGGGCTCAGTTATCATGGTGGCATTTAGTCACATCTATAGCACCTTCTCAGACTGCCAGCTTGTTAGAAATAATAGAGCCAGAGATCAAATTAGGATGAAAAAGGTTACAGTGGAAGCCAAGAAAGGCTGGTTTCCTCCTTCCTGCTAAACTGCTGATGACAAGCTGCTTTATTCCCTCACGGGTTTCTGTTCTTCCTCAACAAAAGATCATGCACTCTCATTCGTCTTTGTAGATCTCTCATGTGTTGCCTTCTACGAGTGCTTCACGATCCACCAATCCACCTTCTGATTACAGCTGTCTCTTGCCACAAAAGAAACTGCTGATAAGCCCCAGGAGAGCTTGTGGGGCAAAGACAAAACTGCAGGTGGGCAGCATTGCACACATAGCAAATTTTGGGAAGGTGGGTCTGAGTGCTGGGATGCAAGTATTCCCTTCATCCATATTTGGGGTGGAGAGTAAAGACACACACATTTTAGCCTCATCACAGGGCACTCTGTTCCACCGCCTGTCTGTGTTAATGGGGGACCAGGACCTGGGGAATACTGCTGTGCTCTCTGGCAAGCCATTGCTGTGCCCCATGGGGATGCTAGTTCCTCCTTAGGGTAGGGCAGGATGCCAGAGCCTCAGTGAAACCATATCAAGGTCTTTTCCAACCCAAATGATTCTGTGATTCTATATGGAGACAGTAAAACACAAACTGAGCCATCTGAGAGAGGAAGCAAATCTGGCATGGCTTTCCCATGCGCCACGTCCTTCACAGGCTGGTTCAGAGGCAGGGACAAATTTAAGGAGTGGTATCAGGGAATATGAAAACCCTCACATTTTCTGCTGTCAGAGCTCATTAGGATTTTACCAACAAGCCTACTTGCAGCAATAGCATCTCAGCAGCATAGTGCCTCAAGACACAGTATCAGCCCCAAAAACTGCTGAGGGCTGGGTGCCCCCTGGGCCAGCCAACCCCCTCACAGCTACATCAAAGCTGTGAGTTCTCCCCAGAACTTATTCATGAGTTTTCTTTAGAGTCTGCCCAGCTGAAAAGTACAGTGGCATTAAATTGTATGTGCAATTACTTTTTTTTCAAACAAACAAAGCCTCCAAGCCTGACAGGCAAGGGCAGGGATGGGATTAGGCAAACATCCTATACAGACGGTTCCCCTTTCTGTCTGTCAGCTTGTAAGTGCTTTCTCTTCTGGAACTATACAGTACTAACTGAGCCGGAAACAGCTATTTAAAAAGTGATTATAGTGTGACATTTTTGTTTGACCTAACATCAAGCCATGTGCAGCTTAAATGTCAGCAAAGCTATTTACTATAGGGACAGACAGGCCCTAGCATGCTTAAATCTACCCAGCGTCTTAAAAGTGGTTGCTGTCTGCACTCAGTGCACATGAATGACACCGAAGCCAAGATGTAAAGTATAGTGCTCTGTAAGCTGCGCTGATTGACTAATATGCTGGGTGGCACAATGCATTCAGCAAGAGGCTCCCAGGGAGGAAGGCAAAATAATGGATAATTAAAGTCAATCTCAGGTTAGAAAGCACAGGCCCATGCAAAAGGTTCCCTTGGATTAGCAAAGAGCATGCCTATGGCTGGTGTGTTTTGTTCAGGGATGTCTGAAGGGCTCAAATATTTGGACAAAAATAGCAAAGCAGAATTTTTTTATTGGTGTAGGAGCTGTATTGGTCGCATGAGAGAGGAGGGAGTGCAGTCCCCAGCTGTGGCCAGCGACCCTGCCCTTAGGAGACCCCTTGAAGCCCCTGCAGTGAAGTGCTGTGGCCTCAGGGTGTTCCCCCCGCTTCCCCCTCCCTCCGGGGCTGCCAGGGCACAAATCAGGCCGCCCAGCTGCGGCTGCCAGGCAGGGTGACAGAGGGGAAGGGAGGCTCCAGAGCCCTGTCACCAGCCGTCAAAATAATAGCCGAGCACTGGGGGGGCAGGAGGCTAATGCAGCTAATTACGTGCATCTCTCCCTGTGTGAGAACCGACAGGAGCGAAGCAGCTTCAGATCCCGCCAGGATGCAAGAGCACGTACAGCCATAGAGTGATAGACAGAGTTACGTAGTATCAGGAGCTCTCTCTGCAAGACAATGCACTGCTTTGCAACGGATGGAGATAAGTACGTTTATAGGTCCTTAATGCGACTAGAGCCATATATTTGGACAGGGTTCCAGTCTGACCTGCTTCTCAGAGCCTAAAATAACAAACAAATCAGTGTGCCTTTATTTTGAGTAAACGTTGCTCACAGTAATAAGGGTGGGTGGGGGCACCCAAAAGGAAGCAGAGTTGTGATAAAACTTCCATTTTGTTCTTTCTTGCATGTCACGAAAAAAAATGTACATTATAATTCAGAATGCCTTTCAGGGTTTATTTTTCTTTACATTGTTACATGCCCGATCACATCTGATTTTGGAAGCTAAGCAGGGTCTGACTTGGCTGACATTTGGGATACTGCTGAAAAGCAGGAGTCTGAGCAAGATCTGTGTGCTCATTATACGAATGTGCAGTGCCTAAAAGCGTGACTGGGGGAATGACAAGAATATTCACAGCTTTTCTATATCTTAAAATTCTGCTTTTCTCCATCTCTAGCAACTGAAATAACACTATGACTGAAAATAATGTCATGAATATTAAATGAGTATTTTTTAAAATAATAAAAAGGACTGCTTGTGAATGCTGGTTAGTACTTTACAAAAAGCACAGAAAAATCCTTTGAGCAAACTGATCATCAGATCATTAGAGGTAGGAAATAAATTCTTTGATTTCTATCTGCTTGCTATTTATTTTACTAAGTGCTGACAATGTCAGGGGGCTTAAAATCCCTTCAAAACTCATTTAAGTACAATTAAGTGAAAACAGTACAAGATTTTTAACAGAAAAGATAGAAGAGGTAGCCAGAGGATTTTTTTAACATGGGATTTATTCTTGTTCTTGGTGTTTCCAGTGACAAAAGGCTCAATTACATCATAGAATGGTTCATACTCATTCTCGCTTTACCTTAGAAAATTTCAGAAAACCAAGGCTGATCTGTTACAATTTTACTTTGAGGCTCACAAGCAAGAGTTAAAATGTTAAGAAAAGTTTCTTTGCTTAAACATGCTCCTTAGTTAAAATAAATTCAGTTAAAACAAAACAAAACAAAACAAAACTGTAACTAGAACTCCCTCTCTTGCTCTCTTATCAAATATCATCAGTGGTTATGTCTCAGATCCTGAGTGGGCTCTGTGGTACAAGGTGAGCTTTTTTTTATTTTTTGTTACCTTCTACCCTGCAAAAGTTTAAAAGGCAAAACCAACAGGGAATGTGTAATAAAGAAAACAAACATCAAACAGATATTTGAGCATCTGCCTTCCACCATTAAACAAGACATAAATATGATATGGCAAAGCAAGGCAAGATTCGCATGCTGTAAGCCTCTCCCACACAGTGCCCAAGATGTCCCCATTCAGTTTTGCAGTCCGTCTTTGTTACAGCAAAATGTGAGGGATTTCTAAATCCTGATTTGGATGCATCCCCCTACAGCAGAGACAAACCAACAATTACTGAAGCAAGGCAAGTTGTTTTCAGTTTAGCAGGTTTTTTTCTAAGCCAGGCTTGTGGTGTCATTGAAAGTTTGAATGCTTCCATTCTCTGAGCAGGCCAGTGGCTTTTCAATAGCAGAAGATCAAATGATGTTAATCAGGCAGTGTGACCTAATCTTCTAATTCAGCTGCCTTTTTACATTAGAAATGTTCTGCTCGTGTAAGATTGATTTGCTCTTAAATTGACTTTTTTCCCCCCCAAATGTGCTATTATAAAGTCCTACTCTTGGCTCTGCAGATGTGTTACACATATAAGGTAAACCCACTTTTTCTTCATTTTGAAGGTTTAGATAGGTTAATCCTAACGATTCTGATAGAAAATATCTTGTTAATCACAGAAAGCCCAAGATGTTATGCAACAGCAGCAAGAACATTTTTCTTTCCGGTAGTGATGCCACAGGTTAGTTACACAGGACAGGGATACTCTGGACAGTTATTGCTGACTACTGGAAGGCTACCATACCTCAGCATATGGAGGGCATATTAGAAAATACATGAGGGCATGTAGTGACAGGACAAGATGGAATGGCTTTAAAGTGAAAGAGAGTAGGTTTAGATAAGGTATTAGGAAAAATGCTTTCCTGTGAGTGTGGTGAGACACTGGTACAGATTGCCCAGAGAAGTTGTAGATGCCCTATCCCTGAAAGTGTGCAAGGCCAGGTTGAATGGGGCTTTGAGCAACCTGGTCTAATGGAAGGTGTCCCTGCTTGTTGTGGAGAGGTGGAACTAGATGATCTTTAAGGTCTTTTCCAACCCAAACCATTCTGTGACTCTGTGAAGTCTCAGCAGAAGATGTCCAGCCCTCGGCACAGACATCAGTGCACAGTGCCTCTCTCAGGTGCCTCTCCCCTGCTTTGACAGCCCACGTGGGGCAGTGTAGGGCTCCCTGGGCACAAGGACACATACAGTCCAGCACTGCGAGTTGCACGGCAGAGTGAAGGGAGCCACATGGCACATGTGTACCTGTCCCTCCAAAGGTTTGCTCTTCTGGACCCTTACCGAAGAATTCTTGCAAGAGAGGTGCACTAGCTAACTCTATGTAGTTGCTAAGATTGCCTCAGACAAAGGAAGATATTATAGTCTGGAAAACGAAAATGACCATTTACAGTGGCTGGCAGGTGCTCATCAATCTTTTTGCTATTAAGGAGGGCATCAAGGCTGTTATTCTTTCCTGATGGGTCTGTGATACACAATCATTTTGCCATGTCCACTGAACTATGCAACTCTTTCTTTTGTTTTTTCTTTTCCTGCCAGATGATAACAAATGAATCCCAACAATTAGTTACTTTCCCTGATGATATTTTGCCAATACAAGGTGTACTATGCCCATGCTGGCAGAACACATAAGGGTTTTCAAAACCTGATGTGTTATCATTGATGCTACATTATATAAACCACAGACTGATTATGGTCCACTCTAGGAGTAGTTACCGGGTCTGCTCCCAGCCACCTGGCATCTGGGGAGATGATTTTCACATTACTGCACCGAGTGTGCACAGCATCCCCTCTCCCCCAGCGCTATTTCTTAAAAAAATGGAAGCACAGTTTCAGTCTGGTTGGGCAGCAGCAAATGCGGTCGAAGCAAAAATGTGTGGGCAGAGAGCGCCATCTTCAGCTACCAAATCATAAATTCTCTGCGGTAACCAGCTTATTTGGGATTTCTTTTTTGGAATTGCCAACTGCTCTGGCAAAATAGGGAGAAAAAAGCCAGCTGAGACTAATGAAAGATTGAGACTTAAGCCTTAGCACTACCTTAATATCCTGTAGGGAGACATTGCTAATCCTTGCTGAAGTTTCTGAATTACATAAAAAAGCTGCTTAGAATTGCATGGAGCTGAGCATCCCAAATTTGTTTCTGTTTTCAGTCTACTTACTCAAGAATAAAATCATGACAGAGCTAATATTTGTTAGGATCCTCCAGGCTACAGAGAGTCCATGCATTTAATACTACACATGATGCATTTGATAGGTGCTTGGAAAAGCACATAAATGATACCTCTAAATACTGTCACAGAATGACTGGGTGAAAACCAGTGTAAATAAGCAATATGCAAAAACACCACACCAAGTGCATGCAGAAGAATTATATACATATAAATGCTACAAATTTGACAAATATTACAAAAATTACACTGATGCCCGTGCCTGTGAGTCCAGCCTCATTAGTATAATTCAAGAATTCATTCTAAAAACATACCTTAAGGACATCAGTGGCAAAGAATTTGTCAGACATTAAAATTGAAAAATCATACCTCCTCCATACATGTGGTGTGTATACGACTTACCCATATTAAAGAATTATTAACGGATTTGCAAGAGCAAATCGATTACTGGATTTAAAGTGTTATAAATACTAAACATGTGCATTGAATAGATACATTCAGGAAGGGTTAAAAGACAATGTATCTATTATCATCTAGCCTTAAGAATAGCATTTCTGAACTAGATACAGCTTCTTATTTAAAATGCAAATTATTAAATTACCCCACATTATTTCTATGATTGCTTTCTGAAGGCTTTTTTCTCAACCATTCAGGAAACCAGAAAGAGGCTGCAAGATACAGAAAAAATGTGGATGAAGCTCTATTAGAAAGAGACCTGTAAAGGATAAGAAGGCAGTCAAGAACAGCTGGCATTGATTTATGAAGAACAAATCACACGTGGCCAATCTGATTGCTACCATGGACAAGGATGGAGCAGAGGACACAATCTTCACTTCCTTACAGTGGTTGAAATTATTTCCTGCAGCACTTTCACTCACAAACTGATGAACTATGGCATGAACAAGCTGTCTAATAGGTGCACTGAAAACTGCCTAGGCTGACAGGCTCAGTGGGTGGCACTGGTGGCTTGGCTATGCGTCTGAAGGCCCAAAACAAGTTGAGTACTCTAGGGTTTGATACTAGAGTCCATATGGAGCATTGTCTTGTTAAAAACCTGGACCATGGGACAGGATGCACTCTTGGGCTATTTTAAGGTAACACTAAGTTAGAAGGGATGGCTGGCACACTAAATGGTAGAGCTTAAGCTGTAAGGGACTTTAGGAAGCTTCTGGACTGGGCTGGCAGAAGTTTCAACATGTTTAACACAGAGAACCACAAGGATAAATGCTCAGTTCTGGACCTAAAAAGGGTTAGTACCAACTGTGAAGAAACAGGCTGTTAAGAAACAGGCTGTCTAGCAGCTTTGTCAGAAAGGACCTGGGGTTATGTGAAAGCCAAGTCCAACATAAGCACAAAGCATGCTCTCATCCTAAAGAGGGGGAAATCACACAGTAGCCTACATCAGGAGTACAGCCAGCATGCTGAGGAAAGCTCCTGTCCCCCTTTGCTTGATGTTGGTGAGGCGCTGGCTGGACACAGGGCCCACTTTGGTGCTTTCTCAGGTCAAGACAGGGTATGTCCAGTGAAGGCTACCAAGACAAATGGGAATTAAACCACATCACCTTGAAGGAGGTGTGGAGGTATGCCAGGCCTGCCCTGCCTGTTGACGACCACAAGGGCCCATAAAACAGCACCCTGCAGCTGCTTTAAGGGGGATTACAAATCCGGCAGAGCTTAATTTCCTGTGGTAGTGGCACACAATACAACAAGAAACTATGGGCACAAGGAGGTCCAAAGAGGACATTATGAAACAAACTATTTATGTGGAAGGCAGGCAGCCTGGACAAAGTATGAAATTATTATTTTGGATGTTTTCAAGAGCTGTCAAGACAATCTGCAACAGATGTGATTCACTTCAACCAGGAAAGCTGTACTGCAACAGCCAGTGCGTTTATGACTGTGTACACAGGTGTAAAGGTGATGACTTTCCTGGTCTAGGATTCTTGTTTATTGTGAGAAGACAGCCTTAAAATGGTCACTAAAATGTTGTCTGGGCTTCATTATTAATTTAGGAGCTTAAGTATATGCACAAACAAAAATAAAAATACTCTGCCATCTGTTGATAGCCGGCAAAACTGCAGATATTCTCTCCTGAAAACAGACTATTCCATCGCCACATTTAAACCATTACCCACTATTTCAGTTGGCAATATAAAAGTAGCAAAGAAATGCAATGTATTTTGAAAATCCACCAGTTGTCAGGTATGTCACTGTGTTATTTATTCAACCCATACAAGTGATGGATGTGTTTGTAGCAAGATGCTGGGAGTCTCCACAGAATAATTTAAAACTCATCAGCAACCCTGATAACTATCCGCTCTTCTCTGAGCAGTAACGTGAGTTTGCACTGGGTTTTTTTTGGCATGCTAAGGTCACCGAGATGCTCAGTTTTGACTGCAGTATGAACTTTTCCTGCCTTCGAGGCTGCCTTTGCCTCCTCCCTGCTGTACCCCCCGGAAGAGAGCAGAGGACACGCTTGCCACTTTCCCTTCCCCTCTCTACTCCACAGCGCTCATGCCCGTGAGCAGCCCGGCTTACTTCGCTGCTTTTCTCGTTGCAGTCACAGTCTGTGGGGTTCATTTCCGTGGGTAATGAAGCCTCCAAGAGCCAGAGCTTTGGGGACGCGGTCCCGCCCCGCACTGACACTTTCCCCGCCCAGCACCAGGGCCTGGCTGCGGACGGGTTCCCATGGGCGCAGGGTGGGAACCGCCGGCTCCCGCCCCGGCAGGGGGAGGAGGAGCCGCGGCCGAGGCCGTGCTGCCGGCGGCCGATGGCGGCGGGCGGCGGGGCCGGGCTGCTGCCCTTCCTGCGGCTGCTGGGGCAGCTCAAGGTGGGCCCGGGGCAAGGGCCCGGCGCGGCGGGGCGGCCGCGGGGGCTGGGGCCGGGCCGGGGCGCTGGGCCGGGCTCCCCCGCTGTCCCCGGGCTGGCAGCGTGGCCGCGGCGGGCCGAGGCCGGCGGGGCCGGGGCTGCGGCGGCGCCTGCTGCGGCTGGGCCGTGCTCCTGCCTTGGGGGGCCCGGGCTGGGCCTCGGGGCAGGGGCTCCCCGGGAGCATCAAAGCTCTCCGGAGCGTGGAGGTCACGGTGGGGCGGAATTTCCACCGGTGTCTGAAACGAGGGCCTGCAAAAGCAGGGGGTTTAACCTTTCCAGTGCCATTGTCTGGTGGATACGGTGGTATCCGGTCAGAGGTTTGACCTGATGATCTCTGCGGCCTTTTCCAACCTAATTGATTGTGTGGTTCTGTGACACTGGCACAGAGAGTACCGCGGACAGGATGGGTGTACAGGAACGTGGCAAACCCAGAGAGCGTCTCCGATCATATGTACAGGATGGCGATGATGGCTTTGGTGACTGAAGATAAAAACCTTAACAAGGACAGGTGAGACTGCCTCTGGTTATCACAGCCATGTGTTGATATTGTGGGAGAGCTGCAAACAAAATGCTAAAATAAGCTGTCGTCCCGAGTAAGAGCTTTTAAATCACACTGAAGGAATTTGAAAGCCTTTTGCCTCTTCCCCCCATCCTGTGGACAGGGTCCTGTTTACCTGGAGAACTGAAAGGGGCTAAAAACTTTAATTGCTGAACTGAGAGTGCTGAGGCAAGTCTTTAGTGCAGTGGGTCAAAGCTGCTCTTCTTTCAGGCAGTAAATAAACAACCTGAAGACCCTTGTTAAAAAACAGTGTGAAGCAATAGACAGCCATGTCAGAGCCATAGACCATGTGAATTTTGACAGACTGAATGAGCACTCAGCAACAGTAAGGAGCCACAGAACTCCTCTGGCATAGCAGAGAAAGCTCAAGGAAGGCTTTCTGAGTATTCTGCCACAGACGGGTATAGCTACAGAGCTGTGAGTGACAGATTATATACTGAATTTGGGATGGCTCCAATCAGATTACCTTCTACCTGTTGCAGGAAAAATGTGAAGTGTATAATGTAGTTAATTGCCACAACATCTCCAAAAGCCAAGTGTACAAGAGCTAAGTACATTACTTATGAATGTTATGGTCTGGTACATGGTGTATTTATACTTAAATCTACATTTACAAGCATTAGGGACTAGAAATCAGAAATCAAAATCATGTCTAGGTGGAAACTACAACCCTAACAAAAACGTGAAAAATGTTACATTAAGTTTAAGAAAAGCTCCAACCAACCTTTAGAGTATATGAAGGGGGATAAATTCTGCAGTCTCTTTTGAATAAGTTTTAGACTTAGAATGCTGAAAAACTAATTATTCTGTCTCTGTTTCTTGTCAGATGCATACGATTAGCTTTGGTTCATGATATGGCTGAATGCATTGTTGGAGATATTGCTCCTGCAGATAATATCCCAAAAGAGGAGAAACACAGGCGAGAAGAGGTATGAACATAAGGTGTGAAGCCATAGCTGCAGAGCATTCTGTGTGTTTTCGTGTTCTGGTGGTGGTGAAGGAACACTCTAAGCAATATAATACTGTCACTGGCATTGGACAAGCCTGCCACAACCAAGTAGACTTCTCATCTCATTGTGATTTTTGCATCTGTAACATCACCAAGTACAAGGTTATGGAAGAATCTTTGAAGTAATCTTCACCTTGGCCATTTGTTCCCGAACTAGCTGTAGTTTTGGTAGCCTGAATTAGTCATGTTCAGCAGCCTTACCAAGAGGTGAGGAGCAGGGAGTAGGTGCACTGAGTAGGATGGATGACAGTTCATGTCAGATCGTTTGTGTGGTGCCAGATCATGAGGTTGACAGAGACTTTATTTAAACCTTTTGCACAGAACTCCAGATGCAGGTGTCTTCGTTGTTGTTGTGATTCTTTGAGTGCCACATGCCTAGAGTCACTTTATTTTTGGTCTTGCACTTATTCATACTGTTCAGTTGTTTTGTGTTTGGTGTTTTTGGTTTGTGGCATTATTTGAAGAAAATATAAACCACTTCTGTAGCCAGAGCTAGAGGGCAATGTCATGCCTCAGAAACTCTTCAGAGGCTTTTTTTGTTCAGTGTAGAACACACTAGGAAGTATATTGAAAAAAAGAAACAAAATTACAGACAGTAAAGATAGTACTTCAAGAATGCCAAATGCACCTTAGATCTTTAATTTCCAGTTTCTTAGCTAACAGCTTACTCCTAGACTTAGTTATGGCCCCCCCAGCCCCTAGTTTTAAACAGATAAGCATAAAAGGGGGATGCAGGGGGGGGGAATAATCACTGAAGTGTTTTGTTACACTCTTCAAAGAGCTTCAAAACACTGAACAGAAGAAAACTCTTTCCTGGAAGCCTCTAAAGGTGGTTGTGTCACTGAGGATCAGCCTTCAGCTTCAGTCTAGAGAGAATTCTTACTTTAATTTAGGCAAGGAAAAAGATATTTTGATGTCTAGGTATGTTTAAGAAGCTTTCTTAAGTATTTGCAGCTCCTTCTGCTCCCATTTCAGTCAGTGAGGACTTTGCTGTTGACTTTGTGGGAACGAGAGTAAAGCATTAAATATTTGGGATGACTCTGAAATAACTTCATAGTAAAAATAGACTATGGGTAGCCACTTCAGGAGGTGGCTTGAAGTGAGTTATCAATACTCTGCTTGCACTGCAGAGTTCTCCCTTTTTCTGTTTGCTCTACAGCTGACGTTGGGCTGGCTCTGAAGTTTGCTGCTTGTGCAGTAACTTTAACCAGTGAGTCTCACCAACACTACAGCAGCTGAAAATGAACCTGATTAAAAAATGTTTTGGATTTTTTTTTGAGGAGGGAGGGTGTTGTTTGGAGTAGAGGTTTTTGCCAGGTAAGTCATTTTAGCCACCTAACCTTGAAATCTGATGAGTGCCAGAGCTGGAAAGAGGTGTAAGGGATGAGACCTTGATGCTTCAGTGGTGGCAAGCAATGGGGAACCATATTGTGACACTATCATCCTGCATTTGAAGTGAAGAAACAATCATGGCACGAAATCTTTGTCTCGCCTGTGATGTTGGTTGTTTCAGAAGCAGCCCTTCGTGTTACTGGGAGAACAGTAGAGATGGCACAGAAATGAGACTGATCAGCTGGGAGAACACAAAGAATGTGCATAACAATTTCTGGAGTCACAAGTTCTGCCAGGAGCCTGCTCCAGTGCAGGCTTCCTACAGGGTCACAGCCTCCTTTGGGCATCCCCCTGCTTCGATTCCTCCATGGGCTCCAGGTGGATGTCTGCTCCACCATGGACCTCCAGGGACTGCAGGTGGATCTCTGCTCCTCTGTAGGGCTGCAGGGGCACTTCCTCATGGGCTGCAGGAGAATCTCTGCTCTTACCAGAAGCACCTCCTCCTTCTCCTTCTTCACTAACCCTGGTATCTGCAGAGATCTACTTCTCACTTCTCACTTCTCCCTCTGGGGGCAGTTGCACAGGCATTTTCCCCCCCTTAAATATGTTATCCCAGAGGTGCCATCACCTTGGCGTTGGCCAGAGCTGTAGCCAACTCCTGCCATGCCTAAACAATACAATAATACACTGTGTAGTAGATGTTTCTGCTAACTTGGTAACAACTAGATAATTATTCAGAAAAGATAATGATAAAAATGTTGCCCAGAAAATAGATAAATGTAAATGGCTTTTTTTTTCAGACAGCTATGCAACAACTGACCCAGCTTCTATCTGAGGACCTCGGAAAAGAAATCTATGAACTCTGGGAAGTAAGCTTGCATTTTTTTAATCCCATGTTAAAATTCAGGGTGTCCCATTCTCTTCTTCCCATGTACCTGTGAAACTGTGCCATCTCTTATTTTGACCTCAAGAAAGTGCGATTTACTTGCTTAGAAGATAACCAGTATGAGTCACGGTCATTTCAGGATCCTTTTCAAACAGAAACCCTGGACTTTGGTAAAATAACCAGCTTCTGCCCTGGCCTCTCAGAGTTCCAGATGAACCTGTCCAGGGCTTGGTTTGTACAGCTGAAGGAAGGGTTTGTCCTCTACTCTGGATATAAATCTGTTTTTTTTATTACATTATCACTTTTGTTCATATCTGGCCATTTGCAGCTTTTAATACAGGAAAGAAAATAATGGGAGGTGAGGGTGCTGTGGATTATTTTCTGCTTTTTATGCAAGTAATTTCTGTGGCTTTGATTTCTTTATAATGAAGCCCATTAGACCAAGATATTTAGTTGTAAATTAAAATGATTAAGTTAACTAAAGTTTAAACTTAAATGTGACAGAAACCAGTGCTTTTCTACAAACACCAGAGATTTCTGGTCTTGGGTTCCTTAAAAGTTTGTATTAGGAAGTATCTTTTGTGTTTGAAGGTGATTTAACCATTTTTATGTGAACCCATGCTGTTAATTGATAAGATCTTATATAATTGCAAATGAGGGATGATTAGATTATTTCCAAACAATTAGAGATTATAATTACTGTGCTTTATCTCCTCCTGACATACGGTCGCATGAGGGGAAGTGTATCCACAACCTCTCGTTCACATACTCCTGCAAACAATGGATTCTATGTTTCTTGGACTTCGTGACCTGACTCTGTATATTGTATTCATATTGTTTTCCATTTAGAGTGTATTTAAATTCCAGATATTTGCATCCAATTTCTGCCTTTTGCTGCAACACCCTGTTTGTGGTTTTGTTTCGGGTTTAGCGGTTTGTTTGTTTGTTTTTTCCTGTTGTTGTTGTGTGGTGAAACAGGCAGTGGGAATGGTCTTTCAGAGCTATATTTTAAGGTAAAGAGGGTAAACCAACATCATCAGATCTGGCAGTTAATGTATGTGCATTTTTTTAGGGAGCACTGGTTCCTTCTCCCTTGAGAAACTTATAATTGAGGAAAATGAGGTTTTGATAGATAAGGTTAGTGCTGTATAACTACTTTTTTTTCTTTGCTGGTCTCAGTCTTCTCCTGTGACTGTGTAAGAGCTGGTTCAGTATGGAGTCAGTTCTTCAGCATGTTAGCTTTTCATCATTCTCAATAACCATAATTTAATACATGCACACTTTTGATAATTTGGTCTTTGTTTCTACCTTCAGGATTATTTATTGGCACTGAGTCTGCAATACATTAGCATGAGTGCAACCCACATAGCAGAGGGGGTAACCTAAAAATCTACCATTCACATGGAGTTCCTCTAGTGTTGTTTGAAGTGGAACTATTAAATTTTCCATTTCTGTTCCTTTTTTCTTTGCCTTTGCTTTACGAGTTCTTTTACTCAGAGTTTGGATTAAAACACAGGAGATGCTGAGCTTTTCTTCTGACTCAGATGTTTATTGTTTCTTATCTATGGCACAGCTGCATGGAATGTGCCTCTAAGTTAACAAGGTGGAAATGGCCCCCGAGTTCTACCTTCCAGGGCCTTTTAAAGCCCATACTACCCAATTATGGAATGCCAGCTAATTTATTTTTACTTATAATCCAGTAACTAATCATTCATGTTCCGCACTGCGGGTTTTTTGAACCAATATCAGATCACCCAGGCTTGTGAAGAAGAAGAAAGAAGAAGAACTAACCTACACCCAAAATCCTCCATCTTGTTACATGTATATTACCGTATCCCATAAACCTAAATTTTCTGAACCCAAGGTTCCAACATGGAACAACTAGTTGTTTCTTAAGGAGAAAAGAGCTATGGAAAATTAGAAGAATTTGGTGTGCTACTCTGCTCTCAGCTAGCCAGAGGCATTTCCCTATGATTTCGTGAGTGAAGGTGCTTACGGACCAGAGCTGAATAGTGCTGATCTCTTGACACTCTTAGCAAGTCCTTCCTGCACTGCTCTGCCCGTGTCTCTGTCTCTCTTTGCCTTTCAGCTTTACAAGGACTGCTGCTTTGGACAGTGTTGGTGGGCACTTGGCAAGTGTTGTGTAGGGGAGAGAGGCAGCAGGAAGATCCCTCTGATATATTTTCACTTTGTAACTTAATCCCAAATACTTTTGAAAAAACATTAAAGTAAATGAGTCAGCACATTTCAGCTCTGTCCTGCTTTTTTTATTCTCAAGTGCAAAAGCATGGGAATGATTTTTAAAAGATGGCCTGTGGTGTTGGAGAGACCAGCTAGTGTTTTTCCAAAGTATACTGTTATTTCAGAGCCTTAACCACCTGTGGAGAGGAAACAGTGGTTGTTTCAGCACTGTGCACAGTTGCACATGTAATAGCTGATGTTTCTTAAGGGCAATGTGAGCTGAGGTGTGAATAACATCTGGTGGGTTGTATAACACAAAGAGGTTGGCAACAGATTGATACTCCCACTTAATTGTTGGAGGTGGGACCTACTTTTACAGGTGAACAGCCCTACTTCTTTTCCTGAAGTTCTCCTTTGTGCTGCCAAGAGTTTGTTGTCTTTGGTGGACTCTTTCCCCCCGGCAAAATAGATTATAAAAAAATAGAGTAGAAATAAATAGACTTAAGAAAATATGTAGAATTTAAGCAATTTAAAAATGAGACAAAGCTCAGGTTGAAAAGAGAAAAATAAGATGAAAACACTGAAATGAAATTTATTACTAAAATAATTATGAAAATGTAACTGAAAATTCAAAGTGCCATTGAAATCCCAATAGAATAGTAAATGAATCAACATGGCTATCGAAATGTGGATTTTTGACTTCAAAGGTAAAGTAAAAAGCCTAAGAACAAGCTCCTAATAGTATGGAAGACAAGGAAATGACTGCCACGTTTATCTAAGCATCACTGTGCTGGAATTACAAAACCAGGATATTACTACTGTGAATGACACTCACACCACAGTTGTCTCAAGATGCAGAAAGGAATGCCATGTTCTGTGGTCAGTAGGAAAACCTCTTCTTGTGCTGCTCTTCTCTGCAGAAGTGCTATGGTCCACAGGTTCTGTGGATCTGGGAGCACAGATGGGCCCAGTGTGTACTTAAGACTTTGGTGTGATTAATGGTGGTGGTGATGATGAATGGGGTCAGACCTGCCAATGGTATCAAGGTGATGGTAATCTGCACAGAAAAAACACATCTTTATGGGGTTGGTTTTGGAAGTCAGTAGTCAGGAAGACTTGCTGATGAGACATCACATACAGTGCAATAGATTTGGAAAAGAGAAAATGAAATGCCAAACCTGTCTGCAGCCATCAATGGAAGCAGATGACAGCAAAATTGTTCAAGTTGACTAGAAATGTGAATCACTCATAAATATATACCAGTGATTAATAGATACTGTAGAGAGGGAAAAGATAGCGGAGAGATAAAAGGACTGAAAGTCTGAAGGGGAGGACACCCTTTAACCACTCCCCTTCCTATCTCCTAGAAGAGACATAAAGGACATAAGCAGCTCAGACAGATTAGACCAAAGAGATTAGGCAGGAATCACAGGAGAAATATAAAGAACAACTGCATATAGAAACAGCAAGTGGTGAGAAAAGTGTAAAATAGGTCTTAAAAATAGGTGGTGACAATGCGTAAGCACACACTGTGGTAATTCATAGCCTTAGCCAGGCCTGAAATGATCTTTATACGTAAAATATTGTTAAATGGAACCTGTTATTTAACTTGTGTGTCATGCAGAGTTGCCTCCATATGATCCCTGATTCAGCTGAAACAATTGGTATGTTTAGAGTTAGAACACAATTCTTTTGCATAATCTAAGTCCCACTGCATTTAATATAAAATTGGCACATACTTCAAGGGTTTTGCTGACCAGTGTGTTTGTAAAAACAAAGTGAAAGACATAACTATGCTGAATATTTCTGGAGTGGCTTGTACTACTGAAGAAAATTCTAGATATAAAAGAGATTTTAATGTTCTGTTTCAGATTAGCAAAATTATTTTCTTACAACTGCACATCTTTTCAGGAATATGAAAACCAGTCTACTGCAGAGGCCAGGTTTGTAAAGGAGTTGGATCAGTGTGAGATGATACTGCAAGCATTTGAGTACGAAGAGTTGGAAAACACACCTGGCAGACTGCAGGATTTTTTTGATTCAACTGCTGGTATGACATTTGGGCATTTTTTTTCCTCATTCATAAATGAAATATATAAATTGTTTTTTTTTTTTTTCTGACAGACATTTAGAGCAACTAGTTATTTTACTCATTGCTCAAGTCCCCTAATATTTCTGGGGAAACTTAATGGAGTGTGAACATACCTGACACTTATCCATAGGTATTAAATATGAATTTCATTTATGCCAAATTCCTTTTACATCACTTTTTACCTAGAAAGAGGCTCAGCTTTCATTACACTTGCATGTTTGTAAGGATCTCCCTGAAAAATCAGGGGGTTGGTTCATAAAGGAGTCTTCAGTGTTCACCGATGCTCTGACAGCAGCTTGTTTCTACTCTGTCAATGTTTCAGGGACCAGTGAAGTAGAATTTGTTATCCCCACATGAGCTGTGTGACCAGCCCAGGGTTGCTGTGAGAACCACCTCAGTGAAATCGTTAAGGTGCAACTGTGTTACTTTTTATTCCATCCACTGCTTTTCATCCTTTGCAAAATAAACTGGTAGTTGAAAGCAGAGATGGGTAAAATAATCATCTTTATAATTTTGGCAAGGGAGTTGAACACCAGAGGAGGACTGTAACTAACTCATCCTGTCCTGGTAAAAAAAACTAGGGATGGACAAACTCTAGGGATAAGAGGACCAGCAGTCACCAAACAGAGTCCCTCACAAGTCCCATTTATACTTTGGTAACTCCTCAGGGGAATAATAATCTCTCTGGAAAATTTAATACTTTGATTAGTGAAGGAAAAAAAGGACAACATGATGAAGCTGGGCTGCTTTATTTTCTAACTGACATCTTTGCTCCCCTACCAGAATTCAACAACTTAAATTGAGCTGGTGTCTGAGTAGATTCTACAGCATGTACCCTAACTGCACCTGTAATAGGAGTGTTTTTTCTGTAGCACAATGTGTAATATCAGATTATCTTGGTCAGGGTGCATCCCTTTTTCAGCTCTTAAGTGTCTTAATAGAGCACAAAATACCAGTTTTTTGGGGAGAAGGGATGTAACTACTCTTACTCCATAGTTAGATTGAACTGAGAGCATTCACTTTCTTAAAAGAATAATTTGACATTTATTCTGAGCCTAAAGTGACACTGCTGCTATCGTTCCAATGCCAGCCTTTCACACGTGGCAAAATGAGAGCATTTTTCATTAACCTTCCCTTTCTTTTGTTTTGCAGGAAAGTTTGTTCACCCAGAAATACTCCAGCTTGTATCTCTGATTAATACAGAAAGGAAAAAAAGAATAGCTGCCACATCTCATCCACATTCCTGAGGTGTTCCTAAATGCTGTAGCCATAATAAATACTTTGGTTTATCCTATAATGTCACTGATTCTGCTGGCAGATTTTTTTTCCTGGGCATTCACTGTGAGAATCCCAGGACCACTTAGAGAGGAGCAGGTAGTGTATCTACCTCCCAGATCAGCGGTTGTGTCAGGGAACAAATACTTAGAATGAATTAGTATATTTGGGTTTTTCCTTCTTTTTAATCAGCCTCTGATTAATGCAGTCTCAGTTACAAATAGATTCTCCACTGGGGAAATTCAGGTACATTTGAAAATCAGTTGATTGCAATCTAATCTGTTCATGTAATGCACTGTGTGGGGCAGGTGGTCTTGTTCTGTGATTTCTAAATATGTGTGGACTTAAGTACCTTCAAAATGGGTTAATATCCACTCAGTGCTACACAGAAGCGAGACCAGTGAACAGGTGTCTGTAGAAGCTCTTGACTAAGCTTAGAGATGAGATTTCTTTGGAGTGCATAAGCCTTAAGTGATGGTGGATAAAACCGGTAATCCCATTAATTATATTTTCTCTGTATCTTCCTTGTTTCATACAGCTTTTCCCCTGTTCATGTGTTGTATCAGGGAATGGTGCCAGTATTTCCATAAGGTCTGTATTCCTCACTCCCCCTCACCCCAGCCTGACAGTTTTACAGACAATTGATTTTACAGGCAATTGATAATCACAGAATCCCTGAGGTTGAAAGGGACCTTTGGAGTTTGTGCAATCTAATGCAGAAGCCTGTACAGCCACATAAAGCTGCTCCCTTCTTCAAGCTGTCACACACTGGTACCAGTTCTGCTGTAAATGAGTTTCTGGCAGAGGTAGTAACATTAATGTAGAAGTACAGAATGACTGTGAAGTAACGCTGTGCTGGTGGTTATTACCGCAGGCCTGGTTCCTACGGTATAGCACCGTGTCCCGCAGCCAGAGGGAGGAGGAGGAGGAGAAAATCCAGCAGGCAGGAATTGTGCAGCAAGATTGATTTATTTAATTATTTTACAAACTCTTTTATAGACTTTTTTCTTCTTAGTCTAATTGGACAAAGGGCCAGCCAGCCCTTGGGGGTGATTGGCTAAAATCCTAAAACATCCATTGCCAAAATATTTTTCTACTATACCATAAACAAGACTTTTCAAGGTTGCAGGTGGCTTGGTTGTTTACATTCCCTGCCACCTCTTCTGTGAGAGAGAAAAGTCTCTCACGGACTTAGAAAATAACAAGAAAATCCTCGCTAGCAGCATTTTTGTACCTACAGGTGGTAAATAGCACAGTGGGGCCACTGTCTGCACACCCAACTGTTGTGAGCAGCTGGAGATAAGGGCAATGCCATGATTACCAAATAAGCAAAATCTGCACCTGGAAAAGTTACATGGTAGAGACCTGGAGTTCTCTGTCTTCTGCCTCATGTCAAATGAAGCAGCATAAAACTAAATTCAATTGTCATACCCTTTAAAGGTAGGTAATGTAGCTGAACACACCTTTTCAGGCACCGTGACTCAGGAGATGCTTTCACTGAAGCTCACAAAGCGCTCTGCAGCTGGGGCCTTTCCTAAAGCACAGAGTGCTGTGCAGAGATGCTGGGAGCTTCTTGCCTCAATGCCTGGCACAGTGCACAAAATCTGCAGTGTATTGTTCTGGTTCAGAGGAGATGGGAGATGCCCACTCTGCTCAGGAAACACCCAAGGCAGCACTTGAGTCCTGTGCAAACCCTGGAAGAACAGGTTGCACTTTGCTGAGCTGATTAGTGGTTCTTGGCAACAGATTGCCACACTGCAAAGAGGGATGGAGTGGGGCCCACCGAGCTTTTGTCAGCATTTTTATTCCACCTAGATCCACTCAAATTATAGTCTCCATTAGCTTGCATTGAGTGATGAGTGTGAAAGAGCTACAGATGCATCAAAGGGCAGAACTGAGAACATTCTTGACAAACCAGAAAAGTGGCCTTGAAGAGATGTTTGGTAGAATCACACCCAGCACAAATACTGCCCTAAGCAGAAACAGGCCATTCCTGCAGCGCAGCAAGAAGCTTCCCCATTCTGCAGGGGATCGAGGGGACAGAGTGTGGAACCCCATGCACAGTAATCATAGGGTGGTTTGAGTTAGAAGGGACCTTAAAGATCATCTAGTTCCAACTCCCTTGGCAGTGGCAGGGACCTTCCACTAGACCAGGCTGCTTAGTACAACTGGTAAACACAGAATTAAAACATAACAAAGGGTAAAAGAGTAAGAGAGAAATTTATTTTTAATATCAAGAACTTCATTTACACAAACTAAGTTGTCCATTAATATCTTCCATTTTAAATAAATTCACATTTATGCACCAAACCACGTAAAATAAGCTAGAAAATTGTCACAAGAATACTAGAAAAACAATTAGATTTGCTTCCATGCTAAAAATCACACTAAAGAGGCATGTGATATAAATGTCCAAAGTTATGTCCAATAGAACATTACAAAAGGACTTCCAACTTCGTAAAAACTAACAAAAGCCACACAAGAAAAAAGGAAAATCACTTAAAGCCATGTTTTCTCACAAAAATTTAAGCAGTTGGTAATGTCAAACTCACTAACACTGATTTGAAGCTTTGGCGTATGCTCAAAAAATGCATCCATTTTCAAAGTAGCCAGGCTCTTTTCCATCCTGTTTACTGATAACACTGCACCCACCTCAGTGTCTGGTGAGCTGAGCAATGCAACATGCGGACTGACACGTGCTCACTGCACAGCGAGATAGTGTCACAAACGTGCCACGCTTTCCTTGGAAAAAATGTTAAAGGAATGCAATTCAGAAAACATGCTGAACCAAAGCTGAGAGACATCTGCCTCTTGGCAATTGAGCAGATATAATGCAGTTGGTGGAATTGCATCCTGGAGCGAAGCACAACAACATTTGACACCAAAAGTGGAGTTCTCCTGCGTATTCTCAGGTAACAGGGTCTACGCTAGCAGCTCTGAAGGCATGGGCTCTCTAACCTATGGCACGTCTGAAGCCAAATGCTGGGTTTGTATTCTTTCCCTTAAGGCTGTATGTTAACTGAGGCTCACAAATATATCTTCCCTTGGTTTTGAGGGGAAGATACGGAGGCAAAAAAACTAGACCTTCCCTCCACTCCACTTGATTTTGTAATTAATTTCACTGCTGCGTCTTACTAAGCCCGAGAGAGCAAGCAATGGTGCACATTTTGAAACTCAAACTTTTCCAGCCAAAATGACCATCTGAAATCAGCAGCTGTGATAGGTTCAGTTTCTGTATGAATAACCAGGTGGCTCTTCCTGCCCTCCTTAACTCTGCTGCCTAACGGGTGTAGGGCAATGCCAGACTGTACCAGTGAAGGAGAAACAACTTTTTGTGACAGTAAGTGATTTTAATTCTGTTAGGAAATAGATCATGTACCAACACTCCTGAGCAAGGGGCACCTGGTATGGATGGTAGACAGCTGGTATATGGGCTACTGCTGGCAGTTGAATGCTTTGCACAGCTCTAGGTCCATCTGTCTGATGTGGCACTGAGAGGGAAGCCAGAAACCAACGGATAGAAAAGCGTAAACCAAAATAAATAAGAAATGGAGACTGGGAGATTGTTAGGAGGGAAGTCGTATGTAGCTGAAAACTATTTTAGTCACTTAACACAGAATTTAGTGCATTATAGCTAGTGACTTGCATGTGGTTTTGATGATGTACAAAGTACCTGGTGATAAAATGGCCCATCTAAAATAGAAATAGGGAGAGGAAACATTTCTCCAACACAAGGACAGGATAGCAATTTTCCAAAGCTGACAAAACCTTGTTGCACAAGTTGTGTGGTGAGGGAGAGCTGAAAATCACTGTCTGGGCAAGTCTCTGAAGAGAGGCATTTGGGGCTCAGGAGGGGCTGCTTTTTAACACTGAAGCTCTTCTTCACTTTCAGGGAGGCGGGTGCCAGCAAGGGAGCTCTGAGCACTGGCATGGGCTGTAGAGCTGAGAACTTCTTCAAAACTGCCTCCTGTGTGGCTTGTCCCACCAACCTTGGTCTGAAAAAAGGCAAAGACACAACAGCAAGTTCCTCTGCTCACATTGAAGCAAGTCCCATTTCCATTCCACCCCATGGCCATGGAGGGCAGGGAACTGTTCAGGCAGAGAACACATAGGGATGGGTTTTTCCTAAGAACAGCAGCTATAAAACCAGTCAAATAAAGCAGCTTCTTTACTCCACAATTTCTAAACTAGGCTGCCATCATAGAATCTGCCAGTGGCATGTCTCATATGCTTAAAGGAACCAGTCCCTAAGTAGATGTCAGGTAGGATCCTGGACCCCAGCAGTAAACCCAATGTGGTTGTTTACCTGAGTAGCTCACACTGGTTTCACTGTTTTTTCCAGTTCTAGGCAGGCTGGATTAGAGATGGATATTAAAATGAACTGGTTAATTTGCAGAGTAAAGGCCTACATGCCAGCAATGGCAACACAGCTGCTCGCAAAAATACATAAACCATACTGGGATTTTGGACAGCAGAAGGAATGTAACAACCAAAGGACAAACCCATCAGCTTGAATCCCTTCAGGCATTTGTAGCTACCTAGATACTGGTATATAAAACAGCCAGCAGCATTTTCATGGGGGAAGGCAAGGAATAGATACCAAAATACATGACTGATATATATCCAATGTGCTTGCATACTTCCAGAATGCTTCAGGTCACTGAATTTGTAATAAGTATTAAAAATAAAAATCAGTTAAGACTAAATCTCTGAAAAAGAATTTTCCTAACAAAGATGGAGCTGCATCTAAAGATTTGGAAATGATCAAGACTAAGTGATGAAGAGACAAAGCTGTCGTGACTAGGCTGTCTTCGTAAGAGAACATTCTTTTGTGGCTCTGCTTGCTGATATGTCCACTCCAAGTTGATTCAAGCCTGAAAATAGGACAAAACTTTTTACTCCATCCTAGAATTGCAGCAGAACTCAAAGACAAGCTGACATTTTTTCAGCCTTTCAGCCACTGAATGCTTAGGAAGATTATTTTAATTAAATGAACTTTGTGTTCTAAGTTTCCAAAGGGTTAATCCTATGTAATCCTGTTTCTTTAGCTAGCACAGCAGCTCACCTAGCTTGAAAGTCCAATAAAACATTTAATTCATCAGAGTTCAGATTTTCAGAAAAGTTGAAAAGAATGAGGCACCCTGGTCCTGTTTGATTACCAGGGGAAAATTAACTAGTATACTCTCCCAAGAAAGTTGCAACTAAAGTTCAAACTCCAAGAGCAAATAAAATCTAATTTGAAATTTGACTTCTAAATATTACAAAATCTGAACATTGGTTTTGGCTGACTGCAGAACATTGTAGGATCACTGAAGATTTGTAGCTAATATGGGGGCTGAGTGGAAGATGATAAGACTACTGTTGTTCTTTTTCAGGGGCCTCTCTGGGTAGTTCTCCATGTTTTGAGACCACAACAAAATCCTAGAATTGAAGGGTAACTCCATGATTTCTCCCCCCATCCCCTGGTCTTCCTGATCTTGGAAGCCTTGGAACAGAGGCAGGAAAAAGGAGGAGCAATGCTGAGACATTCCCATTTGTCCACAGTCTACACCGGATCCATGACTCCGTTTACACAAGAAAATGAAAGAAAGAGAATACAAAAAGAAAATATTTCAGAAAATGTCAGTGAGTTTGCCAATAAAGATGGACACCGAAGGTTTCATGAGAGGTGGAGGATTATTTCAGACTCAAAACTTACTCTATTATCCTGCTTAATTACAGATTTCTTAAAGGATGATCTAAGAGCACTCTGAACACAACAGGCTCAGCTGGCATGACAAATACTCTCCTCTAGAACACCTTTGCTTAATCAACAAAATAAGATCAGGCTCCTCAAGCAGATCACTGAGAGGAAATGGTCTTCAGAGCTGTGCAGTTTGAATTACCCTTTTCTATTTCTGAATGACACACCGAGGTGAGTGGGAACAGACACTCCTTACCACCACTATTTTTGGTATTTCTGAGACCACTTGCTAACTCTGGCAGGCAGCAGAAATAATTTCGTAGCAACAAACCAAAGAAAGACAATTTCTTTGCATATTGCCTTCATTTTCCATTAGAGCTCTTGCAATACCATGAAATTCTTGATAGAACAAATTCAATCAGTCTCCTGCACAAATTATAGGGACAACTAAGCTGTCACACTTTAACACACACAGCCATGCAAGTCTGTCCCTAACCTTTACCTTAAGGCTTGTGACAGTGGTTTCAACCTTCTCCTCAAACGATTTGAAAGTTGGAGAATTCCTAGGAGAAAAGAAAAAGGTGAAGGGAGGAAAACGAGTCAGTTGCCAACATCATGGGATAATGCCACTGTTTGATCAGTTCTTACCAGGCAACACTGCCAGGGCAGAATGAAGGCTGGCTGGCAGCACAGGGCTATGAACACTCACTTGTGCTCTGTCAGTCAAATCCAATTATGGTAATCGGATGAGTATTTTTTAGCTACAAATTTTCAAAAGCAGAACCTGCCTAGTAATTGAAACCAAATGATAACTGGCCTGCCTAATCTATGATACATTTGTCATGTTCTCAGAAGAACAACCAGACAATGCTGCCTGTAATGCTGCTTTTCTATGGCTTTATCCATTTGTATTGTTGCTGTAAAAAAATAAACATTTTTTTCAGCTGATAAGCAAGTTCATAACCTACATTAGTAAAAAGATGCCAAGTTTAATGTCCTAAGGCTGGGAAGAAGGAGATTAGAACTACATGGGAAGTGGGTCTCAAATGCCTTTGAGGAATCCTGACCCCCTATTCTGTGATTTTGTGACTGCTGCTTTTAAAGATAGACTTTAGATAGACTGTGTTCCTAAGGTGCCTCTCTGACTAAGCTAAGCTTTTCTCTGTGTTCACCCAGCACAAAGGAGACTTGGACAAGTCTACAGTGGGTAAAGGGGACCTTCTTCTGGTTCTCCGCTCCTTGCTTGACACCTGAGAGCTCATTTACAGCATACATTGTGCTTTGTAATTAGCAAAGACTCTGAAGCTCAGGCACTGTTGTCCAGCACAGTTCCTGGTTCTGCAAATAAATTTATATCATGTCCCTCATCAGGCTAAATTAAAATTAAATTTTTTCTCCGTTAAAATTACCCACATTTAAGGGAAGGGCAAACAGAAGCCAGCTGGGAAAATAATGCAAATTTCGTTTCTGTTATTTAGATGACAAATTTTTTCATAGGGCAAGAAGGGTCAAAAGGAGAGAGAAACTGAGTTTTATAACTTATATTTGACCCACAGGTCATATCGGTGAATGCTTGCCTTAAACTACCCACCTGCTGAAGTTGAATTAATTAGTATCCATCATATAGTTGGGAGGTTTTTTTGCCCGCATGCTTGGCACAGAGTGGGGATGCTCTAAATACACAGAGTGTATTTAGAGGCCAAGGGAGTAAAAAGAAAGCTGGATACTAATTTTATTGAAAACAGTCAGAGCTTTATTTGAACAGACGTCAATATTTGGCTGCAGTCAAGTAAAGCGTGATTATAGCCATTAAAAATATGAAAGCACTCATGTAAAATCCCTCTGTAGGAGCGTGATCCAAAGCCTGTTGGAGTGGAAAGCATCTCTGACGTTAATGGGCTTTGGATGATGTTCTAGAGACAGCAAAACAACTGAATTTCAGCTTCAGTAATACAAACCTGATAACAATCAGCTACCCAAATACATCTCAGAACTGCTTCATTTCCTCAAAGGCTTGTACAAGAGATTAAACAGTTAATACAATTAAAATGGAAAAAACCCACAGCTAGCCTGTCCTGCAGCCCTCATCTACATGAATAACCTTAATTGATTGAAGTGAGACTACACATCCAACTAAAAACTGCAGGATCAGGATCAAAGTATGCAAATCCTCCCTCATTACTCGGTTGAACATCACCATAGCACATAGAATGTGGGTAGCACATTACCTCATTGCAGGCATGCTTATGGAATGGCGAATAGAGTAGCTGTGGGATGAAAGCAAAACATAAGAGAAAAAAGCTGTAAAATCCAATTTCCAATATGATTATAGTGTATTTTTTTAACTTAGCTTTAAATATACATACACATATTTTCCAGATTGTTGGTATTCTTCCTCTCCTGATGGCAAGGGATGTCAAACTCCAGCTTACTCTCAGTACTAAAGATCTTACTACCACATTCTCAGGTCAACTGACCAGCAATGGGGCTCAAAAGAATGATGTAAAATAGCTCCTGACAAAATCTATTTAAATGGTACAGCCCCCTGTTATCTACAGAGACACATGAGAGGGGCACAGAGAGCCACCTCTCTGTCCTGCAGCGACACAGTACGAGCTCTGTGTTAAGCAGGAGGGATATTTCAGGTTTGTGCACATCAGCAGAGCTGGTTCAGCTGACTCCCAATCTCAAAAGGCTCCTGCACAACTGGCTACGTAAACAAGAGGTTTCTTTAACCAGAAAGGCAGCACTCACTCATCCACACCTCTCCAGGACATTTCCCCTCCTCCTTCACTCCTCAACTTTCCCAAAGGTAGGGAGCTATTTTCCACAGCTCTCGTCCAGCTCTCCTTGTGACACCTCCCTTCTCAGACTTTCCAGCAGCAGAAGTACTGGAAGGTTGCAAGCAGAGGATGGCGCCTCTGCATTACTCAAATCACGCTGCACACCTTTAGACCTACTGATGCCACCCACTCTGACTGCTTGACTTACATGAGCCAAATTTTCCAACCTGAGCCACCAACTCTGCTTTCAGAGCATCACCTGTTCCCTGCTCCTGGGAAGCATCAAACCTGATCCAAATAAGAATCTTAATTTGAAGTTTAAGAACTTTCCATAAGCACGTTTAGATCTGAGCGCTTTACTTAAAGTGTGTGCTGCAAGAGCGTGTCTTTTTCCAAAAATCCCTGCACTGCTACTTTCAGTGTTGACTGACAGCTGCAGCCTGGTCTGACAGAGAACAGGGAGAGCTTTACTATAAGGGTCACCAACACTTGGCTGCAAGCAAAGCATGATTAAAGCATTAAAAAAATAAAGCTCTCATACAAACAGCACGTGTGTTTGTTTTAAATTATACAAAATCAGAGCAGCACTGAGTCTATACACAGATTTTTTTTCCCCCCAGATTAAAGATTCAGAAATGGGGTGGGGAAGGGATAGAAGAGCTATTTGGCAAGGTGGAACATGAATTCTAATACAAACTGTTTCCTGATGTGTATATTTTAAGGCTTCTGCTAAGATCAGATAGACAAGAACTGACAGCAGACAATGCAAATATTTCATGTTCAATTTTTCACATAATTTTTAAGACTTATGAAAGATTAGCCCAAACATTTCACAAATGCAGCAAATCTTTAACAATGCTTGTTAAATTAAGCAAGCATCCTTGCCATTTTAGTCTTGTAGCACACAACAAATAGGCAAACATAGAGTTTGGAAGTATTTGAGCATAGACTGCTCCTCTTCTAATAGCAAAACATTCCAAATATAAAGGTTTAAGTCAGAAGATTAAGTTCACACAGCTGAGAGATGGCACATGACAGACAATCCAAATATTAAGTGCACATTTTTTGAGTTCATATTCTAATTTCTCTAAAGAGGTAAGAATGCAAGTTATAGAAACAGTGCAAATATCTTCTGTTAGTACAAGCCTAAAAAAAGACATACATGTCTGTGATGGTGATCACTGCAGAGAAGAGATCCTTCATGACAGAGGTGGGTAAATATTACATTTTAGTTTCATGTCAGAGTGAGTTAAGAAGGTCAACCTGTGCTGTACTTTGAAGTTTACTCAATGAAGTAAGAGTCCTTGTTAGCATAACTTAGCTGAATGGAAAAAATGCTCTTGAGCTTTTCCATGCACTGAAGATACTGCAAGGCCAGAGGGACTGGCAGGGCATTCAGGGCTGTTCAGCCTCTCTTCAGGGTGAACTGATGTAAAGCCAGACTGCTTATGGAATCTTTGAGCAGATATAAAATTGTTTTCTAATTCATCATATATTCAACTGCTTTACAGAATCAATAAACTCAAACTCTAAATATAAAGAACTCTTTTATCATCTTCAGAACTTGGAAATTTCCCCAGGACTCAAGGCTTTTAAAGAATCATGACCAAGATACTTTTGCTCTATTGAAGAGGAGGTAATTAAATACTTCATATAATCTTTACAAAACTCAGCTGAAAAGAATTTTTACTCTTTGTTGCTCATGTTCAACCCTCTGACAAAAAATATGGTTGAGAGAATGGGATTACATATCAGTAGGTTTTCCCAAGACCAATGTCTTTTGAATGCATTCATTATTTGAATTTGAGACTAATCTACTCAAGGCAAACACTTAGTCCAATCTTTCTCTTTCTACACTTACCACGCTGTAAAAATGAGGCATAACAGTTCAAGTACCATATGCTTTTATTCTATATAATGATACTGAAAGGGAAGAGGTTACTGCATTACAGCCCATAAAACAAATCCTGTCAAACACAGAGGCAGTATTCAAGGAGAGTAATGTGTCTTACCCAATTGAATGCGATCTGTGGTGGATGCACAAGGAAAGAAAAGCAAGAGTTAAAAGTATTAGGCAAAAGCAATAAAATTAGACATATATATCTGTAGCATGTCAAACTACCCAAGGAGAAAAATAAAACAATTTGCATTTAAATCTTGATGCTGGGATTCACAGTAGAATGTGGATCAATTCATATCCCTCCAAAGCAAAAATTTTCACAAAGTCCTTCACTATGCAGTCACCTATACTGTATGCATAGAAGTACAGAAGTTCTGTCTAGTAAATTTTGTGTTCTCTTCATTAGATCATATTTAAACAATGCTAACTGGTTTCCTTCCTCATAGCCTCCCTTGGTATCATTAAAAAAAAAGCATAGGTGAACTGGAATTGTACATGTACATAAGAGCAAATGTCCTGTTTTCCCCTCTGGATTCCTTAATCATCTCTCAGTAAAGAAAGGTATGGAAAAAATAAGGAGTTTTTAATTCCTACAATGACATTTTCTAAAATACCTGTTCCTTGTTGAAAACAATACTTGAAACACTTTGATACTGTGTTGGAACTCACAAGAAACTTAATTAAGGCAGAACTGGGAGAGACACACTAATATACAATATTCAAAGGATGTCATTAATGTTCCGAAGTCGAGAAATGATGAGGCAGACAAGCCTCTCCTTCATCTGTGTTACTGATGTAGTCTTTAATTACAGACCACTTCAAGGGAACACCTGCCTCATGCCAGATAGATGGTGCACACTTAATGAACATCTCTTCAAATACTTATTTTTCACATCCTTTCTCAATGTGTGGGGTGATGCATTATTTACTGTGCAATGTTCAAACTTTGCTCCAAAGAAAAGCATTGATTTCTTCAGGTTTATTTACAGGGTTACAGACATCATCATGTATAAGGGTGCTTCTCAAACATTCATGGGTTTATCTTCACAAAACACATTTCTGCTTAGACCTGTTTAAGTGATACTGTTGCCCTCCTCTTACTGCCTGCTGGCTCCCAGAAACAGCCATCCCCTTCTCCATGCCAATACAGATACTTGCACAGACATATGATAAGGAAATCTCTTACTGCAGACCTCTAAAAACCAGCACAAATGAAGGGGTAAATGTCTGTGGAAGTAAGAGGAAACAACTGCCTCATCCATCAGCAAAAGAAATGCTTATGAAATTACGTTCTGAAGCAAGGTAGTATTGCTATGTCCTTTATAGGGGCATCAAAGACAGAAAGGTTTGAGAAGGGTAGTTTCAGGCATGACATCTACAGCATCTGAAGGAATTCAGATCCGACAACAGTTCTGAGTGCCCAGAACGTCCCTAGATCACAGAAATCCTAAAAGGCTGTGCAAAAACTCCATCATCACCACAAAAAACAATGACAAAAAACCAAAACACACAACAACAAAGGCACAGCAAAAATCAACTCCCAAAGTGGTAAAGCAGATTAATCATACCTGAACGATCCCCCAAAAGATTTTGGCTCAACCTGCTTCTAGAAACTTTAAATAAGAGAGATTTCATAGCCTTCAGATATAACCCCTGTTCAGCTGCACCCATAAGCCACCAGGCTAGACTTGCTAGCCCTTCTCTGCAAAGCTGCCTGGTCAGTGCGCCCCATCTCTGCTTTTGAATTTTTTTTCCATTTGTCAGTAAAGCGTGTTACACTTTCCTACACTGAATTTTATAATTTAAAATAATGTGAAATTCTAATATTGGTGCCTAAAGTGATTACATACCTTGCCACTGTAGTCCTATGGGAATTCAAAGTGACACCATCCTGACACCTTCATCTAACCCAGCAATGAAAATGCTGATGAGTAACAGACTCAGGACAGATGCCTGCAAAATCCTGCATTATGGTCAGCTACTGAGACCTATTCTTTGGATATAATTTTCAGTTCCCTATGCTCTCTTCCTGCTAAAACATAACACCTAAGCTGTATTTCTCCAGTTCTGCAGAAACAGTACAGACAGCCTTATCAAAGTCAAGCTCTATCACATCTACCTCTCATCTATCCTCTATGACAGGTGCCGTCAGTTCAAGATAATTGTTCTTGACAAACCCTTTTATGTTTTTGCCATCATGCTATCTTCTAGAAGCTTAGAAAATAACAGGTTAATGCATTCCTCCAGTATCTGCTTTGTAGTTCCCAGAACTTCTCTTGCCCCTCTGGGGGCAGATGAACTTTGCCTTTCTCCACCCCTCTGGTGCCTCCTCTATACCTTCTGTGCTGATCTCTGAGGGGCACATTCAACTGCCACACTCATGCCCCCAGGCTCTCTCTTCCTGCCGTCTTTTGTGTCTTTCCACGTGTGCCTTCCAATCCCTGGCAGGAATGAGGCATTATATTACCTTCATTCATCTTGAGAGCTGGCTCATCCCAGGCACTGAATTTGAAAGGGGTCTGTGTGATCATGTAATTAAAGAAAACGTACCAGACAGCTGAATGAAGGAGCTATACAAAATGTAACTGCTGACATCCTAATTTGCATGCATGCCTTTGTTAGCTTAATCTTTAAATACGTTTACTTCAGTAGCAGCAATGTATGTGGTAGCGTGCATATAGAGCGTAGTGTAAGTAGTTTACTTTTTCTTTCTTTCCTCTTTTTTTTGATTTTTAAGCAACCCAAAACCCAGAAAGTCTCTCACTTGGTATCACAACTTGTTTCTAAAAAGGTCATCAGCAGGGATGAAACATAGATCCGTATAGACAGCTGCAGAAGCAGGGATGAAACAGATCCATATAGACAGCTAAAGAATAGTCCAGCACTATAGCATGAGCATGAAAAGATCCAAACTTTAGCAGAAAGCAAAGGAGAAAGGGATAAAGATCCTCAACTTTATCCCTTCTGTGCTCTTCTTAGCAAGAGCCAGGTTAAAATGTCAGTGCAATCTCTTATACTGGGAGATCTGAGCCTCTGATCACTGCCCTGTGAGTGACCTGGGACTATCCCGTTCCCCTTCACCTTCCATACCAGAGAAATATTAAAGGAGACAATATGAGCTGGAGATGTAGGAGCAAAAAAAAAATCTTGCTGGCATATAATTAATCACAAGACCTATTAATGAAGAATCTATTATCTTAGCTATACTGCTAGTGTCTGGTTTGTATTCTAAAGCAAAAGTATCTGTACACTGTACACTGGTTTTATATGCATTTCTGGTATTTCTAGAAACACGATATTAAATAGGATGCATTATGACTGTAAAGAGACCTTACAGGCACTATCAATTAATACAAAATTCAGAAAATGTAAAATGCTATTGATTATTCATGCACAAAATGAATTAGAGAGTTGTGACACTGGGAGGATGGGGTGGGGATAAAAGAGAAGCATAGCAGCTGCACGAAAAGCACTTGGTCCCCAAAGGGTGGCACGTCTCTTCTTTCAAACATGCAGAATTTTGTCATTTTTCGTTCTTATAGATTTTATCTTCTTGAATGCTAACACAGCAAAACAGCACATTCGGGGGAGTCTATCTGGCCTACTGTTGTTATATGATATTTTAGTAATATTTTTAGAGATAAAACAAGATGAAAATTAAGACCCAGCAACTTCAGAACAGAAAAATGTGTTGCACATAGTGCTCTGTACAGTGGACATAACAGGCAAAGTAGAAAACAGAATTTTGTTTCATAAAGAAGAAAGCCTTCAGTATTTAGTCACTCTGACTACAAACCCTTTCAAAATCACCATCACCACAGGCAGGCAGTAAGGCTGCTGAACACACTGGGAATTATGATGACATCTGGATTTTAGAAATCAGCTTCAAGTTTTTGCTCTGAATGAAAGCAGAACAGGGATTTGCATCTGGATGTCATTGGTGACTATAAACCTTAATGCCTAACCAAGAGAATTAAGCCAGAGTCTAATGTTTGTTTAAAAGGGCATTATGGGAGGGGGTGGTGATAATCCATACACTAGATCACTGAAATAAAATTATTTGGATTAGCAAAAAAAGCAAGCCAACAATGACACAGAAAATTCTTGCCTCTTTACAGTTTACTTCCCCAAACACAACTGGGATTGGAAAGGGAGGGGGAAGATTTTTAAAACCTGGTTATTTAAGTGATAAGGTTTGTAATGTGACCCCACACAGAACTGCACCTGCCCAAGCTGAGCCAAGAATTTAGGCCAGCTTTGTTGCTCAGGGAAGCATATTGACCATCACTCCAGATTTAGGATGTGCAGCAGATGCAGAAGGCCCAAGTCACGCCACGCTCTCTCTAACTATGGGAGCCTGGCTAGACCGCTTACTGCTTCATCATTAAGCATCAAAAAACCTCTCCTAACTGAGAACTTAAATGAAAACAGCAAGTATCCACAAAAAAGGCAGCACTGGTAGTTCATATTTTCCTGAAAAATTCCCAACCAGATTCAAGGTAATAATTTCAATCAAAGAAAGCTACTAGAAACCAGATTTTTGATTAATCAAAATGCTTATGGACTCAGCCTCTGCTCTGAGCCCTTGGCTAAAGGGCTAATGGGATAAATATCTCCCATCCGCCATGCCAGAAGCATGACTGCCATGGCATGAGGGCTGATACTGACAGGTAAGACAAAGGCATTTGGTAGGAGATTAATTAAGAGAAATATTAAAGGATAAACATGCTCTATTGCTTCAGCGCGCGTTTCGGCTGGGCGCGGCTCCGCGAGCCGCACTCTGTATCAGTGAAGACATTTCTGCCTTTGCAGTTAATCTCACAGCACGTGCAAAGCACAAGTAATAGGACCTGAGAAATCCTGAACTGCTAAGTCATCCTTCCCTCTATGATCCAGAGCCAGCACTCAAGGTATTCACACAGAAACTGTCACTGCTGTAGGATCTAAAAGGTGGAAACAGCAACAGGACCTGTTTGCTGAGTTGTGGGCTCATCTTTTTCACAAGAGGAGGTGTTAGGAAAGAACATAAAATGAAACGGAATATATGGTGCCACATGTATCACACACATCTCACACATTTCTCAAAAACGCAGAATACAACTATAAATGCAGGGAAGGCAGAAAGAATTAACAAAGGTAGCAAAAAGACTTGTGAAAGTGACTCATCCAGCTGGAGCCTGCAAAGAGGGAACGGAAGTGAAATACAATAAAACCACAAGAAATAATGAGTGAAATGAAGGTCAGAAGAACTCACTCACTGTTTCTCATAATAGAAGAGCCAGAAGGCACCAAAGGAAAGACCAGGGAGACTCCAAATAGGGAATGAATGAATGAACAACAGACTTTACCACATAAATTCCTATTCATCTGGGGAGACATGAGGTGTTATGAATTTCAAAATCTCATATAAGTTAAAATCAATTCTGAAAAAGATAAATTCATGAAGAAAAACCTTCAAGAAACATCTAAATGAAGGCTCAAATTTCTGTTTTAGAAAGTTCTCAGCTCTCAGATTTCTGAACGCTAAAAATATATACTAGGAAAATATAATTGCATGCCTGCTTATTCTTCTATCCTTTGATAGGCATATACTACTCAAGAATGTTTAACTGTATAAAGTCAAAAATTCTTAGTTATGTTTATAGCCTGGTTGCAAGTCACTCACTAAATTTCCATTTTGAACTGCAGCGTGGAAAAAGACACTGTAAAGCAGATGACACAGTAATGAAGATTTTCCTTCTTTAGTTTCACCTAGAAAAACTGTAGTACTTCTACAGAGGATTTATTAAGCTGTATGTTAAAAGTAGGTATTAAGGGGGGATTCAAAAGATTTAAGATACAGAATAAAAATAAAAAGTGGAAAAAAAGTTTTAGCTGCCATGAATTAAGCTTCAGCCATTTGCAGCACACACAGATCTTAGGATATGGTTACCTCATACATTACAAAAAACCAAAAAAGGGAATACATACCAATGGGATAATATGCAGTATTAATAAATGAGACTGTAACTCCACAGGTCAAACAGTATATTGTAGAGCTACCCATGTCCATTTATTTCATCACAAAAAATCAACTCCTTCAAACACTCAGGAAGTTCTGTAATCCTACTACCTAATGAAAACTGGAATGCTGGTTTACAGTATACAATTTCTGCTCTCATACTGAGGAACTTTAAGACTAACACTTTAAAAGATACATCAACATATAAAGCCTGACACTGAAGTTTCCTTTAAGTGACAGCTCTACTGACCCCAGCTCCTGTTACTTCCATCATATCTATTTTTATACAACTACAGAACAAAACTTTGCAGTACATCTTGAAAAAAGGGATTAAAAATAGCGTGAAATATTTTCTGTCTTGTCACAAGCAGGTCCTAGATAGGCTTTTCTTCAGATGATATTTTTCTCCAGCATCCACATATGAATAAAATTGGGTTAATAAAGATCTAACAGCAATTTTTTGTTCCATTTTACTTGTACATTTCCTTGAGTTTGTGAAGTTATTCCAAAAGGATTTCTGACTGTACCTTTTTAAAAAAAAAACAGAACTCATATAAATTATATCTTTGGTCATCATTATGCCTTCTTTTCACTTAAAACAGGAATGTTAGTAAATACTCTAACTACAAACTACTTGAACCTTTAAAACATTAATACAGAAGGAAGAGCTGACAAATGATTTATACATTTTGTCCTCTAAAGAAGACCAGAGAAGCAGCAGATGCCGATACCTCATATCTCCAAACTTCTTGCTGATAGCTGTTCCTACATTGCTGATAGCTGCTGTTGCTTTTTGCCCCGCATGGCTCAGGGTCTCATGTGTTTTCTTGTAACTGGAAACAAAAAATAGAACAGAAATAGTGTTAAGTATTAAAAAAGAGAGACTAGAATCCCTGCAATTAATTTCCCTCAAAGTCCCAACCACTGAAATGTTAAGAAACATAGTAACTACAGCTCAAAACAAAAGGTGAGGATGCCCATTTCTGCACAGCTTCCTAAGTGCAGGGTTCTCCAGAGAGCAATCCTTCACTAAGCAATCCTCTCTTTCCTCCTTGCAGATAACATCCCTCAGATGGGCCCATTCACACTGGTTAAAAGAAGAATGCAGTGATTTGTTGAATACCTGTTTGATACAACTTCTGTTTACAGAAAATCATATTTACATCAAGTATGTATTTTTCCAGCAGACACTGACCTTGTGGCAAAATCTGCTGTCTTGAAGCATGAAAAGAATCACAACAAATACAACTCTGCTCTTTCAAGCATATATATATTAGGTAAATTTAACAGATACAAAATTATTCTGTGATATTGACAATAGAAAAAAACTATCAAATCTGTTTCCATATGCCACAATTTTCCTTTTTTTTCACTTTTTAAAATTTCTTTGAAGAAAGAAGGCTTGGGGAAGGACAGAGAAAGAAAGATGAAGAAACCTAGATAGTGAATGCATATTCTTAGTAGGACGGAATTATTTTAAAAGATGTCACTAATTTCACTTATAGCATGCAGATTCAAACAGAATAATCTTAATTTACTGATCCGGAATACACATTCTGACCCATACAGACCCTTCAGTACAGTTAACTTGCACTCTCAGAGTAATCAATAAGCTTTTCTGCACAGATGATTTTCTGCTGACTAAACTAATTCTGAGCATGTCAGAGGCTTCCTTCTGAGTAACTTATCTGATACTCCCAGTGATGCAGACAAGCTCAGAATTAGAAGTACTGACCTAGTAACAAAAGGAGAGCACACTATAATCAGTCTTGTATCCTGTGGTGTGCGTTGGCAGACAAGAACTGAAGAAATGATCATGAAAAATACAGAAATAAAATTCCACTGATTCTCATTCTCCTTTGAACAAGAACTGTAGGATTGCAAGCATGTACCAAAATACACTGGTGACTGATAAAAAAGAATCCCACTGCCTAAGTCCTTACAACAGAGTATTTTCTCCTTATTAGTATGTATATGAAAGCAAGAACTTTGTGGAGGAAGGAAGGGAAATAAGATTAACATTTGCAGTATGGCACATCACATTTTATGTCACATCCTTTTAGCCCGAGCAGTACCTATTGCTGAAAGTCCTCTGTTCCGGATTGTGTTTTACAGACCACTGGTTTGATGGCAGATGCCACATAATGCTCTGTTCTTTCAGACAATATATTTTGATTTTATGTTCCTAAGCCACAGCATCCTACTGACCAAACAAGTTCTTAAACTGCCAGTGAATGGGCTCCTTCTATGAAGGTGCTTGTCTCTGTTTTCACTGACTAACAAGGCAATCCATAGGGAGTAACTGAAGACTAGGGTACCAAATCTCTAGGAGTCTCCAGTTAGAAAAGCTGAACCAAACACATGCACAATGTTGAATGACAATGAGGGCTAAAACATTGCAATGCTGGCAGAAGGAACACAAATTATAATTAGAAAGGATGAAGGTCATGCCTGTTTTATTCATTCTAATACAACACAGAGAAGACGGAGAAGATTGGTTTTTACCAGATCTCCTTTCTCCTTAGCCAGCCTGTCCTTGGATGTAGCAAAAATGCAATACCCATTTCACTGAGGCCTCGTCCTCTAGCTTTACTAGTTTAATAGCTCTGTCATTCGCTTGCTGAGAGTAGATGTACTCTCCTAAACTAGAATGGGATGAGACCCTAAAATAAGGATGCTACAGTCAAACTATAAGCACGTAGTTTTTTGGTAAGAGTTGCCTATGAAAAAGAAGAAAACCAAATATTCTATTGCCTGTGGCATACAAGTCTTAAAGTGTCTGCTAACAGAGAAGCTTCCTAAACCATTCAGCACAAGTGGAATTTTGCTGATGACAAAATGAAGGCCAAGACTTGACTTCCAAGTCTAAAAGGTCCTTTGTAGCACAACCTATTTATGTACAGGTTGAATGTACATAGTAAAATACTTTTCAGATTGAACTTATTTTTTGAAATGACACCTTGGAGTTAGTTTTATTCACAGGCATATTTAACTTTATGACAAAATGTCTCCATGTCTTATCATGTTCTTCACACCGTGTAAAATGATTAAGAGAACAGTCCTAAATGTCCCATACAGCAGACAGACCTAAATTTCACTGAGAAACATTAGAGTCCCCTACGTATTTCTGAACATTACATTGGTTAGAACACATCTTCTGGAAAGTGGCTGAAATGACACTGATTTTGACATTCCAACAATATTGTGTTTCTCTGTAAATCACATAAACCCAACATCCTCCAGTATGTCTACTAGCAAGAAAGACATGGTGACTGCATTTGTGTTCCTAATACTTTTGACATTACATAAGAGTGTAAATCCAGCTAAAACTGTTACACAACCAGTCTTTTTTCAGCACCAACTTCAGCAAAAATGACCTATGACATGACCCCTCCTCCCTTCAGCAATGCTGAAGACAAGCTTTAAGGATAACAACAAAGGTGAAAATTGAGCACAACATACAATACCTGTCAGCAGAGTCAAGAAACATTAATTTCATCAATATTACTATGATGTTATTAATCAATATCATCTCATCCGAGCTCACTGATAGCTTAAAAATCAACCCCCTGCCCATTCCCACCTCTCCACCATTATATGTATCACTATGCCTTCTTCATAAATAATCTGTCCACAGAGCACATTGCCTCACTGTAGTTAGATATGCTCCGTGTCGGTATTTTGATATATGATGCACAGTATTTTGGCTAAGATATTTTTATCCTCATAGTTATGTCATGTTTACAGCATCCATTTGATATCTTGCCAAGCACTCTGGTAACAATGATCTCTTCAACACATTGTCTCTGTCACCTGGGAATCTGCTCAGCTGTATTTCACATTAATCATCTGACCAAGCAGTTTGCATCATCTCATGTAACTCAGAGCAGTTTGTACTTTTGTTTTCATGCACTGAACAGCTTACCTCATTTTCAGAAACCTTTACCAGCAGAAATAAAGTTGGATATTCCAGGTAAGAACTACAGACACATTAACTGGAAAAAGTGCTCTATGTATGGTTTAAGTCCTCCTTACACCAGCAAGTGCTCTGCATGCTAAGTCATCTACAAGACCTGTGCACTCTCATCCTTTGAGCAGCCACTGCTAGCAATCCTTAGGTGAGTGCTGACCACCAGCTCATTGAGACAGGTGACAGCACCTCAGCAGTCAGTCAGCCAGCAGCTCAGATTAGACCAGTGACCCCAAAACTTATAGGTGGAAATGCTCCAGCAAAAACAAACTCAGACAATTTAGGATACAGGGATTCAAGAAATAGCACCTTCCATTCAAGCCATGGTGTGCCTTTTTACACAAATACATCATTACACTCATACAAAGGCACCATCAGCATTACACCAGGTGCCCAGTAGCATTAGCAAAAGTAGAAACAGGCTACTTGATTTATTCAGTTAGAGTAGGAATGCCTGCTCTGATTTTGCAGCATCTGAAAATACTCTGTAGCACAGAAGAATTGCTGGTAATGGTTAACAAGAATCATATTCTGTGCTTTCACTTAGCACTTAACAGTAAATATTTATAATGTATTTCATAGACAACAGGGATTAAACAAATAAGATATATCAACCACTGTCTCAATTGTAAACTTGTAAATAACACTCACCTGTGAACACTTGAACATTATCTTTATATATGACATTAACCTAAGAATTTCATCCATCAACTTCTGATTATAATTCTGTTTTCAAAATAGGGTATTTCTTTAACAGAAGCAATTATTTATAGAACTGATTATCAGAGGTTATCACAAAACATACTGATATTGCAGTTATATTCTGATAACATGCCCAACACAATTAAAGGAAGCTTTAAAGACAACTCATGTCTCCAGTGCTGTAACATACTATTTAGACAAAGCAGATTTACAGCATATTTTGACTGCATTTTCACTTGGCAGTTTCATATACTACATTTAGGTTATACTATCCTGTGACAACCAGATCTCACTAGGTGATTTTTACAGACAGTGAAAGGAAACATAAGGAGATACTGTTTCATTAAACACAACATGTGAAGGAAAGAGTGCTTCATAGAGAGAACAGGCAAGCAGCAGCCTTTTAGAGAGAACTAGACATTTAAATGGCCAACATCATCTGCAGGACAAGACAGGACAATCATACTCATCTCATCTCAGTACAGAACTGCCCTTCACATGACAGAGTTAAATGTAACCTTCCTTCACAGGTGTAACACATGGCCTGCTGACAGAAGTAGGCTACACATATAATATTTATATTTTGCATGTCAAGCTGCGCATTTGATCTACTGCAGTGAATTATAAGGAGTTTTAATTCAGCTTCTGTAAAATTAGTACATTTGCATTATAATTAGAACATCTTCATTCAGCATTGTGCCTCTCCATCAATGCTTGCTGGCAAAACGAATCTATTTGAGAAACCCTCGCCTGTGATAAGGCTCACAGAAGATGTAACAGAATGCAAACAATTAACAACAAAACCATACAGTAGAGCAGAGCCTGGTAGCACAAGCCATGCCCTATGGAGCTTACTTCTTTTCAGTTTTCAAACCATTAGTCAGCTTAAGAATGACTTTTCTGCAATTGATCTAAAGCATCTGGATCCCTGAGAAACTCTCAGCTAGAAGACTGATTTTCTGTTGATTTTCTGGGAGAAACAGGGCTCAGCATTAACTAAATTATGCTAATGCTCAAATGAAATAAATGCATATATGAATGACAGAGAAAATGTACATAAAACATTCTCTAAGAGCATTCTTACTTGTCATTTTTGCCACAAATGAACTCTAAGCTGTTGTATGTTATTTTGTAGTTTGTTTTGGTGGTGTTTTTTTAGTACTCTCCTGAAATTCATTCCAACTTCAAAACCAAACAACAGACTTTTTTTTTTGTCATCCTTCCCATTGCCAGGGATGTTAAGCATTAACAGAAACTGCTGGCATTTGGATGGGTACATATACCTAAATCTAAGGAAGTATGCCCCAGGTAGTTCCTCTCCCACAGAGAGAACTGAGGGAACTGAACCTCTGCAGGCTGCAGCCAGAAATCTGTGGGCAGCACATGGAAGGTGACTGTTCAATAGGCTGGAGAGAGTCACAGGTCAGGAAAGGTGCCAGACAAAGGTGCCACATGTTCTGGGCTATCCTGCCCTGTAATCTTCAAGCACTTGGAAAAATCTGGGATACAGTTGTTTGAAACACATTATTTGTGCAATGTAGCATAGAGTGGGGGGGGGGGGGGGGGGGGTGGAGGGGGGAGAAGTGGGCTACAGTTACTCTCCAGGTAGAAAAGTCAAAATATGTTTGCTGAAGCACAGAAGATCTTAAGACATTACAGGCCGAAACCTGACAGTTCATCATACCTTAGACTGTATCAGTAACACTGTCTGTGGGCTCTGTACTGTACATTAGGTTAACAAAATTATGCAGATTAAACATATCCCAGCCTCTCTTTTCCTTTCTTCCCCTCCCTTTCTCCTTTTCTTCCTTTTCATGTAGTTTTCCTCCTCTTTCCTTTTCATGCTTTTTTTTTCTTTTTCCTTCCATTTCTCCCTTTCTTTTACCTTTTCCCTTCCCTTTCCCTTTTCCCTTCCTATTTTTACACTGATGCTTTCCTGGATATTTTTAATCCTTGTCATTTCAGAGATTCTAACTGACCTTCGGGTCTCCCTTCCCATCCTTACAATTCTATACACACACATACAGATAACTATAATACACATGTATATATTTTCTGGTGCCCCATGATAATTACAGTGGGTTTTTCCCTGAGAAACGAACACTGGAACAGATCACCTGAGCTTACTGTGGAGTTTCCATTAGCTGAAGGTTCTGGTGCAAACAAATGGACATACACCTTTTGGACAAGGAACAAAGAGAACAAATTAAGTTAACTTCTTGAAGCCCTTTCTCCTTATTACTCCACCCTTCCAAATTCAAGGCCAGAGACACATGCAGAAAATCAGCAAAGTAATTATATTTGAAGACAGCATGAAGATTGCCTGATCTGACAATCAGTCAGTGGAAGGGAGAGGCTCCTTTTACTTCCATATAGCACAGACTCACACACAGGTAATGTACTTGCTAAAGCCAACACAATTTCTTCACTTACACAACTATTACATTTACTTGCAAATTTAGAGAAGAAAATGTCAAAAGGTGATTACACATAGCAATGAACAGAAACACCCACATTTCTTTTACTACCACTCATAAGAAGTATGTGTGTGGGAACACAGTTTACTTAATTCCTAGAAGTCACAGTAGGACTGTGGCTGTCCACGAATTATATCTGACTTACTGAAAAAAGTTCTGAAACTTTGGAACACATTACTATATATTTAAAGTTGTATTAACAAAGACTGCCTGCACCACAGATTGTAAGCCTAAAACACATGCAGTGCAACCGTTACTTTCTATTTTCTTATCACCTGGCAGAAATTTGAACTATAAAACATTAAGTTCCCAATAGCTGTTGAAACCTATGCAATTGTCCTCAGGTTTCCTATCAGAACTAAGCTTGCTCACATAGTTCCACATTAGTCAATGAATAGATCTTTATTCTATCTCTGGAGGAAAAGACCAAGTCCATGTTGAATGTTCTTGTCCCAAATCTTAATTAAATATCACATGCAAGAACAGAGCAACACTGAAACCTTCCTAAAAAGGCTTGAAAAGACAGCTACAACCTAAAAACAGCCCAGAGCCCTGTCTAGGAAACATGCTGTTTGGAGCCAGCACATACAGTTCTCTTGATTTTGGCTTCTAATTCATGAGCTTTTTCCTTTCTGCAAGTGAAAATTTTTGTCTGAGGGCAAAAGATGAAAAGCCATTTTGAAAACAACTCTGTCAGATTCCTATCCTAAATGTCAGTCTTGCGTGGATCCACTTTCTATCACATCAAAGGCTTCCCAGGCCCCCAGCTGGAATCACTAAACATATGGGCTTTGAGACATTTCACATCATTTCATTACTACAGCCCTTGAAGATATAAAGAGTTTCCTTTAATTTTTTAGCTATTCTAATAATTTATTTGCCATGTACTGCTGCTTACAGTGGTTTGAATGTCTGGAGTATTTCTCTTCTGGAAAGGTTTAGTAGCAAACCAAGCATTTTAATCTCCGAAGCTCTTGCCATAGTTATTATTCCATCCATGGGTTGAAAGGTTAACCATTTAAAACAGAGGAGGTTCATGTCTTATAAGAGTTGGTAACATTTCAAGAAAGGATGACAAAGGAGTTTGTGGGAACTATTAGGCTGGAGTGAATTTACTGGTGGGTAATTTTACAGGTACAACTGCTCCTTAGAATCTCGGTAGTACTGAAATAGATCCCAAGAGGACAGGACTATGATGTCTTATGTTTTTTTTCCAAAGAACTACAGAAGAGCACCAAATGAAAAGCTGAGGGACAAAGCTGAGCAGGGTTACAACATATATGCTCAGCAAAGGGCAAGATCTCTTGTGAATCTATGTCTTTAGTGCTTAATATGAGGGACTAGTGAAAGAATAAAGTAATCCTTGTAACCTTCTCCATATATAATGAAATGCAATTCTATAATTGCATTGAAGAATACAATTACTTGGGACTTTGTCTGAAAAAAAATGAAGCAACAGGCGTCTCAGTAAGTTCAGCAAAGGGCAATGCAGAGTCCTGCAGCTTGGGATTAATAACCCAGCAGAGGCTGGGGATCAACCAGCTGGAAAGCAGCCTTGTAGAAAAAGACCTGGAATCCTGGTAGAGAACAGACTGGACATGAGTCAGTGCCTTGGCAGCAAAGGTGGCTAACAGTATCCTGGGGTGCATTAGGAAAAGTGATTACAGGGTGAGTGAAGTGACACTTCCTCTGTCAGCCCTGGTTATGGCCACACCTGGAGTGCTGGGTCCTGTTCTATGCTTCTCAGTACAAGGCAGACATGGACAAACTGGAACAAGTCCAGAAAAGGTCCATAAAGATGGTAAAGGACTGGAGCACCTCTCATATGAGGAGGCTGGGAAAGCTGGGACTGGTCACTTTGGAGAAGGCTCATGGAAGGATCTCATCAATGTATATAAACAACCTAATGAAAGGAGGGAAGAAGATAGAGGCAAGCCCTTTTCAGTGGTATCTAGTGAAGGTGCAAGAGGCAACCAGCACAAATTAAATGCAAGAAATATTAAAATATATTAATATTTTAATATTTAAGAAAAATAAAAATGTTTTTCACAGCAAGGACAATTGAACATGGAACAGGTTGCCCAGAGAGGCTGTAGAATCTCCATCCTTGAATACATTCAAAACCTGACTAAACATAGTCCTGAGCACTCTGCTTTAGCTGGTCCTGCCTGAAAGAGGCAGTTGGACTAGAGAGTCTCCTGACATTGTTTGCTGTCAACACCTCAAATATTTTGTGATTCTGTATAAAACCAGGTCAATCTTCATAAATACTATCTTCTACCTTAATCCACTATACGGTGAAAATCTGAAGTATGGAAGGTAAGGAGACATGTGGGAACTTTACAGAAGCACCACCAAGAAGCTTCAACTAAATACAATTCCTTCAGGTTATGTAAAACCTTTCCTTTGTAGCAAAACGTTAATCAGAAAAGCTGAATTATGGTCTTTAGAAATATCCATGTAAAGACACTTGTAATGATTTCTTAAGCTAAAATAAATAACCTCAAACTCCACCAACATGACCCTGCTTCTAGCATCTAAATAAGAATGAATTATCTATTTTTAAAATATAAAAAACCTGCATTGCTGGAAGTTGAATATCCACCCACCTCTGTTCACTGAAAACCCAATCATTAAAAAGGTGTGTGGGGGAAGTCATTCCAGTTGAATGCCTTACCACCAAGAAACCAAACCAAACTCCAGGCAATCATTTGCTCTCTAGTTGCTGATGTCCTCTATAGCAGAGTCCTTTGTCTCCCCCAACACATGGATTATACTAAACATCAGTGCACTGAACAGTACAGAAAATTAATAAGGAACTTGTGGCCAACCATTTAAAACTTAAATGCTTTAAAATTGGCAAAATCCCAAGTTTAAATTTAGTCAGTAGAGGTGGCATGCATCCTGTAAGTTAGGTCATGACTCTTAACTAGTGGTCAAACACACTTCGCAGGACTGTTTCTGAGAGAAGTCAACCCCTCTTCCTTTAAGTCCATTCTAACCATAAGAATGCATCCCTAAATGGAGAGCTTAAAAAGAGTAACAATAAGTGGACAAAAACTTAGGTGCTCTGCGGCTTTGAAAAATTCCCTGTTAAAGAAAAGTCGTTTTAACTTATAGGAAAGCACCGCAGCTAAGTGAAACAAAATTTGTCCTCTTAAAACCAGGTCATTTTAAAATTTAAAATGAGTAATTGTGGATTTAGAAACCTAAAGTACAGGCATGTAAATATTTTGAACTTTTTATTTTAAAACAGGCTTTTCATCCTTCCTAAATCAGAGAATCTTGGTGAATAATGCTATCCCACTGCTATTTTGGTACAGCAACAATGAATCATCTCTATTACTCAACACAACCATTCTTAAGAATGCTGGATTACCATGACTTGTACCAGCACTGGTGTTCTGGCATGAGTGTCTAGCAGAATTATACAGCAGTTGGACCATAAACATGAAAATTTTTAGGCGCACAAATGGGACTCCTGCTTCTCAGTTCCATGTAACTATTTCTGGACACTTATCACCTAATGAACTGTAGTTTCTGAAACTCATCTTAAATAAAAAGTAGCAGCTACCACACTGAAAAAGTCTCCTAAGTCTCTCTATCTTTGTGGAAAATGTCAATGTGAAGGAAAAATTAAGAGCTATCTGGGAACTTGCTACCAAATTGCAAGCAAAAATGAAAGTTTTTGTTTCAAAATTTTGCTCGTCTCTCCCAGTAATTCTAGTTCAGATGTCTTGTACCCCTCCTCTCTTCTAAAGCTCAGTATCTCTAAACTATTCTCTCCTAGCACATACCAGACATCCTCACCAAGGCAACACTGATACCCCTGCTAATGACATCTCATGAGAAACAGGACCTAGATGAGAAACTGTCCAACAGTGAGAGACAGGAAACATACAAATTGTATTTTTTATTAAGGGGTTTATTCCTTATTTGACTTCTCATGAAAATACAAATAATAGTTCTTTATGTAAAAATGTACATTTTAACATACTTTACCAAGTCTCTGTCAGCACCTTGAATGCACTGAGAGGAACTGCTAACACTTTTCCCCCGACTCCCCCGAGTTTGGCCGCTCAGGGTGAGTTCTGGCACTGCACAGCTGTGAAACCTTGGGTAAGACTGTGATCGAAGTGTTGTGCAAGAGTTGGGACAATCCTTGTTAAGCACCTTTTCCCTTCACTTGGGAGCTATACTAAAGCCTAGACTGAATTTAAGACCAAGTCATGTTACTGGTATGCCTCTGTCTGGCCAGGTACCTCATAGATCTTGAACTCACAGATTTGACTCCCTGGCTTGACCTAGGACCTGGCTCATCAATACAGACACACCTGCAGATCTGAACTCTTGGCTTGACCCTCTTTGCTGTCATTGGACCTGGTCTGCTCTCTTTGTTCAGGTATTGTGGGACTTCTCCTTCATGGCTGATGCCAGTGCCCCCCTGCATTCCTTGCTGTCAACTCCCAGCTCAGCTCAGTTGTGGAGAAGCTCCCTTTTACTTCTCCTTAAGTGTCAAATTCAGTTGTCAAATGAAGAGGGAAATAAAAAGTAAATGACTTTTCAGACAGCACTTGATGAAAGGTGGGTGGTTCTTTCTACCAATGTTGCTATTAATTCAGCCCAAAAAGTTTTAGAAAAACATGGTATGTTCATACGTGTAAGTATAAAGATCAGTACTCACGCAGAAGTTGTCTGCATATCATGCCAGCTTTTGCTAAAGTTCTGCTTCAGTTCATTCATCAGACTTACGCCAAGTTTTTGTTTAATTTCAACCAGGTGCTTCTCTTTGGCTGCTAGCACTTGCCGCAAAGTTGAAATTTCATCCTCTAGCTGAGGGAAACAAGGAGAAAGGAGAAAAGTATTATCTTGTTCCCACAGAAGGATAACCACATACAATGTTAAAAGGCTAAATGAATCTCACAAACTTGTGCTTTTCGTAGGTAACTAGAGAAACAGAGTCAAGTGCTTGTGGAGATCACAAAGGCATGCCCAGAACAGAGCTGACACTACATTAAATTAATGCCTCAAACTGTGTCACCTATGTGCACCATCACACACATGCATTTGATAAGAGAGAGAATTATCCAGTAAGGAAGCGACTTCACCCAAATCTGCCTTAGGGCATTAGGAGTCTCAAACACCAACTTTTCGTTCAATAGCAAAATGAGAATGGACAGGACAAGAGAAGACTGGAAAATTCAAGCAAATATCTGTCTTTGAATGCACAGGCTTTTAATGTCACATTTGCAGATTTTTAGTCTTCTGGTCCTGAAAAAAACAGATGCAAACTCCTAGGAGCAGGTTAAAAAATTAGAAAAATTGCATGATAATATATGAATTGAGAGTCAAATATTATATCCTTGTCATATGAGTTTTATTTATGTGCTTTAGGCCCTACATATTTCAAAATTGTAACATAAAAATTTATAGATGGACTATTAACATGAGCAATTAGCACCAAAAGCATAAAAGCAGTCAGAAGACACAGCAGATTAGTCTTTCCAGACATCCTAGTATTTAACAAAATTCTGTGATTTCAAGCTGTAAAGATGCCATCCAACCCAAACAGAGGAATGCAATTCTCCCTGCAGCAGACATTTCTTTGAAACATTTAAACAAAGCCAGTGTTTTACCAAGGCAAGAACCAGAAGACAAGACTGTAAGAAGTCTGTGAGAAGAGAGACTGCAGAATTGTCCTGCCATTGGCTCAGAATCTTGCTCCTTGGGCAGCACTCCTGCAAGTGAGCAGGGGTTTGCATTCTTCACCTGGAAGCCTCCCAAGCCAATCCACACAAGCAGCACGTAAAGATACTGAAGCTAACAAGGGCAAGTGACACCAGAGCAGCTGCCTTTCACTTCAGGTTTACAAATTCCCTTACCAACTGTGTTCCTTCCTCCATATGTTAGTAGGATAACATATGGCAACTTATCTGATTACCATATGTTAAGTTCCCTGGAACCCCAGTCTCCCTGTGATTTAACTCCATAGGCTGCAGGGAATGATGCAAGAACCAGCTGAAGCAATGCTGACCTCTAAGGCTATATTTGGGACATCAGTACCAGCATTATTTTTATTTTACACATTCATGCATTCTGATTCACTGTAAAACTGGCTGCAAGCTCATTGTTCTTGAAAAAGTTTCATCCTTGAATCCCCCAGCTATCAGTTTCTTTTCTTACTACCTGCTATTTAAATATTCAAGCAACTCAGGAATTAAGCAGCAAGACTATGAAGACAAAGCCATGACCTGAGTGAAGCAGGCATCAGTATTCACCAGTGCCTGTGATGCCAACACTTCACCAGTAAAATACACAACAGTCCAAATGGCTTTACTCCTCCCCATGTCCTTTATGCTCCATTATATTCCTAACCTGCAAATGGAATACTGTCAAGAGGCAGCTGTCAAGAGTCTGTCTTCCGAGAGGATATCTGGTTAAATGCTTATAGAAAGAAAACACACAAGTCAGCATTCCTCAGGCAGCAGTTCAGAGCTCCTTTTAGTCGTTTCCCACCAACAGCACCCTTAGTGCACAACTGCCTGTTCAACGCTGCTAAAGAAGTTAACTTAAACTGATGCCAGGACACTTATGGGCCAGCACTAGGCTGATCACTAGGTAGTTGGATACATAATTTCAGGGCTTCCAATAAAATTAATTTCCATCTGTTCCACTGAATAGACATCTAAAGCTGTGAAGGCCTAAGCAAGCATTAGCCATGTGCTCAATGGCATAAGTATGAGCAACATTTTTGACTAAAGAAAAGTAATTTATTATTTATAACATAGCAATCAGTTTTGAATTGACAAAATCCTCCTCAACTTCCATCATTTTGAAATAATGACAGATACAAAGCCGCCCTCAAGTACTCAAATATCACTGACTGAAGACTCTGAAGCAGGTAGAAAGGATTGGGGACTTACAGTCTTGAAAAGCATTTAAGCGTGTAACACAGCTAACTCTCATGGAAGTCAGGCATCACCCGCTTAGGCATTTTTTAAAAGTCCACTTTTATAAATGTAGACTCCATTATAAAGCTAGAGCTTAAGTCAGCAGAAATACAAGCTTCTAGTTCTCATGCTTCCCTTCTTTCAAAGTGCAACAGAGTCAGAAGAATACAGATACATCATACAGGGACAGAGTTCCCTGCTCCCGTAAATTTGCAGCAAAAGGTATTGGCATCTTTCCTCAAACTGGCAATGAACAGTAACACACACTGCTGAACCTGTGCATCAGCTAGATCAAACCAGATAGCTGCTTCTGTGAAGGCGTGGGAGGGGGAAGACACCAAGGAGTAAATGACTACTTTCATGAGTGTAATGGAAGGACAACTGACAGGAGTGAGCAAGGTAGCTCAAAATCTCAGCCCCCAGGATGACTCAAGAGTCACTATAAAATGCTCCTCACAGTGAGGGAGGTGGCGGGGCAGAGGGAAAGGGAATCTGTTCTGCTAACAATCTTCTGGCTTTATGTAAAGCTTTTGGGCTACTATTTTCTCCTATTATTCTGAAAAGTCAGACTGACCTCTCTGTAAATCCAAATGACTGTTAGAAGTTTCTGTAAGAGTTACTCATTTTAGTTGCATTGTACAAATCCTAAGGCTTGATTGCAGTCAGAGCCCTGCTGTGTTAGCTAGGCTACAAATACAAGAACAGAGTTAAGTTCATGCTCTGAGAAGCCTCCAGTAAAAAGAGATTACTAGCAGGAGAATAGGAATAGAGGATACAAAAAAAATTCTGCCAGAAAACCAGCAGTGCTTGTTCCTCTCCTAAGGTCAGAGTGGGAAGGTGGAAGAAAACAAAGAATATACACATTAGATACACCACACAGAGATGGAACATATATTTTCTGCTTAAATAAATGCATAACAGGTGCTCACAAAGAGATCCCCATTATATCAACTACTGATAGCAGAATTAAGGATGATTTTTACCTCTCACAACAATAAGAGAGGTGCTTGTTCCTACAGGCTCAAACAGGTATTATGTAGCACATAAGGATATGGAAGAAAACAAAACTATCATTGGTGGAGCAGAAAGGGCTTGTAAGTAAAGACTAACAGCTTTTCAAAAGGAAACATTACCCAGTTACCACATTATCAAATTTTTCTTTCTGAAGGAGGCAAGGTCACACATTTTTTGCAGACTTTTCTAAGATAAGCCTCATTTAACTTTAGACTTTTTTCACTCTAAATTCAAGTTTTCCAAACCTTTCTTAGTATAATTATCAGTTTTATTTTGTTTTTAGGCATCAGCTGTATGCCAGTAAACTGCTGTGAGGAAGTCAGAAAATAATTCCTAGGTCAGTCAAGATCATAATACTTGACAGGCAATCTCTCACTTGAATGTTAGTACATGAATTAAAGCATGTCCACAGCATGAGCGACTGAGAACTCTTTCTCCTCTGGCAATCAGTAAGCAGAAAGGACACCCAGAAACATCTGAGATTAATTCTGCTGAGAGAGGCATATCATTCTCAGATGATTGCAGGAAGTTCTGGCTTTTTTCCTTCCTTGTCTCTATCTGCCTGTCAAGTCCCCTTCACAAGAGAAGAGAATCACAGAATGCCTGAGGCTGGAAGGGACCACTGAAGGACATCCGGTTCAATCCCTGCCTAAGGATGGAGACTCCAAAATGTCTTGGAGTACAGTGCTCAGTCACACACACATTAAGAACATGCTTCCTTATGTTCAGGGGGAACCTTCTGTGTTTCAGTGTGTGCCCAGTCCTGATGAAAAGCCAGTAATGAATATGCCAACTCCCAACTGATGTGATAAACCAAACATGTAAATTTTCAGCTTCCTCCTGATTGTTTACAGATGTGACAGGATCAACAAAGAAGTAAACATTAACTAGTAACTCAGAAACACAAGCATTGATAAAATACTAAAGTGAAGAAACAGTCTTCTGTTTCACTTGAAAATCCTAAATCACACTGCAGGTAAATTATTTGAGAGTCATTAAAAATGTTACTTCTTAGACTACTTTGTACTACAACTTAATATCAATTTAAGTATTCCAATTAAGGCAAAACCAACTCTTCAACTTCATACAGCTGTGATTTGTTATTTGACTCATATTAAAAATAAAAACCCCCAGTTTTCCCCATTCTCTCATTTTCCATTTCGGAATTTCACTTCTTTTTCTGTGGTATTCAGCACTAGTAATTAAAACTATTGTCTAGATTGTAGACCAAATCTAGACAATCTCTTTAATTTTTCTAATAAAGAGATCACATGGTTCACACCTTTGTCCTCCCATCTCCTTATTATTTTTAAGCCTCTTCACAGTGTCCTGAGTTCCAAATTCCTGAAAAAATACTACCTTCTCAAAACATATCAGTGCCAAAGGAAACAAAAATGAGATAAAATTACTGTGCCTGTTGTCATCAGTCTCCTCTGTAACCATCATCACTACCTTTTCCTCTGACCACCACAAAAAGAATCTTTTCTATCAGGTGGCACAACCACTGTAACAACAATACCACAGATCTAATGAGAACACCTTTCACTCTTTTTCAAGGAACATTTATAAATAAAGACATGTCTTGACTAAGACGGGAAGATGAATTTGACTTTCACTGTACAACTATCAAGTAGAAGATATTTAACCTTTGAAAAATAAATACAAGAAAATTAATTTCTTTACATGATTGTAGCCTAGAATAGTTTTACCAAAAAGGAAGGGCATACCTTTATGATGTATACTTCATCCTACAATTAATAGCTTCCAGTTTACTGAAGTAGAAACAGTAACATTCACAGAAATTCAAATTCATTACCTTGGCTAGCTCAATCTTTAACTCTTCTTTTTCTTCTTCAGAAATCATATTGCTGAAATCAACATCAGTGACCACATCTTCATCTGCTTCATGCAGTGACTGAGTTTCCAACAGGCCTTAAAAAGTTAAAAGGTCAAGACAACCATTATTAATTATTTCAGTTATGGTACTGGCCTCCCCTAAAATCTAAGAATGATATAATATTCACCCACTAGGAAAAGAAAAAAAAAACAAGAAAAAACAACCTTTTCCTTCTACAATCATTTGCATTCTGTTCCTCTTTGCTTCTGAAAAGCTATTGGAAGTATCAGAGGATAATGTCTGCACAGAAGCAGTTTAATATGTGTAAGCACCACTCATTTCCAGCAATCAACCACCTTGGACCCTACTAATCCCTGATAAGGCATTTTCTTCCTTCTAACAATACAGAAGAAAAAAAGCTTTTTCTTCTAAATAAGAAAGCTAACTAATGTGGATCACTGATGTGAAGAGTAGCAATAGTACACTGAATAATAAAGGAAGTATATTACTGAGCCAAGTTTTCTTTAAAAGTACCTCCAATTGGAGCAATTTGAAACCTTACAGATGCACACAGTTTGCAGAAGCAAATGCCACACCTATTGTTCAAATTTTCTGAATGTTAGTGAGAAGCATTCCTTGACTGCTCAATCTAAACCTGTGAAGAGGGGACAAATACACTGGACCTCCAGTTACTTTCTTCTTCTGCATGCCCAAAACCAGGGTGAGTATGTGTAATATGCAAGATAAGTGCATACATAAATGTTTGCAAGACCTGGGCCTGCCTGGCATAATAGGTACTGATGAAACAAAATATTTCCTATCCCAGTAATTCAGTGAAGAGAAGATTGCTGGGGCTCCAGCCACTAAAACAATGCAAACCATGAGGTAACAGAAAACATTATTGTTACTTTGGAACTCGTTTTAAAATTCTAGATCTCCTGTTGTGGAAGAAAAATCTCCTCCAGGTTACACCTGGGAGAGCACTTTTCCCTTTATTTCAGTTGCCTAGCAGGGTAATCAGCCATCTCTGCTGACTCCTGACACCTGTACACTGCTTAATATGGAAAGGAACAATTTCTTTCCTAGCTCCACAGAGGCCTGTGTACTCTATTATACAGAGATTAAAATACAACTTAGTTAAATTTTGGCATTAAAGAATAGAGGTTACAAGAACAAGTCTGTTGAAATTAAGTACTTTACATTTTCATGCAGAAAACTAAATTCCCTCAACCTTCTGCCATTTCCTTCACCTAGAGTCCCCCAGTGTACCTGGAATTCCTTCTATTTAACAGAACAGAACTGATTCGATTCATCCCATCAACTTCACTGCAGAATACAATGGAGTGAACTCAGCCTTGTTAATTACAATCCTCCCTGAGTAGGAAGACAAAAAGCAGCAACACAGGTGCTGAACCCCTGCCTGGCACCAAATGCAGAAATAGATCACCACCCTCAAGCACAAAACCTTTTAAAAACATGAAAGCATATAGAAGTAGTTGATATCTTAGCTATTACCCAAAAAGCAGCTAGCCAGGAAAACCCAGATTGCTGAATTCACAACAAAAGAAAAGCATATTTATTCAGTAGGAACACTCCCAAATCACCTTTATTAACACCCCTACATCTCTAAACACAATTGTTATTTGGTATTTGTTTGAGGATTAATAGTGTTGCTATGGGACTCAAGCTAAACTTAGTCTGCACAGTCTTGAAAGCAGTCTCTTTTTTCATGGATGCAGGAACAGCAGTACAGGACCTCCACATATTCATCTAAAGCACTGGTTTTCCAAGTTTCATTTAAGCAGGCCACGAACAGGTAAGGCATGAGGATAGAGCCTGGGCACTACCACTTATTAACATCTGTTTTCTTCTCCTGCTATGCCTTACACAGATTAAGTTAATTCTGTTTTTCCTGAATTTAATTTCAGTTGCTGTGCCTGCCCAGAAATTCTATTACACTAAAAAAAAAAAACACCAAAAAACCACACGAGGCATCAATGGAGCGGAAGCTGTCTTAGAACCTGTTCCTTGAACTTCCCCTCCTTCCTCCTCCATGGTCAGCTAAGGAGTCCGCATTACCTATCCCCATCTCACCACTTCTTCCATTTGCAATGACGCTCAAACCAGAGCTTAAGCAATCGATCAACAGTGAGCTCTGGGATATGCTGTCACAGGACTCTGCCCAGAGACAGATACAAGACCCAGCCCACCTCCCTCATTATCTCTTCCAGACAGCCCCTCTTCTTGTGGTGTGGGATTGCTGAAGACAAGACTGCAGGTCCTATGGTCTCATACAACCTCCTGTTGCTACAGGAAATTACACTAATAATATACTCATGTGTAACTCATTTATCCTCCACAAACAGGCAAACTAGTAATTCTCTAGACATACGTTACTTCAAAATAACAAAAAAAATCCTGCCCCCATAAAGTGTGGGAAATAATATATTAGGTTTGAATCAGTGCAAAAAGCAGTTTGGCTTCTGCTTTAAAGAAAGTTTTAGTACTTACTGTCACATATAATTAGATAAAATATGAATGAAACATAAAAAATATGGGATTATCAGTAATTAGGAACTGCAAGTCATACAGAAGGATCCAAGTTAAAACAAATAAGCAGAAAACTCTTTGTATTAGGAGATTTATATAGAAAGAAGTAGGAGGTGGATAGCTGGGGGAACACATTTATTGTGTTCTGAAAGATTCATACAACAAGATAATACAACAACCATAAAAGGAGTTCCAGTGTGCTGAAATGGGCATTTTTGAGTTTCCTCCCAAAGTTCATGGTAGCTGTGGCTAACACTGGTGACCCTAATTCTACAGTCGGCTGTTAAATCTGATTTAATGCAACTGTTTCAGCATTGATCAATACCTGCGCATATGTTTGCCAGTAGAATTGTAGGGATGACAAATTAAATAAGCCACTTAGAATCTAGAGGATCTGTAACTATTCTGCAAATTTAAAATAACCAAATAATACAGTGATAAAATCCATGACAGATTTTTAGACTTACTCAAGTATCGAAAGATTAACTACACAAAGATGTTTCAATTAGTGCTTTTTAATGTATTTGCTCTGTATTTATCTCAGACCCATCTTCTAGAGTAGTATGTATCAGACTATTTTTGTATATTGACTGTTTAAAAAAGAAAAGCAACTCCAAGACCCCCAGAAGACAAACAACATGAATGAAAAGCTCATACTATATTAACCCTAATGACAGCAAAATTCAAGAACATCAAATTTCTGTTTGTGTATATTTTCTAATATTCATTCAGGGAAATATATAGATGATCCTTTGTTTAACAAAACATTTAAGAATTGAAGTGCTTTTACAGCTCTGCTTTTTTGTTTTCCAACCAATTAAAAATACCATATCTACCTTATTATCTAGCATTCACATCAAATAGTGAGAAAACAAATTACATAACCCTTCTAGTATGCAAAATGACTTGTTACAGCTTCCTTTGCTATGTCATTAGAGTTCCTTATTTAAATCTGGAAAACACTTGTTTACAAATTTAAATTGCAATTAAATCTTCAAAGGGATGACATGGTAAGTAGAACAAAGGAACTGTCCAGACACTGCATTAGTGTCTTTGATCTTCTTTAAAATGTAGTCTTAATGCCAGATATAGAGATTAGGGGGGGAGAAGGGAGACCAGAAGCATGTACTAAATAACTAAATTGATCAGAAAAAGCTATCAGAAGTTGCAAGGATTTCCATACCATTTTTTCCACTACAAAGTTATTACGGGAAGATCAAAATAGGAAAATGTTACCATTTAATCCACCTAGAAAACAAACTACTGAAGGAAGATCTTCCCTTCTGTGTCTGGTTCTAACTGTGGACAAGTCTAAACTTGTCTTGAACTTGCTTAGGCTTGAGCCTAACAATTACTTTACAGCCTGACATTCTCCTACAGGACTCAGAATATAAGGTTGATTTTGAAGTTATGATTGAAAAACAAACTCACAGGCTGGTTTCACCTTGGTTCAGAGAAGGAAAAATTCAAGATGCACAGGTGATGTAGATCAAAAATGTAAGCACTACAGAAAAATGTAGATTCTACTTTCTGCAACCATGTGGGCTCAGTCTCCTTGCTCTGAGTATGCTCCTTGGAAGAGAGAGATGGATAGGCAAGTGTCTTCATTCCCTCTCTACTGAGCTTTGGGTTGGGGGTAGTGTCAAGGAAAGGGAGGGAATACAGCTTTTGAGTGTTCAAGAGCTCTAGGATGTAGTCTAAAATCTCGGAGTAGGTGTCCCTACTGGTCATCCTGGAGCAGCTTATTACTGACTTTATTAAGGCTTTCCCTTCCATCTCTTAACCCTTGCAAACCAAGCACTAAAAAAATCATAGTTATATAGTTATAACTATCTCATAGTTATGAGATAGATTGGCAGGTTTCCAAACAAAGAATGCTTTCATTTGAAGCTCCTGGATAACAGCCAGTAATCACAGTACTGTGATTCTTTTCTCTGTTTTAGTATAGTAAGAAGAAATTAATCATACCTTGAGGATATCTCTACCTTATTTTTCCCCCAGAAACCCTGACACAACTGCCAATCTATACCAGTGAAAAGAGACAATCTACACACAAAAAACTGGCAGAAAAGAGACTCAACAGCTTGACCACTGCACCAAGAAGCCATACACATTGATAAAGAGCTTGATAATCATCCCAAAGATGGAAACACAGTGGATAAAAGTGAGAATAGCAATAACAGTAAAAAAAAAAATACATATTACTTACTTCAACCTAAGATTTCAACCTGGGAACTGATCTTCCAAGCAAAATAATTATCTGAAATGTCCAGGAATGCAGGGATGATCTTACACATTTTACCCAATAGCAAGCTCTCTTTGTATAGAATAATAATCCTGAATGCCTGGATAAGACAAGGGTAACATTTTCAAGCTGTAGCTATGGAAAAACAAAGCAACTGCTGTGAAATGTTACAGCTTAAACACAGTAGAACGTTCCTTCTATTATGTCAAACTGAAAGTAATGACAGCACTGTACCACTTTCTGTGCTTTCTATTGATCATTCTTGCACAACTTTCTGTGAGGTTAGTGGTAAGAAAAAAAGCCTCAAGTCGAGGAGTTGTCATCTCTTTCTTTAGGAAGAACAGGGAAAAAAAGGAAAAAGATGAAGTCACAATGGAAAAATAGGGAATGAGAAAGCAGATGACACTACATCACAAAAGGGGCTTGTTCTCTGCAAACAAGGTACTCCAGAAACTGTAACACACAGCATAAAACAAATGAAAGAATAATGCATATATAATCAAACTAGAGAAAAAGCAGTGTAGGGTAAGATAAGAGCTATGACATGGAAATGCTGGCAGTCAGAGGCGGAAGTTGTCAGTCACATTTCTTAAATCCACCCTTTCATAATAAAAATACATGAAAGTACATTTTTCTCATCTCCCAGTAGAGAGGCACCTGGGGTCCCATCCTCAGCTGGTAGAAGTGACGGCAATCCCATGAATTGTATAATTAAGATCACGCATCTGCTTCACTGAATCAAAACCACTGAAACTTAATGGCAGGATTTAATAACCTTTCTCTCCTAAGAATGAATCAGTTTATTGTACTTTTCTAAAGCCAGGTGCAAAAGAATATAATTAGATAGCAATCTAACTGCAGTATAATTAAACTCACAAGCCTCCTCAATTAACTTCCAACAATGTATCTGCACTGTAAGAAGTAATAAAATTATGTATTTTTAATTACAAAATAAATTCTTCATGTGTCCTTCAGATTACAAAACACAGAACTAACAAGATCTTTAAAAGTGTAATTTAAAAATGAGCAAAAGCCTGCTGCAGCCAGCAGGTTGCTTGCTTTCCCCATACCGTCATTCAGCTATTTCAACATGTAAGGCAAATGTGTCACTTTTGGTCCTGTAAATGTACTAGGGAAAATACACAGAAGACAATTATAAATGGGTACATGATAGATTCTTTATTCTCTTCAGGCTCAAATTCATTACTCCCATTGCTTTAATACAGAATAAATGTCTACATTGTTACATATACCGAAGTACACATTCAGGAATGCTGGGAGAAAAGGGACAAATTATCTTTCTCCTCTATGATCAGTCTCTCATACTGGGAGAGTAAAGATCAGAGTTTTAAAGGAGCAGGACTGCCTTTTTGCATACTGTTTGGCACAAAACATCCATAATCTGTGACTAAGCTTTTTAGGCAGCATAATTATAAATTAGCAACAAAATATCACAGAATAGTTTGAGCTGGAAAGGACTTAAAAGATCACCTAGTTCCAACCACCCTGCCGTGGCAGGGACACCTTCCATTAGACCAGGTTGCTCAAAGCCTCATCCAAGCTGGCCTTGAGCACTTCCAAGGATGGGGCATCCACAACTTCTCTGGGCAACCTGTTCCTTTGTCTCAGCACTCTCACTGTAAATGGTTTCTTCCTAGTATTTGATCTAAACCTACTCTCTGTCAGTTTAAAGCCATTTCCCCTTGTCCTGCCACTACATGCCTGTTGCAGTGCATGTGGCAGTGGCCACTGCAGCAGAGCATTCAGACAACCAGTGCAGAGGCCTCCAGAACACAGAGGTCTGATTCCCACCCCTGGGTTATGGCGAGTTGTCACATTCCTAGTAGTTCTTAGTTTACATGTTTTAAGTTTATTGGTGCAGGAATTGTCCACCCAGTTTTATGTATAACTCATGTTTATGTTTTTCCCCTAGTTACTTATGCATTAGTTCTGGAAAGTTCTCCCTTCTTCGACGCCCCATTGGTCTACTCATATAATTCCCTCCCTTAAGTTATCCCAATTGTATATTCCTCTGTTATCTCCTCCTCCTCAGTCGATCCCCATTGGTTGTTTCCCTTTGTTCCACCTCCATATAAAATAGCCTGTTCTCTTTCAGTCCTTTGTTCCTGGACCCTCCACCGGCAGGAAACCAGCTGGAATCTACACAGAGAGCCCTCTCTCATCCTTTGCCTCTGCCGACGCTTTTACACCACCTTTGTTTGGGGCTCGCTCCTTGCGAAGGAGGCAGCTTTCCCTCCTTGCTGCAGCTGACTCCTGCCTGCAGCAGCAGAAGCCAAGGACGTCTGCAGCTGGATGCTGTGCTGACTCGGGCAGCCCCAACAGTGTCACATGCCCTTGTGACAGATCCCTCTCCAGTTCTCTTGTAGAACCCTTCAGGTACTGGAGGGTGCTGTAAGGTCTTCTCAAAGCCTTTTCTTCTCCAAGCTGAACAACACTAAATCTCCTAAACTGTTTTCATAGGAGAGGATCCAGATCTCTCATTATCTCTATGTCCCTCCCGGTCTTTCTTAAGTTGGAGGCCCCAGAGCTGACATCACTCCCTAAGCTGGGAGAAAGGAACAGATCCTTTGCCCAGAGTTTTTCTTAATTGTTTATGTTACATGATGTAAAAGCTCACGGCCGCCAAGACGAGGCAGTGAATCAACACACTTCTCAGAGCAGAGCAGACATGTCCTATGTGTTGTGTCCTCCTCCTTCCCAGCCCCCCATTTTTTAACCACCACCTGCTTCACCCCTTAATCCCTTCATAATTAAGACTAGCTACTTTGCACCAGTGCACTTTTGCCTTCAGGGGGCGGGGGGCGGGGGGACAGGAATTGTGTGTCATATGACACTGGAAACTTCACTAGTCTTCCCTAAATAAACATGACCTACTCCTGGATGCATCTACCTGCAACACAATGGTATTCCTATTTAAAACCAATAAAAATAAAGCTCATTTATATGAATATTGTTTGAAAACAATGCATTTTAATAGAGACAATGGCCAGGTATTCTGTTGCACTGGCCTGATATTCAAGATGAAAAAAAATCTATTTTTTAAAGGAAATATATCTCTACTGCAAATATATTTTGAAGAATAGGTATTTCCTTTAATATATACTTCAAATATATCGACAAGCAGCTCGCGTGCGTGCCACTTCACTTCCTGCGAATGCACTGCCTTACAGCCAGGAAGTATTGCTGCTGTGGGTTGCTCTGACAAACCTGGAATTTGGAATTAGTGTGACAGTAATTCTCTGCACACAGGCCACACAAAATGCTTCTCAGTCAGAACAGCACCATCTATCTGGGCCTGTCTAGCTCCAAGTTTCATTTGTTTTTCCAACAAGCTTTTTTGCCAGCATCCTGTGAAATGAAGCACTTTCTATTCTGCTCCTAATGTTAAGTTCCATGTTAAGGCCTTCAGAATTTTTGGCATCATTAGCTTCATGGCTTTGCCCACTCAGTGTTGTGTAAAATGCCATTACAAAGAAATGTGTTTGTTTAGTGGGGCTCTGAGTGGGGGCACCTGGGGTTTAGGGCCCTGGCTATCTGTATATTTCCTGTAGAAACAGGTGGCACGCCCCATGCAGCCATCCTAGTGACACAAAGACCATGCTTCAGGAAGAGAGGCTATTTATTGGACCAGGAGACAGAGACTGGCACTTCCAGCTACACCATACAGTCTCAATCTTTGAGGTCCCTGATTCACCCTCAAATACCAGCACAAAATGGTAGCTGCCACAGGCAGAGTGTGGGCTTTTTTCTCCTTGAAGATCAGCTGAGAAGATCAGCCCTGAACCAAAGAGGGTGAGCTTCCATGACAGCTGTTGTGGGCACAGGCAGTGGCAGGCCAATGCGTAAGAGAAGGAAGGGGATTAGCTAAGCACATGGCATGAGTTGCTATGCCCCTGAGGTTGCATTAGACCACATTCAAGTGGCAAGAATATAATTCAAACCTCCAACCTAGAATCTTTACAGATCATCCAGTGTGAAATAATGCCTATTTTAACTCAGTACCTTAAGAAGGTCTAGAAAATGAGCACGAGACAGTCTTTGTCTTCTCTTCACTCTTCCACTACCTTAAGTTAGAATATTTTGTTGAGGAACTTGTTGCAAGATGGACATAACACAATGTACTTTTCTGAAATAAACTAGAATTTGAATGCTTGCATCTCTGCTAATAACTTCCATTCACATCTTCATCCCTACTCAATCGTTAAAATCCTTCTCTCTTTTTACCCTCCCGATCCTTCTTACCCATCCCCCATCTCACATGCAGCACATAACTATGACCAAAATACTGCAGCTCCCTTTCCAGGACATGCCCATGCTTCATATTTCTGTGCAGAACTGGACACAACTGAGAAACCTTCTAATTCTGGCTCTAGGTCTAAATCTGGTCCCGTCTTTGAGCCTCTCCCAAATGGGTACAAACTATTATCATTACATACTCTTCTTTATTCCTTGGCTTACTGCAGGCTTCATCTATATTGCTGATTACCTGTGCTTCTCTGTTTTTTGAAGCAATTTAGAACCAAGAGAACACATTTTTCCTCCACCTGTAGTATTTGACTTCCAGTTTCCTGATAATATCTGTTATTTAGCTGTGCAAAGACCTTACTTAAGTCTTCAAGTCTGCATTGTAATTCACTTTATATGAATGTATGAATGACATAATTCAGCAGGTTTGTTTTTTTTTTTTTAAGTCAGTCAGGCTATTCAAGTAATTGCTCCTTCTTCACCGTCATCTTTTCTTTGCTATCAAAGCTTCTGAACCACCTGTCCCACTACATGACTGAAGGATTTTCTTTTACAAGAGCACACGGCTTAACTGGTTCTTCATATGCACATAATAGTGCACAGCACTGGTTAGATAATTACATGGCAAACATCATTCTCTCTGATTATGACTTTGATTCCTTCCTCCCACAATAATAAGTTAATAGCTGTTATCTACCTAAAATACTTTGAGCACAAGATAATCTTCTGTTCCTGGCATAATTGCCCCTCTAACTCTGTAATGTACATACATTTTACTCGTCTCTAAGAAAAATCTGGATGTGTTTAAATACTACTACCTCTGATCACTTTTTAATGAAAATTTAGCATGCACCAGCCCAGCATGCACCAGAGAAAGAATATAAAGTATCTAAGGCCTTCAGAAGATCTTCAATCTAGACACATTTGCTCCACATCATCCTCTAAAAATCTCTTAGCGTGACCTGAAATCTACTCTGTGCATTTAAGAATATTTTAATTCAAGTAAGAAATATAGAAAGAGGAATTAGATAAGCACCTAAAATGCCTACGATAACATCACCTTGACAAGTTACTACTAAATCCACCAAGAGCACAATGAAAACAGTTACTCCAAGGAAACCATGCAGAAGTATTTAAAAACTTGTACAGGGTTATGAGCAAGCTTTTTGTAACCACAAACCTGCATCCCCTTAGTCCCACCCAGGTGGCAAGGCAATTTCCTGGTGAGGAAGCTGGTGAAAAGACAATTGAACAAACAGGTAAACACAGAAAAATCTAACTCCTTACTGAAGAAGCAAAAACAGAAAGCATTACCTCCCTTCAGCTACCATTTATAAATATTTACAGAATATAAATCATGCAACCTTTTAAATTCATACCATATGTAGTTTTAAAATATGCTTTCCATGCTTTACTTACAATTTATGTGTTAGTAACTTTATTGGGCAATTACTAAATAAAATTTGAAAGCATGGCACAGGTACTGAAGAGAGACAATTTATGTATTTGGATGGCTAAAGAGGAAGGGTGTTTCACAAGTTAATGCAAAACCCAGAGAGAAATCAGACTGTATAAATGCAAAGAAAAAACAGAAAGAATAGTTCAAAATAGAGAAAGAAATAGATTGGAGAGGATCTGGTCCTAACAACTTCATTGATCAACAAACAAAAGTAGCCCTTTCAGCAAGAAAGCACATGAAAATAAACTGTGCTGCCTGCTACGTAAACATTTTGTGCAAACATGTTTCACTGGGAAAATCAACACCATATCTGTAGGCACTTCACACTTGTATGAATATCAAAAATGTTTTCCGAGTGTAGCTTTAGGTCTCTCTCTGCCTACAGCACCACTAGAGCTCCTGTGCACTTTCATTATGTTCTTGGTGGACAGCAAGGATAATTGCAGGCTAGAATATATTAGTGGGGATAGCAGGACAACTTCACATAAACCAGACCCCAGAAGACCAACAAAAAAACCCAGAAGTAAGCATTCTTCCTGACAGCCCTCCTTGCTTCAGAAGGAACTGACTGCTCAAGACATAGCAGTGCCTTCCATTTCTGGAAATGACACAAGACATTAGACTTCCTTCAGTTCTTTATACCCCCAACCTGCTTCTCTGAGCTCCCTGGAATCTCCTTCAGTGACTAGAAATGCAAAGATGTAAAATAATTATCCAAGAACTGGATTCCTGACTACACAGCTCCTAAGTATCTGAAAGTCCATTAGCTGGACAGCAGACTAAATGGGAGAAGCTATATTATCTGGCCATCAGATACGCACACATAACCTTGACTTTTCCTTTTCTCTGTAAACCTATCTTTATAAATTTTACTGTTGTATTATTATTTGGCTGCTGTAAAAGCCTGGGATTTTAGCTACAAGCATGAGGTATCTTTGAACAACCACCTTACATAAGAAAACATGACAGATAATTTGAAGAGAATACAAGAAATTCCTAGTACTTTCTAAAGCTATTTGCAGTGGAGTCTTTCTTGTCTGCTTGGGGATCCAGTAGTGGATCCTTCACTTTATTATGTTGTGGATCCTTCACTTTATCATGCTGTTAACCCATGACATTAATATAAACACAATAACAATTTGCTGGAATAAGTAACAAAGAATCAAGAAGTTCAAGAAATCTTACACAGAAGTCATTAATTAACAAGAGCAGCCATTTAGAAGCCCTTTTAATTATCTAGAGATTTTAAATCCTACCAGCACAGAAAAGGTAAAATGTACCCGAGCGGGAGAGGGAAAATTGAAGACACTGTAAGACCTTTATCATCATGGTGGGATGGCACTTCAGGAAGTACCACTTCATAATTGTGGTATTCTTGCACCTGTTGTACACTTTCTGATAAGAACATTTGCAACAAGATCCTCACTGATGCTGTTCTGTTTGTTTGTACGAAGTGAAAAAGGGAATGAGAGACAGCACAAGAGAAAGAAAAGGGAGATTCACTGTTAAAGTACAATACAAGCACTTGCTAAATATGTCTTTTACAGTTACCTGCAACACTGAACCACATCATGGATGTAGAAGTGGAATGATGATAGCCTAGTTAGATATGATTTTAATCTACAGACCTCAAAGATGGCCAAGTAATATTACCTCTGTCATAAAGAATCAAACAAATCCACCAATATGCTCTGGGTTTTGAAGAAGGTCACTGTGACGTCTGATACTAAAATCTGTATTTGCCAGTCCTCTCTCACCATTTCTCACACAAGATGGGTTAAAAGCATGGAGCAGCCAAAAGGCCCAGTTTAGACAGCAGTGATATGACTGCAGCATGCTAAATATATAAAATTTGCCATTGCAACTGTGCATTTCTATGACATACAAATAAAATCAGATAAAACTAGCCTGCCGAGATCTCATATTTATCTATTACCTCAAGAGTTATTTTCTAATTAAAAAGAAATAATTAATTTTACCCTGAAAACACTTTTTGAATCAAAGGCTGAGTACATTCTTTCTAAATACGAATTCCAGGATTGCATTGAAACAAGCTACCAATTGATACATAAACTTCTAAATATGGCAACATTTCTTCAAACCTCCTGCAATCTTTGGCCAAGGTTGTGTCACATCCTTCAAGCAGCACATGGCCTAAGCAAAGCACCTCAAAGTTCCACACATTTCTGTACTGTACTAGTCAGCGAGGCACATCAGGACAGCATCAGCAAACTCATCTTTCCACTAGGGCACTTTTGAAACAGAGAGCAGACTCAGATTATACTTGTACTGCTTTGTAGGACTCATACCACCAGCCCTGTCAAAATAAGAAGATACAGGAGAAAAAAATAGAGCAAGAATTTAAAAACATGATTTGGGCTTAGATGTCTTTGTTTTAGCATGTTCTGCATTTTATATCCTCATGGCTGCAAAACTGTCGATGTTAAAAAGCCTTGCAAGACTGGCCCTAGATTTTAGAGGAGGTCTCTCTTTTGTATCTCATTTCCAAGTCCCACAGTATGCTATTTTCAGTTCTCAGGTGTAGAATGACGCCACTCAAATTTTCTCAGCCTCAGCAAGCTGAATTTCAACCTGTGACAAGAGTCATGAAGCTGAAAACAGTACAGGTTCAAAAGTGTGAAAGAGAAGCACTGCTTTTGATTTCAGACATTTACTTGCTTAAATCTGATATACCAAATAACTCATTCCACGCATGCATTTTCTCTCCTTGTAGTATAAAAAGCATGAAAGAGCTATTATTTCGAGCTTTGTGCACTCTTGTTAAATATTTAAGAATCCTATTATAAATTACAACCCTGCCTTTTTCACTTGACCTCCTCTTCATGTGGTCTGATTAACGCAGCAGCTGAAACTTCCATCGTGCAGTGAAATAAGCAGGTTATCACTGGCTGGTTCAATTACTGCAATATCCTCCTGACCCTTTGCAAAGTCCTCTCTCCTGCTTTCCATAGCAGGGCAATGGTGAGCTCCAGAAGGCGGTACAGAGACAGCACAAACCCCTGGATAACTAGAGTGAATCCTGATGCCTCATAAAGCACATGTGGATGGGCACTTCTCATAAAACAATTACACTCTATCAGCTCCAAACCAGCAGCTTTACTCTGTCCTTAGGGAAAAGGTGAACATAGAACAAAAGAGTCAGTGCTCCTTGGTAAAGCACCAGCCTCAAACACAAAGGTAAGGAAGATGCTGCCCTCTCCAGCAAGACACTGCTTTGGTGTGATGGCCACAGCACTGCTGCTGCAGTGAGGTAACATCACCATGTGTTCTCTATACCCACCTTCCCACTGCAAGATTCATTCTATCCAGATTCCTGTCTGGATTAGTAACCACATGAGTAGCTAGCAAGGACAGAGAATGCTGACCGAGCTGCCAATGCCATTTTGGCAAGTCTCGTACACCATATCACAGGTAACATAAGTCTTCCTCACCACTGCCTCTCACCATGGAGACCTGAGACCACCTGACTCTGAGATGGAAGGTGCCACTGTGGCAGGGAAAGGGCACTGGGCTAATGTTGTGACTTCCAACGATATTCCTCTGATCACAAGCTCCAGTCTAATGGCACATGCCAAGGTGCTGCCCCTCTGCTCTGTAACATCACAGGGCAGATGCAGCTGGCTTGAGGATCCCAGAAGGAGTGTGCCAGCTGCATGCAGCAGAAGGAGGAAGTGAGGTTCTGCAAGCCTGTGAGACACAGGCCTCGAGAAGGAGTCATCCAACATCTGAACTAACCCCAGCTCTCACCACAATACCTGACCGGGGTGAGTGTAGCTACCGCAAGCTATTGTGGCTACAATGAACAACTGGCTGAGGATGCAGAACATCAGCAACAGCTCTAAGAAGAATTTCTAGGACAGGGAAATGCCTCAAAAACCCTTTTGGAGGCCAGGAGTGCAAGCAGCTGGTTGAGCTACCTGTGTAGGTAAAAGGGAGCAGAAAGCTGCACATCAAAGCTTTTTTATCAGAGTAAGAATCAAGAGAAGATGTGACAGGGAAAGAAGGTACAATTATATCTGGATGTATGAAGAAATGGAGAATTACTGCAAAAGGAGAGAAATGTATTTTGAGCAAAGCTCCAGTGTTAAAAAGTCACATGGCATTCTCAGATGAGAGACAGAGTAAGACATCCATCTGTCATTATTACAGGACATTCACAGTTTTAAACTGAAAAGCAGGACTACACAGGATAGTCACTTAATCTGGAACTGGAGTAGAATGAGTATGATGAGAGGCAAATACAAAGTTCTGATCTTATTCTCTTTCAAAAAGAGACACTGTTCTTCAGATTTCCAGACTTTTCACTTGAGAAATGACTGACAGCCATAGGAAGGAAAACAAATACGCTCTTATGAAATTTTCAGCACCTTGTACAAGTATAGCTGGTGTGTTCCTGGATCAGCTCTTCCATTAAGAGCAAAAAGTAATCAAAGAGAAAAGCACTCACAGGCTTAAAGATAAAATTTATGTAAAGTAAAATTTATTATTTTTATTACACATATGGATTTGTTTACATGGAACATATGGTTATTTCTTTAGAAAATAATTTTAACATTAATTACTATTACCCTCTGTCTGCTTGACTCTCTCATCTAGTTCATTCACATGAATGCTGCCAGATATATTCAATATGTTTAAGTATAATGGTAATTCCTTTTCAGTCCATGAACTCTCTCTACTTTAAAGTAAACTCTCTTAAAGTAAATATCAGAGCATTTAATTTTCACAGTCTTTGGGGCATGGACAGATATTATATTGTGCCTTGAACCACCCAGAAACTCGTGGTGTTTAGCTGTGACCTCTACCTTGATACACTTACACATAATATTTTTCTTTTGCCCACAGTTGCATTAAGATTTATAGAGTTGACTCATGCTGCTGTGTAAAAATAAAATTATTTTCCTGCTCTGAAGAAATCTGTGCTTTATACTTGCATGTATTTCTTGAACATGAAATTGTACTACTCAGGCATAGCATGCCTTAAGGACAATATAAAATGGCACAAACACAATTATGTAGAAAAGTCTTTTTGAAGAAAATCTTTTAAAGTGTTCAACATGAGAAATTCAACAGCGCTTTTAAATGCATAGCTTTTACTCCGTCTTTTCAGCTGGAATACAATACCCCAGCAGAGCACACTGGAACATACCATTCAGGATTCCTTTCTCTGTGGGCATCTGAAAGTTTTTTAGAAGCAATTAATAAATTCATTCAAATGTATATACATTTCTCCTGCTGCTTAAGGAGATATTGGAAGTAGAGCAGTCTTTCAAGAAAATTGTTACTGTGTTGTTAGCAAACTCTGCTGTAACCGTGCTCTGCAAAACGTGTAAGTGGGATTGAAAACTTCAGATTTCTGGCCAGTGCTTGGATGTACTTAGTTGAATTTGACAGCATTAGACACATATAGGTTGAATTCTTTTTGCCAGCAAGGCTCCATAACTGCAGTAGCATGCACTAAATGAAGTCTAGAAGGAAAGGGAGGGTAAAAACAAAGCTTTGCTGGCATGCAAATACCTTCCACAAAAATCCTGGATTGTACTGCTAATTTATCAAAGCAATACTTTTTTTAAAATTATTTTTAGTAATGGGACACTGTTCGGAGAGACTGTAGAAATAAAACACACAGGTGAAAAACTGAAGAAAAAAGCGACTAAAGAATTGAGTACAGGTAAAATTTTACATGCTCTCACTAGCCAATAGATACTCATCCAGAAGAAGAATTTATTCAAGATCTGGGGAAGTAACAAAGTTCCTGATCCAAATACATTAGCAAAACACATTTATTGACCTAAATTTTTAACACATACTGAGAATGTATTTACTCACCTTACTAGTCAGAGAAGGTACAAGATTCACATGTACATATACCACTATCCAGCTAATCAGAATCCAATACTGTTTTCCATCAGTTCTACAAAGCAGGAAATTATCAAAATTCTGTATCATGCAAAGTTCCTGTTTAAAGAACAGGAGCTCCCATCACAGTACCTATACAGATGTATTCCAGAAAGTAGTTTAAATAACAGCCTGATGCTGTAGTCTTAACACTAACTTTAAAAATACCCCAAGAACTGAGCCACAAATCAGTTCTTGGGGTTTTAAAAATTTTTTTAAATTATTTTAAATTTTTTAAAATTTTTTTTAAAAAAAATTATTTTGCCAGGCAGCTTCAGCCATGCATCCATTGGGACAGCACATACACAACGCTTGCCAGAAAGGCTCTCATTCACAAGCATCATGAACTCAAATTTCCCACTGTATTCCTTTACATACAAACGTATTTGCAGACAGCATTGCCTCTTTTAAGTGTATTTGTTTAAGGCAGATTTTAACTATCCTGGAAGCCTGTTTTTTCAGTTAGTTTCTATGAGCATATGTCTCTTGCTTATTTCATCTCCCTGTTTTATAGATGACATAAAATGCTTTGTAAACAGTCTGATTTTGCAGAAATGTTTGTACCACGTGCTTAGTCCTGTGTGACGAAGCCATGAGATTCTTTAGAAAACAAGAGCAAGATTATAAAGGTGAGCAAGACCTGTCTATGCTAAATCTCTTCGGTTGACCCAAACATCATTTATAACTCGCGTGAAAAGTTTCTTCTGTTCTTTGGAGGCCAATTAATTTTATCCAGAGAGAGGTATGAACAACTAAGTAAGCCATAAGTGGTGCAATAGAAAATGCTCACTTTAAGTGAATGAATGCCGCGTTTGCAAAGCTGCAGAAATATTTTAGCGGATCCAATTTTAAGCGGCTCTCGATGGATCCAGAGCTCTGCTGGAAGCCGAGTGCCAGGGTCCCTGCTGCTGGAGGCGGCTCTCGCACTCCGGCAACCTCCAGGACGGGGGTGGCGATGCCGGCTCCGGCCCGCACCGTCCCGCTTGTCCCCGGGAGGCAGCGGCTGGAGCCCGACCGGGGTGGGGGACGGCCAGCGGGGCAGGACACACAAAAATACCTCAACCAACCAACAAACCCCTATGGGACTAACTTAACACAGAGTTGTCAGCCAGCTACCTGACCGCGAAATGTCTAAAGCCAGCAGGAGGAGAAAGCGGCCGCCAACATCCCAGCCATAAGGAAAGCCAACGGGATCCCGGCTCGGGATGGAGGACAGGGGGCAGGGCGAGGATACCCCGCCGGCCGGGCCGGGCCGGGTCATGCCGCTCTCCCCGAGCTGAGCCGGGCAGCGCCCACGGGGAGCCGCTCACGGGCACCGCTCACCGCGCACCTCTCACCTACCCGCGCCCCGGGCCGCGGCTCCCCTCGGGCTCTCCCCGCCCCGGGCACCCCCCGCCCCAATTCCCGCTGTCCCCGCGCCGGCTCGGCCCTCCTCGAGGGCTGAGCGCAGCCCCCGGCGGCAGGGACGGGACCCCCGCGCCGCTCCGGAGGGCTCTGTTCCCGCCGAGACTCACCGCGTGCCTGCGGCTCCATGGCAGCGCGGGGCTCAGCCGTCCGTGCGGCTCGCAGCCCGGCTCGCAGCCCGGCTCGCAGCCCGGCTCGCAGCCCGGCTCGCAGCCCGGCTCGCAGCCCGGCTCGCAGCCCGGCTCGGGCGGCGCTGACAGTCGGGGCCGGGCCGCGCCGCCGCCCCCCGCCGCTCCCGCCCCCGCCCCCGCGCCGCCGCCGCCGCGCGGCGCCCCCTTGCGGCCAGGTCCGGGCGGCGCCGCTCAGCCCGGGCCGCCCCACGGCCGAGCCTCGTGCCCGCTCTCCCGCCGCACGGGCCCGGGCCCGGGCCAGCCCCTCAGCGCCAAGGGTTCCTCAGCGCCAAGGGTTCCTCAGCGCCAAGGGTTCCTCAGCGCCAAGGCTTCCTCAGCGCCAAGGCTTCCTCCGCTGCTCTTCGCCGTCTGCCCCGCATTACACCGCAGGCTGTCACGGCTATCCCCCGCTGAGGGGAAGCAAGGAGCCGCAAGGCACCGGCAGAACAGGCTCGCCACATGAGCAAAGGCGTACCTGGTGTATCAGCGACGCAGTGAAGTGGCAGGTGCCTGAAATGACGGAGTTCATGGCTTATCCGAGCACCTGTGGACGTCAAGTTCTACTTCCTCCTATGGCAGAAGCACGGGAATACATCCAGAGGAATGACAGAGCGTATGCTGTCATGTGTACTTATCAGCTTAAGTAAAAATTACATTTTTTCCCAGCACATAGGTCTGTACCCTGCTATTACTGTGTGGAGTGACCATACACAGTTCACACTGCAGCACAGATTTACCCTAGGTTTGCTCATGCCAGCGTCACTTCCATACTTTGTTACCAGTCCACATTAACTTCACTCATGGATGGGTCCAGAATACTTGTTTTAGCAAGGCTGCCTTCTCCATGGCTCATTATCCGTGTATTTATCCGTCAGACACTGTATCTAATTTGAGTATATAATACCACTGAATGATACAGGACACACTGAGGATGCATAGCTTCTCAAGGCCTGTACTACTAAAAATAACAAAGCAAGACAGTAAAGGCAGATGAAATGCATATTGGGCATTTGTTTGTAAATTATACAAATGGGTATTGATTGAAGCAAAATATCCAAAAGAAAATGATTATGTGGTTTGCTCAAAGAAAAAAGAATATTTATAGCTAGAAAACAAGAGTTTATTTTTTCCTTAAAATTTTGTAGCAAAGCATCAGAATTACTTATTTCTCAACTTTGCTTTTACAAAAAAAAATAGAAAACTAAGGCCACAGCAGCTTTAATTTGTATATATCTAATGAGGTTTTGCTTTAACACACACATTTGTGGGTTTGAATTTGAATTACTGTAAGGTGTGAATTATCATTATTTTTTCCTAGGCAAACCTCTCTTCATTGTGATTTGACATCTCCTTGAGCTGGAATTTACCACTGACAAAAGCAGAACAGAGGGTGTCAGAAGCATAAATTCCTGCACTCATGTAATTTCAAATGCAGAGACATCCTACTGTGACAAGATTTGAGCTCAGAAATGCTATCAACTTTTACATGAAAAAACCACAATGCTAAGTCCAGCCACAAATGCATGAAACAGCTGAGAAATTTCTCTCACCATGTGAAACTATCAGTATAATTAGAAAATGTACTTTTCTGCAAATATAGGCAGGGCTTTTTAAAGCAGCCTAAGCAATTCCTATGAAGCATGATGAAAACTCAGCACCTAATCTACTTACAAGGGTATGACAATATTAACAACACTGTCTATGTACAAGCCTAATTAAAAATCTTAAAGCAGCATGTGCTGTTCAAATTACTGAACAACAGGAAATTTTACCAGATGTTTACACGCTGAGTTTGATTTATTCTTTATATTTAGATACATTACTTCTTTTTCCACACCAGGAATGCCCTCTACTGTAAAGAAAATCCAGCCAGTGTTTTACCTAACAAGTATTGGCAAGCAACAGAACTAGTTCTACATTTAAGAGAGCCATAAATAGGAAAACAAACATATAAGCCTTGAGTTCCACAGTAACATGTCCATCTCGTGGCATGTTTGACAGGAAAAGGAAACTAGTCACTTACAATACACTCCTGCAACATGCAACGAGGAAATCAGCATTTTAAAGGTGGATTTTATTAGAAAATTAATATCCCATTGAAATCATGCAATTTAATTGTAAAATAGCTGATTCATTTTCTACCTACAGCACAACAGGATGCATTTTCATATTGTCCCACATATATCACTGATTTAGTGAGATCCCTCATCAAATTTGCCTTGCAAGAGATTTTGTTTCACTTCTATGTCTGAAGAGACTGACATAATTCAGACTTTGTTTTCTGTCTTGGAAGGGCTCAATCAAGTTGTAGGAGCTTCGTTGTTGCTTGAGAAAGGTCATTGTCTCTCCCATCATGCTGAAATTAAAAACAGTTGGGTTTTGTTTGGTTTTTAAGAGGTCAGACAGAATAAAACAAAAGCCAGATTATTTTATTTTTGAAACACTTATGCATTATCACACACTTCAGATTACACCATTTTCACAATAAAACAGCAATAGGTTTCAAATAAATATATTATGTTTATGTCATTGCACTGACTGGTTTTTGTCCTCTAACACAAAAGTGACAAGTGGATGCCACAAAAGTGGATGTCTCTCTGCCTGGAGGGAGTAACTACATGCATTTTGCAGATCGGGATTAAGGCAGAATTCTGCATGATAATGAGTATCCTAAATTCTTACTGATTTTCCATGGAAAATAATGGGAAAAAACTGTACTGAATAATTCAGAGAAGTGCAAACCATCTAAAAACTGTGAAATACCGGTGGAATATGTTGGTCCTTAAGGCCGAATGATTGTTTAGCAGGATGAACTATGGCATGTGCATACATGCACTTTGGAGGAAAAATGGCAGGATGCAGTGAGCACAACTTTGCAGTTGTGATACAGAGTTAGATCTCCAGCAGCAGCTTAAATCTGTAGTAATGTGCCATGAATGGAAAAGCCAAGGATATACTCTGTGTCTTCTTGTACAGGTTCAAAAACCACACTGTCATGTGTACTGACAAGACATCACAATTTACTTCCTTCCATTCAGATGTCATTGAGTTCTTTGCCAAATGCTCTATGCTAAATGTTCAATTCTCAGAATATTGTGGGTTCTGATAGTTGAAAAAGTATTGAAAATTAAAATAGAATATGCTCAATCTTCTTTCAGAGTTTTTCTTTAACCTTTACTAAGTTATTTTGATTTTCATCTCTTATTCTTTGTATACTTAATGTCTAGGGCAATGTTGCAATTTAGAACATGAAGTGTGAAATGTCAGTGTCACTACAGCATACAACAGTGAGAAGATGCTACTTGCATTGTATATTTTACAGACAGGGATTGCAGTTTAGCCTGCAGTTTCATTCGGCGGGGTTCTGGCTCCATGGGCCAAAAGGTACTAGAACAATACTAGAGAGATACTAAAAACAGTATAAAAAATAACACTGAGCTAAATTATACAAATACATTATTAGAGAACAATATTACACACACTAGACCTTACCTCTTAACAATAAGTAATACTTTTAGCTCCGTTTTCCACTGGTGCTAGAGTGAAAGGGAATGTGTGACTCTCTCTGCCTAAGCATCCTATAAGCTCATGAAGGTGAACTATGATGGGGACTCTACCACATTCTGCAGGAGATTGTTCCAGTGATTAATTACTCTCATTGTAAAAAATGTCTTTCTTATGTCAAGATGAAACCTCTCCTGAAATCTCTTCTAAAATCTCCTTTACCTTCTTTGGTAAACCTTGCTGAAAAAATAATGCGTAGCAGAGGACAGGGCTGTGTCTGCAGACATAATGATGATGCCATGAAGATTTTTTGCCTTTTTGTTTATACCCCTGTTATACCTTTTTACAACTTCTGTATTCTCAGTGCTTTTTCCCTACGTTCTTGGACTTGTTTGTCAAGCTGAGAGACTAAACATTTTAGAAGCTTCATAGCTAGGGATCAGTGTGCCCCAGATCCCAAGGCCCTCTCCAGAACACATTCTGGAGATGGTTCTAAGATAGAACCATCCAGGGGAAGGTTCCTTGGGGAGGGGGGCTCACTTGAGCCTCTCATTGGGGAATCTTTGATAGATATGCTAATTAGTAAAACCTGTAATGTTATATCTGTTCTTTTGGGATATATATTCGGTGGGGTGTATTTCGGTGCATTTGACCTGGACGTGTGCACCTAAGGATCCTTAAAATAAATACCAAGGTAAAATCCCTTTTCCCCTTCTAACCGTGTATGACTCTTGATTTTGACAGGAAAAGGCATGCTATTTTTATCACATGTATGTATCTACCATGGGACAGTATTTGCCTTTTCACGTGTATCTGATCCATAAGATCATATTAAGAGATGACAGTTCTGCAAAACAGAATTTTGATATTGGTTTAGGAGATGTTCTTAAATTTTCTTACAGGCTGTAAGGATGCATATACTAGGAGCATGCAGAATTATGTGGAATACAATCTAAGCATGTATTTCTTTTACCTTCATGTATGTCATAGTAACTCTAACTGGATGTCATGCCAGGCCTGCAGCAGAAGACAATTCTGACCAAAAAAAAAGTCCGAAGAGCTTGCTCTTTAGTGATTTAATCTGAATTTGAAATCTTAAATTTACATTTTTATCAGCAAATTTTCATGATTGTCCTAGTGGTTCTGAAACTACTTTCCAAATTATCTTAATGGTCTAATGATAAAGTAGTTTCTTTTTTTTTTCTTTTCCTACCATGAATTTTTTTTTCTCCAACTGTAGTTAACAGAATGTAAGAATGAAGATACAAACCTTGTGTGGTATTTTTGAGTGTGCTTAACTTTGTATGAAACATATTCTGTGATGGAATCATGAGCAGAAAATTATTTTATTATTATTGATATGAATTAAAAATATCTGCCTGATTCTTCTACATCTCTGTTTTCCTTCAAACATCCTGACTTCTCATAACTGGGATCAGTGGAACTGAACTTCATATCAGCTATCCTGCATTGATCACTATGCTCCTAATCTCAGAGAATCTGAATTAAGATCCTTTTCTGATGCCAATATCTCTACTATAATAATAAACTTCAGATTATGCACTGCAGTAGTCTTTGATAAATATATAACAGGACTGTCAGTGACACTATTACTCTGTGTTTTTACTACTCACAGAGGTAATTTAGAATATTTTTGAGAAGTGAAATACTTTTTTTCCCTCATTACTCAACAGATTTCTGACTGTCCTATCAATTAAGTATCTCTTCCCCTCTCTCTCAAACGTTTTTTCTGGTTTTCCTGGGATGAAAAGGGATAATGTGAGGTGAACAGTGGAGGATGAGCAAGTGGGAAGGCACATCAAACAGTTCACCACAATCCAGTAAAACAGAGAGAGAGAGATAGACTGAAAATGAAGGTTGGATCAGACTAGAATTTATACATGAAGTGATTGCAAACTGCTGACACACATTCTGGGGCTTGTGGATACCACAGTGTGGGCATGTGTTGTCATTAAACTTTTAGGACTTTCTAAAAGATATATATACTGCCATAAAAAATTCAGCATTCATTCATATAACTTGTGAAATAAAATACTCTATTTGTTGAAATAAAGGCTCATCTCTCATGTTAAAATAGAAAAGAAACCCAGCATTTCTAGGTGTGGGTTCATGCCACCTTGACACGGAGCTTTAGAGTGATTCAGATGAACTGCAACGGTGAGAGCTTAGAGTTGAGCTCTCTCATGCTATCTTTCAACACCAGATGGCACACAACTAAACTTAGCTGCCTGAATGAAGGAAGGCAATTAAATGTCTAAACATACATTCATAGAACCATTTTAGATGTCCCAAAAGACCTGAGATACCCACATGAGCTGGCATGTATCACACGAGGTCTGTGGGAGTTCTGTGAAATGCCATATTGGGACAGGCAGGATACCCTAGGACTTCTAAAATACTAGCAGATATTTAACGTTAAGCACATGAAATACTCAGTACAGAAGGCACTCAGTTACCTCCAAACATCCAACACGACTTGGGGGTTCCTGGGGAGTCTGAGATGCCTTGAGAGAGCAGAGAGGTACCACACAGCCCCAGTGTGAAGCATGCACTGCTCTGGAGCAGAAGCATCTCCAGACCAGGTGAGGCTCCTTGTGATATCTGAAGTGACAAGGTAGCCCCTGCTTTTCGTAAAACTGAAACTAAACTGCTTTGTGCAACTAGATGTGGGCTAAATGTCTGTAGATGGAGACCTTGTTAAGATGTTCTTAATGTCATGTTGTGTTTGCAGAATTGTTGCATGTTCAGCAAGTCTGCCTGACAATGTGCATCCACCACTGCCACCATCACCTCATTCCTTTTAAAGAACATCCTTGTCACTTTATGTCAGCTCTAAATATCCTGGTTTGTAGGTCAGGTTGCCACTAGGCTTTTGTTCAGATCAGCCGTTAATGTTTAACAGCTTCAGTGGTGATGTACGGAGTGTAAAACAGTGGTTTTATACTCCCAAAGCTTTCCACCTCCCCAAGAGCATAGCCAATATATTTCCTTCAGAAGTAGGGCATGGACATTGCTACTACACATGTCAGAAACTAAATGCTGGGCAATAAGTTTAACTCATGCAGATGAAAACTTTGTGCAAAGCCATTAACCTGAGGACAGGGAAACACACATTGCCCCTGCCTGCACCCTGTAATAGACTCACAGGCAGCTGTAAGTGCCCCCATGGCTGTGGCAGAGAGAGCTCCTTCCCCCAGTCAACCTCTGTGAAACTTAAAAGAGCAATTTCTGATTCAGAGGCCCATCAGCTGATTCTTCTGGTTCATATGGTGTGGTTTTGGAATCCTTTTGGAGCTCCTCTGTATTGTACCCATGCACATGTTCTTTGGTGACATTTTGTTCAGGTTTTCCATTTTTGCAGACAGTGCTGCCTCTGTCCCACAGCACAACACAAAGCCCAGGGGCTGCCCCAGTGCAAGCATCAAGTATTTATACCCAGCGATGAGAATCCTCCTGAGCCTTCAAGTGGAACAGTCCCAGCCTTCTCAGCCTTTCCTCAAATAACAATCTCACAATCATCTTCCTCGTCCATTGCTGGACTTGCTCCAATATGTCCATATTTATCACTTTCAGGGTCTGGTGCTGGACAACCCTGTGTGTTGCAACCTTCCTAGAGAAAGCGTCCCGCCAGGGAAAGGCTTTTCCAGAGGCTTTAGCAACTTCCCTGAGTGACAGGTGATTTCAGCAAGTGTAGCAACTTCTGTGCTAGAAGTGATACCAGCTCTTGTGATTCAGCTCTTTGTGAAATCACCCAAGGCAAATTCGGGGATAGAGAGACAGGAGCCTCGTATAGCAGTTCCACAGAGGCAGCCTTTATTGTCCAGCAGCCCCTGTGAAGGGAAGGCCAGAGATGAAAACTCCCCCTTATCAGGGGCTGGGGCAGAGGTTATATGGGGAAGGCAGGGGGTGGGGTAGAAACCAATTAGCCAGTGGGGTACAGGCTATTACCTTAAAGAAGCAAGGCATGTTGGGAGCAGCTCTTTTTGTCACCATGGCTTGATGAAGGTTGATTATCTCTGAGGAGAGTCTTTTGGGCCTCAGGTCTCTCTCTTCCAAGGGAGTGCAGAGGGCTCCTGCCCCAAGGGCTCATAGCCCTCCACACATGTTGGCCCAGAACTGGACCGAGCACTCACTGCATGACCTCACCATTGCTGAGCAGGGGGAAGGATCAACCCCCTTGGCCTGCTGGCACCACTCTCCCTCTTGCAGACCAAGTAACTGGCTGCCAGCTGGGCTCGGGCTGCTGATCACAGCTCTTTGAACTCTGTCATTCAGTCCGTAATTCAATCCACCTCTCTGTCCATTGATCTAGAGATGTGCCAATCCTGCTGTACAATAAACTGTGCAATAAACTTTCAGGTTTGGCAAATACTGCAAAATGATGCTATATTAAGAAAGTTGACTTGGTGAATCTATACTACGACAACTGAATTTTTAATGGGTCTGGAGTGGTTTGGCCCAAAATACTCATTACTTACTTATTTATCTTCTGTGAGATAAGAATTAGGAGAAAGCAAAGCAGGCACAAAACTTAAAAGAATATAAAGAAGTTTATTAACAGACCTAAAAGAGGAAAAAAATCAGACCACAACTTCAGAACACTTCTTCTCCCCCCACCTTTCTCCCTTCTCCCACTGACAATGTAAAAAAACAACCCTTGAGATGTCCAGTCTGTTTACCACTTCCATAATAACCTTGTTCAGTTCACTTAGGGAGAGGAGTCTCTCTTGCTCATGCTATGGAGACATCTCCACAAGAAGTTCTCTCATGGTTTCAGTATCACAACGAGACAGTGCCCGGGTTGGTTCTCTGCTCACATGTGAGAGTCCCTTCCCCAACTTACAGCTTTCCCCACAACTGCTTTCGAGGGTCCAATCTTGAGCTACTGGGGTAACATTTTAAGGTTGAGCTGTTCAGAAACAAAGGTTCTCTTCACCCATCTCTGGGAGCATCTTCATCTCTAGAAATAGAGGCCCTCCGCCTTCCCTGGGAGCAAATGGGTCCTCATCATTTTCATCTCTAGGACTATCTCTGGGAGCATCTCTAGGAACAGAGGTCTTCTCCTCCCAATTTGGAGCAAGAGTCCTCATCACTTCCATCTCTCCCTGTTGAAACTTGTCATCAAATTACAGCTGCTTCAGCATTTGCTTATTTCAGCACAGGTGCTTTTGCTCACAAGTACAGTTTGAACACTCCACCCCCCATGCTTTCATGAAATTACAACGGGTACTCTGATATATCATAGTCCATCACCACCATAGATTTACAACAGAATTTCAGCTTTTAAGCATCTCCTCTTTCTCCTCCCTCAGGGTTTCAGCTATTCTTTCTTTACTTAATGTCTGCAGGCTTCATCTGTTCTGGAGGAAACTTACAGCACTGATAGGATTAATCTCACCCGGCCCTGCAGCTGGAATTCGCTTATCGCTGTTGGTCACATGATCTTTGCCGGACAGTGGGGCAGCTTCGGCTGAATCTTCGGCCGCACTGGAGCGGGGAGGGAGAGCCGGGCTGCACCCTCTGCACGTAACAGGGCTGTGGGGGGCCGTGGGTGGGACAGGGCCGCACGGCTCCAGGGTGGATGTGACCCGGCCCGGGCTGAGCGGGGCCCGGCCTGGGCCCACTGGGCCCCATACAACCCCCCCAAGTTACCTGTCCCGAGGCCGGAAGCAAGAGAGAGCTTTCCTGGGGTTTGTCATTCTTAAATGTGGACCACACAGGCGGTCAAAATTTTAAGTGGCTTAAAAAATTGCCAATATTCAAACTAGCCAGTTGATAAGTTCTGTTAGGTCATAGAGGAAGCTGTAAGCATCTCTTTGCAAGAGAATCACCTCTGGAGCTATGCTAACCCATGACATCAATCAGTCTTTGATACAGGTAAAATAATCATGATAGATCCAATGCAATTTAGTTTTAACTAAGCAGAACTGATGTGTTTTTTTCTGTCTTCTGAGAATGTTTCCTTTATACCCAAGAGGTAAGAAGCCATTCTAAAAGCATGGATAGAATTATGTTTCACATGTAGCTCAGAAGTAGATTTCTTTATAGGTTTAGAAAGCATTTGCCTCCGTATATGTACATTGGGAATCTGGTACAAAAGCTATTGCTAAAAAGCATTTAATTCAAGTTCTTAAAGGAGATTCTTCTTTGAAGTGCTATTGATACTGATGAAAGGCCTAGCACATGGAATTATTGCTGCATTGCTGGATGCAATGCCCATTCCTGGGGCTTAAATCCTACGTCTCCAGACTGAAGTGGGAGTGCATCCTGCTATGTGACTGGAAGTGACTAAACCAGTCTGGCTACATTCCTGACTATTATCTATATCACCGAGAAAAATGTAACTCTTTAACAAACATCTTTCAACAGCAGAAATAAACAGATAAGTACTCCATAGTAATGTCCTTACATAGGTATTCATTTAGCACCATGGTGCAAAGATATGAATCACACTTCACTGAAAGGTTAGATTTGAAAAAAAATTTCCAATTTATGCAAAACTCTTGAGATGGATCCTTCTAAAAAATTGAAAAACTCCTAAGATTACTTTAAAAGGAGTTCACAGTAGAAAGGATGCCTCTTCAGAATCAGTCACAGAATCAGCAAACATCAGAATAAAGTTTCATTATCTTTTCTCATAAAAAAAGTGAATAAGGAAGAACTGCCAGAAATCCATCACAATGAGCAGAGTGTATTCAGAGAACTGGATGCCCAGTTAGAGTGACTTCAACCTCACTAAGAAGACACCTGATTCCCAAAAATAGAATGCATCTAAAATGCCTTCAAAATCCCAACCACCATAAGCCAAATCACTTGATAGTGCATGTTGTGTACTGTTGTGCCATCACTATTTAAAAAAATATTTCCTCCTCCGTGTCAGGTACGGACATTTGCAATTTCAGAATCTCTCTCCTCTTTTTAGAAACTGGCTACTCTACAGCTGTTTGTTGTTCTGTACTTTGCTTTAGCTTGGTAAAAAAATACATAGAAGAAAGCAGAACAACTCAACACAAGGAGTCAAATTTTGGTTAACTTCCAGCTTACCTGTAAGCTATACAACTAATTTGGGATGCCAGTGTTCTGGGATAAGAGGTAGCTTGCTTATTGAAAACCTGCCACACATTCTGATTTCATTTTTTGCTTAGTAATGAGTGGTGAGAAACAGAGCAAATACTGAATAGTTCCTAATTTTTTACTTATGAATACAATTAAATCACAGACTGCATATTCTTTTTTGACATGTCTTTGTACTTTGCAGGGATTTTTTTAAAGCACTTGTTAAGGCATGGTTTTATCTGTGTAATAAAGTGGCATCCCTGCATGCTCTTTTGGTTTGGCAAATTCTAAATTCAGGGAGAGTCAAGATGACATGAGGATCAAGCTGAAGGACGTGTGATCTATAGAACAGATTCCTCTCAAAGGTGTGAAATGAAACACCCTGTTACTCAGACTATGCCTACAAAAGCTTCCCGAGGCTTACATGAAAAGCAGATTTCAGTGCAGCCCGCCAGTGCTCCAGCTCCAAGGGATACGAGCCAGCCCTGCACTGAGCCCCAGCCAAAAAGCTGAGCTGGAGGCAAAGTACATCAACTTGGATTCAGGGCTGTGCCAGTGTGGGGATCCATGGCTCCTGTTTGGGAGCTGGCTGGCGTTCGGGGGGAGCTGAGACACCGCTGCCAGCAGAGCAGCACTGCCATTCCCCAGATCATCTTTCCTGCTGACAACAAAGCCTGCAGCAACCCTTCCTCTTCCCCGCCAAGCGCGGGGTTTGGGAGGATGACAGCAGAGTGCTGCTATCAATCACTCTCGTATGAGCAGTGGCTGAGGCTTGTACAGGGGAATTATACCAAATAATTGTTGAAGGCTTTATGAAACTCAGTGCATCTCCCTTGTCTCTCTCCCCAATCTTCCCTCATAAATGTCTGTCTTTTTTCTTCTATGATACTTTAACACAGCACCCATATATATTTTGGTCCTGATTAATCATTAAGGAGTAACATTTTATTAACTACCACACATTTCTCTGCATTTGTACGTGGGATTTTAGGATCTAACACTGGGACAAACTGTGAGAGGGTTTTGTGCACTTCTGCTTGCTGCTGGAATCACTGGCCCATGTCTTTCTGAGCACATTATTTCCTGACGCTGGACAAGCTACTACAATCAAGTGCATCCAGTACTTAAAAAAAAAAAAAAACAATAATAATAATGATGACAAATTGGAAGACTTCTTCTGCACCTAACTTCCTAAAATTTGGTCAAGATCTCACAAAAACCACTTCAAATTTCCCTGCCCAGTTTTTGAAAGTCCATGACATATATGAAAAGCATAATGTTACAAGCTGTGGATGCAGGAAGATGCTGGGCATCCTGATTTTCAAGGAGCCTGCTGCAGTTGGCAAATGCTCTCCCCTTCCCATTATGAGAATCCCAGGCTCAGTTAACACTGATTTCAAATGAACAATAGAGAATGAAGTCTTCACCTGTTACTAAAATATTGAGCTTATGTGTCTGAAGAGCAGATTAAAATAATTTAAAATAACATTAATAATTTCCTTTTCTGATAAGCTGAAATCTATCTTCTGTAGCCACAGCAAAATGGAGAAATATTTTCTCCATCAGATATTTCTCCTCAGGATTCAAACTAAATAAATGCTTTGTGTTTTTCAATGATATCAGGAAAAATACCTTTGACTGAATAACACAAGGATTTTCTGTTCAGTGTTATTCAGGTTGTTTGCTGCCTGGCACAAATTACCTGCTTTTCCTTCTCAGAGATCAGCCCATATGCCTGTCTCTTCTTTCTCTTCAGTTGTGTGATCTCATCCATTAGAGTTTGCTTCTCATTAAAATAAATTTTTAAGTAACAAAAAAGTTTATTTTAACCGGAGCAGGTTTGGGTTTTTGGTTGGTTCCTTGGTTCATTGGTTGTTTTTTTTTCGTTAGGTTTGGTTTGATTTGGGTTTTTTTTCTAGAAGAAGGAGGTATTTTTTAATCCTTATTTGATAAGCACACACTGGCAAAATTAAAAACATTTATGTAACAATCAACCAGGATAATTACAGATAATTTTATCCCACAGGTAGGTCTATTATTTCTTTAATCAAGTTATGCATATATTAAGTGTTATCTGTACCAAAGCTGGTACTAATTGAAATGATGCATGATTACTGCATAATTTAAAATCTCTTCAGATTTCAGAATTGGGTTTGGCCTAGCAAAGGTCTTTGTTGTTGTTATTTTAGAACCAAATTAATTGTGCTCTTTTAAATTCTGTATTTAATTTCTACTCATTTTATCTGCCTACAGTTGTCTCTTTTGCAGACTGCCTTCACCACTGGCTGTCCCATTCAAGCCTATTCAAAGGCCAGCAAGGAAAAGTTAAGCAAGCCCCATAACAATGCAGGTTACTACTTCTGCTCCCATTCTATAGAACTATTATTTTCTCAGCAAGGAGAGCAATAGAAGAGTTCATACTAGCTTTTATCCTAAAGTGAACATTATTTCTGTGTTGATCGCATGTAAATAGACTCAACTTCAGTACTTTCGACTGAAAAATACCAACACTGATTGCCATGATATATTCAAGCTGAAACAATGACTGATCCAAGTTAGATTTGCTGGAAACAAAAACATTTCATCCAGTACTTTTCCTGAGAAAGCCTCAGAAACTTTTTCAAACCACCTTGGTAAAATATATTCAGAAGTTTCTTTAGGCTTTTTTCTAATACACAATTAGATCCCGGATCCCTTTTTTATTATTGAGATGGCTACAAAGGAGCAGTCCACCGTTTTACCACTTGATGGTGCCAAATGTTTTACACAATCAAAGTTAAAAATGGCTTAAAACCAGGTCATCTTTTGAAAAACAGTTTAAGTTGATGCTTAAATTGTATTTAATTTTCATGGGAAACATACATTTGTCATTTGATATCAGAGATATTTGAAGATTGGGCATCATTCACTTACTGTAACTTCAGCACTGAAAAATGTTTTGAATGCGTGTATCTTGTGTGTATCTTTTATATGTGTGTGTGTGTAGATATCTTAAATATCAGCACAATCTTTCAGTGATTCCTCTGGCCTCCCCCTCTCTGATGCTGAGCTACTTGGTGTTTACACCCTCTAGGTGAGGACAACTAGGCAGGTACAGATCTCCAGCATGCTCCTTTTTCCCATACACATCCCTGACAGTGTGTCTGCTCCACAGGCATCTCCTTTCCCAAATCAGCATCATGTCCTCACCATTTGCATCACTCTCATTTATATTTGAGTCCAGGATAAAATTAGCTGAGCTGAGCAGGTTGACTCAGCAGTGAAATGTGACTGACTCATAGCCCGTAGCATCACCATGAGCAGAATTTGGCAAGAGCAAGAACAAGATTGTTCAGGGGGCTCTTAGCTTCAGTTAACACAGAGAATTGAGGTAGGATTGATTTGATATTTAGGACAGTGAGCTATGCTAGGGCTTAGCATCAGAAGAGGAACAATAATTAGAAAGGATGTGGGTGGAGATCTGCACTTGTTCCTTAGGACTTGGGTGTAGTGAAAGACAGTGGGGTGAGAGGAGGCACTTGTATGTACTTGTTAAGGAGGCTGAAGGCAGAATTTACAGGTAAGTTGACATTTTGGTGCAGTGTGGCTGACTTTGGAGAAATTACAGGAAAGAGACTGCCCAGGTGCTGCTACTCCTAACCTTCTGCACATAGCATTTTTTAGGGCACAGAGGAAAGATCTCAACTGGCTTACTCTGCTCCAGGATGAACATGAACAACATGCTGTACATTTACAAACTCCTCTTGAATACTCATTTCCCTAAGGGCTCTTATGAAGTTGCAGTAAGCATTCTGTGTAGATCTCTTTTACAGCCCACAGGGAGTTTGTGGGCTGTATACTTAACAAGTCTGTGGGTACCTTCTGAGAGTATAGAAGAGAGAGAAAATTTTGCATCAAGGTAGATTTGCAAAGGGAAACTGAACATTGCAGTAAGTGCAGAATGAAAAAATGTAAGGAGGGAAACTGCAGAAGACACCTGTCTCAAGGATGCCTTGAAGATGTTAGGAAGCTATTTAGCTGCAAGAGAGTTACAGTGGGGTGCAAGCCAAGGTGCTGAGTGGGCACCATTCCATGCACTTGGGCAAATAACCACCAGTCCTGTCCTGTGAAAGATGCCTTGTGACCTAGTGCAGTTGGGGAAAGGGATTTAGCTACACTTTCTGACATCTGTGCTATGTTAGAAGTGTCTCAGCCATGTCTCTGCAATCATCTTCACTCCTGCTTAATTTCTTATCTGGTTAGCTTCTGATCAGAGTGGGATGTTGGTGTCAGAAATTATGTTCAAAAATGCCAACAACTTACACAATTTTTAGAGTATTTGCAGAATGTGTTTGCATCATAATCTCATTTCTATTATGCATGGCATCTATCTGCTACTTTTGTATTTTTAAACCGATTCACAAAAGTCTAACTGAATCCTATTAAACAGCACCTGTCCTCAGCCAGTGCTCTAACCCAAGAACTTGAATACACAAGCCTGTTAGAGCACAATTAGAATCAAATTGTGAAATCACACAGCTGCCTCCCCAACTCCAACATGCTCACAAAGCACTTTTCAAGGCAGGTTTTTCCTGGAAAACAGTTCATGCTTCCAGCTGCTCAGTTCCAGTTTTTCATCGGTTGTGCTGAAAAGAGCACATTGTAATTAAAAGTTCAATTTACACTATTCTATTGAAATAATGTTTCTGTCTGTTCTGTGGCAAGACCTCAACTGTTACTGCTCTTCTATCTAATTCTCACTTTTAGCACCCACCTGTATAGCTGGGATGGGCTCCTGGTTTCAGCCTAGCACTTCTGACACGCCCTGACATGTAAACTTGCATTCCCAGCTAATAAACAGAGCTGTCCTAATCTTAGGTCACCTGTGGTGGGAAGGATTTATTAGCATACATTGCCTCACCACAGTGCACATACAGTTCAATACAGCATTGTTGCCAATGCTGCTGCTTAAATGTGTGTGAGAGTTAATGTATGAGCCTACTGCAATCAGATGGATATGATTAAAAAATTGCTAGTACTTAACAGGATTCAAATTACACACATACGTATATAAAATGTACATAGCAACATATCCTTTAATAGAATAACTAGTACTGCAACTTATAATAATGCATATGTGTGTGTATATATATAAGGTAGAGGGAAAAATAACCTGCATATAAGAAATACACTATTTGATTATTTTTCTGTTTCACATAACCATCAAAGCAAAACAAACCACTCAGTCTAAAAGTCTGGGTATACACATGTCTACAATGTCAACATGCAGGCTGAATTTTTTTCTGATGAGTTAACTTACTAGTGTGGGTGGAGAAAATCACAAGCAAGGATTTTTCCTTCTGGAAAAAAGTCTGCCCTTTAGTTCTCAAGGTGCATAAGAAGTCGGTGGATGGGTGAAAGTGGAACATTTTGAGTCATTTAATAAGTGGGGTTTGAAAACTGATTGAATGGAGAATACCAGAACTGTGGAAAAGGCCTGGGAAGAACCCAAGCCCTTTCCCAGCTGGGCATATATCAGCAGTTTACTTTATAGGTATTTAGAAGGAAGATTCTTTTTTCTTGCCAGAATATTTAGCTTCTGCCTGGTGCATAGTTTCTTGCAACTGTTTTGGAAGCAATAATCAAGAGGGCTTTTCACTGCTGGAGATGGTAGACTAAAATAGAAAGAGTAACTGCTATAATTAGATCTATTCCTCCAATTATTGTATTGAGGAGACAGGACATATCTATATATAGGCTTATATAAAGTGAAACAAAAATCCATATTTGAGGAAACATGGAGCAACAAATAATAACAAAAAAAAAATAAAGAAGTGTCAGAAATAATTTTATTTCCAGAAGGAAGAAAAAAGTTAAGCGGGAAGAAATTGAAACCATCTCCTAGATTTTAGAGTCTCTTCACCCTGTCTAGCAACCTACCCAGATCTCACTTCAGTACAGACTAACTAGGATTCAGGAATGAGACCTCGGTGTTTGAGTGGGACTTTCAAAGAACTTTCACTTCCTTACTCACTAGCAGTCAAAAAAGCCAGTCATGTGTGAAAAATGATAAAGCCATTATAAAATTCCATATTTTCCCAGATATTCAGGACTTTGTGTGTGTCTCATCTATGGTCTGTACTATATCATCTATCTCAGAAAACAAAAGTAGAACTGGAAAAGGACCAGAGAACAGCAATAAGAACAGTCAAAGTATGGGAAGAATTTCTGCTGTGTGAGCAGCTCATAGGCTAAGGCTCTTTAGCTTGGAAAAGACATGCTGGGTGAAGGAGAACAGGGAGAATTTTACATAATGCTATATAGAGCAGAGACACACAAATCTCACAACATGGAGGCAAGTGGGCAGGGGCTGACAGTTCACTGTGTCTTCCTATACAGTGCATATGGATTCTAGTGGTAATTCCAAATTCAAAAAAATACTGACTCAGGTAGTGTGTGCTAACTTTGCACCTCCCTTGCAGTGGGATATTGTGATTAATGAAAATTTGCATTTTTTGGGAAGTTATTGGGAAATTTAATTTAAAAATACCTGCAAGGTGAACAAAACACAAAAATACCACTTCTTCCCCAGTAGACCCTGCAGAGTCTCCAGGAGTGCTTAACAAGTTCTGACACTGCTCAAGTTGTGTGCTACCAGACTCTGATCCAGCACAGCTGCTGTCACAAGCTCCCAAGGACCAGGTATTGATTCAGGAACACTGTTGTGAGCTACTAGGAGAACACTACAGTGTCTGGGGGATCAGAAATCTGCCTCAGATTGGCTGTTCCCAGACTGTTCTCTCTGTGCGGTCTGAACATCCAGAATCTGGTGTGAAATATTTGACACTTCCAATCAGAAGGTAGAAAGGGACTGAAAATCTGTTAGAAAAATGACATGTGAGTGACCAAGAATTGGAAGCAAATATGTTGCCCTCTGGTAGCAAAACAGAGGATACTTATGATCAGTTTACTAAAATGTGAGTGGTCTGCCAAATTGTGGGTGTGGGAGGGAGAGATAATGAAAAAATGCATTTGTGAGACTGAAAAAAGTATCATCTACAATCTCAGTCTGCTATTTTTTTTCTGCTGAATACATTTTCTGCTGAAAACCACACTCCTTTTACTTTAGTGCCAAATGGAAGTTACCAGCTTGAGATCATAATGCCTAGAAGAAAATATTTAGTGTTTTATGGTGAAAGTTTCAATCACCTCATTAACTGAATGTTTCCATGCAAGTAGTCAGCCATCTGCCTTATTGTCTCTCAGGTCAATCTAGAAATAATCTTAAAATTGAAACAAAAGTCCATATTAAAAATGCATTCAGATAGAAATTTGCACTCTTGGTGTCTGATAGCATTCTACAAAGTCAACATAAAACTGCTGTCACCTTCTTGCTGAAAGCAGTATGTCCAGACATGCTAAAACTTTGAACTATGAATATGTAACATTGGTCTCAGCCTCTGTAATACCTACAGTAATGTTTCAACTAATTTAGTTCTAACAAGTTAGATTGATAAAGCATGACACACAAAGGTTGCTGTTTGTGAGTACTATCATTTACCTAAAAATATAATTTTAGACATAACATCTGAACATATCAGTCTAAAAAATACTGTCCACCAAGACAATTTGTAGAATAATAATGGAATGCTACATAATTTTCTTTCTCACCTTTTAAAAATGCTGTGCCATTTTCAGCTGGCCTTGACTCTTATGCTTATTTATTCCTAGTTGGTGCTACACAGCTCCTATCTAAAAACCTTTCCTGGCTCCTACAAGTCCCCCTAGAAAGATCCTGATTATTCAGCGTGAATTGGAACGGGAGTAATTTACATTCCAAACTACTACTTTGTTTGTATGAAGGCACATCAGTGGATGGATGTCTGAGGCTTCTCAAGGCACAGTATCGAGATGATGCCATGGATCTCTGGCTTAGACACAAGTTCAGAGGCCAACCAAGAGGAAGCAGGCAAAACCTTCTGTTTGTGATGGACTAGGGCAAATCTGCAGAGACCCAGAACCTCTCTGCTGAGGCAGTGACTTATTGAGGACTGTGTGAGACATGGCATGTTGCCTCTGATAAAAGTTTCTGGTGCATCAGCAGGATCATGTGGTGGGTGAACACATCTTCCTTGTGCAGTTTCATACAAAAAAAGGGAGGTAATGCTAAAGGGAGGTTCAGCTACCTTTGAACTCATGCACAATAAAATGGAGAGTATGCATCAGGCTAAACTCTATTTTGAAAATGTAGTTATAGCCCATTATTTTGCAAAACTCTTTCAAAGATGTGTGCTTTTACCACCTGGTTTTCAAGCAGTTCCTTGCCCTTTAATATAGGAGTTTGGGCAGCATTCCTCAAACACATAAGGCTGATACTAGGCTCCCAAGTACATGGCATCTTTTCAAAAATACCTCACATCCATCAAATCCACTGAGGTCAGTCATATAGTGACCCTACCCCATTTTAGTACCTTTCTGAACAGCACTCTGGTGATTATGTGTAGTCCAGTTTAGTTTTCTGTTCATGAGAAAAGAGCACAATATTCTTATTCAGTGAAATCGCTGCATTTTTTCCTTTTCATTACAGGAAACGTGTCTCATAAAAATGCCTTAATTTGATTTATAATAATAAATATGCCTGGTGTGCTGTTCTTCTCCAAGGTGATTTTTAGCTTTCGTTAACTCCTGCACAAATTCATTAAATTCCTGGTCACAGAAGAGCATGTCTTACAATATTACTTAAACGTGACGTAAACCACTAACACACAATAAATGTAATGCCACGTCTCTTAACCCAGTTGTTCATGTCCATTTTCTGGCATGGTGGGCTGTCAATAAAATAAGCAGGTAGGAAGGTGAGAGATTTAGCTAAATGAAGTGCTTTGTGTCCTAAGGCTTCATATATTTGCTAATACAACCAGACTGAGTAAGAAAGCTTTTTCCATGTTTGGTTATATTAAACTATATATGGAATATATAGTAATAATATATTTATATAGAATATATATAACAATGTATATATATATACTATATTAGTAATAGTAATAATATATAAATATTATATTTATATTATTGTATTATTATTATATTATTATATTAATACTATTAATATAGTATATAGTAATAATATATTTATATAGAATATATATAATAATGTATATATACAGAAAAAGGGCTTAGAAAGTGAACTCTTACCTTACTGGTTTTAGCATCTATCTAGGATGACAGACTTCAGTGAACTGCGTGGCCTAAACAAAATGATAAATTGAATGATAAAAACACACTAAGTTAAGCTTAGCAGAAGTGCAGTAACTTGAAACTATTTTAACAAGTTCTTAGAATCTGACATCCTTTTAAAACAGCTTTTTTTTTATTATTAAAAAATACCCAAAACATGACAACTGTGAAATATTTTAGGCTAGACCATTTACAGAATAAATCTAATCAACAGTTATTTACAACAAATGGGTAGATCCATGGCTTTTTTATTCTGCACAACTGTGATGATTTAAAGTTAAGTTTGCTAAGTAATTTTTGACTTGTTATATAAATGCCACATTTTTTAAAATATAAAAATAAAGAAAATGTATTTCATTTAATAAAAAATGAAAGCCAATATTATTTATTTTTATTAGCAGTTTTTGATATCCTTCCCTAGCAATTGTTGGGTTGATGGCACACACAGCACCAGAAAGGGAATAGAAAATTCAAGTTACAGGAAATTTTTGCTGGAGATTCATGTATATTCAGACTTAAAGCTTGAAGAAATAGTCTCCATAGCTAGGAAATATCTGGTCAAAGCTATCAGTACTTTTTAATTTCTATTCCTAGCTCCAGAATTTGTTCTGTGTTTGTCCATGTACCTCTTCTCATCTTTATACTTTTTCATACATGCTGCAAGTAGCATTATCCAACATAGAGCTGGCTCACTTTCCATGATGTAATTACCATTGCTGTGCTTTAATACTAATGTTCAAAAAATGAAACCTCACAATGAAGTTAAAGGGAAAACTTTACATATGTGAATACGAAAATATCCATTTTATCCTGGGATTCTAAAGAAATGAGGCTTAGGACACTACATTGTATGGTGATGGCCTAGAGTAACCATGCTCAAATAGGATTTTTGAAAATCAGTACTTGGACGAAGGCAACTGAAGTAGGAGTGCTTCAGTCGGGAGAAAGAGTGAAGCACCCAGTCACCACTTCCTGGCGGGCAGCCAGCCTGCCTGCCAGCTCCTGAAAATTGGTCTGGCAACCATCACAGCTCTAGTAGATGATCAACTGGCACCTATGTGCTTTGGGAAAAGGTAAAGCATGTGATAATTCTTGCTTAGCTAGAGATGGGGAGAAGGCACTTTATGAGAATTTAGGGAACACATGGCAGAACCAGAGACATTTAACAGGGAGAGGTAAGTTCATATAGGCTGTACCAGATGAAGACAGGTTATAATGGAGGGGAACAGAAAACAAATTAACAAGAAAACAGACATTTTGTTTTTCTGTTCATGGAACAGCTAATTTTAAATATGGTATGCCTAACAAGCTCAGAAACCAGCAGAAACAATGACAGGACTCTGCTTTTAATTACTGAGTTGTATAAATTTTTTGGGTACATCAGTCTAATGTGGTCAGTTTCTGACCTACACAATGTACATTTCTCATCAGGTGTGCCTTTATGACAGCAGTTTTCCTTTATCTGGTAATCCTATTTTGCTATAATCTTTATAATTTAAAAACCTATTTTTAGTTCTCGTTTCACTTTTTAATATACAATTCAAACCAACAACCATCTTCCAGGTCCTTGTTCTTATCTTAAAGGAGGTAGACAATCATTATATAAAAAGGCAATTACTAAAGCAAAGAAATACATTTACACATTGGAATGCAGATAATTCAGTGCCAAAGAATGCCGTTGAGATAAGCAAATTAGTGAAGGAGTAATAATAAAAAAGCCCTAGAGGTGTACATGGACAATAAAACAAGCAGCAGTTAAATTATTTCACTACAGTTCTTTTGTTCTGCAGCATGACAAACCAGCCAGGAATGAATAATGCTATTGGCTTGCTGTTATCTACCTATGGATGAGAAGATATCACAGAATAACAGAATGGGTCAGATTGGAAGGGACCACAACGGATCATCTGGTCCAACCTCCCTGCTCAAGTAGGGTCATCCTAGAGCACGTGGCATAGCATTGTGTCCAGATGGTTCTTGAATATCCCCTGTGGGTGAGATTCTACAACCTCTCTGGGCGACCTGTTCCAGTGCATGGCCACCTGCACAGTGAAGAAATTCTTCCTCATATTCAAGTGGAAGTTCCTACGAGTCTGTTTTTGCTGGTTACCTCCTGTCCCATTGCTTGGCACCACCAAGAACCTGGTTCCATTCTCTTGGTGCCCTCCCTTCAGATACTGACACTGATGAGGTCCCTTTCAGTTGTTGCTTCTCAAGGCTGAACAGGCCCAACTCCCTCAGCCTTTCCTCAAAAGAGAGATGCTCCAGTACCTTAATCACCTTTGTAGCCCTCCACTGGACCAGCTCCAGGAGCCCTATGTCTCTCTTCTACTGAGGAATCCAGAACTGGACACAGCACTCCAGATTTAGCCTCACCAGGGCTGAGTAGAGGGGCAGGATCACCTCCCTCAACCTGCTGGGAATGCTCTTTCAGTGCACCCCAGGATACCACTGGCCTTCTTGGCCACATGGGAACAGGGCTGGCTCATGGACAGCTTGTTGTCCACCAGGACATCCAGGTCCTTCTCCACAGAGCTCATTTCCATCAGGTCAACCCCCAGCCTGTACTGGTGTCTGGAGTTATTCCTCCCCAGGTACAGGACCCTGCATTTGCCTTTGTTGAATTTCAGATGATTAAAATATATATATATATACACACATATACATATATAATTTTATACATTATTACAACATAAATTGTTACATATTATATATATACTTTAAAAAAAAGTAAGAGAGCAAAAGCTTTCACACCATAGTAATACGATCATGCATACATACAATAAACTGAATCACATAAATGTATTTTTCTGAATTCTGTGTCTTAACTTAGGAAATATTTGTTGGCTGAATTCACTGTAGGCTGAGAAACTCTATGCCAAAGAATGCACTTTTTTCATATCTTGATAGGTCTATGAAAAGATGATAGCTAAAATAATTATAGTTAACAATATGTTACCTTTATGCAGATTGACAGGACTGGGTCCCATAACTTCTTCCAGTAGCAAGACTGGGATGTGCAGAGCTCTGCTATGACTTGGCTGGATCTACAGCTCAGGGGAAGCCAGCACCCTACACACCAAGTTCAAGGCGCTGGGACCTGCTGAAGTGCCCATGCACACACCCCACACTTACCCCAAAAACATCTGGACAAAGTGACAGCTCAGGACAGGCTGCCACCAAAGGAATGACCACAGCTCACATTCAGCCACTTTTTTCTGAGAACTCCTCATCTGACAGGCTGTCAGGTGAATGAACAGATCTGGCAGAGACAGCTGCTCCACTTATCCACCATCAGGCTGACAAGGGGTCCCCACAAAGGTTGATTTTTATGAAGTACAATTCTGAGAGCCATATTTAGTCCTTGAATGCTCCTTTGTGGGAGAGGAAAAGTCAGCCTTTCTCTAGCTTGTCTCTTTTTACTGCTAAGAAGAGATAACATGCTACGATCATTTCTAAGGTTCAAAGCCACAAAACAGCTAACTCAAGATTACAATACATAAATAAATGATAGCTAAATGGAGGCTCAATGGTGCCTGAAATCTAAGTAATCTGTTTGTTAAAAATAGCATCAAAAGGAGAGTGGTGACATAGAATGCTTGTTGTAAAGGAATTTGAGAAAAAGGCAACCGCAGACACCAAAGGTCTGAAACATTGAAGGTGTTATTGGAAAGCTCTGCTGAATTAAAGTTTGTTTGATTTGGTAAAGGTTTGTCACTGAGCCATTTATTATTAGCTCTGACTTGTCCATCACCTCATAAAAGTCAGATGAAATTTTAACAAGGTCATGTTTTTGAAAGTATTTTTTAATAAATAAGAAACATATGGTCAAACTAAAGGCTAAAATAGACATTGTTTGAAAATAAAAAAGTTAAAATTAAGAAGAGGGGAGAGCTATGGAGAGATGCCTGGAGCAGGCTGGGGCAGAGGGAGACTGGTGCTACACCATACTGCCCCTGCAGACATGAGTCCTTCCCATCACTCCTTCTCCCAGACCCCATTTTCCACTCCATGAAGTGTTTTGGGGTGATGCACCAATGACTGGAGCCTGCCATTACTGTTTTTTGACAAGGTATGAGCTAAAAGAAGAGAATCTACAAGGCAGTTCCCTAGGCAGGAAGGGGCTGGACAGCTGGGGAGGAGAACCAGCCATGTTCTTCCCTCAGTGGATGAAGGCAGCAATGCCCTGGGTGCCAGGCCTGAGCACAGGAATGATGCTTTATCCATCAGACCATGCTGTGCTGTAGGGAGCGTGACTTGGGAAGCCAAGCATCACGGGGGTCATCAAAACCCTTCTCAGCTGGCTTCAGCCTCAGGGCCATCCCTCACCAGCCAGCAGGTGCATACTGATTCCTTCACAAAAACCAAACAAAAAACCACCCTAGCCCCATGGTCCCCCCACCCCCAAAACAACCCCAAGGAAAAAAACCCAAACCACAACCCAACACCCAAACAGGCTAACAGGTAACTTTTTAGATGTGTCATGCACATGCTAAACAAAAATCAAAATGAGGAGTCTACAAGCATACAATTCTCAGCAGGGGAATCTCTACTGAGTCCTGTTTAATCATACAGTGCTGTTTTTCAGGCTTAACTGGCATTGTAATTTTGTTTTGAATTACTGCACTTTTTCTCCTACCTACTTGGAGTTTTAAGAGACTGTCCCACACTTCTTTAGCATAAGAGAGAACAAAAGAGAAACAATAATTTACAAAATAAAATGGGACTGATGAAATAGAAGGCAGACAAAAGTGGGCAAGGGGCCCCTAAAATGGCATTTCATTTAGAAAGAAATGTTTCTAGAGAAGTAGTGTTATTTATTTATGTCCAAGTTGGTCAAGGAGGCAAGGTCTGGGCCAGCATAGAACATGGATTTGAATGCATACAACACTCTTACAGGATCATGAAAACAAAGCTTAGCTTCAGATTATTACAGTATTCCAGTCAGGGAAGTATTAAGGAAGATGACAACAGCCTGGGAAAGGCCATGATGATCATGAAAGCATCCAATAGAGAGTAAGAGGAAAAGCTAGGTGGAAATTAGGTTGAGAACCTTGCTCAGATCAGGTGGAAAAAAATTAGCTGATGGTGAGAAGGTACACTACAAAGGAAACAGATACACACCACTTTACAACTCTGCAACCCTCTATCTTACTTACTAGCATCTCATCCATGGGCGAGTGTTTTCTATGGTCAAGTAGGAAGGAAGAGGCCATATCCCTCCCATCCTCATTGGATCACTGCTGGGATCCACTACACTATCCCTACCTAGGGAACTTCAGTGCAAGAATTAAAATGACCTAAAAATACTGGGACAGAGCAATGCTTCAGGGAGACCAAAATCTCCTCTGACAGTAAGTAAAACCAGGTATCTGGGGGAGGATGCAAAACACTGCAAACAAATACTACTATCTACTACTCTTGAGGCTTCCAAACACTTTTGACTCAAAACGCTGAGCCAAACAGGTTATTCTATACATTAAGTGACTTGCCACCACTTTCTTTCCTGTAACTGCTCCAGTACTCATGTCAGCCTTCAGCACTTAAAATATCCTTTGGCAGGAGACTTCACTAGTCTTTCATTGTTTCATCAAGATTCACCTTTTGTTTTGGTACATAGCCCATCTAGTCACTATTTTGTCTTTCCTGTATCACTCAGAGACCTTTGGTACAAACATGATAACCAATACCCATCAGTCATATCATTCCATGCAAAGAACCTACCTCTATTTTGTTGTTGCCCAAAACCCATTTATTTGATCAGTGTAACTAGCTCTCATCTTCACAGTCCTGGGTAAATCAAGATTGTTTATTACCCCATTGCTCACCTTTTTCTTTACATAATTTGCAAATATGTTCAAGAGCAAAGCCCAAACACAGATCTCTGCAGAATTCAACCAGCATCCTGTGTTCATGGCAAAAGCTATTTACTCCAATTGATCTGTATGTTGATACTATGCCCACCTTGTCCATGCAAGATCCTCCTTCTTAGCCCATGTCTAGGTTTAATTTGAGGCTATTGCAAGGAATTACAGAATTACAGAACTTGCTGACCTGCCAACAAGCTTTGTGGTTGGTACGAGTCCTTCATAAAAGCTGTATTGACTTTCAAAAAGCGTAACAGCTTTACACAGTTGCTAATTCTAATTCAGTATTTCACATTCCCCCACAGAGCTTCATTTCACTGCTCAAGCCAAACTACTAAGCAAATCATGAGAACCCTCAAAAGCACATGCCAATCAGCTGAAGGGGAACATGTAAAGATTACAGTTCTGTATCTGTAATCTCTATGGAGCACATTAGTCCTATTTACTTGGGGAAATACCATGTTTATAATCAAACTCTGCTGTCTGTCTTTTGTCAAACAGTTTGAGATTGCAAGTGAGAAGTTAGCCTTTAACTTCAGTCTCAGCTCTAGGGCTATCGATTTCCTTGGCCTGCTGACTATCCCTCCATTGCTGCACACTGCACGCTAGATTCCTGCAGATAAGGAACCTCTGGCATGATGTCCTTGACATTTTGTTGCAAATCCTGACTGTTTTGGAGGGGGCTGGGGAGAGGGATGAAAGGTTTGTCCTCCACCAGATGGACCAAGCACAGGCCTCCAGATTTTGCTGCGTGTTTCTTGGCAGGGAATTTTTCTTCAGCTTTATTTCCTACAGAAATGAAATGTAGGCAATGGTACTACCTTGTCTGCCTGTTCATGCATGTGCAACTTCATAATTAGGTATGGTGTTTAAAAATCCCCAACACATCAGACAACACATTCCATCAATATTGACAGCTCACCAAGTAAGGAAACTGAACACAGTTCCTTTCCAGAGCAAAGAGGCACCTGCTTCAATTAATGGATTACCTATTTCAAGTTTACAGCTACAGACTGCTTTATCTAAAACCCTTTCAAAGTAATAGAGCTTTAGGAAGTAGTCATAACAAGGGAATGGGAAAATTGGATTCCAGCAATTTTCTCCTCATTGTGTTCGGTTATTTTAAGCTAACATTTTAACACTTCACGAGAAGGTAAAATTCTGTGTTGCATATTAAGATGCTTTTAAAAGTGAAAGCAGTAGCCAGAGATAACACCACATGACCGGGAGTATTTTACATTAAAATATTCACCACGGTAAACTTTCTTTTTACCTCTGCTTTAATTTTCAGTGTTAAAGCAGTTAAAGACTGAAGTGACTGTAATACAGCGTTTGAGAACACAAAGATTTTGAAGTTTAAATTATTTGGTGTGGGTTTTTTTTTAGAGACTATATAAATATCATAAAAGGTATTACAGATTTAAGCAAGACTCCTTGGAGATTGTCAGCTATCCTTCATGCATAGAATTGCTTAAAGAAAGAGTTAAACATTCAGGCAATTTCATTTTTCTTTTTCAAAACTTTATTAGGTAGACATTACTAGATGACATTGTCAAACCCCTTGTGTGCTAGTGAACGAACTCTACAATGTATGTCTCCCCACAATTAATCAAATCCACTGCCCCCGCCCCCATTTCTGAATCTTGATTCTAAGATGGGTGGAGTCCATTCAAATGCTACTTTACATTCTTCCATTTTGTCATGGGGAAGCACTTTTTCAGTCTGTTGCTACGGGGGCATGGGATGTTAGTGTAAGTGAAAGGAATGCCTTTAAAGGAAACAAAGTACCGTAAGTTTTGTCTTACGAAATTCAGTCGCATATGAACACCAGATTCATCGCAGAGTCTTTTAAAAATTAAACTGCCTACCGTGATTGTATTTAGCAAAGTGAAGCAATACAGAGACATATCTACTACTGAATACTAGTGAGGTAACATTTTGAAAATAAAACTGTTAAAAAATTCACTTACTTTCGAAAGGTCCTGTCCAGCAGGACAAACATTGGCAGAACGCCTTCCCTTGTATCCATGCATGTACATGTGCATATACAACCTGTGTCTACTATAGCTTTTTAAAGAACAAGATTTTAGTTATACATTCATCAGGACAAGTTTAAAGATCAGACATTATTATGGTAGATTCAACAGCAGACTTCAATGAACCATCTTCTAGACCTCCTAAATGAAAAGGCACTCTGAAGAGGGTAGCAAGAAATAATCCTTACAAAACATTGACATGAACTAAAGCAGCCACATGGGTAGCACACTCAACAGTGATTACCAATACACATTTAAATACCAACTTGAAGATGAATTATTTGTAAAATATTGCCTAAGACTACTTAATATTTTCATCAAGTTATTACAGCATGAAGACCATTGTTGCAATACTATGCAACAGAAAATACAGAATCAGCTAAATGAAAGACAAAGACAATGGGGAAATTTTATCAGCATTTTGGTTTTGTGTCTGCTGGTTCTAGGAGAGAAAAAATGCATTTAAGGAAATAACTTGTAAAAATAAACAGTAACTCATAAGGTTGAAGGAGTCTTTTGATGGCATCTTCTATTCAATGGATTATAGAAGGACCAAATGTTTAATGCCTAAAAATTTGAGATAATGCTGAAATAGGAATCATTAAGGTATATAAAAGTGATAATTCACTTACAATTTTATTGCAGTATGGCTCTAAATCAAATTCCCTATCACCAAAAACCTTCAGATATGCAAGCTGAATCCTGACTAAACAGTCACAGTAGTGTTAACAGTAACACTGTGACAGCTATATTACCAATTAATAACTCCAGGGTGGGAAAAAAGCCCCTCCTACAGTTCTGAAAAATTCAAGAATTTCAGGAAAAGGTTCAAAGGAATACTCTTCTTATCTTCATTTCTCCTTCTTTCCTTTACAAATTCTCAGTGGAGGAAATTGAACATAGTAAAACCATTTTATGATAATGAATCTATAATAAACAGACCTTCTAAAGACCATTTTTCTTCTTACCCCCCATTAACTCAATTTCCTTCTGATAATTACCTTTTATACTTCATTGTTTTTTGACAGATAATTGCTACCATAAGCTCATGAAATTCAAGGTAATTTTAGAAAAGTAGCTTAATCCTGACTTCAATAGAGTGACAATAGTCGTATCAATGTAAGTAAGAACAAAGAGGTCCTTTAGTAAATCTAGACGATAAAGGGCAAAATTCCACTGTCTTCTGGAAAAGGAAGTAAGAAGAAATAAACCCCACAACACCCATTTTGAAGCTATCAGAAGATGGCAACATGAGTAATACTTTTTCAAATCACACTTCCCACCCTGCAGTGAAGGGCTGGGCAGAGATCCCAGAGCTGCACCATCATATTGATTGATGGTTTAGTCCACCCAGATACCCACCCCAGAGGAGTTACCAACTTGTATTAACAGGATATGTTAGTTACAGCTAAATAACACTGAAATGCTGTCAACCTGTTTTTAGTCCCAGCCTAGTTACAGTGCACCTCCATGTGCCATATTCCTTGGTGCCTCCATCTCCAAGAATTAGTGTGAGCAAGGCATGTGTGAGCCCCCGAGTTGGCAGGCACACCCACAGGCTGTGGTCGAACTGAACTTTGGCTGAATTCTCTTCTCCAAAAGATTGCATTTCTTTCAGTGGCTGAAAACTCATGACTTCTTATGTTGGAGGAGCCAAACTTACTCTGACAACAACTTAAGATGCATTTCTGCAGAAGTCTGAAGGAAGACAGGAGTCAGGGGAGGGATGGGGACAAAGAGCAAGTTAAAGAAACCTGAGAAATGAGATCATCAGAATTAAAATAAGCATGCCAGATTACTTTTATAATAGGCTAAGCTCTTCACTAACATAACATTTGTCAACTTTCTGAGCAAACCAATACTCATTACTTTGGCTTAATGTAACTGTAGGAGTCCACAGAACAGGAATTCCCATATTGCTCTATTGAGGGATATGAACACCTTCCATTTGTTTCACGCAATAAGGCACTTACACATTTAAAATTCCTCATTATACAAAACACATTAAATACTGGAATTCAAGTGTTGATTTCATGGGCATTGCCTTCCTCCAGTTTTTATAGCTTCTTAGTTCATCCCATAACTATACTACAAGAAGTTCCAATCGCTGATGCATCTAGCTTGTCTGTTGCCCAAATGCAGAACTAGAAATTGCTTTCTTAATGAATCCACAGTGTTTTGGCCAGCACCCCAGTTGTGCCAGAAGCCTGTACACTAAAAAGGATGTGATCTATTGTCTCACTACCCTCACCCCTTGCCGTTCCAATTAAACCTATTTTAAAGGGAACTCTTCACTCTAAAATACACAAAACAAGCGATGGGGGCAAGGGAAGACTTCTCATTGAATTGAAATGGAATTAAGCTCAGCTTGGACGTGCTCCTCAGAGATAATTATTTCTTTTTTTCAGCACTATTCTCATTTCTACCATAGTGACAAGAATTAACAAATAGCCTAAAATGTTATTTTGTACTCAGATGGTTAGTTATGTAACAAAGATGACTGTGCTGTTTAAGTACATTTTAAAAAATGCAAAATTAAAAGCCCTGAAGAAAAATAGATTTCGGCACCTTGCTTTTAAGTAATGTAAATACAACAAAATTAATCTTTTGCTTATAGCTCAGCAAAGCATTAATGAAGCAACTTCTTATGAGATCACATTTTACAGGTCCAATTTGATCTTCAGCCATTTTCACAAGTCAGTTTCAAATTATGAAATTTAGAAGGAAAAGGAGAGCATTGCAAACAAAGTGTGCAAGAATGGAAACATGGTAAACATTTTATTATGAGATGGTAAACAGTGAAATGTAAATCTACCCCTGTCCTTGTGATTTCTGGACACAAAGCAGCAGGATGCAAATTGATATGAAAAACTCTTAAGAGTGCATTTTTTATGCAAAAACATAGTCCATGACTAAAGACTGAATCCATCTGCTCATCCAGAGCTTGCATAAAGCATGAAGGTGTTTTCTGACTGCATCAGAAATTTTACAGGACAGGTTTAAAATACCTGAACAGCTTCTCTGGATTCTGTAACTATATTTCCTTCTAAAAATGAGGTAAACGTGGCATTGTGTTAGTAACATCATGCTCAGTAACAGTAAGTTAAAAATTTCAAAATACTGTTTTCATTCTGACAAATTTTCAACAAGGTGAACACTGAATGGGGTTGGCATGCAACTGTGTTTAAGATATGTACACAATTCACGGTTATGCTAAACAAATATTTTTACACAATAAGCTTCTCTTCTCACTTTGATCCATCCAAAACAGTTCAGATTAATTTTTCATGTTTTGATAAGCCAAATAAGCACCAAAAAAGTCTTCTTTTGCACAATATGCATATTTTAATAAATGCATCACTACTGTAACTATTGTTTTAAACAGTTTTATAAATAAACAGCTGGAATTGTGTTTCAAAATGTATGTATTTATTATTTTGCTATGGAGTAAATGAATTTTATTACACATTTTTATCTTTGAAATCAGAGCATGCACTCTAAGATCAGTTTTCATTTCCCTACCTTATGGCAATTCACTATTAGGCCAAGAGAAGAGAAGCATCAGTGATTAATTGCCTAATGTGTACAGTCTATTCCTTACTGCAGAGAGAACATATGGATACTGAACTCTTATGCACAGAAAGGTGACGAAGAATCAGCTAGGAAGATTCAGTTTGCAAGCAACTGCATTTGTTAGTTTTATTACAAAAATGTTTTGGGGTACCGCTCACGCTGTAACACCAATGAAAACACCGCTTGTGTTCTATCAAATCAAGGCTAAGCTGCTTTTTCATGAAACAGCAGCAAGCTAAACTACCAAACAGATCAGCAACATAACTTTTTAGATGTTGTGTGTCCTCAAGTTTCTGTGTTAAGTCATAAGAATACTGAGCAGCTGCAATTCCAATTCTTACAGTGTGCTGCTATTTGTTACACTGAAGAAAGCAGAATTTGAAGAAATGTTATTTAACACTGTCTTTGGGTGTTGCTTCTAATTTTATGAGTTACTTCAAAACATTAAGGTTTCTTTATCATATTAAAAGCTAGTATCCCTTCTCCTGACAATCTGCTCTAATGAGAACACTGTTTGGAAAATCTTCCCAACTCCTTCCCTCTCCTGCGCTTACTGAACACATTGGCATCATTATGCAAATGGGAGGAGTGGCTCCATAGTAGTTTGCACTTCTTAGGAAGTGAACCAGGTTTTCAATGGCTATCAACATGCTTCCAGATGTTTTCATCAAAGTATTTGTGACCAAATTCCACACTGACATAAAAATAGTTTTCTCTGGTTTAATTGGGCTGTGACTTATGTCAGAAATGAAGCTGACTTACTGCAACTATAAGGCTTAAAAATGAAAAGAAAGTAAAAAATTATCCAATATTTTCCTCGTGTAGGATTCTTTCCATCAGCAGAGATCTAATATAGATTATAACAGTAACAGCAATCCATGGTTCTTATCCACAACTTGAACCTGCACAATTAGCATACCAAAAATTATGATGTAAGGTTTGCTCAAGAAACAAAATACCACAACTAAATTAAAAAAGCTAACAAGCCAACCAAGAGTCTGCACAGCAAACTATTTGGCCATTGAATATTAAACAGTTTTTCAGATCTAACTAGCATTAGAAACCATTCCATCACCAGTGAATTTGTATCCTCTGGGAGAATTACTGCCCCACCTACATACCATTTAACATCACACAAGCTGTGACAGTCTTTGGAAGAGCAAAAAGCCTCTTGGCTAAAAAAGAATACCTGATGGTGATCCAAAATGCTTTCTAGTTAAAATTGGCAATAGTCCCTGCAAATTAATAATTTTTAATAAAGTAAAACTTTTATAATGAATAAATAGGTGTAAATTACAAAAACCCCTAACACACCAGGAAGAGTTATGAAGTCAGCATCAGTAACATCAAAACCAAACACAAAATCTTCCCTTACACATTTGCACTGCCTCAAAGGAAGATAACAGATCACTCAAAGTGCACTGTACTTTAAAGACACTGAACAGGTATGAATATGCTGTTTATTACAGAGGTGATGGGAAATGAAGACTCACTGACTTTTTTGTACAGAACTAAACCTGATGGGTCAGCTCAGCACAAGGCTACTAGGAGAATTGCTTTTCTGCCTCTTGCTTGTACTTCCACTCAGCTTATTACTCTCACTAGCTAATAGACTGACACAAGGAAAAGCACAATTATTTTCCAGTCACAAGCTCCTAAATATATTCTGCACATATACCTAACTGTGCTCTGAGATCCCACAGGACTCAGAATGATCCTGCTGCTGACATGGCTGAGTAGCCCTGGAACTCAACCCCATTAATGAAACACAACTAAATAGTGGAGAAAGGGAGTGGCCCCTGCGGGGTGGCGTGTCCATGTCCAGCCAGCCCTCTCAGCAGGAGCAGGATGGGTGCACAAAGCCATGGTACCACAGGCAGGGCCCCAGCTCTGACTGCACACCTGCAAGCAGGGCTGAGCTTGGGCAAATCCACCCCAGGCAAGCTTGAAAAAGAAGGCTAGTGTAGAATAGACTCAAAAAATTCCTAGTCTGAACACAGGTACTGATAAGCAACAACTTTGCAGAAGGATAAATAATTTTAAATATTAACTGTGGTGAAAGCAAACACAATGACCAGTGATGACCAGCATACAGTAGTGTGAAATCTGCCTCAGCAGGTTAATCTAGCTGCCTGATGAAGTTTTCTGCTAATAAAGATGGAGTAGAACAGCCTGATGGTTTCTTTAGAGTAGTTACAAAAAACAACGCACGTAATAAAAACATCCTTGAATTTCCTTATAAAGCTCATTCCATTTCTTTCAAATGAATAAATTAAATGACATGCTTTTAAAACAAATTACATTGCTTTGATATCTATAAGATTTGCTGTGATGAGTTGTTTAAAAGCTAATGTTTAACCAAACAAAGCTTTGTACTGAGCTACTTTTCATGGTTTAGTAGGTTATGTTATATAATATTGATAAAAAAATGTATTTATGTACTTTTCAAGTGGGAATATTTTTATACTGATGGAAAAAGACTTCCATATCCCTATTCTGCCTGGCTCTTGAAGGTTTATCCTGTTCTGTAGAAAAGCAAAAATTATTGTAATTCCTTTTTTTTTTTGCCTACAGAAAAAGCACAATCAGACTCACTCATCTTTACAAGGTCAAAGATGTCTCTTTTTGCTCTGTATAGAAAATGAAAAACCATTTCCCTTTGATTTCATCTGTTCCGATAAAATCAAAATGGCCTAGATTAAATGATAACGTATGAGCTGAGCTGTATTTTCCTTTTCTCCATCCACAAGGACATGCTTTCTGAATATTAAGTAAGTGCAGATCTATTATCTTCCCTTTTATGCTCTTTATTTTAGTATCTTAGTTTCAGATCTTATTGAACTCTAGTTAAAAACTGAAAACAGCAAACATGGCAGAGTGAAAACAGCTACAAAGACTGTAAGAATATCTCACACATTTATACAGAACCAGGAAAAGAAAGGAAATTAATCTACTGTGTAGTTAATTACAAATAATCTCAAGTACTAAAATATTCTCAAGTGGAATAGTTTGACACCATGTTATAGACTGCATTGCAAACCCAAATCTATCTATATATATATATATATATCTTGCTCTCTGAGGTCTGAAGGTTTTTCTAAATAATACAAAAATATCTTCATTATTTGACATTTAAAGAGAGGAATAAAAATCCCTGAGTAAGCCAAAGACAACTGATATGTATAGCCTCAGAAAACACACTCAAAACCAAGACCAATTTTAAGGCAGCTTCCAACTTCAGACAGAACACAAATAGAAAACTGGTGTCTCAGAAGAAAGTAAGTCTAATTAACAGGCAGATTTGCATTGACAATAGGCTTTGAATTTTATTTCTAAATGTCATTGCTTCCCTTCTTAATCTGCAAATCTTTGAAAAGTACTATTTCTACTGTTAGGATAACAGGGTCAACATGCCCTTAAATTCAAATGGAAATTATTAAATAGTTATTGACTACTATGGTGTGCTTGTACACACTTTCAAAAAGAAAAATGCAAGAAAACAAAACCAGAAGCTGACAGAAAACAAGCATACTAGCCAGCTATGGTAAGCTGATATTTGTGTTTCCAGGTAAATAGAAGTCATCAGCTTCTTCCACTGAGGCTTCGAAGTCAAAGTGAGTATCTTATAACAGTATTATGTTGGTGGGACAGAATACTATTTGCTTAAAAATTACAACTAGATTCAGATTTAACAACAATTTTCAAAGAAAGTGGTACAAAGTACATCCTCTGAAATGATACATTATTTGCAAGCCTAAATTTTGAAGTCTGTAGACTTTAAGGACGTTTCCCATCATCCTGCTTCCCCCTTTCCCCATACATACACAAACATATATATAAATATGTGTCTTCAAACATACACACACTGAAAAAGAGTACCTTCACAGTACAAATCCAATCTTTTTTAAGATTAGCTTGTATTTTTACAGTATGAAGTAGATATTTTTCTTATTCAGTTCCTTTCTTTATTGTTTCAGTGTTCTGCCTAAACAAATTTATTCTAGTTTTTAGAGTTATATTTGTATGATAAATTTGGATTAAAATTAAAGGTGTAAAAATTCTCAGTAGCTGAATTCCTTTTGCTGAATTACATTGCTGTTGTGGTGATGCACTGAGAAAGAGGTTTGGTAGCAAACAGTGGAACTTAAGAAAAAAAGAGCAAAGATAGCTATTCTCTTCAGAACTGTCATGCGCCAGGAAGAGCAACACTGGAAGCAGAAAGTAAGAATGAAGTGGTCTCCTAAGAATTTATGATTACTCCCCTTACCCTGGATTCACAGATTTTCCTCATGAGACATCAGTGGCTACTCCAAGACTTACATACTAGTAGCCTACTCAAAGGAACAAACAAACAAAATGTGCTATTTAGGTTATAAAATTTCATCAAGTCAATCTTCACACAGGTAGTGTGTAGCATGTGTATCATATTCCAAGTCAGAATAAAAGAGCAGGCTTCCAGCTTCCCTGCAAACACACTTCAGGGATACCTTGGGACAGATTAGGCCACTGACACATCTTATTATCTAAACCCCTCAAATTTTTTCTGTACTGCGAGAATTTAAAAATGAAGTCCTGTTGTAACAAATCTTGTCACACCCCCTGCCATTAATATTAATAGACTGCCATAAATAATTTACTGAAGTGAAACCAATCACCACATTCTTAAATATCACGGCACTTCAGTACTAAGGGTATTTCCCTCTGAGGCACTGCAGTTTGGCGGTGGCAATGTGCACTCCAGTAGCAGGAGGACTCAGAAGATAACCAGCTGTCGTGCTCTGGCATGTGATGGGGTTTTGGTATGCTGAACAGAATGCTGTGTGATGGAAGTTATTTACAGAAGTAGTTTTTAATACCAAAAGTAGTATGCTCAGTATACAGTAAGAGTCCAAACACTTCTAAGCATTTCCCCCTTAAAGGCTGACACTGAAGTTAAACGAGCACATGTTAGCAGTTAAATTCTTTCTTCACAGGCCAAATCAGTAGTAGAGTTGTGGCTACAACACAGACTTGGATTGTCTGGTTCAGAAACTTAGACTCAAAAAAACCCCTCCAAAGTAATAACTAAAAAAACATAACCAAAAACATTTAAAAAGCAGCAGTCAGGGGGCCCATCTTGTTGAGAGTGCACCAGAGCAAAGAGGCTTTCTGGTCTGCAGTAGTGTTTTCAGCTGAGGGAAGATGGCAGGAGAGCCCCCATTCTTCTTCCAGGGCGGTGGCTTTGATGCTGTAACCAGCAAGGTATTGCTCTGTTGCACAAAACACGGATAGCCCTTGCAGGACCAGCTCAGTTCAGGCGAGTAATGTCCATCCTCACCAGGGCATACCTGTCCGTGACCTTTTCCTCTGCTTTTTACAAAGGCAATAGATAGGAAACACAAATAAACCTGCCAAAAGAAGGAAACATGAAAAGAAACATAATTAAATGCAATCCTTTGTGCATCTGTTGTGTTCTTTCCATATACCTATTCAGATGGAGCTTTTCACATCTCAGGAGACTTTAGACCAGGCATTTGGACAAGCAGAAAAAAATACTAGCCTGCAACAAACAGTGTCTTTGATAATGAGTTAAGCTACACTTATTCTTCCCTTTACAACAAATTCCTGCTAACCCTACATTCATCTCTGACAAATTAATTTCTGAACCATGCTGTTTGGTGTAAGGTATAAATATAAAACTTTTAAAAGCACTCTGGAAATTCTTAGATCTAAATTCAAAGCTGATGTAACTAAACTAGTTTTCAATTAGGTTCACATGCAATAGAGACAGCACATTATAATTTTAGGTTTTATTTATTTTTACAAACGCCTTCATCTACTGTGAAGTAATACCAAACGTTTATACTTGAATAATACCAAGTGTTTATCCTTGCCTGGACAGGGAACTATTTATTCTTACAAGTCTTGAGAGAAAGAAAGCTGTAAAAACAACAATAAATAAATAGATCACGTTTATTCAGGTGAAAAATAGTTTGTCAAATAGTTTGTACTCTCTCAAACCCAAATGAGAAGCATCTTCCCCTTTCTCTTGCCACCAGCTGACTGAAATGGCCAAAGATTTTCTTTTCAGACACCACTACAATAACAACATAGAACAAAAGACTACTACAATCACAGGGCTCTTGCTTTGCTCAATAGCCTTGTAAATGGTGCAGTATAGTTTTCAGCTATGTAACTGAAATTACTTTAATAGTGGTTGGCAGCAAATATTCCTGTAATTACCTCAAAACCAAAACTTTTCTATAAATAATCAATGTTTTTGGAACTACTCATACTGCTGCCATTGATTGTATCCTATCCAGCCAAGCCTAGGATGGGACTTCAATGGCATTCTGATTATTATTGTAAATATTGTTACTATATTACTGCAAAACCCTCTTAATATTTTAGCATACAAAAAAAAAGTGTTTTTTCCCCCACCATAGATTATACCAGACTGCAGACCAACATAAGCTTTACTGGCATTAAGAAGTCTTTATTGTTTATAATTTTGGCATAAAAATGCTATTGAATAAATATTTAAGATAGACATCACTCACTCTCTTCAGTGAAGATAGTTGGTCTAAATACAGAAATTAACAGCAATATTCCTTATTTGGCCAGATGTAGTCTAGAAAAGCTGTAACAGTATTTTAGGTATAGGTTGATTGGTTATTTGCAACCTTATTAACATAACTATCCTAGTGTATTTTGGCATTATTATATCAAAATAAAGGAGCCACATCCCAATATACCTCAGGGCTGGGCACACATTGCAAATTTTCAGTGGAGTGAGCAGTTTGATGAAGAGCTGTGAAGCAGCATGATCCCTGAATGACATATTGCTGCCAACATGAAGAGTGGATATGCACTCACATGAGCAAAATTATACCTTATTGTCACAGCTAATCTCCTTTCTGCAGGGAAAACTCAACTAAGCCAGGCAAAGAGCAGCTTTGCTAAAATATCTGTCCCCACGTTAATACAACCACATTAACAGAGCTTTGATACTGTAATCAAATGAGTTCACAGTACCAGTTTTTGGGATGGAATACCATTTGGCAGCCTTTGCACTGGATCATATTTTGAGACTGACTCATCTCAATTTGCTGCTTTGTTGATGTTGCATCTTCAAGCTGGTGAGCTCTTGGGACTAGGCCTTAGTTCCCCAAAAATCTTGTCATACACATGGCCAAGACCTTAAAATTGTGATTCAATGGGGTGATTAAAGGCTGGGTCCAAGTTAGTCAGCCCTCAGGATTACATTTAAGTTACTCTGGAGGTTTTACTAGTTTATTATTACAGTTAAAGATGCTGATTTGGAAAAAAAAAAACCAAACATGGAAACAAAAATAAAGCTAATAAGCATAAAAAGAAAAAAAAAAGATCTCAGAGAATTTTTTTAGAAAAAAAGTCATGTATTAAATACTAAAAATGTATCTGTGAAATCTCTGGCTCTATGTCTATGAAATGAAAATATTGAGATGTCATACAGAGAAAGTCACTGCATAATCAGGATTAGATTCATTCACATATGTAACTCTTACCTATTACAACAGCTACGGCTCCCAGTGCCAGTCCCAGAACCAATATTAGGGGTGTAATGAGTAGTTTTCCAGCTGAAATTCAAAATCCATGAAACAGTTCAAAGAAGGAATTTTTATTTTTTCCTTTCCAACCATAACAGAAAAATATTTTTATCTATTATTTTTAAAATAATTTACCTCTACAAATAGGATTCCTATTTGTAATTTCATCCTACATATTCAGCCAGGAGCTATCACCAGTCAGCTCCCTGCACGCAGTTCTCTCTGCCCTCTTCACCCACCACAACTCTCTGAGCACAGCTTATTTCATACATTAACAGCTTGCATTTATTTCTGTTTCCATTCTGAAATCTCTCAAGCATCAACAGGAATGTGAGAGCTATAAAGCTACTGTAATTTGGCTTCTCTGGAATCCTACTGCACAGCAACCAGCCTGGAAAAATGCCAGCAAACTAGCATCTTAGAAAGTTTAGGTTAGCTCAAGGTAATGAGACCATCACCTCTAAATACGCTTCTGCTTGCTTTAAAAGGCTGCAATGAAGTGCTCATGTATAGCTGTGATTAAGGTCTAAGTCAAACCACAGCCAAGTCTATTTTGGATCTACGTTTATAAGGATATGTTGTGGCTCTTACATGAGTAGGACAGCGATGTTGAGCAGCATACTGGCTAGAGCATAAGACCAAGAACAAATAAAGCATGCTCATATTCTTTATTTCTGATGAGTTCAACTGTAAAAATTTGCAGAGTGAAGGCAGGGGTCTTGCTGAAACAGTGAATTTGAAACTGAACCAGAACCCAACTTATCTTCCTTGCATTGCGCACTTTCAATGGAAGAATCTCCCTGGCTCTGCAGGCTGAGCATTTGGGTCAAAGACATCACTTATCTGAGCTGTTCGAAAAATGCAGGAGGGCAAGCATTTTTACAGATATACCAGCAGTCTTATCAGGGACTTGAAATTTTGCAATTCTGTAAGTTGAAAGTTCTCTATGTGTTTGAAAGATCACCTGAAGAATGGGAGAAAAACTGAGTTTGTTACCTCTCTCTGCCCTGCCCTTCCCTCTCTCAAGTCACTCATACCAGATTGCAGTAAGTGGATTACTTCATTCAATAATGATGTAAACTTTTCCATAACCTGAAACACTAGTTTGAGCACTCTGAAGGAAAAATGAGATATTTTGGAAATATTTACAGCAGTTAAATGAACTGGCCCTTTTCTTGCTCTGTTTTGATAGCTTTTAAATTTCATAGGAGTGTTGTGGGTGGGAAATACTAATTCCTAGAAGAAAAAAACCTGTCTAATATTTGTATTACTCTAGTTGCTAGGCATCCTAATGGCATACCTTCTTGGGACTCCACTGCGCTGTATCTACACACACAGAACTTGTCAAATACATTATTCAAGTGTAGACAGAAGAATGAATGTAAAGTGATGGAAAACCTCAAGAAAGGTCCAAAAATAAGAAATTAAAAACTTTTTAAAACATTACCAGAGCCTTCAACAATTTCAAATAAAGCTTATAAAAGATTTAAGGTTTAAGGTATGAACTCCTTACTTCATTAATAGCCATGTAATTAGAATGCTAGAAAATTATGACGTTTGGTACCAAAATTATTAAAAACTTGAATCACTGAGCTAGTGACTGAATATGCAGAAACAGAGTCAATGGAAAGGGCTAAGCTAGCCTTTGATTGGAATAACTTCTTTTGAGACACAAAGAACAGTCCCTAACCTAATTCGAAAACTCGTTCACTTACATTTGACAAACTCAGAGCTGAAATAAAGCATGAGTAGTGTCTTTCCTTCTGCCTGTGAATATGAGTTGTGAGTATTGTGTAGTTTCAAGATGTTATAGAATAAAATGACTTTTCATCACCATAAGACCATATCTTCTTTTGGTTATCGATGCATTATTTCTAAAGACTAAATTTCAAAACAAAATACTTTTTCTCCTTACATATCTATTACATTTAAATCCTTAATATTTCTTTACCTTTGTAAACTACAATTAACAAACAGCACAAGGTGAACAAGGCTTGCAGATGTTGCCATCAGGAAGAGTACAAACAGCAGCAATCACTAGCAAAGCAGCAGGTATGCTGCTATTTGCTCCAATAATTTTTATCAGCATTGTATGAAACAATTACAAAATGCTCAATTTTACATCTCAGAATTACAAACTACTTTATATCCAATTCCAGTTTGACAAACATCGTTTGTCATAGTGCGAAGGATCATGAGGCTCTTAATCATAGAGGGAATCATGACACACCAAGAAATGTCACTGAGACTACGGATGTTTGCTGCAGGCACTAGCTCTGAGACTGATAGCACAGAGAACAAATGTAACACCTGCCTCAGAGCTGAATAAAATTTTGGGTCATTAGCCCATGTGGTGATCTCAGCAGTAGGTTATGATAGCCAGGTTGCTGTTGTCCAAAGCTAGTTTTTAAGGGTAACTTAACAAGAAGGGATTGAAACGCAACCTTTTTACAATTGCACTCAAATGAATGGTAAACAGTTTCTCTACTGGGTGGCACAGCATGAAGATGTAGACATTTGTGGTAGTATAATAACTCTATTTGCAGGTGTCTCTGAGGGGTTGCCTTATTTGTGATACAGAGAATCACGTTTTTCTGCAAAATAACGAAGTATTTCAGGAAACATGAAGGAGTACTTTTCCCTTGCATAACTTTGGGCTTAGTTACAGGTTTTAGGGTAATATATACAAACCCCGATATACCCTTAGAGAATTCTTTGCCACATAAAAAATTAATAAACTAGTTTTAGAAAACAAATTTAATCACTAGCATATGGGAAATATTAAATTTTGTCTTTTAAGTCTAAATATCATTATTGTTTAAGCAGAGACAATAAAAGCGTCTACTTACAAATCAAACCAGCAGTATCTATGTAGACATTAAGTTCTAATAAAAGTCTGCATTTGTTTTTAAAGAGTCTTATCAAGTGTATAGAGACAACTTCTTACAAGTCAGACCAACTAAAATATAAAGTTGCTAATGAAGGTTGGATCACAAAATTGCATGCTGCCTTCTGCGAGGCTCAAAGCCATGCTTATATGAAGTGAACCTTGTGCTCTGCTTGGGACAGGAGTACATGTCAGTCAGATCTGACAACATCCTGCTTTCAGAATCTTATCTGAAATGGTGGTTACCATGCAAAAAACATTCATTTGCTTTAATAGTTTCATTACATGTAGTGTCTTGTTACAGATCTATGAAATACCTAGCAACTGATTTTGAATACAATTCATCAACTGAATCCAGGTGGTATTCCAGTGGCATCTTAAGTACACTTCAGACAGCTGAACGCCCTTTGCCTTCCTGTATAATTCATCACTGACTCCAGTTATAACGAAACATTCTGCCTTCAACAATTTAGCCCAACGATTATAATGAGAATGAAATCTCTGAAGTCTGCTGGGATGGAAGAATAAAAACAATTTCACTTGACTGTACTGGTCCCAGGACAATTTCTCTAAAAACCATGCTGGCTAAAGAAGGGAGAGAAATGTCAGAGATCTGCTCTCAGATTTTCTTCTTCCCATGATTACTATCACCTTTACATAACAGTTGGTTTACGAAGAAAAGTACATTTAAATTTATGCTGCCATAAATACTTTTCCCTTTTTTTTACTGCAGAGCAGTTTATGACTGTATGCACTTGCTTCTCAACAGAAACCATGCCAACATGCCAGCCTGCCACGTGGTGTTCTTTCTACACACTCCACCTAGCCAGATTTTAGAAACAACCCAAAAAACCCTCAACTGCACATGGTTACAGAATCACATTTACTTAAGTATTCCTTCTCCATAGCAATAAAGTAGAAGAAGTCATACAAAACCCGCACATATCTAGCAACACCTCACCAGTCTCCCAGAGATAGCCAAGATAACATTTCTTTAATTTCCACTACTTAGCTAACTAGCAGAGGCACTTTTCTACAGGAAATCCAACCTTTGCTTCTTACTACATGTTACCAAAATGCAGAGGCTATGCTTTTAATGGCCTCTCTGCTACCACCTCTTCTTCTGCTGACTTTGAGAACAGAATCAAAACCCAGGCTTGTACAGTAACACCTACTGATGATAGCACTCCTCTCTTGCCTGATGAAGTATTTGTATATTTACATTTACAGTTCTAGCTACTGGGACCTCCCTGAGCCTGGCTGTAATCCCTAACTGGAATTCAACATTTCTGGGTTTTAAATTTGATCTTAAATGATTAAGACTAGTAAGCTTTGGCTTAACACATAAAACACAAACAAAACACAAAATAATATCAAATATGACAAAGTAGAATCTGATGGAGGGTCCATAAAAGAAAGATATGAAAAGGTCAGCAAGCTATTATTATTTACTCAATTTCATGATAACAGAAGTAGCCAATGAAATTATCAGGAATCAATAAAAAACCACCAGGATTTTCTCCACATGACATACAGTGAAATCCTAGAGCCTCAACCAGAAATGTTGTGCCAGCCGAAATTTAAAAACTGTTAAAACTAGTGAAGGGTCCATCCACTGATAGTTACAAAGCAAAGGTTCAGATCCAAACCTTAACTAAGGAAGTGTCTAAAGCAATGATTACTGGAAACAAACAGGGAGTCAATTATTTCTAATTGACCATTGCTGGGGACAGACTCTCTAGGCAGATCTTTATACAATCCCAATTAACAGCCACAGATCAATTCTGTTGCATTCTGTTTTACAAAGACAGATGATCCTAGCAAATTTCCAGCACTGAAAATGGCAAAAACCACAAACTCAAACTGTATCAGTTTAGGATTATATCATCTTCAAAAGGTCAGGAAAAAAGTCAAGAGGTACAATCTTACAGCGGTATGATGCCTTTTTAAAAACAGATGTGAAAACCCACAGGTATACTTGTGTGGAAAAAAGTACAAAAACCTAGACTGGCTCACACATGCAAGTCATAGCCAAAATCTACTGTAATGGAAGAAGAGCTGTGAGCTTGATTCCCAAATTCAAATCTGATGCAAATTTTTGAAGATTTTAATTTTTTATTTTCACCCATGAGTGCTGTTAGGTCTCTGGAGTATTTTGGTAGTTATTCATAAAGTGTATTGGGATCAATAACAGAAAACCCTATGAGAACTGCAATCTGAGGCTTTGAGCTTTGCTAATCCTTCTTGGTTTATTAATCAATGCAAACCACAAGTACACTTGCAAATAGGAGATGAAAATAAAAATATCTTATACCTTCTCCATGTGTGATCTTGTAAATATGAGCATAAACATATTTACCATGAAGCTTTAATATCCAAGGCCAGGCTGAACAGAGCTCTGAGCAACCTGATTTAGTTGAAGATGTCCCTGCTCATTGCAGGTGGCTTTTAAAGGTCCCTATTCTATGATTCTAATAAGGTTACCCATGATTCTGCATCTGAGCAGCATTGACTTGGTAATGTCTCAGAGTACAATCTGGTGCTACAGCAGAGACTAATTACACCAAATATAACAAGATCTATTTAAACACAGCTTACATTGTTTGCCATTGTGGCTATTACTTAAAACTCTTCTGAAATCTTACTTAGTGCTTTGAAACAGTTCTTGAAGTTTAAGCCTAAATTTATTAATGAACGCTTATATTCATGTGCCCTAATGCCATCATTGTCTTTAATCTAGACTAGATCTTCTCATGTGTTGGAATTTATCTCTGCAAAATGTATCAGAGTATGTATCATTTTCAATTTTCATCCCCTTTCTAGTTATTTCTGTATCTTTAAATCACCCCTCTCAAAGTTTGTTAACAAAGCCTTGCAAACTCCTGAGGTCAAACTAATGGGTTTGGATGACACATTGTCACTTGCTGAACAAGCAGTCCAGGTTTGCCAATCTCCCACATCTTTGCAGCGCAGCAAGGTTGGTATTTTTATTACCAAGTTTTGAGTTTGTGTGTCAATTCTTATGTTACTCTGGAAACCACCTAGTTTCCTTACTGGAACGTGTCTGGCTCAGGAGTAATGTTTTCACCTCAGGTCTGCTTTTTCCCCACATGTTCCATCTCTTGCCCTTACCTTTATGATCAAGCTCAGAGCATTTCCTCATCCTAGGTGAGCTACAAGTAATTTCCAATTTTTATGCCTGAATTAAAAGTACAAAAAGTTCTGTTTTCCTCATTAGGTTCCCAGTTTTTGGCAGTTAATACATCCATTTCCTGTAACATTATAGGTCACCTTACATGCTGTAAACTCGCTACAATGACTGAGCTTGATATATATGTAAGACACCACACAATGTAATAGTCTACTTTAATTTCTTGTGCTTCTATAGGTTGAGACATCTATGTATCTGGCTCAAAAGCAAATTATGAGTGCCTTTTTGTTTAATAAAAAGACATTTTTGGCATCATACTTTTGTGAGCAAAAGTAATGTATATAAGTTGTATTTTGTTTCAAGCTGGATTTTATCTGAACTAAAGCTAGCAGTTACAACAGTGTCCTCCTATTTATATGGGAAAACCTGAGTTTTTCCACTCAGATCAGGTTCAAATCCAAAGAGCACTTTATTAAGACAGTCTTACACCGAGATTAATTTAAATAAGGTTCCTCCTCTGATCCATTTCTCCAATATACCTTCAGAATAATGAACACAGCCAGCAACATGCATATTGACAGCACTTTTCCACTAAAAAAATTAAGAAACAAGCTATCTGCAGAGGACATAATACTTAGTTGTACACAGTCCATCTAAAAAGGGAGGGCAAATGCCATATATTTAAATACACTTAATAAGCCACCTTTTGAATAACTGAAAAACAAGGTGCCCATCCAATATTTTAAACCACTAGTTTTAACTCTAATTGCCCTATCCCCCTAATCACTTCATTATGCAGCTCTCCACAAGGTACATTAATCCACTCACCACAGACAGAGCCTCGCACTAATCTCCTTAGATGTGGTCTCTCGGGGAGGTAGCGGTATTTGCATCCAAAGATACTGAGGTTTGACGTGTGATCTCCAAAGAAGCGGAGCTGGCGGTATCTCTCCCCACAACGGTAACAGAAATTAGTGTTACACTGTGAACAGGTCATGTGGTCACACCCTTCAGTTCTCTGGATGTGGATCTGTGTGAGCAGAAGAAAAAAATATTATTTTCCCCCCCTTCCTAAGCACAAGAAAAGTGGGCACCACCTGGGGCAGTTCATGTGCCAGCTGAAAAGAAGCTGCAAGCAACCCCCTGCTAAGTCAGTATTTGAATTAATTAATACTGCAGCTGGCTTAAGACAATAATGTTTTTCTGAGGCATGTTTCAGAGCATTAAATGTGAGTTCTATTGCTTCCAGATTCCCATTTCCTACATAATCCTACTTTTTGTTTAAACATTCTTCATATCAGATGAGAATTCTTGCCCTTACTGAAATTTTGTTTTTATTACTGAAGTAGATATATTAGCACCAAACTTTATTAAAAATAAAAGCAACACAGTTATGATATATAATAAATATAGTTATGAACTCTGACCCCTCCACACATGGGTTTCCTTCTTAGGCCACCTGTGGCTCCACTCCCTTTTCCATCACAAATTGATTTGGCATTTTGTAATAAACACCAGAAAGACACTGCTGTCACAGTGCATAATTTGAGAAATATAGATTTTTTTTTCTTATTTAAAAAAAAAGATCCCACAAACTATACGTAGAATAAAAAATTACAAAAAATTACAGTTTCCTGATACCCACACCACAGCATGAAGCAGGGCTGCCCCGGTTCTACAGCCATCTTTCTACTGATTGCCTGCATAAATAGTTCCCCATCCTGCATTCCTAGACTACCCTCTTCAGTGGAATGGTAGATAGCCTAATAACTGAGGTTGAAAGTGATCCTCGGGGGTCATCTATTTTAACCCCTAACTCCAAGCTGAGCTAACTGCAGCCAGATCAAATTGCTCCAGGTCTCATCCCACTTGATTTAAAAAATTTCCAAGCATGGGTATGTCACAGCCTCTTCAAGCAATCTGTACCATGCTTTCCCAGGAATACTTTTTTCCATTTTCCATCCAATTTGCATTTCCTCTGTTGAAACCTGCAACAGATAAATTGATGCCTCCTGAAACGCCTATACTTACCTACATATATTTATTTTGCAGGAAGGCAAAGACATGGCATAACCACTCAGTGGCCCTGCAAGCACCAGAGACACTGAAAGCTCAGTGAGCTCAAGAGAACCCCGTGACTCCTGGGTTATCTGACATTCTTGAGAGGGTCAAATGCATTTGTTCTTTGGTGCTGATCAGGGGTGATCTGGGATCTTACCTTGCTCGCCCAAACATCTACTGAAACTGGCACTTTATACATGTAACAAAGAGACGCCTTCCACCAGCAACACTGGTGGCAAAAGAGTTACAAAGGTAACAGTAGTTCCAGCTACACCTGCCAGCATCCTTGTGCCACAGTAATGATGTCAGAATTTGCAATTTTCAAATGTTGCTTTTATACAAAAGAGGGGAAAAACATTCACAAAAGAGAGAACTGGGCTATTAAAAAAAAAAGCTTTCTAGTAAGTATTCTAGTAGACTTAGAATTTGTCTGACCAAGCAAACATCCCCCTCTACCCCAAGGAATTCTGCTGTATCACAGGTGTCCTGTTTTCCAGAAGCACCTGAAAAAACACCATTGCTGATGAGCTTTGTAAGCCACTTGACCTCAAAACTTTCACAGTTAAGCACTGATAGCAGGCAAAGTGGAAAGAGAGGTCTACCCAATATTATACCAACTTAAGCATAACTTAAGATACGGGTTTTTTTCTAAAAGGGATATTACATTGTCAATTCGACTTCTCATGTCTCGGGTTACATGTGAAAAAAACTGTTGACCCCACTTATGGAGCCATAGTTTATTTAGTGTAATTCCTCAGGTTAACTTGAACTGAAATAAAGGAATTTCAATAGTGACTTAATGTATTTTGACAAACTAACTTTAAAATTTAATTCAAATTAATTTTTCAGGTGAAAAACTCAGCAACTAAACAGACTTTTGTAATTTAAAAGGTAACTTTCCTTATCTGCTGATTCGATCTTAAAAATGTAAATGAGGGAACTAGATCTTGTGACACTAATGAGAATTAACTGGTTGCTTTGTTTTTTTTTTGAATCAAGGCTGTTGAATTCTCGTCTCACTTCTCTAATTTGCCAACCCAATTAAGTTACCATCCATCCCCACTGGAATTCTGTAGAATCCTGGAACCTATAAAAATCCTAGATGCAAACCAAAACTACTTCACATTTCAAAAATAAATGAATTTTTATTGGTAGTAAGAACTTCAAGGAGATGCTACCAATAGCATTTTATGTTCTACCATTCATACGTTTCAGAAATATGCACCTCTTAGAAACTGCCTGCCATCCTTCTACCATGCTTCCCTAGAAGCCTCCCAGCTCCAGTTAGTCATGCACTACTCCTGAACCATTTGTCAATCTACTTCTTTCTGCTCTAGTTCTCCAGACATACTGTCCTCTTGAAATATGAAAGAAGCTGATAAGGATTTATTTTCTTACAGACAAATACTGCAACTACATGCACTTCATGTCTGCTTCTTCAAAAAGCAAACCATAAAAATATTTCAGTCAATACTCATCTGCACATATAACTATCTTCAAATGCCGCGACTCTGGAACAACCGGTTGTACTTGCCTATACCTTTTGATTGCAAAAACTTTCCTTTATTCCAGTGAGGAAACAATTGATTAAAAAAATGAAGTAAAAAAACCCACAAACCTTAGATGCAGAGCTTGGACTCCCTGTCACATGCTTTGCAGACTGACAATGCCAGGTGAACTTTGTATCATTTGGTCAGGCTGCTTTCAAGCCTAAGACATGACATGTCACCAGATCAACTTCAGCTCCAGTTCCCATGGACATGACTCCCTGCCCTCCAGATAATCCACTGACAGAGATGGATTACAAATCTATAGGTTGAGAAGGCAATTGCTGATGGCTCAGATACCATGAGTGTTCCTGCTCCACTGACAGCACCACAGTGCACAAGAAGCAGCTGGGGGAACGTGCAGGACCAGGAATGCCGCTGGCTGTGGGAAGCCGTGGCTGTGTAGGGCCCAGTGCCCTGTGTGACTGCAGGCTCTCCTGCAGCACAGCCAGGGTAGAGGGGCCACTGTGACAGCACGGCAACTGCAAGCCCAGTTTCTGCCTCCATGCATTCAGCCAAAGCTACAGACTTCATCCTGCACCTAGGGCCTGTTCAAAACCAAAGATGTATGCTCACCTTACAGGGGAAGGTTTAGCCATTCAGAAACCCAAGCATGGCTCCCAGAACAACAGGGGTGAAAACTACACACCAAGGGCAAACACCCAGTTCAGAGTCTTAAGTAACAACTGAAGTAGCACAGTGGCTGTTTCAGACCCTCACTCTGCCCCCTCTGCATGTTACATGTGCTCTCATAGAAATCTTCTACAGGAATCATTGCCAAGAGCTCTGAGGATGAGTGGCCATGTCTCCTCCACCACTGAAGAAAATCTGCGCACCTTTATCCCTTTGTATATAAATAAGGACTCTCCTCCCTCCAGAAGATGAGAATTAATTTGCAGACCACCTCCAAAAACTATGTCCTGAGTTATTTGGTAACACTTCTATGAATCCGATAAGTGCACACTCCTTTATTTGCATTGACATGCTTGTTTACTTAAATTTCTGTTGCTGTTCAAAGCTTTCTAAGATAGAGCTGCTATGTGGTGTTTCTTCAGATAGTGTTGCTCTTGAAATCTGTGGTAAGATAACACCAACATGGAGTTATTTCCTTGGTTTGCTGTACTGTAAAAACACTTGTGGAAACAAAAGCATTTTGTTGCAAAAATACCAAGAAATTGTAAAAAATAACCCCCTAAAACAGTAGTGGGGAAAGACAAATAACATTACAGATTTTGGGAAATAACATCCAGTAACAGGTAGCAAATTTGCACTTATTAGCCAGCTTACTCTAGAACAAGACCAGCACTTCTTGGACGCCTTTTTTTTTTTCTTGTTGAGAAAAATGGTCTATACTGACTCTCAAAATAGTGTATAGTAAATTTGGAAAAGGTCTATTAAAAAAAAAAAAGTTGAAATTAATTTAAGATACAGTTTAAAAAAGTAGCATTTTTCCATATTTCCATACTGACACACAGTCACATGAATCTACAATTAAGTATTTGGACAGTGTGTAACATTTTTATTATCTTCTGTAAACACATCTTAGGGAGGCCAGGTAAATATAAGCTATTCCTATTAGATGTGCTAAAGCTGTATCCGACTACATGAAAAAGTAATCAAGTTTAAGCTTATTGAACAGTCCCTGCTATATTCATATTACAAAGGATTATGTTCTTTCAAATCACTTACCCAAACCACTGAAATACTCATGAATATTTACCTGAGGATCTGCCTCTGTATACACATACCCCGTAAGTGTGGTCTGATTTTCTCACCTGCATGCCCAGACAAGATAATGTATTCGACTTCTCCGTGGTACAGCTAAAAAGAGTCTGTGTGTGTATGTATCTGTGTGTATAAATAATTATCTCCAGAAGGTATCTGTAAAATATGGTCACAGTTTATGCTGTAATCAGTATCACACTTTGGAAGTTAACAGTAATTTTACAAATTACTTCAGTAAAGAAATTGTACCTCTACTTAAGTTTCTACCTTTAATTTCCATTCATTTCAATTTTAGTGTAAAGATTAAACCTTTAGACACAATTTAGTCTTGACTTTCCCTCAATCTGTTTGTAAATTTTGGCTGCTGCAAATCTTCAACCAAAATATGAAAGAGGTTAAAAATAAAGTATGTTTTCACCTGAAACATTGCTTCTGTGGACATAGAACATGGATAAATCAAGTAGTACGTTACAAATTATTTTCTCTGTCACACTTTATTTTATTTGGAATATGATTATCATCTGATTCAATGTTATTTTATATACAGGTTTGGAGGGAGGGATGGATGGGAGAGAGAGGCAGAGAACTATTAGATCTAATCCTCCTGACTTCAAATTTTTAAATGTCAGAATGCATATCCCCACATGCCCAAACACCTATTTGATGAAGAATACTGCTTAAGATGTATTTTTTGAACTACTCAAAGATGTATTTTTTAAACTAACTGCTGGCTAAGTGGTCTTTTGATTACCTGCAGGTGATAGATCTGATCTAAAAATAAACAGTGTGTTGAGAGGAACATTTTGGAGATTGTAGGCAGGAAGAACTTTTTTCATCTCTGAAGAAAAAAGTATCAAGAGTTGGGACAGCAACAGTTTATAAAAAGGTAGAATCCCCTCTTCAATATTGACTTACAATGCCGCATTACCAGGAAGGACTTAACAGAGGTTCTTTTTCTGTTCTAGTTTCATAAGTTTCCATACTGCCTTCCACCAAGTAGGAGGTTTTATTTTCCTTTGATTAAGAAAAGAAACCTAAAGTATTTTTTAAATTAGCAGCTGAATTCATGCAACTTCATGCTTCAGAATTAGTAACAAGCTATGTAAGTTTCAAGCATCCAGCCTTTTCTTTTGAAGATGGTGAAAAGAGTTGAATATTTAAATGTGGCATTTTAAATTTTAACTTATTCAGGCTAAATGTTACACTAAGCAGTTTTTGTTCCTTTCTTTTTCCAGCTACCAGCCTTCTTAGCACCCCTGTTTTTCCACATTCATATTTTTTTGCTTGGTCCACTTTCTTAATTTTTTTGAAATTTATTTCAAGTAATATCATTCACATTGTCATAAAATCTGAATCTGGACACAAGTCAAACAATTAAAATCAAAACACATACTTCTTCCCACTCTAGAAGGAACAAAGTATTTTACTTTAAGACTTCCCAGAAAGTGAACATTTTTAGAACTGGCTCAAACCTATCAACTTTTACCAAAAAACAAGCTGTAAAAAACTCTGTTATAAAAGGTCACATGTGTTCAGGAGGATGGGTAAACAACCAGCTGCTGATTTCAGAGCTTTCCAGTTTTGCTCAGTGTTCTGAAATCTTTCAATTTCAAGCTATGGCATCACAGGCATTTCTTTCTCAAAGACCAAAATACGATACTTAGTAAACTGAACATTTTCTTATTTGCTCAAAGTGTAACATACACTTTCTATGTTTATAAGTAAATCTTCCCATTCAATATTCATTTTCTACAAAACATTCCAGCTTTGACTTACTACTCTGTTGGTAGCTGTGAAAAAAACAGTGAACAAATTTAACAGCAGCCTTCATTAAGGACAACCGGGGCAGGTGTGCAGGGCTGTTGCATCTCATTTGAATAGCACGAAATACTTCTCATCTTGGAAGGATCTGATGACATTTTTAGGGTGTGGAACTGCATTTCAGCGTTGAAAATGAATAATGAGAAAGACTTCAGAGAATCATCTAGGCTGGAAAAGACCTCTGAGATCATCAACTCCAACCTTTGATCACCACCTTGTCACCTGACCATGGCACTGTCACATCCACGAATTTCTTTAACACCTCTAGGGCTGGTGACTCCACCACCTCCCTGGCAGTCCATTTCAATGTTTAATAACCCTTTATGCAAGGAAATTCCTCCTGATGTCTAGCCTGAACCTCCTCTGGTGCAGCTTGAGGCTATGCCCTCTTGTCCTGTCACTGGCTTCCTGGGAGAAGAGGCCAACCCCCACCTGGCTACACCCTTTCAGGCAGTTGTAAAGAATGAAAAGGTTCCCCCTGAAGCCTCCTTTTCTCCAGGCTAAAAAGGAGGCTCAAGGGGGACCTCAGCCCCGCCCCCTCAGCCACTCCTCATAGGATTTGTGCTCCAGACCTTCCAGCAGCTCTGTTGCTCTTCTCTGGACTCGCTCCAACACCTCAATGTCATCCTTGAAGTGAAGGGCCCAGAACTGGACACAGCACTCGAGGTGTGGCCTGTGAAGTGCCACCTTGAGGCACAACTTGTGAAGAACTAACATTCAATCCTACAAAATTTACAGTTTTGCCAAGTCTTAATTTCCCTTAGTTAACTTGTTGACAGAGTATTTCCAGCCTTACTCAGACACTGAATACACTCAAACTCTCTGGAAAACCTGACAAAGGGCACTGTATTTCCCTAAAGCTTTCCATTTCTTTAAAGCTTTATTTTAGGATTAATTTATTCTGCAATTAATTAACCCAAATATTTCTATTATTCTATGATTCTAAGCATACATCAAAGCCCCCTCTTATGATTTCCACAATGTTTCTTTTACATGCAGACATTCTGCAGAATCAGTGAAGGAACCAGCAAGAAAAGCATCTGACCTGTTTTTCTCAATGGGTCATTGACAAGAAACTGCACAGCAAGTGTGAATTTCATTTCCAATGCTGAGCAGAAGCTACAAATATTTATTTTAAATGTGTATTTGAATAGTTTGAAGCCACTACCTGCAAGCCAAGGGAGAGCAGCTCACCTTGCATTTTGGACACTTCTGGGCATTCCTCTGCCCGTGTTCGATTTCGTTGGCCCAGTGACGTAACAGCTTGTCTCCCTTCTTGTATTCTTTGCAGTTAACGCCTTCATGCCAGGGAGAGTGGCACTTGAAACACCAGACAAATTGGCAAGATGGACACTGGATCTGTACAAATGAGAAAACACCACACATTTGCAAGCTGGGTGCTGATACAACTAGAAAGCCTGCTTTAAAACCACTGCTCTTCAATTAAGGGGCAGCTGCCCAGCAAAGATCTAACATCTTCTGAAGGATCTGTTTTAAAAACACAAGAAGTTGTGGGAGCTAGTAGCTTGTTCTTTTCCTTTTTAAATGAGAGAAAATACAGAAGTAATTGCTAAAGCCGGGAAAGGCCTCAATCAAATGAAGCACAAGTAGCTTGGTTTAATCACAGGTACTACTTCAAAATTGATTGTGTGGCTCAGCTGACAAAAGGCAGAATCCAGAAAGCTTATTCAGTTGCCTCCAATACATTTGTGAGAACACCTAAAAATTAGCTGACAGTTTTCAATACAGTGGATCTATCTTTTTCTAGGAATAATAACCTTCACTGCCAAAGCTATTACAAAAAGTCCTTGGTTTTCTGAAGGAGCTCTACAGAACTCAGCATGGTTATGAAGCTTATATTAGAAATGGTCCTGGGAAAAAGGGCCATGAGCAAGGCTCTCATCCAAGAGCCACAAGTACCATCAGGAAGTCAGGCACCTCCTTTTGCTCTTGATTGCGTCAAGGCAAGCTGAGGTTGTGCCAAACAGCCCACTTGCTACGGACCACACCTAATGGCAAAACCCACAAGCCATATTCAAATTGAGAAAGGATCTATTCTTTCCACTCCCTAGGTTTTAAATCATTGTGTCAAACAGGTACCATCGTCATCACATCTTCCACAGCCTGCTTATTTTTTTAATGAAAAGCTAAGGCAGCTGCCGTGTTTGTAGGAGTAATAAATAGAAGCACATTGCAGCTGCTTATCTGACGAAAGACAGGCCTCCAACCTGGATCTTGACTAAGGAAAGCAAGAACTAGAAGCCACATTAGACTCAGGCACATCCAGGCTCCTGCAGAATGTTCACTTCTGCTGTGTTTGGCCGCAAAACATCTCAGCCTGAAAGATGACAACATCTCAGCCTCTCAAGTGACTGCTGAGCACTGTTCACCATCTCCAGGTACAGTCCACATCTGGCACTGCCCTGGCTTTGGACCCAGCTGATGGATGGGACTGAGGAATTCAACCAGCCAAACCATGGGTTTTTGGTTATATCTCTGTCCAGACGTGGCTCACCATCAAACCATGGACACATCTGTGCTGACCATGCATGGTGTGGGGGTGCTTCTCAGGAAACTAAATCTAGAGAGCAGTCATGTGTGAAGTCCCCAAAACATATTTCTCAAGTTCTCACTCCCACAAGCTGCTGTACCCTCCTGCTGAGTCATGACAACAGGTGTTATGCTTCCTTGACTACAATTAAGAGTCCAAAGTAGGTGCTCTGATCTCTCTTATATTTTGCTAGGGGTAGCCAAAATTATTTATATATGCAATCACTACATCTTGTTTAAAGGGAAACAACACATTAGGACTGAAACATGTGGATTACAAACTTATTATTTTTTACCTGAAAACTTTTCCAAGGCCATGATAAAGTACAAAACAAAAGTAATACAAACTATAACTGGTACCCTTTCTCAAATTTAATGAGCCAGTGGCCAAGAAGCTGAAACAATGGAAACATACTACCTTGCATCACTGCTTCACAGATGAATTCTCCTAATAAAGCCAGTATAACAGAAAGGAAATTTCCTGCTCTGAGGAACCTAAAGAATGATATATATATATATTGCTACTAACCAAATTAACACAGAGCACTGATCAATGTTTCCACAACACTTTAAAAACCAATATGCACAAGAGTCTACTAACCTAGCCAACCCTGTATCTCCATACCTTTCTTTTTTCCTTTTTCTACCACCCTCTCTCCCAGCATTGAATTTGTCTTTCAACAACATGTCACTGTGTCCTATTGCTGGGATGACAGATTATAGCAAGCATCATATTGTAGTGCTCAGTACTTGTTATGCCTCAGCCAAATATGGAGCTTGTAGCCACAAGTAAGCATTCTACAACCTGAAAACTTTTATTTGTTGCAGTATTCAGGCATTTGAGATAGAAGATGGATGTTAAAAAATACAAACCCAAATCAATAGGTCAGGAAGCTGCAAATTAAAGCTTCTTCTTTTAAAAAAAGGGCAACCTAATTTAAAACACAGTTCTGTGGGTTTGTTTTTTGTTGGGTTTGTCTTTTGGTGAATATCTGAAATTAATTGCAGACTCTATATTTCTATTATAGCATGTACACAAATGAAAGCAATGCAGCAGCTGCCAGGATATATATTTAAACTTAGTGTGTAAGTTTAAGTCTCAAACCAAGACACACACACAAACATCAGAGGTTTCCAAACATTAATCAGAAAGTACTGAAATACAGGATGAGGCTATAACCACAGGAACTCAAAATAACATTTCCTACCACAAATGGCCCTAACTGAACTAGTGAGAACTCTATGTTTCATTACCAGTTTCCTTTTCCACCTGTCACCCTGACAGCACCTTCCACAAAACTGAACTAGTAAATAGTTTTTATATTTTGAATGGGCCACTTCACTTCTCTGTGGTTCAATGCTGCCTGAGCATAACTTACAGAAGCAAAGAAAACTATGTCCTTTAAGTAGTTATTTTTCTTGGAACTAGTGGCTGCAAAACAAACTCCTAAAACCATTCAAACTTGGATGCGGTGTGATGCCTCTGTGCTTAAGAAACAGAAGCAGAACACGGCAATTCTGTTCTTTCACATTCTTATTCCACTTTTTCTCTGCTTTTCTGAAAGAAAAGTCAAATACTATTTGATTCATGGTTCAGTAGTTGTGCATGAAACCACCACAGCAAGGACACAAATGCGATCCACATACAATTTAAACCGGTAAAATATATTATAGTCCAGCAAAGCAGACAAACTATATCTGCAAAACCCCAAAACATTAACCTTGTGTTTTGTCAAATACGTTATTCCTCACACAAACATTTTCCCACTTATTTTATGATTTCTATTTCTGTTGATTGGAATTGAAAGGATGGATATATACACAAACTTCTATGCCATCTGGACATCAGCCTCCCTTGAAATAGAAAAGATTACACAACTTTGTGTTCTAACTCTCTTGCTCTCTTGGTTCTCAGCTTTCTGAAACACTGACCTTTGAGGCTAGTATTTTCCATTTTCTTAGCAAGCCTCTTTACTGCAAGCTACTTTATCTATCAGTTTCCTCACCTCACAGGAAAAGACTTTTCAAAACTGATAGATAATTTCAACACAAAACACCACTCAGTGTGACCTGATGATAGCAAAACTGACTGCACATGAAAAATATTCCTAGAACCTGAAGGTACAAAAAGCTTAGTGGAATTTTCTGCAGCTTGGTGGAACAGTAGCTATATAACAGGATGGCCAAATTAATTATGCAATTAACTGATTACATGAATTACAGGCTCTAGCTGCAGATACTGTCACTTTATTTGAAAATAAATATGGGCTGCAGCCAAAACAGCTTCCTTCTCCTCATCATCAACCCATCCCCTCTCTTGAAACAGCTGAAAATAAGCAACAACAAAACAAACAAATTTTGTATCCCATTAGGGCTGATCTTTGATCCAGCTCCCAGTGTGACACCAAAACATCAACATAAGCAAAAGCAGGCTGGCAGGAATGAATAGCTGAGAGCAAGGAGGGAGAGCATGGTAAAATCACCACATCCGCAGCAGCTGAAGCTCAAGGTAGATTGAAGCGATGTAGAGCCATGAAGATATCTGCCACTAAAGGTTAAAATCTGATCCAAAAGTGGGGAGCTAATTGATATAGTTGAACTACACAGATCAACTCTATCAAGCATCTCTGCTGGTACAAATTCCTGCTAGTTCCAGAACAACAACTTCCAGAAACTCTTTAGTAGTTCAAACGAAAGATAGTTTGTATAACAACTGCATTGAAAAAACACATTTGCAAAGCCAAGCACTCAAGTCCTCCTTTTATGTGACATGCATCTCTTGATAGAATTGAACAAGAAAACTTCATTATCAATCTCACAGAGCAGAGTATTGCTTCTCCATGGCAAGTGGCAGTTCAAAAACTAACAGGCAAAGTCCAGAGCTTCCTCACAGAACAAGTCTTCTTACTTACTCTTGTCGAACCTTCACCTGTTCCATGCACAGGAACTCAACCAGCAATTTTTCAATTTTTGCCTATTTCCACTGCACTTTTGCATAACAGCTCTGACCAAAGGTTTGTTAGGGTCTTGTCTGCAACCACATTACACTCTCAATTCAGGACATACGAGAGGGGGCAAGGAAATTTTCTTAGTTAATGCTGGATCCATTTGTGATAAAAACATTTTATATAGAAAATTAAATAGTTCTCTTGCTGCTCTGTGTGGCCCTAAGTGGCACTAATGGTAGAAGAAAGGTTTGGATAGCAAGTTCTCCTTTTCTTCCCCTCCTTCTTCCTCAACATACATGTTAACTTTCTAGGCTTACTACACCAGGACTTGAATCTCAGCCAATTGAACTGCTGGACCTAGACCAGCTTAGCTGACACAATCCAGCTATAATAAGAAAAATTAATTTATACCTTTGCTGCCTCTTTAAATTTCCATGTTATTTGTAATTTTAAATACTGTACCAAATTTCAGAAATGACATTAACATTTTTAAAGTATCTGTTCAAATGAAGTCTTGGATTTTAGAGTGCTTTCCTGTTGCAGTGTATAAAAGTGTACTGGCTGTGCAGGCTTGTGCATACATTTTCCCACACATGACTCAATTCTCTTGAAGGCAATACTTGCAATTGCTGGTGCACAATTTATGTGCTGCAACTGCTGTTTATATTGCTTGCATGTGAATAGGGCAGCCTCAAAAGCCTCTGACCGGTCAGGTGTCTCCTATGCTATACACAAAAGAAAAAGAGTCTTCACTTCCAAAGAGCCTGCAATTCAAAACACAATCCCTACAAACCTAAGAAAACAGATAATACTGGTCCACAGATGTATGTAAATTACTCACATATACTCTATGTCATATTAGTCGTCTTTTTAAACCTTCTCCCTGCAACAGAACTTCTCCTTGTGCTAAGCTTAAAATAAATCACTAAAACTGTACCTACACCAGAAAACAGTTGAGGTTCAGGGAGTATGCTGAAGCCCTGTGGACCATGATCATCCATACTGCTTGCTAGCAACTTCCCAATTATATTTCTGACTAGCATCAAGTAGATATTCTTGCACACAACACCCGGGCTCAGCTCAAAGGATTCATTTTGCCAGTCTGTTCCCCCGAGATTTAAGCTCTGCAGATCACAGCTACACACACTGAATCACCACATGACCAGTGAACTGCTTCTGGCTTGCACTATGCATCACAGTCTCCCATTCCTTCTGATTTTGGTTTGTAAGGAAGTTGTTGGGAACATTTTAACTGTAGCATTTTAACTCATAAAAGAGCACTGGTTATGCCCTGAGGAATGTTCTCAGATCTGGCAGGCCCATGATACAACAGCTGAACCACCTATGACCCACACTTGTGGCACACTAACAGCCTCTGACACCTTAAGAGAGGTGGCTGCCAAAGCATTACAAGATCTGATCTACTCCGGATTACAACTGATGAGCGGTGATGATGAAGCAGATGCATGAAGGAGAATAGCTGTGGGCAGAAGGAATTTTACTTGCAGTTTCAAATTTTTTCCACCTCAATGTAAAATGACAAAAATCTGAAAACACTGAGACAGTGTAGCATGTAATTCATGCCCTACATAAATATGCACAAATAGCTCATAACTCAGAATTAGCTTTACCAACTTTTCAACTCCAATGAATACACAACCTTCCACCTTTTAATCTTCATACTGGGATGAATCTTATGCTGTGCAATTAGGGCTATCTAAACAGTCATCTAAACTCCTACTGAGGAGAACTGGTTTGTCCAGGAAAGGCCAGCTCGATCATGAAATTAACCACAACAAATCTAATAACTGGATGGAAAACTAACACAAAACATGGTGCTGCAGACAACTGTTGTCTTCTGGAACTTAGATGGACTTTTAGCAGCTCAAAGCTTCTTCTACATTCTTTCTTTTTATCTTTGATTACAATCACAGTATAAGCAACTCTTCTATGAAAAGAAATACTGTAGAAGTGGTTTTTTTCCCTCTATTTCTCCAAGTTTTGCATTGTGAATGATGAGACTACAGTAATGCATAACCTCTGGTAAGGGAGTGAAGAAATAAAAGTCAACAAGCAGGACAGACAGCAGCTCTATCACTAAGGAAGAAGCAAAGACAACAGCCTAACATCATAAAAGCCAAGAACTCACTTACCCAGAGTTTCAGGGGAAACTTAAAAAGTTGTAAGTCTAAAATTACCAGTTATAGTGGTAACTCCCCTTTCCCAGTCTCCTCTGACTGTGACCATATTGTTTGCATGTCGGAAAGAAAACACTGTTTAAATTAAAATGTGTCAGGACAAAATTATGCCACCTATTGAAAAAAATACAGACTGAAGAGTTCAACTGCTTGAACTCTTAGAAGTCAACTAAGTACTTAATCAATGATGTACTACAGGTTCATATTCCTAATCATAGCTTGCATACAGCTCCAGTGAAACAAGAAAGTTCATTTAATGCTCACCAAATGCTGTCCTACTTTTGCAGTGCCATCTAACCCACAGCCCCGGCAAGCATGCTCACTTTGTATTTGTTCTCCAATTTGGCAGGGGTAGGGATGTGGCCTCTCCTCCGGAAGGTTGTAAAGTGCTTGCACTGAGGGCATGGCTTGGTGCTGGAGTCAATGCGGCTGAGTTCCAGGAAGTATTTATACTTGATGATGTCGTCATGGGGCAGGTTATAGAGGACAGTTGTTTCATCCAGGTGTTCGCTGCACTCTGTGATGGGGCATTTTATATCCACTTGTCCCAGCTGCACCTGCATATGAATGAAAAAAGAGCTGTATGACCTTTTGCTTGGAAAATTTAAGCAAGCATTGGTAAATTTTATGAGGAAAATTAATTTCAAATACTCTAACAATCCAGAGACTATCTAGTATACCATCTTTAAATTATTTGAGTTACACCAAGCTCACTGTAATTTTTCCAGAGAGCATTTTCAAATCCAAACAGAAAAGCTAATTACCCTGACAAGTGAAGTTACTAAACATATTCTCTCAGTGTATGTACGATGGCTACATACGCCACAAAACCAAATACAAGCCCTAACTAACAATGTCCACCCAGTACCCCATACTTCAGGTGTAATGGCCAATGCACCACTACCATGGCTCATAAAGGCTGTGAGAATGCAGACAATGGAAACATTTACATACTGTTTCACTGCAAAACGACCTGGGAATAAGAGCACAGAGAAATTAAAAGTCAGTTTAGGATCAGCAGCTCTGACTCAGGAACCCTGAGCTGGTTCCTGCTCAGTACACTCAGTGCCTCTGCAGCCTGCTTCCAAGCAGCTCCTTACATGCCATACTGCACATGCAGAGTTTTAGCTGAGCTTGGGGCTGATCAAGCTAATGAATTTCCCCAGAACTCAAGAGTTAAAAGTTTTAAAAAACCACACATCCCAACAACAACAACAACATTAAAAAACCTTAATAAAAACCAAACTAAAACCAGACAAACAAACAAGCTTGAGGTTAACAGGGCAGAAACTGTTGCTGATCTAATGAGTCCTGGTGGTCCCAAGCTAATCCATATGTTCAGGTATCGGCAGCGTGTTTCCAGAGCTCCTGGATCCAAGAACTGTGCTGGACCCAGATCTGCAACCTTCACACTTGGCAGGCTTTAACTGCTCGGACTCCACGCCAAAACAGCAGATCTTACTTGGTCTGGGAGCACCAGAGTTGCATTTGCTTGGCAGTGAGCCCAAGTTAATAAAACCCTGCTGATCTTCAGAGTTTGCAAGGACCCAGCTAGAGTATGCTTGTATCTGCCCCACATAATCTTGAATGAGTGAGTTTTGACTGCACAAGTGCAGCTGACCACCAGTTCAACTCCTTCCTTATTGAGTATCACCATGAAGAGAGAAAGAGTGCAACCAGCATCTCTTTCCAGGAATTACTGGTTTAAGGTTGGCAAGTTTGATTTCCCTAGACTGCTTATTCTTTAACATGCTCAATTAGAGAAACCTGCCAAACAATACACTAAATAAGAAACACCTTGGATTGGAATGCAGATCTCATTGCTGCATAGTGGTACCAGAAGACAGACTCCACTGATGCAGTATTTAAGCTAAAAAACAGAGGGCAAAACCCTAAAAAGCAACACAACACAACCCTGTCATTGTTGCTTCAGCAAGTGAGCTACATGGACTCTAACTGAATGATAATTCAGTCAGGAGCCAGAGGATTAGAAGAGTTATAACAACATGGTATCAAACCCAAAGTTTATACTGATTTCAAAAAAGCCCTACTGCAGTACCTCTGTTTCCTCAGCCATGTAGCTAAAACTCAGGAGAGTAAAGAGATTAGGTATATGTTAGAGACTGAAATGCAGGGTATGGATGGTGGCAGAGAGTCTCAGACCAGAGCATGGTGAAGAACACCGCAGCAAGCCATCACTGCTGTAGTGCCCTGATGAGCCTTGGCTGAAGGCACAGGTGGGTCAGGATGGAAGCAAATCTGCAGTATGGAGGAGAGGCAGCTCCCCAGCAATACACCCTTTCTGAGGAGGGAAATTCCCCACATTTCATTTCCAGATCTAAAAGGTGGGCAGAGCTCTGCCACATGCAAACAATGCCAGGTTCAGTTTGGCTTTTACATGGACGAGTGTAAGTACAGGAGGAATATGTACTCAAAGGCATTAATAGAAACAACAAAAAAATCCCCCAAACCCCACATACTACATGCTGGGGAATGCCAACATTTTATACCTGTAGGACACTGATTCACGTGTAGCAGCATGTAAAATTGAAACCAAGCATGTGGACCACTGGACTGTTCTCAGAAGAATCACCCAGTGCATCAAGGAGCTGTACTTAAAAAGCAGATGACAATCAGTACAGCACTACAGAACACGAGCACAATGAACTAGAGAACAATTTGCTACAGAAACACAAAATGCTATTGCACTAGGATTAGCATCAGCTTTTGTTTAGAGAAGTATAGGTATACTTTAAAACCAAATACTCAAATCAATCCCACCTATGACTACTTCATTTTTAAAAATTCTTTTTAAGCATTAGGGAGGTATTAAAGAGCCATATCTTTTTGCTAGGAGTAAACTAAGTTACAATGGAGTAGCATTACATAATGAGAAGGTGCATTGTATCTGACAGTACTTAAGCATTGCTTATATTAAATGCTAGTTAGAACAGACCTGCATTTATAAAACCGAGGAATACAAAGCTCAACATTTTCTGTACTTCATGCCCACGTAGAATATGATTAATATATGTGGTAAGAGTCAGGTGTGGTTTCAGTGTTTATTTTGAAAATATGTTTTACACCCACTTGAAATAAATAATTTTTAACCTCTGTAATAGTTTCAGCTTTTCAAGTTTGGCAAAGACTGAGCCTTTTCCTGTGTTTTGAATGGGACTGAAGTGAACAGAGCTGGCTTGCTTATTAGCAGTAACTTCAATGGAGCCTTGTCCTACCAAAACAGTCCATCTTTGTGCACTAGCACCAGCAATTGATGGAAGTATAGCTTTAGAGGTAGCCTGTCAGGCTACCTGCTGCCACAGACCCAGGACATGCTACAGAATGAGAGAGGAAAAACAAAATAAAACAATCTATTATGACATTGGTACAAATAACTAGTTTTATTATCTTCCTTCATTTTCTTTTTGTTTTGAAGAGCCTTATCCCTTCAATATCAGCTTCTCACAATGTCAACCCCCCAGGTTTTAAGAACATCACTGTGTATTAAGAACTTCAGAATCCTCAGTATACAGAACAGCATGGTGTATTTTCACAGCATGAGGAAAGACTAATATGTCTAAGAGCAGCTGAGCACAGTAGTGTTACATGTCAGGCAGCATCCAGCTCTTAACACTCAGTTGTGCTTCACTTCTGTAAAGCATCTCAGGAGGGGCTACTCTGCTTACAATTTGGAAGGAGAAAGCAGGCTCTAGCTCCTTTCATACTACAGAAAGGTAACATTTAAATTACCAGGAGAGCAGTATGTACCTCCCCCTGACATTTTATTTTAAAAGTGCTTTTTTTTTGGTGGAGGGTAGGGAAGAGAAAGGGCAGGGGTGAACAGAGACAGAACACACACACAGACTCTACACTGATTTACTTACTGCCCAAGAAAGCAATGATACCACCAACAGAAAACATAAACAGATGGCATGATACTTTAAATCAGAAAATCATTTCCACACTCTAAGCCTTCTTTTAAAGGAAATCATTGTTAACTACACAGAAAGCAAAGTTCAAACTAGACCAGAAAAGCACTGATTTATACCTGTCATTTGGCCTGCCCCAGGCTGGATGTAATGTAACGTTTGCAGGCTGTACGTGAATTGCTGTATTGCTCCTTACCAAAGGGGCCATTCCACTTTATAACATATATCTACAAACAAGCATTTTCTAACTGAAACTTTACTCTTAGTTCAGAGATGCACATGCTTAATTGCTCTTACTTCTTAATGCTGAAAGTGAAAATGGCCAAGCCAAAATATATACTTCTGTAGAGAAATTTAATTTCTACCAGTGAACCGCATTATCCCCTGTAAATTACCAAGGAAGGTATGTATTAAAAAAAAAAAATATTCTGGAAATGCACAGATGCAAGTGAAGGGACAGTCTAGTGTAGAGGACTTTCACATTCTACAGGTAAAGAAACAGTTGGATTAAAATTCCATTTATAAGTAAAATCATATTCCTTCCTAGTTCACTGGAAACAGTTCTTTCATTTTCATTGGTAAGTTACAAAGCAGTGACAAATTACTTTTCTTGTTCATTTGGAAAGTGTGTCATTTTGAACTTATTTTCTTTGAAAAACCAGTAATAATTTGTGGAAAATACTTGAAGGACTCACCATGGCTCAGAACTCCACAGCGGTAGGTGCTAACCAAATGAAATCCAACTAGACATGATTCAAGAAGTGCCAACCAAAGACAGTTCAAACTTTTACTAAGCATTCTGCACCTGTCTTTAAGGCATTTCTGAGTCAGTCTGGATTCCTGATTTGTGCCAGTGATATCCTGGCATTCACCACCAAAATTCTTTTAAAAAAACCCCAAAAACCTGTGAAATACATTCTCTTTTTCAGTTCATTCATCCTCCCTCCTTGCTGTCAAATGGTACAAATCCCCAGTGCTGCTGCAAGACAAGCAAGAATCAACAGCTAGAACTTAAGAGTAATTAGGAGTTACTTAAGTTGTATCACTACCAAACAGTGAAAACATCCTCTGTTTTGTGTGTGCCATCTCCTCCACAGACCATTTTCATACAACTTCTTGCCTGCTCTTCATTATTTCACAAACCATACTGCATGGGGTGTTTCACTTCTACTCCCTCTTTAATTCATTTCTCAAAAGACTTGCAATAAATTACTTCCTGAATGCCTGTCTCATTCAGTTGCTCCACCATCTTTCTCTGACAACCATCTGTAACATCACTCAAGAGTCATCACTCCTCTCCTCAGGAGGGAAAGGCTTCACTAGTCTTTATCAGGGCACATATCATTGTCTTCAAAAGGATCCAGAAGGTGTTCAAAACAGTCAATTTGAGCTGTCATTAAGATCATCTAAAGGCCATTTATTAATAATAAAAGTTGAACCAGAGTCTCTTCTATTGTGTCACCAGCTCACAGAGACCAGCCCTGAAAGGGCTCATGAGGAGGTTCCCCTTCACATGTCCTCTAAGTAGAGTCTTCGTTCTCCTTTCACAAGTACCACACTTGTGGATGAAGCCATGACAACAACACAGTGGTTCCTGCTCCACATGACATTCAGAGAGAGTCACTAAGGCACGAACACTGAAGGCTTGAGCAGACACCATCTCTTCTAGTTTTGACAACAATTTCTTGTCAATTACTTTTGCATTAATTAGCACACTGTCAACACTAAAAAAGACACAAAAGGAAGCAAAGGAAAAAAGCCTTTGAAGTACTTGCTAGTCCCTCATCCTTCAGGTGAAAGGCACTCAAAAGCAAGAAGCTGGGAGGGAATCTAAGCGTACATAACTGCAATCCAACCACCACCAGCACATCAAAGGTTTGACCTTTCTGCTCCAGAAGCAAGTCTTCTGAATGCTTTACAAAGCATATTTAAACACAGCATCAACTTAAATTCTCAAAGATCATCTCATTTTTACAACTTCAGCCAGAGGCTGAGACTCCAGCTTCATTCATAACTCTGAGGACCACTGTCAGGAGCACACTTACACACATCCATGTCCCCAGGAGCACTGTGGAATGGTGCAGCTACACACCAGAGAGGGTCACAGCCAGCACCACCTGTGTAGGAAGAGCCCAGAGTGGCTTTAGCCCCAGAAACAACCCAAAACCTTAACTGGCAAAAATGGCCTTGGCTGCCTGGAGCAAAACCTCACACCATTTTGTTTGTTTCCCAGACAAACTTTTCACTCCACAGTCACATCTAAGACTCTCCTAAAAAAACTATGAGGATAAACTAGAAAGATCTTCTTCAGAATGCACCTCATGTCAACCAAACCTTTTTCTTAAAGGCCTCTTAACTTGCTTTCTCATTTGATGACATGGTGACATGAAGTTCTACTCCTTTTCTTTTTTCTTCCACAGAACTGCTCACATGGATCTGATATCAATAGAAACATTCAGATGTTACTTGTCCTGACCACATAGGGAGAGGATTTATAGAAAACTTGTAGAAAAAAAAAAAAGAATATTGAAATTCTCCTTTGCAAGAGAACAATTATCAACATGGAGAGCTCTCCCTTTTTGCCTTTTCATCTCCTGTTACTTCAGTGAGTGAATTAAAAAAGGAAACAATTTTATCTCAGTAATGCATTTAGAAAAACTGCACTGCATTAATCATGCCTCTGCCTGCTACTACTCATCAAACCTAGTGCACATCACCAGCAAGCATGGAGGTTATGTGCTTTATGTTCTGGTGTTCTGGAATCCACAGTGAGTTGAAACCCACAGCAGAGGTAAAGCTTAGACCCATGCATGGACAAAACCAGGGCTGGGATACCTGGACAGCTGCCCATTGAGCTGGGTCACTCTCTGGCAAAGAGGCATGCCAGAGTTAGACCACAAGACTGACCAGCAGAATGCTTTATCTTGCACTCTCCAGGGCTCCCAGAGGTTGTGAAAGCTATCTTTCATCTCTCCTCCCCATATGTGTGTGGGGGCAGAGGGAGGGGGAAATTCCAGTGGAGGAAGTTAACCTGGGAAGAACAATGGCAGAAACTGCAAACCTTGGAGGAATCTGACCCAAACCCACAGCCCTCTAAGCATTCATTAAGGGGAAGAAGGAAAAGTACAAAAGGTTTCTGATTTTGTCCAGGTGTGCATATTAACAATGTTTATGCTGATTTTTCTATTCCTTAGAAGACACATTCACTTTTACTAAAAGATCCAAAGATGCTCATGAAAGAAGAGCTTTGAGGACAGCAGAACAAGCCAGATACCTGCCCTTTCTCAGCTGGAAAATAGAGGCAGTTGCTCCTGCCTAGGAGTGAGACCAAAAGACCCCATATCAAAACTGAGCAGGTGCAGGAAGGGATTTCAGAAAAGAAGCAAAGGCCAGGAGACCATCCACATCCCATGATTCATTTAAATAACCTGGGAATCTCAGGAGCGAACCCTGCTTGAAGGGTTTCAGTAGCATTAGGACATACAATTAGCAAAGAAGGAACACCTTCTTTGTAATGGTAATGGTTTGTTAGGCTTTCAGCATGGGTAAAAAACATCACAGCCAAGTAACAGAACCAGAACAAGCCAACTCTCACAGCTGATTCTTGTAAAGTAAGATAAAAAGCTATCAGTTACCTCTTTAATTAACAGTCTTAAATTCAGAGGGGGACAGCCTGTTCTCCTACAGCCAGTGTAAGACTTATAGAAACTGTCATTTGTGTTTGAATTTGCTACCAGCCAAACCTAAGCCAGGTATATCCTGCTCATCTGACTTCTGTGTTAAGGCACAAACTGCAAGAGCCCATGCTTATACAATGGGAAGGTGAGGAGGGAACAGGTTGAACACGATGGGATACAGACACAGCAGCAGCCACTGACCACTGCCTTCCCCCTGCCACTGGGCAGCAACCCTCACTTTCAGCATGCCTGACCTCCCAAAAGCATAGAAGTCATGATGTGTTCACTGTAATTCATTTAAATACTTACCTCAGAAGACAACTAAGAAAGAAAACAAAAAACCCTAACTCCCCAAAAATCAAAATCTAATTCTACCAGTTAAGGAGTTTAAACCAAAGTGTGCTCAGTTACTTCAGCAGGTAATTTTTATGTATATGACGCTCTCCCACAGGAACAATGCTTAAAAAGCTGTTTCCTTGTCTTGCTTACAACAGGAAATCATCTACAGTCAAACTCCAACCTCCACTAGGTTCAGGCTGGATTAACCCAGGTTCAAATCTATTCCAATGGAATAATACTGTTAACTATTAACAATAATTAGTATCACAATCAAAACCTTTCCCATGCCTTTCTTAAAGATGGACAGAAAGTTAACATCCGTATGATGATCAGAAGGCTGGAGCACCTCTCTGATAAAGACAGGCTGAGGAAGTTGGAGCTGTTCAGCCTGGAGAAAAGAAGGCTCCAGGGAGACCTTAGGGCAGCCTTCTGATGCCTAAAAAGGGCCGATGAGAGAGCTGGAGATTACTTACAACTGCATGGGGTTACAGGACAAGAGGTAATGGCCTTAAAATAGAAAGAAGGTAGGTTTAGAATAGATGTTAGGAGGAAATTCTAGAGGATAGGGAAACACTGGCACAGGTTGCCCAGAGAAGTTGTTGATGCTCCATCCCAGGAAGTGTTCAAGGCCAAGTTGGATCAGGTCCTGGGCCAACTGGTCTCGTGGGTGGCATCCCTGCTCACAGCAAGGGGGTTGGAACTGGATGATCTTTAATGTCCCTTTCAATCCAAACCATTCCATGATAAACTGTTATAGAACTGTGAAAAAACATGGTCCCAATCTTCACTTGGAATCACCACTTTGGTCTTCAGGTGGAGCCAAGAAAAATCCATAAACAGTGAAAATTTATCCTACAATTATTTATGCGGAAAAAGACAAGATCAAGAGTTCATTCTTCTACTATTCTACTATGTAGTAGTCAGGTTCCCCACCAGACATGAAACCTGGAATAGGCTCCTGAGCTCCCATTAGCCAAGCAGCATTTTATTTATTTCAAATAAAATAAGGCAAATCACTGTATATTTGCACAACCTATTCACTAATCTGTATTACTGAACCTCTAATACAGATAAGCCCAACTGATACCATCAGCAATAGTTAATCAACCCTTGGTTTCTCCAGCAACAGCTGCTATGTTTTACTGCTGTACCTACAGAAATACTTCATGATGCTTCATATTCTTCCAGCAGAAAGTGGTACTTAGCATAAAATAAAGCTCTCATAATCAAGCAAAGGAGGTAGGAGAAGAGAAGTACACTCTTCCTTATCTCACTATTCGATCCCAGAAGATGGCTACAAAACCTAACAGAGTTGGCATGGATGTGGGTGAATACTTAAAAATAGCGAGAACTTTTAACATGTCTAACTATTCTCTTCACCAACCTGATCATCTACATTCCCCAGCCCACAGAAAAAAGGACAGGCATTTTGTAGCTGTTCCAAAATTGTCCTGTTTTACTTCAGAAGGATACCTACAACTATTTTCCATGCCTTTGCTAGTTTTGAGGTTGTGAGTTCTCATGCATGTATTAATAATCAGTATTTTCATGCTTAACTATCAGACATGAAACCAAATTGTGTCCTCTCTACTTGATGAATTTAATAAAGAAAGAGCAGAGTTGCATAGGTACAAGCAAAACCAGAAGAAAGCCTGAAGAGTATTTTCTAACAGGCAGGTCATTGTCAGGAGAAACAGTAGACATTTCTTAGATTCAAGGTATAATGTATGAGGTTAAAATACTATCACTTGTCTTCCCCTACAAACAAAGTCACTTGAAGAAACTTCTTTATGTGATCAAGTTGTTACAAAATAGCTGTGATTTATAAATGATTATTTTGCTCTGCCTTTTTTCAAAGAAACACATCTCAATGGACCAGTACCAACCCACAACACAGCTTGTTTTGGTGAAAAGATATGCTAATAAAAAATACCATGAAGTGACAGAAATTGGTAACTTTTACACGGCTTCAGTGATGGATGTGCATGCTGACCTGTATTCAGGAATAAACCTTGGAAAGGCTAATGCAGAACAAACTTTCAAGCTTCTCCCCACATGCCATCACTTGGACAAACCCTAGATGCTGTGTTATAGCTCCAATTTCACATTACTTCATCAAGTTATCTCTCACAGTGCATTGAAAGTTGAAACCACATTTCGATTCACATTTAATGCAATGACGGATACAGCCACAACAGGGAGCAAACACACAAGATAAACAAGTGTAAACAGCACAGCATTCTCCAGGGAGCTAAGGCAAAAGCTTAAACAGTGATTCCGATTCATACTTGGAGAAGCAGAACTTAAGTGTCACCCCAGATGGGACCAAATAACCCACCACCAAAGAGTTAAACTGTTATCTAAGATACCTCAGTAGAAACCCACAGCACAGAAGAAAAAAAATCATCTCATGAAAGTTGAAAGTACAATTCTGTCCCATAATTGATCTAATCCTGTAGAGTGCTGCACTCATCTAGTGCACAGTCATTTCTAAAGGGCTTATTAAACAGCCAAGCTATCAGAGTTAATTGTCCTGATGATCAAACTTTGCCTGTAATTCTGGGGTTGTTACTGTGTCAGGTCAGTCTACCCAAGAATCTGCCAAATAGGGTTCCCACTGAAGCTTGACTGTTCCCTTGATTAAGGGACAGTTTGTGTATTGATTGTTGCAGACCTTGTTTGTCAAAAGCAGCTAGAATCTTTATATCATGAAACCATTAGAAACGGCAAAACAACGGGGGAAGCAGACAACACAGGTGGTGTATACCAGGACAATCAAACTGTAACTGTTTAGAACAATATATTCCACTTTCCCCTAAAGCAGAGAAAACGTGAAACAAGTTCATTTAAATTCCTAGAGGCAGTTCTATTAGCTGACTAGGCTATTAATATACTCATTTTCACATCAGGTTTACAACAGGAGAAGAAATTACAACTTCCCATTTTTTACAAATTCTCTTTATAAAAATGAAACAAAGCAAACCCACTACTAGTTATCTCATTTGCTGTTTATATATCTATGTCTATCAGAAAAGTATAACATAACAAGACCTTTACGACGAACCTTTTATTACTTCAAAACATTGATATGGATATGACAAAGCTGTTGCAAGGTAGCATTGTGCTCCAACAGCCTGCTTTTGTGATAAGGCAAAAATGAACAACAAAGGTAGAATAAGTCAAGTGCCCCAGGTTAGACTCCTGGCTAAAATCTCAGTGTTAACACTGAGGAAGAGATCTGATTTGTGCAAAAGTACCGTTGTGATCAGATAAGGCTGTGGAAATACTTGCGTGTAGGAGAAAAAAACCCAACAAAAACAAAACAACTAAAACACCACAAGATAAAATAAGGTTTCCTTTCCCTGCCTTAGGGGTCTTTAATCACTTTGAAAATAACAGCAGTCCCAGACAGTGTATGAATATGGAAAGATGGGAATAACTGTTCATCACTGAATTCAGATCCCTGCCATCATCCTTTTTGGCTGGTTAGAGAGACTGGCCTGGAATAGAAAGGAAAAAGATGACTCCTACCTACACAGACTTCTCTTTCTGGACGGTATGCCAGGCTTACCCTGTATCACCAGTTTAACCCAGTGTCTCCAGTTAAGTGATCAAACATCTACATGGACCTGAAAGGTTTGGGGTGCAGGTCCAGCCAGACCGCTCACATACCAGCTGTTTCCAGTATCCCTCCCCTGGTCTCAGACCCCTTCAGCCACTCCATCAGGTCAGCCAAGACTGACATTATCTCAGACTGCACCCTGACTAATGGCTAAAAATTTATGGAAGTCAATGCAGCTCTCTCTTCTTCCTTTCTCCTTTAGAGAGTAACTGCAAGGCTGCAAGGAGAGAAGTTTCAGTTAGCAAACACAGGAGACTGAAGTGTTTTTAAATTAGTTTTCCAATTGATGAAGCAGCTGAATTAATTCCCCCTGTGACACATGATCACTAGTTCACAACCCAAGAGATAACTGGGAAGTGCACAGACACAGAGAGACTCTTGCAGAGGTAGCAGGCCGCCAATTGTCTTACTTGTCATGTCAATCTACACCTTCAGATCAAGTACCAAGCACACCTCATGTTAACTGTGTTTACTTTTAGGAAGCTACAAGCCCAAAATATGCTCAGCAGCTCCTCTCAGTAAAAAAAAAAACAAAAAAACAAAACCCAAAAACTTAATGGCAACTACAGCACCAGGGTTGGAGGGGTGCACTTGATCACTGCCTCCATGCGAGAGTCTAAGCAGCAGTGTTTTCTGCACAGGTGCTAGAATTTCTGTTCTTCAGAAAGCAGCCTGTATTTTAGCATAGCTGCGTGATTATTAGGTTTATGAGTACTAATGTATATTTCCTCATTTTGCACAAGTACTTAAAATGCTCAGTAACATGCACAAAAATCCCTCACTGAGCTTCGGGTCTCAGCCCAGCATTTGCCCTAACAACCACCCCACAGCCCTTCAGATGGTCTTCACGCTTTCCACTTCTGTTGGCACAATTCCTGCCCTCCTCTCAGCTGTCTCCCTGAAGGATACAAGAGTCTTATCTGTAAAGCTAGAGCAAGAGGAATAGTTATGAAGTAAGTTTTTAAGATGAAGAAATAAATTACTTGTAATGAAACAACTAAGCTAATATGTAACTTTGGACCAAGAAGCACGGAGGAACTCTACCAACAACTGTCACATATGCTACAAAACATTCAGAAGCAGCTGACCAAAAGAATAAAAAAATGATTATTAAAATATATACTGTGAACAGGACACCTCATTAACTTGACATACACTGCAAGAAGTTTTTACTAAGTATGCTTCATGTTTCTATTCTAAGAGTAAAGATATTACCTCTGGAGACACCAAGTTAAAAATGGTTGTAGTAGGAAAAGCTGCTTACAAATCAGAAGAAAAACACTGCTTTTTCATTTCTGTAGGCACTGCCTACCTCTTTACAAAAAATAACTCAAACTTGTCTCAACATCATCCCCTGCAATACACAAAAAAACCCAGAAACAGAAAAATCAAGGATTATTGACAACAAGGATTTGAAAAATGATGGACAGGTTGTTAGATACCTAGATAGTTCACTTCTGCCAGTATTTAACTTTTGTAGGGCTCCAGAAACTGGTTTGTCACACTGAATTTTTATAGAAGCGTTTTTGCAGTACCAGTAGGTATCAGAGTTTTCAAACCACCACCAGAAAGGACTGCAGCCTGGGGACCAGGAGGTGGGCAGGTGAAGTGAGGCAAAGGAGGTATCAAGTCAGCTATATCCATCTCCACTTCTGAAGCCATGGACTCTAGTAGTAATTGAATTCAATACCAGCTGGGGAAATCCTAGTTTCATTAATTATTTCCAAAGAATGTATAAAGTCCTCAGTGGGAGAGATGCTATCAAGTAGGAACTGAAGCAGCACAGGAGTAGAAAGGAATTGTTACAAAGCATGGTAACAGAGAACACAAGAGGGTTTGTACACAAGGACATATGTCTCTTCAACTCCAGATTCTGACAGACCAAAAACCAAACAGATTTTGTGACAAAGAGACAAACAGATAAACAGAATGATTGTTAGCAAGGAGAAGAAAACTTTTCGAAATTATTTCATTTAGCATTTTGTTAATATTTTCATTGAAATGAAAACACCCCACATGATATCAAACACTGACCTGTCTAGTCAAATATGGCCCCTCTTGAAATACTAGTTTTGTTTCAGATTTTTAATGGTATAAGAACTATTGTTCTTCAGAAAAATAACCCAACAGTTCTTTCAGATCTGCACACTGCGATTATTCCCTATGGTTAAGTAATCATTGACCACCATCTTCCACCAAAACAAGCCATAGCTGCAGTCATTCATCTCACAAAGGGGAAAGAAGTCACAGCTGTGTTAGCTTGTTTGGGGAGAGGAAGAAGACAAGAACAGAAAATTCAGGAAAAAGAAAGAAGAGGCACCCATATCAGCCTTTCCTAGGAAGTCCTGCCTTTCCCATAATTTGCATCTTTTCTCTCCTGCAGTTTTGCCCCAGAAAATAACATCCTCTTGCCTGACATATACACGGAAAAAAGTCTAGTCTTCAAGATTTTCTGAATCCACCTAATTTTCCTGACTTACTTGTAAAGCCTTTTTTTAACCTGAACAAGTAGCAGGAGCTGCCACTAAAAGCTGCTGTTGTTGCTATGCAGGAAACTGCTGCCCCAAAGCACACAGACCTTCTGTGCAAAAGAAAGCCAGGAATATTTGTATTTGTGACTTTTGTGGTTTTGAGAGAATGCTCAAAAACCAAGATAAGTTTTATATACTTTTCACAATGCTCCCTGCAACAAGGAAAATGGGTGGCATCCTGCTGCAGAACTAAGTTCTGAGTTGTATTCACATTTCTAAGAATCAAAACATCGCTGCCTGAGAACAAACATGGCTGCGTTCATTTCCTAATAAACTCATGTTAGCTTCCTAATAAACTCGGCAATTTTAGATTTCTGCTCACGTGTGTCTACTTCTGACTCTTCTCCCCCACCCCAATACACTATAGGTTTTTGAACCTATAGAAGAAGAATCATAAAAACTGAGAACTTCTGGCAACACAGTAGGACAGAAAACCAGCTTGATGGTTCCCAAAAATGGACTTTCCTCAACCACTAGGATTTCTAGTACTTGTTAAAACATGTCTCAGAACTTCCCTTCGTGGCAAGAGACTGGGTTCAGTGACCTCCTCACCCCCATATTCACAACTGGATAGGGAGGGATGGCAGAAGCATCCCTCCAGAGCTAGTCCTTGGCACTCCCCCATGCCCTTTATGTTCACACCTGCTGTCCCACTGTGTGCCTGTGCAGCTCCATAACTTCCTACAAATACAGAGGCTTACTACCAAGTAAGTACCAAGTAAGTATATTTTAGTACCGAGTAACTTACAATATTAACATTAGGATGGCACATCTGAAATTCAGTGGGTTAACTGAATGAAAGCCACTCTGACTTTCTTTCCTCACACACTCCATGTATTCCCTACATAAACTGAAGGTGACCTAGTTGAAACAGCTTAAAGAGCATATAAAAGACTAATTTTTTTTTGGTCAAACTTCATTTGAGAACAGGCTAATTCACTTAAACAGCAAGAAAAAAAAAGTAACTAAATAAATCTGTTAGAATTTATATTAAAATATCAATGGTGTGGTGAGGCACTGCAACAAGTTGCTAGAGAAGCTGTGGATGCCCCATCCCTATAAGTGTTCAAGGTCAGACTAGATGGGGCCCTAGGCAACCTGATCCAGAGGGTGGCATCCCTGCCTATGGCAGGAAGGCTGGAACTAGATTATCTTTAATGTCTTTTCCAACCCAAACCATTCTAAGAGTCTGTAAAAATATAACCTTTCAAAACTGCATCACTCAGGTAAAAATGACAAATACGAAAAAGCTAAAGGATGTTTATACTTAAATCCACAAGTAGTTTGCTGTTAAGCAATGGTAAGGCATTATCAAGAGAAAGTTTAAGAATATTTTATTAAATAATTTATATTTAATGAAATATTTTTTTATTAAAGGTGAAAGTAATAATTAGCTGTATTCCTACGCATAGGGTAACCTAATTATAAAGCCATTTTTAACACTGAGGTCTTTGGAGTCTACTTTCAACCTCTACTGAGGTACCTGTCTAGTAAAATGATTTAATGTAATTATGGAAAGAATTATAGAAGACTGAAGAAAAGACTCACATATAGTTCAAGTGGAATAGAAGTGCCTGAGTCTCTCAACTGACCAATGATTCCCCCAAATGATCACTTACATCTCATATTTTCATATGCAGAATAATTATGCACAATGAACAACTTAATATATAAGAGAAAGTCTGACAAACTATATAAATCAAGAAAGCAATAAACATTATTAAAATTAGGAAAAAAATACAAACCCCCATACTAGTGCTAATGTTCATATGCTCGCACATTTTGTGTCTCTGAAGTACAAATGGTTATGCTTAAAGTGAAAATTACAGTTCAATTTCTCATTTGCAAAACTGTATCAGTAAGAAAGAACAGACTAGCAGACTACAGACTACACAGAAAGAATGATAAAACAGATCATGAAAGCATTTTTTAATGTGCCCCTTCAGCCATTTCTGCACACCAAACCTCTAAAGAAAATTATTAATTTCTCATTATAGAATATAAATGTCTTGCAAGTAAGAATGTCTTTTTCCTAATACCAGCTTAATTTACCTCAAAGCACAGCTCTTAGTGATTTTGAGTACCAAAGGTGAGTTAACAAACTGAGTCCGAGTTGCTGCAGTAAGTGGTCATCTGTGAGAAGTCCCCAAGGACTTGGCTGGGATCACCCTGGAGGGGGCCCTAATAGTACCAGGAAGGGGAAAAACTGACAACACAGTCTTCTACTTTCACTATTACATTATTCTCTCTCATCTCATGGCTCCTGGACTCATGAAAGTTGTAATAATCCTCTACTCCTCAAAAACATTTCTGTGGGAGAGTATCAGCTTCTACACACTTTTGTCAGCAAGGTGGAAATCGATCCATCACACAGAGGGGAAAAAAGGTAACTCTAGATCAAAGGGAATAACTACTAGCAGTAGCAGACAGTTACCTTATGCTGATCAGCTGCTAGGGAGATATGTGCCAGGAGAAATCACAGCCCAGGCAGAGCACATGAAGGGAGCAAGCAGAGCCCTGCAGCCTCAGCTGCAGCCTGCAAGCACCCAGCCTCTCCTCTGCCCTGCTGCCTCTGCTGCCTGCAACTCTTCTGGTCTCTCTGCACCAGGATTTCCCACACACCACTCTGGCCTTATTCCTCACCAAGCAGGACAGTCAGCCTTCCATCTCTGCATCAGAAGCCTTACTGGATGTCCCCTGGAAAGCAGGCTGCCTTCAGAGACCATGCTGCAGCACAGCATCCAGAAACAAGGTGCCCTGTCCCACGCAATTTAATCCACCACAGCATATTACAGGGGTCTAAAATTGCCAACATGGACAAAATGTGCACCTAGTTTAAGTCCCACAGGACTGGAACACCTCAATGTTGTAAGAATTAGTGAGTTAAGCCACTTAATGAAAAAATCTGCAGATAATATATGATGAAAAACTGCAGTTAAATACTTCATTTCCTGTGTACAGCATTTGTAAACATGAAGACAGAAATCCTGAATTACTGAGTTCCTCACTGAAACACTAAATATTTTTAGTGAAATAATCTAAATGTGATTTGTTGGGGTGGGGTTTTCTTTTGTTTTTTAAACTGCAGGAACAACCAAGTAAGTGGGTTTCTCCAAAGTTTACTCTCGGAGTTCTTCAAATTAACCATACACTGGAATTTCCCCCATAGATTCAAGGAAGATGGAACACTTGCGTTTGGAAGAAACCAAGAAAATCTAGAAGTCTGGGTTAGGATTCTTCAATCCTAACAGCAGACAATAATTTGCACCTGTGATGCAAAAAAAAATAAAAATTTTAGTATATTAAAAATACACTTGCTGAACTCACAAGGGACTTCACATGATTTTCCTCCTTAGCTATGACAGCAGACAAATATCTTAGGATGGAAGATGTTAGATTCACATCCTTCATGAGACTAGACAAACTGCATACATGCAGTACTGACTACCCCACAACAGAAGTACTTTTAAGAGATTAGAAAGCAAGACCCATTAAACTGTAAATTCGAGTACAATACAGCAAAGAAAACCAGGCCAACCTGCAGAAACTGCTCAAGATCTAAGCAGAAAAATGGAACAAAAAGCAACAAAAAAAAGTCCACGAGTAGACTAGGACTTTTACTTAGTCCCCACTAAAGATGGTAGCATCACAATTCTGCCTGTATTCCAGAAACTTTATTATTACTGAGGTGTGCAAATGAAGAGAGCAGAGAGGACCTAATAGCAGGAGTCCAATCAAATCCAAAAGGGAACATGAAAGGAGAAAGGAAGCTATGCAAAATGTATATTTTTCCACTTTAATTATATGATCTGTAATTTGACTTCAGTATGAGAGCTTAATTATCATCACATTCATATTGTTACCATAATCAGTGCGGTTCAAGGAAATTTTAACAATCAGGTACCAGTTCCCCAAATTTACAGTTTTTGTGAAAAAAAAAAGAAGTTTAGAATTTTACAAGTTTGCAACTAGTTTCACATGAAACAATACCAAAAAGCATCATGTTTTTTCCAAAGAGTTGGGACAAAACTGATTTTTAAAGTAGTGTGACCTGGAGCTACAAGTAGGCATGATTCCAAGGATTTTTCACTGTGGTCACCATAGGACAAGTATGACTGATCAGCTCTCCTAATTCTGTATTTTTCCAGTTTAAAAAAAACCCCAAAAATCTATGAACTATTCTTGTTTGCTTGGGTTTGCATCATGTAGCATCACCACAACTAATTTATCTGTTGAACAACCCAAGACATGATATATCCAGAAAATTCCTCTAAAGCCTAAACCCCCACAAACCAATTTCTAAAATGTGAATAAGTGGTGAAAGCAACAGTATGCTAAAGCAACACTAAATTTCTTAATGCCATGTGATGTGTTCTGTAAGTTGGGTAGTGAGAGCTTCTCTGTTATTAAAAAAAGCCTTTTTTTTTCTGGTCTCATTAGCGCAGCCCTACCTGCCTAGCTGTATCAGTCACTTCCTGCACAAGCATTTGAACACCTACATGGCATAAAAACACCTCTTAATCCATCCAACACAGTACACAGGTTTAACTGAAACATTAAAGCTGCAGTTGGAGTAAACCTGTCCCCTGTGCCATCACACACAGGAACTCTACTGCTTCAGAAAGATTAGATCTTTTTCCCAATGCCCTCCCACTGCAAACCAAATTCTGCTCAAAGAGAAAGAGAGGAGGAGGAAAAAAAGAAAGGAAAAGCAGATAAATTAAGTCTTAATCTCATGGTTATTCCATTTTCTTCTTATAGAGCTTGACAGGTAAGAAAAGGGAGAATAAAATCTATCTCTTCTGCTACTTCAAGGAGATGGGAGGGTGTCTTCCAAAATCTTTTGTAAAAACCAGTGCAACAGTAAGATAACTACTACATGCTTTTGTACTTCCAATTTTCACAACCATTCTACTTTGCAACCAAAACTATCCATATAATAGAAGAACACGACTATCGAGCTCGATCTTCAAAACCAGTGTGCTGGAATCACAGTTGAGTACCAGAGTAACATAGGCTAGCCCAGAACTTCCGCCAGCCACAAGTAACAACGCTTCCCAAGACCATTCACTGCTTTGAACATAGGTCAGTCCCCTCTCTAGCAGTGTACAGATTAGCAAGGAGCAGAGAAACCAGCTGTAAATGATGTGCCATGGAAGTTCGGCCTTGGCTTAAGTGCCTTGGCTGAACAACCAGAGTGACACCAGCAGTGCAAAGCATGGACAGCTCTCAGGGAAATCTACTACTTGCTCTAAAGCACTTCATCAAACAAAAGGAGGTGACATCTAATTACAAAGATCCTCCTGCAAGGAAGTCTCTCTCCTGGCCAATTAAACACTGCCAGGAAGAAAAACAAGACAAACACTTCAAGACAACAGAAATAAGCACGAAGTCCACAACTGAATAATTTTCACTTGAATTCCACTGATGAATAATCTACAATGTGACCAAGTTTGCCTCAATTCTATAAACCTTTTCTGAGTGGCACTACAAACACCATACGCAATAGGATCACCGTGAAAAGGAAACTGCATTTTAAAAAGCTCCTGACAGCAGAAAGGAAACTTAGCCAGGAAAGGGAAGAAGAAAGAGAGCACAGTTTGGAAGCTGGTGAGAACAGAGGTCACTCTCCAGGATCTTTACAGCACTCACTAGATAAGCAATATACCTTCTGAAGAAGCTCAACTTCCTGCCATAAATAAAGGTTTTATAACCCACTCAAAATATGTATCAGCCAGCCATTTACTTCATTTAATCCATCTTATTACTTGGACAGTAGCATTGCATTTTTCAGGTGTTTCAATAGACCATGACACAAGACATACTATTATCTGATATATTCCAGATACAGTTCTCATCAGTTTTTCCACCATGGCTTATATATGAAGAAATCCATTAAAACCATACAACTTTTAGAAATATTTTCAATATTTCAATGACTATTGGTGTCAGCATATATCAGTTCTCATGTTTGTGCAAGGTTTGTTTAAACCCAGAAGTAGGCTTGTTGTGATTCAACTTGTGCCTCATATTGATTTCAGAACCAAAATTTGCATCTATCAGTGCTTCCATTAAATTTGTCTTTCCAGACAGACTTCACTAGTGAACTCAGAGACACAAAGTGATATAACCTTACAGGAGACCACTTTAATCTGGTATAAATCTAATTTAACAAGAACTGAATTAAAAAAAATTCTTTCATGCTGCAGTTTTCAAAGGCGCAAACATATACAGAACATTGAAAACATACAGCATGTGTGCATGGCTACCGAGCCTCTGCCTCTATGCAAGATTTATTGATTTTCCCTGTTGATCTAGCTTCTACAAAAAGCAGCTATGAAGAGCACAACAGCTTCAACAGGTTCATCTAGACAGTTTGCAGATTTGTATTTCGTACAGAAATTGAGTACAGAAAGTCAACGTTTATTGCATCTCATCAGCAAAGCCCTCCCTATGTACACCAAGCCAGGCACAGCGCCAGGATGGATTTCACCATAATCCCCAATAAACCACCTTGCAACCACCCTGAGCTTCCAAAGCACTATCTGGCAGCCAACGTTAAGTACTCTTAAGAATGCTAAAATCCTTCTACAAAACTTGTCAGATATTGCTATTAAAAACTGGAAGGAAACAAAAAACTTAGAATGAGATATCAGGAGATAAATCCAAAATGACAATGCTGCAGCCTGTCAACTGAGACACACAACTAAACTACAGACTAACAGAAAGACAAGGACATACAACAACCAGCTACTTCCTTCCAGAAATTTACAGCCAATTTGCCCAGGTGGTAACAGTTAGTTTCACAAAAAAAAAAAATCTTTTTCAAAACAGACCCCACACCCAAACCACATGATTTCAGAGATTGTTTTTCAATGTTACATAGTTCTTCCACCTTAACCATCTGTTCTGTTCATTGTTTTAACGTAAAAGCAATCAGTGGAAACGAAAACAATCACTGGTCTTCGCTAAATGTTCTCTCTCCTAAGTTTCTTTATACAACAGCCTGCATGAATTCCCTTGGAGAGTTTTTTCACAAAGGCATCCTCTATAGCCTAGGTCAACTCAGGTAACAGCAATGCAGTCTCTCCTCTGCTAGCAGAGGGAAGGAATCGCTTGGAAATTGCTCTGATCCAGCCAGATCAGTCTAACCAGAAACTGTCTCAAAAATTCAGTTTCAAAATTTATTTGAGAGCTATGTCTCCTAAAACCAGAGTGAGACGCCTGACTTTACCTCCCATACGGTCAAAACAATGCCAGCTACAGAGCACTGCTTGAAGTGTGCTGCTTGCAGGTACACATTGGGCATTAAAAAGTATTTTACAGTTTTCAGTGGTCAAGAAAAAAGTAATGCCAGACAATAAAACTCTTCTACCGTTTCCTCATTGAACTGCAGCTTGTCAACAGAGTGCACTGAGACACACAGGCAGCCTTACCATCCAGATGGGCCAAATTCAGCACACACTGGTGCCACATGGAAAGCCTTCTTTTGAGAGTACTGAAGGTGCTGGCTTTGAGAACTGCTCTCATACTGCACTTTTGTTCCCAATTTCAGATACTGGAAAGAATCTCCCAAATCCCTCCCTATGACAGAAGCTCATACTGGTTTCTAGCCTAACTTAATTCCTTTCAATTTTTAGAGTCTGTGTTGTGCCAAAAATTCTTTACAAGTGCCTACCCAAATTACCCCCTCCTGCATTTAGACAGAATAGTCACTTCTTCTTCCAGTTCTCCTTGCGCTCAAGTAAGCAGTTCTGCATCTGCGCTACAGCTCTTTTCTCCTTGCAGTCCTTCTGGTTCATGCCATTTTTCTTAAACCTGATTTAATGGGTTTGCATGGCCTGGTTTTGGGGGACTAGTGGGGGGAGAGGGATTACAGGGGTGGCCTCTCTGAGAAGCTGCCAGAAGCTTCCTCCAAGTCTGGCAGAGCCAATCCCTGGTGGCTTCAAAGACGGATGTGCCAATGGCCAAGGCTGGGCCAATTAGAAATGATGGTAACACTTCTGGGATAACAGATTTAACAAGAGAAAAAAAAGTTACTGCACAGTGGTAGTTGCGGCCAGAGAAGAGCAGGGTGAGGATATGTGAGAGGAACAGCCCTGCAAACCAAGGTCAGTGCAGAAGGAGTGGCAGGAGGTGCTCCAGGCACCAGAGCTGGGATTTCTCTGCAGCCTGTGCTGCTCATGCCCCTGCAGCCCATGGAGTTCCACAGGGATGCAGAGATCCACCTGCAGCCCCTGGAGGAGACCCATGCTGAAGCAGGTGGATCCCTGAGAGCCTCCTAAGAGGCTGTGACCCGGTGGGAGACTTGTGGAGAGAGGGGCCCATGCTGCAGCAGCCTGTCCTTGAGGGACTGCACCCTGGGGAAGTGTGACCCATGCTGCAGCAGTTTGGGGAGGACTGTTGACCGTGAGATGGACTCACATGAGAGATGTTCCTGGAGAACTGTCTCCTGTGGGACGGACCCCACTGTGCAGCAGGGGAAGGACTCTTCTCCCTGAGCAGTGGGAGAAACTCCTGATGTGATGAACTGACCATAACCCCTTCCCTGTCTCCTAGTGCCTTCCCCTGTCTCCATGCCCTGGGGTAGGACGTGGAGCTGGGAAGGAGGGGGAGGGCTGGGGAGATGTGTTTTTAAGGGTTTATTTTACTTCTCATTATCCTGCTCTGATTTTGTTAGCAATAAATTCAATTAGTATCTCTAATCTGATTCTGTTTTGCCCACGATGGTATTTAGTGAGTGATCTCTCTCTGTCCTTATCTCAACCCATAAACCCCTTGTTCTATCTTCTCTCTCCTGTTCAGCTGCAGAGGGGAGTGAGAGAGAGGCTTTGGTGGGTGTCTGGCATCTGGCCAGTATCAGCCAACTACACCCGAGATTCCAAACAAAGCCTCACCAGATGCAAGTGTCTCATTCCTCTCTGTACTAGAGCCTCAAATTGCATTCAGGTTTTTGAGTGGTTTCATCATTATCAGCTGCTTGCATCATCTGCTATCATTCACCCAGATCTGCTGTCTCCTACTAACATTCCAACAGTTGGACGAGTTCATACTTGAAAAATAATCAAAAACCTCTTCCTTGCTCCTTCTTTTCACCCTAAGGATAGATAAAATTCTCCTACATGGAAACTTGATAGAGAAGCAAAATGATAAGCTAGTATCAGAAAACTTATCATCTGGTGACAGTTTATTACTGAGGCAATGAAACGGGACCTTTCTCCTGCTCTCTTCTCCTTTCCCCAAACATCTCACAGCTTCTCACTAGAAAACATGCTTCTAGCCTGTGAAAGCTGTAGTTACAGCCCAATGCACATGCTAGAACTTTTCTTAAAATCTAGGTTAATTTACAAAACAGGCTTAAAATTCTTATGGGTCAAAAGCAGTACACCCATGGAAACATAAAAAAATCAATTAGAGTGGCAAAGAATATGCTGGAATAGTCATTATTTTGGTTGTCTTCTTCAATAAAAATTTTTCGGTTTTTACTTATACCAAGAGAATGTATGACCAAGGTCAAAAGAACCTTCACTATCAAAATCTAATTATGCATACCAGCTCTTCCATGACAGTACTGTACCTTGCTCTGTTGTACGTTTTTGAATGTCATATTCAATACCGATGTGCATTTTGTGTCTTTGCAGAAGAAAAAATCCAAACAAAACACCAAAAATCCTAACATGCCTATCACCCACCCACCAAAAAAAACCCCTAACAAAACACAGCATAACCCACACAATAAAACCCCAAAACTCTTCTATAATTTTAAGTTCTGCACCTTTTCACTTGTTATTCAAACAGATTAGGAACAACAAGAAACTTCCTTTGGGAGCTCTGTGGTGCAGAAAAAAATTTCTCCCAAGAAAATAATGATCATACTTGGCATTGCCTGGCTGCAGCAAACTAAATCTGTTGAAACAAGCAAGATCAAAAGAGAGGTTCCTCACCTGCAACAATACTCACATGAAAAACTTCATTTGTAAGACTATCTTAGGAGTAATCTATGTTACAAAACACATGAGGATGCTTTAGAATTCAGCTAGTTGAAAGCTCCTATTTAATGATGCCACATGCGGCAGAGACAGGACCAGTGGGTACCAGCCTGGGCTTGACAGGGCACCTCAGCGCTGTGAGCAGCTCGGAGTAACTCCCAGGACCCTGCCTGTCCAAGAGCTGTGGGTGCAGATGCACCTTCAGGCGCTGGATAAACTGTGACTTCCATCTGGATTGTGAAAGAGGAAATGATGCAGCAACAGGACCTAATTACAGTTCTGATTTCATCAAGCTCCAATGAAAACCCCCACCTGTCACCTTCATGAATATGCCATTTTCAAACGTTTTGGTCTGATAGGCTGCCACAGCTGCCAAAATAAATGGCTTGGCTTAGCACTTTATCCAGTACCACCTTGTGGTGAAATAAACATTTGCATATTGTGCATAACAATTAGAAACTGGATAAGAATAAAAGAAGTAAAAAATGACTGTGAGAGGTTAGTTTTTAAACCAGATCTTTTTTTCTGATGATGGATCAAATGATGCACAAATAGTAGGGAACAAGTAGCAGACTGGGGTGAGCAGCACTGCTAGCTAAAATCACTGTATACTATCAGCTTTAGACAAGTCACCTTTTCTTGACATGGATAAAAAAATAGAAGGAGATCCAGAACTCATTTTAGAGCCTTAATTTACCAGAAGTGATAGCCTGGCCTTGTCTGACTACCTGTCATGGCCTGGGTGAGGTTCTCATGAAGCATTACACTCTGCGATAATTCAGGTAGGATTTCACGAGTTACTTTCACTGAAAGAACAACAAATCAAGCCTTGACATGAAATACCTACTTTGCTGTGACAAAAGCACTCAGCGATGTCCATCAGTAACAGCTGCAACTCACTGCAAGGAAGATTTGTATCTTACTGCCTGGGAAGATGCTAGTAATTTAAAATCAAGTTAGAACTCCAAATAATGTCTTGAAAGAATGGACATCTTCAGAAGTTTGAAAATTACTCTTTAAGTGTTACTGAGAAATACAACACAAATAAGGCTGTATTTACTTTCCATTACACAAATGAGTGAAAATTTCTGAGTCTGCTTGATTTCCACTGCCCTTAGGTGGGGCAAATGGGCACTACTAAATACATGCATACTTTGAAATATCCAGATTTTAATACTGTATTTCACTTTGGCCACTTTGAGGTCTAGGTGGACCTGTATATGCCAATATGCGTAAGTGTCTAACAGCAACAACACTTAGACTGAACTCCAATGTTTCACAACTCATTTTCTGCCCTAACCTCCATATGAATTCGTTCATGACAATAAAACATCACCATAATTCTGTCTGGAGCCCTAACATGTACGTTTTGCAGTTGGTATGTAACACTAGGCATCTAAATACTATGGGCCATGTTTGTTCTTTTGCAGATCCATCCATTCTGAAAAACTCTGAAGTTGCACATTCTTTCTGACTTTTAAGCTGCATGCTAATGCCACAAAGTTAACTAAACAGAGTTTCCAAGCTATTGCACAACTGAACTGCACATGCATGTGAAAAAGCACTGAGCAATTTCTATGCTTCCTCCTGTGAGGCTTCTAAGCAGACAAATTTTACCTGACACTGCACAGGTGCACTGGAATGGAAAGGCATAAGGTGTCCTCTCCCCAGTTAACACTCTCATAGCGAGCAACATTAAAATAGTTGAAAGGTTAAGAAGCCCTTCCCCATCATTTCTTTGCCCCCATACAGCAGCAATAGTACTGACTATAATGAAGGACTTCCTTTTGCTTCTGCAGGTAATTGGCACCTCTCACAGGCACTCTGTAATCGTGTCACAGATGGGATGCTTCACCTACCTACTCCACCCACCCTGATGCCAGTGGGATATAAAAGTCTTCCAGCAGCTCAGTAAAGCACTAACCCATTATTTTCCTGGAAGTTCTGTACTTTAAAGTGTGTTTAGAATCCTTACTATTTTTTTTCTTTTTAAGGCTAGATTTATTTCCTGTCTGCCTCTATCCAATAGGAAACCAGAAAAAGAGCTAGTCCCATCTCGCTTTCTGGCCACAATTTACAAGAATAACTGGCCAGTAATCAGCTGCAGCTTTAAATAGAGGCCAAAGATCCAGCCTACATGGAGGCCACCAGTCTTCACAATTCCCTTTTGTTTTACAAACGCTTACCCTCAGCAAGTCCAACTTCTGGAGCAAACCAATTCCTACACGACCATTGTGCCCTTCCCATCCCAGCAATCTTCTTCTCCCTTTTCTTCCTTCCTTGTATTGTGTGAGCAACCCCCACAGAGCCACGTCACAGCTGAAACAGTTTGGATAGGACTTCCCTTTCCTACAAGCTAAAGGGACAGAGTCGTTCAGATCCCCGTCCTACACCGCCCAAGCTGATACACAACCATTCCTACGGGATCAGGATGCCAAACAAAGTAAACTAGAAAGGTACTTGCCCTTGCTGCCATTCGTATCATATTAGTGATAGAAAACAATACACAGTGGCATCAGGATGACTAAGCCTGAAAAAATGAAACTTTGCCCCTTCTGTTTTCCAGTACAAAATCTTTATATAGTTTCTGCTGTACTTAATAAAAACATCATTGGGGAAAATGAGTGCTCTACAGTCTACTAGGAAGCTCGTAAGGAAATGGAAATGTGATAGACTCAGAAATTTCTTTACCTTTTCATGGAATTCTAATCCAGAAAGTGCACAGCCTTTCTCACAAGAAAGTAAACGAGAGCAACAGCGCATCCCAATAAGGCTGTCAATGAAAATATACATAAATCTCAAACTGAAGCAGCGAGGTAGCATCTAAGGTAAATGTGGACTTAAATGTAGAATCTAAGCCATTTCAAATTTAATTCCAAATCTGGCCTAAACTACTGTTAAACTTCTGACCTTCAGCACTGAAATCCACACATTTTTTTCTCTCTTAGTAAAGTCTTGATGTTTTTCATCCTAATTTTTAACTTCCAAGTAAAATTCATTTCTTTGCCTTACAAAAAAATTTTCCAGTACTTAAAAATTGACTTAAAAATTAAATAGGCTCTTCACCACTAGGCAGATCTGTCACTTTTTCTAGTATAGAAAAAGTAGTAAGTATTTGGCTAATAATATCCTGTAGACAATGACTTTTTTATTTTTAAAATACAATTCACCAAGAAAGTACTTAAAAAAAAAAAAAGAGCAAGAGAAACATAAGCACAAGCAGATAAAGCATACAGAAAGATAGATAAATCTGGGTGGGTAAGTAATGCCCTTCTTCAGGGGGAAGCCTCCAGTTAGAATTCTTTTAAAGAAATTACATCCCTTACAACCCTTAATCATTTTGACAACGTACTGACATCCTGGCCATTTAAAATACATACTTTCCTCGAGCCTGGCTGGTTTAGACAGCAGGAAGCAAGATATTTGTACAAGAAGAAAAGAGGAATGAAGGGCCAAGAGGCCCCAGAGCAGTTGGAAGAACAGTTGTTCTGGGTGGAGAAGCAGGAATGGGGCAGAGGTGAGCTGAAGTTCTTCCCAACCCTCATTTAACTCCTTCATTTCTTTTGTTTGGGCAATTAAACACCAACAACTCAGTTTTCAACTCATTTAATTTTACATTCCCTGGACTGATTCCATACCTGTGCCTGGTAGCTCCTGTGAACAGCTGGTGGGAGCAGTGGGAGGGAAGGCATGCAGCAGATGATCTCCTGATGGCTCAGCTTGTCTGTGGTCCCCAATGCCAACACCACCCACAGACCAGCGAGGTGCAACACACTGGCTGTGAGAGACAGCTGACAAGGAGGGCTTCTGCTTCACAGAAATTACACACTTTCAAATTAGGTTTCAACCCCAGCTAAAACAAAACCGGTTCTCTATCTCCCACTGCAATTTGCCATTCATAGGAAGACTTTACACTTCAAAATCAACTTTACTATAAACACCAGTGAACTCATGGTATTGCTGTAGCACCCACCATTTACCCCCACCCCTCACTATCAACATCAACAATTTCATAATCTCCTCCCCTCAGGAACTTGGGCCTTTCTCCATTAGCAAAGCCCTTCCTTCAACTGTTCAAAGGTGACACCATCTTTTCTACTCTCAGTATACCGGATTCCCAGAGTTTTACTGAAAGTGTTCTTAGCTGTAAGAACAGCCACCCTCTTACCCTTCACTTCATAACAGCATGGCTAAGAAAGGACAGCCACAATTCCAACTCTACATCTGGCAAAGACTTATCCAAACAAGAGGAAGTCATAGCTAGCCATGCAGAATAAGCTCAAAGCTAGTTCTGCACAGGGAACAAACATACCACATGCAGTGCTCACATGCTGACAGAGCACCTAGGCCTACACACACTAGGATAACTAGGCAGTATTATCATTCAAGAACATTGCTCAAAACTAGTTTTCTTTAAAATTGATTTCAAAGCATTTTCATCAATGCTGGATTTTGTAAACTGTTCCAAACTTAAGTTTTGGCACACACTGGATTCACCAAGAAGCATTCAAGATGGACTAAAAGTCTGCCATGTATCTTGTCAACTTGAAAGACTATTACAATCTTAGAGGTACTTGGGTATCATCCTGAACTGTGACATCTGGCTATGCAACAGCATTTTGGCACTGGCACTGCATACAACACATCAGGAGAACACAACAGACTTTCAGAAGCTGTTTATTGAATATGACAGAGAAGTTTAGGTGCTCCTGCAGCTTACAGGCTGCTCATATCCGACGGACCAAGTCTGTCTGCCATCTCCTCCTCCTCAAGGAACACAGCCAGCTTACAGTGACTGAGGCTGCTGATTTGGTTTAGAAAGCCTGTAAACCAGCAGGTTCTTTTCTCCTCCTGCACCTCTCTTCCTCCTTTGGAAACTTCTGTGTTCTTGCAATGTCAGCTGGAGGGGTGGTTGCTCACCCTGCCATCACCTCCCGGTAGGCAGTTTGCAGCCATCCCAGCAACTCGGTAGCTGGTGTTAGAGCATGGTTTTAGATTAATTGCCCTTGCAAACACAGAGCTGCTTCTGCACTGAATGACAGTGGCCCTTCTGAGCTCTGGTTTGACTCAGGGCAAAAGCAGCTCATTAACCATCAGATGATTCAGCACTTGGTGCCTACATTTCTGCTGGCTGGTTTTCATCAGCAGACTACAGCTTTGAAGATGTATCATTTATATGATACCATCAGGCACCTGACAAGACACAGGTGTCAAGACCCTCCAGCTCTAAGCCAGTACTAGCTTTATGTGATACAGATTGCTCCTAAATTTTCCTCTTTGCTATGCAGCTTTATAATCACATTCCCCACAAAAATCCTGACTGTAACAGTCAACAGCTTTTTTTCTCCAGCTCTTTCAGAAAGAAATCATGCACAGAAAAGAAAGGGGTCAAAAACAAGATCTCTGGTCACAGACAGAGAAAGACTGGTAAGAGGTCCTGAGCAGAGGGAGGATGAACTCCACATTTCATGCCCAGAAGAGAGCAGGATTCTTGTCCCACCAAAGCTAACCATGCAAAAAACGTCAGATGCAGTCCCTCCCCACCCCCAACAATCCTTTCTGATTTACTCATGGCTACTAATCTCATTACAGTTCCTATAATTAAAGTACCATAAAATCTGATGAAGAATACAGTATCCTGTTTAAATTAACTCACCCGAAGTCTTTTAATATAAAAATGACTTCTTCAACAGAGTTACAAGATTTACAAAATAAAGCATCACTAATGAGCACAGGATCAAAACTGGATTATCAAGTTTCCCGATTTGCATGTAGAAAAAGCAAGCACCGAGGTTTCTATAAAACTTTTGCAGCCGTTTTATAGGAAAAGTGAAATGCTCCCTGTGACTTAAATATACAAGCAGCTCAGAGAGGTTAGGAAGTGAATCACTCTTTTAGCAAACCTCTGTATGCACAGTTTCTGAAATAACCTAAGTTTGGTGCCATGTTTAATGGAGAGAAAGATGGGAAAGGAAGGAGGTGAAGGAGATACGGATGTAATATTATACCTGTGAGATTAAGTGTCCTGGCTGTTCCTTCCTTGTCCCAAGTTTGTATGCTGGATGAAAGAGCGCAGAAACCCACAGCTCCCAGCTGAATGGGAAATGGCTCTTCCACACTTTTGACCCCAACCTCACTCCACACATACCTGAGAGTCCATGGAGGGAGAACACTGGCCTTTCAGAAAATTACACTCTTCAACCTCATCCATTAAGCATAACAAACAACAGCTCTGGGCTGCCTCGTCTCCTGGAGGCAGTTTGCTAGGACCTGACTCAGGCTCTGCGGGATCCACACCAGATCCTGAGCTGTGAAAACCACCACACCACATCCTGAGGGGCAAAAGCCACAACCTCTTCCATGATAACCCATCACCCATACCTATCAATTACCACATCATCAATCAATTTCTTTGAGTCCAAACAAATAGCCACAAAATTTTTTTGTGAATGGTAGATCAACTGGTCATAGACCCTGAAGAGCCCCGAGGGCTCTGTGACTATCAGGATGTGAGACAGAACAGCTAAACTGAGGCAGAGGTAAAGTTACGAAATTTTCCAAAGTCAGGCTCCAGATCAGCCTGGGCATTCCAGGCTCGCCTGCTAAGCTTCTGCTCCAGCCACTAAATCTTTGAAGGGGATTATGCAGCAAGGTGCCAGTGACAAGAAAGACTGGACTTGACCTCTAAGGACCTTCAGATGTTACCCTCATTTTCCAGCATGCTGGTAACATGATGAGCAACCTCTGCAGTTGGAGTATTTTCATCTGGCATTCCTTTTAAGAATGCCTAAAACTTCAGTTGATTTTCTGATCTATAAAGGGCTCCAAGGCAGTTGTTCTGATGCTCTTATATATTTGCATAGAAGAAAGCAGAGTGCATTAACAGAGTTTTTCCTTTGCTACTTCATTAAACATCATTTCAGGAATCACAATGAAGCCATCATGAAGAATACAGCTTTCTTCAGTGAGAGAACACACACAGACATCAAAGGCAACACGTATTATTTTAAGTGCTATACTTCTGCCAACATATTCCACATTTTCAGCGTGAAGAGACCACTCCTCCGGAGATACAGAGTCAGCCAGTGCACAGATTACTATTTCTCTGACAAGGAAACCAAATCTAAACTATGCACAATGCTGCTTGGGGTTTTGTTTTTCAGTTGTTTTTTGTTTGTTTTCAATTTCAGGTACATTCTTAAATCAGGCTGATCATATCCAAAAGTACAATCTTTTAAAATTTTCAAACAAAACAGCTTTTCAGCATTTATTTCTTTTGATTTTCTAATAAATTTTCTTTTTAATTTGCTACAAAAAGTGCAAAGTCTCGAAAGGTAACGATTTCTAACCTATACTGGCTTTTCATTCATCCTTCCCAGAAACTCTTCTAATATAACTGACATGGAGAAGCCTTTCTCTCTCCCCAGGATGACTCACAGGGTCCTTTCACAGCACAAAGGAAAAACAGATCACTTCTTGTTCTTCCTGAAGAAATATCACTTTCTCGTCCTTTTCAAAAAGGAAGATAAGGGAAGAACACATTGGACTGTTACTTGTAATATTTTGTTTCATTTTTCCCTAACAAATTTATCAAGCAACTAAAATTCTGCCTGGTCATAAAAGCATCTGTAACAACATGTCCACAGAAGTGCTCTGTGAATCTCAATCCTCAAGATCAGCATCCCTTGCCCCACCTTTAATGCACAGGAGTAAGCACCCATATGGCGATGTGCCATACGGGTACCTTCCAACAGCTCCTGGGATCAGCTTTGCGGGTGCTTAGCAATAGTAGTGGCTTCCCTGAAGGGAGCATCCCTGCATACACATCCAACACCTGGACAATGCTAAACCCACTTCATAGCACATATACCTGGCTCCTAGGCCAGTCAGCTATTCCAGCCACCAAGCTACTGCTTCATTCTCTAAGAGTCCAGCCTAAACCAGGCAGAAGAGTTCTTCAGCATGGCTTTAAATACCAGATCATGTAACTTCCATTACATCACTGTAAACTACAGGCACCTGCAGAAGATAGGGAAGACCATCCTGACATCACAACACTTGGCAATTTCCAGCTTCAATGAAAGTCAATATTCTGACATGTGACCTCAGTGGCAGATATCAAAGTGGCACAAATATGCACTGACAATATAATCGAAAAACTTAATGAGAATTTCCAGTCTACCACTTATCTACAAATCAAATCATTCTGGTCTCTGTGCACAAAGACTCAAAAAGGCTTATTAAGTGTTCCCGAGTTTCAGTGTTAAAGGAAACACACAAAACATAACTCTGACCAGCCAACCCATCAGTTCCCAAGTTAAGCTCTTCACTGTTACCTAAACATATCCAAACTGAATCATAAAAATCCTAGTGAGTTTACTGTTAGCCAGAACAAATGCTACCAGCACCAGCAAATGCTACACAGACTACCAGGGCCCAGAGAGGAGCAAGTACATGACTTCTGCCAGCATGTGCAATTTCCAAGCAGTGAAATGTACTCTGGCCAGAAGAGGCCTGTCAACTACTTATACAGTGCAGGGGTAGGTGTAACCAACCATCCATTCCTTCCCTACATGCACAGCCCAGCAGGAGCACAAACTGCCCCAGCACAGCACCAAGCCCCAACAGGTGTAAAATTCATTCCACCACCAAACTAGAACATCTCCACCAAGCACGGCCTAAAAACTTTCGCTAAATAAAAGCATAAAGGTGGTAAGCAAAGGGTTTAGTTGGTTTTGGTTTTCCCCCCACACACCATACTTCTCCCATTGTTCTTCGTGTCTAGGGTATAACTACATCAACAGCAGAAACACACATGTATTCTGTGGTGCTAAACTAGCTACTGAAAACATTAGTGAAGATACAGCTTAGTTATGAAGCTGCTGATTTTGGTTTAAAACCGCAGTTCTGACTGACAAAACAGTGATGAACATGTAAGCACCCTATCTGCCAGCTACCTGCCCAGGATGAAAAAGTCGTGTTTTCAAATTTTTTCCCCCAAATAAGTTATTGTTCACTGTTGTTAACGCAATTGTTCACCAGCAGTCACACACACACTATTTGAACCTCGCACAATTGGCATAACACCAAACGCGATGTGTCCTGCGAGGACCAGGCCGAGCGGCTGCGCCAAGAGCCCGAACATCAGCAAAGCCCGAGCGGCGGCGAGCAAAACCCCCGGCTCCAGGAGCCGCTTCGGAGGAGGCGGCTGCCAACGCTACTCCACTCCTTATCACTCCTTAGCCTCCTCTTAGAAGAAAGCTGGTGCTTCCAGCCAGGTAACAGCAAGACTTTCAGATTTCAAAGCGAAAATCCTTGTAAGGATGGGAAGAGCCTGAAAACACAGAAGTGACCAGCCCGACCAGCTGGGTACGAACGCGCAGACCAGCACTTCAAGAACGGGAAGTCGCTGAATCCGCAGGTCGCACGCAGGTGGCGGCCGACCGCGTTCAACACGGGACGGGAAAGGCTCCCTCCCGCTCCGCACCCCACGGCCCAGGCCGGCTCGCCGGGCCCGGCGCAGCGCTCAGCCCCGCCGGGCTGCCCGAGCACGCAGCCACAGCCCCCCCAGCACACCCCGGCAGCGACCGCTGGGAAGTACCTGGGAGCTGAGGTACCGCCGGAGGCACTCCTCGCACACCGCCTTCTTGCAGCAGGACAGGGGCTTGATGGGCTTCTCCTCCAGGCACACGCGGCAGCTCAGCACCAGCAGCGGCCCGAACTCGCCCGCGATCAGCCCGGAGAAGGGCTCGGGCAGCAGGTACAAGTCCACCACCTCGATGCTGCCGCCCGACGACAGCGGGTCGTCGCCCGACACCACCTCGCGCCGCGCCGGGGGCTGCCCCACGCCCGGGCCGCCGCGGGGGGAGCCGGCGGCCGCCGGCGGCCGGTCATTCTCCACGCAGTAGACGGTGCAGTACACGTGCCGCCGGGGGGGGCGGCGGCGGCCGCTGCCTCCCTCCAGCCCCTCCTCCGCCGGGGCCGCCGGCTCCCCCGAGCCCGGCGGCTGTTCCGGCCCGGCCGCCGCCTCCGCCTCCTCTTCGGCCCCTCGCCGCTCGGGGCCGGCGGCGGCCGGCAGCAGCTGCTCCCCGCCTCGCCCCGGCCCAGCCGCCCCGCCGCCCGGGACCGCCTCTCGCGGCGAAGGCGTCTCGTCCGGGCCGGGCTCCCGCGGGCCCCCGGCCGGGCTCGGTGGAGCGGCGGCCGCCCGCGGGGCGCTCAGCGAGCTCTGCTGCTCCCCCATCGCCACTCGCCGCCGCTCCTTCCCATCCAGCCGCCTCCCGGCCCCGCTTCTGCTTCCGGGTCCCGAGCCCCGCTGCGCCGAAACCCGCGCCGCCTGCCCGCCCGCCCGCGGGCGCCGGCCGCCGCCGCCCGGCCTCCCCGCCGAGGGGTTGCGGGCGCGGGGGAGGGAGCGGCGGCAGCGGCGGGTGCCGTCCCGGTCAGCGCCGCCCGCGGGGTACCGGCCCGAGCCCGACCCCCATGTCGGGGAGGACGCGGGCAGCCTCCCCTGGTGCCGCGGGGCAGCGCGCCCGGCCGCGCCCCGCAGCCGCCCCGGCCCGCCCCGCGCGTCACCGCCCCCCGCCCGCGGCGGCCGCCCCGCCGGGCGCACCCGCCTTCCCCGCCCCGTCCCGCCCCCGTCCTCACTGACGCAGCTCCTCCGCTGCGCCCCTCATTCAGCCGTAAACACAGCGTGGCTGCCCGCGCCCTAGCACCCGGCACCGGGACCTCGAGGCGTTGTCCCGGGACCCAGGTTTCCTCCGCCGTGTGCCTGTACCTGCGGCCCGGCCGCAGAGTAATGTCCTCTGAGCAAATTGTGAGCGTCCGATTAAAAATCATCCCCGAAGAAAAAATAATTGTAGTGAGCATCATCAGTGCCACTGTGAGAGCCGCACACTAACATCGAGGCAATAGAGTGACATTCACAATAATAATTGAAACTATTAACAGCAGGAGTATCCATATAGGTCCTAAACAGTATTTGCTTGTTCAAGTACTCAAAATTAAGGGGATTCGGGGGATATGTGCACATTCTGCTCCAAGAGTTGGCCACTATGCCAATGCCTCTGCTTGAAGATGGTACCTCCAGGCCTTGACATCATCATTTACATCATTACATAGGGTAGATGTCATGGAACTGATGCTGCAGCAACTGAGAACCTTTACATGGACTTTGCAGTTTCCATCCTGAACTTTGTGTTACTCGGAAGTTAATTAGTTGCTCTGCTTGAGAGGCCATGGTGTTGGGCTTAAATAGAGTGAGGAGGTTTGCAAGTGGGGAGATGACAGTCAGGGACATCATGGCTGTCTGTATGTTGTACCCTCAACCCCAGTGAGCTCATGATCTCAGGATCATGCAGGGAGCAGCTCTATGCGTTTGCCTGGCTCCATGTTTGAGCTCAGCAGCCCGGCTGCTCAGCTGCAGTATCCCAGAGTACAGGGCATTGAGGACACTGTATGCTACCTGTCCAGCTTTGGAGGTTCCTGTGTGGCATTGAAATATATGTGCACTCTGGGAAGGAGCTGCACTTCCCAGAAAGCCGCACGGGGAGCCTGCCCTGTCCTGCTGAAGGCTGGCAGTGGAGGCACCACAGGCTCTGTGTAGCAGCAGGCAGCATCTGCTGGCCTGGGGGGCTCTTTGCCTTGAAAATGCAGTATTTCTTCCAGACCCAATTAGATGTGAAAGTCAGTGTGTATGAATTTGTGCAATGTCAGATTCTAGTTACCCCTCCAGGAAAACAATGTAGGGGAATTATTTCTTTTAAACAATATGTTTTACCTTTTCTTATTTGAGCCTTTAGGGATTATGATCCCGAAGCTTGCTTTGAAAATATGAAGTGTAAAACTTCTAATGATTGAATAAACATCAGAATTTCCTACAGCCCTACCACTTAAGAGCTTGGAGCTTAAAGAAAAAACTAGAAAGATAGCATCATTGCAAGAATAAGAATGTTGCTCCACTGTTAATTCAGAAATTTGTGTGCTAAAGCACAGCAGGGGAATATGGTCCTTCAGGAATTCAGGATGGCGATGATAATCATACTTAGCTGACAGGAAGCATGAAACAAATAGGAACTACAGAACTGCCTGTGCCCCACCAGCCTATGGACTAAGGACAGGTACTTCAGTGGCCTGTGCCCAGCCATGGGCCCTGCTGGTCCTGGATGTGAAGAGTGAGCAGATGTGCCAGCCCAGCTGCCCCCAGTGCCCCTCATTCTCTCTGGGATGGTGGGATTGGCCCTGGCTGGTGAGGTCTTGCCTAGCAGCCCCCAAGGGGACTCTTTCACTCTTTTGACAAACATATCAGCCAAGTCTTTGCAACAAGTCTTTGCCTTATTCTGTATATATTGTCTTAGGCATATTGAAAAAGTATGAAATGGTATAGTAGTAGACAGAAAGGCTTGAGGTAAACATAACATGACCTACTAATAGGTACTGATGGTCTTTCCCACTCTGCCTTTACCCAGACCCATATCTGAATGACCTTAAGGGAGGATTTTCACAAAAAAACCACCCTAGCCCCCCACCAGCCCCCAACAATCTGACAAAATAAGATTCTGTTGCATGGCCCTTGCTTATTCTGCAAGAGAGCTGGTGAGAGAAGGAGCGGTCAGTGAGGGATGCTGGTTCAGTTGTTCCATGCACTGCTTATGAGTGCCTGGGTGCACGAAGCAGGAGTCCATACAGGGATGAACACATGGATCCCAGAGGCTGCACTGCTGCTGACTGACAGGCTGCATGATGTGTCTTAGGCTGGCTGTTGCCTCAGGTTTTAAGAAACCATGAGTCAGCTTTTCATCCAGAATGTGTCTGTTGCTAAAACCTTCTTGGTTTAAAATGTGATTTTAGATCCACACATTTTACACTCTCTCTAGAGCATGTCTAGCCTTATGGAAGATATTAAAAAGATAGCAGCACTGCTGGATTTGCATAAGATAACAGATTAAAATAAATTATCCTACAGAGATAAACCTTTTTATCACCAAACTGTTTGGTTTACAAGAACTTCATTGTGTTTGAGCACAATTGTGTAGAATGGAGCCTAGTTGCTTGAAAAATCGCTTTTCTCCCTGTGATGTACTGCCAAGTCAAACTCCACAGAGATTCACACATTTGAACTCTGCAAATGAAGTATGAAGAAGCAGCTGCCAGGGCATTAATTATCTGTGAGAGATCTCCAGTTTTGGAAAGCTCTATCCAATGTTGTCCACCAGGACCTGGATTTGCTTATCTTTGGGAATGCAGCAAATTCAAGAATTCATTTCTTCTCTGTTAAAATTATTGCAGGGTTTGGTTTGAATAGGTACGTTTATGGCTGGTCCTTTTACTCATGACTGATTTTAAAGTTCCACAGGTTAGAACCAGGGTAGACACTTGTATTTTCAAACAATGGGTGTAATTGACTGTCACAGTTCTGGTAATGCCCAAATTTGGGATTTTTTTTTTTTTAATTGTTGTTATTAATTATTCACACTGAACAAAGAAGTTGTGATGGCTATTGCGTCAATTAAGTACATTTGTCCAAATCTGTAAAATTTTCCAAAGTATTGCCTGAGAACTTCCATCCTTGTTTCCTCTCAGATCCTTCTTTCCTACCTTCCTTTCTTTCCTTTAATCAAAGAGTACTAGCTTACATAAAACTTCAGCAATAGAAAGTACTGGGCTATGCAGCATTTAGGCAAACTGCAGAACTCATTGCTACACACAGTCACTGAAGCAGTTCTATAATGAATTACAAAACTGATTAGATGCTCTCAGAAATTCAGCAGAGCTAAAGCAGTCTGTGCTGTTTGTGTCATATATCTATCTGTGTGTATACTTACATATGAAAGGAGGACTTAATTTCCCAAGGCTGTAATTCCTGAGACTTCTTGAAAATTACTTCTACTAAAAATAATTAATATTTTTAGGATAATTAATTAACATTCATTCTTCTGGGTTTATGCTGATAACCTCTGAGGAAATTTGAAGACTTCTTTTTCTATCTACTAAGTAAGTAACTGGCAGCATGGTACTGGGTGATTGGGTGCAGAACTTACTTTTTGAGGGGGATTCTTGGGCTTCTGTTTATCTTGTGAGGTGAAAGATTCATGTATGTTTTGCAGAAAGTGTAGGTTAGAAAAAGGCATGGACTAGAATAATTTCATATGAACATCCTAATTAGATCAGGAAGAATTACTGTGTGCCTAGTTTAATTGTTACTGTATTTATTTTGAAAACAGTCTATGCCATTATTTTTATCTAGCACTATGGAAACAACCTTCAAAACATAACTGTGTATCTTACACGTTGCCTAAACAGATCAAACCCTTTCTACTACCTATGTGCTTACTGTCCGTGTCTGGGCTAAGGAGAGAAAATGCTTTTCTAGGATTTATGGATCTTTCCAAACAGATCTTATCAATGTCTCAAGTCATATTTTAAAGGGCATTTAGAACCTTGATGCATCCTCCTTAATTGCTTCTCTTGTTTTTGCAATTATTTATTCTACACACTTCTTCAAAGTCCTTCTTTACACCTGCAGCACTGTTTTTATTTTCTTGTTTTTCTGCCTGCATCACTAATTTTTTAGTAAGTTTATCTTTTTTCCTATCACATCTTCTCTTCCTAAAATTGTCACAAAAATCTGTACTTGCCTACAGCTTTGTAGAGAGACTCATGCCTGTCTTTGTGTTCTGGATATTGCTGAATCCAGTTTCCCACTGAGAGATAAACCAACCAGCAGCTTAAGCTGGTGGAAATTGCTTCCTCTCCTCATCACTGAAATCTTTTATTCTTCCTAGACTTTCTTACCACATTATTGTCCCTTATGTCACCTGGATTCATAAATCAGGGATCGCTTTCATCTTCAGCAAATGCAAAGAACCACTTGAGTGAAGGAGGAAACTTACTTTTCGTAGAACACGAGTATATGTTTTTAAGTTCTTGAGGTTAAAACTGAGAAACTGAACTGGGAATCTCATGACCATGGCTTGCTTCCCAGGTGAATTTATTCACTGCTAGTCCCAGAACCACACCTGACACAAGCTACACTCCATGTATCCCACAATCACCGTTTTTCTCCTTAGCAACAGGCAACACCCAAATCATTTATCAGTGTTAATCTGGATGAAATGCCTCGATGCACAGCCTGGGTGCAATGCAGTCATTGTGGGGAAGCTGGAGTTATTTACCACCATCAGCAGCAGTACAGCCATGAGAGCATTCCAAATTACATCAGCATTTTTAGACTCTCCCAAAGAAAGAATCCTTCCTTTTACTCCATTATTTTTATTAATATTTCTTTGAATTTAATTTTGTAGTAATAGTTGGCCACAGGATTACCTGACAACACCACAGGGAGAATAAATTCTGCTGAAGGGCAAGTATGTTTTATAGCTATTGTTGCTTTAATTAACTATGCAGAATGACACACAAATAGACTGTTTTGTAAAATAAAGACTTAGCAGCTACGTTTTTGAAAATATTGTGAGTCATTCTCTGATGTGCAAATTGCTATCTTTTCCTTCTTAGCTTCAGGCCTGAAAAGCAGTTGAACATTTGTTAAAACAATTGTCTACCCTTATTACTGGATTATCAAATTGTGCTTTTCTCATTTTGTACTAGAGGGGTTTTTTGCAATGCTTATATTTTAAAAGGATTTCAGAAAAAAATGAAATTAAGTAATTAACCTGATCCAACATTGGGGATACATAGAACTATTCAAATTAGCTATTTTTTAATTATGCTGCTTTGCTTCTTAAAGCCAAATTTCAGAATGCTTTTGAAGACTTCCTTAAGTTCATCTCTGTAGTTCAACAACCCCCGCTGTTATCAGCAGAGACACCCATTGCACGCTTTGTGACTCCATAGAGACTTGCCACATCTGCACAGGAAGCTGCTGTAACAAGCGGAGCTGCTTTCACCAGCCAAGCAGGGATGGACAGTGTGGTCTTGTGGTGAGGGCACTGGAGTGGGGATCTGGGGGGCCCTTTTTCTAATCTCAGCTCTCTTACTGACCAGTGGTGTGACTTTGGATAGATACTCCTGTATCTCTGTTTCCCCTTTTACCCTTTGCCTGTCTCCATTGTTTAGACTGTAAGCCTTATGTGACAAGGAGTGTTGGCAGCTGCAGCACTGTGACCCAGTGAATCCCCTGGTCTTGGCTGATGCTCGAGGTACTACCATATCACAGACAAAACACAGTCATTTCCTCAACCAGAGTGCCACGTGAAATTAGCTCAGTAATAGCACATTTTATAGTTAAAAGTAAAATGACATATGTTCAGATACTTCTCCCTGTTTTAATTCGTTTGACTGGGGAACACCACATTCACAAGAATTTTTCTGCTGGGCTGTAGTCCTTACTGAATAGCACTGTGTGCTGTGAGGGTTTTACTTGCATAAGCTAACACCAGGAACTTAACCCACCTTCAAACTCATGCTCTCTTTGTGTAAGAACACAAGGATCTAAGCATTTTCCCTTGCTCATATCATGCGTCCAGGTTCCCAGTGGGATTTTACCTAGTATACCAAAGCAAGTATTTAGTAGGGCATGCATGACAATTACACCAAGGAAAGAAATGCCAGAATAAAATATAATTCACTGGCAGGATCAAATACTGTAATTTCTCTCCACAGTTTTATTTTTATTACTGCCTCAAGAAGTAATGCCTGACTACAGTCAGTAAGTCATTCTGCAGAGTGATGATGATGGTTCCATATCATCAGAGGTCAAAATACAAGTTCATTTTATGGCTTTGTCCCTAATTTGCAAGCCCCTGTGCTTTCCAGCTTGTGAAGCTGGCTTTACTGTGGAGGTGCCATGATAAAATCTTCTCAGCTGGATGGAAAAAAGAAGTCTGAATTATGACTCTGCAAAATTAAAGTGGTGATATATTGATTATACACTGAATTGATTATTCTATAGATAGCTTGACTGCAGTGGGGATTGAGAAGCATCAAAAATGGAAACAGGCAAGACAGCAAGTTGCCTTAACCAAACTTAATAGTGAACTTGCTGCTACACAGATCAAGTATATGACACAACACAGTGTCAGGAGCCCCATCTTTTCTGAAGGGCTGCTAAAACACAGAAATTAACAGGGAGTCAGTTAAATTATTTCCTTGAAAGGTAATTTCAATATTTTTGCTGTGGACTGTTTGTTTTCATGGAGCATTCTTTGCTTCTCCATACTTAATCTAAAGGTTGATTCTTAAAGACTTCATTGCATACATTGAAAACGAAGTTGTTGGTAAATGGCATGTATTTTACCTTAGGAATTGCTGTGTACAGCTGAAAACTACATTCTTGTACATACACAAGTAATCAGTCTACATACAACATCACGAGTCTTTTTGCACGTAGTACTCAGCAACCTTGAAAAAACTGTTCTTAAAAGTATTTTCCTATCTTCTCTTATCTTGTTTTATGTCTTGTTTTAAAACAGGCCCAAATGATACTATTAGAAAGTGCAGGCCAGCTAGGACAGTCCACAGACTGCAATGGAAAGCTGTTTTGAAAGAGAAGTTCAGCTAGAACCTGATAAATATAGCTGAAAAGTTATTTGCACTCTCTCTTAGTAGCCATTTTAGACACAACGTTAGTACATCGTGCCCTAACAACAAGGTTGGCTGCATGGTTTGCAGATTAAGTCCTGGATGGAAAAGTCAGAACAATTCCTGGTGTAATAAAAGGGCATCAGTAAACTTCTTATCCTAGAAAAGCATGACTTGGGGGAAAAATTTAACATTTGAAGATACTGTCTGGGCAGAAAAAAAAAAATCTTTAGGCTGTCAGAGTGGAATCTGAGACTGCCAGCAAGCCAAAGCTGCGGCGAGAGCCCTGCACTTTGTTTTGTGATTCTGGTATGCTTATCAGCAACATTAAAAAAAAAAAAAAAAAAAAAAAGCCAGAAATGCCAAGCTATCACAGGAGCTTTCCCAAGGAGCCACTCACGTGGCTTTCTGGTGGGAAATCAGCTGTTGTGATGGGTTCTTGTTACATGAATCTCTGTTCACGAGGGCAAGAACCAAGCCTAACTCATTTGATGCAGCAGCGGAGCACCAAGATAAAAAGCACTGGTTTCACTTTAAATCTCAGACAAACTTGAAATAAATTAGTGGAGGAAATTCTCACCATCATGTTCTTCAGTACCAGTCATAAGTTTCACTTTTACATGAACAGTGGCAGATTTTAGAAAGAAATAGTAAATATAAGTGCAACAGTGTTCTTTCTATTAATTAGATCAGGAGATATCTGGCTACTTATGATTGCTTGACTTAGGGTGATCTCACCTGCTACTTGGAGCGATTTGATCTGCTTATAAGAGAGAGTATAAAAATAAAGAGGAAGGCAACGGTGTAGTGTCTTTTAAGTTTTTGTTGCCTATAAACATTTTGGCATGTGAGGAAGTCTAATGCTAGAAGACTACTGGTTAAGCAATTAATATGGGAAACAGCTGTAGGCTTGCTTTATTCTGAGGATACTGATGAAGTGCATTTATTGAGTACTTCTTATTTTCCAGTGAAATAATTTATCTGTGGTTCCTTCGGGACACAACTATAAAGTAAATGGAATATTTTTTTCAACTAAGAATTGATCTGAACACGGCATTAACAGCATGATTTTGGATCAGTGAAATTAAATTAATGCAATTCAGAGCTAGCGAGGGTAAAGTGGTATAGCTTGCACAAATGCCAATGAAAAAATATCCAAAACAAGATTTTGTTTATTTAAATAAATCAGTTAACATAATGTACTTCTAGATAGCACTTTCTCAGCTTCTTTAGTCACATCAACAGTACAAGAAATTGGTCTAAAATGTCTAAAATTGACTAACTATGCACATATTGAAAAAATGGGTAAAGCATTTATCTTAATGTTGCACGACATTATTGTTTAAAACACATTACATTGCAACAGAAATAGTATACATATAAAATAGACTAAAACCTGGTAAATGAATTCAAGAGGTAACTATCAGTAGGGACGGATCATCAGGTGGGGCTGTTTCCAGTAGAGTTCGATGGCGATTCATGCGAGTCCTGGCATTGCTTAATAATTTCATGGGCAGGGTGAAAATATACACAGTGACTAAAAGCTAGTGAGTAACAGTAAATAAAGAACCAGCAGAGTTTTACAAAGGAGTTTAACTTGACTGTGTTAGTCTTGTTTCAATAGACTATCTCAATATATTGAAAAATAAATTAGTATGTTTCAACATACGAATCTAGTTTGTAACAGATTTTGTAGTGCCTAAAGTCTTCAAAAATAGATGCTTTTCTAGAAATTATCTTTCCATCAAAGATATAGTAAGTGTACTTTGTATATATTGAATAAATAGAAAATGAGACTAAAATCTACTAGAAAAGTCCTTTTTGCTTGGTTTTTGAGTCTGTTTGTTAACAGCAAAACTCCAGCACATTGATCAGAGCTGATAAAAGCAGTTGTTCATTGTCACCTGAGTGTTTAGGCATAGTGCTGCTGCAGGAGTCTGGGCTTTTTCTGTGCGAAGCATGAGTTCGGGTCCCAGCTCTGCTGGAGCACTGGAACACACAGAAGTCTTATTAAGAAGAATCACAGCAATTCCTGCAAACAGACCATTAAGGAAGCTTTTTCCTGGTTAATAACTTTGCTTGCAGTGCAATTTTTTCCCTGGGAGTTGTACTGAAAAATGTTTACTTTCACATTTGTGGATGCTTGCAAAATTTCAGCTTGTGAGTTTCTTCTAGGACATTTTGAAATCTTTATACCTTCATTAAGTACCAGTGAGAAACTGAAAGTGAAGAATAGTAAAGCTTAATTTTTTCCACATATTTTTTATTATTAACATATAAAGTATGTGTGACAGAAAAGGATTACAGATGAATAGCACCACTTCCCCTGTAATCTTTATCCTTTTCCTGACTAAGTGCTATCTGCTAATACAAATTCCCAAGATCCTGACCTTTCTTTTTTGCTTTCCTTCCCTGCAAGCAGGGTAGAGGAAATGATTCCTGTCACGTAGCCAAAGGGGGCATATTTACATGGCTCCGCATGATGTGATGAGGAAATCCTGTTGCAGAGAATTCAGGAGGGGAAACAAGAAGGTTGCCTGAAAAGCCACTTCTGGGACTTTATCAGTACAAATCTCTTTGTTTCTTAGTTTGCTTTCTCCAATTTTGTACATGGAAGTTTCCAGGACATTTTTCTCCTGCCTGATATCTTGCCATATATTAAGGGATTGTGGTGTTATCTGCTATGGATTTTTGCTTTGCAGATTTTGCTTTTAGTACTTGTATTTTTATTGTTCCTCCACTGATTATCTCTTAAACTCTGCACAAAGTAAGGAACCACTGTAAATGCTTTAATTCTGGTCTCTTCTGGTCTACAGGGGAAAAGCCTTCACTACACACAGGAGAGTATTGTAATTTCAAATCCTAAAGCATTCAAATAGCTTTGGCTGTATCCTAGAGGAAACCAAACATTAAGGGTTTTTGTTTTAAAATGCACTTAGTACAAATGGAGTTCTATAGTTAATATTTTCTAGATTGTATTATAAATAGTATATGAAAACTCGGTGTGAGAGCTTTCCTTTACCTAGGCTTAATTCACCAAGGCTAAATTCCCTTTCCTACTGACACTGAGATCCGTAATCAAAATAACCAGTGAAATGCATCAGTTGACTGGAAAAGAAACCTTTCATGAATGTAGAACCTGGTGTAAAATCAACATGGAGCTTATGCAAAAAAGCAATTTTATTAAATGCATGAGTCACTAAAAGCTAAAGAGTGATTGTTAAGAGAGCACCATGGATGTGAATGTCATTCTGCCATTTCAGCCCAGGAACATGCTCCTTCAAGGGCTAACTGTGCCTTCAGCTGGCAGCCAGGTCATATGTGTGTGCTGGATCTGATCAGAGATTAAGAACAAAAACACTTTCTCATGGAAGCATTACTTTTGATCCACAATGCTGTCCATTAAAAGCTTTAAGCTTTGGGAACATTTGGGTCCAGATCCTGCTTCATGCGTCAGAACCACTGCTACTTTTGTACAACAGACCACAGACTATTTAAAAAAATATCTGATTTCAGAGGGGATTTTTTCTGAACAGAAAGATTTTTATGTTTTAGTCCAACCCCATAATTCTGCATACATATTTTGGTCTGTCTCCCATCTGTCAGAAGGACATAGAAGAGATACAGTAGGCCTTCAGTGATCAAATAAAATTTAGAGATCGATGATCAATCAAGATCAAATTATGGTGCTATGTTTTGCCTTTTGCCAGTCTGAGGATATGGAGTATGAGATCCAATTTCCTAGTCTGGCATCTCCAGCATGGCAGTAATTTAGAAACACAAAGAATTAATGGTCAAAGTCTTGTCATACCAGTCAAAGAGACTGTGCAACCATTGCTTATTTTTTTAGTGATTTTCTCTTTCCAGAAATACTGGAATTTATCCAATGCCAAGAACATTTTTTACTTGCTTAGAGATGTTTGGGCTGAAAACCTGACATCTTGTGTTTAAGGGAAGAACTACTAGAACAATACTGTTGGGCAACAACCAAGTCAGACTTCCACAGTATAGAAGTGTACAACTCTTGGAATAAAAAGCTGTAGAATATAATAAATATTTTAGGAAAAAAAAGCAATATTTTCCATAAAAATAATAAAACCAATGACTTTTCAGATTAGGAAGAGCAAAAATATAAAGACCTCTCATTCTGAAGTCCAGCTCTTTCCCCTCTCTTCTTCAGAGTGCAATGTAAAAACAATGTAGAAGTGGAGTACAAGGAAAAAGACAAGAAATAATAAATGTATAAATATTCTTTAGGCATTCCCTACTTTATTGGAAAAAACCCTAACAAAACACTCAATAAATTGAAATTCCTTTTGCAATTTCTTATTAACAGATCTCTATAGCTCAGAAGGTGGAGGTCTCTGGGAGATGAGGAGATAATTTAAAAAGACAAGAGATACAGTTCTAGTGCATAAATTCTTAGAATTTTTAAGGGGGGAAAAATCCTGTATAATTATGGAATATCAAGTTCCGATGTTTATAGGACCAGGTTTTTCCCCCTTGCAATTTATTTTCAAGAAGTGTGTAGGGAATGGTGACCACCCATAAAAGGCCTGAGTTGAATGAGAAGGTGATACTATGGAAAAGTTTACCACTCTCATAAAGACAGGACCTTGGCTATTGGGTCTGTGATTTGGGAAGGTTTTCCACATGCCTCTGGGACATGGGACCAGGGCTCTTCACTGCATTACCTGTGTGGCACCTGCCCCACGTGTGGCCCTCAGCTTGCTCAGCAATGCTGTGGGACAGTAGTGTCTGCACTGGCCCTGCTCTGGGGACAGGACACTGCAGGATACAACACCTACATGTAGTGGGATGAAAGCTGGCAGCGTGTGCTGCTGATGTTTTGAAGTGACATAGGTTTTCTTATACAGATTTGCTCAGTTAAGCTATGAAAAATGCAACTTCAGCATGTTTGACTGCCACTTTATGAGGCCATCAATTTTTAAGAGGGTTTTATGAAGTCTTGATCTGGGCAAACATAGTTTTTAGGTAGCTTCTGTCTAGTTTTAAGAAGAAAATAAAAATGACAAATAAAACAATAAAGATGGGCAATAATAAAAACCCGTAAGGATTTAGTATATGCAAGGTGAAGATTTAGGTTTGAATTTAACTGACAGGAAGAAAGGGAACTGGAGATTTCTAAGATTAATCATTGTCCTTTGTTCACCATAAAGTTCAATTTTCAAGTGGTTTAGCAGTAATAAAAACCCTTAAGGATTTTTTGGGTGTGAGGTGAAGATTTAAGCTTAGTTTTGACTGACAGAAAGAGAGGGAACTTAGGTTTCTAACAGAATCGTTGTTCCTTGCTCATCATAAAATTTAATTTTCAAGTAGTTTAGCCTCAGATTACCAGAAGCAATTTCTGGTTCCACTCTAGATAATGTTGATGAGACAGCTGTAGATTTAAGGGTCGTTAAAGAATTCTTATTCATAAAAGTATGCACTTACCTTTAATCACATATTTAACTCTTATTGAAGCTAATGGGGTTTAAAAATGTTCTTCATTCCTTTCCTTTTGCTTTCGATGGAACTTCAACATTTTCTTAAACTCTAAATTCCCTTTAATATTTTTCTTAATTGGGGACTTTCCCATCTTCCTACTTTGCAGAGTCAGCTTCCAGGTCCTTCCTCTGTGGCAGGCACCAGCCTCCCAGGTACAGGGAGGGGCAGAGAGAGACAGGACACAAATGAGAAGCAGGGTAAGGCTCTCCCAGCTCCCTTTATTCTGTAGTGGGAGATACACTATGGGCACCACAGGCTCTCCTGTGTGCCTGTATAGTGGATAGTCTGAAGCCTCCCTGGTAAATTCACTTCTGAATTCCTGCTCATGTGACACAGGCAACAAGTACTGCACCTTGTTTTTCCTGCTGCAGATACAATTAAAGAGGGTTTTCCCTGAGTTTCTACAGATTTGGAAAGAGGGGTTTCCATTTTTATTTTTCTGGTATAAGTGCATTTATGATGAAGTATCAGTTAGGATAGATGATTTTCAGTCATTTGTCCTCAGGAACCCTTTAGCCCTGATGTATTTTCTGCTCTGTAGGGGATTTTCCACTTCATACATCAAGCAAAACATTCCCAAAAGTACACAAGGGAGTAAAATCTTAATATTTCATTTTAGAAGATTTTATAAAGAGCCATAATGACGATTATCATTTACTATTTTATTCAAAAGAGAAACTCCATTCAGGGACAAAGAAAACAACCAATTTAACAGAGCTAGTCAAATGACTTTCCAGGAACATTAACATCACTGGAGGCCCCTAGTGACTGAAACTTCAAAACGTTTGGCTTCTGTACATTTGTTTGGTGACAATTTGGAAGAGACTTAGCAGTGAATAATCTGAGTTTTCTGTCAGTTTTTCCATTCCCTATGAAATTCAGTAGAGCCTTTAAACTCAAGCATGGTGTATGTCTACCCACAGAATAAGAAAAATAAGTAGGTTAATAGTAAATATGCCTGACTATATTTCAAATGTAAGGCCAAGATGGAGACCCATGGGGTAGTCAAGGAGAAACATGGGTAAATGGATTTTTTCTGCTTCTCTGTAGAACAATGAAGAAATGATTTCTTTCTTGAGACCCATCAAACAGGCATGTTTGCCTAAGTTTTATTTACCAAATAACTGGTGTACCTTTTAAATTAAAAATTAATTTATCACTACATCACTGGAAGGAAAGAACATAGTTTAATTTCATTTTTCCTTTGCTAGACAGTAGATATGTCCGGATTTGTTATCTTAGAACCTGGAAAGGAAGAGATAGAATAGTACAGCTCTCAATTGTTATATTACTTAAGCATTTGAAAGAGCTTAACTTACTAACTGAGTCCAAGAATCAGGTATGCCATACTTCAGTTTGTACCAGCAGTACAGATATCTGAAGGACACTAGTTCCAATGCCCCAAGTAATTTTGCTAAGATGTGCTGTTATTTTGTTTAGAAATTAGTAGCAAATGGCTTTGTAATTTAAAGTTTTGGTAAGACTTTGAATGTAATAGCTCTCAATAAATCCCAAATTGTTTTATGAACTGAGGTAAATGTAGTCATCCATGTCCCGTGTCTACCTGGGCACAAGCATCCATGTCTGTCCTACAATCTTTATGCTGCATTAAAATGTCCGGTTGGTATCACAGGGCTGGCGTGGCTACCAGATGTTCCTCTCAACCTGGTTCAAAGTATTCCTGTTGGCACAGAGAGACACTTGTCTGCACTGTCAACAGCACATACTTGAATGTGCCACTTACAGAACTGGCTCTGCTTGTCGTCTGTCGGTACCAGCCTTTCTTGGCACTGGTAGTGGAAACCTGGGGTCTCAGGAGTTTTTTCAGGACTTATTTGTGCTCCCACATGGTGAGTGCTTGCTTTGCACAGCTAGCTGTCCCCATCAAAGTCCAGGGACCAGAGAACTGTGGTGTCCCTCTCTTGTTTCCCAGGGACCCCACCTTGTACCACACTTAAAAGTATACCCAATCTTGGACCAGCAGAGCTGACCAGAGCCAGGAACATGGCTGTGAACACCTCCCTTGGGTTTATGGGCAGGGTAAGCGTAGGATGGCTGTGACTCTGAGCACGAGTCCTCTCCTCAAGAAGCCAGGGGAAAAATGCTGCGCACTATTTCTGGCAGGAGACTGTCGCGGTTTAACTCCAGCCAGCAACTAAGCACTACACAGCCGCTCACTAGCTCCCTGTTGTTGTTATTCAGTTCCCAAAATAAATTTGTTCTTTTCTCCCACAGAGGCTGAGGTGAAGAAGATGTCCCCGATGCAGCAGAGAGGAGCCTCCCTGCAGGCTCTGTGCCCCAAGGCAGTGCAGAAGTCACAGCACCTGCTTTTGACAAAAGAGTTCCTGAGTAACTAGAATAGCCTGTAGCAGGTCATTTCACAAGAAAATAGAGCAGGCCATAGGCTTAGCACTGCTTCCAGGTTTAGGCCCCCGAAGAAGCCTCATTCAGCTGCAGGGACAGTGTGATCCTCTGCTCCAACTCACCCAGCCAGATCCCAGGAGCTGTTGGTGAGCTCTGCCCTGGCATCCACCCCCCTCAGCTGCCTCCAACAGCACCACAGGGTCTCCTAAGAAAACCAGCACCTGTTACCCCTCCTTAAAGACCTCCTCAACCCACTGTGTCTTTTATTCTGGTGCAGTAGTTTTAAACCTTCAGTTGCACAAAATGTTTAGAGGGATACCAAGGCAAGGGTTCTGCTCTCTGTTTCAGCAGTGTTCATGGAAGCAAAAAAAAGAATTCTAAGTAAGTTTGCTGATGACACAGTTTGAAATTGGAACTGTTGACCCTCTCAAGGGCAGAGAGGCCCTGCAGAGAGATCTCAACATATAAGAGAGACAGACGGTCACCAACCATACGAAGTTTAACAAGGGCGAGTGCTGGATTCTGCACTTGGGATGGGGCAACTCTGGTTGTGTGTACAGACTGTGGAATGAGAAGCTGGAGAACAGCCCCATGGAAAGCAACCTGGGGGTCCTGGTCAATAGAAAGTTGAACATGACTCAGCAGTGCCCTGGCAGCCAGGAGGGCCAAGCGTGTCCCAGGGGGCATCAGGCACAGCATCGCCAGCTGGGCAAGGGAGGGGATTGTCCCGCTCTGCTCTGCACTAGAGTGACCTCACCTCAAATGCTGGGGGCAGGTTTGGGTGCCACAATATAAAAAAGAGATTAAATTATTAGAGAGTGTTCAAAGGAGGGCAACAAAGACGGTGAACAGCCTTGAGGGGAAGCCATATGAGGAGCAGCTGAGGATACTTGGTCTGTTCAGCCTGAAGAAGAGGAGACTGAGGGGAGACCTCATTGCAGTTACAACTTCCTCGTGAGGGGAAGAGGAGGGGTAGGTGCCAATCTCCTCACTCTTGTGACCAGTGACAGGACTTGAGGTAACGGCATGAAGCTGAGTTAGGGAAGGATTAGGCTGGCTATCAGGAAAACATTCTTCACCCTGGGGGTGGTTGGGCACTGGAACAGACTCCCCAGGGAAGTGGTGATATCATCAAGCCTGGCAGAGTTCAAGCAGCATTTGGACAATGCTCTCAGGCACATGGTGTGGTTCTTGGGGCTGTCCTGTGTACGGCCAGGAGTTGGACTTGGTGATCCTGATAGGCCCCCTCCAACTGAGCATATTCCAAATGCTCCCCTGCAGCCCCTGTATTCTCTACATATCTTCTTTATGTCCTTGCACTCCAGAAGATTTCCTGAGAGCACTCCCTTCTCCATTCTAATGGTTGGTCCAGAAGAAGAGGACTTTACCATGACTAGGATCCATGCCAAAGGCCGGTGGAGGAAGAGGAAGGTGGTGAGGATGAGGAGAGAGCATTTGATAGTAGGTGGCACTTACCCCTGGTTGCAGTAGAGTGGGGCAGTGGGGCAGATACAACAGCATTTTCTATCCAGATGAAATACAAGGATGTTAGGCTTGTCCCTGTGTAAGTATTCGTGCATCTGGGCTATAAGCAGAGCTGGTGTCTGTTTACAGTGACCAGCTGGACTAGCATAAGCTTCAATGACTTTTGTTTTCTTTCAGACTGGGGGTGGGAAGGAAAGGAAAACAAGGAGCTGCCTGGGAACAAAATTAGAGTCAGTCACACACTTGTGGGATGCCAGCCAGTGAGGCACAATGTTATTATCTAGAGCTTTTCCAGTTCTGCTGAAACTGGCTGCGTGAGGGATTTTGTCAGCTGATAATCACCAGTAACAGAGAAGAGCTCTGGATGGAGAATGGAGGGGAGATGCTGTACATATGATGCAAGAAACCGTGGGAGAGTCCAGCCATTGCAACTACACTACCCAGGAAGGTCTCTGCCAGGGTGGTGTGGGAGAGGCACCTTTTGATTCTGGCCATTGCCCATCCCTGGTGAGAAGAGCATGTTGGCTCAGCAGGACATCTCTGCACAGCTGTTCTCTTGCAGCTGCCTGTGGCAGGGAACTGGGACTCTGCTGGGTGCACCAAGAGTGTCAGCAGCTCAGCACACGTGTGAACAGTGTGAGTGCTGGCCAGGCTGTGCTGCTTTGTGGATCCTGCAACAGACCTGGGCTTCTATGTCTCCTTAAGCCTAGAAAGTGTGCAGACCACCTCAGTAGGTGGAGATCTAGGTGCCCCATGGGTTTTTTCCCCCCAATAATTAAGGTAGAATGTTCTTTCTCTGACTCTGGTTAGAAGTTGCAGAAGTTACTCTTGAAAGCAGTGGGAGAGACAGCCTAGGAAATCATATTAACCTTGTCATCTCACCTTGCTCCCATGCTTCCAAACCTGGTTGTATACTATTTGCTTTTACTTTGACAACCATATATATTCTGGTTTAGCAGCAGACCAAACATCTAAAGTGCAGTAGTTAGGAAGCTACCATAGAAGTGAAAATGTAAAAACCTTGTTTAGGAATAGGAAACATAATTTGAAGAAACAGTCAGTCTTTGAAGGCAAGAAGATTTTACCAATGTAATTCAGATCCATCCAGATATCTGTTCTGTTTAACATATTCATAAACAACCATAATTAAGACAATGTCAAAGATTGAAGATGACCTTAATTTGTTTAAGGAAGTAAGGCTAATTGTGGGTTGCAGGAAGAAGTCATAAGACTGACTGAGCAGGCAGCAAAAAGGCAGATGAAATTCAATGTATGTATGCCTACATGGCCCCCAGTAAGAAGGTGATTCTTTCCACTGTGAGACATGAATCAAACTTTTCAACCAAAGGCAGTAAATGTTAAAAGAGGAACTGCAACAAGTTGATAGAAGATGTACTACTTGCAAAGAAGCTATATCTATCCCTGAAAGTCCCCAAGGTGGAAATAATTGATGTCTGGAAGAGCTTAAAATGTATGCATTGCATATACTTGTCCTGCTCTTACTCTTCCCTGAGCAATTTTTTATGGCTACTTTTGGCAAGAGCACAATGGGCTAGATGGACTCTTACATGCATTATACAAAATAAACCATGAGCATGTGTAGCATAGTGCTTACTGTTCCTTCCTGTCTTCCTACCTCCCTACTATCCTCCTCTCCCTAATGCAAGAATTATGTAAAAATGCTGATGGTTGAACAGACCTCTAAAATTTTCAGCAGCTGCTGTTGGCAGGAGGGAGGGAAACAAACCCAGGTGTTTCCAAAAGGAACCTTTCTAATTTCTCATGATGGTCCCTTAGCATCCACTGGATGCAGACACAGGCAAGGGACAGAGTTACCTTCACTGAAAGACAAAAGATTACCAAGAGAGAGAACAAATTGCTCCCTGTTAGTGGAATGATTTAAGGTTTTATTGTATACAAATGGAAACACTGATGTAATTGTGAAAGTCTAAGGACGTAGATGCAGCAATATTTGAAGAAGAAATAATAGCTTTTGTTAGGCTGGCTGACACATCAGCAAAAGCCATCAGGCAGTGCTGCTGCACAGGCACTGTGGCCTTGGGCACAGCACCCTTCCCCCGGGCTCGGACGGATGCCTCTGCCTGGGACACACAGGCCTTTCTTTACGCTGAATCAGGAGCTTTCCTCTGAGACGGGAAGAAAGGCTTCTGTGCTGGCTTGTTTTCTGTAACACTACCAGCTGGCCAAATACAGGAGCTCATGCCTCACTTAACTTGCTGGTATCTGTTAGGCATCTCACAAATAAGGTGCCAGAGATTTCTGCACCATTTTTGGATACTGCAAGGCGATTTAGGTTTTTTTGCAAACATCTTCTGTACACAGTTTACATATGGACTTTATGATAGAGACTTCATTAAAATAAAGAGTAGGGAACCCAAGATGAGTAATTGGCAACAATAATACCAACATTTGTATACAGTAGCCAGTCATAGATTATGAAGGCTTCCCTTCAGACAGAGACCTGTCCAGCTCAGGTTCAGGACAGCTAGCACATGCCTTTAGGAGCCCCCTGGGATGAGTAGTATTGCTGGATGTCTTGGGAAGTGGGGACATGGTATGAGACGTGGGCAAGAGCCACAGCTTGTCATGTCTTCAGTTGTCTGAAGTTTGCTCTTTCAAGTGGTGTATATGTATATGTAACCAGGATGGTGCCGTATTTGCAAAACCACTTTGCCCACTGAAGAATGCAGGCAGGGAAGAATTAAGGGATTTACTTACCCTGATGTAGAAAGGCAAGTCACGGCTCACAATGGCACCAAGGTCCTCAGTTATGTCCAAGACCAAATAATTATAAAAGATCTGTATCTTTGTGTGTGTATCCTGTTGTTGTGGTGTGGTCAATTGTCTCAACCATATTCTGTGATCACTGGGCCCCATTCAAACTGCAGCATAAGAGAGCTGTACTCATAGTCATCACGCTGTCAGGGGTAGTGGCTTCAGCTGCCTGCTTTTCTACTGAATTGCTTTGATGTGGATCTCCCACATCTTGAGTGAGCTATCTAATAAGTCACCTGCTGTGTAAAACCTGGATATAGTTCCTCCTCCTACTGTATTTTTTAATGAAATAACCATGGCATCTGCTTTAGTCAAGCTTTCAGGGACATAGCTTGTCTCATCTCATAATAGGGCCTGGGAAGAAAATAAGAGCCAAAATGTACCTAGGTTACTGAAACAATATGTACAGAATTTTTCAATCCAAACAAGGATTGATTTAGCCTTAACCAGGAGTTTAATTTCATCTGGCATTGGTCAGCTAAAAGGGAGGCATCTGCTCTGGTTCTGACCTTCTTTCAAGCAATGGAGAAAGTACCTTACAATAGGAAGGCAAGTCATTCCCTCTCATCTCAGTCCATTTTTAGGGATGGAGTAGGAGGCGGCCACTTTTCTTCACTTCTGTGGGTCTCTACAGTAAGTTCAGGTTTACCTTGCTATGCACAGAATTTCACTGGTGCTAAATATCCATTATTCACATAGTCTCACAATTAAGCATTGTGTGATATAAGTATGCACAGGCTGAAAAATGGAATGATCCTCTAAAAAGCAACCATAAGTCATTACTGTTCTCTAAGAAAAAAGGTAACAGCCATCAAGAATTCCCTCTGAGGCAGAACAAAAATCTAATACACTTCCATGGATTAGTTGTTGGCCAGCTGCTTCAATCTAAAGCACCAGTTTCTCATTACCATATAAGATAAAGGGATAAAACCTGCAAAAAAAAAATTACAATTCTGTGGGATTGGTTTTCTGCAGAAAGAGACATATATGATTCTGTCTTCGAATTCAAAAGACAGAGTGTCTTTGCTTGGAGTGTGCTGGTCCAACTGCATCATAAATATTGACAAAAGAGATCTGTAGTATGTGTTTTAACTCTGATAATGGCATCAGAGACATCTGAAATGCTCTGCCATAGCTGCATTAGTCTCTAAGTTGTGCACTGCAGAAGACATAGGCTCCCAAAGTTTAGTTTAAGAAAACAAACTGTCTGAGCTAGATAAAGTACCCAGCATGTGGGAAACAAAACATCAGCACTTATGTTACAGTTTTGGACAACAGCTCAGATGATTTGTAAAGACATGGTAAGTATTCCTGGTAAATGTTGTTGGGAGCTTTTTTTATACTTGAAGAAGCCTTTATAGTGGATTCCTGTGTTTAAATCTACTGAATTAATATTTGTGGTTTAGTTTTTAGAATACCTTTCAGAAAGTTATCTCATGGTGCAGTGCTTGAGTCACTGTAATCAGACAGGGGATAATATTAAAAAAGTGATAACTTCTAGGGGATGCAACCATTACTGCTACACCATTTGCAAATAAAGTTGTAAAAAGTCTAAGGAGAAGCAACCTGGAACAGACCTTGTGCACACAATAAAGGGACAAGGACGTATTAAGGCAGGAAATTTACTTTTCTTTTCTATCTCTAAACTTCATGCCTCTACTGAACAAATGTAGAATTACCCTGATTGCTCTCCAATTCCCATTTTTCAAGCTGACCTATCTCAGCAGTTCCAGGAGCCTGTTTTCCACCTGGCTTCCTCTTCTGCATGAACTAACACTTATGCCACACTGATCTCATAATCCTAGAAGGTGTTTATGTCACACAAAGGAGTCAAGAATCTTTGTAAGACATATTTCTGCAGTTGGAATATACAGGTAAGATTAAGAGCCTCCATTAATGTTAGAGGTCTGTAGGGCTAGCTATAACACAAAACTATCTAAAAAATTAAAAAAAAATAGCTGACAATAAAGTTCAAGCAATTTTCTCATTATTCCTATAATCCTTTAACCATCATTCTGTGTTCAGCTTTGCAAGGCTCCTTTAGTGAAAATCAGTCTAGTCCTACAGCCCCCTCTCCTGTGCATTTATCATCAGTGCAAGAAATTCAGCAATTTGGTCAGCTCTATAACATTTGTTTCTTGCCTGCTTGTGCAGGGACTTAAAAGTTTCCTCAGTATTTCAGGTTTGAACAGTTCATAGCTAGGAGTGAATTTATAGTCATCCCACTTCAGTGTGTTTGGGAAGTACTTTTAAGAAGAGCATCTAAAATGGAGACAGAAGGGGCTATATTTATTAAAATACTTATGAACATATAGATAATCACCTGCTGGGTTATTCAGAAATGCCTGAGCAAGCTAAATATTTAATCTTCAAAGGGAGTTTATTAGAACCTGTTTATGCTTATTTGTCTGTCTACCAAATGCCAGCCTTCACCCTGGGGCTTCTAAACACCTTTGAAAGTCTGCTGGAGAAGAGCTGAATGTCTAGGCTGTGGTGGCAATATTAAAATAGTTGAGATCAGGATTTAATTTCTCAGGGTCACTCCAAGGTCAATCAGAACTTTCCTAGTAGAACTAGAGATTAGACCAGGGATTTAATCATAAAGCTATATGTAAAAACTAAAGCTAATTTTATGGTTGCATTTACTTTTCTGATGACTCTTCCTCAAAAGCCACCTCTTCCAGGAACTCTGCCCTCTCTGTCACATATGGTCACTGTGGCTTCCTTCAGCCAGGAAGTGCAACAGGCAGCACAACTGTGGCAAACTCCTGTCCAGCCAATAACCAGTGGAGCCTTCTGTTCCCTGGATGAAGCTTTTCTTATGTGCACATTTCATCCCAAAGTACTACATTACTGATTCTCCCATTGTTTTTATGAGATATTTGTGTGACATACAGATACATGCAACAGAGCTGGTGCCATGTGCCTTCTCAGGTCTGGAGCTGTCTCAGCTTGCAGACAACTATTAGAACTAACAATATATGCTACTACTACAACACTACCTTTGGCTTGGTAGCACCAGCATTGCTTAGCACTGTTCAGTACTACTCAGCCCAAAACAAACTGATAGACTTCTAACCTATTGTTACATATGCTCCTTATAGTAAGGATGACACTACCCTTCACAGCACTGTCCCTTACACTGAACTCCGAGGAAACCAAAGATTGGAAGAAGAACAAATGTAGAAGAAAATATATGGAAAACAGAGGTGAAATAACATCTTTTATCTTTTCTTACACATCACAAAATCTTTGCAGAGGGACTGCAAAGAAACTGCAGAGAAAATATAATTCAGTTGACATAGCCCAAAATGAAAAAAAAGGTTTTCCGTTCTGAGGACATGGCATATCAAGTCTGGTAAGTAGGGAAAAGCCACAAGAAGATGTGACATAACTGCTGCAGGTAGAATATCCAAATTATTTGGCTGAAGACAGTCTTTGCTGTGCTTGTGGGTTTGTGATGGTCTTATAGTTTGACCAAGTTTGAAGGAATTTTTCACACAAATTATTAAAGATACTGTGTTAGGACCTGTCTTCACCTGAGCTGTAAGCATCATTATACTGTCTCAATAATTATAAAGACATTTTTAATACCCATAAACAAATTTTCACTACCAACTGCTTGTCTAGCTTAACAAACCAACAAACTATATCAACAGAGCTTCACCCATGTACTCCCCTACTGGTAAGGAGGATGCATTTTGTACCTATTGATCAAGCAGAGTGGAGTGTCTTACTGCTCATTTTCTGCAGAATAACATACTTTATTAGGTTATCTATTCTAGTCTAAAACAAGATTATATCTAAGAAATGTTATACATTTTGCAATTCAAATAATCTTGCCTTTCTAAATTATTCTTGTGTGAAACACTGTCTGTGGGACACAGTTATTGAAAAAGAAGTCACCTTTGAAGAATAGTCACCCTGATGGGAACAAAAGGAAACACAGCATTTATCTGCACCATTAGTGGTAGAAGCACTGTTGAAGATTAGAGTTTCAGCACTTGCCCATAAGGAATTTGGATTCTGACTGTACCACAGATTAAAATAGAAGGGAACATCTGCACTCCTAAATATGGCTTTTCCTTGTAATATACCATTTAAACTGTCATGGCTTAACACCAGCTGGCACCTAAGCACCACACTGACTCTTAGCAACTGAGGCTTTGGTTGGAGTGTGTGAGGAAGACCTACCTTTCTTGACTTGGTCAGACATTTATTGTGTCAGTCTGTCCACAGCTGAGACAGAGGCCCACTTGGAGGAAGCCAGGTTATCTTTGTATTCTTGGAGTTGCCTGGCCTGTTGATCTTTAGTTGGTGCCTCTGTGTCTGCCCAGCTCATGGTCTCCAGGGTGTGAATGTATGACATCAGTGCCTTTAGTACAAGCTTTTGCCACATGGACTGCGTGTGGATTCCATCTGTGTCTTTCAATGTCTGGATGTTATCCAGTTTGCTATAGATCACCTCCAACATAACTAATTCCCTCAGATAGTGGATACCTCCCTCAATGTTGGTCCATTTCCTTTGAGAATCTGCAAGATCTTCCTTGAAGAGATACCTGTCCTTCACAGATTACAAGAGCTGCCACCAAAGACTCTTGCCTTTTTTTAATCCCTTTGTCAATGGCCTTATCCTTAGCAAAGGATCCCAGCTGCTGGGCTCTCTTACCCTCAAATTACTGACTACTGGCTCCAGTATACCAGCATTAGAGTAACCAGATGAGAATTAACTCACCTGGTTGATGGATAAAATTTTCTGTATATCTTGCAGCTCATTTAGGGTAGGGACCAGGTGGCTTTTGTCTCATTTATTATTTCAATCTCTTCCTCCTCCTGTTCTTTTGTCTGCCTTGCTGCAGAATAGGCTGCCTCTTCTGATTCTTTCTCCTGTTCCCTCTTAGAAGAAGTTTCATCATCCCTTAATAAATGAGATTACTTGTTTTCATTGTTCCTTTTTAGTTATAGGAGGGACTTATATAGTGTCTGGTTTAGCTATAGTGTTTGTTTGTTTGTTTGTTTGTTTGTTTTCCCTTTCTTCTTCCTGAGAATGCTGCATAATATCAAGCAGAGTTTGGCAGATCCTGGCCAGGGCCCAGCACAGTGTGGTCAATTGTGCCACTATGGAATAGCTGCAACATTTGTTTTTCAAAATTCTATCACTTCATCATCATCCTGTAGTTGTCTAGGGGTGAAGTTCCAGACCATTGGATGTGAGAAGTTCTCTAGATACCTGCCCATATTCTTCCACATGCTATGCACCCCGTGACCATACTCACATGGAGACTGAGTCATACTCCTAAACTGCCCATTAATCTTGGGCAAAACCAAAGCAATATTTCCAAGAAATACCAATAAAACTATTTTAACTACCCAGTGATGTTCAAGACATTGGCCATTTGTTGTAATGAAGGAGAAAACTTCACAGAAGAAAGTAGGGAAAGTGCCACTCTGTATTTCCTTCACAAAAGCCTCTCAGAGGAGAAATACAGTTGTTAATTGTCTCCAGGAGATGGTACCCAAAGTGTAGTAATGACTTCAGTACAGGGCCCAAATACCAGATTAAGTTCAAGGTCAGTATTTTAATAAAAAAATCTCCCAGTCAAAACATCACTACTCACTACAGAGCACAGCAAACTGAAAAAGCCAACACCAAGCTTTAATATCTGCAGAAAAAGATTGCATGGCACAGATCTGATAAACTAATACTGAAAGCATATGAATCAGTGTTGTGACCTGCAATTGTTAATAGATAAAAATCCTTTCTAATACACTCTGGTAATCTGCTATTATCTCAAACTCTTTGAGCCTCACATTGGGCACCAAAAGAACTGTCATGGTTTAATCTCAGCCACCAACTAAACACCACACAGCTGCTCATTCACTCCCCTGCCCCAGCCTGCAGCAAGATGCAAGATGGGGGGGGAAAGAAAAAGGTGAAAGGGAGAAAATCCATAAATTGAGATAAAAGAACTATAATAATGGCAAAATAATAATAATAATAATAATAATAATAATAATAATAATAATAATAATAATAATAATAATAATAATAATGAAAAGGAAAGTAAAATAAAACCCAAGAAAGTCAAGTGGTGCAAACAGAATTTCTCGCCACCAACCAACCAATGCCCAGCAAGTCCCCAGGGAGAGACCCCCTACCCAACCTTCCCAATAGCTTTTTGCTGAGCAAGATTCCAGATGGTCTGGAATATCCCTTTGGTCATCTGGAGTCAGCTGTCCTGGCTGTGTCTCTTCCCAGCTTGTTCACCTCCTTCTTGCTGGTGGGGTGGGGTGAGAAGCAGAAAAGGCCTTGACTCTGTGAAAGCGCTGCTCAGCAGTAGCTAGAACATCACGTGTTATTAAAACTGCTTCCAGCACAAGTCCAAATCATAGCCCCATAGTAGCTACTATGAAGAAAATTAACTCCAGCCAGAACCAGAAGAAACCCCCTTGTCTGCCCCTGCTGTCATGGTTTCCCTTCTTGTTTTCTGTTGCTGGAGTAGAGCAGTGCCATTCTGCTGAGGCTGCAGCATCACATGCAACTGCAAAGAAGAAAATGTCATGCTTTGAATGAGGGAAGTCTTGACCTACGTCAAGCCTGAGTGTAGGACACCCCAGCAGTGACTCCACCATTAGTACATGTGGATCTATATGAAAAGCTGCAAAAGGACATTTCAGGAAGCACCAATGTAGAGGTCATGAAAAAGCTGTGATTTACTGGCTTTTGTTGTTGGTAAGTGGCTTATCACTGCTGCTGACCCACACACTGTCCCAAACGCCAATGGGGACACTCAAATCACGTGGTTGATTTGACATGAAAGATGATTTGATCCAAACAGCCTGTGCTGGCAGCCAGGAGCAAGCTGCTGTGACTGGAAGCTGTTATTGTGATAGGTGACCTGATATTTCTGCTGCCCACTTGCCACAGTGGAAGGGTCCACGAACAAACTTTTGCTTAATAACTGGCCAGACTGCCAACCTCAAGGCTCCCAGACAGGGGATCCTCCTGCTGCCCCCCCCCCCAGGACCCAGTCCTCTTCTGTACCATGCAACCTGAGAATCCTGTCTGGAGCTCAGACATGTTCTGGTTAGTATTGGAGAAAAAACTGTTTTGGAGAATGTGATCTAAATCAATAGTTTTTAAGCAAAAATTTGGCACGAACTCTTGAGTTTCCTGGAAGGGAGTTTTTAATTTCCCATCTCATCTATCAACATCTGGCCCAGGTTGTGGAGTGGCAGTGTACCAGTGATAACAATCTAAATACCTCCTGCTGAAGTTACTCTGTTTCCCATGAAATAAAAAGTGCTTCACAAGAATCAGAAGACAAAGAAAGCACTGTTGTAGCTGAATAGCTGGGATAACCCTATGTTTTCCCTTCTTGGCTCCAAGGGCTGCTCACTGACTTCATACTCTGTAACATACAGGCATGAATGACATGAATAGAGATGGCTCAGAGGAAGGATAGGAAGTCAGGGATTTCTCTGTCAATATCAATCCCTATCATATTTCTTCTGGTTTTCCTTCCCCTCTCTCCCCAGTGTTTTCTTCTTGTTTTCTATGCTGTAACTGAAGAAAAAGTAGATAGGAGACAAATTTCAGTTTTAGCAAAGGCACAGAATTTTCGGAGGCTGGAATTGTTCAAATACTGCTTTTAAAAATCACTGGTTGGGAGAAAAAACATTGTAAACTCAAAAACTGCGGTATCATTTAAATGTTTCTAACCAGTTTAACTAGTAATTCAGGTATATAAAGAAACCGATATTTCTATACATTACACATTATGTATTTAAAGGAATTCATTAAAAATCATCATATTCAAAAAGTGTATGGCAATGAAATGTAGCATTAGGAACATCTTAAAGACTATTTCATTTGCCAAATAAGTACTGCAGGGTTTTTGTGGAGGGCAAAAATTTTAGTACCTCCTCCTGATATTTATGAGATTGGGGATGGGGGGGGCAGGGTAGAGCAAATATGTATTTTTATCCTTCTTGTTTTTTATTTTCTTATGAGTCATTACTCTCTTTTTCTTAGTGCTCCTTATGAGACTCTACATGACTCTACATATTCTTTTAGCTTATTTATGGATGCATTAAGTATTTTTCAAAGTTCAATGCATTCTCTTCCCTCCAAGCTACTCAAGCCCTTTGTTCTTCTGAATCACTAACAATATTTTACCCTACTCTGATCATTACATGAAAGTAGCTATTATATGGAAAGACGGATACGAGGAATCATTTTCACTTATTTTCCTGGAATGAAAGCCTCATTAACAAGAATAATTCTGCTTTGGTAACTGCTCATTTTGACCCTGGTCTGAAAATATATAATGTTGTGTGCAGCACATCACTATACCTTGGAGACAGGATTTTGTTATGTATGGTCCCAGTGGGGTGTCTAGCTCAACGGGACTCTCATACCTGCTGAGAGTCTCTAATGTGATTCAAAGACAGAAGCAGGGTTAAAAGCTCAGAATAGAAGTATCAGTTGTATTTTATCACTGCACACAATCAGATTGTGTGGGAAGAATAGCCATGAATAGATTACGGTTTTCAATTAGCAGAAAGGGTCTAACTCTGTGAGAGAAAAGGTTCAGAGACAGCATGTTTTGGCAGCAACACAATCTGACTTTTTTTTTTTATCGCTTGGGTTACTGAAGGATGAGGAGAGCTCATCTGCTACACTCTTCCTGCTCTGACGATGCTTGGTGTAGCTATTGCAGAGTTCTAGCTGACTGTGCCCTTGACTTGTTTCCCCTGCCTCCATGCTGATTTTCTACATGGATTTAGATACTGCAGTGGGAAGGTTAAGCTGTTCTTCTGATCTTTCTTGGTCTCTCAGACTGCATTCCCAGTTCAATGTCTGTCACTATCCTTCTCTCACAGGAGACTTGCACTGCTCTCTCAGATCCTGCCCCGGGCTGCTGCCTCCTGTGCCTCTGTGGTTACCTGAGAGGTCTAACTTATTTGACATGCCTCCAACACTCTGGGAGCAGTAGCTTTGCTTCAGAAAGAAAAGTTACTGCACAAAAGCACAGACCTTAAAGCAACAGAATCATGCATATTCACTCCTAGTTTACAACTTCCACTTCCCAAAGCCTTGAGTTCCTGAGTGCTGCCTTCTGTCATGGTAATAATGACTCTTTGCTCTGGAATTTATAATTTAAAATCCAGATCAGTTCCTTGATCTCTTCACTTAGATAAAAGCATGACTGCTTACCTGTCTATAGCCTTCTGATGCCAATGACTACCTCCAGCAACAGTAAACTGGTCCTGGAATGTGATGGAGACAGAATGTAAGAGCTGTGAATTGAATAGCTCCTGACACTGTTTTACAAATGTAAACCAGAAATCCCACATCCTTTATTTTTATTTTTCCAACCTTTTTATTTTCCCTCTTGTTAGTAGGTAAATAAAACATTTCAGATGGGAAGCTTTAACAATTTCATGAAGGTATTCATTGTTTCTGATCAGAGACAGGGCAGCAATCACATCGAGGTGTCAAGGAAAGAATTAAATGGAGGTGTTGAACAAGTGGCATTGCATTGAGTAGCTGGATGGTATTCAGACACAAGCTCAGGCTCAGCTCCCAACAGAGACATCTAAATTCAGTGTCACATAGCTTGGTGACAAGACTTTCACTGCTATCAGAATTATTTTGGATGTCATTGAACAGAACAAACACAGGTGTCTTGTTTGGGGAAAAACGTCAGCCAAAAACTCCATGCATTATATTGTCTAGTGCCTTGATTAAGCTGTTCTGGAAGAACAACTGGAGGCCAGTGGGACATTTCTGGGTGTATTCCTTGACTCTCGTGCATACATTGTTTCAGCAAAAGTACTGAACCCTTAAATTCCACGGAAAGCCAGCTCACATGCCAAGGTTTAAATAGGCTTCCTGTTTTCAGGAACTGATTCATATCTGTAAGTGGCTTTCCTGGCTATGAGAATACTTGGTGAGAAATTAGGCACAGCTAGATGGCTACAGGTCTATCCAGGGTGTGGTGGGAAAAGGCTCCTGCCATCTGACATGGATCCTGGGGCAGTACTGTCCCCTTCATTCCCTATGGGCACTGAGTATAAGAGAGAACTGCTACCCAGAATCGAGTGGATAATGAGCCTAAACAAAGGCATACGGTGAGCACAAGGACAGCTCCTGCCTCTTGCAGCTCCTGAGAAATCTTCAGAGTCTGGGAAGAGGAACAGGCATAAAGCCCAGGCTCAGCAAAAGTACCACAGAAGCTCTGCAGTGGTTCCCCTCTCCTGTGCTGGCTAGCTGAAGGTCGTTGCAAGTGTACATTTTGCAAGAAATGCCTTCAGCTTCTACTCTCTCAGCAGTAGATGGCACTCAGCAGTTAGCAAGAACCACGGCTATTTGTGGCATTTTTGCTCAGTAAGTAGACTGTTTCTGTACTCAGTGCTATGCACTTTTCATGTCTTAAGATCACATTTTCACAGATTCTACCACTCTTTCAAAATTTTCTTAGTTATAAAGAATGAATGATATAACAAGAAGCTGGCAGATCTGACAAAAAGCCTCAGTAATAGCAGGCATTAAGATTCTTTAATTAAACTCATAAGTATGGCCTGCAATGTCAGTTTTCTCTGTGAAAACTCTGATCCAATCTTGATTTACCTTAGTTTTGTTTATAGCCATAGTTTCAGATCAAGCTCTTTAGCACTATTCTGAGCTGAAAAGGACATCTTGACACTATTGACAGGATAAATTTTCTAGTTTAATAGCGTATGTGGGAAAATACCTCATGAAGAATGAGATGGGGAAAGGAAAAGGTAGCAGTGGGAGAATCCCAGGATTTACTGATCCCATGAATAATGTGAATCTATCACATGCAATCAGGAGGGTGAGCAGACATGATATCTCTTTTGAGAAGAGACAGGTATTACAATCTCACTTGTAATGCTACAGCTTTTCCCTCAGGTCAAAGCAGCTAATCCCTCTGCTGCATGTCTCATTCCCTTTGTAACTGTGTGATTGTTAGAGAAAAGCAAGGGGAGAGCTGATAAGGTACTTTTAGCTCTTGCAAAAAAAAAAAAAAGAAATTCATGGACCAGGATTAAGATTTTTTGATGGAATCAAGATAAAGTATATCAAACCCCCAAAAGAAGGTACAAGAAGACCAAAGGGAGCAGATCCTTCTATTTGTGTCCAATACACAGGGTACAAAGGGCTGATTAGACTGTTTTGCAGGGCACTCTTAATGTCTTCTTTTGCTTATACTTCCTGGGTCTGGCTCCTCCCTTCTTCTTGTATAAAAAAGAGAGGAGCAACAAGCAACCTTAGCTTGGAAGGAATACACTCTGTGACAATCATTAACTGCTTTTAAAAATAGAATTGCAACATTCATGAGAGAAGGAAAATCTGTAGATGTCTGTGTTTGGATTGCACTCATATCTTTAATTACGGCGTCGCACAAAATTGTAATCTCAAAATTAATTCAAATTGAGTCGGAAAGGGAAACTTTTCATGCAGATTGAAAGCTGACTGCAATGCCATAATCAAAGGGTGATAGTAAATATGGATGTATCTCATTCAGACCCAAAGGCTCATGGTGATTCTGCGGACTGATACAGTTTAACAACTTAGTAAATAATCTACAGTGAGAAGCAAGGGTTGTCATTGTCTCTTGGCTGAAACTCAGGACTGGAACAGAGTCTCTAAAACATGAGGTTGATACAAGCCTGAAATGTTGATTTGGGCTGGAAAACAACTTATGTGCTCTGCAAATTGAAGTACCAGGGGAGTTTTTTATTTTCCATGCAGCAACAGGTAACATCGATAGCATAAATACTATTGAGAAATGTAGGTACCGGGAATAAATGGAAACACCCAGGAAGATAAAGGGAAAAAGGCAAACATTAGTAACAACCTGACCTCAAATGTCAGAAAAATAAAGGAGATACTCATGGGGAGTGTGTGCATTTGTTTAGGTTTTTTTCTTTTTCTTTTTTTTTTCTTTTTTTTTTTTTTTTTGTTATATCATTTGATTGGATCAGGTTAGGAAAACCACAAAATACAGTTCAGAGTAGGACAAGTGGGTGGGTGCAATTTAAAAAGAACATTCAGTGGAACAATGAAATGTAGAAGCACTACAGCTGAAAGGGAGCAATGGATGATGGCAAACAGCAAACCTGTGTTTATCTGAGGGCTTCTATAAGCATCTTGTCATGCTACTGCTGTAAAGAATCAAATCATCACTGGGAAACGATGTCCTCAATTATATTTTATTGAAATAAATATGCAAACTAGAACTTTGGAAGTAGAAAAGAACTTACATAATGTGTTTTGCAACATATGCTTACCACTCTTATGCTTACCACAATACAGTCTCCAGATACAGAGGTCTGCCACAGATACAGTCTCCAGCTGTATCTTTCAGGCACCACATAATGTCTTGTGTCTCAGAGTCCCAAGGAGTTGCTCTCTGAGCAATGATGAAACCTGGTTTTAGTGTCTGTGTTCACTGCACATGCCACACTGAAGGGTGATATTAGCCACTCCCTCAATTTCTTTTCAAGCCTACTCATCTATCTAGAAATGCCTCCCACCCAAACCTCACCCTTATAGGAATTGAGAAGAACTGTGATCTCTTCCCCTCTGGCCAGTTTATTTCAAACAAATTCAGAAGTTTTAACTTAAACGTAGAACTGTGTAAACCCTTTTTTTCTGAGGTGAGAAGGCAGAACTACAAGTAGATCGCATCTATGTGACTTTGTTCAGTTTGCAGCATGGACAGAGTTTGTTTACAAATGCCTTCAAAATGCACTGAAAATTCAGAACTCATGCAGAGCCAAGCAGTATGACAGAGATCTGTTTGGTCAGAGACATGACTGGTGTTACTTAACCTGAGCTGCAACAAAACATGGCAGCTCTTTCCTACTGATGTATGCCTAAGCCCTTTAAAAATTGAGTTCTCCAAAGGCTCTATAAACTGTAGAATAATCTTGTATAAAATAGTGGAGGAGCCATTGCTTGAAAACGTATTAAAGGGCAGAATATTAGGAGATACTAATTTCAGAATGTCTGAACATGATGCATTTGTAAGCAGGCTCTTAGATTACTCCTAAAAGAACAATTATTTTCGAATAATTATTTTGCAACTTGCAGATACACAGGCCAAAGCAAATGTAGCATTGCATTGTAAACCCAGCAGACTAAGTCTGAACTTGCCTCTAGTCTTGCCCAAAGTATATTCCCTTTAGCCAAGAGCAGAGGGGAGACTGGTGATTAAGGATGGTTGTGAGGTGACACTGGGCACAATGGAGGCTGTAACTGTTCCTCACCGGAGCTGAGCTCCAGGCCATGGGCTGTTGCCATCAGTGCAGAGATTATGGGAGCTGCTCCTCAGAGGCTGGTGGCGTGGTGGCACTGAGCCAGCATGGCCCGCATTCACCTGTGTTTGCTGTATAGATGGATGATTAAGAAAAGCCCAAGAAAGCCCTCTTCTCCCTGCCACAATATCCCAAGTGGTTAAATAAATCTGATATCAAACTGTTGAACAAGTCTTGAAATGGTGGCCTGCCTTCTCCCGCTAAATAGATTTACAGATAAGTACCAACTGTTTCCTTTGCAAATCAAACTCCTTGACACTAAGCAAAGTAATTGTAGTAGGTCTTCTGGGCATTAAATGTATTTACTGCTGATGTTGTTTCTAGAATAGTTGTTTACTGGGCGTCAGATAGTAAGGCTGTGTATGATTCATAGGAAATGGCAGCATGCCAGAATTTTAAACTCTCCTTGCATGGTGACTTGCCTACTAGCTTGGTTGGATGGAAGGAGAATATTTAGCTTTCCGTTGTACGTGTATTTTACGATTAGCACTCCTAAAACAGAAAATGGGAAATGCAGCATAGCAAGCTCTGTTAACATTTATATAAACACCATTAATCAAGAGCCTTCTGTATTGTATTCTCCTTGCACTTATGTTCCAAACTGATCATTCTTTTCATCTTAGAAAACATTTTCTGTTACAACATCTTCCTTTTTTTTTTTTTAAATGGCTATGGTTTGAATTCCATTTTGATGACGTTGATAGGCATCTGGGACATTTTGAAATCTATACAACCATTATTCACAGCACTGTAACTGCCTAGAAATGAACAGAGGATTCTGCTCTACTTTTCCATTATACAGTTGATGTAGAACCTGATTAAACCTGCTAATGTGATGCATATGTGGCTAGACAGCTGCTCTTAGTTTTTTTGTGTCCTTATAGAAACTGCTTATGCACAGGGTGGCAGCTCTTTTGAGTAGTTTAGACAAGAAAGGCAAAAGTAATTTTTCGTTGGCCATTTATTTCACCTATTGGAATAAAAGACATCTTCTGCACATGGAAAATAATGCCACATATTCTTTGTAGAACTACTTAGCTATTTCCAAGAACGCTTTCTATCCTCAAATGAGGTCAGAAATGGTAGAAGTGGTCTAAGAAGGTCCGAGAGAAGGTATCTGTCCCTGCTTCCTGGTCAGTGGCATCATCAAGGGACCAGGAAAGCAGGGGTGGAGAAACTGGGGGAGGTATCCTAAGCTTTCCTATAGACAAAATCTACTTTACTTAGTAACCCCGGAGCTAGAAGAGAGACACTGGATCTATGTCCTGTTCCATGCTCAGGATAAGTTTTTTCATTTTGCCAACCTTTCAAAATATGTGTACACTTGAGTGGCTATTGGACAGCACTGGGATGAGAGATGAATTGTACTCTTGATAGATGGGTCATCTACAATACTTTTATGAATTACCTCTCTTTCTCCTACAACATGCATACACATGCACAAACAGACAAACACATATTCACTCAATTTCTGCTGCTATTTCCAAAATCTTTTTGTCTAGATGCTGTTCTTTGTATCCTGCACAGAACTTCCTTATTCAGCCTTCTGAGATGAAAATACCTCCATGAAACCAGAAATAGATTTAACTAAATTTTGCTTTAAAATTTCTACTGCAAATCAGAGCTGTGGTTTGTGCTTGGATGATGATAATTTCTGACCTCAAGACTGACTTGTACATCTCCAAAGCATACATCTCTCTGACAAAATTAGCCTACTATGGGCTACGGTGGAACTCAGAATAATGACAACCCTTAACCAAAAAGCATTCAGTGAAATGTTTGGTATGTCATTCTGTTCAACAGTTACAATTAGCAGAACTTCATTTGTTTGCTTCTTTTTTTTTTCTAATGAAAAAAATGCAGAAAGACAGCTTTAAAGCTGGTACATAAAACACTAAGGGGAATACTTCATGGGCTAGTTTTTCTGCTATTGTACTTATAAATCTCAGAGTAATGAAAATTACTTTTTCATTAAATTAATTTATTTCCATGTTTTTTTCTCTTTTCATCTCTCATCCCAATTATTATTTTCTTTTTGTAATGCTCTCATTAAGTACTTACAATCCTGCTGTAATCTGTTGCTACAGCATTTGCACAGCTGAAAAGAAAACATTACTGAATTGTCAGCATGTTTTCAACTTCATTAAAGTTGACAACCTGGAAATCATCTGTACAGACTGTATGGCTACAGCTACGGGAAATCTGAGCTGTTTTCCTGCCATTAAATCATCTTAACAGCAAGCAGCATACTCCAGAGTCAAGTTGCTCAGCTCACACTTTCATGTTTCCTAAATAAGTTGCTTTGAGAGAATTTGGAATTTGTCTCATCCATCTCTCTGGAAAAAAAGCTGCTCCTTAATCACTGTTTGAACTAGTGACAGATTGTCAGTGTAGCTGTGATAAGTTTACTGAGGACAACTGGTTCTGAGATTAAGTTTGAGCTGCTCTTACACTGATTTTAAGAACTGAAATTTTTAAGGAAGCAAGAGTCCTGTTCAAAGACAACTGACTTTGCCTAATGCTGCTTAAACTATATCTTCATTTCACTAAATTGTGTTCTTTTGTAAATGTCATGGGCACACAAGCAGGTTGTTCTGATTTTTTCATAATTCGCCAATTCAAACCATACTGCTTCCTTATAGGAATGTTTTGAAAGAGCGCAGACGCTAAATTTGGCACAAATGATAGGCAGTACAGTCAAGGAGAATTCTTTTCCTTAAAAAAGGAAGAAGAAACTAATTAGTAATGCATGACTAGACCTTCAGGATTAGGACAAAAGTATTTCAGGATTTGGTAGAAGAAAATAAATTACTTGATGCTAAGTTTGCAGCTGTCCATGCAAAGCTTGGAGGTTAGTATGGAAGAAAGTAGAAAGGTGCTACTGGGAGAAAAGTCTAATTAGAGTTCATCAAGACGAGCGGAATTGAACCATGGGAAAAGAGACAAATTTTTTCTCAGGCACAGGCAAGGTGATATTTTCTATAGGAAATAGGAAACAATCTGAAAGTGATTCAAAGGGACTTCATGGAACAATTTTAGAGACAGAGACAAAGAGATATTCAAAATTAATGGTTCTTGGGCATCAGATGAAATTAAATCGAGAAATATGTATAGAAGGAACAAAATGACAGCAGCAGCAGTAGTCAGATGAAACCTCTCTAAGAGAAAAATGAGCAATTTCAGACAGGGGAGGACACAATAAGGGTGAACAAAGACAGGAAAGGAGCCAAAAATTGCTTCCTGGGTCAGAAGAATCATTTATGATATATATGTGATGGAAACCATAGAGCCAGAAATAAATGAAAAAAAAAAAAAAAGAAAAAAAAAAAGGAAAGTATGGAGGCAACACCAAGGTACAAAAAGCAGTTGAAGGAAAGCATGTGACAGAGCACAATCACAGGAAGTATGCAGTGTCTGCTAGACCACATTATTCAAAGGAAAATGCCCCAAGCTAATGCCTTCTTGCTAAACAGTTGATGTTCTAAGACCAGATAAATTTGCTCTTGGCTAGAAGCCTCACATTTTTTTCATGCCCAGGTAAAAGGCATGTAAATGCATAGATCAACAGCAAGCATCTGACACATTGTGTACGTGTTGTGCCGTGGCTGTGCCTGCACTGGTTGCCCAGATTCGCAGTGCACGTGCAGGTTGGTCAGACAGCACGTGCCCAGTGGGTTTAATGCACTTCTGTTATGTTGGACTTGCTTGAAGGGAGAGACAGCTACTCAGTGGATGTTGTGGAGGCTGAGCGGTGGTGGAGGCTGAGGGGCCAAAGAGCTCTGGTGCAGGAGAGGCCTGTTGGTGGGCCAGCTCCAAAGTTTAAGATCACCCCCTGACTCAGGGTGAGAAAGAAAGCCTCTTTCAAGCCATCAGGCTTTGGTGGTTCTGTGCAGATTTGGTCTGTCTGGTCGGCCTGTTGGCCATACGCCCCTTTTATCCCTTAAGAGGTTGTAATCCAGTAAATTCTCCCTTCCCCTTTGCCTCATTGGTTCCTTGTCCCCCACTCTGCCCCTGCCTCCTCCCCACTGGTTGTTGTTATATTATCCTGCCTTCTCTCCGCCCTTGTACCCTCAGATCATTGGTCTCTGATGTGCTCTCGCTGCTCCTCTATATAACCCTGGACCCTACATTGTTCTCTGTTCTTTGTCCATGGACCCCTTCATCTGGGATTTACAATAAAGCCTCTGGAAGTCTATATGAAGAACCCCTCCTGACTCTTTGCCTCTGGTAACGCATGATCTATCCATCTTGAGTGTGAGTGTGTGCCTTCGTGCCTCCATCAGCATGGGTGTGAAAGTCAGCCTGCTAGTGTGGTAGGTGGCACTGCTGGAGCGATCCCTTGCCAGGGATGCTTTTAGGAAGAAGCAGCAACCTCTCCACTGACCACTGCACCGCGTTAAGTGGGAGGGCAGTGACCATTCTTCTATGATTTCAAGATATCTGCTAGCCTGAACTCATCTTTTTCTGGAAGGTGGAAAAGTCAATAGAGGAGGAAACCTGTGCCAGTGTTGTTGGATAAGGATATTAATGAAATGTGTAAGAGCAAAGGCTTCTGCACAGAATAGGCAGAGAGAAAAATACGGTTCACGTCCTTGCGGGAAGGATGGAAGATTTAGCAACAGTGCAGCCACTTTCATTTTTGCTGCAATGCAGTATGAGAAAATGTACATAGGCCTCATGATTATGTTACCTGAACTGCCCTGCCAGAACAGGCAGAATGTTGAATTTAAGCCCCAACATCCGTATAGTTTTTGTCAGCGAGGCTGATAATGTCATGAAGGCCTAGTGGGGAAATGCAGGCTTAGATGTAAGCATTTGGACAACTCTTGATGCCTGTGTGACAACAGAGCCATTTCTAAGAGTATTTGTCTTCGCTTCAGGAAGGATGATTAGTGCCTTAGAACTTGCCTTCCAGCAGAAAAGATTGACAAAGCTTTTCTTAATGTGTTTAAGGGCCTGATGTCTCCCAGACTCCAAGGATACAGATTCATCTAAATGCAGTGTGACAGGGGACAGCAGTGGCACATCACTAAGCATAAGTGAAAAAAGGGAAGCCTCAGCAGCTGGGATTACCAACACCAGTGTGAGATAGGTGAGTATGGGCCTTCTGTAGCTACCAAAATCAAGTGTCAGAACTAAGGGTCTCTGCTGAGCCTGAGCTACTGTGCAGCACCCAGTCTTCCTGTTTCTGCTAGATTATGTGATCACACAGGACCTCATCCTTGGGGCAAATGTCTCTCTTCTCTTTTGTTCCTCCCTACAGCCCAGCTACAGTCTAACCAGCCTAAAGGGCATCACTTACAGGCATGCTTCAGCAATTAAAGTCTGCTTTGGGACACCATGTCAGATTGGACAATCTGAAGAGGAAGGAATTGAAGTATGCTTTTTTGTCTGTCTAGAAGACAACTCTCCCAGAATATACCTTCTCTTATATAGCACGAGTCCAGAAAAGGTACAGTGATGTATTAGGTGGAATAGAAGTCCTTGCTGTTGACAATCTAGTGTATAGAGACACTCAACAAAAACCTGATGGCACAACTCATAAGATGGAGTGCCATCTAAAACTGAATCACAGCAAAACAAAAGTAGGTGTTGTGTGAGTTACTTTGGCCAGATCTTAGAAAGAAATACCTCTGAACATGTTCAAACAAAGTGAAGACAATAAAGCATTCTCAAATCTCTGACTTCTTTGTGGAAAAATCAGAATCCATAATAAACATGATGGTTTACCTATTAATAGATTTATACAGATCCTTATTAGGAAGCCCAAAATAAAAAGCACATCTTATTAGGAAAATTTGGTGAGAACTTTGAGAGTACAAGGGCTGTATCATTTTTAAACCATAATAAATGGCAACAACAAGCTCACTAGATGTGTTCCAGGGTATATTCCTAGAAATTCAGGTCACAACACTGAAAAGGTAGATAAGCCGTAAATAGTGGACGAAGCAGTATTTTACAGGAGACACTTTGGGGGCATAAGGATTGAGTGTGTAGAACTATCACAGGAAAATTATACTCAAATAGAGAAGAATTTACCACTGTCACTGGATGTCAGTACATACTGTGCAGTATAGCTGAAATAGATTACAAACCTTAGGGGATATTTTTTGACAAATCTTAAGCTTCTGCACCATCTAGACTTTGCACATGATCATAAACCTACAAAGGCATGACTTTAAAGTGAAATACAAGCCCAGAAGAGAAATTCCTGTAGCAACATGAACTGGTGCCTGCAAAAAAAAGCTGCAGAAATTCTAAAGAAAAATAGAGAGCATTAATATGATGAATCTGTTAAAGGAAAAGGTCAGGATGGCTTGTCCAAAACCAAGTTCTTCTGTCCTATCAGGATCTCAGGAGTGTGAAAAAACAAAGTTAATCATGAAAATGAATGTAAAGAAAGCAGTGACACTGAAGAAAAGTCCTTCCAGGCATCTGCCAAGATTTATGGATCTGACAATGATGTTATGGGAAGTCTGAGGATCAAACATACTTCACCAGTTTCAAATGTGCATGAAAGACAAGACATGGTTAGGATATGCTGATGATTTGTATCTTTTAATTTTTTTTTTCATATAGCAATAATATGTGTATAACAGCATCTGAAGCATTTGAATAAGTTGATCTGCATTAGTGAATTAATGGATACTTCCATTATGAACACTGCTAGAGGCAGAAGCAGAGGCCCTTATCCTAACAGATGATGTACTTTAGAGAGCCCAGGAGCAATGGATAACTGATCTAGAGGATATCCTTAGCCTGATTATTATTACAAAAATATGTTTGAGGCAGCTCCAATAGACAATGCACTGATGATCTCTGGACTGGGTGACACAAAGGCAATGTTAATGAGCTAAAGCAGCAATAAAGACCTCACTTCACACAATAAACCACATATTTGAAAAATTTCCAAGAATTAGTGTTTGGTTTATGTGCAGGCACACACAGACCAACAGGGGTAGAGCCACTGGCTCTGCTCACTGTCCCTGGGGCTGGGTGAAGGGCACACAACTCCACCAGCAGATTCCTATACGGCTCAAGGTGGTCAAGAGTGCTACCTCTTTGTTTTATTAAGCTGCTAAAACACACTTCTGGAGTCAAACATTTCATCTTCACAGGCAAGCAGAAAGTGCAAAGCTGTAACCCCTGTGAAAAGACTGTGTTTTCCTTCCCAAAATCTCAACCAGGGTGAAATAAAACATCTGAGTGAACAGAGGGGAAAAAAAGTAGAAATACTACTTGTGATAAAAGTGCCAGTATACAAAATTCCTTCCAAAAGAGGATTACAAAAAACAGTGCCACTCCAGTGAGATAACTGAACACCCTGGGCTGGGTGTTTCTGAGCCAAAGGAGGGGCTCCTCTCTGTGTGAAATTACAGATGCTCGAGACCCATGTGTATCTGTATGAGTACGGGAGCTGTTGACCACACAGGCTCTGTTATGTGTGGAAAGTGATTCCCATCAAGCCATCTACCTCTGGGAGAAAACAAGCAACACAGCTCACAGCCTTGTTTAACCTAGGACAGTACATAAGAATGTGCAGAGCACACCATGATACAGGTGTGGGAGAAAATCCAAACTTAAAAATTACGGGACTTTTACAGTATCTGCTGAGGTGTCTCCCCTCTGGCTTAACTATATTAATTCCTAGCATGCTTATCCTGATTCAGATCCTGTGGTTTCCTTGAGCTTCATCTTCCCTATGAAAACATGTATACAGAGCTTCTGGTCAGAGACCCCAGAGATGGATTCACTCACAACATAGGACATTTACACAGCAAGCTTCCTAAATGCAATGTCCTGTGCCTGGGCTTGTATTTCCCATGGAAAGAGTGAACTTCATTGTCACACAGACTCAAATGGAAGCTGTGTCCACCTGCATCTGGGTAAGAAGTTGGGGAGCTAACTCGTGGTTTGATCTTGTAAAAACTGACCAGGATCTCTCTCAGTATGAAATATTCTTGCCTGTGTCTCCACCTGATCTAAAACTCCTTCACTCTCTAGGGCTCTTCCTCCACCATGCACACGTCTCCTTTCTAGTACTTGCCTTTCTTTTTTTAGCTGTTGACGAACTTGTGATATCCTTCATAAGAAAGAAGTAGAACAGCGCCAGTCACCTCCTCAGGATGTCTAGGAGAATTCATCCTACACAGGAGCTCAAGATCTAGCAATTCACTGTGATAATGTCTGCCAAATCTCACAGGCAGCATTTGAGGTACTCTCTATTCCAGACACCTTACTGTCTTACATCTTGAATTGTTTCCCATTGCCATTTATGCATTCAAGACAGGTACTGAGCTGCATGTTGATTTAAGTATTCTACAAGCTGTGATTCTGCAACAGTATGTTTTTCAATTTTGAATGCTTAATCTTATGTAACAGAGAAGTATATAGGCACTGAGTTTGTAAGAAGGGCCATGCTTACCTTGTGTGAAAAGTTCTGTTTACTGGCTGACAAGGATGGCTGCTGCAGCTCAGCAAGAAGCCACATTTGCCTGAGTCACAGAATGGCTGAGGTAGGAAGGCACCTCTGGAGATGGGCTACTCCAGCTTGTGGCTGAGAAGGGACACTGAGCAGGTTGCCCAGGGCTGTTTCTCATTTGGTTTCTGAAATCCCTTTACATATCAGAAGTTGACATTGAGACAGCCTCTCATTGACAAGAAACTTCAGGGCTGGCATCACTGTTTTCAATTAAGTACCAAAATTGCAAATGATGGAATGAAAGAACGATGCACTTCCAGTCCAAGGGATTCTTAGCAAATAAAAAGGCATGGTAGCAGATTTTTTTACACCAGCTTACAGTCTTCTTTGGAAAGACAACACCCAAGAGATGTGATCTGCCTTAAGAATTAGGCCCTAATTCTGATGAATGTGAAACTGTCATGTCAGCTTTGCCAGCTGAGCAAATCCAACAACAGAGCCCAGACTGAGCCAGCACATGAAGCAGTTTTAAGCTATGCTGCCATTTCATTTCTTTGTACTGAGTCCCAAAGCCAGTAAATAGTTCCCTGATTTTTTCTATCTTTTTTAGAGAAAATGTCTCCTCTTTAAATTTTATTCCATTTCAGAAGCTATTTCAGGCTGGCCTCATAAATATTAAACATCTTCCTCTTCAGGTTTTCAAAGGTCCCTGTAAGATGCTGGTTCTATCCAGGACACTTCTCTACTGACCAAAAAGAACAGGTAACAGGGGCTACCAAGCTGGTGGCTAGAAATATCCCCTGCTCTCAGCCAAACACAGGGATCAAGCAGTGGGGACAGGCATAGATGGCCTGGAAGCTGAGTGCTGTACTGACTCTGATACTTCACTGCTAGCTGGCAGCATGACTCACTGGTGTGACTCAGACCTGCAAACCCATCACAGATGTGCAAAGACTGCAAAATCCTCAGGGAGAGAATGCCCCACACTCCCAGGTGCTGCATTATGACTCTCTAACTCCCCATCTAGTATGTGGCACTGGGGTTCATCTACAGCAATGTGAGGGCTGGAATCTGCAGATCTCATGTGACAGAATGCAGTTGTATTGCAGCAATGCCAGACATTACATATCTTTGACACCACTTTTTCATGAGAATTGTAAGCAGCCCTTAAGTAATGCTTCTTGGTCGCTATCAGCATGTGCCAAGCCTGAGTTCCTAGCAAAAGAAGGTTTTTAAAGTTTTCACTAATTGGAAATCCTGTTGCACTTCTTTCAAGCTAATCTGATCCTAGATCAGTCACTCCAGAAGCCAGTGCAGTAGGACAGCATTGTCAGCTGTCACAGCCAAGGGAAATTGGAAGAAGACCTTTGTTCTGAGCCTGTCATTGCATGGGTTAGTAATTTGTTCCTATGCAACACTGTTGATTTCCATTCTATTCAGAGCAGTTAAGACCAAAGCCTGACACTAATCTGGATGGAAGTTAAGGTGAAGTTAGGCTGTTCAAGATGAAAAAAAAAGAGAGAAAAGACTCTGGACTTTTCACTCAGACAGCTATTAAATTACTTGGTACCTGATATTTAATGGTACCTGCTACTTGGGAAAAAAAATACTGTATATGCAGTAAAAAAATGTTGAAGGATTCTGAAGTTGCTTATTTAAATTTTGACTCTGCAAAAGCTGTCAGGTTTTCTTTGAGAAAGAAAAAAAATCCTATTGTAGTAAATCAGTTTAGGCTCCCTATCTTCCATTTTACCTCCCTGTACCACACTACAGCTGCTGTCCATACTACCAGATACCTTGCAACCATCTTCTCCAGGCCACCAGAGTACATGTACTATGCACACCCCATGTCCATAGATTTAGGTCCCGTTGCCAAGCCTGTGGGTGATCCAGACCTCCTCACAGATTTTCCCCTCTCTAACAGAAAGTGTCAGCAGCAAACCAACCTTGTGCTGGTAGCATTTCTGCAGATAGCTGTGCACAAAAGCCAAAGCCTGATGGTTACCATGGGATTATGTCATTAAGGTTTTACTGAATATACTGCATTCTTCAATGTCTGTTAATCTCTGCTACTCTTCTCCCTCTCCTCCTCTTCTCTTGCTCTCTGTGAGAGGAATGTGAATTGTATCAAACCCCGGCAACGGTAAGGGAGCTGCTGTGCTCTGTCACCCAGCAGTGTGGTCACACGGTTGCATTTGGCTTGAAAAACCCCATCTTTCAAACCCTCTCCAAAAAGGCATTGCTATGTATTTTGGAAAAAAATAAATCAGCTACTGCACCTGTTGTTATTTATGAATAATAATGAAAAGCTCTGAAGAAGGAAGGTACTTAACGTGCTCTCCTGCTGAGAATTGGATCAGGTTCTTGTTTTTCCTAAGCCGCCTTTGTGTTCTTTAGCAAGTGCAGGAGTCTTCAGACGGGTGTGTTTTACACTGTTGCTCCCATGAAGGCCTATTTATACTTCCAGAGAGGTACAAGCGGGTCCCAGTAGCAAAGATGGTTATTATTTCATGAGAAGCAGTCTTTTCTGGTTTGCACACATGTCCTGTGTGCCCAGGCTTGCAGGAATGGTCCCTAGGGAAGGCTTAGCTCTATGGAAATATTAACTGTGTCTTGTGTCTCAGCAGAAAGATTTCTGTCCTTTTGGATTCAACAAAGAACATGGCATAACCCAGTATACATAAACCTCCAGGGAGGCTGGTGCCATATTTTAATGCACACCCTTTTTTACTTAAGGGGTTTTCTTCCCCCTTATCTCCTCACCTAAAGGAGCCTGAGTGACAGATTTTCCTCACTGTTGTCCAAATCTCCAGTATCCTCCAGATCTGTCAAGAAGATTGCCAGCTATTGCACTGCTCGCCTTCTATGGATGTGGCTGTTTGGAGACAGCTGCTAGCCTGGGTCAGGCTGCCTGCACTGGCCCCAGGTGTTCTGTGGGCTGCAGCACAAAGCTGCTGCTGCTGCTGTAAGCCCGCAGTAGGTTTTAGAGAGCTGGGAAGGGAATTGTGGTGACTTGCTGCTGGCACATTCCTGTTAATGTGTTTACTCACTTTCTTCAGGATCTTATGAGAATTGCCAGTGAATTCACATAACTGACAGGATCTTAGTTATAATTAGTAGCAGCTTCCATTCTGACACATGGGAAGGGCTAACAGCATTTTTCTTAAGGCAGAGTTGTTATGCTCTCCTCCAGAGAGGTACTTAAAAAAGTACATTTTCTAGCAGAAAGCCTCTCCCACTTGTTTAGGACAGATGGGAGAGGAAGGGATTCTGAAGTGATGGAGTTTGAGGGTAAAAAATTATTGTACAAACTGTCACTGAGCGTGGGCTGTCACAAGTCAGCTATTTTTGTTATCACTGACATGCATCTGTTATATCAGGAACTCAAACAGTATCAGGGCAGATGTGGACGAAGTTTCTATTTCTCTGTTCATAAAAGCTGTGCAAAAACACAGGGAAATTGGCAGAGTGCAAAACATGTGGAGACCTGAGACTCAAGGGCTGAATCAAATGACTGAATTAACCTAGCCTGACGAGCAAAGTCCACCTGTCCACAGGGTCTAATCACAAGACACTGATTTTCAAAGGTCCTTTTGTTCGACTTCAGAGGAATTTGAAAAAAAACCCCCAAAACATTAGTGGAACATTCAAAAGTGCCCAAGAAGCTAAATACCCAAGAAGAGTTTTAGATCTGCTGACTTTCAGTGAAACCGGTCTGATTTGAGGGTAACTCTCCTCACAGACACCATTAAATTAAGTGGCTGAAGTGAATGGCTTGGGCTGCTGAGTCCAGTTCTTTGCAACTGCTAGCAGCTCCATAATGTTTGAGAAGGCCCAGCCTGAGGGGCCCTTCACCATCAGTATTTCCTTGGAAAGTCCCTTTGTTATACATGCCTGCAGGTCCTTCTAGGAATCTGCCTGGTCTCTTTCTCTAGGTTCTGTTATGGACTATACAGATGAAAAGCAGATAATTCAGGGACAAAAACTGAATGATGAACTTCCTTTTCACAAACCTGGGGCCCTTAGGAGTGCAAATGACAGCAAAGGGAGATGATCTCAGACAGGGACCATTCAGCCATTTAAGCAGAATTTAACAACCTGAGATCAACAGAGATTCTGGTCATAGCTATATGACTTGCAGGACTGAGGAGCTTTTTTTGTAGTGTAAGTGGTTTATAGGCCTGAGCTTGAGGACAGTTTTTGAGATTGATCCTGATGGTTAACTAAACAGTACATGGGTGTTGTAGAATACTTTCATGACAATTTTTCCTGCTATTTCCTTTGATTTTTCTAAATGTAATATGTACTTTTAGATGTAAAAGGTTCCCCACTGATACAAGGAATTTTAAAATTATAAGTAAAGCAAGTATTTACATCAATAAACATTAATAAAAGTAATGACACTAAATAAGGATACGTGTGACTCAGGATATCTTTACATCCATAAAGGAGGCTTGAATATGTTCAAGTTCAAACAGTGGATTATCTTTTTCACATATAGTTTATTTTTCAGAAGTACACCTGAAACAACAATTTTCCTAACGCAAAAAAATTGGAGTGTTGTCCCTGCTTGCCAAAACTACCTCCTTTAATTGAACTTGCTCTTTAGTAAGTGCAAAGCGAAGCGAGGCGAGGCTTTGCCACCTCAAATGTAAAAAGCTGTAGCCAGTCAAAAGTCTGACTTCTCTTACAAGAAAGACATGATCTGAGTTAAAACAGAGACTCTGGAAGTGGTTCCTTCAGATGCAGACTTGTTTTACTTGCTGGTGCCAGGAGGATGTGACCTCTTGGATGATACCATTGGTCAGCTCTGGGTGCTACTGGTGATGGAGCCAACACGGGGAGTGGGAGTGTTTGGGGCTCTGGCAGAAGCTGGGAGCAGGAACGTAGATGTTGCTGCCCTTCCTGGTTTCCCCTGATTGGAGGATTCTCTACTCCATTTGTGCCTAGATCTGTCCCTGCTTAGGTGACACAGCACCACTGGCACACTGGATGCTTTTCCACTAAGGATGTAGAGACCCTACTTTATTTTAATTGGTGCTCACCAGTGATTCAGTTCAATAAATCAATGTGCCCATGAGAACTGAGACTGTCAGGGGGCAACAGTGTTAAGTGTTCAGGTGTGAGAAGGACAAGCTGAAAGGAACAGGCAGTGCTAGTTTCTCATCTACATCATTTCACAGAGCAGAATATGGGTTGTACCCATCAGTGACTGTCAGGGTCGGAGTCTCACCCAGACAGAGTTTTGTCAGGAACTACATTTCAGGCTGTAAATTAATGAACAAGAAGCATTGTTGCACAGAAGAAACTCCAGATTGAGAAATGCCTTTGGCAAAAGTATTGGAGTTCCAGAAGTACTGGATATTATTAGCCTGTCTTTTGAGGTGGTTCTTTATCTTTCTGTTTATGTGCAAAAATTTCCCTGCTGCTGAATTAGTTTGTTCAGTGGAAATCTTATCAAGTCGGAGGAGCTCTGTGCAATTGAGCGAGAAGCTAGAAGGATGTGAAATGCTTACACCGAGAATTCTGGGTTACAACTAATATTTAGCATGTATTTATAAAGGCAAAAGAGGTTATGTAGCAGACTCCTACTATCACATTGGCCAAATAGCTATGCAAATGTCTTTTGATTTCTCCTTAATACTCATGTTTTGCAGAAAGTCTTCCAGGGTGTTAATCCCCTGGGTGGTATTCATTCACATGAAATGAAATACACAGAGGAGTGGGAATGATAGAAAGATTTTACTGGCACAAATGTGGCAATGAGCAAGTTATATGGGTCAGCACAAAGGAGTACAGATAAAATTTTTATATCACCAAACCATGTATTTCACAAATGCTGAGAATGAAAAAGGAAAAAAATCTCAATTTTTGTAGAGCATTTAAAAATTATTGAGGATAATGGCTGTGGGTTTTTTTTTTTTTTTCAAGCAAAGCAAATATTCAGGCATCTTAATTGCAAAGTATGAGATCTTGAAATCTCCTTGAAACAAACAGCAAGATTCCCACTGACCTTAATGGAGCTGGGATTTCATCCAGGCAGCCAACTATAGGAGATTCAAATAAGGGAAAAATAATAACCAATACATTTTAGAAACTGATGGGCCTTTTTTCTCTCTCATTACGCAGACCTCTTATTTTCACTCCAGAGGTTAGCTCTGAGACTCCTTTGGACCAACAAGAAAGATTTCTGCATCCTCTTGAGATAGGAGTATTCCCAGTAGGGAAAAGAAATGTAGCTTGAATGAGAGGTGAAATCACAGAATCAGAGAATGGTTGGGGCTGGAAGGTGCATCTGGTAATTGAGTCCAGCAACCCTACTCATGCAGGGCCACCTACAGAACGCTGCCCAGGACCATGTCCAGTCAAGGTTTGACTGTCTCCAAGGATGTAGACCTCACAACCTCCCTGGGCAATCTGTGCCAGTGCTCGGTGACTCTGACAGTACAAAAGTGTTTCCGGATATTCAGAGGGAGCCTCCTGTGTTTCAGTGTGTGTCACTGGGTATCACTGAGAGCTGTCTGTCTCCATCTGTCTGTTATAATAGGTTTAAGAGGTAGGGTGGAGTTTTCTAAATCCACTAGGGAAGGCTGTCACATGATGCAGGCTGCCAGAGCTCTTGTCACTGGGTCTGTGATCTTTCACTTTTCCTGAGAAGTCGCTACTAACCACCTAAAAGTGAAGTAAGAATTTGACCACTGCTGAAGATGCCTGAAAATCACACCCATGCTGCATGTATGTATGCAATGAATCTGTTTATTTTAAAAAAAGTTATTTAGAGGTTCAGTGTTCCTGATAGTTTAAAATAAAAATATTTGCCCAAATGAGACCCAGCACTTTCAAAGAATGGTTTCCTTTTGGTTTCAGTACTTCATCTTTCACAGACCTCTGTTGTGCCCAGTATTTGCCATTTTGTAATCTGTGACTTGACCTAATTTGGCCATTTCTATGTATTGACTTTGAAGAACACACTGTGACAGTATTAAAATAGAAAGTCATAGACTCATGGAATGGTTTGAGTTGCAAGAGACCTTAAAGATTATCTAGTTCCAAAACCCCTGTCATGGACAGGGAGACCTTCCACCAGACCAGATTGCTGCTACCTGCTGGGATGAACTAAGCAGGATGGAGCCTGTGTCCCTGTGTGTCTCTGCTGCCCAGTGTTGTTAGCAAGGTAATGAAATAAATGCACTCTTTGCATTTTGGCTGTGGTTTGATGGTTGCCTTTGGTTACCTGTATGTGTCAATTCACTCAACATCCAACCTGGTCTTGAACACTTCCAGGAAAGGGGAATCCATCACTTCTCCAGACAACCTGTTCCAGTGCCTCACCACCCTCAAAGGAAAGCATTTCTTCCTAATATCTTATCTAAACTGCCCTCTTTGAGTTTTAAAGCCATTCTCCCTTGTCCTATCACTACTTGCCCTTGTAAAAACTTGTCTAAACCTACAGAAAACATGATGAAACTGCTGACCTTCTTAAAATATTCTTGCGTTATTTTCTTGGATTTTAACTACAAAATATAAGGAAAAACCAAAGAAGGAAGAACAGTTAATCTATTTAGCATCAACAGTGTTCAAAATGTTTTTCATAGTAAGTTTCTGTCCAAAGTTTAAGCAGGTTATGCTAGACAAGAACTTACATCTTTGTCATGTTGAGCAGACACTAAAAGCGAAGATTAAATGGAAAACACATCTTTGTATTAATTATAGATGGCTAGTGTTTCTCAGGACCTGAGGGAAATAAACAAAAGTTCTCAGCTACTGAAAGTTTGGAGTGTACTGCTTTAAATCAGTAAATGTGGACAATTTACATGCCTAACATGCCATGTATCAGCATGAAAACATTTGTCAGAAATTGAGGAGTGGAACAAGAAGAATGATGAAGAAAAATGACAATATACAAACCCTCCAGAGAGCAAAATAAGCAATGAAAGTATTTGGTAAATAAATCCCTGCAGAACTCTTAGAAATGAGTCACTGATTAATTGAATCAATCCATCAACCTTTTGTGATTACATCAATATGCAGTCCCTTTGATGTTGTTCTTCTTCCATAGCCACTGCTTTAAATGCCTTTAAAATATAAGATAGGATATAATACATCTATATGGAGCTATTGCAAATTAATTTGATACCCTAATAAGATATAATTGGCTGATGCTTTTACTTAATTCTTATATATAATGCTGTAAATAACCATATCACCTTTTAACTGTACTCCAAGTTCTTGTTTCCCTGCTCCTTTCCTTCTTCTGAATTTTTTTTGTCCTCCACTTCTTTGATTAACTAAAATTTAACAGCAGTGTGAGACTGTGAGACCATATTTTTCTTTTTTTTTTCTTTAATTGAAATATTCTCATTAACTTACTTTATTTATCACATAAACTCTTTGCAGAAAGGACTGTCTTACTCTGTTCATAGATTGCACAGTGCTTGTACATCCAGTAATTATCAGAAATAATAATTTTTGTGTATCAAATGCCTTTCTAGAAAATAGGCACTTGGGACTTTGAATGTCTTGAGAGGAGGGATAGGAAAAAGCAGAAAAGGAGAGAGACTGTGTGTGGTTATGTATCTCCACCATAAATATAGTCACATAACAGGTGTGTGTATGTGTGACTGAGTGAACTGAGCCAACATTTAGCACAAATGCACACAGATGCATCAATACTGAGAACCCCATGTAAATTAAAGCAATTGCACATACTTACATGCTCTCCTAGGAACAAAATATTCACCTGTGTGCATAGAAACCAACTATCTGAATGTTTGCAAGGGGAAAAAACATACTCCTGAGACAATTTTGAAGAAAATGAAATGTGAATATGATCCAGTAAATGTGTTCACAAATTTTTTTTATGAATTTTCTTCTAATTCACCTGTGCCTTTTGTAGCTCTGGATATTTATGAATTTCTGTGTACTCAGTGAACTATAGCTTTAGCAAATGTAACTGCACACGTGAAAATGATTCCTACCAGGCCTTGCTATGTCTCATGGCTTCTGTAATGCTGCCAACCTTTACCTTTCTCTTAAATGTCTCCCTGTCTGGGATGCTTAGAGGATGTACGTAACCCTTGTGCTTCCTCTTCTTGTTGTTTTGCACGCATCCTCAGTGACACTGTCCTCCATGACAGCCATCACCACCTTTATGTGAGTTGGAAACAATGGATGTGACAAAGTATGTAATTTTGGGAGGGTATTTGGGGTTGTGTTCAGGAAGAGAGACAGTGACAATGGGACAAGAAGGTGGTGAAAGAGAGAGAAATAAATTAACTAGGTACAAAACACCATTCTGTGTGGCAGAACTGGAGACTGTTGGAGAGCACATGCTGAATATGAAGATGCTTCTTCGCCTTAAGCTCCCCATAACCTATTTCCCAGAAGGACAAAGGCAAAGCTGGGAAAGTGATACTGCCAGATGGCAGTAAAGACCCTTTTCCACTGGTGGATGCAGAAATATAGCTTTTGTACAGATTTAATTTTGAATCAGACATGACCACAAACATTATTTATTTTTTAATTCTCAGGTTTCACAGTGCACCTATCTATCCAAAATAATAATCTCAAGGCATTTGGAAGTCCCAAGAGCTAAGCTGTCTACTCGACAGAGAGCAGAAAAGGTGGTGTTTTTATTGGATTTTTTATTTAAAAATCTCTTTTGTAATCTTGGCAGGATTTGGAAGACACTTGTAAAAGACATAATCTGTCTCAATTGGTTTTTGAGAGATAAAGGAAAAGTGCATTTTAAAAGACCCTTCTTTTGTACAGGTGGAGAGAGATGTGCAACAAATGTATGTATGATGCTTCTTAGAATTTCACATTTGGTGCAATATCTTCCTTAACCACTCACCTATGCCAAGGTCTCAAATCTAACTTGCTGCAATTGCTTCTCTTGGTGAAGGTCTGAACAGAGGGATTTGTCAGGACATGAGATCAAACAGAGTTGATTTCTCCACGCCATGTCAGGAAATGAAGCATATTGGTGACAACAGGAAGAAAATCTCTTTTACTGAATGATTCTGTGCTGTGCCACTTCTGTGTGTGAAATTGCAGGCTAAAGGGCAGTTTCTTTTATGCATGGTAATTGCATTTAATATTGCACATAGCTTGAAGAAGACCAATTAGCATAACAACTATCTTCATCTTTCTCCAAGGAGCAGTGGACACGGTGTTGTCTGCAGTATTGCTGTGCATTGGTTCTTCAATAAAACCTGGCTTACCTTTAGTGTTTGCTGTTAAGCCACATGTACTGGGAAGAAGCCAGATTCAGAAAAGCTAGAAAACAAACTCAAGAAGTTCATCAATTTCATCTCAGCTACCCATTAGTAGACAGTCAGCAAGCAATACATACACATAGACTATTCATGGGGCTTTCCATCTATGTGAGAAAAGTCCTCCTCCTCTTAGTGTTTGCATTTAAAGATAAAACCAAGGACAGGAAATGAAAATATTACAAGCTGGAGTGATTCATGGTGTATGGAGTTTTGCTTTGGCTACTATCAATGTGCTCAAATGGAAGGTAATCATGCAAGTGACCAAAGCCTTCAGACACTGAGTTAATAGCCATTCCTATCCGGAGACATCCAGGGATCAATACATAGCTGTGCCAGACTTTGTCAAAATGCTGTGCAGCAGCGGAGTATTGTAAACAGGACTTAAATTAAGCAAGTGGAGCACAAACCATTTCTCCTACCTGACTGAAAAGTATCACTTGCATGATTATGAAGACCTAAAAAATCCTAATGAAAGAACTCTCTTCCTAAGGAATCATCCTAAGAGAGCATGACCGAGTATCTCAAAATGTGTATCGTTCTGCTCCACCTTTATTTAATGACCTCAGGCAAGCTGTCAATATATGTGATCTCTATAAACATTTTGCCTAGGACAGGATTTCATCATTTCAGTGTAGGGACAATAAACAGCATATAAAAGAATATGAATGCAGAGCAAATATCCATGTTACATAGCTCCTTCTTAACAAGGATTACTTTTGCAATACTTAACACTGTTGGCAACTCTATACTTATCACAGGCTTAAAATTCCTGATGAGTGGGCAAAACCAGCCCTGTTTTCTAAGTAAAGAGTCTGTTGCAGTCATTCTTGTAAAAGAAACCTTTTAGTGTCAGTGATAATGAAAATACCTGGTACATATGACAGCGTTAAAATGGTGTCATGACCCAGCAATTTCTATTCAGTGCTGTCACATCCATGCACTGCACAGATCGGGACTGTCATCATGTAAAGGTAATAGGATTATTTATCCTGCATTGTTGCTCAGCTGGGAATAGTAATTCTGAGTTTCCTGTAAATTCTGAATAGCAGCAGGGGGCCATGAATAGCTTGGAAACCTATATTTTTTCCATTTATTTTTTTAAAATGCAAATTACACTAGTAAGTCAAAAAAATCACTTCAGTTAAAAATACATTCAGAATTAACAAATGTCAAAAAGAAAAGAAAAAAAAAAGACACATTTGGATTGTATCTCTTGCCTTCTGAATATTTTAGTTTATAACAAAAGCCCAGCCTAGAAAAATAACATTCTTTACTGGATTTTGAGGAGGATACAGCTGTACAAATCAAAAATGCCATCCAGATAGTCTCACATTACTGTGCTCTAAACTGCTTCCAGAAGAGATCTGTCTACTAATCATTTAGTTGAGTAGTCAACAGTCCTAATTTTTTAAATGGTGGTTCTCTAACTGCAACTTAAGCAGGGTTATGAAAACCAACTTCATATAGGTATGTATGTGTATATATATATGTATACTGTGTGTATGTGAGTGTGTGTATCTACTCTATATGTAATATATGAATACACATTTATATTGCAATCTGTAGTAGTTAGATGTGCTTCCTATTTCCTAAGCATTTTACAAACATTAACAATTCAGACCTCACAAAAAGCCTGTGAGGCACATATTATTCCCGTATTATAGATGGGAAGACTAAGACACAGAGAAATTAAGGCCAAAATTTTCTAAATTAAAATCAGGCCTATAAACTACTTGTAGACACTTCATTAAATTGTCTGACTTCTAAAATTGCTAACTACCAGTAGCCGCTGTTCCATGGGAAATCACTGAAAGGTATGAAAAATTATCTTCTGAAAATTGGATTGCTGCTTAGGTGCCTAAACTGGTTTCTTTTCATGTTAAAAAATGATTTTTATAGAAATATCATTTCGATTAACTGGTATAGAGGGAAAGATAAAATAACCTGTGATGACATTTTCATCCCATTTAAACGTCTTCATTGTGTTTAATACTATACATCTGCTATATTTAATACTACATAAAAGTAGAAACTTTTAAAATTTTTCCAGTTATGGGAAATTTCAGCCTGGCACTTGGAAGTTGCATGGGGTTTTCAGGGGGGTGAAAAGCAGCTCTACCCAGTAGGAACTCAGATTTTCAGGTACCCAAGTATGAAAATTTAAATTTGAGATCCAAATCAGCAATGAATGCTTTACAGGATCAGGCCTAGAGGATGTGCCTGTTTCATGCCTGAAATTCCCAGCAGTATCTGAGACGGGAGCCCTTGGTCCACTGCATCAGAATCTTCCTGGGTGATGCAGCCCCCAACAATAGTTAGTCCTGTGTATTTTATATATATAGACATACACACACATTCACACACTTACATATATATATCTATCTATATCTATTTAAATCTCACTGAATCGATGTAAGTATAGCTCCTGAACATGTCCTGGATCTTGTTTTCACTGGTGAATGCCTGTTCCTCTGTCATTGTCCAGAGTTACTGCTTGTGACACTGTACATCCATGCAGACACAGCAAAGGGCACTGGCTTGTACAGGGATGGGTGTGTGGTGTGAGTGCACAGGCCTTTGGAACAAGGGCTTGGCCAGCAGGGAAAAGGGAGTTTCTCAGGGGTACCTTGAGCCTTTCCAAGTGCTGACCTTCCCTCTTGCCCTCAAAAGCTACGTGGTCACCTCAGGTGTGGTAGGTGCGTGCGTTTGTCTGTGCAAGGTCTGAGCAAAGAAACAATGACAATCCAAGTTTCTGAAAAACCTGAGCAAAATATTGGGTTTTCCTAGTGAAAGCCATCTACATTCTTGAAAATACAGATCAGATGTAGAATAAAACATACGTTCCTAGGAGTTCAGAGTATTTCATATACACATTGACCTACTAGCAAAATTTCCAAAGGCATCTTGTTGCCAACTACGTAACAGCACAGGGGTTTTTTCAGCCACAATAATACAGGAAGATAAAATACACGTTCTAACACACAACAGATCCCTCAAATATACCACAAAAAGGTCTTCAGTATGTCTTCAACTCAACTAGTCCCTCCCCGCCCTCTCCAACCGAAATCGAAAAATAAAATATGTGGATCCCTTATGGTGCAATTAGAAAAAAAAGCTTACTTACAGAGAATTTTTAGTTGAAATCAGATATAAAAGAGTAAACGTAGCTAGTACATATTCAGTTGGCATTTGTTGATAGAAATCTGCAGATGTCTCTGTAGTTAGTAAAAGATGTTTAGAGATAGCTATAAAAGCACCTACAGTGCGATAAATAAAACCAGCGGGATTAAGAAGCACTGATTCTGCTGCTTATTTCCAGTAGGTTCAATTATTAGTTCCTGTTACCCCTTTCCCCACCCTGACCCCCAAAAGGTCTCATTTATTTATTTATTTATTTTTCTTTCTAATCATTATAAACTGTTTCTTGACCACTGTGGAGCCCCAAAAGTAAAGCACTTATCAGACAGCTGGCAGTTTTCTACTTGGTTGCTCTGGAGCCACGGAGCAACAGAGCCTTATTCCCTGACATGAAAACAAAGCAAAACCAAACAGAAGAAAACCACTGACTTAGAAATTGTTCAGAATTAACAGCAGCATGTTAACTTCAGAAAGCTTGCACGTAGTTTCTCTAATGTGCAACGCAGTTGGGTTAAGGCAAGTATGAACTGTACAGCCTTCAGGGCAAACAATGCGCTGTCTATTGACTTCTGCTGCAAGGTCATCCTGGTATTTCAGTGTTGTGTTGACTAAGGAGACTCAGTGTGGCCCGGAGTGTGGAGGAGGCTCCCAAAGTACTGAGTGGGCTGGGTTCATGTGTTAATCCAGATGAACCATGCTGGCGGTGGCCAGAGAAAGAAAGGGACAAAAGGTGGCACCAATGCCTCTGCTCTGTCCCTCTGGTGCTGGGAAGCAGGAGGTCCAAGAAGGGGGTCTGGGACATCTCCTTTAGTACCTGTTAGAAAGAGAGGCTGAAGGTCTCTGTTGTTTTCTGTCTCACTGTTCAATCAGCTTTTATGTATTATTTTAGCACAAAAATTTGATTTCTTTTCTCTTTGAAGAGCCAGGAGGCCATCCTGAAACAGAATTTTTGACAGGTCTTCCAGCCCACCTTGAGTAGTCCCCATGTTTACTTTGACCTAGAAGAAAGACAGAGAAAGACAATGCTTATAATCCACAATATAATTATATGATCCCTGCCCTGCTGCTCTGGTGCCCTTTTGCAAGCAAGTGTCATCCACAAGCCAGTAACAGTTCAGATGCACACGGGATGAAGAGGACAGAAAGACAAAGTGTTTGCTCAAGTAACTGCTTGGGTCTCTCTGGAACATTTTCAGAGAAGTCAGCACAGGTTTTCTAAACAATCCTAGGCAGGAGTTATATTTAATTATAATCTTAACTGTATATCCAAGGGTCAACTGGAGTATGATCTGTCTTATATAATCCATCAGATATGTAGCTGTCTCTGTAAAACCAAGTAGTGTCCCTGTATGAGGACAGAAGGGCTGAATTACAGGTGCAAGGAAAAGCTGCCCATGGCTCACTCAAAGCAGAGAGCCTGTGCAAGTGCCACAGCCTGGACACCTTAGCAGTGTTGTCCCAAACCCATGTTTTGTAACTAAAGCTTTCAGTCTAAAATGGACAAGATGTTGTTTGTTGATGGTGAGAGCTTAGGTGGTAGTTTATTTAAATGTGTCTGAATCCCAAAACATGAGGAGATAATTAGACAGAAGATTTGTACTGCATGAACTTGCTGAGTGTTGTGGCGGTTATACTCAAGTTGCTGGTTTTACTGTCTTTTTTTGTGTTTCATTTATATTTTAAGTGAATGGTAAAGTAGGTGGCACCTTCAGTAAGTGCAATTATCTAGACAAATGCCTATATGTGCGTGTGAGCACACAGGAGTATAGATACTGCAAATATTCTTGGGCTTCACAATAGGAGGAAAACATGCTTCACTTCAGGGTTGCACTGCTTTTGAGCAATTTCTCCAGTGCATTAGGCATCAGCATCAGACATGCATGCTTTTTTTTTTTTTTGCTTCACTTCTTCTTTTCTCGAGCAAACAAGTTTACTGTGAAGAACATAAAGAAAGATCTCTCTCCCCTCCCTCCTTCCTACTGTTTTTAGAACAGTGATCATGCAGTGCAGTCTCGTTCCACAACTACGACTGTGTTTTTTCATGTGCAGCAGAATCAGTGTCAGGGAGTGTTTAGTCACCTTCCTTGGTCACCTCCCAAGAGGAGAATTTTGTCTTGACAATTGATTTCCGCCATCTTATTGTGTCCTTCTCCCATGGTCTGGAAATGAGCACTGGCATCTCCGGCACAGAATGCCAGGAAGCTGCTTTTGAGTACATCAGCTGTGGCCACACTGCAAGGAGGTACATGAGCATCGGTTCTGTCCCGTTCTGTTCAAAAAGCGTATTCGTTTTGAAGGGATTGTCTAGGCTTCTTGGCTTGTACAGCATAGAGCACACTGTTGGCACTTAAATAATAAAAAAATCCCATTTATAACAGGTAGATAAATGTCACCATAAGAATTCTTCCCCAAAACACCAGTGTTTTATCTAAAACATATTTTTAAATTGAGTATAATTTTCACTTTAAAAAGTAAACTGACTTAAATGAAATATGAAATTGGAAAAGGTGATAAGAAAACTGTGACTGGAATTCAAAGCCTAAAGCATAGAGAAAAAATGCCAAAGTGAGCCTGAATCTAATAATTCTACAGTATTAAAGGTAACAACAACCAGAGATAGTAACTTCAATTAACTACCTGGAGACAATATTTCTTTTTCAGAAACCAAGATTTTTCTTTTCCTTAGGTATCTTTTTCATTTAGAGTACTTTTGCATAACTGATGAAATACCACACAAAGCAACTATGTGTGTTTAAACTGAATTAGAATGTTCTTAAAAGCAGAGCTTGATTGATATCACAAATAAAAAGTAATAAATCTTCAGATAAAATAGTCCTGACACAATAGAAATGTAAATACGAGAAGCCTGAATAAATCAGTATAATTATTTGCACGTGTAAATCAGTGTCGGTTCAATATAACCTCCACTTTAACAAAATGAAGTCCTAACTTTAGCACACAGGAGGAAACTGGTTACAAAACAGTATGTCTTAACAGTTAGCAATTACTAAACCCAGTATTTCTTCAGGATAATAGTTAAATAGTGCATGTATAAAGGAGTTAAAATTGATTTAAATCACTTGGATGCAAAACTGTCTGACCTCCAAAGAAATAAAAGTTTCTGTTGATGAACTTCTGTCATTGCAATCCACTAAATCAACTCACATCAGCAAGTAGTACGTGCATAATGACTGAGGCCTAACACAAAATTCTGTGTGTCTTTAAGATTTGTATATGAATTCTGTATATGAATCGATCTGGTAAATATATAGGGGCTTTTGTGTTCTCTATTACTAAACTACATGTTGGAATTTGTATTTTGAAAGAATCTGAACAACTATTAGAAGCTGATATTGTTTTGGTGAGCTCTTCAAAGAGGAGGCCATATGTTCTCCTTCCCTTTTGCAGCATGCCCAGCACACCACAGCATGGAGAAAGAACTGCTGTTGTGCCTCTGCATACAGTTAGCAATCAAATGATTTAAAGGCAACTGTCTCCAATTTCTCTCATAAGTCCAGAGCTCCATATGAGATGTGCCCAGAGTGAGTCTGAATAGGAGAGGACGCAGTGGCGGCGACAAGTGATCTCTGTATTTTCTTGATCTTTTGCAGGAATTGATGCTTAATATATGGAATGCTTATATATTCATGCTTAATAGATGGAATGATGCTTAATGTATCTTCTGCTGCCTATGGATTCAAAGACATTTTGTAGCAATTTATAAAGTTGTGGAAATAGTTATTTCAATACAGATATATGGACATAAATGGGTATAGTTGTATCCTGGAGGGACATGATTATAGCTTGGAAAGTGGTAAGAGCATGGCAATGGACTCTGTAAAGCAGAAGGTCTCTCCTCTCCTCTCCTCTCCTCTCCTCTCCTCTCCTCTCCTCTCCTCTCCTCTCCTCTCCTCTCCTCTCCTCTCCTCTCCTCTCCTCTCCTCTCCTCTCCTCTCCTCTCCTCTCCTCTCCTCTCCTCTCCTCTCCTCTCCTCTCCTCTCCTCTCCTCTCCTCTCCTCTCCTCTCCTCTCCTCTCCTCTCCTCTCCTCTCCTCTCCTCTCCTCTCCTCTCCTCTCCTCTCCTCTCCTCTCCTCTCCTCTCCTCTCCTCTCCTCTCCTCTCCTCTCCTCTCCTCTCCTCTCCTCTCCTCTCCTCTCCTCTCCTCTCCTCTCCTCTCCTCTCCTCTCCTCTCCTCTCCTCTCCTCTCCTCTCCTCTCCTCTCCTCTCCTCTCCTCTCCTCTCCTCTCCTCTCCTCTCCTCTCCTCTCCTCTCCTCTCCTCTCCTCTCCTCTCCCCTCCCCTCCCCTCCCCTCCCCTCCCCTCCCCTCCCCTCCCCTCCCCTCCCCTCCCCTCCCCTCCCCTCCCCTCCCCTCCCCTCCCCTCCCCTCCCCTCCCCTCCCCTCCCCTCCCCTCCCCTCCCCTCCCCTCCCCTCCCCTCCCCTCCCCTCCCCTCCCCTCCCCTCCCCTCCCCTCCCCTCTCCTCTCCTCTCCTCTCCTCTCCTCTCCTCTCCTCTCCTCTCCTCTCCTCTCCTCTCCTCTCCTCTCCTCTCCTCTCCTCTCCTCTCCTCTCCTCTCCTCTCCTCTCCTCTCCTCTCCTCTCCTCTCCTCTCCTCTCCTCTCCTCTCCTCTCCTCTCCTCTCCTCTCCTCTCCTCTCCTCTCCTCTCCTCTCCTCTCCTCTCCTCTCCTCTCCTCTCCTCTCCTCTCCTCTCCTCTCCTCTCCTCTCCTCTCCTCTCCTCTCCTCTCCTCTCCTCTCCTCTCCTCTCCTCTCCTCTCCTCTCCTCTCCTCTCCTCTCCTCTCCTCTCCTCTCCTCTCCTCTCCTCTCCTCTCCTCTCCTCTCCTCTCCTCTCCTCTCCTCTCCTCTCCTCTCCTCTCCTCTCCTCTCCTCTCCTCTCCTCTCCTCTCCTCTCCTCTCCTCTCCTCTCCTCTCCTCTCTTGAATAATTCTTGTCTATTACACATACTCTGGAGGTGTTGAGCATTGTAAACTGGAGGTGATACTAGCCAGAGAATAACATAAAGCCCTGTTTGTTCTGTTTTTTTCTTTTCTTGAATACTTTGAAGGCTTGCATTGATGATCTTTGGCGAGCAAACTCTGTAGGGAACCAAACCTTTCCTCCCAACCAATAAAGCTTTAAAATATCAAGTATGGCCTGCTGTTACCATATCAGCATGTTTTGATTTCTAATACATAATATTGCTGTAAATAGTGCTACAAGCAGATCAAACCTTGACTTGATTAACTTGACATTCGAATTTGTCACTCCACTACCTAATGGACTGCCTACATTTACAGAGCAACTGCAGTGTGAATACATATGCATGTGTTCCTGGTATGCCACAGCTGTAAATAAAGAAAGGTATTACTAAATGCTGTAAAAGCTTCTTAAGGACAGATTGTAGCAACCCTAGAGAAATCTGTCAAATACTATACAGTCAGAGGGAAACATGAAGTGTCTTTGTTTGACTGTGGCTGGGACATAGCTGGGACATAGCAATACCTTTGTGGGTTGATTGGACAAAATGTCAACTCACATTCTGATTTCTGTCTCTCAGTTAAGACAACAAAATCACCTCTACTCCAGTGAGAATGCAGCATTGAAATAAGACAGAACACTGTTTACATGGATTAATCATCTATCTCTTCATCTCAGCTACAAGCTTAAAAATATTGCCTTCTTTTTTTTTTCCCCACAGGTCTAGCTTTCTTTCCAGTCAGTATGATGATGCACAGTAAATGCAATCTGCTGTTCTAGAGGAAACACCAAGAGCATAAAGAGAATGGGATAATAGCTAGAGGGCTCCATATGTTGATGACAAGGTATACTGAGAAAGAGATAGGATTAGCATTGTTCTAAGTACCTATGTACCTCATATAATACTATGAAGGAAATAACGTTTTCTAAATGCATAGTACTGTGCCAAAAGTGCAGGTGAAAAACCTGTACTTGAGCACAGACAGATGGGAAGCTGAAGTTAAGACGACATTGGAGATATGCACTATTGTAATTTGAGATTATTAAAAAGCTCCTAGCAAAACTCCTGAAGGGCCCAATTCTAAACACTACCACAGAACAGATTTTACCACTGATAAAGGAGTAAGTGTGAGCTCTGTGCAAAAATACACTAATCTATTAGCAGACTTGCTTCCACTAATCAGAAGAAATGAAATTGCATTTGAAGGTGAATGGAATTGTGTGTTGGGATGGCTACTGTGTGCTTGAATTTAGTTCTTCTCCTCAAAAACGATGTTCAGAAGAGAAACAAAGGAAAAAAAGTAAATGTTGCTTCTTTATGAGCTGTTTGGTGCTGTGCTTTTAGCGTGCAGGCCATTGATGGCAAATGAAAAATATTCCAAAATCCTGCAGCAGTGAGGTAAGATTTATCTGGGCAGTCAGGACTGTTCTGAATTTCAGTTGGCATCAGTACAAGAAATATTTGGAGAACGATTATTCCTGGACTGGTCTATGGTTGTGTGTCAGCTCTAGTGTGAATATACTCCAGTTGTGTGTATGAGCTGAGATTTGATTCCCCATTTAATTCCCAAATATATCAGACTGCACTCTAAGATGGAGTTGTCACTCACTGGTTAGGTAAAATACTGTCTTCTATTCAAACTAATTTTAAAAGCCATATGTTGTTTGTTTTGGCTTTTTTAAACGTGGAAACTGGAAATGAGGTACAGAGGTGCCTTGGTGAACAGATGCTCTGGTAAGACAAATGCTAAATGCATCCACTAAATTAGCAAGTTGATGAACTTTTGATGAAAGTTAACAAAAATCCACTTTTTTCGCAACCAAGACTTGTCATATCTGGACAGTGTTTTTTCTGCACTGAATTGTCACTGTCTCTGAGTGAAACCTGCTTGAATGAAAATAGGGAAAAATCAGGTGAGAGCTGGATGCTGTTTGAACAACTGTGACACATGATATCTTGCCCTATGAAATCATTATAATTCAACACACTTAAGTGTAGCTTGAATTCAGTCCATCAAAAAAGGCTTCCGCCTGTTCTGAATTTTTAAGTCATGCCATCTTTCAGCTTAATGATCCTTTAATATCAGGCTGCCACTCTGCCAAATATCCTAGAAGTTAAGTACTTACATATACATGGGCTGTAGCTGTAAATGAGATGTCTTCTGTGGACCTTGATAGCCGTAAGAGTCAAATCCACCTATGAAATCAACTGAAAGCGGACAAATTGCTCACATTAGCAACATCCTTTTAGAACTGATAGGCACTGTCATTAAGAACCACCCAGCACACAGATTATTTTTGACAGGTCCCCTAATAATCTGTTAAAATTAGACCAGCTAATTGGGAAGATACAGAAAAACAGTTAAAAAGTAAGGAAAAGCAAAGTCCCCTCCTTTTTTTTTCTTTACTTTTAAAATCAATTCAATTTTAAAACCACATAAAAACAGTAAAGGATTTATAACAGCCATCTGTCCACCAGGAATAAGCACACATCCCTCTTTTTCAAGTAGACCACCTCACTGATACAAAACAACATGCTACTCAGGCATTACAAATGCTGAAAACCATTTATTTATTGGCATGAATGCATTGCTTCTGACCGCGATTACTGTGTCTGGCTTGCTGTCATGGCTCAGTAGAGGATGTATAGGAGGGAGTACATTGATCCAACTCTGTCTGAGAGGCAGAAGTTTCTCTGATTCCCTGCTTTGACATTTGGGTTGAAATGCATGAACAGAGAGTTGGAACAATTTATCTGAGCTTCAGAGATGAAACTTCACAGATGTAAGGAAACCTGCATTTCTCTCAAGATGCTGAAGGTCTGCAGGAAGGTTGTAGGGTGTTCCTGATGGCCTTCTCATGTTTGTTTTAAACAATTTCCAGGAAAATTCAATCTCATCTGAGACCAAAACCCTATTTCTCTGCTATAACACTATCTTTGCACAGGTAAAAGGGTACCCTTTGCTGCCTTTGTCCCAGGAGACTTAACTATTGGCTTATAGGGGTTATTTGAGGGCAGTTCTTGTCCCTGAAATGTGTCTTACATCACAGAAGTGAACTTGACTTTACTTTGATAGAAAAGGGCCAAAGAGTTCAGGTATAGAAGTGCATTTTTCACACATCTGGGCACTGCTACTGACAGACTGGCTCTGTGTTCATTAAAAGCAAAAAAAAAAAAAAAAAAAAAAAAAAAGTTATAGTCAACAATTTTTTGTGGATCCAAAAGGCAATAACAGTCACAAACAAACAAACAAAAAAAGTAAGTTTACATGGTTTGAGAACTTCCACAGTGGTTGGACTCCTTAACACTTGTATTTATAAGGTTGTTTTAGTACTAAGGTACCCCTCAATATGTGCCACACTTAGTCACACTTATCAATGCAGTTTCACCCATTCCAGACATGTTACAAAAAATAAAATTCTTGTACCCCTCTATCCACCATTTATTCTGCAAGCAAAGAGCCACCAAAACACTAAACTGGCTGGGTACAGTATGTCTCCATTACAACTGCACACATGCTGAATCTGTCATCAAGTCATTCTTTGCTGGCAAGAATGGCCCCTGCAGAAATAATTTAGTCAACTCTGTGCACTGTGGCAGCATTATGTATACTCCTATCCCAGAAAGATGTGTTACTAAATTAATCCCTGACATCTCTAATGAAGGAGGTTCTATAGCCTCTCTGTGTTGCTTTTCCCTGTGCCTAATTTCCCAATGTCTAATTTAAATGTAATTTCCTGCAAATTAACTACTTATCTACATTTTGGCCTTTTCTCTCTATGGATATGAAGAAAAATGAGCCTTTTTTTTCTCTTATAGCTGCTTTTAAGCCTTTTAAAAAATTATTTCATGCTATCCATTGTTTTCAGGTTTAAGCAAACCTAGTTATTTCAAATTTTTCTCACAGCTCATGTTTTCCAAGCCTCTACATTTCAAAGCCTGAAGATCCTTCCTCAGTTTACTTATGCTTTTCTTACAGTGGAGTGCACAAATCAGGACTAACTGGGACAACTGCCATATAGTCTTCTGTTACTTACCTGAAATAACTCAGTAGGATTTGGGGTTTTGTATGTTTGGTTTGTTTTTTCACCTTGTTTTTGTTGTTCTTGTTTTGTGTCATTTGGGTTTGGTTTTCAATTTCTTTTTTCAACAGCATCATAAAAATGCTAATAATCAGATCTTTATTTTTGTGTTTTGACACTAAGTGTAGCCTAGCCAAGTAGTCCATATTTTATTTGAAGATGATTGATTCTTTCCCACAGGAGCTCTTTTGCACTTGCCTGTACTGAATTTCACCTTCTTGATTTCAAGCCACTTCTCAAGATTATTTTGACTTCTAATCGTATCTTCACAAGTGCTTGTACCCTTCCCAGTCTGGTTTAATCTTAGATTTTTACAAACATTCTCTCTTCTACCCTCATTTTGTTTAACCAAAATAATGAAGAGAACTATTTCCCTAGCTGAGGTACCAGTGGGATCTCATCTGAAATGTCCCATCTGCTTTATAACTACATTTCAAATGGAGATTGAAACAATTCTGCACTCAACCTATGCATCTGGACAGTACTTCCCTGCCCTTCTTACAAACCTTTTATAGTGTCAAAATCTTGCTAAAATCAAGATAAATATACTGTGTGTTGCTTTCTACTTAATCACTGTCTGTAAGCATCAGAATACCTTTATCAAAATGGGATCATGTCTTTGGGAGCATACTAAATTTACAGGCACAGAATGAAGGATATTGTTTATTGAAGAGCTAGGCTGGGAGGAAACCTCCCCCTCTATTCAAATACAAAGATTGCAGAAAAAAGAACAGACATATGCTTGCTGTGGGTATGGCTTGTTTGCTTGCCCAGTTTTCTTTTCCTTTTGTTACTCTTGATCCCTGACAACACAAGTCAGAAAATACCTGTGTTGGATTGAGTGTCTCACTGTTGTCAACCCATGTTGCTTTAGGGGTATTGCCTATACTCATTTGTCCAGCTTAGCATTTCTTCTGTACTTTCCTAGAGCCTTCAAGCAATCTTTAAATCATTATTAGTAGGCTGTAGGCATAGACACTCTACTTTGCAGATGTGGGGCAAAAGGTCTTCAGGGTTGTTTTCAGAAAGCTAAACCAATGTGTTAAGAAAAAGATTTCTTTGAGCAAAATGATTTTGTGTGGGCATGAGGGAAAGATGTGTGCTGAATGTCTCTTCGTGCATTGTGGCTTTGCCCTGTTGCACAGAGCAAGGACAGAGTGTTAACAAGCCAGATTGTCAAGTGACAAACAAAGCAAGGTCGTAGAGACATTTCTGTGTTCAGCTCACTGTAGAAGTTCCCATGTGTGTAACCAAATGATGGCTGGGCAGAGATTACTACCATGGCCTCACTATAGACCAACAGTGGCTTCTTACAGGCAACAACAAGCTTTGTAAGGGAGGTGAAGGGAGGTAATAGAAAGTGAACTCCAGTACAAAAGGATTTCATCAATTTCTTTGTAGCAAGGTTTCTTCATGGTGGCTGCTTCTCAGCACTGCAAGCCCTGTGGTGTTTGGACTATACTAAAATCTCCCTGTGGACTCTGAACCAGTTTCTTAAAGCATGCACCAGGCTGCCCTTTCTGCAGGCATTTTGTCCTGGCTGTGCCTTAAAGGTCACTAAAAGTGATACATTCCTGGCAGCCATATCATCAGATGAATAAAACAAGGCTCATTAGCTGAATCAGTACAGAGGCTTCCATCCTTAGCCTCACACATCAAACACTTTTCTGACCATTCTGTTTTACATTCATCTTACATGTCACTGTTATCACAAGTGGCTCATATCATGTTTCACTTTAGTAAACATACATGTGAACATACAAACAAACAGAATCCCATTCCTTTTGTGGTGAGTTGACCCTGGATGAACATCTGTTGCCCACCAAAGCCACTCTGTTGCTCCCCTCCTCAGCTGAACAGGAGAGAGAAAATATAACAAAAGGTTCATAGGTCCAGATAGACACAGGGAGAGATCACTCAGCAATTACCATCACAGGAAAAATAGCTTTGAATTATTACCAAAGAAGAACAGTATAATGAGAAATAGAACCAAATATTAAACCTTCATCCCAGGCTTAACTTAACTCCTGATTCTCTGCTTCCTCCACACCAGTGACATAAGGGAATGAGGAATGGGTGTTGTGGTCAGTTCATCACACCTCTCTGCTGCTCCTTCCTCCTCAGGGGGAGGACTCCTCACACGTTTCCTCTGCTCCAATTTGGGGTCCCTCTTATGGGAGACAGTCCTCTATAAACTTCTCCAATGTGAATCCTTCCCACGGGCTACAATTCTTCATGAGCTGCTCCAGTGGGTCCCTTCTTTGGGGCGCAGTCTTTCAGGAACAGCCTGCTCCAGCGGGTGTCCCCCACAGGGTCACAAGTCCTGCCAGCAAACCTGCTCTGGTGTGGGATCCTCTCTCCATGGGTCCACAGATCCTGCCAGGAGCCTGTTCCAGCACAGGCTGCCAGAGGGGCACAGCCTCCTTTGGGCACCCACCTGCTCTGCCGTGGGCTCCTCCAGGGGCTGCTGGTGGATCTCTGCTCCCCCATGGACCTCTGCTCCTCCATGGGCTGCAGGGGCGCAGCTGCTTCGCCAGGAGCGGCACCAGGGGCTGCAGGGGAATCTCTGCTCTGGTGCATGGAACACCTCCTCCTCCTTCTTTGCTGACCTTGGTGTCTGCAGAGTTGCTCTCAGTCATTCCTCTCTCACAGTTGCAGTTGCACAGTAACCTTTTCCCCTTCTTAAATCTGTTATCCCAGAGGCACTACCATCATAGCTGATGGGCTCAGCCTTTGAGAGCAGTGGGTCCATCTTGGAGCTGTCTGGCATTGGCTTTATCAGATACAGGAGAATCTTCTAGCAGCTCCTCACAGAAGCCACCCCTGTAGCCCCCTCAAAACCTGGCCATGCAAATGCACCTTTGAAATATTTTATCCTGAAATTTTTATTTTCCTAGCTGAACTTGAATAGGATAATAGCAGTACTACTTATCTGTAAAATGTGTTATAAAAAAATCATATTATTTTCTTCTTTTGCCTGGGCTAAGGGTCTTGTCAGACATATGACTGTTGTTACAAGTGTAACACAGACAGGACATATGGCTCAAAATAGGGACATATTTTTTATCAATCAGCACCCACAGGGATGCAAAATTTCAGCCTCTGCTCATGGTCAGAGTACCCACTGTTTCTGGTGTACATCAGGACAGGATAAGAGACATAAATGGATTTCTCATTTTTCATTTCTGGAAGTCTGAGGTACATAGAAGAACCATTAAAACATGATGCACAAAAAAGGACCCCATTATCATGGATTTGATATGGAAGAAATTTCTTTTTAGAAAGTTCACAGTGAGAAAAATTAAAGCTGTTGAAATCAACAGATGGACAAAGAGAAAGGATTGAGTATGGAAAAAAGCAACATCTTCCTGTAGAAAGCAAAAAGAAAGATTCTTAAAAGAAACCAGAAAACTAGACACTATTCTACTTATAGAAATTTTTCTCTGTAAGATATAAATACAGAAGCACAAAGATTCAGGTCCTCTAATAAATATGTTGATAACTCCAGTGACTTCTATGAAGGAATGGTAGTTTACATTAGCTTAGGATCCAACCCAAAGAATTGCTTAGGGCATATGTTTATAGAAATGTGACTGACACTATGAATTTCCTTGCATTTTAGTAGGCATGGAAAAATCAATGCAGACTAGATATGAAAAGATGCAGAGTTTAGGAATGGGGAAGGGGATGAATTGCTTTATCTGCAAACAAAATGAAAGGGAAAGATTGGAAAATACCCAACTTGGCCAACCTGGAACTTGCAGTATGGATGACAACCTGGCTGGTTTCAAACCCTCTTCTTTGTTAATTTGCTACTACTGTTTGTTTTGCTGATTATCTCATCCCCAACCTTGGTGCACGAGGATCTGCCTCTCACTGTGGTGAATCTACTGCCAGCACTCAACCCTGTCTTCATCATCACATCCATTTCCTGCCCGTGGCTCCTTCTTTAAAAGTGAAAATGCCTTTGGTAGTAATTCTGTATTAAGGGTGACTTCTCTACTGATTCCCCTCTTTTCTTTCACTTCATCTCCCATATGAAGTAGTTTGTCTCCTCCAGTTCTATTAGTTCTATCCCAGAGACACCCAACCATCTCCTCATTTGCTTCACTGCCCCCATCTTCAGTCACTGCTCTGCACATAACTGTTCCATTTTTTGTGCAAACAAAATGATAAAGTAGCACTCCTTTCTTCAGCTTGACAGCCTTTTCCACTCCTTTTACTATTTGTTTCCCCTTCTCTTACTACAGTCACAAGAATTTTGTTCCGTAAAACTTCTGCTTGTCCCACACACTCTTGATCTCTCTCTTTTTTTTTTTTTGCATTTCCTTCCCAATAAAAATATATGTAAATTCTTTTTATAAAAATAATTTAAAAATTGACTCCATCCTTATCCCTGCTTGTCCCAGCCTTCCCCCTCCAACCCCTCTTGATGATTTCAGGCAGTTTCTGGAGCTACTTTTCTCCTCCTCTTTAGGAATTTTTCTTCCATCTTGTATTCTGTCCTTTGCATGCAGCTGGAACTGCAGTCCGATCACCTCCTCCCATTCAAATTTAGGCCCATAGAGTCCTCTCTGTGGCCATCCAGCCACCTTTCATGCATTTGCTGCTCTCTTTTTCCTGAAACTTGCCTTGCTGGGCTCCTTTGTCTCTTCTTCTTGTGCTCACGTTCCTCCTGTCATCATTCATCTCCTTTCTTTGGGGTTCTCTCTCCATCATGCTCCTGGAGTCCAGTGAGCAGTAACCTCTGCCTTTTACTTTTCTCCCACTCCTGGTTTGGGTAATTGCACTCACAAACACAAATTCTGCTGTCATCGGCTCTCTGAGGTGTCACAGATTACCTGGCTCAGGCTCACTCTGCTCCTCCTATACAAATTTAAATCCGAGCTTCTCTCTGTGATATTTACTCATGGATAATTAAACATCAGTTCCAGTTCTGCCTGGCTAAAACCAGAACTCTCAGCTGCTCCTCCCTAACCTTCTCTGGTGTCTCTCAGAATGAACTTGTGTCCTCAAGTCTGTCTTATACTTGAGGATATAAGTTTGATGTCAACTTTGGTGTGGGCTGTGCAGGATTTAATTTCTGAAGATTATTTTTGCATAGTGAAGAAGAAGACTCTTCTACCTGTTGACACAGCTGTAACATTTACTCAGGGCTCCCAGCGTTAAACATGACAATTGTTCCTTTTTTATTCTTGAACTCAGCAAATGTGGAGTTAAGCTGCAGGACTCACCTTTTTGTTTAGGTTACTCTTCTCTGCATCCTTCTACTGATTTAACCTTCTATATTACATCTAGTATGAAATAAATTTTCTTACATTTAAAGCCTTTTGTAGAGACTTGACATCAATCTCTCCTTCTTTCAGGGCTAAAAGCTAAATTCTGCCCTCATGCCACCAGCTTGACCTCCATACGTGTCAAATTTCCAAACTCTTGTCTCTCCTTGTGAGAATGTCTTTACAAACAGTTCTCTCGTTCTTTTCCCTAAAATTCTTCTTTGCTCTGTTGACAATAATTAGGTTTCCTGTGCCCTTACACTCCTGTCTACTTCAATGAATAATATTTGCTCATAGTTTTTTTGTGCTCATTTTCTGCCTGTATCCATCAGTTGCTGTTGTCTAACATGCAAATTGCTAGCTCCAAGAAATTGGGCTGGTGTTCACATTTGTACAGTGCTTGGCATTATGGTAGTCCTTAAATATAGTCATGAACCTAAGGCACTAAAATAATATAAAAAAATTAGAATTACCCATGACAAAGATGATACCTTTTAAAAAAAAGAGCTAATGACCAGGGAAGTGTATGTGCATGTGCTCATGGATGCTCCTTGCATGTACATGCCATGACTGGACATATTTCCTGTGTGGTATAGCAGAGAGACAACACATGGTGTTTTTATGCTACACCAGACCTGTGAGGTCTTAAATTTATATGTGCTCTCTCCAGAGGCCAAAGACTTGGTTCCCTGTAGTCAGGCTTTTGAAGTGCTGGAATTAAGCTTCACCGCCACAGCAAGGCACTTCACTGCAGGTGTAGCTGGAAGGAAGGAGAAATGGCAAACAAACTACAGCTAATAGCATCACTGAAAGCACTGCTGGTGCAGAAGTGAGTCTGTGAGGCAAGAGAGAGCTGTGCACAAATAGTGGTAACTAAAAACGGGCCAGATTGAGAAAAAACAAATAAATGGAAGGCAGTAAAATTAAGTTTGGTTTTAAGGATTTTGGAAATGACATACGGGGCAAAAAGATAAAAGAACATATGGGGACACCTTTGCTCTTGCAGCTTTGCCAGTATCCTGCTACCCAGCTCTCTGTTTGGTGAAGACACTTCCAAATAATTCAGTTCCGCTGCCTTTTTATGCTGTGAGCATGGCCTGGTGGCTGTTCCACAATATAGCACACAGGAGGAGGTTTGCTTGAATATGATCTCCATAAAGTTTGTTTACAATGGTAATCAAACATTATTGGTCTTTGTGCTGAGTACACAGTGATTTAGGCTCTCAAACCACAACAGAGCCAAACACCAGGGAAGCATGGGGAAGGAGACATCTGCCAGCACACGAGGCTGTGCCCTTTGTGCTGTCACAGGAGGATGCAGAAATGGCATAAGGACTTGGACATAAGGTCCAGTTCTTGCAGTGCAATGAGCAGCATTTCTGCCAAACAGCCAGTAATGAAGGACCTGTGAGTGCTCTCAGCTCAGCCATTTGCAAGGTGAATATAAAATTTCAGATTTTAAGCTGTAACCTCATGGCATTTCTGAGCTCTACAATGGCCACTGGAGCTGCAAAGGGAAATCCTTACACAAATTTTGATGGAGTTTCTCAGCTCAGATTATGCCCCACTGCCACTATTTTCATGCTGTTTACTTGTATAATAATCAAAATTACTCAGTAATTTTTTGCTTCACAGGGTCTTGTCCTCCACTTTCTTCTTTTATTGTGTTTCTTACTGGTATAAGGCAGCATCTTCTGTCTCTGTTTCTGCTGATCTCCTGGCTGAGTCTTTGATCAGCCCTTCTGAGACAAGAAATAGGACTGGGGAGGTACTCAGGTTTGTGAAGTCTAATAAACATGACCTGGTGTTTCTGCCCTCACAGAAATATGGGCAAGGATTTCTGCCTGTTGCTCTCTATAATTAGGACCAAGCAGGTATGCAGATACTGCATTCCAGGTGAATCCAGCTCATGGTTGTACCCAGCAGAAAATACCAAGGTGAATGGTGCTGTGGGTCCAGAAATTAGACAAGTCACAATTTGTCTCAGATTCTGAGGTGGGGAAGGTATCTGGTCAGTAGTGGACCCTTGGAGCATGACATAAGGAATACCATGCTCTGGAGCAAGGCCTCTGCAAGGCAGGGCTAGCCAACAGTGGGAACCACGTTGAGAGGATGGGAATCAAGGTCCTTGCTGAGCAGAAAGGAGCCAGGATGAAAGCAGCCAGGAATAACCAAGCAAGGGCTGGGAGGCATGAGCAAGTCTTCAGTAGTTGAAGGCAGGAACTGGGACCAGGGATAAAGCAGGCAGGAACAAGGACCAGAGGCCAGGAGGAAACAGCTGGAGCGTAGCTGCAGTGATGAGAAATACTGGACTGAAATGGCCAGCACTCCTTTTTATACCTGATAAATATACAGCAAGCCACCTGTCAGCCTGTGCACCTGGAAACAGGGCTGCTGCCTGACCCCTGCAAGGCTTTGCAAGGTTTGTCTCCACACTTGCAAAGAGGCTTGTCTGATGCTCAGTAATGAAAAGCCTGTAAAAGACCTTCACTCAGCTAAGAGAACAAGAGAACAATAACAAGGTAAGAGAACAATAGTAGTCTGAACAATATACAATTTTTCTAAACTGGACAGACCTGAGCATTGCTGGATAATAGCCATTTGCTTTCAAATTTTCATCCCAAGTGCTGAGCAAAAAAATACAGCCCTGCAATATAGTTTTTGACTGACAAATCATTCTAAGAATTAAATGTGTGGTAGACTGAATTATTGTAGAAGTTATCAAATGAGTCATTAGTAAAAATTGTTCTTAGCCAGAACACTTCTAGGGGCAAGCAATAAAGAGAAGAAAAAGAAAAAAAAAGAGGAAAAAGAAAATGCCTGGGGCAGTGGCCTCCAAGTGTGACTGCCACACTAATAAATTAGAAAAAGAGTCATTAGTAGGTGCAACAAAGTGGAGAATTAAGGCCCAAATCTATGAAAGTTAACAATCCAAAGCTAATGAAGATCTATCTAGATATTTGAAAGGAAAAGTAATAAGGAAAACTTTAACAGGAGTCATGCTGATAAAAATAATTTAGTACAAAGCTATGTTTATGGCATGGAGGAAACTGCAAGGAGCTCACAGTATCTCAGCAGGAAGGACACTAAGGCTGTGGGCAGGTGTCTTTCTCAGGGCCACTGGAAATAATTAGTCTGGTCCACCTGCAGCAGCTCATCACCATTCCTCTCAAAGACTCTGCTATCTGTCAGCCTGGAGTGAGCTTGGATGTCCAGAACCTGCCATGCTCCACCAACCCATTTTGGCTGAAACCCTAAGGAGCAGCTAGCTGCCCTTGAAGGCTGGAACACCAGGGTGGGGAAGGGGGCCGGCAGCCCCATCTGGCCACCTGCAGGCTGTTCCTCTGTGGGATCCAAGCTGCCTCTCCCTTGGGGGATGAAGGAGGAGATGCTCCCCATTGGAGGACCTCCTTTCAAAGCCATCCCTCCATGTTCAGTGCAAAGTAGCAGGAAAGGACTGATGTTGAAATGGAATCTTTCACCAGCACCAGAACAAAACATTCCTGAAAGTATTTTCATGCAATTTTCAGCTTGTGGAGAGTTTCAGATTTTGCTATTTTTTTTCTGATTTTGAATATGAGCTTTGTCTATATTTCAATGTCAAAACATTTCCATGTCCAGGAAGACCACGCCCTATTCAGCTACATCGACAACCTGAGCATCTCTTCAAATGATCTGTAGCTTTTCTTTGTCAGAACCATGACTAGTTACTACCTCATGTCTGCTACTGGCTCGACACAACTGCATGGGACATTGTTTCATGGTCTGAATGCCTTTGTGTTCCTCTCCTGAAACAAATAATTCGTGACGAGTAATATTTTCACGATGGTTCGGTATGAAACGTATCTTTCTTCAAAAAACCAGATGTTAGTGGTTCATTCCTTCTTGACATGTGCAGATCTTTTCCAACACTTATGCAATGTCATTCTTGAAGAGATACAAATTGTGTGGTCTATAGTTAAAAAAAAATTATTTAAGGTAAGTATATTTCCCTGGCTGTTACAATGCATTGATTTTATGAAGCAGTATTGATTTGGGATGAGCTGCTGGAAAGGAAATGTTACTTCCTTCAAGCTTTACATTATGTTATTTAGACATTTTTAAACTTGGGCCTGACAATCCCCACTGGAGGCCGTGATGGATGCCAGGGGAGTGGCAGGGAAGACAAGTGAGGGAGAAAAGAAATTAGCATAGATGAAGCCAGCATTGCCACCATTTTCCCTTGTGTGATTTTATTTATATATTTGTCTCACACCACAACCCTGTCTCCTAGGGATTCCTTGAACATCAGCTTCATTAGTTACGAAGGCAGCAATCCATAACCAATTTTCTTTTCATGTCAAGCTTGTTCATGTATAAACCCAGCCTTTTTGTTGGAAACATTTGCAATTAATCCCACAAACAAAGAAAATGCAAATCATACAGTCTACCCTAAGCAACCCTTCTGACTCAAGGCCCTGACCACCATCTATTATACACTAAAATGAATTGAAATTCCCACTTTGAGTCTAACCTAATTTTCTAGTGATAATAGGCATGGATTCCCAGAAGCATTCTATGCACCTAGATAGTAACATCCTAATTTCCCTTCCTGGTAAATGTTTTAAATAAGATTTTAGCACCAAAGGAAATTAACCTTTAAATTAATTGTAATTATAAAATGCCATCACTGATTTTGTCTTCAGACTAATTACTTGCTATTATTTAAACAAACTGCACCTCCTCAGAGCTTTTAAGTTTGTTTCTCTTTGCAGTGCTGTGCCAAATGATCACAGAGCAGGCTGTGTAATATCTGCCAAGCCTTCTGACACCTTGGACTGCTTAGGTCCATTTGCATCTCAAATGCAGCCAGTTTCACTTGTCATATCTTCCTGCCATAAACTTGTTCCCCTGTGCTTCAGCCTCGCACTCTGCTGCTGAGACGTTTTCAGCCTGTGCCTTGGAGGCAGCGAGCACACCTTAGGGGATGAAGATTGCCTGTGCTCTGTGCCGAGGAGAATAAGATGCTCAACACCAGCCTTCTGCTCTGTGAGGGGCCCCCTCCAGGACAGGACATGACTGGAAATAATAACACAGGAACCAGCTATTGATTTGTGTGAAAGATTGATGCTGTACAGGCATCTCAGGGAATTTCCTAAATGTTCCTGGTGGCACAGTGGCTCTCCAAGGCAGCTCTCCTTAGGATGACAAACATGAAGTAGAACCATGGGATTTCAAAGGCTTCTCTTCCTCCACACTTCTATCAGCATCCTGACAGTCAAAAGCATACCATTTTCCTCCCCCTGGTTTACTTCATGTAGCAGTCAGCACGTTAAATGAAACAAGTAAGTGGAAACAGCTTCTAATTGAGCTGCAGGCTGTAAATTGAAGAGCGCAGCTGAGCAAAAACAAGCTGAAGCTTCAAATCTGTAGCATGTTCATTGCATTCCCATTCACAATGACCTGTTCAACAGTTTGGAGAACAACTGTGTTTTGAATATTGGCTTTTATTTGTTCCTATTATAATTTGTTGCTGTGCTGCCACTGCAGACAGCCTAGGCTGTCCCTAGCCCTAACCAAACAACTTAGACCAGTGATTCACTCTGTTGTGAGAGAGGTGTTTGCCACAGGGCAGATTGCTCTTTGGAGTTACATCCCTGCCTCCACTAACTGTGGTGGAAATCTTGATTGTTAGTTTAAGCTACAGGCCTACTTACATGTGGCTGTAGGAGTGTGAGATGGATGCCTCCTGTGACAGCATGGAAAAGGTGAAGATGGAATCACTGGTGTTTTCCAGAGAAAGACTCAGGACACACTACACAAATGGTAGGTGCAAAGCTAACAAAGTATATAGCTGAGGTATTGATCTCCTTTTCTCAGGAGGCTGTTTTATAAAACCTTTCTTGGTTCACACATAGCTGGACACTTTCAGGAAGAAAAGACCACTGTGGGAAACTAAATACAGCAAGACCTCTTGTGGTTAAGGAAGTCCATGAACAGCAAATTACTGTCAAGAATTTCTGGGAACCACAAACTTGGGATGGGAAACAAAGAAGCAGAATTAATACTCGAATGTTTGCTACCAGTTTCTCTTTCTCTTTGTTTTAGAGATGTTTTAAGCAGCAATGGAAGCTGAGGTATTATTTCTCTGTAATGTCTTGCTAAGCAGATTGTGAAAAGCATTTGGCACAGAAATAAAGCGATACCTGAGCACATTCTGCACTTCAATAGTGCCTTTCATCCCAGAAGCTCAGAGTTATGAAGCAACATGCCTGTGAGTTTGTCCCCTGTCATTATTTCTCATTTTAAATATGGGAAACAGAAGTATGGGGAGGTTAAATAACCTGCCCAAAGGTGAAAGGCTGCCTGTGACAGAGATAAAACAATTTTTTTTTTCTATCTATTCCATATGCATGTCAAAATTTCACATCTCTCACATAAAATGAATTTAATATTGTCTTTTAAAAGAAAATCTTTGTCATCACATTTGTACTTCCCAGCTCAGGCCTAGGATCCCAGAAAAGATTATTGTTTGGCACCAAGTTTATTGGCACATTACTGCACATAATACTGTATTACTCACGAGAAGATATTTCCTGTCTAGGGTATTACTGTCTTCCTGAACCTTTACAGTAATTCAAATGGGATCTTGAATTCAAATTTTTATTGGAGGGGGAGGAGCAAAATAATTTTAAAGGGTTATATAGAGCTTTACTTCTGTGCCAGACATCCCCAATAGCAAGGTTCCAGGGAATATGCAGCAAAAATCTTCTTGATACAATTGCAATTTCTTTTGTTTTGCAGTTTAACTGGAAACAATGCCAGAAGAAAAGAAGACAGCGTATGTGCAAGTCATATCCCTGCTAGCATTAGATGGTGCAAAGGTTGTACCTCACAGTACACAAGGGAACAGTCAGAGAGGCCGTATTTGTTCTCTGATTGCCTTGCCATTGTGTAATAGTAGGTAAAGCTATTTCTGCTCCCTCTCTGGATCAGCAAGAGAGGGTTCTAAGTTAGGATTTTACTGTGGGACACAGACTAGAGATTTTCTCTTAGCTGGACTTCATTCCCAGTCAAAACTGTCTCGCTAATAACAAACCAGTCTCCTTACCCTCAACAGAACCTACAAGGTGAGTGCAGAATTCCTGTTTCAGTAACCCAGGTTTCTTTCTTAATTGCTTAGCGACAAAAAGCCCTGGGAGGATGCTGTTTGACTGCTTACATTCCAGTGTTTTCCACAAAATGTCTATATAGTTAATAAAGTTTTCAAAAATACACTGAATTTTCTTTAAGGCAGTAGCAGCTTATAGCAGGGAGCCAAATTGCTAGTGAGCAAATGCACATTAAATGAACATTTTGATGTTATTAAAAATAATGTGCAGCCTTTGAAAAATGCAGGCCTAATATGATTTTGGAAGACAAATGAGGAGCTCCAATAAGTTCACAGCCATTGAATGCCTCCAAGTAATGGCTGTTGCTGACATTTTCATGTTTTATTTTTAATTGTTGCAGCTAATAATGCTAATGAGGTAAGAATGGCAATGGCTTAGGCATTCCAATGGCAGTGGTGAAGAGGAGGGCGTGGAATTGGCAACAGTGCTGCTGGCCACCCATCCTCCCTCATTTTCCCAGAAAAAGACCTGAGGCACTCCGACCCTCAGAGTTCCTCCTTCCCTTTTCGTAGGGAAAATGATGCAGAATGAGCATTTGGGAGTGGGAAACCTCCACTGAGAGAAGCAGCCATGGAAAAGCCACTCTTGTCTGCCCCTTGGACATGGGTGCTGCAGTTTGACTCTGGTGCACCCAGTGTTAGAGCACTTCTGGGACTGTAGCAGGAGGGAAAGCAACTTCCTCTTTAATCCTCGGTGCAGAATTAACCCAAAGCAGATTGTTCTCATGAAAGGTACCACAGACTTGCACTTTGATTTAGGGGGCCTGCAGCTGGATTTATTTGGTGTGTGAGTAATTAAAACCTCTAGACTTGCTGATTCAGTCCTAGTTATGACCATGATTTGATCACTGTATTGTTCCATTCCTAATCCTTTAGTGAGGTTAGAGCAGGTTAATCTTAGTGAAATGTTTGCTTAATTCTACCCTAGCTCATTTGTTCTCTTAATAAAATCTGCATAAAGAATGGAGAAATAGTAATTCTTTCAGCTTGTTCCAATTACTCTGAGAGCAAAGCTAATTCAGCTGAAGCAGCTTAAGAGCAACTTGACTGTGTTTCTACTGCTGAGGCTCTGTGCCAGCAGAAGATGAGACACCTTCTATACTCCAGAGCAGTGTCAATATCTTCCTCTGTTTAAAATCTGGAACATGCCCATGTTTGGCTCTTGGACATTGCACGGCTTTTTCTCCAGTCTTGCTGCTCAGTACTGCCAGGTTCAGTGTTTCTGCCTCTTTTGCTCCTCTTTTGGACTGCTGTTGTTCCCATGGCCCATTAGCACAGCAGAAGAAATTGAATTGAGTTTATGGGTGTTCATTGTGTCCATCGTGAGAAACAAAAGAGTGTTTCTGTTGGTTCTGTCTCATCGGAAAGGACTTGTGGCTAAATGACACTTTGGTATGATCCAATGTGTTTATCCTTATGGCTCTATTTGTCTGTTAGGCATCCCATTTCTTTATAGGCAAGAGTGGTCCTGAAAGCCAGAGATCGAGATTTCTCCTGTGATGTCTGTGAATATGGATGTGGGTAAGAAGATGACAATGTCCTTCTGTTGTTCTTCATAGACCAATTTGGTGCTGGGAAAGCAGGGCAGTGTGGTTGTTGCTTTCTGGTGACTGTTTTTACCAGAGGATCTTTCACAGCTGACACATTGCTAGCGCACAGAGCGAACACCAGCTGCCAAATTTTATGGAAACACAAGACTGGCCTCACTCCTTATCAGGTGTGGATGCTAAATAGGGGTTGGGGGTAGCACAGTAAAACTTTTTCTCCTATGCTAGATGCCCAGCCACTTTGGAGGAGGGAATACACTGTGAATAGGAGAGGGACCTTCATCCCTGTGTCACAGAGTTTTCTCCATAGCAACAGGCAGGAGCAAGGATCTGGAAAAGTGGAAGAAGAGCCTATGGAAAGAGAAGAGCCTATGGAAAGAGAAGAGCCTATGGAAAGAGAAACACATCTAGGGGATCTGGAGCTATCTCAGATCAAAGACTCTATGCAAGAAGCTCTAGCAATGAATCTGGGACATATTCCACTTTTCCTGAAAGCCTTTCTCCTTAGCATTCACTTGGTCTGCATGAGATGACCCCACCAGTGAATATATGGAGAAAGTCAGGCTTAGGCATCTTCCTCTGGAGTACAAATACTAAATAATGTGACAGCCATAAGCCATACACTTCTCAGAAGAACACAATAGATGGATGAGTTGCCAGAAGGGATGGAAAAGGTGAGAAAATGTATCTAAGAAAATGAAATAATTTTAAATTAAACCTGAGCAGGGAGTATTTGTACAGACTGCAGGCCCTGGCTGTCACAATGAACAGTTGGTACCTGGCAGAGTGGATGTCTGAGCAGAGAGAGAACTAGAATCATTCTTACTTGCTGCTTCATGAGGCCTCTCAGTAGAAACTAAAGCTGTTTTAATTTTATGATACCTTGAGGGGCCAAATCCAATCGGAGCATTGTTACATTGTTGGCACAACTCAGACACAGAATTTCCCTTTTCCTTTTTTGCCAGTCAAGCTTCCAAGCCTCACCAGAGGGGAAGCTGCAGCACCTGAGCTTGTGCTGGCTGTATTGCACTGGGAGGGGATTCACCCTGGTACCTCAGAGAGGTGCTTGCAGATGGGTGAGATGCTCTTTGGATTAGGAGACCTGGCTGGGCTGTATGAACAAAGTAATAACAAAATCTAAATGACAAAAGTAATGACAAAATAGTCAAGGTGATGGCAAGAAAATGTTCAAAGAAACATGACAATCTGTGGCTTCTGAACAACAGGGAGCTCCTGCTGCAGTGAGAGGAAAACAATACCATATTGGCCATGGCACTTTGCTGCCAGGAATGCCATGTTATGGACCATGAAAGAAATCTCTCAAACGTGCTCTGACTTCTGCACTTGATTGGTCAGCCAAGTCTCAAATCCTTCCTCGCTTTTTACTTTTATCATGCTCTAAAGCATTACAGAATAGTGAAAAAAATATTTAAGCCCTTAGAAGAGAGGGCAGAACAGTAGTAAATGGGATTTCATTTTGGGGGACAAAGAATAGCTCTCCTCCAGCCTTGTGGATTGTGAATGCACTGAATGGCAAAGCAGGAGAAAGTACATATGACTGGGTACGTCCCTAAACAGATGGGTCTATTTGTGACACATCCCTGCTCCACACAGCTGTCCCAAACCCTTTGTACTCTATATACCTTCCTCACCTCCACAGAAACACAAAGACAACTGAAATAAGCATAGTTAAAACGACCTCCAAAGTGTGGTGGTTTGATTTCAGCATTAAATCTCCCCTTGATGTTTCACAGTGACACTGTATTGCCAATAGATTATAGGGTTGTAGCTATTTTCCACACAGGAGAACACACAAAGGAACCCCCGCCAGCCCTAGCAGTGCTCTCAATCAAATAAAAACCCTTTAGCTTCCTGTTGCAGAGCTCTCTCTAGGATTCATGTATATTTTATCAAAGTTACATGCAGTTCTGATACTTGTTTCTAAAGTGCTTTAGTATAAATCCCAAGATGTACTGAAATGCTGCAGTGGCCCTTTTTAAAAAAAATCAAGGTTAGAGGAGAGAAAAAAGTGAAATGGCTTGACTCTACAGCATGCAATAAGAGAAAATTCTGCTCAACAGGCTTCTATTAATATAAATAAGCAGAAGAAACACAAACATACATCTATATGAAATCATTTCACTCCATGTAATTCTACCCTGGGATCAGCAGGAACAGAGAGGAGCTCCACTGTTTCACCTCTCGTAAAGGAAGGTCCTGCGATGATCTAAAGCTATTTTTTGCCAGAAGTGCTTTTAGAAGCCAACATACATGCCAACACAAAAGAGCTATAACCTCAGTGGTAACCAATTACTCTGAAGATAGTTAATAACAGTCTGGAGTAAGGAAAAAAAAGCTTGTATTTACTAATTGGGATTTTTTTTTTTTTTTTTTTTAAAGCTAAGCCATGAGATAAAGACTTGCAATGATCTTTCCAGAAGAAAGGCGTATGTAATTTTTAACCAGAATTTCATTACTCCTTTGTCTCTCAGATATTTCCAAATTTTAGACCAAGAAGGATGCATGGAAAACATGATCTATTTATGGTATAATAAGGCATTTAGGTTGAAGTCAGCAAGAACCAGCATAGTGGAGAGGTGGTTTAAAAAAAACAAAGAATTAATTTTGTATGAAATAAAGCTTTAGTACTTACAGCTGTCCTCTTCTTCGGTAATACACTTCACAACATAACAGGCATAGATGAAGCCTGCCAGCTGAAACAAAATATAATAGTGTTAGCTGTAAGATGGATACCATAGAGAAACAAGAGATGGCTTTAGAAGAGCACAACAGAAACAGAAATAACAAAATTCAGCAGACTTTATTCGATAAGGTAAAGATAATTCTCCACAATAGTTTAATAATTTTAATTAGAAATAGTCAGGGCAATTCTGCATCTTTCTTGAAAAACACATCCTTCAATAAAACATCCAAAAAATGATCAAAATCTTTCCAATACCTATTTGACTTATTTTTGATTATTGAAAAAATAGAAAAGTGAATGGGTGTTTGGATGGATGAGATTTTAGCCACTGAAAATGTAAATATTTCTGTCAAAATCAGATTTGCTATCCAACAGAACCTGGCCCTCTAGCAGAACTTTTTTAAAAATCAGAATAGTGACAACTAAACCAAGGACAAATTCAGTGCACTTGTAAACCAGCTTTATAATGATATTTTATCAGTTGAAATTAGGGCTATGAATTAATGGAACTTGTTCCCATATCTGCAATAGTCCCCAAGCCTCATGACATATCAGTTTGGATCGTCCTGGATGTGTTTACATCAGCATCACACACAGCAGCTGGCAAATTTGTATCTTGCTCCCTTCAATCCTCTCTGCAGAGCATGCCGAGAATTGAATTGTAAACAGAAGCAATGGGATGTAAAGAAAATGAAAATCTGGAGTGGTTATTGAAGTACCTCCTGAAAAAAATGATAATAAAAAAAGGAATAAATGGCCAATATCACACATGAAACAGGCCAAGTATCACATCAGTCAGCTGCTGGTCCCTCCAACAAGATCTGTTGTTGCTAAGAAGTTACACCAGAAGTAACAGAACAAATACCAGAGCAGCAACATGTGTCACATGCTGCGTGCTTTACACAACTTCCCTTACATGTAGGTCTGGAGAGTTTTTTCTACTAAAGCACAATAAACCATTTTTCTTCTTTTAGCTCATCACTGAAATTTGCATGGTAGGATGTCAAAAGAATTCCATTTGTTTGATCTCTGTGTAGTGAAAGTGAGCCGTGTTGCTGAAATGTGTTACTCTGCACAGTTCACCTCACAGAGATATTTTCATGAGCTGCGAACCCATCTGCACACTTTGAGAATTTGTTCTTTATACAGTTAGTAAAAATGCCTAGAGGCTTCAGCCAGGACTGAGCTCTTTGTGAATGGTGCAAAACCCACAATCTCCGGCTGAGGGAGATGATGATCTTAACTTCTGTTTGAGTAATCAGTGGGTTGGACAGTAGAAAAAGTGAAACTTGAGAGACCATGTATTATGAATGCTGGTAAGTGAAAATGGATTTTTTTTTCATTAATCCAAGGCACATGTACAATCACTTCAATACTGTGGGTTCTTAGAGCCCTTAATATTACCCATATATAAATTAAATGCAAAAAAATCCATTCTATTTCTTAGCACCTTCATACCTGAGGCAGTGACTATGCCTAGTTTATTCCAGCTCTTACACTAATATTCCTGGAATTTCTTTCAGTTTCCTATGTAGAAATCTACCCAGACCCACAAATGCTATCTTCTAACATCTGTACGGGTAAGAGACGGCAAAAGGGGAAAAAAAAGGTCAGACTCAAGGCTTTCGTGAAGAGAACAAGACCTGATTTGGAGATCACACTGAAGCCAGCATAAGTGTTGCCTGCTATCTGCTGAAATTCCTGTTGGGAGCCCAGAAGCTGCATTACAACGGAACTAAACCATTATTTTGTCATTTATTATAAATCTGCCTTATAGTGCTGCTGGGAAGATTTTACACCTGGGAAGGATGAAATATTCACTGCTGGACACAAAGAACGCACTGTACCAAGAAGTGGCATCAGCTAATATCAGCATTTCATCTCTCCTTTATTGGACCACTCTTCCCTTTCGTTTCTTGGCTTCAAGACAGAGGGCTAATTTGCTCCACTGACTTATGCCCTGCATAACCCCATTGAATTCAATGACATTACTTGAGGTTTAATTCAGCAACAAATTAGGCCCAGAAAGGTTGCTCATAAATGATTCCATTCTTGGATGTGAACCTTGGCTTAATAGTTTCTCTGTTCTCTTTTTACAGACCATCAGATCCAAGATAGCTGAATGGTTACATCTCTAGCAGGCTTCTATGGTAATCCTTTTCTTGCACTACTGTTCAATACTTTACTATCTTCCAGACCACCACAAGTTCATTTGTATTAACTGAACTTATCTTACAAAGCAGAGCAAACAAACTGTATCACAAATGGTGTTTATAACTGATCTTTTAATTGTATTCAGTTACATCGCTGAAATCTCCAGGGAACTCCTTTGATATATAAGCAAATCCTACAGCATTTCATCAGATGAGCTTGTTGATTAAAAGAATGCCTTAAAACTCAAATTGTTCTGATCTAAGTACGAATGTCAGGTTTTTTTCCCATGAGATAATCAGAGTTCATAAAAGAAGCCTCCCCTTCTCCCACATTTATCCAACCCTTTGCTTGGTAAACAAAATTATTTTGTTTTTATTTGAATCTCACATTAGTGTTTTCTTCTTTTTCTTTTTTTTTAGCCAAGCAATTTATCAGTTCTGATACAGTGGCAGCCATTTATCTTCTAATTGCATCAGCAGCAGTGGGCACATGCTGCGAGCTGAGGCTCAGAACTAAAAAGTGCCAGTTTTCACTTTGATGATGCTCAAGGACCTGAGCCCATGGTGGCTACAGAGATCTCTGGGATAGAGATAAGGAAAATGTTTCCTCCCCTGTGGACTAGGACTTCCAAAAGAAGGGTACAGCTTGTCTACGCACATAGCAGAGACTTCTTGGGCACTTAAGACAACTAAAATTGTTAATGAATTCCCACATGGATGGAGGGGTCTCCCAAAATTTGCCACCTTTGTTATAGTGCAAGATGCACTTCTTTGACCTTTCCTCTCTAAGAAAAACACACCACAGTATACCTTTGTATCACAAAAGGTATCCAAAAAACCCCAACAAATCCAAACAAAACATTGAATACACTCCTCACCCTGGAGAAGAATATGAGAGAAGAAACCAAACCAAAGCAAATGATAGGAGTTAGTCACATCGTTTAATAAATTCATGAGAAATCCTCAAACACAGCAGTGTTTGAGTGCTCAGTGCAGTATGAGAATTACACAGAGCAGAGTCTTTCTGATTCAGTATCTCTAAAAGATTTTTGTCTTATATGAGAAGGAAGGAAATGAGTCCTCACGGATAAAGAAGAGAAGGGACCTGACTGTCTCAGAAAATCAGTTTAAAACTAGGAAAGTTAGCTTGAAAAATCTTGTTGCTTTGCATCCCTACCTATTTTTTTTTCTTAATTAACTGAACTATGTTTTTTATAAAGTGATAAAAAGAAATAGGTGCAATAAGCAGAAGATCATATCTGGATCCCAGACCCATGAAGATTAGGTGTCTACATCTGTCCCATTCACATTTTAATGCTGTAGTATGGGCCTCTAGAGGAGAAGGAACCATTAACAACATCCCTGCTCATTTATACATATAGTGATTAGCGAATGCACGTTTTTATGAACCTCATTTTCTGCAGCTTGAAAAAATCTGCTCTTTATATCTTTCCCTGATATGTCCATATGAGAGTGTAAATGAATACTGCTCTTTCTAAAAGTGACACATTATCCATGCCTGCACCAGCTCCCTGGGTGTACTTTGATGGCATCTGATGACCTTAATTTTATAAACAATGATCTCAAGCATTTAATAATTTTATTTGGTTTTGGGTTTTTTTAATCTATAAGCATGTTGATAAAGCCATCTTTCCTTCTGTCAAGAAGAAAAAAAAGACAGGCAAAGCCTAAAATAAATCACCAATAAAACAGCACTATTGAAGCTTTGGTAATAAGATAATTACAAAATGAAGTTAATGTATTTTATTGCCTTATTCTGGACATATAAGGCAAACAAAAAAGTAGATAGACTATTCCCCACCTAAGTCAACAATGTCCTGTTACACTGCTAAAGACTCTTAGCAGATCCTGAGTTTCTGTGAGTGTACTTCCAGACTTGCTCAAAATGTCAAGTGCTGTGATCAAACTTAATCAGAATCAGTATTGATCAAAATCCTGTCTTGCTATTTTTTCTCATTTCTTTTATGGAGATGAATGTTTTTATCACTGCAAATAGCACCAGATTTGGGAAAAAAGCTATCATATAAAAAACCATAAATGCTGTCAAGGCCCCCACACTGCCCTCTTCTAAAGCAATATATATGTAGGTAATTACTACAAGCTAAGTTCATTAAGCTGGGAACTTGAAACAAAAGAGTAACAGCAAGGAGGAAACAAAAACTAAAAGTGGGTAAGATCTAATTGGGATAAGGTGGTGAGGAGAAGGCTTGAGATGAGGATCAATGAGTTAAGGGTTGTGGAAATAATACATAGTCTTGGTTTCATTGAATGAATATATTTTATTCTATAACTGTACTTGGTCTAGAGGAATGAACCTTAAGACTTAAAAACCACAAACCTATTGGGTTTTTCTATGGACAAATGTTTCAGTATCTTCTGAAACAGCTGAGGCTTATGCATTTACTTTTCATTATTAAGTTTTCACAGGTTTCTATAAACACTCTGCTTTTAAGAACTAACCAAAATATGGGCTAGTTCAAGCAATAATGTGGCAGAAATGCATGGGTATAATTCTGGCTCTGGGAATGCTGTATTGCAAAGCTGCGATGTTACATGTCCAGCCATGTGCAAATTAATTGTATTTCTTAAGCTTACAGTGGTCTGCACACAACAAACCTTTGTAATGGTGTGCGTTTAAGGGACAATGTTTCTTTAAAATGGATTTTTGGAGTCTGGAGATATATTGCTACATATATATATATACATACACACATTATGAGCAACTGAAGAACTGGAGAATTACTGTCTAGAAAGCTTCCAGTGTATTGATTCTCCGAAGAATCATACTCATTATTTAGCAGGAAAGGTGAGGCAGAGACCTTTCTCTCGATATCTATAGATTTAATTCAGTGTCATGGGGGTTCTAAAGCTGCCCCCTGCAAAAACCCTTTCAAGAATGATTTCACTGCCTTTAGCAGTGCTGCATCAGTGAGTGAACATCATTGCTGGAGTTTAATATAAAACTCAAGCTACGTTCCATGGAAACTACTCTGTTGAGGCATGCTTTTATTTGTGCTTACATTTAACATTATGAGAACCCTGTCATTCCTCCAAGTTTAACTATTTTTCATCATAAAAGGAGCAAATAGGAAAATGATTGGTGTAAGGACAGATTCCTGATAGGGAAGGTAGACTGTGTGGCCTTGCTGTCATTCTTTTACAGAATTAACTATCTATGTGTTGTCTGGAAAGAATATTTCATTATTATGGTCAAGTAGCTTTATTTTGTGCAATCAAATAATTACTTAAAAGAGTCAATATCAAGTTGACATGTCCATAATAATATCTAGTGGACAATTATGAAATTTAAAAGCGAGCAAAAATGATAATTTCTTAGCCTATATAGTCATCAAGTTATTTTTCTTTCCTTTCTTGAGCTGAAAACTTCCCCAAAGGTTTTGTGTTTTTTTTTTTGGCAGACACAGTAAAACCATGAATCACAAACACAGATAAGTCTAGGCACGTTGGAAAAGAGAAGTGTGATAAAAATTGCATTTATTTCAACTAGTGCATCATAATCTTTTTTATATCAGCTGTCTAGAAGGTGTTTAGCATAAAATCTTTCCTTATTTCTCAGTGGACTCTTCAATTTTCTGGAGATTTCCTTTTTGTATAAGCATTTGAAGATCCCCTTGAAGACCTGCTAGAAAGCTTGTTTGAAATTCTGTCTTGTTCAGGGTTCCCTGAGCATCTTCCCTGGCAAGTATCTGCACCTGAGGAATTGAAGAGACTACAGGGGCATGGAAAATCACAGCACTGTGGCTTGTCAGAAAAGAGCAGTGCAAACCTTTGACAACAGGAGAAAGCAAGAGATACTTACCTGTTTTGTAGTTGTATTACAGACAGTTGGCTCGACCCAAATTTCCAGAAAGTTTAAACTTAAGTGAGAGTTTTCTGCAATTTTGACCTAAAACTTTCTACAAATCTTCACTCTTCCTAGGTATTTCAGAGTGATTTATGCTTTTGATAACCACATGATATTTGGCACTTTTCCATGATTTCATCTCACAGCTAAAGAGTAGCATGTCCTTTTTTCCTGACTCAGACTTGAAAGGCAACCTAAAATACAGTGGCTACCAGCCTCCATGAGGTAGAACTGGGGATCACTTACTGCTGACCTCTGTGTTAACTGAACTGGGGAGCATCTTGTAGATTCAGGCTTGGCACTGAACTTCACATTCCTGTTCCCACAGGTGAAATGCTCCAGCCAGGGCTCTGCTGGATTCGCTCAGGAAGCTGAGGCAGGCATGTCTCACTGGGCAGAGGGGAGGTGACAGTAGGCTGACCTGTGCACATCCCCAGATGACAGCTTAGAGCAAGGATAGGGCTGAGACACCAGGAACAAATTCTCCACCAGCTGTATTCAGCAGGTACTGGATGCAGCTCTAGTGTGCATTGCTCAGTGGAGGCTAAAGGCATTAGCGATGCCAAAAAAATGTTAAACCTGGAGTAATTTTAATTTTCTCTTTTCCGCTTTTGTGGAATTGTCTCCACTTTACATTTTCTGACTTCATTAGGGTCAGAGGAGATATTTGGTTACATAATTTTGTTAATTCCATCCAATCCAAGTGTGTGGAAAGTCCTGAAGATGGAAAAGTCTATTGCTCTGTTTCCTCTCATGGTGTAGCTCTGTAGCCCAACTTGTCATTGTTAGAACAGAGTTTTGACTGTACAGGGGTCAACAGTGTGTGGTGCCTGCTATTCTCAAAAATTATTTAGCCATTAGAGCTGTGTAGATTGTGAAGAACAATCCCATTTATTTTTTAACAAGGTAAACTGCCTCTGTCCACTTGGCAACAGAAAACAACAACAAAGAATGAAGCTTAAACAAACAAAAAACTAAAGTGAAAGGCTTTAAAATACATATCACCCCATTTTTTCTGTAAATACTAGGAATGGGTTATTAAAGCGAAAGTGTATGACATGTCTGTATGTGGGCTTTGCTCTGAAGGCTTTATAGCATGATAACTTCCATGAAAAAAACTTTGGACCTTTGCCTCCTCTTGTCTTCTGGGAAAGCTTTGGAATGGTTTAATCATCTGGCTTTGGTATCTTACTGCCTTTGGCAGCAGTAGCTTTTCTTATCATTATGTGTAACTGTGTGTCACCTTTTCCAGACAGCCATAGGATTAGGATAAGAAAAATTGGTTCTTTATACTGCAGATCTAACAAAGCCACAGACTTCTCACAGCCTACCAAATGAATGCCTAGCATTTTAAATTGAACTCTGTTAGAAGAAACAGTTGATTATCAATGCTACTCACTCTTTTGAGGAGCAGTAGGAAAAAAAAAATATTTGAAATTTGTGCAGATTGTATAGAGGAAAATATTTTGATGGTACAAGAGAGCTCTGAATTTCTGATAAACAAACACATATGAGTGTTTCTGTTCAATGCAAATTCACCCCTCCCTGTTGGGGTATCCATATGGCAAATAAAGCTCAATGCTTTGAATATGAACACTGGGCCCTTGGATCTGGGAAATGGAAATATTCAGGAGAGAGTGAGTAGAACATGAGAAAGAGAATAATGTGTTGTGTCTGCCAGTTTCTCGGGACTGTGGCCAACTACAAACACCGTATGAAAAAAGAGTTCAGAAAGAAAGCATAGGTAATTTGCTCTTCTCATCATCACATTAGATTAAATTAGATCATTGCTGTCACATAAATGACAAAAGCCAGAACGTTTCATCAGAGGTAAGTTACTTTTCAGTAGCAGCTGACTCTTTCTCTGTGACAATATTTATTTTCCCTGTGATGAATTGCTCTTTATTTGAAGGCTCTGATGACCACCACAGGGTCAGAAAACTTCATGGAACGTGACAGCTTTTGCATTGTACTGACTTCCTGGTGGTGGTCATGTTGTAACAGCCTAATAACACTCTGATCAAAGTGTTCCTACACCAGCTGGTGATGGTGGTGCTGACAAGGCAGATGGATGCACAGGATGCAAAGTGCCCAGCCCAGCTGAAGCAGCCCTTCACCAGCCTGAATACTCAAGCTCATTACTTTAACAAACAGAAAGAAAAACAAATAAGGCATTCACAAGAACAGCTCTAGAGAGTGTGATCAAGATGAATAGGGCTTGAACTTATGAAACCTGAATGCTGATGGATTATCAAAATAAAATAATAGTTATTCAGAAGCTCAGTGGGAATTGTGGAGTAACAGCAGAGGAATTGACAGATTTCTTTGACAGTGCCATCAGCAGCAGAGCTGCCAGGAAGGTGACTGTCAGGTGGAGGCTCTGCCTGAGCCCTCTGGCTGCACATGCCTGTGCACAATATGGAAAGGTGAGATACTTGACAGGACAGCCTCTGTCTCTGGCAATGCATGTAAGAAAGACGAGGAAGAATGAACTTATCTTAACCAAATGACTCCCTTAAACCTCATGCTCTGGAGTAAAGAAAGAGAGGTATCTCAGTGAAAGTACAAAGCAGCGTGCATAGGGTGCTCCACATCATTCCATCTCCTTAGGATCCATACACCTAGCAAATGCATTGCTTAGAACAAACATTTTGCTCCAGGAGTACAATGTAACAGCATCAAGTGTCAGGGGGGTTTCAAGGTCAATAAAACCTCTTCCTGTGGTGTCTAATGTTTAAAGTAACTGAACTCAGCTAATGTTTCAATGCTATTTTTCCTCTCAGCATTAGGCTACCGCAGGCTTTTTCCACCTTTTTAAACTGTAATAAAAGATATGTTTCAGGGCTACCTTTTCCATTCAGCAAAATCAGCTAAGCAGGGTTCAAAAAGCAAATGCCAAAGTGCTTTGTGAAAACCTTTCCTGCAAAAGGAAAACCACTGGAGAGTTTAGATGAATATCGCACCACGCAGGCTAGGCTGGTATAAAGAGAGAGTACGCTCTAGAGGCTCCAAGCAGAACGACAGCTTGAATTCCATGGTCAAAGGCACCTTTCCCCTTACAGACCTTCTGCTGAAGGGCAGGGGATTACTCTCTTGTTCATTCAGCATGAAAAATAGTGATCGCCTTGTGCCGAATGGAAATAGTTTGAAGGCAGAGATCCCAGTCACCGCCTGGGGTGGCAGAATACATATGAATGAATTCTGCAATATGTGTGACCAAAAGAAAAATCAGAACTTTTAGCCAGAGATTCCAGTAACATCATATCACATGAGGCATTTCAGGGGAATGACAAATTACAAAGAGAGAACATTCTCGGAAAGGCCATGTCCTCAGAGTCTGTGCCTCATTGCAGAGAGTTAAGTGGATGAGTTATATCTCTGACAGTTTATGAACCTTGTTAATATAATGCAGTACCTGGGAGTGTGCCAGCCATGGTGATCAAGGAAGTCTGAATTAGACCTCTGCCATTGACAGGCATCAGATGCCCATTTAAAAATAAATGTTTCATCTGAACTGGGCACATTTCTCTCTAAAGCAGTGATCACCAGCATGAAGCTCTGAAGCGCTGTGTGGCTCTCAGTAACAGAGCACACATCTCTTCCCTAGGTCTCAGTAACAGGCTATTTAACATGCTGATGCAGAAGCTGCTCTGGTAGGAAGAACACAAGTGACAGCAGTACTTTGACATGTTAGCCTTTATGAAAAATGTGAGGTTTGTGTTTTCTTTAACCCACCTGTGGTGAAGGCTGCAGCTCTGTCACCTGTTCCAGGCACATGTCACTCAGGGCAACCTCTCTAGTGGCAGATTAGGCTGCCTTTGCCCCAGAAGGAAAGGTGAGGGAAAGCTTCTGCACTAGCAGAGAAGGCCAGCCTCCATTCAGCCTGTACACTGGCAATGGACTGCATGAAGTGAGAGCAAAAGCCATAGACCTTTTCCTTCTGCTCTGACAACTGCACACGAGTAGCCACCATGCTGGTATAGCAGCTGTGTTCCTTATTTGTCCCTGAAAATACTCTGCTTTTCTTGCCTCCAGAAAGTCCCAATTCTGTGATGCAGATCCCTAACATGAATATCAAAACAATGCAATCCAGTCACGTTTTATTCTTCTTTTTTTCTCACAAAGTCTGTAATAGTGACATAAAGGTGCCTGTTTTGCCAGGGCACTGCAAAGTTTCAGTAAACATTATGACTTTTGGCTTCAGTTTTTGCATGGAAGGCATGAAAAGTGCTACAGCTACATATACTATTCTACATTGTTATTAATCCATTATAATATTCTGTAAAGAATATCAGCAAAGTGTTAATGCTTTATTTTTAATATTTTTTGTATTTAACTTGTGTATTCCAACTCTTTATAGTGTCACTTGTGCAATTCTCTGTCAAAAATATATATTTAGTAGATAGAAATTTGATGTTGACTTGAACAGATTCACCAAGTCTTTGAAAAATGAAAGACAATATTATTTCCTACTGAGGGTTAGAGAAGAGATTATTTTTATATGTTTGGTTCCTCTACATCACCAGTCCATTGACAGAATTGAGAAATATTTCATCTTGTATTGTTGTATTGACTTGTTAGAATAAAGAGTAGAAGGATAATATAATTGAAGAGACATGAGAGAACACAGCACTGTGCAATGAGATCCAACTTGCACAGCCATCTTTGAAGACTGCTGAGATGCGTAGCTGCATAGCAGCAATAGACATAGGGTAAAGACAAAATGTCATTTTTAGTGACAGCTTTTTTTCCCCCTGGTTTCTTATATGTCCAAAATAAGTGGCAAAAGTTCTATTGAAATCTTTAGAAGTTAATGAAAGAATTTTAGGGAAAGCGTGCATAGAGTTGAGTTAGACTTCTTAAAAGAAGGAAAAAATTCTGTTGTCACAGGTCAGTTCTAGTCACGTTTCCAATTCAAGAGCTTTAATCTCAAATGTTTTCTATGATCTAGCCTATTTTCAAATATCAAGATACACGATGCTAGTCAGCAGCAAAGTTGTATCTACTAGGAAACATCAGGAGAATGTTCCAAAGGAAGAAGAAAAACATTATTTGCAGTACAATGCACTGGAGAACGGCTTGGAGTGTGCTGTCAGAGGGGAAAGAAGAGTGCCAGCACACTCTGGAAAAAGGGACCAGGTACTCAAATGCACACAGGCATGCTGTGCCCTTCATTTTTCACTGGTGCCCTAATGATAGAGTATATTGGCCAACGTGAGCAAGAGAATATTGGGAATTAGGAGATATGTCCACACTGTCTAGTGGCTCGCGGCTTCATCTCATGGAATCATGGACGCCTTAAACCATCTACTGACACGCAAGAGACACTCAGTCTGCCCCTATCTTTAGCTATGTAGTTTGGTAGTGCATGAAAACATCCTACTTCATCAAAACTCGTGGGTTAGGAAGTTACTTGTTTAGAGAGATTATGTGATTATCAGGTCAACAGCTAGGGAATTACAACATTATTTAGCTAGGATATTAATTTGTGAAACCATCCTGCTTTATAGAATAGACAAAACTAAGTGTCTTCCCTGACTATTTACTCTCGGCATTCTTTTGGGCAAAGTGGAGAAATAATTTACATAAAGTAAATCTGATCTAGAAACCTCATATTTCAATTGACCAAGGGACCTAGGAGCTCAGTAATGACCTTTAGGAGAAGTACGTGAATGATTTTTGAAAGTGAATTTGAGAGCTTTTGATAAAATTTTTATAAGCATCATATTAGGCAAGTTTTTTATCCTACTTGGTAGCAGTAAATGAAAAGTGAGAGTTGTATTTTGTCCGCACAAAAATACTTAAGAATATTTCAATTAACAATAACAGTTATCAATAACATTTATTGATAAACCTATCTAATAGGTAAATAAATCCTGGCACATTTCACTGTGGAGGCAAAAAACTGTTTTTCACTAGATCCATTCCCATATTATGCTTTATTAATTTGTTAAATGCTATGCGCATCACTAAGATGAAATTTTATTGAAATTCTGAAGATGTACATTAATATATTGTTTGATTTAAGATTTAAAACCACCATACCTTTTTCAAGCTTCTTATTACAGATGACCTATATTTCATAAACTCAGATTTATTTGGTTTTTCACATTTAGGGCAATAAAACACTAATACTATCTTTTGAATACTCAAGAAGATACTTGAAAATTCTTGGAAAATGAATAACAGCATTAGTGGGCAAGAAATCATGAATCTGTAGGAACATAAGATTGCAGCATGAGTACAGAAATGTACATGTATAACACATCAGGTGTGCAAGCCCAGTGGAAGGCCAGAGACATTGCAGAACAAATTCAGAGTTACTGAAAATGGAGGAAAAAGAGACTCTGAAAAAACTCCAAATATTTTATGCCAAGACTAAAGAGAAAGCAGTCAAAAATTCATTGAACAGGAATTGGAAGGGAAGGAGGCATTATTAAAGATAAAAGATTTGAAGGGTTTGACATATGAATGTGCTACCCAAATAAAACAGATCCTTTGCTTGGTTGTCTATGAACCAGAGCAGATACAGGTCCAATAAGCAGGTCTCTGTTTCCCAAAAAACTGAAGGGTATCAAATACATTAATAACACTAAACAAATAGGTTATAATTAAATTGAAAATGCCAGCAGACTTCACATACAAAATTCATTAGGGCAGAAGCATTCAATTTCCAAAAGTGTTGCAAGTAGTGTCTAAATGACCAGTTTAACTAAAGAGTTCTAATCTAATGGTCTCTCTTGAATTACTGGGGGCCTGGTTGGAACAAGCACAGCTCCTGCTTAGCACTTGTATCCAGATTATTTTTTAATGTGGAAACTTAGGTATCAGGAAGGAGGAGATAAGTGTGTGCTGAGGTCTGAGCTCAGTTTTGGCTAGTGAGAGTGGAGATCTTTCTTTTACAACCTTCACGGTCTTTTGTTCAGATTTTCAGAGGCCTGCTGTTCCTCTGCAATGGAAATGAGATTTGCAGAGGCAGGTGGCTGCTTATGTGCCCAGAAAGTCTGTGTGCTCACAAGTTTCTCATGAAAACTCTGCAAAATTGTCAGCGAAGAAACAATTCCACAACAAGGTGTTAAACTTCAAGCTTAATATGTGCCTAATTAGTAGGTGCTTGCCTCTGAATTTCATGGTGATCTTCAGCATGCAGCAACATAGAGACGAAGGAAGACTTTATAGAACTGGGCAGCAAACAGATGTGCAGCCCTACTGGTATTCAGAGACATGTTAGTTGCATAATTCATGAAGATATCTATTTTATCTGGAGGATGGCATGTAGCACAAAAGCCTGCCTTGGGATCCTTTTACGTCTCACGCTGATCATTCGGCCAAGCCATTTGATTCAACTTCAACACAAAATCTAGATAATGATTCCTCATCCACCTGACTTGAATTTGACAGAGTCATCCTAAAACTCTCTGTGTTCTTTTGGAGAGATCCTTCCAAATTCTTTTTAGGTCATTACATTTCTGTACCAAATATAAAGGTCCTGATGATGGCATATTTTTTTTCATCATTCTTATATCGATTTACTTGATCTTGAGCTCTTACTGAGCCCACTAAGTACTGCAGTTGTCTTCATTGTCCTTGCTGCTGCCTCAGTCAGGCAGACTTTCATTACTGATAACAATATTTTTTCAATCAATTTAGAGTCATCTTTTGCATCTTTCACATGCACCCTTTTGCATGCTTTCATTATTTATGGCTTCTTCACACTGATACTGTGCGTATCGTGGGGAGATCCTATATTCTAATAAAATGTCTTTTGTCTTCCATCTGTCAACTAGTCTGTTTCCTGCTGTCAAGAAACAAAAATTGTGGCCATATAGTTTCTATTAACCATCTACTGACTTCTTGTGCTATTTCCATCAGCTCTGTTTTCCCCCTAGTCAGCCACTCTATCATGAAAAGACGCAAACAAGTATACTTGTATGTGGGTATAGAAATGAGGATGGAAAGGTGTCACAAGTACACTGTAATGTTGAATTAGCAGCAGCATTTACATCTAACCTTAGAGTAACATCGCTTGAATGTAATGACTGTGGTATGCATATCACCTCTGAAATACTTTCCACTCAGTCCATATTATGAATTATTCACTTTTCCAAAATGAACAAGGTAATATCAAGGCAATCCCTGCGCTTAGTGAGAGATTAGTGGAATACCAATATTTCTTCTAAGAGCCACATATTCTTGCTTGGGGCTTCACTCTTTGTGACATAGGGTAGTGGCCATGATAAAAATGTCAGGCCTAGTGTTTTACCTTCATGTTTTACTTGCCCAGAAGCTTCTGAAGTTTTCACCGCAAGAGTCACAGACATACTTGGTGACAATTTAAATTATCTTCCTTTTCCCCCGTAAATGAGAAAACAAATGCTAACTAGCTTTCCTTTGTAGTCACTGGAGAGAGTCAGCTATAGAATGAACAAAACTTCCCACCTATTTCAGGCACCTAAATTATCCAAAGTAGGTTTGGATGAATCTCTCCAGGGGTGCCTGTTTTGTTTCATGTCTGGGAAAGAAACCTCACTGCTGTCTAGCTTCAGCTAGATACCAGCTTTTTGAAGACTGAAGCCTGATGATTTGACTTAAGCCTATTTTAGCAGAACAAAGTAAGAGGTTCAGTTTCCATATGCCTACAACAATCTTAAAAATCGACTGAATTTAGTATATGTAGACTGGAGGACTGACACTCCTTCAGAGCAATCTGGACATCTTGATACTGCAAGTACAAGCAAATAAAGTGTTTGAACGCATAGAGGCAGGAAAGCCTGTCTCACAGATGGGTTGTCTGTGGAGTAGTGACTCCAGACCTGTGGTTCATAGTGTATAATTAGCACTAGAAATAGAATGTGGATTCCCAGTTTAACACAGCTGTTAAGGAATACATTTAGTGCTTTTATCTTGGTGTGGAGCTGCAGTGTAAGCTGCATGTTGAGCTCTGCGGGGCCAGAGTCTGAGACCACAGAGTGGCTCCTGGATAGACAGGGATGTTTCCTTAACAAAGTGGCTAAACAGATTGTGTGCTCTGTGTTTATTTAAAAGGGAACTCTGAGTCTAAACAAGGATGCTATATTTTTTCTGTACTTAACAGTGGTACCATTGATGCTAGTTTTCAAATTATTCTTCTATGCTCACACTCCAGGAAAGATCTGGAAACAATGGAGAAGGTTCAGCAAAAAGCTGTGAGAGTGATTAGAGGGCTAGGGGGAGGAGATAAAGCAGTTTGGCTTAGCAAAGCAAATGAACTGTCGTCATAAAAAAACAGCTAGTGAAATATTGCTGATGACAGGATGATGTACTTTTTCAGATGACTGCATTGTAAGCATCTGGACTAAAAGCTAGATATTTAGACAAGTTAAAGGTAAATTTCGACAAGAATTATGGTGAGCTTTCTATTGTGGGACACTTTAACATCAACATAAAATGTTTTTTAACTAAAGACAGGAATTAATTCGGGAATCTCTATGCCCCATGTTACATAGGCAGTAAAACTAGATAATTGCAGCATTTTCCTCTGTCTTCATGGTTTTCTACTATACTGTGGTATATGCAATATTGGTATGTAAGGATTTTAGTGTATAGGAGTATTTTTAAAAGAAATTAATTCTGAAAATTGGTAAAAATTAGCACTGCTTTAGTGGAAGAATAACAGAGAAACTTGTAGTGATAGTAAAATATTTGTAATTAGTATCTGGTTTGCTATGGTACAGTGGAGTACAATTACCCTCAACTGTATTATGATTTCTTTTACTTTTTTCTTCTTGAGTAAATTAACTTCAATTTGCAGATGCAGTAATATGTAGCACAGTCCATATTACACCATTATTACAACATCTAATTCATTAGATTTACATTGCTATTTATATAAGTGCTGAATTAAATCCACAGAATCTCAGGAGAGGGGTAACCAGCTTGTTCCAGATCTCAGCTTAATATTCAATATGGAAATATGGGGAAAGAAGGCATACCTCAAAAGCTTCAACCCTCATGTCTGGAACTGCATGTGAGTTTTCAGAAAGGAAGAAAGTAGTACATTAAAATATCCATCCAAAACAAAATACAGAGAATTTAAAGAAGGTAAGGAGCACTTGGGAATATGGCAAAGAGAAAACTGAGGAAACATGTCACCTTGACTCACTCTTTCACTTCCCTTTTTTTAATTTTTCATTTTTTATGGAGCACATTATTTCTGACTTGTCTATTCTACAGAGGGCTGTGGATTAATATGAAATGTGCAGAGGGACAAAATTTCAAAATAGACATTGTACTGCTGGCAGGAGGTTGCCTGAGGCAAACAGAGCTCCTCTCTGCTGATCACCACATAACCACAGTGCCAGACATTTCCTCTTATGAAATAATCAGGTGCAGAAACTTCAAGGCTATGAGAACACTGGGGCAGCACATGGCTGGTGGAGCCCGCCCTCGTCAGCAAGTAGCCTTCATGAAACATATTAAAAGAAGTGAACGTAGAGCCAGCAATGACAGGAAGCAGTACAGTTGCATAAATCAAGTGTCTCATGGAATAGGGACACACTCAAGGTGCAGAGACACTGCAGAACTGGAAATATTTTATCTTAATAAAGCAGAGTACATTCCTGGGATCTGGGCAGTTAATGATGCAGGGAAAGATACTCTGGATATGGCTATGCTGCTAAATAGGAAAGGGCCAAGGGCCAATCTCTGGCTTCAAGGTCAAATTTTGTAGACTGGCTTTTGACAACACTGCTTTGGTGCAGCTCCAGCTAAAGAACAGGGGGTACGCACAAACTGCACAGCACTTAACTGAGATTCCTCTGAGTCCAGTGGGGTAGTGACTTACAGATCTGAGGCAATGCCATCTTCTCTGAGGTGGTTTTTTTCCATTCAATATGTCTGAAACAATGAGGACAGTGTCACAGCCCAACAGAGCAAGGTTTTGCACTTAGTTTACTGTTGCTCTACCGTAAAATGGCTATGTCATATCAGTCCATCCAAATTTTTCTCATAGTGAAAGCGGCAATGCAGAGGAGAAAGAGCAGAAAATATTCTTGTTTGATATTGATGTCTGCATTGAGATGGTTCCTCGATTTTGTCTTGTCTTTAACTCTGTAAACTACTCCTGGCTGCAAAACTGAGGATTGTGCCATGCCTCTTGGATGTGACAGGAGGGTATGTGGGGATGCTTGGGATTTCAAAGGACATCTGGGATAACACCAGGAAACTGTGTAAGCTTGACGGAACAAAGGATGGTCCTGTCTTATCCATCCTGCCTTCTGGGAGAATTCTCTGAAAGGAGCAATCGCATGTATTCATGTAGTGTCATAGAAAATGTTCATGGGAGTTCTCGAAACAGAGGCAGGGTGTAAGCTGAAAAATAAGTAATGTCATTTATCACGAGTCCAGTGCTTGAGTTGTCTCTCTCTGGCCCTCTGTCATTACCAACACAGATGTTCCCTTTGAGGACGCTCACGTTTTATGCATTTCAACATCTACGATCCAAAGGATTGCCAAAATACTTGAAACACATATTATTAGTGTGATTACTATTATTCTGTAAATCTCCACAGTTACAGTAGTATTTAGGTCCCTCAGACAGCCTTGCTGAGATTAATGGTCTCCTGAATATTAATGCAAACTAGTGCAAGTAATAGCTTCACAACTGGAACCAGTCAGACTGAATAAGAATCGAGTTTCCCTTCACATTTTTCCATAGACCACATTTAGGATCTTCCTTGTATCTGTGTGATGTACCACCTCTCTCAGGTGGAAGTTAGGTCTCCAGCATTTGCATTCACCTTACTCTGTGAGCAGTCTGCTTATCTGTACAGTGCATAAAATGGTGCATCTTATTAATTGTAATGTTTTCCCTGTTTTTTTTTCCCCGAGATGCTTAGATTTGCTTTGAGACATGACTTCCTCCCCTCTACCATCTTTTAATAAAAGATGTAAAAATGATGAAAGTACTTGCTAGACACTAGCTGGTTTAAAATACTTTTCTGCAATGGGTATGTGCATGTTCCTGTGTGAGCACATGCATATGAGGACATGCACGACAGAGAGGGAGGAGAGATTTTGGTGCAAAGGGACAGGCTGTACTTGTTGCTCTATTCTAGCTACTTACAGTTTATGAGTTTCTACATGCAGGGAATGTATTTTACTCCTCAGACTAACCAAAGTGAAAAAGATGTTATGTGAAACACAGTCTGGCAGCCTCTCAAAATCACTCTTCAAAGGCTTTGATATCATGGCACACCAACACTGAGCATTAATGTCATCTAGGCTTTGAGTCCAGCTTTAGTTTAGTAACTGCTTAAGTAAATATTAAGGCACAGAGTCAAGGAAAGCTCAGAGTTGACACTAACATAAAAAATAATGTTTTCTTCCATGTCTGCTTAACCTTTCTGTCCTTACTATGAGAAAAATGGATGAGACATAGTATTTTATGGCAGCAAAAGAGTGCACTAGCAGAAATCAGAACACTCAAAATAATACTGCAGCTTCTTGTGCCATTTTTGAGATTTAGATTAAATACTGTAAAACCTGCCCAGCACAAGCTTTCTGCATGTAGCACCACTTGTCCATCTTGTCACCAGAATTGATGAATCTGAACAGTCTTTTCCACATACACCTTAAAGCCAACAAAAATAAGTAATTCCAATGAAGTTCTCTTTTCCCTCTTCAGATAAGCCAAGGAATTTACAAGGTTATAGCAAAATAGCAGGCAACTTAATACCTCTGTTTTCAAGTGCAGAATGGGAGATAACAATGAAATGGTTTACCAGGCGGTCACTGTATATTTATACTCTGAGCAGAATTTAAGAACACAGGCTCCAATCCTGACTCAGAGGCTGAATTTCTGTGCAAATTCAGGTGCAGATAAAGCTTCTCTACAAGCAGAATTTGAACTCCTTAGTACTTGGCTCCAGGCCAATATTTAATTCATCACATCTGAAGGAAAAGAATGTTTTCTTAGGGAAAACTTGGAATATTTTAGAAATAATTTGGCAGTTGATCCCACTGGTGGGCCAAGTTTTCCACTGCACATGTGCACATAGAGTTTTTCTCATTCAGGTTTGAGCTTCGTGTGCTCACCCCCACCTGTGATTTTACCCTCTAACACCCAGTTCTGCTGATAGCATCATATGGCAGAGCCCTCTGCCATCACACCTCCTGTGCCTCTGTGCTCACTGTGTTCTGTTAACCACTGCATTTTACACTCCATACCGTTTCCACATTCTGATGTCATTTCCTGATAAATCTTTTATCTCACAGGCATCTCTTCCTCATTTCTACTCTTACTTTTAAAGGTTCTACATTAGATCTATGCACTAAAAGGAAAGCATTTTGAAAACACTTGGCCTATTTTCATAACACCTACACAGCAGCCTGCTGTAACACCTAAATTTTTCTTTCACCTTTTCTCAAAGCGTCACAAGTTTTTTCTTGGCAGTCTTTCATGTTTTGGTTTCTTCCTTATTTTGTGCTAAGCTCTTTTTTGATAAGGTTCAGCTGGAAAAATTCATCTCTCAGGACCCAATCAGGGTTTTACATCAATTAGGCTAATTGACAGAAGGTTTAACATATTTCTTAATTATGACAGCAAATACTTTCTTGGAAAAAACCCCAAAGCACAGGAGTTAAAATAAAAAAATAATAATGAAAAAGACACTAACTTCTTTACCAGTAAAATAATTTTGGAAATATTTTAGTGGTAGAACACTGGGAAGGAAGTTTCCTAAGGGATGGCTGTTTCACCACGGCTAAAACTGCTTTCAGCCAGAAAGTTTATGCCACTCCAAAACAATCACCCTATGTCTGACTGTGAAATGTAAATAATCATGTAAATAATAACAGAGAAAGAGACAGTAAAAATTTACATAAGGGACACATATGAAGACAGAAAATGTATAACTAGCCACCAAACTACCAAAAAGCCTCCAAAACTAAAACAACCCCTTCTAATTCTTCAAAAATCTACTGGATTTTTTTTTCTGAATATGTAACAGGACATCTGAAATAATTTGTGTTTATTCACATTAGCTGTCTTGTTTTTTTTTTTAATGTAGGCTAAACCTCATTAAGCTGAACCTCATAACTGAGGCATCGAGCTTAAGAGACAGTTTACATTATAATTCAATAGTGTATGTTAAACAAATCTTTATCTTCTGTTTCAGATTCTAGTCTTTTATATTAATAGAAATGATATGGTGTTTCTGAAATGTAAAGAACTTCACTTTCTTGATATTTCAGTTTCTGTGTTTGTCATGCTGCCTGTTTCCTCTGTGCTCTATGTGATGCTGTGGGAAGGCAACAGAAAAAGGCAATTCAATACTTTTCAGAATAACTTACAGTCATAAAATATTGTCAGAAGAGCAACCCCTGAGGGAGATATTTAACCTTAGTCTTTGATGGTGTTTTTGAACATCTGGCCACCCTACTTGATAAACATGTTAGCAGTGTTGGGGTTTTTTGAATGTTTGTGTTGCACAACCCCCAAACAAACAGTTTAGTGAATAAGAGCCTTTAGAGAAGAGTATTTAAAGGAGTACAGAGGAGTTATATACATAAATCCCATGGACATATTTTCTGTGTAATACATTACAACCAAATCTGTATTACTTAACATTGCTTCACTGCAGTTGGAATCAGTGTCAACTGCAGCAGTGTTTTAAAATAAATGGGCCATGTTTCAGTTCTTGCATGTATGTGTGAACACGGAGGAAGGAGGTCATGACGTCTTCAAGTGGATATGCTACACACTGAAACCAATTGCCAAAATGCCATTTCCTTTTCTAGCTACACTGCAGCACCATCATATCTTCTCTTCAGCATGGGACGTGTCCCACATCCATACTCTTGAAAGCTTTTTTCTAGAACCTCTTTCAAAGGCATCCCAGCAAGCACATCTTTCCTTTCAAGCCCCTAATTTTGAATAACAGGAAAGATGAAATTTTTCCCTTCAGAAAGTACCCCTAACACAGTAATAACTAACTTATGCCAAAATATAACCATACAATTATTCCCATATGTTTTCTAGCTCTTAGGTAAGGGCTCACTAGCCATGAAGACAGAAAGGACAGAAAGATGTCATGGTGCCTTATTTCCTTTTAGCTGTTTTGGGGCTTGTCAGGACTGGAGTTGGTGGTTGGGGCATGCAGCAAGAGTCTAGGATCCTAGGCTTTTCACCACAGGCACTACTTCATGTAGGATTTGCTCTAGATTACTTCAGTGCAATTTAAATTTTAGGGAGCTTCAGCCCCCCTTTTAATATATGCAAGGACTACTCCCTCCCCGTGGTAATAGGCAGGCTGCTCTGTGAAGATCCTGGTGAATGACAACATATTCCATTGAAAGGTGAGAACTGCCCTTCCCTTCTTTAGTTCCAGCCTAGATACTTGTCTCATTTTCCCTTAACAGCTCTAAACATTTCTTCTCCTTGCTCTACATTGTCCTCAGCAGAAAGGCAGTATTTTTTTTTCTAGAACAGGTTTGTCAACTTGTGAGGTTTGGCAACATGGAAGTATGAAGAAGTGTTAGTAGAAAATCTGTCTCTTTTATGACAGTCAATGATTTTCTTTATGCTTTCTTTAATGCAAGTCAACACTGCAGGTCAAAGGGGAATGCTGCAAAGCGGATTTTGCTCCATTCAGTAGCCCTTCAATTCCACTTCCGTCTCTCCAACTCAAGTAAGATTCTCTTTATAAAATGAGTACAGTCATGGTGCACAATCTGTCTTCAGGCAGCCTCTCTCCAAACCCACCCAGTGAATCCCCTCTGTTGTTTTGGTCTCCCTTGGTCTACTATCCCACACCTCAGCTCCTGATCAATAGTGAATTAATGGGAGAGAGAAACCAGGCAAAAAAAGACTCAGAATGGTTATGCTCCATTGTGTGTCTTCACCTATTCACTGCCCAGATCCCAGTGCTGGCTGTCCTGAAGGTAACATGCTGTGTCCAAAGATGCTGTGGAAGGGAAACCCAACATCATAAGCTTGGGGAAAGTGTCCAGTGAAGCAATAATAGCTCAGGACCAGTCTTAGAAAAAGGAGGGAAACCACTGTATTAAACCCTTCTCTGTCCCCTCTGATGGGGTGTTATAAGATTTTTCCTTGTCTAATCACATAAATTTCCTTCTCTTTCACGTGGGGGTGTGTGTGCGCAGAATTACTTCCTGGATCACACCTCTCAGGTTTATAATCCATTTTTAAAGAACACTTGGGACCATATAAAAGGAAGGAGGAAAGCACATCTACTGACTTTTCCAACTTCAAGGCAGAGTTAGCTCTACCTATACTGTTCCTGACAGATGTTTTGCTGGATGAGTGAAAAATGCCTTAGAAACCCCTTCTGGGAAAAAATCTTTGATTAGCCCAGTTGATTGATGTCAGTAACTCCCTACTTCTATGCTCAGCACAGAACTATGCTGCTTCTGTATTTTCCTCATTGCAATTTAAACCCAAGGTTTGCTGCCCTAGTAAAACTAGACAATGAGATGTTTATTCCCATTTTCCTTCCTAGAGTTCATTTCTGAAACAAGAATTTTCTAAGCAGGTGGGAGAGGGAATAGTCCTGGCTTCTGGTCCTTGATCTGAAAGCAGCTGCTTTCAAGGGCCCTAAAGCAGGGTCTGGTCCTGGGCTCTCATTGGATCTGGGTTCACACCCTCAGGCTCTAGCATGACTGCTGTCAAGCTTGTTGCAGCCTTCTTGCCTCCAGCTTTAGCAAGCACTAAAATTGTGAAGTCAGAAACAAACACATCACCATTTTCTCTTTGCAGGATAAGTCTTCAGCCCTTATATTTGTTTCTCAGCTGTGTGGCTCTTAGGTACCCAGGATGGGCACTGTGGGGTCAGTAGATCATCAGAGCCATGTTTCACATCCAGGCATCACCTGCAGTTAACTGTAAAATCAGAGCAACTGCAAAATCAGAGACCAGGGGCACAGACTAAATACAATTACCTAATGCTCAGTGACAAGGAAGACTGATACTTCTCAGCCAACCCAAAACATTAGATGTTAAAGGAAGTGTACTGGTGAAAGCTCAATCAAATGTAGGCTTCAGGCACTCACAGGGTGAAATGTCTTTGCACCTCAGCTGAACAAAGGCAGCAAATAGTTAATCGTGCTGTCTAGCAATGGACATCTGACTGATGCTCTGAATCACCTCTGAGCCTTCTTTACACTGTAAAAAGGATTTTACATTTCATTTGACATAGTCTGAATCTCACTAATCAAACATGAATAGCCCTACTCTGCCAGAGCCCTCTTTTAGATGATTAGGCTCTTTGTAGATCTAACTGCCAGAGCTGGTCCTATGAAAACAGCAGTAATAGCGAAAGCAGCAATAACAGAAATTCATGTTTCTTTTTGTTGTTCTTTGCTTCTTGTTGACTGCAGAATTCATATTTGTACTTCAAAATGGTTTAGTGGAATAAATTGTGTAATAATTCATTGAGTAGCTGATTGTTGTAATTTATCAGACTTGCTGATGGCAACTACAAATCTACTCTGTTAGGCAAAAATAAAACTGATTGGTTTAGAGGTTTTTATAGACTTATTGAAAAGCTTCATTTCTAATGCATACTGTTCCCCAGCACAGCAAAATAAGTACAACATTACATCAGGATTTGAGCCTGGCACAGACAGAATATCAGCATTTGAATCTGTTTACTGATAAATAGTATTCTCTAATATGTGGCTTGAGAATATGCAATTCTTCCTTTCTTTTTTTTTGGCTTTTTTGTTTCTTGCCACTGGTGCCCATGAACTGGTGTGAATTAAATTGTCGATGAGTGAGCCTGCAATCATCCTGATATGCTTCAGCAGTTGTAATTTGGTTAAGGCTCAAATCAATGTTCTGGTCCTTAACATTTCTTGAATGTGTTGAAAATTTAAATTAATTGAGAGAGGCAGTTGTCCTGTCTCTGGGAAGTAAACAAAAGACTTCATTTAGCCTTGAATGGCACTGAACTCAACTGAAATTTACTGTCTTTGATTTCAACTTTTTAATTTTTTCTTATATACATTTTGCAAATAATAATCTAATTTTTTCATTATATCTGCAGTTAGATTGTGGCTATGCCTTTTTTCTGTTTTCAGCTATACCTGACAAACAGATGAAAATGAAATTGTTAAACAATTGAGGATGAAGATACAAAGTTAAGTTCAGAGGGAAGAAACTGAATGTGAATAGAAAAATGTAGCAGATATTGATATCATCCTACAGTATTGTCTAAGATGCTGGACTACATTTAAAGAGTACTTAAGTACCCTTGTGAACACAAGATTTTACAAAGGCAACATATGTCTTTCTGTCCCTGATATTTGGTACGTCTTCCCTTGTTTTCTGCCACTATAAACCAGCTATCACTGATTTAAGTGCTGATATGATGACTTGTTTCCTTGATCAACAGCTGTTCACAATTTTTTATTGCAGATTATTTCCTCTCTGAATTTCTGTTGAGAGAGGGTCTAGAGTGCCTTAGACCTTTTTGCTTGTAATGACAAAAATAATAATTTATCAACATAATCCATATTCATTTATCTCTAAGACTGTGCCATTCTAAGACACTGAAGAAAGAGGAGTGAAGTCTGACAGTGATTTTTCTGAGTGTTATATTTGCAAGCTGTAAATGGAAAATTGTGGTAGGCGCCACTACTGCAAGCCTATAAGAAAAAGTGACAGAAGGAATATTTTTAGCCATGGTAATCATACTATATTTAAAAACACAAGAACTAGAACAAAATCAGGGATAGCACTCAAACTTTCCTGCAATTATTTTTCAATTTGCAGATAAATTTCCTTATGGGTTAATGAAAATCAAAGAAAAGTGCAAATGACAGAGAAACAATAAAGAGAATCTCACAAAGCTGTTGGATTTCTAAGCTGTTGAATGCTAAGAAATTTATTCATGTCAGAAAAGCCTTTCTTAGAGGAAAACAAATGAAAAATACAAACGACGCTGTCATGAGGCCAGATGATGGACCAGACAAATATTCTTTGTTTTTTCCACTCATCACAGAAAGTGACTATATGCACACTCAAGATAAAACACAAGCAGAAAAATCCTCTTACCTTTAAGCTACTTACTTGGATTCCTTTTTTTTTTTTTTGACTTATGCTAGAGGACAGCTAACCTGGGAATAAGTGCAATTGATGTACACCCTGATTCTACTTTATAGTCTAGAAACAGAAAAATGCAGCTGTTCCAGGAGGATAGCTTGTTCAAAGATCAAAAGAACTACTACTTTAAACTGAGCCCAGCTACAGAAGTAGAGAGAATCACAACCTATGGTGTGTGTGCTATTAAAAATCTCTTCTTACACCAGAAAATAAGATTTCAGTTTTGTACTTCGTAAACTAAGAGTAAATGAAAGGAAAAAAACCTTTTTTTGAAGATGATGAGGAATTACAAGGCCTCCAACAGAAGGCTCTTATAGAGTGCCCAGATGATTTATCAGCTCTTTGAGAAACTCTTTGATATAACACAGAAACTTCAGGTTTGGTTTTTTTTTTACATTGTGGGTGAAATGGGAGCAACTAATAGTGCTTTACTGGCAACTGGAAAAGCAGATGTAACTTTGTTTGTCCTTAATATCACTGAAAGGTAGCATATTTACATAGACATAAGCTGAGAACTCATTAGCCACAATTTGTTTTCTTGAAATAAGAGCAGGCATTTGGGATAGGAAAATTTCCTATATTATTTATCTGTGTTCCAAAAGACAGTCCTCCTAAAAGAGCATAATTTTTCAAGACTCACTTTCCCATGATTAGAAAAGCATTTTAAATCTAGGGAGGCAAAACCCCCAACTTTCAGTTTCTTGAGGCTGCTTTGCCAAGGGCCTTGGTTTATCAGCACATTAGGAAGAGTCTCTAGCTTCCTTGAGGATTTAAATACCCAGACCATATGACTGGGTATGCAGATACTAATGACATTTGCCAGACACCAGGTAATGTGTCTCCATGCATGGGCTGGACTAAATTGTCAAAAAATGAATGACTTTGACTTGAAATAAATGAATAGTAGCTTACCACAAATTGCATAAGCCAATAATAAAATTAGTTTAGGAAATGTTTGCTCCAACCAGATGTGTGCCTTGCATCCTTTGTACCCATATGGATTTCAGTACAATTTTTCAGACTCCTTGTCTTTTCCTTCCTAATTTACAGAAAAGAATCAACTCACATGCATGGCACCGATTTTCTGGTCTTGTCTTGCAAGTGCCTTTCAGAGTAGATGCAACCCAGGAAGAACCTCCTGGATTGCAGGATGTGACAAGTCATAATATTCCAGTCAGCCCTATGGAGAATGAGTGAACAGAGGCAATACAAAAGCAAGTCATGGCAAATCAGACCAGAATTTTTTTCAAAAGCTGAATGAAACATGGAAAAAAATGCCAATACACAGTTTACCACTGTGTGGTATATGTCTCGTTAAAAAGAAAATACAGAAATAAGACACATTAAATTACCTATGGTAAAGTGAAAATTGGCATCAGAGAGAAATCACACCAGTGTGAATTCAGATTTTCAAACAACAAAGCAAATTGGCTCATTTGGAACTATATTTCTATGTATACCTCATCAGTGCATAAAAGAACTGTGAACATCAAGAATGGAAGTAGATGTGATCCTATCAGAGCACTGCATGTAGGGCTGATTGCAGCACTCCCAGCATCCCCTGATGCACTTCCATTCTTGTAATTCCAATTATTTACCTGTCATTTAGGACTCTCCATAATTCATACTGTCATGTGTTGTAGCCTATTATGTCACTGTGATACCATAAGGATTTGATCAGTGGCTGAGCTGCTTTAGCTCAATTAAGTATACTTCACAAACTGTGTGATACTCTAAGTTTCACAGAATTGTTTTTAACCATGACAAGATGACACATCACTGTGTCTTGACTGCTAACCTAGATTGGATGATGCCAGCTGATAGTGGAGGCTAGCTTGGATGACATGTGTACACAGGAGTAATCAAGAATGCATCATGCTATTAAGCTCCAACAATTGCTTTACTTGTGTTATAAATGTCAGTTCCAACCTACAATAACAAAATTTTCACACCAGGGCTCCTACTCCCACTTCCTTGGACATTAAGACTCATTTTTCTAGCAGCCTGAGTATTCTAAAAGATGTACAGAGATGAGAGAATCTAAGTGTCTTCTCAGTAGGTCTTACTCATCCAGGTTTAGACATGGGCAGATCTATTTTGCAGTCCTGAAAAGTGCATATTTACATTGCTTCTATAGAAATTTCATTTTGATGCTGCCTGTACAGCTCAATGAACATAAATACCAGGTTGTTGTGGTTTGGTTTTTTTTTTTTTTTTTTTTTTTTTTTTTTTTTTTTTTTTTTTTTGTGGAGATTAGTATGTAAGGATCTTGTAGCTCAAGTTTCAGTGCTGGCTCTTCCATGGACAAGACCTGTTTTCTGGCTCTACACCTCACACCCACACTTGCAGTGATGCTTACAGCCTTTGAGTCCGCAGGTGTTTACTTATTCAACAAGCAAACCACGTGGCATATTTTCTGACTAGAAGGTGTGTGATGGTTTGAAAATGGTATGTTCAAAGGAGCTCCCAGACCTGCAGTGTGGGGGCAAGACTTGTAAGCAGCAACACTCACTGAGGTGAGTGCAAAAAAGTTTTCCATGATGTGAAGATGTGCACTCATTAGCTCTCAGGTGGTGTCAGTGAGGACAGCCAGAGTAGAGCACTGAGAAGAAGCTTGTAATGCAGAGGTTTTAGTGCAAGCAATCTAAGGGGAGATTAGATATGTGAACAACCTACATCTTTGATAACTCTCTCTGATATTTGAGTTACCGAGTTCTGATACAGTTTACATTTTCAGATGTCTTTCCCAGTACCAGATCTGTATTTGTTGATGGTAGAGATGAATAGGAGAGCAAACATCTTTGTTTAATTTTAAAGAATGTCTAATTTTCTTCATATCTATTATCAAACAAATAACATATTTTAGTCTTGAGCTTTTTTCCTCAGCTTTCTTCATTCTTGCCTTTTCTATCTTTTCATTCTTCAGAGGAAAATAGGGTAAGAGGAAATATTTTTCCCTCTAGTAGGCTGTGAAAAAGACTGTGAGAAATGGGTATCTCTGAAAAAAACCCCAGTATATTGGGAATAAGCATAACTCTTTCTATCATCTTTCAGTATTTCCAAGGTATTTAATTATAAAGCCTGTCTCTTCAACAGCAGGATAGCCTAGGAGAAGGCATGCTGAATTTCATTTACCTGTCTTTCAGACTGTGATACCACACAAGTAAAACTGACATCACAGCCTTAAGCCCAGAAGAAGACTGAAAGGATGAATGTAACACCAGAGAAAGAGGCACATACTGGAAAGTTTTTGCATAGAAATTTTAACTGCATGGTTATTCAGACCTTCCTCTAATAATTGGATAAACTAGACTATTAGTATCACTGTAATTTGACTAATAATAATTGTTGTGTTTTGATAGGATTGTTAAATCTTTAATTGGTCTCAGTAAATTCATAGCTGCACATATCAAGCACGTAACACTTTGAGTTTGACAACTGTGCAATTTAAAGTGCACCGTAACTGGGCTAAAAAAAATGATTGTCTCACAGGCAGATAAATTCAGACAGAGCACAGTGTTTCTAGCCTATAAATTAGGCTGCTTAGGGTATTTTCTGGGTATTTGTGGGTGGGTTCTGTTGTGTGAGGTAGATGTACTTTTTCTCTAAATTTCCTCATTTCCTTCTTGCAGAAAGCTCCCTTAACACTGGACTGATGACCACTGTATTACTATAAGGGAGAATAAAAATAGATGCCGGTACATTAATCTAACTTAAGCATCATTAGTTTTTTTTTTGTTCACCCTGTTAAAAAGTCTTGTGAGGTTCACTAAAAATAAGAAACACTCTGATGATGAAGGAAGAATCATTATCATCTTCCAAATTCTCAGTGGAGGCTGCGATACAACAGGAGTCAGAAACACAGAATAAGCTGAGTTAGAAGGGATCCTCAAGGATCATTGAGTCCAGCTCCTGGCCTTGTGCAGGACCAACCCCAAGAGATACACCATGTGCCTGAGACCATTGTCCAGACACTTTTTCAACTCTGTCAGGCTGATGCTGTGACCACTTCCCTGTGGAGCCTGTTCCAGTGCCCAGCCACCCTCTGGGTAAAGAATGTCTTCCTGATATCCAGCCTAAACCTCCTCTGATACAACTGCAGGCCATTCCCTTGGGTCCTGTCACTGGTTACCCCAGAGCAGAGATCAGTGCCTGCCCCGTCCTTCCCCCCCCAAAGTGTCACGGAGAGGAATGAAAGAATGATTTTAAGGACAATGGGTGCACTATTAATTTTTTCATATCTGGTGCATGTATTCAGACTGCTGGAGCAGGGTAGAATGGCTGTCAAGCCCTATAAGCCCATCCAGGAGGATTCATCCTTCGGTTGTGGGATGGCCAGCTGACGCTGTGCTCAGTTGTTGCTGCAGCTACATTGGTGGCCAGGCTCTCCAGTCTGCTCTTAGTTACAGCTGGGAATAGTCTGGTTCTGGACCACATAAGAGTTACACTGACACTTGTGTACATGGGATAACTTTAATCTCAAATGCATTTGCTCAGTTATTTTTCTTATCTGTGCCCAATGAATGCTTTTCCTCCCTAGCAGAAATTCTGACACTGGAACAAGTTTAAAATGTATCTCTACAAGGTTTACTGATACCAGCTCAAATTTGATGCTGGTATCTGCTCCAGCCACAGTTAAAGATACCAGCTGTTTCCCAGAGGATTTGCAGTGGCAGTGGACACCGGTGGAAGTTTGGTTGGAGATGTTCATTATAAAGTTTGGATTGTTTGGACACGTTAGTCAGTACTAATACTCTACTCTTTTAGTGAGGGTGTGTGGGCAAATGAATGTGGGAGCAACCTGAGATATGAGATGTCATTCTGCATAATAAAAATAAGTGAAGCTCTAACCTCTGGTGTGGTTGTGTGATCTTATCTGTGGGGCTCCCTCCACTTCCCTTATAGCCCATGTAAAGCTACGTGTGTCATTAATCAGATGGCTGATAAACCCATTTCCAACCCAGCTGTAACACTTGTCTGTCTAAATTCCTGCCTTGGCATGGCACGAAGTGAGTGTATCCTCACGAAAACAAAAGGGATGCATTCTGTACAGCTGACTGTGATGGTGTACGCCCACAGCTCAGTAAGCAGCACCAGTGCAATGTGAAAGACTGTCACAAAGAGGCTCATGCTATTTCAAAGCTACAAATGAAGAGAAATTGAGTTCACTGCTGCAGTGAAGCAAATCAAACCCCGTAACATTTGTATTAATTGCCAAAAGCAGATAGTGGCTGGGAAGCAGAATAGAGGGTGGAAATGCAGTAAATCTTCAAGCTTAAATTTGGAAATGAGCCCAGGTTTTGGGGGCTTAGAATCTAGTAGAATTTCCTTTTAAAAGTATAAATCTATCAGAAAAAAAAAAAAATCAATCTGAGAAATATATTTTAGATCTTTGTTATTTTTTTTTTGGCTTTTAGCCAAATAATTGAAACTCTAAGAAAGAAATAGTCTTTTTTAGAACAACCAAATTCTCTCAGACCCTTCATTATATCTAATATACTCATTGTATATTCTATTTCGGATAAAAATATACATAAACAGTTAAATTAACAGTACAATGATTTGGAACTATTCTAGGCTTTTACCAATGGAAAGAAGGGTTGAAATGGGATGTATAGCATCACTGCAATGATGCTGTAATATTGTAATGAAATTATTTCTTTTCTGCAGCAGAAGCAGCATCAGAATTCCTGAGTTCATGACAATGCCGAGTCAGGTGAGGTAGCCCACAAACACAACCACAAGCCCAGAGAAGAGAGCCTTGGCCAGCAATTGTTTATCGATACAATACAGGTGGATGCACTACAGAATCAAATGTATATTGGAGACCTGAGAGAAGCTCATGATCTGGGATGTAATCTTACAGCTCTGAAGCTGATGAAAGGTTGAACATTTTCTCACATAAATGGGGTGAATATTTGACTGCACATGTGTTAGGCAGCTGTTGTTTTCTTTTGTTAAATTGGCAATAGGAGGAAAGTGAAGAGGAAGTGACAGGATTTGGGTGATGCTAACAGCAATGGAATAAAACAAAGAAAGAAAACTAAGAGCAGTGGAAAGAAATCTTGCTCATTTCACTGCCAGCACCTAACCTTTCCTTTTCCAGTTCTTTTTTTCCTTACATCTAGGGCTCACTGCCTATTGTCTCAAGTAACACCCTGCTGTCTACAGGTCATTAGCTGGATGGCTTTATTGGCTGTCCAGAAGAGCTGCTAAGAAAGGACTTCAGAGAGTCAATAGTAATTATATCAATGAAGCCACAACATGTAATTTGGAAGACATTCTATTGCTGCAAAAATTTATTTATTTTATGCTCTAAAAATAATGTTTCTTTTTTTCAGTGGAAAGGCAAAGGATTATGTTGCTTGCACTGAAGCATTTACTCAACATTTTTGCCCACAAGCCAACAAAGTAAGGAAAAAGCAGAGGTATAATATTAAAATGGAAGCATATATCTGCACTGAGAATCAATACAGCCGCACAAGCAAAGGTTTCTAAAAGAGATGTAGAATATATTGACAAAACTAGTTTTCTGCTGCTACAGTTTAAGTCATTTTCACTACTCTATTATTTTAATATAATAACATAAACATCTACATTTTTTGCTGGTAAAGTTATACAGCTGGAGGCAGGAAAATAAAGTAATACTATGGACATTCATGATGATATTCCATGAATTTTCAAATCCTTATTTTCCAAGAAAATCCACATATTCTTTTCTCCTATTTCACATACCCCCTATCCTTGGAAATGTTTCATCTATATAGATGAAAAATTATTTGCTTGTCATATTTTTCGAATAATTTCTAACACAAATCCATGAAAATCTGATGGAAGGTACAATTCAAACATATCAGGGCTTAAAACAAAGCAACTTTCTGATATAGTCACTAGTTCTGATAGCTGTCAGTCCCGTCTAATTTACTTGGGTTCCCTCTGGTAGTTTATGCATAGCTTTTTTAGCCCAAGAGAGAGAGAGAGAGAGAATGAGGGAAAAATATTTTCTGGGTGACAGCACACACATAAACAGGGACTTGTCAAATGCTAGACCAGGTAAGATATCCCTGGTGAATCCACAGCACTCTAGTAAGGAGAAAGAGTTGTGCTGCTCTTTTCACTGAGATACTGTTGGGATTTTCCTTTCCTGCCTCTTTCTGTGAAGGCATTTGACATATGGTTCTAGTGCTGTTCAATTTCACATCTCTTTTCCACCTCAGATAGTATTTTTCATTTGTCATTTCCCATTCTTAACTAGAATTACACTAGATTCATCCTTCCACAGAGTCTTATGTTATTAATTTTTATCAGGGATTGGAAAAATTTAGTCTGGAGATGAAGTTTAATCAGCACAGAGCCTGGCTTAGAAGAAGAGTTTCCCATTTTAAATGGGCTGGTTGGTCACTGACATAGTTCTTCCCATGCACTGAAAATGTGTTTAAAACCATGCCATTTGATTAACTTGTAAAGTCTGAGAGTAGCTAGCAGATTCAATTATGGATTCAAATTATGCAACTAAATTGGTCTAATTTTTAAAAGTGATGAATGAAGTGCATTAAAAGAAAGGGATAATAAAGGTCTAAAGAGGAATTGGCACAGATTCTATTAATTAAAACTCAATGAACAAATGCATACCCTCATGTGAATGGGTACACAGCTATAAATACATTGATTTGCATCAAAAATTCAACTTGACATAATGTTTACATTACACTGGGTTTAATTTCATACATATTTGAAATCCACTTAAATACATGTTAATGATGACAGGAGATATTAGAAATCTGCTCCTAATATTGCAACAAGCAATAACTCTATTAACTATATTAGGGAGAAGTGCCTTTCCTGGAAGACAGAAAGCTGCTAAAAAACATATTGAAATTCTGTACAAGATATAATATAGTCTGACAAGATATAAAGCTGTCTGACCCTACCTATGACTTTTGGTTGTATCAGGAATAGCTTTGAAAGGCACAATGATTAAGTTGCTTTCTAAGAATCCTCAAGAGAGGGTGTGGCACAGGGTTGCAAGTGCTGCGCCCATAGACCAGCTCTCAGAGGCATCCATGGCATCAGCTGTGATTCCATGGGGGTCACATCTGACCCTGTCACAGCCCAGGAGCAGGAAGACAGGAGGACACTTTAAGCTGCAGGATCACTTCATGGGCTCCACTATAACTTTCACCTCTTGGGATCAAGCCATATTTAGATCCACCTGTGTTGGTGAGGTTTTAATCCCATCTCCTTTTTTCAAGGATGGAAAGCACCTGCTCCAAGACAATTGCTTGAAATGACCACCAGTTCCAATGCGGACTTTCACACCCACCTTGTAAACAAGACCTCAAGTTCTGCAGGTCCTGTCCTGCACTGAGAAAGAGCCCAAACACACTGTCTTGCACACAAGCCATGGCCCAAACCTATATCTGCATGTTCAGTACATTTCTGTTTTAAGTAGGAGTATCTAAGAGCTGAGCGGCCGTCTGGAGTATCCATCTTTCCACCTTTCTCCAATAACTACAAGCTTAATGGCATTGCTCAGCAAACTTGATCAGGACCTGCATATCGGCCCTTTTCATCCAGCTTTCTTGTTTTTTATTTTTATCTGATGAGCTTATTCTCATCAGTTGCTAAAAAGCTGGCACACTTTCCTGCAGCTGGTGAAGAGAAGTACCTGCTTGCATGCCTGCAAAGCAGAGAGCTAGCTCCTCAGGGACAGCGTTTTTCTGACAGATGTAATGTGCATCTTCTGCAAACACTCAATTACATTTTCAAGATGAGAGATTTGAATTTCAAAGGTTCTCACAACTAAACCTCCAACTGTTTAAATTTAAAGTATTTTCAGAAAATGATTTCTTTTTAGTTTAAAGGATTTGTAGGAAATAAGAAAAAAGTGGGATGCTTCAAGTCCCTTGTGGGTGAAACTTAAATGTCAGCGCAGGATGAGGAGGTTATGATGTGATTGGTGAGGTGGGGCTGGAGACTGAGGGAGGGACACCCACTGACAAGGCAAAACAAATGGTTCTTGTCAAAATCAAGTAGAGACAGCTTGTGTTGCACAGGCCAAACATTACCCTAACCAAATAATTCTCAATTCATAGCACAACCTTTGACTGGTAAGACTGTCACATAACAAAGGGGACAGTTGGTAGCCTGTGAAAGGATGCTGCCTCCTGTCAAAAGAGTCCTTGATTCACCCAGTTTAAAAGCAGAAGCTTTCCCCACAGTGGTTCAGGCATCCCTGCTTCCTGCTTCAGAGACTCCATCTCTTGGAAATAGCCTGTCAGGTCCCATCTGGGTTTCTTTGTGAAGCTGCCAGCCCCCTGAGAGAGGGTCCACCATTCCCATCTCCTGTCTGATGCTGGAAAACCAAAGGGGAATAACCTCTGCAATCTGCCAGAAATTGGTTTTTTGAAAGCAAAGACTCTGCTTCAGAGAGCTGCAATCTACCATACTTAGAGGAAAATTAGTTTTCTAAGTACAGTGCTTTCTTCTGTTGACTGCTTCAGCCTGTGCTCCTTCTCCTCACAGTGCAACTTGTGGGAGCTTAAACCTAAATAACTCATTAACAAGCAAAATACACTATATTTCTTATTCCAGCAGGTATTGCGAAGGAAGGAAACAATGACAAAGTAACTTTCAGAAAATTCTTGCTATTTTAATGATAATAAAACTGCCTGAGCACTAAGCAGGCTACAGCTGGTATAATTAACAGCTGTTACATTTGTCAGTACCTCAAAAATGATTAGCAGGTGTCCTGGTTGATATGACAAGTTCATTAATCATTGGAGGTTTTCCTTGAAATTGACTTATCAGTCTTAATGTGCCTTCACTATTGCTTTACAGAGGGCAATAATATTACACTGAGTATCATAAACATAAATAAACTGACATCATGTACCCCAATGGACTCAGCATCTAAATAACAAGACAAATATGCACAGTAAAGACAGCATGGAGCAAAAGCTGAGAAGAAATATTTGCCAGAAGAATGAGACAACAGAGAGTTCCAAAGAGGATTTAGGAACAGAGAGTAGTTTCTAAATGGAGTGGAACAGTTAGAAAACAAATGGAAGTTGTATGACAAGGAAAAAGATTAAGGTGGTTGTAGTCAGAATCCTTTATATAAATTTGAATTTTTCAAAAGCTTTAAGACAAAACATAAGGTTTTAGGGTGATTCGGCAAAGATGGTGAAAGGTGAAAGAGAAACAGCACCATTTTGCATAAAGAACAAAGAAGACAAGAGAAAGGCGAAAAAAATAAAGTTTTGGAATTGCAAAACTGAACTCCTGGGAAATGATAGAAAGAGGAAATACAGTTTAATGAGCTAGAGCATCCCCAGTGAGCAAAGGGAAAAGGAGAAGTAGCATAGTGTGCATGGAAAAGTTTCAGAGGTGAGAAGAGGACTTTCAAGTGATTAAAGGGCACAGGATGGGTGGATTTTCTTGTGGCTTTTAATTGTTTTGCTTAGTTTTGTTTTGTTTTCTTTCTCCTGGAAAATTAATCAATTTGATACTTTTTAAAAGGATGGCCCATCCTCTAGCAAAAATTATTTCTCATGTGTCTTCATTCAAACCAGAGTTCAGACTTGACCCAATAAATTCATTAGGGAACTGAGTTAACTTCCAGCTTATTCTGACACATTGTTCATTGGCAGTGTCAGAGATTGGGTTTTGATGCTGCTGGACCCCTGAGTTATTCTGATGTCTATATCATGTCTATACAACAATGTCTTTGCTGATTTTGTACAACTTATTATCCAGACAGCAGAGACCAGATTTTCAAAGAGGACCTGGTCGGAAGCTGAATGCAGACAAACGAGTGACGCAAGGCATAAATCTTGACAATTTCTTTACACATTATATTAATGTTCTACAGCACATTGGCTAAAGATCTCCTCTATACAGACGGCAGTGAGTTCTGCTTCATTCATTTCATACACACACAGATGTGTATGTATGTTGTATAGATGCATATTCTTACTTCCTATATTTGCTCTTCTCTGCACTGTCTCTATGTTGCTACAAGAGAGGATCATTCTTGTAGGGATAGTGCGTACTAGGTTATAGGTAGGAATAGATGTCAGCTTCAAGGATCTCAGCTGACCTCATGCCACTTCCAAGCAGGGCTAAAGGTGCTGTCATGTCCTTTTACTGTCTGAACAGTAGAGATGTGAGTGAAACTTGCTACTAAATTTGAGAGCAAAATACTGCAGTACTGCTCTAAAACTATGCCAGCTTCTGCAAGATATTCCTAAAGCTTAACACCTATTTGTATTTTAAATCTTGAGTACTCTTGAGTACTTTAAATCTTCAGTACTACTGAAACTCTCCTACTTGATAGATCCCAGAGTTGGAGGGAAGATGTTACTGTTGCTGGCAATAGTTTTAGTCAAGTTGCCTGGGCAAAAGAGTATTTCTTTGCCTATCCTGAATGTCAATGCCAAATGAAAGTCTCTGTTACATGAAAATGGCACAAAATTTTGTCAAAAAGTGTATTACCAAGACAGGCACTGGTACTGAAAAAGCAGAACAAACTCTAAAACAGCAGGATAATTTGTGCACAGTAATTCAAAGGTATCAGCAATCAGACACTACTTGTATGGAAAAGCAATTATTAAAAATGTGAGTCTGTAAATGTAGCACATATTGCTTTCCTATGCTTTTTATGTAATTGGTATAATTATGCTACATAATGACACCAATTATTTAAAAATTAAACACACAATAATGCATACTTCATATTTATTATATTCAGATAGAGTTCCTATCTGTAGCACTTCTGGGCCAGACATCCTTTAATAAATTCTACATGTGCCTTCAGTATTTTCTCTGGGGTTGTATTTTTTAATGCTTACTCTTTTAGTGGGGAATCTCATGCATAAAAAATTAAAAAGGTCAATTTTATGATGAAACACATGAGCCTGGATATTCTAAGTGGCACCCTAGACTGCAGAAGCTAATTGCTTTTTGACAGAAGAACTCTCTTAAGTGCTCATGCTGGAAACAGGTTCGTGTGAAAAGCAGGATGTGTCTCTACCCTGCTTCCAAGCCTGCTGGGATTTGTTGAGATGAGTGACGCTATGAAAAATAGAAATCACCTGGAGCCTGTTAATATTATAATCAAGTGAAAGCACAATTACTGCTGTCTTAATCCATCTGTCTGTATGCATCCGCTCCACTTCCAATCACCTGCTTTAGTCACTGGTGTATTATTATTGAAATGGCAATGAAAAAATCCAAGCCATGCATGTTCCAAATTTCTGTATGCTCTTCCATGTCAGTCTGTCTGTCTCTGTAGCTTTAGTGTGGCCATTTGTCAAGAAGAAGAGCAAACAAAGGTCCCAGATTGCATGAAATAAAGCCAAAGTACCTTTGTGTGTGGAGGCTGGCTGAATGATGCCCAAATTTAAGTTAGCAGGTTGCAATCTTGACAAGTGCCATTTATGTTAAATGAAAGGAAAAAAAAAAAAAACCCAAACAAATGTGCTGTATTCTAACAACTCATGTAAAGCTCCGTAATGCTCAATAGATGCCATGTCACGTATCTGGAACTCTAAGGTAGCTTTGGTAAACAAACATCAATTTATAGAATACTATGGCAATTCTGCAAAAACAGTCTGACATGACAATATACTTAGTTTTTGAGTTCACCCTGAATGATGTTTGGTAGCCTAAATGATCAAACTGAGTGACAAGAATTCTACATGATAAAATCAAATTACAACAACAGCATCAACAATGAAGCAATAACAACTGCAACAAACAACACAAGTAGTAACTTTTAATTTAGAATAAGAAAATGCTACCTGAAATAAGGGCATATTTTCAAATTTCAGTAGGCAATCTATAGGGAGGAATGTTGAATAGTTAAACAATTCACACATTCACCATTTCCAGCTACCAGTCCTTTTTCATGTAAAACTTCAGTCTCTGAAACATTATTTCGAAAAAATTTGAATATGACTCACCATGTGAGTCTATGATTTGTTAACTGTTTTCTATAGAAAAATATTAGATTCTAGGATTCATATAAAAAAATTTCTTCATATATAATCAAAGAGACTCTTAGAAGCTGTTCTGAAGATCATCAGAAGAATGGTTTTTGAAGGTAATTGTAGATATCGGAAAAGAATGGCAGGTTCTTCTACACCTCCTTAAGATACTAAAAATAAAATTTAAAAAAGAGCTAGCTTTCCAGAAGTGATGATAAATTCACTTCTGTTTTTATGTGCACATACCAGGAGTTAATCTGTAATCTCTCAGCAGTTTAAAATTGCTTGTACTTTTCCAGACGGCAGTCTGTTTGAGAGAGAAAAAACCTTTTAACAGTCTTTCAGAAGAATGTTACTTTTTAATTTCAGTGTTGTTTAAACACCTGAAATTAGAGGAAGAACTATAAACCTCCCGAATGATGTATACAGCTGCATATGCTGACTCCAAAATGCCACCAAACCCCTCTATGAGGCAGCTAATGGCCTAAATGATTTTCACATTGCCTTCAAAATTCCCCCTTAGACTTGTTCAAAGTTTCATGCACTGAGTTGGGCTCTCTAAGGAGCTGTGGATCAAATGGAATCTATTACTCCTAAGTGTGTTAGAGCTGAGGAAGACAACTTTGCAAAGTTCAGCTGCAAGCTGAGACCTGTTCTGAGATCGAACTCCCCAGATCAAACCTTGCCCAAGTACATGGTGCTTGTTCAGTCCACTGAAGTCAGCTGTCATCTGTAGCTGCCCTTGTCTAGAAGTCCCTTGTCTGGAAATAGGTGGGATTAATTTTGTTTACATGGAAGTTCATGAATTCCTGTTAGTATCTGAGTTGATATGGATCTCATCATCCAAGGAAATTCCGAGTAAGTGCACAAAAGTATAATACCTTCATATGACTTTGGAAACAAACCTGTTGGATTTTTTTTGTTTGTGTTTTGGGTTTGTTTGTTTGTTGCTTATTTGTTTATTAGTTTTGCTGTTGTTGTTTGTTTTCTGTTGTTTTTTTTTGCTTATGTAAAATTAAATGACCAAGGAACAACAAAAAAACCCTCATTCCTTTTTCTTCCTCGTGTTCTTTTTGACTGTTTTAATTAAAATAAATCAGAAAGTTTAAGGAAGCTAAACAGCTACACAAAAAGAGTATTTCAGGATAGAGAATACAATGTACTGTGATGGGATTTGGTTCATCCCCATATTTAAAAATCATAGGATTAAATGACTACTACTTCCGGTAATTTTTAGGATCTTCATCATGAACTTCTCATAGCAGTATTATTTCCAGGATCAAAAGGAGACTGGAAATGCAGCATGTATTGCTAATATATGTAAAACACAGGTTTTATGTATAATCAGTATAATAATTTTTAATGTGACTAACCTCTTCCACTCAGTCAGAGCTTCATAACGCATGAAGGTGTAAATACTCATAAGACATTTGGAAAGATCTGATACTTTAAAAATGACAATTGGTTTAGTCCATGTAATTCACCTTTCTGTAAAATTTGCTGCACCATTATATTATGATGGTTGCAGCAGGAAGCAATAATCATGGCAAAAAAGAGCTAAAAGCCTGGGGAAAAATCCTTTTTTTATGATACACAGTGATTTCAGAATGATCTTTACAAAACACAAAGCCACTGAAACCTAGAATGTAGGTTCAGAGTACAGAACGATCTGGCAGATTAACGCTTTTGAAGATGAGATCAGTTCATGCAGTTTGTAACAGAAAATGTTTGCAAAAGTCCACTGCAATCTTTGAAATGTATCTGGGTTATGTATTTTGTACCACTGCTACCTAGCCACAGCAAATTTTCAGCAGACACCTCTAATGGAGAATCAGGAGGCTGCCATCTGAAAAGGAGGCAAGCACCACCAGCTGATACAGCAAATGACAAGTGGCTATTTAGCAGTGCCAGTTCATGATAGACTCACACAGAAAAACTACCTGCCCCCCCTTCTCCCTTTTGTACCTAAATCTTCAGGAAACTAAATCACTTCCTAAAAGCAGGGATGGCGAAAGCAGTCTATTATTCCCGGGCAGACCACAAAGTATTGCCCATATTGACAATCTGTTTTGTGTAGGCAGGCTGCAGAAGCAATAAATCCTATTAACCTGTTCAAAGTCAAATGAAGATATTTAGAAAACAGAACTGCTGTTACATGCAGTGGTGAAAGAGGAGCATATCAAAGAAAGGTTAAGTGGATGCACCAGTATTGGATTATGCACAGTTACAACTGTAAAATCCCCTCAAACCTTTGTACCACCTGCTCTTGCCCTTCAGGTTATTAATTATATCCCCTTCAGGCTAACTAACTGACCATTCAAATACTATCTTCTGCTCTGTCAATGATAATTTTCAAGATTAAAAAACCCATTGCAAGCTAACAGGACTTCTGTTGCAAAATGCTTTTGTTATACTATGGTTTTGCTAATGCACACTTCCTCTGTCCAAAACATAAGGCATTTTGTGTGTACAGACCATTCTGGAGATTTACTGTAATTATGTCATGATGTGCTTATTGTTATGGATTCAGCAGCTTTTCTGCCTCTCTACCTTTTTTGTTCGAGAGCAGCTGCTAGCTTCAAGCTGTTGCCTGCTTCCAGCGGCAGAAGCTAAATGAAGGAGTGCTTTCCAGGGAAGACATGTTTTGAAACAGACATACTGAAATAAACCAGTTCACTAGGGAGGCATAACATTGACTGGATAAAAGTTGAGTAATCAATTCTATGATAATTTACTGAAACTGGGTGCAATTTGCTTTAAAATAGAAATTCCCTCTGCTGCTGATGTTGGACTTGGAGGACTTTTACTGATAAAAGCATGGCATTTGCTTTTATGAAGTAGCTGATCTTTGGAGATTCATTAAACCTCATTATTTTTTTCTTATGCATAAGTGACTGTTAATACTTATTCACTGAATGGGAGGAATGGGAAGAATGGAGTTGTCTAAAGCAAGGTTTGACAGTGCTTCTCTTCCTCCAGCTCTCTCTGCTTGCCGTGACTGAATACACTGAATTGAATTACTAAGGAAAGCCTTGATAATCTCTTGGCAAAATGGTGAGTGCTTCAGATGAGGCTGCCCAGCATTGCTTTGATTTCTGTGTCTGGTTTTAATTGTGAATCAGATGTGCAGTCAGTCCGCCCGGAGCTGCTCTTCAGTGGGAGTGAGGAGGAGAAGCTGAGGATCCAGCCCCTGGTCAGTAGCCACTTCGCAAGAGAGCACTCACAAAACACAGGGCTATCTGAACACCAGTTTACCTAAATGGAAGGTAGGAAATCGCATCCTAGTCCCAGATTTATTGTTCCTAATCTTTAAGAGTACATGGAAGAGGAAACAGTTAACTAATTAAGTGCAAAACAATAGTGCAAAAATGCCAGAGATTCCTCTGTCGTGTTCTTGTTACAACCTCCTTGCTGGAAACGGCAGCTATTAATATTTTATTGATTTGAACCTCTGGGGTAGATTCCAGATGTCACTATTTGATTGTTGTGAACATATAAGGAAAAATAAATTCTGTCATGGCAATGTTGAATTCCCATCTATGGCAACAACTGTTACCAGAAGAAAAATGCTCCTGTGGCTTTGTAGATGCTTTTTTACCTCCAGTTGTGATTAGGCACGATCTGTTTGCAGAAAACATGGACATACAGACGTAAAATAAAGCAGAGGAAAAGTCACAACATTTAGTTATTAAATTTTATACATTAAGAAATAGCTATTTCCTTTACTGCGCTCAGACCAGAATGGAGGTTGACAGAGCTTAAAGGTAGAGTTAAAAGCATGCTGCCTGTTGGGAAAAAAACCTGCTCTAATGGTTTTGAAAACATGAATCGCTTTATGCCAGTCAGTTTCAAGCAGTTGGGTACTGCAAAACTGATGTCTCAATAGTGATGCAGATTAGGTGAATGGTGCTTCTCAGGGGCACGCCCTGAAAGCCCCCCAAACACATCAGAGGTACATGTATGTGCTCTTTACCTGCCCAACCAGTGCTGAAGATAACATTTATTAAAGATGTGGTGAGAATTGGCTGATGTCTACTGAGAATACAAGCAAAGAACAGATAACCTCTGATTTCAAAGGAAAGCAATTTTCTTCAGTTGGATGGAACAATGACTTTTTCACTAATGAATATTACCTGTCACTTAAAATCTAGGCTTCAGGTGGAAATTTCAGAAAATTTACAACAAAAAGTTTTCTCTGACTCCATTCTCCTTAGAATTGCAGCACTGCAGAAGTCAGAGAGCCAAGAATCCTTAGGGCATGTCTACAGAGGATCTTTATTGCATGCATTGTTTTGCATGCTACATAAGCACTAAAAATTAATATTTTTCCTACATATGATAAACTTTCCTCTCCCAGTACTAGGTTACAATTCTTGCTTCCTACCTGAACTCCCAGCTGAGAGCCCAAACACTAACTGGAGATCCAGCTGTCATTGGTATTCTTAATTGTCCAGGGGACATGGACTCTAAATGTTCATGACACTGGGAATGCACAAAAGTGTATATAGACATAGTATCAACTGAAATAACCTACAGGCTGTCTTCTGACCTAGAGGCCAAATGGAATAGCACAGCTTATGTTCACACAAATAAGATCTTTTTCTGCCTCAGAAGAAGAGTAGATCCAAACTGGCTGTCAAAGATGCTGCCTGGTTTGTGCTACCTCTGTACCCATGACCCAACGGTGTCTGGGACAGTGATACTAGTCTGGGCTGAATGTGTGACAGAGACTGTAGCAAAAGTCAAACATTATGAATGATCATGCTGCAGCTTTTAGGATGAGCCCTGTCCAAGTATAAATGTACTACAAAAGTCCAGAGCCCAAGCAACCAGCCAAAAAATCTACTAGAAAACCAGGTACTACGTTAAAGACAACTTGCCTATGCTTTAAATGAAGTTCATGACACTGTTAAGACAAAACATTTCAGGGCTGATGCATTTTTCAAAAGAATCATGTTCCTTCAGAAAATTCCTGATCAGCTTTGATTCTGAGATTGCAAGAGAAACTTATCAAAAATACTGGGATCAGTTTTCTGACCCCATTACCTTGGCCTGGATCAGACACTTATTCCAAAGCTTCTAGAGTACACAATTGCATGAAAACAAGTTGTTTTTTTTTTTTTTTTTCTGGAAGGCAAAAGCCTTGTTATGCTGTCTCTGCTAGAAAATGGGGAAAAAAAATTGCAGAATTCATAATGTCATATAGTTATTTTTATTGTACATACTCTAAAGATCAGGGACATCTAAATACTTCCTAGATTTTTATTTTCCTTAGACATGGTTATTATTTTTAGTGGGGTAGTTAGCTCTACCAGAAGCACTCAAGTTGTTTTATAGAATTTCAGGAATCTATCATTGATCAGTGTCTTCACTGGTCAACACTTCATACGGGTTCAGTTACAGTTGCTGACATTGTCTATCTTTGGTGAATTTTACAGACCAGAATTTCAGAACCATGGTATTGTGACCAGAATAGTCATGACTAAAGCTGCAAAACAGTGCATTCTATCTTTTCATAACACTATACTTTTATGTGCTCAGTTTGTCTTTTGCTCAGGAAGCTGTGCTAAAAGCACACAAAAATGAAACATGAAGCACTTATTATATTCAGGAAAAAAATTACCTTTGCTCATGAACTGAGTCCTTGTACTTCCAGAACAAGTGGTTTTTTTCTGGGATATGTGGCAAAATGGCAAAATGGCAAATGTCACTTTTGTATAGGGCAGAACAAGGCAGCACTGTAATATCAACAAGAATACTGAATATGGTGACAAAAGCTTATCAACATCCACACAAGTGGATGGGGTTTTTAATATTTCCAAGGACCAGCCCTCATTTTTATTGTACTTTCAGAGTCAGCTCAGGAATGGGGTTGGTGAACCTGGCACTTGACTATGAGTTTTCAGTGTGAAGAGGTATTGCTTTTTGTTTAACTACATGTTGTAAAGGAATACTTATGATTACAGAAGCTTGTGCTACTTACTGTTATTGCTGTTCTTAGTACTATTCTTACATCTAAAACAAATGTAATAAGCTTTCTCCACTTTTTATAAATTCTTTTGTATAGACAGAAAAAGATTTGTATAGACAGAATATCAAATCTGGCTTTTTATCCAGAATCTCTTCAAAGAGAGAGGCTCACCAAGACTGGGTAAATAGGCCCCAGTCCAAGTAATCTGACTTGCATATAGATAGAACATGTTCATATGAAGCTCTCATGCTATGAGTGTCATAAAAACAGGACTATGCCAATACCAGAACTGAGGAATAATTTAAGGAGGAAGCAAGTCAGCAAGCAAGCATCACCAGTCAGCACAGCACCACCAGCATCACATAGCCCCAGGACAGCCATGAGGCACTGAACCGGGGGATCCAAAACCTCATTGCTGTGTCATATCACTGCAGGGTCAGCCAGAATCAGAGTCCCCTGTGTGGAGGGATACATATGAGATGGTCAAAACAAATTCTCAGGAAACTTCCCTCGGGCCTCAAAGTAATGAGTACAATGTTCAGCTCTTTGTTTTCATAATTCCAACTTTGCTCAAGAAAATCACTATTTGCCTTTGCTAGTGCAAGAACATCTGTGAGAAGCAGAACTGCTTCTTCTAGTCTCAGCTCATGCTGGTGCTATTGTCTTTCTCTCCATCAGGGAAATAAACCTTCCAGAGACAATCTTGTGTGCCTTGGTCAGGTAAGACTGTTTAAAGCTGACTTCTCTTTTCGGAGTTGGAGAAAATTTGTTTTCAGACAATTACATAGCTTAGCTTTGTACCAACACAGCTCATTAAGAAGGGAAGTTTTTAGGGAAATGAATGAGTACAATTCTATTGACAAAGCTCCCTACTCATTATGAAAAACGTTTATGCTTTGATGTGTACAATTCAGTTTTCTGCAAGAAGTAGTGAAGAAATGCAGGTAAAATTTGATAGAAGCAATAACAGATAGTACGTATAGACATAAAAAAATCTCTTATGGAAATCCTTCAAAATACTAATGACATATGCTTTAGCATTACTGTCAAACAGAGAAACAGCAATATACTGTGCTCTGAGCCAATGTCAAAGATGCCTGAACCTGATGCCTCTCTGCTAACATGGCAAGAGAGTGCTATTAAATTAACACTTTGCAATGATTCATACCGTCTTCAAATTGTGCTAATTTTCCCCCGTCCCACTGATGCCTTTTCTCGGTCTTAAAATCAAGAGTCAGACACGGTTAGAAGGGGAAAATACCTTGGTATTTATTTTAAGGATCCTTAGGTGCACACGTCCAGGTCATATATATTGAAATGCACCCCACCAAATATATATCCCAAAAGATCAGGTATAACATTATAGGTTTTACTAATTAGCATATCTATCAAAGATTCCCCAATGAGAGGCTCGAGTGAGCCCCCCTCCCCAAAGAACCTTCCCCTGGATGGTTCTATCTTGGTTTACAGAATGTGTTCTGGAGAGGACCTTGGGGTCTGGGGCACACTGATCCCTAGCTACGAAGCTTCTAAAATGTTTAATCTCTTAGCTTGACAAACAAGTCCAAGAATGTAGGGAAAAAGCACTAAGAATACAGAAGTTGCAAAAAAGGTATAACAGGGGTATAAAGGAAAAGGCAAAAAATCTTCATGGCATCACCATAGTGAAAAAACAGTTTTTCTAAAGTACCAATCTGTATCATTAAGAATCAATTTTCTTTCAATCATTGTATTGCCCTAGAAAAGAACTTTGCCTTAATGAAATAATGTTATTTTTCTCCATTAGGTTCAAAGAGTCAAAACTTAATTACATGAGCTCTCGTCTCATTTCTCACATATAATTATTCTCACCACTCTACAAGCACAGGAAGAGAGAGCTGATGTGCAAGGTATATGTATGAGTGTAAGCGAGTATAAGGCGTAGAGGCTGCTGTCAGAAGGGAGGTGTGGGAACAAAATTAGCAAGGAAAAATCTGAGAAAGGGCTTTCATGTGTAAGATGTGCTTCCTGCACAAGTGAAGACCTTTATGTTGGGTAAAAAGGACTGGAAAATGAAGAACACAGCATTAGGCTTACTGCTGAATTTGATGTTTTGCAAGAGCTTTGCTGCATTTTGTTTTTTTCCCAGCACATCCCATTGTACGTATTTTCAGCACAGGAATGGAATGTGCTGGTTTATTAGCAGAACCCAAGGGCTACATCAATAGGTGACTCTTCCTAAAAGATGAGTATTATCCATCTGAGCACAGTGAAGACCTTCACTACAGTACAAGCTCTCAGATTGTACCTTTGCAGCTCTGTCAAAAGGACTTGCCCGTTTAATTTTAGCATTTTAATGTGGATTAGCCAGGGCCAACCTATGTTTTGTTTGATTCCACTAATGAATATTTTGGGACCCACAGAAACACTCTTGCTGTTTGCCTCATCCTAATGACATTATTAGTTAGGCAGTCTTTGTTTTCCATGCCTTCCTGTGACTCTGTCCCTCATCTCCCCTGCCTTTGCTGTTTTGCCTCTTCTCCTATCATGCAGTCCATCCTAGTGATGTACCCACTGTCCAATTCTTTCAGTCTTGCTCTATGATTTACTGGTGTATCTGGAGGAACTTCTGGCCTTTTCCTCTGCTCAGGTCTTATCCATATCTTCCCAAATAAAAATAAAATTAAAACCACAAGGGAAAAAAAAAAGAGATCAAATATACTTCCCTTGCAGAAGACTTGTTTCCCTTTCCTGCTCTAAATGCAGGAGCTTTACAAGCTCTCTGTTTCTTTACCCTTTGCTGTCCTGCTTATACCCTCCTGGTCTCTCACTCCGTGAGTCTCAGCTTCTGAGGAGCATCCTGCCTCTCCTTCTGTGCCATGCCTTCTCCTTGTTCCTGACAAAGCCTACTGCTGAGATGATTTTCCACATCTTGCTTTAAACCCTCCATTTCTTCTCCTTAGTTTCTTCCAGTGAAATTCAACTACTTCTTTCTCTTGCAAAACTCTCTGTGGCCTGTCCCACCTGGCTTGTCCCCTCCTGTCAGCGCGAGAGTGCACTGCTGATGAGACACCAGCTTCTCCTCAGTTACTTCCTAAATTTCAAACTTTCACACACTTCTGTCTTTTGATGCCTTTTAGGACAATTTTCCAGCAGATAAAGTTTATTAGAAGTTTACTCATTCTGAATCATAGGACTTTTTTATCATGCCTACAAGAAAGCTGACAATGGTCAAGGAGGAGATGCAATGGAACTTCAAACTAGTATTCCCTCTCTGTTTTCCTGTCTTTTCCTCCTTTCCTTTCCATATGGACTGGCTGGCTTGTTTTATACTTTGAAGGTTAGTTCTTTTGAATGGGAACCACTGCTTTTCTTCCCAATCATATTTCCTCAGCAATGTTGAGGGCCTTTAAGTGGTAGACTGTGAGTAACATATTTGAGCATGGAGGTCTAAAACACAGGTAGACAGTTCAGTAAATATATTCTTGTAAAAGTAGACTTTTACTGAGTACTCCTATCTCTCCACCAGGGCATGTGAGTATTTAATGCCACCTGTGTTATGCTAACATTAAGGATTTTAAGACCATCCTATTCTAATTATTAATCCTTAAGAGAAGAAAGGAACATTAATGCTATTCTACTGTTTTAAGTTCTTAAATGCATACACAGACCATCTTTCCATAATACTGGATTACCTGCAATGTTTAATGGAATTATCCTGGCAGCATCTTTCTGAAATATTTAAGAACCACTGCTTGTATAGTACAGACAATAATTGGCATGAATTAAGCACCCTGCCAAAGGCCTTATGGTAAGTCTGCAACAGAGCAGAGATTTTGATGCTGGCGCCCTAACTTCATAGCTGTATTATTGCTTCTTAGTAGCACAGTTATGCTTCACGATGTTTTAAATCAATCTGACAGCATCAGGGCTTGAAAGGTATTGTGCATGATGCAGACTTTGCAGAAATCCAAACGGTATACATTTACTGTAAATACTATGGATGGGTAATTACATATTGCAAATTTTAAAGCATGAAATAATAAATTTAATGATTGCATGAAGCATATACTCAAGTACAAATACAGGAAGGAACAAAAAGAAATTAAGACTAATATACAGCACATAAAAGTCAGTGGACAGGATCACTTTGAAAATGGTCAATACTTTTATGCAACTGTTTACTTATGGTTTTATTTATCTGGTATGTAAATTACCATCAATAATGCAGATACAGTACACAAGAAATGCTTTTTCTCCACTTGTTTTACTGGAATAATATTACACAGCTCATCTTTTCGAGGGCTATATAACTAAAACCCAAACTGGCTAAGGTGATGCCTTCCCATTAGTCTTATTCCCATAACTCGGGCACTTATCTCCACTAAAATCAATAGATTTTTGAGTGTGAGAAGTAAAAGACAAGCATACTAAATACTTTTAATCCTGTGTTGGCAAATAGATATGTAATTCTGTTACACTTATCTTCAAGGCTGATCTTTAATTTGCATATTTTCAGAGTTTTGATCTACAAATGGGTTTTAATTTGTTGACTTTTGCAAGAACAGACTTGTGGGAATGAGGGCAGGTCATGCATAATCAAAGACTAAAACAAAGACAGAAGGACGATGCAGAGAATCTGAGCTCCATTTCTGTATGAAATGCAATTACCATTATAATTTCCTTGTACCACACAAAGGCCTTACTGTACTGGGTGTCCTCCACATTTAGGGGCTTTTTGAAACATTCAAGAGATCTCTATCTATGCAAATGGTACAGTCTTATGAACGGAACATGCAAAATTTAGGCATGCTTTTCTCTCTCTTCAGCACTTGGGAAGAGGAACAGAGAGATTAAATGTCTTTCAAAAGAACATTGTGATAGACTTGGAAGCAGCACCTTCTGACCTGAACCACAGCTCAGGGCCTGAACTGAAAAGATTTTCACCTTCTCTTATAAGACAAGAGTTCAATAAAAAGTGGAAATGAAGAAAATTGTATGTAGGCTCTGTAGGTAGAATTAGACATTGATGTGTGTGGGTGCTTGAGAAACTGCCAGCTTATAACCCTTTCAGCTGTATGACCAAAAGGCTGGGATGCACGTGCTATTTATGCACAGAGCCAATGACTACCTTAAGCCCTGACAGGACATGCCAAGATTAGCAGTGGTGTATAAATGCACCTCCCAAGCACTGCCCTCCCCACTGTCAAGTGGCAGCTATACCTCCTATTTTTTAGAGGTGGCAACTTTCATTCAGCCTCCACTCTGTAAATCCTATACAGAATGCAGCTCAAATTTTGATTTGCAACTGCAAATCAAAGCCCCATTAGTACCACTGACCTCATTCTTTACCTGGAACAATTCTCTCCAGAGACCAGTCATTTAAGTATATCTATCCTTGATAACCCAGTAGGCCTGAAAATGAAATAGCTTCTCTAATGCAAGCAACAAGAATCAATAACCTTTAAACACGTAAGGACACTTTATTGTCTGAAGTGTATGGGTATATGAGTCATGCCATCACTAGACCAGTTCATTTTGATAATTTGTAGACACAAGGACAGGCAGAATTGTGGTCCTTGCAGAGCATGTTGGATGGGCCAGATGCTCAAGACATTGGAGTTCTGTAAATGAGACTTCCCTGGGAGAGGAGCATTGAGTGGAGAGTAGCACAGGCTACGTTAAGGGTTATTTTTGTCCAACAAAAATATTCAATTAGCTATGGCCAAAATGATGCATTTTTTCTGCATGTATCAGCAAACCCTTAAATAGCTGTTGCTGTCAAAAGGTGATGAAGCTAAGATCTCACTTTTGCAGATTCAGCTATGATATTGATCAAGAACTGGGGAGGGCAGGAAATGAAGGAGCTGTTCTGTGGATATACAGAAACACAGATTCACAGAATTTTTAGAGTAGAAAGGGACCTCTGAAGATTACCTAGTCCAACTCCACTGCCAGTGCAAGGTCACCTAGAGCAGGCTACACAGGAACACATCCAGGTAGGCTTTTCATGTCCCCAGAGAGGGAGAATCCATGACCTCCCTTGGGCAGCCAGTTCCAATGCTCTGCCACCCTCAATATGAAGAAGTTCTTCCTCAATGTTGAGATGGAATTTCTTGTGTTTTAGTTTATGGCTATTGGTCCTTGTCCTGTCGCTGGGCACCACTGAGAAGAGTCTAGCACCATCCTCTTGGCACACCCCTCTGAGATACTTATATGTATTCCAGACCCCAGATTTCACAGAAAGCAGAGCAAATGCCACCCTTAGGAGTTCTGTTCAACTTCATACAGCTGCATACTGCAGGGCATGTCCACAAAATATGTTTTATTTTGTAGCACTGCAAGCCTGCAAAGCTGAACTTATGAATGAAATTCCCCTCCCTTGAGTTTTCTGTTTTTCACTCTGAACTCCTCTCTCTTTTTAACTTGTAATATGTAGAGATAAATTGCTAGCAATGAGGCACAGTCTCAAAAGAGACAAGTGGGAGGTACAGATATGGAGAATAGAGTAAAAACTGACTTAACATGGTGTGTGGCACTGAGATTTTGGTGGTGTACCACTTCAGAGAGGCAACTACCACAATAAATGAGTAAAAAATCAGTGTAAGATTTTCAAAATAAATTTCCATAAGCATGAAAAAACATCAGACAGCAACTTAGCAAGATGTAATGTGCTGACATGGGAATGGCTAGAGGACAGACATAAATATGCATTATGTGGTCTTTTTTTTACATCTGTGATACAAGGATTGATTTACTGATAGGCTCTACAGAGGCTTTAGTCTTCTACCACCATCACCCAATGCAGTGAGTGCTCTGTGACATGGGACCAAGGAATGGTTGTGGCAGCTATGTGCTCTTTATTATCACTGTTTATTCCAGCTGTGTTTTGCATACAAACAAGCTAAATACACAAACTGGGACAATCCTTTATTTATCAAAGCATTTTCTTCTACACATTTGTTCTCAAATAATTTTTGCCTGTTTTGAAGTTTTTCTAAACTGTGAGCATTTTGCTGGTTGAAGTATAGAGACTACCAAACTGAATTTTATGTTACTTCAGTGTGAGCTAAACTAGAAATTTTGTCCAATTATTAATCCTGAGCAAAATATATGCCTCAGCAGAAAGTGGCAAAATATCTGTGCATCATCACATCTATCTCTCTTTTCTATTCTAAGGCTGGTATTACACAATGAACACCACCACTATGCACATCAGGAACTCCCCTGACTTTCAGGATTATGTAACCTTCTGGTTGTTTTAATTGCTATTTTGTTTAAGCAGTAGGAGAAATTAAAATTGTCCAAAATTTTTCACTCTTAAAAATCTAAAATCTGTATTGACTTACACAAAATTAGCAGCAGTATTTGTATGGTGGACGATCTGGTGCTGTTTGCTTCTAGGACACATTCCTCCATGGAGAAAAGTTCTCTTGGAGATGTAAATATTCTGCACTTCATCAGCAGAACATCTGCCTCCCATCCTTGAAATATTTTACAGCCTACCATAAGACTTGTTTTTAGAAAGTACAAACCGAGGGGGGGAGGGAGGGGTGTGTAGTTTTATCTTAGTTTTATAGTTTTTATCTTGGCTATCATGCTCTTTCCACTTTCCAAGCAAATATCACATCTATGTGAGCCTAACCTTGGGTAGTTCCATTCCTTGTGAGCTTACTGGCAAGCTGTACAAAATACACTCAGTATAATATTTCCAAAGGCTGACAAAAGTGGTCCTCAATGAAGCTGGATGTCTACTACCTTTTATCTGTAGGCAGTAGAAAGCATCCTTAAAAATGTGCTACAGTGCCACCAGTCCGTGAAAAAGCCAAGAAAAGCATTAGCATGATCACTGTCATGAACATACAGAAATACAAAAAGAAAACAAGTAACCAATTTGTAGGTTGCTATTTACAGTTTTGCAGATAAAGTACAAGATCTGTTTAAGTGCCCATAGAGGAAAATTGAAGGGAAAGATTAATTTCTTTCTAATAACTGGAGATAAATCTGATCTAACGCTTGGTTTTGTTAAAGCTAGTTTGCTGAAAACCAAGCACTATCTGCTCTTCTTACTTTGTGTTATATGTCACTGAGCTGTACCAGTTAATTCCTGTTTTCCATTTAATCCTTTTAATATGGGAGTGAATTTACACTAGCATTTCTATTAGAAAAAATGGCCTCAGTGGGAAATGTGAAAGTGATGTAAACAGTAGTCAAGCACTAGGTTTGGAAAACTGACCCATACTTACGCTGTGCAGCTCTTTACCTGTGATAATCACATTTAGAGTAATGTGAAGGGAAATATAACACAGATGTAGTTAGTTACAGCTAGCAGATTACTAATGGTTTGTTATTTTGAACCATTACTCTGACTTGAAAAGAATGAGCTTATCTGAAAACGCAGCTCTATTTCAACACACAGAAAAAACCTTGTTGCATCAGGAACAGAACTGAGCTTGAACTACATATACCTTGTGTTCCTTGTTCATCATTCATTAAAATAAAATTAAAAAAAAAGGCAGAAAAATATCCTGGTTATCTGTTTCTGAAGGCTTGAAGGTATGACAGCTCTGCAGAGGGATCTGAGCAGGCTGGATCGATGGGCCAAGGCCAGTTGTATGAGGTTCCAAAAGGCCAAGTGCCAGGTCCTGCACTTGGGTCACAACAACCCCAGGCAGTGCCACATGCTGGGGGAAGAGGGGCTGGAAAGCTGCCTGTTGGAAAAGAACCTGAGGGTGCTGGTCAACAGTAGCTGAATGCAAGCCAACATGCCCATGTGGCCAAGAAGACCAATGGTATCCTGGCCTGTATGAAGGGAAATCAAGCTTGCACCAGGGAAACTTTATGTTGGATATCAGGAAAAGTTTCTTCACCAAAAGGTTTGTCAAGCACTTGAACAGGCTGCCCAGGGCAACAGTGGAGTCGCCTTCCCTGGAGGTATTTAAAAGATGTGTAGATGTGGCACTTAGGTACAGGCTTTAGTGTTGGACTTGGCAGTGCTGGGTTAAGGGTTGGGCTTGATGATCTTAGAGATCTTTTCCAACCAAAATGATTCTATGAAGCTGTAATTCCGTGAGTCAAGCTTGAATAATAAAAAGCGATGGGGAATAGACAGATGGAAAGCTGACCACTATTTGGATAGTTGTGAGCTCCATTATACATTTTTTTCCCCCAAGCAAACAGTTTTCATTTCTTATAAATTTTCTGCAGTACAACAGTGGATTCTTTTACTCCTAAAAAAGATTTAAGATCTCTGGTTTTGATTTTCATAGAAGTGTAACTTTTTCGGGGGGGGGGGGGGGGAGGGGAGGAGGGAAAACCTCTCCCATTGTAGTCTAGTGTCTATTAATTAATATGGTTGAAGACAAATTGATGACATTTGAGTCCTGTCAACTGATCACTGAATCTATTTTCACTGTTGGTTTGTCTTTTGTGTTCAATTTCATATTTAATTTGCCTTTCACAACAATAGGTGTAACTTGCTGTTATGTCACAGCTTATATATTATAGTATCAGGAAAACAGAGTGTGTCATGTCAGTAGTTCTTAGCACAATAATAAATGTGTATGTTGAAACTTTTTGCATGCAGGTATCTTGAACTGGCTGAATGACGACTGAGTTTCACAGCTAAACTAAGACATAAAGCCAGGGTTTGTGAATGAATGCCACAATCATCCACTATTCCAGTAATGAAAAGAAGAAATCCAGAAAAGGTGGTAGAATTAAGTTATTTGTAAACACTTACTGCAAGGAAGATCTGAAGAGAACTGTGAGCCACTTCTATGTACTGATATTCAAGCAAACACCCCGAGACAGTGATATAACGATGATCCTCTGGTGCCCAGTCTGGTGCTGGGGTTACTGAGGTCACGGTGCAGCCCGGCCCATTCTCCATCCACCAAGAACGGTGCATTGAGATGTTAAAGGTCAGAATGAGATCTGTTTCCTGCAGAAAAACATGAGAAGAATTAATGTGTGGGGATGGTACTCTGGTATCCAGTGCCTCAGCAAGAGATTTCACAGCACGCACAAAGAAGCAAAGAGCTGCAATAAAACTGCACTGTCACATGAAAGTTAGCGGAGCTTGCCCGCTGCAAGGAGAAGTAGCTGTACCTTGTCAGGTGGAAATGTTTTGGAGCAGAAAAATAATCCTGCAAGCCAGGATCTGTTCCTAGACATCATGGCAGCCTAGACTATAACACTCATTTCTGTTGATGGCCCATTTTCAAGTGGACACCATAAGGATTGATGGCCCATGTTTTGTTGGTCTGATGTACCAAACTAGACAAGAATCCCCTGGAATCAAGACTTCATAGACTTTAATACACACACAACTGTATATCTGCAAGTTTTCTCTCATGGACCCAGTGAAGGAGACCTATGGTAGCTCTACTGAAATATTGGAAAAGATTGAAGAAAAAGATCCTGTGCATTTACTTGCAGGCAAATCTCTTTACAACGTCTCTCTCTGATTTCTAATTTCCTAGGAGCCTGTAAGGAAATAGTAAGGGTTGCCTTGTCTAAAGACTGTTTGGCTAGTTAAAAAGGTGGGGCAGAGGCGTGCAACCTTTAACTCCCATACACCTAGTGTGATGGAGTAACAAGTCAGCCATGCTTTCCATTAGGATTGCATTTATAAATAGTTCATAAAGGATTAATAAATTATTAATATACATCATAAACAATACTACGGATATTGCTTTCATAAATTATATGTGATTGCATATTACTTGAGGGTGTTACACATAGCTATAACAAAACTATGGACTCTATGGATTCTGTAATAGCCTACAGTGTTTACCCAACACATTATAAATAATTTATAACTGTAACCTCATTGTAAAATGTAACTATCTAGTCTGTGTGCACATGTGCTCAGTCATGCAAAAAAAATTGCCTTTAAGTAATGTCTTTGCAGAACCAAACTCTCCCCACACCTAACCTACATTTTTTTTCAGCCTGTTGATGTCATTAATAATTAAGATTCTCATAAAGATTTTAAAATGTAACTATTTAATTAGGCTTACTGCGCCAAAAAGAATAGAATGCTATTCTGTAGAAGATAAGTTGTAGCCACATTTTCCTCCCTTCAAAACAGGCGTTTTTTCAGTCCCACTTATTTCCCCTTTTTTCACTAACTCATGAAAAGGTAACTCCATCTGGACAGGTTTTGGATAATATCACATGTCAATCCATCTGTGACTGCACTTGACACTGCAGTGTAGCTTAATGTTTTTTCTCTAAGTTGCAGTTCTTTACCAAAAGCATGGAAATTTGGTACATTAAAAAAAAAAAAAAAAATCAATTGCTACCCTGCATAAGCACACACAGCTATCAGATGGAAGGAAGGACCTTAAATATGCTTGCAATGAAAAATTACCCTTCATTCTCACAACAGTCAAATCCAGCAAATAATGAGCTGTATGAGGAAATTTAAAATGCTTCATATGAATTTAATCATGCAAATAACTTCAAGCATTTGAAGGTGATCAAAGCAACAGCAACTATTTCTATAAACAATATGAATTTTGCCCACATATATATGTTGATGTATGGTTACAAGTCTTCATCCTTAACAAACCTCTCCTTTCATTTCCCTCAATGTGGATCCTTCCCTACTAAAGCCACTCTGGAAAATGTCGGCCATGTGTTTCTTGGAAATGGGAATTTTTACCTTTCACCCAAGCCAGAAGCTTATTTTTCTTTCTGAAGGCAGGGCTGTTACAACCCCTCGAGTAGAACACTGGTCTTCTCACTTGGTGTAAGAAGTTGAAAAATTGACATCTTTGGAGTAACTTTGCTTAAAGTAATAGATTTATTCCTCAATGAATAAAACTGGAATCCATCATGCTATTGTCAAAAGAACTTTCAGCCATTTTAGTTACCACAGAAAATTCTAAACCTCTAATTTCTTATCAGAGATGCAGCACAAATGAATAGGACTCATCATCTATCTCTATTTTAGAATTTGTAATACCTTGAGAAGAATCATGATGGACTAAATATATTTTACAAAGTGCAGACTAGAGATGAAAAAATGTATTCCTTGAAAAAAAAAAGGGATAAACTGGCTTGCAGGAAGTGAATATTTGTTATGCATCTGCTAGACGAAGTGATAATAGATCAGGAGGAGCTAAACATAAAAATCAAAACTGGGCTCCGTGGGTAGAATATAATTTCTCTAAAGGCAGCTATTTTTGCTTACAAAGGGTGCAATAATTAAAAACTTTACTAGTTAAAAACACAAGTAAATTTCCAAGTTACATGGGAAATATAATTACACACAAAAATATTTGTAATTACATATGTAAATAAAACTTTTCAAAATCTAGCTTTCTTCCATGCCTGAATTTATCCCCAGATGATTTTTTGAAATATTTTCAAAATTCCCTTGCCTTCAAATCATCTTTTGCAGTTAAGTTAAATGCTGTGATTAGGTCTTGTTTTGTTCAGGAATAGTCTTTGAGTGCTTACCAGTAAAAAAAATAATAGAGATCTTTATCAGATCTATATTCTATTTCTTTCTCTGAATAATCAGTAAAACGCTATTCTGTTTCCTTTGGTCATAAAATATACCCAATACCTGGCATAGAAATGTTGTATTCCTTAAGTCTTTGTAATTAAAAAAAAAAAAAAAAAGTCCTACTGAAAGCTCAGCTTCAAATCTTACAGAACTTTGAATCATGTGGTTGAGAAGGCTTTCAAGAAGCAGCTGTTATATACTGAGCCAGTTAAGGAAAGAAGGTCAGCTTCAGAAAGCAAAACAATAAGATATGAAATCTGGTTCTGGTGAGGTTTGACACCACTCACGGCTCAGGTCCAACTTGGATGGATTGAGAATGACGATGAAATAAAATCTTGAGAAGTCAACATGTAAGTCACACCTTGTAAATTTCTATCCCCGAAATATGTGGGATCAGAATAAACATAGAAGGGGCCTATTAACTACAAAGCTGCTGCAGAGTTAAATCTCAGGTATAAATTGCCATGCGCTTTGAACTTGCCTATAACCTTCAAGCCATGTCCCCTTACACACAACCATATCAGCAGAGCAGTTCCTGTTGCTCATTAGTGAAGGTCACCCAGCTTATGAAAAAGCTTCCCTTAGTGAGAAAACACTTAAGGACTTGAGTCTCCTTGTAGGACTGTGGAAGCCAAGAAGGGGATGATGTATCTATCATTAACAACTCTTCTACTGACAGCATTTAGAGCTATTTTTGGACAAACTCTGCTTGCTATTTATTTTGTTCACTGTTTGAATACAGTTCTAGTGGACACAGACAAAGTCTACACTGGAAGCTGGGGATTTATTATACTCTCTAGTGTATTTGCCGTCTGTTTTCTTTTCAACATCTGTGGCTCAAACTTTGTTCAGGCAAATGCAGAGAAATGGTCTGATAAGCCTTGAAGCTATGAAAACTAACAAGAATTGTTGATACACATTGGGCAAGCCAATATGTTGTTGTTCAAAGTCTGTATGTCAAGGAAGATTTCATTATCCTAAATTCAACAAACAGCTGCTTCCTTCGTGGACATAGAAATTCATCTGTAAGGGTTTTACTGCTGATCACTGTGCAGCTTTTGTAAATTCTGCTGGTATTTGTAAAGCTTGTTAGGAAAACCGGTGCATTAAAGTAGATTTTCATACTCATAAAGGAGAAAAAAACCAAAGGAAAATACTTTGTAGGATGTCTTTGCTGACATTCTGAAAATGTGCTGGTATTTGTAGTGGTCAGGAAAAGTACTATGAGATTAGACAGAGTTTGGAAGTCTCAGTGGCTCAGATTTCTGAGGTTAGTGTATGAGACATCTTCAAATTATGTCTGTAATTTTATTTCAGCTTAGTTGGTAAAGAATTTTGAGCTCTGATGGTCTTGTGCCTATGTTTAATACCTTAGCAACATTTTCTGGGGTCAGCTGCCCCGTACATAGTATTTTTTGGTGGAGGACAGCTAATGACAGCATATGGCAACAGAAAGCTTTGTAAAAGCTGCCAGAAAAAGAATACAAGCTTTTTTGTAATCAGACACAGCAGGAGGACAGCAGTGCTTAAAAGGAAGGCAGCTCTTTGTGTGTTGTATTAGTACTAGTACATATTAGTAAGTGCACTATCTCTTAGCAGAAATCACAATATATTAGTGTTTGAATGATTTTTGTTGGTTTCACCTTAGAGAAGCTGACTCCAAAGAGTGCCATGAGAAAAAAAGAGACAAGAGTGGTTCAGGGTGATTCTCTTTGAATGTCCAGGAGATCTTGCAGACTCAGGGAAGGTGAATTGTACTGACTTCAATGGTTGTGGCTTGCTGTGTCTCAGGAAATAAGTTTCTTCTATTTCTCTAATTAGGAATTGCTGAAATATGTGCAAACCTGCCAAGCTTCTGTACAACTTTTGTTGAATACAACCATGTAACCACTTGTTTCATTTATCAAACTCCAACTAGCAAGAATAGGCTGCTTGGAGAGTGAATGATCACGCAAGGTTTCAGTGATAAAAGATTGTGGTCTGAAAGCATTTGTAGTACTGGATGCCTAGGTCGCACAGAGGCCTCTACAGGCATTTTTTTTCTTCTGTTATCTCACTTTTCCACTAAAACTAACTCCCACCAGGCAGTACCATTTTCTCATGCAAGCAGACTTTTTCCTGTCTAAAGAAAAAATCTCTCCTCACTGAAGAACCGAAATAGAGCCTACCAGCTATGTTTTTTTTTTTTTTTTTGTTTGGGGTTTTTTCTGTTTGTTTGTTTTTGGTTTTTATTAGCTCAAAGTTGACATGCAGAAAATAATTATTGTACAGTTACGCAGGGAAAATGGATATTTAAAGATTTTTTTTTCTATTTTGTTGCATCTGAATTGTGTTTTTTGCCTCCCCAATTTTTGTATGTGTGTGATGCTTTCTCTTTCATTTGAATTTTTTTCAGTAATCTGGAATTCTCTTCAATTTCCCCTTCTAAAATAATTTTGTACCAGAATAATTTAAAATTGGTTAGAGAATCTGATATGTGTCATTAATCAGATAAGGTTTAACCAGTTTGAATCTACACAACTGATATACTTCTGAAGTTCATCAATGAAAACTGGCAAAAATTGTCCCACTGATAGCTTTTCTCAGTTAGTATTCTGTTAAAATACAGAATATAGAATTATGTTAAAATACACGTGATAGTATTCTGTTAAAAATGCTACTAACATATTTTAAGCTATTTCCAGTGTGCCAGTGTATTTCTGAAGGATTCAATGAATTAGTTATAAAGTTACCAGCATGATAGAGATAACTCAGATGTCCTGATTTTCTTCTCTAAAATGAAACTAGGATGCTATATTAATAAAATACTATCAACAATCCTCAAAAAGCATAGGCCCTGCTATACAAAGACTGACATTGTCAATTAATATTCTACGACACCTGTCAATTATCTTCTGAAGTTATTAAAGCTACAATTAATGTTACATTAATTTATATCTTCATATTTTTCTAGTAATTAAATATGTACATTGACAAACCTAAAAATTTTAATCTGCTCTGTTTCTACTCATTAAAAAAAAAGATACCTGCTAAGCTCCAGCATATTAATTAGTTCAGTGGCATCAACATATTTTATTAACATCTTTCTTCAAAAAGTTTCTATCTATTTAGTCCTTCAATTAAAATATCATAAAAGGGGAGTAGAAACTTTCAGTTTATATTGCAAGGTTACCATAATTATTACTACTGCATGAATATTACTCTTCTGTGAATATTTTTTCGTATTTAAACAGAATATTTTTAGAGTGTTCTGGACTAAGATCCATTGAAATTTCTCTTGTGCAGAACATGAGAATTTAGCCCATCGCAGTAGCCCAATGTCATTTATCACAAGGACTGAGAATTGCAGTCAAATAGAAATTTTAATTTAGCTATTGCACATATTTAGTGAAGACCCTGAGAACTATAATTTTTGTAATTCTTGGAAAATGACTTTCTGGAGGATGTAAGCTTCTGATAAAATATACTGAAATGGAAAGCTGACTAGAGGCACTCACATCCCACAGTAGTAGCTAATTCTGTGGAATCTTATTTATTTCTCACTGTGCAGTAACCAAGGATATCATTCTGCAATTGAGAAAATTTGTTTAAGGAAATTGAGTTAAATATAATACCTTGTTTTGACAAATTGCCATTTTCTGACAAAGACATCTTATCTCCAAGCTCTGATAATGTGAGTGTGCAGTGGACAGTTTTCCAGGTGATCTAGATTGTTCTGTCCCTGGGATTACGAAATCTCCAAATCTCATTAAAACTTATGAAAACTAGCTTTTTTTTTTTTTTTTTCTCCAGCAAAAGACAAGTCTATTTTAATTGTTGGATTAAACCTGAAGGTACAAAACCTTATTTACTTGTGTAACTAGAAAATTATGATCTCCCAGCTACCTTAAAGTTTCTGCTGTGAGGTGGAACTGAATTGCCTGATTTAGGGCATTGATCCAGTATTTTAGGTGATTTCCACAGGGTTGTGGCACATGGTGTCTACTCCCACACCAAATCTGTGTCCCATGAAACAAAACTAGCAAAGAATTTTATGATTGAGCTAAACTCAGTGTGGTTCTGGATCTCTTTCTGAAGTGAAGTGAATGTTCTGATTGCTTTCCAAACCCTGGTTAGTGGTACTGAGCAGAAAATGCATGATTATACTGCTTTCCCAATATATTACTACCAGTTTTTTATGGGTAAGACATCACGCTTTTAAAGATGTTTAGTTCATTATTCTCTTGAGACTGTTTATTTCCCCTTATTTTTAAATCAGTAAAGGAAGTATGTCTCCTGTCTTGGTTTACCCAGGCTAATACACAGATCAATAGTGCTTAGAATTTTCAGACACAAATATACATAACCTCTTAATTCTGAATAAAATCCCTCTAAGCACAAGTTTTGCCCAGAATGAAAGACAAAAACTTTCATAACAATATTAAGAGTGATAGTATAAAAACCAGATCTTTAATGAAAGCTTTCAGGTGCACAAGTATGGCTCTGCGCACGCGTACGATTGATTTACTACAAATTTTAAAAGGTTAATAATTAGTATATCGAGCAGGTACATCCAAAAAGATACCACTTGCCCCAGCAACCCACCCTTGGGTCTGCCCCTTGGAGTTGCTCCTGGGGCTTCTTTGCCCTATTTCTTATTATGTCTTCTAGTGCAAAACAGAGTGTCCTTGTTAGAATTCCTCTTCTTGAGAATAAGACTAAACAGAATTTCAGGAATGTGTTAGAAAGGGTTAGTTTATTGTTCTAAAATGTGAGAGAAAGGGCAGGAAAAGTACTAGAAGCTATATAACTATGTATAAACAGTCTACAAATCTTTGAGTATATGAAAAATATACAAAAAGCAAAAATCTTTAGGCATCACAAGGACATCTTATACTTGGATTATATCCAAAAGACAATGGAGAGCTTCCAGTTAGTTGGCATCACCATTCTGAAGGCTGCAAACAGAAAGGTCTAGGCCTTGATTAAAATTGCAGCATGAAATTAATATACTTAAAATTCATTCCTTTTCTAGAACAAATGGCGTACCAAGTTACCAAACCATCTCAAAAATACTTTGCTTGATCATCTCTGTCCAAGGATAAATTTTAGTATGGTCCAACATTTAGTAAGGAAGGATGCAGAAGTGTTATGACGTAGAACTTAAACGTCAGAAAGTTTACAGAATGTAGGCAGAAGGACATTCCAGCTGATGCAGTTTGTTCAGTGTCCCCTGCTGTTGGTTGCTACTTAGTGTTAGGTACTGTAAAACAAAAAAAGCACGTGTACAGTGATACATTTATGTTTTCTGTTTCTTATCTTTTAGAATCTAAATAATGATCTACTGCCTATAGGGTGTGCAGGAAACAGTCAGAAGACTTTAATGGAGTTCTAAGATCACAAAAATGGCATTGCTGTCCCCAACGCAGTCTTAGGAAAAGTGAGAACATTGTAAAACAAGAGGGCTTCCTAAAATACCAGGCTGAGGAGAAATACGTTTGTGTACATTGTGCTCTATAGACTAAGCATTTCTAGTCAGTGGTGATTTTATAAGCATTAAGATCTCATAATAATTAAAATGAAGCCTAGATAAGTGAGAAAATTACTAAAAAAGAATGTGGAGTCATCTTTCTCAGTTTAATTCATATCTATTCCAAAGTGAATATTTTCAAAAGGATTTACTTCTGTGGGGAGGTTGCAATGAGCTAAAGCATCAATTTAAAAAGCATAGCTAGTTCACACAACCCACTTGCACTCCCAGTGCAAAATAAAATATCCAGATTTAAATGGTTTGAATTCCTCTGAAGTCAGTAGAAAGGACCCAGTTGAAACAGTGATAAATATTCCTGAAGGATTCTGAAAAGCTTGTTTTGAAACCTAGATAAGATGTTAAGCAGCACACCAGCCACAGACTGATTATCAGGAAGCACAGAAGGGGAAGTGTGGGCTCTCTCCACGTAGCCCTTGAGCCCTGTTCAAGAAATGGTATGGAATAACTGTACTGCATCATCTACTTCAGGGTCTTTCCCTGTAACTTACTCCACTACTGACCAGGCTGATAGCTGTCATTATCCACAGTATTAGATTCATATCTGAAGCTGTACAACATTCGTGTACCTTGCAAATTTGGGCCAGTAAAAGAAAAGTCAGATCTCTGAAGAAACATTGATACATGCCCAGCACGATGTGCACAAAGCCTGCATGTAGCAGACTTTATTGCAACCCTGCTGAATATCTAAGGTTTCTGACCATTAGTTTAACACATTTTACTCCTCAATATGACTTTTACCAATTTTATGGGATTGTACAGCTGTAATCCATCAGGTGACGTAGTAAAACCTGTGTCACGGTTCTCAATGCTAATGTGTGATAAGAGCTACTTTTGCTTGAGCTTTACTTACCCTACAGATTTAAAAAAAACACCTTCAGTTCCTGTCTTAAAGATCTTATTCAATTTTTTAAACAAAAAGACAGCTGTCACAAGAACACGTTACATTGAACATGACTCTGATAAACTTTAGTTCATAAAGTGTTTATTCATGTCCTTGAAGGTGATGATGGCTATTATCAGAATACCTAAGGCTATAACAGATTTGATAAATCAAACTCTTTTCAGTTTACATGAACTAATTAATTTAGCAGTAGGTGAAACTGCTCTCTTTGTGGTGTGATATCACGTCACTCAACATGGACCACAGATTAGTTTTATTAAAACTAATATGATTATCCAATACTGTCATCTAAGCCCAGAAATAATAAGGTCTAACTGATCTTGAACAGAGTGAATTATGGATGTGTTGTGCATTGGCTGTTTCCTGTGTTTGAAATTTTAACTGTTTTTAAGAAAAAAGGTATACAGTTTCTCCTGTTCTAGAACTGACAATTTTCTTCCTCCTTGCCTTGCCTTGCCTTGCCTTGCCTTGCCTTGCCTTGCCTTGCCTTGCCTTGCCTTTTTTCTTTTTCTTTTTTCTTTTTTCTTTTTTTCTTTTTTTCTTTTTTTCTTTTTTTCTCTTTTTTCTTTTTCACTTTTTCTTCTTTTTCTTTTTCTTTTTCTTTTTCTTTTTCTTTTTCTTTTTCTTTTTTTTTCTTTTTCTTTTTCTTTTTCTTTTTTTCTTTTTCTTTTTCTTTCTTTTTTTCTCTTTTTTCTTTTTCTTTTTCTTTTTTTCTCTTTTTTCTTTTTCTTTTTCTTTTTCTTTTTTTCTTTTTTCTTTTTTTCCTTTTCTTTTTCCTTTTCCTTTTCCTTTTTCTCTCTTTTCCTTTTTTTTATCTGTACCTCAGAAAAAATTTTGAATATTGAGACTACTATGGAGGAAATAAATTTTTAACCTAGTTTTTGCTTTCAAAATGAAAAGAACAAAAAAATGAGCTACACTCTGGAACATGTGTTTCAACATTTTCCTAGGAAAGTGTTAAAGTTTTCCAGACTTGAGGTGCCTAGGCTGCATTTGCAAACTGAAAAATGTTAGCAGTCCCTCATATTCAGTGGCAGGAATATGGGTTCAAATCCTTGAATCAGAGATGAAAAATAAGCAATTCATAAACTTCTATTCTGACATTTCAAGTCTCATGGAAACAGATAAAAAGAAACTTCATCACCTACATTAATAAACAAACTATAATGTTCAACAAGCTGACATTAGTAAACTTTCCAAGTGGGTGTCCTTTCCTCTTGTAAGGTACTGCTATGACCTGAAAATTCCACCACTGTAGTAAACCACAGCCTCCTAAGGACAATTCAAAGCTATTTAAAAAAACTCAGTGCATAACTTTGGATAAATGAATGGGTTCTATTACATTTTCAAAAGCACCCCCTGAGGAATAATCTTATGATATCATGCTAGGGTTTTTTTTAGCTAGCATGAAGGAAAGCATCTCATGTACTGCAAAAGAAACTGCAGCAATTTAAATCAGTTAAGTCTAATCCACAGGTGAATAGCCTGTCCCTCTTTTGCATGTTGTCTGTGTGGCATATAAAGCTGTAAAGCATAATGGATTTATAAGAATATATGTGCTCTTACATATAATGCAAGAACACCTACATTAAGATGGCAAAATCACCTCAACAAAAAGATCCATTATTTTGCTAATCTTATACTTAGCACCAGTTTGTACAACATACATACCAGCCTGTATGATATACATAAGATGCAGAAAAAATATGCAGATTCAGTGTGTGGCATTATGGTTTTGAACTGAGGGTGCTATTAGGTGGTAAAAAAAGTAATTTACCAGATATCACACTCTTTCTTTCTGAAACTTTTTACAACAGCTTTTTTTCCCCATGATTACTCTTTTCTCTTACACTTGAATATTTTCATCTGGTGTTTTGTAGAAGATAGAGTGATTAACAAATAACTATGTTATTTAATGATGAAACAAATGCTATTTGTCTTGTATTTTCCAAGGATAGTCTTTGCAGAAACTTTATTCTGTTTTTAAGAGATTAATTAAAATTTATTTAAAGAGAAATAATACAGACTGATTAAAATCTAATCAAACTGCTTTACTTCATGTGTTAAATGTGTAAGAGATATTTTATAAAAGACAGCACAGCAAGCCCTGCTAATTGAAGAGTAGGATGTAGTACCTGGCAGGCATCCTTAAAAATTAATTCCTAGATCACCTATGTTTTAATGCCAGTTCACTGACAGTTCACGTCATCTGTCAACTTCACTGTTGCTGAAGTTATGTTTGGATGCTTTGCTTCTGTTTGGATGCTTTGCTCCGTCTCTCAGGGCTGTGGAAAAGGGAAGATTGTCTTTCAGTTAAAATTTACATTGAGTGTTCCCATGAGTGTTTGAATGAATGTGAGGGGTCTCTGGCTCTGCTTTCAGACAGGACCATCAGTAGTTTGCTCCCTTTCCAATGAGAATGGAGCTCTCGCTGTGGCTGAACACTGACTGGCAGGGGAGCAGCTCTGCAGAAATGAACCTGGGAATGCTGGTGGGTAAAAACTGGGCTGTGTTAGGTGGAATGTCACCAGCAGGTTGAGGAACGTGATTCTTTGTCTCTGCTCAGGGTTGGTGAGAAAACACCTGGAGGGCCGGTCCAGTTCTGGGCTTCCCAGTATTAGAGACACACACAGAGTGGAGCCAATCCAGTAAAGGCTTCTAAGGTGGTTATGGACTAGAGCACAGGACATTCGAGGAGAGGTGGAGGGAGTGGGGCTAGTGCAGCGTTAATAGCAGAAGGGTTGTGAGGATGCTACGATGTCCTGGGTTGCAGTGTATTCTATTACCATCCTCATGAGCAGTGGAAATCAGGTGGGGCAGTGTTTCCTTGCCTCCTTCCCCCAGACTATCTTGCTGTTAATGGCCCATCATTGTCCTGCTGCATGACTCAGAGATAACTCCCTCCGGACCATCTTCTGTTAACGAGCCTAATCAACACTTGGCCTCATGACTCATTACCCCATTGTGAGATGCTCCACCCAGAGGGAGGAACCAAGCATCCCATCGTGGATATCATCTGGGACTCTGAACACCAGAGACTGGCTTTCCACTGGATTTCCAGAGGACAGGAGCTACACAGCCACCACTGGACTTTCTGAGGAAGAGCAGACCCCTTCTACTACAGGATCACCACTTCAGAGGATTGCAGCCACCATTCCACCAGACTGCTACCATCACCCTGCCTAACAGGGACTCAGGTTGTATCTTGACTCTGTCAGCGTTTTCTTTTACTTTCTTTTCCTTTTCTTTAATTTCCATTAAATTGTTATTCTGACTTGGTGCCTCCCACTGGCTTGTTTTCAAACTAGCACATACTACTACTGCCCATACCAGTAACCATAACCACTGAAAGTGAGAGTTTAGGGAATGCAGAGGCAGCCTCCTCTCACAGGTCCACAGCAGAATGACAGGAGACAACATGAGTTGGAACACAGAAAATTCCACTTATTTTTTAATATCTTTTTAAACCATGAGAATTTCTAAATACTAGAATGGGTGCCCAGAAATGAGGTAAAAACTCCATACTTGGTAATATCCAAAATTTGACCAAAAAAGGCACCCGAACAATGCTATTTAATTGGCCCTCCTTTGAGAAGAGAGTTACACAAGGTGACCTTCCAACCTAAATAATTTTGTGATTTAATGTGTCTTTCCTTGAAGACTTAGAAGGTTGTTGCAGTCCTTCAAAAAACAAAATCCCAGCCAATCAACGTACCAACCAACCATGCAAATCAACAAAAAATCCCCAACCCCCCCAATTACAGAAGGGATTGTCTTCCTGAGGCAGGAATATCTATGAGCTATCCCTCAAAATCCTACTGTAACATACTGGGGGCCATGGTAGTAGTGAAAGCACCTTACTTGGGAAGAAAAAAATGAAAATGTGCAAAAATTCAGGAAGTTTATTTCAAGATATTTTCTGTCTCTTGCCTTCATTCCTTTTGAATCATATCACAGTATTTCAGTGTTCATATTTTACTTGCAAGAATTTCCTACTGGCTAGCTAAAATTTACTTAAGAAAATCTCTTCAGTATCCAGCTCTGTACTCAAAGACCCTCCAATCTCCAGCCAGGATTAAGATGAAACACTAGGAGCAATGATCTTTAATGAGCATAGCTTGAGAGGAGTACCTAGAACAGAGCTCTGTCTCTGTAGACCAAATCAGTGATTGAAAACTTTATTTAAGAAACTGATGGGGAGTAGATTTACCATTCTAACTGTAGTGTCTGTGTCAGTTCCTTAAACTGAGTTTTGAGGAGCTGATTTAGCCCAGGGAAATGGAGCTATCTGGTTGAAGTGTCTCTTGGGGCTGCTTATACTAAATTTTTTGTTTGTGTTTAGTGGTAATGCAGAATTATACGAACTCCACTGTCAAGATGTTAGAAGATTGATGCTTTTATTACTTGGACTTGGAAAGCTGGTACACACAACAGAACAGTTGCAGGGAGAAGAATGATACAAAGAGCTCTTTGATTTCCTGGTGCTTAGGAATATTGCAAAATGCTGTGAATTCAAAGAAGCAGAGTTCATGTTTTTTTTCTCAAAGAATAAACATAGCATATCTAATTTAATAAATTTAGACTGTATATCTGCCCAATGGAAGAACATATAAATTTCAATAAATAATTTATTTTTTCAGAATCTATAGAATCACTTCACTCTGAAATGCCAGCAATACACCACATGTGCTTTGTCTTTTTCTTTGGAGTAAAACTCTTATAAAATACTTATGAGAGGGATCTTTTGTTTACATAAAGACACATAACTTTTATATGAGTATCGTTGATTTTTTTCTTTCCTGAAGAAAGAATTCTTTCCTGAATTCCCAGGACCAAAGCAGTTTTCTACAATGTGCATTAGTGCAATTCTGACTTCACTGATTCACTGAGAGTTGAATTTGCCCAGAGAAGGCAGCATTAAAGCCTTATATGCTTCCAATCTAAAATAAATGCTTTAGTTTAACGTGAAAGATGAATCTATAAAGTATTATAACGTTAAAGGCATACATCTCTTAAATAAATAAAAGGATCTAATCTCAAAAATGAATGGCAGAGTTAAGACTGAAAATAAAGATTACATGGTTAAGTCCTCAAAGGCTAGGAAATGACAAACTGCTTGGTTCTGCCTTAGTGTACCTCAGCACTACAATAGAGTATTAATTACACACAATTTTTTATTGCCTGGGCTGAGCGCACAGCATCCTGTACAACTTCATCATTAAGCTGCCATGTAATTTTCAGTCTTTTAACCTGTAGAGACTTACAGCTTAATCCAAGATAACTTCAGAATTTCTTTCTTCTTTTTTTTTTTTTTTTTTTTTTTTTTTTTGGTACTGGAAATAATTCCATTAAATTAATGGACCTTTCACAGCATTTGTGAGATTAAATTTATTACATTGAGACCACATATTCAGATAAACATATTCCAAGTCATTACTATATCTTACATATATCTGGACCCATTAATATATCTTTCCTTATTGATGGTAATATGGGTATTTTTATATTCTGGGTATGGTTTTCCTGCTGAGTTTGATAAATATACTGTGATTCCTTACCACACTAAAGTGAATGTCATATGAGACTAAGTTTAAAGTTGTCAAAACAATTTTTGTTCTGACCTATCCATTAAACATTCTGCGAAAAAAGGAAACTGTATCCAGAGGGAAATTTCACTAGTTAACATCCATATTGGAAAGAAATATGAAATGATGCTATGCTGTGATCTGTTCTGGGTCCAATACTGATATATTTTAATTAATTATGTGAATGACTGAAAAGAGGAAAGGCTTGTTAATATATGATACTGGGAGATTGCAAGAACATTTTAGGAAAGGACTGGCATTTAAAATCATCTTGAGAAACCTTAGATTTGTCCTGCAAAGTGCTATTCAGCAAGGATAAGTTGGAAAGTACATTTGTGTTGAAATATACAAACACAATATGGGTAACAAACTCCTGGACGTTGCTCTTTCACAAGGAAAGGGAAAGTTATCACAGTTCACAAACTCTCTCTAATATTGGCAGGGTTTCAACTCAAAAATCTTCAAGAAAAACTGTGGACTAGAATGAGCAGATGTCTGAAAACAACATATGAAGAACGATAGAAGAAATTGGGGTTTCCTGGCTCAGAAGCCTGGGAGCATGACTGGGTGTTTTGAAGTGAACTGAGTAACTTCTTTCCCTGGCTGTAATGGAGGTACACCATCACTGGCCCCGGAATTCGACTGCATTGCAAAGAAATTGCAAAGAAGATAGAAATTAGATCTTGTGGGAAAAAGTTTCTGAAGCCAAAGGAGAGGAAAACACTGGAGAGACCTGACTGGGGAGTCTGCTTGATCTACTGTTACTGGCATTTAAGAACAAAATAGAGTACGTTCTGTCACATTTTCATACATATTTAGGCTGCTGACATGGACTAATTGACCTACTGAGCCATTCATCAATGTGTATCTATGATTCTAATAACCCAAAGCACAATCTGGGAATACATAATATTTATAAATATGTAACACTTATCACCAGTCATCCCACTGAGATTTGATATATTTAATATAATAATTGGAAGTACCCAACATGTAAAGCATAAACACAACTGAATTTAAATATAAGACCTTTCCCTGGAGCTTTCTAAGGGATATGAGCAGTTTTAATGCAAGAAAAAGGAACCTTGTTTATAGAAGTAATTTTAAGGGAATGACTCTCTATAAAAATTTTCTCCTTTCTTATGTTCCCAGCTTCTGCTAGGATAATCCCTATAATATTGCACAGTCCATGCAGTGAACTCTTGAAATAGAGTATGACCTGTAAAAGCTGGAATGCATTTCCCTAGCTTTGGCTGTCTACTTCTGAGCTAGTTGCCTATGGACCAATGGAGCTGAAAAGGTACTTTTCAGGTATGAATGATCTCAAAAGGTGTGGAAATTTTCTTCAGTATGAGGTGAACAATGCCTTGCAGTCCTTTGGCTTTAGAGCAGCTTGAGATACTAATCCAAATGTACATATCTTCAACTCCATATGCTTAACAAATAAACCCAGAAATATAGATGAATAAATAGAAATCAGATTAAAAATAAATAATTATAAGTCTATCTATCTATCTATCTATCTATCTCTATATATAACCTGTGAGCAAACTGCATGTTTTCTGCAGATAGATGTGATAGGAAGGTACTTCAACTAGAAATAGTATTAATATGTGGTATTGGAGCAAATATTTGATAAGCTGGAAATTCCCTCATGAATTTAAAAAAAAATTTTTTTTAGTTAAATATATAATGTGGCATTTCCTTTGGGAGAATACTGAAGTCCTACTTGAAAATTAAGAAGATTATTCACTTTGACACATACATATGATTCCAAAACTTCTGAAGCTTTTTGGAAACTTGGCCTTAACCAGCTATGAACTCATGCAGCATGAAAAATTTGAGGACTCTGATACAAGGTTCCTGGGTGTCTGCAATACTGGAAAACTGATTTCCAAATTAATCAATTAAATAGTTGATTTATGGGTGTCTGTGACCTCCAGGAACTGTGACAGTGCTGTAGGAAGTTCCCACCATACTGCCAGCATTTTGCCATGAATGTACCGCTCTGGATTAAAATTCCAAACTTCAAAACTTCCCCATTGGAACACCATGTTATCTGATAGGTACCTTATATCCCACCCCAAGGCTGGAAAGAAGACAAGAGATACTGTGAGCATAATAATATCAAAAACTTCCACAGAGTTATTTTTTGGCACCACTGAGTTGATAAAGTAACCAAAAAAAAAAAAAAATTACAGGCAGCTAACTTTTACCTAATTCTGTAGAGAGGAATTGATTTGCAACTGAAACTACAGATGCAATAAAAGGAAACAACAATGACATTTAATACACCTAATTTCTGTTGGGTTTTCTTTTTTGACAGCATTATCTTGAACACAAATGTTAAATTGCCACAAAGAAAGTGAGGTCATGAATTATCAGTTATTAAAAAATCTCAGATACAGAAAAAAAGCAACACAAATGAAATGTGCTGAAGTCAGAAATAGCTTGTAGTATCATGGAGGATATTTGTTTCACGTATTATTCAGAATATTAAAATATGATCTCACTTGATTTAGGGTCTTTAAATTTACATCTGCTTACAAATGAAGTGGTCCTTGATACAGGCTAGATTTCGCAAAGGTGAGCTAACCTGTAGTTAATTTAGTCTGTGCTAAGTGAGACAGCTAACCATGTGTGGAAGTTCAGCTTTCTTTGTACAAATCTGAAAGTTATTTTTCTATTTTCAAATTTCAGATGACAATTTCCATAACTGTTAAGTCCTGATTTCCTACTCAGTATTATTCAACTTCTTATCTGCCATCATACCAGTTGTCACCTTTATTCTGAATAATTCCAGTGTCAACTTCCTTTGCTACCAGCTGTAACTACCAGCCTGTTTTCATGTAACATACCTGTGATTGGTTTAGATCCAGTGGTTCTTGATCCCTGCACAGAGTTCATATACTTTTGAAATATCAGCTATTTCTCACTTCAAATTAGACATTAATCATTAGATGAACATACAATACAAGCTGATTAAAGTTTATGATTACTGTTCTGTGTGCAAGGGTCATGTTCTGCAACTCTAAATCAGTCATTAGTGGCAGTATTTGCTCAATAGTCATGAACATTTTCACTGGATCTCTGGATGTAATTCTGTGTAATGGAGTTTCTGATATTACCACTGAATGATGAATTGAACAATCATACTTTGTATTTTCTAGTGAAATTCAGCTATTGCTTTCTTAGAGGTGTATTATTCCTCTGATTAATTGTCTTGGGGTGACTTGACGTTGTACTCCTTATCGCTGCACTATGCCCAGAAATTAGTATATATGCCTTTCTATGCCTTTAAACTGAGCCTGAGAGGGGGGAGAGACACTGAGGGAACTTTCTAAGCAGTTTGTTTTCATGTTTTCAAGGACACAGAGATAGAGATGGCTCTGTGTTCAGCTGCAGCAGCAGAGAGAGAGTGGGGAAAGCACCCTGCTTGCTTTCGGCCAGTTTTTCAGCTCCTTTTTCTTTCTCTGGAAAAAGATGGAGAGTCGAACTTTTGTTTTCCTGAGACTTTGTTTTTTCTCTTTTTTCTCTTCTGGACAGTTTCAACATCACAACCCATCGGGAGGAATTTCCACCGAGGCCTTGGCTCTGGAGGTGGGCCCACCACCCCGTCCCAGCTCCAAGGAGGGGGAGAGAGAGATCTACGGAAGGACTCTGAAATTTTCCCAGGTTTTTCTCTCCACAGCGAGAGGTTCTATTATTTAGCATCATTATCCTTTTCCTGTGTGTTTGTTAAATAAATAGTTTTTATCTCTTTCACTTCCCTTCGAGGAAAATTCATTTTTTCCTGAACCTGGTGGGGGGATGGTTGTGACCTGCCTTCTCTCAGAGGATGTATTTCCAAATCTGCCCAAACCAGCACATTATTACAGAGCAATGTATATTCATTTGCCTTAAATAAAAACTTAATCATATTTTCTTTCATCAAGAGCATATCTAAAACATTTTCATTCATTGTATCAAGGTTTTTTAAAAAATGGATAGAAAAATAAGAACAGTATGGAATCTGTGAAAAGTGTTTCTTACTGTGTTATTGTTGGCAAACCATAGTTAAAGCTATCTTTATTTATCTGATCTCAGATTTAGAAATCTATTTTTAATTAATCTATCAAGATAATGAACCTGTTTCCTTAGTTTAGTATGCAGAAAGAGTATAAAACTTATTGAAAATACTTATTAGCAAACTTCCTGATTGTTAATGTGTTCAAATCATCACAATTGGATCACTAAACAGAAAACTATAATTTAATGGGAAATCTATTTAAAATGGGATTTGTCATTTTGCTCCATTTACTTTAGTAACATTTGAGTATAGGAGTATATGCTGGCCTGTAAACTAAAGGTCTGGTAAAATAACTCTGCAATCTGACACTTGGCAAACCTCGCAATCACAGAGTATTCTGAGGTGGAAGGGATCCACAAGGATCATTGAGCCCAGCTCTTAAAGGAATGGGCCCAAGGATTGAATCCTTGACCTTGACATTATTAGCACCGTGTTTTAAACAACTGAGCTGTCACAACTCAAAGAAGAGGAAGATTACAGGTCATATGGATATGTATGATGCACATGCAATATGTACGCTGAAAACAGAGTAGAAGGACCACTCACCTCTATATAAAAAACCAAACCAACACTGGTATATAAAGTCTCCTGTAGCACATCTAAATTTAGAGCAGAATCTTTACCATTCAACCCTCATTTCAACACGGTTAGCACCATACTGTGTATGCAATATTTCTTCAGAAATCTAGAGCATAGCTTACAGATTCCTCTGTAATCAGGAAATTGTATATTAAAAAAATAAGTAAATTCTAATTCTGCTTTAACTGATCCAGACCCTGAACTTTCCTAGATAACCATACTGAAATTGCTCTAATGAATATTTAGTTTTATAATCTCTACTGAAATTCCATCTATCTTCTATCCATTATGATAATTATGTTACAAACTGACATGTGAGTTATTCCAGCATGTTGGCTCATATTAACTGAACTACCCAAAGAAGAAAAATTGGTCTTGTGACATTGAAATTCAGTGTGAGTTTGCAGCTTAGATGTGTATGTCTTGGTTAGCTTTAATTTAACTAATTTTACTTAGCAATATTAATTAAGAGGATCCACAAAACAATTCAGCCACTTGCTTGGAGACCCTGGCTGGGCTTTGGGCAATAAGATCCACATTGCTGTGACTATATGGCTATCTAGATTGAACCTAAAAAAAATAAATAAAGCTGTCATGGTTCTGACTACATAAAATTACATAAAATGCCATCTCACATGTTACTGCAATTAAAATGATATTTTAAGGTCATATTTCATTTTCTACTTCCTTTGCTCTGGTGTGTAGTATAATACTACCCTTTTCCTGGTAGAAAGAGCATCTGAAACAATTTTATATATTTGATCCAGTGTGCTTGGCAAAGAGGAAACAAAAGGCCTCATGTTTTGTCATTTCTCTTTCATTGTCCTTCTTTTTGATAGCCATCCACTGAGGCAGAAGTAGCAGATTTTGAACAGCATAAAGTAGCCTCATTACCCAGTGAACAAAGAGGGAAGAGAAGAAAGAAAGAAAGAGGTGAACGCTGAGTTAACACGTTGTACTATGTATGCACATAGATGCAAGAAATATCTTTGCAGAAAACAGTAGGATGTGAAGATTACATGAGAACTGTGTCATGACAATGCTGACGTACAAGGTATGAATTGCGGTTGTGTAAGAACTCTGATTTTAGGGTTTTCAAGGATGCGACACTACTTCCCAAGTATTTTTGCAATGGATATAGGTTGTGAATAGCCTTATGTGTTTATCATAGAAACTTCTGCAAACATTTCCTAGACTTTCTTGGTTGTTTGTCAACTATAGTTATAAAAGGGATGCTGAAGATAATGTTGCAGAAAAGTCTTTGCACAGTTTCACACAGGCCAACATTTTTTTTTCCCCATTTCTTTACGGGTACGGATTCAAAAATTGCCTCCTCTGGTATATAAAGATCTTAAAATGCATTGCTATTGTCATTGTTATTTTTAAACATTTTTTGATCCCTCTGGAAGATTGTTTCTAGTGTTCTTTTATGGGATCTAAACTAGATCTTTCTGGCTTTAGATGCTATGTTAATTTAGTTTTACTCACTAGAAAACCCTCCAAGCTCTTGAGCCATATTTTTCATTAGATAATAATAAATTTGACTTGAACATACACATGCTAAAAGGCTTAGTTTGCAGAGTTTTGACCTTGCTTACTTTATCATTTAAACCCCTAAGCTTTATTGGTAAAGGCTGTTAATGCCATATCAATATTCAGTTCAGAATTTCATTTAATAGTTCTTTCCTCGGGCATAATTCTATGAAACATGTGAAATTAATCTGAGATTGTGTAACAGATGAGCAGGTGAGAATATTCCCTTATTATTTAACAGTATCCAGAAAACCAGGAGGTGACTAATAAATGGGACAAAATGAATTCTTTTCTTTCTGCCCATCCTTTTGTATTTCACAGAGTGTGCACATTCCAGACAAAATGATGCAGTGTGAGAGGACTGAGCAGGCATGGGTTACTGTGACTTTATGCTTTCAGCCAGTATGTTTGATCATTCATTTGTGTAGCATTGGTTTTCTTGATGTCATTTGGCTTCTTGAAGCTGTACTGTACTTTGTCCTAATGTTTTTCAGGATTTGCCTTTCAAGAGGGAAGCTTAATAAAGAATTTTAATTCTACTTGCATTAAGACCTTTTCTTTTGAGGTGGGGTTGTTTTTGGGTTTTGGTTTGTTCTTTTTTGTTTTTGTTTTTTACAGATGAAAATTGAAAATGCTTATCTTCATGTATCTAAAATCCTTAAAAAATATCATAGAATTCAATCAATTGAATTCAGTTATATCAAATCTAATAATGAAATAAATAAGAAGAAAGGTAGGCTTCAGAAACACCTTTTCTCCACTGTATTTATGCTAGATGAAGACCTGATTACTTCCACAGTGTATTAGACTGACTGATAGTGGTAGCATTGGTTTTGATTAAATGACACATCCAAGAAATTGGTAACTTCAAACAAAGAACAACTAGTTACATTATTTAAACTTATCTGCCTCTCTTAAACAACAAAGAGATGAAGTGCTTCATGAAGATATAATAAATATTGACAGATGTTTGGATGATGGAACATATTTGGGCAGCTGAGATCCATGTGGTATAATCATGTCTGAAAAGTATGGTTAAGCAAAGCCGGTCAACATCATTAAGCCTGGCAGTCAAATAAAAAAAGGATGCAGTCTTGACCAGTGTCTGTCTTTTGATTTGTACAGGAAATAAGCATGTCTAGAGTGCTGTGACCAGTTACCAGCTTCTATCAACTAGCAGTGTCAGTCACTTTCCTAGAGGCCTGGCTTCACCACTGAGTTTATTCAGCATGTTCATTTGTTGCCTCTTACTGATCATTGAAAGGTTTTTATGGTGGCTGCCAACAGTCTATTCCTACTCCCAGTTCTTGCTTTTGCCCCGTGCTACCCTCTCAGGACTGCATGCCTTCCCCCTAGATATATCTCAAATCCCAGCTCTTCACAGGTCTGCTGTCCTACCCTGTAACCCAGATGCCAGCCTAGCATTCACAGTTTTAGGCCTGCCCTGCACCTATATTTGATGATCTCCCTTGGGCAGTGTGTTGAGATTTGCTCCGTTGTCTGGAGATCTCTGCCTCATCACTTCACTGCTGTGCTCACTGGTCCTCTCTACCCAAGCTGGTACCATCTGATGTCTGCACAGTGTGATTATACACTCTAAAAGAGTGAGGGAACTCACCTGTATGTGTTTTCCCCAGTCTCTAGAGTAACTAGTGAATTGCTCAAAATTGACACTTCATATGACAGTTATTCAGCTTAGATTTCTTATTAAATCAGGTGCTTTTCTGATTAAAAACCACTAACATTCCTTGTTTGTTTTCTGGGATTTATGGGTAATTAGCACATTTGTGCTGACATCTAAATATTCTTTCAATCTTCTCTTAGATTCTGTGGGATGTTTAATTAAATGATCAAGAATACTTTTATTAGAGCATCTCAGAGAAAGTCTTTAGAGTATTTACATAACTTGTGAAAATGAGACTCTTGTCAGCAGATCACACAAGTGTTTTTGTGAAATTACCCCATTTTTCTACAGGCCTTCACCTGGTTATTACTATGATGGCAACTAAAATAAATCAAAATGCTGTGCTTTAAAAATGACATCAAAATTTTTTTTGTACAATATTATAATCTCATGTTGATTATCAATCACATTTGGTGATTATTTACCAAGTATTTTTCTTTTCAATATTTTTAAAGCTGCCCTATATGAAAATATGGCCTGTAGAGTTCCTGGTTTATTGCCTCTATTCTCCACTGTACTCATAGGAAGAAATATTTTTTCTGTTGATTGTTTTCACATGTTTAATGATGACAAAATAATCTGGAAAACCTTCTAAGAAAGAAAACGCATTGAGAATTGAATGCCTCCTCCACTTTCCTAATTTTTCGTGAGAAGGCAGCAGATTGGTGCCTGTATAAAGTGGCTAATTTGAATTTCCTGTGGCCAGATTCTATATGCAAATGGTGTAGTATTTGCATTCTTTATTGGCACTGTAGCTCTGTGATATGTCTATTGTTTGGGGCAGCACAAGAAATAGTGGTGTTTACACATTTACTGCAGAGAAGAGCATGTGTTTCTGCCACTTAACCTACATTAGATAGTGCTGTTTTGTCTGAATAAATCAAGATATTGTACTTATATTCATGGTCTCCTGTTTCAGTAGAATAATATTATTTTCACATTTTTTCTTTGTGGGGAAGTGAGAATTGTGCAGGATTTCCATGGCATATAAAAGCCTATGTCCATTTTGATGGGTATTTAAATCCTTTGAAAAATCTGTATCTAAGAGACTTTGAATGATTAAGTTTGTGACAAAGAATGGATCTGAATCTCCCAGAATCCAGGTTGCTGATTGAAACATTTGATGGGTTTCACTCTCAAACAGGACTTCCTAATAACCTCAGTGTCATAGGTTAGCAAGCATAGTCCCGGAAGGGATATCCTTGCTAAGGGGTGCTTACAGCTTCCTCTGGGACCTGGTAGAACCTATCAGTGGCCAGTTTGAATATGGACAATTCTTTAAGCCACTTAAAGTGGTGACCGCCTCTGTGATACACACTTAAGAACAGACAAACTCCCCCCCAAGCTCTCTCTCGTTTCCGGCGCTGGCACAGGTGGCTGCAGGCCCCGTGCAGGGGCCAGTGGGCCCAGCCCAGGCCCTGCTTGGGCCAGGCCGGGCCGGGCCACGGCCAGCCTGGAGCCATGGGCCTGTTCCAGCCATGGAACCCCCCCCACTGCCTTGCCGTGGGCAGCCGGAGCGGCTCGGAACCCCCCCCTCCACTGCGGCCGAGATTCAGCAAAGCGGCACCTCTGTCCGGCAGAGGTCAGGTGACCAACTGCGATAAGCCACATTCCAGCTGCAAGGCCGAGGTGAGATTAACCCTTTTATTGCTGTGAAGAGCTGAAAACCTGAGGGAAGAGAGAGAGGAGATGCTTAAAGCTGAAAGTCTGTTGTGAAGTTACGATATATCAGAGTATCCCGTTGTAATTTCATGAAGATATGGGGGGTGGAGTGTTCAACTCGTAAGCAATAGGCAGATGCTGCCGCAGCTGTAATTTCATGAGAAGTTTGGACAGAGAGAGATGAACCAGATGAACCAGATGAGGACTTTTGCTCCAAAGAGGAAAGGAGAAAAACCTCAATTCCTAGAGATGCTTCCAGAGATAGTCTTAAAGATGAAGATGACCCTTTGCTCCCAGGGAAGGAGGAGGGCCTCTGTTTTTTTTGTTTCTGAACAGCTCAACCTTAAAATTGTACCCCAGAAAATTTTCAAGAGTGGACCCTCGAAAGCAGTTGCGGGAAAAGCTGCAAGTCGGGGGGAAGGGACTCACATCGCAAGCAGAGAGACTCCTCTTCCTGAATGGACTGAACAATATTTGGAAGTGGGTGGCTGTCTCGGTGTGATACTGTTTTCATAGCATGAGCAAAAAGAGACTTCTCTTTCTAAATGGACTGAACCAGGTTATTATGGAAGTGGTAAACAGACTGAACATCTTAAGGGTTGTCTTTACATTGTCAGTGGGAGAAGGGAGGAAGGTGGGGGGAGGAGGAGAGTTCTAAAGGTGGTATAATTTTTTTTCTTTTCTTCTTTTAGGTCTGTTAATAAACTTCTTTATATTCATTCAAGTTGGTGCCTGCTTTGCATTTCTCCTAACTTTTATCTCACAGAAGATAAACAGTAATGAGTATTTTAGACCAAACCACTACACTCAGATTCTACAAATTTATATGTTATGCTTAACTTCTACCTTTAGATTTAGGTCACCACACCTGTGCAGAAAATCACATTGTTTATTGAGAATTAGTTTTTTCTTTTTAATGGATAATAACCAAGGAAGTTGCTGGGTTTTCTTTCAGAGTGCAGGTCATATAGTTGTTTTTTTTTTTCCTTCTGCCAACATAACCATAGCAATGACATGGTCTTTGACAATCTACCTGCCACTTATAGAGTTTCAAAGCACATATTTCTAAAATAAAATCATGTTATGCCCAGAGATGCCAGATACAATTACCAGTGACTTCCACTGAGATCTGAACACATGTAGCTAAAGGGAATACTTGGGTTTAAGAACAAACAGAATAAGAATATGTTGTGAATTTGGTACTACCTATATTTTTGATACTAGCTATAGTTGACACTGATGAAATTGCTGGAGGCTTGCATTTCACTGATACTTTCAGAAAGGAGTTTCTGCTAGGTTGTGTAGAGCTGAAGTTAAGTAACAAAATTAATTTGTAAATAGAAGGGAAAATTATTTTCAAAGTCTTAGATCTGATCGTTTAATAGACTAAAATATTTGGGAGTCATTTAGGTGCATTTTAATGAATTGAAACTTAAATTTTCACTGTTGCTTATTTCTTCTATATTCAGATAGGTTCTGATTGTCTTAGCTTTGCTCTCATCATCACACTGCACAGATAATAGCATCCTGTTTAATTGCTAATTATTCTTTGCAATGCTGTTTAGACAGTTTAATTATTTTGTTCATTGATTTAATAACAACATTTGACTCCTTATGTTTTAAAGGAACTTAGAATTAATGAATAGCATGGTGTATATAGTGGGAGTAATAAAATCATGACAGGTGGAGAAAACCAGACAGGAAAGTGACTTGATTTTGACAAACTGGGACCGGAGAATTATTCTTTTCCAACTTTGTTTTTGGGCCATTAGACCAAATCCTATCTTCCTTATTTTGCTTAATGAGGATTCAAGATTAGAATTTGCTTTAGTTAACAGTAGTCTAGAAGTTCCTTTCAGAAGATAAAGATGAGAATAACTTATCCATTTCATATATTAACAATCTAAAAAGGAACAGATCCAAAATGTATTTTAGGCAATTAGAAACCTTTTTTTTTGCATGTCTGATTGAGTTGGGAATTAAAGTCTTAATGCAATTTCGATCACTTTTTATGGTGCTGTTAAATGCAATACTTTTAGAAAAGTACATTTTGTACAGGATGTTTTGACCTATTTTTAAATTCTCACCTCTGAGGATTTCAGTGAATGCATAACTATTTAATATTGAACATTTCTAGGTAATTTTCACTAATGAGGAGATAGGCATAAAAGTAAATAAATTGTTGTCTCTGCTAATCATAGAGGAATTAGCTTTGTTGCAAAAGGGAAAATGTAGTTTGAATTTATTACAATATTTTTGGACAAAATATTTTCTAAAGAAAACTCCTTCTTAAGAAAATCCCACAAAACCTCAAAGCCCAGCCTAATGTACTATCTTTTATAGTGAGTTACCCCATTTAGATCCATGTCTGACAACCACATTGCATTTTAAGCAGTCAAATGACTTGAAAAACATATCATTGCAAGTTACATAGCTTTTGTAAACTCTTCTGTACAATATGCAGAAGGATGTTCCTTCAAGAGAACTCAGCTCAGAAGAAGAAAAGTTTGCTAGATCAAGACTATTTTATACTCCATGTTGTTATAATCAATTTAATGTATCATCAATCTGTGGCTATGAATGCCAATTGTCAACCCACAGGCTTCTAGACCCCAAATTCATCTTCCTCCAAGTAAACCACAACATTGAATACTGCAAAGAGATAGATACTCAGAGCTTATAAAAACTTCCTCCTCTGGTGGTAGCACATCACCACCAGAAGCAATTTCCACCCCTCCTTCCTGGTGGGCAGTTCAGCTCCATCTATAGCACTGAATACCAAATGAATTGTGCTTGTTCCTGGTTCTAACTGGATGTATGAAAACTCTTGCTATGGAAGAAATGAGAATAAACAATGTTTTCCCACTCTGGATCAATTACTAGCTATATTTACAAGGCAAATTTAACAACCCACTCAAGATGTAAACTACTACAGTAACCTCCATGTGGCACATAGTTTTCTCAATTGCACACCACCACAGCAACCTAAAAACTATTTAATACCACCAGAGCAAACTTCACACGAAGGGTTCAAAAGGAATTCCAATTGTAATTTCATCTTTTTTTTTTTTTTTTTACTCTCTTCTAATATTAGATAATTCCCTACATAGACATGGAATTTTTCTTTTTTTTTTTGATGGAAACACACCTCACAGTTCTTTTTTGGTATGCATATATATTGCCAGACATCTGCTGCTGAATTTTCATCTGCTAAAAACTCTTCTTCATTTTTCAGAATTATAAGAATTTTAGCGACAAATATAAAGAGATAAAAAATTAGATGAAATGCAGCTTCTGAAAACTTTCATAGTCTTTCCAAGTTACAGAGGTATATTCAGGAAATCTAAGAGAAAAGGTCTAAATTCATAAAGCTGGATGTTTTTGTCTTGATATTTACAGGATGTGTTCTGCGATATGCCAGAAATCTGGTTTTGTTTATCTGTTCTGTAGATTTTTTTGGTTTGCTATAAAATCCCAGATTTAGGAAGGGATTCATGGAATCATGGTTAGATGTTATCTTTTCTAGAATTTACAGAAAGTGAGGAGCACTTGTGTTGCCTGATCCAGGAAGTTCTTTCCCACCCAGGCACAGTTTGCTTCCTTCCATGGTACTATGAGGTGTGCTGACCCCCTTGCCAGTCTCATCGCTCTCCTTGCAGAGTCCAGACTTTTGCTGTATGGCAGTGAGGCACATCATCATTTGTATAACACAAGCAAAATATATGAACTCACTGTTGCAAAATTTAGAAAAATTTAGCTTTTTTTGAATGTTTCTTTCCATTCTAATTGACCTTCTACCTACCAAAGAAGAACATCTGGCAACCCTGCCTAAAGAATAAAAATATGTTTAGATATAGAGTTTTGCACCTCTATATGAAAGGGACTATAAAAAATTTTCTATAGGTCTTAGATTCTCTTGAGGATTGATTAGTGATCTTTAAGAACCAGATTTTAAATAAATGTTTACCAGAGTTGTATGTAGCCCAGGATGTGGATGGGAACAAAGACTTTGCAGCTGATGGGTATATTCACGAAATCTGCTGGAGCTAATGACATTCCCTCCTGTTAAGTAAAAGTACAGCTCTTTAGGCTTCCACAACTGTCAATATATATTACAAAACACAGGGCATAAGTGCATTTGTAAGGACACAGTAAGTCTGACATTTTAAGGATTTATAATTGTGTCTTGTTCAGTTAGGAGGTTTTGGTCTGTCGCAGCCACAACCCTTGTGCAGGAGTCACCCTGCAACTAAGAAATTCTCTCTTTCTCAGACCAAACCTAAGATAATAAAAAGGCAGATCATCTTTGTGAGACAAGGGTTTAGCACTAGCAGCAGGCAGAGGCCAGATGCAGGTGCTCCAACTTCTGTGATCATTGGGAGAATGTTACAGTGCTACTCCTAAGATTAATGCTGCTTCACTCTGCAAGGTGACAGCATTAGCAAATTACTGACACAAAAGCACACTTGCGTGACAAAGCCTGCTGGAATGGTGCTTTCTGCACAAACCTCACAGGCAGAACTAGGATGTGAGGTGCAATAAAATGCTTCATGGCACCTTGGTAGCTGGTCTGATGTAACAATTATGTTTAAGTGACCCAGCGGTCCCTTAGTTCTAATTTTGTAAGTTTTGCTTTTCTCATACTTTTTTTTTTTGTCAACACAGTTGCATGCATTCAGATAATAGAGTCAGCCATCACAGTCTATTTTGCAAGGGGTTCAAGATTCCAAACATTCTGAACTGAGGGTCGTCTGTACCCTTACTATGAGGATGAACAGCATGTTGGCATAAGCACACTAAATACAGACAAAAATTATTATGCTCATTAACATACTTTCTGCATTATTCTTTAGAGAGCTGAAATTAATTGCTCTTCTGTCATACCACTCCTTGAAAAAACCCACAACAATTACAGGGTTATATTATTAAATTTTTAAACTGATTATGTCTCTGCAATTTTTTCCATTGCGTAACTCATTCGATGCCAATACTTTAATAAGGAGCAAAACTCTGCCATTATATCAAGCTTAATTATATGCCTTCTATGGGGATAAAAGCAAAAAAGACTGTAGTAATGAAATAATAAAAACCCCACATATCATCCTTCTGTGAAAAAGGAAGTAGCACTACTATATAGTTTAAGAAGCCTCTCTCCTTACTTAGGAGAGATTTGCAGAGATTTAATAGCAGTGGGGAAATAAGGATGAAGTTAAGACTGTGAGTACTACTGAAAAATTTTAAAAGCCATGAATTGTCACTTAAAGCTAGGGAAAATGCATGCACAAGTGAGTTGAGGGGAAAAAAATGCTCCCTAGGATTTGTAACTTGAAAATTTGTCACACAGTATTGATTACTTCCAAGAAAATGCCTAGAATGTAACCTTATTTTACTCTTTAGTCACTGCATTTGAAAAATGACTTTTTTTCAAATCTACCTCTTAATTTTTTTGAGTTTACAAAAACCTAAAAAGAATCCAAAAGTTCTTTGATTTTTTTAATATATCAAAAATGAATAATATTTTTTCAGATCCCAGAAATCTGGTATCTGCATGAAGTACATCAATGTATTGATAAGATACAATAATACAGAACCTTCACCAAAATGTGTGGCAGTTATGCAGAGAACTGCCTAAAGACACGTTGTACTGCAAGATTATAAACCACTTTTTACAGCTTCAGCTTGTGAGAGTAAATTCAAAATTAATTAGGTCAATCCTTTGGTATACAATCTGCCTCTAAATTAACCTGAATGCAATGTTAACTTTTTCTATTCCAGGATAAAGCATCCTGAAATAATTATTATGTTAAAATTTTCAGCATTAAAATTTTTTTCATATTAGTACAAGATCTTGCATAGTGAGGTGTTTTTCCGTTCACAGGGCTCCTTTTCTCTACCCAAGAACAAATATAAAGTGTACCATTTTATCATTTGATATCAGAGTACTTCATAAGTGATGCTATCAGAATGTCTTTAAAAGTAATGAACTGGACCTTGTCTTCTCGGCAGTTAATTATAACATTTGCTACATATTTCATATGTATCTGTTCTCTGAGTATAATTCTGTGATATTCTTTACTCTAGTTGACTTTGCCCTACACAGAAACGAAAAGAATGAACCACATAAATTTCAATGGCACTGTGTGCTTAGCTTAGTGAATAATATGAATTTTTCAGAAAGGTCTTAATACTATCCTACACAGAAGTGGTCTGAAACCCAGTAGGAATATATTCTAGGCACATGGTTTACTATTGTCTTTTTATCACTTTGGAGATGCTCAGTTCTGTATGAGTCTAGTAATATGCACCAATCTGCAAAGTCTAGATATCTGCAAAGGCAACTGTCTCATGGAAATGGTTTACCAAAGGCCACTGTAATTTCTTAGGAAACTAGAGGATTAGAGAATAATATTAAGCAGCAAAGGGAATTCAAAGAATTAACCATTATATGCAAATTCAGACATTCACTGTGAATGAAAATCTATGAAGCATTGTAAAGCCAGTAAATAATTTCATACTAGCCCAGGAGACTTGGTGAGACTGTCTTGGTGCTTTGACAGCTTCTTTTTTCTCTCCGTAACACTTTCTATAACATTAGGAAATCTGTGTCTTGCATTTCAGTACAGAGTAAAAAGATGTTTTCATTTTCTAAAATCAGGAGCTTTGCTTTTATGTTTGTGTTTCTGCTAAGTCCTCCATTTATAGATTGATGCTTTCATCCAGCTTCATGAAGTTTTTAAGAATCATGATGTGTTTAACTCAAAACAAAGCAAAGCCATTTGCCACTGATATCAGCTATGGAGCTAAAACACGACTGTGGGTGTTTTTATGACCATTTTGTTCTACCTTGCTCTGTGGTCCAGAACTGCTGTCACAAAATCAGCCTCTCTGCTGTCACTAAGCAATTCCATTTCATTCAATATAGCAGCCTTATACTGATCTCATCATTATAATCTCTGGCTGTTTTCCAATACTGACTAAAACAAAATGACGCATGTCTGTGATGTGTTGTTTGTTTCCTTTCCTATTGTTTGGAGGGGGAAAGGGTGGGTGCAAAGTAAGTTTTTGATCTCTATTTGTGTATATAAATCACTTTAATTGCATATTGTATGACATGCTGTGTGTTTACTGGTTTTAGGATGCCTGACTGAAGCTGTAAAACTGCTTTGACCTTGGGTTTTACAACTTGCTATATTGCTTTTTCCAAGAGAAAACAGTCCTGCTTTGACACATTTTGAAATGACCTGCCATTTTTTCCTAGGTTCTGTTCTGTGCAATGGTGACAATCCTGCTCCATTAATTACTCAGAGTAACTCTGCTAAAAAAAGCCCTCAAAAAATCTTATGGACAAACAGGACAAAGCAGAAGGCTTTGCCCAGTTTTATAGTGGATGCAGAAAACTCTCACTGTCAGCAGTTCTGAAATTACAGGCATATACTTTTTAAAGCACACTTGAATTTATACATGTTATTGCTGATATTCTGCTTGTTTCCCTGAGAATGGTGTTTTTACTAAAACGTGGGGAGTTTCTCAATAATTTAGGCTAGTACAGAACACATTCAAAATGCAGTATGCTACTGAGTTCCTAAGAAGAGTTTATTATACTTTAGAAAAATGTTGTTAATATTGCCTCTGCCCCCGCACAGTGCACTCTTCAAAAAGGACAAGAAACATTGTGGAAAATTACAAGGAGATGGTGTGAACTTGTTTCACTAAGCCAGTTCAAGTCTTTACTTTGAGGACTAAAGTCTCCAGGGGCCTTTTGCCTGTTAAAATATGTTTATTGCAATTAAATAGAAAGAGAAACTTCAGACATGGAGGTGTCAATCTGATTTCAAGTATCGGTCACAAGTCACTACCTGTCCTCTTCAATTACTGGTGCAAAGGTGGCCACAAACTCAGTTGAGGTCTCACCACGCTGCCTAGAAAACACAGTGTAGGTTGATTTCACGACTCATTTTTGTAAGATAATGGGAATAGTTAACTTGCCATTATGGTAATGTAGAAAAACTCTGTATAGTGAGAAACTTTTTTTGAGTGTTTGGTTGATATGAGGAATAGAGTGCCTCATTCCATCTTGGATGTGAAGTTGTCCACAAATCAGAAATCACTAAAACCAGGTATGACATTCCATATACTGCTGTGCTTTGTCAAGTCCCCAAAAGCAAGATCTTGGATGTAAAGTGTGAAGGTGAACACAATTTTCAAGAGAGCTCTTTGCCCTTCTTTTCCAGTATCATAAGTCAAGTTGTGAAAAAAATGGTTGCATAATTTTATCTCAGTTTGCACATTCCATGTGATTTCTCATTTTAGTTGTCATGGTGCCCTGAAACAAAGTGTATAACAATGTAGTTTTAGGCTAGAGGGTTTGGGTCTTTTGAAGGTGATTCAGGGGTCAGAAACATTGTTCAGAGAGGCTGAGTCAGGAGGAAAATGATCTTTGGCTTGGGCTTTTTCTTTATGCCTTGGATTTCCTAGAACCTTCTCAGAGGGAACTATAACAAAGCACAGGATTCAGCCATGAAGAAAATTTTGGTCTCTGTTGTCCTAAGACTTTTTAAGTAGTAAAAACATTATACCAATTTCTTTATGTTGCTAAGCTTGTTAGTACAACTGCAAAGTCGGGGGAGGGGGAAGCTCTATACCTACTTTTTGGTGGTGGTTTTTTGTCAGAGGAGAGAAAAAATTGGGTCAGGGGCACTGGAAACGACTGCTGGGCAACAAAGAACCTCCAGAAGTGAATAACTCCCATTATCTATATGTGAAAAGAAGTTTCAACAGTTTAGTACTCTCTACTCCTGAAAGAGAACAGCAGGCAATCCCTCCAACACCCCAGCCTGGAACCAGCCCCAGCTGTGATCACATCTGGATGATACCAACTTCTTGTGACACTCGAATGTATATAAAGACTCTTGGCTAATATTTACTTAGCCCTTTGATCTTCAAAAAGCAGAGTATTCCCAGTTAAGATTTAGCAGCTTTTTTCTTGAAAGGATCTTAAAAGGGTTCCCTTTTTCTTACACTTCACTGGCTAAGCAGAGAGAAAATTTGCCATGGGATGCTGCAGTCACAGCTTCAGATCACTCAGAAGAGAGTTTGTGAAATTTTTTAGGGGTTTTTGGTGAGATATAGAAGCAATGTTTGCTGCCCACCTACAATGTACTAGTTGACAGAAGCTCCTATAAAATTGTGAAGAGTGTTGAAGCTATTGATCTATATTCAATTCCTGGAAAAACTACATTATCATTCAAATGTGTATTCTGTCTCACAACTCTTTCTTTCCCCAGGCCACATGGGAAGGATTTGCTGATCCTAAGCCTCTATGCTTCTGGCATGTGTGCTCTGTTCCTGGGGGAGCTCTAGTGGGCTCAGTGCAGCTGGCACACTGTGAGACCAGAGCAGGAGTAAGGTGCCTGGCTTAAGCACAGGGCATCTGTGGCAAATCCTGGCAGCACTGACTGAACAGGTGTACCAGGAAATTTTAAGACTCTGCTAATTTGGCCAAATCTGACTTTCATATGGGGAAGAGATGTGTATCTCCGACAGTAGTCTTTACTACTATTGCCAAAATGCTGTTCTAAAGTATAAATGGTCTAGAATGCATCAAATACCTGAGAATTCATTTTGATAAAACTACTATCTACTCTCATTCTTTGAAGTACTTGAACCTGTGCTGAAATTTAACACCCATCTCCCTAAAAGAAAAAGAAAAATCTGAAGTATGGAGCAAGTATGGACAATTTCAGCATGAAAAGTTGACCTAAGGCAAAGGCATAAGCTACTGAAAACTGGGATTTCTTAGTGGAATGTATTATTAGGCAGTCTCAAATACAGATTTCTAAGACTATCCAGTGCCAGAGAAAGACACTTTCATTTACTTTCAGTAGCTTATTAATGATACAGATTTTTTTATTAGAATTTCCTGCTGAGGTAGAAGAATGTAAAGACACCACTTTAATTACACAGCCTGTGCTACAACTGAAAAATACAACTTTTAATCTAATGTTGACAGTTTGATAACAAAATACCATAGCACTATTATTCAGGTGGCAACCAATGGGCAAAAATATTAGCTGCTTCACGACATTCCTGACTTAACTATTCTTTATAGAAGTTGCTCTGACCTCAGTGCAGAAACATCAGTTAACTTAGCTTCTGATCAGAAGTGGACATTGGAGCATCTTTCAGAATTTGTCTGTAAGTAAGGTTATAAAAAGGCTTTTATAAAGTAGAGGTTTAGTCTGAAACTTTTGTTTAGGAGGAAGACTAGGAAGCTTGCAGTTAGATGTTTTGCAGCAGAAAAGGAATGACTGCTTGACAGGTTTAAAAAGTCACGCTTGACAGAATAGTTAAAGCTGCTTGATAGTAAGACTTAAATGTTCAGCTTTATTGGATGACAGGCTGAAGAACAGAAAGACTATCAAAATAAACCTTTTTTAATATATACTCTTTTTTTTTTTTTTCCTACTTAATAATCCAAGGTCAGACATGCATTTTAATCACAAACCCTCTGAACTTTTCTGCTTGGTCAGAGAAAATAGAACAAATGTAATGTTTGTTTCTGAATGCATTTTTCAGTCTATGTACTGAAAGTGCATTCCATAGCTGTGCGAGCAAAGGCAAAGCTTTTTCTTGATTATCTAGGGAAATTGCCTTTGGAAAAAAGCTCTTGAATGGGAATTTTAGACTTTGTAAAATAATCAGAGTTGAGAATTTCAATACTATCTCAAAGCTTTCTCTCACATTTACATTTATTACAACATTTGGGGACAATTAAAAATGATATCAAATTCTGTTTTTTTGTTTGATATTTCTACATATTCAGTTAACATAATAAAGCACATTTTCACCCACTTTTGTCAACACGTCTGATTCTTTATGAGTTCTTTTTTTATCATATGTTAATGGAGACCTCCGTTTTGATCAGCTTGACAAATGGATCATGTTGCACAAATTTCTTTCAAAAGGTAGCATTGTTCAGGATGAAGTAATAACATTAAACTCTTTACTGGCAATGACATAATATTGCTCAGGAAGTTTTCATTCTTTAAAGCTTTTGCTGTAGTACTCCCATACCAATCAATAAATATGGCAGGTTTCTTGAACTTCAGCTGAGAGATTCAAAAGAAGTGGTTTTTTTCAGTTTATTTTAGTACCTTTCATGTTGATATTGATATTAATTTTAGTATGAGTATTATAACTATATATCTCAAATCTATTTTTTTGTTTGTCCTTCAGTACCAACCACTAATTCACACTGAGGGGAAAAAAATTGCTATGAGGTTATATTTAGAAGAATAAATTTTCATCTCCTCTTTTTCTCAGCTATATGAGGATGTTTTTGTCAGTGATAATATTTCTGCCTTAGTGTTTATTCCTATATATTGATTACAATGTATAATTTACATATTCAGGACTATTGATTGTACATAAAAAGGTCATTCATCGGATGTTAAAATTTTCTTTAAAATGAAGAGAGAAAAGCGAATATTTTTTGAACTTGTAAAACAATTTAAAAAATACAGTCTTTCACATCCATCTCCCATGTTGCTCCTAAGGTTTGTTATAAAAACCTCTGAGATTTCATTTTTTTTTTCTCCTTTAATTTTCCTAGTCACTTGGCAGTAGGGGAGAAATATTCCCCTTTGCAACTCCCATTATTCTTCATTTATGCTGCAACTAGGGCCTTAGTCCAGGAAATAGCTGAACACATCCTTTTTTCCTATTGGGCTCAAAATAGCCTCACGTCCTCTCTTAAATGTAGGTCAAATTTTTGTATACATTTATATATTGAAATATATACAGCCCTTAGAATACATTGTATTACAAAACTGTATGATTGTTTGATACAACGAAAAAATTAAAACAAAATCTCTACATGAAGAATAACTTGGTCTATATAGAAAAAAATAAATTAGAACAGTGTTAAGGATTTATTTCTATGGTCTATGCACAGTGCCTGAAATCCCAGCAGATTCCACTGAGTTCACCATACTTTCAGAATAAACCAATTCCAGACATAATTATGGATGGAGTCCATAAGTCTTCCCTTCAGCTGGATTTATAATTAGCTTGTTAGTCCTCCTACAGCTTAAGAGAAATGACCTTTCTAGAGTCAAGATATCCTTTCTCATGATAGCATCAGAGTTATGACAGGAAAAAATGACATTACTTTGTTTATTGGACTTGCAGTCAACTACAACTTCGCCTTGTAATATGATAAGATTATTTTTTAAATTCAAATTATTAAAGAGTTAGAGAGTGTTTTTGTGAGAATATTATCACCCATGAGAGAAAGTATAGTGCATATCACATCTGCTATCTGCAGAAATTCACTCTGCTATGTTTTTGTTTGTGACTGTGCAAAAGTTTCACCTAAAGATCAAAAGGAACTGTATCACTGGAGAAAACAGGATTAGCTGCATCAGAAAAACAGTAATAATTTGTTAGCAATTTTGCTGACATATCAAATGTTTTAAGGAAATCCCTAGCAACTTTCTCCAGCATCTTTGCAGATTCTGTGGTGATTCCACAACAATGAAGAAGAGCAGAACCATAAATGAGGACCTGGCTTACCTTAAGCTTGAACTCCATTATAAAAACTATTATGTTACAAAAACATCTTCTGTTCAGAGGCTCAGATAAGCAAGGTATTCAGGACTCCAACCTCCACCTGGCCTGTAGCCTAACGCTTTTACATGGCAAAAGCTAGGCACAAGCCTAAACATCCCACTGAATAAGTCTCAGAAGAATGATATTCTACACTTTTTTTTTTTTTTTTTGAAACACATTGATCTTTTTTTTCCCAGTGTGATATTTTTGTTTCTGAAATTGCAGACAAAAGCAAAAGCAACAGCTAGGAGGATGAGGTGATACAGGATGCAATTTTCCTTGTACTTTGATGTTGTTGAGGTTTTCTCAAAGGTCTTACATATTTCAGAAGTCAATCCATCTGAAATTCTGTCTTTTTTCACTTTTTTTTTCTTTTTTTTTTGGTAAACTTAAGTGGTCAAACCCTGTTCAATAGAATTAAAAAGAATCAGTTTTTATAAATCCTCCTATCAAGTTGTATCCAAAATACAGAATAGAAAGGTACAATTACTATACTTTTGTAAGAAAAAAACCAAAAAGAAGTCAAAAGGCATGCAGAACATTGCTCAACACAATGGCAAAGTAGTTAATAAGAATTCTATGTACTGGTGCGAAATAAATTATTTCTTTTAGCTTCATAAGTGTGGTTGGATGGTGAACAATACTTTTGTCAAGAAACGAAATGCTTTTCCAGTGGTTGCACAAACAGAATAAACCAGAAAAAGAACATTATTTGATATAAATGATCAATCTCTTCGTGGTCCTTGAGGCTCATTTCATAACAGATTTCTGCAAGGCTACACCACTGAGTCTGTGATGCATGTAATAGAATCAGAGAGCTCAAACACAATTCCAGACTGGGAGGATCCCTGTTTATCTCCAAGTTCACATTTCTAACATCAGGTCTAGATTTAATGGCCTTGGTAACTTTCAAAAGACCAATAAGCTGATCTTTGAAAATAGGTTTTACCTGTAGCTCTATCTGGTAGCTAATATAGGTGGCAAATTCCTTAGGAAACTGAGGTAAATGACAAAGCTCTATTACATATATAGCTTCTTCACATATAAGCAGTTTTGACTATTCCTGCTGCAATATTTTCTCACAACTTCAAGTGCAGAAGAGTTCACGCTCCAAAAGAAAACAGGCTGAATTGCATTCAATTGCCTTGAGGTGTAATAAAGAAGCTCTTTCTGGATACCTCAGTGGAAGCTGCAGCTCTACAAATCAAGGTAGAAAGACATAAAAGGTTTCTTTAAGCTGAGAGTTCAGCTCCACTCCACTGCTTCTTCTTACCCTTTCCCACACAGACATCTTCAGCATTCACAGAAATTTCACAGTACATGTAGATACTCACAACCATAAAAGAAAAAAATCCTCTATAAAGGGAAAACTTATTTTCTTCTAGATGCTGCCCAATATACCAAGAGAAATTAATACTTTCTGGAAATTAATAATGCTTCTCTTTGTTCTGAAAATCAAACGTTTTTAACCTTAACCTTGGAGTGGCAGTATTGCAAATACAGAAACATAGTTGAATTGTGCAACCTATATAATCCCATAAAAAATAAAAGAGACTGTTGTTCTGACCTGCCTGCATTCACAGCAGACTTCCAAGTTTGTGGAAAAGAAATCACATGAACAGATTCTTGGTTAAGAACAGACAGAAAAATTTATCAACTACCAATAGCAAGAACATCAACTTGTTTTGCTAATAGAATATGTACTCCTTCATCTGCAATTTTCACCATTGACAATTCTTACCATTTGACTGATACAGAAAAGCTGCAAAACATCAGCATTAATTAAAAACAATCCAAGATAATTTCAAAATTTAAAATATCCATTTTTTTACTAGATACTTAATTAAAAAATGTAATCTTTCTATACCTGCTTGAAAACAAACTTGAGTTTAATAGAAGGAATTACAGAATTGATTTTACAATTTGCTTCATGGTCTCACACCCTTTTTGCCTCTGGACAGCAAGTGAGGAAAAGGAGTGCAATGAAAATAGATTGAAAATCTTAGGGGATTCTATTTCAGATCTGTGTCCAAGGCCAATATTTTTCCTAGGAATCATTTAAGAAAAGTCTATTTGAAATGTAAAACTACCCACGAACCCTGGACATTTACACCAGTTAATTTATTCACCTGCACTTCCAAGGCAAATGATACAAATGGAATTTACTCTTATCAACACACTGTAATTAATGGCAGAGCTCAACTTTTGCTACAAATGCCAGGCAATGTAGTCCATACAGCAGGACAGAGAAGGATAAAAGCTCAACTTAATTTTGCTGATAATTGTTCAACAGGGTGTGTGACACATCTGAGGCAAAATTCCAGAGCAATGAAGTAAGGCAGAACTGGTGTCAAGGGCTGATGATAGATTAAAAAAAACCTATCTGGCATGCATACATTTATTTTTTCATTGCTGGAGGGATATTATGTACAAAATCGAGCAGAGAAATCACTACTATATATATCTCTATTTTAAGATCAATGTTCAAAGGACAAAAATTTATGGATTTAAAAACTTTGTCTGGGTTCTCTAGAACAATCTGCAATCTGCGCAAGGACTTTCCCCCAAACCAGAAGAAGAGGAGCAACTTGTGGGAAAAATTTGACTGTTAAGAGCGTAATTTATAACTCTTTTAAGGATAATCCAATTTAAAGACTGCAAAAATGCTCATCTAACAAGACCCTGAACTTGCTGATCTTCAGCAGTAAAATACCAAAATACCCCACAGAAAGATAATGAAAATAGAATAGAATAGAATAGAATAGAATAGAATAGAATAGAATAGAATAGAATAGAATAGAATAGAATAGGAGTACTTTGGATGGAAGGGACATATTTGAAGGAACATACTATTCCTGCTGCCTGACCAGTTCAGGGCTGAGCAAAAGTTAAAGCATAATGTTAAAGGCATTGTCCAAATGTCTTAAACACCAACAGGCTCGGCGCATCAACTACCTCTCTAGGAAGACTATTCCAGCAGTCAACCACACTCTTAGTAAATAAATGCTTCCTTAATGTCCAAGTCCAACTGTCCCCTGGCACCAATTTGAACCACTCTTGCTTTGAAATACTCTTGCACCTACTTCAGTAAAAGGTACTTGCTGGCATCTGTCATCTTAAGGCACTCTGTGACTAAGGACAACTTCGTAATAGATAGGAAGAATTTTATGTGCAGAGGTTAAGATTCATCTTACCTATCTTTGGCTGACTAATCAAACTTAGTCAAGTTTCTAGACCAAGTTAGCTGTTTGGCCTCCTTTGTCAGGATTAAGGAGTGACTGCCACCTCCAGTGGATGAATCATCCCACCTACCCAGATGAACACCTCAAGGTGATTATCTTCGCTTTAGACAACTCACTGTCAGACAGTTTCAGCTGGCCACTCCAACTCAAAGTAATGCCAGGAATTCATACCTTTAGACTGCAATAGAAGATGAGATTATATGGATTTTAGGCAATAATTACACATTTGGGAAAGCCCAAAGACAGATGTTACAAGGAAACAGGAGATTTCCATCTTTGCCACCTGTAGAAGCAGGCACATTTTGATGTGCCACAAGTGATCTGACTCAGTTTGGGGATCCTACTGCCAATATTGTGGCCAGCTCCCCTGTCCCTGCTGCCTCACCCTCGTCCTTCCAGAATGATCAGAAACCTCAAACAGGGAAAAATTTTAGGAGCCCTCTTTCCAGACTGTGAACAAAAGAAAAAGTTGGTAAATGTTACAATACCAGCCATCAAATGATAGCAAGTTTCCTCAGTAGTCCGCTGCTGCTTCCTCACCAATTTCAGTATCTACGTGCCTTGCCTTACTTTCCAGGCTTCTAATGCCTTATTGTGTTATTTAAACACAATCCAAACATATTAAATTATTAGACCGTACTTGTCCTCAATAAACTTTCATTTTATTGGTAGGAAATTGTTGTTTTCACTTCATAGTTTTAAATATAATTAATTCACTATGGTATAGAGGTCTAGAACTCAAACAGTATTTAGTACTCTTACACATTGCACTGTTACATTAAAATATATGTTTTTCCTATTAAGTATCTGAGTCTGCCCTGCAAATTCAGTCAAAAAGAAAAGTTTTTTCCTTAAATCTGTACAGAACCTGGAATAAAGGGACATACTGGCTTACTTAACTATAGGCACACCAGATAATCAACAGCAACTCGGAAACTTTTTCAGACATTTTCTGAAAGCAGATCTTTTGATTCCTAAAATTTGAAGCTTCCTTCAGACATTTCCTTCCTTCCCACAGCTTTCAGGCTTTTCATTCTCTGAAGGGGAGTGCTGTACAGGTTATTCTCTGTGAACATGTGCTTTGTATGCTCTGGGTCATAGCTTCTGCAGTCAGCAGCTTTGCCCAGAAGCTTTTACTAAAAGAGCGAAAGATAAAATGGAAAAGAAGGCATTATACCAAATGAAAAAGTTGTATCGACTTTTTCCCTTCTTTTTTTACCGTTGCATTCTCTGGATGTTTATTATCTTTCAGATTATAGACTGTGTTGGTGAGGGGTTGTGTACTCCTCCCTGATTTTATTGTATACAGCACTGTCTCTGAGCAAGACTATACTTATAAAATGCACAATGCTTTTGCATTCAGTAAGACCCAAATAAACAACACTTGCTTTGTGGCCAGACAGGTATACAGATGCCTGATGATAAAGAAATCAGGTTTTTTTCCTAAGTTGAGAGCTAAACAAGTCTTTATTTTCCTTTCTTCGCCAACAGCAGACCTTGATGACTAAATACATTTTTCTATAATAACCAAGAAATGAACCATGCTGCAGGTTTCTTCAAGGAGATGAGCCATCATATCTTACAGGAGGATCTGTCTTGGAGGTTGGCATGACCTCAGTTGAAGTTGAATTAATGGTATTGACCTTTCCTTCATTTTCTGAATACTACAGATATCAACACTAATTAACTAATGATAAGATTCAGTGAGGTGTGAGAGATTTACATCCCAAAATGTCTGAAATAAAACCCAGGTTACACAGATTCAGAAGCTGTCATAAGATGAAATTGTGCTCTGGATGAACAATCTTAGACAAGGTTTAGGCTACAGTAAAATCTGAATTGGTAGCAGTGTCTATAATTTGCTTTGTAACTTTGTAACTTTAAGTTAAGCCTGTTCTGCCCTTGAAGTGTTTCCTCCCGGCCCTATCTCAAGTCATGAAGCCTTTGTTAACTTTTTTCTTTCTCTGCCCAGCTCTGGCAGGGGAGGGTGAGTCAGTGACTCTCGTGGGTGCCTGACGCTGGGCCAGTGTCAAACCACGACAGTCATTTAAGTGGAATATCCATTCATCCTCTCACACTGCTAACGTAGTCATTCATTGGCAGCATCATGACTTGCTGTATTAGCACAATAAATCCAGTTCAGTGGGTCATTTCTGGATTTGGGAATCTGAGTCTGAATAGATCTGCCTTGGTATTAGTCAGTGTAATGATTCATCTCCACTGAGATAATAAGAACAGGCTAGTGCCTTTCAAATTGAGCATTTACATTCTGTTCCCAGTTAATTTTCTTCTTCTTCAGGAATGAGTCATTGCAGAGTATCTCTTTAGTGTGGTTTACCTTGCTTTCTATTGATATCTGCCCTAAATGACACAAACCCATGGTCAAGATTAAAAAAAAACCATAAAAATGCCTCTTTATTTCTACCACACTTAGAAACAATTCATAAGCTATTAGTACCATAATACCAGCATACCTGACACTATTCATTTTGGCAGATGAACCTGTGCTTACAGGGATGTATCTGAATTTGAAACACACAAACAAGCAAAATATACAGAGTGGTATAAAAGCACTCTGGAGCAGGCTTTGGGCATGTTAAAATGCATTAGGAGGGATTCTAGTGACAGGTGCACCAAAGCCAGTGAGAATTGCTAATTAGAACTTTTCAGGAGAGATATAAGAATAGGCAAGATACTACATGAAAATCATAAACCAAATGTAAATTTAGAAATAAAATATGTGAAAAAAAAAGACCAAAAGAGTCAAGCTTTTCTTATGCTACATTATGTTAACTACCACTTGCAATTGTTATAAATGTCACTTGCAGGCTTCCAGCTGTTCTGGAATGGGTTTGTTTTTAAAGCACTGACTGAAGAGAATAATTATTTTGTAATGTTGAATTGTATGGTGTGTTGGTTTTGCTTCTGCTTTTTAATGTATTTAACTGAATAATCAAATAAACTTCATGCCTCAGATACCTGCAATATGACAGGAAATACTCACCCTGAGTATCTAAAAATTCATATTCACTTCAATGGTTTGTCTAAGCTGTAAATTTCCATTGTGCAGTAGATAACTCCTCTGCCTCTGATCAAGTTAAAGCACTCATGATTCAAGACTTGTGTAGGTTTTAGCTATTGTTCAGCAGTTATTTTTCTATTAAAAAAAAATCTTTACGTTTTTGTACAATTTTATTATCTACATTAGTGTCGAACTTTGGCAATACACTTTCTTAATTAGTATAGCACTTTCGAGCCGTAAATTTGATTTTATGACCCACTTTGATGATGTCATCCATAAATTCCCCTTCTCCCTTTTATTGTTGTATAAGCTGGGTGGCCTAAGGCCCTGATTCTTTTCTCATGTTGGTTTTATTCTGTGAAATAAATCTAATGTCTTCAGGCAAGTTACTTGTGATTTAAACCCACAGAAGAGGAAAGCCAAAGCTTCAGGTTACAGCAGTACAATCAAACACAATTGAATTGCAGTGACTTAACAAGCTGCCTCCTGTCAGCTGAGCAGCTACAAGTATCCAGGAGCATGTTTTTAGTCCAATTAATTATGAGAGAGTATAACTTAGCTTAAATGAATGAATGAGGGTGAAGACAACAGAAGGCATCAGGAAAAATAACTTTTCTAGGCTATTTAGTGCTTGACCTTAAGGTGTAGCTTTGGTCTGTAAGCAAAAGCTGTGAACTGCCCTCTGGGAGCCAGGCTTTTACAAGCCTGTTGCTCTCATCCTGGCGCCAGGCTTCTCCATCACCACGTTATAGGCTTCCATTTTACAGCCAGGGAAGGCAAGCATCCACTTTAAAACTGTGATTTGTACATCCTGTATTATTAGATGATTATTTTTTTATGAGATGAATTGCATCCTAGAGCATATTAACTCTGTTAAATATAACTCTGGTAACTGTCAAAGGAGAGAAAGCTGACTGATTTAAACACAGAGTTATGCATTGCCACCTGTTGAATCCCACCTGAGTCTCGTACAAGCAGGCTTTATTTACTCAGTGTAGTAACTGGGACTGAAGTAAGGGGCAGGTTTGCTTTGATCTCTTTTCTGGGTATGCAGGGAGGTATTTGTAGTACCTAGTTTTAAACATCTAAAATGTAATAATGGACTAGCAAAGACAAGCTAAGCAAGGTGTGTAGAATCCCTTTACAATCAAAGGGAAGCAGTCTCTTGTAGAAGTAAAAAAATGTTGTTCCTTTATACATGCATACATATATATATATATATATATGTCTCTTTCCTGTATAATATAGGGTATCATACTCCAGTGGTACCTTTTTCTACATTTACTTAAAATCGTAGTCTGGATAATTGGGTCAGAGGGAAGATGAATGTTTCAGCATGTGGTAACTGAGAAGCAACACACTTCACTTTTGCTTTATTTGTCCTGTCTTTGCCTCTTCTCCTCTCATGCAGATTTTTCTGTCTCCACAGGTTGAGTGGAGGACCATAACATTTTCTCATTCCATGTAAAAATGAGAAAGTACGTGCAGTTAGCAAAGTTTTTTCAGGTCAGGAAAATTCTAATTGTAGTGCTCAAACATAGCACTGTGTTGGTGACCAAAGGGTGTCCTCCCCCCACAACCTCTTTCCTTTTCCAGTTTTCTGATGGGTTTGTCCTAAGATAAGAATACCAGGCTGGTATTTCTGAAAGAACTGTCTGGATGTTCATATAAGCAATGCATTCCAGAAATGGGGGAGCTGAGATGTTTGTGATTGACTTTGATGCACATCAACCTGCAAAAGGGTGCAAAACGCTGCTGGAGACTGGGGATCTGGTCTACCAAGGTTTCAGGCAGCTTCCATGCAGATCCCCTCCCTATGTCCAGCTTGAAGATGGGAAACACTTTTGGATGGTGAGTATAAAGCACTAAGGTCCAGTCAAATACAGACATAAAATCAGGTGGCTACCTAGGTGCTTTGTTGCTGTGTAATTGTGAATTCTGCAAAGCCAAAGACTGTAAACCTTCTGCTTTGCAGAATTTGTAGCTGAACTGGCCTATATTATAACCCTTTAGACATAGACTGTTGGCTAAATCTGAAAGTCAGTGGACTGAGCCACACCTAGACTTCTCTGAGAAGTTTAGGAAGCAAGCAAGTCTCATTAAACTCATGACTCAATAGGAGGGACCATGACTGGATTATACTGAGATCCATTGTAGCAGATGATGAATTGTATAGGTACTGCACTGGCAATATTTAGATACTGTATTCGGAATAAAGCTAATCATAATCCTCCACACAATCACTGAGACCTTCTTCTTGTGCCTGGCCAGGAACCTTCTCTTGACTCCTCTGCTACAGGCATACAACTCGACCTGGCACGCCCTGCTAAATCTGGTGAGCTTCTTGCATTGGTCAACAACTCTTTCTCCTACATCCAGCTAGAACTTGCAGGAAAAGTAACAGCAAACTGGTAACAGATAAAGTCAAATGAATAATGATTGTGCAGAGAAAAAAAGACATTGCAGGCAGCAAAAGTCCAAAATCAGTAGAAAAAAATAGTGCACAATCCTTCATCCCTTACACAAGTAGTTTGCAAAGAATTACAAGACCAGGACTTTTAAAATTAATGGCAGCTCTTTAAATTTAAGCTCTATAGACTCATTAAATCAGTAAACAGGAACTGCATGTTGTGAAAAGGGAATTTGAATTGTAACTTCACTTTTTAATTTGCTCCATCACAAATAGCTTTAGGCACAGCAGTAAAAAATCATAATGTCATCTTATCTCCATTTCAGTTGTCTTCATTCAGTAATCCAGAAAACTGCTTTTCTAGAGTATGTAGTATGGCATAAAAACATGAATTTCCATTCCCTGGTTTTACTGTGTCCTCACCTTCAGAAGGAAAAAGACTAGAGAAAAAAACTTAGCTAAGATATACTGTGCAGTTTTGTTTATCTACCAGAGCATAAGCATTATATTCTAGGGTTTTGTCCTTTCTAATTTATTACTTGAAAATATTTGAATAGACTCTAAGGAAAAATGAGGGAAGATCACAGTGACAAAAACTATAATTAAAAATAAAACATTTTTTAAGTGTTTGTTTTATTTTAAGCAGAGAGATAAAGTCATATTTATTTGTGTGTATTTGCATTTTATGTGTGTTTGTAAAGCACATAAGAAAAATGCAGCCTTCATGTTGATAGAGATTGATAGGATATTACTACAACACTTGGGACATGAATAGCAGTAAAGGATTATCACCAAACAGTCTAGCAGAAGTAGTCTTGAATTAAATGACATGCAAATCTCTGAAGTAGACTATGAGTATAGAAGACAATCACTAAAGATGAGAAACTCTTTAATGGAGAGGCTCATAGGAGAAGTTTCTTCATATATCTTCTAACTTTCTGGTTTTAAATGTTCATCTGGGGTAAATAAAGCTTTCTTCTTCATAAAATTTCAGTGTTGTATTGTTCTCTTATCAGTAAGTCTTAAGTATAAAAACACAGTGAAAGATACCATAAACACTTGTGAAGAGCTATGGTTCCCACAGCGTACCTGTGTGTGCATGATTCCTCTTAGAAACATCATTCAGAGGTTTACACTTCTTAAGAAATTATAATTTCATTTGAATTTTATATTTTCAATGACTGTTACATTTCAGGATGCTTCTTTCAGGTAACAGGCACTCTGTGCCTTGACTCAGGGACTTCACAGTTGCAGATATCAACCTGTTGCACCTTGAGGTAGTTCAGCTCAGAGAAGCCTTTCTTTCTGCCTTGCTGCACATCACACTGGGTTCTAGGCTCACTTGCCTAGGGTTAGATTAAGTCCAGGAGGTTTTTTGGTACTGCTATAATTGAATGTGTTTCTTAAACAACTCTTTAGAGATGTGGGAATGCCTATTCCAGTAGATATTATGGTGATCTTTTTCTCCAGGAAAATCCCACAGAAGAGATTATACTAATACTCTCATTTTTTTCTGCAGAACCTGGCAGCTTACTACTGGCCTACATTTGCAGAAGTTTACTGTTTCCACTGTTCCTGTCACCAAGTTAACAGGTGTAGGCAAAGCTCCCAAAATAGGTATTCCTGTTTTCTTTCTTTGTAGTGGCTAGACAGAGAGAAAATTCTTCATAGGAAAGACATAAGAAATTAAAAACCTCAATAAAATATCTTAATTGATAGTCAGTCTACCTTTGCATTTTACTTACTAGACTTATTTAAAAGTAGTAAAGGAGAATCTTGTGAGATTTGACTAATTACTGTTGTTTGGGTTCATTATTACTATTGTTTGGGTTCATTTCTTGTAGGTACAAGTTTTAAAAGTACTTGTTGCCATGATCACTTTCCAGTTCTATTGGCAGAGGTATATCTTGCCCAATAGGTATAATGTTTCAAAGTGTTCAGTGAAATCTGGAAAATTATGGCACATTTTTTGTTGTGCTGTGCTCCCTAACCTTTCTACTGAGTGGTGTGCAATGGTGGATCTACCAATTTATTCTTTTCAGCTCTTCTGCCTACTCACATAAATAATACATGTGAGGAGAGGAAAAAGGCTTAACTCTCAAGAACTACAGAGAAGAAGGTGTGCCAGAAAGGGATTTGGGAGTGCAATATTTTAAAAGTGATTACAGACTCCTCAAAAGAAAAAAATGAATAATAAAAAGGACACTGATATTCCTTTTGAAAAAGGGCTCTGATGCTTAGAAAAACACCTAAACTGATACAGGTAGAGAAAAGAGAAGCTAGCAGTTCTGATTATTTTGCTGCTTTAATCCTGACAGCATCTTTTCCATTTCATCTAATAAATTCCTGGATTTTCTGTAAACTTTGCTACTCTATCCTCAGTAAAATTACAGAAGTAGAATATTCTAACACATTTCTCTTAGGTTAAGCTTTTCTCACAAAGAAGGGAACATCATGGTGAACAGAAACAAATACACTTGAGAAAAAATGAAATTTCAACTCCAATTTAAATTTTCACAAAAATAAATATTAAAAATTTAAGCAGATAGTAACAGCAGTAAATAGAGGCAATCATTACAGGTTGAGATACCTTACTGTAAGATGCACTCCCTTCCTTGTGGGTTTCAGTTACTTATTTTAAACATACATACCCAACCACACAGATACAGTGCTCATACATGAAGCTGCAGTAGGCTGACCCTAAAAACTTCAAGGAACGTATAAGTCACGCCCATGAATCCAATTCATATTTGGAAAATAGGTGACAGTGTTTAGAACTGAAATCACAATTTAAAATCTCCCAGATACAATGGAGGTTCAAAATTCAGATTTTTTCCCCTAGTCATAGAAGGTGTTTGAAAGACTTGAACAGAGATTTAATATTTTACTGAGAAAAACCAATCTGACTTGCAAAGGTCAGAATTATATAAAGTTTATGATTTCATGTATGCTAATTTCTAATTGTAGCTAATCCCAGGTCTTTAATTTTTTTTTTAACTGAGAATTTTCCTTCATTTTTCTTCAGGGTTCCAGAATACTACTACTTTTCTCACTTTCAGATCTCACATGCTTTTTATTTTCTATATTAGAAAAAGACACTCTGCTGGTGAATCTAACTGCTCATCAACTCTATTTTGTGTTTCTTCTCTTAGTTTAAGTTGAAACCTTTCCTCACAAATTTTCCAAAAGGTAGTTTTGATTTTCTTCTTGCCTACATTTATTGACAGGGAACAGTAAGTCACATTATCCTTGACATTCAAAACAATATTACAAAGGCTTTGAACTATAACAATTTGTCTAGTCAGAGCTATGTCAAAGTATGTCTGCCACAGATGAAATGTTTCATTTTTACCAGAATCTAAACCACAACTTCCTCAAAATTTCTATTAGGGAGTGTAATTGCATTGCATAAGGCACTACTCAAAATGGTTTGTCTGTCCCATCAAGACCTTCACATTCAACCAATACCTTCCAGCAACTGCATACTAAATATGCTCAATATTTTTTCATGATGTGAAGGTTTCAAAATTTTGCCTCTTTGCACATGTATAATTTAGACTGTTTAGGTTGGATATTAAAGCCTAGATTTGTTTTCATGGGCATGTGTTGCATAAGTGGGTCAGTGGGAGTTTATGAATTTACTTAATTTGACTATGTACCCAATGAGTTTAGGTGTACTTCATTGGACTATTCTCACTTTAAACTATTCAACTTAAAGAATGGCTGACAAATCCCTCAGATCCCAGGATGTCAAACTGCACATATGAAAATTCTGTTACACGAAAAGTAAACCAGAGTTCAAAACCAAATAGGATGTTATTCCACAAATATTATTTAAACAGGTAAACAATAGCAAGACTGTATTAAGACCACAGTGAAGTAAAACTTTAGCCTACTACCATTAAGTGATAGGAATAGTGAATACAATCAGTAATGTTGATCCTCCCCCAAAGTTCACATCTGACCAAGCAGCACCAGTTGCAAGGTAAACAACTGAGCCTTCACCTTGAACTCCTCTTTTTGTTTTGAAAAACAAGCTTCCTTTTCACAACAAGCATGCTTGCACTCTGCAAAATCCCATAACAGCAACAAGTTGTTGAGTGGAATTGGCCCTAAATTGTGCTGCTTGAATGGCAAGACCAAGCTGGGAACAAAACTATGGACATGAATTGACCATGACAGCTGACTTGGCAGGTGAGAGCCTAGAGTTCTGACCCTGGGTCACCTATGCAGTGTTCTCACAGCTTTAGTAATCTTGAGCAGAGAAAGGTAAGGTTTTTATATTTTGCAATGGGTTTTTATTATTAGATGCTTCAAATCTACATATAACAGAGTTTCTCATTGTTTTCAGAAGCACAGATTTTAGCTGACATACATCTAATAGTCTGAAGAAGTTACCTAAATGCCCCTTGTGAGACTTTTATTTTGTAAAGACATATTTCTCCCAGAGTTTTAGGTACCCATACTTCAGCCTAAAATCCAGCAAAAGGAAGTAAAGAATTTCCAATTCTTTCAAAACTTGATCTCTGTAATGTACTGAATTATTGAGAACAACCCAAGAAATGCTTTGTTTTATCTATGGTCTGATATGCAGTTCTTACAGACAGGCTCAAAAGAGCAAAATAATACAGAAGAAGAAAGGAGAGATAACAAAGGTTACTATGTCAACAGATGTATTTTAATACTATTCTATGTAGGTCTTAATAAGATCAATCATTTTTTGTTAAAGAACAGGATTCAATTTTAGTGTACCGAGAAACATATTTTTCTTTAAGGTGTGGTAGTGCTGAATATCATTACTGAAGAACAAAAATGTAATTTCAGTCCTGACTTTATACAGCTTTATTGACATTGGTTTCCTCTATTGCTTTGGCAGTATCCCTTCATATACTGCTGTCATTTTGAGGTTCTCCCATAAGCAGTAGCATTACTGTCATCTAGCTGAATTCTTTAGCAGGTGTCCAAGTGCATGAGAAAACCCCAAACATACCTTAGATGGAGATGCCATGTGGTGATGACTGTGTAGTTATGTTTTGATGAAATTAATCAAAAGAGAGAATTTATTTTTTATTTAAATACTGAAGACAGTGGGAAAACTATGAAGTCTTTTGAATCAGAGATAAATGTCATGTTAAGATGGAACATTAGCAACATCAAAATGTTTTGACACAAGGTTTTATAGGCAGTCCTGGGCTCGATCTCAGCCCAAATGTGATACAAGCCAGATGCTGATGAAGTACACCACAGACATACACCTTGTTTTATGAGGGATTTATGAGCCATGTCCCTAGGTCCAGATCTGCAGGTGGTCTGGCCCATGGGCCATCTTGGTTTCCAATGATGGGCAAGAGGTGTCCTTGTGCAAGAAGACACATCCTGTCAAGGGACCTCTGGATGTCATCTGCTGCAAAAGCAGACAGCAGGGAACCTGATATAGCATGATCTTCTTTCACTGAAGTGGACACACTCTGTCACCTTTCTTCCTTTCAAATTTGAGTGTTTTCTGGATGAAAGATTTCAATTTTCTAAAAGCTAGGGCAGGTTTTGCTCCACTTCTCTTCTTGCATGATTCCGAGGGAAATTTTTGTATGTTTTTCCTTTTAATTGGAATGAAACCATTTTTTAAACTTATAAATATTTTGTGAAATAAAATCACTAAACTTTGCTCCTAAATGTTTTACCTCAGCTGTAGTGGTTTATTTTATTCTAATGCATGACTAAATAATTTCTTTGAATATTTACATGAGAGGGTAGTTTATAGATATCTATGAAGCTGTTATTCTCTAGGCAACTGAATGGTGGTTTGGGCTTTTTTTTTTCTCTTTCATTTTTTTAGGACTTGTAATATTATTGGACAGTGAGGCATTTTCCTTCTCTATCATCTTTGTGACCCATTCAATTACCCTTAGCTTTAAGTAGACTGAGAGGAAAAAAAAAATCTTGATTTTTCTCTGCTATGGAGGCCATGGAGGTGGTGTGTCCCTGGGTGTAAGAAGTGCACCAGTCACACTCTATCTCTGGAAAGCAGGTGATTTGCTCAGCTGTTGCAAAGATGCAATTTGGCTCCTACCAAAAATTCCTGTTAGCATCCACTGTTTGGACAGGACAGATAATTTTTTTATTTTTATTTTTTAAATATAAAATGCAGATAATTCCACAAAATATTACACAATTTATAAATATTTCAGAAGTTAACTATGTGGAGGTTGTGATAAACATGCAGAGATTTTAATGCTTTATTAATATAGATGTTGGCTTGCTTATTGGCATAGTGTTGAGGTTTAAGTATTTCTCTGTAGGGATCTTTTAAACAAGAGGATGGAGATAGAACAATAAAGTCACCTGACAGTGAACACTTGCAACTTGTTTGTGCACAGGATACACAGGACAGTACACAACTAGTAACTCTGGGTCTTTGGACTTATCCCTGTTAAGACCAGAAATATAATTTGAAGAGAAGGACTAAAGGTCTCTAGAGCTGTTAAGAAACAGCCCTGACAGATTTTCATGGAACTTTTCAGGTGGGGAAGGCAGAAATCAGACACACTTGAGTTTCAGGCAAAATTCTTTTGGACCTCTGGGGGCACCTGTCCTCAGGTGAGAGCACTGCAAGTAATACGTCTTACTAAAAAAATAAAATATATATTTCCTGGTATAAATTTTCTGCCCTGGCTGATTCAGGTGGCTGTGATAACTGTTTCCCTGTCTCTCAGTGCCAGGAGGGGAGAAACTTAGGTAGATGGTAAGACCAAACCAGTTACTACAGCAAGTTTTACAGGTTATATAGCCAAATTGTGGGACAAGAGGCTGGAGAGAGGCCCTGTGGAAAGAGATCTGGGTGCTTGGGTGGATGGCAAGTTGAATGGTGGGCCTTGTAGTATGTCCAGTGTGTCTTCCCAGTGTGGAATCCAGGAGGGCCAACCAAATCCTGGTGTGCATCAGGCACAGCATTGCCAGCCTGGCAAGGGAGGGAACTGTCCTGCTCTCTCTGCACTGGGACGGCCTCACCTCAAGTGCTGGGGGCAGTTTTGGGGGCCAAAATGCAAGGAGGCTATAAAGTTATTACAGTGTATGCAGGGGAGAATGAGAAGATGGTGAAAGGACTCAAGGACAAGATTTACAAGGAAAGGCTGAAGTAATTTGGTTTGCTGAGCTTGGAGAAGGCTGAGGGTTTGTCTTCCTTGCTTTCCCAAGGGATACAGAGGAGGGGGAGGTGCTGGTCTCTCTCAGTGAGCAGTGATAGGACATGAGGAAATGAATGGAATTAAGCTGTGTTTGGGTAAGTTCTGATTGGACATTAGGAAAAAGCTTCTTCACTGAGAGGGTAGCTGGTCACTGGAACAGGCTCTGTAAGGAAGTGGTCATGGCATCAAACCTGACTGAGTTCAAGGAATGTCTGGGCAATATTTGTAGTCATATGGTTTAGTTTTAGGTAGTCCTGTGGGAAGAAGGGAGTTGGACTCAGTGATTCTTATGGATCCCCTAGAATTTAAGATATTCTATAATTCTATGATTCTAGGTAAGTGTCATCAGGCTGCAGCCAGGGAACACAGACAGAGATGAAGAAAGAGAGAAAGGGAGGTACACTGGTACACTCCCCTGTGAAAATGCAGGAAAGGTGAAAAAGACAAATTTCAATCTGGGCACATGGATCTTGCTAAAAGTGTGTCAACCTTGAATTACTAAGTAGTTAAAGCTCAGATGCAATATTAGCTTACTTTGTTGAGAAAATAAAGTTACAATATTTCACTGAGGTAAAGCTAGGGACTTAGTCTTGAACTTTGGTTTAAGCCCCTGGTTTAAAATGAAATACCAACATTTCTTTTAACTTAGCTATACCTGAGCTGACTGAAAACGAAATGTGCCCCCTGCAAAGCCAGCAACATAACTCCTTTGTATGATAATGTGTACAGAAATGGATTTGCCTTAAGAGGGCAGACCAGTTAGACATCTAACCTCAGGACAGACCTTTGAGTGTTTTTTACTGTTATTTAATAATTATCTAAACTTTGGATTTAAAAGGATATTTTAAAAGATACAGCATTTTGGCTGGAATGTTCTAAGAATGTTTTAAATGGCCATATTTACTCAGATCATCAATACAACAACTTTTACTTCCCCTCGTAGAGTGGCTGGCAGTATAATGCCATGCATATAATTCCTCTAAGAATACCACATAAAATTATTTCAAATAAAAATAAAACATAGTTTAAAAAGTAATTTAAATTATTTATTAATATAATTAAGCTGTATTAATGTCCTTTATTATCCATATTAAAAATTCACAAGGATTTTCATCCCTTTCATCTTTATTAGATGTGTCATAACTTGTTACGTATTTTCATGAACTATTGATGAATGTGAAATGCTCAAAAGCAATTTTTCCCTTTTAGTTATAATGACTATGGGGAGTATATTAATATTTGAAGAAGTAGTTATATTTCTAGTTAGTATAATTTCTACTACTTTTCCTTTGCATGCAGTACAAAGGTAACATTCTTAATGCACAAAGCCTGCAACTACTTTTAGCTGAAGAAAAAATTTACGTAGTATATAGCATAATTACCTATGCCTCCTTATCTCATAAAAGTAATACTATTATGACAATATAAACTGAGCAGAAGACATTGTAACTTTATAATGAAATAGGCAGCAGTTTCAGTGTTAGAGGCAAGTTCATGGGGAAGTTGATTTTTTGTATGAAGAATTTAGGGGTCTTCTCCCCTAAATTAAAGTATTTCCTATTCTAAGTTAAACTCATCTTTTGGAGAGTTAATTCCTTACCTGCAATAGAAGGATGGCAGCATAAAAATGAAGTAGATACTTGAGAAAGACTTGTAGTAGGAATTTGGAATATAGGCTGACCTGGATAAAGTTTTCAATTTTAATTTTATTTTATGGGGCTTATTTTGTTTGCTTGTTTTTTTTACTTCCAGTCCTTTATCTCTTCTTATTTTATAACCTGGATATTGAGAAAGTGTTTTTAGACCATAGAAATCTTCTGATACACTTGACAGCTAGTGTATCAAGAGCTCTAAATCATTTATTCTACCTTATGCTGACCAGTGCATAAAAGTAGTACCACATACCTTCCTAAATTGCTTAATTGCTTTGAGAAAACCCATCCTTTAACAGCCCAAATGAAGAGTATGAATGCAGACTGTTCCTAAGTGCTAGTGTTTTGACCTAGAAACTTCGAAAAAAGAAAGAGAATATTTAGTGTTTAGAAAGTGAAAGTAATTATGCTTCATTAACACCAAGGCAATTTGATTTTTTAAGCTACAAGGACATTAGACAACTAAAAGAAAAAAATACAATAAAATTGGAGTTGGAGCCCTCAGACAACAATATTCTTCATGACCTAACTCAAATTTATTTGCAGATCAGTTGCCTGGTTTAGGGGCAGATTCTGAATTGTGTGATTCATTTTCAGAAATGAAACATAGGACTAGTCACTGCTCATGTGCAGAGGAACTAAGGAGTTGCCTAACTACCTGCAGTACAAAACATTGCTTTCAAAGGGACATTTTATTTTTTTGCCCCTAGATGTGCTGCAAAATTCAAAAGCAATATCCTCACATTGATGACATTAAAATCTGCCTTCATAATTTCTTCATTAAACATAGTAATGAAAAGCAGGAATGCACAAAGTTTTGAAGCTATTTTTAAAAAAGTTCATGCTGATTGGAATTTAAATAAATAATTTTAACAATGAATTAAGTCTCTTTGACCTGAAATAGTCCATATTGGTGTAGGGAAAGCCAGGCAAAAATAAGACATGAATAAATTGGAAAATTGTATCAGTGAGAAATTGGGAACAAAGCCATATGAACTAGCTGCTGGATTTAACTATAGAATTACTCAAATAATAAAAAGATAAATTTGATCTCCCACCTTTTAAATTTTTACAATAGTATTCAATTTGTTTTTTTCTTAGAAAGATATCTCAGTGCAAACTTAATTAATGCAAAAAAGAGAACAAGAAAAAACCAATTAGACAAAAGTTATTCTAGAAGTGGACAGTAACGCCAGTCAGAAACTCAGGCAGTAAAGAGAGGAGTAGAACCTATTCCTCCAGAGCAGCAATAGCTGTCTTAGCTTTTCTCTCTCTTCCAGATTCCTGCTTCACAATTCCAACCTCAGCAAAGGAATTCCCTCAGACAGCAGTCTCTTTCATTCCTTAGATGTGATTTATCTACAGATCCAGTCCACTGTGCAATGAACAAAGGCAGAGATCTTGAGGAAAAATACTAAATCATAATATAATTAAAGATGGTATCATAAGCCACAGGCAAGAGAGCCAAATGAAGGCTTCACAGAAAACATTAAGACTTAAATATTTTGGAAGAATGAAGAAATTCTTTTCTATGAGGGTGGTGAGGCACTGGCATAGATTGCCCACAGAAGCTGTGGATGCCCCATCCCTGGAAGTGTTCAAAGCCAGGTTGGATGGGGCTCTGAGCAACCTGGTGTAGTAGGAGGTGTCCCTGCCCATGACAGAGGACCTGGAACTAGATGACCTTTAAGGTAACTTCTAAACCAAGCCATTTTATGATTATGATTTATTTTACCAACTGAAAGGTTTCTCAGGCCACGAAAACCAGTAACTAAATGCACTCTTTAGTCTGCACGCTATTCCACAATACAGTAAGTATTCAAAATAATATTCACTCCTGGGAAAAAATATGACACATTATAATGTGCTCTTTGGATTCACAAAGAAAAGATGCTGCTGCAAGTATTGTATCCAAAACAAAAAATAGAGTGGGTACAGCTCCCAGAAGACAGCATTTAAAAGAAGGAAATACTGAAAACATCAAAATCAAAAGTACATCAAAAGGCAAGCGGCAACCTATTTGTCAGGGCAGCCCATCCATAACCTAATTGCATGACAGATTCATCCAGAGGAAACTTGAAAGATGCTCACAGAAGTGTCTGATGGAAATCTTTTGGGAGATGGATGCCACTTTTGGAAAAACAGACTTTATGGCTGGAAATTGACTTGCTGTGATCATTGTCCAGACATAAGATGGCTGAAAATATGGTTGGGTGTTGTACAAATAGAAACCAATTTCTTCAGGAGTCACAGCAATTTAACAATATTTTGACTGGGAGGATATAATGACAATATAAAGCCTCACAGAGTCTCTTTGAGAAAGAATCATTTGCTGAATCATTTAATTTTGAAGAGTACCACCTATAAATTTTTGTCTATCTTTATGAATACACTGAAAACAGTGCATGCAGTCTGTAAAGGGCTTTAGAACCCTCTAGCCTAAAGATATGAATGCATTATTACTAAGAAATTGCACGTGTTCAATAAAATTATCTTGCCTTAGACATTTGGTTATCTTCAAATTTGTTTTGGTTTTGTTTATGTTGCACATACAGTTATTTGAAATACTTTTTAATTAAATGCAGGCAGTTACTTCATGGTCTCATCTTTATCATAAACATTTTTCTCAACAGATGAATTCTCAGAATTCTCAGCTGGATGATGAATCAATGTTTGGAAAGTTCTTAGAATATCTTTTTTAAGCACAGTGAATACCATAAGAAGTTATGCATGATGATGTCTCCCTGGCTGTTCATTAGAGCACTTTGAAGGAGTGGAAAGGTGGTGTTTGAAAACTTGATTTCAAGTGTAGTTTACTAATTACATCTTATGCAAAAAACCCCGTAAACCGTGAGGTACTGGATAGGCAGGATTTGCCCACCTCTTTTTTATAACACAGTGATTAAGGAAAACCATATGATGGGGTAGATTGACTGGAATGAATTAACGCACAATCTGGCTCCTTATGCAGACTTCAAAGGGCTGAAAAAAAGCATCTTTGAGTGAAATGAGAAAGGAGGATACCCTGGGGTCACTGACTACATTCACATGGAAGAGGGCTAGGGATGGGTGGGCTGGTCTCCAGCTACACACATGTTCCCGGATCAATCCCTAATGTGTACGTGGCAAGACATAGGCAGCTACTGCTAAGTCATAGAGACTGTCTCTCACTGCATAATAATTTTTTTTGTGCCTTCTGTGCAGGATCTCCCACCACAACTCTTTTAACTCCTTTGCATAGAGTGTAAAAGGATTGTCCTAAAGATGTGATCAGAAAAAGAGATGCGGATTCTTCCTAGTCTTGCAAGAAGAACCTAAGCTTGTCACTGAGGATTTATCTGAAATCCAATTCACCCAACTGATACCCAGTAGAATAAATTGTTTAAGTTAGTTTCCACAGAGCCCACTGTATCCTGCTACAGTGTACTTACTGACAGCAGGTTTAATTTGCTTGGAAACCGAAAGTACAATCCATATCCTTCATGCAATGCAAAACATTGTGCATACTTAATGAGCTAACATTTTATACCCTCACTGTGTAAACTGAACCTTTAAGGTTGATTGAAATATGATTTAAATGTAAATCTGTCTGCCTACATTTTTATCTTTTAAAATAGCATTAAATACTCCTTACAACTATTCGGCCTAGTACATTCCCTTGTAGAGGGGAGATAATTATATATAATTTTTGTGTGAAATTTCATACTAACTACCTCATTTTCTGAGCAGGTACAGCAGCATATATTAAAGCACCTCAGAAATTATTCCCTTTGTTGCAACACAAGATAAAACCCTGATGTGAAATTTGATACAAAGACTTCGATGGGGTTGGTTTTCATGTATCCTACCGTAATTTTGGAGTGCAAAACAATTGAAAAACAAACAAACAATCCCAAAGTAATTCTGAGTGCAGAAAGTGAGGCTTTGAAATGTGTTTGCTCAGCAGTGGGTGCAGTTCAGCACAGCTGTTATTCTGCTAGTGCTCCGCATGGGAGGTAGGGTACCATGTTTGTTTTCATCCTCTGAAGGGTATGTCTGATAGTTCACCTTACCAAAAGTCCTCCTCAGAGAATTGTGAAGGCAACCAATTGCATGTAAATGAAACAAAATTTCTCCCTGCATGTTACTTTGAATATCAGTAACAGCCTATATTCAGGAGCTTAAAGTAGATTGGAATAGACTGGAGAGTGACTTTTGTATACAGGCTGCCTGAAGGAGTGAATTCCATCCATTGTGAAAACAACAAATCAGACCTGTCATGATTGAATCCCTGGAAATCCAGCATCTGGACTTCAGAATCCTTTTTTCCTGCTATGTCTCTACAGATTGGTCTTACTGATGAAGGTGCACAATTTCTTCAGAAGAAGTGAACAATGTCCTCAGTGGGAAATAAGACAGATGTCTGATAGGTAGTCTTGAAAATCCTTTACTACTTCACATAAGCATGTTTTTTCTTTCAGCATTTCTATTCTGTTTAGATTCTTCATATTACTTAAAAATTTTCTTAGAAATAAATGACCACTGAAAAATAATCCTAGGGGAAAAAATATGAATCTTAACAGTAGTTTCAGTACTTTTTCTGATTTTGTCATCTCTGAAAATTTTCTTTTTGTAAAGTAAGCAGTCAGAAGATATGTCTGGCTATAAAATAGTTTCTCATTACTTTTGGGTGTGGAGAAGCATAAAATATCAGCCACAGACTTCACTAATGATTGCACAGTGTATGTAAGCCTGAGGAATACAGAAACAGATGCATTGATTACTATGGAACAGGTTGAACTATTTAAGAGAAGGAACATATATCAAAACACACAGCAGTGGCATGGACTTGCAATAAAATAATCAGAACTAGACAACCCTCTTCAAAGAGTACTTTTTAAACATCTTTCCTGTCAGTTGTAAGAGGTAAACAATAAAAGCATCCTCTTTCTTTCCCTTCTGCTTGTTCTCTTTCAGCTCAATCCTTTCAGTCTTTCCAGAAGATGCTCAGTGTGCCTATAGGCCTTTCCAGAATGCTTTGTCCTGAATATTGTACCTATAGACTTCTTTGTCCTACCTCTACCAGCAGACAGCCAGAGTTTCTGGGTGTTAGCATGTTTCCATTCCCTCAAAAAAGAATAATTTGCAGCACTGTTGGATTACTTTCTCCAAGTTAACATACAACAGAGGGCAATAAAATTGTTCTGGTCACACTGAACATAATAAATATTACTTGAAGACATAACACAAGATATTCAATTAATAAATGCAGCAGAAATAAGATTCAAATGTCCCTTGAAATGATGCTGTAAATCTCTGGCTAAATACATGTAGGAGTATTGAAGAGACCTTATCTAGGTGATTGGAAGTTAAAAGGCAGTTTTTCTCTAGTCAAAAAACCCCTGCACAGCAACATATGGGCAAAAGCCCACCCAAGCAGGTACATCCAGGCAGGGAGGAGCTCTGTGGCCTATTGCATTACCTGGGACACTGGGTTCCATGTCACACCAAGAGTGTTAGCCAGTGCTTGGCTCCTCAGTGGATGGACTTGCTGCTCCTGCTTCCTGCTCTGCTGCCCAGCATACACCTGACATTCACCCCCAAGAAATACATCATGCTGAGGAGTGCATCTCTAGACTTCCTGACAGCAGCTGATCATCAAACATAAGCATTTTACTGTTTCAGTGTAAAAGGCAAAATGCCATCCATGCAGGAAACAAGCATGGGACACCAAGACAAAAGTAGTCTGGGTGGGCATGAGTGTCTCTGCAAGGAAATCACCTGAAGATTTGCCATGGGATGCAGTGCTATTGGATGGACTGCTAGGCCCTCCGAGGCTGCATCAGAGAGGCAACTGCAGTGCCTGCAAATATTTAAGCAGGTCTCAGCTAGCTTGGTTAACCACTGAGCTGCAGCATCATAACACTGAGAGGGGGTAATTTAGCCAAATGAGGCTGTGGGAGAGGCGTACAGCATCCCAGTACAGCTGTGCTGCTATGGATACATTCATCCTTTTTTTCTGGAATTAAAAATATTGTTTAAATTACAAGAGTCAGAATAAGGTTGATGAAGACCCACACACTCCTTCTAAATTTGAGTTCAGATCCACAGCTTGCAAATCACAAACCATTTTTTTTTGGTAGGATATTTGGTCAAAATAATGAATATTCCTTCCCCTGCCACCTCCCACCCACCCCACAAATTTTCTGAAAACATGTTCCTTATCCAGGTCTAACTGGGTAGGATTCTGACCTAATCTAAAGGAAAACTTCTAGAGGAACTTAATCAAATATTAGCATTTGATCCTATTCTCTACTGACTATTTGGCCAGAGCTCTAGTACACTCATCAGGAATTATCAAAGTCCACACACTAATTTCAGCTGTTGGGTGCTTTAAGAAATGTATCTGGAAATTTTTTAATACCTCTTCCACACAAATTTGTTCCTGTTTGATAAAAATAAATTAACTCATTGCAAAAAGATTTTTAAATTTCCAAGTGTTACAGATGATTTGAACAGAAAATAAATGAGACCTCATAGGCCATATTTGCTCTGTCTTTCTGAAGGATAACCAAACATCTTATTTTTCACTCTATTAAAAAGTCCCTTGAAAATATCTTGTTGCATTATTCCTTAATGTATATGATAATTACATACAGAACACCATCCTTGTCTTCCTAACTGAGAGCAAGGATTACAGTGCTACATTATTTGATGTCCAGATGCATTTTGAATGTAAAAACATTTTTCTGTTAGAAAGGCTGGGATTTATGCAGATAGCTATCAATACCATTAATAGAATTACCTGCATAAATTATTTTATTTAAACAGGACTCCACAATTTATAAAGATTTAATGTAATTTTTGGCTCCGTATCTTATTTACCATATAAAGAACTTTTTTTAAAAAGTCTTTATGCAGCTAAGAGAATTTAGTACATCTTGTTTGCTATATAAATCTGATATATCTATTTAAATAACTTTTTTGGTCTCCTCTCCTATTAATACCATACCACAGCATGTTCAGAAACCATGTTTGAGTAAAAAGTGGTATTTAAAGAGCTTGCTGTTGAGTGACTGGTGACACAGTAAATCCCACCCCAGTGAGAAAGCTTGTGCTTCATCTTGGGTGCTACTCAGCTCCCCACTGCAGGACCAAAATTCTTGGATTTTTTATTAAAGTTGGAAACCCTAAATAGGATTTTACCACAGCAGTTTAAAAAGCTGCCATATAGATCAGGTCTTTTAGATATAGTGAGAAAGATGCAATGGTGTCTTCTGCCGGAGGCCACTGATTCATGTGCTGGGGAAGCAAAAGGCAGGCAGGTAGGAGGCAGGCAGAGAGGAAGAGGGCATCCTGAATCCTGGGATCTGTTTTTTTTACACCTGCTCCTGCTCCATCTTTTAATCCAAGCAACAACAACAAAATTTATGGCTGCTGTCAATGCAACAGTAAGACACTAGACGCCCATAATCAAAAAAATGGATTTTCATCTCAGAATCATAGAATACCAGGTTGGAAGGGAACCTTAAGGATCATCTTGTCCAACATTTCTTGGTGAAAGCACAGTCTAGTCAAAATGGCTCAGCATCCTATACAGCTGAATTTCAAAATTGCTCAGTGTTTGGGAATCCATCACTTCCCTGGGGTGATGATTCCAATTCCTGCAGTTCCCTTTCCACAGAGAAAAGGTAGATGGATCCATCTGGGTAGATACATCCCAGCCTGTGCTACACTCCTGGACTACATTTTCCCTAGTGCAAGATCTTGTTGAACTTGATAAGGTTCTTCTTATCCCACTCTTTCAGCCTGTCCAGGTTTTCCTGCAGGGTGACTCTCCCTTCAAAAGTCTTCATTTTCCCACTCAGTTTGGTCTCACTGGCAAATGTTGTGAGAGTACACTTGATCCTACCTCCCACTTCATTAATGAATGCAGGAAGCAGTGTTGAGCCCAACAGTGATCCCTGGGGATCCCCACTTGTGACAGTTGCCAGTTTGGAATGGAGTAATTTGCCAGCATGTCTGGTGTTCTGGGTGAGCTGGTCAGCTGCTTCCCCAGGCACTGCACAGATCTCTTGCCTAGACCATAACACAGCAGTTTCTCCAGGAGGAGGCTGTGTCAAAAGTTTTGGAGAAATCCAGGCAGACAATGACCACCACTCACCCTACATGATCCGAGCACGTTACTTTGTCATAGAGGGCGATCAGGTTTGTCAAGCCTGGTTTGCCCTTGGTGAATCATACTCATACTTCAATGACAGCTATTTCAAATTGCTGATGGTATCACTGTGTTTTTCCCTGTAGATAGACAAATACATGTGACAGGGGGATTGATTAAATTACCTGTCCTGTGTGCAGTAAGTGCCAAAACCATACACTTTTTTTTTTCCCCCCCCCGGGAAATATAGAAATACCAAAAATACTACACAGTTTTTAATTAATTCAAAAAATTAAGCCACAAAAATCTAGTAAGTGCCAATATTGGCCACAAATGAAACATTTTTGCCTTTTCATATGAAATGCAGACTTGGTCTAAAAGCAGTGAGTAAATTTCTTTTTTTAGTTTTTAATTTTATCTATTCCTCCTGCTTTGCTCCTCCCTATAGTCATTTCTCTTCACACAAGGCCTGAACAATATAACAGGTTTTTCATGGATCTCTAATCAAGCCCAAAGACGTGTGTGTAGGAGTTTTCATGTGGGCAGTCTGCAAATGCTGTTTTACCTTTACTGTTTTCCCAAGTAAATAATTTTATGATAGTACCTAAAGCCTAGGCTTTGAAGTATATCATGCAATACCATGTTCATTGGACAGGGTTTTAATAGTTGGACAGTACATGACTGAATAAAATTTCAGGGAAATCTACTGAGTTTCCGGAGGGTTCTAATGTAATTGTGCTTCTTGCTTTGGAAGATTTGGGGAGATACAATTTAATAAGGTCATCTATTTCTCTGCACTATTATCAAAATGCAGCTGTTCTCATATCTCATGTGCCAAACATATTTGATCTTTTTTTTGGCACCCCCCAAAAAAAGTATAAAATTAACTCAAGATACCTCTTTCATCATTCAATATTCAACTTTACAGAAAATGGCTTCTTAGCCTCAGTGAATAAAACATATGCCTGATAAGCTCAAATCCTGTCACTAGCATAGGTGCTCACAAAAGAAGCATAGCATCTGCTCCCACTCTGTTGCACAACACTCAACCCTATAAGGAGTTGCAAAATGCAGAACAGGGAGCAAACAGCCTCAGAAAGCAAGGAACACGTAACTAATTAACATCTCTTTTATGTCTCTGACTGTATCTGGCACAACAATGACACGATTTTTATTTGGTTTTAGTACTGTGGTTTGTTTCCATTTTGTATTTTCTTTTACTGTGGCCATGGCTCTGCTGGTTTTAAATTGCACACACCTGCAGAAAGCAAAGAAAAATATATTCCTATACCATCTAATCCAGTTCAGACTCTGGTCCTACTAGAAAGGCAAAAAATTGCTTCCTCATTACTGCTTTTCCCCAGAGAGCAGGGAAAACCTCTCCACATAGCTGCTATTTTGCATTTTTCTGTATACTGTGAACAGAAGGGACATGAAGAGGCTGGGATGAGAAAGACGTTTATTTTTGCCTGATCTTCCTCATGTGTCTTTGCACCATGCTGCTCTGTAGGAGCAGTCATGCTACTTTGAGGAGGGCCAAAACTCAGCTCTTTTTTCTCAGAGACTGTGGCAGTACAGGAAGAGCATCCAGACTGACAGGGCAAGACTACAGGCTGCAATAAGACACTCTGCAGGGCTCCCAGGGTGAAGGCAAGAGAGGGGCAGCTGGGTGAAGGACCTGGATGTCAGCAGAGGACGGGCCCAGGACTTGCCCTGACCAGTGGAGAAGAGAGGGAGCTTTGTCCATCATGACTTCAGGACTGGCACCAACGTGGGTCTTCATCGACCCAAGCCCAGTGTGATTTTGCATAAATACAACATAGAACCAACACAGGTGTTGCTGACAGTAAACAAGGAAACTGTGTAGGAGAGGCAGGAGTTTCAAACAAGACTGCCTTAATCCAGGTCTGAAGATTTGCTGTAGACACAAAGGTTGTGTCTTATATCAGCCAATCCAGTCTGAGTGTGTGATCACATTGCCTCCAGGCTCCTCGACCAGGAGTGCAGCAACACTCTGCTGTCCATCAGAAAGGACAGGATACTCAGCCCAGTCCTCTGCTAGACTTCTTCCCTTTGAAAGAGATGCAAAAGAAGCATTTTCCTTCACTTGCCCAAAGACCAACTAAAATAGTATCAGAATGACAATATCTTATTTAGTGTACATAAAGCCTGAGTACACTAGTCTACATATCATAGTAAAGCATTATCTGTCCTTCTATCATACAGTGTAAAATCTATATTACACAGTTGTGTAAAAAAAAAAAAGGTAATGGAAACTATACAGAAAAGAAAGAAGAGGGAATTTGTCCCAAGGATGTTAAAAGGAGGGAAGTGCAATTTAAATAAAGGACTATATCTCCTTTATTTTTTTTTCATTGAATGAGTGCAATGTAAAAGCCCTGACACAAAATTTATGTCCATGATTTTTTTTTTTTTTAGATTCAGCTGTCAAAACTTGTGGGATCATAAAAACCCAAAACACAAAACATGTACTTCTGTAACTATTCACATATAACTTTTTATCCAGTTTGAAATTTATATTCTTATGTCAAAGACACCTGTACACACAGTCATGCACGCAGAACAGATACAATTTTTACCTGTTTGAATTTTCCTTTGTTTATTTCTATCACAGATACTGTGATGAATTTATTTCTATTCTACGCATTTAAGTTTTCTACACTTTTGAATTATTTCTGAAAAATAATGTGTCTGAGTCATTCTGGAAAGGAATAAAAAAGAGCAGAAAGCACAGAAGCAGCAGCTGTATTGCTTTGTGAGTCAGACGGAGGCATTGGACTGGCATTTGCTTGCTGCTCCTCCCTCACCCTAAGGAGGTCCAGCAGTGGGAGCCAAACAGATGGTGCAGTGCTGTTCATTAGCGAGACTCCCACAGCCACATTTAGCAGTCGGAGAAGGTCAGGAGGGGTGCGTGGCATCCCCAAGAGTGCAGTGAGAGGCATTTTAGCCCAACTTGTCTCAGAGACACTACTCTGAGCTGGGCTTGGAGTAAGGATGTACCCGGTGTCGGCAAACTGGAGTGGCACAGAGAAAATAATGCTTTCCTGACATTTCTCAAAGGTCATATGGTGCTTTTTTGGGCAGAAAACAACATTAAAGAAGGGAGTAATGATCAAAAAGAGAAAAGGGGCTGGGAGAAGCCTGCTTTGCACAGTTTGTTCTCATCCCTCACAGAAAAGTGCCGTATTGACTGTCTATCAGGCTACTTTGTAAATACAAGATGTAGGACTGATCTGGCTGTTTGTTCTAATCACAGTAAAATACAGATAACATAACAAATGACATGGGGTGTAGTGCTTGTTTATAGACTGAGTTCTGCTGCTATAAATAAATATTGCAGAACTGTAGTCCATGTGTTCAGTTGGCAAGATCTGCTTTTTGGGGAAATTTAAAGAAATTTTCACGGGATTCTTGAGGGCAGCCATCTCAACAGACAAAAGGTGACTTGGCTTAAACCTTCTGGCAGGGTATTTCATTTATAAAACCAGCTTTATCCAATACACTTTTGGATGTGTCTTTATTTAGTGTTTTGTACAACACCTGACATGTTTCCTCTTGGCATACTCTCACTGTTGATGGTGTCTGTAATACTCAGTCATTAGGCAAGGGTATTCACATTGTTTTAAATTTTCTCAAGAGTATATTCTCCTTTACTGGACTGTGAGGAAGAAAGAAGAATTAAGCAAGAAAACATGATATTACTTGGATTTTAGTACATGGTTAACAGGAGCACTGGCACCAAGATCCAAAAGATCTGCGCAGATTTCCAAGATTTGGAAAAAGTATATTAATAATTGGGGAAAAAAACCACCAAACCAGTTCTCTTTCTTGCACTTCATAAACAGGAGATATTTCATATATTCATCTATTTCACAGCAACGTAGGAAAGATAAAGTTTGTTTTTAAGGATGCAGTGTTCCAGAGAGAAGGCTGCAGGTAGGTAGGAGGAACAACTTCCTGAACTCTCCTCCTTCAGGGAGTAGTGGGAAATGTATAAATAAGCACAGGAACAGAAGATAAATTAATTTTGTGCTGATGTAAAGTACCTGCAAATCTTATTTCTAAAAGAAGGAAAATTTTCTAGAAGGCAGATACTATCTTCTGGAAGGTCTGGTTGTTGGGATTTTGTTGGGTTTTTTTTAAGATAAGACTATTAGAGTGAGATGGGAAGGTGGTAATTTGAACATCTAGTCATTGGCATGTGCCATTTCTATTGCTACACCCTAAAATTCAGATTTCCAGGAAAACACATTTGCTTGTTTCTCACTTCTTGATCTGTGCACATTTTTTAGACACAGACATTGAGAATCTCAAAGTAGTATTTAAGTACAGGACATCATATACATTTCTGCAGTAGAGAACAGCATTTCTCAAAAATCCTTATGTTTTCCTATTATGGTGCTTCATTCTTTGCTTACATTTGTTACAGAAAGGAAGATGATTTCTTTCTTTAGTCCCTTATGAATGTTTTTTACCACTACCCACAGACTTGTTTTATGGAATCTATCAGAGATAAGAGGAAGGAAGAAATATTTTGTTGCTTTAAACATCTGATGCAAGGTCAGAGACTGGATCAGTACAAGGAATGAATTACTTCCCTGGTCTCCACAATCTGTACCTTCATAAAACACAGAGGATGAAATTTTTAGACTGGAGATACTACCTGCAATATTCTGTACATTAGAAACATGGAACATTTTCTGAGTGCTGCACTCACTTTAATTCAAAAAGAATGATAGACAAACCTAAAAAAAAATTACAATGTGGCATTGATTCCACTGCAAGAGCCAAACATTCAATTATTTTCAAGTAAAATACTGTGCAACAAGGTCTTATCTTTTACATGCAAAAACAAGACCTAATGTAGCATTAAATTTCTGGAGCTAAGGATTCAAAAATCATCAATCAATTGCTAATGTGATTATTACATCAGCCATACTGCATATTTTGCAACATACATTAGTGCCACAGACTAATACATTCGGATTTAAGGTAATAAAGAGAGAAAAATAGCAAATCCATAGCATTTATGCAATGAAAACCATCCAAAGAAAGAGCAAAGCTTTTGTGGTGTTTTGAACATGGTGTCATGAGCACACTGCTGTCAACCACTGCAGCACGCTTGCTCTTGTTCTGTGTGAATGCTGTCCTCAGGCCCCCTGATAATACAGCTCCCCTGGCTCACCCTAGGATGGATCACTGGGACCATGCAACAGTGTGGTTTTCTCAGCGCTTCAAGGCCATCTCTGTTACCTCAAAGCATATCTGCAAATGTCTATGGAAGGCAATAATGAACTTAGTGCTTCACAAACTTTCTCCAGGCACTGGTACGTGACAATTCTCCAAATGGAGGAAAAACAAAAAAGAGTGTGTAAGGTAACTGAACCTTCCTATCAGGGCACTGGGTTCTCAGAAAAAATAAATGCATACTTAGAAAGTGGAAGAAAATTTCTCCTGTGTTACCAAAAAGTAATTAACATAGCAGAAGCAACAACCCATAAAGTGTGAGAGCATATATTAAAGTTGTAATGAGGACCATTTGTTCCTGGATGCAGAATAATTTCTCATTTCTCCACAGTTTTCCTACTAGAGGTGCAGGAACTGGTGGTTTGCAAAAATCTGGCTAGACAGGAGCAAGCTGAAAAGCAGAACTAAAAGCCTAGGGCGCCTCTCAAAGCAAAAAGTTTGTCTTATTCACTTAAGAAGACCAAGAGCAACCTGGCTCATATAAAGCACTTCTCCCAGATGTGGAAGGGGTTGGAGAAGAGGAGGAAGGCAATGTATACAGATGATATAGATAACTATAAGATTTTTGAGATATCACGCTTTTTAGTTGGTGGGACATGTAATATCAAGGGTCAGCTGCACCCACTGTGAGGGAAAGGAAATGAAAGGGTCAACACATTGCAGCACTTGTGCTCCATCTGTTCCACTTACAGGCAGGACTGGTCAATGCTGTACATGCTGCCAGCACTGCACTCCTGTGCTTAACACAGGATGAAGGGCTTGAGCTATGCAGGCTGACAACAGGACAGGCCCCGTGCTTCCCCATACCCCTGTTTTGTCCTCAACCCCTTTCTGTACCACACATGTACCATTTGACTTTTAAGGCTGCACTATTTTAAGTTTTGGGATTGATTAGCCCAATATTTTTAACCCTTTTCCTCTTAAGTTTTATGGTCATTTATCAATTAATTCTCTGCCCTGGCATTTCCCTGTAAATATGTTTAGGCAGCTGATATTTTTCAACTCATCATACAGTGAAAATATGAGACAGACCTGAGCAGCAATAATTTGTATTGATTTGGCATCCACAATTCACCTTATAGAAATTGAATTTTTTAGACAGTTTTGCATTAAAAATGGCCTCACGAAAATATCAGCATAAGGATTATTTTGTCTTTAAAGTCTTTTTCCTATCATCTGTCTCCTTTGTACCACAGTGGCAGCCTCTGTGCTTTCTCCACTTTCCACAAACTCATCCTTTTTTTCTGCCTCTATCCTCTTTCTTTCAATTCTCCCAGCTGTTTTCATGTGATTATCTGTGAGTTGGCATTTACCAAACAAGGCAAAGGCATATACATAGGCAGCCAGATGCTTTTGATTATTGCTATTTACAAAGGAGACCAGAGCTGTGCATATCACAGTTTGGAAACCTCTTTCTGTATAGTGAATTCTGTGTATTTTTCCACCACAGTCCCTTTCTACTTTGCTTAAGGACAAGCAGTTGTATTTGCAGACCTTGTCATTCCTCAGTCAACCCTAAGTGCAAGGTGTGCTTGGGAGGAGAAAATTCCCACACAGGGAATCTATGGCTACCTCGGTGTATTTTTATTGTTGAGGACACAAAGGCTTGAATCTCTGTGGTCTGGTGCTTTGTGACAATTTTGCTCTGCACCAACCTCTGTGAGATGTATACTTCTTTTTTCCTTCTTAACACAAAACTTTTTCACAGCAGATTGTGAGGCCTTCCAGAGGAAAAAAAGCAAAGCAAAACAAAGCAAACCAGCAAACTACAGAGCAATAGCAACATAATGCTTTCAACATGGAGATCAGCCATCACTTCTTTATTAAAAATGGTCATGATGTACAAATGAAAATGTTAGATTCACCTGTAGCATAAGCTGCAATAGGAAGCAGCATGTTTGCTACACCTGAACACAAAGATCAGCTGGAGAAAGATGAAAAATGATTTTTTTTTCTTAATAAGTTTATAACAGTTTTGTTGAAACAGAAGAGAAAGAAGTTACTTGTTTTTACACACACAGGTACATAGCTTTTATGCTGGGTTGTGGTAATGTAAAATAGATTCCTAATTTAAAAGAGAGGACTTAGACAAAGAGCACTCCAAAAGAAACCACTTTATCATGATCTCTGATCAATAAATGAAATTTATAGGATTAAAAAAGGTCTCTCTGTGTTTGCAAATGAACAATATGCCATGACATGTGTACAATTTTTTTCTACCCATCATGTGAAATAATGGTTATTTGCAAGCAGGATGGTTCCTAATTTATTTTTCTAATAATCTAGTCACTGAGTAGCTATAATACTTATTGATTGTGATTCTTCCAGATCAATAACATATTGTTAAAACAACCCTTTAGTTGTTCCATAAAACAAAAGAAAAAATGATAAAGCAGTATTTGCTGTACAGAAATAGCACCAAATGCTTCTTAATTATGCAATCATTATGTAATGTTACCAACAAAGACTGGAGTGTAATCCACCTAATTTTAGTCATCCAAAGGACAGATTTCAGTCTATCATCTAAACCCCCTTCTTATCCAGATGGCAAGATGAAATGAATAACCTTCTGCAGACCACAAAGTCATAGAATCATCAAGGTTGGAAGAGACCTTCAAGGCCATCTAGTCCAAACATCAACCAGCACCACTGCAATCACCCTGAGCCATATCCCCAAGTGCCAGATCCAGGAGCCTCTCGAGCATTTTCAGACAAGTGACTCCATCCCCTCCCTGGGGAACTCATTCCAATGCCTAACCAGTCTTTCAGTGAAAAATTTGTTTTCTAATATCTAATCTAAACCTCCTCTGGTGCAACTTAAGGCCATTTCCTCCCATCCTTTCACTTGAGACGTGGCAGAAAAGACTGACCCCACCTCACTACAACCTCCTTTCAGGTTGGTGATAGATGCCAATATCTCTTCAATAACTATAGAAGTCAGTGTTTTGATGGTTGTCACCAGCTCATAGTACACCAGATAGCTCAAAAGGACCCTGACAGCTATTAAACTGTGTATGAGTAGGTATTTTGTGGAGATAGATGGAAAGACTTGTTAGGGACACCTTCCACTGATGCATTCTAATACAGAATAATTACAAGAGAAGGAGTTCAATCCAAATTTCTCCCCATATATCTGGGTTGGTTTACAACCTCAAACATATAAAAATCTTAAACCTGTCTCTCGGAATCCTGAGATTAAGTTTAAAAATGTGAGCATTTAAAAAATATTGTTTCCCTTTGTTGGTTTTTGAACTTTTCGGGTACTGTTGTGCCAAGACTTCAAATGTTTTTTAATGAATGTGAGGGTTGTAACTAAAACATTTTTACTTAATATTTTTTAGATCCTTCATTAGGATTTTCCTATGATAGAAGGATATTTGCATGATAAATCTTGTCTACAGGAACAGGAATTCAAACAAAACATAAAATATTACAGAGATAACTGCTAAAACAAAGATCTTGCAGTTTTTAGGCATTTGAGCAACTGTACACCAATATTTGAAAGAGGCTGAAGCTATTGCTATGAAGCAGCACAGTTTACTTCTTTCAGTGGGTTCTGGGTGCTGAACTCCCTTACCCTATCTCAGTCAATCTTTCCAGTCACTGCCCTTTGTTTTTGGCCAGGACTGTGACAGAAAAACAGTGAACTCAGGTTAATGTCTTGAATTTCTCCCACCTTCTTATGCACACTACATAGAAAACAAAAGGAATATATCTTCCTCAACAAGGAATTAACAACAGAAACATATTTTGACCAAAACTAATTAGTGTTTAATTCTGAGACAGAAAAGAGTGCCTGTTTGTAATTCAAGAAATTCTTGCGTGCTGTCACAAAAATATTTCAGGTAAGCAGGTTAGCAATGGGGTGTCTTGCAATATCTATAATTTTCAATTTCTTGAGACTCAGGGTAATTGCACACTTCTGTTCCCTGAGGTTTTGTGAGCAATAGTGAACAAAGAAAACTCAAATGTTTTCTATCACCTAGACAGGTGTTACTGTAAGCTAACAAAAGAAATACCAAAAAAACCATCCAGAGAATAAACACAAGCCTTGCTCACTAAATAGTCATTTGACATCCCTTTTCGCAGTTTGCCCCTTGAGCAAAGATCTCTGTGATAAGAATAAGCTCACATTGTAAATGCTACTTTATAGCCAGCTATATTGAACTGTGCTAAAGGCAATATTTGTAGTTAACATTACTGTGCAAATTTCTTGCTGTTTTTGAGCTCACTAGAAAGACAATGCTGCTGATGTTTCTATCAGAATAAGACTTGTGTCCACACTTCTGCCTATATCTTTCAAAGCTACTAGAACTGGAAATTTTTAAATTATTTTTCTTCATTTTTTGCTGATTTTGCTTTTCTTGAAGACAAAGCTTTTGCTTTATCTATTAAATTGTCCTTATCCCAGGACTTTTCTCACTTTTAATCTCAATCATCTTCTCCATGACCCTGGGAAGAGGAGGTGAGCAAGTGTCTGTGTGGACCTGAGCTGCCCACTGTGGTTAATCCACAACATAATTGTTTTATGGTCAGCCAAAGTGAGGTATAATGCCTTAAATTCATTCCAGCTTTGGCTATCACTTAAAATATAAAGTTCATGTGATGTGAAGATCAACACCAGATCCAGCTTGTTCTCTACTTTCTGGTTTTAGAACACAAGAATGTGCATGAAGATAGAATGACATTAATTTCCATTCTGATTTACACAAACCAAGGGTATTCTTACAATTGGTCTCACTGAAATTGCCCAATAAAAAAGTGTAAGTCATATGCATATTCAATATTTATGATAACTGCAGATAGGCAAAAATGAAGTAACCCTCACTTTTGTGGCTGGGATAGTCCAACTTGGAAAGACATACATTTTCTTTTTGCAGAGTACTGATGGCTTTTCTGTGGCACGTTACAATAACTGACCTGTAGAGGATCCTGTTTAAGTGATAGTATGTCAAGATTCAATAAAATACTTAATCACTACCCTCCTTCTGTCTTTTAAGATTTTAAAGTTTCTGTGTAGCTGTTCTTGACACATTCTTCTTCTAGAAATGCTATGGCCAAAATTTCAAAGGGGAAATCTAAAGCCTACTACCAGATCTGTGCAGTCCACATTTTCAGAGATGATCACATATTTTTACTCACTTGTGGGCACAAACAGTTTAGGCATCTCATAATCCAATTTTGACTTATGAATGCACAGCATGCTTTCAGAAATGTGCTTGCATGTGTAATTAATAGATATGGGGTAATGCTTACAGCTCCTGCCAAAGCATTCAGCAGAGAGCACCCTGGAGAATGAGATGAAAGCCACCAGAGCAGGAGCCAGACAAATTGGAATATGGGGCAGCAACAGAAGGAGCCCAGAGCAGATGAAAGGTTAATGCAACATTCCTGGGAACAAGATGGGGACTGTATCCCTGGCAGGGCTTAGAACAGGTCCTGAGATTGGCATGAAACAAACTGGTAAGTGTGAATCACCAAGATACATCTATTTTGGGATTTGTGGCAACTCTGTAAACCATGTTTGCTTTTCTATTATGGTTTATGATGTCATTGAAAACCCTCGATGGAAACCTCATAAGCAACATACCCTCTATTTAATCTCTATCTTGTATATATAATCAACAAATATTTTTTTACAGCAAGCCTGACTTACATCTAGTCACATTTGAACTCAAGGACCTCCAGAGTGGAAAGACAAAGCAATAATCTACAGCTTTCCAAGCCCACCAGAATACCCTGTCACAGTGATGGAGGGTGGGAGGGAGTACATTTCTGCTTGTGTGTCAGTGAAAGAAAAGGAAGGTGGACAAGTGCAGGGTTAGGTTAAGCATATGGGAAGAATGAAAATACATTTTGAAAGACTTGAAGTCACACAACTAAAAGTCTGTGTGAGATATTTGGCTAAATTCCATGCAACACTAAAATTTGAGGGGAAAGTCTTTAGCCATTAGCCGTGATATAATTTCGTTTGAAAGCTTAATGAGAGAGGGAAAATAGCATTTGGGGGGCAAGGCATTTGCATAGCCCACTTCTTCTGCAGGTGTCTAATTGGTAGTGATACAGGTTTCATTAGAATACGCAGCAGGTTGTGGAGCTATCTAAAATGTCACTGAAGATAAATGCATTTTGTTATCAGCAAATGTAACTGCTTGCACTGGGAACCAAATGCAGAATATACAGTATGACAATTAAACTGCATCCACCCTTTCATCTACCTCTGTAGAAAAACTGGAACATACAAAGAGTTATTAACACTTTGTATGTTGCAGAGAAACTAGCTGATAAGACACAAGTATGGAAATCTAAAGTTGGGGTGAGTAAAATCAATCTACAAGCTTTAGTAGTGCTGTGATTGCTGTAGTCCTTGCTGGGGCAAAAAAGGCAACAAAATCACAATCTGAAGTTAATGGGCTTCTGTACTTTCAAGGCACAATGTAAGAAGGTAAAGGGGGTTTATACTAAATCCCGTGTGCAGGAAATTAATTCTTAGATATGTTGTTCTCTTGCAGGTGTGCAGTATTTTTGCCTGGGAGATATTAAGGATTATTGCCTAAGAAGAAAATGGCCTTGGGCTGGGAGTGGGTAAAAAATATAAGTCAGAAACCAGAAGAAAATATTATTTCTGGGCCACTTCTGTCTCTCTACTTGTCTTTAAAATTGAGCATGATAGCAAATACATATCTATAAAGCAAGTGGAATCAAATGCAGTACGGGTCTTAAACCCACAAACATTAGTGAAATAGACAAAAGCAGCCAGCCAAAGTGAAATATGCAATAAACAGCACAGAATTGTAAACTATCCTAAATAAAGTTAATACTACATAACTGTAACATTTATGTTATGTTCCATAGCCTTTGGGGTGTTTTTGTCTTATACTTGAAATTGTGAACACTTTTGCTTGGGACTCTCTTTTTGTCATAAGTTTGTAGAGCACTTGGCAGAGAAAGACTTGGCCAATGGCTGATACTCCTAGGCAATCTGCTTCCCCAAGGAAGAGGTGTCATTAATAAGAAAGCATCTGGCTACCTTATTATTCATAAGAGCTGGAATTCTTGGGTATTTTGGAGGGAACCAAAGAGGAACTTGTTTTGTATTTTTGTTCTTCTAATAGTAGGAAACTTGAAAAGTGTTATCACAGGTGGAAAAAAAATCTCTGAGTTCTCAGCATGCTAAGTGTGAACACTGAGAGGCATTTCCATCAGTCAGAAGGTGATTTCTTTTAAGAATCATAACAGTTTACTTGCAATTCCAGTAATAGAATATAGTGAGGTGGTTTTTTTTGTTTTTTTTTGGCACTGGCATTTTATTTTAACTTCAGGAAATGCACAGAAATTTATAATGGAGAGACAGGCAGGCACCTCACTGACTGGTACAAAGGATGCCTTAGCACAGAGGTGGAGAACCTGATAGATTTATTGTGTCCACATTTGCTTTCAGTAGCGAGGGCTGCTCATGTCTCTCCTGGGCTTCTTGGCTGCCAAGCAATGAAAAACCACCAGAGCTAAATGTGCCATCCCCTTTGAGTTCCCACCAGTCTGAAGATTACATGAGTTTCTTAGGCCACTACTACTAACTTTTCTGCAGGCTTTTCATGCTTTATACTAACCACCTGCCTGCTGTGACCTGCCACAATCCTACACTGCATTATCCGTCTTTGAAAAACTGCTGTTTTAAATTACAGCTAGTGTTTCACAGAAACTGTGAGGGTGTTCTCAACCCTGTATTTTGTGTATTAATTAGAGTAAATAAATATTTAATGCTTTGTACTTAACTATGTATTACAGGAACTTTAGATGAGTTTTATAAGGAAAAAAAAAAGGCTTGCAGCATTCTACTGCCTGACTTGATATATTCTCTTTCTGTATAACTCTTTCTTTCCTTCTCCTATGTAATTTTTGAGCCCACTGGCAGATTTTAATCAAATTTAACAGAGACATCTAGATATTAAAATCATACAAATTTCATGAAGAGAGAAAACAGGGAGGAGGAGAAAACAACCTATTACTACATCCACAGAGGGAAGGTTAAAATGTGTCTAAAGCTTTTTCGGTGGTCTGGCTTGGTGGTCCACCAGGCAGCACATGTACCTGGACCAGACAAGCAGCATAAACGGAGCTTGCAACTCAGCACAACCAGCTTTCCTTGCATAGCCAGGTAGGTAACAAACGTGACAAGGTGCTAAGCATTGTGTAAGTGCTTTTCTTTTGGGGTTTCGTTGTTGTTTTATTAGTTTGGTTGGTTTTTGTGGGCAAATGAGGTATTATTGCCATTGAGAAGTGAGGGTAGGGATGATTTCGGGAAGACACGAGAGTTATTCCTGGAGGCCACTGAAGGAAAAACTGAGAGTATTGTGGAAAAGTAAGTCCTTTGGGCAGAGAGCAGGCACAACAACAACTGTAAAGGAACCAAAATCACAGGAAGCCAAATCTTATTAATACTCTGCCTATGCAATAACTTCTTTTGCATTATATATAATATATATAATATATAATATATCATGTATCATATGATATATGATATGTTATATCTGCATTACATAATGCATATATATAACTCATTTATATTCCATCCTTTTTGGATTCTGCATTTGCACATTGTTTTTCTACATCTAAGATTATATTCTAAACAGTCAAACTAACCTATTTCCCTTTTTAGTATAAAACAAAGCTTTCCCAGCTTCATGGAGGACTGAGTGTATGAACATATTTTGCTTGTCCAAGAAATGCAATAAAATATGAATATTTATTGTGTTTACAAGCTATGGAGAACAACTTTTCTCAGTGAATACAGTCATTCTGAAAACCATCCCTGAGCAGGCTGTTAATTAAATCTCTGTATTTTTAGTAGTTTATATGCACAATTTTTAACCTCCTGTAGAATTTTTTTATAACTGGTCAGTATGATTATTTTCCATTTACACTGTGCACTTTGATTAATCACCAAAATCAGATGGTATTATTTCTGCTCCAAGAATGATTGACCTATGCATTATAAACAGGAAAATTGCCTTGTTTGTTAATGAATTATACATGAATATCCACTGTTTTTGATGGCTCTTGCGATAAAGGCAAGAAAGAGGTTTTAATAAAGGGCTATGATGCTTTTCACTAACAGTGAATACTTTATAAATCTATTCTTTCTAGTAGTCACGATTCATTCCCTTTCTTGGATTATTCACATGAATAAGGTCTTGTACAAATGTTTGTGAATAAAAACCCCGTGAGTGTGATTAAAATAAATCAGCAGATATAGTCACAGAACACAGGCAAATATCTTGTTACTTGGTGCACCTCCAATTCAAATACAGTGGGAGCTTAATCCTGCTGGCTATTTTAGACAAACTCAAGTTCCTAAAATTAGAGAAGCAGAACCATGGCATAGTCCTTGAACACAGACAGAATCTGAATTTTTCAGAGCTGAAGTTACACAGAAAGCCCAGCCCTGCACTGTTCATAAGCACACAGTGTGAATATCTTACAGTACACATTGCATTTGAAAAATATATGGCATGTATGATACTAATTGTTACAGTAGAACAGATTTCTGTTCCTATTGTCTGCATAAAGCAAGAGATAAACAAGAATCTGAGGGGTATTTTTAAAAAAAAATAATTACCTGTATTAAATTCTGAGAAATACCAGTGGGGGCAGCAGAATGCACACAAAGAATCAGTTTGAAAAAATATACTTGTCATGAAATATATGCTCTGTGAGACTCAAGAGGAATACTGCTTGGAAATAGAGCAATAAAATAGAAAAAAAAATGCTTTAAGATGCATAATTATCATGCATTAAGCTGAAAAAAACAGGGCATAGAAATATCCATGCTCTTCAAAATGTCAAGTTGAACACCTTGCTGTGAGCCAGACTGCTTAATGTATGTGTGGCTTTCAGTTCTGAACTTCTTATGCACAGAAGACAGCACGACAGGATGTTATAACTTTATAAAGAGGACATGAAAACTGTAACATTTCATTAACATTAAATCAATTATTAACATGTCTGAAGAGTTACATTTTTGAAGTCTGATACTTTGTTCAAATGAACACAAGTTAAAATGTCACATGTCTGAGACCACTGCTGCGCTCAATGTCTTAGTTAAGGATGTGAAGTCAAGGGCCTCTGTGTTCAAGAATATCAAAGAAAGCCTGTTAAATTTTTTTCATATTCAAATAAATAAACAAATCTTGCTAATCTGTCAAGTTTTTTAAAATTGAGTAAATTTTGTTCTTTTTGCTCCTGAATCATAGTAAAATCTGGCAAAAAACCCTTTTACGATCAAAATTTTTGCCTGAAATTCAGGATTTTTTTGGGTCAATATAGTTGTTTAAAAAGGCAGTTTTATTCACTGTGGGCTATAGGTAATTCTCCTTGCTGACTCTGATGTTGAAAGGCTTAATTGTGACACTATTATTTGTGATGAGTGATGCCTCACTTCATGAAAATAACCCCCAAAGATAGTAAAAGCAATTAGAATCAGACACCACAAGCAAGCATGTAAAACACACTCAAACTTTTTGATCCCTGCTTCTAAATATAGCACTTATTGAAGGGATGTGGAAGCCCAGATAAGTCTGTATATGTCTCCTCTCTCTCTCTCTCTCTCTCTCTTTTCTTTTCCTAAGGATAGTTTGATAAAAGTAATCAGTTTAATACAATGACCTTGCTTCCAAGAAGTAGGTTACTGAAGATGATTTTGTTTGCATATGTAAATGTAATTATTTCCTGTCTGAATGCAGAAAGCTGCAGACCAAACCTCAATATGCAGAATGAACAATGATTCAGGGGTTTAGGTAAGATATCAAAACAGCTGCACATCCTAATTTGTCATACATGTCCATAGAAAAGTCCCCCTATGAATGTACATACAATCAACGTTTCTCCTTTGGAACTTGGTTACTGTTCTATTCACTAGGCACCAGAATATAAGGGAAATAGGAGATGCTAAATGCCACCAGGATTTCAGGAAGTTGCAGAGTGTTTTGCTCCTTGAAGAAAAACCTTAATGTACCAGAAACACCAGAAATGTAGTTTTTAAAGTCAGAGGGGAGTGTTAATGGGATTTTCTGCATAACAGGACAGAGAACTTCAGAACCAAGTTCAAAGATACTGCCCAGTGACATTCTGTACAGAATTCAAGATAGCATACAACCTTGGTTTAAGCACTTCAAGTGACTGCAACTTTAGTTTCTCCTAAATTAAAAAAATTATCTGCTAGGATTTTTCTGTTCATTATACTGGAGTGAACATACTGAATAAATGGAGTTTCCTATACTTGCTGTGTTTTATTAATCCTCTTTTCCCACTGCTCTCTTGTTGTTTCCTACCCTTCTAAAAATGTCAACAGCAAAACTGCATCCAAGAGACCAACAGCCATGTACAGCTGTAGTGTTCTATACCCATAGTTTATCCTCAGAGCTATAGTATCTAACTGAGACTTTCCTTAATCTCTTGTGCCTCCAAATTTTGTCTAACATTAATGTAATCCAAAATATTCTCTCATCTCACAGGAACAACTTATATCTTTTTTTCTTGGATGCATGACCTTGGATTTTGTGTTGTTTGCATTTTTCAGATGAGTCTACTTCACCAAGCAATCCAGATTAATCCATAAAGCTGACTTGACTCTGGGAATTTTATTTGTTTGCTTATAATTTGGTTTCAGTCCTGATCAGATCCCAACTTGTGCCCAAATTATACAAGGAACTGGAAGGTCTTCTCTAGGGCATTGATCCCACAAGTGACCCCTCATGGCTTTTAAATAAAACAGTCATTTTTTCATACCTTTGTTTGAAGGAAAACTGTCAGGACTGTCATTTTCTTGAATGTACACCTATTTGTTATGGTTAAAATTTTAAAATATTGAAATAGTTGCTTTATTAACTTCAGGGACAGTTTAACAAAATTACATTTTTGTGAAATTGTATCTAAATCCCTAAGTCAAAATTTATACAGCCTTTCAGCATCTAAAATAGGAAGCAATGTCCAAAACCACAGAGAAGAAAGCTTGCATAAGTACTTGCCCTTGGCTGTCTGTGGAATAGGTAAACTTCCCTGCAAACAAATTCATGGGCACTAAACACCCCATTGCCAGAACCACACAGTAGAGTTAAAAATTAAAAGCTAATCTTGAGAATCTTGTGCTAATTCTTTTTAGGAAACTAACTTGGGGTATGAGGTATTTCCGGGTGCTTGCAGCAAGGATCAGGCAGAGACTATGATGTTTAGACTCTGCCTTACAGAGAGCAGAGATGGAAGGGGACACGAACACTGGCTACTGCAAAACCAGAGTAGGACAGTGGCTTGCCTGGGGTCTGTCCAGAAAGGCTGTCTCCTCTCAGCTGCTCAAATAGAAAATTAAGTTCCCCAAACCATGAGATTTATGTATATGCACCTGTCTGACAGACAGGCACACATCATGAGGGGGTTTGCTGGCTTCCAGTGATCATGTTTTCCAGTTTCTCTATGTGAGCTGCCACTCTGTGTGTGCTGAAATGTGGCAGCAATATTATGCAGCAACACGGTCACACATAGAGATTTCTTTTCTGTGTTCTAACTTAGTGATTTGAAATCAGTAATTTCAGATGTTATTGTCAGTTCAAAAATAATGATATGACTGACTGGAATAAATACTGTATATTAACCTTTAATTTACTCCTGTGATAACAGCTTTATCTGAGACATATCAAAGCAATCCAGCTCTGACTGCTACTATGAGGAAAATGCTTTCTCCAATCTTACCAGATAGAATATAAAGAGAAACAAATGGGTGATTTTGGTTTCACCCTGACAAGGACCCAATTTTCCTGTTCTCTTGGAAATGTTTTTTCTTCTCAGAGTTAGAATTAAAGTAAAATCTTTCCAAGCACAGAGACTTAAGAATATTATATGTGTATTCTACATGCATTTGTGTGCATATCCTGGTCTGTATTTGGGATGTGGCACTGCACAGTGTTTTAAATGATGTTGTGAATTACATGGTCCCTAAGATTGTGACAAAAATTGTCTGAGGGGGTTTTGTCTCTAAACTTATATTTTATATTTTTTTCTAACTAGCAGCTGACAAGCTTGTTAACTTAAAAGGAGTTGCTGCACCTCACTGAATCCAGCTTTATAAATATTTTAACATCATAAATGTGTTCCCTAGTGCTGCAGCACATGGTGGTTTCAACTTCTAAGCACATAAGTATAATTCTTCTTTCAGCTGGGAGGGGAGGTAAGAGAAAGAGAAAAAACCATTTCTAGTGGTGAAGAGAAGGCAGGTGAGGCTCAGTCAAGTAAGAAATCAAATTATTCTTTAACAAGTGACCAGCTTGGTGCTTCAGCTAATTTTGTATTCCATTTTTAAGTCCCACTGGGATGCTAAGGTGCATTAATGGAACCTATTCTTATTTTTAGTGACTGCAAGTATGCTTCATGTAGAGTAATTTATACAATCGGTGTTAATTCCTGTTGAAAAGAGTTTAATCCAGATAGAGAATCTTCCTTTCAAAGTCAGAAATTGTTGCTAGGTGTTCTTAATTTTCAATGAGATGTTAAATACAGCCTTCATGCACAATTCAGAATGTGAAGAAATAAAAATCTTAAGAAGATGTTACAGGTTCTGTGTAAACCGTGATAAGGAAGTATGCTGCTCCAGTTTGCATCAGAAAAATGGTTATTTTAATACAATATTTTTGTAGCCAAATGTAAAGGGTTTGCTATATAGCTTACAGGGCTGCTATAAAACAAGATAGAAATAAGGTTTTGTGTGATAAATGTGAAGCTGTACAGAGGCAAATCCTTGCATCCATTTTTGCATAACATTCAGTTTCCTATTCTCTTGTTCCAGGAATGACAATTGTACCACTCAATGCCACAATCCTTCCCTCTTCTTGGAATGTCTGAGGTTTCCACTCAACAGAAGCTCCACACACCCCCAGGAGGCCTCTTAGGCTGTATTTTCTGCCTACACAAACGAATGAGTTTATGAAGTGGAAACCTCTCTGATTTTCACTTTCCTAATCTGTACCAACCATACAAAAACTAAAAATCTGTGCTTTCATACAGTTTTCAAATTATTTAGGTTCATATTTTGTATTGAAGTCTCACAGAATTGAAAAGCTATTGTTTTAACATTACAAACTCCAGAATACATTGAGGACCCTTACCCCATATGTCTGATGTTGTTACACTTTATGAATAACAACTCAGTCTAGCCAGTTCCAAAACAGTCCTTAAATATTGATAAAACAACTTTTCGTGTACTTTAACCCAGGGAAAGCAAAGCTTTCTGGTGCACTATTGAAACACTGGCCTTTTAATACCATATGACTTGTGATAAATTATTGACTACATTTTTCTAAATAATGTATCTTCATCAGTTCAAGAAATTCAGTAAAGCATGGTAGAACCATATGCCACTATCTTGAATCTGAAATGTGTGGTCCTGTACATTTAGAAAACTGAGCACTGCTAGTATTTAACTACACATTTCTAGAGTAATGAATACAGTCCTACTGCAAAACACCTTAAGGTGCAAGAAACTGGATCCACACATGGGAGCGGGGCAGACCACATCTAAACCTTTGGCTTGCAGGATTATGAACTGGATATCCTTGCCCTCAACCCTGACTCTGGCCATGTTCTGCTGTTCACCTCGAGGGACCTTGGACATGACCCATTACCTCTTGTCTGCCAACAAGACTTCTCACTGGTGCCATGTGGATCTTTCTTGGAGCTGTGCCCAGATCCTTGAGGGCACTGCTTGTATTGTGGTCAGCCAGATCCCCTCAGCTCATCCTCCCATGCCAGGGCAGCCCTGCTTTTGCTACTCTCTTTTCCAGCCTGTACCAGATGACAGTTTGGACAGCACAGCCTGCCTAAGGGAAAGGCATGGATTGACAGAAGTTCTGAATGTTTTCTATTTTCATGTTTTGAAAGCTTTCAGCTTCATCTTTATGATTCTTGCTTGCATTGTACAAGAATATACAAGACTAAATAACAAGTTTCATAAAATAAAACCTGTCTACAAGGATACTGCAGTTGCCTACCATTACAGCTGTTTACACACGTAGTCTGTTTTCAGTCCTTTTCCCTACCTTCTGCTTCTCTTCCCTCCTGAAATTGAGTTCTGCTCTGAAACTTCTGAACTAACTTGCTGGTACTAGATATACAACTAAAGAAGAAAGTTAGCAAAATGATTTTCATTCTCAACCTTTTTTCCTTTAATAACCAAGACCATTCTTCAGCTCTGATGACCAAAATAATATTCTTTTTCTTATGTTATTGCTACTAAGGAGAGACTGCTCCCAATCTAGGACAGTTTTCCCTATTTTAATGCTTTAATATGTGGTGGTATAACATAATCAGAAGCCTTTGAGGCTCAGCCTGTTGTCTTTCACTCGTTTTAGCTCAAGTGTGACTGAACCAATCAGGATTCTTAAGTCTCAAAACCTCAGCTCCTTTGTTATTAAAAGGTGCCTACTTAGCCTGACATTATCTCAACAGCTTCTTTGCAGTGTTTGTGATTCCTCTAATGGAAATTGCATAATACTCTTTGCCAAGAGAAAATGTTTTGCCCTTTTGGTCATTCCTGACAGCCATTGTCGAACTTTTCCCATATTCCTCTTTATGTGTTTATGGGGCACTCTCCTCCTTCTTGGAGCACTCTACCTACCCAGCTGTTTGTTCACATACAGAAACCACTTTCTCCTGAATGGGCTGACAGGTGTGAACAGGATCACTGGACTCACACTGATATCTTCTGCACATTTTGAGAAACTGTTTATGTGCAGTGCAGAACCTCACTTTATGTGAGTCCTTTACTGTTTCCTAGAAGGTTGTAGAAGTTCCAGCATGGCCAGCATTGCCTTTTCTTCACTGATTTGCCATTTTCTTCCCTCTGAGGTGCATTAAAATCAATAAAGCACTGCATATTGTAGTCTCTTGTGCTGCACTGTGGGATCTATTTCATATTTTTCTTAGTGTCTCAGTGGTTATTTCCTAGCACTATGCTTTTCTATTTGCAAGCTGTACAAGCCCCATATAACTGTCTCAGTTTGACAATATTTTGGTGCTGCATTGAAATTAAATAAATGGATTTCTCTATCCAGCTCCCCAGCACTTGGTGCCACTGATGTTTGCAAACATCTATAAACCTTGACTTTCTCAGGAATTTCTTATCAAATTACTGCATATTGCCACTGGCTTCATATTATTTTTTTATTCCAATGCACTATGACTTGGTCATGCTCCTTCTGCACGATATTCTGCTTTTCAGTGTGGCAGGGGCTACAATGCATCTGCCTCCACAAATCAGCTGGAATGCAATTTTTCACTGATCTAGTAGCATAGGTGCAAAACGCAGCAGTTGAAAGGATGTCATCCTTTGTAACAGATGAGATGTTTTGGAAGAATGCAATAATAAAATGCTAGGGCACATGATGAAATATTCAAAAACTATTGCATCAGTGTACTACAAGAGTTATATGTATTTCTGTGCAGGTATGTGTATTACAGCACATGGGTGTTACCTGTTCCTATAGCCATAACTTCCATAGAGATTAGGATAATACATATTGCTTTGGTAGGATAGGGGACATTAAATCAGAACAAAAAAAAATTGCAGACTAAATAAAATAGGCAGTGCAATAGGCAGTGTTAGGAAAGCAATGTGTGACTGTAAGCTGCTTATTGCTCTGTGATCTATTTCTTCTCTTCTTTCATTCTGAAAGAAAATACACTGTGCTCTAAAAGCCTGGCCATCCCCGGCCGACTTTGACACTGCCTGAGAAGGAGGACTGCTGTGGTACTGGTCTCACACAGGCCTGCTGGGATAATCAGAATACAAGAAGCCTTGAAGGGATGTCTAGGATTAATTCTCACTCTTTTCTCACCACTGGATAGCAAGTGAATGTTTTCCTTCCAGTCACACTGATCTTAATGACATCTGTAGTGGACATTGTAGGACTAAACACTCAGAGTTTCTGTCCTGCTGCTAGAGCTCTTGAAGCTTAGCCAGAAGCTCTTGTTCTCCAACAGGGATCTTCACCTTTTAACTTTCACCCTTGGTAGCATGGTCACTCTTGTTGGGGAGTCACTTTAGTATAGCTAACTGGTTTCTCTGAAATAACGCCTCCTCGAAATTTGTGTTACAAATCTTACATCTGATTTTGACTTTTTGAAATCTTTGTATTCTTCTGAAGTGATTGGTGCAGTGCATCCTCACTAAGAAAATAATATTAAGCAGCAACATTAGAAAGATAGAATGGCTATAATGAGTCAGACAAAAAATGCATCTGGATTTGGGTCCTGTCTCTGTCAATGGCCAGAATCAGGTGCCTTGGGAGGCAGATAAGAAGGGGCAAACATATTGTCTTTAATTCCTAAAATACTCTTACAGCACAGTAGATTATATGTGTTCAATAATCTTTACAGAATTTATTCCTCATCATAACAATTTCTTTGCATTTAAGGTAATGAATATTAGGATAAAATATCTAGAGCTATTCAGGTACTTGAAAAACTAAGAAACAGCTTTGACGAATATGTTAGAAATTTCATAGGTACAGTCTTGTGGCAGCTGTAGGGAAAAACAACTTACTGAGACCCATTTCTGGTTCAAAAGTAAGATTTTTTTTTTTTTTAAATGTTATCACTTCAGCTGATATTGATGAAATCTCTTCCACTCCACCTTTTAGTTTCACTAACATTGAACTAACTGAAGATTTCTATAAGAGATAAATAATCTTTGATTTTTTTTTTTATTATGGGATGAATTTCTTCTGGAAAGAAGTTTTGTTTCTCTCTAGTCACTGCAGAGGGAGTCTGCAGGGGTTTACCTTTAGACTGGGCACCCAATATCAACAGTAGATCAATTTTCCCTAAAAGACAGCTCATATCCAATTTATTCTCTCCTGTGTGGCAACACTCCCGTTTTTGCCAGCAATTTGATAGTTAGAAAGTTATCTCTAGCCACACTGTCTCACTGACTTCCTAATCTGTCCTTTAAAAGGGGTAGTAATGAACTTCATCTTCATATTCTCATTTTTTATCCTCATCCCCCATAATCACTACAAACACAGATTTAATTCTTGCTACCACCACTTTCCTGTTTATGCAAGATGGCTTTATTTTCCTGGAAATAAGGATTACAGGTAGTCGGAGTCTTTCCTGGATGCCTCCTGCTCTGTTCCAATATGTTGCTTTCTTTTCCCATTAATCACCCTCTCTTCCTTGCTGTGAGAGCTTTTACTTTTCTTCATGCATTGTGCACTATGTAATTACATTAGAGGACCTGTTCTTTTTAAGTCTGAATTGTTTCTTTATTTATAAGAGCTATTTACAAAAGTGGTAGAATTAGATAAGAATTCCAGCCCGCTGCACACAGACTGGTGTCCTGCCTCTTTTTCCAAACCTCTTTCTTTTTTGCAGTTAGTGTTTCTCCACACAAATTTCAAGCATACTGCTCATGTACACTTCTGACACTGGCCTAGATGTTGGGAATAACAAGCCGAGGAATCTTACAGCTGAGGAATCCATTTTTGAAATACATTTATTGGAGCTCATAAAACTAGACTGATGTCAAAATGGGATTGATTAAGCCACCATAGCTGGATCACTACTTGCACTAGGATATGAAACCCCGAGGAGGGTGACAGTGCTATTTAGGTACAAACAATTCCATAGGGGCACAGGAACATTTCTGCTTCAATGACTACCTTGTTCGTCATCATTACAAGAACTCCAGTCTGATCCTTGATTTTCAGTGGTACAGACAAGTCAATTTATTATTGCATTTGATAAAACAGAGAGTTAATAATAAAAAAAGCAGCAGCAGATATTCCTTGTTTATATGAATTCTAAATCAGCCAACAGGAGACATTCATAACACTATACTGTACTTGAAAAGCTCAAAACAGTTCAGTGGTTCTATTTTCTCTATTTTGAGACATTTGAGATCAGAATAAGAAAAATAAACACTAGTTTTTACTTGGCAGTAAGTGTTCACTGGTATTCACCACAGAACTTGTTATTTCAAACACTTGGAAAGTTGCAATCACATCAGATTGAGAGCTGTAACTTGAGAATAATTATATTTTGTATATATGGTTAAGAAAAGGGATGACCAGAAACCTGATGAAGTTCAACTAGGTGAAAGGCAAAGTCTGGAAGAACAAACCAAAGCACCACTGCAAGCTGGACAATGACCACGGGGAAGGAATCTTTGCAGAAGAGGATCTGAGGCCCTGCCATGAAAACACTTTCATAGCAAAGAAGGCCAATGGAATCCTGGGCTGCATTAGGCAGGGCACTGCCAGCCATTCAAGGAAGGTGATCCTTTCCCATCTACTCAGCAATGGTGGAGCCACACCTGGAGTTCTGGGCCCAGTTGGGCTCCCTTATACAAGAGAGGCATGGACATACAGTCACTATGATGACGAAGGGATTGGAGCATCTGTCATATAAGCAGAGATTGAGAGAGCTGGGATTGGTCAGGCTGGATAAGAACAGACTTGGGGGAAAAGGGTGCACAAATATCTGCAGGGAATGTGCAATAGGACTGAGACAGGCTTTATTCAGTGGTGCTTAGTTACAAGAGCAGAGGCAATGAGTACAAGCCGAAACGTTGAGGTTCCCTCTGGACATCAAGAAACACTTTTTACTGTGTTGGTTACTAAGTACTGGCACTGACCATCCAGACAGCTTGTAGAACCTCCATCCTTGGAGATATTTAAAACCCATTAGGCATGATTCTGGGAAATGTGCTATAGCTGATTCTACTTTAAGCCAGGGGAATGAACTAGATGACTTCCAAAAGGTCACTTTCAGACAAAGTTATTCTGTGCTTAGGCCATTGAAACCTTCTGTTTATGTAACTTTTGATAAAGCCTAAACAATGCCTATCCAAAAGATAGCTGTCTTTGAAATACAGTATGAGTGGAGATCAAGTGCATTGTCAACATTGACGTCATGCCATCCTGCAAGGCCAATCTAATGAACAATCACATATTCTCCCTTCCTTAAAAAAAACCAAAAAACCCAAAGTAAAACAAAACTGAATATAGCAGGGTTTTTTTTTCAAAGTACCTTATATTTCTTGCAGTGATTTATGCACCATATTTTTTTCTCCATGTGATAATTCTCTAGCAAATAATACATAAAAGAGCCGGGGGACAGGGACTTGAATTGGGTCTTTCCCTCTCAAGGGGAGTAAGCTAACCTTTTGACTAAGGAGTCTGATGCTTTTGTGTTCCTTTTTTGACTCATAAATCTTGTATACTTTGCTGCTCTGTATCCCAGCCTTGGTTTATCCATTTATTTCCCAGCTGTTCAGTACCCAATCTACTAGATAAATTTTCCATTAAAGCAGCAGATGAGGATTTTAAACCCTGAAATCTGATTAGAGACCTTTTACTCAGATTCAACTAGGAAAATATTTTCATTATTACACTATTTGTGAAAGATAAGGACTATCATCATTACCCAAATATCCTTTTCCAGCAGCTGACTTTTTAAAATGAATGAAGGTCTGTTGGGCATTTACCTAAATTTCTGTACACTTTAGCTTGAATAAATTTTTTGGGCCTGAATTAGAAACTTACATTCCAACAGACTTCTTTTTTTACTTCCTACCATGATTTTTGGTATAAGTTGGCCTTAGGAAAAAAACACATTACTTTGCATTAAAAAATTACTTGAAACATTCAGGCTTCCTTGTATTGTTTGTTTAATTTTTCTTTTAGAATTGAAGGGTATAATTTAAAAAAAAATTCAAAAGAAAAAACTTGAGGTTTTCATTTTCAAAACATAAAACATACGCTTTAAAATTTAAGACTTGTTTTTAAACTGATACATTTCTGTAAACAAAGTGATATATGAGAAATAGCAGTGCTGTAATTTTGTCTTCTGCTGAAAAAGAAAATGTCTTGGGATCAAATGTTTCTTCAACATTTCTTTTCCTTTATTCTTTTTTTTTCTTTTTTCTTTATTTAAGTATTAAAATGCATGCCACAATAAGAGTTAAAGAGGAAAAAATGAAATAAACAAAACATTGGTCTTCCCAAGTAGTCTGAAACTGTCATGAAAAGCCAAAAAAACAAAAGAAACCAAAAATACCATGACTTCAGTGGAAAAATAAAGAAATTTAGCAAGGCTACATATTACAATTTTTATCAAAAAACCTGTCAGCTGCTCCCCATAGTTTCTTTCTGACAGGTGAGGATTTGCTACTTATGCAGCAATCTTACTTCAGCAATTTTAGACTGAGGAGAAAGTAGTGAAAAGGAGTCAGTTCCTTTCATCTGAAGCATCATCCTCACCTGAGGCTCTCCTAATTCCTGCCCAAATCTCTAACTGAAATATCTCTATTGATCACACATATATGACAATAATGGATTTCATCTCCTGGAGTATCAAAGCACTCAATTTTATGCACAGGACAGTCTCATGAAAGTGAATGTTTCTGCTTGTGTTTTCTACGTTAGGCACATAACTCCACAGAACAGGTCTGAAGACAGCAGTTCTCTCTCTCCAGTGTTTTTTAGGCCAAATAGAGCATCTTAAAGCAGAAAACAGCTGTTGAATGCAAAACCTGCTTTTTTTCAATATCCAACCCCCCAGTTCTAGTCCATGACTTTGAGGTGCAGTTGCATTCAGTCACTGGGCCTGTGTAGAGGTAATGGTCGTACAAAGGTATTTCACTCCAAATATTTCAGAGTGCTTTTGGTCTCCATGTGATACAGCTTCTATCTTGCAGAAAAACTGAGTTATCATTTTTTTGCTTTAGGCAGGTAAGTAGTTCCCTTCCAGTTGACTTGAAAAATCATACAAAAAATGTTTAAAGAGCAACTGCTATTAGATCAGTTCAACCAATAATTCCAGTGACCTTATATGCTTAGCACAGCCAAGTATTTTTTAAACCCCCCAATCTCTACCTTTTTTGCTCAGTTATTGAATTCCAGAAAGAAGTGCAAGACATTAATATATCAGCTGGAACAACCAAGACTGAATATTATTGAGCTTTCTTATTAAAAGTGGCATTTTCATTACAATTCCTTTCTTCTTCCTGAAAAATCATGATGTTGTATTGTCTGCTCTGATATGAGAGTGTAGCAGCAAGTGCCTAGGAGGTAATACAGTTTAGGAAAAAATTACATATGATGGCTGGCCCAAAGGTAATTTATACATTTGTTTCCTTGTTGGCAGGCTGCATTTATAACAAGAAGTTATGCACCTGAAGCATCAGTGCATTGATTTCTTAGTGACATAATAGACAGAAAGGTTGTTTTGCATAATCTGATCTACAAGGACATGTAAGTCTGTCAAGAATGAAAGGAGTTGGATGTTTCTGTTAAATTCAACGGACTGTCATGTGAGAGTAAAAACCACTTCAGCAAAAAAAAACATAGAATAATCAAAGTGAAGTGAGTGACATACTGTAAATTTGGCTTCTGGTTTGATCTAGAATTACAGATACTATCTCCCTATAAATCCCTTGTCCATCTGAAAATTATGTGCTCTGTGCAGACACAAGCTGGTTTTCTTTTACTATAGATGCTCACTCTTAGCTTTCCTTCTCTGGAAGAAAAAAAAGTCAATAAAATTTTTTAATTTCCCGAATCACCCCTGAACACAGTTTCTCTGTTTCATAAGAAAGCACCTTGCTGTCCCTGGCCCCTCCTGTCAGTGAGTGTTCCGTGAGGGAAACTGGGGAAAGGCTGCCCACTGTGCGAGCTGGGGAGGTGTTTCCAATGTCTTAGCTCCGACAGCTCTATGTGAACTATGCAGTTGTGAACGACATTTTTAACTGCTTTGTTTTCTGCATAGACTGTGACTGAGATACAGCTGCTTAATGCAGAGGCTTGGACACCTCTGTTGCCAGGGCTTCTCTCCATCCTGCATCCCAACCCCGAATCTGTGATGACCATCACAGTTGTGCAATGGTGTACGACGGCCCACAGTAGCAGACACAGTGGCTGCTCAAGGAATAGTCTAACAGTATCCTTCCAGGTTTGACACGACACTGAGGATTTGAGACAGTGTGTATGAGGCCAGTTCACATTGTGGACAAGGCTTGCTTGCAGTTATCTGTGGTTAACTATAAAGACATCCAGCTTCTGGCTCTTCCAATATTCAGACGCGTACTTAAGTTTGAGCTTTTATTTGTACGAGCTGCCCTGCTGGAATCAATGGGATTACTGATGTCCTGTGAGACATCGATGCTGGCAGGGCCACTGCGTAAGATGGGCCCTGTTCAACCAGGCACTCAAGCCTGTGTCTGCCTTTTCTCATTCAACAAGTCCCCTTAATGGAACTCAAGTGTGTGCCTAAGTGCTTTCTTAAGCCTGAGAAGTGATAGCTCATATAATTGGGGTCGATGAACAGCAACTGTGTTAGCAACCACGTAATGAATGACATTTTCTCCAAGTCAAGCACAGATGAAGTGTTTGAAAGCAAGAATGGTATTAGCCATTCCTATTATATATGCAAAGTGCAACAATGATACCTTGAAGTAATTGCACTCTGGAAAAGAAACTTTTATTCTTTTCCAATGAAACTACTCTATTATATTTTATCTATATTTATTCATAAAAATAGAGATGCAGATTTTCTACATGGATACTAGTTTGAAAAATAAATTGAAAAGCACTTCTCAAATCAGTGGCAAAACATTAACATCCAGGAAGTATGTAAAAATAGTTGAAATTGTACAAAAGTAATTTATCTGATTTTCATCTACAAAGATTGACTTAACAATCAACCTTAGTTATTATTATACTTACTAATGTGATTCAAATCAAAAACATTTGTTTCATATTGAAAGGTTGATTAAAACTTCTAAAAAGATACTTCGGAATCTTTTTTTCAAATCAAAAAGTAAAAAAATTACCTAAAAATATTACTTCAAAAATGATGATTTGATGAAAATTGTTTATTTTGATCTAGCTTTTAATATGTTTGGACCATGGAATGCAGTTTTTCACAAATTTATATGAATTAATGAAAAGACACCAAATTAGTCAGCTACAATCTCAGTACTAAATTTAGTTCAGTTATCAAAACAATTTGAACATAAAGTTATCTCAGATGTTTCTAGGTTTAAATTTGCTAGAAATCAAAGTCTAGATCATGAGGAATGGAAAACAGAGAAGGCCCTTTCTCTCTGACTCCTGTGCAGTGACCTGCCATGGGTTATGGTTTGCATAATTCATAAAAACAGCAGAGGAAAAAAAAAGTCCACTTTTCAATTGCAAAGTTACTCTTTGTGTTAAAAATGCAAAGACTCCAATGGCACTGCAATGAATTCTCCTCATTCCAGCAATACAGATTTTCCATACAAATTAGAAATGATTTCTGAGTATCAGATCATAGAATTATATCAGGGCTTGAGGGCAACCAAAACTTTTGAAAGTCATTCAAACTTTCTTCAAGTGTTAAGGTAGTAATTCAAGTAAAATTTATGCTTCAAAATTTGTTCTGTCCTGGTCTGAAAGTGGTTCAGTGAGCACTTCTTCTAGATCCCTCTGTACCCTTGGATGAATCCCATCCAGCCCCATAGACTTGTGTGTGTGTCTACGTGGTGTAGTAGGTCACTGACCATTTTCCCTTGGATTATGGGATTATTCATTCTTCCCCCCATCCCTGCCTTCTGGCTCAGAGGGCTGGGTTCATTCATGTTGACCTTCAATTCTCCTACATTTCACTTCTCTCTTAAAACACAGATGTGCCTGCTTATGATCTTCCAGCCTTCCTGCCTTTTTCCATCTGTAGCTTTATATTTTTTCTTTGCCTCTTACAGAGGGACTCTTGTCTCTGTAAAGCAGGTAGATCTTGTCCTTCAGTTTCCATGATAAGTGATGCAGAAGGAGGAAAAAGGAAGTGGATGAAGTAAAATGAGAACTGTAAAGCTAACAGAAGTGATTTAAGTATAGCAAGATGACCCCAGCCCCTCAGCTGTGAGGCACTGTCTGTGTCTGTGCATGAGAAGAGGAAAAATCTATCCCTCAAGCACAGGGAGAAATGAGTTACTGCTCTTCTCCAAGAGAGGAATTAATAACAACAGCCAAAGAGAGGAAGAATTATTCATTGCCTGCAAGATTTCCCTGAAAATTGATAATTTCTAAAATTTACTATCTTACTGAGATCCTGTAGAACTCAAAATCCTAAATTTACTCCATAAGCATATTTATTCCAAAACCAAAAATAAATTCATGTTGTAAATGGAAAACTTGCCATTCTGCAAGTAACATACAGCATGAGGTAATCTGTTTCCCTGCAAAGGGAAGCCAGCTTTTTGAGTGTATTCTGAGACACGGACATCCACTTGCTGAAGTTACTTGCCCTTTCAAAATATACTCCCTCTTAAAAGATCAGTTTATGAAGGTTTACCTTGATCTGAATAATCCTGATATGAATGATTTGAACAAGAATACTCTTCTGATACTTATAAAGCCCTTTGGGAGATTCATCATGGCCAGGTTCTGATTTCAAGAAACAAATCCAGTGCAATATTAAGACACCTAATTTTGTGTCTCATGTAGGTGTCTGCTTGTGTGATAACTATCTACCTTCCCACTATATGGGCCTATAAGGCTCTGCTAGAGTCAATGGACACACAGTCAATGGAGCCTAAGGAGTGATTTAGATGACCAGATGATAGATAACTGCTTCTGGAGGAAAAGCCTTGCTCTGATCCCCCGGTGGGCTCCACACTGTTAACAATAACAACATAGTTGCATAACATGGCACACAAGACACCTCCCTATAGAAGGTGCCTAAATTCTGGTGCCATAATATTGAATTAAAGGCCTTGTCCAGAGGATAGTAGGGTTTCCATGACCCAGCTGGGGCGGTGCTGCCTGTGTGCAGCTGCTCCTGCAGAGGTGGGTGCTCCTCTCACAGCCGGTGTCAGAGATGCCCGGCCAGCATGGGGTAACCAGATACCACAGGGCATTTCTAAGGCCACATGATTTCATGTAGCTTGCTCAAGATCCAAGAATCCTTTTGGATTTCAGCTTGAAATCCTTCAATTTTCCATGTTTTTCACATCACAAGGGTGAGACTAATTTAGTGATTTGTTTTGGAACAGGACTGTAGGTCACCTCACTTTTGGCCTCTGTTCATACTGCAGAGCAGCCTCAGAAATATTGCAAGGAAGCCCTCTTGGGCAAAAAACCCTAGATGTACTCCAGAAGCATTCCAATGACATCTCACTGCTGCAGGCATTAAAACCACGGGGTCTGACCCTGAACCTTCCATACTGTGTGAGTCAGGTCCTCAGCACCAAAAGCTTCACTCTGAAAATCTCCTACTGGGCTGCACTTGTGGCTAATGGAGTTGTAGTGCCAAATTAGCACTGAGCTCATTTTGCTGCCCCTGTGTTTACAAAATATGTCCTAGGAAACCTGAATACAGAGCTCTGCATGGGGTATTTCAGGAGTGAGAACAACTAACTCTATGGATCATAGTATGGATTTTTAGATCAGATGTCATGCCTGATTAACCATCTGGGTTAACTTTAGTTGTTGAGTTATGTAGTTATAACTCTAATGAACAACCTGGCTGACTACAAGCTGGGTATTGGAAAGTTTCAATTTTAAACATGTTGATCACAAATGAAAGTCGGACTTACCGGGTTAAGTAGTAGAACTGTAACCTAAAAATCTCACACAATGAACAAACACAGTTAGGTCATATGTAGGAAAAAAAAGGCAGTATATGAAAACCACCTTATGTTAATCTTATATTCACTCCTATGTTAAGCACTTCTTTCTCTTTGATATCCACCTCTTTCTGTCAGGTCTTGAATGTAAAAGTGAGAGGGAGTCCAACCTAAAATTTGCATTTCCATAAAAAGCACCAGGTGTTATGCTGTTTGCTATTCATGCTAGAGACAAGTTCCTTCTATCTTTCTGAAGTTGTGTCTCTGCAGGAAAGAGTATGAATCCATAGGGCTTTGGGACATTCAGTAATAAGACAATCATCAGGAGACAAGAGATCAGGGTTTGGATATGTTTTCTACAGGATGTTATTTAATATTTTAGTGAGTGGCTTTGAAACACAAAATGCACAGACAGAACAGAATTAGTATATTTTTCTTATAAAAGGAATGCATCATTTGCAAAGCTGTAGCTCGTGCTCCCTCCTCTACATATTCCCTCTCTTGAGTTCTTCACTGCAGAATCACTCCTTTAAAATGGTGGAGATTTTTTAGCCTGTTGACTAAGGTACCCTCTAGAGACTTTGGTTTTGAATGCTATTACAGGAAGAAAAGAACTGAATCCAGATGACCTACTTTCTATACAAGTAATCTAGACACCAGGCTGCCACCAGTAAAGTATTCAGTTTATATTAAGTTAGAGATTAGGCTCTTTGGAGAATACAGAATAAATCATAGAGCTTAGGTGGGAAGCAGGATCCTCAAATAACAGCAGTTCTGGACATGTGCAGGGTCACTGGGTACTAAAGAGTTTTAAGTCAGTGATGTGTCTGATGATACCTTCGTGCTCAGATGAACATGAAAAATAATTATTTTGTTTAAAGCCATAATTTTTACTTTTGTTGCTCAATACATGTTGTAGATAATCACAACCTCCACAAGACCTAAGCTTCAGTTCTTCCTTTATTGCTGCCTATGTTTTTTCTGTTTGCCAAATCTGTTAGCTAATGTGAAAATGCAAGCCTTCCAGTCACTATTTTTAATGTTGATTTTGTTCAGTTGAAGGCAATTTCATTAATATAAAAGGAAGTTTTAACTTTTTGATCAAGTTGAAGCTTTTGCCTTCTAGTCGTTTTTATGTCATACAGCACAGATTGATCTCTGCAGTGTTTTGGATGCAGGAAATGAATAAAAGCTACTACTGAACACAGCAGATGTTAAAATGTTGCTGAAAGCTCTGAGAAGAAACATTAATTAACATGTGACTATGTTTCAACAGAGACAATGAAATAAAAGTGTCTTGCAGGATCATCAGACTCATCAATTTTCTGCTCATCACTGGACAAAATTTCAGTAAGTGGAACATTAGATCTTGCAGAATTTGAAGAAATCTATTTTCTGGGCTTTTTGAGTTCAACACAAATTCAGTCAGTCTCAAGAGGATCAGTGTTTCTTAGTTCAATTCTCTTTCAAAACAATCCCTTGATTCTTTTTCCTTCTTTCAAACGCAGTAATGCAGAATTGAATAAATTCACAAATTAATTTTTATGATAATCACATTTACAATATTGATTATTGCTTTTACAGTTAGAACTGTTACATACTTAGATATAAAATCTGAATAATAGCATAGCATACATTGTATGCAGACAGGTGGTGTGATATAAACTGCTTATTTTTCAGATGGCCTTTCTGAGTTCACCAGATTTATTTCCCCAAAATTTCACAAGTCACCCCTCTCTCACCTTTTCATTTTCTTCTCTTATAGTCAGGACAGTTACATTCATTTTCTTAATCAAATCCGAGTTCTGCAATTGCTTTCATAACAATAAAAATGCTGTGCTTATTACTTTCATAGTTTTAACTGGTGAATTTTTTTTATATAGATTAAAAACTGATTAAATCTTATATTTACCTTTTCTGGGATGCCCAAGGACTGGAATACTTCTTTCCTACAAGTGTTTTAGATTAATCTTGCTCACAATATAAATATTCTTTTCTAAAAGAAGCTATTCCTGACTCAAACATAGGTTGAATGCCAGCAATTACACACATACACACACAAAACAAACCAGAAACAAGCACGTGATTTGTGTTCTACAGAGGAATTTCTGGAGTCTTTAGGATAATCTTTTTGATAGGTAAAGTGAGACATTTTGACTGACATTTAAAGCAATAATTTTGCCGCTGAGATGATACTTAAAACTAAAAAATTATATTCACCAGTAAACTTGGAACCCATGCTCAGTATTCTGAATATCTATGATTTCAGATATTGACTGTAATCAGGAATCCTGATTAGAGGTTGAAGTCTGTAAGATCTTTTTTCATTTTCTCTTTGACTTATTTTAAATTTATATCATTATTCTTTTGACAGAAAGAAATAGATACAAATTGTTCTGCTGAAGAGCATCAGGCATCAGTTTTGATGCTATTTCTATGATCTCAACAATGTTAAAGTGGCCTGGCTACCATACTCCCAATGACAAAAGCAATTCCACTCTTAGTGGTCATAAAACTGTCAGGGTAAAAATGTCAGCAAAGCCTCCTAATATTATTGCAATGTGGGGGGTTATTTTTATATCTACTTATGATCCGCTAAAAAAATATTGATAATGGGGGAAGAAGGAAATAGCAGGTAAGGTAATTATGCTGCCATGGTTACTCCGAGAAGAGAAAGCTCACAGCAAATTTTAATACAATTAAAAAATGATAAAACCAATAGCATTCAACCAAGACACAGAATGTCTATTTAGAATACTTTTACAAAAATGTTGCAAAGTCAGATTATAACCTTGACTCTGTCTGCCTAAATTTGTGGGCAATAGATATGAATCGGAGTAAAGTTGTGGCCTGGTGGGAAATGTCCCTAAAATAAGCAAAAAAAGCATATCAGTGTCTTCACTGCCTTTGTATAGGTTAATCCCTGCACAGAAACTCTTTCTAAACCCTGTGTAAGGCTGGTGCTGAAATTGGGGCAGCATCTAAGAGAACCCATCATCGAGGTGAGCCACCTACCCCTGGAGCTGTCTGAATGATCCTGGGCATTGCAGTGGTTCAGAGACGAAAGGCATGAGGACATTTTTGAAGCTGCCTATTCTATTTTGAACCTGTAGAGGTGAAGGGACAGCACCAAAAAACTCAAAAAAGCAGTCTAGTCTTCAGGAAAAGGGGTTCAGAACTAAGACTCTTCTTCTTAAAGACAAAACCAAAGAATAACTCTCCTCCTCTAACTTCCTGCTTACATGATGTTAGATTTGCAGAATTACTTTGTTAGACTCAGGCAAGACAGGTAAAGTCCCTTGGCTCTTCCACTGATACTTACAGTTTGAACACTTGTGTGTTTCTGATAATAGACTGATCCCATCAAGTCTTAGGGAAATATCCTCTTTGGAGTTTGATTAAAATACATTTATATACTCTAACAACAGTAAAATACATTAAAATGTTTTCGTGAAGAGACAAGTGCACCTGTCCACTCATTGTAAAACAAAATAAAAGCATTTTATGGAAAGTAGCTCCTTAAGCAACACAGCTTTTGGCTCATGCATCATTTCCACAGAAGAGATGCCTACATTACCCTTTGTTAAACTCAAGTAAGTTTCCTAGCAACCCAGTCATTATCTCTGTGGGGTATAAAAAGACACCAGCATTATAAAGAAGCTGAGTCTTTGACAGCATTGTGGTTTTTGACCACAGTTAATTACCAAACCTGCTGGCATCAGTCTCAAGTCCTCTTCTTCAATAAGTATCAACAAAGTACTTTGTTAATGTTAATGCATTTTATTTTCTGCTACAGAATAAAATCAGATTCTGTGTTTCTAGTATACTGTGCAAAGTACAGAGCATCCCATACAAAATGTCTTCAAATTAACCTCCTGTTTTGCATCTCCAGTGTCAAGGATGGCCAAACACCACATCACAAAGGTGACTTCTTAAGATTTATTTTATGAGCTAATTAATGGCCTAAATATAAAACCTTTCTAGAAAAAGATTCTTCCTCTTTTTTAATTCTTTTTTTTTTTTTTTTTTTTTTTTTAAACTTACTGGTTGTTTGTTTTGCTTAACTTGCTGGTTTGTTTTTAAAGCAATTTGTCCATCTCTGTAGTGTCAATAATAGCCAACAATGTCAACCAACTCAGGACTGGCTGCTGGCTCTGGGACTGGGTCAGTGAAGAATATAGTTTGCAACTGAAATATTAGGATCACTAATTTATGTTGCCCTGTGTGTATGGTTATGGTATTAATAGATGAAAGAGATCTCAGAAAAACAAAAAGCAAGACACAAATGGACAAGTGGAAAAAAGATTCCCCGTTATTACTTCAAAACCTATGTCGAAATATCTTTATTTTTGGGTAGGAGAGACTCTTGCCTGACAGTTCTCAAGTGTATGGGATATATAAAGGAATAATGGCATTAACTTTTAGAGATCCTTAAATTTTATAGTGGATTATTTTTGTTTGAGCAAGTGTGTTCTTGAATAAACCTAGACTTCCTCCCCGTATAAAATTTCACTAGTAGTTCAAAATATCAGGATTTTGCAGTAGTTGCTTTTCCTGCACATTAGAGGTAGGTACAAACCAAACTGAAAGAACATGTCACTGCAGTTTATGGTAAAAAATTGTATTCATTTATTGGCAGTCTACCACTTTAGGAAAAAAGAAAAAGAGCAAAAAAAAAAAGAAGGAAAAATAGGTATTTTTTTCAGATATATATAAGGAACAGCATGAAAAAGAAGCAGCTAATTCAAAACACCCTTTCTTCAGAAGCTATGCCACTCCAGAAAGAAAAGGAAAAAGAAACCCCTGTGATTTGTGAGGAACCTATGACAGCAGTTTCTGTATTATCCCTTCCTTAACAAGCAGAAGAAAGAAGTGATGCAGGTTTGCTGACTCCTGACCTTTCTTAAAATCTCCTACCTGTTTGTATTTGAGTATCTGGACTCGGCCATCTTTGAAGCAGTGTTTTTTTTTTTTTTTTTGTTTTCCAGATTGTCTCTATCACCTACAGTGAGACAATAAGGATTATTCACCTATAAGGCAGGCAGTCTGTTACAGAGATGTTTATTTTCACCACAATGATATTATGCAGGCAACATGACTACAAAACAAAAATTGCAGACACCTCCTATTACCTCACTGAGGTTATGGCCTAATGTTATGGTAATCTATAGCTCCATTGCATGTAGTGGTTTAATAGAACTTAAAAGAAATAAAAAGAACCAAGGACATATAGCACCTGTCTGTAGCTTAACACAAACTAAGAATACACTTTTTAACTAAATGATCTTATTAAATTTTAGGAGTCTGTTATTTCTTGTGTGGTTATTACTCTGAATATAATACTATGGTTTCTGTGACTCATGCATAGTGCCTTAGGACAGATTTCTTTTTGATGTACACTGCATTAGTCACATTTATCTATGAACACAGATTATATATGGTGCAACTTCTACACCTACTGCTGTATTCTAGAAAGAAAATATTAATATATTACTTGGTGCTGTAATTAACACTAGTACATAAACCCATATAAGTCCAAAATAGCTTTCAGGATTCAGGATTGGATGATAAAAAAAAAATAAAAATCTTCTCAAAGTTGTTTCATGGATACTGATAGACATAATTTATTATGGTAATAACAATTCCTCTAGTTCTTGTAATAAGTATAATGTAAAAGAAGAAAAATATGACAGCTAATGGAGTCTTTTCTGCAAGACAAAAAATTAGCAGTCATAAAGAAAGTTAACAGTCTTTGCAGGCTAAGAATTCAAACACCTTTAGTTATCAGCTTTCTCTGAAGAAATTAAAAATCAAATCAAATGAAGTGATTCCTGATTGGCTCACAGATCTTGACTGGGTCTTTTCTAGTCCAAACTGGCAGGATCCATTTGAATTTGATTTGAATGGGTGCATGTTAGGAGGCCAATTGCAAAAAGATAAATTCCTTGTTAAGAGTGCAGGACCTAACTTAAAGTGCAAACTGAAGAGAGGATGTCTGTAAAAAGAAATTATGGGGAAGAAAAAGTATCTGTCCTTTAAAAATTGAGCATAGTTACTCTGACCTCTTCACAGTTAAACAAGGTTTAAGCTCCTGAACCTGGGGAAGAATAACTCTAGGCACCAGTGCATATGCAGGAGGATGACTATCTGGAAGGCTTCTTTCAAGAAAAGAGGGACCATGGTGGACATCAAGCTGAATATGAACCAGCACTACACCCTCATGGCAAAGATGGCAGACAGTATTGGGTAACAGCATTAGGCTACATTAGGAAGAGCACTGTCAGCAGGTGAAGTGAGATGATCCTTCCCCTTTGCTCAGCACTGGTGAGGTCACTCCTGGGGTGTGGAGTCCAGTTTTCAGTTTCCCTGAACAAGGCAAAAGTGGACATACTGGAGAGATTCCAGAGAAGGGCCACAAGTGTGATCAGGAGTGAGCTATCAAATTAGGAGAGGCTGAGAAACTGTGACTCTTCAGCCTAGGGAAGAGAAGGCTCTGGAGGATCTTATCAATGTATATAAATACTTGAAGGGAGGGTGCAAAAAGTCAGGGTCTTTTCAGTGGTGCTCAGTGACAGGACCAGAGGCAATGGGCCCACGCCAAAACACAAGAGGTTCCTTCTGAGCATCAGGAAACACTTTTTCACTAAGAGGGTGACCAAGCACTGGTACAGGTTGTGCAGGGATGTTGTGGAGTCTCCATCCCTGGAGATATACTTAAGCTGGGCAATTGGCTGTGGGTGAACCTGCTTGAGCAGGGTGGGTAGACCAGATGACCTTTAGAGTCCTCTTTCAACCTTAGCTCCTCTGTGTTTCTGCAATTCTGTTTCATATCCTTTTACAGAGGCCCCATCCTGTACCATTCCCTCACCTCCTAAAGAATGCATCTTACGAAGGAGCTGAAACAGAACTACATTGTTTGATCATTACAAATCCAGCACGAAGTTCTAATAGAGAAATAAGGTTTTAAAATGTCAGAGTAGAGAAAATACAGTCACTAATCCTTGTCTTTCTAACTCTACACAGTAATAACAAGAGAATGCTGGATCTTCTAAAAAGAGGAGAGCAACTTCCCTAGAATTCAAAGTCCCCCTCTCCCGCTTGTGTCACAATTATTCTTGTGAGATATCTGGTGATTGGCTTTCTCTCCCTAATCTTGGTGCTGTGAATGTTTCTAAGGCATCCAGCTTTGCAGGTAGGTGGATATTTGGGACTTAAAATTAATGGAAACAGTTTTTCACATGATTGGCAGCTGTCAGTCAGATCTTTCTTTGGGAGATGAACTGACAAAAAATGAAATTGAAAATGAAAGTGAATAAAATTTTATGTGCAAAACAGAAATTAAAATGTCTTTGGGAAGGAATTAAACTTTTTATTTCTCTTGGCTCCTTTTACACAACTTGAGAATATCCATGTAATATGACAAGAATGGCCAGTACCAGATGACTTACCAGGTTTTGGAAGTTTCCCTTCCTGCTCTGCTCAGGAGAACTTGACACAAGTTCAACTATAAGTCCACACATAAGCCAACTTCCAAAGGACTGCCAGGGCTGTCATGCTACAGAATCCTTCTCAGTGCTTTTCTGCAGTTCATGCAGAAGAATTTTCTAAGCATGATAGCTTAATTAGCTGAAAATGAAATCATGCACCTCAAAAACTTCATAGTCATTACCTCTAAATGTGGGTGACAAGGTCTTTCTTCAGGAGATAATGGACATAGTATCAAATATCCCTAAATAAAGGAGAGAAAGGAACCAGGGACTGAGATTTCCTGATCCCTGTAATTAGACTGCGAGGCAAAGCATTTCTTTCTTCTCAATTTTGTGATTCAAACTAAAGCATTTAAGATTAAAGGTGTGATTTATGTCATAATTTGTAAACATCTGTGTCTACATTGATTTTGCTCCTTAACCCTCATCACCTGACCCAAAAGGTGTCCCAAGGTATTAAGTACTAGCTGCAGAACACCTTGAAATACATATAAATAAGCAACTCTTATAACTATGACTGATTCAAAGACTGTTTTTCTAAAGCATCCTGATGGTGCACTTGATCCAGTCAAGTGGCAGTGCTGCTTTAAGAACCCCTGGGAGATTTTTTCTTGTTGCATGCAGTTTTACTGGTAGAAAAATATGGCTATAAAAGAAAATGTGCCTAAATCCTTCCTTTACTTCCATTCACTCACTCCTGGTAACTTCTCTTTGAGTCACCCTACCTGATTCCTCTCTCATTTACCCTCTTAAAACACTTACAGATATTTAGCATTCCATTCATGAATCATTATTTAGACAGGCACTCCATATTTAGCTCTTCTCCTTTCCTCATAAATCAGTCCCTTCCCAACCCTCAATCATTTTTATTGCTCTTTCATAACTGCTGATAGTACTCATAAATGACATGTCTGTAATGGCACTAAGCAAGAAAAAGGGAATAAGAGACCAAGGCTGGAGTTAATAAAATAAAAATAAAGCATAGCCTAACTTGGGCATCCTCTTTATTTTGGCAATCAAATAGACATAAATAATAGCACAACATGACGAATTACCAGAGGCCCAGGCATACCTGCTGACATTTCTATTTTCCTTTGTATTTTTTCCCTTGTAGAGAGAGAAGTAAAAAAATAGATAATGTGAACATCTATTTCTGTTTCTTCAAATCAATATTCTAACAGTCTGTGGACATGAGGGGTTGCTGGACATCAAACTTCAAATATATCAAAGCAGGACTCGTGTTAAATCCAACATGTAAGAGCAGTATCTGTTGCCACAGGAAAACTTTCTGAGCACTTTCATCAAACTCTGCTGGAAGATGGGATACTATACAGTAGTTTAGATACAATAACAGGATGTACAGAAATTATAATTTTAAAGATTACAGTAGTTTAGATACAATAACAGAATATACTGAAATTATAATTTTATAGAAGTTATAATTTTAATCAAGACCAGTTAAAGGCTTAGCATGGACATAATCATGCTTTTGACAGTCTGATATTTACAACACTGCATCCTAATAGTTTTAGTTTAAAAGGGAACCTCAATTTTGCCTGTGAGGCCAAAGAATGCTGGGATCCTGGAATTTTAAATTTAAAAGGTAAGAAGAAAGCTTTAGGCAGTGTTTTAATTTGAATTTCTGAACGATTTGTTATAGAAGAGGCAAAACCTTTTTGGAAGTTCAAATAAACTGCCTTTGGCCAGTGAGCTGCTCTCTCTGTGCTGTGTGTAACAGTATACACATGACAAGTTTCTAAATGCATGGAAAACAGGACGTGTGAGGATGAATCCAGTCCCATCCATTTTTAGAATATTTTACTGTGCATTTGAAAAATAAAGAAAATTAGACAAGCAAAATTCAGAAAAGCAATTACTTTCTACAGGAAACTCAGGAAAAATGTTGAAAATAGTAATTCTCAGTATGTGTTTAGTTATAGCACCTTAGTGCTCAAATAGCTTTACAGCCTTTCTTATGGATCCTTTATCAAGCTTATCTTAAAATCTAATTTTAATTGCCTGTAGCTGGACTGTTTTAGGTTTGTTTTGCTCTTAAACAAAGATCAAGATGTTAGCCCTTAAGATTAATTCTAAATTAAAAAAAAAAAAATTAAAAGTGTTAAAATGTTTTGACACTGCAGGTATGAGAAAGCACAGAACACTTAGAGTTCTAAATATGATAGTGATAATAAAAAAACCAAACAGATATAAATAAACCAACAAGAAACAACTGATAATCCTCTCTATACAGGCTAGAGCCTATATATCAAACCAGATCTTGGCTTGTCAGCAGATGAAGATTTAAACATATATACTTTTTCAAGCAGGAGAACACCAAATGCAGAAAAGACAGATTAAAACACTGTAGAAAAGTTATTTTAATAATAACAAAATATCTACTCACCTATTTTTGAAAGATTTAGGAGAACATTAGGGGTCATTTTTATTAGACTGTGAATTCGTAGAGGGGTTGATTTTTTTACAGAGAACTCAGTTCCTCCTTTATGGACACACTCTCCTCTCTATTTTCCTCAATGATTTAGAGAAAAGGAAAGAAAATGTGTAGAAGTCTCTCAGACTAAAATCCTCTTTTTTTAATTTAGCTGAAAAATGGGCCCAAAATAAGGTATCATGATGCAAAAGGATCATAAACCTGCCCTCAGCACTTCCACCAGAAATTTTTCAAACTTTTATCTGTCATCTGACCTAACAGAATACTTTCCTAATTTGAAGACTCCAAACTTGTGTAATGAAACATTTATGAATTCAGTGCTTTAACTTAAAATAGTAAAAGAAATAATCTAGAGTAAGTATTAAAAGCTGAAGCTTTAATCATTACCTCTGATGGAGTAACTCCATTCATCAATCATTCTCTTTCAAAGTCCATGAATAAAGAAGGAGTATCTATACACTGCAATGAAACATTGGCATCTGATAAGATATTTAAAATAAATTCTAGTCTTGGCACCCAGAAAATATCTTTTAAATGGTTGGGATATTTAAAGGAAGCAAACAAAACACGTTACTTTTGCTGGAGGTCTCAGAACCATGAGACCAATAGAAAAGATTTTCCTTACACAGTTGTAGAAGTAGCAAATACCATATAAAGAAACAAAAAGAGTTTCTGTAGGACATGCAAGGCAATCCTTTTCTCATCCCAGAACTGGGAATGACACAATTGGTGCATTGTAAGCAGTTGTTCTAAGCAACAGTTCCCCAAAAAATCGTGGGCTGGAAGAGATGCCCATGACAGAGCAGAGAGGAAGAGCTGCAATCATGAAAATTTGAGGAGAAAGTTCAAGACTTTCAGCAACATAAAGGCAAACATGAGCGGGGGCATAGCAAAAATTGCTGCTAAGCAATTGGTCTATTGCCTCTATGTAAAAATAGGACAAACCCAGCAAATTAAAGTAGAAGATTTTCCTTTAATATAATAAATACCTTTTAACTGTAAAACTAACCTCTGCAGTCATGAATTGGAAAATAAACTTGCTTACATTATTTCCTACGGTATAGTTGCATTTGAAAAGCCCTGTTTTGGGGGCCAAAATGGTGCTTGTCAATTGTCTAGGCAATGATTTGATGGCACAGGACAAAAATATGTCAGGGACCTGGCTAAACAATGACAGGATATGGACTTGAGCCAGTGATTCAGTCCCTGTCTGAGTTCTTTTAGGTCTAGTAATATAGACATGGGCTGCATACCAGGACCAGAACTAGTTACATCTTTGAATAAGTAATATGTGAAAGAAATTCAGTACTCACTGCTGCAAAGTAAAGCATATAAAGAAAAGAATAAATCTTGACTTATATAAACTCATTGATGACTGAATTAGATGTTACTAGTCAGAAAAGAGACTTTGGAATGATTGCAGACCTAAAAAAGTCAATAACAATGGAAAGACAGACAGCAAATTTGAATTATTTTCTATTATACAAAGTAGGAAACCAAACAAAAGAGGACAAATTAGAAAAGATAATGATGCCACTGTACAAATACATAATGCATGCAGATCTCAATTACTGTGTGCACTCGTCAGGCCACTTATCTCAGACATGAGGTTATGACACTATTCACAGTACACATAAAGTGACAAGGATGGCTGGTAGTATGGAATAGCTTTCTATAGCTCAGGAAGTTTCTAATACCATAAGTCACAGAGGCATGAAGAGATATCAGGAAAATACCACCCTCCTCTCACCCTCTTTCTTACATTTTTTCTGTATTCAACTGAATAATTTGAATTCTTACAGTCATTTCTTGCAAGCTCTCCAAACCTCTGATCATCCCAGAAGAGTCTGTTTACATCTTTTATTTCTGAATATTTAGTCCTTGGATGCAAACACTGGGACTATATCCAGTATTTTGTATGAAAATTCAGGCATGCCTTATAAAACAGCTTCAATACCTCCCTACTTCTTGTCGAAAAACCTTACCTGACATAACCCAGTGCAACGTCTGTCTTTTTTATGATCCCATTACATTCTTCTTAATAGTCATTCCATGGTCAAATAATGAAAGCTACTGAATCAAGGAGTGCAGAAGATGCTTTATGACTTTGAAAATCAATCTATTTTCATTTAGGTACATGTTAAAGAGTCTAACAGTCAGCCATCAGTTAAAAACAAACAAACAAACAAACAAAACCCACTGAAAACAATGCAGAAAAAAATATGAAATCTGAATAATTGGAAAAAGATTAAAAATGGAGAAGAAGCTTTAAGTATGTTTTCTCTTCTGTTTTCTTTATTCTTTGCATGACGAGTGATTTCATCCATTGTATTTGTGTTTTAACATAAAATATCACTAACATACTGATTGCTAGAGTCCACATTCTAATCGTAATTAAAATCCAATATATCTGGTCGTGTACATTTTCCTTCAGAGGAATAATTGCACATTTATGCTGTTTTAAATGAGAAAAGAATTTAGCTCACTACATTTTTACACACTTCACTGGCTTGGTACTGAGAATATCTCACCGGATTGGTTGGACTTTTTCCTCATAAGAAGCAGACATGATTATTTTTATTTTGCAGTTAAACACCTGGTCACTAAATATTTAAAAATGCTGAAATGAAATGCCTCTCGATAAGCTGTGGAGCAATAATATGCAAATACTTACTTATACTCAATTGGCATATAACAAGGTATGAACAATGTGTGTGGATTGTAATGAAGTGATGCAAATGACCTCAGAAGCTGGAAGACACTGCAAAAAGTTTGAATTGTATCCAAAATAAGAATGTCTGTTTTCCCTACAATCTGCTGAATGCAGAACGCATTAGTATCTCAGCATTGCACAGCTGTGTTTTTCTATCAAAGAAGGATAATTCCTGCTTTCAGACTTGGAGGAAAAAAATCCTTACTAATTGAGTTGGGTACCTTTATCTGCATTCAAGCTGCTGCTTATTTATTTTTAAATAACTGAATTCTGGCAACATTTTATCCTGAATAAAACACAGTTAAAAAAGAGTTAGACATCCCATGTCAGCCCTCTGCAATAAAAACACAGTAAATACTTAAGATGGATCTTGACTTTTTTTTTTATGTTTTCTCATCACTAATCAACCAAAATTTCTTGGTGATCTGACTTACGACCTCAGGCCCTTTCATCCCTAATGTCTGATATAGTCTTATAGGGCAGTCACAACATACAGCTACAGTCCTGCCTTTACCTGCCTTGGTATAATCTCCAGATCCATGCTTCTTCAAGGGCAGGCTCCTCTTTTAGGAGGGGAGACTCTTGTCTTGCTGAGAAGCTGTCCATCACTTTCTTCAGACTTTTCGCATGTAAACAACTCCAGAAGATCTGGATTGCTTGGCAAGACAATATCAAGGACCGTGCTTCTCTAGTGAAGGCTTCAAGATAAATCTAAGTCATGAATTGTGCCTGAACGACTCCATGGCCCTAGACACGAAGTGTTTGTGATTATTTGTGAAGCATCTCTTTATTCTTTCCTCACAATGAGGATATCCACTTTGCTGCATTTGGCACATGTGAGAGTGCTGTTGAGCTGCCTAGAATAAATGTGTTTGATGTTTGCTGGGCAAGAGTACAGTGAAGTAAAATATAAAAAATATATATATATAAGAGCCTGATGAAAGTCATCTTCAATGCAATTTCCCTGTAAGTATGATCCATGAATGGTATCTATACCAGTGGAAAACGTTCTTCTTTTGCAGTAGAGCTATACTACTCCAAATGCCTCTTGTCCACAAAGAGGCCTCAGGTTGCTGTAGTAAAAATATTTCCAGGTACTCTGTTATTCTGAAGTCAAAAGCAATTTCATTTTTCAGTCATACTGCATTACAACACAGGAGAACCTGCAGTTACATAGTTAAAGATAGTAGTGGTGCAGACTCCTAGTTGGAAGAAGTCCATAAGTATGTGCTTAAGTCTCTCTTTACTCAGGAGTTTGATAGAAGCGAGGCACATGCTTGAAGAATATTAACAGTTTATTTTTAATGTTTGTCTTAAAAACTTTGTTAGTCTGTATTCAGGTTTGTGTTTGAAAGAAATCACACTTAACTAGGATGTTAGAAGAAGGTAGATCATTAGATAATACAAATAAGTCATTGCAGTTCCACCATCTTCATTATAGTGAAGAATCTATCACCTGAACCAAGATATTTTGTACATTTTATTCTTACCTCTCCCTGATGATAGAATCACTTGCTTTTCAGAGAGCTGATTAGTTTATTTATGTTTTCTCACAAAATATTTTTCTAGTGTTTACACTTACTATTTTATTCTAACAAAACCAAATGTTTATCCCTTTACTTTCTATCTGATATATTTCAGTGAAGTACATATGTGCTCGGATTACCATGTGTCAAATGTTACTTCTTTTGCATTTTTCTATTAAGCTGTGTAAACCATATTTAATAATCTTTTATCAGTCTTCTATAGGAAGAATAAAGTTTTGTTCACACAAGATATTTGTGGGTTATTAAGCTTTTTTATAAAGTGAATTAAAGTCCATCGTGTACGCATAACTCAGTTTAAAAGCAGTTTGTTTCAGTTTAGCTTAAACAGATGTCAATTTATGCTACATTGAAAAATGCCTCATTTAAACTGCAATAAAATTAGCTGCACAACTTCAGTCATTGGTTTAGTTAAATTAGTTGGACTTATCGCATTTGATTGAACCAAGATAACAGTGTCATAGAATCAAGAATGAAATTTTAAGCTAACATGCAGCATGTCATCTGACAAACATTTCAGTTTCAGCAGCAGATATCTACCAGTATTGCTAATTATCTTGCTACCTTGGGCAGTAACTAATAAAGCCCAAGTCTGAAAATGGTTACTGCGCAAAGCAATTGCACTGTGCACATGAGACCTCACAGCATGTTACAAAGATCTACCAAATTCTTCATACCAAGTTGAAATACTGGATTTGAGCAGTCCTCAAATGCTAAGAGGTGTTTTAAATAAAGAACTGAGTCCTATGCAGATCCTTTTTATGACAAGGAATTGATTTGGGAGAAACATCTTTGTTTTCGGAATCATTTTTCATTGGTCTCAGTGAGCTTCCATTGAAAAGGGAGAGCATTACTATGAGTCTTCTAAGGATTTTCTAAAGTCATGGGTATGTATAACCCTAGCCCAGGTGATAAAAACTCACTACTGATGTGACTCATTGTTGCTTAAACTGCATTTTTAACCAGACTGAAAGCTTGCTGAAAGGATGGGTGAGAATTCGGCTGAGCAAAACAGTTAGCAAAGAGAGTCGCTGATTACAAACAGGAGAAATGAGGAGCCCTTGACCTTATCTTCAGCTTTGGGCTCCCTGGAATCTGGGCTCCAGTGGAATCTGCCACCAGCTTTCCCTCAGGTTCTTGATGACGAAAATGAATTCAAGTACATGCTGAGGCAGCACTTTGTTATTACTCTAATGTATTTGCAAAGATACAAACTTTTGCAGAGGTACATCAGATGCTAGAATCAAACTGCATCAAATTTTAGTTTAAACAGGCAGAATAAATAAACATTCACAGAAGTTATAATTATTCAGACTCTATGAGTGGATACATGGTCTATTACCACAGTTCTTTGTACTGTTTTTCCCAAGCAATCTTTTGAAATGATCAAATAAATACCTATCATTAGTAGTTACCATTTTTTCAACTACTGAAGCCTGGTAATTCAGATGTCATTCAAAAAAAAAAAAATTGTGACTGGACTCAATGCATTTTTGTTTTATTTATGTCTGCAGTTTGAAAACACACTGCTTTTCATAAAATGAAACTTTTCATCACAAAGAAATGACAGAAAGCACAAATTCTCTAATATTTCACTAATATATATTTTCATTCAGCTGAATAGGGCTGCTATGAGTATTAAGCCTTTCACAAAGCATTTCTTTGCCTACTTAAGTTATAAACTAAGCACCATAGTACTTTTTTTCCCACTACATACAGTTAAACAACTACAGAAAGTTTGAACATATGCACTCATTTGCATATATCTGCATACATTCATATGCATAAATACACATAACGCAGAAGGTGAAACTCAAAGCATGTAAGAAACTGAAATTCTCTTCAAGGGCTGTGGTAGCTTTGAAGGTAACTCACCGAGCTGTGAGGTAAACCAAGTACCACATAAATGTATATACTTTTTTTCTTAAAAAGAAGAAACACTGCCTTGTAAGCAGATTGCAATTAATACACTACCTTGTGAGCTTGCAAGGTCTAAACTAAGCACAGGGTTCTTTTTTGTTCTCCACCTAGTTTGTGATCCTTTTTTCAGAAGGAGGAACTCTGCTATTTGGAAATTCCATTTACAAGCATTTTCATATCAAAATAGATATCTTCACATGAAAGTCAGAAGAACCTTTTTTTGAAATATGTCCTTTTTAAGTTTTTCAAAGAATTCTTTTCTGAAAAAGTAAGCACCTCATCAGCTCCCACAGACACAAATCTTCAAATGCTGTTTTTGAAGAATTGCATTTAAAAGTAATGTTCAGTCGTATACCAAGTATGAGAAGCTGGGAAAAAGTCTTTGAATTTGAACTACAGCTCATCCTAATCTGGTTAAAATTATCTTCAACACCACCTGTCATTATTAATGCAGGAAGAGAGGAAGAAAAATAACTTCAGCCCAGCTATATTATTGCAAATAAGGTCCATCTGCTTTTCACTGTTCCATCATATAATAATAGCAGTTATATTTATGATGGATTTAGGATTTTTCCTGTAGTAGATGAATGTGTAACTGCTTTTATTAACATTTTTTTTCCTTTGAAGACGTTCCACTATTTTAGCAGACTTTTTACCTAATTTTTAATGTGGAATCCTCAGTCTTTGATCTATTCCATTGCTAGGTAAATTATGTTTTTCAACTAATTAAATTTTTATTTTATATCTATACATCTATACCTATATAGATAGATAGATATACATGCATAGATACACTCTATTTAGCTTTATGTGGTAAATGGTACAGCTGTGAAGAATCTGATTTAAGGCATAATGGCTAGAAGAGCCATCTTATAATAGTCATGGTAAAATATTCATTATCGGCTTCCTTGAAGAAACACATTAAAAACATAAAACCTACAGGGTAAAAATTTCTAAAAGAGAAAGTAAGGATGTTTTATAAAAGCAAATGAAAAGGTAAAACTTAAGACACAAAATGCTTGCTGTTTTCATGGGAAGTGTTCAAATCACAGGAAGGAGATTCAAAGTAAACAATGAGTATGTCTACATTAGCCATTAGGTAGCGGTGTGGTGCATCAATCCAGGGCCTGTGGTGTGATTTATTCTTGGCTTGCTCTCTGCTGTGCATGAATTTGAGTGACTTTGTATGGCCCCCTAAGAGTATTATTGCAAGAACACTCATCATTAAGATTTTAAACAGAACCAAAAAAAAAAAAAGTAGAAGTTGTTATCTGCAGCAAAAGATATCATTAAGAAATTGTAATTCATGTCCAGACTAGAAGAACAGAAAGAATATAATAACTGGTATAATAACTGGGAATTTAAATGCAAAAGGATGACAACACAGGCCAAAGAGAGAGTGTACTTTGTAAATGCATTAAACTCTGAAAAAAAACCCTTTTTTTCAGATTCATTAGAAGAGCTGAAACAGACAAATACCTTCAGTGCCTATAGATGTCAGTGTGTTGTATGAGCACTCAGAGAAGACAAGATCACAGCAGAAAAACAAGACTAATCTTTTCTTTCTAATGATGATTACTACAAGGATTTTTTTTCTTTCATTTTTTTCCTTTTTTTTTTTCTTTTGGGTATGACTATAAAATGTCAGACTGGAAAGCCAATAGAATAGATTTTAGAATAAAGTGATAAAGTAAATCCATACATGATAAACTAGAAACAACTCACCTGAACTTTATTACATTCGCTGAAGAATGAGCACAAATAGTATATGTGAATATTTGACACTTCTAAACTTTTCCTAATTTCTACACTAGAAAAAAAAATCAGGACAGTCAGAACTGGAACAGAGACAGGCGACAGAGTTGCAAGACACTGCAATGCTGAATAACTGAGCAATGAAATGACAGATTAAATTCAGTGTTGATAAAACCTGACAGTAGCTTTTAATCTGTGTATTTCTAGTTCTTCTGGTCAAGAAAGAGGACTTGGGGGATAGTTTTTCAAATCTCAGCACTCAGAGGTGCTTAAAAGACAAAATGAAGTGCTAGAATGTATTAGAATAGAGAACAACCCAAAATGTCACGATTTCACTTTAAAGCCATAGCCTTAAATATGCACAGCTCTACTTAGCTGATCTTCAAGTATATGAAGCTGAAAAAAGACCTTGAAAAAATGCAGAAAATGGGATAAGGCTGATCAAACAAGTGGAATGGCTTCCATAAGAGAAGACCTATAACTGTGGCAGGAAAAGTTGATAGGCTGTGACTCTACAGCCTGGAGAAAATGGGGCTAGAAAGTTGTACACAGTGAGAAATAGGATGAAGAAGGGAATAGCAAATTATTTTTTTCCTTATATCTTCTACTAGGATTCCTAAATAAATTTGAAACAAAAAAAAACAAACAACCAAACCAAAACAAACAAAAAAATTAAGTACTTTCTTTTTACTCCATGCATTTAATCTGTGGAATTCACTGCTACCAGGTTCTTTGAATGCCAGAATTTTCAGTGGACTAGAAAAGCCACCACAGAAACTTACAGAAGAAATGTTTGTTACAGGCTACCAAACAAAATAGAATGGAAGCAAATCCTTGTTCAGACTGTTCTTAAAAGAGCGATTAGCTGAATCCATGAGGATACACAGGGAGAAATGTCTGCTTGTTCTGCTGTAACAGGCACTGCCTAACCACAGACACAGACAAAATGTGCATTTGCAGAGATTTTTTACATTCTTATATCTTACATGAGGTAGATAAAAATAAAGAAGATGAATACCATCTCCAAATATAGGTGATAAGAAACCCAGATTTGGAAGATTTGCTCTCACCACTCAACTCTAATCCACTTGATCTATTGGAAGGTATCACATGCACTGGTAGAAGTGGTTGGGGCAGGCTTAATAATAAGAAGCATTTCTCTCAAAGGTCATTAGCAACTGCTTCAGATCAAATCAAATATTGACGTTTCTTTGAATGAAACTTCCATTTTTCCCATGATCTCTGTTGTGACTGACTCATTGTTCTTTCTTCTTGCTTCGCATGCACTAAGAATTTTCATGCTAAACTTATGCAGCAGCACAGATTCTAAATAATTTTAATTTTAATTATTAAAATCCATATTTATAAAACTCCCATTCCATGATCTGGGATCTTTAAAGGATTTAACCATCAAGAAAATTACAACAGGCTTTTTTTTTCTATGATAGGGAATACTTTATTGTGAGATTCCTTGCAGCAAGCCCTACCTCCTGAAAGGATCAAAGTATTGGAAAAAAAAAAAATAAATCAGGAATCTAAATGCAAGGGATATAAAGTAAATAACTTGACATGGCTCACATCTTATGTCAGGTTCTAAAAGTAGTCACACTTATCCATGGAGGATCAATTCCAGAAACACAAGGTGAGCAGTATGAATAGCACGTGACTTCAACCTCACGAGCCATGGGACAGGTAACTAACCACAGGAAACATGGCAATGCAGAGACTGAAAAGCTGTCTTGCAGGAAATGAGATGATGAACAGTTAGGGCTATGTACAAACATCTTGAACTTCCCCTAAGGGTAACCAGTATTTGTTGGAAAAGAAGCAGCACCACTGAAGTATACGACTAACATTCCAGAGTCTGTGAAGGAGAGCAATACAGTTTTTGTTACCTGTTGCTAACATGGGAATAACTCATTGTGGTAATGAGTTTCTTAAATTACTGAAGCAAGGTCAGTTCATAAGAAAAGAATCAACAGGATTCAAGTTCCTGATCAGGCTTTCTTTTTGGCTATTTCTTATCTTTAAGGTCTTGCAAAAACCTGCTAAATTTTGTGACTAAGGAAACTACTTTGACGGGGTATTCTTTTATCAGTACTTTGGTTTTAACTAACAATTTGCATTTAATTACATTCAGGTGAAGCAGATATAAACTACAAACGTGCAACAGCCAGTTTGTTTTGGCTTTAGGTCTGATATATGAATTTTCATTAGTAGGATTGACATTTCTCTGCTATTCTTGAAAAGCTTTTCATAAGGATGGATAGAGTTAACTGCAATGACGCAAACAATTTTAAGCAGTAAAAGAAACTATGAACAACCTAAAAAATGCTAGAGAGACCTTTCTTAATCATGTTAAGAAATTCTAAATAATCATATTTAATGAAATAAATGTATATCAGAGAATGCTGAGTTACTCACAATCTTATTCCATAAAGATTACGTACTGAAATCACATGGTACTGTTAATTGATGCCATTTGAAATAAAATCTCCTTCCATCCAAAGCCCTGAACAGTTACTGAATTTTTAACTTCATATTGCAAACTCAAAACACAGTTAGTATTCTAATAATTTAATACATATCTCCTGAAATTTTCATGTCTCCTCTGCAGTGATGTCAGAGAGGCTAAAACATATAGAAAAAGCTGAGTTCTCTACTGCTAAAGGGATGTTATCTTGAAAAATCACCGGTGATTTCTCCCCCAGTTTTTGAAAGCTTTTCAGTAGAAACAAGACAGTAACATACCAGAATATAGTGGTTTTGTTGATTTTCTCAGGCTAAGGATACTTTGTCAAATGCTACTACTACAAGTCACATTTCAAATCAGTTTCATATAAATTAGAAGGCGGGTTTTGTTCACTTTCATATTTTTTGAGGAATAAAATTTATATTTTTTTTTATAACTGACTGAGAGACAGAAAGGATTCTGAATTAATTTAACTTCATGAATTTGAAATAGTGTCAACTCAATTTAAGAACTGTTGGAAGAAATCATTATTTTACACTTAAGCTTCAGTGAATCTGCTACTATGCATACATGAGTGGCAGAGCAGGGGTTTTCTCTGTTCCTGAGAGTATATCCAAATAATTCTTTGTGGAATGTTGTAAACTACAGGCCTTATTTCATATTAAGGGAGTAGAAAGATTTATTATAGCCTTTTGTTGAATCTCACTCAAATGTGTGTCAGATTCCTGACAAGCCTCCAATTTTGGATAATTCTTTTAGTCTGTTTGAGCATTTTCCACATGCCTGATATTTACAGGTCCTGGCCTGCCATAAATAATACATTTAATAATGTTATTACAACAAGATTTTTATGGCAATACTATCTTCATTGTAATGAAGGCAGACCAGGAAAAATCTAACTTTTGAAATAACTTCCCTGAATTATCTATTTGAAATGGAGAAGTTCCTACTCAAGTTGCTGGGAAGACCTACTCACAAGCACCAAGTGACTGTGTCTGTAGGAGGTGTGACTGAAATGTGGGAGACTCAGATTAAGTACTCAGCTCTGAGTCAGGAAAAAAGCTCCATGTAAATGACTCCCCCCAGCAGTCATCTGCACCTCAGGAGTATCCCAGGGGTGATGTTTCTGGATTTGATCAGTTAATCTGTCCAAAAGCTGTGAAATGCTATAAAAATGAAGGTTTATTAAAAATTGCTGTCTTCTCACCAAAGAAAAAAAAGCAAAACCAAAAAACAAACCCCAAAGAACTGTAAAAAAACAAATCAAAAAGCCTGAACACCAACAAAAACAAAGAGTTTAAAATCCTGAAAAAAATTTTATTTTATTTTTTTTTTTAACATGAAAAAGAACTGTTTTCTGTCACAATCGGGATGAAATATCAGTATCAATTTGGACCAGGAGAGACCAGAGTGTGTTGAAACCTGTGGTATTTTCGAGGTTCAGCTTCATCTTCAAACGAGGCTAAATGTGATGCACTCTTTTACTCAAACTGGATGAACTCAAGATATATGATATACCAATAAGGCAGAGTTGTATTTGGAAAGTTTAGCCTTGTTGTAGATTTTGCCTAATCTGATTGCTAATGTGTTCTATAAACCAAGGCACTTATTGGCAGAAATGTACATGATATATATTTCTTCCCATAAGCCATCTAATATAAACCAGTTGAAGCAAAAAAAAAAAAAAAGGGATCAGTTCCTTACTTTAGAGTCTTACTGAATTACAAATGACAAACAACTTTTTATTGTGCTCCTCTCCACCATGGCTTCTGTGAAGGTTTCAATTCACCTGAATAGTAACAGTTTTAACCAATACAGTGAAGATAGTGGATTCATATCATCACTCCACTAGCTGTTTTTCCTTTCTGACAGGCTTCAGTCACTTCATTTTCTCACATTTCTGGCTCAACAGCTCAGAATGAAACTGGGCTGATGTTGCAGCAGGAATTGTTCAAGGTTTTCTTTATAAATTTATTTTACTTTGCAGGCTTCATATTTATAAGCATCAATGGTTATTTTTCTCCCTGCTTTTCTGAAGCCATAGGATTAATACACAGGATTTTGCTTTGGAGGCTTCAAGGCAAGCATATTAAAGTGACTGCTACACAGTAAATATAACATCAATTTCCACTGGATTTTCAGATGTTTACAATTTAAACTAGCAGGAAGGTGCCTCTCAGAAAACTGAAAATTTTATAGTGCAATTCAAATTCCTACTGTTACCCTTTAATAGGTCATTTTTCAATATCATATCAAAGGCCTGAAGGCCACTTTTTATTTACCATAGCAAGAACATACATAGATACCTTAATCATTCCTCATCCTTTTAGGACTCCACTGCAGATGTCAATTAAATTGCAAAACCAGAATATTTACTTGTCAGAAATCAGCATTTGGCCTGGCTATGGAAAGAAAGCATAATATATTTAACAAGGACGTGGTGATGATTGCTACTATTAATTGTTTTGTTGTCTTGTAATTTTTTTATTACAGGTTAGGTCATTATTGTACATTTCAACAGAATGAGCTACCCAAAATGAAGCACTGATGTGACAGATCTCTCGATGAGGAGTCAACGTGATCCTGGAAAAGATGCATTTTGTTCTGGCACTGTGCATGTTATCTCCAGTTAAAACTTCCCAGCATATTTTACACAAAACACTTCTAGTTCTGTGTATAGAAATTAATATGCATTTAGCATGTGTGTTTTTAGAAGGAAAATAAGATTAAGTTATACAGATGCATTCTATACATCCTGGTGATATTCAGGTGACAAATGGCAGAGATATGTGATGAATTCCATCTGCCTTCCAGTTTATGTGTTGATCTTTTTTTATAGCACCCACCACACTAAGTGTGAATTACACATACAGCTCTGAACACTCCACCTGCACTCTGCCCACTACTGCATTTCTTCCAAGATTACTTGTAGCATATCACACCTCTACACAGTGTGAAATGTTTGCCATTTTTATTTCTAAAACTCTTCTTCTAAGGAGTTGTTTCTCTCTTCACTGAAAAGTTACAGTTGTTTAAGAGGCAACACAGGCTACACAGAAAGTGAGATCAGGGAGGAGCTTTAGCTTTTACACTTTGCAATGCTGTACACCAAAACAGAAGCTACATAAATTCCTGTAAGGAGCGTGACTTTGCTTCCAGTGGCAACCACCATTTCACTTTGTGCAGCCTAAGGATACTGCCATTTTTTCTCTCCAATAGCTGTCTCTGCAGTGTCATTTGAAGTGCCTAATGGCTACATGGCACTGTCTGGCACATGCTATGTAATAACTCCTAGTAACTAGCATGCTAGCATCAAGGACTTCCATGGAAACTGTACCTACCTTGCAATATAGCTTTTCACCTATTATCATCCACATTACTCTCATTCATGCAAAACCATTTATTATTAATCTGAAAACATACTACAGCATTTAAAGTACAATGGCCTGAAGAACTCAGGTGCTGCTTCACCACCTGTGTGTTGCAGGAGTTCTCAGCTATTTAGATTGACCACCATTGTATATTTCATATACTGACACCTGCAGAGCTTTGTTTGGCCACCTGCTTGGTGTGCCAAGCATTACAGCTACATACACATCTCACACCCAAATTTGGCACTGAGAAAACACAGCTTTCACTTGGTAGATGGTATTTATCAGGTCTACATATCTGTTTTACTTAGGGACAGGAAGACCTATGATAGAAGTTCACCTGTAAAGTGTAAACATTAATTTTAACACCTTATTTAAGCCCATTTACTTTGTTCAGTAATAAACTTGTGTTTAATACTATTTAAGCTCATTCTTATGCAGAGATGACACACTGCGTTTTGCTGTTTTAGGGATCCAGACTAGACTCCCCAGCACTGTCTAAATATCTCCATTCTGGAGAATGGCATTTGGCAGTTAGTCACTTATTCATGTGTGATCTGATGGGAAAGAATTGATGCCATAAGTATGCAGGGGATCGCTGCATCTACCTCCTGTCAACATCTTCCCCAAAAGGCAAGGACAGTTTGCTTTTATAGCTCCTCACTGGAAAGAAGAGGCAGTTGGCAGAAATGCAGCTGTTATAAAAGAGAAGTAGTTCACAGGGTCCATCTTTTACTGGTATAGAGATTTAATTCCCCGTTAATACTCTAGATATTTGCAATGGCAATTTGGGATCTCACAGTGGCACCTGTGGCCAAATGTCAGTACTTAAACCATGTGTACTCTGAAGTTCTTCTAACAGTCTGTCATTAAGTATAACCTGACACAATTTAAGTCACGCCAATATGAGATGAAGACTGTGCTACTGCAAAAGCATTTTACCTTGAAAAAGCCTTAAATAGCATTTGGGCAACTAAATATACATTATGGCTCTGAGGTCTCAGTTTCCAGAGAGTGCAAACAAATTCTTTCCATCCATACCACACTCAACAGTAAGAGCATCCGGTGTCTCTTTTTATGACATAGAGCAGCTTCAGAAGCTTCAGAGGAGAACATGTGCACACAGGTATCCAGTCATTCTCTGGTGCATTCTTCCAGCTTTCAACACTTCGTAGGTTACAGAATGATCTGCTCTTGTGCATCAAGAGCCTCTGACACAGCTGTGAAACATGGAAACTGCATAAGAATGCAGAGCATTTTTACAGTCCAGGTCAAGCAACAGCTCTCCCATGGGATGGTGTAAGGATTTAAAGCATGCAGTTGCCTGTCTCAAAGCACTGTCAAGGTCACAGAAGGAGCTATAAGATAAGCCACCACAGCAGAAACTTGAGATAAGCACAGATGGCAACATCAGGAAGGTTCTAATTCCTGCCCTAATAGAGGTGAAGATTTGGTTAGCACACCGGACAAAAATAACCAGTGTGCAGACTCTGAGAGAGGAAACAAGTGCTTATGCCCATGTGAGCCCATGTTGTAGGAACATCTGCAAGCACCCCGTGGATACCCAGAACTTGAACTGTATAAAGATAGTACCACTAGAAGAACAACTCTGGGACCCCCACCACTGAGAAGACTAGGGTGAAAGAGGACCAGCAGCATGCCACAGGATCCATGGGAGGTAACTATCTTCTGCCTGATCTCTCCATCTCTCTCTCTCTCTCCCTCCCCCACCCCTCTGGCCCCCATTTTTTTTCCTATTTCTTTCTATCTCTCTACCTCCCAATCCATAATATTGACTTCAGCATATGATCTTGCCTGCACCTTAATTCGGGTAGAGGCGTCTTTTAATAATCGGATCATAACAGGTGGGGGCAACTGTCAGTGACTTGACAGTCTGTCATCCTTTGCAATCCTTAACTCACTGGGGTCTCCTTACTTAGACACTGATCCCACATCCTATCCTTCCCCACCCCTTCCCACACAAATGCAGTCCCATATCAAAATACCACGAGAGAGTCCCACTGAAGCTATATGCGTTTACTTTTCATCTTGTCAGGGGTTTATGGCACAGAAGGTTGAGATATGCTTTTATAAAAAATCCGTCAAATACCACAGAATTACACTACTATGGAAATCAGTATGAGGGAAGAAAAAATGTCCATTTTTATATGTATATCTCAAAGCAATCTCCTCTAAAAAGTTACTAACAATTTATAGTTGCAAGATTACTTGGCTTAAATTTTATCTCTTATTCCAACTTTATCTTCCATTTCTCATCTTAAAGTGCACATACTTTTCAATTAAAATGATATATACCAAATAATTTACATTTAATTCCTATGGCTAACTGCAGTGCAGTTAACATTGAGATGAAACAGCTGAAAAAATTTCAAACTAATTTCAGCAGTAAAAAGATTCTTGCAAACACTTCTTAACAGGAAAAAGCTACATGGCCAATTTTGACAGCCAAACAGCTGCTCTAGAAAGATATGTCAAGGTTTTTAATGAGAGAAAAAAGATACCTTTTAATTACAATTATCTAATTATTTTGTATCAGTATTGTCTCAGATGTGTAAATATAGCAACTATTTGCTTCTGAAAATAAGAACTGGCAGTAAAAAGAGGTCTGTTTTCTATTCAGATTACTTGCTAAAATGCCCATCTGTGTTACATTTTAATTCACAAAACAGCATATCTACTTATATATTCACATATAGTGTTTTAAATTAAAGATTACTTGTCAAGTCCATCTAATTTTATAAAGGTATAATTTAAATTTTATGGATTCTTGAATGAATATTTTTAAACTTTAGAGGTTGTGGCTATGACAAATTTTAAAAGCAATTAATGAATTAAGAAGCAAACTCATTATTTTTCCTGATAGACAAGAAGCAATATTACTTGGGAGGCAAATTATAAAATGTTTCCCTTAATCTGGGGGACCTCAATTACTAATTTTCAGAGAAACCAATTTTTTTAATGTTACTTTAGCATTATGTAATAGTCAGAATGGAGCCTCTGAATGAGTTTCCAATGCCAAAATTCAACAACTCACATAGAAAATTAATTTCTTTAGGATAAAATACTATTACAGAATTGTCCACATTGTTTATAATTCGGAGCATTTTCATTCTTTTTTTCCCCCCTCTTTCCTCAAGAAGTAATCCTGGAAAAAGTTAAGCTAAATTTGTCTCCGCTAATTGGATTTTCACCTGATAACTGATGTGGCTGAAAATCGGTTCATTCAGTCATTTAATCCTTGTGGTTTTACTCAAATCAACACCGCAAAACAATATTTACATATGATAACATATATGCTAGAAATCACACGGAGGGTTTTGCATAATTGTGATTTTAAAGATGTCATCAGCAGCATACGGGAAAGCACTGATGATTTAATTACTTATTTTTTAATTTCTGTAAATAATATTTCCCTTTCTGTAGCCAGTTACAAAAGTTTCAGTCTAATCCATTTTACTCTGCTACCTGAGTTGGAAATTGAGGATAGCAGATATTTATTGGCAAAGTAAAACTATTCGTAAGGGTCTAAAAGCGGAATAATATATTTTTTTAGAAAATAATATTTAAAGAGCCACAGATGAATACATTACTAGTTGTTGGTTTATGGTAAGCTTTTGCCCATTTGGAGAATATAATTTACACAAAGCAAAATCACTGTTATAAGAACGACCAATACACTAAAATTAATGGAATTATTTTTTCTATAAGGAAAATGGAGGAGAGATATTTCTGTCGAGATATCTCTTAAAAAAATACTATTTGAACTGAATAGTACTGAAGCCTGGCTGAGTTTTATTTGTCCATCTGAAGCAGCCCAGTAAAGCAATGCCAGATGCTCATGTTATTTCACTCCTAAATTGAATTTTAGATTTGAATCAGCTAAATACCTATTGCACAGTTTGTTTTTGAAGCATAGTCTGTTGTCTAGGAGACCTAAACAACATTCATTTTTCCTTTCAGCACATAAGAAATTAGTCAGATCCAGTATGCTTGACATGTTGAAAGATCACAGATAGGCCCCTTGCGACTCTTTCAGGGAAGATGCTGTATAAATGCATTGCATTGTTACTGCACTGAAGAGACTGTTTAAATTCTCCATTGCTCATAGGTCAAAACCAGCACATTTTGAGACACAGATCTTATGTCACTAGTGAAAGAGTAAAATATTGATTCTTCATTATATAACTTTCTTCAGCTACTGCACTATGTTGCATTCATGTGCTTTGAGGGAGATTATTCCTTTCTCATTCCATAAATTTATAAAACAGTACAATCTGGCATAAACAATGCTTATCAAAATATGTGGCTACATTCAGCACATCTGTGTCTATTTTTACTTTTCTTATGGATTGAATATAAGCTTCTGATGTTTAACAAGTGTTTTTACAGAGGCTGAAAGGGGTGATGCTGCTGTAATGGAAATGGATTGTTGGTGAGAACAGCACCTGCAAGTGAATACTGTGTTTAACCCCAAGAAGAAATTATAACTTCTCAACATATCTAATGTAATACACTTTGAGATATCTTCAAAGTGTCATGTCTCCTAACTGAACTGCATAGAATCCCTGACTTGAAGAATGAAATATGTGACAGATACTGATTCCGAATTTATAATTTTTATTTTTTAACATGAGATCCTCATGCTGTTTATCACTGAGCTGAGGCACATCACCTTTGAGGATGAAGAGAATAAAGTGATTGTCCATCCTGTCTTAGTCCTGATACTCTGCTGAACACAGACTGAGAATTGCCAATTAAGCCTAATTGTGATAAATTATGTTCTCTTTATTAAAGATAATGGGGGACTACTGCCTAACAGGTAATAACCCTAAACCACTCTTCTAATTGTGGTTAAAACCTCAGGTTAGATTTAAATGACCATAGATGTGACATGCCAGTGCTCCATCATCTAGACCCTTATTGCAGTATTCTCATTACATACACAATTAATTTTGGCACAGTGTTAGACATTATTTGCCATAAGTATGGCTGACTAGACTTTCTACTGCATTGTGAGTTCTCATTTGAGTTTTCATTTGAACTCTATTTACATTTGAACTCTATCTGAATCTATGCTAAGAAAGACGGAGAGGTAGGAAATGCTTTTTCGAAATGCATTACGTCCTCCTTTTCTTGCCTTAAGACAGACCCTGTAGCAAACAGCATTCTGAAATATGGAAGAATTTTGAAAACATCCAAGTATAAACTTTCCTCCATATGAGAGAAAAACCTAGCCGAGAAAGACCAATCATTCCTGGACTGATCAAAACACAGACAATGGCAAAAAAAGCCCCAAACACTTTTCTAATTGGAAAAAATAATTCCCTTTAGGCAAACATATACATTAAATGTACCCATAAAATTATTCTTTGGAAATATTTCCCAATTTTCAACAAAACCCAGTGTTTCTAAGAGCCATATTTCCAGTCTTTCACTGTGAAGATGAACATACCTCTGTGAATTTTAGAAAATAGATTGCCTATGTCAAAATTATCCATTGAGATAAAAATGATACTACAATAACCAGGTATTCAGTAGCTCCAAAAACATGTCACCAGCACTCTAATATGTAGGAATGAAACTTCAGAGACCTTTTTTTCAAAATTTTCATCCAAAGTGTTAATTGGTTTTCCCAAAGTCAAGCAGCAGCAAAAGGGTAAAAAGAATAGAGAGCTTTGTTCCCTTAGATTGCATATGTGTTATTGAAAATAATTTGTCTACATAAAGGAAGATACATTATTGTATTGATAATCTGAGGAAAACTCTAAATGAAAGTGTTCTAATTTTGAACATAACTGGATCATATTTCACTGACTATGCATATGTAGAGGGAACTTGAAAAATCCCAATAAAACTACTACACCTACTCCACAGAACAATTCAGGTTGCATTGAGGTTATGATTTTAACTGGCTTTTTCACTGATGGTTTTGCTGACATATTTTAAAGGCCTTCTCTATTGCTTCACAGCTGGGCTACATCTATTTTTCATGCATCACTACAAACTCCTACACTGTGCTCCTAAATGGCAGATTTCCAACCCTTAAGCAATTTGAAACATATACACCTGAAGTTCTCAAACACCATAAGGCCATTTAAGAAGTACAGTGATCTTGCTAAAAATTGCAATAATAAATTTAAAAAAAACCCCCTTTGCTATAAATACCTTTACATTATGCAAAAGGATGGATGCAATTCTGGAAATTAGCAAATCACCAAATAAATAGCATAAATAAATAAAATTTCTCTAACAATCTGTTCTATAAAAACACCTTTTAATGTCTCTGAACAATTATTTCTTCATTCTGCTATGCATTCCCCATTCCCTTCTTATTTGTTAACAAACCTCCAATGTTTCCTCCAAAGCATTTTGCATCACAAAACCCATGTTCTGTCTCTACTAATATATCTCTCATCTTATTTTACCACCCAGATGAATATTTTCTGATAAAATGCTTTACCCTAAATATGCATCAGAATATTCAGCATTTGCAGTATTAGACTCAGTGACATAAAATAAATTTATATTTCTATATTCCCTTAATATTTGTGTGAAAGATTATGTATACATTGAGTGTGGAACATGATTGGGATTGAGAGATGAGTTTATCAAAGATTCATATTTTTGCTGTCAGATTTTTCCTTTTTGTTTACTCCAAATTTAAAAGGTATTTTCAGTTAACTAAAATTCAGCTTCAGGTTTCAGCACTTAAAAGTCTGAAACAGTATATAATAACATTCTGATTTTCCTCTTCTGATATGGATAGCATAATTTAATGATTCAGATCCTTTTTTCTCTGACCTACTTTTAAGAGAAGTTCCAGTCTCTTAAGCTCAGGGCATGTTTTTGAGTTTGTGATTTGAAACTAATTTTAAAGAACAGGAACATAATACTAGTGGTTTAGAATGAGTCAAGTACAAGCACATGCTATCACAGTTTCTTTAAATCTACTTTCTACTAATGTTTATAATTTCTGAGTTACAGAGCAATGGCACAGTAAGAATATTTATAACTGGCTTATATTTCAGATAAAAGGATCCATGTGTTACCTTTTTCTTTCCAGTTTCTTTCCAAAAGGCACTGTCTTTGTTATGAGACTGGTGCTTCTTAATTACCCACAATGTGTTAACCATTGTCTAAAATCTGATTCATGGTACCAGATGAGCTTAGGCGCTTGTGGAGACCCATCCTCTCCACAGCAGTCCTAAGAAATGAGGGAGGAAAAGGCTTCTCATCAACCAAGCAAGGAAAGGAAATTACCTACGGAAAGGAATGAAGATGAGAGAGCCAGAGTCTTCTGTAGGCTCAAGTGAAAGATGAAGAAGCAATGGACCTGAATTATAACGTTCAACAATGGGAAGTCAGAGTTTCTGTACCTGAGATGGGGCAACCCAGGATGTATGGACAGAAAGGGGGGTGAGATGCTGGAAAGCAGTGCCACACAAAGGGACTTGGGGGTCCTGGTTGATGTAAAGTTAAATATGAGTCAGCAGTGTCCTGGCAGCCAGGAGGGCCAACTGTGTCCTGGGGTGCCTCGGGAACACCATCATCCTGGACATCCTGCTACAGCTAACCCTGCCTGAATGGGGGGGGTGAGTGTGGAGTGTGGGATGTGTGGACTAGATGACTTCCAGAGTTCCCTCCCAATTTCACGTCTTCCGAGATACTGTGGTTCTATGAGTTGAAGTCACCCAGTTCTAAAAAACAGGATGATCCAGATTCTGATTTCAAGGGCACTGAAGAAAATCTTGGAATTCTGATGCCTTTCCCTGAAGTCAAATCAAAACAGGGAAATAGGTTTCTCAGAACGAGATTCACAGCCCCACACAAGCTTGGGCATTCATGGAGGTCTTAATTTCCAATTGGGAAATCAAAACAATTTTCTCCCTTAAAGAAAAGAACAAAATTAATTATTCCAGCCCATTGGGAAGAAAGTAACATGAATCAAGAAAATAAAAATGGATGAGCTTTATTTGAGCTTCTTGTGTGGGAAAAAATAACTCTTGGGTCTCCTCTGAGCAGACAAGCCTTTTTATACCACTGTTGAAATAGTCTATAAGTACTGGGATGAAAATTCATAACATTTCAGTCAATCACCTGCTATGTGAGTCAGAGAATAGTAAGCTGAGCAAATAGACCACCTACGCTGAGAGCTTAAATCACTCTAAAAGGAAAAAGCCTAAACGCTCAAAATTTAACACAGTCCAATAACATGCACTTCACTGAGGTTTGTTTTTTTCTTATATAAGGGACAGAGCAAGATACAGATCATAAAAAGATAAGTAAAATCCAACATTTCACTGAAGATTTAATACTCAGTTTTTTCCATTGCCAATGTAATCAGAGAAATAAAATTCCAACTACTACAAGCCAAGCATATTAAACAAGCAGAGTTTATCTTCCCAAAAAGCACTGAATTAATTGTCTTGTCAATATTAGTAGTCAAGTTTTATCCTTTAATGAGGAAAGTGTCATGAATTAGGAAAAGTGAAACATCTAGAATAATAATAATAAAGAAAATGAATGAATGACTAACCATAAAAGATATGTACAATTCTTTCTAAAAGTATGATGATTCAAGATAGAAAAGCAAAGCTAGAGAAACTAGTAAAGGTAGTAAAGCATAGTAAAGCCACTATGAAAATAAAAATACAAAAGCAAAAGACATCTCACAAAGAAACTACGTAAGTTTAGTATAATGACACAAATTATCTGCTGCAAAGTCAGCAAATAAATATCAGTAGAAAGTGCACAGAATTAACTCAGTGTAAGAGTGTAATTCTACCTTACTCATTTCTTCACAGTGTAGCATAATAAAGTCTAAACAGAATAAAAAGAGATCATCAAAAGCTCAGAGAAAGGCGGAGGAACAAAATGCCATAACACAGCCAGAAATAAACAAAGGCAATTAAAAATATACCATGATTTTGGAAACATTTTATGTTACAAATATACTCACTTGCTATGATAAAAATGCTCCATGAGAAGCACTGGCAGACTTAGGCAAGCTTGCTTTAGACAGAAATAAAAATATCTTTACTTTTAGTTGATTTGAAATGCAGCTGATGTTTTCTAGTGTAAATCATGAACACGAAAGGTAAAAGCTGAAGTAGGAAACAAAATTTTCAACTGAAAAAAAAGATTCTTAGTGCTCTTATTTTATTTCCAGACAAACAAACTATTAATAATGTAGCATTTATGAAAGAAGTGAAAATCTGTATCCTTCACAGCTCTGGTAATATACACTATGCACAGCAAGATTTCTAAGAAAGAATAGACATACCTACTAAAGAACACATTACCCCATTGACAAAGACCAAAAGGGTTTTTTTTAAATAGTTAAAAGCTACAAACAAGAGTCTTTCAGGTAAGACCTTCAATAGACTTGATAGTTTATATTAGGATGGCCAAGCATGTGCAGAAGCACTATGGTACTGTTGAAATCAAAGTGATTAAGACAGCCTAAAAATGATTCTCAAAAGAGTAGTTTGGTTAGGGTTAAAGACATTTCTAGATACAAGTGGGAAGGAAATCAGTCATGCTAAGTACCAACCAGTCAGTGAAGAATTAAAAGATGTGGCCAGCACCTGTCATTTTGAGGAACAAGGGGGACCCTCAATCCCTCTTTATTTTTAAATGCCTATTTTGGCCAAACCAAAATAATGGTATATAATGTGCATCAGTGATTTCTGGATATATCTGTATGTTTAGGCAGACAAAGAATTCTTGCATGTCATTGAATTTTCCAGCTTGTTGGAACTGGATTGTTACAAATTCTATGTGACAATCAAACCATTAGTTCTTGTTGCCAACAGAAGTGACAAATTTCCATTTACAAAAGAAGTTTGACATGAATTTGGTCTCTTGTCAGATTTTTCTCAACATCTTGCAAAAGGGAGCTGGACGCAAATTCACCAAATGAAATGTTTGCCATTGGCAAACATCAAATTGAAGAAATTAAGATATTTCATACAAAACTGCCAATTTCTACTAGGACTTTTGAAGATAGGGAAGGAGACAGTGCTCCTCAGATCCCTGTGGGCATCCACTCTTGGTTCCCACACTCTGAATTATAGGGCCATACCTTCAATCTCCTAAGTCTAAATGATCAAGAATTCTATGGCTTATAACAGGTTATGCTGAAGGATAGAGTATTACTATTTCAAAAGAGAATATTGCTGCCAAATCACTTTTTAGTAGGGCTGGAGGTTTAGGGTTGACTTTCCCAAGACAGAAGGAAAACCTGACATATCCCCCATGGCAGATGACTGCCATATCACCCTGTAACCCCAGTGCTACTGTGCTGAATGAAGAGCCAATGTTCCCGTGGACTGGCTCTCTGCCTGAACTGGTGAGAACTGCCCAGGGTGGCACATGCTTCATATCAGCAGATGACATCAAGGCTGTAGTGACATGTTGCCTTCCCTACTGTACATCATCAATATTACAGCAGTTATCCTCTTTGCTTCTCCCCTTGGTGGTGTCTGGATCATGCTCTGAGAAGCCTACTGCCAGGAATTGCGTTGGACTGCCAGGCATTTCAAATCTTTACCCCAAGCAGACTATTGATGTACATTGAGTCAACCTGAATGCTTGAATGAGCAGAAGTTCTTGTGGACAAGAAAGAAGACATGGGGAAGCCATGCAATGGGGACAGTGGGGATAAAGCCCACAGGGTACTGTGGGCTATGGATTTGGAGACAGGAGGGGATGGAGGCAATGCTGTTACATCTGCACCTATTATACCTGCATCTCTGAAACTAGCTAAAACAAACTGGAATAGCCAGAATTGTCCCTTGCCTCCTGCTGATGATCAGCATCCTTTATTTTATCTCCAGAAATATGTTAACCTAAGCAGCAAGTGTAGCTGAGAGATATGGACTCCACTTTGGGCCCTGACTCTTATTTATTAGGCTTTGTAGTGTGTATGGCATTGCAATATTCAAGTGAATTACACCTCACAGATAGGTATTTCATAGCGGTTTGCACCATCCAGTTATTGCCAGAACTGTGTCAGAGGAGTGGTGTATATGTATAACTAGATCTCGTATAATATAAATTCAATAAATCTAGCTCTGTGTAATTTCCTTACTGTTTGTTTATCAGGTGATATGGAAAAGACAGGACAAAAGTTATCCTTTCTCCAGAATTTTCTCTGCCATAAGCATGATGGCACCCTTACAGAAATCAACCATGTCAAGACATGCCTTTGCATTAAATGTTTACCTGTTGTTGTGGCCTCAGTTTTTTAATTTATTTTCTTATGTATTAAAAGAAAGTAACTTTCATAGGCTTCTTTTAATTTAAGAGAATAAACACAGTATCATTAGATAGTTAACATTCAAGGCTTCTGCTGGAACCAGGATGGTACTCTCTAAGGACTTCCCCAACTTTATTATAAACACTTCAGTCTTTCCTCACTGTTGATTCTGTTCTAATTCTTGAACACTATTGAAAAATCTAGACTATTAAGGCTCAAATAAATAAAGCATCAGCATACCTACTGTGGTTCTTTATCTAGCTGGACCATGTATTGGGTCCAATTTTCTTCTTTATGTATTATCCATTATGATTTTACTTCAAGAAATGGAGAAGTTGACATGTTACACCTTGAATTGCTGTAGAGAAAGAACACTCTATCACTAGAAAACAGAGAATACAATAAAGAAATCTGAGCTGTGATTCAACTACTAGAAAGTAAATTATTTGATCCCTGAGCCAGACACTTGTTCTTTCTCACCCTGTAAAGGACTTTCATGTTAGTCTATGTGAGAAAAGTGGAGTGATGCAATCTGATGACAGATTCACCTATCACTAGCTGTACAACTGCATAGAGATTGAAAATGGCTCAGCAGCTGCATTCTTACAAGCCAAGTTTTACAGCAGAACTTATATAATTAATCCATGAATAACTGTGACAGCAATTAATACCTTCTAGTAAGTTCTTTTTTTTCACAGGCTCTCTACCTGTAACAGCTCTTAAAGTTTTACTAGAAAATAAAATGGAGATAATGCCATGTAATCATGCACATATTCACCTGAAATACTGTAACTGAGCAAATCACAAGATATTTTATTCTTCCTGATGATAACTTTAATATGTAATATTTGTACAGGAGGAATGATTCAAGTACAGAAGGAAGGGTATTGCACTGCCTTCAAATCCTTTGGTTCTCCACAGACTTTGGTTAAAACCCCACATATTTGGGTTTTTTTGTCCTTGAGAGTACGAAATCAGAGGCAAAGAATAAGACTCTCATACAACAGGATGTTAAAAAAAAATACTGGAACCAGTGCCAGAAATCGTGGGCAGGCACTCAGGCAGGCAATTTGGAAATGCCCATGTGATACTCTTCAGCTATACATTCATCCTGCCGGATTATTTCAGTTCTGGTTTTCTTCTGCTGTTAGTCTTGGCAGCTTTCATAGCGGTTCTGTGACACAAATATCTTTCAAATGTGAACTGTGGTCTAAAACTGAAAATTCATTTCATCTTGCACTGCAGATCCCAAATCTCATTTAAGATCCAGAGTCTCAAAAAGGATACAGTTTATTTGAGAAATATGACAAAAATTAAAAGTGTGCCAGCTACCATCAGAGCTTTTTAAAGAATATTTCAGAACATTCTTCAAATTCAAATGCTGATTCAGAACATTTTAGAATAATGTATCAGATTTGTCTGATAGTTATAGTTAGGCAAGATGGGAAAATACTTCACTAGCACTCTCAGTGAAGATGGACACTTCTTCACGGAAGTGGAGAACAGGATAAATTTAGACAAAATCTTGGCTCAAATGAGAAATTTATGCCACCTCAAATTTTGGAAATCTTCATAAATCTACGATTTGTAGTTCATGCTTCATAGCTGAGGCTATGAGAAACACAAATCAATTTGAAATTTGAATGAAATTCAAAGGGAAATCACTCCTGAACAATAACCTCAACTCAAGTTATAATTAAAGATTCTTCCTGGACTGTCTGCTAGCTGAGAAACCTGACATGTATGGTTTTCTCTTTCCATCTCCTCTTCTCTTTCCACCTTTCCCCTTCCTGTTCTTTCCTCCTGCTTTTTCCATTTTTGCCTTCTTTCCTTATGCCCTTCTCCATTTCCTTGCCTTGCCTTTCAGTCATAATATTTACACACAGAGAAACAGGATGCTCCAGAATGTGGAAAATTATCTGATATTCTGAAAAAATGCAGTTCTTCCAGTTCATGCTCTCTGCTTCAGTCGCTGAAGAGAGCAGGGAACAGTTGCAGTGAGATAATACTCACGAAGCCTTGGTATCCTAGTTTGCTATCCCTTTTTATGGTCAGTTATGTGAACATGAAGAAGACAAAACCTGAAGTGATGCAGGGATCTCTATGAGTTCCTGCTCCTTGCACAGAGCGTTTTAAGGCTCTGCCATAGGATCACTATCTCCTGCATTCAGCTAAATGAAGAAACAAAAGGAGTGGAAAAACATGTGGCAATATGTTTGTTAGGATTCCTCAAGACTAGATTAATGTGTATTTCGCTATATTCTCTAGAGTTTGAGGACAGATTACTGATATGAAACATGAGGACCCTATCACTGTAATCGTCCTGTACTTTCCTTACTCTGTCTACAGAGAGTTTGATCTGTTTATGACACACTTTGCCTTTCAGCCCTCTCCAGCTCCAGGAGAGAGGAATACAAATCAGAAAATGTCTCTTTGTATTTATTATTCCTAGATGAAAAATGGTCTATGAAATGACAAACCAGTTAATCTGATCTGACTTTGAATTTTTTTTCTATTTTCAAAAGTGTATTTACTGAGATTCTCAAAGCTTAAGAGAAAAAGATTAAAGATAGAACTGGTACACAGCTTTCAGTCATTTAAGCAAATGAAAGCCTAGCAGTATTTGAAAAAAGAAATGGTACCTATTAGTAATGACAGGAATGACTCAAGCACATGGGAAAATAACCTAGGCAAAACAAAACAGCTAGCAGTGGTTGAAAAATTCAGGTAAGAAACCATGATTTTAATATTAGCAATATTTGTCTTAGCTGTACTTTTCCATGAATGTAGAAAGGTTTAGTGCTATTCTAGATCTTCATAGCAAGATAAAAAGAAATCAAATATAGTCTGCCATCATTAACTCTTTTGGCACTAGGTTAGTCATACCTGCAATGCCTGGATAGCCTTGGCCTTCTTAGATTGTAAAATGAAACACCATCTCAGCTAGACCCAATACATAATGAAAGATGTATTTGATAATAATTTGAATTGGTCTTTTGTGTGTCTGTGAACTCTTCAACTTTTATTTTCAGTGGGCATATTATGGAAGGAGTTTCTTTAACTGAACAGATATTTAAACAATATTTTGTCTAAACTATGGACATAAACAAAGACTTGGAGTCTCTCTCATTTCTGTAGATAACTAAAGCATAGAGATATAGTTCTGTTGACTGATACAGGTGTAGTAGTGATTGATTCAAAACATAGACTTGCACATAGCATCAGATAAACAAGACATCAGTGGGAGAGAGAACATAACAACCTTGTTTCTAACTATCATATTAAATTCTCCTTTGGGAGTATATCTCTATCTTAAAAAGCAGCCTGGCAATAACATCTGCAAGTTTTGGGCACCACAATACAAGAGAAGAAATTAGAGAGCATCCAAAAGAGGGCCACTAGGATGGGTAAGGGTCTGGAGTGGAAGCTGAATGAGGAGTGGCTGAGGTCACTTGGTCTCTTCAGCCTGCAGAAGAGGAGACTGAGGGGAGACCTCATTGCAGTTACAACTTCCTTGTGAGGGGAAGAGGAGGGGCAGGCACTGATCTCTTCTGTCTGGTGTCCAGTGACAGGACCTGAGGGAATGGCCTGAAGTTGTGTCAGAGAAGGTTTAGATTGGATATCAGGAAAAGCTTCTTCATTCTGGGGGTGGTTGGGCACTGGAACAGGCTCCCCAGGGGAATTGCCACAGCACCAAACCTGACAGAGTTCAAGAAACATTTGGACAATGCTCTCAAGCAGATGGTGTGACTCTTGGGGATGGTGGTGTGCAGAGCTAAGACTTGGATTCAATGATCCTGACTGGTCCCTTCCAACTCAGGCTATTCTATGATTCTGTAATTCTATTATCTCACCCTCGTAGCACAACAGTCCAGCATAAGAGAATGTTTAATGCTGACATCTAGGGACCAAATCCATTACTGATAATAATGATTAAAGAAAATCTAATATTCTAGCTTGTATCAGTAAAGCAAATCTGGATTTCTGTTAAGAAATCTGGCTGTGCAAACATCCTCATAAAAAATGCAGGTAGCATCTATAGTAGCTTTTTGTACAAACACCCAACAATTGCCAGGAAATTTCAGTGCAAGAGATACCCAGGATAATACAGAAGTCATTTATGCTGTTCTATTTTAACATGAGCACATACAGAGCAAGTACTTTAGCTCTGACCTGAATCTTTTTCTGCCTGGAACTGGAACATAGATATTTCTAACAATTTGTAATTGTGGCAGATGAAAGTCCTCTTTCCTCTGGGCATGCACAGGTGGCTCTGAGGCTGTGTTTATATTGCAGTCTTGTGAGATGGATAGTGACAAATGCATTGTATACGAAATCCCAGAAGACTGAGGATTTTTTTGTTTTATTAGGCAAGGGCTATAAATAAGGCATGTAGCACAAAACAGACTGCTGAATGAAACAAATGCACACTCACAAAATAAATCACAAAAACCTTAGCGGCTTACAAATGGACATTTTCAACTGGATCCAAACAGAGAGATGGAGAGCTTTTTTTATACAAATGAAAGAACAGCTTTACTACTTTCTACAGGCACTTATGGGAAGAAGCTACTATCAAATATTCATGGTAGCCTCTTGTCTACACAAGTCTGGTTGATGGAGTAATAGCGTCGACTAGCCTGGCACAAAAACTCAGCCATTTTCTCTTTCCCCATCCAGTAAATCTGTGGCTGTCAGTGATAGGAGTTGATGGGAAATGATAGCCTTATTGAGCTGCCTCATGAACTGTAACTCATTTGTTCTGAAGACCCAGACTGACAGCCTCTGAATTTCTCCCTTCCAGCAAAATTAAGTATAAATCACTTTATCATTTTTCCCCATGACAGTTTATCAGAATTCTGGAGCTTTATATGAAGTCATAGAGGCTGGTGGTAGAAATAAGACTTACAATCGATCTTGTTGTTGGAGGGCACTGCATCTTGCAAGGTTTAACATTCCCATGAAAAATTGCAATTTGACTTCCACTAACCAGACTCATGCGTACACGTGACATGTGACAGAGAAGGAAAGCTAATCAGGCTCACTTCTGCTGGGCAAATAATCTAAGCTTATGACTGATGTGAACTTACAATTTACAATCACTTTCAGTTCTTGGTAAGTTAATTCCTCATTTTGACTTCTAAGTCTTCTAATATATTCCCTAACCAACAAAATAATAAAATCCTTCTCTACACAATACTACTTCACTGGAAAAGAAACCTTCTCTTCTTGTTTGCTTTCATTCTTAGTAAGGTACAGAATAGAATAGGATGGGTATACTAAAGGTAAATGTAGATTGCTGCTCTAATCTGGAAACTTTTTTTAGGAATTTGCAATTTAGAAAAAATGAAAGACAATCACCATGGATAAGAATTACATAAAGTCAAAGATATTAGCACAATAAAATCATTTAAGTTAATTTCTCTTCTTTCAAAAATCCTCTGTGAGTTTATATTATGAATAAAAATATTATTCATTAATTCTAGCACTAAAGAACTTGCTGTATTTAAGCAAATAGCCATCTCTCTTGAAAAGGTAACAGACACCAAGCTAGGCCCGCAGACCCTCTAAATGAAGCAACAAAGGACAAAGACACTTAGAAACAAATATAAGCATATAAAATACAATAACTTATGACTTTGGTCATTGTAACTTCAAGGAGACTTGGGGATTTGATGACCAAAGGAACACAAATCATAATCATAAATCATCTCTAGGAACAAGAGTTATTATTTGGAGTCAGATTTTTTTGTTTGATTACATTAAACTAAAACTTGTTTCCTTGCAACCCTGGAAGTAGAGCAGATGATGACCCAAGCTGAAATAGCTGAATTTTGGTTTCTTTTGGGCTCTAGGAAGAATTAATTCCTCCAACTGATTATCTTTAGCTTTGGAAGTAATAAATAAAATTTATTTTCTTGATCCCTGTGGGTAGGTAGTCAAGAAAGTAAGCTGTTCTATGTAAGTGACAGGACAGAAGGTAATAATTTCTACAAGTGGGTGATATAATGAAAATGTGTGATCTAACATGTTCCCTGTTCACTGTATTTTTTTTGTCAAAATACAGCTCTTCCTGCTTGCCAGCTACACTTACTGTGGAAAAATTCACAGTAGAATGCATGTTAAATAACAAACTGAAGTCACCACAGTAAAGGACACAGCTCAAAACTGATAATTTAGTTGTTAATGTTTAGGCCACAGTGTAATGCATTCCTAAAATGAGGTTAAAATTGGTTCAACAAGAGAAAAAACTTTATGCAACACCAATCCACTCCCCTTGGAAGGCATGTTAATATCAGTAAGTTGCAAGGGAAAAGGTACTTGAATTTGATGGACTTGTCAGTGTCAGGTTAATGGTTGGACTCAATGATTTTACGGGTCTTTTCTGACCTAAATGATTCTATGGTTCTATGAAAATTGTAACACAGCAAGTAATGAGCATGTGTCTTAATTATTATAAATGGTTAAATATTGACATCAGCTGCCTGTTTTCTACTCCCTTAGCACTGACTACTGTCATTCTTAACACGCATTTGTGCAGCAGAAGCCTCCCCCACCTTTCGTTACTAAACTCTATTAAATGTTATTTCATATGCTTTTGTATCAGCTTGCATCTATCATTAGACAATGGACACTTGCTTGCCCCATTAACTCTACTAATGACATGGAATTTTGCACAGCTGATGGATCAGTAAGGTAGAAAAAATGTGCACACAGTATTCAGCAAAACATCTGAGATTAATCTGAATTAAATGTAAACTGAAAAAAAAAATGGAGATCCCTGGGAGATCAAAATTAGGGCCATAAATAGAACATCATGATACGTTTCAAAAGTTTCTTATTTAATCCAATGCCAAAGGCATTGAGAAGGCAATTTATATCCATGACATGAATCTAAACCAAGAGTGGGTGACATTTGAATAGAACTGGATCCTCAATGGTTGTATTTGTAGGAGAAGAAGAAGAGCATCTATAAAAGTGTTGAGTGTTTGGGGAGGAGGGGTTGGCGGGGGGAGTTTTGTTTGCTTGTTTTACATTGAGAAAATTAAAACACAGGGAAGCCTACTGGTCAAATGCTTTAATTTTCTGATTTTATTATTGAAGTGCAAATTGTCAAAATAATCCTGATAGAATTAATAATAATCCTTCTTCTCTTAGATAAATTAATCTATAAAGTTCACAGCCTCATGCAGACTTCACAGAAACAATTTCAGAAAGCCAACAGAACAAATATTTATAAGAAACAAAATTGTGGGTCATAAAAAAGGACTTACAAACTGAAATGGATTTTCTTCTCTGGTCATAAAAATCCAGGCTATCCACAGAAATTTAGTGCATTTACGCAGGTGTACCTTTTTAAAAAATATTGTAAGGCTCTTATTAAAAGTTACTACAGTTTTGAATTTTGTTTCTTCCTTTAACTTCTGCAAATATGCTGACATCGTACATTACCCTTAGGTTAAAAAACGTCAAGTAACTGAATGTTCAGAAAACACACTGCCCTGCAAATGTCATAAGGCTATTGCTGTTTTCATGTGGAGAGTTTTAAAGGCTGTTGAGATGAAAAGGAATTATAGCCAAGTCACTTAAGTGTCATGAATTTTCCACTGTGCTTCAGGCATGCTTTTGGGAGCTTGTGTGTGCCTTGCTAATAGCTTGACCTTCATGGATTATTAAGACAAAATTTTATGCAATGAAAATTCTGATAAATTTGAACTAAACAGCACACTTTGAAATTACTATGTTTAAATATGCTAATTGGAGCAGTTTTGTAAAGCAAAATGTTATCATAATTGCAGAGAGGATTGAGATGCTGGCTATCACACAATGGTATACAAGCAAGTATGTCTTAGCATTTTATGGGAGTGTTTTCTTCCTTTGGGTAGCTTATACTCCTTTCTGTATTTATTTATGGATTGGTGAATACACAAGAGAAACAAAAAGCATCTTTCTTCAGACACTTGTCTGCTCCCACCCTAAAGTGAGTCACAAAGATAACATTTCTTAGCATGTTAATCAGACTGATTTTCCTTTCATCTACATTCCAGATAGAAATATGTCTATTCTAAGCAAAGCTTCACTACTGCTGAAATGATAGCCCTGAAACACAACAAAGCTACTGAAAAAAGGAGGCAGGTAAATGGTATTAAGGCAGACTCATTTTTGTTGCTGTAGATGAATTGCAGGTGTTCCATGAGGGCTGTGGGTTGTGATCAATGAAAATGATTGTAACATTTCTGAGCCAAAGCACTGCAATTCAACTATATGAGAAAGGCATTCTGATACGGAGGGAGAAAAGAATCACAAAATGACTTCTGTGAAAGAAAAAATACATCTTTCAAAAAAAAAGAAAAAAATCAAGAGAGATTTTGGATAGATTAAAAGACTGCAAAGCAACAACTGTCAGAAAAGATGGGAATTTCTGGAGCTCAAAAAACCAGAGGAGGCAGATGGTACAAATCCTTGTCTTTATGTATATGCAGTTTGGACAGTAACATTTCACGTGTAGCATATCTTATTTCTTCAGTTTTGTTAATTCTTTTTTTTTGGTTGTATTTTATCTTTGCTGCAGAATCCAAGAATCCATATTCGTAGGACACCAAATGAGAAGCATGTTTAAACAACTGACTCCAGCATTGCCTAACAAAGTGCTCTCTTATATCACATGCAAAATTGAAAAGCTTTTTTTGCCTCTTTTTCTGTATTTGACAGTATAATGATTAGAAGATTTAAAATTAATGTGAAATCCCCTTGACCTGTTTTAGACTGTCCCATCACTCAGATAAATAGAATCTCTCATCAGCTATAATGTGTGTTGAAACACAAGTGTCTCAGCCTTGATGGCTGAAATTTCAGGTCGATCTAATAGCAATACCTCCTTGTAAGTTCATAGTTGGAAACTTTTCCTTTTGGGAGCTATCTGAGTTTGTAAAATGATAAGGTATTCACAGAGTCACAAAGTGGGAATAACTGCTATGACCCTGCTATTAGGCTTCCCATGTTACTCTAAGGTGTATCTATTCTTATCTCTCTGCCTTCTGAGTAGAATCACTCCTATGGGGTTCACTGTTCAGTTGTTTCAGAGGGGAGACTTAAGGGGTTTTTTTCTGATATTGAGACCTGTATCTCTCCCATGACTCTTTCAGGTCTTCAGCCTTTGATTTAATATATTTAACATGCAGACATTTGCATATATATATATGTGCTCTTCTTTCCATATTCTCCGAAAGGTATGGAAATTCTTCCACAAACAACATTGTTTTGGTTTTTTATTTTCATTTGATAGGACTGTGGGGTTTTTTTTTCCTTTAGCTGGCTTGATCTTTTTTTTCCCTATAATCAATGGCCAACCAAATAATGAGTTACAGTGTTCTTATACATCCCTCTGCCGTGTACACAAATTTTACATAGTAGAACTGTCATGTGTCCATAACTGAGATATATTGTCTATGCACTGCAAATATAGCTCCATATCTAGTCCTGGATTTGGGCTCACTTAACCTAATTATATACATCAAATATTAAGTTTTCTTGGAAACAGATCTAAACAAAAATGTAGTTTATTTGCTTGTGGGTGCTGGTAATGATGGGAATGCCTCACCATCTGTGTCTCTTCAGGTTGTGATCTCATCAGATCTCATAAGGTAAGCAGATTTTGGCCTGCATAATAATTGGTTGGAAACCAACCAAAGAAAATCCCAGGTGCCAAGGAAAGTAGCACTGATGATTCAACATTTGGCACACCTTCCTCTGTTCAGTAGCAGACCACTGTCTCAGCATAATATTGAGAAGACATTTGGTAACTCAGTGTGCCAGCTTCCAGGGGAGACACAATCAGTGCAGACAAGACTTGCAATTAGAAAATATCTAGGGTATTTCTTGCAATATGAGCAGAAAAAATAGCATTTTTGGATATAAACCAAAGATTTGCTTGTGCAGTAAACCACTAAACTGGCTAGGAGGATTTGGTACGTGTCATCGCAAAGTCTGTTTTAGAGCACTGAATGAACATTAACACATAAACTTCCATGAAATATCTGGGGAGAGTTAATGAAAACTACTCTGGACTATTGTTGGCATTAGTTCCTAGTTACTACTGTTGGCATTCTTCCTAGAAAGATAGGCCAGAGTTTTTAGATGTAGTGTAATTGGATTATTAGGCACCCTTAAAATAAGTAATTTAGATAAAAGGAACAGCTCCCATCAGATCAAGGAGTAGCCAGGGAGCTGAAATGCCTGATTTGTCTTCCTGTTCTGTTAATACTGTGCCTGTGGCAAACCATTTGCAAAGAAAACTGGACTGCCTTATCAGGATGCAATTTGCATAACTATTTTTAATCTACGCATGTGATGTTTCAGCGGGTACCTTTGCATACATTAGTTTCTGAGATGTAATGAGCTTTAATTAATAGTTACTATATTGCTTGCAAATAAAAGTTTATCAGGGAAAAAAAAGGTGTCCTTATTATGTCTAAGCACTATACATACTCTTCTTTTCTTATCAAACGGCTGACTATTCTGCCCTTTGATAAGAAAAGAAATATTCATATTTCTATATGACAAAAAAATTTTGTGTTTATAAATGCAGCCTTCAAGAGGACATTGTTATGACTTTATGCATAGACTGGAAAACCACAGAATCAGTTAGGTTGGAAAAATCTCCAAGATCATTGAGTCTAACGTTTGACTGGCAGCACCCCCATGCCAACCAAGCCACAATACCATGCCCAGTCATTTCTTGGGAAACTTCTGGGAATGGTGACTCCAGCACCTCCCTTGGTCAGCCCATTCCAATGTCCTGTGTGTAATATGCAAATGCATATCAAATGCATATCCAGTGCAAAATGTGTAACAAATAAGTTATGTCACAAACAGAAATAACATGGTTCTGTTTTAGAACGCAAACTGCACTTAATGTAACAATGGTCCTGATGTAAAAGTCGTGTATAACCATTTAATCATATTCTGTGTAGCACTACCTTCACAAAAGGACAATAAATAATGGCTGCCCTTTCCAAATGCCTGAATAGTAGTCTTCATAATTCAATAACATGAATTGTAATACCGTAGGGTTGGCCATCTTTTTTTTTTTTTTTTTTTCTGGAGATCTACACAAACCTATGTGGAATTGAAAATTTTGAATGCAATTGTGGATTATAATTTATCCTGGATTTGACATTTAGTAGACTATTTACTTGATAGCAGCACAGTGAGCACAACTCTTAAGGACAAACTGAAAATGAAGAGTACATGTTTTCTGTATGAAAAGGCGACCCATAGAAAAGACAGGTATTTAAGATATGAATTATCATTAGCCTCATAAGTCCACCACTTCTCTGGATTTCATTTTCTTGAGAGAAAATCACATGCATGTATTATAGAAGTATTTATTCAGGGGGAAGCAAATTAAACATAATTTTAGCCTTTTCATACTTTTTGATTCTTATGTTGAGTATACTCTAAGCTAAACTAACAGCTACCCCATGTGTTTCTTTAATCACTTTGACCTAAGGCAGAGAAAAATGAGAGATAAATTTGCAGCGGTGTATCATTTTTTGGCAGTATTATTGCTGTTACACTTGAAAATTATTGTTAAATGTGCATTTCCTCAAAATAGGTGTTGCTCTGTATTTATATTAAGAAAGAACAAAGTGAGAAATATCATTGTAGAAAGAGTTGCTGGGGTTTGTGACTGTTTCTCAAGAAGCTCATTCTAATCCTTCCATTTTTTCTTGTTTGTTAAAAATAGCAGTATTCTTGTTGCTCAGAAAAAGAAATAAAAATTGATGTTTGTCATCTTATTAAAATCAAAGAAAAAAAGGCAGAGAAAAAAATTACACTTTCATCAGTACCACAGCTATTTGGAACGATAACATTTTCAAGTCATTAAGTTGCATATGCATCATGTAATTTCATATTTAAGCAATTATATCTCAAAAGCTGAAAAATGGGAAGACACCCTGTAAAAGAGGAGTCCTGCCCTGACATGACTGTCCTTTCTCCTTGCCCCTGCTTTCCAGTGAACATAAAAAACTAAAGGCAGCTGAAGTCCTCTCAATTCTACACAAGACTGAGTAAAAGTAACAAGTCTCCATCCATCCCTGTAAATTTTCTTCAGAAACTGAATCCCAGATGGGCTCAGGAAGAAGGACCTCTCACTGAAAATGAACACTGAGGGGTGTTTCTCCTGCTTTCCCTGCACATCCCCTTTTTACCTCCCAAAAGTGAAAATAATTGAATCTATGACAAAAAATGTAAGGAAATATGATAAACCACATTCCAACAGTTAGAAACTGATCCCAAATAATAAAACGTGGGAAGGAATAAAAGGAAAAAATTCCTTAAATTTGTATCAGTGAAAAAACTGCCTGTTCATCTACCATTTTCCTCAACAATTTGCAATCTGCCCTTTTTTTATTTCATAATGTTTTTACTCTCCTCTTCCCTCAAAATTGTCTAATATATTTTCCTATCCTTAGATATGAAGCCAAGGGGCATGATTAGTCTTCGCCTTTCCTCTGAAATTGTTAAGCAGATATTACTGAAATCTGAATAAGGAAAAAAACATGTTATATTAACTAATTAGGTTTCAATTCCTCCACACCTATTATGTCATTGTGCTGTCAAATCTCTAAAATACCTTCTAAACATTGGACTTCTACAGAAAGGAAATTAGGGAGGAAAAGCACTCCTAATTTTTATCAATAAAAAAGCAAACATACAAATCTTTTTGCTCTTCAAAAACTATAACTATAAAAACTGGACTAATTATTTTAAAATATATTAGCATGGTAGTTTATGGAAATTAGTCCACTTATAGGCCTTCTTTTTAATCTTTTGTGGGCAATTTTTATACCATTAGTTTTGTTAATGAAGCTTTTTATCAGTTTTTCCAACTACCACTAATGAAAATAAATGAGACTTAAGAAAAACTAGTCTACTTAAGAGAAACTAGTCTTACAGAAAAGAATGGAAAATATACAAGAGCCTTCTGTCTCTTCTCTGCATTGACATACAGTACTTAACCCATGTTGAATTTTCTGTTGCGCTGGGGGAAGTTGGTTGGGAGGGACTGATTGCTTGGGGCTGGGCTGGGCATCGGTCAGTGGGTGGTGAGAAATTGCTTTGTGCATCACTTGTGTTTTGGGGGGTTTATTGTTCTCTCCCTCTCTCATTTTCATCATCATCATCATTATTATTATCATTATCATTAGTAGTAGTAGTAATGGTAGTAGCACAGCTTTGTTTCAATTATTAAACTGTCTTTACCTCAACCAATTAATTTTTACCTTTTTTCTGATTCTCCTCCTCATTCTGCTGGGGAGAGTAAGTGCCTGCATGGTACTTAGCTGCCTGCTGGGGTTAAGCCATGACAGTCCTACCTGCCCTACCCTCATTTTATATCCTGGAAATGACATTCCATGATGTAGAATAACTCTTTGGACAGTCTGGGTCAGCTGCCCTGGTTATTCACTAGGAAACTGAAAAGTCCTCAATTTAGAGTAAGGGCTACACAGCAACAACCACAACACCAGTGTGTTATTAACATTATTCTCATGTTAAATCCAAACTACAGACTGTGCCAGCTGTTAAGAAGAAGATTAGCTCTATCCTAGCCAACATGAGGAAAATAACCCCCAAAGCTTGCAGCACAATCATATGAAAAAATAGAAAAAGAAAGCTGAGTAAAACTAAGGTTAAAAAAAAAAAAAAGCCTCCCAAAATTCATAGATCACCTCATCACCATATGAACACATAGTTCTTTGATGCTATTTGCAGACAAATCTCTATCATCTTCATAATATTATAATTAAAATATAATATGTTAATAGTACTGATATAAAAGCAGATTTTTATGGCATGCGGTTTCCATGGAGAAAGGAGAGGTACAGTTTCAGGTGATGAATCCAGGATGAGACTGTGTTTGCCTTTCCAGGTTAAATAGTTGTCTTCAAAACATGAAACTGTCCATTGAAATGCAAAGCACACTTACAGGAAGTCAGACACCACATTGAGGTCTACTACTAAGGATTCACAACAGCCTCTGGCCACAAATAAGCACTACTAAGTACAGACTAATTCTAGGTGGAAGTAGGAAAACATAACCTATAAACAGAGTAACTGCAAGTTGGTCTCAGCTAAAGGTGGGAGTTAATTAGAACTTCTCTAAAGACTGACCAGTATAATACACTTACTTTTAAAAAACATTGAAATTCAAGGACTTTTAGGCATTTTGTAATTTAGAAACTGAATTTCTCCACCACGTGTGTTATGATGTTTTATAATGAATAGGCTAAAGAAAATTTGTGTCTCAGATTCAGGAAACTGAGCAGGATACTTTAATCACAAATTTTAATACCTTGGAAAGAGAGTCATTGCAGTCTTAATTAATCTTCAAGTTACTTTGGCTCAGATCATAGATAACAGATATGCTTTTCACAGATACTAATATAATACACAGATAATACCCATGTTCTTTACAGATCACAGATAATCACACATGAATCAATGCTGTTCAACACCAGACAAATATATTCATATAAAAAAATATGACTGGTAAGTAGAAAAAATACTAAATTAATATTTAGTCAAATCACTTAAAAAAAAAGACCTCAACCCTATTTTGAGGAATTTGCAAACCAATTGCAGTACCATTTTTGAAAGCACAATATCTGAGCCTTTCCCAGGTCATGGAATCAAACCCAGATATATTGCCTCCAGAAAAAATGGGAGGTTTTTTAATTTCTTTTTTTTTTTTTTTGCTTCTTGGAAGCAATCCTACATAAACATCAAAAGAAAGTAATCAGCTCGATTCCTAATAGCAATAGGCATTAGAAATTTCCTAAGATAAAACCTCCTTCAGAGAATTCTGGATCAGAAATGTTTCATAGACTCCTTGCAGTGCAATGGAACTACACAAGAAAATACAAGCTATTCCATGTTATTTCATATAACTGCAAAGAAAAGTTTTAATTGGCAGTGGTTTTGTCTGCAAAAATATCTTGATTAGGCTTTGTACGTGTACATGTGCATGAACATTTGTTAGCAGCTGCTCAAGGTGACATCTGCTATGAATCCTCAACTGTGGCACAGTATGCAGATCATATTTTACTTTCTCCAAAATTTATTTATGCTTCTTATACATTTTAATACACTTTTTATAAATACGTATAATCAAATAGATTTTGTTTACATTTTTTTTCTTCCACACAGCAACCAGGGTTATTGTACTATATTTTCAATCCCTCTAGAATTTTGCTGATGCTTGATGGATTGCAGTGCCACCTCAAAATAAAAGGACTTCCAACATACTAGTTTTTGCTGGCACATTTCAAAAACACGCAGTCCTCCAATTATTTTCCAAGATCGAAATGGCAACAAAATGTGTGTCTGATTAGCTAGTAAAATAACACTACAAATCATAGCTACTTCCTTTGTATATGCCAACCTCATTTATTGCACAAGAGAAGACTGGGTTTTTAAAGTGGAAAATTAAGCTTTTTTTCCTAAAAGTGCACCTCTGAAAGGGCAAGAGCAGGCTTGAAAATATTAGATTTTTTTTTTTTTTCCAAAGTGTTCTTTTTCTGATTGTGCTACTTTTCTGGGTTTTATTCTTTAGTATGACTTCAGACACTTTTGATGTATTAATCTGAAAAAAACTGGAAACAGTCCAAATTCATACTAAATACTTAAAGACATCAGAAAGGTTTTTGGTAATGCCATGCCACTCTTGTAACTATTCTACAGAAGTAAAAGCAACATACTGTGTTAATGCCATTGCAGAATAAAGATGTCTACAGCTCAGCTGCTGTAGAAATCACAGTGACATCACAGCATTTAAAAGAGCATTGCCTCTTGACACTGCTTTAGCCTGGTTGAGCATCTGGCCCTGAGATTATAACTACATAAAGATCATGAAATTGAGAACTATAGATCCATAATTGATAAATATGCTATTTTCTAAATACAAATAAATCTGTCTGAACCATCATCACTGAAAGCAACACATGCTGTGTAGTCATTTTGATCCATCTTCATGGTGTCTCTGGGACATGCATTCTGTGATACCCTGGCATAGCAGACAAGGCAGTGATACTGAACTATGACAAAGGCTTTGCAAACATACCACTGAAAGAGACTATCTGAGATATGGAACAACTTAATGGAGCAGAGAAGAGTTTAAGGGGTCTATAACCTTTCCAGTGGCATCATCAGTATGCACTCTGCCATGAGGAAAGTAAGTGACATTCAGCCTTTGCATATATATTGCAGGTGTTCTGCCCTGTGTTGGACAGGCTGTTCCATGGCCTGCAATCCCAGTCCTTTTTAAGGACATACTACACAAAACTGTATTTTCCATTCTGTATGGAGATCTTAGGCTATATTTGTAAAACATAATGGAAAGGAAAAAGAGCTATAATTGTCTATTGTAGTATATTTTGTAAAGGGTAGAAGAGATGACCCAAATAATTACAGTCTGCTTAGATGAACTTCTGTTCTCAAGAAAAGCTGATGCAACATAAAAGTACTAAAGAAATAAAGGATGGGGGAATAATTAGTGCCAATCAGCACAGCTTTATGGAAAACAGATCTCATCAGAACTTTTGATGAGGCGACAAGTTCAGTTCATAGAGGAAAGTGTGTTGACATAATATGACTTCTATAAGGGCAGTTGTCTACACAACACTCAGATTAAAAATTAGCACTACACAAAATTCCCTGTAGCACATAATAAAAAATGTGAAAAACTTGTTCCCTGGCTAACCTCAGAAAACAGCTGTTAATTGGGAACCATGATGCAAAAAGAAATTTTTAGTGGGGCTTGCACAAAGATCTTGATCTATATAATAATGTTCATTATTCCAGAATTTGCACATTCATGTTAGCAAAAATTTGCAGTGATAAAAAAACCGGTGGAATGATGAATACTCATAAGGAGTAGACATTGTTACACATATACCTGCATTACAGAGTAAAGCTGATTTTCAAAATAATACATTTTAATATCTTAGAATGAGGAAGAAGGAACACACATCACAGATTTTCTGATGGATGCCTGAATTTTGGAATCATAGACTTATAAGTCATTGAATGGTTGGAGTTGGAAGGGACCTTAAAGATCACCCAGTTCCAGTAACTCTCCCATGGGCAGTGACACCTTCTAGACTGCTTCCACAGATTGCTCAGATCTCCATCCACCCTGACCTTGAACACTTCCAGGGACGAGGCATCCACAACGTCTCTACGCAACATGTTTCAGTGTCTCATCACCCTCACAGAAAAGAATTTCTTCCTCAAACTGAATTTAACCTGTGCTCTTTCAATTTGAAACCATTCCCTGTTTTCCTGTCACTACATGCTCTTGGAAATAGTCTATCCCATCTTTCTTGTAGGCTCCCCTCAGGAACTGGATGGCTGCTATATAGCCATACCAAAGCCATCTCTTTTCCAGGCTGAACAAACACAATTCACTCAGCTTTTCCTCGTAGGAGAGGTGCTCCATCCCTCTAATCAACCTGGTGTCCCTACTGTGAACTCCCTCCAACAGGTCCATGTTCTTCCTGTGCCAGGGTCCCCAGAGCTGGATGCAGATCTCCAGGTGGGGTCTCACCAGAGCAGAAGGGCAGAAACCCCTCCCTCATCCTGCTGGCCATGCTGCTTTGGATGCAGCCCAGGACAGCACTGGTTTTCTGGGCCGAGAGTGCACATTGCTGGGTCATGTCTAGCTTCTCATCCATCAGTATCCCCAAGTACTTCTCAGCAGGGCTGCTCTCCATCTGTTCATCCCCCAGCCTGTGTTGATACCCAGGGTTGCCTCAACCCAGGTGCAGCACCTTGCACTTGGTCTTGTTAGACAATGAGATTCCCATGGACCCACTTCTTGAGAGTGTCCAGGTCCCTCTGGATGGCATCCTGTCCTTGAGATGTGTCAACAACACTGCTCTGCTGGTGTCATCTGGAAATTTGTTGAGGTTGCAGTCAATCCCTTCTTCTATGTCCTTGATAAAGATATTAATTAGCACTGGTCTCAATATAGGGCCCTGAGGAACACCACTTGTCAGTGGTGTCCATTTGGAATCTGAGTCATTGGTCATCCCTCCAGATGCAACATCCAACCATTTTCTTATCCGTCTAACAGTCCATCCATGGAATCCATTTTTCTCCAATACCGAGAGAAGGAAAATCATTCTCAGGAAAGACCTTGAGGTCAATGAACTAGAATTCCCAGAATCAGATAATGAAGAAGAAAATAGAAATCCCTGAGCATATATGTAGCATGTGTATGTTTGAACTGGAATTTTTATTTACCCTGTTCTTTACATTGCTGAGACCATTATGGGGAAACAGCTCTCAAGTCTCACTTTCAAATGGAAATGGAAAAAACCAAAAAGAGTTCTGTGAAGAGCTTAAAAAGTTATTTTGGATCGGGAAAGTCTTAATTACCATGAGAAATTTAAATATTTTTATCTATATAACTTAGCTTGGTGGTTTAATAGCAGTAATTTTATAGCTGAAACTTGGTAAAGATGATACAAGACAAGTGGTACAAGGAGGAAGACAATATTAATATGAACAGAAAATTTCTGACAAGACACTGAGTTTAGCAGACAAAGGTATAACAAGATGCACAGGATGAAAGCAGAAGCTAAATAAATTCAGATGAGATAGGAGCACTGTTTTAACCCCAGAGATACCTACTCAGTAAAACAGAGAACAATGGATTTTCCATCACTTTAAATCTTTTTAGACTACAATGAGTTTCGTTCTATAAGATAAGGGAAGCTCCACCAGAATGTGAAAAATTACTCAGTGAAATTCAAAGCACTGTGTTATTCAAAAGATCAAACTAGAGGATCATAACAGGCTCTCACAGTCTTAAAATGGATTACTTACATCTCTGCTTACAAGTATGTAATTTTAAACAGAAGAGTACATAGCAAGTGTAAAAGCAAAATTTCCCCAACATTTCAAGAAATACGTTTGACCCTTTTACTATTTCTCCACAAAATATAGGTCTATTTTCTTCCTCAGTAGGAGTTACCATTCCAATGACTTTTTCTGACAGACAATATATCTGATGATGCAAAGCAGGGACAAATGAAAAGATTTTCCCATTAAAAAAGCACCACAAATCCATAAATATAATATTTTTGCTAAGACAAGTCACATTATTTTTAAACTGGGTTACTTAAATATATTATATTCACAGCAACAATAAAAATCTATTTCCCTCCCATTTAAAATAATTTTATAGCTCTTATTGTGCAGCATCCAAGATATCTTGTAATACTTTTCAACTCTCCTTTTTCCTTAACTTCCTTTCTTTTCACATATTAAAATTTTCAAAAGCAGGTGACTGCTTGCAGTATTGTTACACTTATTACATTATAATTACTGAGAATATTCTCAATTCAAATTTAAGCCTGCAACCTTTGAAAATTATAAGAAAAAAAGAGTGGTTTTTAATGAACTTTCTTAATAATCAAAATTTTTTCCTCATCAGTAAAACCTTTACCTCATATTCTTACACAAACTTCACTGTTTTCTATGGTCCTCAAGGTAAAAAGAGAACACTAAAGTATTTCAGCAAAAAGATGTGCTACAACAGATCTGTACGTATCTATGACAACTCTCAAGATGCAATCCTAGAACTACAAAAGACTAAATACATGGCTCCAATTTTAATTTTTCTAATTTTTTTTTATATAAAAGAATAAAGGAGCACAAAATTCACTACAGAATCTGAAGAGAAACAGTGCTTTCTTTTATCATGCCACTACCCAGGCAAAGATTTGTTGAGGTAATTTATGTTCTTTACATGTCCCAATTTTCAGTAGATGTTTCTCCAGACTGGTGTCTAATAATGTTCCCAGAATTTTAAAGGATAATTCACTAAATAATGCCAATGATTAGACAAGGAAAATACTTAAACCCCCCTCTACCTGTTCCTCTATTTGTACCAACAGTGTAATGAGGCAACAACAAAAGAACATACCCCAGTTTTGTCAATAAAACAGGAATACCCCAAAGTATCAGACCTGTTAAAGAAAAATATTATTTTTATTTTTGTTTTTCTGCATAGAATATTTTATACACCAGTTTTTATTATCTTGAGCCTGCCCCCTACATTCTTCTTGTGCTAGTATGTGAACTGCACAAGTCACCCCAAGCACAACCCTCATCATTCTCACACAAACAACCCATATCCAGAATCCTATATCCATGATTTGAACTACTTAGAAATGTGTCTTAAGCAAAGACATAAAGTGTGTAAACTTCTTTATTAAATGACTTGTTTAAGAAGACTTTGACTAATTCCACCAGACATTTCCCCCACTCTTGAGGCTGATGATTAAGTTCTACTTTTGGCTGTGAGATATCATCCTACATTTAAAAAATTTATTGCAATTTTAGAAGCAGAAATCTGAAAGTAAAAATTCACATAATATTTCATCTACATGAAAATATATTCAATGGACTTTCCAATACTGAGCATTTTTATTGCCACAAGTGTTATTTATGTCTAAAGTGCTAAAAACTTACATTCCATGAAAAAGAAAAATTTTGGTGTTAACCACCAAATCAGTTCTCTGACAATATTTAGATATTTTTAGTGTTGCACCATTAGTGTACAAAAATTTTATTCTTCTATTTTGCATATGTCAAAAAGATTTTTAGCAGTCCAACAAATTACTAACAATTACCACTAAGAAGCAGACAGTTTTTGCAGTTACTGCAGCATTTAAATGTTATAGCCTAAATCAACAGAGGAGGCATGGTTTTATCTTCTGCCATCATAAATGCATTGCATATTGGAAAGTCTAAACAAAGCCATGAAATGACCTATTATAAACCAAGCACTGTAAATGCAGTTTTCGACGGCTTTTTGTACATGATGGCTTAAAAAAAATTACAATATTTTACCATAAAATTCAAGAACTAATTAGTCAACACTGGTATTTTTTTTCAAATAGTAAAAATGACATGTTCTTCAAAAAATACAGTACTGTGACTTATTAATATTTTCTACTCTTAGTACTTATTTTTAAACACATTGCCTATCATTTAACCTGTGCAATTAATGTCAAGGTACTGAAGACAGAAAAGACTCAAGTAAATGTTTTCAGAATTCTACCTTCACTAGTTTTGGGGTTTTTTTTTAACATTTCCATGAAATCATAAAAATAAATTGAGATTCCTCCTAAACCAGCCTACAGTGTATATATAGTCTCAGTGCTTTGTACACTGTAAGTCATTAGAGACAAAACCTGCAAAAGGAACTGGTGAAGGGAAGGCATCTCAATATTGAAGGAAAAATATATCAAGACTCCCAGCAATCATTTCACATCCAAACTGATGTTCTCTATCACTCTGGCCTATCATTCCTTCATCTTCTCTCCTGCATCACATATCAGCAAGGTGGCTCCATTTTCTTAGCCTGCAATCCTATGTCATTGAAGGCAGAGCTGCATAAACCACATTTTAAAAGGAAGGGAAATAAAATACAATTGTGCAAATCCCCCCTCCCCCCAACACTTGCAATACTGAGATCGTGAATGGCAATAACCTTTATAACGACTACCAAGACAAACAATCTTCAAGTGAGACAAGCATGGCTCAATCTGTTGACATCAACTCACTGGACACTATCTTACAATGGTTCTCTAAAGTAAACATAATTGTGCTCAAAGCACAAAGCTCTTTTAAAAGTAATGCATTCAGTCTCTAGTAGGGAAATGAACTGAAAGCAGTATTTCCAGCTTGGGGAGCTAATCTGTCACAGATGGAGCACTCAGCTCTAGCATAAAGCTCACAATTTAAAATTGTCCACGTGGTGTACCACTACCATCTGGTAGTAGAAATATCTAGCATTAGATGGGTTAATGTGTTCTTTTTTTTCCCAGGTGTCCCTCTGCAGCCCTCTGATTGTGCATTGGGACATAACTACGGATAGTACATGACAGAACAGGAAAAACAAAGTAAAATATAGAAGTCCATAAATTAACATTGTTCATAAGAATTTTGATTACATTCTGTGCTTAAAAATCAAGAAATCAGAAAACAATTTCACTTTACTCTTTTAATGCCATACTTTAAATCTCATATTGTTTGGATTCAATGTTAGGATAGGTTATTTGCCTTTTTATTCTATGTAGACTGAAGAAATTCCAAGCAACAGAATTTTTTAAGCATGAATTTGACATATCTGGAAGAAGGGAGTTTAAACACCTTATAATCATCAAATCAGTTTCTCATTTTATGCATGCAGTACTTATTACGTTATTTTAATTAAGGTAAGAAAAAACCTGAATGCTCTCAACAGTATTTTTGAATGTGCATAGATTTGAGTAAAAAATGCAGAATGCTTTTATAGTTGCCTTTCTTGAAAATAAAGGATGTTCTTTCAATGACAGGGTTTAATGAAACTGTAATGTTTAAAGAAATGATAGGAATGCACAAAAAATAGGTATGTTTCACTTGGAATATTATACCCTTTGCATGTATTAGGATATGCATTTATTAACATTTTAAGGTGGCTGTAATGCTGATCATTACAAATGCTTCATCTGCCTTAAAAAATTAAGTTCCCTAAAATTGCCTTCCTTTCCTGAGAAAATGCAATGCTTGTTACTAAATCTGCTAAGATTTAACTGAAAAGATTAGTGTGAACTAGTGAAAGAAAAATCCTCACAACAATTAAACAAGTTCACAACAGAGTAGCTGCACCATAATAATAAAATTTTAAAAAAAGAAAAAAATAACTTCATGTGGTTGTTGCTCCTGTATTAGCTGTTCCTACAGAAAAGTATTATTACTGTTCATTCAACAATAGTTTAGTGTGCATGCTAACTCCTTTAGTGAAATGCTCATTCCTTTAGTGAAGCTCCACTGTGCTAATCCCCTTGGAATGAAGCATTTATCACCTACCGAACAAGTGTAAAATATTTCAGTCCAGAAGAATTATCACCACTGTCTTTCTCTCTGCTTTACTGGAGCAGAAGAGGAAAAGGAGGGTAGGCAGTCAGGGTGATTCATCAGCTACAAACAAAAATCCAATTACTAGAAAATTCCTAAATAATTTGGTCCAGTTGTCTTTATCCCTCAATTTTTTTATGATGGATTTTTTTATTGCTATTTTAAGAGGACAATATTTACAAGCAACAAATCAAAACACATCCTATTTCCTGAAAATCGAAACAAATGGGAACCATAGCCAAAGCTGAAACTATAGCCCTGACATTGTAAGTGTAAAAAAAGATACTCCAGGAAAATATTCCTTAGTCCAAGAAGTTGTGACGGTTATTCATCCATCATGAAACCAATCTAGCATCCCCATTCCTTCTTAATTTCATACATTATTTCTGTTACAAATGAACAGAACTCACAGCATTAGGTAATACTGCAGTTTGCTGTGGTTTAAGTCAGCAGTACGACATTACTTGCCTGGTGGTCTGTTCCTTTCCTAGCAAGTTTTAACATTGTTTTTTCAGTGTTGAATTGATGATTTCAAAGAACTAGTCACACGATAGATCTACTTTGTAAGTGGTAACAGGTAATTTAGAGGTATTTATCATCAGGGCCAACTTGTCCTATCAGCAACTTTGCAAAATACAAGGACTGTGAGATTGTTCTGCAATTCTACCTAGACTCTTAACTTTGGCAGGCCTGAAGTTCTTTATATACTCAAGTATTTCTGTCACCTTATTTTAGTCATCACTTTGCTTAACCAGTGCTGAATATTCTGCTGGAGAAAAGGTTAGCACAAATCTTGCTAAGATACATTGGCCAGTTCTTCCCTTGTGGAAATTCTCTCTGTTTCCTATTTTTTGTATCCTATCTGCTTATTGATTATCAAATAACACTTTAATTTAAGAAATAAGTAAAAAAGGAAATAAGCAGAATTTTCCTTGGAGAACATTACAGCAAAATCTCTGGCTTTCTGTCTATATCACTTGCACCACTGAAATGACATTACTCTCTCTGTGTTTTTTCCCATGAAAAACCCTCAAGTCTCCTGGAGGAGTAGCTGTGGGTGGAGGCCCCCACACTGGGCTGAAAAATAATCAATTTTTGGATAGATTTCCCTCTACTGATCGTTCTGATGAATTGTCTAACGCTTAAGTGTTTGTGATTGCTAAAGGTCCCATCATATTTTTGTAGAGAGGCATTGGCCTCTGTATTAAGGTAGATGCCCAGAAGGATTTAAACATTTCTGCATATCTAAATTCTTTTTCTGATGATACTTCACTTCTTTAATCTAATAATGATTGTTCATACCTCTGCCTTCAGTTACTACTATGGTTCAGCTACAGATGATGTGATTTCTATATCGGTTTTTTACAAATTAATTTCCAATACTTCAAAATACAAAGATATGCCTAAATATAATTCAGAATTTTTTCCCCCTGAGATTCTTATAAAAAAAAATCAGCTGTACTTCACTTCACGCCATAGAAATGACTGCTAAACTTTCTTTACTCGAAATGATTTTCCATTGTATTTATCAGGGAAAATCACCTCTTCCATAGGAAAATATGACACCTTAAAAAAATAACAAACAGAAACTTTCAGTGAATCAGTATTAATTTAAATTGATTGCTGTTGATCTTCATGACTTAAGACAAAATATTTGTTTTAGAATATTGTAAAAATGTTTAGCTTACATAATCCCTAAAGTAAATATAATTTAATACCTTTATGCAATTGTCACTGAAATTCTAAAAGAATCTTGTTCAGTTTATCATCCTCTTTTTTTCCCATTTCCTCTGTGCCACAGAAAAATAAATGAAACATAGATATAAAGATTCATTTAACACAGCAGACTGCATTGTGAACCAGTTTTTATCTTTACTTAAGTGGATAAGCATACTGTTTCCAGAAAAATATTGTTCATATCACTTTTATAACATCAAACACAAGCGTAACAAGAAAAATAGTGCTGTTACACCTGCATGTACTTAATATAGAACACACCAAAATGTTGGTCTGTTCTCTGAGTCTGTTTTCCAGATCTGATCACCCAAAACTTTTGCCCAGGCAAAAGTTTCCCAGGCAAAAGATTAAAAACCATTACAAGGACCCTGCCACACATTTACTGCCAATATTGTTTTGTGACTGTCATGCTCGTAAACCCAATATGCCAAATAGACTCACCTAATCCAGTTCTAATAATCAAATCAGTAAAAAAAAAAAAAAAAAAAGGGACCATACTGTCACTTGGTGAACAGTTTCTAAAAAAAGGATTTTTTCCCATAAAGTTCAATAAATAATTTCAATAAACAAGTATGATAATCAAAGGCATCTTTTAATTAGGACAAGAAATACTGACTATATTGTTGGTTAGTTGTTTCATGAGCAGTAGGCTGAAGAGGTACTGAGGAAGGGAAAAATTCATACATGAGAAAACTTAATGGGACATGTTGTTTCTATGATCCAGGCTTCAAGTAATTCCACAATGCGAACAGGAGTAGACATGGTGAACCAGCAGAGTGGGATGTCTCCACTAATACTGTGAGGTGCTTGAGGAATACTAATTTAACCTCTCTGTGGTGATGTCCTTCTCATGCAGGTAGCTGTAAGCATCTTTGTTTTACAGTAGCAAGAACTGACAGCAAAAGCTGAGGTAAAAGCTGTGATTTGCAAGAAATCTGAGTCAGAGCTGAAAAGTGGACTTAAATCTCCCAAGGTTCAGTAAAGTGATTTGAACTACAAGTCATGTTCCTGTTCCACAGTTAAATAACTGGCTTATTTGGTGAGCAGATGATATTTAATAGATTAATAAATGTTTACTTCTTCATGTACATATTCAGATCCCCTAAGATTTGCACATCTTTTATATTCCAATTGCATTGAAATATGAAAGCAAAAAACCAAAACAGAACTCACACTATTACTCGTATGTCTATCTGTGTTTTGTGATGATAAGTACATCTTCTTCACTAAATCTAAATTAACAACATTTTGGTGAGGATGGAAATTATCTGTGCATGCCTTACATGGTGTCAGTTTAGACACTGAATGCTTTCACGATGCATGCTCCATAACATGATTTCCATATCAATGAAAATAAACTCTTCTATTATGAAATTGTTTTTGATGTGCAGAATTCTCAAGACATCTGCATGCTTTTTAGGGATGAAACTGGACACTTTGAGAAGCCCTTGAAGAGTCTATGTCAGTTCCTGGCCTCATTGTAGTACATAGAATAAAAAAAATCCCCATGTATTGACTTCAATAGGGACATGATCTCACCTGAAGTTTCTGACTAAATAAAAAAATAAAAAAAAAAAAAAAAAGGAAAAAAAGCAGAACTAATTAAAAAAAAGAAAAAGCTGATTGAGCAACTGCAGAGTATCAGAAAGACAGCCATTGTTTTTAACGTTTTAGAATAGTGAATTGGTAATTGATCCTGAGGTTCTGTAACAAAATTGTTAATCCATCAATCCCTGAGCACCTAAATATTTTCATATTTATTTTACTATTAAAAAAATAAAAATAAATATGCGTTTTGAGCGCCATTCATACTAAAATCATGTCCTTCTGTGACGAGTTGGCTGTGGTGGCTTTGGATAGGCAGAACAGTAGACAGGACATAATTTATTCCAGTTTATGACATTGATGTGTGATGTCCCTTATATACCAAGAAAGTGCATAGTGCATGTAAATCACCAGAACAACTTCCACAGCTGGTTTAAAAACTGTTCACAAAAAAGTATTCACCGGTGTTTGGGTGTCAAACTGAGAAAAGGTTTGGAGGGGAAGGTGGGTGTCTACTCCATATTCAACTCAATTACTATTTTCATTAATGATTTGGGTGATAGAATTTAACACTATATTGTGCAGAAAAAGGATAGCAAGTGCTACAGAGGGCAGATTTGCAATCCAAATAATCTCGGCAAACTGAAGAACAACAAGGTGAATTAAATAAAGGAAAGAGCAAAGTGCTTCCTGAAGGCAGGAGGAATCAGACAGAATGAGAGTAAGTAACATTTCGAAAGGTAGTAAAATATGGCAAAGAGAACTGCAGGAGATTGTAATAGTGACTCAGAAATGAAAACCAGCACTGTAGCATTGGGCAAAACCCAGGAAAATCTCATTCAGTAACACTTAATGGCAGTTTTATAATAAAATACTAAAGGTCCTATAGGTCAGCTTTACTTGGTGCTGGTGAAGTAGTAACTGAAATAGTCTTTTTTTTTTTTTTTTTTTTTAATACTTCATACTAAGAAGAATGCAGAGTATATGGGAAGAATCCAGAGGACTACAGTAAGAATAAAAGACGTAGAAAATATGAGCAATAAGAAAATGTGAAAGAAAAATATCGACCTTGTCAACAGAAGAGAAGAAAAATGAAGAATCAGCATGATAAATATCTTTTAACATATAGATGGTGCAATAAAGGGAATGTTTGTCCTGTTTATTCCGGAAAAGTTCAAGATAGTCAGTAAAATAATTTTGGTTGGATACTAGGAAGGACTACATGCATGCAAAACCAGGTTACTTAGTAATGATGCACAGTTAATTTTATTAGTTTGTAAGAAAACAGTTAACAAAGTGTTATAGAAAGGTTAAATATCATTATACATTTCCACATCCAAGAAAAATTACAGGTATTATAAGCAGATGTCTTCCATCTTCAAGTTTCTATAATTCTATTTTGGGCAATTTAATAACACCTTAATGGAGGAGAAAAAGAGACAGGACACTCTGGGCTCATAGGTGTTTTTTCTAAACATATCAACAACACATGAGTATGCCATTTGGTCATCTGTTTGTTGGTTTTTGGTTTTTTTTTTTTCATTCTAATTATAAAGTAAATAATCCCAAAGGAGTTTATACGTAACATAGTTCCATGTGCCTTTCCCTGTATAAAAATACAGGAGTTCCACATTCCTGCAGTTTGATATTTAATTCTAAAAAAGTAAAATATTTATCTGCTCAAGGACTTACATATTCAGAAGTTTGCCTCTTTCTCCATGTTACCTGATGTAACATGTACCATGTAGCCCACTACAAAGGAAATACTATAGAAAAGAAATAGCCATTAATAAAAATTTAGCCTTAAATTTTTCAGTAGGCTGAATATATATCCCTTCCTCAGTATTGGAAATCTTCATATCAGATCTTTTCCTTTGAATTTTTCATGCAGTCTTTCCATTTTTCTTGTTATAAGTGTCTTCTATAGTACCAATCAATACAGAGCTGCAAATTCTTGACATTGCTCTTTGCTTTGAAGCATGCAGTTTGCTTCATTTGCCTTTTTAAGGATTTCAGTTTTTGAAATTCAACTATTCCATGTTCTGAACTGAAAGCTTATTATTCATTTGCATGTCAGTATGATGTTTTCTATTAGGTTTTCAAAACCGATTCCCATTGTTTCATAGAAAGGGTAGGCAGGTTTTTAATTTATTTCACGTGCAGCATCACTGCCTTACTCCGAAACAAAATTATAATCAATGAAGGAGGAGAATAAAATAAACTATGTAACTTAAATTGAAAACAAGAAGCAGTTTTTCAGTAGATCTATAAATGAAAACTCACCGTTGCCATTCTTTCTCCTTTTCTTGAAGACAAATCAATTAATGCAGGATTTTCAAGAAAGGATGAGGATGTTTTGTTAGAACTCAAACCTCATTTTCAGAAATTACTTACAGACTAAACACTCAAATTCCTATTTAAATGCAATTTAGGCTCCATGCCACAAGATTTTTAAATATATTAAGAGCTCAAAGAGAAACGAAGGTGTCCCGTTAGTGCCTAAGTACCATGAATTCAGTGGGTGATAAGCACTTAGGGTTGGATTCAGCTCATTTAACTTCAGATGACTGGAAGACAGGTATCTCCTCTGAGCTATGCTGGCAGTCTAGGCAGGGATCTCCAAAGAATGTTTCAGCCCAGCACCACCTGCATCAGGCAGGTGTCCAGGAAAACAGGGGAAGTGCATAAACGAGTAAGAGAGATTGAAGAATTACACATGGGAAAGCGGCATGTCATATGGGCATGGGAGGATAGCAGCATACCAAGACATGTCCTGTTGAGAAGGAAGATTATTTGACTATTTGAAAATAATTCTTAGTCTTAGGATTACCAAAGACCTAAGTTATATGTGACAAAACACTCTACTTATTACCAGTTTGCCACCTACTCTTCTAGTATTTTGCACTGCCTCTATGAGATGTGACTTGACACTTACCAACTTTGAAACTGTGATTCTTTATGAAAGGAAACAAAGGACAAGTGTCTTATGCAGCACACAGTGATATCAGTGTAAAAAAAAGATATTATTTTTTATAAATTCTTTTTAACAAAGACATTACTGTGCTTGTGAAAAAATGAAAATATTGCCTAAAGCTAAACAGAATGTGTACAGGAATCAAAGAAATTTTCCATGTAAGCTATTTCAATAAACTTTAGTCTTCAGTGACTTTTCATATAGCAGCAACTCTTCTCTGCAGAATCTATCATTAATGCTACATGCTGTGACACAGACAAACATCCTTTAATGGCAAGTTACAGAATGAGTGCTACATTCATCTTTAATTTGAGACCAGAATGAGAATAAATGCTATTGTCTACTAGAGAAGTTTTGCCAGAAATTTAACATCAAAATTAAATCTCCACAGTCTGCTAAAATCTCCTGCTTTCACTATGCAGACAGAGACATTTCTTGAAGGAATCCCTATTACCTTAGATTTGTACTTTACACTATTTCCAAGTGTGAAAACCCAAGAGTCTGGCAATTATCATTATATTCTCATTCCTGTAGCAGGTTGTATATGCTAATGAAGAGAAAAAACCATAATTATATAGTATCATAGTCTGTTGTTACTGAGCTCTCCTGTAGCCTCTTCTTCCAAACAGCTGCCTGAGCTTCTGACTTTTTCTTTTATTAAAAATTAAAACCACAGAATTCAGGAAGGCAAACAAAACAGCCAGCAGTTGTAGTTTTAGGATACATCTCATGCTTTTTACCCCATCATTGTTTGTCAACCATGAGAAATGCACAATTAGAAGCGCCAAAGATTTCTGATTCTATGCCCATTACGCTATGTTGTATATCCTTGTGCTGAGTTGGAACTAGTTTTGTGATTGAAACACTTTAAAGGCAGTGGAAATATGTATGTATGTATGTATGTATACATGCACAAGTCTGTTTTTCAATAAAGAGAGTGGTTAGTTCCCTAGGCTTAAGGAGAAGCTTTTCCAGTGGAGGAATCTCTTTCAGTATTGCCCTTGGTAGTGCTTCTTACATGGCCCTTTGAACACCTAGGATTAAGTGCAACGGGGTAGATGATGATACTCACAGATAATATTTACACAACCCTCAGTATCAATTTTTACATAATTCTTTTGTGAATACTTGTACAAGTAGTTTTTATGCTGTATTTTACTTATCTCATACAGCAATATATTTAACAATGTTTTGCTACAATTTATACTATGATATCATACACAGTGTATGAAAGAACAAATATGCCTATATAAACTTCATATTGGCATTCCAATGAGGAAAAAAGATGTCTTTAAGTCAAACTTTAAGATAAGTATGTTCCAACTGCTTAACTTCTCCACCTAATGCAAATCAATCTCCATCATTGCAGCTGCAAGACAAATGTCTTGTACTTGTGATTTAAGAGCATTAGTGGGACACAGTGAATCAAGTGCATTTGGTTACAATGGGCAGTCAAGAACAACAAGAATTAGTGTATTTTGTAAATGACGATTAAAGAGAAATACCTAAAGGAACATGCATGCAAGCACAGTGTTTCCCTGTGCTCCCAAATAAAAACACCCCTGGCCAGTTTAGCCAAATCAAGCTAGAATACCTTTGGATGTGCTAAGCACCAAAGCAATGTGCCAGAGGTGTGCAAAGCCAAGATTAAAAAAAGTGTTCAGCTTTAATAAGCTGAGGGAGGAAAAGAGAGGAGTGACAAGTATAAAATTGCCAAGAAAAGAGAGAAAGAGAGGAATAGCTTTGTGCATCTGATTGGAAGTCACAGAAGGGCCCCTTCTATGAGGCTCCCCTATGAAAGGAGAGCCCTTCACTTTTAAGATATGGTCAAAAGGTTGACAAATCTAACCCCTTTTATTTTCCCATTTGAGTAGCAAGGTATATCTCAAATTATCCGTAGAGGAGATTCGAGCACTCTGATCTTATTCTCCCTCTGCATTGCAAACAACAGTTTTTCTATAAAAGGATTCATTGGCAGTTTAAAGATACCAGTGAGATACTTAGACACAGCACATTACTGATCACCTCATTATTGCTGAATTACCCAACTGTTGTAGGGTGGAAGAAAAATAGCCTGAGTTACACTGTGGCCTGCTGAAGAACAGGCTTTTAGCGTGAAACCCACAATAAAACACACTTTAGTTCAATTCATAAGGTTACTCAATCAATCAAATCCTACCCCCAAAGCACGGAATCCAATTTCTAACAAACAGGTATTTGTGGTAGTCTGGTAAGTGGGATGTGGAACCATACTACATACTGAATAGATAGGGTGCCCTTTAAAATTACTATCATTGAAGTAGCAGCAGCAAGTTTTGAAAACAACACTAGAGTAAACTTATCCTCTGGGGATAAATTCACTGAGGTAATCATTGAGTTTAATGGGTTATTAGAAAAGGACATCAAGTATTTTTCATAGCTAGTGCTTCATTCTGAGCATACAGAATCAACAAAATAAAACCAGCTGTGAGTGTGCTGTCAAATGCAATGTGACAACACTGAAGTCAATGAGAAAGAACATTTTTTTCTGTTTATTATGCACAATTAATGAAAAATCATCATCTAGTCCTACACTGTTATTGAAGCTGACATTAGTTAATTCGTTTATCCATATACCACAGATCCTGCCTTTCAGTACCAGTTTTGGAAACATTCTTTCCATTGGAATGACAAAGGAAGAAAATTACATGAAAAAAATTACTAATAGTTAAAATAATTATACAGTTTTGAGTTAGCAGTTTTACAGGAGGAAAAATTAATTTCTGTTTTGTCTTGAGTAGTTACATTGCAACATGCTTCTTGAAATACCTGTTTAAATGTTTAAGGAAATTTATCTAGTGAGTGCAAATTCTCCTGCAGTGCAGAAAGTATAGCATGACTCTCTGACTAGGGCAGACATTCACTTTGAAATATTTGTGACAGTTTAAACACATTACTGTCTCCTTAGCTTTCTATTAGTGCCTTTTGTAGGAGCTACTCACCTGCTTCACTGCAAAGTTGTGTCTAAGAACATATTTTATGTGGCTGCCTTAAGACACACCTGTGTATTTTTAGCCCAGAGACAGATCATGAGTGTTCATGTGGCAGACCATGGGAGTGGGAGCTTCCAGCAGAAGGGCAACTGCAAATATGGAGTGCTATAAGATGATGAACCACTGTAAGAGGTGATCAGTCATCACAGCCATTTTCAGTGCACGACCTGTGAGCCCATTGCTACCATTGCAGTGGTGAGACAGGCGTATGGGGTTTCAATATTAAACAGGATCAAAAAAGGAGAGTATTTCACAGCTCACATTGCTTTCCCAGGTTCAATAAATGCTTATTCATACATAAAAAGATGCTGAAGGCAATATAGAATTTCTATTACCTACTGGATTACCACTGGCATAATTTTAAGTGACATAAGGATCAGAATGGTTTCCTTCAGAAATTCCAAGTAATACAAAGCTCCTCAGAAAATGTACGAGTTTAGTGCTGCCTTGACATTTCTCTTAGACCCCTGTTTCACAAGATGGAGTTTATTTGATAGATTCTAATTAGAAGATCAATTATATGCTTATATTTAGAGGAAAAGTAGACATGGGGAAAGTATATTCTAGCCACTGCATCCATATTTAGAACAAAAAATTTCTAGGGACTATGTTAAAGTATTGCATCTGTACCCTAAAAGAATAAATAGTAAAACACAAGGCTGACACCACGAAACAGTGCAAATTAAAAAGCAGAGCATATTTTTGTATGCTTTTATACTTCCACAAAAGACAGGTGGTTGCTCTGGCAGACTACCCTACTTTCAACTATGGTAAATCCCCTTTAGCCCTTGTCCATAGCTGTTTCATACAGCCATAGCAAAGGTACTGTAAATGAGAGGCATAGACAACCCCCAGATGAGCTGTTATAGCAAATGTGCATTCTGTAGCTCTGATCTTCTGAGCATCTGCCTGACTAGAAATAAATTTAGCTTCTGATCTTTCATCTTAAGCAAAATCTACAGTTTTTCCCCCAGTGCCTTAAACAACTGGTGAAATGCTATCAATGGTGAACTACAGCATACAGAAGTGTTCTCCTTACCAAAATGGACCATGAAATGCTGCAAAAGTAGGGCTTTGTGTCACTCGACTATCAATCCTCACAGAAATGAGAAACATGGGAAAAAAAGGACAAGAAAGTTGTGAGAATCCAGACTTCATGAAGAATTCCAAAGACATAACGCTGTTTTGGATTCTCACAGCAGTTTACTATTTTTTGGTTTCCACCTCTCATTCTCACAGAATCACATGCTGAGCACCATTTAGGTGCTATGCTATGCACCATTTAGGATAAGGTTTATTTACATTATGTGTGTGTCTAGGGCTCATAGTGTAATGGCACCCTGATATCAAAATGGGGCCACTAGATGGTACTGCAATATAATTAATAAATTTTAAAGAGTAATCTCATAAATATATATTTGGATATTTTTCTGCAATGTCTTGGCTGTAACTTTTGAAACACTTGCAGAAATATCCATGACACTGACTCTAGATATACAGAAAAGCCTCCATGAAACTATAATAAAAGCAGCTTTAAGGTACATGCTAAAATGTGTACTTACCAATCTTAACAGTATAATTGAGGTACTCAATATATATGTAAAAACATATATGATATTTATACAATACACACACACATATGTGAATCGTCATATGGAATTTTCATCTAAACTGTCACTACACATTTATTTTCATGTGTTCCTGTATTCTGTGCAAAGCTATTAAATTATGGGAAAAGTGAGCATATATAAATCAACATGAAAATGTATGTTTATTCATAAACTCAACATAAAATATGTCCCAGGATTTAAAAAGATAAAATTGTTACAATTGGCAAAATATATACAGTCATATTTCATATTTTTCTATACTTTGAATGATTTCCTATCACAATTTATTTCACCATTAAAAAGATGAAAAATTCCACTTTTATCTAAATGTATTCCACCATATGCTATGTCTACAGTATTAAACAGATTAAATTTTATAATCAGTTATCTTCCAGCTGGTAAAGATCTTGAGGTTTAAAAATTGCTGCAGAACTAAATTTTCTAAAACCATAAGCATGCTTAATAGTATCTACCCATGAAACTACCCCCTGAATAACCTAACACTGCTGGTTGCCAGCACTATTTTCAATTTTCATCTGTTAGATATATGATCAAGCATGTCAAATGTGCCCTAAGTAATAGAAGTGAAAAAATAAAGTCATTTACTTAAAATATTCTGATAGCTATTTATCTGAAAACCCTGGTCAGATTTACTGCTCAAAGGCATTTACCTACAAAGTTAACCAGACGCTTTGAGTTGAAAACTAATTTAATTTCTCTGTTATCTTAACAGGACATCTGTTAAAACAACATCCAAGGAAGGTAATATGTTCAAAATTAACCATCCTACAGGTTGTTTTATTAGAGTATGTATGACATTGACATTTAACTGCTAATGACCATTGCCTTACAAAAATAATTAGTAAGTGTGGAATCAAAGCAGTATAACAATTATACTAATGGACAAAAAGTAATGTAGAATGAATACATAACTGGTGTAAGTTCAATCTTGTGGCCAAGTTCATTGCTTTGTTACAACTGAGTTATGCTGAAGATGAATTACTCATTTCTTTTGTTTCCTTCTTTCCTCAGCTTCACCTATGTATCAAGCCCTCCCTTTAAAATCAGAACATGTTAGCTGCATAAAGTGTTCAGCACCCAGAGCCATCATGTTTTTTAAGCAGCATGAGTGACAAGCTATGCAAATCATATCCTGAAGTAATTTGCATTATTGCAGTTAAACTGCATACAGATATAAACTGGATTTCGGAACAACTAGATATCAATCCAAGCGGTGGTATATGAAAGTCAGACACATAGGTGGATGTGTGCTTGCCAAGGTTGGGATCTTCAAGTGGAAAAATACTGCTTATGACAACGTGCCTGTTTCTGGTTGGTCCTTATAATTTTGTGGAATAAAATAGTAGGGACAAGTGGGAACAGTAGGAGGAAAAATAGGCTCTGCATTTCCTCCCACCCCTTCCATTTTCTTCCACCAGCAATGCAGGACTGGTGCTAATTTGTTGCCAGGAGGTGCTATGACCATTGCTGCCTCTTCCTCTTCTCATTAGAGTCACCCAATGAAAAAGGAAAAGAGAAAGAGAGGGCTGCCCTACAGCCAACAAATGTCAGCCATATCTGGCTAATCCTGGACTAACATCTCGGATCAACAAGGGAAAGGAGAATTTCTCAGTGATGAAAAGTTGCTAATACATGAGCATCATTTGTAGGTGGATTTCTAAACTGCTCATTTCCTCCTTGAGATCATTTGCATGAGATGCTCTCCCATAGTACAGGTTGGTGGCTGGGCCTGGCTGGAGGCAGGAGAATTGAAGGCTGTATCCTGAAGTCCCTTCTGGCTTTACTTTACTATGAACCATGACCATGAGTATGTAAACACTGACTTTAAACAGAATGCACATTAGCAGTTGGAAATGATTTCTTACATTTGTATTTATTCCTCTGATTTAATGATGTGGAAAACAGACTAACTTGCAGCTCATCTACAGAGTGGGCAATACTTGCAGATAACAAAACAGCAGCAAACTCTCTCCTGAAATCTTCATTTTTTCAGCTTTGCAGAGCTGACTCTCTCCCCAGGGGTATTCCCCAACAATGTCATTATATTGTCTTCCTACTGCTCCCTAGCAGTTACTTGGGAGCCTTCACCAAGCTTTGATTAACCGTCCTGATTCACTTACCTCATCAGGAAGAGGGAAGAGTTACACATTTGCAGCATTTGACTGGACTGCAAGGTTTATATGCAAGATTTTCAGTAGTTGGTTAAATACAATATCAGGAAACTTAATATTAGCATAAATAGAATTGTCTTTGAACCAAAGGATTCTAATTCTTTCTGAATGTGTTACTACTTCCAAACATGGACAGCTGATAGCTTTCCACATTTTACATAAGATACTATATAGCTTTACATATATGTGAAGACCCTTCATTTTTCTCCCATAGCAAAGAAAAGGTCTGAAAAGTGAACTAATTATTTATTACAAGATATTTAGCTTTATTCTTGTGAGGTGCAACAAACTATCTGTGATTGGAAATAGGAATTCAACTACCGAAAAAACAAATAGAAACCTGAAGAACTCAATTTCACTTAAATGTCTAAAGAGAATGTTAGAAAAGCTGGAGCATGACTTCTCAGAGGCACGCAGTGAAAGAACAAGAGGCAATGTCACAGGTTGTAGCACAGGAAATTTCAGCAGCATATCAGGAGAAAATTTTTCACTATGAGAATGGTTAAGAAATAGAGAAGTTGTGAAACTTCCATCCTTGAATACTTCTAAAACTTGACTGGCTAAAACTCTGGGCAACATGATAGAACTTCTAAGTTGGCGCTGCTCTGAGAAGGAGACTGGATTAAGTGACCTTGAGAGGGCTCTTCCAGCATGAATAAGTCTGTGATTTTGTAAGTCTAAGTTATCTTCCATTTCCAGTTATTTGCAGTGGGTAGGAAAGAAAGTGTTCAGAAACATTTGATTTCCCTTAAAACTTCTGGCAGAAAACAACCTGATGACATATTTTCCTTTAGTTGACATTTTAATAACTACAGCACATTCAGTTTTTTGTATCATATTTAACAATTTCAATTTCAAATAGGTGCATTTTTAAATTTTTCTTATTCTTTCATGTTCCCCCTGTTGCAGTACAGGGCAATATAGGAAAGGAAGGAACATGATTTGAATGCAAATAGAAACTCCTTTTTATTTTTATTAAGAACAGTTGCTCAGACCTGTAGAATGAATAATGAGGAACCACAGTTTGACTACACCTAGTAATCTATTTACACAATATCACCTCTGTGCTTAGACATCTTAGGTGCCAGAGTTCTGTACCTTACCTTTCATATTCTTATTCTATACATTTTCAGATCAGAACTGAAGTACAGGATTTACATTTATATTTGTTATTAAGCTTTTTCTGACTCCTGAAGTATATGGAGTAAGATCCAGTATGGCATCCTCACTCAACTACCAAAACTTCATCTATGAAGTAGCCTATGTGGTATTAGCCTACGGTACAGAGCTTAAAGAAAAATATACAGTTGTGATTTCATAATTAAAAGCTAGGTTAAAATGAATGTCCAAGAGAGCTAAATAATGCTTAGTCAAGCAATTTTAATTCTGGCATTTCTTGACACTGGAGTGTTCCACACAAATTAGATGTCTGAAAGTAAAAAAAAAAAACAAAACAAAAAACAAACAAAAAAAACAAATAACCCCATGATTTAAATTAAAAGTTTAATGTAACTTTTGCATCTTATTAGGTTTAAATAAGGAAGATGTCAAGAACGTCACACAAATAGAAACTAAATAAATTTTGACAGTTAAAATGAGCTTTTCAGAAGTGTACTCTTGGTCATATTCACATAGTACTCTGGGGACTACAGTGAAGCGATTATCGAGCTCAGCCAGGTGACAGCAAGAGGAGAGCTCTAGGATCTGGTCACACAAATAGGATTGCACACAAAGAGAACCAGAAGGACTGACTAAAGGATGGGACCCTGTGCAGCAAGGGCCTCTTTGGACCCTGAGCCCAGCTGGTCTCCCTTGTTCAGCACCCCAAACCCAGCCTCTGCCTTGAGTTCCAGTAACTGACAGCAACAGCGTCTCCACTCCCATGCTTGTGATAGGACCAGTGCAACCTCAGGAAAGGGTTTCTTACAGTGAAAAAATATTTACTCATTTCAAAACTAAAAATGGGAGTATGATAGTTCTTATTCTGCTTATTTTCTGCTTGTGGAATCATTAGACATCATTAGGGGAAGCTCTCACATGCCTTGAATCAAGAGTGCTGTTCTTAATCACATGAATATTTTTTGCTCTTCTAAGATAGCTGAATCTATCTCCTTGTGTCCTTTCCTGGGTTTAAAAAATCACAGAAATATTACACTTTCTCAGAAATGCTTTCTATTATGTTTTCTTTTTTTTTGTTTCATTAGTGTACTTCAGATGTGCCTCATTCAAGATCAGAGGTTATGCTTTTCATATGCTACATTTGCTTAGCCACAGGCCAAAACAAATATTACCAGTCCTGAAACCTTGAAGTCCTACTTATAGTGAGTATGGCACCCACTAGCAAGCAAAACAACACCCAGACTAAGGAAATATTTTTGAAGAATAGTACTGAAAAGTAAGCCTGAGAAGTGGATTTTCTAGGCATTCATTCAGGGATCCACATAAAAATCAAGGTTAAGAACAAGTGATTGTACATCCTCTTTGTTACAAACCTTCTGTACAAAGCCATAAATATTCCAGGTTTCTGTGAAAGAGCTTCAGCAAAGATAACTGTGCCTCAAGGACAGAAAATACTTAGTGTGATGACATTTTCCACAAGATAGCTATGATTGTAAAGGTGTATAATGCAAACAGATTTCCATGGATGTTCACCAATAGTCCTTAAATCTCTCCATTCTCTTTAGAGATGATTATCTCATTTTTCTAAAAATTTTTGAGTCTTTACAGGCCTATTTCAGTATAATAAGGAGAAGCTGTAAAAATGTCATGACCTCCACCCCCACAACTAAAATAAGTATATTAACAATTGAAATATGTTCTCTCCATTGTCTCAGCAGATGTTGACGAAAAAATTGTACGTACACATAGAATAAAAGCTTTCTCAAAACTTTGAAAAAAAAGTGCTTATTTTAATTTTATTTGATAGCAAGCTATAAATGATAAATATAAAAATAAACTATATCCATCTGAACTATTATTAGGCTGTAATTTTAACCTATCAATTCTTAAAGCCATGCTGCACAGAATCCTCTCTTCATGGTTTATAACCTCAGAGGCATCCCTCTGGTACTTGCCTAAAGGTTGTTTTTTATCCTTTATTTAGAACCATTTCAGACCCAGAGCTTTTCTCAAGGTTCTACATGCCATTCCAAACAAAGAAAATACCCAGGTTTATCACCACAGATTTAAAACTTAAGTTATTCCCAGATGTAAATATAAATAATAAAGAAGATTCAGGGCAAGATTTATGAATATGCCTGAGAAACACAACACTTAAAATGCTCTGTTTTGTAAGATACCTACATCTGCAAAACACCCAGAGCCTCTGAAGGATCTAGAACAGGAGGATAAGTTATATTCACCCAAACAGTTCCATTAGATCTAAAGCCCTAGATCTTGCAGAATATTTCCCATGTTGGGAAGTTTTGACGCACTATTTGAATGGAAAAGGAGAGGAGAGCAATGCCCCTCACGTGAAGTAGATCTTTTGTAGATAATGAGTTGCTCACCACCAGTTTTTTAAATCCATTTTCTGGGATCTTTTCCTTTTCTCCTTGTCTTTGCCAATTCTGGTGCTCTGAAAGCCAATTGAAGTGGAAGGAATATACTCTACTGGGTATTTCAAGGCAGATCATATCATTGGAACAAATAATACCTCTAAAGACCAAATAAAAAGTTAAACTGTTCTCAAATATAGACTTAAACCCTACGGTTGATTGGGAAACACTCTAGATGATGATTTCTGGACTTCAGAAAAAAATAATTTCAAGGTTTATATAGTGTTTGTGGCCCATTTTTATTCCAACTAGCACTTACTGGCATTCTTACGCTGCTTTTATATCCAGTGCTCAAACAGCTACTTCTCCTTTGTCCATTTTTTCCCACCTCCATTCGCTTCCCCAGGCACGATAAGCATCCCAACATTTACAAGTTTAGGAATGCAGGTGGCTGAAACAAGTAGGTGGAAAGAGGGTGGATTGGGTTGAGTATAATTGTACAACAGGTGTTTGGTTTGTTATATATACTAGTTCTCCTGGCAACAAAGAAAGGCTTTTGACCAAATAAAAGATAACATATGCAATTCTTTTATTTGCTATGTTTTCGCCAAGCTTTTAATGAGATTGGGCCTGTCTGAAAGTATAAAACTAAGAAAGTGTAATGTTTTACCTGCAGAAAATTAGTTTACACCCTCAGGAAATGAAATACTGATCTTTTTGAAGTCAGCATCTTTTGAAGAAACAGAATACATGGGGATGATATACCTTGTCTCTAGTAGATTTTGTACTTTGGGAGTGATTTGAAAAAAACAACAGGTAAGGAAGTATCTCTGCCTCATTTATTCTTCCTGTAGTTGTGTTTAACTTTCTGCATAATAAGATATCAGTAACTCACAAAGGATCAGAGGATTATATCTGTAATTTACAGTTGGGCTAAACTCCTGATAATCAAGAACAAAAATTAAAATCTGAGTCAAAAAGAGAATGTGATGTGTTTGACACGAGGGATTCTCCTTGATGTTCAGTTCACAGCACTGTGAGCATAATTCAGCAATATCTAGACTTAATTGAAGCATATTACCCTAACAAAAAAATTTTGGCCACTGCTAATCTTTTATCCCACAAACTGCCACCTTTCTGGGAGCACCTTAGAAAGTAGTTTTGGTTTGAAATGTTGGTTTGAGGCCATTACCAACTGCCACTTTATGCGTTGTCACACTGTCAATAAAACTCTATAAATATGTCATTTTTAGGAAAATATATTTTTCCTATGGATTTTTACTGTGTCTAAGTGTTCAAGCATAACAATCCTACCAGAAGCACAAACTTAAGAAACGCTGATGAAGCCAAATGGCAATCTCTTCTGACACCTCAGTTTACATCCTAATTTACTGAAAGACCCATTCTTTTACAATTATCATACTATATATAAGACCCCTGAAAGGAATCCAGCTAAGTAACACCAAGCTAAATGGTACAAAAAATATCTGTTTGCCCCTGAGATGGCAATGTTTTTATTCATTAAATCATTAATTAATGCCTCTCACACTGGTGAAATTTGCATTGCAGGACTACTGAGGGGGAAAAAAAGAGGTAGTTTTCTTTTAAAGCATATATACAATTATTGTTGTGGGCATCAGAATGTATATGCTCATTACTGTCTGGTTTAAAAGTTTCTAACATACCCAGAATACTCCAAATTTCCATCATACTTCAATGTTCATTCTGGTAACACTAAAAGAATGAGCAAAACAGAGCACAGCCTGTGGCATGTTAACAAAGAGTTGATGGCTTAAATCTATCCAGTGGCAAATTACCTTTGAAAGGTCTCCAGCCTCCAAATAGAAGCAGATAACAAATACATTCCATGTAACCCAAAGGACCAGCCAGACAGCATACTGTAGGGATGAAGAGAGAAACACAGAATTAACAATTCCACTCTCAACTGAGTTAAACTTAGTTCATTAGTTCAATCCAAGACAAAAGCAGATTACAACTATGGTGCCTATGAATAAAAACGTTACACACAAGAGACGATCACAAATAAAATCCTTCCTTTCCCTGACACAGTGTCGAGTGACCTAGTGAGTACTCAGTCACACCAGAATATCTGCATTTCAGGAAACAGTTGATAAATCTGACATTTAAATTTGAGACTAATCTGTATCTCTCTCTTTTTGTTCAAATGGGTAATACTACAATAGAGAGGCATGTAATATCAATTATATATTAGAAGTGCAGAGCTGATAATTCAAATATAACTTAGTAAATGACAGCCTAATTGAACTAGCACAAGATTTTTTAATACTTGTCTCAAGAAACCAAACAAATATATAACCTGAAGAAAATTTGTCTATCTATCTATCTGTCTATCTATCTATCTATCTATCTATCTATCTATCTATCTATCATTTTGCAGTATTTCTACAAAATATGGGGGGATTTGTTCATGACAGCTGCCTCTATCAATTTATTTTGTGACCTTCCAAGGTACAGCACAATTATTCAACACCTTCAAGAGGCAGACTTCATTTTAAACTGCCAGTTTCTTTGGGGTTTTTAAATTTTATTTTCCTTTTTTTTTGTTTTGTCTTAGAGTGTACAGGAGAAGCATTAATGTTTAAGCAATATTACTTCATTGGTAGTTGCCAAACGTCTTATTCACGTATTTGATGTGAGTAATGGAATACAAGTTTTCTCTCCTTCTGTCCACTATTCTGCTTTTGTTTTGTATTCATAAGACTTCATGTGCTAGGACTAGAAACTATATTCCCCTGCTCTAAAGCTGGAGGATCTTGTATAATAAAGTTTGACCTGCTGTTGCTACTCTTATCTAATGTTTTTATTTAAGAACTTCCCTTGACAAATTATTCCATCATCTAATAAACTTCAGGATCTTCAAATGCTTTTCTAACGGCTGTTGTAGCCATCCTCTAGACAATTCAATTCTGCATGTTTGCTAATTTCATTCCACAAGGCCTTGCATACATGTGAAATATGACAGCAGTAGGACACCATTCCCTACCTATTATAGCTGAGAGCTGCTTTCTCCTTTTATACCCACTTCTCACAAGTATTTACAGACTTACTCTTCATGTTGTGTAGCCTTTTCTCCAAACCATACTGATTACATTTTGATAGCTCGTTTTCCAAATCAGGAACCACTATTTTCTGCACACCTCCACGTGTTTGCATTCTGAATAAGCAGACAATATTTTTGACTGTATACTATCCATTCCATACAAAAGACATATGACAAACTATTATTCACCATGAGTGACAATCTCTTTCTCTTCATTCAGTAACAACCTGTGCAGGATTCTTCTTGCATTTCTCTTGCAAGTGCTGTTCTGCATCATATTGTCCATTATTCAACATGCCATTTTCCACCTAACCTTCTAGATACTGTGAAAATAAAACAATTATGCCATTTCCCAAGATCTAAAGTGAGACTATATCTAATATGACCAAAATTTATACTTGTTCTAATTTTTTATTTTTATAGATAACAAAATAATTTCCAGCCAGCCTAGCTATTAATTGGACCTCGTTCAGATTTTAAAAAGTTAAGATGAAAATAGTTTTGATTTAATGGAAGCTAACACAGCTATAAATGCTTGAATTGCTTTACACAGAAGTAATTTCAGGTAATTTAAAGCATACAGATTACATACACTTTATAGGTCAGCTCTTTCTGGTCACAGATGACAGATTTATTTCGGTCAAGAGAACTCTCTGGAGGTCACCTGGTCCAATCTCTGCTCAAAGCACAAACAGCATGGACCAAGTTTTGCAGGGATTTATCCTGTTGAGGTCAAAATATCTCCAGAGATGGCCCAGCTAATCCACATGTACACTTTGAATGCAGGCTACTAATAAAACCTTGGAACATAGGAACATAGTTCAGCTGGATAGTCTTAACAAACTCAATTTTTTTTAAACAAAAGTTTGAGGCATTAAACACATTGAGCATTTCATTTTCCTGTAGCTTTCTCACAGTACACCCCTCTTCACATGTAGCATGGAGCTTTATAACTACAAATCAAGAGAAGGAAACATTGACTTAGATTCAATAACCTTAATTTGGCTTTGTCAACCAACTTTGCAGCAATTTAATTTGTTGGGTTTTGCCAACTATTGTAATACTATTATGTTATATATTCTGATGTATTTAATAAAAGCATTCCTTCTGATACATGAAGATAACTGGGTTTCCTATAGTGAAAATTCTCAATACTGCATTTAGACTCGTTTCTCAAAGAAAAAATACCAAAGCAGTAATATCCATGTGCAATGTCTGTTCCCTTGAAGGATCTTTTGTGTTCCAGAACAATTTAAGCAAACTGGAAAAAAGAATACAAGAAGATCTGAAGATATTTTATGTACAAAGGTCTCAGGAAAATAGGCCTACAAATGGGAATAGACACTATTAAATCCTTACACAGAGAAAGACTTACAAGATCATCATTTATCAGTCAACATGAAGGCAAAAAAATGTGGGAGAGAGACACTGGAAACTAGGTTTCATTAGGTTGGCCGTTCATAGCACAGCTTGTCCCATTGCATGTAAGCAACAGCTGATTAAAAAGCTCAACATGCACAGCACATTCAACAGAACATTCCAAGGAACCTTGGATCTGCTTGTGCCAGCAGAGAGCCTTGTTACATGAAGAAGCAAAACTTTTCTTTTTCACTGTCAAGTTTATCACCAAAAAACTGACAAATCTATCTGCCATTTAGATACACTCTTTTAACAAGCATCTCTTGTTATTGGATTACAGATAAGACTAAAAATTTCTTTTAAAAGTATGTTTTAAACTTCTTCCTTTTGAAATGTTATTTTAAGTGCTGGTTGCCTGAATTCTGTAGATAAACACTGAGTTTAGTTGTCTTGAAATACAAGGATGTTTCTGCTTCCCACTGCTTCTTATTTCAGATGCTTCAGATGTAGCACATCTCTCATCTCTGCATCATGTGCAGTCATAAATGCCTCTTGTTTTCTATGTGCTTCAGCAAATTGTTGAAGAAATTCAGCACTGAAGGTCTGTGACAGTGAACAAATCCCTCTGACACTCTCTACTATATGTATCTAATTTGAAGCACATTTTATAAGAGTTCTTCAAAGGGCTATAGCTGTATTTTTTTGTCATATGTGGGAGTTCAAGACAGCTGCATTATCTGACAGAAGCCACCACAATGTTACAGAGTCACATAATAGCAAGACAAGAACTTTGATGAATACACACTTGACCAAGCAGGAGATACTGACAAGGGGCACAGCAATGACAATGCAGCTTATTACTTTTATGGAGATCCACACTGGAAAGATGTATAAGTAGAAGGTTAAGACTAAAGACTTGAATACTTATTATATGAAAACTTTTTAGCCAATCAATAAAAGTTAATTTTATTTTAAAAATAAATTCTATAAATGCAGCTCTCACATGCTTACCATTCTTGAAGTAAACATGAATTTATAACCCTCTGCAAAGAATTTTGAGAAGAATTAGGTATTTTATGATTAATTGATACTGTGTAGTTACATTCACTATGAATCACCACTAATGAATATAGGATGTCTTTTTTCTTGGGGAATGGAAAACTGAGATATTAAAATACTTGTACCAGTACTGAGAACTTATACATTTCTCTTCACACTTCTGTCAAATTTGGCTGAGTCACATTATCTCCAATTTACTAACAGGGAAACTGGAGGTCAAAGAAATTAAATCATTTCACTTAATTCCTAAGCCAAATGGAAATATGATCACAAGGGCACAAGAACCAAAGGTTCAGATAGGCCACTACTGCCTTTGATACAAATATGGTCACCAGAGCTCACATCTAATACTCTTGTCATGCTTTGCCTGAAGGAGAAATATGTCACTTACCTTTCAAGCATAAATAGTGAGGAACTCTGATAGCTATGAGTGTTTTAAAATAAAGCATTATTTTTTTTCCCACAGAACTGTACATGGCATTTCTCTTGCTCCCAAATTCTTTTCTGATATATGAGTCAGTTACAAACACATTTGTCTGAGGGATACAAGGCCCCAGACCTGCATTGTGCAATTCAAAGCAATTGAATTGTTCTTGTGATGAATGATTTGTTATTTCTTATTTTAGAAATGAACACTATTTTAGTTTCAGATTCTTCCAAATCTGAAAATATTATTCCCCAAGACCCTTCTGGGCTACATTCAGGACAAAGTAACTAAAGGAATTTCTAAAACTATAGTTACTATATTTACCATAGTAATTAAATATGTGATTAATTATGCTATCTGGGCAACAGTACTTGTTCAAAGATTACCTTCAGTCCAGCATGTCTGGGAAGAGCATCTCTTTCCAGTAATGCAGTAAGAACTGTCCACAACATAATTTTTATATTATTATAACAAAATAATAATCTTTGTTTCTAAAGTTATTTTCTCCTGATTTCCTCAGCCTATGAAGATATATCACTCAGAAATACAATTTTCAAACCTATCTTTTCCCCATCAAATAGAATAAAAGTGAAATTCTGAATACTTGGCATCAATATACTGTCTCTGCCTCTTGTTTCCATCTTCCTGGAACTGGTAGAATCACCTGGATTCCCCTGTGAGAAGCTCATCGGAAGCAGAAAGGACATCAGTCCACAGTGTGACTTCATGTGGCTGCTTAGTAGGCACCATCTCTAATTACCTCTCCTCTGCACATTTTGCTGTTTTCTTCCTACTCCCATTGCCTGAGGCTTTTCCTGGAGAGCTGATGAGGATGAGGGCAGCACAGCATGGTGGAGAGTCCAGTTCTAGAATCCAGCAGGAGCCACACACCAGTGGGAAGCTTCCAGTGCAGGGCAGGATCAGAAAACACAGCCTCACTCCGAAGAGGAATCTGAAGTCAAATTCTCACCCAGCAGAGACTCAGTGATTGAATGCATGAGGACCAGATGTTTTAAGCAGAACTGCTGCCCTCAGCAACCTAACACAAAGAGCAACTGTGTTCTGCTTTTAATAATTCAGATGAAAGTCTTCCCTGCCCATCAGTTATCTACAGGCCTCATTGGAAGAGAGCTCAGGGCCAAAACCAGTAGTCTTGACAGCAAATAATATTCCTGGCAGCGGAGGACTTTGTGCAACCAGTTCAACTTCAATAAATGCTCATTGAGTTTCCTGAATGTACTGGGAAGCTCTTGCAGAATGACATAATCCTCTAGACTTTTTTCATTGCTCGTTGATTGTCACAGCATGCAGCTTGCACTAGTTTTCTTGGCTGAATTCTTCCTATCATTAAGACTTAGATATTTCTTGCTAGGTTTTATCTTTTTCATTTATTTTTAATCATGGCTATAGCATCAGAGCACTGTCCATCTTCGTGAGCATCTGTTTCTAAGCAGATCTTAATCAATTTTGTAGCATCCATTTTGAGTTGCTGTGGTTTTACGTCTCAAATTGCAATGACAGTCTGGTTTACTGCTTTTGTTTATCAGGGAATTTTTTTAACACATTGGCATTGTGGTTCCTTGACTCTTCAGTCTTTCATCAGTCACATATTTATGTATTTTTTTTCTCCTTCCCTTTTTTGCCTCAGTTAATAAAATCTGTCTGATATTTTATTTCCTTGTAATTACACTTTAATAATTAGTGTCATCTGCCAAGACTGACTGAAAGATGCTGAACTGTCATGTGCATCAGAACTGGTCACTACCAAACAGAAAATTGTTTTGGAGCGGTTTTTTTTGTCTTGAGCAACAGTGCTTGCAGATATAGAGCAAATGCTGCTTAAAATTTCTTTCCAGAGGCTTCCATGCATCCCATGGCTATGTATAAACTTTCAAGCTCCTTGAACTCAGTTATAAGCCCTGATTTTATATAGGAGTTTATTAACTGTATTTTCCCCTTGATTTGTGTGAGAAGGATTCATAAGAATAAAAAGCAGGAGAAAAGTTGAGGCACGTCTGGTCACGTCATAAATGGATAAAAGCACAGCCCAGAGCCCAGTACATTGAGAAGATGTGCAGTCAGCCCTCAATCTACTCACAGCCAGGGAGTTCTAGCTTGAGTGGGGCTCACTGGGCTTCTTCTTTCTTTTGGCTGCTCCTGTTTTATTCCCTCTTCTTTGTGCCAGAATTATGATGGGAGCAGAAAGCACAGCAGAGATTTGCTTTTTCTTCTGAAGACATGGCTCCAACTCCTTTTCCACAAAATAAGTTGAATTTCTACAGAGCACATTACTGTCGGAGTAGTATCCATCTGCCCACATTTAGATGTCTGCAATGCAGATGTCCTGCTCTGAGCAGCATCTAGACTCCCACTACACTCAATTCAGAGGAAAGGCACTTTCAGGGATCGGTACATTTCCTAGTGTCTGACACAGATCACTCTACCCTTGCTGTTTGGAACGCTAAACTTCTCAAAGGCAAAATTCCCAGTGTCACAGAGCCCATTAAAAATCTTGTACTGGTGACATAAAAAATAAGATAATAATGCTTCACTGTGCAGATATACACTCCTTTTTTTTCCCCACATAAACAAAAAATAACAAACTAATTTAAACATCACCAGGGTAAAATATCAGTGATGTACTGCTGAAGAGACATGTTCTAAGAACTACTGTCTCTTATATCCTACACTTACTGATGGTCCATTAATGCTTAAGCTTAAATCTTTCATTTGTTCATTTCCTGTTTCTTGGATTTGCAGCTCTTTATATTTCAGTGTAAAAGACTAAGAAAAGTGTTTTTGGTACTGCATCAATTTCATTTGTTCTTCAGCTTCTAAATTGGTGTCCAACTATACCACTGAAGATATTACCCACAACACTAAATGACAAAATTTCATTCCAAGAAACCATAAACAACTCTGGAGATATATCAGCCCATTCATACAGCTTCCCTAAGGAAGATACATAACATTTTCTCAGTGTTCTTACTCTATTCTTACTACAACTACTACTAATTTCTTTCTGTATGATGCTAAAAGGGTGAATGGTCAAAAGGTAGAAGTAAGAACACACAAATACTTAATTTACATTGTAGCACTGTAGCACAGTTCAGTCAACCTACTATGTTACAATAGGGAGCTGCAAATAGTCTAGATCCTCAAATGAAAGTATTCTGGAACTGAGGAGTTACTTTTTAAAAGAGTTTTCTTTAAAAACTCAGTATTTCTGCCATTCTTCTTCCAAATGGGGAGCAAACAAATTTCCTTCCTTTCATCTCAATTTTTTTCTTCTTGTCTTGTTTTGGTAAGGGCTCTTTTTGTTTGTTTTGGTTTTTTGTGTTTGTTTCTTTCTTTGTGTGGTTATGTTTGTTTGTTTATTTGTTTGGTTTTGGTTTTGTCTTTTTTGGCATCAATATGTTATGGTTTTTAACCTTTTTAACAAAAGTGTACTTTATGTACTAAAGAAAGTAAGGTAAGGTAGAAATTTTAACAGGACATATTTATTTTAACTTTTGACATGGCAGTAGAAATTTAATTGGTTTGGCTTCACTCGTCATTCAATTCCTGTGTATCTTTTGATCATATCTTTGCTGTGAAACATTCATCAGCAGGAAGTAACTTCAAATATCTGAATACTCAGTATACTGCAACACAGTACATACCCAACCAGCAGCAGACACGTGAATATACACGCATACATTCACAGATGGACTGATATTTTTCCTCTTATGTTACTTCCATACTTTTTCATCCTTTCTTTTGTTTGTAGAACAGATTATAAAGTCTCTCAAAATAGAAATTACTAATTAAATGTAAGTAACAGGAAAATGATAGTTCTCATTTAAATAGAACTCAAAAGGCTTTCTTTAGAACAGAATCCTTGTTATATCTCTATATTTCATGACATAAGTTGAGCTTAGCTACACAATAGTCAACCTTAAAATAGTGTTGTTTTGAACCTTTTTTAACCTTTCTGCTTCAATTCCAACATTAATCTACCAGGATCTACCTCAAGAGCTACTAGAAGTAGAAATCTATGCTGTTCAAGATATAAAAACTTGAAATAATGGCTTTGAAATGACAGCTTTGAAATGACATTTTTTTTAGACCACTTCTAATCAGCTGTTTAATTCATATTAAAGTTGGCATAGTAAAAAAAATTATAGAAATCAAAATTATGTGATTTTAGGGGTCATTTGGTCCTTCAGTTACAGGGCTAGAAATAGCCTGAAACAATTTTTTCAAACCCTGCCTTCTAGAACACTCCAAAAATACTAAGTATTTCAAGCCCTGGATTTCCTCAGAGTTAATACTTAGTTATCAGTGCAGAAATTGCATTCACAGGAATCCAAACTGCTTCCTATGAATATTTTTTTTAATAACAAATCTTAGGGGAAAATTGCAGAATTGTTGTGGTAAAATTCCACCGTAACTTGTGGCTCCCCAGAACATTTCATCAATTAATTACCAATGAAAAAGAAACACGAACAAGATCATTGGATACTATAAACTGCTTTCTCCAAGGCTTCCCCTAAGCGTGAATATCATGTGGAATTTTGACATTGCAAAAAAAAAAAAAAATTCCACAACTTTAGCATGAAAGTGATAGGTGGCAGTCCTAGGCAGAATCTGACTATTCCACTGAGTGGCCAGCCCTCGGTAGGAATACTTTCACTTCCTCCAGATTGAACTGGACAATGTGCAGTGAGGAAGGAACGGTGCTCTTTTCAGCTAAAATAAACATAAGGCACATATCCTCACTGTAATGTAATGAGAAGGGCTTCTCACTGGAAAAGTGGAAAGCTGTAATTTGCTTCAGACATTAGGAATTGATGGAGCTAGACATGTATTGACTGTTTCCTTGGTGTCTCTGGGTTTTTCAGAAACATCCAAAAAGAAAAATCTTGATTATAATTCAGTCATTGAACAGCTTATTTTAATGGAATGTTTAGCAGCTGTTCCATTTGAATTCTCTATTAAAAATACAAATCAGGACAATCAGAATTCTTTCAATGTTCATTTTTTACAGAGTGCAAAAATTAAAATCAATAGCTAGGAACAGAAGTCTACTGACATTTATTTAGATTTTTTTATTGATGTCTCAGTATCTGAGTGCCAACTAAAACTATTTATAAAGGGAATCCATCTCCCTCAGAGAATATACCAAAATTCCTACTAAAACTAAGCCATTTATAATAAGACCTTTTTGATAAATTGAGATGTTTGTATTCAGCTTCTCAGGTACCGTTTTCTTCCTTCAGTTTTCCTTGGCTTAATGTCTTATCAGCCAAAGTCATGAGGAGCCTAGTGGTTGAGTTCACAGACTCGACTTGAGTCCTTAATGACTGTGGTCTTTAATGTTCATATTCCAAAGGAGATATACTTTTAACTAAAGATGTATTTGCCATAGGAAGAAATAAATGAGGACCATAAAATTCTTTCTTGCCTCTCTCCAAGCTTTTTTTTGTAGCACAATTTCTAAAAAATTCCTAAGACCACTCCAAAATTTTGGAAAATAAATAGGGATGTGACTAAGATACTAGCAGAGTTTGTGTTTCAGAGTTGCAGAATGGAGCACACAGACCTTCAGAGTCACTGGCTGGCAGTTCTGTTTCAGGAGGTTAGTAGCTGCTTTGAAAATATCAGTCAATGGCAAAAGTCATTTCCCATTCTTTGGAGATAACACACAGAAATCGGACATAAACACATGCAGAGTTTTTAGAGCCAGCCATACTATGGAGCCAGACTGAATTTTGTTCAGGAGGCTAAGGTAGCTGGAGGGGATGGAGCCAAATTCTAGAGGCACAAAACCAAGTGTGTTTTGTGCACACACCAAAGGAAGCGTGTGGGGAGTACAGGGTTAGATGCATTTTCCTTGTGTAGGGGGTGCATACCTGCGAGAGTGTCACTGCGCCCACTTCTGTGGGACTGACCCTGAGTGAGTCTAATGAGCCACAGCAAAGGGAGAGAAGAAGACAAAGAACACCCTTCCAATTCCCTTATTCCCTTCTAGTAAATCCGATGGGCAAGACTGCCTGATTTGGCAAGATCAGTATGTTTTAATACAACATGGGTTTTTTTCAGTCTTTTTCAATACTGAAAGTATTGAATTAAAAAAAAAAAAGAGAAACCTGAAACTGTAACAATAAATGTAGAAACACAAACAACACTTTCAGAAAGAGGATAAAATGCAAAATGGACTTAATTTTCTAATTTCTTCAGGAGATTAAGATTTAAGCCTTGTTTACCTAAAAAAAAATTCATTTTGTGCTGAAACCAGACTGCATATACTCAAAGGAAATACTGTTTTAAAAGTGTTTTCTTTATCAATCAATCAATTAATTAATCTCTGATTTTTCTCAAATCACCAAAACATATTACACTTTCTTTGGCCATTGGATGAATTAGGGCCTTCCCCAAGGAGGTTTATTCCTGACTCTGTGTGCAAGTTTGCTCTGTATTACCCAGGAAACAAAGAAAGTCATTCTCTTAGACAATATTAGGGAAAGTGCCTTTCCCTTCTCTTTCAACTTGCATCAAGAAACATTAGCTAAAAATATTCCATCCCCTAGGTTTTTGCAGTTCTGAGAAGAAACTAGAGATTAAATCAGATAATGTTGTGGTCCAGCCTTCTTAATATACATAGAGTGGTCAAATTCTATTTCCCTAAATGTGATATGATCAAAGAATAGCATAATGTTCTTTATTCATTCCTTTGAGGGTCTTTCTTTCACGGCGTCACCTCGAAATCCTTCTTTTTTTGGTAATATTATGGTAAATGTATATTTCTGATTGTATTTGATTTTCTTTCTCTTTAAGTACCTGTTGCTTCTCTCTTCTGCATGTCTGAAATACCCTAAAAAATGCTTTTACTCTCTGGAACTTTTGTTTGCTTAGTTTTGGGTGAGAACATGTACCTCTTTAGGACTGGGAAAAGTTATTGCTACTATTACCTTTACTGCCAACCTTCTTGTTCCAAGTCTCTTCTAGGTCAAGCATTCACTGAAAATTCCCTGTAATTTATAAACAAACCCGGAGAAAATTTCAAACACCATTCAGCAGTAAGGCTGGCACCTCTGTAACTACAGGTGCAAAAAACTCAAGACATTTAATCGTTAAGACATCACTGACTGGGAAGCCTGCCACCAACATCCACACTTGATGCACATACATTGTCTTTTGGCTCTCTACAGCTATGCCCATCTGCTTCGGTGGCATGGTGCCTGCTTATCAGCTAGTTGGATGGTTTCAGTACACAGAGGTGCCAAAAAAAGGTTTTACATGGGTAGCCTGTATAGCCACAAAAGTGCCATTTCTTTTGTAGGAAGAAATGCTACAGCTGAGACACTAATAGACTCTGTCTTTGTGCCTTTTCTTTTTTTTTCACTAGCTGAAGATGGGTCTTGCCATCACCATTTTTGCATCTCTTTTACAAAGAAAAATATGGTACTGGGAGTGAAACAGAAAGAACACAGATAAAACACTGATGAACAAAGCCTCTGTGAGATAAAATGAGAGTAGGGCAGGTTAGGAGTATAGCTTAAGTATCGTGCACCATATGCCACTAATTCAAAGGAAAAAAAAAGGCAAAAATTCATACTCAACTCCTTTTACAAAATTTGAAACTAGGAAAGCTTTGCAAATGAAGGAATTGGATTATATTGAGAGGAAAGTAAACAAACTATTATATGAAAACAGAGCTGAGATAGTCTAAATAACTCTAGTTTGTCCTAAAGAGATGGCACACAATTCTGACAGAAATTTAAATATCATTTGTTGGTTTTGTTTTCAGGACCATTGTTCAGAGTAGGTATTATTTCAAGCTAAGGCTAGATCTAATATTCTTTTTATAACAATCCTAACTCAGCAAACTGGAATCTAAGGAGATTATTTAAGCTTTAAATTAAATGAATCTTTAAAAAAAATTATTGAGAAATACACAATGAGGGAATTAAACTGACTTTCAGTATACAAGATGCATATGAACTTGTCATGTATCATAAACAGAATCAATTGGAGCATAATTTCCGATGTAAGAACATTAGGAGATACAGCAAATATAGTCAAGAAAACCAACAATGTGACTATGGGTCCAAAAGCTGCCTTGAAACATCAGATTACAAAACTTTGCTTCACTTTTAGAGGCATGTTTGGTAAAATGATTTTCAGAGTTTTTCCCAACCCAGCTTTTCTTCCAATTCTTTGATGCTTACGGATCTTTCTTGGCATTATGACCTATGCACAACTCAGATGGAAAAGCATACACATTATTTTGATAATGCCTCAGTGCTACACAGATCCTTTCCCAGCACTTTTCAGAAAAAATAAAAATAGCAGGTCATTGAAAGGATGAGAGCTCGACAAACCATAAGAAGGTAAGAAAGGTCAACAGTGAGGGAATAAACAGCTGAAACTTCAAATGGGGTGGGAATATATCCAGATGTCAAGATGGCATTCGATGACATTAGCAATGAAAGGCACGGTAGCTTCCACATTGTGGCAGAAGAGCCATGTGATTTTCACTGGAGCAGCCCAACTTGCCATGCAAAATCTGAGCACGGCTGAGCCAAGAAGCTTCGCCAGTGCCCCCAGCACTGCCATATCAGAGAGACTGTGATGACAGTTTTATGACAGGAGACAACAGAATGACAAACTGATAAATGTGCTTGGAAAAGCATTGGGTTTTTTAAGAGACCAGACTGAATTATTCCAAATTCTGGAAGGTAAAATGAAAATTGAACGGGTTTCTCCTGCTCTCCAATTTCATTTCAAAGTGCCAGAAAGAGTGCACATTCCTCTGGGTACGTGGAAATAAGTACTGGAACACCCAGTAGGAAAATAATGTAATTTTTAAATAGCTGCTGCCTCAAAATCAACAAGATAATTTTGTGACCATTGAAAAATCTTGTATCTATGCAAGCTAAAGTTCAGGCTTATATTTCATGCTTGAATTAAATTAGAATATGCTGCTGGCCTGATTGCTTGAATATTTAACGATGCATTTCTATCCAAGCACAAAAATATATTCCATGCAAAGATAAAAAAAGGAAAAGGAAAAAAAAATACAAAAAATCCAGAAAAAATAAAAAGAAAGATGTTTCCAGATGTTTCCAAGCATCCAAAGGCAAGTTTAAGTAAAGTACTGGAAAACTTATAAAAAAATGAAAAGTTACCCATGATAATCCATATCAACATCCAATTTTTTTCATGTATCACAGCAGAAGTTCACTGGATGTTGCTGTTCAACATTTCTTTTTACCTTCATAACCCAGTCCACATGGGCTTTATTTACTGAATATCACACAAATTCACCTGTTTGTTGGATTTTCTTAGGGTAGCTACTTATTGTAGCTCCTGAGTGCATCTTAAGCATGGATTACCTTCCTAAAGCACTGTTTGGGCAGGATAATAGTTACTAGTCCCATGCCAGAGACGAGAAATTTCTGCCACAAATGAGTCTGGGGTGCTGAAGGCAACCACATTATTCATTGCCAGTGCCAGAAAACCATGTTGTGCACTAACAAGGAGATGCTCACTTTGATCACACAATTAAAGACTGTAGCATAATTCAAAAACACAGGTGGCTAAATAAAGGTCAGAGAGGCAGCCTCAATTCTGGAAGTTTCTTGCTCTCGGATGGCCCATTTTCAGCTTTGATAGACTCTTGTTCCAGTGCATGTAAAAGCGTGTGTGCAAGCATTTTCACAACTGCACTTGTACTGTGGATAGTGGGTGTTATGCAGTCAAATAGCCACAGTTAATAATGTGTGATGAGCAGTGTCTTCCACGTGAGCTGATAACAGCTCCCAGATGAGTCTTCTGTTAACACATAGGTATAAATACTTCTATATTGTTTAAGGGACACATTGAAAACAAAAAGAAAGCCAAAATTGCTATTTATTACACAGAGATGTTGATCAACATGTGAGCCATTAGAGACTCTCAGCCTCTCAAAACAAAACTGTGCCAATCAAGGCAATGAAAGAAAAGGCAACACCCCACCACCCACAATTATATGGACTAGAGGCTTCTGTGCTCTGCCTTCCCCTCTTTCCCCACACTGAATGATGGCTTCCTTCCTCTCCCCTTCTCTACTGGTGTGGAGGAAAATGGTCTTTGTTCTCCTCTCCACAAAGGTGTCAGTTGCCAGAGACAGGAGAGACATGGGCTAAGTAAGGGCCTGAGCAGCCCCCAGGGTTCATCCCTTTGTTCAGCAGGAGCAGAGCCTGCTCCCTCAGCACTGTGGCTCAGTTGCAGGGTGGCTGGCTGCGTTCTGGCTCTCTTGCCTATACTTTGTTGCCATGCCCTGATTTGAAATCACTGCCCCTTCTAACAAAGCTGGATGATTTTGCAATGGGAACAAATGACAGCCTGAAATGATGTCCTGTGGCATCTCTTCCCTCTTTCTTTCTTTGTCAAACGTCACATTTACTTTGCAAAAAAGAATTATTAGAACATATTTGTGTAATGGCTGTCAAAACTCAAAAAACCCTTGGTTTTTTTTGCTTGTTTTTAGTTCCATTGGTCTAGATGACCAGAAAGGCTGAGTCCCTTTAACTGTAAAATAATAAATAGATTTGGGCAAAATTTTAATTTGAAGGGTTTAAATGTAGCCTTTTCATAAAAGTTGTTAAATATCAAGGTTCTGTAATGGAAAATGCTGCACAACTTTATGTATAAACACTTATTGACAAACCTGACTATCACTCTGGAAATCATTAAATAGATCCAGTAATTTCTTTTTCACCATCCTGGTTTAGAACTTCACATGTTGAGCAAATGCACTGTTGGGAATTCAATAATTTTCAGCACATATGTCCCCATTCTTTGATAACACTTAAAGAGAAACAGTCCTACAGAAAAGATTGGCTGTCCTTTTTCTACAAGAAATTTCAATAAGTTGCCCAAATCTTGCTGCCCTTTTCTGTTCACCTCTCCTCATTGTTAAATATTCCTTTGCCCTCATTTCGACTTTAAATATATCTCACAGTATTAGTAATACAGAGAACAAACAGGAGAATTTTCAAAGCAAAGAGGGTAAGGAAGATAGAAGTATTAATACCAAGAGATATAAAGTTTCAAAACAGAAAGAAGCAAGTGAAAGGTTAAGTAAATAAGATAATGTTCGAATATATAAGCCACAAGAGGTTATTGGAGAGCATGGTCACGTCTTTAAAAAACAAAAGCATAGAAAGTGTAATTTTATTGTCAGAAGAAAGAGATAATTCTAAAATGTAGAAAGGATCTGTGTCTCACATAAGCACATGGGAACAAAAGCCAAAAAGGTAAGTATAAAACTCCAAAACTCCAAGGGGTAAAAAGCAAGGGGAAAAAAAAAAGTCAGAGTACCATTATCAGTTCAGTAGTGATCAGCAAGAAATCAGACCTGAAGGATTAAGAAAACTTCCATGGCAGTTTGATTCTGTCTCAGAACACTAATGAAATGGCAAGAAAGATAAAAGAACAATTAGCTTATGTTTGCAATCACAGCTGCAGGACCACAACTCCGATAGAAAAGCAGTGGAATCAACTGCAAAGCAGTTTGGCATTAAAATGAAAAGATGGAAATCTAGAACACCCATAGACTTGTCACATACATCTAGTTAAAAAAAATAGAAAACTCTCCCCTACCAGACAAAATTGGTCCAAAGGAATCAGAAAATCTTGGCTGAGCAGTATAAATATGAATTCATCTGGGGACTTCTGTAAATGCTCATTGTGTTAACTGGGTTTTTAGCAGATGCAGACATAGAAAGAGGAAAATACTTAGAAATCTCTCTTTCCCATTAGTCAACACTTTCTTGTCTCAGCCTCAGACCGCATTTGCCTGGAGGTGCATGAATGGGGAGAAAAGGATAGTTAGTGCACCCTGGTACTCTGCCCAGCCCTCACACTTGCAGTGTCTTTGGCTGAATTGGCTGAATTGATTTTGTGGCCACCTTGTCTGCTCCAGTTTAAGCAAGAACCTACTGCCGTGGGGACATTCCCATGGCCCTCATTTTTTAACAAAATGCTGCAGAAAGCAGATGAAGCAGCATAAGAGGCTGCTGTGCAGCCTCAAATTCTAGCTCACATTCCCCATTTTCCTCAGCACTGCCCTAAGTGTGTTGAAGCTTTTGCCTGCTGAACATGTATTAGGAAGCAATGAAGTGGATCTTTTTCTAGTTATCCCATGGGATATACTTGCAGAACATTCAAACTAATAGAAGGCAAGTCTAAGAAAAGGTGTCAAGTGCAGATTGCAGATGTGATCCCCTAACTTTCAGTGAAGAGAGGTCTGGTCTGTACAATTGTTTTGATTCAGCAAGGATTTCTGTCTTAATACCTAATCCTGCTGTGGAAAATAAAAGACTGCTGTATATATAAACCTGCAGAAATTAGGCCTTAAAAAGCCTCCAGTGCAACATTTTTATTGATGAAAGAAAGATATGGGAACATCTGCCTGAATAGAGGAAAGCTCTGAATCTTTGTCTTAAAGAAACTTGTTAGTCCCCTAAATTCTTGGTTCTGGCATGCATTTCAGTGTTAAGAATTCTTCCTCAAAGTGATATGTAGCCAGCATGTATAAATCACTGATACGACAGATCAAGTGAGAATATCTTGCTTGGTGTGGCAAACTCTTTTCCATATGTTTTTGACACCCAGCCTTGTGGATTAAATGTAGCAATAAAGAAATTGCAGGAATTCCATGGAAAGAGACAATCCAGCTAATTTAAAAATTTTTATATGATTAGTTTGCTACCTTTGTTTTCTACATGTTAGAGATCAATTAAGAAATGGTTGCTAAACTGGGTAGGTAAAGTATACAATTATGGCTAACTTTCTCATTTTATATTAATTCTAAGCAGAAGACAAGGCTTGGGTTCATTCAATTTAACAACTGGAAGGCATCAAGGCTATTAGTCACATAGCTATAGTTTGAACCATTTAACACAAGTGTTGTGACATTTCCATAGACAAACATTTATCAAAGAACAGTTTTAAGAAAACCAGTCTTGATTTGGAAATAGCGATGATATCCATTCCATATATTTCAGAAAATATCTCTAACTACATTTGGATACTGATGTTAAAGCCTAAATATAAATACTGCTTCATTATGATGCTATCCTCCTTTCCAGTTAATGTGATTTAAAAAAAAGAAAAAAGATTATTAAAAAGATTATACATACATATACATATATATCCTAGTCCATTGCTATTTATAAGGATATTTTTGGCTTAGTTTGGCTTAGTTCAGTTTCATTTTGAATAATATGATGAAAACTGTGCAAATATAAACAGCAAGTACTCCAAACATCACCTGTGTAGACAGTAAAATTCAACTATCAGCCTAACACCATTTTTTTTCCAACACTAACTTTACAACTGGTCTTTAATTTTTTTATTTTGTTGTCAGGAATTCTGTTGAGATATTTTTTAGCCTGTTTGTAGCTTTGCTGTATTCCAAGAATAGTTTTACACTTGTCAGTTGCTTCTGGCATATTTAGAGATTTCCCAGCAGTGTGAGATTTCCTGCTTTGTGTTGCTATCCTAAGAAAGATCAGGTAAGTAGTCTTCATTGTTTTCCCTGGCTTAGTTACTACTTATTTTCCTTTTTAATTTTTTTTTTTTATTCCCATAATGATGTCTTCTTATTTTCTTCTTGTAATTTCCTTACCAAAAAAACCCAACAACTGCCTCCCCCAAAAGCCTCCAGTTTTATCTTTAGACTTCTGTTTCTTTGTGAGAAAGTATGAGAGAAGCTTTGATGGCTTTATTGACTCATTTTCAAGCACGAGAATCAGAAAAAAATATTACAGTATTTTCGAAGAAACTCCATAAATTAAAAAAGAAAAGAAGCAAGCAACCAAACAACAACCTCAGCATCATCTTATCATGATTCCTGGCAGAAATTTTTCAAGCCTTTTCTAAAGACAGCAATGGTTATTGATCTGAAAGAATTTTTGAACAGCAGTGAAATGTTTGCAGTTATTTCAACTGCAACACTTGTTCAGGTCCTGAGCCATATGTTCTGTTCCTAGAGTATACAGCTGTAAGCAAAATCATGACTTCACAAATCCATGGAAATCAGACGATGAAATAACTCTTATATTTACCCTTGAAAGCAAAACTGGATAGCTGTAGCCTGTGAAGTCCGCCATGTTGGGGATTTTTTCCCAGGACTTTTATCTGTTTTCCTTTCAATTTAAGCAATATTGTCACATATTAGCTAACTTTCCATGGACATTGTAACTAGCTCCACAACCTGCTCTCTCTGTATCTATGACGACGGTTTCTACCTTCATACCAGAACCCTCGCTGTTTCTCACCACCCACACAAGCATTCACTTGTTTTGTTTAATTTCTTGTCGCCCAGTATTTTCCGTTTTGCCACCCAAATGTGTTAATGATTAAACCTGACTCCCAGTTCACTGGTTTCAAGAGCCAAAAATCAGAGACACAATGCGGCAATTTATCATGACTTCTCTGCAAAGGTCTCATTTCTTAATGACCCATGCTGGAGTTGCTGTGGAACCTGTTTACTAATGTTTACACTCTCAATGTGTGCATGCCATACGTCACTCCTGCATGTCCATTTGTGTCTCCCCTCTAGCAAGCTCCACACAGTGCAAAATTTAAGAATGCATTTTTCTATCTGATAAGTAATGTGGAAAAGTATTAAGCTGGCACTGAAACCATTTACTCAGCACACTCAGGAATTTCACTCTGGATCCTAAATGTAGGTCCAAACCTATGAAGATTTCAAGTGGACAAATCAAAGATTTCTTAACCATTTCTCTTCTGTGACAGGATCAATCAGCTTCAGTTAACAGCAATACATGAAGGAATTCTGGGGTCATCATCAGGTAACATTTGCATGAGCAAATCTTTGCATGAGCAAAGATCTTCTACACTTGTTATCTAATGCTTTAAACTAGCATGATTAATCCTCATTTGAAAGAACGTGTAAACAAAAATTATTAACTTCAAGCAAAGTCCATGGGAACCATTGCAACTTAAGTACTTGCTAAGCATGAGACAGCTGGCTGAACAAAATGCAATGTTAAATGTTATACTATCAAAGAATGAACTTTGGGTTTTGGTTTTATTAAATTCAGTGTCTGTCTAACAGACAGTACATATCAAAACTTAATTCCCTTACCAGTGTTTGCAATGATGTTATGAAACCTCCACTATAAAAGCAATAGAGTAAGAAGAAGCAAACAGAAAAGAAAAAAAAACAAAGAAAAAATATAAAAAATATATATTAAAAACCTTCCTAAAGCAGCAGATTATGCTGCAAGAAAGATGTTATGCTTATATCAATATATTTCTTTTTTAGAAATATGACCTAATTTTCTCAGTTTTAAAATGCTGATAATGTCAAATATTTGTGAAGTACTTTGAAACTACAGTACTGAGTGCTATAAAAATACTTATTTTGATTAGATTATATGTGGCAGACAGGCCAGAGTTTGAAATATTCTGCCACGGAAAATTTACATACATTACTATCAGAACTAATCCACTCCCTCACCTATTGGCCTAGGATGAGCTACCTGTCAGGTTATAATGCAGATGCTAACACAGATGTCAATTACAGTATGCTCATGGCTGTTCAGAGGATAAAAAAAACATGACTTAATTCTTAATGCTATCAAGTTGCCTCTTTCAGTGATAATTAAATTCATGTGAGGAAAATAAAAAGCAAGCCCTGAACCTAATTCTGCACCTGCAATATATTTTTTGAAAGGGAGGAAGGTGTAGACAAAATAGATACTGGTTATTTTCAGGCTCTAATACAAGTACTCCCACAGTTATGCTGCTAATTTGGTGGTGTTGCTGTTATTTCTTTACATTTACCATGGGGAAAGAAAAACATTTATTGGTGCTACTTTTAGCCCTTAAAAAATTCTTAGCTAGTACATTCAGTTAAGTTCCACTAAAAGCAATAGCTTCACTTCCCATGCATTTACACCAGGGCTATAATCCAGACAAGGATTTTAAATCCTTATGTCTGCTGGCATGTGATAACTGTGTCATCTCTTTGTGACATCCTGTATCTGATACAGGCTAGACATTTAATAACGTGTATGGCATCTAATGTGTCATCTTGTTAGAAAAGGAGACAAAGCTGTAAAGACGCTTATCTGCAAGCTCTTATTTTTAAGATAATCAATAAACTCTTCCATAATAATTGTACCCCAGCAGGCTTCAAACAGCAGACACCGGACAGAGTCACAGTGATCGCTCTCTGTTCCCCAGGCAAATGAGGTAAAACTTCAGAGGGACTCTCCTGCCTTTACAATCACAGACAGAAGCCAGACAGTGAACATCTGACTCTGAGACCTTTCTGCAGTTATGACTAGAATCCCCTGTGCTGAGCCTCTGCATGTCAATGCTTTTCCATTCCGGCAGTGTCTTTCAGCATGCTGAGAGTGTGCACAGGGGGATGCTCCCCTTTCCAGAGTCTTTAGGGAGTTTAACAGTCACAGGAAACCACAACAAAAGTCCACTCTCACCTAGTGCATGGTCATTAGGTGTTTGACCTAAATGGGGGATCCCTTGCAAAATGGCAGCCTGGTATATGCCTTCCATAAAACACAAGTCTCTCCTCATTCAGGTTTGCTCCGGCCTTTGTGATTGCTATGTTCTCTCACTTTTAATTTCTCTCTCCAAGTTACTATCTTATCCCACCATTGCTGTATTTGTACACTGTTTAGAAATCACAGAGCACCTTCTTGGTTAGCTCTTAAAATTTACTGCGACAAAAGTGATTAATAATGACATTAACAGGAGCAACTTTACAGACCATGCATTTTACTGTGTGATAATTCAAATCCCAGCATTCTGACAAGAAAGCTTAGTTAAACTAAAAGGTGTGAAATTAGTCTGCAATTTTCCATAGAACATATAATTTATTACTTGCATAACTAGGTGATAATGCTCAGAAGTGCCTTTTCAAAAATGCAAATGCATAGAAACAAAATTTTGTAAACTGGACCTTTTTACTTCACAATTAATCAAAAGGTATTTTTGTCAATTTATTGTACATACTCAAAGTTTGACTCCAACATCATACAAGACAATTTCTTGATGTGTTGCCTACTTGATACCAAACTTAACAGTAACACTTTGATCCTCTAGTTTTGGTGAAGATAGTACCTATTTCTGTTATTCAGGCTGTTTCAGAACTCACATGAAAGCACAACTGCTTTACTTATGTGAACAATCAATACAGCCAAGTAAGAATACTCCACATGAATGAAGGATTTGCTTTCAACTTCAACTAATATTCAAATGTACAGGATTATAATAATGGGATTGTTTTGTCTCTCAGCCTTGAAGTTTCATGCTTCTGAAGGCCATTTATGAGAATACTCCCAGGAATGGAAGACATAGAGCAATGCAAATTCTTTGATGTGTTGCATAAATATTATCAAAAGTGTTTTTGAAAGGTTGACCAGGTATATTGGTTTGGTAATATATCTTCAAAATTCTTTCTGCATGTGCACATCCTCCATAGATCTGAAATGCAAAGTCATCATTCTTTTTATGAGGGTTAGAAAGCTCAGTAGGCAAAAAATCCTTTCACATTGTAGATTTTCATTTAAATTTGATTTAATTTTAAAAGAGAAGTTGTTTTATCTATTCTGTGTTAGTTCTATATTAAATTCCAGCAGAAATTCTCTTTTCAGTCAATCATATTGTGGATCAGAATTTATAACCACAATTCCCCAAATGTGGTCATGCTTACCTTTATACCTAAGTAGTCCTGCTAAATTCAGTGTTTTGCTGATAAATAAAAAGTTAAAATGTAAAATTGATTACTTAGTTGTCTGAATATCTTTGTTCACTTCAGCAAGCATCTCATGACTCCACAGAGCTCTCTATTCATAGAAAATCAAAGAACAGGTGGTTCAACTACATTAATAAATAAGTGAAATGAAAAACTTCTAATCAGATCTTGTGTTAGCATCAACATTAACCTTTTTTTACCTTTAACATTCTTAGAAGCTTGTCACAATACTTGTGATACTTGCTAAAGACTGTGGAAACCAGTAAAATAGTGATATTCTGTACCCATTTTATTCTTCCAAAAGGGCCCTTAAACTTTTGAAGAAAAAGGTAGAAATTAATATTTGAGTTATGCCTGGCATTTTGTGGGCTGCAATGTTTACTAGAATCAAATTGAAGTCACATATTATTTAGTTACAGCAAAACTCTCCTCATTTGGCAAAAGCAGAGGCAAATTTTTTGGGTATGTATTTATTCTGGAAGGACATATAGAATTATATAGCGAGAAAATTTACAATTGGAGGAGCATTTTAAAATAAGTAGCTAGCCAAACTGCAGCTATTTATTGTTTAAGATGCTGTTTACTCCCTGGATTAGTGAAAGGAAAGAAATAGAATTTCAATTACAACTGTTATCTGCTATGTATATTAAAAGCTTTCCATTTTCACACACAGAACTATTGACTAAAAGCCTTTCATGAGGAATGGATTAATAGCATTTTTCCTTCTGGTAGATATAAATATTTTATCTATAGCTCAGGAAGACTTCAAATAGTTAAACTGTAATGATGTCATTCTCCATTCTCTTACCATGCTTCTTCTCACAGAAGCTTTAGAGAAGGTAAGCCTTAGACGGTGAGAATCAGTTTTCACTGCAGCACAGCACCCTCATTATATGCCTTGGTTTTCTAAATGTGGTTTTCTTGGTTTTGGTAATTAGAAGTTTAACTGAAAACAGGGCAGTCTAGCTTCAAAGGGAGACATCTTAAGACAGAACTCAGCATGGCTCTCTTACCACAGACATACAGAATCATTTAGGTTGGAAAAATCTCCGAGATCATTGAGTACAACCTTTGACTGATCACCATCTTGTCAACTAGACCATGGTACTAAGTACCACTTCCAGTTGTTTCTTGAATGCCTCCAGGGATAGTGACTCCACGACCTCCCTGGGCAGTCTATTCCAATGTTTAACAACCCTTTCAGTGAAGAAATTCCTCCTGACATCCATCCAACCTGAACCTCCCCTGGCACAGCTTGAGGCCATGTCCTCTTGTCCTGTCACTAATTGCCTGGAAGAAAAGATTGACCCCCCCCCTGTTGCTACAACCTCCTTTCAATGAGCTATAGGGAGCAATAAGGTCACCTCTGAGCTTCCTCTTCTCCAGGCTGAACAATCTCAGCTCCCCCAGCTACTCCTCATAAGACTTGTGTTCCAGACCTTTCACCAGCTTCACTGCCCTTTTCTGGACATGCTCCAGCACCTCAATGTCCTTCCTGTAGGGAGGAGCCCAGAATGGACACAGAACTTGAAGTGTGGCCTCACCAGTACTGAGTACAGAGAATCAATCACTTCCCTGGTCCTGCTGGCCATGCTGTTCTTGATACAAGCCAGGATGTCATTGGCCTTCTTTGCAAATCTCTTTTCCAGATGTCATCAAGATCTTTACCCATCCTGCCATAATCCTGTCCTTAAAGCTATGGGAGTAACCTTCTTTTCACATGAACTACTTTGAATAATTTGAAAAGGGTTTTTACTTTTGGTATCAAAGATCAAAAACAAGTAACATGATTCCCTGTCTATGTTACACTGATCAGCTAACTAGTCCTAATGGACAGCAGATCTTTGAAGAATATAAAAAAATATAGTCTACTAAGTGGTTAATTTCCATACATAAGTTCTCAAAAAAAAAATTGGTAAGTGTAAATGTTTCCTAATAAGTGAGTAGAAATAGTTACAAGTATCAGTGAAATGAAATCGCAAACTATGCACAAGCATATTAATGAATATTCCTGGCTGTCTTAACACAGTTGCATTGACATTCAGCACTCAGCACTCACCATGGAGCTTCAAATAGATCACATGAAAACGATGGAGAGACAGATGATAGATTATTCATTGAGAGTCAAGCGCTACCAGGGAGAGGGCTAACATTTCTCTGATTTCTGTACTCCCTCAGGATAAAGGTTACACTGTAAAGAAATGGAAACTGTCCTCCCATTCAACTAATGGCAGAATCTGACTGTGACCACTTTGAGAGATTTATATGAATTAGGAAGCAACAAATGTTACAGTTACCTAGGCTAAAACCTCACTCAAAAATCCAAACTCAAACCAGAAAACAATCCCCCACAGGATACTTAACAACAAAGCTGCCCCCCAAAAAAACCCTTTCCTACTAGGCAAAATGAGATTTCACACTTGAGGTTTATTTTCAAGGTGTATTGAAGAAAAAACCCCACCCAACAAACTAAACCCAAAGCATGTAAAAAGATAACTAAACAGAAGTTGTCAGGAAACTGGCCTTATAATACAGCACCAGCCCAGGATATGTAGGAGCAATTCAGAGCCTATAGAGCCTTAGATCTTTTTCCTTCATATCTCAGCTGAAGAGTCATTATTGTACTGAGTAATTCTCCTTTCACCTACTAGCCTCCCCACATATCTAGATTTGAATTATCTTGGTAGAAAGTAATTCACTGTCAAAACAAATATGTTACCATGTTGAATTTAAATTGTAACAAAATTAGGCTTCTAGCAATAACAAAACCAAATGAAAAATACTAGTGAATGTGATCTACTTTGCTTCTGTCATGAGGTAAACTCATGGTTCAATTAGCAAACAAATACAGCTTGAAGCATTCCTATTGCCACTCAGATTTCATAGAGAGACTGATGAAAGCAAATCCTAATCATTAACATCAATAAATGACAGTTTCTTTGAAAATGTACACTACTGGTAGTAAAAGCAAATTGCAAAATTTGTCAGGCTAAATCTGTATAGTTTCTAGATGTCAAAGCTGATATGGGAGATCTGAGTTGGTGTTTTGAAAGCACATAAACATACTGAAATATTTTGCCATCCAAATAATGGCAAAATACTTATGTCCAATTAGGCAATTAATTAAAAATACTGTCTGTCCAACATACTGCTCTCTAATGGATCCCAACTCCCTGGAAGTATGTGACTGGAGCACTCCAGATTTCTGATCATAAGACAGTATTTTGCAGCTCATCTCATCAGCATAGTTTTAATGACCTGAGGAATAAAGAAATGTGAAACTTAAGCAGTCTTAAGTTTGTCTGGAATATAAATGTATAAGTCAAAATTCAGATGTGGAACTGAAGTCAGTTAAGTTCAACATGTACACCACCCTATTTTAACAGGACTTGGAGGAAATTAGCAGGGAATAACCCAGCCCTAGGAAGCAGTAATTATGCCAAGGAGGCAGTCAAACAAACAAACAAATTTGCTATCCCATTTTGTTTGTAGAGATAGGAATGAAAACTTCAATTACCAAAATACAACAGATGCTGAAAGATGATGAAAAACTAATGTACTTTATCACAGAAACTTGTTTTGTTTGATATATCCAGTAGGAAAGTCCAACAGAGACATGAAGACTGATAAGAGGATTAAAAAAAAGCGGAAAAACTGAAGACAAAAATACTTCACAGAACTGAACCTTGAAGGGATAATTTTTATGGATAGGTTAACTACAGCATGGGTCCATAGGTAGCACAACTGTGTAGACTCCATTTTGAGAATGGGAACTGAGCGGAGAATTTGCACCACAGCAAAGTCCAGGAGACCAGAGATGGCAGAGTATCTCACTATTACCTAAGTTAAGGAGCACAAGAACAGGGACTTAAGTTATTAAAATGTGAGGAGAGAACATTCATCAAGTTTTGTAACTACTAAATGATGGTTTTCTATAGAGAAACAAGGCCAAGAGTAATACAGTGTGATTAAGTCCATATTCTATTTGTTTGATTTCAAGACAAGAAAATTTTACTCTCAGGATCACTCTGGTGACACATTCTTCTTTAAGGCTATAAAAAATAAAAAAAAATCCTCACGTATTTCAATGTGTTTCAGCCCTCATGATTTTCAATGCTAGCACTTACTTGGAAGTTCTGTTTCCCAGATGACAGAAAGGGATAAATCTGAGAGTCGCATCATCTCTCCTACCAGTGGAATGAAGTCTTATGAGAAAGGCATGATTGTATTTAAAATTTCTAGTCATTGTCATGCATGAACATACACAACACTTCCCTGACTTAACCAGACATTTTTAGTTTCTACAGACTCTTGGTGACGTGGTTTGTGCAGGAATCCTCTTACTATGCACATCTTTTAAAGTGCAATTGGCTGCAAAGCACAGCACATAAGGATCAAGACTTTTTTACCTCATTTCATGGTCAGTGCCCGTTTTCAGACCTTTTGTGACCATAAATAAAACTGGCCATTTTTAGAATCTGTTATCCTAGAATTCAAATATCAAATGGTAAAAAGTCTGTATCAATAAAGTATTCAAAGACACTTCTCACACAGAAACAGCAACCTATTTTAGAAACAGACACAATCACAAAAGGCTGCTTATTCACACCGTGTCTATACCTGTGTGAATTTAACAATGACATCTTTATGAGGGAAAAGCACTGTCAATCACCCTAAGACATGCAGACAAACCCATTGATACTGGTAGTAATTAAATTTATTACAAGGGTAAGTCTCTCCAGACAGAAATAGGATCTAATTTTGTTACAGAATTCAGACCATCAATATAAAATAAAAATTTTGCTTAACTAGCCAGCTAAGAGGTGTAGGACCCAAAACCTTTGTACCATCTATGTCACTAAAAACATTTCAAATCTATGAATAGATATTTCAACAAGACTAAAGACAGGAGAGTGTTTTTTGTTTCACAGAAAGTAGTAAGTAGGTAAAACAAAACTCATAAACAAAATCAGTGACAGGCTTGTTTCAATACTGAATTTCAAACAGGAATTTGCTCTTCAGGCAAATGCAAAATTAAATATGTAGAGTGCTCAGTGCCATAGGTTATGAATAACGTTTTGGTTTTTACTCACAACAGAAATGTTTTGAAGATTACTTTAGACCTAGACTAGAAAAGCCAAACTGATTAACAGTGAGCTGATAAAATAAATTATGCCAATTTAAAATTCATTATTTTATTTTCAAATTATCACCTATTCAAACTATTTAACAAATGACACATGGATACAATGATTTTGCTTGTTTATGCATTACTTACATAATGCTATCCTTTAACAAAATTTTTATCCAAGGAACAACATATATGCTCTTCCAAAAAATGGTGATTTAATAAACTTGAAAACGTCTGTAGATATTTCTTATGAGTTCTGCATTTTTCCAGTTGGACAGTGAACCCACCAGCTAAACGTTAAATTTTTCTGTGAGTCATAAATGAAAGCAAAAACACTCATTGGTTTCAGAGCACAATCAGCACACAATCTTTAAGTGGCCTACTAGCTGATAAAAACAGCATGAAACCCAAAATTATTTATGTCTCATTCACCCAAAATTAATACTGGAATCAATGAAAACAGCTGCAGAGCTTAATATAATAAATAAATAAATAGAAATCTAACAACAGGACGATATGAAATAGTTAAGAAATTACAGCTGGGAACCAAATTGAGCAGCATCACTACTGGTGGCTCAAACTGGTATAGGGAGAATCATACCATTTAATTGTAGAACTAAAATGTTACTTTACTAGACTTGTTTAGAAGTAAAATTTATATTGATATGCAAAATTCTGTCCTAAGAGGCATTTATAATTCAAATCTTACCTGCTGAGTTCATAGCACATAAAATGCTGCTTCACTATGATCTAACCAACATGAATGTATTAACATGAACATTAACATCTATGCCTAATATACATAATAACCCTTAAAACAAACTGCAAATAAATAGTGCCCTTGACAGCTAAATTATAGAAGCAGGGAGCATTAGAAATTTTGGAACATGTTTAACAGTGCATTTTACAACACTACTCATTGTTTATCTTGCCTTTCAGTGTCATTCAGAAAATGTATCCCTATTGGTAATGCTCTCACAACAACAGGCAAAGCTTGAAAGAAGTACCATGCCCTGTTTCTTGTGGAGCTTTGGGGGTTGAAAACCATAATGAAAACATTCAAATTTTTAAAAGGTAAGTACAGGTGGGAAGAGAAAAACATCTCTCCAAAGTTCTGAAATGGAGATTTGTGACAAGATTTACAAATGATTTTTATGTAGGTTCTTGTTCAGGTTGGAAAAAAAAAGAAGGCCACATTTGGAATATAACTGAAGAAAAGCATCTCCATCATCTCTCAGAATTGGAAACGAGGATTTGTAAATGAATAGGGTAGTATAGCTTTGTGTGATTCTCAATGCACTTTTCTTGTAGCATAACCTCAGGGTGACAATGAAGCTCACAAAAAAGAATCAGCCACATTTCCTAGAAAAAGACCTCTTGAAAAAAATATGAGGATGGACTCCAGGTACTGTCAGGTCATCCTGTGCAGAGATGTAAGACAACTATGACTAAAGTCAGCTTCCCTCAAATTACTAAGATTACATAAATCTTAATCAGTTAGCAAGAAGAAGAATTTGGTTTCAGTACAGTACTGGTAAGTATTGCTGCTCAGACTTCATTTAATTTAAAGCTACAACTTCATTTTAGTTACACGCAGTACAACGCCATTTCAAACATACATGCAGAGATTAGCAACTGAATCAAGGTGAAGAGAATAGAGGGAGACATAGACAGAAGTACAAAAGGAACAGGAATAGAAAGAGGAGCAGCAGCAGAGCTGTTGTTCTGTGATGGTACTCCACAACAAGCCCTGAACCAGTAGACATTTGCAAAGGAGAGGCAGCACAACAGAGGAGTGTGAGATTTGAACAGGTAGTTTGGACTCAAGTCAATGTTTTCTGCTCTTTTCTAATGTAGATTTCATTGTGCTATAAGCTGTTAATTAAAATACATTAATCTCTTCTTGGAAGGAGCGCAACAATGGATGCCATTGCAACAGTCTGACAAAAGAGTTATCACAAAGCCACATTCAGGCATCAGCAAATTTTTCCCTTATTGAAAGAATGCACCAACCTTGTCAGGGATAGAATTTTCTTCAGAGCAGCTGTTATGGAGTTATGTTTTGGGTTGGTGCTGAAAACAGTGTTCATAATATAAAGATGTTTTTGGTGTCGCTGAGCAGTGTTTGCAGCCCGTCAAGGCCTTTTCTGCTTCTGACCCCATCCCACCAGCAGGAAGTCTGGGGCTGCACAAGAAGTTGGGAGGGGACACAGTCAGGACACCTGATCCCAACTGACCTCTGGAATATTCCATACCATCTGACATCATGCTCACTATATAAAGTGGGGGAAGAGAGAGGAAGAGGGGGATGTTTGGAGTGATGGCATTTGTCTTCCCAAATAATTGTTAAACACGATGGAGCCTTGCTTTCCTGGGAATGGCTGAGCTCCTGCCTGTCCATGGGAAGCAGCAAATGAATTCATTGCTTTACTTTGCTTGCATGTGCAGATTTTGTTTTATCTATTAAACTGTCTTTATTGCAACCTGTGAGTTTTCTCACTTCTACCCCTTCAATTCTCTGCCCCATCCCAGCAGAGGGGAGTGAGTGAGTGACTGTGTGGGGCACAGCTGACAGCTGAGACAGAGAGATACTGTCCGAAGACTGTTTCATTATTTTTTTTCTTACAGAAGTATTCCACACTGTTAGGCAGCTGTGATTCCAGTCTTTATTCCTAGGCTTTATAGACAGTTTGCAGCATCCCTATGTTTGCTGGATGCATTGGATAAAACAATGCCTTGTAACTTGAGAAAAAAGGATTCACATGATGATCTGTCACAGCCTTTCCTCTGATAATGAGAACATGTCCCAGACTTTCAGTGTTTCAGTTCCCACATTTTAAAGCAGTGTGGAGGAATACTTCCCTACTCCAGTAGCACGACACAAGGACAGAAACATTAAAAGCTCTGAGGTGGACAGAGAACTCCATAAATGCATGCTATAAACACATACAAGATAAAAAGATAGAACTATAACCTCTTAGACAAGCAAATGTCAACACAATTAATATACACCTGCTAGAAAAAAATACTAAATAAACAATGTGAAAACCCACAGCAACAAGTATAGGAGTAATTCTGGGAAATACAAAGAAACCTGATTATGCTAGATAAAGAGAAATACTTAGCACTGAACTACAGATGTCATCCCAGAGCAGTGGAAACTTTACCTTATCCTTGCTTGATTTTTAATTATCTTTAGCTGGCCAGGGCTATTGGGTGCTTAAAAGAATTTTAATGCTTTCCACTGCAGTTTAGGTAGCGGTAGAAAACCCCACAGATTTTATCTCTAATCTCTTCCTCTATATATCTGTTTAAAGACTTCATCAGCTAAGTCATTCATTCTCCATGCTCTTTATAGTGTTTCAACTACAAAGTGCCAATTAGACATTATTTAAACAGAAAGGGTTGCTAGATCCTATAAAGAGGAAAAAAAAAACAAACAAAAAACCAAAGCACAAACCTCACTGTAGAATAAAACCCACTCATTATTATAGTGACAAAACAGAGGATCTATTCTAAATAAACAAATGAAATGTAGAGGAATTTCATGTTTTCAACTTTCCAGGGTGAGCTCTCTGGTTCGAATACAAATAAAATACAATATTCATTATATGTTATTTTCAGTTCTACATGGAACTGTAATCCTCAGTGGTGACTCCCTGAAAGACCATGTATGTTCCTTTTCTGTGGAATGGGAGAAGGAGAGCCATTTTGAATGGCTACTTTTAAAATGTGAATACAATTCATTGAAAGTGTATAAAAGCACCAGCAAAGGATGAATGTAGCTGAATTCTACACCAGTCAAACCTGTCATGAGACTAATAAGTGTGGCTTTAAATTGAAAGTATCAGTCATTTTCCTGCACTGAACAGGTTCTGCATAAAATTTCCTGGGAACCAAAGCTGCACTTAATTATAGGATGCAAATTATAACCTTTCATCTTCTAATAATCAACATTTTAATCACTTTAAAAAACAGTATTAGCTAAGTGTTTTTAAAAGGACTTTTTTTTTATAATGGAAACCTTAAAAAACACTCTGAAACTTAATAAAAATCCACCTCAGTCTGAAAGAAAACAGAACTCCATGCAGAACTGTTGAAGTAAATCCTGTCCTGCAGTCTTTTCCAGAGCGTCTTTTACCATATTTTCTGAAAACATATCAAATTAATTTTCAGAAATCAGTGGCTCTACAAACCTAATAGATTTCATGCTCAAATAAGTGAGAAGAGTCTATTGTGTTTTTAAAATATCTGCTTTTTAAAAAGCCTCTTGGAGTCTGGCAGTTTCTGTTTTGCTCTTTAGAACTGACAGCAGGGAACTTTTGAGAAAGTAATGTCCTACACAAAACTTAGAGGAATCAGAGAATAAGGATCTCTTATCTGGGATCACTTTCTTTTTATGTCTTGATAGTTCTCTGGTCAGCAAGGGGTTTGTGGGGTTTTTTCCATTGTTCATTCCTAGGGCTGGCAAGTTAACTGTCTGGGTACTCTTTAATCTTGAAAGAATATTTTGCACATTTTAAAGAACCATCCTTTTCATAGTTTCCTTTAGATTAACTATTTGTATCTCAATGCCTCACACTTAAATAAGTCCCAGTGAAGAGAGCAGACAAAAGTAGCCAAATTTCAATCAGGCAATTTATAGGAAAAAAAAAATACTCTATCCTAAATAATTTGAAAATTTTAAAATCAAGAGCCAAAAAAGAGCAGAAAATGCAGAGAAATTTAGTGTAGACTATATTCTTTCATCTATTTCCATACAGGCAAGACAGATGCACTCTGTATAACATTATGCTGGAAGTGATTCTTGAACATATTTACATAAGGCTTAGCTGAATACCCAGGGCTTAAGAATTTGAAATCCATTGCGATCTCTTGCAAGTTATGAAAATATATCTAAAAGGAGAGGTCAAAAGCCCAGGGTCATCATATCCTAGACTAACATTCTGGATCGATTATCAGGTAAAAAACAAGACCATTTGTTTTAATGTTGTATTTAATACTCCACCAAAAAAACTAATGGATAAGCATAAAGAAAGAATTACTTTTTGAACACTGGAATACTTAAGCTTTTGTTTGATCAAGTTCTGTACGTATGTTAGGCATCAGACTCAAAATGTGGATTAGTGCTATGACACTGACCAGCTGTCTGTTCACAAACTTTCCCATCCCTGCCCTAAAGCAGGCTAGATTCACTTACAAAAGTAAACTGCTGAGCCTGTCCTTTTAAATATAAATTAAAGTACATTCGAATCCACAACACACTAAAATCTAATCTTTTAACACAACAGCAGCAAATGCACTCTATTAAACAGCATACCTCCCTGTGAATCAAAATCCCTTTCAGCACATGTTGTTCAAAGTCCAAAGGGCAATCTTCTACTTATATCCCTACTGATTTTTCACAGCATCTCCCAGAAGTGAGCAAAATCCTCCAATAAAATAGCAGTTAGCCAAGTTTACAAAGGTCATTCGTAAGAGGTAGCATCAGTAGCAAAAGGACAGACTATAAAAAGAATCCCAAACTCTACTCTTCCTTGGCATCCAAATTGTGTCAGTAATCTTTTACGAGAATTTTTAAGGGAAAAAGTTGCAATAGCATCCTCTTGTTCCAGGTATTTCTGAATAGGGAAATGTTTCAGAAAACACTGACAAGATCTGAGAAAGGACTACTGAAACGGTGGCCAGAATAAAGAATATTTTTTAAGAAGATGAGCTTTGACAAACAGCAAGCATTCCTCAACCAAAATATTAAGTATAGATTCTGTAATGAAAAGAATTTCAACAATATTGAATACTTATCATGGAAAATGCTAAGGAGAACTCATGTTGCTATTGATGGCATGGAAAACATTTCAAGAAAATGCCCCTATGCACTAACTAGTACACCATAAAATATCAGCACTTTGTTAGCATCAGTTTATCTGGCATGACAAAAATTAAACCATGAACAAAACTTGAAGTTAATTCAGAGCTGAGGTGGGTTGTCCAGCACTGTAAGAGTCTTAATTCATGTTATAGAGTTTTACCAGTGTCCCAAACGTTTCTGCAAGGTTTACTAGAGGTCTTTTAAGTTTTCTATTTTTAGTCTGTATTTTTTGTTTGTCCTCATCCCCTTGGTCACAGATTTTGCACTTCAAATCTTTTTCTTACTTCTATACAATTCTATGCTGCATTATAGTTTCAGCAATTTTATTTCTTAGTTTACTTCATCAGACACAACCTCTCAGAGAGATGTTTATTATAGTTAACTATCTCTACTAACTAGATATACGAGTGTGCTGCTTCTCTCTTGCTTTGTCTCCTTTCTAATTTGGGAGATTATAGGGATCCTAAAGTATGAGCAATTCTCTATTCTCTCATCCCTTAAAGTGCTCAAATAAAACATGTAAATATGGTGGTTAGGGAGATGGTCCAGTGGTGGGTCTGGCTGTGTTAGATTAATGGTTGGATTCAATGATAACAGAGGTCTTTTCCAATCTTAATGATTTTATTATTCTATGGCTTTTCATCAAGATGAGGATTAGCAAAAAATGTTTGTTTCTTGATATTTCCTGAGACACAGTGACCACTAATACTGTAGTCACTGTTAGTTGGTGACTAGATATAATTCTGTTTTAAAGAAAATCATCTGATTTTCTTTCAGCTGAAGGCATACTTTCTACAAGAGTAATTTTTTATCCACAGCCCCAAGAGTAAAATGAGTAAGCATTGAGGAACTATTTTTTTAAAGTTTCACCTGAGCATTTGTTCTTTTTAGATGTAGGCAGAGATTTCCATAATGGACACTTTGGGGCTTGCTATCACCTCCTTGATCTTGTATTGTTTGTATTTTCTGAATCTTTTTTATTTTTCTGCTTGAAAAGGTAATGGTAGTGTGATTACGATAAGGTAACTAGTGGATGACGACCTCCACTTTTCCTTCCCAAGTGTAAGTACATCTTAAAATACATGCAATTTTCAAATAAAATAGCTGTTCTCTCCTCCCTGTTCAAGGCACACATGGAGTTAATTCCTGCAATTCCAGTAAATCTGGGGAAATTACTATTCTGTCAACAATATCTTTCATTGCTTGTCATTGAGATACCTCTCTTGTTTTAACTTTTCCAGTGGGTAGGTGTGTATTTGGATTACTTCTGACATTTTAGTAGTTACTTAAGTTTTCACTGACACAGATTTTCCTACTAACATGGAAATATAACTGTGGTCACACACTTCCTGGTTGATCTGGCTTGTAAATACTAAAATAGAAATAAAAATAGAATATTTTCAACCAGAGTGAAATAAATAAATCCTGCAAATTTTTACACTGAGAAAGCATAGATAACACAAAATGTTTTATACATGTACCCTTTCCAGTTTTAAGTGGATTTACTTCAGTCTTGTTCATCTTGCTTTCTAGTTCATATTCAGCAAAGATTTTAGTAAATAGAGTGACAGAATATCCTAAAACTTAATCATTCTGTCGCTGGTTTTAGTGATATTTGCAGAAAATAAATGCTGGTTTTTTCAAGCCCATTTGTGCCAGAAATACAAGTCTAAGGGGCTGGTTTTCTCTGAAATATAGTGGATATAATAGCCATATTTTTAAAAAGCTAATTGTTTTCTAGCTCAAATTACAAAGAAAATTACCAGAAATCTATGTAAGTATTAGAAAGAATCCATTCATTAGCTAAATATATTGAAATACAGAAATGAATATCTAGATATGAACCCATAAACGAGGGACAAAGCAGGTGTGTTTAATGCATTCATTGCCTCTGTCTTCAACATGGAGGATGGACCAAGAGGGTCTCAGTGCCCTGATCTGGAGGACCATGACTGTGAGAATGATCAACTCCCAGTGGATCCTGAACTTGTGTGAGGTCTGTTGCTTCGGCTGGATCCCTACAATCTATGGGCCTGATGGGATTCATCCAGAATCCTCAAAGAGCTAGCTGATGACACTGCAAAGCCTCTCTGGATCATTTTTGACTGGTCTTGGGAATCTGGAGAGGTTGACTTTCAGTTGATTGGAAGCTGGCTAACTTTGTCCCAGTTTTCAAAAGGGTAAGAAGGAGGACCCTGGAAACTACAGGTCTGTCAATCTCACTTCAGTGTCTGGTAAAATCATGGAAAATATTATTCTGAAAGATATTGAAAAATGCCTGGAGGACAACACAGACATCAGTCACAGCCAGCATGGCTTCATGAGGGAAAAATCCTGCTTGTTGAACCTGATTTCCTTCTACAACAGGGTAACCCACCCAGTTGATGTAGTAAAGCAAGGAAATATAACCCTTTTGGACTTCAGCAAAGCTTTTGATACTGTCTCCCGTGGTATCCTTCTGGACAAAATGTCCAGCTCACAGATGGATAACTGTGTTATGTGATGGGTGAGCAGCTCCTTAATGGGTTGGGCATAAAGGGTTATAGTGAATGGGATGACATCAGACTGGTGTCCTGTCACTAGTGGGGTTCCACAGGGCTCCATCCTTATCCTTGTGCTCTTCAACGTCTTCATAAATGACTCGGATGCAGGACTCAAAGGAATACTAAGTAAGTTTGCCAAGGACACCAAATTGGGAGGGGCTGTTGACTCCCTCAAGGGCAGAGAGGCCCTGCAGAGAGACCTCGACAAATAAGAGAGATGGGCAACCACCAACCAAATGAAGTTTAACAAGGGCAAGTGCCAGATTCTGCACCTATGATGGCACAGCCCTGGATATGTGTATAGACTGGGAAATGAGATGCTGGAGACCAGCACTGTAGAAAGTGACCTGGGGGTCCGGGTTGTTGGCAAGATGATCCTGAGTCAGCAGTGCCCTGGCAGCCAGGAGGGCCACCTCTGTCCTGGGGTGCATCAGGCACAGCATGGCCAGCCGGGCAAGGGAGGGGACTGTCCCACTCTGCTCTGCACTGGGGCGGGCCTCACTCAGGTGCTGGGGACAGTTTTGGGCACCACAGTATAAAAGAGACATTGAGCTATTAAGAACATCCAAATGAATGACATGGGGATGGGAAAGGGTCTGGAAGTTTAGGCTGGATATCAGGAAAAGGTTTTTCACCCACAGGTTGGTTGGGCATTGGAACAGAGTCCCCAGTGAATTGGTCACAGCACCAAGCCTCTCTCTGAGTTCAGGAAGTGTTTGTACAATGCTCTCAGCCACAGAATATGACTTTTGGGGTGTCTTGTGCAGGGCCAGGAGTTGAACTCAATGAGCTGCTGATGAGTTCCTTCCAACTCAGCACATTCTCTGATTCTATGATTCTATGAACTACAGAAAAAACATTCTCATTCATTATTATCAGTGACAAACTACTGAATCAAGGAAGAAACTGAAGAATATTAAGTGTTCTTGAACAAACTTGAACCAACAAAACATCTTTCCAATGGCACAGTTTGAAACAGAACCAGTATCTTGATTCACAGCCTGCTGTGACAGCCACCAGACAGAGCCACTACTAAAATGTTCAAGGTCATTTACTTAATTGTAAGTATTATTGGGCATTAGCTCAAAATTATTATGCAGAAAAATATTGCTTATGTTCCCAAATTATCATTTTCTCTGGAAAGTTTTGCAGAGCAGAGAAGTAATTTGTGTGACTGTGTGCCTCTGTCTATAAGTAAATGTCTACATCAGTTACAACACAGTAAATCATCACACAAGTACAATTAAGCTGAAGCACTGAATGGTTTGTCTCAGAATGGAAAAGTACTTCCTAAGAAAACCTTTTACAGAGAGCAGATTTAGGTAGGATTATTACTTCACAGAGTTCAAAAATTTGTATCCTGCAGGCTGACAAGACTGCACAATGACCATTCTATTTAATTTCATCATCCTTTTTATTAAATGGATTTACATAAATATATTTTTATTTCCCAACAGATATAAAGAAAGCAGAAGTAAAATATGAGAAAGAACTTCTTTATTGGTCAGGTGAATGAGCACTTGTTCAAGTTGCCCAGAGAGGTTGCAGAGTCTCCACCACTGGAGATATTCAAGAACCATCTGGATGCAATCCTGTGCCATGTGCTCTAGGATGACCCTGCTTGAGCAAGGAGGTTGGACAAGATGGTCCAATGTGGTCCCTTCTAACCTGCCCCATTCTGTGATTCTGTGAAAATTTATTTTTTTAAAAATTTCTGTACTGAGCTTGAGTACACACACTTTCTTATTTTAAATAAAATCATTATCTGGAAGATAAACTGAATTATGTCAATAAGGTGAATTAATGCCAGAACTCACTTATTAAAACATAATAAGCATAAGAATCCTTTTATTATAAATAACTGTTTTATCTGAAAATTGGTTCTCTTAACAAGATTTAGCAAAACAGTCTTCTGAAATGTTTTCTCACCAAAAATTCTGGCCAAATCATTCACTATACGGAGACTGTCTTACTGTCTTTAAAATTCAGAAAGGTAGCTCAGAGGCTTTACAATTTCCCATGGCACGATTCCATGTTTGATAGTAGCCTGGTATGTACATATGACAGATGAACTGCTGCATATTTTCATACACTACTTTAAACATTTGGAAAAAAAAAAAAGGAAGATAATAAATTTCAGTTTACAATAGAAATACTCTAAACCCAAATTGGTAGAGTCAGGGCTACTTGTCATATAAGGCATTAAGTAGATTCCATTAGGTGTGTTGAGCGATTGACCATGTCTAGTCTTTAAAAAGACAGATTAACTCAGCTGTACTCTCTGGGGCCTAATGGTTTGGCAGACTGATGATGCTGCAAGAAGCTCAGACATAAGGTAATTGCTTTTTTCTCTTTGTTTTTCTTACATGCATATCAGCAATTACATGTTAAGTAATGTACTAGTAATAATCTATCTTTTTCTCCCAGATTTATTGTGACCAGGTATAAGGTTGGAAGGGACCTTTAAACATCATTTAGTCCCCTGCCATGGGCAGGGATATTTTTCTCTAGATTAGGTTTCTCAAAGTCTTATCCAGCATGGCCTTGAACACTTCCAAGAATGGGGCATACACAAATTCTCTGGCTGATCTGTTTCAGTGTCATGCTAATGCCATTGTAAATATTTTCTTCCTTAAGTTCAATCTAACCCTACCTTCTTTCAGTTTAAACCTATTGTTCCTTTTTCTGTCACTACAGGCCCTGGTAAAAAGACCTTCTCTATCTTTCTTAGGAGTCCCCTTTATAAATTGAAAGGCTACAATAAGGTTTGCCCAGAGCTTTCTCTTCTCCAGGCTAAAAATTCCAGCTCTCTCAGCCTGTCTCCAGACAGATGTTCCCCACTGACTGTTTTCAAGGTCCTCCTCTGGACCTGCTCTAACAGGTCCATGTCTTTCTTGTACTTTGGGCCACAGAGCTCCTCTGTTGAGCCAACTAAATAAAGGATGACATTTTTATCACTGTTTTCTTATTCAAGTAGTCTGTGATAACTGGCACATCCAGGTGTCTTTTATAAACTCTGAGCAAGACAGTTGGATCGTAGATTGGCTCTATTCAAATCAATGAGAGGATGCAGAGAGGCAAACTCGCAAAGCCAGATGGACTACACAGTTGGGGTGAGCTTTAAGAAAGATGTGTGTGAAAATTAGTTAGAATTAGTTAGAACAGCGTTGCACAAACCATATAATTCAGAAACTGATCTGAGTGGTCTCAATTTATACGGCCGGTGTTCCTTCCCATTCACAATGCACTTATCATTTAAATCTAACTTTTTGTTTAGTTTAGCTATGCATTTTATGCTCATGCTTGGTTTATGCCACAGAATAGTCTTGGGATGGAACATTTAACCCTTTTTCTTTAACTGATGTTTGAATTTTGAGGTTTTATTTTCAAGTCTTTTGTACTGGTCAAAGTACCAGAAATGGAAGGAAACTCCATTCACATGACTCCCAGTGTTGTAACTTGAAGGAAAACGAAATATTTAAGGCTTGCAACATATTTTTCAATGTTCATAGTAAATGGTTTGGAATATATTAAATTGTGTGCATGCATAAAGGCATTGCGCATGTGGATACAAATTTTCTGCGTTTAGGAGATCACAGATATGGAAACACAGACAGAAATGTTAATGTATTTCTCCTGGCATTACAGTAATGCAATATGGATGGTAGCATGGGGGTAAAAGCAAAATCTGTCTGTATTCTGAATGAGTGCTGGCATATGAAGGAACAGTTAAGAGAGAGACTATGCAGAAGAGGGCACAGATTCAGTGGGGTTATGGGAGACAAGGGGTAATGGCTTTAAACTGAAAGAGTAAACTGAGGGTAGGTTTAGATTAGATATTAGGAAAACTTCTTCACTGTGAGGCTCATGAGACACTAGGACATATAGTCCAAAGAAGCTGTGGATATCCTGTCTCTGGAAGGGTTCAAGACCAGTTTGGGATGGGGCTTAAAGCAATCTGGTCTACTGGAAGGTGCCCCTACCAGGCTGAAATCAGGTGATCTTTAAGCTTACTTCCAGTGCAAACCATCCTATCATTTTAAGATTCCCTTGTTTTCATCTTACATAAATAGGGCAAATTTTTCAATTTCTGTCTCTGAATGTATACAAGCTTTAAGTGAGTTAATAGCCAATTTTGATAGTAATATTGTTATGAAAATCCAAAAAGAGGTGTTCTGAATGATGGCTGTCAGAGTTGCTGTTATTCTTTCTTTGTAGAAGTACAAATGGCAAAAAATTCCACAAACCCAGAGTATGAAATGAGGATTTAATTAATACTGCATTGTGCCAGAGAGCACAGACACTAATTCTGTAAATGAGGGGTAGATGAGTAAGAGAAGAAATGGGTTAAAAATATTAATTAAGGTCCAAATACTTATTTTCATATTGGAGCCCTCAGTCCATTATTTCTTACCATATCATCATACCTCACTTTCAGGTTGGACTATAACTTCTAGGAGGCATATACATAACAGATAGGCACTCTATGTACTAACAGTAGTTAATATCAATAATGAGTAACTATAATGAATCATACCTCTGTTGGGGAGGTCCAATTTATCTAGGAAAGTTATGGGTAACATTTAGTCTAGCTCTAAATTCCCCATATACCGAGGACGTTGTAATTCCTTAAACTGACTCCACTTGAAAGTTCATATTGTCATGCAGTTAATGATCATATTGACTTAACTTTTGTAGACTGTTACCAGTTGATTATTGCAGGTGTCCCAAAAGCACAGTAAGTAAATGTAAAATGTTACAGAAGAAAATTAAACCAAGATAAGATTACTATTGGCTTTATAAGCAATGCAGTTTGGAGCTCTTTTCAGTTTGTTTATTTCTTACATGCACATTAAAATAAGCAAAAAATTAAATACTCACTCCTGTTATGTAACGAGGTCTATACTGGATGGTTCCAAATAAGCCAAGTATGACTATAATAATGTGTATAAAATTTGCGAGGATGGGTGCCCACTGATAACCAAGGAAGTCAAATATCTGCCTCTCGAGCACAGAAACCTATGATTAAAAAGCAAAAGCATAAATAGATTAGAACAAAACAAAAAATATATATGAGGGTATTTCCCCTTCCCATACTCAAGGCAATTGCTCTGAGTTAAAAACACACTTGTCAGCAGTAAAATGAGATGAGTTTGAAATGTTTCACCTTCTTGTTTTAATGAAAGCTGCACTTCTCATTGGTTACTGAGTTATATTCTACCAAGATACAAAACTGTTCACTAGAATGGTATGTTTGCAGGAGAAGAAACACAAATCACTTTGTTATATACAGCAGCAAATGCTATAATGTCTTAGGGCATCAGTGCTGAAAATATGTGATAGGCTTATGACATTTTCTCAGCTACATTGTTTCCATTCACAATACCATCCTTTAGCCTAGTCCTGTCTCTTTACTTCCACTATTTCCCTGCATTTTGATTTTTATCTCTTATCTCTATCCCAGCTATTCTGTCAGTGGGCATTTACCTGTAACCAAATGCAGGCAACTCTTTGACTTGGTTCTACTGATAATGACTATAGTTTACCTTCTTTCATTGTCACAAACATCAGCTGAAATATAAGCTCCCCCAAGACTCTAGATAAATAATTTTAAAAATCAGTTGAGGAACAATCCCAGGCTGATTATTACTGTTTATAAGCAATACCATTCCAAACAGATAAATCAGATATTAGAAAAACCACCTTTCTAACAGTATCAGGAGAAATAATTTCATAACTCCAGTAGCAGGTGTCCCTTAACTGGTGTTTGGAGATTATATAAAAGTACAGTACTGTAGCCTGACCCATAGGTATAATGGCATGTTTTGACAAAAAGAATATTTACGTTAATATTAGAAGGCAACATCATGGTGAAGTGAATTTACTCAGATCAAGGAGCTTCTCTGAAAGTATTTCAACAATTTCACTAACCGGAATGGTGAATTGATGAACTTCATGAAAATGTGAATAATAAAAATAAAATAATAATAAAAAAAATATAATTGTTATTAATAATACTTAAAATAACAGCAACATGAACATCGGACACAGAAAGAAAAGAAAAGAAAAGAAAAGAAAAGAAAAGAAAAGAAAAGAAAAGAAAAGAAAAGAAAAGAAAAGAAAAGAAAAGAAAAGAAAAGAAAAGAAAAAAGAAAAGAAAAGAAAAGAAAAGAAAAGAAAAGAAAAGAAAAGAAAAGAAAAGAAAAGAAAAGAAAAGAAAAGAAAAGAAAAGAAAAGAAAAGAAAAGAAAAGAATGAGAAAGAAAGAAAAAGAAAGAAAAGAAAGAGAAAGAAAGAGAAAGAAAGAAAGAAAGAAAGAAAGAAAGAAAGAAAGAAAGAAAGAAAGAAAGAAAGAAAGAGAGAGAAAGAGAGAAAGAGAGAAAGAGAGAAAGAGAGAAAGAGAGAAAGAAAGAAAAAGAAAGAAAGAAAGAAAGAGAAAAAGAGCAGGTTGTTTCTTGATTAATTAAATAACAGGTGATTATTTATTGAGTTTATGTTATGCTGTGGATGAACTAAATTAGGTTTGTGTGCCACCACTCTGTTCATTTAAAAAAGAACACTTTTTGAGATCAAGTACTAAATGAGTAATTAACTACTTGCATGATATAGCTATGGGAGAATTTTTCAATTTTCCTGCCACAGTCCACTATCACACCAAAACTTTCTTTTTGAAATTAAGTAAGAAAACTTTTCATTAAAAGACAGCCTACATTTACATCAGCATTGCAAATGTAAAAAGGCTGTTAATTATATGCTACGTACTGATACTTGTTGGACTGTGAGATGGAGACTGTCAAAATAATCCTGGGAAATTTTGTCAGCCATGTAATTTCAAATTTGAGTGTTCAGGTTTCATGTCAAACATTGAATTTCTCTCTTCAACAAAGACCTCTTTCACACAATGCATCCCGCTTATAACCGGCATTAGTATTTTGACTACCATTTTATTTTACATATTTATTGAAAGAGATTCTGTTCCTACATTATCCAAAATCTTTCTGAACTGATCTGTGCTATCCTGCAACTCTCCCTAGCATAGGAACACCACAGAAGAGTTCCCAGAATCCCAAGACATGCCTAATGGTGACAGTGGGATGAAGAAATAAAAGGAAGCTGTATTAGGAACTTCATGAAAATTCAGATTGCCTGTGCTTCTAAGTTTAGCATTAAGAAATATTTCCTTGACCACAGACACAGTCATCTATATTAAAAAAAAAGGCCAACATGTGGCATGAAGCAGTATTATGTAGGTCAGTGTGAAGTCTATTAGGTGTATCAGCAAAAAAACCTGTTACACTTTAAATGCTGTTAAATAGGTAACAAATGGAAAATGCTCACTCTGAGCACAGAGCTCTTATTTTCATCAGATAAACAAAGAGTAAATGAGGATAGCAAAGCAGTTGCAAAAAGAGTCTAGACTGTACATGCTTCTAGTTTAGTAACAGCAGAGATTCAGCAAGCAAAAAACAATACTCGGGAAGATGCAAATCATTCAAACAGCAGGAGGTCATCCAGTTAAGTATGCCAATTACAGAGGAAAATTGCAGCATGCTAGTCAATTGTATAAAAAGTAGAAAACCCCATATCCCTGCCACAACTTTAGTCTAAAAGGAAACTGTCAGGCATCAACATGTTTTGTTTTGCTTGTCTTGGTGAAAGATACAGTTCCACCAAAACTTGTTTATAGTGCATTGGATAAATGGTTATTCTGTGAGAACCTTTCCTTTTCACATACCAATGTACTTTTTTGTTTTTTCCCATTACTAGAAATTTCTCCAGTACCAAGCAACCCCTCCCTCAGATTTTGTGGTCACGTTGAACTTCTGGTGAGTAAATCTACCAGAAAGCAGGGAACGTAAGGCAGTGGGTAAACACTGACAAGGGTGCACCACTTCTGTCCCTGTATATCTGTCTCTCATTTGCCACAGAAGACTTGCTATTAGATTTTCTCACATCACTTCAAGGAGTCAGCTGCGTGTGGGGACTGCTGGATATGTGAAATGGCAGCATTCTGGTAGGGTATGCACAGATGAAATGCTGTGGAAATGTAGCTCTTCCTTAGAAGATCAGAGTAACATGGCAAGGTGCATGGTGGATTTATCAAATGGAAATTACAGGACAGAACTAGATCTTTATTACCACTTCCCAAAGAGATGAAGGTGGAGAGAAAATAAAACTAATCCACAAACATAAATATAATATAGACTTCCTACGTGAGTTACTTTAAAAAAAAATCATTTAGTCTGTGTTTCTAAAAGGAGAAAAGTGGAAAGTAGGACAAAGTAGTGACAAAGACTATTAAAAATAGTATTATGTAGCTTCCTCCTCTGCCACAGATGTCAGAATCATAAGGAATTTTCTTACATAGGAAGAGAAAATATAGATCTGATTTTAAAAGCATTTTATTCCTTTACTTCAAAATTTTTTGTTAAACAACTGCACTTCTTCAAATCATACCTACTACCTTCAAATGTTTAATGATGTTGCAAGGACATTACACAAAGAAAGGCAAGAACTAACAAAGAATTATTAAACTTTAAATTCAAGGAATTCTCTTTTTTCTCTGTCAGGAGTCGGTATTGGTATTGGCACTTTTTAACATCTTTGTTATTGACACGGACAGTGGGATTTCGTGCACCTTCAGCAAGTTTGCTGACAACACCAAACTGTGTGGTGCAGTTGACATGCTGGAGGGAAGGAACATCATCCTGATGGACCTTGACAGGCTTGAGAGGTCCATTTGTGTGAACCTCATAAAGTTCAACAAGGCCAAGTGCAAGGTCCTCCACCTGGATTCAGGCAATCCCAAACCCAAACACAGGCTGAGCAGAGAACAAATTGAGAGCAGCCCAGGGTAGACATACTTGGAGTTGTTTGTGGACAAGAAGCAAAACATGAGCTGGCAGTGTGCACTTGCAGCCCAGAAAGCCAACCACATCCTGGGCTGCATCAAAAACAGCATGGCCTATGGGGTGAGGGGGGGATTCTGTCCTTCTATTCTGCTTTGCTGAGACCCCACCTGGAGTGCTGCATCCAGCTCTGGGGTCCTCTGTACAAGAAGGACATCAACTGGCTGGAACAAGTTTGCTAAGGCCACTAAGGTGGTCACAAGGCTGGAACATCTCTCCTATGAAGACAGGCTGAGAGATCTGGGACTCTTCAGCCTGGAGAAGAGAAGGCTTCAGGGAGGCCTTATAGCAGCCTCCCAGTACCAAGGGGGGCTTACAAGAAGCCTGGAGAGGGATTTTTTAACAAGGGCATGTAATGACATGACAAGGAGGAAAGGCTTTAAGATGAAAGACAGTAGGTTTAGATTAGATAGTAGGAAGAAATTCTTTCTTGTGAGGGTGGTGAGGTACCAGAATAGGTTGCCCAGAGCAGCTGTAGACTACTCATCCCTGGAGGTGTTCAAGGCCAGGCTGGATGGGGCTTTGAGAAACATGGTATAGTGCAAAGTGTCCCTGCCCATGATAGGGGTGTTGGAACTAGATAACTTAAAAGTCCCTTCCAACCTAAACCCTTCTATGATTCTGGAAAAGAGTTTAAAATGAGAAAAGCAAAACGGAAGAATTGATGCTTTGGATGAAAAAGTATAGTATGGTTAGAAAAGTATGTTTTAATTCAACTCCACTCTAATAATGCAGCAAACTCAGAATGTAGAACTATGGACAGTCAGGTCCTAATGTTAGAAAATAAACACCCACCACATTGTCTTCTTAGGCAGATTATTTGATGTATTCACTGATAAAATTACAGAAGACTTTATTTGAAGGGAACCATTTTACTAAGGCTTTTTTTTTTTTTTCAGACTTCTTTTAAATGCTGTAAAAATAAATACAAAATAAAATGAACCCATATACTGTCAAATTGGCATAGCTCAAAAACTATTTTCAGATTCTTGTCAGAGGCTTGTTAATAGATTAACAGTGTTACTGACCTTGAGGGATCTAAGAATTGAATTTCCAGAGGAAAATGAAAAACATTTGGAGATGATTCTTAAAGTATATGATTGGAGTAGAATTTCAGACAGGAGTCACAAAGGAGAAACCAGTCAAAAGATGATTTATAACATAAACTCCAAAATGGAAAATGACTAAGTGCCTTTGCTCAGAAAGCTCCTTGAGAAAAAACTCAACCACGACTACTTTACAATGATACAGAATCTAAACCTTGCACTGATATAAATTAAGGGCACACAGGCACACACACAGAAGAGGATGTGTACAGCCCCTGCCAGCCAAGGTCCTTGGACAGCAAACACAGCACACAGGCACTCAGCACACCAGGGATGGGGCAGGGTCACACAAGCAGCTGAGTGGTGGTAACAGGCTCTCAGTTAACTCCAAAGGAAGAAGAGTGTTAGCTTAAATTACAGTATAGAAGAATTAAGAGAGCATGGTTTATATCACTGACTGGTGCAAGCTAAGAATGCACTAAAGAAATTAAGCTCTAATCACTAACTCATTAAGTCCTCCCAGAAAAACTGTGTTTATCAGATGCCCACAGCATCTAATGATTCACTCCTGCTTTTAAGTTAGCTTTTAAGTTTTTAAATGACCTTCAGTTCTTGGTCTATGGCATAGAAAATTAAAAAGAGCCAAATAAATACAAGTGGGTTTGGGCCTTTGGCTTATGAATGTTTTCTAATGCTAAAGCCTGCCTGCATGACTACAATATCCCCAGCCAACACTCCTCCAGCACTTCCATCATTTTGAGGCAGAATGCATTTATTTGTGCCATTCCTTAGAGAGGTTCATTTAATTTTTCATCAAAATTTTAGATTGTATCCTGAGATAGAGGGCCCAGTTACTCAAAAAATTCTCCACAGTCACCCAGCAGAGAAACAGATTAATATTTTGAAAGTCAAATCTATACAAAATACACATACACATCTGAAAGCGTGCATGCGCATGTGAGTCAAGTCCTTTACTGCAAGACAGCAGGGCAAATAAAAACAAATTGATTTTTTTTCGTAAGAAGAAAGGTAACACTAAAATGAAGTTCTGTGAAGAGCTGTGGACACAATGGTGCTCTTGGCATATCTAATAAAAACCATCAAAACCATAGCAAGCACAGGTAATTCAAGTTAAAATCAGAAAGGAATTTGTTTTCACTTGTCCGTTTGTTCCTCAAAGGAATCACATATATAATACTAAGCCCCCATCCTTAATCTGTTTGATGCTGCTGAGAGAAGGAATAGGCCTTCACCACACTTGATAAGAAGGTAATCATAGTTTTTAAAAATCCTGTGTAGGACCACATTCCTGCATCATATTGTGTGTAAGTGGATTTCTGCTGTGACCTACAAAGGACAACAAGGCTCTCCACAGGTACAGAGTGCATTCTTATTCTCAGCTGCTGCCTTCCCTAACTGAACATGGCAATAATAAAAAAATGGCAAATACAAGTTTTCTACAGCAGATTTTCTGTTATTTAGTAGTGAGAAGCATATCTACACAGCATTGTTGAGATAACTATGCCTCAGATGGCTATAGTATTTACTGTACAAGACCAAATTCACTTTTGCTAATATTTAAAACAACAACAAAAATCCAGAATTTGTGAAGGTATATTAGATTTCAACACTCTTGAAACCAGCAGAGCATTTCAGCTCATTTATTTGTTTTCAGAGTAAAGTCTTATATACAATTGCACACTCCATCCCAATGACTTGCTTAGATGGGTTAGAGCCTTAAATTCATGCCACAATTTAGATTACAAATCTTATCATCAGGGTACAGCAAATTTTGTGTGTGTGTGCATATGTGTACACTTTAAGACAACAGAGTTTCTTGTTTCTAGCTGGCCACCAGTAGCAAGACTTAGAGATGTGTCAGAACACATCCTTTTGTGTGTCCGAAAGAAAACGTAAAAAATCAATCTCATGTAAACTGTTCTACCCATGAGACTATCAAGAAGTTAGTAATTCAGCTACAGGATGAACTTTAGCAATAGGTGCTAAAAGTTTTAATCCCTGTATTTTATTTCCTGTTCAAGAACACTTGTAATAACAATTTGTGCATTATTTTAATAAGACATATTTGCACTCCACCAAATCCAGGGAGAGGTGCATAAAAGAGGTTTTTCTCTCAAACTGATAAACTGGGTCAAGTTATGAGGTTCCTTTTTACCTTAAAAGCAAATGTTATAGCACAAAATATTCAGCTGCCAGGTGCCAGCAAGGGAGTGCAACAAGACTAGCTGTGACTGTGGCCAAAGGAGGGATCATGACAGATGGGTTAGTGACCACCAGTGGGAATCAGTTTAAACACTGATTGCCAACATAGGAGTTCCCTTCCATCTCTTTGGCTGACCCTTATTTCTCCCTTCATCTCTCTCTCTTAATCTCTCTCTCTTCCCCATTCACATCCTTCTTGCAAGAACATCGAAGCACTGGCACCCACACCTTGTTTTAAGGTGGCAAAGTTCAATTTTACTGACACTGCTGAGAGAGCTTGAACCAATTCTAAATGTAAAAATGTTTTTCAATTACGATTTAATAATTTATAATTGAATAATCTGAATTTGCCTGCAGTAAAGCCAGAAAGCAAAACCAAGCATTCTGAGATCATTCAGAAAGATTAGCCTTATCAAATAGTTTCAAATTGTTTCTGTCTTTATGGAGATATTTAACAATAAAACAGGTCTTGGTTTCATTCGAAAAGATACAACTAGTTTCTATGCTCTGGTTCAAACTATACTATATTACATTTGTAAACTCAAGAAAGATGTGATAATGTATCTCAGGTATCTTCAGGTAGTGAAACTATCTTCTGTGTATCATTCTCAGTCCAGAACAAACTCTGGCTTAATACCTGAAAGAAAAATTACCACATAACAACAGCAAAAAATTAGTCTCTAGTTCTCAGCATGAAAGGCACACCTGTAAGAAACCTCATTAGCCAAATTATTTTGAGTGGAATTGGCAGGGATCACACATTATCTCATCAGGACTGAGTCTCATAATAATAAGAACCAGGCCTTTAGTATCAGAGGCCTTTAGTATCAGAGGACTACATCAAGTGAAAATAGCCAATCTAGAGTCACTAGTTGTTGTGTCCTGGTGGTTTTAATTGTACTCAGGCATACAAGAGTGTCCACAAAGCAAGAGAGAGAATGACATGGAGAGAGAATGACAAGTAGTCCATGTCAGAACTGTAAGGCACAGAGGGCTCCTCTGCAGTCTCTCATTCCACAACTAAACCTGGATAAACAGAAAGCTGACTTTGTATGACCTTAATCTCCCTCTTAAGATGCTTCTGCCAAAATAATCATTATTACTACACAGAGTATTTGAAGCACCTGCTACATTTTCATGCCTTGGCATAACCTGAAAACTGATATTCAAACTATTGCAGATCACTTTATGGGAGAAAGATAATTGTCATCAGTTACAGACAGAAAAGTTTCTACCTGCTGAACTTTGCCTATTACCTGTGTATAAAGCCACCCATCCTTAGGAAAATCCAAGTACTGTGGAAGGAATCAATGCATCTTCTCTGCAACATGGCTACCTTAGAGTCAGACTTGTCATCTGGTCTCTACACCAGAGCCCAAGAGACAAGCACAAGGTCTCAGATCTCATCTTCCTGACGTCCAGTGCTCCCAGTTCTCAGGTCCAGCGTCTTTAAATGCAATGGCAGCTGGGGAACACTGATTGTTGTCTACAACACAGCTCTACAGACATACATTTCTATCCAAAGTGACAAGCCTTTTTTTTTTTTTTTTTTTTTTTTTTTTTTTTTTTTTTTTTTTTTTTTTTTTTTTTTTTTAAGAAAATGTGGTATTCTTATAGGCTAGTTCAAGACTTGGTTCAACTCAAGAATTGCTGATTAGAACCAGTTAATTTGCATTGATGTTCAGTATTTCACCATTCAATCTGCTTTGGAACGTGATTATAAGGAAAAAAAAAAAAAAAGGCAGAATATGAAGCACTCTGAGCTGTCATAGTCATTACAGGAAAACTCTAGGTCATTCCAATCCCCAGGGATGGCTAGAGTGAGTAAGCCAGATACTTCCCCCATTAAACATCCAAAGAAAACACAAAGAGTTTTTGGTTTTTTTTTTTCCTTGATTTTATGAAACAACATGTTTAAATGAGTGGGAGCCTAATCCTTCTGTTTTGAAAAAATACAAAACCTATCACCTGCCCTTGAAAAGCACAGCCTCTGTAAATAAGTAAGCAGCACATATTACAGTCTAATTCTTGAGCCTTTTCCAACATTAAAACTTCAATAAAATTAAGAAGCAGTCTGATAATTCCTTTTCCCCTAGCCTATGAAAAATGTAATGAATATAAAGCTACTCTGTAATGAGTAATGTACTAATAAGGAGTGCTAAACTCTTTATAGTAGCCAATTCATGCATGGATACAAATAGCTCCTTCTCTTAATACATTTTTTCTGAAATATTATCTATTTGTATCCAAGCATATCAACTTACAAACTAACAAATACAGAAAAATGGACAACTATAATAAAGTTCCAAGTTGGTGGATCACGAAGCTCTCCTCCCAGTCTGTTATACTGAAAAGTTAAAATGTGAAGGAAAAGAAAAAGAATAGATGCAGGGCTCTGACAAAAGACTAAACACATGAGATGAATGCTTGCTATATTTTATAAAGCTAATAGGTGCTAGCAGTGATGAGAATGGTGTAAAAATGTACACTTCCATGCAAGTACATTGTCCAGAAAAAAATATAGATTAAAATTAAAGGAAAGGGAGGTACTGGAAAAGAAGCAGAGATACTGAAAATGGATATACTTGGCCTGCTTATTTGCATAAATTTTTATTGCAGTCAAAAATATTTATCTGAGAATAATTTACATCAACTAATTTGAGACTTAAGTCAGATTTTTATTGGGTGATTATTTGGTGTATTCAAGGCTAGTGTTGTGTCCTGGATTAAACCCATTTGTTTATCCAAACTGTGTACTCAAGCACAGCAGCACATTCTTAGAAGGTATTTTCATTTATTGTTAAATACCTAAAATAAAACTTTTTAAACTTTCCTTCTTCATATGGTAAAACACTGATAAAAAGTGTTATACCTCTCTGTATTGGAATAAGAATAACATCCATTAGCTGGCACCAGTTGGTACATTAACTTTGTAAGGAAGGCTGGAGAGGGCTGCATGGGTGACATGATGGTGTTTGCAGAAGGTTTTTTCTTTATAAGGAGAGCCAATCACATACAGTAAACCAAAAATTCCTTCCTTGTCAGAATTTATCCTCCACCCTTCCACATTTGCCTTTGAATCTTTCTTTTCCCCACCTTCCAATTTGCTTTCTTTAATTCAGTGCCCACAGCAAGTCCTCTTGGAAGCAGCAAAAGCTATAATCTAGGACTGCTGCAAGCTCTCCTCCAGCAGAGGCCTATCCCTGCCAATAGCTGTCATCATTCAAGTGGCACTTGCTGGCAAGATAGCACAGAGTTGCAGCAATTTCTTTCCACTTTTTCATACCTCATATCCCCAGCTGTTCCAAGGGGGTGATCACCTTGCTGGTTTCATGAGGTCTAGAAAACGCAGCAATAATTATTGTGCTGGCAGTGCTGAAGGCAGCCAGCATCACTAAGGCAGGAACTGGAATGCAGCCCAACCAACAGAGCAGAATCTACTAATTTGTTGCGCTGAATATTTTGTTGTAAGAAATAATCATGAGCCTTGTGATAGACTATGAAAGGCAAATTACATTGCTGGAGCCAGAGCCTTCTACAGTGCCTAGCAAAAAAAAAAAAAAAAAAAAAAAAAAAAAAAAAAAAAAAAAAAAAAAAAAAAAAAAGGCAAAATCAAAACTACAAAAACAAATCCCAGAACCAAAACTGAACAAAAAAACCACCTGACAATGTTAATTTAGCTGGTTAAATCTAGCATTTTAAATGCTTTGTCTTGTCAGTAAATTGCCTCCTTGAATTTACAAAAAACTAATCTTCTATACAATCACGACCTGTCAAAAAAAGAGATGTTTATAATTGGTTTTGACCAATTCTGTGTATTACACAAAGAGGGGAAGGCTAACAGTGTTCACTTTAATTTCATATTGCATGATCCCTTACACAGAATTGTAAAAAATCTAAGTTAGCCTTTCTTCCCATAAACGTATCAGTTAATGTTTTAAATGATGCATGTCTATGACTTTCTAATCCTTGCTAGACAGCAGCTTTCAATACAATTGTTTGAGGATAATGACAACATCTTTTCTAAAGCAAACTCCTATTATTAATGAAAAAATAGGAAAAAATAACATTTACATAACACCAAATTCCTGAGCGTTTCTTAGTGGTATAGGTGACCTCTCTAGAGGGAGTATTTTTAACTCAAGCAAAAGATAATCTGATAATATTGTGCTTGCTGCTTCTCTGCTAAGGCAACAGCCTCCTTTATGCAATGAATGCAGCACCTGCTGGTTCCTGCTTTGTGCTGCAAGGCACTGCTTTGACTGAGGTAATGGTTTACCCTGTGGTTTGCTTCTATCCTGATGACATACTGATAGGGACTCCTTTTACAATGGAGATATGGGAAACTGCTGTTCCTGGCAAACAATGCAGTTAGGTGAAAAAGGAATTTAGGTTACTGGGAACTGCCCTCTTTCTAAGTAGGGAAAAGTAAACAAAGCAGAGTCAATCTCTTTCACCCCTGTGGCTCTGTTACCTCAGCCAAGGAAAGAAATGACCAATGCCCATTCAAGATGCCCTGCTATTGACAGGTAATTCTACACTGGAGAGAAGAAGGAATAAAGCTTGTTCACATCTGAGAATATAGGAGGAAAAAACAGGAGTCATCAAACTTTCCTGTAATGTATATCACTACACAAAGTAAATCATGGCAAAAAAATAAAACTTTATCCTAAAGACAGCTTTATACTCTGAAACTAATCAAAGCGCCCCCAGATTTCTTAGATTTCTGCTGAGACCTGACAATGGTTGTCAGCATTATTAATATTTTTAAAGGGATGCTCATGTCCACGCTTTGTGAGAAGCTCAGGTAGGAACCATTCCTTCTGCCTAGCTGCCCTCCTCTAGATGGAACTGTCTTCTCTGCTGTGGCAAATGTAGCTAAACTGCCAGTCTCTTCCTTCATCCTCTGCCTAGCAGGTTTCACCCCCACACATGGCTGTAAAACCCTTTGAACTAAGCAAATGCACCTTCTACTTGTAAGCATAGTATACTAGAAAAGAAGACACTGGCCCATCCCAGTCATAACTTCTATTTAGAATGCAGAGGTGAGGTCCAATCTACCTAATGTAGGACTCTAACTTCTATCTATGTTTTAGACATTGAACCTCCACCAAGTTTCTGGTATACTGAATCAAAGTGTGTGTCACTGTAGGCCACCAGAGGCAGATCCATTCTGACTAAGTGTAGGTACCTAAGTGAGACAAACTGAATCTGATCCATCCATTTAATCTAAAAGAGCCACAATTATTGCTAAATGAATCGATACATGTGATAGTCCAGAAAGGGACTACTGGGCTCTATGCTGTTCCAGGGACTGCCACAGATTCCCTATGGGATTCAGACAAAACCTTTTAGTTTCAAGGTAACTCAGCTAGGCAGTATTTAAATCCTGATCTCAAAACGAAGTCATGTGGAACTGTAGATTTCATTGACTTTCTCTAATTATTAAGTTCCTAGCTTAGTTAAGTAATTGTGACTATTTTATTTTGTTTAATCTGTAAGGTGAAAACTATTTAAAGGCAAGCAATAACTTTCAGCATTATATACACTGGACTTTCTCTTCCACTCTTGTAAAAGTATATCAGTAGACAGAGGTGTCTTGACAACAGTCAGTGTGATGGAGTATAAATTTGCTCAAATGCTATTCAATCAGTTTCTTCTCTTCCTGTAGGGAAGATTACAATGAGGTTAGATTGGGAAAAAAAAAAAAGATGAATGCAATTTGTTATGGGAGAATTAACACTATTTTTGCTAAAAGATGTTACAAATCAGTGACTGAACCTTCCCAGTATAACTTCTTTCATAAAGCTTCAGCAATACTGAACACTTGAAGGATGCATGTTATAAGAGGAAGTTATGTGGGAAAGTGCTGAAATTTTATGTCTATCCAAATTTGCAAGGTAGACAATATTAAAATTGCCAGAATATTGTTGCAAAGGATATTACAACAGTGAATGATTAGGCATCAAAACGACAGATGAAATAAAATCCTGATAAATGCAAAAATATGTACCTCCATGGGAAAGAATATTTACCATACATAGTGGATGATTCTAAATTAACAATCACTACTCAGGAAATTATAAAATGATTCAAGAAAATTAGCATAAAATGTCAGCTTGATGATAAACCAACCCCAAATTTTAGAAATCATTAGGAAAGAGTGGGCAATGAAACAGAAAACTGCACTATCAAAGAGAGCACCACACTTGAAACAGTAGACACAGTAAAGCTGGAAAATGACAAAGAAATGTTACAGGGATTATCCAAACAGTGGAAGATTTCTACTGAAGACAGACTAAACCAATTAGAACTCTCAAAGTCACTAAAGAGAGAGCTGTAGGGGAATATGAAAAACTCTTTATAATCAAGGATTACATAAAGTAAATAGGTAAGGAACAAGTTTTATTACTTTTTCTAGCCATAGAACTAGCCATGGAGGCAGTTGGCTGCAATGAAATGAGAAAAATTGAAAAGAAGAAAATGAAATACATTTTCACAGGATTAATAATGAAACTGGGAAATATATTTCCACAGGCTTTTGTGTTTTAGACAGAAAAAATTCAGATAATTTCATGGAAAATTAGTCCATTGATAGCAGATAAAAATGATGGTCTTGCCACAGCCTTGGTTTAAGAAGTCTCATAATTACCAATTGCTGAAATCTGAGAGGGTAAATTGAAGGAATGACCACGGTCTACAGGGTCCTGCACTGTTCACTAGGCAACTGCAACTGGCTGCTGCTTGAGGCAAATTTCTATGCTTAGGTGAGCTTTTGTTCTCATCTAAAATGGCTTTTTTTATCTTCCATTTGAAACAGCTTACAGGTTCGGGTTTGGTTGGATTTTTTGTGTTTGGTTTTTTGTTTGTTTTTTTTTTTTTTCAGTTTGAATTGCAATGATATGACTGCAAAATCACAAACCTTATTAAAAATATGCCCATTGATGGCACATGAGAATATGTGTCCTTACACTTAAGTCACAGAACATTATGCCTTCAGACACATGAAATCTGAAGTGTTAAGATTTAAATTGGGTCAGGAACAAAACCAATATGATCTAAAATCATATTGCCTGAACTTATTAATAAAATGACTTTTAAACATGATCATTTAGGAGACATCCCCTGTTTACATTTCAGGAACTCTGCAGGACAGTAATCTCTCTCAGGTCCTGTAGAAAGCTGCTCTCTAGTGGCTAATGGGAAAGACCAAGAATGAGGAGAGTATAAAATGAATTCACTTCCTTTATTTAGAAGTCCTTATCCATTTGTTTTCATTTTCAGCTTATTGCACATACATAACCATGACGTTCAACAGCACTAATTCAAAACTTTTGAATAATACTGTAAAAGGTTCCATTTACTTACACGTCAATATACAGGGGGCAAAGAGGGAGGGCAAAGCTGAGGCACAACTCATTTTATTTGTAGATAAAATGAGACTACAAGAAATCTACCTCAAGTTTGGATTTATTAATCCAAATGGGTAAATTTTGTCTATCCTGGGATAGGTATTGCAATGCAGATCCTACTCAGCTATTCCTCTTCAATTGTTCAGATCCTCTGTGGTCATTAGCAAGCCTACATAAATAACCAAATAAATTTGGAATTCTGTTATTTTGCCTTCTATGCAAAGACTCTTGTGAAAGGATATGAAACACCACTATCTTAATTTTAAAAGTAAGGGCTTGAAGAACAAGTAGGATAAGAGATCTACCAAAATTCACCCAGCTGAATACACGAGCATGGAGCTGACAGTGAAGTACACAGCTTCTGCTTGCACTGAAGACAACTGTTAGGTGGCACTTTCCTTTTGTGATCAAGAACCTGAAGAGAGCCATCTATCCATTTCTTATATTATTAACTGGTTCTAACAATGTATGCCATGAAAAAATATGACTGTCAGGTACATTGACAATAAATTGATGGTGTTCCTGAAGCTTTTAAAAGCATGCAAAATATGAACAATCCCTTATTTTACTTAGCCCCTTCATATGAGCATAGCTAATATGCACCAAGAGATGACACATCTGGTAGCTGCTACAGGATACACCCCCACTCAATACTGTCACTGTAATAAGAACAAACCAATAAGTGTATTTTCAAATGAAAAAATATCACTCAGATATGACAGATTAGTGCCACATCATGCAAGCTGGAGCACAAGAAAGAAAAAGTATTTTCCAAGCTTAAAGTGTCATGTTTGAAGAGAAAATATATACTCTATGAAATCTGGATAGGAAGAAAAGAACAGCAGATGGAAGACTCCACTGCATGCTTCATGAGCCCCCCGCCAACCACTGAATGTTGGACAGTAAAAAAGCTACACCTTATGAAGTTATAAAAGGCAAGGTGAATTTATCACTAGTGGAAAAGTGCAGCAATTTTGGTTACTGATGAATAGTTGTCTCTAAACACAAGAAATTCAAGTTCTGCTTTGAAAAGGGCAGACAACTGAAATAACGAGTGGGTGGCAAGGCACACAAGAGTTGCAGATAACCATCCTTTTAAGTCATTCTATATAACTAATCTTGAACTTGAAGCTTTTCATACCTAAACTAGCAATCCATTTGCTGTGGGCCAGAGAACATGAATGAACATGAACTTAGGTTGAATAAGGGAGTTTCCTAGGACTTTGCACAGTTTCCTTGAGATGCAGGTACCTGTGAGTTCTAATCTCCTTGACCTTGTAAAATTACATTATGCTACACAATACATATCTTCTTAGAAGAACAAAAACATTAAAATAAAAAAGGTTCTTTTTAAGAGACCACCAAATCACAGTTACAGCACTTTCTTCCTGTTGTGAACCCACAAAGGAAAGTGACTAGAGATAACAGAAGACACAGCTGGTATCAGAAGTCTATAGGAAAACTGCATTATTGTAGCCATGATACGACAATTTAATTGCCTTGGAAAGCAGCAGTGATATCAATGGCAAACAGGTAATGATTAAAAACAACACAGATCTCGACACAGAAAGTACTAAGGTAGGGAATCAACCTTCTCTTCCTGCTATTTAAAGGCAGCAAACATGGATTTAGGCTGAACCAGGATGACACTCAGCATTTGCAAAAAAGGTTACTTATGTACACATGTAACACGGGCTTACAAATCCATGCTTATCACTGTGTTTTTTTTACCCATTTGTTTCATTAATCTAGGCAATGTGAAATATAATTCTACTTGTATCTAGATATTATGAATACCATAACAGGCAAGTTATTAATATTGTCTGAGGGATAACATCATCGGACATCTCAACATAATCAAAATAATATGAAACAACACACTACACCCTGGAAAAAAAATTAATACTTTTTTTTTACACGAATACTTGAGATAGTGTTAAGTCATAGAGAGATTTATGATCTTATGGTATATGTTAATGTGATATTTTTCATTTTCTGAAACTGTTGTGCAGTTCCTTCACATCACTGTGCTCCTTGTTCTGTCTTTCACTGGTAGAACTATGTAGAGTTGAGGAACCCCATGCTGTCTGTCCTTCTAGAATGTGCTTTATGGGATATTGCCTGACACAAATTTGTGTGACTCTGCAATACTGCTAGGGCAGCATTTCATCACTAAATCTGATTAAACTATTGTAATCCCATTCATGTGTATAGCAGATATTGCTGCATAAAGTAGAAATCATATTAAACTGGTACTATTCACTTTCTATATACTTTCTGCAGGAGAATTTTTATGAGAAATCCCCTCAGATTTTGGTGATTACCTTTTTATTTATTTACCTTAACACTATAAATTAAGACATATCATTTGCGAACAAAATTAAAAGCCTCGTAGTTATGAGAAGTATGAAGCCCAGCCATGAAAAAAGCTCAGATGAACAAAATTGTCTATCAATCATACTGTTTTCATTCTAGTACATTTAATTAACTCACATTTTACTTGTAAACCTGTGCTAGGTGCTCAGGTAGTGGGGGACCTGCCCTCTGTCAGACATGGCCGGTTCTGGTGAGCTCCAACTCACCCATTGCAGGGTATGGCTGAGCCCCCCGACACGATGGCAGTGCCTCGGGGAAAGCGTGTGCAAGGATGGGCAGGACAGTGCCCATGAGAAACGAGTGACGGGAAAAAAGTGTGAGAAACAGCCCTGCAAGCCCCAGGATGGAGGTGGGGAGGAGAAGGTATTCCATGTGCCTGGACAGAGTTCCCTGCAGTCCCTGGAGAGGACAGGCTGGAGCAGGGAAACAGCATGAGTTGGGAGATGATCTGTCATGGGCTGACCCTAACGCCCCTATTTCCCCATCCTCTTACACCAGTCAGGGCAGGGAGATAGAGAAGCTGGGAATGAAAGAGTGAAGTTGAGGCTGGGAATAAAACCCAGGGGGAGGGTAACGTGTTTCGTTTTTGTTTTCCACCATCCAAATACACTTTAATTGGAAATAAATTTAGGTAATTTTTTTTCCCAAATTGCATCTGTTTTCTCTTTGACAATAACTGGTGAGTGATCTCCCTGTCTTTATCTTGGCCCACGAGCTTTTTTTGTCTATTTTTTTGCCCGTTCTGTTGAGAAAAGGTAGTGGGAAGAACAGGGTGAGTGTATGGCAGCTGGCCAAGGTCAGCCCACCACATGGCTATGAAAAACTCAAAAGTAGGACAAAAAATATGGCTCTTAATGATTATGATTCTGATTAAAGATAACTTTCTTAGGATTTTTATAATGATTGACCATTTCTGCAGAAGTCCATAAAACCTGCAGCTGGTGGTTCAGCACCTCTGGGGCTGTCAATTTTTAAAAAAAATCTTAGTTCAGGAATGGTTTATACCAGTTACATGTATACAAAGCACAACAGCTTGTATTAGTAAAAATAATTTAATTGATCAAAATTTCTTTGAATGATAAGTTCTGTGGCTTTTCAAAATTTGAGCTGTTTTACTAACCTACATGAAAAACACTTTTGTTTAATCAGACACTATAGTGCTACTGGAGCTGTAGTGAATCTATTCTACCCTGACTTACCTGACTTATTCTGTGAAGCCTTCAATTATTTTGGTTGAGCTTGCCCTCTCTTGCTGGCATTTATAGAAAACAGAAGGCACAAAAGATAACTGATGTTTCCCCATCTGTTTCTTTAATAAATGCCCTTTGCTGCAAAGGACTGGTGTGCAGGCAAGAAAGTAGGAGTCACTTATCAAACGATACACTCAGTGCCGCCAAAGATCCAAGCTGTGTTTTGATAAGGATTTCCTGGTTGAGGCGACAAATTTCTGCCTGAATCTCAGAGGTATCTTAGGCATCTGGCAAAAACACTTCATCCAGATCATGAAAACAAATCACTTTTAATTAGTTAAGTCCTAAGCCCATCTCTCCCCAGCCCCAGAAAAAACAAAACAAAACAAAAATCTCCAACTAAAATAAAGTACCTCTGGCTTTGACATTTGGGAACATGATGCCATGTTATTTCCTAAATGTCCCAAACGACAAGACTAAATTATGAAAAAAAAGCCCAAATCAAAACCTGATATGTATGTAAACATAAAACCTTCAATTTGCAATCAGAAAAATCCGTAAGTGATTACTCTTTTTGATGCTCACAAATAATTAGCCTGGTTCTGGATATATTTTTAAATGCAGCTGTATGAAATCATGAAATGTTTTCAAATACAGATAGCTAATAGCATTTTTGTTCTGGTCAGATATTTTATTATAGATAAAGCTCTGTATCTTTAAACATAAAGAAAGAAGAATCTGGATGCACCCTTTAAACTTCCCTACTGTTACTAATGTCAACATACTAGATCTTTCCAATATAATTGGCCAAAAGTGCTTTTCATGCCAATGCTGTGTTTGCAAAGTGCTCTATCGAGGATGCTGCACTCCCTGCACCTTGCATGGAGGACTGGTTCTGTTTGAATCTATCCCTTATCTGGTATCTGGCATTCTCCCCTATACCCTATGTTACCACGTAACACCAGCTCCTTATCTTTTTTACCTCAGACAAAGGAAATCCAGACAACAGGCTCTCAGACACATTGCAGTCACAGGTGCAGCAGTTACAAAATAATTTTAAAAAATATTCACAATCAAGATGAAAGAATCAGTTTATCCTACCTCGCTCAGAATAACCCAATTGTTCAGGTGCCATATGTATGATGTCTTTCTTGGCACTGTGTGTTATAAGCCACTGCCAGAGGCAGAACTTTGAGATAAATCAATGATCATTCCCACATGTCGAACCAAGAAACTGTCAATAGGGTGAATCACGTTCCCATTTAAATGCCTGCAGCACCTTCCCTATGTCCTAGTAAGGAGTAGGGGTCCCTGACTGGATTAGTCCTGATAGCCTGGAAAGGAAGCAATACATTTCCCAGAGAGCTATGTCTCTGGAGAAAGTAGCAAGGACAGAAAAGGGTTTATGGACTACAAAGCTCTTTGGCAAAAGGTCAAACTGTAGATGAGTATAATTCTTCAAGGAGAAAAGACAAGAAGAGATTGAAAATGTTACTTTACAAAACAAAAAAAAGCAAACTCACAAACTGATGAAAGAACTTAGATAAAAAGGAATCTGTGGCGTAACAACTAGAAAATTTTGCGGTGCTTTTCTTGACAGACTAAAGTTTCTGGGTTTGAAGTAGTTCTTTTAGAAAAAGATTTTCTGAATGGGTTTTATAGATTACTTCTCTGGATACAGATCACTCTAACAACTTACAGAACCGTGAGACTGAGGATAATTGTAATTCTCATACAGTGGATATTATTGTCTCTTCCTGAAAATGGATCAAAAAAATTGACCTAACATCTGAAACAGGAACAAAAAAAACCCTGTTGTCTTGCTTTTCTGTGAAGACATGAGCTTTTGTAACTTTTTTTCCCTTCACTGCAGAAGAAAACACCTCACAGTGAAAAAAGTATTAATAGCTTGCAGTGACACATCATGAAAACAGTCTTCAATTCTGAATTCTTCCTAAGATCAGCATATACAGGATTGTGTTTTTCTCTTATATACACTTTGTATTATGTAAAAATGACAACTTTTAAACAATCTTTGTCGAAATAAGTTCATTGTGTAATTGTACTTTGCTGTGAATGAACCTTTGGTAAGCCCTCAGCCAAGCGTATCAGAAATTGTCTCTCAATACATAAAATATCTCTCTCTCCTTTTTTTTTTTTTTTTACTTCATAGGGTTGAAAAAGGGCAACTAAAACATGCCTGTCTCAGAGTTTTCTATAGCAGGCCTAACCCACTTCTTTAGCAAGCACAGAAGATGAATTGAAACATCCTTGAAACCATTGCTGCATTGACATTTACAGCACGGATCTCTTTGTGACACATTACTATCTCGGTTTCAATATGACTTCTCTGACCTGAAGCAAAAAGATTGATATGTAGACATTAAATCTGATCAACTGGAGTGATGGGCAGGCCATTTAAATCATTGTTCTTAAACCACCACTGTCACAATAGCCTTGATCCTCGTTCTGTCCTTTATGACCTTCTGACTGTCCAGCAATAAGTCCAGGTACAAATGTCAACCCACAGTCTTCAAAAACACTGTGCATCTCCCTTCCCAGGGCTCCCAGCAACGACCTGAGGAAAAGACAAGGTTACACTGTGGTGGTTCTGAGTTATATCTGCCCTGAAAGGTGCATAGGAAGGTACACTGTGACCACCAAGCAGGTCAGAGAATAATCGAGAGCTATTAAATTCCCTTGCAGTCTTGCAGACTTGCCTTCAATGATGCCACTAATTCAGTGTCTTTCCTCTTTACCTAGCCATCACTTACTTTGCATGCTTAGAGTATTATTTTAGGGAAAATAACGTAATAGGGAAAATAATGTAATAGGAAAAATAATGTAATCAATTAAGAAATATGGGAAATGCATATATGAAGTAAATGTTAGTTTTAGGAAGCATTGACCAAATCTGATACATTGCACTTTATTTTATACGTGTAATCTACTTACAGAAATCCCATTAGAAAACTGAAATTGCCATATGCACAAGTTTTCTTCTCTTTTTGAGTCGGTAATTTCAGTCTCTTTGAGAATGTAACTGTTGTGCAAGGAAGGATGATAACGTTTTAAAAAAATATTAAAGTATGTCCAGCAGGCTTTTTAAACCTCTCTTCTAGGGGCAAATACCTCTTGTTCAGAGTCCAGGAGGGACAAGCATTTGCAAAGCTATATCGCTCCAATTTCATTCCTCCTCATGTTCCCATTCTATATTAACTATCCCTGTGCCCATCTCTTTTCCTTCCATCAGCCTTAGTTTCCATTGTGAAGTTGTCTTCTTCTTTTTTTAATTTTCTTTCTCCCGTATGTTTTCTTGTTAAGATGGTAAATTTCTCTACGTGACTTTTCAAGAACACTTTATGTAGACAGCAGTGTTTTTGAAGACTGTGGGTTGACATTTGTACCTGATACTTAGCAGATCAAGACAAAATATGCACCTCAAACAGAATTCAAAATTTCATGTACAGTGTAAATTTATATCCTTGAAAAGATGCTCTGTCATTTGAATGAGCTTGTCCTAAACCATTGGGATTATTAAATTGCTTTTGGATTTCTTGTTTTGCACTTTCCCTCCTCTTACCTCCTCGGTAACAAATTCAGAACACATTCCTGATTCTGTAAAAGTTCAATCTTAAACTTCATTTTACACCTACTCCAACATGAAACCTGAATCAAGCCAAGCTTTCCTAAGAAGAATGGCATCTTGTGTTGTTTGACCAATACTTGGTGATGTACACTTTTCAATAAAATATTCATTCGAACATAGCCAAAACAGCAAAAAGCATACTGATTTTAAAAACTCATACTGGATGGAATTTATTCTAGAACAGATGGCTGGAATAATGCCAGTGCCTTTAGTGAAGAGCACTTATGCTTATAGACCATTCTGACATCCAGAGATCCCTGCTGCTCAAAAAACTGTACAAGAATGCAACACATAAAACAATATCTCCATTTGCCAAACAACATGTGATGCAAATGATTTTCTGAAAGAAAATAGAGCAGAGCACCCTTAACATCAGGCTGAGAATATTGACCAAAGTTTCTAGATTTTTGAAACATTTGTCGCAGTACACTTTCACACAATTATAGTTTTTTTCTAAATTAAGAAGACTTTGCTTAATATTCCAAGGATTTCAGAACAATAAAATTGATATTTTTTTACTGTGTTTACGCAGTTGTTTGAAGACTGCAGGAACCAATGCAGGTTTCTCAAAACTGTGGGGTGATCCTCGCATTGCTCTTTTACTTTCTCAGTGTGTAGTAGGAGAAAGCAAAACCTGTGCATTCAGAGATGTTAGAGGAGTTTTCAGGAAAAATGTTTAGGATGACACTTTGCTGTCTTAGCAGCAAAGGCTAGATTATTTTGCCTAAACCCAAATGTGGTCCCCAAACCAAATTCCAGCAACTCCTTTTTCCAGCAGACTAATTCTGAAGGTGGTTAAAGTAACCAGGTTGGCTTACCAGGTTGGCTTACCCTGTTTATTCATCTGTGCATGCTCAAAATTGCCTCCAAAGGCATGGAAGATGACATTTCATACCAAAGGCTCCATTACAGTCTAGAATCAAGCCACCAGACAGTATTTAAATTCCATTAAAATGGAGCTTATCGCCTGTTTAACAGCCTAGGGGTTAAGCACTGATCCAGGAAGCAGCCAGCATTCATTCTAAGCTGCCCACAACCTCTGGTGTTCCCCAAAAGTGAGTTACGTGGAGCAGGGCCATGTACGAATTCCTTGTCAGGTGCATAACCAAAACACTCACATGCGGCTAGCTAAAGCATCCATATCAACACTGAAGGTCTTCAGAGGCCTGTTGCCATCTGCTTTTTAAGGAATTTAGGTAGTCAGTCTGGCAGCTAGAGATGCTAGTCAGCTTTAGACTCTACTGACACTCGAGACAGAAAAAATTTTGATGTATGATGGAAGTTAATGTTGGGCTTCTAAAAGACTAGATTAGGTTTTGCTCCAAGTCAAAATACAGAAGAGAAGAGAAGAGAAGAGAAGAGAAGAGAAGAGAAGAGAAGAGAAGAGAAGAGAAGAGAAGAGAAGAGAAGAGAAGAGAAGAGAAGAGAAGAGAAGAGAAGAGAAGAGGAGAAAAAAGAAAAGAAAAAAAGGAAAAGGAAAAGGAAAAGGAAAAGGAAAAGGAAAAGGAAAAGGAAAAGGAAAAGGAAAAGGAAAAGGAAAAGGAAAAGGAAAAGGAAAAGGAAAAGGAAAAGGAAAAGGAAAAGGAAAAGGAAAAGGAAAAGGAAAAGGAAAAGGAAAGGAAAGGAAAAGAAAGGAAAGGGAAAGGGAAAGGGAAAGGGAAAGGGAAAGGGAAAGGAAAGGAAAGGAAAGGGAAAGGAAAGGAAAGGAAAGGAAAGGAAAGGAAAGGAAAGGAAAGGAAAGGAAAGGAAAGGAAAGGAAAGGAAAGGAAAGGAAAGGAAAGGAAAGGAAAGGAAAGGAAAGGAAAGGAAAGGAAAGGAAAGGAAAGGAAAGGAAAGGAAAGGAAAGGAAAGGAAAGGAAAGGAAAGGAAAGGAAAGGAAAGGAAAGGAAAGGAAAGGAAAGGAAAGGAAAGGAAAGGAAAGGAAAGGAAAGGAAAGGAAAGGAAAGGAAAGGAAAGGAAAGGAAAGGAAAGGAAAGGAAAGGAGAAAAGATTAAAAAAAAAAAAAAAAACCAAACAAGGCTTAAAGTGTCTTTCTTGAATAAAATTGCCCAGACAGCTGAATTTCCACTGTGATGTATAATGAGTCCCATAATAACCTTTACAGAGGTGAGCAATTCCATGTGTCTCCCTTTACCTAGTCCTTTTCAGACTTACAAGCCAGGTGCCCAAATTCCACGAGGTGTGTGTGTTCTGTGTGAGAGTTCAGGGTGTACAAACTACAGCATTTCAGCCACTTACAGTAAAAAAAAATGGCAGGAATGATAAAATAACTGAATTTGGAGGCAGACTTCACCTCAAGATATAACAGCCCAATGACTGTTAATCACGAATCCAGGAGATGGGACAGCCAGTGATGAGATGGAAAAGGTGGAGAGAACATGCCTCTATCCCATCCATGCAGAGGATTTGATTTCTAATACAGAGCAGGTAGATAATCACATGGCTTCCATAAAAAGATTAAAGTTTTAGGTCCTCACTGACAGAGGGTGTGTCTTCATAACTATAATTTTGTGTGTATTTTTCCTTTTCACTCTCCCTTCATTAATCTTATATTCTTGGCTCTTTGGTGTAAAGAAGGCATAGAAAAACATGAGAAAATATGAAGAGAATCAGGAAAAAAAAATATGGAGTGAAGAGAACAAGAAAAATTAGCTAAGGGTGAAAAGCTTAAATTTGCAATCCACAAAAAGAAAAATCATGATTGCAGTCTATAAATACATTCAAGCTAACAATACAAGAATACAGGTATGTGAACACAGGAAGGAGGAGTAATAGCCCACTGTTATGAAAGAAAAATTTAAGCAGAACATAAAATAATGTCTTCCCAATAAGAAGAATACTGTGGAAAACAAATGGGTTCCTCAAGGAAAACAGGCATGACAAAAAAATTTGTAAATGTTCAACAACTATTCAAACCCTTCCCCAGTGAATTACTAGCATTGTTACCAAATGGAATACAAATGGCTTTTGAAGAATGGCCATAATTAACTAACTATTTCTGTGATAAAATAACTAAGACTCATATGGTGCTAGAGTTGAGAATTTATGCAGTTATCTTTGTAAAAAAATAAAAAAAATTAAGACTTACAGCACCTTAAGCTTAGCAACACTGTATCTGATAAAAATGCATATGGAAAAATAGAAAGGATTATTAGGATATTTTAATAGGGAACAGAGGAATTTTAAATATAAACCAAGACATGAAATATAAAAAATAAAAATGTATCTCATAATAATTAAATCCATTAAAAAATTCTAAATACTAACATTGAAAAATAAGGATCTACTGAAATCAGTAAGTTAACACACAATTATTATTTTTTATTTTTTCCTAAAATGATGCCATCACATATTGATGGCAGAAAATGAATCTTAGGTTATTTCTAAAATAGGACATTTATGCATACATAGACAGACAGATAGTTAAATATAGAAAAAAGCTTATTGTAGTGTTACAAATGCACATAAATTATTTTTAATTTATCATTAGACTATACATTAATAAAACAGAAAAACGGAAGCCATGATAACATATATGATTATCCTGAACCTCAGTTAAGGATATGTTTTCTGATTGTCTTAATTGTGCAAGTCTAAACTTGGAACCAAACCACTGAGCAGCACAATTGTATTTTGATTTACAAATTGCTCTTATTCTATTCCATTTGAGACAAATGAATTTCAAAGGTACAACAGTGAGACGGTATTTCAGACGTACTCTATGAGAACAAGTTCCATGTTCTGTACGATTTATCTTTTAAGCCCTAAAATGATAATTACATTTAAATTACTCTCCAATTCCATTGCATTAACATAATTGTGTGTCAACTAACAAGATGTACTTATTAAATGGAGAATTTCTGGCCAATTTACACATGTAATAACACGTTATTGTTAAATTTATAGTACACCTAACAATACTTTGCCTAGCAACTCGGTGTTAACTGAAAATGGTGCTACTAAATAACAGCAGCTCTATTTCCTGTTGACCTCAATGAACCCCTCAGTGCTCGGTAAAGAACATAAAACTTAGCATTGTGCTACTGCACTTCTCTAAAGAAAAGCATAGACTTTAAACACAAGGCTAGAGTAGGCATTGTCTTAAAACTGCAACACTCTTCTCAAGCTAGGAAGGAATATTGCCTTTGCAACAGGTGCAGTAAGAGCAAGAGTTAGTTTTTGCTTTAATTTTGTGCCAGATTAATAATTCACAAAGGCATCTGGAGAATTAAACTAGGCAATTTCAGTGGTTTGGTGCTGAACCCAGGAAGCAAAATTTTCTTCTTCCCCCTACTAGTTTAGCAAAAGTTCACAATTAATTTATTTCTTCTTTCAAAATTGGGCCTTCAAAGTGAGAATTTAATCATCCAAGCGCAAACTGTTAACTTGGTTCATCTATACAAATACATTTATATATAAATAGCAATTGAAAAACCTTGAGCCAAAGGTTTTGTGCGAATGCAGAAAAAGTGTCTGCTGATAAGAAATAATATTAGGTTACCATTTACTTGCTTTTCCATCCCAATGCAGAATTTCTCCCAACAGTATAAATGTTTCTGAAAGCTAACATATACATATGGAGTGCTTTGCTCCTGTGAAACACTGTTAAGTCTAAAAGGTTCTGTGAATGTTGAATGGTCTGCTTGTAAGTTGTCTCTTGCAAAAATCTACCTAAAAGACAATAAATCCAAAAGTCTACAGTCCTGGTATATTTTATTGTTTAAATACTGATTTCTCTGTGAGAGCAAAAACACATATTTCTGATGTGACAGTTAGGAGATCTTTCTGCTCTACTCCCAAAGCAACGCTGACTCTGTACATTCAGAGAAGTCTTAGAAGATGCTTTGCTTTTATTTGCATGTAAAGTTTCTCACAGAAAATTGACTATACTTATTTTTCACAGACAAGTTTGTTTCTACTTCTTTTTTAAAAGAAAGAAAATACTTCTCTAGTTCTATATTTTTCTCAATAGTTCTTGGATATATGCTACTAGTTTCCAGAAACTGCTAGTTTCTTTGAGTCAAATATTCAATCAGAATGAATATTCAACAGAATATTCAACCAGAAAATTAAATCTCCCATTAACAATCAAAGGGTATGCACAATTTACGGGTGAACAGTTGCTGTAATTAAAAGAAAAAAAGGAAAATAGAAAGTTACTTAAATCTGAAAATAGCTACTGAACATTTGCACTAGCTACTTTACTAATCTATGCATTCAGAAGGGCAGCCACACTGTGTGCAGACCTAGAGATGGTATACCAGAGTGAAGAACAGCAGAAGGGCTGGCACTCCAGGAAGCAGGGAGGGGAAAAACTGCTTATTAAGTCTCATCCTTTCACTGTCAGTTTGTTCCCTAGAGTATTTTTATTCATGTTGAATCTGGTTTTAAAGGTCCCAGGAGATGAGGCTACCACCTTTTTTCTAAAGAGCTATCTCTAAGTCAAAAGGAAGTGATAAATTTTATCCTTTTTGATATTGTATACCAGTGCTCTTACAGTAATGTTATCACTATGCACCACATTAAAAACAATAATGGAAAAGAAAAATGAAATCTTTCAGATACTTATACCACGTTTCCCTTTGGTTATGAAAGGAAAATTGGAAGAATTTATGGCTCACTGAGTTCAATATAGTGCTAGTTCAGGTAATTTATTTTGTGAAGTAAATATATAATATCTTCAAAGTGATTAGTTTCTTACTTTTCTATTTCTGATAGGAAGCTTTAAAAACAAACCTGTCACAGTTAGAAATCTATTAATTTCCAGGTTGAAATAATTAACTGACAGTTTGTATTCAACTAATTCTCTTGGCAAAACTAATTTCTAACTTCATAATTTTCTCATTTCCTGTATTTATCTTTTTTGTGGATTTATAGGAAACAATCATGTTTGCTTTGATCTTTAGGTTTTTATCAGCGTCTTAGTATCTTTTACTTTGGTACTTTTTTCCCCTGATGGATTCTTTCAGGATTCTTTCATTCATCTTTCATTCTTTCATTCCACTGTGAATTCATTTTTTCTTAGATTTAGTAACCTCAGTTTTACAAAGCTTTTCAGAAGAGGCCTTAATACTTCCTTATACAATGACATTAGCATTTTTTCATTTTCAGAACCAACCCCTCAACTGAATTGGCTTTGTCCTCATCTGAATGATTTTGATTATTCAGTCATCGAACACACCCAATTGTTTTCCCCCTTCACCTACTGAGTATCTCCTAGTTTACTGTAAAAATTTATAACAGTCTCTAAATATATTACTATTCATTGCACTAATGAATTTAATTCCATGTTCCCATTTTTATTATTTAAGTCTTCAATTTTTAAAAATTATTTCTTTTTCCTATGGCAGGTTTGTTTTTTTTTAAGTTTACCATATGTACCATAGACAAAACCAGTGACATACTTCTACCTTTTAGACCAAGGTCATTAAGGAAAATATTAAATGAGACCATAACAAAAATGCTAAAAATCACCCACAATAAGCCCCTGCCCCTTCCGTGTATCTTATCTGTTTTAATATCACACATGATTTTCTCCCCTTTAGTCATTTCCTTGCAAGGCATTAAAATTCTTGTAACAATCCTATTTTTAATTTACTCTTTGGCACTGAATCAAATATTTAACTGAAGTCCAAATAGATGAGTTTTATTGCATGTCATTTGCCTAGAAAATTATTTATCAAAGAGAAATTGCAGTTAAAAACATGTCGTGTTTTGTCCTATTTCTAATTGCCTTCATACATTTCGTTATAATTACCATTGAAATTAGTTCTAAAACTTTGTATGTTATAAGGGCCAGATGAATCCTCTATCCCAAATCCCTCAATTCAGTGTAAAACTCCCGCTAAATTTAAAGTGTAGGCTTTAGCATTGTTCTCTGAGTATATGGTATCTGCTGGGAAAGGTTGACTAAGGATAGGTTAATTGCATATATCGTTTATTTCAAACATTTTTTTCAAAATTCTGGAATGAAGACTTTCTAATCTCCCCCATCTGGATCACATGGAATTTTTTAAGCTTTTTTTCCTATGTGAAACAGTAACTCACATTTCCATGTCCTCATTTTCATAATTTTCTCCATATTAAACACCTTTGCCTTTATGGAAAGCTTTGACAAGATTTTAATTCAGAAATTGGGGCAAAAAGAGCCATCTTAAACATCTGTATAATCCCAGAATAAAAACCCTTTTTCTTCCTTTCTTATTCTTAATTTTGCAGGGCTAAAGATCTTTTGTTTTTATTATTTTCTGTATGCTGTAGCTTGGCTTGATATTTGGCAATTATCACACTCCTAGTATGTGCCAAGTTCTAATATGTAGCTTTCATATTGCAAAGTTAAAAAAACCAAAAAAACCTGTCTGCTTACGATCATTTAAAAAAAAAAGGAAGAGCTCTTTATTTATGTGTTGTGAACTTAAACTATTCCTAATGAAATATTTTCTCTTAAGTATCTTTTGCATTCATGCTTAAGGAAATTCTAACTCTTTTTAATTTTTAAATTCTGGAACTGTTTAGTCCACTTAATTTTACTAGACAGTCTACATAATTATTTACATTTCCTCTTCTAAAATTAAATACACTGCATATATTCTTAACGTAATCCAGCAAATTGATCCATTTTAGGAACACTCACATGCAGGGCTGATGTTGTTTTAAAGCAATAGATTTTATACAATGATTGGTCAATGTGAGATATAAAATACTCTTTTGTTGGTAAATTGATTATGTGGTGTAAAAATAAATAAAACCTACTATAATTTACAGCAGCTGTTCTTTAATCAGGCAACTTTAAATATCCCAAAGGAAATTTATTCCTGTAATACTAACAATATTGCACCAAACCCTTCACAATCTAACACTGGCAAAATCTGTAACAACTCTCAAATTAGACCTCTGAGTCTTTTCTACACTTCTGTCACATATCTTGACCTACAGATACTCAAGTTTTAATGATCACCGGCCTTTTTTCTATTACCCCAGCACTCTGTAAACAGTCCTGCTACAGTACATTTGCATTTATATATTTTCTCACTGACCAGTTCTTCCAGTTTTTGGATGCCTTCTCTCTGCTAAATATGTTTTCATTTCCTGTCAATTCCAGTTATCTATGAATTCTATTTACATGTCATTTAGTTCTTTGAAATCATTAAGATGTTAAAGCAGAGAGCACCCTGCAAAAACCTAAGCACTTATTTAGCTTTAGCCTTGCAGATTCTCACTGCATAATATCTTACATATTTTGTGCCTTTTCCCCTGCACATTCATATATAAAAATTAAAAGTCTCTGTCATCTGAAGTTTCAATTACAGTATCCAGTGAGAAGATGAGTGGCATCCATTTTACTTCATCCTACTTTTTTCCTTCACTGTTGACTCAAGTACCAGTCTCAATTATCAAGACCATTTCTCTCTGATCAGCCACAAAGACTGAATTCTGACACTGACTAGCTCATGATCCAAGCCTTCATCCAGTTACTATGTTTAAAGAAATCTGTTTCTCTTCTCCCTGTTTTGCTTTTCAGGTTTTGGAAGTTTTCCTTGCAAACACAAGCAGAACTACCTCATTATTCTACTTCATGCCCTTTTATAATTTTTTTTCTTTGTCTTGAAGCCATCACAAAGTTAGATTGTTAACACGCTACCTATCATACTCATCATCTTTGCCTCCACTTTCATCTCTGATGGGGCAGTTTCCTGACATATAGAGACCTAAGACATGACTGAGTTTTCTACAAAATACTGAAAACAATAAACAAATAAACCCATCAAAATAGACACACACAAACATACAAAAGAAACCCTAAGAGTTTCTTCCATCCTGATTTTTATTGCCATTATATTTTTAAGTGTTATAGCTAGTTGTTAACCAGCCTAAGTGTATCCCTATTCCAGCCAATAAGAATCATTGCTATATTTTTTTTTTCCAGTGAATAGATACTGTGTACAATCCTTTGCTTTCATAAAAATCCAAATTACAGAAAATTTTTGTATGACTTAGCATGGTAATCATGGACTGCAAATAGCAAATACTAGAGGTACTGTGAACAGGAGAAGATCTTGTAAGTGATGTGAAGGATGATATTCTGCAGCATATAATGAGTGTCAGAATGCCTGGAAGCCAAATAAAACTATAGAACAGATGAGTTGAGTTTGGAGTTCCTCACAAACTGATAAATAGCAATGCTTCTGTAGATAATTTGCCAGAAATTTTGCCCTCACCGTGTGAACCTTCTCATTGCGAATATTTTTCATGGCATTTCTGTGAGTAGCCCTTTTTACCTTTAGGGAGTGCAAGTGAAACAACAGGAAAACCCTGTAGCCTATTGCAACCTGAAAAATTTTAAGTTTCATGGCATTGACTGCTATGATGCAAAATCTACAGTCCAACTTTCACTAGGAAATTGTTGAAGGAACTGATTATACAGCTATCACAATAAACACATGGTACTTAAAACACTAAGTTTTGCATGGTGCATTTAACTAAGCCAGTGATAGATAAGCAAGATAAATTCCAATGCAGACAGTAATTCATATCTGGGCATCTTGAAAAGATATATACCTGTGCAACTCCTGGATGAATAACTGGCAACACTGGGTCCAAGAGATCGCTATTTACCCCCAAATAACCCATTCAAATTACATTTGGTTCAAATTCATACAAAATGATGGTCTCAAACTAACACCGACCTTTTTCAGCTACAGAGACATGTTCTAGGACTAATGAAGCCAACAGAAGATTTTCTGAGTCCTTCTGTCAGCTTTTCTGCCTTTGGGTCTTTTCTGCCCCCTTCCATTATGGGCGCACTGAAGCTTAGTCAATAAGCCATGATAAGAAGACCAACTCCTTACTGGTTATTCGGTGCAGTGGTCTGAAGAGCATAATGCAAACATCCCTATCCACGGGGTGTACAAGGGAATCTAGCAATCCAACAATCACCATTGTTGACATTTCTTAGTCTCTTGTTATCTTTATCTCCCTATTTGACCACTACTGAGTTTCAATGTAAAGTCAATTGCAGTTTCTGGGAAAGAGGGCCCCTAGGTTTTTTAACCTGTCAAAAAGAAGGACCTAAGAACCTCCTCTGATGAACAGTCTTCTAACAATTTCTAATCTTTTTCATAGCTAATATAAGTAGACGCATTTCATCCAATTTCTTATCATTTTAAATTTAGACGAAATACAGAACTAAATTCATCATGAGAGAGCAAAAAATAATCTAACAATAATATGTGCAGCCTTCTTGATTTGAAAACTTTTTTCTTCATGTGTCCTCATTTCTTTATTTTTCTTTGGAGCATAAAAAGAAGAAATTGAAATAATTGAAAGATCAGTTACTACATTTCTGACTAAATCACCTGGTTCTTGAATTACAGAACTACAGCCATACTGTCATCTAAAATACAGAAAATTTTCTGCTTTATATTATTTAACCTTTCTTTTTTCTCATTCAAACTGCCTCTTCACATCATTTTAGCAAAGATTTTGATATTTAAACAGGCCTATTTTTTCTTTCTCTGGACACACAGGGATTCTCACTGATTCGTGTCAGATTGTATTTTGTATTCTTGCAGTCAATAGAATTTTACAGATGTCAAAATTGTTCTAGAAAGGTAGAAAAGTTGGTACTCCTGCTTCAAACATGAAAAGGCCTTGTAAGCCAAGAAAACTCCATAATTCACAGAAGGACATATGCTGCAGAGGCCGAGTGATGGGTGAGTATATGGTAGAGAGTTCTGGTGTAAACATCAGGATGTAGGAGGATTTTGACAGTTGGGAGAAAGGGAGAGGATGCCAGGTCCTCTCTCCACTGCTGCTGGAGCCACACACAGTGAGGAGCACCCAAGAAGCTGCTTTACAATAAATGCTGTTTCTCTCAACTACACAGTATTCAGGGAGCTTTTCTGAAAAACCCAAAGGCTTTTCCCTCTGTGTGTCCTTCCACTCCCTGGAAGTGAGGACACCAGACTGCACAACTCTAGGTGTTAAATATAAGCAAAATTATTACCTTCTTTGAAATCAAGAGACACACTTGCAAGTCTCAGCCTCGTAAATTCCCACACCCCACAGAAGCAGAATACCTGATGGTAATCAAGGATGTAAGCTTTTAGCTCATAGCTTGGACATTCTGAATCTTCAAAAAAAAGCATATAAAAATAATGGTGAATCTTCCACAACATTAGAATAAAGGCGCCTGTAAGTGTATTTCTGTTAAAACTGAATAAACAAAGAGTATCCTTTTAGTCTGAAGAAATGTATTTAAAATTACTCCCTCTCAGTCCCCAGACAACTGATGCTGCCAATTATAGGACTACTTTTTTAACATCAAGTGATGAAAGTACATCCCTACTAGCAAAGTAGAATGAATCAGAGCTTACAGTAGCTACTAGAGAGCTGTCAGAAGTACTAGGCTCCCAAACCTTTATCCTGGCCAGCAGCCCCACTATCATAAAAGCCAGAATCAAAACATAATTTCACCCAAAGTTTTCTTTAATTAAGAGATGCCTAATCTTTTTTTTTGCCGAGTTCTCAAAGATATTATTTCAAACAATAGGCTTTGGATTGTTCAGGAACTTATTCACATTGGGTTTCTTCTGTTTTCAAACAGGGGAAGATTGCTTTAAATACTTCAAAATATTCTGAGTGACAGAGAGACATGCAAAGTTGAATAATCTTGCTTGCTTGACATATCTGAGGCAAGATTCTCTAAAGCTCATTCCTGCATGCTTTTCTCTTATATTCCTGTTCTATTCTTTGTTAGCTACTACTATCTTCCAAATATTTTTGGTTTAGATCTACTGTACATATTTCCCTAGCATTGTCATCCTTTCCTTGCAAAGTGCACTTATGTTTGACCACAGAAGCAAGCATGCCAAATACAGTTTAAATCCCATCCTGACTAAATCTTATACATAGTGTTTTTTAAGTAACACTTGCTTGCTTTTATTAATTACTAAGATCTTTGTGTCAGAGTGAGCTTAATCCCCATCTCAGAGGCTCCTCAGAAAAGGATTGTCAAAATGGAATTCAGTATATTCAAGACAGAGATTTGACTACAGCTTAGGACTGTAAGTCATACCAAGAAAACATATTTGAATAGAATATAAAACAAACAGTGTTCTTTATTTTTAAAAGAATATATACCATTCTTGATTTGGGGTTACTATAGACAAAGGGTATACATCAGCAGGCAAAAATGCCTCATGGTCTCACTGAAATCAAGGCATTTGTCCTCATCTTCTTTTTAGTTATTTATTTTTCATGATACCTTTCATCTTTTTGAAGTGAAGAGCTGAACTGCATGGATAATCTCTTTATTAGTGTATCTATTAAAGTACAAACTGAACAAGCACAAGCAATAAAATGGTCCGTAAGAGAACATGTGTCGTCAGAAGATAATAGGTCCATCTGCTGGAGTTCTCCACAGAGCATTTGCTGAGTTCAGCAGAGGCAAAGGAGCACATGAGTTGATCAGTTCCTGCCACATGAGGAACTCTTAACATCAAAGCATGGGAAACATGCTGGATGAATGCAAGGTGCTAATTCTGCTGGGTGGCATGCAAAAGAACAGTTTAAAACAAAGCAACCATGTTCAAGGCAATACATTTCAAGGAATTACTTTATCATCTGGGAAGTCTTTTCTACCAAATAATTTAAATAAAATGTCCATTTAGCTATAAGCAATATGGAAAGGTCCCAAGTCAGGAAGAAAGTATTGCCACTTTCTGACTAATAAGGATGCGGTTTAAATGGTATCTGCTTGAGGTTATTTGTGCTGCTATTCGTCCGATGTTTATTAGAGTAAGCAGTCACTCACTCAGGTACTTAGCACTAAAAAGGAAAGATTTATTGCAAAGACTAACCAAGTGTTTGTTTTTTTGATATTACATATCAGAAAATCGTTCTTTTATGAATATTTTTTTTTCTTTTAAAGATGGATATTAGATCATTCCTCAAAGTATTTGTGGTAACTACTTTCTCATTCTCAACTTACATCACTATTTGTTTCTGGCAGCTTGGCCATTAGCAAAAAAAACCCCAAAAAATGAGAGTTGTCCTGTTGACTTGGCAACTGCACACATGCTTTGAAGCATAAAGGGCCATAAGCTGCCCTGACTAATCTGCAACAGCTCAGCTTCTTTCCCTGCTTCATCAATACCATGGCACTAAAATGACATGTCCTATTAGAGACCTATTCAAGCTTGAATTAAACAGGATCTTCCATTACTTAATGTCTTTTAGATGATGTCCTAGAGCTCCTGTTCTCAAATACAGAGAAGTTTGGGTATTTTGGTAAAGAACCATCAGATCTATCAAGTGACTGAAGAACTGATGCCAAAGCAATACAATTAAGAATTGCTTGACCTGCTGTAATACATACCATAAGTACAAGGTCACCTTTTAAGCACACACAGTTTAACTCCAGCCAGGAACCAAAATCCACACAGTCACTCACTCACTCCCCCACCAGTGGAATTGGGAATAGAATCAGAAGGGTAAAAGAAAAAAAAAAGTGCACTGAGGTAAAGGTAGTTTAATAGGGAAAACAAAAGCTGCACACACAACTGAAGCAAAACAAGGATTTAATTCTCTGCTTCCCATGGGTAGGTAGTGCTTCATCCCTCTCCAGGAGAACAGGGCCCCATCAGGGCCCCATCACCTGTAATGGTTACATGGAAGACAAATGCCATCACTACAAATGCGCCCCCCCACACCCCCCCTTTCTCCTTTTCCCCCCACTTTATATACTGAGCATGATGCCATATGGTCTGGAATATCCCTTTGGTCAGTTGGGGTCACCTGTCCTGGCTGTGTCTCCTCCCAGCCTCCAGTGCACCTCCAACTTCCCTTGCCAGTCATGGCAGTATGAAAAGCAGAAAAGGCCTTGGCTCTGTGCAAGCCCTGCTCAGCAACAACAAAAACATCTCTACATTATCAACTCTGTGTTCAGCACAAAGCCAAACACAGCCCCATACCAGCCACTGTGAAGGAAATCAATTCTACCCCAGCCAAAACCAGCACACATGCAAAGAAACGCTATGATCATCAAGCTGTGCGAGGATGTTACATGCTGCCTAGAGCTGAACTGGGTTAAAGGGACACAAGACCAAATGCCCCTTGTCACAAACACAGCACAGCATGGATTTGTGGATCTAAGTTTGTAAGTCATTGTTCTTAAATTGGCCAGAATGGCCCAGTTCAGTGTGGCCTTGGTGTTAATGCTGTCTCTTCTTGATAGAAATGGGTTAGAGAGCAACAACCTATGTTGTTATGCTGTCAGATATAAAAGCATGCAAGCTGCTGGAAAGCAGAGAGATGCAGGGTCAAGAATTATCCCGCATCCAGATACAGCTGCTAAAATCAGGACAGACTTTGACTTAACACTTTTCAGTGAGGTTGATGCTATCACTTGTGATAGGGTGATAAAGAATTCCAGGGCACTTTTGACCTTCCACAGATTTAGTAATATAATGTATCCTTTCTGTTGTGACTTTAATAACAGTTGTACTGATATATCTCAAACTCAAAAAGACAAGTTAAAATCAAATAGACAAAAAATTCACCCTGTAAAATCGGCTATACTTGTATCCTTTGAGATGTTTTAGGGAAAGAACAATAGAGGAACAATACTTTGAATAAAATAAAATAAAAGTAAAAAAATTGACCCTTATTTTCTATCCAAAATGGAAATGTTTAACAGAATGCTACCTCAAACACAGATGAAGACAAAAATCTTGAGAACTTAATTATGGACCTGTATATAGTTTTCTTTGGATTATACACAAAGTATTTCATATTCATAGAGCTTTTAAAAATTAATTTTTGCAGCCTAGGTTATTTTTCAAGCTAAGGAAATATTCTAAATAAAATATAGTATGTTAGAAACTGTAAAAAAAAAGTTAGTTTAGCTCTACACAAGCAATGATGGTAACTGGTCATTTTAATAAGCAATATTTCACTTTAGGGAGCAAACAGGAAAGACTCACCTGGGAAAAACAGCTAGTAATAGCTGAATGAGAGTTTTGGGATTGTTGAATTTCCTCAAAACTTTGCTCGAGGTAATTTGAAATAACTACTTATGCATGATGAGGAGAAAAGCTGTAGAATTTCCTGCTCTCTTTCATGTTGTGGCTTAAGGTACAGACTGACAGCAGAAACATGACCTGTTTGAGTGCCCAAACAGGGATTTAGCCTCAAGATGTTTGACAAGGGAAACTACTTCTAGAAGAACGAGGTGAGAAGGGGAATATGGCACATTGGTGAGGCAGAAATGATGCCAACTCCCACAGCAATTCCATAATGCGTTAGCTGCCATAAAAATATGTGGCTTAAAACTCATAAAAGACCCATCCCTTTTTTTAAAATTAGTCTCACAAAATAAGCAATACCCAGAAGAGTTCTGCAAACTTTATTACCACTGGTATTACACACATGATATTTGCTTAGAATCATCTATTCATCACCTATTTATAATTCTTACATTTTGATATTGATGTGGCACATCTGTGAGCCTTTATTAGAGAAAATTATTGACATTTATTATGCTTTCTTAAAAAGGGCACCATCAATGTTATATTTCCTTCTGCAAGGAAGAACTAGCAGGTATCTATTTTTTTCAAAAAACTGCCTACACTTCATCAATACAGATTACAATTGAAAATTTATAATTGTATAAGATATAAGAGTCATGAGAGGCACTTCATATAGAAGGTCCAAATTCATGTCACACAAGGGTTCTATTATGGGTTCACATTTGTGTGTGTTTTGTCTTTATGAAAACTATGTCTTGCTTAACCGGTCTGGGGTAAATCACAAACTAGTATGGGATTTTTGTGCATTCAATAAGTCAATGGCAAAATCTCTTTATTAAGACATGCAATATGAAAAGGATACACATTATGTCATCCAGTTACCTTCAGCAAAAATTAGTATAATGTGGGAGTATTTTAAGGTGTATTATACAGAGCGCATGCTACAATTTAGACAGAATGAATAACATGGCTTGCAATATTTGTGAAAGTTTTTCAACTCTAAACTTTTTGAATACATCCTTTAATAAACCTCTATGTTCAGTTTAAAAAGAACTGGCACAGTACATACTTAGGAAGTGCAATTTGGGATCTCTAAAAGTTCAGCAGTTCCTTCATGGCAATGAAGGTTTTTATAATGATTCTTGCTGCTGAGGCTTACTGGACAGGGTTGGGCTTTCGGGTTTTTTTCTGTCCTGCAGTACAAAGGACTGATTAACTTGAAATAAAAAGCATGGATATTTAATCCACTGAAAGTAACAGCATGAATGTTCTTAATCCATTCATTTTATCTGGTAATTTTATGAGTAGTTGTACAGCAGTGCATCTTGCAGGAGCTGTAAGCCATTTTTACACTTCATTTATGTAACACAGGAGATGTGATATGAGGATATAACAATTCAGAGAATCTCTCTATATTCAAGAAGAATTCTAATTGATGGTATGAAGTTGCTGCATCATTAAATGGCTTAGAGTAGATGATATCAAGGCAATGGCATGGGTCTCCTAGACCAGAAAAAATAAAACCTTAATAGCTCCTATTTGAATGGCATCATTGTAGGACAACAGACTACCAAAGACTAGGGAATATCTTAGATATTAGGAAGAAATTTTTTACTGTCAGGGTGGTGAGACACTGGAATAGGTTGCCTGGAGAAATTGTGGATGTCCCATCCCTGCAGACGTTCAAGGTCAGGCTGGATGGAGCTATAAGCAAACCTGGCCTAGTGTCCTTGCACATGCAGGGTTGAAACTAGATGATCTTTCAGGCCCCTTCTAACCACAAAAATTCCATGATTCTAGGATTCTATGCATGACCTCCTGCTCCAATGAGGTAATGGCATGGTTCAGTAAAGAGAACAAATACGGTACATACTGCGAATGTGAGTAAATCAGAAGTACTTGCACAGTACCAAATGAGCAGCAATTTAGCATGTATTAAAAAAATTAATCAAAATTCTGAAACAGTTTGCTTTAATTAAAGTCATAATTGTACTGTAGATAGTCCACAATATGAACAAACTCACTGATATCAGCTTGCCTGGCTGTCAGAGTGAGCGATATGTGTATCTTACTGCAACCTGAGAATCAGATGCACATTCATTATTTACTTGGTGAAAGTTCATTTCTATAAATATTTTTGTGTGGTATGTTATAAAGTAGAGCCACAAGTTAATACTTTTTAAAGAAAATTTCTTGTAGGTCAAAAGATTGAGATGTCCATGATATAACTCTCTGAAACACAGTGCCACCTGGGCAGTGTTGGAATACCTGATCGCCAATTGCAGCCAAGTAGCAGGACAGTAAAACATTTATTATGCATAGCCATTGTGTGCTTGGTAAACTATAATTTCAATAGTTAAATACTTCAAGCAAGTACTAAAACACACTATCACAGAAACATAGAGTAGTTTCAGCTTTTCTAAAGCAGCTTTCTAAAATAAAGCAGGTTTTCCAATTACTGCTTTTTAGAGTGTGCAAAGGCACACAGACTAAAGTCTTAACACCTGACTTGACAGCTATGGAATTCTTATAAGTATGGAGTTACAGCTTGGAATCATGATTGATAAAACGAACTTTCTCTCTCTTTTTTTTTTTTTTTAGACAGAAAGGCAGAAACATAGGAATTTGCAATCACTGAATGTCCTCTAGTCTAAATTCCTACTCATGACTGGGTAACTTCAAAGTTACATGAGTTGCACAGAGTAGGCTCTTCGGATGAATTTTGGAAATCTCTAATGGTGAAGATTCTGCAGCTTCTCTGAACATTTTCTCCACTGTCAAACCACTCTCAGTAAGACCATTTTTCTCATAACTCAGCATAGTTTCCATTAATGCAACCTGCAACTGTTCTTTTTCTGCAGTGATTAAGAGCCTGTTTCTGTCTGCAGTCTGCATTGGGGAATAAAGAGTGGAGTTATATTCCCCATCCCCATCTCTTCTCCTCTTCAGGCTAAACTGAACTGCCACAGCTCCTTCAGCTCTTTCTGTGTGTCCTGTGCTGCACTTACCTGACAGCCTTAGTGATCCTCCTTCAGACTCTCTCAACTTTATCAATGTTTCTACTGTACTGAGAGTCCCAAAACATGAACCAGTACTCAAGATGTAATTCTATCATCTATCTGTTATTCTTTGTTGAAAGAACAATCACATTCCTTAACCAGCATGCTCCACTCTTGCTAATATAGACTGTTACTGGATGGGACTACTAACATGGTGTTAGTTTTCATTACCACAAAGTCACACTGCTAAACCATGCTCACTTTGGTTCACCAGAACCCCCAGCTCCTTTTCTTCAGAGCTGCTCCTATCCAATCAGTCCCCAGACAATGCTGTTTCATGGGTTATTCTATCTCAGAAGCAAGTATTTACATTTATTTTTGTTGAGCTTCAGTGAGATTCAGAGAAGAATCCATGCCTCAAATTTGTTGAGGTTCTCCTGTACGGCAGACCTTTCCTCCATCATTTCAACTATTCTTCCCAAGGTAGAGGCATCTGTAGATTTGGTGAACATCCAATCACGCCTGCTGTTGCTGATTGTTTTTTGGGTTTTGTTTGTTTGTTTGTTTTACCTTTGGCTTCATGCCTTCTTCCTGTGTCCTCTGGAATCTACATTTCTCCTGACACCACTCTTCTTGTCAAATTCACATGCTCCATGCTATCTGGCCTCTCTTTTCCCATATACCTTGTCCACAACTACAAAAAACAGCATTGCCATAAAACCTTCCTTTCATACTATCCATATTTATTTCACCTGAATTATTTCTGATATTTACCCTACGATAACATATCTTAGATTTTTGTGTGGGTATTGGCACCTGAAAACTGGGAGGAAGGGAGGGATGAAGAGAGGAAAAAAAGATGGGAGGGAATTGGGAAGGGAGAGAGTATGGTGGTTTCGTTCAAATACACAAGAGCAAAGACAGCACCCTGTGGAGACACAATTAGCTTTTCAAACTGAATATACTTGTGCAGACTTTGAGAAAAAGTGGTAATTGGTTGACAGAACATTAAATTGATAATCATTCATGAAACTAATTATGGTAAAAACTCTTATTCTTCAATTGTATTTTGTTTTAGATGCAATACTGTCAGGACCAAGTCATGTTCTAGGTAAGACCAGCAGACAAAATAAATACTTTGAGCACTATTTACAGAAAAGATGTTTCCCCTCTTTAGCAGTAGAAAAATCACTACTTTCAGCAGTGTATGAAGCTTCTGGTTGTTGCTGTTTCAAATTATGTATTTGTATGAAGCCAGACCCACCATTCACACTCAGTAATGTAAGAGCTTTCTTCCAGGGAAAGCCTATATGAGACAAAGAGACTGTATCATAATAGAGAAAAACAGGGTGATTTGACTTTAAATTTAGCAATTTAACTATGCAGTCAGAGAGGAAATAAGAATAGCATAAAAGTAGAATAAGTTGGTTAAAATAAACAAACAAACAAATAACAAAAAAAAAACCACAAAACCACCCAAAAAGCCCCCAAAACACCCCAAACCTGGAACTTCAGCTATTTTTGTAAGAAAGACAATGGAGATTATTTTCCTTCCTTTTTAAAGTTTAAGTAAGAGACTACACTCATGCAAAATTAATTTTCCTTCATCAAAAATCAGAGATTCAAAAGTTAAATTTGAACTTCTGAAGTCTTATCTCTTGAGTGTATGAATATTTTATGTACCTTTTAATTACATAATGATATACTACCCTTTGACTCAGGTCTCTCTTTATTAAGGGATTGTTATTTTTAAACCAATTCAATATTTTGAGCTGTCTCAATATTATAATTCCCACAGAAGAAAGCCGTTTCCCTAGAAAAAATTAAACAGATACTCCAAGTGGAACTCCAAGAAGACCTAATACTTAGTAGAATGGTAGATATACACCTACAGGAGAAAGCCTGCTGGCATTTTCTCTCACAAACATACTGATTTTCAAAGATACTTATTGACAAAATGTCATATATGAGATTGAGCTACACTTCAAAGATCATTTGTAAGGAGATCCCAAATGAAACTGTGTTGGAGAAAGTGCTAAATTTTGAAGAGTAGAAATATGGGTAGAAGATATTCTTAGCTCTTCTTGCTTCAGGCTGATTGATTTGCACTAATTGCATCACTTTGTTTTCTTCCATTATGACTCTTCCATAAAATCTAGATGAATTTTATAGAAACTGATCTTCATGAGTTTATATCATATATTCACTCTTGATAGAAAGAAAGATGCTTCAAAGCACATAAATTCTATAAAAAGACAGCTTGCCTTTTGGGTGATTCTTCAAATGGATAGGCTTCAACATAGAAAATATTTAATCTATTTCTATATTCAAATTTTGATTGATATTGCAAACTCCATTTCATTTGTGATATTCTAAGTTAATGGTGGCTTCTGAAGCTGCCATCAATTACTGGTGCAGACATGATAAATAGTGATATGAAGTTCACCCTTTTTTTAACTCAGCATATTTAAAAGCTTTTTCTGCTAAATTTCAAAATATTCAGATTTCGGGATGTGTACATGCTGTCTAAACCCACCTGAACTTTAGATACCAAAACAGGCTATTGTTTCACAACTGTAGTAGATGAGAGATCTTACAAAGAATGTCAAAGAAATGGATAGTATAAGAAGAGACTGTAATTCGTTTTTCCCTCGAATTAACAGTAAATGTCATCCTTGCCTTGGAATTATAAGCAAAATATAAAAATATCTCTACTTAAGCAACACAATTATTGTAACTGAAAGGTATATGGAAAATATATGTTTTGTTCAGAAAGCACTGAGAGCCAAAGCATTTGACAGAAGTAATTTTCTTTTGGTATCTGGACCTTAATTCTTAGAAATATGCACTTGGACAATCTCTTTACAAAGACGCCACAGGTCCTAATCAGCTCATGCAGGAATCCCCTTGAGTTACAGTTTCCCACAAAACAGTCCTTTGCTTCCAAAACAAAACCTTGATAATCCTCAGAGGTCACAGAAACATAAAACAAAGCCAAAAGCTCAACTTTGTGGGACTTCTTTTCTCTCTTAGGGGGTAATTAGCTATTTTATTTTAATCTCAAAGCAGGAAGGTTGCTAATCCTTGACTTCAAAGACTCCCAAATCTAAAATGTAATTATATGGAGCAACTAATTCTTCCAGCCTGGGAAGAGTTGACTTAACATTTCTGTTTCCTTTCTTTCCTTGCTTCCTAAAGAGACTTGATTTGCAGGGATCCCTCCCTCCCATTTAGCTCCTCGAACAGTGCTTAGGGAGGAAGGGCTACATGAGTGTTAGATTTAGTTTTTACCCTTTCTAGCTGTCTTGGATGGAGGTTTCATGTACTGGTGCAAAACAACTACCCAAAGTGGAAATACACCGACAACATGGAACTGACAATGGTGGAAGGAGAACATACAAGCCCATACACCCAGAACTGTCATTAGAGCGTTATTAAAAGTGCCCTACACAAATATTTCATAGGTACTCATATGGAAGGACAAATATCTATATACTGTAACTTAACTTCGTAGGTACTATCAACACGATACAATCTTTTGACTTGCAAATGAAAACAAAAACTTATGTAAATTGAAGATTATTTTCCCAAAATAGGTTTTAGTGAATTTCAACAGTACATAGAAGCAGAACACATTTTTTATATGGAGTCTTTATTGGAGATTCCATTATGTTTTGTGAAGTAAAAAGTAAATCAGTGTTAGATCTTTTAAATTACAACAAATTATAGCAAGTCGGCTTTCTAGTTACCATGGTTACAGGTCCCTACAGACTATTCCTTAAGAATTTTTTCCTCCACCCAAGATAGCAACAGTCTTAAAAATGTTATCTAGACTACAGCAAGATGATTTATAGTATATTTATGCTGATATGCAAATTAACAGAGCATTTGTTAATGAGACTGCCACTTGGGCAAAAGCATGGGCATCCTTATACTAAGAAAGACAGCTGCTGGAAATTATGGGTCTTAATTCTAAATAAACCATGAACACTCTAAAAATAAACTTCACATAATTTTAGCTTGAAAAATATGAAAAATATTTGCTGCAACTATCAGGCTAACCTATGAAAAAGAATCCAATACAATGACTTTTCTCAGTCAGTAGTGTTCATTTCTGTCAGGTGTCTCTGTTCTATTTTGCACCAATCTGTAATTCTTCTAGGATAACTTTCACCATAATTAGTAAGCACCTTTACTCACAGCTTTGTACTAAGCAATTTAACCTGTGTGTTACAAGGGATTTTGCTGTATATTTTTCTTATCTTCCGGAGCTCTCATACAGGCTCAAAGGAAAGGAATTTAGTATAATTTTCAAACAAAAAATCCCAATTAATTTAAAGAGAAGGTTGTTCATGTGTTTATCTTTTCAAGATAATCACAGGGAATAGTATAACAAATGGATTTGTAAACAATCTCTTTCAATAGGTGTGATGCTTCACTACAGTACCCAAGCACACTCACTGAGTTGTCAGTTCATCCAGATTTTCCTTTCAGTTGTAACCATCAGACACACACTGAGGAGACACAATTTTCAGATTTCTAGAAACAATGATGAAAGTCTAATGCTAATATTATTTGCTGCAAATTTAAGAATGTCAAAGAAACTGGACAGGTTTTAGCTACCAATAGCTTTGTCTGGCACACATGAAGCCACATGTTTGATTCCCTATTCTGTTATGCTGGGAACTGTTTAAGGAAATAAAAACAAAAAACTTGTGCAATATTTATCTAGAATGCATTAAATTGGAGGAACATACATAAAAGTATATTTGAAATTTACACGCTTTACTATGTGTCTTCCATGACACAAACATTGTTTCATATATATAAATAATTTAAAAAAAATGAGATGCAAAATCTATCCATGCATTAAATTTCCCCTAACTATTGTTTTCTGGTTTCCTTCATATAAATATTTTTTTCAGAGTCCTATCACTAGAAGTGTTCATTGTATCTTACAGCTACTATAAATTCCTGATAAATTTCTATAAACAATCCTTTTTTAACTAATCTAATATTAAAGTGCCAATATGTTTATTTTGTTTTTCTAATATAGGACATAATATAAAACATTGGTGAAGTTTAAAAAGCAGGTAAATATTCAGGTAAAAATAATTCAGCAATTCATCGAAGTATTAGACCATCCGCTCAGGACTAAAGAATTCCTTATCACTGACAACGATGGGAGAGAGTGTGGGCAGCACCTACTTGCTGTAATCCCATTCAGGGAGATGCTTTTCCAGGTGTAGGAGTGAAGTCATCATCACATGCTCATTTAACAAACCTGATCTGCCTATCTAAATTGCTGTTTAAGTACCTCAGATTCATCTAGGTCAACACCAATATACTCCACTTTCTAACTCAGGGTGAATGTGTTTTCCACTTCCTCTCTGAGCCAGACTGTGGGTAGGCAGAAGTCAAGAGCCAGAAGATCAGAAGTATCAAGAAAAAACAATTCTAGCAAAGTGTTTGGCACTGAACTGGCTCCTGGATGCTGCTGCAGTACTATTTCTTTGTCTAAAGCATTCCTAAGTGGAGAATGTTCCTGCTCATGGGACTGACCTGGAACCCAGTAGTGTCTGTGGTTATAAGGAGAGACTCTCCCCTCTCCAGTGAGCTATCAGTCATGGCTTCTGCACTTCTAACTCCCTGTGGCATAATGTGGAGACAGAAGCAAATCTTCATTAAGAATAGGGATTAGGACATAAGATCATGAGTTCAATCTTTCTTGAAACGAATAGTGCCAAGAGCCCAGGTTGCTATTCCAGACATGTGGGGCTTCTCTTGCCAGACAGTGAAGGAGGTCAGAAGTAGCACCAGTAAGGTAGTACCACACCCCACTGGGTGCACATTCACAGTAGAAGGTTCTGAAAAACAAAGCTAAAGGAGACATGAACCAAACACTGAATACTGTCTCTCTATACCTGAGATAAGCATCTGACTTAAAAAAGATTGGACTGCCTCTTCTTGTTGCCTGAACTGTATGGACTACATGTCTTCAGAAGTAGAAATATTTTTACCATTCAACTCATAGGGTTCTTATGTGGGTAATTTTCTCCCTTCTTCTCTTGGCTGTTTCTCAGGAGTTAAACTATTTATATGACACATAACCTGCACCTGCAACACTTCTGTGCTTACCATTTCATAGCTTAGCTAGCTAGAAATCCCATAACAATTATAAACTTTACTGAAAGATAATAATGGAGTCATCGAGCTTCCACTGTTAATTGCTGGAGAATTTTAATCACTGATTAACGTTAGTGTCTATGGCCATTCAATCATGTTTGTTTTGAGCAGAGAAGTATTTTAAAAGGTAATGAATATAACAACAGCAACAGGCCAAAATTCTTCAAGGCTCTATCTAAAGATTCAGATGTATGCTGCGAAACTCATTCCCTCTTCCGGTCCCTTAATTGTTGGAGCTGTAAACTACATCATGGCTCCTCTGTGGCTGATGAACCCAAATTTTCTGTCTTTGAAATCTGTGGCTGATACTCATGTTGATCCCACCTTGCTGGAAGTCAAGTTACAGGAAGGACACCTTACACAGACCTTTTGGCTGTGGACAAACAGCTTTACTAAGTCTTATACCAGCTGTACAAACCCACAGCATGGTAAAACAGGAATAACTCAGGAGTTAATACTAACACACCAAGCACTGAAACCCATTGTAAAGGATAAAAGATTGTGATATTTAATTGTGACAGCAAAGAGAGAGCTCATAGGAAGAGCATATGCTACTTTACACTGTAGGCAAAGTTACTAAGTAATTTTCCTACTGCCAAAAATTTTCCCCATACTGCTACACAAATAAAAATAACTATCATCCTAGACCTGAGCACATTTATCCTTTCTCTATTAAGATCAAAATATTACACGTTTATCAAAGACTCTTTTTAAGTGTCCATTGAAAACTGTGCACAAATTCACCTGAATCAAACCCACTAAGGAGCTGCCTGACTGTACATCCCAGTGTTAGTTAAGATCGCCCTAACACGAGCAGAGCTTCATGTGGTATATTCATTCTGTAAGGAACTATGAGTTTCTGACTGGGTGGCCCAGGCATTACACTGTCAATAGCTGAATTATAATTCTGGTCTAAAAAGACTTGTTTTTTCTGTCATGAAAAAACTCAGAAACAATAAATATTATTTATTTTATTGCTTGAGGCATCCATATCTTTACAAGAAGAACAACAGTTATTCTAGAAATTATCATTACAATCTGCATCCTCATGAGGTTAAATTATTTTAATTTCTAATACCTTGTAATGTTCAAAACAGAATAATTATTTATATCTTCTGCAAGTAGAAATGTATTGTATTATTTCATTTTCAATTATTAAGCCTTATCAGCTGGTTGAGATAGAAACAGTGAGAAATAGAGTTGTATGTACTGAGACTCCTAATAGAGAGAATGGCAGCACTCCCAAATTAATGCCACCAACAATAGATAGCTAATTTCCTTTAACTTCTATGATTCTTATTAAGTTATTATAATAGCTGGCTTTTTAAAACCTAAGGGTTGCTTTGCAGTACACTTCCAATATCAATTACCTTAGTGTGACACTTCTGAAAAGCGTAAGTTCAGCAGCTTCAATTATTTATTAAAAACAGGTGTTCACACACAAATGTGTTGTTAGTGCCAGAAAAGAAAATGAGACTGTCTGAGAGAATTGTATTAAATTTGTCTGATTTTCAGCTAAGGATGTTCTCATAAAATAAAACAAGAGAGAACTATCACAACCAATCACAAACCCCCAATTTTCTAGCAATTCCCTAACTTATTTTCACTGTTGCATATAAATACATGCCTTTTAAGAGAAAGCAGAAACAAAAGTTATTGCAAGTGTTGGAAGCATTAAATAAGGTGCTGGAAGAACAGCAGAAAATTGATTATACAGAATAAAGCTAATGAACCTTGGCAGCACTGTCTGGGTAATCTTTTTTTTCCTGTTTCACTTTTTCATTGTCCATTCAGTTTAGGGCTACTAGTAAAAAACTGTAAGTCTAGTGATTTTACAGTGCCCAAGTTCTCAGTATGGAATGAAAAAGCATCTTCAGTACCTAACAGTCTTCTGTGAATTGCTTTCCTTTTGTTCTAGTGGCATCTAGTCTGCTTCCGTATTCATCTTCTGGTCTAAGCAGCAAAATCATTCGCTTCCTAGTTGTACAGGAGATGACTGCTCTCTCATGACAAGGCTATTTTCAGTGGTAGTTAATTAGCAAGCACATGGTCACAGAGCTGTCCATCTTGCCCTTTACCACATAAACCCGGCATTTGTGTGCAGCACATGCAGCAGACTTAATATTAGGACAAGTCTTGCAGTGGTAATCAAGTTCGTATACTTGATTTTTTTTAAATGGTAATAGTTCATTTCTGAAGTTCCACCTATCTATCCATTAAGTGATGAAGTATCAGGGCACAGAGGGGAATAATCTTTAATGTTGTCTATGCATAATTTAACTCAATTCGGAAGGGAGAAAAGTGTAAATACAGCCAATTTTTCTCATGTGCATTAGTGTTTTTACCCCCTCTATTTTCTGTGCTGTTAGGTATGTGTAATAGAAACCTAGCAGCTTTTCAATTTATACTCTAGACAGCAAAATCAGTGACTGAGAAGTCTACAACACCAGCCTTTGCACAGAGGTGTCCTAGAGTATGCAAACTGTGAAAACATTGCAAGAAGCTATAAAAAATGCAGAGGTCTGAGTGTCTATTCTAAAACTATTCTAGGACACTATTCATAACACTTGCTCTCACTTTTATATAATATCTGTGCAAATCCTGTCATAGTGTATATTAATCAAAATCCTGGGTTTTGGTCAATAAATGGTAGTAAAAATATCCAAAACACTGCTTAAGAAAAAATTCAAATATTGTGCTACTTCTTTTGAGACAGTGAGCTTCATAAATTTACTTATGTGACTAATATGATGAAGATTGCAGACTAAATAATATACAACGAATTCTATATATATTTGTGAATGTACTGAATACCAATAAGTTTCCTTTTATCCTTTAGAGAAATATTACCACATTTTATCAAATAAGTTTAAGATATTTCAGTTATGTATGTGAAGTTAGACTTTTAAGAAATAGTTTTCATTTTAAAATGTCTCAAGACAGAAGGTTTATGCTTACTACTTTTCCTTCTCAGTCATCCCTCAAATAAATCTTGAGTGGGCCAGTTGTAGGTAGATTTAGCAAATGGGTAAAGGCTCAAAGAGAATTTGACTTTCTAAAAGATGTTATAAATTTGGAAACTATAAAACGGGGAGGTAGACAGATAACTGTGGACACAGATACCTCCTGAGATACAATTTCCTGAGAGGAAGGTAGGCGGAATGTAACAGCTACACACCCCATTTGAAGGCAGCTGGGCCAGGCAATCTGGACATATCTGGTTGCAGACTAATGACAAACTGCTTTATCTGCAGGGGTGTCACAGACAGATTCAGGAAGGAACAGATGTTATTTCCATGGAAGACAGATCTGAGAGATTAAAGGACAAAAGCCAGTAGGAAACCAGGCACTCTCATTAGCTCTACAGATGATAGAACAACTAGTAAGAACACTCACACATATTCAGTAGCATGCTTAAGTTGTGCCACCTTCCTAGGTGTCTGAGTAGAAACCTTTTAATGGCCTGTCATAAGTGATGTGTGTACACTGACAGATAATCCTCATCAAGAAGACAGCATTTTTTGTTGTGTGGCTGCCGTAGAAGAAGGATGCATGGGCTTCCCCCAAACTGAGGGGTATTCCTACAGTTCTCATCTGAAGACCACATCAGGCAACAGAAAAGACTCAAAGAAGCACAAGGGGGCTTTGTTGTCCCTTGCAAGATTTACTAAACAACAATACCCACACTCCTGTTACCTCCAACTCTACTGACCCCATGGTGCAGATCTTACTAAAAGAATGATGTCTGGTCACTAAATTTAATTTCTCTTCAAGGCACAAACATGAACATCTGCAGCTCTTAAAATCACACAACATACTGAAACCTAGACTGGAGACTGTCTGCCATGGATAACTCCTGCTTCACATTTAGATACACTGAGAGTCACAACACAGAGTACTGCTGTGCTCCCAAATCACTGCGACAAACAATAAACAGTAATTTCCTTCAGGCATGTCATAAGGACATGCTTGCCATGAGATAGGTGGGCAACCCTTTTCAATAAATTCTCCTTGTTCCTAAAAGAGACAGAATACTTGCATAATGATAGATAAATTCAACATTTTATCTTGGAATATTTAGAATTGGTTTCTTGGTGACTGCAAGACTAATTATGTTCACTTATTTTTATATTTGCAAGGCTTTCGTGGGCACTAAGGTTTCCTTTTACAAAGGACAGCAAAGTCAATAGCATTAGTAGGTAGACAGCAATAGAACCAGTAAAACTATAAGTACTATGGACATGCTATCCCTTTCCAGTATAAATTTGATACAAACTGTTGAAAAATACTAGCCTCTGTGTGTGTGTATATATATATAAATATAATTTCTTTCCAATGGAACTGCTTTAGCAACACTGAAATGATTGGTATACCATATTATTGTATTTAACAATGCCCCGACTTCCTAACAGCTGGTGTACTTTCCTGTTCTTGGTGGGGACTTTCAATTACTCAGAGAGTAACCGTACTACATTAATATCATGAAGGATGATTTTCAGCTTGTTGAAGAAGTTCTAGATCTTCTGACCAATATTCTGAACAAGAACAAAAATGTTTTTCTCTCAAACCTTTCCCTGACACTTCTTTAGTCTCCTACAGACTCTGAACTGAATTTACCGCTGGTCTTCAAGAATAGGTTTTATTGTGTGTGTTGAGAAAAGTGACTGATTTTACATGAGGCCATAACTTGCATTTTCATCATTTGCTAAAAGTTTCCAAAAGGTTTTCTGGCTCTGGGGAAGATCGGCCAGCTTTTGTAATTAGAATTGTATGAAAAAAAGACTGAAGCAAGGGTTGGTTGGAATTTCTCAATCTTACATCACTTATTGTCCACTTAAGAGACAAGCAGCAGTTGCCAGTTTAATCGTTTTACGAGACTCCATTTACCATTCATGTTAAAATGGCCCTGGATAGGTTCTTTTTATCCATTATAAATCAAAATAAATAATGAATAATGATAAGTAATTGCAACTAATGAATCAGACATGGCATTCCTTATTCCCACTACATCAACTCTACACATGTGCACTGCCTAGAAGAAGCAGAACTATCTTCACAGACAGCAAAAAATAGCAAAGATGGCAATGCTGCTACTTCAAAGAGCTTTTGCAGCAATACAGTATTTGGCACAAGAGAACAACTTGGAATTAATGCGGATGCTTTAAAAACAAAGAAAGAGAAGAGTTCTTATTTTCTTGTTGCAGAGCTCTGAGGTGGACTTTTATCATGAGTGAATAAATTTTTACATAGTTATTAGTAGTGTGTGGGCTACAACATGAGAAATAGTACTCAGGTCTACACTGCTTAAAATTTTTCATAGCATTTATAAAATCCCTTAGTTCTATAAAAATAGATTTGTGGATCCTTGCCAGATATTCTTAAATACATTTAATGCTTACAAAAGCAGTCCTGTAATAAATTAACACTTTTTCCATGGACAGTTTCAGCTAATATATATCCCCTATGGTGGTGAATGAAGTTTAAAAATTATGAAGCACTCTCACTGTTGGGAGTAGCAAAAGAATTCTCATGAGAGAAAGACAAGAAGATAAAAATAAGTAGCTGACATAAAAGTGTTTTTCATTGCTTTATACAACTTCTAGGTCACCCAAAATACAGTACATACATAAAACTTAAATTAAAAGAGCATATGAACATTAGAGAAGCATTATACTCATCTTGCTTAATCTGTAGTATCCAAAGTTATTTGATACAGTGGGAATCTAGACAATGGACATAGCAATTCTGCATGCAATGTAAATATAGAATTAAAAGAAAAGGTCAAGAAAACATTTCGATTTAATCTGAAACTCACTTCTTGTTGTCAAAAACTTGAGAAATAATGACTTACTTAAAAAAAATGTATTTTGAGATGAAAAATGGGAATAGCTTGTTCAAGAGATTTAGAGCAGCTTTTATGTTTTCATTTTTTCAAATCCTGTTAAACCGATTTGCTAAATTAAATACAAATTGTTTACCTCAATGAAAGAGAGCACCATGCCTCAACTGAAAGTGGTATGCCAGAAATGTACTTCTCCTATAAAGTATGTCAAAAGGAGCTTTATGAAGGTATTCATGCTGATCTTGGAGGAACAGCTGAATGACAAGAATGTCTCTGTTATAGCCTTAGTCATAATGGAGTACTATTGTGAGAAGAAAATATAAATACATTTATTTGATGTTTTTAAGTAACACAGGAAAATAACTCATGTTTGATTTGAAAGAAAACAGAAGTAAGAACAATTATTTGAATGGTACTTTTAATAAAAAATGGTGGGCAGATTTTTTCCTACATTACACACATGATTTATCAGAGATCCTTTTCACAACAATGAAGAGCTATCCAGCAAGGAACTAAAGGCTTGCTTGAACAAAGCGAATTGCATCCTTCAAGTATCTACTGGTTTTGCAATGATCATTTTCCCAGGGCACTGCATTGATCATTGCTGGGTTGATCACTACACAGCCCATTCAAGCAAAAACTCTATTTGACTTGTCTTCATTCAATTTTCAAAGCACTATATATACAATTCCTTTCCTATATATTGTTTTCATTTGTCACACTTTCCACCCCTGACCAAATTACAGCACTGGTATTGCTACTAGCTGTATTTTCAAACATACAAAGTCTTCAAAATTGTCTCTAATGTCTAATAGGAGTTCACTGTAAGCATCCACAAAGACTCCTCTTTAACCTTATTTAAGCTTCTCCTTGAAACTTGCTGGGGCCAGACAGTGATTAAGTTGCTGGCGGGCTGGTAATGCCACCCTCCATCTAAGCAGGTCCACCTCGTTGTTTCAGCACCCTTGCCCACTGTCTGCACCAACCTGCCATCTCTTGTCTTATAAACCTATCTGAGCAAGAACAACATTTCCATGCCATGTTTATATACTACCTGCTGCAATGGGATTCTGATGCATGAGTGAGAATGCAAGTTTGATAAAATACAGAACATTTATTAAAAATATGCATAAATAAAAAGTGATGTTGTTTTGAGTTAAGCTCCTGTTTTCTAATTAAAGCAAAATGTTCAGCACCGCAGAGGGAATGAAAGCAAGTCTGGCTGTAAAATGTCGCTGTTCTCTGGGGGCTGTGGGCTTTGCATTAAGCTGTGGTTATATTCTGTATAAAATTGGGAAGAAGAGAGGAATTTTTCTCAGGTAGGACTTACAGAACTCACTATGAGCAGGCCCACAGAAAATGCAGAGGACTTAACCACTGGTGCATTAATACCCTTTCCTTGCCTCAAGAGTTGCTAACCAGGACCCACAGCCCTCTGGCACCAAACTGAATGTGTTCACCCCACTGCCACTGTGGCAAGGAATTTCCTTAGTACGGGAGGGAAAAACTACCATGGTCATTCTGACATAGAGTAATGCTAAGTTTGCATGAGGATCTGTCCTTCAAAATCGAAAGAGAAACAAAATATTTGTCTGTCCTGCTTTATCAAAAGAAGTGACTTGGAAGGCAATGTGCAAAAATCCCTTTGTAACAGGTGGTATCCCTGAAAGACAGGGATGTTGCAAATACCTTATTTGCAGGCTCTGCTCTCATAAGTCAGTATTAATAAGCACAAGTGATAGAATTGAAAGAATATGCCCAAAATAATTGATTTATACTGGCTAGAAAATTAGACAGGAGCACTGAGTCTTTCATTGTCCCAGGATAAAGAAATATTTTGCAACAGGAATGCAACCATTGAAGCATAACAAACAAAAGGCATGCATCTGAAATGACATCTGTATTTATAGGACAGAAGCCAGAGTTTCCAACTCATAGATTATATATATGAATTACTTAATTATTAAATTTACAAAAAATTATCTGAATACATTTTCTTTTTTGGTCTGTAATAGGAAACACCAGAGGTGCCTTTGTAAATGAGACCTGAACTATTAAACCAGGGAACTTGACACGCAATGCAAGACACAGGAGCTGTGATTATAATTCTTCTTCACCATGATAACTTGAAAGTGCTTTTTGAAACCAAGAAAAGTCTGCTAGCAAAAAAAAATTTTTTAAAAAAAGGAGAAAAAAAAAAAGAAAAAACCAAGCCATGTTATCGTCTTCTCTCGACTATTATGCACCCAAAATACATGATTCAAACAATTTTTTGGTCAGCTATAAAAAGATTTTAAAAGCAGCAATTTTACATACTCACCAGATAAGACCAGTTATTTATCACAATCTAATGAATGCCTTAAATGACAGTGGCTTGTTATATGGAAGTACTTAAAGAGGCACATTCACTGTTTCGGCTGGCAAAAGTTCACGATAAATACCTCAGGTCAGTTTTGCATTTACTCTCCACTTATCAATTCAAAAGAAGAAAATATCATTAATTACTAACATTTATTTTTCCTTTTTAGTACATGTGTCCATCAAGAAAATACTTGTGACTACTGACCATGCAAGTATTGGCATTGCTTTAGAGAAACTATTTAAGTAAAAATCAAAGTTTTGAGCAGTTATTGATTGTTCATGAGTCTACATCATTACTGGTGCTGAAAATTAGATACATTTCTTAGGTATTCTTACTTAATTTACAAAGCTATTCAATAATCCTGCACTAAACTACCAAAATATATGCACATACAAAAAAATATAACTTCTTTGCCCTCTTTTTTTTAATGATAGTTCTGGAAAGAAGAACCCAACAATGCAATAGTGTTAAATTATTTAAAATAATAATAATTCTTTAGGAGGTCATTATCAATCTTAATAAAACCCTTACTACACAGATGAATCTTTTTTATGAAGTATCTATGTACATAACTGTCAATGCTTAATGATAAAGCCTCACCTAGGAAAAAAAAAAAAACAAAACAACTATGCAAGATAGAACAGATCAGTCCTTCTTCTGTTTAAATACTTGAATTGTCCCTTGCAGCAAAATTGCTGAAGAGGAAACAACATATTAAATGTCAAATTGACCTGGGACAGATAATATTACTGGATTTTAGCCATCAAATATTTCCTTTTATCTTAATTGGCTATTAGTCTCTATGAACACAAAATACTCAGGAGAAAATAAAGCTTTTATCTTTGTTTTCCTCTTGCATATTTGTCCATAAAGAGTGCACAAAGCCCAGCAAACCTTCACAAAACGCACACCAAGTTCTTTGTGGGGTATGAGACTTTGAGGATTTATTCCTCTCCTGAACATAAAGGACCAGAATAAAAAGAACAGCAAGCCTAGCTGAAACAATTGCTTGTGCTACCCATGTGAGCTGCATATTTTCACTTCCAAGTCATTATCTTTTATAACTAGCAGTTAGTGCAAGTAAAGAAGCTCAAACCAAATGATGGTTATAGCATCTAATCAGATGCCCAGATGGTTAGTAAACAATATAAAACTGTAATTAAACAGGACCTAGCAATGAATGTGTCCATTTCAGGCTTTTTGTAAAATCACTCTAGAAACTGATACCAGCAGCAGTTAATAACTACCTATGGAAAGTTAAAGTCAATGGAAATTTTTACTTTAAACTGAATAAACAATGTCTGAACTCCTGTTTACTCAGCATCTATATCTTGCAAATTTAATAATGAGGAGGGCTTGAACCACTGCTGTGTTCTTCAAGTTTTACATATCTGTCACTGCATAAAATTATACCCTTGTAAAACTAGAAACTATTAAGCTTCTAGCATTTGAATTTCTCTAACAGTTTGAGGTTATGCATTTTAGAGGAGCTTTGGAGCTTCTCTAATACAGAATCAAGTAAAAGCTCAACCAGAACATTTTAACTAGTACACTGGCATGCCCTGACAGACAGAAAAAAAAAGATGGAATAGAAATTGTACAATTCTGTTAGCTGAAGGCTTCATAGATATGGCAAAATGTCTAAAAGCACTGACCAGTAAGAGTTGAACACAGTAAGAGATAGACATCTTGTCCCAACATTTTAAATCAACTAGCAGAAGTAATTTCAATTTAAAAAACTTATTAAAAAAAAAAAAAAAGACAGAATAACAGAATCACCATAACTGTCTTGAATTAAGCTGCTGCTAGTTGGTTGATACTTTTGGATCAACTTATGACAAGCAAAATCAAAGAAAAACCTTTAATTTTCTGACAATTATAAATTGCTCTATCATATTATCTGGTATCTTTAATTTAAAGCCATAAAGAGCTCATTTCTTCCCTTTAATTTTTAAATAATAGTTTTGCTTGTGAAAGAATACATTATAACTGCAAATGTGCCTATTTGAATAATTACAGACACTGTATTCCATTGTTTAGTCACAACAGAGATGAATGCAGGCAGCACAAAAACAGGCACTGAACAACACCCAACACCTCCCCCCACTTAGTTTTTACAAAGCTTATCTCCTCTTACATTTCTTACCAGGTCAAAATCAACCTGACATAAAATCCAGCATATACATTTTTGGGGAAGTAAAGACTGGGTTCTATATCATTTGTATTTTGGTTTTGAAACATGCTTCATCTTGAACTTCTTAGAAAATATTTAATTCTGTCAAAATAATATTAACTTTTTCATGATACATTTGAATACTAGAAAACAGTTCTAAGGAAGATTGGCTGAATGGAAATGGTGATATTAAATGCAGCATGTTAGTAAAAAATGTAATGAAACTAATGTCTCCTACTTTCATATTGCTGTTTTGATTAGATTTTATGGTCTTTGCATGCTAGTTAGTTCTGACAGTGCATCTTTCAATATATTCTCAATTCTCTAAGGTACTTACACGTGTACAAGGTCCCTCTGAAATCAACTACTCGTGCCTGTAAACTAGGCTTGTTCTTAACTACTTGCTGAGGAGCAGTCTCATTTACTTCTCATTAGAGTTGATGGTAGGACTCCCACTCAATTTTGACAGACAACATCAAAGTCCTAAACCCTACATCATATTGTGAATTATGCATGGCTATCCCATTCTTACCGGTCAGCCATAATATTATGGCATTGCACCTTTAGCTATTTCTCACACACTGAAGAGCTTGCAGGGCAGTTTCATTTTGTCCCTGACCTGTCCCTCCTCCACTGTCCCACCACCCTCTGCCATGATTCCACAGCTGGTGATCTGATTACACCAGTGGAAGGTATCAACTGACTACAATCACCTTGACATTAAAGGTGCTGATCTAAAGCGCTTCAATACTTAAATTTATTCCCTTGCCCACCCAAATGAAATGTTAAAGACAGCATTAGCTGCCTCTTTGGCATTTGTGAAACTTAAGGAAAACTGGAGGCTTCCAGGTAAGTAATCAGGAAGAACCAGTAGGACAGAGGAGCTACCCACAGTAAACCAGTAACAAGTGCTAAGGGTGCAGCAGAACTCCTTCTCAGGCTCAATGCAATTCAATAAATGTACTTTCCATTTTATCAGTCCTCCCTAAAGAAAAGCTCTGCATTATAATTTTGAATTCTTTGGAGACTTTAAGAGCTATTATTTTAAATAAAAGGATGTTACAAGGTCCTATCCCATCACCAATACTATGACAAAATTCTCTGTTGCAGTGATAATTTCAGATTAAAATTAGTGAAATAACTTGCATCTTTCCTTTGAGAACTACCCCTTCTGTCAGAAAAAAGTAAGAATGAGGTGTTTAATTCGCTTTATGTCTCACCATCGCAGGAAGCATTATGTCATTCACTCCCTTTTCAAATGCAGGAACTAGGGTGTATCAAATGAAACCTAGGAGGTAGCAAGCCAAGGGAAATTCTGATGAAATGTGTCATTAGGCCATGGAAATACTTCTTCAGAAGTATATAGATGATAAATAGATGAATATAAAGGGAGACTGCACAAGTTAAGGGAGAAAGAACTTTCAGATCTAATGAATAGAAAGGTAGCCCCTTAAACATAATGGCTGATATTATTCTGAAGAACTGTTTTGACCAGCGTATTCTGACTCTATATCCATTTACATTTCATAACCACTAAAGGCTAGAGTCTAATAAATTAAAGTACCTCTTTTTTGATCTTGATTCCACAAGTGATCAAAAAAACTGACACTCAACTGAAATCAGGAAAGCAGAATAACCCTCCAAATTTTATATGTTATATCTAGTATTGGAGCATGAACAAAGTTGAGACCTTATTTTCCTGAGTACAGAAGTAACACGAAAAATTATTGCTATAAGGGGCCACAGACCACCACAGTTTCTGCTCTCGTGTAGCAGCCCACATGAACAGTGGCAGAATTCAATGAGTGAAATGCAACAAGTTTGTAAATTTTTGATTTCAAATTCTGAAATGGTGAACAACACTGAAGAAACTAGGGATCATAAAAAACTACTTAATTAAGCACACTTCAAATATTTCTGACTGCGCTTCAGTCTCTCATCAATAGATTGGCTAATTAATCATAAGTATCTTAAATGCTGCACTATGTTTTTGGATGTTTTTGTTGTCTTGATGTTTCAGGTGAATAATATTTTTATTTTCCCAGCTGAATTTTAAAGAAAAAAAAGTGCTTAAACAACCACATTTTAAAAATGACCTTTCATTTATGAAACATTGAGAGCCTCTTTTTGAATTCAAAATTAATTACAATCGAAGAAGATTCAAAAATGAGAAGGACTATATAGTCAAGCCAGTAATTTTACTGTATATTGAGTTGTATTTCCTTTAGGTGTTAAATGTTCTTGCTTTCTGTATTGCTTCTTGTCTCTATTCTCAGTTATCTGTATCACTGATATAGAGCAAGTGAACTAGAGCAGAACTCCATCTTTGATAGGAGGCATGGCAAGAATTTACAGGCATGCCTGTATGTGTCTCAAAGCTTAAGTTACAGTGTCTGAAAAAAAGTGCTTTAACACAGGCCTAATATCATTAAAAAATGCTTCATTCAAAATACTGCACAGTGTACTTTTATTAAAAATTGTAACGCTGGTTAATTCCAGTAGCCTGTCTCAAATAGAGAGCATAACAATATGCCTTAGGGAAAGTAATGAACAGCTATAGAATAATCTGCCTATTGGGAATGCTTCTTCTTAACTCTTAAGCCTGAAAATCATATTGCTTGCAAAATCTTCATTTGATATAATATAAAGTCAAAAAAAGCATGCAAATGTCTAATTCATTTAAAAAATGTATTAAGATCTTGGCCTCAATTCTACTCTGCCTGTGAAAATGAGATTTACACATAGTTTGTGCTTACAAAATTTGTATTTTAGAAAAGTACATTTTTATTCTTTATTTTCTTTTACTTATCCATTCTTTTCATATCATAACAAATTTAGTACTTTATCTTCCCTGCATGTATCTACATTATATCATTTCTTCTTTTTAATCCTTTCTAAATTAAAATAATATGTCGAGTCTTTGTATGGAGGTCTTTATACTCAGCCTCCATCCAAAAACCAACCTAGTGGCCTTTCTCATATAAACCAGTTACTTCTATAATGAAGTAACTACACCAGCAGACAAGGGAAGGGCAACAACATCTTTCTCTCTAAATTGGAGAGAAATGGGCTCAACTGATGGACTGGATAAGAAAGCAGTTGGATGGTTGCATCCAGAGTAGTGGTCAATGGCTCAGAGTCACCATGGACATCAGTGACAAGTGATTCCCTCAGGGGTCTGTATTGGGACCAGTGTTATTTACTATCTTCATCAATAACATCAGTGAAGGGATCAAGTGCACTCAGCAAATCTGCAGATGACAACATGTGGAGTAGTGCTTTTGACACACCTGAAGGTCAGAATGCCATCCAGAGGGACCTGGGCAAGCTCAAGAAGTGGGCCCATGGGAATCTTATGTGGTTTCACAAGACCAGGGGCAAAGTGCTGCACCTGGGTCAGGGCAACCCTGGTATCAACACAGGCTAGGGTTTAAACACATGGAGAACAGCCCTGCTGAGAAGAACTTGGGGGTGCTGGTGGAGGAGATGCTAAGCATGAGCTGGCAATGTGTGTTTGCAGCTCAGAAAACCAACAGTATCCCAGAATGCATCAAAAGAATGGACAGCAGGTTGAAGGAGGTGATTCTTCCCCTTTACTCTGCTCTGGTGACATCCCATCTAGAGTACTGCATTCAGTTTTGGGGTCACCAGCACAGGAAGGACGTTGATTGGTTGAAGGGAGTCCAGAGGACGGACACCAAGATGATTAAAAGGATGGAGCAACTCCGCTATGAGGAAAGGCTGAGAGAACTGAAAATGTTCAACCTGGAAAAGAGAACACTTCAGTACGACCTCATTGTGGCCGTACCGTACCTGAAGGGAGCCTACAAGAAAGATGGAGATAAGTTATTTACAAGAGCATGTGACAGATACGAGGGAATGGATTCAAACTGAGAGTAGGTTTAGACTAGGTATTTAGAAAAAAAGTCTTTACTGTGAGGATGGTAAGACACCGAAACAGGTTGCCTAGAGGAGTGTGGATGCCCCATTCCTGGAAGTGTTCAAGGCCAGGTTGGATGGGGTTCTGAGCAAGATGATCTAGTGGAAGGCGTCCATGCCCACGGCAGAGGGGTTGGAACTAGATGGTCTTTAATGTCCCTTCCAACCCAAGCCATTCTATGATTCTATTATATACCTACTCTCTTTTCTGAATCTTTTTTGACCAGAACTGTCTTATTCCGGCTGAGTGGTTAGAATTGATTTATGTGTAACATAGCACTATTTTCCATCTCACTGTTTAAACATTCCAATGCTCTGTTTGCTTTTCCACTTCTTCCTGCAGTCATTGAACAATCTTTGACAACATCAAGTCTTCACTGCTCAGTTAGAACCCAGCAATGTGTATGGTTAGCTCAAATTATGCCTCTGAATGAGCCGTAGCTTTCACTTGTCAACTATGAGGATGTCACTGAGCTAATCACTCAACTGGCACTGACGTGCCTCTCCGTAGTCTTTTACAGCCACCACTGGTTTGCAATCTTACAAGTTATAAAATTGGTTCTATTTTTCCTTAGTCAGCCACATCTGAGAGAGCCAAGGAGATACAGCTAGAGCACTGAGACATTTGGCTATTCATAGCTCACCTGCTGTAAAAGGGCTTCAGGAGACAGCTTTGTCAAAATATCTGTGCCATAGAAGAGGTTCTACGGTTTGTGTTCTCCTGTAGAAGAATACTGGTTCACTGAAATAGTTTCATGGAGATTATTCAGTTTCTGCCCATTTACAGGAACACCCATGTTTTCCAAGTCCACTTGCCAGCTTCTGATATTCATCTGAATATCTTGAGCTTCCAGGCCTTACACTGTACTAGGCAGAAATGAAGACAAGAGCTGAGATACTAACAGCTGTCTCAAAAGCTCTAACTTATCCTATAGTCTAGGTAAAATTCAAGGATGAGTTTTGGTGAATGCAGAAGCTCTTGGGTACATGCTTTCAAACAAGCTCAAGACTTCAAGCCTGTGTGGAAGTCACCACTTCTGCATTCTCCCGGTCTCCCAGTCTCCCTGTGAATCTGAAATACATAATCTTGCTCTTAGGCATCCAGATTTTTTTTTTTTAAATACTTCACTCCATGTCAGAATGAACTCTATCTTTTAAACCCAAAATCTTTACTGTACATTTCTACTTCATTTCAGTCCATTCATTTTACAAGAAAATTGAATGTTTTTTTATGAAAACAGGACTTCCTATATATTTTTATCTTATAATCTTGTCATACAATTTGACAGGACTTAGAAAACTGTGCCCAAATACATCACCATGCACAACTGCTAAACCTGCATAACTTTTGATGAAAGCTTATACGCTCAGAAAGAGACTTCCTATTCCTTGTTAGAAATTAACTTCTATATCAAAGAAATACTTTTATTCTATGACCTTGATAAAAGGCTGGTACAACTTGAACAGATTAGAAAAAATTTGACAGAAAAATTTCCCACCGGAAAATAAATTGGACTGTGAAAAAGCTACACAGAAAGGCAAAGTATCAATAATGAAACTTATTACACCATTGTACACTTTCATATCAAATTTCATTTTGGGAATGGAACACCTATTTTTAAGTTCACTGTAAGCTTCCTGTTTCAGAAGCATATTCCCATGTTACAGCAAAGTGTCTTTTTTGAGGTTAATTATGTTTTGAATTTTTTATCGCAATTTTAATTTCAATTTTCTGCCTTTGAAGCTTGCCAATTTGAACTTTGCAGAATACTGTGCAAAACAGAAATTTTAGTTTGTTACAATTCTAGTGAGAGTAGATTTTCAGGTTCTTCAGTATCTGTTTCAAGAGGAGATTGCAGTCACTGCAAGCAATCTTGACAGTTTCTAAACATCAAGACATTGTACTGCTATTATGCATTTTTTACAAGATGTACGGGTTGGGAGTCCTCTTACACTGGGAATAAAAATGGATGGAAATACCGATTGCTAACCTTTCTCTGACTTAGATGAAGAGCCTTCATACATTTCTGGCAGGCTCTGCAATAACTGGCAGTTATGACTACTTGGCAAGAGACGGGATTGCAATGTTTTCAAAGGAAGGGCAGGATGTGCCCTTCCCTTGGCGAAGCCCTCCTCCAGTAGCAGCCATTTAAAAATTTCTTTTTTTCCAGCTCTGAATTACTTTTTCTAACAGTGGTGCCCAAACCTTCTTCTGCATCACCTGCACAAATTATGCTCTACTGCAGTTAGAAAAGACAAACGCCCCAGAGAATTTCAGTTTCCTTTGTTTGACACTATTTCAAACCACAGAGAGCTGCAAGACAATCTATATTCAAATCCTGTGTGAGCTTTTAGTGTGGCTTTTAAAATCATTCAGCACTTCATGTGAATTGCTTTTTTTGGCAGAATCCACAGATAAACATGGCAATAGTATTGAATCTACATCTACCTTGACAATTCACAGCTCATTTTTTTAACTTGTATATGTTGAAGGGGGGAATAATAATAGTAACCTGAAAACTAGAGACTTCAGAACGTCCAGAAAAGGTCATCTGGCATACATGATGTTATCTCCAGCTGCAGGACAAAACTTTAACAGTCAAAACACTAAAAGAAAGACAACTTAGTTCATTAAGAAACTTAGTACAAAATATATTGAAAGTTAGTCCCAAATAATTCATAACAGTATTAACACTTGTGGTGAAAAGACTGTCATAATCATGCTTGACTAGTAAAATTCAAGCCTGGATTAAGCCCCAAGGGTCTACTAAAACTAAAGCTTGAATAGGAAAAAATCGAGTTTTCTACTGAAACAGAATGTAATCACCCAATTAGAATCTGTGTAATAAACATTTGTGCAGAAATAAACACAGATTTATGTGCACATGAGTTTTTACGAAACAAAATTCTAATCAAAGGACATTAAAATAGTTGCAAGGTTGAGTACTCAAATGCAAGGCAATTCCAGAGGCTGAATTTTCCATAGATCCTTCTGCATATACAATATGATTATGTCTTTGACTCCATGCTGTTTTTCTGCATAATCTCCACTTTATTTGGGACTCCTGATGGACAGTACACACCTGAATAAGTAATAATTCAATGTTTTGTGTTCTTTTTGGTGTTCAACGTGTTCTCCATTCATTACCTACAACATACTATTCACATCCTGCTCTAAAGACATAGCTATTAATTTCTCTAAGAGTTATTAATTTTCTCATAGCTATTTTTTCTGGTGCTTTGTTCCACATATGATTTTTCTAAAAGTGCACTAATTTATTTTCACAATAGCCTTTACTCTACTGGCTACTGCAATTGTAGCACAGAGAGATCAATGTCAAGGCTTCAATTATTTTCTGAGGGTCAGGATGAGATACTTAAGACTTGATTTCCAAGGTCTCAGGACACACAGCATTTCATACACTGAAGTCCATTTTCCACATCTGTAAATCTGTATCTTAGGTTAGGAATCTTAAAATGAGGAACATACAATCACATCCAAGAACAGTCTGATTTAATCTCTTGTCAGGCTTAAGATAGGAACTTGGTGTTAGTGGCATGCTTAGAATACAATTTCTCAGAGTGAATGCCCTCTCCTTCTATCCTGAAATGAACCCCATTCTCCAGCATTCCTCTGTCCACTTAGCATATGCTTTCCAACTTTTGCAACAAGTGATGCAGAAGTCAGTTTAAAAAAATACACTTTGGTTTCATTACTCAGTATTAACGAATTCCCAGATTAGGCCCATCCTTCTCTTTGCCTGAAGTGTGAACAAGCAAAAACCCTGCAAGTGTGTTAGAAGGGGAGGGCACTGAAGTTGCAGAAGCATGCAGAGCATTGTAATTTCTAAATGTTAAGCTCTGCTTTCATCATGTCATTGCTGCAACTGATTTCTCAGTTGTCTAGTTTGATCTTAAAAGCAGCGTGCAAACCAAAACCCCACTTCCTGATGTTTTATTCAAATTTGTGTTTCAGTATCAGCTATTTGGGGAACTTTTAGATCTCCCACATACTTTTTCTACTTAAGGTAGCAGAGCAAGTGGGAACAGTAGTGGACAGGTGACTGTTGGTCACCACCACTGAAACATCAGTCCAGAATCTGCTGCAGATTTTTAGAAACATTTACAGCTACCAGTATGACTGTGTTCAGTAACTCTGTAGGCCATCCCACGGCACTGACCATCGGGGGAACAGACTCTTTTGCCTGATCTTCACAGACCTGATCTTTCCTCCCTTCTTTTTACACTCAGTTCTTCTCCAGCTCCTGAAAAAGTCAGCCCACGGCTTGGACAGGTGCACTGTTCACAGGGTTAAGGCTAGACAGCTGGGCCCAGACAAAGGTGGTGAATGGTGCTGCATCCACTTGGTGTCTGTCAGTAGTGGTGTCCCTCAGGCATCAGTGTTGGGCCAGTGCTGTTCAATACCTTTACTGATAATCTGGATGAGGGGATTGAGTGTAGTCTTGAAGACTCTCACCAAGCTGGGTGAGAGTGTTGGTCTGCTGGAGGGTAGGAGACCTCTGCAGAGTCATCTGGACAGGCTGGATCGATGGGCTGAGACCAACGACATGAGGTTCAACAAGAACAAGTGATGGGTTCTGCACTTTGGCCACAATAACCCCCTTCAGTGCTACAGCCTGGGTCCAGAGTGGTTGGAAAGCAGCCCAGAGGAAAAAGACCTGGGGATGTTGGTTGACAGCAGCTGAATTCTCTACAACTACCTGAAAGGAGACTGTAGAAAGGTAGGGGTCAAATTCAATTAATTTCTAATGAACTTTTCTTTGAGGCAAAGTCTAATATGTAAAATTTAAACCTGAATAGGACATGTATGCAGAATAACTAGTCATCAGATCTTCTAAGGCAAAGTGCCAGGCATCTAATGGTAAATACTTTCTGGTCATGGTACAGTAAGAACTGATTGTGTTAAGACAATTCAGAGATGTACGTTTGGATTTGGGCACACCTGGCAAGTGTTACAATCTGGAAGTTCAAGCTAAATTTTGCAACTACATTTAAAATTCAGTGATATCATGTATCACATTGGCTTTGTGCTGTTCAAGAACTTGTTACAATATTAAGGATTTTCTAGGGTGAGCTGAATATTTCTTATCAATAACAAAGATGCACAGGTAACCCTGCTGTTAAAAGATTCCATGAGTGGAGAGAAGCCATACAAATATTTAGGGAATAAAGCACATTACAGTAAATAACTTTCTACAGTACATTTATTAATTTATACTGCTGAGATCAAAATCCTATGCTTCAGTGCCATTGTATCACACCTTACATTAAAAAAATAATAAATCTCTACTTGAGCCACAAGACACTATACTGAAAATATATTTCTACTGCTTGCAAGGAACATATCCCTTAGCCATTAGAAAAGAAATAAGACATGAATTTCTCATGACCTCTAACACAACATGCCAATAATTGCCATTCCTCTAAAAAAAGTTACAACTGAGTTTATTGTAAGTCTAACATAATCCTTCCTAAAAGGACATTATTCTTTCAGTGGTAAATTATATTTAGGAGCTAAGTAAATTTTTGTACAAAATTTGAAGGGACTTGAAGAGGTTTCTGAAACATTATTTTACTTTACTGCAAAGTAGGTAGAGAATAAGAGTAAATAGAATAAATTTAAAAGGCAGGTTAACTGCATTTGTCTGTACAAAATTTAATTCAGAAACAAAATGATGTTAAAATGCATTTATTATTGAATTAAGTATATTAAATAGGGTTACCACTTCTAGAATGTATTAAACACTAGAGATCTGAACTTGTATTTGGCAATAATTAAAATCATGTCTTCCTTTCATCTGCTCAGGGAATTGGTTGTGTCACCATCCCTGCAGGTATTTAAGATGTTTAGATGTGGCACTTGGGGACATGGTTTAGTGGTAGAGTTGTCAGAGATGGGTTACCAGTTTGACTTGATGATCTTCCAGGTCTTTTCTAACCTAAATGATGCTATGATCTCCAAAGATGAAATATTAAGTTCACAAACTCAAATAATCCATATAAGGTCATCAAAGTGGTTAGCTAGTACACATCCAAAAGAAAATGCTCTGCTGGAACAAAGTAAACCAAGAGGCTGCCATCTTCTTCCCTTTTCTCTGAGAAATGTGCACACTGTCAATATTTCACGGTTATTTGCAAACATAAAGCGTTTGAGATAGCATGTGCTTAACTCTTCCTGATCTCTTTCTCACTTTTTATTCCAGCACCCTTCTCTGGGACCCTAACTTTGAAGTCTCAGTCAGACTCCCACTGCCATTCCTGGTGTCACAGGCTCAGATGTAAACTTAGTCTCCCTAATCTGAATTCATTACTTCAAAACAAGTTTATAGCCACAATTTGGTATATCCTGCAATATTCCGCTAAAGTTGTTTCCTGATGTATGCATTCTGAAAGCTTGAAGAGAACACTAAGGGATGTGAATCCCAGTGTTTCAGTTCCTGAGTCCCTTGCACTCCTGCACGTGGAGAGAGCTGCAGTTGTAGGGAGTGCACAGCTGTTGCAGATTTTGTGAAGGTGCTCTCAACACCTATCAAATGCCAAGAATATGACATTGCAAATCCACGTTTCTGAAGACTTCAATGCCTGTTCCTCTAGTCTTGCTTCCTCTAGTTTCTTTCCATAAACTGAATACCTGCTTCTCAATCTTCCTTCCTCCTCTCACAGCCTATATCTTCACACAGACAGTGGGCATCAATCTCTTTCTCCCTACCCCTTTTTCTCCCTTGTCTTCAAGTCTGCTCCATTGGAGGATCGAGGAGCTAGCCAGAGTAGATCATGGTATGGGAAGTAATAAAAACATAAAGGAGACAGGGTTCCCGATCTTTCCATTCAAGTCAGGCCAGCTTTTTCCGTTCAGGTTGTCCAGCTTTGCATAGTAATAAAATTAATTATGTAGAAGTCTTAACAGTTCTTAAGTACTAACTTTCTAAATCTTTCTTTGAAGTTTGTGTCTGCAGTGTTAGGGCGCTATGACAAAGGTAGTTTGGGAAGAAATACATTTAAAATCTGTTTCTGAAGATACATTACATATACAAGGGTAGATATGCTTTATACTCCTACCCATACATTCAGATGTGCAGAATTTTCCCTTCTTTTACTCAGGCTTTGAACTCAGCTGTTCTTTTGTACTAACTCACCTTTTAGGGGGAGGGAATCAGAATCACAAGGCTAAAAATTAATCCTAAACAAACCAGATTATTCATCATAAATTGCATACCTTTATGTGGTCTGATCACTTGTTTATCTTAGATCAAAAGTCTCCAAGAGACTTTAAACACTGATCCTCCACATAACACCAAGATGAGCAAACCCAGAAGCTTCAGATGTTTTATTATAATGTGAGATGTGTATCTCATTAATAAAATCTGGTGAAGCTTCTCAAGGCATTTCTGCCTTGGCACTTCCAATGGCAAGGAAAGCAATAATTCCCAATCTATGCTTCTTAAAAGCAGTTAAAGGTCATGAATAAATTACTGAGAAGTTCAGCATGGAAAGAAAATGGACCAGTGTTAGAATGAAAACATAAAGATTTATTATAATTAACATCCTCCTCACACATAAACATTTCTTTACAATATTTAACATTTTGATACCAAGGAGTCAAGGTTATAAAGCCGTAGCAAAAGACGACCTTTACTTGTCTCTGTAAACAATAAATAAGCAGGCAAAATGCAAAACACTGCTTTTTATATTTATCTGTATTAGGCATTTCATTAGTGTAGCTTTCTCTTATGCCTTCAAATTCTTTGTATCCCCATACATCTGCATAGAAAGCACTTACTAAAATGTCTAAAGTCAAGTTATCTTCATTAGGTGGGAAGTAAAAAGGCAAAATGATAATGCTAAGTAAATTTAAAAAAAATCTCCCAAATGACTTCACACTCATTATGAAAGATATTTAAAAGATGACTTCAGGTAGCCATTTTTACTACATTTTTACATTTTTACAGGTAGCCATTGAATTACTGTCATATATTTCGTTCCAGAAAGAGAGTGTAGCTTTCATCATGGAACCTCCCTGAAACCCCCCAGTTACCATTCAGCTTCTTCAGTTCTACTGTTTGCTTCTGCAGACATCAATCCTAGGGAACTTCAGCAATTAAAAAGATTGAACATGAAGGCTCTAGAATTTGTGAGGCTTTTTCTCACAGCTTTGTGACAAGCTTCATCTTCCTTACAAAGCAAAAATTCTATCTGGTGTAGTAGCACTACACTCTGTTTTGTGTTTCTACAACAATATTTTTACAATTTCTTTCTCTTACAACTTAACGTAGGCCTACAAAAATCTCAAACCATCTGGAGACTGACATCTCCTAATTTCAGTCAGACATTATAATTCTAAAGGAAGACAAAAGATATTTTGCTGCTATAATTATACAGAAGGAAGAAAATAAAAAGGTGTAATAGTAGAGAATGAAGTGAGTAGAGAAAAGATGAGATTCTCACTACAACAGGAAAACGCAGCCTGGCTCTTTGCGTTTCAATGCTGAACAGGCTGCCCTTACCTTCCATCTGCTGTCCACATTCCTAAATGTTTCTCAAGGCAGGTAATGAAAGCCATGATTAGATTAAACAAACCAACCAGATTAAAATCAGATATTAAGTATCACATTAGTTCAGACTTTTTCCTCTCTCTGAAGTCCTCTTGGGTGTCTCTAAGGAAGCCAAGAATCTGTCTAATTGTGCTGTGGAGAAGCAACTAATATGATGCAAAGAGACAGTATTTTGTTCATTGTATCATTCACAGTGAGTGCTATGCAAAGTATACAGCTGTGGTCAGAAACTGGCCTAGGATCCCACTCATGCCAGATTCTTTGCAGACTGCTGAAGCCAGGCTCCCCAGCACTCCTCCCTTTCTTGCCCTTTGCCCCTTACAGTCCCAGCTGCATGGTTACCAATTCCAGAGAGGGGTGGACCCCATTCCTGTCCTGCCTACAGCTTCATGGCTACCTTGAGAGCTGGGGCAAGAATTCAAGCCCATGAGGGCTAAAGAAAGCTGAGGTCTTCCAACTGAGACAGAAACTTCCCTTATCTCACCCAATGTGACTGTGGCTCTCAATCTTTTCTGCCAAACTGCACTTAATCTGGGGTAGAAATATTAGGGCTATAGACAAGCAAGGATGCATTTTTGACTATGACTTGGGGCAGTTCTGAATTCATACTAAGTTCTTTCTGGAACTTCCACCTCACAATTTTAAGTCTCATGCATATTGGCTTGAATGGGAAATGGACCCTGTCCTAAAATATGAAGTATTATTTACAGGTCTAAAATGAGGAACATGCAGTAATACCCTACCTCACTGTCAATAAAAGTAAAAATCCATTAAAGAAAGAATGTATTTTTATACTTGATATTTCTCTGTTCCCTTTTTTTCAGCATTATATTGTTAATAGAAATTTATATATGAAAAAAACAGTCTTTGAGAAGCATTTGAAAAATGCTTAACACAATTCTGTCTTAGGTCTTCTTTCAGAACCCGAAGCAAACATTAACAAAGCCAAGCTCCAAACATGTCCAGGTAACATACAGACACGAATTAAAGGAACACCACATGATATCTTCTGCTTAACCAAAATCCGAATATATAGGTCAGCAGTGTTGGCACTGCCAGCACCTACGCGGCAGTAAACCAGTGTGTTGTGCCAGTGCTAAAAGCACTTCTTATCGATTGTTTCTTCTAAGAAAAGGATGTGAAACTAGTAAGACAAATTTAGGCAACAGAAAGCTGAAGGAGATAGTCTGACCCAAAAGAAAAAAGTAATTCACAGTGGAACACCAACAAAGTGAAAACACAAAGTGCGTAATACATCACCAGTCTGGAAATAAACAAGGAGGCTTTCCACTATTTTTTCAAGTTTTCAGGTGACCACAACTAATTGCCAAAAAAAGAAGTTATAAATCTTTTATGAAGCAAATATAGTAATACACACAAACAATGTGTGCCCCATTCTTCCCTTGCTTGCATGCTTACTGCTCCTGCTGATTTCTGTGAGTGGTGAGTATATGCATGTGAGAATATTTTGTCCGTGCTGCTCATAAGAGAAGACAGGATGACAGAATTGCTGAACTGAGACCTAGTATGGCCTGTTAATCTGATTCTAAATCCAGTGTGAATAAAGCACTTGAATTGCTGAAGCTTCACCTATACACATCAACCTTCGCTTTTCCCTCCTCCCCCCTAGCAAGAATGTGGATGTTGTTATATGTGTTAGTGTTAGAGGGTCCTACAGCATTAAAAAGCTAATTTTGTGTTAGCAAATGGTGCTGGATTTACAGCTCTGGAGGATAAAATGCTTTAAAATGGGTAAATAATTTGACGTTTATACAGTGACTTTCATCCTGAAGATTTGCTTCAACGTGCTTATCAAGCTGTACACATTTGGTGGCACTGAAATAGAGCCAATTTGGTGTGCAGCCCAGAGCACAACAAAGCAAGACGAGAAGGAAGGTATTTAACTAGGTGCACCAGGGAAAACCTACTCCTGAAACCTTTTTTTTTTGGAAATGTAGTGTCCATATTGACCAAAGGGAACTGTGGATTTCAATTTCAAAATTTCAACCCCAAGGCTGTCACAAAGACAACTACAAAACAGGTTTGCATTTTCCCTCTCTCATTCAGACAGATACAACCAGCTAAATACGACACTGTTTCCTAACTTCAGGTGTGGACCATTAAGACCTCAATTTATGCTAAGATGGTGTGCAAACTGCACAACAGCCTTTACATGCCTTGTTGCTACCAATCAGCTCACATTTGTTCACCAGTATAAAATATCTTGAATTTTAAATTGATATTTCTAGTAGGCACAGGTCATTTCTGTTCTGTATCCCACTTGATACGTAATTTCTCAGCCAAGACTACAAGCAATAAAAGGTGCAAAATGAGAGTGAGTTTTGTGACTCTGGACCTGAACTAGCAAAATTCGAAAGATCAAATACCCTAATGTCATACTAATCAGCTTAATTTGACCTACTCTGAACCTGCCGAGATCCCTCCAAAGTTCCCAGTAGTCCATACTTGCACAGAAATGTGAATGTACACACATGCACATATAAATACACACACATATTTAACATGCTTATTTAGACTTTCAAGAAAGCATGAACATATAGATAACACAAAGTAGGAGTAAGTCATGGACTGCCACAAATGTGATAAGAACAATGCATAATCTAACAGGACCAGGCTGCAGTCTGTCAGAATGATCCAAGATAAAAAAATATAGAAACTAGGAGTGAAATTATTTAGATGGTTGTTTAGAATCTGTAGGACCTAGGATTGAATGATTCCTGCTCCTAGACAGCTTTCATGCTGGTTTTTTTTGGTTTGGTTTTTTTTTTTCATTATTTTGGACAACTGAAGTAACTTCTTGGTATTAAACTCATGCTTTCAAAATGGAAACTATAACTGCAGTGGTTTGCATTAGCATTTATCTAGGTTTTTTTTCTGAAAAACTGAACTATAGTACTGATAAATTTTAAAGAAGAAGAAAAGAGTTTGGGGTTGAAGTAGAGGGGCTTATAATCATTACTGGCAACATTCACGTGAAAGTCTCCTAGTCCACATACCTCTGATTTGCTTTTGAAATATCACACCTTTTGTTTCACTCCATTTGAATCTCTGTGATAATTGTATTAAAATTTCTCTATTTTTGCTCATGGAGAAATCACAAAGCAGGCCTCTGAGTAAGGTCACACACTTTTTTCCCTCAGTCTTCCTTCCATGACCAATAGATACTTAAGTGGGACCATGAATGCCAATCTAAATAAGGTGACTTGTCACTGCCAAATGCACACAGAGCAAAGATTTGACATACTACACACTAGTTACAACCTCTACTGAGAGGAATTTGTTGGGGGCTAAGGGGGAGGATTTACATTCATGACCTTTCCCAGCATCTGAAAGCAAACCTATGCAGGTGTCAGTTCTTTAACATCTTGGATAATGATGAGAGAAATCATCTAGGAATAGAGCCTTAGACTATCAAAGGTTATTTATAGCAATTTGATTAACCAGTGAGACTTCAGAGACACTACTTTACCTCCCTCCAATAAACCTCCCAGTCATTCATTAAAATTAATACACATTAAAAAATCCATTTAAATTACAAGGTTGTATTTGAGATATTAATAATGAATCCAATCACATTTTTTACAAGTAAAATATATTAATGTGACTTTCAGGAGCTCAAGCAAGATAGTAGCTATCTAATATTACCAAGAATATTCTGTTTTTATTTGCAAACTTATTTATGTTTTACAAGCTAACGTGTCATTACTTGGCAGCTGACTATTTGACGTTCACGCAAAACATGATCGGCTTGAAAATTTTCTTAGCTCCTTGAAAACACTGAGATCCAGCCATACTCATCTCCAGAAACATGTTGTCCTAAAGCTAAAGCACACACAAACAGGTTATCAAGTCTACTCATCACTAATGTAGCTGTTGATGAAACCATCTGTGATCACAACACACTCTAGAAATCTTCTGACAGAGCCTAGTTATAAGTAAAAAACATTCAAACAGAATTCTGCTTGGAAGCTTCAGCACATACATCCTGTGGAATGCACCATCACCAGCATTTTCAGACTGCCACAGTCAAGAGAGGATTTTCAAGGGAAAATCAGCATGTCAGCTGCTGACCCCTGAAAAAAACTTGGTCATCAGTTTCGCCATGGACCATACTTTTGATAAATTGAAAACATGAATTTAATTTTTTCAGTCTCTGTGGCCCACAAATGGGCATTGAGAACCTATAAATGTGGTGCTGAACTCTTTTGAATGCATCATTTCAAATGTCAATGAAAAGAATATTCTTTCGGCCAGAGCAGAGTCAAGAACAGAAAGTATTTTCACAAATACCTGTTTGAATCTTGAAGTACACTAAACTCCACTGTATCCTTTTGCTTCTCCCAAATATTTAAGACTACCAGCATGACCAGGAAGGATCCTCATAATCTGGGATTTTTTTGTTTCAATCACACACTGTGTGATTGGAGATTGCACCAAGCACTCCAGAAATTGTCAGTCAACCAGATATATAAAAAAGAGAGCACATTATTTCAGCTCTTAGAGATATCTGGTCAATGTATAGATCACTTGATTAGAGCCTTTGATCTCCAGATTTGAGGATTGGATGGAATTGGTCATGTGAGAGGCTGTCTCCAAAGTCCAGCTTTCAATAGCATGATGAGGACAGCACAACTGCAGGCACACATGGAGGCAATTACGGCACTGGCAGTGCCTTTGTTCTCTTTACCTCTGTGGCACACTAGTTGGGGTTTTTTGTTTGTTTGTTTGGGTAGGGTTTTTTGTTTGATTTGGTTTTGGTTTTGGTTTATTTAGATCTTCAATCCCTTAAGTGTTGAAATTGATGTAAGATGCTGGAAAATGCTTTGTGACCAGTTTTGTACAGGGCAGATGTTTTGTAGGCCACCATGATCCCTGTAGCTGCTTGATGCTTGTCTGCTTTTCTACAGTACTGAACGTAAAGACCTACTTAGCGATCACCTATGGCCTTCTGTTCCTACCAATTTTCATATTAATTTTATAACTATTGCTCAAATGCATTCTTAAATGTTAACCTTTCCTCCATGAACACCATAGCCTATGAAATATAATTCTATTCTATTGATATTTTTTTGATTAGTAGGTTTAAAGGGAGGAGGAAATTTTTTACATCAATTTGAAATAATTTTGCTTGTTCAAGAAACCAGTTTGTATCAAACAAAACTTGCCTACTTGGGAATTGAACATTGTATTCAGTTTAGAAATAGATTTTTGAGAATTATGTTGATCATTTTAAAAGTGCATTGTGAAAATGTTTCCTTTATTACATGTAAGCTATCCACTATCTCAATGAATTCATTTGGATTAAAAATTTGTAAATAGTTTCAGTCAGGTTGTGTTTATTCTTCAAAAGAAACGAAATTTTCAGTAGAAACAAAGTGCTCCAATAGAGCATTCTCTTCATGTTTTCATATATGGTAACGACAACACCACTGAATAAGTTTCATGAAACCTATTTCATGCAATTAGCTCTCTAGCTATTCTTTCCATCAGTCTGTCAGTGCCAGAGTTTACAACACCAGCATAGATGGCAATACAAAGCAAAATTAACAAAGATGTACTTTGATCTTCTTCATTTTTATTCAAAAATGTAAATGTCCAATTTGCACAAATAATATAAGCAGCAATAGATTATAATTAGTTTTGCCTCAAACTGTTCACCTTTTATTCAAATGTAATGACAACTAATTTGACATTAATGCAACATAAACACTTTTCTTTTTGGACGGCACCATATGGATTTTGTATTCTCAGAAGACAGGGCAATGGCTAGAAGTGTATCTCCAAGGTCACATGTAGTTCCATAAACATTACATTGTACTGTTTCAGGGGAATGAATACAAGAGCCCAGCTAATTAAATAAAACAAATTAATCCATAAATGAAACATTAGGTGCATACAAGTGGATCGACTTTGCCAGATGCTGAGTAATTTTCATTATCAACAACATGATCGGTTTCAAAAATCATATCAATTTGCAACTAGAATTTTAAAATTAGAATTCAGAAGACTACAGTAAGAATTTTCTCTTCACTCTTGATTTGCTTTTGCCTTATAGCAAGAAAACTATTTAGCACTTTAAGAAACTACCATATATTAGATTGTGCACCATCAAAAGAGCTCTCTAGATGGCAGAGACCATCTCTCAAACCCTTTTCACCAAAATATAGATACCAACTTGGAGAAGAAAGGACAGAGAATATCTGGAGTCACTTAGTCACTTGTTTTCTTTTTTTGTGTTCCTCCACCCAGAACTCCAATTTTGGTAAAAATTACAACAGGAACAACATTCAGAGGAGAATTTGAGTATCATAAGAGACAAATTATTTGAACCAAAAAGCAGAAGTAATAGAAACGACAATGAACATAAGATCAACTAATGACTAATACAATTTCTACAACAAATCCAAAATCTAAAATAGAAGATGAAAAAATTAGGTGGATTAGTGAATTATAAGTGATCAATGTTATGTGGGCACAAAGACTGGAAATTTAGCTCTGGTAAAGGAAATATTAAAGGCAGTCTACAAGGCACTGGCTGGACTAAACTATGAATATTGCATTCAGTCCTGATCAATCATTCTCACAAAAGCCAAACTGAAAGTTACTCCGACTTTTGGTATATATAATAAATTGAGAGAGAGAGAGAGAGAGAGAAAGAATGATACAGTCAAGTACTATGTTTACAGGTAACTGTCAAATGTTTGTACAGAATTGTGCATAGCTAACACTTTTTTTTTAATTATACTGATTTTTTTTTCTCCCTGGTCTACTTCCTGCTGTGAATTACCTCAACTCATTGTGGTTCTGTAATTTTTCGGAGATATATGAACCTCTGTCTACCAGGACAAAACAGAATGCCCTATTAAAGAAAACCTCTTCTAAAGGAAATTTGTGGACAGAATCTGATACCAGACAAATTAGTTACATCTGAATTACAGGTGTGGAGCAGAGTAAAAAAAGCTTCCTGTATTAGAACACCACTCAGCATTGACATACAGTTCAAGTACTTTGTCACAAGTAGAATCAGACAGACAATGAAGCAATGAAGCATCTACTTGCACATCTATTTATGAATCCTTTCCAATGCTGGCTCAGAAAATATACCTCCCACAACTTAAACATTTAAGTTAGAAGAGGGATTTCTAGTCTTTACAGCTCAGAAGAACTTACACCATGATACAGAAAAGAACATCACGAGTACTTCCACCAAGATATCCAGTCTCTTAAGTCAAAGGAGCACAACTTGCCATGTAAACTTATCTGGTATTTAAAGGTCAAGAAAAGCAAACTCTGTTTCTCCACAAATCCTTTCTGAATCAATTAAGAAAAAAAAAGGACCAAAAACCCAAGGTTTCCCACCAGGGCAGATGTGAAGCTCAAAAAATCATCCCCTGGACAGGTTCAGCCCCTCAAATAAAAATAAATATTATCCCCATGGTTATAGATTTATTAATAGAGACATTATTCCTGCTTCTTGCAACTACAGCTGTTTTCAACCTCTTATTCTACTTATTTGAAGAAAGACCACTATTTTGAACCTAGTAGAATTGGAAAATAAAGGCTCTGGAAAGATGATCAACTATATCAACTGGCACAGACATCAGTACAAGTATCTCTTCCTGTCAGAGACATCTCCTTGGTGTGGATACTCTTAAATGTCCTCAAAGACATTGACTGGAATCCTTCAATGAAACAAATCATCTCATGATGCTATGTGCTGCCAAACACAGGAATATCATGGGCAGTGTTATGTTGTACTGTTGAAGAAAAATGTTGCAAAGGCCAATGTATAAAAAAAAAAAAATAAAAATCTTTACATTAAAAACCATAAAATATCAGATCAAGAATAAATTCTAAAAAACCCACAGAGCAAAAAAACCCAAAAACTCTGACAGATAGGACACATGAATAAAGCATAATCCATCGAGGGGCAATTGCAACCAGCATTTACTATCTTTTGTCTTAAGGATGGTTACTCAGTTGAGGAGAAAGCCATTAACTTCTAATGTGTACATAGGACAAGTAGAACTCCCTTTAAAATTAATATTCAGGAAAAATATACATGACTGAAAAGAACACTTGGTACAACTATCTTACTCAGAATTACACTGAGATTTCCAGTGGTAGCTAATGACATTAAAATATTTAAGAACTCTAATCCTGTGAGATTTGAAAGAACAGCTAAAATGCATTCATTAAACAACTCACTGATGGTGGATAGACACCGTGGGGAAAAAATAAACCTGATACAAATGAACTTGCTCCCCAGGTTAAATATGTATATGCCTACAAGATTTTGCCTCTGCCCAATGCTACTTTCAAAATGTGAATTATGCCCTGGAAAAGGTGGAACAGTCACCATAAATACACATACTTTAAAAGATTTCATCCAAGAAATGAATGAGGATAGTTACATACTTAGATCTTTGGTAATACGTACTGCTTTTTTTGAAAACTGTGTCATGCCATAGATGGAAATGGTCATAGATAAGATGTTTATATGCTCAAGTTGCCATTCTTAGCTATCCTGCTCTAAATATTGTATGTGCCAAAGAGAATCCACTCCTTATCCACATATCTCTGTAGATACAATCTGGTTTAGTGTACCAAGAATAAATCTGTCCTTCATCTTGTGTTGACTGGATGGACTTTTAGGTAAAATGTAGAAAAAGTAGAATATAGCATATTACAGATAAACTATGCAAAACTGGGAATTGGCCTATCAGAAAAATAAGAAAACTTGCATTCTGTGAGCAATCATATTATTTTCTAAACCAAAATTTAAGCAGAGCTTAATCCGTCTGGCAGGACTGGCAAAAAGACAAAGTGGCGGTGCAGGAGGGATGCACAGGGTGCATCTACATATCCCACTTAATGCAATGGAACCATCCTGTTCACTTGCTCAGTGACAGAAATGCATTGCATTATATCTGGATTTCAGTCCTGTGCTATGGACTTAACTGCATCTTGAAATGCACGCAAAATGTTTTTTCCTGAGGTGGAACCTAGGCTGAGGTAATATGCCAGGGCAGAGAGCCTCCCACATGCTAGGACACAAGATGATGCCTTCCTCAGGAGAAAAACAAATCCTCTCAGAGCTTTTCCAGCAGTGTACTCAATCCATATGCATGAATTTCATTTAATAACAGTAAGTGCAATGGGGACAATCTGGAGGGCTGTATAAAATCTACTTTGTGTCATCTGCTGGATACAGATTCATCTTCTGTGTCTAAGACTAGCAACTAGCATCACGTTCATTGCCAGCAAACAGAAAATACATATATATGCTTCTAGAACAGCATCAGAACATGATAAATCAACACTTTCCTTTTTGCTTCAAGCTTCAGGCTGTGCCAGCCACTATTAGAGACACAACGTAAAGACGCTGGCATGCAGGGCTGCATCAAGCAGCAAGAGGAACATTACATAATTTATGGCAATAATTTCCTAAAGGTAAACATTACTTTTGTTAACTATTATTTTGATCACTAAACCTAACTGCTCTGAGATTTGGTGCTGTGATAAATCAGATCTCATGAAAATGGTTTAATTATCACTACTCTTTCCAAGTGACAGGTGATCGATTTCATTAACTTCTCTTCATTTGCACTTGTACTCTTCTTCATCCAGGTATCCTTGACTGATTGTCTTTCTCATCTCATCACAAATCCCAGTTTACTGACTTGATTTCTAGTTGATACAATTTTCTGTCACACAATTACTTTATGAAACTGACCCAGCCAGTAGACTTTCTCAGAGGCCATACAACTCTAAACAATTCTCTGTAAGACCTAGTTTCAAGTGCCTATTAAAAAAATAAATTGAAATTTTTAAAAATCTGGTGGTGCTGCACTGTGCCTCCAAAAGGTAGATTTTACTTTAAAGTTGAACACTCCTTGATAAACCTGCCAGGGCTTTCTTTACTCTCTTGGATAATAACCTAGCCTATATGCCAAACTTTCAACCTAAATAGAACACTCTCCCTCTCCATCAGATTCCTGCCCCTTTTTTATCCACCTGCTTTGTTTTGACGATTAAGTACAAATCTATACTATTTTCCTATGATATGCAACCTTTTCTTCAACTACAGTCTTTCATTCATAATCTTATGAAGAATATGAATTTTTTATAATTCATGTAGCTCAAACTACTGGAAAATCTACTGTTCATCTTGAAAGATCTCTAAATCTTTCCAGCACCTTTTTCATTTCTCTCTCTGTGTTGAATAAATTAAGTAGTATTGTGCATCCTCACTTTACCTTTTAACTGACAGCAACCCCTTTATTAATATTGCTTCCGCTTCTTAGATAACGTAAACTAAGTTTCTCTGGTTCTTGAAGGACTCATTTTAAGCCCTAAGTACTTTTATTAATCTGTATATAAAGAAATCTTCTGGATAAAACATGGTATTTTTTAATTTATTTTTTTAAATGCTGTTTTCTTCCTCATAACTATGCATCTCTTTTAAAATTTTAAACACATTCTTATTTTGTTGTAAAAAAATCATGCAGTCAAAGAAGGTCTGAGTGGAAGGAGAACGAGTATTTAGATTAGCAGCAAGAAAAGGATTTAATTATTATGGATGAAGGACTCCATGACACAAGGACATACAGGTGATGTAGCAAAAAATGTTGACTGTGCAACTGGTTTTAACTCTAAAGGATGCTGAGAGTTACAAACAATCAGAAAACCTTGTACAGGCACTTTGAAGGCCTTAATCATACAGTCATATATATGGGTGACCATCACTGAATTTATAAAATCAGCTAAAGATGCATTTCAAATGCAATCTTTATTCAGAGCAGGTGGAACTATCAATATCAGAAAAGGTTTTAGAACATATTTAGAACTTGTCACCACAGGTAGATTCAGGTACCTTACAGTTTGAACTTTCAGTGATGTAGGAAAAAACCCAACCTGTTTAGTTAAGTACATGGACAAGATGAGATTTTTTTTGAAGTCACTAAAGATGTTAATGAAAACAGACAGAAACAGCAATTCACATGAATAAACCAATACTGAACCCTGAGACAGAGGTTTTTCTCTACTCTGGAACCTTTGGTATCTGATTACATTTGCTTTTCATTTCCTATTCAGCTGTAAACTTTGGAACTTCCTGTGCTAATTCATCCAACTCTGGACACTACCACACCTCTGAAAAAAAAGCCTTTCAAAACAGAACCAACATCAGGATCAGCATAAACTGAGTTTTAAATAACTCTTCGGCTTCTGTGCTTGAGAAGCATATTTCTCTAAGGAGATTTTTCTTTACTAAGTGTTAAAGGTAGAAAATCCATCAGGGACTGAATATACCAGCCATCCCAATGAGAAACACAACCGGTAGACACTGGACTGTAACATTTGATCCAGGATGTGACACCACATGAAGATAATTAGTTTGATTTGCTTGATAGGTTAGTGGTTTCCTCCTTGAAGTGAAAGCATGTGCTGGTTTTTAGCTGGGTTATAGGTTGTCCTTCATGGAAGAGATATACCAGAATTTATTATTAGCTTTAGTGTCCATGACTATTTAACATAATGTGGGTATATTAGATGACACTATTGCCTTGCATCCTAATGGGCTAGCTCTGGTCAAACACTGATGTTTTTGTGTAAATAAAATATTAAAGTTTTATAACATTAAAGAAAAGGATCATGTGAAGCTAATGTTATCACTTATCTACCAGAAAGCTGACCTGAAAGATCACACACTTCAGCATCCTTCTGACAGTTACACTGACATAACCAGACAGCTAGTGTTAGAAAAGGGAAAAGATCACCATCAACACATTAAATTTTTCATAACTTTGCTTAAATCTCCCACAGGAATCAATAAGTTGAGGAGGGTGGAGAAGGAGGCTTGTTTGTTTGGTTTTTTTTTTTAATTGCTTTGTTCAGTATTTTTCCCACTGTTTTTAATTTAGGCAGTTTTTGAATAGAATGAAAATAAAGCAACATTCAAGTTTAAACCATAGTAGTGCTTTTCAATACAGAGTAGATGAGATGGTTTTAGACAAAAATCAGCAAGAATAGAAAGTGCTAAATGTGTTTCTGCCAAGTGACTTTCCATGGCACAATTATTTTGGTCTTTTTTTAAAAATCTGAAATATGGGGTTTTTTTTCTAGTTGCCTAATGTGCTATACATCTTTAGAAAGTTTAATTCCTTCCAAAATACATATACCATTTCCCAGCTTCAAGTGTCTCTGAATTGCTACAGGAAGACATAGTTTCAAAAGGTGACAGAAAGTCTTTGCTAACAGAACTATAGCTCTCTTTCCTTTGTGGTATTATTCAGCTCTCTCAATGGCTTGCAGTTGGAGAGAGCTAAAGAGAACCTATGACCCCGTGTATGTCTGTAGGTTTGGACCAGGACATGCTGCTGCTATTAGAGCTCATTGTGTGGGAGGCGAAATTTTCCGTATGCAAGTAAAATGTACAGTTCTTTCCAGCTTTCCTTTCTGAAGCTTGCATTGAAGCTACATTTTCCCAGTTTTAACCCAATTGCCATTCAGCAAGTGCAACCTTACTAGTTTTGCAGCATGTGGGAGTCAGCATGTGTATCTTATCTTGTCTTTCCATCGCATACAAGGAGAATATTTTTAGCCTTCAGCACCTAATTAAAAAAGGTGAAGCTGACATCTTCTTCCACGCCTGTGCTAGTTGACACAGAGCATTGCAAATGACTCTCTGCTGGGCAGAGGGAAGGTGAGCTTTGTCTAGCTTTGTGCTTCAATTACAGTCCCATGCTGGCAGGCAATTTATTCCCGTTGCCAAAGCCCTTGTTTTTCCTGTATCCAGTCCCTGGTTACAGAGACCATAAGCTCTGCTGATCTTTGGCTATGAGCAACATGAAGGAGAATCTTGCCTTTGCTAGAATGAAAGAGGAATTAATGGTTAGACCTCGGAGGGATGGAAGGGGGCTTTAATTACTACCCTGATCCCCACAGAATTTAAGAAAGGGTTTGAACTCTCACACTGCTGAAAAGCCACCTCAAAATTTTAGGATTAACCAACATTGTTTTTGTTCCATAAATAAGAAGAATAGGTTTACATTAATTTCCACTCCCAATTGCACGTTCAGAGCTTTTGCTTGATAATTTCTATAAACTGTACTATGCAGCTCTCTTTGTCCCTATACTTAATTGTCTTTTTTAATTATTATTATTACTTTATCTCACACTTTCTTAATATACCCAAAGATTTTAAATAATGGAAACAATAGATTAATAATAATTAATTTTATTACAGTGTTTTGGAAATTATTTGAAATGTTTTAGATCTAACTTTAAGAATAGAAAATTGTACTACATTGACTTTAAGAATGGGACTAGATTTGCTTTGTTAACAGCAACGTAAGAATAACATGCTAAAAAAATGTAGATTTTATTAGTCCAGTATATTTTAATTTCAGAATGCTTTCCGCAGAACTGCTTTAAAGGAGCTGCTCATCAGCACCATGTTGCTACACAACCTGAAGTATATAATTTGCTTGCTTTAGAAAAAGTGCCCTTGTTCTTCTGGGTCAAGGAGGTATAATACCAATTAAAGTACTAAGAGAAGCCAACATAGTCTATTAGACAGCTGCATTTATCTTTAAAAAGCAAGAAGAAAATAATACATTAAAAGAACCACAGAATCAAGTGGTAAAAAAGAAAAAAAAATACTAAGAAAAAGAAGAAAGATATTCTAACTGGTTTCTTTTCTTTTTTTTTTTTTTTTTTTTTTTAACATTGATGTTTAAGACCCTTTAAGACTACTGGGAATTATATGCAAGTGCATTAAAAAAGAAAAAAAAAAAAAGACAAAATACTGTGGCTATGTTTTGAAACAGATGGAAGCAAACAGGGAACAGAAAAGGCAAGTTGTGGTGAGAAAAGAGAGCCACGCAATAAGAGAGGTAAGTAACCAACAACTAAATGTTAAAAAGTAACTGGAGTGATATTACAGCAGTAGTGGCACTTGGGGACCATAGCTAAAAGAACAATTAGATTTCTGCTGTTAACAATAAAAATACAGGTAAGTGTGAAAGACACAGTCTCCAGGTAAGGATGGGGCTCTTCAAACAGTTGCCTTACTGAGAGCTGAAATATAGAATAGAAGCCTGATTCCTAAGAGCACCTCCATTATTAAAATAAACTGCCCTTAACCCTACATGTCAGTATTTTACACTACAAGTGAGATTCATCAGGAAAGAGAGAATACTGAATAAAAATAAGAGATTGATCTTAAATTCAGCTCTCCTAGAGAGGCATCTCTTCAAATCCTGACCTCTGTACTCCCTCTGTAGCCAAACGGGAGAAACAGGAATCCCTATGGGGAAATCAATTCAATCCAAATAACTGATGTCTGAAACATGAAGTTGAATTGCCCTGTGTAAGCTCTGGTTTTCTTGACTATAAGTTGCTGCCTAGAGGACTAGGTTGGGGTTCTTTTTAAAGGTCAGATAAGTGAATCCTATCTGGAACATTTTCAGAGAAGACACAAGGCAGTGTGTTGTTTCATATGATTCTGAAATATATTTGCTGAATTTCCTTGAAGAAATCAAGGACCTAGACTTGAACATTAACAAAAAAAGTCAGAGAGCAGCAATAGAGCAGGAGAGATGAATAAAGAAACTAATCCTTTTATTGCCATCACAAGTTCAGTGATGACTTCTTCCATTGCAGAATACTTTTCTCATAAAACCTGCCTGAAACTTGTATTGAAAATTATTGCCTCTCAAATTAACAAACAAGTCCTTTAGCTACTCTGAATATATAAAAAAATATTATTTTCCTGAAATAGGATCCCACTGTACAGTTTTTTGATTATTTTATTTTTTTATTATACTTGGCAGAAGTATCTAAGTTGATGCTAGGTAAGTTGTGTCAAGCTAACAGGAAAAGAAGATTCAAGTAGATGTCACATCAGCCAATAGCCCAATCTGGCCAGCAGTAGCAAGGATTTTTCCAAAAACTAACTCGTTCAATTTATTTTTGTACATATCCACGGCTTTTGCTCAGGATGTGCACTAAGCACTCTGAACTGGTAGTTGCAGAGATGGTGTCTGCTTGAGGCTCACAAAGTGCTGGGTCAAATAAGACAGAGACAGGAGGACTCTTAGCAATTGTCCTACAAGTACCCTAACTCCCCAAGTCGAGAAAGGAGCACTTTGCTTCCCAGAGGGAAAGGGATATTGGAAGAGTGCAGTGACCACAGGAGCTGTCAAGGCAGAGGTTGGGTGGGTATCTATCCCCAGACTGTCTAGTTTCCTCTTATCACCTTCAGCAGAAATGTGAAACAGATTGTTATTTCAGGAGTATTACAGCACAAACTCAATACAGATAACTATAAAATTGCTCCTCCTCAGTAAACTATTTGTGAGAATTCAGACATGGGCATCTCTGGTGCTAATCTCATTCACCAGATGTAATGGGTAAGAAACATAGCTAAAAAAATGGTCTCCTTCCCTAAAAGAAACCAAAACCAAACCAAACAAAAAAACCCACAACCTAAACACTTAGAGTTGCTGTAGCTGCTTCATTCTGCAGTCATTGCAGTTATTAGAGCAAAAAGGAATGTAACTCTGCTTAGTTAACTGGAAGAAAAAAATCAAACCATGACTTTTTCCAAACACTCCTTTCGTAAGTACCGAGAAGGAGGAAAATTTTTGTATTTTAAGTGTGGTGTGCACAGTTATTACCGAAAGGATTTTGAAAATAACTTGCAGTTTCCATTAGTTCAGGTTTGTATGATCTGAAAGAATTTATAGGAACTATATTTAAGCTGAATTTGCAGTGCACTACTAGAACCCTAAGAAGTCAGAACACCCACCAGAACGTAATTGCTTTATTCAGCTTTTCGAGATCCATTTTTCTTTTCAATTTCTAATTTTTTTTTTTTTTTTTTTTTTTTTTACATATTGACAGCTTTAATTGTTCCTAAATGGCTTTTTATACTACTTTGGAATGGGAGAACCATATACGTAGTTCCTTTTATTTTTATTTGTGACTTCGAAACATTCATCTACTTTCAATTTATGGTCCCAGAGATCATCTCTCACTCAGTCTTTAATATTTGCATTTAGGGCCTATTAAGGTACACAAAATTTATGTAACTCCTCTTTATGATATAAACTATAACACAGCTTGAAGCAGAATAGAGATTATGATTTTTAAAAAAACAAGTTTAGGGCTTTTCAGGAAATACCTGTGTTCTTTCTATTTATGTGATTCTAGACTACTTTTCTATGTTCATCTTTCAATTAGACAGGTCACAGTCATCTCTATATGATGTATTCCTTTCTTTTTCAGAAAATAAAAGATGTGTAAAAACAAAAGTTGTTTTGTTCAGAGGTTTATACTTCACTAGAAGTGCCTGCTTCACTGCTATTTAGAGAAGACTGATATGCATTTTATTTCTATTGCTGTTCATCTGCTTATTTAAATATTTATTTATGGGAACTTTACTTCTTTCACAATAATCAGATATAAGACATATTAAATGTTATGAATATTCATAGATTTTCAACCCCACTATAAATAGCAATACAGCAACCTGCCTTCATGAAGGAGACCTTAAATATAGATTATAAATCAGAATATATGCATGCCTCATTAGTTATTTGGATTTGCATTTACACCCATTTAGCACAACCCATATAAATACTAACTTAAAAACCTGGTATCATCAAAAAAAAAAAAAAAAAAGAACCTGTCAACCTGAGTTCTTAACCAGTGGGACAGGCCACATTTTAAAAGGAAAAATATCTGCAGAACTGGGATCTTGTATAACATCCTAATCAAGGCCTAGTACAACACATTCAGCATAAAAATTATTTTATATATCCTTGTTAAATACAGTACTATGATCACTAATGGGAAAAATTTCTTGCACTGTTGAAAACTTTAATCCTTTACTTAAATGAGTTAATTATTTTTAAGATTTCATCACTCCTACTACTAAAACTACAAAACAGTATTAAAAATTCTTCTCAGAGACTACTGCAAATAAAACACAGTGAGATTGAGGAGGTGCAGGTTTCATTCCAATGACTTTCACCCTTAGCATCCATGTGGAGTCTTGCCACTATGGCTGCCCTAAGACTGATTTCTCTCCTAGTTCGACTGTGACTTCTTTGTCCTCAGACTGTCATAAACAGGCAAAAAAAATTAGGCATTACCAGTTCTCTGAAATATTCCAGTTATGAGAAAATTATTGCCTATTTCCCCACTGTATTTGTTTTCATGAAACAATGGCCTAGAAGTTGAAACAGCTTTGCTACTGAGATACCATAAATTTGGTGATTTTTCCTTCATTCTATTTATTATGTATTTGAGCAGCATATGAGGCTAGGGTCAGGGGAAAATTCAAATCTCATATAGGAGAGTTATCTCAAATAATAGCAGTCCTGGCAACACATTTTTCATTCTTTTCTGTAATAAGCAACCATGCTCTGCAAAATATCTGTTTTGCTTGTCATCTGCTAAAACACAACATCAGTCTTAAAAATCAGGCTGAAAACATACTGGAAGTTATTAAAACCAGAAATACCTTTGGTTTATTATACCTCAGAAACATTTTCTTTTCATGTTCTTTTTAACCATCTTTAGTAAAGCAAGCAGAACACACTCTGATATTAGTTCAAAGCTTCATCTCCTTCCAAAACTACTTCTGTTGATTAGATAAAACCTCAGAAAGTTCTTTATCACATTCAGTTTATGTAGTGCACCATACAGATGTACATACTTCATTAACTCTAAGCCTGCAGGTCGTGCATTATGTTTAGAGGCTTATCTCCAAGTAATGTAGGTGTTTGCTCTTTATAATGGCCATTAATATTGGTGAAAATAATCACATCTTTTATGCAAATCTTAAAGCAACAGGTACATGACTTCTGTGTTTCTATGAAAATGGTGATAGGAATTTTCTAGAACAGTATCTGTGAATTCAGTGATTTTCCTAAGAGTATGCTGCAAATAACTAATATTACCTTTTATTTCTAGAAAACAGGAACAATGTTTTTGAAAATGTGTACCCAATTCAACACTATACACTGTTCTTAACTGTATAAAGTGCCTTTTATAAATGTGCTCTAGTAACTTCTGCAAAATGAATTAATGTCAGCCCCTGAAATGCCATAGTAACAATGGTGTAGAGACCATTTTAGGACATGGCAGTCTTGAGAAGCGTGCTTCAGAACTTATTCAAAATTTCAGTTAGTTGAAGGATAAATTCAGGATTCCACCAGAAGAAAAACTGAGAACGTGAAATTTAATTGTTTGATGATGTCTTTTAAAAGATGCAAATTGTAGGAAAATTGATGCTACATGTCTTTTTAATTGATTTGTTGTGGTAGATTCAGCTAAAGTATTTCAGATTTTTCCCTCCCACAATCTACAGTGAATTTGTTTTGAGGTTGTTACTAAACTGAATTCCAAAAGTGTAACTACAACAAAACACTACAAAGTCAGTTTCAATGAAAAGTGAATCTGGAACAGGTTTTTTGTAGGTAGCATGCTTACTGTAGAATGCCATAATAATCTTCAGCTCAACTAAAGAAAACCAGCTTTTTGATTATGACAGGAAGCAAAAAGAGATGCCTTATTTTAATTTCATTTTCTTGTTAGTGTCTTTCTTTAATACATAGTAATTATATGGCAAATCTTAACCAACTTTTAAGTAAAATGTCTGTTACTGAACAGGGAGAAAAACTTCACAACCGATAATTTCAGCAGGTATATCTAATTCAGCTATTTCAGATAGGGCCAAACCTCAAATGCTCTTCCATGCAAGTGACCATAAGCAATGGGCAGAGCTGCAAGGCTGCAAGGAGATTTGTCCCCACTTTACTCACACTGTCACTAATGAGACTGTGGAAGGTGATAATTAAATGGGACTAACATTTCAGTGACCATACACAGTCTTGAATGGGATTAGGGCACTAGACGCAGATGGAGGGAAAAGATAAAATTTGGAAGAATTGAGGGCAGCCAGAACAACTTGTGGAAAAAAACCCTACCCTTGTTGCTTTGGTTTGGGCATCTGTACATGCCCCTTAATTATCAGAGGATCTGTATTGATGGAAGGAGTCTTATTCAAGGAAGGAAAGGATTTGAGGGAGGTAGAATAAAAGAAAATGTTCTTTCTAATAAGCTATGAAAATGTAGTGGAGAACAGGAAAATAAAAAGAGAAAAAAGCAAGGAGGGAAGATGGTGGCACAAAGGTCTACACTCAGCGACGTTACAATTTAGTGTTTGGTCAGTGGTTGATATAAATCTGTATAAAGTAAACAGAGATGGCCCAATCAGTGATAAAATAATGCAGACTATCTTCAAGATATCATATTTATTTTGAGGTCAGATTGGCATTTATAATAAAAAAGAAGTAAAGTTTAGGTATCAAGAAGGATATGCAAAAAGACAAGAGCAAGTGAGGCCTCACATGAATTTAAAACCATGGTGTAAGCATTTCCTAAACAGCAAAAATGCCTTCTCTACTACAAGAATCCCAGTAATATACTGAGATGCCAAATGTCCACCAGAACAGGTGGACATCAAAATCCAGCCTGTGATTTAGATTCAACTTTCCTGTGTGAAAGCATCAACAAAATTTCTGACATGTCAAATGCCTAAATCTTCCATTCATTGATTGGTTTGTCCAGAATGAATGAGAACTAACCCAAAGTGAACATATGTGTGCACAATAAATTCTCTCTGTAAATGTTCTAGTGAAGAGAAACGATAAAAAACTTCAATCCCACGCTTGATTACTATCAATAATACTCTTTATAGCACTGAATAATCACTAACTAATTAATCCAGACAATACCTTTGATGCAGCAGTTTAGCATTTCCCCACCGCAAGGGAAAAAAAGAGAAAAAATATAGAGGTCTAATTGTCCAGTGCCTTTGTTTATTTGTAATAAAGAAAGTGTGGACAACTAGGTACACTTAACATCACCTGTAAGTTAGTGGTTCACATTCTTTCATTATTTATTCTGATTTTGTACCTATCAAACCAGGTCTTGAGTCTCTTGGGTAATGATTTCATTGGTCCTAATATGCCATCCAGGGACATCAGAATTGTATCTGAGTTAGGCAAAAAAGATGAGCTCTTTCTCTTAGTCCTGTTCCAGTGCAGTATCAGCAAGAGTATCTGGAGAAACATATTCAAGAAATACTACTACATGAACAGGAGCTTCAAAATAATTGCACAAGTGCAGTACTTTTTTTTCTAATAGTGACTGGTCATTTTGATAAGTCAAAATATGAAATAAAGTCTTTTAAGACTGAAAAGGTCTTTCATACTTTGAATGTCTTCAGAAGTTGAAATATTTTTAAAATCTAGAAAAATAAAATTTAAAGAAAAACTATAGACACTTTGGCAAAGATGTGTGGCATATTTTTTAGTCTCGGAATCACTCTTCTGAATGACAAAATAAACATATGCAGGAAAAAGGGTTTGTATGCCAGGAATCTTGTCTGATTCCCTCCTCCAGCTATATCAGCTGCTCTAATAAAATACAGATTCCATACAGGCATTTCCCTACTTACATCATTAAAGAATCACAGCTATACAGTCATTACTCACTCCATAAAAAACATTAATGCATCCACAATCCACGTTTCCTTAAAATGTTAGTCAGATGTTTAATTATAGCTTTCATGATGAACAATAACATTTCTTAGAAAGAAAATACTTTCTTTTGGACTTCTTAAGATATAATATAAAAATAAAATATCCCCCAAACACAATTTTTTTATGAAGTATAATAGCTTGGTGTGAATTCTCTCATTTTAACCAGCTTCCTCCATTTGAATACTGTTTCTTCATTCCTTTTTGAGTTTGGCTTTGACAAAATGACTGCTTTATATTTGTTAGAAGTTTCAGTATTTATGACTTATCATACTGGTAGATGCACATCCATAATTTACTAATAGTGCAACTTAAGGATTATGAAACTTCAGGAAGCATCTAGGTTGGCCACAAAAATATGCAATAAAAACACAGCACACAGTTACACATGGTTGCCTCAAAGCAAAATACAGATGAATTCTTTCATCAGGCCATGTCCTGCTGTGTTATCCTTGGTACAGAGATAGGAGTGGGAGCTTTGACTGTGCAAGGAAAGGGGTACTGTGCACACAATAAGGAAATACCCTTCTGTTGCACCAGCAAATGGGAAATTAAATGATTGCATCTGTATCAATCAAGCAGTGTCATAGAAATGAAATCATGGTAATGGGACTGTTATCACAGGATCAATGCTGCCTGTTTTGAAATTTCTTCTGATTCACCTCATGTCCTCAGCATTTATGTGGCAGCAAAAAGCCATTATCTGTTCTATTTCAGTGACATTTACTCTTTCTCCTCATGTTCAGATGTCCATTCTTTGATGGCTCTAGTCTATCATGCTTTTCATACTCTAGCAGTTATTTACGCCAACATTTTCAACCACTTGAATGCTTAGGGTGAAAGAGGCTTTTTTTCCCTTTTCTCAAAACTTCATCACAGCTGAAATTCTGTTGGTGTAATTACATGATTGCATTTTCTTTATCCAATTGGAGGCTCCATGAAATCATATTAGTGCAGTACCATCTCCGGAGCAGGTAGAAAAGCTTTCTCGTCACTAAAACATTCCCCAAATAAACTATGGACCATAATTTAAATAAGTGACAAAAGCACTAGTCTAGTGGTAAAAGTAGTTTCTGAAAAGTACAAATGAACTCACTCAGAATTTCCAGTTGCTCACAGATTTCACTACATCTCTGTTACTTTGCTAGGATCACAGGTTTGTGTTATCAAAAAAACAAAACCAAGGTACAACTGTCACAGGCAGGGAGCAACTCTACACAGAAATCAGGGAGTGTTTTTGTATTACTTATGAAGGATGTAGGATATCTGAGAAAAATTGTATAGGCCAGATGAAAAATAGCCTTTTACTGTAATCTTCAAGGACAATGTAAAGATTAAGTATAGGATTGGAAGCCCTTAGATTATTTTTGTTCCTTGTTGAAACAGGAGGAGCATGGGTTTTTCACTGAAACTTACAATGTCAATTGTCAAAGTACAATGATGCCTTCTTCTAAACTCTGAAACTGCAGAGAATCTGGCTATGAATCTATAGTAATTATTATAGGTACTACTCTTTAAATATAGATCAATATTAAAGCATTAATATCCTCCAGAGTTAACTTGAAAGACAACACAACTCTCAAATATTCAAAATAGTGATTTAACGATAGCAAAATGACTGTTTTACTAGTATAACTACCAGTAGTAATGCTCATTTTAATTTATACAATTACAGGTGACTTATAGGGAATACAGATATTCTGTAGAGTGTACAATTTCTTTCTGACACTGACAAATTGGTTCTATGATTTTAATTATTCAAATTCAAAAGGCTAAGCCTTTGGAGGAAAAAAAAAATGACATAGCAAAAAAAGGTTGCAATTTACTCAGTGGAAGTCTGAAACACCAGGTGCAGAAGACAGACAAACAGCTTTCAGATTTTTAGTGCATTTTCTTTGCAAAAACAGGTCTTCAATCAGCACAAAAAACCTGCCCCCTCATTGAGAATGACAGCAGCAGCACAGCTGTTGCTCCAGGGAAAGAACTGAGCAAGGCAAGCTGTCAGGGGTTGTTACAGCCACTTCAGCCACCAGAGACACCTCAAAGGTAACCCCGTTACCTGAAAATGAAAACTCCCTTCAATGATACAGTGTTTATAATTTCAAATTCAACTCACTAATTATACTAATCAGACAGTTGCCATACCAAGAAAACATGAGCGAGACTAAGATGTGCAGCACAGAATATATATATGCTGGAACTGGAGTTATCAGCACAGAGACTTGGTTTGCCTGCTGCTTGCAGACTCTACAGCCACTGCTGGTGCAATCCCAATATGGTGTGAGAGAATGACAAATCAGCACAATTGAGAGGATGGATTATGGAGTGATACCATATCTCATCTGCATCTTGTGCAGATTAAGAGAAGAAGCACCACGTTCATCTCCTTTTTTAAGAAATACATAAACTTTCTTTTCCAGTTGTGGATGTCCCATCCCTGGAAATATTCAAGGCCGATGGGCTTGGAGCAAATTGGTCTAGTGGAAGGTTGGAATTAGATGATCTTTAAGGTCTCTTTCAACCCAAACCATTCTGTGATTCTCTGATTATATCTAGAAGAAACTAGCATGAAAACCTCAGATACTTTGAAGAACAGATCAGTTACAGGTTAACTATTCAAACAATTATTACAATAAGATAATGACATGTTTGCAAAGTGTATGAAGGTAAAAAAATTCAACTGCAGATGGGAAAACAAAAATGACAAATTAGGCGGCATATAAAATGGGCATGAAATAGGAAGTAAGGCTAAAACCACTGACTCTTTCCAGAAACCCTGCATGACATAGTACACTGTAAGGATTGTGATGGCCTCTATTTGATGTAGAGATGCATGACATAGAAAAAGGAACAAGATCATGCTACCACTGTAAGACATGCTATTCTCAGAACACAGTAGGCCAAAGGAGGTGTCAATGGATTTTGAACAGCACCACCAAGAACAGCAGACGTGTGATAAAGATGGCCACGTAAGAAACAATAACATGTTTACTGCACCTAGCTCAAATTTGGTACAAGATAAATTTGTTTCATTTCCAGTTCAAAATTTACAAGTGCTTGATTAGCTATATATTGTTTAAAACAATGCAACAAGGCAGTGCAGCCATCTTTTTACCTTGTTCCCATCTCTCCTTGCTAGACCAACATTCCCAGTGGGAGAGAGAAAACACCTCTTTTCTGAAGGAAACTGAGCATGTCTGACTGGGAGAAACTTCTGGACAGATGATGGGGCTGTTGATAAGAAGGGAAAAGGAGGCAGGCAACCTGTTGTGTTGTCACAGCTGGAACACTGCTCTGAGGAGTAAAAGGTTTCCTGCAGCAGTGAGCTGGCGCTGAGAATGGACAGAAAGCAAGGGAGCCTGGATCAACTGGAAAAGGAGCTGGAAGCAGAAAGGATGGGCAAGGCTTTGTTTTCAATAGGTCTCAATTAGCACACAGCAAGCCAGTACATTGAATGACTTATGATCTAGCTACAAGTTTATTTCTCTTTTACAGAACAATTTTGAAGACTTGGGAGTGTTTTGGTGTCTTTCAGCTTGCTCTCCGTGAAACCAATCCAGGTGCTTCCATTCCCAGCCTGTAGCCAACTCAAGAATATTTTGCAAAATCCAAAAGAATTCTTTATACCAAGGCAAAGTTGTCTTGAAATAAGACATGATAAAGTTGTCTAGAAACACCTTTGTCTTTCTGAAAACTCAGAATACTTAGACAATCATCTGTCAGATTTAAATGGATTGATGCCCTTTCATTTTATACTTAACAAGAATGAAAGTTTATGTTTGATTGTCATAAAAGCCTTTGATAAACATCATACACTGCTGGTCAGTATCCACTTATTAAAAGCTCACGTTTTTCTTTCACTGAAAGGATTTACAGAACCGCAAAAAATATACATGCAGTAGAAATTGGGTAGGAAAACTGTCCTTTGTCTAGGCCAAGGGAACTGTGCTTTGCACCTATACTTTCTTCTCGATTTTCTCCCATCTTCAAGGATGCATCTGAAGATGAACATTTAAACTCTGTCCATGTCAGAAAGTATCCCCATGATGCTTAGGAAAAGTGTTCTTATGGATCTTAAGTACCTGTTAATTTTGCTACAGTCTAGAAACTAAAAAAAAAATAATAAAAAAGCTGAGCAAATGTATCACTGGTGGGACATTCTTCGTGATTCAATGGTGCAATCATGAATGACAAAGATAACATACACATAAGCTCATAGAAAAAGGAACAACAGTATGTTCTACAGTAAAACAAACAACTGGCTTGGCCTCTCTTATACCAGGACAATTAGCATAAAAAAATAGCTGTGAATGTAGGCTAGCATGAGCTGTTTGCCGAGCCATCAGGATTTTTTTTTTTTAATTGAATAAACAGGAAGGTGTGGCTACAAAGTTGCTTATCACTTTCTGTATCCTAATTTGTTTAAGTCCAGCCTGGGAAACTTTGCAAAGAGCTACAGAGTTTGCAAAGACAATATTACAAGCCATCATGATCTAATGCAAGGCTGTAAGACACCAGAGTACTGCAAGACACCAGAGGTAAGAGGAATACTGCAACTCTAGTGCATCACTTTAATTTCCTCTGTCAATCAGTTTAACAAATAGACAGAGCAATGACTTATTCATGCAAACATCTTTGTTTACTTCATTAGCTAAACGTTTACCTGCTTCATGATGTTTTTGTTTTGGTTTGTGGTTGGTTTTGATTTTTTTTGGGTGGGACCCCAACAGGGCAGGTCAGAGTGGCACAGGTGATGGTGTTCCTCTTTCTTTTGTGTTTTCTAAACTAAGCCTTTCCAGCTCCTACAAATGATCTTGCGTGGTTCACAAACGACCCGTGAAAGTGATCTGATCAAAGGACGATCAGAGATTTGACAAATGCTCATACATGGGTATGAATGTGCAGCAGCTCACACAAACAGGAACATTCACACTGCGGCGTACACACTGCAGCTTCACCAACTGCTATTTCTAATAGTACAGCAGCCATTATCATAGCACATCTAACAGCACCCCTGGGAACTCCTGAATTTGATGTTTAATGCAAAGCAGCTTGCTGAAAAATCTGATCACTTCCTACTCTTTTTCCAAAAGGAAGAGAATAAAATTTAAGTTCTTAACAGCTGTTTCCCGTATACTGACAGACTGAATGCTTCTCAAACTGCTCTTACCGAAGAAGGGATGTTCAGTAAAATATGTAGATGTTCTTACACAATAGAGTGCAAATTCACAAGAAGAGGCAATAATAAGATAGTAGATGCTTGAGAATATGGGTGCATTTAGAATAATTAACCACATCTGTACAATTTTTGTCTCCAACCTGCCTGATAAAATCAACTCCTCATTCATTCACTCATTCCCACGAGAGAGATTTTAACATTCCAAATCACTAAATAGATAGCTTTATAACACCTTTTGCATGCAGAAAAGTTTCCACATGTTAAACATTTTCTTTAAAAGCCCATGTATTTTTCTCCTGGGAACAAAGATTTTTTTTTTAATATAACCAACAACAAAAAAAACCCCAAAACAACAACAACAATCAGGAAACAAAATTTAAAAAAATTTAAAAACCCTCAAAACAACCCCAAAACACTGAAACACAATTTTAATACTACAGAAAAGAAACCCAAACAAAACCAAGACCCAAACGCAATTCAAGTGGTGTGCCCTTATACTCTTGTAGCAGTATATTACATTTAATGAAGTATAAAACCCCAAAGGAACCAGAATTTTCTAGTATGTAATCAAGGCAGAAATTATTTTTTAAGCTATACAGAAGCTCAAGAACCTGGACACTAAAGCATGTTTTGCATTTCTTTGCTACACAGTGATCAATCTTATTACATATTGGATAATGATATGTATATTTTCTTATTACTGAAATTCTTATGATATTCATATTACATATTCATATGATTCATATTACTCAGACCAAGGACAACTAAGGCACGTGTCTTTTCAGGCATTAAGATGTGAAATACAGCTCAAACTGGAATTAAAGCAGTAACCCTTACAATAAACAAAATTAAATCCTAAAACCTTTGAAGCTGTGAAAAGCTTTTGATATATTAAAAAAAACCCCAGCAAAGACAAACAAGAAACCAAACTCAACACAAGCTGAGAATTAAGCATATTTTCAAGTTCAACTACGACCAACTGATTATATTGGTCTTTTCACTACTTTATTTTTATTGGGACCTTTTACCCTGGAAACCATAAGAAAACCAGTACTACATCAAATATGATCTCAGTCATCCTTTAGTATTGCTGATCTTCAATCTTAAAACCTCTGAAGCTATAACCCTTTCAAGAGCCTTTACTTATGTTCGTACTAGTGCATCTTTCCATGCTTACAGATAGTTCATTAGAAATATCTAGCAAACATGCAGCTTTTTTCAGAGAAGGAGGGGCTACTACTGATTTCATTGGTTTTATAACCAAATAAAAGAATTCAAGGAAGTCTTAGTGATGCAACTCATTTCCTAAAAAAATACCTTGATTTCTTGGAGCACATCTCAAGTCTCCTTCCATGTCCCTCTGCAGACACCTACTGTGTAAAGACTAAATACAGTTGCAGCATTCTGCTATGCCCCTGCCTCCCCTTCGTGTCTGTGCAATATTGTTCTAGCATTTCTGCTTACTTTAACATTCATTGACAGATTTCCACCTGTTCCACGATCCTTTAGGAGATGACAATTCAGGCGTGTATCCTTCTCTTTTGGGTAATGAGGGTTGTGGCCAGTTCATCATGCATTATCTTTGCTGCTCCTTCCTCCACAGAGGGAGGACACTCCACATGCTTTCCCTCCTGCATGGGTTCCCTCCCACAGAAGACAATCCCCCACCAACTTCTTCAGTGTGAGTCCTTCCCACGGGCTGCAGCCATTCACAAACTGCTCCAGATTGGGTCCTTTCCATGGGCCGCAGTCTTTCAGGAACAGCCTGCTCCAGCGGGTGTCCCCCACAGGGTCACAGTTCCTGCCACCAAACCTGCTCGGGTGTGGGCTCCTCTCTCCATGGGTCCACAGATCCTGCCAGGAGCCTGTTCCAGCACAGGCTGCCAGAGGGGCACAGCCTCCTTTGGGCACCCACCTGCTCTGCCGTGGGCTCCTCCAGGGGCTGCTGGTGGATCTCTGCTCCCCCATGGACCTCCATGGGCTGCAGGGGCGCAGCTGCTTCACCAGGAGCGGCACCAGGGGCTGCAGGGGAATCTCAGCTCCTGCACCCGGTGCGCTTACTTCTCGTCCTTTTTCACTGACCGAAGGATCTGAGGGGTTGTTCCCCTCACGTATTGTCAATCCTCTCTCCAACTGCCCATGCTGCCATACAGTAACTCTTCCCCCCTCTGTAATGGTTTTCCCCGAGGCACAACCTCCTCAGATGGATGTTGAGGTTGGCATTGGCAGGTGCACCTTGAAGCCAGCTGGCATTGGCTGTGTCAGACAGAGAAGCTTCGAGGAGATTCTAACAGAAGCCACCCTTGTAGCCCCCTGGCTACCAAAGCCTGGCTATGCAAACCAAATATACTGTCAAAGTTGCAGATAAAGTAACTCTTCTACCCACTAGGATGCTATAACATTCAACCTTGCATAAGTGAAAACATAGGTTAGCAGGTTATTGTGGCCGTAAATGGTGAAGAACTGTGGAGTTAGGAGTGACAGTTAGGTGCAGAAATTCAGCCTTCCTAAATCAAACTGTTAGTACTTTTTAGCTGCAGTTCATTCTCTGACAAATAGTCAGATATTCTTTGTGTATTTTTCCAAAATGCAGCAAAAAGGAAGCACAGAAGAAAAACCACAGCTGGGAAACACTGTAAAAATTACTAGTATTACCAGTACCAAGTAAGCAGCTGTTTTTCACCTTGTTCACACTGCAGCAGGCTCTTAAGATGGAATATAAAACGATGCAATGGAGATGTGAATTTGGGGAACATAAAGCAGATTAGGAAGACCAGTCTTCCCAGAGGGCCACTCCTAACTTCCGTGTCCTTAAGGCAGCTTTGGATACCTAACCATCTAACCTCCTTTAATGTGTACCACAGAAATGGTCACACTGTCATTGTTTATAAACGAAAGATGACTTCAGTCCATCCTTTATGAAGAATATGTGTTCTAATAAGAATTCTCAAAAAATCAACAGGAAACTACCATTTTATCAATCATTTGAGATCTTGCCTATCTATAATTTACTTCTTATTCAACAGCTAAGTACATACTATTCCTTATAACTTAAATGTCAGATATGTCCCTCTACCTAGCAATTCTCTTTGCAAGGCACTCAGCATGACTCAGATTCTGAGGGATTGGCATTCCCCTTCAGAACAGTTCTTTCAAGGTCCTCTTTCCACAGTAACAGCAGGCCTGGTCTTTTTTTCTCCAACTCCGAATGTGTTTCATCAGCATCGCCTTAAAAAGTCCAGTTTCTTGTTTCCAGATTTCTCCTCACATGTTTGGATAACTAACTTGAATATGTTTATTTCTGCATTCATGGTCTAATTTCTTCAACTGTGGCCATTATTTCATTCACCTCATTCATAAAAGACACTTTGAGACACTTCTCCCCTTGAGAAAAACTCCTGCTGCTTCAGTTTCTGATGTGACTTTAGCACACACTGATTTTAAAGGACACCACTTTCCTGCCTCCACTTTGTTCTCCATCTTATGTTATTATTCTGCTTTGTATCTTTCAAATGTGTTAACACCAAGTTTCTAAAATCATGTTTCATCTGTGAATTAACACTATATTTTTGTAATTCCAATAGCACTAAAGAAAACAGTTGACAGAAAAAGAGGAAGCACACACAAGGTGTGAATGTACTTCTGAAACAAACTGCACTTACTGCTCCCATTCAGGACTTTTAATTAATAAATCCCGAGGTGGTTCTTTGGCCTCGTGTTCTTGATAGCTGTATATTTCATTATCAGGAAAAAAGACAAATAAGACCTCAAGTTATGCATGACTTTCCACAGATGGAGCTCAGATTTCCCTTCCAAGTTACTCCCAAGACTCAATTATGGACAAAATGCTGTGACTGAAGTTTCCATGATCTTTTTCTCAGTGTCCCTTTTTCAAATTGCACATTTGATTTAACGAGTTGAACTGCTAATGTTTGCTCTGTCCTCCTGATGGGTAATGGCAATCTGTGCAGCAGTTTGGTTATTTATTTTTATAAATAAATCCCAGTTTCCACAGAGATAATAAAATGCTTTTAGAGGGGCTGGGCTACCTCCTTTTTTTTCAGAATCTGCTTTAAAAGCAAGTTTAAATGTTTTTAGTTTACAATTTCTAAGGAGCTGCAACCTATTATGATTATTCCTCCTGTCTACTACTATTTGCACTGGTGAAAACATAAAACTTGGTCTTTTAACCCCAGAAAGGAAAACAATTCATAATTTTCCAACTGTATTTTAAATGTCTTGCTTGCATATTTTATCAAATCCAACGTCGCTAGCTGCAATCTTTTCTTAAAACACCCAAACTCACTGACCTGTTTTGAGCACTTATCACTTAGCCTGAATGAAAGTCCTCCAGCTTACACATGAAATACCTCTGGTGTGGTAACTGCTTGTGTAATAGTCTTCCCTGGCTTGAACAGGATACTGTAATTGGTAGAGAGGGGTCAGATCTCCAAAATCCATTCTTTCCTCTGAGTAATTTCCAACGATTTTAAAACCAGAGTCAAAATTAAATCAAAACACTGCACAGAGCTTGCCTTGTCTCAGCCCACTTTCTTTCTTACAAAGGCACTGCAAGCTGTCATGCTTTAACCTCTAGCAAAGGTCCTTAAAAAGATTTAAAACCAAAAAAGTCAAAAGGACCCTTGTACACAATGAATCAAGAGCATGGGATGGGTGGAAGGAAAGTGGCACTAAACCTCATAAGTTAGGATGCCTGCCTCACATGGAAGTGGGAAGACATTTTATGAGCTCCTGGAGTCACCTAAATTCTACCATGAAGGATCTCCTTCCTCCTGCATGCATAGGAGCAATTGCCTGTCATATTCCCTCCCATACTCTTGCCTCCATGTGAAACAATGGCTCTGGGCTTCCACTGATAAATGACTTCCTTCAAGACAGCCAGAGGTTCCCAAAATGCCAGTGAACTTGCATACAGTGCGAGAGACCAGCCACAGTGAGAAGGCTCTGTGTGAAGCCACAAGTCCCATCCTTTCATGGAACAGGAATTGCTGCCGTTACAGAGACAAGACAACAGTTATCAAATAATGTCACAACAAACAGTGGCTCCTATCTCCTGTGGTGCACTGGTTCCTTTTAAGTCAAAGTTATTAGGAGACAGGAGGCATTGATCCCACAGGAGCTTCAACTTCAAGAGCTGCCTGGAACACTCTTGTCATAATGTGTCACCGCTTATAGAATAGCAAAAACAGTGGCATAGCATCTTCCCCAGTCTGGAAACTGGGTAGATACCACCCAGCACTAAACTACCAGTATTACACACAGTGCACTCTCAGCAGTTTCTTGATCGAACACTGAACTCTGCTAAAGCCCAGGAAATATTTGTGTTCCAGAAGAATGGCAGAATTTAGATGAATACATTTGAAGGTGCCAGACCAGCCTTACAAACGCAAAACAACACTTAAGAACAACATTTTGCCCCATATTAGACAAAGCCACTATCTGCTTTTAGCCTTCACACCCTTTGGATAGCCAATCAAGGGTACAGCAATGCAATCTGAAGAAGGCCGCAATACGGAAGAGGAGAAGCATAAAGAGGTTAACTTCAGAAGTTAATATATAAAGAATACAAATCTCCCTCCTTGGGAAAACTAATAATTATCTTAAGAACATATCCAGCCTTGAAATTCAGCAACACAAAGTCTCTGGTATTTCAGCCAGAGAAACAGAAAATATATTTTAAAATTATTTTTAGAAAATGATTAAGACTTCTGTTTATACAGTCAAAATTTTATCTCGTTCCTTGCATCTTGTACTTCATACTGGTTGATTTAAGTCTTCATAAAAATAACAGAAAACTTGAGGTAGTGTCAACATGGCAAAAGTATCTAGTCTTTTTCCTCAAGGACAAAATGTGAAAATATGAAGTAATTAACTGATTACTGATGCTAAATGAAAGTGCAGCAGAGTTAAATCTGAAGGAAGTGGGCACTGCATTGCCACCCCAGTGAAGCATGGAAATGCAGTGCTTTGCTTATTACAAGCACAAGATGTGTCCCAAAACCTCCAGCCTCTCCTTAAGATGGCAGACATGCCAGTGTACAGACTGATCACAGCAGTGAATGTGGATAAATGGGGATAACAGCTCTTTTTTCCTAAACCAAGTAGCGACAGGGCACACAAACAATTCCAACTCCACTAAAATATTAATGCCAACCTCATTTAAAAACACCATTGTACCCATTAAAATTGAAGGAAGTTTTCAGCAGAAAAAAGAACTGACAGGATCTAGCATTTTATTATAGGTATAAAGACATAACAGGAATAGGAACAAAGAAGTTTCTGCTTTATTTCAAGGTTTTCATTTAAAAATAAATAAAAATTCTTAGAAAGCCCATAAGATAATGTCCCACTGGTAAAGCTAATATAGTCTCGAGGAATTCAGGGGCAATTCCTTCTAGGCCTCACAGAGATTAAGGTATACAAGATGCAATAGACAATGGAACCTTGTAAGACCTCTAAGGTCAAACACATAAGAGAGAAGCTTCTCCTGAAGTGCTTAAGGTACACTCTATACCATTATAGGAAGATGACTTTAGCTGATAGCGTTAAAAATTGCGTTTTTAAAGCAACAGACATTCCCAGCTAGATCTCTATCGAAATAATTCCCTATGGCTGTCTTTAAGTTAGGATAGCAGCACTTGGTCCATAACACACAGAAATCATTAAAAAGCACCGTACAGACCATATTTGCTATTGTATGCATGTGTCAACATCAGCAGGATGTTGACTACCCCTTTCAGCACATACATTTTTCATTGATACCCTCTCCATATCAGCTGGGATTGATTTCTCCCACAGCACTGACAACCATTCACTTACATGTCCACAGAAAATCCTAACTGCAAACCAACACATTTGTGTGGGTTTTTTTCTAAATCTCTATATGCTTTGTGTGATGTAAAAATAATTACATTTATACCCATTTAAAGTGCAGACAGAACACTGTGTCTAATTGAGCACCTGCATGCACACACATTTCTTGTTGGCAATCTGAATGTTTGTTAAAAGGTAGCATCGTTACTTTTAGCACTATTGTTACTCTATCATCATACACAGGTCTTACTGATTCAGCACACCGCTTTGCTTATTTAATCTTTGTACTTCAAGCTTCTTAATTCATACGTTTATAAAATTACTACAAGGTTGCTGAGATATTCCTATTCAGAAGCCATTTGTTTTCCAAGAGATGCATTTCTTCCTATAAGACCCCTGAAAAACTAATTCCACAGCAATGCACAGTCTTACAAATTTTAATCCAAGTCATCTACTGCAGTAGATATACTGTACAATTTGTCTTTTGACATATTTTAAACATAACAATTCTAGGTTTACTTCCTTTTGGCATTTCACAAATTATAACTCTGAAACATGGGGGGAAAAAAAATGAAAAATCCAAAGAAAAAAAAAGAAACAAGAAAGCAAGCTTCCTAAAAAGTGACTCATGGACAGAAAATGTATAGATTTTTCAATTCAGAGCCAGCATAAAAAAAAATTCCCCACGGTAATGCGATTGCAAATGCTAATTGCATTCCAGTAAATTGCTTTACATTCATCAAACAACAATCAATGGGAGACATTGCTATCTTCTTTTATTGTAGTGATGCTGTTCTCAGCTATACAGATAAGGTATTGTCAGATAGTTATAATCTTTCCCCTTGCTATTTTTGGGGGCTTAAAATTTCAGAATAAAAATTTACACTGAAATTTAGCAATTCAGCCCAAGAGTCTTTAATTGAAAAATGTGCTAGCATATATCTTGAAGAGATAAAGGAACACTAAGACAAATATTCAAATTCAAATACATAAACTAATTCAAATCTATAATTAGAAAAGCATAAGTTATTCCAGTCTCTAAATTGCAGAGGTACTGCTCATCCAAAGCTCCTTTGAAAATAGTAGCCTTCTATTCTAAACATGCTTTTCTTTGTTTTACTTGAAGAGCAAGGTCAGAAAGTAAGCACATGTGATTTGGAGGTTACATTTGGAGCTACTGACCATGTCAGGTCATTAAGGTTTGTCCCAAATTAGCAGTCCTGTGTCTACATGTATGGTGCTCGTGTCTATAACTTTTAAAAATTTGTGTATACATTTAAACACACATGTACATGCACACAGAAATGTATGTATATGCATATAAAATAGAATTGCCAACTCTGTTTTTATTTCTGAATTTTGCCTCGATTTCAAGGGTCTCTGTTGCCATTATTTCATTCCCCAAATATCAAAATATCTTGTGCTCCATTGTCTCCCAAGACAGAAAAGTGGACATGATTCACCAGAATCATCATTCTTACATTTTCAAGTAAGAAAAATATTAACAGTGGGACAGCACAATCCATATAAATCTTGGCTATGTGAATGAGCTTAAAGCAGTAGATGATCATCATATTTTTTTTTTTAAAGAGGAAATAGAGAGAGTTAAGAGGAATATAAAATGAGCGCACAAATACTCCCAGCTATTTCTTCATACTTTTACTAAAATAAGTCCCCATAGCTAGTGAGATATTCAGAAAAGATAATAACCAAAAGGAATATCTTTTTAGTACTTGAAGTACAAGTTCTACACAGAGAGCATTGTACAGACAGGGCACATGATGCATGAATAGGAAGACTGGAGAGTGAGTATCTGCAAACACTGAAAAAAATATTACTATGAATGCGTCAGAGTGGTGAACATAGAGGAAAGATTTAATTTGCAGGATTTTCTTTTTTTGCTGTTTCTTGGATCTCTTTGCCTCCTGCTATAGAGAGCACTCTACCTTGCAAAATGCTGCTTTGGAGATGCAAGAGCACAGAGATTCTCTTCAGCTGTAGTGTCTTCTGAAGTTGAGCTAATGGCTCTACATCATGGAAACCTTCCGTGACTGGTTTTCACCTGCCTTTTTGTCCCCACTCTACTCCTTATACCCTTATACCTCAACAGATTTTGTTGTTTACTGAGACTTGCTTTGATCTATTATTTTTTAATAAAGTGCTTGAATTCTATGTATCCATCTACCCTCAAAATTTGCCACATTTCCTCGGGCGAATTTCTGCTGCTTTTCCTTTGGGAACTGCGCAGCCCGCTGGGTAGGACAGCTCAGACAAGACTGGGAAGAGAAATTTCTTTCCTATGTTGGCAGCCAGTCATTCAATCAGCTGAGCAATGTGTGAACTAGTGTCAGATCAGTGTCTCAGAAACCCTTCAATGAAAAGGGGTATTACACGAAGCTTATGTTCCTCAGGAATGAGTCTCAAAACTCAGAGACGCTCTTCCAAATGCTATTTATGCTCATCAGATTAAAACACAGCAGCTCAAGGGACACAACAGCAACAGTAGGTCAAGGAAGCCTACAGAAGGAATATAGGCTGGTGCCTCAAATTCCGAGATGCTTCAGAAGACCAAGGAGTTGTACTGAAGACAGCAGCACTTACAGTTAGGGACATGTACAGTAGTAGCAAAGAAAGGGTAAAAGAATAAAGAAAGGTAGAGGGAACAAGTAAAGGCAAGCCCCCAAAACACAGCTTCTTAAAATTCAGAATTTCGTAGGATCACAGAATGGTTTGCATTGAAACAAAACTTTAAAGATCATCTAGTAATTATATAGAACAGAAAAACTGAAAAAAGTTAGTGAGCTGAATTGCACTCAGTATAGCCAAAGATAAGTTCCAGAGCAAACAAGGGGAAGTCCACAAGGTGTAAGACTGAGGCAGTGGGAGACAGAAGCTTCACCTGCCCCTTAAGTAGTTTTGAATTGTTATATTGAATCAGTTTTAGTGGCTAACATCCACTCTGGGAGAGATTTGTTGGTTTTGCCTGCATAAGCAAAATGGTAAGTTAAAAGTCCTGATTTAACAAAACCTTTAGAGAACATCATTAAAATACCACCTTTAAAAACGTAGCTTCTTTCTAATGATTTCTTTTAAAACTTGGGTAGTTTTGGATGGTGAAAATTTACTATTTGCACTTATCTATAGTCAGTTTGTGGAAATTGAATGTAGAACTGATAAAAAACTCGCAGTAATGGGCAAATCTTGTAAGACACACTGTCTGTATTAGTTCCTGCAGTAAACAATTTTGTTTCCATAAAAATTAATTTTCTTCAGAGTTTATAGTTCAATGTTTTAAAACGGAAGTTTCTGCTGTTGGCTGTCAATTAGATTTCTGCTTTGAATTTCATGACATTTAAAACATTTATAATTTGGTTTCTATCAGCACAGACAGTGATTTTTGTCAGTATGCTTCCATACAACTGGTGTTTCCAGTAAAATTAGTTATAAAATACAATATATTCACATTTTTCATCTTACCAGATTTTCAAATTTTATATAAAACCATAGGAAGTCCTTTCCTCACAATGGAAAAGAACATTCCAGCTTTTGGTCCTGAGGCACTACATACTTATAAGATCAATTATGTGTGTTGGCATAAATAAGTTCCAGGTCTAAATGAACGAGCTAAAATGAGAACTAATATAGTAACTTTTAAAGCCCATTCAGTACATGAAATTAGTTAGCTCCCCCACTTTTACTGCCTCTAATGGGGACTATGGCTGATAATTTGTTGTATTTAGATTACCTAACATCTAAAAGAAAGAAAATAGTAATAACAATACTTCGACACCAATTCTCCAACACCATTTATAAGATGACCAGCATTAAAAATTTAGTTTTAAAATAAGGTGCTGCAAAGCTACAGTCTAATATACCCTCTAATGCACATTTTTCTATAGAAATTTTCATCTTATCAGCTGAGAATTAGCTGTTTATTAACTACATGTTTGCACCATAAAACTTCACTTTAATTAAGAAAATACCCTGACTTCCCCCAAAAGTTTACTCACTTATTTCTAAACGAGTGCTTTTGCACCTCAGCATTCATGTTATTAAAACAAATGCACAATTCCCAAAATACAGGCTGAAAACTACTTTCTCTTCATAACCTCAAAGAAATAGTCTGGAACTCAAAATACTCAAAACAAACAAAAGGATTTGTGTAATATTAGTACTGATCCAAGATTTGAAATTACTGCATGCGGAGCATACTACCCTTTTTCTCTTGCAAAATATTTAAGAGTATTCTGTACTTCAAGCGTACAAATGTTCTCACCAAGGTCAACAGCATTCTAAAAATACCAATAGTTACAGGTTGCAGTACTTAAACCTCATGGAAAACCCCTGCTGTCCACTGCAGGTCATTCTTTTCCTATTATGACACCACAGGGACCCATCTAGAAAAGCGTGGTGCACTGTTTGAGTTGCAAAGCTCTCTTCCTGCACTAGATATCTAGGCTTAAAACTCCCACAGAATCCACTACTGCATTTTCCAGATCATTATTTACATATTTTGTTCTTGTTGATGGGGAGAGAGCAGAACAGTTATTAAAGTATAGATGCAAAGTAGGCTCTTGTAATGAATATACCACAGAAATTCATTTTCATAGAACTGATTCAGTATGTCTCAGCATTGAGATGATCTCCATTTTACACTGCTTTTCCCAAAGGCTTCTACACACCTTCTAGGCAGTACAAAAAGGACCAGTTTCAGAACCACATGGCACAAATGTGTAGCATCCCTCTGTTATTCAACAAGAACTCCCTGCTTACCAAGAGCCATGTCTGAGTGGGAGACCATAAGTGCATGTGGACTTAAGAGGGAGAAGGTGTTCTTTCATGTTTATCTTCTCTCTAGAGGTCCTTTATGCAGCTTGCAACTCTGCAGGGAGAAATCTCATGAGCACTCCTCATTTACTTTATCAGCAGACACAAATGAACCAGCACAACTATTTTAAACTGAAGAGCTCCAAGGGTGGTAAAAGTTAGGCACTCAGCATCAACCAGCAGTTCAGGGGTATTGTCTCCAGTGAACACAGCTGAATTTGGAAGACTGCACCTGTCCCTGTATTAATTTCTAAGCTTCTTTAGAGATGAAATGTTGCAAATCCAAGTAATTTAAAAATTAGCTTTAACTGCTACAGAGCGTGGCCCTGGCCATCCCTCACCATCACCCACATGAAAGGCTGGGACAGAGAAGAATCATTTAAGAAAAGGCCTGGAAAACTGGATAGGCATTGGTAGCCTAGGTTCTGGCATATTGCCATTGAAGAGACTACCCCAAAGCAAATACAATAATTAAAAATCCTTGTAGCATAGACCTAAAGGTGGGAAGAAGGAACCAGAGTGTCACAGTGATCACCAGCATGAGCAATACCAGAGCTGTTGTCATACATTTTCATGTTTCAAGGTTGCAATTTGACTACACAGCATGTGCTCACACAGGGGTGCGGGGCTGGCAGACATCTCCCTGCCACTGCCACCAGCTGCTGCCAGAACAAGGACCCATTCTAAGAAAGCTGCCAAAAGGGCACAGGTTCCTGGAATTTTCTCTCAAAGTGGCATGCACGTCTTCAATCTTTTGCACAAGCCCACAAAACTATCTAGATATAAACATACTGCATATGCCAAGGCTGATTATTACTTCTGCTATGTCTTTCTTAATGTTTTCTGGGATTTATGCGAAATCCAGGTGGAAAATAGCTGTTCACTTAATCCACCTATGCTCCTTACACATGCAAACTATATACTCCTAATTTTATTCCATATGTTACAGGACTGTGGTAGGTTTACCCCAGCTGGATGCCAGGTGAACACCAAAGCTGCTTATCACTGCCCTCCTCAGCTGGACAAGGGAGAGGAAAGTAAAAAGAAAGGTTCATGGGGCAAGATAAGAACAGGGAAAGATCACTCAGCAGTTACCATCATGGGCAAAACAGACTCAGCTAGGGGAAATTAATTTATTACCAAGCAAACCTGAGCAGGAAAATGAAAAATAAAAACGAAATCATAAAACACCTTGCCTCCACCCCTTCTTTCTTCCTAGGCTCAACCTCACTGCTGATTCAATACCTCCTCCCCACCAGCCAAGCAGGGGGATGGGAATGGGGGCTGCAGTCAGTTTATCACGTGTTGTCTCTGCTGCTCCTTCCTCCTCAGTGGGAGGACTCCTCACATGCTTCTCTCACTCCAGCACGGGGTCCCTAATAGATGAGCTAGTCCTCCACCAGCTTTCTTCAGTGTGAGTCATTTCCACAGGCTGCAGTTTGTCACAAACTGCTCCAGTGTAGGTTCTTCTTGGGGTCACAAGTCCTGCCAGCAAACCTGCTCCAGTGTGGAGTCCTCTCTCCATGGGCCCACAGATCCTGGCCCGTGGACTTCTACTGGGTCACAGCCTTCTTTGAGCATCCACTTGATCTGGGGTGGGGTCCTCCATGGGCTGCAGGTGGATCTCTACTCCCCCATGGACCTCCATGGGCTGCAGGGGAACAGGTGACTCACCATGGTCTGCACCACAGGCAGCAGGGCAATCCCTGCTCTGGTGTCTGGAGCACCTCCTCTCCCTCCTTCTTCCCTGACCCTGAAGAACTCTAGCTGTTGCTGAGTCTTGACCAGCAGTGGGTCCACCTTGGAGCTTGGTATTGTCTCTGTCAATCACAGGAGAAGCTTCTGGCAGCTTCTCACAGAATCCAACCCTGTAGCCCTCCCACTACTAAAACCTTGCCACACAAACCCAACACAAGGAAATTTGCTGGCTTTTAATTTTGAAGTAATTCTTCCATCTGCTATTAACAAATATTTTCAGTAACCAGTACTACCACTGTGCTCCTTGGTTCATATCTTAACCAGAGCCTTGGTAGTACTCACATGTTCTCCCTTCAACACATGTTCATTACACATTGCTTATCTCAGGAAATTGCTCATCTGGTCTTCTATAATTTGATGGCAAATAGTTTAAGAACATGTGCTAATTTCTTCCCCCCACCTCCCAGTTCCACTGAACAACTGCACTGGCTGTCTCAATACCCGATAAAAAAATATTCCAAAATCTGCCTCCTGGCCACCACTCCCCAGACTATCATTCCCAAAAGCAACACTGAGAGGATTCTCCGATCTAGGCAAAACACACTGACAGTCACAACCCAGTCCCCTAGATAGAAAAAAGCCTCAGCGTAAGAACTAGAAGGGATATTGACTTTTCCAGCAGCAAAGCCACAAACTGTGCAGGGTCAGGGAAAGGCAGACTTCATCTTTCAGGTGGTCCCTGCAGAACAAGGCTGATGTAAGAGATTGGAATAGTTGGCACTGCTGACTAAACAGGTCTGTTGTTTTCTGGCCATGCTGAGTGGATGGAGGCCAGAGCTCTTCATACTCCACTTTTAATGAATAGTAAATTTAAAATGATTTATAAATTAATGTGCTTCCTCCCTCCTCCTCTCACACCGTAAATAATTGCAGCTTTCGATTTATCTGTGTGAGAGAAGAATTAAAGCTGGAGAGAATTGATGCTAGAGGAAAATAAGCTAAGTGGATGATGATAAAAGCAAAAAGGGGAGAATATAACATCAGCTCTGTTGATTAGCATAAGAAAGGCAAGCCTCTAAAGAATAATTCTTCATACAGTGAGAGGATGTCACCTGGGGGAAGGTGGGTGCTGAGGTGTACAAACACAGCAGTGATGTGCCTGTGCTATGTTCCTCCATCTCCCAGACGTGGTTCCCCAGCACCACTGACAGCCCCTCACTTTGACTGGTGCTGTTGGCTTTCAGACACAGGGCAGCCGGGAAGTTCAGTAGAAGCAGGGGCCTGATAAGGAAATCAGGTGCTGTAAATGAGCTCAGAAACCCCATGCCCATAAAGTGCCTGGTGCCTCATCTGCTGCACTTGCTCAAGACACCCCTGGAACAAGGAGCCAGCATTTAATAATATAATCTACTTTTGGAGAAAGGAGAGCATATAGATTATACTTCTCTTCAGACTCACTAATTGTCTAACTCAATATGAAAATGAAGCAATATACACCATATTGTATGTATGTGTGCATGCATAAATAAATGCCAAGAAACACATCATTATTCTCTGTGCTAAAATTCTAAGTTTTGCAATTATAATTACAATAACCAAGTCAAGCAGAATCTCTTAAAGAAACCCCAAGATTGTTGGTCAATGAGATTAACCTGTATACTGTTACTTCTGAAGTCAAATTTTACAAATAGCTTGTCAATACTTTAATAATAACCAAATTATTATAACATTACACTGCTTTTAGAGAATGAATACTAAAATAGTCACAGAATGGGTCATGTTGGAAGGAACCACAGTGGGTCATTTGGCCCAATCTCCCTGCCCAGGCAGGGTCATTCTAGAGCTCATTGAACAGGATTGTGTTCAGGCAGTTCCTGAATATCTCCAGTTGTGGAGACAGAGACTCCACAACCTCTTAGGGCAAGCTCTTCCAGGGCTGAGTAGGGGGGCAGGATCACTTCCCTCAACCTGCTGGGAATGCTCTTCCAGTGCACCTCAGGATACCGTTGACCTTCTTGGCCACAAGGGCACACTGCTGGCTCATGGACAGCTTGTTGTCACAGGACCCCCAAGTCCTTCTCTCCAGAGTTGCTTTCCAGGAGGTCAGCTCCAGCCTGTACTGGTGCCTGGGATTATTCATCCTAAGGTGTAGGACCCCACATTTGCCTTTACTGAACTTCAAACAGTTCCTCTCTGCTCATCTGTCCAACCTGTCAAGATCCTTCTGAAGGCCTGCACAGCCCTCTGGGGGATTGGTGACTCCTCCCAGCTTTGTGACAATAGTAATTAAAACAAAAACAAACCTCACAGTTTGAAACCTAATATGCCCTGGTGTTTCCATCTTTGTGATAAAATTATATGAAGGAGAGGGGCTGGCCGGTACATAAGATGTCAATTGAAGGTATAACAGATTTAAATATGTAAAAAGGCTGCATCAATCAGGAGAATTAACTGCTCTCTCAATCCACTGCAGACAAGTAGCAAGGAGGCCTTCAAATGCTGTGAAGAAGTTTTAAGTTGCCTGGATGTATGGTCATACTCATATGTGTATAGATATATGTGTGTATGTCCTACTGACAAACACACAGAAGTACCATAACAGATTGCCTGGAAATGTTATATGGGCTCTGACATCAGAGGCTTTCAAGATCCTACAAGTGAGACGGATGAAGATATGATGATTTCCAGGGACAGAATGATTGACTAGATGAGCATCAATCACCCTTTTTCTATGATTTACACATCTAAAGAAGATTTTTTCCATTTGTATGCTACATCTTTTCTATTTGCAGTGATGCAACAGATGACAAAGGAAACAACAAAGAATAAAGACCTAGTACAAAGCACAAAGGGATCACACAAAGGGGAACATTTGCAACTCTCTACTCATTGCATCTATCAATGAGCAGAAACAGTTAATGGCATAAAACTTTCGCTTCCATGACAAGGGAAGCCCTAGCTTTCTAGAAGGAGCACAAGTGTGTTAGGAGGCAGGCTCTCAGCTAACCTCTGTGCATAAAGAAAAGAAGGGTTGGGAGAAGGGAAAGAAGGAGTAGGGAAGAATCAACACAACAGTAATTCATAATATTATCGTAAGCAAATGGGAAACTTAATATGGAAATTACTTAATGTCACTTGGATAATACATGATCAAGTGAGAGGCTGCTGCTTCCAAGCAAGCACATGAATGATTAAAGCCCTAGAAGCACATTCACACAAAAACTCTTTTATACAGTTAACATGAAGAAAAAGTACATGGAGAAAAATTCTGTGTAAAACCTTTAATTCCCATCTCCAAACTGACAGCATTACTTTAAATGGGAATATAGTTTTTGGTAGTTTAAGGATCACATAATCAACAGGAAGGAAAACAGCACAAAAAACTACCATGACTTTATCACTTGGCTATGACTAGTGATTAATTGAAAAGGGTTCCCAGTAGATTAGCACTAAAACCTGAAATATCTCAGGCAATGCCAAGACCTTGTCCACGATTCTCCTTTTTTTTTTTTTTTTGTAAGACTGCTACATTCCTCACTTTCCTAATAAAAAGAGTTTCTTCAGTGTACTGTCAGCAGAGACTCTCCACCATGAAAAAAAACATGCCAGAAGATTTTCTTTTTTCTTTTAGTGGGGTTTGAAACTGATATAAAAGAAAACAAAACAAAAAACCCCAAACAATAAACAAACCACTTTTAAATGAGTGAAAACACACTACGCTAGAGAATCGGAAGGCAATAAACTTTAGCTCCTGTTGCAATTACCACTGCAAACAATACACATAAAACCTGTCTATTCCATGAAACAAAGTACCAAAATGCACCTTGAAACATTATTGCTAAATAGAGCCTTAATAAGAATTTTGTCCAAAGAATTTTTTTTGGTTCAAACAGAATCACTAGAGCTGTTACCATACATTACAGATTTAGACTTCTCTGTTTTAATAAAGAGACCCATGGTTATAACTGTGTGATTCTCTAGCAGAGAAAAGCCTATTAATCAAAATGCTGTTTTGATGGGCTGTGCAAACAAATAGCAGTGAAGTTATGCTTAGTATGGCTATGGTGCATGAAAACCTGCTCCCAGAACAGCTGGAATAAAGAATTATTCATTTACCGTTTCTAATCACATTCAGCATCTAGAATGAAAATCTGATGTTTGTTAATTGCTTTGAGTATGTTATTTCATTTTTCAAAACCCTATAACACCACATTGACATTATTGGCACCGTTTCACATCTATAGCATTCATTCTTTCAAAATAAAATTTTTATTACCCCTTGCTTTGTACAGGAAAAACCTACCTTAGAAAAAGGATACAAGAATGACTTCAAAATATGCTCAGTAACAAGTTTTCATCTTTTCTGAAATGTAAAAAGGCAAACCCTATGGGTAAAAATCACCCTATTTCTCATGCATAAAACCTAACAGGCAAGAAAAGCAGTGTGAGTCCGCTATGCAGGAAGAGAGGATTAGTCTCTCAGGGCTCCTGCAGATCAACAACATTTAAAATGATTTGGGTGTAAACTCAGGTCTGGATCACCAGATCTCAACAGGGATGTTGCAAGGAGAAATTCATCTCAGATGAGGTCTCAGTTGAAAATGTGAGAAATTACTCTAATTACTTTAAGAGGCGACTAGCAGGAGCCCGAGCCCAGGTGGAAATAGCAGGGGAATTCACTTTTGTTAACCAAGCAGCCAAGTTCAACACCTCCAAAGGAAAAAATTGATTTATATATTCTTTCAAGAATACAAATATTATGCATGTACACCAAGCTCTGTTTATTTTAACATCTATGGACAACAGCTGCAGAAACGAGACCTGATCTCCCTCACAGGAAGTTATGCACTTGTGTTTTCAACTTTAAGTACAGAATTGTTTTGGTTCTGCTCTCCTTGACAGAAATTATTGCAGCAACTATTGGTCATACGCACATCATGATTTCTTCTTAAGTGTACTTTGGATAAATACTCTTGCCTTAAATTAATCTGAACAGGGTAATTTTTATACATTGTAGTTCCATTACTCAAGAACTAAGCTCTCCTCTTATTAAAATCATGTTTTGGCCTTATTTTTCCCTAACACTTTCAGAAATGCAGAAGTAAACTTCATAACAACCTAATTCCTAGGTAACTGTTAAGGTCTAAGAAAAATTTTAAAGGATGTACAACATGTAGCACCTTCTGACCATTTAAGTAAGGCAGGAAACTGTCATTAGGGACTGATTTTTACAGCACTTTACTTTCTTAATTCCTTGTGACCAACTTCTTTAGACATACTGGTGAATGATCACCAGTAACGTGCAGACTTGGCTACTCCAAAATGTAACAATGAAGTACAAAAAGTAAGGACACTGCAGAGCTTTTAACCAGCACTCCTCCTTGCCCTCCTGCTTCTAAAGTCCTTAACAAAATACATGTTCCTTTGTCTGTGCATTTATGACCTCTTACTTCCCACTTGTCCGCTAAGCATCGTCATTTCTCCTGTGACTTTTTCTTAGAATGAGCTAACCATTCTGTATCAGCTTGGACTGATTTGGAAATAATCACTATTGCTTAAATCATGATGAAATTACAGCTACAAATCTTGTCCCACCATGTCATTTTAACATCTACTACAAAGTTAGCCAGGGCTTGTCTACCTGACAAAATGTTGTATCAGCAAAGTGTGAATTTCAGGTTCTATACTTACATATGTTCACATATCCTTTTGTGGGCACTTGCACTTTATGATTTTTTATGTGGTTTGAAAAGAGATTTAGTATGTAAACCCGGAAGTAGAGGTATGTAGGTGTGTAATAATGCTTAATTCCATTACTGAGCTGGTTTCTTAAGTCATATACATAGTACCAGGGTTAGTAAAAGGTTTAAAGTTTTTTTTTTTTTCTTTACAAGTACTCTCTACTTTGGATTTTGTTTCCCAGACATATCAACCTACACGGAAACACAAAGCACTACAAAACACTACAAAAACATGGCACATTTTCTTCCATCATGCAATGCCTATCTTGTTACTATCTTATCTGATGCCTGAACTTTTTCCCATCTCCTAAAACTCGTACTTTCTACATACCTACATGTTTTTTACAAAATGTTAAAAGCTTTTCTTCACTAAGCAAAATGTTTTATCTAATTATTGTGTTTTTCACTAGATTTCCTCAGTTTCCTGCCAATATGCTGTGGACCATGGCTCTCCAGTGTCTCTTCACAGTCCACACTTGGGTAAAGCATTTTACAATTACCATCACTAAAAGGGAGATAAGAATCAGATTCTGTGTTCATAGAAGAATCTGTTTTGTCAATGAAAGCATTTCTCCAATAGATTACTATCTTCCATTTCTAAGAAACAAACTTGAAAAGAAAGAAAGCCACTGAAGATGGTTGTACTTCCATTTTTTTCTTAATATACCATGTGTTGTGGGGTATGATATTATCTGAAACAGATCTGAATATTATTCATATCAAAATTATGCTCTTTTTTGCATTTTTAATATTAAAAGGCTCTCTCGACAATTCACAGTTCATCACACATTGAATACCACATCTAATCTTCTGGCTTAGAAATGTATTCATCATGCAACAGTGGACAGATATTGCTTAAGGATTGTTCATAACACATTTTTAAGGTATCCTTTGGAGCAACTAATTAAAAATATAAAAGGACCAAACTAAAATAAAAACAGCAGGCACATCCATATATCCGGTTTTTAACATTTGATCTGTTTTTCCTACAGAAATTCTTGCTGTAGCATCTACAGAAAAATTCTACTTCATTTTAAAGACAAATGATCAATATGTGGTCACAACCCCCTCTGGAAGTGGAGAACACTCTCCCTAAACAAAGCACTTTTTTGGGCTTGGTTCCTTAAACTTATCCCAATCTAGCAAACAACCTAAGCTTGTTAATAAAGTTAAGTACCCAAGTAGTCCTGATGCAAGTGATTTCGTACCTAAAACACGAGGTGAGGGAACTGCTAGGTGTATAAAGCAGCATCCGTAAGTGCCTTAGTGGACTGTGTCCAGGCAGCTTATCTCCTGCACAGCTTGAAGAGTCTGCATCCTGTTTGAAAACCTTCCTTTTACACATTTACTTGCTGAAGATTATCAGCTGTATTATTCAATTATGAAATATTTGAAACACTTGGGGGGGAAAAAAGCAAACAAAAAACCATAGCATAATATTACCCGGAGACACCAAGCTATTCCTGTTTATCAGAGCTTGCCTCCTTTTGGAAAGCATGTGACACATATTAAAATTCTCTGCAAAGCCTTTGCCATAATAATCTTGCAGAAACAACCATCAATTCCTCAAACTAATGCATTTCTCCCCTCAGAGATCCCTTACACAAATACTGTGCTTTTACATATCGTCTCTAGGCAGCAGTGAAGCACTTCTGCCCTATTAATCACTATTTGTTTAAATTATTTTGAATTAAAAAAAAACAAACAAACAACCAAATCATGCTAAATATTCTTTTCTTTGTGGCAGCGTATATCTAGTACTCACAATTTTACATCTCAACAGTAGATGCACGCAAGTTTAGTCAGACTCTGGAGCAGTGGATATAAAACACCATTTTAAAATCATGAGTAAAATCATGTCACCAAGTCCCATAAACCCTTTAATACCTTGGCAACCATAGTCAGTTCAGAGTAACTCAAGAAAAAATTCCTGTCCTGGTGGCCCATGGTCTGAAGGGAACTATAAATACTAAGATAATCAAATTGTTAAACAATTGAATTTGTCTTTAAAGAGGCTGACCATATGAAACATATTGATCTTCTAGAAATATATTTTAGCCAAATTCTTATTTCACCAGGTTATATTCTGAGCCTTTATAAAAGGTACTCCAGGAAAGTATAAATTAATGTATCTTCTGCAGCCTTCAGTAAAGCTCTTCAGAGTTATTCCAGATAACAACTGGGTCTTAAAATCCTTTTCCTTTGAACAAGATTTTTAACAAGATTTATCTAATTCAGCTGTAGTCTTTTATATGAGCAAAAGAGTCCCATCAACATTTACTTTCTAGGTTTCATTTTATGAGAAACTCACACGTTATATAAAATTTATACAAGCAAGTTCAGTAAATTACATCCCCGCATTTGACACTGAAACGCTCGGACTCGAGTACTTGAAACCTCCAAATCTATTCCTTGAAAATACATCTTTCCACAGCAGTCTTAGTGAGCTTAATAGCCTTTTGTCAGTCTAGAGTATTCATATACTTTGTGTTACTAGCAACCTTTACCCAGGCAGATATTACAAAAACAACAGCAATAGTTAAAATCCTCTGTGGTACATTACCTCCATTGCAATGTATGGGAGACAGCACAGTGAAGTGGTACGTACACATCAACATCATCAAACAATTCCAGCCCTACTGAAGTAAGTGTGATCCTAATGGAAAGGATTTTATATGGATTTTTCCTTTTAAAGGAACTGTGCTGAAATTCAGACTGAATGAACTACACTGGGGTCCAGGACTGTTGTAGCAGCTTTATGTTGCTCAGAGAAAAAGGCATAGTGACAGTAGTTACAAATCCATTAGTAAATTATAGAAGTTAAAACCACAGCCATACAACCAGACAAGAGGAAAAAAAGCCAAAAATGCAAGGAAGTGCAGGAGAACTTTTCATAAATCAGATGTTCAATAACATATTCATGACTAATACATGTTCTGTGCTGTAGAGTGTTGGTTTTTTTCATTTGGTTGGTTTCTTTTATTTTCTTTTTTTTGGTTGTGGTTTTTTTTTTTTTTTTTTTTAATGTATATCATTAAAAAAGCATTAAATTGAATGGAGCTGTGCCAGTTTATACTAGCTGCATATATTTGGCTGCCGAATATCAAGACAGAAATAACAGAAGAGCACCAGATCAGACATTCCTTCCTCCAAGATGCACCAATTCCAACACGTGAGGCCACGACCAGTTAGACACATGATCTCTGAACCTGAGCTCATTTCTGAATTATTATCAGGCTGATGATGGCTTGTGGTGCAAAGAACAATCCTGATCAGCATAGCCAATGCTGAATGCATCCATTTTTAAGAAAGATGAATCTACATGTTTTTCCAGGTTATACATCTGCCTCTCTACTTTCTATCTTCCCATTTACCCAGAAAATACAAACTTCTCTCTATGACATATTTGTGGGTGAGCTCAGAGCAGCTCAACAAAAAGTACTAGTTAAGATGCTGACTGCGTGTTAGATATTGTATATACAACTATAATTGGGAACACATTGATTCATCTGCATAAAATGTCATCTACCAATTATTTAACTTAGGGCAGCTAGAAATTGATTTGATTATAGAGAAATACGTAGAAAGACATTTTCTTCTTGGCTTTATTTCTTTCTCATCTTGTTTTCCTCTTGCCACAAAAAAATTTGAAGCCTGTTAACCCTTTCCTTCACAACAGATTCCTCTCCCTTTTAAAAAGCAAGCAGGTTCTTCCCCAGTGGAATTTTACTGTATTTCAGAATGGGTAATGGCAATAATACAGTGCTTAAGCCATTCACAGAACATTATTTGTAGTCAGCCAGCCAGGTTCCCAAGATCTAAAGATGACTCCTTTTCTAGCTTTTCTAGCACTAAGAATTTCCTCAGACACAGTCTCAGAAGGATGACTGTTGTGTTCTGAGTAACCTTCATTGTTCGAGGCTTTTAGGCGCGAACAAATTGGCACCTTGGAGCTGATTTCCTCAGTTGTTTTGTGTGTGTGTGCGTACGCTTGTGTGGTGGTAGACAAACCAGTGTTTCTGTCTGGTTGGCTTCTTAGGTCTTTTTGATGTGCCATCTGTGTCCTGATAAACTGAACTCACATGTTTTAGACACAGAAACAGCACACAAACCTGTTCAAGGAGATGAATAACACCCAGATTCAAGTGCTTCTTAATGATACAAATGGAAACGCTGTAGACAAGAGCAAAGCCTCATAACAGAGCAATGTTCTGAAACCAAGCTCAAAACCAAACAACACACCAACAAAAACAACACAATTACCACATCAGTGGCCAAAAGGAGTATACAGCTTGGTCATCATGTGGTACAGCCAATCCCACAGTCTTTGAAAATCCCTGTGCAAAAACAGTGGAAAACCATCTAAGAGAAGGAAATATAGCTAGGACAAAATAAAGTACTATAATGTCATGAGAAGCCACTCCAGCTTCAAGTACCAGTTCCATGCATTTTTGAGGAAGCTCTACATTTAACGTAAACATACTATATCCTGAAATGACTCACTACTGCATATTTTGACTGAAATACACTGTTTTTTTGCCAAGAAAAGGTTTTTTTATAGACTATAGGTTATGAACATAACAGATGATACAGACTTTAGATTGGATGGTATGATTTTATAGCACACTATGTTGTTATGTTCTGGCACTTCAAAAGGATTGATTTTTTTTTTCCCAAGTCTCCTGTTTAGCTGGAGGGCACGCAGATATATTTTGCAAGCAAAAGGGTTAATAGATTCAACCTTTTGAGAAATGTACTCTTCACATGCATATAATACGATGGATAGTTAACTGCATGCACATTGGTAAACAGAGGTGAAAAACAAATTAATTGGAAGGTATAGAGTTTATTGTTTGTTCTCTGTTTGATAGATGGATCTCATTATTTTCATTGGACAGAAAAAGCTGTAACAGTTTCTAGAGAAAAGAGAAGTGGCAGCTCCAGGAAACTGCTTACAGATGGACACCCAGCAGGCTAAAAATATTACTTCTGTCCACCTCATCAATAAACTGCCTCCATGCAGAATGGCAATTATTCTTTTCCTGCTCATGTTGCCCTTTGTGAAGCGTGAGGACTATTATTGATAGCAGGGTATGGAGTACAAAATATATACAGTAACTCAAACTCATTTACTATGGTAAATCCATACTGGGTAGCAATGATGCCTTTTATGCCATTATTTAAAGTGGCAGTGTGCACTTATCAATGTCCAAAAGGATTAAGTTGATTCTGTATTTTGCTACTGGCCTATTAATGATTAATGATACACAGTTATTATTTGCCTGTGTTAGACATAGCGCATTCTGAGCTGAAAGAAAAAGAGAACTCTGTATTATGTCTTTAATGGATTAAAATTTTGCAAGCAGCAGGATTTTCTGATCTTTCTTTCACCCCAACACACACAGAGGGACAGATCCTAACTCTACATAACCTGGAGAAGACAGGTACCCTCAGATAAAGGCAACAGGACTAAAGTGTGCTTTTCTGGGGTGTCGGCAGTGCTGTCACCCAGCCCTGACTGTGGGGTGGAACAAGTCTCATGCAATGCGAAAAGCGACAAGATCCTGGGAGCAAAAGCTGTTTGAGAGAGTGACCACATATATTTTCTGTATGGATTGCTGACATGCACAAATGGCTTATTATACATTTACAGTCTACCTTTTCACCCAAATACATTTTCTGAATGAACAACAAATTGAGCTTATTCTATATGAAGTGTGATCAGTGTTCCTTATAGGAATCCATATGGATCTGCTGACTACCCAGATGAACTTCATGTGAGAGAGGCTAGCAAAGTTTTCAATATTTAAATGTCAATTTCTATCTAGCACATGAACTGTAAACTGAGAAATACTAAAGGCATGTTGCTTAAATATACCATACCCATGCAAAGGAGAATAATTAAGGTCCAGAAATACTGTAAGAGCTTCAGTGTGCCTGAGGATAGGACATTTCTGACCATAAATTTGGTTAGATGGACACTTGATCTTATTCATCCTAGAAGATCTTTTCCTTTTTCAGCAAGTGAGCTATGTGACAGGAAATGTTAATTTGATCCATAACAAAACCATTGCTTCATGAAGTCCAAGGTGAACTGCCCTTCAGAAATGAAGAAAGTTAAGATAATTAGAAAAATTGGAAATTAATTCAATGCAGAGCTTAAAGCAGATATAGAGGGCTGCATCCAGAAACCACTAAAGTCTGTGGAAATACTGAATGAAGTACAGTCATGCATCAGCTTGCTGTTTCAGAGAGAATTTCCCTACAGACACAGAGTTACACCTATGTTGCTGGTGTTGCTATTACTATTGACATCTATCCCTTACAAAGATTCTTTCACCTGTGGCGTTTATAGAAATTTGTAAGTGGAATGAAATATTCTGTATTTCAGGTTATTAAAAAATGCATGAAATTACCTCTTTCTATTTCTGATCTCAGCAGCCCTGTTGCTTTGTCAGGGGTCACACTCAGTCAGGGGACCTACACCTCCACTAGATGAGTCATATTTAACTTTGTTTATCTGTGTTAGTACCTAAGAAGCCCACCTCAGCAGCTGTTTTGTATATGCACACAAACCTCCTTTACCACACTCATTGTGTAGAATAAAAAAATCTTTGGTTGTTCATTGTCACCTGACTACCACAAATGTACAGAGCCCAAAGACTGATGGCAGCTATGCTTGTGGAACAGTCAAGGTGATACCACTAAAGAGTGATCTGCTTGGAAAATAAGGACACAATAGCATACACTTGTTAATACATTCAATGTTGTCTACTTAATGACCTGGAAGTCACTGCTGTATTTCCATTTCATCCAGTAGTTTCAATGTATTAGTAGAAAGTAAAACATGAAGTTTCACTACATATATGTGCCAAAATAAAGTCTCTATGCTTTAGAACTTTCATAAAACTAACCAGCATCATGTCTTCTGAACACAATTCAAATATGACTAAAAAAAAACAAAACCTTTTAACACCTTTGACAGAAAACACTTCTGTGTTGTCCTCTTGATGACTAACATTTAAGATTCCTTCTTAAAAATAATCTCACATACTCAGAAGAGGTATGTCTCAAAAAGAGACACTGTATGCTCTCTTTTCCTAGACCCAAACAGAAATTACAATTGCACAAACATATTAATCGCTGCCATTTCCCAAATTTCTAAGAACTGGTAAATTCACAAATGCATGGCCAGTACTACAGAATTAAAAATATATTTAAAAGCTCAAAAACCAAAACCACCAAAAACCACCAAAACCCTACCAAAACCATTAAAGTGTGCACATTTCCCAGCTATTTTCCAGAACCTGTTTTGGACTCAGAGCTCTGCAGGATCTGGAAAGTAAGGCTACTGGTTTACTTATTAAAATTTTACAGTAGGTCTTCATTCAAAAGTATTTTTACTGCCCAGAATGACATTCAGTCTACAGTGAAGTGATATGTCTAATTTGTATTGAAGATACTAATTTCTAGTAAAAAACCCCTCAAAACTATAATTTTAGAGGGTTTTGTTTGTTTGTGGTTTTGGTGTGGTGTTTTTTGTTTGTCTTTGTTTCATTTTTAAGGACACAAATGCTGCCTAATAGGCATCATCTATTTTCCTTTACTGTCGTCTGGGCTATCATCAAACCAATAAGCAAAATGTGGATAATATCAGTAAAATCTACAGTTACTGGAAAATTCACTAGCTTTGTGTATTATCTAGAAGAAAAAAATTTAAGTCTCTCTCTTTTAGAGCTACTGTTACATCACTACGTCAGTCTTGTAGTAATGCACATTACCATGGTTCAGTGTTGGATTATTTTACCAAAGTACTTTTTCATCAAGATTTCACAGTCTTGCTCTAGTAGGAGAAAAACGTGAGTAGATTTTTAAGGGTTTGTTCCCTCCTTAAATGAAGCACCTCACACTGCTTTAAACTGAATATTTCTCGTGTCCATGCACTAAATGCTCTGCTAGTTTTTATGACACTACTTGTCTCACAAGTAAAATCAGGCTACTGGTCTTAGCATTCTTACTGTTCTCCACATATGGTTATCTCCTTTATGACCTAGATGAATTATTTTTGCTCCCTATCTTCCATGTGTTAATGAACATCTTTGTTTAATTTTATTCACAGTCACGGCAGCTTCTATTATTCATCCAAGCCTAGAAAGGCAAGTTATTTACCTATAAGCAGAGACTTTTCCCAGCAAGTTTACAAGCACACATATAAATTAGAGTTATTATTTTGACCATGCAATAAAGTTTCCTTAGACTTCTCTAATCACTTTTAGAATTATACTGTAATGAAAATCTATTAATCTTAGGATGCTTTACACACTACAAAAGTAGAATTTCTAAAGTAACTAACAGATCAGGGCAGGAAGGTGTGGAGAATTAGCCTTTCACTATATCTAAATAAGATAGATAATGAATGAGCAGCCAAAATATGCTTTAAAAAAAGTTATTTCCTTGTATTTATGTGATGATTCTTTGGTTTATCTGTGTCCTGGTTCTGGCCAGGACAGGGTTCATTTCTGCAGCAGCCAGGAGGGTGCATGGCTTGGACATTATTCTATCCCACCTCACATCATTGTCAGGTGCGGAGAGAAGCGGTTCCCTCTGGCTGAGTGGGCCTGGCAGAGGGAGCCATCGGGTACTGCCAGTTGTTGGAGGAATTAGCAATAATATTATTCCATATTCCTTGTGTGTATCTAGATATCTATAGAAAGGAGAGCCCTCGCTGGCTAAATGTTGCCTTCTGTTGCATTTGCAATGAGATAAACGGAACATAGGCACACACTGGATTCTCATGACAATGCCAACATGTTTTACATACTATTTACATATTGGGTGGGGAGAAACAGACAAAAAAGGAAAGTAATTTGTGTAGCAACCCTGATCTCTGTTTAGTTATTTTGAAAGTTATATTGTATCAATTCTGAGTTCTTAAAAGTGAGTTAAATGCAATATAAGAAGAGTAAGCTGAAACACTATAATCACTACCACCATAAAAGAACCACTTAGCCTCATTTTTAAGCCTCTGAATGAGACAAAAGTTACTAGATTACCATGCCTATTTTCTGTCAGTAAAGAATTACACTCTTGTGCTTGAGGTTTGCAGTAGTTATTCAGACAAGAACAAACATGTATGATAACAAAAAGTAGAAACTGATTCATTTCATCCAAACAGACACAACCCAAAGTATGAATGTCACTGCCAGTATTATTTAATCTTTCTGAAAGATTGCAATAAGCCATTAGCACTGTAGTATATTTCCATGAGCCCATATCTCTCTGCTACCAACCACCACCACGAACCAGGCCTGGCTTTCTGTTGAACAGAGAAAGCCCATGGGCCAGTGCCTTGCCATTTCATGTGTGTCCATGGAATATAGCCCTAGGCCCTAAAAGAGTATTTTCATTTTGTATGGCATGGCAAATCAAGTATGCTAATTTTTTACTCCCCTTTGTCATTTTTTAGTTAATTACAGATATAAGAAGCTTCCTGAAAGGGCATCTATAGAGAAAAAGGGAGATTAGGAGGAAAACTATATCCTACAGAGGTATTCTCAGATATCCTGAGACTGTCCATCTCAGATGCTAAAGAGCTTGGCTGTATGCACTAGAGCCATATTGAAGGCCAACTGAAGCTTTTCTAAAGACAGCAGAATGTAACTATGAGTGTTACCCCCTAGGGGAAAAAGCAAACAAATAAACAAACTAAAACCCCTTCAGCTATGTGAATTCAAAAGCAAGTACAATTGCCCAGTAGGATACATCCTCAGTTTATCGTAGTTGCTGAGCTCTCTCAGAACTTCAAAGAGAAAACTAAAAAAAAAAAAAAAATATTCACACAGCACCAGGAAATGCCACTTTAGTCAAATGTTAAAATCCTTATTCTCACTGGAAGTCAAAAATTTTTCACAAAGTCTTTAACAAATACACAATAGTATTTTCTATATAAGAAAGTGAGAAAAAACTCAAAGTGGAAAAGAATCAGCAGATTTTGTTACAGGCCACAGTCCAAAAACTTCCTACTATTGGCCAAGATGTATATTGCAGCTAAGGAACTCTAAAAGTTTGACAGGAGCAAGGAACATGTCACATTCATAGGTGTCTGAATTGAAAACTACCAGAACACAATTTTATTCACTTATGTATCCCTTAACATAGTGAAACAAATGATGGAAAAGATCCTGATCCCTTTAACCCTCCAAATTAGTCCCAGGAAGAGAAGCAGTCATTCAGTGGGTGCCAAGGATCAAACAGTATATGGCCTGCAAACTGGGATGTCTTCTGACTGCCCAAAAGTAGCTGTAAGAATAGCAGTGTCACATGTTATTAATATGATGCAATATGTAATTTGAAAGGATTATAAAATGAAGAAACAGCTTCCTCAACTACCCATATTAATGATAAATGACCATTTTGCCATAATGCCACTTCCCTGCATAAAACTGAAATAAGTGAACACTGTCACTTTGATAATTAGTCATAAGTAAAAGATATTAAACATGCCAAGCTTGAATATTTTACTATGCTAGGCAGACAAAAATTAATTACTGATGATGATATCAATACATAATTATTGAATTTAATTTATAAATATGGAAATTATAACTCATAAAACTGGTAAAACTCCTATATCTCTGTTTTGCCTAAGTAGTAGGAAACAGAAATAAAAGTACTTTCAGCAGTTTTATAAGTACAAAAAAAGCTCTTGGGAGCCTTTTTTGAAGTAAGCACACATGGATCAAGGCACCAATGGTCCCTCTAATCCAAATATTTGCCAGATACCACTGCTTTCCCTTGAAATCTTCCAGCTGCTGATGAGTCAGCTTTTGAGCTATGAACTAATAGCACCATTCCCTTTTTCAGTATTAGAAAAGCGATACTGCCTGTTCTTAAAATGTTTGTTGGATTGTAAGCACTAGTAACTATTAAATGCTTGTACAGAAAACATTCCTTTCTCATGTTATCCCTCTTCATCTGTGAAACTTCTTGGTCTTTGCCACACAAAATTCAGACATAGCATTTGATCTTTGTGCTTTATGAAGAGCATTCTTGTGCTAATTACATGTCATGCTTTTCATGCAGACCTTGCAAGACCTACAATCATCAATTTGTACTTCACAGTATTTTCTTTCTTTTGCAGCAAATGTCTAAACAGAAACAAATGTGAAAATTCTTCCCTAAGCTTCATCCATGAAGGTCTAATAATGCATATAAAATGACTTTTTAATTTACTATTTGAAGATTTCTTTTATTTAATGATTCTTTTCTATTGGCAAGTTTTTCTATCACTCAAGTTACTCTTGAGTAGTTGTTATCAGTTGACACCACAAAAAATACTTTGCAAAGGGATATAAACCACCACTGATGGACAATAAGCCACTTTAACCGTTTTTGACAGAAAATACCATTCATTTTGGGCACACATCCCAACCAACCAAAACCACCAAGAGGTTCAGAGACACGCGCTCAGAGACATTAGCAATTGACACAAGAGCAGTTATACTTGACTGAGTATATGTGGGTATATTAATGGTATTAAGTTACCTGAAGACCTCTGTAGTTCCTGTGTTTTTCTGCTTTGAAAATCACTAATCCTAATTAGTTACTGAGTTCTGCTCTTTCCAACGAGGTGCTGTTCCTCAGCAACAGAAACTGAGTACTAGAAACAAAATATGAAGGGCACTGAAGTCATGCAAGTCATTATTTTACATAGAGCAAAAGCATTTCCCCATGTAGACACTACTGGAGGCAAGCTGAAGTTTCAAATGATGCTGTGTGTGTATTAAAATAACTCATTGTTATTGTTACTCAGTTACACTAGGTTACCCCCTGAGTCACACTAGGTGCTGAGGAATACCTCTGCAGAGTGTGGAAAATTTGAGGGAGTAGACAATCACAAAGATTTCAGAAAAACATCAGAAGTTGATGACCCCATTGTTCTCACACACAAATATAGTCTAGCTCCACTTTAATCCACAATTTTATTGTGAAGGTTATCAGAGTTATGGGGTGGTATGAATGGCATGTGTTATATTTCAGTGATAGTAACTTTGAAAAAAGAAAAAAAAAATCAAAGTTCATTTGATAATCTGATCTTCATTTACCAAATGAGGTCCCACTTATATTCACTAATAAACATATTTGCATTCTTCTTTGAGACCCCATTGTAGGCAAGGCTTTTGTAGCTTCCTCTAACTGTTTATGATATTAAAGCAGTTCTTCAGTTGTGAAAGCTCCAGTGCCCTCAGTTTAAGTGATCACTATAGAGAGTAACAAATTGAAGCTTTTGACTAGATAGCAAGAGGGAAAACAATCAACCTACAGGGAAATAATGCTTTAATACATGGTAGGAAGGGAAAAAAAGATAATCACCTACAAGAAGAAATGGAGTAATTTCATCTGCAGTTTTGTAGCTCAGTATTTTCAAGCTATCCATGAAAGGCAAGCAGATCAGTATTCTCACTTCAATACCATATTTTAGGGCAAGAATGAAACTTTGATAATTTGAATACACTGTGATAGTGCATCAAATTAATTTAGTCCTGAAGAGCAAAATGGTTGTGTTTCTGAACCATAAACTGATGGCAGAGAGAATATGAGAGCAAAAAAATGAAAGCTTTATTCCCCCCTTCAGAAGCCAATCTTTATAATGCTTTCATTAGCAGTTAAAAACCACTACTTTGAAATAGAGAAAAAAATGGATTTGATGATCCTGAATACTATGGGGTATAGTTTTGCTTCCCCATTTTACTACCAGGCAATGTAGAGAGTTTATTTTATTTGCATTACATTTGAAAAAGATTTGCTTGTAAAAGAAGCAAACAAAAATAAAAGCAAAAAGAGCTGTAGATTTTTTTTTAATCTTCTAATAAATATAAGAGGGAAGTTGTTCCTACATTTAAGAAAGAAAAGTGAGGAAGTACACTTTTTTCTAGAAAAAGACAATTCTAGAAGTCTAGGCAAGAAAGTGAAATTTTCTCTAGTGACTGTGGGCAGAGTAAGTTTGTTTAGAATTGTTTAGAACATAAACCAGCAAACGAATAAAACCCCAAAAACTAAACAAAAAAGAAGTCCAGCTGAAGGTGGATCCAGTAATGTACATATCACAATACATACCGAAGGAAATTTCTGTTACACAAAAGAGTAGATTGCTACCTGGAATATTAATTTTATTCAAGCTTTCTAACCCACAAGAAAATCCTTTAGGATCTGAGAGAGTCTGATTGAGAAATGTTTTATTTTCCTATCCAAAGAAAAGTCTTAATTTTACCTATACTTTGTCATTTTGGTGCATTTAATCTGCCCAGACATAGACTTAAACACTTCAGTTATCTGAGCTGATAGAAAGAAATGTGCATTTCCATGAAGTCTGCAGACTTGCACCAAAAGCAAGTATTTACATTGTGGGATGGAACAAACTGCTTCCTTGTGCTTGTTTCCCTCCAGTAAATATAAAGTGGCTCTAGACAACCAGGTGAGTGAAACAAGTCAAGTTGTTCTCCAATGTTGGGGCAACGCTAAGACCTAGGAATACAGCAGAATTATGCTGATGGTAAGCTCAACCATTCAAGCACTGTAAAGGAAGTATGTAAAGGGGTGAGAAAAGAGAAGCAGTGACTTGGAATAGTCACAACAGAAATGTACTCTTTTCTCTATTGTACATTTGAATGGTAAAGATCAGCACTAAGGACACGCTTTTGCCTTGTATTTTAATCTATTCGCTCTGAAATATCAGACTGGTACAAAGTTTTGTAATAGAATAAGGAAGAGAAAAACTACTTTGATAATTATTCTATCTACAGTGATGGCAATTCACAAAAACCTGGCTTCAGATGCCGTAAGGACCTACTGTGTAAATGTAACATGGTTAAATCTGAAATTCTGAAGGCAGCTAAAACTCTACAGCCTCATCTTTGATATTTCTCTGGTCAAAGGTTATTGCATACCCTTTGATTCCAGGCTTCCCATCAGTTGTCTTTCTTGCAAACTGTCCCAGAAAATCTAGATTACTCTGGGATTTGAGAACTATACCTGTATCAATAAATGTTCAATGGCATGACTGCTCTTATTTAGTACAAAAGCTTCAGTTGATTGGTTGCTAAATATTAGATCCTTTAATATTTGATGAATACTGATTTATAGTCACTGATAGTCATATAGTCTTACTCTCTACATGTCCAGTCATAGTCACTACAGTAAACCAGGCATCCTTACTATGATCCAGTGAGTGAAAAACCTTTCCCTACTTTTGCTGACCAGTGCTAGCATACACACTAAGAAGGAGGAAACAAACAGATAAAGAGTGACCAGTTATTCTAGCAGATAAAATTCTGAAATACAAATATTCTTATGTAACAATTGTTTAATCCCTCTTCCAGCAGGATGGTTTCCAGATAAGCAAATACTCAGGAGAACAGGAAAGCCTTAGGGACCAGCAATCATTCTAATGAACATGTCACTGAGAGTTTTAAGAGTTTGAGAGCCACAGAATCCATTTCACAACTTTCTACAGCCTAAGTGCTAATGCAGGCAGGAAAGTCCTCCTGCCAACCACAACCCCATCTCTCCAAATCATAGACTGAATCTTACTTTAACTCCCAGTCAAACACAGCTTTTTCTTCCTGCCTATGATTCTCCACTTGCCTTTCCAGGTGGTTGTTTTATGATCCAGAACAAAAGGAAACTGCCTCAGCCATTGGAAGTACCTATTACTGATCCTGAAAGGCATATGGCTAGCACAGGAGGCAGACTAAATAAAAGTCTAAGCAGAAATTGTGACACCTGAACCACTTTGAATTTTGGTTCACCTTACTTGGGAAGTAAAATTGCCAAGATATCAAAGGAATATTTATATATGGCTTTAATAAATGGTTAGAACAGGAAAAAAGATGATGGAGGGGGAGAATTATGAAAATCCAAGGATTTCTCATGAATCACACCAGAAACCCACAGATCAAGATTCTACATTAAAACCTAAATTGTCTAAGGCTGCAAAGGGTGGTTGGGGAATCTCTTTCTCAGGAGCTATTCAAAACTCGCCTGGATGTGATCCTGTGCAACCTGCTCTAGGTGAACCTGCTTGAGCAGGGGTTTGGACTAGGTGATCTCCAGAGGTTACTTCCAGCCTCAATTATTCTGTGATTCTTCAAGTTGCTTGTATTGAATGAAAATCATGACTATGTTTTCTATGTGCAAATGCAGCTCAGCTATTAGATGCCAAAACTATGTAAAAAGATTTCATCTTTCAACCTAGGCAGCTGGTTAAGTTATTCCCGTTTCCCTAACAACCTGTCAGCATTCATGACCAAGTGAAATTCCCAACTGAGTTGCTGATCAGGCAGTTAATAATTTAGAAGTTTCTTCCTTCTGTGGGCTTGTGTTTGTCATTACTGATAGAGCCACTAGCAAACAGCTCTTCATCCAGTCCATAAATGGAACAAGTGTGAGGTAACACCGGCCGCTAAATTAGCCAAATCTCTTCAGATGTCTTTGGAACTGTCTAGCAATACAAAGAACAAGAGCCCTGCTCTCATCAAGAATATGCAATGAACATACCTTGAGTTATCATTAGTAGTTTCATCCTTTTTAAATACTGTTTTCATTCAAACTAGGATGTGAAAATACTCAGAATAGAGGTATCAGTTAGTTGCCATTGTTACTGGGCTATTTCCAACACAGAAATGTCACTTCACTGACAAAAACCTTATTCCAGGGAGCATAAGGCTTCACCTTTTTTTGTGTAATCTCTCAATTGAGAAGAGCAGATGAAACAACATATAAGGGCAGACAGCACTCTTAAGCAAAACCTTGAGCACAGAAGGCACTGTGCATCCAACTTTTCCAACTTATTTTCCTTGTACTCCTGAGATACACCAGGTTCTTCTCCTTTTTTTAACCATGCCTGGCAAAGATGAGATATTTGCCGCAGTGATGCTTATTCCTGCACATCCAACCCCAAATACCAGTGCAGCTGTGTGTGGGAGTCAAGGCTATGAAATAGTTGAAATAATGATGTCTTTGGCTCATGAAAAAAAAAAAAAAAAAAATTACCCAATAGGACCAAATGTGTTTCACTGCAATATGAATAAGTGGCAATTTCCTGGGTGCTTTGAGTTCTGCAGTTTCTTCATAATTGAGTCCTTCATTAACATTTTTTAAGCATCTCTTCTCGTTTTCATTGCTTTCACTGAAAGAAAATTATGCTTCAGCCTTACTTTGTTTCCAACATTAATACAAGTCAATATTCATTCCCCCAGCCCTCTCCCTTCAAGATTAGGATCTTCTTTTATGAAAAAAAAGGACATCCTCTGAAAGCCTAGATCTACAAAAAATACTTTCACAATTTCAAGAAAATGAAACTTGAAATTTCAAAGTGTCTATATTTTGGTACTATCAGGAAATTAAAATAGTCTAGCAATACAAAGCCCTGAAAATTAAATTCTCTAAGAATGGTACAGTGCTATTTAATTCCTCAGACTGAACGGAGTTTAAAGAGAAGTAAGGCTGAAGTGTATGAGCGTGTATATTTAAATAATAATACTTTACCTTCCTCCAGTGCAGGGCCACAGCATATAGAAAGAATGACTGGGTTAAAAGTTTTTCTTCCATGTTAACTAGAACCAGTGGGCTCTTTTCTGGCATTCTGTGCCTTAAATTCTTTTACCCTATCTCAAATATTTCTTGTGATTTTTCAGAAGACCTAACCGCACACAGAAACATTTTGTCAATTGCAATTAGAAAAGGCATTGCAACTATGACCAACAAAAATGACTGAATTTCAAAAAAAATAATCAAATGTGTATTTTGAACTGAGTGGTTTTGGTTTTGTTTAACTGCAATAACACTTTCTTTCAGAGCAGGAATTCTGGGAAGTGATTTGAGAGCCTAAAAACATGTATCTAGTGCTTTAAAGTATCCTGAGTGTTCTCCAACTGCTAATCCTGAAAAGTCTCCCATTAATCACACAGCCTATCTGCCCAGATGTTTTAGATTATATGCTGTGTATTCCTCTGATACCCCTGCTTAGGCACCTGGGTTGCTCCTTTGCAGTTCAGTTTGCCTGTATAAAATCAGACAGGCAGGAAGGTCTGCTGCTCCATAAAGCCAAAACGAGGTTTCAAGAGTCAGTAATCAGCCTAAGAAATGTGAAGAGGCGGCCAAAATTGGTTTCAGTAATTTGGTACATTAGGAAAGTAGGGGATTTGTTCAGGAAGGCATTATACCGTGCTAGTGATGAATGGGAATCAACCTGCATCACTGAACCAGAATACACAGCCCAAGTAGAAATGAAGTGTTGAAGCACCTCAGGTGGTGTGGTACCATTAGGAGAGGAGTTAATGAGAAAAATCATGATATGGAGAAACATCAGGAAAAATTAAGTTGAAAAAATTCTAAGAAATGAGGTCTGGCTGCAGTTTATCAGAGGCTGACTTTGAGCCTAAGGAAATGCACTTTATCTCCTAGGCAGGTGGCTCCAGCTGAGCTCTAGAAGAAAAACTCTTAAGTGCAGAGAAACTATTCTAAGAGCATATGAAAAGACAGAATAACCCCAGGAACAGCTTTAAGTTTTATATATTGACAGTGAACTATGAAATGCAGTTTAATGAATCAGGATGGTACCATAAAAACCCACTTTTCTTTTACCATTCAATGTAGTAATAAAATTAGATGAATTAAAGTGGAAGTAGAAAACTATAGAATAAAAATAGGACAGGGCAGCAATTTGTGGAGGGATTATTTTTTAAGTTCTTTATTCAAAGGAATATATGCTAATGCCTGTTTAATACTGAAGTTAAAAAACAAAAACAAAAACAACCAAAGCTTAAACAAAAAAAATCTGACTTTTTAAAAGTGTTTTTTTTTTTTAATTAAAAATAAAAAGTATGCATTTGCTTGCTTTTATAGGTCTTTTTCCAAGTTTAATTACTGTGAGCCTGATCGAGCATACGCTGAAGCTAAAAGTAATTTCATAAGACAACTGCAGTCTATGAAAAGGTACTATGACAAGATGTTTCATCCTCTATCACAAAATCCACATATCTCAATACAGCATTTTAAAGATGAACACGAACACAAAATCTCTAATTCTACCTAGACTTTTGAATCAGTGGCAGTGCTATTTCTGGATATTTAAAAAATGTATTTTCATATCTAATATGAAAAAATCAAGTTCATTATAAGAAACAGTAGGAAGAAACAAAAAGCAGTCCAAGAATGTCTAAGAACAGTGCACTGCCCATTTTTTTTAACTATTTAACCATTGTAACCATGCATGTCTGCCAATTACTTACAGAATTGCTATGCTATCTTTTCTAAGCAATAAAAGTTATGGCAGTTCGCAGTTTTATTTTTCTGCTGTGATGTTCTGGTTGGATGCTGGCTTCCTTCTGGCTTACCTTTCAGATCTCACAAGAGCACCATGATCTTGCCACTACCCCAAGCACCCAGCTGCAATCCCTGCCAGGTTGGGTCTCATACATTTTAAAGAGTTGTTTAATCTTAAAAACATTACAGGATCTAAATGGAACTTCTGTATCCAGCCTCAACACACTCAGTAAAGCTTTGCTTCACAGAATCTGTCCATAACACTGTAAACATTGGGAAAAAAAATAGCTTCAAGTTACACTGCTGCTAATACAACTCATTCTCTTATAGAACTATACATGTTTCAGTCTCACACCTGCTTTTACATTAATTTAGGAAATGTGCTTCAACTCCTACCTTAAGTCAATTCTTAATTCCTGCAGAAATTGTTTCATTGGTTGCCACTGTGTTTTTCCCAGAAAAATCTGATACACAACTCAGAGATTAACCTGTTGTAAAGCATATTGCCCAATATTCCCCTAATCTTTCTAATGGGCTGGATTTCAAAATCTACTATCCATAGATAGCAGGGTGGTTGTATTAATCTCACATGAAAGTTTGGGGAGTATAAATTATTAAGCAAACCAATGCTAAGGAAGCAAAAGGAAAGAAATCAAGTGGGGTTTTTTGGCTCCTAAGTATTATTGCTGTCCATGCATGTACAGATATGACTCAAAGACAAATGAAGCACTACTGTACTTGGTCCTAAAACTCACCCAGCCCCTACTGCATCAAATTTCCCCGGCACCTGGCAGCTTAGCAGGCTACCTTATTTCTATGGTAGCCACATACACAGTGGAAGGGCTGGTGCCTCTGACAATGAACGACCCACTAAAATGTACCTAGTGTCATGATAGCTTGTGTTTCTAGTCAAGATGTTTCTATACTCTCTCAAAAACAAAACTACAGCCAAAATAAAATTTAAAAAAGAAAAAAGGGAAAATATTGGGAAACAAGACTTCAGGGGTCTCCGCTTCTGTCTTCTGTTCCTTTTAAACCTCAAAATGAATATCCTAATTTTTATCTGTTAAGTGGATTTTTGTTTGATTAGCAGGTTGGAGGTTTTTTGGTGTGGGGTTTTTTTTTTTTCTGTTATTTTTTTACTTTTGTTTTGTTTTGTATTTAGGTTGTTGTTTTTTCTTTTTGGGGTTGATGGGAGGGTAAGTGTGGGGGTAGGAAGGCAGAGGAATTACCACTGCATCTTCTGCCATTATGTCCTTACCTGCCAGCAATGTTTTACTCAGTTCACATATACCTGCTTCCACCAAACTTTGTTTAGTGTAAAAGGAAGAAATTCAGAAAGGAGAGTAGCCCTAGGATATAACAAACTATTTTCGTAGTAGTTTGTGTAAAAAACCCAAACCTTGCTGGACTCAGAGTCACACTATAGCTTGCATGCCTTGCACAACCTCCAGGGATGGTCAATGGCTTGCTCTTGAAAACAGGCACATAGATACTTCATATTTGCACAAGAAATTTTCAAAGCCTTGAAGTGAAAGAGCATTTACTACAGGCATGGTCCCTGGCAAACACTGTAACCACAGGCCTGGTTAATCTTTCATAAGTGCTAGATGGAAAAGTAGAATTGTTACAAACAAGAAAAAAATATCGCTGCTATTTAATTCTATAATTTTACACCAGCCACACTTGTTTTTATGATCTCTGGAAGCAATTTTAGGTTTTTCCCCAAGGAAGATAACAAAAAATAAAACCAAATCCCCCTTATTCTTAGGGTAAAACAAAGCTAAAAGGCCTGCTTTAGACTCTTACTTGTGCTTTCAGGTTTTTGAAAAAGCATTGACTGCTTTTATTTAACATCATGAAGCCAACATTTTGCCTATACCATTTAACCCTAAACATTTCCAGGAAAAAGGAGGAAATTATATTTACCTCATAAGCCTTGGATAAAAATTCATTTTGAAGGGGTTAGCCAAGGAAGTGATGGTAAAAAAGGGAATGATTAAACATAGCTTTAACACTAAATCACTTCACTGGTTATTTATTATCAAAACCTGTATGAAATGACATCTTATTGCATCTCCAAAACTTTAACAGCATTTGCAGCCTGAACGGTGTTGAATACAGTTGGGAATTACAAGGTATCTCTATTTTGAGCTGCAAATACTAGCATCACTTTTTGAAATGTGTGGTAAATTGCTATGTTAATCAAGGTAAATCAAGCCTTGCATAAGAATCCCTTTTGGAAATAAGTAAACAATTCGGTTTTATCTTCCATCCAGATTTTGAGGACATAATTGTTTGAAGACAGAGCATCAGAACTTTTCACAAGGAGATGAATTAAATCCATTCCTTTTTCTTTTTTAGGGAATAATTTAAAATAGTGTTCAATAATAGGCATAAGAAAAAGCAGCTCAATTCAAGGCACGTGGATACAAGATGAATGAGATGTTACTAATGATGGTGCTGTCACAGGTAACAATTTTACTGCTTACTAGAGGCATGGCCAGTTAGGCTAGAATTACTTAGCAGCACAGTCTCTGCAACCCAGTGGTATTTTTATTTGCCACTCAGCTGTTGCAGGAAAATGCAAGTCTTTTAATGAACTATGAAATCAACCAGGAAAACGCTTCAGCTTATGAGACAGGCTGACTAGCATCAAGCTGATATATCATACATGCAGGGTGCTGTTCAGTCTACTATGGTACAGTGAACTCAGCCTGCAAAACTACAGTATCCGCCAGCAGGCACTTCCAATAAAAGCTTTCCAAGGCAAATGAGGGTGTCTGAGGACACCTTTAAAATATCTTATTGCTCTTAACCTCGCAGTAAGCACAGCAGGGGTTGGAGACAGGGAAGGAGTTTTCATTACTCTTCTTTAGTGACTCCACACAAAATATGGTTCCCAACATAAATCAAATCTTCCTTCTAACTACCAGCCACTTCTGTGTAAGGAAGTTCTGGCTGGGCTCTTTCTAGCAGGAGCATCCATATTACTTAAAAATACAAAGAATGTTCCTATTACTTGAAAATACAAAGAGCATTCCTGAACACGTCCTTAATGCTTTGATCAGGCATTTCTGTCATAGTCTCAGGTAACTCAATGATTACAATACATAAGCATTATAGGTTAAAAATAGCACAATTGTTTTTTGAATAAGTACAGTCAGGTTAATTGTACATTAATACAGCCAGCATAAAACTATCCTCTGATACCAGAGCACAAGGAGGAGCCAGTGAACAGATTGGATCACCTAGCTTTTTCCTCATACATGAATTCTATCAGATAAAATACAAAGCAAGCAAAGGAAGTTAAAACTCTCAATCTCTACAAACTCATATACCATGTAAAAATATTCAGGGAAGACATACCTTCCCAGGCTAGTCATAGCAATGATAGGAATCACAACAGGTTATGAGGCAAAGGCAGAGAACAGATGATACAATAAACAGTATAAAATTGACAAATTACAGAAATAGCCTTCTTGAAAGGAAACATCACTTTAAGCAACTTACACGTTTTAAGATAAGCATGCTCAGGAGTAGATAAGCATATGAAAACTTAAAAGTTGCTATCAACAGGTACTTCAAGAGGGCTTCAGCTTCCTGCTGAAGCTGTTATACTTTTCCTAAGCCAAAGAAACATTCAGGAGGGCATGTTTGGGTCAATGTACGGAGAGAATGGAAAAAAACCCAACAGATTTAAACCTTTTTATCAAATGCTGTTGATGATGCCTTGACTACCCAAGAGGTAACAACACTGTCAAATCATGCAACATTACCATGCAAAATGCAGTGAAGCATTGCTCTGTATTTTTCCCTGCTGACCAGCTTAACCTTTCTCCATATCTCAGTTTTCCATCTTTAAAAAACGGGAAACAGGACACAAAAGAATCCATGATCTAAGAGAAAGTTTCACGAGCCTTGTGCATGTTAGATTTGCTTGGTTGGGGGCTGGACTGGGTGGAAAAGTGTGAGCAGAGGTGTAAAACAAAGAACAGAAACTTCTTCAAAGAGATGTCTTTCAGTTTTAAATAGAGGTATTTTGAGAATTAACACCACTAAAATAAAACTAAGTATAGGAGCTACCTAAGAAATATGCATCTATACACACATAATAAACAAATAGCACATGTCAGAGGCTAAGTAGAGCCAATGCATCTGTAAGCCAGCTTTTAATTTAAATTCTATTTATGATGCAGCATATTAAAACAAGCTGCTCCACACTTAAGTTTTGGTTTGCCTTTTCTCTGTTTTACAGACTCCTTCCCAAAGTTTCTCTACAGATGTGATGAGAGATTGTTTACTTGAAAAGGCCAAAAAAAGTGCTTGAGTGGAGTCAAGTTAACTGTTGCTTCACTTGTACAAGTAAAAAGGAAATGCATGCAGGGAAGAGAAATTACAGGAAATACAAAATATTCTTCAAAAGTCACACATTGAGAAGAGAAATACTCCAAGTAGTCACAGCAGTTGGATTTTGCACCATGCGGTGTTTGGATAACACAGAAAGTGTCTAAGGTTCATTAGTATGAGCCCCACGATCCCAAGTAAAATATCCCACTACTAGAATTGTTAACTCTCAATCCCACCCTGGACATCCACTTCCTTTCAAATATCTTGCTGTGCATGCTATCAAAGAAAGACCACCAAAATAGAGGATTTTTTCCTAGAAGGAGAGAAGGTTTTCTAAAGCTAAGCAAACATTTTTACAGAGAAAATATGTATCATCATGACATGTTAGCTATTGCAATGTAAATACATGGATTCAGTACTTGTTTTGAGTGACAACTGAGTTCTTTGCAAACTCCACAATATAAATTCTTTGATGCCCCACTGCAATTAATTATTGCAACAGTGGGAAAAAAAATCTTAAAGCTCCAGTCCTCCTTGTCAAATTGTTACTGGTTTTGTTCAATGGAACAAGATTCTTAGGTCCTTGATTAAAAAAACCAAAAAACTTTATATGTGTCATTACAGAATGTTATTCAGAGGCTAACACTTATTTTGAGCATTAGAACAAAGGGATCAAAGAGATGAAGTGTATTTGTGCTTTGAAATGTGGCCATAAGAGTGGCATCATTGTGGTCTATGCTTATTGTATCTCAATGACCAAATGTGCTTAATTTACATGTAATTTTTTTTGTTTTGTCTAACTTCCAAAGTAAACTCAGCAAGGGAGGCTGCTGTGTAAATGTTCACTACACTCAGCAGTGGCACAATGGGATTAGAACAGTCACACTGGAAGATGGGTATGTAAAAGAAAAGGTTAATTTGGGGAAATAATCACAAGAAACATGCTCTCAAGCTAATATGACCTTTTGCACAGACTAGTAGAATATTTTGCAATAACAGTATGTTTTTGTTTTCAGTGTTGTAAGATAAGAAAACTGAAGAGCATATTCTTGCTTTAGTATGGGAGAGCTGATATTGCCCCAAAATATTTCATCAATTACAATGGCTGCAGTTGCCTTGAAAAATTCACAGCACTGACATCTGTTATGAACAAGACAGGCAGAGAGACAGGCACCAGAACAGAGTGATAAACACCCAGAAAGAATGCAGATCTCATTTCTTGGAAAAAAACAGTACCTAGTAGCTTGATGAAGAGTAAGAGAATTGCTCAGAATGCAGTGTGAGGTAAAAGAACACAGATGATTATTGCTAGGTTTTGTTTGGTATTAGTTTTGTAATGTTTCATGTTAGTTTGTTTCTAACAATGCTAATAATCGGATTCATATACTGATGTGAGGTTTTATGACCCAGAGAACTGCAAATTTTGCAGTTTGCTTTGGACAAAAATAAAGGAACATATGAACGCAAAAGAATGTACAGCAAATTAAATAGCTTATTTAGCTACTTTATGATGTAAGCCCATAGCAGCATAGAAGCTATAAAAAGGATCATGTCAAGGGGTGAATAGCCCTCATGGCATCAGTTAAACAGTGTGTACATTCTTGGAAGGAACAGCACTAGTCTCTCCCTTTTACAGATTAAACACATGCCTGTTTTTACTTTATGCCTAAGGGATTATATCAGCACTGCAGAAGGCCCACAAGATTCAGGGTATATCAGGCATACCTACTTGGAATACACCAGCTCACCTGCTACCTGAAAGTCCTCCACATCAGCTGGAGGACCTTGGCTGGCCACCAGATTTGTGCAAGCTGATCTTTTCTCTGTTCCATTGCAAACTATCTGCAATACCAAACTGTATATTGTGTTCATTTTCTCTCTTAACTGTGCAAAGATAAATTCCAGAGTGTGCAAGCACTCACGTACAGATGTTGAGGAAACCCATCATACTGTGTAGAAAATAAATTGTGCAAGTGCTGAAGACCTCTGCAGTCCATGCAAAGGCAATAATTGCATTGCCTTTCATCCTTATGCTCCCTCTAAAAATATTTAGAGTCCAAAACTGGAGACCATCATGCTGCTGACACAAGCTGAAGACTCTCAGCTCTCCACTGCCACATTGCCATCTCTCTCCTGATGCATCAAATTACTTGGGGAATCAAGAGGGCTGTGCTGATTTTGTTTAGCAGCAAAACACACACAATACCATTTCTCGTGTTTGGTGATGACTGTTTCAGCCATGTTGTAAAAAGCTAAAAAAAGACCATCTGAACTCAAAACTTCCCACATTTGAGATATGTATTAGAAGAAAAGATTCTTTATCCAGTCACTAAAACATGTATTTGAAAGGAGGCTGAAGAAATGTTCTTCTGCCTCAGGTGGTAGTCAAGGGAGATTACACAGAATTATTATTTAATACACAAAGAGCAGCATGCCTTAATTTGATACACTTCTGCTCCACCTAGGACAGGGCTGTTCAATAGTCTTTTGATATCAATTCCACACACACTCTAGAGACTCGGCTAACCCTCGGATCCGAGTCATCCCCTACAAGACAGAGATCACTAATTCGGGCTGGGCAGCACATAGCGCTGACTTTACTGCTGGCATCACAAAAATGCTGCATCGACCAGTGTGTTCAGGTGAGTACCACCTTGAGGTACTTGAGTGCTCTGCTGACAAAAGGAAAAGTGTAGGTCTTGCCATCCCACCTCCCTCATACCTCAAAAAAGAACAGCACCTGGCTTCTTCTGGATTACACTGGGATTGCTGCATCTGAGCACAAGAAAGGAAGAGTGAAGAAAAGGGCTCAAGAACTACACACATTTCCAGTCACACCGAGTGCATTTCTCTGGGAACAAGGATCTGTTTCCTGAGAATGGAAAGTTTTTTAATCTACTCCTTCACTGTTTGTAGGGGAAAAAAAAAGGCACCACAACAACATTTGGATTTCTTTTTCTTCTACAGCTGTCAGAAGACTCCAAATAAAACTCCTGTCATTTTCTCTTTATTACCAACATTAGAGCTCTCACTGTAGCTGCATATCTGTAGGACTTTTCTGGAAGCTCAGAATAAAATGGATGCATTTCAAAGCTAACTACAGTCTATTTATAAACCAACTGAATGCACCTTCTCATCTGCAGTGGGTTTGTGAATTCATATTCAGTATAAAACTGCAGGGGCTGTCAACCCTTTCCAACAGATATCCTTAGTGTTATTCCTCTGTTCTCTCACAACAATCGTGCTTCTTGCAAAAACAAAATCCTAAGTAATAACAAAACTTTCAACACTACATGTCCAACTCATCACACCCATGTGCCTTTTATACTGTAGAAGTTTCCACAGTTACTCACATATTTGGAACAGGAACTTAAAGCAAAGATTCTTTATTGGTTTAAGTATGATGCTGCTTTGTGATGACGGTATATAATTTCATGTATGTTCATAGTTACTTTGACAGCACCAAAGGCTAGAGAGAAATTGACTTTCTACCAAAAATCCTGCTAGCAGAACCTGAATAAAATATATATAAAAGATATTTTTAGACCTCTCATGATGTTGAAACTCATGACTCATTAATATTTTAACCTTCCAGCCTGGAATATTTTATGTTCCCCTTTTCATTTAGTACCTGAGTAACCACTCGAGTCATTTGAGTGAATATACAGGTATCCATACATGTTTAGGTTTCATTAATTCAACATTCAAGAGCATGCAATTTCCTGGAAAAGAAAAAGAAAGCTGTTATTGGAATAGATCAAAAGCAATTTTATATTTTGTCTTTCAGACAAGTTTGATTTCTCCTTATCTTACATGTTCCAGGAAATAAATACTTTAAAAAAAACCAAAACAAAATAAAAAAAAACAAAAGCAAGCACTCTCCTCTCTCTGTTTTTGAACAAAGCCCAAGCTGAAGACAGAAAGCAGAACTTCCCAGTAGCCTACAACACCTTAAAGAGATTCCCTTTCACTTTATCAGGATGGGATTTCATGTCTCTTGCCTGTATGAAAATAAGAATACTATTAAACTAAATGCTAGATATAGAAAATACTTTCATTTGTGAAGAATTTTTCTATGTTCTTAAGATTAACTTCAGTTGGAAAAAGATTACTTTTAAGTAAAACCTTTTAATTGGGCAGTAGAGATATTTTTGCTTCTTTCTGAATATTTCATTTCATTAGTTTCCAAAGATCATTCCTCTCACTTGGTAGTTTTCTCACCTGTACAACTCACAAGATAGTTTACAACTCAAACCTGGGCCAAGATTCTCAGATACGTTCAGCTCCATTTCAACACCAAATATTAACATGATTATCACACTGGGTTTTGATCCCTTTTAAAAATCAGACCTGGCAGCATAAGTGAAATCCTTGGCAACACTGGTCAGCTTCTATAAAAGAGCTCATCACATATCAGCTGCTCTAGGGAACTCCTCTCTCCTAGATATAATTGAACAAAGACTTTTGAGGCAGCAAGCAATTACTAATCTATACAGGGAAAGTATTGTGTGAACAAACTGTAAGTACTGATAATTAAAAGTCAAATCTTGATACTACTGTAATCTTTATAAATTTCTATTTACTTCATCAGGACTGAGATTCTGTCATACTACTATAAATATATTCGGCCACTGCTGTTATCTCATTTCTAAAGACGTACAGAGATGGTAAAAAATGGGTTGCACTTATGTCCCCACCCCCACCCCACTGCAAAGTCTTCCAAACACATTATGTCAATGACAAAGGCATTCAGCAAAAAAAGCCAGAATGTTTGTATCTGCATACACATACACATCTGCAAACTGCATCGTGAAAGACATTATTATCAAGGTAAGGTTCATGCAGAGGTATCTGCATACTTTTTGAAGACGCCAGTTTGGACCCCTTCCATTATCTGCAACATGTTAAAAAGGTCTGAACAACATTCTCATTCTATACAGTGGCTTCTCTCCAAACAGAAATAATGCTCTTAAACAAAATACCATAATAGCTTTACAAAGTATTTTCAAGGAGTCACAAACACTGGTCAGGATGTGAAGGATCCAAATGAGGCACATTAAAAATGCATGCAGTTGTCCTTTCAGCTAATGGCTTGCTAGAGCTCAGACATACTAGCTGGCTCTCTAAAGTCATTGCAGATACTGTGTTCAGAGGACGTTTATGTTCCCACCTCAGTTAGGCCTTTTTTGTGGGTCTGTCCTTAATGCCTTGTAGAAACTGTCTGTTCTGCTATTTCTCTTCAGTTTATACTTCTTGATTTCTCAGGGTGTGTGTTATTGAATATCTTGACATTTGGGGAGGACAACAAATGCCAGCATCAATTCTATTGTTATTTTCCAGGAAGCATTTGTTGTTGATTTTTTTTTTTAAGCACACTGAATTACACTTCAAATCTTACCCAAACATGGATAAAAGGACAAAAACAAAACTAGCAAGCTGCTACCTTCTAAATAAGTGTGAAGGAAATGTAGATGTATTTCCCTCATGAATTCCGCTGCCATCAGGAAGAGGTTGTTGTTATGGTTTGCAGCCTTTCAAATTTTGTGCCTACCAGCTTTTTCATGCACTTCTAATGGGATTTCTACATGATGCAGATTTTCAATCTGGTTAACTGCTAGTGGCTCAGACTACCAGCTAGCAGTTTCTGTGAACAGCCCAGCCTCAAGTTACTTCAGCATTGGTTTTCCACTTTGAAGCCTTGCTTCATTTGTTATTTTAAAAAGAAAGATCAAAATAAGACCACTCATATTCACCTCTCTCCTTCTGTTTATGTTAATAACTCCTGTGAGTTCCCAAGTCCTGCACTAACTCTGATGACTGGAGCATTTAGCTTAACACATCAAAATAAATGCTCAAACCCCACATCTTCTTTCTTCAGGGAACAAAACAAGACTTCCCTGGTACTACAGAATCAGATGATAGACAAAAAAAAATTTTTATCGGAGAATTGAAAAGAACTCGTCTTATGTGAAGCCTCATTATTACGTATCTAGAGTTTGAATGGTGTGGCTGTTAAACCTATTTAAATGTAGCCGGTGTGAAAACACTAACATTATTTACATCTCACAAACTGAAATGCTTTCAAGTCTTAAAAGTAAATAAACTCTCAATCCTAGCAGTAAAACAAAACCAAGAAACCTGTCTCACTATGCAGATTTTAAGATGTGATGTAAATATATAACCATAAATTAAATCTATTTTTCCTGTAAAGAAAAAAATATTAAAAGCCATTCTGTTAAGCTTTTTTTCAATAACAGTTTGTGGAGACCACTTACGAAAACAGAATTCTCTCTACTTCTCTATTTCATTGTGCTCAGAACACACACTGTGACCAAAGCTATAAAAATCAAAAGAAACCTGTTCAGAGAAATAGTTAAAATTATTTCAAACTTGTAAAGCAGTCAGGTGCCATGCCATATAAATTGACACAGAAATAACAGACACTTTAGGTTTTACCTAAAGGGTCAAGAGAATTTCCCACAGGGCTGACAATATGCTGTACTTAATTTCATGGTCCACTTGAAATATTTTAAATAAGTAGTTTACTTCTCAGAAAATTCTCCATCTATCAATATATCTGTACACTGAGTACTGGAAAAAACACAAGTAGGAGCTTCCTCCCACCAAATCACATTACTCAGTAGGTATTACAGTGACAGTCCTCCTTGGGGTTTTTTTGTTTGTTTGTTTGTTTGTTTTTTTTTGGGGGGGGGGTTGGTTTTTGTTGGTTTTTTTGTTGGTAACTTAACTAGGCTTCTTGCCCATTTACCTTCAAAGCCGCTGCTTTGCAGTGGCAAGGTATGATGGCAATGCCAGCAAGGTACAAAAGGAAGCTCCAGGACATAATGAAGAAATAACTTGTTTCTAGAGAAAAGGTGTTTGTTACCCATTGTCTGTCAGAAGCCCTGGCTGAAAATCCTCTAAGAGTTTTGATGCCCAAGCAGCAGCACTGGAAGCTGTCCATGTTAATGCAGTTTACCAGTCATCTCCTCTCTTGGTTTCTGTGTGTTATCTGTTAAAGACTTCCCAGACAAGACAGAAGATAATCACAGAAGGCTGCCTTTTGCCTACTAATATAAATTGCAACAAATGGGCAATGTAGAGAGATTCAGCTCAGTAGGCTGAACTTACTCCTTCTGACCATCCCCCTGAGCATCTCCAGCACAACTTTTCCTGGTATTTGAGTAATAACAGGTTACCATCCTCTAGGTCGTATTTTATTTATAACCAGGATGACAGTCATATGCATCCCGTAAGGCTTACTTTCACTGGATGTGAGGCTTTCCTATGTTTCTTCAAAGGAAAGAGCAGAATTGCTATCCCCCCACACATGCAAACTCTAGTAGCCCTTCCACTGCCGGATAAAATTATGAGCTTTGACAGCTAAGTGCAGTTTGACATTCTCCATAAACCATTACTTGATTCCAAGCAGTCTCTCCATAAACCATTACTTGGTTCTAAGCAGTCTCTCCACACTCATCCATGCCCTCCTTCCAAGGCACTCCTTTAACAGAGCACTATTAGTTTCCAGAATCGTGTGCATATTTGTATGGCTGAGGTATCTCTTCTAAGCAGACTGTCTATCTCCACCTTTCTCTTGTCATTGTGATTGGAGGTTCTGTAGCCAGTTGGAATTGATTTGCTATGAAAAGATGTACATACCCTAGGATCACCATGATTCTATTCAGATGTCTACTACTGACATTAAAGAGGTCAACTCCTAAGCAGAAGAATAAATCTAAGAGAATGATATTTGTACCATGTAAAAAACCACGTAAATTATACATGCATACCAGAGAATCACATGCCAACTTCAAAGTTTCCAGTAAAGTGAATTTATATAGAATCATTAAGGCTGGAAAAGAACTCCAAGACCATTGAGTCCAAACTTTGACTGAACACCACCACATCAAAAAAGTGCTAAGTGCCACATCCAGTTGTTTCTTGAACACGTTCAGGGATTGTAACTTCACCACTTCCCATTCCAATGCCTGACAACCCTTTCAGTGAAGAAATTCTTCACAGCATTGAACCTGAACCTTGCCTGGCACACCTTGAGAACATTTCTTGTTTTTCTGTCAAGTTGTCTAGTTGTCTGGGAGAAGAGACTGGTCCCCACCTGGTTACAACCTCCTTATAGGCAGCTGTAGAGAGCAGTAAGGTCACCCCTGAGCCTCCTTTTCTCCAGGCTAAACAACTCCAGTTCCCTCAGCCGCTACTCATAAAACTTACTCTCTAGACTCTTCAGAACCAGCTCTGTTGTCCTTCTCTGGACTCACTCCAGCACCTCAAAATCTTTCTTATAGTGAGAGGCCCAGAACGGGGCACAATACTCAAGATCCAGCCTCACCAGTGCCAAGTCCTGGAGGACAATCACTCCTCTAGTCCTGATGGCTACACAATTTTTGATACAGGCCAGGATGCCATATGCAACATTTTATGAAAACTACTTGCTTGAAGGTAGTAAACTGGGTTAGGACTCTGCTATAAGTTTTTTACTATTAGGAAATGCATGCTTTTCCATACACTTGCCTAGTACAGAGAAGTCCTGTACCAGGAGTTTCAAAAACAAGAAATAATTTTCCAATGATCTGACTGTTTGAGAATACTTCAACACAGTCATGAATATGCAGTTACAGCTCATGCAGAAATGCCAGCTCTATGCAGCCACGCAGATGCTGGCAATGGTGCAAATACAGCAATGAAAAGGACGGCTTGGGCTGGCAATAAAACTTTCCAAGAGGCATCTCCCTTTAATTAAGCTGAAAAAAAGACACTTTTTTTCTGAGGAAAAATATTCCTCAGATGATGATAGGAGTGGTAAAAAAGCCATTATAAAGAATTCTACTTGGCTTTTCAGTTTCTACATACCAATCTCTTCACTCTTCTCAGTATTGTCTTACTCAGCATTATGTCTTATGCAACAAAAGGCAAACTAGATGAAAATCAGGGACAAAAGGGAGTACTATACTGCTGAAACAAAACAGCTTCAAGATATGCAATACCATAAAGCATTTTTCCACACTTTTATTTGTAAATTAATTTTTATTCATGAATCAAGCATACAACAGCCTTGGAAAACAAAACAAAACATACAAATCCATTGAACTTCCATATTAATTCCCCAGATTACAGGAGAAGCTGGGTTTGTGGTAACACTTGATTTCACAGGTAAACATCACCTCCTACTCAGAAAGAGAGGTGATCTGATGAAAACAACTAAAGTGTTAAGTACTGCTTTTATCTGTATTCACTAGCAACAATCCAGCCTTTACTAAGGATAAAAATTAATTCCCCTTGATAAAACAAGTTATCCAAAGGAGCTACTCCTGTACAGCCTCATGGTAACACAGAAGCTGACAAGTGACTGAAGATTTCAAGCTTCAGGTGAACCACGTGAGCTGTTGCTGGTGACTAAAAAAGGTGCAACAATTCTTTGCTAGATAAATGTAGACAGTCCGCTGTCACTTCCTACTCTGGGTACAAATATTCAAGGAATTATTGGCACAGAGGAACCTACCCAGAAAACTCCTGGCTTACTTGAACAGGTGACTGTATGCAAACTGCTCATTGGGAATGTTAATCCAAGCCACTCATCTCATGATCTCTGCATACACATAAAAACAAATATTTGAGAATGCTAGCTGTTACAGGCAAAAGCAGCACCTGAAAATGTGTAAGCATTTTAATGAAATACATGTTCTCATTCCAAAGACCGAGAAATTATTTTGAATATAGACACAATCATAGCACCCATCCGAAAAGAAACAACCTGAGTGGCTACAAGAGTAACAGCTTAGAGCTTTTGTACTTGCAGAGAGAGAATGGGCTGAAAATATCTTTAAATTGAGACATACTTGTTTGAAAAAAGGTCCTTAAGAGTATGTCTTACACATGCACAGACCAGAATCTGTGCTGGTCTAAGGAAGGACAATCTCCACATAGTTAATTTTCTAAGGACTGAACTTAAAAAAAAAAAAAAAGTAAAGTATAACAATAGTTAGCAGTATATGTTAGCAGTGTATGTAACAGTGATAAATTGCATCTAGTGCCAAAGAGCAATGAATGGAAGGCATTATTCTGCAGATGACTCTCCTGTATAATCACAATCTGAATTGGCATTTTGATCATTTTTCTAGAAATTGGAGTGTAACCATTCCACTGCAGACAGAAAGTTTTAATTGTGTGTGGCAGAAGATACTTATAGCTATCAAATGTATCAAAAATACGATTTAGAGAAAAAGGATACTATGTCAAGGCAAATCAACAAATTTTTATTTCTTCTGTGGCTCAGCTAAGGAAATTTGCTGAGATGAAACTGCAATTTCATCATATCTTTAAATTAAAAGACAGCTGATGAATTGTAATTTACATTATTCTACAGAAATCACAGAAGTAAAAATGTCAAAAAAATTTTGTCAGTTATAAAATTAAAGAAGTCTTCTAGCAACACAAGAATGAGACAATGCTCATATCTCTTCCAATTGCAATTTTCTGTCTCTAATGTGTTGAGCATCCCTGTAAACAGTAACTTCATTTGAAAGAACAGCTTTCCCCCTTGAAGCCAAAGAATTTTCTTGGATGCATGCAAGAGAAGAAAGCTTTTTACATTCAAACTATATCCTGTACCTGACAGATTAAAATTTCAAACCAAGGCAGAAAGAAGATGCTGTGCTAACAAAACCTCTTGGGTTTGCCTCTTCATTGGTTGAACAACGCCAGGATTAGGGATGCCAGCAGTGTAACCCCCAGCCCTTCCAATGCCACTAGAGGGCAAGCAAAACACCAAGAGCTCCCAATGCTCAGGTCTCCAGCAACAACGTTGGTTACACGTCTGCACTAAGGCTGCTCTGGACACGTCAGAGGGATAAGAGCAACAAGATGGATGCAAATGTAGCTTAAGGCTGACTGGGTATGAAATATTATTAAAGATTTTGTTTACAGAATTATTATTGTTATTATTATTATTGTCACTTTTTTACTGTAATAAAATACAACTTGCACAATACAGACAATTACAGACATCAGAGGAAATCTAAAAAGGTAACTATTTAAGCTTTGAATCTAGCAGATCACAGCTGAATAGAATAAGCACCTATGTATTATTAATAATAGCTGCACTGAAGACAGAGGACATGAGAGCACAATTATATTTTAAATTATCACATTCCTTCTTCAGTTCTACAGGTACAAGATTGATACTTGTGCTAACACCCATTCAAGTTCAGAGTTTTGATTTCTGGGACAAGTCTAATTTGACTTGTAGCACCTCAGGTCCCCTGAGGGATGTTCTTAGGCAACTTGTAAAATGCTACTTTTGCTCCTATCTGTCTTGCCACAATAGAAGGCTACAGAAATTTAACAGTGACATTTTGGCACCTCTCTTGCAACGGTTTGAAATACTACTGGATAGTATGCCCTCATTTAATCACCATACCTCTATAAAAAACAGTGTGAGTAAAGGAAAAAAGAAACGTTTCACTATTTTTTATCTTCAGTCTTCTCCTTCATTAAGCATTTAAACTAGGCCACTCTTGCATAAGGTATCACGAGGAAGAGGCTTATGATTAATTCTTTTCTCTTCATGAAATAAAAGAAGAAAAGTTGTACTATTTCTAAGCTTCAGTCTTCTCCTTCATTAAGCATTTAAGCCAGGCCACTCTTGCATAAGATATAATGAGGAAGAAGTTTATGATTATTTCTTTTTCCTTCATGATCTAAAGCATTTATGCTGGCAAACTTCAAGTTTTCACTCTGCCACTATAATATAAAGCTTCACCTTCCAAAAGTTAACCTATAGGCATCCTTGCTGGTATGGTTCCTTTTCTTCAGCATCAAAAATCAATTAGGGAGAGAAACTTGGGTACTGTTAATGTAGGTATTTCTAGCTTTCTTTTGGTGAAGATATATGTCACGTCACAAACATGAGCTGGCAGATACTAAAACCCTGTTGGCTTTTCAACATAATCAGAGTTGTCACATCCTATATCTGCCCTTGTGTTGAGACAGTGGCACATTCAATTTTGGTGTTACCTCTTGGCCATCCAGAAAGGAGTATTTGTTGCTAGCTTCTTTAACAGTTTTGTCTTGAAAAAGTAGGAACTGAGGTTCCTTCCTTATCATGAAGTCTATTTTAATTTCTCAGTAATTAGTGGCTGCACAGATACTTCCCCATCCTTCTTGGGGAAGATGAAAAGAGATGAAAATTTGTATAGAGAATATAGACCTTCATTAGAGCTTCAAACTGCTCAGGTAAGAAGAGAATTTTAAAAGGAGGAGAATCATCTTCACTGTGTGTCCAAATGTATTTGAGAATACCTTAAAATGGATGTGGATGAGAGTTCACACAAGGAAAAAGCTACAGTAAAAAAAGAGCCAATTGAAGTGGGTTTTTTATTTTAAAAGGGATGTTGAATGGAAGTTCAGTGACTTCTAGATGCTCACTTTGGCACAATAGTTCCCACAGGTAAAGACTATATAATTTTTATGTATCCTAATAAGCTCTCAGTGTGCATCCATACACTCTTCCTATGCAGCTGCACTGACCCCGATCTAAACTTGGGTATCTGGACATTCATCTCACTTTCTAAACCACCAAACTGGATTCTATAACCTCAGTTTCAAGAGTTGAGTTAAAAATAACCAACTTTCACTGGACTTAAAGAAAGGGCTTAGGTGGGGGAGGAGACTAAACCTTAGGATTAAAAAAATATATAAGAAAGCAAAGAAACCTCCAGTTTTCACTGAAATGAACCAAAGTGTACAAAACATTGCCAATGTAAATATTAAGGGAAAAAAAACCAAAAAAAAACCCACAAAGTGCAGCCTTTCCCAGACAATGAAAAGAAACAATAGGGCAAGATTGAAATGTAATTTCTGAAAGCAATCATTTCCCATGTTAGCCTTTATCGACCTTTCTTGTAGCAGAATCCTGACCTCAGTCCAATAAAAAGGCTTATAGTAGTAACCATGAGCTAAATATATTTCCACTTCATTTTTCTGTTCCTTTTCCTTCCCAGTACCTATATAGAAATAGCAGACACAAGATGACTATCCTTCCTTTCCACTCAAGCTGTGATAAAGGACTTTTTACACAGTCTAGACTCACTGCACATCAAGAGAACTCAGACAGCAACACTACAGTTTCTGCAAGGACAGGGATTCCTGTGGAACCTGATAGATGTCTTCCTGCTCTGCTTAGAGGAGTTTGCAAGAAGATAGTCGGCCTGTACTGGTGAAATGCTCATCAGGATACAATTCACCAAACACTTTCAGGATCAATGAACAGTGGTGGGGTTTTTTCCCCTCACTTCACAGTTTTTTTTCCATTTTGGGGGAAAGAGCAGTTTTGTGAGCTCCTAATGGATGAACATATCCTTTTTCTCTGCATGCACATATATAATAAAATTATAGTCATAAAAAAGCCTCCCAAATATGACAAAAAATAAATATAAGATCCTGAATTACTGCACATGCAGCTTTCTGTTATTTGGGAGATCCTGTTATGAATTACCATTCAAAACATTTTTTTCTTTTTTTTTTAATTTTCATAATTTCCCTAATATTTCCAATAACTTTTTTATGCAGTGACTAATACTGGCTAGCCCTAACAGAGCGTATAGATCTGCAAAAATGATGAATGTAACAGGGGGGAAAAAAAAGGAGCAAAGTCTGTATTTACAGAGTCTTTGGAGCACCCCCTCCAAACAAGTGCCTATCTAACCCCCTGGATCACCAAACAAGTACACACTCTAGGAGAGCCTGACCACCTGCAGGGAATCGCTATCTACAGATAATTCCCAAATTAATTGAGTCTCAACCTAATTGAATCACAACTCTTCCATTCTCTTTCCAATATATCTAAGAAATATGACTATATCACTTAAACCTTGGGGATGATGCAAGTGCTCCTAGTGTTCAACTCCAAGGTGGAACTAGATGTGCTTCAACAATCCCTAAGGTATTTTCTGTGCTATAAATTTAACACTTGCATTACTCTAGGGGCTTCAGTGACACATGTAAGCTGGCTGTATTTAAGCAGAACTTAACAGCAATGCCAATAAATCAAAAGTGAAATTTTGGCAGAGCTGAATGCAGAAGCATCCACATCTCCAGACGTGTCTTAACTATTAATAATGTTCATTGAAATCTTAATTCTCCCAGACCGAAGTAGAGTCAAGTGAACACAGGAAACAATAATGCTATCTGACATGCATGACCTTTCTGATTAAAGCAACTTGTCTTTCTTAGAGAAGGCAGCCAGTACAGCTCATTAACAGCTTTGCACTCTATTCTTCAAAATACTACATCAACCAATTCATATTCTTTATTTCTGGTGGCATTTGGAAATATTTCAATTTCCCCTTGAAGCTAATGAGAGACAAGAGGTATTCAGTTCTAGGTCAATAAAGATGGATGCTGCTGCATGACACACCCATCTCTTTCTACAGAACATTTTTGGGCCTTTTCCACTTCCACTGCCCTGCCTCCTCCCATTCTTGAAAAACAAACAAACTTATTATTAAAAGATCTAAGTAATAGATAAAAAGGTATTTCACCACTTCATTAGTTGTTCTTTTTGTTTGTTTTTTTTAATTGAACTGAACACAATTATCAATGTGATTTATAGAAATTTATTGCATTTTAAAAAGAACCAATCATGTTACTATCATAGGTGTTATCATAAACTCCAGGACAGAATCAGAAGCCCAGGAGAGAGATGATAAGCAATGCTTCTTTCACTAATTCAGATTTCATATCTAAGTTTCAAAAACACACCATTGATCACAGACCAGGAATCTTAAACACAGAATATTAACCATTAACCATGGTTACACAGGACTCATTTTGAAATTCTAACTTTTCATAACATAGATTTTTAAGTATATAACTAATAAATCTTTTATCACTGTACTGCAGGAAAGAAAACACACCAGCTCCCAAAACATCAGTGTGTATCTTCTAATGTCACTATATTTGTTTCCACAACTGACTAACCTTTCCATTACAATTCCTGAGACACCAAAGAGCTAAAATTTTAAGAACACTGGTACAGGGATTGAATTCACATCAATCACATTAATTTCTACAACCTTGCTGCCATCATCATCCTGGGCTGCATCAAAAGCAGCATGACCAGCAGGTCGAGGGAGTGATTCTGCCCCTCCACTCTGCTCTCATGAGATTCAACCCAGAGTGCTATGTCCAGCTCTGGGATCTTCAGCACAGGAAGGACATGGACCTGTTGGAGAGTCCAGAAGAGGGCCACCAAGTCAATCAGAGGGATGGAGCACCTCTCCCCTGAGGAAAGAGTTGGGGCTCTTCGGTCTGGAAAAGAAAAGGCTATGGGGTGACCTAACTCCTTCCAGTACCTGAAGGGAGGCTACAATAAAGATAGAGTATTTACAAGAGCATTTAGTGACAGGACAAGGGTGAATGGGTTCAAACTGAGTGTAGGTTTAGATCAGGTATTAAGAAGAAATTCTTTACTGTGAGGGTAGAGATTCCTCATCCCTGAAATTGTTTAAGGCCAGGTTGGATGGGGCTCCAAGCAACCTGATCTAGTGAAATGTGTTCCTGTGATGGCAGGGGGATGGAACTGGATGATCTCCAAGGCCCCTTCCAACCCAAGCCACTCTATGACTTAGAGATGCTGTGAAACCTGCAATATTTTTCTGGGGGAAAATCTAACAAAAAAGCTGCATTTGAAGCCTACAAAAATTAAATAAAGTTTGTTTTCTAGTACAAAAAGAACTACGTACGTGTAAACTCATAAAAATTAGATATGTTGTCATGGATATTAGCTTTCCCTCTATTGTACAAAGTTTAGTTGCCTGATTACATTCAGGGTTAATGTGGAACAGCTACATATTGAAAATGTAGTGATCTATTTGACACTGATAAAATAAGAGCTATGGAAATGCTGTAAGCAAAAAGCTATTGCTCAGTATTTGTGTGTGCTATTTGGGATATAAAACTGACAGCTTTTCCATTGCAAAGTCCTTGGTTAATATCCACAGTTATATGAGCATATTCTGCGATAAAAATCACATTAGAATGGTTATTTAAAATACATAAAAACTGCATGTATGTATTTTTGCAGTTTCCTCCTCATTTGCTCAAACTAAATCCAGTTTTCACCAGAAGAAAAAAAATCCACTTTTCCACAGTAGGGGCTATTTCCGCTATCTCCCACCTCACTGACTAGAGGAACATTTAAGCACAAATCCAGAGTCACTGAAGAGGAAAGGCTTTTTCCCTTACCTTTCATACACTAAAAAATGGTAGAACTGTTATTGTTGCTAAGAGCCCACAATAAAACGCCACCAGAACCCCATTTAGGCAAGAAAGATGACTGGGAAAGTCAGAACAAGGAGGAAAATATTGCAGAAGTTTATGAGCAACAAACCAGAAGTTTGGAATGGAGCCCTAGTTCATACAAATTTAATTTCAACTAGTAAACCTACAGGCTATTTTAATTGTTGTAGCACTTTACTAACCTTTCACAAATACTTTTAGGAAGAATTATAAATCATGCAGTCGCTTTTTTTCCTATAACTTCTAGGATGTAGAATGTATTGTACAGATCATAATCAGGCATTGGCCCTGACCCAAAGGTTGCAAGCGCCAAGTAATGCAGTATTACTGCTGCTGAGGATTTAACACTACATGTTGAAACAGTACTTCAGGTTCTTCAACCCAAATGTTGACTAATTTCCTGCTACAGTAACACACTTGTACCCAATATTCTGTGAAGGAGAAGTGATTTGATAATCAATTTAAATTAGTATTTCCAGCATACAAACACCTGCTTGAGAAACATGTGGCCATGATATCAAGAGGCCAGCAAAAGCATTACTGAATATTTCTCAGAATGAAACAGGCTCAGAAAATGTAACAGTACATTTATGGAGATTCTGCTCAAGCAACTTGGGAAGTAAGCTCTTAAAAGTTTTGCTGACCAAGGAAGTAAAACATCCATTAAATCCCAACAACACAAAACACCAAGCTGGGTGTGCATTGGTAGGACAGCTGTCTAACACTGCAAGTACTTCAGGGCACATATTTTGAATTCCACCCATGCTGAACCTTGAATGCCTGTCCTTGTGATGCCCAAAATGAAAGTTTATGTTCCTCAAAACAAACTTGGGAGCAGCTATCTTTTACTCTGCATCAGTAAGGAACATAACTGACTTCAATCTCAGAAACACATCAATTTAGCAAGCCTGTTTTGTAGGTTATTGTAGTTGACTACAATTAAGACGCTCACCCTCGGTTTTGGGTTGGTTCGCTGTTTTGGGGTTTCGGTTCTTTTTGAGATCAGGGAGAGAAACAGGTACTATCTGGCAAGAATTCATTTAATCAAATTACAATCAATTACAATTAAAAGTAAAATACAGATATAAAATACAAATTAAAAAATACAATAATCAATTACATCAGATTGCATTCCAATTAATTATTTTTATTGTCTAAAGTTTTAATAATAAGCTGTTGCATTAAAATCTCCACACTGTAGATATCTAGAATTAGTTGATATTAATCCCATTTTGAGTCCTCTGGGCAGAGACTTAGGTACCCTCTATATGTGATCTAGAAATTTTACTGGCAGATCTAAATCAATTGATGATGCAGTAACGGTAAGTCATTTCACTGTTAAAGTCTCCTTTGCATACCATGTTAAAACAAAGCTCATTAATTTCTACATAGGCAATTTCATTTTAGTTTTGGTCATGCTTTCCTTTTGCTAAGTAAAAATGACATTTCATGTTGACTTAAAGCAGGACAATTTCTCCTCCTGGGGAGCCTCTCCATAAAACAGAAAGGGGGAAAAAAGATGACTGAATTTCCCAGTCTCTGTCCCCTTGGGGCTAATATCTGCCTGGTGTTTCAGTAATTATGCATTACATGATAGGGCTGAAAGAAAGAAAATATCATGTTTTAGATATCTTTTATTGTTACATGAAGCTTTTTGTTTTCCTTTTGACATATATATTTCCCCACGGACCTTGACTTTCTAGAGCTACAGAAACCAGATCACTGAGGGTCAGGGTTAATACTTCACTGCCAAGGCCACTGCTAATGTCTTATCTCCAGAAGAATATCAAGTGGGGAGTTACTGCTAGGGAGAGACAGAATATACTGTCAATTGAATCCTTACTTTTAAAATTTATTTTTAATATTTTACACCAGAAGAGCAATGCTTTAGTAAAATCATTGGATTTGGTTGGGTGGGGTTTTTTTCATTGCCACATCATTGACATTTCAGAGTTTTCCTTCAAGGACCTCTGAATTTATCTACATGTCATGTCCTAAGGTGAAAGAATCAGACTCTTTTTTACTATTAGCTTTTCTCCTTTTTCAGCTTATTTCCTACCCTGCCCCCCACTTTTCCAGCAGCAGCTCTGGAATTTTTATGACTATTTGACTACAGTATCAAAGAAATCCTTTGGGAACAATCTGTCATGAGTTCCTCCTTTAAAGTCCTGTGGGTCAAGTGCCAATAGCTGAGCCTCCAACAAAGGAAGAAGGCTTTGAGGAGGGAGATGACCAAATGAGTCCTTAAGCCTCAGTGTGCTTCTTAATTTTTTTCTTTTCTTTTCCTTCCCTTTTCCATGAATTAACTTCTTTTCTATTCCTAATTCTGAAGAGGAAAGGCTACCCTCTTGCATTAATAATATTTTCAGGGTCATCATGTGAAGTCTGAGCCAGATTCCACATGCTAGTGCTTTCTGCTCTAAAATTCTTAAGTGAAGCTGTACTAGAAAGGAACTCTATGTCTTGCAAAGTCACAGTGACGTGCCTCGACATTTTTTGGGGGAAACAATTCAAAAGCTATCTGTGTGTTTACTAACTGCAAGGCATGTACTGAGTAAGAAAGCACAGCAAAGCTTCTTGTGTACAAGTCTTCCCATTCTCACATTCCCTATCCAGCTTGAAGAACTAGGGAGCATGTTTAAAAGTCTTGACCCACATTTTATGCTCTTATACATCACAGCACTTTCAGTTTCAGTCCTGTACTCTTTTTTTTGTATCAGCCTTGTTTGCAGAGGGCACAAAGCTGATAATATAGAGACAGATACAGACTGTGCTCTACAGACCAAGGGCTCCCTTTGTGCCATTTTGGCCTCCTGTGTGCTGTCCATCTGCTCAACTGCAAATTTTGCAAAAGCTCAAAATTCTCCTGTAGAGTCAAAGGGCTGGCAAACAGTCTTGCTGTTGATGAGAGACAATACCCTCTTTTTCTCAGCCAGCAAGAGGCTTACAGGCAACAAACAAGAGAAATTAAAATTGATGTCCGGGTTTTTGAGGAAACTTCAAAGTTTTTTTCCACAGTTCTTTCAAATGGTTTTATCTGATGTTGTTGGTACCCACGATGGGCCATAAATTCCTCCAAACTGCAACTGAAAATTCCCATATAGCCAGGCAACAGACTGAGTATAGTGCGATAGCAGCAAAAGACAAAGGGATATTTGTGTTTTTAACTACCAAGTAGGAAACAGGGCAAAAATTTATGAGGGATCTCATTCAGGCATTCTTTTGCAAGCATCCCTCCAAGCAGAAACAGCAAGAGAATCACAGATTTAATTGTTTGGTAAATAGAAACAGTCCAAGCAAACACAAACACTATGGCTGAAGTTCCCCAAAACCTTAATCACACAAACACTGATGTTCCCATTTTTCATCTTGACTGCCTGTTCTTCTCACAACTGTCTCTGAAAAGGCAGCTAAAGTAGGAACTCTAGAAACAGTATGAAGATTTAGATAGTATGGGAAATACAGCAGCACTAAAACAGTCAGAATTTTCTGGTTTGTTTCACATTTGCAATTATTTGAATGAAACAATCTACACTGTTTAAATTTTTTGTCCTGAGAGCTAATTTGCTTTTGGGTGTCTCTTGCCCTCAAGCAATTAACTAGAGGAGGGAATTGGAACAAGACAATGCATAGAATTCCAGCTGATGCTGGAATTCAAGCGTCAAGCATCAAGTATCAGAGCCTGCAGTTTTGCTTTCTTGCCCTCTCTCCTGCTGGCTTTAACCTCTCTAATTCTACCTCCATCTGTTGAAGGATGGCCTCTTCAATTCACCGTGTTGTTACCAGAGAGGCTCCCATTCTGCCAATTTCCCCATTCATATCAAGGAGGATGCTTCCTCCTTCCATCGCACATACATAGGTATTTGGGAGAGAAGAACATGTCTCAAATCACAATGCTGAGATTTTTAAAAAAGGGCTTAATTATATTTACTAATTATGGTTTTATATTTATTATTAATTTATATATTTACTAGGATTTAGCTTCCTAAATACATTTGAGTATCAGTTCTCTGGTATTTCTGGCACTTCCAATCAGCCTTAAAAAGCACAAGGGTTTTCTCTTTTCAGACATCAGAAAGCACATCTGCCCAGCCTGCACCAAAGTGATGACAAGTTATTCAACAGGCCCTACACAGGAAGCAAAAAATATAAAAAAATCTCATAGTAATATGTTACCTGTTTTCCTCTTTATGTGTGCAATCACTTTATGACTACAGTAAAGTACAAAAATTGGAGCAAAGAGCAGTATGCAGCAATCGGATGGAAAACAGTACCCACAGTGTTAGGGAAACTGCCCACACTGCTACCTAGCACGGACCTAGTAGAGAAAGGTAGATGCTTTTCCCTCCATTTGAATGGAGTCACAACTAAAATGAATGGTTCTCAGTTACAGCTAATTTTCCATTATTGTCAGATTATAAATACTAAAGTATATGATTATGGGCTGAATAACACTGTAAAGTGCATGTATCCTAAGGCCGATTAAAGACTATGCACACTCAAAGAAGGGTAGCTCTGTTAATCATCCTCATTTTCCAAGAACTTTTTCTTCCTGTCTCTTATAGTTCTTTAGCTACAGTATTAATTCGGAGAGTTAGGCAGCTCCCACTCTGAGGATTTAGCTATAAAAATACCGTTTTATCTTGGAACGTGTATTGCTATAAAGCCTCCTGAAGCTTTGGTCTCCAGAAGCACAAAAAACTCCAAAGATTTTTCTTTTCTATTGTAAACACTGATACAGATTGAAATGGCACTATAGTAATTTACTTGGCCAAAATAAAACTCTTTAATCTTAAATGTTTCTTGTGCGTAATACATCTTTTAAATTGAACACTGACTCCAGAGTCCTGCAAAATGTTCTCCAGCTGTAACCAGTACATTCTCAAAAGTCGTGCAATATACATAAAACAGATCCAAAAAACCAGTCATCTCCCAATCTGAAAAATTAACAGGAGACTGATTTTCACTAGTTGATTTCAGCGGATCTACATCAGAATGACTGATCAGCAGATGAGCCACCTTATACTGAAGGCTTTTAGCATTTTAATTTTGTGCTCCAGCATACAAAAATAAGTTCTCAAACGGCAGTACTCTACATTTTACCATAGATCATGCTGTAAATTTCAAATTTTTAGACCTGCTTCTATTTCACAAATCTAATCAAGATACAAAGAATAAAGTTCTTAACCAAGACCATCTTTCCAATCACACTTGATCTCATTTTCTTTGTTTCACAGCTATTCTTCAGTGGCTGACTGTTATTTTTTTCTAACATTACCTTGCACTTTAGAGAGATCATCATGTTCCCTTCATCAATGAGCTAATTTAGGAGAAAAGAAAAATATCCACTTTTCTTGATTGAGAGCGTTAAGTCAGGGACTAAGCGTACAGGATGAAAATTTTCAACTGACCTCTTCTGCTGTCAAAGAAAGAAATTCCATTGTTTCTAAAACTCTGATCAGAAGCATTTTTTTAACCTCCTGAACATGTAGAGATTTGTCATAAAGCTGGAAATTTTTATTTTATTTAGCTTTCTATATGAATATTTCTTTAGATCACCTTCTAGATCACCAGCAACAAAGGTATTAGGTCAATAGAATTCAGTAATGCAAAGTCCAGTGCTTCTATTTCTCTGCTTTATGCAAAAACTAACATAGCTTCAATAAATCTGTACGCAACTGTTCCTTGCTAAATCCTCAGCAAGGATATTTTTACTAGTTTGGACCCAAGGAAGAAAGATAGTCTTTGGTTCTGTGGGCCCTAAATGTGATTGAGTTACCTGCTCCAGAACACTGGCCATGGAATTTTACCCAGTGATTGCTTACTAAAAGAAGAGCTTTTATTACACTAGCCTTTGAGCAATTTCTTAAGAACGAAGAATCTTACCATCTTACATCAAATAACTAACATCATGGTCACATCCTCACAGATTAGAATTCCCTAGCTGGAATTCTATATTGATCTCTTCTTGCTCCCACTGTGAAATCTTAGTTCCAACTAACATGTTTCCCCTCTTCCCTGCCACTTAAACCTAGCCTGTGGTTCACTTAGATTGAAGATATAACCAACCAGTAACAGAGAACAAGATTTCTTCTGATTCAACTAAGATCCTGTGCCCTTCTTCAGTTCATTTGCAGAAAACAAAGATCATGTAAAGCATATTCACAAATTCACACTGAAAGCAAGAAATTTTTTTACAGCAGAATCATCAACAAAACATACCTTATTGTTAAAGTGCACTCAAATTAGCAGATGTTAAAACAAGTGTCAGATTTGGCACCTGGGACAGGGCAATCCTGGATGTAGGTACAGACTGGGGAACGAAAGACCAAAGAGCAGCCCCATGGGAAGGGATCTGGGCTCCTGGTCCATGGCAAGTTGAACATAAGTCAGCAGTGCCTTGGCAGCCAGGAGGGCCAAGTGTGTCCTGGGGGCATCAGGCACAGCCAGGCAAGGGAGGGGATTGTCCCGCTCTGCTCTGCACTGGGGTGGCCTCACCTCAAAGTCCTGTGGGCAGTTTTGGGTGCCACAGTATAAAAAAAATATGTAAAGCTATTAGAGATCATCCAGAGGAGGGCTACAAAAATTAAGAGTGTAGAAGGGAAACCATACAAGGAGCAGCTGAGGTCACTTGGTTTGCTCAAGTGGAGAAGAGGAGACTGAGGGGAGATCTCACAGTTGTCCACAATTTTCTTGTGAGGGGAAGCGTAGGGACAGAAACTGATCTCTTCTCTGTGGTGGAATGAGGGAATGGCCTGAAGTCGTGTCACGGAATGTTTAGGTTGGATATTAAAAGAAAGTTCTTCACCCAGAGGATGGTTGACCACTGGGACAGGCTCCCCAGGGAAGTGGTCACAACACCAGCCTGACAGAGTTCAAGAAGCATTTGGACACTACTCTCAGGCACCTCCTGTGACTCTTGGGGTTGTCTTTGAAGAGTCAGGAGTTGGACTATGATGATCCTAGTTGGTCCCTTCCAACTCAGGGTATTCTATAATTTCTTACGTATTTTTCTATATGCAGAAATTGTTTGGGTTGCCAAAAAAATCTGGTCTACAGTTATCCAAAGCCTTGTCTGGCTTCTCACAAGGTAAACTCTAACCATAAATAGTCAAGCTGCTTGCAAAAACAAGTTGACAACTTAATTCATTGATGTAGTATAATTTTAAATATGCAACAGACTATTTGAAAGCAAACCTCAAAATATGTCACTTCTATACTAAAAATTACACAGAAATCTTCATGCAAAAGTGCTTAAATATTTGAGTGTGCACAGACCATGCAATATGACAAAAGGTTTAATTCTATTACTCAGAGAAACTTCTTCCCTTGGCTTCAGGGGGGACAGCCCCATATAAGCAAACAAGTCACCCTTATGATATGTATACATACACAGAAAGAGACATGAAAAGACTGTTTCAAGAGGAAAAGATCACTAATCTTGCACATTTTTATAGATTTATAGTTTTCTTTAGGGCATAATACTTCTTGCCCTATATTCATCTGTTTCCTACCACTCAACTGAGAATCAAAGTTCTTGCAGTTGAGACTCTGAGAACCATTATTTGGGATTTCCCACTATAGTGTGGGCTATGAGCTGCTATATCTCCATGCCTCAAGAGATCAGAGTACTAGTCCAACTCAGGGAATCAGAGCACTAGTCCAGTCTTTATCACTAAGGGGTAATACAAACAAAACAACTTCCATAGCAATATAAACTCTCAGTAACCATTACTATTCAGGATTTTCTCTCACATCCTGGTTTTGTCACCCCAAGTTATTTAACACACTCTCCCTGTGGCAAATCAGCCCTACAAGACTGTAGGGGAGAAGGCACTGAACAATAACACCTACTGAAGTCCTTAAACCTCTAATTACCTTAAGATTCAACAGGCTTCTCTTTGTTCTCATGCATCAACTTTCGACCACAAAAAAAAGTCACATAAAATAACCACATCCAGTGGTAAACCTCCTACATCCAGATAAAAAAAAAGCTATTTTACTCCAGCCATCATCCCACACACTCTGAGTAACAGACCTGAGATGATAAGAGAGATCTTCAGAAGAGGGATAAAAGAATAACTCACAATGGAATTTAATTTAATCCAGCCACCCACACAAACCACTCACCCTTACCAGAGGTGAATAACTACCTGCACTTTTTTAGACCTTTGGCCACTGAGACATCTTTATAAAGTCATAAAATTATAACCATTGCAGTGTTAGCCTTCCATACATGCTGAATCTCACCCTTCTCATTCTCCCATTGAAATTCACTAACCTGAGTGTGCTGAAGCTTTTAGTCATGTCCATCTGGAAGCACCACGCAGCCTTTCGATTCTGTTTTCACTGAGATTGGTAACCAGTCTAGTTTCTGTGATGATGATGAAGCTAAATCACTGAAGGATTGAAACTGTTTGAATACCTCTCCACAACACTTTTTTTCCCCCTCCAGATTCAGAAGAATGAACTAGCTCTTCTTTAAGCCGTCAAGTGATTTTCCTCAAAACACTGGAGCTAACAGCTGTACAAAATAACAAGCAACAACTCTCCACACAAGGAGTGCACCTACCTACAATAACTCCCTTATAACCTCTGCTGGCACTGAACAAAGGTCAGTTAAAGCCTTCACATTTGGCTACAAAGTACTTAGGCTAGAATGGAGTGAAGAAACACCAAAACTAACCCAGGAAAATTAATCCTAAATCAAAGTAGGAGAAAAGCTCCTAATCACTTACTTACTTTATCTATTGTAATCAGATGTTCTTCTCGCTGAAGAGCTACAAGGTTGCAGTTTATATTTATGGGCTTACTGACTCAAAGAATAATGTATCTCTCCAGATACTACAGCACCATTGCACAAATCCACAAGTTTGATTTTAGCAAGAAAGTGCTTAATGAATCAGGAACTATAGCAATATACAGCAGGAGAGCTTTACATAAAGTTTTGATACTTATTTCCTTTTGTTGCTGAAAATAAGACTGAAGGCAAGTCAGTGGTTTTATGGCACTAAGTTTTTCCAGCTTTGTCTTTCTTCACTAGAATATCACATATGGATTTACAATTACCAACAGGCATTTTCAGTTGAGGAAAGTGATATCTGAAATCGAAGACAACAGAACTGTGAAAGTGGAGATGTGCATACATCTGGCTCTACATTTCTTAAGAGATCAGATGCATGCTTTTAACACAACTTCATTGCTCCAAATATTTTCAACAAGGTTACCTCAACACACCCTTTTTTCCCCCCCTTGTTTTTGAAATATTTACCTCTCTTGAAAGTTAATACATCCTTGTTTCAAATGATCGCGTCTTCACATCCCTGTGGAAGTAGGTATTTTATCCCACTTGTCTTGGACAGTCAGTTCCAAAATAGCAGCTGTTGAATGTGATACAGAGCTGCACCATCCTTAACTCCTAAGGAAAATCCTGGAATGAGCCAGAGTTCCTGATTAGCTATGTCCACACTTAGAAGAGTTTCTGTCTCCAGTTACCTCTCTGGCTTACCTTACCTGGTATGACTGTAAGTTCTGAAATGGATCAGAATAAGATAGGAAAATGATGAAATTAAACAGGAACATGACGATTTAGGGAGGCATAATTTCTCATTAATTTTTTTTTACGTGTCTGAATGTTTTTCCAGTGTGGTACTTAATCTGGATAAAGCAAATCACCTTATAGGTGAAAATGAGTAATAGGTTTTACTTTATTACATGATATTTTATGCTAAAATTCAATACAACAGTTGAATTTCTTAAAAATTCCAGCTAGTGTACTGCCATGTTAGAGTTCCTTATACCTTGACAGTGGCTGTTATAATCACCAGGCTCATCTTCTAAAATATTCTGTGTTAAAGAACACTCACACATTGACCATGTCTTTAGAAAAATGTTTTATTAAATGTTTTTTAAGAAGTTCAGATATTGGATGTATTGGATTTGATCAATGGGATCAAATACTCTCTTGCAACCTTACTTTTTATCATTTTGGTGGGGTGAAGATAGTGCAGATTATCTAAATCTGACCAGTTGATTATCTCTCTCATATAAATGAACTGCCAGCAGAAAGCTATCTTGTAGCTTTTGCCTTGCCCATCATTGTCTATTATTGGTTTTTTTTCCCCCATGCAAATCATTTCTTTTCTTGTACCCCCTGTCATGAGTATTCCTGCTGTTACTGTTTGTTTTCCTATCTCATTGCTATTTCCAGTAAATTATGTGAGGGCACTGAATTGGGGAGTAGCATTCCTAAACCAGGACACTCCTCCTAGTGAAGGGACAACACCCTCAGTTGTAGACACAATTCACTTGACTGCCCTAACTTCAGCTGATGCTGATGCTTGTAAGGACAAGCACCGTGACCTTCTCTGCCACACTGTGCAGACACTTGGTGCAGCTGGTCCACACATTGTCAGTTTGGTAGTTCCACTCTTATAAATGATAGTGACAAAGCTGTTAAGACAGACCTGTTTGGGTCCAGAGAAACCAAATCTTGCTTTGCTCGGAGACTGAAGGCAGCACCAGTGAACCCAACCCCAAAGCACCAATGTCTTGACATGAATGGCACTGGCTGCAGAAGCTAGTTTGGAAAGTTACCTCCCCAAATCCATAGGCTTTAAGGAGATATTTAAATTTCGCTATTAATAATGGGAAAGCTAGTCCTACATACCTACAGGACCTAGCTAGATACAGCCACATATTTGCACAAGAGTACTTTAGAGCCATTCTTCATACAGATGTTCTATATAGCCTATTTAGAAAGAAAAGCTGCAAATGCTTTCTACAAAAAATGTAGATGGTGCAGTGTCAGATTTGTCTTAATGTGTTAGCTGGTATTTTTCTCACCTGTTCAGTACAATATATTATGTTCAGAGGGTTACAATTCTCGAGAAATACAGACATTAACCAATGAAAATTCATTTTTCTTTGCAAGGTCTTTGGCAGCCACTGATTGATAAGCCATAAAATGTTCATTCCTTGCCCAGAGGTTCTGATGAGTACTGAAGATTATACCATTTAATTCTCCCAACCACTGCCACAGAGCATTAAGCAAAATTAGAATATTTGGAATTATATTTCATCCAAATATGGTTTCTTTGGGGTAAAACAAGCAGTTAATTTACATATTGTTGGTTTTGCTTACTCCTCTGTATGTGAAGCTATAAATGATTCCCGGGGCTGAGGAAACAATTACACTTTTCTCAAAGTCAAGCGAAGTGTAAACACATTCAAAAGAATCACAAAAGTAGCTGAGCTGGTAAGCACTACAGAAATGCCCAGAACTAAAAGCAAAATAGACTTTAGTGATTAATAGAAAAGCTGAATACAGCTTCCTGACATGTCTGCTCTTCATCCCAAGGATGTTGTGCCTCCATGAAGTACTCCCAGGTTTCCAAGTGTCAGTAAGGGAATATGCTGCAATACCTGGCAAATGTTGCACCGTGATTTCTGTGCCTGGAAGAGGAAAGGTAAAGCTACATTCAGGTCTTTCTCCATTGCAGAACACAATCTTCATCATGGTTTGTAATACAGGGAAAGAAAAGCTAGCCACAATATGGTATGCATTATTATAAAGTCAGAGGCAGCAAATGCACAAGAACTTCTGGTGCTGTTTAAGCAAGTAGATTCTCTTTCTCATTCAGAGTTTTAAATTTTTGCTTAATGACTTAAATGCAGAGACTTGAGCTAAACACTGTGGGGATTTGGAGCTACCCTAAAAATAGACTGCAAAATACTACTCTTACAGAATGAGTACGTATCGTGGAAGACTCCTCTAATTAATAGTCCATACAACTTTAATTAAATCTGCCAGTGAGTGAGATGTCTCTCAAAGAGGTAGGGAAAAGCTCTTGTTCCAACTTGACGGAACTGTATCACCCTGAGGCTCTGGCCCAGTTACCTTAACACACAGCTTTATAATCTCTGAAAACGTTTTAGGTGATCTTTAGATAAACTTCATAACAAACAAATTAGGAGTCTGACAGAAAATTTAGAAGGTTTTATTTTTTTTATTTTTACATATAAAGACTGAAACATCTGAACACTGAGATTAGGGTCTCCCTAATCACATGATTAGTGAAATTATGCTAACAAATGAGATCTACAGAGATGCATTTCTTAGCAAGAACTCAAGGCCTGGATAAGAAAACAGGATGAATGACAAAAGTTCCAGGAATTTCAGGAAAGCCTTCACCAGTTCAAGAAATCCCTGTAGACATATTAACTATAAAGAAGCTGTCTCTGACTTATAACTAAGATCCCAGAATATTCTCAGCTGGAAAAGACTCACAAGGATCATCAAGTCCAACTCTTAAGTGAATGGTCCATACAGGGATCGAGCCCATAACCTTGGCGTTATCACCACCATGCTCTAAAGCACTGAAGTAGTCTCAGGGATAGCTCCTTGAGGCTGAGAATATTCTGGGGAAGTATCACTACATGGCTGGTCTTTAACTGCTGTTAAGGTGTTGGAAAGAGCATTACAGGCTACTTAAGAGTTTAGGTCTGTCCTTCTATTGACATTATATTTTTATATCAATTATATAAAGAGACAATATAATGAAGGTTACATCTCCTAAACCACACAGGTCATCATGGTCTTTTTAAAAATAGTATCTTCTTTGTCTTTGTCAGGACCTTTGTATTGGAAGTAAATAAGAAGAGAACTGCCAACTCTTTGTCTAAATTGTCTCTGTAAGATGTTTTCAGGTAATGTTCCTTATCTAGCATAGACACAGCTAGGAGAACTGCCATACAAAAAAATGCAAATTGATCTCTAGGTGTTGTCAAGTGTTTACTATCATCTGAGAATATAACAAAGTGTTGGAGGTCTTTCTGAATTAGAACAGGGTAATGAAGGTAGAGAGGGCTCTCAAGCCCTCCTTTGTGTGGGAAAATCATGAAACAGTGTGAACAGAAACTCTTCCTTATTCATGAGTAACTTCCTCCCCTCTTGCAGATCACAGAGAAGAATCACATCCTCTAGAAACAGATTCTGGAAAAGTGGAGTCTCAGGGGATGATAAAACAGCTGGGGACAGGTATGAGGCAGCCTACAATGTTCTCTGACCTTGAAGTCTATGTTGTTGAGTACCTCGATACCAAGAATGAGAAAAGGTATCTCGAAATGCAAGGAAAAGTGACTCAAATCTATAAAAATGGCAAAATGGTAACTCAAAACAGACTTGTCAGGATTGTTACTAGATTAAATGAATAAGAAACTGAGTATTTCAGAATACCTTGAGCAGGTAATGGGGTCTTCAGCCATCCCAAAGAAATGTCTCTATGTTTTTCCTATCCATGGACCAGCTCTCACAAAACTTTGTTCTCTTTTTCTGAAAATTCTGTTTCTCTTTTTCAATGTGTTTGCAGTCACATACACATTGAAAGGAAAAAATTAGCTAATAAATCCTCCAAAGTGTGAAGGGCATTGCCCTTTTTCATGCAGAACTAATTTGCATAATCCAAACAGAAGATCTTCCTCTGATGACTACACTGCTGCTGGGATCTCAGAACTCCAGAGCCAAGAAGACAGCGGCTCATTACCACACAGATTTCCATTGACAGTAACAGGGTAACTGCAGCATCTAGAGCTGCTTGTAAAGGTGCTCTTGCTGCTAACTGTCCCTCAGCAATTAGGGATTTAAATTATTTTCTATGCTCCTGTGGTGACCTCATCAACAAAATCTGTAAACTTATTATAATTAAGAAAATCATACCATGCCAGAAGGACCTAATAATTTGACATTCTAAACTGCAAGCCTGCCAATGAATAAATTTTATGACCAAGCAGATTTGATCATCTTGGCTCCCTCTCAGCAGGAGTTTGCATCAGTCTGTTCTGTCCCCACAAAAGGCACACAGTATATGCATATTTTGTTGTTTCCTGCCTTTGAATTTGCAATGACAATTCAAGGTCCTTGCCAAATATTTTTACAGGTTCCAATGAGTCCTCATTAATGAAAGCTCTTTTCTCCACAGCAAAGAAGTATGCAGTATGTTCAACAATCTACAGCTTTGATGCATATTCTTATGCAAAATTTTGAAAAATTTGATTCTCACAAGTTTCTGGAAACTTTAAGAATTATCTTGTATTCAAACATACCAGAGAGATCAGCTTGTATTCTAAAAGAAGGTTTGAATGGTTTTTTCCCCCTAAGTCTTAAGGACAGACCTAACAAAATTCTTTCTGCAGCTAGGTGTTTATAGACACTTTGGTGATATCCTTGAGATCAATTTTAAATGGATATGAGGCAGAAATCAAGAAGAAGATTACTTAAAGTATGTTGTGTCTGTTTTAGCTTTTGCCATCCATTTTCTAGAACTACTTGGTCAGGAATACAATAAATCCTTAAAATGTAAGCAAATGTAGCAGTATGAAGAATGCTTGACTCGGGGAAAACAGTCGAAGTTTAAAACTGGAAGACATTAATCTTACATTCCCTGTACTTGGGACACCTAGTGGAGAGTGTTTTTACAGAAGAAGAAGAAAATACAACAGAAAAAGCAGCCAAAGTCCTATGTGTAACCTGATGCAGGAAAGTTTCCCATGAAGCATATCTACTGTGGTGCACTAGTCACTACTTTAAAAGGACTTAGTTCTACTGCTACTACTGAAGCTATGTGGAAAAGAGTAAACAACAGGAAAAAATATAATACTTACCTGTGTTATTACAGTTCATTATTTGTATTACCATGTGGCCTAGAAGCCCAAGTTATAGACCTCAAATCATTGTGATAAAAATGTCAAATTTGGGAGAAATTTCAGGTTTGTTTTCCTGAAAGGGTCATAAACTGCTCATCTGAAATGCTCCACCCATCCCATATTCTACATTATTTACTATCATTGAACTTTCATTAGCTTAAGGAGAACTCTGGATCATGTTTCTTTTAAAAAGATACAAAGCATTATTTAATTTTTCGCCAATAAAAAACAGGCTGATCAGTTTGCATGTTAAAGTTGTGCATTCTAAAATCAACACAATGTTTGTCAGTTTTCACAGAATTTTTCTCAGTCTAGTGCATATGTGTTAGAAGTGCTCTTACTGGTAAGATACCAGCAGAAATGATAATTTCCTCACAGTAACAGCCATTGTCATAGTGATTCAGACCAAATCATCTAGTCCAATATCCTCTTTCTGACAGTGACCAGCATCAGAGACAAGGGCAAGAAACCATGAAATTGGCAATTATGGAATTATCTTTCAATAGGTAAAGTTGCTTTTTATATCTGAATTTAGAAGTGAAGTTCCTTGAAGCCTGAGTGTTCACAAAAATTGTGCTAAACTTCTGACTCATATGGTATCTTATGGCAGCAAGTTCTAGGCTGCTCAAATGTATTACTGTACTATTATTGTATAAGCTTAGCTTCAAAAGTATTTCCTTCTGTTTTTAATTTTCTTGCACTTTTGCTCTGGAAATGCAAAAGGTAATAAGAGGTTCTTGTGGCTGCAATTTAAGCAGCCCCCGTATTCACCATAAAAGCAAACACAAACCATGTTTCTGTGCTCCTAGGAGGAGAAGTGAAGAGAAGCACATAACATAAAAACTTAAGAACAAATACTTTACATCTAGCTACATCACTTTTCTACTCTCTCACAATTATGGTATACACGCATTCATGTACATGTGAATATTTATTTCTAATAACCAGCCAATACCACAAGTGCATAAACTCACATGGACATAAACATTAAACCCTCTCCACTGTTGAATACAGCTTTGAACACAGAAAAGCAGTTTTATCTGCCCTTGAAGAGAATAGTGAAGGAGAAAATGGAAAAATAAAAAAAATTTAATGTACATTGCCCAAACAGCCTAGTGAATTTAGCCATGTATTTAGTCATTAAATGCAATTGAAGAAATGTGGACCCTACTACTCCAAGAACACTAGCTCCATTGTTTGAAAGCTCACTAACAGAGGATCCAATGACTGCGGAGCAAAGCAAACAGAAAACCTCCAAGACAATCGAAAAATCATATATACGGTGCAAGTGCCCAGAAAACAACTTTGAAAATGAAAACCTACCCAAGTAAGAAAGGAAAACAACTAGAAACTCTGCAAAGGAATGATGCCTCTATATGGTACAGTAATGAATGGATCTTCTGCAAAGGTTGATGCATTGGGTAAAGTTCTCTTAATGAATTTGCATATCAATCTGCCCTTGTTGAATACCCACTAAAACTACTGGTCAGTGCACGTGATTTACAGGAAAATTAATATAAATTGTATAGATACACATATCAGGCTCATAAAACAGAGCAATGTGCAGTATCTTACAAGGAAAGAAAAAACAGCTGTAACAGCTACTGATACCTAATAACAATTTAGTAAAAGAACCCTACTCAATTACTACATAAATCTGTAACTTTATCCCCAAGAGTTCAGTTGTTCTTACCACTTTAAAACAAAAAGAAATGTTCCTGAGAGCCAGATCAAATACTGGCTGAAATTCCAGGAAAGACTCCCATTGACTTGAGTGGCTTTTGAATGGAGCCCAGAAATTATTAGATCTGTTCTCTTTGAAGAGATTGCAAAACTTCATATTTGTGGTTAGTCCTATGAAGCACCAATATTTAAGATAGCAGTCCTCCTTAATGACAAATCACACCTCCAAATTGCTTTCACAGTGGTGATACCCTGGAGCTATGCAAGACCCTGAGCTGTCCTTCAGTGTTTTGCCACCAAAAATATTGCCAGTAAGTACTGTTCTGTTTCCACCTGCAGAATACTCTAAATGAAGGTAAATAAGGCATTCATGCAGGAAATTAACACATGGCACAAAATAATACTGAGCTTCAGGGTGAAAGCTAGCATCATGTCAGAGGGAAAATCAGAGTGTAACAGTATGTGTGCAGACCCATGCAGGGGCTTGCAGCTCAAACCCCTAATAGCTGTATTGACAGATCAGGCACACAAACCCAAACTAACATGTTGTCACTTGTCGTATAGCCTGAAAAAACACAGACAATTTTTCTTAACTTTCCCTGATTTTTGTAGTATTCCCTTGTTCTTATCGTGTATTTTCTTAAATTGTTTGCAAAACTCACATTCACACTATTTAACAAATCTTAATATATCCTTCACAATCCGTGTAGGTTTATAAGCAATACAATGCAATTCCTACTTCTAGTACCATTCTGTGTGGGTTTTTCCTGGGGTGATGCTATGAAGCCGCTTTATTCCTTAACCGTCCGCTCAATGCCCAAGGACGCTGTGCCTTTGGGATGGACCCGGGGGGCAGGGCCGGGGCCACGGGCCCGAGTGTGGGGCCGTTTAACAGCTCAGCCCAAGGGCTCGGGGGCTCTGGGGCTCGGGAGGGAGCGTGCCAGCAGCGCTGTGTTGATCTTGGGGTTTCTTTTGTGCTCCAGCTAGCGGGAGAAAGGTTCTGTTGGTTTTTTTCTTGTTCTTCTTCCCTTCCCCTGTCTCACTGCCTCCCTTCCCTCCTCCCCAGTCCGGGGAGCCCGCAGGGTGGCCCTGGCTGGTCCGAGCCTGAGTCTCCGTTCCCTCTCTGGGAATTTGTTGTATTTTGAGGGGTTTTTTTAATTCTACCCTGTTTTGTTTGTGCATTAATAAACGGTCTGGTTTTTTCCACTTTCACTTGCTGTGACCCATTTGTCTCACTGACAGAGGAAAAGGGGAGGCCCTTTTCCCTTCAGAGGAGACACTCACTCCGAAGCATTTCCTCCTGAGGTTTTGTCTCCAAAACCGATACAGGGTTCTATTTGGGGTAGGGAGGGAGATGTAAATCAAAAAGTCTATGGGAGTCTCTCTCAAAAGTGAGCCACAGAAACTAGCTAAAGAGTTGAAGTCATGTAAAATACTGTGCCCAGCATCCTGAAGGGGTAGCAAAAAGGTGACAAGTGAACCTTCTCTATTTCAGACTCCATCAGATGCCAAAATATCCTCTCACCTCTATATTTTGGTTACCCCTGAAAATTTCCATGGTCCATTTGAGACAGATTAACTGGGATTCCATCACCAGAGTGCTTGAAGTCTTTCCTACTTCACAAGATTTCCTACTTTCATATTAAATACTGGTATATCATCAGTCCTGGTTCTTCCTTGGATGGCAACTTCTTACATGGCAAATAAAGTGATTTTAAACAGTGCCTGTGCCAGTGGCACTAGAGCCTGGTCACCCATGGGTACCAATAATACCCATACAAGTATGGTAATATTCAGTGCACAAATAATTCATTAGGATTTTTTAAACTTCCAGCAACGTACATTCAAAAACTAGTCTGCAGTCAGACTACAGCAGAGGAGTCACATGGAAGACAGATGAGTTTTCGTAGCAACATTCACACAAAAACCTGGGAAACAATTTCAGAACTAATTCAGAGTTTAATTAAAAAAAAAAAATCTATGAACAGATTTTTAGAGAAGTTACAAAGCAGTTGCCAGCTCACAAAGGTGAAAATTTCAGGAGAAATGCTTAGGAATGGAGGAAAAAGAGCTGCTGTGAACAGGACTAAATTTTCTATTCCTGCCTCAAGAGGAGGAAGCAAAGGTCAGGGTGAACAGGGGGTCACTCAACCCAGCCAAAAATGCAGAGTGTATGTTTTGGATGATGCAACACTGTGAACCAACCATGAGGCAAGGAAGAGAACACAAAGAACCTCGTGTTTGCTGATACTGATACACAGGGGCCAAAAGCAATAGAAAGAATATTTCTTCCCCACAGAAAAGATGCCTGGGGCTGGGGTGGGGGGGGCGGGAAGTGGGACACTGCATCCCTCGGCCAACTGAGGTCTCCAGTAGGCTGCATAAGGGAGCACTGGAGAAAGAAGGTTTGGGGCCAGGCCAGAGCATCTTTGTACAAAATGGTTTCACTGAGCCAAAACTCTCCATGGAACAGCTGGTCATATTTGCTGCATCCCCATACTGTGAAGCAGAAAATGCAAGTCTGCTGCCTGCTGTCTTCTAAGGAAAGCTCTCTGTAAGCTGTTGGCACTGTATTTGTGCTTTGCTCTATCAATTTGCTTAGGTTTTCAGAGGATAAAAAAGGGCAAAGCAAAATAAAACAAAGGTCCTGAAAAGTAAATGGAAGATGTCTGAGAGTTCACAATGAAAAGAAACCTGGGGGAAGACTGGGAGGAGGTGAAAAAGAAACCTTTTGTGGACCTGAATCATCACGCTATTTTCCTGTTAAGATTCTAACAATCTCCTTTATTTTAATATATTCAGGAAATTACTTTATTTCAATCAGAATTGTCTCAGGCTGAAATGACAACTGCTAATGGCAGTCTTTAAAACCCAGACAGTCTCTCTGACTCGTTATATATATTTATAGGGGAAAGTAGAAAATCATCTATCCATTGGAAGTCATTACTGTCTCTTGGCCAGGCAAACACTCACAGAAAGCAGCATGGAAACATCCTCCAGGAGCACCAGCTTCTCTAGTCTGAGCAAGGAATTACTGTGGGAACTCATGCCTTCTGATCAACAAATCAATACGATTACACAGAAGCTTCTTATTAAAATACACTCCATTCACACATCTTACAACTTTGACATAATACCACACTTATACACTTTGCTTACTTATACATTCTACCTACTTATACAGTTCACTTACTTATGCATTTTACTTACATTCTTTACTTACACATGTTACTCTTCCTACACATTTTACAACTTATCCATAATACAGTACATATACATTTTGCAACTGCTGTGCGTGAGATCACACATTGCTTGATTGGTCTCTCTATTTTGCCCAACGAGCTCCAACTTTTCTGATTGACTTTAATCCAGTGCAGCAGAGTCCTTTTTAATCTATTCCTTGCTATCTTGGTATTTAGTTTTTCAGCTTCTTCTTTCCCAATTTAGCACAGTTTACCTTTCAGTCCTTGATGAATTCCTGAGGGCTCTAGATCCAAGCAAGCCAAGTCAAGATGATGACAGCAACAAAACCCACCCAGTGATCAGCAGCCAAGTTAGTCCAGGAAATCCAAACCAACCAGCAAAAAAAAAAAAAACAAGAAGCAGATACAAACCTACCCCACCTCCCCCCTCAAACCTTCAGCCTGGAGCTTAGAAACCCTCTTGGGGCTGCTGTGCTGCAGCTGAAGGTGGAAAGGCCAGGTGAAGCCAGTGAGGGTAATTCCAGTCTGGTCCCACTCTGAGGGGTCTGGTAAAAATAACTAAAAGTGGTTTGGCTGGGGTACACTATCAAGGTTTAAATACTTTACAACAAATTACTCTGTGGACCCAATATGTCAATTCTCTGGTTTTCAATTTACAAGCCTTTGCACTCTGCTACCACATTCCTTCAGCATTTGCCTTCAGGAAATACTCTAATAAATTAGTTTTTTAGGAAAATTTTGACAAGAAGAGTATTTTTCAAGGAAGATAAAACCTTCTGTTTCAGGGGATATCTGACAATAAAGAGTAGGAAGATAATTTTCCATCCAAGAAAGCTGATACTCTTTCTAGGAATAACTGTCCAGTCTGGGACACAGATGTGGACTTGATACAGTGTTACTATTCTTCCAATAAAGCAATTCTGAAGAAGAGTGAATATAAATTTTCCTAGAGGATATGAACAAAATGCTCACTGAACAACATTATCCTTCCTTTTTGTATCTTACCTTTTTCTTCATCTTGACCCTTTTTGTTAAAGCAACTCTATAAATATTTCAAGGCTTCTAATTACAGAAAAAATGTAAGGTTGTTGTGTCTAAACAAAGACAAACATAGAACAGTGTTTGACTGCAGTAAATCCAAACAAGAATTGGAGAATCATCTAGGTTGGAAAAGACCTTTGAGATCATCAAGTCCAACCTATGACCCAACACCTCTAGACCATGGCACTAAGTGCCACATCCAGTCTTTTCTTAAACACCACCAGGAACAGTGACTCCACTGTCAATAATTACATATGAATTATTTTGCTGTCAACCTGTACTGAAGTACAGCTTTGTAGTGTAAAACTCTAGGTAGATACTGAACAATCTATTTAAATATTTTTTATGATAGTTATTTGAGTTATTAGTCCTTGGAATTATCTTTAAGAGACACTACATAATTTTAAAGCCTTGTTGTTACAATTTTTTGAGGCTTTAACAGGATCTTCTGGCTGAAAATGCTTCAACACACTGGACAGATTATGCAATTTTTGTTCTTACTAATGCCTCTCAGTATTGTCTCTCAAAGCAACAGAGAGACTGTCCCTCAGAAAACACAATTTCTGTAGATGTCTAAGAGACCAGAAAAAAGAAAATAAATAGCGTAAGTTAAAAATGAAGTTGACATAACAACATGTTGACTAAGTGTTTGTGCCTCACACCATTAGGTCACAGCAATTCCTTTAGACAGTTTCAATGTACCTTTATTTGTTTTACATTATTTTATTAACTAACCATATTAGTGCTGTAGTTTGGGTCATTTATAAAATGTTAGCTTCCTCCAGTGCACCTATTGTCACACATATGAGATATTCTACATTTCAAATGCAACAACTATTCAGCTTTTTTTCTTCTTTTTTTTCCTCCTTCTCTTGCTTTGGCTTACTACCCAAGATGTGTAGGTTGTTGGGTTTTTTCCCCCTTTCATCTCAATATATAAATGCAATAATAGAAGTAATTAATGTTTAGCTGTTTAACTTCGATTTATGCAGAGTAGACATCTGATGATCAAATCCACCCAACGTCTGCAATTAGAGCAACTTGTGCAGCTGCGCTTCCTCTTGCTAGCTGGAATGCTCTTCCCTTTTGCTCTGAACCAATTTGTGATGCACTTGATGTACAATGTTCTATGTACAGCTTTGAAATATATGTAGGATATTATTCTATCTTCAAGGCCAAAATAGAGAAAGGCTGCATTGAGCATTTAGGTGGGAGAAGGAGAGAGGGAGGGAGGGAGAGGAAAATAAAATGAAAAGGCAATGACTGCAGATGCCCAGGCTGTATGTGGCACTGGAAAATCATTGTCAGCTTTGCTGTCACTGTCACACTAAACTTCCCAGATGTTCATATCTGGAAATGTCACAAAATGTCATGGCATAAGTTGCTGTATTTTGTTTTCTGTGGAAATGGTGAACAATAATAAAACAGCCTGGGGAGTGTATGGCTAGCCAGCAGCAGCTTGTAAAGGTCTCAGTAAAACAGCATGTGTGCATATTCTGGAAAAGAAGCAAACATCAGCTTCTTTTCTTTCTTCTTTCTTTTTTTTCTTTTTTTTTTTTTTTTTAATTAATAACAGTGCTTGAACTGATAGAAATTTAACATTTAAATTAAAAACAAAGAAAAGGCCCTTTTGTAATCTTCTCCAGATCTCAAAGCTGCCTTTGTCCAAGAGCTGAAATGCTGATGTCAGATTAGTTATTGACAGAGCCAGTACAAATTTGTTCCATGTTCATTTATCTTCTGGAATTTGATGCAGTGCTCTACAATTAAAAGCAGAACCCTCTGTGAAATAAGCTCTTCATTGCTGACATCAGTGTGGGAGAAAGCTTTGCATTTTAAAGCAAGATCTTTCAAAGCACAGATTTTATCTTCTCCACAAGGTTTGTGGTTTTGAGTGAAGTCCAGGTCAGGCTCTCTCTGTGACATCTTTTCTCTCAAACTACTTCCATTTGCTTTTCAGAAAGCAAGACCAACTATACATGCATAAACTCAGTGATACACCCTCCACTTAACCATTAAGATTAAGCATTATAAAATGGTATCTGCAGTCTATACATCCAAATAAAACAGCTTTGGATAAAATGATTTTGGCTCCTTTACAAAATAAAATAAGAAAGGGAATCAATCATCTGTTTTTTCTCTGCTCAGAGAACTCAGTGCAGATCCAGAAGCTACAGTTAAAATCCTTTCCTTACAATCTTGCTCTTGCATGTAATTAAGTTCATTGTAATACGATAATATTCCAGTGCTGTGACCTACTTACAAAGTCAAAACTGTCAAATAACTAAAAGTGACCCATTCAGTTTCATATTGATTTTTACTAAGTCACTAAGTCCCTTTGCTGTTTAGAGAATCCTGCGCCTCTGCTTTATCTACACAGCATGTGTGGGGCACACACTCATGCCTTTTTATAACATAGAGCATGGCAGCTACTGCAACTACAGAACAGAGGTGGGCACAAGGAACTAACCAAGAATAAATGTGGAGCCAGAACCACTTGTTTTCAAAGATAATGTGCTTCAAGGCAGTGACTTATTTCAATGTCTATTTTATATATGTCAAATGACTTAGATGTCATCATTTAGTCTTGTAGTCCTTGGTACATTAGTCTAATGTAACATCATGGAGCAGCTGCATTCTCCTTTATTTGAAGGACAAGTGGCAGCTATGCTTTGGTCAACTGTAAATTTGTTCACTCCAAATCTCTTTTTCATCACACTTTGCTTTATTCTATAATGGTTGACTCTACTCTTCTTCAGTGTTTTATTCTTTCTTTTCATCCCAAGTTTTTATCAATGTTAATGAGCAAAGCTTAGAAACATTTAGATGCTTTTCAGTTATTTTATCACATTATGTTTCAAAAGAGAGGTGAACTATTTAATAAAAGCATATCACCAAGTGACAGTCTCTGCACATCATTCTGGTCCTTTCTGTTGTCATCAGAGGGCTGAAGATTTTACCTGGAAGCAGTCATTCATCATCCACCATTTCCAGAGGCTTGTCCTCTCATACTCAATAAATCCATAGGGATGACTGCCAAACCCCTTTAAAACAAACAATTGATATTATATTCATATATTACAAAGGGAAACAGACCTTCATAAGGTGAGATCTGTCTCCTTAATTTTTTGTTATTATTGTCTCTGTCTTTTCACCTCTTCTTAAATGCTGGGCTGAGCAGGAGGCTATAATTCCACTTAAGAGTTCTCCTCACAACCACTCTGACTCCTGGTACCACCTGGCTTCTCAAATTCACAGTGCAGCTGCCTGCAGCGTTGTCATGTTAACCCATTGCTGAAGTGGCCAATGGGAGGCTGATCAAAGGCACCCATCCTGATTTATACATTTTCCAGTTGCAGCACGTACACTGCATATCCTCTGCTGAGAATCCTCTGCCTCTCAGATGACAGTGGATGCTTGTCCCGAAGTAGATGTGTTTGACTGCAGGATAGAGCAGGCAGAATACACAGTAAGCTAGGGGCCTCCAGCAAAAACAGTGATTAAGAGGCTCCTAAAACAAGCAGGGAACAGGCTCAAAGCCAAACCTCAGAGCTGATGATAAAGAAGATACTTTCACAGAGGTTCAGAAGAGGCAACACAGAATTCTTTGCACCTCAGAGCTGATGAAAGTTGCTGGAATCACAGCAGAACAGAATTCACTCAACAATCACAGTAGGCTGAGAGGTATAAGAGATCTTTGTGGCCAAACGCTTTATTTGAATCCATTTTGACCAGTAAGTCTTGAATTTTGTCTGTTTCAAGATCTTTTCACCTTTAGTGGTTTTAGGTTGTTCATTTGAAAGAACAGATGTGGCCAGATATCCATGAAAGAATCAACTGAGACTTAAGTTGTCAGAAAATACAGGGAATTCCTGTATCACTTCAGACTGTTCATTATAAACCTCTTCCTCTGCTTGGGCTCAGTTACTTTGCCATTTTGCAACTTTCACAAATACACTCCTTGTGAAAAACTGGGTAGTAGCCACTGTCAATTCTATGTAATGGGATGGCACAATTCTACTCTTCTTTTTTTCACCTAGGTACCTCTCTGGATGATTTGCAGCTGTCTGTTACACAGACTATTTTAAGGACCTAAAGAGCTACATTTTCAGGGAGGGATTAGCATACATCTTCTACATCAAAACACTATACAATGAGACTCCTTGAAAACATGCATAATTCCCACTCATAAGAACTTACAACAGCAGATAATGTCAGCAGGAAAGTGATGCAGCCTTACAAGAATACTTACACCATTGGCAGAAAAAAACACAAAACCAAACAGATGAAGAAAAAGGGCAAAAATAATGCAAGCAGAAACACTGCTAAGAAATACTTTTGTGTTAATATACCCCATGTGGCAATAAGCGTTGACATGAGCGTGAAACTTCTAAGTCAACCTCTCATTCTGTTCCAGCTTCTACTATGCTATTTAGTCCCTACCCTGCATAACAATTAAGATGTTATTTATATTTTATGTTCTAATAGGCAATAGCTTATTTCATTAAATGAACAATGGTAGTGCAGTGCCTGGAGTCTCCTCAATATTCCAAGGTATTTCAAAAACTACAGGCTTTTCTCCTTTCTTGTCAATATCTTCTTTAAGGAGGGGAATGACTTTCAGGTTTTTGGTGCTTGAATACAGTTGTCTCCATTTATTAATATCAATACTATTGAAGCTATATCTGTCTGTATTTATTGAACTGAAAAAGCCTGGAGACATAAAATTTCTAGTACAAGAATTCTTATCTCTTTAATTCATTTTCAGAATTTGTTTCTTGGTATACAGTATTTATTTCTCTGCATCTCAGATTCTTTGCTTGAGTTGTTACCTGTTCCCTTAAGCTTTCTGACAAATGAAAGTATTGTACGAATACCTGAGGCAGAGTTTTCTGATAAAGCCACTCTAATGTGTCCTCTAAAATGAAGGTAGAAAAGCTTCATTCCAAAACACTAAAGTTTGCAAATCTAGCTACGGTGCTATATAACATCTTTATAACATGTCTTCAAAAAAAAGATACAAAAATGAAAAGTGTTCCTCCCTGTCAAGGAGGACTACAGCTCTACTGTAGGATCCTGTGACCTAAAAATTTCTCAACAAATTGAGAGCATAGATAGTCTCTCCATAGTCTCTTTTTCTTTTTCCTTCTTTAATTGTAAAGCTATTTATTTTTCTATAGAGACTGGTTAGAGACATCAGACCAAATGTCAGCCTCCCACATGGATGCATATTTAACTGTAGTCTTGGGGTCACTGTGACACATCCTGTGCTCAGCTCAGTTATTCAGCAGAAGCCATCTGCTCCAGCCCTGACCTCCCCTAGACTAAAAGTGGTCAGAGCTGGGATCCAACACCTGTTTGGACAGTATAATGGAGCTGGAAGGCTCCATTACCTTATGAGTGTGAGATTAATCTGTGGATTCCTCACTTTTCAGATGACAAGCTTTATTTAGTGATTGTTACTGACAATTCAGACATGCTTTTCATAATCTAAAGCTTGAAGTGAATATAGAGCAGCTAGTTTTATGCACTTCAGGTCACTGTTTTAAGCTGCAACTTAAAACAGTGCTACCTATGGTTTTTGCCTTAAAAATTATATTCAAGGTTATCCTATACTTCACTTTAATCCCTCACACAGCTGCAACATGACACTTGTAACAGTACATTTAATCTTTTGTTTCTTATTTAGAAAGCGGCCTAAATTCCCATGTTTATATATATAATAAAAGCATAAAGTAGTGGAAAAAAAATATGTAGGTCACTAAGAAAATGCAAGATCTACAGAGACTAACACTGGGAATTTTTTTCTTCCTCTTTTTTTTATTGGGCCATTCATCTCAGTAAGACTACTGGAACAAAGGCTGTTGAAGAAGTAAACAGGTCTCAAGAACCCATCAATTTAACTGGAGTGCACAGTCTCTTCCTAATGAATCAAACAGGGAAAAAAAAAAATCTTTAAGTAGTACACATTTTCTTACGTTTGAATACTCTAACACTGCATTTGTTTGAGCAATGCTTGAGGTAAGGATAAGGATGGTCTTTGCCACTCCCTGTTCAGGATCAGCTCCTTAGCTCTCACAGATCACATTAGGTCTTCATCTTTCTGTTCCCTCATTTTCACCAGATACCACAGTGTCCCAGGATGTGCTGCAGGCTGATGTGTGTCTGGCATTTGTCTCTTTGCATTTCTCAGGGGAAGTTCTGAGAGAGAGTTCAGTAAAATCTGGCTCTGCTGGCCCCACATCCACATAGCAAAATGTATCCAAGGCAGATTGATTCAAACAGAGAAGAGACTATGACCTTTCCATTTCATTCTTCCTCACTGCCATGATGTAGCCGAGCTGTCCTATTCATCAGAGCATTTCAGTGTGTGTTTTTAGTTATATAGATGCATTGCTGAGTCCTAGACTCTATAATTATGGCAAAAAATCAACAATTGCTTAGAATACAGTTGCATTTTTGATAAATGTCAAAAAAAAAGCATTTCCAGCCCTGGATGAGTGCTCTTTAAAGTGTCAAATAAATCTAAAATAAATATACACCACTAAAATCCACAAAAAAAAAAAAAATCAAGTACATTAGTCTTCAACTAGAGAAGTTACTCCAGTAAAATCACCATTCTAGTCTTTTCACTTGTCCTGAGAAAGTGATTTTTTTTTCATCTGCACAAACTTGCGAAATTAGCAGAAAAGGAATCACTCTTACGTAAATCTTACATTGTATCTTCTTTGTCCACATAGGTAACACAAAATAGGTCACTGAATGGACACTAAGGGCCATTCAGGACAGGGAAGCAGCTCTGCTTTACAAAATAAATAAGACTCTTTTACATCTATTACCTAGTCCTGCAGTGGAAAAAACCCAACTCACCCAACATACTCAAGAAACTCAAAACAAAACTAAACAAAAACCAACACCCAAATGAATTAGTGAATGACTTTTATTTACATCTCAAAGGAAAAAAAAAATAAAAGCAGTAAGGCTTCCCACTTTTGAGCCCTTAAATGCACTCTATATGAAGTCACTATGGTCAATTTTGTGTTGAAGTTTCACCCACCTAGTGAAAGCTCGTGCTTTTAGATTTAAAATATTCTATTTCCAAAATTTCTTTTTTTCACCCAAGGACACTGTATTACACAAAACATGGAGAGCATCTCATTGCTTTCAACAGCTGAAAACTCAGATAAATGAAGCTGTTGGGTACACTCATGTTGGGGTGGGTCAGCACGTTACACTCATCCATTGGTGTTAAAAAGTCATATTGTGGCTATCCATTACTTGCCTTTTAGAAGCACTTAGCAACATAATCCTCATTAGATTCATAATCAGATTTTTTTCTAGCATAAGCGCTGTATTCATGCTACAGTTCAAAAGATAATTGCAGTAAACAAACACTTTCAAATATTTTTAATTATCTCTGACTTCCATAGGATTTCAAATGAATCAATACATTTAAGAAGTATGTAAAAGTGCTGAAAGTCCTACAGGCAAAAATAGTTATTAAAGAGAGATGCTAGCTAATATAAATTACACATAATTTTCATATACCTAACAGAAATAGCCTTCAGGCAAAAATACTCTCATGTTATTCCATAGAGTACTTAAACTAAAGGTAGGGATCATTAGGTGACAACTAAAAATAATTTTTTCTTAAAGTGATATTTCATTATGCCTAGTTACAGTAATATATTACACCTGTAACTTTACTTTCAAAGAAACTTCTTGAAAAGGAAAAATGTGCAATAGTACCACATTAATAAAGGTCATTCACTTCCCCATAAAGATAAATTAAGCAAATCAAGGGAAGTCTCATCTTCTCTTACAACCACAAGGAGTTAATGACAACTAAGGAGAAATACATAGACTAAACTGTGTTTAGTTGATTCAACAGAACAACATTACATGATTTTAAAGATACCAGAAACCAGCAGCTCAAGAAATCTTAGAGGGTGCTGGGAACATGAAATATATTCACCCTGCTGCAAAAGCTTATTGATGAAAAAAGAGCTTCTGAGTAAAAATTTAAAATCTTGTGGTAGCAGAGAGTCAAATAACACCATGTATATTAACTGAGATTAAGCAATAATCAAATGGTATTCCCCCCTTATGAGAGCAGAGAAGATACGGTCTTCAGCCAAGGTAGAATCAGTAAATAAGCAGACTTTCAAGTACACCAAACACTGAGGCAACAAAATATCAACAGTGGGGTTACTTCAAGGGCCAGAATGCCCCTGAAGCATACTAGACAAGGCAGGTACCTCAGACATGCACAAAAGAGATGAGATAACCAGAAGCCAAGCTCCTCTACCAGTTTAAAATGAATCAAGCTCTTACCCACGTGCAGCCTGGTGTTGGTCTGTTAGAAACTGATGGGAGATAGGGAACCAGCTGTAAAATCAGGCATAATCTTTACATTCACTGAGAAGAAGTGGGTGTCTGAGTCATTTTGTGGAATGATCTCATGTGCCACTAGTACATAAATCACAGTAAAATAAAAATTCCAAAGGGAACAATTTCCTTTGACCCTTCAGTAAGAGTTTGGGAGGGGCCCATCTTCTTCCACCACAGGTGAATGACAATTTTGTCTTCATGTTTCACTATGATTCCCACCAGTCAAAGTGACTCAGGTATAAAAAAAAAAAAAAGAAGCAAGGATAATGATAGTCATCCAACAATCTAAGTCCAGATGCACCAGCTTGGAAATTATAAAATGTTGCTTATCATGTCAACAGCAATGACAAAGCTGTTTGCACCACAGAAAGGTCGGAGGTGGGTTGGAGGGGAAACACAAGGAAGCTAACCAGAGGTTAGCCACACTCCACTTACCTCAGTGCTCTTCTCAGTTGTAGCTTTTAATCTTAGTTTTTCTCCTGTATTCTAGTAAGTGTTGTTTTTTTTTTTTTTTTCCTCCTGAATAGCAAAACATGCAGCAAATAATCTGTGGTCATCTAGATCAAACAACTTCTGTAGGGTTGCACAGTGGCTGAGGATACTTAAATACTGCCTGTAAGGGATCAAGTGCCAGAAGAATAACCTGTGTAGTCAATCTGACATCTTTAGCCAGAAGAAGAGAAGACTTTACCAAGGAATGCTCCAGAATCACTTAGGTATGTCATGTGGTGCACTAATGGCCTAATTACCACTTGTGGCTTAAAATTTAGTGAATAATTGTAATAAAATGTTCCTTTTTATCACAAAATCAAAAAAAAAAAAAATAGAAATAGAAATAGAAATAGAAATAGAAATAGAAATAGAAATAGAAATAGAAACAGAAGGCTACCTCTAAATCATGGCAACATTATCTTTAAGATAATGTGAAACAAGTTACTTATTTCTACAGACCACTCCTCAGGACAATCCATTTGTCAGACTGGCAAAAGATAAAAACAAAGGGTATAAACATTCCCCTCAGTAATGCTTTCAGAAGAGTTTCTATATGCTAGGATATTTATCTATATCCATTGTTATTAATTTCCCTTTGAAAACAACATCCCCTGCCTCACCTACCAAGGCCTCCGCATTAACTTTGGAAAGAGTATAAAAATTGTCAGAATACAGATCTGAAGAGACTCTAAAACCTAGTTTCATATGTCTCAAAAAAAAAATCATTTTGGCAGAAGCGAGTTATTTCCAGGAAGGTTTGGAGACTGTTTTCTGAAAGGCACATTGAATTGCTAACTAATTGCAGTCACATTATTTGCCATATCATCAATGGTGAGTATTTTGTGGCTGGATGCAACTAGATTAATATCAATTATAAAGATGAGGGCTTTCTTATCATGTATTTTTATGTAGTCTGACAGCTGCTTTCTGAATGGCACAGAAGAGGGCCTATGAAATAATAAACCAAGTGAATAAATAATAATAATAATAATCAGTACCCTCTCATATATTCTTTAGCTCTTTTATAGGTGATGCTCTTCATAAAGCAGGCAGTTCAGAGATAGAGTTTAAATTCTGCCAGTTGTCATGTTTGAAGTTCCATCCCAAAACTAAGCAATCTGTACTGTCTGTACTGAAACAGCATATTGAAAGCAAAAGAATGAGGAAATATTGCTAGAAATTACCAGGTATGAGTATAGAGCTATAACTGAAAAGCTGAAAAGAGGTTAAAAAAAGAAAGAAACAGAGAACTGTAAGGAAGGAAATACTGGAGGAAGGCTGGCACTGCCTCTGCCTTTTCCATCTAGCATTTTCCTGGTTTTTGCTTTCCTGTGATTGCTGTACCTTTTGAGACCTTTGGGATAAATAATAGCCACTTACACAGCCTCTTTGTGTGTCCTGTAAAGTAAATAAACATTTAATCAACTCCAGATTTGTCACAAAACATTAACATTGCTTTGATGATTAGAGCTGCACTTCAAAGCTCTTTCAGTAACTGAGAGGATAAAGCACTACTGCCACTCACCAAGCAAGACATGCCTTGCATGAAGCTTCATCCCAACTCATGTCATGCCGAGTTTGCCAATATGCTTATGCTGGATTACTTTGCTAGGCAGGAATTCTCAAGCTTTTGTTCCCATATTTTTCTGTTAAACTTTCAGTTCTGGTTGACCTTGCTACTGACACCAACATTACAACACTGGCAAGAGAAGGAAGATGAACTACAAAGTATTTGCACAGTAGATAACAAACAAGGGAAGTTGTAGAACTCCCTAAGCTTGCACAGAGATCTTCTATACGAACTCCTCTTAAACACAAATGAAGTTGACAAGATTGATTCTTTGGCTGTCAATTAAATTTTTGGTTGTGGCTGCCTACTGAAATCCCCAGTAGAACATGCCAGTCTCTTGACAAGCAATCCAGAAATTACAATATGAAAATCTTTTAAAAATCAATGGCTTTCTATGTTTTTGCTCAATTGATGTTTTAGGTTTGTTCTTTGTGTGTAGTTTGTTTTGGGGTTCGGGGGTTTTTTAATTTTCTTTCTTGAGTAAAGAAACTTTTTTTTTTTTAAATTGAAGGTGAGGACATTTTTGCAGTTGGGTTTCTGGCAGTATTAAAAGTATATTTTGCATAAAAAAAAGCTAAAGAACTAACTCTAATATGACAGAAGTAGGAACCTTTCTTTGGGTTAATGCTAGAAAGGCAACCTTCCAGTACAGGTACCAAATACAATGATGTCTTCTCAAGACATAAAAGAAACAAAGATTTCACTCTTCATATAACTAAGCAACATGATATACAATAATTGCAAGAAAAGAGCTATGGAATGAGAAAAAATAAGTCACTGTAAAACTTTGGTGCTGCTTTTGCCAAATTTTAATGCTACTTTGCTTGTTTATTTATAGAAAGCAACCGTGAAAAGGCACTACCCATTTATCAATGTGCAGATTGTTTTATGAATCCCGAGTAAAAGAACATCCTAAGCTTAGCTAGTGAACAAATAAGCAAGCCTGCATTTCTTAGGGTCCATCATTTTTAACTGTCAGAATAATTTAGGAAAGGTACTGAGACTTTCACACTTATCATACCTCTACCTTTTCAAAAATATGTACAAGTCTACAACAAGCTGCTTAATTTCTTTTTCAATATAGGCTTAATCTGTAGAAAGCAGCTTTAGTGCCTCCACCTTTAGCTGATAAATTGCATACTTCACTTTATTAATTAAAAATATTTTGGAGGCCATCACATGAGCAAAACTACTGCTGAGTGCCAAATCTTTTGACAAAGCTCCCTATCTTCACACGCTTTGACAGTTAACTCCCTGAAAGAATAAAAAAACTACAAAATCTCTTCCAGAGTCTTTTATTAAAGGGTCATTTATAAGCAAGATATGTCACGCATGATGGTTCTTGTCCTTCTTCCTTATTGGGTGTGTTTCCAGTCTGTGCAGGATACCTACATTTCTGAATCTAAGGTGTCCCAACAGCTAACTCACACTAAGTTTTTAGGTTTTTCCTTTAACCCTTCCTTTCAGTCCTCTCACTTTAGTAACCTGATCTTACAGTAATATGGTGAAGTTCTTGCAATTTCAAGAAGACTGTTGGTCAAATATTCCTTCCAGAAGTTAATCATGCATTTTTAAGGAAGAGTTCAAACCGTGGGCCTGCCTAACCCCCAGCTAAAGAAATGTTTCTCAATTCCTGGTCAAATGGTATTTATTATTTTTTTTAACAAGCATTCCTGCAATTTGGTTCAACTCTTCTGAAAAGCTTCAGTGACAAATTATGAACTTGAAAGTAGGGATCAAGAATACAATGATTCTGCCTAAACTAAAGTGATAGGTTAGCTAAGACTAGCTGAGGTCTAGTCTAGTTAATCTTCTATAATCAATGAAAGAAATAGCCACATAAGAAATGTGTTTCATTTCATCATAAGGATGATGAGATGTTTGCCATTACTTGATGTAGCTGCTTCTTTCCATTGGGTAAAAGAAGTGAGTGAAACACTTGGGATGAGATGATTAGCTTTTAGCACTTGGTGGGTGAAAAGAGTCTCCACTTACATGTCTGAAAAGGAAGAAAATGTGATCCCAGCTGATAGAAATATGTTCTAGGAAAACCTGAATATAAAATATGAGCTTCTCTTCAGCGCTATCAGGGGTGAGAGCTTGAAACAAAAATTACATTGATTAAAAAATTAATTTGTAACTTCTAACTGTACAGATCAAGTTGTCCTTTTTTAATCATCAAACAACTACTGAACAAAACCCCCTAATGTCATTTGTTCTACTGGAACATCTAAGTCTGCTGTGTATGAACTCCACATTGAACAGTCTGCCCTAAGCTGTAACTCAGACTGATACCTTCGGTGGTTTCTCCTGCCAGGTAGATCTCTTGCCAGTTAACTCTCTCCCACGAATTTGCCATTAATTTAGCTCCACTCCAGAAGTGCTATGACATGATACAAATGTATTACTAAGCCTTCTAAGAGACAGTAAAAAATAACAGCAATTAATTCAAATCTGGGATCTTAACACTAAAAAAGGCAATGATTATGTTTGGCATGATCCCATAGTGTGCTGAAAATCTAACATTTGGAAAAGACACCAACATACTAAAAACAGGCAAGAGCTACAACATTTATTTAGCAATTTTGAACATCAAAGAAAATAAAACCAATGTGAAACAAATAGGGACACAGAATATCACATGTGAAAAGACAAGTCAAAATCAAAAATTCTGGTTTTAAATAGTATTAATTCTCTCCTCTTTGTGTTTGCAGGAAACTGCATAATCTAAAAGGCAAGGGTATTCAGATGAAAAGATTTATAAAATATGTAACCTCATGGATATCATTATAGTCACAAAAACCTACACCAGTAAAGAACAAACCTATTACCTTAAGGTCTGCAATTTAGATTTTGCATTTCCTGTAATCGTTTTGAACTGTCTTTCAGTCAGTGTTCAGTAACTGTACTGAAATATCAGTAATTTAACAATGCTGAAAGGCTCTCAGACTTGCACCTGGTCAGACATCACCTCTCCTTCTCTTTAGAAACCCACAAAATTATTCAAAATCACCATGAAAATATAAAGCAATAAACATTCAGCTGAAGGTTTGGTGCAATATGGGGGTAGAGCTCAGCTACATTTTTAGTATAAGAAATCCTTCCAAAATCACAAAAGGTAGAATTTTGACAGGAACTGACAGAAATTGGTACTTAAGGCTGTAGGATGATTTGAACTGCCTGCACCATGTTCCCTATACATAAGTTTATTTGACAGAAGATAGCAAAACTGAGCCCAAAACCCAATTAAGAAAATACCACCAAAAAATCACACCTCTACAACTTTGTACCATCACAACAGGAACAGCAAAATTGCCCAAGATGAAACAAATTTTTGAGACAGAACTATTCATCCTGATTAAATAGAGCTCCTTGAGATGGAAGGTAAGTATGCTGACAAAGTAATGCCAGGGAAGGAAAGCAGCTGTTCATGTTGCATCTTTTCTGCAACAGGGACAAGCAGCCTGAAAGGCTGTTCTTCTATTAGGGTTAAACTCAGTAACAGCAAGAATACATGAATACACAGCAAGCCTGCTCTAAATCAAGATAAAATATGAAATTGCAACATATCCCTTTTCTTTAGTTGGAAAGTTGGGGAAAATAATGGTGAAATAATATTATCAAAGCCAGGTCTAATGTGAAACAGAATCGGGCAGATCTGAAATGATACATCAAGGCAAAGCAGAAACTAAACGCACTTTCTTTGAAAACTGATAAAATGCACAGTAGTTTGTAGTGGTGGTGGTTGATCCTCAAAGGTATCACCACCAGCTACTGAGCAATTCTGGTCTTATTCCATTTCTTGGTCCCAGCTCTCAGATGTGTGATTTTTTTGACAGAGGAAGAGTTGACAAGACAAGATGAGCATTGAGTCACCAATACTTTGTACTCCAGCACTCTCACACAGGCTGAGATTGTGTCCTCAGCAGCAAAAATCAGTGGGGGTTCAGGCTGCTCTGCCTGAAGCGCTGCTTCCTGTGGTCCTCAACAACTGACCTCTCCTTGCCAAAGGCTGCCAAAGTGGTGCTCAGTACAGCCCTCGATTCATTCTCTCTTTAATTGTCTCTGCCTCCCTAAGCTCAGTCTTTGATATATCTCACACTGTTGGGGCTATAAGCAGACTCACACAGTACTACACTCTGCTCTGGCTGAAGGCTACTTCTTGCACACAGAGATTGTTTCTGTGACCATCAGGTTTCTTTATACTAGTATGGCAACCTAAAGAAACCTTAATGCAACTGAATCATGATAGTTTCTTGCTACAGGCCTTTTGCAGAAATAGATTTATTTAGTTATTTGTTCCTCAGCTCCCCAAAGCAGGACATTAACTACTGTACATGTTCCCAAAACCTTTTCTGACTCATCATGAAAAAAGGCATGGGCTGTACTGCCATGGGCTTCTGTTCAAAAAGGAGGCATCACAGTACCTAAAGGGGAGGAAACCTCAATTTTTCATGACTCAGACCAATCAGATTAACTTTGAAAAGTTCATTATCACATTTGGTACTTTCAAATGCCACAGAGGATGATTTGAGAGAATATTTCCAGCAGCCTCATCTACAATCCTAACATGCTTTCTGTTATGGCTTTTCCTATTCTTGCTCATATCCTTCAAGGCTGTGGGATTCAGTATCTGCCAAAGGTAAAGCTGATAATGTTAGGACATTTTCAAAAAGCAACAAGGAATGTTCTTACAGCCTTGGTAATCGCAGGGAACTGTAACATGGAAGATCTGAATTTAGATCTTGGGAAAGGGCATTTTGCCTCTACCTGAAATAATATCTCTTAATCTTTGAAAAGAACAACATGAATAATATTCTGCTTTACAACAAAAATAAAGGCACAGTACCTCACTGTTCTTTTTAAGAAAACTATCCAGCAACAGTAGTGCAAATAGTAGGAATAGACTTGGTTAATAATTTATCGAGCTTTCAGAAAGAAGTCTGAAAACCTCCTGCAAACATCCTTATGATCTCAAGTTTTGGTAAGAGAGACGTTGTACCAACTACCCTGCTGCTTGCCACTGTAATTCAAAGAGTTTTAGTACTTGTGCTCAACTGAGGGAAACTCTAGTTTTAATGTGAAACTTGCAGCAAATCAATATAATCTGCATTACAATACATGGTCTGATTCAAGTGACAGGATACTTTTTAATGATCTCCCACTGTGTATCACTTTTATGTTTCGTTGTTGAAATGTTATTTTAGTACCAGTAATTTCACCTGGGGAAAAAAAAAAATAAAAGATTGCTTTTGTTTCTGCCAGTGTCAGCTGCTTTATTTCAGCATTGTCTATGTAATATTTCCAGTGAGTTCCACCTTCCCCATAGAGTGAAAGGCAAGGATGTATGTTAAATTATGCTATTAATTTCACAAAGTATGCATTAAAAAACTCCAAGGAAGGAAAGATATCCAAACCCACAACACAAAAAACACCCAGAGCAACCCACAGATAGATGACAAATTTTCTATCATTGCTACCTACATAGTTCTCTCTCCCTTGGAACTAAAGCCTAATGACCAAGAGGCATCTACTTCTACTTCTACTTCTTTTAGCAAAGTAGCAATCCCTTTCCAGACATTTTTATCGTATTATGCAAATGTTTGGCATTATTCTTTGAAGCCATACCAGAACTGCTCTCTGACCACATAATTTCCTTAATCTATCCTCACTGAAGAGGAAAAATTAAAAATTAGAGAAGTGAGATAAATAAAACCATGTAGTAAATTGCCTAGATTTCCTGACTTTTTTAATATTATGTATTTACTTAGGATTCTGTGAAATATCATCTTCTTACATTACACATTCCTTCTTACACAGAGAATAAGATATTCAACCAAGTGTCTGAAAATCACTAGTTAAGACATAAAGGTTTTTTCTGCACTTTAATTTACACATCTCAAAATTAACTAAATTTGGGTAAAATTTATTTCTTTCTCTCAGAGATTCATAAACAGCCATACAGGGCAATTTTCTTAACTCTTAGTTCTAGCCTACAGTAGAGATGTTACAAATATTAAAGAAAGCCAAATGAGAGAAAAATTTACAATGACTTAAAGGAGGGGAAAGCACTAGTGCTAGTAGATCCTTGACAATATCATGTTACAGCCCAGCAATCTTTCTCCTTACAAATAGTCTGCAATATCATGGAGAGTTATAACCTGCACAGAAAAAGATAACAGTAGGAAGAGTGCAGAGAAGAAACTTAAAATACTTATGAAATAAAAAGAAAAAAGCACTCTCTGAGAATGAAAAGGCAAAAATATCCAAGCCCTTTGAAAGACTGGTAAATTCTTGTCTTACAGGAAATATTTGATTCACCTTCAACCATCATAACTTACTTGGTGATTGACTATGAAAGAATATAAAGAATTAAACTAGTGGTGATGTGTTACCAATGATGTCCTCATGTCATGAGTATCTATGAAAAATCATTCTGGAATCAAAGAATGAAACATCTACAGAGTCCTGTGGGAAAATAGCATGGGTAGTCTGTGATCCTAACTATTTCAATGACCATGCTTTTCCAGATGGCTGATAGGAAAGACGGACAGATCATGAAAGACCTCATCTCTCTGAATCCTTCCTTTTCCATCTTTCATGAGCAAATAATTTTTCCATTTTAGTTTCCATGAGGGTGTAATTGAAATCCATATTGGGCTCAACAAATGATTAAGGCTAATGGATTGCTAATGTACACTACTAGCAGAATTTTATGAAAGTCAAACTCTCAAATTCATATATGCACAAACAGTTGAATGTAGATGTGGAGAGAACACTAGCAGTAGAGATTGTGCATGAATCTAAGGCAAGTTACTGGGGGGAAGAAAAGGAAGACACAGTGAGAGCTATGAAAACATTCAAAATGGGCATGGCAAAATGCAGCTTTGTTACCTATATTACACAGTGTACTGCAGTGGAGTGACTTCTGTTTCTACATCTGCGTTTATCTACTTCCAGTGTAATGCTGACCTAAAAATTAGTTCTATCCTGCTGTAAGTATTAGAAAACCATGAGATGATCTCAGGTGTCTGTAGGGAGCTGCAGAGATACTCTGCTGATTTGTCTTGAAAACCAGAATATATCACTCCTGTTTGCTTCAGTAGGATAAAAGTTAAAGAATCTATAGGGATTTCAAGCACAGTATTTTGAAGAGAAAATACAGACTCACAGACAGCTCTGGGAGCTTTCAATTGAACCAGTTCTGCTTGGTAGTTAAAGTTGTGTTTAAATCAGTGCTGAAAAAGATTTCCAAAATTTGAAAGAAGGGGAATTTCTGGAAATGCCATAGAAAGTATTTATCACAGTAGATTTTGAAAGATACCTATCGTTCTGTCACTGGAAAAAAAATTACATTTATTGCTAAATCACTTCTCTGGATCCAGCATATATTTTATACTAACCACTTGCCCACTCTGAAGCAGTAATTAACAAAGAAACATAACTGAGACCATGTGTTAGTGTAATGGACAGAATAATTGAACAAAAAAAATTACTTCAAAACTGGAAAAAATAATAAGCATTTCTGCGCCATTTTTTCCTGACAAGAAGATAGGAGGAAGAGTGATTGACTACATGGGTGCCCTTTAACCCTTTGGTTTTATGCTCCATGCTTTATGCCTGTTTCATCAGCTCCTGCTGAAATACCAACTGGACATTCTTTTTTTTTTTTTTAATATAACAAAATTCCCAGTTAAAAATCCACACAGTAAAGTTTCCCATATGAAAAAATCATTTTGGAACTTTTACAAATGTTTCAACAGCATGTACTAAAACATATACATCACAAACAGTGAAGAATATACATTCTTTAGCATATGCATGCAATATCCATTGAACCATTCGATGCTTAACACATCCTAAAACTTTATCTCTCACTTTGCTGCTGCATTTAGACAGTATGATGAGAGACATTAACAAGAGGAATTTCTATCATGTTATGTTTGTGTCATATTTTTATGTCATTAAGGTGTAGGTGGGTTATATTTAATTTGTTGTGCTCTTAAAAAAAATCCAAATAATTATTTGAAATATGTAAAGAGAAAAGGAAATACAGTCTCAATGAATAACATTGTCATTTTAGTGTTCTCTGTATGGTTCATGGATTTGACCCTTTTTTAATTCCTTGGTGGTATAAAATCACTCTGCAAATGCAGGGTACAACCTCTTAAGAGAAGGACCACTATTTTTGGGAATCAGAAGCAGCTCACTCTATATGTCAAATTCACCTTTGTCGTCTTCACAAGGTGAGCATTTTCACCATCTTATTTTCCTAATGCAAAGCCTTTGTGGTCTGTTTTTAAATTAATATCTCATTCTGGTTTTAGTATTCCCCAGAAATGACCCTTAGTCATAGAATCATAGAAACAGAAAGATTTTGTTTAGAAGGGACTTTAAAGACAGTTTAATTTCAACCCCCCTGCCATGGGAGACCTTCTACTCATCCTGGACGGTCAGAGTCCCATCCAGCTTGGCCTTGAACACTTCCAGGATGGGCATCCACAGTTTCTCTGAGCAACTTTTTCCAGTGCCTCACCGCCCTGACAGTCAAGAATTTCTTCCTAATATCCAATCTAAATACACTCTCTTTCAGTTTAAAGACATTAGTTCCTCTTACGCTTAGAGCAATGCACAAATACTAGTCAAGTTTTACCCAGAATAGATGAAAATCTCTGAAATGTGGGCTAGAAAGCCATTCCTTTGTTTTCTTAGGTGTAACTGTTCTAAGTATATGACATTTAACCACTTCCTTGTAATGTTCTATTAAGATACGCTGCACAGTTCCTGAACATATCCTGTGTTTATTTCCTTTTTTTTAAAATAATGATTAGAGAATAATGTTTCCTTCCATTTTGGAAAAATTCTCTTGCCAATTTACACAAATTGTTATGAGATTTTTATTAAACTCCTTGCATAATATATATGATATCTCATTAGATCATTTTAGCTCTGAGTAATACAGCAGTTTAACATGTTTGCTCCTAATTATCTCTTAACAGAGGAGCATTTTCTTATAGGAATATTCAGTATCAGTAATAAAGTACAGGCTTTGTGCCAGCTGTGTCTTCTGTAATAGTCATCATCTGTTTAGACACATAATCCTGTGTTTTTTCAGAAGTCTGTATTGGTTCCAGAGAGATCCTTCTTTAACAGATCCTTCACCTCTGACCCAGAGGCTGCTGTAGTAGTGCCCATCTGATCTTCTTGCTGAGGTTTGTGCCTTAATTCCCACAGCAGGGTTAAGAACAGCTGTCATCAGATGTGATTTTATGTGGCTCAAGCATTTCACCTGCTTGCCCATTTGAGCAGTCTAACTAGCACTTAGACGGCTGTCTACTGTTTTTGATACGATGTTTCCTGGCAGGATAAAGTTATTTGCCCTTATAGCTCTTGTTATTTGACACAAATGCTAAACCTAATCATTTAGTTTAAAACCCAGTCCTAATTACACAGATGGATAGTTGAGGAAGAGGGTGAAATCCTACTATGACTACTGGCAGCATGTTCAGACTGTGAGATTTTAAAACATGTTTTTCTTTCAATAGAAAATGCTTAACGATTGGTACAACAACCTTCCCAAAGGCAGAAGATGGTGTTTCTAGACAGTGGGAACACTAATGTATTTTGGATAGAGTGGATTAACTGCAGCCTATTAAAGGAGAGCTTGGGTCATGTTAATTGAACCTTCTGTAAAGTTTTATTGAAGTTTTAGGAACTTGGGTTTATTCCTTTCCTTGCAGGTAAATGGTTTTATGGTCAAATTCTGAAAGATTTGAAAGGAACAGAGATCCACAAAGCAAAAAGAATGTAAACTTTAAAACTGAAAATGAGAATAGAAATTTTCATCTTTCACTGCAATAATATGATAATTTGTCTTTATTTTTAAAAAGATTCATGATTGAATGTGCCAGACATACAAAGCGGGGGGGGGAAGTAAAAAGTTATTAACTTCTTCATAAATTCTATTGTAGATATAACAAAGACAGAGAAAACAGATGAGATGAAACTGAATAAAAAGTCTTAAAGAAATACATTTTGGCATGATCAGTCAGAAGTCAAACAGTTCCTTCCCCAGATGTCTTGCACATATGATAATCTCATCTTTGCCAACCTGGAGACTAAGAACCCAGCACAAAACTTACGAAATGGCATTTCCACATGTTCCAGTTTAGGTCATCTATCTATCTATCTATCTATCTATCTATCTATCTACATCTAACTTGTGCTCTGTTCTCTGCTGGAGACAAAAGCAAATCTTGCAGAGAATCACTACACAGCTTATGAGTAACTCAAGTACTACTTGCAACAGTGTAAGGACAAAACTCATTCCAGTTTAATGACAGGAATTTTGGTAAGAAAATGCAGACCAGAATGCACATTAGTGGTAAGTTTATGTGGTTTGTTAATTGTAGTAGTTCCATTTCTACATATTGCTAGTGGAAGATTAAGGCCACAACATTTAACTTTTCTATCCTGTTTTCACAGATCCCTTTTAGAAAGGAATTAAAAAACAAACCTCAACAAAAACACTGTGGCTGTACCAAAATATTTACAAATTTCTCAGGTGGAAAATCTGAAGATAGGGTTTTGTGTGCTGCTCAGCAACACTGTGCAAGTTTTTATATCAAAAGTTCACTATTTGGCAACTCCTTTGCACTCCAAGCTTGGAGTTTCCTGACAAGCTAGTTAAAGCGTACCAATAAATTAAGGAACCTTTTCAAATGTTCCCATGACCCAATACACCATGTATAGAACTGAACTGTCACCTTCCTGAGCCAAGATGTTACAACCATTCTAGGTACATTGCTCAAAAGCAAATTGCTGTTCCCCTGTAAAATTTAATGATGTCATCACCCCTTGCTCTTCTTTTTATTAACCATTTTCTGAACTTTAGTACTATTTACAACTTCTTTCAGTCTCATACAGTCCCAAAACACAATTAACAAATGGTACGTCTCTTCAAGAGCATTAACAACAGTGTTGGCAGATACTGTGCTGTCCCTAGACTTCAGGTGCCACAGAACAAGGGAAGGACTGCTGAAATCTGTCTTTTCAACTGGCAAATTGCATGTACAGCTTTGGGATCATTCTGCTGTACACCAGCTGGCAAATATAGAATGAGAGAGAAGCAGAGCTTTACTCCACAAAAATATCAAGGTTTCAAAGTCTTCTTACATTCAGCACAGGAACTAACCCAAAATCTTAAAATAAACTAAGGCAAAAATACTGAACAGAAAATACTCTTGAGACCTGCACACCTTCTCGACACCTGTGAGACCAAGCTTTAAATTAAGCATAGCAGAGACACTAACCTGAGTTTCATCTCCTATGGAACTGTTTCAGCACAAGGTATCCCAGGAAGACATATCTTGGTAAGACACTGTAGGTGCTCGTATATGGCTCACTCTACAAATTTCATCAAAAATGTAATTCTGAAAAAGCCCTGGGTTTTTTTCTGAAAAAACATTTTGACAGGAAAGGTCTCTACAGATTTATTGCTGATACTCCCAAGCCACAGCTTATTACCTAGTCAGTGCCGCTGGACACATTGCAGGAAATTCACAACCATTCACTCAAGCAGTCTGGTTTATAAAGTAACGTTTTGCAAACCTTTTCCTTTTTCATTCCTAGCCTAGTACTCAGAAAAGGGATTTACTCTTTCTACAATGTCTTCATCAGTATTTTTTCTCCAGTGTAAAAACATCACATTGTTAGTTTTGCAGGTGATCCTGAGACACATTAATGGGAATTCCAAAATGCCTTCCAAATGTGACTGAAAGCCCAGTTCTTTCTCTTTTTTAACCAATCCACACTCTATATCTTTTCCCTGAGGACTGTCAAAGTACCTGAAGATGTTGGATATTTTTTTTTTTTTTTAATTTACTGGGGACTGGGTTTAATCTCACTATTTTGTGAATAGGTTCAGATTTCTTTGTCTTGCATTTTAAGTAAGTTCATAAAACTGCCAATATGTGCTGATGAGAATTATACTCCAGAAGCTAATGGTGACTTCATTCAATTATCTTCTTGGCAACTCTGGGTGAGTCATAGGATTGTAATTCATGAACAGGGAGAAACAAATCCGATGTATGGCTGGAACTCAATAGCGTGCTGCCATTTTCAAAATCAATAGGTCTGGAAAGGAAAGGATAAATCAGAGAAAGAATAAAGTAATGATAAATAATTCTTAAAGTAAATAAGAATGAACATAAACTACTCTGTATAAGGAAGTCCACAAGTTTGGGCATGTGGCAGAAACGGAAACAAAATCACCTCAGCAAATCTTTGTGCACAGCTGAAAGAAGAAAAATTCTTCAGACTTCACTTGTATAAAATGTAGTAACTCATTGTGATGCCAGATGTCAACTCACTGTGAACTGACTGACTCTCCCCAAGTACTTCTTCCAATCCATTCTCCACTCGACTATAGCAGGAGAGGAACGGATGAAAGGAAACAGGGTGGAGGCAGGGAAAAGTATGAACAGGAAAGAGGAATGTCAATAATGTCTCCAGCTCACATAGCTCTGACCATTTGGCATGCTTAATGACAGTCCTTTTCCCCACAATGTCAGTCTGTCTGACCGAATCACTCTCACTCCCAACATGTGCACCTCTACCTACGTATCTCAAGCATTTTCCTGTGGTCCCCTGTGGCCTAGGACAACCACCTGTTCCAAGGAAAGCTCCAGCCCCACCTCTCCTTCAGGTGCTGTCCAATGACCTGGTACTTTCCAGCCCACCTGCACTCCCTGACCACTGAACCTTCTCTGTGACATTATTTTAAGAACTGCACTGCAAAGGGTGTTTCACCTGTCTGCTTCTAAAGCTGTACATAGCAAAGATTATGTCTAAGAGAAGTTTTTCCCTCTGCAAAAAAATACTCTTTTAGTAAAATGACACAAAACTTCATAGGTGAAGAATTTAGAGATAGTTTTGGTGTTTTCACATGCTACAGGAGTACACAAACAAAAGTATTTTGAAACTAGGTGCAGCCTGAGGACTTTGAATGTGAGTTTCCTGTACATGTTATTTTTTTGTTGTATTTTTTAATACAGAATCCTCAAACAGCCATTCTAAACAGGCATTGATTTAAGTGATACGGGAAATACAACTCTATCTTTCATTGGAGGTATTTACAAAACAATAGGGGTTTAACAGAGTTGGGAGATGGGGTACAGAGTATGATTTGAGCCATGCAGTTGTAGGAAGAATCAGTGTTGGCATAAACAACAGATTAGGAAAATGTACGTTGCTAGGATGAAAGGTTTTCCATGCATTTTCTACTGATGTGTATTCTACTGAGAGGCATTTTGAAATGTTGCTTACATGGACACAGTAGGCTTCATACCGAACACACAATGACTTTCTCTGTTTGCCTTACAAACAGCTATAGAATTAACTTCTACAAGTTGCTGTGCACAAGATTACAGAGATTTCTGAGCAATACATTCAATATACAATGAATGAAAGTGACACACAAGGGTTTTCACAGTTAACAAAGTCATGGTGAAATCTGTGTCATCTGACTTCAAAACTCTATAAATAATTTGGTTACATCTGAACTAGAAATTCCATGCTGCCTACAGTGAGTGGAAACAAATAGGTTTATCCTGTGGACAATTCACCTCAATGTAAGACAGAAGTCTGAACTGGACAGACACTTCCAAAGAACAACTGGCTTTTTCATCCTCCATTGCCCCTGTAAGTAGCTTTATTTTGATGGGTCATCTTTAAATATGTAGCCCTATTTCACATGCCACTTCCTAGGGAAAGGGATATTTTGTTTTCTCCATCCTCTCCACAAAATCTTTGTAACAATGCTCTTCAGAATGGAGGTATCACCTTGAAAGATATGAATTTGTCTACCTACCTGTCCCTATGAGATACAGACTTAGAATTCTGATGACTAAAATGTCATTATTTTTACCTCTTTTACTTTCAGTGACTTTCAGTTCATTTTGGGGGGAAAACCCCCCAAGCTGAATATAGGAGGAACTGCCTTCTTTTATTTATTTTCGTTTTTTTTGTTTGTTTGTTTGTTTGTTTGTTTTTTTGCATAGATGATTGTATTAGATATTTTTAAAGGGGGTAATTCTGTAAAGCTCTAGACTGCAAGGGCCTGATGTAGTGCAACAGTTTCACTAAAAGGTAGAATCAGTGCAGCCTGTGGCTGATTTGATGATTCTGGAAAAGCCTGTTCAAGGGCTGGGAAGAGACAGAACATTACTCATCTCTACCAAGTCAATGCCCATTAGTGCCACTAGTAACAAACTACAAACTGGATTAGGAACCAATCAGATATTTACAATGTTGCCTTTTAATAAACTCTTCTGTGAATGACTGATAGAAAAGGTTTTTATGTTGGTGCATCTAATGGCCCTTTTGTATACAGTGGAACATCAACAAATTAGTCAGCTAACGAAACATCATTACACTACATCATAAAAACAAAATGAAAGACATACATAAAGTCTGACAGTGTTATTATTCCCAATTGATGGTGCTGTATCTAACTTTGACATCCAAACCGAAATTACAGCAAACTCTTCATTTGCAACACACTCATCTCAAATATCTTAACAGATTGTTGCAGTTTAAGAACTCTTAATTAAATTCTCCAACTTGAATGCTAGCTTTCTTATTTAGGCACAGTTACTCTCCAAACTCATCTACTCTTCATTTGTGAGAAACACTTTTCTTTAAACTTGCACATGAAATTCAGGTATTTACAATACACTTACCGAAATGACCCATCTCTCTTCCCTTGCAAAAAGATTTGTTTTGTGATGGAGTTTGATTTTGCTTTCAGGCACTTGGTAGACATAAGCTGTTATTAAAGTACAGAACAATACCCTCTTCTCAGTAACCAGAATATATTCTGGTTTTTAGCTCATTAGTCTTGTCAGACTCAGAATTTTTATCACTTGTGCTCTTCAGACATAATTTCTTGTGCATCTGGATGTAGCTAATTAAATATAAGAGAAGTTAAATGAAACTATGAAAATGGAAGCTTTGATCTTCTGCTCCCACACTGCTCAGGAGCACTACTGAGGTCTTCACAATGTTGTGCATTTTCTTCCCTTTTTACTGCAGAAATAACTTCTTTAAACACAGAAACAACCATACTATGACTTCTGAAGAACTACCAAGGCATTTCATTTCTCCCATTCTTGTCTCCACATCACCTGCCAGATGCTTTTCTTCCCCACCGCGGACTGCCAGCTAGATTCACCCTCCATTTTGGCAAGTGCTTCAAACATGGTCCTTCTTCTCGATGCCCTGCTTTTTTTGCATATCTATACAGCATTTCTCTCCCCCATTAATGCAGAAAGTTGGTTCTGCCTTCTCCCTGTTCCCCTCTGGCCTAGAAAGAGGTGAAAGAGGCTTATTAAGAACATGGCCTCAGTGATTTGTATGTCAGGCATCTCAGTAATCAGGTCCAGGGAACGTAACAGAAGGTAAACGCTATTGACTATTACCAGCAACCACAGGCAAAACAGACTCCCTCCCAATACCATTCCCGTCCTTTCTGATCCCCAGCTTAGCATCTTTCCCCTACCAGCACTTGAAAGCCTAATAGCATCAGATTCCTAAAGTTTATCATAAAATCATAGAATATACTGAGTTTGAAGGGACCCACAAGGATCAAGTCCAGCTCCTGGTCCTACACAGGACACCCCAGGAGTCACACCATGGGCCTGAGAGCATTGTCCAAACACTTCTTGAACTCTGTCAGGCTTGGTGCTGTGACCACTTCCCTGGGGAGCCTGTTCCAGTGCTCAACCACCCTCTGGGTGAAGAACCTTTTCCTGATATCCAACCTAAACCTCCCCTAACTCAGTTTCATGCCATTTCCTCAAGTCCTGTCACTGGTCACAAGACAAGAAATCGGTACCTGCCCCTCTGCTTCCCCTCACGAGAATGTTCAAGACCGTAATGAGGTCGCCCCTCAGCCTCCTCCAAGCTAAACAGTGTCCTTAGCCACTCCTCATAAGGCTTCTCCTCCAGACCCTTCACCAGCTTCATGGCCTTCCTCTGGATGCTCTCTAATAGCTTAATCACTTTTTTATATTGTGGCACCCAAACCTGCACACAGAACTTGAGATGAAGCTGCTCCAGCGCAGAGCAGAGTGGGACAATCCCCTCCTTTGCCCAGCTGGCGATGCTGTGCCTGATGGACCCCAGGACACAGGTGGCCCTCCTGGCTGCCAGGGCACTGCTGACTCATGTTCAACTCATCATTGACCAGGACTCCTAGCTCCCTTTCTACTGAGCTGCTCTCCAGCCCCTCATTCCCCAGTCTATACACACAACCAGGGTTGCCCCATCCCAAGTGCAGAATCCAGCACTCACCCTTGTTAAACTTCATATGGTTAGTGATTGCCCATCTCTCTTCTTTGTCGAGGACTCTCTGCAGGGCTTTATTCATGTTCAAAAGGTTAAATCATGTAAATATTTTCTTTCATGAAGCTCTATATTCAATTAGTCATATTTAGCTGCAAAAATGTCCATCCAGGTCATACAGCCTAAAAAAAAAGTCATAAAATACCAAAAAAAACCTAAACCTTATCTGCCTAAATCAGTAAGGGTTTCGGTACTCCAAAACAACATTTGAAGTCTCCCATAGCGTGAAGCAACTGCTTTTTATATTAAGAGGAGATCATTTTACTATTCTTTCTTTAAAATGGGATTGTGGGCATGTGGACTCCACAGAGCAGCCACATTAAAACATCGCATGTTGGCTTCAAAGGAGCTATTATGCAGTCTATAAGTTCAATGATCTGCAAAGCAATAAAGAGCTCCTTCTGTAGCCCTCACGGCCTATTGAGTAAATAGTAAGCATTTAAGAAAACTCCATAATTACATGTTTACACACTGGAGCCATTATGGGCAATCTAAAAAAAAGTACATGCAGTTTTCAAGAAAAAATCCTTAATCAATTTTTTTACGTGATTACGACTCCTTTACAGCCACTAAGGACTACTAGCTACAGAAGAGACAGGCTGAAAAGATCACCATTACATTCTGTTTTTATAGACCGTCATGACATAATAAGATGTCAGCTGAATATTTTAGATATTAAAGTCTAATATTTTAAATTAAATACATTCCATATTTCAGATGTGTCAGATGGTAAATAATTGGTAAAGAATTAAATAGCTTGATGCTTTTAGCTAAGTCAACAAAGGTTGTGTTCTTGGAGACCGGTGTCTTGGACTCATTTCCCCGTCTGTGAAGCACATTTCCATGTCCAGAGCTACAGCTGCTCTACCTTGGTCAAACAGAAACTTTGGCTGCAAAACCAGCCTGCTTAATCCCTGCCTTATGTAGAAATTTAAATTTGAGGATTTAGGAGACTGTATCATATAGATGGAACATGCCCTGAAATTGAATTTGTATTAGATTGACACAGTGGTCCATGGGTAAAAGACAGAGTAAAAAAAGAACAGCATCCATTAAGAATGGGACTGACCATGTATTTTTCACATGTTGAAGACATATTGGGCAGAGAAGCAATTTAGAGTTGATACTCATCACTCACATGCCTTCAAAGAACCATTTGCAAACAATTTGCATCTGACAAAATGCTTCCTATACATGCTTGTACACTGCATGCTGTAAAAGTGACAGACTATTCAGTTAAGAATAATTTAAAGTAGTATTTCTGTTCCTTTCTCTGTATTTTTTATTCTAATTAAACTTTCATTTTTCATATTCTTAAAACAACAACGAGAGCCTGTTTACCAGCTGAAGAGAACATTTTATTTTTCATAGGAACACACAAAAATCCTTAAGAAAACATAAGTGAAATGCTCCTAGAACAACTGTGGTTTGGGATCAAAGACATCCTTTTAACTTGCAAATACTACCACATATACTGGGGAGAATTCAGCTTAATCTTCATATGAGTAAAAAAAAGATTTCCCCACTTTTTTCTTCCCAACAATTAATGGTAAAATTATGGATCATTTGGCATTACAATAATTCAGGCACTTTGGTGATCAAAGTATACTTCTACCTAAACTTCCAACACAATATATCTCTGGAAATTGCTTGGGAACACATTTACAGTCACAGGTTAAAAGCAGTGCATTCAACCTACTGCTCCTCTGCAACATTACAATAGCCTTAATAATTTTGACAGAAGTCTATGCAGACCAATTAAAGTAATGACATTCAAATGAACACCTACTAAGGATAGCTTCACATTAATTTAAGACATTGAATAGCAACATTTGCATTCCAGATGCTGAGAGACCTAAAATGTCAGGCAGTAGTGATGTTTAATGCACAACACAAATGCACGTGTCTACCATCACATTAGATATTGTGTCACATCTACCACACATCATTAAATAACAGAACCCTGTAACAACCATGGATAATCTATAAAAACCTGAAAACAAAGATTGATGGAAAACTTAGAATTCTAGCCAGGATGCTGACACTTAACATCAAAATTCTCTGTCATTGAGTAGTACTGTCACTTGTACATCACTGCTTGATAAGTAAGTAGAAGTAGGAATGAAATTCACATTGGTATTAAAATGCAATTTAACCAGAATTTCTGCTTAAATTGGTACCTAGTAGTATTGATGTAGTAGGTCGTATTACCTTGACAGCAAAATTTTTTAATAGATCGTGTATTTTCCAAAGGTCATTTTTATAATAGATGAGGATATTCTCTTTCAGTGTATCTTTATTTGCACAGCTCTTCCTACCATTTAGATGCCTATGCAGATAATAGTAGCACACAAGACAGCAAAGATATCAATCAATGTGTGTTAAATAATAGAGGTGTGTTATTTAAGCATTTAACTCTTGAAATAAGTATTAGGTCAGCATTGAAATACTTTGAAAAACTGATTGTCTGTGAGAAAGCTGTCCTTACTCAACAGGTGCATTCTGCTTAAGTAGTCAGCATCATGACTGCTCTCTAGCAACAAACTGCAGTCTGCACCACAGTTCAGCCCCATGAATTCTGAAAAGACATCTGTCTTCACTCTGTCTTTCTCATCATCCTACCATTTTCTGCAGTCTCTTTACTAAACTCCTCCAGCACAGTCATTCTACCAATAGCTTCATACTGCTTGATGCCTTTTTCAGGTAGGAATCAGCTGCAACCATCCCATCCAATTTTCTGGCAGCAAACTGGCCATAAGGCAGGCCACAGCTTTCCATTGGGAATTGTTAAAGAAATAGCACTGCAGAACCAGGGTGCAGCATAGTACTACATTACATACACACTAGTGCAGGATGTAGTCAACCAAACTGAAAATGAAAACTGCACTTTAGTCCCATGAAATGTCCCGAGCTAACAGAGACAGCACAAACTGGAGCTTTTCATTCCTGAGTCAACAGAACAGCTTGCTAACTCTGATCTGATGCAAATATGAAGGTCCTGAACACATGATTCACGTGGAAAACCTTTTAGTAATATAAACAACCCATGGTCAGAATCTCAGTTCTCAGTCCCAGATATGCTGGTAGATAGTTAAAGATGCATTAAAAAAAATAATACTGCTTCACTTGAAAAGTATGCATTTATGAGAGGGAAAAAGATGATACAAAATGGAACCTTGTTATGTAATTTTCAGAGAATTGCTTTTCAAGTAAGAACCACATAAAATTCAACAGTCACAGCACAGGAAGGCTAGAAGTAACACAGAGAAGAGGTTTTATACTTTGATTTATTATAGTTATTTCAGAAAGTGGTTTGTCTGTCAATAAGGTGGTGCTCCTGATCATAGGATAATAGAACCAAAGAATCATAGAATCATAGAATATTTTGAGTTGGAAGGGACCCACAAGGATCATCAAGTCCAACTCTTAGCCCTGCACAGCACCATCCCCAATAATCACACTATATGCCTCAGAGCGCTGTCCAAACTTTTCTTGAACTCTCTCAGGCGTGGTGCTGTGTCCAATTCCCTGGAGAGCCTCTTCCAGTGCTCAACCACCTTCTGGGTGAAAAACATTTTTCTAATATCCAATCTAAACCTTCCCTGACACAACTCCAGGCCATTCCCTTGGGTCCTGTCACTGGTCACCACAGGGAAGAGAACAGTGCCCGCCCTTCCTCTGGCCCTCACAAGGAAGTTGCAGACTGCAATGAGGTCCCCCCTCAGTCTCCATTTCTCCAGGCTGAAGAGACCAAGTGACCTCAGCCACTCCTTGTACAGCTTCCCCTTTGTTGCCCTCCTTTGGATGTCCTCTAACAGCTTTATATCCTTTTTATACTGGGGTACCAAAAATATGATATTCAAGGTGAGGCCACACCAGCGCAGAGCAGAGGCACAATCCCCTCCCTTGGCCGGCTGGCAACGCTGTGCCTGAGGCACCCCAGGGGACATGGTTGGCCCTCCTGACTGCCAAGGCACTGCTGACTCATGTACAACTTGCCATCGCCCAGGACCCCCAGGTCCCTTTCCCTTTCCAGCATCTCACTCCCCACTCTATACACACAACCAAGGTTGCCCCATCCCAGGTGCAAATCATGCTATTAAACAATGAGTTCTGTGGACACTCTTCTACCATCAGTAACATCATACATTTAGATTTGCACACATATTAGATGAAGAATCACGCTTTTAGATGGCAAACACAGCCCAGTTCCACCACTTTGTGCTGGATCCCAAGCTCAGTGAAGAATCGAACATAGCGTTTGACAAATGCGCACACACCCAAAACCAGACCATTGCTCTAGTTTGGTTTCAAGCATTTATACTCTTCATATTAAATGGAAGTAGAATATCTGTGGGCCACTTGCAAGACACTATGGTCTTTTCAGAAAATCGACTTTTTAGTGTTACCTACTTTAGCTGAGTTACTTTCCTCTGGAAAACAAAATTATTTCTCTCATACAAAGACTTTATGTTCCCATTTTCTCTCTGGAACACCAAGTCAAAGGATACACAGACACAGGTTATTTACATAAACTGTAAATATATGAATAGAGAAAGTGACAAAGTAAAATTAAGAGTAAGGAATTTCAGGCTATCAAGTCAACCTACCTTGTATACCTTACCCTTGCTTTCTTATTCTACATAATATGTGATGATAATCACATGTTCACAATTAGTCCCAAATAGCAAGCTGACATTAAAATAGCCTGGAGCAAAATAATTTTCACAGATGTTAGGAGCAGCTAGTAACTACATCAGATAAATTAGGTTTAGCTGTATTTTAGATAAAACTCATTTGCATTTCACACATATTCTATAAGCGACCTCACTGAGAAGCAAGAAAGAACCATCCATCCATCCATCCAATCCACATTTAATTAAGAAGAATATTCTTCTTAGTGGATTATCTTCATGTATCATCACAGAGGAGATAAATTATAAATGGCCACAATCAAAAGTTGAAAGCAAAACATAAAAAAAGTTTCATTAAACTTAAAACACAAGAGTTCAACACAGAATCCTCCATTATAGCCATTTACTCTGGAATGTACAAATAATTTAAGTATGGAAACTAGCATAATAAATTTGATGTTATAATTACATGTTATAGTTGCTTTCTAAAACATAATCCCTCAAGAAGAAAATCTAACATGGAGAAAGTGCCAAATTTCACATTTTCATATTCCAACTTTATTATGGATCAGAATTTATAAATGTATGTCTAAATTATCAACCACATTATACTGAGATGCTACCATTTTGTAACTTGTCACTTACCTTTTTCCTAGATCTCAATCTTAAAATGTCAGTGACAAAATCCACACTTCTGTCTTTTCCTCACTCATGCTATCTGCTACTAAATTTCATCTTAGCCTCTTTATTACCCCTATTAGGGAGAAAAAAAAAAACCAAAACCCAAAACTAATACATACATACACACACAATCTGTCTCCCATCTTACTCTAAGCATGCCCTTCTTGGTAATTAACTTTTCTGACTCCTTTGTTCTTGATGTTTCAAATCACTCAAGGTCTGAGGATTTTATTTTAATTAAGAACAGATAACTAAGGTGTTGATCTGGTTTATTTCAGGCAATTGGTTGGTCTGGTCAAAAAGCCATGCCTTTTGAAAAGTTGCAGCTAGGGGAAAATGACAGAATCAAATGGTGCTAGTTATGATACACATTTAAGAAGGGGCCCCAAGCCACCTGTCTTCAAGACTCATACCAAAATAGTTATTGAGAAAGGAGATAAGCATCAGACCTTACACCTCAGGAAGCCAAAGGAAATAGTTTATAAGATGCAGATAATCCTTATTGCCACTGCCACATCTCTGCTTCTTTGTGAGGCACAAATGGCACCTTGGGGTAAGCAGCTTCTTTGTGCAGCTCTGCTTTCAGGTGACCAGGTCACACATAAGGGCCCGGACCATGGGACAGCATCACAGAGCAGCATCCTGAGCCCCTGAAAATCACAAGTCATGAGAGTCACATGAACCTGTGCCCTGGCACTGACAGGGTGTACAACCAAGACAAAAGTGAAATACTCCATCAGTGAAACACCAAGTGGCAGAGCAATTTTCTATACAATAAGGTTCATATTATAAGGAAAATCATTTGTCTTTGGTCTTCTTCATGGGGGAGCTCTCCAAAAATTGAACAACTTCCTAACAATATCGGTCACCAGAGTTTGCTGTTCTGCTCAACTGCTGCTCTCCATGTTCTGTGCTTTTCCAGTAATGGTGGGTATGAGATATATATGATTCACTATTTGGAGTAGGTAATTGGCCTCCCCCCACCCCTTCCCTCAATCTTGTTACAAAACAACCAGGAAATTGATATTACCCTGAATGTAATCCTTCATTCCAGTATCTCTTTGCAAAGAGAAAAAAGAGCAAATCATAGTATCTCTTCTTGTCTGTAGTACATGAAGACAGACAACAACAAAAATGCTTCCATTGTAAGCCTGCTTAAAGATTTTATTTTAGTCCAGTGATAGGAGTATCATCACAAACACATGAGCCAACAATCAGACCTGCCCCAAAAACCAATCAAACAGACAAGAAAAACCCCCAACAACCCCAAAATATACTATCTGGCTTCAGGTAAGACAATGTGAAATTCTAGTTGAATAAGTGTTTAAATAAATATCCAGAAAAGACAATGTGAATGGACAGTTTTAAAATAATTTAAAAGGACAAGAACCTGAAAAAGACATTAAAATCAAATATTTGCACATAGGATTCAGGAATCAAAGAAAGCACATATGAAGAATAAGACAGACTGAAAATCAGAGATATTTGCAGTTAATTTACCAGAAGCTAATAAACCAGGTGACATTCTACAGAGCTAAAAGCTTCCATGAAAAACAAATAAACAAACAAACCAAACTGAACAAAACCCAAACATATTAGCAATATCAGCTTCCTGGTTTAGAAATTTTACAAAATGTCTCTGAAATTGTGAACACATGAGTAGAACAGATAACTGTGTAGGCCAGCCCAAAGGCTGTAAGTGTATTAATGAAGAGATGACCAACTTTCTAAGGATTTCACTTGATCCTTGTTTAAGTTTCCACTCTATGACAGTAAACAAATCTGTAAAAGGTTGATGCCCGGGAGGATGATACAATGGCTTCCCAGGACTGTGCACTGAACAGATTTCTAAAATCATCAGAACCCACTAGGCTAAGATTTTAATATAAGTACTATTTGCTTCAGTCATTCGCAGACAACAGAGAATTAATTTAAAAGGGCAATGAAGGACAGGATTATTTTTTTTTTCCCCAGCAAGCCAGTCTGTTCCACAAACGAGATTGGGAAGGCAGGGTGAGGGAGGGAAGGAAGCAAAAGGCTGTGGAAGTAAATCGGCTATGGAAGGAAACCTTTTATAAAACAGAAAGCTAGAGCTTGGTGTAATGATAATCCAGTTTTTACAGAGTAGTTCTGTATAATTTTGATTGCCTCTTTCTTGGCAGATAAGGAATCAATCTGCTTGAAACAAGCTGGCTAGGCTAGTCAGGGGCGGTAATTAAAAACACCAAAAAGCCAAAAAGGGGGCAAAAACATGCATTCTTGCAGCATAAAAGCAAACTGTCAATGTGAAAATGCTCAAATGTCAAATTTAAAGAAAAATATTACAGACTCGTTGATATCCAGAAGCATAAGGGTAGGTGGGGAGGAGGAAAATATCATCATAAGCTGATCAAAGAGCCTGGGTTGAAGGTCTGACATATGCAATCTGGCAAGGAGTTATCACTAACCAGTCAAAGCAGAAATAATAAGCCAGGTTCTGCAGCGCCAAAGAAAGAAGTGTAGAATGGTTTCATGTCAAAATTTATTCTGTCCCTTTTGGTTTGCTTTGATATTGGAACTTCCCAGATCCATGTGCCCACAGATACATGTGTCTATGCACCTACACATCTCTATGTGTGCATTAAACTATTGATTACACTCTTTCTTTACAGAGCAAGAATGTTTCACCAGTTAGTGCTCTTACTATTCAAGCGCTACTATGCATGCCCCTCAAAACCATTAAAGTGAATTCTGAGTCCCTCTGAACCATTGATGCTGTATCTCCAAAACCCTGCTGACCACTAGCAGCTGATCTCCACTTAGAGTAACACCTTTCTCCCGCTATAAATTATGCACTTTCAGTAGTATTGATGAACATGCAGGCCTCATTATGTTTCTCAATTATAAGCTTTCTGAAGGCAGGTGAAGAAATAGGGAAAATTAAATACCCAGAAAAAAACCCACATTAAATGAATACACAGATTGCACACGTTATGAAGCTCGGGGATGCACATGCAAAGAATATTCATCATCATGTTCTTTACTCATCATGATATTCCTTTTAGTTAATTATTTGCATTATAGTCCTTCCAGCAGGCCTCTGAATGTTCAAGATAAACCATGCCTACTACTCAGAGCAGTCAGTAGAAAATAGTGCGGCAGAGCACTTGTGTGTTTTTGAACACAATCATATATTTTGGAAAAAAAATGCATGTGTTCAGAAGACTGCAGGTCCCACTGAGATCCTGAGAGCATCAGGCAATAGGCTGGGGACAAAGCAGGCTCCAATTCTTACATCATCAAAGCATTTTGACTGGTAATATATTACTTCTGTGAAATGTGTGCTCCTCTGCTGGAATCAGCTCCATGTCTGAATTTCTGAAGGATCTAAGAATTGGTATTGTGCTTGGAAATCAACAGAAGTGATGAGCTAGGAGAATCCATACCCTGCTAAAGATACCTGAAATATTTTCCTTCCCATTTTTAGTTCTAGCAATGCTTCAGGATTAGTGATTGTATGACACAGGAGCTTTGAAAGCAGTCTAATTTCAAAGCATAAAATATTACAGTGTTGCTTTGAAAATTTAGTTTTAAACAGAGAGATGATTACATCAACTCCTATGTAAGGAAGAGCACAGTAATAGCGGTGTTTTTGTAGTGTGTAAAACCCATGTCAGATCTCAGGACTCAGCATGATGAAAACACAATATATGATAGTAAATGAAGCAAAGAGCATATGGCATGTAAGAAAGGTAGCAGAAGGGTACAGACAGTCATGATACCTCAGTGAATCAGACAGCTATAACCCTGGTCAGCACAGCAGACTATCAGCCTATCGGCTGGCACACCAGCAACAGCCTTGATGGTTTTATGGAAAGATATGGAAAAGGCCAACTTAAATAAAAATTGTTCCAGTGAAATAACTTCTTTCCTGTGCATGTGAGCTGTAAGACCTTGTGTGCTTTTTTAGCAGAGGCAGGGCAAGAGCAGAATCTGTTTGCAGCAGGGCAGGCAAGCACACAGGTCAGCACACAGCCACCGACCGTTCACTTGCGATACTTTATCGCCTGAGCAGCAGGCTGACTCCTTGATAAAGCATACGTCTTTCTAGGTCACTTGGCTGAAGTCTGCTTTGCCATACTCTGCTGAGAACAGCTGACAGCTAAATAGCAGTGTTTCTCCAGCTATTGATTTCCTGATTATTTTTTTCCCTGCAGACTCACTGTATATCTATTTTATTCCACACATCTAATGAATACATACAGCATCGTAAATAAATGATACAGCATTTCACTGATGTTCCATCAGAGCAGCAAAAAGAAGGTAACAAAGTGAGAAAAGCAAGATGCAGTAAAGGGTCCTTCTGCCTCCTGCTCTGAGGCATGAAGACATGTATGCCAGAGCTGGGGCACTGCTGGGCTCGGGGCACCACACACCTTTAGCTGCGGCTCCCTGAGGAGATCATCATGCTCGGCAAGTTTTCAGGTCAAAAGCAGCAACGTTCTGCTCTGTGGCCTTCCCACCCTCAGCAGTGGCAGCAGTCAGCCACAATTTAGCTCTGAGCACTTAGCTCATAGCAAAAATCAGGTACTTTAAACAGACATATGAAGGATGACAACAGCAAAGCTGCAGAAAATGCATATTACCATAAAATTATCACCAGATCCTTGTCAGGATTGCTACATGTTGCCAGTAATATTCACTGTAATTGATCAGAGGTAGCATTGGAGAATAGGAGAAAAACAGACCCCCAAAGGAATGGCAAGCCCTGTGTGCTAGAATCTACTCAACTAGTATAAATCCGTGAGCTCCAAGATTTGATCCCTCATTTATCTGTCTACAAATACGTACCTTTTAGATATAAACTCATCAATAGACTTGCTCTTTTAATGCTTTTTGATTGTTACCCTCAGGTCCATTCTACACTCACTTCTGTATTTTTAACTTCTTAATTCAATACATCCTGTGCCACCCATTGCCTTCCCTTTTTATCCCTGCCAAGAGGGAAAAAAGCCTGAATTACTCATAGACATTCAGTGAAGTGTAAATTTCTACTCTCTTCATCATCAATGACTCTCAATGAAAACTGCAAAGCTGTAATTCTTAACTTACTTCATAAATAAGCTAAAAAATGCTTTTTAATTTCTATAAACTACAATACCATAATCAGAACTTGTAAACTCCACTAGAACAAACTTTCAGTGATGCAAATTAGCATCATATGCTCTTCTTGCAGTATTTCTTTTACTTTCTTTCAGAATTTAACAAAATGCACATATTACACTCAGTTTCTACAAGTTATTTTCCTAATGCCATTGTATGGGGACTGGAAGTTCATTTTAGGCCAGTATTTTTGCAAGGGAACAACAACTGCATGGATCCCACCAAGTAAATCTGTGGTTTAAAATCAACTGTTGTATCCAAAATTCAGCGTACAGTAAACAGAAACTGTGGCTATAAACCCCAGTGAAATTATATCCTGGTATTTCAAGTTAAACATTTAAAACTGAGCTATCTGAAAGCAATGGACACTTCTGAAAACATGGTCATGCACCCTTCTAAAACATTTTTCTAAGCTTACATCTACCAAAAAAGGGTACCAGAATGATGAAGAGATGTGTTTTTAAATATGCACAGTATACTGTAATGCATCAGCTGATACCATAACTCGCTGTGCTTTTCAATCACTTGAAATCCTCAGTTGCTCTCAGCTACTTCTGAAAGACCTGTGTTAACCACCTGCCCCAAAAACTGTCCCTATCCTGTTCCCACTTTCCCCTTCCTCCCATGCTAAAGGACTATCACTCCACTCTGTTTCTCCTGCATCCTCCCTGCTCCCACTGTTCTCTTTTCTTTCCTTCCTACCTGGGAAGTCCTTCAAAGGATGAATGATATTTAATTATGCTGGGAACACTGAGAGGAAGAGCACTGCCCTGAAGGGCTGCCAGAAAACCAGCATCAAACTTAATGTCAGGGTTTATATTATTCAGCTGTTTAACTTACCAATTAATTATACAGTAAATAAAAACTATTTCCATGGGGAGTCAAAGTGTAGTCCTGACAATCTTGCTAGCAACGACACATCCCCAGATCAGGGACAATCACATTACAACAAACTTAGTGATTAATGAATTCATGGTATTCAGAGAGAGTGACAGCTGTGGTATTGCCTGTGGCCATTGCTCTGTAATTCCATGAGTGACTCATGGAGCGGCTGTGACTACAGACCTTGGGCCTGTTGATGAAATTTTGGACTCAGGATCTTCTTTGCCCAGAATTCAGATCAATCACTTAAACAGAGACTGAACTACCCTTGTGTATCTGCTATGCTATTGGGCGGGTACCCCAGGCAATGTCAGGACTGTTTCAGCAACAGCACCCTCAGGAACTCAGTAAGTGCTTCATGAATCAACCTCAATTCTACCTGTATCAGTGAAGCACCAGTCAGATGGGACCCCCACAGTATATGCCTCACCCCCACTATGGACACACCTCTTGTGGCTTCCCTTGGCCTCAGCAGCGTTTAAGCGCTTCCCCCCTCTGACTTGGAAACCCCAGGGACCATGTCAAATACTTGCTATGTCTATCACTCCCATCCTTTAAGAGGCTCTGTTGGCCTGACTGCCTGTATTTTAGAAAATCCAGTGTTGTTCCCATTTCTTTAGTGCAACAAGGGTTTTTTTGCAGTCATGAATGAATAGAACAAACAGTATGAGGTTCTCTGATAAGGTGGACAGTAAGGCTCAGAGAGGTATTTTCAATTCGAGTAAGAATGAAGCACTCTTTCAAAAGATGTTTTCCAAGTCTGTATGATGTAAAATCACATAGTGATTTTACTAATCACTCTGTCAGCATAACTAACACAGGAACTACCAGAATTCATTACACACTTTTTCAAAATTTACATTCATCTTATTTAGAAAGTGGCAAAATAATCTTAATTTCAAAATGTGGGACTGGAAGGTTGCCTAATAGTTTATAAAGCCAGATGAAAATACATTCCAACAATCACATTTTTCTCCAAAAGTTAATTATGCAATTAGAACTTCAACAGCTTAAGTTCATGTTTGTTTCATATTTTAAAGAACCACATCTCATATATATGTTCATATATTGAACAAAATCATAAGCCAGAGACTACAAGTACACATGAGAAATTACTCCTCTTGCTTCCAAATCACCATTGCTCACACCAGTCAAACCTTCTTCATTTACGACAGCATTATCAGGTTAGATATTATGCATTCTTCTCTCCAAGGGTGTTGATTTATGAGGAAAAGTTGGACTCCTGACATGGCTTCTGCTCCACTGGCTACATCTTTCTTCCACACATGAGCTGGCAACCTAGGGAGGATGTCAGAATTCACTTCAAACAGTACCAGGATCTTTATAACATATACCCCACCTGATGTGCCTACGTACAATGAAGTTCAGGAACTGCTTCAAAAGTGTCTCTGAGGTAGAACAGCAATATCCAGAAGAGGCTGACAGACAACAGTACCACCTGAATTCAATCCACGTGGGGTTTTTTCTGTGTCAATGCAATAAAATGTTGTTTTAACTAGCTTTCAGTCATGCCAAATGATACCAAATGAAGGAAGAGGCAGCCTGACACCCACAAAGCAGAAGAAGGAACAGGGAACAAAAAAAGTTGTAGGAAGAAAAATGAGGCAGGACTGAAATAAAGAAGAAAGCCTGGAAGAACGGGAAGGACCCATGGTGGGAGGGAATGGGAAAAGTAGAAAAAGAAGAACAGATACAGAGAGGTATGAAAAAGGGCTCAGATGATGTGGTCCAGATGGACTAAATTGATACTAGGAGAGAGTGACATCATAGTTTATCACTTCTAATACTGAACCACATACTGGAGCAGAGCTCTTTGCCTTTTTATTTTAAGGGGGCCAAATTAGGAAAGCAAGTGAGTTAAGAGTAGGTGGGTTGCAAGGATACAACAGATGGGACGTGGACAAACCTAGTACAGAAGTGGGAAGGGAAAAATGACACCCTGCGCAGCACAGAGAGATGAAGGAGGGAGACATTTGGTGCAGTATGAGGCAGGATTCATGGTCTGGATACTGTAAGTCTCATGACGTCACAGGAGATGCTGGTGTTGAAGTCCTGCTGTCCTCCAGCATGTTTGCAATACACTGAGCACCGTTCTAGACCCTGAAGATGCTGAAGACTCAGGAAATTGAAATCATAATTAATAAGAAAGTCTCTCCAGGAAATGGAACCTTTCTTTCCCACCCCAAGTTTTCACTCAACCCCTCAGTTCGTAAGAGAGGTTATAAGGTTACTAATAGCAGATAATATGACAGCCAGAAGAATGAACACAACATGTCATCAGTGGCAAGAACTTGCTTTTTTCAGCAACTGTTTCTGGAGGTAGGAAATTTTGACAAAAGGATTCTTAACTGTGTGTTGAGAGGAGACAATGCTGAAGACTTACTGCTCCAGAGTCAAGTTCCATGTTTCGCAGGAAGCATCCTTTGGCTTGGGATGGACATCTCTGCATGACCCAGCATCAATGGAACTGTATATCCTGCATGTTTCAGTGCTCCTCAGCTGTCAGCACACAGCTGTGAAACCCATCCACAGAGCACTCTGCAGGCACTGGACACTACTAATGACTGACGTGAGGGAGGACAAACAGCATACAGCAGCTATCAAAGACTGCAGACTCCACAAACAGCTAACAGGGGTTGAAATGAAGGAATTTCATGTCAGTGGTCAGTGCATAATGTGCAGTGTGCACTTCTTAATAATAATTAAAAAAATATAAAAATTTGATAAGAAGGTTTGAAGAAAATGCACATGCAAATTTTAGGAAACTGTCAAATCTGCCTCTGTAGATTTATTCTGAGTTTATGATACATCATTAAGATATGCAGTAGGATATTGTCTTTAATCATATAATCACACAGTTCTCAGCACGTATTTAAAACATACTAAAAGAAAAAAATTTCATATAAAAAAAATGAGAGCCAAAACAATCAGAGAGAATTCTCAATTTCCTAAGTCTATTCTTGCATCCTTGTGTATCAAAAGCTCTGGCTACCTTTTCAAGCCAGAATCTTGTTAGAGAAAAAATAAAGTAATAAAAAACCTAATTTTTTTTGCAATTGAGCACTTGTTAATAATACATTTGAAAGACACCTTCAATAGAAGAGCAAACTTGAGGAATCACTTTCTTCTTATTTTCGTCCTGTGTGTTCTGCCATTTTTTTAAGTCAGAGATGTAATTTATATGTAAATTTTTCCTGAATATCACTTCAACCATTGAGAAAAAGTAAATATTTTAAGAACAGCATATAATAATTTGGTAAGAATATTTAAGTAGCATTTAAAGGATAGTTGTAATTGAAAAGAATACAATATTAATCAATTATAACTTTTACAGTATGTGCTACAATTTCTAGGTCAAAGAATAAATGAAATACTGAAAATATTTGAAGCTAAACACACATTTAGGTGAAGCAAACATACATATTAGATGAAGCAAAATAAAGTACATACTAAAATTTATTCTACCAATTGCAATTTTTATGCTCAATAAAAATCTGAGCACTATCCTCTGAGGGATTCCTTGAAATAGATAGACTGAATAGCCCAAAATAAAGGTGTTAACCCAGACTGTGTTTCACTACCAGAATAGCTACTGGTTTGATGGCTGTTGCTCTAGATTAAACATCCCTGTATATTTTTTGAAAATTAATACACCACACCAAATTCACATATAGCTCAGTAATGAGTATTTCCAAATATTTGTTTAAATTGGAAAACATGGGTGACTCACTTTGATCATTCAAACAATTTATTCCTTCATCTTGAAAATAACGTTGAAGAAAAAGCTTCTCAAACAAATGTTTTGCATTTAGAAATCAGCTGATGCCATACTTCAGTACAATTATTTATTACAGCTTAATCGATGACAACGTTGCAACTTCAGATTTTCAGTTCATATGAAATGCAAAGAGACTGCTGTCCTTTAAATATTGTAATGAGTTAGATTAGCATGGTAAAAGAGTCTGAAGATGCAATGCACTGTAAGAGTATACATATATAACAAGAGCAAGAGTGTTTGTGAGCAACAGAAACTTACACTTTTCTAGATTGGCCCTGAGTGGTTAAACTCTACCAGTCAGTTACAGCATCACATAGATGGTAGTAAAACAAGGCTATTTTACACTATCATGGAGCTTAGAGATAACAAGCTGGCCCTCACCAACAGATTTCTAAAATGAACAGGCATGGTGACTTGTTCCCTTGACCTCTAGTTAAAGGATCACCACTTCAAAGCCAAGTCACCTTCTCAACTCTGTTTTCAAGACTGCTGTCATCTGAACTTCCATCTCAGCAGGCATTATCACTGGCAGCAAACTACAGTATTTAAGAAAATTTTCAAATCTATAAAAGCAGTTCCTTAATACTTAATTGCTTGCCATAAACCTTTCATGCACTAGGCTGCAAAAGATAAGGCAACATGAATGGCAAAGGATCCTTTTGCTCTCCAACCAGTTCCTGGAAGAGCTTTCAGAATTACAACCACCTAAGGAAACAGCTCCAGTGTTAACCACTTCCAGCCTATAGATTCCTCTGTGTGACTAGGACTTCTGGAAAGTTTGTGACCATTAATAATTTACCCCAGCTTGCATACTGTCATAACCATTCTGGCAGCTTTGTCAGATGGGGATCCACGTCCTCTGATATTTTTATATGATGACTAGGAAAATACATCTGTAGTCTAATTTCAGTACTGCCATAAGAATTAACAGGACAAATGTATCCAAATACTGAAAATATTCCATGTTTTCTTTTACCGTAAGTATTTTTGTTTCCTTTAGACCCAGTGATAATCACTGTCTGCATTTCTTGTCATAAAATGAAACTCAGCTTAACTGCTCTTGTGCCTGTGTGACAAAAACAGAAGGAAAATATGCTTTGAATATAACAAAAATTGAATTTCAATATTTTCTTAAATTAATCTTTCCTCACACACAAATTCTTGCTACTTGCAATTATCTTGTATATATTGGCTTTGTGTGGCAAGGGTTTGGTAGCAGAGAGCTGGAGGGGTGCCTTTGTGAAGAGCTACCAGATGCTTCACCCAGGTCCAAGAGAGCCAATGCCAGCTGGCTCCAAGACAGACCTGCCTCTGGCCAAGGCTGAGCCCCATCAGCAGCATTGGTGGTGTCTCTGAGATACTGTACTTAAGAAGGGGGAAAATAAAAAAAAACCACCTGAGCAATTTTGACTAGGGGGAGACAGAGAGAGAACATGTGAGACCAACAACACTGCAGACCCCAAGATCCATGAAGAAGAGGAGGGAGGTGCTCCAGGCACCAGAGCAGAGATCCCCTTGCAGCCTGTGGTGAAAACCATGGTGAAGCAGGTGTGCCCCTGCAGCCCACGGAGGTCCATGGGGGAGCAGAGCAGTGCAGCCCCTGGAGGACCCCAGCAGCGACCAAAGGAGGCTGTGACCCTTTGGAAACCCTCACTGAATCAGGCTCCTGGCAGGACTTGTGGACCCATGGAGAGAGGAGCCCATGCCAGAGCAGGTTTGCTGGAAGGACTTGTGACCACACGGGAGACCCCCACTGGAGCAGGGGGGCCTGAAGGACTGTGCCCCACAGAAGGGACCCACTGGCACAGCTTGTGAAGAACTGCAACCCGTAGGAAAGATTCATGTTGGAGAAGTTGGTGGAGGACTGTCTCCCATGGGAGGGACCCCACAATGGAGCAGGGGAGGAGTGTGAGGAGTCCTCCCCCCATAGAGGAAGGAAGGAGCAGCAGAGACCATAAGTGATGAACTGAATGCAGCCACTTTTCCCTGTCCTGCTGTGCCACAAAAGGGAGGGAGGAAGTAGAGAATTTCTGAGTCTTAGAAGAAGGAAGGGGTGGGGAAAAATGTTTTTATTATTTGCTTTTTACTTCTCATTATCCTACTCTGATTAAATAATTAATAAATTAATAAATTAAACTAATTTCCTCAAGTCACTCTGTTTTGCTCATGACAGTAACTGGCAAGTGAGCTCATCCTGTCCTGATCTCAACTGACAAGCCTTTTGTTATATCTCTCTCCCCTGTCCAGGAAAGGAAGGAGAGTGATAGAGATACTTTGGTGGGCAACTGGCATCCAGCCAAGGTCAACCCACCACATATTATTACTTACTTAAGTGTTCCCTAAAGAGAGAATAACTTGTACATGAATAAGAACAATATACATGTATAATAATAATAATGTAGATGTATAAAAATAATATTTTTATTCATAATAAGGATATTAAGATAGCATCTATCTAGCATATAATTACCAACCAGTTTCTACAAATTACATTACATTTAACATAATATTTAATCCCTTCATATAGAAAAGGAAGTCAGGCATATATACTTTAAAATTTTATTGGGAGAAGGTATGGAAGACAAAAAGGAAGAAATTAAAAAGTAGTGAGGAAACTGTTTTCTACTATATTTCTTCTTTTTTTGAAAATATTTTTTGACAAATGCTAATATAGGCAAGCAATGGGAGGTAAAAGCAAAAAAAATTAAAACTGGAAAAGATCCCTGATTGAGGTGTTTGCCAAATTTAAGGTGCAGTCTAAGCTTTACAAATGCCAAACATCATCTTCTGATTAATCTTTATCTGTATAATAAGAGAAATAAAACTTAGACAAGAAAAAGAAAATAAAACAGATATGATTACAGGAATTATAGCAAGCAGCATATTTCCAATGAAGTAATCATACTTTTTATTACTGGCAATCTGGATGAAAAACTGAGGCAAGACAGCAAAGCTACTACACTAATGTTTTTGTCAATGAAAACAAAACCATAATGGTGGCTACCAATAATTTCCTTGAATCACTTGCCAGGCTTCATGGACTGTTACTCTGGCAATTGCAACAGAGACCCCATAAGCTAAGACTTTCAAAGCTGTCAGAAAGGCATTTGGATGTCCCTTTTATATTTAAATTTTAGCAGCCTTGTGTGACTGAAAACACAGGCAGCTTTCAAAAACCTGAGTCTTGCTTTCACAAACTCAGAACTGGTCTGTTGAAAGCACACTTGCTCGGTTTAAGACACAGGAAACATGAAGATCACTGACCATTGATAAACCCAGAAAGCACAACACCCATCCGACAGTAGCAGAACTGTGCTTAGGAAGACTGTAGCTCATAAGAGATACATTTTAACTGTAAGGGTTTGGAGTTTTTCTTGTGGTGTTGGTGATGTTTTGGGATTTTCCCTTGTCTGACACTCAGCAGTAAGTTTATAACAAAGTAATCAGACGGACAGGCAAGAAATAAACCACGTCCTTTTTTTTTCGTCCAAGATTTAAAGAAAAGTGCAGCTAAAGAGAAGGATGGGTTAGGAAATTAACTGCTCAGTTCTGCCTGTGGGATGCCAGGGATAGAATCATAGAATAGTTCAGGTTGGAAGGAGCCCCCAAGAATCATGTAAAACATGGGACAATGGTCAGCATCATTCTGTGCAAAACACTGTCTAGCCACATTTAAAAGAACACCCAGGAAAGATGACACTAAAAAAAAAATCTTAATTCAAACATCAGAGTATTTTCATCAGTTCTGGGCATTGCAGTAAGGAGCTATTCAGAGAAATAAAACAGCCATAGAGGGATACTCAAAGGCAAAAAGACCACAATGCAGCAAGGAGTGAAGGTGCTCTGGGTACTGCCAATGGCCCCTCCCATGTGGCATCCCACATCTGAAGGACTCTCACACAGTCTGTGGTAGACCACACACTCACAGCACTGCCCTGCACAGGGGCTGCAAAGCTGTGAACAGAAAGAGCGTGAACAGAAAGGAGCAATGTTATGACAATTATCACCCTGTCCATGTGCAAACTTAGTTGATATTTCTTCTAGGCACACAGAACTCCAAGTATACTCATTTATTGTCATTGTTGTGAAACTGACTTAATGTCTCACTGAATAAAAATCAGACCATGAACAGTAAGGGAGCAGAAGAAAGAAAGCTTAAGATATTTCCCCCCAGTTTTTTTTAGATGACTGCTGATGATGATAGAAACAACCATAATTTACAGTGTAAGGAAAGAAAAAAAGAAAGAAAAGTTAGGCTTGATCTTTCTACCTTAATCTTGCTTTCCCTGACAAAGCAACTTGCTATTGTAGTAACAGTATACTTTATAAAGGATCTTCTAGGGACTTTAGTTAATATTTTAATCAGACCTTTTTCTTCATAAAGAGGCTTTTGTCCTGGAGCCCAAATCTACTTTTTTGGTAACAGAGATGATCAGTGTAGCTAATCTTTGAATGACTTTACTGGAGAAGAAATTAAATAAGATCAGTCCTGAAAGGGAAAACATCAAGGGTTAAGGACTCAGATCCAGTTCCCACTTCTTGATGTCATGACTCTGGGTGAATGACTAAGATTATTTGTACCTGACTCTATACCACACTAAACAAAGTCCCAGTAGAGATCTGCTTTTAATACTGTTTATGCATAACTCTATCACAGAAAATGAATAAAGTGGTCCAAAGAGCTGAGTGCAGGTACATTTCTTTAAGGAACTCTTCTATTTTACACAGAGAGAGAGCTCAGGCACCTTCTTTCTTTCTCTGTCTTGTTCTTGGTCCAGACTGAGTAAGAGCTGGATAGAAGTTCCCATTGGTCCTGTGCTGCTGGCAAGGATACTCACTCTGAAAAGGGCTGAGAAATGAAGGCTTCAGCTCCCGTCTTCTCAAGAGGGCAAACAAATGGATGCTTTTTTCTTGTGTGCACAAGCTAGCAAGTCACTTCCTATGTGAAAACTGGGCAGCGCTACAGCTACCACTACTCCTTCTCCAGACACAGCGACAGAAAGGACCAACCCTCATCTTGGGGATGAAAGAGCAACCTCAGTTCCTCAAGCACAGGTTGCAAGTGTGGATCTTAACCCCATGTAGGCATCCAATGTGTGCAGTGGGTGGTCACTTAAACCCAGCCGGGAAGGGGAATGAGACACCTTCCACACACTCAAAATGACCAAGGAGTACTTCTGCCTGCTCTGCATGCCCTGTTCACAGCAGACAAACCAAGCAAGCAGCCTGCATTAGGACCTAAGGCAAATCCATGGAAATGATCTAACAGCTTTCACTATACTGACTATTTCTTAGCTTACCAAGTAGCTAAAGCAGGGTAGTATCCAATCTTTAGGCCTGAATAGCAGCTAAAACAAATAAGGACAAGTACAGGAAAAAGAATTATGGGAAAATGATCTAGCCCAGACACATCAGTAATGGTATCAGTATGATACCAGTAAAACTTCAAGGGAGTTTAGTACCTACTTAAATTCTGATCAGATCTTTTTCGCAGTGATTGATAAACTCTGGGAAACAAACACAGATATATTTAAAGGAGTACAAAGATCAGGTTAGGAAAAGGCAACGTTAAAAGCTTGTATCAGCCAGAATTAACCCCCCACAAAATCAAAATAACATTAATTACTATACATACAGCAACTACAAAGCATGTACTGCTTGACAAAAAGTGAAATGAAAAATAGAAAAGGAAAATTATTTTATGTTTTTTGTAAGCTAAGTGAGTGAAAAAGCAGAAAAGACCAGGTTTCCCAAGTAGAAAAAACCTGCAAACTATTACCTGTCTTAGCCAAATGCTCCCCTCACTGTGGGTAGTCTAAAAAATACCATAGTTGTCCAACTGTAATGCATTCTTTCCTCTATCATGTGTCTTGTTAGTGCAGGCTTTAAAAATCAACATTTATACAATTTTTGAATAAAAGTGTCTAACTGACATTACACAGGGTACCCAATTTATGTTGATTCCTTTTTTGTAAAATCTGAGCTGAAGTTTAAATTTTAGTAGACTTTCTAAATATATTCAATATAACCCATAGACTTTATCACAACTTTTGTACTACTGGGTTAAAAATACTTTCCAGTTTTTTGGGTTTTTTTTTTACAAAATGAAGTTTAAATGTGTGTGCTTGCTGATAAACTAAAAGTATGGGGGTTTCTTTAACCCCACTGCTCGAATGCTTGAACTGATTTCTCTGTTAGGTGAGTAAGCTGTGGGTGATTGGAACAAACAGAAATGCAGGGTATTTCTCCACCAAAAGGAACATCATTTCTGATTGTCAGTAATACTGGTTACTGGCATGATAAAGCCAACTCTGTGGGCATGCAACAGCTTGTCAATCCCTCTATGAACAAACCTCTCCTTTCCGTGGACTGCAGTCCTAATGCCTCTAAAGAATGTCCAGAGACGCCTGGTCAGCAAGATCCAGCAGCAAACGCCCTCCATCTGCATTTGCTCCTGTAGATTATACCACTTGTGAAGAGCAGTTCTATATTTCTGTGTTCCCAGAATGGCCCAGAGTCTTGACACCTTCACTCATTACCTGGGTTATTTTTTTTCTTCTGCTCTTCTTCCTTTTTCTCCCAAATTAGCAGTCCAGCACTGATAATAACAATAGGAAGTGGCTGAATGAAGGACCTTTCCCATTTAATTCAATGACATAAATACGAAACATTTATCATTTACTCAACTCGTAGGTCTGCTAAAGACAAATTCACCTGTGACACATGCAAGATAAATTCATATCTCTTTCTAACAGACTTCCATTAGTATCAGACTTACCATCCATTCCCCTAAAGTCTTGAGTACCACCCATGCAGCGTAGGAGATTGTGATTCTATTCAATTCAACAGGATTCTATTTTAAAAACTCACAGCACACACATTCAGAGCTGTGACTTCATTCAGGCATATTTTCTTAAGCTGCTGTCTTCTTTGTTGCAACACTGAGCTGAAAATGGATATGTAATCCATTGCTTATATGCAGCCTCTAGATGAAGCTTAGGCACAGGCAGAGTCTTAATATGTTGAATACTTTTCCCCAGAAGCCAAATTTTCCAGCTCAAGTTGTAAAGTTATGTGAGTTTTTCTTTGAAAGTCCCCAATTCTAGGATACATTCAGTATCATCATGTATGCATTGCAGTACACCTGCAATACCGGACACATCACTGCTTAAAACATGAATTCAATGTCAAGTATGATATCCTCACACATCACTGAGACATACACGTTTTCCTGTTAGATAAACGCATAAACATATATTTCCTGTATATGTATACATACATCGAATAAATGTTTCAAACTGACTTGCTTCCTTCAACTTCTTTATCCCATCTGAACCATGAATCCCTGAAAAACTGTTGTCCTTTTTGATTTCAGACAAGTATAAAAAGAGGTTGGTCTAGGGGAAAGAAACCTCTCTGAGAATAAATTCCCAAAATTAAAAACTAGTTCCATCAAAGATGTATTTTCTTTCTTTTCTCTTCCCTCTATCTCTTCTCCCCATTCCTTCATCCCCACATCTCATGGTAGCTGTTACTACAGCAGAAACCAGTTCTTATTTTCCTACCTGCACTTCTTGAACTCAGTAAGCCTTACAGTCATTTCATTCACTTATTATCAATGGATTTTCTTTCACTAAAGATGTATTTCCTCAACATGTACAGTATTTGGGGGAAACAGCTCTATGTCTTTTTCTCCTATCGTGCTGCAACAGAACTGATATTCCCTCACATTTTTAACCACTGTTACCTATAGGAATAAAGAAGATAGCCCAGAGAAATACAGGCAGGTGTATTTGGCTACACATTGTCTCGTCACCAAATAGATCACTGACTGACTGCAACCAAGAAAATTCATGCAGACTCAGTAACCCACAAAAGAACCAGAGTGATTCCATCCAGAAATATTTCATGTTTATTAGTAGCTGCTTAGTAGGCAATCCTTGCTGTTTATATAGTTTAGCTTATAGCTCATGGCAGCAGCAGAAGGCAAGCTAATATAAAAAACACCAACTAAGAAGTGGCTCCATGTAACTTTTCTTCCTACCAAGACACTTCAAGGAAATAAAACAAGTAGGACTTGAGCAGTGAAAAGATATGAACAGTGACAAAAAGAAGGTGTGGAAGAAAACCGCAGTCACATACTCCATTAGCACATGTCAGCTCTTGGAAAGCAGGGACTCAGTCACCATTATGAGGGGATGAACTTTAACTCTATTTTACAGTTTTCCTGTTTACAATTACATCCATCTCATTGCATTAAGTAAGCCTGAAGAAATAGCCTCTTTTTTGTTCGTTTTTTCCTTGATGTATTCTGCAGATCCATAAGGAGATGATATAACTTAAATCTGGTTATGGCAGAGCATGTGCATGTCAAGAAGATGGGGCCTGACTCTTTTCAGTGGTGCCCAGTGACAGGACAAAGGGCAACAGGCACAAACTGAAATACAGGAAGTTCCACCTGAACATGAAGAAACCCTCTTTACTTTGAGGGTGCCAGAGCACTGCAACAGGCAGCCCAGAGAGGTTGTGAAATCCCACCAGAATATGACCCTGTGCAAGCTGCTTCTAGGTGAGGCTGCTTTAGCAGGGGGATTAGACTACACAGATGGAGAGATAGTCTCCAGAGACCCCTTCAACCCCAAATATTGTGTGATTATGTAAAATATAGAAGGGGGTAAAGAGAAATGAAAAAAAAAAAAAAAAAAAAATCCACATTTTAACTGAATTTATATTCAGCACAAAGTATACATAAGAACTGCATGGGAGCAGAAAAAGCACATGTATTCTGTGAATTCCAGACACCTAATTTATGACTCAATATTCTATACCAAGTTCACGGAGATACATATTCTTTCAGAGCATGATTTAAAGCACCTAAGTTAAGTTTCTAAATGCTACCAAAGAGTAGTGAATTCTCCCCCTAGAGGCCCCTGCCTGCCTCCATCGTCCTGATAGGCAGCCTAGGCACTGAGGTAGGTACGTGGAGGGAATTCCTCTCAGGTGTTTGCATGCATGGGAGAGTATGGCAGCAAATAAAGAAAGTGGCACAGAAAACGACACAGATCTCCAATACGGTGCACTAGAAATACTTTAAGATTATACTAGCTGGACAGTGAAAGACTGTGACGACCCACCCTCAAGAGGAAGGAAGCACCTTGCATTACTTCTGCAATCATAGGGAGACTGTAAAGTAGACACAAGAAGAAAGGTGATAGAAAATATCTGTATGACATTTTTCAAGTATGAGTACTCTCATTAGAAGGCCTCCATGGATATAACTTCCTACTTATCATTTTGAAAATGCTTCCCTTTCCAAGGCCAATTTCCATATGGCTCACTCACTCCGTGGGGTATCCAGTAAAACCACTGCAACGTAAAATACTCTTCTACAAGAAATTAGTAAGCTAATAATGTCCAAGCAAGCATTTATTTTCTTACACTGTAAGACTGTTAACCAAAAGACAAAATTTTCTTATATATTTTAAATCAAAAATAAGGATGGTCTAATATTCCTAGAATATTAATGTGGAGACAAAGTGTGGAACAAAAATCTAGGGTAAAGCCATGTACAACTATGTACAAGACAAGCCAATCTGAAATATTTATGTAAAACTGTAAACAAATTTTCAGCTCACCATCAGCTCCTGCTGAGACAATTATTGATCAATATTCCGTCAAGTATAACATCATTCTAGAGATATATTTTCTTTATCCTCACTTTAACCTAAGCCCTGCTGAATTTCAATTGAAGTAAATACATGATCTTTACTTTTTGACCTTTAAAAAAAATATTCACTAAGCAAATTTTATCTCTATTAAATTTGATGTTCTAAAGAGATATTGGTGGCTGTGTTTGTAGAGTGACCTTAAGTCCTAGGACAGCTATGATGTAGAGATTCCTCATAAATGTAATTTGACGCTTTATATGGAAACACTCCTGGAAGATTAATCATTCCTTTGCTCAGCAAGCATGTCTCAGCACACTCCTTAACAAAGTTCACATCTTCAAGATAAATAGGATAAAAGCTCTAAGTTACAACACTCTGCTAAAGAAGACCAGAGACATAGCAGTGTGAGAGTCTCAGGTCTTTGCATGAGCACAAACCTTCTCCTTCACCTTCCTGCTGGATTATGTGGGTACAAAATGGATGTAATTCACTTTGAAATATCTTTACACTGTAAGAATGCAATTCAGTGGCCATTGTTGCGTTGAGGTATGAGGGGTGCCAGCATGGCTCGGTCCCTGGATGCCACCATTCACAGCTTACATGGAGGACATTGAGTACATCCTCACCAGAGGGCACTACACCAACACAGGGAGACATCTGTGAGAGCAGAAAAAATCTTGTCCTAAATTGTGCAGGTAGGCCAAGGGTGCAGAGACAAGAATCATGTTCTCATGAAATCCATAGAGGCAAAAATGGTATCTCGTTATGAGAGACATACTTCCAAACTGCCTCAGAGAAGGCTGTTCTGAAGTACTCTTCTGGCACCTGTTGGTATCACCAGTTTGCACTTTTTATAGAGATTTAAAATATGTTATATAAAAAAAATAAGTTAATCAAGTTTTTAAAGTTTACTGCTGACACACAGCTTCATGCTATTCCCTTGGGTCCCGTCACTGGTCACCACAGAGAAGAGATCCGTGCTTTACCCTTCTCTGCCCCTCATGAGGAAGCTGCAGACTGCAATGAGGTCACCCCTTAGTCTCCTCTTCTCCAGGCTGAACACACCAAGTGACCTCAGCCACTCCTCATACCTCAAGGCCCTTCACCATCTTTGTTGCCCTCCTTTGGATTCTTTCTAATAGCTTTAAATCCTTCTTATACTGCGGTGCCAAAAATATGCTCAAGGGGAGGCCACACCAGCGCAGAGCGGGACAATCCCCTCCCTTGCCCAGCTGGCGATGCTGTGCCTGATGCACCCCAGGACACAGGTGGCCCTCCTGGCTGCCGGGGCACTGCTGACTCATGTACAACTTGCCGTCAACCAGGACCCCCAGCTCTCTTCCTGCAGGGCTGCTCTTCAGTGTCCCATTACCCACCCCGTACACACATTCAGGGTTGCCCCATCCCAGGCACAGAATCTAGCACTTGCACTTGTTAAACTTCATATGGTTGGTGATTGACCAGCCCTCTAGTTTGTCGAGGTCTCTCTGCAGGACCTCTCTACTTTTGAGGGAGTCAACAGCTCCTCCCAATTTGGTATTGTTGTGCTTGTGCTGAACATCAAAGCAGCTGGGACCTCTAGCACAGCCATTCTCCAGAGACCTCAAACTGAAAGGTAGCAGTGAACTTACTGTAAGTCTAGATTTTCTAATTCATAAAAAAAATACTAGCAGTTTGTCAAAAGTCAGCTATTTTTAAATGGTGTAAGCATAAAAGGAAATGTCAAATTTTAACTGTTCAATCCATTCATCACTGTAGCTTTGTATCTTGTCTTAAATTAGCAAGGAAACTGTCTGGAATAGATGCTGTAGTTTCAAGATGAATAATTTTCATCTTCCAAAAAAAGTCAGGGCTTGTGCTCACCAAGAAATCTAATTAGTCACCCCAAGTACTGTAGAATTTCCAATTTACTCAAATTTTGAAAAGCAAACAAAAAACAAAAGAGAAACTTACACGAATTTAGAGGCATGTGTTTACAATCCCTAGGCCAGTCTGGGCTGCCCACCAGGCAGCTTGGAGCTGAGAGAAGCAAGTGCTTACAGATTTACATATGCAGCTCATTACAACAGCTAAAATGCCAAGAGGTGGTTCTTGAGAATATGTTCTTGGGCTTGCCATGGTCAATAAACCTTGTTGTTCACTGCAAATGGTTTTCTCCAGCTGAGCTTACATTAGTTCTTAACAGCATTATGATGGCACTGTGCCACTTCTATGTTCTCCTTTGTTCCAATTCAGTCCACTTCTCAGCAGAAGTGACAGCAGCCAAAGCACCATTACAGCATCTGAGTAGCTTTGGAAAAATCTGCTGGTTACTCCTTTTTTTTTTTAATCCTGATGGAATTAAAGAGAAACCAAGGAGATACACAAAATGCTCACAAGTTGAAAATATCTCCACACCAAGCTTCCTTGGACTGCTCTTGGGCTGATGGGGCTCTGAATACCTGGCCTTCTAGTGAAGACACTTAGCATGCACTGAAAGACTCAGACGCTGGGCATTTGGACAGTGCCTTTCTTACTCACCTTGTTAAACAGGCCAACTAATAATTCCTGGAAGTTCAAAACCTCCTTACAGGCACTGAACTGTGAACAAGCAACTGAATAGTCCCAGATCCGTCACTATTTCGTTCCTGGCTTTATACCTAAGTTATTTAACTGAACCCATGAGAGCTCCAGCATCCCCCATGGGTGAAAAGCAGAGGAGGGTTACACTCACAACTTCTTTTATCATCAGTGGTAGTTACATATATGTGCTGGGCAGAGAAGAGCAGCTGTCCTCTAATAAGGTGCAAGTCATGATAAATATAATACTGACATGGGACCCATGTAATTGTCTTTATAAGCACACTGAAAAGCAAGAATGATTGCAAATGCCAGGAAGCAGGAAAAAAACCCCAACATCCTCCTCTCTTTTTTTATTTCAATTCGCAAAGGACAGCACATTTCTGCAGCAAATAGAGCTTACTAAACCAGCTGCCTTTTGTTATCATCCTTATGCCTATCTGTGATATTATACAACAGATACCACTTTATCAGTGTCCATAAATAACTTTTATTATGCATCTGAAAAAGCACAGTTTAGCACAATGCAGAACAGACATTTCTTCCAGTCACTGAGGCCAATAGCTTTTCTTCTGTCCCTGCCATTATGACCCCACCACTGGGTTATGGCTTTCATTTACAAAAAAAAAGAAAGAAAAAACAAAAAAAAAAATTGTACCAGACAGAAGGCCCTCTAAATAGTCTGAGAGGTTGCCAGGATTAGAAATAGGCATTATTAGGAATATTGCTGAATACTGCATCCAACTCCAGTTTGTTGTGGATTTCCTTCAAGAAGTACCAAATTTACGGCCAGCTCCACACTCAGGAAAGCCAGTCTGATAAAATCCAAGACAATGAACTCTGTTTTCAGGATACATTGAAGCCCATATCGTAACACAACCAGTGCCATCATCTGGCTTGTTACCAAGCTGCTGTCACTGCCTACGACTGCTGCAAGTGTCAAAGAAAAGAAAAGCTAACTGGCCTCAAGGGTATGAAATGGGCATGGACAAGAACTTAAAAGTAAATAAAATAAAAAGACAGGAAAAAGGTAAAATCAGCTTTATAACTTATGACCAAAATAACATCTAAATTCTATTTTTTTTAAGGCAAGCCTCTTACTGTTTTGCATTCCTTTAGCTGCTAATGTTTTCATTTGTTTTAGTGCTATTTGCTCTGCCAATTTGAACAGTGATGTAATGACATATGACTCCCTCATATTCAGTGGTACTCACAGCACCTTTGTCACTGGTGGCTCAAGAGCACAATGAACAGTATCTTGAGTTTAATGTATTTGTGGCTTTGTGAAGGCACCGATGACACACAAGGGGTTTTTTTCTCCTTTTGTTTCTGTGCTCTGTAATAGAAGACCCTGCCACAAAGACTGCAACCAGAGTATAATGAAAAATGCGAAGCCATTGTCAGTCATGGCAAAAATTTGCAAACTTTACTTTTTTTTTAATTATTGAAGAATGGCTTTTCAAAGAGACATGCATTGTTCTAAAGAGACATTGCAGCATCTATCTTCCTCTACTCACAAAAGCTTTTTATCTTCAAACAAGAACTATATACTTGTTGAGGGCCAGTTAATAGTCTGTCTATGAAGAAGTTTAAAGGAATTTTTAATTAGTAAATTGACCCATACTATGAGTCACCTGGAGAGGAATGACATCATTTCCTAAGACAGTTAAGCTTTCTTACACATATATTAATCAGTGCCTTAGATTCAAGACCCTCTAGCTCTCATTACTATCTTGTTCTTGTACACCAATTTGATTCACTCCTGCAGCATCACTCAGAGTGACAGCAAATGCTCCTCAAGGTGCACAGGGGCAGTCCTCTGACCCTTGTTCTAGGCCCCTAGCATGACTTCCATTCATCCAGAAGAAATGTTATGTATCATTGAATTATGCTTGCTTGAATTCTAAAAAAAGAGTTTGACAGTCTATCTAATTGTCTTTAGTACAAAGATATCATCAAAAATAAGCAGGGTTAACTATATAATGAAGTAAATAAAGGTGCATGCAGAAGAGTGGCCTATACAGTTGATAAAAAGAGGCAGCCATTTCCAGAGGGTGGTTCAGAGCCTATTCATTACATGTTTGAATGAGAAGCATGAGTCTCTCTCCCACCATCTCCAAATGGTCCTGCATTTCTTGTCTTCGGAAAGGTGATGTAATGTATAAAAATGACAGGCATCATCATTTCAACATACCTCTTAGAAATAACCTCACATGCTACTTTCTGTACAAAGCTCCGCTAATGAGAATTCCTTCATAAGAAAAGAAGGGTGAAGAGGAAACCAGAACTCAATCTGTTATGGTATGAATATAGAATACGACAGACTTTTCTTGTTCCTATTCACATAACTGGTAACTTGCCAGTTACATGTAACTAGTGACTTGCCACTAGAGATAATGCCTAACATCCCAAATACAAAAAAAAAAAAAAAAAGGAAGAACACCACACACACACACACTGCTGCCCCAAACTGCAATATCAGAAAGCTATTACTTCAAACAGCATAGGAAAATATGAGATTCATTTATGTCAAATAAATGGGTTTTTTTACTGTTTTCAGCAATCAGTATAATAATCAGCACTTCCTATATACTTTACATCATTACATAGGCAGCAGAGAAGCAACTTGTCTATAAAGATTCACCTTAATCCAAGCATCAAATGAAAGATATTTTAAAGGTATCCAGAGATATGTAAACATTTAAGTAGGAATCAGCAGATCTCTAAACTGATAAACATTTCTCATAAGTTATGTATGAATTAAAATCAAGTTTTTATTAAAAATGCATAAGTATGATCAGTGGTGAATAGAACCATTAGCTATGCATGTTTACTTTTTAGTGAACACAGAAATCAGTAATTTTTCTTCTAAATGTCATTTCCATCAGAGGGTTATAGAATGATAAAATGCTTAAATGATTCTCAGATGCCATCCAGCTGGTACATGTACAACTGGGGAGAGGACATAAAATAATGAACTGTGAAATGTTTATTTGCCACAGGGGCAAGAAAATGTCATTTCAACTATTGTGCCCATTCTACTTTACAAGTCAGGTAGCACTCAAAAGCCCCTCACTTTCACTCACTGTGATAAAAAAAAATAAATGAAGACTAATCTAGATAATAATAAACTATCTGATTCTTTTAAGTTATTGAATTTTCAGCACATTCTTTTTGATTGCACATTATTTACAATGCTCCCTGTCTTCTTCACTCCTGTTGGAAGCTACAGAAAATCATCCAAACCCCAAAATGAGAATAAATTGGTTTTATCCATGTGATTGTAGCATCATATTTTAGGGGATCATAAGGGAGTATGCACAAAGGCTGACATTGTTCTAGTGAAAGCAGGCTCCTTAGTTTCTCCTGACAGCCAACGAAGACTCAAATACCTTTCCAAAACAGTATTTCTCAATCTATAGATCACAGTTGCCCTTAAAATCAAAAATTCCTCACTAAAATAACATGAGAAAATGCAAGCAGAAGGAAAATATAAATAATAAGTACTGTGAATTACTAACATCATACAATGGGTCTGTGATTTTTCTTCTCTCTCCCACTCCCAAAAAGCCCACTCTAGTTGAAAAACCACTTTACTTAAGGCACAATCCTAATGGTCAGTTTAGGCCAAGAAACAACATTAAGCACTCTGACCTATTCCCTGATGGATCCCCTCTTCTGACCGCAGGGAAGCCTAGAGAAATTATTCTGATTTAGTTAGATCATTAACACTCTTGTCCTCATCCAAATCTGAAAATACTCACTACTGTTATTCTCCATAGAAATATCACTGAAATTCAGGACCTTAAGTAAAATACTGTGAAAATTCAAAATTTCTGACATACCTTTTACAAAACACTATTGGAAACAGCTGTCTCTTTGGGCATTTTACACCTGGGATAATCTTTTGAGCTCAGTGGGACAACGGGACCAAAACCAAAGTTTGGAGTGTACTGGGATACACATATAGTTCACTGACACTAGCCTCCAGAGCAAATACTGTCTGAATCTCACCAGTCCCTAAGTCCAGGGGAGCTTCTAAAACTTCATGCTGAATGAAACTGGATGTTGACATCTGTTTTATCAAATGCACCAAAACATTGAGAAGATCCCATATGGATTTAGATTCTTTTCTGTAACAACTCACCAAGTACTAGTTTTCACACCTTATCTGCTGCACTTTGCACTATGTACATTCTCATGGCCTAGCCTAGGACAGTAAAGTCACTACCAACTCAAAATATTATGTTTCTGTTTTGAACCATAGAACCTGTTCCTTTCTGTTAACTACAAAATGAGATACTTCCCTCCATTGACTGCAGACTGACTAGAGAAAACCTCTAGTGTATTTTTGAAAATGCTTACTTAGTGCTTTTTTGTAAAGCAACAGAAAAAAAAATTTAAAAAAACCCACAACACCCTACACTCATTGTTCAAGGTGCTAGCTCAAATCTCTTTCAATATGAAATTAATTCCTACTGTCACAAATTTTCTCCATGGCTATACAAGAAGAATAACTTTGCTAGATATTCTAGGTGCCTATAATCAGGTAGTTTGTTCAACTTTTCTCAATCTGTTTAAACCTTTCCTTTCTACCAAATACCAGAGTATTGGAATGTTGAGTCTGCTAACCAAACTCTAAAGGAGTTCAGCTTCAAAAAGCAGTGAATTAAAACTGTTATTCAGCTGGTCTTAAATCTTTTACCCCTGTAACTTAAAACAACATACTTTGCTTTTCTTGAAATGCATCGCAGGTTACTCACAATTATTATATATCCACATGTCTATGAAAAATAATACTGTACCATTCATAGCAAATGTCAAGCCACTAAAATTAAATTATGTAACAGTGGACTGTTACTGCTGACATCCATTGTTTGCATTCATCACCCTTTTCGAGCTCAAGTTATAAGGAAAAAAAAAGTTTGGTTATGAATTATCGCTATTTTATCTCAAAAACAGAATAAACAAAAAAGTGTTAATTTTTCTATCAAAATCGCACAAATTTAAAAACATTGCTACATATTTTCTCATGACAAGAGATGTTAGCTCTCTGAATTCATGATCAAGTTTCTGGTTTATCTATTTCCAGCAACACCTCAAAATCTACTCTTTAGTGTTATACAATGGCTCTCAAACACACATCTGCTGAAAGTCTGCTATTCACAGACTGTTTCCTTTTCATTGCTAGTAGGATCACATGTTTTTGGATACAATGAAACTTTCACTTTCCTATCAAATTTGAAACAAAGCAAGAAGCAGGACTTTAAAGAATGGACAGACACAAGTTGTTGACATAGTCACAATTTCCAAGGCAGCACTTATATATAAGTACTATCCAAAACACAGAAATCAATTTTTTCTATTCTTTGCAGATTAATAAAACTACAGATCCACAGGCTAAGCAAAGCAACAACATCACTTTCCATTCCACGTGAAAAGCCCACGTTTTTCATTTCCCTTTTGCTAGCAGAAAATGTAGGAACATGTACATGTCATCAGAATTTTCCATCACAGACGCTTCTCTCCTAAAGCTGCTATAGAAAACCATTGGCAGCAGTGACAATGAAACACAATCAAAACACACACACAAAAAGAAAAACAACTCTTCCCCAAAACCCAGCAATTAAAAGCAAAGTCCAAAATTTTCACTACCGCTTCCCTTTAACATAAATGAAAATAAAAGGACATGCTATATACACTAGTTACGTAGTCTGGTGTGCTATGGCAAAGTACCTGACACTGTGCATGGTGTAAGACCCTATATTAACAAAAATAAGTTCTTTATTGCATAATACTTCAGGATAGCTACTTCTAAGGAGTACCCTCTGTGACTGCCTTTGCTTTGCTCTCAGTGGGACCTGAGTGCTAATCCAGCAAACTTCACTCTCTGAAAGTCCTGAGACAATTCAACCTCTAAACTGTTAAAACATGAGGTTTTCCCCAAGTAAGGATATTCAAGGTATTAAACTGCATTAAGCCGTGTAGCTAGATTTGTGATATAGACTAGAGCCTGTCATGATCACCACTTCTGAAGTGTTTGAACGAGCATAAGAATGTTTGCTATTCATATTTTAATAAGGCAAACTTGAACTTTACAGGACTGATCACTAAGGCAGACTTTTTCTCCAAGTCCCATGCTCTGTTCTCTGTAGTTACAGCTGCCGATTTTCAATAATGCAAAGGAGAATTGCAAGAGTACAAGAAACTCTTCAGTCTTATATCAAGTGTGCAATATAGATTATGGGCATCTCTCATGGGCATTGTCATAGAATGAAAATGATAGATACTTCTTCCCATACTAGTTTGTATGTAATTCACTTCCTGGGTTCCACCACTTTACCTGCTGCAGTTCAAATATGTATCTTTATGTCCGACGGGCCACTAAATATGTGTTTATGGATACCAGTATCACAGTTACATATAGAAATTACCTCAGCTGAAACAGTTTTTGAAACAAAGGATTTCTCTTAATTAGCATTATTCATTTGTGGAAGAGTCCAGAGCGAGGACATTCTATACAAACCATCAGCATTTTGATCATTTTTTTCAGTAGCCAAAAGATTTGGCCTCTTAGCAAAAGCAACCAAATCTGCATCTTTTTTGTTCTGCTTGGCCAGCATGACAGACTTGGACAGTGGCACCAGCCAGAACTGTAACAGGATGAGTTCACAAAGAGTCACCACAAGGTTGTGTATGCGTGTGCTCACGACCCCAGCTGTGAGGTATCAGCAAGGGAAAGGAGAGATTACAAACATCATACACTGAAGTTTGTGGAAGACACCAGTTTTTAGAGATTCAGGGATATGTACATTATAGTACATGCTTCTTTAGAGCATCAGGTTGAGTACCCCAGAATCACTAACTGACCCTTTGGATATATATATGTGGCTTGTTTACAAATTTTGTATAGTTTTTAATACTTAGTTGGAATATCTGAACTGCAGTACAATTTACTTAGGAAAAAAAAAAGAAAAGAAAACAGGGAGAACTGGCAAATTCACATAAATAATTATATAAATGAATTCAGATGAATTTCAGAGAGAAGGGAGTGTAAATGCTGAATTATCTGTTATCTAATTAGCCTTGGGAGTATGGCAATCTTTGTCTGATGGATAGAAACAATTAGGAAATGATTACTGGGGACTGAAAATTTTGTTATGAAATACTGTCCTTTCTCATCACTGCACTTGGAGGGGAGACCTTCTAAGTTCAAAACATGCTGTACTTTTGACTGTTTTGTCATGCTCCAAGTTTTCCCAAGCAACAGTGGGAAGGAAGAAAGTTTCAAACTGGTTTCTGTGGGGCTCTTGAAGACTTCCAGAAAGCACAATAATCTTGGCAGTTTCAACTTTGCTGCTTTTGCTATTAAAAAGGCCAGGCAACAAGATATTAGTGCTACTGATGCAAGCTATTAATAGAAAAGGAGACACCCAAAACCAAAGAGGTTTAAAGGACAAAATGAAATAGCAGAGAATTCTTTTATTGCAAAAAGGATAGTTACCATACAACAAAAAACCACCAGAGTCCCTATGCTCATGGTTCTCTTTAGAAGGGAAAAGAACAAAAGAGACCAAAAGTAGTATCTTAAAAAAATATATACATATATATTTTTTTGAGATAACAAATTTTGTATACAGAAGGCAAGGCCTTGTTCCTAACATGAGCAAAATTAGCTCTTACTTGCTGCTAATTTTTCTCATTGGCTACAAATGCAGAGGAAAATGAGCTGTCAAAGGTTGTTTTCCATAGCACAAATGAGAGCGCAAACAGCGTGGTATATGTATGTTAATAAGCAGAGAGGAATGATCAGTATGCCCTTGAGAGCAGAAGCATTCCTTGAGGTTTCTGATAATCTGATGGTATACAGTATGTTGCCTTAACTATGAGCACTTAAAATGCATTTATGAAAATATTTCTGTGCAGGGTCTCTCAAGCTAATGTAGCTCCACTCCTGCACTGGTATTTGAAACAACCACCTTTTTTAACCATTTCCCACATCTACGTCATTTATATACGTACAATATGCAACAGCTTCTCTAATGGACTGCAGTATTCCACAATACTGTTGTGCAGTGCCCACAAAGACCGATTAGATCACCACACCCTAGCTTTGTAGAGATGGAAGAACATATTTACATTAAAAAAATGAAAGAAACCTTTCTTCTTACCAACTTTTCCCCCCCCCAAAACAAAAGTATACTTTCTACTCAAATATGACCATTTTAAAACAGAATCCCAGGTACCAGTAACACATAATCTTCACATTGTAAATTTTAGGCTTTTTTTTTAAGGTATGGTTATCAGCATGGAAACACTTCCCACACCCATCTCCTCAGGCCAGACAACTACTAGATCCTTTGGTTTTGGTTTGCATCTTCAGTAACGTGGCTGTTAATTCTAGAATGAATCTTGACAGCATTTGCTCCTTTACACAGTCTTTACCTAAAAAAGTACTGACAATCGATTAATCACCCATGGGCCCACTGAGGAGACTTAAATCTCCTTGACTTAAAACTCATAACCTATTCCCATCTGATGGTATATGGCACATGAAGGAATATGACACGTGATTTTAATAAAATGTGTATTTTTTTCCCATTCCATCTCATTTTTCTCATTTAAATGATTATTCCTGCTTTTAACCTATTTAAATGTCATTACATAGGCCAAGTGTGATTCAGAGGTTTGCGTTGCTGTTAGCACATCCTTTTCTTGCCCAATAAAAATTTTCAAGTTAGCTTTCAGTTTATGATTCTGTTAAACGTTTCCTTAAGCTACTCCGGAAAATAGCATTTATTTTTAAAATATATATTCATTTGAGCCTTTAGTTTACAACCACTTGTAGAAAGCTTAATGTAGAAAGTAATGCTACAGTTCTGCATAGCTTACCTGCTCATCCACCTGCTGATACGTTCCTACAGGGCATTTCTGTTGATGTTTTTATGAGTTCTGCATGCATTTTTTTGTTACCATGAGTTAGCAAATATGTTTTCCTTCACAGACTTTCAAAACAATAACAATTTAGCATCTTTTCACATTCTGTAGTCATCATAATCTCCTGGTTGTTAAATGCATTTAAAAAAAAAAAAGCTCTGTAAGAGGCACAATTTAAACCATTTTTTGTTCCCTTTGGAGGGAAAAAAAAAATAAGCCTCTGAAACTTAAATGGATCTGAAGAACTTCAGTCATTAATTTTATGTTTCCAATATGCTGGAAAAGGCTACATTCCTACCATTCCACACAGGATTCACTACTACTATTACTACTATTCAAGATTTTTTTTTTTAGACAATATTCATGAATAAATCATGTCTGAGAAGATACATCCAGTTACAAAGAATTAGATAACTTAGGTGGAGAACAGCATACACAAATAAAATGTTTTCCAGAGTACAAAACAATTAAGGGTTGATGACAACCGATAAAAAGATCACAGGCATTTCAAATTTCTGATCTGCTAGCACATCTTTCTTTCCTATGTACTGTTTTACTGATTTGGTTCCTGAAATCTATTATTTTTCTTCTTCTGTAGTTCTCTTAGTACCTGCCTGCAGGAAAGAAATTGGCAACAATGCTGGTTGCTATTGACTGACTTACACTTCCTCAGTAAAACTATTCAGTAAGAGCTAGAGGGATGGAGTAACATGAAATATTCCCTTTCTGCCATAAGGTTAACTGCTTAACAAAGGTGCTTCCAGCACCTGTTCTGCCAGCACATGAACATTCGATATAATGAGAATAAGAAATAGAGCATATTCCATTGATAGGTCTTTATCTCTGTGTCATTGCACCCAAATCCACAGGAATTCTTACAGCATGTATCTGATTTCACAACAGTGAAATAATCTACATATACATTACAAGAAGGGACGTAAGTTTCTTAACTTTAACCCCAGTCTCTTTCACAGTGCCACAATACAATTGCACAGCCTAACCATCTTGATAAGCATATTTATTTTTAGGCAGCTTCTTTTGTATTGTATCTCAGTGCCTACTTTTTAAACTCAGTCTAGTTTCGCTGGTAGCTGAGCTTACAAGTGCTGCCACACGTCTCCTCCAAAGGTAAATATAAATATATGGTTGAGTTCTGTAGCAACATAATGATACAGTGTTAACATACACTGGACAACAAGTCTGAAAGAAAAAAAAAAAAAGGAAGAAATACATCTGCAGAAGAGCTCAGGCCTGACAACTTCACACAGACACACACCTGTATGGCAAACTGTTTGCAAGCTGCGCATCACCCCTGACACGCGTCTCTTCCTTACATAGGGCCAGTCAAAGGAAACCAGGTACCAACTTGACTCAACGCTTGGGAGAACTCCCCGAGTTTATTAACTCCGCCGTGCGCCCACCGCAGCCTCCCTGGCAGAGCCCCCGCCAAACTACCTGTAACACAGCCCCTCTTTCCCACCCTGCCGCCTCGCGCGGATCCCCATCCCGGCCCCCGCGTCCTCCCCCTCGCCCAAAGCACAGGCGCTGCCTTCCCACCCTGCCCCTCCCCGGGCCCCCACTCCGGGCAGCGGGGGAGCCGCCCCGCCGCCCCCTCCTTCCCTCCCTCCCGCCTTCCTTCCCCCCCCCTCCTCCGCGGGCCGCCCCCGCCGCCACTCACCAGCTGCGCGCCGCACACGGCCACCAGCGTGCACCGGCCGCTGCAATAGCCCATGGCTCCCGGCACCCCGCGCCGCCGTCCCGCGCCGCGCCCACTCAGGCGGCGGGAGAGCACCGCCCGGCTGCCGCCCGGCTCCCGCCTGCCACCGGCGCGCCCCAGCCCGGGACCCGCATGGGGGCGCGCCCGCCGCCCGCCCGCCCTCAGCCGCGGCCGCAGCGCCCGCCGCTTCGCCGGTCGCGGGCAGCGGGGCCGGCCGCCCCCGCGGAGGGCGGCAGCGCCGGGGGGAGGGCGGCGGCAGGTGCCTGCAGGAGCAGCCGCGCTCTGCCGCGCAGCCCCAGAGGCATCTGGGCTTCAAAGTTTGCCCCCTCAACTCCGCTCGCAAACCATCCGGGCTCGCAGCCGTCTGCGGCGGGGGGAGGCGGGGGGAGGAGGGGAGAAGGGAGGGAGGGACGGACGGACGAGGAGGCGAGGCAGGCGGCGGCGCTGAGCTCGGTTCACGCTCGCAGAGCGGCTTCACTCCTGCCTACGGCGCGGCACAGCTGCTCCCCCGCCCGCCTTCGTCCTCCTCCTGCCGGTAGGGCTCAGGCAGCCCCAGCTGTGGGAACCCCTCTCCCAGGGGCTCCGCCGCGGGAGAGCGCGGAGGGGCGGCGCAGCGGCGGGGGGCGCCTCCGCTTTGTCTGCGCGGGCGCGGCGAGCGCGGCTGCACCTTCCCGGGCGCCTTTGTCTCGGCGGGACACCTCTCCGCGCTCACCCTGCCCGGGGCTCCCCCGCACCGCACGGCGCCCGTCGCAGCCCCGCCGCCGCACCCTGACAGAGGGACTGTGCCTGTGTGGCGGCGGGACACGGCCCGGCCTGCGGTCACGGCAGGGGAAGGGAGGGGAGCGGGGCCCGGCCGCGGGCGCGGAGCGGAGCCGGCGCGACCGCAGCCCCGCGCTGGTGCGCGCTGCTGCCGCCTGGCGGGCCGCGGGCGGCGGTGCAGGGGAAGCCGCCCCAGCCGCGCTGCCTCCGCTGCTGCCGGCACCGGGGAGAGTTCCCCGGGACCGCCGGGGACACGCCGGCCCCCACCTGACCACCGCCCCGCTGTCCCTCCCATCCTGAGCAGAGGTCACAGGCGGAGGCAGATCAGAAGGGTCTGACCCGGAAGACTGGGAGAGATCCGAGGCAGAGGCTGGGAGCTGGAGGGTGAGGGCAGGAAAAGAAGGGCAAGACTGGTCCAATTTAGAAAAAAATATTAATTGGTTTCAGGGAACTGGTTCTGCCCAGCATTATGATGAGGAACGTCTGCACTTAGTGACTTGATCCGGCCTTCCTCTGCTGTTAAAAGCATTCAGAATACACCAAGTTGATGGGAAATTATGTGTCAAGATCTGGTGTGTCAGTCAGCCTCCAAAGGTTGTTAATTGCTGTGTCATCAGCAACCACCTTGACATTGTATTTAGACCAGGTCACTCTTACTGAGCTGCCCATTAACAGAGGTAGTTTTATCAGTGATATCAACAGTTACGAACTGGAGGAATGTCGCTGGGTTTCCTGAGCACATGGGGATATTTGTTTTCAGCACAAATATCCTGTAAAGCTGAAAGCTCTCTGGAAGCTTAGAACCCCATGTAGTTTGCTCTCACTTTATAAGCAAGTTTGTCAAAATAGTTGGCAAACTGTCAAAGGATCAGTTATGACTCCTAAAATTCCTATAATGTAATGAGCACTCCACAGGGAAGCAAAACACACACAAAGATGACAGTGTTTGTCCTCTGCTCCATAAGTACATTCTTCTAATTTTCAGCCTCTGTCCTGTCAGAAACAGCATGGACCAGTCAAATCACTGGTCACGAGGAACACCAAACACAGTGAACATGCTCACTTCAGGATTTAAGGAGGCAACTACTAGGGATAGCCATACCTGAGAATAAACAAAGCTGTGGGACAGCTGAGACTCAGAAAGCAGAGATGTCCAGCAAGTGGCACAGAATAGTTCTGAACTCAAACAGTCTTTCTTGACCTCTTCAGCATATCATGCTTACATTTATAGGATCACAGAAGGGGTAGAGTTGCAAGGGACTACAGTGGGTCATCTGGTCCAACCTCCCTGCTCAAGCAGGGTCATCCTATAGCACATGGCAGTGGCAAGAACAGTGTATCTCTTTATCTGAGACTGGGAGCTGGGAAGCTAACAGAAAGGGAAACTTGTACTCATGTAGACTCTTGAGAAGAAGCAAACAGTAGTTCTCTCTCTGTGCCCTTAACTGATCTGGTTGTTCATTACAGTGGGAGGTTTCTTAAGGAAAATGTGGGCAGTAGTGACAGAGTCCAAAATGACAATCTTCATGGACTCCAACAGCTTCCCAAAATTCCCTGATCCCTTTTCTTTTGAACACCTTCTCCTATAGCTTCTCATTGTAGTAAGAATTTCAACTTCTTTGCCTTCTAAGTACCTTTAAAGTAAATATGTCTATTTCTGTCACTGTTACCCAGTTCCACCTGTTCTGTGACTTATCTGTCCATGCAAACTTCCTTTCTCCATGCCACTTTTATCTGTTTAATCTCTTTTATCAAGAGGACTCAAAGTGAGCCACAGGATTGAGCTCTCATTGTGTCAAATGCTCAGGGTCTTCTTGAGTCCAGTCTAAGCCTGTCCTTGGGGCCCTGCAGCTTTAGTATGCAGCAAAATCAGCTGTGTGCACACAGAAATACCGGGTTTTAGGTTCCCAGTTAGACTTAACAAAAGGCCTGTTATGTGTGCTCAGTGAGTAATTTCCAAATGTTCATAACTTTGTCAAAACAAAACCAATTTTCTTCAAAGGCAGGCTGTGCAGTGCTCTTCACTGAAGGTTATTCCATGCAAAACATTAACTTGTGGGTTACAGTGGTTTCACCAGTTGGTTTGTAATCAAAAAGGCAAAAAAAAAAACCACCCCAAAACAACAACAACAAGAAAACCAACTCTGATAAAAATAGGTTTCCCTGTTTCCCTTCACTCTTCTCATAATCAAGTGTAATTTTATTCCTATAACTCATTTCTGGGAGGAGATCAGTTCCAAAATCTGTGACTGTCACTAATGACTGGAAACAGGAGGCTACAGGTTCGTTATACAGTTCCAGTTATAGGAGCTCATTGCTGGTGCCTATACACCCAGGATGTCTGCTCTTTGGAGACGAGAGGGGAACACGCCTTTCAGCAGCATAATGGTGAAAGTCTGTGTCCCCTAGAGTGCCTTCCCTGTGATTTGACAGAACTTATTAATTGGTTTTTAGCCTGACTCTAGCCTGCTCCTTCCCGGAGCCTGGGGGAGCACCTGGGGAAAAGGGAAGCCCAAGGAGGGCTGCAGCTGCCAGCCTGCTGCATCAAACCCACAGCCACAGGGGAGAACAAGGACTTGCAAGAACAAGCCGCAGGCCAAACAGAGCAGCAGGAAGGGCCACAAGCGGCTTATGGTCTGTAGCTTCTGTATCCCTTTCCCTTAATAAAACTTTTATGTGAAATCCGTTAAGCCAGCACAGTGTGGGCTCAGAGGCGCATCATCCCAAGCATTCCAGCCATGTAGGAGCTCGCTGCCACCAGCACCATCTCCCCAGGCTGTCCCAGGTGCCAGTAAATCAGCATGGGCTCCTACGTACTGCATTCCATTCTCGTATCAAACTAGTCTGAAAATGCTTTGTAATTAATAATGTTGTCATCAATAGTAAAGGGAAAATATTGTTTCAATTTAACCAACACCTCATTAACAGAGCAGACCTTACTGTGTGATGTGCATGTACATTATCTGCAGAAAAAATCAATTGGGGGGGGGAAAGAAGTGATTAAAATATAATACAAAATTATTACAGGCTTAAGCACACTGCAATAAAAATTCTATCCAAACCTCTAAGACTGTGGCAGTATTAAATGATTTTTTGAACATCATCTCTACCATGAAGATTGAGTGTCAGGTACTTTTTTTTTACCTCCTGCAGGATTTCAAGACTTGATTGCCCAAATGACAGTTTACTTATTTTACTGTCACATACTTTTGTGAAATGCCATAACAAGTTGATTACAGGTTTCACATTTTGCATAGTGACAAAATCATCTGTCGTATAATAGTCTGATGCCTGAAAACCATTTAACTAAGAAGAAGTTTCTACTGAAAATAATGATATTTGAAACATTAAGTGGATTTAAATGTGTACATTTTCTAAGTAAATCTTTGTTTTAACTGAATGAGAGGAGCAGTGTTATCCCTTTCAGGCATGAATTTAAGACTTGTAAAAGTCACCAGACAACAACTAGCCAGAGGGTGAGATAAGTTAGGAGGGGCATCATTTCATGAATGAAATGAAAAACAGAAATGGGAAGCCTAGTGATACATCATGGCTGCTACAAAGATGAAAAAGTCCTTCGCTCCTATTTGCAAAACCCATTATTTTTACCAACCTGCACTGGGGATCTGAGGCCATGTCATGCACTCTGGCTACTGGAAACCAAGTCTCCCTTTCCCCTAAGCACAGAAGTACTGGGTCACTGGAACTTCTGTGAAGAAAATAATAAGATCTTACTTTCTTATTCAACAATATCCATACCTTAGATGAGATGTAAGTAATAACAGTAATAAGGATAATCCATTCATTTAATGTATTCAGTTTCTTGACTGATTCTAAGTGACTAGGTTTTGGAAATAATGTGATGTGTCATTTCTACTTAGCAACATGAACCAGCAAGGGAACATTCTGGGCATTTTATTACTGGTAATGAGTGGATGAAGTAATGGTAGTAGCAATCTCACTTCTTGTGTGCAAGCAAAGGACAAGCCAGTTTTCAAAATGTGAAGGGGATAGGATGGAGAAGCTTAGCAAGCTGTTCGATTGAAGAAGAGAATGATGTGTCCCTGGCACTCTGTCATATACTGACTTTGTAGACAGTGCAGCCATCACATAACCTGCCATTACGAATGCTAGTGAAAAATCATAGTGAATTATACATGAGGATGAATGCTGAACGTATCTTGAGAGGTGCTGCACCCAGGTGCTCAGCTGACCTCCTGCAGTGGGCTGCAGCACAGGGTATGACCACAGATCAGCAAAGTAGTGTCCAAGGGTCTCTGGCCTTCCTGGGCCACCAGCTGCAGCACACCACGAGCAGCAAAAAGCCTGCTCTGGGCAGATCAATGGCAGCCAAGTCCTGTCACTGTATCCTTGCTGCTGAGTTTGTTTTCCACCCCGGCTGGGGAGACATTAAGGATGCAAGAGCTTTGGCATTTTTTGGACTGCTCCAGCTTCTGTGGGAGAATGGGAAAAATAGGAATTTGAGGGAAGGAGGAATTCCTTGACATGTTGTCTTGCTTCACAAAGGAACATGGATAACAAAATTGTCAACCTGAAGGCTTATCATTGCTCTCTGTGGACACAGTTTGTACAATTTTTTTTTTTAACTAACACTGTAATTTTTTGTGCTCTTATTAGTCTTTCTGGGGGGAAAAAAAGAGTCTAATAATGCTATCACTACTTTTTTTTTAGTCAATGTTTTCTCACTTGTGGACATTAAAGCATTGTATAGGTAATTTTATATTATTGATCCTACATTTCAGTAGATCTGAGTACAGAGATTTGAAACACTTCATGTGTTAGGTACTTTTGACATCCTCACAGTAGATTTTTCTTATCTGTCTCCTATAAACTTGTGTAACCTTTAGCAAGTCGATTAAACATTCTGCTTCTTATATACCTCATCTGGAAAATAAATGTGTTCTCATTTTGCCTAGGGCAAGGTAACACAAGGGAGAAATCATTTTCGTAGCATTGGAATTTCTTCTCACATTTAAATTGGCCAATGAGGAGGTCAAATTATTCTTTGTGACCATTGTTTTTTTCTATTTGCTTCCTTGTCATGAAATCATGGATGCATATCCATTAACATTATATTTTTAAGCATTCTGCTATTCATATTCTCAAAAGTTGCCTTGTCCTTAAGCCAGTGTCAAATTTAATCTTCATTTATCAAGTTGGTATTGAATGTAATCTATTTAACAAATTATTTTAACATATTTTAATTCTGAAATAAACAGGCTCTGTTTTCAGCAAATATTTTGATTGCCAGTGAATCTAAAATCCTGACATTTGACAAACAGAAGGATGCTTTCTTCTGTGGTGAGGCTGAGACAGAAGTGTGGCTATGGTCTTTGAAATGGAGAAAAATGGGGGAGAGCGATTAAAAAATGGCTTATATTCAAGGCGGAGATTTGATAGGCAAACAGAAGAAGGAGAAGGAACCGTCGTACTGCCAGTGTCCAAAGATCTGAGCAGCTGGAAGAGCTCTGGTAGCGCTCAGCCGCAGCTGAACCTTGATGCTCTTTGTAAACTAAAACCCGTCAAAAGAGGGCACTGCGTTCATGCACAGACACGGCACCCGACGCCGCCCGCTCTTGAGGATGCTTAGGGATGCGCAGATTCCCAGCCCGCAGCGCTCCAGCCTGCCCTGCCCTGCCCTGCCCTGCCCTGCCCTGCCCTGCCCTGCCCTGCCCGCCACGCCGGCACCGCCCCTCTCCGGTCGCCGCGGGACGGAAGAAGCCGGCGTGGATACCAAGCTGCAGGAGGCAGCTGTGCCTAACGCGGTCTCGCTTTGCCACGCAGGGAATTAATGGGCTTCATGAAGAGCGAACCGTAAGAAGGAAAAGGCGTGCAGCAGGTCTAATGATCTCTTCTGGACTCTGATCTTGGAAAACCCTACTGTGGCCTTGTAAATCATTCAACAGATCAGAGAGAAGAATAACCCAAGTTATGTTTTTAGAAACAAGTTATGTTTCCTTATAACATTTTAATGGCTTTCTAAGCGAAATGGAGTCCCTTTGTTTACCCAGACTAGCTTTCTGCAACAGGTGATGGGTCTTCCCTGGGCTGATTTCTGACTGAACTAAACTTGGGAAATACTGTTCCAGACATTATTTAGAATTTTCAAAAACAAGGAATCCACAAATCATTCTGTAATTAATCCTAGAGATCCAGTAGAAGAAATAATATTAACAATTTACATTTTATTTCTAGTCTAAACCTTATTTTTAAAGAGATGTTTCTTGCTCAGCCTCTAACAGCAACACTGAAAAGTTCCCTTTAGAACTCAAAAAGGTTGTTTTCTTCCCTCTATAAGCTTGTCTTGACTGTTGCCATTTCAATATATAATCCTCCTTCTGATAAGGTAAAGACTTTGGTCTCCCTGTGCGTTACACTACCAGGTAGATTTTTCAATCCTTCAATCACTTTCACAGATTTTTTTTTTTTTTTTTTTTTTAATCCTCCCTAGCAGTTCAATGTTTTCTAGAAATTTGGGCTGTGAAAGTGAGCACAATATATTATTAAGGAATGTGGCATTTTCAAATGCAAAAAGCCTCATATCAGATTTGCTTTCATCATCCTCATGAAATGTCCTGTCCATCTTGTTCATTTCCCATGACCTCTAGAGCTCCTTCTCTAGTTCTGTTTCCTGAGATAGGCTCCTCCATGGAATCCCTCTGAATTGCCTTATCTTTTCCTGGCTATGGGACTTTGCATTCTGCCCTGCTCAGATAAATCTTTCTTTATGTTCAGCTGGCCAAATTACCCAAGTTACACAGAACAGCCAGTCCTCTTGACAACATGCCACTGAAACTAATTTTTCATCTTCAGACTATATTATAGGAATTTCTTTTGTTTTTCCTTTTATGTAGAAATATTTTAAATGGTAGATAGTACAAGGTGCTATTGATATACTCAGAGGTTGTTTTCCATTTAAAGTTCTAATTTGAGATGTTTCATTAGCTACCTTTTTTACTGACTTAATATGCTCTATGTTGACTTTTCATCCTTCTAGTTTTCCTAATTAAATGGTCATCAAAATGAGCTCAAAAAGCCTGAACTTTTTGAAAAAACATGGTTACTATCATCATTCAGACTTGTAATCTTGTCAATAAAAGCCGTCAAGTTAGCTTGATAAGATCCATTTTCCATAAACTCATGTTGATCAGCATTAATTATCCTCCTTTAATTCTTTACTAAGTGAGTTTTATATCAACTGTGTCATCATTTTTCTTCAGATAAATGTTAGACTGACAGGTATATACTTGTCCAGGTCATCTCATTTAAAATATTGCCTTTTAAAATATTGGCACAATATTAGCTTTCCTCCTTTTCACTAGGGCTTTTCTGGTGCTCCAATCCTTATTGAGAATTAACATTAATGGTCCAGACAATTTCTTTACCAAATTTTTCTAAAAATTCTCCAAGAAAATTACCTGGATCTTTTTATTTGGAAATGTGTACTGTTATTAACTGCCTTTTAATTCTCTGGAGTGACCACTGAAATGGAAAGTACTTCAGCCTTACCTTATGATAAAATTTCTACTTTCTCCTCTCCTAAACAGAGAATGGGGCTATGCACTGAGCACACATGGTTTGTCTGCATTATTATTCTTTATTCTGCATTTTGCATCTGCTAGTGCAAAACCGATATTGTTCTTCACTTTTATTTGCTTTTAATATCCTTTTAAAAAGCCCAAATAATATCTCTTTATATTGACCTTAGCAGCCATGGCAGGTCTTATTGCCTTTTCAATTTTGTAATTGATTAATCTTGATTTACTTGAATCTGGTGAGGTCTATTATTAAATGATTGTGTATTTTACTTTTGTTTCCTTTATCTATTTTCTCTGCTTCCTACTTCAATATATGCTCATTATGTTGTGATACTATTTCCCCCCCTTCCATTTAATTTGGTTCTTAATTACTATCAACTCACTGAAATCAACCCATTGAAAACAATACAGGATCAGTGCTGACTGAGCTTTGTTTTCTGTGCAAACAGCAAATCTAAGAATTTGTATTAATATAACCATTATTTTTCCCTAGTAATATGTTAGAAATTTTTGCCTATACGTTTGAGATTCTAGAAGAATGTTAACATTGGCAGTAGAATTTCTTCAGCATATGTCACTCAGGCTGAAGTCCCTCTGATTACACAGCCATTTAGTCCTCCTACAGTATAGATAGATACTCACCTGAGCCCAGGGCTTCCTTCTGTGATATGGTAACTTGCAGCCAATCCCAGCTGCTACTTTGTACTTTGCCAGTTAAATACCCACCCCAAATCTTCCAATATTTGTCACTTCTACACTGTCAGCACTTGGAAAGAGCCATTTTTGACACAAAGTGTCTTTTTGCACTCTTTATCCCAACTTCCTCTTTCCTAAATAGATTACAGCCAGTGACTTCAGTATTCCAGTCATGCAGATCACCCAATCAAGTGTCAGTAATGTGAGGACAAATTCATGCTCATAAATGAGCCATCCCAGCTCTTGTTTACTAAAAAGGCTCCTAGCCTTGCCATATAGGCAATTAAAGATTTTTTTTTCCTTCCTCATATCCTTTGGATTTTTTGATTAATTTTGCTCTGTCTTCATTTTTTGCTAAATTTGACAGTTCTCTTCCCCTCATCTCTCCATCATCCCCTCTTGTTATTAGTTTGTCATCTTCAGACATTTGTAAAAGGACTCTGGTGCCTTGCTGCCTGGTAGAATGTGCAGTGGAAGCCCCCAGTGCAATGCACGTCAAGAGGCAGAAAGTGAATTTACAACAGCAAGTGCAGAGTGCTGCCAAAGATAGGCAGCATGAATTTCTCCAGAATCAGGCATCTTCTTATGCCATGATTCACATTCAATTACAAGGCTTAGGGTATAATTTCCCATTTTGTTTCTACTAGTAGTAAGGTCAGTGAAAGAAGTTCCCGGTTTTCCCTCTCACTAAGGCATCTGCCATGATGGACCACCTTCTGAGAGACACTGTACAACTCTGCATGGAATTAGGCTGTAAATCAGAGCTGTGAGGAGATTCAGGTTTCCAAAAGCCCTCCTCTGTGCAGGCTGGGGTGTTGGGGAAATCTGCTGGACAGCAAACTTGCAGGTGGGAGTGGGGTCCCTGGTAGTCCTTGCCCCAGCCCTGCTGTGGCACGGTAGGCTGCTGAAAGTTCCCTGGTCAGAGACACAGATGCAGGAGAAATACCTTTACTTCTGCACACAGGACCCTTCTGTGCTGGGGGAAAGCAGGGGTGACCATCTGAATTTTCAGGTCCTTCTGGCTCTTAGGCAGAAATCCTCAGCACTGTTGATGGGGAATACATAGGCAAAGAGGTCTCTCTCATGCTTCTCCTCTCTTGTGCCTGGAAAGCTGTGACAATCAGCACAGGAACAGCTTCCAGCTCTGTGATTAACACAACTCACAAAGAGTAGGGAAAGGACTTTAATGGATAAAGTTTTGCTGACTGGCTTAAAACATTTATCAAATAGCAGTGTCACATTTTGTGTCTCATCATTCAGATAACAGCAAACTAGTTTATATTTACTTGAAGATGATCCTTTCCATTTATTTTTCATGAATGGTGATTTTCTTCAACTATGTAGCTGATACAGAGATTTGAGATAGATGTAATATGTGGAGATGATAGTGCAAGATGTTATTGTGCTAAAAGGAGATATATGTTGGAAAATTATTAACCTTTCAGACCACTGAATGAATGTTAGTTAAGTTGTAATAATAACTCCCAAACAGCTTTAGATTAGTTTGGGGGTTTTTAGTTTTTTTGTTTTTTTTTTTTTGTTTTTTTTTTTTTGGTAGGGTTGGGGTTTTTTTTTCAGATTTATTTTCTTTTTCTGCCAAAGTGAAATAAAGGAAATTTAGGTCAAACACCTCCTCAGGACAAGAATTACATCTTTTGGTGCAAGAAGATGTAACAAACTTATCATCACATCATAAAAACTGTGAAATAAACTTCTTCCCTGCTATCACCCAACTATCAGAGACCTAGTTAAGGTTTGTGAAGCTAGTTTAAGCTTTGGTTGTAATTTTTTTTTTTTTTTTTCTTTTTAGTAACAGGCTCCTGAAGTGTCCACCAATCTGATTATTTAGAAGTAATATTATCTGATTATTGCTAGAAATTTAGGATTTATTTTGTTCTCTCACACACATTTCATTAGCTTCTCCTTCTTTAAACCTTTCTTTAAAATTAATCTCTGATATATTTTTTCCAGCATGAAATACAGGTTTCACATACCACTGAGACATATGTAAGCTTAACAAGCAACTACCTGAACAGTGTAGCCTGCAACTACCAATTCCAATTCTTTTTATGAAATACTTTTTCTTCCCTAAGCTGTGCTTTAAATATAAATTGAATTCTTCAGGAGAGAGATTGGGCCTTTAACTGTATCACAAAATGTTTAATACATTTGGGCATTTAATAAATGACATTAAATAGGCTAGGCCATTAAAGAACTGTGTTCTTTAAGCTCCTATTTTGTGTATCATGTTAAGATTCATTGCAGAATTTTTCAGTTTCTCTTAAATTCATTGAGTATTTCAAAGGGATTTAATTTTGTTTTTTTCTTTAGCCGTGGCAGATGTCAGCTCTCTCAGTTTTCTTGCAATTAATGCTTTTACAAATTTTTCACATTCTGCCTTGAGGTTAGATTTGAATAAGAAGGGTATATCAATTCCTGCAGCCACCAGATCTAGGGTTTTATTGTTGTTGTTCCTATGCTTTTCCCTATGTTTTTTATCTTTTTATTTAAGATTTGGTTTTGCTTCCTTCTCCATGTGTCTTTTCCTGATGGTCCAGAGTGTTTATTTACCTTCGTCTCTGAGCAAAACCTCCCTATTTTATTTGCACTGTGGATGCAAAACACTCATCTCTATTTCTGTGTTTAGGAAAATATGTGTATTGTTTCTTGTTTGGTATTGAAGTTCATGGGGTACATTTCAATTCATGCCCTCACCTAACAATACATATGTACCTCCCACGTCTTTCCTATCCATCCCTCCAGCTGGCTACTGAGTATTACTAACCCATGCACCTGTTCTAGAAGCACACAAAGGTAGACTAACTTTGGCTTGAAGACTTCTGAGAAAATACTAATTTTGCTAGCATTTTCCTACAGTTCTTTGGAAACAATGCAAAAGCTTTTTCCATTTTCACTGACCCTGAAGAAATAGAGCAGCAGATGATAGTGAATAAGATGGTAAATAATGTAAAAGACTGTTTATTTCTGAGGGTAAGAGTTCAGTACCGTTTCTGCCATTATATTCAGTAAAAGGCCAAAATAAATCTCCCCTTCAGTCTATTTCTCAGGATTATTTTGCCTAAGAAGGTTTAACCAGCCTGGAGTAATCTTTTAGTACATGTTAGGAAGATTTCACATAAATAAATCATCCATAGTAAAACTGTAGTCTCCAATCACATTTTATTGCTGTTCCTCTTTGTTCTTTCTTCATCACATTTTCTTTGGTTGTTTTACTGCCTGACACTGTTCCTTGCTCACATATTGACTCACTTTCTCTTTGGCCTCACTGCCTGTAGGTCTTGCTTCTGTGACCAAGCTTTCTTTGCTTCACTGAAGTTCTTTCTTCACTTGTGAAAATCTCTTCCATATCCCAAGCTTTCTTAAGAACTCTGAGGTTCATTTGCAGATAATTCCAGTAGGAAACTCTCAAACTGATTTTTTTTGGCTAGTCTTGGGGCTTTCTTTTCTACTTATTTGTTTTTCTTTACTCTCAAAACATTAGTCACAGTAGTCTGATTGTGTCTTGAGCAGCACTGGGGGGAAAATCACATAAGCTGTACATTCAACATCTGTCTACAGGGTAAAAGAGAGGAAGACTCAGAGATACTGGATATTCTTCCCACTTCTGCTGTTTGTTGATTATATCAATTTGATCAAAAAACATTTTAAAAAATTAAGAAATGAAGATACTTCAGTCATGAAGGTTTTGACATTGCCAAAGTTCCCTATTACAAGTGAATATTCAACTTGATTCTATTTGTAGCTTTCTTTTTAATTATCTAAAAATGAGATAGGAAATGAAATGTAAGTGAAAAAAAACCCCAAATATTGAAGTCAATACCCAAGCTATAAAGCTTCATTTTTCTTCTTACAGTAAGCAACTTCTCCTGCAAATATGCAGAGTAATAAAGTTATAACATAAGAATAAACAATCTTGTTCTCCATGCCCTCTGCAAACTATATTACTAAAGCGATTTTCATTTCATCAAACAAGATTCTAGGAGCGGATAGAGCTGACTGGGATAATGCAAATCATCACAAAAAAAGGAATATGATCAGAGTTTTTGTTGGTTTTTTTTTTAACACCAGCCTGTATGAGTTGAATTTATTTTTCTCCACATTTGTCTGCTTTATCTATCCTTGATGCATTTCTTTTGGATGATTCACTCAAGATGATCTTTTTACAGCATACATATGGCAGTCACCATCTCGGTCAACATAAGCGCTGTTCCTCACCAGAAGCACAGTCAGCCCGTAAGACCATAGGCTCTCCTTCCCTCCCTCATATCTCTGTACATCCACCTCACACAGCATGCAATTGGCTTTTGGATACATCAGTTGCACAGCAATAATCTGCTCCCCTTTGGGCTGTGTCTTTTGCAAAGGGGTAAAGCCTTTTTTACATTTTACAGATGTGTGGAGCTCAGCCTTTTTGGTTTTGATTATTCCTTTCATGTAGGCCCACAAAATTTCTAACAACACTGCAGCCAACTGAAACTTCTGATTAAGAGTTTTTCCTTAGTGTGCCAGGAAGCAGAAAGTAACTCTGCACTGGTGGTGGGCACGAGTTCGGTTTCTGGGCTAACCCGTCCTCAGCTGCACGGAGATGGCATCTAGCATCTGGTTTTCCTTGGTTCACAGGCTTTTTTATTAGATCAGATGAGCAACCAGCAGAGGGGAGAAGTGCCTTCTTGGTTTTATAGGCTAACATTTGCTGTTAGCCTGTTCCACATATGGATTCTAGGGCTGCAGAGAGAAATGAGTATAAAATTGCATCTCAGAGAAGCACACTGTCTTTGGGAACTATTCATGGGATGTTTGGGCTTCAAACGGTGTACCTCACCTCTTTGTTGTCTGTATTGAAAATCCTAATCCTGCCTGTAATAACAGCCTTTGTATGATTCTTTTTTTTCCTTCTTGTTCATACAAATGGAGTAAATAAATACAGGTGAAAGAACAGAAACACAGAACAGTCAAGGTGAAAGTATTAGAAAGCTACCTGGATTTCTTCAGTTGGCAGAGCTGAGATGCATAGAAATTTGAGATTGACTGCATCCATTTTCCTGTATCCAGCTCATATATCTTAAATCTGTGTGGTCAACAAAGCATAAATATATTGTGTATGTGCATTCTGACAGCACATGTATCTTAAGAAAATCTCAAAGCACATAAAACAATTGTTGCAAAAACATTTTTTTATATCACAGCTAGTCATGTGCCAGGAAGATGCCAGAAAGAGTGTTAAAAATACTGTAAATATTCAGCTCGAAGTGTGTTTACATTTGCGATGTGTTCTTTTATGTGAAAGAACAGAGACAGAATGAAAGGAGAATCCTCGCCTTGGTAATGACTATTTTAATGTCTGCTCAAAGCTTTGTAAATAATGCAGCACTATAAAATTTAGTCATAAGAAGTAATCATTATCTCTCAATAAAAGAGAATAATTTTTCCATTTGACCTGACATATAAATGTCTATAAACATTATATTTATCTTTAAAAGTGTTCCTTCTATTCATATGCTAACACAAGCAATGTGAATATTTCTAACATCTCAGAAAATTAGCCCATAGTATGCTCAGTTGCTTGTATTTTCCAAAAACTGCAGTCTTGAACAGGAATTCTTATGCTTCCAACAGATTGGGTCAAAGTCAGAACAAACAGGCACTGGAATCTTCTTTTGATTGCTTCTGTAAACTTCCTTCATCAGTGGATGCTGAGAGCTATTAGTGAAACATACTCCTGTTCAAATAGACCAAAACCTCTTTTCACAAAATTCTCAGATGTTTCCTTGAGTCATGATGAGAAAATTGCGGAGAATTACATTATATCTTAATAGAGAACTTTTAAGTATGGCTTATTAATTGGAAGGTGATTATTAAGCAATTTTACATTACTCTGTCTTGAGAGAGAGGTGGTACATGATGACTGATACATTGCCAAGGAATTTTATCTTCCTGTTTACATGTAGTGTGCTGCTGTTATATGGTCACAAGATGTGACACATGCTCTGTGTGCCAAGCTGGGAAATATTTGCATTCTATTTGTTGGCAGAGTAAATAAAAGTGCATTTTGTGTGATACATTACTTACAGTTAGATAAGATTAAAAGATTTAATGTAGGAAAGGAAAACAATAACAAGCAGCATGATACAATACACAACACCAATGTAACAAAGGATGCATATGGGCCTTCCAAGATTTTAATTCTCAGGTCAATCTTGAAGTATCTATTTAAAAGCTTAAGGGCTTCCATTTGCAGAAAGCAATGAAAGATGAGGTATGAGTCATGAATGCTGCATTATGACTCAGGCTTGTAGTCCTGATTTATAGAAAGCAAAGCCCAAGCATAGATGCATCAGATTACCCTGATGGGACAAGAGAAGGCCATGCACTGCCTCTTGGCCAAACTTTTCTTCTCCTCCCCACACTTCCAAACATGCTCCAGTTTCTCTGCAAAAGAAATGAGCGCACTTCCCAGATGGGATCTCTGATGCATTCCAAGCAATACCAACCAGCATGCTGCAGGCCTCAGGGCTCGACACGCTGTGCAGCAGAAGACAGCAGAGATGCCTCCCAGAGAAGTCATTAAGTCATGCCTGTGTATTTATGATGGCTTTAGGGAGTTGCAAGTTTAGGTGAGACAGCACACTGATAAGTCTTGCTTCAATCTTATTATCTGAAGATTTTGCAGGTCTGTTTTGTGTTAATGTTGGTAACCAGAGGGAACAACCTGGTTACCAATCAAGGTTACCAAACAATCAAGGTCTTTCATTTTCAGTACCCAACCTCCAAGAGTAGAGCACTGATAGCTTCAAAAAGAGCCTCAGTAAAATGTCTGAAAGAGGCAGTTTCTGTACAAATCACATGGTGTAGTCATAAGTGGCAGTTCCTTAGATCTTTCATACAAATAAAAAATCAACAGGAAATACTACAAATAGTGGATTATCTGAAATCTTGCAAATAGCCATTTCCTCACAGTCTTCAGTTGGTATATGAAAATGGAAGCAAACAATCAAAAAATGTCCTTCTGCAATTAGTCTTTTATGAATTTCATTTAGGAAGGCATAATTTGCCATCATTGTCTAAAGCGTGAGCCAATAAGGAAAATGTGATTACATGTCTCTTGTATTCCTGGCTAAATAAACTTTTTCACCTCTGTTAATCACATAATTTCATACTTTTGCTGGTAGCTACTAGGTCTTGTGAGACTAATCTGGAGAAGCAGATACACACTGCTCTGTTGTCAAGGAAACTCTTGTAATCACCAGTTAAACCACAGTAGTAAGATGTTCCTCATGTTCATAGTGAAAATGGGACATTCGGTAAAGATATGGGAGAAAGGGGAAAACCAGCTATAACACACCACCGAAAAGAAAAGAGTCCTTATCTGGGATACTTCAAGCTTCTGGTTCCTGCTCCAAATGCTTTTGGTTTATTTTATCCTAGTATTATTAAATATACAGTCCTGGGAGCAGAGAGGTCTAAATCTCCAACTCTATCCTGAGAACTGTGCTGGATTTTAACTACAATTTTACATTAGGGACCACAAACCCTACCTAAAAAATATGAAAATAACTTGAATATAATCACAGTTGTGTTTTATTTTGTCTTAATAGGTATGATATAATTACTTTTAAAACAAAGAGATATAAAATGATATGATGATTTTATAAGAGAAAAGTCATATAAACATGAATGGAAAAGGTTACCTATATACAGCTGAGGTTACTGAGATGACCCTTAGTGAATCAGAGATAAATCTTTTTGTTTTTCTTTCTAAAATAAAATCTTAGAATAAGGGGAATAAATGGCATATTCATGATTAGGAGAGAGTGCACTGCAATTTGAAGGGAAAAAAATATTTGCTTGACAAATGTAAAAGGGCATGTGTTAACAGGGACATATTACTCCTCTTCTGGCACTACTTCAAATGACTAATCCCAGACATCTCTATATGACGACTGTATTGCAAAAAAAAAAAAAAAAAAAAAAAAAAAAAAAAAAAAAAAAAAAAAAAAATTAAGGCAGGTCTGAGAAGAATCTTTTAAAGTTTTTCGCAGCTTTGAAAAAAAGTTGCCAAGGAAAGTGGCAGCACATAAAAAACACAGACACCCAAATCATTCAGCAGCACTGAAAAATTTGGCTGGTATAAATGCCTAATTTAACTCAGAATTCATTTGTTTATCCCCAAAATTGTAAAAGAATCTAAATATCTGGAACCTAGTCCAGTAGGTGTGCACACAGATGCCAATCTTTCAACAGATAGCAGTAGACTCAGTGTAAAACTCAAAAATGAAATTGAGTTTAGTATTCCAGCTGTGGTTACCTCTGAGTTTCATGGAGAACTTTACCTCCTCAGTTGTGTATACTCTGATTTTGTAAATGAAGATCAAAATGAATTCTGAGAGTCACTTGGATATGTAGGAGTAAAAGGTCTTAAAAGAAACAACCCTTCAGAGAAAAGTCAAAGGAACAAGATCATGTTTTCAACATTTTTTTCCAGATGTAACTCTACTGAGCAATGGTATCATTATTAAACAAATTGAAGTAATTCTAGAAATCATCTGAAAAATCATCGCGCAGTATCTCTGTAGTCAGCAGAGATCTGGTAATAACAATGAAGAGAAACAATAGAGGCATTTCCTTCTCAAGTAAACTCTGTGTTGACTACACAGATTTGTTTCCTTTGACAATAAAGCCTGTTTTTTTCTTAAAAAAAAATGGTTCTCTATATATAGACATTTACATCGTGGGAAATTAAAGTTGAGAAAGATGCCTGAATCTGAGAAAACAACATTTCTGAGTTAGGGTTATGAACATGGGATAAAGAAGGCAACCTTTTTCATGTTCTCTGCTTTAAACTAGGAAAATAAAATGTCTGGAGAAAAAGCACAGGGAAATTATCACAAATGTAAATTCCTTTCAGTCAGTAGAGCATCAATGGAACTAATACAGGAGTTTGGATGTTTTCCTTTCAGGTCAATTGGCTGCAATCTGGCCTCACTCAGCTTCTCCCTGTGTGCTGAGATCAGATATTTTCTCTCTGAATAGGCTCAGATCAGTCTTGTTGCTTTCCTGCATGCAAGGATATACTATGACAAGGGAGTCTTTGCATTACACTGTTGTTGTACTGGGGGTGATAAGTACAGGAGAAAAACACCTATACGGGTCACATTTCCTCAGATGTATTGCCAGGTCCTGTGGCATACATGCTCCTGTAATATAGCCCAGAAGGAAATGTCTACTTCTTGAGAAAGGCGTAGCCAAATTGTAAAAACACTGTGGGGATCCTGAGCCAAAAATCTGGAGAAATTGATTTTAAGCTGGAGCAGATAACTAAATAAGTTATGACATAATGCCCCATTAGAGTATAACAATATGTTGCCTTTTAGATAACTTTCAGTTTGCTAATTTGAAAATTGCAACCATATGAAAGCTTTCAGAGTGACAGCACATTTGTTTGTAGTTTGGTATTTGAATATGCCAAATATTGGTTCTATTAAGCTATTGTAAATCTAAACATCTACATTACACACATTTTCTTTCTGCATGAACACAGAGACATAATGTACCATGTTTTGCTGATATCTGCATGATTAACTACATTTGTTTTCTATTTACCACAGAAAGCTGTGCTCTGGAAAATCTACTTGAAAGGTTCAAGCTTTCACTCAGGGGCATTTCTCCCCATATAATGACCAAAGAGCAATAGAGGTCAGTAATCAGAAATCTCTAAGGACACCAATTTTTACAGCCTCATTAGTAGTGTCTTAATTAGTTGTCACCCAGGTTAGCCTTGACTTGTTAAACTCATACAGAATGCACTGAGGGGCAACTGATGTGTTCTCAAAATGTCACATCTTGTATCCAGGCTCCATTATATGATACTTCTGTTTGAAAAGGTTGGTCTAAGTAAAAGACAAGTGGTTTTCTGACCCTTTTTATCTTTCTTAGTAGGCTCTGTGGATTTGCCCTAATTTCATGAGGAAAAGAGTATTATTTTAGAATGCTTCATATATATATTTTTTTTACAAATGAAGTTTCTTATATATATATATATGCATATTTATACATTCTTTATCTTTCCAACTTCTATGATTCTATCTTTATATGTGGGGGGTGTGTGGGTATATATATCTGTGTAAAGAGAAATGTATATATAAAGGTAACTGAGAAATGGTGTTCTTTAATGTATAAAATGGCAAGGTACTAGATTATTTTCTCATTAAAGTGTTTCTTTTTCATAGCTGTCCTGATGCTAATATAAATAAATAATTTGCTATTTCCAGCCTAATTAGTGAATGTATATCTGCCCTAAGCAAGGAAGGCTGGACAAGCTGACCTCCAAATATCCCTCACAATCTAAATTATTCTGTGACCCTGTTTATACATACAAAAAATAAAAAGTGTGCACACACACATTTCCCAAGTAAAAATGGATTACAAAAATGCCTTGATGATGAGTAATCGCATATTGTGTATCTTCAGGATCTTGGTAAGATGGAGATTAAAAAATTTGCTCCAAGAAAAGACATATACAAGTTTTGGATATGGTGATGATTGGTGGTCAGAGAGGTGGTACCTTTTGTGGCTATCAATCTTGGATTCCATGGTTTGGAAGAAGAAACTTCTGCACAGAGAGTAAGCTCTTCAAAAATCTGCACAACAGTTGAAACAAACTGTTTACTTCTTATTAATATTGTACACAAGCTTAATTTTGATTATAATTATGAAGATATTATTATTGTTATTATTACTATTACATCCTGACAGACTTCTGAGTGACTTCACGTTCTGATTTGTGTATGTCAGCAGTGATCTTTACATCTCTGTGGATGGATGACAAATTTGGAAGGAAGGAAAATACATAATACATATGTTTAAATTATTGGATTCATATAAAGGACTTATGGGTTACACCAACTATGCTAATTTTTTTCTTATAAATGTAATCTTGAACAAATAAAAGGGTGAAATCTGAAAAGATTTTCTGAAGAATGCTACCAAATTGATCTTAGAAGTCACAAGCTATAGAGATACATTAAAAAAAAAAGCTGCATTTGAGGTCACAGGGTTGTGGTGAAAGGATTTTTTTGCTTGCTGCTTCTAGATGATATCAGAACCTCACTGATCTAAAATTTCCCCAATGCATTTTCTGACTGTGTGTCAGTTGCCCCTGAAACAGACTGGCCATACGTTCCTTTAGACCTTTAGCCAGTAGTAAAACTACCTGTGAGATGAAAGAGTAATGCTACTTTAGACAGTAAAATAGCTCAGACTCTTGCTAGCATATGACTCACACAAAACTATGTTATCCTCTCTCTTCTTCACTGACTTGCCAGAAACCCTGATGGAGTGGGTTATAAAGGCAAGGGAGAGAAGTTCTCAGTGAAAGAATAGCTGGAGAATAAATTAAAACTCGCTTGAAATAAATGAATATAAGAGCCCTCCACCTGCCCCATCATCATCTGCCGGAGTGACACATTGGGCACTTACACTCAATGATGAAAAGTAGTCCCCTGGGTAGCTAAGTTTTTAGGTGGAATAGTAGTTGGTGCAATAATATATATTTCTAGTAAAGAAGATTTTTCTCTTTCCTGGGGAACCCAGTGATGTGTTGCCAATATCTTGAAGGGATTCCACTCAAAAAAAAATGCTCCTAACACTGTGATAAATTATTTCAGTAAGGATTTTGATAACTGAGTAAAGGCAAGGTAACAGGAGGTCTTTTCATTTGCTTGCTTAGGAAGAAATACTTTATTAGAAGAAAATAGCAAAAGAAAGAAAGAACTCACTAGTCAATAAACAACTAAGAAACATTAAGTTGAATTTTTTGTCATATGACTTGTTCCTGAAAATATCTCTCATATATTTATCTTGTACAACAATAGACAGCTGGTATGGTTTAAAAGGTCAGATATGTTATGACAATTTTTAGTACAATGTATCAAGATCTATTTGGTCATAAGAGCCAAAGTAAACGCATTCGTTTGTTCTATGATAGTGATCTGAGTCTAGGGAGTGAAAGGGGTTTCTCTCTCCCTGCCTGATGGCACTATCAAGTAATTTTATATATTGTGTTCTGCAAGTGAAAACACCCAGTCATTGCTTCCCTATCAATCAAACATTTCTGTGGGTAATTATCTCACTCCTTTTTAAGAGCAGTGCTGGCTGAACTGTTGTTTTGTGGATCCTGCTAACAAATCCTGAGATAAAACTCTTCTTGTCCTTTCAGATCGCAGAAGGGCCACCAGCTATGGAAATGGTGTTTGCAGCCATGCACACTCACACCCATTTCCACCGCTGAACAACCATCTGCTGCACATGCTGCTGCTACGGATTAGTCACCAGTTATTCTGACAGATTTTCAAAATTTAGTTGACTTCTGAGGCTGGATGAACTCTTTCCCTCCCGCATCTAGTTCTTTTAGCCTTCCTTTACAGTCATAAATTAATTTGGTTAAGCAGCAAATTGTAGTCATATGCTTACTGAGAGTTATTGTTATTTTATAGCTTAATTAGTGTAGTTAATTATATTTTGTAATTATACTATGTTTTGTTTCTATAAAATGGAGGTCATATTATGTGTAGTCAGATCAGCTGTACAGTTTAAGCTAATGGTTATTTAATTATGAGAACAATTTTTTTTTTTTTTTTAAGGCTACATAGTGACAACAGAAACTGGGGGTAATGTCCTGCACTGACCCACTTTTCCACCCATTTTTTTATACAGGCTCTGTCCTTTAAGACTCATTATTTTGTTGCTCTTTTGCTGAAAATGAATACATTTAATGTCTAAGTTTTCTCTGTGGTCTCTAAAATCCCATATAGGGATCCAAAGGTATGAAATAATTGCATATGAGGAATTTTATTTACTCACCTGCTTACGGATGAAGAAATAAATGCAAGAATTGTTGAGCACATATCTGGGGGTTTGTTACTGTGTTAATGTTCTATTAAAGCAGTCTTTTATTACATTATGTAGTGAGGGGTTTTAACACTCAAATGTGGAAGTTAATATGCATAGTAGTTTGATAAAAGATGTTGCAAAAACTAATCAACTTTTAAAGTTATCTTTTATTTTATTAGTAGAACAAATCATGCTTTTGCATCTAAATGCATGATGATAAATACACCAGTATAAAAAACCCACCTCCCTGAAAGAATCTCAGCATACAAATGTGACTTTGATTCAGTTTGGGGAGTAAGATTTTAATTATGCAGTTCTTCAAATTCAGCTGACATTTTTGATTGCTATTTCTGTTCTATTCTCTTGATGATTTTGATCGTGATAAGGTTTTTAATTTCATGACTATATAGCACTGGTGAATATGACACTTTATTCTTTTATGACAAGAATTCAACAAAAAAGAAATGTACTCTCTCTGAAATCTCATAACACTGAATACATCATATATGCTATGTAATCTTTTAAGAGAAGCTATTATGATAATGTATGCTGATATAATCACATGAATGGATGAATCATTCAGAGAAAGTCTATCAGCATAATAGGTATAATATATTTTAAGAATTGACAAAAAACTTGTAAGCAATTTCAGAGCTAGGATGGCTTTGCACTGCAGTTCAGTCCACAGGTTTGCTGTAACAGTTTGTCTAATAGCTTGCTTGTTTAATGCCAGAACATCTCACATTGCTTGTGATATTGAAACTTTTTGCAGTCTCATGCTTCTGAAGATGATAAACTTTGCATGTAAAAGCAGAAAAAAGCCTGAATTTCTCACGAAAGATAACTAATTAAATAATTATGAAGTTCTAAGTCTCTTGAAACTCTTTTGATGCTATTAGACCAGCACAGCTGAATAACTACTACAGAGGAAGTTCCAGAAAACATAGTAGAATAATGCCTATGCTCTTTTCAGCCATTATGGGATAATATTTAACTGTTTTCAAATGCAAAGAAACTATCAATGTATATCCTGTATTTTATGTATTTAATTTTTGTATTTAATATTTCCCATGTTAATAAATTCTCTTTGCAGACTTTAAAACACAGATTTTTGTTAACATATAATGCAACCAACTTTATTTTTCGGTCACACATTTTGGTTTCAGTCAACTAAAAATTTTGGGATTCGAGTTTGACTCATGTATGAGCAACAGCGACCTCATGTGGCTGTTGCTTCAGGGATACATGTGTCGGGCAGTACAAAAGGAGCACATCTGTCTTCATGGCAGGAATATAAAAACATTAAACGCTGCCCACTCTGGTTCATTGTATTTGTTTTTCTTTTCATCTTAAAACAATGTTAACTACAGTATGTTCATTAAAATACTTCTTGAGAAAGGATCTTGATGAATGCAGCCATGAATATGGCCAACAAACTGTTACACATAGTTAAGGTTTACCAAATACATACTCAAGACTTTCTGACTTCTTCATTGATAACCTTGGTGATTATAAATTAGTGAGCAAAAATCCTCTCCTCTCCTCTCCTCTCCTCTCCTCTCCTCTCCTCTCCTCTCCTCTCCTCTCCTCTCCTCTCCTCTCCTCTCCTCTCCTCTCCTCTCCTCTCCTCTCCTCTCCTCTCCTCTCCTCTCCTCTCCTCTCCTCTCCTCTCCTCTCCTCTCCTCTCCTCTCCTCTCCTCTCCTCTCCTCTCCTCTCCTCTCCTCTCCTCTCCTCTCCTCTCCTCTCCTCTCCTCTCCTCTCCCCTCCCCTCCCCTCCCCTCCCCTCCCCTCCCCTCCTTTTTATGCCTTTATTCATGATGTAGGAGTATGTGTGTTTAACTATCTTTTTTTCTGAGACAATATCACATTAAAGCATATTGATCCTTTTCCACAATTCATGTCAAAAATAGTGATTAATTAGGGAAGCTTTTAGACAATACTGCCTGTTTTAGAATAAAATATCATTGTCATTCCACACATCATGTTTAAACAGAAAAAATATTTAGCAGGAAAAACACAACAAAGTAGATGCCAAGGTCTTCCTTGCATTAGATGGTACAGAAGTCATGTTTAATTCACATCTAACGTCCTTCTTATCACCATTAATGGCTGCAAAGAAGTATTTCTGTGGTTTAGACCAGGAGTTCTTTTGGCATTGGTGGATTTTTTACATCTAGATTAACTGTATGTGAATCCATGTATCTACAGAAAATGACTATTGGACAGTGCAGAAATCAGAGATTCACCATCTGTGGTATAAATGCACCTGAACTGACCTAATGGAGAATGAGTGATGTTTGGCATGACTGATCAGCTCATACAACTTCTGTAACCATTTCTCCAGAAGCCTGGGAATTAATAGAGTAAAAAAAAAAAAAAAAAAGCTACTCCATAAGAAACCAGCCCTAATTAGGAAGCTCTAACCACCTTCACTGTTTTGCAGACACTCTGAGACTAATAAGGTTCTGGTTGGACCTATCTGTGTCAACATCCTTAGTTGTTTTGGTGCCAGGAAAAATTATCAGCTTGGGAACTGCACTATGCAGAGGCCAGACTACTTCTAGACCTGAAATATTTCTATTTAAAAATACATCCCATAAGCTGGAACACACAGAAGGATGGCTGGCATACAGCGTGGGGAAGAGTAAGAAGCAGTAGACTTGTGACATCCACCCACAGGGGCTTTCTTTCACCAGGGGTTTTCCAACACTGCCACTGCTGCAAAGCGACATTGACTAATTGGAGTGAATTCAGCTGAGAACCACTGTGATGATTAAAGACTGGAGCACGTGGCACATGAGGGGTTGAGAGATCTGTGTTCTGAATGGGATTCTTACTGCAGTCTTTCAACATCTAATGAGGGTGTGCTGAAAACAAAGGAGCCAGACTGTTCTTGGAAGTCAGCAGTGAAAGGACAACAGCCTCAAGTTACAGCAGGGGAAATTGTCAATAGGCAACAGGAAGAACAACACCAGACTGAGTGCAATCAAACACTGGAATGGGTTTCCCAGAAAGGCTGTGAAACCTTTCCCTGAACCGCCTTCTCTAAAGCTGCTCGTGCTTTGAGAAAAGATGGCCTCCAGAGACGGAGAACAAAATCAGAAACGTTTTAATTGTGTGCAACAGATTACAAGTCCATAAAATTTTCCTGATTTGAAGGAGATCTTTATCAGCTCCGTAAAACTACTGGATTTGGATAGAACATTACTGAAAGTGATGAGTTTAATGTTTTTGTTTTACCAGAAATACTAGTGTAAGTGCTTTCACAGGAGACAGCTGAGTAAGTAACAGTCTCCAAATCCTCAATGCAAAACACTCATTTCCACCCAGTTCAAAAATTTCTCAGTATTTTCTTGAATAGGTAGATATATATGCATGCATGTGTATGTATGGAGAGAGAGAAAGAGAGAGAACAAATAGAAAATCAAAAAGGGAAGTGGAAAGTATCATGTCTACACTGTAAATCTAATTGAAAAGAAAGCTATAAAGTCAATACTCTACCTGAAAAAGACTTAGGACTGGGAACAAGAAGACTTTATGGTGATTTAATTTTTCTCATATTCAAGATAACATGATGATTGCATTCATATTAATAGAATACTATAAAAAATGCTTGATTTCATCAATACAGCATCCTCAGCATTAGAACTACCAGACTGATTTTTATTTTATGGGTAGTTAGACAGGAAATAATAATGTATATTTATTAGAAATGAGAAAAACTATCTCCATACCTAAATTCTGCAACCAGCTGTTTCCTCAGCTCCAAATTGGACAAGAGAATTCTGTCATTTTTATTCAAACTCTCTAATTTTAAGATTCTCACAGTATTTATCTAGAAAGTGCTTCTTTTAAAAACACTCACAAAAGCTGTTGTGAGGCAGTGGCCTAGATTATGCATCTGCTTTGGCAGACAGCTATGAGCTGCTGAATTCCAGCTGCAGAGGGAAAAATGCAAGTTGCCAAAAATATTAACCTGTCTTTTTGGCCAAAAACCCCATCATATTTGTTTTAGATGAATGCTTGCTTTCCTTTTCTTTCTCTGCTTCTTGAGCTAATGCTCTTAAGCTGGGAGGGAAAGATAGTGTGAGAGTGACAGTGGAAAAAAAGGAATAATGTTTCTTTTTTTGTTCTTTCTGACTCACAGTACAAATCAGCCAAATCTGGCAACTATTGTTCTCCTAAATCATGAGATTTTGGTCTAACAAGGATTCCTGTAAATTAGTAGAATTTGGCCTTAATTAAGCATCTATTTCTAATATGTGAGAAGTTTCACAAGAAAAAAGCCTTTTCTAGACCACAGTTTTCTGCAGAATTTTTTGGGTTTTCATGCTTAGCTCAAAACCATTTCTATATTTAGTACAACCTTTGCAGAAAGAGAGCCATCTGAATTCTAAGATAACTGATATCAGTATACCTTGTTCTTTTAAGTGGTGAAATCTTCTGCCCTCCAAGTTTTCCATTTCAAAGCAGAATTAGTAGTCAGGTCCTTTACTTTGGAAGGGTGATACCTGATGATTAAGAGAAACAGGATTTCACCCTGTGTCTTACAAAAGAGCTCCTACATACATTTACTGGCTGCTGGATTGCACTTCAAATGTAAGAAGTCTGAGAAGAACATGTGCATAAAAGATATTTCTCTGAGAGAACATCACTCTTATGTCCATAACCATACATCCTCTGCAAGACTGCAGATCTTTTCTGGATGTTGTGACACTTTAGTTTTAAAATAAAATAAAATAAAATAAAATATGTAAAATATAGACAGTGAGTCATATCTGAGTTTCCTCTCCCTTTTCCATGGAAGGCTGGACCTGATGGTCTTTGAGGTCCCCTCCAGCCTGGGCTATTCTGTGATTCTACGATCCTGTGACTTTGACTCATCCCTGAAAAACTATAAGGATGTTTTTTCACAATGAATTCAATTGCAAAAACTTTTTGACTTCAAAAGAAACACAGCAAAGCCTGAAATTTATTAAAATACTTTTCCAGACAGAATAGAACGTAAATGTAGATAATGAGTTGGAACTTCTCCAGCTGCAGCTTTAGCCTTGAAAACAACTGATTCTGTCTTTGTAGCTGAACATGAAAATTCTGGTAACAGTAGAGCAAGTTGACACCACAAAAGCATAAATAATGACTTGTGCACCAAAGAAACAAAGCGTCTTCTGTTTTTTTAGTTCTGGAACAGGGGGAAAAAAGGGGACAATCATCTTTGTCTAAGTGCATTTTGAATTAAAGTTTATTTTTATATACTTATTTCATTTTTTGTTTGCAAATGCTTCTTTGATCTATAAAATCCATGTAGAAAACTTGTCTTAGGACAGTATGCAAAAGTTACTTAAGAGAGAGGTTGATGCTAGTAGTGAATAATTTGTTTCAATATTAAGAATACAGTAGCCCTGAATCCAGATAATCCCTAATTTTTCTTTTTTCCTTCCAGTTTCACAGTAAAAAAAGAAAGTAACTGCTGAGAGGAATAGATATGAATGAATCATGCTACTTCTGCTTACACGTTAAAGTAAATGTCATGGCATCAACCTGAATTTATCAGAAGTAGGAGCATAGAATTTAAAATACTGGGTCAATTTGTCTATCAAGTCCTATAAAGTATGTCTGGCTGAGCCCAGTAGCTGAAAAATTACAAAAAGAGGAATATAGAGACAGGGAATATTCAAACAAAATATAATGCTTTCCTTAATGCTGCCTATTAATTCTTTATTTTAATTTTAATTTTTTTTTTTAATTTTTTTTAAATTTTTAATTCTAGTGATTGGATATTGCCACTTAATACGTTACAGTAATCAGGTGCTGAAGAAGTCAGCTGCTTTCACAGGCAGCAGCTATATCAACCAATCTCTTCCTGGATTGGGAGACAATTCCACAATATATGAGTAATTCCATGGATTTTTTTTTTTTTTCCGGTACTATAAAGCCAGTTAAGCCATTCAGTAAAATCTTAAACTTCAGAAATATACATTTGGCTGTGTTAAGACAGTTGATATGAAAACAAAATTCTGTATCTTCAACATGACTGAAGTCACCAATACCCGTCTACGAGGAAACTGTGTTTTTATTCTCATTACAAGGATATCACCTGATAGTATAATTTAGCAGTAATAGTCTTCTGATGTGTTTCTAGATCCAGTCTTGCAAGGGTCTGAATATGGGGTCTGGTTAAGATTATTATCCAGGCTGTGTAGAAGACATCAGAAAAGCTTATAAATGACAAGTATGCCTCAGGAATCCATATGATTAATGTCCACTTCAGTGAAAATGAAAAGTGTTCAAATACTGACTTTGATTCCTAAGCATTGCTTAGAGTAAAAGTCTGAGTTGATGCTGAAGACAATAGTATAATTTTAAATACCAGTCAAAGAACATGTCATGACAATTCTTCATTTAATATTGCATTACCACTTGTTGAGGGAAAGCTCTACCTATGGAGAAAAACACTTGTTTTCCCTCAGATTCTCAGTGTAATTGAACAGTTTTGTCACTGATTTTCAGACAACTCAAATATGCCTTGGGAAGAGAGGAATAAAAATTTTCAAAGAAGTGACTCTCCATGTCATTGTTCTGGAAGGTCTGCTGTTAAAGAGCAATGCACGTTATTATTAGTTTTCATCAAGTACATCTATCTCAGAGACAGTGGTGCTGAATATTTCAAACGTATCAATGAATTTAAGTCAAATGCCCACTATGAAAATTCAGGTTCGTGACTCCAAAGACGAAACTGTCCCCAACCATGTGTGGTATCACGTTCTGAGGCAGTTCTTATTCATTCAGTTATTTTTGCTTTATATAAATGGAAACTTTGCCCATATATTTGAGTCTGGAAACAGGACCACCAAAACTTTACACTTGCAGGGTATTCCTTTTAATCTTCCTTTCATAGTTTTAGCAAAGATCTCTGAATTACATCAAGATGACTGGAATGTTTATATCCATGATATATGGTAAAGCCCTGCTTTACCAATCAATTCCTTTTCAAGTGTCTGTGGTACAGCATATATTAATTTAATTAAGAGATAATACGAATCAAACAGGACATAGTCACAGGATAGTAATCTCTCCCTTCTAAATGAATCAAAGGCATTGGATTCATAAAATAAATAGTAAAGGCACACAACAGTGTTAATTTTCAAAGAGATATTTCGTTTATGTGGTTCTTGTTATTTGGCTCTAATAAATTCTGCTGCACCAATGTTTTTATGTAAATCTGATCTTGAGCAACATCGAGGATAATTTGATGCTTGCAAAGAAAGAAGTTGAACTGCACTACTTTGCTTAGGGGAAAAAAAAAAAGGAAAAAGGTTTTCCCCATTTCAGAAATTGCACACTTGGGTCATTTCTACCTAATAAGTGTGGTCCTAATTGAGCCTTATCTCACTGATTCTGAACTCACCAGGCTCTGACATATTTACTGAAATTTTCTATGGCAGACACTATCATCATCTAATTTTTTCCCTAAATAGCTCTCTTTAAACCTCAATGTTGTTCTGTTATTATTTCTACCATGCGAGCTGTATTTGATTCAGATTCTCCTTTGCCATGTCCAAATGTATAGTGAGAAGATAATTGCTGCCTAAAGTTTGAGTATATAATGATATGTAGCAGGTCAACCGAACAGTTGACAGGAGGGGTTTGGGTTTGGTTTGTTTTTTGTTTTTTTTTTCCCACTTTCAAATCACTTCCCAGGATATGAAGCTGCCATGCAACTGCCATTATAAATTTCTCATATCCCAGCATAAAATGGATTTTTTTTCTGGGTCACATGCTGAGCCTTTTGGAACCCAGCTCTCAAGATGGCTAGATAGCTTCTAATTTCCAGCCTGAATTAATTCCTCACCAATGTACACTCATTTGTTTTATGTCAGTTCTGTCCTTCATTGTAAATCACTTATACTCCTTTTTTGTATTTACCCTGTGAGAGAACAATTAACTCTCTTCTCAGACTCTTGATTTTAGTGGCAGTTATTCTCAATTTATATCTGGAAAAGAAAGATCTCCTGTAAAGTCTTTCAGGAAGTTTGCCCTTATTTCAATAACAGTACAGAGTTTCTAGAGTGATGGTAGATCACACCTGTAAAACATTTTAAAGCACCTTCCCAAGAGAGTTTGACTGATATTGATTCTTTTGTCTCTTTTTGTTCTACTTATTGCTCTGTAGTGTCCCATGGCTTTATAAATCTCTGTGATTCCTCTCTTATCTGCCTTTATTTCTACCTTTTCTGGTCAGTCTATGTGCTGTAGCACCTGTGTTCCACCATGTTTGTATAATATTCAGCTTTATGTCAAGAACCATTAGCAGGATGTTACAATGAAAAAAGTAATGTCAGTTCATGAAGAGTTAGTAAATACCTTAATTCTGGTTAAATGGAATTTCTTTAAAAGGAAAACCAATGCAATCATTTGAATCCAAGTTTTCTCTCTGTAGATGGAGAATACACAGGGGAAGGTAAAGTATGGGATGAGGACAATCAGATTAACAAGTGAAGAAAGGTGACATTACGGGACTAATTCCTATGCAGAATGAGAGTTGCTACACAGATGGTGTTATTCTGCATTTGCTCAGCTTGCAGGTACACCGTAGCTCCTAATTACTCCTTGCACAAAATTCCTTCCAGGCTGTTTTCCTTGGGGGAACTTTCAAAGGCCCTTCCAGAGGGACTTTAATGTGTAAATCCGTTGACTGTTTTTAAATATTTGAAACACAATATGCGGTGAGAAGCTTTGGAATAGAAGTCTTCTAAAAAAGAATATTTCTAAAAATTCCTTCTTTTACTTGTGATTATTCTTCCATACTCTAGAAGATTTGTATAACTACTTGATATAGTTATGTGAAATGTGTAATTTCCTTCTATTTTTCTTTATTCTTGTTCCTTGAAAAATCATCTTATTCTTTTGGTATTATATCACTTTAAAATGAATAAACATCTAAGAGTTAATTAATGGAACTATCATATTCTCTGAGTACAAGAGGCCAAACAAATGACAAATCAATGTCTAAAATACTTAAAATCTGATATGCAAAAATCAGCATGTAGCATGAAAATAACTCTAGCATAGTCTTCATAGGATTACTGATAGAGAAATTATACATGAAAGAGATACATTTTAGAAATTGAGATAAATTAAGATACTTCACTACTTAGAATCTAGAGAAATAAAGAATGATTAAAATAGTTTCTCCTAATCTAACTAGAGCAAAGCAGCTCCTGACACAGAATCAATTTTTCTGTTCTTGCAGTTTATCAGCCAGCTGCTGAGTTGTTGTTTATGCTTTGGGAGATGCCTAGACAGGGAATAGAGAAATGCTGCAATACAGTTGTGAGAATGTCATTGCATCTTCTCTTTGGCTCCATTGTCCACTGTCAAATACCCTGAAGAGGAAATTGACCTTGCATTTTGGGGTACACCAACACACCTGAAAAGAGTATACTTTCAGCTAGATTTACTCCAACAGTAACCCCAAGGAACTGTTTGAAAAGTGTGGATCAGCTTCTTATTTCAGCTTCTCTGGTAAAATGTGGGAGCAAATTAATTATCATCATGAGATTTAAACTAATCTACAGGAGTGAGATAGATATTTCTGCTCTGGATTTTTTCTGTCCTGGAATTTTTTTCAATCACCAAATATAGACCCAAAGTATCATCAGAAAGGCTTTGGTTATAACTTAAGTCTCTGTGTGTGTGTGAAGAAATGTGAACTAAATGACTAAGGCAAAATGAAGTTAAGAATAAAGTAAGAAATGTTATTTTCCTCCTACCTTCATACCTACAGTAGATTTAAACAACTTAAATATTGCTGATTTAATGTTAGCTCCTTGTCACTCCTTCCAGCATTTGTGTTATTTAATTAAAATGCATTGAGTAATAATACATGCATGGCATACACATAGCATATACAATAAAAGTAGATAAATAGGCTAATTGGGAACTTAGCTGTTACAGTTACAAATGACTCCATCTCCAGCTTTTAATTCATGTGTCATTATATATCAGTAGGAACTAATTTGTAAAATGCCTCACAGACTTTGATTGACACTGCCTGTCTGGCTGTAGCTGCCTTAATGATAGACATTTGCAATAGTCTCAGGGGTAAAAAGATCAGTATTATGCAACTTCTGAAATAGCTCACTTGCACATGTTTGAGTCTGTGAAGAATAATGTTACAGCCATGGAACATAATGTGGATTGACATTTTCTTCCCAAGTCATGTCATATGACAAAAGGATTCATCTTCTCAGAAGTATTTAACCTCATTACATTTAAAGGCATTATCTTCAACACAGGTTCTTCAATAATGGGTTTGACTTGTCAGTGCAATTATTACAATTGGTTTACTCAAACTCTGTGGCTTTCTGAATTCATCTCATACAGAGATTAAGCCAGTATTATACTGTGTCAAGCTGTTCTTTTCCTCAAAACAAACAAAACAAAACCCAACCAAAACCCAGAAACAAACAAACAAAAATACAAACAAAACTGTCCTCAAAGAACAGTGCTAAATTTATGGTCTGATGAATGTGGGTCTGATGAATGTGGGACAAAAAATTACAGCAGTTAGTAGATTAAAAAAACCTGAGAGGACAGGATATTCCCACCAACATACCAAGTTTCTTTACTGAAAGAAGTGAGATCTGCTCCCCAGGGCCCCACACTCAAGTTATTTGGGGCTCCATTGGAACACCCAAAACTTACAGAATAAGTTGTGAAAAATGCCCTGAGTATACCAGGCCAGATGGAGACAGCTAAGTGAAAATGCTACTTCATAGTATGAGCTAAAGCACTAATACTACCAACTCTTTCCTCACATGCTTTTTTATCTCCATTTTCTTCTGCTGCTTTTTTTTTTTCTTCCATTTTCTTCTGCTGCTTTTTTTTTTTTTTTCTTCCATTTTCTTTTGGTCTTCTACATTAAAAAGAGCCTGGTTTTGCCAGCCACAGCTTCATCCCATAGAGGCTGCTGAAGAAATATCCTGCTGCTGATGGAGGTTTTATCAACCCCACACAGAGGCTGTCCAGTGAGTAAATACTTCATCCTTGTCTGGCTGACAGAAGGAACTTCTTCAGGCAGCACAGCTGTGAACAGAAAAGGACATCTCTGGTGGGGGGATGAGCACTGTGGATTAGCTAAGGCGACCTCTCAGCTCTCTGTGTATCCAAGTGTGCTAATGATTTTGAAGAGCCTTCCTATTACAGAAGGTTCACATCAGCTTTCTGAAGGGTGGATTAGAACTGCATGACCTCTGTCCAGGGCACTGGACGACCTCTTCTCATTATGGGCAAATAAACTTACATATCCTCAGACACCTTGCCAAAAACAACTAGGGAAAGGAAGCCCTAGTGCAGGCCTTGAGTCTTGCCCTGGATTATAAAAGTCCAAAGTAGGAATAGTCAAAAGGAGATTAGCCAAAAGGAGAACATGCCCCTCATCATAGGTTAAAAGCAGTTATAATCTAAATCTAGTCTATAATTCAAAAGTAAAGCTCAGAAACAAAATCTGCATTTTCCTCTTTTTTTTTACTGCTCTTTTTATCTTCCCTTTTTTTCTGTTTATCCTCTTTTGTTCTGAAGGACACAGACCACAACAACAACCTCATTTTAAGCTGCTCTTCTCTTTTTTTTCTCTATCCCAAATGCACAGCTATTACCATCCAGAAGCTATGATATAAGAAGTCTATTTCTAAAAGCTTTAGAGCAAAATAAGAGAGTAATAGGAACAATGTTGCTTAAAATGAGCCTTGTTTAGTCCCTTATATGTCATAAAGTTTAACTGTTTTCTCTGTTTATTTCTGTATATTTAATAAAAGTTGAAAAGATTTTGGATAGTGTTTATTATCATGACACTCAAATTCTAAACTTTACTTAGATGTTCATGTCATAAAGCAAGTGTAATAAGAACAACTTTGTAAAGACCAGCCAACCTATTCCATCTGCATTAATGCAGCACCAGTATATTTTTCTAGGTTTTCTATTAACACTTTTCATTGTACTGTCCCAGCTCCTAAACACATTTTTAGGAAAAAAAATAAAAAGCCATTAAATGACTTTAATAACAGGATGGATATAAATTAACCGTATAAAATGGGTATTTTAAGATTTTCAAATTGCAATCCCCTCTCTGCTTTCAGAATTCTATTAATATGTCTCTTCCCTTATCTCTTCCTTGTAAGATTTAAAATTAATTCCTCTTTTAAAAAAATACAGTGATTTCAATCCCTCTGTCTGCATTTCTTTGTCCACCATAGAAGAAAGTGTTTACCTTAGCTAGATTCACACATGTTTTGTTCACACATCAACTTCTTATCTCCAGAACCTATTTCTGGAGATAAAATGGTGATTTTAGGGAAGTTTCATTATTTGAAGACATGTTTCTAATATAAATCAAGCTCAGTTATTCTCAGTGTCCTGGTTCTGGACAAGACAGGGTTAATTTTTGCAGTAGCCAGGACACAGAGGTTATTCTTTGTCACCTCATGTTATTACTCTCTTTTGGGGGTAGTGTGGCGGTGGTTCAGGTATTGCAGATTCTCACGTGGTGAGCTTTCTTTCACACGTGAATCATCCACTTTTCCTTTCTTGTACACACTGTCATTAATATTGCTGTTACTATTCCTTTCTCATTTCATTGCTGTTTCCAGTAAATTGTTCTTATCTCAGCCCGTGACCTTTACCTTTTGTGCCTTCAATTGTCCTCTCCCTCCCGACACAGGGAGAAAAGGAGGGAGAGGGGTGAGTGAGCAAACTGCGCATGGTTTGGAGTGTTTAGTGAGAACACTGAATTGGGAACACCAGTCCTAAACCTCATTTGGCATCCAGTGTGAGGCATGAAGGGTTTAGATAACAACAGATGTGCCCAGAGTGGGTTGGAAAAATATTTCATCTAACCATTTGTTGTGTTACGAACAGAGACATTGGTCACATGGCTGTGGTACATAACCCTGTATATATTTCCATATATGCAACATATGTCCAAAGCTGTACTCTTCTTCAGAGCAAGGAGAGGGATCAGGATTGCTTTGTTGCTGTACTGTGTCATATCTGCTTATGACATGAGAACACCAAAGCCAATGAGGATCATTTGGGATGTGTATTCAGTGCTGCTCTCCTACTCTTACCTCGGTCACTACCTTTGGGAGATCATTAATAACCATACCCAGTCTATGGAGAGAACAGGGGAAGATGGTTTTCCCCAGCTTTTCCCACCCTTTTTCTTCTTCAGACCTGTTACAGCACCTTTTGAGAATTCTGAATTTCCTTTGGATGTTAAGGAAAGCATGCTGTTGTTGCTATGTCTGCTACATATTCTCAACCATGGTCTGGACCAGGTTTAGAGTCAGTACAGTCAACACCATGTTTAGATTCAGGACAGAGACATCCAGGAAGGTAATTCAGAGATCTGCCCTGAGGGTGGATAGTCATGAGTGTCATGAAAGTTGGGAGAAAGGGGGCCAGTTTTCAAAGGATTATTCTGCTCCAGTGTTTTGGAAGTACACCCCCGAGCAATTGATTAAGTGGCAGAATATTTGCAAGGAGAATTCTGTACTTTTCTTGTACACTCTTGCATTAATGTTGTTGCTGTTGCTGCTTGGTTATTGTTTCACTACTGTTTCCAGTAAAATGTTCTTATCTCAACCCATAACCTCCACCTTTTGTGCCTTCAGTTGTTCTCTCCAGCAGCCTCAGGGGGAGAGTGAGAGAGTAATGAGAGAATGGCACACGGTTTGGAAAACTTCAGTGGGAACACTAAATTGGGAACAACATTCCTAAACCAAAACACTCAGAAAGATTAAACACCAGAAGAATGTATAAAGAAGGATATACTGTGGAACACATGGAGCTGTTTCCTTTCATAAGTATTATTTGTGACTCGATTAACCTTTCACTGTTTTTTTAATGGTGCATTTAGTCTCAAAAAGTTACATTTCAATGCGAAGCCTTCCCATCTGCAGATAAGCTCTAGAAGCTGCTCCTAGCAGAACAACAGGGTCTCCAAAACAAGTTCTTGCTCAGCATATTCCAAGGGGAAAGAAATTCCAAGATGGTACATGATGTAACCTGAGTATTTCTGATGTTTTTTAAAATAAGAAAGGCGATCTGGTCATTTTGTCCACAGTTAGATGAATATTAAAGTACTTGGTGCAAATTGTTGTATTACATAGGACATGAAAATTGAAAATTTCCTGTATTATCCGTGTTTATCCCAGTCTGCTCTTTACTGTTTAAATCACTGAAAATCTTTCTCTCATACATCATGGGAGAGGCTCTCAATCATTGCTTTTCTGGGAAAGAGTTGACAACCACAAATACTTTTTACAAACCAGCCCTTTATTTACTTTTCTTCTATACAAATTAACAAAACAAAGTCTATTACCCTGCTGTTAACAATGAACATAACTGATAATAAATATTTATTATTATTTTTATGTGAAGTGAATTTTTTTTTTGCTTTTTGATTTAATGAATTCTAATTTTAATTTCTTGCATTCATTTTCTGCACAGCTGAAGTGCAAAAAACCCCTTATTTCCCAGCTATCACTTTGCCATCCCTTTGCCATCTTAACAGAGCAACACGGTAAGCATAGAAAGAGGAAGATACTGACAGTCATGTAAACATTAAGAGAGCAATCAGAATTAAAATATATGTGCTCTAATTTACTTTCTGAAGTTCCATTTATGAGAATAGATTATAGAGAACAAGAATTCAAACCATGAACTCAAAAAATGCTCATTTTATAATGTAACTGCATTAAATGTGCATTTCTTCATCACATAAGTATTTGCAGAAGTAAAATGGCTCATTTGAGGGCAATAAGAAGACTTGGGGAGAAAGCTATCGACACTCTGAATGCTCTTAAGTGTTAGGATAACAGAAAACTTCAAAGTTTGCCAAACATTTTCAGGAGAAAAGGAACTCTATTCAGAGAGAGATACATTAATGAAGTGAATGAATACATTTTGTGTTCTGAAGACTGGTTATTTATGAGAGAAGACTTATGCTCCCAAACTTCAATCATCAGGTGTATCAAAACTCAAAGGATTGTTAAAACAAAATTTAAAGGTTTTCTCAATGCCAGAAAAATTAATGTGCTGGGCCATGATGTCTCATAAGAACCGTTTAAAAGGCCTGTAAGGTTTTAAAGTCAATGTAAAAGATGCATAAAACACTTAAATCTCTTAAACTCATCTTAAATGTAAGATTTTTAACATCCAACAGGAAACTGCTTCTCCAAAAGAACAAGTAAGAGGTATTTGGTCTTCTGGCTACTGAGGCAGCCAAACCCTGATGAAAACTCAAATTTAGCAGAGAAGCTAGAGAGTGCAGTGCAATGAGTATTGCAATGACCATTTCTTGGAAAAAGAACATTAACCTCTCATATGACAATGCTGAACCCCGGTCCTAATAGGAAAATGTGTTCCCCATTTTGTCATCTCATGCTCACAGAGTCACTGCAGAAAATTCAAATGGGATTATTTGCTGATTATTCCTTGAGAAAGGGGATAGGGGAAAAAAGCAGGCCAAGACTGACAGCAGGAGGCTGCAGTCATTAGTGGAAGGAAGAAGGGATGGCAGCAGCTTTGGGCAGCACCTTTTAGCACCGAAGAGGCTGCACTGCATGTCAGGGACTTGGATACCCAGGACTTGGCCATAACTAACCTGAGGCAGCAGCAACACCAGTAGGCAAAACCACCAAAGGCTGAACATGAACTTGAGGCAATTTTCACTGTACGTAAAAGAGAGAATTAAATACGTACTGCAAATAACCTGATGATACTGAGACTCTTTGTGGCAAGCAGTGTGCACAGCAAAGATAGGAGTACATACTCAGCAGCTCATGAGCATGAAATACAGAAGGCAATGAGTAGGATGTATGTGATGAGAGCCAGAGGCTAAGTCCAAACCAGGAGCTGAAGAATAGGAAGCATAAAGGTAAGCTTTTTACACTTCCACACCTTTGTTGTAGCTGGTCCAAAAAAGCCTTCACTAAATGCTGAAACATTTCATTACTTCTCCTTGCTCCCCACTGACAGGGGAGGTTAAATCCAGAAAGCTGATTGCACACAGAGAAAATCCAAACCAATGTCTTTGCCACACACTACCTGTCAATAGCAAGACCAAATCTTAGCCCCATGAAAATGAAAAAGAATTGTGTATTTCTTAGTTTATTTACTTGAACACTTTTGAAAAACAGATATTTTTGTGCTCCATCTGAAGATCATGGCTTTCATGCACAATCACAGTTCATTTCAGTTTTGTAATTTTGAGGAATATATTTTTCTGACTCATCATTTAATTAATTTTCTAGCAGAAAACAGAGTTTAGAAAGAAGTAGCACCCCACTGAGAAAAATTAGACTGTAGGAGTTAATGCCATGCCAACAAACTAGTGCTATCAGTTTGTACAGATTAATACCAATTACTGTTATAACAGACTGCATGGAACTTACATGTAAATGTTCTCTTTAGCAAAAATGGTATAAATACATATAAGGGTGGATCTGGATATTCCCCTGCTCTCTGTGTATTTTGTGTGAGTTTCAGGGACAAAGGACAACAGGAACTACTTCCAATAATTTGAAATACTTTGTGGCCTTTTTTAACTGCTTAACAAAGATTTTTACATCTTGAAGATAGTAATGGATGAAAGAAATACATTTATAAAATGCTTTTGTCAGCATTTTGGGAAGCATTTGCGTAGTAATCTAACAGTGTGCATGAAGATGAATCAGAACTGATTCACAAACATCTAGTTCTGACACCAGTACCTCTGTAATGTAGCAGAAGTCTTGAGTTCAGTCTAGTGGCATGACTCTAAGCTAAAAGTTCCTTTACACAGGGTGTTTTTTCCAGCCTGTAATTACTCCTTCCTCTCTAGTAGTGTACTGTTTATGGCAAGCTAAATAATCCCTGAAGAACATTTTTTTGCATGAGTTTTCCTAACGCTTTCGCCACACCACAGGTTTTTTTCAGACAGAAGGACACAACCTTCACCATTGTTTTTGTAACTTTTCAGTTTGGAGTTACTAGGATGGCAGCCTTCTATAACACCTATGACTGGGTATTCAGGTATTAATGTCAGAAAGAGTAGAAGTGTCTTGATGAAGCAGCCTTCTAGGGCAGAAGTCCCACTAGAGTGTGAAAAATACTTGCAGAAGCAGGCTTCTCAGAAAAATATTTTTCTCTGGGGTTATTGCCAAAATTGTTAGGGTGTACTGTCACAAACACAGAAGAATGGTACAATTACTTAAATAAGAAATTATGCAGTCTTAAACCTACAGTATTTTCCAGGTCGGGAACATTTCCAATTAGGCGCCAATGAATATAGGTTTCCATGGTGATTAGCTAAAATGTGGAATGAACTTAATTTCATGATAATTGCTACATATTTGCTACTGAAGTGCATCTTTCAGTTTCAGCCTAGGATTTTCAGGTCTTAATCACAGCTCTGGATCTGAATCTACTGATGAAACCTATAATAAAATGCAGGGCTATCCTCCAGTTTTTTGGAGGCACGAGGGTTAACAAGAGACTGAATATGATTTTTGTTAATGCTTTTTGTTCTTCTGGCTTCTCATTGGTTATTTGTGTAATCTTTAAAGAAGAAGTACATATTATACTTAAAAAAACCCCAAATCTTTATAAAAAATCCTTTTTTACAACAATTGTGAAAGGTAGCCAGTACTTTGATTACCTGTGAGTAACAAGAGTTGCATGTTTCTGTTTTCCTCAAAGCTTACATGTAATGCTACAGTTGTTGAATTTCACTATAACTCTTTCATCCCCTGTGCTTCTGCACATTTTACATCACAACACACTTGCCAGTAAAAAGTAACAGCATACCTGTTTTAACAGCACACTTTTATGGCATTGTGAATGTGCAGCAATTAGGCTGTAATAATAGATGTCAAATGCTTCTTTTATAGCAATCCCGAAAGCTATCTTTTCTTGGTGTAATGAACAACTATTTACAAATCCATTTATCTTACAAATTTGAGTTGGGGAAAGATTATGGGGAAAGATTGGTCTGTTCATTTAGGCCCCCATGCTGATTCAAAATTAAAAGGTCTGCTTCTCTCTTGAAGGAAGTTGACATACTCCTTAGATTAGATCATATCCAATTTTGGACAGAAAACTCAGTCTTTTTTTTCACCAGTCTGAGCTGTGTAGCTGATTGTACGAGAATCAAGAAAAGATTTTATTTTCAGCTACTAAAATCTCTTCCTTGAACACATCTTGTAAGGATTAATATTGGCCACCTTTTCATTGTCATGAATCTGATTTCTGTAGATGACAGCAGTGGAATAATCGCAGATCCACCCTGGGAAACTGAGGGTCGCTGTCTGTGAAGTGGTACTTGAGGAGGACACAAAGGTCACCTGTGGGGCTGATGAGACCCAAACTCTTGGTCAGTATGACCCAAAATGGCAAAATCATGACTGTATGTGGATACCTAAATGGCTTCTATCATTATATACTGAACTATGTTGGTATAGTATAAAGCTGAAGGTGTCCAAGAAGATGAGATGGATTTTACAGACTTCTGAATTTTAAAAATTGGAGGTATATGTCATTCGCTAAAGGATTAGGTTTTGTATAATTAATTTTTGTTTTATTGGAAACAGATGGTATTTTTCACTCATAGCTCAAAAATAAGGTGTTTGGTAATAAAAATACTGTAATTCTGACTATTAATAGCACCTAATGCACTATGAAGTCCATTTCTTACTGGAATCCATTGCAAAAAAGTATTCAGTTCCTCATATCCATTACCCTCAGTGATTTGCATAAAGTAGTCAGCAAATGCAGGAAAGGAAAACTGTAGAATAGGGCTTTTTTTAAGTAGTTAGATCAATTTTACCATAAGTGGTGGAGGAGGTATCTGGCTGATTATTAATAACAAGTATTTCCCTCATGTCAAGAGGCCTTTAAAAATTAAAAAAAAAAATAAAATAAAATACCCCTTTGCATTTTTTTGTCTGTCTTTCTTTCTTTCTTTCTTTCTTTCTTTCTTTCTTTCTTTCTTTCTTTCTCTCTTTCTCTCTTTCTCTCTTTCTCTCTTTCTCTCTTTCTCTCTTTCTTTCTCTCTTTCTTTCTTTCTTTCTCTCTTTCTTTCTCTCTTTCTCTCTTTCTCTCTTTCTCTCTTTCTTTCTCTCTTTCTTTCTCTCTTTCTTTCTCTCTTTCTCTCTTTCTCTCTCTCTTTCTTTCTTCCTTCCTTCCTTCTTTCTTTCTTTCTCTCTCTCTTCCTTCCTTCCTTCCTTCCTTCCTTCCTTCCTTCCTTCCTTCCTTCCTTCCTTCCTTCCTTCCTTCCTTCCTTCCGTCCTTCCTTTCGTCTTGACAAAACAAAACTTCATTGCTCTGGAGTTAAGCACCTTTTAGACAGAGATGGAAGTATTGCTAGTTCAGATTGTTTAGTACAATTACATTTTTGCAGATTGAAAGGCAAAAAAATTGTTGTGGCAGTGGAAATGACAATATGCAGTTTTTGAAACAAGCCTCTGGTACTCATTTTGTCTATAACTAGTGTGTCACAATGATCAGTAAAAGGATGTACTAATGAAATAACAGCTCTCTTAATCACTTGATTAAAGTTGCAATAGGGCTGCATGCAAGGGCGTGTGAGCCAAATTAACATCTGGCATAAGAATAGAAAAAGAATATCTGAAGATAAGTGGATGTCTTTGCAACAGGAAATTATGTTTTCCCCATGATTATTTTAAATTATTTTCTGAATATTTTTGAATTGCTTTTCTGTAAAACCTACCACAGAAAATAGGAATGTATTTTGATAAAAACAGAAACAGAAATGATTTTTAGCAGATTTGATCCTATGACAAGCTTTACACTACAGCAAAATTGCAAATGTATGTAGTTTTTATTGGATAATTTGAGCCATAGATGACAGAGTAGTTGTATTATGTGTTTCTTGAAGGGTATAGAGATGATCAAAAAAATAATTAGAAACCGTGTGGAGATTTGAGACCAAAGAAACCTGGTTTGTATTGCAAATTATGTTGTTGAGTAATTGATGATCTTGGTAAATATATTTTTCTCTCTGTAGTTTTGTTGCTTATGCCTGGAAATAGCAGCAATAATGTTATTTCATGACACAGAGCTCTGAGAACCACAAAGAAAGAACAACCTATAAAAGATATATAAATCATGGCCAAAGTTTGCATACTTTCTATGCTGTATTTTTTGTGAATCATAAACATTGAGTGTTATATGTTGACAGGGATTATGAAAATCATAAGTCACGGAATGTCCTGAGTTGGAAGGGACCCACAAGTATCATCAGAGGCCAGCTCCTAAAAGGTGTCTTCATCAGTTGCAACAGCTATGAAGGAGCATTTTTTCTGGGTGGACTTTTGTTCTGAGTGGACTTTTATTCTGGACCTAAATTATAATTTTAGAACAGGAAGAAGTCTTCTGGCATCTTTGCTGAAAGAAGGAACTTCAAGCAGCTAAGTGGGGCTACCTTTCACATCTCCATGCTTGAGGTGCAAGTTGAAAAATTATAACAGGACCCCTGGACCCTGTCAAACATTACCTCTGAAATCTACTGAGACTCTACATTAATAAGAATATGTCAAGTTTGATCACACATGGTACGCTGAGCCTCTAAGGAGTTTCAGTTTGTAATGATGCCTTCCCAGAATGTATTTATGTCTGCCTTACCTTGTTATTTAAATTAATTTGAATTGAGGGTGAAAATATACACTGGTGGAAACTATTAAAATGGAGTTTGTATACAGAACCCTCTCTGAAATCTGCTTATTTGATGGCAAATATTTCCTATTTCCTTCAGCTATTAATAACCTTTACCTATTCCTATCAGTTTTTGTAATTTGATTAAAAGCTTGTGATTTTGTCTCAATTCAAGAATTCCCAAAGCTTGTAGACAGTGTAGTGGTTTACTGTTAACACATTTTTAATCTGTATTCTTTCCATCTGCCACACAATGATCTGTAATTCGGGTACAAAATGTAAACACTAATGGAAATTTGATGACTATTATTAGAGTTCTGGTATTCTCATAGACATTATTCAGAGGTGAAAATACATTTTTATACTCTGTATAAAACTGAATATACTCTATATATAACTGTATATAACTGAATATACTCTGTATATAACTGTATAAAACTGTATATACTCTGAAAGAATGTGTGAGATTTTCCATAATAACTCTTTCTATTTCAAGGTTTGTAAAAAAAAATTAGGAATGCTTTTCCTTTCTAAATCTATTGCTTTGATTCCTATCTGGAATTCTGCTCATTTTTGCAAGATAGGCACGATGGACATTGTCCAGAATGCATCCCTTAAGATCTCCACAATGATAACATGGAAAATGAATGTGTAACTCAGCCATTAGCATTTACTGTGATGCTATTTATAACTTGGATTGAATACTGCTGGGAAGGCCTGAGGGAATTATCCTCATATGATAATCAAACTCCTTGTTTCATGTGATTGATTAATATTTTTTCCTTTTTTTTGTCTTTTTAAACTAAACAAATTTTTCTAAAAGTTGTTTTTCATTTTCTTTTATGTATTATTATTTAGATATTTTTGTATCTTTTCAAGATTTATATTTTCTCTGTTATTTATTTGCTTTTATATAATGCTAATTGATCATCGAATATATAGAAAATAACTCTATAGTAATCAAATATAAGAAGTGTTGACAAAAATAACATATTCCACTCTGTGAATGTTATTTCATTTATGTATTAAATGAAAAAATATGTATAGAAAATAAAAACTAGAGAGAAGAAATTAAATCTTGGCTATTTGGTATGAGCTTACCTCCACTTTGATTCCACAATTTTGAGATAAAGACTGAGATTAGTGTTGTATAAGGGCTATGAAAGCTCCAGGTCCAGGCTAAGGATAATTCCTGTGACTCAGAAACTGAGGAAAACAGAAACAGGAAGGCTTTTTACAAACTTTGCAGCAGTCTTGAGGTATTTTGGGAACAGGGACAAATGCAGAATGGCAGGCATGTGATTGATCTGGTCTATCCCAGTGCCCATGGTGGGGTCCACTGGAAGTGGGCAAAGCACCATTTTGGGGTATCTTATAGGACTGTCAAAGGTATTCAGGGTGTTATTATTAGCTATTACAAATCTCCAAATTAGAATGCAACTGGAAATAGACTTGCTAAGCATCTCAATATGGATTTTTAGTCATCTTCAGAACTGGGTATTCAATCATTAATTCCATATTTGGAAAGAATTATATAAACTAGTCCTTTTACAATGCATAGTAAGGGCTGAGGAGAGAAATCTTCCCTTCTGAAGCTCCTGTAGCTCTCCCTGGATTCTGATCCTGATTCCAAATGGAAAGTCAGGGAACACCAATCTTTTAAAAATTGAGCAGTTTCCTTCTGTTATGGGGTTGACAAGGACCCCTCCGTATCAAGCTACCTCCCGTTGTTCCATAGTACTGACCTTTCGACTTGAGAATAACCACTCTAAGTTACAATTTTTCCTACCATGGCTCAAAAATGAGAAATAGAGTGACTAATTCTTGTTTTTTTCCCCAGATTTCCCATTCACTGAGAATCTTTAACATGTCTAATATAGGCTGATTTTTAAAAAAGGGCTTAGTCACTGGCTGTACTGCATAGCTGTGAGAGGGGGTAGGAAATCCATTCCTCTCTGTCTCTCAGAACTTTGTGTAGGATAGTGAGCAGATGATGATGGCCATTAATGACCACTTTGGCAAAACTCCATCTCCACAAACTCTTTGTACCAGCACACTGTGGAATGGGTTGGCAGGGAGAAGAAATAGTGAGCAATACAATCTGTTATCTAGTGAGAGTGAATACAGACACTTAAGATACCAACGTATCTACATCACTCTAGTCTTGAGCAGCAAATGAAAAATGTGTAAAACTTTGATCATGGCAGAAATGTTCAGTACTGAAATATTCCCAGTTTGGAGCACTGAAAAGACCTAGTAGATATATTTGGCTTATTCATGACAAAATACTCATTCTTGTTTTCCAGGTTTTACCTTTTATTTAGACTGTTTCTTTGAGTTATAAGGTCAAAGTTCTTATATAATTGAAGTTATAGTTATTAAAAAAAAATTATAGAACAACCATTATCTGTGCAAAAAGATGCCATTTTGATAATATTTGTAAGAAACAGATAACAAAAATTCTGCATTTTATACCTCTTGTGCTTGCCTACTCAAAAAGCAATCACTCTTTCAAAGTCGTCACGCTCAAATGCATTTCTAATACATTTTAGTGAATGTGACATAAGGTATTTCCTATTCTTTTTGCCTGATACATTATAAAAGTGTCTACATGGAATGGGTATACTTTTGCAGAACAAGAGGAATCAGAGTGCTTGAAGTTCTAAGGAGATCTCTTTTTTCATATCTGCCATTGCTTTTCTTTCTTCTACCTGTCTAGGACTGAACATCTGGTTGTCACTGACACATGAGAAATTAATTTCTTCTTACTCAAGCTGTTATCATATGCTACTAGAAAAAAAAAAAAAACAGAAGAAATCACCAGTGGAATAAAAATTACAGTCTAATTCAGCATGCAAAAGGATTGATTTTACAAGTGACATTCAGACATTCTTACTATATTCAGGCACTGTAAACCTTTCACCTTTTACTGACCCTGTCAAGTGCTCTTTCCTAGACAGTGTTCACTGAACCTCTGGGACTGGGCTGTCTGTAGTAGAAAACTTTAAAATGGTTTTGTCTAATGGCAGTACAGATAGAGGATATAGCAACTTACCTCCAAAATTAATTCCTTTTGCTCCCTGTTATTAAATTTCCTGTTGATATCTCCAACTGCATTCTAAAACTGCATTTTATGACAATCTGACTTCAATAATTTTTAAGAAATTGTATTTATTTGCTTTCTTTCTGGGGGCTTCTACTGTCTGTTCCCACTGCTACTTCTCTCGTATTCTCTGAGAGGTCATATATAGAAATAAGGATTTTGTTGCAGGGTATTGAAACCCACCTTTTCACTGAAACACTAAGCACTGTCTTTCTGAATTTAGGTTAGGAGCAATACAAAGGTCTCTAAACTCTAAATCCATTTAGAGTGTTTAGGTCTGAGCTGTTCAATAGAGACCTGACAAGAAACTGCTAAAAACCAATCTTTTGCTTTCAAACTTTCCTTGTCATTTCATGTAACTTTTAATTTCTGTTTTAGTTGCAGCAATAGTTACAATAAAAAGAATACATATAACTATATACATCATATAAATGCGGATAGTAAGTAGGAGAAGAATCCTATGATTTAGTTTTCAGTCAGTGAAAATTAATATAATAATTTTTATTCAGTTCTCAGATACCCCAAGACAGTTTTCAGCCAAGTGGTCCATCCATATTTAAAGCAAAGAGAGAGAGAGAGAGAAAGAGAGAGATATTATATATTATTTTAGGAAGAAATACAACAGAAGTAAATTGATTCATAAACTCATTATATTTTGGTGCAAAGAAATGCATGTCAAGTTGAAATCTTCAGTGATGTCAGTAATAGACAAACTACCAAAATAATTAATACAACTTAAAAAAGGAACCTTGTCAATATTAGAGGCACCTTAAATATGCTCTGAGCCACAAAGATAATTTGAGTCAGTGGTAAACTGCATGTAAGAGTCTGTAGTCCTGAGAGAAGGTTTAAATGAAGGAAAAAAATCACAGGACTGTTTCTGAAGAGAATATTTCTATTTATCAAAATTCTCATGAAAACTTTTTCTCTCTTTCCAAATCAGTGTTAGACTGCAACGAAGTGTGACATGGGTAAATTAATAGCACTGCTCATTCTCAATAAAGTTAAAACCTGGTACATTTCAGCTCCTTAGAGTGAGAGCAGAAGTAGATTCACAGGTCCCTTTGGTCCTGATATGCACTGTTATATTTTTTTTGTAACTAGACTGTATTTAAGTTTTTGCCATGGAAAACCAGCATAGCTTTGTACATCCAATTAGTGGTGTTGTAATATAGCTTTTCCATGGAATTTTTCGCTACTACCCACCACTGACAGTCACTGCTCCAATGCTTCTTTTAGAATAATAAATCTTTCCTTCTTCAGTAAATTTTGATTTAATTGTTGACTTTGTCCTTTATTTTGATTTTAGTCTCCACTTTAGTCTCAAATTTGAAATACAGAGATGTCCATATCTTGCACCTGAATTTTGATCCTTAAGGAGATTTGGCAGGGAGAACTGAAATGAGTGAGTGGAATCCCTAAAATGGAAAGAGTGGAAACACTGATGCAACTGTCTCATAAATTAGGCAAGCTTTCAGGTCAGCTGGAAGCAGGTAGGTGTGCAGAGACAGTGAAGGTCTCAAAGGATGGATGTGATTATCAGCTCCATAATTTTATTTTGCAAAAAAGAGAAGAACCTTGAAATCAAGTCAACAGGTATGTAGAGGGTTTTGGTTTTGGCTGGTGCTTATATTCAGCCTTACATCTCCGACTGTTACTGGAGATTCTGCAGTCACCAAAGAAGCTATTGGCACTGTGTGATGATACTATAACTATAAAGATGTTTTGGCAGAGCTGCCAGCTCCTTATGTGGTGCTGGGGTCATCCAGAGGGAAGCTGTTTGCCAGTAGTTGCTTCTAAGTTCCCTGTTACAGTGTATTAAAGTAACAAAAACCCCCTGCCTCGAGTGACAGGTTAGAAACAGTACCTGGAGACTCACAAGGGAAGAAAAAGCCTGTTTCAAGTGCTGCCTTTTTCTGGCCAGTGGCCACAGCAGGACTTTTGCTGGTAGAGACTGAATGAACTGCGTTAAACTAATTAATTTTGTCTGCTCCAAGAAAAAGTTAGCTTAGTCTAACTACTGATAGACTTGGAGATATTTTGTGTTGTGGTGATCATCTCCAGTCTGAGCAACTACAACATGGCAATTGTACAGCCTATTTCTGGTGGTCCTTGCAAGACAAAGCAATTCATTGCTATTCATCAGCCCATGTATCCACCTCAGTTCCATGGAGCTAAGGAATAGAATGGTTGTGGTGGTAGAGAGCTTTCACTGGAGCAATGGGGCTCAAAATGACAGCAGTCTGATAGTCTTCACTGGGGTGGATTGTCACTGGTGGGACTGGTGCTCCAAGGTGAGTAAGGGCAAAATCTGATGGGAACACACAGAGTGGGTGTGTAGGGCAGAATGGCTGTGTGTCCTGGCAGTGTACTGTCAAATGGCAGTAGATGTGTGAGAAATACCAGGGGAATATTTTTGTTCCAGTGCTTCTTTTGTGGCAGATGATTTCTAAAACTAAAGGAATAAATGATAAATTTAAGGGATTTTTAATAACGACTTTCAGATGGAATAGTGAAATGAGGCTATCAAGAAGGGACTAACTTCATCTCAAACTCAACGACAGAATCAATCTGACATTGTAAAGATTCAGGAGATGTTTGAAAATCTGGAAGACAGAAGATCAAATTTGTGAATGCAAGGTTTTCCAGAGGGAAATGAGAGAGAAAAAGGCTGTCATTTTATAAATAACTTTTAAAGGAATTCTTTACAATCAAGTATGTGTGTGCCTGGTTTTGCAATAAAAAGACAAATCCTTCAGCTGACAAGTCATCAAGTGCAGTGATAGTAGAGTTTCTGACTCTCCAAAACGTGGTGATGGTTTTAAAATTTGCCAAGAAGGGAATGTAAAGTAGATATTGATCTGTAAAATAGCTGCAATATATTGATACAATCTGACCAGTGAGCTGACATTTTGGCTGAAGAATCCTTCTTCTAACAGCAGAAGAAAACCACAAGTCTGCTCACATCAAATATCAATTTTTTATTTCTGTTTTTTTGGTATTTCCTTGGCAGCTATGGTCAGACAGTATGTTTTTACACTGTGCTGAATTCATGTGTTAGATTTGCTCCCTTTTTTTGTTAGGAAATTCTTCTCTCTTTGCAAAATTAGTGTATTAATTGCACAGCAAGCAAAGATGCAATAAGCAAAAAAAGTGAGGGGATTTTCTTGTTACAGGCTTGCTTTGGCCCCCGGGGATCACAACGGATATCTAGGGACAACCCTAGTCTCTCTTAAAGGGGATGTGTGGATAACACAGAAAACTTCAAATTCTGAATTTTCTTTGTCTCTTGCACATACTTGTATACCATGTCCTTTTGATTATGAATTTTGGCATTCACACTGTCTAAGCATACCTTTTCATGCAGTTTGGTTCTTTTTTTTTCTGAATTTTACAGGTACAAAATACTGGGAATTGTCTCTGAAGTCATAAAGTGTGAGAAGCCATTATCTGCTGTAACAAGGAGTAAAACTGCAATTGCCACTGGAATCCCTCCACCTCAATGACACTGCATTGTGTGGCTGTCAGAAGGCTGAGGCACAGTACTTCTATCACCAGTGGCTCTTTCTGAACAGCCTCAAAACACACCCTTATTCTCTGTGTAACATAAGTATGAACAGTATAAAGAGTAAGGTGTATGTATTTAATTTTGCCCTGCTGGTTGTGACTGTAAAAATAGCAGCTTGATCTGAAAGGAGAACCTTTAAAAACACTTTCAAGACTAAAGTGTTCATACAAATCACTGTGTTAATTATATATCTTAAAAATTATGCAAATAATCTTTTTACTGGTGAATTAATCAATGTTAATAATTTGAAAAATAGCATTTAAGTGTGGGGATTTTTTTACAAAAATGTGTCAAAGTATTTAAAATTCTCATGCTGAGTGTACATTTTAATAGTTCTGTTTTATTTCTTTTTAATAGTGACAGATGAATACTCCCTATATTATTTTGATGTTGAGCAACAGACACAGTAAGCAATCACAGGGTTTACTTGTTACACTGGATTCCAGATTCTTACTCAAGTTTGTTAAATAATCATTTGGATTCACATCTTAATGTTTCATTTTAGTTGCCTGTGGCACGACTGAAATAATGCTAATGGAAATGCAAAAATTGTAGCAACTGAGAGAGACACATTCAAATGAGGCACTTGACCTTTTCTTTAGAGTTGTAGACATAAATTGCTGTCCAATTTGAAAATTCGGCAGAAAACAGTTCTCATGAGCAGGGCATGGGTATGCATTTGGATCAGAACTTTTAGTTTGTGAATTATTCGAAGTACCCATATCTTTTTAGTGTCCCAATGGCATATTTATGTCTAATGCCTGCTCTCATGAAGGTTAGCACAAGTCTAAAAAGCAGGACTACCAGTTCTCTGTGCCTCTCCCAGCCCTTCCTGTAGCAGGAGACCCTTGCCTTCAAGCATGTTTAGACACAGGTACCACAACACTGCTACTGTTCAAGCTAGGGCTCTCTATAGCTTTACATCTGGACCCCTGTTGGAACCCTTTGAGTCCCAAAAGTTTCCAGTATTTTGTCTTGGGGTTTACCTGTGACTACAATGAGGTAAGCTGCTACTACTGTGTGAGACTACGAGATAACACTCAATTCATGCCATACGGGATTTTGTACAGTATATCTGTAGTACTCCAAAGAAGTACAAAACAAACTAAAAAAGTTTACAAAATTAAACTAAAATCTGAGAGACAATATCTTGATACTCTCAGTTATGGAAATAAAGTTTCATTTCTGTGAAGTGTATCACAAGATTATTTTAAAAATAAATAAAAGTGGACCAAAAGGTTTCTAAAGAAATGTAACAGATACTGTATGTCCTCTTCATTGAGAATAGCAAATAATAAAGGACTAGACCCTTAAAATGTGTGGTTACTTTTCATTCATTCATTTTTCATTCATTTTTTCATTTACACATTCCTTCCATAACGTGACTGAAATTTTCAGGTATGCTGTACTTTTGATGAAAGACAACTGATCAAGTGACTGTAATAAAACTTCCAATAACTTAGTAAATTTGTCTTTCAGTATAATCATAGCAGATGCATGCTTTCAATTAAATACTTATGTTTACAATTATTGATTGTGTATGAGATGCAAATGTACAAGCAATAAAGTACATAATCCACATTTCGTTTTTGAATTTCCCACAGTTCTTACTTGCTTTAACTGAGATCTTTGAAAACTCTGAATGCTGGCCTTTAATTGATTGAGTTGGGTGAGAAAGAGGTTCTTTGGTGCCAGAACCGCTACTAAAATGCCTGATCAACATGTAACAAAAAGCTTCTTCTGTCCACAATGTAGCAGCAAAGGAATTTTCCTAGAAATGTTTCTGTACTTCACACATGATTTCTGTGTGATGGATCACTGAGACAGCTACACTTTCAAAGGTGTTCACAGTTTGATGGGCTGGTGCTGTTCAATTTAGAAACAGCAGAATGCAGAAACTCCTTTGTGAACTCCTTCAGTCAGATAATTATCAGAAATAACTTGCACAGCCAAATGTTCTTCATCTGATATCAGACACATACCATGGGAGAAAGGTACTTTGTGCCATAAATTAAAGTACTAAAATTTCCTTTTCATGCTTTTTAATGCTTGCTCTTTTTTCTTCTCAGTGATGGTTCATTTCTGGTGTGCAGCTGAAGACTGTTTTATACATATGAGGACAAAATACCACTGCCACAGGTCTGTGAGAACTCTCTTTTAGTTAGTAGATTGTATTTGGTTCAGTTCCCTGAGCTATTCCATTAGATAATATTGCTCTTTCTCAGGACTCAGGAAAAAAAATTGTAGGATCAAGTTCTACTTTCTTGAAGGAACACTTATATCACACCAGACTGTCTAACATATCTACTCCACAGTCCTTAGTTTATCAGAGTTTAAGAGATTTTTCTCAGGAAGGAGACTCCAAATTTTACTCTTGTTCATCCCTGATTAAAACAGACAATATGAAGGAGTCTGCAGGTTGGGTTTTACACCTGAAGGTGCAGGAGAGTTGGCAGGAAACATGGCAGAATCCTTCACACTAAGGACTCAGAAACACTGACAAATGCTGGTGATGAAATCCTAACCACTCAGCAATGACTGACACAGATGTTATTTTTGAAGATAACAGTCTTATGGTACATGAAGCATTAGTCATATCTTTTAAATAATTCAGCAGAATATTAATATACTCCAACTGCTTTGTGCTTAAGAGTGACAGGTGTGTTTAAATTAACCTCTCAAAAAACACCCGGACAATACAAGACATGAATTTATTTCAGGACCACCAGCTTTAAGTATTTGATCCTTCACACTTTTTGGTTCCAGTAAAAGGGTTGATAGACATTGTATACTCAGACAGTGTAAAAGAGCTTTTTTCCTCTTTCTGATGTGTCAGTCTTTTGGGAGGAAAAGAGCAAGAGTAAATTTCTATTCCAGTCCACTGGTGTTAGTATGGAGTGAGAAACTAGAAACATTACTCTGAGTGGTTTAAAAAGACCATTAAGATTTAGTCTGCCTGCAGTGTTTGCCTGTTGCTGTCAGGGCACTAGTGTAACAAATGAAAAGTTGTGTGGCTTTTAACTAAAAAAAGAAATGTACTGGTGGGGAGAATGGGAGTAAGAAGGACTCATTTGACAAATGCTGTAAGGAAGTGGGATGGTGTCATTTATAGACCAGGTTTGTCAAGTCAGGTAGCAGAGGGGAGCTGGAACCATAACTGTGCTTGTGGCATGAACCACTCACTACTTGTAGTCTTCTGCCTCTGTGTAACCTCCCCCAGGGCTGTGCAGCACCCACATTTCTGTCAGGCACCTCTTTGCTGTATATGGGTCACAAACTTATTTTGAACATTAGGTCAAATTTGGTGATGTGTGAAAACTGTGTGTTCTGGTTGATTGTACTTTCAGTCCTGGGTTTGTGTATCTGATGTCATGTGGCCTTTGTTATTTCTGCAGCTGAACCAAATGTTTGCTCCACTCAGCTGTCATGCTCTGGTTCTTATTTGTAGAACAGATAACACTTTTTTGTAATTACTCTGAAATGTGGCAAATAGAAGTATTGTTATACCTGCCTTCCTCAGAGATTGAGTAAAAGCCTAGCTACCTTTCCTCTCTTAGGGAAAAAAATGCACAGCACCACAAAACAAGAAAACCAAGACCCCTTTCTCAATTATCTGTTACCTAAGTAACACGAAACATTTTTTCCTTGTTCGTCATAAGGCAGCATTGTTAGGTGAAGCAGAATCCAAATATCCAGGCTACATTATCTTCACAAAACCTTTCTCCTGCCATGAACTTGAGCAAAACTTGAACTTTCCAGGTAGCTCAGGAAAGGGGAAGAAGTAGGGGTGACCAGAGAGGCAAATCTTTAAGTACAAGACATATAAAGTTGGATTTTATAGTTAAATGTCCACTTCACAGACTGCCTATGAATTTAAAAACTACAAGTATGGTTATAATTACCTCCAAGACCCACAAAATGATGACAAGAACAAACCTTTAAACTAGAGGCCACATCCTCCAGAAAATATTTGTGTCCCAGTCTGGACTGTTTTGCGGTTGCACAACAGCTCGACGTGCTGCCCTGCTGGATCTGGCTGCAGGGCCCCTTCGCCCCACAGGGAACACCTGCCAACAGCTCCTTGGCAGCTGCAGCTTGTGCCACTTGTACCAGCACTGCACGCTTTCCTCAGGCCCTGGGAATGCATCCGGGAGCTTCCAAAAGTCCCCAATGTCCTTGCCTTGCCTTCTGAGCTCTGGGGACGCAGCTGAGGATCTTCTACTTTGTGCCTCTGGGGTAATACTTTTATTTTCATTTAAAATGGGAATTTGGAAAAAGCAAAGGTATAACTGTCCCTTAAGGATCATTGTAGTCCTCTACACTTGGTCTATTTGTGTTCTGCTCTTTCAGGGTGACTGGAGAGGAGAAAGAAAGGCATAGCAATTCTTTTCAGTAAATGCTTTGCAGAGAAATATTCTTTATGGTTTGCATTAAGAAGTTGACTATGGACATATGTTGGAGCTTGGACGGGAATCTAAATTGATTGACAGTGACAAATGGTGATGTACTATTGAAGGAAAATTAATATATATGTGCTATGATGAGTTGTAAAGACATTAATGCTCAAATTTTTTTTTTCCTTTTAAAAGGTCCTTTAATTTTTAGACATCCTTTTTTCAGTGCAGTTGCAGCTGTCAGCACTGACAAGGTTGAATTTACTAATTCATGTCTTCCACTTCTACTCTGTAAAGAAGCTAAATTGCCAATGAAAAAGCTCCCAGATTAGATTTTCTTTTTAAATAGTGATAATAATAATAATAATAAAGTGGGTTCTTCATCTGCAATTCTAGCTTTGATCTGCCCAAGACTGTGACTAGAATGTAGGAGAAAGATAGAGGCAACACAAAGAAAAATTATAGCTGTTGTAGAAACAAACTTTTTTTCCAGAAATCTGGTTTCTTTCATGTAATTTCTTTCTTATGGCTGATAATTGCTGAAATACTTTTCTGCTTTATATTTTTCTCCTTTGTTCTGTATCTCTCTGAATATTTGTGACGAATGGCAGATTCGATTTTTCTTGAGCAGCTTGAGTCATACGTTTGTGTATTGCTGGATGGGTGACTGTGGTACATAAAGAGTTAATTAATCTAGAGGCTTTTGTATTTGAGGAGTTATGAAATGATTTATCCACTGCCAGGAGCTGATATCTGTCATATCTGTGGAAATGCACAACTCAAGCAGGTCCTAATGTCCCAGGGCAACAGTGACCTGGGAATAGCAGAAAAACCTGATGTTCAAAAAACCCCAAACAAACACAAAACACAGGAGACACAAACTGTCAGGAAAACTGCTCTTAGAGCTGCAGCTGTATCACACACACAGACATGTCCAGGACAAAAAGTGCTTCACTTGAAAATGGCCTTTAATTCACTATGCCTAGATACTGAGTGTCTGCTCTCAGAAAAGCTGCAAAGGTGCCAAAATCCAGATGGGCCTCCTGACACTTTGACTGGGTTTACTTACAAGGCAAATCCTTTGGTAATGTGACTAGGGGAAGTCCAGTCTAGCCTGAGTGTCTAAGAACATGTGGTACATAATGTGACATATCAAGAAGAAGAATAAGCTATTAAAATGAAGAGATTTCCTCTTGGTTGTGAAGGTCATGCTGAGCAGATAGTTTAAAGCATCCCAAAATGGGTTCACATTACTGAAGTAATGTGATACTTAGTTCTACCCCATATTTTTTCCCCAGGTACTTGGCATGAAAACATACATTTGCCTTTGTCTTTTCACATCAGACTTTCATTCAAAATAGTCTTTCTCTCCATCTGTTTTTGTCAATGTGCTTGACTATGGTCATATCTGGAAAAAAAATAAACCATTATATGCTGATTTCTATTGGAGCTTTTCATAAGACTAAGATCTGAAAACAAATTTAATATGTATTAGTAGAAATTTGGAGCTGAGTTTGAAATTTGAAGTTTAGGAAAAATTTTGCTCTTTGTCTACCTATTTTTCTGTGATATATTTCTGAGTCTTGTTCTTTCAGCATAGAAACTTGGTTTCAATTTTTTTTTTTTAAATCAGTGAATTCTTTTAGAAAATTTTTGTTCTCAAGTAAAGTCATGGAAACAGAAGTCACCTTGCTTTAAAAGGACATTTTTGACCCAACACCAAGTACTTTGGTATATTTGAACAGTTCTCAATCAGTATTTGACAGGGGTAATTAATGTTGTGTCAGGCCCAATCCCCATCTCCAATAATTGTTTGGCAACTTGCCATGTTCCATACACGGTCAGGCTTGGATACAGGTTGTCCTGAAGAAATAGACAATTACAGTGTACTTTTTGTCCTTGCTTCTTAAAAAGGGCCAGCTCCAGATATTCCTTTTTCACATAGAACTCGTCTGTGAAACAGCTTCTGAGTAATTTTCTAGATGTGAAAGTAAAGCCACATAGGTGCTATTAAAACAATACTCATTAAGAATAACAAGAATAATCAAAGGAAAAGGAGAAGCATGCAGCATGGAGCTGCTAAAGGTCATTCAAATGCAGTCTGCCTTGGCATGCTGCAATAAATGCCCTCCCTGAACCTAGCTTATAGTTATACTCAGTAGAGTTAAGCAGAGAACACTGAAACCCCCTGACTCTTTTAAGAAAGGGGCTGCTTTAGGCTAATTTCCCTCCACAGACTGTCTATTTGGCCAGCTTGCAAGAAGAATAAGTAGGATGTTCTTGCTTCCTGGAAGTAGTTTTATAATCAGTTTAATTTCTTGGATGTTAGAAAATGTTTATTATTCACACACCCATACTGAGGCTACTTCAACAGTTTTGAGGTACAGTGACTAATAGGGATATTGTCCATAGTAAAGCAGAATAGTCAGTATCATAGATATTTTCTTTCATACCTGCTGTGTTTCTATCATATAGCTTTGGAAACGTCCTTTAACAAACTCAGAGTGCCAAGGTGATGTGACCCCAGTGTGCTTGTCAGCCGTCCCCAGGCGGAGGCTGATTTGCATCCAGAGCAGTCTGCCTACAGGGACAGAACTCCTTATCTGTCTGTCAGTAGTTCACATTAAATGTAGGACAGATCTGCTATGGACTTCAACCTACTGTGTCCTGTATATGAAATAAAAACTTGTTTAAAAGCAATATGACAGCAATTCTGTAATTGAAAAATGATGTGGATTGATTTATGAGAATGGTTAGACATACATATGCCAAGATTTAACCTAGATCAGATGTGATACCGAGGTCTTGCTTTGTTTTATATTTTGGGTGTGCTTTAGAATATCCAGAATAAGGCTATATTTTGGTCATGTCAATTCCAAAAATCTTGCAACTGTTAATCATGGAATATCAATCACAAATGGAAAAAAATTACTTGAGAGATGTCTAATGGTCCATAGAAAGTCACAACTACATCTTTGACTGATCAGGACTTCAGAGGCACCAGAATGTTGCTCCTATTCACACTGGAAAACACAGTATTACTACTGGGTTTGAATGAAAATCTCATCTATAAGTAACAGTATTCCTAAACAAAAATAAAGCCTAAAAAGTCTGTTTCAGAGGAAACTGGCTTCATATGCACATCAAAGCTCAGTTGACAGACTTCACTCATCATATATTTGCTTCTGCAAATGTCTTTATTATTTACTAGATTCAGTACCATTCACCCTCTCCTTGGCATTATGCTTTCATCATATATTTAGTTCTTATCAGTTGATTACTGGGTGCTTCTGATAACATATTCCCATCTGCTCCAGGGACATCATCAGGTGTATCAGAGTTAAAGTTTCCTTTTCTTGAGGCTGCTGTGCTGCTGAGCATGCAATGGGATACAAAACCCTTTTCTCATGCATAGTTTGATCCTCAGTAGGACTGAACTCTGAAAATACATCAGTAATATGTTAGCAGACAAATCAAATGTTGCTCTTCATTTTCTTGTTGAATGACAGTTATACTCAATTCCTCCAATACTTCCTTATATCAGCATCAAAGTCTCTCCTCTCATTACCTCATAATTCGATAAGAACTGTTGTCTCTCCCAATTCCCTTTTTAATAATACCATCAAGACAAGCCAGAAATGAGCTCATAAAGTATTTCTATATTCCTACTTTGATTATATGAACAACCAAACTTTTCACCAGTAAGCAGGAATTTACATTAGAATCTAACAAATAGTAAACATTTGACATTTTCCTTAAAATGTTGCTCAAATAATCGCTTTGCTTTGTTTCATCAGTTAGGATTCTCAGTGAAATATACATTAACTGAGATCAAGGCTATATGCAGACATTAGTAGCAGCATATAGTACGTCCTTCTCCTCTCTTCCTAAGATTGGTACTTTTTTCCCTATCTAGGCAGTTATAGAGCAAAGAGAACTGTCATTTTATTTTGCCTAAAACAGACTTGTGTATCTGAGGAATATGGTGTGAGCGTGTAGCTGCTTCTACATTTCCCTCCATCAGCACCGAATATGGGAACTGATCCCAGGGCAGTTCATTTACCATGTAACCCCTGTGAGCAGAAAGGGAATATCTATTGTTAACTCAAAGCAAGAGCATTTTCTCTTCGTGCCCCACGCATAATCAGAAGAAAATATGGAAAACTTGTGTGCATCCAAGTTTAGATATCACTTGCAAGAACCAAAGTAGTTCTAGAATTTTCAGTATCCTAGTTGTTTGAGGGGGAAAAAAGAGAGAGAAAGGACATCTTACAAAAGAATATTCCTGGTCAGGTTAGACAGGAAAAGCTCCCAATAAAATGCATTTTCCAACATATGAACTAGGCCAGGAAAAAATGTTAACTTTGTTGCATGAAGAGTTGTATAGATTTTTCACTGACTTGCTGCACACTGAATTTCACAGATTAATTTAAATGAAACTCCTAAACTGAGTCAGGAGCTGAATTTCAGATTTTGACAAAACTTCTAACTTGCCCTAAAAAAATTTTTCAGATTTTCCCTTGCTTAGACTACTAAGGAATAAATATGACATTCTTTACAATTTCCAGATGGCAATGTTTGTTTGTCAGATTAAATGTTTATGCACATACACATAACTTGTTTTATTTTATTTCTGTGTATTTTCACCAAGGCTGTGATTGTCTCTGGTAAATATGACACCCAGATCCCTTGAGTTTTTCCTCCTTAAAGGGAGGAATTTCCAATACAGTTGCCTAAAGCCACACTTACAGATGTAAGATATTGGTGTGTATGACATCTTTAGCCTGCTTCCCAGAATGAATATTTTGTGCATACAAGAGATGCAGAGGGTACCAACCAATTCTCTTTCTGGCCACTGGGCTGATGTTGTGGAAAATTGGTTTCCAGTTGGATTCTCTCACCTCTTCTGCTCTTATATTTTGGTTTCAGAATAACAGCCCATGATTGAGGGTAAGCATATATAGCAGCAAGGAAGTAAGGCATGGAGGAAAGAGGGCAGGTGGTAGGAGCTGAAATGTAAAGTGGTAAGGGACAGACAATCATACACATGCAGCTAGTTATACTAAAACCTGTGTCTGGGTATAGTCTACAATCTCAGGATCTTGCTCCATAAAACAAGAAAACATTCAGACATGAATTTTTCCCCATTTCTCTCTCCCCACGTTCCCAAACTACGAGTTTACTCTTTTATTCAATTTGAATAGGAATAAAAGTGAAAGCAATCTTGACTTTGCAGTATTGATTAGCTCTGTGCTTTGGGTATTCAGATGATCTCTCTCACATCTCAAGCAAGTAGTAAAGCTGTCAAAACATAGGTGACCCCAAATATTTAACTGTTCTTGTAAAATGGAACTGCTTCAGCAGAAGAGAAATAATTAAGAAGAACAAGGGATTTGCCTTAATATCACACCTTCTATCATCCTTTACTAACCACTGACCTTTTCTGGGCAGCTGTTTTGTTGATATGTGAATGTGGCTCCTCATTTTGGTATTCATGAAAGAGTATTTTTGAAGAAGCAAGGTTTTATCTAAAATCTCTTTATCTGCCTTGGTGAGGAAGATCTACTGAAGAATAGGCTAAAGAAGCAAACAGAGGGCTGGAGGGATGATCAGAAAAGGATTGAATACTTAGCATCAAGTAATCAAAACTTGTCAGTGCAAAAGATTTGGTCAGTAGAACTAAAGAAGAACGGGGATCAAGCACTGATTGCAAGCTTTGGCTGGAAAAAGCTAACATTTTCATACATGTGGCAGGTTTGAAGGTGTGTTAAGAGTAGAGGGAAGAGAAAAATCCTGGTGGTGATTTTGTTGCTCAATGAACCTTTGCTTCTGCATCTTGTGCATTGGATAAATAGATTCCTTTCCCCACACTTTGCCACAGAGCCAGGTGCTTATATCTCCTGGGGGGAAGATGAGAAGTGTAAATGCCAACTCATGTAGCAGAGACAAGGTGACTATAGGTTCACTAGCAAGAGCTGTTTAAGATGGTTTCTGATTTCATGTGACGATGACATTTACGTAGAGGTATGCTGGCTTGAGGGCACTTTTTTGCTAATTTCATTTTCAAGCTATAGACCACATACATAATTCCACAGCTGTAAAATTGCAAGTAGTGTAATGAAAAGATTACTCAGGTTTTTAAATAATTATTCTTGTTTAAATTGTTAGTGTTTTACTTCCTTTTCATTCCTTTTAAAAACCTGCTTCTTTTCAGTCTTATAAAATCTTTTTAAAAATCATAGTGTTTTTTGAGCTACTTAAATATTTCCATGAATCAGACCTAGAAAAACAAATCTGATCTACTTAATATTTTTTTTTTGCATATTACCTTCAGATATCTAGATAATATAAAGTATTATTATTTAAATTTTTATCAGTGTTCTGTAATACTTAAATGAACTTCACAGGTATGAGTGATAATTGCAGCAAATCAGAAGAGGACCAAAAAAGTCCAAACCAATTTCATAGGTTTAAATTAGTATCTTAATAGGTTCTGAACTGCGACTAAGAGGCTAAGTGGAGAAAATCACCTAAATTTACCCTCCCCCTTAGTCAGCGGTGAGCTTCATAGGACCCTCCCCAAGCCATATAAGGCCAGGAAGAATGTGCTAAGCACTGAGTGTGCTAAGAATAAAGTTGTACTGGGATGGATAAGGTTACTTTGAACTCTATATTTCATGTTTCCTGACATACCCCCCAAAGAACTGCAATTATGCTAGCAAGGCTGTAGGAGCGTTGAACAGTTCTTTCCCAGTTCTTTTGATTTTTGTTGCCTTTCCATGCATTCCTGTCCTATTTAGAGCTGTGTCTTTTTACTTTTTATTTGTAGTGTGCATGGTTCTGAGGATACTAGGAAATGTTCTGAAGGCTCGCTCTGAGGCATGGCTATTTTTGTTAGAAGCTGATACTTTAGACTGAGCTTTAAGTGTTGCCTCTGGAAGGCCTTGGGTTGCTCTGGGAGGCCAGGATTCTGCAGAGGAAACAGACATTTCAGGGAGTGCAAAAGAAGAAGGAACACAATTAGACAAAGCAGAGGACCTCCCTCCTTCTCATTCTGCAGCTCCTGCAAGTGTCAGCAACCCAGAAGCACTATCTAAGCTGCCACAGTAAATCTTGACCTTTTAAACAGAGTATCTCTTACCATCATCATGGCTGAGATAACAGCAGAAGGTACAGTAACTCTTTTCAAATATAATTAACCAAAAATGATATGTGCTTTAACAGTATGATTGAACTGGCATGTCAAAATGATTTGTTATTCTTAGCAAATGTTTTCACTCCAGGGTCATTTAATTTTGTTTTCTGGAATCCTTTTTAATTTTCTTTCCTGGTTTTTCTTTTTGTTTTTTTTTTTTTTTTTTCCCACTCCTGTAGCCTGAGTTTTTACCATTTACTGAAGCAAGTTCTCTGTACACCTCTAAAAATAACCTTCGTTTCAGTAGCAGAACACCATTTTTTAGGCAGCCCCATTAGAGTGATACAAGACAGGAATGTCTGAAATTCAGGGTGTTCTACTCTCAAGCCTTTGCTTAGAAAAAGCTTTGGTAGCTCCTTATAATCAGAGATTTGCCAGAGTCAGAATAGCTTAATTTGTTGGCCCTGATTTTTCCATAGGGTGCACAGAGTATTTGTGAACTGTACATGAAGAGTAAAAGGTAAAAAAAACCCTCTGCAATCCTTATTCAGGTAGACTTCTAAGGTAGTGAGTGAAAATTGTGCTGAAATAAATATGCCAGATCTTGGCCTGCAAGACTGAAAGGCAATTGTATTAACCAATAAATGCATATTCTAAATATGAATGTTTCATGTACTTTAATATTTCCTGACCATTCATATTTAAATAATATTTTATATGCATAACAATATTTTATCAGCTGAAGTCAGAGGGGGGGTATATTTAAAATTCAACCCTCTTTAATACTGAATATTTTAGTTGAAATTCACTCCAACTTTTTCTTTCCAGTGTTTACCCGAATTGAATAACCACAAAAATTTAATAATTACAAAAATACAAAAAAATGCTTTTAAACAGTCTACTGAGTGTTATATTTATTCTGCTTCTGAGGATTATGTGGTGTTTTAGTGCATGAAAGACGTAGTTTTAATCTTCTATTTTTTATTGTCCATACTTTTAATAGGATCTGCATTAAGTGTTATTAGAAAGTGATCCCCTTCCTTTTTAAGGGTTGATGTTAGGACTAAGTCAAGCAGTATGATCCTTGCTTGATGTCTGGTTAGCCACAGCAGGGAGGCAATGTGATTTTTTAATCAGCAGTTGAACAGATCTATAATTTACTTCTGACTGCAAATACTGCCAAAACAGGTGGCTAAGGCCTGACAGCCCTAACCCAAGCACTAACACTGGCTTATTCAGATATTCTTAACTAGGTTTGTTGGAAACATTGGTTATTTTCTAGCTGTTATCAGGGAAATCTTTGAAACAACCAAATAAGTGAGATTTTAAATCAAAAATTAATAGAAAAATAGCAATTTTCAATCAGTCTGGAAATGACTTTTCAGTCATTTAGTTTATTAAAGAAAGAAAATTAAAGACCCTAGAATGACAGAAAACAATGAGTCTGAAAATGTTTCCATTGTGCTTTTATAGAGTTTTTATGGGAGTTCCTTAGCTGTAACAGTGTGTGTCTTCTGTGGGGTTTTTCGTGCGAAGCACAGACTTAGATGACAAGGGGCATCAGGTCCTCAGTAAGCTGACCTTACACGACAGGAAAATAAACTATAAAATTAGTTTTGTTTAGTTATGTTTGGCTTAGTTTTATTTTGTTTTCATGTACTTGGAATGCACTTATGTTGATTGCATGATTTTTAAATTCTGTATCCACAAGATGGAAATTTTATTTATGGCAAAAAAGTAAGAATTCAGCCTGGAGCTAATGTTTCAGTGCAGTTTATTTTCCTCTGGGGCTAGTACTTGTGCTCACAATCTGAAAATTTAGATATGAACTTCAGCAACATATAGTTTGGATAAACAAAAAACTATTCGAACACGTGTTACTTCAAACAATTTTTTTAAATTTTTTTTTCCATATAACTCCCCCCAGCCCATGATTTGCTGTGCTCTTCAGGACTTTGTTAGAACTAAACCACTTACTCCTCGCAATAGGTACTCATAACCCTTTTTTTCCCTCTGTCAGTCACACAGCCACACTCTCAGGCTCCTTGCTTTTTGGGGTACCATGCTGACACATCAGAGAGCCGGGCACAACCGCAATGCAGGCTTCAGCACTGCCATGGCCAGTGTGGGTGCTCATTTAGAGAGATGGCACAGCCCTGGCAGGGTGTGCTGGTGCACATCTCAGGGTATCTCTTTCTGACAGCCTGTGTCAGGACAATGATCTATTCAGATGAACAGGGGAAATGGGGGGCTCTTTCACATCACCATCATGATAATGACAATTAGACTAAGTTACTTAAAAATGTAGCCAATAAACAATGACCCTGTCTTCTTACACCAAAACCCACATGTGCTACTTATTCTTTTACACAGCTACAAATTGTTAGTTGTGGAAATACTGGTGAAATGTACACTGTGAAAGATAAAATGAGATCTTTGAAGACAGCAATTTATAAATGTCCTTAGAAAGCTGGCAGGACCTATGTCTCTAGCTGTCAAGTATTTAGGAGAAGATTCCAGAGGATTATCTTCAGCATTCTCAGATTGCATGTCATTGCGATCACAGAAATGTACTATTAAAAAGTGGAAGTCCTTAAAACTCTATAAAAAAAAAGTACAGAGATGCAGTACAGAGACTAAGTACTCTGTCTTTGCAATACTCTGAGGATCTAATATTAATATTAGTATTAGTAGTATTATTACAGTGATTACTAATTATTGTTCTTGTATTGTTATTATTACATTCCAGCAGTTACTGAATATTCTTGTAGTGGCCAGGATCTTTACTCTGGTTCGCTGAAGGCATTGTCTAGAAAGCCGTGGATCTCTAACTATGCTACTTCCCTGTGTTTATGAACACAGGGATTGGACTGGACTCATTGGCAGAGGTAGTTGGAGCTGCCACCACTGAAATACATACAGAAAAAGTCTGACACCTCTGAGAAATGGCTTCTACCAATGTACACCTTAATCTGTATGTGCACAGTAGCTCCAGCCCTATAGCTGGTCCTTTCTAGTCCATTCTCCTGCAGGGCACAGTGCAAGGTTGATGGCCATCCCCTGACACTTTGTCCTCCCATCCAGGGAAGAATGAACAGAGACTCATCTCTGCTTGCTGCAGTGCTCTGGAGACTGCACTGATTTAATCCAGGGAGGCGAGGAGAGGAGAAAGACAAGGTTTCTGTGCCAGCTGTTTGTCTGCCACAACTTATTTCCCCAGTGGAGCAAGAGAGAAGCAAGAGTCAAATAGAAATGTGACAGTGAGTCACAGTTTGGTCCTTATTTTGCTGCTGAGAGCTATGCAACTACATATTTCCTCTGTCTGGGAGCAGGCTGCAAGGAGACAGGCTAGCCCCAAGGCTACACACAGCTTGTCAGTGACAAAATCAAAATTAGCTTCTGCATTTCAGCCCTTTTCTCAGGCTATTGGATAACTATGAAAAGTTTTAAGGTATAAACCATTTCAAAAGGCAAGAAAATGTTGCCTGTATGCTTGAAGATTAACAGACAAGAAACTACTAATATATGAGAAATAACACACAAGATCCAGAGGGTTAAATCCCAATTATTTCACAAGTGTGATGGTCGGAAGCTAACAGTATTATCCAATTGGTGAAAAGTTTAATGAAGGCGCACTAGAGGCAAGAGGAAAATAACTGCTTCTTATGGTAATTCATGAGTTGCTGCTAGAGGTGCCAGTTGTGCTGACTCCAACAGGGGCCTAGATGAATAAATTAGATTAGATGATTCATTTTCATGGCTAAAGGCATAGGAGGTGTTTCCTACCCTTCAGCTAGACTGCTGTTTATGCTTGGAATTAGAAGGTTTCTACAGAATCTATTTGCATCTAGCAAATTTTCAAAATGAAAAGATGTCTCCTTTTTCTGGCTTTCAGTGGTGACGAAGAAGAAGATAGTACACCTATTACAGCAGGGTAAGGAGAATGCAACAATTTTAGCATTATTTTTTTAAGGACAGAACAACCAGGTAAAATAAGCAGCCTAATTACACAAAGACAAGAAAGTCAGAAAACCCAGGTCTGCCTGCAAAAAAGTCTTTGTGGGGAACAGAAGCTACAAATTCTTACAGAAATTCCTTAAAAATTGTATTCCCCTGTTACTGTGGGCCTGGAGAACTGTGCTGGTTAGTTGCTTTTAGCCTTGGTGCTTTCTCATAGCCTGTTGAGGCAAGCATGAGCCCAAATTGATTAGCTTGGCTTTCAGGTTTAAGAATTTGTGGACAATGCTACTCAAAGCTGATGCAGTATTTATGCACACTCAGTTGGTAAGGGGAAACTCTTACATATCATTCATTACCTTAAGTAGCCCCTTAGAAAGTCAAGGTCCTAGCTCTGGACAACAGAAAGACTTAAAGCCTATAAACCAGAGGGCCAAGCTAATGTGTGGTGTTGTTAGTCCATGACAGGTTAAAGTGTGTGTATAAACTCCTGTTTACTTGTGGGCAAACAGCTGGCCTGTAGGTCTGAACATTTATTCACTTTTTTTTTTAAAGAACCTTCAGGTCTTAAGTATATGGAACATATTTTAAGGTTACTTATATAAAAAGAAATGTGTTTAAAATCTTCTAGTGTTTTCAAGTCATTGGGGAGATCAGTTATCACTAATTTAAAAGTGAAATCTGTACTACTACTTACATTCTCAGAAGTCCCAAGCTACTTCTTCAGGGACTTAAACCTTGAAAAAAAATCTAGTCTAGAAATATTTTGAGTAGTTTTACCTATTGCCTACAATAGAAATACTGAGTAAGAGGTAGATTCACTCTGTTCTTACTTCTTGGTTCTGGAAAGCAGAAGCTGTTTTACTTTAAAAAGTTTCATGATACAGGTCTAGTTTCAGTTCAGGACATACTGAGGAGAGAGAAACAAACCAGAGTTACCGTATTTGAAGAAGGTCATCTATTTACAGAAATGAAAAACTTTTTTCTTTCTTTCTGATGCTGATATTCACTGCTTTCTTCTCTGTTTAAAAAGATTGAACTAGTGGAAACTACTCATTTTACCAACTTAAATCTTATTACAGTAGTAGAGAGTAAATTGCTTTAAATCAAAATGATTGAAAAGACTTTTAGGTCATTGATTTTAATCATTATTTAAATCAACAAACAAGAAACCTGGATTTCAAAACATCAATTTTCAAGTTTTTTACATATGTCATCTATCATTCTTTTTTCCAAAAGAGCCTAACATGGTAACAGAATGCAGCCCTTCTCACTGAATTTGTGCCTTTTAGAGAGAAAGATAACCTAAATATCTGTCTAATAACATATTCTATATTTTAGGAGCCATTTATGCAGATCCTTAGTCTTTTCATGTTGGGGTATTTTTTTGTGTTTTTAATAATAGAAAATGGTAAATGGTGCATTTCTCTTTTGCTAGATAATGGTTTCTTTTTTTACTTGTGGTTTCTGTCAAGCTTCATTAAGATGGAAATTGGAATTCAATTAAAATGGTACAAACGCAGCATTTAAAAATTGTTTATATATATACATTTACTTACTGATTAAATAGAAAAAGTCAATTTTAAATATAAGTTGTTTTGATAAGTTAAATGATTTATTAAACAAATATAGTGCTATTTCTAATTTAGGTCCTGGCCACTGCAACCTACAAGAATATATAATTGATAGAACTGATTTTCTTTCATATAATGTTTATTCAAAAGTTAGGGAAAAAAAGCATGTTTTTTACTTTTTTTTAAAATCCTTATTGCTCCTTAATATAAAATAAGATCATAATTGAGTTCAAATAGTAAAACAAATTGACATTAAGAACACATTCTTTGCATTTGCAGACTGGTTATACTCTCAGAAAAAGACTACCTTAATTTGATTGCATCTGCTTAGCCAGTGGTTTTAAACAATTCAGTGATTTCTTTAACTTTTTTCACAACTGTAATGTCTTGATCATAGATATTTTTGTTTAAAGAAATGTGATTTCTATAAATAATAATGTAAAATTGTAGTATTGTGAAAGTGTGGTCCTTAGCACAGGGTTTTCTTAAATTAATTTTTAATTTTAAAGAGTGTTTTCTTAAATGACATTTACAGAAAACTTTAGTTTAAGATTCAAAAAGCATAAAAAATTATATTCCCAGCCTATACTCCCACACTGCAGCCTCATTTTAGTGGGTCTTAAAAAGGAGACATGTTGAGATTTAATAATGAAATGTCTTCAGAGAGGTGTAAAAGATGAACACAGTTTTTTATTGCTTTAAAACCAAACCAAAGGTATGGTCAAAGAGAACTTGCAGAGACAGGCAGGCTTCATATCCTTGCTGCTTTGCATTGACAGATCAGACTGGGAATACAGTACATGGAGTAGATAAGAAAGATAAGTAAAATGTAAAGTCACTGCATCTAAAGACTTAACTTAAAGCTATGGACAACTAGCTGTGCTTCTTATCCTTATTATCCCACTGCCATGTTCTTTTGTCAACTTTAAACATTTTTATCAGAAAATATGATTATTTAATATTTTAGCCTTATCCCTGTACCTTTATATGGTATATCTAGCTTCAGTGCATTGGATCAGACCATTCAGACTTTAGATTCCTGAGTGAAAGTGTGTTTAAGCTGTATGTGGTCAAAAGGGACCAGCAAGATTTAGCTTCTGCTTTTTTTCCTAATATGTGCCTACAGCACAGTTGATTTAAGTAAGTCTGTTTTGGGAATTGCAAAGCATGGCTACCAAATCCTTGACCAACAGTAGAGATAGTGACACCAACAGGTAGCAGAAATACCACCAGATGACACTGCTGACAGATCTTGTTCTGTCCATCGTAGCCTCTGATACTTTTTTATCCACCTCCTCTAAGCACAAAAGCTAATGAGAAGACTACGATAAAGCACGACATAAGCAGCTACATTATTCTTTAGACTCATTATATTTTGAGTAAAGGAGATGAGCTAACAAAACATGATCATGCAACGTAGAGGAGGCTGAATAGAAAAAAAAAAAAAAAAACTGTAGGAGGTACTGATTTTTTCTTTTTTCCTTTTTTTTTTTTTCCCAAACGGTCCATATGCTAAAACTCACCTATGTTATACTTTCACTCAAATCAGTTCAGTTGCTCAAAATCATAGTCAGTGCTGAGCTTTGTCCTTAGAAATCAGAACGAAAAAGCTGGGGCTTTAAGTCTTGAATAAGCCTCACTTGAGTCCCGGGGCAGATTTGACCTTCTTTTAGAATAAGTCCAAAAGCACAGTATGAACCTGTATCTGGTCTAAAAGTTCAGCTTGGTGCCATGCAAAGGCATTTACCATAAGAAAGGAAAGTATTAAATGCCAGGCACAGAAAAACTTCCTCACTGGAGAAGTCTCCTCTTTCTCTCTTCAAAGATAGTTTTAAAAAATCCTTTACAAATATGTAATGAGTAAAGACCTGCTACTCCCTGTATGTGCTTATGTTCTCACAACTTCAAAAGTATCTCTGTACCTTTGCCTGGAGTCAATTTGTCAAAGGCACAATGAATCTAAGCCTTTGTAGCCTCTTTTGGTATGTAAATGAACTCAATTTTTTCCTATATTCCATTATGTAGATTTAAGTTGTGGTTCTCTGTGCATGTCAGGAAGGCTAAATCTTGTTTCAGTCTTTGCTGAGAGGCTATTCACAGTTGACACAATTACCATAAATATAGTTTTTGGTAACTGTTTTTAGAGGCATAATTTAATACATCTATTCAAATATTAAGGCCCTTATTTTGCATTGACCTTTTCCTCTGTAGCAGCTAAGACCTCAATTTTGACTTCAGACCTATTCATGCAACTCTTACTGAAGTCAGCTGTAGTACATGAGCACAACTGGTGTAGGATACAACTTAACACCCCAAAGACGTGATAACCCATGTATATGATACAGTTTAGGTTATATACATTTAATAATTTTATAATCCCAATATTTAAACTGTAATTGAAAGATAAACTTAGTATAATTCAATTGCTTTTTCTAAGAAAAACATTAGAACTCTCTTCTTCCTAGAATTTTTTTTTGTCTCAGCATTCATGATAGCAAAAATGTGATCATTTTACAGGGAGGCATCCAAAGTTAGACTCACCCTTTTATATATTTACTGTTGATTTGTTGTTTTTCGTTTGATTGTATGTTTTTTTACCAGGAGTGTTAGTATAACACTATTATTCAAAAGATCTGTGGTAGAGGTTGAATGGAACAGCTACATGACTAGATGGCTGACTGTACCCTATGAGTTGGAGCAGGACCACTGCTATTCTACTCTAAATTTATCTCGCAACCTGTAAAGTTGATGAAGATGTTATTTTGTAGAAGAAAGTGAGTTCTGAGAACAAAAGGTTTCCTGCTGATTCAAAAATGGAAGGGCAAAAAACCCTTCTCTTTTTTTCTCTCTTTTTTTTTTAAATCTGTAAATATATTTGATAAAATTTCTACTTTACTTTAGTAAGAGGAATGTCAACTTAGAACTAAATAGAAGCATCTTTTTTCCCAGCAAGAGTAGCCTCATTATCAGATGCTCAAGCAGAATTAGTCTGTGTGGGATACATTTATCCTAAAATGCATCTCTTGTTCTAACATTGTAATTTTGTATTGATTACATAGAAACCACCTGAAATGGTCTGGAAAATGTAATGCTCTACTCTGCTGTTAGCAAACCAGATGAAGTGACGAGTTTCCAGATCAGTAGCAGTGAAAACTCTCCCAACTTATTCTCTCTCTTCCTTCCCCTTTCAGAAATAAGTGCCGTCTGTCCCTCTGCCCAAAGGCACAGCTCCATGCCTATTCCTTTCATTTATCACGAGGGAGATATCCACAGATTTTGTAGTACAACTTGACTGTATTTTGCCTGCAAGTTCCTATTGAACCAGAAGTGTCCAGTGATTTGTTGTTGTTTTCTTTATACAGAGCTCATATAGGAATGATGACAAGGAAACTTTTCTAGGTCACTGTTACTCTGGAAAGAAGGGAACTTTGGAAATTTTGTGGAAAACAACTACAAATATATGAGAATGAAATTTTGGGGAAGATTGGAAAGGTTAGCTAAAAGTATTGATGAGGTTTCAGCACACACTTTAAAATTAAAATTAAATGTGAATTAATATGTATATATGCAGATATTAGTGCATTGGGAAGGGGAATGAGCAATTTTGCCAGAGTTAATGAATTAAAATAATTTTAACTATACAGAAAAAAACAATGATGAGGGCTAGGTGTTTGTCTTAAAAACTAATTAGTGGAGAATTCCTTTTATGAATATATTTGCCATCATTTCATTCATCAGTCAGGATAGGTGAATACATTTCCCACTGTGAATGCTAAGGGCAGTTTCCCAAAAGGGAAAGTAAGTCAGTCGTAAAACTAAGTTTTACAACAAAGTAGCTATGCACTCTTCAGTGTGTCTTTCTAAGTATAGATCAGAAATAAAGCCACATCTGTGATGGCTGAGAACTATAAAGTGGAACTGGATCTATTTTTTTTCCCTGTGGTAGTGCCTAGGTCAGTGCTACATCGGTCTAATGACTTTGCTTCATGCAGCTGGAAACAGTCTCTACACTAGAACCCTAAAATAATTTAAACTTTTAAAGATTCTTTGATTTCCTTAATATTTTAGAGAACAAAGTATTTTTGGTAATAATTTTAAGCTTCAGTATTCTAGTAAAGTGAATATTAAACTATACAACTGTCCAAAAGCACCCTCACTTGCCTGGAGAAAAGGGGGCTCTGGGGAGAACTTATCGCTCTCTGCCTGAAAGAAGGTTGTAATGAGATGGGGGTCAGCCTCTTCTCCCAGTGACAGGACAAGAGGACATAGCCTGCAGCTGCACCAGGGGAGGTACAGGTTGGATATCAGGAGAATTTCTTCATGGAAATGGTTGTAATACATTGGAATGGACTGTCCAGGGAGGTGGTGGAGTCTATCCCTGGAGGTGTTCAAGAAACAACTGGACACGGCACCCAGTGCTGTGGTCTAGCTGGCAAGGTGGCGATCACTCAAAGTTTGAACTTGATGATCTCAGAGATCTTAACCCTAAATGATTCTGTGATTTTGTAAATAAATTCTGGAGAATATTTTTAGTGCTTATTTGTGCTGTTCCGATTTATAAACCATGCTTTACATTTCCGCCTGATGACTGGGTTTTTCACATGAGTAACACAAAGAAGAAGAAAAGTGATTGCTGCACTCTTCATTCTCCCAGAAATGGCCACATCTGGTGGCCTTCAGGGCCTATGAGATTCCTCACTACTCCCTGCCAGAGCCATTTGCAGTGGGATGTCTCTCCTGCCAGTGCTAGATGGCTGCAGTGATCCCATGTCCCCAGGTGCAAAAAGAGGGCGCCTGAGCCTGTACTCCCCATAGACACACACCCCTCCAACCCACCTTCATGCCTCACTTTCCCCACCTTTTGTACTCCCATTAATCATCCTGTCTATTAAATTCTTAGTTCTGCTGCCTCAAATCAGTGCTATTTCAAGCAGAACAGGCAGCAACAGTACTTCTTAGTTCTTGTACTTACAGTGCTTTTGAGTTTATTCTCAAGTATCAGAACTCTTCATGTTCTGAAATAATTTTTCAACACAGCAGAAATTTGTCTGAGATACTGCAAACTTTATGTAAAATTTCAGCTAACCCTGTCCATTGTTCTCTCAATGGTACTGGGACACTCTGAGCTGTGAATGCAGCATATTTATTTGCAAATACCATGAAGTTGTAATCATTGATTCCTTGTATCTGCAGACTCTGCCACTTTCCTCTCTATTCTTTCATCAAGCTGTTTACATATTCTTGGCATTTCTCAAATGTGAATACAATTTTAACTTCCAGATGCTCCATCTTCCCCTGAAAATGCCCAGGTAGGCAGATATGAATTATATCTTCTTTTGAAAATAGATGTGCATCCGTTGCATTGGAGAAATTCCAGTGTCAGTCTTGTCCCACTGGAGGAAGCAGCTGTTCTTCAGGTGAAACTATTAAACTAAGAACAAAAAAGCATTTTATAATGCTATTATGTGTCTGTTTTCTAGCCCAGAAATCTAATTTTTAGCCAATTCCACATCTCCCCGTTTTCCTATGTTTATGAAAATAAGCAGGAAGGGAGATCTTTCCTCTTGTCCTGCAATGTCTGAAAAAAAATTCTGCAGAAGCCTGAATTCCTGGTCTTGTGGGCACACAGGACATAAAAAATATTTATGAATAATATTATGTCCTTGTGTTAAAGATTAGAAGGAAATGGTGAAATAAAAGCTTGTAAGTCCTTAAAAAATTCTCTGGATTTTCTTCCCACCCTAACTACTCATTTTCTCAGTTACCTGGTGGACTGCTTGTAGTTTGCAATGTAACTGAAATCAATCTCCAATCTGCAAAAAAACCCAACCAACCAACCAACCAACCAAACAACCAACCAACCAACCAGAAAAAAAAATAGGTTTCTTTTTTTGCACAAGAGTAGGCATCAAAATAAAGAAAATTTATAAAGTGTGCTAAAAAAATGGAGTCTTTACAAAAGCCTGTGAAGTCCTGGTTGTACACAGTCTTCCTCTTTCTCCTCTGTTCTCATCTTTGAATGCAAGCAGTGCCAAAGCACCTTCTCTTTTAGGGTGTGCTTTACTTATGTAAGTATAAATCAAACATCAGCTGCAACATTAATGCACTTTAAACCAGAATATGCTGTGTATTCTGCAGATAGAGAAATGAAGGTGTTAAAATCTTCAGGCTAAATGGACTTCACAGAGGAATGTCACCCTGTCTTAAAGTTTAGGTTGTAGAAGCATACTGTAAACTTCAGAAACTTCTGTGTATTTTTTAAAGTCTATTTTAATATAACAGTTGTCTCAGTAGTTTCATCATGAAAAAAACCTTTTTTTTCAGTGTGTCTAAGGAATATACAAGTGAGACCCACCTTCCCGTAGATAGAACTGGTTCAAGTCAGTGGGAATGAAAATTCAGCTAATATTTTCAGCTTTTAGAGTGCATTCTCTGCACTCCTATTCTTGAAGACAACATTCAGAGATTTTCCCTGTCTCAGTCCTATTTTTATTCCCCTTTTTGTGCTTACTGTAAACTCTTACATTTGTGGACTCATTGAATATTTCCAGTCAATGACTTTGAAATCGCCATTGTTGCTATTACTAACAACAAAATCCTTGTTGTCTTTTAGGCTTTTGTAGAGAATAATTTCACTTTGTCTAATTATACAATTCTAAGTCTTCAAAAAGTAGATGCACTTACTTAGGCCTTTAATGAATGCTGTCTGCATGAAATTTGCTAAATCTCTGAATTTGGTTTTGGAAAAGATTCAGCTGTTTTCAAGCACAGTCAAGACTATCTATGTCTGCTTTCAATCTTTGTACTTCTTTCATGCTTTTCATTATTTTATTGGAAGAATCAAGGTTTCCTGCTGCATTAAATATAGAAACATTACCTTTTATTCTCACAGTGATTGGAGTGTATTTTCAATCGTTTTGAAAAGAACTAGAACTGTAGTGGTGTCTCATCAACTGAAAAAGAAGAGTACATATTCTATGTGAAAAAGCACATTTTTTAGTCCTTTATTAACTTTCAGTACTTCTCTGATTTACTTTGTTTAAAGAAACATAACTTTTGTTTTGGCTTTCCAACTTGCTTGAATGCCAGGGCATTAAAAAGGGAAGATGAGGAAATAATAAATTATTTTATTCTTCATTGATTTTATAACCAGAATTTAATGAACAATTTTTCTGGACATAGATATGAATAATATGAACATCCAAACATACAGACTATTAATTTTCTGTGGATGTCTTGTAGAAATACTATTTTCATGGCTTGTATGCTTCTGAAGGTATCATCAGAATTTATTCTGTATAAAATCTGCCTGCCAAAATTTCCGCTATATGAATCTGCAAATGCTTCAGCACTCTAACTCTTTATAATCTATACTTCCTTCTGCAAAAGAAGTAGCTCCTAACTAAAGGTGACGTGAATTGAAGTATAAGTTTGGAAAGAAATACACTGTGCATTATACAAATCTTGACAATATTTTTCCATGACAAATAGATCTTACACTTTCTCGTACATGCAGACTTGTTATCAACATTTTCAACACTTGATCATGGGACTTTAACAAGCCCTTGATGGTTGGTGGTCTTCTGTGTTCATTTGTGTAGTGGATTACTAGGGAATAGCACCCTCTGAGGAATAAATACCAAAGTGACTCTCCCAGGCTGTAGTGCTCCAGGTCTGAACATTTCTGGAAATGGAATGAAGAAAATCTAACTAGCCTGCCTATTTGGTGTCAAGGAAAATGTTACAACTCTCTCTTATAAAACATATCTCATGGATGTCCCTTAAAAACTGTACTCCTCCTGCCCTGATCAGCAAGTTGAATCGAAATGAACTGTTGATCTGGACTGTTGGTAAAGCTCAGCTGTATATCAGACTGATGTCTTATTTAAGTCTTGTCTCAGACAAACCTTTTGTCACAGTTTCCAATGATGTAAGAATCATAAAGACACTTCAGCTTTTCTCCACTTACCTGTCAGAATTACCCTTCCTGTTCAGGTCCTGAGGAGTGCAGGGAATGCTGTGCAGTATGTAGGTAGAGTTCTTTAAGAGTATCATCCTATACAGCTGATTTCGCAATTCCTATATGACACTTGTCCTAAAGTCTAAATAAAGCACTACCTTAAACAAACAAATGAAAAAACCCCCAAAAACTAACCAACCAACCAAAACAAACAAACAAAAAACTGAACAAAAAACCCAACAAAACAAAAATAGCAAGTGTAGTACAATGTCTTATGGCCTTCCTCTATTTAATGTTAAGAATGTTATTCATTATTAATCATTCAATTATATTAGATGTATTTTGTGTCTGTTCTTGTCTTCCACTGTAATAGTTTAATAGCATTGTGAATGTATTATAGTTTTGGGGACATGAATTGTATTAGTGAGTGAAAGATTATCAGTTAGATGACCATAAGAATATAGTAAATGTAAGCTGTAAGGATGAAATATTGACTGTAAAGTTAGTGTTCATTTTCAATAGATGTGAAAGTATGCATTTTTTATTTATTAGCACTTACATAATTACAGTTGAGGCTGCACTCTATTGATATAATAGAAAAGGAAATTAATAAAGAAAGGGTAGATGATGAATAGGCCTTTGACTAGAATATAACAGCCAGCAAAATCTTGCAAACATGTAGGCAGGATAACTAAGTAACTCTCGAAAGCTTTATTAAAAATTTAGAAAGGACTATCAACTTCTACATCTGCAGAGGACATCTCTATGTCTTTTCATTATACTGGCAAAGTTATGAGTTGAAACTGCTCTATTAATACTAAAGAAATATCAGACAATTGCTTGAAAGTTTCCTGGAATGAAAAAGCAGCAGTAGCTTCTGTATTCTTAGAATCCAAGAAGGAAATAGTCAAGAAATGTTATACATATGCTGAATGTGTATTAAAACCCTAAGAAAATGGCTGAAGACAAACAACTACACTCGTGGGAAGCCTGCATTATGCTCAGGAGCAGTGAGCCAGAAGTTAGGAGATTCCCATTGCTTCTTTTCTTCAGAGTGAAAATAACATGGCCCTTCATCAGTGTGAACTGGAGGTGATGCCTTAGGATTTTAGTTTTTATATTTTTCATATATTTGTAATTCTTCAAAGCTTTAGTGTGTAACTCTAAAACTCCATATAGACTGCTAGCTACTGTTCTCCCATTTTGGTCAGACAAAACAATTCTTCTCTAGGCCTCAACTTCAAGGACACCTTACTGTCTCAGGCCCCAAAATATGTAAACAAAAGTGGATCGGGGGGAACAAACTTAGAATAAACAACTTCATTACCTAAAGTTGTAATTGGAGGATTAACCCCTGCTATGCAAATGGACCAAGCTTATAAAAGTATGAAAAACTCATGACTGGTTGTCCGTTTTTGGGTGTAGCCCCTGGCGCTCTGACTGTCCAAAGTGTACCTGAAGGTCCTTCAATAAATATACCCACCCTTATCCTCTTAATTTTGTCTAGCCCCTGTTTTTAGGTAGCCCCATCAAGGCATCAGATGGAGGATATATATTAGAATACGTAGGGCAAAAAAATCCAGATTTGAAGAACTACAAAAGTACACAAAACACAATTGCACACTTTGAATGTGACCAGAGACTATGCCAATATTTAGTAAATAAGAGAACATTGTGTTTATATGGACCTGTTTGAGCATCATTAGAAAACTTCTGAACACAGGACAGGTTGTCTGGAAAACAATGCCAGCTATCATCTCCATTTCATCGATATGAAATAAAAGGGTTTTTCTGTTGGATGGAAAACATTGGGACAAAATTAGGACAAACATGCATAAGCATCCTTTTCATGGCTGAACTTCAGGCATAGGTATGCAACTTTGTTCTTGTCTTTTCCTATCCCACCAACAGTCAGAGATCAAAGTGCAAAATAACAAAGGTCGAGGCAAGATGCCAGGAACATTACAGAGGTCCTGCAAGTGTCTGATGCTCATGCAAGGCGCTCAAGCTGGGTGGAAACTTTGCAGCACCTGCTGTTACTGTGGGCTAGGAATATTGGAGCTGCATGGATCTGCTCTACTGAGAATGTGGGGAGGTGTTACAGCTTGTGAAGGATAGCTGAATGGTTTTGTGATGACTTTATACATGTTTACAGCAGATGCCAAAGATTAGTTGATTTAGAATCCATGGGAGGTAATAAGGAAACTATCATTCCAACCAGGTCAAAATTTTTCCTTGATGTAGCTCACTTTCTGTTCCAGTTAGCAATAATAACATCGAGGGCCCACCTCAAGATAGTGTTTTTTTTTAAACTTGAAATAAAATCTTTTGAACAGTACTGAGGCAAAGCTTTAATATTATGAAAGCTTTTGAAACTGATCATCTCCTTAAAATAAGTGGAAAGGTTTTCATCTGTTCTAAGATGCATCACTGAGTTTTGAGGTCTGCTCTGCTGAAGTCTGCTTACATGTTAATTAATGTTCCACTGCCAAATTAGGCTGAACCTTATGTCTAATGTTATAAAGCAGACACAGGAAATGAGAGAGGTGAAGTCCAGGAATATTCACATTCCAAAAATGTAAAGAAATGGATTCCCCATCCATACATAGGGCAGAGAGTTCCCCAGAAAGAGTAACTCGGACATTTCAACAATTTTTTTTCATTTTTATGCTAATGCTTACTAGAAAAATGCAATGAGAGTAAATTAAAATTAATGATAAATTTGCAATGTTCTGTGTTGCTAAAGAGTTTAGAGTCTTATGAGGAGCTGAGGGAACTGGGGTTATTCAGCCTGGAGAAAAGGAGGCTCAGGGGAGACCTTATTGCTCTCTACAACTGCCTGAAAGGAGGCTGTATCCAGGTGGGGTTCAGTCTCTTCTCCCAAGTAATAAGCAATGGGACAAGAGGAAACTGCCTCAAGCTCTGCCAGATGAGGTTTAGGTTGGGTATTAGGAAAACATGTTGTCATGAAAAGGGTGGTTAAGCACTGGAACAGGTTGCCCAGAGAAATGGCGGAGTCACCATCACTGGAAGTCTTTAAAACGTGAGGGACATGGTCTAGTGATGGCCCTGGCAGCACTTGGAGTTAACAGTTGGGCTCTGGATGATCTTAAAGGTCTTTTCCAACCTAAAGGATTCTCTGATTCTATGCTCTGCCCAAAAGTGTGTAGTTTTAATTTCTTTTCTAGAGTTTGGAAACTTATATTAAGATAATTTTACAAATATGTCTCTCAGTAGAGAATAATTTTTAATTCACATATATTACAAAGACATAAGCTTATACTTAATGTATTCTTCCTGGTTTGGGTTATGTGTTTAGAAGCTTAATGTAAGTAGGGTAAAAAATTATCTTAGACAAAATCTATACAGATAGATTTTTACAATAAATCATATTCTGCTTTAGAAATCATTTAATTTAGGGAATATTTTTACTTTATCTGTCACTGAATATGTTTAAAGGACTGTTAGCCTACAAGTAAAACTTTCATGTGAATAATTTTCAGAATTAAGATGTCACTTCTCTGAGTCACTTAACAACTGAACCATGGATCTAAGCTCTTTTTTCCTTTCCTGAGGCCTAAATCCTATATTATAAACATCTTCCTTGGTATTATATCTTTTATATGGATAAATTTTTTCATTTTTAAAGACATAGAGAAAAAGCTATTTTTTTAAATTTTATAGTTCAGCAGATTTTCCATATACATCAGAGCAAATACTCAAAAGGTAAATTTGCATTCCATAGTTTCTTTTGCTAAGTAGTAGTGGAGAAGTATGGAACTGTACTTCCTTGTGCATAGATTTTAATCCAGACTTGCCCATAATTTCAAGTTTTATTTTATATGCCACATGAATATCTCCCTTCCTAATGAGGAATATTTCTAGAAATTGTTACAAAGATTGGCTCAATTTCTCAAGCTAGATAATGTAGCAAGATAATCTCTTCTTGCATTTACCACTGGGATAAATTAGAGACCCGAATCTCATATTTGTCTGGTCTGTTGAGATCTTTATTATTACACCTCGTCTACTCTGCAGAAATCTGAAGAGGTGTATTAGGAAGATTTAAATTGTTGGTTATCTCTAGCCCCTCATAATAAATGAGGAGGGCTTTGGACCTGATATCCAGGTCACAGAAGCATGAGTCCCTAAACCAATCTTTAGGCTATTCATTATGTTTCTAAGTAACTCTTTCTGTTTTTTTTTTTTGTTCAGAATGTAACAGTGTGAAAATTAGCAGTATTAGATATTCTCTGGACTTAGGTGTGGGTACAAGACAGACTCATTAATAGGCTCATTTATTGTTAATTTGTTTGTGGGTAAAATTCAGGTGTTGCTCACAATTTCTGAAAAGTAGTCATGACCTTGTCCTGCAGACAGGTGTTGATTGATTTGGGCTGGCAGGAGGAAGGATGAAGAGCATGGCTACAGTTATTGAAGGAATTTTGTTTTTTCCTCAGGTAACCCTCAAAGAATCCTAAATCTTCTTTTTTTTTCAGTGTGTACATGAGGTTCCACAAAAATATCTGCATAACAAGTAAAAGAGAAAAGATATCTAGGGCTCCGTACCTGTACATGAATACTATGTAGTGATCTTTTCTCATCAAATTTAAAATCCTGAGTAAAATGGATTAAGATATGGCTAAATTATGGTAGCTGGTTCAGGAATAAGTCTCAATAGTCTCAAAAACCTCCCATTTTTCCAGATTACCTAATACTGATTTGAAATAAAGTTTTCTTCTAAGATGTGATCATCTGGCACAATATTCTATTAAAGAAATCTTTGAAAAATAGTGTAAAGATTTCTCAGCTCTTGATAATTTCAGAGTACATGTTAGATGACAGGTGTGTTGTGAATATGAACCCTCAACAAAGATCAACTGTTCTCACTGTGACAGCATAGCCTACATGTCTCAGCTGCCCTTAGAGATCATGCCTTTTTCCAAATGAAGATTAGAGATGAATGAAATTGTTAATTTAGTCGATCAAGGTTAAACTTCCACTTCAAGTTATGATTTTAGGGATTGTTATTGCAAAGAGAAAATGATGAAACACACCATTGATTTTTATCTAAACACTGAATTCTATTCATCCGTGTCAGTTCAAGATCCCTCTTGTGCCCTAAAACTGAAAAGATATTTTCTAAAAGATTCTTTCACACCAAAAACAGAAGAAAAGAAAAAAAATAACCCAACCCAAACCCAAAGCCTTCAGATGAACCATTTCTATAATGATTGCCACCGCTTCCCAGAATTCTTTTCTTATTGGAACACACACTGAATGCAAGGAGCATATCAGAAAGAATTTTGAGTTTACATTTCGATAGGAACATAACTTTAGAAGCAGGTTTCAGAAAACCTCATTTCCCTATTATCTTAGGTGCCTATATAGTGGTCTTGCCTTTAGCTATTCTGTAAGCATACAGATGGAGTACTCTCATATTTATTAGAAAATAACTCTCTTGACAGAAGATAGACCTTGGTTCATCTGTTCACTACAGCTAACTACTGTCTCTTGGGAAATTGGTTATAGTATTTTGTAAGCCACATAACAGTTTTCTTTAGCAGCTTGCTTTCAGTTTTCTCTCTCACACACAGCATGACCCATAATGTAGTTGCAAATTGCCATTTACAGGTGAGATATAACAGTGACATAGATGACTAACTTGCCACAGGCACTTATTTTAGTTTTCCCCTTCTGTCAGACGAGAATTTTTTGTTCTAATTTTTAACAAAATTTTTCAAATAATTATATTTGTACTGCATAACTCAGTATTGCAATTTCTGTTTGCTAAAAACACCTTCATGTTCTGTGTCTGGTAAATCACCTGTGACCAAATTTCTTCAATGTGACTTAGGAGTATATACGTTCAAACTGCGCATGTGGTGAACTCCATATTTGAGTGCTGTAGTGCCTGGGTGGCTCCATATGGAAGAGTTGTCAGACTTGCAACAGGAAACACTGCTTGCACCATAACCTGCAGAGAGTATAGCAAATTATTGTTAGAACTACTTTGGTTTTCAGAGTCTGTGCATGTGAGTCCATTAAGACATATAAAGTTGGTCCAACCTTCACGGTCAGGTTAGCTTGGAATAAAAGAAATCAAGCAAATAATCTTATTAACCATTCCTCAATACACTTATTTGAGAGAAAATAGTAGCTCCATCAGAGGAAGCACAGATCTGGAATTGTCTTTACAGAGTTTCTTTGTACTGGTAGACTTGTTCAGAGTGAAGATAGGTGTGTGTGTAACCTACAATTTATTCTAGTAACTTTCAATATTTATTAGGACTATCATCATTTTACAGATGAGAACAGATTATTTTTTTTTCAACACTAAAAAATAAGTCAATGGTCTTTTTCTAATCCCTTCTGAATATTTCAAGGATGTGTAGAGTTGAGTTTTCAAAAAACTATTAAAAAGGGGACTGCATACAGTGCTCTTGCTTCAGAAGGTCCACTGCTACTTAGAGATAAATGGCACTCATTTTTCTCCAACCTTCATTTTGACATTTTAAAAGATAAGATGTACCTCTCAGCTTAGATCAACTCAGAAGTGTGTCTAAATATCCCTTTGGCATCTCTTTCTGAAATGTCAGATTGCTAAGATGAACGGGAAGGTAAAACCATTTACTGTTTCAGAGCACCAATTTATTTCCAAAGAAAGGAAGATATTGCTAACGATCAATAAAAAAATTCATAGGTGGAACCAAACAAATAATGGATTTTTCAGGCTGCTGGTAGTTTAGGATTGAGTGTTCAGAATTCAGTTGTGTTCTTATCTCATCTGCATACTGAGAAGATGGAAATTAAACGTTTGATTTTTTAAAAAAACACATTTCTAAGACAATGTAAAAAACATATCAAACTGAAGAGATACTTCAAAGAGAAAAATGTAAATTTCTAACTTTCAGAACATGAAAAGGTGAAGTCTGCTGCCTTTTGGAAAGAAAGCAACTCAGTGTCCCTTTGCCATATCTTAGTATCTAGTTTAAACTGCAGTAAATGACATTTCCCATGTTCTTATCAACTACACATCCTCCAGTTTTGATTTTATAAAATAATTTATCCTATTTTTATTATTCTTCACTCCTGTGGTCTGCTAAATTCTCAAGAAATTACTGCAAAAAGTGATATAGTTGTAAGCAAAATGATCTGTAAAATTTCCCAATAAAACCTGTCATCTTTGAAACCTTGTCCTTAGGTCATCCCTTACTATTATTTTAAAAATAATTTCAGGTGTGAATTATTGCAGATAGGTTCAGAGTAAAATCAGTCATATAAGACTAACAGCACAGAAGATCTTTTAACTACTACTAATGCCTTCTGTGTCTCAGGTACTTAAATAATCAGAATAATGTAAAAGCTTGCTGAATTGCTTATGCACACAGGAAAAAAATCCCACAGAGCAGAAGGTTAAAGTTCATATCAGCCTAGAATTCTTTATAGGCAGTTTTGGAGTGAAGACATTTTTACACTTCCTTGCTAAGTTATGAGATAAGATTCTTCTGCTTAATTTGAAGTGTCAACCAATGCTCTACTAGAATATGAAATTCAAACATGAAAGGAAACATGAAAATTAAGCTCCAAATCTCTGAAGTTCAACTTTTCAAGTGATTTGGGGTTCATCTCGCATGAACTTTCAGTGGGATGTGTGCACCTAAATCCTTCAGATATCTGCTGACCAAACCAGGCACTCTGAAGCCAAAGGTTAGAAGTGTATCAGCTGAGAGGGAGTTAACTTATTTTGCTGCTGGCTGTATTTTAAAGCACAGTGTAATTTAGGTGTGGCTGACGCTGGTTTTCACTTCTCCTCGTTGAAGTTCTCAGATTGCTTCAAGACATCTGTACAAATAGGTAGATTCTTCATATGTAATTTATCTAATTCTACATTTCATACCTTGGCCTATTCCAGAACAAGCAATAGCTATTATTAATATTTCTTCAACAGGACTCAGTGATGCATTCCTGAAAAAGCAATTTTCTTTTCTGCAGGGGAAATCTGATTGGAGCAAAGAGACCTTTTTGCAGTTACATACACTTGTTCCTTTTCAAAATCTTCTGATGATCTTTTTATCAGTTACACTGGTTGCTAGAGCAAATTGATTTTCCCAGCTGTGCTTCCCAGACTTTCTTCCCTACTACCCCATTCCATTCTCTGAGATTCTCTAGACAAACCATCCCCAATTGCTACTGCTTGAATTTCTCTCCTTGATCAGGAGGGAAGCAAAGTCCAGGTTGCCCTCAGGGGATTCTGACTCCTTTTGTAGAGCAAAGGTCCAAATCCATCATTTGACTCTGCATGGCAAGGAGTTAACCATGTATGCCAACTTCTTACGGGGTACAACACAAAAGTGTTTCTAAGGCAATCTTTGTAGCTGTCCACAGGAAAGAAAAAAATCAGATACATGTGTTCAAGTTATTTTAGCAGGTGAAAAATGAAGATTTGAAAGTATCTTGTCTTTTTCAGCAGCTACTGGTTGAAGAAAAAGTTTTAAGTTCAAGCATTAAATGCTTAGACTCTACCCTGCCAATATACTTGCTCAGCATTCAGGGATATGAAATAAAGAAAATTCCTGAGTCAGAGATTGTATCTTCATATTGAAAAGTCTTTTTCCTTACTTGTAGTTGCCCAGTCACTCCTGCAACCTGGCTGTACATCACCGGAAAGTAATTTTCTTATCATACATCTATGGAAGCTTCTAATTAGTATTACTTAAACTATTTTCTTCAGAGATTCTTTACCTTTTTTCCACAGAGCACATGGTAGTACCATATTGTATCTGTACTAGGTTTCCATGGAAATATTTTGGTAGTGGGGGAGGCTACAGGGGTGGTTCCTGAGCAAAGCTGCCAGAAGCTTCCCCCATGTTTGACAGAGGCCAATATCTGATAGCCCCAAGATTGGCCCACCACTGGCAAAGGCTGATTCCATCATGATGAGAGTAGCATGTCTGAGATAAAATATTTAGGGGAGAAATAAAAAAACCTTCAACCAGAGAGAGGAGAGAGAGAAAGTGAGGGGAACAGCTCTGCAGAGCCCAAGATCAGTGAAGGAGAAGGTGCTTCAGACACCTGCAGCCTATGGTGCAGCCCATGCTGACACAGGCTGGCTCCCTGCAGTCCTACAGAGGAGCAGATATTCACCTGCAGCCCCTGGAGGACTCCACAGCAGAGGAGTGCACACAGGAGGCTGTGACCCCATGTGAAGCCCACGCTGGAGCAGGCTCCTGGCAGTAATTTGACTCTCTGGGGAATCAATGGTAGAGCAGCCTTTTCCTGAAGGACTGCACCCCACAGAAAGGACCCACATTGGAGCAGTTTGTGAAGAGCTATAGCCACGAGAAGGCCTCAAGTTAGATAAATTCATGGAGGACTGTGTCCTATGGGAGAGACTCTGTGCTGGAGCAGGGGAAGAGTATGAGGAGTCCTCCCCCTGAGGAAAAAATGTAGCAGATACAACACGTAATGAACTGACTACAGCCCCCATTCCCTGTACCCCTGCACTGCTCCAGGGAGGAGATAGAAAAAATTTGAAGTGAATTTAAGAGAGGAGTTGAAAGATTTAGATTCTATTTCTAATTACCTGTTCTGATTGATCCAGCTAATTTCCCTAAGACCAGTCTGTTTTGCCTATGATGGTAAATGGTGCCTGATTTCTCCCTGTTCTTATCTCAACCACAAGCATTTTATTATGTGTTCTCTCCCCTGTCCAGGCAAGGAGAGGAGTAATACAGCTTTGGTGAACACCTGGCATCCAGCCAGGGTCAACCCACCACAGTATCCTAAGAAACTGCAATTATTGCAATCCCAAAATGAATATCACATGTGTCATGGGTTAGCAAAGCTACAACATGTTAACATACAGCATTAATGGTTTCTAGATTTCACCCTGTAGTATTTAGAAGTAGTAGTGCTATTTGTATTAGTTACTGATCCTGTACGAAGTACACAGTTTCTTTGGACTAATAATGAAATGGCTTGATAGAAACTATCTTTTCTTCTAAAAACTGCTTATTGAAATTGATGAAACTAAAAGATTGGTGTACATAATTTCTTGGACAATGAATAAAAAGATTAATACTATCTACTTCTTTAAATTATCAGATGTACTGTATTGATCAAAAATAAACCCAATACAGATATAATAACAGAAAAGGAAATTAAAAAAGTACACAGTACCAACCACCATAATAATTATAAGTGCCTTTTCTGAATCCAATCATTCAGCTAATTTTCATACACCATCCGCTCCATATTCCATAGTCTCTATTCTATGTCTTTTGTCATGTAGAATTAGTTTCTGCATAATGTCTAGCCCTGTTTTCCACATTTCATAAAGAATATTACATTTTTATAACTATCAGCCACCAATAAAACTGCATATGTTCTCTCATATGCAGTCCCAAGCACAGCTTTCTAAGCCTCTAGTCTGCAGAAAGACTATTTTAAATCTGAGAAGTTTGTGAATATACACGATATGTGTTGAGAGGTTTTTCTCTTTGCACTTTAATTATATAAACAGTAAAGCAACACTTCAGTACATTGTGTGATGAATTTAAAAGTGTGTAAATTTTGGTATCAGTTGTGAAACTCCATTTATTTATTTTTTCCATTTAGTTATTCCAGTGGCATTCATTCATTCATATGTACGGGGATATAATTCAATACAAAAGAGAAGAAATTGCTGAATGTCAGTTATCTCAAGAGAAGATTTATGCTGCATCTCTAAATAAAGTGGCTTTTCTTAAAATTGTCACATTTCTGCTCAAAAGCTTGCAGAAGCTTCTTGTAGAAGACCTACACTAGGTGCCCACCACACATTTTTGGGCTGCACTGTAAATCCTTGTCCTACTCACAGTCTGTTGCAGATAATAGTGAGAGAGACGAGCTTTCAAAGATAAGCTGGATTTGCCTGTGTAAGTTGTCTTTCCCTGTTCTATCTCCTTCTCTGTGTTAGAGACAGTCTTGCCTGTATGTTTCCATGTATGTCCAATAGAAATCCTGATCCATGGTAGTGGATCTAGCTAAGTTTCTGACTTACTGAAGTTTACCAGGTCTACAGTTCTTCCACAGAAAATGGTTTTAAATCCACTGTAATTGCACATTTTAGCAGTATTTGGAGAAGACTAAAAGGTTTTGACCAGCTGCAGTGATCTTGCTTTTTCTCCTCTGAAATATTCTGCACTCTGTTGCTTGTTGTCCTGTATCTGCATTTTTGGTGCCTGGTGCTAGCCAGATAAGATGATAAAGGCTCTCTGTTCAGTGTATACAGTGGGTCCTGAGGATCCTTCTCTCTTTTCAGCATTTTTTTTCACATAAATGTATAAACAAGACAAATACATGAAAAAAGTCATTAGGTCACTTCAGGAAAAAATATTATTACTAATATTTTATTCTAAGATACTAATTATTAGCCACGTAATTAATTCTGTCTTTTCCTTTCTGTTCGTATAAGCCAAGGGAGACCCTTGTAGACATTAAAACAGGAGGATGTCATAAGTAAGGCATAAGTATCACCTGAACAACAGGTGGAGGTGTAATCCTTTCTTTTGGTAGAAATCATTTTCCCCACATGGGGAAAGAATGACTATTGTGATGCCTGTGGGTCTGTGGACTCACTAAGGGTGATGCGCTGAGCTTGAAAAACATGCAGCAGATTATCTTATATCCATTGCCCAATTCTTCACTGAAGGGTTCTAATCCCTTGTCCTCTTCTCCCTGAGGTACCCTCCCTACTGTAGGCTGAGACTCCTGCCTGCCTCGTCGCAACAGTGGTGGATTGATAAGGTCACCAGGTTAAAGCCCAAGGCTTGAGCTGGTGCTTAACATACACTGTCGATTTACACAGCCATTTTTTTCTCTTTTCTGCTTCCTTAATTAGTATTTAAATATTCCAAGTGAAGTGGAATAGGTCAAACAGGAGCCATTAACGACCTGAATCCAGAATACTCTATAGCCTACTTATTGGAGTGTTCATCTGGGGAGTAGAACAGACAAGTCAAAATCTGCCAGCTCTCTCATTTAGAGCAGACTGTGCTGAGGTTTCTCACATCCCAAATGCATTGCCCTAGCAACAATATTATTACTTAAAAGTGAACAACCTCTTTTTTTAGTATCATGACTAGCCCTCTGCTTTTAATATGCCTAGCCATAAAAAGGCATTGCACATTAAATATTTTACCTAATTTTTTTGTCCTATTGGCAGAATAAGGTTGTTATACATAAAATAGTTATGAAGTAACATAAATACAGAAAATTACTCTTTTAAACCTGAATGAGTCTGAATGGAATAGGTTTATTTATTGGCTTTGGAGGCTTTGTTTTGTTTTGTTTCATTTTTCTACCAGAGTAGTAGAAGGTATAGCAGTTGAAATGTAAAATCAAGTATCCATCCTTAACCATGGACTCCTATGCTTATTAAGCCTTAAGGAGATTATGCCTCAGCCCACAAATATGAAGAGTATTTTACTGAAGCTGCCAGGACTACAAGCTCACTTTGGACTCTGAAAGTCACATGGTGTCCTCAAAGTTGTCACCAATTGTCAAGGTTTATTTATGCTTACAAGACCTTATGGGTCTTCAGACTGTATTCTAAGTGACAACTCTGAAACCAGAGAAACAGTAAGAATCTCAGAGTTTTAGCTGTTTAGAATTTAGCAAATCAATCTGTTGATGTAAAGGTGACATTTGTGACCTGACGGGGTAGTCCCGTGTGCATGAGAAATTGTGATGTGCAGTCAGAGATATATATCCCTGGAGTAATCTTTTTATAGAAATGTATATATAACTTTTTAAAGTTCCTATCCTCATTGAAAATCAATAGCAATCACAACCCAAAGTGCCAAGAGGCTCTAGCAGACATGTGGCGGTGGATTAAAACTGGATGGCTGAAATTGTAGCAGCCTTCAGCTGCACCTTCCACTCCTGTGATGGATGTTGTCTCTCCCAAAGCAGGGACAACTGATCCACTCATGAATCTCCTGATCTACTGCAGTGCTCATCAAAAGGAAACTTACTTGGATTCAGACTGGCTGTAATACAGACGCTGAAATTTGTCTTAAAAGAGAAAATGTTTATTATATGGACGAAAGGAATACCTAGAAAAATTTAGCAATCAGATTTTAACCTGCTACTGAATGACCTCTGCTAATTGTAAATGTAGAACTCAATAGGCTCCATTGGGTGATTTCAAAACAACAAAAATTCCTGTCTTTCTCATTCCCCTACTGGGCACCTGAAGCCCCACTGACCTCTTGGGCAGGAGCTCTGCCTAACTTTGTCACTTTTCTGAGAAAAAGAAGAATCATTCCTGGTTGAAGTGATGGAAACATGGTATCTACATCCTTTTTTTATCTGTTGTCTACCTCTGTAAATATCATCACTGAAGGTTTGGGAAGAAAGTGATCACTGGTAGGAGATGCACAGGAATGAACAGAGCACCTAGACATCCTGAAGCAAGAAACAGGCAGAGAAAAGCATGAGGATAACACCTTGGGTACTACAATAATAGAATGCTTGTAGAGAGAGGGCAATCGTTTATTTCCTCTTCTTTTTGGAGTCATGAAATGGTGGTGGTATCAATATACAATCCACCTTATATGAGATTATGTAGCAGCAAACAATGTTTTTCTCAAGAGTCTTCAGATAAAATCCTCCAGCCAATTTTGTTAATATAGGTATCTAGGGACAGAAAAATCTAATTTCTATTTGCTTTAAGACATTCCACCTAGGTTTGTTTTTTTTTTAGGCAGTTCCAACATTACTGTCCTGCAGATTTTTCCTGACAGTCCCGTGAGGATGTCTTTGATAATGTAAAGCATTTAAAACAACACTGGAGATCTTTTTTAGGCCCCTGAATCACACTGCAAGCACCTGTATCAGGAACCTCCAGCAGTATAACAGTATATTCTTAGCTTGACTTCCAGTCAAATTTTTTTTTACTCACACTTTAATGAATGCAATGACAGTGATTTTATCGTATAACATCCTGAGTTTTTAAGGGGAAATCTGACTTGACTACATCAACAGCCAAAATCTTGCCATAGATCACCTAGCCTACTTGAGCTTTGTCTCTGCAACATTGCTCTGATTGATAAGTCATTGGTTACTATTTCCTTCACCAAAGACACATGGTGGCCTGAGTATGAAAAGTTAGATGTACTAAATAGGAAGGAACTATTTTTGCATTGCAACAGACCTAGAGGAATGATCCTTTGACTGGTAATTATAAGTCTGTATCTGTATACACACATAGAGCTTTAATTGCTTGTATTATAACTGCAAATATCTGCCAATAGGATGTCCTTGAAGACATGCTGTGGTACTAATCAGATTTGTCAAGATGAGACAGTACCTTTCTATTCTGTCTTACACATCATAAACTCTGACTGATACCCCCAAGAGGAAAAAATGCATAATGTGTCATTTATGACCTGTTACATGCACAAATTACTTGTATCCTGTATGCAGTAGGATAACAAAATGCTATTGATTTTGAATTTGACTTAGGAAGATGATCTTTATTGTTAGCTGTCATTTGGCAGATTTTTCTTCCTTCTGTGAAATGTTTGATCTAAATTTTTTTTGTTTAGATAAATGGAAACAGTGATGGCTTTATAATATTTTTTGAAAATTGTATATGTTCTATCCTAGGGGATAGACATTATTTATAAGGAGAATAAATATTCTATAAATAATACTAAATTTCAAATAAGTAACAAAACCCATATAATATGCCAATCTTGTTTTGCTCTTACAATACTGCTGTGTAACAGAGCAGTTTTCCAGGACTTGAATCAAGGCTCTGATCAGCACCAGGATCCTTGGGCAGAAGCAAACTTAAAAGGCAAAGCTAAGGGAATTACATATTAATACAATGCACTTCATAATAAAATAAAAGAATTCTAGAACAGATTGGGGTATGAATTTGAAAACTCAACAGATATGACAGATTAAGAGTTAGGGAACCTATTCCACCAAAATTGTCCTTCTCAGTTCTATATGATTTTGTCAGATACATAAAGGGCCATTTCAGTATCACTCTAGGATATTGTGTCAACATTCTACAGAAAAGGAACAAAACTAGTATTCATTAGCATAAGGATTGGAAGATTTGTTTGGGTAAAATAGGAACAGAAAAATATATGTATGTGTTGGTAATATTAAGGATCTTATAATTTCTTCTTTTATTTCTTTAAGAATATAAATGTTGTGATTCTCAAAGAGAGTCTAAATACATGATGTGATGGCAAGGTTGAAAAGTCCTCAACAGCCTGTACCTTAGCTCCAGCCATAGTTTCTGAGTGCCTATTTGTCATTTTCCATGTCAAAAGTGAAATGAAATCTGATCACTTTAGAGCAACACTGTCACAGAAAATATCAGTTTTATAGGTTGTATCAATTGTGATAGAAGATAAGTGAAAAGCAAAGATCTGTGCAAATCAGGTGTCACCTGATTCCTTGAAATTTTAGACATCTGTGTGGGAAAGGGTCCCTTAAATCACTGAAATTAATTTGGAAAGTTGGTTTCAACAACCAGACCAAAACCACATGTAATATATCTTTGAATATTTTAACTGTAGCATACAAGTAGATGTTGTAAACTAAGTGGAGATACTGTGGTCTTCTAATAGTTTGAACTGTGCTGTTAGGAATACTTTTACCATTGTTATTGTATATAATGGAAAAAAAATACCTTCCTAGGTTGTTTAGGTTATAAAATGTCTTTTATGAAGAAGGTTAATTTGAGAATTTTCAAATATGGTTAGGTTTCAGGTACCCTTGTTTTGGTTTGTGTCCAAAATTAGCATTTTTAATACCTCAGGAAGAAGTAGGTTAAGTCACTATTGTTACTGTCCATTGCACAGTTAATGTGTGTCGGCTGCTCACTCAGCTAAGTAGCACTTACCTTCCTACCAGCTTTTTAGTACCAAACCTATGCTTTCTGGAACCAAATCTGCTTTGTCATTTTAACTCTTGTTTCTTAGGCAATTTTTTCATTAAGTGAAAAGTTCCACAAACAAAGGTATTTAAAAATCAGCTACAATCTTATTTACAACTTTTAAGGTTCCTGAACATGGAAATCATTTGTTAGATGAAATGAAGTATCCATATTTCTATTGCTACTGATACATGTCCTTGACAGCAGAATTCCAGCCAAACCCCAAGTGGCGTAGGTGCATTAGCTCCATTAAAGTCAATGGAAGTTCACTTAATCACATCACCTGAGAATCTGGCCTACGGCCCGTAACAAGACAATCCTTTGGAGGGTAATAATGTTTTATGCTTTCATCAATCACTCTCCTAGGCCTGTAGCTATTTGTGGCAAACTAAAATACGTCATATTATAATCAAAAAGGCTGGTTGTGACTATTTCTTCCAGAAAGTGCAAGAACCTTTTTTTAGTAATACAACATTTATATTTATTTTAAACATACTGACTAAAAAACAATTTCAAAACAGCATTCATGTTCTTGGTTCTAAGCTCCAAATTGTTACACTGTTTTCCTCTGTTTTGTCTGTTTGTATAGGACACATGTCTACAACCACGACAATAATAGACGGCAAGAACGGATCTGTTCCTTCGTCATCCATGAAAGTGGGCAAGAAATCAGTGACAGAAGACCTCGTGACTACGTTCAGCTCACCAGCAGCATGGCTTCTTGTTGTTGCTCTGATTGTTACCTGGTCAGCAGTAGCTATTGTAATGTTTGACTTGGTGGATTACAAAGCCTTAGCAGGTAAAATTCAGCATATTCTGTTTGACACCTTGTATACTCAAATTTAAAAAATTATTAAGCTGTGTCTATTATGTAATTATGCCTGTGTCTCACCTCCCTGGGGACAGCATAGGGTCTCTGCTAAGTTTACCAGGAGAAAAGATACTGTGAGAAATGTCAGAACATATTAGTTTACACTTCATATACCTTTATCATTTAAGTCTCTCCATTTTGCAGCCCATCCTCATCCTGCAGAATGAGTGTGTTGACAGTAACGTAAAATGTATATGAGCATGTAAGGTCAGATTTCTGTTTCGCAGTTTCTATATAATTTTTTTTTCTAGAAAAATAAAATTAGTATTAATTCATATTTTCAGAAATATAGTCATTAATAGTTGCCTTGAATATTCTGATATCTGTTTACACATTTCAATGACCAAAAAATGCAGAAGAACATGCTAACCCTAAAACTGATCTTCAAAAACCATTAAGTGCAGAGGACCAGATTCTTAATATTAGCTAAGACACACCCTTTTCTTCAATAAGGCAATAACTCTAGCTTAGTTTAAGACTTGGCTAGATAAATGAACAAAATCAAGCTTTGGGGAACATATTGATTACTGAGGGCGCAGATGAAGTGGGTGGTACAAAGACGGTGATTCAGAAAAAAAAGGAGCAGGGAATAGGAAGGACTAGAATATTTATACCTTTTATCTGGCAGTGATATACAATGAAAAATAACTGCTGTGTGAAGGGTATGTAGTGTTCAGCAAGCCTTCAGTAGTAAAGCTTGTGAGGCAAACAGCCATTAACTATTGTAAAACATGTATGTGAAGCAGAAAACAAATTATTGTTTGTGGCTCCTTGTTTTTCTTGAATGAGAACTCCATCTCTAAAGTTATTGCATTTGTCACAATAATTAAGTAGGAATTGAAATTCAGACACCTTTTAATTCAAAAGAAATTGAGCTGATGTTTTGGAGTAAATTTCCTGGACTTTATTAGTTTACTGATAAATTTGTAGATTTTTTTTGTCCTGCTATATATCAATACTGACTTCAAGATTTACTCAGAAAGCTTTTGAAACATATATAGATCTTGAAAGAAACCAAGCAATCCTGGATCAATAGATGTCACAGAGCCTGAAATGTGGAGCAAATGTACCACAAAACTTTCTTAAATATTTTTCTCATCTGTCTTTGTTTTCAGAAGGACATCACTGGAGTTCCAGGAAACCATAAAGTTATTTTTGAGAGATCCTTTCAAAATATGGATCAGATTTAATTTGGACACCAAACATTTGATGCTACAACAAAAATACAAACTAAGAAAGAGAAACTATCATATTCAACTTTAGTTTCCTGTACTAAATATTAATCAATCAATCAATCAATCAGTCAACCAGTTAATCAAGTTCTTAACAAGTTTTCAATGAACAGTCAAGAACCAGGGCATAATTCAGACTAAACTCTTAAACTAAGAAATTTCTGATCTAGTTGTCAGGTCACACATGCTCAATAAACAAGTCAGGGTAATGCTAAGCAATGAGAATCTGTGTTTGCACTGGACTCTGAAGGAAACTTTCTAAGCAGATGGAATTCTGTTCATATTGTATTGGTTAAACGAGCTGAAATCTCGCAAATGTTGATGGAAACTGGCATTTTCAGACCAGGATGTAGAAATAAAACAATGTAAAATTTAATCTGCAGGGTGAGTTTTATTTTGTGGAGGTCTCTGAGAGATGATACTTTAGTATTTTGAGTCCATGAGTTTGTTTCTTTTCCTTCCCAGCAATATTCCTGTTCCTAAGTGATTAACTGAGCTGGCATTCAAATCAGGTCTCAATGGTCAAACATTAAGAGAAGGAACTGCTGTACTTCTTTAGACCAGGGTATATTAGACTTTTTTCTGTATTTACATAAATATAACAATAGTTACACAGGTGTTATCATAACCCTTGGGTTTCAACTCCTGATTTCCTACTGATTTTTTCAAGTTAAACCCATTGATCTATAAAAATTCCATGGAAATAGCTGAAGATTTCACATAAAATCACCTAGCTGGAGTTAATAATACAAGAATGATTTTCACTTTTGGACAGTTTAGCCCTTTTTCTCCACTGAAAGTAATGCCTTCTTTTCATAGAGAAAGTAGAATTTTGAGCATATTTCTAAGTGATTCCTTAAATCTAAAACCTAGTAATTTTTTGTCTTGGGTTTGACATTGTTCTTTGAAAAACCAGACCTGCATAAAAAGAGTGAATAGTTATTTTCTGGGCTGTAAATTTAGTTTTGCAAGCATGATTAAAATTAATTTCCTAGTTTTCAAATGCAAATGAAAGATGCCAGTAAAATTATATTCAGCTGCATACTTCTTAAATCCATAAAATACAGAAAATTCGGTGTATCTTTCCTCAAATAACACTTGCCTTTCATAAGCCAGTGCATTCAATTTCTTTCCCATTTCTCTACCTGAAGTTCCATGAAGTTCAAGTTCAGAAAGTATGCACAGCATATGAATGAGGTGGGCTGAGAGAGCAGAACTCAGCCTAGAGGAGAGGGGAGGGCGACCGAGGAGCAGCCTGCAGATTTTTGAAGGGCAGTTACAAAGCTGACAGAGGATTCTGATCTATGGGCTCCCACCAGGGACTGTCACTACGTTTCTGTGCCAGAAATGACTGCCTCCATAGCAGAGCTGCGGCAGTGACTGCACTGCACAGGAGTGACTGCAGCAGAAAGCAGGAGCAGGCTGGCCTAGTAAAACAGCCTGGGAACTGTGTGGCTGAGGAATAGACATGGATTTGTTCCCCCTGATTACACTAGAGAGCTGCTAACCTCTGGAAAATACAGGAAGTGCAATGCCCTAGATTATGAGTTGCCCAGAGTACACAGAGATTCATGCAGCTCAGTAAAAACACTACACATGAGCTGGGTAAGAAGTATTTTAAACTTGAACCTGAGAACTGTTTTCCTTCAATAACTAACGGTTTTATTCTTATCATCTGAAAGGCAAATAATTCCAAAAGACATAAAGTATCAGTATACATATTTTAGCTGTTATGTATTCTTTTAACTTATCAGTATGAACTCCACACCCCCTTCTGTGATTAGAGTGCCAACCCATGGATTTTGCTTCTTGATTACTATGGTTTCACATTCTTTTAGAAGTAAACTTCAAGTTAGTGAAATGTTGACAATTTATATAAGATGACATTTGTCCAATAACTATATGAAAAAGCGGTGTTTAGTTTCATCCTAAAGCAGATGTGGTAAATTTCTTTTTTGCTGGCCCTCTTTATTCAGCATTGTAGCTTACAGAACTGAGGGAGGCTGAGGGAGCAAAACACTTAGGGTTTAGGTAAGTGAAGTTAGATTACATGAACTCAAGCTCCACTCATAGAACAATTTAAGATACAATTTTGTGTAATTTTACACATCCAGGACATGATGGCTGTAAATTCTGAAGTACTCTGTATTACTCAGGAGGTGCTGGTTATGATATAAAATATATCATAACAGGAGGACCCCATGTCACAGGTTGCATGTGCAAAGCTTTGCCTCTTGGGTGTCTGTTTGTTCAGAAGTTAGAACAGGGATCGAATCTGCAAATCAGCTTTTGCTTTAGCAGTGGATTTCAAGGAAAGCACGAGACAAGAATTAGATCAGTGCTAAAACTTTCACCCCTGTTCTATCTACCCAGAAGGAGGAAATTAAATTTTGCAGTGTAGTGCTGTAGTGTATTATGCTCATTCCTTTGAGGAACGAAATGAAAGCTTGCATTCCTATCATAACATATTGTACAACTATGAACATGACTGAAATATTTCTAACGTGGTATGAAAGTGACATGCATTACAAAAGCTTGAGAGAAGAAACTATAAATCTCATGCAGTACATAGTGTGTATGAATATGGAATAAGTAGCATGCCACATTGAAGGATCTCACATATTTTCAATATTTTCAGAAATGAAGAAAAAATTAATTTCAATTTTATGTCTGCTTTGCAACAGTTTATTACTACCATCCTTTGTGTTAGAAAACACACCTTTTTAATTGGCTTCATAATTCATGCATGTATTTCATGCATTTCTTGTACACATAACTGGATTATATATTTTAATTGGTAAATGCAACTCAATAATTTAAGATTATTTTAGTCCTAAAGATTGATTGCCCAGGAATCCATATTTGCTAATGGGCTAATAGAGCGTTCAAAATTCCCTGCCATCTCTGTGACCAATTACAGCTAATTAACACCACCCTAATTTCAGATCCAGAGTGTTCAATATTCAGAGTAAATTGACAGTGATTTAGCCAGTCACTTAAAGGCCAGACTAAATCAAACTTAATGAAACCTCACAAAATCTATGAAACCCAAAATTATCTACAAAATAATATAAGTGAAAATATAGAAAACACACAGGGACATGCTTATCAGAATGAGCTTGCTATTTTGTTTTCATAAGTGAAAAAAAATAGAGAAAAATAGTGGGCTCTTTGAGTGGGATCTTTGTGGAGGTAATGCCTTTAGGAATGGGGAGTTAAGAGGACATGAAGGCATGGAGCTCTCATCCAGTCAGATGCTTTCTTTAATTATTATTTTAATCTTTTTATGTTAATCCAAAACATCTGGCCAAATATTGTGGGGTCTCCCATACTAACTTCTGAATAACACAGTTTGAAGTCACCATTTCCTTGCCTGAACTTGTGGTCATTTCTGTTACTGTCATGAAGTCATGGATAGATTTTTCCTGGCCTTTGGTAGTATATAATAATTATAAGAAATACACATTTTTCCCCTGCAATGTCATCTCACTGTAGTCACCCTGTTAGGCTAATGTTCACTGGAAAGTTTTAAGAACTTCAAAAAGAAGAGTGTACTTATTTTTGCTCCTTTGTTTTATGACAATATATCCTCCAGTGTTAAAACTGATAGTACATTTGCATTTAGTCAGGAAAAAGAATTAACTTCTGGATTAGTTTAAACCATCAGCAAACTTAATGGAACAAATAATTTTTTCTCTTTTTCAAACATACAAAGCCCTAAAAAAACCTCCCACCCTGGAATTTATCAAAACAGTGCTATAGGTTTCTGAAATACATTTTTTACTGTATTTATAAATGGCAATTCAAAGCATGATTAAACAGCTTATCTATTTCAAAGTTCTTAATAAAATTCTTAATTGAATTATATGAAACTTCAAGTAATGTACCTAAAACCTGCAAAACATTTTTTCTCTCTTCTGTGATAAAATCCATTAAAGGGATTTGAACCCAATTCCAGTTTAAAGAAGGGCTGCTCAGATGACATCTGGTTTCCCATGTTTCAATCTGCAGCAGATCTCATATCTGATTTATAAACTCCTAGAAAATGAGTTTATACTGAAAAGAATGACAATCTATGAACTATTGCAGTATTGCAAGTGTTGCTTTCATCCCCAAAGGTCCAGCATATAAAAGATGATAAATTTTGATAGATCAAACTTTGGGAGGTCATGAAGTTGAGAATATGAAATTTCAGAAACTGTCTCAATGAACAGGAAAGGATCTAAGAGGAGAATTCATGCTTAAATGTGTTTCATGGGACACAAAGCGAATTTCCAGTGCATAATGATACCTGTGAAATTTCTAATTTTAAACAAACAAATCAAACCAATAATTCATTTCAGTAACAATTGCAGTAATGCAATTCTTTGGTTATTTGCTGTTGAAGAAATTGAAGTAACTCAACTAGAATCACCTATATATCCTTTTCAGCAATAGAATTTTTTTGTGACTTGTGAAAATACTGTGCTTTATTCGACCACATTTTTACATTGCTGTGATTCATACTATGTTATCTCACACCTATAGCATATTGTTTCTCTTTTTAATGAACTCCAATTTCTGCTTCATAACAGCAGCCCCACAGAGATTAAACAACTCCTCACTTCACTCCTTAAGTGCTTCCTTTAGCCAAGAGACAGATGAGAATGTTCATTATTGCTAATGGTGTTTCTTCCTTTTTTTTACTGGCCCTTCTGGGGTTCATTCCGTTGCCATCAGGTATAGCCACCTATTCACAACATTGTGATGATCCCTGTTTACCACCTGGTAAAGACCTTCTGCCTGCAGTGTTCTGAATATGTGTGTGGATGGTAACAAAGCATGGGCATGAGCAGAGGCCAGGACACGGCTGCACTGCTTCTCAGCTAACCCCAACTCCGCCTAGCTGGGGCTTGCTACAGCCTACTTCTCATTTTCACATCATGCTTGAGATAGATCTGACAGCTAAGAGATGCCCCCAGCCAGGAGATTCCCAGGAATTGATGTCAAGCTGAGGTACTAATTTTACGCCTTAAACGCCCTTTAAAAATGCTGTTGTACATTTATTTATTGGCTTTTCAAGCTGAAGATCTGTGTTCTTAGTCAGAAAGTGAACCCATAGAATGAGAAAAAAATTAAGTTCCAAATTGTTTTAGATAAAATGCCTATGTGTTTCAAAAAACACCACCTAATGAGGGTCTGAACTACCAAATCAAAACCTTCCAGCTGATATCAAATCAAGTAATATAAACTACTAAAGCCCATTCTAAACATACACTCCTATCCACATGCAGGGCTATATCAAATTGACCCTAAATTATTTGATTACTTTGTGAGAGTTTGTGAATTTCTTTCTAAATTTTGGCAAGTGGATTCTAGTTATAACTGCTTCTTTATCCACTTTCAGGTGGGGTTTTCTCTATGAACTTGACCTCAATATAATTATCTAAGGCTGATATTAGAAAGAGACAGATGAACGCTGTAGTCTTCATATTTACAATATACGTACTTATAAAATGGAAATTACTGAGAAAGCTGACTCTACACTTTTTTGGACTGTTTTTATATGTAATATAATTAAAAATTAAATTTATATTTTTATACTAATAATTCAGTGATACCAGCTAGAGTTTTACCTGTTTATGGCTTAGAGCTATAAGCTTGATAAAAATGTTAGTCTGTGAAACAGAAAGGTAGGACCTAAGGACAGCTATGTTGATAAACTGGAATATTAATAATAGGACACTTTAAGTGTATATTGAGTTTAATACCTTAGATGCTACTCTTCAAAGAATCATGGAGAAGAAAGAAAGAAACTTACAAATATATAAACTGTCAAATTGAAATATAGGTCTCTATATTCATAATAGAATATTTTACTAAATTAGGATATGTTTTATTACCACGAGCTAGTGTTAGGCTTTTGTATTTTATCAAACACAACAAAAATTCTCCATCTTCGTCAGCTGTACCTTGTCAGTGTCAATGAAGTAGTTTATATCTCATAGATCAATCTTTGCACCAGATAATTACCATCATTTGTAACTAATTGCATTCAATTCACTGGAGTCAAAATATGTAATTGATGAAAATCCAACAATTATTAACTAATTTGCTGTGATCCATTAAAAAAAAAAGCCACCTTAACATAGGTTGGATTCTGAATATACATTTAACCATTTGACAAGCAAAAAAGATTGATTGGAAACTACATTTCTGGCAGAGTTATTAAGACTCGAATAATGACTGAAGTTATTTGCACAGATAAATCAATCAGTCACTTTTTGTTGTGCACTTCACAGGAATAATTGACATAGACTATTAAGCATAACCAAATTTGCTTGAGAGGCTACAGCAAATCATACGATGTGATTACTCAATTCTTTTTTGCAGAAACTACTGTTAAAGTACCCATTATGAGTCCTGATGAAAAAAAGGGCTTTTTTGTTCAAAAAATACTTTGTTGCTTTATGAAAATTACCTTTGATCCCAAGAACATAGCTAATGCCAATTGCAGAATTTGAGAAGACTGTCATTGGTTGGTTTCAAGGAGCTGTGTTAATTGTGAGTTATTAATTACCATTAAGGTGATAAATTTGATTTTAAAATCATTTGGAATTAAAATTGTGAGCCAGGGAGACTTCAGAGATTAAGAAATTAGTTGTTCAAAAATTTTGTTCTCACCTTTTTAATCAAATTACTCTTTCTGTAACAATAATGTTAGAGAGCTGCAAAGAATTGTAGCACTTGATGTCCTGCTTCAAATTACATAGGGAGTTTTTAGAAGTATTTAATATCTACAACACATCTGAAACTGTTTCTTAAATAATTATTTAAAAGATATTTGCATATGTTTCATACAGAAAATCCAAACAAGCTTCCAGATATCTCTAACAGCTAACAAACATTCTCCAATCAAATTCAATTGAGTTCTCCTCAAGTTTCCTTTGAAAGCTGGTATACAAATTCCTTCAATTTGATTGGAATTCTTCCTCTGTCAGCTTTAACTCTGCCAAATTTCAGCATTTTCCAGAAGGTTCTGGAGTTCTGATGTTTCCACTGAAAACAAAACAACAAAACTGTTACTATTCTCATAGCAGTGAACATGCCAGCACAAGTAAAGATGAATTTTTACTGGTCCGAAAAACATCTCTTATGCTGTACCAAGTAATAAAAGACTATGATAAACACAATGTTTTAGCAAAGCATTTTTGTGGAATCAGTGCTGTTCTGGAATGTAAGTAATTTATCAAGGTGAATAGTTGTATTGACCTGGCATTAATTATGAATGTAGAGTTACAAATTTAAGTGGTTAGCCAAAGTGTACAATAACAAGAAGGATTTAAATCTGAAATAACATCACAAGCAGGATCCATGTCACATATCTCAGTAATATAAAAATAAGGTGACATGTCCGTGCTAACTTTTCAGACTTCATTTCTAGTCAATGGAAAGGAGTGGGCACCTTTGGAAATTAATTCATGTAACCCTAAAAGAGATTTCAGAGGAAAGCGAGACACTTGCCTTCTGAAGGTCACAATATGTCTTTCTGGATTGGCTTTTGAGGGAGTTTATAAACCATCAGGGATTCAGTACCTTTTCAGGTACATTTCACTAAATAGAATAAGCTGAACTTCAGCTGTGATTAAATGTAGTTGCATAGTGTCAACAAAGTTCTTCAATATTAGTTGTATGTTCGTGTCTGAATTTAACCTTCTCAGTAACCATTTAATTCCTTTCCCCTCCTTCAACAGACATTTAATAATTGCTTACTATTTTATCTAAGACTAATTGTCTCAACCTCTATTTAAAAATTCAGCAAAAGTTAGAAGTTCACTAGTCTGTGTCTGAGAAATACTCGGTATTGATAAAGGCTCTTTGCAGTTTAAATTCAAGATCCTGCTGCCACTATTTCCAGAGGAATTGATTTTATGTGATATATCACATATTAATTATAGTTTAGATCAATTATATTACTCTATAATAATATTAATTATAGCTGTAGATTAGTTACAAATTCTATATTACACACCACATGTTAGCAAAAGAAATGTATTGTGAGCTTACTTTTAAAATAATTGGTGTTCTAAGGCTGTCTAAGAATTGACAAGATGAATATATTGACTAGAAGATGATTGTAAAAAATCTTATCACACTGTTCCATTCCTGGACATCTCTAAATAAAAAAATATCAAGCTCAAACTTTTTATGAAAATCTACATTCTTTCAGCTTCACTCTCGAAGCAAGAGTATGCAAATCTTCTGGAAATTGTTGTCTTTCTTTGCATGTGTGTGAGGTAAATTGAAAGTTTCTCTGTACTTGTTACCACAAGAATTGTGTAATTTCCTTTGTTTCTAGTGTATTTCATTCTACTAGGGACCTCGTAGAACCTGGTGTTGTCAAAGTTGTTGGGAGAACTAAAAGCATGGATTTAATCAGTCATAATTGTCACTTCAGCATTACATGGTGTGGTGTTCTTAAGAATTCTAGGACACATCATTACTATTAGCACTAGTTTTAAAAAATGTTGGAAATGCAACAGAAATTAAACAGAAGATCTGTGCTCAAGACATCATTTTCCAGGTCTGTGCCACTTGCATTAAACCTTAAGTGAGCTCACAGTGCCTATTTGAATACAAAACTTCATTTGGCAAATACCAGTAAAGTGTCCTCTACACAGCTCCAAACTGATTTTTCTAAACTTTCTATGTTAAACAGGATTTGCAACTTGGGCCTGTTAGCATAAGGCATGACTGGAGAATTTTGCCTCTGGACACTTTTAATTTCTAATCGCTTTTCATAGTGTGGTATGAAGATATTTTGAATTAAAGACCAGGATATGATGTTGAAGACTGATTCATCAGCAAAGATGGCTTGCCTTGGGGTGGTTGGAATAATTTCCTCTGCTCTTGATCTTGCACTTCTCTGAGCATTTCCTTTGCCTGCCCAGGGGGGACAGCTCTGCTGCCTGTGAAGCAGAAGCAGTTCTTGAACTGCTAGTTGATAGACCAGTGTATTAAAATAAATTGATACCAGTTCTTGTTTAGCTTACAGCTGTAGCCCCTGCAGCTGTAAAAACCTGTGGCTGTAAAAACAACTGAGCCCTCCCTAAGCAACCAGTGGGTAAAATGGGGGTGGATAGCCACAGTGAAAGTCAAGGCAGCTGTCCAAAGTTAAACCATCCCTGCTTGTGAATCAAAACCTTGATTATGCTAAGACACCTCTGGCCATTTTCATTCTATTAGTCCACTTCGACTCCTTAGCACCTCTAGATTAGAATAAAGGGCAAATGGCATCAGGGGTCAGGTCACAGACTTACTTTTTAAGAGCCTAAATATAGGCATTCATTCTCCTGGTTAATGTTTGAGAAGAGTATTTGTGGCAAATCACTTGAAAAAATTAAATCTCTACATCTCAATGCATGAAGACAGTGCAAACAAATAACTGTCATGCTAAACAAAGTAAATATTTGCTGGTTTGCTACTCAATCTTTCTGAATAAAACAGTGTGCACAGTAATACACTAAATTAATTTCTTTGCAATTATGTCATTGCATCATGTCACACCTTTAATTTATTTGATGTGTCTGATTGTTCAGTAGCATATACCCATATAATACAATACTCATAAAATATTAACTACAATATTTCTTTGGTCTGCATTATCAACAAGTAAGTGCAAACTATGAGAAAGTCAGCCTGGTCTTTTGTATTTAAGAATAATTAATTAGAAATAAAACGAACCATACATTTATACTTCAAATAAAGTTATCTCTAAATTTCATTATAACACTTTTAGAAAATAATGTTCATACTGCTGTCACTGAAAAAAGTTCCTTTAAGCCTGCACCTTGCCTGTCTTTGTAGCCTGCAAGTCCGTGTGAGACTGTTTCTGATTAATGCTAAGATTTGGCTTGTGAGTCAGAACACTGCAGTCAGAAGTAGTTCTGAAGAGACTTGTCTTTAGCTTCCTACTAAAATATTTACCTACAGAAAAATAATGTGAAACAGAGATATGGTTCCCACCTTGACACTGTTAAATTCAGTGTACGTATTTCTGTTGAAACTCCTAGGAGCAAGACTAGGCCGAAAGTCCAAATCATATTTGTGGTCTACTTTCAGTTGTTCATATTCGTAGAAAAGTTTCACACAGACCAGGCAATGAGTCAGTCTGCCATCTCAAGTACAGTGGGCAGTAACATAGACTGAATGAGGGTTGTCCTTCTTCCTAAGCACTATCTGGTGCAGTGTTCAAGAAAATAGAAAATTGCTGTGCAGAATCGTCAGAAGAAAAAGTCTGTCAGAGGCTGGAAAGTCACTCTGAAGTGGTGTGTCAGGTACAGAGAAATCTGGTGAAATCCCAACTGGAAAAGCCTTTAAGGGAATAATAGTATTACCCACTGGTGGCTGCACTGCCTGGGTGTGGATGCAGTGGGGAGCGAAAGCCTTGCTTCCATCAGAGTTTCCAGGAAGGTGGAGGACTTCACAGCTTCCTTGTTTTCCAGTTTGCTTGCCTACAGGGGCAGTAAGACCAGAACAAGTTAAGTATGCAGATGTGCACAAGTGTTTGTCAAAGAAACTCTAGAAAAGTCGTAAGAGAAGAACCAGAATCACGGGTGTGTGTTTGAAAGTAGCTGCCTGTGTTCCACTATCTGGATTTGCATCCCTGTTTATTCTGAACCCAGGTTAATTTTGGCCTGAGTATGCACAGCTTTCTTTTTCCCATCCTGTGTGTGTGGTCCATAGCCATGACATGACCTGCCTGTGTAGTTAATCCAGGGCTCAGCAATTTCCTCAGCCAGGACTTGCGTAAAGGAGGGAGCTCAGGGGGGAGATATGACATGAATGAGACACTGATGGCACTGAAACCTAGAGAGGCATCAGGAGTTAGGGGACCTGAGTCAGATTTAAAAACTGGGCTGAAAGGAAGAGATTATCTAAAATGATGAATATTAGAATGAAATCTATACTTATATTTTACTCAACCAAGCCTCAGAAGGAGATCCAGAACTTGGAGTACAACATCAGACCAAATTATACACTGGGTCCTTGATCACTATGAACAGCAAATGCAGTAACATACAGTTTATACCAGTCTTGCACAGGAAGGAGAGCTGTCCTCAAATCATTGAATAATAAAAATTAACACTCACAATCCTTGTTTCTGCTAAAAGAGGTAGTAAAATTTGTCCTGTATAAAATGAAGATTAACTTCTATTACTGCAGGAATTGTTTGTTTTGGGTTTTTTTTTCAAACCGCTTTTGTTTTAAACTCTGCACTCAGGAAGATCTGTTCACAAGCTCAGCACAGAACCACTGAGAATCATTCATGAGACACTGGAAGAGTCCTCTGATTGGATTTATGGCTTTTTTTCTTTACTGTCTGACATCGTATGGAGTGATGATGATGACAGTGATGAAGGTATTTGTAACATAAAGACTTCTGTAACTGCTCTAACTGCTGTTTTACACGCATTAGGTTGGCTTACTCAGCTTTTAACCTCACAGACAAGAAGGTCAAACAAAATGAAAAGTGAACGTTGTTGCTAATAAAGCATCCACTGGCTATTCCAATCAGTAAATTGGCCTCCTTGTTAGCTTTCATCTCATGTTTAAGGTACTATTACAGAAAAGCTGTCAGAATCAAATATTACCATTAGGACATCTTGAAGAAAAGAGCACTAATTTATATACGACTTCAAAGCCACAATCAAAGTATGCATCAGAATATTGCTTCAGAGAATGGAAATAACTATTTTCTTTTAATCAGCAAGAATCTAAAGAACCCTGAAAAATATAAAAGATACATCAAGAAACTTAAAACTTTTTTTATTTGACATATTGATGACAGGGCAGTATATTGAAACAAACAAAAAATAGCATTTCTACTGAACTAATGGGATTTTGGATGGCATACTGCAAATAATTCAGTTTACTAGAAATTATGGTTCTGCCATTATGATACCATTCTTCATCTGACGTCATCTGATAAATGAAAGTAAATTACTAATATTTTGATTTTGGAAATAACTCTCCTTCTGTTAAACAAAAAACCAAAACAAAGCAAAAAATAAAACCTAGTTCCCCAGTATGAGCAGAGACTGCTCACAGTCAGTAGTGCATCATCGTGTCACATCATATTGGTCATTCTGACAAGCGATGAGTGTAGGAGTGACATCTTCATTTCACGGTAGTTTATTTTATATTCTATTTGGCTACACCAGAACATAATTAAAAAGAGACATGTACTGAAACTGACTTCTACTCATTTGTTCAGAAACTTGAGATATTATCAAATGTTTACCTTTTAATATGTGCATGAGCTTTTTATATTAACACCATACATGAATGCTAATAGATAGGTTGCTACATGTGAGTCTGTGAATTGGGCATCCTATTCTGAGATATGATTTACAACTAGCAGAATGCCAGTCTCTCATAAGGTTGACAAACAGAAAAGATAAAACATAGAGAGATTGGTAAAATTTTTTCAGTGTGCATTTTTAGCATTTCACAGCTCCCAAGGCACGTGCAAACTTTCAAACACTCGAGTGTGTAAGTGTTAATGGCAGTAGGGAAAGTCATAAAATACCTGACAGACAAAAATTTGAGATCCGATGTTCACTACATTTGGAATACTCAGTCCTAGCAGCCTTTGGCCCAAGTGGAATTTCATTAATAAATTAATTGATAATTAATTGTTTATTAATTAATTAATAATAATAATATTCACAGGCGTGTGAATAGGCAGTAAGGCATCTTACTGCAGTATATCATAAAAACTAAGTGCATGTGACCACCCTGCCCATTCTGTGCTGTAGTCAGTGCAGCTGAGGCTTCACACTAGCCAGTCATTCAGGCTCACTCCTTCAAATTCTCTGTCCTACATGGAGGTGGAATAACATATTGTAGCAATCAAGCACTTTTAGTTACACTGAAATGGATTATTTTTTGCCTTGGGTTTCACTAGAATCATTGCTAGATTTACAATCTTGCTAAACTGCATATCTATTTTATCATTTGGAATTAAAACAAAACCAGTGAGCCTTTTCTTAAAACATGGAAACATGCATAAAGTAAAGCAAATTGTAAATTGTAGCCACAAATTATTCAGAAGCACAAATAGAGATTTAGATGTTTTCTTAGTTACTACTGCACCTTGAATTTATCTACCTGAAACTCTATGGCAAGAGAGATTCTTTATGAAAAATCAAAAATCTCAGAACAGATGCTTGGCATTTAGCATATAAAGAAGAAAAATTATTTTTTGAAATTAAAATGAAACAACATGAAAAAAATGTGGGTTGGTTTTTTTTTTTTTTAACTATATCTTTTCTCTGATATCTGTTTTTTTCTCTTGGTTTAGGTGAAATGGAAACTTCCCTAAAAAAAGGTTGGTCAGTTTCTTAACTATAGAGGGAAAATATTTTTTAGTCATTTTAAGAATTAGCTGGTGTATATCACAGGTGTACCTGTGGTATAAATTCTGTCAATAGTTACATGGCAGTCTACTAACCTTGTCAGTTGTGCTCTAACAAACTTATTAAATGCAAAAGTCAAGTAATAATACTTACCGAGCTGTTTGCTGCTCTGTGAGAATTCTTTACTCTTTCACCATTACTGAGAAAATCTGAAATTTTTTCATTAAAAAATAGAATTAACAGAAATATTATTTATATCCTTGTTATGCTTGTAGGACTCCTGTTAATGCCAAGGAGTTAGTTATATGTATGTCTGGATAGAAATAAAGTTCAGGAATAATAGCATGGAAAGTATATTTAGTGAGAAATAATGATGAGGTACTGTCAAGCATTTTACTGTGAGCCAACACAGGACCCTAAAATAAGGACTGCTTCATAATCTTCTGAAAAAATTACTTAGTTATCATTGAATTTTTAAAGCAGACAAGGGAAGGAAATAGGATTTATATTATAACCTTTATAGATATTGAAATTGTTATGCTGAAACATAATACTTATATTCAACTTCTATTAAATCAAAGTGAAAATGTATTAGAAGGTTGGAGTTACTGGTGATAGAATGCAAAGCTTTTCAAAAATAGGGTGTTTTTTTCCTCCATATTGAGCAAAGCTCGAGAATAGTAGGATGTGTAACCAGCCTTCTGTGAACTAAATTTGGTATCCATCAAATTCTCAAGAGGTAAATGCCCATATTGAAGAATCTATCACCCCAGTTGCTTCTGAGATTACAATCCAGTTTTCTCTGAAGTTAACTGGAACTGGATCAGGCTTCTAAGTAATGAAACATTTTGTCATTCTCAATCTGGCATCCAAGGAATTAATAGGCTTGAAGATCAGGACCAATCATTTTTCTATGGATGATTCCTTGTGTTAGGAGAATTTACAGACAGTGTACGAAAAAATTCCATCTCTTTACTTCATCTGTAAGAACTGTAAAACCTTCAGAATCACCCTCTCTCTTTTCCCTTAGAGACAGGTGCATTTTTAACTTTACAGAGGGTGCACAGAATCTGAAGCTGTATCATGTTGTTGGCAAGGATGAATGTGGGTGGAATGTGTCTTCTCACCATGGGCCAGTGTAGGGGCCAGGCTGAAAGTGTTGCTACTTCATGGCTAGGAAGGCACAATCCATGAAAACACTATGGACAGCAGCATGCTCAGCATTGCAATCCTTGCTTCTCTGGAAATCAGTGACACAGGCCTTACCCATTGCATTGGGATACAAAGTTGTAGAAATAGAATTCACAGAAGTCATATAGCTGAAGCAGCTGAAAGCTGCTTAAATTATAAGCAGTTGGAAGTGATGATATTATTGTTTGGATTTAAAAGTCCTCCATCCGAGGAGCTGATGTGTCTAACTGCCGGCTTGGAACGTTTTCCTCACTATTCAAAGCTCACAGCCTGGCTCTGGAGATGAATCTTGATAGGGTCTTCTATCTTTGGTATGAAGGAAATGGACAAAGAGCTGGAGATTTCTCCAGATCTGGTGTCTTACAAGGTAACACAGCCACACAGAGGTGAAAATTTTCAGTAGGCTTTTTCACTTTCAGGATTCAGGATTCAGGTCAAGATTCTCCCTCTGTCTTTTAGAGGATAAACATTCTCTTCCTTGTCTCCCTGCAAAACACTGTCCCTTGACTGGGACTGCTGAAGATAGTACCCCTTTCTGAGTACTGCCATCAGCTTTCACATAGCAACATCCTCAAATAACTTACCATCTCCAGGTGACTGGAGGTCTCCATTTCATCCTGGCAGCCAGGATCTGGCCTTTTCTATACTTGATTTTGTCACTTTTTTACTGGGCTACAGAAATACAACATATGTGGCCTGAAGCCACCAGTACCTTGGCATTGCCAGTGTAGAGTACTGCATGTGTCAGTGACAGGCATCTCTCAGCCCCTCAGAGCTTTTCCTGTCTCTCTGCAGACTTCTTGTAAAACCGTAAAAACATCAAAGAGCTTAATTGCCGGGGTCTAAGGCTAAAGAGAAGTTTTCTGAGGGCTCTGTGGTGCAGTCTAGTGAGCAGCTTTTCTTCTTAGGCACAGTGAAATTCCCTCCTGGTGCTAAAGCTCAGGAGCACAGAAGGCTGGGATGTGAGCCAAGGGCTCAGGTGAGCTCCCGCAGGTAGCACTCTCACAAACATCACACTCTGTTCCCCTGAGCACGAGGTGCAGATCTCTCTGAGTAGCTTTTCTTAACTTTTTTTGTGCTGTCATTTACACTGTCCATAAATAAGACTTCCAGAAGAAAACTTTTTGAACCAAACAAGACACTACATTGGTGATTTTTACCATATCGCTGCTGTTAGGACTGGACCCAGAAGAGGACCATCTATACAACTAGATATGGAGATTTTGGGGCATCAAAATTTTAGTTTGATCCATGAAATTAGAACCAAATTTTTTGGTTATGGAGTGTTCTCTGCCTACATGTAGAGGATCATTTCTTCTTCAAAATCCCTTCCACTCTGAGCAGCAATTTTATCTATAGGTTTATGAAGGATCTTTCTTTAGGAGACACTGGCATTTAAACATTTTAAACAAGAAAAAAAACCACCCAGTGAGATTGTACAGTATACTACTTCTGTCTCCAGAAGATGAACAGATTGATATTTTTCACATTTATATGGAAAACCTCTCTCAAATTTCACTCTTGAAATGTGCGCTATGGTTGCTGTGCCTGATATTTAAGTATTTGTATTGGATCTAGCCCACAGTTATTGTGGCATTCATGAAGACAATGAGAATTTTTGAAAAATCTCCATGTCTATTTTTAGTGTATGGACAAGGCTTCACTCTTAAGCTTTGCTGACTAGCAGCTTTCATGAATGCTAAAATGTTTGCACAAAACTTGCTTTATGATGGGATATAGTAACTGAAAAAAACAGGATTGCTGGTACCACAATACAATTGCATGTTGGAAAAAACTGAAGGGGAATGACAAGGACATTGTCTAGGCATGAAAAAAGAAAAGTCTAATCATAATTATGATCCCAAAGATAGCAAAGATCTCTTTCCTAGAGATGTAAATTAAAAGCAAAGGTAATAGAAGTACAGGTAATGACAATGGGCTTCCACAGGCAACGGGATTAATATCAGTTTCAGAATTCTTTAGAATATATGAAAATATCTCTCAAGCACCTTTTTCTATTGCAATTATTTTTGCCAGTCCAAGTCTTATAATGAATATTTATCTTCAATAATTGGAAAAGAACGAGCATTTAATATTATCTGGAAAAGCAGTATTCTTCAGTGGACATAGTGAAAGGTTGTTCTGGAGGGGACTTTGCAGTCTTTAACAATGCATATTCTCAACATACAAAAACTATAAGGCATTGTCACAAAAGACATAGAGAAGTTTAATTCTTTCTTTCAGGCTTAATTTGCTTTTGGTTTCATTTCTTTCTACAATTATGAAGGATAATCTTGTTCATTTTTTCAGGGTTAGTTTCACCTTTAGACACACACAATTATTTGACAAATGTATGCTTGTATGTTTTTACTAAAAATGTTTGCTATAAAAAAGAAAGTGGGGGTTCTTTGTTTGTTTGTTGTTTTTTTGGGGTTTTTTTGTGGACACTACTGGCCTCAGTTGTAAGTTTGGAAAAGAGCTGAGAAATCAGAAAATTAGAAATAAAGATCTGTATGTAAATAATAAGGAAGTGCAGACACTTCAGCATTGACAACCATGCCTAAAAAGGTAATTATTAAACTGAAAGTCATTTTAATTTCAATAAATACTATTCACTTAAAAATCAGAGTAAGAAATAAAACACCGTCATGACAGTTATCCATCTCTCTATTACCAAGAAGTTTTATTATTGGCATAAAATTATTCTTACCAACAATCAAAAGAAACATTTCCTTTTTGTAGAGATGGGTCTCAAATTTTCTGTGAGTTAGCCTATCTTTGAGACAGAAAAATGAGGCTTTGAGTTTTTTCTTAGGAAAATGCAATTTAAAAAATCGTGGATTACAACAAAAAGCCAACACAGAATACGAATTTCTGTTAAAGTACGCAAGAAATTTTGTGAAATACAAATAAACTTTTTGGCAAAGCACCTTATCCATCTGTCTTCAGTTCAAATGAGAGTATCATTGCCAGAGTATTAGGCTGGTTATTAATATGCTGAAGACACATCATGGTCTTAAAAGACGTGTCAGTTTCTGAGGGTATGGTCAGTTACACTGACTCACCCTCGGCAGCTCTGGCCAAGGCGCAGTTGCCCCAGACCTGATTCCAGACACCCACTCGTATTAACCCCTTCTCCAACCCAAGGTTAGGCTTGTCAGAATTTTTTCAGCAGAATCTATCGGCTTGTTCAGACCTGAGTATTGATCTGTGCTAACAAACAAGGTGCTCTGAAAAGGAAAGGTTCTCAGACCAGACAATTTCCTACATTACTTTTTGATGTGGTGATCAAAGGAACATATACTACATCTTTGCCTGGGAAAGGGGACAAGAAGGAACAACCTGCTTAGAGAGGGTAGGGGGTTTGCTAATTTGGATTTGAAAGTAGTTTCTATATGATAACCTGTACAAGTCTAAAAAGAACTGTTTTCAGTATCCAGGCAGAGTAGGGAAAAGCATACTGACAAATATTTGTTAGTCCTACAATTTATAATGTGTGTCAGATTGTTTTTATCTGTTTAAGCACCTAAGAATGTATGATCAGACAAAAAGTCCAGCTCACTCAGTGGATGGGAAAGAAGTCCTTATTGCTGCCCTAGAATGACCAGTACGAATACCTCCGGAAGTATGTCAGAACTGTTAAAAATACAGCAATAATTTCCCAAAAGAATTCTCCATACTCCAAGCATTTTTCCCTGTGAAGAGATACAGTGTTTGCATGGCTGTAATCCATCTACAATTTCTTGTGAACCCAAGGCTACAGACAGTTTGGAAATGAACTAGAGAAAGTAAATTCAGAATACCATAAATGAAACCTGAAAACTGTGTTACCAGTGTAGTTGTCATGTACATGTCCTAAAAATAATTATGCCGTTTCATTCATCCCTAAAGTATATACCTATTTGTACTGATACTGTCTTCTGAATTCAGTTGCTTTTATGTTGCTGTATGGTAATGCTCCCTTCTCTGTATCCGAGTTGCTATTAAAGATCTCACTAAAAGGCTTTCGCTGTCTCCCTAGGCTGCACTTTACCGTAAAGCATTTTGCATATCTTTGTGTAAAGTACACCCTGTGTTTAAAGATAGAAGTCATTGATTGGTTCAATTCTCAGATGTTAAACTGCTTTTCCAGATATGATTTTTTTTTCATTATTCATTTTTGTGGCATCCATTTCTGTTATTAATGTTCTTTTAACAATTTCATCTGGTTTTACTTACATTGATCAATACAGTAATAGCATATCCACCATAAAATAGCATTTTATAACAGAAAGAAAATATTTTCCATATTACCCAGATGAAAAAAAATAATATACCACCAGGGAACAGAGATGTTCAATTGTAGTTCTTTTGCCTTTTTCAGAATAGTGATTTGGTTTCAACTTGAGCTGAAACTTTTCAATCCAAACTTACCAACTATATTTTAAAAGAGAGAGAGTGAACTTTGGGCAGCAAGGCTAGTAGGGACCCTGGACAGAACTGAAGTAGAGGAGAGGTTTGCAGCTGTTTAAGTTATCCTCTTACATCAGGGAAAACCTTAAGTGAAGCTATCCATGTAATCTTTGTGGAAATCTTAATTTGTGCCCCAGTGATGGAAGGAATGTCTATTTACAGACTAATACAGTAAGGTAGAATCTGCAGAGTTAGTGTTTTTGAAATCTTGGTAAGGTAACTGAGTCTGTGATTCCTTTTTACTGTATTTTTAACTCCTTTCACAAACAAACAAAGAAACAAAAACTCCAAGCAAACAACAATTAAATAGATTTTTATGGGAAAATATTTCTTTGATGCTAGTCAAGATTAGAGATTTTAGATATAGTTGTATATATAATTTTGCTCTAAGATGTCTACAAGCCTTTCCTACACTTTTTTTAATAGGAAATTACACTTAATTAAAGGCAGACTGATAAAATTGGCTATGAAAAATATCATTTAATACTGGGCCGGTAACATCTTTGCAGATTGGCATCCATAAGGAGAAGCATGTCAAGACAATTTCATGTCCCACTGAAGGAAAAAAAAATCTGGTTTTCATCATGTGGCTCTATCTCTGATATTTTTGACTAAAGAGGTTGTCTGTCTTTTGGTTTTTGATTTTAATCAAAGTGCAAGTAGCATTCATTTTAGATTTTAGAACCAAGGTACAGGACTATTGCCTGGAAATGAAAAACACAGATTTAACATATTTTTATATATTAGGAATAAAATTTTATGTAAATAATGTTTAGCATTGAAAACTTTTAATACCTTTCACTTTTAATTCTTTCAAAAGACCAGTCATTAAAATTCCGCCATAAAAGAGTCTGTGTATGGCCTTCCTGAAGGATGCCAGTGCTGCTCACAGGACAATTAGTCAGATAATTGCAAGTACCTCCCTCTCCCTGAAAACCTTTCTGATAAGATATTGCTTTTCTGTTTCAAATGGAAACATTAGCAGGGGAAAACAAGACTCAACATAATCATAATAGAAGAAAGGGAAGGGAAAGGGAAGGGAAGGGAAAGGGAAGGGAAAGGGAAGGGAAAGGGAAGGGAAGGAAATTCTCAGTTTAACAAAGCAAATAGAACTTGACATGGTACATAACCTTTCCTTTCCTTTCCTCTTCTTTGAAATATGAAAGCACAAAAAAGAATAGAAAGAAGAAACTTTTATTCTCACTCTAACTTGTAATTTCCAAAGAGATGGGTAAACAATTCTGAAATAATATTTAACAGCCACTGTAGCCTGTTTCCTCATGTAGTGGATGAGCACAAAAACTGTTCAGCATTTTCATTGATAAGAGCAATTTGTCCCCTGTTGCATTTTCAGGAAAGATCTCACAACATAAGACTTCAGGAAGTTATGTACCCCAGCCTGAAGTTGCTATGAATCCCCAGAACAGAGTGAGATTTAAGAAAACACTGGGGATAAGACTGTGCTACTGGCAAGCTGGTAGGGAAGTCACCTGAATAAGTCATACGTGTCACTCAGACTTCCCAACACTGAATTCACTTTCCAACACTGAATTTGCCAACACTGGTGTTTAAGGCCTTCTGTTACACTGTCTTTGGTTCCCAGATATGGGCACAATACACCAATTTAATTCCCCAGTTAAATATTTCCTGCTTTCTATTTTTTTGTTCCTGTTCTTTTTTTCCCTGTTACAAGGTGTTTTTGGTGTTGCTGTGGGTTTTTTTGCCTGTAGAGTATACAGCTACGTGATGTATTAGTAGTTAGATAGAAGTTGCTCTAATGCACAGCTTCCTTTCTTCTCCTCCTAGCCCCGCAAGGATAACTGTCACCCTCACCAGCTGGTACTATCTAGATTAAAAATAGACATCAGCTGCACAATTGAAAATTTCTCCTGAGGATACCAACAGCAAGAGAGTTGACTACAATTCTTCACACAGACAGCATCTAAAAGCACATTAGAAACGACATCTCTCTCATCTTCTAAGGCTCTTTACACCACTCATTCTTGCCTTGCCATCAATATCTATTTCTACCAACTCTTCAGGATAATCAGCTTCCTTCTACCAAGTAGTCTTGATAAACTAGCAAGGATATAGCCCCATTAAATTGCTGGCAATAGCTGTAAGGGTTTTAACTGCTCAAAAGCAAATTATTAATCACTGGCTCTGAATTGGACTAATTTTCCTTTTCATGCTTAGATATTTGTAAGAGAAAGAATGTTAAAGCACTGAAGGTGTATATTGCTGTGTCACCTGTAACAGATTATAAAAAAAGATGACTAACTGGTAAAATTTGTTAGGAAAAAAATCGATTCCCATTTCATAGAAAATTCCATCTGCTTAATTATACTTTTAAAACACTAGATATATTAAAACTACTTTCTATCTTCACTTCAGTATTTAAGTGGAAACAGGATGGCTTTAAGCATGGAGGGTAATGTCAAATGTCAGGTCCAGAGATAAATTCCCAGTTCTCTTGCTCATTTTCTGGGTTACCTTAGGTGAAGCGTATTTGTGTTCCAAATAAGAACCCTTTTTTTTTTTTCCACTTTGTATCTTATATCATTGACATTTTTAATATAGTTTTTGGGATTTTATTTAAACGTATATTTCATCTGTATGATGGAAACTCAGCGGAGGGTAAGGTGTAGCAGCTGCTTTAACAGTGCCAGAATGCTACTCACCATTTTATCCTCTAATGAAACAAGATGCAAGGCTGTGCTTTCCCAGTAAGAGAAGAAATGCATCCCTCAAAGTTTGAACTCCTGTGTTACAGAGATGGGGTATTTATATCATGTTATAGAACCATGTGGTACCTAAAGTAATTCATGTAGGCTGAGGCTGATCGAAGCTATTATAGCACAATAAAATTAAAATAGCTGAGAATAATGCTATCCATTTTACTATATTATAAAAAAGGACATAGCAAAAAATCAAAATCAGAAACACAAAGGCAGACAAAGAAGGGAACCAGGAGAATCTCCTCATGCCCTAGCATGAAGGGCTGTGCTCTTCATTCAAACTGATGTAAACCTGTGCCGTGCTGACCCACGAGTTCACACAGATTCAAGAGACTGCAATTATTTTCTCCCATCTTGATCTTCCTGGAGCTGGAGTGCTGTGCTGTTGTTAGACACTGTCAAGTGCTGTTAATGAAAATTAGCTGGGTGAGAGGTGGGGAAGCTGCCGCCCAGACTGTGCTGTTCAGCAGGGATTTCAGTAAAGCTGCCTGCAATACTGATCTTCAGCTGACTGTGACGGTCTGCCTTGGGTCAACAGGACACAGATATATCAGCCTGACAGCAATAGAGTTGAGTGTGACTCCTTTCAGCATCTTGAAATGGTCAGTGAGAAGACTCTTAGCTTTCCTTCTTGGAGTTATTTAAAATAATCACCCTGCATGTTCTGTATATCTGCACAAGACCTGAGGTCTAGAGAAATTAGCATCAAGCAGTATCCATATTTAAGGAAATACTTACCTATTCAAAACCCAAGTAACACAAGGTGAATGATAATTTTTCTTGTCTGCCTAATATTTTAAGAAAATAAACAATGAAGTACAGCTTTTAAAATAAATACTCCCTTACAATAATTTTATAAACCGTGCTGTCATCTCATAAAGAATCGGAATGGTTGCTGTGGTGACAAAGATCATCCTTGCTGCTGCTTGATTCTGTCATTTTTCTAAACATGAATTCGTAATATTTAGGATTTATTAACAATGTGCCACATTGATAGAGATAAATTACGTGCCTTAAACTGGCCATGTAAGTCTTCTATATTACAACCACTTTGTCAACTCAGCAATAAGATACGATGTGATTACTAGAAAATTAAAGCTATTTGTCATAAAAGATGAAGCAGAGAGTATCAGAACTCTCAGAAAACAACAACAAATCTCCAATAAACTAATGTATTTCCTGATTTTAAATACTTTGAAGTTTGCAAATAGCTACTATTTTCTGATTTGTAAATTTTTCCAGATTAGTTTATACTGAGACTAGATTTATTTATACTGGGAAAATTTGGGTTGTAATTGAACAGAATTGACGTGTTCTAGGCTGCAATTTTTATGATGGTTCAGACTGTAATGGGGAGTTTGTGAAGAGACCCTAATGATGGGACACTTTTGCAGTATGTAAAAGCATATATGCACACACTTGTGTGTTATGAAGATGTATTTAACTTCTAGGAATTTGTGTTTATTTCTTTGTGATGTGTGGTATCCTAACTGTAACAGAAACTTAGATGAGATTCTCAGCGTAGCTCTCTAAAAAGTATATTTCTGTGCACCTTACTGTAATATTTGTGTGAAGCAAACTACACTTCTGGTACAGTGTGAGCCTGGTTTAGATAACCAGCTCTAGAGTCATTACTCTGTACATATTTTGTGGTCAAACTAGCACTAAATTCCCTAAATAAATAGTAATTTTAAAGCCTTTTTTTTTTTTTTTTTTTTTTTTTTTTTGAAAGAACAAAGGTTTATTCTTATTTTATACTTATTTTTTCAAGAAAAATAGGCCTATTTTCTGTTGTGAGACACAAAATAGATGATAGAAACGCAGCAGAGCTGAAGCATATTAAAATAAGCAAGGAATATGTATCTGTGTAAATGACTCTGCCTGAAGAATATGAGTTATTCATATTCATCTCTGTATGTAGGGTGACCTCTTGAATTCAGTGAGAAATGTCTCCACTGTATGTTGCAATGCAGAGGAAGTGACTCAGCTTTCTATAAGTTCCCTGAGTCAGTGTTTGAAGGCAGTCTGGAACAGTGGCATGGAGAACTACTCAGATGTGCCCAGAATTAGGGAGCAATCCTCCATCTGTTCCTGTCTTGCAGCATTCCTACCACTACCTAAACTTTGCTACCTAAACTAGACCATGCATCCGTTTAAGCAAAACAAGTGGGTAAAGTTTGAAAATCCAGCAACAGAATTCTCTCAGTTGATAGAAATAAAATATCCCCACATGTTTGAAAGAAAAGTAATCCAGGCTCAGCTGAAATACAGTAAATCAGTACAGTACATTTCTTCTATTCTCAGCCTTTGAGGTTTATAGAACAATAAATGAACTGCACACCCAGGCTGAACAGAACAAGATGAAAACTGAATAAAAACTCCTTTTAGCTTAATGACATAATATAATTAGCTTAGTTATGTCTCCATACATTAGTGGCTAACAGTGATACATAATTTAGCCTTTGTTGCACTTTATCTCAGAACAAATATTCTCTCTATCTGAACACAACATAGGGTGATGTCATGGAATAGTTATGTTTTTTGCAAACCACACATAATAATTATTTCAAATATGAAATACTGTCCAATAAAAATGTTCTGCATTATTTTCAAGGACTTATGCAAATATTTGGGGAGAGAAAATTCCTTTTCCTACTGGGTTTCTTTGGCAATGTGTATCCTGTTACAACCTGAGAAAATAACTAATGTTGTAAGTGAAATATTTCAGTTGTCTTCAAAGGCATTAGAGTGGCTTCTTATGGTTGAGATGCAATATGCATAACTTTTTCTCAGCTGGATTAATTTTGGGGTCAATGTTCTTGTTATTTAGACCCTGCAGACTACAGGTAACACTGAAATACAAGGAGACATCTCCTGCAGAGTCTAGTGAGATTTTCATCTGCTTTTGTCAAAAACAAATTTGATCCAGTATTTTAGACCAGTTTCCTACTGCAGGAAATATGTGCACAATGCAATAAACCAGGCACTCTGTAAAGTCTTAATGACTTTATTGCACAGTCATTATTGCATTTGTAATAAATGCCCTTTAAATTTCTACAGCTGTGTGCAAAGAGAGCTATGCAAGCTTTAATTCTGGTTTGCTTTTTCAAAAATTTCAACATTTTGCATTTTCAATATTATCCTGGCTTTGACACAATAAGGAAAGTAGAAAAAAGAGTTATATGGAGGTATATAGCAGTAATTTAATATCAATATTACAGCTGAAAAATTTTGTTTAAAAGGAATGGCATAACAAGGGCAGATAAATACTGTACCACTTCCTCCTCTAAGAAGGCAGTTCTCAGTTTTTGGTATACAGTGTGGTCAAAATGAGTCATTCTCCAAGACAGTGATTTCTAACCTGGGAACTTCTATCTCTGTAGTTTGTATAGAGCATTGAGCATACCTTTTATTGTGTGTTGGAGATACCAATTCAGTATGTGAGCCTCAAAAATTTTAGAAAATGTAGTAAAAAAAAACATTTTTTCCTTCCAAAGGTAATTTGGAAAACATAAAATACTAATCTTGGAAAACAACTCAAGATACATGCAAAAAAAAATGTTTAGTAAAGGCATGTTTTTCTGATTCATGACCAACACGCGCTGCTGTATAGCTATTACAGATTAACAAAACCTATTCTTGCCTTTAAAAGTTGCTGTATGGCTCAATTAAAAACAGAATAATAATTAAAGACGCTTAATGTTGTGATTTTTATCCATATATATCATCTGTGTATATATATAAAATTGAACTATATTGTGGATAACACTGATATGCAGGTGATAAAGCCATGGCACTGCCATGACATTTTAAGCACTTTTTTTTTTTATTTTATTATGAGAATGCATCTGATAGTTTTATATGTGAAAATTATTTTAATATTGATAAATTTGCATTGCAATTTTTTTCAGAAATTCAGAAACAGAAAACGGAGAGACCTGAAAAACGAACACCAGCGAAGGGTAACTCTTTTTTTGTCTGTTTGCCTACATATATTTGTGTAATATACAGTGTCTGTGTTAACTACATATGTCACTGCTATTGTATCATAGAAGCATTCAAAGATCAGTTGGCACAGACTGCAAAGGATCAAAAATTAATGTATACCTCAGCATTAACACAACAAATGTAATTTTATGCTTGTGTGGCTAGATTGAAAATGCACATTCATAATAAGATTCTCCTGCCCAAACTTTTCAGGAAATCTTTTTCCTAGCAAAGTTGCAAGAAAGTTGAGTGTTGATGAACTTCCTCTGGTGCAAGAGGCATGAAGTGTGTTGGGCAAGGAAGAAAGCAAATTTATAGGCCAGTGGGTGTCATCCAAGTTAGGAAGTCATAGCTAAGAGTGAGCCAGGTGTGTATCAGAGATAAGAAAAACTTCCATTTTAAGTGCCTACTCTTTTTCAGGCTGTTTAATCTCCTATAACTGGCATTTTTGAAAAATCCACAGAGGAGTTGGTTTGGACTGGTTTTCAGAGGTCATAAAAACGAAGGTGTTTCCTGTGATATTGGCAGGTTTTTTGCCTAACAGAGCTCCTCCATAACGGCTAGGCCACGTAAAACTTGATGAGCATCCCTCTGATGCACCGGTGCTTGGCTTGATAATGGCAGGAGGAAGCAAGAAGGAAGCTTATTTAAATAGTATGTATAGACATACACTCTCCCTCATGCAATTATATTAATTTATATATATATTCTTAGTGTCTTTTTATAGCATTTTATATCTTTATAAAATATTTTTATATTATTTTACACCTCCATTTCTGTGCTAATCAGGGTCATCTGGACTGCCTAGAACTGTTTCCCAACTACTTAATAAATCATGTTGCATCAAAATGAATTTTTTAGGGTACCAATGGGCAAGCCAGGCAATAATGAACTCAGATCCATTAGCAAGGATCCCACTTAAGGTCTTTTCAAGTAAAGTAATCTAAAAACACAAATGATGTTGCAATCTTGACCAAAACAGCCTCTTTTGTACCATTTCATCTATACAAAATGCATTTCTTTATACAGAAGAATATTAACATGGCAAAAATTATTTCAAAGAAATTATAAGATACCAGAAAAAAAAAAAAAAGAATGTGTTCAGGTGTCATTTGTTAAGTCACATTATTTAGGTGCTTGCTAAAGCAGACTCTAGTTATACAATCAATTACTGAAGCATAAAACAAATGGTTTTTTCTATATTTTGCTTTCATGTTTAGTCCCAACAATGCGACTTGTACATAGGAGGAACAATTACAAGAAAACATTCCTCTGGCCTCAGTCTACAGTGTGATAAAGGCATGAATCTTTAGGGAATTTTACTGTTACCTTCTAAAGTACCTTCAGTAAATATGTACAAATACAGTCTTTTATTGTTTAAATAGGAAAAATCCAGAAGTAAAATGAATGTCTCTAATAGCAGCAAACAATGGAAAAAACATTTCTGTCCTCTGCCCAAACATGTGGGAACATTAGAGATTTAAAATTAATTTAATTATATTTTTTTGAATAGTCAAATCCTCTGAGTACAAGTCCCACAATTTACAAGGGAGTTCAATCCATAAGCCTCATTTTTGAAAGATTGAACTGAAATATGTGGAATAGTTATAATGAATAAAAATCCCAGATGGAAGAGGCTGAAATTAAAAGATTCAAACAGTATTGAGAGCCAGGGAAACTGCTGCCCTAAAATTTGCTTTTAATTAAATATTTTGATAAACTACTAGCAATAATGTCTATTTCAATTACTGTAGTCAATTTAATCCCAGAAAGAAGAAATACTCTGAGAAATAATTTCACAAAGCCATTGGTCATGCTTAAGAGCCCTGAAATCAAATTATTTCATGATAACGTGTACACATAAGCACAAATTCACTACAGAGTAGGGTCTTTCCAATTTGGTATTGGAGGTATTAGTAATTTCATAAGTGCAGTGGCACCTGGACTATATGACCAGGAGCTTGATCAGCCAGCAGAGGCACGATGGATTGATTATCCCCTTGTACCCTGCTTGTACCCCCCTTGTACCCCTTGTACACTGCTCCTGAGACCACATCTTGATACTGTGTTGAGTTCTGGGCCTCTCAGTTCAGGAAAGCCATCCATAAACTGGGGCAAGTTCAGTGTGGGGCCGCTGCAATGGCCAGGGCTGGAGCAGTTGTCCGGCTGGGACAGGATGAGGCATGGGGCTGTCTTGGCCTGGGGCAGCTGTGCTGAGATTCTGTCCTTTTGTGATACTGTGTGGAATGTGCAGGATTCTGATGTGCTGCTGGAGCCTGTTTAAGGAATAGGTGATATAATTGTTATTACTATTACTACCAATAAAAGTTAACTACACATTATTTTAGGCAAAAAGTAAGAACAATAATAAAAAGTATCAAGATAAAAGTACATGTAAGTACAGAAGCTCTGTCTAATGGAAGTTGTAATAGCAGTTTCTGATTTTTCTGGAAAATTGATCTTACCAGTGCAACGAATTGTCCTGCACTTCTGGGAAATAGCTCTAATTAAAACAGGCATTGAAAAGGAATGGGAAAAGTTGTTTTACTGTGTGGCTTTCGCTAAAATTTCTTCACTAATACATTGCTGTTGGAGTGACGTATGGAAGAAAACAATAAAATGCTGCTTACCCCAGCAGACATATATTAAATCACAGTGATTGTTGGACAGATAGTTGTGTGCTTCTGAACTGACACTTGCTGTTCCAGGTATTTTTTCAGAAACTATCTTTGAATTCAGCCTGATTTGACAAATAGAGGCTAGGTCCTGCAAAACTATTTCATTTACTATGCATAGCATATCAATGTGTTAACAGGGCTGTACTGATAATGCAGGTATTAAACACCACAGAATAAAGCTATCTGTATTTTACCACATGGATAAATTATGAGATTATAAGGACAAATTTAATGTGTTCCCATAATTTAATTTGTTGTAGCGGGAAGACAAAGTATTTGAGACAGCTAAATAGATAAATAGAGCTAGACCATACAAATCCATAATATGCTAGAAACCCACATAATTTCACCCAGTTAGTGAATTACAAGGCAAATTTCTGGCACAGGGGCTGTCTAGCCTGATTTCTCAAGGTACAGCTACAAATATGCCTGCCTTAACTTTAAACTGGAGAACATGGTACAGATGGCAACACAGCAATCATTTCCTTAAATTATGTATCTGGACCTTGGAGTCTATGCCCCTCTCCAGACAAACCCCTTTTTTTTCCAGTGTTCCTTCAAGAAATATTAAGTTTTAGCCATCTAAAGTTACTTTACTTCTGAATGAAAGCATCGACACAGAGATGTAATGCTCTCTGACTAATGCACTCTAACTTCATTGTATTAGTTCATTTATCTTAACTTTCCTGAGAGTGCTGCTCTGTAGACAAGCACTTAGTCTGTTAGCTGGAGCGAGCAATCTTTGCTTCATGCTTACTGCACTCATCACCTGGCTTTATAATAAGCAGCAGACTTAAGACTTAGTCAGCTTGAAACTATTTTTACTTCTCTTAGGTATGGAAGCAGTGTCTTACTACATCTCTTCTTTTTGCACTTTCTGGTTTTGGGTGTGGAATGTCCTTGGAGATCTTTATCGGAGAAAACCTAAATCACATCCCCCTTCCCTATGTCTTCAATTTGATGCAAATAAAATCTACTATGATGTTTGAAATTTGGAAAATCCTCTCACATATATGCTACACTTCTTGTTTTTATTTTTCTGTGAAGTAGATAGCAATATTAAGTTTGGAATACGTTGTTAAATTACCTTCAAATTTTCCATTATAAGTTTCTATTTTAGATTATTTATAAATTTATCACACTCCAGTCACTTAGGATGAGATTTCCCATGTTCATCTTTTTGCCTCAGGCTGAATTTTCATTCAAAGACATGCAAAAATGTTTCAGCAATTTCCAAAATCTAGGTTAGAGAAAATTAGGTTGGGGTGCTATATTTTTTTTTCCAATGCTAATAACAGTTCATTTTGAGCTTATGGCTTTTTGGTATTTGCAAGGAAGTCCAAGAAAATTTATTTTAATTTGTGGAAAAATTTTAGCTTCCACAATTGCTGTAAATCTACTTGGTTTTCTAAATTCTAGTTATTATTTTTTCTTATGGATGACACCAGCATCCTAGTAGCAAAAGTAACAAAAGAGGAAATATTTTAATTACAAAATGTGTCATAAAGCTAATAAAATGGTTGAATTCAAGTTGAATGAACAGTTTTAGTTTCAGCATTTTTCGGCTGAAGAGTATGTAAGTAAGCAGACTTAAAAAATTTTTTTTATATACTTGTGATTTTTTGTTGTTGTTTTGGTCGTGGTTTTTTTTTTTTTAATATGGAAAAGAGAATCCCATCAGCTCTAATTTGTTTCACAGAAACATGGCAGTATGTCCAGCCTAGCTAATTCTAAAACCTAATGCTTGTACCTAACATTGTGGGCTTGAAAAAGAGCATGTATTAAGCCCTTTACAAAGAAAATGATAACCAAGTGACAAAATGTGGAAAAGATCTGTAGACAGTAATGTATTTTCTATGACAGAGCTTTCATGACTACATATGAAATCGAACACAAAAAAAAAATCAGGGGAGAGTTAATATGTTAAGAAATATCAGATTTAAATTTAACAGATCAAAAGCTTCAGTGAATTTTGTTGGTCTTGTGATTGAGGAGTCAAAAATGGCCAGTGATCATAGCCCTGAAACATGAACACTTTAATTTTTAGCAGCACCTGCCCTTCACAAGTAAGGGAAGCCGTAGCTCTGACAGTGCCCATAAGAGGTAATGATAAACATTACAATCTGAGATTAGCAACCTCTGAGGCTATGGAGATATCAACACACAGGATAAGGCTCTCAAACTAGCCAGAGATCACCTTCAGCCTATAACTGGGAAGAGAAAAATAGCTTATGCTTATGCCAGCCTGGTCTCTGCTTATCCACATTCCAGGCTCTCTGCCCAGACACATCAAGTTACTTTTCTTTCTCAAGAAGGGGACAACTGATCCCTTCTTCATTTTTAAAGTTTTAGTCCACACAAATATTAATATTTCTTTGCATTTTTGCTATTTGCACCATTTTGAGGATGTGAAACCAACCTAAATTAGATTTTTCTGTCCACTTTCAGGTCTGTTGATGTTCAGTCTAGTTAGTCTTGTTCAAGGCTCATTTTATGGGTTTGTTGTTTGTGTGGAGGGGTTGTTTGTTTTGTTTTATTTTGGGTTTTTTTTGTTGTTGCTTTTTGTTTATTTGTTTGTTGGGGTTTTGTTGTGTGTGGGTTTTTCTCCCAAATCATGAAACAAGGGAATGCTATGGAAAAACTTCAATAAATTTTTAAAACCCTACAACAGTCTCTCTTACACAAGTAATATGTCCTCTGGATAAGAACAAGCTTTCTGATTACCAGTCTGTTCTGCATAGTTCAGCTGTATTCTTTGGCAGAGAGGCTACAAGAGCTTTTGTCTGAATGCGCAGAAGCTCATGTGTCACTCACATTGACCATCACAGAGCTGTTGTTTGCAAAACTGTGCTGTTAGCCCAGCCAAAACTGACAAAAGTGTTTTTCAAAGAGCCAGCATCTGCTAATACAAATGTAAGATGTAAAAGCATGCTACAATTTCTGCAAAAAATACTCAGTTTGGAGAATGGTTTTTTCTTGGTATGCTCCTAGATGCCCTAAAGCATTTGAATGAGTTGCAGTCTGTAATTCATTGAATAATACATTGCTGGTGCTGGTGCATTCTTCACAGCCCAGGTTTTTTTAGTGAAAATTTGCTATACACAGTCTTCAAAGGCTTTGAAATATCTCTCTTCAGTCTTTTTTGACTGTACTGCTGTTCGTTATCAGCAATAATTTTCTTGTTATGACTGAAAATGAATTTTTGATAATGCAAACACATATAAGGCATAATGAATATACTGAATGTTCTGAATGTTTTTTCTTAATGACTGCAACATGCTTTTTAATGTGGAAACACTCAGCCAACAAAAAATGCTTGTACTTTTGTGAAATGACATTAGCTACAAAGCTGGTGAAATGAATGGATACAAAAGCATAATGTGCTGGTGTATAAAGCTCACCGTCTTCTAATCAGAATTTTGTTCACTTGTTCCCAGAAACCTGGGTACTGAAAAGAAAATAATTTTTCCCTGAATTTAAAAAATGCTAATCTTATTGTAGTACAGGTTTACTAAGGTTAAAATCATTATTTTGTGGGATTGAACCACTTCATAACATGGTCTGAGAGCTGGGTGGGCAATAGAGCCCATAAGGAATCATGTTTGTCTGCCTCTCGCAGGACATAGAGTTGGTTGTGTTTTGAACAGCTGCTCTTCCTGAGGTTACACTCTGATTAAAAGAGATATTTTCTTGTTAATCCATCCTGTGACGGAAGTAACAGCTAAAAATAAAGAAAAAGTAGCATAGAAAGCAATATGCTGGCCGATTTTTGTTAAGAATAGAATGCAATGCTGTCAAGGGCTGAAAATAATTTCCTCTGTCAGAAATCTTAGAGTCAGGGTGCTTGTGTAATGGGACCAAAAGAGATAGGGCAGATTAGATTAAGGTTGCTGAATAATCACTTCTTTCAGAAAAAAAATAGTCTAATATCTAAAGGCTTATTCTTGGAAAATATTTTTCTTGGACCTGGAATTAAATATTGACATTAAGAAGGTCTATACATCATCACATACCTGTGACTCAGAGATAAAATCCATTATTTGGGTTTACAAATGCTTTTCCTTGATCACTTTCATGAGATAATAAGTGTGCTTAATACATCTAGATTTCATATTTATTTTGAGCTGGGGTTTATTTATTTGTTTATTTGTAGCGATTCACAGAGACAAACCTGAAAAACAAGAAAAAATTGAGAAGAAGGAAGCCCTAAAGGGTATGTATTCAGCTTTTGATATTCTTTGTCTTTTTATCAGTGATTCAAAATAGTCCAATCTATTGACACTTAGACTGTTCTTGTAGATCCCAATTATGTTTAAGGATGCAGGAAGTGTCATGAAAGCCAGCTGGAAGGAGAATGAGGATCTAAAAAAATTTTGAATTCATCACTGTACAGAAAAGCTGAAATTATATTCAAAGATTAATTAATAAGTCTTTACTGTACTATTAACTTATGTAAAAGACACCCAGAGCACAAATGGGAGTCTTTTTTATTATTTTTGAATAAATCCAAGCATATTGTTTGTCCTTGAGAATACTTCTGACCAAAATGTAATGAGTAAATTACAACATACTGGAAATGGTCCCTGTAGACATTCTGTGTTGGAAACCTGCTTTAAAAAAAAAAAAAAAAAAAAAAAAAAAGAAATATCTCCAGATTCATTGCAGAGACACTGGGGAGACGTTTAGAGAGAATTTAATAATATCCTGGTGGTGTATGCCAGCAACAAATTACAGATCTGTTGTGGGAGTCAGAATCAGGATACTGCTTAGTCTCCACCCACGACTCATGAGTTAACTCTGGGTTACAAGAGCCACCATCTAGTTTGCCTTTTGTGAGGTTATTTTAGCAAAATGGAATTTTGGTGCAGAACACCTACTAGTCAAAACACTTTAATTCCTCTGAGAACATGTCCCTTGCACTAAATTATGGTTAATAAAGTCTTGGGCTGCAGGAAGAAAAGCATTCTGGAAGAGCAAACAGGCCAATGATCATAATTAATCACGAAAAAAAGAAAAGGAAAGACCAAATATTCAGCCAGAGCAAACTTATTCAGGCCAAGAATGCAAGTGAATGTGCATCTCTCAAAAGCTGTGCTCAACTAGGCCTTTCTAATGGTCTCTGGAGCTTTTCCATGTCCAAGTAATTCAAAATGAGTAAACAAGATTGATTTTAAAAGTTAACGGCAGGCATATAAATTGAGGGTCTGTTAGAATTAATATTTTTTAGTAGAAAAGAGAATTGTGATATGGGAAATTTTTTCTGAGATTTGGAAAAATGACAGAGCAAAGACCATAATGTCCAACCTTAAAACAAGAATTGTCTTTAAATCTTTAAGACTTCTGTTAAAGACTTCTGTTCCTGGAAAACTTGGGGAACTCTTCAACTTGATTTCATAGGAGAACAATATTTAATGTTTTATTAAGTTTCTTAGAACTGGAAAAAAATTATCCCAGCCAAACTCAGATATCCAGTGAAAAAAAATTACTATTATACTGCCTTAGCTTGCCATAAATCCCTTTAATATTCTGTCTACCTAATGGTATTTTTTCTTGAAGTGCGCTATTAGTTTTGTTTAGTAAACTATTGCCAAAACTGCTACGGAAGCACTGCTGTGTATCGAGATTCTCTGTATTCACAGTACTAGTAAACATTACTTTCACACTGTACATTAAATTTCAAAAATATAACTATGGATGTGTGTCTTTCTAAAGCCTGTTTCATTGTAGTGTGACTGGGAGACTCCAGAGACCGCATCCCTGTATTTTAACTGTTTATATTCTATGTTAAATACATTCCCTTTTCAAGATCGGGACAATGGAGGGTATAAACAACATTCTGTTCTAATTTATAATCAACTTCTGGGATGAAGTTTAGGAAAGTTATTTAATGACACAGAGAATAATTGCAAGTGTCTCAGTCACTTAGCAGTGTCTCGGTCAGGGATGTCAGGCATATTTTCATGTATTTCATCACTATACTGCTTAAAAACATGGAAGTCTGAATATTCTCTACCACTCTTCTTTTGCATCCAGTTAGGTATGGAATTCATGGCACTGTAAAACGAGTTCCTTATCTCCTCATGTTAGACAAAAGGAGTTTTGCTAAACTTGGATGAAATCTCCTCAGTATTTAGACTTAAGCTAGGCTTGCATTTTCACAGCTGTATTTTCTGAAGTGCTCTAAAACCCACATGCTCATTTTTCATTTTCTGGAAAATTGTAGTGTAAAATCTTAAGAAAAGGGAGTGAAAAATGTGAATGAGTGGATAGCATTATGCAGTTTCCACTGTCATAATGTTAGTTTTACCTTGTGCATACTGGGAACCCAATTATGGTTTTGAGATTGTCATTGCCAGGGACTGATCTCAGCCAGTGTCCATTACTAGCTATCTGTATCCATTACTAGCTATCCATATCCATTACTGGTTATCCATTTCAAGCCAGCTGGCAAGTGACAGATGTATCATTTGCACATGTGATTCTCTTATGCTTCGAGACTCATTCCAGGGTTTTTACAACCTGTGTGTGACAGAGTATGGGGTGGCCAAGGCAAAGTCCTCTTTGTATCACAGGCAGCAGCATTTACTGTGAGCTGTGTCTTAGTGCTCAACAGTTTTCTGAAAATCTCTCTTGTGGAATTGACAGACAGTTGCAAGAGATGATGTTATGCAGCAAACAGCTGAGGCATGTTACCATGGCAGTAACTTGTTAGCCAGAGTTGGCTGCTCACACCCATGTAGTATGATGTACACTGTAAAAATATGCATGGGGCAGCTCAGGAGCAACACACTCTGCCACTTAATATACTAAGGCTTATCTCAGTGAAATTGTTTTGGATTCTTAATTTTTTCCACCTATTTTTTTTTGCCTTTTTTGGATATGTATAACGCTTTCCTTCTTTCCTAGTGACAAATAAAGACAAACTGGAAAGACAAGAAAAACCTGAAAAAAAGGAAAGGCATGCAGGTAATTATTTAATGTCAGAATTTATTTTACATTGGGCCATACCCCAAAGATAATTCTCTACTCAATTTCCATTTACATATATCTTGACTGGAAAAAAAAGAGTTATAAAATGTTATGAATAAAAATAATAAGATCATATAAAGATTTGCAGACTTACACACTAAGTAGCATTTTGTATTCCTTCTGTATGTTTGCTGTTGGTTTTTTTTCTGAAGAAGGGAGATAATATATTTTATACTCTGGATTAGTATAATCTCATAATCATCATTGACTATTTCCAACACTTGCAATAAGTATGGTTGCTAAGAGACTATAGTCATTCAAGAAAAAAGCATCTGACAACCTATAAACATAGGTAATCAGACAGGCCATGTAGAAAAAAAAAACCAACATTTTAAATAGGGTACTGCATAGGGCCATTGTAGAGCCACTGAGTAGGCCAGGACTAGTTTTTCAATAGTTACTTGCAATAAATAGGTATGTTTTATCCTCCCCAATTCTTATTTCTTTTTAAACACCAACTCACTCATGCATATATTTTTGTGTTCGTAGAATAATCTCAAATGCCGTAGTCAAATAGAGAACTGAGTATTTGCACACACATGGTCCCTGCAGGCCACCTCAGGGCACATGAGTGCATGGAAATATCAGTTCTGCACATCCGTGGACAAGTTACTGTGCAAACATTAATCACAAATATTATCAAATCAGAGCCCACACACGAGAATATTCTGGACTACCCCCACTCAGCGACTCTCATACAACTCGGGTGTATTCTGAAACCTGAGCCAGAAATCTAGTAACTACAGAGTAGTTAATTTCAATTTGTAAGGTGGAAATTAAAAGCAAACAAAAAGCCCTAAAATGCATTAGTTATAATGTCATTGCAATTAGATTTGTAATTAATTATAGTGCTTAATCATTCATAGCTGGAAAAACTGTTAGTTGTTCTGTGGAGTTCAGAAAATCCTTCAGAAATTAACCAAAGTAATAAAAAAGAAAGCTAAAAAACAATAAACCAAAATAAAACAATAAATTAGAGTATATAAAAATATTTTTTAAAAATAACCAGTAAACAATACAAATAAGTTTGACTGTTCTCGATTACCCTCTTTCATGGGATTACAGCAGAGCTAGACAGGCTGCTGCTCCTCCAGCCAATGACAAAGACCTCAGTGGTGGCAGATGAGTTTTTGAAAGTTCCAACCCCATGTTTTGGCAACAATGACAAACAGCAGCAGCTGAATCGACCTTCCTTGTTCTTTGCATGGATAACCATGGTGCATACTTGTGCTTCTTGATCCTTTTTCTCCTTTTTCTCAATTAAATGCAACATTTCTCTTTTTTGTAATGAACATTAAGATTATTGGTTTTATTTCCAGCTATTCCCAAAGAGAAACCTGAAAAGCCAGAAAAACAAGAAAAGAAATCTCCATCTAAAGGTATTGCAGATCATCATTAAAAGCTGTACAATTTAAGGGCTTGTATAGTTTGTGAGAGTGTGGAGATAAGTATTTAAAGTACAATGCTCTTCTAGTTCATGCTGTACAATTTTTGGGTATTGTCACTTTTGCTTGAGCAGGTCTTGACCAGCCCCTGAGTGAAGTCTTGCCCAGCATATTTTTTTTTGCTTTACTCTCTTGTTTTGATGCAGGGAGTTTATTATAAATCATTCTTACACAGCTAAAGAACTAAGCCTATGCCTATTTTATTTGCATTCCTTGATGCCTTTTCCTCCACAAAGGGATTCAGTAATTTGCCTGCGAAAAGGGTTTTCTCTTGTGTATTAGTTTTCAACCTGATGCAGACTAATTCCAGAGTGTTTACTGTCTCTCAGTCTGGGTCTTCCATCATATCCAAAAATAGATTTCATTCTGTTGCTTTTATTATTTTCAATAACATTTTAATTTCTGTATATGATTTGCACTGTCCTCCATGGCAGAAGTGGCTTTGGTTAAGATTTACATATCTAATAATTATCATACGTATTCTGAAGCCATATCATGGGTGTGTAAGGAGTGATTTTCACCATTCTTTTGACTGATAATTCCATCTTTGGTTATGGTTTGGACAGGGAGATTTAAAAATCCAATCACCTTGCCTTATTATGCCATTTTTTAAAGACTAACATTTATTATTGCTTGGCATTTGCATGTTTTTATCTGAGGTTAGATATTTCTCCATGGCAGATATTTCTGTAATGAAGTTCAGTTTCAGTCTTTGTCTCTTCATTTTATTCGGTTAAATCTTGAAGAAATACTATTCAATGCATCTTAGTACCAATTCATTGTGGTATTGAGATTAAACTCATGATGTTGAGATGCATGAATTAACTAGATTTAATTTGAATATGTTCAGACAATATAGATGCAAATGTACAAATCACCCTTTTTTTTGACTTGACCATACTCTAAGGAGAAATGTAAAACAGAAAGTAGAAGTGAAGAAAGAAAGCAGAATGAAGACTTATAGCCTTAAAGACTTTGAAGGGTAGCCATTGTCCAGTCTCTCTTTTAAAGGGATAATGTTCATACTTTTCTGCTTTCACTGTATAGATTGAAACTGTGGGATTTTTTTCATAAAATGAAATCATGCTGAAGTAATCTAGAGAAAATAAATGCCCACAGTGTCTGTGTTGATTTGAAAAGCAAATAACTTCCAAGAATCACTGAGATAGTCCTAACAAGCAGCCAGCCTCTTTACCCATTTATCTTCTGCTAGCTAACCAAATAATCACTTAGAGCGTTAATGTGTTTAATAGCAGCCATGGCTCCAGTCACTGGCTGGAAAATTTTATGAAGAATTTGGACACTGCAGCTGCAGAGATTTGTGGCTGCAGTGTGACATAGCCATGCTGCTCTCTCTTGGGCTGTTTCCCTACCATGAGTCCCTATGGATGGACTCAGGGCATCAGTGCACTTGTCCTCAGCATGTCCAAAGGTGCATTTCTGCCAGCAGTGTGCTGCTGAGCTTTCTGTTGCCAGGATCACCTCCCTTTTCTCAGGGGTCTGCTCTAAACTGGATTAGCTACCAGCAGTGCTGAGGGGTAATTTCAACCACTTGCAGTTCCTAGGAAATGAGAATGTTCAGGTCCTGGTCAGCTTCGGGGAATGGGCATACTGAAAATTGTCTAGCTACTTCCCACACAGCCAACACATTTTCTCTGTGCTCATTGCAAAGACTCAAGGTAATTCTGCAGACTCTGTTAAAGGCTCCAGAAAGCCTCAGTGATATGAGTGTTTTTTAAACACATTATCTAAAAACAACTATATTAAAAAAAAAATAAAACCAAGTCTAAATATCAGTCATGGTTCATACAGGCAAGAATTCCAGGATGGAGTTCAGCTAGAGAGGATGTTGCTATTCTGTAGTTATCAGTTGAAAGAAGTGTAATTAACTCTCAAGGCTGGTTTGTTCTGGCAATCTGTCTGGATGGTGACCAGGAGGTGCAAAGATAGAGGTCTGCATAAAATTTTAACAGCCTTTCTGGAACACAGTCATGTGTGTGCTTAAACAGTGTATCTTGTGCAGACATAAACTCACTTGAGATGGGCTCTGAAGTGAGCTCCAGACTTATGGCTGTTTTTGTAGACAGTGAGCCCAAGCTAAGAAAAACACCTTTCTGTAAGACAAACACAGCCACAGGGCTTCCTGTTGGCTGGAGCACAAGGCCAAGTCCGTGTCTGCTCAGAACTTGACGTGAGCAAGTTTGTGACATCTGGAATATGCAGTAAAAATGTTCCCTAGAAAGCTTCAGATCTGTGTGACTCACTTGTCTTCTGGTAAGGGAGTCTCAACAGATATTTAGGAGTTTTGCATTCCACTATGTGAATCTGAGAACAAGAATTTTGAAAACTGAAAAACCTGAATTGTAAGGAAATGTGAAATTTTCAGTGATGATGTTGTTTTTTGGCAAGATTTTCTTGATCTTTGTGAGTTTTTCCCTAATATACAGTTGTTCTCATTTCTAGTAACTCAAAAAGATGTACCTGAAAGACATGAAAAAGCTGAAAAGAAACCTCTTCCTAAAGGTATTTATCTGTATTACATTTTTTAAACTGAATCAATATTGAAATGCATAAACTTTATTTTATCCAAGAAGATAAATGTGCATGAAAAACCAGCTACATGAAACTAAAATGAAAGTAATATTTAATCAGAATTAAAATGTCTCTAGAACATCCAGGGATTAATTCTGTGCTTAATCCCTTTCAAAATCTGTTGAAATTTCAAATTGAAAATAAAAGTACAAACCACCATTTCAATGAAAAACAAGTAAACCTACCTGCAAATGATCTGACATACATTTTCACTATAACTAGTTAAGGAAATTAATTCTCCACTAGCCAGCAATATCTGGCCATACCATGGCTGTGTTTGGGAGTAGTTAAGCTCATACATAAATACCTGAATTCTGGTTTGCAGTAGTTAGATATTCCAGTTTACATATTGATAAAATCAGTTTAGTCAGCTCAGTGATTTAATAGAAATTGAAGCCTAGAGCCTTACAGAAACCACAAATTTGATAGCATACAAGTTCTGCCTCAAGGAAGGAGATGTTTAGATCTATGAAGAAAACAGAAGTATAAACATCACACTAAACAGATTAGTTTAAAATGTATCCAGTGGTACTTTATACTACTATTGGATTTTCCACTGGAGACAACTAGAAACACACTTACTGCCAGCATCCATGGCTCAGGTGAGAAAAAGTTGCTGACACACAAAACCAGAAAAAATACTCCAGGTCTCACCAAGCTCTGTGTGGCTTCAGCTACTGATATTTATAATTTGGTAATTCTCCTTGGAAGCCTCCTCACTCTGCTGAGGGACATCTCATGAATTGGTCTCATACACTTTCAGCTGGGAGAACTGGTATAGAGTCAGACTCAAGAACTCAAAACTTCTTGGACTGAGACCTAGAATCAGTGCATCATGCCACACACTATTTTTCCAACTTACAACAGAGTTTAACTCTGGTCTCTGGAGTCTAAACTTGCTCAGATTTTACCTGGAAGTACCTCCCATATTTGTTTGCTTAATGACCAACATCCTTCTCCCTAGTTTATACCATAAAAACTATCATATTGTCATTACACTTAATATTATTTGGCATATTCTATTATATTTAGTATCAGCCAAGTACGTGGTATAGCACTGAAGATAAAACCCGTTTGGATCTCATACTTCTGTTTAATTCTGCCTGGTTTGAGGGGATTGTAGTTTTCATCATTACCAAGCTGTTAATAATGAAGAAATGCTCATTATTAATAGCACATTATAAAATAAATGGCACTGAGTATTATGAGGGGGGGAAGGAATGACACTGACAGCTTTTTCTTTGTTACCTGCAGAGGAGAAGAAAGTAAAGAGCACTAAAGTGGAAGCAAAAATTAAAAAGGAAGTGAAGGATGGAAAAGGAGAAGCAAAGATGGCAGAGAAGGTCAAGCAGGCAGAGACAAGACCAACAGAAACTGGGCTAATAAAGGCCAAAACGAAAGTTAAGGAGGAGAAAGCTCTTCAGACTGTAACTAAATCGGACAAGAAAGGTAAACAAAATGAGGAGGAAACAGATGAAGATCCTAGAAAGGTAGTAGGGAAGAAAGAGAGAGAATGGAGTTAAATCTGTCAAGGACCAAAGTCCACCCATGAAAAAAAAAGTGGATTGCAAATAAACTCCACATGAACCTCACACTGCTAGGATGAGATTACAGAAAATTAAATAACTTTAATGTATATAATTTTAAGGTTCTAGAAGTTTTTCATGGCTAAAGATTCATTGTAATTTAAATCCTTCTGTACCAAGGACCAATTTTTCTTCAGATAGGTCTGAGAATTCATGGATTTGTTCAGTAGCATCGAATGTAGTAGATTGTGAGCGGAGTTATTTTTGAAAATTCAGACTGTCCAATGACCTATTTTGAATTTTGGTTTGTTTCTACATCTGCATATTTCCTCTGTAACCATAAAGAAAATAGTGACAGAGTAAAGGGAATGTAGCAATTTATCTAACATCATATTGTATGAGGCACTGTCAGGTTGTCAGGTATTGTACAATGTAGTGACATACCTGCTGATGTAATTTAATGCGAACAGCTGCCAAATTTCTCCTAAAAAGGAAAGAAATGTTATTACTCTCATGAAAGGAAGAAATTAAGTGATAAAACAAAGAATCAATGTGCATCAACACCATACAGTTAACAAGGTGTTAACTATGTGCTCCCCTTTGTCAGAGTAAGCCTGGGCTCTTCTACTCCTGGGTTGCACAGACTGGTTCCCTGATTTCCCTGTGGCATTTCCATGGCACTAAGTACAATTTTGTATGAATGAAGGCAGCAGGGACTGACTTTCTGTATGAACTGCCACACTGCAGCCACGGAATTATTCTGACATTGACAGAGGCAGTTCAGTATTGCATAGTGCACCTATCTGATCCTTTCAGCTGTTAACCACAGATAAATCGTTGTGCCTGAACATCAAAGAAGCCGTCCCTGCCTCAATATCTGAGTCTGCCTGAGCAGATTCTCTCACTTTCATAACCATCGCTCTGGACCCCTTAGGAGTTGCCTAAATTACACTTTTCTAGAAAACTGAGTGTGAGACATAGTCCACTTTCTGATATGCATAGTGTGCTGAACTAGTATGTTTTAAAATTTATTTGTATTCTAGTTAATTTTGTCTTTTACTTGAAGTATTGGGACCTTTGAGGCATGGAATCAAAGCAGCATCTATCACACTGATTGCTGTGACCAAGGAGAAAGTTCAGCAATTTGTTCCGTTTGCTTGGGAAGTGAAATTCTCTTTCAATTTTTTGTTCTGGCAGATTTTCAGTGCACAGTGGATCCACTCTATACTGTTGAGGATAAAGCTCTCAAAAAGAAATGGTGTGCAGATGAAGCACCTTGATCCCTGACAACAAAATATTTTAAGTAGGGATCAAAGATTATTGAGACCAAAGAGAGTAGTGGTGGTTTTTGTTTGTTGGTTTGGTTTTTATGGGGTTCCCACCACCAACCTTAGCTAATAAATATTATCAAAATGATCCATCTTGACATCAAATATTAACAGATCACTTTCTAAGTCTGCTTTAGAGTGTGACCCCAAGGACTGTGCACAGAATCCCAGCAGGTGAAAATGAGAATAAGCAGCTGGAGTGGAGAAAGGAAGGAGCCTCTTCAGCTGCCCTTATCACTGGAGACAGGGCTACACACATCCAGTGACAGCTGCATTTCCTGCTGTTGTGCTTCCTTTTTCTACCATAAGCCACTGTTACCCAGCTAGATAGCCTAAAAAATTCACTTATATATTTCAGTCCCATTGTGACCCAAGGTGAACATAATTTCAATGCAGTTTTGCAGAGATTTCCTGATCCTTCAATCTTTACTTTTACTTGCTCAAGGGAGTAGTTCTGCCAGTTTATCTGAAACAATGTAAAAAATATAGCAGTGATGACAGAGGAGTTGTGATTTCCCTGCTGTTTCATCATTTAGTACTGAAATTAAAATTTAAAAAGATAGGTCATGTCCCTGGGTAAATCACATGAAGCCCAACAACAGAAACATCTGTGAGTATTTTTACCATTAAGAATCTGTCCCAAACTTTGACATGATTTATTGTACTTATATGAATATTTGTGCCTCTATTACAGAGTTATAAGCGAAAACTAAAATGTGAAATTCTCCTTTCAATAAGAGAGTTTAAATTAAAATGGATTTTTAGCCATGAAGAGGTACTTGAAAAATCATATTAATTTAAAATTCCTTAGATTTCAATCTTTACTGATTGGTAGCATTCCTATGAACTTAAATTGGATGATATAGTGCACCTTGCTATGTTATATAGAAATGATATTTTTGTTATTCAGAGATTCACATTCTGCCTTCAATTTGTTTTATAAATCCCAGTTTTTTGGGTTGAATTTCTAAAGAAACACTATGAGGAGAAAATTAATACAAAATCTTCTTTCTCAGAGACAATCAAGATCAAGGCTTTTTTCAAAAGTTTATTCAAATTGCATTTCCACAAAACAGAATAAAATAAACCCACAAAAAAGCCCCACAACAACAGAAAAAGAAAAAAAATCAACAACACAGTCTGTTTTATTTCTGGTCTATACTACTATGTTTAAAGAATAGATTATTTTAATATCAGTGAAATGGTGTGATCCTAGGGCCTCAGGCTATGTCTATATCATAACTCAAAGAGAACCAGCACAGGCGTGTGCTCTGTCTCGGCATTGTCCATACAGTGTATCTTCCCCTGCCATAGTTTTATCCCATATCCTCCTGCAGTCTTCTGTACAACGCCCCAAATGGTCCAGGGAATTTTCCCAACAGGTAGCAAGGATGGAGGCAGCTTGTTTTGGCAAAAGAGAACTCAGAAAAACAGCTTTTTGGGCAAGACCTGTGCCCTGAAACTTGCTTTCTGGGCTAAACAATTGGTGTTGCTCAATTTTATTTATTAATACTCACTAAGGCCCTATTGCAACTATTTCGATGTCACTGCAAACACTCTGCTGGCTTCAGTAGCTTTAGGTGGGCTTAAGAGTACAGATCTCTACATGTTTTCTCACACACACACTGTTACTTTTTTTTTTTTAGAATCATCATATAGACTTAGGGCAGATATTGTAGCCTTAAGGATGGAATGCAAAGCTGGAGTCAGCCAGAGTGATAAATTTGAATTCCTAGATATGAAAGCAAAAACTATTATGAATATTCATTAGAGGTTTTAACAGCAATGTTTACAAGCACAGCCCTGTGTACATGCTGAAAGTTTTGCCCCAAGCTCTACAGTACTGACTAGTATTACCCTTGCCATCACATTAACAAAAAATAGCTGCCTAGGCTTCTATCAACTAGAAAATGTACTTAGATATTTGTTGAGCTGGTAAACCTTTTCCTAATTTCTACATCTGAATAGGAAATAATACTTGAAAGCTGCAGTTGTCCATCCAAGGACTGCTGTAGCAGTCAACATAACAGAGCAGCAGTCACAGAAATGCCTCAGCATCGACTGATACTGATGCAGCAGTGAACTATGTATAGAAGAAAATGATATAATGAGTGTTACACACTTGCGAATAACGTGTTGCATTTAAATGTAACAGCAATGCCATTTTAAAAACTTCAATTATTCCAAAGCCACCATCATTTTATTTTGGAGTTGGCAATGGGGAAAGCAAGTAGCTCTGTAAGTGAGTAGGACAGAGATGCCAGAAGAGGTGGAGAGAGGAAGAGATGTAACTTCTGCCGTGTAGGAGCTGTGCTAGAAGAATCTCAGACAGATGGATGAATATGCTTCACTCAAGGACAATTGAGAACTGACTTAGATAACCAGTGCTGGCATTTAGACATCAACATTAGCTTTTAAAGCTAATGCCCCTTAGAGTCCACTGGGGCTATTTTTTCCTGACCAACTAAAGAATCCAGCAATACTGAAATTCTTTTGTGCTCAGTTATAACTGATAATTTTTCCTCACCATTCCTAATGTTAGAAATTTTTATTAAGCTCCCCAGCTCTGCTTATGTATTGGAAAAATCAATAGATAATCAACACTTCTGGAGTCAGTTTCATTTAGATTCAGAAGCCTTAATTTCTGAATAGTGTAGTTTTAAAAAATATATATAGGCACACAGATTTAATATATACATATATATTTGTTAAGATTAATGTTTGAAAAATAATTCTGTAGTGAATCAATAAAATTCTGTGGAAAATCTCACTGCCATAGGAGTGTAAGTACAGAGTTCTCTTTATATTCCCATTAACTAAATGTATGTGTTTATTATACAGTTAAAACCATATTAACAAAATACTGTGATAAAAAACCTTTTTTAAAAATTTTCTATCAGCTGTCTGTGAAATTGACCTTCAAGGATAAGGAAAAGTGTATGAGACTGGTGGCCAGGCAGCAGTTTGCACAGTACTTATGCATGTGGTTAGGATATATGCAAACAAAGCTGGCCCAGAAAAAGAGCTGGTAGCTCTGGGACACTGGAAGATCTGCAGTCCGTGGCTAGAGGTTTTGAATTAGATCTGGACAAAAAATTTTCACTTTCTGAACATGTGAATCACTTGAGGGTCAGGGAAAAAACACAAATATATAATAAGTAACACTACTTATGAAAAGGCTACTGAGATGTCTTTGCACTGCCAAACTTTTTCTTCACTGTTAAATACAAATGACATTCTAAGTTTACTTTCTTCATTGCTCTTCTTTTCCTTTTTGCTCTGTTAGATCAATATGCATTCTGTCGCTATGTGATTGACATGTTTGCGCAAGGGGATTTTTATCCAGGTACTTTCCTATATCATTGAACTCTGTTCTAATATTCTTCTGTTTCCCTGAGAGTTTTTGCTCCTTTATGTATTAAAAGTGTGGGTTTTATTATTGAAAGGTCTCACAAGAGCAACAAAGAGTGTGCAAATAGTTTTAATAAAGCATAAGAGCTAATGGCTGTTTTAATAAAGCTTCTAATTTTCTGTCTACAATGCATGAATTAAAATCAAGGTTATGTTAAAAGAAGAGTCAATGGAAGGCTGTAGAAATTGCTAAAAGTTTCTGTGCTTCTTTTGGCTGAGATGCAAGAGGAAGAAGCTTATTGTCAATAGCTTATTATTTGTTTTATTGTGGTTTTTTTCCCCACAAATAGCAAGGCTTAGCTCCAAAATGCTTCAAAAATAGAACTTCCATTGTTGGTAGTATATAAAATACTTTAGCTGATCCATCACTTCTGTGCTTTATCCTCTATCTTCCCACATCTCCATGCTAATCTGTTCTAACACAGACACTTAATTCCTCACGAAAAAAAGGAAGATAGAGCTACTGATGATGACTGAGCATCATCTCATAATATTAAGTCAGTCTACCCTGACCTTATTTATTAAATATTCTTCCTGCTGAAGTCTAGACATACTGTAGAGAGGACATAATCCTAGGAATGAAAAGCAATAATATTAATGAAATGAGTCAAGGAGAGAATATTTAAGGACACACTAAGCCTTAAAAGCTTTGTTTATTCAGTTATTTGCTCAACAAGCTCTCCACTGGTACACCTCTGAATTGGTTGTGGTTTTTATTATCTCTGCCTTGTGGCTTACATCCTCTCTTGACATGACCAGGTTCAGACAGAGCTGGGAAGTCCTAAGGATCTATCTGAGAAAGAAAGGGGAGATGGAGGGCACAGATTTTTGTGGAGAGAAAATTATCAAACTTGGGATTCTTAAGGGAGAGAGTTTGTGTGGCTTGTTCTCAAAGAGCGACATGGAGAGGTAGCGGGTTCCATTAAAAGGGAACAAAATACTGCATCACCTCTAGGGCTTCTAAAGACAGCCAGTTAGAAACAGAGGGACTGGTTTAGGCTCAAAGGGGGAAATGATTAGCCAAAACTTCCAGAGACCTTCAGTCTCAAAATCAGCTTTGATTTTGAAAATAACACCCTGTACCAATGTGAATGGCCTAGTTTCTGGATTTACACGGCTGTACCATCAACAAATCACATGAGAAATACTTTCATGGAGATCTTCAAGATCTTTTTTACAGTTCTCCCAACATTTACAAGCAGCAGTGAAAAAGGCTCCCTGGCCTGTTTGACACTCTCCTGAGCCAGAGCAGACATGCTGTAGGAAGGGAAGGTCTGTTTTTTATCGATTTTGACCTTTCCAGCTACAAGGAAACTGGAAAACCATGAAGGGGAGCAGTAAGATAGAGAGGGAAGCCTGTAGCAACTTGAATTTCAGAAGATAAAAGACATGACTTTTCCCTTCCAGTGTTTGTCTTGTGTCATATTAGTATGCTATGACAGACTTGCGGTAAGAAATCAGAGGTTAAAGAGCTGAAGGACATTAAATGTACATTGGGTGATCAGATGGCTTTACAGGTGAATGAAAAACTAGGGTGACAGGTTTAGGCCCCAAAAAGAGGATATAAATCATAAAGCATCTTAAATAATCTAAACTGTCAGTGAAATGGAAAAGGACTGCCCCTTAACTTCTCCCAAAGTCCACCTGGGGCTCCACCTGTAAAACAACTGCTTTTTGACCTGGCAAGTCACTTGTTGACACCTGAAGTTAAATGCTGCAGAAGGTTGTTGTGCTGAAGCCAGACACATTTTTGTGGGAGAGAAAAAGAACCCCAAGCTTTAGTCAACCCACTGTCTTTTTTAGTCAACCCATTGCCTTTCACTGTCTGTGAAAGGCAATGCTGAAGCATCCAGACTGTGTTTCTGAGAAGCAAGGTAGAGGTCAGGTATGATCAGCCTTGATTTATGGAAATCATTGAGGAGAGTGCAACCAAACAGTGCTCAGTTAGTTTGTTACTGTCTTTTTCAGGCACAGTGCTCATTTTTACACTGTCCTTTTGTGAACAGAAGTATTACTGTAATTCATTTTACTGAATAGATAAAAGTGAGGAAAACACCCTTTAGTAACCCTAGTATCCAATTAGCTTTAAAATCTGGTATATCCTTTTATCTGTCTATATATTTTATGGTAAAGAACTTTGTCCAAACAATGGGTTCTGAGTGCAAATCAGCTGAGGAATTTAATTATAGTCACCTTGACACTGCAATTCTTTCAAAAAATGAATCATTTCTATCAATCTCAATATTACCATTTGTGAAGGAGAAAAGAAACATTTTTTGTCATAGAAAATTCCTTCACATAGACATATTGGAATTTTCTATGACTAATGGTATCAAACATGAATTTCTGATTCCTTAAAATATATGGATTTATAATGTTAATAATAGTAATATCATTCAGCATTTTTTCTTTCAAAGTATTTTTGCAATATTTCTATTATAAAAAAATTGTACATTACTCCTAAGATTAGATTGTTTTATTTTTTTGTAAATTTTAAGCAAGAATTTACAAAAAAATAGCTTACTTAATATAGCATTTTATAGTGCTCAAAAATTAACATTAAAAGTAAAGCTCAGTTCCTTAGCTTTCATTAAAAAATATAATTTTTAAACTATATCAATTAATGCACTTTTTCAGTCACACCCATCCATTAGAGGTCTGTTAACGCTCTTGTGTTGATTTAAACAAATGAAGTTGAAATGTTTTTCATTTGCTCAAAGTTTCATCATGACACTGCAGTCTTAGCTATAAAAAATGAATGAAATGTACACAGGGAATTCAGGGAAGTCATATAAGGAAGAATTTTTGCTAAGCTGTTTCATGCAGCATTAGCTGTTTTTTTTTGTTTCGCTGGTTAGTATTTGTCCTTGATACTGACAAATTTCATGCACGTTCTCACACACAAAGTCACAATAATTGTATCAATATCAAATAACTTCTAAGATTTCTATTTTACTTTTTATGAAAGATAAGTACTTGAGGTTCTCAGCCCTTTACAATAGATAATAGTGGAATTTTAGTCACAAACTCATATTTTCTAATCCAGTAGTCCTTCCCATGAATATCATGACTGTAACAGTGACCATTTGGGTTCTACTGAGATATTTATATGTAGACCACTTGAGGCCTACTGCATACAGTATAAAAAATTGCTTTATGATTTTATCTCTTGAGAAATGGACCTTAAAAATATTTTTTACCTTCTGTGTATCATGCTTGTGATAAGTGACAATTTCTCAGGGGAGCTGCTGAACCTCCTTTCATAGATTTTTCTGGTCTTATTTGTCCCTGGACTACAGTTGCTCAGCCAAGGCAGTACTGTCTCAGCATTAACAAATCACTCTGTCCAAATTGCCTTGTACTCCTTTTGTCTGCCTGTAAATGAAGAATTAATATGCATTTCTTTCAGGATTAATTTTCCAAGTTTTCCTTATAAAGATTAAAACTTAAGGTGGAAAGCTTGTTTATTAAGAACATTAGTTCTGACTGCTACCCTTATTTTTCTATTGGCATTTCTGAAGTCCAAGATAGCATTTTGACGCAGAAGGCCACTGACTTATGTAGTTTCATGGATATAATTTATTCCATGTATTTGATAATTTGTTTGCTATTCCTGTATTTTGTTGTGAGTAGTATTTCTAATGTTCTTATTCATTGTTTTATTTTTTTATGGGTAGGAGAAAGGGTTCTATTTTAGTAGAAAGTTTAAATTTGTTTTCATAACTATTTTTTTTATGTTAGAGAGTTTGAAATCCTCACCCGTGTGGATGGATTTCAGGGGCACTAATTGGTCACTCTTTTAGCATGGAGCACATGATTCTCTAAGTTAACTGGATCTACTCTATTTTATTCCCCCTGTGCCATAAGCCTGTTTTCCCACTGTTCCCCTACTTTCCCTGCTATGCTTGCCAGCCACTACTCTGGCAGATCAAGGAGCTGTTCTGATGAAATGTCTTTATTGTTTCGCAACTACTGAAATTGGATTCTTGCCTGTCTGTCTTTCTTTATGGCACCTCAGCATGGGGTTGTGCATGCTGAATTAAGAGTGATAAGCATGTCTTGGGTATTTAGTCAAAAAATGCACCTTTCTTTTTCTCACCGGCATGTTGTCTACTCATGATCTGATTTTGTTTTCTTTTTAATCACTGAGAAGTTTATTTTGCATGCATAGTTTTACTCTGTTCTGATTTTGGTTAAACCACTTGCATTTCACAGTACACCCGACTTACTACTGGATGATCTTTACAGTTGCCTAATTGGCAACAAAGACAGTGGGAGCACAGATGTGGTATTATTCATAATTTAGACTTCCTAAAACCTTAGCACTGAAGCACACAATTGCCCTATGGAGCTTATTCCACTTCCAATACAGCTAGATTGCAAAGGAATGTGGCCATATCAGTTCCTTTTATCAATGTACCCTTATATGTTTATTGTGTATTTCCATGCCTGGGTCCCAAATCCAATGTGATGTAGACAATTTTGCTTATCTTATACTGTTGAAAAAATATTTGCCTTGGAGAAGTTCACCAGGATTTCTGGTATGTGCACATCGCAAGAGAGTATCTTACAGGGTAAAACAGTCATCCTACCTTCTCATTAAAAAGTCATTGAAGTCTCACCTTTTGCACATATGCTCATAAAAAAAAAAAAACAAAACAAACAAACAAAACAAACAAACAAACAAAAAACAAAAAAACAAAAAAAACCCCAAAAACAAACAAACAAAAAAAAAACCAAAAGAACACCACACCTTGACAAACATGAAGAGTCAAGAAATTAAGGCAAATTGTGATGAGTGTCCATGGGGAATCTTACAGACTGCCTGATCCTGGAAATTGTAGACTGAAAATCCTTCATGTCTACATTTTCTTCCAAGGCTTATCTCTTCTCCATTGTCAAGAAATATTCTGTCAAAGAGGAGGGATTACTGTTATTACACAATACGGCAAGAGCATTTCAAGTCTGTCAGTATGATACTTGCCATTTAATATCAAACAAATAAGGAGATACTGGTATAAAGGTACATCAATATTGAAAGATCAGGGACTATATTGCTGCAAAAAAAACCCTAGAGTAATAGAAGCTAATTTTGAAAGTAAAAATGCCTGTGTTTGCCATGGGTGGGCTGTAGTGCTGGAACTAAATACTTGCCCTTGGCTGTTCAGATAGCAAAACGCTTTAGGCTCTTGAACTATTTTTAAGTGTCACTCCTACTTGATTAAAGACTAGGATGTGTTGCGGATATCTCAATGGCAGGGAGTAACTTTTCAGCTTGTTACATTACATTTACATGGAGACAATTTTGATGTAGTTTCACTGGGGATATATTTGATGAAGTGCAATTAGGAAAAGGAAAAAAAGCAGTCATAATAAATAAGAAAGTAGCATATTATTAGCTTGCTCTTTGGAGAAATTCAGCATGAAAAACTGTCAGCTGAGTTATAGGCTTTCACATTTGAGGGAAAATGCTAAACAATATGATTTTTTTCCTATGGAGAGATGCTTTCTGGTGCTAGCTACTCAATAGCCCTGTCCCCAGTGGTAGAAAACAAGCAAGCCAGATATTTGTTTAAGTGAAATACTACAGAAAAATATTGGGAGGCATTGAGATTTTTCCAGTTTTACTTTTTAAACTTTTTACTTTTTTACTGCTTGCTGAGGGAAATATTGTAGCCCAAGATCTGAAAAGATTTATCTGGATTCTTCTTCAGAGTTGACAGTTAATTGTCTGTCAAAGAGCTGTTCACATGAGGAAACACTTGCCAACCCATTTGTTTCTGTGGATGGCATAAATGGAGATGATTGAACGACAGAAATATTTCTCTAGTATTTCTCTAGTAATGTCCTGGAACCATTTTGAATACTTTTCAGAGTCTGAAAGGAAAGAATTAATGAAGAGTAATTTTAAATACATGTATGAGGAACTGAAAATTAATTATTACTGTGCAATTCTTACAATAAACATTATCTACATTTGGAGTTAAATATTGCTTCTTTAAACTTCTATTCAGCTATGAGAAACTATGAGAAGATATCTGATCTAATTTTAACAAGATTCTTGTCTATGACCCCCCTCTCTCACCCCAAAAACTGTGTCTATTTCGTCAAATGCTGACATTGATCTCTCAATGGGGATGTTATCAGTATACAATCCTGACACCATCCCACAGAGGCAAAACAACTATCCATTATTCCCAGTTTATATCATCCCACTGTGAATCAGAGCCAGATGCTGGCACATGAAGCTGCATCTGTCAACACTCTTATGGCACTTTATTGTAACTTTGCTGAAAAAAATTCAAATTGCTCCCTCTCTTGGAAACAGCTACAAAGGGAATGTGTTCTATTCTGCTTCTGCAGAAGGGAATGTATGTCTTTCTTTGACAGTTCACTGCAAGGCACTCTGAGGGTCAAAATTATGTGATACAAGAGAAAGCCATAACTTTTGCTGATGTAAATTAGTCTAAATATTTGATTTTAATGGAAACAAACCAATTTAAGCTGTGAAGACAGAGAGATTAATGAAATTACTCCCATACTTGCATTATGTTTTATTACTATTATTTAGTATTATAAACATTTCACATAGTTCAGTAAATAAGTTTCAAAAAGAAGGCTGATTTCAATGGAGGATCATCAAAAGACTCAAATACTTTAGTTTTGAAAAGTAAGCTATTTAGAAAATAAAGGCAAAAGTTAAATGCCAAAAATCCTCTTAAACAGCTAATACTAAACAAATTGTTTCCTGTTTAAAAGGTAAAAACAAGTTTAACATGTGACTTTGTAAAATAGTTATTACATTTAATGACTCATAATTGATTTCCAGAATAATTACAGTAGATAGAATTATTACAATAGATACTGATGTTACATCAAGTAGGTTTAAAAATGAAAGCATTCTACAGGCAGCTTGAAGCAGCCTCAAAGTCACAGGCACAGGTTCTTGTGGGGGAATGTAACTACCCTGAAAGCTGGAGAAGTAAAACAGCAAGGCACAAACAGGTAGTGGAGGATCCCACAGGGAATGTTGTGCTGGTTGACCTCATAGTGACAAATAGGGAAGGCCTTGTTAGAGATGTGAAGGTTGGGGGCCATCTTGTCTGCAGTGACCGTGAGATTGTGGAGTGCAGCATTGGGCAAGGAGAAACAGGGCAGGGAGTAAGATTGCAAACATGGACTTCAGGACAGCTAACTTTAGCCTCTTTAGGGATCTTCTTGGAAGAATCCCATAGCAACAGGTCCTGTGGGAAGAGGTGTCTAAGAGAACTGGTTGATCACTTCTAGGCTCAGGAATGATGCACCCCAATGAACAAGAAATCAGAGAGGCAAGAGACTTTCATGGATGAACAAGGAACTCCTGCCATTACTCAAGCATAAGCAGGAAATACACAGGAGGTGGAAGCAGGCCACTTGGAATGAATATAGGGAGGCTGTCAGAGTAAGTTGGAGTCAAGGCTCCATCACAGAGTTGCTTAAGCTAAACAAGATGGCCAGCATCTTAAATGCCAACCATTTTAGTATAGCAGGAGTCCTACATGGGTTGCAAGTAAACATTTGTCTTTCATGAGACATGATAACCCACAACCTTCTCCTTCAGTCAGTTTAGTAGTCCCAGGTTATATAACACTAAAATTTTAAGTTAGCTAATGAATCTTTTACCTTTAGAATATAATTCTGAAAATTCTCAGGGAAGGTAATCACCGTATATTGAATCTCTCTCAACTTTAATGAAAAGGAAAATAGCTGACATCTACACGAGGTGCCTTTAAACACCTCCTGATGCTGAATACACTGAAACAACATGAAGAAGGAAAAAACGTGCTCTGAAGGGCTTCCAGTTTTCTCCTGAATTTTTCATTAAAAAGAAAAAACCTATATCTCTATTGTGGAACTAGGAGAAGTTACCCTGCTCATCCCATAGAATTCTATGCTGTCCCTGCTGGAAAATGATGAGATTCTCTTTTAACAACAGTAATGGTACCAGTTCACCATATCACATAGATAAAAAGAGTATAGAAAGGATCTACAAGTACTTTGACAAGATACATTCCATCATGAAACATTTCAGCTTAGCAATAATTCCTCACCTCTTCTGCTCTGAGAACATGAAATGCAGCAGACAGAAGAGTGTTCAGCTTTGGCCTAAGCAACACAATGCTCTCTTGTTTTATGCCCACTTACTTAGCATCCTATTTGCAGCCACTGGGACTGTAAGCTGCGGCAGATCCACTCCTTTCACCTTTCTCTCTTCAGGTGCATCTTTCTTTTGATGTCAGCTTGCTTTCTGCATGTATCTGCTCTGACAAAAAGATATGTACCTTATGACATATATCTATAACGAGTCAAGATTACTTTATTTTTTCTCCATCGGGGACCTCTATTCCTCCCTCTGACAATTCACCTGCCTTCCTATTGTTTCACTTTGTCCTTCAATACACCCAGTATTATCTGACAAATTAAATAACATAGATTTCAAAAGGTGTTCAATGCCCACACACATAATACCTAAACAGTGGGGTTTTTTTTTGGTTTTCGGATTTGGTTTTGGGTTTTTTTTGGTTTTTTGGAGTTTTTCGGGGTTTTGTTGTTGTTGTTGTTTTGTTGGTTTTTTTTTTTAGTTAGGCTTTAAAACAAAATCCTTTCTCTATGTGAGATTTAATAATATAATTGTTGGGGGTTTGGGGAGCACTCTGTTACCAGACAGTATTTACAGGGTGAAAAATCATGCATTGCTTTTTTAGTCCTGGAATATTTTGATGGCATGAAGCATCATCTTCATGGAGAACTGCAAAACAAAATGTTTGCAATTCATTGCACCTCACTTAGATACCCAAAAGTTAATTGCCCAACTTTAACCTTTAGCTGTCTTTATAGCCAATGCTATGAAATGGAGGTCTCCAGAGGACAATTTCATCCTAAGAAAGATGCCTAAATTAGGAAAGATGAATCACCCTTTGAAGGTACCAATTTCTCTCCATTGACTATAAATGGATCCCTCGGGTGACTTATCTAGACATAACTGTCTGAAAGTTAACTTTTAAATGTCTGGTAGTGAGAGAGCCTACATACATTCAAGAAGTATACTGCAAATGTGCAAGCAAGAATTTTGTCCAAATGAAGACTTGAAATGACAAGTTTTCTGTAAGACCTCAAATGATATTATCAGGAGCAGCTGTAGACTCAATCAAGGAAACTGTGGTGCCACCTGGAAAAAAATGAATGCTAATTGCTATAGTATTTTGGGAGTGAGTGAAAGGGGAAAAGAAGAAATGGAGAGGGAAATAATTTTCTTGAATAAATGCAGAAGATATTCCCTATCCAAATGATTCAAACAAAAGAAACCTAAACAATTTTAGCATCACAACAAAAGCTCAGCCTTTAGAGCTTCCTCTTTCATAGAATTTAGGATTTGGAATTTTTAGTTGCTGTATGCTCACAACTTTCAATTTTTATTTATTTTAAATTTCTGTTAGATCTATTTACAGATTCAATGGAAAGACATGGTAAGTTAAGTCATTTCCCCAAAAATCATGGAGGATGCCTTGAGCACAAGCGTTAGAACTCATGACAGTGAATCCCAGGACCCTTTGTCCTAAAAATAGCCTCTTTAAAGGATAGAGGATCTTCCCTGGCAAAACTAAAGGGAAAGAAGAATCAGAAGTTCCCAAAGCATTATTGGTTTAAAATAACCATTGTCTCCAGTGTTTCTGGAGTGTTTCTTCCAGTGTTTCTCATAATTGCAGCCATGGCACTTAGCTCACAGTGATTTCAGCGGGAGTGAGTAAACAGGAGTTAGGAGCCAACACCTCTGCACCTTTGGGCCCTACTCTGATATTTGATCTAATAAAACCTCTCAGTTCTTTTCCCTCTAGCTTCAGACTGCATTATTGAAATTCTAACTTCTGAAGTATGGCTATGGATTCACTGTCTTAGGTGATTGTCAGGTTGTCCTGGGGTGATGCTATGAAGCCGCTTTATTCCTTAACCGTCCCCTCAATGCCCAAGGACGCTGTGCCTTTGGGATGGACCCGGGGGGCAGGGCCGGGGCTGAACGGCTCAGCCCAAGGGGGCTCTGGGGGGGCTCAGCAGGGCTCGGGAGGGAGTGAGCCGGGAGCGCTGTGCTGCTTTTTGGGTTTCCTTTGTGTTCCAGCTAGTGGGAAAAAGGTTCTGTTGGTTTTTTCTTGTTCTTCTTTTCCCTTTCCTTCCCCTTGCTTCACTGCCTCCCTTCCTTCCTCGCCAGTCCAGAGAGCCCTTGGGGTGGTCCCGGCTGGTCCGAGCCCGAGTGTCTGTTCCCTGTCTGGGAATTTGTTGTATTTTGAGGGTTTTTTTAATCCTGTTCTACCCTGTTTTGTTTGTGTTAATAAACAGTATGGTTTCTTTTTCCCACTCTCACTTCTTGTGACCCATTTGTCTCATTGATGGAGGAAAAGGGGAGGCCCTTTTCCCTTCAGAGGAGACACTCACTCCGGAGCGTTTCCTCCTGAGGTTTTGTCTCCAAAACCGAGACACAAATATAGACAAGACAGGTAACATAATCATTAATTTATTGTTTTTCTCATTCTAGCAAAAAGACAGAGATATGAAAAACTTTGAGGCTTGAGAACAGACTTGGATTTAGTTTGAATTCTATACTAAACATATTCATTATCCACAAATATCTGTATTTGTGAGGCATGATAGTATCTGTAATTTGTTTTTATCCATTTAGGCTGTTTTTAATTGCAAAAACTGGCATATGCCCTCTTTCTTGAGGGCAATATAAAATATTAGCATCCTTGCAGCAATCACTTTCAACTTTTCTGACCTGAGCACTGAATGTTTCTTAGATGCAGTTGGACTAAGGATGGTTGAAACAGTGATATGTACAGAAGAACCTAACACAAAGAACATAAATTACTGAGCAGTGCTCACATGGCATAGTCAGTGTCTATTACTTATAAGTAATATATAAGTAACTTATAATAAGTGACTTACTTATAAGTTACTTATAAGTAACTTATAAGTACTTATAAGACTTATAAGTCCCCTCCATTCTGTTTAATTGTTGGCTGAAAGTATTTAGTTGCAGTGTTTTCTTGTCTGTTTTAATTGGATACTTCATACTGTGAAATCAAAAGCATCTATACCAACTCCTGATATTCATGTTAATTGTGCTAGGGGTCACTGTATATGATTCCAATTTATTAAAAATTATTTGGAGAGAAAGAGAGAAAGACTGAATATATATTTCCATTTTATAATCTGCCTTTACAGTCCTTTTGTACTCCACTATGCAGCAATAACTATAATAACCCCTCATTACCACACAATAACCCATAATTTTCACTGTCCTTGTACTCAATTCTTTGAGATCCATCTTTCGATATTTCTAAACATAACATGTAGGCTTATTTTTACCTGCTAACTGCCCAGGATAAATAATGGGAGGAAGTGGAGGCAGCAAATTCAATTTTCAATTTTTTCAATTCAATTTTATTTTAATGTCAGGAAAGGCTGTGTGACTTCTTACTTAATGTATAATGAAAAAACTGTTAATACTTAACTCTTAACTCCTTAATGACTTCAGCCTCCTGAACATAAAAATATATCTGTTTTCACAGATATAGATTGAACTGAAGAAGGATTTTGTGGTAAAAATATTTGTAAAGGAGTTCTCAACAGATATATTTTTGTAAATAGATTAAACTGCAAGCTCTGTCATGCCATGCAGCTAAAATACTTTTCATGCATTCTGGACCCATAGCATCCACTTTAAGTTAAAAAAAAAAAAAAACAAACAAAAAAAAAAAAAAACCAAAAAAAAAACCACCCAAAACACCTATAGCTCTACCCACGCCTCTTTTGCCTGCATCATTTGTACACTTGTTATGCACACTTGCATTGTATGAGATACAAACCACAGGAAAAGAAAAAATATATCAAACAAATACCCAGCTGTGACTTTAATTGGATTTGGTGTCTGAGTGAAAAAACAGCAACTGATTTTCACACAACCTCCAGGAGTCTGTACCAATGGTTCTCACACCTGTTTAATTACCAAATCAAGAATTTTCTGTTCAGAAACATCACTAAACCGTGGTAGCAAGTAGAATGATCTTCAAGGTCCCTTCCAACCCTAACCTTTCTATGATTCATTCTAAATAAATATCAATACATATTTATATGTTCATGCATGCACATATATATAGCATGTATTATATTATTACAACATAAAAACATATGCAAGAATCTATGATCAAATACAAAGGGTGAACTCAAATCTCTATGTATTAAAAATAGAAGGCTATCAAGTTGCTGCTACTTTTTGTTTGGTGCCTTGAGATGAGAAATTTAATCCTTCCCCTTACTCCCTTTCAAAATAGCATTTAGAATACCAATCTGCATCCTTCCTTCCTACACCCTCACTTTTAACCTACTGGTCCTTGTTTTCAGCTTAGTCGATGTACAGCCTCCCAAGGGTGTTAAGTTATTTGTACAGGCCTGGTTTCATTGCCTGTGTGTTGAGGGAATATCTCACAATAATGTGTTTTACTCATAAATTAGACTCTATATAGAGTTCCAGAATTATTTGTGATATTGTTAATGGATTTTAAATACATGCATATAGTGGAACATAGATAGATTTGGCATTATTCATGTAATCTCTCCTTTTCTTCTTTTCTTATGCATCGTGAAAGAAACTGGCTGATAGTCAGTGTGACATAATGCTAAAATTTAAAAGATTGCATTGCTACTGGTAATCACTGCATATATTGTAGCATAGGTTTTTCTTAAGTAATATAATAAACCTTATGTAAAATCAGAGTTTCACTCTATGTTGGGCAATTAACCATTTAATAAAGAGCCACATCCTGAGAGCAAATAAAAAGCTTAAATATATGTTGGCTACTAAAATATACTTTCATAAAAACCTCATTTTACTATCCATTAATTCCATCTTCCCCTCTCAAAAATTCGGTTTCAAATAGGTCATGAAAACCCTGTTTAGACTATTTTTTCCTATCTGACATAATTTTGTTATCACTGTTAAGACTTGTGGCCAGATCTAGATTACTAAGTCAAACTCAACTCATCTGTTCTCTCTCTGAAGGTGATTTTTTTTCTCATAGAGAGATCCACATCCAGTACACTTCCTCGAGGTCAAAATGGGCTGGCTGTATCTCAGCTATCTATTCCCTGGCCCTTGCCAATTCGTGAACGGAGCTAATGAATTTTTTTGAGACACTGCTGCCTGGCACAAGTCAGAGTTGTCAGAGGCTATCCAAAAACATGTTGCAGAATATGTATGTCTGAATTCCAGAGCCCAGTAATGTTCCCAGGCACCATTTAATTGCCAGTGTGCATGAAATCCTTGTTGTCACAGTGCGTTCCTCGGGAAGGAATGACTATATGGGGCATCAGTATTTTATTTCAAGTAATGCATCCCAGAAAAAGAGCATTTGCATTGTACACTACAGTTACACAATCTCACCTCTTGATCCTCAGCTGTTCTTTCTTAACGAAAAACAGTTTGCTCAAGGTTTTTCATGGACACGTAGCAAGCAGAGAAACCCTTCCCCAGAACAGTCACAGCCTAATGTCTGGAGAGTAATGACTGAAAGCTGGGAAGAGACTCACCTTTAACATGTAGAAACTTACCATCAAAACTGGAAGCCTGGGCAAAATGGCTGGACTCCATTATGTTTTCAGTCCTCTAAAAGCATATTTGGCAGTCTTGCCTCATTCTGCTGATCCATGTCTTGTTCCAACATTCATTAAGCATTTGATTGGAATTTACTTTTCATAACAAATTACTCTGAAAAGACACTTACTGTATTTGAGTTATTTTTACTATCACTAGAGAATGATGTCACATCTGAGCAGAATGAGATTTATCTGAAGACATTTTGCTGCACCGAGAGACTGTAACAAAGTGTTGGTGCTGTTGGACTGTAGGATTCCTCCTGTTCAAGTAACTGGTATATGGATATGAGGAAATGAACAGTCACAGGAATGATATTTCCACATGTTGCACTCTGTGATGACATTATTTCTCTCTATACCCAATTGGAATATTCACCAGTCTGAAATGCCTGAATAATAATAATAATAATAATAATAATAATGATTTTACAAGTATTTTTATCTTTTTATCTACAAAGATATATTTAGACACTTATTAAGGTCACTGCAGACAAATTGAATTCAGAAGATCAGGGAATAAAGAAAACTCACATAATTTGATATTCTTATAAGAAATCAATTTATACACAATATGCAAACATGAATATTTTTGACATATATAGAAAGACATTTCCTAGACTGAGGAAAGTAAGGTAATTAAACTTTGTCTTGTATTCCTTATCATGCAATAAAAGAATCTAAAATATCAATAAACCATGCCAGAGTTAATTTCTTCAAGACATCTCAAGCAATTTAATAAACACTGATGACAGAAGTTTCCCAGAGCTTGAGGACTGTAGCTGATTTTCAAAGAATTCATGGTACCTAGTTAGGGTCCTAAACCTTCTACTCATCCTTGCAGCCTATTTCTTTCCTCTCAGGCAGTGGAGGAAGGTACTCATGTCTTAATGTGACACTTTTTCTTCTGGTGAGAGCATTCCCATGATCTTAAATCCAAAATATTTCGCTCTTTCAGTTTTCATCATATGTAATTTGTTGTCAGCTGTTTACAATATCATATATGAAGGAGATACCTATAGCACAACTGCATGGACAGGTTACACATGAAAATGTTGTGGATCAGCTCTAGGGACAGATTGGCATAGAAATGCATGCACATTCTTGTGCTTGCAATTACATCTTTTGGAGAAATCCAAACTATTTTTTTTTTAAAAAAAAGCACCTTAAATGAACCTTAGTGGCTTATCTTGTAATAGAAAAATGAAGGCTATATTTGAAATGAGAAGCAAATAACTATACAGTGTTTTTTATGAAGCACTTTCAAAGCTGTGAGATAAGTGTATGTCCAGTAATAATAGTGGTAATCAGGATAATAACTTCTCGTGATTCATGGTCTAATCTGATTGTCCACTGGGAGCATTAAAAACATCCTGCCTTCATCTCATTTGCATCATGTATATGTGTCCAACTGGCCACTGCTAGAGTCAAGATAGTAGATATCATTAATCCTAATGGTCTGATCTGTTGAAGCCAATTCCTCATTTCTATTTATCAGTTGTCTGTACTACAGAAAACCACTTGTGCTTTATAATTTAAAGAGAGAAAAAGGAAAAGAAATTTAACTTAGGTTATCCCCTTTAACATATTTCATCAAAAGAATGGATAAAATATTTATTCATCTACTGTCCTTTGCATTCCCATCAAAGTGAATAGAGAGACATTTAATAAGACATGGAAACATTAAAGAAGCCTTTTATCAGAGTGCATGGGAACCTGCTCAGAACAAGCATTTTGGCCTAAGGGAAAGTTTTTGATCTGTGAAGCTTAAGCTTTTCGGGCTTAAAACACTCTCATATCGGATCATGTGGTCAATTTGCATGAAATAAATGATTTGCTTAAAACTTGTAAAGCTATAAAATAGAACTTGACAAGTCATTAGCAATAAGTGGTATCATACTGGCATTATGAGCACACTGGTGCAATCATTAGAAAACTGCTGCCACAGCAAAGAACAGGAAGATAATGGGGGCAGCCTACAATTTGACCTAGAGGAGTTAGATCATTGCCCCATGCTGTAGATGCCACACTGTAGCCCAAATTATTGACTATCCTTCTTCATTATTCATCTACTCAACATTCTGAACCACTGCCCTTTATTCTCTTTCACACAAAACAATTAATCCAAGTTATGAAAATTATCACCTTTTTTTTTTTCCTTTTGGAAAGAATAAAAAAGGAAAAAAAAAAGAAAGAAACGGAAAAATAAATAACTAATCTTTAGTCTAGGACTTTGATGAAATGTAGAAAAATACCTGTTCTTCATCAATTGTTATGTTGATTTTTGTTTTCATTCTGAACTAGAAAGTCAATCTAAGTTTCCGTATGTTGACAGAGGTTATGAATATAACTTTTCTATTCTGGCTGGCAGCAAAGGTAATCAGCAGCTCATTAGTTCAGTTTGCAACTTCAAGATTTTTGTTTTTTAGACATAAAGTGTTTGGAAAATTATGGCTAAACATCTGGATTCTTGAAGTTTGCCTAACATTCATTTTAAGGCTATAGTTATTCTGTGATGAGATTGGTAAATATGCACTTGGGTTTATTGCCAAGACAGGAAATATGTGGAAAATGTAAAATTATTACCATTTGTTGCAAAGCACTTTAAATACATTGGTTTTATCAACATGTTAATATTTTATCAGTGGATCAGGCACACATGAAGTTTGAGCAGCTGTGTGTGTGATATTTTATACAAATTATTGGATGAACTGAACCACATGCTTCCAAATTACGTGCCTGCAATTGTACATATGCTGATGAGATGCAATAACATTAAGACCACGATACTCAAATCCCACTGCTATCTTCAAGATGATGTTTTTCTCATGCATCTCCCATGAGTATACACACCTTTGCAAAATGAGAGGGGTAAGTAAGACACTGCAGTTTCCAAGGCCCAATAAAATCTTAATTTCTCTTCTGAGCCTATCACCAAGCATGAAGCATGCCTTTGAGTTTCTGATGTGAAGCTGGAGCTGAGATTTAACAGTCTGTTTGCATGTGGACTCTGGTGCAGTGAATGTATGCTGGTGCATAGGGCTGAATCAATAGTGTACATAACTACTTAATTTTATTTCTCAGGTCACAAAAAATTGCACTTTCCAAATGACAATGACAGGATAATTACTGAGACTAAATGCCAGTGAAATAACTTAAAAGGAAATAAAGAGACTGTAAATATGTCATAAACTAGAAAATAAGCATAAGTAACATAAGAGTACATTAAATATGTTTGTGAATCTTTGGAGAAATGAAATGAAAAATGTTTTTTACAAAGCATGGTATCTGCACATAGGCTAAGACAGTACAGAAAGTCCCAGTTGAACACACTGAGAGAGTAGAGGTGTTTCAGTCAGCAGCTGAAATCAGAACCTCATCAGTGTTTATAATGCATGACCTGGTTGGTATTGGCTAATTAAGAATAATCCTTAAGGATGAGAAACATCATAATTTTTGCTGGTGTTTCCAGGAGTTCATAATAAGTGGACTTGAGGGAGCAACTAAAGATCATTTGTTTGACAGAAGAAAATAAGGCTTTGTTGTAGAAGAGGCATCATGAATATGTAACCTTATTATCATAGTATTATTCGTCTCTTTTGAGTCTAAGGAAGAAAAAGAGAACTGTAGCATTTCAGCATATGTTTGAGTTACATGGACTTCATTGATTTCAAATGTGACTCTTAAAAATAAATTACTCTATTTGTTGAGAAATATATTTCCTTCTTGTTGTATCTGAAAGATATTTTATGCATGGTGTAATATTTTTAACATGAGAAATTTTGAAGGGAGCTCAGGCTCCCAGTGAAACTGCTCAGCCTGTTGGTGAATCCATTTTCTATGCTTCTTAACCTGTATACCTAGGCGCAGGACATAAGGAATTCGTACCACCTCGTCTTCTTCTGGAACACAGTCCAAGAAAGAAACCAGCAGCTATTGAAGGCAAGTTTGAGTTTTTCCACTTTTATTGGCTTCTACTCATTAACTTGACTGTCTGTTCTAATGGATTTTTTTGTTTGTTTTTTTGGTAAGTATAATATATATTACAAAAGTGATCACATTACTAGGCCTGGGACAGGAATGACACACTGACATACGCATGACAGGACCTAAATATTTCTTACAGTAGTCTCACAGATGGCTTGGGGGATTTCCTGAGTGAAACAGATTACAGGATTGAGGCCTAATCTGTGAAATGCTTTGAATGGCATTCAGCCACAACTTGCTATCGAACTATAAACATAATCAACATTATCCTCTTAATATACTTTGGATTAGTCTTTTACCTATTGTTATTCAGTAATGTTTCTGTGCATTATTTGCAATAATTTCTGGCTCCGCATTTATCAACCCTGTTGCTATTGTTAAAACCGCTGAAAGAGAAATACAAAGTCAGACCTTACCTTCAGAAGATTAAAACATAATCCCTGAAATTGAATTATATTGTTTATATTCTAATCATTACAGTAAAGTGGTTGAAGTAAGCATTTTAATTTTAAAATTAACTATGTCCAATGACTTAGAACTACTACTGCAATATACATTCTTGGTCTTTGCATCATACAATTTAATAGTACAAAACACCTGAGTCTTTTTGTAAAATTATGTAGTAGTGCTCATATGATACTTGAGACCTTCAGTCGCACCATGGCACTTGTTAATCTCTCTCATAGAGGTCTTAGTTTTATGTTATCCAGAAAGCAATTGCAGTCTAAGAGAAAAACAGATTGGGTGGCAGCAGAATAAGTAACAAGATTTCCTGCATTTGAAAACAGAAAATGAGACCTAGGTTTTGGCCAGACCCATGACTAAAACAAAGTGTTACATTAATTAAATATTTCTGTAATGTGATTATTGTGAATCAGAACATGTGGATAAAAATAGTTATGTGACTTATTATCTCTTTCCCCAAAATCTCGTTACCTCAAATGAATTTTTCTTTTTAAATGCATTGTTTAAAGGAGTATAAAATTGTGGTTATTGTGACTCAGTATAGTACATAAATAGATTTGCAGTCCTGCTTATTTTAGGAAAATGTTTGAACCTTGCTTATCAGCAGGAAGAAGTCCCTTCAATGTTAAACTCTGTTATCCGTCAATTAACCATAATGGAAAAAAGACATAATAGAACAAGGCTGCCACATTTGCTGAGTGATAAACTTAATCTTTAAATATAACTGTTATACAAGATGAACTAGCATCAAATTAACATTAGTTCTTGATTTTCAAAATCATGAGGAGCATACAATTACTGCAATTGCACATAGAAATGACTATTTATGACCAGTTACACATTTGTGTGTTTCATTAGCTCATTTATGCATGCAATTCAGGTAATTGGGAATGTAAATTAGACACCCATTTGGCAAACAAATTGGGGGGAAATTATCTGCTCAGAACCATATAACTAAATTCCCTTTAAGGCTCACGGCCAGTCACTAGGATACAATGCCTTTCATGCAAGAGATTTGGAGGAAATTAAGACGGCAGAATTACTTGTAAAACGTTACTGTGAAAAGCTGTTTTGTTGTGCTATTCTGTGTTTTCCATATATGAGAAAATATGCCACAGTGCCTTGAGGAACCCTAAACCCTGAAGCTTTATTTCAGCCACAGGGGAAAGAAAAAAGTAATTTATGAGAATATTTGGCACAATGTCAGAAGGGAAAAAGAGGAGTAGGCAGACAAATTTAAATCTTTGAAATAGCTGAAGAGACATCTGCATGTAACTTCTTAGTGCTTAGGTACCTTTATGACTGGTACATCACTAAATATCACTGATCAGGAGAAGGAACAGATTGAAACAAAAGATTCTTCTAATAAATATAGTTGAAGATAGTATCATAAGTTGTCAGCATAGAGAACAAATAGAAGCATTTTTTAATTGAAAATTATACTTTATATAACATCAAAGACTGGCTTCGCCTTTGACAGAAGAAACCAGCTCTTTTTTAAAATGGTAAAAGTGTAGGAAGTAACAGAACATTTATCACACAGAAAATGTATGAAACCAATTTACTTACACCCTAGGCTTTGCAACTCAGTGATATTCCGACATTATATACATAATCATGCAGCTGGTAAAGGCTGAAAGGATCTTACTCTTTTTCTAGATTGACATGTTTTCAGTATCACTCTATTTTGCCACTGCTACCTTAGGTAATCTTGGACCATTCTTGTTTTCTGATAAGGTGGAAAGAGTGGTGTGTATGTGCCACATATCTCTAAAATTTTTAGATTATTTGATACCTTCAAATAGAATGCTTTTCCTGGATGTTATCCAGTGCCCTGTAGAAATTATGCTCTGCTGAATTCTTGAGGCCTTAGAAAACAAGCATATTGTTCTTATGTATTAAATCTCAAACTTTCTTTCATTGTCATTGCCATTTTTCCTTTGTTCAGCTCCAGTGTAAATCTTTTGGAAAAGGGGTGATTATTTAAGACAGCCCCAATTTGTACACCATATTCTAGTAGTACTCAATAAATTGCATTTAAATGTGTTTGAGTTGAAATTTTCAGGTATCTCCTTGTCAAAAAGCAAAATGCTTTGTACTCATCTGGTCAGAAAGAAAAAGAACAGATGAATCCTCTCTTATTTCATGGTTGGTTGGCTCTTTTCAAAGATCTTACCTTCAAACTTCAATGAAGAGTTTGAATTTTCAGATCACCAACAGAAGAGAATAATAAAACAAAATATAGGATCCTGTAGCAGTGAACAAGAAGAAAAGGACAGTGAACAAGCATAAAGGAATTTTTGAAGAGAAAGACATTGATATAAAACATCTACTTGTATTTCAAACTTGGAAGCCTTGTTTGGCAAACTAGTAAGTAAAAGAACTAATTTTAAATTCTTTATCTTATCTTTTTCTGGAGCTTTCACAAGTACTTGGAAACAGTGCTCTCAGACTGGCTGACACTGAAGCTGCCATGTCAGGATACTGGTGTCGCCAGTAATTTGAACAGATAGTTCTCCATGGCTATCTGAACTTTGACTTTAATATCCTTTTTCTTTCTTGGTTGTAGTCTTCACACCTCTTTTAACCCTGAATTTCTTGTATTTTGTTATTCACTGACATCCCAAAACTTCTCTGCAGTGTACACTGATTCTCTGTGATTCTCTCTCTTAGGTCTTGATTTTTTTGCTCAGCTCACACAGCTTTTACCTTCCTCCATTTCCAGATTCACAGGAAAAGGTCTTTCCTTTCTAATAGTCCTCTCATGTTGCCTGACATGTCAGGGTAACTCTCAGGAAGATGCTGCAGTTAAACAAGTGTCAAAACTAAGATCAGAGGCTTAGCTAGTTATCAGTTAAGCTTCATGTTAATTGTTCCAGAATAGTATGTCTTTGCCTTCTTGCAAGAACACAGCACCTTTGTGAGAAGCCTGTATCAAAATCCTTCTCCTGGTGGAAGGAATCTTAATGCATGTCGTATATGATCTCAAAGAGACATAGGCTTTTTACCACTTTGAAGAGTACTGTTATCACAAGAACATTTGAACAGCTTTGTATCTGAATATGATTTTCCAAGTTATATTGTCCTAGAAATCTGTTCCTGTATCTTTGAGTGGGAGAGCATTTACCATGGAAGAGTCATCACCATAACAATTCTGATCTGTTGATGAATTGCGACAAGCTCTGACATATCCCCCTTCCTTGACTGAAGTATACTGGCTGGTCCTTGCCATCTTGATGGTATCTTTGACATTAAATGAGGCAAAAAAAAAAAGAGGAAAAAAAAATCTCTGCAACATCTTCAGAGGATCTATGAGGAAAAAACATATTTTATCTAGGTCACTGAATCCTCTAATTACAAATTTTGCAGAATACAATAAAGTGAGTTGCTGTGAAATGTGTTTAACTTCCCCCAAAACTCCTGTGGAGGCTAAATTGGCAACTGCATCTATGTTGCTATATAAAATGTACACTATCTGACTGTCTCAAGAAGAATTTCTAGTCTATACCTCTCTTCATGAATATAACATTAGGGGAATATAACCAAGAATATCTAAATTACTAAAGTCAATACAAATTTTGACAAAGCTCCCTTGATGTACAGCAGTGTATAAATCTTGTACAAATCAATCTGCTTCTGTACAGTCTGTCAATGTCTTCCTTCCCTTCTGTACACAGATTGTTCTATAAAAAACCTCAGTTTTTCTTCTATACTGTAGAATCAATTACCCTTAAAAAAATCCTTCCAGTGAGAGACTATGATTCAAGATACAACAGAAACCGTTAAAAAAAGGCACAATATTGAAAATTTACTCCCAATTTAGAAACTCCTTAATAATACTGACGTGAATTGTGGATGAAAATCCATTTTTCTGATAAATTTTAATCCAAGGGAGAATAAAAGCAGAAAAAAAGAAAAATATTCCTGTTAGAAATATCATAATACAATGGGTTGGGTTTAATCTAGGTTAATAGACGAACAGTTTAGTTAGCTTTAAAGCATTGCTGTATACAACATAACAAGGTTTTTTGAGAAATATGGGACTTACATCTCCACGAGTCTGTACTGAAGACAGTAAAACCTTTGGAATAATATGAACAGGGTTTCAAAGTGAGCTATTTAATGATTTAAATTAGACATTTAAGCAGTAAATTCTAATGATTTAGCAATGATGAAAAAACCCTAAATCTTCACTGTTTCAGAAAGACCTTGACATTTTCCTTAATGACATGAGGCTCTTCTGTGCTACTTTTATTCTATCATAAAATACAAAAATGTTAAACAGACATTAATGAAAAGCTTACTAGAGTGTAAGAAAAAATATGCATAAAGATATGTATATTTTAATTAGACATATTATTATATTTTCTCATAATTTATAAAAATAATACAATTTAGAATATTAGAGTATGCATTTGAATAAATATTCACCAAAGTATACCCAATAAAATGCAAACAAATAGCTCTGAAGATTATTTTAACTTTTCATAGTGCTTTTTAAAAATTACAGAAAAGCAATAACGTTTTGCCTATGTTGCAAATGCAAAATACTGTTGCTGCAAATGGAAAATACTTACTTGGATTAAGATTCTCTGGTCTTTCAAAGGCAGAGCTTCCATGTTTCTTTGGAAAGAAAGAGGAAACCCTTACAAAGGATATCCTGCATAACCTCATCATCCCATTATTTAAGTTCAGACATTCTTGCTCAAAAGCATGCCCCATAAAAAGCACCAGCCAAATCCTTCCCAGCACTGGTAACACAATTGGTGATGAAGTTGATTCCTGTTGTCTAGTAAGAATGTCAGTAACAAGGAGGGAGAAGGCTAGTCAAGCTGCCTTACCTGTGTTGGTTTGGCTCTCACTAGTAAAGGTTGTACCATAAGAACTCAGTGCTCCCCTGGGAATTTAAGTATTCATCATAATCATATTTGCGTCATATTTGCCATTGGCCATTGTCCAGTGGCGTTTCTGTTGCTGGTCTTGTAATGGAAGTTGGTCTGTTTTTTTCTCCTTGGTGTGTGTGTACTCTGGCTTCATTGCACTTGTATTTTTATTCCTTTGCTCTGCACTGTGCTGTTTAGTGAAAGCAACATATGGCCCATGCTATTAACAAGGAGTTCTGGTGCTTGATGCAATAGAGCCATGAAAAAGGAGCCTACAATCACTACAGGAAGAAATAAGAAACACTTATGTAGGTCACATGAAAGCATTCTGAATTTCAAGCATGATATTTCTATTGCACAGATTCTGCAGACCTCAAAAATATCTCCATAAGCAATCTTCACATCTTCCAAATAGTGTTTCAGATTGGGATTTGAAAACAGTAAACCAATTTCAAAAAGCAAAGTCAAGCTGGAGAGATTGCCTAGGACTTCAGGGTGTGCCATATCTCCAATGATCTAGGTGCCCCAATAGTCTTTCACTTGCCCAATATGAAAACAAATCGTATTTCATTATTCTGCAAGGAAAAAAGTGGTGTCACTTAAACAGAGCTTTGCAAAAAAATGCACTTCATTTTGGCCTAAACACTCACCTGTAAGTTGGAGAGAGCATGTGTGTGCATGTGTGCATGCATGTATATGTGTTTGTGTGTGAAAATAAGCAATTCTAAGAACTTTTGGAACTTTAGATTCATACTGTTTGGGTTTCTTTGATCTTTCTTGGCCTTTCAGTATCTTGGCTGAATCAAGATAGATTTCTCATAGAGAAAATAACCAGACCAACAAGGACTATCTTACCCCAGAAACAGATTTCTTTCAAAGAGACAGCTATGGTCAATCTTCACTTGAAATTTAGATTTAATCTTAAAAGTATGAGTTTCCATGGCATCCTAAACTAAGCAGAAATATCTCCTTGCATTGTTTTTTCATTTCTTCAAAAGCTTGGTAACCCTAAGGGGACCATATTTTGTGAATGGGTGTTAAATTGTTTAGAATCAAAAGTGCAACTGACCAGTCTTTGTCAGGCTTCACTCTAAGCAACGGGCAAAGAAAAAAAATATCATCAAAAACTGAAATGCAAAATGTTATTTTAATATTTAAAAGAATATCCAACTCCCACTGAAATCAACAGCAAAATTTTTACTGAGATCAGCAGGGAAAGGCTTTCAGAGGAAGAGGAAATGTAATCCCTTCAAAATTAATAAGTAAATAAAATTTTAAAAATACAGTTTGGGTATTTTTTTTAATGGCCTTTTAAAATTATGCCAGTGACAGCATAAGTTGTACAGAGCTGCTTGGAGAAAAATGAAGATCTATCTGGAATGAAGTCTGCGTTCAGTCTGAATTATGGTTTCTCAGGAAAAGCTAGATTACTGTTTGTTTTGTTTTGTTTTGTGTGTCAGTGGGTGTACACATATCTCTGCCGCTCCTTAGTTCTGCCAGGACAAGAATCTGTAGGCAAGAAAAGCTGCTGCAGTATTTCACTAAGTCAGGCAACATCTGAAGTTTCTCACAGAAGCTTTCGTCCTGAGATTTCCTGACCACAGGGTTTTAGATAAATGCAGATAAGCCTTGTATAAGTATTTGAACTTTAGAAAGCTTATGTGAACCAAAACACCTCCAAACTTCTGGCATTCAGTCCCACTAGTTAGTGTTTGTTACATGCATGACTCTCCACCAGAAAGAGTCTGTGGCTCTCTTTTGCTTCCCTGCTTACCTCAGTTTCTCAGAGGGGATGGGTTGAGCTGACAATTCCTTCCAGAATCAGACTTCCCATAATCACATGAACCATCTGGAGCAATATGGTAAAGAAACTCCTAGAGCACCTTCTTCTTCCAGTTCCTGTGCAGCATTCCTGTGACAGTATGCCCCGTAACTCATGTGCATCCCTAAATTTAGATTCCACTCAGCACTGGCAGAGTAGCACACTGGTCTTACCAGGCCTGATTTCAAGTGCTGCATTGTAAGCATGCTTCTGTTATCTCTCCTCCCACCATTGTCCAAGAATTAGCTGCTCTCCAATGAGAATAACATGAAGACATTGTCAAGATGGGTAAAGGAAATTCAGATTGAAACACCTTTTTCTTGGTCTTTGTTGAATCTTATTTGGGTTTCCACCATTCTCAGTCCTTCACCCCTTATTAAAAAACAAATAATTCCATCTCCGAGGTTTCTTTGCTTCAAGGGCTGTTCTCTTCAATCCAGCCACCTCCCAAGAAAATTATTCTATGCTGCTGCTTTTTATTTTTCACCCAGGAATAATTTTTTACCTGAATGTCCCATTCAGTAGTACATCACTGCTTTAATTCACAATTCTCATGCTCACTGGACTCCTTCTCATACTACATAAAGCTCAACTTCTGCATAGAGTCTACAGAAAAAAAACTTGACTAAATGAAAAGTCCATTGTTTGCCTTGCTGACTGATTCTGTCATGTACTGTTCCAGCTGCATATATCCATATTTCATTCTTGTAAATGTATTTAAGGATTTAAAAGGTGAGGGGTTTTTGTACTCGTATGTCTTACACTGTTCATGAAATGTGGCTCAGGACTAGTGTTACTGGTGAAAAAATACTGTTAATTACATTATCAAGAAAGAGTAGCAAATAACAATAGCTTGTTCAATAGTTAATTGCGCTTGATTTTCATATTGTGGTCAACACTGAATCATCAAAAACACCTTGTGTTTCCTTGTGTAACCCACAATTTGTGCATATTATAATCCCTCTTTATGCAGTTGATCCACGGCCCATTGTAGTTCTGTAACTGTTCCTAGCTAAAAAAATAAGTGCTTTCAATTAACAGATGGGGTTCATATTTTACAGTGCCTGAGCTCCTATTTAATTATTTGCTCTGCCTCTTAGTTTAGCTGTGTATATATCTGCAGAAAGCCCACTACATTTACTGCTTCAGAAATTACAAGTTTTCCTGGTGTTAAACGTACACTTAATATGCAACATTCTAAATGTGAGCTGCTCAAATTGAGAAGAAATAAATTTATTCAAGAAATGGGATTACTTCCTTAAGTTAGAAATAACTCTTTCCATAATACCCCTTTACCAAGCCCATCGTTCTCATTTACACAAATTTCTCTCAGTTGTAGCTGTGAGGGGCATCAGTGGGGCCAGATGCAGCTGCGATATGAATGGAAGCTCAGTGATTGTTCTTCTCAGACTTGACCAAGAGGGTTTATCTTGCATTAGGCAGGGTAATTGGGAAATAGGGGCCACAGTCCTTTAATACGTCTATGTAATCATCCCCCAGAAATTTCATAACCAAATGTAGACATCTCAGAGCTGCCTGGAAACTCTGAGTAACGCAACTTGAGAGCTTGATGGAAGAAAATTATGTCAGTGGGATTAATTGGTGGAATGACTTGGCAATGAAGAGTCTGCAGCCAGGGATGTCATCATCTTTGTTTGGGTTATTGGCAGTAAAAGTTCCTGCCACTTCCTGTACATCTTCCATACAAAACTTCACTTCTCAAAGCTCCATGCCTCGGCTTGTGGCTTTCAAGACACATATGGCTCCAAACCTTGCTATGCAACTTAAGGCAGATTTCATGTGTTTTTTCTGAGCCCCAGAGGCATGCAAAATGCTACAAGTTCAAAGGCAGAAATGCTCTTGGATTAAAGAGAATCTTGTTGTAAGGACCTTGGGCTTAAAAATTATTCTTCTGCATCACCTAGAATCAGAAATGTAAGAAAGCAAAAAAATCAATTTAACTCACCAGAACTGAGGTACTCAGCAAAAAAATGGATATTACAGAAGTACCAGCAGCACTTCAGCTTCTAGTTACTGCAAGTAAAGGCTCATGGAAGGAAGACAGAAGGAAGCTCTTTTCTGTCAGTAACTGACCACTTGGTATGTTTAACAGTCTTGGTTAATTCAGGCAGAGTAAGAAAATAATTAAACTACATTTTAGTAATTAGAGGAAATCTACATTACATGTGGAAATAATCCACTGAAAAGTCATAAGTGGCACTGGAAAGTAGAACTGTGGAACACTTGTGTGAAATCTGAAGCTGAAGAGACTTCCATTTTGAGGAGACATCCACAGTCCCTAGAAAAGTGTCTGGAGCAGTGTGTCAGAGAGAGAGAGAGAGGATAACAAGAATTTTAAAGTATACAAGAATATGAAGCTCCAAACAAGTTAGTGGAGGATGAACACTACTCTGATGCTCTACACATACCTAAGAAACCTGAGTATCACAAAGCACACTCACAACACAAAGAAATTTGTAGCTTGGAGTGTAGTGTGCTCAGGGTTTCAGCAAGAAGAATTAAGCACACAAAACTCTGAGAGAAACATTCTGTAGAACGCAAGTGAAGACAATAACAAGGGAAATATATTGAACAAATCTGTTTAAAACAAAAAAAAATGGAGTACATCTATATTATGCTTAATGCTTAAACCAATTATCGGAAAATCAGCAGGAGTATCATTTGAGGAGATGCTGAATATTGATAAATACATTGCCTCCATGATAGGCAAAATAACTTTATTTGTGAAATCAACATGGACAGACGATGGAATTCAGGTACTCTAAAACCCAGCAATTTTTCAATTTTTCAAAAATTAAACATGCATATTTCTTTTGGTTTAGGTAAAATGTTTAACAAATTTTAATTTTTTTTTCCCCTGTTTGTATTTATTTTTCCATGCAGAAGAAAAGCCTATTGTGGTACCTAGAGATGTGAAAAGTAAGTTTGGGTTTTTTTTTTTTCCTTCATCTTCATGTTAGTTTTATGCAAGGGACAGGAGTATATTTGCTTCTTGGATTTGAAAATATTCCTATACCTTAAATATGTTTCAGTTAAAGAAAAGACTCTTGCTTAAGTGCTTATGGTTCTATCTTCTGTAAGATAATAAAACTTGGTTTCTTATCCACATTTCTACCAGTAAAAGATCACAAAAAGAAAACTGTAGTTCCACTAACTATATCAATACCCAAAGCCATGCAGCACAAACTGAAGGCAACAAATTTGGCTTTTCCTGGATGAGCGATTAAAAAAGCGCTTAGATTAGCTATTCTTGTACTCTGGTATTCTTCCCCATCAAAAAAGGAAAAGTAAAAATTATAACTTTCTCATATCCTCTACTGAACTCTCAATTTTCTCATTCAAAACACTCATTAAATAAGTAATTTAATTATTGTAGCTTGCTTTAAAAAAGAAAAAAATATTCTCCTTATTTCTGCTGTTGCCCAAATAATTGCCAAAATAGAGGCAGATGCTTTTGAAATAATTTCATGTTGTTTTGTAGCTGATGCTTTAACAACAACTCTCCATGAATAACAGAAGTCCTGTAATGATAGCTTCAAAGATTCAATTCATAAAAAGTGTTATAAAGGTATATTGTATCTGCAGGCTTTTCATGGCATTCTACTCTTGTTCCAAGGTACCACAAGCAAGTATTGCTGTCATTCAATCAGGTTTTACAAAAGAAGCAGAACAGTGCATGGCTATTGAGTCACCACAATAAACTCTTAGTTACACCAGGTTGATGGGCATAATTTCTTGAATTAGTACTTAAGTAATAATCTGGTGTGCAGGCTTGTTCCAGTTTTGTCCTTAGCACCACATTCACTCTCTGAGTACTATGCTGTATTTCTGAGCTGCTGGTAATAAGTGACCATCTTATCAAATCTTGAACATATTGCAGATAGTGGATTCCCCACCCCAAATATATACATACATGCATACTTACATACATGTTTGTTTGTGTGTTTCTATGTAAAAGTAGCCAGCTGAACTTCAATTTCTATTTTTAGAGAGAAAAGAGGAGAAGAAAAAGAGTGATGAAAAGAAGACTACGACTGAAACTAAGAGGAAAGGTATGGTTTGGAAACGTTTCTTACTGGCCTCATTCAGCTTTTACTCACACTCTGGCTCATTTCCCATTGTTTTCTGTTAGGTTAATCCTGTACTTATGGCTGTATTGTCCTTCTCTTAGTTGCTTAGTCACTATTTGCATGTTTCCACTTCTTCAGTATCTAATGTCTAATGTATTCGGTATCCAATATTTTCTAAACTCATTTTCTGACAAATTAAATGTCCTTTTTGGTGGCTTTCTATGGGCTTTTTAAGTAATTTAATGGAGTCCGTATATAACAGGACATAGTTATACTGCAGTACACAAAACTCATGGAAGATATCACTCAATTCATGGTATATCAGTTTCTGAAGGTGGGGTATATCTATTTATTTTATAGAATCATAATTGAAACTTACAGTGACCAAACTGCAAAGTCATCATATCCATCTAAATAATATTTTGATCATTCATTCCCAGAAAGCATCTAAAATCCACTGAAGTGTTGCTTCATGCGAAATATTTAAGTCATCCATTATTTTTTAATGATCTCATTGCTACTGGAACTTAAGTTAAAAGGTGCCACATTCATGCACTGATGATTTTTGCCCAACTTTTGATGAATTATTAAGGGTCCAAATCATCCATAGTTGATGCATACTGATTAATTTTCATTTTCATCTGATTCCTCTGTGGCTAGTTGGGTGCAAGTGCTATAAGGAATAATCTGAACTCCCAAATAAGTCACATTTTTTTCAGTACGTGCCCACCAGGACTTGGTTGACTGCATATTTGAGTGTATGATTCAGAGTTCCAGCATATCAAATTACTCTCTTTAATTAAATCTTAGAAAAAACAGGAAAAAAGGAGAAAGCTCATGAGAAGACAGCTCACCCTGAAATTAAAAAAGCAGGTAAGAAATTGCACTCTGACTTTCTTTGCAGTGATATCTGACTATTTAGTGTAAGCAATTTCAAGTTTTAAGTATTCGAGATAAGGGTGCATGTAGTTGATTATTATTTAAGAATCCAAGTGGAGATATCGATAGATAGATAGATACAGATGTATCACAGTATATTTATATCGAGATATATATCTCTGAATTTTTATATTATGATATGATATGATATGATATGATATTAATATCTGTGTATTCATATCTGTGTATATAATATATGTAATTTTCTGTTCTATGAACTTGGGAGTTTTACATTAGAAACACTGCTTTCACTCATACACTAAATCTATCAAGAGCATAACTAATTTCAAAGGCTACATGGCAAAGACTGAGTGGAGAGCATATATTTTTCCATTATTTATTTTACAAATACAGATCATTTTAAGTAATAAATAGAAACATCACATTATCAAATCACTAAATGTGGGAGAAAATAGATGGTTTTCTTCCTGAATTTTTATTCGTGCCCAGAAAAGAATTTTTTTTAAAGTTAGGGAATATCCTAAACCTAATTGATAGTTTCATGCATAAAATTATAAACATTTCAATAAGATTAGAAATTAACAATTGGGTTTTATCTACACTAAAAATGTTGTAATTTTTCTTCCCCATTATTTCAGTAAATTTGCAAGTATATTTAATGCAGAAATGCAAAAGTGTCTCCAGTAAGTAACACAGCCTGTCTCAATAAAATCAAGGAGAAACAAAATGCTCAGTCTAGTGGTTGGTCACCATCTGAATACCTAGAAACACTGATTCCAATTGATGCTTTATCTTTCACTTTCTATATAACCTTCTACAAGCCCTCAGGTACTCAGATTAACCTTTCTGTAGATTAGTGTAATGCCTAAAGCCACGGAGAAAGGTTTAAAACAGGATGTAAATATTCAGGGCTATATTTACTATGTCCTCAAGGCAAACCTTGTGCTCTGTTTTCTAATTATTTAAATCTGTTGAATGTTATCAAAAGCTGAAAGGATCTATATCCCATTGTTTACTAATATTGTGGGTTACAGATGCAAATTTCAGTAAGCAACGGGTTTCTTTGCCACTGAATCATATGTGGTCTGCATAAGCTTTGCTATTCAAGCATTTAAGGATGGGAAGAAAACTGGCAATTTATGTTTGCCAAAATATGCAAATACACAGTTTACCTCAGACAACTATCCTGGTAGCCCCATATTTAAATATGTCTTTTGTAGTAGGGAGTTGTACACACTGGGGAAGGCATGGGGATGAAAGGAAACATTCCTTTCTAGTTAAGTTGCTTATTTTAATGTATAAACACAGATTTAAAAAGAACATAAGCTTACATTTCAAATATCTTTTGTAATTTTATTCTGGTTCTAAGCTTGTATTTCACTTGAGAATACAGAATTGTAAAAGATTACATTTTATGGCAGAGCTGCAGTATAAAGTTATTAATATGTTCATCTTCACAAGCAGTTGCTAAATCCAGTGAGTCATCCCACCAATGCTAGAAAGACACAAATTAGACACACCGAAATATCTGCACATTTCTGTCCCTTTTATTAGCTCTGTAAGTTACTGCATTTTTGGAGTTTACTAGCCTTTGTGTAAGAGGATGGTAATCCACAGTATATTCTAGCTACACATATTGCTGTTATTCCTCTTTCAGCTTGCTCTTTGAATGCATGTGCACTTTCTACCTTTGATTGGCAGCAGTTATTGTTATCCCTGAAATAATTGCCATATTTGATCAACAGAATAGTAGTGCATAGCCCAGTTTTGAAATGAGGCACCTTGATGTCTGATAGTGTTTACATAATTTGAACAGACACAGAAAATCAACCTCTGAGCATTTGAATCAGCAGACTAGATAAGCATCCAAAAGAAAAGAACAGCTTCCAATTTTCTTACCTTTTCCCTTTAAAAGGCTAGGCAGAGGCCACTGCATTGAAAATAAACTCCTCGCCTGATTTTCAAACTCTTGCATTACCTCTGAATGTCTCTGATTTTGTCTCATTTGCTTCCCCTGACCTTTGCAATTCTGCAAAGCTGGGGTGTTTTCAGGGCAAGCTGGCTTCTCACTGCCACCCACAACCATCCCCATACCACTGAGCAGCTCCTTCTGCTCCAAGGTCCTCCTGGCACCCAAGTCCCAGCTCTGGTCCACACCCTTGCATGCTTTCTCCCAGTTAGACTCACCTCCAGCTGGAGGCCCATTAACCAGGCATTGCCCATATAGGAATGGTGGCATGTACAGGCTGTCAGGCTTGAGAGAGGAGGAGATGCTCTGTAAGCACTAAGCAGTACAAGCATCTCTACAATAATTTTCTGAGAGAAGCACATCTCTATATTACTCTCCATCTTTTTTGCTCTAACAAGGAATGCCTGTAATTGCAAATACTGAATATATTTGCAGAATAATATTTCAGATTGGTCCTTTGGTCTAAGAGACAATTTTATCTCTACTGTTACCAGAATGGAGGATTTTTTATTGTTCTTCATTAACTGCATCCCTGTGATATATCTGTTTATTTGCATGCCAGCTCACTCTTTCTCCAATTCTCTCTCCCTCCATTTCTCTGTCTCTCTCTCCCCTCCTCTCTTTCTGCTGCTGTAGAGGATCAAGAGTCATCTAATATGAAATGTTCTCAGTCTTCAGTACAGAGCAAACTGAATGATTTTTAATTAGCTTTTAAAAGTGCATTGTAGATAAAACCACATTAATCCTGTGACCTTCAGCTTGTACAAAAGCATTGTGTTAATTGTCCTGAAAAATAGATAATTCCATTGTTACAAATTCAGAGGTCTAACTTAAACAAACATAATCATCAGACACAAGGGTCTGGTATAGGCAGACTTCAAAACCTTTTACAACAATCTAGGCAGTGCTACTCTGGATAAAGAAGGAGCTGCATCTCCAAATCCCCATTAAGGGGCTTGCTACACCTCAGCAGATATAAGCCTTTGGCAGGCTCTCCCAAAGGTTGTCCTGGTGCTTGGGATGCATCAGCCTAGGTGGCTCCAGTCTGCAATCTGACTGAGAAAAGGGACCTTCTCAGTTAAAGCTTTGGTGTCCAACCCTCCATGAAAATTAATACACAGAGATTGGTGCTTTCAGGCACTCATCATTTGCATGCAAATTTTTTTTTCCTGATCATCCCTTTCCCAGAGTCTGGAGCTTCTCTGCTCCTTCTTGTATCAGCTTTCCTAGAAATGATATTCACACCAGACTTTGTCCTTGATTGTTGCAAACTCCTTTCTCACTTTGTTTTGGTTCTCAAAACAAATCACATAGGTAAAATGAGTTTATAAAGCAATAAAAATATCAGCCTGGATCATGACACTATTTCCTACCTAAAATTCTGTTTCAACTGTCATTATTGATCTTCCTGTTATTCCTGGATTTTTTTGATAACAAATCTTATAACTGCTTTAGAAAGGTGGTCAGTGTCTTTTTCTCCACTTTCCATACAGGGAAACTCAGGTAGAGACATGTAATCCAGGTCAGTTGTCCACATATTTACCTTCTGCTTATATATATCTTCTGAAAGCTAAACCAATGCTAGCTGGATTAAAGATCCCAAATTTTTGTACACTTTCACTATTTCCCTAGTGATAAAGCAGAGACATCAGACAATTCAGCTGATGTCTAGGAAGAAAATAGTTTTGTTAAAATCACAAAGTCTTATCAGCTGGACCTGTGTTCACGAATCCCTCAGTTCTGAACTCAGTGACAAATGTTTTAATACCACCACACTTAAGTACCTCCCTGAGCAGTTCTGGTGTGCAGATCTACTTGTCCCAGATCAGGAAGCATGATCCCTTCCATTTTGCCGTGTTGGTATATGCATGTTCCCAACAGAGCGTACAGGCCCCTACAAAGGAGCATTGGGGCTGCTCCATAAATAAAGGAATTAGCGTGCAGTGCTTGCACATACCACTGAATGATATCCCTACACATTTCAATATCTTTTAAATACCTTCAGAGCTGGTGACTCAACCATTTCCCTGGACAGCCAGCTCCAGGGTTTGACCCTCTTTTCAGTGAAGAAATTTTTCACAATATCCAATCGAAACCTCCCCTGGCACAGCTTGAGGCCATTCTCTCCTGTCCTATTACCTGATATCTGGGAGAAGAGACCAACACTTGCCTCACTGCAATTTCCTTATTGGTACTTGCAGAGTGCAATAAGGTCTTCCCTGAGCCTCCTCTTTCCAAGCTAAAACAACCCCAGCTCCCTCAGCCACTCCTCGTTAGGTTTGTGCTCTAGACCCTTCACCAGCTCTGTCTCTCTTCTCTGGACACACTCCAGTACCTCAACGACTTCCTTGAAGTGAGGGGCCCAAAGCTGAACAGAGGCTTCAAGGTATGGCCTCAGCAATGCCAAGTACAGAGGGACAATCACTTCCCTAGTCCCCTGGCCACATTGCTGGCTCATGTTCAGCTGGCTGTCAACCAATGTCCCCACATGCTTTTCTGCCAGTCAGTTTTCCAGCCATTCTTCCAACAGCCTGTAGCACTGCATGGGGTTGTTTTGACCCAGGTGCAGGACCTGGCACTCTGTGTTGTTAAACCTCATACAGTTGGCCTTTGCCCATCAATCCAGCCCACCTAAATCCCTCTGCAGAACTTTCCTGCCCTCCAGCAGGTCAACACTCCTGCCCAACTTGGTATTGTCCACAAATTGACTGAGGGGTACTTGATCCTTTCACCCAGATTGTTGATAAACATATTAATATGGCAACGATAGATCTCTGATGCATGATACATGTCATATGTTTCAGGTAGTGTTAGCAGGAGAGGGGAGTGGTGATGTCTCTCTTTAGATACCACAGTAAATCTTTGTCTCCTGAATAGGAAAAATCTCTGGGGGCTTAAAGTTACAGACGCTGAGGTGCATTTTAATTATGTCACTGTAACAACCAAGTGAAGTCGCTCTGCAGTCATGAAAAAAGCAAACTAAAAGTTAATCTTGGATAGAAAAGTTTAAAACAGTACCTTAAGACCGCCATAGAACTGGGATAACCAGGTTTTTCTTGCTACTCCATTACCCAGTGAGATCAAGACAGCAAGAAAATCTGTCTTTAATCATACTTTGGAGGAAGAATGTTAGTAGAAGGTTAGTAGTAGGTAGAGCAGAGTGGAGGTGATCAGACAAGAGCAAACATGACTGACCAGCTCCCAGCAACTTTTTTGCATGGTTTGACCACAGATATATTTTCTTTAAAGGACAGTCCTTGTAATTTGAAAACAAACCCACAATGATTTTACAGGAAATGAAAAGACCAATTTATACACCAATAGTATATTTTTTGTTATTGTCCTCTATACAGGCAGGAAGAGAAATTCCTTCGATCATTTTTAAATTCCTGGTCTGAACGACAATTAAAAAATGCATTTAATTTTGTGACTTGGCTCAGCATCTACCTTTTCAGTCTTGATATTAAGCCTTCTATTACAATAAAAGAACCACTACTGACACCTGGTGGCAATTTATCTTTTTCTTTCAATCCATATGCCTGGGGTTTTTTTTGTTCTTTTCTTTCAAATGTGCCTATTTAAAAAGAGTTTGCTGAAGTGATGATGAACCTACTACTTACCTCCCCATGCCACTTATCCTATTGCTTTCATGTCTAGAAATATGTTAGAATGTCATCTAAATGTGACGCTATTCTCAGAATAATTTTGCAATGTAAATACTTTCAGTACTCCCAGAGAAGTAAAAATTAAAATACACCTTATGACATAAGTTATAATCAGGGAAAAAACCATGCTTGGCTAACCCACTGATCTAGAAAAGAAGATGCATACCACACTGCCTGAAAAGCTTTGGGCTGATCTAACTGCAGTGGATTCAATGTTTCATCGAGGATACAAACGTCGATCCTCATTTTTTTCTGATGAGCAAATGGGCTGTACTTGCACACGTTTGTAGGAAGACAGCTCTGTTGCCTCTCAAGAGCAGGGTTTGAAACTCCTCATTCTGCCCTGCCCACTACCAGGAGTGTATTTCCAGCTGAGTGTCTGACAGCTTTAAGCAGCCCAGCTTGGACACTGTGGTGTGTCTCATGGTCCCTTATGTGAGAGATGCCACACGACAGATGTCAGCAGATGGGAGGATGATGTGTGATGTGTGTTTTCAGAGGAGGCCACAGTGTAAGATCTGCAACAGCCAGTGAGATGTAGAGGCTGTCACAATTTAGGCTGCTTACAAGAAAAAAATGGAATTGTGAATCCAGAACAAGAGAGCCTAAGGTATTTTGAAAGTGGTAAGCCACATACAGAAAATGAAACACGTTTATTCACAAATTTTCTTGTGGCTTATTAGACAAAGTGTGGGGAAAAGGTAAAAACTGAATCACTTAGGAACTGGAGTGCACATATAAGTGTTATGATGCATTTTGGATTGACCAGACCTGTTTTCAGAATGGCTGCTACAGTAAGTAGAATGTAGGAGTTTTGAGTGGTAGAACCCCATCTGACTGGTCTTCTACCTTTTTTTTTTTTTTTTAAATGATGAAAAGCCATTATATTGAGTTGGCCCTGGACAGCTTCTAAACACCCACATAGCCACTCATTCATTCCTCCCTATCAACACAGCAGGGAGGAGAACAGCAAGAGCAAAAGAGAGAAAACTCATGGGTTGAGACAAAGCTTAAATAAAATAAAGAGGAGAAAAACAAATTATATAATAGCTCACCACCCTGCCAAGCAGACAAATGCTCAGCCAGTTGAAGCAGAGGACACCCTTCCCCTGGTCTTCCTCTACTCTCAATTTTTATTGCTAAGCATGGCATTATATGGTAGGGAGTACATATCTGGCTAATTTGGTTCAGCTGTCCCAGATGTGTCCTCTCCCAACCTTTTCCCAGCATCCAGTAGGGGTAGACAGAGTGGGAAAAAGAGAAAGCTCTAAAGCTGTGCAAGCACTGTTCAGCAATAGCCAAAACTCTGGTTTGTCAACAATGTCTGAGTAACAAATCCAAACCAGAGCATCATACAGGCTGCTATGAAGAAAACTACCTTCTCTGTCCCAGCCGAACCCAGAACAAGAACCTATAGGTCGTGTTTATTTGCAGATAGATCTAGATAGATTAGGAGAAGAGACAAATATATAAATTAAGCATTGGAAATAATAAGCAATGAGTTGCTTTGTGATTCCTCATGCAGATGAATGTATAAGAGCAATAATTAAGGAAACACAGTGTGTTATGAGTTGAGAGCAGATTTAGGATCAAACCATGTTAAAGCACACACATAAAACAAAGGAGGAGCTTAAGGACCTTAGAACTGTGTGATCCTTCTCTAGGGTGTTTCTTACCAATATTCCTTTGGCAGCTTTCTCTGCTAGACTGTTCATCCACTTATACATTTCTGCAGAGGTTTGGCTTGTTGTGGGTTTGTACAACTCTTAGCAAAGCCCCTGGCTCTGATTTCATTTTAATTATGATTCCAATTGGTAATATCATTATATGAATCAATGCCCATACACCAAAGCCTATAAAAACCACCTAGTTTTCCCAGATGGATGACTGCCGCTTCAGGTTTCATCTCCTCTACTACAGGCTAATCCATTCCTAACTAATAACTTGCTCATGACCCTATTATGCATGTCGAGCCCATTTTGATTTTTGATTTTTCCTTTCCTACTGCTCTTCTCCTGGATCCTATTCATAATCCGTTTACAGTTTCCTGGCATTTTTCATTAGTAGATGCTTCTGCTTTCACAAACTATGCATGCAGCAATCAGCACTGGTAGTGTTTACTAACCCACAGAAATGTTGGATTAGGATTTCTGCAGTTACCAGCAAGTGATGTAATTTAGTCCTTTTTCTCTTACAAAAAAAGGGTCTAGGGGCATCTCTTGACTTTGATAACAATTTCTTGTTTGTGGGGTTTTGTACAACAGAATCACAAAAAGTGGAGATGGAAATGACCTACTAGGTCATCTAATCCTTCCTTCTGGCAATGCAGGATAATTCTTTACAGAATATCTTCAAGTGCTTTAACCATTTTAGTTCTAAATGTCTGAAGTAACTAGGCTTCCATCAATTCCCACAGAAGACTATTCTACAACCTCATAGATCTCACAGTTAAGAAGTATTTCATTCCAGTCTGCCTAAATTTTCCCTTGCTTAATTTTATCCCATTACTCAGAGTTATGTTCTCTTGTGACACCCAAATATAGTCTTTCTAACCTCAGGGTCCAATTCCCTACTGCCTCATGTAATATTGCCGCTTACATTTACATTTGGAAGGTAGCTTTAAAACTGACAAGGTGAATGGAAAATGGAGGTTGATACTTTTTCATACAGACATGAAATTATAAACCTTGTAACAGGGGACACTGACCAGGGCCACACATCACCTGTCTGTAAGGCACTGAAGAGACAGGAAGTTGCATGTCCAAACTGGAAAAAGAACCAAAAAAAGTCACTTGGGTTATTTGCAAAGAAAGGATCTTATTTTTTTATTTTTTTTTTTACATAGAAGAATAAAGTATTCTATTCATCTCTTCAGTAAGAGGTGGTTTTGTTATTGTGGATACTAAGTACCTTTGCAGAAAAAAAAAAAATATCTACAATAGCTCCCTTTAACATAGTAGGGACAGATAAACAAGAATGAATGACTGGGATCTGAAGCTAACCGAATCCAGACTGAAAATGAGGTACATGTTCTTAACACTAAGAGTGATAAACTACTACAGCACAGGGTGGATATTGCTTTCCCTGGTGTCTGCAGAAGATGATTGTTTACTTAATGAAAAATACACATCAGCTGAAAAGGTGCCCTGCTGAAATATAGGAGCCTCTGACAACAAAATGTCAGACTAGATAGCCTGATGGTGCATTCTAGCCTTGAGCATCATGTGATATAGCCTCAGAGAGATACATAATAAGCTAAAAGAGAATGTAGTGAAGAGTCAATGCAGGAATACAGCTGGAGACAACTGCCTTGCAGGTTCATTGCAAAAAGAGAAATTCCTTTCTGCATTCCTTTTATAAGCCTTTTTAAGCTGAACACATGACTGGCAGTAATCCTCTAAGTATTTAGTCTTCCATGGGAAATAGAAAAGCCTGCTTTCCTAATTGACATTTCCAGAAATCCTCAAGACAGATATGGCTATTTAGTAAAAATCAAATTGTATCTCCCCAAACAGATAAAAACAGAAGAATAAAAACAGGATCACAGTGAGGGAGAAGGCAAAAAAATCTGGCAGAGCAGAGACGCAAACACAGCAGAAAGGCAATTCCCATGGTCTCCATATGACTTGCTTTTAAGGGAGTCTGCTCCTGAAAGACAACAAAAGGCAATTCAGATATCTCCTACACTGAAACTTCAATGTGCTCAGTGGACTTTGAATTCTACACTCCATCATCATCAGTGATTGACAACATGGTTTCAAAGCGTGCCTAAAGATGCAGCATGTCACCTGGTGGATATACAAACACGTCACAGAAGGCCAGACACACAACTCCCACTGATTTTCTGTGAGAACTGAGCTCCGAAACACCTCCTCTGCTTTTGTTAAAAAGTACTGAGGCTGCAAAGTACCATGGTGTTTCTGTGCCATATTACCTATTGAAAAGAATTTCAGCTTTTCACAAGCAAACACTTGTGCCATTCCAGGACATGGTTAGGTTTCAGTGTTCAAGGGCTAGAAATTAGATGAAATGCAAAGAGAGAAAGAGTTAAAAATAAGTTTTTCCTGCTGTCCCCTTTTCTGTTCTTCACCTTAGAATAAGAACTGACTCAGCCTAAGAATGACTCTCCATTGCAATTGATGTGGTGGCTCTGAAGTGGAAGACTCATCTCCTCTTTCCTTTATTATGAATCAGCTTTAGAAAAAACTGCATCTCCTTTCCCATCCTTGCCCACTGTCATGTGAAAAGGGAGATTTTCTTAAACCCTTAATGTTTGATTAGTCTGTTGGTGCCCCAGGAAAACTGAGATCCTTGTGCCCAATCAGTCTGTCAGTGTCCCGTTATGGGGACCCTTTACTGAACATTTTGCCAGATCAGAGGGTGCTTTGACTGACTTTTTCAGGGTCTCACACCAAACAGAGAGATCCCCACCTGGATCTGCACATCATTACCTCTGCGAGTGACAGCTAGCACCCATTAAGGACTCACATTAACAGTTCACAGAATAACACTCTATTAATAAAATTGTGACAGGTTCAAGGTTCAAGGATTTCCAGTGATAGTGTCTGACTGCAAAAATGTATTCAAAGCAATATACTAAAGAGATAATCATTCAGCATACTTTGAATACAGCTCTTACCCAATAGGCATCCCTATGGGGGAGAAGAGAGGTTCAGCCCATCGACTGATCCCAGAAGTTATGATGGTCTTCCCTAACTTCTTCCAATTCTTAATTTACTTTTGTCCTATTTATTTATTTTCAGGTGGAGCTCAAGTGAGTTTAGTCATACATCTTACTCAGTGAGGGGTGGTGGTACCTTGGTGGTGGGTATCCCAGTATAGTATCTGAGATAATCTTGGGATTGGGACATGCATCAGTCCAAGGAAAGCGATTTTACCACAGTTGCTGACACAACAGAAGGTCTTCTTCATTTATCACTCTTGGTTTTCAGCTCTTGTGTGGCTTATCAACCAAGTTCCCTCCTCTGCAAGGGTTTGATAGAATCTGGCTGCAGTGTCTACATTCCACTCCACCATCTGTTTAGTCCCCCTCAGATTGTATTGTGGGGGGGGGGGTCGGGTATGTTGACCACGTTCCATCCAGGGAATAGCAATAATATTTTCCCCTGTAATCTCCATACTGGGAATCTTTTTATTTACTTCCCATGCCTCCCTCCATGTGTTGTGCAAAGAAATCTCTAGAACAGAAGAAGGTGATATTCACTGTCTGCAGCACCTGCCCTGTCCATGAAATGTTAGTAGCAGACTAAAGACCATCTTTCAGTGGCCCTTTTGCTGACTATTGGGGCTTGAATGCTTTCAAGTCAATGCTGATTATTGTTCAGTCCAGATCTGGTGGTTTGTGTCTGTTCTGTTCCATCTTGGACTGCACAAAGTAGGGAGAGATATGAGAGAGGTAAATGGTGAATGATGTTGGTAAGATCTGGTTGGTAAAGAATTAGTAATGTCAACCCTTTAACAAATACAGATAAAAGGGAGTAGGCTTGGGTTTGCACTACCACTTACTTTTTGATGAGTTGGCAAGAGAACCTTCCTCAAGTGAAACATAGGAGTAATTTTGTGTCTGACAGACAACACCTTCTGACACTGTATTGTCAATCTAATAAAGAACTTTTTGGGGAGACGTGATACTAGAAATAATCAAGCTTCAAGGTGATAAATAATCTGAAGTCCACACAGGCAACCAAACAGTTTGCCTTTAGACTTTCAGATATGTAGAAAGAACTACCTGTGCTGTGCAAGCAGCTGGGTGGCATAGTTTTAACTAAAGAATCTAATTTATTTCTTCAACCTTCTTTATGCTGGCCTGGGGATTAATGTAATGTTTATTTTTCCAGTCATACCCAGAAATAACAGGATTAGAATATGCCTATGCCTCAAACAATGCAAAATTAATCTCTTTAATGAAGGAAAACTGTTCTATGCCCTCAAAATAAGATGTGTATCTGAGTCAGCAGGTCTGATATTTGGGATAATTATTCTATATTAAATGCCCATGCACAGCTACATCCAGCAGGTTGAAATGACATAACTATGCAGTGCTAATTTCTGCTGTTGCTAAATAGACAAGTTCATGGCTTGACTCACAGTTAAAGTCAGGAGGAATCTTCAGAGTCTGAGATCAGGATGATTTTCTTTCTTTACTTTTGCTTTACACTTAAAAAGAAAAAATATTTTTTTCTCTTGACCTTCAAATGAAGCTTTAAAATCTTTTACTAAGTTTTGATGAGCACATATTAGATAAAGGCATTCATGTCACCAAATTGGAAGTATACTTCAGTCTCTTGTGTGTTTTTCCCCTAGAAAGGTTTATAGATCAGAGGTATTTCTGACTTAAAATATAATCCTTTACACTTCACTTTTAGTTATGATTGTTTAACCTTTCAGTAAATGTTTCCAATGGCCTTGTGTGTTCTCCTGATCTGTTTTTCAAGAACCAGAGATAATTTTGGGGTTTGCTACATGTAACTATGAGAGACTAAGTTAGATAAAATATTATTGAATTATTAGGAAAATAGAATAGGCGAATGTTCTTTGATGGAAGAGCCATACACAACTGCAGTTGTAAAAGCACTGATTTTTATCTTGATTGCAGTATGTTCTGCATGAAGTTGCTTTGTCATAGATTCTGCCTCACTTACAGGGGTGTAATTAGAGTAGTGTGTCACTTATAAAGATGAATAGATGGACACTCCATTACTTAAGACCTCCCTTCTCACAGAGTGAGAATGTTGACTGCATCTGTGTTCAGAAATATGAAAATATCTTCTTCCTAGTGATAATGTCTATAGATGCCATCTGTACATCTATCTATCTATTTATCTATCTATCTATCTATCTATCTATCTATCAAACAGATAGAAAGAAATGCAAATGTGTTGAAAAGTACAAAAAATGATACCACAAGGATGCATAGCATACATGCACTTAACAAAGCCTATTCTAACCCAAAATTCTCTTCTGAATAATTCAAGAAGTATTGGTGCTGAGATTTATTAAGAAAAGTTTAGAGTATATCCCCAAGGTGTTTCAAAGAAAGATAAAAAATGCTGAAGAAAATTTTCATCTCTTATAATATTTACACTAATTCAAATGACAGGCAACTCCAGGAAAATACTCAATTTCTAAGTTTTAGGGACTAATGTTTTTTACTCACATTTACTACATAAAATACCATTACCTTTTCCCAAAATGACAGCAGTTTCTGTAATTAGCTGCACTTACAGCTTCCTGTGTGTGGATGACTGTAGTCTCATATCAGGCTCCTGAGTTTTGCTTTTTTAAACCATACCTGATGAACACAGAAGGTAATATAGGAACATAGAACCTTTTAGGCTGTAAAAGACCTTCAAGCTTATTGAGTCCAAGCTTAAATCCATCACTGCCAAGTCCACCACTAAACTGTGTCTCCAAGTGACACACACTTTAAATACCTGCAGGGATGATGACTCAACCATTTCCCTGGGCAGCCTCTTCCAATGCTTGAGCACCCTTTCTGCAAAGAAATTTTTCCTAATATCCAATATAAACATCCTTTGGCACAACTTGAAGCCATTTCCTCTTGTCCTACTGCTTGTTACCTGGGAGAAGAGGCCAATCCCCATCTCACTACTACCTCCTTTCAGGTAGTTGTAGAGAGAGTCATAAGTTCTCCCCAGAGCCTCCTTTTCTCAAGGTTAAACAACCCCAACTCCCTCAGCCGCTCCTCATAGGGCTTGTGGTTCAGTCCCGTCACCTGCTCCATTGCCCTTCTTTGGACTCACTCCAGTCCCTCAATGATTTCTTAGAAGCAAAACTGGACAGAGGATTTGAGGTGCAGCCTCACCAGTGGTGAGTACAGGAAGATGGTCACTGCCCTAGTCTCTCTGGCCACAGGACTTCTTATACAAACCAGGGTATTGTTCATGCACGAGCATGTATTTAACATTAACAAGTTTCTACCTGCTCTGCAGTAGGAGAGACTGAATCCATTCCAGCAATTACAAAGTAGAAAGGAGAAATCACCAATTAGTGGAACCATGAACCACTATTACACTTAAAATAGGCCATTCTGCAAGAATAGGCTTTTTCTGACTGTAATTGAGTCACTTGTCTGCTCACATCCCTCCTCTACTTGCTTTAGTTTTTGCCCTATTGAGTGAACCTTTTTAATGATCTTGGGAAATCTGTTTGAGGTAACATTTAGTATTTCATCCATGTCCATTGCCAAAACATTTTCTGGAAAGCTCTGGGAGCTTTAGGTTGCTATCTGCTTCTGATAGGTGCTCAGGTTTTGCAGGGTTTTGCAGGGTTTGCAGGCACTCACTGGCTGTACAGAATATGGTGCTGCTTTGCAAATGGTGATAGACCTGATGGTTCGAGGAGACACTTACTGCAGAGGGGAAGCAACACCTGCAAGGGCTGGTGATCAGAAGGGACTTGGAGACATCAAAGAAATTTATAAACTATCAAAAAGACTGCTACTGGGAGTGGACAGGAAATAGAGACAGTGGTGAGGTGAGAAGGCACCCTTCACAGAGAATGGATGGAAAGGTTTGCATGTTTTACCTGCTTCACTGGAAAATGATCTGCCTAAATTTAAGAGTACTATCACCAACTTTCTATTGTAATCAACAAGAGAGAAATGTTAGTTACCTAACTCCTTTTTCATTGCCCTACCTTATACAAACCCCTTTACATGCCACATCAGTTATCAGCACATTTTAAAAGTTCTATATTATAGTTCAGTCTCATGTTGCTTGAGGAAATTTGGTTTTAAGCTCCAGAAGCTCTGCATCTACCCATTTTACCCAGCTATAATAACATGATCTGCAGTTTCTGTTCATTTTGCATGGGGAAATCTCTACAGGCAAAACATATAAATGCAAAACCTGTAGTCTTGGATTCAAGGCTTACTGGCCTCTGCCAATAAATTTCCCTGTTACTCCCATTCTTCTCAAAGCAAGATGGTTAAACTCTGGTCAGGGTGTTTATTGTTGACATGAAATGGGTCAGGAACAGCTCTGAAGCAGTAGTGGAACTGTACCTTACTTTCCCTTGTGCACAACTTCAGCCTCATTGGTGCAGTGAGATGCCTTTCTCATGCTCACCAAGAAATGTTGTTTTGGAAAGGCAAGAAGAGTTTTTGTCAGTAGTTGTCACAAAGCATATGGCGATACCATGCTCAGTGATTAAGACAGGGAACAAAATCAGGTGTTGGTCCAAACACAGAACTTTGTATGTGGGAGAAATATTTCTAAACAGCTCTTTTATGCTGTCAAATTTTAGTGGCTCGGGCATGTTAAAATTAATTAATTAGTATGAGCAGTGTTGATAGAGGCTTCCTGGATTTTAAGTGCACTAAGAAGAAGAAATATTATTTCTTTATTTCTATATTGTATGGAATTTTTTAAATCTTTATTGTAAAATGGAAACATTACAACAGAATGGGTAGATATTCTGATAAAACACCCCTATATGTAGGTACCTGCTGTTTCAGAAGTGACCGAAATCAAAATAAAAACATACTCCCAAAAGCTTTTAGATGTAGGAAGGTAAAAATTACTTCAATAATGCCATGTAATTAGTGAAAAATTATCAAAAAATAATATAAATTAAAAAGCAACTGAGTAAGACATTCTTAAAAGCATGTCAGGATTGAACACTTCTCAGAATTGTTGGAATATTGGTTGAAATTAATACTGTGTTGCGGAAAATAGTTTTAAGATATCCAAGTAAATTAAAAAAAAGAAATGTTAAATCACAGTATATTTTAATAGGAAGTTTGAAAATCCTTGTTTAATTACTATATGCTCAACAGCAGTTCATTTTGAAAAATCCTCAGCTATCTGGAGTGTGTTCCTCTTTTACCACTGTAAATCACATTAGCTGCAAATCGTGCCACTTAATAAATTGTTTCTAAGTTCTGGTATGTCTGCTAACTTAGGAGCAGACTGTAGTGAGACTGGTCTCTAGGCGACTTTAATTATGTTTTCCATTCACATGATGGAAGTTCTCAGCCACCAGATGCCACCTGCTACCATTTTTATTTCCAGTCAACCCTTGTTCAGGGCAGCAAAGGGAAGCTTACCTGTCATACTTGTAAGGTGCAGTGTCATGAAAGCTCTCCTATTGCATTGTACTTGCAAAGCCAGAACCAAGCTCCCAAAGCATGCACTCGATGGATTGGGCTTTGGTCGGTAATAACAGACAGGAGTTTTTGGTTTTATTTCTGATAAACCAACACAGTTCTGACTTCAAAGCACTGGAAAATGTTATTTGTATTTTCAACACAGTTCTTTTTGATTCTTGAAGCTTCTGTTAATTTTTCTGCCCTCTTCTCTTTCTATTCTCCCACTTTTAATCACAAGATGAATTGAATAGCTATGCCAAAATAAACAGTGAGAACCAAGAAATGAGGCAAGCTTTCTGTGAGTCTCATTAGGAACATTCTGCTTGGAGAATGGTCACGTTGTGTGAGGCATTTTCATCACACAACCTTTTTTTCTGTGGGTATATGTAAACCATTAGCCAATCAGAGGGGTTTGATTACATCCATTCTAGTATGTGATCATCAGGTAAAAACAGAGAAAGTAGAAACTGTTAGCTGAGGTTTCGGGTGAGAATTCCTCCTTTAGTAACTGCTTAACATTTTAGTTTTTTCTTTAGTTTTTGATTCAGTGAATCAGATCTTCCAGAAGCCTCTAGTAATCCCCCAGGATCCTGGTACTTAGTCCAGATCAGTCGTAGAGGAATCTACTGGGTTACACCATGTTTGATTAGGATATTAGCTACCATTCAAGTTGGACACTGTGGTTGCCCACTGATGTTGAAATTAGTTTCTGTTTTCAAATCTGATATTGCCATCATGTTCTTTGGTAAGCTTCCAGATAGAAAGGTTGTTTTAGATATGACATATACAATAAGGTTTCTAATAATAAGAGGGGGTTTAGCTAGGAATTTTAACATGCTGCATAATTATCCAAGCTATTAATAAACTATTTCTGAAATATTCATTGATCTGAATTATACTTTAAAAATTTTTAATACCTTCATGTATGTTTGAGAGAGAGATTTCTGGGAAAAAAGGCACAGAGAAGCCTTTCAAGAGAGTACAATTTGAAATCCATTTTTTCACTTCCTTTTAGTTATCAAAATTGTAGGTTGGATGGAGCTGCTGAAGATCTCCTGTTCTGAAATGTACAATGTGCACTGTATTATAAATCCATTGTTACAAAGGTGTAAAAGTTTTGTGAACACCAGATCTGGAATTCACTTCAAAACATTGTTTGAAATATTCCATTTTGGAAGTTTGTTTAAACTCAAACAACCAAACTCTCTACCAGAGCACTGGGGCATCCTTGTCTAATAGCTTATTACCAGCCTCCTAGGGACTCACTGCCATGAAAGGCACTATATAAGCTTAGAGGGATTTTTTTTCTTGCCCCATGTGTAGTTCAGATGTCATTTGTAGTTACTGTGTACTGGTAGTTTACTTCAAAAGAATGCTGATGGAGGCCTGAGGAAAAGATCAAGCTATGTGCTAAAAAGAGGCAAAAAAATAAAATACTATTCTACTATATTTTTTTGCTATTCTACTGAGATACATCTGTGCTGGCTGCCAAATGCTCATTCCTAGTTTGAATTCAAAATTGATCATTCTAGCCTGTAGAGATAAGAACAAAGTCAGATCATATTTGTTTAAATATTTGGTGGTTTTTACTAAAATAATTTTTTAAGTATTACTGTACTTTAGTCTTTCACAAGAGTCAATAAAAGAAAAACCTGTTCATTCACCTGAGGAGAGCTTGTACAAACATGCTTACTTTTTGAGAATATAGACCAGAATACAATTGTCTTCAAATACCTCTGGAGAATAACTGTTAAAAAGAAAAAGGTGCTTCACAGGGCTCCACAAATGATGAATTATTTCATCAGCTTAGCCTTTTAAAGTGTGTTACAGGTTTTTTCAAGAAAAGGTGATGGATAGGGTTGTCAGAAATACACAAATCTTTGAATTGCCCAGTATTTGGGTGGTTTACAGGAGCCCTTTAAGAAGACCTAAATATCAAACATGTCTTAAAAACCTTCTGAAGAAATTTTTTTTTTAAATTCCTCTTCTTAACTAACATACCCACCAAGAAACAACAGTGCATATTGCTGTTGTATTTAAGAAAAAGACATAATGAATATTTAAACCTGACTTCATATAGGCTATGTTCACAAACACACTCCCATAGTTTAAAAGTTAAACCCTAGACCTGTGCAAAGCAAAAAAGAATGAGACAAATTTCCCATTGTCTCAAATTGCACTAACATAATTAATTGGTCAATTCATTTTTGGTGCTGTTTTCCTTTGAGTTGATAAGTTATGTGTTAATTGTGCCTTACAGCAGGTAACCATATTTGGGGACTTCAGAAATCCTGATCAGTTTTCCCTCCTTCTGTAAGATCTACTAGTTGTTCATTTCTTTGCAACTAAGTAATTTATTTCATTGAAGTGTGTAGATGCATATTTTCAAAGGTACTTCTATGTTTCAAGGTCATACACAACCTCCTCTGGACAGTTTTCTGTAAATCACTCCAGCCCAGCTAGATAAATATGGCTTTAGAAATCAAATGCGATACACCTTGGCTTTAAAGAATATCCTAAAGCTATTTATTTTCATATTAATATGTGCTATTGGAATAAATTATTAGTATATTTTCTGCACTTTAAAAACAACAAAAAAAAATACAAAAAATCCCCCAAATTATAAGATTTTCTTACTGGAAATATTGTCCCGCTATTTGCTATATGTTATATATTTCAGATGATGGGAAAACACATTGATTCTTTCAAAATAAATTATGGGTTTAAAATACATGAAAGTATGTTGCCCTAATAAATGGCAACTTATATAAAAAAAGGAAATAAAGAACTTGGGGGCTTTATTTAGATCCAGTCTGTTATTGTAAATGATGCTGTCAATTTATTTTTTTTTATAACCTCCAGCAATAGGAGATTATTGTGATAAATGATTCATATCGCTGCAATATATACCTTTCAAAATTTCCATATCTGGCAACTAATAGGCACTTCTTGAAGGCTTCAATAGACTCCTTAGCCAGATAACGTGGCTGCAAGCTGCTTCATGATTAATTTCATCTAAATGTGGTAATTATCATACTTTGAAGTAATGCCTGCAGAACATGCTTTCACAGAGAGTTAGTGGAAGCAGAGGATTAACCCAGAAATATTTCAGTTCAGAGCAGCATATCACCCAAGTAGAAATATATTTTCTTCCAAATTTTTCAAAATTTTTTTATTAGACTACTTGGCAGTCATTTGCATTACCTTATCTCATATCAGCTTCTCCACAGCAATTTAGAAAGCAACAGAAACAGAAGCACCTTTGTATTATAAGCAGTAATGGCATAGTCTTGGGTTTGCAAGTAACTTAATTTGACAGCTTTTGCCCTGAAGTATTTCTTGTATTAGCGTTTAAGAGCACAATTCATTTATCATTCATATATGTTGTGGACATAAGCCTTATCCTGCCTGTATTACAGGCACATTATAGCTTATTAGAGAGGGTGTTAATTTCCTCATAACCGTTCGGGGGAGTACCTTCTACCACTACTCTATGCATCCCTTTGCTCCTGTCTCACAGGATCCCCATGAATATTTTCTTGGTTGTACAGGTGAGACTAATGAAAAAGGCACATGAGGCACCAAGTATGTTTCTAAAAATGTGTGATTTTTGTACCCAGTTAAAAGCCCTGAGGTAGAACAGCACCAAGAATTATAACGGAGAGAGGAGCCATCCCTGAGTATTTCTGCACACTTATATCACCTTAGTAAAGATTCCAGATCTCTCAGCCATCAGAAAAAAAAAAGTCCTACAAAAAAGTTGCAAAAAATCTCACCTTAAGTGAAGGTGAGACTGAACAGCCTAGTTAAGCCTTCCTGCTAGATTGCTTGGCCATGCTGCATGTTGATACAGCTAAGTCATTTCAATTTTATTCAAGTCGACCAGGGACAGATTTTGCCTATATGGACCATATGTAGGACTGAGTTTTTCCAGGTTCAAAAGGTGTTAGGTGGAAAATTGACCAAACTAGCCCTGTGTGATTGTCAACAATTGCAGGAAGAGGGTGGCTTTCATTACGTCCGTGTACTTAGGCTGCTGGCACATCCTCCCTTGCGTTTCTGCAGCCTGACAACGTGCACACGGTGAGCAACCATAGCTCAGCTATTACATAGAAGCCATGGTAACTCAATCACACGTCAAACCTCATCTTATTACCAGACCAAAATTAAACAAGAGTGTTCAGGGTCACACAGGCTTTCCTGCATTTACACTTAGGGTTAAATTAGTTCCACTGTACCATGAAACAAGCAGAAGTGAAATGAATCTGTATCATTCCAATGCACTTTACAGCAAATAAGCTGTTTCATCTCTAAAGCACATGCTGAAATTTTCTGTCTACCTTTATCCTTCCTATTTTTTTATATGTGTGTTTGTTTTTTTTTTCTCTTACAGATAAAAAAGAAGCTGCCGTGTCCAAAGAACTCAAAAGTAAGAAACTACTATCTCTTTAATATGCCATACAGTTTCAAAAAGTGCATTTCATTAATCCAAAAATAATAGTTATTGAGTTGTTGAAAATACAAAGAAGAGAGTAGCTACACCGTTTATAATTGAAAAATGACATGTTTAGACTTCAGCTGCCTCCTACTTTCTAAATCCATTCTTATCCTACTTCTAATTGCACACTCCTTTTTGTGACTGACAGTTTTTCCTTCTCTTTCCTATCACTGTCTTCAAAAACAAAGGTTTCATAGGGGAGGAAATGTCAAATTGAGGTCTCAGCTGAATGTGATCTCAGTGGCAGTAATTTTCATAAAAAGGTTGGGAAGACTCAGAGTTCAACATGCTGAGAAACCCCAAATTTATCTTCACAAATGCAAAACAAGGGCTCTGCCTGTCTAGGTACCTCTGGTTCCAACAGAGACACTTCTGGGGCTGAAGAGAGTTGGGAGTTTTGCTCTTCCAAAAAATAGCCAAAAAATGCTCTGAGAACATAGCATGGTTAAAAAGGGACACCTACATCTTCCTTTTCTACAAATTTACAAGTGTCAATGCCTCAACACAGTAAGGACACTAAGACTGTTTCTTTGGTAAGACTTCATCTGCTCAACATTCTGTTCTGAAAGTACAGTATACAGGAAAAATTAGGAAAAGTATGGGGTTTTGAAATCTGATTCGGATTCACAATTAAAGAGTGCACTGCCTCCCATCTCCATGTACAAACTTTCATGACTTATATGACAGAACAATCTTCTGCCATTCTCAGTTTTGCACCAATTTATTAAAAGATTTATTTTGGCAATGAAAAAAACCTTATACATTGGGTTCTTATGCAAATTTTGCAGAAATAGCTAACAAAATTTTTCATACTCTACAAATAATGTCCTGCTACTGATATAAGTGTCCGTTTTCAAGTATGTCTTAAAGGACTTATTAATTTGGACACCTAATTCCTCAGAGCAGCCTTCCAGTGCCTAAAGTGGTCCTACAGGAGAGCTGAAGAGGTATTTCTCACAAGGGTATGCAATGACAGGACAAGGGGTAATGGCTTTAAATTGAAAGTAGGTTTAGATTGGATATTAGGAAGAAATTCTTTACTGTGAGGGTGGTGAGGCACTGGAACAGGTTGCCCAGACAACTGTGGATGTCCCATCCCTGGAAGTGTTCAAGACCAGGCTGGATGAAGCTTTAAGCAACCTGGTCTCATGGAAAGTGTCCCTGCCTGGCAGGGAGGTTGGAAAGAGATGACCTTTAAGGCCCCCTTCGACAAAAACCGTTCTGTGATTCCTTTCATGGGAGAATTCCCCAGCAGCTGTCGCAGTAAAACTTCCCATCTCCACCACATGAGAGCAATCTGCAGAGTGAAATCTGCAGAGTGAAAGTAGTTCATGTAAAGGTGCAGAATCATTAGCACTTAAATAATTTGTGTATTACAAACTGAAAACAGTATTCTTGCAAAAGGCAGCTTAAACTTTGGGCACTTTTGTTTCAGTGCTACTGAAAAGTTATACAAAATTACAGAAATTACAGAAATTTTTAGTCAAACATATCCTTAATTTTATTTTTTCTCAAAATTATTTTAGTTGCTCAGAAATTAAATTATTTTAGTTACTCAGAAATTAAATATTTAAAATCAAAATCTTTGTAGAACAAAAAGAATTCTAACAGTTCATTTTCACAGATGTTATGAAAAAAAATAAAAGAAAAGTTTCACTGTCAAGCATGCTCTAGCTGAGAGCTCAGAAGGAGATAAATGAAAGAGTCCTGAAATTTTGTATTAAGTCGATTTGACACTTCTGGAACACGCATGTTGGATCTCTTACTTCTGCAAAAACAGGCAGAAAAGTAATACTAAGTAAATACTTCTTCAAGGTCTTCTACAAATTTCCCTGAAGGAGGGGTGAGCACCCCAAATAATTACAATTCTATGATAATAAGTCAGGATATAATTATCTGCTGTGGGCTTTTAAATGGATGGAAATAAAGCAATCCCACACATGCAAACTATATTTTGTTTCCATTCTGTTTCACAAGACAAACTGATGCATCTTTTTTGAACTTCTCAAAAGACTGGAGGGGAAGGATTCAAAATTACATTCCTGATTTAGCCATGTTCATTTTCATTGTAATAATACAGTGACAGATGTGAGGGATTAACTAACATTTTTTGGCATTCTGTAATTCAGCTTGTGCTTAAAATGATTAGTTATTTCCTCTCAAGATATGGAACGTGAATTTTAATTTAAAGGGCCTTCTAGTTGATAGAAAAAATTCTTTATGACCACTGGTGGAGTTTAGCTTATGGATATTTGTTAAATTATTGTGATTTAAGTACAGTCTGTTTTGGTAGTTCCTGCGGATAAAAGTGATTAAGTAAATACTAGTAAAGAGTAAATAAATCTAGTAGGCTACTTAGGTTCTTCTATTTGGGTCTGAGATTCCCCAAATTCACTTGGGGATGCACATACCATTCATCATTTGGACCCTCATTCTGCAAGGACAGCTTTTACCAACAAACAGAGTATAATGCAGGTGCTTCATGAAAAGACCAAGAACAGACCTACAGTTAATGGCCTAAGAGGGCGTTTCTCGCTAGGAGAATACAGCAATTGCTCTTGCAGTTGCAAACATGAAGATGTTCTCCTCATGGTCCTCCGTTCTTCAGGATGGAGAGAGATTCCACATCCACAACTGTGGATGCACTTTGCAAAAGCAGCCCAATTTCACCTTTTCTAACCAGGGCCAGTTTTAGATTAGGGGAAAGGATGCCATTCTGAATGGCTGAGGGATCCCCTGAAGTACCATTAGCAAATTTGCTGGACTGAATCCTCAACAGCTAACAGAAGCTGGTTCAGGACTTGCTGTTCCTATAGCTGCAAGATCAAATGCAAAGGCTCCCAGCACACAACTGCTGTCTGAGGGGCAAGGCCATGCTGAAAGCCCTGCATGCCTCCTTTCCTCTGCTTTGCCAATAGATACTGAATTACTAAGCAGAAAAAGCTGAAAGAAGTGATTCAGTGCCGAACAACCAGAGTTTACTAGCCCTTCAGCTGGTTATTCTCTTGTTGCCTTTGAGTTTATTGAAGACAACTCAGCTCTTCTCCCTTTGGGCAGTCTCTTTAACTCTTCAGTTAAAAAAATTGTTACAGGCTTCTTCACTGGAAGCCTTTTCTCAGATTTCTGTGGGGTTTTTAAGATATAATGCTTTGTAATGAATGGTTTAATTTTTTTTTTTTTTTTTTAAGAGCCAGCGAAAGCTCCTGCAGCCAATCCAGCCATCAAAAAAGCAGCAGCACCAGGTAAAGGAGAAAGATGTTTGCATGCAGTGTATTTCTTGCTCTTTTGAACCAGTTTATTGCATCATAGCACCATCTGCTGGATTGCACAAAAGCCAATGGTTTATGTTAGTTGTCGGGGTGTTTTTTTGTCTGTTTTGCTCTAAATCATTGTGATAACTCGTATGTGAAATATTTACTGAGAAAAAAAGTATTTAGCACTGAATTCTAACATTATGTTTCCTTCTTGTCCTCTCATGGCATCTATGAGGTGCCATATTGGGCCATTCTGCAGGGCTTGAGGTCAAAAAAATTAATCTGAATGCAAAGACTGATTTTGAAAGCAATATATACAGAAATTAGTTTCCATGTGAAGCTGTATTCGAGCCCTTTGAGAAGGGGATCTGATATTTCAAAGTGCTGCTCTCAGTATGTTGTCAAGATGGAGCTCTTAGATAATCATAAATATGCACTGAAAAGACAAGCAAACTTTTTTTAAAACAAATAATGGCATAAATTCCTATCTGAATTTAGATTGAGTTGTAAAAATCTAAAAAATTTTATTTATTTATGGTCTCAGCTGCTTCACAGCCATCTTCAAAAGTGCCACATCTCATTTCTGCTTAATTGAATAAAACCCAATATAATGAATAACAACCTGAATAGTCATTATATTTCTAGTTTGACTGCATTTTATATTAACTATAAAAAAACCCTCAGGAATTCCCATATGAAAATGTGGCAAGTATAAAACCATGATATTATTCTAGTCTAAAGCAGGATAGCCACTGCTGCACCAGACTATGTGCTATTGACCTGTGCCTGGTGCTGGTATCCCAGGACTGGCCAGCCCACACTTCCTCTGCTGCTTCTTGCCTTCAGCTGATCCCCCTCTATGGATCTGGGATCTTTTTATTTCCTTTTTTTTTTTTTTTTGTCTTTAAGATTGTTTTCTGGATATCTTTCTCTAATTCAGACTGTTTCAACAGTCTATCTCGGAGTACTCCTTCATTGAAAAAGGGAATGATAACTTGCATCAGTAGAGGTGACTGGGAATTAGTCAAGGATCAGGGCAAGCCAGGAACACCTTCAGTTGTCTCTGCCACAGAAGGACTTGTAGCCTGGAATCACAGTGGATGTGGGCTATTACAGCACACACTGTGTGGCTGTACAATGCACTGTGTGGAACTGGCCTAGGAAGCACCATTTCCCCACCAGTGCTCCCCATCCCTGCCTGCTGTCTTTGTCTGACACCTGCTCACACAACTGGGGAAACAGTGTAAACCACACCATTGCCATGGCTTACAGCCGAAAGCTGTCCTAGGAACGTGTGTGTGTGGCAGGGTGTTCAGTCTCCATCATGTCAGTAAGTCTGGCTCCACACACATTTATATTCATGTCACTGATAATTTCTCAAAGCAGCTTTGTTGCCAAAGCGTGTTGTATGGCGAGACCCTTAGAAGTCTCAACAGTACACTGTAGAAATCGTTGTGTTAGAACCATATGCTTATAATTAATTCATTCCACCTGCTTGCATCCAATATTTGTGTTCATGTTGGAAAAATATTCCAATGAGTCTCCTTGTTGGCAAGAATGACGATGACAGTAATATGCTTAAGATAAAGAAAGGGGGAAAGCTGGCATGGCTTCTTATGGAAAAATAAAATAAGTTTGTCTGTTCTGACACATTTCTAAATATCTAGTTTGCCTTAAAAACTATAAAGAGCAGTAGACTTTGAGTTCTGCATTTTCGCTTCCCCTCCAGTTTTCTGAAAATTAATTTACCACCAAAATAACTCACCATAGCAAAATATTAAATATGCTTGTTTGGCAACATCATAAGTAGACTGTTGCCTATTAGCACAGTAAATTAAATACATTACCCAATTTCATATTTCACTTTCTTCCACATATCTTGTTACATCACAACCTGTACCAAGAATGCCTAAAGCTGAAGGTTTACTCCTCTTAACAGACTGAGCAGACTGAGAGCACAGCTGGTCATCTTACAGTGCATCTACATCACATATGTTCCTGAGCTTAATGTCACTGGTTAAGAAATCCCTGCCTAATTCAACACGCACTATTTTTATCTCCATATATGGATGTGTATACAGAGAAAGCAAAGAAAGTGAATATGGAGTTTGGAAGTCTATGAGAACTTCTGGATCTGCAAGCTGACAGATGCTCTAGGAAACCAGTCTCAAAAAAATTTGCATTACTTAATTTTGAAAGTGGATATTTTCAAACATTTCCAGTTTTCTCCAACTGGAAAAAATCACCTCTCTGACAGTCATCAGAAACTGGGCTTGAGACCACAAGTATTTGTAAAGCAGAATAGTTTCATAGCTGTATGCAAGTGATACTCTTCTATAGGGAAAAATCAGAGTTGAAGATATTTTGTTACATGTCTTCCTCAGTTACCCTGCTTTATGTTGTCCCCATCCCAAATCCTGCTGCCATGTCCTCTTTTTTCTGCACAGTACATTGTCTCCCCAGCTGTGCCAGCAGGACGGGTCTGAGAGTGACCTACCCTTACAAAATATCAGTCTGTCCTTTTTCTCTGAGGAGTGGCACAGGTTTCTTTCACAGGAATTCCTCAGGCACCCCATGTGTGCTGGGCCCAGCAGGCTCTGTCTGAAGGTTTCTAAGAGCCAGGATGTAGGTAGTCAGCTGCCTCATCCTGACATCCTTTATCAGAACAGAGAGTTGAGAGGGAAAACTCCATCTCATCCCCATCCCTTTGGAGCCTCACACCTCAATCTTTATCATGTCCTGCAGCTGTAGCTAATTCTGCTGGGTGAGTATTCCAGCTCTCAGTGGTGAGGCAGAGTCATCACACCTTGATTTAGTAAGTTTGCTGGGTCTGTTTTGTCACTATGGGAAAAGCAAGCGTGTGGTGGTGCAGGACAGGGAAGGGAGCACAGGCTCAAACCATGCAGAGAGTGTTTCCAGCTAAATTAGCAGGAGGGTGATTGTGTTCCCTGGCAGGCAGGAAGGAGCCTCAGTGCCACTGACCTCATGCACTCCCTTAGCTAGGGAGAGGGATGAGAACAGCTCATCCGTGAGTCCCTCTCAGGAGATGGCCTCCCTTCATAGGCAAGACTCCTGCACCTTCTCTAAGTACCAGACAGTGCTTTCCTCTGATATTTTGTCTGAATTAAAAATCAATCCTAACTCTTTCCAACACTGCAAAAATTAAATCCTAATTGCTGCTTAGAATTTCCCCGGAATGGTCTTGAAATTTTTAATTTAATTTTGCAGTATGTTTAATGGATTTTGTACTGTCACTTAACTGCCGAATTACTGGGTTTTATTGCCTAATTTTCCCCATCATCGTCTCCATGCACATGCAAAATAAAAAAAAAAAATCATATTCATTGCTCGCTTTGGGTTCACAACAGAAACTCTTTTTGAGAACAATTTCCCCCTTGAAAATCAAGAAAATTTAGTCTGGATCCAGAAAGAATAAAATAAGTATGACAGACAATAGCTATTTATAAGTGCTCAGATGTCAGCTGCAAACTGACTGCCAGTGGTGCTAGATTATTATTACTGGCAAACTGACTGCCAGTGGTGCTAGATTATTATTACTTTATTATGCCACCAATCTTTCCACTGTTTGTAGGAAGCAGAAAGAAGACATTATGTAGGAAATTATATAAGAAATGGGTTATGGGGTAAGTACAGAATATTAGAATGCAGGCTATACTGAAGAACTTGGTTAGAGGATGGATTGTATAGGTTCAGATCATTCTGCCTAATGCAGGGAGAACTGCAGGTGTTACTGGTAATGGGCAGTACTTATGTAGCAGGGAAGTTATTTTAATTCTTAGTTCAAGATAAATGATTGTAACTAAAATGGCATCAGGAAAGCTATTACCATAAGGTATAACCAGTTTTACTCTATATAAAAAGGAAATAAACCTAAAAGTCTATGGGACAGTACGTATACTTTGAAAGGTGGAAAAAGTTCATCAAGGAGCTGGCTTGTTGATTGTCTTTTAATTATCCCCTGTAGGACACAAGTACATAGAAAGAAAGCTATAACCATATACCTGCAACAGAAGATTAATAAAATTCAGCATGTCTATTGAATGATTTAGCAACATGTGGAACAGGCAAACTTATCATGGATTGTTTGTCAGGTTTCTCAGACTCAGGTCCCAAGTCACACATCAGGGATGTATTTTACTCACAGTGATACCTTAGGTTTTAGCTTTTATATTTTTCAGATCCTGTATTGCCTAGCATGAAACTTCATATAGCCTGTTAGCTACTGCTCTCCCATTCTGGTTAGACACAACAAACCCTCTCTGGGCCTGAACTCAAGGACAACCTTGTTGTCCCAGGCCTTGAAATATGTACATTTAACCTCTGGACAGGGGGATTAAACCTGGAGTAATTACATCACTACTTGAAATTATAATTGGAGAATTAACCCCGATATGCAAATGGACCAAACTTACAAAAGTGTAAAAAAAACCTGTGACCCAGTGTCCATCTTGGGTGGAGCCCCTTGGAGGCTTTTGACTGCCCAAGATGTACCTTTGAAGGCTCTTCAAATAAACAGCTGCTTTTATTCTCTTAATCTTGTCTAGCCTCTGTTTTCAGGTAGCCACTTCAAGGCTTCAACAGCCCCACACCCTCTGCATCATCTATCAAACTATGTATTCTCATCTTGTGTAGGTATATGTAGTCATATATCTTCTTGTGTAGTCAGCCCAAGAGGAAAGACTTCAAAAATCAAGGTGAAGTTTATGTTACACACCCCCTGTAAGTACCTTTGGAAACAGGAAAAGGAGCCTCCCTTGCTCACTGTGTATGGACATAGTAAAGTTTGCCATCCTGCAATCTCTTCAGGATCTTATGTCTGAGTGCCTCTATGTGCCCTGAAATTTCTCTTTATAAGCAGCCACTGAACCTGGTGAGAGCATCTCAGTGTGTATTTCTGCCATACATATGTTACCAAGAAAATTGTTCTGGTAGCTGGAGTAGACAGTTCAATTTTCCATTCTCTGAAGTTAACTCCCTCTGACTTTTTCAGAACATAAGCATAGCCATTCTCAGGGTTTATATTCCAAGTTTACAGTCTAACTCTTTGGGGACAAATATTAGAAGTAACTTACTGAATGCATAAGGACAAGCTATGCAGTTTATTTTTGTGCAAAATAAATCTTCACTCAGGTGAAGCAGGTGTTTATGCAGCAGTAAATAAAATAATGAAGCCCTACCTGTGTTAATACTGCTGCTCAGGGTCCTTGTATTTAGATCCAGGATCATTCCGTAGTCCTTCTGAATCACCAAGGTTTTCTTTGCAGTCCATCTTAGCATAATTCTTCCTCTGTCCCTCCTTAGCTCTTTGGGAAGTTAAATATCATATCTTCTCTGAGTTAGTAATTTTCTTTCTGGTTTCAATGGGATGGTTCCAGGCTTGACTGTTTTTGCACAATATCTGGAAATTATCTGATCTCAGTCCACAGCAAAAATCCAAAGGACGTGAGAAACTGGTTCTTGGTCCTCACCTGTTTGTCCTAGGGTGCTTCCACTAGGCTTTGTTGAAGCCTCAGACCTGACTCTGCTCCTGGTGTGCCAGGAATGCACTGTATCTTTAACAGATAAAACCTTGTTGCTGTTACAGTAGTCCATCACTCAGCCACTTAATATCTGCAGGAATCTGTTATGTGGATGGAGATGTATTCCACAACTCATTTCAACCCGCTGACATTTTCATCCCTGTTGAAGTCTGAGAAAATATTACAGAACAGGATGTCTTAAATTGTCCACAGGATTATGTAAGATGAGTCATTATCTAACTCTGAACGGGAAAGGAAAAATGAATTCTTGACTTATTTCACAATTGATGATGTCCTGAAAGGGGAAGAACTTTCTGATGTTAGAAGATTTTACTTTAAAGACATGAATTCTTTACATATAGGATTTATTTAAATAGAGCATGAAATAGCTTATTTTACACTAAGCTTTCTAATCTGAAATCCATTTTTTTATTCACCAATTTTTTAAAATGTTTTTGAGTAAATGGCCTAAAATCCATGATATTTTTACTACTTTTGCTAGGATGTTGAAATGTCCAGTCTCATAGCTTGGCACATTATTTTGCCTTTATACTTTCCTTAGAGTATTCTCTGTTTCAGGATAATATCGAGTTAAAATAATTTTCAATACTTCCTTTTAGATCACAGTGTCTGTGAAGACACTTGTACTGTAAATGCAGTCTTGTTTCTTTTTTTATTACCAGATATTTGGTACACATAAAAGTACTTTTGTATTGCTAACACAAAGACAGCACTACTGTAATAGCAAGGCAGGGGGAGCAAGTTAACTACAAAAGTGGTTTTTTTCACACATGAAAGTAACAATAATGAAAATAAAAGAGGGTCAAATTAAGGGCTATTAAAAATCAGAGCTCAAAGGATTATAGAAGTGTCCACTCTTTACAGAAAAGGCATTTTAAGGTGCTTTGTTCTGAGGCTGACAAATTTTCATAGCCCCTGACTTATTTCGTGATTTAAGTGCATTTTGGCTAGAATTGGGCCCAATTTCAACAAGGATTTAACATATCTTTAACTCCATCTTGAGTTAGCAAAGCATTCAAGGGCATGCTTAAGCTTTTTTGAATCCAGACTATCACATACACTATGGATATCATTACATTTCCAGGAATTAATGTTTTGGAAGTGGTACCAACTTCACTTTGCTATAATGGGAATAAATGGGCCCCATCCTGTTCATTGAGATCATTATGAAAATGTCACTTGATTTTCATGGGAGGAGTGCTGTGGATTAGAGTTTTTTATAACATATATGATTATATTACAGCTAAAATTTACAATGTACAGTTTTGATCCCACTGCCACTTTTGATGCTTTCTGCCTGTGAAGAAAAGCCATAGACTAAATAAATGGAACTGAAAGCATTTGCATGTCATCGAGGCTATTCTTTCTTTTCATTGCACAAAATTTTTCTCAGGTATTTCCCAACAGGGTAGCAGATTTCAAACAAAGATACTGATACACAGAACTGTAACCTGCTTTCCTTTTCTTCACAAAAATCCATTAAGAAAACTGTTTGTTGCCCTCCTCAAAAGATGATCATATATAGAGGAGTGTGTATGTGAGGCATGATTTCACGATGTAAGAAGTTTCCTTGGTGCGTTCTTGTTCCAGAAATAAATGTATTTTTACACTTCATTATCTTTATAAATCAAAGTGTAAAATGACAGTGAGGTTTTCTACAATGATCCAGAAAGTAGGAATAGTGGTGAAATATAGCCAAACACATACTCCTTGGGAGCAGGAGAACAGGAAAAATCTAGTTTGATGCAAGACTTTCTCATGTGGATTATCTCAGGTGTAGCAGCGTGACTGAACCCATATTGCAACATTTCCCCTCAGCAGAAGGGACTAAAGGGATCTTCTCTTTATCTAAATGCTTATGTTTGTAATATTCTTAATGAAAGAATATCTTGGAGAGCTTTACCACTCTGTCTCATTTGGTTTTAATTAAGCAACACGATATGAAGTTCTGAGAAGGGAAATGACAGGCATAGAGCTTATAAAACCAAGATTACAAAACTGTAAGATAATTTTCTGCTAAGGATTTAAGTATTTAAGACACTGCATAGAATATGACAACAGTAGGCTTCACTGAAATATTTGTGGTAAAAGATAAACAGCAATACAGAAAACACCATTTTTATGCAGCTACTGAGTGCAAACAAAATGGTGTTGGTTAATTAACATGTGGTGCAGCCCACACAACAGCATATCCACTTGAAATGCCATTTATTTAAACTTTTCCAATCTGTGTCATTCCCAATAAAATTTTTATTCTCCTGAACAATGCTTGGACATGAATGCTCTATCTGAATTAGGAGATAACAGGTGCACACACTCACTCATACACGTGTGCACACATACCTATAAAAATCATAACAGGAAATCAATTCCTCTCTCTTGTCCGATGGCAGAGGGTCACACTTTGTGACTGTCTATTCTGGTGGTAAAGATTAAAATACACCACAGCAAATTTGCCAGCCTAGATGCTTTACAGAACCCTTTGTGCCTTAGGGAAGGACATGGTTTAGGGAAGACCTACAGAGGCAGATTCAGGTTCTCTTCTGTCTCCCACCTAATCTGGATTGCCTAGGAGTATGTCACTAGTAATGAAGCAAAAAACACATTTGTGTGGTTTTATGGGCATATTATACATAATTTTGCCAGTTTTCATAAAAAAAAAGAAAAGCCATTTGTTTAAAGCATCAGAGCAAATAAACATGGTAAAATGTCAAACTAAATCAAATCTCAATTCCATGCATGGTAGAAAAATAAGATATTACCGGCAAAACTTCCCTGAATAAAAGCATGCTGTGCAGTCTCATACACATGCAAAACTGGTTAAATATAAAAATAATGACAAATGCTGTTGCAAATGTCTAATGTGTTTACAGCTGGCAATATCCTTTCATGTGTCATGCTAACTACTTTACAGAAAAAAGTACTGAATAAGACATTGAGATCAAGCAGTGATAACTTGTGGCTAACAGGAAAGAGCTAGGTCTGAAGTTTGTGCAATGAAAGTTTTCAGTTCATTCCGTTCAAATATCAGGACTTGAATCACCTGAACTCTCATATCATGTCAGATTTCCCAGAAATGCTTGATGTCAAATTCTATGTTATTCATTTCTATACATTTTCTCATGGAAAAGGATCATGTTTCTTATGCTTCTGTAAATAAAACTATAATGAAAGAAGCTCTATAGGCCTTCCCTAATGTTTGGAGTTTTCAAAAAAAAAATGTGAATTAAAGCTAAATAAATGTATTATTTTATACTTTGCCAAAACACTTGCTGAGTGTTGCTAGAATCATACTGTTTCCTGATCTCCTGAGAGCTGAGAGATCTTAGCATGAGAGAGAAAAATAATTGCCTCAGAACCACTAAAGACAGAATTACATTTCCTTTAGTTTCCAGGAAGATGTCCTGAGCAATAGTAAAACACAAACCTCCACAGTACCAATCGAAATCATAATTTCCAGAATGAGTCCTAAAATATCTGCATGAAAGTGGACAGTCTAAAGAGCACTCGGGCTACACAAAACCAAAGCTGCAGGTGTTGTTATGATTAAGAACATTGAGGCAGCCAATGTTCCCCCCAAACCACTGAGTCCCAAACCACTGAGTCCCAAACTTTATCCTCTCAGTTTTTGCTATATTTTTCCTCCTTGACCTGTACTAGAATTGCAGCCCAAGGTAGGATGCCATCAAGAAAATGCTTTTATTCAGGCAATAAATGCCAACTTGCTCTCTATTTCTATCACTTTTTTCATATTACTGGGAAGATCACAACCATGACTCATTTTTTTTGATGACACAAACCTGCTCCATGAACATTTCCACTAAAATTTCATTTCTCATATACAATGTGTCTTTAAAGAGTCTACAATGCATGTTTTAAATATATGTTATATAATCAATACATTAAAATGTGGTTTATATAACTATATTAAAACTAGGTCCATTATTTCAGCCAATTAATCATGAAGCTTTGAAGTGTACATTTGGCTGAAAGATATTGTTTTTGAAGTTATGATAAAATTCCAAAAAGATTTTTGGGAAAAAAGAAAGAAAACTAACTATTTTTTGAGAACTTGGTGTAAAGCTGTATTTTGGAAACTACATTTTTCTTTGAAATATATATAAGATGGCTCTTCAGAGAGATGTGAAAACTCAGACAAAAAGGAGTATTTTATTTCAGATAGAATGGAAACAAGTTGTTTGATATAAGCTTGTTCGAGGTGGGAGTATGGAATAATAACATATTTTGTTTCAAACTTAACAATTGTGGGGTTTTCATATTTAAGATCAGTCGGCCCTTTTGAAAATGAATTATTTTCATAGCTCTGCATGAAGTATATATCTTTTATTTGCCCAATGTGCAGTCAGTATTAGCATTGATTATGAATTAATATTTAATGGACATATTATTCATATTAATGTTGTTGATAAACATATTTAATTTTATGTTGGCAGTTCTTGTTTCCTTTTTCTTATTCAGTTGAATGATAGGCCACATTTGTGAATTAGGTTGCTTTTTGTGAGGGTACAACATTCAGAATCACTTTGAACATGGAACTTTATATCTTGATTTTAGAGTGTAAACTGTTTAAACATTAATGTTGCTCAACTCTATACCACAGCTTTAATACAAATATAGCCTATAATAAGCCTGGAGAAAATACAGTCATCAGATATTGGTAAGCAATAAGCATGTATTTAAAAATATTCACCTTGAGTCCTCTGCGCAGTTTCGAGCACCACAGCACAAGGATATGAAGTTATTAGGGAGCATCCAGAGGAGGACTGTGAAGGTAGTGAAATGTGTAGTGGAGAAGCCATATGAGGAGTGGATGGAATTACTTGGTTTGTTCTGCCTGGAGAAGAGGAGACTGTGGGTAGACCTCATTGCAAGCTTCAACATCCTCATGAAGGGAAGCAGAGTAGTGGACACTGATGTCTTCTCTCTGGTGACCAGTGACAGGACCTGAGGGAATGGCCTGAAGCTGTGTCAGGGGAGGTTTAAGTTAGAAATAAGGAAAAGGTCCTTCACCCGGGGGGGGTTGGGCACTGGAACAGGCTCCTCTGGGAAGTGGTCACAGCACCAAGCCTGACAGAGTTCAAGAAGCTTGTGGACAATGCTCTCAGGCACATGGTGTGACTCTTGAGGTTATTCTGTGAAGAGCCAGGAGCTGGACTCTATGATCCTTGTGAATCATAGAATCATAGAATATTCTAAGTTAGAACTCAATAATATCCCTTCCAACTCTGGATGTTCTATGATTTGATGATTTTATGATATATCTTGTGATCAGTCAGCTCAGATACTCTTGAATTTAGGAAATGTTCCTGTATGGATCCAAACTTTCACAGCACGGCCTTTTCACATGCTGTTTAAAAGCATCTGCAGACAGAAAAAGCTTAACTTTTTTTTTTGCTACATTGAATGTCAGCACTGGCTGGTAGATGTTCAGTCTCTATCTGTGGCAGGCTGCCCTGCTCCTTCTGTGTGGGGGTGTTAAAGCACATTCTTGCAGCACAGAAAGTGTTACAGAAACTACCATTAAAAAGTTGTAAATCCCAGCCGTAGATTGCTAGAGGGTACAGAGTTTAGGTGGATGAAGCTTTTCAGCTTCAGTTTCCAGATCCTGTTCTGGTGGTGAGCTCCAGTGAGCAGTTTCCTCCACACTCCTGTAAAAGAGGCCAGGATCCTCTTCCTTTCCCCTTGGCTGTAGAGCAGCAGTGGCTGGACTAGATGCTGTGCTTATTCTCCCATCTCTCCAACGAAGAAAGACAAGGACCACAGGTGTCTTGTGGCACATACAGTTGGGTTGCAGACCTCCACTGAAATCACCCTGAAGCAAAACTGCAGCTATTTTAACCTACACTGTTTCTATGGTTTTCTCTTAGCACCTCATTATAAAAGACAAATCCTTTGCTTTCCCTTATTAACAGCTACTCTGACCCTGTTTATCTAGTGTGAAAACCACTGAAGAGACTGATTGCAACTACAAAGGCTTTATTTTGACATGCTGGAAAGCAGAGAACTGAGAGTCCATAGGAATGTGTCACATCCAGTGGCTAAGAGTAACGTGAAAAATGATTGTCCAAGGAAATCAAACAAAGCATTACAAGAAAAGAAATGTATATGTTACTTTTTTTTTTAATTTTTCAGAACCACAGAAAAAATAAAAAATAATGGAATCTGGCAAATATTCTGCCCTTTTTATCTTACTTTTAAGCTATCCTAATATTTTAAATTAATTCATGTCTGAAGTCAATATTTGATTTTTTGTTTATTTTTTGTTTTGTGTTTACAGCCAAAACAACGAAGAAAGAATCAAAAGTACATGGTAAGTCCTGCAAAAAATTAAGTTTTAGAGTCTCATTTATCTGATTTGATTCTCAGCTGAGACAGGTTAGGTAGAGAGATAAAAAAAATAAAGCCATGAATATAATTTTGCTGGTTTAATTAAAGTTAGTTAAGCACTTGAATGGATGTGGAGCAACCATTCGGTCTTCTGGAACTGAGATCTAATTAAATGTTGAGAAGAACAAGAGGGTGAGAATTCTGTATTTCAGCTTTTAAAAGGTTTGTCTTTTCAAAGAAAGTTAATGGTAAATGGATGGAGAAACAAACACAAAATGCAAGGTTCAGAGTGTGGAAGGTAGGGAAAAAAAGTAGGCTTTTTTTGCATTTTATTGTTGCAGTGAGGTGCTCTTATTCCCGAGTGGTATCCACTTCTCCAGTTTATCCAAATTTGGGAAAGTATAAAGATTTTCTCCTTTTACAGCCAAGCTTGATGACTCATTCATCAGATGACTCTATTTTCTCAGATAGGAATTCAGAGCAAGAAATACCTACAGTAGATAGTCATTTTATAGAAAAATGAATCTGTCCTTTTCTATAGCATAAAAGCCTGTCACAGTGCTTCAGAGTGAAGGTATGAATAATGAAAAAAAGAGAAATGTGTTAGTTCAATTAATTTGCATTTAGTTAATGCAATTATGAAGAGTAGTGAAGAAATTAAGAAAGATTAATTAAGAGAAAACTTATATTAAGGAAGACTTTTGATACTGGATCCTCCTCTGTATCAATACTAGAAGTTTCAATAAACTCAAAAAAAAAAAAAAAAAAGAGAAAAAAATTCCTAGTTTCTGAAAATCACTGAAATTTTTAAAAGAATATTTCTATATTACCTTCCACCTATGTTTAATATATGCCCATTCTGGAACCTATTTTACTCCTTTTCTCCTCCTCATGCTAGAAAATAGCAGAGCTACTGAAGGTCCTTATATAACATATCTATTGACCTTGCTCTCCACTGCTTTTAATCTGCAAGTTAATTACTCGTCTGCCATGAGCCTATCTAAACAAGCAACATATGTGTGTGTCAGTTTTTCTCTACATAAAAAATGAACTGCTCTGCAGAGATAGGTAGCATATTTACCAAAGGAGGAGGTGTTAGGATCAATTTTAATTTCTTTAGTCATTCATGCAATTTATTTCTGTGAATGTTTTCTTTTCTTTTACAGCATCTGTGGAAACTCCAAAGCCAAAAGGTGAGTAATTTGATTTGTTTTTAAAACTGAAATGGAAGAATGCTGCTGTTAACTTTACTGTAATGAAAAAAAGCTTCTTGTGAAAAAAGCTTTTAACAGGTATGACTTATTTAAAACAAACAGCCTTTTCTATTATAATGGCTTCTTCCTTGCAGCATCTCAAAGCAGGTGTCTTTCCCTCAAATTTTTCATAGACTAACTGTAATTCCCCAACCATATGAAATTCAGTTTCTACCCCTAGCTCAAGCCATAAGGCTTTTGTGACAGTCAGAAAGGAGAAGTAGCTACTCTTCTATAGAGACATGACACAAAGTAATATTTCTCTTTTTGCCAGGCTAACTGCTGCACAAACCCATTGACTGAACAGGTTTTCTTTAAGGAGTTGAGGGAATTTTGCAGGGAGGTTCAGTGAAACAGATTTTGCCTACCTTTCATACATGAACTGTCGATGGCAAAAGGCAGGAGGTGAGAGAGCATCAATGCTTGCTCCAAAGTTTTCTCCTTTCCACAAGGCACAGGGAATTTGGACTGGTGAGAAACATCAAGGACATAAATTCAAGCTGAGCAAATAAAGCAAATATTTAATTGTTTCCCATCAGTGTCTGGTTTTTACATAGGTGCAATGTAAGATACTAGCTCCAAATTACCTTCAAGAACATTACAGATTTCAGTTGTAGCCTAAACAAAAATGGAAAATGGAATGTCAAGTTACACACTGCCCTTAACTCTCAGTCCATGACTATTCATGTCAATGGCCCCCATACTTTTGTAAGCATTCCCTTTCAGGCAAATGGGAAAAAAAATCTAGGAAGTTCGGTTAATTAAGGATAAGTAGAAGCTGTGGGTTTCCATTATATGGTACAGGAATATTTCTGTTATTTCTGTTGTCAAAAGAGCAGTTTCACAACTGAAAATTTTGGCCTCAGCCATTTTAGTTTTACCATAGGATCAACCTAATATTGAACCTGAAATTGCCCCCCAGTATGTAAGTAAATGACAACTTTGTTTTATTCTTCATTAAATAAAAATGAGCTGATTTTAGCCCTGGGGTAATTGTTGATATCTTAAAAATTTCTTGTTAACAAGACATCTAAATTTAACTTTATGTTGCTCATTTTGAAACTCAAACATCGCCTGTATTCCAGGGGAAAAATCATATTTATATTAAAATGTTACAGCTGTTCCTTTTGCCACTTAGTAAGAATCACAAAGGAATGCTGTTATTGTCTTCTATATTTTTTTGTGACCTAGACAAATTCTAGTAGTGTTTAATAGTAGTAGTTTAGCAGTGTTTAACCTTTCACTAAGTCTGAAGAAAATAATTGCTTTTAAACCCATATTTGTTTGTTCTACATTGTTGCTATATATTGGTTTGTTTTCTCATTTTTAAATTTTTTTAAGCATATTCATGGAAGGCAAACAATTTTGTTCTGAAAAAAAACCAAGGCTTTTGAGGAAAGTCTCTTCTTTGGTAATTAAAAAAATATTAATCTGCTGGCATAGAAGGAGGTCTGGGCCATTCCCACTAGTTTGTATTTCTTATGTGCTATCAAACTCATATGGAGCTTTCTTGCATTTTCTCACAAGCCACTACAGCATGAAAATTTTTCTTTTCTCCATACAACAGAACAGTTCCTAAACCATGACACACACTTCTTAGGTTAATGATTTCTTAATGTTTTTGATGTCACAATGAGGAGCCTCTGACCTCAGGGTTCAATGAATGAAATGTTTTTTGTTTCCAGTGAGAATGATTTCTTTTATTCTTCCATCACACTGAGCAAATATCTCAAAATAGCTTTAAAATCAGTGACATTTTAGAATGCATATTTCTGATGTGGATGCTAGTTATGCAACCTGACTCTTTTGGGATAAAAATATTCTGACAAATTTGATTGTAGCCTACAAATATTGAGACTGAAGAAATATTTGACTGATGAATTGCTCTCCTGGCCACTTTCAACATAAAACAATATCTGCTGAATTGTCTCTCATTTGATTCCTAAGAGCTTATGATGGAATCAGAGAAACAATTATAAAATAAAGTGCACATTTGGTCTACATTATGCCAAGCTGTCAAGAATTTTCCTGAGAAATGACAAAATATATGTGGGAGTATGACTTCATTTATTTAATCTATTTTTTGAAAGTATATTTAACTGAAAATATGAATCAGGGATCCACAGGTTTTTATACATGATTTTACTTCATGTGTATTTATTTTATTTTGTATTGTTTCATGCAGGTGTTTTTGTGGGTTTGGTTTGGGAAAGGAGGCTTATATTTCTTCTCTTTTTTTTTTTTAATGCCTGCCATTCTGCAGAGGAGAAAATTATAATACATTACAACACTCATGTTACTTAAGTCACTTGGATAACAGATGAGCTTTTCAAATAGGGAATACCTGGAACAGGACCATTTTTCACAAAGAGATCATCTTTCAGGCTGCCATTCAGAAGCAGCAACACCTTTGAAAATGCCCAGTGGAAGGGATGACATCTTGACCTGCTCAGAAAATTTCTCTCTGTTCTGATAGAAGCAAAGACAACCAAACCTTCTGAGCCTTATTCCAAACACTGACTCTAGGTGGACAGGCTTCCTATTCCTACAGACTTTCAAAGTGACAACTATTACCTTGATGATAAAAGACCTTCAGCATCACCAAAGTAGCTCATGCCTCACTTCTGAAAAAGCAAAAGGAATAATGGAATGTCCCATTTGTCCTTCCAGATACTGGTCTGCCATGTCTAGCTGATGTTACTTGACAGTTCCCAAAAGTTACTGAAGCTCTGTTCTGTCTCAGCAACTTCTTTACAAGCACTCGCTCATGGAAATGTTGTATCATTACTGAATGCACTGATAGCCAGAACACTGTAAATAGTAATGGCTGCTATAGCAGCCTTGATGTTTCTCGAGGATGGATGATTCCTTCATGATAACCACACTCGTGGTCTACCACCACCACAAAAATTTGATGAATAAACACCTGATTTTCTCAGAAAGCAGTATTGTTCTTCTAGCCTGCAGTTCAGTATCCAGAAAAAATACTTTTATTCCATTAGTATTCTGGTTTTCAGAAGTTTTACAAACCGAAACTGCTTTCATTTTAGCTAAAAAAGGATAAGTATTCTTTGGAGAAAACAATAGTTCTCAATAACTCATTTAACTCTTGTCATAGCTGTTTTTGCAGCTTTAGATGCTAAAAATGTATTTTGGAATGCATATGGGACAGGTTTCTGGTTCCTCTTTTCATATATTTATTTCCATATTAGAATCAGCTTATTCTTCAAGATATTGCCCACTTCAGTAAGCATTTTAGAAGCACCATGATACTGATTTGTTCAGTGGCAGGGCTCTGTGCTCAGATTAATCTTGGCTTTCTGTGTCTAGCTCATGGTTAGTATAAGTAGTACAGCTGATATGGGCCCAGGTAACATGGAACTTAATAGCAGAGGCCTACAATAAATATTAAGGATCTTTGGCCCTCTTTGACTTTCTCTGTGTCCATGAACACCAATAAAAAATTAGGTACTTGGATAGAAATGAAATATTCACTTTTTTCTTTGAGGATCAAATCAGACATCCTTTCAGCCTAGACTTGATTTTCAGAAAAATTGAAGATTATCTTCAATAAAATAAGTTCCCTGAGGTAACTGAGGTGCAGAAGTGCCATATTTCACTGTTTACATGGAGCTTGCTCAAAAACACCTGCTCACATCACAAGGGAGTGATTGATGCCTGTGAGTGGGTTCATCCCACTCAATGTGAAGCAGTTCATCTACCCATGCCTGACATTTCATTGAATCTCAGATTCAGGGAATCTGGGAACAGATCATTCCTTTGGCCCCCAGCCCACCAGCAGACATTGAAGACGGTCCATAGCTTATTAACTGAGCTTATCTGCCTGAGCCATCGTGCCCAGCAGCTTCAGAATGCTCTTGAAGGGACGTCCTGGTGCTGCCCCTGGGGCCAGACTTGCAGTCCAGGCAGCAGGGAAGCAGTGAGCACACATGGAGGAAACTTCACAGGTCCTTTGAATTCCCTGACCTTCTCGGCATAAATAATGATAACAGAACATGGCCCTCAGAATTTACTTTGTCTCTAAAAGCCAAACTCTTAATTTTCATTTGTGATTTGTTGTAATAAAATGGCATGTTGAAATAACAAGCTGAGAGGTTGTTGTATGTGCTAATGACCCTGAAGAGCTGCAAAGACATTTTCTATACACATCAGATGTAAATTAATTTTCACTGTCCACTTTACATCCTGCCACTTCTGCTGATTGTTCTTTACTTTCAAACAAGACAATGACAGGGAAGCTGATTTTCTTAATGACACATTTTTCATCTCAAACACTGTAACAGGATAGCCTTTTAAATTAAAGCAAAGCTTCTTATTTAGCCTAATTGTTATAAAATGTGGCTACAAAAGCTTGGTTTCACAGAAGTGAAGTGTTGGAAGTGTTGTTTACAGCTAAACGTATGTTTATAGATTTACAAGATTTAACCTCAAATAATTCAATTAGATAAGAAATATACAGGTTGTCCTAAAGATATAATCTTGTACATCACCAAACCTGCAGAGTAAATTGTCATTAACTAGAAAAGAGACCCATATTTATGTGAGCAAAATCTAATAGTATCCCTTCCTGCACCACCTCTTCCTGGATAATTTAATCCTTAATGTGGAGCCTTGAACAAATGATCTCCATCCCTTGTCTCCCAAGATGTGTAAATGAATTTAGGAGCTGTGGTTGTAAATTTTGTGGATAAGTAACTGGATATGTCCATGCATCCTGACCTGGGCTGTTTCAGCTGCTTCCCCTGGTGTCAGTAAAGTTTAATGGCCCTGCTGCACAAGTGGTCCAATTCACACTTCTGCTTGACAGCAGAAATCTCACTATTCAGAAGGATTGAGTTAGATGTTGTAACATACAGTCCATCTGTGGCCTGCTACCCTCACTGAGAATAACCACATGCTTAAAACTGAGAATATGGGGCAATATTTTGCTGTGTAAGGGGTGCAGAGTGGGGGTTTCTGCTGGTGCAAACAGAAAACCATGCTTGCTTGGGGAACCCTCAGATGGCTGGGCAAGGTAAAGACCTGCTTGCTTTGCTCTCTTCCCCATTACAAAATATGGGCAGCAGTTTAGCCCCTCTTTCACCTGACACCTCAGAATCATTGAATGGTTTGGGTTAGAAGGGACCTAAAGATCATTAAGTTCCAAGCCCCCTGCACTGGGCAGCCCCACCTTCTGCTAGACCAGATCTACAATTTATTTTCTGAAAGAAAAAAACCCACTTTTTTCAGACAAATAAAAAATATCTATTATGTATTCTTATCTTGGTGGGGGGGGAAATCTCATGGTTGCAAATTTGAAATCTTTTGACTCAAAATAATATGTAAGCACTTAAGAAGAGCTTTTTCTGATGTAAAAACACTTCTGACTAGAAGTCTTACTTAAACCTTATCTTTTACTTGCAGCAGGACTTGAAAAAAAAGAAGGAAAAGCAAAGAAGGCAGCAGTGCAAGGTAAAAAGAAAACAAAACATGTTGGTGTTATCTCTTAAAAGACAATGGCACAGAAAAAAATAACCTCACATTCAGAGAGCCAGATGACTGCAATCTTTAAATCCATTCATTCACCAGTACTTTTTCAGAGCTTTGCTGTGTTTGTCAGAGCAACAGGGAATTTCCATTATAAAACTGGCTTTGTCCCACTTCCACAAAACTGCCACCCCGACAAAAAGCTTCAGGTAGACAGCTGCCCACTTCAGCTGAAATGTTTTATGCTGGAACTTAGTGTCCCACCAATGAGGCTTCCTGCCCCCCTAGCCTGGACAAGAGTCAGCCTTTGCTACTCAGTCTGAGAGTAACTTGCAATCAGGTAAAGAGGCAGAGGCTCCCTGAAGTCAGCTGAGATGCCCTTCTTGTCCCAGATGAAACCTCAGCCCCATGAAGAGTCACAAATGTCCACTGCAGAGAAACTCAAAACCCTTTGATACCAGGCCTTGTTGAAATTTTTCGCAAAAAGTTTAGGACTGGTATGGATAAGGCATGAGTGGGAATGTCTGAGTGGGAATGTCTGAGTGGGAATGTCTGAGTGGGAAGACCAGAAGAAAGACTGCAAGAGCCACATGTTGATGGCACATAGTTCAGAGGGACACTAAGTCTACATCCAGTATCCCAAGACAACCAGAGCAGAAATATCAAGGGGCAGTCTACACCAAGGTCAAAACAAAGCTTAAGCCACTGAGCAAACATAAAAAGAGAAGGATTGATGCCTTAAACCATCTAAAGATATGTCTTTTCCTATTAAATACATAAATACATTTAGATTTCTCCTTCCTCTTCTTCTTCTTGTTCTTCTTCTTCTTGTTCTTCTTCATATTATTATTATAATTATTATTATTATTATTATTAACAACTTTAGCATTATATCCTGCATACTTGCTTCTTGTACACTTGTTAAAAGCAATCCATTCTTTTTTAGGTTAGGAAGGAAGCAAAGTAAAAAAAGGTGTTATAAATACCCAAAGTTTATCAGCTCAGGCTTTCTTTATGTGATACACATCCTAGCAGCCTACCAAGGTGATTTTTGTATTTAGTCATGCTCAAATTGTCAGTTAGAGCCCTGATGATGAACTTGCCAGTAACCTTTAGAATAAGGTGTAAGGAATGTGTACTGAGGTAGCTTTGGTCAGTTGAGTTATTATCCCTTATTTTCTCGAGTTTCTCAGCTTCAGCTTTACTCAGCATTACTCAAGCCAGCACAAACACCCTGCAGCAGCTGTCAGCTGCTTGGTAGTTGTCATGGAAAACGTTATAATTAGGTGGGCCTTGGCCTAGATTTCAGTTATTGTTAGGCTGGGTATCTCCGCATAATTTTCCATTGCCACATAAGTGCTTCTCCAGACATCTGCACTGCTTCCCCTCTGCTTGGCTGTCTCATACAGCAATGAGGTGTGTGGTTGCTGTAAGATTTGTCCTTTCTACAATGTACCACCATTAGATGGGATTTTATCTGCCAAACATTTTAACTGTGCCATAAAGAGCACAGACTGAGCAGTACAAACTATGGTTTCACATGGTTGGCATGGAGCAGGGTTTTCTAAACCACAAGTTGTGATACCCAAGGAGCTCAAAAGGGGGGCAAACTGTTTCCCATGACAGCAGTCAGCAGCAGCAGCACTGTCTCCCCATGCCAACACTATCTAGTCTTTCCAAGTCAAAGGAATAAGAGCAACATGTAATGTCTGTCACAACTATTTCTGCAGCTACTTCCCAGCGCTGGCAGCTCAGTTCCTCTGATGCACAGAAGTGAGCACAAACACTTTCACATAGCAATTGCCTCAGCTTCTCGTTTCTGCACCCTATATGTATGGAGCTGCTGCGAACACATTGATCACTCAAAGACAAACAAGCCAAAAAAACTTTCTAGATGCTTATTGAGTATTACATGTACTTATATTACTCACAAAAGACCACTTTGCATCAGGATGCATTTCAAAAAGTAGAGGGATTCAGTCCTGGTCAAAACTGGGATTTACAACCTAAGAAAAACAGTATGAGACTTGCAGGAAAATCTGGGGTGTTGGAGGCTGGATTTGCTTAGCAATCAGGACATAACTTCATTGTTTCAAACAAATTTCTTAGTAATTATTGCAGCTTTGACCTCGTATCCCTACATCTGGGCTGAAAGGTTGTAGAAACATCTCAATTCATTGGTCTTTTATTAGTTGTAAAGCCAAATTACAGGTAACATTTTTAACTGTTAAAAGGTGAAGAAGAAAGCACATAGCTTTAACTCTTTGCCCTCTGTTTGAAAAATGTCATGAGCAGATGCCGGATGGTTGCCAGGAAGTCAATGCCTGCTACTGAGAATTAATATTTAAAAGAGATTATAAAAAGGTAAAATTTTTTTCTAGTGGTATCCAATAGTACTAAGAAAGGAGGCTTGCCATCAGTTAAAGAAGATCATATCAGACTAGGGGATTTCGTGCTTTTTTTGCACATATGCAAGGGGATAGGTGGGAACCATGAACTTTATTCACATATCCTGTCCAGAAGCAGTGGAGGTTCAAGATATATTTAGCACTTAGAGCCAACATGCATTTAAATAAATTTTCATTTGTTGATTGTATTAAAAATAATTTCCTATGTGAACACATATTCTAACATTTTCTTTTTCTTTTCTCTTTTTACTTTTGTTTCCCTCCCCTTCTCTTTCTTCAGATAAACCAAAGATGAAACAAGGAAGTAAGCTAGAGTTTTACTCATTAAACTAATATCTTCCACAACAGTTTGGGTAACTATATTCTTAATAATGGAGGTGAACAACAGCTATAATTTCTTACAGGCAGGCTTCTGAAAATAAAGGCTGTATGTCACGCATTAAATGACTTATTTTGGCTGGAGCTCTGTCTTCAAATGTCTTCGGTTTTTTGTAGACACTATTGCACTGAACATGAAATTTCTTGGGAATTTTTCATTATTCATAAGCACAGAAGAAAAAGGTTTTCAGTCTTTCCACTGAGTTTTATTTCTGTTCTCACAGTCTTCTGTGATTAACTTAATATTCAAAAATTGACATTGATTTCTTATTAGGACTATGAATAAGTCTGAATATGTCCACTGAATATGCCTCACAGATATCTGCAGTAAATTGTGTATTTTCTCACTTTGAAAATAAGTGACTGAAAAATAAATTGGTGAGTACAAAACTTGAAGGTCAAAGCAGGAGAGCAGGAGTAGCTTCTGAACCAGATGTCTGAGGTGTGAGTAATAGAAGAGACAGCTTTATTTGAATAAAATTGCATTTTTGACCTTGTTCAACAGATTTTTTTCCCAAGTCTTCTCTTTTAAAAGTTATATTGTATGGATGTATCTAGTATCACGTTTTTAGAAACATAATGTAGAAGGAGAAAAATAATGAAAGATTTATCTCTTGACATCAGTCCCAACAGAAGACGACTTTCAATGTCAACCACAAATTAAGTTTTTCCACTTGATGGCTATTTCTACCATAAGTAAAAATTATTATTTCTGGGTTGTTTCAATTCAGATTTCCTAGGATCTCAATTTGTCTTAGAGACAAATACTAAACCATGAACAAGAAGCTTTATTGATATCATGATAAACTGCTACTGGACACAGTCCATGCTTTTATAATGAAAGAGAATTTGTGAACTGTGGGTCACTAAGGCAGTAAACAATTATCACAAAAACTACCCATTGTAGCTTATATAAGTTTCATATCTATCTCCTAAACACAACTTCCATCTCCTAAACACAAACTCTTCATCAGGAGTGTTGACTTCTTATTCTATGTGTAGAAACCAAAAGGGTCTTCTAACAGTTTTGTTTAATATCTTCCGGCACTGAATTGCTGCCAAGTTTTTCAAGAGAAGGAATTTTTTTCTACATGTGTGACGGAGAACCTAGTATTTTTTAGCATTTCTCAGATGACATGCATAAAACAGTTTAACCAGCAGTCAAATGGCTAAAATGTAAGAAGTCAAAATCCAAGTCTTTGATCTTTTGAATAGACTGTGTTGGGACAGTCTTATCTGCCTTTTTATTTTTTTGGTGGAAAGATTTGGAGACCTTTCATCAGTCCAGAATAATGACTTTGTCTGAAATAGAATTCTGGTTTTCTGTCTGGTGCAGCTCACTTCTTATGCCTTCCTCGGGGGACTGCTCTTCCTTGAGAGTATTCACCAAGGCTGGTGTGGCCCAGCCATCTTATCTACATGTCTGCAGGCAGAATAAAAGCAACTCTTTGCCCCCCTATTTGTCACTGCTATGTTGCTCACTCACTTTGATCAGCATCTGGCCTTTAGAAAAGAATAGATCCAAAAAGAAGACCCTTGGCCTTGCTCAGCAAGAATGGGCAATCCCAGATGAAGGAAGTAGGCCACAGTCAGGTCCAATGAGTAAAATTTGGCAAAGCATCAGTTTTGACCTTTCTGGTTAAGAACACTGAAAAACTGTCCTTGTCTCGTATTAAGTTGAAGTTTGCAAATTTTATAGGTCTCACAGTTAAATCTATAAAACACATTTTGTGGACTGAATTTTCTGAATGAAAACCAGTGAATTCTGTACAAATCTCCCAATAACTCAATTTTTAGCCATTTTTTCCAATATATAGTTTTATTCTCTTGATCTATATGCTTCATTCTCCCCTATGGTTAAATCTCATCCTTTCACTCAGTTGTGGTTTCTGACTGTCATTTTATTGGTGGGAGTAATTCTTTTACAGATCCTGGAAGAGAGAAAGAACTGAAACCTCCAGCTGCCATGAAAGGTAAAGGTAACATGGAAAGACAAATCTGTATATAACTCTAAGATCTATGTGCATAAAAAAAATCTTGGAATGCATTGCCGTTTTGTTTTTTAAAGTATGATTTAGTTAGGAATTCATAACCATAATACTGTTTCAGTAAATTTACTATGAAGCTTAATTGTCATTACCTGAATTAGTGCAAAGAGAGCCCTGGTAACCCTTGTTATGAAAACTTAGACGAATAAACTCAGAATTTAGGAACACTTGTTAACATTTATTATAAGCTGCAAAGCGAAATAAATTTTGAGTGATCTTTGTCCTTTCATCAAATTTAAGAAAATTTATGGTTTCACTTTGTGAGCATGCTAAAACTGAAAATTAGTTTTGTGCTACACATTTAATTGCTATCTTGTGTCAGAAACCACCAATTATTCATTCAGTCATTATCCTAGAGGTGTTAGATGTTAACCATTTAACATTCTGGCCTGAAGATTAATAAATTATTTTTTACAGAACACATTAAAGAAAAGGAAGGAAAGAATCCTACATTTTTAAAAGAAAAAGGTAAGAACATAAAATATAGAACTTGCTAAAACCACACAAAGTATAATGAAGATGCTAATTTTTCAACACTCATTACGAGTCTTTCCCATTATAAATCTTAACCAATCAAACTTTAATTAGTTAAAATATTCTACAGAATTTATAGTATTAAAAAGGCAGGGAGGTGGGAACATAAATAGATTATATTGATCCAATTAAAATTCAGAGTTCTCAAAATTAATTAAATCAGTATCATAAACCACTCTGTGTAATAGAGTAAAAGAACCTTGCAAAGAAGGCCTGAAGAATGCCAAGTCTTTAATAGGGGCCAATTAAGCAATTCTGAACTGAATCATTTCATAAATATGTGAACGTAATGGGATAAAGTAAGGTTTATGAGCACATGAGTGGGAAACATGCTTTCTGTGCTCTGTAAAAGTGCTAGCTAAAACCCCACAGCTTCATCCAGTCAACCATCTGCAACATGAGAGATGGTCTGAATCTTTCTTGTATCCCTCATCTTTTTTTTTTTTTTTGTTAATTTGTTCAGGGTAGATGGTTAACTCAGTTAATTTCCTTTCATCAGTTGTTTTGCCAGGTGCTTTTTACACACCTTATTTCTTCCCTCCTTTCTAGAAATAACTTTATTTGGAAGAAGTTACTTATGGATAAGTCTTATTTGACATCTTCAGAATAAAAAGATCTACCATATATAGTCAAATTAATATTTATTCTGTAACTGTTATAAGCCTTTAGATAGATATGGTCTGCAACGTATAGATTTTAGTCTATAACTATTTCAAGTTACAGTTATTTTATGCTATTTCAAAGAAAGAACAGAATAAAGAGCTCAATTCAAGGAGTATTGAAAGATGACAAAAACATCTAAAACAAAGGAGGAGTAATCTTATTGTTAGACATATTTTCAAAATCCTAGAAGCTATGTTCACTCACTCACTTCTTTATTCCAAAGATTAAATTATCACAAACTGCAAATTCTATGGTGCATGTATTGTTCTTCTGTGTATGTTCTACTCCTAATGTACACATGCCCCATTTACACAAGCTTAGTTATCTGGACCAGAACTGTATAGCCAACCTCTCTGGAGTCCTGTGGCCCTCTCCACAGACTGCCTGTAATCTGTGTCTGCCTGATGGTGTCGTGCTGGAAAATTAGAAGAGGCACTTGAGTGACAGCTCTGCCCCCTCTTTCCTTGCATGGAGCACATATGTTCAGCCTGCTGCTCCTTTCAAAAGATTACAAGGAGGTAGGGAGAGGAGAAAAAAAAGAGAGAAGACCCAAAACTTTTTTCTCTTTGATAAGAGCTTCTTTAGAGCAAATGAAAGGTGGTTTGCCAGCCCTGAACAAGTTTCCATAATGTGTCCTTTGTTGAGTGTGGCCCCAGCACGAGTGTCCTGGGCTCATGTTTAATATATCAACTTCAATTACTCAGTTATTAACAGGTCCTTTTAACATGACAAAGGACGTTAGACATCCTCCACCCAACCTTCAGAAAGGAGCAGGCAGGAATTTCTTTTAAATGTCAATACAGCTGAAAACTTGCTGCTGAATATATCTGTAAAGATATCACAGGCTCCTGAGCCCCTGCAGTCCAGACCTCCTGAGTCTGTCCCTCAGATCCTGAGAGATCTTGCTGATGCAGCCATCACTGTTTCCCATAATAGGAATCAAACATGCATAGTTCTGTGCCTGTGCCTAAAAATGAGAGTGCTGATCACTGAGCTGTATAGCTCAGTTCAAAATATATCAGCAAAAATACTATAAGGAGAACTTATAAAGCTGTGGGGAGAAACTTGTAGAAATCTTGGTGCTTTTCTGAGATGTGTATTTTCTTATTGCATTATGGATTACTCTGCTGCATAAACATATATTTAGCACTACTTGTCCCCTATTTCAATCATATTTGCCCAAACTGTGGTTCATAAATGAATCAAAGCCTATTTGCATGCCATTCCTCCCCCTCTCCATCACCTCTTCAAGCCTCATCTGTAGGCATCTGAAAAGGTTATTGACAAGGTCACTGGGGACTTCTTTTTACTTTTTGCAATTTGGTGTTTTGCAATTTGTTTCTTAAAGTGGATCTTTCTGGAAAATACAAATATATCAAAGGACATAGGAAAGTAAGGATTTTTAAGACTGCATATACTTCCTAATTATGTATCTTGGGAGTTTGTTGCCAGTCATGTAAACTAAATAAAGGAACACTTCTAGGTGAAGTGTTAAATACTTGTGGCGCTTAATGTGTGCCTGGCACCTTATGCAAAAAAAGTGGTATCATCACACCTCATTCCCTTTGAAGGATGGGCTAAGTTTGAATGAACAAGGATGATGTCCAGACCAAAAACCTTATCCTAAAGCAGGCTATTTTTCATAAACTGAAGCATAGCGGTTTTATTTAAAGCAGAAACAGGAAAAACAAATCCCTGAATTTGGAATTGTTGCTGGGATACTCTATAGATCATAACCCTACAAAGTTACTTTATTTATTTTATGAGGTGAATAAAATGTCTTCAGTCTTGGAGCCTAATTTTATTGCCAGTAATTAAAAAGAACACTGGAATAATATGTTTTCCACTTCCTAGTGATAAAGGACATCTCAAGACTCTGTCTGAATTTATAACTGTCTTTTCAGCTCTTCCCTGCAGTAAAGAAGCCCATTTATACTAATGAATATAAATGCTGATTTTCTGTTGACATAAGCATATTCAAATAACTTGAGGCCAATGAAACTCTAAGGTACAATTTGCCACGTGGTTATTGGGTAGGTATCTTACCCAGCTAACCAGAGTAGAAGCTCATTTGTCCAGAGGGTGCAACAGTGGCACTACAAGTTCATAATATTTCATATATAACTCTTCATTGAATTTTTTCTAAGAAATTTGGATTATGCTGAGTTATTAAATTGACAGCATTTGTCCTGTATAGATAATGCAAATTCATTCTCACCCTATGTTCCATGATTTTCCAAACAAATGCTCCTTTTCCTTCCTCTTTGCTTTTGCCATGTTTTGGGATGTCTTTGAATATTTTCTTATTGAGCTATGTGTGGATAATAAAGCTATTTGTTTTTATGCATGGATTGATAGGAGAAATAAGTCAGTAGTGTGTATTTCTTTCTTGCCATATATGTTATAGCATGCTGTCATTAAAGAAACAAATGAGCTGATTTGCACTTGTTATGCAATACTTGTGTTTCCTTTAAAACAAAAGTAACATGAAATAGTATCTTGCCTGTAGCATTTTTTTATTTTAACTTATAAAATACTTCTTTTTTTTCTTTAAAAATTGAAAGTTATACTGTGAGCAGTAGCAGTTTACATTTCCATCTATTTCCATTTATTTGTCATTGTCATTTGCATGAGAGCTATATCTTTTACCCTGAGAATATTACACACTGCTGCTGCTTCATCATTCTGTACCATCTTCCGAACCCAGCCCAGCTTCACCCCTGGAGTAGAATGCAGGAGGAAAGCAGTATGGTGAAAGCTGGCTTTAAGCCAGCTTTATGTTTTTCCCCTTCTGGGACCAGCAAGAAAGTGGTCAGTTGAGAGCAGAAGTTTGAAAAGTCCTCAGTGAGTGCCTGTTTAAACCTCTGAAAATTAAAACCTGATCCCTGGGAGAAAAGCAGAACTGGTGATCTCAATATCCTTGGCTCAGAGGGTAGGGAAGTGTGTGCACTGTCTAAAGTGTCCTGTGCTGAGAGCTGCATCCAAAAGTTCTGAGTCAAAAGTGCTGAAGCTGCTTTAGGAGCTGCACATTGTAGGAAATCTGAGGGAGATCTGCTACATGGATGGCAAGAAAACCCTCATAGGCATATGGCACCAAACCTGCAAGGCCTCAGGTTTGCGTCTGTGGCTGCAAGAGTGGCTGCTGATCACTGAGATCACCAGTGTGCCCAGAGTAAAGTGGTCAAGTTGGGCAGCTGTTGTCTCAAGGATTTTTATAAAGTCAACATAGAGGCTACTTCAAAGGATTTCAGGCTTCACCCTGGAAGTTTCCTCTCAGTCCCCTGAGGAAGAGTCCACCTGCTGCTGTGAAGATCAGGCTCCTAATTTCGTAACATACCCCTGCGCAGTGTGGTTTCTCCACCAACTTCAGCCATCCTGGAAGTGAACTTTTTCTGTTACAACTCACACTTAAATCCAGATGGATAAGTGGGATTGCTTCCTGGTACCATGGCAGCCAGGAGGATGTTCAGAGTTAAAATTATTTTGTAAAGGATCTTCTTTTAGCTTTTTCTGTTTTTCTGAAGATTTGGTTTGCTTTCATTTGGAATAAATGGCATGGTTTTTTCTAGATGCTTAGGTGTTATATCCTGTCAGATGGAATGCAACTGGGTTTATTTAGCATTCTGCAGGCTGTGATATTCTCTCACTCAAACCACATACATTCATAAGCCTATAAAATTATTTCCTCACTTTGGAAAAAACTATTTTCTCCTAATTTCCCTGATAAATGCACAAGATGTCAAGAGACTGTTGCTTGAAAAAAAATATTTAAGCATTAGTTGTTTACACAACACGCTGTATGCTTTTCTTCTGCTTGCTGACCCTGAATGCATATTCCCTGGAGGGCTGAGGCAAAAGATATATTCTTCAGACAAACAGAGAAAGCAGAAACAGTCTTCATGAAGTGTTGGATAAGACCCTAAGAATTTCTAATCCTGTGTAATTGCTTGCATTTTCCCCATCTCCTTTCAACTCTTCTATGAGGTCTCTAGAGACAGTCATCAACAGCAATTTCTATTTTTGCTTTTGCTACTATTATTATTGCACCTTAAAAATATGATATAGTCACTAGAGAGGATGTAAAGAGAGGTCAAGGTTGAACCCATTTACGTTCACATTTTTAGTCTTAGTTTTTAAATATTTCTTGAGTATTCTTTTAAGTGTAGAAGGGCACTCCTGTCTTCGAAGTCTCAGAAACATAATTATCTCCCTCCCTTTTTTTGGGAAAAAATCCAAAGAATCCAGAAAGCTTAAAAGGTAGGTGAAGAAGCTAAGAAACACAGATCTGAACATCGGAACTGTTTTTCAGTCTAGAAACAGCTCTTGAGTAGGAATATAGTAGTGCAGAAAACCAAACCCATCCTTGTTCCTGTTTAGATTATTTTAGTCATGATATTGTTTTTAATAATATTTGTGCTGTACAGATCCCGCTAGGATCCCTAGAAATCATTTGGGCTTATTTTAAACGTGGATATTTGAATTTGCGTCTTGGTAGAAACAGTAGAATTTATTTTTATACAACTTTCGGATGTTAGTCTATCAAAAATGAGTTGTCTAAATCCCATAGTGAGAACATTACTGAAGGGAAGTAGACTAAATCTGGTCTATGTGGCCATATCTCAGAAATGTGGGTGTCTGAGAATGAAACTGGCTGAGGCTACTGACGGATCAAGGTGTTTGATGGTGACTGATATGTCAAGATTTTTTCTTAATTTGTTGGCAACATGGGCACATACATCTCTGCCCCTAATCTTTTCAGATGAAGGACCACTGCTAGCTGTTCACACAGGGGTCATGGATTGCTTGATAGCATCTATTTGGAGAAAACCTTATTTGTTGCAATGCGATGTGCATTGAACACTCTCTCTCTGGAGAGTACTGAAACAGCTGAAAAATTTAAAGGAACCAGCAAAGGCTATCAGAACTGTGCCTGGTTCCTGAGCTGGAACAGCACACCTGAAGTCCAAATTGTTACCAAGTCCCATTTTTTTGGGAGCTGGAGATATTCAATGCAGTCCAGTTTATGGCTGCTGAATAGATATAGAGCAAAGTGATACACTTCTGTGAGGAATGTATTATTTGTGAAAATTCTAGGAAATGAAGTCAGGACACCATTTGTGGCTGAGAGTTCTCCTCTATGCCACTGCTGTCAGTTCCTGTGTCTCACCCGGGCACCACAAGATGATAGTTTTCCTTTATTTGGGTTTAGCTAACTCCTGGAGGACTGGGGGGCTCTTGGGGGGCTTAGTTGGTTGGTTGGCTTGGTTTTTATGTCCTTGGGTAACTGCCTTGTCAGTTACTAGAAAGGGAGAACTAAAATAGCAGGGGTTTTTTTCTCATCTCTTTTAATACTTTGTCATAGACTGCAGAAAAAAAATTAAAGATACAATTAAGTCCTTGGACTATTCATTTTGACATAAAATATATGAATGTACATTTGAAGGATGAGCACTGCTCTTCTTTTATAGCCAGTGTGCCTGTGATTTTAAAAGGTTATATATATGCAGGAAGTGAAATTCTGTTCACAGGCAATACCCATATGGTTTCTTTGATATTAAAAGAATGATGGAGTCCTGAATGAGTAGCTGGTCCTTTTGTCACTCCTGACAAAAAAAACCCCTCCCACTTACCTTTATCAGCAGCCTCTGGCTTTCAAGACCAGTATTCCTAATATTTCAATTGTATCAATATAGATTAATTTTTTATTGGGGTTCAGCAAAAGAAAAAGTCATTGATGCCAACTGCTCTATAGAATTTCTTTTGTGTTTGTAAGTAATTCTTCATTGCCTGATTGAGAGAGGGCTCCACAGTTTCCTCAAAATGTGAAGAAATTAATGACATATTGAAGGCTTATTATTTTGCATATCCAAGACTAGAAAGATGAATGGATGACCTTGTTTTTTTGTCCTGTTCTTTATTTCCGTGCTGTTAAATCCATTTAATTATCACATCTCTTTTGCTCTTCACATATCAAATTGTTTGACTTGCTTTCTTTTCAAGTGTCATCTTATTTCCCTAACCTGACTTGTGATAAATGTTTCTTTCTAGAGACTGGTAAAAGAAAAGATGTGAAGCCTCCAGCAGCCTTAAAGGAAAAAGGTAATGTCTTATCATTATGTGGCTGGAAAATAACAAGTCTTCTGCTGGTATCTCAGTGCAGTTTCAATATATTTTGAATTACAGGCAGTTGGTGAAAAGGGACTAAACTTAGATTCTTCTCATTTAATAGATCTGATATATTGAAAGGAGCAGTGTCTGACATGATTTAGAAATAATAAAGTTGTAACCCTTTTTATTGTAGTGTTCTTTAAGTGCTGTCTGACCCGCACAGCCAATATTTCAGTGGGAGTGCTAGCCTGTTCTGAGCGAATTAGTAACAGAGCTGCTACCTGCACATGACAGGCTGAAATGATAGGCTGCACAGGAATGAGTGCATAGTTTGACCTGCAGAAACTCTGACAACTAATTTAGTGGGAATTATTTTTGGTTTATTTTCAACCTTTGTGCCATTTATTGACTTAAATAGAAATTCTAATTCTTAACACATCTCTTTTACATATTTTGTTGATCTGCTGTTATGCACTTTTGTTACAGTACTAATGAGCACAGTGTATGTTTGTGTTGCTAACTTTCTCCTTTCATTTTTGTGTTTAATTTCTTTTTCAGACTCTTCAAAACGAAAAGAAATTAAAGCTTCAACTAATCCTAAGGAAAAAGGTAACAATCCCAAGTTGAACTGAGCCTTAGCATAAGATTCAGTTGAAAAAATAAATCCATTATGTAAGGATTCACAAATTAAATCCTAGTTTCTTTGGTTAACTTTACTAAATATCCTTGAATGGCATCCTTCGCTGTGCGATATTCTTTTTATCTGGCTGAACAAATGACAGGTGCATATGGGGATATACAAGCAAGTTGTAGCAGTGGTATTTTATAGACTCTAAGGTCAAAAGGACTCATTTCCTTTTTTTATTGATTTTGTCTCATTTTTTCTATGTAAATTAGTCATTTCAGATTGCATTTTATTTCTTCTACATAGTATTTGATTGCATTTTCTCTCTCTTCTTATATTGATATATCAGCACTAGCTATCAAATAAAAATCAATTACAATTTATAGCATCTCTCAAATACTAGGCATTTTTAGGCATTCTTAAGTAATTATAATTAACCAACTATGTTCAGGTTTATTTATTCATATCAACTACATTCAAACAAAAGTTAGTTTCACTTTTACCCTATTTGCGTATGGGTTAAATGCTACTTTTTCATTACAAAACAATCTCTCAGGTTAAATGTGTAAATAATTTAACGTGGATAAAAATACGTAATATCTTGTTAGCTAATAACAGTCATTTGAGTCATGGGAATGTAGTAGTCAATCTTAAAACCTTCCAGTTAGTTTTGAAAACTGTTTCAGATAATTGAATAATACTGCTTCCTGTTTTTAGATTTTCCCTAAGGAATACTAGAAATAATGAGGCAATATTTTCTCTGACAAAGTTATAAAAGACAGCATTTTCAAGTTTTTAAGTGCAGCTGTTTCACACACTGTATAGCAGAATAGCAGAAATCAGCTATTACTTTGCACAGTTGTATCATTCTGAACCAAAGTAAAAGCTTAAGTGCTGCCAGAAAAAAGTGCTATTGAGAGCAGCCCTATCAAGATGGACTTGGGGCTGCTGGTGAATGAGAGGCTGGAAATGAGCCATCAATATACTCTTGCAGACAAGAAAGCCAATTGTATCCTGGGCTGCATCCAAAACAGCACAGCCAGCAGGTCACAGGGAAGGGATTCTTTCCCTCTACTCTGCTCTGGTGAGATCACACCTGGAGTGCCGCATCCAGCTCTGGGGTCCCCAGCAGAGAAAGAACGTGGACCTGTTGGAGCAAGTCCAGAGGGAGCCACCAAGATAATCAGATGGATGGAGCACCTCTCTTATGAGGAAAGGCTGAGAGAACTGGGAATGTTCAGCCTGGAGAAGAGATGGCTTTGGCCTGACCTAATTGCAGGCCTTATAGTACCTGAAGGGAGCCTACAAGGAAGATGGAGTGAGACTATTTACAAGAGCATGCAGTGACAGGACAAGGGGGAATGGCTTCAAACTGAAAGAGAGTTAAGTTTAGATTAGAAATTGAAAGAATTTTTTTACTGTGAGGGTGGTGAATAGATTGCCCAGAAGTTGTGGATCCATCCCTGGAAATGTTCGAGGCCAGATTGGTTGGGGGTCTGAGCAATGTGGCCTAGTTGAAGGTGTCCCTGCTGCCATGGGAGGGGTGTTGGAACTAGCTTATCTTTAAGGTTTCTTCCAACAAAAACCATTCTATGATTCTGTGAAAATGAACTAGGGCTTAAATAGTCTGAAACTCCTCGTCATAGTCACAGTAGTCAAACGGAATTGTCAGTTCAAGGTCAAGGGCAGTAGAAAAATAGGGACACATTATTATACCATTCCATTTAGTTTGCTTTAGTCAACAGGGAGCAACAACCCTTCACAGAAAGACTTGGCAAGCATTGAAAGAGGCCATCCAGAGAAGTGGTAGAGTCATAATTCCTAGAAGTATTAAAAGAAAAATTATGGATATGGTATTTGAGGGTATGGTTTAGCAGTAAAAATGGTGGTGGTGCTAGGCTGACACTTGGACTTGATCTTCAAGGTGTTTTACAACTTTAATTCTATGATTCCAAGTGTGGGCGGCCTTTTGCATATTGATTATTGGTTTAATAGAACTTGTTTTTTATTTTAAGCTTGAGGCAAGCAAGGCCTATGGTCTTCCTGCTAGGTTCTTGCAAACATGTCTATGAAACATAGTTAGGCTAATGAGGAATTGAACATTAATTAGACCCTTAAGTATTTAACTATTGAGCTTACCATTGAGCTTCTTCTCTAATTCTTCTCATAAGTACTTCTGGATGGAAGATTGATTTAGTTAAATTTAAGTAATAATGAAAATAAAATGCTATTTACTTCAAAAGATCAAGTATTGTAGAGAAGAAATACATGTCTGTGAAAGTGTTTTAATTGCAATGCTAATGAATTAGCTTCAGTGAAGTGTCAAACACCCACCCAACTATACAAAGAATAAGTATTTAAAAAGGACTTCATTAACTCAGTTTGATCAGACAGTGAAACAACTGGTGAATAACAGCTCCTGTCAAGTTCCAAAACTGAATTATTTCAAGAAAGGACATGTTTAATTAAACACTGTAGAATTTCACTGGCTGCACATGAAGTGGTTCATGCTTGGTATATTTGAAAAGGAAAGTTAGTACCCAGAACTTTTAACTCTAGTATCTCACTTTTCTTTACAGTAAATTAAGTCTTCTTCCTGTAGTAGCTGATAGAACATATGTAAGATTTTTCTTATGTTTTAGCAGTAAAAAATACATGCTATGTTCGGAAAGGAACTTTCACGTCATGCAGATTTTTTCTATATGGCCTAACTTTTCTAACCTACAGATTAAAACACTGTAAGAAATGTAAAAGTCTGTATTGTTGTGTTGTCTTACAGTCTTATAGTTTCCTGCTTGTCAAAACGCAAGAGTGAAGATTTGAATGTTTAGTGTGAACTATGCTGAGTTTAACTCCACTGATGTACAAGGTCACGTTAGAGACACCTATGATTGTTCTGTTAAAGAAGCTTGGGTGAAGTCTGAACTTGAATTGATTGGTTTTATAGTAACAGCAGGATATCTGGATGAGCAATGCCATCATCTAGTGGAGTTTAATAGCGCTGAGTTTGCACAGCCTTTACCAGCTTTCCAAGTGAGATAAGTACCACCCACTTCAGTTATTCCTAATGGATTGTGTACAACCTTTGATGTCATCAGTGAATGTACTTGATGCCTTGCACAGCTCACTGAGGACAAATGATATCTCACACCTGAGACAGCATTTCTCTTTGACTCTAGATAACTCTATAAGAACTTAAAATATTTGGATTAGATGCTGTCAGACACACAATTAGGACAACTGTGTATCTTAGTTCTGCCCTGTGAGCAGGACTACAGATCCTGCAAGATCCCTGAAGCAGGACTGCGACAGAAAAGTTGAGTAGCAAAGTTGAGCTTGAGTGGGACGATCTCAGGTTGCATACTCTTGCATAGTGACACCACTTTTGTGTCAACAATAGGTTTCAGTAATTTGCTAGTCATCAAAGTTCGTGACACAGCAAATCTTACACAATCTTCCTTTGAAGGGAGTTCAACTCAGTGGTTGCAGGTTTTTAAAAGTTGTTTCTGTCTTTTTTGTTTCCTGTGACAGATATGCTATTTCTTAGCTTCTGGGATTCATACAAGTGCAACATTTCCAAAAGCAAATACAACTAACTCAGTGACACTGAATATCCACGACAAGACATTGACATTTTGTCAGAAGAGTGTAACTCCAATGTGTAAAGTGGCTTTAAGCATTCATGTGGGATGCTGCGCATCACTAACCCTCTCTTTCTTAACAATGATAAGTGACATGTCGCATACACCAAGCAGACAGTTTGAGAAAAGCCTCTCTGAGGAAAAGTATTCCAGAAATTTTGTGGCCATTGCCCTGTAACCAAGTGTGAGCAGGAGGTCACCTTTATGAGCACTTTTTTTTAGCCAACTGAGAGTACATGGGGTGCTTCCTCAGAAGACATCTCAGGTTAAACTAGCCAACCAAAAATGCCTTGAGAAATAGCAGTGTTTTGATTAGCACTTGCTACTTTACAGAAATCTGTCAAGTCCAGTGTAAATTGCAGTCACAGAAGTGGCCTCAGTGTAACCCCTTTGTTATGATAAATACATTTCTGAAATGTGAAAATCAAATTCACACAAGCTCAATGTAGAACTATAATAGAAAATCCTGAATAATAGAGAACTAAAATTAAGGTAGATATATTTGGTATACAAAAATTCCAATATCAGTCTGTTCAGATGGCCCACCCATTACAGAACATCCTTGTTTCACATTGTCAGTAAGAAACACTTCAAGAAAATACCAGAGGTTTAAAATTCAGGCCAAGATAATGACACATATATAACCAAGACTGAGTCATAACAGCAGGTATTAAATTTCCATTTTAAGTCCACACTTCTCTGTAAAAATTCTTCAGTAGACATTAGAAAATAAGAGAAAAATAACAGAATGTTATGTATGTAACATACATAATGTGAATGAATATAATTTTAGAAAAGAAAGGAGTTAAATTTTTAATTCCAAAAAGTAGGTTACATAAAGATGAGGTATGTTTTATGGCAAACTACAACCTATGAAGTTGTCCTCATGGCTTGATACTTTATCTTTTTATTACTTTTTCTTAAGGAAGATATTCAAGCTGAATAAGTAACATCTGCATATGCATGTAGAAATATACTCTTGGTAGTGAAAACAGGTTTGTAAATGAAAGTATGTCTACAGACATTTCAGGTATTCCCTGGAGTTAGGGACTGCTACATGCTGGTGCACCCAGAACTCCGTAATAGCATCCTGAAAGTCCTCTGAATCACAAAATCACAGACTGGTTTATGCTGGAAAAGACCTCCAAGATTATTGAGTCCAACCTTAGACATAACACCACATTGTCAACTAGACCATGGCACTAAGAACCATGTCCAGTTGTTTCTTGAACACCTCCAGGGATGGTGACTCCAGTGCCCTGGGAAGTCCATTCTAATGCTTAGTAACCTGTCCTGTGAGGAATTCCTCCTGATGTCCAATCTGAACGTCCCCCAGTGACAGCTTGAGGCTATGTCCTCTTCTCCTGTCACTGGTTGCCTGGGAGAAGAGACCAACCCCCCACCTCATTACAACCTCCTTTCAGGCAGTTGTAGGGAGCAGTAAGGTCTCTCCTTAGTCTCCTTTTCTCCAGGCTAAACAACCCCAGCTCCCTTAGCCACTCCTCATAGGACTTGTCCTCCAGACCCTTCACCAGCTTCGTTGCCCTTCTCTGGACACACTCCAGCACTCTGGTATCCTCCTTGAAGTGAGGGACCCAGAAATGACTCTAACTTTTTATTTTTGCATGTTTATGCAACAAATTAAAATTCTTGATGCACAATATTATAGTTTCATATATTATTTTAGATCAGAAACAAGGATTCTCTCTGACTGGGACAATGTGCTTCTCATAAGCTGACAGAACCAGGTTTATTCTGTTTTATTGCCAATTTCTCATAGATTCATAGAATAGTTTAGATTAGGAGGGGTCATCTAGTTCTACCCTCCCTGGAATGGGCAGGGACACATCAAACATGACCAAGTTTCTTAAAGCCCCATCCAACCTGACTTTGAACACTTCCAGGGATGGGTCATCCACAATTTCTCTGGGCAACTTATTCCAGAGCCTCACCACCCTCACAGTAAAAAAAAACCTTCCTAATACCTTATCTAAACCTACTCCCTTTCAGATTGAAGTCCTTCCCCCTTGTTTATTCACTACATGTTCTTGTAAAGAGTGTTTCTCCATCTTTCTTGTGGGCTCCCTTCAGCTATTGGGAGGCCACCATAGGGTCTCCCCAAAACATTCTCTTTTCCAGGCCAAACAAACCCAACTCTCTCAGCTTGTCTACATAGCACGTGTACTCCAGCCTTCTAATCATATTCATGGACTCCTTTAGATTCACTGGAACTCTTCATGTCCTTCTCAAGTTGTGGGCCCCAGAACTGCACACAGTACTCTAGGAGGGGTCTGACCACCAGAGCAGAGTAGCACAGAATCTCCTCCCTTGCCCTGCTGGCCCAAGTGCTTTTGATGCAGCCCAGAACATGGCTGGCTTCCTGGGCTGCGAGTGCACATTGCTGGGTCCTGTTGAGCTTCTTGTCCACCAACATCCCCAAATCTTTCTCCTTTGGACTGTTCTCAATCCATTCTCTCCCCAGCCTTTATTTGTGCTTGGGATTGCCCCAGTCCATGTGCAGGATATTGCACTTGGCTTTGTTGAACTTCATGAGGTTCACACAAGCTCACCTCTCAAGTGTGTCCCAGTCCCTCTGGATCTATGTCCCCAGTTGCACCAGACCAGGCTCCACACACAGTTAAAGGGAACTTGCTCAGGAACATTACCGCACTCTTGCCACCTCTACCAAGTGACTTTACAGAGAGAGGACTGTTGTGGTTTAGGAAAGGTATTCCCCAGTTTAGTGTTCCCACTGGAATGCACTGCTCACTCACTTTCGCCTCACTCCCCCACTGTAGCATGCTGGAGAGGAGAATTAGAGACCCAAAAGTTACAGATGATGGGTTGAAATAAGAACAATTTGCTGGAAACAACAATGAAATAACACAATGAACAATAACATCAATGGTATTAATGGCAGACTGTACAAGAAGAAAAGCAAGCAATTCATGTATGAGTGCTCCCTGCGGAAACCCCAGGAAATAATCAACCTCTCCCTCTGCCGCCTACCCAAGCTGGGATCCATCTCTACCTCCATCCCCAGAAAATGACATGAGGTGGTATAGAACTACTTCTGAGTCCTGGCTATGCTCCCTTCTGGCAACTGTAAAAATCAGCCCTGTCACAGCCGGATCCAGGGCATAGGGTTAATAATCCATACAGTGTGAACACTGATAATTCAATGTAGAATTTGCACACTTCTCTTCTAGGCAATGTCTTTGTGTTCTCATTAAGGCATTGCTGGCAATAAAGAGAAAAACACTGTAAACTTCTTGGGGGTTATCTAGTGAATAATTTTTCTTGTAGTAGGTCAGCAGCTATGTCTTACAAATTAAGGCAAAGGGGATAGGCAGGTTATAAGGGAGTTCAACTGTAACATCATTCTTGCCCACTAATGATAACATGCATGAATATAATTGAATAAGAGGTTATTTCTCCAAATCTGTTCATTAAAATCTGGACCAGAGGAGGAAAAGGGCAGGAAAGGTTTTTCATGCTACTGAATGAGAATCATTCTAAATAACAAATGCTTCAGCCAATTTAAAGGCTAAATTCTCCTCTCTGATGCTCACTATACTGGTTCTTTTAACTGTGGTTTCTTAACATGATTAAGATTTCACTTGACATGGATAAAAGAAATTCTGAATTCAAAAAAACTGAAAGAGAAAGCAAAAATATCTGCTAAAAAGGTCTGAGAGAGAAATATCACTTTATATGGTTCTTAAATATTTTAAAACACTACCTTCTTCTCAAGCTATGAACAGATGGACAATTTATGGTGAGATGGGCAAAGACAGTATCAACTCAGTGAATGCCAGATGCTTTGCTGTAGCTGTCTACATGAGGTGGTTTTCACTTCAGCATAACAGCATGCATATGAACAGTTATCATAGAGTACCTGACACATGGGATGAGTTTCCATTTGATCTTGTTTCACCATAGCTTACATGTTTATAAAGAAAATAAATATAAGAACTTAGTCAAAACTTCGGTCACTTTCAGACAAAACAGTTACTGTGTCAGGGTAAATACACTTAAATTACTCCAGGGTTATTCGTAAATTTAAAAATCTGTCAGAAATTTGGTGAATTCATAGTTAAATTCAGAACAAAACCAAATATCTGGAAAAACAGAGTTCCAGCCTACATCATATCTAGAAATGGAAACTCTATCTTAGTAATAAGGGTTTTCAATATATTAATAATGTAATAAGCACAGCATCTATTTAATGGTTTAAATAGACCTTCAGAAAGTTTCAGTGTAAGAATTACTGCAGAGGCCAAGTAGCTGTTGCCTAAGACCTACAGTATTAAAGAAAATAAATTTGGTTAGGAAGAAGAGAGCAATTGATTAATTTTCATCTTGCAGCTTGTTTACAGAATAATTGCTTATGATTCCATGTCTGGACTCATGCTATGTCCCTTAATTAAGAGAATAGGAGAGGAATAGCAATGTAATGAAAGTTTTGGATGACAAAATCAGTTAAATAATTCAGGTAGAAGGGGCTGTGATACATTGAATTTACAAGGTGAGCAGACAGAACGATGGCAAAGAAAATTTAGTGTCAATAAATAGAAGGCAATATGTAGTGGAGGGAAAGTATTAAAGAAGGATTTATCTCTAAATTAACCATGTAAATTCAGGAAAGTACTTAAGTATTGCTGCAGACAAGTCAGCGAAGAACTTTCTTCCGTATGCAAATGCATTAGGAAAAATGCATGTAATGTTCTAAAGCTATTGCATAAATCAAAGCTGCATCTTGTCTAGAGCGTTGTATACAAAACCCTTATGTGATAATGTGGCACTGGAGTGGGCCAGGAAAAAGCAACAAAAGTCTCATATAAAGTGAAATAGGAAAGATTCAAGATTCTCTTTGGGATTAATTAGTATGATCATGATAAGACTGAAAATCACAAATCTAAGTCAAGGGCTCTTTAGAAATGACACAGAGGAACTGGATATCTTTAAGGAAATGTAGTTTTCATAATTAATTATTGCAAATTTAGAAATAAAGTTAAACTTCATATTTCAGGATGGAAACAAATTGCTTCTTATAAGAAAAAGGGAGAACTTGTAGAAGAAGTCACTTCTATGACAGTATTCAGACTAAATATTTGTTTCTGGCTACTGCTAGGTCATGAATCTACATAGAAAGGACTACAGTTGAGTGGGAACCAGTGTTTTCAAGATTTTTGCTGTTTTCAAGACATCTTTACGATTTTGGAAAGATTTGTGTTTGCTCAACAGCTCAGAAAAATGTCCTTTGAAAGCACCATCATGTATGAGATTAAAGGACTGCTGGTGATCCAGGTTCAAGTTTCTGATAAAAGTCCAAAACAATAGAGCAATCCTAAACCTGAATTTACTTTTCTTTTCCTCCTTGAAAATTCTTACTACATTGCCACAGTTTTTTGACCTTTCCTCGACTGGAAATTTACCTTTATTTCCCCACCCTACATAAAAAAGATTTGAACAAGGTCTTCCATGGCTTGTAATTATTTTTTTAACCTATTCACAAAACCTAAAATATGACAATGCTCATTTCTCGTTTCTGGAATAGTGTCAATCTGTATTTTTAATGCCAGAATATGGTATGTATATTATTGAAAAATATATTTTGCTTTGGATATTATCTATATTAACTGAAAAAGTATGATTGGATTTGCATAGGCCTAGAAAAGACAGACTGTGATTTAAGGCTGCTAATATAGTCCTTTTGAATAGCTTTTTGTATACAAATTTCTAATTCAAGAACCACAAGACAAGTCTCATCAGTACAGAGTAAAACAAACTGACTTAAGAATTTCTTCTTTCTGCAAATAACCAAGGTAAAAAAGCACATGGCTAAGATCATCTCCTATATGGGAGCATCACATTTTCTAGTTCATCATTCTACTGTATTTCATGTCCTTGCCTCCCTAGCTACCATGTATTATTCAGCAGGTAATCTGGCTTTTTATCACCAGCAAATCAAATACAGCTTTGATGCACACATTAACTAGAAAACTGAAGTGATTGCAAAGAGTACTAGATCCTGGAAAACTTGTGTCAGTTTTTCACCGATTCTGGTCATGAAACCTTTTTTTCTTTTTTTGCTGCTGGGCACATTCTTGGGATGCTTGAAATTTATCTAATTCTCCAAGGAGACTTGGTGGTAGAAAACATGAAAAATCTTTGAAATCAGAATATTTTTGCTACAGGCCATTGATAAATAGCATTTTAGTAATTCAGGGTTTAACTGTTTCCTTCTTGGTCTGCTCTATCCAAATGTACAAACAGTTTGAAGTAAAATGATTTCTCATTTCCAGAACACTGAAGAGACAGAGATCAGCACCCAAACTCAAAATGCAAACATCTGAAACTACTAGGGGGTGTCTCTGACCTCATGACCCTTGATTTCTGTCCTGTACCAGGACACATTACCCAGTGAAGGGCAGAGTTATATTTCTGCTTGTTTCATTTCCAGTTCCAGTGCCACATCAGATCCATTCATACTGGCAGCCTGATGCTGAACACACTTTTCTGGGTAGTAAGATCTCTGAATCTTAATTCCTCTCTCTTCTTTTGCCTGCAACTGCTAGCCTAAGGCAGAGACTTACTGAGACCACTTCTAACAGTCATGTTTCAAAATAAAGTGACGTCTCTAACTACATTTTTAGAAGTTTCAGTTCTATAAATGTAGTCTGGGGAATGGGTAGTGCATGGATTTTGAATGGATTTAAGTATGAGCTTGGCTCATCTCCATCAGAGTTGCAGCAGTTATCTGTAAATACAGGTAACTCTCATTTTAGCCACTCATCGCTTTTAGTAATATTTTGTTATGATTTCACAATACCCATTGTAGATGTATGCAATGTTTTATTGGAATAGTGGGCTGAGTTTTAAGGGACTTTTATTCTGTCTTCAGAGTCTGAATATTGGGCACACAGTACAGCTTCCATTGAGAAACTAATTCCAAGGTTTTTAAATTTGGTTTAATTTTTAAAGTATCAGTTTTCTTCCAGTCTCTTTCCCATTTTCCTTCACACAAAACCCATGCTATGGGATTTAGAGGTGGGCTGGATAATCAGGTCTTGTAAATACTAATGCTAGGCAGAGGCTTAGAAGCATCAGTCAGTTTTTTACTTCTTATTTTATACATATCTTTAAGAATACAATTTCTAATAGCAAAAAAAGACATATTTCTCTTAAACTGACTATGTTTCATAACCTTTCACTGTGCTCCTCTTACCCCTTAATGCCTTGCCATTTCAGTCTATCCTTCTCCTTCATTGTTAATTTTGAAATATTCACTCTATGACTCTTTCCCATTATCAGTGTCTGGGAGGAAGGATGACCATAACTAAAGTTATGTGTGAGAATGTAGAGAGCTGGAATTTGCTCTCATCAATAGCAGAGCTGGGTGTCTGTGAGGAAATACTTCAGTTTCTTCATCTGGCAAAGAAATTTATTCCTTTATGGCATAACATATGTGTGGTTTGAGATATGTTCACAAAAGGCTCATATAGGTGTTTGAATTATTTTTGCTGATACTGCTATTAACTTCAATTTTGAAAACACAGTATTTTTGTTTCTATTTCAGCTGCAGTGAAAAAGGAGGGGGAGAAGAAAGGTAAATCAATCTCATCCCTTGACTTAAAGGTCTTTCAGGCTGTGACTGCTGTGAGAAATGTTTCTTTCATTCAGTGATACAATTGCAGTGATATACAGCATTGTGATGACACACAGCACCTCATGTGCTACCATCAGCCAACTTTATCTGCTCCTACTGTGATAATACTGTTGTAATTTCCACTGTTGGTAGCTCCTTTTTAAAACAGGCCAATACGGACCAGTATCAGACACTTCATCATTCTGGCTGGGAGGAAAATGAAAGGCCTTTGTTACCATGTTAGAATTTGTCAAAGAGAACAAAACTTGCAGTGCACCATGCATGCTGACCTGGCTGCTTGTTCTTTGCAGAAGTTGCTTTTCTAGGCACATTTAATTTTCTCTTTTCAGATATATATGGAGCTTGCATGTAACCTTTGCTGAAGTCATTCTCTGATATTTTAACAGATTAGTGGAAAAATTTGCCCTAAATCAGAACCTAAACCATTACTTTTATTTAAATATAGTGTATTTATCAGACACCAAATATCTATTTATAGTGTAGTTGTTCAGAACAAGATTTGCTGAGTTAAAACTTTTTTCATAATTTTCTGATTTTATTCAAACAGCAAAAATAATGAAATATTTGCACTGAGGAAGTATTTTTTTAACCTATTCAATTTTATTGATTACTGGGTTTATAAATCTTGTCTTTCTCACTAAATTGAGCAATGGGAATATTTTCAGAACATTTCCACATATTTCTTAGCATTATTTGAGATTTATTTTTTATTCAGTGAGAAAAGAAATAGCTCTTTATTATTGATGGGAAATTTGGGGGTGGGGGTGTAGGGCGTGTCTTTTGCTGTTTGGAAATTCTGTGATTCACATAATTGAATTATGGAACCAACTTTTACTGCCTATACATGAAGACTTTTTCAGTCCTACTAAGTTATTATTTTTTTCTGTTATCCCTGTACGGAGCTCTTAACTGAACCAGAAAAAAAAAAATTATAGTCTCAACTGTTTTATCAGCTCATGAGTGAAATCTTGGCTGTGTTGATGTTAGTGGCAAAATTCCCATTCACTCCACAGAAGCCAAAATTTCCCTTCATATCTTTAACAGAATAATAAAATTCATTTCAATTATCAAAAAACAACCATGCTTAATAGGTATCAAGCAGGATATTTTGTCCAAAGACTAATTAGAAACAACTGAGGCGTGAAAGGTAGCACATGAAGCAGGGAGAATCAGAAAACTGGCAAGCTATACTTAGAGCCATTGGTTTTCAGATATCAAAATGCCTGCTGTGTTCAAAAACATGAACTGCTACATCCTTAATGGAAAGAAAAGAGTGAGGTAATTGTTAAGAGTGCTACTTCTTTCACCCTTGCCACAGATCATGGGCTCATTCATTTACAGAAGAACTTCAAGGGAATTTGTTTTAAATACCTAGTGCTCATTTTTCACGTTAGGATTTTCTTCCCCCTTTACTATAATCTTCCCCAACAAAACTGATTGAAAAATGCATTTTTCATGACTATTCTTTGAAGTTGGATCAATTTTTCCATTTCATTTTCTCTTCTATATTTTTTCTGCTTAAAAAAATTTCCTTTGATTTCTTAGTTGAAAGGATTTTGCAACAAGTATATGTAGGATACTTTCAAGCACCTGGCTCAGGCAGTATCTCATCCTGCTGGTTACCACCAACCTATTTCACAGAAACATGGAAGTATGAACTGAAGTTCAGCATTAGTCATTCTTATGATATCATCCCTTTATTTTTTTTTTTTTATTAAACCTCTCTCTGATTTTCTGAGATCATTGTCAACCAACATTGTCAGCAAGGAAGGTAGTGATTCTAATGAAAAAAATGCCAGAAAAATAAAATCTTCCAGTAACTAAGGAAAACTGTTTCAGTGATGTTCCTGCCTTCAGTAGATATACATGAAACTGAACAACTGGAGAGAAGTAATAAGGCCTCTTCCAAAAATTGAACATGCCATGCTTTAGTTGCCGTGCATTCTCATCTAGCTTCCCCCCTCTCTGCAGGCCCCACATGGAGAATATTGCATGGTACTAGCTAACTCCTAATATGATAAAGTTTTATTTATTTCTGCTTATTCTGTTGTCACAAGAAATTGCTCTGGGCTGCATGTGTATTCCTCTGACTGGCAATAAAAAACGGTAATGTTCACTGGTTTTGCTTAAGGACACAGTATTTTTTGCAAAGCTGCAAAAATAATGGAAGTAAGCAGGCAGCGTTCTAAATTGACTGGCTCATTATCCAAAATATATTGTGGTAGTAGCATGCACAGTTCAAACAGCACTTTGCCATTTCTCATGTGAATCATACAGTACACAGGCACTGTACTCTACACGAAGCCTTCTCCAATTATTTTGTCATATTCAAATACACATCCCTCATCTAGAAAAACAAGAATAATGAGCCATACAGAGTGACAAGCCATCATAAAGGAGAAGAAGATGGAATGACTTGTGCAGTCGATGGTACATTCTGTGCATAGCATAAATCAGACTTGAAGGAGCTGGCAAAAGACAGTAAAGAACAAAATCAAGATGGAGAAAGATTACATATTTGTCATGGGTTAGTAAATAGTAATGAGTATTTTGGGCAAAACCACTACAGTATTGTGCTGATTTCTCCAAATATGAGTGATACTAATGGGAACCTTCAGGCACAATTATTGCATGAAATTTAGGCATTCACTATTTCTCTTTCAAAGGTTAGCTTGCTAGGACTTTGTGACCAAAGTCCTAGAAAATGGCCAGCTTTACCTTCCAGCATCATGTTATGCCTTCTTTCAATGTGTGTGGGATAGAGAAGCTGTCATAGAAATGTGTAAATGTTGTCAATTCCAAAAGGGCAAGAGGCAGCAAACCTTTGCATGAGGAAGGCACTTCCTAAATTTCCCAAGAGCAAATCTGGCTGCCAGTACACAAAAATTTTTAACTCTTGCTAATAATTCAAAGCACTGTGGTCAAGGATTCAAGTGAATTAAAATAGACCCATGTATTGGTGAAGTGATATAAATCCCATCATTTACAGGGCATCTCCAGAAAACAGTAAACAGAACTCTAACATGCTGTAATATTTCAGCATTTTTCACATTTAATTGTCATTTTAAAATGAAAGAAACAGTAATAATTATTTTGATTTATATAAACCAAAACAGTATTTTCATATTTCAAAAATGTTTTATAAAGACAGAGGGTTACAAAAATCCTTTGTTTGGAATAGAGCCATATCGAAGAAAATTTCAAATTTTCCTAGTTCTGCATAAAGTGGAATTTCTCATTTCAATTTATACCTCCCATACCCTTTTTCTGACTATAGAGGACATGGACTGAGCTGGCAATGTCAAGCAAGAAAGCTTAGTGAGTTCTGTCTCCAGATCAGTGTAAAGAAATCTCACCTTGTAAAGATTCTTTACATCTGTGTTTCTAGTGAACCCAAACAGGATTTAACCATGACATGACCCCTGTGGTTGCACATTCTCATGAGTATGTGTAAGAACACTTTCTTCGTTGAAAGCAAAACGTGAACTTGAGCTGCCAGGGAGTTGGTTTCTCCAGGCTCCTTGGAGCTAATGAACAAGAGACAGAGAACAAATTCTGTCTTGCTTCTGAGAGCACATCTAATTCAAGGCTTCTGTGAGTCTCATCTGCTCTGTAGACTGCCTTCCACAGTTAGGTATTATGAGGATTTGTAAATTAGTGAGATACAGGCACTGGTTGGCTGTCAATAGCAATGCTCCTGATTTTCAACATTATCACCTTGCTCTTAAATTCATTTAATAATTTTTAGAAAGAAAAATGAAAATCACATTCATATGACAAGCTTCATCAAAATACTTTGACAGGAGAGTCTGCAGGATCACATTTAGACTTTTTCTCAATAAGCACATTGTGGTGTAAAAATATATATATAATCTGAGGGCAGCTAAAATCAAACAAAAGGAGAAAATGGGCAAGACATGTACATTCAAGCTCCAAACTACATCTTTTTGTCAATTCAGTAAAGAACAATTTCCTTCTAATACTCCTGGTAATGGTAGTGTATCCATGGCTTGGAAACTGCTGCTCTGCATACAGAGTGTGGAATAAACTGGCTAAGGCACAGCAGGATCCCTTTTCAATATATGTAAAAATCAAGATGCTTTCCAAGCTGAAAAAAAAAAAAAAAAAAAGAAAAACAAAAAAAAAACCCAAAAAAACAACAACAAAAACCAAAAAAACAAAAGGGGAGGGGATTTGAGAACTGCTTAGTTTTGGAATTGACCAGAAAAATTGGAAGTCAGCCATCTTATTCATATAGCAAATGTTCATGGCAGCCTGGGATTCTGCTCAGCTGCAGATGCCACTGCTTCAAGATGAACCACAGCTTCATTATGTCATTTTCTAACGAGCGTCAAAGGATAAGAAAGTAGATTATCTGATTCTATAACTGCAAAGTGTATTACACAACCACTTACTAGAACCTTTAGTCCTAACAGAGGGGGGAAAAAAAACACAAAATCAGTATAAATACTTTAAAAGCAATTTTCTTAAAATAGGGTCCAAAATTCTGTATTATATAAGAGAAAATAGTAAAACCAGCCATTTGCTAATATGCTGTTGAAACTAGTAGCGCTATTCTGACCAGCTGAAGGCAGGCAGCTCTCTCAAAGGTAACAATCACTGAAATAGCCACAAGATGGAGCCCAAAGGATCTTCCAAACTGTAGTTAACATTGTCATCCTGCATTGCATTAAGAATTAAATAAAGTGGTTTTACTGAAGAACACTTTACAGAAATCTTAAGATTCAGACAAGATGTTTTTCAATGTAAATCCACTCCAGACTAAAGATGTTTTTAATTTAATAGATGACTATCCATGCAGTGAGCTTTGATTTTCCATGCTGAAACAAGTCCCCAGCATTTTCAAGGAATATTGGTGAACAGATAAGTCATATTAAATAAGGAAAATTATCTGAAAATACTACATCAGTTAACTGAAATTTGTTTGACCTCTGTTTACCTTGTCTCAACGATCTTAAGAGTGTAAATATTTACGTCAGTTTTACAGGGTTATGTGAGACAATGATCTGTACAACCTCTGCTTAGTTAGTGATGGACAAAACTTGAGGAACTAGGCTCGTGTACTTTTCAGATATTTCAGTTGGGATAAGACATGACTAAAAAACACTCTCTAAAGTACCCATTCAATATAAGCAGGTATAGGAATGAATGTCTCGAGCTCATGACTTTTCGCTGAATTCATAAATTTTGAGAATTTTTTAGATACTCAAATTAATGTAATCATTAAGAAGATTTAACTCATGCAAACTTAGATGTATAAAGTTAGGCATCTACATTGAAACTGTTCACCCTAGTTTAGGGATAATGGAGAGAAATAAACATATGCAAAGAGTGTTTCATCTGTCTTGTATCTGTGTCAGAATGCGATTTCTTCCCCTCCTGGAGATACTTATATTTCTCACTTAAGTATGACAGGGAACATAGTTTAAGTTTAGTAACAAGATCAGAAAACAAATGTCAGTGAACATCAGGATAGTTTGTTGCTGATTAACAACCTTCCCTCCCTCTTAAGAATCTGACATTGAAAGAGAAGAAGGAGCAAGTAATTTGTAGATCTTAATAACTGATTAAATATCCACAGTCATTATACTTAGATGGAGGGTCTAATGCAAATATTTAATCTAGACATTTTAACAATAAGGTAAGATCTCCGTGTTTACCTACCTAACACCTCAGTGTACTCAAAGCACGAAAAACTAATGATGCTACCTTGCATCCATGTTTTTTCAAAAAATGCCCACACTTTTATTCTCAGTAGGATTTAACCAAAACCTTGACACTGGTTACAACTTTGTAATCTATTCAATGTAAAACTGAGATTACACTCTTTTATGTCTTATGTAACAACAAAGTTGCAAAATAATTCATATTGATAGACCTGGCATAGCTGTGGATGCTAGCAAGGGCTAGCAGAGGAATTTTCCTGTGAAGCTTTCCTTTCTCATAACAAAGCAGTTAGAGAAATCCAGCTTCTCACAGCTTCTCTGCAAAAGCCTTTGTTCTCATGAGAACTGGATGGACAACAGTTTGTAACTATTTCTACAGCTGCAAGTTGTTGTGGAAACTATAAAATTGCTTTCAGTCTTGTGAGAATAATATTTGGAAATGGGTGTCTTACTGCTCAGCCTATCACCTTGGAAGGTGGTGGGCCAATAGGCCAATCAAGTAATTTCTCTTTTGAGAACCATGCTATAAAGGTTATGGGTGATTAAACGAGGTTGCTTCGGCCATACCTTGCAACCTGGATGAGTGCCGTGTTTTCACCATTCTTTGGGAATAACAGCAACAGCATATCATTTCAATTACAGTTATGATTACAACCTGTGTTAATAATTCTTACTTGCCTTAAAGTACAACAGTAATTTATTCAGCCCCTGCTACCAAAAACTGGAGCCAGTTAAACTACTGTTTTAATGATTGAAGCAGCTGTGATTTCTGAAGAAAGAGTGTTCTGTGTAATTGGTGGCCTGTGTTGCTACTGTAAGTGAGGTATAACACATATATATTGGCATCACGTCAGCAACACTCACACCTGTCAATCAGCATAATATGCTTGAACACCTGCATATCCACATAACACATGGTTAATTGACTAAAAATTTCCCCACGGGATAAACTATTACTTTATTATGCTGCACAAAGATGTGTGCAAATGAATGCTCAGGGGAATTCTATTCAGATGCAATTCCAGAATGAATAGTTCTTCTAGAGGCAATCTACCTTTCTTTTCTTATCTATGCAGAGATCATTTGCAGAAATGTGCTTTTACAAAGTCATAATTAAAGCAAAAGCAGTGATCAGCAGCATTTCATGAGGAACAAAGATGGTTCAGTCTGTTATGCCTCCAGAAGTTAGTCATTAGCCCTCTGTTTTAATCACCGTGTTGAGTAGCACACTGGGAGAAGTCCATTTTTTTCAAAAGTTAATTAAATTTTATTGTTCTCCACCCCTTGTATCAACTAATCTCTCCTCCAAAATTCTTCTTTTCTAGATTTCCATAGTTATATTATTATTTTCTAATTTATTATTATTTCACATTTATTTAATAACATGCATAAAAATATTTTCAGCCATTATTATACTTTGACAAAGCCATAGATAAGAAGGACCTCAACTAAGAAGTTTGTATTCCAAGTATTTGCATGGAGTCTGGACCCAGGGCATTAGTTTGGCAGATTTCACTAATAACAGGCATTATGACTGAAGATCCACTAATAGTGAATATTGACATCAGCAAGAGTTGCTCCTTTTGGCTCCAATTGTTTAAATAGAGTGGTGAACATTTGTTGCATAAACTAACATCTATATTCTGAAAAATCATTCTAACATCCTATAAACTTCAGTCTGTCTGATTTCACGCAGTTGCCCTTTGTGAGTCAGTAATTGTTGTTGCAATAGAGATGGCCCTAGCTCTGCTGTGTTTTGCCTTAGCTATATGCAAACGTAAAACTGGTATTTATAAAAGTGAAAGCTTGTTAGCATACTCTCCCTCATCTTTATGTTCCCATCCCACAATTTCAGGGAACAGCACATGAAAACGCCAGAAGCTGAGGATGATATTGAGAGGAAGGTCTTCAGGTCTTTCACTACACGTGCCTAAAGATGAAATGCATTAATGCAGCAGATGTACCTCATCTACATTTGACTGAAATTTTATTCTTTCCAGCTCTGTTGATGGAAGATCTGTCCTCCTGGGATTTTAAGACTTATAGTACTTTAAAGATATTAGTTTTCAGTGCTATCATGCAAGATTGCTGTTTCAACAACTTACATTTCCCAGAGCATTTCTAATGTTTAAGTGACAAATTGGGATACAGATAAAGAATGGGATCATTACTGATGATTCCTAAAGGCATGCATCTCAGATTGAAGTTGAAGCAATTCCTCTCATTAAAAGTCATTTTAAAATGTTGGAAATGTCTGTACTTCTTTGCTACTTTATTATATTTACACCATGATAAAGTTTCTCCCTTCCCTCCCCTCTCTCTATTATTTTTTGTTTTCCCTGTTATATAAAGTACTCTTGAACTGCCAGTTAAAAATAAGTCTTAAAGAACAAGTTGTTCTAGACAACATCAACAAAATCCTCCAAAACCAAGAGTCAGCTCATTTTTCAATATGCAGCCCTGAGGTATAAAGCAAATCAAACAGCAAGGACACAAACATGATAACTCTAGGAAAGCAGATAGATATCTTGGGTCAGGCTGCTCTGGTAAGGAAAACAAGGCAGAAAGAACTGTGAGAGCAGCCTGACAGCTCTTTTTGGTGGAAAGTAGTTATAGGAAGATCAGTCTGTTGCAAGTGAATACCCTATAGGCTCTAATATCAGTGGTTAATTACTAATGATAGTGGCAAACTATGACATTTTAGGAGGGTTTGTCTTAAGCATTTATCTTATTATCATCCTTCAGCCGCTGCTGATACAGTGATCCAAGGAAGTCTGTGGAGATGCACAGACTCAGATGAGCATTCCTAGACCAAGCATAGAAGAACATTAGCTGGAAGCTCTCTGCTTCCCTACAAATGCTCCAGACAGCCTTAATCACTTAGCATTTAATACTTGTCATGTTAATGTGGGATAATACTTCCTTAATGTTTAGAAACCTGGACAAATGTCCTGGAAAATGCTAGGTTTAAAGCAAACCAGAAATGTAAAGTGAATGTTGTAGGGAATTAAGAGATCCTGTAATGACAAGGCTCATACAGTAGTCACTGTAATTTAATCTTATACCAACTTCCCCACTTTATGCCACCACCACACAATTCTTGCTTGCTTACTTTGTCTCAGCCACGGGGTAACTCTTGGTCATACACTGTCAAGGCAATTTTTTAACATAGAGCAGAGGTCAGGATGAGCACAAGCCATTCTCTTTTGAGGAATCCTGCTGCAGCTAACCTAGTTTTTGAGTCACTTTTTTAGACATATGCTTAGTAGACTGGCTTTACCACACAGTCTGCCAGCTACTCATCTAGCCAGGAGAACTTGAGTAAGACACAGGCAGATATGAGAGACCAGGTCTGCTGATCTAGAAAACTTATGCTAACATTTAACTTCTCCTTTGAATGACAAAGAATACAGACAATAACTGCACAAATCTAGGGAACTGCTCCTTAACAGAGTGGTAAGTCCTAATAATCCTTTTTTTTTTTCTGAACTTATTATCTGAGACATGTAAGGAATATATTTTATTCTGTTTGACTTCTTCATAATACAATTGCTTCACAGTTTGAAAAACCTTGCAATGACTAGAAGAAAACTGTCTTATTTACTTTAAATTATGCACAATGATGTGGTCTCTTAAGTTCTTGAAACTTTAATTTGGAAGGAGTAATGTCCATTAATTTGTCTAAAGGACAAACTGTTAGTTTGTCTGTAGTTCATTTTCGGGGAGAATGGACTCATATTAAATACGGAAATCAAATTTTATCTTTGTCATGATGAATAAACTGGAAGGTATACATTTCAAATTTTGAGAATTCAGTTAGAAGATTCCTGTTGATCTTGATCTCTATCTTGGCCTGTAATATTGTTACAGATTAACATTATGTGTATGTTGTGTATTCATGCAATGTCCAGTCCAAAACATGGTAAAGAATCCTTGTGCTCTCTTTAATGGGAAATAAACCAGGCTCTTACCTTGTCTAATGGAACATAAATTTCTTATTTTTAATACACCTGTAACTATCTAATTGGAAATAATTTTTCCCAGATACAGCATGTATTATTATTCTGTTTTTCTTTACTAAAACAAGTACTTCTAGCATTGCTTTTATTTCCTGTACAACATATTCTTTTCTTACAGAATGTGCACATTCACAAATGCATTTGCTGTCTGAATGGCAAATAACTGTTATCCAGATGGAAAATAGACATGTTATAATCAAAAAAGCATATTCTGCTTTTAGTCTTACCAATTTATGGTTCAGTAAAATGCAGGATTTCATTTCTGAACTCATATCAGAATCTAATTTGCAAAAATATGCCATATATAATTAATACCCTTGCGGCCTTCAGAATAGCAGACAAGTAAAAAAAATTTGAAGTGAAGTGAAAAACAGCAAGATATATATGAAGCCTGGTTCCCAAGTTTAATTTAGACTGGCAGAAAAGAAATTTCAAATTTTTGCTGAGAGTAGAACCAGATAATTTCATTGATCCAGTTCAGTTCTTATGCAGCTTCAAATATTTCAGCAATCCAACAGCTTTCATTAGATTCAACTCTGACCTTGTTCTTCCTTTAGTGTAGTTTAAGCGTTAAACAAATGAAGATAAGATACTTACTTAGGACTGAATTTTCTAACATTGTGAACAATGAGTACTTATTTACCCAACAGGTATTCCTGTTAGCTAATGGCTTCAGAACAACTATTTGAAATAAAACCAAAAGTTTATTTAGCCCAACACCCTCTCTCCATCAGTGGCCAAAAAAAAGCTTATTTTCACTTTCAGTGCAAGATTCTACATGAAATGTGTGAGATTCCTAGAGCTGCAGAACACAGCCTTTAATTTTTCACCCTTTAGGTTAAATAACATATATCCTAAAACATTTTGCAAAGCCTGACTTGGTTATTGACATTTAGTTTTTATCGTCTTGCCATTTTCACTAAGTAGAATAAAAGTCAGGGTACCAACATTATAGATAATTGTAATACTGTAGAAATGAATCTAATGGTCTTAGGATTTCATTTTTTAACTTTCTGCTTACTCTGTAAGTAATTTGAGTTACATTTTTTTATGAGATACTGGCACACAAGAAGGATAACAATATTATTGAATGGACAGAAATCACAGTTAGCAAAACATAAAGGTTTATTTTTATGGCCCAAATACCATTTCAAAATTTCACCTTGGTGTTTTGTTTAGGCTTTTTTTTTAATAGAAAAAAATATAGATATGTTTTAAAATACCAACACATCCTCTAGAGACTTAAAACTTTAGAATATCTTCACTATTTCATCAAAATATCTGGTATAAATATCTCTGAGTGTTGTGCCAGAAATAAGAAAGCTGGACTTTTAGGCAAAGCACAGATAGCAGTAACCTCAGTGTTCAATCTGTCTTGATGCTGACATTATACCAGTTTGTCTAATTAATGCCTCCACAGAAAAGATGGAAAAGGACAGCAGAGATACCTTCACAAACTTCAGGGACCAGACTTTAGCTGAGTTCCTATTGTTTTAAACATTCTATGTGACTCATATTTACCAGCACAAAAAGGGAAATAACTATACTGGCCTCACTGGAAAGTTAAGGATTAATGGTTTTGTTTTGATTTTAGGCAGATCTTAGATAAGGATATTATTACAAAAGCTTGCTTTTAAAATTCATTAAGCAGTGTCAGTAAATAGTCTTTAAACTAATACTGTTCATATGTGGCCTAGCTCTGATCATTTTTGATGATTACTGAAAGTGTTATGTGACACAATATTCTGTAATAGTTATGTAAGTCATTATACCAGCCCCTGGTATAATGTTCAGATTTTATTTAAATATTTGCTGTGGAATTCCTTTTTGCAAGTTGAAATTCATAATTACCTGCGTATATCTCAATATGTTTTTTGACACAATTAAAAATTAATATCCTCTACAAACTTGGACATATTTCATGGAAACTCAATTGCAATAGAATTTGCCTCAGCTTATGATGCTTAGGGAACTACTTTTTTGGTTGTTTTGGGGGTTTTAAATGAGCCAAAATTACAAAAAAGTTTTCTTATATACGTAAAAATAACAAACATGGCTTTGTCACAGGACCTTTGTTTATCTGTTGTTTCTTATTTCTGATTCCTTGGTTAGAAGCAAGCATATACACCTCTTTGTATCTTCAGTCTCTGTTATCCACAAAAATGTTCTAGGTTTTTTTCACTTTGTTCTGTACACCATCTCCTGTTGCTGTCTCCTTAAATGTGCAACAACAACTTGGATTAGAGACTGGATATAAAATGGGAGTGGATTTTATACTGCAGGGAAAACAAGTGAAACACAAACCCACATGCACAGCAGTTTTTGTCCCAAGTGGGAGCTGGGGAGCTCAGGGGCTCAGTGAATCACAGCTTGGAAGCTCACAGCAGCACTTTTATTGCTTGTGCTGCTGGGTCTGCAAAGGTAGCTCATCCCCTGCCCTACTGCATCTCTGTGTGGGATTACTCTCTCTCACACACAGAAGACATGCAGGTGGTAAAGCCTTTTTTCTCTTGAAAACAACAGCTGTGTAGCAAAAGTCAAGAAGAAAAATCCAGCTGGAGGACTAGGTCTTGACATTTCGCTTGCTTCTGTAGAACCGATAATGACATTGGATACAGCTGCCAAGCTCTCTCTTTACCTGAGGAATGTTGTCTTAACATCCATGGAAAGTATTGGTTCTCAGTTTTATCTCATCTGGGAATTTTTTGTGGAAAAATGCAGAAAATTAATTGGCACAAAGTTTAGAAGTTGCAGCACTGAAATTCTTTTGTTTAGAACTGGCCTAATTAATTTAATGAATATTTTCAATTGTCTTTCTGCTTCTTGGAATATCACTAAATCCATCTGAAATTCATTGGCCTCATAGAGCAGGTGCAATTGTCAGACATTCTCATGTTTAGACTGTCCTAGGCTTTGATTCCTCACTGGAGCTAAAATTATTTTTTTGTCTTTGTCTAGTAGAGACCTTATGGTCTGAACTTGCCCTGTCTCTTCGTGGGCACTGAACTGAGCACCTTACTTATCCAGGCAGTTTCCCTGGGTTTGTTCTATGGTCAGCATTTAGTGAAGGTGACTCAGCCCAGTGAAGAGGTACAGAGCCTTCCAAGGGTATTTGTACCAAATTTTGGCTAAATGAGGAATTCAGGGTGCCTGTGTTCCTCAGCTAAGTGTCCCATTTATGTGTCTGGGGTGGACAGTGTAAGTAAGACAATGTAACTGTTGCACACTTCAATATAGATTTCACCGAAATTTTTTGTGTCTAAAATGTCACTAAGAAATGCATTAAATTTTGCACCACAGTTACAAAAATATTAAAATTCGCCTTTTTTGTTTACTTCTAGCTACCTCAGGGAACCCTCATGAACACAGTAAGTACCAAGGCGATACAGAATGTTGTTAGTTTAACTTTCAGAAGGAAGGTATTTCTGTATTTTTACAAAGTTGTAGCAGCTTAAGATGGGATTCATCAACACAAACTCACACATTTTGACTTATGAAACTGGTTTTCAATGACTCGCTCTGTAATGCAGGACCAGGAGTGTCTCACAGGTCCCAGTTTGCATGGAAACCATTTTCCCATTCAGCTGAGACCCACCTATGCCTTTTGTCTCCATGGCAGCTTTGCACTGGGAAACAATTGAGGGCGCCGCAGATGAGGAAGGGTCTGTGCAATTCTCTGGCCTGGCCTCTATTCTGAGTTTTAGAGATTTATTTCTTGGCATGCTGCAATGCTCACCTGCTGCACAGCTTAGACATTGGAGCTACAAATCAGAATTAAACATATTTTTAACATTTCTCTGAAATTTTTTCTGTCTCATAATGTTGGGATTTGGGTAGCACACTGTTTTTAAATAGCACAATATTGCATACAGGTTATATTATAATAGAGAATAATATCCATTATTGTTAGTGCTTCGCAATATACTCATGGGATCCCCATACTAGCTAACATAAAGAAAACTAGCCCTAGTCCAGCCAAGTCCAGGACACAGAAAAACATGGAAAACATTTTTGTTTTTTCTTTATGCAGGATACTGAACATTTAGTTGACATTCTTTACAAGAAAACCCTGCTTCTGTTGTAATAAAAACTGCCATAACATCTATATTAAACATCAAGGAGAAATTTTGTATACAGAAGATCAGTGATAGCAATCACAATTAATAGTAGAAGGAATTAATAATTTTAGAAATTCTATGATATTTCTAAAAAAACCACAGAAAATAATTAAACCACATTAAAAAGCCAAAAAAGTATTTTCATGATTTTAATTTTATAAGGAAAAAATAGTTAAACATCTTTTCTTGAGAAGCATATTTATCAAAAAATTCTTCTCCTGTCTAGTGGGAATATGTAATGCAAAGTCGTCTTCGAAAATTATGAGAATCTTTTATTTTTAAAATCTTCTAAAAATTAAAAATCCTTCTAATACAGGGATTCTTATTTGCAGAGCATGAACGTGATAAACGTGAAAAAGCTGTCTCTCAGACTAAGCCAGGTAGGTTTGGTAAAGTAACCTCCAGTTACACCCAGCTCTACTTAATAAGGATATGTGTGGTCTGCAAAACTTGGAGACTTCCTTGAGCTAGGCACAGGTGTTTTGCTTTGTGCCATTGGTTTTTTTCAGTGTTTTGGAGAGGAACAAAAATGAGGGTGAAATTTAACAAAAAGGATTCGGCTGTCAGAGTTTTTGACTGTTCTTGTGACTTTTCTCACTGGTGTAGTAAATAGCATTAGCAAAATCCATTTTCCAGAGTTTAAGGAAGGAGTTCTCTACTGTCGTCCACTGCTTCAAAGAGGTGTACTGAGAATTAAGCCTTCTCAATCTTTTCAATAAATTGGTTATTACATGAAGTGAGCGTGGTCCCCCAAAAAAGGAGAAGTTACAATCTCATCAAGTAAATGATAGCCTGCACAGAGGCAGCCTCCAGTTCCTGAATCTCAGAAGAACAGGAGCTGAACTGAGATTAGCAATACTAATCCTGAACTGACTGTGCAATCAGGTAAACTGTAAGTAGTAACAACTGACTGCAGTGAGCAGGACAAGGGGTCCCCCTTTCAAACCAAGGCTCTGTGCCTCATCGGGTTTTTTGAGGAGGAAGGCACTCAAGGATCCACAGTTGTGTCTGGTGTGAATTAACAAGACTAAGAGGTAACCTCACAGAAAACTCAGCTATTGATGCTCACCTTACATCATCCTGAGTGGTTTTACCAGAAGCAGTGGGGACTGGAAAGCAAGTATCCACATCCCAATTGACCTTTGCTGGCAGTGATGCTGTTTGAACTTCACACTGAAATGAAGTGCTCATGAATAAGTGATTGAATAAAGCATTTAAACCTGACGTGTTCAATGATAAGCAAAAGGCTTTAATTCATTACCTTTCTTTCCCTTAATTTTTCTTTTTAAAGAAATCAGTCTCTCCATGCATTTAGTATTTTTTTAATTCGTTTTTATAATGAACAATATTCTACCTTGTAAGTTAAGTGTTTTCATAGACATTTTGAGGTTTCCTGGAAGCCTTGAGGAACTGGTTTACTGAAGATGTATTGGTTTTGGGTCAATAGGGAAAAAGATATTTCTCTCTTCTTCCTACAAAGACACATAGGCCAAGATTTTATTTAACTCATTGATGACTTTTTCTGTATTAACTGCTAGCAGAATTCTTCAACCATTAGGTGAGTTCAGCCAAGGCAGGAAGGTCCTAGCGAGAGAGCCAAGCTTGGTGGCCACAGTGGTGGCCAGAAAGCAGGATGCCTGGATGGGTGGCATGACCACTCACCTTTCCTGCTAAATGAAATCAGTCCTGCTGCACAGTTAGTCCAGTCTCATCCATATAGCAGCAGGAAAATATATATCCTTGGTAAGGCATTCTCAAACATCAGAACATCATGTCACAAACCAGTATATTGGACTGATTAGGATTTTACTCTAGTATAGGACAGTATATTCCAGACCACAAGCCCTTGGAATTTAAGTGCTTGAAGTGGAAAAAAAAAAGGATAGAAAAATACTTGCTAAATTTCCTTTAACATAAAAGCTCTATTCTCAGGTGATCAATGGTTGCTTTGGAGAACAGTGGCTGTTTTGAGTTTCACTTGATGACTGGAAGTATTAATCTGCAGGCACTGGTGGTAATAGTGCTTCTGCCTGCTGTGTGCCAATGAGTACTCTTGAGTTAGCAGCTTGAATTATAAAAGCTTCATTCTGTACAAAACAGTGGTCTCCTTTTTCACCTTGATTCAGTGCAAATTCAAACCATTTTTCCTATGCCTCCTGCCATCAGATTTAGAAGTATCACATGACTGAAATACTAGAGAATTTCAGAAAATATATCGATCCTGTAGGGAAATATTTACATTAAAGAGTGTTTTGTATATGTCAGTGAAAGCAAGTAAAGCAAGGGAATTCATTCCTGATGTAATTCTGCTGAAACTGCCTGCAATACACAGAGAAATGTTTACAGCCTTATTTCTTTCCATTTAAATTAGGTACATCAGGGAAAAAAATTAATATTAATGTTTGTAGTGCTGCAAAACTGGAGCTCTGCAGAGCAAATAAATTCTCTCCGATGAAAGATTTCAGAACTTTAAACTTTGGGCTGACACAAAATTAGAGCATAATCAGGAACTTTTTTTTAATATTCATAAAATTTATTTTTGACTCTTTATAGTTTTATGAAGTCCTCAAGATTTTGTTTTGTTTTGTTTTTTGGTTTTTTTTTTTGCAAGACTCCTCATGATATGGTAAACAAAAATGCATGAAAAATTAGCAATATTACTTCTGTTCTTGGCAAAATAATATATATTATCCTCATCATATATTTTTCTCTGTTTTTATTCATACTGAATGTGGTGAGCAGAACAATTTTGTGAAGCTTCCCGATGTCTTGAAGTGTATTCCCTTATAGAGACTGTTCTCCTTAAGTCTGGATATTCTAGTCCTTCAGTTTTCCTTCTGGCTACAGCCAAAGGATAGAAACTCAGAGAAAAAGCCAAGCAGCCACCACCTGTAGTTCTGTCAGGGAATGCATCAGGGTGCTCTCCAGTGGAATCAGCAGATCAATATTTGCTGTGTGGTTAGGTTGCAGAATAGGTAGGTGAATGAATACCAAAGAATTACTGTGTTCATTCCCAGATGAATGCAAATCCACAGGCCTGTCCAAGACACTCTGTTTTCAAGAATAAATTCTTTTTGAGAAGAAACACTACCCCTACTTTCAAATTAATCAGATATGCCATCCACTCACAAACTTATTTTCTTACTTATTTTCTCACAGACTTATTACCCCAGAGTTACAAAGCAAACATTGCTGTACATCCTCAACAGAATTAGGAAAAGGAAAAATATCTTATTTAGTGTTCAAAAGTGTTAGGATAATATCCAAAGAAAGATAAACTTTTTGATTTTTACTTGCTGTTAATCCAGTGCATGTTACAGAGCCTTTGTTTAAAGTCAGCATACTGGGCTTTTTCTCTATCTAGAAAGTTTAATGTCCCAATCTAAATTAGTGAAATGCACTGTTATTTGTTAGAATTCTTCTAACAGCAGAAAAAAAGACATTTTCTCCCAATAAGTTTCATCTTCACATTGCTGGTTGTGCTATAAAACATTTGTAGCTTCACAGGCATTCACAATATGAAGATGAGATTTTTAATTCACTGCATTCATAAGAAGCTGGCAGTAACAATAGCTGAGTAAGGGTGATAAAAAAGCCCTAAACTTAATACACATTAAGAGAAATTAAATTGCCACCTACCAGACAACAACTGAAAAGCATAGCAATGCAGAGCTATATTTAATTTCCAAATAATAGAAAATATCAGTAACCATAGAGCTGAATCCCTCCCTATATTTGACCCCATCAGTACTGACTTTCTTCCTGAAACAGACAAAATTAGCAAGGTGAGGGGACAAAAACATACCTACCCAACCTGATCTCCACTCAGCCATTATCATCTTCAATCTGATGCCTTCCAGAGGTCTTAGGGGAAAGGAAGGGGCCAGAGGCAGGTGGCTGCAAACTGCTTTGAACAAGAGGAAGAGCAAATACAGTCTGAATGTGTCTTAAGCATATTTAAGAAAAAATTACTAATGTATGTGAATGTTGAAAGGTAGAGATTAGGAGAGAGGCTTGAATTCAGTTATGGAAAGGGACATAAAATGGAGGAGAGCTATAAAAGGATGAGGTAGGGTTAATTAAAAATCAACCAAATTGGGCAGAGCAGAAATCTGAACGTAAACATCCCAGTTTCCACCTGACTGGGACATTGGGAAGGTAAAATAAACCCCACTTGATTAGAAAGTGTAGTCCCACCAGATTACCTGGAGAAGAGGCTGTTCAGGTCTGGTGGCTGATGTTGATATGAGTCCACATCATCTGAGAACTGTGCCGAGCAAGAGCGTGTGGACTTAGGCAGCTTTACCTATGAGATTAGCAGAAGTTCAAGGCTGCTCCAAGGTCTTGTGAGAGATGTCCAGCTAGGTCTAGGTAGGCTTGTCCAGTAGCAGGTGGTATGGACTGGCATTCAGACTGTCCCATGTGTCCCTCTGTGAGCTATTACATGCTTGGGTGTCTCCATACCTGTTTCATTTTCAGAGTGCAGACATGCATGGATACCACCACCCATGTTTGTGGTTAGGCATTATCTAAACAGAAGTTCTTAGTGTTGTTTAATACCGAACTGTTGGACTTAATCACTCAGGGCAGTGATGTTGGCAAAGGTGTAATGGATGCAGGAATAGGATGGTTTCCACCTGAGTGCCTGCCTGAAAGACACTGAAGGGCATTCAGCTCTTTTCCGGCAGCTGAGACATTAGGCCCAGTAATTTACTTTTTCCATGAGTATGATCTCACCATGCAGTCAGAACTCATAATGCATGCACGCTGTTTTACAGTGCCACAAGGGGATAGTGATGCTAAAGACATGAATTTATTTTGTCATTGTGAACCATATGCATAATATCACCTATAGAAATATTTTTCCAATTATATGAATCTATGCTAACACATTGTGATTTTAATGCTGCTTTTATGATACAGAGGAGAAAATTAAACAACAAAAGACAACTTCCACTGAGAAGTCAGGTAAGAATAACTGATTCTCTCCTGATTTATGGAGGGGGGCGGGGGGGTGTTAAACACTATTCAGCACTCATCTAGTGTAGTATATTAGCATTGCAATAATTTTTTACACTATTTTGAAAGATGTAACTGATAACACTTAGAGGAAAACCAGCAGATACTGTTCTACTAAGAATTGTCTTTCCAGTGATGAAGACAGGTTAAGGCCTTTCAGCTACTTAGCTGCTTGTTCCAGCCTCTCATTAGCCAGAGCTGGGCTACTGAAATGGGGTGTAGCTGTAAATCAGACCTCTGAAAGAATCCCAAATATGAGGATAAATCACCAGATGGATTAGGACTTTGGATCAGTCTTATCTCATGGAGAAAATGTTTCTGGGGATAAACTCTAAATCTTTGGGTCTTGTCTGTTATTTAGACATTAGAGTTTTTGTAATGTAATGTTGACAGGAAAAAAACAGTCAAGTAATAATGAGTGTTCTAGAAGCTGTGAAGAGTCATCCAAGCAATTAGAACATTCTCATCATCACTGGAAGTCAACACAAAACTGTCTAAACTTCAGGGGTTTGAATGTTGTGCATCCTTGCACAAGTAGGGGAAGATAAGAACAAGTGAGAAGTGAGTCCAATAAAATGTTTGAATGTTAAGAAGAAAGGGGGAAGAAATAGTAAATTTTCTCTTCTTTCTGTATCTAACTATTACAATTTAACCTCTTTTGTCTTCTGTAGCCCAGGCAAAGCCAAAAAGTATGTGACTCCTACCTTAATCAGAAAAATTGCTGTAAAATTGCTGGATATGTGTGCCTTTTTTTACTTTTATATAAGGAAACACGCCCTTGGCAATTTCTAGTTTTGCTTAAAATTATAGTGTCTTTATCACCACGTCTTTCATTTCTTTCATTTAACATACTGTCTTGTCATTGCTATTTAAAAGTCCATTTGACATAACTGTTTGCTTCAGTGCAAGAGTGAATTCATTCTATACTTCCCATATCAAAAGTCCCAACAACAAAAATTCATACAGGAGTGAAAAGTCTTTTAAAAATCACGATTAAAAATTACTTGGGTTGAATAAATTCTCCTGCTAAGTTAAAAAGAGAAAAATAGAAATTATTTTAATATAACTGCATCCTGGACTCTTCTCAGTCAAAAAGAACTCAGGAAAGAGTTCACACGTTAACTCATCACACAGCCTGCTTGTTGATTTTCTACATCTTGCACACCTGCAGAATGCAAAAGTAACTACAAAAATAATAATTAAAATTTCAATTAATTCCCCAGATAATGTACTGATAAAAAAAAACTCCAGATATGGGAAATGTATCACTCTTCACTGAACCAAGTTTTCATTCATGCTTCATAAGAATGTTTCCCATTTGAAATTCCCTATGATGTCTTCATCTTGGCATTTCTCAACCTGTCTCTCCACCTGAAACCACAGTTACTAGGAGTTCTATTATTCATCTGAGTAGCAGAAAGGCTGAGGCATATTGCCCTTTTTTCAGAGACCATTCACATTTTCATCACTTTCCACTTTACAGCGTGCTTTTGGGTCCTCAGTTCTCTCAAGGAAAGTGATGCACAGTCCTTAAGCTATGGAAAACCTCACCTGGAAACAGGGCCAGGAGAGCTGTCCATTGATTCCTCAGCCATGAAATGTATTTTGGCCCCAGTTTCCATTGCATAGCTGCTACTGTATTATGAGATATGTGGGGTGTTTTTTTCTAAGTCTGACTTTTGTTCGCTAGACCTATTTGAAAAAAAAAGCTTCTTCATATTTTCTATTTCCAGCAACATAACATAAATTATCGTTTTTTCAGTAATAATTATCAAGTAGAAGGATGGGAGGACGGGTAGGGGAAAGGGGCATGTGGAGATGAGATGCATTTTCCACACCTAAATATAATTTATTCATATGTAATAGTACGTGTTCAAGACTTTGGGAACTCAGCTCAAGTGTATCTGAATCAAGAATGAAGGCTGAGTGAATGGTTGCTGAGTTTACTCTATACTCTCCTTTCAAATAATAAAAATGGAAAATAGATAAAAATTACATTTAAGAAATTAGAGGAGACCCTATTAACTTCTTCCCTAAGACACATGCATGACTCTTAGTAGCATTAATAGTAGCTATATTTGTGGAGCTATGTGCAGTACTAATAAAGTTTGCAATTTTGTGGTAGATCCCTCAGTGGATAATCTGTTAATAACCATTCACCCATGGGTTTTTTTTCAAAATAACAGCACGAAACAAGAGAAGCTGACTGCTTAATCCTGAAAAATATACATGCAATCCTTGTTACTTAAAAAAAACCAAACTAACCAAACAAACAACAAAACCCCATAGAGCAAAACAAAACAAAACAAAAAAATCAAAACACCCATACAAAAAAGTAACTTAGAAACATTATGGCAATTTTGTTATGCTGTTGTTTTCTGTCTAGAGCATGAAGCAGTCAAACATGAAAAAGGTGTTCCCCTTACAAAACCAGGTAAACACTCCTACATTTACTTTTGAAATTGTTATTTAAAGAAATAGTGAAACACAATGCACAATGCACACAACAAATGTCAAAACCGTGGCCCTGTGACCTATTTTGATGTATGGAATGGCCCTGACAAGCCATGCCACAAACTAAATAGTACAGTACATACTTGTAATGCTGATTGTCATTTTAAGATAAAGATATAGGTATATATCAAAGGTCAAATTTCTGCTTCTATAACTCCATTGATGTCAAAGGCATATGCCAGCAAAGAATTTGAACTGATTTCTGAAACTGCTTCTTTTAAATGGCTTCATTTTGCTAATTATTTGTGGGGATCTGCCTTTTATTTGGACTTCAAAAAAGAGTTAGCCTCTCAGGATGAGGAATACTTTAATTTTCATCCATTGCAAATATCATATGATACATCATTCAGATCTTGATCTGGCACCATCCATCATCTGTGGTAAATGTCTCTGGTATCATAGCTCATGCACATTCTCGTTTGTACAAGACAGAGCAAAATTGATGGTGGTATAAGAAGGAGCATTACTCAGTTTCACTGTAGACTATCATCATGTGTTTAAAAAATGTATGTTCCATGCTTTTTCATAAAAGGAAATAAGTGGAGAATTAAAATTTTTATTGTTAGTATTAGTCATCCTTAACTCTAGCAAAACAATTATCATCTGTAAATGAGAACATCCCTACTACTATCATTCATTATTAGATTGTTATTAATTATTGTGAGATTACTAAACATATGTTTTGATATGTGGAAACATATAGAACAAATAAAGCCATTCTCTACCGTAACAATATCGTGCTAAACCTGACTGTTGGACCACTTTTCTTCCCTCTTTTTACTCCCCAGTCAAACCGAAGAACACTGCAAGTACGTGTCATGACCTGTTTTGTATGGACTATAAACCTTCTTTTCAGATGCATGTTCTCTCAATTTGCACTTTTGTAATTTTGTCATGTTAGATAATGCTATTTTTTTGCTTATACTACAGATACTCTTGTATTCCATCTGCTTACTAACAGCCAAACACAACAAAACCAAGAACATTTATAATGTAATATTGTGAAGCTGCAATGTTCAAATTCTGTTTGCAATTTTTACTTCCTAGAAAATCAAGTAAATTACACTGGTAGCAAAACTGATATTCTGGTCATTTTTGATGAGTGTAGATGTATAATTTATATTTAGGCAAATATACTGTTTTTTGAAAATAAGAAAACAGCATATAGCATAAATGAATTAGACAACCTTTTTCTTGCTTCTTATACCAGCTGGAAATTACTTACATCATTAATTCACTAAGCATGTTGTTGGCCTTGTTCCAATAAAAGCTTTTTTTATAAAAAACCCTAAATTTAATTAAAGAAGAGAAATTAATACTTCCAATTTAGATTAGTTTTAAGGAGGATTCAAGGGGAATTTGTCACACTGCAAAACTTCCACTGAAGTCATTGGATAATGTACTTTTTAAGGTCATTTTTAAGGAAGACTTCTGAACAGAAAAAGACTGGGATCTAAGCTTATTGTGGCAAGTTGTTACACATTACATACTCCAAAGCACGGTCCCACAAAAATCAGAAGGACAGTGTTTGCACTACATGCTTTGAATTGTGAAAATGCTGAGGTATGGACCTGCACAGATTAATTAGTTGCTGCCTCTTTAGCACAGGATCTGTGTTTTCTTTTTGGTGCTGTGCCTGGCACATCAAGACCAAACCATGCGTTATTCTGACAAAAAGTAAGCTGACAACAGGGCAAAGCAAATTGATACCCTTAAACTTCCTAAATCAGTCACCTGTGCTAGCCACTTAAAGTTAGAGAAGATGTATACCTGCTCTTAATCACCTGTAGGCAAACAGTGTTACCCTGAACTCCAGGTGCAAAGGGAAAGTGTGAACACAAGGCATCTGAAATGTGCCTACACTGAAGTATCTCCTGCAGCCCTGAACTGCAGTGTTCAGTTTTTGAGTTTTCATTGTAAAATTATTACTTCCTGCGAAGCTATCCATGGGTTTATTTCCATTTTTGCTAGTATTTTAAGAAAATTTTGCTCTATTTGATTCTATTATTCAGGTTTTTTCAGTCTTGTTTTCACTGGATCTGTTCGCTGACATTTAATGTTTTCTGCACTGATTTATCTGAGAGACCCAGTGATGGCACTCGAGTTGTGAGGAATCACTACTCTTAGAGGACAATCACATATTTAAGTGACTAAAACCTTATGCTTTAATCACTTCAACCCAAAGTCACTGTCTACAATGCTTTTTTATCAAGAGCTATATTACCCTGGTATATTGTGAATATAAGGAATAGCCAGGATATTTTCCTTTGACCTTTGCAGAGGGATATCTGTGCCACATTCTTGAGCTTATATTCTGCTGCTTGAAATGATTATAAATGTTAACAATGCCTTTAGAAAAAGGAAAAAAAATAAAAGGAAAAGAAGGAAAAACAGTAACAAGCAGGCTATAGTCATTTTAAACAGTAATTCTGTATACACTGCCCATTTTGAGCTAACCATCCTTGAATAGATCTAGCTTAAGATTTTAAACACCAGAGCTATCTATTTTAAATTTATTTTCTCCACTTAAAGGAGAACACTTAGCTGGATCACCACCTTCTTCATTTATAGAGGTCTATATAGCTTTGCTTCATATATTTCTTAGCCAGGTGTACAGTGTACATAACATAACATTGCCATAACATGAACATAGCTATTGTGTAATTCAGTATGAGATGTAGTAATGGGCACAAAATACCCACTGATTTTGGAATTCAGGTCCAGTAGGAATGTAAAATAAATTAATGTATTTATCCTGGGCTGAATTCATTCACACATTGTATCTTGCTCTGTCTTACTGTAAAAGCTAATGGGGTTTAAGTCAGTAAAGAGATTGGATCATTAAGTAATGCAGGTATAAAAAGAAAGACAAGGCTGAGTTTGAAAACTACCCAAATTAACAGCACATACAATTTTATAGTAGTAACTCGCTGCCATGATCTAACCTGGCAGGCCACCACACAACCACTCACTCAATTTTAAAAGCAATTAGCAAATCATCTTATTATTCACTATTTCTGTTTTAGTGTACAAGAAGATCTTTGACAGCCTGTACACCAAAATCAAATGTGCAATGATACAGAATTTACTCCTTGCATACTAACTAAAGACTCACAAATTGTGAGACATTACCTTGAACAGAAAACAAAGCTGGTGGCATATCTTACACATGCAGGAATACCAAACTGCAGTTTGCAGCCAAGAAAAAGAACACGTAGGCTGATATTTTAAAAATACCCTAAGAATTGGCAAATTATATTCCCATTTAGTTCTGTAATGAAAGCCCCATGTTAGGGGTCATATGCTTCCCAGTGTTCTCAGAGTAAGTGGAAGTTTGTTGATGCACTGAGAGGAGGAAATAGCCCTTATATTTCATACAACAGAGGGTCAAACTGACTGCCCTCCAGGTCAAGAATCTTCCCATACCTGACTGTCTAAGGAAATCAGTTAGGGTACACGTCCATCTGGGCCTGTCCAGATCCCCCAGAGAGACACTCCCTCAATTAAGAAGTGAGAGCATAGCCCCTGTCCTAGATTCAGCAACTTAGAAACAATCTTGTTTTTTTTCTTCTGAAAATGAAAAAAATATTAATTATTCCATGAGTCAGAGGGCAGTAATGTATCAGCTTCCAGAAGCTATGAGGAAGATTATATGCAAAAAGGTAAATATTAAAGGACTTTAGCATGTTAGCATTTAATAGCAGCAAAACTGGCCTTTGCTGAATGGCCAGGGTGCCTAAGCATTGAGCACTGACATTTACAGGTCTCCTTATGGGCCAAGACTTGAGGGAAAGTTTCCTGGGATGTGTTAGGGAAAATAATGCTTAATTGCTCAGTCTTCCTGTTGAAAAAGCATTGACTGAAACATTTTCACCTTTGTGTGAGCTCATGTTCAGCTGAAGCCAAAACTCAGCAGGAAGAAAGTACGGAGATAACTCAATCGAAGGAATACCCTGAAATGTTTTGTGATCTTATTCTTTTTTTGTCCTGCTCTAAGTTCTAGGAAAAGAGGTTTTTCTTGGGTAGTGAGGTCATTCTTTTTCTTTCAAATTGTGTTCTTACATAAAACTGGGACTAATGAAGTAGTGATGGGTAAAAAATTCTTGGATTCAAAATGACGATTTAATGAATTTCTTCCATTTAAAAAGAGTGATGACAGCTTACACCAGAGAATTTCTATCCAATAGATTGACCAATTTTCATCAATTATTTTGGGTATTATAACAGCCCAGGAATGTACACTTCTTTTGTGCTAGATGGTGTGCAAAGACTTAATCAAAATTTCTCAAGAGATTTTACTCTTAAAAGGCAAGGTGAGCTACTAATGTGGGAGAAACTCTTAGACGGGTCAGTGCGAGTTATTCAAGGTCAGCGTCAGTCTTTGGTTGGGATGTGTGGATGATAAGAAAAGAGAGGCAAAAATTAAAATGAATACATTTTTTGGAAAATAGCATAGTCAGCTATAACTGTGAAGGCACGCTTAAAAATAAGTCTGTTTAAATATTTGCTTGCTGGAAAGCTTTGATTGGCATGGTGTTTGCATTTGCAGGAATCATTGCATGCTGGATTAAAGTACTTCAATGAGTGAGACTCAGCTTTCAGTGTGAAATTCTACGTACATGCCCATTGTTAAGGCATACTTTTTTGTAAATTAATATCCTGAAGAAAAGTTGCAGATGAAAGAGAAGATTTATTTAAATGGTTGCTTGCCCTGAAAAACATGGTACTGAAACTCTTGTTCTTTTCCTTCCCTTCCCCACCCCCTTCCTCTTCATTACTGGTTATTTTCCTGGAGAGCCAACAGCTGAAACCCCAACAGCAGGTAAATATTGCATTTTTCCAGTATGCCTTATGGAAAGAACTAATGAGCAGCGTTGATTAATGCATATTTGCTCATCAGCAAGGAACAGTGATAATGTAAAGCAGCATGGGTGAACTGACAGCATTGCAGCTATGCAGGTCTCTGCCACAGGCCTTTCTGATCAGCTGATTACGTGATTTTTACTGTTCACCTTCTGCATCATGTTTTGGTGAGCTAGATACAGGTGATCCTCACTGAGACAGCTGGTGTAAATCAGGTAGCACACTTACCAGAAGACACTGAAGAAAGCGTTATTACAACTGGTTGGACGATGCAAAGTGCAAATGAGCCATTTGAAGGCAGCCAGCTATTTGTCTGCTGTAGTCACCAGGGAATACTGAAATGGGCTTGGATGCCTGAAGCTATACACTTTGCTTAATTTCAATCTGCCTTGCTGAATGGAGTCACAGACCAAATGCATTTACAGCTGGGGAAAAAAGGATGCTGAAAAGAAAACAGCACATGCTCTAAATGAGTGTAGATTAGGAAAAAAAAACCCTAAATAAATCACAGTCTAACGCTGCAGGACTTCTGAATGGTCACATTTGGCAGTTCTAAAGGTCCATCTTGCTCCATATCCTGGGAGTTTTTGTATGTTTATTTCTTTCAGATGCTTGAGATCACTCGGGGAAAAAGAGTTAGAAGCAAGCAATAGGCAATGGCCTTCCCTAGTGTACTTTGGCCCCAAATAAATAGGTAAATCTGGAAGTAGTTAGGAAATTACAGAATTTAAGTGCCTAAAGTCTTTATCAGGATTTTCTAAACTATTCTGCAACCGGCAATATTCAAACAATTTCCAACAACCCTACACAAAGCCCACAACTGCTATTGCCACTAAGGGTAGCAGGCACTGTTGCAGTGTTACAGACATTGTAAACATGCCATGAGACACATTTACCACAGTAATTCTTCCAGAGAAATTACAAGGGAGACAATCTTTGTGCCATGTACTTATTGTAAAAGCACTGTATTTCTGATGCCTGCCACTTAATGGTATTTCTTTGCAAATCTTTTTAGCCACAAAAAAACCAAAGACAACTAAGGAAAAAGAAGGTAGGAATTTACTCCATGTGTTCATATATATGTAGAAGATCACAATAAGAATAGCATGAGATTGCAAATTTTTCATGTATTGTTGTTTGAAGCAACCCCCAAAATATATGTGTTAATTCCCAAATAATTTTACTTGAAAATTCTAGGTAAAATCTATTCAGCAGACAGCTTACCAAACTTTAACTGTGCTACTTTTTCTTTGCAGAAAAAACAACTGAGAAGAAACAGCTGAAAGATGAAAAAGCTAAAGGTAATAAAGGGATGAACATCTCTACAAACAGCAATAAAAATGCAAACATTCATATTTGGGGGCTTTTATGGGATTGGAAAGAGGAGCTTTGTTAGTCTTTCTACATCCATGCGAGTAAGCCAAAACGATGAAATTGTACATAAATCCCCAGTAATTGAATGTCTGGTGCCTCCTTTGCATATGAGTATCAAGCACCACATCAGCACATCCAATCTGGCTGCAGCGGTGCCCTGCCGGTGACCCTGCCTGGCTGGCACAGCAGCAGTGACCTGTCCAGCCCCCAGCACTGGAGCCGAGGATTAGCAGTCCCCACTCCCTCTGCTCTTGTGCTCCCTACCACAGTAGTGCAAAGTTCATCTCCATAGCTTGTCTGGTGCATTAGGTCACCAGCTTCATGCTGTAAAATATCTACAGTGATAACAAGAAACATTTTTTTTTCTACACAAGACGGACTTTATGATCACCCATATTCTGGCTAACCTCTTGGACACAGCACTGCCTTGATAGTTTCCTCACAGTAACATGCAAAAGGACAAATGATTTCTGCTATACCTCTAAAGATAATTAATAGCAATAAATTACAGTATTTTATTAAGTGTTCGAAGACATAAATATCCTCTCTACATTGGTTAAATACAGTGACTTGCATATAAAATTTGTATATTGAAATCCTGAACCTCAAAGTATAAAAGTGGCACTCATGCAAGCTCACTAAAATGTTATCCAGAAGCAGTTTGCTTATATGGTTTTACTGGACAGAAAATTTATCTGTTTAAATGTTAATTAGGAGAGTCAGGCTTAAAAATACCTGGTTGACAGAAATTCCTATCTGAGAGAGGATTCCAAGAAACAAACATACTTCTTATTGACATTTATTTCAGTATTTTCATCTGAAACTGTAGATTGATTTATTATCTATGTTTTTTTAATCTGTCCCACCAGTAAAAGAAGACCCACGACAACAGAACTTGACATCAGGTACGTACATGATTTTCCCTTATTGTAGAGGATTTAGGAAAGTTGTGGTTTGTTGTTTGGTTTGGTTTGGTTTTGGGGGTTTTTCTTGTAAGGGAGATCACACAATATTTTCACATTTCTAATTCAAGTCTATAGGACAAGATGTGAGACAAGCCAGGTAAATCAAATCCATAAATCTTGTTCCTATGAAGAATCAATTGCTGAAATGGTATTGCTTTAGCACCTTCCTAAATTTTTAAACATATATTCATCTGATTACTTTATAAAACAAGAGGTCTCTAATTAATTTGGCAGTGCAGTATTTAAAACAAACATATTCTCCTCACAGAAAATCTTTTCTGTAACAAAGTCACATAGGGAGGAACATGTTCAGTTTCTGTTCTCTCACATTAATAAATATTGTCTCCCATCATGGTCTGCCCCAACTCCACTCCAGCAAAAATGGCAAATAAAGATAGGGCATCTCAAAAGAAAAATCTCCCTCTATTGTGTAATCATGTTTTTACTAGTTTACAGAGAAAGGAAATATATGTTCCAGATTCTTGACTAGTATAAATTAATAGCTATGATTTCAGTGGAACTTCATTATTTCACGACAGACAAGGATCAAAGTCTTTATTCTCACCTGAGGTCTAACCGGTTTACACAGAAAATATGTGAATATGGTTGCTTCTAATGAAACTTTGTAGTCTTAACCTACTGAGGAAAGTATATCACTTCTAATCATCCAGACTATTTTGTTGTACATGTTTTTTTCACCTCTTCACTGTAAGCAGAATGATCTAGAGTCCTATATACATGATATAAAATGTGTAATATATGTGCAGTTATTTGTATCTATTTATTTAGAAATATCTATTTATCCATAGATAGAAACATTAAATCATAGAATAATAAAAAAGATACTTAAGTATAAAACGAGTGCAGAACAATCTGTTATCAAGGAAGAGAAAATACAAATGAAGTGTTAAGATCAAACATGAATATTGCCACGTGTATTACACGAAAGTCTTTGCACATATGGATCACTTTGTTTTGTAACTGCAACTACATTTACATAAAAGAATAGCTTGGATTTTTTCATCTTATTTTTCTTAAATCAGGAACACAGAGATATTGAGTCAGATATAGACTTTAATTCCTCTTGATTATGATGTTGTTAACTGACAGATACAGAAGGCAGAGTCTATGCTGTCAAAAATTTATTGCTATTTTATTAATACGGAATTTTTATAGTTCGGGAAGTGCTAGTCAAACTATATAACCAATACTTTAAACTAAGATTTTTCCGTGAGAGAAAAGAATTTTCTTATGCATCAAAATCCCAAATTTAGTGTAAAATAAGAATGTACTAAAAATTTTCTGTCACTGGATTTTCTCCTGCCCACCACCCTCCTACAAAGTTTACATCATTCAAACACTGTGTTTAAAGGCTTTCCTTTAAAGTAATTATTATGATTGTTTAATTTAAATGTATGTTATCACTGAGCAATTATTCCTGACTGGATATTTCTCAGATCATAAGCAGCTCTGTGCAAAACCAGTTCTTCATAACTTTGCAAACTAACTTACTATGTAAGTGTTTTCAAAATATTCTTTGTCCACTGTAAGGAATAGTTAGTTTTCAGACAATGGATGAAAGGTTGCCAGAAGAACATCAAAGTTCATCAAAGTTACTCTTTTATGGATGTTGTTTTTAGGTATTTTTTCAAATTGAGAGTTTAAATGTTTAGACAAAGTCCTAGGTCGTGTATACTTGAATTGAAACTTGATAACTTTTTCCTGTTCTATTTGCAGATGAAGACAGTGCTTTTTCCCCAGTGCACTGAATACTAGTTTTTTTTCTGATGAATGGAAGTAGAAAATGATTTTAACCTTCTTAGCTAATCTAAAACTTTAAATAGTAAATCTTCTTTCAGCCTTCAAAAGCTGAATAGAGTAGATTCCCATGTTCCTAGATTTTGCTCAGACCCCCTCAACATTTCCCTGATATTGAGAAGCAATCAGATAAAGAAGAAAGGCAATTTTAAAAGCTGTATATAGCTGCAATTTTAGAATGCTCCACATTTGAACAGAATTTTAAGCAGTACTGTAACTTTCATAAATAATGGTGCTATGTGCAGCAGACACTAAATTTCACTCTCCTGTAGATTTGCAAGCAATTAATTAGAATGCTTTCCTCTTCTTTTTCTGCTCCTAAAAGTCAAAGCTGACACCTGTACTGAGACTGAAATTTACAAACAGCAAAAAAAAAAAAAAAAAAAGGGAATACTTGGGAACATCATTTTTATTTCTATCTTATAACAAATGTTTTTGGAAGCACACAGAAGCAGTTTTTTGACTCTTGGAATGAAATTTAAAGAGTGTACAAATTGAACTCTCTAGTGAGGATAATCTACCATACTCTTTATATGAACAGCTGTACAGTTATACAAGTTCTAGCTTGTTTCATGGCTAATACCAGAGAAAGAAAATCTAAATGGACCAAAAGTTGATTATATTTATTCTAATTACCTTCCAACTGCCCTCTTGGATGAAAACTCTGGAACCAATGTGTATTGCATTTATATTACAGTTAGTTGAAGGGCTTGAGGTTTTTACTGCCCACAAAAGTGCAAATGTGGCAGAAATAAAGAAAGGCTGTGTTTCAACAGCATGAAAAGTGAGAATTAATGAAACTGATACTATTCCCATTTGTATTTTTTTTTAAATTAGAGAAAAGTGTGGATTATTCTCAAGGTCAGGTGAAGCCAAGCCAGTCATGACAACTTCCTTTTAAATAGATGTCTCATAAATAGACTTACATAATTCATGCATCTACCCTCATACATTATTAGAGGTCTGAAACTTTCTTTGACATGGGAACTGTTACACTTACTGTTTAGTTAAAGAACTTTTACTTCTGTGAAAACTGAAATTAACATTAAGCAGAGTTGGAACACTGCTTATATGAACATACTATGAAAACTTTTATGGAAGGAAAAGCACATTTCAACTAGATTTTCATCTACTTCTGGTAGATGGTAAAGATCTTTAGTAAATGGTAAAAATCTTTACAATGGTAAAGATTCTCAAATACAATACAGTTCCTCAAACATTTTGTAGCATAAAGAGCAATCATTTCATCATACTATCAATATATATTCAATAGCACATAGTAATCACCAAATGAAAACCTCAACCACTGTATGGGGTGAATTCATTACATATCTTATAAGCATATGGGGACGGGTTTATTAATGAGGTTGTTTTAGTGTTTTGCACTTTCTGTCTAGTAATACATCTTCCAAAGCAAAGATGATTTCCACGTCTGCAAAAGCAGAAAGTTTTATTTGATGTGAGGTTTGATATGACAGCCATTTGAGAGACTGTGAAAGAGGTTTCATCAATGTTAAGGGAACATAAATTTGTCAGCAGTACAATGTGTGAGATTTTTCCCACGTAAAATAATTTTGAAAGAGAGAGAGACCACTTAATTTTTTACTTGGTTCTGGAGCATTTGAAGACTTTAGAGTAAAATATGATCTTTTTCATTGTTCTGAAGTATCAAGTTTTTTCAATTTCATTAAGCACAAACATTGGTAGTGTTCTATAATATAAAAGCATTGAATGACTTTAAAAATATTGCACAATAGTCAAAAGAGAAAGCAAGGACTTCATCACTGCAGTGCAGGTGGGTCTCACCTAAAGACAGGTGATGAACTGCAGATACTATATTCTCTACTCTCCTTGCCACCCAGTCTGTGTGTCTCAGATGTATGATGGTTCTGGTATTCTCTGAGTAATTTCTTCCAAGAATTCAGCTGCATAAATTTATACTGACTAGAATTTTCTCACCAGAATTCACCAATTAATCACTAAAATTAATGTTGTTTTCTGGGCATAAGAAAGTCTGCCACTGGCTAGAAAATAATTAGAAGGAACTGACACTCTGAGAAGTTTCAGAATTTCTTTTAAAAGATCTGTTCTCATTCAATTACAAAACTGGTGTCTATGCTGGGTATTCTCATTAAGATTTTCTGGGGTGTTCATCACACTCCCGTACAAGAACTCATCATGACAGCAGGAAGAACTGTGCACTAAAGCTGCTTGCAGGAGAGTCCATGTGGAACAGCCTCCATTCTGTGGATGTACAGGAATGTCTCAACATTTCATGTTGGTCAGACTTGTGAGGACCAAGCCTATATATGCAGGCCTTCCAGCAACTTGCTGTTAGTCATTCCATTATTCTGAAATTGACTTTTAAACGAATACTTGGAGTCTAAATCACATCAGGCTTGTCTAAATGAAGACATGGAGGAATACTGCCCTTTTAGAAGATGTATATGTTTAAAGAGCACAGTTAGACCATGCTAAATGCTGGAGTGGTCATTTATTAAGAACTTAGGTGACCTTGATTTAATTTAGTTTAACCTACTGTGAAATTTTCACTGAAGCTGCTTTAATTCTGAATGAGCATCTACACAACATTTTTATATGGACTAATTAATCTCTTTTTAATTTAATTTGAATTAATCTTGCTGATTGTTTCTATATAGAAAAGATATCAAAGGCAGAAATTACCATATTTTGGTAACGAGGTAAAATGAAAACTTTATGATCTGTCCTGAAACTGGTTAAATGTCACTGGAAAACTCCTAATAGATTGTAATAAATTTTGAAACTCAAAATCTGTAAAGACACACCAAAAAGGAGAACAAAATATAAGGTTTTATGCTAATGATGAGTTTATAACTAACCTCTCAGAATAGTGACATTGTAATTTAAATTATGAATTCCAGAGATTCTATTTAAATGCCCAAAGGGTTAAGTTTTATCTTCTGAAACAAAAAAAAAACTTCACAGTGAGAATCTAGAAGTACTTTGGGTTCATGTTGGCTCTTCTACAGGAGAGTCTTCCACATCTATTCCTGGCTTTAAATAAATCTTTTTCAACTTTGGCTATATTTGGGAATTTCATTACCTTATCTTGAGTTTATTTATTGTCTAGATGTGTTTACAATTGGGAATTACTGAGACTGAATCTCAATCATCTCTACATTATGACAAGGGTTATTTGCACTCAGTTTAAAGCCCACCTCCCCAGAAAACAGTCATAAGTTTTTACAGCTATCAACACAGTGAAAAAAGAAGGGATGATTCAGTTTCGTTTCCATGTAGCAATCAAATATTAGCTATATGTTAATAACACTTGAACGTTATTAGCTATTGAGAACCTTTGATTATTATGCAAACCTGAGATGTGCCACAACCATGAATATGCTTTCCAGATCCCATTGATAGATCCTTATTAAAATCTGTAAGAGATAAATCCTGAAGATCAATAAGCAGAATGAGTTCTTTCCAAACAACCATGAAAATTCCTGTTTAAAATACAAGGTCAGAGCCAAAACATTATTTTAGAAGACTCCAATGTCCAAAACAATCTGTCAAAGAGGTTGCATAAAGCTTAAGGTTTATACATATATAAGGTGCATTACTGTGCAAGCACAGAATTTTTTATATCCTACATCCCTTGTTTTGAAACCGGCAAAATTGCTGTAGTAGCGCTCTGTTCCTACAAAAACATCCTTAGGATCCAGAAACTTGATTAACAATTCTTGTCTGCCAGACATGTTTTGAGTACAACTAAGCCATCTTCATCAGGCCCTTGACAAAATACAGCTGTAGGTACTTTGCTTTTAAAATGTGAGAGACAATGATAGTTCCTTTATATCGTTGAAGTCATTGTGTAGTCTCCAAGGGGTTAAGATGACACTTTTTCAAAGCCCTCTTCAACTGGAAAGACTCAGCTTTATAACTTCTACTTTCCAGGAGGACACTCAGGGCTACTGAGTTACAAAATAATGTATATGGAGTGCCAGCTGCTTGTTCCTCTTGATTTTGCACAATTCCAGATCCATCAATACAAGAGTCATTGGTACTGCAGGTTAATAGACAAGACTTACCTATTTGATACAAAGGTCTGTTTCTGTTTCAGAAACCTCTTTATGTAAAATACTTCAAAATGATTACCAGGCAAAATAACTGCAGACTAATTTTTGTGCTCCCAGGCACATCTAGTAATGTATGGAGCTGGTTCATGTAGATCATGCATATACACAGCACTAAGTTTAATATCTGAAGAGCTCTGCTGTTCATAGTGGAGGGATATTTCCTGTTGCCATCAAAGAGCTGCTTTGTGAACATGACTTCAAATGTAGGTGCTGGGACTCAACCTAAATTTTGCTCAAGGTGTCTGAAGTCCATCCTAAGTCTTGGTCCACAAACATTATTAGACCTCTCCCATTACACTTCATAATGTGCGCTACGAGCTTGGAGTGGTTTTCTACATCAAAAGAGGATGAAAAAAATTTTACCAGGGAATACACTAAGGGAAAACTCACAGAGAGAAATTCCAGAAATAAAGAGGACATTTGGGAAAAAAAAAGAACTGGAGGATAAGCAAAAGTTAAAAATACACAAAGTAATCAAAAGCTGGGTTTTTTCACAATGAACTCATTCATTGATTCCTTCTTATGTTAATCCCAAAAATGATTTGTCAGCAAATTATTTGTCAGCCTATGGGAAAAAAAAAAGATAATGAAAAAAATTATTACTTGGCATGCTGGTTTAGGTCCAGTAAAAAGGATCTCTTTTGCCTAACTTTGCAAAATGAATCCAATTAGTAATGTTATTTATGCCTGTTGAACAATGAATTCATTCTCTTCCCCTTAACTGGGTCAAAACATTTTTCTAGAACTAAATTAAGTGGCTCCAAACACTTGTAAATATACGTGAAATTTATTTCAAGACAAATGAAGCAAAAATATATCTGAACAATTTTGCCACAAACAAAATATAAATGTCTAGTATCCTAATGAACATCATTATGTTCATTTTGCCCTTTAGTTTGACTGGCATGTCTTAAATCACACTGCAAGAAAAGACAAAAAAAGTACATATTGTGTATTCCCATGACATACCTTGTGGAAGTAAAGTTATATACAAAATGTAGTTCTTCAGCAGTTTTCTGAGTCAGAGATTATTTATCTTTGTTTCAGATAAGTGGCCATTTCTTCAAATCCCTCTTCAACTTTAGGAAAGTAATTGCTGTCATTTTTTTTCATCAACATAGGTTTTATTTTTTAAAAATTATCAGCTAAGAGCAGGCATCCTGATATTGGAATTAGTTCATGTTTCCAGGCTATCATCAGTATGGTGAAATCCAGTGGAAAAATCATAATTATGTGACACAGTTTTTTAATCAGTGGCAGCAGATATTGTGAAATATTTTAAGAAGACAGCCTATTGAGTTCCTGCAGTTTTTTTCTGTCTTTACTTATTCCCAGAACTGTACAAATTCAGGGTGAAGAAGACATTCTAATTTAGCTCCATTTTTCATTGTAAGTAGCACACAGGCACAGATCTGATTTTTTCTGATCTCAAGCACTTAGAAAAGAGGGTTGTCATAGGTTAGTATATGCTCCATGGTAAATCAGAGAGGAACTTCCCCAACGGGTTACTCATCCCTTCAGAATCTGAATTACTTTTAGCTTTATGTTACGTGGCTAGAGCTAAATCCAGAAGGTAGCGCCTCCAGAGCAGGGTGAATTTGGGTCTATCAGGGTGTGCTAGCAGTTCATCAGACAGTTCAACACTGTCTCTTTACTGAGCTTTTATTGTCATAAAAGAAGTGCTGCTGTTCCCAGCAGAAAAGTTCTCATTGAGAAACACAAGTGTGTGTACATAATGCTACACAAAATCCAAAAATCCCCCAAGCTTTTATTTAATAAAGATTTTGGTTAGAATGACAACTGAAATGAAGAAATCACTTGTATCATTCAAACATCATCTCCACTTTCATTAGCTGCTTAACTGCTTATCATTCACTGTTTCCCTCCTCTCCCCTCCTCTCCTCCCCTCCTTTCTCTATCCCATGACTTTACAGCTGAATAAATATATCGTATTAACTTTCAGTTACTTGGTATCCATTCTTATTAACATAATAAGATCCCTGATTGTTTATTCCTTCTTCTTTGGTTTTATCCTTTTTTGGGTACATAAATGTGTTTGTATGTAAATTTTAAACTAACCTTAAAATGAATGAAAGTTATTTAGAAACTATTTTCTTGCGATATGTTGAAACTACGTTAGTTGAACATACTGGACACAGGAAAAAGTTGACAGAGACTATGTCATGTCAACATGCCTAAATTTCATGACCAGCACACAGTGTATCCTACCATGATAACATCAGTGTTTATTGAGCAACAGCAAGAAAATCCAGTTTGATTTTGCTGCCACCAAATACCACTGAAGTCTCCCGTAACTATTACTGCACTGTGAAAAAATCCAATAACTTCTGATCCCTCTTATGTATAATTTCTTGAATGATTCATCCATTTGCTCCTATGTTTCAGTAATAAAAAAAATCATGCCAGTACCGGACTCCTTTGAAAACTCAATGCTAGCAAAATTGTAAATCCTGTGTGCTCTGATTATTGCTGTGCTTTGTTGGAAGCGCCTGCATTACCACATATGTGTTGCACTGTTACATCTTGCATGCTTTTACTGTCTAACAAAAAGAATTCTTTTAATGACTTTTGGGGGAATGTCACTTTGGGGGTATTCACACATTTATGGGAGAATTACGTGGTTTGTGTGCAGTGACCACAACATGGAATGTAACAATATTCCATAAATATACAGCTTATTTATCCATTTAACCTTCTTACTAGACAATGCAAGAGACAGCTAACAAAATAAAAATTTTTTTGATACCTTAAATTGTTGTTAGATGTAATCTATCACACTCAAGCTAAAAGACAGAAATAATAAATTTCACATTCTATTGCAGAACTGGCTTTCTTAGAATAAAGATCTCATTCATTGAGTTTTGTTATGTTTCAAAAAGAGCATTGACTTTGACAGGTGACAGCTCATAACTGTTTTTAACCAGTTCTGTTCCTTTAAGCTTTTACATGTATTTTTACTGTGGTGATATTTTCCCTTCTAATGACATTAAATATAATGAGAGTGCCCTTCTAGTGCTATTGATTTGATACATTTTCATCATGTTTTATACTAAGAAGGTGTTATACAAATTAGAGACATACTACTGACTTTGTACTGATACCATTTTTTTTCCACATTGAAGCACTGATGTGTATTTAGCAAATTTTGGGAGCAAATTGGGACCACAGGCACTCACAAGAAATGAAGCAACCTTCTAGATATTTGGGGTTTTTTTCTCACACCTGAGCATTATTTGTGAGAAAAGGCATATTTACTCTTATAAAATAAATTTATTTTACTTTTCCCAGACCTTGATGGAGAAGTCTCACAATGCCTGAAAAAGAGCTGTTAAGGAGAATCTGAATTCTCATGGCTGTAATAACAATGTTATTGCTGGTATTTAATTCTGCTACTCAAACATCTTTAGTCCTTTTTCATTAAATAACTTAATATCTGACATACTCTTTGATAAAACGGATATGAAAGCTTGGATGGTCTTTGCAAAGATATGCAATTAATTGCATTGCATCACAGACACTTAAAGTAGCTTTAAGAGCTGCTACTTGCCAAACATTCTTAATTTTCTTTTGTTATTCAAGACACAAAATAAGATGCAAAAGAAGTTTCCTCATGGGATAATTGCTTTTTTTTTCCTGTCTATGCATTGTATATACAGTGCTAGAAAAATGGCATTTTTAGGGTGTTTTTAAATATATAGAATTGACTTAAAGTGGTAGTGGCATTTCTTGTTTATTTGTAACAGACATACACATGTTTTCTCCTCTTGTTTTTCACATCCTTCTTCCCATTAAGCATTGTAATTTCTGAGAATGGCAGTAGTATGGCTGTACAGCATGATCAATAAGAAAGGAGTTGAAAAGAATTTGTCAAAAAATGAATAAATTAATTTAATTTTTGACCCAATCATGTTGTTTTGAATAGCAGGTATCTATGGGCCATGTTGTGAACTTAAGAAAACCATATTTGGTCTCCTGCAGAGGCCCTCAGCATTCAACTTTTCTATTGAAGAAATAAGATGTAATTAAATGTCAGTTGCACAGTGCCACTAAGCACAAAGACTTATATTCTTCTTTTTAGAAAGTGTGAAGACAAAAATTTGTGATGTTTATAAAGGATTCCACACAATTTCCCTTCCCCATCTGCCCAGTGCTTTGTCTGGTCACTTTGTCATACTGTAATTTTACTGAATATTACATGATGGGGCCAAAATTGACTGACAGGAAAAGGAGAGCAAGGGGGAGAAGTATTTGCTTCTATTCCTGACTCTTATGTAAGCAAAAAAATCTTTGGCTGCCAACTCATTGGAGTGAATTTTTTGCGGTTGTATGGTTCAGTTTTGATCACTGAAATTTGTTTGCACTTCACGTGCTTTCCTGAGAAGCAGTCACAAGTAAATGAGTGCAGTTGTTAAAGTTTTTCTTTTATTTGTAATTGCTTACCAAATAGTAGTTTCTAATGCTATAATTACTATGATTGATGAATTTTTGTGGGTTTTGAATTGTTTAATTCTATTAGGACATCCTCTAAGTGAAGAAATTTGATTCAAACTAGAAAACAATTGTCACACATTCTCTGTAATTTTCCATTAATAACCAAAGTGTTATTGCTAAAAGAGTTTTCTTTTTAATGAATATTTTATTTGGTGATTTGCATTAAAAACAGCTATCTGAGCCTTATAGAAAGGAGACTTTAATCATTGTAACACATAAACAGGAACTTTTGGAGTAATAAATTTTATTTTAAGCTGCTTTTCTCTTTTCTGCTAAAGAATTGAAAACACCAGGAGAGTGTTCTTACAATATTCCTCACAGATCTTGAAACTAGCCCTCTATGTGACACCCATGTCACTTAGACATCAAGAGCACAAATAAGCTCCATGGAATATTTATATACTTTATTGAGTAACTGCAGAATGTACTTAGCATTTCCACTACATAACTCCTAAACAAATCCAGGGGGTTTCTTTTCTTTCTGGAGCTCATCTTAGCTGTTCTCTCTCTGACTGATTTCCATCCTGGCAAAAAAACTACTTAAAGGAATTCTCTCTCTCTGTTTTTTTTTTGTTTTTGGTTGTTTTTTTTGGTTTTTTTTGTTTTTTTTTTTTTTGTTTGTTTGTTTTTTTTTTTGGGTTTTTTTTTTGGTTTTTTTTTGAGGTGAAAGTTTCCTGTTCCTTTCCCAAAGTGAAAAAGAAAGAAACAAATATCCCTTCCTCCAGCCTTTTAGACATTAATTCATCTTAGGTACCAGATGCCCTTATATAAGAGCACCAGTTCTAATATGTCAAAAAAACTCTGTGATACTTTTCCAGCACTGACTTTTTTGCTCCCATAACACCCATAAGGGAAATTTAAGTAATTATATGAATTCTAATAAACTACATCCTAAACAAGTGTACAGACCAGATAAAAGGCTTTTTTTCCTGCTTAAGCTGATAGTATCTATTTAATATGTCTACTGTTAAACCACGTTTTTCTCCTACTGTTCCTCCTTTTTTCTTTTTCGTAACATTTGTTGTGAAGATATGAGACAATACTTTCAAAGTGAGAACCCTCTTCAGTTTGAAAGACATTCTGCATTCATATTGAATGTGGGAATTGCAAAGGCAGTGTGGGATGTATTTTTATTCTTATTTGCATGCCAAAATTCAAATTGTTCTCTTGACTATGGTTTGTATCATAACGTTGTTGCAGACACAATTCCAAAGATGGTGGTATTTTCCAAATGAATTTCTTATCTGCATGTTTTTCAGCTGAAGTTTGCTATATAAAGCAGCCTAAGAAGGGTAACATGGAACAGGAATTGTAAAGAAGCCAAAAGTGTAATACTGAAGCGATTTCATCCTGCATAGACTTACTATATGGGCAGCTGACTTTGTTTTACTTAACAAGTTAGAATATGCTATAGGCAGAAAATTCAGTTTATAAAAAGTATTAAGTTCATCAGCCATAAAAAAAAAGAAATATGAGATACTTACCAGAAAATATGGAAACTTGCAATATGTCTGCTTCTAATTGCTTAATTAGCTAAAATATAAAAGATCCATTCCATCACGGAATGATGATGCTGAAATTTTCTTTTATAAGTGAGTAGTTTTGCACTGGGAGAATTAATAAGACGCAATCTACAAAGATAGTATGGGAAAAATACTTCTTTTTAATAGTTTCACTATTTCCAAAACCTGAAAATTACCTCTTTCTCTACCTACATTTGGAAGCATAATACCTTGCTTATCAAATCTTGTACTCTAATAACTGTAGCCACTAGATCACACATACTCTACAACATATCAAAATGGTTCAATCTTTTACCAAGTGAAGCTGCTTAAGTTTTAAATCAGGTATAAACATTGCCTTAGTATTAGGATAAATTCTTTAAGCATTGTACCTTAGTTTGCCTAACCCTCAAAAAAAAACATTTGAAGAAAATGAGGACTTTTCAGAGTGAAACATTTCAGATTAATTCCAAGAAAAATTCAGTTAAAAATTATTAATACAATTTTTTTCCATATTTGTAGATCTTCAAAATATTCACAGAGGTTTTTTTCGAAGCTTGTGGGTTGAGATAAAGACAGTTTAATAGATAAAACAAAAAGCCACACGCTCAAGCAAAACAAAGCAAGGAATTCATTCCCTCCTTTCCACGGACAGGCAGGCATTCAACCATCTGCAAGAAAACAGGCCTCCGCCCTGCGTAACCATTGCTTGGGAAAACAAATGTCATCACTCCAAATGTCCTCCCCTTTCTTCTTCCCCCAGGTGTACATGCTGAGCATGATGCCATATGTTACGGAATATCCCTGTGGTCAGCTGAGGTCAGCTGTCCCAGCTGTTTCCCTCCCCTGCTCCTTGTGCATACCCAGCCCCCTCGCAGGTGGGGTGGGGTGAAAGGCAGAAAGGCCTTCATTGTGTAAATCCTGCTCAGCAGGAATTAAACCATTCCTGAACTAGCAACATTGTTTCCAGAACAAATCCAAAACATAGTTCCATATTACCCACTATAGAGAAAACAAAATCTACCCAAGCCAAAACCAGCACATCCTGGAAGAAGCATGATTGTTTTTTCCTCCTTACCTTAAAACCTGTTTTACACATCCTGCCTTTTCTAGTCCCATGTTCTTATTCCTGTCCCATTTGCACTGCTTATCCTGTCTTACTTCTACTCTTTAGGCAGAGAAAAACCAATCCTGGTTTTGGGTGAGGTTTTGGGGGAGATTTTTAATATATATATATACCTTTTGGGGGTATTTGAGGGATCTATGCCAAAAAAAAAAAAAAAAAGAAATATGGCCTGCACCTAATTTCAACACTGAAAGTTTCAAAAATTGGAAACAAATTGTGCTAGTCTTATGAAAACAATTAGCTTGAAAATTTTCCAAAGTCATTACTACCATCCCTATTTCTCCTGAGGTTCTTCTTTAGCCAACATTTTTCTGATGTTTTCTAAAGACAGATGATAAATAATAGGCTATACAAACATTTGGATATCACTTCAACATATTGCAATCAACACGAGTACATATTAGCCAGAAAACAGGGCTCACTTCACAAACACTGCAGATAGAAATAACACAACAAAGCATTAATATTCCAAATAAACAATTAGAAAGTGATATTCAGCATTACACATTCCAAATAAACATAATTCTTATATAATATTTTCAAAATAATTGTTTTCTATGCCTTTTTTTTTCCAATTTAGAATTATGGCCCACATAATTATTTTGTAGCTGCTGGCTGAGTTGCAAAAATCTGAAAGTTTGCCATTTCCCTTCCCCTTCATGAATTTAGTGGCTTTTAACAATAGACTATACATCAGGTTTTCAAATTAAATTTGATTAGCAGCTAGTTCTACTAGTGGTTTTAGAATGATGATCAGGTAACACCTCTGGAAAACATTGTAGTGTCAGGGATGCTCTAATTGCAATACATAAATAACATAACCATGTTTAAAATACTTGCAAGTATGCAGCTGTGTAAGTTTTTTAAAGAACTTTGAAAATGCATCTGAAGAAAAAGAGCTACATTTTTGCATTCTGATAGCATGTAAAATACAGGGGATAATAATTTTTTTACCCATAAGTAAAATATTTATTGCTATTTAGTGGAGCTAGAAAGTGTGTGGGGCCCTACTTACCTTCTTCATGAAGAAGACTGTAATTAACTTTTTTATTTTCATTTTTGTGTCCATAAAAGAAATATACAGAAATAGTTTCCTTTTAACAGTAAAAATTATTTGTAATTGGCATTTTTCTTCCTTTAAGGAATTTCTCTTTGTTAATCTTGCATCCATTGTGATTAAATTTTAGGGGATTTTGTGTTTGTGGGGTGTTTTTAAGAGATCTGATTGAAAAATCTCTGACTAATTAGTTTGGTTAGAGAATACTGGTTTTAATCATAGTAGCTCCTGTGGCAATATATTGCTTTTAGTAATTTTACTCATGAAAGTTATCTTAGTTCAAGAATGGAATAAGTCTATTTGTTGAAAATATATTTCAGAAGCTTTCTGGTTCTGCCCAAGTGTGTGCATAGAAAGGTTAGTGGTGGAGGACATAGCACATTCACCCAGTCCATGGCTTGTCAAGCCTCACAGGAGAACCTTGGTCTGACACATTTGGGCTGTGAACTCTAATCAGGGGAGTTGCTTTATCTCTGTTTTCTAAAGAGATCTGAGATTCACCTCATAGAGAAACATAGAAACACTGAGAATTTGGGGAAAAACACATTCCCATTCTTAGTAAGTCATTAGATCCAGAAGGATCTCATTTCCAATTTTTTTTCAAGTGTGCTTTCAGATAAAAAAGACTTAACCTTTGCATGAGTCAGGCAAGAAAACCACAGAGGATAATATAACTGGGCTGAATATACCAGCATTTCTGACACGCTGCTCTGTTTTCCACTATGGGACGTGGTTTTTAATGGGACCTGCAAGTCAATAAATAAAGCCTGTGCCCCAGTTTATAATGCAGGGAGCCCTGGAGTTCATCTCAGTTTAGAATTTTCACAGGGAACAGCTAATTTTTATTTTTTTTTTTTAATATGGGATGAACATCAGGGAAAATAAAAAGTCATCAGAATATCAGATGTGTGAAAACTAATGTTTCAGATGCCAACATTCCTCCAACCTTTTTCCCAAACACATAACTGGCTAATAGTTGTCCTTTAAAATCTTGTCAATGTTAATCTCGCAGTGCAAAATAGCTTCTGAAGCAAATTAGATCAATTCCATCTGTGCTGAAGCATGTGTTCTTGAAGCTTTTAAAATATAATGGAAAGTACGACTACATACATAGTACTCAAAAATTAAAAGGGAGAAAACATCCATGATTGTGAAAGGTTAGAAAATAGGTACATTTACGATCTCTTTATTCACAATAAAAGATAATTAATTTGAAGTTTAATAAAATAGGTATGAGTTAGATATGAACTATGAGTCCTTCTGGAACTCTTCAATGCATCTGAAAGTCACTGCAAAGTATAAAAACCAGAAAATATATGTGTGAATTCTGAGGGGCTTACATTCAGCTATCCCAAAATACAAGTATTCTGGGAGAAGTAGAGCTATAGCACTGAGAAGAATGATGTATTTAAATGTGAAATTGCCAATATTTTCTCATCTTATGCTACAAGATCTCTCATTGAGCTTTTTAGCTAAAATCCTGTTGATATGTGAAACCTGGCTTGTGATCACACTAGAGATTTGTGCTGTTATAACTCACTTAATGGGAATGAAATCATACAGATGTTTTCTGAAGGAACATGGAATAGATTCATGGCCCCAGTTTGGAAACCATAAACATTAATCGTCTCTTCCTTGTTTTCCTAGCTCCTGTCCGCTACTTTCAATGTGTCTTCCTAAATGGACCTAATGGATTTGGGCTGCAATTTCCTATTAATGCCCCTCCAAACAAGGAAGAAAAGACTCACTCAAAGACTTCCAAGAGAAAGACAAGGAAACCGGGGCAGTAGAGAGACTGAGTCCTGTGATCACTGACATTTTGCACTTTATCTTTTCTGCTGAGGTCCACAGTAGCTGCAGTGGTGCTTGTCATTGCAAGAACGTGATCCACTTGCACACATGTACCTGGAAAAAGTTTCCATGGGGCAGCGGCAGAACAATCACAGTAATGAACTGTGTTTAACAAAGACAGAAATGTAAAAGTTTCTCATGCCCAGTTTCTCATGGAAAGGCTGCAATGTTAACAAAGCATTGATGTGACTGTGTGTGTGAGCATGTGCGTGTGTTTTCATGCCTCTTTTGCTCTTGTTTTTCTTTACCTACATGCTCAGCATTGAAGTGAGTCTGTTTTCCATTTAATCTTATCTAAGGAGTGAAAGGTTGAATGTAGCCCTTATATCAGCAAGATTGCAAGACTAGCTGCAATCCTAAACCATTTCTTCTTAACATTCAATCAAATTGCTGACAGGAAAAAGCCTCACTAAGTCATGAAAATGTGCTCTGTGACTGGTGCTATTTTTATGTCTCATTGACCAGTGTAGCCTGAAGCTCACACTTAATCGGAGCAGCTCCATACACTCAGTAAGTTGACTCCACAAGTCATGTTAATGATGAATATTTCTATTTAATCTGAAGCTGTAAAAGGATGGACACTTTGCCCTGCCTGTTGGTGAAATACAAGCTCTTCTCTTCCTAAGGCTCAAAGTGAGAAGAGAAAGTGAAACCACATGGCAAAGGTTAGGAAAACATGAAAGTCCGAAGAAACTAATGAAAAAATTATAGTGCTTCCACTTTTATTCTGTGGCTAAATCAGATTGTCTTGCAGCAAAAACCTTGTAAATGGACAATATACCAGCCAACAATTTGCTATTAGCATAAACCAGACGAAAAGCTAGGATGTGAGATGCCATTCACAAAACTAAAGCAACCCAAATTTCCAGTAAGTAATTATGTGAATTTGATGCTATCTCAGATCAGTGAATAACAACAAAAAACCAAAACCAAGCCCAAACAAAAAAAAAAAAAAAAAGAAACAAACACATGAAATAATCCAGGTAACTTGTTTTACTAGATGAAATGAAAAGACTTCCTCACAGCACACTACTGTAAATAACTTACAGTAGAACTGAAAGTAGATGTGCTTGTCCTCAACCTTCTTTTGTGCATTTATGTAGAAATAAGGGATTTGTTGCCCCAGGAAAGAGACAGGATGGCACTTGATCCTTGTAAAGGCACATGACTGAAAATTGGCATCTCACCAGTCTATGTCTGACAATGTAAATAATCATGCATTTTTGCAAGCTGCTATTTGTTTGCATTTCCTTACTATATTTTTGCATTTAATCTGGGAAATATACAGCAGTGACCTTAGTTATGTAGTTTCCTGCTGAAGCAACATGATGCTCTTTGTAGAATGTGACTACTTGTAGAGTCTGAACACACCAAAAACTATATATCACTTTTTTATTTTTAGTTTAGATCAAGATATCATTGGCCTCCTCCCTCATACACTGTCCTTCCCCATCCATTCTTACTTCTAATCAAATAATTGACTCATATAAGTTTTGGACAACTGATTCTTTGACAGATTAGTGCAATTCAGAAAGCTTTGCTGTTACACTTCTGGGTCCAGTTGGTACTCTCTGATTACTGGTCATGGCCTTATGTGAACTGGATCTTTGGCCTTAATGTGCTCTGATATTGCACAGGTCTTGTGCTGCAAAAACTGTCATTACAAGCAGTTTAGGCAGTGGTGACCAGAAAGAGGTAGGAACAGGTCCTGCTCTAGAAGTAGCTCTTCCCATGTAGAATTACACTATAGATATGAGTGTTCATGGCGAATGCTCCCACAGACCCCTGTGAAATCTGCTCCAGAGATAGCACTGCCAACAGAGAATTTTTAATGGTAAAATGATAATCTTCAATTTTTTTTTCTGTGTCTCTTATTATATTTCCAGTGACTTTTTCCTTCCCAATTTGTGATTTTGTCTAATTATTATGGATGTTATTGCCCTAGGTTTTTACTGTGAAAGCTGTCTTAAAAATGAGATTTTTAACTTTCTGCAAAATCAGTTAATTCAAGATTTTATCTAACACCAATAATCAGGACAAAAAATTTATATACTATAAGCCTTTATTTTTTTTCAGCTTCTTTGGGAAAAATAATTTTTTTTCATTATAGTTAGCTTTATTCCTTTCTTCCTATCTGAGATGGGAGATGACAAGAATTTGTTCCAGATCTCATTTTCACAATGTTCCAATTAGATGTCTGAAAGCTTTGGAAATATAAACAATTAATAAAATTGCATAAGTGATATAAAATCAATCTTTTAATTTCATTTCCTAATCTATGTCACTTCCTGGAAAAACAGGAGAAACAGGTCCACTCTCAGAGATGCAAGTGTTTTTCTCTTTAAATTCACCTGGAAACTTTTAAAAAAATTCCTGGTTTGCATGGTTTTACTCAAGTTAGCCTGAAATATTGCAAAAACATATGCTGATTGTTATACATTTTGGAAAATAAAAAATATAAACCCTGTTTCAGTGGCTCTAATATGTTGTTCTGTGAATTCAAAAGTGCAGGACAAGGGTTTATGTATTCAAGCTTCAGAAATCTTCTGATTACAAAGATACAATTAGGCTGGGAAATTGCCCATTCCGCATTGTATTTACTCCTAATGGGCTTTTAGCAATAGTTAGCTAGCTTTTTTACACACTTCATTGATTACACTCTGATGGAAAGCTAAATGGTGCTGCAGTCATTCGAGGTGGGACTCCATCTACACCAAACCATGTATGTACATCAAAGGGCTTGTTTATAATACAGCTGCACAACCAGTACAGACAAAGCTGTGATCTCCAATGACAAGTATATTGTTCAGACTGTTAGGAAAATGGCCATCAAGAAAGTGAGAGCGCAAAAAAAGATTCCCAGCTCCCGCACTCCACAGGAACTATGGCTTGCCTATATCAGCAATGGTTAAGGCAGATGAGCTGGTGTGGGAAACAGACTAGAGCCTGAAGGTGATACAACTGCAGGTGCTCAGCTCTGCACTGGGGTTCAAGAGTCCTTTGCCCTGCAGAGTTTGGTGAGCCATCCCACGTGTGAGGTGGATCGCTCGGCAGTTCGGCTGCGCACCTTTCTCTGAGGTGCTAAAATCCTCGTGCTGACGTCAACAGGAGCAGTCAGTTTGCAGTAAGCCCAGTGAGATAAGTTTTACACTGCCACCTGCCCTAGAGCTGTCTGCTCCTGCTGGTGCAGCCCTCAGATTCCATCCCCATCCTTCAGTCCCTGTTCAGTTTTACACTTCTACCCATGTCACAGCTAGAGTCCAATTCTGTCCGTCTTAAAACCTTCTGGTAAATCGGAGCTTTTCTCAATGGCTCATTCCTATTGCACCAGTTAGTGAGGGGGTGCTGAGAAAGTCTGTGTAAGAAGCTCCTTTAGTGATTAACAGTGTGCCCAGGCACTGGTGGGGGCTGCAGGGTGACCTCTGTGAAGAGCAGCCCTGGGCTGGACATGGCTGGTTCCAGATGGCTACAAGGCACCCACCTCAAGGCAGAGCTGAGCCCCGCAGCCCTGATGGCGGTGCCTCAAGGAAAGCATCTGTAAGGAAGGTTTGAAAATGCCACAGAGAGAGAGGAAGACAGAATGAAAAGAGTGAAAAGCAGCAGATGGAGAACCAAGGTCAAAAGATGAGGACGAAGAGGAGCTGCTCTACACCAGGGCAGAGATTTCCCTACAGCCTGTGGAGCACCCATGCCACAGCAGGCTAAAAGTCTGAGAAGGACAGAGCAGTGAAGAGGAACCACCGTGGGCCAATCATTACTGATGGAGACTGGTGTGAAGGAGTGACCTTAAGCTTGAGAAAGGGGGAGGAAAGATGTTGATTTAATGTTTGCCTTTCTGTTTCCCACTATCCAAATCATGAAATCATACATTTTTATGAGCTTATTTTCCCTGAGTCTTCTCTGTTCACAATGGTAATTAGTAACCAATGTGCCAGTCTTTAGCTCAGCCTGTGAGCTTTCTCATTCTTGTTCTTCCTATTTTCCCTCCCTGAGGGGAGGAGTAAGCAGCTGTTAACCAAGGCTGACCCACCACAGCTGGCTGTTACACAGATCTTATACATCTCCTACTAAAATCCAGCAAAATGCTATTTGTCCCACACTTGGGGTCACCACTTAGAACACAAGACAGAACATATGTAAATTGTACATTGCCACAAAGATTTATCCCACTAATCCCCAGCTCTAGAACTACACTGCTATGTTTTTTTATACACACCCACTTACCGCTTAATGTACTCTTGTTTAGATGCCAAATTCTGTATGACAAAAACTCTAAGACAACATAAGAGAAGTTCAGTAAACACAGTTGAAGAGAGATGTCTTTATCTGCTAGGACATAGGCACTCAGGAGAGCAGCTGAAACACTTTTCCCTTTCCTATCTTACTTAATACTTTTCTTCCACCACTCAGTATAGTAAGAAATCAGACTTATCCCCTTAGGGAGAACTCTGGCCCTCTAAGCTGCTTTGAACTTAAGACAGTCAGCATCTGACTGCCCTCAGTTACACACCATTGGCAGCACTTCTTTCCAGGGATGGAAGATTTTGGAAGCCAAGAAAAAAATTAAAAGTATCACATGATTAGCAATGATGAAAGTGAAGGTGTGAAAGGCTTGTAATCGACAAAATAAGAGTAAATATAAAATGCCTTATGAGGGTTCCTAGGCAGGAACCATACATAAAAGAAGAATTTGCTAAAGATTCATCTTAGAGAGGTGATATTTCTGCCACCTTTTAATTCTTCAGAAGGAAGAAATACAAAGGCAATTGAAAATATGAAGCATGTATTATTTATACACCTGAAAATGTCACTAGATCTATAGCTGGCATACCAGAAGTTCTCCATAAATTGTCGATTAGCCAAAAATCTAAGAAGTCATATTATTCACCTGTGGGCAAACCAGAAGGTACCTCTCAATGCTGAATTCTTAGCCATGCAATTAAACAATGAAATAACATGACACTTTTTGGGTTTTCTCTTGGTTTATAGATTTCTGTGCATGCACATTTTTTGTGATACATACACCACACAACCATGTGTTCTGAAGTCCTCAAATCTCAAGGACTGGGTTAGTTATTGTAGTAAATACTTCTCAGGACTTTCCCTCAGTTTCCGTTGTTGTCTTTTATTATGATGGAAATGAGTAAAATTTTTAGAATACATTTTATTTTGCCTGGTCCAAAAGCTTAGCAATTCAACTTATTCAGAAATGCTTCCTTTGGAAAAGTTTTGCAGAAAATGCACTTTCCAAATATCACTTTTATTATATAACTCTTTTACCAATACTCATTAGATAAAATTTGTTTACAATTTTGAGCCTTTTTCTCTGGATGAGTTGATTAGAATAATCAAAGGGGAAAAATATGTTCTTGCTCAAATTGTGACCCCTGTGTTCTCTTTGACTTGATTCTTATTCTGTGTTAAGAAAAACCTAAGTCGTCCCATTTTTCTTCTCCACCCAATGCAGGAAAAGACCGAGTTCAAAACCATTTAAGGAACCTGAAGGTGCACAAGTCTATGGGACCTGACAAGATACAACCATGGGTCCTGAAAGAACTGGCTGAGAAAGTGGCTATGCCACTATCCAACGTATTTGAGAAGTCATGGCAATCTGGTGGAGTTCCCACTGACTGGAAAAAGGGAAACATAATACCCATTTTTAAAAAGGGAGATAAGGAAGAACCAGGGAAGGACAGGTCAGTCAGTGTCACCTCAGTGTCTGGCAAGATCATGGAGCAGCTTCTCCTGGAAAATATGCTGAGGCACGTGGAACATAATGAGGTGATTGGTAACAGCCAACATGGCATCACTAAAGTCAAATCATGCCTGACAAATTTCTTGGCCTCCTACCATAGGGTTACAGCAGTGGTGGATGAGGGAAGGGCAACAGGCATCATCTCCCTGGACTTGTACAAAGGCACTGTCCCGTATGACATCTATATCTCTAAAATGGAGAGACGTGAATCTGACAAATGGGCCACTGGGTGGATAAAGAATTGGCTGGATGATCATGCTCAAAGTGCTGAAGTCAGTGGTGCAATGTCCAAATGGAAAGCAGTGCCAAGTGGTGTTCCTCAGGGGTCAGTATTGGGACTGGTGCTTTTTAACATCTTTGTTGGTGACATGGACAGTGAGTTTCAGTGCACCCTCAGTGAGTTTACTGATGACACCCAAGTATGTGATGCAGTCAACATGCTGGAGGGAAGGAATAACACCCAGAAGGACCTTGTCAGGCTTGAGAGGTGGGCCCAGGTCATCCTCATGAAGTTCAACAATGCCAAGTGCGAGGTCCTGCACCTGGTTTGGGGCAGCCCCAAAACCAAGTTAAGGCTGGGCAGAGAATGGAAAGAGACTAGCCCTGGGGAGAAGGACTTGGGGTTGCTGTTAGATGAAAAGCTCGACATGACTCAGCAGTGTGTGCTAGCAGTGAAGAAAGCCATCTGTATCCTGGGCTGCATCAAAACCAGTGTAGCCAGCACGTCAAGGGAGGTGATTCTGTCCCTCTACTCTGCTCTGGTGAGACCCCACCTGGACTATTGTGTTCAGGACTGGCAACCCCAGCTCAAGAAAGATGTTGACATGTTAGAGCAAGTCCAGAGGGGAGACATTAAGTTGACCACAGGGCTGGAGCATATCTCCTACGAAAATAGGTTGAGAGAGATGGGGCAGTTCAGCCTGGAGAAGAGAAGGCTTCGGGGATACTTAATAACAGTCTTCCAGTACCTAAAGGGGGCCTGCAAGAGAGCTAAAGAGGGACTTTTCACAATGGCATGTAGTGACAGGACAAGGGGGAATGGCTTTAAGCTGAAGGAGGTTGGGTTTAGTTTAGATATTAGAGAGAAAGTTTTTACTGTGAGGGTGGTGAGGCTCTGGAACAGGTTGCCCAGAGAAGTTGTGGACTCCCCATCCCCAGAAGTGTTCAAGGCCAGGTTGGACAGGGTTTTGAGATACCTGCTCTAGTGGAAGGTGTCCCTGCCCAAGGCAGGAGGGTGGGAACGAGATTATTCTTAAGGTCCCTTCCAAATATGATTCTAATGGATACTCTGCCAACAGGCAAACTCCTTCCCAGATCTGATTTTACCTGAAATGTTCTATTAATTTTCTCTGAGAATATCTAATGGTAATAAGCATGACCATGTCCTAAGCCTCTGGGTTTTGTCTCAGTCACCAATAAAATTCTATTAGAGAGTATGGCTGGTGGCTGAAACAGCAGACTGCTGAATTTGGGTAGCAGCAGAGGTAATAAGAAGTTTTTTCCTGTTAAGTATGAGATTTGCTTTCATAATTCTAAAGTTTTTGCATTCTTTGTGCTAAATTTTGCTCAGAAATTAATTTGTTCTCCCATATATCCCATATTAAGCTCCTCCTGATAGAAAAAGCAAACATTTTTGAAACTCAATCACCAAACTGAAAAATTTTGATTCTGGTAAAGAGTAACAGAAACATCTAATTCACCTACTTTTTTATTCTAAAGAGGGGTATTTACAAAGTGAAGGTCTTCTTGCTTTCGAACCTGCCAACGAAATGGGAAAATAAAGCTGCTAACATTAATACTCTAGACATACTTTCCAGCTGAATGACAAAGATATAAATGCACATTTATTGTGCAACCCACCTCCTGCGGGTTTTTTTCCTTGGGAAAAGAAACAATGAAAAGGAGAACTCTTAAGTACCATGCTGTTAAATTAGGGCTTAGAAGTAGTGTTTCAGTGGAGAAACGGCAACATGAAGATAACTTGATGAGAACCTTCCCTGCACCTCTCTAAATACTGCATCTTCCTGCCAAAGTGATATGGCCAGCCTTTCCCAAAACAGCTGAGCCTATCTTGTCTCCTTTGCCTTGATGTGAGTGTCTAAGTCTGCCTTAAGAAAATCTGAATAAATCACTGCTTCACTGCTGCTCGATGACTTGAATTTTTGAGTGTGAAAGTCAATACAGTGTTCTGCTCTCTTACACATATGTGTGTACATAGGTATACTGGTATATCTACATTTCAACTGGAATGACAACATTTTCTTTGATAGATCAAATTAGTTCTTTTAAATGCACAAAAAATGATAATGAAAAAAAATGGAAAAAAATTAGAAGATAAAAATGAACTAAAAACCTGTTTTTCTAAGATTTTATGACCCTTATTTTTCAAATCATACAAATCATCCTCCCTTTTAGTTTCTTGTCAGGTGAGTTTTTCCCATTAATGCCTTGCCAACTGATTTATCATCTCTGGGCAGATGTACTAGAAGTTAATGGAATCCTATAGACTATAGGGACATTTGGATCCAACCCCGAATTCACTTCTTTTTAACTGCTTGATCATTTAGCTGATCATTTTGGTATCTTCCCCAAACAGTAGAAGAGAAAATTGAAGTACTAAAGCCTTTTGTCATGTATCTATTTTCAAAACAAAAGCAGAAAAGGCATTTAGAAAATTAGTACCAGTAACACTGAGGTTATTAAATGCTAAATGTCATGAAAATGAAACATCTGGGTGCTTCAGCTTCCAGAAAATAAAGCCAGCAGCATGCCTCTAATTTGCTCAAAAGTTAATGATTTAAGGAAAAAATCGTTTAGCATTTTCAGCTGATAGCAATGTTATTGATGTCCCACTGTTTCAGTGGATTACAATTAGTGAAAATGACAAGTCCATGTAATCAAGGGCAAGAATACTTCAAAATAAATCCAGGTATGGGACACCAATTTACATATTCATAGGGATGTTTTACAGATTTATCTGTTTGTGGGCAGCTGTGTCATGGATGGGAGTGATTGGCAGTCTACAAAGAAAAGGATTTCTGCAATTTAGTTGACAAATTCTCTAAAAAAAATTGCAGAAATAGAGCAGTTAACGAGTTTGGGTATGATCCCATTTGACAGCTATCACCCTTTATATTGAGACCTCTGCTATGAAGGGGTCTTTTATCACATGCAATCATTGTCATTCTTTTGCTTCCAAAAATGTATAATTCTGTGCTTTTATTTAGATAAATCCATATGTTAGAATGTTAAAATCATTCTCTAACACTTTTTCTCTAATACTGATATTCTGTATAAATAATACCATCAGCTAAGATGCAAAGAACTTAGTTGTACGATGGAGCTGAAGACTTTAGGCTTGTAATGGAACTATCAGTCCATGAAAATTCTGGTTCCCATTTTTAGATCAGAACTTTCTTTTATTTTGGTCATATAAATGTCTTAACCAAAACTTTTAAGTGAAAGAAAATGATTCAAATTAAATTGTTTGATACTTTTAATAAGATCAAAGGAGACCTTTTCCAATAATTTTGCACACTTTAAAGGTTGTTTTTAAAAAATAGCAAACAATAATTAAACCCAGAAGTACGCAACAGAGGTGCTATTTTCTGAGATGCCAGCAACGAATTCTTTTCACACTGTGTGCGACTTCTTCCCTGTTGATGGCTCAAACAAGAATTACTTGAAAAATACGTCTAGTGGAGCCACACCCCAGCTAGATTTCATCACTTTCACAATCATTGCAAAGAAAGTACACAGAGACTGATGAGAAGAAATGTCTGTGTGTGTGTGTGGATGCAGCAAGGCACCTGTACTCCTATGGACGTGCAGTGACCTAAGCACACTCCCTCAGCATACATTTGTAAATTCATGGAATTTAAAGGTGAAATAGGCCCTTATATTTTAACCTGTGGCCTTTTATATGGAGTCAAATAACTCAAGCAGGAATATAGTGCAGCCCTTTAAAATCTTGTTTCAGACAAACTAAAAAAAGTTTTGTAGATTAAGCACTCTCTTTTTCCCATGCTGTCTGTAATTATATGAGGTTTCAGTCTCCAATGCCACCCTGTCTCTTTTTTCCACAAACACAACTACAGCCATTTTAGTAAGGTTTATGTTACTGTTCTCCTATTAACATTGATGAAGCTATGTTAACCATAAGGCCATAAATCACTTCACTGTAGTCCACTGATGAATCGATGCCAATTATTATTGTATTTGATTTTGAAAATCAGATTTTTCCTATCATGAAAACCTTCAGGAGACACAGATTCAGACAAATCCCATCAATGTTATTCTCCAGGAGATGAAAAATTGGAAAAGCTGTAAATCTTTTAATTTTGGAGCACTGAAATGTTTAGCTAGGACAACAATTTAGATTATATTAAATGTGCATGGATTTATACATTAAAATTAAGATTTCTATATTAAAATTAACCAACTTAAATTATTTAAAAGTTTGAAAACAGACTTTGGTTTAATAGAAAGATTTCCAAAATATCCAAACTAGTCACTGTTTTACGATATCAATTTTAAACCTATGTAAAAAATGCACAGAGAAAAACTATTGAGAGGAAAATCACGCACGTAATAGTGAGAGATAAAGGACACAAACATGAGTGCAAATGTGCTAGTGGAATCTCTCCTTCCTGAGAAAGACCTTCTTCCACTCCTTCCCTCTCCCTCTTTCTGAGAGGAGAGACCAGATCTGCAAGCAGACGCTCACCCCAGGAAGAAATGAGAAGCAGGAGAATGGTGAAAGCAGATGAGAGCAAAGTCAAGGCACAATGAGGCTCTGGGTGATTTGAAGGTAATGGAAACCAAGAAACCATAAGGTCACTGCTACACAGATTTTACTGCTCTCAAGAAATTTCTGTTCTTCCCTGGGACAGTAACATTCACTTTGGCAAGTATTTCTGAGGAGCTATATTTGGATGTACAGTGTTAATATTCAGAACAGGCAATTCAATCAATTTCCCTTGTAAACCACAAGCGAGATTTGTCTGCTTTTGTTTAACTATTTTTTTGGTAATAGCTTTGATGGATATCAATCCCTGATCAAATCAATTGGCCTAGCCATCATAAATCTGCAAGCTCTGCAGCTGAAGCTGCTGACCCTCTAAAAAATTAGCATTCTCTTCCTTCTCTGTTTTCTGGCAAGCACCCAAATACACAGAGCAGTCTGTACCACCCTCTACTGATGGACAAACATCACCCTGAATTTTGACTGCATGTTACTCTGGGAAATAAAAATTGCCTCTGTGCAGTGTGATCCCAGTGCTCTTTAGAAAACTGATGATCACACACTGGATACTAGACAATGGAGGCTTGCATCTATGACGTGTCAGAAAGCTTGGCTCTTCCTGGGGACGGAACTGCCGTCACCTCACAGGCAAGTAATTACCTCACCCACCAGATATGGTCTCAAAAATATTTATGGAGATGATCTTCATCATGTGTGTGAAGACTGGGTGTTATTTGCTTCATGAATCTGTCAGATCCCAGCTCATGCCAAACAAGGCACCCAAGCAGGGTGCTCCTGAACTCCTCTAGTCTGGTTCCTCTGTTAATTGTTGTTGTTGGTAACCATCATTTGCTACATATTAGCATGGGGCTTGGCATATATCTCAATAAAATATAATAATAATAATAATAATGATATATATATATTTGTAATTATATACTATGACAATGACAGTTTAGCTAAAAAGTCATCTAGTCTTTAACTATCAGGAGTCTGATGTATATCATAGTGTTAACACTTGTCTTAATCTGAAAACCAACAAAACCAAAACAGTAACTGCTAAACTCATCCAATTTAAAAGCTGAGAAATATGTGGGATTACACAAAAAATGTAACGAGTTCCATCCCTTTATGCAATTTCAATTGGAAATAATTTCTATTACACTCTCACAGGTGTAAGAAAGGAAAGCAGAAGGGCCCAGATCTCATCATTGTGCCTGACAGAAAACCAACTCCTTACCAAAATTAATTAATTTTGTTCTTTTCTGCTCTTTTAATGTGTCCAAAGGTCTCTTCATATGTTTAATTTCTTTTCTATTGGAACAAATATTAGATAATGATTCTGTTCTTTATTTGTCAAAGAAAAAAAAAATAATCACTGCTATCCCATGAGACAAGTATCTCCTATCTAAACTCAGGAAGAGAAGTACAGAGCCTGATATCACACCACCAAAACTTTTTCCCTTCCCACAGTTCCTGTCTCAGCCTTCCACAAGATTCTCTGAAACATTTATTCCATTGCATGCATCTCCCAGTCACTCACGACAGAATAGAAACCAACTCAGTCTTTTTAACCACTATGTTTTCCTTGCAAACCACAGCCCTGAGTTTAATAATTCTGCCTTTGTGTTGCAAAAAAACTATAACCTCATATAACAATATTAGGAATTCTCTATGTGGAACAAATATTCATAGCTAATAATACTTTTTTCCTGCAGAGTAGCCTCCATCTCTTTTGATCTGCATGGTGTATTACTTCCAGAAATGTGATTCTGGTTGCTGACTAAAATTCAGATGTGTGAGGACAAAAGAAGAAAATGCGCACACTCCTCTCACGGCAGAAATGAAAATGGGCTTAGATTCACTGCCTATGCTCCAACTATCAAAGAAAAAAAATATATAAATACATCAGGGTTTTGGTTAAATGTTAGATACCACTGTCTGGTTGCAAAAATAGTTAATAAGTGGGAAATTTGTAGACCCCACAGAATTTTGGAACTTTAAAGGAAAGCTTTGCAAAGGTGTCAAAAGATACACTGTAACAGCTGATCCTGGCTAGAGGCATATAATTATATGCGCGTTTAAATTTAATCGGCTTCTAAAACAGCATTTGAGGTGTTTCACTGTAACTATTGCATTCTGACAGTCAACTCTATGGCATATTTTCAGATATTTTTGAAAACAGTGGGCTGCATTAAACTTCCTTCTGGTAATTCAGACCTCACTTCAGTAGTAAAATCTTTGTGAATCCCACTGGCACAACTGCTCTTTCAGGAATGTCGAATAGCACCAACATAAAGAAATTAAATCCTGTCATTTAAGATTCCTGCAACTGGACTAACTTCTGCATCTGGAGCTGCCTTAATTTGTACAGGAATGAAAACAAAATCCATCTGCACCATATATTTCTGTTACTTTAGACTTTATGAGAATAAATTTATAAAACAAACTGTGAGCAAACTCTGAGGCTATATTTCTAATTTCCCAATAGGTCACAGTGAAGATGTGACTATATAGAAGAAAAGCTAAAGCTCAGAGTGAACATGGAACTGTATCACTCAAAAGACACTGAATGTGATTTTTCTCACTTTATCTCTGGCTTGTCAGGTGTCCAGTCTAAGGCAGTCAATGATAAGTCTGTAATAAATGAAAGAAACTGGAAACTGCTGATGAGTTCACCTAATCTAAAATAAAAATCTGAGGGGTGAGATGAATCACCCATGAGAGGAACAAGTCTTTCTTCACTTGCTGCTAAGAGCAGATCTTAGTAGCTTTCATAAGACTAAAGTTATGTGGGACTCACCTATGATACTGTGATGCTATGTGACTAGAAGTAAAGGTAGAAATGGACTTGGTTTTAGTATATGGCAATAATCTTGATGTACAAAAAAAGTACAATGCAGAATGTTCTGTATTTAGGTCAGGTTTTAGATACCAAAAGCAAATGTATTAATATCAGATTTGATACATTAATGTAATTTCTCTTCTCACTCCCTCTCCCCTTTTAATCCCATGTTACCTACATGACACAAGACTGAGATTCCACAAGACTTTCTAACTGTATTTTTGTTCTTAGCAAGTGAAGAGTCTTTGATGTTTTATGACACCTTCTAAGACATTACAGCTGCCTCTTACATCAGCATGGTTGAGTCAACTATGGCCCATCAAAAAGGACAAATACCTTCAGGTTGTCCTGAAATTGACGCAGGATGTCCTACTTCCCCAGAAGGGAGTTTTCACAGCTTTACATACTTGTGTAAGGACTTTGGGCACAAGAAAAAGGACTACCCCACCTTGCAGGATTTTCTGGTTATCAGCTTCATTCTTAATCTTGTTCAACACCCAGTTTGTACACTCTGGTGATGGGTGTGCACCCTGCTGCTTTTGCAAATGTTTGAGCCATTAACTTAGCATTCCAGTCTTTCACACATCCCCAATACCAGAGCTGGCTCCTAAGTCCCTGATCCTATGAAAAGTAGGTTGCTTTTCAAATTTTCCTTCTGTTCCTCTTTGAGAACAAAAGGAAGAAATATAAGAAACAATTTAAAATGAAAAATATACACAGGTGGGATTCAAAAAACAAGAACATAAATCAGTTCAAACTCTAAACAATATTTCTACAATATTCCCTGACATTCCCCATTCCCACAAAACTATGTAGAACATAAGGATTGTTGGAATTTTGTTGGATATTATAAAAACATAGAAAAATTTCTTTCTTTACTGTATTTGTGTAGGAGTTTTGTTTATTTTTCCTTTAATTTATTACTATTGCCTCAAATTTACAGAGGTGTAAACCATTCATTTCATAATCAGTAATTCACTCTTCTGCAGGGACACCAATGAAACCATAGTAGCCAATAACGTTTCAGTTCAGGCATAAAACTTTGGCAGAGTCTTTCCTTTCAACTTGAAAGCCTGAATTTGCACTGCTAGAGTTAACTGAAACATTTCCACTCCTCAAACCAATGGCAGGTCACATCCTTAAAGTACATCTGCCTGTCAGGTGCAATACTAGAGTCAGGTGTGCCTCCCACAACATGAGTACAGAATATTTGTCTCTGAACCTCTCCTGCCTTGGAGGTGAGCTCCTCAACAGTGGTGCTTGGCACAACAAGCCCATTCTGGACTATATTTGCTCATCAGTTGTCCAGAGTGCAAGATATTTCTTCTGACTCAACTCTGTAGTGCATGACGAATTTAGAGCTCCGAGTACATGGTTGTCTTGTGCGTCCTACATCTTTAATGAAAGCGAACATACTTTATCCCACCTATCATAACACGTAGAGTGCCAACATTGTATTTTTAATTTTTTTCTAAATCTGTTTTTAAACCTGCACCATGCCCACTGTAGAACAGATCTCCACTTCTCTTTAACTTCTCTTTAAAAAAAAAAAACAAACCCTACTTTTTCAAATATATCATATTGAAGTATGAAAAGAGTGATCAAGAGCATGGACAAGTTACAAGGAAAGGAAGCCTGGAATCTGGACCTCAGAAGACTCATCACCTTATTTTGTTATAGAGACTATTTTTGACTGTCTTTCAATATCCTGATGAAACAGAAGTATTTCAATTGATACTGAATGTGTAGAGAACAAAGAAATAATATATTTCTCTATATTCAACATGCTATGAAGATAATTTTTCTAGTTGTTGAACCATAAAGAAGGACCTAGATATATGAAAAATGGTTTAAGAAAAATTTAGGGCTATAAATGGAATACTCATTAGATACCTTTATTTTGATCTGATACCTTCACATACCTACAAGTTCATTTCTGACAAAACAAAAAATAGTCAAAACCTGTTGAGATGCTTCTTGCTCACCATGGAAAAGCCAAGCTCCAGGAGACTGAAAGCATTGAAGATCCTCCCAGGACCCAAGCTCTCATACATACTGCCACAGTTTTACCACACCAGCAACCAAGTCCCACACAGCCACTCACTCACTCTCCCTGCCAGTAGGATCAGGGAGAGAACCAGAAGGGTAAAAGCTGGAAAACTCTTGGGTTGAGATGAAGACAGTTTAATAGGGAAAGCAGAAGCTGCCAATACAAGAAAAGCAAAATGAGGACTTAATTCACTGCTTTGCCCCACTTTATATACTGAGCATGATGTCATACAGTCTCAAATATTCCTTTGATCAGTTGGAGCCATCTGTCCTGGCTGTGTCTCCTCCTAACCCCCTGTGCACCCCTCACTTCCCTCTCCACTGCATCAGTACAAAAAGCAGTAAAGGCCTTGGTCCTGTGTAAGCCCTGGTCAGCTAAACCAGAAACATTTCTAGGTTATCAACCCTGTGTCCAGCACAAATCCAAAACACAGCCCCATACCAGCCACCGTGAAAAAAATTAATTCTACCCCAGCCAAAACCAGCACACATACTCAAAGCATGCTTAACTTGTAATAAATAACACAAACTGCTCCCCCACTCTGGATTTTCTATTGTTGTGCTGACTAAGCCATTATATGTCTCAATTTCTCTATATTGTTGACATTGTTGTCAAAGTTTCTTAAGCATGTTTGAAGGATGTCTGAAGGAATCAGCTTCCTCAAAGAAACAGATTTAGATGTCAGGTCACATAAAATTTATAAATGAACTCTAAATGGGTCTGTGGAGTTGAATAACCATCCCACCTCAAGATATTGCAACGTGTCAGCATGAATTCATGGACACCATATCCATAGTTTTGCCTGTAACTAAAAATGTTCTTGAATTATTTTTTAACAAGTTGTTTAAATATACTATTTTATCACATGAAATGACCTTTTCATTATAAAAGATTTTGCTATCAGAAATATTGTGTATGAATAAGAGTTTTTTAAGCATTTCAGAAGAAAAAGCTGAAAAAAAAGGTTATAAACCCATTGATGAAGAGAAAATAGGAAAATATAATTGGAAAGTTTTATCTTTGTCTTAATTTACGGGTTTTTCCTCATCCTTTTCAACATTTTTTTCTTCATGCTTTTTAGATAAACTTGGATCTAAGATCCCATGTGTTGGCAATTTTTGTCTTACAAAAAAATCATAATGAAAATTCAGAGTCAAAGTAAGTTATTCAGTTATTATTAAAAGTCAAAACAGTTATTCATCATAAATGCATTTGTGGTTTTAATGCTTTTTTGCAGGTACCTCTTTTGAGTGATTAAGGTATAATGAAGATATACTGTATATTATTAAAGGATTTCTATTAATAATTATTTTTACCACCTGAATTTGTTAATAAGAGCAATGAAAAGTTCACTTAAATGAAAAACTATAGCTAAAATCAAATTAGTAAGACTTCTTTAATAAATCAAAATAAACTTCTATTTGTCATTTTTGTTCGGTAGATAAGGAGCAGTTCCAATGAAAGAGTGATTATTAACAAAAAGCAGGCAAGTGACATAATTTCTGAATGCTCTGTGTGCTTCATTTAGCATATGATAAAAGATTTGTCCAAATTCATAATTGCTCTGAGTACAATAGAGAAAGAAGAGGCAATTTAAATAATTAAATTGAAAGTCATTTTTTCCTTTTTCTGTGATGGGAAAATGAAAAACCTACCTAGCCAACAGAGTCATTTTAACCACCACATATTTTCCTTCCAGCATCGCATCTATGACGTGTTGTTTTATTTCTATATTATTAAGTATGTGGGTTCTCCATCCAACACCAATGGGACTACATTCTAACATTCTAACAGCTACATTCAACAACGCCTACATTCTAACTTCTTCAGTCTCTTAGCTATTCAACGGATTGAGGCAAATTTCATTCACTCTCCATGCCACCATGATCACACTGAATTCCTCTTCAGATGTCTCTAGTGAATTCTCTGCACAAATATGTCATATTTTGACGCCACGCCTTTTTTCAAACTCTGAATAATTTATTTCCTGTAAGTAATCCTGTTATGTCTTTCTTTTTTTGTACTAACATGCATAAGGAGTATTAGTTTAAAAAGTTGTTCTCAGGAGTTAATTAACATCTATTGTGCAATTTCTGTTCAGCCTTCTGATAGTACTGAAAGCCACATACATGCAAATAGTATAAACAGTAAATTACTCTCAGATTAGAGCACTTATCCATTACAATTATCAGTGTTTGCATACAATTAGAATCAAATATTGTAATGATGTAAGAGTGGCCCAATCAGTCAAGAGAGATAAGAGGTGAAACCTGTTAGTTTCCCTGGCATTTGCAAGTGTTCTCCAGATATGAAGCTAGGATGAACCTACAGGAAAGATGAAACATGAAAAAGGGAAAAGGAGCATCACCTAATGTCATGAAAATACTGAAAGAAAAAGAGGTGCTTGGCAGAGTTCATTTTGCATTCTTGTTAGGTTATAACTGTATCGAAGTCTATGACCAAGCTAGGTGAGTGAGTGGATTAGGATCCTGGAAGTATATTTAGAAATAACTTGGGTAAGTCTGTAGTGCACTGCATTGCATTAGCTACACCAGAAGTGTCCTGCTTATCTAGATGGAGAGGTACAATCTGGAATGGGAAGTCAGAAGGATTTAAATTCTTCTGTCTACTCCATAAACAGCTACCAACCAACAACCTAAATTAAATAAGCCACCCAGTATACACCAAAGATAGGGTAAAGAAAGCATGGTCTCTTCTATGGCAATAAAATGGCACACCACTTAACCAGACTAGAAAATTTTTCCACCAGAACAGAAAAATAGACATATTTTTCCTCTGTTTAGACCAATGTCTGGTGCTGGCAGAAGATGCCTAGGAAACAGTAAGAATAGAGCAAATGTATAATGGTATTTTCCTTGGAAAATCAAAAACATCAGAAATAAGTTTCCTGAACTGAGGCTGACTTTCTAATTAGTAATCTTAAACAAATTATTCTTTTCCTGAGTTTTTAAATTCTGTAAAATACTAGCATCCAAAATATTTAGGAGTGAATGGGTTTCACTGCTTTATAGCATGTTTTGTGAGGAATCATAGCCTTTATTTTATTTTCACCTACCATTTTCTAGGTTCATTTGCTTGACCTCCATTTGTGTACTAGAAGAGAATGTACAGCCACTTCCTATTTTTGTCCTTTATGATACTACTGATTTCATGGTATTCTCTTTTATCCCAAATCATACCATTTTTTTTCAACCTGAAGAGCCCAAGTCTACACTGTCATTCATCAGAGAAGAAATATTGAAACAGGGATGTCTTTATTTGTGCTGTTTTATAGGGGAATGAAATAAAGCAAAAGTGCTACTAAACATTTACATCTTTTCCTGGTATAACTTCTTTTATCTTCAAAAATTTGTCAAGAAATGCATGTGTTAATTTCCACTAGTACTTGCACAATCTAGCTAAAATACAGATTTCCCATGAGGCTGCTCTTGTTTAGGTGTTTATTTGAGAACAGCTGTCTGAGCTCTGTAGATAAGCAGTTCTGAAGAAAAAGGAAGATCTCTTTGGTAGTGGCTTTTCAATAAACCTCTGGGGCACTTTACTTTAGGGGTTTAGAATGCTAGGTTAATGTGCTGCAGACTGTTGACTCCAGCATAGTGAACATGTGCAGTGCTGCTTGACTCTTAAAAGGCATGTACTTTGTTATGTTGTTTATTCATAAACACTAAGAATAAGCTCTGTGCTGAAATAATTCAGAATTAAACATCTGGTTCCCTTTTAGAAGTTCTTTCCATAGAGACAGCTTCTTTGCAAAAATCTGGCTGTGCCCAAGTGGGTTAATTTTAATATGGCCATTAAGCAGAAATACAGCAGCCTTGTTGCATGTGTCAGATCTGGAAACCTCAGCGAGTGCCTGAGTACTTCCAACACACACATTGCCAACATACAGATTGCCAACAGCCAACTACTCTGCCGTGGAGAGGCACAACCTTCTGCCAAAATGGAGAACCATGGGCAACCTGGATAGATACTTGTATCTATCTAGCAGATAAGGTAAAATCAGTCACAAAAATTATTCATGTGTAAAATGACAGACTGCAGTTAACACCTGTATTTAAACTAACCAAATTTATGGCTGTGAAAATAAACAGTATAGGATGAAGTGATGATATATGAGGCCTAAGAGCACAGCAGAACAGCAGAACCCAATAAAACAATTCAACTCCTGACAAAAATAATCCATCAACAGACATCTGTTGAAAACCTAACTATTCGTTTTCCACACTAGGGTGTTCAGAGGACATGCTATTGGCACATTACTAAATCTTATAATCAAACAGCTGTAGAGGTTAAGGGAATAGCAATGGGGTATCAGGACTCAGTACTAAAATTTGATTTCAAGCCAGACCTGTCTGCTACTGGTTGAGCATTATTTCCACAGTGCAGCCAGTTGAGACAGCAATTGTTTTCTCAATTCACTTCCTGAAGAAAAGAAGCCCAAATTACTTAAGCCAATATCACTGCTGGCCATTCCTGATTTGATCATTAGCATTTTTAGTTTTAAATCTTTTGTGCATAAAGTCCATCTCTATTCTTTTAGTGAATGGAGTAAGGATTGTCTTGTCATACTTGCCTTGCTGAGTATGACAATGACAGATATTCAGGTTTCCACGTGTCCTACACAGACATACACACACAATCTCCCTTTGCATCATCTCTGATGGGCAATGTGGTCTGTTGTAAGAACACCAGCTGAGGATTGCAGGAAGACAGTCTGAATGCTCACATACTTAATGCATTCCAGAGACAGGATAGCTGAGTAAGACCTTCACATGTACTTCTGTGATTAACAGATTTTTTATGCATAGCCAAATTCCCAGCTGCTAATGGAAAGCCTACAAGTACTTATACCTGCTCCACTGTTGAACACATGGGGTTTACAGTTCAGTACCTACCATGGTTTATGGGGCAGGAACTATGTCAGACCTCTCAGTTTGGCACTGGAACGTATACTGTCGTATTAGAGGCTGATTTAAATCAGAAGCCATGTATTTGGACTAGGAGTCATCTGCTAATATTAGGTGATTAATTTATGGTGTACTATTAAGAAAAGGTTCTTCTGTGCATGCTGACTCTGTATACAGGTTCACCTCTCCCTAGTGTTTAAAGTCAGTTGGGTCTTTGAGCTTGGCAAGGGCAATTTCTGACTCATCAGTGTGTATCCTCATTTCTCCTAGGGTTATTTTTCAGCAAAATACTTCCAGCTAGGGGGGACATTTGGATGAATATAGTTGTATTTCCCATTGGCCATTCTGTGCAGTGACCTTTGCTGAAGTTTTGTTGTCTGTCCTCCATTGCATTGCAAGCAATCATGAATAAAGCAAATGTGGTGATCCTTGGCACTGTTTATTTGTCTTAATTAGGTGCTTGCAAGTTACACATCCAATGACTACATAAATACCAAAGCAATGCTAACACTAACATTTTAATTCCTGGTACTGCAACATGTCAGAAAGAAACAAAACCAAAATCCAGTATCATCTGTAAGACAGATAACATTGACTTGCTACTAGGAAAAGAATGTTCATTTGTATGAGAAAAGTGCCTCTTTATCAGGCTCCAAGGTGAAGTGACTTTGGATTCTGATTCATTTTGATGCTCCCAGATAGAGTGAAGTGTCTTCAGATTTAGCCCATGAAGGTAGAGCTAAGTCCATCTGTATTTGACCCTTCTGTTGGGAAATCCTGGTACAAAGATCCTAAATGTTGAACAGCCTGTCAATGCTCAGCTGCACTCATTCATGTCACGTGGTTTTGTTGACTCTCCCTTAGAGTCTGGTGCATAATTAATGTTAGACTCAGGGGAAGCTGCCTAATGAAAAATGTATCATAGAAAACAGATTTCATGAAGAAGAAACAGACTGATCAACTGAATATATACTGTATAGATAATGTGTTGAACTAACAGCTTTCAACAAGATCTATATATCTCAACAAACTTTGTTCATGAGATGGTAGTAGGAAAGCCCTGACAGAATCTGAAGAACAAGTGAGATCCTGAGTGATTGTTTCTTCTCATAAGGCTCTGGCACAGGAACACTCTGGTTCCTTTTTAGCAACGCAACAGCTTCACCTCTCTCCGTGAGAAAACAGATATATTAAGAAGTGGTCTGACAGCTGTAGCACTTTTCCTCTCATTATATTCTAGTGCATCAACAAATAAGTTACCACACTACAGTGACTGCTTCCCACCAGATATATCCTGTCTGGGGTATATCTATTCCATTCATGTATAAACATTTAATGTAGCCAGTGAAGATAGAAGCTGATTCTGATTGCTCTGAATCACCTTCTGAAAGTGCTTATCACTCCCCATGGACTAGAGAAGTAGTCTAGGCTAATTTATCTACCTATATTAAGTTCCTGTCTTATTCCCAAAGAATAATCAACACAAAGTCTGCAAATAATTGTCTGAAACACATGACTCCTGTGATTTGCAAAACAGAAGTAGATGAATGAAGAATCACTGTCAAAACATCCAAAAGTTTAAGCCGGTCCTTTCAAAAAGTAATACCAATGATTCATCAGTGTGACTATTTACATGTTTTTTGGAACATTCTAGGTTTCACATCTGATACACACCATGCAATTAATTCACTCATTCCAGTACCAATCATACTCTTCTCCAGTTTTAAACACTTCATACTGTACATGTTTTCTCTCTTAAAAAGGCTTACCATTCTCCACCATTACCAAGATCCTTTCCAAAACCCTTTTGTCATCAGACTTTCTTTTTCACTAGTTCAGCAACACATTAAAGGAATTAATTCTCTCTGTATAAAATTTTCATGACACATCCTTGCCAAAATTAGCTTTGCATACTGCCCTATTATGTTAATTAGGCTCACCTGGAGTCATGATCTTTGGAAGATTAATAACAAAATTATTTTTTTAAAAACTGTGTGCTTCTCCAAAATATGGAAAGTTAGTATCATTTTGTTTGAGATCATAATGGAGACAAGCATTAGTAATGCAGAATGAACAAATAAATAAAGGAGACAAAAATTTGTGTTGCTCGGCAGAAGCTGAATTAATGTATCTCCTATTTCCTTCCATGACAGTAGTTCCCTTTCATACTCTTGTAATTTTCCTTATCTCAGATGTCTGCCAAATCCTTATGACCTATTCCCACAATGTCATAAGCTCTTGCCTTTGACCTAACTCCATGGCACCCTCTTTCTTTTTCCAGCAAATTAATAAGAGCTCAAGACACTGCACGTTGAAGATGTTCTGAAGTGCACCACCATTTGGATGGCTTACTGCTGTTCCCATCTCCACATGTTTTTCCACCAAGAGAAGCACCAATAAGGCCTCTTCGCTTCCACCTGGGGACAACTTCATACTACATTTGCAGAAAGAAAGTCAATTTAAGAATAAAGTCCTCCAAAAAACTTTGTTGAAATTGGCCTAACTGTACACAACTGCATAAAGAAAACAGACATGAGCAGTCATAAAGTCTGATCAGCTCCCTTCCTTAAGAAACTGACCTCAAAAAAGTCAGAAGGCTTTCTGGTAGCTAATCTCTGTCTATAGAAATTGCAGATTTTTGGTTTAGGAATATTTCTGTACAAAACTGGAAATTTTTGACAACATAATATATTGTTATTACCTCATTGTTTTCACATTGCTATCTACTGTGTATAGCTCTCTTTGGATGATAACATTTTGTCAAAAAAGGTAATGCAGTACCAGGTAAAACTCAGAAATCACTTGGCTTGAGCTATGACATGACAAGTTTCCCATCAAAAGGGTTTAAATTTTTAAAATTCTTTAAGGAGGGTGACCTCTGCTTTCCTGTACATTATTGAAGTGGAAATGTCTTAACCTTTGATATGCTGCCATTTATTTTAGTAATTTGGTAATTTTCCAATTTCCAAATGCATAAATTCATTCCACCTTCCCTTTCTTTTTATTTGGTCAACTAATGACAAAAAAATTACAGCCCTCTAATTTATGAAAACCAAGCAAAGTCTGCTATTTGTCAAAGAAGCCTTTCACCTCAGATATTTTCTTGTGACAATTCCTGTTGATAAGTGCTTTTTAACAATATTTCATTTACCTTATTTCCTCTCCTGATTCTCCTGCATCTTATTTAGCAAAGAGTGGCAAACTAACAGCTTCTATGGAGGCGACTATTTATTTCACTTTCTCTTCAAGAAACTTTGATTTTGAAAATGCTCCAAGGTTGAATTTAAATCCAACTGAAGAAAAATATTTATGGAGTCTGCAACAAAATAAATGGTTAAACTGAAAAAAATAAAGGGAACTTTCAAGTTAAATTTAAGAAAATTATTCTGGAATAACAAAAAATACTTGTTGTAATAATACAAATTTTAGGTATGACAGCTACAGGCTAGTTAAATGGACTTTTGCTGGCATGGAAGTGGAATAACCTCACTGAAATAACTGGAGAAACAAGGTTTCTATATCTCAGAATTTACAGACCAATGCTTTCCAAATATAAATATTTACAGTCATTTTAGAAAAACTCCACTGACTTTAGTCCAATTACTAATTACTATCACAACCCCATATAAAGGTGAAATCAGATAAAACATCTACAGATGTTGAATTGTGTTGGTACTATGCAATCAGTATCGGAGGCATGGTATTTGCCTGAACAAGCAATTCTTTTCTACCTGTGGAATGGTCAGAAATAATGCCAATGGGAGTGGTATTATTGCCTATCGAAGTAAAATTTTCTATCACTAGAGCAGAAGTTTCTAAAGTATGAAGAAACTGATTTCAGAAGAAGTAATTTGTCATCATGCTTTGTGGGAGCTAGTTAGTAAAAAACAGAAAAGCTGTTGATTAGACATCATTTGGTGTTTAAATCATTATTACTTGGTGGGGAACGAGAATATTTGAACATGTTAATGAAACAGATTTATGGCACAATAATTTTTCTTAGGTTGAAAATAGCAGCTTTTGGGACTGTAATAGTTCTCTTTGATTCCTCTTCCCTTTTTCTTAAACCTCTAGAAACAGTAAGATAGCCACCTTGGATTTAAAAAAACAAACTCAAATCCAATACCTGCCATGAAATATAGGAACAAAATGACTAATTTAAAGGACAACTATTGTAACTAACAATAAAATAATAAAGAATTTCTCTGGATAGATTCTTGTAACATATTAGGAAAGTACAATTCCCCTTTCTCCTGTCTTTATTGGTTTGTCCCTACCAGTCAAATTCAGGTAAATATTCACAAATTCTTCTTTGATTAATTTTCCAGCTATTTCACTTGGGATGGAAAGAAGTCCCCTCTATCTATAATTTCTGGAACCAAACAATTTTTTCTTTGCAATCCAAAAGCACTGTGCAGCTGTCCCCAGGATAAATCTCAAAATGTAGGGCTACAGCACAAAATCTGTGCACTCAAAAGGCTACTTTTCTTAAATTTTTAGCCAGTGGAATGACTCCCAGCTGTGAGATATAATTGCTACCTTTTATAAAAATCCTGTATAGTATATAATATTTTATATATAATAGAAAGTGTTTATTCAGCATGATGCCTTCTAAAATTTCTCAAATATTATGCTGCTTGTAACCGTACCAGATTGGTTTCTCATTTCCTCTCTGATATCCCTGCTTATTATATGTTAGAATAAATCACTCCGTGAATTTAAATTTTAAGTCCTAGCTATGAGTGACTGAATGTTAATGTTTTTCCCAGGATCATGCAATTGTTTCAACATGTGGTGTATTAAAATCTGTAGACAATTTATCCAAACAGGAAAGATATTTACTTGATTTTATGTCCAATCTCTTCACTGATAGGGGGGCTTGAATTTCTTCCTTACAAATTTTCTAGTAGAAAGAACTTTGATGAAACATAAAATGAAACTATAATTTCTTCTCATGTGCGAAAAAGATCCCTTTGTAGTGCATTGGAAATCAATATGTCAAGCTGTGGAACACATTCAGAGAAATGATAGTTCAGGAAAAAGTTCTTCAGCAAAATTGATTTAATTGCCAAAGAACATTGTTGAGGACAAAATAACTAGGACTGTAATAACGTGACTTTTATAAGGCCTAATAAAGCATAACATTATCAATTCAGGGATGATAGGAAAGAACTAGCTTATCCTCAAAACTGGAGTAACAGACAGGAGTGATACGACTACAGAGTAGAAGGTTGCTCACAGAGGGACTGTGAGCTGATAGCTAATAATTCCAAAATGAAAAAGCATGAGAATGAGGACTGATGTTTGAGGGACTGGTTATCCATATGATGCAGCTATGCAAACATACACAAAAGAATGTATCTAGGCAAAAAATACTGATGCAGTTCCCCACAGATGAAAAAGCAAATTATAAAGCAAGTATAACACTTCTGGTTTCTTATTTTGACAACAGTGTTTCTCCTAACAACAACATCTGCTCTTCATCTGAAATATTACCTGATCTAACAGAAATATAACTTCTTCAGATTTAAAATTATGACAGTAAATAACAATTGTCCCAGAATCCATTGCCTGCTCTATTAAAACCTATATATTGTTTGCTGAAAAGTCACCCAAAATTTTTCATGTGATTTAGAATTCAGTTCCTGGGGGCAGAGCAATTTGATCATTGAAATAAATCACAAGAAAACCAGTTTTATTCACCCTGGCCACATATTTCATGTCAATTTCCCCTTTGTGGGTTTTCACAACATCTTTCCTAACATGTATTATTCAGTTATTAGCTATAATTAAATCCAAGCCCAATCTAAGTTCTCTAAGATATGAACCTGTCCTTTTTGACCTCCTGAAACTAGAAAAAACCATTTTCAAAATGAGGGAAAACAGCACTTTATTCAGAGCGAAACGAGACTCTACATTTGTAAGTCTCCCTTAAAAGTGCACATTAAAATTGCTAAGACTGATGAGAAAAGAGGATGAAAGTTAACTTAAATAATTAAACATACCTAGGGCATCTCACCTATGTGTTGCACTGACTTTCAAAGTAGTTACTTGTGAAGAGCCTATCACAAAAGAAAACTGGGGTCACTGTGACTTCATGTCCTCTGTTGAAAAATAAATAATTCAACAGGTAATTTCCTGTCTACATTGTGAAAAATATCCATCGAAACAGTGGAGAAATGGGGAGACATCCAGTGGTGAACAGAGATTTTTTGCTTTTCTCATGAGGGAGATTAAAAAAAAAACAAATTTACTCCAGTGAGACAGTCTCAGGGTTTTAGTAAGGACCTTGCTCTGTTTTATTCTCTCCCAAAATGTGCTATACATATGACATTACCAGAAAAAATACTCTTTCCACTTTCCTCATGAAAACTCATACATTCCCTATAAATCATTCAACAGGCGAACAATTCAGTGCTGCTTCCTGGCATCAAACTATCAACTCTTAACCTCCAGTTCCTTTGTTGCTTGTGGAGACTTGTTTTGCAATGCTATTCATAGCAAAGGCAGAAACAAGTGAAATGACCCATTGCCTCTAGTGTCGAGGCCGAGGACAGCAGATTATTCTGTACCTTCTAGATATTTCATATTCAGATGGGAATGAGATATCTTTAGCTCGAGGGAAGCATAGGTGTATGTCAGTAGCAGCATTCTGGAAGGAAAATGAAGGCACAGGGCAGGCAAGAGTGAAAAAGAGAATGATGTTTCATTCCTGCCAAGTGACGAGTTCACTCTCTTCATGCATCAGTAATTCCTATTCCAGATTAAAACATGAAAGCGGATGGATAGCAAAATGGTAAAATTGGCATCCAGGCAGCAGGTGATGCACAAGGCACTAAATAAGAACAACCAGTTCTTGATTCTGCTGGGTAAAAATTGTATGGTGAGCGTATTTCTAAGGTCCTTTGGGGCAAATGGTCTGTTAAAATCCCCAAACTTATAAAATCCTGTTTGTTGATATTTATCTAAAACTCCATGTTTTCACTCCCTAACGCATCAGGCCCACGGCAAGAAAGCACTGGAGAGACAGAGATCTCTCTGTTGTTGGTCCTATATCAAAGCACTGCCATGCAGAGCACATGAACAGTAGAAGCAAGGTTGTTTAACAGAGCCTTTATGTGTTTTTCCTACTGGTAGTTACATAAACACGTAGATAGGAATGTTTCCTACAATTTAAGCTCAGATCTTGCTCCACATTTCTAACAAAACGAAGAGCTCACATAGGTCCATACAATTTTCTTCAGGCTTATCAGTGATTTTGTGATAGGAAATCCTTTTGTCTGAAACTGCACTATTTGTAAGATTTATGGCATTTTAATTACATTTTTACTGTCTTGTTTCTTCTGAGCTGAAATTCTGCACAATAATTGAGGGAAAAGGGTTGTAAATCTTGAACTTAGCTTCTAACAATGCTTTTTTTGTCTGGTTTTCTTTCTGTGTTCCTTGAAGACCCTGTAATTAGTCCAGCATTGGATCTTCAGTGTAAAATAAGAGTGTGACAGTTTCTGGTGATGAAATATTACCAAAAAAGCTGCAGAATGGAAAAATATCATATTTCAGTGACTTTGCTCACTGTTATGCCTAAACCTGTGAGAGCACAAAGGAAGCATGAGCCTCTAGATATTTAATAACCTTTTAGATCCAGAAATACACCTTCTCATGGAAATTCTATCCCAGGCAACTCAAGCAGAAAGCTTTTAGCTGAGAAAAATACACCAGCTCCATTCAAAGAATTTTGTGTGATGAAATGAACATTTTCTCAATGAAGAGGATGGGACTGTAAAAGATATAAATAAAGAGTCATGTACAAAGTTTCTTACACTATTAAACACTCATGCTTCTGAAGAAAACCTTCAAGAAATCTTGAGGACAACTACTTAGAAAACTGTCAACACATAATGGAAACCAAAAGAAGGCTATCACTAACCTTAGACAGCATTAGAAGAAGAATTCTGAACCAGCCCTTCCAAAAGTTATATTGTGAGAGGAAAAAATAAAAAACCCCAACAAAACAACTAGCTGCCTTTAAGATGAAATTTAATAGGTTTATGGAAAGGATTTTATGCTGAAGTCATGACCATATCAAGACAGTAATTACCATGATACTATCTGTCACAGTTTCATGTAAATTTTGACTCTCAATGCTTGGACAAAATATTTGGGCAAACTCCTGACACTATTTCAGAGATCCTGAGACTACAACTATCCTCCAGGAGTTTGTAGAAACCTGTAAAAGTGCATCAGGTGGCTATCCAACACGGAAGAGAGGTTGTGCTTCATTTAACATGTCCATCACCACACGGACCTCTGTAAGTCAGGACCCTGTCAGGCAGCTCCTGACTGCAGTGCCCTCTGTGGGCAAGGGGACTGTTCAGAGGCAAGGGGTGGAACACGTGTCCTTCTGACAACAGCAATAACAGATTGGCCTGAGGAAACAGAAGATGCTTTAGAAAAGCTGGTCTGATGCCAACAAATTAAACAAAATCCTCTGTAGGTCCTACTGTGTGGAGAGTACAAATACAGAAACATTAGTATGTGCACTCCAGGAAGATATGCTCTGAATGAGCACAGACTTGAGTTCTGTTATATTTTCAGTGTCCAGACAGTTGCAAAGTAAAAATCATTGCAAAGTCTGAGCTAAAACTAATAGATATTAAATGCATGACTAAAGAAATAAGCCCAACTACACAACTAAATGAGAGTGAAGGACAAGAAGAAACTAGATCCCATCCTCTATAGTGGCTCTCTGATTTTCTAATATTAACAGTGAACTAGCTTCATTCCTATTTGTCTCTTTGAGTCAAAAGTCCCAATATTCTCTTTGCTGTCTGTTCCTTCTTCTTTCCCATAGGCAGCACTTTGATCCCTTTCAAATCAAACATCAGCCAGCTACCCCTTGGCCTCAAACCCATCCTTATCTCACTAATAGATGCAGTTGTTGTGGCTGGGTTGGGTGTTCTGCATGGATACAACTGAAGGTCACAGGCTGGACCACTATCACCCCAGACCTATGTTCATATAAGACAAAGCAAATGCTGATAACACCTCATCCACAGAAATGGAAAATGCACTGTGTCCTTGCTGAAATTCTCCTCAAGCAAAATATGCAGAAACTAGATAAATTAGGATGAAGACTCTGAGAAAAGCAAGCAGTTCCTACTACAGCTGCTATAAAACGTATTTATTTGTTAGAGAATTTTTCAATTACATATCTGTAGAGAAAACTAAGATATTAGAAGAAAATATTTGGGTTTTAACTTCCAAAATTTTCCAAATTAACTGTTATGATATTTTCTAACAAAACTCTCATGTTTTTCTGCTTTGAAATAACTTTGTTTTTAAATTAGACTTAATATAGTTGATCTAGGCACAATCAATTCTTTTAGCTCTTGGTGAAAATTTTATAGATTAATGTAAAATACAATTTATTTGAATCAAAGACACTTTGGACTTCCAGTTTGCAAAGTCTTAGATTTTGATGCTTTATTCTAACTTAAAATAGAAAACTTTTTTTTTATTCTTAAATCAATTTTCAAGTAAAATGAGAGAAGCTCTCATTTCCTCCTTAGGTTGTCCTTGTAGCTGCAATTTAGAAAGAAATTGCATGTAAAAAAAAAATCTCCATCTGTGTATTATTCAAGTTATGGCTACTGGAACAATTGTGTTCCAGATTTCAAGTTACTGAAAGATGTATTATTTTATTACCCAGACAGGGACTTTTACTGAGATGCATGCTTCAGTTTCTTTTTCAGTCTTTGAGAATGGCTGCTACATTGTATATAAACCTGGAAGAAAACAAACAGCATGTTTTCCAAATAAATCTCACTCAGCTGAAAAGGGCCAAATAGAAGTTAATCCAATTACTTAATGGTTGTCTCCTTTGGCCTATTCCTTCAGGCATCTGTGCTTTTATATATTCTGCTTCTCTCTGATAACATGATTCTTTGAAGTTCTTCCCTTCATAAGGGAAAAAGTACTTCATTGTTCTCTCCAAACAAAATCTTTTTATGGAGGAATAGAAATATGGTCAAAAATTGTGCATGTAGCGTTGAAATTATTCGTTTAAATCAAGTACTTAATTTTCATTTAGAGTGAGCAGACCACTGCTCTTAAATTTGTTTGACTTATTCTTGAGGCCAGAACTCTTACTGAATTAAATATATAGTGGGAATAGCACTGAAAATTTGATCAATAACATTAATTGATTTGATTGATAACATTAACGTTTGACTCCAGTAAATACTTTACTCCAGAGAAAGCAGGATAAATAGCAATAGGAGTCAAATAAATATGTTTAATAGAATTTTAATTTAATGAGAACAAAATTTAATGAACTGGATGTAAAAGTTTTCAGCATTCCTGCTTCAGGGAAATTAAATGTGCTGACTCCTGCTAGGATTATCCCTCTGGAAGTTTAATGTCCAGTCAGTAACCCGCACAAAATGATAACTGTCCTAGAGGGAGGGAGGGCAGCAAATGAACAGTGAATGAGATGGCTGGGACATATAATCTTTGGAATCCACTTGTAACTTGTGAAATAATCATTCTTCTGCCTTTATGACATGCCAGGATGTTCATAGCTGGAGTACTCAGAACCAGACCTCCTGTGCAGATGCACAGCACTCCTCTCTCATCTTCTCAAACATCCTTGCTAGTGATTTCTGGCACTAGCTGAGGTGGGCACTATTATTACCCAGTCAGCCTGACTCAGTATTTCTCTCTCCCTGCAATAACATTACAATATTTTTGCTATAGACATTGTCTAGAACAGCTTCTGCTTGACAGTATATTCAAACACAAAAATAAATCCTCTTCATTTTTAAATGAAAATGGAAAACTTCCTTCCCCTGTGTGTTTTTGCTGTCATTCATTCAGACAGCAAAATTTTAAGTTATAGCAATGGAACTAGGAATACAGAAAACAAATTAAAAATAATCACTGTAAAATCTGGGGATATGGACTGGATGACTAGACTACAAGATGGATGAATCACTTGATGGACTAAAAACTTGCTCAAAGTTGAGACCAAAGATTCAAACTTCAACAAAGATAATTTTTAATGCCTTGGGACAGAAAAAGGAAGTGCAATAGTACAGGCTAACGACTGGCTGGCTTCAGAAAATACATGTTAGAAAACAAGTTAAATATGAGGCAGCAGTGCATCCTTGCAGTGAGGAAGGCTAACAGCATGCTGTGCTGCATTAACAAGTGTATGGTAAGGGAACTGGGGAAAATGGTTATTCCCCTCTTCTTGATGCTTTTGTGGAGGTATGTGCTGTCCTGTCCCCAGTATTGCCACCCCAGGACAAGAGGTGTGACTGGCAGACAGGCCAGAGGAGGGTCAGTCGCATGGTTGAGGGCTTGCATGTGGAAAGGCTGAGGGAAGAGGTTTTTTTCAGCCTGGAGACAACTAAGAGTAAAGACCGACTGTAATCTTCCACAACCTAAAGTGCAGCTATTTTGCCTTTTCTAAGGCAAAACAAGGGTCTCCTCAGAGGTCCAATGGTCACAATTTCCAGTGAGGGAAAAAAACAAAACCACCATCAGAGTGGTAACCATCAGAACAGGTGCCCAGAGACACTGTGTAAGATCCATCCTCAGAGATTTTCAGAATTTCACTGGATAGTTCCTGAGTAAAATGACATAATTTTGACAACAGTTCATATCTGCGCAGGAGGTGGTACCAGACCACCTGCAGAGCTTCCTCCTAATCGTAACTGCCCCGTGAGGCCCCCAGACTAAATTCCAGCTGTGGTCCTGCTCTGTATTGAATTAAATTCCTACCAGAGTAAATCACCAGCAAGGTCATAGCTGATCTATATGGCTTCTTACTCATTGCACAGGAGTTGTGAAACACATAAACCAGAGGATGTTCCTTCAAGGGCTTAGCAAGGGTGATTTACCTAAGGTCATGCAAGTCTATGGGAGATCTGGAAACAGAACTAAACACAGCTTTCCAGCCAGCTCCCTGATTAATCAGCTATCCATTCGCAGTATGGTAGCTGCAGCTTCTACAGAAACAGGCCTGTTGAAGGGGTGCCTTCCATCTGCACACCAACACTTTTTACTCAGTCCAATAGTAATTAAAAATTTTAATCTTCAGTTAACTGGAAACTTTACAAAAGAAACCCTGATGCTACGCCCAGTTCTTCTTTGCCTTTGACTATGCATTTTTGTTCTTGGCAAAAGGTCAGAAGCATAACAGTAATGCATTCATATCCCCTTTGGCAGAGGTGTTATTTTGATTCAGCAAACTGTTATGATCTTAGATGTAAACAAAAGACTCCAACCAAGTATCAGAGAAAGAGATAAAAATTATGGGATGGTAAAATTTTTCAATTCTGCTTTTTTTAAAAGACTATGCAATTACTAAGAATACATAATTTTAAATACAACCATAAAATGACAGAATTATATAAAGAACAGTTGGAAGCAACCCTGAGAATATCAGTTAGCCCAACTCTAGTAGGATCAATTATCCTTGTGTCATTCATGAAAGACATATGGCTAAATTGTTTTTAATATCTCCAGCAATTAGGATTTTACAACCACTGCAGATGCCTGCTCATACAGTGCAAAGCTATGACTAGCAATGTCACTTTCTCTCATAAGGAGGAAGTGTTTCCTAATGTCCAACTTGATCATTTCTTAATGAAAACAAAGCCTATCACTGTTCCTTTATCTGCCAAAAGCTTGGAAAAAAGTCTATCCTCTCCTTTTTGTAGCAGACTTCCATATGCCAAAATTCTATGACATTGTCCCAAATATCTTCTATTCTGTCTTATCCAGATCCAGTCTTTTCAATATTACCTAAAGGCCGCCTTTTCCAGAGATTCTCTGGACTTTCTCATGCCTTTCTTGAAGTGTAACAATCACAGCAATGTAGCTCATCAAGACAGGTCGGAGAGGAACAGAAATCCTGTGGGCTGCATTGCTGATAATACGTCCCAGACACAATGTTCACAGCTGCACAACCCTATTAATTTATGTTCAGTTTGTGGCCCACCATGTACCAAATTCTGTCTCAGACCTAGTATTTCTTCCTGTTTCTGTTTTGACTATTTTTCATACCTGCCATTAAGCTTCATCTTTGTTTTTCAGACCAAATTGTGAAGATCTGTCTACATACCTGCTGTGTTTCTTCCCTATTAGTTTCTTCTCTATTAGTGTTTATTCCCTGTTTAGCTATTAACCAGAAACTTTTGGGATATACTTTGTACTTTCAGTTACCAAGCATCTCATACATGCAAGAAAATACTTTTTCGTTTCTCCCTTATTTGTCCTCCCTGCATACTAAAGCAATTTTTGTTCATATTATAGTCATGAGTTATCCCATCTCTGTTATGCTGGTTATTTCACAGCAGTGATGAGATTAAGTTTTTTGCATTAATATATAGATGCCTATATTGTATCTATGATATGTAGTCTAGAAAGCTTTGACAGGTTGACCAACTATACCCATTTTTATTCTTTCTAAAAAAAACCTTTAGGGACTTACTGGCTACTAAGAATAATCCTTTTGTATCTAGAACCCTGTTGTTTGTATTTAGCTTGGATCTTGTCAGGTGTCACTGCTGATGCAGTCTGACACCCCTCCTTCCTAAATCAGAAAGAGAACAATTTAGGATAATCTAGGTTGGTGAGGTAATTCCCCATTTTTCTGAGGTGGATTTAATTTGTCAGTGGATCACTGAACTTCATTTCCTGCTGGAAGGACCAGAGCTCACGCTCTTGATGAATAATAAGATAGTCAAAATTTGAGTTTCAGTTACAAAGAAAGTAATTACACATGCAAATATGTCAATTACTTATGGAAATTACAGGTTATATGAGTACCTGTTCATTTGCATGCACAATTACCCAAACTGAAAAGGAAACTGTGACAAATTTAATGTGTCAATTGGGTGTGCAGTCAGGCATTAAGCTAACTCATGCCTAATTGGGCACGCTACATTTTGAAAATTATTTTCCCAGTTTTCTGTTTGCCTTTAACATTTTGGGTGAAGGCTCTATAGTAATTCTTTCACAGTTATAAAACTGAACAAAGGGTAATCACAGCTGTCCACAAAGAACACACAGAAGCACTGCCTGTAAGCTTTTTTCTTTTTTTTTTTTCCAATTCAGTCTTTTCTGAAAATTATACAAGGTCCAGGCCATGATGTTGGTGTTGTCATTAATCAGTTTACAGACTCCATTCCACAGAAATCTATTAAATTCCTGAAAACAAGTCAACACCAACAGCACCAACATGCAGAGATTATAACTGATTTTCTCTCAGTTTTGGAACCTATGGATTGAACTACATACACCTACATAAACCTACATACAACTACATAAACCTATGGATTGCTCAGCAGGAAGCTACGTTTCTAACTAGGAGGACATGTAATTTACTGGGGACCAGAATTTCAGTGACAGGCAAATATAGATATTTGTGGATGCCTGATTTATGTGCATGTGTCAGCTGGGTAATCACAAATCAGGTATCTGCCCACATACCTGCTTATATTGTGAGTGGCTCTGCACATAGAAAAACAACTGATATAGGTATACAGATCCACCTCTAAATCAGACATGGGCTAATACTTGGGGTGCAGTACAAGCACTCACATTCATGTTAGTCACAGATAAACTGGCTGAAAATTGCTGAAGAAGATTCTCATAATAAAGCTTGAAAAGATTTCAGGAGGAAACAATAAATGTAAAATAAGTCTCATGAAGATAAGTAATTGTAATTCTATATGTATAGCAGCAGCTTGCAATAAGATTTTATTAGTCAGAAATGAGACTGTGGAGATCCTGTGAAAATTCTTTTTAAATGTAAGCCCAGTACTCAATAACAGTTATAAAAACAATTAGTACATGTGGAACTATAAAGAAAGGAAAAGGGGAGAAAACTGTCATTGAAAAAAAACCTTGTGCATTTATGTCTCACATGGTGTGTGTAGTTCTGGACACCACATAGAAATCACACAGCAGATATCAGAAAATGATAAAGTAGAATTAGAAGACACGCTGAGAAATGTGACAAGAATTGACAAGAATTTTCAGAAGTACATTATGGTCTCTGAAGACCAATTGCATAGAGTAGGACGCCTCTTAAAATTTATAAAGACATAATCAACATTTATACAATTATTTTTTAAATTAATAAAAACATCATGGAAAACATGAATAGGAACTATGCTATACTATTTTTCATAAAATGTAAGAAAAAGGGCACACAATGAAATTATAGACAGGAGGTTTAACAAAAGGAAGGAAGTTTTATGAGGTATTCAATTAAACTGTGAAACCTTTTGCCATAGGATGATTTGGATAGCATAAATAGGTCCAGAGATTTTTGAATAAAACTTGGAAGTTACACTTGGGTATTCTAAAATATGATGTTGAAGATGTCACTCTACTTCACTAAGCTTCTAACCCCAAGTGCCAGAAGTGGAAAGAGAATCAGGAGAGGTGGCATTCTGCCCTTCCTGTTTCTTGTAGTCTTTTCCTAAGCATGAAATATTGCTTACCATCAGAAACAGATACTATTGGACTGTTGACCTTGGTCCATGTGGTTGTATTCATAATACATGCCTTGATCCTTTCCTTGGGAACTTCTATCTATTTGCATTTTTCCTGTTATGTGTTGTTCTTTTTTTCACCTTGTTCTCAGGTTTGTTGAACTGCAACCTACTTTTTTCTGACCATTTCTCCAATTTGTCAAGATCATGATATTTAAATCTATTTCCTCTTATCTTCTCTAGTAATAATGATTACCTGAAGGAATGGCTGATGACAGTAACACAAAACCTTTGAACACCTGCACAATTAAATTACTTTATAGATCATAAAACTGACTTATGCCATATACAAGGGAATTATAGCGTTTTAAAATTGTGATATATGTGTCAGGATAGATCTGGAAAGACAGAATTTTAGGGTTCCCAAAAGTCTATATGATTTTCCTTGTAAGTGGTTATTTTGCATAATATCACTATTAGTATGGAATATCCTAAGAGTTGTTTCTGGCTTATTAAAATTTATAAGATTGGTGCAGCTACTGCTCTCAGTTTGTAGGCACACATTAAATTAAGACAAGTTTAAAAAAAAAAATGTTTAATGTGATAGTATTTTGAATTATTTCATATTACACTTTCAAGGCAGATTTTCCTTCTACTACCAAAAGGTGATACTTAGAGGCACGAAAACCTTAGTACACTGAAAGCCTGTCCTTAGGCTGAATACCCCAGAGTTCATTATTTTCACTCCCGGCAGTAGGGTTGGGAAGGCAAAGAGCTGATAAGTGCAATATAATGTTGCTCCCTCTGAAGACTTAAAAGTATATTGATGCTAGCAGTCCCCTGCTAAATGACAGCTCGACCAGCGGAAATCTACATTTGCCAGGCTTAGATTGGGGTCTGCACATGCACAGTCCTAGACTAGAGCCTGTGCAGATATCCTTTCAGGTATCCAAAGATGGATTGCACAAAGGAAGACTTGTGAGACATCTAAATCATTCAGAAACAGAGATGGAAGGAAGGAGAGGAAGGACAAAATTAGCACTTTATCCTGGTTTGCACCGCTTTCCTGTCCTGCTCTGCCATCTTTCTTTCAGAAGATAAGGAAGAGCCAGTGGGTTTTTTTTAAAGTATGTCTGGAACAGAGGGTCTGCACAGCCACTCAAGCTCCCACTCCCTGTTTTCAATAGTGCAGTGTACTAAGACCTCTCTCTAACCTATGATAAATAATTTGAGGAGCAATGTATTCAGGGAAGAAACTGCCAGAAGGAAAGGAGCAAGAAGAATCTTCATTCCCTTCCCCTGGAAAGGCTACACCTTGTACTAACTCACTTTTCATGAACTTACCTGAAAGAAGACTCTGCCTGGGTTAGAGGTCACACTCATGGTTCTAAATTCCCTCAGTGAAATTAGCCCTGAAGAAATATTTAACTACTTTCCTATTTAAAAGATATCTTGACTCAGATTCTGTAACTCAGTCCCCAAGACTGATGTAGCTATGGTTTTCTTTTCTTAGATTTTTAAGTTGTTTGACAAAAGTAATTGGTAAAGTCTGCCTGTCATGAGGTGTTTGATTTAGTGCCACATATAAGTCTTATTACAAAATTAGTCTCTTATATACCAGTAGAGAACACATTAAATGGATTAAGAATGCACTAATTGGCAGATGCCCAAATGTAGCTGTCAATGGAGAGTTATATTGAAGTGAGGAATATTCTAACAGGACGATCCCTGTACAGGGATTAATTCAATAATGTTTTATTAATGCTCTCTAATAATACACAATATCACTGTTGGTAAAATCTGTGCATGACACATAGATTGTCAGAATAGCAGATAATAATGATGAAGACATCTAACTTATCAGTCTGGGCCCTCTCAAATAAATGATCTTTCTAAATGCCAAATATCTCTAGACAAAAGTGTCTGGACTGTGCCTGTGAAATTAAATACTGCATATGAAACAGGGACTTGGTGAGAACCACACAGAATTAGCAACTGAGCGTGAGCTTCTAGTGTGATGATGAGATGAAAGGGGGCTAATGAAGTCACTGTCAGTATGCAAACAGTGGAGCAGAGGTTGGGGACAAGAGGGTACTTTGTTATGTGACACTAGTGAGGTCAGCACGAATACTGGCCGAGAAATTTCCAGCAATTGCTACTATCTTCACACACAAGCAGCAACCTCGCTCACAGTCTGTTGCTCATCACATCCAGTTTTCCTGTGTCACATCTTTTGGATAAAGCCTATGAGTTGTTTCAGGAGTGGGAGAGAGCTGTGAGTGCTGGGCAGCAAAGAATTGCTGAGCTTGCAGCCCCTTTCCCTCTGCCTCTGCTCCTTCATACTCGGCATCAGCTCTGCCCAGTGCCCCATCCCAGCAGAATGAAGCAGCAGACTCAACCCCATATCTATGCTTCCCCACAGCCTTATAACTTTCTTCATTCCAATCAAAAAACATGCAAGTATTTATCTCACCAATGAGGCCTGAGGTATGGCTGCATGTTTTTGGACATTTGGACAGGCATAAATCAGTTTACCAGTCTGAAAACAAACCAGTGGGAGGCACCAAGTCAGAATAACAATTTAATAGGGAAATTAAAACAAAAAAAATAAAAGGGAAGAAAACACTGGGTTAAACTGACAGAGTCAGGATACAACCTGACTCCCTGTTAGTCAGGGTGGTGGTAGCAGTGCGATAAGATGGTGGCTGCAGTCCTCCTGAAGTGGTGGATGTGGTTGTGTCAAAGCAGCGATCCTGCAGGAGGGTCTGCTCTTCATCAGAAGGTCCAGCAGTGGCTATGTAGCTCCTGTCCTCTGGGAATCCAGTGGAAATGTTGTCTCTGGTGTTCAGAATCTCAGATTATATCCAGGATGGAATGCTTGGTTCCTCACTCTGGGTGGAGCATCTCACAATGGGGTAATGAGTCATGAGGCCAAGTGTTGATTAGGCTCGTTAACAGAAGATAGTCTGGAGGGAGTTATCTCTGAGTCATGTGGCAGGACAATGATGGGCCATTAACAGCAAGATAGTCTGGGGGGAGGAGGCAAGGAAACACTGCCCCACCTGATTTCAACAGCTCATGAGGATGGTAATAGAATACACTGCAACCCAGGACAATCAGATATGCATTTTTTTCAGCAAGACCAATCTTTGCACACCCATCACATTCTTGATATTTAAAAAAATATTTATTTTTATATAGTAAAACGATAAGGTAAAATCTTTATAAATCTTCAAATAAGGTTTCTAACAATGACAAATCTAGACCCACAAGATTTCTCGGCTTACTACAAGCCATATAAAAAATACATTACAGATTTATGCTATAAAGACAACTTTCCCCTTCCTCAACATGTTCTATTCATCAGATTACACAGCTGAAATAAGCATATATAAACTACTATTGTTGACTAAGAATATAACAAGTTATTAAATATACATCTGCCATCCTTGGAGTCACAGTGCTACTGAAGATAAAGATTCAAGCTGCTTGGACAATACAGAAATGTCTAATAAGGTTTTTGATGTTAAAACTTCCCAATTAACTAGTTTAGACTACTCATACTAACATTTCAGACTCATACATAAATAATACATCATTAGATAAATTAGTCTTGTTACTCTACTAACTGGAACCTTTTTTTCCATTAAATGAACTTATGCCCAATGTCAAAATACTGTTTTGAAAATTTTTAGGTACCCATCCAAAAGTATACCTGCTTTCTGCTTGAATATGTAATGTTTAAAACACTCAGTAAATACCTTCTTAAATATTAAAATATCAAATTTTGAAAAATACAGTAACATGGTCCTTATACTCTCTCTCATGCACTCGAATTTGACAGGAAGGTTCCTTCAGATTGTCCCTATATCAGAAAAGGAAAATGACCCCTGACCAGCCCATATGTGAGAGCAGGCAGACACATGCCTTCAGACTAAGCACACACTCTTGTGTGCTTCCTAAAGCAGACAGAAGAGAAGGACCTTCTCTACCCAGCTGAAAGGGGGCCTTGCCTTCACATCCAAAGACTGAGAGGAGTGTTTGCAAGTTATGATCACAGTGAAAACTAAAGATATGTCTGGAAATAAAATGTCTATCACTCCTTAAAACAGATGTTTTGAGTTGTCCTTTATAGCCTCCAGTTCTTCAAGGAGCTCCATACCATCCAAGCTGGAGACTGAAGCTCTAGCCTTCTCTTCTCACTAATGCCTTTTGGAGACACAATACAAGAGACCATGCCCTGAAGCAGAAGGTTGCAATGTCATAAGGGATGGGGAACATAATGCAGACCTTCTCAAAGGAGGCCCTGAAGCTGCAGTCCGAAGTGCCAATATCACCTAAATCTGATCTGTCTCATAAATTCTTCCTCCCCTTACTTTTACAATTGCTTTTTTTTTTAAATGAATAATGCACCAATCCTTTAGCATGAAACCAAGCTAGCTCCAAATCACACCAAGCTGATTCCCCAGAATCCCAGAGGAAAACCATGATCAATATACGATGTCTTTTTGCAAGAATTTAAACACAGTAGGACTACAACCAATTAATGTATTTTAGAGGCACCAGCCATCCTAAATCATTGGTAAACACAAGTCCAGAAGATTAGACTGCGGCAAAACCTAACAGCGAGGTGCAATAGATTGCTATTATTAAAGTTTCCAGTGGGTTCCCATGGAAGGAGTGATTGATTTGCAGTAAAAAGCATTGGATTCACAATAGGAAAGCTACCACCTGCTTCTGTGTAAGAAAAAGTATAAAGTAGTTTGTGTGCAGCTTTCCATTCTCCTGCTGTTAATTCTTTAAATTACCTTTTAACTGCTACTGATACCACTTCTTTTTCATTCATTAGTCTTAGGTGGCCTTATCACAGAATCCTCATAACAAGAAAATATCCTTCAAAGCTTTATAGTAAACATTGTCACCATTCAACACTTCATAGAAATGTAACTGGATAATGATACAACATGTACAGCAGATGTATAGACAATTTCATGGCTGGAGCCAGAAGAATGCAGTATCATGATGTACAAGAGGGTAAGAGCTATTCCATGAGTTACAAGCTCAGACAGTTCATGGAATGACAGAGAGAAGGGTTTTTTAAAATTACTAAGAGGAGCAAGTTGCCATTCTGAAATAAACTCAGGCCACGGAGAGTTCTGATTTCTATTGAGATGGATACTGCCAGGCCATACTTGGTTTTCAGGCTCCCAAATTTTCTGATGCTGCACTCAGTCATTCAGAAAAAAAATCGCTGAAGTCAGACACACCAGCAATACACAGACTTTGGCTCTAGTAATGTAGCCTGTGTTTTTTGAAGGAGAGCCATACATGTTGGTTCATCTCCAGCTTCCTGTGTCTGCACAGCCTGCAGTGCCTCTGGCTGCTTTCAATACCCTATGGCAAAGGGTGGGTGGCTGCTTAGAGACCTACTAAATTTGAGAGCAGGTTCCAACACTGGAGAGAGTAAACCTCCAACAGACACATCGAGATAGACATCCTAATACATTAAATACTTTGCTGTCATCCCTTCTCTCACTTCCCTTTTACTCTTTTGCCTCCTTTAAATCCTGCACATACGAGGTTAGTTGTCTTTTTAAATTACAGAACAAGCGAGTGCCAAAATAATTTTCTTCTGACTGCTGCAAGCAGCAAATAACAATCCTTCCTTTGCTGACTGGTAGGTCAAGAGAACCAGAGCTGCATCTCCACTCCCTGTTCCCACATGAGTCAATGTTCAGCCAGTGCCCAAACTCACAAATTCATTGGTCAGAGTAAAGGTCTGAGTTATCGACATCTCCCAACCAAATTACAGTAAATGCAATCCCAAGTGAATTGCACTGCTAATTCTGAAGATTTCCTTCACTCTGTGAAAAAGAGTAATTTGTAATTCAAACATGTGGTAAGTTCCAACTGCTCCACTTAAAACAGCTGTGGATCTCTGGGTTGTGATACCCCCTCAGCAAAAGGACAGTGAGACCTCAGAGCGAAGCCTCCGAGAGAAGCTTTCGGGTCTCCATTGCTGTTTGAATAGAGGCTGATTTTTTCAAGTAAGAGATTTAGCTGACCACAAAAGAAGTATTCTCCAGATTCATAGGCAATGAATCCTTGGATCCAGCACAGGACCCTATGATTTTGAGATTTTTTTTTTTTAAGGAAAGCAGAAGAACGTCAAACTGTAGTACACACCCATCGGATAAGCTAATTTAATGTTCAGTATGAGTTGAATGTAAAGAGGCACAATTTGTTAAGAGACACTGCAGTGTCTTTTATTGATCCATCACCATGCAGATTAGTTGTTCATGAAGCCTGAACTTATATGACTCACACTTCTGAGGATTTGAATATTCACCATAATAAAGATCAACGTGGGAAGGTTTCATGCCATATCAGAGTCCATTGCTTTTGCCTTGTCTCTCAGAAGTGTAGCTGGAGCACATTTCAGTACTTTTAACATGAGCTGGCACATCTGCTGAAGGAGGTGAAGGAGAGGTCAGATGTGTGTGCAGCAGTGCCTCTTTGATGATGCTGGCCTTGATTAACTGCATTTTATTAAGCAAGTATTGTCCTTTAGAGACCTACTTCTTAATTACAAATAAAAGGTGTAAAAAGGGCTTCTTCCATTGTTTCATAACTTGTAATGAAATAATTCTCTCCTTCTATGGACTGCCTCGGTACAGTGCATGTGCTGTTTCAGGTTTCCATTATGCCTCCCCTGCCAGTCATACCAAGTTTCCCCTAGCTAAGGTCTCTGCTTTAGGATGAGTAGTGCCTTAGAAATGATTCTTCCTCTTTATTGACGAGGATGTATAGAGCTAGGTCGCACGTAAATGAAGGCTGGTCAAATGAATGCCACACATTTTGACTCAAGCAGTATTTATCAGCTGCTCTTAGTGCATGTTCTCCTTCATGTAAGTATCCAGCAGCTGTATTTTTACATCAAAACACCATAAGAGCAAGGAGTTCCCTACAGACTGACAATGCAAAACATAGCATTTAGAGCATGGATTATATGAAGAAACCTGGCATGGATTGTATGAAGAACCACAATCTTCAAAGCATTGTGGTACATTTAATTTGTCTGAAGAAGGAGTGGTGAGCAATTTAAGTGTCATCATGAAGAATCAATGACCTATTACAGATGCAGATCAAAAGGAATTGAAGAGAACAATTTTTGGCTTTGAAAATAATATATGGATAGTTGAAGGTGTAGGTGTAATTGCAAGTATAGACACAGATAGAATTTGGGAAACAGTTTTTCACTGGTGATAGGAAAAACATTGAGGTAACAAACTTGTTTCCATATGGCAGAAAGCCAGATGATTTTATCCTGAACGCAGAAACAATACTCAAAATAATATGTCATACACCTGATACAATTCTATTGTGAAGGAATTCAACCACCAGGAGCTAGACAGTCCAGTTCCTCTGAACCTAAGCAATAGCAGCCCACTGCTCTTCGTGCTGCCCTTCAGATGCTCTGCTCTATGTACACCACCTGTCTAATATCATTCTCAGGCAGTGTCACTCCCACTATAAAGCTTTTAAGAACCAGGAGTGATTTAAATGCATTTTTCTTATTCCTAGCTAGCCCTCTGAATTGTAGAACTGGGATTTTGGAAAAACTACATAATAATAATACAATTAACGTATTTTTTCTAGTCAAATTTATCTTTTGCAGTCATGCTACACTCACAAAGAAAGAACAGGATCTTTCTGGATAACAAAAGGTGTCCTTAACATCTTTGTGGACCCCAAACCTGGTTGAAGGCTGTATACCAGAGAGATTTTCCAGCTGATGTTCCCTTGCACTCTTGTCTTAGAAAATACACCACTCTCTCATTGAAAAAAGTTTTGAAAGCCACATTTCCTGCTTTTTTTTTGCAATGTATTCCATGAGGGAGGAAGCAGAACCAGTATACAGCTCTCTACTTACTTCCCTTTCTTACCAGTTCTCCCCTCACATTTTCTCCATTGTGGACACCAGTCAAGGGCAGTGAGAATTAATCACTTGGCTCCCCTTACAGAGAGTTCTGTGTTTCACAGTGTACAGCTTATCTCCTAGGGGAGATGACAACAACCACAAATTCTCTTCTCCACTGATCAGAGCAGAGATTCAGGTGATTACCTCATATATAGATGTCTAAAGTCAGGCGAGGTGAATTTCCCACATCTATCTTAATGATAGCAAGCCCTTGTAGCATAACTGTCTTTGAAGAATCCCAAAAGAGGACAGCTTTTACAGCAACCAAATCTCAAATCCATCACAGTGTTGGACACTAAATAAACCTGTAGCATACAAGCCATTTTTAATGAATATAGGAAAAGCCATACTGGGGAAGACTAAAAGTCTGCCCAGTCCAGTTTCTCACAGTGGGCAGCAGCTGATGCCCAGGAAGGTTACGAGAATGCTGCAAGCAGGAATGGATGCTCCCCTGGTGAACTGTCAGAGTACTTCCAGCCCTGTGTCTCAAGATCTCCCTGAGACAGTGGACATATTCCTTTTGTATTTAATGACCCTAAATAAATAAACCTTTTATGAATATATATTTTGGAAGTCATCTTCAGCATCTACAGTGCTCTGTGGTAATGGTGAAAATATTTTAATTAGAGGGTGAATGAAGACTCATTTCCTCTTATGCATCCTGAATGTGCAGCCTGATAATTTTGTGTGGTGACTCTTTGCTCACATAAGAAAAAAAAACCCAGAAGGCTATTCAGTTTCTCCAAACCACTCATGAGTTTTTAGGCTTTTATCATACCTTAAACCCCACTGGTTTCCAGGGCTGAACTGTCTTAGCACATTTACTCTCCATGTTCATATATCATTACATCGTATTTGTTATAAATCTATTAAAAATTTTTAGTTTTATTGTATTCTCTCTGTGCAAGCAAGCTCAGAACTGTACATTCTAGATTGATTGTTGATGGCAGTCAACAATGCTGCAAAGAGAATACAATTTTTTTAACAAATAACACAATAACGTGGTGTGCTCTCTGTTAAAGTAAATTGATTTTCAGTTGAGAGCTGATCAGAAAGGAAAGGGAACCATTACCTCCCCCTCCCCAGTGTGGTTATTTTTGCTTCCTTGATACACATGAGTTCCTTTACTATCTATAGTATTGAGAAATGGGTTGGTTTTCACATGTGAAAAGGAAAAATTAGAAAGTGCTTCTGACATCCATGTCAGAATTGTAAGATTTTTTAAAGAAAAAGCAAACCCACAAACTTACTTATTTAATACGCACCTCAGAAGATCTCTTTGGTTGTCAGCAGGTGACAGAGGATGAGGCAGAAGCTTTGGGATGGATGAAGAGAAAAGAAAAAAAAAATAAACCTTTGAATGGAGGAATATGGTTCTGAAGGGCCGGAGGCACATACTAATCAAATCATGACCTTTCTGAAAGGCACCTACAGCAAACAAAAGACGCTGATCCAAACAAAAAATAAAAAAGGAAATTTAGTTTGTAAGAACAGTATATGGATTTTGAAAATATACTTGCCTCATATTATAACGAATTGTAAAAATCCCAAGGGTTTTAACAAACTAAAATATCCAAATTGAAGCAGAAGTATTTTATGTCATTGTTTTAACTAACATATCATCAAAGGAATAGTTTTATCAAAATAAGTGTATTTAAACTGTTTTAAAAATTTACTTCAAAAATGTAGATGACATTGAAATGTTTTATAGTTTCAACTTTGCTGTATCCAAAATCTTCAGTAGAAATGAGCTTCTTGGACAAATTCTTGCCAGCCTCACACCAGAAGAATAGGGAAATAGGGGAAAGTTCAAAGGCTTAAAACTGTCCCTTCCCACACAGCCTGACTCATCACACAGATGCAGGAATCCAAACAGGGTGACATTAATCATCTGTGCCCTGGAATTATGGACCTCACTAGCTGAAGATGGAGGCAATAAAGCTGAGGAGTGCATTGCTTATTTATAGAGCAGGTGGAAGAATTAACTAAACTTTTCAGAAGACTAGGCTTGCATTTTAAGATGGACTTGAGTTAATGACATGATTATTTTTCTAGTTCAGTAAATCAGGAAGTAAGTGAGTTTTAGTGTCCTCTTAGACTCTTTAATATTATTTGAGTTAATCTCTTAAAGGAACCAATATATATTTGCGATTTATGACTTTATATGACAGAAGCCAAGCAACAGAGCACATTCCATTTAAGAGTTTCTCTTCCGTGAGAAATTGTGGCAGTTTGGCAAATGTGACACAGAACCAAACAGGACCTGAGAATAAAACTTCCTTTAAAAAATGCAATGCTAATCATTCAGACTCATGATATCACTTTACTAATTGGAATAGCAGGCTTGATTAAAAAAAACAAAACAAAACAAAAATCCACAACTGTTTTAGTTATATGTTATAAACAGACAGAAAATCAATTTTAAAATCAAAGCCATTTTGAGAAGGAAAATCAAAGACAGGTCATTTAATCAAAATGCTCTTGCAAATAATGACTGCAAACTTGAACATTAAAATCAATACCAGTACTGCAACTAGCCTCTGGTAGTTTTCCTCACAAAATAAAAAGGCCCTTGGGAAACTCTCTCAGCTTGGAAAAGATGACAGTTTTATTCTCTGCCTTCCCAAAATTAGTTCTCTGATGGCACTGATACTTTTCTCCCTAGGGTACAGCAGTTTTGTTCAGTGAAGCTACATGACAAAAATCCCATGGAAACTAAAACCCATGTAAAGTACCATTTATAAAGAAGAGGTTTCCATATCTGAAATGCAAACCAAGGAGCTGTGCAGTAACTGGCCTCTATTACCCCTCATTATTTAATGACTTCAGCCAAACACAAACTTACTTCTGCCATCTAAAACCCACAAATATCACTCTGCAAACAAGCAGGGGTGAAAGGCAGCAGGCAAGCACCTCTTCCTTATGTGGCACCCAACCAATACACAACTTTCCCTGACAGCCTTTTGTAGTAGGTAAATTCTTATCTGAGCTTTAAAATGTAAATAAATAAATAAACAGTGGTCATCTTATTAGAGCTTTCTTTTTTCCACGTGTGAAAATAAAGACAGCGTAAAACGAATTCTTTCCTGTGGAAAATACTCAAGATAAACCACATTATTTGCATTTTATTGTCTCTGCAGAGGTGTAAATTGCTGTCATCTTGGGCTTTATATTGCACTGTTAAGGTGCTTCTAGGAAAGGGAAACCAAGCAGAAAATTGGCATCATTATGCATTTCTAAGATGACTATATTTAATCATTAAAAACAGCAAATCTTTGAATAATAAACTGGGAGGAATAGACAGTCAAAAAAAAAATTTTGCAGCTGCAGGGTTATGAAAGCATCATTTGATGAATTACCTTGAAACAGAAAAAAGGACTCATCTCCTCACCTTCCAAAAAAAAAAACCCACACCAAAAACCATCCCACAAAAATCACCTCATCATCAATAAAATTAGAAGACAGGAAAATGGCAATAAATGAAGATTAAAGAAATTCTTCTCTAATAGATCCACCTGCTTTCTTTCTTAATGCAGGATATTAGCAAAGAAATTTAAAGGCAAAGAACTTGAGAGAACTTAAAGAAGAGAAGAAGAAATGATTACAGGTCACATTCCCAGCTTCCCTGGAAACTTCTGCAAGAACCTCAGCAAAACATCAAGTGACAGGGGATGTTACTCACAGGAATTGTGACTTCAGGTCAATCTCAGTTAATGACTGAATTTTAATTAATCCACACTACACTGCAGTTTCCTCTGTATTTTACTAAATTCTTATAATGAGGCAGTTTTATCTCAGTGAGATATTGACAGTAGGCTACATCCTAGAATCACAAAATGGTTTGGGTTGGAAGGAACCTTAAAAATCATTTAGTTCCAGTCCCCCTGCAATGGGCAGGGACACCTTCCACTAGACCAGGTTGCTCAGAGCCCCATTCAACCTGGTCTTGAACACTTCCAGGGATGGGGCACCCTCACCACCCTCTGAGTAAAGAATATCTTCCCTACATCTAACCTATATCTCACCTCTTTTAAACTGTTCCCTCTTGTCCTATCACTATCTGCCCATGTAAAAAGTCGTGTTATTAGAAGATATATTCCTTTTCCCCTGTCTTTTGTTCTGGAGCTTGAAGACCATCACTCCTCAAAGTGACTGCAAAGCACTCCTCTTTAAGAGACCATGTACCTGACAGGTAGGTCTGCAAGCATTTTTCAAACACTCTCAAGTGCAGCATCTTTATTCACAGTTAACTTTAGTCTACATTTTTTTTCAAAATACACTATATGTCAAAGGGTTTTAATGACTCTAAAATAACTTAAGAGGCTACTGTGGTTTAGTTGGCTTGTACAGGGGTGCATCAGCTTGATGCACCACATGAGCTGAGATCCATGGCTACAGTTTTTTTAAAGAAGAAAAGGAAGTCATGTACAAGAAATTAAATCAAGAAAGATAAGTTGTGATATTCCAGGCCCATGTTTCCTTTCTTTTTTTTCTGCAAACAAGACACTTTATTTCTCCTTCAGGTCTTTACATATGAGCATTAAAAGGATCTAATAATGATAATGTAAAGCCTTAATAGAAAATATCCAGCTGATAGTATAATGCCCATTTGTACCTCACACTTTATTCTGACCACTTTCATATTTCAGGGTATATTCTTGGTTTGTGGTAGTTTGATTTGAACTGTAAAAAGGTATACATATTAAAGGAAAAGAAAAAATTGTAAAATTCTTGAATATGTTGGCATTTTCCATTACTGTGTTTATTTAGAATCAAATTTTATAAATTTGTGGTTTATACACCAAAATCTAAAAAAAAAAAGAAAAATCCTACTAAGATCAGCACCCCAACATGGTGGTTAGATTTTATTTGGTGATTCTGGGAACCCATTCCCAGATGGTTAAGACCAATCTGATTTTTACTTCATTGCTCCATGAGGAAGAAATTACTTGTCTGCTAAAAAAATGTTTTTATTTACAGAAATTGAAATGAAAATTAATTCTATCAAACCATACGATTATCTGTTTTCTGTAGCATTACCACTCCTGGAGATAAAATTTAAACAGCTATGTTTAAATAATATTTTTCATTAATATTTTTTCTGTAAATTTCATTAGTCTTTTCACAGAAGATGGAAGTTGCAAAGTTGTATATCTGAACAGAAGAGAATGACAGTGTAAAAAAAAAATATTATCTCCATTTGACCAGTGTGACACATTTTTGCTACATAGGCACTTTCTCAGCTGCTAATCTCCAGGGATTTCAGCAGTTAAGCTGATGGATGATGGGAAGAGGATTTCTTGACAGCCTGGTAATCTATCCAGAGGGGAGAGGATGCTGTTGGTCAGAGTTCAGGTACTGGAAGGGCTTTTCACTAGCCCACCATCTGTACATGTCTGGAAGGCCAAGGGCTGTTTTTTCCCCACTACTCAGCTCACAGGAATGAAAACATCACTGCAGAGAATCATGCAGGCAATGAGACAAAATGCTTTATTTGCTACTCATACAGAGAATTTTTGGCTTTGTGAACGCTTACTACGTTTATATTGTGCTCAACAGACACTTAAGAGATTTGTGTAAACACTGCCAGTACTATTCAAATTATCAGCACAGCTCCCAGTTATCCACTCCAGTACCCTCCACCATTACAGCCCTACTGTGGGCTGCTCCAGAGCTGTGGTAGCATGATAGGTAATTAATTCCACAGACAAGACTCTCCTTCTCCTGCACACGCTCCTGACCGTGCCACCACACCGATGGTGTGACACCGACATTCTCCTTTTGACTGGAGGTTGTTTATGAGCTCCTGCCCGTACAGAAACACTGGTGTCTGGCAGCACAGGGAGCAAAAAGGATTCCTCTGCCCACCTACCTACTTTTACGGTACTATATGTCTAAAAGATCTGTGCAGCCCTAGTGTAGGTCCTCATTGCTTCCCAGTTCCTCCAGAACAAAAGCAGGTCTGGTACTCTTTCCCCCATCCTCCAGCCCACAGGCTGGTCCCTTCTGGTAGGAAACGAAGGCACTGGAGTTGCATGTGAGCTGTGGGATGCTCCAGCCAGCTCCACGGCAGGGCCAGGTGAGCTGAGCATGTCACAACATGCTGTCACATGTCAATACAAGATGCCAGCTTTGAGGCCTCTTTTTTTCCGCAGATAAATTACATTAGGGAAGGGGGTCCAGCATGGGAGGTGGGGTGAGACAAGCAGATACGTGCACACACACACACACATGGGTGCACACACTGGGATCACATTGTTTGCAGGGAAAAGCTGCCTGGCAACATACAAATGGGTAGTGGTTACAACTCAAAACACTCCAGCAAGGCATTGAAAACCACATCATTACAGGGGATTCAACTCTGGTCAGCCAGAGGGATGCAAGTGAGGGATTTCCAAGGGAGCAGGGAGCTGTATTGACATGCAGCTCGCACAGCCATGCAATGATGAAATGCACCCTTGTGCAGCCATGGCTTAGGTACTGGGTACAGCCAGGCAGCACCTGGGAGCTGACGGACTATTTTCCCATGTAGATGAGAAACCATCAGTATTTTTTTCAGCATGTTGCAGTGTTGGCATAAGAAATGCATCTGCATACGCTACTGAGATTATGTGTGAAACAGAAAGCTACTGCAGCCTATTTTTTTTTTATCTGTGTAAACCAAAGATAAGATATGGAAAGTGTACAGAAGAGATGAATAAGTGTCCTTGTGTCTAAAGCAACTACAAAAATGACATTAAAAAGCACATAAACACATTACTGTAATTCACTGGGTCTCTCCCTCTCATGGAAAAAAAATCAACATATAGAATGAAATACGGTCATTCATCAGGCAGTGCTCCAATGTCACACAGCCTGCTCTATCTTACCCTGGTTAATCTCTCCTGAGAACAAAAACATTTTCCCAAAGAAAGGGACATCTCTGTGCAGAGCTAATACCATTTCTCCCTGATGTGGCATCAAAAGAAAAGTCAATGAACATGAGACAATGCTAGGGAACACACTACAGACAAGTGTTAGAGGCAGGAGAGCAGGAGTTATCTTTGAGGGGGAAGTGAGCTTTTCTTGCATTGCATCGCTACATGATCTTCACCTGTGAGACAAGAGAGACTTCCAAGTGACAGTTCAAAATAATACTGTAAATGTGAAATATGTTAACTCTAAAACTTACTGCTGGGTGGAAAGAGACATTCAGTGTCACCAGACTTCCATGCTGACATACCACTCAGTTTTCTTTCAATACCTTGGTAAAAAAAAGTGCAGTTCATCCAATTAAAATATGTCTTTCATACATGTTTTAGCACAAGGAAGCCAGACAAACACTCCCATGTACAAACACAAAAATATATATGTATTTTAATTTTCATTTGGTCATATTTTATTTAACAGAATGTCATTCTTCCTCAATAACCAATGATGATTTAAAGTAGTAGCACTCTCCAAAACAGCCCATTGATCGCACAGAATTGATGATATTTAAATATACAATATAAAGAGTGATGTTTCACAAAGTTGTTTTACCTTCAGACTTTAAGTTAGAATACAACAGACCAAAATTAACCATTTCACTAGGTCCAAGAATAAAATTCAAACTAACAAGAAGTTGTGAAAAGAGAACAGTTATTGAAACTTTACAGAGAAAGAACATGATTAATAAACTTGTCCTGGCTTTACAAATCTCAGACCCCCTGAGTCCTAACAGTACTAAGCTGAGAAAGAAACAAATTTTATCCTGAGGATACAAGCACTGTTTGTAAATTATTCCTGTAATTTAATTTTGAATTTTGATATGGTGCTATAATATTTTCCATAAGGCTCCAAAGTAGATTGCTGCATGCAAAAAACCCATTATTCAGAAGTTACTGCTACGCAAGTACTACAGATTACAAGAGCCTTAAGGCACAGATTGCCAATCTGCAATTTTAGATGTTACCATGACTAGCTGTTAATCATTATTCTCATAACAGAGTTGTGTTAATAGATTATGTGAGTGCTTTCATATTTGCATGAGTGCAGAATCAACAGAGTTAACAGGATTTGTGAACAGCCTTCACTGGGACATGAGTACTTCTGTAATCTGTTGTTGATTAAATGTCGGGGCAGTAGTTCCTATGTGAAGAATGACAACTAACAGTCAGGGGAAGGTAACATCTTAAATCACAAGAGCTGTCTCATCTATACTCCCAGACAGATTCTTTTGTTTTATATTCCTCTATCATGTGGTTGGCCTTGGTCTCATTTTCCATTTCTCCCTGTTAATCAGAGATTTATACAAGGGAAATATTTAAAATACTCATCCTCAAGATCTAGTCTGCAGATTATTAGTGTGGTTTTTTTACAGTTTTCTTCCGTTATTCATAGAATAAAGTACACACAGAAGACAGGATGCTGTTGAATGCAAGAGGGTAGGAGAAGGGCTGAAGAGCTGGGAATTTTTTGCAGAACACATTTCACAATAGGGTGAAAGAGCTAGAGAAGCAAATTATTTATGAGGCATTATTCTCAAGTTGAACACTAGCAAACTGCAAAGCCATTTTTTTAATAGTGTCAGGTAATCTATTCATAATTTTAGAATGACATTTTTTACTGTTTAATTCTTTCTACCATTGCTGCATCAAAGATGCACGTGAACCTCAGGGACAACCATACTTTAAGGAAAGTGATTATACACTAAGTCCCATCAAAGATACAATGCAACCAAGCCCTGGAAGTCCTTAAGTTATCATAATCTTAGGCATTACTTGTAACAATCACCAATTTGATATTCTTAGGCACTGAGTGCAATGCTTAAAGCCATCAGTTTCCTTTAAATCGTCTGTGCTCTGAGTGACTAATGGCTACAATTAACATCACCAGCAGCACTGTTCAAAGACACGGGACACAGATCACCAGCTACAGCTCAAAGGCTGCACAATTAGCACAAGACACCCAGGTTCATAGGGGAGATTCCCACAACACTTCCACTCACAGCTTTCCACAGAGTAGGCCCTGATGTCAGGGCAAGGCAGGCTGTAACTCAAGCAAGCGCTGAATTCTCCCACACAATTTTCTCTGCAGCAGGGTCTTGCAGAATACATCCCTCCCTTCTCTTCCTATGCACATGTTGGGGGGTTCTACCCTTCCAGCTCCTGCATGCTATATGATACCCACATCCTGGGAGCTACTGTGGAAACAGCAGCAGCAGAGGCACTTCAGGTTCAGCATATGCATCAGGTTTAAATATATTGAAACTGGGTTTGTGTGGTAAAGTGAGAAATATGTTATTTCTCCTCCCTGATGACAGATGTGTCATGGGGTTTGTAAGCCCTCTCATATCACTGAGCAGGTGAAAGCCTCCCTCACTACTAAAATGGCCAACAAATTCATTCCAACTCCCTAATGTTGTTTTCTCCACAGGCCTTCCACCTTTCCTTACAGCCACAGGGCTCCTTTCATTCTCTCCCTCCATGACTTCTTCAGCCAGGCAGGACACAGCACTTCACATATTCCTGGGACCCATTTCCAGGTGAGGCTCTGCTGTCATGTTCTGATCCCTTAAACCATGTTCACAAGCTCAGCTACAATACCTACAATTTCATATGGTAACTCAAACGTTTTCTAAAGATTCAGGAAACTCCATCGTGGCCATACATGGTAGATGGTGTGAAAAATGGAAAATCTGCTCACAGTCTATGGGTGGGGGACTCATAATAGGCTACTGATTAATTTCTTGGAAGTGTCAATGCAAATTCTATCACATCATTTTTGTCATTCATACAGCTTTCCACTGCAAGCTTGCTTCTGTTTTGATTTTTTTTTTTAATTACTATGTTTTATCATCTTCTATTATCTCTTCCCTTGATTTTTTTCTACCCTTAAATTTTTATTAATCAAGGGACCTGATTTGAGATGCCAGCCTTCAGGCACTGCTGTGTGTTGCTGATGATGCGACAGCCTCTTTAAGGAATCACAGCACCATTTCCATATCAAATAAAAATCCTAACTAACTCCCACCATTTGTCTACTGCAAATTGACAGATATGTCAATTCTCTGGAAGTGAATTCTCTACAAAAGGGAGCTTTGTCATACCTTTATTAGAGAGGACTTGTTGTAAGCCACTAGTTCAGAAAGATCTGGCTGACCACTGTCCCCACAGAGAAAATACTTTGGCCACATTTTAACAAAACGTGTACCATAAGGAATTATCAGAATCCTCCCTTTGAAGTCTCTCTATTTCACCTGTGTGCAGTGCCCCACCTCCCCTTTGGATTCCACAGCAATGGCATCAATTCTGATTTTGAACTCACTGCAAAAACCTCTTTTTTCTCTATTTTTAAATTGATATCATGCAAGTGTTAACACATCTTTTATCAATCAAAGCAGTTTACACACACAAAACATCGGAGGAGAAATGACAAAATAGCGGGAACTTGTGCCCCACATTTCAACTATACCCCTGCCCAGCCCTGCACAAGTTGTTATTTTTTAACAACAAAACCACTTTGCGACTTGGGCAATCCAACAGGGGTCAATGTCATTCTAAGATCCCAAAAGCTGATAGGAAAAAAATTCCCATACAACTGAAAGCTGAAATGCAGACTGAAGGGAACGTCCAAGTCAATCTGCTAAATATAGACTTTTGACCCAGGATCATTCAAAGCTACAAGGCAATACGGAATGTAAGGTTCTATCTACCTGGCTTGCACTTTCATTTGGGGTCACTTGAGCATGCCTCTAAACAAAACATTGATGTTCCTTGTAGAGTTAATGGGAAATAAGTATCTTGTTTCATCCCTGACCAAGTTTAGAATTCTTTACGGGGCAAATTTCCTTTTGGAGGGTCTTTGAATTAAACTACCTTTTTTCCCAACAATCAGACAGGGAAGAAAGGCATTTCATTTAGGGGACATACTCCCCTTTTGCTATTTCCTCAGCAGAAGTGGTTAAATTTGGATTTAACTCCACAGGAAAGCATATCACCCCTGGTTTGCAAAGGTCTCATGGTAAAGTGTTCTAAAGAAACTAAGCATGAGTGAATCAGCAATAGGACCTTCTTACACAAAATAGGGACACATTATTTTCTCTCTGGCAGTTGAAATCAGACTGGGTGATCAAAGTGTCATCTTTGCCATATAGAAAAATGTATTTCATTGAGATATGTCTCTAACTTGCTGTGTTTCTGTTTTGCTACCTGAGAAACAGGATAACTATTATTTTCTCAATTTCACAGAGTGTTTTGAAGTTTGTGGACAAAAGAACTATTCTCAGCACCAGAAGTACACACTCACGAGCTACTTGCAAAACACCTTTCTTTAGGGGGACCTGATCCAGCTAGCCATGTGATTGTTTTATTCAGTACAGTCCTTTGAGACATTTGCTTTTGTCTTTCATATTGATATTTATCTTCCAAATTCGTCTTGGAACCCAACACTGACAATAGCTCAGAAGGACATTCCCCAGAGACAATTAAAGATTATAAAATCCAAACTCAGCATCCCCCTAAAATCTCATTTTAATATTCTAAACAAAATCCTGCAGCCTGATTGATTTTGGATTTTTCTCTCTTGCATGCTCTTTCAAACATGACTTTATCAAAAGACTTGACAAATACATACATTGACAATAATAACAGAAACAATATAATAACAGGGATATGACCAAAGCTTATTGCAAAGTGTTTTCCAAGTAATGCTAAATGGTAGTTCTTAGGATGCTTGACAAACTTTAATTTCTCAAACAGAACAGGAAAATAATAAAAGGCATGAACAAAACACTCTCAGGTTACAATTTTGTCAGGTAATATGCTTAGGCTCGGCTGTGACTATGGCTAAATAATACAAAGAGCATTCCATGCAAGGTACTGAGCTAAAACATTTGAGAGAGACATTAAAGTGAATCTGCTCCTCCACATATCAGTGACCTGTTGAGGCCCCTTTTACTCCTCTTTTCTTTAATTCTGTGTTCAGTTTGTGGCTAGGCATAGCATGTTTGTAGAGTGCAAAACATCTTTTTAAATATGCTATACAGTAAATTTACATTTCTGTAAAGACATCTCAAACTATTTTACAACTAATAACTATTGGGAGTCTGTGTATTTGTTGGAGCTTAGTGGGTCTGATTACCTGTCTCTATAAATCACAGTCTACTGATATCTCTGATTACAAGGAGGTTTTGGTCATGAAAGTTTCCGTAACTTTTACATATATTTTTAAACATCTGTGTCTTGGAAAAGTCATCATGTAAGAGGATATTTTTACATCTTAGCAAAGGCTCAAAACTATCAATTTTTACATTTTTTTCCTAAAACCTCCTTTTTTTTTAATGTAGTTGGACAGGTATATCCAGTTTCTCCACTAAGTTCCTCATATTGCAGGATATTTTTAATATGCATATCGGCATGCATAATTACAACAGGGTTTTATTCTACCCAATACACAAGAAAGGTAAGAAATTAAGAGGAGTTCCTCCCAAACATCTGCATTCTGGTTTTAGCACTTCAATTCTGCTATAAAAATTAGACAGCAATTCCTATGGTAATAAAGATTGGAAAAAGTTCTCAGTCCAAATTCATCTAATAAAAATTGAACTACATATAAAGATTTTCTACAAGAAAGGTGGAACCCTTTATGTACCCTGATATGTAAAAGAGAAATGCCTTGAAAGAATACTGAGAGCAGGTAAAGTATATTTATTTCTCTTACCCATTTCCATATTCTTTTTCAATGTCACAACTGCAATTACCACTGTCAGAATTTGCTTCAGTGAAATAAAAGCTGCAGCCAAGAAGACCTGTAGCCCGACTCTTTAACAGAGAGAATCTTATTGAAAAAGCAGTTTTGTTCTTGCTGAAAGATGAGGTCCCAGTTACACAAAATTATAATATATCCGACTTTCACTTTCTGGAAAGAATGTATTAATACTTATTACCTTAAAATTGAAGTCAGGCATCAGAAAATATTACATAAATTACAGTTAAGTGCACAAATAAAGGATTTTCAAACAAATATTTATAAGCTTCAAAACAAATTTTAAGCTTCATACAGTGGAACAGATTTGCATTTTTTGATTGGACAGGTGGGGTACTCTGAAATCAGCATTCTGCTGTCTTACAGCAAAGTCAGGCCCATGTATCTAAATGGATCCATGAAGATGTTGATCACCACTGTGTCACAGTTTGTATACATGTGGAGTACTGACTAAATCCTGAAGCCCTTACAAGGAGAAAATTTCTACTGATGTTTAAGTTTTATCTGATAAGGATTTAAAAATCATATCAATGACAATATACTATTTTACTAACCAGAAGTGTGGAAATATATAACATACATTCAAATATGGCACTTATGCGAATACTGGAGACACATCTCACTTATACAACATGATGTTACAAGGAATGTGAAAAATAGAACTGAATAAAATAGTATATAAGAACAGATCATTTTTTCAAGTCTCTCAAACCACAGAAGTAGTATTAGAACAGTTTCTACTACTGAAAAACTTGTAGGACAGACTGATAAGAAGTTCAGGCTCTGTATCTCTCCTCTCTGCATTTCCTAACACGTATCATGAAAACAGAATTAGGAAAGCAGAAAGGTGATGAGTTGTTCAGAGAAGTTCCTGCAAGATGGTGGCATATTAGGGAATACACTATTTATCAGTGCTGCTACCGACCTGTGAAGTAGGAGAGCTTTATCTGTGTGTTGCCTGGGCTAATCAAGGGTTATGCTGGAAGAGTCAGCGTCCTCTCAGCCCTGAGAAACGCTGAAGCTGCCACCACAGGAGTTACAGCTAAACTCTAGACGACAGACTTTCAAGATTTCACTCTCTGCTCTTAACTCATCTCAGCCTACCAAATCTTACAGCTGTAATCATCCTGGATGAGGAGAGGTGGCCTACAACCAGTAACTTTAAAACTTCACTGATCACTGAAGTGATGGAAGAAATGTTTCAAACTCTAGCACTTGGGAGGCAGGGTTGTTGTGAGCCAGCACGTCCACTGTGGTCAGTGTTTTCCTAACTAATCCCTGCATTGCCTGGACATGCTCTTACAATACCTCTAATTATTCAGATGTCTCGCTGGGCACCCTGTGTGTCTTCCCACTCTGACTGTCAATGTAAGTCCTAATAAGAAATTACATTCTCGCCTCAGCATACCACAGGCTGCACACACATCAGCCAGCACACAGAGATGACACAGTCCCTATGTTTCAGCTAATTTACCCAATCCCTAGTGAAACCTGTTGCCCTTTTGAGGTAAAATGTATTTCTCTATTATGGCACATGTTCAATACATACAGTTACACCACAACCAAAACAAAGGTTTCCTAAACATATAGGCTGAGATGTTTGACTACAACTTATTAATATTAATCCTTGCTTGGAGTGGAATGCTGTTATCTATGGAAAGTTTTACTACATTAATAATGACAGTGTCTCAATATACAATCTATAATATATCTAAGTACATTGAATAGGTATGATTTCTTGTATAAATCTCCAATGAAATATACTTATCCAACAATGCCATCTTGTATGCTTGTCAGAGATTGGTAAAAATATATATATATATGTATCCAGTCTCCCAGTGCACAGGATTCAGTGATTAACTTTTAACCTCTGCTGCCAGGCTTTACTATCAGATACTGGTTATTACATTGTATTTAGAGGACTAATGTCTTGCTCCAAGGGAGAACAAGAGTTCTGGAAAAATTCTTGATGTGCACCCAAAATGCAAGAGAAGTAACTCCAACGTGTCCCACATTACAACACCCAGATTACAGTACCAAGCCAGGTTACTTGTGTAAATGAAAAGTTAGGGAAGAAACCTCAGAGATCCATACAGCTAAACAACAAGGCTATCCAAGAGTTGGTTTCAGTTCTCCTGTGATTTTTCTCACAATGCACATGGTTTATGCTAAATCACAATCCTAAACCCCAGGGTTATTTGTTAAACCAATTCCTACAGTTAGGAAACATTCCATTGATTACAGCATCTCCCAAGTTCTTGTATTCCCTCTTTATCTTAGCAAACACTATGTGAGCATTGCAGAAGAAACCCAGTAGTCAATGTACTAGCTGACTTCCCATGGGAAGGACAATATTTAATTGGCTTTGATGTTTCTCTTTGTTCAGTATGTGTTTCTCTCTGTGTATGTGTATGTGTGTGTGTGCATGTGAGAACACACACGTTTTCTTCTCTTTTTTATGGTGCACTTCACTTCACTGACATGTTTAATAGTCACTCGTTTCCATAGCACTTGTTTACCATAACTTACAAAGTAAAATTGGAGGATTATATTGTATTTACAAACAAGTTGGCACTTACAGAATAAATTATTGATTCCTTTTCTTTTTTTTTATTTCATTTTCTTTTTTTCTCCATTTCTTTTTCACCAAAGGGCATCCAGAATTCAGGCAGAATAGTAAAACCTGCTGCCATTATGCTACATTAACACGAGTAAATAGGATTCCAGCTGTTACACTCTTTCCCAACGATTTGCTTGTTGCTGAGAGGCAGTGCCTTCCACCTCAGTTCATGTCCAATGCTCAAAAACTGTTAGTCAAGTGAAAGCAAAGGCTGCATGTTTTCTTCCTCATTCTTATCCATGCGTTTCAGCACCCCAGGATCCACAACTGACTGAGACCTGCAGAGGGACAACATGTTTATCTGACATTTCTAGATCAAGACAAATGAGGGTAAACCTCAGCTTTCTTTTGTTTATTTTAATTTCTGTCAGGGCTTAAAAATAATGGTACAGCATTACCCAAGCATCTGATCATTGCAAATCATCAGGAAATACCCTCATGGAGGGATAACAGGGCTTTAAAGGGCTCAGTGCTGATTTGTAAATATAGGAGCAAAAGGTGGAATAATGTGGATCCTCTCTTCAGTGAAATCATGAAGCAGGGAGTATCCTCTGGACACAAGAGCAAACTAAGCTGTCCTCTGTAGTGACTTAAGCACTGTCCATCTCTCCAGAAGGTTATACAGCACTGGACTGGCAAAGAAGGTGCAATTCAGCCACCCAGCTGGCTAATCACACACTGCAATTAGCGGGATGTGTCAGCTGGAAGCACAAGTTGCTCCTTTTCTGAATAGCATCTTAATTCAACAGTGTGAGATCCTAAGCCAAACCAAGGGAACAGTGCCATGGTTAGCAGGATTTCTGGAGCAGCGAACAAATGTGTCAGACTCACTTTTCAGCTCAACTGAACAGGGCAGGGAAGGATGAGGAGGGCAAATTCAGTGGTGATTGTAAAATTCCTCTGGATTCTCTGATTCAGCCCAGAAGCATAACATGGTACCAGTACCCTGCAACAGCCATATGTGACGGACAAAGAGGAGAACCCAGTCCCCACCAAAATCAAAATGCTCCATTGAAAATAAAGCCTGAAGTGTTAAGATGGGGTCCCATATCAGCTATGGCTCAGCTCATCAAAAAGCAGCCAGTTCTGGGGTACTGTAAATGCAACCCCTGTTAGATGTTTCCTTTAGTGAGATGAACCTCATGCAGGAAATGACTATTTCTTTCTGTAAAGAAGATTTAAGATGACTAAAGAGCATGTATACATCTCTACAATGCAGGCATCTATTTTTGATCAGTGGAAGCACACTGTGCCTGCAGCATTGCTACAGATTTGTCCATTTAGAGGGCTACAGTGCTGAGAAAAACCTTTACAAATTCTAACCTTTCCTAAAATAAGCATATGGAATCAATCCCTGACACTGAACCGTGCCGTAAATCAAGTCCCTCCGGATGGGAGAGAATTTACTGAAAGTCCTTGCAAGGAGTTTCAAAGATAAACTGAGACTTTTCTTTTAGTTTCAATGCTTCCAGATAGTTGTTTATTAAGTCTTATCAGAGGAACAGAGCCACTAGTGTGACCCAGGTACAGCATAGAAGACAGAAAAGTAGGAGTGAGTCTAATTATCAAGATTTACACAGCCTTTTAAAGATATTTTAACCAATAGTTACTAAAAATGTACATTATTTTCACTTTCCTACCAATTATTCAGTAACATGACTAGGAACTGCGGAATTTTCTATCCAATGAATCCAAACTACTTTTACTGCAGAATATAGAATGGTAGAAGAAGGTTTAGAGAACAACAACAATCCTCCATTTTGATATTTTTTTACTCTTATCTATTTACTATAAAGAGAAGCCTAAAACCTCTAAATTTTTCACCCTGTGACCATCTTACATAGTAGTCTATCATCTAATTCACACCACTGTATTTCCTAGTTGTTGTCTGACTGTTGGTAATTTTTTCCAAGGTTTGAAGCTAAAACAGTGTTGTTCAGGGGGGTAAGAACCCTTAAAAACAGGAAGAGAAATATTCTCGGCACTCTGGGTTCCTACAAATCCCCCACTCTCATAAACTGGCATCATCCAGTGAAAACAATGAATGAGGCTGATGAGACCTTTCTCAAAAAAATCTAAAGAAAACTTACAAAAACACAAGAAAAAACATCTGACTTAAAGCATAGATGAAAACTTTAGGTACAAGGATATTTTCTAATAATATTTATCACATTCTCATACTAATACTAAAATCAAGAAAATTAGCTTTAAAAATATGACCATCTCTCTTGTGATAAGCATAATTTAAACTTTTTTTAATTAAGAGTGTACAATAATACTCATCCTGAACACTAGTCAGTTCCTCAGGCAGAAAACTACACCACTGAATTAAAAATGCTTTTTTAAAATCTTCACAAGGTACCATGCCAGTGCAAAGCTGTTTGAAAATTTGCTGGTGGGAAGCTGCACTCATGGAAAATCCAGCTCATCATGATAAAAATTGCTGTGGAAGCAAATTAACTTCAAAGGTTTGCCAACTGGATGTAGTGCTAAAACTGAGCCTTTTCCCTTGGCTGCCAATGACTGAGCAGACAAGGTTTCCAGTTCTCATCTGGGAAAAACTAAGGGGAGCTGGAATGGCTGAAAACCTGGTCTCAAATTCCCAGTGAGGAAGCTTTGGCCATAAATTCCCAGGGCTTCCAAAATCCCCAATGCCCAGGCAGGTGTAAAAATTGAACTGCACAAATCCCGATCTATGGTTTGTAAGCTCAGGCGCCCAAATGCCTTAAAGAAGAAGGAGAAATAGTTTGCACTCAGTTTTAAACAGAAATTTACTGTCATGCTTCATCCCCTTCAGCAGCAATTCACAAATGAAGGTATGTGAAAGGAAAAGCATTTGCTTAAGTCTAAGCTCCTTCTCTTCTACCTACACCTCCCAAATAACTTTACAAACGTTACTGAATACATTCTCAGAAAACACAGTGGGACAGACTTACACCACAAAGACCCATTGCAGAGGTGAGGACCCAAACCACAGCTCCTCTGCAAAGCTTATCAACACAGACATCTGCCCTGCTGGGTTAGGTGGGAAGAGGATGCAGGTCTCCAGCTGGATGCCTCAGGATGACAGCCACGGGTGAGCACAGCCACAGGCTAAACCTGACTGCTGAGACAGCTGCAATGTTGCCAGATGACATAAACAAGTTCTCCCCAGAGGTCTGTGCTACAGGTAGCATTAATTCCTCCTTATCTCCACCATGCTCTCTGCAATCAACCTTCCTTTCAAGGTGAGGTCATCCAATTAACCAAATTCAAGGAGATCTGGAAGAATGTCAGTGGTTCACGTTGGGGGCAAAAAATGAGTAAGAAACAAATGAAGTCTCAGTAGGATTGTGGTATTAAAAGGACATTCTTTCAGGACAGTAAACTAATTTTAAAATGGTAAGCCAAATAAAACAAGATAATTGCTATCTGCTAGATGCTTGTGAAATTTGTTCTAAGCTAAGCACTTTTCATTGACTTAATCATGGTTTTTTATATGTTAAAAATCTTCTGCACTAAGGTATGATACTGACTGTGGGTTTAAACTGAGAGAAGCAACCCATCAATTTCTGAATCTAAGTTAAATTTAATTTTTAATGAAATAGAGCTTATCTGTTTTATCATAGCTTTTCTATTTGTGTTTTAACAGAGTCTGTGCACTTAACATGCTGAAGTCTTGGGACTTTCTGCCAATCTTAGTACCAGCATATTAAGTCTACTTAGTACTCTTCATCTCCAGCAGCAGGGAACAAGGATTCCAGCAGATGCTGGGGGCATGCTAACTGAGAAAGAATGCATAGAAGGTGAAGAAATTTTAGCTTAACATTATATAGGTATAAATTTCAACACGTTTATTTTCTTCACCAGGTCTCCTACTGTGTCAGTTCACCCAGACTGAAAGAATGTCAATTTGAAGCTTACACTGAAGTGTTATATTGTATGAAAGTTTTTAAGAAAAGTTAAATGAGAATAAAAATTATTTGACATAGAATAAAGAACATGGTCAACTCATTGCTTTTCCACTTAGTAATATGCTTTCCCAGGACAATCTGGAAAAGTCTGCTCCAAAAGGACTTATCACAGGCCTTCTCTTATTTTTTTTTGTTGCACCCTTGGATGAAGTTATTTACTCTCACGACATCATTTTGCAGCAGAAAGATTTCTGCATTTCAGTTCTTTAATCCCATCCTTCTGTCTAAGCTTCTCTATTGTCTCATAATTCTTGTATTACATGCAAATCATATATAAGTGTATTGCTCACCTTCCCCCTCCCCGGCTCTTTTTCTCTGTCCCATTTTCTCCATTAATTGTATTAATTACATAATTCTAACTTCATATATCTGGGCATTGGGGATTTTGGAGACTCTGAGAATTTATGGCCAAAGCTCCCTCACTGGGAATTTGAGACCAGGTTTGCAGCCATTCCAGTACCATTCTATCATATAGTTTCAGAACCTTTTTTTAACTTTTCATCCTAGCTCATTCCTATACAGTTTCTTGCTATTTCCCACTTCCAATGCAGTGTAGATTTTTTTCAACACAAAATCCTTAAACTTTATTGCTTTTTCCTTTTTCTATTTCCTATAGCAATCTTATGTTGTCTCCTCTGTTTCCACAAAAATATCTCCCTTTTAAAGCCCACTGTCCTTTCCAGTCTAGGCAATATTTTCCAGCCAAAATCATCTTCCTGGCTGAGAAATCTGAAATTATTTTATCCTGTTTGATCTGTTTCCAGAGTCTCTTTCCCTTTTGCATCACATGCTATCTCCTGAATCTGGGTTCCCAGCCTAGCACATCCTAACTTAATTTTAATGATTTTATATATTGGTTTCTGCCTTGTTTGTTCTTTTCTGATCCATTGCTAGGCCTCCCCCTTATGAGCTGCACTCTGACTTTTGCTGCCCTTTCTGCTGCCCTTTCTGCTACCTTTTATGTAACAGTTGTAATCCTTACCATTTTCTCAGTTTAGACTACTGCCCTGGCAAGGTTGGATCAGATTCACCCCTCCCAAGTTAATGACTTCACTGCTTCCATAGTTACTGGAGAGGTAACTAAGCTCTTCCTATACTTTACTCTGAAAGGTAAAATGCAGCAAGCAATTACATTGTACCTTCTCAAAGAGAAGAGTATCAAATGCCGGGATGTTTACCAGGCTCGAGTATAGCAATTGGCACTGATTTTGGTCCTGGTTCTCCTCCTATTTTCTCAGGCATGCAGTCACTGTGACTGATGGTTCAAACACTGTAAATGCCCTGGCCCTTACAGGCTGGTGGATACCAGGCAGTGGGCTATGAAATGGAGGAATATAAGGCAATCATCACCACCCAGAAAGAAAATTGGCCCCAATTTACCCTCTGCACGGAGGCTTATTCCAGCTAGCACTGTTTCTCTAATAAGTACTGTAGGCTGAGGTGGGATAGCAGCTTATTCCAAACACATTACTGTGTACACAACCTATATGGCACCACAGAAATAATCAGCTGGACTGCGTTCACAACTCACATGAGTAATGATCAAGGCCATGATCTCTCATCAACACTGATCTTTTTAAGAAAGGAAAAAAAAAAAAAAATGGTCCTCATATATAATAGACTGATAGAATTTATCTGACTACCTACAGCTTCATAAAAGAGAAGGAAGGCAAATGTTAACCTTATGGCAATAGTAGAAGACAACAGTAACTTTAACTCACCTTTTCATGGATTTGGGAGAGAGGTCCTTTTCTATATCCTTTGCAGGAGTATTGTAGGAGTCCGCATTGCATTCACTGTCATCATCGTATTCGTGGTCAAGCAGTGTTCTTGCCCATGTCCCCATGTCATAGGGGGGCAGCATTCCTCCAAACTCTGAAGGCAGGATCTCAGGGTGGATGAGCTGATGCAGGCTGTTGAGGTTGTTACCATGCAGGAATATCTATATGTATGCATGCAGGTAAAAACACAGGTGTATCACCAAAAAATCATCAAAGCCCAAATGACACCATCATCAGGAGAATTTTGCAAAATTTAAATATTCTGGTTGTTTTGGGCTAACAGAGGTGCAGAGGAAGGCACATGTCACCTCTGCCTTAAGCATGGTCGTACTATGTTCATAAATCTCCAAAGTGATTAAAGCATAAAGAACTTAAAATGTTTGCAGGGAAAGGGACTTAAGGAGGGTAAGAACTGATGTCTGGTAGCTAGATGGACAGAATATTAGATAGACAGACAGCCTTGTTAATCTCTTGTTAATTGACCTCCCTAATTCTATGAATTAAAGTAAGTGAATTAAATTAAGATTATAATTAATAAATAAAAATAATATTCACCATATGCAACAAGGAATATATATTGACTGTCAGCATCCAGCCATGAGTTCTATAAATAAGATAAATTGTGCAGTGTAATGATAACAGTGCTGGAAATATTTTCTTCCTTAATCTAGTGATAGCAGTAACTGCCATTTATACTTGACAATACCTGAAGTAAGTAATAACAGTAAAATAATCCCTGTGACAGCACTGAATAGTTGATGGGAATAGTTGATGGACTATTTGATATTTACCATCAATGTTTTGGTAGACTGATATTCATACACATTTATATATCTGTATATTAGTATGACGTATATATGAACACTTGTATTTATGTTTGTGTTTAACTTTATTGTTTCCCCTCAGGGATCCTTCACATTCCACTTCACCTTGCAGGGACCCCCCTGGGCAGCTATACCCCTAGCATGATTTATCAAGAGTTAAATTCAAAAGGCAGAAAGACAAAGACCAAATATATGCTTGTCTTTTAGTGCTTATATCAGACCATCTTCCCAGTCAGCTGTGGAGACAGAAAAGTTAATGTGACCATGAAAAATCAGTGATTTTCTTTCATCTCAGAAAGGAACTTGTCCTTTTGTGAAAGAACATTTATTAATGGTGAAAGTAATTTGCTTTATGGTGCCTTTACAGCTGAGTGTTTTACTTCTTAGCAGTTGTTTTTATATATGCCTAGTACTACATTTATCTGAATATAACTATCAGTTGCAAATCTACCTGACAAATTTAAAAAATACATAATAATTCAGGATAAAAAAACCCCAGACAAATAATAAGCCTAATGAAAAAAATCTAAAGAGAATTCTGTGGGGTTTAGGTTTTTTTTTTTCCCCAATTGTTCTGCATCCAATACTTTAAAGCTGATTTTAAATTTTATGTGCTGGTCATAACTTTCACATTTTGACACTAAGTTTAGAATTGTAAATCAATATTTAACTACCTGACTACTTTTTATAGGTATTTGGTATTGACAAAAAACAGTTGTAAAAAGTCAGCATTTCTGAAAATATACGCCATTGATTCAGGTGTCGAAATAAAAATTTAGATGGTTACTGATAAGCCTCCATGTTCAACTGCCTTGTCACTCATTTTTAATGCTGTAACGCTCCTATGAGCTGCACTTTACTCCCTCGTTATGCATACGCAGCACTTGAGTTGAAAAGGCCTCAGACATATCTGGCACTACAATGTTCTTTGCAGAAGCTGCAGTCAACAGAGTGCAACTGAATCCTGCAAAATGGGGCTTCATTTGCATATTTATAACAGATATTACATAGAAGGCTTTGTGATCTATAGTTCAAAATCTGTAAATACCAGAGGCCTCTCAAGCATAATCTGTCAGTGAAAAACAGCTACACACCAAGGATCATTGTGGCCTTGCAGACTGTGGTAGAGGAGAGAAAATACAGAGATGCTTAGAGAGCTGGTTCCACAAAAAAATGTAATCATGTTCTTTGTAGTGCCTTTGTACATGATGTTGATTGTGTTTTCCTGGATGACAAAGTTCCTGTTACAGAAATAATCATTCTATAAGCTATCACCACCAAGCTCTAATTTAATTGCACTGATGCAAGTGGTACAAATTCAGCAACATCTTGGAGGCTGCTCGTGCTTATGCACAGATGCATGCACACAAATTCCCTTTTATTGGCTTTCATTCAAATTAGTATTTGCAAACTAATACTACTAGATGCCAGCTGGGTATTTTAGTTTCTGCTAATCTCAAGGAAATCACCCTAGGAAAGGACTTTGTACTCACTAACTCTGTTTTTAAAATAAAGACATAAATTATTTTAACAGAAATTAAATAGAATGGAATTGAATACAACCTTAATAGAAACTGTAATGTGGCAATATTTTTTATATAACCCCCAGGAGCAAACATATGCTTACATTTTAAAATATATTTAAGCACACTGCTTGACTGTGTCCTTAAAGGATAATGTTGTATAAGTTTCTAAAGCAGCTGAAGGTACCTTTTACAACACAGATATATTTAAACATTTTCTACCAATAGCAAGCTGATATCTCATGTTGATCTACTTTATTAGACTATGATGCATCTGCTGACGGCAACTGGCAGGAAATGGACAATTAAAAAGAAGAATACCCTTTTTCGTGTCTTCTCCTTTAGAAAGGGCCGGATGACTGTGTAGAGGGCATGGATATACCACGGCTGATTGACAAAATGTATTCCTCCAAACCGAGCTGGAAAGCTGTCCTGTGTATCACAAAACAAATACATACAATTTGAGCTGACTCCTAACATATGTAGGACATGCATCAAATACCTTATTTTTTTTCTCTGAACACCTTTATCTTAATAATAAACCTTTAACAAGAAGAAAGATTATTCAAAAGTGTGTTCTCTCAATTGGGTTCCAACCTTCCACACCAAGGAGTAACACAGCTTGGACAGAGTAAGTGTGGAGGAAGTGTGCTGAGATAGCTACGTTATTCAAATAAAGGCATGGCATTTCTAACCTCCAGAAATGCTTTAGACATTTATGATTTGCCCATAATCCATTTATGCAATGTATTTTTCTCTTTTCCACTTCTATGGATTTTATTCATTTTTAATAGTAACAATCTCAACTCTTCCAGTGACACTGAAGAGCACTAAAAATGTCCCTCATCTCCACCTTAAAAAGTGTAAATCTAAACTACTATTCAAAATGTCTCCAATATTATCCATATTTCATAAAACTGAGACTGCATTAAACATTATGCATAAACTGTTATGCAATATCCATGACAGTAATTCTTGTCACATAGTCAGAGACCTTCTGGGAACTTAAATGTAAGGACAGCATATCTGTATTGAAGCAATGGCTTTTCTTTTTTACTTGCTGAAAATCACAAGGGGCAGATAACTCACTAGGAAAAGATTCTGATATGCATTTTCAATTTCTAAGTCGAGAGAATATGCCAGAGGGTTTGGCAGTTTGAGGAGGGCAGCCACTCTGTCCTGGAATACAATTGCCAAACTCCTTGTGTGTCCTCATTTTATCTTTGCCTGGTTGATCATATGCACAAAAAATGCAATAAGCCGTCTCCTACATTACCCAGAGTTACACCATTGAGGAAGAAGGAAAGAAGTGTAAACTTCTTTCCTTCTGCAGTATAAGCATGTTCCCTTTTTTTAATGGCTTATGTCAGAACCTTGTCAGTGCATTTTCTCTTAATTATACACACATTCAATTCTTTCATTTGAAGCTGAATTCAACAGGTGACACAGCATAGGCAGCCACTCAGATCAAAACCAGGTTCCTCACAGCAGCAGCAGCTCCCATCTGACCATACAGGTAACAAACAAGGACATCCTTTCCATCTATACCTCCTTCTCTTCCTCCTCTCTTCCTCCTCCTATGTGGATGCAATAAAGGCAGCTTCAGGTCTGTGCCAGTGGGATCAAAGGCTCAAAAGGAGGTAATCAAATGGTCTGACAGGGTGCATTGTGCAAATAGACCTATTTTGCCTCCTCTGGAGACAAGAGAGGAGGCCATAAAGAAACACACAGCAGCCTAGATGTAATCTGCAAAGAACTACTTGAAGCATAGGGTCATACAGCACACACCAACAAAATGCCCAAGAAAAAAATTATAAACTATTCAAGCCAAACAAAAGGAAGGCAGAAACTGCAGGAAGGAAATCTTTCATTAAATGTTTCCACATAGAGATATACTTTGCAAAAGTGAAACTGCATGCATATTCACAGAACCTCTTTAGTTCTGCAAATGTGTTCAGACCTGTGGGAATAATGAAGTACAAATCGCTTACTCCTCTCCAAGGATCCATTCACATCCTGTCAAGCATGCCGAACCCACAGGTTCTTTACAGCAAGGTACCTCTGACCTTCAAATTATAACAACTTGCTGGATTTTCCATCAAGGAGGCAGTACCTTGACAATAGTTTACAGGAAGGATGACTACAACACACACTGCTCACATCTGGCTGGCCAGAGCACAACAGTCAATGCAATCAATGGTCTGTTTTGCAGCTTTTCTCCAGAAACTTTTGATGAACAGCAGCTTTGCAATAAAACAATCCTACTGAAAGATTGCTGCAGAAGCCTCATTTTGCTAAAGGCCCAACTCCTGTAAGCATTAACTAAATATTGAACAGGATGGTTGATAATTTGATGCATAATATACCCTGTTCAGTATTGTAAATCCCCAAACACCATTTTGAGGACACAACTATGAGTAAATTATGTTTGCATCACAGTGAATCAAAAAATCCATTAGGAAGGATAAATCACTGGATGAAACCTTAACCTTTAGTTACAGGAGATACAATTTGCCTACAGAAGGTTGTGTTTATTTGGATTATTGTGGCTAGCTCTCCAGCAAAGGAATCTAGGGCTCCATGCTGCGTACCATGCACAAAAGAGCACGCACTTAGAGCTCCAGAAATCTCAGCTGAGCTGAGAGTCACACAGAAACTGAGGACAATTTGTGAATATCTCAACAGGCATGAATAGAATATCTCAAACTGACATGTACAAACACAGATTCAGAGCAGAGTGCCATAGGCATTTGTATTCTAATGTGGCCTCAGAATGCTCTGTGTCTTTTTAAAGATATAAAATTTCCAGCAGACAAAAGGATTATCCTTAAAAAGTACCATTCTGACAAGTATACTCTCTTCTCCTGCATCTTGGAAACCATTTACATGGAGGATCATGAATATATGGGGAACAATCCTCAAATAGAAGATGTCACTTGATCTTAAAAGCCAGTTTGCCTCAGTGTTTTTCAGAAGTTCTGAAAACATTTTCTGTAACTAAAGAAGTTGGGTATTTCTCAGTTTCTGTGACTAAACTGTGGTGCCCAGATTCAGAAGCACTTCCTAAGGTGTACTTAGGATCCCTCAAAATCTGTGCCAAAAAAAAAGGTGATTTGGTCAGAATGATCTTGCATTCTACACAGTACTTAGACTAGTATTCAAAATCTGCTGAAAGTAGATCCAAAAGCAAATCTCTAAAGCGCCTGCTGAAAAAATAAAAAAGCAGAATAAGCAACTACATCTGCTGGAGAAACAGGTGTCAGAAGGTTGTCTTGCTCTTCTCAGATGTATCTGACTTCCACATGGGGATTTGCCAGACAGATGGTCATCCTACACAAACAGTAGGTAGGAATTTCTTTCAAATCACTGATTCTTCTGGGGTTTTATGCAGATTAGGTTACAAGCACAGTGGCAGTCACAACTGCCTCTGCAGACGTACTGTACTTCAACAGACGAGCCTGTAACCCATGAATCACATGAATTCTAAGTAAATGGAGTCTCTTGCCAGAAAACAGTAAGAGATGGAGATCAGCTGTAAAGTGAGCTGTGCTTCTGACTGGAAAAGTAATAAATCTGATGGAGTATTACCAAACACAAAAAAGAACTAATTATGTATACAGTGGGTGGATTTTTCATCCCATTCACTGTAACCTCTGTTTCAGCAGCGGAACACAACTTTTGCATGTCTCTGATGAGCACAGTTTGGGACATGGCCATGCCATAGACAAAGGCAAGCAGGTAGTTACTATCAGAGCCCACAGTTCCCGTGACACGAGGCTTGCAAGTGACAACAGTAGGCTGCCAAGGAAGAGGCATGCCCCCACACTGCTCTCTGGAGGACTGGGGGACTAACCAGTGCATGGCCAGCACTGCAGAATGATCCCAAGCAAATTCCCTCACTCAGTTTCCCTCTCCTGATATATATGGCTCTGTGGACTCACAGCACAGCAACTTTACCTCTCTGCCAAACATAATTTATACAAACTATCTTTACAAGCTTTCTCTCCAAGGACCCAGCTGCTGTTGCCTGCTACCACCCTTGGCACATACTAAGAAGCCAGGTTTCTACTTGCCAGACATAAAATTCCACCCAGTGCTGGGCTCAGCCATCACCTAAGCCAGCTCTCAGGGTTTCACAGAGGGTCCCCTGCTCCACTTTGGCCAGCAGGAGCTCTTACAGCACAGGTAGTAACAGCAAAAACAGTATATGACATTTTCAACAGTACCTAAGAAAGAAAAGTGCCAAATTCCTACTGAAAACCACTGTGAGTCTTCTTAGTGGTGTCAGGACTGTCATCATAGAAATAATAAAAATGACCCGCCCTTTTCATCTTTACCAAATGCAAAAAATCAAAGAACTTCTTAAAGCCCATAGCATTTTCTCCTTCTTGAGTATCGTGTCTACATTTAAACCTCTGAAGATTACTTTTAATGAAGTAGCCCGCCTAGCTGAGCTCAGTAGTGTCATCAAATTTGTTTGCACAGCTTTTAGAAGTGTAGTCTTAGAAACTGCTGAGACCACTGTGTGCCCAAAGGTGCCTTGGCAGCCCATTCTCATCAGAGCCTTACAAGTATGCTGCTCATCTCCTGCAAACAGACTGTCTGGACACACCTTGCCACACACTAACACCAAGAGAGTTCTTGGGCACACGTTGCTCTGGGGTTATTTTTGAGGGTTTGCTGTCCTTATGTGCAGTGAAACTGTTTTTGCAGACAGTCTAGAGACATCCTTCAAAGGACAGTCTGGACAAACATAATGAATACACTCACACACTTCACTTAAGGCTGCACTTGAATGCTCTGATGAATTCAGGCTGTAGCATCTGCAGACAACAAGAGGTTACAAAGTCAAAACTGCAACAGCTGTATCTTCCTAACAAAAACTGCAAGTTCAAAGAAAGCATACAAAACTATTAATTTCTTAAATGTGACTTAAGACTTCTTCCTGAAGATAATACATTATTTCTCCTTTAGCTTTTCCAAAAAGTCAAGCACTTTAGGTAGAAAAAAAAACTATTATGATGAACAAAAATAGTATCTTTATAATGGAAAGCTCCACTAGAAAGAAACTGAAACATTCTGTCTGCTACAAAATGCAGCATGACTAAACAACTAAGTTTAATTTTTATCATTTTTAAGACAGTCTTCTTTAAAGAGAAGACTATGGAAAATCATGGAAAGAGAAGGCTCTGACTAGAAGGAATAGTTCACTTCCTTAGTACTCCAAGAGCTGAACTACGAGAGGAACCAAGAATCACTGCCATCCACATCAGGAAAGGACACCCATCTCTCTACCAAACTGTTAACTTTCACTGAAGGTAGGAAAGAACAAGGCATTCCTAACACCAAACTTCCTGCCAGCATCCATCTGTGACACGAGTAATTGCAATGCCTCAAAACAAACAAACTTGTGTGTCAAAACTGATCACCCATGTTCAAGACATGACTGGAACCAGTGGTGAGGATTGGATGATTAAAAGACTGGAAAGTGAATCTGTAGCATCTAAAAGAATTTGGGCTGGTTTTTTTAGGAAAACAGATGCTAAACACACTAGGGAGAATAAATAACAGGTGAGGAAAGAACCTTTCAAAACAAAGGACAATGTCGACACCCAAACAAAGAAGAGAAACCAGATCAGGAGCACAACTAGACTGGAAGCTGGTAGACAGCTTTGAATCACCAAACATGCAGCAAGACTGGCAGGGAATAAGCACCCTAACTCATTATGAGAAAATTAGGAAATTCTGAAGAAACTAAGCTTCAGGTTGTCCAACAACAGGAGACTTTAAGGTTCAGATCCAAAAAAGAAATCTCAGGTGGTGAAATTTTGCTCAATCCCTGGAACAGCTGCACAAGTGATTTCCCTCTGTAAGACTAAAGAAGAAGAGAACTGTTGTCTCCTAGTCTCAGCTTTTCATTTTTATTAGACAATGTTGAACCATTTCTAAGACAAACAAAAAGTGCCCAAATAAATTTTTGTTACTGTGTTCAACCAAAAGCACAGTACCTAAAGGCAAATTAACATCATTCAGTGACATTCCCACAAAATAAGATTTAATTATCTAGAACTGGATGTTGTCATTTTGCTAAGAAGCTTCCAATGAAGCAATTTGACTTTTGGCAGTCCTTTTCATTTCTATTGGTCATTTTATCTTACAGCTCATATAGAAATATGTTAAGTTGAATGAAATGAGAAGAGAGATGGTATCCATCCAGTGACAATATTGCTTTTTTTTATTGAAGTATCTGTTTTAATTTCAAATAGTCTTCCATCTTTCATTTCAATAGGCTACTCATAAAAATTCTATATTGTTTAAAGTAATTAGGTGGGATTTAAAAGCCATTTGACCATATGTGCCTGCATGTTTATATATAAATATAATAAAATTTAAAACCTACATAGATTTTGTGCTTTCACTATTTGGATAAAGGGATTATATCACTCTCAATTTTTAATTAGGTGGGCTTGATAAAGAAAGTATTTTGTCTAAAACCTCAATTTTAATTTGAAATTACTTTATTTCTTTGAAAATTAATTTCAATAGGTTTTGACCTGATTTTTTTTTTTTTTAAGTACCTGATATTTTTTTTTTTTTTAAGTTTTAATTAGAAATTGTGGAATTCTTTTAGCAATTCTTCATTTTGACAGGGACTTGGGGTTTTGGACATTGGTTCTTGGCCCATTGGTTTAGTTTAAACCTTGAAAATAAAGGCTTTAATTTTAAAGAAGAAATAAAAAATGCTGTTTTCCAAGGACAATAACTGTTTTCAACTATCAACACTGACTCTTTTCTAACACTTAATTTGGAATGTGAGATATTAAAAAGGGGGAAAAGAACCCAAAACTTTTTGCAGCCTGATGCTATTTTCCAAATCAGCAAAGCCAGAAAAACAGTAAGAACAATGGTAGAAGTAGGTTCTTCTATTCTGTTTTCTACCCTGTGATGAAAATCATTCTTTACAATATGCAATTATCAGATGGTGATTTCTTCTATGGAAATTCCCACAGGGAAAAAAAAAAGTCTGTTTTCCAGGCAGCTTGTGAATGTCTTATTAGATTAAGATTACAGACAAAAAGAAAAAAACACTATACTGCTAACTGCTGTGCATAAATACAGTAACAATGCTTTCATAATACTGGTGGAACAAAAATAATGTGGAAAATTACTGTTCAAAAATGATTCCATACTCCAATTCCTGAAGGCAGAAGTCTTTGGCCAGGGACCGCCTAGCAAGAGCTGAAATGCCACACCAGCACCTCAGCTTGTACCACCCTCGTCCTGAAGTCATCCTCTTTTAGTCAGTGAGACTGTCCAAACAGCCCTTGGTCTCTGCCAAACTGTTGACCACAGGATTACTGTCAGGATGCTTTTCATCACGCAGAGAGCTTCCCATGGGCCTGAGGTAGTTTCAAGGAGGAGCATCAGTAGCTATCAGATACCACCCCCTTCCTTGTACCTGACGACTTCCAAATGTGAGTAGGCTAAACAGCACGTGGGAAGGAAGGGGAATTTTCAGATAATGTTAAGACAAGGATTGAAAGTAACAAGGCAAGGCAGAAACCATAGAAATAAGATAAAAGTGAGGAGCAGAAGAGATTAAATTAAAAAGTAATTCAGGGAGAGGCATCAAGAAATTACTATGATGCACAAGAGAAAAACATACTCATCTTGTTCCCTCTCTAGCCCCTTTTCAAAATTTTCACAGGAAGGTAGAGAAAGAGAAATATAAAGTATTCCTGCATGGGGGACCCATGTTTTACAGTCACATGCCAAGACTGATTTTGCAGACCTAAACTCAAATAGAGTAAATAAATACCAAATCTTATGCCTTCCATATAATTTCGTATATCATCCCAGCTGACAATCTTCTAGAATCAGACCCAGCCTAAGGATTTTCAGTTCAGGATTGGCTTCTGCCAAAATCTGCAAGAAACTACTCTGAGCCTGTCCAGGCAATAGGGTGCACAGGTCTGCAGATGGATAAGGTGAACAAAGACCCTGCACAGAGGCAAAAATGCATGTTTTCAAATAGCATTGCATAGCTATGCAGCGCCAGTAAGTTACTGAGTTGAAAGATACCATTTATCCTACCATAATATTCACTTTTTCTCCCCTGAAATTGGAGAACTTCTAAACTGGTGCCTACAATTTTATTATCCAAAGCTCCTCCAAAAATGCAACTCTCAGTTTCAGACAAGATGAATTAAAATTGGATTAGCCCTTTGTAAGTTTCAATTTACAACAATACAATAAACTGAAAGCCATAGTGTTTCAAGAGTTATTTCATGAGCCATATGTTTCCTCATACTATGAGGAATCAATCTCCATCACTGCAGTAAGCACTAAGAGTCGTAATCATTTGAGCTGTCCAATTTTAATCTGTCACTCCATGCAAATGACAGTCCTGAGAATTGAACTGAACCGTAAAATTGGAGGGATAGTGATTTAAGAAAAATCAGCTGAGGGCAGACACTGAGATCTAGAGTGCAGCATAATTAAGCTTTAAATTACTGTGGAAATTGAATAACTGACTTGAGATCCATTAATAAGTATTATATTTTATTAAGAGTAGAGGTATCATGAACTATGCAGTATACATAGTTTCAAGAAGTCAGTTCCCCACAGGACAAATCTACTTCCAGTTCCAAAGAGTGTTCAAATGTCTTTCTCATAGTACAGAATGAAGATTTATTTCAGACTTTCAGCTTTAAAGAAAGCCTCAGTCTGAACTGCTCAGCTACACTTTATCTTTACAAAGGTGCTTGAAAAGATACGATTGCCTACATGCTAACTCCACTTCAGCTTCCCTCTTCTTCTGCACTCCTGAACGACTGCTGGTGGTACACACATGCAAAATGTGCCTGGGAGTCCAGGGGTTTGAGGGAGAACTGTCATTCAAGTTATTACTCTAGAGGACCACAAATCACTGTTGTTGAATTCTAACTTCAGACATCAACCCCGTGTCTTTGCAAAGCCATATGAGCATGGGTGTCTCTGTGCTGGCTTCTATGGAGGAAAACTTCCAGTAAAAACAGAGATTAGCAACAACTGGGAAAATAAATAGTTGCATGTTTTATCATATATATCTAGGACAAGGCTAATGTGTTTGCTGTGCTATCAGGATATGCCAGTAATGAAAAAATGTGATGGTAGGATCTCTCCTAAAATCACACCTTGGAAACTCTTGAAAATTCATATGCAAGGAGTTGGAAGATCAAAATCAGAGATGCAGATGTCTTCTTGCTAAGATAAAAGTGGAACCCATGTGAATGTATTCTCAGCAAAAGAAAACAACAGTAGCCTCAGTTCACGTCACATGGATACCCACAGAGAAAAGAACTCAACTCTGAAACTGTCTGGAATGTGGGCTTCCCAGTACGAAGCAGACAAAGACACACTGGACACAGTCCAGCAAAGGGCCAGGAAGATGAATCAGGGATTGGAGCACCTCTCATAAGGACAGAGACTGAGAGAGCTGGGAATATCCAGCATGGAGGAGAGAAAACTCAGGGGAATCCCAGCAATGTACATGAAAACCTGAAGGGAGGGTGTAAGACGCTGGAGCCAGGCTCTTTTCAGTGGTGCCCAGTGATAGGACCAGAGGCCATGGGATCAAACTGAAACACAGAAGGGTCCTTCTGAACATAAGGAAACAATATAAGAGCACACAGTTCTAAACAAGTCAGACCCTGATGAAAAATATAAAATCACTGAGGTTAAATAGTCTTTTTACCTAGTATTTTTCAAATCTCTTACCAAAGTTGTGCTATATTTGAAATTCATCACCAGCAAAAGTAACCAGTGTGATGATAGACTTCTCAAAGTCAATTAAAAACTGATTTGCAGATAAATGCTAATATTTACCCTATGTAAAGTACTCAAGCTTCTTGGCTTGCCTGAGGTCACTCATCTTCACAAGTGACGGACGAAAATGTGCTTGGCTTACTCCACCTAATTACCTGCAAACCCTGACATTTCATGTATCACTCTCTCTGAACCAGGACTGCAAAACACAGCCACTACCAAGCTGTCTGCACAACATTGAACAAGTTCAGTTTCCAAAGGCTGGGAATGAGCTGTCTCCCCAATTCTGGCAGCCACCAGTGAGTCCAGCTTTTCAGAAATGTTGCAGGGCAGCACAGAGAGCTCACACACCAGGGAAAGCAACAGTCAAATTAACTCCATTCACTAATGAAACCTCTAGGAAAGAAGTTCAATTTCCATTTTGAAACTGACAATTTGCTGTTCTGCTCTTAGCTCTACCAACATAAAAAAGGATGGTTGCATCTGAAAGTATGTCTTTTTCTAAATATAGCACTATTTACAAAGATATTGTTTTTGCATATGTAACATCTTCAGATGTGTGTAAATAGAGATTGCAAAATGTTTATTGCTCTGCTGTTAAAACCTTATTCAAATTGTAGCATCTTAACTCCAATGCAATATACTACAACAGCGTGGCCTATTTTTTACGGGAAGCATAAGAATATGTGCAAAAAGATCCTCCTTCCCTCTCCTTCCATTCTACTTTTCTGATTTGGCCACATTCCGATTTGCAACCCTCTTCTACGGCACGGCTTAAATTTTCTGCTTTCCTCTACTACTGTCACTCTGGTGCTAGTGCTTCATGCTAATCAGAGAATTAAATCCCCAGAACAGGGATGATGGCATATGGTATGCATGAGTGGACTTAATGGAAAGCAGAGACACCCTGCTGGCTGACTCTTACTTCCCATCCATTAGTACCACACAAGCCATGCTATCCAGCACATCAATGCTACTAGTCCCACAGCCACGGAGCCCTCACCCACTTGTCATTCATGCCACAGCTGTAAAGGCCCCCGCTGTGACCACCGTGTGTACCTCAGAAGGAGGCTGAAAATACAAAACTCCTCATTTCAGTGAGAATATCAATGAACATTAAACCTTAAACAAGCTTCTACCTCCTCTTAACTGAACAGTCAAAGAGTCATTCCTCAACAACACAGGACAAGCTGAAATAAAATCACAGCCAATGCTAATATGAGCAGACACGGCCTCTTCCAACCTATCCATTCACAAATGGGTGCTGTTGTTGAGACCATGTCACAAAGCTCTTGCACCTGTACAAAAAAATAGTTCATGCAAGCAAAATCTTCTTTTAGGTATTAACAGGTGTGGGGTCACAGCAAGAGGCAGACACAGACTCAGAATGTACCACATTTTCTAGACCTAAGATATTTTCAATTGGCAACAAACAGAACTGCATTGAAATCTAAAAGGTACATGGCAAACAGAGTGCATGTGTGTCTGTGTCTGTATATAAAAATCATTATGCCTCAAACATCAAAATAATCTCTTAAAAATTATTAAAATGGATAATTTGTCCATTTCCAGTAGTCTATTCACTTTAAATTAACATAGATTTAAGAGCTCAGGCTAACAGCATAGGACAAAAAAGGCATTTCCTATCTAGGAACCAGAATCAGTTCTTTGTGCCCTACTGGTAGATCAATTATGTATTAGAGCTGCAGCTGCTTGACTTTTAATCCACATTAGTGCACAGACCTTGAGCAAATTTGATGTTACCATATTATAAAGGAAAAGCACTAGAATAAGTTATACATAAACAAAAAGGAAAACAGATCAAGCAAGAGACCAATTAATCAGTCAGATGCTGGCAATAAGGGGATGGGCTGCCTACTGCCAGCACATAGGGAAATAGGAAACACACAGATAAATCATCTAAATTTCCTTAAATGTAATTAAATCCAACCTGGAATAACCATAAGATCATTTTTAATATGTTTCTTTGTTAACCTAATTTTTGGCAATTCAGACAAAGAAATATGCTGATGTGTATATATGTGTACAGTACAGTACTATAGACCTATAATACCTGTTCTCATCCTGAATAAACACTTCCAGCCACATTCTAGATATCAGACACCAGCTGTATGCTTAGCCATTTAAAGATCCTGGCTGTGTATTTACTGAAATAGATCATTTAAAGCAGTACTCCAGTCAGCTCTGCTCATTTTGGAGCCTGGCTGATAAATCTTCACACGTAGCCGAAGCATTAAAAGTCTTCCATTTTCTGAGCCCAAATTCCTGCATCATCGTATACACTACAGTCTTTCAGCACTAAAATTAAAAGCAGAATGAATATTTAAGTGTTCTGTGACAAGAATGCAGCAGCTAAATCTGGCAGTATACAAAAAAGCAAAGGCTACCTTAGAATTTGAGTTCAATGGATGGAGGGAGGGAAGGAAGGCAGATGTAAAAAAAAAAAGCAGGGGGGAAATTATCACAGAATGCTTGCTAGCTATTGCTACTGCCCTAGGAGCTGTACTTTGAGGGCTCTAAGCTTCCATTTCCTTACAAAGACAATGTTATTTGGTTGAAATATTTTTTTCCTACACTGCACAACAGTCTCTCCTGGAGACAGGAACAGATATAGCCTGGAGGTAAATGGGGATGTGAGGTGTCTGAATGCTCCACTCAACACTGGCAGCTTTCCCAAAATTAAATACTGGTTTGACCCATTTGATACTTTTCAAATAAAAAAATCTCTAGAAGGGAGACATTTCACATAAACATTTTCTTTTTGTCTTTATAGAAAATTTGTGATTCTTCTTAGCAGGGATGTAGAGTCATAGGTTATAATGTTCCTGTTTAATTTTGTAAAAGAACTATACAGCGCCTTTGTTTTTGTGGATAAGAATGCAGCATCTTGGAGCTATTCTAACAGATTTCATTCTGTTACTTGCTATGATCATACACAACACAAGCTTATAAGAAACTGAATTTCATGCCTATCTGATATGGAGAGTTATGTGCTGATATAAATCACAGACAAGCACAATCCTGTGTGTCCCAAGACACCCTCAGTATTGAAACAGATTGCTTTGTTATTTTAAGCTGTTACACTGCTGCAAATTTCATCACCCAGTCCTGTGACTGTGAAAGATCTCACCTGCAAAGTGAGACCACGCAGAGTAACCTCCAGGTGGAACCCAAAGTGATGTCCAATGGTTGTTGGCACTTCAGTAATTGGTTCCTCTCCTCTGGATCAACTCTGCCCCAAAGTTTCAGCACAACTGAACAGTTGGTGTGCTCATGGAAACTGCCAAGTTTCAGCAGGAAAAAAGCAACAAAGGGTCTTGACCACTTCTGGTTATATAAAGTCCCATGGTGCCATTATGGATGGAGAAGCATTAACCTCAATGACTTGGTGAAATAACAACTTGAGGATCTCATTCTGCCTATCTAAACCCTCTCTATACTTTCAGCTGACTCCAGCATTTTTACAGCAGCATTCAACTGCCTCAAAGTGTTGTCAGGAACTGGAAAACACCAGACGCGACAACTTATCCGATGCAAGATGTGACCGTGTCATCACTACAAATGTTATAAGAGTTAATAGCAAGTGGGTCTGATGAGCTCAACTAACTCTGTGACATTCCAGTCCTGCTACACCAGCCTGCAGGGGTGAGTGCAAAGCTCTCCAAAGCAATGCTCTTCACATACAGCTCACCCACTTGAACTCACTGTGGGCTTGCACTAATCTGATTCTATCGGGTGTACTCCATTTCTGACTGCAGAGACAGGTCTCTCCCTAACAAAATGTACCATAAGAAATACCAAGATACACAAAATAACATTCTGCAAAATCCCAAGCAGCATCTATACTGCACAATTAACAGCATCCAGAAACATTCATGGAAGAGAAACTCAATTATCTATACTGTGAAAGTGTGAGAGTAAGTCATAGCCACCGTCCCTCTCCCAAACAATTTGGAAGGTAAACAGAAATCAAGCACCATTTCCAAAATGACCTTTGAATGTAGCAATCTGCTTAGGCTAACAAAAATAATAATAGTCAGGACATAGCCACTGCAGCAGAAGGGAGCAGCCCTGGGCATGCCTGTTTTATTAGTACACAGTTACACTCTCTTAGAGATGTTCTCCACTGACAGCTGCCCAGTATAAACCAGCAAGAAACTCAGGAAGACATGACGCAATTTTAAATTATTGCATCTCATACAAAACAAATATATTCACTTTCAAATGTTAGCCATGAATTTTTAAAATTCTATTCATTACACAGATTAAATCTTTTAAATACCATTAATTAAACAGAGTGGCTACTCAAGCACTATGAGGGCTATTGTGTAAATACATGTTCAGGAGTCCTGAGAAATGTTTGTGTCCACTACAGTGACCTCTACTGAAAAGTTTTTTTTACAAAAATTAGTATCACACAAATGGTTCTGTTCATACCACCTCCGTTGAAATTTTTATTGTCCTTATTCTGTATAGTCTGAAATGGTGACTAGAAATGGCTGCTAGATGTAAGTAATTCTTCATGCAAAATATGTATCATTATTTCTTTCTTAGCCGTCAGGTCATCAGCATCCCAGTTCCTTTTCAACAGCACTGAGCAATGTACTGCCATTTCTATTTAAGGGAAGTTATAATTAATTAATTAATTAAGTTCAGTCAGTATTCGTATTAACTCAGCAGGCAACTCAAAGGTTTCAACCAAGAACCATGGGATCAGTAACAACATCTGGTACATGGGGTAAGTGAGGGAGGAGAGCCCAGATCTGAGTATCAGTCACAAGTGAAGGACACACCAGAGCTCACTGATCAGCAGATCTGGTGAGAGCATGCATGGGTTTTGGAGAACCAAAGCTACAGTAACATAACTGCCTCTGAGGAGCTGCACTCTGCATCAGGTGAGAATCAAGTCCAGTCTGAGTACACAACTAATAAAGCCAAAGTAAATAAAATCCACATGCAGGGTTGTAAATGTTGATGATAATAACTATTTCTGATCGTCTTAAAGAGTAACTCATCTGGGCTATGTGATTGTCCTTTTTCAAAACAATGCACCTGTCTGAAAACAGTTCTCCACTAATGAGTATCTACTGAATGTCTTTTCTGTGTAAGAAGCTTCATAAGCATATAATAAAAAAAATCTTATTCCCTATCATCAGCAGGGTGAACAGCACGACCCCAGTGGGAACAGGAGCTGGACTAACAGACAAGCTGAATTCATAGTAAATAAAAAAATGTCATCAAGACTTTTGCATGGTTTTGCATTTCACAGAGAAAAAAAATTGATTTACAAGCATTTTATGCTTTTGAAATAAAACTCTCCTTCATTGTGTTGGTTTTCTCTGACACTAACATAAATATAGATGTAGATGTGTTTGCAAAAAAATTAATTATCTTTTCTACAACACTATTGTTAAACAAGTGCTGACAGATTAATATAACTCAACATCAGTGCAAAGACCTTACTATGTGTATTCCAATAGAGCACAAAGTTTCTAAAATAGAAGCATTGTTGCATGATCAGCAGGTTGTATATAGTTTTGTATAGTCCACACAAGCTATGATTCTTCCCTGATCCATACCGATCAAACTGGCATGTGCTGTTCAGCACTACACAAAGCAATAACAAGTACAGATGCTATTTTCTATCAAAGCATGTGCACAAGTATGTGCATCACCTACAATTGCTGCAGATGAAAAGCATTCCCAGCAACAATCATACTGCATTGCCCTGGACATGGCTCCCAGCCAGGTAGGGAAGATATTTTCCCTTCAAATGAGAGATCTGAAATAATGCCTGAAGCAAGAATCAAACCAGAAGTCTAAATTTTGAAATTCAAGCAAGTAACTCTCTGTCCAACCTGGCAGGCCTAGTTTTGTTTAAATCCACATCAAATTGACACCAACTCTGATGATCTCCATGGACAAGCGACCGCTGCCAACTCTCCAAAGCTGCAGGGCTTCGGAAGCGTAGGAGGCTGCACCAGAGCTTGCAGGAGCATGAAGATGGGCACAGAGAAAAAAGAGAAAACATAAAGACACAGAAAGACACCAGCATCATGGATGGGAAAGTTTGGACCTCCTGCACTGAACATCTTGTCTAGCTCAAGAGGAAATAGGGTTTGGTGAAAGTCACCTGGACACTCACTGCAGGTAACCACTGAGCCTTTTCTGCAAGGATGGAGAGCAGCATTCATTACTTTAAATGTGTTAACTGGAAATCTGATTGTTAAAACTAATTAAAGATATTTAAAAGCTGGGTTTGACTCACTGTTATGTAACACTAAGGGAAATTAGATCTATTTTAGGACTCCAAAAATGAGAGCAAAGGGAATGGCACACGCAAACATGAGCCTCCATCCCCAAGCCCCACTTCCCAGCCTGGACATCTCCCAGCCTCACCTGTTACCTGAGAAACAACATGGAAATTTGACTTTCCAGCCCCAACTCCTCTAATTCTATGCCTGATGACATTTTCTTGCAGTGACAGCTCCTATTTTCACCCCTCCTGCTCCTTCTCGTTAAGATATAAATGCATTACAGTATATTTCATTCTAAAATAACTTGCTGTTCATCCCATTTCTATTTTACAGCCAATGCTCAAGAAACAGGATGCCCCCAGTTGCAGCATTATCCATCTCCTCTGCCTTCTCCCCAGTCTCCCTAATCCATGCCAACTGTCCTCCCCAGGTTTCAATGCTGTGGGTCACCTTTCACCATCCCACAATGCTTATTCCTTGCTCACTTCACACTGAACATCATCCCTAGAGAACTCTGTTTTCATAGGAGCATTTCAGTGTCATTCCTGTGCCAATATGCACATAACCTCAACTTGTGTCTTCCACTGCCAAGCCTCACCTGTCATTACTACCTGTCTGAAAGCTGACTTACAGCACTAAGCTCAAATTCATTCAGTTTTTATTTTCTCTAGTGTTGCAGTGATCCTCACAAAGCACTCAGCCAGCAAACTCACAGCCCTGGGTTTATCTGTAAAAGCCTGTTCTCCTCCAACACCACAGCTTCTTCTTCAAGACCAACACTTACCACATCTTTCCACATACAATGCTGTGGGAAACCTGACTCAGTTATCTTTAATACCCTACTGCCACGTTTTGTGCTTCCTGAAAGTTATTCTAAGGGCTGGGGTTTTTTTTAATCAATATGGGTTTGATGAGCCCAGGGCTGTGAATTTCAGTCCATGTTGAAAGAGAGAAAAGACAAGAACACATCACCCACCTAATAAAAGCAAAAGGGAAACCAGGCTGACACTATTTCGCTGACCAGAATTGTGATCTATGTGAATTCTGACTGAATTCCCTTCTACATTTTTATTGTGTGTTGAAAAGAAAATCAAGGTTCTGAACACAGCAGGGTGAGAGAAGCTAGGAACACCTGGCCCAATATGATGCACTGTTGGGGTCTCCTCCCTAATAGCAAAAACATTCATTTTGAAACCATCTGCTTTGAAGCAAAACATGTCTCCTGCAATACAGCATGTGAGTCAAAGCAGATTATGCCCGGGGTTCACTGCAGAACATGGAACAAAGCAAGTTATCCCAAACCAACCCTGCCGTCAGACCACAACTGATGCAAGGTCGGGAATGGCAAATAAAAAGCTGAACAGCATGCCAGGGCTCCACTCGCTCCATCCGGCCTTACCTCAGGAGAGGGACAGATGGTGCCAGTGACTCAGAAGAACGCCAAAAGGCTCTCATCTCACAGCAATAACCTACATCCCCGCCCTGTGACAGTCTGTCATCCAAGCAAATGGTATTTTTCAAGGACATAAGTGTGAACTTGGTGCTGGTAGGAAAACATGACAGAGTGCTCTCGCAGACAACCTCTCTTTTTGCGACCTGGGCAAAGATAATTCTATTCTGCAGTTTCATCTGTGTGGTCCTCTGTGTGAGAAGGCAGGGCCTTGGTTAATAATGCCTGGCAACATAAATTACAGCTTAGTGTACTTTTTCTGACTAGTTTTAAATTGTCAAAAACCTTTCCAGGAATAAAAAGCATCAGGGAAAGCATAAAAGATTTGTGAGCAGGACTTCGTAACCTTAAAGGAAATCAAACCCAACTTTCAAATCTGTAAAAAACCCCACAAAAAAACAGATCCTCCAGATTCTGCTTTTCTATTTTCTGGTTTATTTTCAATTACTGTATTTGCAAAATAGAACAAAGCAGTTGTAGGTCTGTTCCCTGCCTCTTTAATTTTTTTTTCCCATTTTCAAAGTGCAAAATTATGGCTTCCCATTTCTACTTTAGGAAAAAAATTGCTATTAGACTCCTTTACCCCAAAAGGAGGCAACTGAGGGAACAAACACAGGGAAGCACTGGCACAACATCTGGGCCCATACAGGAGGCAGGACTGATTTAGGACAAACAGAGAGGGGATAGATAGACCAAGACCTTGGCAGACCAAGACCGGGGCAGAAATGAACTCCTGTGCCGGTAACAGTTCCTGTGATGGCATTCTTAGAGACACAATGCTGTAATGACATAAGCACATTAAGCTTCATGGGGAAGAATAATTTTCTCCTATTAGACAAAATAGCACAGAATGAGACAGTTACATATTGGCCCAAACTGCCATTCTGGGGAGCTGTTCCACAGCAAAAGCTTTATACTGCACCTTTATGTCCCTTACAACACAGGTACTTCTACTTTTCCAGTCTCAGCTCAGTACATGTAATACTTGGGGGCTTGTCAGTAACAACTCAGTTTCTATTTGCCCTCCCAACTCAGAGCTGTTTCTCAAAAGACCCACTCTGATTTACATGGGCCTCAAAGTACTCTGCCCTCTGTCCCATTCCTTTTTCCCCATGAGTCAGTCTGAGTGTGAGTTCACACATCACCTCTGTGCTGCTAGCTCACACGGAGATCTCTCCAGTGCCCCTCCGCACAATAACTTAAACTTGCAGATTGTTGCTCTAAGAAATGTCCAGCTAAAGCCCAGTGTAGCAAAAAAGAGATCCTAAACTTGCCAGCTTTACCTCCATTCTCAAACCTTGCACATGACAGAGCTGAGTCATTCATCATATTCAGGCCCTGTCATATTCCATTTCAGCTGCTCGCAAGCCCCACACATCTCACCTCTGTTTACATTCTGCAAATTCTCCTTGCATGGTGCTGCTTAGACAATAGAGGTGGCTGACAGTGTGCTCACCAATGCAGCAAATTCTCTTTTTTTTCCAAAAACACATAAGCGTGCCTTTCCTGTTTTTCAGGGAAGACATCAGTGCTGCAGATGCATGTTTTTTCATCCCAGTCCTCATGTCTGCTTTCCTAGCCTGTGATTTAATGAAAGATTAAAGACTAGCTTATGAACGTTCACCACGGCAACTGCTGATGTCATTGGGAACTGGATTCCCAGTCGGGGCTTAAAGAAAGATGAAGACCATATTGATAATTGACAATATTTCTGACATTATTCATCTAGCTAATTAAGCCACAACTCCACGCCACTACATAAGCTCAAAACTGAATGAACAGAAGATGTAGTACCATTAAGATACTTAGCTATTTGTGTTAAAAAAATTTAGCCCACAGATATTAACTGTTCATGGAATGTGTAGATTATTTACTCCTTTCTTATGAAGCAGCAGAAAAACAGAACTATTCATGCATCTACTTCATGATGCCATGCCTTTAATTATCCTACTGAAAAAAAAAGTATGTGCATTTTTCCTCAGAAAGTGAATCTAAGTTTTGCATCCCACATGCCTCAAAATGAAACAAGATTTTTATTCATTTAATTGCAAGCACATTCAAGCATTGAAGCAAAGGAGACACATTGACAGCCTGGACAGCTTTGCCTGTAATCATTGCCATGTTTGCCATCCTTCAGAGAAGAAGTAAAACTTTTGTCTATGTAAAAACACAAGAACAAAAAGCACATTCAAAGTAACCAAAGAGTACATCTGTTTCCCCTCTGACTCCTTCTGAAACAAGTCACTGCTGAAATGCCTTCATGGTAGTTTGTTGCTTGCTTCATCCTCCTACAGCAGCCCAAAAGCAATGTACTGATGGTCAGTCAGCCCATAGCATGGAGATACACCCAGTAAAGGAGAGTATCTGCCACAAAACCATAATTTTCAGAGATGGCAAATAGGGGGCTGCTCAGGACTTAGCAGATTTCATGAGGAAAACATGAAATTAGAGGAGGAAGCTAAGGTACATTACACAGATTTAAGAAACACTAGCAATGAGTACAAACAGTTATGCTTTACATATCTACTGTGGCCACAAGTATTTTGATGACAGGAAGGAGAATGGAGGTAGACAGATCATCTTCTCCCTGCATTTAAGTGAAAGCCATGAGACCTGGAACTGTGCCCGAGTGCTGGACACACAGCCAAGAGGCTCTGCAGTTCTGCTACACCAGTGTGGCTGCCATCCTCATTACAAAAGAAAGGGTAAGGTTGTCAAAGGGGAGATCTTAAAATAAGACATTTAAAGTCCACATATGAAACTAAATCCACCAAGAAGATTTAATGGGACAAGAGGATGAAGAAAAAAAATACATAGTAAGGCTCACCTTGCATGAAAGATGCTGCTTTGACTTAATTCCTACAATTTAAAGCAAGAACACACATGGTCCAAGATGTTCCCCTGGATCCTCAAATAAATTCATTCTTAACTGGCTTTCACGCAGCTGCCTTTAAAGGCTTGTGTGCTACTTTCATTTGATACTGCATTGATTTTCTCTGAAGTTTCCTCCTACCATGGCTACCCTGATCAATTAGTGTGCTATAAATAGAGCAGTCAGATTCCTTTCACTGGTCTCATTAAATTGCACTCCTGCTGAATTTCTGTGGAGAGCAGAATTGGATCATACTGATAGCAATAGCATGAAGATGTCCTAGGGTTTTTCAGAGAAAATCAATTGCTCAATATTCCTAACAAAATGCCTTGAAAAGCGTGACCCAATGGATCCTAGCTAATGCCCAAAACATATGTCAAACCTTGCTTGCAATTCTGCATCTCTAAACCCCTGAAAGATAAAGGATGAGAAAATAAGTGGTTAAGAGGCTCAGATAGCTTCTCACTGATACATAATCCCTCATCAATCACAACTATTTAACTGCATCCCCTCATAATGGAAACATGTTGCTGGAGGTATGCAGTTAACTCCTGTAATTCTTCTGGAAAGTGAATTAAGAATTTGAGGAAGAACACAGTCTCAAGGCACACTTGGTGCCTGTCAAAGTCACCATGTAATGTGACTCACTGACTAAAACTGGAGGGGAATGATAATATCTGGTGCTATTATATAGGTTAGTTATTGCAGATGTAACAGCTATGATTTCAAAAATGTTAATCTCTATTTTCTAATGGTACATCAGTATAGCTTTAAAAAATTTTGTTTTAGAGATGACATTTCACTCAATGAAATTGATAACAGCCATAAAATAGGAAATGGAATTGTTTACTTTGAAACATTTCAAAATCTACACTGAAGGGCAGCTTTTATGTCTGTCTTCACCCTGCCCTTTCATAACTTACGCTTTCATAACTATCCCATCTTCTCCTAAAATCCTTAGTGTTCTCTTTTCTCCTCTGTTAAGCACTATCCTTCAAAATCTTTTCCATCTTCCTCTCAAAATGAATCCACATTTTCACCATATACTCTTCCAGGCTACTGCAAAGCCTGGGTTTATAACTGCACTTGAACTACTGAATGTAGTTTCTACATGGACTCACTATGTCTGGAGCATAATCCATGGGGTTTCTGCATAAAGACCAGAAAGATCCATTTCAGATTACAGAGGACTGACTGTACCTTGCAAAGACTTTCTGAGGAAAATGCTGGAGGACTACCAGTACTTGATGATTTGCACTGGCTTCTTTATACTTTGCAAGGTGGCCTTCAGCCAGAAGATGCAGCACTCTAAATTATACTTGCAGTCAAATAGTTTAGCATGAGATGAAGGCACATCCCAACAAACTCAGAAGCTTTTGTAGGTAATAAGGCACGTTCAGTGCAGTGTCAGGTAAGAATTAATGAAAACATCAGTTGAAACACACCTTTAGGGAGGCCCTCCCCTGAATCACAGCAGAATCACTTTCTCCTTCCAGAAAATGTTTTCAATGGTGGAAGTGGCCAAGGGTTGAAAACCAGTTCTTATCAGAAAGGAAGCCCTACCCCAAAAGATTCTAACAGCTATAAAGATTCTTGAGAACCAACTAAAAAGAGCAGGAAAATACATTTGAAAACACAACCTGTAATCACCGACTAAATATTGCATTTTCCAATGACACTGTGTGATTTTAGAGTCAGTCCTATAAAATAAGGGAAAGGAATACATATTTCATAGTCAAAACCTAAACTGTGAAGGGCAACATAAAATGCAACCCAAAAGAACAAGAAAGCACCTCGGCATAGCCAGAACTGTGCTGGGGGAGATGCAGACATGAGGCTTTCTCAGTATCAGGTGCTGGAGTGAAATTCTTTTTTTTTGATTGAATGTAAATTTACTTTCCTCAGAAAGGATGGTATGTTCAGCCACCTCGGATTTCAGTTCATATCCATGTTTGGATAGTCATTATGTGTAAACAAAATGTTACTACTCAATCCTTTTCATTACAGAAAATTCTGGAAAAGATTGCAAGCACCCTTTTCATATTCCACATAGTAAGAAGAGATGTTTTTAAGAACTTATTGTGATCTTTGCAAAATATGCAGCAAAAGACTGCAGAAATGCTTTTTGGGGGAGGGAGCTTTTTTATTAAAGTATATTATCCACACTGGAGTATGAGATTTTAGAAACAATTAATACTTAAGTTTTTTCTTCAGAAATATAATTTTCTTCATTTGTTATATATCTAAACTTTCAGCTCCTGACCTACTTTAAATCACCAGCCAAGTATCACTTATTTAAACAGTTATGCCTATTAAAATGTACAAAAATTGAATTGTCTTAATTGTTTCATGATTAGGAAACCTGAGATGAGAGAAACCATCACCAGCCATATAATTTCACATTTTTATGGTGCTTCCCCCAGAGAAGTTTCCCACAGTTGTTTTTAAACATTAGCAAATTATGACAGCAGTGTTCTTCCTGCACAGCAATCACTTACAACCAAAGTTAAAATTTTGCTTATAACCAAAGGCAAATTGGATTCACAAAAATAATTGTGATAGGAGGTGAACACTTGCTAAGGAATATAAACCAAAATCACAAAAAAACCTACACTGTATTGTTTTGTGAATGGAGCCCTGTAAGACTTTGCTGGCAGAGGCACTACATGCAGGGGCAGTACGTGCAGAAGACAGTAGCATAAAGACAACTGTGCACAGCCTAATACTATAACAGAGGATTTATTAGCATCATGGAAAATAAAGGTTAGACTGGTTTCAGAAAATAATTACAAAAACAATCCAGTGTATACTTTTGAGGTAAACCTGAAAGATGCCTATATAAAATAACACAAGTAAATTGAACACTATAAAACCCCCCCCTAGATTTAGGCTCTCCAAATAAAGAGGATCACACTGATTTTCACATCTCACCATCTCCAGTGCTAAACAAGGCAGGAGGAACATCTCCAGGTCCTGATTCCAAATCACTGCTGCTGCAGATGGATACTGCATCTAAGCAATTCCTTCCTATGAGTTACTGAGTGTCACATACTAATTCCTGCTTTTGGACCCAACAGCACACAGTGAAACAGCAAAGGGTTTTATAAGAGTTGACATTTTGAAATAGAAAAATTAGGACTAATGCCGAGAGGAAATCTGAAAAGTAAGAAGCCGTAAAGAGGTTTCCAAAGAATGTGCCAGACCTGCCTTCCAGCTTTTAAATTAAACTGTGAGAAGCACTGGAAAATATAATGCAAGGGATAACCTTGCCTTAGCAGGAAGGTGAACTATGATCTTAAAACATGTCTTCTGTCTCTAACATTACAATTTACAACAAATTAGTTTTATTTCTGAGTGACCTTACAAGGAAGGCTACTATTTATTCCCCTTATGGCCTTAAGATACTGAAGAAAAGAGAAATATTTAGACCTTGACTGAGAAAAATCACTTCCAAAAATAACTAGATATTTTGAAGCTGAGGAATGGTTATAACTATATAGTTGTTGAACTGTGGTCTGCCAGAGACAATAGAAAGTCATTCACAGTGGCAAGAATTAATTGCCTATAATAATAATAAATTGCCTATACCAAGTTTGTGCTACAAACCCTTCATGTTCATGTCACCTTAGCACTGTATTAGTTTTTCAGCCTCATCAGAACAATTTAGTCACTACCTTTAGTTAATGCAGATAGATTCAGTTTTCTGATAAAGAAAAGCAGAAAAATGGCTAGCATTTAGCAAAAGCTCAAGAAAGAAGCAGGCCGCCTGTACAAAGAGTCTCTTCTATTTTCTTTCTCTCAAGATGCAATAATTTTATTTGGATGTTTTTCTCTGTTGACAGAATTGATGGAAAAATGTCAACTATGAGCATTTTCACTGGTTTCTACACTAACCACATCTACTTTGTTGAGTAGAAGAAAACACCAGATTCAAAAAAGAAAATTCTTCTTTTTTTAGATCATGCCATGTCATTCCACTAACATCCTCAGAAGCTCCCAATGTCTCCTGCCTGGCCCTGTGAGCACCTAGTCATGTGTACCAAGGAGACCAGCTCCAGTGTGAGGAACTGGAGAGTTTCCTTAACAGCCTGGTGTCTAGAGGACTCACCTGGGATGTGAGCAGATCAGGACTCACTCTCCAGTGCTGTTTTCATGACTGGTGTGAAGAGCAATGGGAACACTGGTTAAAAGGAGATTTGGAGATGGGAAGCTAAGATGATTAGAAGCCAGATGTGGAGAGCATCTGGCCAGAGAGACCATAAAAGGCTGAGATCTCCTAAGGAGTCTAAGATGAACTTAATGTGCCATGCAGTCATCTATGGTGACTGAGATTTTGGAGAATGCCATCAGAATACAGTGACAAAAAAACCCACATCAGTGAAGACTAGTACAAAGTAAGACAATGTCAGCAGGAGTGGGCTGAGGAGCTGGGGAAGCAGTAGGACTGTGGCAAAGCCTGGTCAGAGCAAAAAGGGCAGAAGGAACAAGTAAAAGAGTCTGTGCCAGTTAGATCAAAGTGTCTGAACTAAAGCCAAGCTCCCCACAACTAATCACGCCTTGCTTACAGCAAATATCTGCAAACCACTGGCAAAGTGCCCTCTGTCTTTCTTGGTCAGGTTCACATGGGAGGATGACAACCTACTGCAGGCAGATACTCCACTAGTTCCAGTAGCAGTTGTTTGCAGGGTGGATATTTAACTCCATTAAACTTCCTTGCAGTTTTCAGTAAGATGCCACAGAGCAGAGCTTCTGGGGGGGAAAGGGGAGTTTAGTTAGCTGCTTCTTCTCATTTGTTTCAGAGGTGGCAGCCCATGTGGCATTATGTGCATTCAAAGAGAATCTAATGAGAAGCTCTTAATTTAGCCATGCTAGAATTCAGACTCCTGGCTTGGGGGCTCAAGACTGAAGTCCTGAATCCTCCTGATGAAAAATAAATGGCAGCTGGACTCCAAATATATAAAAAGTGACTGAAAATCAAGACCATAGCCTGTCACAGTAGGCACCCCAAATTAGAAAACACTTAACAGTAATCTTTCAGTGAAATTATTCTCAGCTGGGGATAGAAAAATAAAAAGAAAGAAGATCATGGTATCCCCTTGTCTTAAAAGTGTTTGCAAGAATACATAAATCAACATTCCAAAGGCATTCAGTACTTTTTTTTTATGAGCATCACAGAAGAATCTAGCAAGAAAATTAATTATTCTGTCTTCAGATAACAGGGTAACAGCTGGGACCACACTGAATAATGGCTGTGTCTATACAGACACGCCTGTTCGTAGCTGAACTCAAGCTGCGGTCATAAAGTCTCTTCTCACCCAGCAGGTTAAGCCCATCCAGACAGCAGGTGAGGAGCTAGAAATAACAATCACTTCCAGTCCACCCTGTTTACACAGTAAATTGCTAGTAAGCCTTTTTATGGCCTTTTTTTACAAGTGAGGAAGACCAAGTGTATGCAAACTCTTGAAAATAACAAGCTCTTAGAAAAAATATCCCATTTAACTGCTGTTGCTACAGAACATGAGTTGAACTGGTATGAAATTAAGCTGTTTACAAGCACATCCCTCTGTTCTCTGAGATGTTGTGGGCTCAGGGGACTCTAGCATTTACAAACAACTTAATTCTTTGATTAAAAAAAACAAAACCTGAATGAAATTATTTACTAAACTTCCTGAAAACAGAAGATATTCCCATTAAAATCTTGAGTCTGCTACTTTTTAATATTCTCTCAAGCAATATGCAAAGTGTTAGGACCCTGTTCTCAAAAACTGGTGGAAAATTTAAGCGCTGAATGAGAGGCGTTTATGGTTTTAAGTCCGGATGCAAAAACATTTAAAACTCTATTTTGTGTTTTGCAGCTCACTGATGCTCACTGCTAGTGCTAACTGTTCCTTCAGATCATTATTAACAATCTTATGCACTGCACAGAGCCTGTGACCACGTAATTATATGAAGTCAAAATACTGTTTTTTGAGGCATCCTTAGTTCTGGAAGTTGCTGTCTCAGGAATTCTTGGCACTGCAACATGCTGTTTGCATAGATGTAGTCCAGAACCAGGTGGCAAAATTTAAGCACTCTCTGTGCTTGTTGAACCAACTGTGATGTTCAGCAAGACGGCCTGCAAGATACTGATAGAGTTCACACTTAGAGAAAATGCGAGTAGGAAGTCCTGTCACTTCCATCACCAGACTGTACATGGTCTGTGTCTGGTACTTCCACCTTGCACTGCTGCAGCACATCTGGTTGGAGATATTGTTCTTACAACTCACAAGAACAGCTGTGTGAAAGACGTTTTTGAAAGTAATAGTAGCTGCAAGGATGCTGCCTTCATTTACTTTCTGGTTTGCTTTCATTTTTACAGGAGCGAGTTTGTTTTAGTGTATGAAGCCTTCCTCTGTTACAAAAAAAAAAAAAAAGGAATGACACAGTTGGTTAAAAGCCCTGCCTTGTCCCCCACAACACTATCACTATTTCTTCCAGTAAACACCCTCATCCCGGAAGCAAGAGTCTTCTGTCTTCTGCAACAATGCTGACTGTCCACATATGTTCAGCTCCCCATTTAAATGTGTATCATCTCTTTTTCACCAGATTTTTAACTAGAGGAGAAGCATTCACATTCAGCCACCAATAACGACGCATTTTTGCAAAGCATTTGGATGTACAGCCTGCCTGAGTGAAAACACAAAAAAAAAAAATCTGTCACACATGCAACTACTATTATGCACTAAATAGAAATCAGTATTTAAGAAGGGATTAGTGGTCCACGTTTTAGAATACTAAATATCTGCTGATCAGTTAAAGTGTCTCATGCATACCTACAGTGTTCCATTTTGAAAAACTCAGTTATAATTACCCCCAAAAATTATTAACTGTCAGAGTTAATAACAACCCCAAATTTCAATATAATTTTCAAATTGGATTTTCAGTCTTTGAAACTGTTTTCACCTGCATTATGAAAACAGTGCTGTCTTGATAATTAAAAAAAAAGTCCGTATAGGGGCTAATGTAAAAAAGGACTATCATAAAGAAAATAATCATAACCAGAACCTCCTCCCTCTTTCTGTGTTCTCAGCTAGGTGTTTTGGTAGAAGGGGTCAGGAGAGTGCCAGGAGCAGTAAAATGAAAGGAAGGTTTTTAAAAGTGGGAAGAAGGGGTGGAATATACACTTGACTTAATTGTGCCATACCAAAAGTCCATACTCATATCCTGTCCTTAACAGAGGCCAAAACTGAGAGCCTAGAGCAGCTACAATTTAGACAGCATATGTGATTATTCCACTCAGCATCCACCTCATCTCCAACTTTGTACAGCCTAAGGAAGGTTTTTATGTACTTACTAATACTCAGTTCATCTCTCCATTTTCTCTAAACACAACTAAACTTTAAGCATCCAGAATTTCCCATAGCACAGAGTTCCACAAGTTACCCAGACGTTGTACAACGGTTATAAAGAGCCAGGTCTCCTCCTAGTATCACCTGATGATGCCCATTTCTTAAAATGGAAATAAAAAATAACATCTGCAGCTTGTCCACTCTCTCCAGCCACCCATGATCTTGTTTGTATCCCGGTCTAACCTCACCAGGGACCCTGCTTTAAGAAGGGGGTTGGATTTGCCAAGCCCCTGAGGTCCTTTCCAAACTGAATTATCCAATGATTCTATGGTTTTATAGATTCCTGTACCTTCCCTCTACAGTTTTTCTTCCTCCGTCCAGATGAATTCCAGCCAAGTTAATTGTTCCTTATATTGAAACCATCTGATAAATTTTGGGTTTTTTGCTCAGAGTTTATCACTGTCTATGGAAAGTTAGGACTGGTTTTCTTCAGAGCTCTCAAAAGTTCTCTCTTCTATGAGACAAACAGCTGGAGCACACAGATTGCAACCCATTACTGGTGAAAGAAACAAAATTCTGTAAAGTTTTTGAAAGAGACTTAATCAGGGCACTCAGGTATTGAAGCACACAACACTGTAACACTCCCTGCTTTCAGGAACACATTAGCTTCTTCACGAGCCAAAAAGCAGTGTCTGGCTACAGAAATCAATGGGAAAAGTGGGCACCTAAAGACTGGAACTCACAAACATCCACACATTGAATACACTAGGGAGAGTCAACGCAAAGTGCTAAAGTCAAGGCATGTGTTTCAGCTCTCAGAAAGTTTTCCTTCTGACCTTGTTCTACATTAGGGAAGGTGTAGGAGCTCAAAGTGCAAATCCTCCTCACTGATGTGGAGCAACATTGAGTGCTGTAGCCACAAGCATCTGCAAGGAAGATTGTTGCTCCTTTTTTCTAAAAGCACACAGCCAGTGTATGAGCTAGGACTGGAGCATCAAGGGTCCCAGCCAAGTGCCCCCACCTCCACATGAAGTTTTTGCCTCTTGCCTAGCAAAACCATTTGATCTAAAATTCAGCACTGACCTACACTTCATCAGTTGTTTGGTACAGCATTGCTGTGATGGGTATGCTAGAATTTCACATCAGATTACAGATAATCAGTCCTCTAACATTAAAAATTCCATGACCAAAAGTCTCTTTTCCTGGAAACAGATACCTAGGAACTTTTTCTAATTTATCCAAGTTAGTTTGGAGTATGATTCTTTTCACACTCCCATTTAACACATATTGCAGACAAAGTATATACCAGAACTCATCTTCTTCTATACAGTAGAAAACTACGTATTTACTTACCTTGCTTCCAAAAGCAATTTCCTAAACAGCAAGCCATTGTGAAAAGTCAAAAATGCAATAGCTTGTAAAGTCTTTGGTATGTACCATATTGAGTATTCTGCTTACCATGGAAACTAAGCAAATATAATGCAAAATCAGTAGATTTCATTCAGGAGGCAAAGGGATTTGGCTAACATCGAATTCAGTGGTCACTAATCCCACTGACACTGTCCCCTTCCACCTAAGCAACACAAATATTTAAATTCTCCAAATGGTAAAGTTCAGAATCTTGAGCCCTGTTAAATCTTATAAGCCAAAGTAAATTTCATTTCTCTGATTAAATAGAAAGTATTTACAAAGATCATAAATAAATAGTGTGAGTTGTTCTTGTTCTTTTTCATACTACCTGATAAAGCACTTTTTACTTTGACATCATTCAGAATGATGTTTTCGCTATACATTTTCCTCCAAAATAAAAGGCAGAAATGCCTCTTCCTTCTCTCTTTTGGAGCATTTCATGCCCACTTTTGCATCTCTGCAGTAAACAGCACTGCAGGCAGAAGGCAAAAAATGATGCCATAGGTGTTGGCCACCATCAGACTTGGAATAGGAATATTTGAAACTACAAAGCTGGCAGCATGGATAAGTTAAGTAAGCCAAAGGACTTCTCCTCAATTCAGTCATGAACTAATCAATGGCAGGAGAATGCAGAGTCTGAGAGCCCACCTGAAGTTTGGTAGGCCACTCTTCATATTTTCAGATGCAACTATCCACTGCAGCTCTCCTCAAAATAACCATCTCTGAACAACGCCCAAGAAGAAACACCAGCATTTGAAAACAAAGACTACTAAAGCATTTATTCATGTTCTAAACCAGAAAACAATGGCTAACTTTGAAAAAAGCACAAAAAAAAACCCCCAACTTTGAAAGCAATAAAAGGAAATGCAGCACTACTAAGGCACAGGTTTCACTGCTGCCTTCAAATGCAGCTCGAAAGAAAGTAGAATCATACTGTTGCATAAGGAAACACAACAAAATGAGATCTGAGATCTTTGTCTCACATGACCACCCTTCTGTGTGCAACAGCAGGCTGAATATTAGTTGAGCCATTTCATCAATGCAATCAAGTCCATACTGCTGCTATATAAGTTTTTTCAAAAATCACACTATCACAGTGAAGAAAGTTCAAAGGTAAGGCTGTTATTTTGCTTTATGAGTAATAAAAATGTATAAATGATAGAAACCTCACAGAATAGGAATACATGTCCTTTTAAATGCAAGGCACACTGCCACAGTAGTGAATTACAGATATTCTTAACATGACAACTCAGACTTGTGCAGAAAACAACTAACAATTTGAGTTTTTCATTTTAACAAGAATAAAATACCATAGGAAACAGATGCAAATTATGCAGTATCCTTTCCACGAATGTGCCTATGCCATATAAAGTGAATTTACAATGAGCTGAAAGAAATTTAAATCACTGTATACTCAGTCCCAGAAGCTGCTGCTCAGATTAATCTTGACCCAGAAAAAGAGCCAAGCATATGCTGAACTTTGAGTAAATAAATAGTCCCAGCTAACTGTCTAATCACAGGGCCCCACACTTTATTACAAATGATGTAGAGACCGTCTCCAAAGGAATCAACGAAAAAAACCAAGCTGGCATGGCAGCAGCAACCCCTATTTCATTAGCCCTGTGCATAATTACAACATAAACTGATTACTTCTAACTTTCTGTTGCAGAAGCCACCATCTGAATTTACAGAAAGCCAGTCACTTTGGAATAAAGACAAAAAAGTTACCTCATATTTATAGCAAGGAAGGAGCCTACACATCAGGAGTTACTGCAGTTAGCTGACTGAGTTCACACTTTTGAGTTCACAGTAGCTTGCCTGTACACCCACACCTTAAAGTGTTAATAGCCTTGCTATTCAGAAGTTGTTGGAATTTTGTTTTGTTTAGGTCTTTTTTATCGACCTAGATTTGTAATGAACTGCAAAATGAAAAAGAATTAGGAAAAGAAAGAAAACAATAATGTTACCTGAAGGCCCTCTATGGCTAATCTAAGCATGCTTGGTGTGAGCTTGGAGGCCTGCTTGAAGGTGAAGTTGCTCCAGTCTATAATCAAAACAAATCCATTCACTTGCAGCTCGGGGTCTTCTATCATGGCTTCTAAAGAAAGAAGTATGGCACGCAAAATATCCACCAGTGTGTACCTGAGAATGGGAAGAGGAGATTTGGTTAGGGAAGGAGCAACAGCCACAGAGGTGGAGAAGTTCTGAGCATTCTCTCTCTGTCAGAAGTTTAAATCAAAGAGTGCGAATGCATCCTCAGAAGTCATGGGTACATAAAGCTGGGAAATCCTCAAAAGCTCGATTAGTTGAGCTCATCTTCTGGAGCAGGATTATGTACCTATAGACCATCAGCCAGGCAGAAAAAACTACAAGAATGTAACACATCAAAAGCAAATTTGAACTTTTGTATAGTATCCTAAGCTGCTTTAGTATCTTTACATGTAATTACATGTCTATATAAGAGCTTCTACACAAATTATATTTTTCTAAAATCATAATGATACCAAAAACCAAGACTAATACCAGAAGCGTAGATCCAAAGTTCCCTTCTATATTTTCCTAAGGGAATGAAATAATAGGACCTACAAAATTATCAACTAAAAAGGAGACTTTCCACATGCTCTCCTTATCCCTCCCCTGTGTAATTTTTTTCTCTTAAATCCACAATTATAGAAGGCTGATTAGTCAAGGGTCTTAAAAGCAGAAAATGACACACACTAGAGGTTTGAGGTGTTTCTGTCTAGTGAAGGTGCCCCTGCTCATGGCAGGGGGTTAGATCTAGATGCTCTTTGAGGTCCCTTCCAACCCAAACCATTCTATGATTCTAGGATTTTATTAACAGTTACCAAAACAGACATAAATTGGCCAGTCCACACCATGGTATCAAATGAGGCACTAGAAAGTTAAACCTGAAAAATATCAGATATACAAATATTCCAGAAATGAAAGAGTTAAATATTCAGTGTACAGATATTTTTAAGCAAGGCCCTTTAAATATCTCCCATGATGGCATCAAACAGAAGTTTTCAAAATTGTGAGTCCCTAGAGAATTCTTCACCATTCTGCACATGTAGCACAGAGCATGTGTGCCTACTTAGAAATTACATTAAATTATACTGAATTTGACTTGCTTTAATACAATGAGCAGACTGTTCTGTTGTGGACATAACTGTATTTTGAAAATATCTGCAAAAGGAAATCACATAAATGAAATTAATCTGTTGTGGCTGACTCCTTGAATCTTTCCATCTTTGTTTTTTTAGCCAACTAAAATTCAGTGAACTTCCCAGTTATGCATTCACAGAAAAGGGATTAAAAAAGGACTCTCCTAATGTCAGAACAAGAGAAAGTGTGTTTCCCCTAGAAAACACTAGGGGAAGCATTATTTTACAAAATTCTTCTCTTCATTTTGGAGATCCTTTTTTTTTTTAATTTCTTTTTTAATTGACTGGGATAAATTTTTTCATATTCACTCCTCTCCTTTGAACTTTTCTGAGATTTAACTCTTTTCTAATGCTTTACTTTTCTGAGATCTAAGGTTTACAGGAAGTTTGGAATGCCTTGGTCCAAGGACAATTTTAACCACAGTTCATACAAGGAACAGACATTCAAAATGTTCAGATTCTAAAATTAGCCTCAACCCTACTTGACATTTAGCTTGCCCCATTCAAAAGATCTCATTCTCCAGAAGGGCTCCACAAAGCAGAACCCTACATTCAGTCCTGGAAGAAGGGTCCCAGGTCCCTGATGTACATCTCTAATATCCTCCCTAAGGAGTTTAAGGAGACGTCACATGCCTTGGATTAACAGCTTCCTAGTGGCACAAGGCTGCTGGAAATCTGGTGCATCAGACATCAAGATTCTTTGTTTATGAGGCCAGTCTCTATGACTGACCATAAAATGCTTTTTTAATGCATACCTAAGTGTTAAATACAAGATGTATACATGTAAACACAAATACGCCTAATTATGTGTTGAATTCATTTAAGTCAACGGGAAAACTGTCAGGCATCAATGGGAACAGGGTTTCAGCCACCACAGAGAGTAAATAACAGTCACAGGACTGGGTCTCCATAAATCCACAGCATATTCACCATCCCCAGAACTCCTATTGCAGGTTTGCTTAGTGTAAGAAATACAGTCCACAACAACAATGGCAATATTTATGTTTACTCACTAAAAAAAAAGAGAGAAGTCCTGCACAAAACAGGTCTGGCTAAAAGCAAGCAAGAACTCTTTCTGCCAGAGGGAGGTATCTGAAGTACTCTTAAAGTCTAAAAAGCCACATCAGAAGTATAAAAGGACATGTCACTAACAATCAAGCCTCCCACCCCATATACCCTTCAGGGCAATTAGTTGAAGATAGGAGCTATTCTTCATTCTGTACTGGATCTCTTCTCTTGGTTTCGATACCTTACTTAAGTACAGTACTGAGCATCAGAAAGACAGACAAATCCATTAGTGAGTATTTAAAGCAGCTTTTGCTCTGAACACGGGCTGAGACAAGCCAGAAATGTAAACCTGTGGTGTGGTAAATGAAATCTTAGGTGGTGCAAAAAGCCGAGTATTGAAAGTATCAGCTGAACAGCCCAAGCAAACAAAACATGATTGAAGAAACTGCATGGAAGCTTTCACACAGCACAGAGTTATTTGCGTAAAGACTCATCTTTAATCCACTCCAGCCCTGTGTTGTCCGACATTTCACCTCACTGCTACTACTGTTTGTGTCACAGGATGCACAGGCTCTGCCATAAAATATACTCCACGCTTGGCTGGACTTTAGGGAAATCAAAATCCTATGTAAAATGAGGTTGTGAAAAATTACTCAGGATTTTGTTGCTGAAACTTTTATTCCACACTGAATTACTTTCCACATAGATACAGAAATATGACGAGTCAAACGTGAGAAAAACAGGATAAGCTAGTGAATGTGAAATAAATTGGGTCCACAACAGATCTGACCGCCTTTCTACTTTGAAGGAAAAGAAAAAAAGAAAACATTAGCCTTTAATTTGAAGAGACTATGGTGTAAAGTCTGAGGGGAAGATGGTATTGTTTTATTCTTACCAATCTGTGCTAAGCAAAAACGTGTACATAGGGAACAGCAAGCCACTCATTTTGCCCTGGCACCAGTTTTTTAATGATTGCCCTAGTGCTGTCAGATTTGTAGGGTGTGCTGGGCCCAACTGGCTGCAGTACATGTTCTGTAGCAGCCTGAAGTTAGGCTGTGAATAAATAAATCCTAATTTATTTATGGCTAAATCCAGTTGCGTTCACTTGTTTAAACAGACTCTTATGGGACATATTGTAGCTATCAATGTATTACTAATTGCTAGGATAATCAAGAACTCACAGTTAATTTAAATGTATTTAATGCCTTCTATTTATGGAACCATGCTTAATTCAATGGAAAACTTGGACAAGTTTTTTAGTCCAGTTATTAATGTGAGCAACAAATGCTGGGAATACATTATCACATATATAATGCACTCTTAATGTTCCTTTTTTATGTGAGTCCTAGCTCGAGACTGACTGAAACAGGGACTGGTACACAAGACACACTCTGTTACCTCTTGAAATTTTTCATTCAGGTTGACTTTAAAGCAATAGAGCCTGGGAAGGTGAGACAAGTTAGTAGCCACACTGACAGTGATTCTTTCAAATGCTTTTTCAATCCCATTTTTCAAATGGGATGGCTACCATTTCTAACCCAACAGTGACAGAACTTTCCAGGGAAATGCCTCACTGGGACATTTATTTGTCAAGAACAGAAGACCACAAACAATTTACTGAGCATCCCACTCTCTTTTAATTTAACAGTGGCAGCAACTTCCCCTTTACAGAAAAGTTATTTGAGAGTTTTTCTGTGGCACATGAACAGATTCAACGTATTTCCAAGGATTTCTGGGGAAAACAGTCTGGCAAACATTGCTATCAACTCCTGGTTATACTTCACTAGGATCTTTCACCTTTACCTCTCAGTTAAGTGGTCTATGCATCCTCTTGTATGCATCCTCTTGTATGCATCCACCAGGCCAACATAAAGAGACAAGGAGAATGCAGGGTACAGATGTCTCATGTCAAATTCAGCTGTGTCAGCTGTTTTCAATACTTTATGTTCTTGATGATGAGTGGCATCAACCATATCATCTGTTTAACCAGATTCTGGTTCCAGTCAATTCACTTTTGCACTGAATAACAGATAATCTGATTTAGCAGAGTTGCCCTACTATCTCTATGGCTATTTTTCATCTCCTCCCTACAAGAAAGAAATTTTGAGTTATTTTAAGAATTAAAACTGAATGGCATGAATCTCCCTCCCAGGATGTGAACTAGAAGAGAAAAATGCTAAGTCTCCTTTGCTTGGATTTGAGCCATATGTCTCTTGAAGGTCCTAAACACATAAAGAATACACAGTCTGTATTTTAAATTCACCACCATTTGGACAAGAAGAGGCTTCTGTCAAATGAGCTCTTGTGCCACTGTGGTTTAAAAGAGAAAGCTGGTCAAGTCTCTGAGCCATCATCCCATTTCTAAACTACTGTTCTGGCTCACTATTTTTAGAATTTCAGTGAAACAAGAGCCCTCAAGATAAACAAAGGAGTACTTAGAAATGATGCCTCATATCTCCTTGGTTTGTCAGTCTGGGTACAGATTTGAATGCTGAAAAGATAGGGGATTGAAAGTTCTCTTATGGCTATTCTGCTTAAGCAGCAGCAGCATGCCCTGGGGATACCTTATTCTAAAACAAAAAGTACTACCAGTGTTACAAAAAATGCATAGAAAAAGTAGAAATAGTTTCAAATATTTTACCAGATTAACTTTTCGATTCAGATTTAATACCATTCATTATGCCATATATTAGCCCAGAGTCTAACAGTCACAGATGAAGATTCAGCTGATCTAAATTTCACATTAGCATTGATGAAAAGCTCCCTGGCCAAAACACCTACAGTCTAAATACAGGTGATGATACTCAGATAGGGATAGCTGGGGGAAAACTAGGAAACAGTAAGACAGCATCAGTCAGCAGGTGCAATTGTAGAAATAATGACAGTTCTTACACAGTTAACAGTGTTAACTGTTAATAGTTAACATTTGGAAGATATAACTTCTAAACAAAAATTGACTCTGCTAAACAGGGATTTTTAATGTTAATATGTTACTCTTGTTAGCATTGCTATTTATTTTGTCATACTTACTCCATCAGAGCTTCAAAAATACCTTGCTGTCTTGCCTGTTGTTTATTGTGAGTTGAGGAGCAGACCAGCCTCCTCATAGTTACAGAAGTTAAATTTTCATTTAACAGGAGGAAAAGAAAAGTTTCTAGCACTTGTGCACATGAAAGCATAGTTTTGAAAGCAAACCCGTGCACTCTGTCTTTGCCCCGCTGTATGCACTCTGTCTTTGCCCCATCTGATGCAACAGCAGAGCCAGCAGTAAATGAGTGCAGAGGATTTCCATATTCACTGAGGATGGTGTGAGCTGACTGGGTCACTGTGACACCGCCAGGAACTAGGTATCATTGCACTCTTGTAATGCACTTTCTAAGGAAAAACCTGAGATAACTAATACTGGAAAGGTTTCAAACACATAGCAACAAAAAGGACTGATATTCCTGGGGAATGTGTGTCCAGGTGACAGGAAGCATATAGAAGACCATGCCTTACAACAGATCCCTTGCAGCTGAGAGCTGAAGTTAATTACACTAGTCATTGAATAAAACTTCACCAGCTGGACACATTAGGAAAAAGGGAGTCTTCAAACACACATAGACACCTACAAGCCAATAGGGAAGGCTGATCACTCCCTGAGTGCTATCCAGCTTCCTGGCAGGAATGCCACTGATCTTCATTTTCCCAATAGTATAGACAGGGTGGAGAGTCAGGCTGGGTCACACTGAAAAGTTGCTGGGCGACTTAGTACATTATCTTTCACCTTTCCTTTTTTTGTTTGCTTGTTGTCTGATACATGCCTAATTGGGTTGTTCAAATGGCAGGACATCTGGTACAGTTTTTAGGCCCGGCTTTAATTTAATGATTTTACACCTAGTACACAGGCTTGTTTTATCATAGGGATTTTTTGTCTCCCACACCTTTCTTTCTAATTGGAACTATGTAAATCATAGGCTGGCAGTGCTATATATATCATCTATAGTATGTCTGCTATTCATTTAAATAACAAATTGGAACTTTTTATTTCTAATTGTTACATCCTGGCCGTAGTAAGTTGCACATACATGATAAATGTGGAGGCTTGCTGTGCTCTATTAACTTAGTTTATGAAGCATAAAAAGAGGGCATAACAAGACAGGCTTCAATAAGTAATCCTCCCACTGCTGCTGCAAGAGGAACACTGGGTTACGTACTGCAAGATCTCAAGTCATTTAAGGCATAAGCTTGAGACATATTGCACAGCAGCCCTGGCATAAGTTCCACAATGCTCCCCAGGATAAGCCACCGAGCATCAGATAATGGAAGGCACTAAATTAATTAGAAAAGAAAGTGACCTAGCTCCATTCCCAGATGTGCCTCTTGTCATGTGCCTTGGAGCAAGCCACTCCCCACAGCTGGGCTTCAGCTCTCTCCGCTTTGTCTGAGTGGTCTATCTGAAAACAAATCCCTTGCTCTGGAGGAGAGGCGTGCCGTGGGCATGCAGTGCTCAAAAGCAGTAGGCACCCAATTGCAAACATGTCCAGTAAGTACTACAGTGTACCCCAGCCACTTTGCTGTCATAGCATAAGTAATATTAATCATACCAACTGGAGTTCATGAAAAAAATCACAATAAATTTATTGCTGTGTCAGCTGAGCTCATGTACTTTAAATATCAGCACATCCAACATCAAGAAGAAAATAAACCTATTCTTTCCACATGACAATTATTGTTTTAAATGCTACTTTCTCTCTGTACTTGAATTCTTGGTATTCTTTTGTCTAGTATCAAGTCGAGTGATGATATAACAAGTGTGACATGAAGCTTTAGGATTTTTTCATTAATAAGAAACAGCAGTATACAGTAGGTCACATTACCTTTAACAAGGGAACTTCATCATAGACATACAAGTTAATAAAAGTCCTAAATATCTGTTTCTTTGCTAATTCTTCCTTCAGGGATTTTAAGAGTTTGTGGAGTTGTTTTTAAAATTAAAAGTTGACTTGATCCTTAATGTGGGAAACAAGGAAGGTCCTTATGTGGAAAAGGAAACCCACTCAGCGAGTCCTTAGCCTCATCACCACTGCTCCTTGCTCAGCTTTTTTGCTCCATCTGCTAGAAAACCAAAGCAGAAAAAGGACGCTGGCCCCAGCTCTGCATATATTCATCCACCCTTCCTAGTTGTTATCCTGGCTGTGGGCAGTTTTGATTTGTGCCAGACAGCTTTCCCCTAGTCCCTAGACTTGATTCATGGGTTAGCAAAGGACAGGAAACTTCTCCCACAGACAGTGCGGGTGTGGCTGCCATGTCGGGAGGAGAGGAAAGCCACGGTGGGCCAGCATCCCTCTGGGCAGAGACCTGTACGCAGCTGTAACACCAACCGGTGCAGGGAGCTTTGGGAATGCTCCCTGTGATGGCAATCCACACAGCCTGCAAGAGGACAGCTAAACAAACACCTAAAGGGCAAACTTAAACATGCCTTTCCCCCAAATTTTGTCCTTTCTGTCCACACTGTTTGAGTCCTCCCCAAAGTTTCAAAGTAGCTGAGCTGAGGATATCTGCACTGAGCACTCAGCACTGTGTTAAATGCAAAAAAGATGGCAACTAGCAAGATTCTAAGTGTTCTCATTAAAAAGTGCTTCAGAACCTAAACCTGTACTCAGGTTAGGAGCCAAAGAAAATAATACAGTGTTCACAGAAGCAGTTTTTAGAGAGTTTAAATGTACTGAAATCATGTCATTTTTGTGGATATAATTTTAGACTGCAGGAGAAAATGAGCGTGACACCCCACAAGGTATTTAGAATAAACAAATAGTGTCACATAATATCAAGACAATTGCTAAAAACGGCCTTGATGGGAGACAGATCTTGGGTCACCCTTCTGAGTCATCTTCAGGCTATAGTAGTCCCAAAAAAAGATCAGAAACTCTTCTAGGGACTAGGCTTCAATTTGCTATCAAAGGTTTATGTGCTCGGATCTTATTATGCAGAGAGTTGACATTTCGAGCAGCATGAGTGAGAAAAGAAGTGGTTACAGCAAGTGCCATCCTAGCATTTCCAGGTGGCTCAGGAAGAGCTTTCTTTAGCTGAGGACAAGGATTCAGAGTCTCAGCTTCCTGCACAGGCAAACTTTTCATCTCAAAAGCCATCATGGGTACTCCTGTTCTACACACAGCATCTCCCACTTTCTCCCATGGCACCTGAGCAGCTCTGTGTGTGCTGAAGCAGAAGGACCAGCCGAGAGTGCAACCAGCCTTTGTCTGGAGGATAAGCACATCATCTACGTGCCAGCCCACTTCGGCTGAGGGGAGGCAGAAGGGTGTCAACCTCCTAGCAGACAGCTGAGAAGAGCACCTCAGCAGTGTCTACTTGCCTCCCAAAATTCACACCCCAAAGGATGAGCTGGTTGAAAGGGCTCTAAGCTACAAAATACATTTCTTCTTTCTTCTCTCCCTCTGCCTTCCAGGCTGCTGCCCAGCCCCCTGTGGGCAGCGCCGGGTGTGTCCCTGCTGCCCACCCTCTCTCCCTCTGCTCTGGCACGGCTTTCCCACGCATTGCCCGGGGGGAGAGCGGGTTGAGGTGGGCTGCTTTTACCTGCTCTGGTCCCAGTTGGCAGCAAAAAGGACGAGGATTTTCCTGCCGTAGTGGTCCAGGTTGGCCAGCCCGCCGGGGAAACCATCCTTCAGCGCTTGCTTGATGCCCGGGTCTGTGGCCTTGAAGCTCTTAAACATGTCCAGGTTCTGCTGGCGATATTCAAAGTATTGGGCCAGGAGGCGAAACGCCTCGAAGTGCTGAAACTTCCTGGCCCGCAGAAACCGCAGGATGAAGGCATCGTCGGTGCGGAGGAAGCCGATGTCCGGCCGGGTGATGACCATATCCCGCACCTCCTGGATGTCCTGGTGCAAGGTGTCGGGGTTCTCGTTCAGCTCCAGCCGGGCTTTCTCCAGAGTCTCCGGGGAGAGACCTGCCTGCAAATGAGTCATGGCGCTGCCCTCCTCCTCCTCCCCGGCTCTGCTGCCTGCGCTCCTCAGCCTCCCGGCCGCTTGCCCCCCGGAGGCGGGGTGCCCCGGCACGGCCGGCCGCCGCTCCCCCGCCCCGCCGGGCCTCGCCCCGCCGCTCCCCGGCCCCGCCGCCGCGGCCAGTCCGTCCGCCGAGATGCGAGCGGCTCCCAGGCAGCCGGGTCCCGGGGGGGGCTGGCAGCGAGACTGCCCCCGGGCTGCTGGCGGAGGCGCGTTATCTCTCTGACATAGCGCCCTCCCCGCCGCGGGGTCCGACGCGCCGCATCATCCCCGCAGCCGGTCCGCGGAGGCGCCGAAACCCGCCGGGGACGGGGCTGCGGGCTGCCGGCTGCTGCTCACCGCCCGCCCCCGCCGGTGCCGCTGCCGGTGCGGATCTCGGGCAGGGCGGCGGCGGCAGCGAGGAGCCCGGTCGCTAGGCAGGGCGAGCGGCGCCCGGGGATGCTCCCCTGGCCCGGGGCTGGCAGGGGAGATGCCCTCCCCGGAGCAGCACCATTTACGTAAGATCAGCGCTCGCCCCGCTTCAGAAGCGTCTCCCTGGATTTGAGGGAGGGTTAAGGGGGAAAAAAAAAAAAAAAAAAAAAAGCACCACCACCACCACCAAACTAAAAAAAGCCAGTGAGGAGGAGGAAAGCCGATCCGCAGGTACTTCGCCGGTACTGCTGCCGAAGCGCCTCCCGCTCGCCGGCGCGGAGCCCGGAAAACCGAACGGAGCCTCGGCCTGGAGGATGCTCGTCCCCCCCCCTCCCGCGCCCTCCTCCGCTCCACGCCCCGGCTCGCAGACGGCACCAGCCGGCGCGGGGCTGCCTGCTGCGCGGCCCCGCCTTGCGCGCGCACTCACACACGCGCGCACCCGCTCACGCACGGGCGCGCACCCGGGCGCGCTCTGCCGTGCCCCGCGCAGAGCGGCGCAGCGCAGCCCGCGGGTGCGGGGCTCCCGGCGGCGGAGGAGGGGGCGTTTGCAGAGCCGCGCCGCTGCGGCCACCAAGAAGATGGTGGTGGCCCGGTGTGCGGGGCGGTGGCCGGGGGGCTACGGGGTCGATGGGGCCACGCGTAAACCCCCAGGGAGCATCCCCCGGGAGTCGGACCAAGCGTCCGGTGTCGGGGTCGTGCCAGTAGCGAGATGTTGTTCATCAATTGCTTTCCGAGCAATCCTCTCTTGTGACTGAATTTCCTAACATGAAGCATTGTGAGCTTAAAAATCTGGGAGTAAAATAAAGCAACCCTCTTTTGTGGCCTCATGTTGGAGGCAGCATGTCTCTAGTTACATTATATTGCAAAGGGCAAAAATATCTTACTTCTGTGTACTGAATATTTCAGTGAGGAAAGATGCCCTTTTTTCACGCAGGAAAGTTTGATGCTGCAGTCTCTTTCAGGGAAAAGTTTCCACTGGAAAGCATTTGACCTTTGTCTGTAGGGCTGGACCTTCCCAGTGCAAATATATCTGTGAAAACCAAGCTCACACAAAAGACAGAGCAAACATGGGAAAGCCTGTAACGTGTGCCTCCTCCTCCTCCTTCCTATGGGAAGGGCAGCTCTTTGGTACTGCATTGGGCTCCTTTCCCAAGGAGCCAGAGCACACAGGCTGAATTACTGAAAAGGCACAAGGTCACTGATCCATACACAGTATATATGGGATATGCACCAGCACAAAGCATAGGATGGATTCTCAGACAAATAGTGGGGCTCATAGAAACATTTCAGTGATACCCTGCATGTTCTTCAGGCCATCAGCAGGTGCTTGGCAGCAGGAAGGAGCCCTTTGCAATGAGCAAGGTCTAAGCAGCCAGCAGTGCTTGGGTAGCAAATTCGTCATCCTTTTGGAGGCTGAAAGGAGTTTTTTGGAGTTTACTGGATTTTATATGGGTTTGCAGCTCTTCATCAGATCCCTTCTTTGTGCCAGGTAAGGGTCAGGTTTTACCTATTTCTTCTTAGCTGCCGGATCTCAAAATGTCTGCAAACGTGGGTAGCTAGAAAGGCAGAGAGAAACCCCAGTCCTTCCTGCGCTGGGACCAGACTTCCAATGTCCTAGCTTAAGGAGAATCTTTTGGAAGGACCAGTCTAATAATGCCCAGTCGTTGTGCCCCAGCTCTGTTCCATCTGAATTTCATGGTGTGATTTGAGATGTCTCACAAGAAAGAAAGATACGCTATCTATCTAAGGGCTGAATCACTCTCTTATTTCTCATTGTCTGATAAAATGACTTTAAATTATGTAGATTTGATTCATCTGGGTTGATACCTTTTTCTTAGAGTAGTTATTGCTCCAGAAATAGTTTGTGCACTTTTTTATTATTTTCTATCTTTCTGAAATCTTCATTTCCCTTTGCTCTTACTATCTCCCTCTACATTACCTCCGCAGGGAGCCTTTCAGAATAGCAGTTTCCATCACCCCTGTGGAACAAACTGCCAGACTTTTCCTGCCATCATTTTCCATTTCTGATGCTTCTGCTCTGCCTTTTCCATTGTAACTAAGCTAATAAAAGAGTAGGTCATGTGACAAGTGCCTTAAATTCACTTGGTGCAAGGTGAGCTGCAGGCATCCAGTGTCTGGCAAAATCAAGTCCATACCATATCCTATCTGTGACCTTGTAGTGCATTCACACTGGCTGAATGCCAGACACCAAAACCACTTCTCCCTCCGCTCCAGAGCTGGACAGGGAAAGAAAATATAACAAAAGGTTCATGAGTTGAGATAAGGACCAGGAGAGATCACTCATCAAGTACTGTCATAAAACAGGCTCAAATTAGAGATATTAATTGAATTTATTGCTAACAAAATCAGAGCAGGATAATAAGAAGTAAAATAGGACCTTAAAAACACCTTCCCTGTACCCTTCCCTCCTTCCCAGCTCTACCTCCTCCCCCAGTGGCGCAAGGAAACAGGGAATGGGGATTGTGGTCAGTTCATCACATGTTTCTCAGGGAGAGGAGCCCTTCCCTTGCTCCAGCATGGGGTCTCCTCCCACAGGAGACAGTTCTCCACAAATTTCTCCAATGTGAGTCCATCCCACAGGCACAGTCCTCCACAAACTGCTCTAATGTGGGTCACACTTCCATGGGGTGCAGTCCTTCAAGGGCAGCCTGCTCCAGCATGGGTTCACAAATTCTACCAGGAAACCTGCTCCAGTGTGGGCCCCTCTCTCCACAGGTCTGCAGGTCCCTGCCAGGACCCTGCTCCAGTACAGGCCTCCCTTGGGGTCACAGCCTCCCCTCAGGCATCCACCTGCTCCAGCATGGGTCTCCTCCAGGGGCTGCAGGTGGATCTCTGCATCCCTGTGGAACTCCATGGGCTGCAGGGGCATGAGCAGCACAGGCTGCAGAGAAATCCCAGCTCTGGTGCCTGGAGCACCTCCTGCCACTCCTTCTGCACTGACCTTGGTTTGCAGGGCTGTTCCTCTCACATATCCTCACCCTGCTCTTCTCTGGCCGCAACTACCACTGTGCAGTAACTTTTTTTTCTCTTGTTAAATCTGTTATCCCAGAAGTGTTACCATCATTTCTGATTGGCCCAGCCTTGGCCAGTGGCACATCCGTCTTTGAAGCCACCAGGGATTGGCTCTGCCAGACATGGAGGAAGTTTCTGGCAGCTTCTTGCAGAAGCCACCCCTGTAGCTCCCCAGCCACCAAAACCTGGCCATACAAACCTGATACAGACCTCTGGTAACACAATCCTTAATCTGCTTTAGTTTCCTTTTGCAAATGGAAACATAATACATATATTAGATTTTCTCCTTTATTTCAGTGCACAAATGCACTGAACAGAGAAAATAAGTGAGCTGGCCAAAATGACAATGTTAACAATTTTGACAGAAAAGGCTATTTCTAAAGATTATTAATTAAAAAAAAATACATGGAATTTATCTGGAAACTTGCATTATTGTTCCATTTTTTGGTTTTCCCCATTTTGACCATATTTAATCCATTCTTCTTACCCTTTTTGAAATAAAAAAAAAAGTCCAGAAAAGCACAGGGAAAAGTATGGAAAAAGAGGGTAAAAAAATCTGGAAGTCAAATAAATTAAATTCATCAAAAACTTTCCATTTTCTGTATTTTTTATTTTTAAAGAAAGGTTCAGTCTTCATAAAAATTGTTTTAATAATTTAACAATTTCTAAATTTTACTTTGCCATATTAAAATGAGATTCATTGAATTTGAGAAGCATTTCAAGAAAAGAATTTTGGCAATGAATTGTTGATAAATAGATCAAAACACCCTTGTGGAGGGCAGTGTGGAGGTGGAAGGATGTGCTTTAGCCACCTCTTTCCTGAACTGAGTAGATTTAGGAGGTGGACACTATGAAAAGCACACATAGCAAGGCAGCCTGAAGGCAGAGTAGGTGAAAGAACAAGATATTGGTCATATTCTATCTGAGCCACAGACAATAATAATTTTTTTTTCAATATTTTGAGATCTTGCATGTAAACATACAAAAGATCTGGTTTAAATATAAGTAACTTAGTCAGTAGAAGCAATAAAAAACTCTGTCATCTGTAAGCAGATTTATCAAACCAATTACATAGTATTATGAAAAAATATGTGCTTTCCAATACGTTACCCCACCTAAGTCATGAGGGGAAAATGGAGCCACTAATGCATTTAGATGCAACCTACTGATGGCAGAGTGTAATTTATTTATTGTGCACATGCACTTTTCCCTCTATAAAACAGTAGGGGTGTCTGACTAAATCCATTATGTAAATCTCAGCATCTTTTCACTTGCACTTAGAAACTATTATTTTTCTTTGAGACTTTTATAGTCACTTATGCCTCAACTTGATACAATTAAAATCCAAGTGTTTTGCAATTCTACAAGCACTGCAGTTAGGCAGCTGATTAGAAATAAAACTTAAACACAAATAAGGCACAAAGGTGTTCGTGTAGGTGTTTGATAACAGAGATCTTAAGTCATGTTCAGAATTAAATTGTTTAAAATCATCAACAGACCAGTGTATTCAGGAACAAAAATAGAATGCAGAAATAAAACTTTGAAAAAAATACTGTTGGTGGATGAGAAAATAACTGTATTAAGACCAGTGTTGGTACCACACTTCCTCTGAACTGGTTGAAGACCCTAGACAGCTCTTGCTGCTGTCTTGGACTTAGAGTTACATTGTCCTCAGAATCCTGCTCTGGGCATTCCTTCAGGACAGTTGTTCACTTAGGATCAAATTTCCAGGACAGTTTGTCTTATGTGTAGCTGTGATATATCTAAAGAGCTGAGAAATATGTTTGAAAGTACATATAACCAGGAATATATATGCTCACATCCATTCCTCTTCAGCAGCTTTTTTGTGAATACATATTGTGTCCTTGACGTTTTTGAAAAGTGCTAAATACAACTTTGTCAAAAGTATGTAAACAACACCTAAATCAAAGCCAGCTAAATTCAAAGTCAGATCCCATTTCAGAATCAATTTAGAAACATCATTCAAACATTTTAAGAGCATAAGAACAACTATTGGTGGTCAGAACAAGCATCTTTGTCAGTTCATAATGTGCCTCCAGAGTGGCTTAATGTGGAAGCCTCAGGAACAGTATCAACTACTGTTAGGCTCCTTGACTCCTGAAGTATTTTCTGAGTTAATCTTTGAAGTCTGCTGTGAATTAACAAGTTCCTATACTACAACTGGGACTTAGCAACTGATTATAAAATCATAGAATGACTTGGGTCAGCAGGGATCTTAAAGATCCCCTAGTTCCAGCTCTCCTGCCATGGGCAGGGATGCCACCCACCAGACCGGGTTGGTCAAACCCCTATCCAAACTTCCAGGGATGAACATTTTCAGGGACAGGGCATCCACAGCTTCTCTGAGCAACCTGTTCCAGTGTCTCATCACTCTCACAGGAGAGAATTTCTTCCATTTAATCTAAACCTCCCCTCTTTCAGTGTAATGCCATTACCCCTTGTTCTATCACTTGTGAAAAGTGATCCTTAACCCTTGTCCAAAGTCCCTCTCCAGCTCTTGCAGGCCCCCTTTAGGTACTGGAAGGCCTATAAGGTCTCCCAGAAACTTAATGATCTTGTTCATGATCTTTTCTCACTACAAATAACTAATAAAACCTCCCAGTTTAAATCTCAGTGGAAGCTGCATGAGGTTGAGGATTAGCTCAGACCTCATTCTGTACCTAGGTGAGTTACAGGAATGCAGCTATGTGTTTGAGCACATGGGAATCTTTATTTATGCATATTTGTAGAAAACATCAGGATGCTTGACCTAGAAAGACCCATTATTCCTGAAACAAAGGAACTTCTAGAACTGAGCTCTGTTGGAAATCTGTCTGCAAATCCAGATGCCTACTGGCTGAAAAACTGGCTTCTGAGAACAAACTGGGCATCTGTCTTTTATTCATCATCATAGGTCTCTAACAACATAAGGATAAATAGCTTTACAGGAGACAAGGCATAGCATCAGACCCTAATCAGAGGAATATTTCAGTACAACAAGCCTACTCACAGAATCACAAACAAAAATAAAACTGGAAGGTATTTTAAGAGATTGCCTAGTTTACCTGTCCCCCATCCTGATGAATGTTTGTCTGAATGGTAATTAAAACCTCCAGCAGCAGATTCTCCACAGCTTTTCTAGACAGTCTGTCCCACAGCTTCACTATCCATTCAGTACATTTTTCCCAACATCAGGCCTATCTATCACTTGCTTCAATTTAGCCCCCCCCCCCTTTTTTTTTTAAATCTTATCGACTATAGACTGACAGAATAATTTATTTCTGTATTTGGAGACTGGTGTAAAGTCTAAGGTAAAATCTCTCTTCTCCTTTTCTTAGCTACATAGCCTCTGTTCTGGCATTTAAAACACTTCAGAATGTACAGTGTGAGGGGATGGGTGTCAGCAGGGCATTTGCATCCTGGGAACAGCATTTGGATGGGCTTTCCTGTCCTATCTACATGAGGTCTTTATGTTCAATCCTTACTGTTGGGACAGACAGTCTTCCAGAGGTGAAACTGTTAGTAGCAATAATTAATCTGGATTTAGAAAATCCAGCATCTCACAAACAGATGATACACAAAAGTAAAAGTTTCACCCAGCAACACCTCCAACACAAATACCTTAACTGCTGGATTAATTTGGAGAAACAAAAACGAACCAAAAAAACCAAACCAAACTTAGGCCAACTGCAGGATTTTATCAAGCAAGTTCAAACATTAATTTTGTGTTAGTAAAAAAGGTATCTGGAAATGTAATGAACTTCATTGTTATATTAATACCACATTAACTGTGAGCAAAGTACTCAGACATATTTCACTGCTATAGAAATTTGCATCACGGAGATATGAAGGGAATAAAAGATAATAAATTGACAATACTTCCAGTAAGCTTAGTCAAATGATGAGTTAGGACACTAAACATTCCATAGTTTTGGTACATAATTAATACAGAATGCTGAAGAATGCTAAGGTTGGAATAAATGTTCGTTGTATTAAAAATGTATGAATACAGTCCTGGAACAAAATTATTCAATAAATCATTTTTAATGCAGATATGAGAACGACATACAAGTCTGAAAAGCTTTCAGTGATGAGCTGTGCCTTGGGTTTCTTGAAGTCAATATTCAGACTTGCATAACAAAGTAAAAGGTGATCAGGTTTGTCCTTGAACACATCCCAGCACATGCATCAGATGGATGAAAACCACAATTTTGGATGTGATGTAGAACGACAAGTCTCAGTTCTTTCATGGTACTGCCATTACCTATGCCAGAATAACTGCAAATTCACGGCATTGGAAAACAGGTAATGTTTGGTTTGGCTGCACAAGGTACGTGTGTTTGTGATTTCCATATGCCCCATGCAGTTTACAGCTCAGGAAGCTGAGTATCTTCCAAGCTAGTATCAGCTATTTTCTTCAAATCCTGATGGGAGAGATGCTGTAGGATGCATTCAGCGCTGTGAAGGTACTCAGGAAACTCCTTTGCCAAATCTGGTGACATGTTTTCATCTTTTTAAGTGTGGTTATGAGAAACTTCAGTATCTCCAGCTTTAAAATCTCTCATTGGAATTGCTTTTAGAGTAAGTTGCTCCTTTAATCTGACTGGAAATACTGCCTTGCTTTGTCTCATGAAGAATTGTGGGATATGCCCAGCCCTTGCCCTCGAGGGATCTCTGCTGAGACAAGAGATTTTGCAATCGCCCAGCAGGACTCCCTGAAAGGGGCAGCCGCTTCTTGGGTCATGGCGAGGAAAAGTGGACCCACAATCCTTTGAGAGACACTATGCAGATCTTTCTGTAACCCATTGGTCTGTCCCAGACCCTCTGTAACCCATTGGTCCCCTGCTGATCCCCTGTATCCCTATAAAAGGGAGCCCCCTGGCTCTGTGGGGGAGAGAGCTCGTCCCTGGCTTTCCCCTTCGCCGGAGGGAACCAACAATAAAGCTACCTCTGTGCGGAACCAGCCACACGGGCCTTCTCGTCTCTCTCTGGTCTGGTTTGGCCTGGAGGATGCCCTGCAGAGCTGAGCTGGAATCACGAGCTGACAATCACTAAAGAGCTGATAGCCTCTGCAAGGGCCCCTCTGCCAGCAGCTGAGGGAAGACACCGGGCCTCGGGAAGGCGATTCCTTTTGGGACCATCTCTCCGGACTGGTCACCTCTTCCTGGGTCAGAGCTACGGACCCCACCACCAGCTGTAATAAAGAATGGTCTTCTGTTGCTGAAAATCCAGCCTTTGAAAAGTTGTCAGTGGCTTATTAGTCTCCTGGCTTATTTTTCTGTCTGTGTGTGTGCCTTCCTAACTATTTATCTTGTTTAGAGCTTGTTTTCTACCAAACAAGTAAGCACTTCCTATTAAATCCCAGCTTGAAGCTCTCATTTCCTGATATTTCTTTATGATATCTTTTATTGCCTACTTTGTCCACATGGTCAGGTACCTCTGTAGCTCCTCACTGGAAGTCTATTTTACTTGCTGTGTGACATGGATCCCTGCTGGCACACACAGCATCACAGTTTATCTCTAGAGGTGGCACTTTGTACCAAGTCATATTTCTTGATAAGACACACAGGAATCTTTTCTCTGTAGCATAGCATCTCCTGAAGCATACTTTTCCCATGATACATAGTTTCATAAACAGTTTCAAAGGTACTTTTTATACAGTATTATTCTTAGTGTTCTCTCAGCAAGCTCAATTCAAGTCATACCCGCTGCAATAATGCTACACGTGACTCTGCCAGCTGCGAGCTGGATGCAATGTCTGACATTAATCCTACAATATCACCACACCATTTCTAGCACTGTGTGATCCCCAACATCTAGATGCAATAACAAATCTGTCATCGTTGACTTGGTTACAGCCACTGATCAGATTACTTGGTACAACCTGCAGGTGAGCTCTTAGTGAACATTCATGTCACCTTTCACACACAGCAGCCTTAAACCACCTCCTCTCTGTACAAGTTGATTATTTTCATCTACTACAACAATGTAGTATGGATAGAAACATCCATTCTGATCTTAAAGGTCATAATTTATATCCTTTTGAATGACTGAGTTTGTGAATTTGGCTTGATTCTGTCAGTTACTTTGAAATATCAGCAACTGCTTGAAAGCAAAGCAATTGAATAAAGCTGAAGTCAGCCTGTTCTCCTGTGGCAGCATTTTCAGCTTGTTCGGCAAAAAGTACTTGCACTCCATCACAACACAAATACTTCAGTCACAAGGTAGGGTAACTACCATAGGCTCTCTTTAGTGATATAATTTCTTTAGGATTTTCCAGTTTTCTCCCTTCTTTGACAACTTGGCACATCATTCATATATTATGACTTTCTATTTTGTTTTTGGAAAATATCATGAAGGATGAAGAAGCTTGCTGCCTTTTAAATTTGTCTCGAGCCTTTTTTTTTCAGTTAAAGAATTCAGGCTGTTTGAGAGCTTCATCTATTTACTAAGTCAAAAACCAGATTGCACCCAAAAGCTATCAAGTAGCAAAATTGCCTTATGCTGTAACTTGTTTCAAAATAAATGGAGCCATTGAAAGTCGTTAAACCAGAATGGGAAGAAAGGTGGCCTTATTTTCTAAACTTATACACACAGAGAGCTTGTTGTCACAGCATTTTACAGACAGCAATGATAGCAGGCAACAAAAGTTCAGTTTTCTTCGAAAACAATGATGGAAACAGCTCAATGCTAAAAAATGTAGACACATCAGGTTTTGGAAATGAAGTTCATTCTGCTACTGCTGCAGGTGATTTGATTTTAGTACCTTAAAAATGTCACTTAGGATTCAATTCTGTTGCCAAAGCACAAGCATTTAAAGTCTTTTGAGATGCCTTCAGTAATGGCACTTGGTCTTCAGCCCAGCCCTATGCAGGTGCCATCTGTATCTTGGGGAATCTCACTTGGTGCTGGACATCTGCCTTTTGAAAAGCAAATTAAGCCCTATTAAACAGCAACAATGTAGGCTTGCATGTTTGCCTTCAGTCCAGCTCGAACATTTAGCTATCTTTTGGCTGTCAGACTGTTTGTGGAATGGTAGGAGGTGAAAAGGACACCAACACCTGATCTGTTAATTAGGGAGACAAGCAACTACTTTTAGTTTTGCCTAAGTCTTAGGTCCCTTTATCACTGAGAAATTCAAAGAAGGAAACGTACAAAGTAAGATGGCTGTCAAGAACTTTTCATAAATTCCTGAGATCTTTCCAGGCACTGTTTGATTCACACTAGAGGCTAAACAACAGAAGATTCATTGGTTGCATGGCTCACCTTTCTTCTCTGCATTGACTTTGCACAGAAGACAGGAGCAAAGTAGAGCTGGGGCTGCATTGAGGCACACAGACATATTTGAAGCAACAAAGGAAACCCTTTTTGTTGAACTCAGACGACCCAGGGAGAAATCCCAACATCTTCTAGAGTTGTTTTCCATGACTGAAGGACCACTGGGTAAAAGAGATGCGCTTTCAAACAGCTGAGATTATCAGAGGACTGAGCATGTTCTGGGCTAAGAGAAGAAATTGTGAACTCATTTCTCTGTCACCAGTTGGAAGTGTAGGAAAATGAATGGAATCAAGAAGTAACACCATGGTGTGGCCAGGGCTTAGCAGTTTTTGCCCTCACCAAGCCTTTTTTGCACTAGCAATAGTGGAGGTGAGGTACCTTGCTATTTTCTCTTTCAGTCTCACCAAGTTTACCAAAGAGCCTAGAGAGGACCTGACCCCTAACCCAGTAGGTCTTGTAAATAAAAATAAAATATGATTTGCATTTTTCCAGTCTCTTGTATAGCCATAAACTGCCCCCAAGCCCTTTTCCACCTCTGTAAGTTCTTTTGAACTCAGGTGTTCTTTTCTGACCTTTAGCTCTCAGTTTGTTTCAGTGGATTATCTTAGTGAGTTGGTAGCAGCAAATTTGCAACAAATTTATTTGTTTTCACGCATCAGTGCTATGAAAATATCCTGCAGACATGAAGTCTTGATCCACAAAGTCAGAGGGACTTTAATACTGCCTTTAGGAAGTAAGGGAATTCACTCCGTTCTTAAACTTCTTTAGGAATACTTCTTGCAGCACAGCTTAGATTAACACAGCAGTCCCCCCCGGCCTTAAAAATATATGGTTCTCTAAGCATAATGTTCATGAAAAGGTTAGCTGCCTTACTCTTGATAGTGAAATAAAAAGGATTAATTACATACCACAGTGCTGACTAAGAAACCTACTGCTAAGGAATTGGCAAAATTCAGAGAAATGTAGAACCTGAATCATCAGATGAAATAAGTGTCTTCTCAGAGTCTGAATATTTTGTCAGAAGTTCATAGAAAATGCATCTGAATGTATAGAAAATGCTACTGATGAAGCAGCAGGTGTACTTCCACAGGTTCTTTGCCTTCAAGAGAATGGGCATTGTATCTTATAAAAAGGCACTTTGCTTACTGGACAAAAGGTATTTGATATTCTAGCACCATAGAAGTGTTAAGTAAATCTCTGAATATCTCAAATCAGAATGCCATTAGGTTTTAAACTATCAGGACCACACGAAATGAGTTCAGGATATGCCCATGTCTGTTGTAAGAGAACTTGGCAAAATTAATTCTGAAAGAACATTTCAGGACATATGCTGCTGGCATAAGCAGCATCTCTGCCTTTCCTCATACAGTTTCATAGTCTATGGCATAGAGGTAAATTTCAGTTTAGCACAAAAGCATTCAGCTTCTTAGCTGCCACAAATGTTAATGAGAATCTTTTGGCTAAACCTCTTCCCACAAATTGGAAAGTTTACATTTAAAGGTCAGAAGGTTTCCATGGCATCTGAAGACAATGAAACATATTCCCAGGACACTCTTTATTCTGCCACAGATATCAAGTTGTTGAGACTCAAAAATCCTCCCGGTTACATTTATTATGGTTTATAAAGAACAGAAAACTACACTGGTTGTTAAAATATCAAGAATCCAGCCAGATTCTTCTGCACTTTACTCCAGAAATAGCCACAAAAGCAAACTGAGACTATATCAAAATGAGTTATTCAGAATTTCTAAGCTTGCAAGTTTGGGTGAGGTACATGGGTGCTTTTGAACAAGTTTCTACCTGCCAAGTTTGTTTCTACCAGGAAGCAATGGCAAAAAAAAGAAAAAAAAAAAAACAGAGAAAATGTCAAGAAACTCATGTATATTCTAATGCTGTTACATACATAGAAGCCAAAAAAATTAAGATAATATGGACAGCCCCTTAGTAGGCTTGAGATTTTTGGGTGGGATTTTATGAAAAGCATTGTTTTAACCTCCAAAACAGTCTGAGGTCGGCCGTTGTGGAGAAAAGAGTGACACACAAGTCTCTCTGCTCTCAGGGGCTGAATGTGCCCTATAATTTGAATGTGGCCATTTATCTGGTTCTGAAGGACTTTTGACAATGGGCTTCAGAAGAGTTGTGAAAGGTATGCAGTAGTTTCCTCTTCAGAGAAACAATTATTTTACAACAGGTAGCTCCCATTTGGTGCCATTCAATTCACAGCCCTCCTAAGATGCACTGACTGGTCCAAAAGGATTGGAACAAGAAATGCAATAGCATCTTTCCTATGACTTTTTCACAACATTATCCCATGGAATCTGTCCAGGCACAGATTTAAAGCTGTTTTCTTCAGATAGCTGCAGCAGCAAATTTGTTCTGTCTCTCACAACTTTATGAAAAAGAGTTACAAAAATGTAATTCTCCTAAAGGTGCCCTACCATCATTTGTATTGTATGGCCACACGCTGTATTAAAAATGCTAACGTTTCCTGAAGAAACAAGAAAGAAAAGTAGATAATTGGATTTTCTTCTGCCTGTCAGGAACATACCACTCAACAGCAGGCACTGAATGGAAGAGATACCACTGTTTAGTAAGTCATGGTAATTGAACAGCTGACCTAAAAGGTCATTTGACTGTGAATAGGTATCTGTTAAGGGTTTATCACTGCTCCTGATTATATTATCAAAGCCTTGCTTAGAAAAAGTCACAAATGCTTAAGGGGAGCAAGCACTTTCTTCTGTTATCTGGATTTTCATCCGTGTACCTACACTCACCTTAGAAGAATTATCTGTGATTTATAGTAACCAGAGATAAGAATCAAGACAAAGATTGCTTCTTTAAGTTAATATGTGTCCCATCTATTTCATGGGGCTATTTCAAACTAAATGTAATAAAACTGGATATGTTCTGTTTGGGCATAAATACAGAACATAGACAAACCAGAACACGTTCTTGATTAAAATTGATACAAGAGAAGATGGGCTGCATTAACTGAATGTCTAAGGTAATAAATGGTGGACAGTGCTGAAAATACTCCTTCATTAGGCAGACAAATCACAAGTGTAAGAAATCTTGTTCTATCCACTAGCATGCTTATACGGATCCTTTCATTAAAGGTTGGATACCAAAAAAAATTTCCTCAATAAAAGGCAGAGTCCATTCTCCAACAACCTTGTACTCACGATGAGGAACTTGAAAAAGAAACATTTTTTTTCTGTTCTTTGCAGTCTGTTGATGTAAAATTAGGAAAATTTTATGTTTCTTTGCAATAGTTGCAATAGTTTCTACTGTGTCTTTTATCAAAGTGTTGATTTTGAAATGTGCTGCTTTCACGTTTCATATTCTCTTTTATTATTTCCTATATTTTTATTCCATACTCCTTTCTCGTGTCCCTAACTCTCACCCCCTTCATCCCTCTTCTTTATTGCCAGTTAGACTGCTGGCTTGCACAGGAAAAGATGGAATGAAGGTGATGGAAAATTAAAAGAATGAGAAAAGGAAAATTGAGAAGAAAGAAAAAGATAATGCATGAGTCAATATTATAGTGTAATTAAAGTTAGGGGAAAAAAGGTCTTTTTAAATAAAATGCCTGATATTCAGGAATATTTGTCAGCTACATTTTCTGAGGTAATTTAGACCCAGTTTCTTAGCTCTATGTGTCACTACAATAAGCATCATAACTATCAACTCTGAAAGGCAGTAAGTTCTGGGTGAGGAAAACAGGGCAGACCTGTCACTGGCCCTACGGGCCCCATTCCTTCTTGGCATCACATCCCATGCTGAACCCACTACACCATGTAAGAGGACTTCCAATTTATGACAATTGTCATAATGATGATGGCTGTACTGAAGTCAGCAGCCACAAGGAAGTGTTCCAGAGCCCCTGAGCATCATCCTGAGTGGACGGCACCATTTGCATTCAGACTTCTCAAAAGCCAAACGCTTTTCAAAGTGATCCTCTCCTTTTCAAAGTGATCAGTTACTTAGTGTCAAAATTTTTTGCATGGAATCTTAGCCATTGCACTATTTCCCCCCTTGTGCAGTTCCTTCCACAGATGCTGTATAATAATAAATATTAAACTGCCAAATAACATTAGGCACATTAGCATTATTCCCACTGAAAATATGTGCCTGCTCTTGGTTACTTAGGAAAGCTCCCATTTAAGAATGCTGTGGCCACTCAAGCCAGCTGCTTCTGACTTCCAGGGTGTGCTAGCTCTTTTTACCCAGCAGGGACTATGATTTCCCCAATTTTACTCTGAATTTTTATCTTCAGTACTGCAAGTTATTTATATGACAAGTTTGGTCAAGTGAATTTGATTTTCCATTGAAGTGTTGAAAATAAACTTACAGATGTTTGGAAAATTAAACTTGACCTTTCAAACCTGTGGAACATCATGCTTCTTCCTGCAACTCATTGTCATGTAAGCTCCAGCTACTGATGATGCATAAGCAGAGATAACATCAACTAATTTAACACAATGCTCACAAAAACACCGTTGCTTATTTATTGACATCTACTTTTATTTCAGTTGTTTTTTTCTCTATGACATATCTGCATAGACAGCTGACATATCCACATCAGCATTTGTGACAAATGGCAGTGAAGGTAAGTTGCCCTGATAGGAATGTCAAACGGTGTGGACACAGATGCAGAATGTCAGCTTTCCAGCTCTGAAGGGGAGAGTCTCCGTTTTAAAATAAAACCCACTCAGAATGACAAAAATTCAAAGGCATATGTTAGATAAATGCTGCAGTTTGATTTAGTTTCTATCAAAGTCAGTGGTTTATCTTTGGATCGTTACCCTTTTTCAGAGTGTGCTGATCTGTAGTTCCTTTGAGCATTACTGCTTGGACTTAATAGGCAATATAACTGAATGGTCAGGGTTCGTGATGCCAGTGAACATTTTATTCAGAAGAACAACATAAAGCACTTGGATCAGTAAAAGTAGAAATTACATCATCAGTAAGTGCAAAACAAAATCTTATTGTTATATAAGAGCACATATATGAGCTTTTATGCTCTACTGATCTTGTGTTTCTAATACAAAACTTCAGAATGTCCCTTGTTGCCTCTTTTTTACATCCTAGTGGAATGATAAGTTTTGTATCAATCCTTTGAAAATGCATATTACTGAACTCTCATGATGGAAACCAAAGCCAACCCTCAGCCCACTGAAGTCAGTATAAAGAGTCTAATTGATTTCAGTGAACACTTGATTGTGTCCTAAACACACATATCTCTCCAGTGTAGCTATGAAAACACTTGAAAATCAATTAAACTTATCAAGACGATGAGCTAACTGGCCACTTTCCCATGATTTCTCTTTTCAGTTTATGTAGTAGTAGGAGGCCATGGGATGGACTTGACACTTGGCATTTTCTTTTCCTTCTCCATGTCTTTGCAGAATTATGCCTGACACCCTCAGGCTGTCACTGAGGTGTCTGCAGAGGGCAAAGAAGAAGAAATGCACACAGGAAAAATGAAAGGTGATTCTGGCAGACAACAGACTCCTGTTAGTCTGTCAAAAGAATTTGTGCTTTAGGTATTTTTGCCACCATTCTTGTCAGCTTCTGGTTGGCATCTTGGGAGTTTACAGAAGTCCTTGTCAGAATAATACAAGCAGAATTATAGAAAGAGAAATTAAGGAGACAACGCAAAAGGAGAGACTTAAGTTTAATTGCAAAACTGCACTTTTCCATTTCAATGTTTTTTCTCCTAGCTGGTCTCAAGTTGACACTTGATTCTTGTAGGTGTCCTTTACCACAGCTAGATTACAGAAGTAGAGGAAAAACGGAGGGAGGAGAATTTCTCGGGCATGATGAGGAGTTAGACTCTTTCTCTGTGCAGAGAAATTAACTCTCCTTGGAAAATCCTGCCCAAAAGGATATAGACTAGTTAAGTGTTTTGGCTTTTTTTTTTTTTGGGGGGGGGTGGTTTTTGGTCTTTTTTTTTTAGTACTTCTAGACTTTTAGATTATCTATCTGGTTCATGTCCTATAATGTGCTTGAAATCTTTCTCTTTTAGTATTGGGGCAGTACCCAGGAGGCAAACTGTAGGTTGTCCCAAGCTCCAGAACATTTGGAAGGGAGCAACTGTAACATTCTTCATTTGTATAGGATTCTTGGGATTTTTCTCAGCACACACTATTTTAAAGGCAGCACATCCTGCAAGGGCAAGGGACTGACACAGTCCATAATCAAGATTCTTAACTCTCAAGGTAAATGAGAGACAGCTTCTGGTGGTAGAGGCTCCGCTCTTGCTTGCTTCTTGTCAATACTGATCAGTTTGCAAACATCAGGATAGTGACATATATGAAATACCACAAGGAGGAAATATATTTAAATTGTACTTACTAGAAATGAACCAGTAAACAATGTCTCTGTCTACATTCCCATTTTGAATGCCTGTGACTCGTTAGGAAGAGAGGTGTACACAGGCCATTAGTGGCCTCTTCCTTCGGAAAGGGCACGAAAGATTTCATCATATTACACTGTAAGTAACTTTACATTAAAACACATGCCATTTCTAGGAAGGAACTTCCAGTTGGGAGACTTTTACTGTATTTGCTAGAACAGGGGTCTGGCAGACATGAGAGGGCTGCTACCAAGATATCTTATGATCTGTAAACAGAAATGGAGCAGTATATTTCACCTATGCATTATGGAAATACATGGTAATAGGGTCAGGAAGGATAAAGTGGAATGGGTAAGTGTATAAAACAGATCTGACAAAGACAATGTTAAACGTTTTTTTCAAGAGGGGTTGAGCTTTCTTTTTGCGGTGGATAGCACGGAACAGTGGTGGAGCCAACAGAGGCACTCAATGAGACAAAGCATAATTCACCAAAATGTCTTCAGTAAGATGAATAAACACACTTATATGACTAGTGGCAACTAATCAAGAAATTTTTATAGATCGGTCCAGGAAGTCATCACATGGCATTGAACAATTAGTTCAAGTTTATTAATTCTGCTCAGATCTCCATGAAATTAGATGCCTCATCATCCTGTCATTTAAGTATTTGCCTCTGGCTGAGACCACAACCCTGAATTTTTTTCTCAAACTAGGCCAATTTGACACAGCTTTTTTGACCATTTCCTTTATCAGAAATGTACACATGCACCTAACTAGTGTCTTATTAGCCCACTTCTAAAATTTGTGGGGAAAATACTAAGTTATTTTTTCTCTTTTCGGTATTTTTCTTTCTTTTTTTTTCATCAGTCTAGTCTACAAGTGTGAATATGAAGATGGATGTGATCTGTAAGCCATGCCAGCCAACAGGCTGAAAATCTGAGTCAGAATGGGCTAAACATGCACACTATTGCAATAAGAGTTATTAAGGTGCAAGCAAAGCGTGTCTCTGATACAGCTGAAAGTGCCAGAATCAAAGTTATCTCGCTCCTGAGGTTAAAGAAGGCAGAAATGCTCTTGATGGAAGAGGACTGGGTTAGGGAACGTTTGAACAAACCGAACATGCACAAGTCCATTCTCCCACAAACACTGAGGAAGGTGGCAGATGTCACCAAGAGGCCAGTATGAAAGCCATAGCAATTGGGAGAGGCTTCCTGAGAACTGGAATAAAGAAAATGTCACTTCTGTCTTCAAGTGGAGCAAGAAGGAGGATTATGGGAACTAAAGGTTTTTCAGCATCACCTCTCACCCGGGGAAAGTGCTGGAGCAACTGATCCTGAAACCATTTCCAAATATATTGAGGACAAGGAGGTGACTGGGCATAGTCAGCAGGTATTTATAAAGGGGTCCTGAGCACTGTGGTCTGTCCAGCCCTGTTCTGAACCAAGGGACTGGGGCAGATGATATCCAAAGGTCCCTTCCAATCTCAGTTATTCTGTGATCCTGGGATCATTGCCATAGGATAATATTAATTCCCAAAAGTTCTATTTCCTAAGGAGAATCCTAAAATTTACTGTTCTAGTCTTGGCTTGAAAATTGAAGGGATAATCCTCAGGGGTTATTTCACCTGAGTAAACTTGAGTTAAATTTTTCAAAGAAAATATATCTCATAGCTCTGTCAAAAGAGATGTAGTCAAATATATTCCTTTAACAACTTCAATAATGAACCTCCACAAAACCAAATATGAACAGGGAAGAAAATCAGATGGTAATCAGCAGTTCCACAAAATTCAAGGAAATAAAGACATCCTCTAACCCAGTCTAAAATCTCATTATATTAGGAAATCTCAGAAGATACTCAAATGTCATTAAGAGTGAGACAGCTTGCTGAAGTCTACAGATCACGTTTTCTCAGGCACGATTTTTATTCTTCTTCATGTGATTTTAGGTAGGAAGTGTAATTTCTACCTATGATTATTCTCACATTGCCCAGAGACACTATTTTAGTGAGCACAATATTGGAGACATTCTTTACATACTACTGAGAGAGCAGACTTTCATTAGTTCAATCTTATTTCCCTCTAGGTTACCCTTGGACTGCATCCATCACTCCACCCAGTGAGATATAATATTCCAGCTTTTGCAACAATATCTAGAATTACACAATGATGACCCCACAGTCTTACAGTACCCTGGTTCATTCCATTCTATCTTCTCCTGCTCCTCTGAATTGATATTTGTCTCTGGAGGAAATGAAAGTTGAACATTACTTTCCTGAAGGCAAGCGGTTTTTTATACATTTTTAAACTGATCACAATGGTTATTTTGTTACTTAAACATTCAAAGAATGTAATAACTATCCTCCTCTGAGAGTCATAGCTACTGCTGCCCATACTTCTCTCCCCGTTCTTGCTGCTATCAAGGAAATGATACAGGCAGGTACTCCAGGCACTTCAAAGTCAGTGGAATGTGGATTCATGCATAAATTGGATGGTTATAAAAAGTCACATCTGAGACAGCTCACAACACTGGAGATAATAGCCATGGCCCTCAACCTGGAAGTTGAGGAGTCCAGGAATACATCATTTTCTATGGAGCATTGATGCTCCCAGTTCAGATGTAACTTCTATACCATTCCCCTTTTCAAATCTGTAGTATGACTATGGCACTACTGAAGTCATCAGAGATGCCCTTTGAAGTAGCAAAGGATTGATACTCTATCACTGGATTGAGCTATTGATCTATAAAATATTTCACCAATTGTATGATGTGAGGTGATAGGGTTGGGATCAACTCTAGGTTCTTTACAATACTGCTGTGAAGAGATCCAGATACACAGGTGGCCCAGGACCAACGAGAGCACCTGGCTGTGGGTTCTCAGGACAGACCCTACCCCTGTGGCCTTTGAGAACTGGAAAACCCCAGCCAAAATGCCAGTAGCTTGTTGGAGTCCAGCCACAGCTTGTTCACTCCCCACATCCATTCCATAGGAGACTGCCTGCTTATACCTTTACCCTTTAGAAAGCATAAAACCCACTAAAGTTTAATCAGGCTTTGCACAGACTCCCCTGGTCTTTAGTTTTTATTGTTTCTATGTTCATTTGCCTTACCAGTTGCTGGTGATCATTCCCAGCCATGATCCCATCCATCAAGCAGCAGTATAGCACACTTTCTGCTCTCCCACTGCCTGATCCAGGTATGCATCACTTGCCTCTTTACCAGACTCTATCTGCCAGCACATGACAATGGAAAGTAAGTGCAGTTTCCCAAGGTTGCCCACATTGGGCTGCCTGCAACAAGAGACTGATTATCTGGAACTGTGTCCTGTCATAGTGAATGGCAAAACCCACCTTGAGTACAACACAGTCAGCCTAAGGGAGGATCACACCTATTTAAAAATGAAACAGATGAGCTTTTTTGAGAGAAAAAAAAATGAAAATACTATTGCTGTAATGCTTTGTATCCTTTGTATTGCTTGTAAAATGTCTGAAGGCTTCCAGAGATCTTGCAATTATTAGAGTAGAAGACTCTAGTAGAAGGATATATTTATGTGTTGCTTAGAAAGAGGAATGTTTTCTTTATTTTTATGAACAAATCTTCTGTATTTTTTGACACCTGGAAGCATAATTTGCCTGGCTCCACACATCACAATATTTTTTACTTCCTGCTAAGCCTTTATCTGCATGAAAACACACTACATAATCCAACTAAGAAGCTAAATAAAGTTAAGAATCAATACTATTATTTTATTCTCTATAATTTTAATTTTAAAAATTGACAAAGTGCAAGGATAGTTTTTAAATATTTTATAAGCAATAATATAACCAAAATCCCAGAATCTTAGAAATATTTAGGTCAAAAAAGACCTTTAAGATCTTCAAGTCCAACCATTAACCTAGTCCTACAAAGGCCACCGCTACACCATGTCCCCAAGCATCACATCTATGCATGTTTTAAATACTCCTAGGGCTGGGACTCAACCACTACACTTAGCAGCCTGTTCCAATGCTTGACTATCCTTTCTGTGAAGAAATTTTTCCTAATACCCAATCTAAACTTTCCCTAGCACAACTTGAAGCTATTTCCACTCATCCCAACTTTTGTTACTGGGGAGAAGAGGCCAACCCCCACCTCGCTACAATCCCTTTTCAGGTAGTTGTAGAAGAGTGAATGGTACAAATGCATGGTACGAAAAGTTACTATGAAAGAAAACACAGCAAAATGTGTTCTGCTGTATAGACAGTTTTCCCTGGGGTTCAGCTTACTTAATTTTAGCCAATCAGAAATTTAAATCTTGCCTAGAATAGCAGTCTAATCACAAGGGGGGAAAGGGGCGCCTCCAGGCAACTCACCCACTCTGTCCTGAGATGGATGTCTAAGGTATGTAGGACAGATCAGCTTTTGGAGAAGGTTCTCTCTTGCTGCCTTTCCTGCTGATAAGAAGGAGACCAGACAATGAGCTTAGGTGAGATATTGACCTTTTAGATTACTAGCATTAGGTGAAATTAACCCCCACTAGATAAAGTCGTATCTTTCCCAGAGTTTTCGTGTTGCTCATGTGACGGTCATTGTGCATGTAAGTACAATATGAGGGCCAAATGCTAACATCTTTTTACATGGGATTCCTCCCAGAGATTGACTGGGATTTCCACCAAAACCAGTGGAAAAGAGGCCACTGACTCTGAAAGCACACTCACTGTAGTTCTATTCATTACTCAGCACCCCTAAGAGCAGCAGCCTCAGGTTCGGAATCTTCCCGCTGTGCATCCATCCCAGCTCACTTCATGTCCTTGGTCTTCCACAATAACCAAAATAGCTGTCAGGATCTTTCAATTCAGGTTATAAACATTGCATGCAGCTTCAATAGCAGCCAGACAAATCTATTCAAAATCCAAATCCTTATTGATCCTTTTAGATATTGCCAACAGTAATGAGTTTTGTTTGTAGGAAGTGCTTCTTTGAAAAGAAACTTCAGGGAAAAATATGGTGCATTTACATACAGACAAGTAAGTTCCCTTTGCTTGAGAAAAACTGCTTCTCTATATCTCAGGGAAAGGGAGCTGAATGTGCTGCTTTTATGGTAGAAAAACTAATTACTGTTCCCTGAGCCAAAGTGGATCTGTCTGGCCTTGCTTGCGGTAAAGCTGGACACTGAAAACAGTGCTCAGTCTTTTTAAATGCTTGTCTCTAAGCATGAGAAGGTCCTGGAAAGAACAAACAAATATCTTTCTTCTTAGAGACATGAGCCTTTTGTCCCAGTGAGTGCTTTTTAGTCCTGTAAGTTATTAAACGAGACCCTGAGAGCTCAAGGGTGGTTTGGCTTGGCCAGCCTGTGGGTCAATATGCCAGCAGCATGTTCTCCTTTGAATTCCCCAGATTCCACTGAAAACTTTACACATCCAACAACTTGGCTTTAAAAGCAATGCATTTAGGTACTTCCCCTTGGCTCTTTCAGTCTCATCCAATACATTCACCAGCACTTGCTCTTACTGCAATTTTGTGGTTTGTTCATAAAGAAAGCCGCTTTGCTCTGACTGATTTTTGTTTGCAATTGTCAGTCAGGCTGATGTTTTGAACCTTGCAAAGACATTCAGCATTTCAATGCAAAGGTCAATGGAAAAAGCTGGCAGTGGCTTAAATATTCTTGTAGGCTTTGGTAGTCACCACTTACAGAAGAGAGACTGAAAAAGAACAATAAAGATGCTTTGAATATAGATCTGGAAAAAATATTTTTTGAAAATCCTAATGTAATCTAAGAATTGTATTATTCCAAGAAAGAGGGCAGCACAAGATACTTGTCAGTAAATTTAAGTTAATGGAGGCTGTAACTGTGGGTTTAGCAAAAACAGTTGTTGATATTGTCGGTGCAAATGAGAGATGACAAATAGGCTACACTTTTAGAGGACTGGCTGCAAAAATGAGTAATGTAAGCCTGATGCACAAGAAAAGTAGTAGAACAGCACATGACTTTGTCTAGAGCAAAAATTAAATACACAAATACTGTGGTGATACAGTGGATAACTGATTTCTTTGACCTCATTTATTGGCTGATATTCTGTCAAACAGAAAAGAATTAGCAAGAACATTAAAAAAACCCATAAGAGTTAAAAAGTTAAGCCAATCCTGGATATGGCATAAACAAATGTATCCCAATATCACTTGTATTTCAGCATTTCTTGTAGTTCCAGGAACATGAAAGACATTAATTAGAAGGCAGCTTTGCTGTTCTTCCTTCTGAAGCATTGTATAAAAGTACAAGTGGTTTTAAAATGGAAGTTACAAAGTAATATTTAGCTTTTTTATTTCTTTATCATGAAGTTCATGAATCCTGAAAAAAAGGGGCACCACAAAAAATACTGCAAAAGGAAAGCGATTGCATTCAGTATTCAAACTGTATTATTCACTGTGCTGTATATGGACCAGGAGAGCTTGGAATTGTTCCCAGAGAGCAAAACAGAAAAATAGCTCATACATCTTTTCCTTCCTGTAAAAAAAAGGTTTCATTTTCATCATTGTCTTAATTCACCATTCCAAATCAAAATCATAATACTAAAGACATCCAGGTCTGTAGAGATAGATTTCCTTCTAAAATAAAGAAAAAATCTGGAAATGGTGTTACATTTGTCTTTTTCCTCACTAGGCTAGATAGTGAAAGAAAGCACAAAAATTTAGAGCATATAAAATTACAGTGGCTCTCTCTGAATCCAATGACATACTATGAAAAAAACCATGACCTCCATTTGTAATTTGATTATAGGAAAACAGAGACATAGAGAAAGCAGTTTGTCATAAGTGGCAGTTGATACCCTGCAACTAAATGCTTGGTAGGTTGATTTTTTTTTAGGTTATAAATGTCTCTTTTGCACTGGGGGGGGGGGGGAGTTCATTAAAAATGCATGTCAAAATGTTTGGATAAAATCCATATTTATAATGTATTTCATGAATGGGAAGGTGTAATTCTATTAGTTTTTACAAAATTACCCAGAGTTACTTGTCAGCAGTTTTGAAAATATTACACACAATGTCCGCCATAGTACTATCAATGTAAGTGCATTATTTTGACTGTGTGTTTATATTCGTCATGATTTTGCTAAAAATCATAATTTATAATTAGGATTTCATATGAAAAGTGCTTTTAATGAATAATTTTACATATTAGTACACTAGGCAGTGTTTTGTTTTTACTTAGGGAAATCTTTTTTCATCCAGCTATGGCTCTCCAGCTCACAATCATAACAATAGGAGATATTCTTTTACATACATAAGGATCAAAATACAGATATTTGAGAGTTTTTTCTGCAAAGCCTCTGAAGATTATAAAGTGAAATGAGCACCATGACATATTCAAGTTACATTCTCTTTTTTACATTTCCTAAAGAACAGTGAGTGCCTGACAATTTATCTTTATTGTGTCTCAGCCATAAAGCTTCAGTTAAATTATAGTTTGAGATGTTAGCATTAATATGTTAATTGCTTGAACATCACTTTTTGCATATAGTATGACAGCTGCTGAATAGCACAAACTATGTGTGTATACTAATGCACTTTTTCTCAGATTCCTGTATTCTTCTAATCTTGTGAATATCTTTGAATAGAAACTGTTTATTTTTAGCAATAACATGTTCTTCTACAGGTCCTGCTTGTTTAGGAAGGTATTGATGTAAATGGAACTTGGAGTCCTTTCAGCTTCAAAAAGGTTTTATCAGAGACATTTTAGAAATCATGTATGCTACTCTCTAGGTTAAAGTTATATTCATTACAAAATAAAGGTTTGTGCACTTATTGATAAAGCTCCTTGCAAACTCTGGCTACTTGGACATGGGTTTAATTGAACTTTGCTTTTATAGCTGTGCTGAATAGCTTCTAACCCTATCAATGTTCTGTGCATCCCACATGGTCTAAAATAACCTGTGGATATTTTACCAAAAGCATTGCTGCAGTGAACAGACTTGCCTTTTCTCTGTCGTTGTCTTCCCTTCTGCAAATCTGCTCCTTCTCTCCATCTTTTCTACCCATACAAATCCTCCACTCTTTATCTTTCTCACATTATAACTGCTCCTGAATGCAGCAAGCTGCTGTATACAGAGAAAGAACATTGAAAATAAGAATTCTTGCCTCTCCAGTAATGCCATGGCTCGCTCTTGGACCAAGGCAAGAGTTACCCTTTTAAAATCCACCATCTCCATGAAAGCTTAACTTTGGATGAGGAAAGAAAAATATTTTTTCTTATACTTGGTGACAGACAAGTAAACGAGTTATCTCCCCCTGCTGCACATCTCCAAATATTAGACTGGGAGAGAAAATAACCCATTTTCAGAATACAGTGCTTCAAGGTAAAACACCTGGGACAAAACAACCACACTGACACAAACACAATATGATTTATTACCACTATGTAGGAAAGAGATGCTGTGTCATAGTATAGCATTGTGAATGTCATCCCTGCTCAGCAGCTGTCAAAAAATCCACAAATCACAGTTTATGACTCACATCTTGAACATTGGGTGCAGCCCAAATATATAATATAATGAAAATACATAGTTGATTTTTAAAAGGGGACAAAAAAAGGCAACAAACGTAATGGGAAGTGTGGAATAGCTGTTTAGGGGAGGAATTTAAGAAAAGTGAGCACACAGACTATGACCACACAGCCTAGAAAAAAGGCAAGTGAAATAAAGCCTTTTTTCTGTAAGACTGAAAAAACAACCATTGAATCTTTCAACATAACAGCCAAGAACACACAATCTACTGATTAGACAACAGTTGCATGCCATGCATAACTAAACTGGGGAAATCATTTCCAATGTCAAAAATAATAATGGGCTTAAAAGTAGAGGAATAATGGAGGGCTGGGTTAATTTGTAGTTGTTAAATGTAATGGTCTTAATAAAACCTTAAGAAAAACCTATGCCACAAACTGCTGGGAACAGGGAGAAGACCAAGGGGAGGAACCCTGCATATTTGCTCAGCTCCAGAACATCAGATTCATGGTGGTGCAGGAGGCAAGATTTGCAGCTGGATAGAGCTTTGATCTAAAGGAGCAGGGCAAATATTGCACTCTTGTGGTAACCCATAACTGACTAAGGGCTTCTGCTGAGGCTTGTTTAAATTCAAAACAGTATGTAAAGCAGCCACCTGCTTCCCTTTTCACCATAATGGTTCTGGTGACAATTGGAAGACTCAAAATGAGCCAGATTATGTTTTATGCCTTTCCCCAGAGGCCCTTCCTTCTCAGTGCAATCGTACTCTGCAGCCTATTATGATGTTCCCATCTGTCTTAGTCATCGTGCAGCCAAGCTATTTGTATTTAGCTGCTTAACCTTTCCTCATGAATCAATTTCTCTAACTCGGTAATCAACACTGTCTGACAGAGAATGAAAGTAAATCTTGGATTTAGAAATAGGGCTTCAGACAGCAACTCCTGCAGCAAGAGATGCAGAAATTCTCTAGGTCCCTTGCACTGCATTTGTTTGGATAAACTTGAATACTTGCAGGGGGAAACAATGAAGCAAAAAGGATTGACCATGTCTGGAAAAAAAATTGGGCACTAGATAGGAAAAAACACATTAAAGTCTAAGGGCAAAAACCAGGATTATGATTTATGATGTGTTTTATTCTTTCCTGGTGGATTATGAAAAAATATCCATGCATCCATCCATCCATCCATCCATCCATCCATCCATCCATCCATCCATCCATCCACCCTTCTGTTCTCGTTCCTAACATCCTGTTACTAACTTTGATTTTGACTTTGACCTAACCAAAAGTATAGTTGTAATATTCAATTGATGTTCATTCAGTGAACATGTAGAGTCTAATCAGTTATAAGGGTTATCCTCTACAGTCTCTTGTTTAGCACTGTGCTGACAAAAAACATGAATGGCAGCTTTCAAGAAAGTTTTGGAATCACGCTGAAAGCCAAAGACAAGCAAACGAACTAACAAGCATCTGTCACCACCCAGTAGTGAGAGCAGCCATTTTTGAAGCACTAATGAAGTTCAGTAGCTGCTACAGTTGCTTCTGACTTTCCCAAGCCTTCCTTTTCCACATTCATGGTCTTAGTAGTTCCCTGTTGAGGACTGCTTTAAAAAAACTTAAGTAAAAAACTCGCCCTGTTCAGTTCCAAAATGAATTAAGGAAATAGCATAAAATTGCTCTGAAGCAGTTCCTTGTGTTTGAAGCAAGACCTCCTCATCTTTGCCTTTCCATGGACTGTTTGCCTAAGTTATGTTCATGGTTGTCTCAGCAGTTAATGTAACAAGACTCAGGGTGAGACCTTCTGGGAGGAGAAGTGATATCTGTCACAGGTGGCACTTGCTCATCTTCTCAAGCCAAAACACTCACAAGAATCATGAGGAACGTGTCAAGAGGTTGCTGTATGCCCAGGATTTCTTGTGTGCAGCCCAGGGGGAGAGGAACAACAGCTACTGTGAGTCCTCACTGTGTTCTTTGGCTTCCTCTTGAGAAGCAATGACAGGTTGGTGTTTGTCCACCCCTTTTAAGGCTCCCTTTAGAAGCCAAACAATTATTACTGTGGGGTCATTCATCTCATAGCATTACTGTTCTCATCCTCCATAAATCTTAGACAAGGTTGCCAGGCTCTGCCTTTGGTTGCTTCTTTTGGGTATCTTTTTGGCTACCATCTGTCTTTTGGTTTGGAAGGGGAGAGCACAAGCAATGGGACCTACAGCCTGTGTTCACTGAACAAGTTCAGCTGAAAATCATTACACAAACATCTTGGCAGAATGAGGACTAAACAGCACAAGCCCATGTGGGGGGGTCTTCTCAGTCTCAGCTTCTATAAATTGATCATCACATTACTGGGACTGAGAGACTCTAAGGAAAAACTTACAAGGTATCATGCTATGTTCATTACCCCCAAATGGAACAGGAATGTAGGAGACTTCGTGCTGTGTTTTACTGTCTCACAGACTCCCTCACCCAGAAACTGATGACATTAAAGATATATAGATATAGATAGATATAAAATAATAAAAAACTTTAACCCAAGAGGAATCCATCCTTATTTATGGACCTGTTGACTCAGAATAAAAATGAGAATTTGATCCCACCTCACACAGATTTCTCCTCCTTTTTGAACAGGCAAAATTTCTGGCATTCTGGAGTGAAAGAATATTTTATTCTTAAACTTTTTACTCTCCAAGGAAATCAAAAGGGTGTCTTGAATGACCAAGACATAAAATCCATTCCAATGATAGAATTGACTGGATCTGGGGATGTGAAAACTGGCTTTTCTTCACAACATACTATGCTGAAGAGAAAGTTGGTATCTGCACATAAATTAATGCTGCTGCTGCTGATCTGTACTGCCTTCCTCTCTTATAATAGCAGGATCACTGCCATAATCCTGGCATTTTTACCTGGATATTACTGGCATAATTAGTTCTTCTTTAATGCACAGAATGAATTTGAAAATGAGTACCTATTACTAGGAAGCATCTGTGGTCAGACGTAATTTAGTTTAGTGCAGCCTTCCTGAACTGTATTTTCTGGTCATTTCATGTGACATAAACTACTCAATAGATGAAAATCCATTTATTTCAATATTAGGAAATTTTTTCCATTAATAATGGTAAGACTGATAATAAGAAAAGATTATTATATGAGGGCCAGAAGGGAAATAAAGCAATAATTTCTTGATGATAAAACCAAAATTTAAATTGTAATAAACTTTGGTGACATTTTATGCATAACAAAGGAGGAGAAAAATGTGTATCATAGCCCAATACACAAGGGGTGGGGGAATTTTAATAAATACAGCTTTATAAAATAACAGTTTAGTAATTCAACTTGTGAAAAATTACAGCTTTTAAAATCTCTCAACATTCTGCCTCACTTGCATTATTTGAACTTTCATTTGCCACTGAGCAAACAATAATGTACTAATGGACATATAAATCTTTTGTTCAGAATTATTTCAAGACACAAGGCTTAGAAAAATCATTAAATATTTGATGGCAGTTGCAATATCTGCCTGATTTAGAAGCAGATCTATTCCCAGGAAAACACAGAGAGGAGGATAAAAAGATGATCAATAAAACTCTGCTTATAAGTATCATATGAAAGAAATAAAATGAAGGTAAACTAGATTCAATGGATTCATAAATTAAACTGTAGATGGAATATAATTTATTTGTTTCTTTCACATTTTTGTTCCACTGAAAGAACAAAACCAAATTAGTTAAAAAACATTTTAAAATAAAAATTTCACCCACTGAAATCCAAGGGCATTTTATCATTGCCTTCACCTGGGATGGATCATCATTTATTCTCAGCTCTTGCTACAACTGGATTTTTATCTTTGTAAAAAAAATTGTTGACACAACACAATTCACTTACAGATCTCTCAACAAGTTTTCAATCATTTGGCCCGTGTTCAGAATAGAAAGTACTGTAGAATACTTCACCTGCTTTGCAGTGGCAGAGTGGCAGACAACAAAAATGGCATTATGGGTGGGATGAAGACATCTGTTGTTGTTTCATCTCGTTCTACCCATGCAACTAGGTGAGATTAAAATTATTTTAGTCAGAGATGCATGTGCTTCAAATCTGTTAACACTAAGCCTTACACTTTATTTATTCCAGTTGTACCTATAGTAAAACCTGAGGTAGGAAAGTGTTGTGACACAGAGCAAATCAGAGCTGGGAAGAAAAGAGAAGCTGGTTTCCTCATCTATGGTGAACCCAAGCTACAGAGCTGTTTCATGCATCAAGGCCCCAAGATGTGATTTTCAGAGTGCTGCTGGTTTGTTGCTTGGGTTTTTATAATTTGCATAAGGAAACATGCTTGTAGTACATGGCTTGAAATGTTACACAATACTTGGCCTACGAAAATTTTAAGTTGTGTATTTTCTTCCTCTCTGCTTCCATTTCTCTTTATTTAACTGACCGTTCTTCAACAGAATATCTGAGCATCTTCTTACAAACAACCCGAGCCACAAAATGAATTTGTTTCCCACCTCTTAAAAATAGCAAGATTCTCTTCTTTCCTGAGCATACAAGCAATTTAATTTCTTTTTCAAGTTCAGGGCGATTTCATTTGGCTGCTTTGGTTCTCAGATAATTCATAATTGACTTGGAAAAAAGTCAAATTCAGCTTGGATCTAATCCATATCACAAGAAGCAAAATCACAGCTGACACTCTTGTTAGCACAGTCAGCAGAGAAACCCAGAGCCTGCTTCTATAAACATTACTCAAGCAGAACTTATATTCTGAGTAATTTATTGTTAAGAATTTTGCTAGCATGAGGACACTCATGAAATTGAGACATTGCACCCTTGAATGAGACCCTATCTGTTCCCAAAATTACACCAGTTTAACAAAAAAAAAAAAAAAAAGAAAAGAAAAAAAAGTGCTTTTTTTAGGCAGTTTTTGTTCATTGCTTATGTAGGAGTTGAGAGGTTTTTTTTGGTTGAAGTAGGATTTCTTCTACTTAGAAATAAATATAAATTAAACATTTGAAATAATCTGCTTTCCACCTGAGTAACAATGTTCACAGTGGTTCTTGTAGTGACTTTAGTTGTAAATAAAAGCAACACACTCAGGTAAGCGAAGGCAGGACCACTTCTTCACTATAAAGGTCAATTCTGCTAGGAAAAGGATAATGCTTGGCCTTGTGTCTAATCAAGGCACTGATAAACTCTCATTACTCTTACTTAACCTGAAGGAGAAACTGGAAAGCCATCGTTTGTGGTGTGCCCAGCTGATAAAGTGATTGCTTTCCCTGTCTGGTGCCTGGGTCTCCTGTGCAGTTACACAAACTCAGCCTCATCAGATGCCACCGGAGTGAATGCACAGCACCAGTTGGTGCTAATACAGCGGGCTTAAGCTCCTTATCTCCCTTCAATCCCTAACCTTAAATCCATGCTGCTGCTTTTATCATTCATGTTTACTCCTTTTGAAATGTAGACTAAAAAGCCCTTTTTTCAGTAACATTTCTTCTTCCCTTCCCTCTGCCAGTTTTAGTACTATGTCCCTTAATTGCTGTCTTTCACTAAAGGTTTCCAGGTTTCATCATGCCAGTAAATAAATTATTTCCATGTATAACTCCAAATAGTCTGTTCATAGCTGTCAATAGCTAATATATTCATTCATATCCTGAAAGGGCCCCACAGCAAAACCTAATTCATATTTACTGAGCAGCAGAAAATTGTATGGAAGAAGCATTTCTCTCTAGCCTGTATAATACACACTTGCTCATTTTTCCTTTTCTGGTTTTGTGTCCTTTACCCTCTTACCTTTTGGATGTATTTGTCATAACTCCCTTTGCATTAGGCATGGCACATACTGAGGGGAAAGTTTAGTAGACCAAACTTAGTCGTTACAATTAAGGTCTCATTTAATAGAAGAAATTCTCTGGTGGTTCAGACATTTGAAGCTGTCTTAATTCCATTTTGGGGGGCATCCGTCTCTCTGTACTGCAACAGGTATTCTTTGTCTCCCTTGGCAGCAGACAGCAAACAACCTAACATCTTATTCTAAACATCCCAGAGATACAGAGGTGCATTCCATGGTGGAAATGCATCAACTATCAACATATGTCCCCTACCATTCAGCTGAGACCTTCCCCACGTGCACAGTTTCTCTGCTTGGGCCCTGGCAGCTGGAAACTCAGCCTGTCCCCACTCCCACCTCCCTAAATCCAATCCCAATAGGGCAAATTCTCTTAGCATTCAATATGGGAACAATGCAGATGAGTCTTCAATAATTTGACACTAATCTCATACTAACTCTCTTTGCTGGAGGGGTCTGGACTTTCTGTTGTGAGAAAAACTTTCCCAGACTGAACTTTGTTCTCCTGCCAGATTTTTTGTTTGTATTTCATTTTTGAGAGTGGCTTACCCAGAAGAATTGATATGTACACTCACCCACTTTGCTTTTTCACAGGCAGAATTTGTCCACATGAGTGTGAGAAAACTCAGTGATCTCTATTCAGTTTTCAGCACCAGAACTACTTTGGCTGAACATTTTAGAGGCAGAGCCTACAGAAGAACCTGCTCACTGTCCAGGGAGAACTTAGAGCAGCCTTCCAATAACGAAGGAGTCTACAGGAGAGGTGGAGAGGGACTTTTCCCAAGGACATGAAGTGATGGCACAAGGGGTAATGGCCTCAAACTGAAAGAGATTAGATTTGGATTAGATATTAGAAAGAAGTTCTTTGTTGTGAGGGTGGTGAGGCACTGGAACAGGTTGTCCAGAGAAGCTGTGGATGCTCCATCCCTGGGAGTGTTCAGAGTCATGTTGGATGGGGCTCTGAGCCATCTGCTCTAGTAGGTGTCCCTGCCCATGGCAATGGGGGTTAGAACCAGGTGATGTCCAATGTCCATTCCAACCCAAACCATTCTGTGATTCTATGAAATTAAGCCCTGTGAGTTTCAAAGCTCATACTGGTATGCACAAGAGAGACCAAACATTTTTAATGAAGCAAGTTAATGCCCTTTGGCATAAGATAATTATTACATACATTTTAATTCTAGTAAAAGAAGCTATATTAAAATAATAATTTCTTTATTATTTTGTCATTTAAAGATATCATCATCTTGTCTTGCTTAAGCTGGAAGGGCACAACCCGTATGACTGCAAACCACAGATGAAAAGTTCTTTCTTGCTTTTCAGTGAAACTGATCATTGAGTTGTCATAAATCTGTGAAGTGCAGGTCTACTTTCTTTATGAACCTTGGACCTACTGTTTTTGTGGCACAATTACTTAGTTATTAACTTACATACAAACCAGAAAAATTTAATAAAAGTGCTTGCAGCTGAATTTTGTCAATCAAAGGTCTAATCCCAGAGTGATTCTCTTTGTAATTGTTTAGAAATTAACTGCTTGGCTATTTTTAAGATGCAAGAGTAAAGAATTTTTTTTAACTTAAAATATTTCGTCAGATTTTTTTTCTGAAATAATATAAACCAAATGTTACAGGCAGGTTTTTTTAATTATTGTTTTTACTACTGGAATGGGGTGAAGGGGTTCTGTCCAAACAGCTAACTTATACAAATAAATATTTCCCATGCTGTATTTAAATAACTCATAGCCACCTCAGGCCTGAATCATCAGTCTTCAGGTGACAGTGCTGGCCACCAGGGGTACCCCGTCTCTGGGGGACTGTTGTAAAAGGTGTTAATCAGGCTTCTGTTGCAAATTGCTGATTTAATTTGTAATCTTGAACACCCTTCTGCTAATAAGACCTTCATCCAACAAGAGCAGGAAGGCACTCTCTCAGAGAAACACAGCAATACCCCAGTGCCCTACAAACAAAAGTTCAGTATGAAGCATTGTGAATTCAACAAAAAATTATTTTAAAATTAAACCTTTTCCTTTTCTTAAGGGGATGTTTACAATAACACTTTACATATTTCCTTGAAGGCTTACATTTTAATAGCACACTTAAGTGGAGAAAATGGTATCAAATGGATTCCAGGGAGGAGGTTAAGGTACTGAGGCAGAAGGGAATAAGGCACTTGGGAAAACTCTGGGCAAACTAATTAAAACTGGGATTTGTTTTCCCTACTTTGTAACGTACGAACCAAACTGGTTGTTTAGACTTCCCATGTACGGAAAGAATACCCAGAGGGCAATTCATCACAATTAACTTAGGTGTTTATCTTAGACTGAGATAAAACAAAGTAAATGTGCTCTGAAGGTATCCCTTCTCTCTACTAACTATAGGGGAACTAAAAGATGTAGTTTAAATTAGACACACAGGTCTCAGACAGCAAAGTTAGGTGAGATATATGGCTTGCAAAGTAAAAACAGGAGCAACGTCAACAGCTGAGAAATAAAAGGAAACTGCAAAGGGCCTTTGGGGTAATAGGAAAGAATGTGGAAGATGGGAAATAACATAAATAGGTATTCAAGTGGGGTCACACAAAAGGATTTGAAGAGCAAGACAAAATGGTTTCACAGCAAGCAGGTGAATCTGACTGGGCTGTCATACCGTATAAAAGAAAACAGAGAAAGTGATTAGGGAAGAGGTTTGCAATAATCAGTGCAAAAGTTGCTCAATGCACAGATACAAGAGTCTCCTGTATGGATGCAAAAGAATTGCCAATCTTTGGGATATTGTGAAAATACAAATGGTATTCAACTTCAGTATCTTCAAAAGATGAGGAAGGCACTGAAAGTGAAAATGGATTGCATTTTTACTGTAGTGGGGATAAAAAATATGGTATGCAAAATGTAGTGAGAAAAGACTTTTTTTGTCTTTGAACCAGATCTAAACCTCACGAAGATAAAAAGTCTATTGCATGTTAATATGGATTTTTTTCTGGTTGCCTATTGGGGCAGAATGTCTTGCTGAGGTAGAGAGATAAAAGAAATGTTTATATGGAAAATCTTAAATTATATACTATAAAATCTATTTTATTGAAAGAATAAATAAAATTTACATGAATTAAATACAGAAATCTACTCCTTAGTTATGCATTATACCACCTAGTCTTAACAGTCTGAGTACACATTTAATAGCCTTAGTATGTAATATAACAATAAATATTACATAATCCAGACTAAGAAAGATTAGATTATTTGATTCAACCAAATCAGAATAATGAACTGATATATATCAAGTAACTGCAAAATGGCTTCCAAGGCTGGCTTATTTGGGAGTTTTGGGAAATCGTACTATAAAAGCCTGTGGTGATCACCAATAACTTGTGTTATCTGAAATCAATCACAGAGTAACTGAAGGCACTTTTAGAGCAAATCACTGCTTTGTGACAGGTATTTAACGAAAATATTTTTATATTTTTCTTGCCCATCTTCCCAGCTCAAAATCTGAGCTGTACTTCTTTATGTTTTTCTAGGAATTCATCTAGGACTCCTATTTTTCTCTGTGATGTTTTGACTGTATTTTAAGCATAAATATTATGAATCCTTCCCTGTCAACTTTTGATTTACCAAACATTTGGCCAAGTCAATGAACACATTAAGCTCACTACATAATACCAGATGGCTTTATGGGCTTGTGTCCTCTCCTGGGCAAATCCTGCTGTCATCTCTGAGCATCTGCACAGAGCCACAAGGGATGCGAGCACTTTTCATTCATTCAGCTGGGTCACTCATCATTAATATTCGAAGGAGGAAAAGAAGTGTCAGACAAGAGAATTGGCTCTGGCTTCTGTTAGCACATTGACATGTCAATCATTCACCCTAGAGGCTGCCAGGCCCAATTTAGAACAAAAGTAACTGCTGGGCTGAGCACAACACAAAAGGAGACGAGATTTCTTTGTGTTAACCAGTCCCCACACAGAGTGGAAACGTAATTGGAGTATTCCTCACAACCAATAACACATGAAACCCAGTCACTAGTGGGACATACTTTGAGATAAAATCTCTGACCCCAATCACATTATGAATGATTCTGCTGCAATCGTAGGGTGTTCTCAAAATGAAATTGTATTTAAAGTTCCTCTCTCAGGAAAGTGGTCTGACCCAGCATGGTGATAACTTGAATGTGTTAAATTCCCTGCAATTTCATACATGACAGCTTTGATCACTCATGAAAGGTACTGTTGTTTTCTAGATTTATACAGCCACCTTTAAAAGACAAAACAGCAGAAACAAATTAGTCCTCAAGCCGTTTGATCTCAGTGCAATTCCCCAGCAGCTGCATGTGCAATAGCCTCCTAGTGCTCCCTACTGGAGTCCATCCAGAATGCCTCCTGCTTCCACAGGCAGCTTTAAGTGGAAAAGGTGAGTATGATGGCAAAACCCACATGGGCTGAGCTGCTTGGACTAGGAAACAGGAATTCCTGCTCCATGAACACTTCATCCTTGTCTTCCAAAAATTTGATCTTTTTTTGGAACCTTGAGATAGTCAAAACAAATGTAAGCATCAGCAATAAGAGCGTTTTCTCTCTCAGTTCATACCTGTTTACCATCAAGGGGCAGAAGTTTCATTCTGCTCTGGTAGGTGGCTTCTCTCTCAGCAGATAGGCTAACATAGGAGAGCCTTCAAGTCACTGCCTTTATAACAACAGATTCAAACCCCTCAGACACCAGGATCTGAATGTCAAAGTTAGCTTCTTCTCTGGCATAAGTTGAACCAACATCCAGGCTGCAAATATTCTGAGGAAGGTTAAATATTTATTGCATTGATCAGCTCCATCTCTGTGTGTAAAGTCTCTACCACCCACTGATATTCAAAGAAACCACATGTATACCAGTAAATCTCTGTCAGAATCAATAGACAGACACCTTTTTATGCCAGTTGAAGAACTGGTTTATTTAGTTTTAATACAAGGTTGTCAAATACATGTTATTTTGCCTTACGCTTGCAGCCATCTGCTGTTTACTACATGTGACACAAGCAATCCACCCTGAACCTTTCAGCTCCAGTATTTCTAACAGATAGCCATTGTTTCATATACTTAATTTATTTCCTTAGGAAAAGAAATGGGAAAAAAAAGTACTTCAGCATCTTTAATTCTTTTATCTCCTTCAGCCCACTGACTGTATCTGAGTGCATCATGAAAGATGTATCCTAGCTGTGGCCTGGTTTCGCAGTGAAGTTTTATGGCCGGCTATATTTAACCCGAAGCATGAACCCCACATCTCTATTTCAGATCCTGTAGAACAAACACATCAGCAGCCAAAGGTTGTAGCTAAACTGCAGGAGTAGCAAACAATGACAGCGGGGAACAATAAACCACTTCTCCTTTAGCTCTCATAGCTGTATATTACTAATGTCGTGTAGTGATAAATGTATTTAAACAGCTGCAAATCACAAGCAGGTGATAAGGAAGCCTGACCTCCCTGCTTATGTAGCCATCCTGGGTACAAGCAATGAAATATCACAAAATATTTGTCTTTGACTCTTACATAGAGTGGTACTTTATCCGTACAGATATTTTGATGTTCAAGTACCTACAGACATTATTGTATGACTGACTACACCAATTATTCTGCATCTCAATAATATGGTGCCATGCTCACAGAAAAGAAGAGTAAAAAGACAGTGATTTGATGAACTTTTAGGAGTGCATTTTGGTCATCAGCATAAGACTATTTCCTTTTTATAGTCTAAGAGACTAAACAGGCAGCACAGTGACACTTTTATGTGCCTTAACAAATGATAATATTATGTAAATTATATTATTCCTACTATTAATATCACCTTCAAATAACGTTTTTGCCTATTTTATGTAGTGTTGTAGTTTACTGAAAGGATATGGCACATAAACTCTGACCAAAATATCTGGCAGCATCAGAGAGAAGCATATGTCATGGCTAAAGAAAGAGATGCAGAGGAGCATTTGTGCTCCCTCCCAAGTCACTGTGTCAGTCCAGCATCCCTTCTGAAGGTGTCTCCTCTAAATGATGTGAGGGACCAAGAAGCTAATGTTCACACTTTTTTTTTAAAGGTGTATCTTCAGGAAAATGCTGATCCTTCAATACTTCAGACAAAAATATAGTGCAAAGAAAATATGTATATCTTAGGTCAACCTTAAGCCAAATTTCCCCACCACCTGTCACAACATGAAGAAAGGTGGCTAATTCAGTAAAGTTCTGAATAAGTGCCATCACTGATAATGTAAACATTTGTATGGCAAGTAACTCAGGGTTCAGTTATGCCAATATATGTCAAAACTGTGTTACAAATACACACTTGTTTAGATAGTGTGTCAGAGAGGAAAAGCACATCAGTGGTAACCTGTCAGAAAAGACAGGAGCTCTGTTTGCTCAGCAGAGATTTGCTGTGTTCATTTGTCCTCTTCTGTACCTCATCTCTAAAACTGAGATTAGTGTATTTTTTTACACATTGGAGAGATATGTAAGGTCCTTAGAAACAATATGAATAGCACTGGTATAAATATCTTCAATAGATTGATTCTGGGGGTTGTTTTCATTGAAATTGTTTTTCCACAAGGAATGCTGCTGTTTCAGGATAAAGATGCTCCAATTTTCAACATGCTGACAGCATTTTGATCAGTAACATTGTATTTTCTTCCCCTTGTTTCCTTCAACATGATTTTTACATAAGACACAACTGGTCCCTCTGTAATTCATCTCCATACACAGCATTTCCACACAAAACTTTATGAATTCAGAGATAAATAGTTTGAGAAGGCCGTCGGCTTTCATTGGCATCATTCTCTGTGTGCTCTCTGATCTGAGGTTAAGTTTAGCAGCTGTCTAAATACACAGTCCCAAGACCTAATTATCTCTGTTACTTGTAAGGAGGACAAGAACTCTTCATTATGAAACATTCTATCTGTTGCAGGAGAGGGGCAGATATACATGAAATGGAGGGATGAGCTAGCCTTATTGTTCACTCAGTTTTAGGGAGGTTTTTTTCACATTTAAAAAAACTGCAGGTGCAAAGAAACTGTACCAGAGTACTGAAATAATCAAGATTTCTGAGTCAAATTTTAAACAACAGAGTACTACCTAAGAAAATTCACACCAAAGCTTCTAAGAGAGTATGGAATATTTATTTAATGCTGAAGATAAGTTTAAGAACATGTCCAACAGAGACTCCTCAGCCACCAAACAGAGCTTAGGTTGAGAAAGTGAGGAAATAAAGTTAATAAATTGATGGAAATTTACACAACACATTGATTTTCAGAGGACTAAAAACTGACTAAAATCCCTATGATACAACAATATTGAAAATAAAACGTTTCTTGTTGTTAAAATCAGCTAAAAGTCATTTATAGGATTAACAAAAACACAGCTTCTTTCAGTGGAGGTTTAAGAGAAAACTCTCTTAGCAGACTATGCCTGTTGGTTTTTGGTTAAAGACATAGTCACAGCAACTTACATCTTCATAACTTCCAGCATGGATTAATACTGCTCATTATACTGCTTAATGCACATGCTGAGATTAAAAGGAGCTTCTGCTGGTGTAAATCCCAGCAATCTCTTGTAATGGTACCAGCCTTGACAAACATGATCCCCAACACTTTGTTCCCTAGCACGACTCCAAAGCAGAGAAGCCAAGCAGCCCTCTGTGGTACAGTGCTGAGCTCCATGGTGAGTTTTGTCAGCAGATGGGCCAAGAGTTCCTTGTTGGAAGAGCTGTTCACCACATTGACAGAATTAGAGGCTATATTCACAAAGGGATTTAAGGTTTGAAATTCCTCTTCAGGTCCTTACCTTAAGTTGTTGGACTTAAGTACCACCAGCACTCACAGCTGTGGCGAAGGAAGGAAGGAAGGAAGGAAGGAAGGAAGGAAGGAAGGAAGGAAGGAAGGAAGGAAGGAAGGAAGGAAGGAAGGAAGGAAGGAAGGAAGGAAGGAAGGAAGGAAAAGAGGAAAAGGGAAAGGGAAAGGGAAAGGGAAAGGGAAAGGGAGAAAGAGATGGCAGCTGGTGGGCAAAGCCCAGAGGAGTGGCAATAATCTGAACAGGGAGTGACTTTCTGGAGGCCAGGCTGAAAGAAACGGCCGTACAAGAGATGAGATGACAAAGACTGGCACAGGAGAAAGAAACAAAGCACAAGGCAAAGCTTAAAAGATCAAAGCTCTAAGATGAGTACAGGAAATGTTTCCATGAAAAACATCTGAGAAAGAAGCAGATCATGGAGAAGGATACTACAGACCTGAACCATAACCTACTCAGATGCAAGGCTTCATGGGCTTTTGAGAAAAGGTCTTTGAAAGAAACTGAAAGGAAGAAGAAGAGACAAGAGTTGATCCAGCACAAAGAGTCAAGACATAGGCACCTGAAGTGAGTTAATCACCAGGTCAAAGCTGATGAGCTTTAGCAAAAGATTTGCTACAGAACAAAAGCTTCACAGATCTTAAGAAATCCTGGATCAGCTGATGGAGGAATGGATTAGGGAATCAAAATGAAAAAGCTTTGAAGGAAGAAGAATGAAATTCTGCAGCAGAATTTAGCACAAAAGAGAATAAGGATGAGAAGACATAAGTATGCTGCTAAATATAGGTGAGAGGAAAATTCAGCAAGCACCAGAAATTCTGGCCAAAGCTACCCAACAGAAAGTAAAATACATCAAGGAAATTGTTTGAAAGTAAGAAACCACTGCTCTCAAGGACAAAACTTGATGGTGATGAAAAATGTCATCTACAGGAAATAGAAAAAACAATCAGAAGAAGAGATCAGAGATGTGATTTGTTGTTAAGAGATTTGAAATCTATTGGAGAAAAAGTTAGAAAAATACCCAGAGCATCGTGTGGCCTGAGTCAAGAGAAAGAAAATAGTGAATAGTTAAGCAAACAACTAGATGTCTTCAAATGCCTCTTATAGTGCAGATAATCTTAAAACTTAAAGAAAAATTACAGCTATTTTTGTGTCCAAAAGACACCTTGCAATTTATTCTTTTTGAGATTTGGCAAGAGCTCTGGATTGTATTGAACTAAAACGATTTTATTTTAGCCTCGCTGCATCCAATGAATATGCCAATCACCATCTCTCCTTGCAGCCTGGCCTACCTCCTTGCTGTTCTGAGGTCCTTTGGTGGCACAACACTTGAAATATACGCTAAACATACTTAATTAATATAAATTTCAAATATATTTAATTAAATTTTACTAGATATCCTGATTTATGCATGTAAAAAATAGAGATCTCTTCACAAGAAATGTTTACCCTTCATTAACTTTCACAGCTTTGAGGAGAAAGAATTGCTTATATCTGTTGTGCAGGTGTTTTTGCCTCAGGAATGCAAGATAAAATACAGAAATTTTTCAGAGTTCAGAAACTAGGAGAGTTAGTAGCCCTAAAACAAGAACACAGTTATACTTAATCTAACATGTAATTAGCTAATTTGCATTTCTGTTGTTGAATATACCATTAGTCAATAACTTAGGACTAGCAACAGTGTCACCTGACAAAGTGAAGGGCTGTCTTTCCTAAGAAAGGAAGGCTGAAACAAAGTTCATGGCATTAAGCTCTACACCTTTGTGAGGAAGAGCAGCTCAGCATTCCAAAAAGCTGACAGTTTCAGCTGATGGCAGCTACACAAATGGTAAACGATGAACAGGAAATACACATTTGAGAGCAAGCCTTGATCTGGATGTTATCAAAGACCTTTAGGGGCTTCTGTCTTGTGAAACTAAGTTTGGGTTGTCCCAAGCATGTGGTTCAAAAATAATGTCTCTCTTCTAGAAGAGCAAAATTCTGAGCAAAGCAGAAAAATTTAGCAACTGAGAGAGCCTAACCCTTTCACAACCAGTGCTGAACATCAGTATATTAGTTTTGTTCAAGCTCCTGTGTGAAATTTCCTAGCTTCAGGCTGCAGCCCATCAAGTCAAAAACACTTCTTGACAGAAAAGAAAGCTGCATTTTGCCAATATAAATCAACTACGATTTGAAAACTTGTTTCTGCTAAAAATTCAAAGAGATTGTAGAAGCAAGATAGCCTGTCTAAGAACCCTACAGTTGGAAATATGCCTGTTCCCAGTAGAGTTGAGGAATCTAATTTGTAAATCATAACAGCAAGATATCTGCACATTTATAAATCTACAATATTTTCTACACTGCCTTCAAATATATCATAGTAATCTGCTGAGAGATTCTGGTTAATCTTTCCCACTTTCCAGACAGAGATGGAAAGTGTAATAGGTGTGACTCTGATTTCTGTGTGCTGATACTCTGGTGAGGTGCAGGCAATGGACTGGGTTGCTGCTTGCCATGCACTTACCTGGCAGTACAGAAACTTACTCCAGCTCGGTAAGGAACACTAATACTACACAATTCATGTTATTTCAGGATAAATATAGAATTGTAACCAACCTCTCTTTCAAAGAAAAGATGATGTTACCTCTTTCTGGCCTGAGCAGAGAGCCAAGAGCCTGGGGCCTTGTGTCTTATTTCAAATGCAGGACAAACTGCCAGAAGCCAGCATATCTTGGATATAAATTAGTTTATTACAAAAAGCATTCAAAGTCACCTTTCAAGAGAAAAGATAACAAGGGCAGGTTTCTCACCACACAAGTCCTTTTTGAACAACACTTAGAATTCTCTCTCTGTTTTCACCCTTGCCTGTTTATAATTGTCTTTTGTAGACTTTTCTCTTGGTTATTTCTGTCATTCTGCATCCCACAGATTTGAAAATCATCATATGGCAAAACCCATTTGTGCTGTTGTCTATTTTAGATAGAAACTGTTTTTTCAGCTTTTTGAAAACCTACAGAAGCATAATGTTTTCTTACCTTTATCCCTCACAAAAACCTTTTGTTAAACCTAGAAGCATTTAATGACATTTAGTCAACTATAACAACATCCTGCTTCTGAACCCTTTGCAACAGCTACAAAATTTCTCATTGCTGTGAACAGCAGCCACATACATACAGCCCTGTGCCCCAACATCTATTTCAGCAAAAGGCAGATAAAGATAAATTATCCTGGTGTTTGGAGATAAAGAAACAGTAGCATAATAGTTCTCATATGTTTTAGTACTTCAGCTTCACAGAGGTGCAGTGACAGAAAAGGAATTGGCTCAGGAATCACTACAGGCTGCACAGCAGGATAAGCTGGGTGCTGGAAGAGGGAGAGATCACAGCAGTGCTGCCTTTAGAAATCCTGTCAGTAGGTGAATGCTGTGAAATATACAACAAACAATAGTATGGATTCATGCTTAGCAAGACCTTGAAACATGGTCTTACTTGTCTTTCATACTGCATTTCTGGAATACTGTTTTTGTTTTGTAATAACACACACACACACACTCCTTCCTAATTAGCCATATCTGAGAAGAGAATCCACTCTTCCTTTTAGTTTTGAACTACTGTGAGCAGACATCTATCTAGATGTCTGTGAGTATGTCTGCAGTGCATGTGAAGGTCTTGAAGCCTTAATCCTTAAGTGAACTCTATACAGAAAACAAACAAGCTTTTTGTTGGGTTTCAACTGAGACACACAATATTTACAAAAGTATTTACAAAACTATTTTGAAATTTAAAATAAAACTCATGAGGGGTTTCAAAGCAATGTTTATAATTGATTTGGATAAGCTCAGCTTTTAGGATTACTTCCTGCTACTTTTTAAAATAACTGGATTATCTGAAGGATGAAGAAATCTTTGACCTATATATTCTAGTTACTGTCTCTTTCTTCCATTTACTTGGTTTTAAATCATATTAAGACAAGCTAACCCATATAAAAGTCTTACAGGACATTAGATCCAATTTTAGTCATGCAAAAAGTACCTGTGTACCACAGGAAGACAGATGGACAGACTCTTATTTTAGCACACATTGCATGGCAAAAGGAAACCAGTGGAAAGCAGGATCTAAATTTCTCTCTACCCCAGAAAATTACAATCACAGAATTAAAGCAGAAAATTGTGATGAAATAAGATTTTAAAAAACTCACAAAACAAACAACAACAAAACACCCACAAAAGAAATAAACAAACAAATGAAACTCCCCAAAAAATCACCTTCATGCTGCTTGTATTGATACTTCTCATATTAGTGTTGGTTACATGCTCATCAAAGCTACAAAAGCTACATATTATCAAGGAGAAAGGACAGACAGGAATGTAGCAACTTAATTTATCAGTGAATTCCAATTCCGGCATGGAGGATGTGACAGGCAGATGAGAGAGTAGCATTTAAGGAAATTGCTCTTTACTAAGAAGGAAATGAGATAGATATTGTGTAAGGAAATACTGTAGAAGCACTGGTCCAAGGGTGTGAAGCAACAACCCCTTTCCAAGCAAGGACCACAGCTATTTCACATAACACCTCCCAAAGTCCAAGGAAATCTTAGTGTCTTGGCTGCGCATCAAAACCTCTTGCTCCTGCGTGGGACTGGCACACAGCAGCACGCAGTGAGGCTGCAGTGAGGCCCAGGGCAGAGAGGCTGTGCGAGTGCTGCTCTGGCTCTCCACAGGGCCTGCTAAGCCATCTAAAAGTATGGATGAAGTGAATCTCCTGCATCTGCACACACAGTAGATATTTGCCTTCATTCTCCTGTACATTGGCTCCACCACCTTTACGTTCAGTCTTTCTTTGAGTAATGTGTTGATTTAGACAGCACGCACAGCACACCTGTACTCCCTTTCCTCCAGGAGAAATGCGCACAATGTTCAATGCTAAATGACCCAGATGGAAGAATATCCGACTGACCTAAAGACTGGCAAGTTTTATTATTAACTTTTTTTTTTCCACTTTCCTCTCTGACATACTTCACTGAGAAGTCAATATCATTATGACTCCCGGAAACAATATGTAAAACAAAAACATGGCACAGTCCTTTGGTGGTTTTGATTTCTTGTTCTCTAAATAAATTAAATTCCCCCTTTCCCACTTTTAAGACAAACAGATTTATTTGAGAGATAAAACAGACAACAGTAATATTTCAATTTAGTAATAAAGTCACAATATTACTTTCTTAACCATATTTAAACGGTTTCCCTACCAAACGTAGGCATTTCCAAACTGAGACAGGGGAGGGCACTAAAGAGTTATACATGGATCTGAAAGCTGAAGCAGTGCTTTGTCTAACATATAAATTGGCTCCCAATGATTTCAGGCTCAGCAGGTACATTTCTTGAATGAAAAATAAGCTTTGATACAGCCTATTTTAGCTGCTTCAACCGCTTCCTTAGTCGTTGAGAAAAGCTGCTGAAGCCGAGCTTTGCTTTTGTACTTTATCATCTTTCAGCCACGTAAGGAAAAATATATCCCACTCAATAGTTTTCTAAGAATATGTTGGACTCTGAGAGAAGTAGACATGGTTTGAACAAGACTAGTGTGTTTAGATGTGAGTTTTATTTGTCTCTAGTCAATCAAATTAAGTTATAGGTTAAAAAAATATGGTTATAAGCTCTTTGTTCTACCTGGGCTAACACCACTAAAGAACTGACACAGTTCTTGGATAGTGTCAGTTTGGACAATGGACTGCAACCATTACTGCACTGTCAAGAAATCTCCTGCAAGATTATTTACAAACTTACTGCACTTGTTAGCTCCTTATGGGAAGCAATGAGTCATCTTCATGTGCATGTGTGTTTTGTCGACAGAAATGAACAACACACAACTATTTACATAATTAATTACCATCAAGCTCACAGTAACGTATGAAGCTGAGACAATTCTTCCCATTTTCTGCCTGTCAGAGTCCACTATCACAACTAAGAACATGAACTGAGGTCTTCTTTTATACAAGCACATCTGAATGAAGACTCTTTTAATTATAGCAACTTCTTTTTAATTAGTGGATAATTCTGTAACCAGTGGTAACATTTGTAATGGTGCAAGGCTATAATCAGATCTCACGCACTGGTGGACGAATTTATCACTGCAGAGATCAGGAAGGCTTTATGAACAGCATTCAGCAGTTCAACAAAGTACATGGTCTGTATTTTTCTAGGGATCTTCTTTTCTATCTTTCATACTATATGCAACATAAGCAGGAATAAACCTGGGTGTGTTGGCCAGTCACAGGAGAGTTATGAGGCAACGGTATGCAGTGCACACAAGGAAAAGAGATTCTAACAGAGATGGAGAGGTATGAATGCCACTCTACAGGTCACTGATACAGTTCTGGCCAACAGTTCTGGTCAACCCTGATCAAAAAGGTAAGATTAAAAGAATGGAACAGAGACATCAGAGGGAGACTGTTAAGCAGCCCTGAAACTCTTGAGTTGATGGATGTCTCGTATGCAATGAATACGTATGTAACACATCCTAGGGTTTCATTCTGATAAACATCCAACTCGGCATCATAGTTTTTATTTAACAACTCCAACAGATGCTCTAGGGTAAAAGGGGTTCCTCTAGCCATCTGGATGACATCCTCCTTATTGACATTTTAGAAGGAGTATCACATGCAGCAGAAACAGAACCAGGGAACAAAGTGAGGCAAGGAGGAGAATGCCTGGGGAGTCCTAGAAGACCTCAGCCCCTGCAGAGGTGCAGTGAACAGCAGAAGTCCTCCAAGAGCTCACCACCCCATGGCCAAGCTCTGCTCTGGTTTCCAGAGAAGGACAAGCTTGCTGCCTGCCTTCATGGTACACAGAGACAAGTCCCGTAATGGCTCACAAAACTTGTTTTTCTCTCCATGATCACAGTTTCCCATGACAACCGTGTTTCTCCATAGGGACACTATGCCTGCCTGCCAAGAGATGGATTTTTGTGAGAAACAGAATTTTCACAGAAGCTGAACCTGTCCCCAACAGACAGAAATTGTTCAGGTACTTATGGTGTCCAAAGTATATACAATGTGAATCCATTTTGCCACCTTTGAAAGAAGCAACAATGAAAACCACATTGCAAACAGAAAAATTAAGATTCTTTTGAATTTCAAAACAGAGCAAAGAAGGAATCACTTTCTCTTGAGAAAATACCAGGAGCTTGCAAAAACAAGGACGAGCTGTGCAAATGTACCCATCTTGACTTTGTGGGTGTAATAGAAAACTGGAATCACAAATGCACACCATGTGTTACAATATTTTTTTTGAAAGAGATCTGGCTGCTGTGCTACCATATTGACACAGACTCTCCAAATCAATTGTAAGGACATTGCCATGAAAAACAGGATAAAGGGAAGCCCTTGGTCTTCCCAGGAGCCGCAGCGGGCTCTGCGCTGGGGGTTACTGGAGGTTATTTCCTCCGCACACTATGCTGCCCTCGCCCAGTCCTTCCGATTACACACCCTGCTTTTGTGCGTCCCGGCTTGCCGGGGGAGAGAGCGCTGTGTGTTTGCGGTTTTGTTCCCTTCATTACCATGCAGACAATATTAGGCTGTTCTCAAGGAAGGTCTGGGATCCCTGCTTTTTTCCCAGGCTTTCTTCTTGTCCATGAAAAGAGGAAAAACAACGAAGAGCCTGTTTGGCTCCGTCTCGCCAAGCCATGGGCTGATGGTGATGTAACAAGAAGCCCGGTGGTGAGTGGCTGCAGCCAAACTGGTCATGCTCTGTCCAGGCATGGCGTGGCCATCGCCTGGCAGCCGCCTCACACCTCAGCCCCCGCCGCCGCACAAAGGCTCCGAGGGGGGAGCATTCAGCGGCGACCAAAGTGCCAGCCAAGCATGAAGTGGAAGGGGATCTCCCCCTCGGCACAGGGATGGCTCCCAGCCCTCACCCGAACGCCTGCCCGGAGCTCGCACGCTTCCTGGCTCACTCAGGGGAGCCTGCCTGGGGCTGCGGATATGATGATGGCGATCATTATTAGCTGGTAGAACGGGATTTTGTGAAGCTGGGGCTGGCTGGGGGAGTAAGCGCAGAAGGAAGAAAACCGAGTTTGTTTTCGTTTCGCAGATCTCAACTGATGTCAATCAGCATAGCCTCATTGCCTCCAGCGGCAGATACATTCACATACAGGTCAGCACAAAAGCCGGTCCATGATGTCAGATAACCGAAGGCAGTTTATCTCTGCAACTGTTGCACAGTTCCTTGTTGGGCAATTAGTAAGCTAAATGTCTACTAGCATACGTTTAAACAGAAGCATTAAGGCAGTAGGTTTGAAACCAGTTTCCTTGGGGTTTTTTTGGTCACTTTTGAAATTTCGTTTTGCATAAATTTATTATTCTCAGTGGGGGAAAAAAAAATCCTTAGTCAATCCTTTGGTAGATTGCTTGTCAGCTTCCCGGTTTTAATTTTCAAAATGAGTTACATGATTATAACTAGAGATAGGTTGCCACAGAAAGACAATGAATAATTCTCAGGCTTATTGTGTGATCTTGCCAGACACAGAATGCAAACCCCCAAATATTTGGAGTTTCTTCGCAGTAGAAAGCAGTAAATACAGGATTTGTCCTTGCTAACAAACTTGTTAAGTAGCTCTACTTTTACAGTCTTCATTCTGCCTTCACTCTGCCTTTTAAAGACTGACTCCTGGGGTGACACATTCAAACATTTTGTCTCTCACAATACTTCTAGCCTCTCTACAGATCCATGGGGAATGAAAAGCACTGGAAGTTTGCAGCTTGTTTTCAGAGGGGCAAGACACTGAAAGCACGTAGCCAAATTCTTCTGAGAAAGTATTAGACCTAAGTTAAAGAGGAGGAGGATGAGTGGGAGGAATTAAGCATTCCATGTTATCTGAAACATCTCTCACCTTAAAATTGGATCAAATTCCAAAGTACCAGTCGATTTACTTTTCAGATGCAACTTCCCAACACATTGTGGTATTATTTAGACTTGCATAATAGGTGTCAGACAGCAAGCAGTTTTACATGCCTTCCAGAGCCTTGAGTTTGAAGTGTGCTGTGTTTAAATTCAGCCTACTTATAGGTTGTAAATAAATTAATTTTTCATTATAAAGAAAATAAGTGCCCAGGTAGCTAACCTGCACACCTTTATACTCATTAAAACATTAAGTACAAATAAACAGTAAAGCCCTGATTATCACCCAGCAACACAAATGTTCCTCAAAAAAATCTCTCCTCTCAGTTTGTCATCAGACTTTTTAAGTGCTTCACAATACATTTGCAATTTTCTTTCTGCTACAGTCCACTTCTCAAGAGTATGCAGGTGCTGCCTGTTTCTGCACCTCAATGACATACAGTGCATGCACAAAAAGTGTAATGAACATTTTCATTTGGGAGAAGTCTTATGGGCAGTTCAGTCTCTCACTGGCATTTGGAGATTGACACATAAAAATGATGGTGCCAAAACTGAGATTTACAGCAAACCCATCCACCCACCAGGACATTCTGAGTCTGTCTCTTTACCTTGCTGTATCTCATACATGCACACACAAAAATATTTATGACAGCAGGAAATGTATGCAGTAGAGGGGCTACAATTACACTAGTAAAATCAGAAATTAAAAGTGCTTGGAAAGTGGAAAGGATTTCTGTATTAAAACGTAAAATTAACAATAGCTGGTGAATTCCCTGACCCTGCCACTGGGTGTTTTTACAGCAAATGGAGTTGGGGAGAGGAGCATTTGGGGTTGATTTGTTATTGAAAGAAAAAAACCTAAATAAGTCACAACCTAGAAAATTTCGAAGTCTTCCCCCAAGCAGCTTTCTTTGCTAATTAATTTGTCTTTATCATTAGGCTGTTTTCTTTTCCTATAATAACAAACTATGTTATATGACTTCTCCCTTTTTCTTCACGGTACTTTTCATCTCAGTGCTCTACTCTCTAGCAAAGACTACAATTCGCACAAGGTGTTACTTGCAGTCCTGTGCTGTTAGGATTCTTGTTTTGACTTGGCAATTCAGAGTTCAACCTGATTTTACCTTACTGCCAGTAATTCCATGCCAAAGTCACCTTTGAACCATGAAATCTTAAAAAAACCTAACAACAGTGATTTCTTAAAGGCTAGTCCTGTTCCACGGGTTATCCAAAGCAATGGCTTCTGGATGTAGATGCCCCATCCCTGGAAGTGTTCAAGGCCTGGTTGGATGGGGCTTTGAGCAACCTTATCTAGTGGAACATGTCCCTGCCCACTGTAAAGGGGTGGAACTAATGATCTTCAAGGTTCCTTCCAATACAAACCATTCTGTGATTCTATGAACTCTTGTGTTTCTCCAACCGCTTCCTGTTTTTTACTGGTCCTCTAAGCAAAGTCAAGAATTGCTTGAGCTATAATTTTTAACATATAAACTTTTAAGCAAAATACAGAAAATGTGTCTAGAAAGAGGAAGGCAAGGCCTGTGAACAAAGCACGTGGCTTTGGTTTTATCTACTTTGTTATCAGGCTTGCAGTTGTATTGCAATAGTATTTCCTGGGCAAAAACTACCCAGTGTTGATACTGATAGTGACTGAAGAGCAGCAGAGCAAACAGAAGGTAGTGAACATATTCAAACAAACCACAAAAGATAACTAGGGCACTATGCCATTTCAGAATCATGGGTTGCTTTGGTAAAATTCGTAAATTATGTTAAAAAAATAGAGAAAAAACAAGCAACAGTGACATAAGCCTCCAGAGGAAAAAAGAAGCCATCTATCTGTACTTGTATGAATATGTGTTTGTTTGGTTTTGACAAAAGTGAGCTCTGTTATAGGGAATAAACTTTCCAATTCCAGAGGGAAAGCCTTCACACTTCAGAAAGGCAAAAAGCAGAAGAGGCTTTTCATTCTGCTGTGAGATGCTAGGTTTTGTACTTGTTATGTGTGTGGGGACCCAAGCTTTCATGCTCATGGGGAAGTAAAATAGTTCTTTATGGAGTATTTTATAAAGGACTATCAATCATTCCAGTATGAGTCTGAAGCAGAAGGGAAGCAAAGGAGAGGTCATGCACAAAAATGGTTGTGTTTCATGCCATGCAACGAAAGACCTGACTGTGGGAAAGCAGATTCACATTCATGCAGACCCTGAACTTGGCCTTACAGAGCAGATAAGTGCTGCTTGTGCCTGCAGTATCGTCTCACTGAGGTCTACCACCTATAAAATAAATCCTGTAATGAAAGCAGATCACCTCATAATGCAGTCCTGGAAGGGGCTGATTCATCCAATATCTCTTGCTTACAAATGTACCACAGGGTTACCATAGTTCAGGCAGCCTCATTAAAAGTGGTGCAAAACATGCAGAGCCTGAATGGAGATTAAATAAAAGCCCTATAGATGGCTGTTGCACATAATCCATTTGTTACTATGCTTTGGGCAAACAAAGGAGCACACTGTTTATAGAGCTGCTTTCTGCCAGCAGCAGAACAAATTCTTATATGATTCTAGTGAATATTTTACAACATTCAACAAAACGAAGAGTGTGCCTCCTTCATAATGCTAGTAATTCATAACTGGGAGAGGGATGAAGGCAGAATAGAGAGTGTGAGAGTAAAATAGTGAGATCAGGTAATTTGTAACAGCTGTACAAAGAAACCAAATTTATTACTGATTCTGAGCACCCGAAGACCTGCGCTGGAAAAGAGATGGAATTTTTCATTCTTTTATATGCATTGAATATAGTATATATAAAGTTTAGAATCTATTCCTTAAACACTAAATTCAATGATTTATCATTTTGCATGCCAATAGGTGAAAAAGTCTCACTAAGCTCAGAAAGGCAAAAATAAAAGGATATTCTTAAAATAAAAAACAGAATTGAAGGCACTGAATGAGGCAATGAATTTAACAAATATAGGACCTGTCTAGTTACACAATAAGAGTTTAAAATATAATTGCTATTTCTGGTTCTATATTTGGCATGTATGTTGAAGGCTTTTTTTCACCTAACAAGTTATTGAAAAACGTATTTTGCAGTCTAGATATTATTTGCTTTCTCATATCCTGGGTTAAATTATGTAGATGATGTAGACGCAGACTTCATCCTGACCTCACTGGAGTTGCACCAGACTCTAAACATGCCAACATAGGTGTCAGCCTAACCAGTCAGCACTGGTTAACTCATATTTTTTACCACACCTGGCTTCCTTTTTCAAACTATGTCTTCAAGAGTACACTCTCATTGTTCATATATGTGAATAAACAAATTTCCAAAGTTGGATTTCTAAAAGGAGGCTAAACACTCCTTAGGCTGGCATAAGCTGAGAGGTGGGACTTACACCTAAACAAAGGAAATGTGTGATTATTCTTCAAGCTGAACATGCAATACACTGCACAGAGCTAAACCCCTTGCAATTTAAGCGCAGGACACTGGTCTGTCACTCCACCTACACACAAAGTGTTAGAAAATGTATCACTCGAAAAAAATTCTAAGAAAAGGGGTATCAGAGACAGAACCCCAAAACCCCCAAACCTATTGTGAGGTTTTATTTAGCAGCAGTGTGATAACAGTTGTGCAACTGCAGCTGAAGCAAGAGATTTTTACCTCCCCTGGTCATGATATGACTTACCCCAGCTTAGAGGAGAAGGGGCAGGTCTCTCTCAAATGGCCTTGGCTCTCCTTCAGGAGGGAAAGCAAAGCAGAGAGACCCTGAATGCAGCTAGGGGCCTCAAAAGGGAATCGATGTACATGCAAGGAAATGGCACACCATGAGGCCCCGACTGTTAATACTATCTTTGTCCCGTGAAGAGAAGTGGCAGCAAAACATGGCCTGGTGAAAAGACGTGAAGACAACACTAGGGCAGATATGCAAATTTCTGTGGGAAAACATCCCATCGGAGGCATTGAGAAGAACTGACATGTTTTCACATAAATCACATTAGGCAAGACAGGATCCTATTTTTCATCCAAAAGGCACTCCAGAAGCTGAGGGCCACCCCTCTCCCATGCACAAACAGCCGCTTCTGCCTCTATCCAGCGGCTCACACAGCAATTACCTTTCTGTATAAGTATATGAAAGTAGCAAATAGGATAAGGGTTGTAAGGAGTTTATTGTTTGTGTATGCACAGTAAATACTGACAACTGGGATACAGGAAGAAACATGTTCAGATTTCCCAATTGCTGATTTTCTGGATTCTAAGTTTCCAAAGTCATTCAAGGCACTATGACACTGTTTGTGTCAGTGCAGCAAATATATTCAATACAAACTCCAGCAGGATGGATTTCCGCTGCAGCTGTAAGGTCTTATGGACTAAGTTAGCAAGTAAATGCAGTGGGTGAGTGAGTGGTAATTTTTTGACTGTTTCAATGGATCAAACCTTAATTGTGGGTATATTCTGAATGCTGGACTCTACTGAAAGCTTGAACTGGTATTATGCAAGAAAACTAACAGGCAATAGCTGACATTTAGCAAATAAATAAAAGAGGAAATATGACTGGGTGACAGAGAAGGTTGCCAAGCTGTGGATGTCCCATCTCTGCAAGTGTTCAAGGCCAGGCTGGATGGGGTTTTGAGCCACCTGGTCTAGTAGAAGGTGTCCATGACCATGGCAGGGGGATTGGAAATAGATGATCTTTAAGCTTCCAGCTAAACCATTCCATGATTCTATGACAGGGAAAAACCTGGGGCCTTAGAGAGGTGACTTTAAAATCCTGAGCAGAGGGACAGGCTTAGGTGAGGGGTGGAGGCCGCCCAGGGAGCTACTGAGGGCATGGAGCTCATGTTCCTGCCATGAGCAGTGGCACCTGCTGAGCAGCACTGCAGCTCCAACATGTGATGGAGAACTGCTGTACAAATGCCTTCATGAGCCCAGTGAGAGTGTTCTGCTCTGCCCTGCTGCCCCACCAGCCTGCCTCTGACCCACTCCCCCAGCAAACTCCCTGCTCCTAATCCTCCTTCCCATGACCAGACTGAAGGGAAAACTCCTGTTTCCTGCTGACGGGAACCCCTCCATCCATCCCTAGAGCCTCACACACTACAAGTAACACACTCCACTTCCTCCCATGGGTCACTTTGAGGGGAGTTGTTCATCCATACAACTATTTAGCAACCGTTTTCAGTAGAAAATTCCCAGCATCGCATTGGATGAGACTGTGGGCTGAGGGCAATGCAGTGATTAATGGGTCCTCTGCAGAACAAAACCTCCTCAGCTCTGTCACAAGATAGTTGCTATGGTTTTTTGACATTGCTTAGCAGAAATTTACTTTGGCCAGGGGATTGGAGGAGGGGAAATATAAAAAAATACTATAGAAAAGCCCTCCATTGTACACTGGCAATTATTCTGAGTAAATCCTGTGCCTGTCTAGAATTTCAAGCTCTGTATAAATACTTTCAATTAGATTTAAAAAACAAAACCAGAAACAACAAATGAGACTTTGTAAAGAGCAGACAGCTTGAAACATGTCTTGTTAGCTATCAACAAAGTCTGTTAGAAATGCTGGAAGGTTTCAGCTAGGTTGATGTAAAAACAACATCAAATATCCCCTCCTGTGAGAAGACGAAGTTAAATGTTCTTTGCAGTGACTCAGTTAAGGGTAGGTAAGAATGTACACTTCATTGCAATCAGCTGCAACAACCTCAGAATCTTTTAGCATGATATTTTACCAAGGTCTCAAGTTTCAGCTGTCTCTGTGGCAGATGGCAGCTTTCATAGGTGTAAAATGTTCTAATGTATCAGAGAAGTTCTGCCTAAAATGTTCAACAAAATAGGAATATGAAGTTGGCCAGGGAATGTTTTTGAATGTGTTAAAAATGGATGCTTCCCTTTTTTTTTAAGCATAAAAAGGCCAGAGCAACATGCAAGTGTTTTAAGGCACTCTACCCATCTGGAAGAAGAGTCTTTCTGCATATATTTTGAGTGACACAACCACAGGCTTGTATCACCACCCCCACTTGAAAGAAGATCCTGCTAGACTGAATACTGGAGATTTGGGTTTCAAAGCTTATATAAGATCTTAGAGAAACTGCTATTCTTTATCAGTCTTAGGCATGCCTAAATTGTCTGGTAAACTCCAATCCACAAGATGCAGAGTGCCCCACCTCCTTAGAAACACTGTATTAGGGTGTTCCATCTATAGTCAACAAACATCAAACTAGAACATCTGGGAGTAAAATTCACCTGGGTTTGTACACTTAAGTCTATTGGTATGTATCTGCATATCATAAATCAACCTTATACAGGCAAACATCCAGGGTAACTTGGAAAGGAAAGCAGGAAGCTATGTTATCATGTCACTCTGGGCTACAAGGGGAATTACTCCAGGAAAAGCAGTATACTGATACAGATACTCTGCTACTGCTACCTGCGTCTGCTTGTTCAGTTCCAGGAAGGACTGCATTATGTCACACAGAAATGCTTTTTAGGTGTATTCAAAAACCCAATCCTGAATCTCAAGTGGAATTATTAATTTCTTTTATTAATTCATCACTTCATTAATTTCAGTGCTCCAAAGTTAGTATTTACCATCTGATTATCTGATCTGCACAAATGATCAAAAAAGACTATTCAGGACTAATAAAGCGGCTGCAGCTTTATCAACATCCATTGGCATGTACTCTGTTGGACAGGCAAGGTGTCAAACATTATAGCATGGGGAAGAAGTTTTGAGAATTGCTTAACAGTTTCAGTGGAAAATGCTGCATCACTACCAGAATTTTTTGTATAAACATAACAGTCCCAATGAAAATTTTAATTTAGAAAGTTGTTTAGTTCCAGGGTAGAAGGAGAAAGCACAGTCAACACCATGACAATGCACAGCAAATGCTTGAGGGGGAAGGTGACAGGCTCAGGTGCAAATCCCCACTTTGCATTTCTCCCTGCCTAAAACCTTGACACAGTGTTGGTTTTATTCCAGTGGGGAATACTGAAATCTCAGGATGCTTTCTAGGATGGGAGAAACTTTTTCTGCCCAGGTCCCCATTTGCAACTTCTCCAGCTCAATTATTCCTGATGTCTGAGTGGTTGCTTTCAAATCCACCAAAGAGTTTTTAGGGTATGAGAATGGTGTCCGTTTTTCTTACCCAGTGCAAGCTGGAAGGCATGATGGGGGAATATTTCAGTAATTAACTGTAGCATATTTGACAGGTAGATTCAGATAAAACTTGAAGATATTTGATACATGCAGATAATAGAAGCAATTTTCTAAACAGTCTATAAATACAGCCCTACCACTGAAAGCAACATAAGTTTAATTTGAAAAGCTGCAATTTGGCCACATCTGTAAGCATGTCTATGCTCTTTCCACTCCTTCACTAATTCTTGGAGGCTGAACTTGCCACATTTCCAGTAGCTTTCCTTTCAACATTTTTTTAGTTGATTCCCTTGTTGTATTTTCAGTCATCCACCAATTTACTGAATGTTCCATCCTACATGTGACCACTCTCCTGGTACCTACTTTGGCAGGAATTCACAGACAGTGATCAGTAGCACAATAGCAGTGTTTAGTACCGTGCCTTCACTATTCCCACAGCCACCAGGAACTAATTTGGCATACATAGGGTACTTTAAATTTTTGGTTATTTTTTCTCTACGTGTTTTTTTTTTTTTTTCAGTTCCTACAGTTGTGATATTCCACACACAGTATGAAAACAACATTCACTTTACACTAGAGTACTTTGCAGATCAGGAAATAACTAAACTGGTGGAATTCCTAGGTAGGATGTTCCTCCAGCAGAACAAGAAAGCTAGGGCTGACAGACGACGAGTTAATTACCTAAAGCAGTATCTTCTTGTTGAAAGCTCTAGTGGTAAGCATATAGAGTCTTCAGCCTTTGGAAAACAAGGAAGGAAAGCAATCTTGAAAGTTCCTTTCTTCATTGTCATTGTCATAGCTCCTTTTGACTGGGCATGAGAGGGACTTCCACGAGGTTTATTTTATTCTTAGACCAGTGTGACAACTCACCTTCTTGAGACTGCTTTTTCCATGGAGGGAACTTAGATACAGCATTAAACTAGATACTTATCCTTGGAGATGCTATGTGCTCATCATTTGTCCATTTTACCACAAGAGAATACATGTACTTGGTACTTCTGGTCTTAGACTCATCAATTTTACTAACAATGTGTTACTCACATATCCTCCAATCCCATCTCCTCCAGTCACTTCATTTCTTCAGGCTGACAAGTGAAAACAACAGAAGTGATGAGATCACATCCAGACGCTAATGAATGCAATCTAAAGCAATTAACATGTCCATCTGGATGCCAGCCTTCATTTTGGTTTGGATCAGAAGCACACCTTTGAACACAGTTTACTGATCATCCTCACATGTGCCTTTATTCATGTTGCAGAGTGCTCTTGGAGAGTGTTTTTTCAGACGTAACTTCAGCTGGCAGCTGCATTTCAAGGGTACCTCTAACATCCTTCAACTGCTACTGAAATGTGCAGCAGTCAGATCAGCTCCTCAGCACCAACACTCCTGTTAAAGAAGGCACTCCTACTAGGCTGCAGTACCTGTTAATGTAGACATAAGCTTCCACAGGATTCGGTTCTTCCCTGGATGGGGGCTGAGACCTGTACCTACTGCAGGGCTCAGGATCCATCAAGCAACATGGCCTCTAGAAGCCAGCAACCATTTAATACTCAAAAGAAGTGTGCAACGTGGCAGTACTGCTACAAAGAAGTAGCAGTACTTCCTTCAAAAACTGGTTACCTTCAAAAGCTAGGAGTTAAATCCTAGAATATTTGAGAGATCCTTGTTTATATACCTCTAGTTCAACTGCAGATAAATTAAAACCCTTTTACTCCACTAGGTGGTGTAGTTTGTCTTTCTGTCAAATGTGGCCTGACAAATATCCCCCCCCTAATTCTTCATTTCAAGATGGGGCCATAAAAATATCACCTGAAAAGTGAAGTGGGAATCTGGACTACAGCAGTCAGCTACTTTATCAGGTCATCTTTCTTTGGCATTTTCCATGATTCCTTAGAAAAGCCTCTGTCAGAACAGGATAAATTTATTGTAGAACACTCCTAGATCCATGAAGGAATAAAGTAGGAACCCAAAACAAAAACATCACGGTCTTGCTCTATTTCCTCTTATACCCAGGCATGGTGCCTAGGTATCTAAGCTATTCATGTGACTTATCTCATGTATTTTAAACTGCAGCATTTCTAGAAGCTCTCTCCTTGGTTTACATCCGAGTTACAAGATGGTGCAGTCAAACATATTCCTGGATCTTTCTTGTCTAGTTATGCTTGCACTTCCATGGCTATAGTTACATTCAGGAAAAGCAGAGAATGCCAGCCTGCATAACAGGATGTATCTTGGGAGATATATCCTGGCTAAATGTAACCCTGGTGGCTATAACCCTCTGTCTTTAGCAAAAAAACACCTTGGTTGGTGCCACTCAACTCTTGGCTTCAATTGAAGTCCACATTAAAAAAAAAAAAAAAAGGTATGCCTGGATCATAGATTGCTATTTAGACATTTGCAAGCATTCATTTGTTCATGTTCATTGAATAACATCTACTGACACACAGACACCAAAAAAAAGAAGTAATCTAGTAAGCAAGATGCCCAACTTCCCATCAGCAGCATATCTCTCTTCCTAGAATTCTGTAGCTGCTAAATCACCAATCATCATGGTCCAGCTCTCCCTAAAGTTTAGCAATAGAGAAGCCTGTAATCAAAGAAGAGATAATTTTTATAGTGTTTCCAGGATGTCTTGTAGGTATTAAGCTTAAACAGAAGTCACAGAACCCACAGAAACAAACCAGCATGGTTGAAAGCTCAAGACTGAACTGAACAAAATCCAGCTGGCAAATTGGAGGAAGCTCAGCTGTCCTACCAGCTCCAATTGCCCTTATGCTATCCACCCACAACTCTGCTTGCTTCTCTTGGAAAACTGGTACTGATAACTGTGTTTTGAGAAACACAACCAAGGAACACATCCAACACTCAGGGAATCATGAGCTTTCAGAACGGAAACTTTATGGCACTTCCTCACAGTCTGTACACTCACAGTCTGTACAGCGCCCACGTTAATTTAGGTTATTTACTTATCCAGATCCATTTGAGGCCAGGCAGAGCAGATAGCTCTAAACAGTTTACATGCTCACCATATCTTCTCCAAGCACCAAATTTAAAATACAAGACTGCCTGCTGTGCACTAGAGGATTTGTTTCAGAATGCAAATTTAACAAACCAACCACTTCCTCTGTGGATGATTGATGCATGACAAATCTGAGGTATCTGAATTTACAGTTGTGCATGCTACAGAGTCAGAAAATTTATCTGAAAATTTTCTGCTAAATATTTCAAGCTTGGGTGGAAACAAACCCAGGAAGTTACTCAACTGCTACAGTAAAGGCTTTAATCTCATTATAAAAACCCATCAATTGGATTTGTCTCGTAACCACTTCTATGGCTCCACTTACTCAGGGATAATATAGAGCAGGGTCTGTGTTGTACTTTATTGACCAAAGCTTCCAAAAGTATAGCTCTTTGTGTGGCAGAAAAATGGGTAAAACTCCTTCTTGGTTATACACACACCAAATAAAGGACCATCTTAATAGCATCATCTTGTGCACTTATTTAGCCTTATTTAGCCTTAAGAAGAAGAAGAAGAAGCAATCTCTGCAATTGTAAATTTGAACATGTGATAAACTTCACATTAAGTACTAGACTGCTCTGTGAAAAAAGGGAAACCTAAGAAACAGCCTGACAAGTACACGTTTATCGGTGCCACACAGAGAATGTATACGCTATGTCCAATTACTGATGTTGGTCAGTTTAAAACTGATTTATGGTCTGCTGCAAAATCTCATACCAGGACAATCCTTGATAGTTGTACCAATGTATATAGTTCTATCATAAGAAAAAAAATACTCCATGTTGGGCAAACACACACATTCTGAAAAATTAAATTAAGCATTTATAGGATCTAGGTTTGTGTTCTATTAAGTCACTTTTTATGCCATCATTAGAAAATGCCCCTAAGAAGAAGTGAGTTTGAGGGATTAACAAGGAAAACTTGGCACAGGGAGATATCTAATACTGGCATTGCATCAACAACATGACTGCACTCAAGTCTCAGTAAGTGCAGGTTTTGCCTACTTCAGTTTGCAAATTTTGACAGCAGAAGGTTGAAACCTGCCCACATAAAAATCCCATGCCTGAAATGGTATTGCCTATGGTTAGACACCCTGAGAAACAGGGTTTACAAAGACCTGAGTGAGTAACTTCTATTTGCACACACTGGGACACCTGTTACAGAGGATACAGTTCACTTGAGACAACAGCAAAGTATCTGGCCACTATTACATAGTCAATAAACTTTTATTTAGATGATAAAGGAAAACACATTTGCAAGAAGAAAGATCTAGGGAGTTTTACTGCTCCCCTGAAATGTAGAAAAGTCCCACAGGCTCCCTGTCAGCATGTCAGCACTTGAGTGAGAGAACAAGCAAGTTCTTTAAATCACAGGCTAAAGTCACTATCTGCATTAACTGCACAGAGATTTCATCTCCATGTTGCCTCCTGATTGATGCAATCTCTGTATGAGGAGTAATCTAAATATCGGATTGCACATATTTGGCAGGTCTTGCACCCGTCTTCACAGAGAATAGTTTTGTCATAACTCACAATGTAGTTACTGTAATACTGCTCAAACAGTGTGCTGTGTGGCATAGACAACTGCTTGGCCATTTCATATAGGCTTTCTGGCTTCAAGTCTTCAATGCCATAAGTTTTAGTCAGGATGTATTCTAATTTCCAGTTCGATTCATTTTTCTTGTTGGCGTCTCTGAGGTCTAAGTAAAACTGCCAAAGATCCTACAGTTTAAAAAAAAAAAAAAGAAAGAAAGAAAAAATTAGGCACCGCTGTATTGCTTTCTTCCCTGCTTCATTAAGTCTCTGGAGTGATATATTGATTAGGAAGCTGTCACTCCTCATTATTCACATGTGAATAGAAGGTCACGTCCCACCCCAAGAGCTGGGCTTACACCCAAAGCTGGTACTTGCAGAGCGGTAATGGTGGGGGGATGGGGAGGAGAAGAAAAAGGAGCCACAAAGGCAGCAGTGGCAGTGTTAGAGGTTTTTCCTGTCCAAACTCCACAACACTCATGACTGCTGTACGAGTGGGGCAAAAGGGTGAGAGCCAGAAGGTTCCTTTCTGCAGACACTACTTGAGGGGCAGAACGGACAGGAAAAAAACAGCCCAGGGAGAAGTTAAGGAAAAGGAGAGATGTCGATGAAGGAGTGAAATCTGCACAAGAAAGGAGCAGCCTGAATTAGCATAGGTCTCCAGAGAGAAATCCCAGTCTCAATAAAACTGCAGGGTGCATTGTCACTGAACTCGGCAGGGTCAAGATTTTATCCTGAATTACAGAGAGAAAGTCTAAACCATTCACAGACAGAATAATTACACTGGATTCACTTTATCTCCAAAAATCACATGAAACTACAAAGTAGAAGCTTTCTACTTTTTATTTTCCTTCTAAATTTATGTTAGATGAATTTCCTATAAAGACTCTATATAGGAAGGTGCATGATTACAAAAGACATACAGTTAAAAGTGCTTACTTTATCAGCTCTTCTTCACCTTTTAGAAGCATTTCATGGGCTGCATCCCAAAACTCAGGCTATCATCAGCAAACAACATTGGTATGTAAATAAGACCAGGATTTAGGTGAACCTCTTTAAAACTTGCAGAGCTCCCTGCAAATAGTTTTAGGATTTTGCCCAGAAAAATTCTGACTGTCTTTGCTCCTACATCATAAGAGTATTCAATACAGAAGAGGAAGTACTGGGTAGTTCTGCAGGCACAGAAAGACCAACCAAGTTCTCTTTCAGATTTCCTTTCCTTTGCCCAGGAAGAAAAACTAAGAGTAGGCACCAAAGTTCCATCACCAATGGCCATAATACAAAGGCTGACATCTCGCTGTAGTTTTTACTGATACTATATTTAAAGTCTTAAACAGTGCTTTAAAATCTTTACTTACCAGCAAGCTATAGTCAAAAAGATCATATTGATACAATCTGACACCAGGGTTATTGGACTCCATTTGCCATACATCCTTCACTGGGGTTACAGCAGGTGCCACAAACAAGGAATTGACTGGCTTTTCTGCAGAAAAATGGAAGTTGAGGAGACAGTTTCATTTTAATCATTTCTTATTGAAATAAATGGTTTTGTAGAGTACCAACACAGCAAAACCAAGAGTGACTGGCTTAAAGACATTAGCAATTTTTTCACCTGATTTAGCTGTATCACTGTGAACTGCCATATTTCCGATGGATAGGCCAAAACCCGTGTGAAATACCACAGACCCCCTCCAGGGTGCACCAGTTAAGCCTGTCTATACTAGAGGCTTCCCGACCAATTCACGTACCTGGGCAAAATTGCAAAATGGTCTTGCCTATATGTAAAGTCTCTGCATTTTGTATATTTCTACTGAAGAAATATTCAAAACCTTTAGCTGCTGTTTCCATACTGTATTTTACATATTGCTTTATGTATTTATCATACTATTAAAAACACCAGGGTCTGTTTCATCACCTGACCCTGACTAGCCCAACACCTACTGTGTGAACACCAACCTTTACAGCAACAGAAACATGAGGATGTATGTGGGTTTTATTGAGACAGAATATGCAGGTGGATACATTGAGAAGCTCTCTGTGGAACAAGAAGCCCTAACTATTCCCATCTCTGACAGCATCACAGCAGTGAAATCACAAGATCAGCCTCCACATAGAGGCAGAAGTTTAGAAAGTTTGGAAATCAGTAGATTCTTCTGGAGAAGATACAACTGAGCTCTATTTTAGTACACTGATGTTGGCTGCAATATTGCATTTATCTTGAATTCTCTGGAATTTTGTCAAAAGGAAAATGTCATGAATAGAAGTCTAAAACTGTACAGACAAACACAATGTGTATTTGATTACTATTTAGATTTTGTCAAAAGATGCAAAATTACTAAAATAATTTGGAAGTAGTTACTTGCACATGCAAACTTTAATGACAAACACCAAGATCAATCTATCCTCAGTGAAATTTGCTGCAGAGATGATGATTTCATGAACAAATAGGACAGTGTAAAAAAATATAGGTGTAAGACTGCATTGAGCATCATTAAAAAATAAATAAATAAAGAAGCCAGTTCTTTCAGTGGGCTGGATTCTTTTTTACTGGAGATTAACACCATGGAAAAAGGTAAAAATTTGGAATAGTATTACCTAGTCAGTATTTTGGGCATTGCTCATATGAGTTTATATAAAGCATAGATGAAGAGCCAATTAACATTTGGGTATTTCACATAAAGCAAAGCAATGATCCTCTTACTGTTCTATGGTGCAGACAAAACTTGTTAGAGTTCTTCTGTTAGAGACGTTAGAGTGCTCCATATGGCCATGCCCATGCTTAGAACTAAGGGATTTCAAAGCAATAAACAAAAATTTCAACGTGGGTGATTTTCTTGAAGGGAAATTAGCTGATCTAAGAGATGCAACAGGCAGAGACTTTCTTTCCCCTGCCTCCTGCTTACCCTTATCTTAATTAACTTTGAAGCAGCAGGGAACTCAGCAGAGAGGCACGGTAATGATGCAGGAAACACAAGAATATAGAGCATGTCTAGCTGGCCTGAGAACATTCCCTTTGACACATTACACAATAGAAACTGGCTAGTATAATTTGCCCATGTCACTGAGAGAGCAGAGAGGAAAGACTAGAAATTCTTGTCTAGGCATAAGCATTCATTAAAAAAAAATAGGAAGCTTGGGGAGTCTCTTCTGACTTCAACAAAAAAAAGACAGTCACCCTTGCAAGGTTCTTTTTGGAAATAAAATTGGAGTGTGTGAAACTTGAATTCTTGCAGATAAATAGCAGTAGTTCCCAATTTCCTTTCTCAATTATTTATAACACAGGCTGACTAGTAAGAACATGCAAGAAAGTATTAATTTGCTTTTAATCAGGAAGAGAAAGTTCAGGTGTCAACAAGCATCATTACCTTCTTCATCCAGGAGGACCATGATACTATCTCTATGTGTATGTCCAAAAAACTGGCCCGCAATAACACTACTGTATCTGCGAAAAATCTTTACCAGTCTCTCATTGTAATACTCCCTGATAGCTGTAGTATTCCTTGCATATGGCAAGTATCCTACTGGGACATGACCTATTATATACACCTAAGGAATTAAATACAGAAACCACAATTAGCACCTTCATTTGAAACTTAATATCTTAGCTGTAACCTAGAAGTGATTACCACAGTTTCATAACAATGCTGTCTTAGAAATGGCATTCTAAAAGCTGTAAATCATGACAGTTTTTTATATAAAATCCCAAAAGTAAGATGGCTTAAGTTCATACTATTTAGTTTAGTATATTACTGAGGAGAAAAAAAAGTTCCAATAAATCTGTGCATGATTTTAGGCCAAAGAAAATGTTATCAATTACTTCAAATGAAAAAAATAAGTTACTAGGGCAAGGCTTATAATTGGGCATCTCAAGGGGATAGAAGAAAAAAATTTGTCTGAGTATTACAGAGCCTGCACCAGAGAGTCAGAGTCACCAGAAACATGGAAAACTGGTTAAAACCCCTGTCTGAGGTAGAGACTCAGTGCCAACTGCACACACCAACTAACATGCTGCAGGGTTTCCTGAGAAAGGGAAATCTCTCCTTTCTCCTGACTGTAATATAATATTCTAAAATTGCAACACTGTAGCAAAATGTATACATGTTTCAAATGAAACACTTCTGCTCAGATGATGATCCAATCCCCACACCAACCAATTAATCAATCAATCAGGAGCCAACAACTTAAACCTTCACTTAAAAATCTGCGTATTATAAGACAAGTTATTACACTCAAATCATAGCAATTACTGCAGCTTGGCTAAGTTTTGTGGCTGATAAACTCCTTTCTAATTTCTATTTCTGATACTTTTAATTGCATTACCATGCAAATGAAATATGCTAGCTTTTGTCTTAGGCCAAGACTGTATGTTTTAAAATTAAAGGCTATGCATAAAAAGGTCAGAAACTGACTTCTACAGTATTTTACATAGCAGAAAAGAAAAGGTATTTTACTGTCTAATTTGGGAAACTTCATTTAGCTAGTTTATTAGTTGTTGCAGTATTATGTCCATATTAAAGAGAGAATTATTAAAAAATAAAATTTTGATTTTGTAGTATCTTTGGCAGCATTATTATTCTTCTAGAACCATGTTTATACTTTCATTATCTCTACTTCTTCCTTCTTTTTTTTTTTTTTTTTTTCAAAATTGAAACAAATAATGATAGGTTCTGTTCCTGATCCCTACCTTTTCATTCTTTTGTGAAGAGGTTTCAAGTATTCCCTCCAGCCAGGCAAACTGGTTGGCTGGGTCAGTAATATTCACAGTTACCTTGTTGGGGCTGTAATATAAATTTGTGTTGAGACTGATTATCCTGAGTGGTTGATAGCTATTACTGGATTCAAACAGCTGTGTGTAGAAGCCACCTGTGAAAATAAGACCAACATCATATGACAAATTAAAGGCTTCAAAGCACAACTTTACAATCAAAGTACACCACTAACAAAATACCCAACCTTACTCTTTCTAATAGATTATTATGCTTATTCAAGCCACACAGTCACCTTACAACAATAGAATATGTTAACAAAGTTTTCAGCCACATTTTACTAGCAGTTGACACTGAATTATTTATTAATTCTTGCCTGTATTATCTTTGTGTTTATTTGGCAGTATTTAGATGCAATTATCCAACTGACATGCAAGAAGTGCCCTGTAATATTTCTTCCACATTGACAGATACAGTACTTGTTAAAGGTCCATACTTCTTAAAATACAGCAAAAATACAGACTCCTTCAGGAAGAACTGTTTGAGTTAAGTAGCCTTGTACTTTGAAAGTCATTTAACTTCAGACTCATCACATGATGAAAAGTAAGGATCACATTTTTCAATCCTTGCTCCCAAAATTCTCCATGGCATGCTGAGCTTCTTCAATAGGTATAACTTCATAGTTCATGGACTTCAGTGGAGCCACAGCAACAGAAGTATAACAATATAATTTAACTTAAGGTCTGCCTCTTTGAGTTTTATTATCCTTATTCAAGTTTCTACTTCCACTCTTATCCAGATTTGCTCTCGTTCGGGACACAAAAATACAAATTAAACTTCCAAATCCCTAATGTTTGAGTGGATTAGAAATTGGGTTGAATTTTTTGGTCCTTTGCTAAAAAGAAAAATTCTAATTAGGATATCAATATTCTGCCAGTTCAGTACGTTGGACACAAATATTAACAGTATAATCACCACAACTGTGTGCTATCATAACCTAAATAAAAATGCACCTATTCGATATGCTCTGAAATACATGTACCATTAAAACAGAAACAACATTTTAACAGTTTTTTTCCCATCAAAATAAAGTTTTTTGTGTGCATCATACGCCCTCATCTAAAAAGTATGATGAGGTCTCCAAAGCAGAAAGATGTACATGCATTGGTACAAAGTCAATAACACTATGCATCTTATAGGAAGTGATAAATATTGCATCAAAAAGTAATAAATGTATTCTGAATATAGGCATTGCCATTCAAAAAGATAAGTAACTTCCTCCAGGAGAAGCCTTACAGATAATCCATTGTTCTGATTCATCCTATGAGACTTAGTTAAACAAACAGGACAAATCCACAGAAACATTAATTCTCTACGCTCCAGCTTCACAATGTATTACTCCCATACTTTACCTTTTCTGAAGGTATTGATTGCTTCATCACTTAGCCAAGGTTTCCAGAAATCTGCTACAGCATTGTAAACTTCACTGGTAGTTACAGGAAGCTGGTCCTGTGAGAGAGGAGAACCTGCCTAAGTCTTAGTATTCAGACACACAGACAAAAAACTCACCAAATTATCCTGCCTGACCTCTTGCATAACATGTAAGTGTATCTAGTCATCACCAGGAGGAATTCAAGAGAGGAAAAAAACAACTTTTGAATATCCAGTGTTGCTGATCAGGAACAAATGCCTAAACTTAGTCAGAACTGATTGCATGGCCCTGTTAATGCATTATTAAACTAATGCCAGAAATATGTCAAGCCTTAGGAATACAGCAGACTGGAAAACAATACATTCTGCAAAATTAGTAAATATACCAACTGGCAAGTGAAAATCTAAAAATAAAGTCTTTTGATGAAAAGCTTGAATATAAGTTTCTTTTTCAAGCAACTTGGGCTTCATAGCAGCTCCCCAAAACTCCACTACAGCCCTCAGAAACACTCTGGTGAAATTCACGTATGTTTCCATGATGTCCTGTTCTTGTAAGAAAGCATTTTAAAATGCACAAGAAAAAAATTTGTCAATGCTTTCTCCCACTGGCTCTAATTTGGACTGTAGTACTCTTCAGTCTGAGCCACAGCGTGATAAGACCCATGCTCTGATGTAACCCTGACAGGAAGATACCAGCCTTTCCTAAAATATCAGCTTGGAGTCTTGGTGCTAGAAGGAAAAACAGGGGTTGAAAAAATTGTGCATGTTTTCTTAAACATAAAATTTGACCTTTCTAAGATCTTTGAAACTAAACCTACATGATTAGAGGTTTAGGCAGTAAGTCTCTGTCTAGGAGCAGAGCAATCAGACACCCGTTGAGACACTTGCTGATTGCAGTGCACTGACATGAGTTATTAGGACAGCTTTGAGCCAGAGCTAACAGCCACTAACAGACACAGCAAAAAACTGATCTTAGATAAGAGGCCATGCTATGGACTGAAGGTGCTTTGGACCCAGGCAAGTCAGTGTTCTCTGAACTGCTAGAAGCAATTTGGGGATTTGTTTTAAGCAGGAGCGAGGGTGTGAAACAAGTGAGACTATGCAGAAAGGCCGAGGTGAATATATGATCTGAAAGGTATCCCAAGGGTTGATTAACCTGAGTAGTATTTTTAACATGTTCTGCAAGAAAAATCACCCAGGACTGTTCAGTTGTTAAGATGAACGGCTCAGACCACAAGAGAGCAATAAAATTCTTTGGTGCATGGTGAGTGCACAGCTTTCACACTTGCTTAGGGACAGCCTACAGTGTGTGGCTTGCTCTGTATCACTTCCACTCTACAGGACATTTGCCAAGCCTATCCATATGAAAAAAGAAATGCCATACAGAGCAAAAAACAAACATTAAAAAATTGAACAAGTTGAAATGACCCTATAGTGGGGATTGTCCAATCCCATATCTTTTTCAAACAGTAACTGAAAAGCATGCCAGTTCTGCACACTGGTGAAGCATGCCATTTCAAAGTATCACAGAAACACTCCTCAGTGGTTTTGTGCAGGGAGAACTAACAAGAGTAACCAGTTATTCCAATCACCAGCTTGTTTCAGTTTTCTATTTGCTGCCCATCTGCCCTTCTTGAGCATCTTTTTTTTTCTATCTTCAGATATAATTTCACAAACAAAATTCATATTTGTTGAAAAAGTTCCCTACATTCTTTGTTTCCAAGGTATTTGTAGGGTTTTTTTTCCTCTATCAAAGGAGATTGCTGAATGACAACAATTCTCTGCTAAAACATTTTTAAAAATGAAACAAAGTGAACACAAAACACTGCATGACACTTCAGTTAAGGTGTTACTTACCAAAGTACTTTACCTTTGGTTTTTAGTGAACCAACCTGTCCCCGTGTCAGTGCATATGAAAAGCCGAAGCTGTACTACCACAGAACACAAAAGACTGAAGGCACGGTTTGGTATGTGCACTTACACTTCCAGTATACATCTAGCTGTTACTTTGTCTCTCACATTTCCTTTGCCCCATCTCTCAGCACCTCTGCTATGCCCCAATTTGGAAGCCACTAACTCCAGCAATGACATGGGCAATCACACAATCATCTACTGCACCAACCTACACCCTAACAGGCCTAATAAATAAATACCACCAAAAGCTTGAATACAAACCCTGAGGATGTGAAGGGGTGTTACTAAATTCCCATGAGGAATTTCAAACAGCATACTTTAGTTGACCTGCTTCACATCCCTTCCGATCCCCTCACATCCAATGACAGCATTTGCTTCTGATCCAGTGTGCTGCCAGATCGACCCACAGCACACTTTAAAGGACAAATGAAGCAACTGTTTACTTTTGAGTATGCCAAGAACAATATTCAGCACAGTCAAAGTGAAAAAGCACCATCCTCAGCTGCACATAACTAGTGAATCATCAATGTGATTATTTCTAAATGACCAATAAGGAAAGAAAAGTAGACATATTTTTAATAGTAGTGGCAAAACTATGGGAACTTTACAAAAATTCTGCCATTACTTTAGTTTAAAAAAAAAAATCCAGTGATGCCAGCTGACAGATTTCCAGTAGGGCTTTCAGGAGGCCTTGAAACTTACTGCAGACTCACAGGTCCATTAAGGATGTCACTTCTGCTAGATTAATTTGCTGTATACACACACATGACATACACAGTAAGGAAAAGTATGTGTGTATTAACTGCGTTGGCATGTGGTGGTTCTAAGCCATGAGGAATGATTAGAAATAAATTTGTGTGACCTCAGGCCATGTACAGATTCTACCTGGCAACAACGTTTCCTTAGGTAAGAGCACAGAGAGTGATGTAGTTTCTGTCCTAGAGTGGAAATATTTATAATATTAAATGCTAGCTGAAGAACTGTGGAATTCTTTTTCCTGAATAACAGTTACACAGAATTAACTTTTATTTTTCAGACCTGCCTTCTCAGAAGTTAACAACACACCCAATATGATGTATGAACAAATTGCTAACTTGTTTTACCTGTGGCCAGTAGTCATGATTGCCTAAGGCTGGGAAAACCTGAAGATCTGGAAAGAAATTACGAATTGTAGAACTCAGATTACCAATGATGCTAATGACCAACTTCGTGGAGAGCTCTTTTACAGGAACATGAGGAGGGCTATCCCTGAAAAAGGAAAAGGCTTGATTAACAAAGGTTTGTTAGCAACATAAGGAAGGCAAAAAAGTCTGCAAACACACCTACATTCTAGCATGTAACACTACTACACACTTTATTAAAATCACAGAATGAAAGGCTCTCTGCAAAGGCTTTTGTTTAAAAAATCCCAAACAAGTAGACTTGTTTAGACAATGCCTATCCTATGATTCATATTTATCATAATGAAGATTTCTCAGAAATCAAAGTTATCATTTTGAGCTACTGTACAGTTTGCATTATATATCTTTCATCACCTGCACAACATTGCAAGTTTCTTTTTTCCTTTTTAACATCCGTTGTAAAGTAAGTACAATGAGGTAAGTTAAATAAATTCATTCCTTGTCTTCATATATTAGTATTTGCTTTCCCAGCAAAATTATGTGATATAGCATAAACAAACTAGTTCTCACACTCAAAAATACTAATCTCTTTGATAAATTATCCATCAATGTATGTCATAAAAAATTGTGTGATGGTAGAATTGAGAGTTCTACTATGGCAGAAGGGTAAATCAATGCTCTCTTTTATGAACACCTAGAAAGTAACAAGGCACAGAACTATGCCTTAATAGCATAGTACTATCAGGTTGCTCATATGCCCCCATTTCACACTTCTTTGTCTAGTCCCTCTCCTAGGGCACATAAAGCCTCACAGGTAACATCTCTGTGAGAGAGTATTATTAAGCCCACTTTATAGTACTGAAGACTGGAACAGGAAAGGTAAATGCTTTTACTCAGCAGAGGCCTGCAATGAGTCAGTTATTGCCCTGACTTTTCTTTTTGCTTTTTCCACTTCCCATCCTCCCTGCACCATTTCCATTAACTCACACTAATTCAGCCATATGCTAAATATCTCAATGAACAGTCCAACAGTTATTTCAGAGATCAAAGTCTGTTCCTGAGGCCTTATATTCTCAGTCAGTGTTCCACTTAGTAGCCATTTGGACAACTGAAGGGACAACCAGCATTTGTGAGATACTGAACTCAAATCTGTTGGTGCAAATACAAACTTGTGAGTTGCCACACTATCTAGCTAACCAGCTTTAACTGCAGAGTGACTTGAACACTTACCCTGTCCAAATCATGAATGAAACCTGCTCTTTTGAATCCTTCATGAATGCAAATGCTGACAAAATAAGTTGATAAGGAGAATCACACAAAAAGTCTCCAAAAGGGCCTGGGTTGGAGGCATTGACTCCTTTGGATGAAGAACAAACTTTGGTGTGATCAGGAGTAATGTGGTAAGTCGGATCTAAATGTAGATCAGATACATGCCAGAATTGCCCTGTTTTCAGAAAACAAAGATTAAAGAAAATGCATTATTTGCTTTTGAACTGGATATACAGGGGTAATGCCAAGTTTAGTCCAGTTTATCTACTGCTACTCCTCTTTAAAGTCTTGAAAAGGAGAATAAATTTAACAAATTGCTGATTAGCCTGTCTGATAAGTGTGCGCAAGTTCTTTCTGAGAGTCCTTTGTGAAGACTGCTTAGAAAAACTGAAAACAGAAGCAGAGGTAGGAGTTTGTGCTATTCACCAGAAATGAAATGGAGATGGCAGGAACTGAAAAATCATCTCCTTTTCATTAATAACAATCTGAAAACTGGAGAATAGAAGAGGAAATAGAAGGACTTCTCCACTCCACTTGAAAAGAGAGGGAGCTGCATTTTAATTATTTTTCCAGACCTTCCCTGGCTGGGAGCTACTATAAAAGATCACAGTCTAGAAAGAAAGGCAAGAAACAGCATGTGTGCAAAGAGACTGGGTTTCTCACCATAGAGCAGTGTGTCAGCCATACCTACTCACTACTTTCCAGGCTGACATGCTCTCAGACACTGCTACATAGCACTGCATGGATAAAGGAGCTGAGAAGTATACGAATATACGAATAAGATGAACGAAGTCTGTCTTAAAGCTACCAGACTTCAAGTTTCATGTAAAATAAGAGTAATTTCTTTCTGTCAGTTTCAAAGCACTTGGTAAAGGCACACATGTATCTGGGGCAGTGGTTGTGAAATAGGGACAGATAAAAATTTGGCATTTCCCAAGGTCACGTGCTCACTCTGTGGCTGGGGAGGCGCCACACGACCGTTCCCCATGGAGTTTTATTTCAGGAATCAAAGACCAGAGGTGATCTTCAAAATCTGTAAAACTGTGACACCTACCAACAGGAGACAAGAGAAACGCCGGGACATTGCTGTGTGCTTGGTCCGAGGCAAGTGTGAGTAACATGGAATGAGAATTCCGTGGGAAACCATTTCGGAGCACTCACCTGCACGCACGGCCCGAGCGGGGATCGCGCCAGGCAGAGCGTGTGTGTTTGCTGACAGCAGAGCAGAGCAGAGCAGAGCAGAGCAGAGCAGAGCACAGCCCCCAAACGCGGTGTTTGCAGTGCGTGCCTCGGGACACTGCGGCAGAGGCAGGGCGGGGCTCACCTCACCTCACCCGCCGGCCTGCCTGGACAACTAAATATCAACCCCGAGTAACCCCTGTACCTGAAAAGAGATGTGTTGACTGATCTAGCAGTCACGTGAGGCCGAGCCAGTTGGGACAGGGAATACTACGGCAGCAGCTTATGTGCGGGCAACAGAGCCAGGAGGATAGCTCGCAGGGGGCTGCAAGCGGGGACCGCGCAGCCCGTGCCCCGGCGCCGCCGGGATGGCAGCGGCCCCCGGCCGGGCCTCCCTCGCCGGGCCGCCCCTCACCCGCCTCCCGCCGCCCCCCACGGGCGGCCCCGGCCGGGCCCCTCAGCCGCTGACCCGGCCGACTCACCCACGGCGGAGCGGGGCCGCTGCGGGCCGGCTGGCGCCGCCTCCAGCGCACAGCAGACCAGCGCCAGCCCGAGCGCCACCCGCAGCTCCATGTCGGCCGTGCGGGAGCGCCCGGCCCGCCGACGGCTCTGCTCGTGTGACCGCCCCGGCGTCCGGGAAAGAGGCGAGCCCCGGACGGCTTGTGCAAGCCCCTGCCCTCCTCGGCACCGCCGGAAACCACCGCGCCCCGCCCGCACCGCTCGGGGTGAGAAGCCGCCCCAGGCCTTGGCCCGCTGTCGGACGGCGGCGCGGGCTGTCGCCTCAGCCGGCCGTGCCCGGCGTGACCTTCAGGAGGTGCCACGCCCGGATCAGCGCTAAGGAGCTCGCAGGAGCCGAGCCTGGCCGCGGGCAGGGCTGAACTCGGGGCACTGGGTGATGTGAGGCGGCCTGAAGGAAGGCTGTGCTCGACACCCCACACCAGCCTCAGGCATCTCTTGGAGGGAAGGTTTCTCATGGCATACATGTCAAAATGGATCCCGGTTACTTATAAAGCTTTCAAAAAAACCCAAGACCAAACAAAACAACAACAAAACAAACAAACAAACACCTCCACCAAACCAAAAACAACCCCAACTTGATGAAATATACTATTAAGTGCACCTTTAGTATAGCTCCAGGGGAGTGATGAGGTATGTTGTAAATACAAGTCTCCACTGCCAAGGCTTTCAGAACTGCTGTTTATTGAAGTCAAAGTAGTTCCATATAGAGAAAGCGGACTTGGTGTCAGTTTTAGGAGAAGATCACAATAATAATGTCATGGATCCTGTGGCTACCCTGAAATGTCCCACTGCTCACTGTGCTGTTCCTTTGAGACTTGCATTCCAGGGCTCTGCAAAGCTGTGTAAGCGGCAGCTGGAGGTCCCATGTGTCAGTATATTACCCTCTTTTCCACTCCTCTGAGCAGTATTAGTTACTTCATAGGCACCACTTCTCCGCTTTTCCTTATTTAATTTGACACTAATATTATTTACATTTAAATAGGGAAAAGTAGCTTTTGTTTAAAAGGCTACCTTTTCTCTTTGTTTAAAAGTAACTGTAACACAAAATGTTTACCATTCAGGGCTTATTTGTAAACCAAATCTTAACAATTTACGTCTGTGTTCTTTTCCTCATATTTAAGAAAAAAACCTAGGTTTTTTAATTCATGACCCCACAAATCATTTGTTGTGAAGATGAATGCCAGTATTGGGAAAGCAAGTCTGTTTACACCAGTGAAGAGGGAAAAGCAGCTGCTCACAGCTTTCTGAGAAAGGGTGGCTGGTAAAGACTATCATGTGGCAAATGCACCCACAGGCAAGAAGGCAGCGGCAGGAGGGAGGCAGATGAAGGCTGTATTAGATAGTGAATCTGCTGATTAAATATGGATTGATAAAGCCAAAGGGCAGAAGATGCTGCTAAAACATAACTCGCACTATACCAGTGAAACAGCCCATAGCACAGAGAGTGGAGCTCCCCATAGCACTGGAACATGTTCTACTTTTCATTTCTATGTTTGAAAAAAGATAGCACCTAGATTTTAAAAACTATCAATGCCCACCAAATAAAAGATATTTATAAAGGTTGATAACTAAGGACTTTGTTTTCTAGATGTATAGTGTTCCCCACAAGAGAAAACAAACTTGAATATTACTTTCAAACAGGTTTTTGTGAAAAAATAAAGCTAACAACACTGAATTTTTTATTTGTGCCAGTTATCTGTAAACTTCTACCAGATTAGTTGCCCATGTTTTCCTATCTATCCAGGGAAGCAAGAAGCCTCTTCTCATATCACTCAGCAGATCTGAAGGATGAGGGCTGGGAAGTTGGGCAGGATGCCCATCCTGCACTTCCCACTGCAGCCACATGCACTACTCACAGAGCAATGACCAGCTAAATCTACAGCTCATCTCTGCCTTTGTTTACAAGGCTGTAGGTAGCTACACGTCCATGTGGTTCTCTGAGTCAGTATTTAAAAAACATGGACTATCCAAACAATCTCCTCCATGCTGCCAAAAATCTGTTTCAATTTTCCTAAGTGTAAGGCAGTTTTCCCCACTCTGATCTTGTTCAGGCATAAGGGTTTAATTTAATTTTATTTTTATTTTAAATTGCTCACAGTGCAAATTGTTATCTCTTGTACATATTAGCTATGAAACAACAGTTCAGGGAGGGGAATTGCAGTAGGTTCATGTTGTACTGTTTTCCCACCATTCCTGTCGAGACTGATGTAAGGGAGTTAGCATGTTGACCCTTTCCTCCCACCCTGTGAAAGACTTCAATATTTGCATATTAGCAAAAAAAACAAAAACAAAAACAAAACACCCAAACCTAGCAAAACAAATTAAAAAATCTTTAACTATTAAAACCAAAACTCTATGAACTCTGGAACATCATCTGCCAATTTATTGATCTTAACATGCACTGAGTAACAAGTTCCCAGGGAAGAGGAGAGCTGAAACCAATGTGAACATCTCACTTCTCTGTCTACATAAATACAGTTAGTTTAGATTTCTTCAGCAAAAAGCCAACAAAGTCAATTTTTCATTTCCCCAAGTACTCTATACTTCATAGAAAGGCTACTGCACCATTGTGTACCACATGCTTTTCTGTCCTTTTACTCAGAAAAAAGAACTTTGAACACCTCCCTCCGGGACACTGGAATGTTAGCTGATTAAATACAAAAGAAGAAGAGTTAAAAAAAATTTTTAATTTGTTTGATCTGCATTCCAAAACAATTCAAATATTTTCCATTTACTGTAAAAAAAAAAAAAAAAAGGAGAGGCAAGTGTTCCAGAAATTTAATGCCAAGTTTAACCTGTTTTCACTATACAGCACAAGTACACCAATTTGATAGCATAATGTTTTGGTTTTTTTCTTGTTTTTTATAAAAAACATCCCCCCCCCCCAAAAAAAAAAAAAAATTATTAACCTTTCATGCCAGAAATGTGCATTTTAGCTATGATCAATTATGGGCAGGACATTAATCCATCCAGCAGAAGTAACATCTGGACAGAAGTCAGGTAAACTCTACGCTTTCTCATAGTGACGAACAGCAACCACATCACCGAAGGTGAGAGTCTGCAAGTCCAAGGAAAAGACAGACATGTTAGAGGCTGGACGATTTTCTATAATGGTTTAACACATTATGAAGTCCATACTGGATCAAGGTTGGTTTACATTATTTAATTTATAGAAAAACAAATAGATCTAGATTATTAACACTTTAAATGAACAAGAAGCCAAGCCTTAGTTATGGTTCCCATAAGAAATGATACTTTTTCCTTGCTGCTCTCACACCCAAGAAACACATAATGCACATTTACAAGGAGGCTGTTAAAAATTAAATTAAATTTACTGTTTAATTCTTTTAAATATAGCATTATTTTAATACAGACTTAACACTTATTTTCCCAAAGCTTATCCCACTAAGATGTGCAGTCTAAAATTCCAAGGCCTCTATACTATTATGCATAGGTATAAACTCTAGGAGAACCTCATCTTAAAAAAATGCATTCTGTACCCTGTGTAGCTAGAACTACCAAATACTCTAGACACTGCAGTTGTGCAGAACACCAACTACAGTGTGCATTCTGGAGGTATTTCCTGAAGTAGAACAGGGCACCTCACTGTATTCCAATTACAAAAGACAAGATTTTCTGTATTTGTGTGATTTGTGCATAGCTGCTTCAAAAAGCAAAGCATGTGTTTTCCCTTGAAAAACTTGTCACATTGTGTTTCACTATGTTTTAAAGTTTGTATTATTTGCAAGTCTTCATCCACACAGATACTTTCTGAAGTATTTAGGAAACAAAATAACTGGTCTTCTCCAACAAACAAGTCTGATGGATTAGTATAGCTAAACACATTTTTGAAACCTACATCTGTGTGCCATGAGAAGTGCTATCCTGTGTAGTAACTTACAACATTTATTCACCCCATACTCTTGTTTCTAAAAAGTCAGGAAAAGCAGGTGAATTTAAACTCAGACTTTTCTCCACACAGTTTATCATCGTTTTTAATAAGATAGGAGGGCTAAAACCTTTATTATTAAACATGAAAATGCTATTAGCTATATTGTAATTTTATTTTCATAGGAAACTACTTGTTCTGTGTAATTAAATACTATTTATGTGTGCATACATAAAACAAGTTTTTAAAGAAGTCTAAATTGCCACTGGCAACAGATAATTTTCTATATAATCAACAACTTTGTATCATTACAAGCTCACCAGGACTTTTTTTCTTGGGTATTTACACAGAAGTCTAGAAAGAACACATATACTCTGGAAATCCACAGCCTAGCCTGCCTAAAGCCACTAACAATTTTTTAATTGTCAGTAAAACAATACACAAAGCAAAACAAAATAAATATTTGAAGAGTCTCTGCTAGCTTTCCCCACCAATTAGTTTAACGATTTGTGTCTAAGTCACACTGTTCACAAAGCTTGAGATAAGGGTAAGTTGGGAGTGTTTGCGGTGCATGCAAATGCTCAGTGTGCTTTATACTTACCATTACCATTTTGCCATCCTTTATTTCTCTCACAAAGTTTGTCTCTTTGCCATCCCATTTCTGTATGTGCACTAGCTTCTCTCCATCCAGGGTCACAACTGACTGTGAGATACCAAGAAAAACAAAGACATGCCTTTATTTTGGGTACTTGGGATTCTGCTCACACATTCAGCATGCACTGTTCTATTGAATTCTCTTCTACAGATGGATGTGGATCTAGAATGATAAAGTAGTCCCAGCCATTTTAAAGCCAAGGCTATGAATCATCCTCGTTTTAAGCATGAAATCCACACAATTCTTGTTTGTGTCAAAGGATGAAAAAGTTGTTTCCTTTGAGTTCTAGTCTCACAAGATCCCACTTCAGATGTGCCTTGGAATAATATTTGATGTTAAGCTCCCAAAGGTTATACCTCAAAAGAGGCATCTGACTATTTTGACTGCGAAAAGTTATGCCAGATGATATTTGGCTTGTGAGACAAGCAACTAACACAATCAGTTGACACTGGAAGGCAGACAGGGAGCTGGCAACGTGATACACTCAGAAAAGGCATGGTGTAAGCGGGCAGGGCAAGCAAGGCTCAATCTTGCCTTTTTTTTTTTTTTTTTTTTTCCTCCTGTCCTTTGCAGTGCTCTAAAACTAGTAGCATCAGAAGTTACATTTTTTCCTTTGACTGTACCAAAGGCAGAGCCTGGGGGCGGGGTAGGAAGAAAAAGAGAGGCAACTGCAGCCCCAGAGTTCACTTACTTTGCAGTTTCTATCGTCGGGGGTAGTTTCATCAAATTCCTCTCCAAGTTTAAAGCTGATCTCTGTGTTTTTGAAAGTGCTTTGAGTTCTGATCACTACTTTGTCCCCCTCGCTGCTGATAATCACAGTGGGTTTAGTCACATTCCCCACCTGCCGTGTTGCAAACCCCACTCCTAGACCATTCAAGGGAAAAGAGAAATCCATAAAAATGGGAGTTTTTGCTTTTTTTTCTAGATATCGAGGTACAGAGATCTTTTACCCCGCTCTACAGCTGCGGGCTATCCCTGTGAAACGCTGCCGTCTGCTTCTCTGGTGCCCTTGTACCGCGAGTATCCACTGCTACTGTCCGCCCAGCTGTAGCTCCGCGCCCTCCCTCGCCGCCGAGCACGGCAGCACCGCACTCCGCCCGCGGTCACACGCACGGCCGCGATCGCTTCTGCTGCTCAGAGTTTCAATTCCTTATCACTCCAGCATAATGATTTCTTTTTTGCGTGTTTGTTTCAAACTTATCCGCAGGCAGCACGTGCTCGTTTTTCACACGCTTCCCTTAGCCCGGGGACATTTCCCGGAACCTGTCCCACACAAACACACCCGACCGCCCAGGTGAATGGTCCGCATAGAATTAGCTCTACGGATAAGAAGCACAGCCGCCACAACCACCCCCTCCATCACCACCACTGCTGCCAGCGTCTCACCTACACCTCTGGCAATGGGGGAGAGCCTTTTCAATTTTTTTTTTTTTTTTTGATGGTGCAAAATTGCAAGGTTTCCTAAGGTGCCGCCACCCGGCCGTACCTACCCAGTGCCTTCATATACTCGTCGAAGTTGTGGCTGTCCACCAACTTCCAGGTGGCGCAGAAAGCCTCGACCATGGCGGCCGGCTACGTGTTCCAAGCGCGGTGCCGGTGGTGGCAAGAGCACCGGTGCCGTCGCGCCGCCCCGCATTTAAAGCCGGCGCCCGGCGGGGGGCCGGAGGCGGGGGTGGCCGCGGCCCGCCCCCGAGGGCCGCCGCCGAGACGCCCGCACCGTCGGGGGAGGGCGCTCCCGCCGGCGGGGAGGGGGCGCCGGGTGCCCGGCCGGGAGCCGGCAGGACGTGAAGGGGGCAGGGAGGGGGGGTGCCTCCGCCTGCCGCGCCGCTCCTCCCCTGAGCCGCCCCGGGGGCACCCCCGCCCGCCCGCCCGCCTCGCTGCTAAATGAGCGTGCGGGCAAAACGAGAAGCGGGAACCCAACGCGAAAGGCTACTGAGTGAAAACACACGATCGTAACGCTACTGCAGGACACCACCTCCAAAAGTTTTCCCAAGAAGATTTTCAAGCCCATTTTGATCCTGGCCAAGTGCAGATCCCTTTACCCACAATGGCATGTGTATGGACGCTGTCTGAACTTGGTATTTGCTGTCACTGGCTCGAAACAGCATCTTGGCTCCACAACTGTTAGCATTTGGAGAATTAAGAATGAAGAAAAAGGAAAAGAGCTTAAAACTCTTTCTTTTCCTTTCTCTCTCTTTTTTTTTTTTTCTTTTTTTTTTTTTTCCCTGCAAGAGAGAGAATGTCTTCCTTCTAGTTATCCTTTGAAATTTGTTGAAGGCATTAGGGGTCACCTTGTCTCATTTTGAGTGCTTTTCAAAAAGCAGCCTGTCTCTGTGGGACATCCCACGGTGTCAGCTTTTCCTGACTTATGGCTTGGATGAATTCCAGAATAGTGAATCTAGCACTTCAGCTCTTGCAACAAAACTCAGGGACTAAGTGAAAGAGAATTTACGTGATTTAGGAACAAAACCTCAACAATTTTCTACCTAGTTCAGCCATACAAAATATAAATAATTATGAATATTTTCTAATGTTTTTTAATTAGTTTTTGACCATCATTTGTATTTCTTTCAGGCTCTTCTAGTATGGCACATTCTTTGGGTGTAGGGTAAGTGATGTTTTTGATGGGAAATTAATTTAAACATGCCAGGTTGGATGGGGCTTTGAGCAGCCTGGACTAGTGGAACAGTCCCTGACCATGGCAGGGGGCTTGGAACTGGATGATCCCTTCCAACCCTTCCAACAGATTTTGTTTGCAGTATCCCTGGAGCCCCTGTTTATTATTCTGGTGCAGATGTGTGCACAGAGCCTGGGAGAGCTCATGCTGTCTGTGCTCGTTGGGGCTTGTTGTATACAACCGGTCTCATGGACTTTGTGATATAAAACTCCTGAAAATGATTCAGTGCCACCACTGCTGGCTGGACTCCACAAGGACACTTCTGCCTTGCACCTTATTCCAGACAGTGCTGCAGCCTGGGCATTTGGGAGGCAGACATTTCAGGATGCTTCCTAATTTAAGCAGTCATACCTAAACTGATGGGACAGCTCTGTTCTGTGAGGATTTCTCAATGTATTTAACTAAAACAAGTATCTAGAGTGATGACCCTCCCTTAAGGGGAAGGAAGCACATAAGAATTTCTTAAGAAAAATACATTCTTTAACACTGTGCATCATGCTTCAAATATAAAATAGGTTCTGCTAAAATGTTCACATTCCTTCTTAAGTGGAAAGGTTGCCAAAGTCTTTACATCATGTTTTATGATGGTGAGATCCCACCTGTCTGTGTTAGTGATGATTTGGGACCAGCATAAATCAACAGTAGGAAATGTTACATTATTGACTCCTTTTTAGGGTGACAAGCCACAGTTCAAAATGTTTTCCACAGCATCTTATGCCCTGTGTTTGATTGTGGACTCTTATGCAAGTGTTATGCTAACATCAAAAACTAGTACAAGTCATCTTGATTACATAAATGCTTCACTATGGCTGAAACAGAGATCACAGTGTGAAATACACTGACCTGGTGTGCATTTTAGGTTGCTGCACAAGAGATCAGCTTGGAGTTTCTTTTGTACTGTCAGCAGTTGGATGGGTTTAAAAGACTGTACTCCCATGATGAACAGTATCTCTGCAGATTCTGAACACCCAGGGATTCATTCTCCTTTACACTAAACCTTTTACACTAAACCCTTTACACCACATGAGCAGTGTGAGTAGGCACACTTGCATTCCCTGTACAAGGCCTGCTTGAAAGATGAAAATTCTGCAGCAAGATATCCCTGTCTAATGAGTAATCTTTGCTTCCAAAGGCCATTGGGTGAGACTGTTCTAACCTTCAGCCTTCAAATACAGGACACACAACCTGCTTTTGGCTACCTTTTTCCCCCATCCATGTTATATCCCTGCTTCACATGCCCTCAGACACTCAGAGAATGAGGCTGTCAGCCTCATTCAGTCTTCAATCTGTACTTGAAAGAACAAAAATTACTTCTTCAGGAAAAAGGAAAACAAAAAGGGTGTGGGGGTATTGGGGAGGAAGGGAGCACCACAGGATGGTCACCGGGCTGCTCTGGTAGAACCTCTGACCATGAGGTTCTGTCATGTGTGGATTCCCCTCGTAATCTATGTCAGGAACTGCTGAACATCTAATCACTGTAGCCAGTCACTAAAGGCTTTGTGCCTGGCTGTAGAAAAGTAGGGAAATTAGTGAAGCTAATATTTGATGCAAGTTTATCTGTCCTTTTGCTCTGTCCCTCTCTGGATCTAATGCAGGTGGGCACTCTTGCTTCACCAATTCAGTTACATCTCTGTCCTTTCACCATCTTTGTAGTACAATAGCCAGGAATACTATGTTAAGGGGATACTATGTTATAAGACCTTCAGATAACGTAGTGATGACAGCATTATTCAAACATTTCTGGCAATGAAGGTCCTGGAACTGCAGAGCATCTTGTACCCATATGTGCAACAAAGGGCAGCAGTGATACCAGGGCCTAACTCCCCTGGTACAAAAGCAGATGTAGGCATTCAGAGGCCTTTTAGGTATTGAATTCCATCGAAGCCAACATGATTCAAGGTCCTAACTCACTTAGACATTTCTTTAAACTCTTAGCATTATGAAACATGTAGTGGGCTACTTTTGAATTAAGGAAACTGAAAATAATGTGCAGATGAAAGGAAAAGTTTCCTCCATTTTATAGGGTATTTTCCTCCATTTTATAGGGTATTTTCAGCAAATGTGAAGCTTGTTTGAAGCCCTGCTGTGAATCTCTGTGCAGCTTTGTTCTCAGTGTAATACAGAAACGAACAGAGCTGAGTAGCTGTTGTGTCAGACGGGATGATGTTACTTCAGGGCTGAGTGTGATTTGGTTTTTGGTGCTGCAGAAAAATCTAATGTCAAACAGGGCAGTAGAGAGTTCTTAACTAAAATTATCTCATATGTCCTCTAGTTGTCTGAAAGATTTGCTGATCCCACTAATAAAAATAAACCATCTCAGTGCTGTTGATGAATCACAGAAAATATCTAGGTTTATTTATTCTATCAACGGATAGCTCATTAGAAATCCCAGGTTCAACAAGAGATAAATGCCTCCTGGAGAAGACACCCAGTTATGCAGCTGCACAAGCAAGTGGTGACAGAATGGCCCCAGGTACAAAGCATCTGTATGAATCCAGTTCTGTACTGCATAAATGCAGTATGGGAAGGGCTTTGCTGGAGCTTTGGACCAGATGATAGGCGATGTGCAAGGTAATGCAGGCAGGAGCAGGAAAGACATGTTTATACCATATCCTTTCTAAGAGCATGACGTATCTTAGGCACCACTTAGGAACATGTTCAGCAGGTTTCCTGCCACTGTAAAGCTCAAGCAAAATAATGCCAGGACAGGCTAACATTAGACACAAGTCATGTTAAGGTCTAATTCTGGTGTTGGTTGCTAATTGATGAAAATGAAGTAGTCTGTGATCATGCATTTCATTCTTGTAGACTCTCTCTTATGTTACAAATTGGTGTGACATGAGATTAGGAGGGTCTTGGAAAGTAAATACCCACTAATACCTCATTATGAACTATTAGACATATATTTGGATTGGTTTAAGCTGGGAGGACAGCTGGTCGACAATGATTTAAAGTAAGCAAATGCAATGAAATATCTCCAGGATGTTCTCTGCTTCTAAAAGGCATTTGGGAGGTTGTTATCTCTTGTTTAATATTACTGTATCACTTACATTTAGATGACTCAAGACAGACACTCTCCTCAAAGAATTAGCCTGCATTAAAGCCAGCCACCTTCCTGGCTCCTAATTTAATTTATTGAAGATGCAGTTACTTTGTGTCATTAGGCCTTTGTTATTTTTTGTCTCTGCTTTCTTTTGCATTTAAGAGTAGAAAAACTATTTAAAAGCCTTTAAAATGTAACAGAAATGTGTGATACTGGGTGTCACTTACAATAGCTGTCTAGTTACTGTAAAATCAATACAAGAAATCAGCTTCCCAGGCTTACAATTTCAGCATGGGCAAAGGTAAGGAAGAAAGAAACAAAATCGTATAAATAAGCAACCTGACTATTTCAGGGGTAATAATGACTCAGAGGAATTTGGAAGGCATATGAATACTGTGGACATACTACATTAAAATAATTCTTACTAGGAGGAATGGAAAAATAGCCCACAGGTTTAAGGAGATTAGATGACTTGCATTTGACTTGTTGCAGGGGATTCTGAGAGACGTATAAATTTGGTGTTCAGGGCAGACTACTGAGAATATTAGTGGAACAGAGAGACCCTCTGTATTATGGGTCCAAGGACTCTGTATTATAGCAAAGGAGGGAATGATTTTATCATCATCAGTATAAATTTTACAGTGTCAAAGGTACAAGTTTAACTTGTCATATGTCATAAATATATTCTCTTTCTGTAGCCCTAGAATATGCCATGGAGGCTGTCAAATACATAAAAAAGTATGTCTATTTGGAATTCAGTATAATAAATCTCAAGCTAATAAATCCCAAGGTAAATCCTTTAGCAAAACAAAAGACAACTGTGCCATCTGCAAGGCTGGATTTAAGAAATTTTTGGAATGGCTCAATGTACCTTCATTCAGTTTGTCCATACCAAAGCATTCAATTTTCTACAATATCCTGAAATTACTCTCAGTACCAGCTGGGATTTAGGCAAAAAGTAAAATCAGGTTTATATGGCTGAATTTCAAATCTAAGAAAACAACCAGTGAATTTTGAAAACAGATGAAAAGTTAAAACTCAGTTCATTAACTACCTGCATTTGGATATTCCTAAGGTCTTCCTCTGTTCCACTGAGCTATGGACTGACAGGACACAGTCAGAGCCTGTTGGAGCCAGATGTGATCTCCCAGCCACACTCCTCTGGGTTTGTGTCCTCTAAATCAGAATCTCTCACCTGGAGCAAGCCATTTCCTCAGAAGTTCTAAAGAGCACTGTTAGTGCATCCAGAGAAATATATGGATTCCACAGTCTTGATAAATAATTTAATTAGGTTATCAATTTATGGGCCTGTCATGGATGAACAAATGCCTGACACAGATCAGGTATTTGAAATGTAACCTCCTGCTGGCTGACCTAGCTGGAATTACATACCTAACTTGATTCATTCAAGAGTGCAACCATATCCCTGCTTTACATGTTGATTTGTGACCAAGCACTGAGTAATTTCTCAGTTTTCATGAGTCTAAATACATGCACATCCTGGAACACAAAATTTTAGAGCAATTTTAAGCATTGCAGGGTTAAGATAGCTCATAACTAGCTTTAAATAAGGACTAGTACCAAGACAAACTTGGGGAAAGTTTGGTCACACTGGATGTTTGGAGACAATCCCAGAGAAACAGTGGTCTCTTCAGTTTGGTACACAAAACTCCAGTGACTGAAAGTTAAACCTACAGAAGTTTATACTAAAAATGAAGTGCATACTAGCTGCGAGGAGACTTAACCCTTTGGCCGACTTTCAAACTGCCTTACAAGACTTTTCATCCCTGCAAATTGTGAACTATGCTAACAACCACAGCTATTGGACATGATGCAGGAAGTAATTCAGAGAAGTTCTGTATCCTGGATTATGCAAGAAATCACATGAGATGGTCACAATAGACAAGTCTATACCAGGAAACTTAAAAACACATCCTACTTGCTAAGTGTGGGTTTGTACTTTGCCAAATCCAGAGTCTATTATGGGAAAAGACACAGATATACACAGAAAGGAAAACCGCCATGTAGGCCCTGCCTAGATAATCATGGCACTCACTTTGTGGACTGCACTGCACTAAGTGCCAGTGAGGAGGTATAGATACAGCCACCATTCCTTTAATTCTACACATTCATGTGTACATGTTTCAAAAGACTTTTCCCTCAGTGTGGCAACAGTAAACATAAACCAGACCCTCTATTGTCAAAATCATTAACTAATCTCATAATATTTAAACAAGGCTTCTAATAGCATCTTCTTCCAGACCTTTGAAACTTTCCTGGGTGGTTGATCAGCCTTGCACCTAGAGCTCAAAACATCCAGAGTCCAGAGCCAGTCAAGGGTGCAGGAGCAGGCCAACTTCCTCGCACCATGACTGGCTCAGCTGTTCTGATCAAAGAAGGGCTATGGAGAGGAAGCATGGTGCAACTTTCATGTTTTTAACTCCATCTCATTGTCTTTTGTCTTCCCTCCCTTAAATATACTCCTTCTTATATTCCAACATTTCATATCATCCTTTATAAATTTACCTAGAAGTTTCTAGTCACAACAGCCAATGTTAAAAAAAAAAAAAAAAAGAAAAAAAAAAAAAAAAGATGCAAAGTTCAAAGGCTGTCTTAAAAAAGATGCCCGGAAGAAACTTATTTCAGCACTCTTTTAGATTGCAACACCACCTCTACTTGTATAACGACATGCTATTTTTTCCCACAGAAGCTTTCCCTCTCTCCGTGTTTGAGACAAGGGCTGTTCTGTGCCTGGCTCAAAGGTCTCTCATGAGTCTGTCTGATAAAGGAACATTTACCCAGTACTTCCTGGGAGGAACAGCAATGAGTTGTCATTCTACCATCTTATTTTAGCAAGTACAGAAGCAATTAAAGAGATTCATTTCTTGTATTGGGCGTTGAAAGCACTCACGGTGGATGTTGAGCTTAACGAGGTGTGAGTGAAGCAAGGGGTGAGCACTGAAGAAAGTAAAGGAACAGATGGAGGTGAGCTTTGAACGGAATTAGACGGCAAATCAAGAGAGAAGGAAGGAACGGGGTGGGAATGGGTTGTTGAGCCCGCTTGCCCTGGTTGGGAAGCCGCGGGAGTTGCAGCGCCCAGGGCCCGTGCGGGGGGAGCCGCCGCGGCGGCCGCTGGAACCGAGGCCGCGCCAGGGCAAGGGCGCCCTCTGCCGCCACCGCTCGGCGCCTGTGGGGAGCCCCGTCCTGCGTTCCGCAGCGCTGCCACAGCCCCCGCTCTTCCTCACGCCAGCGATCATCCCGGAGGAGACCCGAACTCCGCCGTGCCCGGGCAGCTGGGGGCCGGGGGGCGGACAGGGGCTCGGCTGTGAGGAAGGCGAGGGCTCGGCTGTGTGCCTGGCGCGGGCTCGGGCGCCATCTTGTGCCCGCCGGAAGGGAGGTGCCGGCTGCCGGCTGCGAAGCCCATCCCTCGGGAAAAGGTGCTCCTGCGCTCTTGGGAAACCGAGCCCGTTACTGGAAAACTGCTTCTCTAGTACTGCTGGGCGTTAGCAGCACTTCACATACTCCTTCTTTTTATGTTTACTCTGCTCATGTATCATTGACAAACACGCCCAAACAGTCTGGAAATAAAAGCACAGTAGCCCCTGCACAGTAGGATCAAGCCAGTCTCTCACAGATTGGCTTTTCCATACATTGTATGATAAGCACTGGATTTACAGCATCAATCATTGCACAGCAGAGTCCCAGGAATAAAACACTGGTAGTGATCGTCCAAATCCTCACATGAGGGCCCTTTACATTGCAAGCAATTATTATATCTACGTTTAAGATAGAAAAGCCCTCAGCACACAGGTAACCCCTGCCCCCGCCCCCTCCCCCCCCAACAAGCAAACAGCACACAAACAACAAAAAATCCCCACAACATATTCCATCAAATGTAAGTCTTGCACTAAAATCCAGAGATCTGGCATCGGGATGTGGCACATTGCCAAGATGAAGTGATGGCCTTCAGGCTTTCTGTTGCTTTCAGCCATTGGGATACAAACTGGTCCCCACTGGGCTGAAGAGGGAAATGAACCAAGATAGTCAAGTAGGAGTTCTCAGCAGTCATTGCTAATTGCTAGCCAAAGTAGAACAGCTTCAGGTTGAGAAGATGAAACACAATTATCACTAAAAAAGGTCCAAACAGTAATCTGTGGTGGAATTTGCGCCCAAGCCCAAATCACAGAGTGGGCACCTAAAGCAGGGTAGGCTGGAAGCCAGACTTGGACACCTGCTTTATAATAAGAGTTTACGGTTTGAAACACAAGATGCCTCCTGTTTGCAATCACACGGACTTCTGTGTACAGAGACACCAAGGTTCTGGGCCCATAGAAAAACTCCTGAAGTGAATGTGTCGGATCAGCTAGAGACATTTTGCCTCTGACCAGCCCAGTTTGCAGCTGGGTTTGAGACATCTTAAACCTCTCTCCCTCCGCTGCCTTGCACAGCCTACCTGGCAGGCTGAAGATCCCACTAGATGGCAGGACAGTTTAAGCCTTTGCTATTTCTACTTGAGAGCAAGTGCCCTGGGACCCTGGTGCGCTCAGCCTCACTGGTCTGTGCTGTCTGGACCCGGGGGAATCCACACTCACCACCATCTGGGGCTTATGCTCACTGAACACACCAGTGGAGAAATCCATGGAGAAGTCTTTGTTCAATTCTGTTTCATAGGCTTTATCACACACAGAACACTAGCAGACAGAAGAGAGGAATATGAACTAATATTAATTTGCTAAATCTTGAAGTATTCCTCTTTATGTTCATGGTACATAAAGGATATTTAGCCTACTAATGGTAGTAGGTAAAGTGGTTGTAGTGGTAAAGTGCAGTTTAAACCTCTTATAGCCACTGCTCTTGTAATTTTTAAGTAACCAAGTGCAATTATAAATTCTTAATGACATCTGGAAAACATCAAGGCAAATATTCTATATATTCAAAACACCTAAATTGTTTAATATATGTGCAATAAAATTACAAGGGTACTTCCTGCCTTTTTTTTTTTTTTTTTTTTTGCATGCTGAGTGGGTAAGAATGAATAATTGCTTCATTATGTTCTAAAATATGGAGACAACAAAGTTACCTTTTTATTTAGTACTAATATGAAATTCTTTGCTTTATGAAAGCCCAGGATAGTGCTGTAAGATGATCAAAAAGGTGCTATTACCTGTACCAAACTTGCTGGAATGGAAATTGTGATTAATGCATTATAATACCAGATTAGCCTTAATAGAAGTTTGCTGCTGTCATTTATCAAGGTAATTAAGTATGTACCTAATTTTAGGCACCTAAGTAGTTCTATTGACTCCTGTGAAACCTGTCTGCATTTACAGTTAAGCATGTTTTAAAATAACCCTGCTGATTCAGGGCCATAACTCGTGGCCACGTGAGTCAAGAGAATACACTGTTATCTAGTATCCATTAGTTGAGCTAAGGGGAGGGTGGTACAGCCTGGATAATGGTTGAAACTGGATCAACTCGCTCAGTGACAAATATATTCAGAAGCACTTCATTTGCTCTTTACAGGCCCAGCCAAAGTTTAGCAGCACTGTTACCTGTCTTCAGTATGCTAACAAGGAAATGAACCAGAGCTTCCCCAACTTTAGCTGTGCTTAAGACACACTCTGCCCAAGTCCCAGAGTACTGGACTGCATGGCACAGAGCCTCCCAGACAGGCCTAAAGGGGTGAGTTCCCATCTGCCTGAGTCAAGAAAAATGCACCACTAATAACCTCTGCTCCAAAGACCACAGTTTATACGGTACAATGTCTCCCACACCAGTCAGTTTGTGCATCAGTTTATACTGGTCAGAAATATGCATCTGGCTCACAAATGGAGAAATCTGGTAAAATTCGGGCATACTTAAATACTCCTACTGCTACAACTAACTACAAAAGAGCTCTTTCATGCAGTCTAGACTAATAATTGTTTAGACACAAACTGAACATGCACGTGGCAAAGAAGCATTTCTGTGTTTGTAACTTGGTTAATTTGCAACTAGATAATACACATATAACATATTACAGATCTTTTAAAAATGTTCGCCCTGGTTTTAATTTAATTGCATTTTAAACCTTAGTTTTTACTACTGCATTTTTCTAAATTTTCTGTTAAATTTCATCTTTCTATGCAACATATTTTCAACGACAAGTTCATACAGCTCAAGTACAAATAAACACCAGAGTGCTTACAGTAAATTGCCCAGGGTGTTGAGCATTCTTGACTAGTTGTAAACTATACATTTGTGAGCAGTTAATACCATTTATGTATACAGCTATAGGTTGGTTTTTTTATATAGAAATTAGCACATGAATAATTTGTAAGTTCAGCTGGTTCATAATTGGTGTTTTAATAGCAAAAAAATTCAAACTAGCTTAGACTAACAAAGTACCTGAAGTATCTATTCCTGTAACCCAAATTTCAGTGTCTGTATTATAACAGAGAATAAACTAAATACATCCAGTGCTGCAACTGTGAAAGAAGTGCAGAATTCGATATAGGCAATGACCCAGAAGAGCAAAGCATATAAGGACTTATTTTTCAGTAATACTCATAAACTTGATTTTGATGGGATCACCACAACTTATTTTAATTTACCTATTTTATGTACTGGGATGCTATAAAGAGGGCTGGTATAGGAGAATGGGACTACAACCCAGAACAAGAGTGTGTACCACAAATAGAGTTACCTCCTAGTCCCTCTCCACTGTGGTTTTCACCTCTGTTCCTCCAGTGTCAGCTAGTTCAGTCTCTCAGACTTTCTTAAGCCACCTGTTTTGATCCAGTGGAGTCAGTTATTTTACCTGTCCAAATCTGAAAAAAAAATTGGGATGTTGCACTTATTAAATGAAAACAGGTCAGTTCAGTTGAATTAAACTGGATGCTTTATTGAATGGTGCCCAAAAGGCAGGGTGTGAGTAAATGCACAGCAGGAATGAAAGTTGTGCCTTACAAGCTCTCTTGAGCTGTTACAGGCTCTCTGCCAGGTTTAGATTACACAAATATTTCATAGATATATTTGACTGGAATACTAGTCAAATGTGAGATGTACCCATCAGAGATGTTTTCGTGATGTACATAAGTGGCTGCTGCCCCGGAATCATGAAGGTTCATGTCTGTACCTGAATCTCAGGTTTCCTACAATCGGGAATGAATGCCAAGTATTTTCAAGAGCATGATCTCCAAAGCAAAACAAGTCCTTTCAGTAGAGAAAAAACTTTCCTAAAATCTTTGTAAAAATCACAATGATTGAAATATTTTCACTGTCAGCAAACAACAAAGTAAAACTCAGATGAAATAAAAAAATAAGTGTTATTGGGCTTTAAATATTGTCCTACAGGAGAAACATCAAGAAATCAAACGAAGACAGAAAAGATGATAGATATTTAATTTCTACAGTGATATTAAACAATTTTCATCATACACAAACATGGCTACTTTAGATACACATGAACAGCTACAATATTCAGCATGAAAACAAATGACCAAAGTGGCAAGACTACTAAGAGTGGGAGAACTGAGATGATCTGCCATAATCAAACAGAAGTAAGGAGAGTCTGAAAACAAACACTGATGTTTAAGTAGTTTATAAAACCTTCTGGTGACAGGAGTAGGAGAAAATTTTATTTTATGGTTTTGTTTTTTTTTCTCACACCTATTGTCTAATGAGAACAAAAATCTCAGGAGATCAATTACAGATAATGTCTGTGATCTAATATATACTTAATATCACACTGGAGGGAATGGATACACCTCTATGTCAGAGAGGAAGAAGCTGATCTGGGAAATTAAGAAACAGGATTTTTATTTTGAAACAATGATTAGTTCCTGGTACATCTCCTAGGTATATTAATTGAAACTGTCAAAGGAGATTAGTAAGGATGAATACTATAACCAAAACAAGAGAGGAAGCTGAAAACAAGAGATACATTCTTTAGTTCTCTTCCTGTTTGGATATGCAGAACATTGCTTTTGAAGGATGACAGTAGAAAGAACTGAATGCCATCCACAAATCATCTAGGTATAACTGTGTTGCAAAGTCATGTCTGTGCTGCTAAAGTTGCTACCACACTTCAGAAGGGGTGACACAGGGAAACTGGGAAGTCTGTTGATGGGCTTCATTAACCCAGAAGTCCTTAGGTGTTAGGAATCATTGCATTTTCCTTCCGCCTCTTGACTTTCCAGCAAGGCTTTGGATGATGACACTTCTCCGCCCTCTGCTCCTGCATCTAAACAGAGACAGAATTAAACATTTATACCACACATATTCTCACAGCTTTTTTACTGCAGCCAAATATTTGGGTTCACTGATCATCTCTGTTGGGACTGACTCTTTACTACCACAGTCATGGGTGCTTTAGAAGGAGAGATTAACTCAAGAGATAAAGAACTTTCAGAGGCATCTTCTAAAAGCCGCTGCCTATTGCTGTTGATTTGCCCACTTCTTGCACAGGCTGATCAATGTGCATTTGGCTGTAAAAATTGAAATAGCTTTGTATTACTGTTATTACTTTTTTTTCTGGGTCGTTTCCAAAATCAAATTAGAGTATTTCATTCCTTTGAGCACTGTATGGTTTCAGGTAGATAACATTACAGTTTATGGACATGCCAGTTATCTGTCTGACCTTTGACAAGAAATACCTGCATGAATTCACCCTGTCTTTACAAGATGGGGGATTTTTTGTTGCTCTGAGTTGGAAGTTCACTTTTCCACAGATTAGAGTTGAATTCTTACAGGACTGATATAAATAGAAGCTCCCCAGTGTCTCTGATCATTATATGAATTGTTCCAGGCTGTTTCTTTTGATTAAGTTTACTCACTGAGAAGCAGAAACTCCTCTTGCCTTGATTTCCTTGCAAACCATAATAATCATTTTCATATTACCTTCAAGTCCCACATGGTAGTACCAGTGGTAACAGAATACCCAAATCTATGGGAGTCCATAGCTTTTGGGGGACAAGGAGAGGTCTGCTCAGCACATCTGGCTGTACTGTCCTCCACTTCATACTCCTCCATCTCCTCCACAGTCATGATGAAAGTCTACATTTTCAGACTTGCTACAAATATCACAAACAACTCTCAAAAGAGTTATATATGTTGGTCTCTACATACCACAGCAAATATATAATGCCGTACACAATTCACCAGCTAAAGCTCTTGGCAGAAACTGCTTGATGTTTTAAATCTGCTCAGAGGTTCAGAGGCTTTGGAGTTCTATAGTGATAAAGGACTGAGTTATTTGACACCCTCCAGCCTTATGTAGCTGTTGGCTGGTTTTGTGCAGGGTTGGACATCTAATATCAGTGGAGTATTTCAGACAGGGTAGATGAAAAGAGTTTGTTAGAGGAAATCTAATCTCATACGTTGTGGCACTTAGGTGTGCAGTAGGTGCTAGTTGAGCTATTGAGTGTTATCAGCAGAATGGTACCCTACGGCAGGTTACCAAATGTAGAAGACCAGTACAGCTTCTTGCTCTCAAACTTCTTCCAGCCTCCTCTTCAACCTTTGGATCACCAGTGACACCAATCAACTATTTAACATGGTTCCAGTATGGCCTCCCACCAGACCACCTGTGGAAAGTCTCAGCAGTCCAAAACTTACACACCACCAGACGATGATCAGACAGGATACAGATGGTCTGCATTTCAGAGTTAGGCTCCAAGATAAACAGCTGGTGCGAGAAACTCTCCTGTTCATCTCATGAGAACATCAGCTTCATGTGGCTTGCAGAGTACATGGACATTTGTATCACAGAGGTAGGGTCCTTGTGTATTCATTAAAAAATAAAGCAAAGCGTCTTTCCTCTTCTAAACCAAAAGGTGTTAGCACATCCTGTTCCTGACTTTTCACTATGACAGTAGCTGACAGCATTTTAGAAAGAGGATATGTATGATCCAATGACCATTAGCTAAATTTGAAACAAGATGGAGAGAGTCCTCCTCACCATTTCCCATAATCTTCACTGAATCTGAATTTCAGAGTAGCAACAAAATAGGGCATACTTTATATAGCCACATGTTCCATCTTCTCCACTTCTCTCATTTATCTAATTTCTTTATTCTGAGCTGGAAATTACTTTCTTTTTTTAACAACTTATTGTTAAAGTCAGAAATAGGCAAAAGGGATGTCTGTTAGAGCCTCAGATGTTTCACAAACAATTTCCCTGTCACAGCATTGGAACTTCAAAACTGTCTTTCCATTTGGATGAATTCTCCTCTGTTTGTTTGCTGTCTCATCAAAACTTTAACTTAAAACACAATGAGGCTAAAATTCTCATCTGGTACTTGTGGAATTCCCATTCCCAGAAAGCATCCAAGCTGTCAGAGTGGACCTAACTGCATCCTGTATTCACTTCCTCTTATCACTACTGTAAACTGCTGATAACAGAATCTGCTGCCTTCCAACACGCTCTGGCACAGCTATGTGTCAATGACAAAAGCAACAGACAATCCCATGCTCTTAATTGCTCTTTAAATCCTGGCAGTGCTGGTCCTGTATTTCTAAGAAAGCATCAGTACATTTTGCTAAAACTGTGTTTCATTTCTTCTTTTTAAGGAATTGTATGGAGACCAAGAGAGGAGAACTATTGTATCATCTGGAGGGCTAGATACTTATTTTATGCCATGCTTGCACTCTTTCCTGTTTGTTTTTATTCAGGGAGGACAGGAAAAGACCAAAGAGAGAACTTTTCTATGCTTTAAAAAGTACACTCTTTCCAACTACTAAACTTGCCGGAGGCTGAAGTGAAACAAACATGAGAAACTTATTTACAGCTGTTGCATTCTTTGATGCTGTGTTTAACGTGGTGCATGTCCTTCAAGGATCACTGCTCTAAACAATACAAAAGGTTAGTTACACATAATATAGCAATGGGTATTTCAGTGGGTTGGACTGGTCACTTCACTTCCACAGCTCCTGACACTGACAGCAATATAAATTCCTATCTGCCTCCTCTTTGATGAGGGAAACATTTCTCTCTTGCTGGAGCCTGATTGTACCAGGCAGAAGATCTATTTGGCACATAAAGAAACATGCAATTTGAAAACAAAAATATTAAATGTTACGTGACTCTTTGTACTTTGGAATGAATTTCCAGTGCTTCAGTTGCATGGAGAGGGGGAAAATATATAGGGACATAATTTTCATATTCATAGGGAAAAATCTCTCGTCGAGACAAAGTAATGCCTTCTTCCAGCACCCCTTCAGATTCTTAATTTCTGCTCTTCTCCTGGTTCAAGTCAGGATATGGTCATTTGGCCCCTTCTCACTCCTCCAGGAAATGTTCTTTCTACCTGCTCAGCAATCCTTTGCTGTATCCGTGTGGGGTTTAGATTACAGAACCCCAAACACATAATTATGAATTAAATCACCAAAATAACAACAGTTTGTGATCAAAGAAATCCTTTCCCCCAGCCTTTATGGTGCTTTAGGAGGCTACACACCTAACATCCTGTAATTTCTTAAGGCAATGTAAAAGGAGGCTATGCAACTCTGGAGACTAGGAATTCCTTTTATGATCTGCTTCAGTTCAGATTCATGGACCCTTCACACCTCAGCACAGGCTTGCCTTCCCTTTGCTGCACCCACACCATCACTGCTCTTGGATGTGGGACCATCTGTTGTGGTGGTATTTGTCAGAGAAGCAAAAGTGACAAATGAGAAGAAAAAAAATTCTGATCCTGATTAAAAAAGTAGGGACAGACCATGCTCAGGGCCAGTCTGTAATTTTCATTTCATAGGCATTAGAAATCAGATTTTTCTGAACCTGAAAATCCCCCTGAAGTCAGTCTGAAAGTAAAAAAAAACTCACAAAGCTGGTGTTGATTAGATCTTTGCTTTATCAACAGAGCACCATACCAAATTAAAGGACATGGCAAAATAGGGTACTAGTGTCAGATAGCAAAGTTGAAAGCCTACTAGCTGGAGTAAATCACTATAAACCCTACTCTTAATGTATATGTCTGAGTTAGGATAGCTGTAATTGTATTAACAGCACAGCCCTGCTGTCTTTTGCAAAGTTATCTCAGTGCAGGTGTACAATCGAATTTATAGCTGGACTGATGGGCTTTCCAAGTTGCCCAGAAATGAAACTCTGTTTTCTCTTCCGCAGGGGAACTGGAATTCAGTTCCCAGCACTGAACTGTTTCCCCAGGCTGCTAACACTGGATCTATGGATGGATATGGATATGGGTTAATATTAACTTGTCTCATCAGGAGGGACAAGTGATAACTGCTTTGGAAGGTTGAATTTCATTCTAAATGATGAAAGAAATATTAGTGTTGACATCAAAACCACATGGTGCTGGAAGTCTTAAAGATAAAGGACGACTGCATAAAAATGTCCCTTTCTGAATGCACAGCCATTACCTTCTGAAACAGAGAGCTCAGCCAGTTTGTGTGGCAGCTCTGAAGTCCCAGCACCAGCAGGAGAGCCCAGGATATCTGGTAAGGCGTTCCGGCGGCCTGCGCGTCCTGATGCTGCAAAATCTGTGACCACAGGCTCCACATCAGTCATTGCTGACTCCTTTCCTCATAGCAACATCTGCATATGGAACAAACAGAAGAAGAAAGCAGCTGTAGCCAGATGGATGCTAATCACCTGCTCAACAATACAATAGCCAGAGGCTTTGCCCAATGATTGTTTTGTTATTAAAAGTCTTACATTTCAATACTGAGTGTTTAAGCTTTATTTCTGTCCCTGAAGAAGATAGTAGACTGTCTGTGCACTTCCTTAACGTGCCATTTGCACATCAGACTAGCACAATGAATAACTCTGCACGCACAAGAAACCTGTGAATAGGATCAGCAACAGGCCTTTCTGTCAGCCATCTGTCTGTCCTTCTATGACCTGTCCCCTCTTTTTAAGTGGCTTTGCCATACAATCACTTGGAAGAGAACTAAAACTGTTGTCATACAGTCTGTCTGAAATAAAGCATGTTTCCTTTATTACGAATCTTGTTCAGATTCTTATTTAGAATCTTAGAACAAACTCACTTCACAGAGGAGCAAATGATATAAAATGACCTCTCAAAACACAAACTGAAACTCTTTGTAGAATTTCTTTATCCTTCACATATCAAACCACTTGTTTTCCTCTGCTGCTTGTTATCCTGGTTTAACCTTCATTTGTGCATGTGACTTTTATCTAATAAATTACTGAATCCTGGAAATAATGGAACCAACAGTACACTGCTCCCTTGATCCCTGTCTCAAAGCCCACTGAACTGAATGGGAAAACTGCTGACCACAATGGGCTCTGGACCAGGCAGAGAAATGTTTGCAGGATCACACCCCCAGTCAACAGACTAAGTGTGTACACCTAGAGCAGGATACTTGGCTGCAAGTGGCACACAGAGACAGAGTGTGAAAACTGCCATTAGCAGTCACAAAGGCTATAATACAATCATTTACACAATAATGTGATAATTAACAGAGCAATTTATAATAATTAGGTATCCATGACTCAATTATAAACAATAGTTACTTGCTCTTTATGAATGAAGTTCTGTTTGAAATGTGGGAGCAGTAATGTTGTCTCTTTGTGTAAATACGGTCAGCGCTTTGTGTGGTAAGGGGTACAGATGGTACTGGAGACCAAACTGACAGAAGGCTGTCAGCTTTTGGTTGACAACTGGCTGTATTTAGATTAAGAACTGGATATGGAAAGTGTCAATCATGTTAGTGCTATTCATGTAAGAAGCAAAGCATCACAGTCTCCCTTTAAAAATTCTGCTAAGCTTGGGAAATATTACTGCTTTCATTTCATGGATAGAAAAAATTATACAAATAGGTATCAAGCATAACTTGCTCTGATGTGCAAGAAGGAAGAGGCAGAAATCTGATTGCTGATGCCGACCTGCCATTTCTGCCCCAAGCATTTTTTTTCTCCCTCAAAGTGCCTTTCAGCTGTGTCAATCCAAAACCAAGAAAAAATAGTCTTAATCTTTTTTATATCTCTAAGAATGGAAGAAACGAATCGTTCTTGGCAAGAAACAAAGGCACAAGTAGGACTGCCAAGTCTGGAAGATGACCTGAACATGCAAATAAACTGCTTGCTTTATCAAGATCAGCAAGTGAAAATTCTAACCTGGAGATGTAGCAGAAGGTTCCTGTCCTGCATGAAAACAGGTCAAGTCCAAATAAACTTTTCCGTCAGTGGCAAAATGTAGAAAATATGCATGGACATTCAAGAATGACACTTTTCAGAAAACACATAAAAATCATGGAGTAATCAAGGCTGGAAGAGACCTTTAAGATGATTCAGTCAATGGTCAAAGATGCATTGACATTCTCAGTTAGATTTAGCATTATACTATGAGAGGGTGAGATCAGCACTTGGCATGAAATATGAAAATAAGGAGAACGAATTCATATTTGCATACACAGTCTCATGGCTTTTTGGGGGTGTTCATATTTATTAAACTGTAGGTGTCCTAAATGTTTTTCTTCATACGCTCACCACAGCAAGTAAAGAGATTGTAAATTGCACTTCAGAACAGAAAATGCTTGGGGTCTTCTTTTGCTTAGTGAAATCACTAAAGTTACTCTCAGTGCCAAAATACCAGCATGCTTGCAGTTCTTGCCCGTTTCATTTCAGCCATTAATACATTGGAGCCAAAAATACTGCTGTGAGCAGAGTGCTGTTCACATAAGATCTGCAGAATGACATTAACATTAAAACACACTTTCTCAAGCCTGCCTTGTGGACTTCTCCCCCCCCCGCCCCTTTTCTCTCTTGCATAGATGTTTCGGCCCCTAAATGGTTACTTTTTAAATGAAGAAAATTTGATCTCCAACTCATGCCATATGAAGCTACTCTCTTCTGCAGTACAGTTTGCAGTAATTTGCACTTTTGCACTTGTTTCAAAGCCCTCCCTTTCCTCTTCAGCACATCTCCTCCTCCTCTGATGTAATCTCCCTGCACTGTGTAATACTAGACAACCCAGGAAGATGATGAAGGGCACAATGTGACGTGCCTTCATGTAAGTGAATTTTGATTTATGCACTTGATTTAAAAAGTATGCAGAGACAAATCTAGAACATCTGTCAGACAGAAAATCAGCTGATCATTATCCATCCATCTGGTGGCCGTAATTCAATTTTAGCTATCTAAAAATACACCATCCTTTACATACATTACATTTACCATTAAGGGTTTTCACCTTTGTTTTTTCTATCTACACTGCACTAGCACAGAATGTTCTCTAAGTATATTTGAAAGATGAGGGACTACCCCAAGAGGCTTAGAATTGACATTACAAAACATGGGTCCATTTATAGGTCCATATAATGCAAAACTTAAGCTCACCTCTCAACATATTACAGACATTATTCAAAGTAGCTTGATGCTGTACTTGAGAGAAATGCCATTTTGTTCGTTAATGTTCTAAGGGATTTCTTCATTCTGATGCTCTCTTATAGCAGTATTTTCTAAGGCCTACATCCAAGTAAGGATATAGAGTCTCTCTGCTCTTTATCTGTTTCTACCTTTAATTTTTTTAACACATTCATTGGGAAATATCTACCTTTCTGTCATCTCCTTGCATCTGTTAAGCACAGTATTATTCATGCCTCCTCACAGAGTAAACAGCAATTACAACGTCCACAGCATCTACTTTCTCAATCCACTCCTCCTCCTCCTGCTGGCTACATCTCCTTCAGCTTCACTGAACCCATTTTGCTCTAGCCTTATCCAAGATAAAGATACTCACATGTTGCCAACACCTTTGTGCACTTGCTTCTCTGAGTTTCCAAATTACTGTTGTCATTTTTCTCCTCTGTCACTGCTCACCAGACTATGGAGCACAGTTCTAAAAGAACAGTGCCAGATTTCCAAATCACAAAGTTCGGTACTCCCCCAGCTCCCTTTTTGCCATAGCAAAAGCCCAAAAGTATAAGGTGACTGGGTGGAAGAGTTGGGCAAGGATGCAGAGGGTCAACAGTAGGAAGGCAGGTGCGTGTCCCAGAAAGGCTCACCTACTACAGTTAGAGACTGAAGGCTTTGACTGGCACTCCAGCTAGCATTCCATCACCAGGACTAACTTTGCAGCTCATTACTGGGCCAAGGCATCACTAAGGAGGTTTTGGGAATATTAAGTTAATCCTCTCATATATGCCTCTGAAATCCCTGCAGGGTCACCCAGAATGCACAGCAGACCACTCAGGTGTGCATGGGGGAAGGAAATGCTCTGCTTGTGAAAACAGATTACAGCCAAAAGCAAAACTCAGTTAATGATCTATCAGACATTCAAGTAAGTGTCCTCAGACAAAACAGTGGCAGGAAAACTACCAGTGGCATTTTCTCTAAAAGACAGCTAGTTTGTTAATCTTTGAGTCTTCTTTTGCTGGCAGCATAGCCATCCCTTTGGGGGAAAATGAGTCACAGAATCTGGTGAGAATTTATTTAAATAAATGACAGGAAAAGAACAAATAATTCTCCTGAAACAATTTGTGTTGAGAATCAAGGGAAATAATGCTTCAAAGGTGCTCGGTTGTAGCAGGTGACACAGTCCACATTAAATGTCAGTGTTGTCTCTTCCTCACTCTTATCTGTTAGAAAATAGATAAATCACCACCTTAAGTACTTGTGAAAGCTATTTTTGCTTCTGATCCTTCTACTGTTTAACAGAGACAGAACACCAGATTTGTTCTGCTTGGAAGGACAAACTATTCCTCAATAAATATCAAAAAGTTTCCAGCATTGTCACTGTGGCAACTCCACGCAGGAGCCTGAAAGACCAAATACATCACTCCATTCTATTCAGGCACTTTTGCCAAAAACTTATGGATAGTCTCTGCCTGTGCTATCAGAGAAAGCTACATTTCTGAAACACTGTTCGTTCTGAATGCTCTTTAGTAGGAACAAATTGGAAAGCATGAAATCCTCTCACAAACAGATGAAAAATTCAATAGCCAAGTAGTACTTTCAGAGCCAGACTGACTGATTCTGTGTCTCGAGGGTCTCTTACTTTAATATGCATTTCAGCATCTTAATATATTCAGAAAAAACTTCAGTCCTTTCAGTGGTGTTTAGCTTGTTTTTATTTACTTGTAATGAGTGTTCTCCAAGCACCTCTACCCCAAAAGCCTGTTGGTTTAAAACTTTCTAAGTAAGGAGAACAGAAAATTTATTGAATGAAGTGCTTCCCACTGTTCAACTGAGATGAAAACCACATCTTGCTATGCAGTTGCCACGCTTTCACATCCACTTCTGCTGCATCCTCATGTCTTTGTCTCCTCTTACCAAAGGTCTCAGAATAGGAACATTCTCACTGTACATGCTCACGTAATCCTTATGCTTTATCCTGAGGCATTTCTGGACCAAGAAAAGGAAAAAAAAAACAGCTAGGAACATCCATGCTTTTAAGGAAGACAGCCCAGAGATTATGATGATGACTAACAGTAAGCTGGGCACTCACATAAATTTTGTGAGACAAATTTCTCTTATGTGTTTTTTCACATCAAGAACGTTTGTTACACACTGGCAACCTTACTGCTGGGAAGCACACAGAAAGATAAATAAGTGTTCTTTATCAATACATCTTTACCATATGTATATCCAAACACAGGGGTCTTGATTTTGTTTGGGGCTTAGGACAAGAGACCACACATATCAGTATGCAGAAGCAATATAGCTGACTATATGAATGCTAGAAGTGATCCACTAAGGAAAAAGAATTAAATTTATTACCTTTTGGGTTTCTTAATATATGACTAAACTTGAAACAAGAGTACTTTTTATTATTTCATGTTACAAAGATGATTTTGGTTTCCTGTACCAACAGAGTTGGCCTTTCTCAGAAAAATGTTCTCAGAATGGATAGACATTTTACACAAATGCTTGTGTGTTATTTCTGCTCTGGGTACATGACCTGCACTACATTCTTGCACCAGAAGCAACATCCTTATCAATAGTGAGCAAAAATGTCTTCCATACATGATCTTTGCAATACCAAAATGGTCAGACTGGGATATCATGATTACAGCATTCCTCTACTTCCTGCCTTGGTGCAGGCAGAAGCACTGACTGAATACCCAGAAACTTGATCCTGTTGTTCAGAAGTCCATCATTTTAGGGCACAGAATCTGAAAACCTTGGCCAAAGCTGTAGGACTTTTTTCTTCCTCAGAATGGAACTTTGAAACTTTCAGTTGAATTTTCTGATCACTTCCATAAAGCCAGTATTATACTCATGGGAAAGACAAGAGGAGAAAAAATGCCACATAACATTAATCCTGCTGCCTTTAAGCTTCTGGAGAATGGGCAGACACCAATGGTGCAGTTCACCCTCTACAAACCCATAGAGAGTAGAAAGCCTGACTGTGAGCTGTGTCTGACCCCTGAGTATGCACAGTGCTCTGATGCACAGGAGAACACATTACAGAACTAAAAGCAATTCTAAGTAATGGCACAATTTTCTTTTTGTGAAAGAAAATAAGGGAGAGAGGAGAAGGGGTCATGATACTGACAACTGAATCAGAAGTTATCTGCAGTGAGTAATAAATGAAGTGACATTAGCTGAAGGCAGTCAATACCAGACAGTCAATACCAAGCATGTCACTTTCTGAATGTCTGTGAGTGACCAAGAGCAACGACATAAATGTTAGTCGACTTCATGGGAAACACAATTCAATTCTGACTCATCGGCTATGCTGGAAAGAAATCAAACACATCGCCTACTACGGAATAAGAAATGAAACTCGGTGGTAACGAATCAACTGACCAACCTAATTCTTCCTCTTATATTTGGGCCATTCATTCCCACAGAGTTTTCATTTCCTGTCGCAAATGCACATGCCACTTTCTGAGTTCAGCCACACAGTTCCAACCTTCTAAATCCTTTCTTAGAATCTGCATCTGGCCTGAAATACAAGAGAATTTTGCCCACTTTCAGGAATATACATGAGGAGCAATTTCAGAATTAGAAATAATTTTTAAGGTTAACCTTGCCTTGCAGAGCCCCTGCAACAACAACACTGCAGTCCAATTATATTTATGCTCTTTTGCACTCTCAAAGGCACACAAGGGAATTAGTATCTCCCAACCTCTCCAATCTCCTTTCTCCTCAGCCTTTCAACTGGGAATTCCTTAGGGAAGCATCAAACAAGTTTTTTCCCTCTGCTTTGATATCTGCTGCCCCCACACCCCACAAACACTTCCTGGAACACAGACAAGTCATCTACATAAACCAGCATATGTACATCAATCTGTATACTTCATTAGAAGCATCAAGGGATTTGGTTCTTGCCAGTTCTGTGGAAGAAAACTATTCTGACAAAACCACTGGGAAAAGCTGAGGCAAGCAAAAAGCTTGAGGCATACTGGAGTCCACTTACACAATGCACTCCAGTAAAGGAATCAGTCAGCACTGTGAAATGTAAAATGCTTTTGTGAGAAGATGAATTTACAATTTAGCAGATACGTGAGAATGGAACAATCCCATACATGTAACCAACGTGGTTGTGTACCCAAAATCTCTCACTGGGGAAGGCCCAAATCTCCTTGAGATCTGCTGACATGAATGAGGAATGTTTCCACCTAGCTCAGAGTGAATCAGAGTGTACCTGGCCAGGAAGGGAAGTCCTTGTGGAAGTGCTTAGAGAAGAGGAGTTGCAGAGCAAGAGGAGTTGCCTGGTAGCAACACATGGGCACAAAGGATTGAAAGCTGGGAGCACAAGGCTGACAGAGAAGTAATAACCATGGGGAGCTGTATCTGTGCTTGTAGGTAGAGAGATTATGTGAGGGTCTGTATGAGACAAAGAAATTACATTGGAAGCTAAAGAGACACAGGAAGAAAGGAGAGCTCTGGAACCTTACTGAGGAAGAGGAATGAAATCAGTAGTGAGGAGTTTCTTTGGAAAGCAAGCAAGATGGAGACAGGGAGGAAGAGGCTTGTTCAGTTCTGGGGAACACTGCAGGAGAGCAGGTCTGATGAAGGATGAGGAGGGAGATGGGCAGAATGGAGACCTTATGGCTTAGCAGCAAACTAGATAGGTAACAGCAAAACAGGTTTGTCTTTTTTTAACTTAAAAGAATATGTGTGTAATTATCCCAATAGACCAGAAAAAGAAAACCTGGAGAGTATGCACAAGAAATATAAGGGCAATTTACTACACCAAGGATCTTTCTTTTCAGGTTTTTTTGAGGGGGATAAGTTATTTTGTTAATATGACATGTGCTACAACACCCTGGCCACCAAATCTATAGTATTTGTGACAACCTTTACAGACTGATATTGTCTGAAGGCCTCAAAAGAACAAGCAGCTCCAATGAGACCTTCTGCACAGAAGTGCAATTTCTTTGCCCTGCAGGCAGCACCATTCAAGGGAGAAAAGTCCCTGTTTATTTCATATTGAGACGTCCAGAGTGTCCCCTGGAAGAAGAAATGGGTTTGGTGAAAGGGTTATCTCTCCATTATGAAACTTGAGAAGGATGAAAGCCTGTGCTTCTTTCCATTCAGCAGTTAGGTGGTAACAGTCTGGCAGCAAGCAGGAATTGCAGTGTGAATAGGTGCAGGCACCTTGCTAAGTTCCTAAGCCTTCAAAGCATGGGACTAGGGCCATTTCCATTAAAAAGCAAGGACAAGTGCTTAGAAGCACTTGATTGTTTTAGCTATGCAAATAAAATCTGACTTTTGATTTTATCTTTGTCACAGCCAGATAACATTCCATAATTATATACAAAGCCAGATTAATTGTATTTTATTTGTATGATTCTTCCTTCTTCAAACCTACAAGCTGTATTTTTTTGGCCTGGATCAGACCAGGAGACCATCCCCCATCTTCTTCATGGACTTCTTCCCTGGTCATCTCAGTTTCACCTGACTGATGTGGAAATACTTGGGTTTAGCCAGTTTTGCAGTCACACCCCCTAGCATTTGTTCACCTGAGCATAGGAGAGGATACTCTCTGTCTTATAATTATATACTTTATGTCTGATGAACACTTTGGAAAAGCTAAAGTCCAACCAAATCAAAGCACTATTCTCTCTGAATAAAACTTTCCTGTTTTTCATTTCTGCATTCTGATTTCATAGTGCAAGCACACACAAGGAGTCATCACAATTTCCAGAACAAGAATTACTCATAGCAGTCTGTTCTAATACAAAAAAAACCCCAACACAAACCAAACCAACAAAAAATGAAGTGAAACTTAGTATTAAATTGCTATGTACTCACAGAGGACTGGAAACAGCATTAAAAACAAAGTCAGCTTAAATCTATTCTTTATTGAACAGTTAAAGTGCTAACATACTAATAAAGGCTAGTTTTATTTTCTTTACCATGGAAAGCTGCAAGAAAGCTCTTTGACATGAGCAAGTCTGTAAATCCAAGTTTTTATTATTCTGCTTGCTTCCTTAAGCACCAGCCTGACAGGTAAAGCAGTTGACAACTTCAGCTATTTCAGTAGTGCTTATTGTTGATGGGAGCATCTCTACCACCCTCTTCAGCAAGTATCAGTCTGAGAGCCACTGAGATATCCTGCAGACATCACCCCAACACTTCTCTCAAACACAGTTCTTGGGGTCTCAGCGCTCTCTGCTTTTGCCATGAAGCTCTGTATAACTATTTCCTCCATAATTTTTCATGTATTTCTCCACAAATGGTCTGGGCTTCCTGAACTATTTTTCTGGCTCTTCCAAGAATACTCCTGGAAAACCAATCCAAAATACTTCATTTGGCATTCTTCACTGAATAGGATGGTGGAAAGAAAATTGTATTTGCTCAATTCAATAAATGTTTCATTAGTTAATAAAATATTATTTTATTAACTCAGTTCAAGGATAGTAAAAGGTCTTTGATTTTGCTAATGTAAGTGAACTATTGCAGGATAATTCTATATAGCTGTCTCTGCTGGCCTACCCAAAGGTTTTTCCAATTACATTTTTCTAACTAATAAAAGATAATTTCTTTCCCTAAAAACTTTGTCTTGACCATGTCCTTAGACCACCACAGGTGCTGGAAAATTCTGCAAAATCATTCTGGTTGAGTTTGCCCTCAGGGGAAAATAAACCAACAGAGAAGAGAAGAGAACACTGTGCTTTTGAGACTAATCTGGTGACTGTTAAAGTGAGCCCAGGAAGGAAACAGCCATTTGGCAAGTGAAGTCTAATACAAGGAAAATGAAGCTAACCTCCAACTGCAAGTCAACTTGGTGCCCTGAAACAGCCTTTAATGAGTTACTTAAGTTTCCTACTGCTCTCCTTGACATGTCAGTGACTCTAACACTCACAAAGCTGAAAAATCAATAGGACATATGGATATATTTCAAGAAGTTATATGACTTTGCTGCACTGTCTTCAACAATTGCATTTTAAATGGGGCCCCTCAGTTCCTTGCTCGGTATGTTCCATTTATACTTTATTTATGCTTTAGCATAAATTTTTGCCTCAGAAACAGTATTTCTTCAGTATTCAATGAATAATTTTTCACTTTCATTTCATTCTCCAGCATACGTCGTGCTTACTCTAATACAATTTCACTGAGGTCATATCCTTTACAGTTTGCCTGTTCAATCTTGGCAGTAGTCCTATTTACTGATTTTAATGAAATTACAGGTAGGAAAATTTGCCCCCTCTCATGGTGACTCACCAAGAAAATAGACTGAGATTTGAGAAATCCATCTTCTTTTAGGCTTAGAATTTAAGTTAAATAATGACCTTAATTCACAAGACTTTCTCAATTATATTTACAATAGACTTTAAATTGCAAGTAAAAAAATAAATTAAATCAATTACAATTCACTGAGACATATCCTGATAGTACAGGTTTACAATTTGACCCTGCAGTTCTCCATGTACTTCATCTAATTGCAAGGCTTGTGCTGCTTCCACTGAAATTTGATAATACAGCCAGGAGACAGTACTAGGAATGAGTGCTTTGACATTCAAGAGCAGATCACTGAGTCAGATTTGTCCCACTCAGATTTGGTGATAAGAGTTATCTCCAGGGGATAGGACACCTGATGATACAGTCCCTGGTTACCTGCACACCAGAAAATTTGTGACTGCACCACTGTCAGAGACCGCAGGGTTTTTACACCCACGGGCACAAAGGATCAGAATAACGAAACCCTCGGGTTTAATCATCCGCCAGAATGTTCTGAGACTGGGGGAAAAGCTTTTTCCACAGAATAAGGAATATAGGGGCATAAGTACTTGAGAGCCTCTTGTTCTTAAATTTTCTAGGAATGAGCCAGCTAAGCACTGCTTTCATCACCGATGAAAGAAATTAAATAAATCAAAAATCCACAATCCCACACTCTTGAGGAGTAATGACAGAAACAAATAGGCTAAATGATTATCTGTAATACACATTAAGAAATTTTTCCTTAGAACTTATTTTGGATTAATTTTACACTTCAGGTGAACGGTTTATCTGCAGTACTATACTTGCTTCTCCCTTCCTACTTTTAAATGACTCTATTTGTTTCCTCCACATGTCTGCAGAAAGGGTACCATTGATCACAACAATTCATAAACCTCCCTGACTTTCATGCTGTTTCAGAGTGTCTCTTTTTTCCTAGGAGAATGGGTCTAATAGGTAAAATTCATAGTAGTTACAAGCCTAAACAAGTCAGTAGAATTACACATGGGATTAATTTGGTTTAATTTCTTTAGCCTTTCAATATACTTCTATTTTATGAAAGTATGAATCATCTCTATTGCTCTCTAATAACCTTAGCCTGGGACACTATCTTAAGGCTTCACAGTTATAGACTAGTTTCATAAAAAAGAAGACATATTGCAATCAAAATTCTAGTAAAATATACTAAGGAAATTATTTTATGGTCTCACTGAGCTTACTTGGCAATTAAGAAAAATGACTGTCTCTCAAAAAATCTAAGACCTAAAAGCAAATCCCTATCTCCAATTATTATAGTCTATCTGTTTTTCAAGAAAAAGAACAAAGCAGACCTTTCCAAGGCATATATGAGGCTGGCAGACAGGTAATTTCCACACAGTTGAATTAATGTATTTTAAATTAATTCAATTAAAATTAATTAAGGCAGATGGCTTTCAAAGAACCCTTTCCATTTTGATAAATGGTCCTTCAGTAAATATGCCCTGCTATTGAAACACCTGGATTAAGTGCTTCAAATAGGGACCAAAAAAAGATGTATTTATATCCCAAATGATAAGGAGGCTGTGAAAATTACCAGTACACATAGGATGATTTAAAAGATGACAGGAGAAGGTTAAAGTGTGCTTTTTATAAGTTATTTGACTGAAACGCTCAGACTTCCAGTACTGAAAGGGAGCCTAGAAAAGCTTTTTAGCAGGGCCTGTTGTGACAGGACAAGAGATAATGGTTTTAAACTGAAGAAGGGTCGATTTAGATTAGACATAAGGAAGAAGTTTTTTACAGGAGGTGGTAAAACACTGGCACAGGTTGCCCAGAAAGATGGTGGATGCCCCATCACTCAAAACATTCAAGGTCAGGTTGGACGGGGCTCTGAGCAACCTGACCTTGTTGCTGGTCCCCCTGCCATTGGCAGGGGGTTGGACTAAATGACCCCTAAGGATCCCTCCCAACACAAACCGAATTTTACGATTCTATGGTTCTAAGTATGGCTGGACCCTTAAGTTATTTTAGGTGGGATGCCATGATTCCCAGAACTTTTATTTAACTTTCCTAATCTGCATGAACCATTGAAGCTTAAGGAAAGTGGAGGAATGAAAACCAAAATATAAACAAGCAGTCAAGTCTTGTTCCTATTTGTCATATAACAACATTAAGTGGAAGTTCCACATACTGAATCCTTTGGATTTAAAAGTTTTAACAATCAGCTTGCTTTCTCCTCATCTTTTTAGCTTTAATTTTACATTTAGTCTGCTATATTCTGAGTGAGAGGTAGGTTTAATTTTGACACGTTAGATCAATGCCATTCTTCCACAGGACTAGCAGAAGCAACAAGCAAGATCTGTCTAAGCAAACATTGCTTCCCTTCGGAGCAGAATTGGATAGGATTTTCATCTTGAAAAGTCAGAGTAAAAGGAGAATCTGCACTTCCACTGCATAGGGATGGAACCATGTAATTCCTGAATCACATCAATTTTAATGAAACTTTTTTACTAGGTCTAGGCAAGAGAGAGACCTCTGACTGCTCCCGAAGAGTTGCTTGCCAATACTCAGGGACTGGCACAGGGTGGGAGGACAGTCAGCTTGAGTTGCTATGGATATGGCAACTGCTTTAATCGCCAGGATCTTTGATCCCTCTGAAATTTTCACTTTCTGGTTTCGCTGCTGGAAGCCCACAAACACAACCTCACTGGCCTTTCTTCCTCTGGAAAGAGCCTGTACACAGCCCCAGTGATAAGAGGGCCTTTCCTAAAAGGTTAGGAGGCAAGGAAATCCCAGACCTTGCTTGGCTTTATCACAGGAGGTTTGTTCCTTTGTGCTCTCATCCAGCACTGAGACAAAAACGGTCAAACACTGACAGGTACAGAGGTCATGCAGGAGATGGGACACCCTTCATCTCTATCTCTTACCCCAAAAGAGACAGCACCAGCCCTGCGTCCCCTCTTCCTACCCTCCCATGGCAGCAAATGCCTTCCCTCCTCTTTCTCTGTCCTACAGCAGCACATTCACATGCACACAGACATGCTCTCTCCGTGCAGAAAGTGCCAGTGTTCCCCTCCCCACCCAGCCTCTCCCACCCTGCCCTGCAGGACGACCACGGCAAAAGTCTCCACCATCCCTGCGGAGGCTCTTCCCCAGGCAGCACCACAGGTGAACCTCCCCACAGAAAGACAGAAGAATGAGCAATGCAACCTGCAGAAGGGGAGTTACATCTGCCATTTGGGGTTACTCACATCTGCCATTTGAATTTACTCACACCTGCCATTTCAATCCCTCACTGAAGGCACTTCGCTGCAGGGAGATGAGGAGCCCAAAAGGACCCATTACTCATTGTATAAATATACTGCTCAGCACTGACATTTTGTACCCTTCAGATTTTGTTTAGCTGGAAATAACAGCCCCCTGGCAAGCTCCTCTTAAGCTTTTGCAGCCTCCATGGCATTTGGTCAGAGCATGTACCTACCTGTGTAATATTTGAGTGCAGGAACTGCAGAACGCTCACAAACAAATTATTTTTCCTATCTGCTAAGCTAATGACTGCTCCTAAAATGCCTATGAGCTCTGAACATTTCCCTTTTTAGTTTTGCCAGCATAATCATATTACAGCCTGACACCCGGCAGTGTAAATGAATCTGTCTTCTTCTATTTTTTTATTTTCCATGCAAATTCCTCAGAAGTCTTTTTTTTTTTCTTTTCCCCCATTTTGTCTTATTAAGCACAGAAAGAGAGAAAAGGCAAAAAACAGATAGGCATTATCACTGCGTGAATCTTTCTGCAAACCGATACTTCTGTTTCTAAATAGATTGAAACCAACAACAAGACCATTTTAGAGGACACGCTCTACAAAGATGTGTCTTTCCCAGAAATACACAGACCTAAGTGCATTGCTTAATGGAAATTCCATAGGAGGCTTTTTTTTTTTTTTTTTTTTTTTTTTTTTTTTTTTTTTTTTGTGGAAGTATGAGTTGAACATTTCAAAAGAAAGCCTGGAAGTGATACTGACTGACAAGCACAGATCATTGAGGGATTGTAGTATTCAAAATATTTACTCCTTGGTTTATGTACTGGGATTTAGTTCTGCATTAAGACCTATATATTCAAAAGGTCAAAAATAAGAAGGTGCTTGTCATGGTCTCCCGATGAGTGCATATCCTTAGAGATAATCCTTAGGAGATTTTCCTAAACTCCACTCATCACTGGAGATGAGTAGAGCCTACACCCCTTCTCTAGAGCCGTGCAAGAATCTGGGTGGTAAACTGCAGATAGTAAGATTTCAGGGGACTCTTTCTGCAGACGACCTCTTGTTCTTGAAGAGCTACCAAAGATTACAGGCATGATAAAAAGCATTTTTCTCTGATCTTCTCTACTACATTTTTATGTCTCACTTTAAAATGAGCAGTTGAAAGGTTTGTTTTATTTATAACTTGTGTTTTTCTATAAAAAAGTGCAGAAATAATTTTGCATTTTCTTGACTGCAGATGAACTGGCAAAACCTTTCACTGAACAGACCTGTATGCTAGTCTCATTCTAAAACCATGGGTCACATTCTGCTCCTTACAACATCAACCAAACCACCACAGATTTGTTCAATGAAACAGAGATTTAGGAGAGCACTGACAGAAAGTAAGTCCTTGCAGATACCCCTCCACAAATTCCTTGCTCATGTATGCTGATAGAGGGAAAAAAGTAAGAGTAAGATTTGTTTCTGCCTGAGAAGTTTCAGTGCTCCCCCCTCAACTGTAGAGTCCCTCACATTAGTGATGACTGTGTGAAGGCCAAGGACAAGCAAAACCAGCTATTCTTGCTCATTTCAGACCTGTTTGTGTCCAGTACTCCATCTCAGACTCCTCATGGTCACAAACAGCTCCAGAAACCTGGCTCTGATATGGATGTCTCTGCAGGACTGACCTGACAGTCTGCATTTTAAGGGCCACATAAGTGAACCCCTCTTCCCCTCCGAAGGAGGAAAAGATGCACCCACAGAGAAACTAAACTCATTTCTGTACTTCTCAGAAGAGAACTCCCTAAAGCACTGATAGTCGCAGCCAAAGAACATAATTTTAACATATAATATGGAGGGGTTTTTTGGCTTTTAATCTAACCACATTTATTATACCAAACAACAAGCTAGTTCTAGTGTTTCAAAGGAGAGCCTAGAAAGACAAAGATGACTCCCAGTGTGCAAAACCCAGCAGCAGGAGAACACTGGCATGGCTATGAACATTTAAATAAAGGGGAACTTCTCTGTTTGCTTAGTCTGTTCAAGGCAGTAAGGAAACAAACATAGCTCAAGTTGTTTAAGAATGGCAGATGCTTATGAAATCCTGTTAAAATGTTTTAAAAACAGCTTGAAAGAGGTACAGAACACAATACAGCAAACGAGAGCATAAGAGCTACTTACAGGACAGCAAAAAGAGGGTGATGAATACCAGCGACACCCAGAAACAACTGGAAAGTGATCTCAATGTCTGGCTTTTCAGCTGACTACAGCAAAACACCAAGGAAATGCTGAACTGTTGCCAAGAAGGAAGATAAACTTGCATACATTTAAAATAAATGAACAGATTACAAATTCACATACAGGAGCACATGCCTTACGGGTAGACTTCTGGACTTCAGCCTTTTCATTCAGATACAGCGTTTTCATTCACTTCTGGTACAAAAATAAATCCTTAACAACAGTGCCATTAAAGGAATTCTCCATCCTCTCATAACGGAAGGCAAGTCTCTCTGCACCAGCAGTGCTGTTACGTTCACCCCAAAGGCGGCAACAGCTGCCTGGACACCGTGTAAGCAACAAGCTGTGGCTGTTCCATGGCATTCTGCTATCCAAACAGAGAACACGTAACTGTGGCATAAAAACTGCTTTCACACTGCTCTAAGATAAATAGTACTTTGCCAACGCATTTTCAGCAAATGTCTACAACAGAGTTTGTATTTCAGCATCTAAACACAGAGAGTTTCACAGCAGACAAGAAAGCTACCTGGAAATAACCACACTGCCTAATTGTGTATTAGTTGGTTTGCATGAAGAACTGACCAGCCTGTAAGAAGAGGGTCATTTAGTATGGCTTCTTGGCAATCTGCCCGATTCTGCCCCCAAAATGCAAAGTACCTTAACGTTCATGGTTCAGGTATGACTTCATCCCCACAGCACGGCTTCAAGAGGGGCCGGCATGAGCTACAGAAGAAAGCCGGTGCTCAAGCTGTGCCAGCAGCTCCAGCTTCCACTGTCTCCACAAAAATAACCTGCCATCACATAACTACCAGAGAAGCAAATTGCCACTGGAAAAACCTCCCTGCTTGTAAAAATCAGAAAGGCTGCAGCAATTTGAAGCCACACACATCTTTTGTGCCGTGTACGTCAGCAGGGCAAAAAAAGGAAAGAAACAATCAAGAAAAATTAACTTCTTGGTTGAGGAAATGATTCAATGTTCTGTACCAAATCAAGGCTGCCTCTATCTGACATTTTTAAATGGTCAGTCATCCACAAGTGGGGGGCTGAGGGGGAGGTGGAGGTTTATTTACCACTGAAAACGTTTCTTCCAACACAGAAGATCCAAGCTGAATAAAACTCAGCTGCTGTAAATCTAAAGCAATCCCACAGGAGTTATGTTTCTCTAGATGTGCACTGGGGCAACTGAGATAGGGGTTCTTATCACAAACTGTTATCATCAGCTGATTACTTATTTACTAGAGTGAAAGAGGGATATTTCAGTAGATGTCAGTGGACACTTAGGTAGCAGAAACAGAAAATAATTTGCCTTCATACATATTCCTTTTCTGTACAGTATCATCTCTATTTCAAATATTTAATGTAGACTGGAAAAGAAGGTCAAAAAGGAAACAATTTGTTTATATGGTTATACTAATTTAGCCTTCAAACAACTTATGTATTAATTTGGGCACAATATGAAACCACATTAAAGTCTACACCAATCTATTCAACAATTCAGTGCTTGGCAAGTATAACCTTTTCTTCCCCATATTCTCTCTTGGATGAACATTCTTTTCACTACCCTTTCGTGCTGAGAAATAATGAAATCACTTCATGAAACACTGTACAAGCTTTGTGAAGGGCTCAGAGAACTCCTGCCTGTTTCACAGGTACTAGTCATAAAAATGCTGCTCCAGAAAGTTATTAGAATATTGAGAACGGCCAGCATTTTGAAGTAGATACGGGTTCATTTCAGAGAGGTTACTGGATTTCAAAATACTTCAAAGTAAGTTGTACCACATTTCAGCTTCCACCTCAAAATTTCTGCTACAGTAGCCAATACAATAAAGACAGCATAAATTTACAGGAAAACCACAATCTTGCCTGAAGCTTTAAGCACCCTGTAAAATTAATTTTCTTCTTGTGCATGTTGGTTATGCCTATTTTATTGGTTTTGCTCAATTAACACCATCCAGAAGAAAATTCAGCGATGCACCTGTCCTTGGCCACTGGTTACAAAATGTGCTTCATTTATTTTAGTATAGTTGGCAAGGCAAAGCAAGAATGGATTTCTAATTAAGAACCAGGATCTGAAGAGTAGTGTGAATACAGAGAGACAGAAAATGTTATCAGTTGCAGAAAGGAGGTGTGTGGTTGTTACCATGCTGATGCTCATAGACAGCTCAGCTGGGGTAATGCAATGGCAACAGCACCATTAGCCCTTATCCCAAGCTGTTGTCTTCCCTTCTATTCCTCCTCCCTTCAGTAAATCATGCCTGGTATCAGCAGGGAAGCATCAATTTGTGAATGTTATCACAAGTTAAAATGCTGTCTTGTTCCAAATCTGTTGCTCACCTGAAGACCAAAGCCCATGCTTTTACTACATTACTGAACAAATTGTTAGTACAGTCAGTGCTTTGAACCACATCCCTAGCCCAGAATGCTTTCTTTGCACACATGCCCTTTCAAACCTGACATTTTGTGTATTGATTTTAGCTGCTTTATAGGTACCTAAGTGCTGAGGAGAGGAAGAAAACAACATGAACATACAAAGCGTCTGTTGATGGGTTTTCTCTACTCTGTTTTGAAGAACAAAAGCATATATATTACACATCTTTGCAGCTCTTCAGGGTTTCTATCAGCTAAAGGATAGATTTTTCTGAACAGTTACTGCAGCTTCCAAAACTGTGACTTAGAAATCAAACTTTCACACTTAGTAGTTTGGTAAGTGGCTTGGTGCCACATAAACTAATGATCTAAGAGCTTCCTAATATGCAGCAGGATGCTTTAAGGAAAGTTTGTCCATTACATATGCAAGGACAGGTTATTTGCTGTAAACTTGGATAAACTTTGTTGGTCTAGCAGCAATGAGAGCATTCAGAGTCTCCTAAATAACATACTTAGGTTGTGTAAAGTCCACCCTGGCATGTCATAATTCATTAAGTCACTTTTGCATTTCAAGAAATTTATTTTTCAGATAATACTTCTGAGACTCTTACTTGCTGACTTTTTCCACAAAAAGAAGTTCTATTTATTAATTTGTTAACATATGAATTAAGTATTCTGAACTTGAATTTAGTGCGTTTGAGAAGCTCCGTTAAGTCTTTTTATAGACCAACCAAGCTATCTTGTATGAAATTTTTAAAGAAATAAAAATTAGACCATGAAATATATTATTGGATTGATGTCCAGAATGTTCTTAGGTTAATAAAACACATATAAAAGCATTTCAGAGTATTTGTAACATGCATTTATTTTGTATTATTAGGTATGGACATCCCTACACAGATGTCTGAGGAGATATGTCATCCAGTTTCTTGTCTCTCTGAATGCTCTTGCCATAGCCATTAAGGTGAGATGACTAGTGATGAAAATAAGTTCTCAGAATTTCACTGGATATGAAACTGAGGTCATCCTACAACTGATAAACCCACACTTTTCTCCAAAGTCAATAAAGGTAGAGTTAAGCCCAGTGCAAGTAGCCACTTGCAAAGTAAAACTTTTTGTGGACTGTCGTGATGAAGGCCCACTACTGTCCCTGGAACTCTTACTGCTTCTTTTCTTGTTTCACACACCACAATTCTTCACAGCATCTGGGACTGGATTTTCTTTATTCTTCAGCCAAGAACATGTCTATGTATGACAGGTGGCATGACACCTTTGCTTGAGGTAGCAGATCTGCAAAGTACAGAGAAGCCAACTGCAGAACTAGATGCCAAAATTTCTTCTCCCAAGTTGGACACTTCAGAAAATTACTTCAACCTACAAATTTCATATATGAAAGAACAGCCACCTGGAACTAACCAACAGGTAACACCTGGGAGAAGGGCCTGCCTAGGGATCCCACCCATCACAGACTTTGTCCTGCTCTGGGCTGCCAGGCAGCACCTGCATGTACTCCCTGTTTACTTCAGCTGATAAAGAAATCATCACTTGTGCAATGACTCCTTCAAATCACCAGGCATGGTGATTCTTCCTTTTGAAAACATGCCCAGAGGAATATCTTGTGATTTGAAGAAAAACTGCATAGAGCTACTGTCTCCTAGGTGAATGCTTTGATCCCCAGGGAAGAAATTAAGTTGAGCAATAGCACTTTCCACTGTGCAGAAGTATTGTAACTGAAATTCTGCTCTTTTGATGTCAACTCAAGCTTTGCCCTAGTCTTTACGCTTTAACCTCTAAGGCAATGTTTTCACTGAGGGAAAAAAAACAACCGTGTCACAAAAACTGGGGGTCAGGACTGGCATTTGTCAGGCCACCACTTGAAATACAAAGGAAAAATATTATTCTTGTAACCTAAAGAAACCTGCTTCTGTAATTTATATAGTGACTATTCCTTATACTAGAAGAGGCCTTGGAACCAGACCAACATTCAGAGCTTCCCCATTTCCAGCTGCGTACTGTAACGACTGTGCTTGTTTTCTCCCCATAAGCCATGCATTCTTACCTGTCCTTTCCTACAATTAGCTCCAGCTAAATCTGGAAGCTAAAAACTGTCAGAAGCACAGAGCTTTTAGAAAGGCTTAAACCAAACATGAGCAAAACCCAAACAAAATCAAACCAAAACACCATATGTTTATTTAAGTAAGACTTGACACTAATAACATTGACTATGCTGCAAGGAACTGCTGAGCGTTTCTCTGAAAGAATATTTTCCTTGTACTGCCAACATTACATTACCAAAATACTGATAAAGCACTAAAAAAGACCCCAACAAGACACTGTTCTCTTGGGGACAAGAGTGGCAAAACATCTTAGGACATTTACATGCCTCTTGCAATTGGAAGTGAATGAGATCAATCACAACACAGACCTGCTGGTCTGATGACAGGACAGTTGTAATTGCCTCTCTTTTTACATGCTATGTTAACTCACCACAACTAATAGTTTGATTTTTCTGATCTCCCTGGGGGAATGGTTATTAGAATTTATCCCTGCCAATGAGGAGTTACCACACCTATAAAGAAAGTAACAGCATTGAAAGAAAGTTGAAGAGTCAGTTTTCAATTGTTTGTATTATTTGCATATACCAAACTCAGACAGTGATTATTTACACTGGAAAGAGTTACTAGACAGGTTTAATACAACTATACTGAGGAAAAAAACCCTGTGCCTCTTGCCAGCCTTTGGTGAAGTTTAAGTTCATGCCATACGTTTGTGAGGAATACTGGAGTTAGAATTCTGAAAATGCTAAAGGAGGTCAGTGTAAACTGTTAGACACACACAGTTCTAGAGCTAAGGAGACCACTAACATGTCCAAAACAAGCAGAAGTTATTTATGTAATTATTTTGGACCCTCTGGGCACCAATTTTTGTGTTTATTGTGTGTCTCCTACTGTCACCTCAGTCCCCAAACACTGATAAGCTGCACCAAGTTCAAGAGCTGGATCATCACATAGTGAGGCCTGAACTGATGCCAACGCAGACTTCATCTTCATCATACATCACAAAATGCCCCTTGTTTTATTGCCCTCACCAAATAGAAAGCTGATTTACCCAGGTTCTGAAAAGCCTTGCTCACATGGATTTTTTGGAGAGAAGTTCTCAGGCACATCCCAAGTTAATCACTGAATTTGAAGTTAGTGAATTCTGCAACTGCTAAGAAAACAGTGATGACCAGTTCTCAAGGTAGATGAAATGAAGTGACTTTTGATAGGCAAACTTATCATTCGACCCCTGTGTCAACCCAAGGCCCTGTGTTCTCTGGGAGAGACTCTTTGCTCTCCTTATTGTGAGCCAATCTAGCAAGTTTCCTCTTCAAAGTAACATTTTTAGGGAAAAAAATGTAATACCAAACATTCGACAGTGGGCAAAAAAAGAAGTGTTCTTGTTATATATTTTAACACAATTTTAGAAAATATATACATCATTAATCCCCATTAGAAATTTGACCTCAGAGTCCTTTCAATTTTAGGAAAGAAAATAAATTCTAGAATTTTCCTAGCATTATTTCAGATTTATTATTAAGTCATTATTTCAGACTACTTCTAGGCACACTTAAGATGATGTCTTTGTATCTGCCCATTCTGTATGAATCCCAACTCTGCTGCTGAAGAAAAGCATGAGCTTTCTGAGCTCTTCTCAACGTCAGCTGAGGAGAAGGGAACAAGTAATATAATTAGGAAGACTACAGAGTAGTTCTACTTTATTCTGTTTAGTCTGCTAAAAAAGAGTTCTGCATATAAAAATGAATTAGGGTCACTGCTTCTGGGACAACTAAAAAAAAACCTATTTAAATCAAAGCAAGGAATCCTGCTTGACTTTGCTGAATGCTTTCTGAACAGATGGGGTGCATGAGACATGAAGAAAGGCCTGTGAGGAAGCAGACTTTGGTGGCTTCTCAAAGGCCACGATACACTGATGCTTGCTTCAGAATATCAATACCGATAATTTAAGAATAGACTGAAATGTCCGTATCCTGAAAAAAAGAAAAGAACAATCAACTTTTTCATGGTGAAAACAAGTTAATAAAACAGTTCTTCAGATGGGAGTAAATGGATGACGCAGTCAGGTAGAAATCAGTAACTTAAACTTCAGCATTGGTCATAACCATCTTCTTCCCCAAGTAGATTTACAAGGCCACAGAGACAGACTGGCATAAGTTTGAACTCTGGTACAGAATCAGTCAAGGTGTTGACTGGGTGTGAAACATGTTTTACACTTTTCTCAGGCAAGAAGTCACTCAGTCTCTCACCAATGACACCTGGTTTTGCTGTATGTGGTTTAATTCTCTTTTTTCCATCTGTCTTTTGCCTAAATAAACATGTATCCACTGTCTTTGGCTCATTTCCTGCTCCCGCTCCCAGAAATTGCTCCACTTTATTTTGGACCCTGAATACAAGTTCTTTGAACTTGCTTGAGGCCTGGAACACTAGACAGTATTATTTCTTCATTTGCTGAAGCAGAAAAACCCTTCAATTTTGTGACACTAAAATACCTCAGCTAAGTGTTGGAATTCTGTTCTGCCTTCCTGCTAATTACTGCTATGGCTTCTTGCCAGCCACCATTTTGAAAAGTCAAATATCAGCTTCCAGATGAGCAGCAATGTGAAAGACAACAAAGAATCATTCTAAATAAAATATATGGCAGCATGAAAAGAAAGTAAACGTTTTCTTGCTGAGACAGCTGCCTAAAAGTCCTGGCTAAGCAACTCTCTTCTGACGACAAGGTAGGGTTTTGTCAAAATGGGAGTTTGCCCACATCCCAAAACCAGCACACTTTTCATCACGTCAAGGTTCACTTGGTGGAGAACAGCAGTGCTGCATTGCTTGTAGGTCTCTGAGAGCGGGACAGGAGGAGGTGACTGTGACAGAGCCAGAAGCAGAGGACAAATCAAGGCTGAAAACTCAGTGTTGGAAAATCATAGAATAATTCAGGTTGGAAATGACCTCAGGAGGTCATCTACTCCAGCCTCCTACTCAAAGCAGAGTCAATAGCTAATTCAGATCACACTTCTCAGGGATTTGTTCTTTCAGCTATTGAATATTTTCAAGGATAGAAACTCTACAACCTCTCTGCGCCAGGGTTTCACTGTCATCATGAAGAAAAGGCTCTTCCTTACCTCAGGTCTGAATCTGTCCTGTTCTAGTTCATAACCATAGTCTCTCATAACCATAGTCTCTTGCTCTCCTGCTGTGCAATTCTGTAAAGAGCCTGGCTCCACCTTCTCAGCAACATAAGGGAAGGCCAGTCATAGGTCCTCCTGAGTGTTCTCCAAGCTGAACAAGTCCCAGTCCCTCATTGTCTCCTCAAGTGTTCCTTCCTGACCAACTCCTGCTCCAGTTTATCAATATCCTTTTGGTAAGGCAGAAGCAAAACTGGACAATCTTCCATTAATGGTCTAATGAGTGCTGCCCAGGGTGTTGTTATGCCTTCCTTGGTGAGTAGTTTAGCTTGCTGTGGGCAATGCACAGAGCAGGGTAAGGTGGTTACAGTTACCAAGAGGTTTTAGGTTGAGCTGCTCACCCTGACAGGTGTGCAAAAGATGGGGAACTATCCACTGATACGGCAGGAATCTGTATTCTAAGAGCCTCCATGTTTTGGAAACTGGGCATGGTGACAGATTTCCAGTTCGGCTGTGAGACATATAGAACAGAGCATGTGGTACTCCAAATCAGGCATCAAAAATCAGCTTTTTTATTCTGAATAGGGCTGGCACCGAGTCTGGTTTCCAGATGGTTTTCTGTTGTGTGTTTCTGTTGCTTAGAGGAACACAGCAAAAGCACAAGGGGAAGCCGTTCCCCACAAAAAAGGAAGGAATCAGGAAAACAGAAGTAAAACCACAAAGAACGAGTCAATAATTAGTAAATTACATCACTTTCCGTGTCACTTTTCTCCAGTAAGAAACCAGCCATGGAAGCTCTCACTTTTATGCCAAACAATTCAGTGTCTGATTCTGTTGTCTGTAGTAGCTTTGGCTAGCATTTTCCAGTCTTATTTATACAGTTAGATGCAAAGCAACCCATTATAATGCTTGTTATTTATTAAAAAATGTGGTGTTTGAAAGGACAGATGCTCTTGTTTACCATCCCTTCAGATTTCAGTCAGTCTTCGTATCAGTGTTTATGCTCTACGCTATACAAAGTCAGACTTCTTTTGTTCTTTATTTGCTTTTGATATTTAATTTTTTGAACTCCTCAATGACTGCATTAGGGTCTGGTTTAGCTGTTTCTATATTTGGAAATTTTCCTTACAGCTCACTGATTGCACATTCATTTATAGATCTAATTAAAAGCCAATGGGAAATTTCAGTTTAAGAATTTGAACCCTGGAGTAGCTGTGGCTCCCAGCACAGCTGCAGGGCACATACTTAATACAGTGGGGACATGACAAAGTTGACCTGAAGGACTTCTAACTACACTCACCTTCAACTATCTGTAGGTGTTCCATTTATTTGCTTTATTAGAGCCCACTTATTACCTAGCGAAAGACAACTCAAATACAATAGAGGATAATGTCAAATCAATAAACTGAAGCACACAACACAATCAAATGTCATTTGAAATCCAAGTTGTAGCACTACACACCATTGTACTGCATAGCTCCAGTACACAGGAGCACTCGATTGCATGTCCAGTTTTCATAGCTGCATCCTTAAAAACAAATTCTTAAGCACTCTGTACAACTGGGGCCATAAATACGTATTTCATCTTATTTTCTAATTTAATCTTTCAAAATAGCAGTTGGAGGCTCAAGAGAGACTACCATGGCACAGAAGGTCCAAATGTTCAACTTTCTGTTCTTAACTCTGCACAGTACTGAGCACTGCTGACATCTACAATTTTCTGCCTCTGCTGGGGAGAGGTAAAGCTATTTAGCAACTTAAAGGATCGAGCCCTATTAAAATTACAGAAATGTGAAAGACTTCATCAGAAAAGTTTATTTCCTTGGGGAAATTTTCTTTTCTAACAGTAAGACTTTTCCCTGCCGTCTGATCTCCTGTAACACACTGGATTGTTCTTGTAGGGCTATTTTGCTGCTGTGGTCTTTGAACACAGGCCCTCTGAGGAGACCAACAGAGCAAAGATACAACAAGTTACCAAAAACAGGGTTCCCAGGATACCATCCTGCCTAAGGGCATCCATAGGAGCCTGAGGCTGGGTTGCTGCTAAGAAGAGGTAGCTAGGATATAGAGGAATTGGGGCAGGATGCACAATAGCCTCTAACTTTACTGCTCTTTCAGCCTTTGCCTCTTGACCTTCAACCCATCTTACAGTTTCCTCACTCCTTACCAACTTTTCTCTTTGCTTTCCATCTTACTGATGAAAAATTCAAGGTAATAAATAAGCTTTATGTTCTTACTACTTTTTTGTGTCAACTACGACTTACTTGGCTTGAAGCAGAAACCCAGATATCTACAGACTGCAGCAGACAAAATGGCCAACTACCTTTGCACGGACATAAGCAGTGTATGGAAAGAGGGGCACCTGTGTCCCTGACCCTGCAGAAGCAAAAGAACAAGTGTAGCGTTACTGCCAGCTGCACTGTAAAAAGGCAAATGTGTGGTTGCAGCATTAGGACCCATGAAATACAAGGGTCAGCAAGCAGCATTTTGAAGGGTAATGCAATTTTAATCCCTGGTCAGAGATTTGCCAAAGGTGGAGAAGGCACTTCAGGCTTGCCACTGTCTGCAGTACAGCCACACAGATGCCAGCGTGTCAGTGAAACACCTTTTTTCACGTGCCCAAGCACAAGGCAGACACAAGCAGAGCCACATAGGCACAGCAGAGCTCCAATCAGCTTCATCTGCTGGCCTGAGATCAGAAAGGGCCACAGACTCAAATAGAGCCAGGGAAGAAGTGTAGCTAAAAGGATTTAGTCTTTCCCATTATGTTGTAAAATCCATTGTGCCTGTTTGTCACATGGAAAGGGAGAGAGGAAAGAAATCTCCCCCAAACATCATTATACAATCTTCTGTGGCTTGCAGTCACAAATCAGCACATTCAGAGACAGACCTGAGCAAGGCTACAGCTTATTTCTGTGCAGGCTATCATACTGTGCACAGGATTTTTAAAGCACAATTATAGCTTCTGACATCCTACCTAAAGGAGTGGAGTGGTCACCATGGTAACACCTGCATCACATGGCAGTGAACACCTGATACCAATCAATCTTGAAAACATCTTTTTAAAGAAACAGCCTCCTGGAAAACTGCAAATGGAGATTTCTTGCTGAAACTAAGAAGATGCTCTCTTATAACAAAAATGAAAGTTTTACCTTACCATCTTTTCATCTGACTCCCCCTCCATACAATCCTATTCTGTATCAGTTTAGAAAAGTGATAGAAAATTAAAAAAGGCAATGGTTCTGTGTTGAGAAGAGTGGCAAACATCATAGTACAGCTGGTATATAAATGATACCTTGCATTTTTTCCCCAGAGCATGAACTGTGGCTTCTGAGAATAAGGCCATGCTCTGGCTGCTAAAACAAAATGTAGTAGTATGTAGTGCTCTTCCACCTTCCCAGGACAACAGATTTCCCTCAAATGTTAAAAAAACCCAGAAATTTCATCAGCTTCTTTCTCCCTTTTTGCTTTCCAAATCTGCAATTCGATTTCATTGACTGGATTTGTATTCCTTTGTGGAGGTATAAGAAGAAAAATATGTTTAAGGAAGTGATGTTTGCACACAGCTTGGCATGTGGCTTTCTGAAGTACATTCTGCCACCAGGCCTCTAGACACATCCAGTAGCCAAAGAGCAGATGTAGTTGCTAAAGTCTCCGTGGTTTTTGGCAGGTTGTTTTTTTTTTCAGCTCAGTTCCAGCCCACCAGGCTTTGGGTGGGTTCTCTGTGCTGTGACTGCTCCTCTGCCTCTTTCAACAGTCTACCGCCTCCTGTTATCCCAGTAAGGACAAATAATCCCAGAAAATACCTCATGCACAAAGTTCAACCAGTCTCAGCAGTATTTCCAACATAGTCTTTCTATTTCCTATTTAATTCTATCTCAAGTTACTGCTACTTCCATTATTTGAAAGTCTGCTTCTTAATTTTCCTTTGAAAAAGACTGTTTCTTTTCAGATGGCTTCCATCTTTGTCATCTTCCATTCTCTCTACATTCCCTTTTTCAAGTAATTCAGAGCTATAAGCATCTATTCTGACAGTGCCTCTCCTTTACTAAATGTGACTTCAGAAAAGGAGAGTCACTGAATCTGCAAATACCATTGACTGACAAAAGCTGGATATCCAACTGCCATAGAACCAGTAAAAATATGCACAGAAATTCTTTCAGCATCATGGAGATGTGTGGAAAAACAGCAGCAGTAGACACCACATGAGTCCAAGGAGGCAACGAGACATCCGTTCATGGTTACCAAAGTCACCAGAACAGGCGCCCCTCTGCCACGCCCTCCTCACTACTGAGCAGCCACAACAGACTGTGTGCACATGAACTGCTACCACAGGTTGTTTGAGCTCATGTCTACACTGTACACAAAAACTGATTAGGAAAATGCTTCCAAAACTTATTGCCAGAGTTCTGGTTATATCCAGAACTAACTGCTGAACTCATCAGATGGCCACTTCGAAAAAAGGCGTGACTACTGCTGTTCAAGAAGAGTGCTATCAGGATTTTTCTGACAAAGGCAGTGCACTAACTGGGTGGTTACGATATATATGTCACTTTGCGTGTATCCGACTGAAATGTCAAATCATACTTGTTTAGCTCAGGTAGGTAAAAAAATCCAGTTGTCTCCCATTTTAGTATAATATTGGCCTCTACCTACAGGTGTGTTTCAGGAGAAAAGCAAGGCATGTTGCTTTGAAGCAAGAAAAATAAAGGGAATTGATGATATGGAAAATTTGTGGCCATTGTTCTCTGCCCTCAGTATGTTATGCAAATAACTCCCAGCAGCTGTACCAGGTATTTATACTGTTTGTGACGCTCTACAAGTCAGAACTAGCTGTCATGCAGTCTTGTTATATATGAGGAAGTCCACCTTTAAATCTGCTTTTATAGTCTGGAAGTTGCATTTATTCAGCTGTGGTTCTGACGTGTGTCTCACAGTAAATGGCATTATTGGTCAACAGGGAAACAGACTCCAACGATAGAAATATAATGCTCCAAAAATCAAAATTAAGGAGTCATAACAGTGTATTGGGTTTTAATCTGTGTCAAGGCCCAGTGATGGTTTTTTAACTGCACATAATCAACGACAGAAGAGAGCTATTTATTCCATTGATTTTGGCCAGAATCAGAAACCATACTTTGACTATGTCCAGTATCTTTTGCAAAGGTAAGTGGCAAGGGAATATCAGGCAACTGCAAGAGAGTCGTTGCAGCAATTGAGAACACTCTTGTGGCTTCCTGTGTTTTATCAGCCTGTAAGAAAGTTCTCAAAACCTCCCCTTCCCAAATCCTTGGTTTAAAGACAACAACATAATCCATGCAATGAAATGCACAAATGCAGTCTACCCTCTTTCTGAAAGAACACTGTCGTAAATAACTAATTAACTATGCACTTCAGCCTGGCAGCTGAACCTTATACTTGCCACCACAAAACGATGATTCATATGTTTACTATATCCATTTAAAAATGAAGGGTCAGCACAAAAAATAGCAGTGAGGGTCAAAACTGCCATGAATATTTTCATTACCTTCTCTATCAGGTTTACATATGCTTTTGCTGACAGGAAGATCACAAATCTTTCACCTCTGTGCAGCCGACTCATCAGAGCTGCAGGAGGTGTCAGTACTGCAAGTTTTCAAATGTATGCTAAACTGATGGTTTCTGATAAGGCTGCTACTATCCATATGTGTATGAACTTCAAATACCATATTCCAGACTGTGAACATGGCATTGTAGGCTGGTGTTCATTTTTTAGTGCCCCCTTAGGAATATAATCTTTGTGTAGGCACATCTATACTGGGAGCCTTTTTTATCCCTTGATGCTGTGCAGTAGAAATAGCTAATAAATATCTTGCTAAAGAGTTATTTATCCAAGTACAAACACAAACCCACTAGATTTAATAATATATTTTCCTTTTGCAATAGTGTAAAATAGTAGTGAAATAAAAACAACTTGATAAAAATTTGATCCAAAAAGAGAAAACAGGATCAGAACAGCAGAGCCCTCAAGCAAAACAAGTCAGACAGTTTGCCTTTCAAGTTCCCCTTTCATATTCAGACTTCCATCCCTGGCACCTTTACCCTACGGTAAAGGTTTTTTTCCCTAGTCCAGTTACAATTTCTGATAGTATCAGTACTATCACTCAGACACATATGCTGTCTTTTTTTCTCCTCCTTTCAGTGTCTCAAAAAGCAAGAGGCAAAGATAAAGCCTGGATTCTCTAACAGGGTTTTTCTTCACACTGTGATTAATGAGGTTAATGTGCTTTACTGAATTCTCACTCAAAACCATCAAAAACCAACATCCCTCTAAAGCAGTGTGGAAGAAAGGCACCAGTTCACGTCCTTGCTGCTGGCAGCATGGCCTGAAATTGCTTAAAAAGGCTCAAAAACATTTGGAGACAGAGGGTCTGCCCTACTCCTTGTACTTCCCTGTGAATTCCTTTAGACATAAACCATTGACCAAGCCTGGGACCAAGATTGGACTCAGCTGCACCAATGCTCCAACAGGAATTTAGAAAGCAAGGGGGGCCTCTTAGAACCTAATGACTCATTGGGATTATATCCCTTACCTTTTACACCTTTATCCTTTTCCATCCTTATTCTCCATGTAAATAATTTAAAATTTGGTTCTAATCCAAGTTTGCTCTGTGTGCTTTGTCTGTGTAGTGAGTCATAGAATGAAGCTTGCCATAGGACTTTGTCAAGATGCACCTTCACAAACTCAGATGAAACCCGCTGCTGCTATTACCTTTGGCAGTGATTCCTTAAGTGACCCAAACCACTCATCTGTGGCAGTCTCCTAAGAGAGAATTCATGGTAACTGTTGCCTCACTCTGCCTTCAGGTGAGTTTCCATCTGTGTTAGGAGCAGCCTCCTAAGTGCTGACCTCTGCTAAGAGGCATTTTATGCCAGTTGTTGAGAGGCACATGATTACTGGCTGAATTCAGCTCCACTGCAGGGGAGGGACCAAACTTCAGCCTACAGACAAACCCTTCCCCTTATGCTTCCTGTTTCCATTACTGCAATTAAAGCATTGTATGTACAAGGCAAACTTGCTCTTTCTTCTGAATTACACAAATATGGCACCAGTTTAGACTGTGCATTGTGTAATTGTATTGATCTGCAGCACTATTTCCCCACTTCAGTGTGGTGCCCACAGTCTGAAGGCTTTGAAGCAAACAAAGGTGTATATGTTGAAGAAATAAAGATGTGATGTTAAGGTGGATTGAATACTTTATCCAACTCATGCTTACATCAGGGGGAACATTTCCAGGATCTTAAATGCAGGACAGGGCTCAAAGAGGGGGATTTTGTACAGGTTTGGACTAGCAGCAAGGAATTCTGCCTTGTGTGAAGCATCTTTGAAACCCAAGAGGATGCACACTTAATCCTCCTCACACAGCCTGTGCTATACATGAAGGATATTGGCAGGCACGATTTCCGCATTGTAAACTCATATTTGAGGAGTTTATCTCTAAAAAATGGATGGAGCTTATCAATTTGCACATTCTTACCATTCCCATTCACAGAGACAGGTGGGTTCTACATCCAAATGGATACTGGAGGTCAATTCAATTTCTGAACCCATGTTGCAAATATTAAGCTGAACAACTTATGCCATAGGCATCATCTGCAGTGAAATATGTAAAAAAAATGACATTTCATGAGTTCTTTTATCAAGGTTAAAAGAAGTCTATAGCTACTCAGTAGGTTATCTTATTCTGAAGCCACATCTGCTTACAGTTACAGTTATTTCCTCTACCAGTAACTTGCATAAGGACATTCTACTACTTTCAAAAGAAATTTCACAGATGCAGGGAAAAAAACCCCAAACTTTCCATACCCAGTGTGATTAATACTTATCGACAAGCATTTAAAACTCTAAATCTGTTCTAAACATTCAGGAATGAGCAATAAATGACGATTGTTTTCGGCAGCAGAAAAAGTTTTTTAAAAACAAATCTGTCTGTATTAATGAGGCTTAATTAAGCAAATTTCCCTTAACAGCCCTGGCTGAATTATTTACTCATTTGCAGAACTGCAAAGTATCTGCACTTCTCAACTGGAATTTCTAAGAATTTAAGTTAAATGATAGAGTGTAAAAATAATCTGTTGTAATTAGGCTTGAAGCATTAATTACACAAGTTAATATACATTTTCTTCAGATCTTCATATACAACACTGAGGAACTCTGCTGTCCTCAACAGGAGAGCAGAGTTCCCGTTTCTTCCAGAGTTGTGACTAGTTCCTGTTTCATTCTTTTCTTCTGAGAGATCTCAATGTAAACCATTGGTACAATCAATAGACAGATCATCTGGGGGGTGTTCACTGCACATACACCCCTTCTCACCTCACAGTATTTCTGTGTGTGCTGAGAGGCACAGGAGCAAGGCTTTTGCCTTCAAAACTGCTTAGCCTGCAAGGCACTGGCAAAATCTCTACATACCTGAAATGGAGAAGAAAGCAATGGCTACAGCTGTGGTAGTGACAAGAAGAGAGCTCCACCAGCTTGCAGAGGGTGATGATGAGACAACAGTAACATCCAAAAGAGAGGTGAAATACGGCAGCAATAAGCCTTTGTTTTAGGAAGATTGTGCTATCATTCCAGATGTCCTGTCACTTGGCCAGGATGTCTATCAGAAACCAACACTCTGCAAAATGCACACACCTCCACAGATTTATGGTTTGCTTTCCATTACACATAATCTTAGTATTTCAAATATCCACAGAATTAAAAGGCAACAAATATCAATTGTTTCCAAGATAGAACCTGCTTGATGCCATGAAGGTGGCTTCAGGGAGAAATTTCTGGATGTCTCTGGCAAACCTACCCTGGATTTGAAAACTATGTTCAATCGAAAGAGCTGAGTAAGAGGTTCAGGAGGTAATTGATAATGTTGAGGACGTCATAAGAAACCTGAAGGAAGCAAAATCTATCAACAGCTGTTAAACACAAAAATACTATGTCTCACTCAAGTAACCCATGAGCTGCTGAGCACAGGACACATGGAGACTATACAGTGGGGAGTGTGTTCACAGTGCTTTCCCTTATTTTTGACCTCTCTCAGCAACAAGACACTATGCACTAGATACCCATTTGATAAGAAGCAGCTCAACTGTTCTTAACTGCTCTGGACAAAAATAGAGAAACAAAGTCACCACAAATGAAATCCCCATCATGTTGGTTCTAACAAGAGTGACTTCCCTTCCTTCCAATACCAAAAAGAAGTCCAAGTCATTTAGTCAACACTGGTTTAAGAAAACCCATTCCTTTCTGTGACAAGGCAGAACATCAAGTTTCTAACAAAGTGAAGACTACAAAAAAGCATTTTCAGTTTTGATTTCAACCTCCAGAAGCTGGTGTGTGAGATAACTTCCAACCAGCCCCACAATCAACAATCTCCTGAAGAGGGGAAGGAGTATTCTCTCCTATGGCAAGGAAAAGTCAAATGTGTCTGCTGATCTTGGAGAAGTAGAAATCAGAATCTGAAAGTGGAAAATTACAAGGGTATTTTGTGCTAATAAGACATCAGCTTTCTGATGAAAATGGGAAAGGACCTTATTAACTGTTCATTCAGTTTAGACTTTTTTTTTATTTCAAAGAAGCATTAGACAATGAAAAAGCACTGTAAAGACTGAAAGAGCTCAATCAGAAAAAAACCTAAGATTATCAATTTTGTCTTCCTATTGAAATTGTGTTACCCCTCCACTTGTGCTGAATTCTGCTTGAATCATAAAATGGAAAGTTTCACAGTGAACAAATAGATGAACACACAGTTTTTTTCCATACTGATCTCCCTGTAAGCCCAGCAACTCTGGGCTGGTGGCTGCAGAGGCAGCCCTGCCGTGCTGCAGAGTGTCCTTCTGGAAGGGCACCAACAGAAGTAACTAACCCCTGTAACAGTGCTCTTTAAAGCAAGGTGATGATGAGGAAATTTAAAAGCCAAGTGTCTCAAAGAATCAACCCCTGCTGTCCTGTCTACAGAGACATCTCTGACATTGGGCAGTCAGGAGATGACAATTTATGTGATGTTTCTACCATTAATAAAGCCATCAGCATAGATGTGAGAGCTGAAGTCAGCAGTTCCAAAACTAAATCCCTCTTTGAAACCTATGACGAGAAGGAAAAGGGGTCAGAAGCCCAGACAGACCCCAGCTGCAGGTTATGGACACTTGCCAATGTTTAACTAAAGCAATATGCTCTCACACCAGGGCTCTCCAAGGGCTGAATGGCATTTGGAGGTGAGGGGAAGGCGGTCCCAGGGAAGACAATGAATCGTATCTGATCTCTAGAGATGCAGAGGGACAGAAGAAGTGGGAAAGGGCTTTCTTCAGTCTTTATTCTTGCTCTGTGCAGGCCAGACACAACTGCAGCCCAAGAGGTTCCCTGAGGGCTAGGATTGCACATCTTAGCCCTCCTTGGAACAACAGCATCTCTGCAAAGAGCAGGAGGACACCAGGAAACATTAAACCCCAATCCTAACCTCTGCATACTCCATGACAGCTTCATGCAGTAAATAGGGGTTTTACAAGTGCTTTGCAATCCTCCCTGCAAGATTCCTTGCTGCTATCAGTAGGGGAATGACATTTTATATATCATGAAAACATGGTATTTATATCTGCATGTAGCAAATAACAAGATGCATAACTGATATTAATGGCAGATAACCACGAAGCCTTGATGAAAAGCCTCAGGAGAAGTGTCTTTAAACCCTACTGTCCTATGTTCAAATTCACTGCTGAACCCACCATTCATTTTCCCCTCTCTAATTCCATGTCACATTGTCACTGCACTTTCTCCTGCCTTGTCCCCACACAAAGTGTCCTGCACAAGAACATCCGTGTCTGTTAGCACAAGGGTATCCATCGGGCAGGCTCTGTAATTGCATTTGCTAATGCTTCTTTTCACCCAACAGGCTGTGACTGACCATGTGATATTCCACGTGTAGTGTCACGGAGATCAAACCTGAAATAAAACTATGGAAGAAAGCCTTGGCTCACATGGATGTCAGCTGAAGGTCACCTCCAGACTCAGTGTGCTGTGACACCAAACCTCAGGCAATGTGGTGGTGTTCTTGCTCTTCTCTCTGCTGTATATATACACCATTGAAATGATGGGAGACTGTCTACCTGGGCAGCTTTTAGCAGCCTGCAGTGAACATAATTCTGATATTAATTTACCAGGTGTTTTTCCTAGTCCATCTCTGTCAGGTAGGCACAGCAACAACGCTCCCTCTGTTCATTCCAGGAATGAATTCTTCCCTTCACCTCTACTGAGGAAAAAGATGAATGCACTTATGCTTATTCTGAGCACAGTTCAGTGCTCTACACAAGGATATGGTCAGGCCACACATCAATTAACCATGCAGCTTTACAGCAACAAACAGGCAGATCTATAGATTTTTTAATTGCCCTTGGTATGGAGGACATCTCCCAAAAAAATAGTAGGGCCAGTGTACCACTGTGCTGCAGAGATCCATCTGAGAGGCTGCTGTAGCCAGGCATGATCTCGAACAGATGTTCTGATATATATCAGAAGCCAAATTCACCCTCATTTACCTTCAACTTCCGCAAGGCAGAGAGGCACCAACACAAAACTCTACCCTTCAAGTCCTGGGCGGTCCATTCTTCAGGTCTTGATGAGTTGTGGGTCTAAGCTGACTAAAAATACCCTGTGAGGCAGGAAACTGTTCTTTTGAGAGCTGATAAAAAGTTTTCCTAAGGATGCACTGCTTCCAAACAAATGCATAAAACCCCTCTGGAACAGAAATAGGGCAGGATACATCTCACAGAAATGAAAAGACACATGGCATAGGGCCTCAAGATTCCCTGTATTCAGCCAGGTTCCTTTAGAAGTTTTATTCAACATCATAAAAATACTCATGCATAACAATTCTAGCATGTCCATTCCCACTGAAGGATGTCCCAGCTCTACAGCCAAATTCTCATACAATGCTCTGAGTTTTCTCTCTTTGTCCTTAGTATTGTTTTGCTTCTCCAAAGAATCCTCAGAGCAGCATGAAGGAGATACCAGGTATTTAGCAAAACCATCATGTCTGTTAGTAGCACAAAAGTTACCCTGCCCCAAATAGAATCAGTCAGGGGTTTGTACCTAACCCTCTTCCTGCCACATGCTCTTAGGAGACATCAGTTAACTAGTCCTACACCATCCTCTCAGTTCTCGTGGCCATGGACTTTGATGTGCTAATACTTGATTCTTTAGAGATGTGTGCTTTGAATACATCTGGGAGCTGACCATCAAAATACTTAACATATATATGAAAATTGTATCTACATGAAGAAAAGGAAGTAACTTCTACAAATAAACTGCTCTCCTGAAATTTGAGTACCAGATATCAAAACCTGACAGACACAAAGTAACCTAGTCAAAAGAGAGTGAACAGCAAATTCACACTCTTTAGTCCTTTACACACTCAAAGTCCTTTACTAGTGCAAGTGGCAATTTTATCTGAAACTGTAAATGACTATAAAAAGAACACTCAAAGTCAGGATTTACTAATAGCCTTTCTGAGATTTCATTCAACAAGAAAATGTGCTGAACCTACATATCCAAAGCTGCATTTAGTAGAGTGTGGTTTCAGATTGCTTCCAAAGTGACCTGAAATAGTTGAATGGACCTGGAGTCAGGGGCTGTAGGGAAAAACAAGCTGAATGAGAAAAACATTGCCCAGTCCGTGCAATGGCAGTCCCCTTGCCCTGTGCAGCATGTCAGTAAACGTTTCTGTGATCATAAACTTTTCACAATGAATTTCTATTATCACATGGTAGACTAAATCCAGGGCACATCACTCATTTGTCTCACTAGAGGACATGAACTGCTCAGTCTTTCAAGAAGCCTCCCTGGTGACACAGTTATCCCTTTTGTGCTTTGAAGGGTCCATCTCACAACTCAGAAGGTAATGCGTTCCCACTTTAGCAAGGACAAGCTGGAGATTCATGAGAAAACCTGCTCCTACCTCAAAGATCCCCAAATGAAGGATGGCCTCCAGCCACAGAAAAACACTTCTAATGCAGGATGCCCCACAACCATCCATGTCACTAAACCACATTGTGGAGGGATCTTTCAGGTGCCACAACCTAGACTGTGGCACAAAACAACTCTGACAGCAAGATGTGGCTCATCATCAGGCTGGGGAAAAGGCTGAAGATGAGAAGTAATTGTGGCCACAAATGGCCAAAAATCCACCAAGCCGAGGTGGAGGTGTGAGGTCAAAGCCAGTGGTGTTTGTATCCTTGGATAAGGTGGCACTTGCTATGCTGCCTGGAAGTACTGTGAGCCCACACATGTAGGCTTTGTTGAAGCTCATTCTGGATTAATTGGATAGCTCCCCTCACTACTCAGTCCCAGGGAAAAAAAAAACTCACAGAAAACAATCAGGGTTACATGGTAAAAATGCTTCTTCAAGATCAATTTATGAAAAATAAGAATGGCTTAAATGAATTTCTGAATTAGAAGTAATCAGTTTGGTGGTGTAATAGAAAAGGTCTTTTGATCTGTTTGGCTTTTTTGTTTCTTGGTTGTTTTTTTTTTAATCTGAACCATCCATCCCTCTAAAGCTCTGCACAATTCCTGCATTATCTCAGTAGGCACTCCTGATTCAAAGCAGGGATTAGTAACAAACTGTGCCACCCCAGAGCCATTAAAACAGCAAGTTGGTGGATGGGAAAAGGGCATATGCATCAGGATGACCTTTCCCACAGATATTCATGTTTGATTACCAGTATCTTTTCTGGTTATACAGATCCACCAGTACACTGTAACATCCCAGCTCTTCCTGAATCGAGGAGACAAAAATAAGATAGTCTTTACCACCACAACAGTGTTGCTTATCATGCAAAACCACCGGAACAATTTTATTCTTACGAGTAATGAAGATGCTTTAGTAAACCCTATTAAACCCAAGCATCAGTACCAACCCCAGCATTAAACTGTTGAATATGGAGCAGTTTTCCTATGGGAAATTTATGACCAGAGGAAGTATTCTAGCCTTGTTATTTTTATAGCATCCATTAATTTTTTAATGGAGGAGGGAGCTATTCAAAGTGTCCTCTACCTTGAAGAAGAAAAGTAACCTGCATTGGAATACAGTGCCACAGCTCCCAAAACATGAGACAACACCTGGGTGCAACTGCTGTTGCCAAAGCACATTCATTTAGTCAGCCAGCATTCTCCTCAATAGATATCCTGCACATTTTGTTTACAAAACAAAACCATCCTGACCTTTTATCTCACTCCTCTGCTCAGTAACATTGATGTCCATTGTCAAAGTTTACAGACGGGGTCCTCAAGCCCTCTGCACGTGCCACAGACCTTGTTCCCTGAGCTCTCACTTCTCTGTCACCTCAGCTCTGCCCCACTCTCCCACTGGTGGCTGCCTTTCCCAAGGCTTCCAAGTGAACATCCCACAAACTCAGTACCCAAGATGAGAAGCACTGACAGTTCACGAGCTGTTTACCAGTGACTTATTACCAAGTGCAACATGACCTGAGGAAAAAAGTTTAAAATTGCCTATTATTTTTGTTCCTCTAATTTAGAAAATGAGGGCACAATTTCCTCCAGAAAGCAGATGCCACAGAATTATTAGTGGGTGTTTCCTGGTATTTTGTTCACAGTTTAAACATTCAAATTGCAGTTGCAATAAGTGTTTGTTGAATGTTTAGCAGAGTTAAGCTCTATTTTTATCTAGAGAAGTATCATTTCAGATGTCACAGTTCAGCAACAAATTCTGAGTACCATGTTTGTGCAGTGTGGCATTTCTCCTAGGATCTACAACTCCAGAGTTGCACTGAAACACAATTAACAATATAACACATCACTGCAGCTCCTCTGCATCTTCCATTTGCAAACAAACTGGTGCTAAACTCTGTCATATCCCAGCACCACTCTCTGCTCAGCTTCTGTTTCTCCTCACCTCAACTTCCCTTCCTCCTCATCCTCCCCCCCCCCCAAATTCAGAGACACAAATCTACAGAAAGCATGCCAAGACACTTTCCAAAGAGATATAAAAAGGAGAGCAGTGTCATGTATATTCCTCACCCAAAGTAAGCCTATGTGCCTTTTATACAATCCATATGCTATTTTCTTAACAATTTTTGAAACTCCCATACAGATACCAGACATGAACATGCCATAATATTCCTTCCTCAGTTTCAGGGTTTTTCCCCCTGAAGATTTCACTCCCCTGAACATTCCCAGAACATCTCCAGCCTCTCCCAGGTCCAGCAGTGGCAGTGCTGGCACTGTGCAAACACAGCTCGCAACACCACTGAGCTGTTTTTAGCTCCCATGCTGCCTGAGGCTGAGAATCTTCCCCCTCATCACATCCCATTTAGTGATGAGCCATCTATCCTCATGCTTTTGAATGCTACACTCTCTCTTAGGAGATGGAGCCTTAAAAAGACATGCTCCATCAAAAGAGCATTTCTCTATGTGTTCTGCTGTCAAGGCCTTTGCCCCAAAATCAGAACGAGGTCTTATCCTGCACCTCTTTTGTTCAGTTGTATAAACAGACTGGCCTGCTGTCTTGCTGGAGCAGTTTAGACTGGCACAGGAGGAGTGAAGCCAGATCCCCCTTCCAGCTCCTGGTAAGACATCTGAACAAATATCCCCATTTTGGGAACAGCTTAACTTCAAATGGTAATTATGTCTCACCTTTGAGGGGCTCCTGCTTTTCTAAGCCTGAAGGCTGGACTGCCTCCCCCATCACAGACACAACCAAGGATCCTCTGCCATCCGTACATCCAATGTGGCTCCTGTCAGATGGCAGCTCAGGCTGTCAGCCTCGCTTCTCTTCCTCCATCAAATACTGATGCTGGAAAGTCTTAACAGGGAAACTGGGATTACAGGACACATCCTTTGCCCCAGAGACAGCACTGCCAGCTGTTATCTCTGCTCTCCAGGTCTCAATCAGGAATAGAGCAGAAACAAATGCACTCAATCCTACCCTGAAAGGTAGCCATACAGAAAGGTCTGGGCTGGAAATCTCAGCTTTTTGGTGGCTTTAATCAAATGGAACAGCATTGGGAAGAGAGAGGAGAGTGGTGGTGGGGAAGTGCTGAGCCATTCAAATTTAAATTGACTTTTTTTATTTTGCTTTGATTTACCTCTAATCTTACATTTTTTTTTTCTGAATTCTAAAAAGGTATAGAAATGATGCCAAGATACAGATTAAAATACATACCATTGCCTCTCAAAATGCATGCCTGGAAAAATTGCATAGTTAAAATATTTATAGTAAGGACTAATCAAGCCATTAAGCCATAAACAGCTTCATTTTAAAAAAGGGTGCATCTCTAAATCTCATCTTTCTGTTCTTCCAGAGAGTATTTATTTTATTTTAGGCAATCAAACTTCTGGTTCTAGGTTTTACAAAAATCTAAAGAACAGCAACTTTAAAAATCATTAAGGTGTGAAGTTTTAATTGACTTTTTTGGTTGTCAGAATCATAAGGCGTGATACCACTCCATGTGGTTGTGCAAAATTGATCAGCTGAATAAATTTGTTCAGCTTTCTTTTATGCTCTGCAGACCACCAACTGCTACTAAAGAGGCCTCCAGTTTTGTCAGCTCTCCCCTTGTATGACAAAATTTAACTCTCTACAAAGGCTGGATTGTTAACCAGTCAATTAACACAGTGAATATACAGATGAATGTCTTATTACACCCCTTCAACATAACTAAGCTTCTGCAAAAACATTCAATTTCCACGCTGTGTGAATTATTATAGTTGACTCAAAACAAGAAATTGTCTTGCCTTAAATGGGATTACAGCAAGTAGGTTTCCATTTGGAATTATTTTAATACTCAGTAAAGCTAAATTAATTAGTATCTGACTTAATTTTTTTTTTTTTTTTTAAGTTTCAAAACTGGCTAGAACAGAAACAATACACCGAGTCTCTTGGGAAATCTGTTTAATAAACACACCATCCCATTTATTCTGTTTTGCTTTGGAGTGCTACTTCCAGCTACCTGTAAATAATGAGAATCTGGAAGGAGAGAAGGAGCATAAAAGTGAGTTAGTCATTAATAAAAGGAACTGTGTGGACAGCATGTACTCTCTCTTCAAACTGTAAATAATAAAACTACCAACTCAGAAGAGAAAAATCCAGCATTGCCTTTTCAGTGATCCTTTTTCCTAAAAGCACCATGGCTTATGATAAACACCATCTCTGTTCAAGTGGAGACCTTCCAAACACATCAATAATAGGTTGTTCCCATTAGGAACTGGCTGACAATTACTTTTATTCAATTTAATTCCTTTCACAAATCTAGCTTTTCCAGCAAACAAATGCAAGTTCAGTGGGAAAAAAACAAATATTCCTCCAACCGTCACACACTCATCTTTTTAAGCTTTTTTAAGCTCTCTGAGGTAAACAGCAAGCACTTTTAGTGACAGTTTCTGAGTAATGATGGGGAAGAGAAGGGAAGTGGTTGAAAGCACCACTGGCTTCTTAATGCCAACTCTTTTATGTTACTCAGGGAACATATGTTCAATCACTGCTTATGAAACAGCTTTGACAACATGGAGTGGAGCTTTTTGCTTGATGTTTGCTTAAATGAGACCCTATCTATTGTAGAAGCAATAGCTTATAGTTTACTTTTTTGGGGTAGTTCTTTAGTATTTTTTTGTTAAACAGAAGCAACTCACAGTGTTAATAATAGACTAGTCAGTGGTTGTCTTCTCTGAAGACTTTGTTACTGTGAGGTTTCACTGCAATCCAGCTCTTCTGAGAAGACATTTAGAGAAAATATCAGAAGGGTGGTACAACAGAATTTCTAATGCCTGACCTTTCCAAGAAGAAAAACAAGTGAGACACATTAGAAGAACCCCATTCCCACTTAGGGACCTTTCTTTTAAACATCAAAATCACACCATTGCACATGATGCCTACTTCCAAGAAAGCAACAGTCTCAGTGTTTCATTTCTGAACAAAGAACATAACTATCACATTAAAGCTTTAGCAAAACATGTTTACAAAAGTCCCTGCATTTTTATTATACTGTATTGTGCCTTGGAGAAAGCTTTTCTTAAGTGAACAAAAGCTGCAGTAGACTGAATTAGACTTGAAGCCTGAAACAGATCACATGCAGTACACTTAGAAGTTGTTTTACAACATTGAATTTAACCATATCTAAGGCAGACTGTATTAGCAAGCTGTTTTAAGGTAGGGACTGAAAACCACTATGCTGTTGTTAGCATCTATTTGTTATTTCTTCTTTAAAGGCCTTTCAGTCTGTTAAATAAGATTCCTCTTCCCTGTTATATTTTTCATGCATTACAAGGACTTCACAGCAACTTTTCAGAGGCTCAGCTTTGAGCTTGGAATGACAGGGTCATGGGACAACTCAGGCTGGACAGGGCTCAGGATGTCCCTGGTCCAGCTCAGCACCAAAGTCAGATGAGGCTGATCAGGGCTGTGCTCCCTTGGGGCTAGAACCCCCCAGAGCAGAGCTGGCACAGCCACAGTGGGCAGCTCACACCCTCTGCCTCCCTGGATTGTTTTCCTTGTGCACCATCTGAACCTCTTGGTCCACTTGATGCCCCCTGTGTCTTTGGCTCTCTCTTTTTGACCACCTCCCTCCCCATGGTACCAGGAGCTGCTGTCAGCACCTCCAGAGCCATATTCTCCCAGTCTGAGCCAGCCCGTCCTTCACCCTTTCCTCATGCGGGAACTGCTCCAGCCATAACCATCATCATGCTTTTGATATTCTAGAAAATGGCTCCTTCCCTGGAGAAGAGTGCATCCTATTTTTCAAAGAAACAGGAAAGGTGAACTACACTGACACACTCCACAGCATCCTCTGACTCCCTGTGTCCAGGGAACCACAATCCTGTGTCCAAGCCTGGCTCTGCTACAGGCAGGGTTACAGCTAAATCTGTGCCTCATCTTCCCATTACAAGTTGTGTCTGCAGGAGCAGCCCATCCATGCTCTGGAAGAAGTGGCAACAGAATTGCAGACCTCTGCCCTTCTCCTCAGTTCCAGGGTGGCTTTCCTTTTTTCAGGGCAGTTTATAAAGCCAGCCCTCAGAATTTCTATTCATACAAACAACAGAAAAACCTCAGCACTCCCACTGTATTGTGGATTTAAATCAAGATGAAGTGCCATATGATTGCTTAACACTTTGTTGTGTTATCTGCCAAAGCCAACAATGCTATTCACAACTGGCTAAGCCCTGAGAAATATGTATACTTCAGGTATTAGGCAAACCATATCCTTCTACTTGGTACCATGGGGGAAATTCTAGTTCAAACACTATTTTTATAACTGCTTGTCCACTCAGAGACAGAACTTCTAGACATCATCTTCCCATCTTCTGCTTCATTTAGTCCTCTTATCCAACCAAACCTTATCCACAAAAGATGGAAGAGACATACAAAGATTTCCACATATATACTTCCAGGACAAATCTTACCAAGACTAATGGAAACTCCCTTAATTTAGGACTATAAAATCCACCTGTGTAGATAGAAATTGCTTATGAACAAAGCATACCATTTATTGCCCAGTAATTAAAGCTATTTTGGATGAGGCAGAGGAAGGGAGCAGAATCATCTCAATGACAATCTCTTTGTCATCACTCAGTGAAACACCACAGAGCACTTTCATCAGTTAGTATGAAATATTTAACAAGTGCCAATGCTTCTGCAGCTGTCTGAGCAAGACCAAGGTACCTTGTAATAAAGAAGATATAAAATATCGATGGGTCAGGTGCTCAGCTGAAGGACACGAATGACACAAGATTCCAAACTAGGCAAAACAAATCTTAAAAGGGATGTTGAGCCTGAGCAAAGGCCAGTAGTTTATACAGACAGAACACCAAGTTGTATGGTGCTGAATGCTGCACATCTTCCAAGGGCATTTCAACAACTCCAAAGCTGCATTACTAATCAGAGTTCCAGGTTACTCAGGAGCCTATGGAAAAATTTCTGTATTTCCAACAGAAAGTTGTGAACTGGTTGCACAGGTAATTGAAAAAGGCTAAAATAAAAGTCTACCCATTTTTCCATGGGGACTGGAAAGCAGAATAAATTATTGCCTCTGTTCTGCAGGCATAGACCTCACTGTGTACCATAAACCCAGTTCACCTTCCTCTGTTGGATGGAATACATGGACAGGATGGGGAAAGCCAACAGAGACAGCTTTGCTATCATTGTGTAGGTAGCAAATACTGCTTAATCTGCAGATTAAAATAAGAAGAAGCAAAAAGAAAAAAGCATGTGCTCCCTGATTTTCAATTGCTTCTCTGGGATCTTCCTAGGGTCACAGAAAATGGAAGATTTTTAATTCAGAGCTGCGTCCTTGCAGCACAACCCAGCACAGAACTGCCCCTACCTCTGGGTTCAGCACAGAAAGATGTGTGCCACAAACCAAAGCAAAGACATGCAGAAAAGCTTCTGCTGCATATATTCAGTGCTTTCTGTGCTCTGGGAATCCAGCTGAAATCCTCCTGTCCAAATGCCTCAGCCTGGGTGCACCTGGCCAGAGCTCCACACCCACAGGCTGCTCAAGGTACATGTCTCCCCAGGCACAGTGCAAACCCAACCCTGGTAAATCATCACCTCCCTTTGCTGACAGTGGTTTTTAGGCTGTAGTGAGATGAGCTGCCTCAGACACAGCTGAACCATGTGAAGGACTCCTGCTCTCAGCCCACCCCGGCCCACCCCTGGTCTGGGCAGAGGCCACACTTTCTCTCTGCCAGATGCCACTGCCCTTCTCTGCCCTGTCAAGGTAAGGGCACAAGTTTGCACACCCTACCCAGTCTTTCACCACAGCACAAGTTGAACACTTCCACTGGCAGGGTTTTAAGATCCATCCCTTGAATGCATTTGAACTGAAGCAGACTGGGTAGCACCTATGTATGATGCTACATCCCATGTTTCTGGGAGCAATGGAACCACTGGTGAGGGCTGGGGGGTGAGAAACTGCTGTGGGAGTTGTCTCTGACATCAGCTGGGAGGCACCCAGCCCAGCGTGCAGGGTGGCAGCTACCCAGAGCACAGGGAGAGCTGTGTGGGGCTGCCAGAAGGCCAGGTCCTTGTGGCAGGGAAGGATGTTTGGCTCCAGCCAAGTGCAAGAGGATGAGGCAGGGCAAGACACTACAGAAGTGTTTGTGCTTGTTCCCAGAAAAAAGACATCACTGTGCACCTCATCCTTCCTCTTGCTAATATAGAACAAGAGAATAAAGTCAAGTGTAATTGCTACACAAGCACGGTGGTGCTCTGTCTTTACTGGGGAATGAAGGCATTAATGTATATAAATGATTGTAAAAGATGTAGAGGAGAGCTTTGTGCAATGTGAATGCTGAAAAATATTTTCAAAGAAATCAACATTATCCAGTGAGCACTTTACTAAATTAATTTCATTTATATATGTACATTCATGCCCAGAGAGCAAGACCAGTTGATACGTTTTCTACAACAGGAAAAAAGCTAGCAAATCAACTTAATATACTATTAAATTTTTCTACAGAAAAAAAAATTAAAATGTTTTTAAAAATAAACCAAACCCAAGCACCTCAAAAAACCTACCCACAGTAATTTCATAGGGAGATAATGAAAGAGAAAAGACAGACAAGTATTGTGATGCTACTAATATTGGCAAGACAAGGAAGGAGAAAATGGGCAATTACCCATGAACACAGATCTTAACTTCAGTTGTGTAACAGAACAAATAATCAGAACAATAACCACCTTTTAAAAGTCAATAAAAGCAACATGTATTCAAAAAGGTCGTGCTAGATAAACTTACAACACCTTTTCATATTTCTCCTCCATTATCCTTCTCATGACATGGGGACATCTCATGTGCAGAGAAAGCAGTAGAGGACATTCAGATGTAGCCTTAGCCTGAAGAAATAGCAGTGGCAGTAGGAAGCAAATTAAATTCTAATCAAAAACTTGTATCAATTGAGAGAAACTGATTGTGGAAGAAGCTAGGTTTTATTGTGACCACAGCAATCGAGTGTTTGCATTGAGTCAAGACAACAAAGAAAATTACTGCTCCATTGGCTATCAACCCTGTTTCAAGAAGTATTAAATTACGGGCTAGGAAAGGAACACGTCAGCTTACGAAGTGGAGGAATGACAGTGTCTGTATTCCTAACTCATTACCAGAAACATCTCAGACCTACTGAGCTTATTTTGAGAGGACTATGGAGAAGAAAAGGCACGATCAAAACTTCCACAACTGTGCACTCCCAAGGAGCAAAGAAATTGAAAAATATAATCACCAAGCCTCAAGCAGCAGAAGTTATAAAGCTCAGCATCCCATGGAACACCTGTGCAAATTTCCTTATGTCTGTTAAGTTGAATGCTTGCTACAGCTCTTCCTTTAGTAGATTCAGAGAATTACTTTTGTAATTCTCCCCTTTCAGGCTGGGGGTGATGCATTAACTGCATCTCTCTCATCTCCCTGGTCACCAGAAGTCTTGAGGTTTGTAAGATTTCATCACTTTGAAATATCTACTCTTCTATTTATATTGGCAGAAGTTAATCTCCAAGGGTAAAAAAATTACACCAAAGCAATGAGGGGAGCTATCAGTCAGACAGCATTATTATTATTTTAGCTTCATCTCCTTAGGAAACCAGGATGAACTTAATATAGTCAGGGCAGAAGGGAAGAAATAACAAACATAAATCTAAAATGGGAAAAAACTTCTAAAACCAGAATTTTTAAGTCAAGTACAGAAGACATTATTTCAAGTGAGGAAAGCCAGATTTGGGAGCTTTTCACAAACAGATCACCATTTCTGACTTTCTAGGATTTCTGCTAAGCCATACTCTTACGCTGCAATGAAAATCTGGATGATCCCCTTGTAAAAACGCCAATGCCAGAGTCTTAATCCATTCTAACACAGATGTTTGACTGTCTAAATACTTCTACCAGACAAGATCACTTGGATTTACTTTTGTAATTCAGGCTGGGGGTGATCCCATGGGTCTGAGTGGCCAGTCTGGATGCCACAGAGTGAAAAAAACCAATCCAAAATCCTGAACTGTTCCACTGCTCACAAAACTCTATTTGAGAGAACAGGGTGCACCCTAGGGAGATGCTGCAGTGAGTGAAGGCTCTTTGGACATCAAGAAGTGGAGAGAACACACCCATTTCCCTCACTTTTCCCCCCAAAGCCAGACAAGAGGAAGCCACGCACAGAGAACCGAGTGTGGTCTTGGGGCACCTTCATCAGGAGGAGAAATCAATGAAGTCCAGCAAAAAGCCCAGTAGGAGTGCAGGGAATATATGATCTTGAACTGGTGGAGAAAACTATACAAACTATTCCTTACAGGTTTTCCGTCCCAGGTTTTAGAAACTGAAACAGGTTTTAGTTACATTCTGAACGGCTCATTAAAAACCCTCATCAATATACTAACAGAAAATATTGTTTGTAGCAGGATAGTCAATGAATGGACACAAGGGAATAGTTCTGCACTTTCAGACAGATTAACAACATGACCTGACTGAGTTTCTATCTCTCTGCATTTCATTATTTACATCAATATTTTTTAAATTTGTCATGACTTTGAAGTTCAGGTATATTTTCATAACATACTGATGTATGTTATGCTGTTTTACCTTAATTTGTAACTGTCATGACACATCTAATAAAAAAAAAAAGAAAAAAAAAGAAAAAAAAAGAAAAAAAAAAGAAAAAAAAAGAAAAAAAAAAGAAAAAAAAAAGAAAAAAAAAAAGAGAGACTGGTCTCTGTTCCAGCAGGGTGTATTAAAAAACCAAGCTACAGAACTAAACCTTCACTCTAATAGTACAGTAAAGTGTGTGCTTTTTGAAGTTATATGGGTATTTCTAGTTAGGTTTCAAATTATCTTATATATATAAGTATTTGCTATCAACAACAATTTAATATTTCAAAACCATCATAGCATGAATATTCAAGTTCAAAACTTCAAAGAGAATAAGTTGAAATAAAAAACTCAGTAACTCAGACCATTCTCATCCCCACGACTTCTTCAGTCTGAAGAGGTAAACAAAATGTCATTGTCTTTCCTTCAGCTGTTTTCAAGGTCTTTGTTTTGATCAAATTTCTCATCAAAAACTGTTTTTCCCCTAGATACAGAAGGTGATGAAGTTATACTGTGTAAGTCAATATGTGCTATACATTTCCACATTAACCAATCCTAACCACAATGCCCCCAAATGTAGACAGTAATTTTATCTATTGCTTCAGGAATTTTTAATACTCTTTTACTTCTCTCTTCGCTAAAAACACTTGCCTGCTCTGCAGAGTCCACAAATAACTTCAACAAATGCTGAAAAGGATCATTTATAACTGGATTAAGAAACACTTCTCTTGCTGCCAACATTCTGTGGCAATCAGAAAGGAAAAATTCCTGCCTCGCACGTGATCTAAGTACAAGGACATTCCTTGCAAACACAGAAAGCTGAAAGTCAGTGATGTATTTTAACTGATTTTCTAGGAATGTATTTTGCATCCACAAACATCACGGTAGTTGTTCGTTGTCTTGTACGTGCAACCTAAATTATGGACTTTATGCACAAGGGTTGTTTCAAATAGTGTTGTAGTATACCTAAGCAGTAAATCACTCTCTAGCCTTCGTGTTGTCACCACTGATTGATTTGACCGTATAAACATAATTTCAGGAAGGAGACGTAGTTAAAAATCGCACCTGGCGCACTTCTGATTGCTTTTCTGCCGGAGAAAAAGTCATTTCAGTATCCTTCCCGATGAGAGCGAGCCTAATCGATTAGCGGTTTCCCCTAAAGGTTAATACCTGGCGCTAAGAAAATTACACCTGGTCAGTCCGGAAGCATCCAGAGCAGGGAGACACAGGCAGATCATCCGTGACCTATCCCGAAGAACGCCTGGGACACGGTGGTCGGGCACGGGACATCACGTCCCCAGGACCACCCTCCACAGCAGCTTCACCGATCCTCGCCCGGAGCTGCCGGGCCGCCCGCCCTCTGCTCCAAACTTCTCCCCGTTCCCGTCGATGCCCGAAGGGGTGTCTGGGGCCGGGGTGCCTGGGCCGGAGGGACGCGCACGGTACCTGGGCACTCCGCGTCGCCGGGAACGCTCCGGTTTGCGGGGCAGGGTGGGCGGCCCCTCCCGAGCCCCCGCCGCTCCTGAGGGATGTTCCCCGCCGGCAGCCGGTCCGGGCGGCCGATCCAGCCCCGGCAGCCACGGCCCGGGCGGAGCGGGACGCCGCCCGCGCCTCTGCCCCCCGCCCGGCCCCGGCTTCCCCCGCCCGCCGCCGTCGCCGCCCTCACCCGGCGCCGGAGGTCCGTGCCCTCGGATCGCGCTGCGGCCGTGCCCGGGGGCGGCGGGATGCCGCGGGATGTCGTGCCGGGCTGCCGCGCCGGGAGGCGGCGGGATGCCGTGCCCGCCCCCCCGGCGCGCCCGTCCCCGCAGCCCGTCCCGGCGGGGAGCAGCGCGGGGGGGCGGGCCCCAGGGGCTGCCAGGCCTGGAGGTGGCGGGCGTGGGGCACCGTTCCCCAAACTACCGAGCGTGGGGCACCATTCCCCAAATTCCCGAGCGCGGGGCGGCTCGGGTGCCGTTGCCGCCGGGAGAGGGGACGTGGCTGGGACTCCCCCTCCCCTCCAGCAAGTGCGGAGGGACGCACCTGCCGAGGGTCCCTGTCCCCCGTGGCCCTCACAGCGCACAGAGATGTCCCGCTGCAAACTGATGTCGGGGGGAAGAGCAGGTCCCGGTGCCCTAAAAACAATAGGGAAAACGGCTCTTACCTGGGGCCTTGCTGACTTTACTCCCTTTTCTTTCCTCTTTTTTTTTTTTGGCTGCAGTCCCTCAAACTGCACCAGCTAAATGACACAGGACATCCTCCCACTCCTGCTCGACGAAAGCAGCGAGCGTGTGACAAAAAGTTGGCACCTGGATGTAGCCATATGTGACCCTTTTTGGCTCCGAGCCTTGTTACGTCGCACAGGGAGAGGCCGTGGTGCTTCTGCACGCCTCTGTCAAGGCTGCCGGCCTCTGGGACATGCCTTCATGCAGGGGTTTGGAAAATTCCAACCTTGGCCTGAAATCAGCACTTTGCCATTTTCCACTTAAAAAAATGGTGCCCTGTGAAGAATACTGCAAGTTCTCTATCTTAATGACTGTGTTTCAGTGGAAACACAAAATTTAACATCTTCAGGCATATTCTACCACATTGTATCTTAACTGGCTTTGAAAGCTTTTTTAAAAGATCTAGACATTTAAAGCATTGATTTTTATCATGGATTTATTGGTTTGTTTTTCTTTTATAGTACCAAAAGGACTCTAGACCATCTATTTTGAAATCACCTTAAGCCATTTTGAAATGTGTGTGATCACTACAGTCAATCTATATATACATATATATATATACGAGACTTCATCCAGCCATTTCCCTAGATCCAGGCAGAGCCAAATAAAAAGGGAATCTGCACAGAGGTTTTCCATTTATACTCAGAAACTTTCCATTTATATTCTGAGAACTAGACAAATGCAGACAAAGGTGGGTATCTTACCTGTGTTTTTCAGTGTTTACACTACAAACCATGTCAAGCTTTTTATCATGTTTATTTATCATAACAAATAAAGAGAAACAGAGGATTAGAATTTTATTCCATTTTGAAAATAAGGTTGGCTTTCATGAACCTAAAATCCCTTGGTTTTACTTCTTACATTTTTCTGGCATGACCTAGAATACTTAGGATCTATTTTTAACATTATTTAAGCCATGTTGTTAGAGTAATCCTATTTACAATGGGAACTTTAAGCACCAAATAACTCAGGTGATGGCTTAGAATTGTTTGATTGTCTTGCGTTTTTATTAGATCTTTCCAAATGTCCTCTCAAAGTACAAGAGCTGTAGTTTGGAGTCCTGCCAATACTCCCTCTAAAATATTTTTCTTAGAATATAATTTACTGTATCTCCTTTAGTGATTAGCCCCTTTGTAATTTATTTCATCATTTGGGCAGATGGCTTATTTCTCAAAAAATCCTCTTATGACAGCTATTTTTACCTTAATGACAAAAATAATTGGTAGGTGTCTTTCCTTTTCCAGATTATAAGGAAGGTTTATTCAGAAGAATGAACCTGCAGTTATTCTCTCACAAAGCTAGTATTTGTACTATAGATTTACATTCAGCAGAATGTAAATCTATAGTACAAATCCTTTTTCCAGCAGAAACTGAAATTCAGTGTGCTGGTCACTTTCAGGGCTTTGTTTGTGTGAGAAGACATGAGCTAAGGAGGATAAACACACATTCCTGCCAAGGTCCTGTCCTGCACTTAGCTTGGTAACATGCGAAGGCCTTGACATCCTTCTAGCCCACAAGTGTGTCTTCTGAGGGAAAATCCAACCTGTGTATTCCTTCAGGCTGAGGCAGTGGTAGGAGTTCTGAGGTAGTAGGATGTGCTCCTCACCTTTCCTGATGCAGCTGGCATATGCCATGTGCAGGTGGGATTTCATGTGTGGGGTTTGGAGTGGAGAACTTCAGACACCCGCTCTGAATCAGATCCAACACGAACGCCTGGAAGAACCACTGATGCCTATGAGTGAGATGACAACTCCATGACAACGAGTTCTTCAGGGATGTGCGTGTTCCCAGTGTGGCACTGAGAGAAAAACCCTTTCTGCAAAGGAGTGAATCAGATACCTTAGTGGTGTTCAGTAGTGGAAAGCTGCTTTGAAGCAGCTGGGATCAACTTATTTTCTGCTGTGGGCATGCCTTGACAGAAATGTGGAGCTTCTCTACTTAGATCCACAGCTGGGTTTCTCATTCATTTCTTTATTATAAACTGATATTTCTTTATTGTATTTTCTCCTCTCTTGTAGCAAAATCAATGTCACTTGAAAAAGAGATTTTGTATTTGTAAGTCTTGCTGAGAAATTTTTAATTTGTAGCTCTGTGCAGTTTCTATATTTTTAAATATCTGGAGGATTAGGAAAAAATCCTAGTGTACTTTAATAATATTCATACCAAACCTCTCTTTCTTTATACTATGCATATTGTTGGGAGTTTCAGATTCCTAAAGACGCTTCTAATGAATTCAGTTGCTATCACAGGAAACAAAACAGTGAGGAAAATACCATAGATGAGTGTTCCTGAATTCCAGTTGCAAAATTTATGGAGAAGATTATGGTTTACTGTAGTGCCTAGGAGACAGGGAATGAAGTCAGTGGCCCAGATCCTTGCTAGTCCCATGACCACATCCCACGTTCCACTTAGCATCTAAAATTTTAAAGATAAACAGGACATAAATAAAGTAAAAATGAAACAAAGGCAGAATTCAGACTTTTATGACTATTTTGCTGTCTGCAGTGGGCAGTGGCAGTACAACCAGGAGAGGAAGGGCATTGATTACACCTGGGGAGCAGTGGGGAGCTGCAGGACCAGCATCCTTCTCTGTAGGCCACCTCACTGGATGGGCCATGCAGAAAACTTCCTGCCAATGGCCCTTCCCTGGGGATTGACCTTTGCTGGGCTGGGTTTTTGTGGGATTTGAGCAGCCACAGTACCAGATGTAGCAGTGTATCAGAGGCTGAGGCTGCTATTTAAGCTGGAGGCAGAATCTTGCCACAGTAAAGGCGTCTGAACTCTCTCCCTTCTGGCTAGAGCACTGGTTTTAGAAAGCTGACATTTTGCACTCCTTAAAAGCATCATCTTAAGAGGCAAAAAATAAATGAATATTCATTGGGAAAAAAAAAAAAAAAAGATTCTTAGATAAATAAGATGACAAAGCTAAATAAAAGAGATTTAATCTGAAGGTAGAAGACATTTTTCCAGAAGTGGAGGTTATGTGCAAACAAGGGAGCTTACACAGATCCTAAACTCAAACAAATTTGGCTTAAAAATATAAATGAAGAGTTTGTAGAACAACTTGCTAAAGGCAAGTATAAAAGTTACTCATAAAACTTTAGACCACAAGAATGAGGAAGTTCTGCAGAGCTGAAGGGATTCCCAAAGAGGATCACAAAAAGGCAGAGAGGTAAAAATGGGAGAGGTACTAATGCAACTCTGTCTTTATAGTGTTCTCTACCAAAGAGCTTGGAGTCATTAATATCCATCCACTTTCTTTACAAAAATCAGGTCTCCAGAGTTATCCCATATTGAATGGTTGGAAGGAGAAAAAAAAGCTCATATAAGGAAAATGGATAACACAATCAGCTTGCCTGAGTCCAATTCACATACACGTATCTTGAGAGATCAGATATTGAACAACTGTCCCACTAACTTTGAGTTAAACTTGCCATTCAAATACTTTTTTAACTCAGCCAAATAGAAAAGAACAAAATCTTGAAAAGTACTCCAGAGGGTATTTGTATTTGAGACAACCCACTTAAAAAGAACCTAAAAAATAATATCACTTGACATCTGAATAACTCTGAACTAATACCATTCTGGCCTGTATCAGCCAGGATAATAATAATATTAATTATTAATAATGTAGAATAATGTGGCCAGGACCAGGGCAGTGACTGTTCCCCTGTACTCAGCACTGGTGGGGCCACACCTCAAATCCTGTGTTCAGTTTTGGGGCCCTCACTACAAGAAGAACACTGAGGTCCTGAACTGTGTCCTGAGAAGGGCAGTGGAGCTGGTGAAGATCTGGAGCACAAGTCCTGCGAGGAGCAGCTGAGGGAGCTGAGGTCGTTTAGCCTGGAGAAAAGGAGGCTTGGGGGGGACCTTCTTGCTCCCTACAACTGCATGAAAGGAGGTTGTAGCCAGGGGGAAGTTCTCTACTTGGAAATGTTCTCCCAAGTAACAAGCAGTAGGATGAGAGGAAATGGTCTCAAGCTGCACCAGGGAGATTTGGGCTGGATATCAGGAAAACTTTCTTTACCAAAAGAGTCGTTCAGCATTGGAAGAAGCTGCCCAGGGAAGTGGCTGTGCCCCCATCCCTTGGATGTATTTAAAAGATGTGTAGATGTGGTGCTTAGGGATGAGGTTTAGGGTGCACTTGGCAGGACTGGGTTAATGGCTGGACTAGATGATCTTAAGGGTCTTTTCCAACCTAAATGATTCTGTGATCCTATTGTATCATTCCATCATATAATTCTTATGAGCCTCAACATGCCTTTTGTGGAAGGAAGCTATGCCTCTGCCCATCTCCTGGAGGCTTCATCAAACTCCTTCATATGTAAATGATCCACCTTCTATAGACTTTTAAATTTCATTAATGCTTCTGTCAAGGTCTTTCTGGAAAGAACTGTGAGGACCTTTATAAGGAGTCTCAACTACCCTGAGACGAAAAAGATTAATAACTACTTAAAGGCCCATCACAGCATACTAAAGAAAGTCATCCAGATTCAATGTCTGTCTCACAAAACAAGAAAAGAGTACTGAATAAAATCCTTAGGCAGTGTGTTTGAAACAAAAGAAGTACTTGTTCTATACCACATGTTACTTAATGACACTTTGCCCACATGATCAGAGAATAATGTAGAAACAAAAATCATAAATGGGTAAAAAAGTGCAAATTATGGGACAAGTATTTGTCAGGTGCAATTAAACACAAAAATTCAGATTCCCAGTTCTTTATATATATGAGGCCTCTAATAAGTGACCCAAAGCAACAAGGCTTATAATAGGGTACAGAAACAGAAAAGCAAGTGCATCATCTGTGTCTCAGCTTCTTGCAGCTTTAGTACTTGTGGTATTTCTTGGGGAAAGCTCACATTCTGGAGCCATTCAGAAATCTTCTCAGAGAGAATGTTAATTGGGAAAGGTGTTCAGTAGGAATGCTAGTTTTATTTACTTAATTACCAGTATTTCCATTAAAATACCTGCAGCATGAGCATTGCATGGAGCCCTCCCTAGTTTGCATAGTACAATTACTCTAAATGGCAGCATCTTGTTCTTGTTACCATCATACCCTCACATGGATCAAAAGCAGGACAGGGCCTCCAAGATGCTGGCCCGCAGCAACTGGCCCCTGAATTAGTACAAAGCAAGAGTAAACTCCACAGAATTTGAAAGCAAATGTGAAGCAAAAATCAAGCTTCTGATTCATGAGATTGATTACGTGCATACATCCAAATACATGGAAACTTCCACATGCAGACATCCTGTCTGCTGTGATACAGCATCAAGTGTCACAACTTGCTGCGACCTCGAACAGAACTGACAGCTCTAAATGCACTTTGAGTTAAAGCACTCTAAGGAGAAGGGAGGAGATTGCATTGCCCAGAGGATCTGCAGCTGAAATGTGTGTTTGTATCAGAATGACAAAGCCAGGGTGTGAACAGAGATGCTGCTTTTTCAGCCCGGAGCTGGCTCTGACAGGTTACATGTGAGATGTGCCTTGCAGATATCCAGTTCCTGCCTCCTGCCCCTCCTCATGTCCAGGCTCGAACATGAATTCATAAAAGGCTTAGAGGATTTAAATAGCCTGGTTACAAAATTGTATTGAAATATAGATACTGATGCAAATTGTACAGCCTGTTGGCACTGCATGAATCACACCAGGCCTAGAAAGAGTCTACATTAATTCCAAGTGTGCTGTATTTCCATTTCCAAACTGTTCCCTTTTCATATTCATACTGTGTGTTGCTTTCATTTAGATTATTTTCTTTCTTTCTTTTTTTTTTCTAATTTTCTTTTGCATCTGTTAATGCATTTGCCAAGTCTGTATACATAGCTAATTTCCAAAGCTTCCCTCATCCTGTTCTATTTGATCTCCAGTTCTTCCTAAGGAATATATACAGTGGCAATCAGAAATTGAGATAAAGAAAGAAGCATCTCTTGAACTAGTTGTTACAAACAAATCCCTGTTATAAACAGAACCAAAAGAATAAGAAAAGGGTCTTTCCCACTATAAAGCTGCTTTTTTTGCATCCCAGATACACACAGTGGATTGGTGTCCTACCATTTTGGTCATCCTGCCTTCTTTTGTATGAAAAACTTGTGCTACTCTTTGAAGCCTGTTTCTGGTTTCCAAGGGAAAGCGAGCTGCTCCCAAGTCACTGCCGTGGGGAACACAGGCACACAGGCAGCCTCACCAAGAGCACATGCACCATGCCATCAACAGCAGACTGCTCCTCAAAGGATGGAGAAGAAGGAAGCCCAGTCTGGCTGGTGACACTGCCACTGAGCAGGCTCCTTGCTGAGATGGCTGGTGTGATGCACGGCCGTGTTCAGGAGAAACATTTGAGAGTGGCTGTAAAACACCTGCTATTAGGAATCTGCATTTACAAAGTCAGACATAACTTTGGTGAGTCTGATGCCTGTGGGGATTAATGGGCAAGACATGCAGCTCCACGTGCTGCAGCAGCTGCCATGAAGTCACAACACTGTTGTTCAGTGTTCGCTTCCAAAAATTACAGAAGCACTTGTAACAAATACAGTTGTTCATAAGTCCCTGGAATAGCCTTCTGGGTGAAAAGTTCATTAAAAGTCACATTCAGTTAACAAATGACTGCCACCACCAGATGTGTATATCCTGAGGTACGGTTTAATATATGTCAGACACAGACAAAATGACAGGCTAAATGATGATTAATGCTTAGCTGACAATATCACAAAGCATCACACTAAGTAAAGGAATGCCTCTGAAATCAACAGCCTAATTTACACAGTGTCAGCTAACTGGGGTGAGAGTATGAAATAAGGAAAAATAGATGATACCAAAAAAACAAAGGAGAAATGCAATGTGCTTGCAGTCATCCCCCAGGATATATTTCTGTTTAACCCAGCTGAGGAAGAAACATTTCCTTTTCAGGTCAATAATTAGACAAAGATTTTGTTTGAAGTAATGAACCAAAGCAACAGAGATGTGAGTGTGTTCCCTAAAAGACAAAAAAGGCAAGGTAGGGTCTCAAATGTGACTGACTGGGCTTCTAAGGAGAAGCAGCATCACATAGAGGCTCAGAAGACCCAAAGTGGTGGTGTTTATGAGCTGTACCAGAGCTTTGCAGAATATCCTCCAGGCCTGACCCATATAATTGTGATGTTACAACAGAAGTACAGGCAGCTGACACTGTGCTTTCATTACATGAATGTGCTGGCTACAACACTGAGTTAAGGATTTCATCTGCCTACTTCCCAGATGGTCAATTTTAGCTCCATGAAAAGGTTCATCATCTCCCACAAATGGCTGTGGGCTCACGCTGTATCCAGGAGCAGCAAATGGAGCATAGGGCAGGCCACAGGCACTAGTGAATATTGCCAGAGGGGCACCATGAAAGCATGATCTCCACTCAAGCTCTGCTACACTGCAACCATCAACATGTGCTTAATTGTGTGGGTCAAGACCTGGGCTGACTTGGCAGAGCTGGAGTGTGTTCAGGCATGGTCTTTTGCTGGGGTGATGTCCAGTTTATGCATTGGCATTTAAAGAGAAGACACTGGCTCCTCTCGTCACACAGCTCCAAGTTCCTAGTGCAACTGAAGCAGTGCAGAAAGGTTCCCAGGCCATTACTTGTCTACCAATAGTTGGGTTTTGCAGCACGAGGCACAGAAAAGGTACAATGCAGGCACTGGAAAATTGCTGTCTGCTTGCTTTATAGCAGTGAGAAAAACAATGAAAATTGCTCTTGTTTGTGAAATAGTTTCCTAACAGTCTCTGGTGTTCATGATTTTGTCTTCTCTACTCAGTGGCCCCTGAACCTCTGGTGACAGAAATTACCTAGCAAGTGAGTTCAGTGGGAAGATTCACACAGTTCCTCATCTCTGGGGTATCACATTCTGGACCAAATGCACCAGTTCCTTTTGCATTTATGTTTATATTATTTTTTTCCTCATTCTATTGGAAAGGTACAACGAAGTTAGAAGACTTGTATGGCTGTCTGCATGCTGTTTCTTTATAACTAAGGTCAGTTCAACCTCCCAGAGCAGCTAACACTGTCTGCCACAGTAATATCACAAACTGTATGAATTCCTGGGCTGAACATTTTCCCTTTTTCTGAGCTATCTGTCCTCTGCAAACCATAGCAGTTAGACAAAAGGATCATATGGGATGGGGATATGAACCAGTCCCAGGTGGAAATGTTGGGAATTGTCCTACCAGGAGCAATCTTGTCAGATGCCCAGAATAAGCTGTATTTACTGGGGAAAAGTGCTAAAAAGGGAGAAACTGAGGAAGAAAAGAAAAGAAAAGAAAAGAAAAGAAAAGAAAAGAAAAGAAAAGAAAAGAAAAGAAAAGAAAAGAAAAGAAAAGAAAAGAAAAGAAAAGAAAAGAAAAGAAAAGAAAAGAAAAGAAAAGAAAAGAAAAGAAAAGAAAAGAAAAGAAAAGAGAAGAAAAGAGAAGAAAAGAGAAGAGAAGAGAAGAGAAGAGAAGAGAAGAGAAGAGAAGAGAAGAGAAGAGAAGAGAAGAGAAGAGAAGAGAAGAGAAGAGAAGAGAAGAGAAGAGAAGAGAAGAGAAGAGAAGAGAAGAGAAGAGAAGAGAAGAGAAGAGAAGAGGAAGAGAAGAGAAGAGAAGAGGAAAGGAAAGGAAAGGAAAGGAAAGGAAAGGAAAGGAAAGGAAAGGAAAGGAAAGGAAAGGAAAGGAAAGGAAAGGAAAGGAAAGGAAAGGAAAGGAAAGGAAAGGAAAGGAAAGGAAAGGAAAGGAAAGGAAAGGAAAGGAAAGGAAAGGAAAGGAAAGGAAAGGAAAGGAAAGGAAAGGAAAGGAAAGGAAAGGAAAGGAAAGGAAAGGAAAGGAAAGGAAAGGAAAGGGAAAAGAGAAGAGAAGAGAAGAGAAGAGAAGAGAAGAGAAGAGAAGAGAAGAGAAGAGAAGAGAAGAGAAGAGAAGAGAAGAGAAGAGAAGAGAAGAGAAGAGAAGAGAAGAGAAGAGAGAAGAGAAGAGAAGAGAAGAGAAGAGAAGAAAAGAAAAGAAAAGAAAAGAAAAGAAAAGAAAAGAAAAGAAAAGAAAAGAAAAGAAAAGAAAAGAAAAGAAAAATAGTTGAATATGAAGAATAATCTCCAGTTTTCACACTCTACAGGGACCAGGTGCACAGCATTCCTCTTGTTCATTTGTTTATGTCATGGGTATACAGGCTGCAGTGACATCTCTGAGGTCTTCGCATGCTATTTATAATGTACTTGATACATCTGTGACTATTTTACAATATTATTGTCTCAATAATTTTTAAGTAAAGGAAATACAACTTCTCTTTCAGCTATAAATTCACAGCTCTGGGAATTGGCTTAGGAGAACTGCTCTTTTCAGATGGCAGTCCCAGCTAAACGCGTGGCACGTTAAGGTACCCAGCTTACCTTGGTCATCTCAAAAAAGCCAGGTTGTTCCTCAGACATTTGTTAACTATAGAGCACTCTTTAATAAGCACTGTGTAAAGGAGCTGGAGCTTTTAAAAGGACATAAACAGGACTCTCAGTGGCTGGAACAGCTGGAAGAGCAAACAAGCACTGAGATGCGTCAGTGAGGAACGAAGCACAAATCAGTAGACAGACAAAAGACAAGAGAAACAGCATTGGGGAGAATTATCTGCATGCCATCACAAGGTGATTGGAGAACTGATGCTACAAGCATCCAAGCACATGACTATCTATTAATTTGGCATTAGTTGTCATTTAAATTTAGTATCTGAGTAATCTGGACAAAAAAGTTCCAGATATAGAAGGTGCTAAAAGCAAGTAATTTGGATTAAAAGAGATCAGACAATAGAGTGGACTTTGCACTTCAAATGTAGAGATCATTATGTCAGGAATGATGTAAGCAGTAAAAAGCTTGCATTGTGTCTTCCTGGGAGGTACTGATTTCATGGCTGGCTGAGACCTCTCCAGGGAGAGAGCATGTGGATACTGAGAGCAGAAAAAATCAATTTCCAAGAGGGGTGAAAGAACTTTCTGTCTTAAAAAAAAAAAAAGAAAAAAAAAAAAAAAGAAAAAAAAAAAGAGATGTCTAATGAAAGAACCTCTCAGAATGAATCAGCTCTTTAGAGTGCATCAAGTTAGCTTTACAAAACAGACTGCTTCTATGTATTCACCACTCAGGAACCTTCAGTGATTTAGTGAATTAATTCTTTCAGGAAGTTTCTGAGAAGTGCTTCACCAATATTACTGGAAGATTAATCTTTATAATTCAGTTGTCAAACAGCATGACTGATCTCCTCTAGTCTAATTCTTGCTCCCTCATTACATAGTCGCTGTTTCAAAAAGATGTTTTCCCCTTAAAAAAATCATCACCTAGTCCCAAAATTAATCTCAAATTTAATCAGTCTTGAAGATCAAAGTTCTTAACTTTGTGTTTATTAGTCTCAGGAAGTGAACATATCTAGGGCATAGACAATGAATTTGAAGATGCAGGCTGACCCCATTAAATAACCTTGTATAAGATTATCCAGGCTTTTGTAAGACGGGAGTATTAATAAATCAGAAAATCTTTAAGATCTTTAAGAGAATGATGGATTTGGAGGTCCAAAATATCATACCAGGTAATGAGACTGTAGGGGAAGAGATTAAGGATGGAAATACCTGAGATTTGATAATTTCTGAGGTAGGCAGTTTGAGCAAGAATCCATCCAACAGAAAAACCATCAGTGAAGGGTTGGGGAGAGAGATGAAGTTTTAGAAAGCAGAAGTGAAATATTTCTTCCCTGATGGCAACTAAAATGTGAAATGCCCAACCAAAACTACCAAAACTGTTGAAAGAAGAAATCACATTCAAATAAAAGTTGGATGTGATCAGATGGTGCCAACTAGAAACTGTGTCCTTATCCAGAGCCACTGAACGGGGATATCTCCAATTTATTCAGAGTTATTAGGCTGCCAGAGCAGCGCCTCCGTTGCAGACTCTCCACAATTGTGAGAACAGCTGTAATGATTCACACAAAAGTTCAATGACTGCAGAAATGGTGCATGTAAGCTTTCTGTAATTCAAACTTACAATGAAGTTCCTTCCTGCCACAATAATTCAGCAACAATAAAGGCCTTGGTTATTGTGGAATGCAAAATTTTCAAATCATCACTATGTAGGAGACACATGGCCTGAGGGGTTTTTCCACTCTCATAATCCCTCAAAGTCACGTTTCCTCTAATTGTCCAGTAGAAAATATTATTTCCTCTTCAGATTTGTAGACATACCATGGGACAGTTTACAGTGTGCAGAGATGGCTGGTCTTCTTCATTAAGAAATCAAATTGAGGGGCTGTCACTAATAAGTTTGTTTGCTATACTGTGTAGAATTTATGCAATGTTCACTCACTTGAATGTGCTTCTAAATTTAATAGATCTGCTACTATAATTAAGTCTTCGCATAGAGGACAGACAAAGTAGCTCTTGCTACATGGAAAGTGCTAAATATTGACTTATATATTTTTACTGGTTTGGTTTCATGCAAGAGAACAGAAATTTTTCTCTGTTACACCACAGATGTGAAATATGCAGACAAAAAGATGTTTCCCAATCAGTAAACCTGACACTTCTTTTTCAGTTTGTGTGTGTGGGGAGGTGTTTTGGTTTTGGGTTTTTTTTTTGTTTAGTTAATTTAGAACAATACAACTTGGTCATGAGAGAATAATGTCTGGAATCAGAATGTGAAGAGAACAAAAGGAAAAAAAATGTTTTTCATTGAAACCCTGAAACACAGAAAAAAAAACATTTTCCAAACTTATTTTTTAATTAGCACCTTTTAAAGTACAGCCCCACATCCAAAGCAAAAGTATGACATCTTATTCCAAAAAACCTAAATGTTCATGGCAAGATATAACTTCCATAGGGGTTTTCTCCATTATAAGGAGCTTCTAAGGATTCTTCTATCATTCTAAATGTGAATGTACCTCTTAATTATTCTTCTCTTAATCATTAACTGGATAACCAGGTAATGCGACAGATAGCAGGAGCAAAAAGTAAAATATATGGTATATAAAACATAAACAGTTTGAAGGTGAAACTACCTTAGACTGGGTTGTTCCAATGCACATTTTTGTTGAGGACAGTTCTCCTTTATATTCATTATATTCTTATTTCATCTAGGTTTTCTTTCCCTCCTAGATCACACAGTGCAAATTGAGGAGGTGTTGCTGCCTCAAGACTCCTTTCCACAAAATGCCCATGAGATGGCCACGGATGTGCCAGCATAGGAGTACAATGGATCTGTAGTTTGCTCCCTTCTTTTCATTCCCTGGAGCATGAAAATTTCTGGGACTGATCTTTTTCCTTTCCTGCAGTCAGCTTTAAAAGCCCCACTTTTTCTGCTAATGGCATATTGAGTCTTGACATGAGAATGACAGAGTGATCCATAAAATGGTGCCAGCCTCCCAAGCTTGACTATCTGTTGCCCTTCCTTTAGGAAATGTGCATAAATCCATGTTTAAACATGAGTTCCAGCATTTATACTGCTTGCATATGAAAATACCTGCTACTAAATGGAATGCTAGGAATGTTACCTGGGGTTCAGGACAGCATCTGTCATTAGCAAAGTTGACAAGGATAAAAACATAACACTGTAAATTCAATTTATAGGCATGGTATAATGAAAAATATTCAGTATGGGTTTAACATATTCCTTTTGCACGAATGTCTGTGTTTTATACGCAAAGATAGGCTGCACATTTATAGGCCCAAACTACATCCCACGTTGGGACACCAGACTGTGCCTGCTTGGATGTGCAAGCCCAGATTCATCCCATCCCTATCCCTGGAAGTGTTCAAGGCTAGGCCAGATGGAGCTCTGAGCAATCTGGTCCAGTGAAAGGTATCCCTGTCCATGGCAGGGAGGTTGGAACTAGAGGATCTATCTTTAAGGTCTCTTCCAACTCAAACCATTCCATGATTCACTCCAACTGATCGTACCCTTGTAGGGAGCTCTCCGCTTTCATTCTCCATCCTCTGTGTTAGGATATACAGGCAGGAAGGAGACTGTCTGCCTCCTGAAACATGTCTCCAGTCCTGAAGCTTGGGGTCCTGTCACCAAGAATTCAAAGCCCTCTCCTCCAACTCTCCATCTTTAAATCAATGAGAAAAATATCAGTGGGTTAACCACCATCTTCTCACTGACCACACAGGGTGGGAGAGCTTGGGGAACCAGATTTTTATCTAAGGCACATCATTTAAGAAAGCATTGGGAAAGCTTTGGAGTTGCTTTCTATTTGGTATATTGCAAGAGATAGATGAGGGCATCTCTGGGCCTGTAATTTACCCAAGGTTATGGACACTGGATAGTCACCTTTAATCCAGCATCACCTGGACCAGTACACTTGGACCTTTCTCTTTCACCATCCTCACTGCCCTAAAACTGTACCTGACCTCCTTTAGACCTGTTATATCATCTGCGTCCCTTGACACGCTGCTGTCACAGATTTTAACACTCCAGAAAGAAGACAAATTACATTTTATTATTTTTCTTGGAGCATTGAAATTGAAATCTGCCTCTGTTTAGTAGCTTGGAGCTGGCTCTTCTTACCTCAATTTCAAGTGGGTAGACAAGAACATTTTTATCCTCAAGCTCTGGTTCACTGCTCAGAGCTGGCAGAAAATCTCATTGCCTTTTTTACTAGACCTTGCATGCTCACCTGAAATAGGTCTGCTGCAAGAAGATAGGCAATTTCTTTCTTGGCTTAAGCCCTAGAGTCAAAATAGGAGTTAATCTTGTTCAGCATTTGGAAGGTTCATGTCAGAGTAGGTGTGAAAACCAGTATGGCTGCATGTGGTAAGACAAAAGAGAGTGCTAAGAGGAACTGGCAGAAAGTCTCTATTAAATAAAAAAAAGACAATTACTGAGAGTCATGTGTTTCTTATAATGAACTTCCACGTGCAGTGTACTGAACCAGATGTGTGCAACAAAACCTTGCTGTGCTTGGGTAATCTCACAGGCACAGAGAGGAAACCAGTGCTGAGCATATTCCAAAGCAGTCACAGAAATACCAGTATTCTGAATGCTTCCTCTAGCCCATGGCTTTTCCATCATTATTATAAAGTGACTGTTTCAATACCATTATTCCAGTGCAGAACATCATGAATGATGAAATTCAGATTTAGTAGTGAAAAAACACTGTTCCAGAAACCAACCTGTCAAGGCCGAGATGAAAAATGGCAGAAGTATGGTTTTCTTGACCAGTGCGGGGCTTTTTTCTTTCATGGTATTAAATTAGTTTAATTTTGGTTTCTGCAAAATAAGTAAGTTGTCCATCATCACAAATGAGTAACTGTTGACAGAGAATTTTGGCTTTTCACATTCTCTCAAAGTTTTATTTTGTTTTGGAAATAGGGAACCCAAATTAGGCATGACTGGCCAGAGTGGTCTACTAGCAGGAGGTGCAGAGAACCAGACAGTTCAGCTGAAGTTAACAGGACCGCAGAGGAATTCCTAACATATTAATTTAGGCATTCAATCACTAGAAACATTGATCCTTCTTCTCCCTGTTTAAAAACTGATTCCATATGAAGTCAAAGTATTCTGAAAACAAGCACTGATTTACTTCCTTGAATGCCTTGATCAGTATCTCCATGGTGTGTTTTACTATCAGGCTATATTTGCACACAGGCAATTTGTTCCACTCCAAAAAATAGCAGCAAACTGCTGCAGCTTGCCAAGAGATCATACCGACAGCTTGACAGATTGAGAGAGCAATTTGCCCATTTAGTACACAGACATAAATCTTTACACCTAACAGCTTTGTTTAAGGGCCAGGACTGCTCGCTCCTACACCTGAACCTGCCACCAACACATGTACAGCCGCACCGGGAAAGAAGCGGCAGGGAGGGAGAACGCTTGGACTTACACACATTCATTTGAACAGTGCTGCTCTCTCTTACGTGAGTTTACAGAGATGCAGAGTTCCTGGTGTAGCCCAGATTTTTTATGTTCAGTCCTCCAGTGCTTTAGCTGTGAGAGCCACACACGTACAAATTCCAGCTTTGCCTTTCCTGCACAAGTGCAGCTCTTGGGTTGAAGGATTATGGTCAACTTGTGCCCCTGCTGGTCTCCCAGGACTCTGCAGAGAAGGGCTCTTGTTCCAGCTTAGCTAACTGCAGGTACCATGTTCCTTTCTTGAAAATCTTCTAAAAACAGGAGCAATGATGGATTTCAGCGTTGCCCCCCACAAGGACACTCAGAGGGCTGGAGCACCTCTCCTATCAAGACAGGCTGAAAGAGCTGGGGTTGCTCATCCTGGAGAAATCTCCAGGGAGACCTAATGAGGTCTTTCAGTACTTAAAGGGAGCTTATATGGGCAGATAGTGACAGGACAAAGGGCATTAGTTTTAAACTGAAAGACAGCAGTTTTAGATTAGATGTTAGGGAGAAATTTTTTACTCAGAAGGTGGTGAAGCACCTAAACAGGTTGCCCAGAGAAGCTGTGGATGCCCCATCCCTGGAAGTGTTCAAGGCCAGGTTGGATGGGGCTTTGAGCAACCTGGTCTAGTGGAAGGTGTCCCTGCCCATGGCAGAGGGCTTGGAACTAGATGATGTTCAAGGTCCCTTCCAACCCCAACCCTTTTATGATTCTATGTGAAAATTATTGCTCTATTTTTACCAAAAATTATTAAGTTACAAAATGAAGAGCCCTTTTATCATTAAAAAAGAGAAAACTACAGATAGTTGCTACTACTCAGTGCATAGTGAGACACTTAGCTAAGAATATCAGGAAGACTGCCCTAGGTCAAGGTAAGTGCCTTCTTGCCCAGCATTATGTCCCTGAATAAGACCAATAGCAAATGCTTCAGGAAAGAGTGTAGCTGAAGGACAAGAAGGTGGCGATAGCTTTGCCATTCTAGCTCCAGCAATTACCATTTTTAGGATTTTCTGAATAGAGATTGGAGCTGGACAACTATGCTTAATAGCCCTTGATGGATCTTACTTGTAGCTATTAATTGAAAAGGGAGCATATTTTGTAATTTCATGACTGATTAGTTGCTTTGAAAGCTCCTAGTGAGGACCCTGTGTAAGGGTTTTTTAGAAATCTAGGTAACTGCAGAAGCCAAATCACCCTTATTCATACATTCACAAAGTTTCTGAAAGAATGCTATCAGGTTTCTGCAGCATGTGTTCCCAGGGGGCTAAGCTGTGCAGGTGCCTCCAGAGCCTTTGTGGCACCACATTTGTTGCCTCCTGTTTTCTGGGACAACTCCCACAGCTAGTTAAATAACAGCTAGTGGTTCAGCATTTTCACATTTTAATTTGCTGGTAAGCTGCATCTGATCCCACCGATGTTGTTAATGTCTTCAAAATTACCCACAGTGCCCAAAATATCAGTCCTAAGAGCAGAATGATCCCTAAGTTTCTGCTTTCTTGTTCCTGCAACAGCTAAATGCTTTTATGAAGCAAATAGTAAAACCCTACGTCTTTACTTCCTCATGATTACCTTTTAAGAAGACCAGAACCTCTTTATTGCCACCCCTGACTGGCAAACTTTATTCTTAGCTGAAACTCATAATTGAGGGAAATATGTCTTAATTGCTTTTGAGAATCAAAGAAAGGTCATTGATAAAACAGACCACTAACAGCTGGTGTGAATCAGTGTAGCTCCAACAGTATCCCTGCAGATATATAAAAAGAAATAAAAGTATTTTCTTCTCTAAAAATACATAAATTTTCTGTAACAGTTCAGCTGGTTGGCTGGATAGATGGATGGATGGATGGATGAATTTTAAGGGTTATTTAAAAAAAAAACTTATTTCAGTAATCAACAGGCTTCAGATCTTGGCCACCTGAGCACACACTAACTCATGCCCAGTTGACTGTCAACCAGCATCCCAGGTCCTTTTCCACCTGGCAGTTTTCCAGCCACTCTTCCCCCAGCCTGTAGGGCTGTGTAGGGTTGTTGTGACCCAAGGGCAGGACCCAACACTTTGCCTTGTCGAACCTCATCCCGTTGGCCTCGGCCCATCGATCCAGCCTGTCCAGATCCCTCTGCAGAGCCCTCCTGCCCTCCAGCAGATCAACACTCCCACCCAACTTAGTGTCATCTGCAAACTGAGTGAGGGAGCACTCAATCCCCTTGTCCATATCATTGATAAAGATATCAAACAGGACTGGCCCCAGTACTGAGCCCAGGGGGACACCCCTCATGACCAGCCTCCCTCCAAACTCGTGCTGAAAGCTGCCTTCAGCAAAGCCACTGTGAGGAGGTCTCTCTTGAGACTGGAAGCTGCCTAATGCAATGCCAGGGATGCAACCTCAGGTACTCTCAGGCATCTCATCTGGGTGAGCCTTCCAATATACAAGACAGGATGATTTTGAAGAATACAGATGGATTCTAAAATCTTTCTGGCTGATGAAAAGTAAGGGTAATAAATCATTCCTTGATGAATTCCACTCGTTTCTTTAGACTTATCCTTAGGATAAGTGATACAAACACAAAGCTTCTCATGGCTGGACCAGTAGGCAAGATGGGAATAGACTGAAAGTTGTCAGTATTGGGTTTTAAAGGCATCCATCACACCCTGTTACAATGCTAGCAGCAGTCTCCAAAATGCCAATTATTTAGAAACACTGAACCATACTATGCTATACAAATCGAAGGGGGCTGATTTTATTACAAATATTTCTGTCTTTTCCAATTAAGAACATAGCATTATGCAGTGATGTGAAATTGTCTTGTTACTTTACCCTTGGAGAGCATTTATTCCAGGCACACAATAACAGTAACAGAGTAGAAATTAGTTTTTCTCTCTCCCTTGCAATGACTGTGATGGGACTTAATAGGAACGTTAATAACAATCTTGACCCAATCTACATCTAATCTGCTGCTGCTATGAATGGAGTGACAGCAATTTGCACAATCTAATGATATTTTGTTCTCTGCTTCACAACAGTAGCTGTATAAAACAGTTTCAGATTATCCACTCTTTTCTAAAGAAGGATTAAATCCATACATATTTACAAAAAAAAAAAAAAAAAAAAAAAGATTGCTGTTAATCAATTTCTACTCAGTAATGTATTTTTCCGGATCACAAGACAATTTTAGAAGCATACATGATAATGCTTTACCATTTAAATCCATTGCATCATTTGATTTTGATCTACATAAACAGGTATTGTTAGAAAAAAAATTACAAAACCCACAAATTTGTAAGTGGGAAATAAAGAGGAACATTTATTCTATACTCCTATCTATTTGAATCAGTATTAGATTTATATCTAGGTCAGTCCTTGAATAATATGGCCTCTGAATTCCATTAAATTTCTGATATCTCTATTACAAGTCTTTGCACAGTCCATCAGAAACAAGAATTTTATTATTTTGTGTTCCAATTCTCTCTCACAATAGAGATTGAAACATGGATATCATAATCTGTTGTAGCAGACATTATTTCAATATTATTTTTCATTTAGAGGATCAAAGGGAAAAAAGGGTTTTTTGTAGATTTCACTTAAAAATGACTTAAAGTAAGTGAAATAGAATCGTACTGTGTATACAGATTCATTCCAGAAAATACAACCCTGCAGAGTATTTTTCTGTTAACATTGTTGAGATAAAACCCACATCTTCAAATTTCCATTTGAGCGCTGCCAGGGAGAGATTTCCATTCTTTAAGTTGCACTGCCCTCTAGGGGAAAGGATCTTTAGCTGTAATTCCACGTCCATGCCGCGAGAACAAAAGCCATCCTCGGTTTTCTCCTTCAGTTTTGAGGGCTGAACACCTTGCTTCCTCCAAATGTTATGCTGATGCCTGGTATGGCTTCGGCACTGTAGCACAAAGATCAGCGAGGCCTCAACACAGCCATGTTTTATTTGCATTTTTATATGTTCTATTTGCATGTGTGTGAGTGCTTGTAAATCTTGTCTGGGAAGGTCTGGAGGTGCTTTTATATTTTTCTGAGATTTGTGGGTGTAGTATAGTCTATCCATGGTCTGACGCTGCTGTGCTGTGGTGCCGAATGCTTCATGAAGCAATGCTGTAGGTCCCAGGGAAACACGTTCACGGCTTCTGCGCGGCTGGAGGGACAGAAAACACGGCAGGGTCAAAGTTGCTCGCTAAATGTTTCCACTTCTGCTTCGCAGTGCACATTCCTAACACATACGTGGGCACTGCCAAACTGTATGGAGAGCTGCTGGGCTTATGGCGCACACACTACACACATGGTCACTGTACCTGGTGTTTCCTGCCAGCCACAGGGATTGCTCTGTGTGTTGGGCAGTGCAGTATTTGCATTGTGTCCCCAGCATCCTACAAGTTCACAGTATTTGCTAACTCAAATACTGAGGGCAGACGTTCATGGCAAGAGGCACAGCCTCCCTCAGTGTGAGGCAAGCCGGCTCTGCGTCCACCTCCCATCCAGAGCGATTTTCAGGATCCTTCCTCTCATGCTGTTTACCAGTGTGATGAACCACTAAAAGAAAAGTATAGATTTGGAAAAGCGTTGCCTAAAGCATAAGCCTGTTTAGTGTATCTTGTCCTATCTAGCTCACCCTTCCTCTCAGTGGTTCAGGGATGTGAATTCAAGAGATGAAATGTGTCTGGGCATGTTTGGGATCCTCCACTAGGCAGCACTGGACTCTGCAGATCTGGTCTTCACTGAAGGAGCTGATCAAAGCTGCTTGTGCAGACCATGAACCTGACAGATGGTCTCTAGTTTGGAAAAATTATCATTTTCCAATAAACAGCTGACAAGAAGGCAGATTTTAGTAAGAAACTCCCTAATACAAACAAAGAAAAAAAAATTATTTCTGCTATTTGAGTCCTGTTATTTTCTAAAAAAAAAATAATCAGAGAGCTAGTCAAATAATGAACAACTATGATTATCATACCCATACAAACTCAAAAGGGTCACAGGGAAGCAAGACATCACACTGGGGAAGCCATCTGGGACATATATATCTGGGTATGATGAATTCCACTCCCCTTCAAACAGAGTAAAACTGAGATTTCAGAATATTATTTAGTGCTGTCAGGCAACTGTATCACTTGAAAATGGAATAAAATTCTAGAAGAGAAATTCCTGTAGCAGATCTTTTCTCTTTTACAATTTCTTAGAAAAGGTGTGTGGTGAAGGAGGAGAAGGACTTGGTTCAGTGAAGTGTACGTAATGCCTCAGTATCTTTCCACAGTAGATGCAGAAATAATGACTGAATCAGAGAACAATGATGGGATTTAGTATTTGGAAAGTAATCAGGTTGGTATGGACAGAAATAGGCTGCCATGGCTATCAGAAATTCTTGTAAGGAAGAACAGCACACTGTGAAAATTGCAGGAACACTGAAGGGAAAACAATCAGTAACTAATGAAAACTTGTCTTTGAAGAAGATTAAAGGTTTCACAAAGGAAAGGGAGTGGAGATTATGAATTCATCACATGAAGCAAGCTGCAGTGTTAGCTGTGAGCTGATGCTGAGCCTCCAGGACCTTCCGGCTGCTGTGGTGGAAGATGAACACAGCACGCTTCACTGGCTCAAATTAGCACACAAACAAAAGTGAACATTAAGAATTACTGTTGTGGATCTACTGGCTGAACTAAAGGTACTACAAAATTTTTCCCTGCTGTCACTTTGCCCTTCTTGAGGAGACACAAAATAGGAGGATCAAATACTAGCTCCCTGCCAAGCACAGCCTTGTGCTCCAGTGGCAGGGAGCAGGAGAGAGGGGCACTCGCTGCTTTTCTCCCGGTGTCTTTTCTCCTCCTTGCCACAGCTGTAAATCCACTTTGATTACCCTGCCTAACACGGGGGAAGGTCCTGTTACATTACAGTGAGTGTTGCAGGCAAAGCTGGCTGAGGCTTAGACCCCAGGCTCAAATCAGAGCTGATCCATCCAGACCTCCACTGCTGCCTCAGAGCAGGACTAGGAAGTGCTTATGGGCAGCAGACCAAGGAGAGCCTGGTGGCCACTGGTGACTATGTAGGCAAGGAGCTGGTGGCACCCTAACAGCTGATCCCATCTTCCATCTCAAGTACGCTCACCTCAGCAACATTACTACTTTTACAGGGACTTTGCACAGCTTTCTTAACCTTTTGGCAAAAATGGGCATGCTGCATGTTCGTGCAACAGGTTCCACATTCAATGTCCACTAATTCTGCATACTTACCTTTCAAACTAATAGCTATAACCATGTTGTTAATTATCCCCAGTCCATTTTTTATCACTGGACAACAATTGCAGTCTTAAGCCTTCAGCCTTCAAAAATTTCTTCTTAGCTTTTTCTTTTCATATTTGATTTTGAAAATAGGATTACCTTTAAAATCAATTACAAAGGATAGATTTAGCAACATCCATAGATAAATCCAATCTGAGCAGCAGCCCAGCATGTAGTAGGGTAATCTCTGCATGTTATTAAGAAGGGAAAATTGTGAGAGACAAAAATGTTCTTAATTTGTAAAATTATGTGAACTGCTCTGCCTCATTGCTAAGTATTTTATTTAAAAATTCAATTTCTTTATGTGTCCTTCTTAAGTGTCTAGTTTTGGATCTTAAGACACATTTGACAAATGAAAGGGTTGTATTTTTCAGGTGAGACAGTATCCTTGGTATCACAATACCTTTATTATTAAATATTTTTATAAATATATGTATAAACATATATTATAATGTCTATATCATTAAATGTATTACCTAAATTTTTCTATTCCTTGATTGTCTGATTGTTTTTTAAAGATTTTTAAGCACTACTTCTTATTTTAGGACTATTTTCTTTTTTTGGGCCTTTTTTCCTTTTTTAGGGCTGTGTTCATCTACGTAGCACCACCAGAAAGCCCTGCAAGCTCAGCACTATCAGTACTTGTAAGAAACATGGTCCCTAATAAGATATGAGGTGGTGAAAAATGTGTATGGTTTTTATGGGATGAAGCCTGCTGGTTAGTATGGGACAGAGGAGAACTGTGACCAGGGAGACCATCACCAGCCTGTTGTCTGCAAGATTGGGTTTGTTACCCGGTGTGCAACAAGCCAATAATTACATGCTCGAGAGAGACACTGATTATTTATTTCAGGGTGCTCGGCAGTGTTCCACAAATCAAACACCTCCCTCTGTGTTTTCCATACCATTATTTACACACAGAAATTCAGTCAGTAGCTTCCCAAGTACAGCCCCTCTACTGTGAGTAGGCAGGAATTCTGTACAAGCTCCATCATCCCAGCTAACATCTGTGCATGCTCAGGGGAAGGGTCTGCACCTGGCCACGGGTCTTTGTGACCTGTAGGTGTGACTTTTAGTATTATAATGGACATAGTTCAGCTACAGGACACATGGACATCAAACATTGTGCCAAATTAATGACGTATCCATAGATGTGCATCAACACCTTGATTTACTACATCCTTAAAATTTGTTAGTTCCCAGATGTCCTCAACTATCTGTTTTACTGACATTCAACAATTAGATTTACTACATCCAGTTCACTACGTCTTGATTTGCTACATCCTCAGCTTACAACTAACAAGCTTTAAGCTTCAGTTCCCCGATGTCCTTGAATGACGGATGCTGGCGCTGCCTGTTCGCCTGGTTAGATCTCCCTTCTTGCTTATTAGGCTTGAAGGTGTACAGAGACCTGCCACCACAGAACACCCTGCCTGCACACAACCTCGGCACACTCCACACGTCGCAGGCGGCCGCGGCCGCCCGGGCCGCTCCAGGCTGGAAGTGACGCGTCCTCGCCGTCAGAGCAGCCGGAAGCGCCGCTGGGAGCAGTAAACAACGGCGTCGGGAGCCGCGGCCGCCGCTTCCATCTTGGAGGAGCCGGAGCCCGCGCCCACCGGGGACCATGGGCAGCGTCCTGGGCCTCTGCTCCATGGCGAGCTGGGTAAGGTGTGGCCGCGGGCGGCGCGGGGCTCCTTCCCTGCCCTTCCGTGCCCGCCGCAGGCTCGGAGCCGGCGGCCGGTGCTTCCCCCTTCCTTCCCTCCGCACCCGCGCCTCGCCTCCCCGCGCCTGTGTCCCCCAGGGCGGCTGTGGCGCTGCCTTCCCTCCTCCTCCTGCGGCACGGGAGGGCTGCGGGTCCCTGCCCGGCCCCAGCCGGGCTCTGTCCGCCCCGAGCGGCCCCCGCTCCGCCCGGGCAGGGCTCTCCGCGCCGCGCAGGAGGGCGCGGGCCCCGGCGCGATTCCACCTCTCTCGGGCTGCTCCCGGGATCCCCAGGGATCCGTCGAAGCCGTTTCGCCGGGACTATGGGGAGCTTTGTCCTTAACCCAGACAGGCCGGCCTGTCGAGCTGCTGGGCGCCGCTTAATCCGCGCTCCTTTGCGGGAGGTGTTACGGTGTCCGCTGAAATCCCTTGTCCCTGAATCTGTAAAGAGTCTGATCAAATGCTTTGTACTCCAGCCTTTCTTTCGGGAAAATCAAACCCCGCACGTTTCCCTGATTCTAATATTTGTATTTAATTCCTCTTTCTTCCGGCTTTGTCCTGAGCAGCTCCACCCTTTGTAGCATCTTTGTCTTGCCGAGCCATGCTTTCCTGGCGGCACAGTAATCCGTGGTGATGTGTCACCACCGTGCTGAGGCAGCACCGTCAGGTGATTTTTATTAATAGGAATCAGTAGAGGGAGATGACATGAAAACTCTTGGCACTATGCAGGAAAGCAAAGAAGTTGGTAAAGAGCCTTCAACTCAGGCATTGCTTTTTTATCCGTACGTAGTATGTCTTTCCAAGTCCAGTCCTTGTGTGTATTGACACAGTCAAGTGGTTTGTGAGTTTTTAGATGTTTGCTGTAAAAATGTCAGTGGAACTGTGAAAATCTGAATTTTTCATACCAAAAATACGGTACCATACATGGATTAAATTAAATTACCTATTATTAAAGAGTTTATACACACACTTTTAGTGATACAATTTACCTAAGCTGCTTTTTTTTTTTTTTGTGATATCTGAATGTGTGGGCTTTGGCTCCTCTAGTACAGAGTGACATTTAATTAGGAGAGATGATCCATAATCTCTTAATCTCATGTACAAATTATATGAAATTATCATAAAATTGGAAAATCTGCATAAGTTAACTTCCAGGCTGATATGCATGTAAGTAATCAACTAGAACAGTAATAATATCCTTTTAACTAATTACTGTCAGGGTTCATTTTGCTCTCATTAACATTTTAAACACCACTTAATGGTTTAGCCAGTTAGGCTTTAATTACTAGCTGAATATAGTTAACATTATTTTTTTTTTAATTATTGTCAAATACTTTGTGACATTGTGACTATAGGCTTTAATTCAACTATTTGAGTTAGTATATATATATATTATATATTTTCAAGTTCATAAACAGCCTTTCTGACAACTGGTTGGTGTTTGTAGTGCATGAAGAGCCTCTGTCTACTTGCTCTTGAGTGTTTGCTTCTCTACAGAGAAATTCAGCTAATGGTCTGTTAGATAAAATGATTTGCATGAGATCATAATCTTAATTAAATCAGTTTCACCGTGAGTAGTTAACCCCTGTCCCTTCCTTTAAAGTGCCCAAACAAATCCAGGTGGGTTGTTTTTGTTGGTATTACTTTTTCCCCTGATGGCTTTAAAGTGTTGATTTTCTTTGCACGTTTAAAACCACAGCTAATCAGCGCTGTAAAGCCTGTACGACAGTTCTGAATAGGAGAAATCTGTGCATGCTGGTCTCTAAGGATATGTCAGTACAAACACTGTGGCTCTGAGAAGGAAGCACACAGTGAGGGTGAGGGGGCAGCTGACCCAGATGCAGTGGGGTTGGGGTTGGTGCTGGTGTGGGCTGTGCCATGGCCAGCAAAGCTCCTGTGCCTGCGAGGACACTGCTGTCAGTGTTGCCTCTCTGCAGGGCCCTGTGTTGTGTTGTGCTGTGCAGAGCCGCTCTGCGTAAGGCCTCATGCCGTGCTTGTTTCTCCTCGGCTTTCTGTGGTGTGGTACTGCTGTGTGTTAGAGCTCTGCCCTCACCTGTGCTGGTCAGGCAGTGCTTCAGGTTAGCATTTTTAAGAGCAAGGGGGAGCCTGTCAGACACGGGGGTGAGGCCAAAGCCATAAAAGCAGAGCCATCTCACCAAAAGTCTTCTGCTCCTGACAGCCTAGATTGACAAGGCAGTGCTGTTTTCCCTCTGCTGTGGCTTGCCTCTATTGTGCTGTTCTCTGAAACAGCTGAGCTGCTGTTTTGCTCGCTTTAATATTCTCTGTCAAGGCAAAGATCTTGATTGATTCAGTGTCTTTAAGCTTAAGAGTAGCGATGATGTAGCTAAACCCTGACTAGGCCCAGCAGGGGCTTAGTGTTTTTGCAAATACTTAATTCAGTATATAATAATTTCATCATTACTCCAGTAGGAAGATTATGTTTTATATTAAAAACTTGTTCGGTGTGCATCAAGGGCAGTAACACTTGACCTTCCATGATTTTGTGGGGTTTTCTCTCTCCTTCTCTCTCCTTCAGTATACATCTTGTTACGTGTTCATCATGCAATTTCCTCTGCCCTGGGGAAATGAAGTGACTAGTTTAGCAGGCATGAATTAACTTGTCTGCCCAGCTGGCTGCTCCCAGAATAGGTGTGTGGGTTGTCTTTTCTTATTTTACTTTAGTAAACGCCATTGAGCTGCTTATTTTTCCTCAAAAATGTAAAGGGATATGAGTTGGTAGGTAAGTAAGAAAGTTTCTGGAAGCCAGTAGATTTTATGCAGTTATGACTGAGTAACTTTTGTCTAAGCTTCTTTATGAAAACAAGTGAAAAAGTAATTGTAGAGTAACTTTTTCTCTGCATCTGTGACTAAGCTGAGTCACACCTGGGGAATTAAGCTTTGATCTGCATGGTAATATCTTACTGTTCATACTACTGAATTTTTTGTGGGAGGTGTGCTTCAAATTTAGGAAGAAGGTGGCACTTCAAAAGAAGAAACTCTCCTTGTCTCCTCTGCTGATAAGCTGAATTCCATGGGCTGAATGTTCTTTGGTTTCTATTCTTTTCAAAGTCTGTAACAGGTAGTTTTACCAGTAGTATAATACTAATTTACTGGAATGGTATCTATTTTATTCTCTTCTGCCAAAGAAAGAGAGAATCAGACTGTAATGTGTTTCCTTGTGTAAGTGGCCAACTTGTATAAATAATATCATGTATCAATAGGCGTCTCTTGTTCAGAGATGTATGTGCATGAGCTGTTTGGGGGCAAAACATTTTAAAAGCTGGTGTTGGAGCACACACACTTTAGTGAGGTGTATGGCTTCTCTTGAGGCAGATTGTTTCCCAGTGAAGTGGAGACAATCATCTTCATTTCAGCTACTGCAGGCCTCTCCTGTCTGTAGAAGCATGTGTGCTTCTGCCTTCCCCTGAGGCAGTCAGGAACAAGTTGGTTGAATTATTTAGGTATTTAACAAACAGTGTAACACTGGGGTTCATTGCAGAGGTGACCTTTTTTGACAGGTGCTCCTGTCCCCACGTTTTCTGCAGCAGATGAGTCTAGTCATATATTCTGTCTTGCCAAACTCAACCTTTTATTCGACAGTATGTTTAGAAATATTAATGCAGACAGAATTAGTTCAAGAAAGTAATTTTTTGAACAGAGAACAGAGATATTTTTCACTGGAAAGTTTATATGTGTAGGAAATAGTGTAAGACAGTAGTACTATGAAAATTCTCATGCACTCGGAGACAGTATTTGCCATACATTTCCTGCTTACAAAGCATAGATGCCCCTAATGTGGTTGCTTGCAGTCCTAGAGCAGCCTCAAGGGTCCACCTGGTCCATCTTTTACGAAAAAGGGAGCCTGAGTGGGATGATCTAGTGCCCTGTCCAGTTGCATCTTCAAAATCTCCAGTGATGGAGACTCTACCATATCGTTGGGGAGGTTGTTGCAAGGACTGGTTGGTCTCAGTCTAAATAATTTCTTTATTATACTGAGATGAAACTTGCTATAATCAACACCTTTGTATTATTTGTGCTATAATGATACTGAGTGGAGGAGAAGGTAAAAAAGGGCAGTATAATAGCTTTTATGTCCTGAAATACTTATTGTGGGAATCTGCCTAGTTTCACTGGTTTAGCAAGACAAATGTAATGGTGAAGTTTGCTAGTTTATTCTGTAGCCTAGTGAAGTGAAAATTCTTGGCTCCTCGGGAAGGAATACGTAGGCCAAAAACAATACAGGGAGGTTATTTAAAAGACATAATTTGTGGGTCCAGCGTGTGAGTTTGGTTGAAACTGGAAGAACGATAATCAGCCCTTTCCTGAGGGCTTCTCAGGAAGCTGCCAGGAGTGGCAGTTGTGGCAGTCTTTCTGCTTTTCCTGGCAACCCCTGGGGCTTTTCCGGTAGCAGTAGACTGCTGGCATTTTTGTTTGTCATATGACCAAACTTCTGAGAACTCTGACACATGCCAGTCATACTGGGTGATGGACATGTCCTGGTCATGTGGCCTTGTAACTGCTCATGTCCTTACATGACTGTCTGAGTGTCTCTTAATGTGGTGATGAACACCTGTGGCTTTTGTCCCATGGTGGAGTTGTCCTTGGATGTGTGCTGGGGGAGAAGCTGGGTTTTAACCCTGTTCTGTATCTTTCTTTGTCAGAGGCAGTGTGCTCTGTTGTAGCTCAGAGAAGGGCAGTGATCGCGCATTTTGATTGTACCTTTCCTCCTTTGGCTAATGTTTATTTGTGGGACCTTGCCTTTCTTTTACTTCCCAAATTGTCACAGTCAGCGGCAGAGAATTGTTCCCTGCTCCCCAGCCCTTTCCTGGTGAAATAGCTCATTTTTTTTCTTCCCACAATTTTCTGTGTGAGAATTAAGTACAGGTAAATTTTGTCCTTTTTTTTTTTTTTCCTTGTAGTATCACAACTGTAGAGCATTCCCATCCACTTTTGCTGTTGATATTTGGTATCAATAACACATGTACTGCATATTTGCTCTGTCCTTGCTGTTTGTAACTCTTGCCTAAGTTAATTTTGCAACCTAACAGAATTATGTGATCTGTCAGTAGCTGCTAATATGAAATAATTTGCAACCTAAGATTTAGGCTCTTATACCTGTTTTTTTGTATTTTGGAAATACTTACGGCACCAGTGAGGATTGTATCCCAACTGTGCCAGGTGCTGAGAGTATACCTGCATGACAGTTGTGCTCGTATCTTGTTCCTGTGATGTATTTTTTTAATCTCTGCAGCTGTGGAAGGGAGGATGTAGTTGCTAACAAAAGCAATCCTTGCATATCATTTAGCTGAAATGAAATAAGATTCGAGAGAATAAATGAGCCAGAATCCAGTCTTTATTTCTTCTGAATGGCTAAATGATTACTTCTGGCGTAGCGCTGATTTTACCGTGCGCGGCGCCTCGGGAAGTGCTGCTGTTCAGTGGCTCTGTAATGTGTTGCAGTGACTTCGTCTGCACTAGTGGTGGGATGCACCAGATGAGTAATCTTCCATCATCATGTCTGATGATCTGCACAGCCTGATTAAATATTGAAATCTAGTAATCCAAAGCTTTTTGAATAATTAATGTTCTGTCTTTCTGTCAGATACCATGCTTGTGTGGAAGTGCCCCGTGCCTGCTCTGCCGATGCTGCCCCAGTGGAAACAACTCCACCATAACTCGGCTGATTTATGCCTTCTTTCTACTTCTTGGTGTGAGCGTTGCCTGTGTGATGCTAATACCAGGCATGGAAGAGCAGCTGAAGAAGGTCAGGTTATTTATTGCTAACATTTTTGGTAGGACAGATGTCACAGATAATAGTAATTGACGTCTTGAAAGCATGGATTTTATATGGAAATATGTAATTTTGCTACCAGCTGTGCTTCAGTCACCATTAATTTGTTTGTAAGTCAAATAAAGAAGTTGTGGGAAGATCCCTCTATAGATGAAAAGCACTATTTTGAGGTAAGGTTGTGCCTCTTCTTTAAATGCTCAGAGCAGAAAAAATAAAGTATCAAAAAAGAAAATTTATGTATGTGTAGTTTCAAATTAAGTATTACTGAGATGCTTTTATTTATGGCACTTAAATGACTTTTATTGTGGTTGCAATTAAAAAAACCACTCTAAGATGTCTTCTACTTTCATTGTGCTGTACTAGTTAAAGTTCTATTTTAAAGTCTGCATTGCATAACAAAAATATTTTTCACTAATCATAGTAGCGTGTTTTCCACTCACGGAATTAGGAAGTGTTTGTAGGATTATACAGTTTGTTAGCTATATGAGGATGCGATATAAAATGGGAGAGCGGTAATGTGAGTTACAGTAGAGCTTACATGTTCACTGAACTTGAGTTGCATGCCCTTCAGTTCTGTTTTGCAGTCTTTAGTTTTTTTCAGTAGATAGTAACTTTGGTTAGACATGCTTTACATGTTTTTTCCCCCCAAATGATTCATCTGTAAACGTGTATTTTAGGTTGGTATAGTTACTACATTAGCACTTCAGTGAGAGCCATGTTTGTCACCTAGGAAAGAAAATAACAGCCTTCTGGAGTATGATTTGACTTCTAAAAGATGTTGCTCATGTCCTGGTAGTGACTGGAGAGAATGTTCTCAGCTGTTTCACATGGAAGTTACAGATACACCTAGTTGATGGTGATGGTACTTTTCTGGGAAAGGCTGTGTCTGTTTTAAATAAGAGATGTAAGCAGGCTGCCACCTCCTAGCTATGTCATCAGCCTGATAGTAACTGTCAGGTCAGATTTACTGATTCCAAGATCTTTGGTTATTTCTTGATTCAGATCAACAAGAGAAAACTGCATTTCTTTGAGAAGCTCTGAAATTGCTAATAACATGAAAAAGCTTGTTAATAAGATCCCAGTCCCATTCCTGGAAACATTCAAGGTTGGGTGGGATGGGGCCTTGAGCAACTTGAGGTAGTTGAAGATGTCTTTGCCCATGGCAGAGGGCTTAGCCTAGGTGAGCTTTAAAGGTCCCCTCCAACCCAAACTATTCTATGAAAATATTTATTTCATTAGTTTAGTTTAGTTTATCCTACCTGTGCAGATTTTTTTCCTTGCATATGTTTGATATTCTTCTTGGACTGTAGCTACTGATGCAGTCCTTCAGTATATTTTCGAACAGTGTTAGTAGTTACATAATGTTACAATATTAATGAATTGCATATTGGAAATTTATTAATACACATTTAATGACAGGAAGTCTTTTAAAGATGACTGGCATGTCTTGTATTTATCACAGATTCCTGGATTTTGTGATGGAGGGTTGGGAACAAGTATTCCTGGTGTGCAGGGCCATGTGAACTGTGATGTCCTGGTTGGCTACAAGGCTGTGTACCGCGTGTGCTTTGGCATGGCCATGTTCTTCCTTCTCTTCTCCTTGCTGATGATCAAAGTGAAGAGCAGCAACGACCCCAGAGCAGCAGTGCACAATGGGTAAGGTGCAGAAATGAGTGCTGAGATGAGTTAGTTTTTATAAGAGGAAAAGATACACGTGGCTGTTGCTTTTCCAAGCCTGAACTATGCCAGTGGATAATCTGTCCAGAGGTTTCCCAAGATGAGAAGTTCTGCTTTTTTCTAAAGACGATGAAATTCAGAGATGAATAATGGCACAGAATTTCATTCCACAGAGATTTTGTCAAGAAATAAAAAGATTCAAAAGCCTGATTTGTCCTCTGGGAATTATATTCCTCTTAACTTTGAGCCTTGTAAGAAGTTTTGTTCTTTTCTGAATAGTTTTCTTTTAAAGGTTATAACAGTTACACATACATATCTATATAAAACATGCCTTTTCTTTTTCTGCTATCTTTTCAGTTGCCCCTCTGCAAAAAGAAATGAGTTATGTATCTAGTTTCTGAACTTTCCAGTAGATTTTCTTTTGTTCTTCATTTTAGTTAGGATTATCAGATGGAAGAATACAGTGGAATTTCACCTTGTGTGTTGACACAAGTGGTAGTTTTCATCCAGGGTCTGCCTATGTTTAATGTAGCTTCTTGAACCGAAGAGGTGTAAATATTTGTAAGAGGGCATGATGCTAAAATGTCTAAAAGCATTTATGGTGCCTAATCTTGGTGGTCACAGTGATTGTTTAGACTACTGCTTTTTCAAGGTGACTGTATTTAACAGAAGCTGTGAACAGCTAAGCCATAAAATTTTATTTTATATTCAGTATAGTAGGATTAAACATGTCTAGCATAAAATGAGAAAAAGCTTCAAATTATTTCTGTAGGGGAAAATTAAGACTGAGGAGAATGTTGCTTTGTTCAGTTTTTTCTGGTCTAAAGAAAAAGAGAGTACAGTATTAAGATATGTTAGCAACAGTAACTCAGTCCAGTCTTTTCCTCCAACCTGCTTTGTTCAGGAGAATATGCTTGTTGCAAGCAAAAGAAAGTGGTTCAGCTACATTCTGTATCAGAGCTCTGTTGTTTTTTGTTTTTCTTTTTTTTTTCTTTTTCCCAGAAAAAGGCACATGGTGATTTTACATGATGTGGGATGTTTTTTACCTAAAACTGTTCTTAAGTGTTTGGGATCTTCTTGATAACCTTATTTGGAGTTCTGCTCTCCAGTACAAATTTAGGTACAGTTTGTGCAAGCCATAGCAGTTTGCTCTTCTTAGCCAATCTAACATCAGCACTAGGATAAAAGGAAAAAATTGAGTTATTTAACTGTTGCTGGTAAAATATTTAATAACATTACTTCTGTAATAACTGGTTGGTTCAATAATAATGTGATTCAGTGAGCTTTATGGCTTTTGATTTTTGGAATTGGATGTTCAGTAATACTTTGAGATGTAATCTTTTTGTCAGTGGTTTGAAATATTCAGAATACTAGGTTTTTCCATGTATGTTTACTAACTTTTTCATGCTTGCATGCAAGTTAAGCCCAGTAGTGTGATTTGGTGCCAGTGTTCACCTTCTCTGCTTTTTTAACAGTCAGTGATTTCTTGCCTCAGGTTTATAATAACAATAGGAAAAAAAAGAATTGTAATGTATCTATGAGATAGTTGCTGGTTTGCATAGAATGCACAGCAGCTGTAGGTGTTATTTCAGATGAATATTGTCTTCAGTTGTCGTATGGGATAGAGCATTAAGATCCTTTAAAAACATCTGGAATTAGAGATTAAATATATACAAACTTGAAACCATTCTTATTTCTGTAATTGAGAATGACATTGATTTAACAAAAAAGTAGATTCAAAAACTAGTTTTAGTGGGTTGTGTGTTGCACCATAAATGTTATAACTTGATTCAACTTTCACACTGGGTTTAGTCACTTCTCTATATCCCAGGGAATTAGTCCATTTCCTTCCATATTCTGCACTTCTGTCATCTCACATAGTTCTCTCCACACAGTTGGCACTTCTGGTCTCCATCATTTGATTGTAACAGCCAGCAGGAGAGATTAAACTTGTTCAAAGTATGGGAAAAAATGGGAAGGGATAGAAAACTTGAAAAATTGACAAGTGTTTGACATTGTGGGGGTGTGGTACATATCTTTGTGCTGTTATATTCAGTTTTGAAGTACATGTAGATGGCACCATGCCTGTTTTTGGAGCTGCCTGTCACTGGGATCACAAAAAATAGTTTTGTTGGCATAACAGTTTGAAGTTCTCTCTGCAGGATATATTTTTACAGTTTGTATTTGGGATGACTTTGGTGAATCTCTGGTGGAAGATGCTCCCTTGAATGCTTTCTGGAAACATCTGATCTGTTTTGATGGTCTGTGAATGCATATCTTTTACTAAAAAAAGATTCCAATGACACTGCATTGAAACAGGGACTTAGAATTTGATTACGTCTTTTCTGTGCAGGATAAATCATTGGCCTTTTTTTTCGTGATGAATCCTCATCAGGTGTAGGCCTAAAGAATCTGAAGTTGGGTAGGAAAAATCCAGACTTTTGTATATCTCTCTCATGTAGGAAGTGAACCAAGACTGGTAGGGAGATCCAGCATAGTATTTTCGGTCATTGTAGGCACCAGTCAGATCTTTGATATTAAAAGCAGGAAGGGATTTTTTAACCCATTTTTCTGCTGTGCAGACAATTCAGTAATCTCACTGCTCTGGTTTAAAATGGTCTTAGGAAGAAAAAAAGCAGCTCACAATTGGCCTAGTTTGTAATTAATGAGTAAGAGGATACTTCTGGGAAACGTATCAAACTCTGTGTCAGCCTAGCACAGTTTAGGCATAATTTTTTGGAGAACAAAAATCTTGGGCAGATAAAATTTTTATCCTGCTTCAGAAGAAGCAAGTTAAGGATGAGAAAATTAAAAAAAAACAACTATTAAAGATGTGTATTTTGTGTGTGAATCAGACCAGACTTAACAGTTGTCTTATTCTTTATTTCCCTTTAGATTCTGGTTCTTTAAATTTGCGACGGCACTTGCAATTAGTGTTGGAGCTTTCTTCATACCAGAGGGACCATTTACAACTGGTGAGGGAATATTGTCTTCCTCTGTATCATGGTGCAATCATACTTAGTTTTAAAAGAAAAATAAGTGCATGCTGATGTAGTACAGTTTTAATTGTACCTGTGCAACTATAGTGCTTCTGTGTGTTTAGGGACTCTAAAACGGGGGGGGGGGGGGGTAAATCATCTATGGTTCTTAACTGTTTTTGTTTTACTTCTCTTTTAGTGTGGTTTTATGTAGGTATGGCTGGAGCATTCTGCTTTATTCTTATTCAGCTGGTCTTGCTTATTGACTTTGCCCATTCCTGGAATGAATCTTGGGTTGAAAAAATGGAGGAAGGAAACTCAAGATGCTGGTATGCAGGTAAGGAGGGACTGTACTACAATCAAGTTTTAAATTTCATTTAATGTGCATTATGTTAAGTAAGTTACTCACTGAACAGTTCATTTTACTAGAGTGCAGAAAGGGCTGCTTCATGCATTAGTATCATTTTCTCAGATGTGTAGTTCAGCTCTACTGATGTCCTTCTCTTGTCAAGTTAAATAAGGGGAAGCAGGGAGAGGTGCAGTCTCGGTCATTAACCAGTTTAACCATGGTTTTGTTTCTTCACAGCTCTGCTCTCAGCTACAGCTGTCAACTATCTGCTGTCTCTTGTAGCTATTGTTTTGTTTTATGTTTATTACACTCATCCTGAAGGTTGTTCTGAAAACAAGACATTCATCAGTGTTAATATGCTCCTGTGCATTGGTGCTTCTGTTATGTCAATTCTGCCAAGGATTCAGGTACAATTTTAATTCTGTTGCCTCCTGTGTTATCACAATATAACTCTGCCTGCAGCTTTGAATGTCTAACTTTCATGTTTTGTGACTCCTTTGTATAGGAATCTCAGCCAAGATCTGGTTTGCTGCAGTCTTCAGTGATCACAATTTATACAATGTATTTGACTTGGTCAGCTATGACCAATGAGCCAGGTAAGTGTGGTAGCAGTGTAGGGCTTTCTGGGTGACCAGTTCAGCAGTGAATTGTATCTTTGCCTCTTTCGCAGGGCCGCGTTAGAACAGGGTAATGAAAAGTGTGTGCGTTAGAGCTCAGCTGCCTGTGCTGCCCCGAGCCCACTCTCCTGAGGGATAGGAAGGGATGAATGGGCAGCAGTGAGAGAGGCCAGGGTCTGTGTGGCTGGTGCAGACAAGCTCCCCGAGGGAGAGAGGGAAGCTGAATGGGACCGCTTCAGTGCTCACCTTTTCCTCCCAGCAAGGATGTGGGGGAGGTATGACATAGCAACCTGGCCATGCCCACACAGCTCTGAGCTCCGCCCCATCTGCAGCCAGGATTCGAAGATAATGTCTTTTTCTCTTGCTTATATGGCATGTAAGAATTTTTGCTCTTTACTGGCAGAACTGCAGTATTCTAAAGCTTAGATTTTGCAGATCACCACAGCTTCTCTGAGGTGTCTGGGAGTTTCATCTCCCTATCAAGTTTCACATTCCTGAGGTGACCAGCATGCTTCTGATTATGTTTTTCCAAACTGAGGATTTAAAACAAGTGATAAATATTGTCAATGTTTATTGTGTCTGAAAATAGTTTAATATATCTATAAATAAATAAGTGCAGAAATTCTGGTGATTAAAATAAATTGTCAGATACTGATTTTGGTGGTTTTAATTGGGTCTCTGACCCTTTTATCTTAGTTATGGACAATCTGTGCTTCTGTGTTATGGAATACATGAGTCACCTAATTCAGGCTGTGACTATAGGAAAATAAAATTGTCTATTACTTTCAGCTGTTCCATCAGTATTACCTATGGATGCTGTAGGTTGGGAACCACTCATAATAAAAAACTAACTTACTGGCATAGTTTTCCAATTCTGAGATGACTTGGGTACCCCATCTGTAGAATATGTTTGTCAGACTTACTTTCTAGCAGTAGAATTTCTGTAGTTTAAAATGCAGAGATTTTTATTTTGTTGCATCTAATTATGAGATGGAATAGTAAAGCAGTTGATGCATATCTTATGTAAGTTCAAAATCCTTTTATCTGCTCGAAGAGACAGATTTTTATGCCATATACTGTCATTTCCCTGCTCTAGAGAGATTCAGTAGCCTAAAATTAGATTAAAAGCTTTTTTACTTCAAGACTGTCACAGTCACGAAGTTCCTTTCTATTTCTGTGCATTCAGCATGGAAATGTGCTATTAAATATTTGTCCTGTTCTTGTTTTATGTAAGTTCTAATGCAATTTCCCTCACAGACAGGCGCTGTAACCCCAGTCTGCTGAGCATCATTGGTTACAACAGCACCACCACTCCAACCCAAGGTCAGGTAGTGCAGTGGTGGGATGCACAAGGAATCGTAGGACTGGTTTTGTTTTTGCTGTGTGTTCTCTATTCAAGGTAAAATTCCTTTTAAAAAATCCATTAATTTGTATTACTTCTTATTGTTGGATATTAATTGTTTTTATTTGGGTAACTGTACCACGTCCTTTCCTGTCAAATCCAGCATCCGGACATCCAACAACAGCCAGGTTAACAAGCTGATGCTGACCAGTGATGAATCAACACTGATAGAGGATGGAATGCCCAGGAGCGATGGCTCCCTTGATGATGGAGACGATGTTCACCGAGCTATAGATAATGAGAGGGATGGAGTTACTTACAGTTACTCCTTCTTTCACTTCATGCTTTTCCTGGCATCACTGTATATCATGATGACACTTACCAACTGGTACAGGTATTTACATTTGATTAGATAATGTGCTGATAACAAGCATACAAGGTGCCATCTCTTGCTGGACAAGGAGGCACAAGTTGAGTTCTCTGGAATGTAGGTCTTGAATGGGCCTTCTCAAGGGAAGTTACTGTTTGAGTTACGTTTAGGGAATTGTATTTGAAAACTGTACCCAACCTTGTTCACAAGTGCCTGTCATATTTTCTAGCATGATTCTTGTCATTCACTGGCCTGCTGAAATACATCCTGCTGAAGTGAACAAGACAAAGTCTTAATTCTATAACAACTAAAAATTAGCAAACACTAGGCCCATATCTGGTACAGAGAGCTAGAAAAGGGACATGTTATATCAACAGGTCAAGGGATAGATGTTCCTTCCCATTTACTCAGCACTGGCTTCCCAGTATGAGAGAGACATGGACATACTGGAGAGAGTCCAGCAAAGGGTCACAAAGATGATGAAGGGACTGGAGCATCTGTTATTTGAGGAGAAGCTGAGAGAGCTGAGACTGTTCAGCTTGGAGAAGAGAAGGCCCAAGGGGTGTCTCACCAGTGTATAGAAACACTTAAAGCAGGGGTGCAAAGAGGATGGAGCTGGGACTTCTCAGTGGTGCCCAGTGACAGGGCCAGAGGCAAAGGGCAGAAACTGAAATACAGGAGGTTCCCCCTGAGCATAAGGAAACACTTTTCCATTGCAAGGGTGATGGAGCACTGGCACAGGTTGCCAAGGGAGGTTGTGATGTTTGATCCTTGGAGGTACTCAAAAGCCATTTGGGGCAGCTGAATTTAGGTGTCCCTGCTGAAACAGTGGAGTTGGACTAGAGAACCTTCAGCAGTCTCTTCCAACCACAGCCATTCCGTGACAGGGCTTGGTGGAAGGAAATGAGGTTGTCTGCTCCTTGAAAAAATCCTCACAATAAAATAGTCCTCCTGTGTGTGCCTTGTTGTTGGCAGCTTGATCAGATGTTCTTCAGAACTAAAAAATACAAATCATAGTCTAGTTACTTGGCAAAGAACAATTTGTATTGAAAAAGCAACACTAACAGGTACTTCCTTCAGAAATAACTCTTACAGATAGTCATGCTGTGGATTTGATTTGTGGCCCTATTTGGGTTAATATGACATGAAGAGGATTAATTTCTCTAGGTGGTGATCTCTGGCAAGGCAAAATACATTATTTGTGTCTCTAAGTGATACCTATTTACTGACTTTCTGCAGATTTGTTAGAGATTTCTTGTAATTCTTTCTGCTTCTTGGCAGCTTCTTGTACTAAGTACTTTTGGTGCTGCTGTTGTTTTTTCACCTTCCTGTGACACCAGCTTACAAATGGTGTTCTTGTACAGACTGGTGTGAAGTGCCTGGAAGAAGGGTCCTTTGAGGTGTGAAGTGAAAATGATCTCCTGTGAAAACAGTGTTGAAGGGTGGCTTAGAACACAAGTATGTTGTATTGAAAAAAAAATTGTAAATGATCCTTTTTCTTTTCCTTCTTTCACAGTCCGGATTCTACTTACGAGACAATGACCAGCAAGTGGCCGTCTGTGTGGGTGAAGATCTCTTCCAGCTGGATTGGCATCGTGCTGTACGTGTGGACTCTGGTGGCTCCGCTGGTTCTTACCAACCGCGACTTTGACTGAGCTGTGCTGCTCTCGAGGGAGGCCGTGTTAGTGCCTCATCTCCCTGAAACAAACAGTATTCCGGGTAATAGTGCGGGTGTAAATATGTGTGTGTGTGCTGTCCAGGTAGTAGTCCCTGCTTTATCCTGCATGATTACCTTGGATCATGTCTTGTCATTTCACTAAATGACTTTTTCTAGCTGAGCTCAGTGGTAATTGCTGTAACGATGGTTTTCATAGGATTACTCCTAGGTTGAGGGCTTTGGGAGCACGAGATGCAAGATCAAGAACTTTTGGAAGTACGTTTTTTTCCCTTCAATTGCATCAAATGGTTGCAGGAGAAAAAGTGCAAGTGTTAATTAGGGTAACTAAACAGTGCTAGGTCAGGCTTTGCAAGTAAAGGAGGGGCTGCCTTTGATGATCCCTGTTGCCTTGATTCCAAAGTAAGCCTTGAGTAAGTGCTGTTAGACTCAAAGTGGAGCATGTTGGAGTCACTGGACATCTTGCAGCACTTTGGCACTAACAGCCTGACCTTTCCCATGCCGAGGGCAGTGGTACCTTCCACAGAGATATGAGAGGGGAAAACTTGTACCTGGAGCTGCAGAGGAGCCAGTCCAGTGTGTCCCATTGCACACAGGAGGACAGGCACCCTGGGGAGAAAGATCCTGGTATCAGATGCTCAGAAGCATGTTCTTAAGGCACCTGTTTACAGTGTGCATCTACATACTATTATTGTTTTTTTAAGTAGTTTAAATGGCGTAGCTGTGCTGTAATTTATTGCTGTTTAGTGTGCCACTTTCTTCTTGGCTAAGCTACTATCATGGAGTTTGCAAGGAGCCGAGTGGTGAAAGCTGTGTAAACCCTTTGGAGGAATTGAGTATTGTGATTTTAAAAAAAGTGGAGAAAAAGGAGCACTGAAATTACAATAACTAAAGGAGGAGGTTTGCATTTACTGAGGCTTCATGTGAAGGGTTTCTTAAAATATTTGGGGCTCTGAATCTTGAAATCTTTTACTGTATTAGATATTTTGCTTGTTGTCCATTGCCAGAGATGGACTTCAGCCTAGAAAGTCTGAATCTAGGCGTAGTTCCTGCGCAGTTATGAAATCTTAAAATGCTTTTGTGCTTGCTGCTTTGTAACTGAAGTACATAAGCCACATTGTTTCTATTACTTGCTACAACTTGAGCCTACAGCAGCCTGACTGCGAGTGACCCTGGAGCCTGCAGATGTCATGCTCATCTCTGTCCATGGTGTTTGTAACTGTGACTTCCTCTTTCTATTCTCTAAGCTTTTATTTTAATTTTGCACCTGAACACTGACATGTACTGCAAAAGTCTGACATATGAAGTCAAACTTGAGACAGAAATAGAAAGATTAGTAAAGGCTTGTAATAATTTGGAATATGTTGTTACCTTATTAATAAATAAATTTGGATGAAGATGTCCCATGACTTTTGATGTCTCATACTGCTGCCAGATGTGGGTATTGCAAGGGTTTGTGTTCATTTTTATCCCCTCTTCTGGGGATGCTTTATCGCACTGTCCGGTTCTGAGAACAGCTGACAGTGCTGCAGAGCACACCTGTGAGGCAGCGAGTGCCCGGCTCTTGTGGGAGGTGAAGTCCTCTGACAGTTCTGTGCCCTTGGCTGGCAGCTGTGTCTCTGCAAACACAAACCTGCCTTGCACCCATAACTGCATTCCTGCTTCATCAGCTGCTGCTGCCCCACTGGACTGCACCTGTTTACATTTGGGTGGAACATCTGGACACCAGTTGTACTACAGCAGTTCCTTAGTCCTGTAACAAAGAACAAGTTGCTGAATTCAGAAGATGAGCAGACTGCTCGGTCTATGGATTCAGCTCCTTGTACAAGTGGCCACATTACTCCTTTGAAAAAGAAATTCTAGATCCACTGTCGGGAGTTGGGGAATGTGGTTTTTGTATTGCATGTATGAAGTTACTGAAACCCAGTTTCTCCCGTTGCTGAGCCTTCGTGCTGTGGTTTCTCAAAATTTATTTTCAGTTAGACTTACTCTTTATATTAAAATCAGGAGCTCAAGGTGAGGTGATTTGGTTTAGTGTCAGCTGCCCCTTCACCCAGTGGTGCAGGAACGCCTCTGGCTTTGTAGCACAACTGTAGAAACTCACTGCAGCAGCTGTGGCTTCCATGAGTACAGAAGTGGTCACACAGTGGAGGAGGGGTAAGGCTCCTCCACTGGAAGGAAAGTGATGGGGCTCTGCCACAGTTCTCAGCAAGAAATCAAAGAGAGAACACCCTTTTGTGTGCTACTACTGGAAAACAGTTTGCTGCATTAGACACTTGTTTTGGAGGCTTATCAATAAACCCTTCAGGGTGGAGATAAACTATTTTCCAGTAATTGTATACAGCAGACCTTGCACAGCTACTATGATAGGAAAACAAGAGGCTGTTAAATCCATAACCACCTGGCACACGGAATAAGAGACAAACTCTTGACAAGTATCACACTTAAGTAACATTTATTTCATCAGCATAGATGGTCCAAGTTAAAAGTACTCATGCAGTCATGGGGCCTGGCAGCTGTCAAGAACTTTTCCCCAGTTTGTGCTGTGTGAGCACTTCCACTGAAGTGAAAGTAAGGCAGAACCAAGATTTAGCAAGGTACAGGCACTTTGTTCCCAGCTGAAGCAGGGAAAAAAAAAGCCTATGTCAGGTCCTGGTCCCCCCACCCCAAAAAAACCTCATGTGTGTTAAACAAAATGTAAAAAATAAAAACCCCAAAATACAGAAAGTCAGTGTTCCCTAACCATACACTACTAGTTTATGTCATCATATGTAAGACAAGAAGTATAAGAAACCATAAACCAAAGCTCACTACTGGCAAGTGTTGGGTTACTGATGTGTGCAACACCAAGTGTTCACAGCAGTGCAGCAGCAGCCTGGCTCAGCAGTGCCCGCTGTGCCTGGTGGCTTGTCTAACTCCGTAGCTGAACAACTGCTTGTATAAGATAGGAAAGGTACTTCAGATTCCACATATCTGGTTACATAAAACAGTGATTTACAAAAAACTCTCATACCAAACAATATTCTAAATAAATAGTTCATCTTCATGACTATATACAGAGCCTCCCTCACATCAGTTATCCAAGAAGGACATGTCTGTGTCCATGGGTGCTGGGGCAAGTTCACACAGGTAGAACAGCGTGGCTTCACTCGCCTCTGCCTCCGTCAGTGGCTCCAGACGCACCAGTTTGCTCTGGGTGGGCTCAGGATCCAGGCTGCTCTCCAGGAGCTCGTCCCCTTCCAGCGATTTCTCAACAGTGGAAGGAGTTTCAGCTGTGAAGCTCCCACTCTCAAAAGCAGAGCCTGGGTTCCCATCAAGGAATGCAAGGAGTGGAAACGCAGTGTAGTGTATCAGCTGCTTATCTATGGGAAAAAAAATGCCCAGAATATCAACTCATGTGCCCTTCTAAATGCAGAAGGAAAAAACAAAATCCAACCCCCAGCACTTATTTAAAGAATAATTAATAAAAACACAGTAGGTGTTTGATTTTTAAATGTGTTTTTAAAGAATTGTTATGTTCATGCATAACGTTATTTGCGCAGATTCACCTGCAAAACATCAGTTTCTCTGCATCTAGTGCAGAGCCAAAGATCTAAAAAGCAAATATACTAAGTATTGTGTTTTGGTTATTGGTTTATCAGCATAACATAAAACCAGATAAGGAGCAAATAACTGAGATGGCTTTAAGAACAATATTCAACTGCTGAAGTGTTTCAATAGATCACTACAACTAACCTGGTCTGGGCTTAGTACCTTGCGTTTCCTGTGAAGCTGCTGGACCAGCATTATTCTTGTTAGTTTCTTTTCCCTTTGTCTCCGTCTGGGAACAAAAGCAAACTCTTAAACACATGTTTAAAGCCTGTTCCAATGCCACTGGAACACAGCTGACCAAATACTACAAAAAAGTAGTATTTTATTTGTGATGAGATGCAGTGGCATTATCAGTATTACCCACGCTAACACACCTTGGCTGAGAAAACATGAAATGGAAACACAGGCTATAAAGCAAGAACCAAAACTAATGCTTTAAGTGAACAGGACAAATTCAAAGTGCTACATCTTTGCTCCACTGCTTATTACTGTGTTTCTTTTCCCACCAGATAATAATACAAATGAAATCATTCTGATGTTTTGATGAAAGTGCATACCATGTTTGCAAGTAATAAAAATTCTCAGTGGATACAAAAGTCAAGAGACTGGTACAATGTACAGGTATTGGCCTCAAGGTAATACAAGTTTTAAAGGACATTACTAATTAGTTAGTGTGCTTTTTCCTTTGGTGTTTACAGCCCAACAGGATGAACTTAGCTGCAGTCTTCCTATTCTCACGAAGTCTGAAAAGCCAGAGCAATGACTGCCATGACTCCAGTAAAGAAAACAGTAAAAGATAAGTGAATTTTGTATCTCTCACTACTGCGTATGTTGAGCAATGGATTTAAGACTTACTTTGGTATTAGTGATATGATCATGATCTGTGGGATTCATCTGCACAGAGCTTGTAAAAAGCTGAATAAGACAAAAGACATCAAGTTTTAGGTATCTCAATGTTGCTATTAAGAATACAAGAACATTGCTTCTGCATGTGTGAGAATAACCCCTGTACTTATTCTACCCTGTGTGAGGATCGGAGTCTGTTTACAGGTAATTACTGCTTTTACAAAGAAAATCTAGCTTGGCAACTAGATGGTTTGAAATTCCATGAAGCTTGATCACAAAGGAAACAACTATTGCATCTAACACAGTTTGCTGCAGTCTTAAAAACACCAATTTCTTCAGACATCGCTGCATGGATAATTCTGTCTACAATATAGATGAACTTAAGTTGCCAGTGCCACCAAGCTAGAAGGAGTCCTCAGTAAGTGGAGAGCAGAGCTGCTGTTAAGAGGGGATCTCAGTGAAGTGGGAGAGGGGCCAGCAGGCACTCCACCAGGTTCAACAGCCACATGTCACCAGGAACCAGTAACCTCATGCACTGGCCCAGGTCAGGGTTAAGGAACAAATGGACACGGAGCAACACCTCAGAGAGGGGGCATGTAAGTCATGGCAGACAACACCCTGCCACCAGCAAGCAGCACGGCCTTTCTACAGGGAGGAAAGCTCTTTTTAACCCCAGTTCACTGAGAAGACAACAGATGATGTGCTGGGTTATTTCGAAGCAAAAGTATTAATCTACTTGACATCTAAGTTCACATCACAACAAATATAAGCATTATTTCATTAAGAAAGACATTGTTCAACAAGAAGCTTAAGCATTCACTTGAGCAGTGATTTAGCATTGAGACTTATACCAGTGCTCCAGAAACTCATATTCATAAATATTTGTAACTTTGCTTTGTAAAGGGAAGAAAGGACAAAGAAATCGTTTGTGGTTTAAATCCATTCTAAACAGCAACAACACACGAAAACAAGTGTTTTCTACAGCTTTTACCAAAATGCTTAAAATAAAGTCAAAATTACATCAACCAGGAGGAGATCTGGATCTATGCTGAACTGTCGTCCCGATAACATAGCCTGGAAGTCCTCCAAACTGCAGTCAATACTGTCCAGATAATCCAGAAGTTCAACTCTAGAAGGCAAACAGTATTTTATTGCTGTATCCCTTAACAAAGTAAGAGAAATCCTCAAGTAAGCTTTACACAGATACACACATGCATCTAAAAATCTTCACCAGAACTAGAATGAACTAAGTCTTTCACTAGAAATGACCTCTGGAAAAAAATGAAGGCTTTTAGCCTCTCTAGAGGAGAACCCAAGTACAGCAGACAGGTGCTCTAAAGTAGGTATCACAGGAATCACATCAACACAACACTATGACATGACATTAGCAGAGATGCAATGTTTGCTTGGATTGGACATAATGGGTCTAATCCACCTGCAGGAGTGACAAAAATAAATCCTGACAGTTTAAACAATCTCCACAACATTACACTGCCAGATTACACATCTCAACTCACTCACTTAACAATGAAAATCAGCAGTTGCATCTTAAAATACTTAGAACAGAAGGATCTTCAGAAAATGGCTGGAATAACAGTGGCCTGTAAGTTTAGAGTTCTTAGTAGAAACTGCTATTCAGTTCTCTTCAGTCAAATAATCAGTTCTAATACTTGAAAAAAACAAAAGACCAGACTACTCACTTTCCAAGAAGATTTATATTCTGTGAAATTACTCCATTTTCATTGAGTATGGAATCCATCACAGAGACTGGATCTTCTGCAGTTAAAGTTGACTGGTTATTCAGCTGTACAGCACTTGACATGAGTGGGCTTGCGCTGTCACTGACAGGGCTGGCTGGATCATTACCTGGGACAGCAACTGATTCGGTGCTTTTATCCCCTTGAATTACAGGGGAATATTCATCTTCATTATCATCTTCCACAATTACAATATCAGGAGAATGGCGGCTACAGCTACAGCTGTAATAGGAGATAAATTAATTACAGCATTTCATACACATTTAAATTGGTATTATTCCACAGGTTTAGTTAGTTCTCACTTTAGTCAAGCTACTATTCAACCTACTATCAGGAAATAAACTTTTCTACTGCTTTTTAATACTAAACACAGAAAGATACTCTACATATCTATTTTCCATCGATACGGTTCTGTAATGATCAACACAATTAATGCAGCTCAGTCAGCAGATACTGCTGTGCCAGACCACAGTAAACAACTACTAAAGAGCTATAGGAACACTGACATTTTTGTCATTAGAACAACTATAAGCTTGCATGTAGATGGGATGTACAAAGTGAACCAAAGCATACAAGGTCATCAAACCAGACAGACAGTATGTATTTTGCATATTTCCTGTTGAACAGCATCAGCTCTGGAGCACCCATAACAAAGGATCCTGGTCAACAGGTTTGTAGTTAAAATAACCTTCTTATGCATACCAGGAAAGAAACCTGAAGACCAAGAGCAAGCCCCAACCAATTTGCTTTCATCCATATTCTGGTTCTTAACCCTTAAGTAGCTGTTAGTTACACTGCCTCTCTACCGCAGCCTTTTCCTCATGAAGCTTTTCTATCAGAGAGTGCATTCCCAGACATCAGCCGAGCAAGAACAATGGTACCAATTAAAATATAAGCTACAAATATTAAATTTTTTCCTTGAGGCATAATACAGGCCCTATCAATCCAATGCAATTCAAGAAGAGAGTTGCATCTAAATCCCTAGACCAAGTTTCAACTTGCTTGTAGCTGAAAGATAAACAACTTCTGTAGTACCAGAGTACAGACAGGAAAGAACATAATCACGAAACAACTGGGACTAAAAAAAACCCAGAACCCTGAAATTAACTGGCTTAATGTAAAGACCACACCAATACCTGATAAACACCACAGGTAAACTATTCTCCACAAAAACCTGCAAAAACAAGGAAGTCATTCCTGTCTGTATACATAACAAAAAAGCAAGAAGATTTCTCTTACTCTGGCTTTGGACACATAGTATATTAACTATAATGCAAAAATACTAGTTTCCATCTATCCTCCTGATAATTAAAACTCCAACAGCCAATGAACTATCCAGAAGCCAGTAAATCAAAAGCTAGTGTCAATTCACAGATAAAGTTTCCCATTACACTAAAAAAAAATTATCTAAGACAACTGAGTTACTGCATATTGTACAACACTGCAAGCCATTTATCAACACACACTTCTTGAGACTTCTTACTTGGAAGAATCTGAAGTGGTATCTTCACTTGTTTCTGGTGTAACAGGAAGATTTTCTTCATCAGCCATGGGATGTTCTTCCTCACCCACATCCTCAGTGACATCATAAATAACAATGTCATCTGAAATCTGTTCCCTTTGTTTTAAGCCCTCATTTCTGTTGAGAGGTACCTGAGAATTATTATTAAAAAAGTCAGGGCACAAAAGGATGATGAGCTTCAGCATTTTGACAGTTACCATTGTATCCTAAAATGTTTCACGTGAAGTCTAAGAGCTTTCCTACGCCTTGGAGATTACAAGCAATTTGTACAGATCTATGTTTAATAGAAAAACCCATAAAAATAAATAAACAAGCTGGAGAATAACAGCTACAGGAAAAAGAATTTGGCAAATACTACAGGCACAGAAATAAAAATATACTAGCACTGTCAGAAAATAGAACTAAAAAATATTAAAACAGTGACTGCTGTTTAAACAGTACTTTGTTATAAAGCTACTAATTCTAGTGCCATACTACAGTACTTGTTTAAACGATTTCCCTGCCAATCATTATTTGGACAGCACAAAACAACTTTTGAGTGGTGTGACTCATTCAAATGTAACAGGAACATGACATGATTTTGCTGGGTTGGATGCTGACTTGCAGAGCAACACACTGGACCCTTGTCCCTGTATGGTGCCAGGCATGCCACATTCCCACAGATAACAATGCAATGTTGTATGTGCTATTTCTAACAGCACCATTCTCAAAAGCACACTGCTTTCAGCAGGATCATGTCAAGCTGTATTTAATACACAGGTAACCCGTTTATACATGCTCATGTTGGAAACTGAATGGTGATTATCAACACATTTAGCTTCTGAAGGAAACAACACGGCCTATCACTTTTACAAGTTGACAGCTCTCAGTACACAGCTACGTTTTAGTCTGCACATGACAACGAACTTGATCCATCTGCCCACCTGCACTCCTTCATCGTGACAGAGAGTACCCATTATAGAAAACTTACATGGTGGCTACTGTCAGCTGGTTCTTTCACAATTTTCTGAAATACATTCGACTTTGTAGGTCCATTAGTGTTCAGAAGTAGAGGCCTACAACAGAAAGCATGAAGGAAGAAAGCCATTTCAAAACCACCTCTTTAGTAATTAGTCAACAAGGCCTGTCAGTTAATCAAGCAGACAGCAAGTTTTCAAGATCATATTTACCTCTTGCGTTTTAGGCTCACTAGTTGGTTATTCTGCACCAAGGTAACAATGAATTGTACGATCTGTAAGGGAGAGAACACTATTGTTGGTTGCTCTACTTTGTAATTGTTTCTCCTGAGTACCAAGGTATCTTAGAGCAGATGCCAATAATAAAATCTATACATAAACAACAAAACACTTCCTTTGTATAGTAACTTTTATACAGAGCTGCTCAGAAAAATTAAAAATCAAGGTAAAAACCAGTGCTGGTAATATCTAAATAGTTATTCAATTGTCAAAGACAGACTTTTCACATAGCAAGTGGTAAGAGTAGACTTTTACAAGACATCATACAGTACACAGAAAGAAATCCAGCAATGCAAATGATTAAAAGAATTCTCATTAGCAATGACAGAAGACATATAGGGATGTAGTCCATATACATAACCTGTATTGTAAATACTGGTTTTGGTGAAAGGCATTTTTGACAGATTCAAAAAAATTACATGTACAATTAACAGTATTCATCAGCTGCCTTTCCTTTTGAAATGTTAAGACTTCTTTCCCTTATGTTTTAGATTTAAAGCTTTAATGTATGTCTCTGGCTTGAAGAACCTGGGGAAAAAAATTTACTAAGTCTCTGCTACAAGGCTACTTGCAGTGATGCCCTTTCTGGTATGTTAAAAAAAAATAGATCTATCAACTCTATGCATTTATACCAGTTTTGGTAGATTATAAATCTAACTGTTAAATAATCTAAGTTAACATATTATCAAGGGGTTCCACTCAATTATCTGTTCCTCTGGTAACTTTAGGACAGTTTTCCCCGGGATCACTCGACACAGAGAATTAGACATCTGATTCCTGAATAAAAAATGGGTAGACCATGTTAAAGGTACCTTAATGACTGATGTAGGAGGTTCTTGAGCCTCTTTCTTTGAAAATGTTTACAAGACTTTGGCCTTATTTTCTGCTTATGCAGTAAAATACCCTGAATGTTTGTTTCACTAGGATCTGTTCACCATATACCACACTGCTGTTTTTTCTATTAAAGAGAGATTTGACATTACAAAAAGCTGAGTGAGGGTAAAGCAAGGTAATGTGGCACAGCATTCCTAGTTCAGAAGCACTCACAGAAGCACACACGACACTTCAGTGAAGCCTTACCTTTCGAATAAGTTGCTGCTGTTGCAAGTGTTTTGCTCTCAGTTCTGACACCTCCCTCCAAAGGGATTCATTCTCTCTGTTTAAAAATGATGATTTAAAAGTCAAACTAAAACTAAGTTATTAATTTTTGTTAAAGATCAGTTGGCTTCATTAAAACTCTTCGAAATGTGTTTTTAGATTGCAGGTTGGTGTGGGAGTGTCACACAGTCAGCAAGCAGCCTTGGAAAGTAACTATGAAATGGAGACCCAAACACAACAAATGGCCTGCAGAGAATATCCATCTGCTTTAAAGGAAGAAAAATAAAATTCCCAAATTTGGCAATAATCATTACCCATACATTCAGCATTTAAAAATTAACTGTCACCTTTAACAGTTACCTTTACTAGCTCTAGTGAAGGGGCATGTAAGGTGATAAAAAATAACAGGAGCATGTCAGAGATGGCAGTTTTCATGAAACACTGCCATTTTAGAAACATTGGTTCTTCCAGTACTCACAGGACTCCAGTTACTGAGACAGTGTAAAACCTGCCCTACTGTAACCACGAGCCTTGCTTCCAACAATGTATGCTATATTAAGATGTAGATAATGAACACCAGAAGCTTCAATGAATATGGGAAGACAACATATCACCCTTCTCTCTTCTGCAGTTTAATTTTCAACACAAAAAAGCAAACTCCACTGGTGTTTGTGTTTTTAGGAAACCTTAAACTAACTTTCAGAAACAGCTGCTCGTATGCAGTGTGATGCAAGGTACTACTCACTCCTCAAACTGCTCCTGTGTCCAACATACAATTTAAGAGTACAGTTCCATCACAAAACTAACAGCAGAAGGTTGGGATTCTGAACTTTCTCAATTTTCTCACTAGCTTTATCAACGTATTTTGTAGGACCAGGTCTTCTGATTTAGTTCCAGTTTCTAGCTCAGTAATTTTAAACTGATGGGATGACAATATGGATGTCAAAGACCAACCACTATGTTTGTCATCTCTACAAACTGTCAGGTCATTAGCAACTGGCTGTCAGTTCAGTCAAAGCCAGCCCTGCTCTGGGCAGCGGTTTGGACCTGATGGCCTTCTGAGGTTCCTTTCAACCCAAATTAGTCTAGGATTTCAAAAGGGCAAATATCATCATTTTCACTCTAGACTGGCCAGATTCTAACGAAGGCTATGCCTAGGCAAAAGAAGTTTGCCTCTGAATATTCTACTACTCAAGTCACTAGAACTGAAGTCTAGAAATAAGAGAAATTACTTCTTGTAATTGAACTAGGGTAACATCTGCCACAGACGTACACTGTCACTTTCTCAACGTAAGTTAAGGTGCCCTGAGACAGTTTCTATTGAGGTGATGTGACTTACAGCACAAGACCTTATGGTCATGTATCTTGTCTGTATCTACACGCTCTAAAGGATTAAGTAATTTGTGACACACGTCTCTCACTGTTGACAATCATAATTTCTAAGCAGGCAATAATACAATTCTAAAAAAACTCTATTTACATTTGGATTTTAGATTCTGTTCCTCTGTCAATGAGGTAACTAAGGAATTTCCAAACTAGATTTCTAAACACATTTTCATAGGCATTAACTCTTCTGCAATTTTTAACAGTGGGGGAATGAGGACAAAACCAAAAGGAAAATAAAAAACCATGAGCAAAGACATTAATTGTCGTATGAAAGTATTATATGCAAATTGCACAAACCAAACTCTGACTCAAACCAAACACAGTAACTATTTCAAACCTGAAGACACAAACCAGCATAGTTTATATTAAGAGCTGATTTAAATATTCGGCCTCAGCATCTATATGGAACTATTATTAAAGGTGTTATTTAATTTCCTACTACTTGTGTTCTGCAAATACCAACACTGCTTATTACTTTTAATAATATCAGAATATTTAATTTTAAAGCAGTTTTTCTATTGAAATTTATGTTCCTAAAACTATAATTGAAGTTAGGCAACCAGAAATCGAGACACACCTAAAATTAGGTCTTTGTGCAGTATCTAGTGTCACAATTACTCAGCATTAAGGATCAGTTACTGGTGAACCAACTTACCTCTTCAAAAGAGACAACTGAGATTCAATAGTCGTTTGTTTAATTTGCACTTTCTGAGCGCTACATATTATTTTAGAGAGATCTTCCTGACGTATCTTGTTTTCTTCAGGTCTCGAAGAAGAAACCTTTAAAAGATTAGAATCCAGAAACAACAGTTCCCTTAACTCATGCTTAACTATTATTCTCTTCTGGTGATTTTCTTACTAATGTTGACAAAATATGCCTTTAACTTCATAATAAACCAAGCATCCAAAAAACCCCAAAACCAGAAATACAGCTGTCACCACCTTAGCTTTAGTTGTTATAAACATTTACGTACACCCAGATTCTTCAGGCATTTTCCCAAGTGCTCTACTTTGTCATAAGTACATCACAATAACCTGGTGCTAACAAGGACATCACTCTGTGCTGGTTTTGGCTGGAGTAGGGTTAATTTCTTCATAGCAGCAAATACGGGGCTGTGTTTTGGACTTGTGCAGTTGTGCTGCAGTGGTGGTAATACAGAGATGTTTTTGGTACTGCTGAGCAGTGTTTACACATGGAGTCAAGGGCTTTTCTGCTTCTCACCTCACTCCACCAGTGAGCTGGCTTGGGCTGCACAAGAAATTGGGAGGGCACACACACAGCTGGGACAGTTATCCCCACCTGACCAAAGGAACATTCCATACCATAAGGTGTCACGCTTAGCATATAAAACTGGGGGAAAAAGAAGAAAGTGTGGGGGATGTTCAGAACGATGGCATTTGTCCTCCCAAGTCACCATTACATGTGACAGGGTCCTGCTTTCCTTGGGATGGCTGAACGCCTGCCTGCCCAGGGGGAGTGGTAAATTAATTCCTGGTATTGCTTTGCCTGTGTGTGTAGCTTTTGCTTTACTAATTAAAGTGATTTTATCTCAACCCATGAGTCTTCTCACTTTTATCTCCCAATTCACTCCCACATCCTGACATGGGGGGAGTGAGCGAGAGGCTGTGTGGGGCTGAGCTGCTGGCTGGGGTTAACCATGACATCCAGTTTAATTTCCCATATTTCTATTTGCCATCTATATCCATCTGACTTAATAACAGCAGAGCACATTTCAGAAGCATAACAAGCATGTTTATAGGTTTGCCTATATTTTCTGTTGGGTGTAAAGTTTAATGCTTACAGTAGCTTTGTTCTGTGTGTGTTCTGTGTTCAGAAACAAACTACATAAACAAGCAGTTTCTTATACTGCTGATGGTAAAGTCAAAGCATGCTGTGCAATTCTAATACTCATTTGCAAATTGTCATATTACATAACTCACTCTTTTTTGCCACCTGTGAAACTTAACTATAATGACAGCAAAGCAGGTTAGATAAAAAAGCCTTGTCAAATCCCCCAAAATATCTTTAAACAAGCTCAAGATATAAATGAAAGCAGGGCAGTTTGTTTCCATAAACTCTGAACTTATTTGCACTCACAATCCTGCAGTTAACTTGACATGAACTTAGCTATTCATCAATACTTAATGGTACAGGTTTTCTATATACTGTATTTTCACTAACCTTCCTTTTAATGTGTTCCAACAAGTCCTCCCGGCCCTGCCTAAAATATGCATGCCGAAACTCTACTGGACCGTCTCGCTCCAGTTTGAAAATTCCAGAATCAACACCAACAACTTTACGGAAGCCATCTTTAAAAAAACAAAAGGAAAGAAAAACCTCAAAACCCACATTAAGAAATTCAAAGTATGCTCTTCCAACTATCCTGTTACCAATTTTGAGGGTAAGATAGTATCCTAGTTCCAGAGAACACAAGGCCTCTGCTCAAAGGAAATGATAACGTAACTTCTATGTACAGGATTTAGAACTGTGCTAGAATGCAAAAATCCAGGAACTTACACATGTTTAACTGTCTGACAAAGCTTGCCATGTTGTTGTGCTTGAAGTACTTGGGAAGAATCTCTTTTGCAAATCTCCGTTCATCCAACACCAAGAAACTCTTGCCATTCTAAAATGAGAGAGACACATTAAGCTACTAAAGAACCATAGCAGAAAACACACTAGGCTTTTAAAATTAATCACCAGATTGGAATGTTTCCTTTGTGCATGCAGTACATTACTGATCTGCTTGCCTACAACTTTCCAAAACAGAAAGCGTACAAACCTTGCAGTTGCAAAGCAACTGAGTACTACTGATTTACATCACTACCTGTATCTGAAGGGGAACATCTCCATTGTTATGCACTGCTTTCCCAATAAATGAATTAATTGTGTACCAGCAATTATCACAGTTTCACTACAGGACAATACTACCAATTTTGAGCGTAGTTTTGAAGCCTTGGTAAGTAATCTTAACAAAGAACCTGAGCAAGGAAAAAATACCAACAACCAGCTGAAAGTCCCATCTGCTTTACAGTACAAAAGCATGACTGGTTTGATAGGACTTGTAGAGCAGATGGAGCTGTCAAAAAGCTGAATGTGTCACTGGGTTTTAGAGTTACCAAAAAGGTAGCCACCTAAGGCAAGATTCCCCTTCTCCTGGAATGCCAGTTGTGAGGGAGGACTGATCTTTTATTTAATCCACAGGTTTTAACTAAAATAGAAGGATCAGCTCTTTGTTCTTCAGTGACTGCACTCCATTTAACTACAGGGCAAGTAATCGGCAGAATGCAAATTACCTACTTCAAAATGGTTTAGGTTATGTCTACACATCCTCAATGCTATCACCCTGTAGTTAATAAAAAGTCTTATCATCTTCAACAATGTCTGCACTCTTCCTGCATCTTCTTAGATGCCTTCCTCAAATGCCAGCAGTTCTATGATCCTAAGAAGCTTAAAGAACCAACTGTAAGACCATATGAAGATCCTTGTCCAAAGGCTGGTGTCACTGTTTCAGATAGGATAGGATTAATTTCTTCTCAGTAGCTGGTAGAGTGCTAAGTTTTGAATGCACTAAGAGAATAACGTTGATAATAAGTGGATGTTTTAGTTGTTGTTGAGCAGTGCTTACCCTAAGTCAAAGTCTTTTCAACTTCCAAAGTGATGCCAACAAGCAGGTGGCACAAGAAGCTGGGAAGATGCATGGTCAGGACAGCTGACCCAAACTGGGCATAAGGATATTCCATACCACAGAACATCATGCCCAATATATAAACTGGCTGAGTTATCCAGCAGCAGGGCCGACTGCTGTTTTCGGATGGGCTGGGTACCAGCTGCTAAGCAATTGTTTTGGGCATAGTTTGTTTTTTCTTGTGTTTTCTTTCTGTTTTATTACTGTTATAATATACTTGATTTCAATTTTAAATGGTTCTTATCTCAACCCACAAGTTTTACTTTCTCTACTAGGTTGCGGGGGAATGAGCAAGTGCCTGTGTTGTACTTGGTTGCCACTGGGGGTTAAACCACAACAGCCTGTTCCTGCAAATCAGCAGGGAGCATCAGAAACAGGATGTTATAAACGGCTCTCCACTGGAGGACTTAGGTGCTTAACACTGAGAGGAAGGTAGGGAGATGAAAACTTCCAGTAATGCCTACCTACCTCCTGCTGAGAATCAATGTGGAAGTAAAGGGGAAGCAAAAGAAATCGCAAGAAGACTACTTTAGCCAATGCTGTGTGTGAAATTCACAAACTGAAGGTGCTGAACTAAGCAACACTCCAGTGACTTGTGACACCAACAGACAGCTTCCATGTGGTGCCTCACTTTATCAACACTTTGACGTTGTCCAGGCTTAGCACATGAAAATCTGGGAAACACATCCACTAGCTCTTGTTGCCCTGACAGTCATTTCCAACAAAGCTGTGCAGACATTAAGGCCTCTAAGTTTCACTACACAGCTAAATACGATTGTCAACTCCTAGTGCCAATGCCTGCAGCATAGAGCAGTCTTCAAGTGCTTAATTGGGTATTCCTCACCCATACTTCCATGGACAACACAGACTGTGGCTTCACTTTGCAGGGAGACAAAAATCTGTCTGTTTCATTTCAGATAGCATTTATCCTCAGAGTGTAAGGATAGAGATTTGTAGAGGAGGAAAGCAAAATATTACAGTTAACTGTACTCTCTCTTCCTTGATACATTCAGTACACTTTTTGTACCCTATAATATCAACACACAGCATTTCTAAAAGATATCACATGTAATTCCAATACTTCCCTCCCACAAGAACTTGCTAATAATATCAACTGTGATGAGTGGACCTTCCCCTCTAGAAACAGCCTTGCAGAATCTCAAACAATTATTTTTATTGTTAATTAAAAAATACAAAGATACCTAACAGGTATTGGTGTGTTTACTTGAGATAAGCATAAGCAATTTGGAAATTCTCCATTAAAAGCATAAAGTAGCAAAAATAGCATTTCTTAAAACGTAGACAACATTAATCTTCATATCTTCTTAGTATCTCTCCTCAAAAAAAGAGAAAAAACCAAACAAACCCAAAAAACCCCACAAAAAAATCCCACCCCAAAACAAACAAGGGAAAAAAAAAAAAAGAGAGAATTAAAGAAAAGCTACCATAATCTACTGAGAGCTTCTGCTTCCCTCTTTGGGAAGTTTTGGCTGAAAGTACTGGTAAACCATCTCCAGTAAAATGTTTAACATATTTTATTACTTCTCAAGCATTTAAAATAGGGAGTTCTCAGTTGAGTTTAACTCAACATTACTTAGAGATATTGATACAATTTGAGAACAGGATTTTATTGAAAACAGCATATAGAAAAAAAATGAAGTAGCTATTATTAAAATATGTGCTTAGCATTTACCATAACTGTTAATGATGCTCAGTGTAGCAACGTGCCAGCCCTTCGCTGCACTATATGCGGACTGCTGCCCAATTCGACTTCTCCCGTGCCCCATCCCCTTCCCGCCGCTCCAGCAGGTGGACACCGAGCCCGGGAAGCCCCCGGCCATCCCCCACGTGGCCGCTCCCCACCGCCCCTGCGGGATCCGACCCCGCGGGCGGCACACAGGAAACAACAGCAGGCCTGAGCGCGCCGCTTTCCCCATCCTCTGGAGCTCCCCGGCTACCCCAGCACACGGAGGGGAAGTCCCGTTCCTAGCGGCCCCACCACCCCGCGGTGGGAAATCTCCCCGCAGCTCCGTGTTCCCCGCACGCCGGCTCCTTAAGCGCACGGCAGAATCCCCCGGCTCCCGCCTCCCTTCCCACCACGGACGCCCGAGCCTGCTCAGTCGGGGCCACCAGACACCCCCCCCGCCCTCTGCAGGGGTACCCGGGGACGCGGCCCCAGGGCGGGCACCGGAGCTCCTACTCCACGGAAGAGACACGGCAGAGGCTGAAGGGCCAGCGAGGCGAGGCGAGCCGGCCTCTCCCCAGCAGCTCAGCCCAGCCCGGCCCGGCCCGGCCCGAGCCCGACCAAGCCATGCGGCCGTGCCCTCATTTTCCATCCTCCCCAGGCCAGGCGCACGCCGAGGCCCGCGGCCCCCAGCGGGCCCTGGTGCCCCCGGAGCGAAGCGCAGGGTGAGGGCTCCGCCACACGCGGGCGGGAAGCGGGGGGGAGAGGGGGAGGGGGGGCAGTGGCCGACCTGGCTCCAGGTGATGAGCTGGTTGCTGGGGGTCTCGCCCAGCAGAGCCCACAGCTTGCTGAGGAAGGCCGGGACCCCCGGGCTGGCGAAGGGAGGCGACGGGTGCTGGGGAGGCTGCGGGGGTGGTGGCGGCGGCGGCTGCTGCTGCTGTTGTTGCTGCTGCTTCATTGTCGCTCCGCAGCCTCCGGGGCCTCTGTCCGGGGAGGGAGCACAACCAGAGCGGCCGCGCCCCGCCCCTTGCCCGCACCCCGCATGCGCGGCGGCCCCGCCGCACGCGCGCGTGCCGGCCCCGCCCCTTCCCCCTGCGCCTTACATAACGTCCCCACGTGCGCCGCCCTCACGTGTCACAACAGCGCCGGCACGGGGGGATCGGGGCCAATAGGGGCGCGCCCCGCGCGGGGGGCGGGGCCGCGTCGGGCGGGCGCACGTTCCCGGCGCGGCTGCGGCGCGTGGCGAGGGGCGGGAGCGCGGCTGAGGGAGGCCGGGAGAGGGGGGGGAGCAGCGCTCCCGCTCCAGCCCCCAGGGAAGGGCTGGCGAGTGCTCGGAACGTGCCTTGTAAGGGCTTACCCCAGCCTAGGGTTTCTGAACCGTCTGGGAGAAAGGTGAAGAATAGCTAGTCAGCTCGAAAACGAGCACACAGGGCATATAGGCGACCTAAAAAAGGAACGTACAAGCAAATGCACGACAGAAACATCCAACCCAACTTCCCTCCCCCCGCCAAAAAAATTAAAAAATCTAAGGCAGGCCCTAAGCAGACATCTCACCAAGACAACTTGTGTTTAGACTTCAGACCTATCAGCTACTGAGACTGCGAAAAGAAACTGATTTAAATCAAAAGGGTATCCCTAGGAAAACAGCCTGATGAATGGTGAAATCAGTAAAATCAATTTCTTTTGATACTCTACGTATTTTGCAAAACTTAATCACATATTTACGGCAAATAGTTTTTAAGAAGTCCTTCCATGAAACTAAAATCAGTATTTTTACAACAAACCTTAACTGACTGGTAGTGTAACTGATGTTTTTGTTGAGACTTGTCAAAAAAGTCTCAGAGAATCTCAGTCAGTTTGATCTGCTTCAGTTTGCAGAAGATATAAAGCACAATGGCACAGGAAAGATAATAGAATCTTTAGCAGGGTAGCCTGCAAGAAAATTAAGTTCAATATTTCCATTTCAAGCTGTATATCACACAGCTTCCCTTTCGTGATAGCATTAGCGGGTTACAACAGCCTATATCAAACCCTTTGACTGATACTCACTAGATCATTCCCAAGAGAAGTCACAGTTGCTCAGTTTATGGCTTAGCTTTTCAGGGTCAGTATTTGAATGAGAAAAATTCAATGAAATGCCTTTTAAATTTAAACACAAATTTACAGTAATTTTCCAAGTAATTTTTCATCCTGACATTCATATACAGCAAGCTCCCACCAGATTCCATTTATCTAGATACAAATGCTAGATAAGCAGAGAGAAGAATATGGTTGTGACTTAATCTGGACACAGTATTGCTCTGCATCTTATATTTCTTGTTTACAACAGCCATTTGAAAATAGGAGTTTATTTGCAGAATTGTTGGACAGTATTTCAATTTGTGCTTATAGATGTTGAATTATTCCAAAAGGTAAACCACTATATTGATGTCTTTGGATGAGACAGAAGTGGAACCATCCACGTAATTTTTTTCATTTCACTGGTAGACTGAACATCACCTTGGTGAGAAAGACTGCCATGTAACAATGCTGTGATTTCTAATGTTTTACAATTGAGGGAAGTTTTTTAACCTCTCTTCCTAAACCTCAGTTTAGGGAAAAAAATTCTTTTGAAGCCTTAAGATTTAAGAACTGGAAGTTATTTATTTAATACTTTACACAAAGTGTTAGCAATGAACAAGTCAAGCCTTCCATTAGGTTTTTATTTTATTGTCTTATAAGGTCTGAGCACAAGGTAATTGCTGGTCCCTGTTCATAAAGCTTTTAGTTACATTATTTTACAATCCAGCCATTGCAAAACCCACCAGTCTTTAATCTGGGTCTATTTGACTTCCCAGTATCTTCATAAGCAGTGCTGTAATCTTTTTCCACACTGCAGTAAAATTTTCCTCCACTTAGCTTGCAGAAATCTGGTAATTATCAGCTCTGAGACAGGTCAAGCTATTTAAATCTTCCACAGTGCAGTTCTCACTCTCCCCTCTACAGGAAAACATACCACTGTAAAACTCTTTGGGTATTGTGAAATGTTGGAAATTCAGATCTCTTCCCATATCCCTGAACTAACCCCTAAAGCCCCATCAGATTCTGTTCCTCCTGAGCCTCGTTCCCCCTCCCTTGGGCCCATAGTCCCCCCACATGTCAGAGTTCCAACTAAGACCTAGTTCTCGGGGACTAAGGGAGCACTGCCAACAGGAAACATCTGATTTCCAGAACTTTTTTTCCACAGCTTTCATGGAGAGGCTATATAGTTAGCAGCACCTCAAATCTGGGCAGGAGGCCAAAGAATAAAGTTAGATAGCTGTTCATATCACTGTCTATTTTGACATCCCATATGCCTAAAAATTACATCCACCACTGGTCTCTTCCTCATGCTCGAGCAGCAGGCAGCCCCACAGCACTCCCATACTCTCTTATAGGAGCTTTGGCCACTCATAGTCCAATTCTGATGTGCTTTAAGAAAAATAATTTGGGATGAGGACTCTTTGTTCCACAGCACATTTACAAGTAGGGGGTCACAGAGGAGCCCTCATGTAGCAATACTTTTCTGATATGAACTTAACCTGCCTTCTCTGACTTCCTATTTTCTTCCCCTACAGCAGAATATGCAGCAGGGGTCAACAGCCCTGCTTGTGCTGTTGCTCTGGCTGTTATAAGTCTGGAGTGCAATCTGTGTGAACTCCAGTTAGAACAGACCCCGAGTAAAGCCTGAGTCAACTCCCCAAGGGATACCAGTCTGCTGATTTTCCTTAAGACAAAAAGCATGATGCAAAACAAGCAACTGAAAATGACAGGAGAGACAAAGGTAGAGTGACAGATTTCGAGGCAATACTCTCCTCTTTTTGCAACCACTATTTGTCCTGCCTGAAAGGCTGGCATTTGAAGGTTATCTTTATTGATTCATCTGTATTGATCTGCATGAAAGCAAGAGACAAATCAGACACTGAGCTTGCACAAACATTTCCCCCAGAACAAGCACAGGCATCCAGCCACAAGTAGACAGTCCTGGATCAAATGCTGCCCAGCACCTCACAGCCAAATTTGATGCAAGCCTTCCACCTTAAAAAAATTATTACACCACTTAAATAACTGAAAGTGTTCCTAGAAGTCCCAGCCCTTCCCATACTAGGATCTCCTTGAATTAAAAGTGGCCCTAAGATGCCTAGCTTTAAATTAATCCTCCTTGAACCAAGGATGGTCTGAGGTGTCTGTATTTGTGATGAAACCAGCTAGAGTAGGCAAGGTAGATGACATTTCAGAGAGCTTCTACAGAGATTAATCTTCCAAAGTAATATCCATTCAGTTAGTTTTATGCCAACCTTGTGCATCTGATTCAAGTACCACTCAGTGTTTTGGATGGCTAAGTGAGTCACTTTCCTTCTCATGCCCTGCAGGAAGAACAGATGGCACAGTCAGCACACCGGATATTTAATAGACAATGATACAATGAAGGCTGGCATCAAGTTTCAAAATTAAGTTATGATAACTGTTCCCCACACTAAATTTAAAATTAAGCTATGATAACTGTAACCGACTTCCATTCATGATCAACAGCTTTTCTTTCTTGAAAGGAAAATTCAGACCTACTATCATATTGACTACTAACCCTCCAAGACAGCTTGCTTTGCAAATGGCACAGAAGTGGTATCCATTTCTTATTTGCTTATATGTGAGGAATACTTGAAACAGACTTTTCCGAATTAAACAAGATCTTCCATGCACCTTGAAAACCTAAGTGTTTCTTAAAAGACTGTTTTCTCATAATATGAGGAAAAGTTACAGACATGGAAAAGGTATATTTTAAGCAAGATGTATAATTTTTTAATTGAGATAGCATTCAATTAAACTCAGTGTCTTTAAAAAATTCCAGATTTAAAATGCTTGAAGCCATAAGAAAACCCCACCTTTAAAAAGGATGCAAAATAATAGCCGAGTTGAAAACCATTTCTTAACCTGCTAACAATGAGTTCAGGCCAGATTACCTGATTTTCAGGGCATTCTACAAAGTTAATCTTTATATTGAAGCTTTTGAAAAGGTTGGTTTGGAAGAAAGAGGGAAGGGGGTTTCATGGGTGGTACACCTGGCAGAAAACTTTATTGAAGTTTTAGAGCAGCTTGCTGTGACCATGTGTTGATAATTATGGAAAAACAGTTCAATGGTAAGAACAAAACCCCAAAGTCTATGTACCCATTTGGTCATCCAAACTTAACACTGTTTTACTCTAAAATGAAAAAATAGATACAAAAACCTGTTAGCACAATTTTCTCTACTTCAAAGAGGATTTTGGAACACAGGAGTTCTGAACACTGTGGCAATGAAGGGCTCATAAATCAGAGTAAAGCAAGAGAAGAAGCTTTTATCTCACCTGAAGCTAGTTTACAAACCACATTCTGCATCCATGATACTCTTGTTCTAAGGCCTCCATTTCATGCAATTTCACATTCCTAACATTAGGACTTCCATAAAATAATTGTTCTGCCAGCTCAATTCCAAAGCATGGCAAAGCTTTCTTCACAGAATGCCCCTTGCATTGGTTTATTCTTATCAAGAGCACAGTAGAAATTCTTCACAAAGTACCAGTGAGCAACCTTAACCATATATTTGACACAGAAAAGCAACAATTTTCTTATTAAGTTTGAAAATAAAGGTTATTTTCAAGAATAAGTTAGATTAGTCTGCTCTCAAGGCCATTCAGAGATATGATTTGGATGGATAAAAAACACCTGCTCTGTGGATGTGGAGCCTGTTATATAATGTCTCCCCATGCTAATCACCATTTAAAAAACTCTCTTCAGCCTGTTTAAACCAGAAAACACCAAGACTGAAAACAAACCAAACCAGCTAATCTCAATCTAATTTATCTGACTAGGTGGAACTGTAATATCCTATGTCTGTGCCTAATCTACTGTTCTCATTGTTTGTTCAGTCTTCTGTAAGTTTTTATAAAAGGAAAAAAAAATTACTTGATTTCCATAAACATGGCCCAAATTACTAGTTTTTCTGTATTGTCAGAGACACTAGGAAAAAGCAATGATTTACTGTACTTTCCACAGGATTCTGCTACTTCCTTTCCAGTTTGGTTAAAAACCAAAACCACGCACCACAGCTGAGTGGACAGCTGGTGACTAAAATGTTATCTATACTGTAACTGCAATTGCAGTTGTCATCATCTTCGTTAAGTTAGTAAAATGTAATCAAGCCCTTATTGCATGTGCATCAATGTCATCTTTCTTTCTAAGAGGCTGCTTATTCTTCCCCACACAAATTGACCAGTAAGCTGAGAACTTATGTCAAAAACCCCCCTGCAACTGGTAGTTTCCTGTATTGTGCAGATGTAAGAACTCAACACAGAGCATCCAGACTCCACACTTCTAGCAGATTGTCTGTGGTTTGCACATATTAGGTGCCTTATCCTGAAGCTTTAATGTAGTCTCAGTACTGTGTCACTTCCTCCTCTCCCCTGCTCTAGATAGGAGTTACAATCATAGCCCAATAACACCTCCTCTAGGGACATAACAAATAAATTAATATTTGTTGAATTTTGCTCCTCATCACTAAGGTCTGTCATTCAGTGCTGGGGTACAAGTTTCAGGTGCTCTCTATTAGAAAATCATGGAATCATTTAAGTTGGGAAAGACCTTTAAGATCATCAAGTCCTGCCATCAACCTAACACTGCCAAGTGCACCACTAAACCATGTCCCTAAGTGTCACATCTGCATGTCTTCTAAAAATCTCCAGGGATGGGGACTCCACCACTGCCCTGGGCAGCCTGTTCCAGTGCTTTTCAGTGAAGGAATTTTCCCCAGTATCTAATCTAAACCTCCCCTGATGCAACTTCAGGCCACTTCCTCTTGTCCCATTGCTTATTGCTTGGGAAAACAGACTGACCTCCACATGGCTACAACCTCCTTTCAGGCAGTTGTAGAGAATGATAAGGTCCCCTGAGCATCCTTTTCTCCAGGGTAAACAACTCCAGCTCCCTCATCTGCGCCTCATAAGACTTGTTGTCCAGACCGTTCACCAGCTCCCTTGCCATTCTCTGGACATGCTCCAGCACCTCAATGTCCTTCTTGTAGTGAGGGGCCCAAAACTGGACTCAGGACTCAAGGTGTGGCCTCACCAGTGCTGAGTACAGAGGGACAGTCACTGCCACTGTCCTGCTGGCCACATTATTTCTGATACAAGCGTGGCATTACCAGCAAGTGTTATGAACCAGAATCTGTATTCTAAAAGTATCCTAAGTTCTTTTACCGAGCCAGTAACACACACAGAAGACCACGAGGACATTCCACTTGCACATTTACTAGTTATATTATGAAAAAAAGGCTCATAAACATAATAATACTTTTTCTCTTGAAGAAACAAAGCTTTTTCCCTATGTTATTGCTCAGAAACTGCTGTCCTTAACTTCAGCTAAGTGCTGCTCCTTCACAGACAGAGAGAACGCTGCAAGAATCCTAAGGACATGAAAGGCTCTAGTTTGATAATAATTTTCTCTCCCCCTCTGCCTCCCCTTACACTGCAGTGTTATTCAATCCTTTTCACTCCCTCACTGCTGTGCTACTGCTGCACTATGTTGCAATAACTGTTAGATCAAGGCAAATTCGATTAAAAAACACATACAAAAAATAATTCCTTAGGCACCTGAGGGAGAGTAAGCTTTTAACCTGTATCAGTTCTATAATCCAGTTGAGGTAATTCAGATGCAAAAGCAGTTGCAGCATCCCAACCAAAACAATGTCTAAGCACTGGAAGTGAGGAGCTAACAAGCTTGAGTTAGAGCATACTATACCTTGAGATTCCCTCCTCCCAGCAAAGGATTTATGAAGAGAGGTAAGGCGCAATAAAAGCAAGACAATTCTATTTTCAAGTACTTAAAGTACTTGAAAACAGATCCTGACTAGGGCAGATCTCAAGCTTAGTAACTTTGTTATACAGACTAGTTCCTTTTCACAACTACTCAGCAGACTACTCAAAATCCAGCTAGCTAAAAAAAAAAATCTTTAAAAACAGTTGAAAATTTTATTATTGCCATCGTAAAAGCTGTATTTTAAAGATAACAATGAAAATGCTGTAATTAAGCCTTGTTTCCTGTGTGCATTTCTATTGAAGCCTGTAGGAGATATTGTGGAAGTAAAATGGAAGCATTGTTTGTGTAACAGTTTTAACACTACCCTAAAAGCAAAACCAAAACAGAAATCTACTCAAACATGCAGCCATAGTAACCATCCACAAAACTCAGGAAAGCAGTGTTTCATTATGCCTATGGACCTAAAATTTTAAATGAAATTTTAAAGGAAATACCAATAAAAACTTTGCTGTTAAATCTGTGGAGTTTCCCACTTCTTTGAAACGAGGAAAAAAAATCTGTGACAATAGCAGTTTGTAAATAATGGCTAGTTGAAAAGTGTAAAATCACTGTGTTGTATATGCAGTTGCCAGGTGGTCATGAAGTGCAGAGCTTCCCTTTGGAAGGCTTCAAGGCAGCAAAGGCCACAAATGCAACCTACAGGCTCTAACCACAGTTTATACAAAATGACTTTCTATGAAGTATTTTTTACCCTCACTGTGAGGAGGGGTATTTTTACTTAACATCCATAGGACAGTGTTACTAAAACCATCACATATATAAGAGCAGTACCCCCTGCTCCTGATCCCTCATTAGGTGGTTGGCATAACCAGTGCCATTTTATAAGGCAAGCAGCTGCTCTCTGTAACCAAGTAGGTAATGTATTTGTTCCCTTTTCTTCATTATCAGGCCCCAAAGGTCCAGTGAACCAAGCAGACAAAACAAACAGGTTTCTTCTTCCCCTCCCGACCCCCCTCAAGGTTTCTGGACGCCAGGACAATTACTCCCTTCCCTGCCAGCCCTGAAGGCCCCAAGCATCTGACGAGGGAGGTGCTGTTATTGACCCTGAGGGAAGCCTAACAGCACACAGAGCTGTAATTGTAGGTTAGGTTGCATTATAAATGCTGTATTAGGCTACTTCTAAATTGGACTACATCGATTCTGCTTCTAGAAATCCTGTACCATTCTAGTAATAAATCCTGTGATATACTAATTATAATAGCCTGCTAAAAATATCAAGCTTTAATTGCAACTACAGGTTATCATCATCATTCTGCCCACGATCCCTAAAAGAACCTGTCTGTCTCCTTAGCATTAGGTGACACAGGTATGGGTATCTCAGGACTGAACACATGAAGTCAGTCTGTGTGTAGGCCATATATGTATCTACCAAACAATGGGAATACCCTATTCTTAATGGAGTCCTTTCTGCCTGGACCAAGCACCTAACTTTCTGTCAGACTCAAGGGGACCACAGAGCAATCACATCCTGTTCCGCACATGTCCTACAAGTTCAGCAGCTTGCCCCAAATACCAGACTTACTGTTTCTGTGTAGGAAGTGAACGAAGTGTTCCATACTATCATCCTCAGAACTTACCAAGAACACTGTTTTTACTATAGCCCAGTCCCCCTGGAAAATACTGTTTTCACTATCAATGTAGAATAAAACAAAGGACAAAGAGACTTTCCTTTCTTCTCTGAAAGATGCCGGAGCACTCTGGAAATCTGCTGTCACCTCAATAATACACGAGTGCCCATCCTGCCCCAAGCTGCCAAATCAGTTATGGTAACAGCTGAGCTTTCCAGATTTAGGGAGTGTTGTAGGACTCCAGCTTCTGACTCATCCTCACTGACTGGACAGCTGGAGAGGTTAAAGACATCTGACAAAGGCATTTTGAGTCACCCCACTATCTAAAGGATAGAATCAGTGTGATTTGAATCAAGAGTCTAACCTTTTAAATACTCATTTGAGATAACTCATGTAAGCCATCATTGCTATACTTGCTAACTAGCACAAGGGTTTGAAGAAAAGGCTGTATCATACAAGAAATTAATATAAAAGCAGTAAGGTAGATGGACATGCTTTTTCAAAAAAAGTTTGGTTAACCCACCAAGATTTGGATGCTGACATGCCAGAAGTGACATATTATGCACAGGAATTTAAGACTCACTTCCCTGACTATTCTGACAAAGATCCAAATGTGGATGCAATGCTCATTTGAGCACTGAAGGGTCCTGACATAGTATCTGCCATGGTGATCCACATGAAGTAGCATCAGTTCTGCTTGTTCCTTCTTTCTTGATGTAATCTACATTTGTGCCAGAGACATGGTGCTCTCTGCTCATCCCTGAGTGGCTGCTGACGAGAACAATACCAGTGCAAAGCTGTTCATACTGATGCAAACATGTACAGAATTCTCACTTCAAAACCTTTTGCACCATGAGGAAAAAGGAACTGTGTTAGAAGACACTGATATTAAATACACAAGTATTACTACCTACAAGACTGTGGGCGTATGCAGCTCTATTTAGATACTGATCTGGATTTGGTAAAGACTACAGAGATATTGCTATGAATCAACTGCTTACTCAAGACTTTTTTTTTTAGAGCCATGCATAGGCATTGTCAGACAATACAAATTTAACTATGGTGTTACTGAATTAAGCATGCCATACACTGACAACAAAAGATTTTTTTCTTTTAATGAAGAATAAAGTGTTTTATTGCTGTATAAACAAGTAAAAGACCAACTCTTAATTTATGGATTAAATATTTATAGCAGGAGTCAGAGGCTGACAAGCATTGTATATGCCTGGCCAGTTCTATTTACTATTTCATCTCTTTTCTAAAGGGAAAGCTTCCTAGGGCAAGCTGTCAAAGCACTGGTAAAAATGGAAAGAGCCATTACATCTAGCCCTACCACCTGTTTTCTTTTTTCCACTGTGGGATCACAAGATCTATGACTCTTGCTTAACAGCAGTTTAAATTCAAGGCTCCACCACTGGAAGTATTACTCCTAAAGTACACTCAAAAATCCTAGGGAGCCTGCTGCAAAAACTGCAATTTGTGAACTAAAGGCAGCTGTAAATTTGTTGGTATTTTTAGATCAATAATCACTGAGGTAAAGCAAGAAGTAGCAACCTCTGCTGCTTTGTAAATATACAGTGGTTTATACCACAACATCCCAAAATAATGGTTTTGTTTTGGATGAAAATTATCCAGGGAAAATCACCCACCTCTCAGAAAATACAGCTTGCTAGCAGAACAGGAATATATCCTCTTTCCGGCTCCTTCATTTCCTAATGTCTTGGAAAACACATTCAGATTCTCCCCAAGTCTGAGACAACACATTTCACACTGCCTGCCCTAATCACTCTTGCTCTTTGCATTCCACAAAACACAAGCCATTCTGCCTGAAAAAAGAAGAAAAAAAATATCCCCCAAAGACACTCTCAACAATTGTCACAAATGCTGATTTTAGATTAAAAGCTTCCAAATAAGATTTTTGTTAAAAATAGAGGCTTCTTCATTTTGCAGTAGTAGTCAAATGTGTTTGGGCTAAACACACCACAAAATTTTATGTTTGATTTTTATTATTAATGACTTAACAGTATCTTAGCATCATCATTCGATGTACTCTAAAAACATTTATAGGCAGATGAACTGCATGGAATGTGAACAAGGAAGGCCAGCTCAGGGTGGAACAGATAGTTCTAGCATACTAAAAATAAAAAGAAAGCATTAACACACCATGTGCTGTGCAACCCCAAATTATTTAGAAGAGTTCCAATAAAAGGTAACCCTGACAAAAGTTCAGACCTACTGAAAAAGGCAACCAAAAATGACTGAAGCCAGCCACATACCTCATTGCATAAAATAAGCAGAAGTTTTAACTAACAATTTCGTTTCTTTGATTTTATACAAACTGTAGGATAACATACATTCAGCCATAGAGTTTTCCTTGGTAACAAGATAACTGTGCCAGACAGGAGTTGAAATGCAAGTGATGAAGCAAATTTTGGTTTGTACACAGCTCAAAACTATGTTTGTCTTAAATGACTGACTTGTCTTGCACCTCAGCTGTAGTAACTTCTTATGGAGTAAATTCTATTTTAACCCTTGTGTTCATACTACTGCGCTGATGCACATTCTCTCTCAAACTGTCTGAGCAAAGCAGTAAAAAAGGAAAGAGGTCTTCACTAAAGCAAAGTATCTTCTTAGTAAGTCAAATTATTTGATATCACAGAATCATGTAATTTCAACTATATGTTAATTTTCAGCATTTTTGGAAGCCACAGGCAACATGGGTACAAGAACATGGGTGCCTCTGAGTGCATACACAGTAAATAGTCAACAAACAAATTATTTTTTTTCCATAACTTTAAACTGAAAATAGGAACCAGAACTGGATTCTTTCTTAGAATGTTTCAGTTACTGATCTTGCAAATGGGGAGAAGCCTAAGGAGACTTACAAGAGCTAAATCGTCTAAACAACAGAAATGCTTCAAACCACAACACAGTAGACAAATTTTACTAACTGTATCAGGGAAGTGGGTGAAATAATTTAATGGCACCACAACCTTGTGCAAATCTTAATCTAGTTTTCACTTTGTTTGTAAAGTGGTGGCAGTTTCGTATACCCTGCAGCAGAGATGTGAAAACAGTTAGTTACACTCTGAATTCCTCAGGACTGGCAGCCAGCTTCTTAGTCTCAGCCTTGTTTAAGTGCTCACTCATACTGTTCGGGTAACCAGCTCCAATTACAGGAGCATACACATGGAAATCACTACATTATCTTAAGCTTTTATTCTGTTCTCTTGGAGTCAAAACACAACAGTCTGCCTATCAACTTATTTGGTCTTTTGCTTTCTAGCGAAGAAGTTAAAGCATGGCATCAAAACAGGACACATTTGCTCAACAGCTTCTCAGCTCCAGCCCACCAGAAAACATGGAGGAAAATGCAATCCACTTTATCAATATTAAAAAGCTTCATTAAATTACCATTCTGCAAGATAACCTGACATCAGCAAAAAGATGTGCCAAAGATTAAAATGCTCTTAAGCATGTTCTAGAAAGGGGGCTTTAAACCAAAAGATGCCCAGTTCAGATTTGTTGGCTTTTGCCTGGCAGATCTTGAGTATTACTGAACTGTCTGAAAGAACTGCACTTGATTCAAAACAGCAACAACTTCACATGCCTTTGTTTTGTTCAAGAAGATGTATTTCATTAGCATATCAGATGATAGTTCCAGAGTCCACAATGTATGTTCATTCTGGCATATCCATATGCTGAATACTACTCAAATTCCTTTGAAGAACCTAACTAGAATACCTCTTCATATCTCAGCAGAGAAGTTGCACTAACAACTGGCATTTGCACTCACTGGGTAGGGAGGCAAAAAAATCCATTCCAGCTTCAAACCAGCACTTAACCCAAGCTGCCATTCTGAAGCCTTTGCTTTTGTACATGGCAGAACTTTGCACTCAACAAGAACTAAAATGCACGTGTGTCTCATGATTCACTTGGAGCAACTGTTTGACCACAACAACTAACAGTGACTGAGCACTTTGTCCTCACCACCACCCGCTCCTGCCTTAACTCCACTTCCAACACATACAGAAAACCAAAACAAACAAAAAACCACCAAATTCACTTTTTAACTCACAACCTACCAGGTAAAAATGCATAATACTCTGAGAAGCAGCAGGTCCATAAGGAAAAAGTCTCCACAGAGCCAGAAAAAAGGGTCCCTTTTCTCACCCTTGTTCCTTTAAAGAGCAGGGAATTCTCCCAGCCTCCTTGTTTCTTAATGGAGTTTTCAAAAGCTCATTTTCTTCTTCTTAATTCATGAATAGAACAGGACAGATAGGGTTGTGGAGTAGCACATTTTTTTGAGCCATCTCATTGATCTTTTTCAACATCCAAACATGCAATGTCTCCTGATCCTTCCCAACATGCCCTCCTGCCCTATATAATACCCTTCCTTTCTCCTACTACTTTGCCCATTTTTAGTTCAAAATCAGCTAACTCAAACCAGCTGTGATCACAAGCTAGCAAACACTGAACCAGCTGTCATGAATCAGAGCAACTTTAGCCACAGCTGAAGGCAAGCAGGATACAATAAGGAAGGACATTAGTTTAGCTTGCTTACAGAAAAGCTGTCCCCTCATTTTTACACACTACTAGACTTCAAGACCAGTCTTTTTCCTTGCTTAGCTAGGTCTAAAAATTCTGTACTGTTTTTCTCCTAAAATTAAGTGCACTGCTCTTACTCTTCAGCTATCCTTTTTTATGTTTGAGATGTGTCTGCTCCAGTTCTTCATTGATCAAGACCACCAACTCCAGCTCAACTGTGGTTCTGCTTTCTGTCCCATCACATTAATTTTCCAAACTGTGAAAGGAAAAAAAAAAAAAAGCAGCTCAGTGGTTGCTTTTAGGCAAAAAAAAACCCAACCCAAATGAAAACAAACAAAAAATCCCAGCCTCAAATCTTTCTCTATAGCAGGCTGCAGTTTTCTTTGAAACAATTAAATCTTTGTTCAGTGTAAAGCAAAATAAAAATAAAATTCTTAACTGTATGGTCGGTCCTATTTAATTTATGATGCAAGGAATTATCCAAGTGTAACTTAGATTATACAAGGAACATAAAGAGGAGACTGCTACAGTCACAAATGGGGAAATGACAGTATTGAATAACCTCTAAGATGGCCTTGCTTCAGCACTGCTAAGGGGCAACAGAGAGGGTAGATCTTCAGTAGAATCACAGAATCATAGAATCAGCTAGGTTGGAAAAGATCTTGGACATCACCAAGTCCACCCTATGACCTAACACCACTTTATCAACTAGACCATGGCACTAAGTGCCACATGCAGTCTTTTTTTAAACCCCTGCAGGGACGGTGACTCCACCACTTCCCTGGCAGCCCATTCCAGTAGTAGGCTCACTCTTCAGTGTAGATATTACACTGTATATGAGGGCTTTAAACTTCAGTCATTGATAACATAGATTTGTGGATCAACATCAACAAGGACCAAGAATAGGCTTCCTAATACCGTATTTCCAAATCCAGAAATGTGATTCCTTGAATTTACCAAAATTCCTTTTTCAGAGAAAAGTAAATTTTCTGACATTTTGATCATCATTGCTACATTTAACACAATAATTTTTTGTCCTCAGGGTTGTTTAGTGTTTTTATGGGAACTTTTGTAGGCAAAATATCAACCTCAATATCCAAACAGCTTCACCAGCAACAGTTCAATATCTGTCACAGAAAGGACACAGTCCTCTGATGACTGCAGCTCTGAGGCCACCAATTTATTTTTCTATTCCTTCATCAAGGCACACTATTTTTATACAGTCCCTCAAAAACTCCTCTCCTCTCCTAAGGCTCTAATCCCCTTTTCTATCAATATTTTAATTGTACCAGAAGTTTAAAATAAATAAATCTTTTAAAATCCAGAAAATGGATCTGGCACTTTTAAATTCAGCAGGGAAATATGCTCCCAGGTAACAATCCCAAGAATATAAAAAAAGATGTTTTCATTTAATTTAAAATGTTACCCATGATTGCTGAACTACAACCCCTTACAATGAGTATGTAAAAGATTAAACTCAAGTTACATAACATTCTTTCTCAATATTCCAGATACTAAGTAGCATAACAAGACTTTATGTAGTATCTTTCAGGAAGTGAATATTTTCCAAATTACTCTAATAATAAAAATAACTCCTCAATTTCCACATATTGAGATTACTGTGCTGACAGTGTAGTGTGACTGCTAAAATATTTTTTTAAACTTTGAGATTCTTTGTCTCAAGACTGAACAAATGCCATTTCAACACTGCATGATATTAACTTGAATGTTTAAAAATAAACATATTTCAAGAACAGCAAGTTAGAATTACTATATGTAGGTAGTAAGAATTACTGTCATATGTGGCATATTTTCACAAAGCCATATGCTTTTTTCAATCAGATGTTTGACCCTGAAAAATACACAGCAGAACATATGAGAACTGTTCCAGTTAAGCAGCTGGTTTTTCCTTGTAATTTAAACACCCCCACTGCTCAACACTGAGACTACCCAAAAATTCCACTGGTGGTATTCAGAATGGAGAAAGAGCACTCTTACAGGGAGGTCACAGAAGTTACTCCATACTTTCAGAGTGTATACACTCCTTGTTGTTTTCATACAGAATTATTTAGACCCCACATCGGCAATAAGAAAAACAAACACACTGCAAAAACTCCATTAGCTGCATCAGTGTTGTTTTGTATGGTAATTATTACCAAGCTAAAAAGCTAATGAGAGCTAGAGCCTAGGGACAAATGAAAAATCTCCAAGAGAAAGAATTCCCTTCTCTACATCTTAGGAAGGGCCAAGTAGAACTGATTCTATACAAATTAACTAACTATGTTAATTGTAACATCTATCCATAAGCTAGGAATTCAAGTGCGGACTAAGTGAGCTTGAGGCATGACAGAACAAATTTGTGTTGAACATCACCAGTTACTCTAGAGAAGAGCTCTAAATTCTTGGGGTTTGTGGTAGAACAGTTACTGGTTAAGAATACAGGGAAACAAGCAAACATAAGAAATTTTATAGGAATTAGAGACCAGTTGTTTTCAACTTCTGTCTCAAGTGTATGGATCATGAGTTACTTTTAAGGGACCTGCAAAAGACATCTGGTGAAAACAAACCTAAATCTACTAATATTACAAGTGCTGTATGTGTATGTTCTTACTCATCACTTTCATGACCAGTGACAGGACTTGAGGAAATGATGTGAAGCTGGGCCAGGGAAAGTTTAGGTTAGATATCAGGAAAAGGTATTTTTACCCAGAGGGTGGTTGGGCACTGGAACAGGGTCCCCTGGGAAGTGGTCACAGCACCAAGCCTGACAGAATTAGAGAAGCATTTGGACAACTCTGGGGCACATGGAGTGACTCTTGGGTCATCCTGTCGGGGCCAGGAGCTGGGCTCAATGATCCTGATGGGTTCCTTCCAACTCAGCATATTCTATGGTTCTATGATTACAATTTTTCTAGGAGTTCCATTCAGAAAGAGGCTTAAAACAGATTTAGACATAAAATTCAAACACCACAAGGTGTTAAAAAAAGGTTCTGAAAAAAGTTTCCCTCATTTACAAGCACTTATGTAGAAGGTTGAAATTTAAATCATTCAAATAGCTATGAAGCAAAACCATGATTTGTAACCAATGACATTTTCTTTATGTAATTGCTCATCACCTTACATATTTTGCAAAAGGAATAAAACCCCACTATTTTCACATTTAGATTACTTCAATATCAAGAGATGAAGTTTTCTAAACTGGATGTGAAAAAGGAGACTAAAATTTGAAGAGAAATGCATAGGAGATACCATTATAGAGACAGAGATAATGCAGAACACCTGTCTCAAATGTTTTCAGAAAGTAAAAGTTTTACTATCGTTTTCACTTAACTGTTTTTTTTTTTTGTGTCAGGCCAAGAGTTGGACTATAAGATTGTAATGTGATATTTGTGGGGGAAGGGAGGGAATGTGAACTGGGGAACAGACCACTTGCCACTCCAGTTAGTAAAAATAATTCTTCCTACATCAGCCTAACTCTAGATGCTCATTCATAATCAAGATAAGCAACATGTCTGTTATTGTTTGCAATTGTAAGACAAAAACCTCAGAACCGTGAGGTGGCACTAACTGTATTAAATTCCTCTGTCCTAACATTAAGGATGCTGTAACTTCCAAACTGTCACAGTTGAGACAGACATGACACTCACAAATCATGCACACCAACTCCATTCAGAAGGCAAAAGGACATTTTATTCTACAAGGTCTCCATTTATATAGTCTCTTGGCACTTGTGCTGTGTCCTCATAAGCTTCTACATTAACACCTCTTAAAACTTATTGGTAGTTTGCAACCACCACCCATTAGAAAACAAATCTAAGCTAAAAACATCATCCCTCAAACAGCTGTGTGTTTTCTTCTTGTTTTGTTTCCTTGCTTCTGTTGATGCTAAAGTTCTCATGAGTACAAGCTGAATTCTCAAGGGTACAGAGTAATTGTGCTCAAATCAATGTCTGTGAAACTTTCTGACCAGCAGTCAGTTTCCACACCAAACCAACAAAAGAGGTATGAAGAGCACTGATACACAGTTAAGGGTTGGTAAGGTAAGGACAACCTACTAGTAACTGACTAAAATTTATTTAATGCATAATTTTCAAGAGCCATAATAAAAAGCCATGAGTGCTCGGAGAAGACTACAGCTAGAGGTTTATAGATTACTTATGAGAGTGTTGTAATTTCAATAACATTGAAAACACAGAGATCTGACTTTTTCAGGTAATCTTTAGAAAACTTGAGGGGTGTTTGCACATCTTACTAGAAAAGTGAATGCACACAGTTTATGAGAACATGTATGTTTGGGCACTATGGCTGTATTTTCTGCTCTTAAAAAATCAGGTTTCTCAATAACTAATTAGATCACAGTTAAAAAAACCAACTTACTGAACATCCATTAGCCTTACATTGCCTGCTAAACATATTTTATTGCTAATGGAATAGAGGTACTACAGGGATTGTTGACAGTAAAAAACCACCACAGCAAAGGTGTCTTGCTGGCTCCCTCCTCTTGATCATTTTAACTGCCTAGACAGATATTTCATATTGGTACTTCTTATAGACAAACACACACATTTATAAGATAAGGAAAGACATTAAATATTTCACCTGAAATACCTCAGAATAATCAGGTATAAGTAAAGAATTCTGAAGAGAAGCAATATAAACCACCACAATATTTTACCTGTTTAAGCCAAAATTTGTCTTGGCAGTCCATACAGCTGGCAAACACAGGTGGACACCAGTATGCTCCTCTGTGTCGGAGGTACATAAGTAAGCTGAACATAATCACACAATTTTAAACTATAGCAAGTTTTATGCTTTAGCATCCCTCTGTAGCTATGGTTACTCACTGCCTCAACGGAGCAGTTGATGCCTCATTTGTTTCTGCATTAAGATCAATAACTTCCTTTTGGAGGGTTCTTTTTCCCTTGAAAATTCAAGGGAAATATTTCAGTAGATCTTAAAAAAGCCCAGCATTTGCAGAAAAAGGTGAAGGGAAATTGGAATTCTGTAAGCAACACTAAACTCTTTAAAACAATCATCAAATGCTTCTTTCTTTGTGGAGTAAAAGCTATTTATGTGAAAACAGAGAAGATCTGTGGAGATAAAATAGGGCAAGTAAAGACACCATTACTGGCACATTCTAACACTTCATTAATTAAACTGCTTTTGAGTATAATCATCATCTCAAACAGGAAATAATCTTGCATAAAGTAGATCTCATAAACAGTTTTCTAGTATCCCTCACTCAGTAACTGAAAGGCAACAATAAATGTTATCCCATGAAGCATTGTGTTGCTCATGCACACAAATTAGTTTTAAAGCAAACAAACATGACATGGTGATAGATTATACCTCCTTACACCTGAAACATGGATGACTTTTAGGTTCCCAGAGTTATTAATCTGGGTCTCACTTATTAAAAACATGCTCTAAATTGATGGTGAAACATGCCAGAGGCACTGCAAAGCAAAATTTTCCATTTCAATTTAGACACATTTTGTTTCCCAATTTACTTACAATTCACACTGATTAAAGAGGACTTTCCATTTTGAATATAAAATCCCCTAGACATGAAAAGAAAAGTGCATTTGGCAAACAGGAGAGGAGGGAGCTGGTGTGATTACGTAGAAAAGCATGCTGTTCAGTCTCGATAATGGTTGCCATGTTGCTGCACATTTAAATCATGAAGGCTGCAAGTCAGGCAGTGTTTCTATGGAGAGGTAATTCCTTTTATTAGGTTAACTAATATAGCTGGAGAAAAGACCTGATGTGCATCTGGGCACATAAGGCTTCTGAGGTCACCATATGACCAAAAGCTTGCGTGGCACCCTGCCCCATTATAAGCCAGCATAATAAAAGACAATTACCTCCCCCCACAAACCTCAGCTGATATATATCATTTAAACACACTCAGTCTCTGCAAAGAGATTATAGTGAAAAAACAGGATACTGGTTTAGCAAGATTCATGTACCTTCATAATACAGAATCTCTCAGGACTGTTGCAGCACTTCATCAAAATGTCATGTGCAGCAAAAAGTCTAGGGCAAACAAACAAAAAGCCTTGATATATCAGAAAGCATTACATTTTAGAGAACCCTATAGATTGAGAAAGAAGCACTCTTACACACTTATGTTAATTTTGTAATGCAGTTCTGTGGAAAAAGGCAGCAGGAAGAAATTGAATCCCTGGGGACAAGGAAGAACTTCATTATCGCAATGGTGTTTAATAAAAGAAATTCCTGTATGATAGGAGCTGTTTCTCTTAGAAAACAAGAAGCAATATGGGAGAAGAAGTTAGCCAACAATCATCATGAATAGATGAAAAGAGATGGTACTTCACCTGAAGAAGCAGAGATTATGTACATCTAAGGTACTGATGCTGGCTGTCTTCTGAATTAGCTTTAAAGATCAACCCTTCAGGAAAGTATTCAAAAGCTGTGAAAAGGTCTTAGTGAGGTACCAGTCCTCAGCTGGCTCCTTGGCTTTCGCCACCAAGGGTTCTCCCAAAAAAAAAGTTGTACAAGAACATTCTAAGCAATTTAAGTTCCCCGACTTTCTTTTACAGTACAGGATTTAAAATTCTGCTTAAGAAATGCATTCTCATAAATCAGTTGCACATCAGACTTAACCGACTAACTCTGCAACAGGCATAAAGCACTCCAGGCATGCTACATTTCAGCCATCTTCAGGCATCTAAAAAGATGACATCTAAGCTAATGAATCCAAATTCAGGGAGCCATGAACATCTAAAAGGTAATTTATTGCATACTGGAAGAAGGTGACTTTAGAGATCTAATTTTCAAGTTAGAGTTCCTCAGTTTAGCAATTAGATTATCTCTTGTCTACCCTGCTTGGTACATGGTCACAAAGAAAATTATTACTAAGATGGTGAGTACTGGGATCCTAAAGATGTTACTTAGGAATGTGGTTCAGCATTGGTAAAAAAGGGCAATGCTTTCCATAAATCAGATGCAGTGGCCCGGCCTATGAAATGCAGTACACAGCAAGCTGTTAGCTACCACATTTAATTAGCAGATCAGTCCAATCCCATTAAACAGAACCCTGTGGCAACCAACAGATGTGCAATTTTATAATGGGATAGTTTTTTAGAGAAGAACTGGAATTACTGTTTCCCAGCAGTACCCAAACATACAAGGATTTTGACTTGAGGATGATGGTACAGAAAAGAAAACAAGTAACCTCCCACCTCTTAACCAAGGAAGAATGCACACACTCAGCTCTGATAAATACCAGCTTTAGAAGGATTTAACATACTGTGGAATCCATTACATCGTGCTTTCCTTGAACCTGATGAACTAACACCTTGTCAGTCTCCTAGATCATGCTTACCAATATCTATGCAGGGTAAAATTCCTTGAAACAACCAAAGTGGTTGTTCCCACTGAATAGAAGCACTGGGAAAGAGGCAAAACAAATGCTTAACAAATTGTTTTATTCAGTATCTCCCTCAAACTCTCAAAAGGTTCATGGAAAGGAAAGCACATAATGTGACCTGTATTCCCCACTGTGGTTAGCCTAACTAACAGCATTTTGAAAGTCAAGCCACCACTCTCTGTGTCTGAGCAGAGAATTCATTCCCTTCCCCCCATTATCAGGCCCCAAAGGTCCAGTGAACCAAGCAGACAAAACAAACAGGTTTCTTCTTCCCCTCCCCACCCACCTCAAGGTTTCTGGGCCCCAGGACAATTACTCCCTTCCCTGCCAGCCCTGAAGGGCCCGGGCACCCGGCCAGGGAGCTGTTGACCCTGAGGGAAGCCTAACAGCACACAGAGCTGTCTGTAAAACTGGCAAGTCCTAAGTGGGGAACTTGGACTCAAACTGCTGCTGGACTGAGAGACCCAACACCTCCCAGTGACCAGGGATGCCTCCACTGTTGGAGGTTTGAGGAAGTCGCTTGTATTTTTGTGTATGTGAGTCTAGGTTATGATTGTTGTATTGATACAGCAAACCACGATTAAGGTCTGACTCAACCTGCAGAAGGTCCAGGTAATTAGAAATTTTAAGGCAAGTTGCACTGCAAGTGCTGTATTATGCAATTGTAAATTGTACCACATTGATTCTGCTTCTAGAAATCCTGTGCCATCCTAATCTTAAATTCTTTTCCATACTAATCATAGTAGCCTGTGAAGAAAATAAAGCTTTAATTTTAGCTACAGGTTAGTGTCATCATTATTCTGCCCAGGATCCGTAAAAGAACCTGTCTGTCCCCTTTGTGTCGTATGACAGAACAGAAGGAAAATGAGCTTGAAGAACCAGAACAAACAACCTTGTGCACGTCTAACATTCACAGTAACTGAAATGAGGTGTTTAAATTCCAAAATAAGAGTGCTGTTTATACAGCTATTTAGACACAGCAGTTAGATTTGCAGGAGCTGTCAGCATTTCAGGATCAGACACAAACTCTGCCTTCTGAGACAGCAGTTTGTGCCTTTGAGTCTTTAAATTTTAACTGAAGAGAATGTGTTAGGTTGTTCACCATGAAAAGTCTTCTTCTACCACAGTGCAAACACTGGGGACTAGACAGGCTGTAGCCACACTGTCTGCAACCAGAAACTTCATAGTAGTAATACTGACACTCTCCAGCAACACCCATAAAGGCTTCTCATACCTTACAAGATGAATATGACTAACCAAGAGTCCAAGATTAGAACATATCTGTATCTGATCTGTGAGATATCCTAAGACCAAGCAGATGTATAATACTTAAAACCAAGGAACAAACTCAAGATATTTTTACATAGAAGCTTAAATTGAAGTTACTTTCCTTTTTGTCTTTCACAGCAAATTTTCCTGACCTTTATTGAAAAAGGTGTTGCTGCTTTGAGAATCATATTGTTCTTGCTTAGCAAAGCCCCACTGATATAGTATAAATTGTTGAAAGTAATTTAAAAGTAGTAAAAAGCAAACACAACGTTTTAGTTAAATGGCATTGCTTTGTGTGCAAATAAAGAGACAAAACAAAGCACTTAAGACTTGCATTAGCAAGGAGAACAGCACATTCAGCTGCTGAACCTGGACACAGATGTGGCCAAAGTTTTGACCTTTTGTGAAAAAGAAATAAACAACAGAACAGACTGAAGTTTTTCCCCAGAATGGGACTACGAGGTAGAGAGAGAGGGAAGGAGAAAAAGGAATCTCCCTTTGGAGTTTTAAGGTCCTTTTCAAATACTCTGGAGTTTAAATGACAATTGAGGTATCCACGTTTTGACAAAGACCCAGAGTGAAAAACCCCAAACTCCTCCCACTCACCACTAGCTCATAAAGCCACACCCCCACTAATGTCCTTGGCCTCTATTCTTAGCTTCTGAATGAAGGTACTACCCAGATGCTCAGTTCAAGTAAACTGCATTATGGATCCTGATACCCCGAGGAACTACTTTAAACACAGTCTCTAATACATAAAAGTTCGTCAGCATTAGACTAAATAACTCCGTGCGTAGCAAAGAATGACACACCTTTCCTCCAGCCAAGAACCCCAAAGTGAACAACTGAGGAACTGAAACGGACAGAGTTCACAGGAAAGAAAACTTACAGATTATTATTTAGGGACAGGAAACAGTTAGGAAAGAAAGTTAACGAAGGAACTAAAAGATGAATGTATGACAGTTTTACTCTGCCAAAATCAGAAAAGCTTCTGTTGCATAATGTAAACATATACATGCATTCTTTTTCCTCTCCCAAAATCTTATTTTTCAGTAAGCACAAAATTCTTTTCAGTTTATTTTAAACTTTTTATATCTGTTTCTGAATTCTGCCACTGAATTAAAAAGCATAACATATAAAATATTTTTTACCTGTTAAGCTTAGATGAATGAAAAAATTAAGGTCAGAAGTAGTTGAGTGACAGAAAAACCAAAAAAGCAGCAACAATGAAAAAAACCCCAACACCAAAACCCAAAGACAAAAACTTTGTTGCTGTCTTAGGATAAATAAAAATATTTATGAAACTTGTCACAATACTTAGAACTGTTTTCTTTCATTAGGATGTGACAGGCTGATTACTCAGACAATTTGTGCAAAAAGAAAACAGAAAGAATCACAGCAGGTTCTTCAAGTGTATGTATAAAATGTTAGTAAAATGTTTTTGCTTTGTTGACTTGCAGCTTACATATCCATAACATGCTCCTAAATTTTACTGTAATCAACAAAGAGAAACTAGCTAGGAAAACTAAAGCGAAGGAACAGTGAGAAGTTGTCATAAAATGATGAAGTTACAATCTTGTAAGAGGAGAGCGCCAAAGTAGGAACAGATTCAGTGGATCGATAAGACAGATGTCATCAGATACAAAGTGACCTATAACGCATTAATAAATTAGACAGTACACATGATGTACTGTAAGTTGAAACACGACATTTTTCTGCAGAAGGAGGAACAGTCGTTTGACTGGCAGGTTAACAACACAAGCCTTTAGACCAAAGCAAGTACTTTTTGTCCCAAGGGTATGTAAAGCTTTAAGGCAAGGCTTTAAGTGCTGGGCTTTGAAGCTGCACAGATTAATCCTGCCTGTGCAACTGATAATTGTCCCCTGTGGCTGTCCTCTGACATACTACATTGGACAAGACAATCAAGCAGATATAATATATCTACAGTAAATCTGATAGAAATCTGACTAAGACAAATCAATGTATTTTTAGGGCTATGGTAACAGTCTCTTACACACTCCAAAATGCCAGATATCAGCATGTAGGAGCTTAATCTTTGCACAAGAGAACAATTAGCACCAACTCAGAGGAACAGAGATGCAGAGGAATTATTTTGGTGAAGGCTAACCTATTTGGAAGACAGATTTTTAGTAACTCTTCATTAATAGCAATTACTTGAAATAACCAAAGTAATGTAACATTTTAAATAATGTAAATCAGTTTATAAAATTCAGCTAATTATATATTTTCCTTCTGGCTCTGCACTTGTCAGAAAGTTTAGCACAACTTTCAAAACCACATACTGCTTTTCCTGACAGCAGAATTGCTGAGCTAGTAGTACAAATGCCCAGAATGGCACACTGCTAATCTAACAACTTGGGCCTCATATTTGAGATCTGGTTTAATAAACATATTCTGTTTTCAGTCTTTTGAGTCAAAAGAGCAGGTTTAGGTTTGTGAAGTTTAGTTTCTTAAAAAAAAAACAAAACAAAAAAAACAAAATCACCATGTAATCCAGTAATCTGTTCATACAATTGCATTCAATTTTTCATTCCTATCTCTTGCCCTAGAAGACAAAAACAAACTAATTCTTGCCTCTTCAATGTGGAGGTTAAATGATTAGGCTGTGCTTTCAGTCTTCTTGACATTTTAACCCAATTCTAGACGATTATTTCCACTTTGATTTAGTACTCTGATTGAGAATGATAATGTAGAAGCACTGAGTGCTTTGGCTACTATCTTTTCACCTCAGAACACACAAAGTCCTTAGCTATTTTAGAAAACAGTATGTTGTTTAAAAAGAATCATCGATGTGACATCATTAATTAAACTGACCAAAAGGTAAGCAGTAGCCTCAAAAATACCCTTTTTTTTCTATATTAATTAATTATCTTCTGTTAATGCTCTTTCAAGAGCAGAATAAAATTGACAAGAAAAGATGGCATACATCTTTCCCAAATTGTTTTTGTGAGCCTCAGTCAGAATTACTAAATCATTACCAGGGACACTTTAACTACTCTCTGTAGTTGAAGTGTTCATTTATTTTGAGACACAGGAACATACAGACTCCATAGCATTATCTGGAAACAAACATTATTAAATACTACAAAATTGAATGCTACTGCACAGAATCATTTCAGTTGGAAAACACCTTCAAGATCATCACATCCAACCATTAACCTAGGACTGCCAAGTCCACCACCAAACCATGTCCCTGAGTGCTACATCTGCAAGTCCTTTAAATTCCTCCAAGAACAGGTACTTAACCACTTCCTTGGGTAGCCTGTTCCAGTGTTTGACAAACTTTCAGTGAACAAATTTTTCCTAATATCCAGTCTAAACTGCCCCTCACACAACCTGAGGCTGTTTCTTCTTGTCCTAGTATTGTTGCACAACCTTTCTTTCAAAAAGTGTTTTTTTTCTTGATTTGGGAAGACACATCCTAGTTTTAAACTACAGCCAATCCTCACAGCAGTCCTGTAAGGATTAATGCTGGACCCTCCTGCATGCACACCCGAATCACAGTGAGACTCCTCCAACTGTACCAACTCATCCAGATGTCCCCTGGGATAGCTGTTATGTGTCCCAAGGAATCTAGACACAAAGCAGATAAGAGATTTCAGAACCTGCTCCGAGGCCCCCGCACACTGCTCCACAGCTGAGCTGAACTTGACTGCCATGAGAGAACACCTCAAGCTCTCACTCAGCTGAGGACCCCCTGCACCACAACGAGCTATAAAATCCCCCCAGGCAGGCAGAAAGAGCAGTTGAACACTGTCTGTGCCCCAGGTTCTGAGCCCACAGTCTTGGGGATCCCCCACCAGTGCCTATAGCCCTCTGAGCAGCTCCTGCCTCCATGCTGCTACTACACCCCCTAGGCCACACTGGCACATAGCCATGGGGTGGCCCAAGGCCCATGAGGAAGTTGGAAGGAGCCCTCGGCAAGGCCTGCCTGCCATGAGGTCTCCATCCATCCCCTCACCCCTGGGGCTGAACCCCCAGCAGAGGAGGAATGAGCTGCTCCGCTGCAGGAGAAAGCACCTGGTCTTGTCTTGTCTTGTCTTGCACTGAGCAGGGGGCAGACAGACCTGGCAATGTCATCCATCAGTGTCCTGCCATGGAGTGGAGCAAATACTAACTTGTCTAGGCTGTGTTAAACATTAAACATTTGTGAATGATGGTGGCACAACCTCCATGCTAAGAAAAGAAATGTGTAGTTCAGACAGAGGGAAAACTGTCCATGCCAACATCTTCCCGAATTTAAACATTTGTATATGGCAGCAAATGACACACTGCTTGAATCTATTAGGAAGAATAAGGTAGGAAAAAAGCCAGCAACTGTTGGGACACTGTTCTTAATGCAAGTTAACAGACTACTTAATCAAAGACTCTCTGATCTGAGAATATTTCACTAAACAAACTTTTAAAAAGCAGTTAGGATACCACAGAGAAGCTAGATTTATTCAGTTGAAATTAAGTAAGATGCAGACAAGTATTCAAAAGATGTCTTCAAAAGGGTACATTTTGAGAAATTTAGGAAATTATTTAGAGATGAGAATGAAAAACCTCTTCATCATCTGTTAATGTAATTTCTGACAAAGTAAGTATGGACCCTTTTTTTTTTGAGAGGATGAAGAACTGGAGTATTGTATCAGAAAATCAGAAAAAAATTGTGCTAGAAAAATTACGTAGTTATGAAAAACTGAGTGACAGAAGATCTTTGTATGACTGAAAACTACAGAGACGCTGAAGAGAACTGGGGGAAATTCTATGAACGTGTCCCAAAATGAGAAATTTCTCTGGGATTCCTAGGATGGGGTGAGTGCAGACAAGGCATGCTGGCACGTGTATGGTCGGCAGATGTGGCTACCCCTGCAGTAATGTTTGTCCCAGTTCCTCTAACAACAGGTCATTCCTGTGCCATTTCATGGCACAGTGAAGAAAAAATTAAGAAAAGCAAAGTCGTGTATGGAGGGATCAACTGCTAAAATCTCAGAAACTTAGAACTTGTAGGAAATGAAGGACACAGATATACTGGCCAAACACAGGACATCTTGGAGTCACTGACATGATATGGACCAAGAAAAAGATAGCAGGGAAAGTATATCTGAGCCTTGAGGAGATGCTGATGGTGGCTATATATGGCAATATTCTCAGAGGGCTGAGCTCACTTGAAAGACAAATCTGATCACCTGTGTTCAAGATCAGGTGTACTAAGGCTGCAGTTTAAGTAGAATTTGTTAATTTGTTTAAAACAGAACCTTTTGTGGGTTTTGGCTCTCATATCTGAGGAGATTGTTCATATAAATTATATGAAAAGAAATCTAAATTAATTTTCTTTCTAGGTTTCTTTCTTTAAAGGCAGAAGATGAAAGCAAAGAAAACACTCCTTTTTTTTTTGTGGTTAAAAATATAATATTTGATGAAGATATTGGAGTATAATTTTATATATAAAATAGCCCTCGAAACAAATGGCCCAAGGGAGCCTCCTTAAAGTAAAGAGATATGACATAAATGAAAGTCTTTCTGGGTAACATAGAGACGTTTTCAAATTGGTCTTGCTAGGTAAAATGTAAGCGTGGTTTTTATGTGTGCCTCTAGGTGGTGCTAACGCTATTCTAGTGGTTAAAATCACGGTTTTAGGAAACGTTTTCAAGCACCAGGAAAAACTTTCTGCCCACAGCCTTTGAGTAGAGGGAGGCACATCTATTCAACAGCCCACATATTGATGATTCCCAACTAAGAAGAAGTCACACTATTTCTGATAAATTAATCAAATAACATTTAAAGGTCTTGTTTGAACCAACAGAAGCTTATTGTTTCAGAAATGGAGTTAAAAGCCCATCTATAAGCAAATGTCAAATCAAAGAGCTGCAGCATGCTGGATATTAGCTTCCTTGCTATTTGAAGCACCATCTTACACAAGCACTAATCTAATGACTGAGCTCATGTTTATACCATATTACAGCTTGCAATTTTGATTTTGCCTTAAAGTAGCATAGAGTAAATCTGATGTTGTAGGATCTGTAGCCCTAGAGTCACAGCCCTGTCTACCAACATTTTTAAGGCCTTTGAGAAAGCAAGCCCTTGTAAGCCTTTAAGTATTTTGGTGAAAAAGCAAAGCAAAACTTTCTGCTGGAAGAGATTTGTGCACAGTATGCAGAAAATGGAAGAAGCTGACATTATTTTATGCCTACGGTAAAACAGACTCTTCTTTCATACTAAATAAGATGTGATTATTCATTCAGACATGTTTCCTTTGGACTGTGGTGTAAAATGTCTACACAGTTCAGGATACTTTTTCATCCTCCTGCCTCATTCACACATACTTCCCTTGGCAGCCTAGGTTACTTGGCATTCTGACGCTTACTTAATGGCTTTTGGATACCAAAAAGTGGGAACTCACTTCTGAGTCACTGTTGCTGACTGATAATTTTCTTTTTTAGTGTTACAGTTTCTAGTTGAGGCAAAGTTCAGAGACAGGTTGTCCTGTCACTCACCTCAATGCTTTATTAAATTAAAAGGAAATCTATTCAAAGCAGTGTCTTGTTTGTGAGACGGCAGGTGGGCTGCACAGCCTGCTGAGAGAGGAGACACATGGGTAATAGGGATGTGCCACAAACTGACCCCAATCCAGTGCCACCCAGGAAGTGCTTTGTGCTTGGCACTGTGCCTGGTGAGTGCAGCATGAACGGGCTGTGAACCCGCTCCCTTCCTGGCACCCATCTCTGCAGGGCTGTGCTACATCTGTTTCAGGTCAGGTCACAAAATGACCTTATGAATTCACCAGGGAACATGGCAGTGCAGTGTTGTCAGGGGAAGTTTTGGTTTCACTGTGGTCAATATAGTAACACTCCACAAATTTCTCCAAATTTAATCAAAAAGGTCATTTAACCATGGGTGACCAACTCTGTTGACCTACAAATTGCATGTGTGTTTGTATGACTGAAAACCACAGATATGAACTAAAGAAAGCTGAGAGAAACTCTGAGAATATGTGTCTTAGCAAAATGAGAAATTTCTCATTTTCCTGAAGCCTCAGGATGGGGTGGGTGCAGACGAGGCATATTAGCATGCATATGGTCATCAGCTGAGGTCACTGGGTAATTTTGTCCCATCTCCTACAGCAGATGATTCTTGTGATTTTGTGAATATTGAGTAGACAATAAAGGAAAATTATTATAACCAGAAGAACAAGTATTTTGTTTTCCTTTGGTGGGGCTCATTCACTTAAACTTGTCTCTTCCTCTGCTTTTCTTGACTCTATTATTTTCAAAAGTACGTTGTCCTAGGGCATCCCATCCATTCCACACATTTGTCATCCCTTAGGAATCTCTTTTGGATTAGGTGTTGCACCCTGTTGGAACAACAATAGGACTCAAGGACAGACAGTGCCTTGCAGGGTTGATCCTTTAATTTGTAGTGCAACACAGACATGTGCAATCAGCATGAGTCTGAGTGTGGTGAGCTAACCACATAGGTAATACAAATTACTCACTGCTTATGGGTAATTAACCTGCTAATTATTCACAAAACATTTTGCTCTGTGGCAGTTTTGTAAGTTGACAGGAATCACCCAAGCTGAAAGAAACCTTTAAAAAATCTTTTTACCGTTGCCTCACTTCATGTCAAATCACATCATTTCTCAGAAGAACATTTTTGTATATACAATGAAGTAATAGTGAAAAAAGAAACTCCTTCCTTCCACATGAATGCCAGCTGTCATTTCAAGTAACCAGAGATACCCATCTATGTGAGGAATAAAGGGGTACAAAGAGTGTGCCTTTGAAGACCCTGTACCTGTTCCTATTTCAGATTTTAGTATTTGGATAAATTTTAGGTAAGTTCTGTTTTAGATAACACCAGAAACTTAAATTGTGATTCTACCCTTTTATTTCTAAACTTTTTTTTTTAGTTAGTTAAATGAGAGAGTTCTTAATGCTTGCATTTTCTCTAGCCTTTTTTTGCCCATACTATTCTACAAAGGGTAACCTTTATGCCTTCTATCAGGGTGTTCTTAGTACAAAAATGATGGTACCTGAATCTTCTATGGTAATGAACAAGATAAGTATAGAGCTGCATGAAGTATTGTGAACTACACCATGTTCCTGGGTGTGGGATCTTTGAGGCTGTTTGGACAGTCAGGTCTTGTTTTCTTAGGAATTTAGACTATGGTGGAGACAGCTGCTTGCAGTGGTACTGGGCTTGCTGGGACTTCATTTTTCTCCTTCATCTCAAGAGGAGATAGACTTCTGTCCATCATAACCATCTCCCTTCTCCTCTCTGCTGGGATACAAACAATTAAAGCTCCCTGGTAGCTTTTTTTTTAAAAAAAAAGCATGTCCTAACCCACCAAACCTTTTCCCTTACTTTCCCAGAATTGCCATGTTTTCTCCCTCCACTGCTCCAATATGTAGCACTTTCTCTAGTTCTGTTCTAGCATTTTAGTAGAAAGAAGGAGCAGTGATACTATGAGCTGTTTTGAAACCCCCACCTTTAAGTTTATAAAGTAGATGGCATTATTGTCTCAAATATGACAGTGCTTGAAAAATAGCTGTGCTTTGAAAAAATCCATTCTTTCCTTTAAATGACAGGATGTGAGTATCTCTGAAGGTTTCTAGACATTGAAATGGTGTATGCACTATAACTAAGCTATAAGGATAACACAAAAGCTCCTTTCCAAAAGGGCAAGTGGAGGACAGGGCAAAAGCCTTTTAAGATTTGTTAGTTCATAGTAAACCATTTGTCCATCATTCTTTTGTTGCCTTTGAAAATGGGTATTGTTCTGATGTGCAGGAGTAGCAGCACTCATATCATAATGCCCTTGAGCAGTTGTGAGTTGCAGTGAATTGCCAGCCACAGGGAGAAAAAACATCTTTCAAGACTGTGTTCATTATGTTTCTTGTGGCAGTGTAAAAAGTACTAAACTTAGACAAACCATCCTGAATTAGTTGGAAGTATATGCCTGCCTTATGCTGTTTTGGTATATCAGGCAAGTGATGGGGATCATATTAAATATGGGTTTGTTACAGTCATGCTAATTGAGTGGCATTTGCTTTTAGAAAAACATATTGTTTAAAGTGCTCTCCTTTGTCCTAGATTTTTAATTGCTCTTCAATCAGTGATTGTCCTGTTAAATTTCAGAATTATCACTTCTATGTTTTCTTCTTATTGTCAAAAGAATTTCCATATATGAAATGGAACTGCATTTTAGCTCCTGTCATTCAGGTCCTTTGTATATTTGGTTTTATGCTGTACTTTGTATTATGCATTCAGGTAAGGAAAGGATTTTGGCATGGTATTTCATGAATAAACAGGGAAGGGGTTAATAAGATAACTTATGTTTACCATTCCCTACTGGGTTTCAGCATTAAGAATGTAGAGATGCACAATGGAAATGGTAAGAGTGACATGAATGAGAGTGTCTATATATAAAAATACCAGTAAAATTAATTTTTAAAAACCCTAAAAATCAAGAAGGAATAAGAGAATGGCACACGTTGATGGCATCCAGATTAGCAGCTGGTAAGCACATTTATTTTCATATTCTCAAGACATCCCAAGAAGAAAAATGAAGGACAGGCTAAGATAAAGGACAGGCTACACGTGGAAATGGAATCCAAAGAACAATGAGCAAATCATCAGTGTTACCTAATGACTTACAGGAGTGCTACTTGGTGGAAAAGGTAAAATACCAGCATTCTTGTCAAACCCTAACAGGCACAAAATGTAAATCAGGGAACCAGCACATGCTTGCTTGTCTAAGACAAGTGATATCATGGATAGCCAGTGTCCCTTGTCTTGTCTCTGAAGTGTCCCTGGCCAGACAATTTAAACATGAGAATGTGGGTGTGGGAGAATCATGTGAGTGAAATCAATTTTGTTTCAGTTACCATTGCTTATTATATAGTTGCATGCTGAGCTTTGTGCAACAAGAGTATTACAAAAAGCCTGACTAGTTTGTGGCTGTGCTCAGATCTGCAGATAAATGAAGAACAGAAAGTATTATGCACAGTTATTTGTTCATTAATTTTCCCTACATACGATGGGAGCTTTGTTAACACTGGTGTAAACTTTTCATCTGCTTTCTGTGGTACACAAGTTATCCCAGAATATCACGTGGCCTATAGGATGGTGCTGAAGCAAAATACAGGTTGGGATCTGAAAGACTAAAAGATCCCGAGTCTTTTTACTTCATATTTGTTAGGGGTTTTGCAAGCCTAATCCATTCAGTTTCACTTAATTTCTTTGATTGTATCCTTTGCTTGTATTCATGCTACAAAGGTCATAAAAAACACTGTAAACTTCACCCTTTAGCATGCCATAAACTGAAGGTGAAGCTCAACAGCAGTTTATTTCCTTTATAAGTAAGTCTATCAAAGACTTCACAAGGAATCAAAGAGCCAAGTCAGCTGATAGCTTACACACATATACCCAGAACAAGTCTGTAGTGCATTCCATCCTAGAAATGCTTTTCACCATGCTAATAAAGGAGTGCAAAATTTTCTGGAAAATATTACCACAGTCCTGCTTAAGTACATCAGTCACAGAAAATTTGTTTATTGTATAAACTACTTTGTGAACTTCTTTGAAGAAGTTGTTGCCAGTAGCAGTTTGCAATTGCCAGGTGTACTGGGTTCTATTTTATGGAATTGCCAGAAGATGATAAAAAGTCACACCGATGGTCTCACCATTCTTTCATTTATGCACTATTTGACACAGAGTAAAAAGGCAGGATGGGAAAGCTGAAGGCAAATTTCTGCAGAGAAACAATGGTTTGTTTTCTTTTTGATATTTTCCTCCCTCCTTCAAAACACAGATGAAACTAAAAGATACCAATTTGGAATGCTTTTTGTTATTTCTTGCTGGGTGGAGGGCCAATTACTGTGAATGACTTTGTCCATTTTCAGAGATGGAAAACATTTTGTCTTCTACTGAGGCCAAAATATGGTCTTCATTTGATCTTCTTAAAGGCATTTGACAATGAAGCTTAAAATACAACATAGAGAGAAAATGCCAAGCACAACCATATTACAGTGTACTTACTGACTTCTCTGTTGATTGAATAACAGCTAAAATTTCCTTTCCTTTTGTTTTGAGGAATGATATTACCTTCAGAGCAATCATGCTGTTTTCATGATTTATGACTTCTGTAGTGTGTGATGGTGATTCTTACCAGAGTTCAGGAAGTTTAGTGGAACACTGTATAGAAGAGTAGAGGTTTCTCATACAGAATAGGTTAAAAGAATAATCAAAGGATTGATGATCTGACCTTTTTAGCATAGGTCATAGTACTTCAGTCTTTATTTCTTGCACCAAAACCATTACTTGTGATGGAGTGAAAATATTGGATGACCTAGGAGTTAATATTTGTACTATGGGGGAAATTAATCTCATATTACTGCTTATATTTACAGTACACATATCTACACCTGCCTTAGTTGCTCACCCCTTGTGGAGAATGAAGCCAAGTAAATACTTTTAGGGTGCAAGTAATCTGATTTATTTCAGATATAAGACTTTTAGAAGTAATGGAATATAGGGAGAAGGCATACTGCTCAGTATTTACTTAGCCTTGAGGTCTGTTGCCCACAGCATAATCTCTATGTCAGTCATCTTCCCTTGTGAGGAGAGATAGCTGTCAGAGGTGTCCAGTGACATTTTAAATGCCCTATGGTGTTGGGGTCTCCTCCCCCCGCCTGTAGCCCTGGGAGCCCTGAGGGCACAGACACACGGGGTTTCCCTGCCCCTGCTCAGCCTCGTTCCCCATGGGTTGGTTTGTGTTCCCCTGCGCGGGCAAAGCAGCTCGGGTTGGACTGGCAGAGTTCCCCAGCAGAGCCCGGCCATGCGGCTGGGGAAATAAACATCTCTGAAACATCTAGCAAGAATCCGTCCGTATATATATATGTTTCTTTTCCACAGGACTCCTGGTTTGATATAGGCGTGTTGCAGTATCCCCACTGCAACAATAATGGCGGAGATTTGAGGGCAGAACGATCCCCGATCCCTAAGCGACTTTGTGTGAGTAAACCCTGGAAACTTTGGATTCTTCTTCTTGGTTTTGTTTTGCTATTCCATATCTAAACAATGGAGGAACCGTGGGAAGACTCTTGGCTTTCAGAGCCGCATATGGACATTTATCTTAAACTTAAAATGATTCTTGAACAACGGTTTGTAAATTTTAGCTTGATTCAAGCTCAGAAAGAACTGAAACACTTCCTGGCATGGTTGTTTAAGAACTTTTTCTATGTTTCTTGGGATTTAATTCTTACCAAGAGCTTTTGGAAGACCGTTTGGACCCAGTTAATATTTGAGTCAAAATATATGCCGATGGAAGAATATTTTCGTGAATATTATTTAATAACCAAGACTGTTGAGCAATGTCAGCTGTGTCCTGGTGAAGGGAAGCCTGGCTCAGGGACCGTGCGGCCTCGGCCACGTGAGCCGAGCGCTCTGCGAGCAGCAGCGAGACGGTTCCCGTGCGCGGGCGGAGCCACGCGGGCCGCAGTGTCGGTGGCGGAGCGAGGCGCGGCAGGAGCGGCGCGGCCCGGCAGTGCCCGCCCGGCCCCGCGCAGCGCGTGGTGGAGCGAGCCCCGTGAGCGCCCGAACGAGAGGGGCGGCGCGCGGGCGGCGGCTGGCGGCGGCGGAGCGGAGCCGTGCCCAGCCGAGACGCGCGCTGGAGCGGGGCGCGGGGGGGCTCGGGGGCCCAGCCGAGACGTGGGCGCAGCCCCTGGCAGTGGCAACGCAGCTGAGAGCAGAGGAGGCGACGCACGGAGAACGGAGCGGCGCGGCCCGGCCCGCGCGGCCTCGAACGCGACCCTGGGAAAAGCGCGCCGGAACCAGCAGCGCCGACAACCCCAACACGGGAGCGACCGAAAGAGAGAGCAAAGACACAGCGAGACAGAAAACAGCAGCCACTCGGAAAAAGGAAAAGACCATAGTAGCTAAGATCTTAGGGACAGTGAAATGGTATAATGTTAAACAAAATTATGGTTTTATAACAAGGTGTGATAACCAGCAAGACATATTCGTGCATAGAACTGCTATTAAAAGGAATAACCCTGAAAAATGCATCCCAAGCTTGGGAGATGGAGAGGTGGTGGAATTCAAAATCGTATATACAAGGTAGAAAAGGGTTACAAGCATCGCAGGTCACTGGGCCTGATGGTGTTCCTGTAAAAGGCAGTATACATGCTAAAAATCGTAGTCATGTTAGACATTATCTCCATTGTAAACCCCCCTTACAGTCTTCCTTTCCTAATCCCACCTTTCCCTTTTACCCTATGTCCTATTACCCCCAGTGTATTCCCAATCCGTTTTTTCATCCATGGTTTCCCTCACAAAACCCTGCCTTTGCCAATTGTTTCCCCAAAAATCCTTTTCCAATGCCGAGTGGGGGATGAAAAGGGGGAGGGAAGAGATTGAACCCTCTCCTGCCTCAGTTTCCCCACAGGCATGTCCAGAGAGTTCTGTCTCCCTTCTGTCAGCCCTAAGGTGTTCCGGAGAATCTGTTTGGACATTTAAAGACTCAGGAGGGTGGCTTGTTTTGTTTTGAAACAGTTCTTGTTATGGTTATCCAGTTGTCTTCATTCTCCTTTTATTAAAATAAAACGGGTGAGATGTTGGGGTCTCCTCCCCCCGCCCCGGGAGCCCTGAGGGAGGCACAGGGTTTCCCTGCCCCTGCTCAGCCTCGTTCCCCATGGGTTGGTTTGTGTTCCCCTGCGCGGGCAAAGCAGCTCGGGTCCTGTGACTGTGGCAGAGTCCCTCAGCAGAGCCCGGCCATGCGGCTGGGGAAATAAACATCTCTGAAACATCTAGCAAGAATCCGTCCGTATATACTTCTTTTCCACGGGACTTCTGGTTTGATATAGGCGTGTTGCAGTATCCCCACTGCAACACTATGGCATCTCAGAAGGCTTGGCCCATGTAGAACAAATCCTACAGGATGCTGTCCTGGACAGGTAGCTGAGGCCAAGTGGACATCTAAAGAAAAACACTTAGTACATCTAAAATTACATAAGAGAATAAACGAATCCTTTTCTGTTTATTTCAGTTTATTCTACTTTTGAAAGATTTACTATATCTTACCTCAGTTTCTCTTCTAACTTTGTCTATCTTCCCTAACCAAGGGTGTTTTCTAGTTCTCATTGTTCTTATTGCTCTACTCTACATTTGTCTGGTTGTTCTGAATCTTCCTTGAATTTTGGTCAGGATATACATTTTATGGCAAAGCTCTTGTTGATGTTGGATGGAACAGAAGGATCTTTTTGTAAATCTCACAGTCTGTAATCCTAATTAGAAACCTAGTGTGTTTTTTACCCCTTTAAAAAAAAATATTATAGTGACAGTGTGATGTTATTAACTTGTGTTTAACTCATTATCCTTTCAACTTTCCAATCAGTTTCAGCATAACTGTGATGTTTTCAGCAGCTTATAATTCTATGTTTCAAATAAATAAATTATTTTTTAAAATTTTTCATACCTGGATACTCCTTTACTTTTCCTGAACAAAATCAATTTTTTAATCTAGTTTAGTGTTTAGTGTTGCCAGTATTTGTGTTAAATGTACTCTGTATTGTATCACTGAGGTGGTTAATATGAATACTGCATATATTGCATCCAGGGAAGACCCTCATAGAACTTTAGAATATGTGTGGTAGGAACAAGTAGGAAATAGGTGCTTTGCTAAAGTCAGTTATTACATTGCCCTAGAAGGAAGATATAAGGGTTTGAAAGAATGAATTCTTGAAAAACGCCTACTCTCCTATTTTTCTCCTAGGTAATAAAGTGGATATTTTTTTGTTGTTTGTTTGTTTGGGGTTTTTGTGGGTTTTTTTGGTTTTTTTTTTTTCTATCTAAAACAGAACAGAAGTTCTATCAACTCAAACCTCTATGTCCTTTAAAAGAGTGGCACTGTTTTTTATTTCTTAGGCCTCTGATGCATCTCCCTTCCTCCAGGATTTCTCAGGAATAACTGCTGATAGGCTGGCATCTTAGAAGCAACTCTATAAGGTCAAGCAGATTTGAAAACATCTAGCTTATGTGATCATAATTTTGAGGCTATTTTCCCCTCCCCCTTTTTTCTCCCTCTTTCTTGTACAGGGAATTGCAAGCTTTGTAATTTCTCATCTTATCTACCAGACCTGTTGATCTGTGGTGTCTTTGATCTGATGGACACTTCATTGGGAGTCATTCTGAAGAAGTATTACTAAACTTGACATTTTTTGCTATCAGTTTTGTATAAACAATATTACCTTTACATTCTTCTGTTTTCAGACTTTTTCTTTCTTTTGCTTACCTGGGTAAGGAGACTCCCTTGCTAGCTGGGCAATGTTTGGTGCCCCAAACAGAGAGACTTCGATGAATCCTGGTTCTGGACATCCTCTCCTTTTACTTCTGTAGAAGGCAGAAACTCTTTCCTTAAGGGTCCTTGCAGAGAGACACCAGTCAGAAGGTAAACCTGAAATGTTTAAGTTTTCAACTGGAGTTCCTGAAAGTTGACCAGGGAAATTTGTTTTACCTCAGAAGTGCACCCTATTCAGATGTGTAGTGTTGGCCTCAACACTTGGCCAAGGACCCACACACAGCCACACAGCCATTTGCTGCTGGCAGCAGGACAGGGGGACAACAAGAGTGAGAACATTGTTGGTCAAAATATAGGCAGGGAAATAAGTTACAAATTAATCTAAGAATTTGGATACAGATTTGTGTATTGGGAAACACAGATGAGAAAGACAGATATTTAGAACACTCTTTAACACCCAGGTTAACACCCAGGCTAACAGACTCCTTGAAGGTCACAGCATCCCTTTCATGTCATCATACCTGTTTGGGTTGTTCTGAAAAACTCTACATGGAGTTTTTGGGACACAAAAAGTTTGTGTTTCTTCTCAGTTCTGGGGTGTTGTGATTCTCTTCTCTTCAGGGGTGACAGCTGTGGCTTGCACTGGTATAACTGGGAGAAGAAGTAACTCCATATGCAAAAAGTGATGATCACTATATTCAGGGAGAAAAAGGGTGAGAGGTTTATGTTGCCTGTAAAGACAACAGACTATTAAATATTAAAAAGGGGAAAAACTGCGTAAGATGAGTGCTAAAGTCTGTGGAGAAGCACAGATCGACTCATCCAGGAATGGAGAATGAGCTGTCCAACTGTCACAGCCTGGATGCTCTGGAATAACCTGCTAGGACAAGTAACACAGACCAAAACCCAAACTGCTTCAGATTGAATTTCTAAAAGGAATGTGATAGCAAATGTTTGGTTCCCAGGCTTCCCTTTCCAGCTTTGTTTTTTATTGGCTTGAAAAAAATGAGGAGTTAAAAGAGCATCCCATGGCTTTTTTTTTCCCCCACAAAATGGGGTTTTCACATTCATTAAATATAAATGACTGTCTAGATAACTCCTTTCCAATGCAAGTTTCTTTTGTTCTGGATTTTCAGTCCTGTCATCACGAGGTTTTCCTAATGAGCAGCTGTTGCATTTTTATCTAGAACTTGTTTCTCTGCAGAAAGTTTCTTCAACCTTAATGACTCTATGACAATTTTATGATCATGCAAGCTGCTGACCTCTGCTTGGCATTGACAGTGAACCCATGAATGGCATTTCATGTAGGAAAGATTTATTAGAAAAAAACTTTTAGTTACTTGGTAAACTGGCCATCACACTTCAAAAGTGATTGATGTATCTATAGCCAATCCTTTAAACTAGACTGGATTAAACCTCAACATTGTAAATAATAGGGACTGCTTTTCTGCTGATGGTGAGAGGACAATTTCCAGTGGAGATTAGAAGCAAGAACAAAATGAACATAGAAGTCTTTGAATAGCTATAGGTCATGCTATTGTCAGAGCTGAAAAAGGGAAAAAACCTAAAGTTCCTGCAGATTCCACCATTAATTTCTCAAACCCATGAAAAGTAAATTATACTATCCATTTACCAGACACTGCGTATAGCTACACTGAGGAAATGGCCAGCATGCTGATAAATTAATTATACTAATTTATTGCACTACAGGTAGCTCAAATTGGAGAATTGCCTTTGAATTTATCCCCAGTTCAACTTGCATGTGGTTAGGGCAAGAGCAATGAGAACTTAAAAGCTGATAAATTAGGTTTCATATATCCCAGAGCCATATTGACCAACACCTTCTAGTTTCCGAAGTGAATTTATATTATAAAGTTTAGTTTCAGTGGAAACCCTCAAAATAGAAACATTATATGGATATTAAAGTCATTCTGGTCACACTTTTATGGTGCACAGTTTTGCTTTATAGCACTGGCCATAATTTAGTTCATTTTATAGTTACATGGCCTTTCCATATCCCATTTGTTTAGTTGCCTGCCTTCTTCCAGGCCAAAGGGACTGCATTTCAGTGGTGAATTTTTTCTCATTTGGAAAAGCAAGTAAACCAAAAGAAACCAAAAGAAACAAAACCCAAAACATTTTGGGATCATTCATGCTGAGAAACATTGTAAATATGAAAGTGCTTTCATGACAACTAGTTGGCTATGACAAGAAGCTAAACAAAAACATTTGAATACAAAATATTCTCAGTGACATAATTTCCTCTCAGTATTTTTTGGAAAGATTTTATGAGGACAAAACTAATTTTTGTGGCCAATTATATGCTTTTATTTTAAGTCTAACTTAGATACAGAATTATGCAACAGAAGTCCTTCTGTCTGATTCTTCCCAGACCTTGGCAGGAATAACCTTACTGCTTGACAATTTTCAGGGGGACAAAACATCCAGTGAAGTGAAAACTAAACAATGCACCTATCTACTAAGTAAAATTGATTATCAATAAATAAAATAAAGTAAAACACTTTCTTGGGAAAATTATGGAAAACATACTTTTAGTGTGATTGACATTTCTTCACCCCTATCTGCTCATTGATTTCAATGGAGATGGGCAGAGCAGAATGTGCAGTAGCTTGACTTATGATGCGTCACACTTTCCTACATGAAAATGTAATATATGGACTTCCTCCAGTGGTGCCTACTACTGCTCCTTGCTTCTTGCTTCTTTTCCTGACTGCTCTAATTATCCAGTAGGTAATGGTTTTCATCCTTCCCATGGTAGCAGTAACCCATAATAAATGACATCCCTCAGAATATTGTGGATTCACAATGTTTTTTCAGTTATCCTGGACCTTCCTCAGATCTGTGTTGTAAACCTTTCTCCCAGAGTGTCTTGGGGTGACTTTAGGATGTGTATCCCCTATCGCTGCTCTATGCCCAGAAATTAATTTTGTGCCTTTCTATGCCTTTAAACTGAGCCCGAGAGGGGGGAGAGAGAAAAAACTGAGTGAACTTTTCAAAACAGTCATTCAAGGACACAGATATACATTCCTCTGCTTCTAACAGCAGCAAGAGCAGAGGTAGCACCCTGCTTGCTTTCCAGACAGCTTTCAGCTCCTTTTCTCTGGAGGGAGACGGAGAGTTGAACTTTGTTTTCCTGGGACTTCGGTTTTTCCCTTCTTCTCTTCTGGACTGTTTCAACATCAGAATGCATCGGGAGAATTTTCCACCGAGGCCCCGGAGGTGGGCCCACAACCCAGCCCCAAAGAGGAGAGAGACCACACCTACAGAAGGACTCTGAAATCTTCCCAGGTTTCTCTCCACAGCAAGAGGTTTTATTATTTAGCATTATTATCCTTTTCTTGGGTGTTTTGTTAAATACATAGTTTTTTATCTCTTTCACTTTCCACCAAGGAAAATTTCATTTTTCTTGAACCTGGTGGGGAGGGGTGGTTGTAACCTGCCTTCTATCAGAGGATGTTTTCCTCCAAATTTGTCCAAACCGACACACAGAGTAACCTCCAAACAGCATTCAATTTATAATTAAGGAAAACCAGCACAACTGCTTCTTGCTCTGATCTTGATCTTTTGGTCTTTCCAGCATCCTCCTGTAGAACGTCCTCACTTCTTTCCAAAGGGTTTCCAGCCATTTTGTTCTGGTCTCCATATTCCTCCACATGACTATCACTCTTACCCTGGTTTATGGTTACCACTGTAGACAAGGACAACCTCTACTCACTAAGTGTCACTACTCAGAGCAAAGAGATTGCTCTCCATTTTATATTCCCTGGCTGCGTGCAGCTGTGCACAGTGGGGCAAACAGAGCTGTGGGGATAGCGCTTGGTTCGGTTTTGTCCTACCTCTTACAGGGATAAAAGCTGAAGGGAAGAAACAGAGTGGACAATCAACCTGCTCCTATCCTTCCCACACCAAGTTAAAAACTGCCAGACAAATCTATCCCTTGGGTGATAGATGCAGCTTTGAATAAGGCAGGCACATGGTGACTTTGGATCTTTTCCTGAGTCCTACTCTTTGGATCATTGCCAATTTAAGTATCATATAGAACAAAAGTCATATTTGGGACCGTGGTGTGAAGCCTTTTTTTCAAGAGGACTTATTTTTGGGAGAAAGGTATTAAGGACAATGATGATAATGCTAATCTTTATGAATTAGTAGTTTCATTTTCAGAGAAACAAAATTAAGGTCCCAAACAGTCACAGCACACTGCTGGATCCTGATTGCCAAACCCACAACCCAGTTCAAACACCACACCCAGTAAATGTGGTCCTTGGAGAGAAGAGTTTCTCTGGGAGAGGGACAGCATCTTCTTGCCTTTAGCTTCCTTCACTGAGCTGCTGGGATGCCTTTAACTGTTGTTGAAGGGCCAGCTTTAGGACACAGGCCATAAATAGCCACTGAAAGAAAATGTTTATGCTTGCTCAAATTAAATTTTTTTTAGCATGTATTTTGGTTTTACTTCTAAAACTAAAATTGTCAATCCAGACTCTCAGGGCAGTGAGCTGCTATGCAGCAGCAGCAGCAGGAGCAGCCATGTTTTAAAGAACATTAGGAAAAGCAGTAAGGCAGAGATTTCTTTCTATAGGCAGTCTAGTTCCCTGTCACCTTCTGTTTCTTCTTATTTAAGGATTGTCTGATCTTCATCCTGAAGTGTTCGTGCTTTTATTAAGGTTTTATGCTGACAGATCTCAAGAGTTATTGGATAACTCAGCAAGACATATGTACAGTTAATTAGAAATGAATGTGATATTACATCAAAAGGCTTCAACTGTTAAGTTTTAAATGGTTATAATTAACTCACTCTTTGATTCTGAGCTGGAATGACTAAAGAGACAATGAAGGTCAATTTCCGTTCACTTGAAAAAATAAAAAAATAGAATAGCCACTAATTTAAAAAAACCCAAGACCTTCAATTGTGAAGCTGTTCATTTATGCTGTACTGCCTTGATGTGAAGGCAAGGCAATGAAAATCCTTTTAATAGGCACTCCTGTTATCCTTTATTATAAAAATACAGAGTCCAGTTCATTTGATATGGGAAAGAAAGATGAGAGTCCAGTCAATGTTACTTAGTCAGCTTTGTGCATATTTATATTTGAATTTAAGTTTCCCAAGCTAAGGAAGACTGTTGCTCTTTAAGTAGTGCTTTTTCAAATTAAGATCCATAATAAACTTTCAGAATTTGCAAATATATCTAGTGAGAATGGATTAATTTTATTAAAATCACAGATGTTCAGTACATCAAAACGTGACTATTTTATTATCTTAATAAATATGTAAACTAGTTTTTAAGTATTTAGGTAAGATTGGAACCCCTCCACCCTCAAAAGCCCTCTTCACCAGACCCTACATGCATAACATTCAGTTATTTCCACTAGGTAAATCAAGATGCCTGGCCTTTTGAGTTTTTCTCCCCGTCTCTTTTGGATATATTTATTCCCAGAGAAGTTGCTACCTTGGTTTGAGATTTGCTTACTGCTTTGTTTAATCCCAAGGGGATACCATTAGTTCCTTTGACATCACATGGAAAGGGCAAATGCAATGCATAAACACATCATTAAGACAAATACAAACACAATTATCCCTCAACAGTGCAGCAGAAGGAAAACACAATGCAAACACTAAAGTCCTGACTGAATGCTTATCAAAGTGAGTGGCTGGCTCTGGTTCTGGCAGAAGCAGCTTGGCTGTGGGCAACTTTCTTATTTATTCTTCCTCTCCCAGTAGTGAGACAGCAGAGCGTGTCTGTGGGTGGCAGTCACACTGAAACCAGCAGCACAGACTGACTGACTGCCTGTGCCACAAAACATTTTTGAGACTGTGTCCTTTAAAACAGCACTGATAAAATTTGTTTACTCTGCAACAGAAAATGTCTGCACTTGAGCTGTTACTGTCAAAAGTAAAAATGAAGATTATGGAGCCTGTAACTTCTGGCCTATCCCAAGCCCTACATCCCATGGTACTGGTTATCCTGTATAGAGTACTTGTCACCAACTAGGATCATGAGATACGTGGAGAATTCTAGTTCCAACTTTGTGCTAGATTTTCAGGAACAGATTTCCCAGGGCTTGAGTGAGGGACTTTTGGGAGAAGAATGACTGCAGCCCCAAACCCGTCCCAAGAGAGGAAACATACAAGTCTGGAATTTTTTTGTCATAGGTTTTGGTGTTGTAGAAAGCTGGCTCTGAATATAGGAGTTCATAAAACGTTATGTTGGTATAACATTAAGATCTACAAATATTTTTGGCAGTAATCTGTACATTATTTAAGTGAAGGTACTGCTAAAAAATATTAAAGGACATGGAGTGACACCATGCAGCCACATAGGATAGTAAATAAACAGTACTACTGTGAAGTAAACAAAGTGTTAGGAAAACAGAATACTGCAGTGCCCTTACTGGGCACTAGACTTGACATCTGTGCAGTGAGACATTTTTATGACCACTAAGAAAAATTGTTTTAGTGCAATACCTTATCCATTAGGCAACACGGGGCCCTACCTTGTATGGCACGTGTTTGGTTTATCTAGAATGTGAGGAAAGAATGTTGCTGGTGATTTCAGTTATGTTTCCTTTGATGATCCCATTCCAGTTTTGAGACCTGACAAGAAAGAAATCTGAACTAATTCATACAACCACAGGTTTTTATAATTTCTTTAGATACATAACTCTCAAGTTTTAAAACTGAGATCATTGCACCTGCATTGCTATTAAGATGCCTTTATTTGGCTGTTTTGTAGATACCTGTAGAAACCAGAGATTTATAACTAGATCGCTATTTAGATATCAAATTTGTATCTCAGAAATCAGCAGTGGGAAAACTTGAATATTCAGTGCTATTAATGCTGAACTTGTGGGATTTCTGCATTCATATCTGAGTCTGAGTGAGAGCTCAGCAACCTCAGCCAAGTCTGACAGAGCTGAAGCTGGAAAGACCTGTTAAATATCAGAATATTCCCTTGATTCTCACAGGAGTGTGCCTTTTGAGACCAGGTGATACCAAGGGCTCCCCAGCAGTGGACCTGGAGTAAAGTTTTGATTTTCAGCAATGTGGCACCAGATTCACTTCGTTTCTTACTGAGTCAGGTGCCGCAAACCCAGAACTGCAAAGCTCTCTGACTGGATGGGCAGGAAGCCTGGAAAAACTCCTGAGAGAGTGTCTTGAGAAATAGGGAGCATTAATAAGCAAATAGATTTCCTCTATTTTTTTTTCCTTTTTACTTGCTCCAGAGCAGTTTCTCTCTAAGAAAGTGCTTAACAGTACTTGGCAGGTGAGAATGGCCCTTCTCAATCATCTGATTGTGCTAGCCACATATTTGAGCTTACATGTTTTCCTAGGAGAACCAGGGCTGGAAGGAGAAAGCTTTAAGCAGCATATGTGCATGCTTAACAGAGGGATAAGTCAGAATATTTGTAAGAGTCTCTAAATCAGCTTCATCCTATTATACTTTTTCTACTTCACTTAGGAAATCTCTCCTCACGTGGAAGCTGGAGTTTTCAAAAAGTTAACAAATAAATTAAGTGAGGCCTGTATTTAGTTTATCAAGCAAAAAAAATTAAGACACTGAGAATTAACTAAGTTAACATCTTGATTAAAAAACTCTGACTAGTTGAAGATTTTAACTCTGCACAGCATTTCTCCCCCTTTTTGTGTGTAGATAGAAGTTCATAAAGCATGCTTTTGAATTTTTGTGTCATGCTTTATGGGTATATGGGATGTTTGTGTGTGTGTTTATTAATTTTTAAATGTAAATAGCTGTGAATATTGAAAATGGTTGAGAACTGTTCATAATTTATATTATTTAAACTAATTTTCTTGTTAGTTGAGTACATTGTAAAAGATTTTATGTCAAAATTTGTTGTTTCAATACACTTAAATCTGAGGTAGCTGAAAATGATGCAGTGGATTATACAGTGTGTGGTATATAGTCATCTGGTGCTCTTCGGACAACTACATTTTTCTGAAGAAAAAATGAAAGAAACTCTTTAAACTTGTACCCCTGTTATAAAAAATAATTTGCATTGAAAACCGCACTGTAGTTTTAAATTAAAATCAAATTAATTCCTTAATATCTCCTCTTCTTGTACACCTTTTTGCATTCCTCACTGTATTTACTGGACAGTAATTTTAAAACCCATGGGTTTTTTCTGTCTTTATTCATGAATGCATAGCACACTATGTAGGAAAGACTTTTTACAGTTATTTTGTATAATGAAGACTGTGGCTATAAATTTCATATACAGAACTCACTGTCTAAAATAAAGTAAAGAACGAGGTAAGAGCTAAACTCTCTTTAGCTTAAGATCAAATTCTCTTTAGGTTTATTTCTAAATTATATAAAACAAAGAGATAATCCTTGTGTAAACTGAAATGAGCTTTTGCTTAACTTTTTTTTTATCAGTTTAAATTAAATGCAGACCTTAAATAAAAACCTATAACTTTCCATCTAGACAACTCTTGGCTGAGTATTTGGTTGGCCTAATATGCTAGTAGATACTTACTACTTTTGTCATTGTTGTCCTTAATTTGTAGCATATTGTGTAAATGCAATTTATATTTACATATCATATAAATAGCTTTTGTGGTCTAGCCTGGCATATACAAAGCAATATGCATGCTAAAGTAGAATACCCATGGGCGGCTAATTGCAAGAGGGTGCAACATATGTCACTGTAATTAAAGATAGGAATGCAGTGCAAAAGTAAAAAAGAATAAATACAGGTATTCAACCTTGATTTTGTATTATGTATTCTCTGTTGTGGCCTCTTAATATTCTCTGGTTACTGGAATCTGTTAAAGATGATTCATTTAAGCAAGTTGTTAATCCTATAAAATGCTGTGGGAATGATTTTTACAGGTCTTCTTTGCAAGCAAAGGCTTACTTTGAGAAAGATGATATAGGTCTGAGGCTGAAAGCATTCTTGATATACTGCAATTATATATCCCCACACCATGCCTGAACTCTGTAGTTTCAGGTTGGAAATGATAATTCAGTGTTTCTGTGATTGTATTAATAAATAAATTTTACCTGTTCAGTTTTGTTATGTAGAATTCATTTTCTCTGAGTAGGACTTCGCTTTTTTGCAATGTTTTTAACTTGCCTCCCAAACCAAGGACAGAAATCTTCAAAACAAAAAACACCAATGAAAGAATGGATCTTTACCTTAGAGATTATCAAGTACAGCACTATTTTTTCCCATGTACTAGTTTAATCTGCTTAATACATACAGAATTGCACAAGATTAAAGGGCAAGTGAACAGAATGTCCTGGCTGCCCTTATTATGTTTCTCTTAACAGTTTCATATTTTCGAGTAACCTGGAGTAAGAGGAAAAAAAGAAGATGAAAATCCTCCATCTTACTGCGAAATATCTGTGGTGATAGTTTCCCTTGCTGCGAAGCTTTTTAGCTCTGCATTGTTCATGACCTTTAGCAAATCTGAACCATAAGAAAGTGTAAAGATTAATAGTTGATTTAGTTTTCATTAAATTAAAAACATGAGGAGAGAGATATCAGTTCTGTAAAGATGGTCACTTCCATTAAACATCCCACTCCCCCCTCAAAAAGAAAGGAGAAAAAAAGTTAACTTTTTTTCTGTAGTTAAAATTGTTTTGACAGCAAACTGTCTTTACTATGGAGAGAGAGTTCTCTGTTGGAGTTTTGGCAGTCTGTGGTATGTCACTCCTCTCAGCAGAGCCAAGTTTAGATGCTCTCTTAGCTGAAAAGTCCATTCTGGAGTTATAGAGCATCTTTCTGTTCTGGGAAGCTCCCCAGAACAGGAAAAGAGATGACATTCATTCACCCACACCCAGTTGCAGTCCTGCACCTTCTTGCATGTCACTGCTTCCTTCCCATGGCTTCATCCCTTTGCATGCATGGGGAAGACCTGAAGAGAAAGCAGGAGAGCCTGGTCTCTTTTAGGGGTGCAGCTGGTGAAGGAACCATGAATATTTATAACACTGAACCTAAATAACTCATGATGAGGAACACCTAATGCATGTACAGCCTACAGAACAATGCAGAAAACTTCCCACTTTGTTATTATCATTTTAGCTTTGACATGACAATTTTTAAATATTTAATTAGGTGTAAAGAGCTGTTAGATATTTATTGATGTCCTTTTCATTGCAATTTTGTGCTGTGTAGTTAAGCAAAGGAAAAATTGGCAGTTAATGTTACTATTGATGCAACCACTAGAATCATCAATTGCCCGTCAGATAAAACTTTGCCAGTAGGAAAATTTTGCTAGACTAGATGTCAGTGACAGATGGGTGCTGTGTGTGCATGTGTAGAAGAAACCATTGAAATATTTCAGCTACTATTGAGAATATGGTTGGATAAAACACATTTAAGTCAAAAGTCTTACCTTCTATTCACATTGCACAGCTCTCTAAAATGCCTACATTTATATGGTCACCATGTCCTCCCCTGTTGGAGCAGCGAGCGGGTCTCACAGGGTAGGAACCTGAGCTTGAGAGGGTGAACTCAGATTTGCAGCTGGCCTTCTTGCTTGGTGTGTGCCTCTTCTGTTCAGAGCATTGCTGCTGCCACCATCATGGCAAAGATTGAGAGGCCAGACATCTTCAAAGGAAGGATGAAGAGGAGCCACTGGTGCAACTGGATGACCAGAAGCGGGAAATTGAGCCAGAGGCTCATGGTGGGATTTCTGGGGGAAAATGATTTCAAACTCTGCAAAGATACATGTGATCTCAAAATACCTTGAGAGAGCAGTGGCTGTTATCAGTCAGTACCAGAAGGAGAACTCAGGAAATTTTACAAAGACAAGAAGCACAAGCCTTTTGAGCAGTGGGCCAAGATGACATGCTTTTGGTAACACAAACAAAACAAGAACAAAGTCTCAGACCAAAACCCATCAACAAAGGAAACAAAAAGCTATACCCTACCCAGAGATTCACTGTAAGGTCATAAAAATGCTGTGTATTAATGGTCTTAATTATTTTTGAACAAGTATTTCCTTTTTAGCAGAAATTTTTTTGGGGGGGAGAAAAGGACTTTTCCAGCTGGTACATTCATCAAGGGGAGGGAAGGTATGGCTGTGTAGGCCCACTGAGTAATTCTGCAGAAGGGTATTACCTGATTTAAATGCAAAATGGGGAAAAAATTATTCTGTAGGGAAGACACAATAAAGAGATAAAACTGATGGGATAAGGCAAAAGCCTGATTAAAAAGAAGTGGAGCACGAAACTGACTGGGACAGGCTAGGAATTGAGGAGAAAGGACAAGTAAAGTCACAGTTGAGGCATATTTTGGAAGAAGATGATGGGTTTGGGAGTCTGAGGAAAGATGTCTGTAACTGGAAGTCTGAAGTTTGTCAAATGACATTTGGACCAGAGAACATTTAGCAAAGGAGAGGGACTGGGAAAAGGCAAATTTCTTGGAACCAGGTGACTGAACAATGCCTAGAGTCAGAAAGAATGAGGCTCCCTGGTTGAAGAGGCAGGGATAAGGAAACCTGAGAAAACTGGAGCAGTCATGACAAGGATGCTCCAGATTATGCCTTGAGGAGCTGGTTAGTGGCGGATGTCTGTGTGGAAGAGCAAGAGGTTCCAACCCTGAAAAAGGCACATGTGGGTCTGATTATGAAGCTGCACACTGCAATTTGAGCCGGTTTCTTTTTGGTTTTTGTTTGTGGTGATTTGTTTTTCTTTTCTTTTAATCTGGCGCATTACATAAAAATAAACTGTCGGAAAGCGTTATGGAAGCTGCAGTTTCCGCTAGCTCAGGGGTCTCTGGAGCGTGTCTCTGTAACATGAGTCTCAGTGGCACAGGCCCCGGGCTGCTGCCTGTTCTGAGCTTCCCCTCTCCCTCCCAAAGACACGTGCTCCTGCCATGTGCTCCGAGCTCCTTTGTTCGAAGCGTGGGCAAAACCAAATGTAACTCAGACTCTTCAGCAGTGTCTGATTGTCCGGGCACCCCAGGTCCGCCCCCAGCCCTCCCCTTCCCCCTTCTCCGAATAAAAGATGTCAAGGGGAGGCTCCCCCCTCTCTCTCAGCTCAGCTATCTTCCTATGAACGTCTCTGGTTGTCTGTCTCATTTTGAAAGCTTCTAACTGCAGGAAATTGAGCGAGCAGGGAGCTATATTTCTCCCTCTTTGCTTCTGCTGATGGTATTTGCTTTGCAGCTGATACAGGTACCGATTTTTGAGCTACTAAAGTGCTAGATCGCCCGTGCTGCCTCTCTGGGCTGCTCGAGGCTTTCTAAGGCATTAAACTACTAGCCTAGCCAGTATAAAGCTGAAAAGATACCCTCCACAGCCCTGTACCAAGGAACTGCTAAGGCCTTCCCAAGGCAGCAGTTTGTGTCATTACTTGCTGCTGAAAGGGCACCTGGAAGCAAAGAAAACCATGGCTATCGCTCTCTCCAGAACGTGTACATGTATATACACAGACATACATACACGTGCATATGTATATGTGTGTGTATATATGCAGAAAGGGGAAATGTGTGATGGTATAGCTAATACAGTTTTTCCATTTGCCTCATATGTAATGGCATAAAGGTGTTTTCACTTGTTCAGATTAAGGACCTGCCTTTTGTATCAAGGAGCATCTGCTCTTTGACAGTGGCTGTAGCAGATGACTGTGGAAGAATAATCAGCTATACAGCCATGTTATTCTGTTAGGTCTCCCTCCTTCACGGTTTTCAGGTTCTAGTGATCTATGTCTCAGGGATTTCCTGTGCTGGAGGTGATATCTTAGTGTTTAATAGCCCTTGATGGATTTTTCTTCCCACCCACAATATCCCCTGGCAATGTATTTCAGTTTTATATTGTGTGTGAGAAAAGATCTGCCTTTACTTGTTTGTACCAGCTGCTTGATGTTTATTAGTTCCTGTCATATGAGGCACACTGAAAAATTGTTCCCTGTTGACTGTCTTGCTGCCATGCTTCAGGATTATTTAGATGCTTCTGATTTTTCTATCTCCATCACCTTGCTTACAGGATGAAAAGACCAAGTCAGTGACCTGTTTGGTACACTTTGACTGTACTAGTCACACTTTTTTGTGAGATATTATCATCTAACTCAGAAAGAAAAAATAATTACACTTTAATTAGATCACGTAGCCTAAAACTGCCAATAAATACTTTAAGTCCTGCCCCCAAATCCTTTTTTTTGAGTATATACTATGAAGATAGAAAAACATCATTGCAGGAGTATTAAAAAAAAATCTGCAAACTTTTTATAAAACTGATTCACCTATGTGTTTGCTAGTATGATTCTATATATAAAAAATTGAAGCTGACTGTATGTGCTCCTCCTTCTTCCCTTCATACAACTCAGAATAATTCAGTAATATTTGAAAATGTGACAACTTATGGGTCTGATATAAGAACCTTTGTTGGTCCAAAGCAAAAAAGCCATGAATGTTTCTTTACACATGGTATAAGCCTTGCTTACAAAGCAGAAAGCTAGCATTTTAAGTTATGGCCATTTTTTATACAGAAAAAATACAGAAAAAATTGTTATAGGAAAAATCTAGTAATTTTAGACTTCACTTACATGAATTTGGAGGCCCAGATTTCATAATGGAAAGAAATCAGTAAGTGTTCCTAGTACCAGTTTGATTGGATTCATTTATTCACTGATGCATTCATTTTAGTGTTCACACTGTCTTCTCTAAACTGTGTATTTGATTTTTTTCCAGCCATGATTTTACTTAATTGTATGGGGTTGGCACATAGTAGTCTCATAAACACTTGGAAAACTGGAAAACTTTATAGGTATGGGGAATTTTTAAGATAAAGTCATCATAAAAAGAAGGGAAAACTACTATGATTATATCCCAGGAAAATAGTACTATACAGTTCCTCCAAATACTATGGATCTGTGGCTTTCCCATAAGATTTAGCATAGATAATGGTGCTGGGATTTAACAAAAAGAAAACTCTTTTCACTAACTTACTTAGAATCATAGCACCTTTCTTTAGCATGCTGGTCAAATACTTCCCTCCCTTTGCTTTGAGGCAATCCACTACTCTCTAGAGAATGGCAAACCAGAGCCATTACATGTAATTTGAGTCTCGCCCCTAAGATCTTGCTTTTATTAAAACATCGTGGTAATTCCAAAAAGTAACAGTAATGGTAAAAGGTCAGTGCATTAACTCTTGTAAACAGTTGTCATTCGCCCTGTGTGTGTCAATTACAGTCTGTGGTAATTTTATTTTCAAATAGAAAGAAGTCAAGGTGTCCTGTGAAGGGGTTAGGTCACTGGTCTACCTCTTCATTTTCCTGTCAATAAACAAGGGGGGAAAAAAGCTTCATTGGAGCAGTTCATCACTAGCAAAGTGTCTTCCACCGCTTGGCTCAGAGGACATGCTAGGAAGGGCCCAGCAGGCAGCAATCTGAGACACGCTGGAGAAAGAGAGAAGGTACTCAACACACTGAGCAGCTAAGCCTGGAAACAATATATGAAGGTTCTTCTATGGCTCCTTGAGCAGGTGTGTCTATAAACCCTACATGTACCTCTAAACTGCATGCAATCCAGCCCACTTTTAAAGGCATTACAAGTTGCTGGAAATGCTTACACTTTAGACCAATCACAGCAGAAACACTAAAAATGTTCGAGAATTAACTCCGACAGGGAAAAAATCAAATTACGTTTTCCTTTATGTGATCTGCCTACTGAATTGGTGTTGTGAGCAGTTGTGTGGTATTGAAAGAAGCTCTATAAATATTTCTATACTACTTGACAATGAGGTTTTTTTTTCTTTTTTTTTTTTTTTTTTCCCCTGAGAAATTAGTGCTTCATGTCTCTTTCTATATGTAAGTGCAGTTTCCAGCTAAGTGCTTGTCAGGTATTCTTGGTGATATCACTTGTGGGATTAGATGCTTTGTGGAAATTTCCTCTAGCTTAATTCCAATTTACCTGGTCCCATGCACATGAAAATAAAATAAGATACCTATATGCACACACCACTTGTGTATTTTGGTTTGTATATGAATTAAAATCACACAAGATTTTTCTATGTAACAGGTAACAGCTGCCATCAAGAAATGGTTTACTGCAAAGTACAGGGTGGTTTATCTTCTTTCTGCACCAATAGTACAGGCAGATGGAATTGAGTTATCATCCCACAGCAAAAAGGGGCACACTTCCCCTGGGGTAAGCTTTACTACATCATAAGAAAACCACCCTTCTTTCTAGGTTGTTAATTCTTATTGAAGCCTGGCATGCCATTACAAGATTAATTTATAATCTCTCAGGGACATGCATAAGGCAGGATGCCAATATATAATTAGATGGATTTTATTCTCTGTCATCATGAGATTTACTTGGTAAAAATGCCTGCTTCCAAGACAGATAAGAAACTCCTGACTAAGCAGAGTAGAGCACCACCTAATCCCACTTCCTGTCTTTGGTGTACACTAGTCCATTTTCAGTGAGATGTGGACAAAGAGGAGGCAGCTCAGAAGCTGATCTGTTACAAGGCTGAATGTGTGGCCTTACTGGTTTTGCTTAACTTGACTGTGTTATCTCCTTATGAACTTTGTTTGAAGTGACTTTGCATTTTGGTTCATCTTGAGCAACACAGAATTAGCATATGATAAGGTTGCAGTGCCTAGAATGTGCTGATATAAAAGACCCATAATTTTGTTTGTCTGAATGAAATCAGACCACTGTGTTTGTGTAACTCCAGTTTTGGAGCTAAGTGGAGTTGAAGGGCAAAGAGGATCAAGCATAGTGAAGGAGGAAATCTTAAAGGACAGATCTAGCAACTACGAAGCATTGGGAAAAAGTTTGTTTTAGTGCTTAACAGACAAGGTGAATCACAGGAAGAAGTATGTTTGGAGGATATCCAGCATACATAATTTTTTATTTTTTAAGTTGTAGCAGGATGAGAATGCCACTAGTTCTATTGTACTGTTTGCCTCTGTCTTAAGTGGAGTAATCTGTCTACAACACTGATTTGTTTGTATATGTTCATCTTGTGTGTGAGTTTCTGGGCAGGGTTAATTGGGAATTACTGGGCCACCTATGGTTCTGACTTCCCATACAATTTAATTAGGTTCCCTTTTTCTCTTGTACGTCAGAAGCCTTTTATGGTCTGAGACCTTTGATGCAAGAAAAAAATCTCTGATTGCTAAGACATACTTTGGAATTTCCTAGTGTGTTCATTCCAGCAGTGCAGCTTTATCCCATTTACTGACAAAGGGGCTTTAGCCTGGGTTTGAGCAGCTACACAGCACAGAGGTATATTTGTATGTAGCCATTACTGTTTTCAAGTCTTTTAGGTGTCGATAAATGGGTTTCAATCCTCGCACCATTCATACCTCTGAGCCCAACAGACCAGAAATTTGGACAAAAGCCTTTGCTTTAACTATAATTTCAGAGTCACTAGGTGTGTACCCAGACTTTATCTTTGTCAATTTCGTGACATCTCAGAAGTGCAGAGCTTGAGGTCTGTGTAGACATCTGTGAGGTTGATTGTGAGCTACTCAGAGGAGCTCCAGGTATGGAGCATCATCAGGTGATGTACACCCACAGCTTCTCTGTGAGGGCAGACTAGGTAGAAAATGGGGCAAGCATCCCTCAGACACGTCAGGTGTACATCAGTAGCAAATGTCTGCAATTGCTCTTTGTTCAAGTGAAGAGCATTTACTACTCCTTGTGGGAAGAGATAATCAGGGAGGAAGTTCTTCTTCATAAGGGGCACTCTGAGAAGATTCTTGAATATGCTGTAGTTGATTTTCAGGGCAGTTCTTAGAGGCCCAAGTTAGCCTAATGCTATTCTTCTGAAGTTTATAGAAAGCATATTCAGTGACTGGGGCAACATGATATATTGATTTTGTTCATGTGTTTCTGTTTATGGTGACTGATGCTGGGATTGTGGTGATATAGTGCCAAAGATCATTAATCTTCTAGTATCTTTTTTGTTCTTGTTCCCTCATGTTAGATCCTAGCTGTAGATATAGCTGGAAAATGGCTGTCAGAATGGAATACGATAGGGAGTTGCTGGAAAGGAGCCATTGCTGTGCCTTGTTACAGATTCAGAGCAAAAGCTTTCAAAGAGCATTCCTCCGGCATTCCTAAAACCACAGTGTGTGGCACTCCTAATATTGTTTGGAAGAAGGCATCTGGCTCACCTACTTCACTTTATAAAGTGACTATAAGGAAATGAAACCAATGGAGGTTACTTTTTAGTTTTCCTGTATGGAAACAAAATAAAAAAGTACCTTTTGCTTAATAAGAGCAATTAAAACTCAGTAAGTCAAATAAAGCCCGAGGAGTAAAAAGATCTGTTAATTTGTCAGTGATTTGATTAATTTTTTGTAAGAAACTGAAATAAAATTGAGAATCCACTTAGAAAGTCAATGTCAGAAAGTCAGAAAGGTATTTAATTGTTAAAAAAAAAATCAACTGTTAAAGCAATCAGTAAATGCACACATCCTGTGAAGGACTCTGATTCTAATTGCTGTGTGTGTAGCTCCAGCTCTGAGAGTGTGAGATAAATTCAAGTGAAAGCAGTGCCTCTGACTGGAGTGTTTTGATCCAGGTGTAAAAAGGCATCCAGAGTTTCTGTTTCCTTGCTGATGCCTCTCATAGGGATGAGACTACTCTCTCAGACTGCTGTATGACTGCAGCCTCAGGTAAATGACAATTTAATTACTCAGGTTTTGGTTTGTTGATCAATGTCATTGATCTAGAATATGCTTTCAGTAGCTATGTATATCTACCAGGTTGGTAGACATATGCTCATAGGCTGAACTCTGTTCTGTTCAGCTGAGATAGTAGCATAATATCAACCTGTAATTAATTCACTGACTTAGATAAAAAATAATTACTGTTTCTGACAGTGTTAGTATTCATTCTTTGCTCTGAAATTTAATGAGTAAATTTGTAAAGCTTATGTTAAAGTATGTTCTCAGAAAGCAAACAGCAAGGAAAAATTTAAACTTTTTCTTAAATTATGCTCTTTAGATAATACTATATTTTAAAACTTTATGGAATGACTGGATAGTGTTGAAGGACTTAAATTAGTTAATGTTTTATACAGCAGTTTTGTTATTTCTGTTGTTTGGTTGTTTCATTGCATATGTGACAGAATACAGATACAGTCTCCTTCCAAAGGAATATGTTTGTGACTTTGGAAAGCTCCTGGGAGTTGTGATTTCAGTATGCTTGAGTATATGAATGGATACAGCCGGCTATGTGGCTGAAGGTCTATTTTCTTCACACACATGCATTTAATTATACATCTATAATCTACTCAAATTCTCAGTGTCACCTCTGCTCATGGTGGCCGTGGAGGCACTGTTACCGACAGGAGACTGGAATATGCTTGCATTGTAACTACTGCACATAGAAAAATGCTCCGTGTTTTTCATGACAAGATCTTCATAAGCTGTGGCCCAGAGAAAGGAGCTGTAATTGACAGCTTCTCTCTTAATATTTGGAATATTTCTACAGGCAAAGTAGAAAATGATATCTCCAAGCGGAGTGAAGATGCTTCTGCCGTGTTTCTAATATCTGCATTGTGATGAGCCAACCTGGAGTGAGTGGTTCTGTTTAAGAATCAATAAATCTTCCTATGTTCAAATTAATGGACTGGATCTTTTTTTCTTACTCTAAAACTTCTTTGATCCCCAAAAGGAGGATTTGCTAATAAATAGGTTTGGTGTATGTGTACTATGGCAGTATGGTGTGAAATGTGTCAGAATATATGACAACAAACTCAGAATCTGCAAACAGATCGAGTTTTATTATTGTTTACTGTAGAAAACTTTCTGTAAAAAGACAGGCAATGCTTTGTTTTGTTTTGCTTTTACTATAAGGATGGATAAGGGACAGAAGGCACAGCTTGGCTTTCAGGGAATGGAGCTCTTTTTCTACCTCCTGTGTGAGTGAGAGGCAAGGCCAGTTCTGGATGGAGGCAAAGCAGTCAGTCACCTACGACAGCAAGCTCTTGACAAAATGGCTCTGGATCCCTATTTCATCCTATCTGTGTTAGAGACAGGGAAGATCTGCTGGTGTCAGACAGTGTGTCAGAATGTGTGAGAAGGCAGCTACTTGTGGTAACATTTATTATTCCAGCCAGGAACAGTAGGATCACAAGCCCATTTTCCTGAATTCCCTGACAAACCTGTCTCACCGCTCACCTACCAAGGCTGGAGGTACTATTCCAAGAAACTCAGTTTCAGCTGATGAAGTTCAGTTTTTGATAAGAAACTCTGAGAAGATGACTCTGGCCCAGGATGATGTTTGGCTTCTCAAGCTGGATGTGACATGAGCATGAGCATATATCACATTGGAGTAGAAAAAAATGAAAGGTTCTGTTCATAAATAATTCTTATATATCTGCCTTATAAATGCAGGCAAAAGAAATTCACTGGGTATGGGCAACATGAACCACTAACCTTCTGATAAACCACTTTTCATGAGGCATTTTCTATAACCAATGCATCTGTATTCCACTCGTAGTCATCACAATGCATTTGTTTCAAAAATCTATGTGTGTAAAGACATAAAAATTGCCTTGCCTGAAAGCTGGCTATAAAGTGACTAGAATGAGTGGTTTTTTCTGTTAATATGTGTCCATTAAAATACTTTTTCCAGAAGAATTCTACAGAAAAGTAAGTTTTGTAAATGGGAGTTGAGACTATATTTCAAAAATTGTTCTTTTTTTTAATAAAAGAAAATAAAAAGGAATCTCTGTCTTTCAAGTTGTTTGTAGTTAAACTTCTAAAAGAATTTTCTAAGCACTGAAACAGTTGACTTTAAACCCCAGTCTTTCCCTTATTTTAAAGCAGAGGTTGTCCACTGGCATGATTTTGAACTGCAGCATGTTTCATACATAGTTCAGGTGCACCTCCAAGACATCTCTGTTTTTAGAAAGGGAAGAAATGAGTCATTATGTGCTGTTCAGCAAAGACTGTGTTGCCACTATGAGGATGTAGTATCATTCCAACCTCCCAACCTAATCTGGCAGTGGTACCCTTTGGAACCATTACCATGTCCCATTTGTGATCTATTCCAGGAGTTCCTTCTCTTCACCACTTTAAAGGCTGTGGGATGTGTCTTGTGGCTCTCAGGTAGGTGAAATTTTGCTATATGGCTCACAGAGCAAGGATATTTGTCAGCCTTCTTTAAAATATTTTAGAGGTAATGATAACGAGTGAGCTGCATCTGGTCTTGGAGTAAAGCGGGTTTTTTTCACATGGGTTGTTCTGAACCTCACTTTACATATGAAATAAGCTTGGTTCAATCCTCGTGCACACATTTTGTTGAGACAGCTCAAGATATTAGCAGAAATGCTGAAGTGAGCAACTCAAGACTTGCATTTTTGCTTTGTTTTTCTTCAGGCAGGGTGAGGAGAGAAGGCTGCAGAAGCCATCCTGTTTCCTTCAGCTGACAGCAAAGTGCAGATTTCTTGATTGTGTGCAAAGGATATTGGTTATGCTCTACAAATACTTTAGTCTTCACTTGAGAGGGTATTAATACTCACACAGATTTCTTCTTGTTATGCAATTATGGAAATGAGCCCAAAGGATGCTTAATAAATTACTAAATAGCAGGGCTGAATTTGTGGTAATAAGAGCACAATATCCTTACTAAGTGCACACAGTCAGAGCAAAACAATGATATTTTTCAATTATAAACACATGCTCTGGAGCATGATATCACTGCACATTTTTGCACTATCCTTTCATGTCCAAAATTAAAGATGTAACAGAAGGAGCTGTTCTTAAACCGCACACCTGACATTACATGGCTTCATTTTTTGGAAATCTTTGCAATAACATGTTATTTATTTCTTGTGGCAATGAGGACTTCAATAATTTATTTACAGTAGAGATAGCAGTTTCAGTAATATTTTCAAAAATACTCTTTTGCATGTTACCCACCCTTCTAGACTTGTCTGCAAATTTCCAGTTCATATTTATCAATTTATTTCAGTCTGCATCTTCTTATTTGAATAAGAGGCTTTCTACATCTGTTATTTTAGGGCACTTCCTTTACTCCCTTTCCAATATACTTACAATCTGTGATTACATGAGATGTTACTGGAGAAACAAACTTTTGAGGACAGGAGTCATGTTTGTTGCTTATCATGCCCCAATTTCTACGTGCATCTGTGGGCAGTAGTTCTGAACTCACTCCTCTGGCAGGGAGATGGTATAATATAAAATTGATGTTTCAATCTGAAAATTTAGTATTTTTTGCTTCAGAAAGAACAGACATCCTCTGAAATGGAATGCTGTATTAGCTTTTGAGTGTCAGAAACACAATATAAATAGCATCAATCCTTGCTGTAGATCAAGCAGAGAAGAACTGGAGGCAGTTTTCATCCTACCTGTGAGTTCCCAGCTGTGCTGTGAAGTAACTTTTAGCTTTGTTTGAACCCTAGGGATGACAGAAAACCACTACACCTAGCTTAAATGCAGGCAAAAATACTTCTTGCAAAACAGTCTTATCTTGGAACTCAGAATATTGTGAATGCCAAAAATACAAATGGATCCAGAAAGTAACTGGATGAATTCAGAAAAGAAAATTGCCCTGGAGCTATTAAATGCAAAGATATGGATACAACTTCTGGCTTCTGATGTCCTAAGGTACATGTTTCCACAAGTTGCAAGTTTAAGCATCTCTCAGTAATGTTTCCTTGTAGACTTTTGCCAGATATCACCAGTGATCAGTGAGAGGAGGAACAGGGAGCTATACCGAGCTGGTCTGTGTCTAGGAAGACCAAAATAGCCTCACTGTGCCTGTCCCAACCAACCTTTCAGCTCTCTACATGATGGACCCTGTTTGTCTGGAGCAGAGTAATGACAGTAGTTAGTTAACTCGAGAACAGGAAATTCTTCATATTACTCCCCTTATGTCCTGTGCCAGCCCTTTCCTCTGGGATGCTCAGAGTTGCTCACCTCTCACCTTTACCTGAGGAAGAAGAATTGGGAGGGCCACCAGTGGGCAGGACAGGGCTGGAGACACCTGGAGACCAACCAGCATCGCTGGGGCAGGTACTGACAGCCTTAGGCCCTGACATGCTGGGGTCCCAGGCTGGGAAGCCCCAGGGGTCTGGGCAGGGACTGGGATGGGGATTCCCTTGGGATCTGGGCAGTCCTGTTCATAACTTTTCCACAGTGTGAGTTAGCTCTGCACTCCACAGGAAACACTTTCTCCCTGGGATGGGAAAGCAGTGAGTTTAAGCTAATTTGATGGGCGCTGTCTGACTAGCAGAAAAAAAAAAGTACTATTAACAAAAAAACCCTCAAGATTTTGAGAGAAAGGTATTTTACTTGTAAAGAACTAAAAAAGCTGCAGCCCACTTGCCTGAAGTGCTGGAAAAGCCATATAATTCTAGTGCCAGAGGTGGCCTCATGCAGGAGGTCATGTTTGCTAGTGTGATCCACTGAACTTGCTGGATACCTGGAGCTGGAGTACACCACCAGGATGTCCAGCTGCTGGGCATATTCCTGGGTCCCATATAGGAGTGCTGGTGACTGCTAAGCTTGGGGTTAGACTGAACTTTTTGACTCAGGAAAGACATAGAAGTTGGGAGACTTCTTCTTGAGAGAAACCAGGTGAGCAAGAAAAAGAGCTGGCTGTACAGGATGAATCAGAACAGCCATTTACCCTTACCTCAGGATAAAGACTGAGTGATACTGAGATATTTCAAGTGCTTTCAAGAGGAAGAGTGAATAAAAGTAGGAGACTGATGTGAAAATGCAGTAATGTTGTATTTCCTTACTTATGGAAAAGCCCCCTGGTTATCATTTAGCTGACAGTGCTATGGAATATAGTAATGGACTGCTTAAACTTCCCTTACTTTAAAGAAAAAAAAAGTAAAAAAATTAAGATGACACCCGGAATATTTAAAGCAAATTTAAAGAAACTTAGGAAATAGGTTGATCTTGAAGGTTTTATATTAGAAAATTACTTCAGAAAATAAGTCCTAATAAGGATATAACAGATCCTAAAGATGTCTAGGCACTATCAGGGCTTCTGATATTTAAGCTTTATGCCCATATTGGTTAAATTCTGGAACAGAGCAAGAACTAATGTAGAAGTAGCTTCTAAGATGATTTAGTAAATATTTAGAGCTCATTCCCATGTTTTGTACTGAGCCTGCTCTGCTGCAGTTCCACAGCCAGCAGTGTTGCAGCAAGCAAACTCAAAATTAGCCTCTGTCCATATATATGGGCAGGACATATTCTTAAGTGGAAATCTCCCCACAGACTGATAATTAACTATGTTAAGTATACTTAGAAGTAAAATTCACACCCCTGTCCCAGCAAGTGAGTAGAAAGTTTAGATGATGGACTTTGCTTCTTAGATTCTGTTATGCAAGAATAATGTGATTACATCTTAGTAGAAATTGTGAGTGCCCTGGGAACTATTTTAAATCAGATTTTACATGTTGAGGTTACTGAATGGAAAGCTATTTTATGCTATCTAAAGCAGAACAGTGATCCCTCCTAATTTTGTGTTCAGTCATTTTGCTAGGTGCAATTATGTGCTGGTGAGCTACCACAGTTTTAAATTAAATGCCTTGATATTTTTGTAGAATTTCCCAGATTATAAAAAGCTAATGGTAAGTGAACAATTTAGTCATTTGCAATTGGTCACTATTAAACTGACATCTGCCCTAGATACAGAAACTAAAATCACTCAGATTTACTCAGGTTTAACACCCTGTATTATGCCTGCAGGAAATGATAAGCTAGAGTGGAATTATTCAAGATGTGGGGTAATCTTTAAGCAAAAGTACAGGGGCAGGTTGGTTTTTCTTTTTTTTTTTTTTTTTTGAAAGCCTAGTTCAAAGAGTATGCAGGCATATAATTTGGGGATGCAATGCAATTACCAGAAATAATTTAAAATGGGTTACTTCACTTGACTGTGACTCTTTGAAGAATAAATAGTAATTGTTTTAAGTGCATAATTACTTTAATATTGGCTCCTTTCAGCAAGTTGCAGACTTCTAGATTAAGCTCTAAGTCCTGTGCATCTGTCCACTCAAATTCTGTTTATTTTTCAGGCTGTCATAGTTCCATTATTAAACCCCTTGAAGCCCTTTGATGTGTTCCTGCACATAAAAAGACTGGTGCAGACTTCCATGCAGCCTGATCTTTGCTATGCTAACTTTTTTCAGCATAACTGAAGTCTGAGAACAAGTTAAAGTCATCATTAAGAAACCCTGCTAATAACAAATACTGCATTTTATCAATGTAATTGTGTCCACATAAAAAGTTTTCTTTTGCAAGGCCTTGCTCGTGAACCTGCAGATATATTTCTGATTTTCAGAAGGAAACCCAGTATTGGAACTTGGCTGTGTTTCTCTGGAAGGCAGAGACTGTGCTGAGCCACAGAACAGTGTGCTTTCATCTTACAGCTAAGTCCCAAGCTCTGGTCCTGCTGGGAAACAGCGCTTGGGATTGAGGTAGCCGGTGCTTTTTGGACAGTGCTGTGAGTACCATCTTGTGGACTCTGAGCTCCTGACCACCTCTGGCATCAGCTGAGCTCATCTACACTGCTGGTTACTTAATTTTTGCCTGATTTGCACAGGTTGACAGCCATCATTTCTACTGCCCTCAACCACAAGAGAGACTTTCCTGTATACACATGCAGAATGTATACAGAAGTCCCACCTCTGTGCAAATACTTAACAAAGTAAATATAGCCAGAGGCTTCTTTAAGTTTGCTCTATGCCCCTCTTTTCAGAATCTCGTCTTAGAGATGGCTCTGTGAGCCTCTTTTGACTGGTAAGCTGTTGAGATCCTGACTCCAATGGAGTCACATTGCCAAGAAGCTGGCCGAGAAGGGCAGTCAAATCTCAAAGCTGAGGGAAAAGGCATTCTCATGAGCAGTTCCAAGTTTCTGCCAGATCCCTAAAAACTATACAAATATCAGAGGATTTCAGGCAGATTCTCTGAGATAAGGATGAAAAGAAAAAACATCCTGTCCCACAGTTTATTCAGGAGAAAATTCCCTTCACTTTTTTCTTTTCCTTGATCATGCTCATGTAACTTATAGCTGTTGAGAAATCCATGATGTCTTCGTAATGAATAATAAAACATATTGAGCTCCGTGTGTTAGCCCAAATCTGATCTGAACAACTAATTTCTAGTTTCCTGCAATTCTCCTGCTCACTTCTCTTGTCTTTCACTGCAACAGAAAGTGACAATACACAGAACCTACATGTGCTTTTTCTAAAGCATTTTCTTAGCCTTTAATTTATAAGAAAAGAATATTTTACAGGACAGTATCTACTCATAGATACTAAGCTTTCGCGAGGAAGCAGAGTCACCATTTTATTGTGCTCCTTTCCTTACAATTCAAAAGTGAATGTTGAGTGTAAATAAGTATTACTGTAAATAAGTACTACTGCCATCAACACCTTTATTGTTTCTTGCCTTTTCCTTGCCTGCCCGTTTCTCGGAGCGCGTTTTACCTTTATGGGAGTTGCGCTAACCCTCAGTTTGGTCCGAAGGTGGCAGCATCTTACTTCCATAGAAAGTTTCCATAGGTTTGGCTGTGCATCGGCTTAATCCTGATACTGTGTAGTTTCTCTGTATCCGACACACTTTTTAGCTAAGCAAATGAAGACATATTCTGTGTTTGCTTTCTGAAGAAAAAAGCTTTCAGTGTGAGATACAGTGTCCCCAGAAAGACTGCTACTTGTTGTCTACAGATAACTTGCAATGTATGGTAGTAAAAGCAGAGTCACTGAGTACTTTGCTGTTTGCATTTTAGTGCTGTGGCAATACTGTTACAGGAGCCCTGTGAATGCAGTTGTCACTGGTCCCTGGCAGTGTTACGGCATGCCTGCTGTGACAAACCCTCTGGGGGAGAGATCCTCTATTGGGGTCCACTTTCAGCTGCACCATATCCTCCAAAGCTCTTTGGATTTTGGCTGCTCAGCATGGGGGTCTGTATGTGCTCCTGTTGCCCTGGGCAAGGCAACCTAGGCCAGTTACCTAGGCCAGTTATACTTGGGTAAAGAGCTATCAATTTTGCAAACTTCTGTTTGGAGATGGTTTTGTGGTCATACTGGGGACTGAGAGGCCGCTGGCTCCCATCCCCTGTCATAAACTTTCCCTGTGAATTCAGGCCGCTTCCTTCAGATCTGGGTGTCACACTTGCCCATATTCAAGGAGAGATAAGAGCAGGGTCACTCACACACCTTTTTTCTGCCCTGCCATCTTAGACTGGAGACTGGGGACAGGAAACTTCTTCCAGTCATTTGGCCAGAGGCTAGCACTGGGACAGGAGCAAAGTTCCCCATCCAGACAGAGAAGGGCTGTCATTATCACTGGAGCATAAATAATGATTCAACATCTACTTAGGACCAGTACAGCCCTGACTGCAGCTTTCCACTAAGTGGGAGGCAGGGAGGAGGGAGGGGAAGTTTGCACAGCTGTGAGGTGCAGGCTGTGCACAGGGGAGAAGCTAGGTAGCTAATGGTTTCTCAGCCACTCTGGTAAATCTGTGTCTGTAACAGCACAACAGTATATGAAACAGTTTCTCTAGCTGCAGTACATCTTCCTGCTTTTGATTTTCTGATCTTTAAAAAAATCTATTCTTCCCACCCCCTCCCCCACCAAAATGGCACCACTGAAGACCTTCATAATGGTTGAATATATCAAAACAGTAACTGCACTGATCATGCCAGCTCAACACAGCTGAAGCACACACAGCTTATGCTTCAAGCTCTGAGTGCAGAAGGAGAGAAAGTGGAAAATGTTTTGTGTCTCTGACCTCTCAAGTGTCATCTTCTTAGCAGTTCAGATCACTCTTCAAAATTATTCTATTACTCATCTGGCTCCCTAACATCTGCTTCATCGTTTCCTGTCCAGGCAGTAATCCAAGTAACCAAAATAAATATTTTTTTTTTGAAGCAGAGCACCTTGTCTGTAAGCTTGCAGGGATGACAAACCACAGTGAATATTCCTGATTGTGTGAAGCTCCATCTTTGCAACTCAAAAATCCAGCTGAGAGAAGGAGTGTTTATAAAAAGTAGTTCTTTGCTGAGCTAAGAGTTTGTGGCATATCACATGTATTCCTTCCAGTGACATCAGTGGCAATGTCACTGATAGGAATATGCCACTGATTCCCACTCACCATTCTAAATTAGGATTGCACCCTTAGAAACAGTAAGAACAAGTATGAGAGGGTCGGTAGTTTGTCTTGATCATCTAAATTACTTGGGTGGTAAAGAATTGTCAGCACACTGTCATTGTAACTCAAGCTACAGGCAGTCAGAACATAAACTATACTGACAATTTTTACAGTGCTGTGACAATAACACCAGCTGGGGTCTGCTCTGTTAAGAGGGCCTATTGCTGATCTCATTTGCTGGGACAAGTATAAATTCATTACTTCACTGAAGTTACTCAAAATACCAGTGAGCTTAGAATTTGGCTGACTATCCTTTGCTGATTTCTGAAGCATAGTTTTACAGCATTAACTTCTTATTCTAAGAATCTAGGACTGTGGCTAAGATATCCACTCCCACTCTCCATTACCTTTTAGTAACAGGATCTACAGATTACCTGTTGAAGCTACTAGTAAAGATTATATTGTTTCAGAAGTGTGGGGAAGTCCCAGGAATGCTTTGGGTCACTGAAATTGTCCCTTGCAATCACAGGTGACCATGCAATGAGCCTTTTGCTTGTGCAGAGCAGTCCTGGAGACATACAGCCTTTCTTCCTGTAGACCTTCAAACACTTTATGAAGGCAGTTAAGCATTATAACTACACATACAAGACCTATTTAAATAGCAATAGGCCACAGTAAATTGAGAATGAGAAGTGTACTAACACATACCACTGGTGGCTGAATGCGAGACTGCTCATGGTACACCAGATGGATATGCCAGTAAGTCTCACTACAATTTGACAGCTTATTGCTGTAAAAGCACATAGCAAATTAGATTCAGCCACAGCCCTGGGTGTGGAAATTGCAGTCAATATTACCTGTCATGATTGTGGCATATCTTCTGATGGGAATCCAGCAGGCATTGGGTGTTTAAATGAAATACAATGCATTAGTCTTGATGATAATTAACCTTTTTAATTTTTTTTAATGTTAGTTCAGATACAGGTTAGCACAGGAAACAAACGTCTTTGATATACTGCAAGAAATTTCTGGAAATTTCCCTGGCAACATACAGAGAGCAGTTGACAGTCCCTTGTACCCACTGTTTCATGTGAACAGTTCAAGAAGGGAAGGCCATTTAGGTTTTTCTTTGGAAGGATGAAAACTGATTCTGTTTGTTCCCTGTACTTTTATAGTATGTGGTGTCAGCTTGCCCCCAAATAAAGGGGTTAGCTTTTCAAATGGTAACTTTTTACAAAGTAATCATGGCACATGTGAAAATGATGACAGACAAACCACAGGCAATCAGGGGACTGATCTGGCTCACTTAATAATGAAAAAAGTTTTGATGATTCTGTAAACCTCCAAGATATATGGCACATTTTGAGGTTTTTATTCCTGACTCTTACCACCAACTCTCTTCCTGCTAGCTACAGCAATCCACCGTTCTCAGTGTGTGAATGCAGCTTCTCTTGCTCACAGACTCATGGGATAACTCTGTGGTCCAGTGCTCCCAGCCAGCAGCAGTCAGCAGAAATGGTTAATGTGGTTGCACTGCTCAGCACTACATTTGAGCAGAGCTTGTTTGTTGTGTTAAGTGTGGCTGCAGTGGTGCTCGTGTTACATGGCATCACCAGTAGCCTCGGTTTGTGTGACTAACTTGTTCTTGTTTTTTACATTCCACTCAGGACAATAGAGATCATTAGTGGGAGAGTGCCCAGTGAGACATGCTTAGTGGAGACAGATGATAATTTAACTAATATTCAACTTAAAACTAGATCTGTATCTATCTAAATATGTATCTAAGTTTATGTGTGTATATATTGAAGTCAGTCTTACAAGGGGAACAAAAGTTTGGGCTTTTTTTTTGATACCTCTGATTTTGGTGGATTCTACTTTGCTTGGTCATATTGATTGCATGTCTAAAGCATCCATAGTTGTAGCTGTCCATCTGACATTGAAGCAAGAATATCTGTACAGGGAATTTTGCTCAATCTTCCTAAAAAAGGGTGAGACAGACAAATATGACTTTAAAACCCCAACAGATTGTACTGCTTTGCTGTATTAAGCTCCTCAGCTTCTGCCAGCCTGTCCATGAGAAGCAGAGAAACTTTTACATGAAGTATAGTAGTGAGATGAGGCTGCTGGAATGGAAATTTCATGCTTTAATTTCCATGTCTCCATTTCAGTGCCTGACCTTTGATAAGTCCCACAATGGCTGTGCAACTCAATTTTCTGTCCAGTGGCCTTGCCTTTCACCTTCATTAGTTCCTGAAAGACCATTAACACTTCAGAATCTTTGTCTGGAAGCTTTTAAGAAGCACAGACCATTGTAGTATGGAGTAATAATAAATATCTAGTTCATGCTTTTATATTTGCTTTTGATTTTTTGCTTTCTTTCTGAACCTAAACCAAACCACTTCCATATTTTCCCTCTTCTCTTTTTCTTTCTCCTCAAGCTCTGACTCATTCCCTATCATCCAAAATGCCACTATCTCTATTGCTCTTAGAAGTAAAGTATGTATTCTACTTTTATTCTACAATTTCTCACATACTCCTGTATGGAATTTACCTGGTAGCTAGATGCATTTGCTAATCAGTGTGCAGGATTATGATTTGCCACAACAAAGTTACTATCCATCTGGGGGCAATCAATGTGTTTCTGTACATTTCTTTGCCAATATTGTTTCTATAAATTTCTTTGCTTATATCCAAGTACTCTTTTATGTATATCATAGCTTTGCAATTATCTGAGGCAGTGGAAGTACCCTTGGAATTCTATTAGAGCACAAAAATTTATTCCCTTGTTGAGTCCTGGGCATGAATAAAAATTCCCTCTTTCAGCGCTCTACTCATATAAAACTGGAATTGGAAAGAACTGCTCTGTGTTCCCTATTGCAAAGCTGATGTTTTCTGATATTACTCTTTCTGTGGTTGTAGTTCTGGCATCCAGGGTAGCAGAAACACACGGAAGTGTCCAATAAAATCATGGTTTCTGTCCTCAGTGTGTTTTCAAAGAAGTTTTTCTCTTAATAATTAAATTCCTCATTATTTAAAGGTTTTTTAACTACTTAAAAAAAGTTTATTTGCGAATGGAAAAATCTATAAATTCCAGGGAACTGTTGTAAAGTGTTTTTGCTCATAACTGAACAAAGGACTGGACTGTGTTAAGCAATTCAGGTGAAATTAACATTATTTGTTCCCTTTTTTAAAAAGAAAGAGCTAATTTTTTTTTTTAAATCTACTTTGTATATTTATTTGTAAGCAGTGCTAGAGACGGTATGTCTCTTCTGTGTGATACAAAGGTCTGTAATACAAACAGATAATATCATATAGATACATACACATACTATCTATCCATATGAAAAACATCAAGTATCTTGGAAGTCTTTACAGTGATTTAAGACATAGAGTGGGTTATCCAAAAATATCAATAAAGTGCACTCTGTAATAAAATAAAACCATAATTACATTTTCCTAGATACTTGTCTGTAAAATCTTTGCCTGCACACACAAGCAAGGGCTTAACCACCCAAACATGACGGTCGCCTCTCTGATGATGTAAAGTGCATGTTGTGCTTCTGGAGAATTTTGTACATATATATTTGGTTGTGTGTGTAGAAGTGTGAGAAATGGTGCAATTGACTAACAGATTCCATTTGCTTTTTTAAGATAGTAGGGACCACGGCATTATGTAAAAGATTTATATTTTCACAAAAATCCCGATGAATGCATTATTTTTATATATATGGCTATCAATCAGAATATGACAGAACTCTTGTCCTTTTATTACCACTGAACGGGTGCATTCACAATGGTGTTTTCTTCAGTCAACAGGTTTTAGGTGTAAAAGGAACTTGTCTCTCGAGCTCTCTTTTTCATGCCACGCATCTGTCACAGGAAATTTTGCATTAATGTTTACTGTTACATCACTATCACTTTTGTAGATGCTGAGTGTGAGCTGTTGGCTTGCCTAGTTGTATGTTGAATTGTGGCTGAATTCATTTCCAATTCAGTCAGGAAACAATAAATGAAGAGGCCACAAGCCCAGGCAAAAACACATTTCTCATTTTCTGAATTTTTTTTTTTAAAGAAGTAGCAGAAGAATAGTTTTTGATAGTGTAGGAAGATAAAACTGTGAGGAAAAAAAAGAAAACAAAAAGAGAATGAAGTGTAAAATATGACTCCAATGAAAAATTGCTTTCTTTAGATGTACATTTGCTTTGAAATCCATGCTGGGTCTCCTAGTACCTGCTGAGCTTAGCTTTAAGCCCTGAAGCTATGATTTAAAATAATATATATTTGTTCTTTCATCTCTGTGCTCTATTATATCAATTTCCATGAAAACACCTGGAAGGATTCTTAGAGCTCATCATGAACCCTGACTCTAGAGATTTTCATCTTTAGGTCCTGCTGTGAACTGATACTACACATGCCACAATCTGTCTGTGCTTTCTTTCTAATCTTTGGAAAAAAAAGGGAACATATATCACAGGAACCAGTACAAACACATTCACCTGACTAGCAGCCTTCTAGAAATTTGCTTCTTTTTGAGATTGCAATCTGAGCTCATTCTTACTTAGAAAACAGATATAAAATGCTGATATACAAAGACTTGGAATTTCTAAATCCAGAAACTTTAGACAGGTTAATCCATCCAAAGTTGAGTACCTAATTTCCAAAAGTATTTAAGGCTTTAAAGTATTTTTCATTTTTTCTTCCTGCTTTTCCTTACTTTTGTAATGGTTATCACAGGGGCCTCTTCTGTCGATGCTGGTAACAAGGACCTGAGGCCCCTCTCTTTATCAGATGCCCACATTTTTCCTTTCAAAGGTCTTCATTGGCTGAAAACCCACAAAACCCTCAGAGGCTCTTTTGTAAGTGAACGAGTATTGATTTCATTCAAATTAGGTTAGTCACTAATCTCCTACTGTTATTTAAGGGGCAAAGATAAAAGCATCCTTTAGGTAGTTCTGTGGGTTACATTACGATGATTTTGTCCAGGGTCCTTAGTAAAAATAAGTCTGGCTATCATCCTCAGATGGTATACAATGACATTAGCAGGTAAATGTTTGCAATATAATCCTGAATTTTAGAAGGGTGCTTAAATGTAATTTCTTTTCCAGAAGTCTTGAGAAATAGAAAAATTATGTGTCATTTCCAATTAATGCACTGGGTCACTATCCGACAAAGAACAAAGACTCTTCAAGACTTAAGTGAGGATGATTGTTTCCATAATTATTAATTTTTGTCACGTAACTTCCAATCTTTTTCTATTCTTCTGAAGTTTTAAGAAAGGAATTAAACAAAAATGTTCCAAATTCAAACTGAGCTGTAGGTTGGCATTATCAGGGCAGTGATACTATCAGCCATATGAGTCAGTCAGCTACCAGTAAAGTAAATTCAACTTGCTAATTTTGCAGAGGGAGGATTGTTTTTTGAATACAAAAGATGCCCTGGCTTTGTGAAGTCTAGGCTCTTGACTGCAATCTTTTGTAAGATGTTTTGATGAAACATGTACTGAAATGTGCAGGAAGAATCTGGAGGACTTTTGAACAATGATGTGCACATCAGTTTTTCTCTGTGTGTGAAGATAAGGCCCCTTGGCATTTCCTCCCTTACCCTGCACTGGGAAGAGTGTCACCAGCAGGTCAAGGGAGGTGATCCTTCCCCTCTGCTTAGTGCTGCTGAGACACATCTGGAATGCTGGCTCCAATTCTGGGATCTCCCATCAAGGAGAAAATGGGACATACTGCAGAGACTCCAGAACAGGCCCACAGAGATGATGAAGGGACTGATGCACTTGTCATATGAGGAGAGGCTGAGAACTGGGATTCAGCACGAAGAAGAGAAGGCTCAGTAGGATCTCATCAATGCATATTAATAAACACCTGAAGGAAGGATGTAAAAAGGATAGAGCCAGGCTCTTTTCAGGGCTGCCTGGTGACAGGACCAGAGGCAATGAGTACGTACAAAAACACAGGCGGTTCCCTCTGAGTATCAAGAAACACTTTTTCACCAAGAGGTTGACCAAGCACTCACACTGGTTTCCCAGAGAGGTTGTGGAATCTTCATCCTTGGAAGCCATCTGGATATGGTCTTGGGCAACCAGCTGTATGTGATAGTGCTTTGGACTAGATGACTCCCAAAGGTCTTGTCCAGCCTCAGCCATTCTGTGATTCTATGATCCAGCTCCAAAATTTGGACTAGAAATGGCATTGGGAGCCATTTGAGAAGGAAGGACTATGTCAGAAAGTCAACAAGTCATTTGGGCTCTGCCTTTCAAGGCAGGGGCTGAGCTGACCATGCTTCCTTCCCAGATGGCAGCTGCCACCTCTTGCTGCTGCAAATCCAGCAAACTTCTACTGTTGCCCATTTTCTGCCCCAACAAACCTCACCCAAGCCATGCTGATCCCCAAAGATTGTCGGCTTTCAAAAATATGAAAGGACCCTTCGCACAATTCAATAATGTCATCAGTTCTTTCATAATTGGCTTCCAAAAGACACTATGATTAGCTATCCTCCAGGAAACAACTACATCTATTTCCACGGCTGAATGGCAGGGAGAGAGTAGGAAAAGATCCTAAAGGCCTTCTCTATTCCCAGATCTATCAAATATAAAGGTGCCCTGTATGGGCAGCCAGTGCTGGCTCATCCTTGACTTGGAGAGGAGACAACTGTGGCTATATGTGTGGGATTTTTCTCAAAGGGAAACAAGGCCCAGATCTTAAATCTGATTCTGTAGGACATCTGTGTCTTCTCACACTTCTTGGTCAGAAGTACCAAACGTGAGCACATACGCTTGCATTGCAATGATTTGTGAAGTATTGGTATCATATGAGCTGGTTTTTGGTGGTATTTTTTTCTCTAGACCTTCCTAAACCCACATTATTTAATAAGGTAGATATGGTAAATTTGAGGTTAAATTTCTTTTATGGGACTGCAAATGAATGTGGTTCCTACTATGTGAGTCGGTTACTTAGGACGTTTTTCAGAATGTTTGCTTTAATCCTGTCAAAACCTTAGAGTATCTTTTACATAGCCTCATAGACAGTGTTTAATCAAAATGGAGCATAGTGGCATTATGACTATTGCCACAATTTAAAGAGTGGGGTTTGCTAAGTAGTTTAGAATGTGAGTCCCATTCAGCCACTTGTCACCATTCTCACAGCCACAAATCCTCAGATCTGCTTGTAGAACTGGTGAGTCTCCAATGAGTTTTGGGGTAATGCAAAAGATACTGTGATATTGCTTTACACAATAATTAAGTGCAAACTGAAGAAGAGAAACCTGTCTTTTTTCAGTGAGTGTTCAGATCAATTGTGAAGAGTGACAATCTCCTATCTTTCTATCACATATTCTTTGTTAGCAGTCCAGCTTCCCTATAACGCAGTTTATGAAGTGTAAACAGTTTTGTCAAACAGGTAAACACCTTACAGTCTCTATACTGAAAAAAAAAGATACCCCAGCCTCTTCAAATGACTTGCAGGGCACCGGCAATGCACTGATAATTGAATAATTTCAGTATCTCCAGCTGCACTTTCTGATATCTGGAGACAGAGTGCTTGGAAAAGGAAAAAGCAAAAAAAGCACGAAAAACTAATTTCATTGGGACTAACTTAGTATCTTTAGATATATAGTGGGTTAAATAGAAGAGTAAATTCTCATTGTTAAGAACAGTTGAGTCAAGCAACATAATGATACAACCTCTACACTCAGATTTAAAAGTTGGGGATCTCTCAGGCTATTCCTGCAAATGGCTTTTAGCAGCTGCAGCAAATTACTTAATTCTGGGAAGTGCAAGTTACTGTTTAGTGTCATGAAGCCCAAGCAGCTGCAGAGAGTTACTTTGCCTGGAAGTGAGATGTTTCTTCAGGGAATGTAGTAGAATGGGGATTTTTGCTGTTGCAGTTCTGGAAGCTTCCTGTTGCTGTCCTGAGAAGACATCTTGAGCCCCACCTCCAGCAGAACATTGCTTGCTAAGAGTAGAAGCCATTTTGTTAAGTTTTCTGTATGTTACTGACTTGAATTCCTATTAAAGGCAGATGCAACAGTCATCTGTGATGTGACATATTTTCCAGATGTATCTTTGCTCTGCCTACTGATGTTCTTGGAAAGCCTTTCTTTTTATATCATTTAAAAAAAAAAATAATTGTGTAAAACAAGAAGTTAACCACTGGGGGAATACTGAATTTATTTCAAAGCCTTCAGATCTGTTTATCATTTGGGAAAATATGCTCAAAACAAAACACAGGGAATGCTTTAATCATACATACAAGTTAATGGCCTCAAAGAATGATTGAAATTTTCTGGTGAAAGGGGAGGCGAGATGACCCACTGTTTCATCCTGGTTTCCCATTCTGCTAATTTGCTAATCACACATGTGGGATTACAAGAGCCTTCAGAGATTTACTATGCCCAGACTATTTTTTGTGCTAGTTTAGTAATGTCCCAGGCTGGAAAAAAAAAGAAATCCAGTTCACTTGATGTCCACCAAGTACGGTAATTGCCTCATGTCTTTTGGATTAGTTCAACCCATGTAGTGATTAAAAGAACTTATGTGAAGTTCAAAGTGGTTTTTCCTTCAGTCTAGCAACCAGAAATCACACTAGTGGGCCTAATTCTCTGCTCTGATATGCTGTAGCCCTGCTGGTTTCAATAGAGTCATGCTGGTGTCGAAATGATTTAAAAGACCAGTGAGTGAAACATAGCAGCGGAAACATCAACTATTTAAAAAACTTGCGAAATCTGGGAAGTTGATTGGCAGCTTGATTTTTATTTTTTAGAAAATTATTTTATTTTTTTTATTCCAAGTCATGAATACTCATATGTGGGGAGTTGCCATAAAAGTCAAGTCTGGACTTTTTTTTTCCATTGGGCATTTGTTTATCTTCAGTTCATGATTGTTCCTTCCTCTGAGGGTATTCTTTGGTGCTTTGTTCAGCACAAGGAGGCTCCTGCCATTTCCTTTGGGTGACATGAACTTGTCTGGATGCTGCAAATGAGCAAAGAGAGCAATTTTCCTACTTTTATTTTGCTCTGTATTGACTTTTCTGATTTGAATGTTCTTCCACATATTGTTTTTTGTCTTCTCACACCCTAGCAAGATATTATCCTATATGATAGTACAATCTGTTATGAAATACTTAGGGCTTGCCAGCAATTTTTATTTGACACTTTAATAATGTCTTTAGGAGAGAAGTGGGAATTGCAAAGAACAAAGAATCTCCAGATGTCCTAAAAATGTATGACGTAGGATTTGCAGAATATTTCTCTACTTGAGACATCACTAGTATTCAGTTGAAACAGCACAGTCCTGCATTACCTTTTCCTGAATTAATATGAATACAATTTCATTTACAGATTGTCTCTTAGAATAACCCTGTATCCTGGATGTGTCTAGTTTATTACTGAAAGTGCACTCCTTGCTACTTCTGTTCTCTGTGGGTTCGCAAACCTACTTTAATAAAAATGCCACACATAAATACAATTCTTGCAGTTCACCTTTTCTTCAGACAAGGAAAATAATGTCAAGAAATTAACCATGAGGTTTTGCCATATGTCTTCTGAATAACAAGCTAGCTCTCAGCTTCAGTGTTTCGTGCTGTTTGAGTTGTGCTGTACAGAGTCACATGCTTTAATCTCTCCCATGCAAGACTTGTAGGAAATACAAATGTGAAGTTCCTATGGTGAGATTTTTGATTTTTTTTTTTTCTGGAGGTTGAGCTGGACCTAAAATAGAAAAATTCCTTCTCTACTCTGTTTTTCATCTTTAGTTTCATGTCGGTTTATTCCTCTTCTTTTTAAATCACACCAGTAAGACATACATGAATCTAGTGGGTTCCTTACCATTATGTCTCCTCGGGGGTCATACAAGCCCATTCAGTAGAAGGACCATGCTTGACCAGATCCTGTAGAGAATAGAGGAATAGCAATAAAGAGGCTATTTCAAGGAAACAATTTATAATTCCAACATTTTGTTAAAACACATTAATGTAAATATGGGTTCTCACGCATCACCAACCCATTGGAGGAGTGATGGCTGTTCTGGATGGCTCTGTCAGTGGAGTTCCACTGCTGGATTTATAGGATAATCAGAAAAAATGAAGAGAGGTAACAGATTAAAGCTTTGCTCTTGTGCCTTCTTAATAGCTTTTCAAGAGCAGTTTATCTTGCTTTCCTTTTGCTAAACCCCTGCAACTTCTTTTCCTCACTTACATTTTGACTTTTGGTAAAGCAGTTACTTGCTTTCAGTTCACATCTTTATCTATTTTAATGTAAATGACATTCTTTCATTTATGGGGAAAACAATCCTGTAACTCATCAAGTTAAACTTTTTAACAGTGGGAAGGATTTCTAAGGCGTATTTTACATAATTTTTTAAAGATGTACATGTACTTAAACCTTCTAATGATATTTTTGATAGCTTATTATGTTTCTGAACTATGTTCTGTAGGGACATGCTTTAAAAATAATTTCTTTAGTAATATTAATCTTAATTATGTAGCTATTAGGGTGTGATTTGACAGTGAGGCACAAGGCTTTGTTTACTGCAATCTCAGATTATAGCATTCACAACAGTTTAAATTTCTATTGTTCTAATTAATATTATAATTTTCTAGTTGATCCATAAGCTTATGTTCATTCATCTTAACTATTGCTTTTAAGTGTTTTAAATAACAAGAATGCAGTCAGGAACCTCGGTGTTATAAACTAGGGTGCTGTTAGGAGGAATAATTTTTAAGCTGCTTTCCGGAAGCTGCCCATCCCTAGTTTTTTTCCAGGGCTTCCTCCAACGCTGTGCTCAGCTCCAATGAGCTAGGTAACCCTTGGCATAGGCAAACAGTTCATCTATGTACTGTCAAGAGCTTAGCCCTATCAACCTAGAACCAAACTCATTGCCTTCCTGGAAAAGAAAAAGAAGGGGAAATTTCAGAACAGAGCAGTTTACTCAGATGAAATGAGTTGAGATGACTTCTTCCATGGAAAACTGCTGTTATTCTTAAAAAGTTCAATAAGTAGTCTGCCTTTTGCAGAAAATGCCAATTTGACCTATATTTAGGAGAGAAAGTAGTTAATTTTTAATTTATAGGAACTTACTGAATTTAATCAAAATTGTTTGTTTTGCATCTAAATCTGCTCATAGCTGGCTATATACACATAGTTTTTCTTGTTAGTGTTGTGTGTTTTACATTTATAGAAATGTCCTTCAGCCTGAAGGATCCCGGTGTGCTTATGAATACTCATAATACTCATTGCTGGCAGGAATTGTCTCTTCAGAATAAGGGAGGAGGTAAGTCTAACCAAAGTCAAAGTGATAAGTCTAGAATTATCACAGATGAGAAAAGGATGAGTTTTTTCCTTTCCTCATAGAAATACAATTTCACTATTGTATTTGTTAAAAAACTCTTTGGTGTGCTGTTCTTTGTGGGACTTGGTATGAATTGATTTTATTTATGGCTCTGCACTGATCAGAATGAAAGTCTGTGGGAGAGGGAACGTGCAGTTATGAAAGGCAGCCACAAGCCTTCTAGAAGCTACACTCTTGCTTAACTAGTGATTAGTGATAATTTCATGAGTTAGTGAGTGAGGATGGTAAGGGGTGGGTTGTGCGGGTGGTATAATGATATCCTAAGTAAAGCATAACTTCTGTCTGCTCTTTTACTTTTTATGAGGGGTACAGCTGTACTGAAGATAATTCTGTAGGGTTGTTTTAATATCCAGATGGAGGCCATGACCAAGAAATGCTATGTAAGTTTAAAGTAGGAACAGCTGTAAAGAAACACCAGGAAAGAGAGTACAAGCTTGTTAAAATCGTGGGGGCTTGAGGGGCCCACACCCTGGAGATGTGGAAATCTGAAGGTGGACATGGTGAAGGTAGTGTGAGGAGGCTGAGGAAGCCTCAGGAAAGATGGGGGAGGATGGAGCTGTTTAGGCTGCAAAATATTATAGAGGTAAAAGAGATGCAGAAGACTCCTTTTGAGCATCTAACAGCTTCTGAAGAAAGCCTCATGTTGCAAGGAGATCAGGATTCCTCTTGAATTCCACTAACTCAGAAGAGAAGAGGTATGGACAGTCTCCCTTCTTTAGGAAGGAAGAAGGTTAAAGCAGGAGACTAGAACAAACCTTACTGTTTCCTAGAAAAATCTTACTGTCTCAGGTGTGGAGTCTCCTATGTTTTTTGTGTCTTGATCAGGCTGTTCCCACTATGCTGGGGAAATCTTGCTTTATGGTCGCAAATCTCCTGTGCTGTAGGACTTCAATATCCTAAACCTTAGTTCAGAGAACTAAGTCAGTAACGTCCTTAGCTGAGATGACCATGATCATCACAAAAATGGTGTTCTGTCCTTCTGTCCATTCATATGGGAAGCGCTGTGAGTCTTGTAAAATTTCCAAGTACAAAATAGAGATCATTCTAGGTAAAAAAGGCCTTTAATCCAGCAGTAATGGAAACTTCTGAAAACGCTAGTTTGAAAAATACTGTTCTACCTCCTCAAAGGAATTTAAAAACAATTTAAATAATTTATAGCTTCTAAAAGATGGTTCCTTTGGTTTTCAGATATTCCTTCCCCCTTGGCCCTTATTTATTACTGCTGTGTGAACATAATCTTTATTCCTTTGAATGTGTATATAGAACTTTACTGCCCTACTTGCAGCCTTTAGGATATTACAGATATTGTAAAGGAAATGGTTTACCATTTTTCAAAAAGTAAATACTACCTCCAAAGTGCTTAATATAAACTTATTAATCAATAGATGGGTAGAAGGTTGAAATATTGGTGCTGCTTGAAAAAAATATTCTGATAGGAGCCAGTGCTTTCTGGCAGGAGGCATCCAGGCCAGAAATATTCTCTGTAGTTCTTGGTTAGTGTCTTTCATCATGCACTCTTCTGGGAGGATCCTTTTCTTTTGGGATGAGAAAGGAAACCATTTCAGAGTGGTACAGCTATGACAGCAGTGTCCCAGCTATTCTGCTCCTGCTAGGCCTATTCCTGATGGGTACTGGCCCCAGAGATGCGCCTGAACAAAAATCCTATGCACAGTTTCTCTAGCTCCAAGGAAACTCCACTGTACCAGGTTTTTAAAGTCTAGACCTTCATATAGTTGTTAAATTTCCTCATTATCATCATGCAGTGGTCCAGGTAGAAGTAACTGAAGGCCTAATTTAGCAATTGAATAAAATATATGTATGTCCATGCTAATGACTGTCTCTCTTTGCTACTCATTGATAATTGATATGCTTTTTCTTGGGGTAATAAGTGTTTAAGTGATTGAGAGTCTGAGAGGGTGTCCTTCATTGTATCACCATTCATAGCGAGCATTTCAAAATCAAGAGAAAGCAATTATGTGTGTAGGTGTACCTGACACAACAAAAACTTTTTATATTTCTTAAGAAATCTCAGACAATGTTTTCTGCAGTAGAATTACACAAGTATTCTGGGGTCTTCTGAGGAAGCCTGGAGCATCAGCACACATGTTCAAAGTCTGCAAACCAGTCTGTGTGTTGGGCTGGTGTAGCCCAAAGACTGCTTTTGCCAAACCTTAGGCCTTTTTTTAAAGGGTGTTTTACTTTGAAGTTATTAATGTTATATGAGGAGATTTCTGTATCTCACAACAATCAGTGGAGCTCTACAAGCTCACTTGAAGAATGATGACAGTGACATTCCATTTGTACAAAAACTGGGGACAGGAAAAGTAAATGTTCTTTTGCAGAACTCTAAAGCGTTGTTTGTATAACAAACTGTTTCATATAAATAGGTATAAGAGGAGAATGGGGATGGGGGGCACTTTAGTTTTGTGAGGAAGGATTCAGAGTAAATTTCTTGTTCAGTGACAAAAAGAAAATGATAGGGAAAACCAAAGAGAGAATTCAAGATTCTTGTTCTCCATGAAAACCTTGAAGATAAAAAGCAAAACTCCAAAGCTTTTAATGAAAAAGTTCAGGGTTTAGATGTGAGGCATTTATCATGGGAGAATTTTATTTGCATGAAACACTGCATCTGGGTTAAAATCATAATGAATGATGGGGACAAACCACTTGATTCATTAGGTACATAATTCACTTAGAAAACTGTCCAGTTCCTGTGTTGCTGACATCCATGAAAACATTGCATTTCATGTCAGCAGACCTGGACCGAACTGTAAACCACAGAAATAATTTATTTATTTAGGAAATGTTTTCAAAACACTGAAAAGTTATGTGATACACTGAGTACCCTTGTTTCCCACTGGCTTACAGGGTTAGCCCCAGCATCAGGAAAAACTGACTTTTATTTCTCTCCTCCATGTAGGAATCGTTGATACTATTGATATTGTGTTGCTTATCAGTGGAAATCTCTCTCCTCGAATGTTTTTGTGCTTTGTCTCACCACCCCTCATGCACTGGAGGATTTCTGCACAAATTGGGGGCCACAAGACTAGAAGGGATGTGCAGAGATGTTGTATTTGAAGCTCCTGAGAGCAAAATTTACACATGGAACAAAAAACGCTTTTGGAATGTCCTATTGTCCCATTCTCTAAATCAGGGCTGCAATTCCATCTGCTCTTGCAGCACTATGTTTTACAATGACCCTCATAAACTTACCCAGCTTCCTCCTAGCAGTACTCTGGGTTTGGTCCTGCCAACGTGGTTGCAGAATCTGCCTGCTGTGCTGGCTGGGGAGTCTCTGCTGGCCTGCAGCTTGTCCTGTTTCTACATTTACTCATAATCCACTGCTGTCTGGTTCAACAGTTATCTTCTCCTTTATGTCTGTCCTCATAAGAATGTACATTTCAGGCAGCACGCACAGTCCCTCTAAAGTTTGTCTCTGCTCACCTAAACAAGCTAAAATAATTTAGTTCTTTTCTCGTAAACAGAACTGTGTCAGTACTCTAGATAAAGCCCCACCACTGTTATGCACAACAGCCTTAATGCTTCCATATCTTATCTTAAAGTATCTGTTTAGAATAATTTTAAGGACCACGTTAGCATTTTTACGAGCACATTGCTTCAGTGATGCTGTTCTCCTTAAAAGGGAACTGCTGCCTTTGTTGTAGCCAGGGAGGATGCACTTCTAACAGAATCGAGGTTTCAGCCACTGCCTTTATATTAATTTTCATGGTACTTTCATCTTACAGCTTCTGTTACATGTTTGGACATTGCTTAATAGACTTCTGACACAATCACTTTTACACTCTTTAATTCAGGAACCATCTTTTTGTTGAGGCCTTTTAGTACTACTCTAGCACTATACAAACCCCCAAATAGTTCAGGAAGTAAACATGGAAAGAATAACACAGCTCTTTGCTGCTGTTGTTTTTCCAACAGTGTCAGAAACAGAGGGCTGGTCCTTGCTAGAATTCAGAGAACAAAAGAAAGAACTCCACAATTTATACATTCTGAAACCTAAACACCACCTGAACTTTCTTTAAAACACATAAAAGTACTGTTTAGTGAGGGTGAGAAGTCAATTTTCAGAATAAGGAAAAAATGTCAGAGACCACAGCTAAGTAAATACATGGAAAGAAAGACTAGGCACTAAAGGAATGGATGTAAAAATGTGGAGGTACCTCAAAGGAAACCATAATCAATGAACACAAAGAGAGACATTCCTGGAAAAACTTTTCAGTTCCACAAAATCTTAATAAGCCAAGCCACAAGTCTATAGTTGTAGGAGCTACTAATTTCACAGCCATGAAAGACATGGCACTTGAACATATAGCAGCAAAGTACAGAAGTCAAGTGTGTATCTACTTTAATTTTTTTTTTTTTTTAAAGAGCTATATTTTACTCACTGTGAAATGGTGCAAGGGAGAAATGACTTGTATGTTTAGGCTCTGGGCATTCTGAGCACACTGGCAGAATGTGCTTTGTAACTCCTGTTGCATAGTGCTACTTTACTAATGAAGTGAATCACTATGACATTTTTTAATTGATTGCTTCAGCTAGTTTAGGATGCAGAGTGATTAAAAACCCTTTAATTTAAACAGGCTACAGGCCAGCAAAGAACCATATCTATCTGCTGCGTGCTTATTCAGGACACTGTTTCTGTAGGTCCTACTATGACACAGGAGAATATATCTCACTTGCATTTTCTTGCCAGCTGGGGGCACACAGAATTTTAAATACTTCTTCACTTTTTTGATTAGGGAGCTACTCCAATGGATAGATGATATTTTTTGTATGTCTGTAGCAGCAACTGAGACGAGCATTAAGGTCAGCTTCTAACTCACCCTTTCCACTCTGGCACTGAAACATTTAAACCTTAAAGATGCACTAATAACAATTGCACCATGACTCTTTCCTGAATTCTAGTCCTTCTGCACTCTGTATTTATGGTCTATTCTCCATAAAAGAGTATGAAAGTTGAGGAATGATTCTTAAAAGAGCTTATCAAGCTAATACAAATAGCCTCTAAAAGGCTGATAGAGACTTCCTGCTAAGATGCACACAAAGTTTCTCTCACCAGTTGATGGTGGTCAGGGTCAAACCTCAGTGTCAGTGGAAACTTACCTTGAATTGCTTAGTCAAAAGTCTGTGTCTTGTAGTAGTGCTTTGCAGCCATTTTAGCATTCTTTAAATGCACAGTAATGCTAAATATTATCAGTCTGTGTTCATTCATTTCTATGCCAAGATGAAATAAAATCATCCATTTTCAGGAGGTGATCACTGTAACCTTAAAGTGATCACAGTAATTTGAAAAGCAGAGTCTGAAAATTGTGAAAATAAATGCTACAGTACAAATGTCTTCAAGTATATCAAAGTCAGGTCTGTCTGCTGTTGAGCAAAAGCAACATGCACAGGCTCTTTCATCATCTGATTGCTTAAAAAGGCCATGCTCTGTGGCTGAAAACTAGTAACATATTGAAGCTCTTGAAGCTGATGATGTGAGGAAAACTAATTATCTCTGGAAACAATACCCAACTATTTTCAGTAAATGTTATCATCTACTGTACTTCAAAGGCTGAATCCCAAGCTGACTCAGAATATAGCAAGGTCATCTTTGTAGAATTTCACATTTCTGCTGGAGGAAACACGATGGACTTAAGATACACGCACTCTCTGTCTGAACTACTTGCCATCAGATATTGCTATTTGAGAATTTTGCAGGGATGTTGGTTGTCTGACTGATGCCTTTATTGTGTGTATGGGCCCACACTGCTTTGAGGGTTGCCCTCCTCCCGTGCTGCACTGCTCTTCCAGAAAGCAACATGACTCCCGGGCAGGCCCCTTTTGCTCCCTGGAGCAACTGATGACAGTAACATCACCTCTGTGGAGGTGCCTGGGTTTCCACTAAGCCTGCAGAAGGGTCTCTGAGTATTGCTGCACCAATGGAAACTACAGTGACAGCAGCATCTCCAAATGTTTTGGTGGTCTACAAAGCAAGTATGAGCTTTCACATCTGGGGAGAGATACTGTATAGGTTTGGAGGATGTAGATGCAGATGTGGTTGAGAGGGAGAGAGTGGAATCACAGCAGGTATAGAAATCTGCTCAGACCTGTTTCAGATCTCTAACCAGTCTTTGTATTTCTGAGCTCCTGAAGTTTTGAGTCAATCATTCTGGTTTTGATCAGGGTCAGCTTAACTAGTTTCTTTATAGAGCACATATGGACCTGTCACTGGACTATTTAACTGACACATTTACAGTAATCACTTATCTGGCATGCAGCCATTACCATATAAAACACTAGCTCTGCAAAGTTAACTTTAATAATGATATATTAAAAATGTTCAGCAGACTTCCCCACCTTTTTCCAGAAAAGCAGTCTGTGGGGTATCACATTTGCTCCTAATTGGGCACAACAAATGAACAGCAGCCGTCTAAGGACACTCTGTAACCTGCTGGAGAGGAATGTTTCTCTCTTTATTGATGGGGCACCTATTTAGCTCTTGTTATTTCATGGAGTGGTGAATTGGACTGGCCAAACTTCGCACCCACATTAGTTTAATTTCTGTGTATGCCACATGTGACTGGTCATAACTAAAACACAATCATATTCCTTGTTCCGAGGCTCTTGCTGGCACAAAGCTTTTGCAGTCTTGTGTAGGCTTAGCTTAAAGGTATGCTATTTCCTTCCAGATGCATTACCTGAATACTTTTGCAGTATTTGGCAACCTCCAGAGGTGCAATGCTGCATTTTTCCTTTGGTGTTTAATGGCTGCTGGAGAGGTCTCCTCCTGTCATTGTTAGCATTGCCGTACAGATTCCCCACGTTTCAGCAGAATGGTCATTATTTAGCACAGCAGAGTGATGTTTAATATTTCCATTTCTTTCTTATACACTCAAGTAATTACAAGCTCTGTGTGGAGCAAGTAGAATACAAAGTACAGTACAGTTGAATTGCATATTGAATGCAACTCAATTGTACATCATCAAATGTTTTGATTTTAAAAGTTTCCAGTAGTACCAAATTTGCTTGAGGTTCAAGAATGTAGGTAACTTAAAAAAAGATTTTACAAGCACTTATTTTGGCAAGACTCTATGTGCAGAAACTAATAATAAAATTTCAGTGGCCTTAATCAACCTGATATATGATGTAATGGTGAAAAATAGCATGGGAAAAATATTCATACAGGAATGCATTATCAGGCAGATTTTCTTAAAAAAACCACAATTGATGCCAGAGAAATGTCAAATCTTTCTTTACAAGTGTGTTGAACAAACTCAGTTCAAAGTGAAATCTTGTGCTCATTTCTAGATTCTCAAATGTTTTCCTAACTGGAGAAAGATTAGGCATAAAAGAAAAATTTACTAGTCAATTATTTTAGTTTTGAATCCTTGTTCAGAAAAATAAATAGTGTCCCTTTTGCAGTACTACTTGGAAACCACTTAATTAGTGTGTGATTGAAGATCTCCTACAAGGGGCAATCATTCAAATGCAGTAAGTAGCTATTTTTGTATGAGCTGTTTCTGCATTTCTTCTGTGCTTTGATGAGCAGTGGAACTGTTGACATTTAAAGTGTCCTTGTTGCCATCAGGTTTAGTATAAGCAGAAATAAAACTCTTTCACACTTGGACTTGTCGTTTCATGTTCGCTACAAATTCAGACAGACACTAGGCTACATTTTTGAGGATTTCTTTGTAAGCATAACAGCTATACACTGACTTTTTGAAAACCAGCACCCTTCTCTGCCTAAAGTGAAACAAAATGCAGTTAGCTGAAACTCTGGAGAGCATTTAAGATGCCTGAGAGTTATATTTGCATGTAAGTAAAAAGCGTTCTCACAAAAGATTGCTTATTTCCGATAGTGATTGTTTCTAATGCCTGGATGTTTTTACATTTTAAAGGTAACCATGAAATCACACTGCAGAAGAATCTGTAGTGCTCTGGGGTCCCATCAAGTAACATTGAAAGACGTTATCTGGCACATGAAGAAAGCCTGACTAAATTAAGTTTGACAGGTCTATTTTGTAATTAAGCTGTGTGAGGACAAAAGAGGACAAGATGGTAAGATGCTGCCCAAAAAAAGAACTATTGGTTTTCAATAAATAACCCCTGGCAAAATTAGAATTTGCCAAAAAAGTTGCCCAACTACAATATATGTCTGTGAAGAATATTATTCATCTAGCAGTATGAAATTACAGATTTTGAACCTCGTAAAGTTTGGTAGATGTGTGTGTTCTTTTGACCATTTACTAGAAGATCAGTGAAGCTGAGAGCAGCACAGATTATGTCTGTGTCACTCTGATCACAAAGTCCTGTTCATGCTCAGGGTGCAGCCAAGGGAAGTGCCATAGCACTGCTCAGACAAAACCCAATGGGCAAAACATTGAGGCTGTGAGCACACAAGGCTTGGACCCTGTTTTGCCACCTGTATTCCCAATCTGAGGGAAAAGTTGTTGAAGGCACACTTAGTGTTTGGCAAGGTGAGAAGAAAAAGATATTTAGAAGGAAACATGAGGGGGAAAGAAAAATCTGAGGTCTAGAGATATTTCCTGTTGACTTCAGCGAACAGTAACATTGAGAAAGTGGTTGAGCCTTGCCAGAGATGTTGAAAATATAGGCCAAGTTGATCCAAAACCATCATATTAACCTATGAAAACCCCTTTTCTCTTGGAGCAAGTGGCCATAGCTTTGTTTTGTTAGCTGGGAAAATGTGTGTAGAAGTTCTGAACTATTTTGCTCTATTCCTCTAAAGTAATCTTGCCATGCTGGATTGTACATATCAAATGATTTTTGTGAATTTTAGTATCCCAGAGATGGAAGGCACTGAAAATAGCGCATAGATTGATGGGCAAGTTTGCAGTCAAGTGTGAATAAAACAGCTAATTCTAGGGGGAAAAAAAAAGGTAAAAATAAACCACCAATTTTATTGTTATGTAACTATCTGTTAAATCATTATCTGACCATTACCCCATCTTATAAAATTTCAAAATAGCTACATTAATATTTGATCTATCAACTGTTATTTACCCCCAGTTTGAATGAAAGCAATTGAACACTGATGCTGTGAATATCTGAACAACTTCGCACAGAGCAGGGCTGGCAGCACTGCCCTAACATGGCTGTATTCTTATTGTATGGGTATCTCTGCATGACATGGTCTTTGGCCAGAAAAGAAATTACAGTAACTCTGGTTTGAGCAAGAGTGGCAAAAAAGAAAAATAGTTCATTAAATAGATGCTTTTTTTTTGGAAGAATACAAGTTTTTACTTCATCTTCTCCTTCAGCATGCTAAGAGGCTTATTTCAAAGAGTGGGAGAAGAAAAGAACAGAAAATACACAAAGTGTGTGAACACAGCAGGTCCCTCCAGCATTTTGTGCAGTGCTCAAAATACAAAGAAAACACAAAGCAATGAAGAAATGCGGTATGACTGTCCAGCTTGTCATTCCTGAATTTAAAACAATAACCTGGGGCAAAGGATGAGCAAAGAAGGTCAGCTGGAGCGTTGGAGGGAGCAGAAGGGCTGGTGGTCTTGGAGACATCTCCCTTTCCCAAAACCAGCTGAATAAATTCCTGCAGGCCTCTGACCGAGCAGCAGGGATTCGAGTGGAGTCTCCGAGTGCTGCTGAAGCGGTGCTGGCCCTTCGAGCCAACAAAATGCTCATTAGCTTGTCCCTGTTTGTAACAGGGGAGCTGAGCTGGCGTGGTCACTGCTGGAGAGGACGGCAGAGCGGAAGGCAGGAGGGAGAGGGACACTGGGGTTCTCTGCGAGGGGGCGTCCATGGGAAGGGATGAAGGTGCTGAGTCAGCATTATTGGCTTAGTCTCCCACTCCATAAAGGTGGCAAATATTCCAGACAAGCTGAAATTTGGCTAACACGTCCTTCCTTACAGATAATATTCTAGAAAAAACTGAACTTGAAAATTTCTATTATACTTTTTTTTTTTTTCAACGGTGGTAAGTGCTGACAGATTAGAGGAGCAATTTTTCTAATGCTGAAATCCATTTGGCAGAGTGCAGTGTAGACAGTATGCCTATTCTTAGAAATTATTATCCTACTAATCATTGCTAAGTACTTTTAAACAATGTATTATGTGCTAAATACAGGCAGTGAGCTCAGTGGTGGCCAGAAAGGGAGGAATATACAGATTGTGTCCTGCAGTTTGCTGTCTGAAACATTATTGTTGCAAGATGCAAAGCAACTGGAAAGATGAAAGGATTGCAAGCTTCACTCCACAATATCAAATTACGGCAGCTCAAAGCAGCACTGCAGCCCACTGAAACCAGTGAGTCTTTCTGCTCTGTCCATTTTCCTGGGACGGGACCCAGGGAATGGCTGAAGGGATGGAAACTTCTGAGGCTGCTGCTCACCTGAGTGGCCACCTGCCTCCTCACTTGGCTCCTGGCTTCTCACAGCTCTGCCTCTGCAACAGTGCCTGCAGAGAACCAGGCCAGCTCTGCCTGGTGCTGGTGAGGGTTTGGGAATTTTGCTGTCTAGGGAAAGAATGTTGTTATGTCTAATGTTTAATGCAGTGCTGGCACCAGGAGGCTGCAGGCAGATTTGTTTACTTGACAGGCTCTGCTAGCTTGACTTTCTAAGGGTAAAAACCTGCATTCCCAAGTGGAAAGTCTACCATAGGAATGGATCAACTAGTTTCATCGGTCCGTGATTGCTCAGAGCCAACAGGGCCACTCAGGTGTGTCTGACTGGGTTCTCTGCTTCAGCTTAACAAGAGCACAGCTCAGGTCTGACATAACAGCTAGTTTTGATCTGTTCCTGAAAGAGACTCTCAAGGGCAAATTTTTCTGCACTGAGGCTGGTTTCTGTCTTTCAGAATTCTATTGCTGAGGTTTGAGGATTCATGGAAGCAAAAATGCAGTACCTTTCATGATTAGCCTTCATATTATTTTTGTATTACATGAAAGCAAGTTCTTGTTTCTTCTTGTGAAGTGATAATGGTCAAATTATATCTGAAAGTGAAGAAATGCTTGCAGAGATTGTTGATGGCTCAGATGGTTTCCAGGACAAACCATTGTTTTAAGAGCAGCATGTGCTTGTTCAGTAGACACCCTCAATGCCATCAAACATAGCTAACAACACTGACCAAAAAAGGTATTTTCCTTGAATTTGAGAAAGCATAAATATTTAAATCAAAGCAAAAACATAACTGCTGACTCAAAAGGCCAGTGGAAAAATAGCGAGAACCATCATATCTGGAACTGGAATTTTATAAACATCTTTAACGCAATAAATATCCGTCCTCTCTGTTGAAATGAAGTACATGTGCTATGTCTGTACTAAGGCCAGCGAGGAGTGCTCTTATTAATGGTTATTTCCATGTAATAAAATTGTATGCAGCTCTGTACATTTTTAGATATGTGAAAATATTTTGCAGATAAACACATACACAAAAATTAACACATAAGGACAAAATGTTGTGAAAAACATAATGTGTTCTATATAGTATGTGTTTGCTCTACACTAAATATTTTCAGTTGTATTTGTGCTCCCCATGCTTAAATGAAAAAAATGATATTGAAGAATTTTAATAGTTGGTCTCAGATTCATCTCAAGTTTCCTGAAACATTTAAAATTGTGACTGAAATATGCTTCCTTTGCTAAATTTATTTTGGAGCACAAGCTAATGGAAATAAATTTAGTTAAAGTCAAAGATTGTGAGGATTTTGTCATATCTAAACAATATAAAGGAGTTGGAGTCTTAAGAATTCAGTCTGAGACGGCATGTTAGCTACTTGTTCCTATTATGTGATTGTCACCCCTCTCATTAAGAGCAAATAATTTTATTAGTTTGTTTAATGATTTCAAGCTGCTAAATCTTTCAAAAGGAAACCTGCTACTAACAACTTGTCCCAGAAACTCAACCAAGTAAAACAAACTTTGTAGTTTTTCATATCTGTTACTACTGAAATGAATCACATCTAATGTGTTTCATGCACAAAGTACTGTGGATAGTGAAGTCCCAGATCCCTTAAAAAAATAATTGAAACTCCAGTATGCTTTTAAGATGTACAGCTCCCATCTATCATTTGAATTTTATTCCTTTGTTTCAAGAATAAAAGTAACAACTTTGCTGCTTGTCATCTTTAAGTGACCTGACTCGGAAGTGCTGCTGTTTTCTGCTTTTTCACAGGACACAATCTCTAAGCTTTTCCTGTCCCTTTTATTGATTAGCTACCAGATTTATTGTGAAGTTGTATCTGTCCCACATTTTTGTGGCATTGCCTGTTAGGTGAGTTTTGCTGTGGGGGAACAAGCTGTGCAGAAGCAGACAGCTCAAGAGACAGATGAAGGAGCAACTGGGATCATTAGATCCTCTGGGGTATGGGGACTCTCAAAAAATAAGTGGTTCATTTTTTTTTTTGACAGGTAATATTGGCTTAAGAGCTTTAATATTTTACTTAGACTTAAATCAGAGATTTCTCTTTCTGTAAGTGGTCCAAGGTGCATATTCAATTGAAAAGCAAAATCTTTTGATGTCAAGGAGTCCAAGTTAACTTTAATAATGCATACAGTGAGAATTCGCTAATTTTTCCCCCCAAAGATGTGAAAAGTTATATCAAGCTAAAAAAGGTATTACTCTAATAAGTTGTGATGTCAAAAGCACCTATTTTTCGTGTAGTTAGTTTCTATTGAACTTGACCCTCATTTAAATCCAGAGCAAAATTAAACCCATTTTTGGATGGATGTACAGAAGAATACCATGTTGAAATTGCTGAAAAATGTAAGCAGGACAATTGAATTATTTTATGTTGTAATTTGGACATCTGTTTAGACTAGCATTTTTGCTTATCAAGGGTACCACTCACTTCCTAGTTCCTTTACTTCACAATTAACTACTTGGGTTGAGCTTTTGACCTAGAAATCATAATTCCATTGCTTTAATGGTCTGCATCTCAACACTTGAAGTTCGAGGTACATAACTCACAGTACTGATAAGCAGATAGTAAAAACATTGTTTGAATACTATTGGTTATCTCATAGCAAATTTCCACTGAGAGTTCCATGATGCTGTTGTCCATTCCCGTTTCATTTTTGAACCAGGTCAAACTCACACAAAATTGAATGCAGGGTCATGCATGGGTTTAACAGTAATAAGGCAGCAGTTGTGAAAAAGGTATAAAAATTCAAAAGATAAGGTCCCAGCTGAAGGTAATTTTTTCTCTATAAAGCATGTATTCCTGATATGTTTTATGGTTGACATACTGAGTTTTTTCAGGCTCCCATGTGCAAATCAGTAGCTGATATGGAGACTGAGTCCACACCAGGAAGTGATGCTAGGAGGGTGGGTGTGCCTGCTTACAAAGCCACAGATGCCCTGAGGTAATAAGGAGGGACTGGAAATTGTACAGACATACAACAATTCATTTCTGTTCCTTAGTGTTTATTATAAAAATGTTCAAGCTGGAGACTTGGCTCCCTCCATGTTAACAATATAACAACTTCCACTATTGTTTTACAGCAGTAAATGCTTCTGATAGTAAAAAGATATATTTTACCAAGAGATTCCATGCAGTATGACCCCATGGACTGCAATATTTCCTGAGAGAAGCGTCACACACAACATCCTGGCAGTTGCTGCAACAATCGTTCATCTCCATGAAAAACATGCAAGTCAGGTGAATGAAAGTGAGAAACCTCCTGTTTTTTTAGAAGAGCTCTGCCATATGGTTCATTGTGATTTAAGGAACAAAACTAGAAGCCATGGTTCCTCTCTCGTTTTATTAACAATCTGATTTCTGACACTATGATAAAAATTAGTTATGTCATTCTAGGTCAGCAAAGTTGATTTCCTTCTTCTGGACAGATTATGACTTTAGACTTGCCATCTCAGTTGTAGGGCAGAAGATATATTTTATCATCTTCTCAGAAAATGCAGTAAGTGTGGGCAGAAAAGAGGAAAGAGGTGGGAAAGAGAAAGGGAGGGTAAACTAACACTTTTACTAAATGCTTTTCAAAGGGTTCTGTGATGCAGATGCGAGTTAAATTGAAACTAGTCTTCATTTTAACTTGTGGTCGGGGTTGAAAGTGGATTTTCATACATGCTGCTGTGTGTCTCTCTGTCTGAATTTACTTCTCCTTTCCAGAGCTAGTGGAGCTTTCCAGAGTTTTCCCTTGCCTGGTTGCCTGTTCATGCATGGCCTGCTTCTCCCTTTTGTTTTACAATGTGCTCTTAGAAAAGAATGAATAAGTGCCGCTCTGCACATCTTTTCTTATCTTTCTCCTAGAAGCAAATACGTCCAAAAGCTTGGCAACAGTAGTCCAAGGATAAATCAACTTGTTTGGCAGGACTTTCCAGCAGTAGCTGCCTTCTAATGGCCGTGTGGATAGAACCATTAATAGGCAAATCCCATGTACTACCAAGAATTCAGGAAAACTTTTTCATCAGAAATGGTGCAGACTGCATTTTACTGTAAAATATCTTTGTCTTTAATGAAACAGGGACAATATTGGAAATAACTGGTGTTCCACTTTCTAATAAAAAATTATCAAGGGGATCGAAATCAAAGTATGTAGGTATTCATATTAACTAGCTTCTCACAGCATAACAGAGTTGCCACAGATGACATGAAACTCAGTATAACCAGGGAACCTGTGTCAAGAAAAAAAGACTTCATTCTAAAATAGCAGATATCACATCTTCATCACTGAGATGTCAAAATATTTGAACTAAGAAAACGTAAATATTAACGGATTAAACTAACCTGCCAAATTGCAATTGGAGAGTGTTCCAAGTAGGAAGATAGTGAGTTTCACCAAAGAGAAAAGGCTTGAATTAAGGACATTTTTGAGGTTTTTTTTGTTGTTGGTTTGGTTTGGGTTTTTTTTTGTTTTGTTTTTTTTAAATTTGTTTGTTCAAAATTGAAGTTTTGTGCTTTGTATAATCAACCTCCAGTTGTATTTCATTGCACTAAAGTACTAAAATTTCTGTCAATGTTAAAATTAGCCTGCAGAATTTATACACATGAAAATTTATTCTTAAATAACTATTTTTGAATTAATTATTTTCAATTAGTTTCCTGTGCAGGTGCTGTTATAGGAAATAAGTGTGTCTAATTTTGAATGTGGTAGCTATTACACACACTTTACATGTCTTACCCCAGTACAGATTAACTTTCTGTGTAGACAAAACATACTTTCTAATTTATAATTTTGACTTTATGTCAAAATCACAATGTCTGAAGGGGGTAGTAATACCCACCACAAGAGATGGGTTTGGAAGAAATAGAAAATCTTTTGTGCGCACATGCTCTTCTTCAGATCTCAAATCTTTCCTCTATTGGCTTTCCCTACAAACTTTATAATGTTTTTTTGCCTTAAAATGACAGGTACAAGACCACTGCTATGTATAAACCCATTTCTTTTCTTCTCCTCATAATGAAAAAATAGCCCCATGCTAGAACACAATGGTGTTCGTTAAATGTTTGTCTTATTTTGCTTGTAAATCATATTTCAGTTCTATGCAACAAGCTTATATCTTTTTGTAGGCTAAGAAAACTGATTGAGCTTAAAAATATGCTTGTTTTTATGGTTTGAAGACTCTGATGTTTTAGCCTTTTAAGGTTTTTGAATGAGTTACTTACCATTGTCAGTTATTTTTTCCTTTTACTGTACCTTGCAAGAGCCATGACAAAGTAATGATTCAGAGCAGGGGATATAAACCAGATTTAAATACTTAGCATTTTACTTCAGGCATCTGGCTCATCCAGTCATATTTAAATATAACCAAGAAATTCTTGAAATACTTTAAAGTTTATATTTCAGGAGAAAGGCAAAATAAAAATTCCTATGAAAACAAAACCAAACCAACATTGCCCATGTCTGGACATTATGTCTCCTCCCCACTTCTTGCTTTTCTCGCTGCAGAAAGAAATGTATTTGGGGTCATCTTAGAAAGGTTCCTGTCCTTTCAGCATGATGTTGGCCCACTGATCAGAATACTATCATGGACTTTGTATTTCTGTGGGCATTAAAAAGTACTGATCCGGCAGAAAGCCCAGAAGCAAGTTTTGTATATCACAACATTCACAATTCAGTTTTTACTGAACAGAGACAAGTAATGCTTCTAGGACATAACTTCTTTCTGTGCTTATTTTGGCAGTTTAGTATATTTTTGTTCTGCTGGGTTTTTTTTTCTTTTTTGTTTAGCAAGCAGATGTTAGTATTCACGAGATGTAATCCTTGTAAAAATTCAGCATAGAAGAACAGGACAATAGGTGTTGAGGATTAATGGCACTTCAGGTGTCCTATTGAGAGTCACCAGTGTAATAATATGTGTTCTGGCAGCACAGCTGTTGTCATGGCCCCATGGCTATGCAGCATCCATCTGCCCTTGGGCAGAGTTCCTGCAGAAATTGTGGGCTTTTGAGAGGGGTGGAGTGTGATATAATATCTGACTGACTCCAGCTCCAGGTGCCAATGCTCAAACATTGTTCCTAAGTGAGCAACACTTACATAAAGTGATCTGAGTAAATAGTTATGTTCCATCCAAGTGGGAGGTCAGTTGATGGACATCATGCTGCTTCTGAGAAACCACTGTGTGACCCCAGTTGACACAGAAAGTGATGATTTTCTTGTCTCGTTTGGTGGACAACTGGCCATACACCACTCTGCTGGGAACCTGTTCCTTTGGAAGCAGCAATGGATATTAAATGAGTTGGGGTTTAAAGAAGTTGAAAGGAAGATACTATGCAGATCATAGAGGCTTATAGTCCATCCCTGCATCTTGGATCTGGACCAATTGCCTACAGTCAGTTTCTGATTGGAAAAAAACCCCATTACAACGGGAAGGTATCTCTCTTCTGCAGAGATCAAGGTTTGTTTGCAAAACAAATATTTATTTCACTTGTAGATTTGTGATTTAAAATGCCCTAGAAATAACGTTCTTAAGACTCTGTTCTGTTCTGGAAAGAAGAAACACAGAACAGGAGCCTCTCGGGAATACTGATCTGCCAAGAGTATAAATGGATTTAAACAGCATTATTTAACAGCTACTGCCCAGAATATTGTTAGAAGCCATAGATCATGGTTGCAACACTAAAAACTCTGGAATGGAAACAAAATTTCAGTTTTGTTTTCCTCCTGACTCCAATCGCTTTATTCTTGTTGGTGCTGTTTTTTGACAACTCTGTGTAAGCAATGCAAATATTTTGCCTGTGGAGCTCAGAAGCCTCATATGTTCAAGCTTTAACCAGGACACGGCTTTTGGAGGTAAGGAATGTCCGGCCTTCCTCCTCCCTCCCTGTCCTCATTGTCCTCATGGAAGATAGCCCTAATAGCTTTGTACCTTAACATTAGAACTGGAAAGGACTTACTCCACCCACCAAAACCTGACAAAGACAGGATACATCTTTAGTACATCTAGATAATTCTGTTCTGTTTTAAATAGTCAAATGAAAAGGATTCTTTTATATGCCCTTGGAGACTATTTCCCAGTTTAGCAAGTCTGTTTTATTCAGTTTGTAATTCTGTGTCTTCCACATTTGGAAATGAGCAGGAATGACCATTGTGATCTTCTAATCATATTTTTTTCCCCTAATACTGCCCACAGGACTTTCTAAATTAAATTCTGTTTTAGTCAAACTGCTTTCAAGAGACAGAGACCCAACTGCTAACTTGGTGAAGCATTCCAGTTTATTGTTTTTCTTTTAAATGTATGTTTGACTTCACTTTATAGATACATTATACCACTAGTAACAGATGTATATGTTTTTTCTATTTTGTTCCACATTCTTTGTTTCCTTATTAAAAAAAAATCAAAAATTAGCCACTATACTTCTCATACTTGAATTATGGATTTTTTGGTGTGTAAATCTTTGCAACCTATACCCACAGTGCTCTTTTGAAATTTTTAAAGTAGATTATTTCTGCCTTTTTACTCCTATTACTGGACTAACTCATCTGAGCTGTAATGGTGACAGGGAGATGTAAATCTCTGAAGAAACTTAAACTCATGGAGTTGCCATATCAAAGCAGATCAGGACCAGGTTCCAGGCTCACCTAGTATTTCTGTTTCTCCAGAGGAATGATTTCTACTTCCTGTTTCATCAAATTTTGGATGTCTAATATGATTTTTTTTTTTTTAAACCCTATTTAGTTTTTTATTTCATACTTCCTGGTATGGAGGAAAATGAGACTAAAGTGGCGTGTTTAGACTAATGTTTAGACTGACTGCCAAGTGGAATTCAAGAATTAAATCCCCACCCAGTTGCAAATAGACAAAGTTTTGCCATTCAGTTAATTCCCGAGATCTTTCTGAGCAAGAGCTTCTATAGGTTCTTCTGTTAGAAATTTCCTTCATATTATCAGAAATCTCCAAAAATCTCCACTGAAATTCAAACTAAGTAGGAAGAGATTGCTGGAACATGGGGACAGGTTCCTCACAGAAACTATGGAGTCTCCTTCACTTTTGTAGATATTGAAAACTTGACCAGAGATGGCATTGGGCAACCTTCTGTAACTTTGAAATTGGCCCTACTTTGTGCATAATGTTAGCCCAGATGACCTCCAGACCTCACTTCTGATGCCCTATGATTCTACAATTCTGCTTTTTCCTTTTTTATCAGTGATTTCTAGAACCCAATCTGCTAAGTTACTAGTTTCATTGTCTTTAGATACTGCAGTCACACAGCACTGACAACCTGGAGAACCAAAGCATATGAAGTGCTTACAGTGTCTCATCAGATTTCTGTGTCAGATGTGAGAGCTTTAACACAACGTTTTCCCGAAAACTCTTGGTTCTGGGTAAAATCTTCAGTAAGCACAACCTTTAGGTTTGTTATTGGCATATGATGGTAGGATGGCTTAAATTCAGGAATGAGTGAAAGGCTATAATTTGCTGCTTTATGTTATTCCCAGACTGAAAAGAGATAGTCGGGTGAATGTCTGTGGTGATCTGTTGCCATGGTCACCAGGGATGTCAGAAACAGTGAGAGCTGTCGTTGACATTTAAAAAGCAGAAATGCTTTCCCAATCTTCAATTATGAGAAAGTACAAAGAAATCAGAAGTTCATGGTAACATTAAAGAGATTTTGTTTAAATTTCCCAAATTTAGAAGTAAAATACGGAAGAGCTGGAGTTTATTAAATGAACTGACAGGTTTTATGGGTCAGCCGTTTCCATGGGTAGGTCTGAGTCACTCAGGACCAATGCAGAGTGCTCTAGAGGTTTACTTCAGTCATGTTCTCATAGCTCTAGGAGAAAAGTTCAGGACAGAGTTCAGGACCACTCCAAAAATTCCCAAGTAGGCAGTAAAATCTTTGGAAAGTGACTGTTAGAAGACAAAATCATTGTCTTGTGTTTCCACACTCCCAACAGCCACAGTTCTGAATTTTCTATGCTTTATATTTAAATTTTTCAAAGTTGAAAAAACTTTACTTGTCTTTTTTTTTCCCTTTGGATCTTCCCATTTCTTCACTGGGTCTGTTCACCTGCTTTGGTGGCCTCTGAATATTTTCATGAAACTCCAAAATTCCTCCTAAAGCAAATGGAATATTCATTAGTCAAAAACTGATATAAAAATCTGCTTGGTACTTATAGCTAAAAGAAGATGTATATAATGAAGTGTATGAAAATAATCTATGCCAATAAAACTGTCTAATGGTGGACTCTATGTTTCTTTTCAGGCTACCATAAGGGTATTCAGAACCCTGGGTCATGGAAATCAAGTTTCAGAACATTAACTCGCTTAGTAGTTGCTTTGTGATAGTGGACCAATATTTATTTAGTGCCTGGGACTGGAATTAGAGGTAAGATTTCCATTTCTTAACCTGTCATGAAACATCTTGGAAAGACAGAAGAAAAATATCTCTACTGTCATCACAGGAAAGTAAACTTGAAGTTCTACTCCTTGCTGTTAGTCTTTTCAAAGTAGAAATTGCTTTCAAACTCCCCTCAGACCTTCCCTAATCCTAGGAGACAGACAGAAGTTACTTCCCAGTGGAAGTAACTGCAGAGGAAGTAGATCCTTGAGAAAAGGTTGTTTGCTCTGCTTTAAAATAAATTCTTGGATTTTTTCACTGAGGAATGGCTGAACTGTTTCTCCCTCCTCCTGCAGGAACATGTGCTGGATTGCAGCAAATATTTTTCATTTGTAAAGGTAGTGAAGGTCTCTGTAGGATGAAGGGCAGAGCTACGAATCAGATTTCTGTGAGATGACTGTTGTATTTTCTGAGGAGCCTTCATGAAATCAATAGGGATTTTCACATATTTCTGCAGAAATATCAACTACTGCATAGGGAGTACATACCATAGGGGTATCTACAGCTACATGCATATAACCATGAATTAAAAGCTTATGCATTTAAGTTTATGCATATAATGCAGTAATGGAAAGAAGCCTCCTCTGTGAGGAAACTGATGACCATTGTGATCAAGACAAAAAGGTAAAAATCAATATATCCCTTATCCAAGAATAATGCAAACATTGATATTTTCAATCTGTTACTAAATTCTCAGTATAATTTAACTCAATTACTCTTTTGTGGCTGCATGTAGTTGACAGAAGCTTGCTTTTGAGGTTAGTAGATCATCCTGCATGAGGTAAGCAATATGGGATGCAGTTTCCTATGGGAAAAGCCCCCAATGGCTTTACTCACCTGAGAACAGATTCTTAAGAGTAATGTCAGTGACTCTGTGTCTGCTGCTCCCCAAAAATCTACCTATTTTGTCTTTGAGTGTGAGTCCAGCTCTGCAATTGAATCCCATTTGTTTCAGGCACCAATGCTGGACAAACCTTGTGCCCTGGAGCTGAATTTTTATAGAAGCTGCTGCACACCCAAACCTGCGCCTCTCCAATTCTTCTGACAAACATCGCCAGATGTTGTTATTCAACATCTGGCAGTTACCTTGGCCAAGCTCCTTCCTAGCCTGAGAAGGGTCCTTGGGCCCTTTCTAGGGTTTGAAATGTCATCAAGGGTGGGCAGATATAGGACAAATGCTTTCCTAGTGGCAAACAGGATGCAGAAATACTCTTAAGACAGAGCCAACACAGTCTTTGAGTATTTTCATTTGCCACCTCACTGTCAGTTCATGCACATTTCAGTTTGCTGTCCTCATTCCTGACCCCTCAGGTTGTGTCTTTTTCCAATGATTGCTACAGTTTTCACCATGCATCATTAGGCTAAAGTTTTATAGTCAGCAGCAGTTGCACTGGGTTGTAATCAATGGTTCTGAAAGTATTAAAGCCTTAAAAAGCAAATATAGCCTATCCTATATACATATATGCATCACATGTATATCCTATGTGTTCTTTTAATATGCAAAGAATATGTGTTCTTATATATAATTGCTAACCTTTAAATTAACTTCAGTATCACTACACTTATGAACTAGATTGCTTATTTTGATTTCTTCTGCTTAATCTGGGAGTGTGTCCTTTAATAATGTGGCTTCACCCTTAATGACTGCAGTCATCCTAAGCTCATGCCAGAAAAAACATTGTACTACAGTGCTCTATCATTTGTTACATTCATTATCTGACCAAAAGGCTGCACTCCTCCACACAATTACACTGAGGCTGGGCACAAAAATGTGTAAATGTGTGTACTTGTAATAGGAATGTGCTTTGAGGGTCAGATCTCTTTAAACAAAGACAGGCATTATCTCATTTACTTTGCCAAATCTTTAACTCTTCTTAAAACAGATCAACATCTAGCAGAGAATATCCATGGCAGCTATCATAATAAATTCTACCCAAAAACAGTGAGGCAAACTTCAAGGTCTGCTCTGAATCTCGATAAAAGCAGGAGACAACAATGGCCAACAATGGTAAAGTATAAGACAAACAAATTAAAACTATACAGTAAAGGAAGTCATAATATTACAAAGGGACTGCACATTTTGGCTTGTTTTTCTATCCTGCACATTTATAGCTGATTTCTATGTGCTGTGGTTGTTTTTTATTTAGCTGAATAGGATCTGTGTTCTCCCAGGGATGTCCAATGTCTTGGCAAGGACGCAAAGGTCTGTAAGGCAGGAAGGCTGAGGAACTGGGACTGAGGGCTGATGCATGCACATGTATGTTGAAAAATGTGGTGACTGGAGACCATCTGTGCAATGGGATGCCTTGGTGTTGTGCAGATGAAGCAAAGACATTTCTCTAAGTTCAACACCACATAAATAAGCCTTTGAGCTCCAAGTGCGAGAAAGTCAGCAATAATGAAGTCAGAGAGCAGTTACGGAATCCAAAGGCATATTTCTCTCTCTAACTGAACTTGGTAGCTCTGTGCAAGCTGAATTAAGGTGTCTTTCGTGTTTGCAATTGCCCTGAGTATTCAATTACCAGTCTGCAGGTCTGCAAAGCAGTTGCAATCAAATCTTTCAACCCTCTCATAGAAAGCCAAATATGATCATAGCTGAAACTGAATAAGCTTGGTTTTGCTAAGTTCTGTCCTGACTGATATCATGGGTGTCACTAAGGTTTCTTACACGACACATTCAATGGAGGGGTTCTATCCACCTCCCATAGACTACATTTGTGCTAGTAAGTTGCACAGTACCAAGGAATATTTCTGTTTATTGAAACTAGCTCTGCTTTTGGCATAGGAGGGTTTGTTCATACGGATGTGGGGTCTGCTGGTTGGCCTGGATGTCAAAGAAGGGCTCAAGAAACATTTGATTCACTAGTGTCAACATAGCAATATACTCCATTAAAAAAAAAAAAAAAGAAAAAAAATCTACCTTCCCATTGAGGACAAACCAGTTCTCATTCTGGGCAGAATGCTGTCAATAGAATGGTGGTGGTAGAATTCTTCCTGATATACAACCCAGGATCTCTTTGCATGTATTTCATCATCTTTCACAGTTTAGTAACTACTCCCACAGTACATTTATCTGTGAAATATGGAATCTTATCACAAATTATAAATATGTACCCAACATGCCCGCAGTCCTTTGGAGGATGAACAACTGTCTGACACCTCACAAAACCTAGCAGCAGACAGCATTTGGAGTTTCTGGGCATGCCCAGCAATACAGATCCATGGAGGAATAGATTCCTGCTCCAGTTTCACTCTTTGCACACCCTGACAACAAAAGGTTGTAATTTTAGGGTTGAGTTGGAGTTGCGTGACTTAGATGAGAGCTGCCCAGTGTGTTGTGAATTTGTGGAAGTGTGCTTCAAGACATGCTGGCATGTCGAGCTCTTAAATGAAAAGTGTGTTTTACTGCATGCTCTGGGGGAGCCTTAGAGAAGAGCAGTCAATCTCAATTAATGTGAAAAGAATCTGGCCACACATATATTGAAAAAGGTTTGCTTACTGCCATCAAAGCGCTTCCCAGCTGGATGTTGTTAATAAATAATTGTCTGGTTTCACTTACTGCCTTAAAGTTCAAAATCTTCACGTTTCATGTGTAGTCAGACAAAGTAAAGAGCAGAAAGATCAGAAGATCTGAGTTACCATTCCTGAATATTTCAAGTCATTTTATATAACTTGATGATATGGGAGATAATTGCTTCAGTCATACACAAAAAAAGTCACAGTTCTCCTAGTGCTGCCTGTGCTACAGGGGCCTTTCTTTAAAATTTTCTCCAAAGGTGATTTTGGAAGTTGACACTTGCATCTTTATCAAATATGTCTTGATGTCTCTTTTTCTAAAATTATCTCATAATTAACTGTTAAACATTTTATTTAGGAGATCATCATGCTCATATTAAAAAGCTATTATATTTTTATTTAGTTGATACTCATGCAAACAAACTGTTATAATAATTTCACTTTGGTGCATTTTATTTAGTTGAAGTCTAGTGGTACATGGTACACCTAATCTGTTTCCTTCAACCAGAATAAAATCCAATTAGGAAAAGGGAAGTAATGCAATTAGCATTGGTCCGCTTCATTGCATTTTACACATACAAACATATATTGCATTTATCTTCTAGAACCTGTTTGTTGTGAAAGATGTTTTCTTCACAGTTAAGACATCCAAAGATGCTTAAAAGACTTGGATGCTCAAATCCTGTTTGCTTTTCTCTATTTGCTTCTGCTCACTGGAGAACTTTTCCAGTGGAGAAAAGTCTGGGAAGTGTTTAACAGAGGTCTCATCTCAGAAATGTTGTGCTAATTTCTGTCTGCTCTGAGACTCCAGGAGTTCAGGACATGGAATGAATTTGCACTTGTTTAACGTTTCCACGGTTTTATTCTGAAAGTCTTGAGCAATTTCTCCTTAGTGTGCTGGGACTTTCTTTCTGGCAAGCTGGCTTTCTAGAGGGATATTTAAGAGCAGCCATAAGAGTCATCCTGAATCCACATTTTCACCTCAGTATCTAAGATGGAAATTAAAAGTCAAAGCCCAGTTTTGTGAGCTGAAATGAGAACTCTTGAATGGTTTTGATTTCAGCTCAAATTTCATTTAAATCAGGTCCACTCTTGGGCATTTGAGTTATAAACACTTCTTTATTTGCAGCCTGACTGATCTTTTGAGCAGATGAAAAAGCCTTACGAAAGACAGGCCTTAGCTTAGCTAAATGGTCAAGCAAAATGCCTGTCTTTAAGGTGGCCTTATCTGTACCATTGTAGCTAAGGCTTTTGTGCCAACATGACAAAAGATCATCTTCTGTCTTCTGCAGTTATAGAGCAGTTAGCATGCTTGCCTTGCTAAGGTGTGCTAGGATTCTTCCAGAAAAAAACAAAAAGATGGTAAGAATAACATTAAACAGCAGCAATTCCCTCCAGCCCTGCCCACCATTGCCCTCCCCTGCAAATCCTTCTGATCTTTTAAAACCATGTGATGTAATTTCTGATGAAATATTGCTTTTTTCTATAGCCTGTAGGTGTAGGTCTTTCCACAGAGTTGTCTAGCCTAATTTAGGCAATACATTTGAAGTCAGCAAGGTATAGGTACATGAATATTGAAGGAGAGGGCCCTGCAAATGGGATTCTGAGGACATAGGTGACAGCAAAAATGTGTCAAAAAAGGGCAAGATATGATGTTAGGCTTAATTTATTAAAAATAAAGTGTAGGTCTTATGATCTCACTTATCACTGCACATGGACCCAGCACCTCACCAGCAGGGACACGTTGGAGATTAAATATCTTCTTGAGGTTGGACTGCAGCTCAGACAGAATTTCATTGCACACCCTGAATATTCCTTAACAATGAGATTCATTACAGGCAGCAAGCAGCTTAAGCTAATTAATAGGGATGTGTTCCTGGGCATACAAAGGTAACGACTTGTAATCCTGAGTGGAGATGAGAGGGTTCATAGAATCACAGCCCAGCTTGTGAAGGACCTCAAAAGATCATCTGGTCCTGCATTTCGTGGGAAAGGAAGCCTAGATAAGACTGTGTAGCACCTTGTCCAGCTTCATGTAGAAAGCCTGCAGTGGTGGTACCTCCAGCAAGTCACTGGGACAGTTGTTCCTGCCCCAGTTTGGAGATGGAAACTGCACTCAGATAAAGAGGGGAGACTTGATGTTGTTACCACTTTTAAGATGGTACTCCAGTGGTCAAGGCACTTAGAGCTAAGACATCAGATATTTAGGCTAAATGCTTTTCATGAAAGCACAGCAGTCTTGGAATAAGAGGAGCATCTAATCACAGCATTGAACAAAATCACAGAATAAGTTCAGTCGGAAGGCACCCACAAGGATCATCAAGTCCAGTTTCTAGCCCTTCACAACACCATCCCCAAGAGTCACACCATGTGCCTGAGAGCATTGTCCAAACACTTCTTGAACTCTGTCAGGCTGGTGCTGTGACCACTTCCCTGTGGAGCCTGTTCCAGTGCCCAACCACCCTCTGGGTGAAAGACCTTTTCCTGATATCCAACCTAAACCTCCCCTGGCACAACTTCAGGCCGTTCCCTCAGGTCCTGTCACTGGTCACCACAGAGAAGAGATCAGTGCCTGTCCCTCCTCTTCCCCTCATGAGGAAGTTGTAACTGCAATGAGGTCTTCCCTCAGTCTTCCCAAGACTGACCAGACCAAGTGGCCTCATCCCACTCTCACAGAGCTTCCCCTCAAGTAGTGTTGCCATTCATTTTTAAGTATTGCATCAATCTCTGGCAGGGAGAGTTTATCCATGATCTTGTAGTGTTGATAAGCACATTCCATGGAGAAGGACTATTTTCCTTTGAGTCCAGCTTTGATATGAAGCACCTTTCTTGTCAGTCCCAGGCCACACAAGGCACTAAGGGGCTCTGCTGAGCTCTGCAGAGGCACAGCCCTGGATGAAGCTTGCCATGCCTCGGCAGAACTCCCTGGACAAGAAAGGGTTGTTGTTTACCTGCAAAGACTGGGACACTACTTTCTTGCCTAATTTAAATTTTAAACTCCACTGTCCCATTTTGTATCAGGCCAACAGAATGTATTAATCTACTAAAAGAGATAGCATGCCTAATTTAAAATACACAGATAATAAATAAATAAATGTGTTCTTTGAAAGAAATGAAAGATTTCCTTGGAAATATATGCTCATATAACATATTTTAGCTGTACATGGAAAATCACATTCACCGAACTTGGTCTGCAATTGTTTATATCCTTCCAGTAACAAAGTGCTATTGCTTGGTGAGATTACTTTGCCTGATAGCCAAATATCTGTTTTTTAAGCATTAACAAGGAATTTATCTATTATTCTGGATGAAAAGGTCTGACAGATCAAGGCAGTAAAATTCCTGTCTTGCAGAAAAGAACACAGTTCTGCCTCTGTTAAGAAGCAAGACCAAAATTCATTGCTGATTTCAGTAATAAGCTTCCAGATTTTGCAAAGAGACTATGTTTCACTAAATATTTATCTCAGAAATATGCAGCTAAAGACCAACTGCTTCTTTGCACCAAAAAAGACATCTTATCAGCTCCCTGGTTTTGTTTCCCACCCTACCCCCAAATGTTCCTGCCACAAACATTTGATGTGTGAAGTGAAGCCTGATTTATTTGTGTTCATTCTGACTAATTTTAAGAGCTTTATCATTGCTCTTTATAAAAAATATTAGGAATTTATAGAGCTGTGAGCAAAATACAGGGCCATTTCTTTGTGGTTTAGTATATGAAATGATGTGGTGGTGGTTTCAACTCAGTTCCTTGTTAAGAAAAAGTGCTGTCTCTGAAAACAAGTAAAAAACCTGGCATCTTTTACAAAGACCATATTCAATTTTGGTATCAAGTAATGAAAGAAAAATGATGTTTGAATATGCTCATTTTAATCATACTCCTATATCAGTGTCAGTTTGTAACAACCATGTTCTGTAGAACATTTGATTTTGAAAATATTTATTACTGATTAATGCAAATTTTTATAGTCATTCCAGTTTACCCACAGCCCTTTTTTTATCAAAAGTATTGCTGATAAAAAATGGGAAACAGAAGCACATGATGTATGATCCTGAATTTAATAGTGCACGTTTTGCATGGAGGTCAGTCACCTCAGTATTTACAAATCAGGCCAATATCGAAGTTATAAAACAACTACAAAGCAGATAATTGATTCATCAAAGTTGTGAGTAACTGATTTATATCAATCTGCTTATTTTAACTAAGAAATGATAAACATGACACAAACAGGCAGTAATGGAACTGAATCTATCTGGAAGAAATTCCAAAGTGACAGTTCATGTAGCACAATGAGTTTTTTACACAACAGGGAACAAAACTCCAGTCTGACTTACACACTGGATCTGGCTGAACTGTGAAAGCTGTTTTCTCCTCAGGATAATGTACTGAATTTATACCAATAATAATTCCAAATATAACTAGTCTGGCTATATGATGAAATATCTTGCTTATTCTGATCTTGCTCATTTTCATCTTCCTCGGACAGGTGTCTAACAACGTATACCTGTGAAAATATTTCTAACATCTACATTTATTAAATCAATATATACAACATCACCTCATATCAGTACACTTCTTCAGACAGATTTAGTTTATAGAAATGAATGGAATTGTACTGTTCCCAAATGTATGTTACCCCAAACTGGTACCTGTTCCTATGATTCAACCAGTAATGCCCTATCTATTTTGAACAAGACAATTTTCCTTTGAGAAATGCACACTGAAAATAGTGGTAAATCCTTCAACATGCTGTATGATATTGTAGATTTATTCCTTGTTCCTGTCCTTGAAAGGCTTCTAAGTCGGTTACAGGCCAAGTGCACTGTGCTAAACAGCTGAGTTTGAAGGGTTACAGATATTAAACCTAGACAGAGTAAATCCAATCTCTTTTTGTTTATAATAACTAACTGATGAATGCACCTGTTCATTTTTTGATCAAAACCAGGATCTTGGTGTGTTACTTCATTGTTTCTAAAGAAATTTGCTCAACCAGGGTTTTTGGTTTTTTCTTCTCAAAGCATCCATGCTGTTTTTCTTGTGTCATGAGGCATTTCTTGGGCTACTTCTGTGTTTCCAAGTGAGAAAGCTGAAGAAAATGATGCATAGAATTGGACTCACCACTGACAGGGATCAGTGAAGAAGCAGTCCATTCTCTTTTCTTCAGTCTCTTCTGGTAGAAATGGATGCAGTTCAGGGTGTGGTGCTTTATTTTGCCCTGTGTGCCCCTTGACCCCTGCCTGAGTCTTTAACTTTCACACTGCTCACCAGCTGTCCTCCTTGTGCTTCTTTCCTCACAAACCATTTCCCAGCTGGGGATGGCTAACAGCTGTGGTTAGGGCTGGAAGGGACAGATTCTCCCAGCTCTGAATGTGTATTGAGCTGTGGCTCCATCCTGATGCCAGCCCTTGGAGTGGTGGAGAACACCAGTGGGACTCCAGTGGGATACCAGCTGTGGAGATTTCTATTTCTCTTACACAACAGACAAACACAGAACAAACCCCTCAAACCAGTAGTTGGCACCTCTATCCTTCCCACTATGTATGGCAGAAATGGCAGCAGTAAGTCTGACTTTCAGGCTGTATTTCCAGCAACCCATCCATATTTTTACCTTCCCTTCTTTCAAAGTGCAAGAGTGGGCAGCCTTCAGTCCTCACCTGTGGAAAGGAAAAATACAATTGTAAGAAATCTTGAGTCAGAAGTTGTGACTAGCTGCAAAGCCGCCCTCAGAACGGCTAAATAGTAGCTGACAGGACAGTCCTGGATCAGACATCTTAAAGAGCAAGTGTTTTTTTCACCCAGTATCCGCTAAAAGAAAGTGTTATTCTTGATTAATCATGGTTTAATGTTCTACCAACAGGACACAATGTGTGTGTAGCTTCAAAAAGCTACTTTTCTCAGATTCTTTGCTGTAATCATATGCAGAAGATGTGACATAAAGGTACAGTGTTCCTATGACTCTCTTAAGCCTTATCATATAGCTTTAAATTGAGCCATAGCATATTCCAAATGCTACATGAATAAGCGAGTGCCCACTTGCAAGCAGAATGTTACATGTGTATTGCAGAATCTGGTAAGAAGGAAACATTAGCATCAGCTGAACAATGTTTCAGTGGCTGGCTTTGCTGGAGCTGAGCAAGGGCTCCCATGTTGGGTTGTATCTGACTTGCAGGTACACAAGTTTGCAGTATGATTTTGAGACATTTTGAATTAGAGAGCATGGTCTAAACAGGAGAAAAGCCTGTAGCTCTCTGAAAGAATGATCTGTCAGGGGTTAAAATGTGTTTCTGTGAGTTCCCCCTCACAATGAATGGAGATTAACCACTTCATTTGAAACAATCTCACCTGTCCACAACACCACCAAATCTTTAGTCCCTGTGTTACTAAGTGGAATATACCCCTAAGACCATTCAATGTGTGTTGCCAGTGGGTCCAGATAGCATCCTCACTGTCCCATCAAACATCACTGGGGAACCTCAGGGCTGCCCAGGGCAAAATCTCATCCCTTTGTCCCCAAGCCTAGACGGTCTCTTTTCCCTGAGATTTCCCTGAACATTACTGGTCCCTCATGATCTCAGGAAAACTTCTGGTCCCTGAATCGAATTTTATCATGTCAAAGATGAAGATGAAATAGAGTAAGTTTTGTCAACACTGAAGAGAGACTGTGAGTCATAAAGCACACTTGGCCTTATGTGGGAGCCGACTGCTCAATTCACAGGAAAGCACAAGTTCCAGGAGGAAAACATAAAAGTGTAAAAAAGGGACTATGAAATAAAATCATGTTCTGTTTAGAGACAGGACAAAACGTTTGGCTTAATCTCTGAAACACAGATATGGTTTGCTATTTCCTCTGAACCAGTAAAGTTTATGTGTGCCTGTGGTGGAGATAGTAATTTAGCAGTTTTCTGTCTTGGCCAACTGCAGGGAGCAGAACAACTTCTTGAGAAATTGGTTGTGCCTGCGGCACTCAAGCGTTCCTCTCCTTCCCCCAAAACAACTTTTATGTGAAGACTGGGATTTTGAAAACCATGCAGAGCTGGCCTGACTTTCCTCCTAAATGTCACAGGAAATGCTGGAAACCACTTCTGTTGTTAGCCAGCGACACATACAGGTTTTGGAAATTGTATAACAGCACAAATTTCCACATGAATCAAAACCAAATGCAGTATCCTCAGAAAAGTCTCAAAGGTTAGAATGATCTTGTATTTGAGAGCTGAGCATCACTTAGAGTATGTATAAGGTGGTGCAGACCCTCTCTTCTTCCCAGAATCACAGAAGAGCTGGCAGTCTCTTTCATGCATTGTGGATCAAGTCATGACCGCAGTGACGCTAATGGGAGTCATGCTACTGGCTGAGATGTAGCCAGGATCTTACCCTCTGTGACAAAATTGGAGGTAGTCTGAAGATTCTCTCCGGTTTATTGCCCAGAATTCCATGTAAAGACTTTGTCCTGCTCCATTCTCAGCACATCTTTCCAATCTGCATTTTTCTATGGCTTTTAAGATTTCCTAACGCATCACTTTATGTCTGTTTCTGAATCGTCTGTATATGTATGCGTGTTCTCACAGTCTATTCTGTCAGTGCCTGGAAAGGATTTTGTAAATAAATATGAGAATTACAAACAGGATAAAAAATACTTTAGAAAATAGAGGAGAACTATTCTATTGAAGGATATTTTTGTTTTTTGGTTGTGGCTCATCTGAAAATCACTGATTCTGAGAAGACCACCTACCATGAATGAAAACAGAAGTCTTGAAGGGATTCCTCATTCATCAGGTAGAGAGTCTCAAACTGCTGTTGCAGGTTAAATATATGTATGTGAGTTGGACTGAAATGCAGGAATCAGTCAGGTTATTATTTCCTGAGGAATGACATTTAAAAAAGAGAAGCAAAAAAGTCGAGGAAAAATCTCTTTCTTCTTCCATCATGGTGTGCCTCATTGAAGAGTGAGGAAATTGGGGTTTTGATTTTTCTCGTTCATTTGTTGTAAATTATTATGTGTAATTAGAGAGATTTCTCTGATTCTTCAGGGACAAATGTCATCTATGACACCTATGATCCAAAGCTGGAGTTCATCAGGAACTGCAGTGGTAGGACGAAGAGTAATAGGTTCAAATTGAAACATGGGAAATTTAGGCTTCATATCCAGAAGGAATTCTTTACTGTGAGGGTGGTAAGGCACTGGAACAGGTTGCCCGGAGTCTGTGGATACCTCATTCCTGGTAATATTCAAGGCCAGGCTGGATGGGGCCCTGGGCCACCTGGTCTAGTGGAAGGAGTCCCTGCCTATGGCAGGGGGTTGGAACCAGATGATCTTTAAGGTCCTTTCCAACCTTAACCATTCTCTGTTTCTGTGAGAAATAACTGTTTTGGTTAAGGAAGTGGAGCTTCCCCAAGACACACAGAATTTTTCAAGGATCAGAGTTGTTTGCAAAGTGCCAGCAGCTCAGGTGAATAAAGTCTGATCTTACTCAGAAAGTTGTGATCATTTTTCAAGAACAAGCATTTGTATCTCAAATATATACATGAATATATGGCACCAGGCCACATATGAGGGGATGAAGTGCAAAGACCTATCCACACTCTTGCCAGAGGCAGCATCTGAAGCACATTATGCAGAAGTGCCTGAGAACATGTCTGTTGCTGCTCACATCTCACTGTTCTCTGTTGAAACTAGGATGTACAAGGAGATGAGGACTGTTTATTTCTTGTTGTTTATTTAATTGGACACAGGAGATGTTAAATGCCTCTTTCTCTTGCACAAATTTTAGTCATAATGGCAAACAAATCAGGAAAAGTGTAGTTTGTTGGAGGCTTCTTTCCTGAGTTGGGAGATATGTGAAATTATTTAGGTCACCTCTACCTCAAAAGACTACAGAAAAATTGTGACAGGTAATAGACCATGTAATAGTGTCAATATTCTAAGCCATTAAGGTTTTCTTACTTATGTTTTCAATAGTGTGATACCAAAGACTTCCAGGTGAAATATAATATATATTATTATATATAGCTCATTGTTGTTGTATTAGCTCATTATACTAAGATAATATAATGAGCTAGTGCAACCTGTTATTCACCAGGAATCTGAGGAAGTTAATTAAATGCAGAAATGGTTTGGAAATGTTTGTCAATATTATGCAAAGGGAAAATAATATTTGAAAGAAAGTGTCTTAGTGGTCTTTATATGCATATTTAAAAGAGTCCTAACTGAAAATTAATTTTCTGAGTGAAGAGGAGAGGAAATACTGAAATGTGCTGGCTGAATATCCTGAATGAGAATAATCCTCCTTAGTTTCCTTATTTTCTTCTTATTGATCCCACTTGCTGCAAAGACATAAACCTTCGGCGCCAATGGCGTCCCTCAAGCACTTCCTTTCCTGTTGCCATTTTTGGATCCTGGAATTTGAAGCATTAATGATTGTTTAAAGCACCCTGAAAAAAGTTACAGTTAGACTGTAGATCAAGTCATATATCTCTGAAATGCATTAATCAGTTGGTATTTTGCTTTAGCTAAAAAAAGAGAAATCTTTGTTTGGAGAACTTGTGGTACATTCGAGAATTTTAAATTATAAGCACTAATTTGGTGAGGGAAACTACTTGTTCTGTTGTAATTAGGTTATGTGTGTCAGCTTCCCTTTTCCTACCAAAACCCCTACAGACTGGCCAGTTATCTTTGTTTGCAGGGATTATCACTCTTTTTTCTCTTTTCTTTCTTTTTTTTTTTCTTTCTGAGTGTCCCTAGAAATGGCTGATGAGGAAAAATAGTGGTGGGTCCTGGTGTGCATGTAGAGGGGTGCCAGAGTGCAGTACTGGGGCCAGTGTGCAGGCAGCTGCTTCTAACTGGGAGACCGGGGAATGTGGGAGCCATAGAAATGTGATTATCGCTTCCTCCTTTTCTTCTCCTTCTCCTGCACCACAAACCTCCCCATCTCAGTATCTGCTCTTTTTTTCTTGGTTTTCCTCTCTTACATCTTTATTCTACTCTTCTCCAGCTGGTCTCAGTGTCCTGTGCCTGCTTTCCCTGTTCTGGTTTAATTTTATTTCACCTTGTTCATCCTGGCCCAACAAGCTACCCAGTTATGACTGTGCAGTCCTTATGTGCCACAGAGAAAAATTTAGTAATCATCATGCTAAGACTTTTCTGTTTACTATTTCTCCTAAGATTTGTTAGATATGTGGGAAGACACTGATGACTCTTCTGATTCAATGGTAAACAAAGGACCATTTTTTAACCCAGGTATTTGACATAAGTTGTTCTCACAATACACACGTGCAAAGACTAAATTTTTTGCATCTATGGAGAGCCTGTGGAGTTCCTCTTTAATTTCCTGTGGATTGCTTTAGAGTGACATACTGAGGATTCCCATCATAACATTACCTAGTAACAAAACTATGAGTTGGATGACACCATCAAGGATCCTTAAAAAAGTTAGGTATGTTTAAAGAATGTCAGAAAGTCCACTTGCATATTAAGAGACCATGATGAGGTCTCTCTTTTTCCATAGAAAGCAGTGAAATCTCAGAATCCCAGAATGTCAAATCACAGCTGGTGTCTGGACTCCTTGCACAGCTCGGAAAAAGTGAATCAAACCAGTTTAGCACATCCTTGCCTTCTGTGTCACAGATGAGAGTGTCACTATTTTAAAATTTGTGCAATTAGATAGAAAAGGAGCTGATAATCAGCTCGTGTTAGGCTGGTTATATTGCTACTTGCCAAGACTTTCAAGATATATGGAGAATAATTTTAGAAATGCTATATATGTATGTTGCGCTTAAAATCCTTTGCAAGCCTAAAAGGATGTTTGGAGTTACAATTTAAAAACAGTGGGATTTAGTGCAGCAGGTTTTGGCAAATGGATCATGGCAGTTCCTACAGCCGACAAATTAATGCGGACCCGACAGACTAACGTGTACCATGTGTTTATTTTGGCAGCAAATATGGAAAAATCATTTGGAGAAAATTTGTATTATTCAACTCATTCCTATTTTTGTTTTGTTTTGTGTTTTTTCCTTCCTTTAATTGAAATCACAAAGGTAAGGTTCAGAAAATCTTTCTGAATGCTGCCATATTTATCATGTTATGTGAAACTAACGATACCATTGCATGATTTTTTATGCATTAGGCTATATGATCATACTAATTAACTCAACTACTAAAATGAAACAAGACCCCTCCCCCCCCGCCCCATCACAACTTGTAGGCAAATAGAGCAGGTACCTGTCAGACCAGAAGATGCCCTGCAATATTTCATGGTTTTACACTCATTTGCAATTTGAAGCTTCTGAGCGTCTGATTTATGAAAATCCAGACATATCTGTTTTCAAGACAGTTTATGAAAGAGTAATAGTGTTTTTCACTGAAGTATTATCAAACTCTTTAACTAAGTGTTATGGAGAGCAAAGTATGCTAATCATAAATTGTTTATTGTAAGTCATAGGTTTACAAATTTCATTATAATCAGCTGCACAAGTTATGGCCCTGCATGACTTAAAGGATGAGAAGGACAAGGCAATTCCATGCCTGGATGGAATTTGTATGTTCACTGTGTCTTTTTTGAACCTTGTAAACCCTTGTTGCACACTCATTTTTGTACTCAGAAAATGCTGAAAAAAGCCATCTGCCCATTTTCAATAGCACCTTAATTGTTTTTTCCCTTTTTGACTCGTTTTCCTTTCTTTTCACTTCTTTTCCTTCCTCCTTCCCTCCCTCCCTTCTTCCATTTACTTATTAAAACAACCTAGGTGAGATGTAAATGCAATATCCCTAGCAACATCAGTTCTCTCTTTTCTACATGTTGGCATAGAGCAGTACTTTGTACCTCCCCAAACTGCCTCAATTCTTTTCTGACCATGTCTACATACCACAGAAGCTACAAGGCTATTCTTGTACACGAGTGTTTAAATTAAACTGGATGTGTCTCAGGAAAAAAATAAAAATGTTCCAACGCAATTGTGAAAATGAGCTAATTTTATATATGGCATTCTATGAATTTGTACCAGTTCTGTTTGGCTGGAAGTAGATTTCATGGCATTAATGCTTTTCGGTCCTAAGATTTCTGACAGATGATATCTTGTTGGGTTTCCCAAACCCTGCTGGGCTTCTTTTTTTCTTTTTCTTTTTTCTTCGTTCCTTTAAAAGTTCTGATTACAAACAGTGAATAAATAACTAGTCTTTTCCATCTGCAGAGAATTTGAAATTGGATTTCATTAGTGATTGGGAAAGTATGTTGTGGAAACTTGGGGAGAAGTGAGGGGAGGAGAGTGACCTTCAATGACTATCAGCCCTGCATTCTTTTCCTTGTGCCCTCTTTCCTCTAAGCCCATCAGCTGGCAGCATCTGTAGAGACACTGTCATGCCATCGTTCATTTGGATTCCTACACCCGTGTCCTTCTTCTCCCACCCTCAAGGATGGAGAGGGTTTCTAGTGTCAGAAGGGGTATAGTCCCTCCTTTTCCTGGGAATACCTGATGGAGTGAAGGGTCAGTAAGGGGTGCTTTGGGAAAGATTCTGAAAAATTAGCTGAGTGTAAAGCAGGGTTTTGCCCCACAGCTTTCACCTCATCAACCACTCTCAGATCATGGTGTTCATTACAGTTTCTACTTTTATAGTATTCTGGTTGTTTTATTTCCTTTTTGACTTGAGTAGCATGATGGTGGGAAGTAAGTTCTTGTCAGGTACAATGAAGGTGGGAAGTAAGTTCTTGTCAGGTACAATGAAACACTCACCTGACTGTGACACCATTGTTAGAACGACTAAATCCATGAAGAGCAAGAAGACTCAAGTCATGGTGGCATCCAGTATTTTACTTGCATTGAGTTTGAAGCAGAGAGCCATGACAGAAATGCAGATCAATATCCAAGAGTGCCTCTGTTTACCAGAGAAAGAACAGCCTTTCCTGAAAATCATGGTGGCTGCTTGAGAGCTATCCCTGTGCCAGGAGATGTCTGAAGACATTAATTTCAGAAGGCTGGTTTCAGTCAAACCTTTCACAATCTTGCTTAATTTAATTTCCTTTTGTTTAATATAATTTCCCCCCCCTTAATTTAATTTCCTATGTTGTGTTTAATAGAAGATGAAAAGTAAAAATTGAAAGAAAATATCAAGAACAGGGATGAAAGGAAGACATTTCCAAACATATATCCATGCTGTTAAGATTTAGGTAAGCTATAACTGACATATTTGATAAGACTAAGGACAGAAAAATGCCATTTTTTATATCTCTATTTTCGTGTTTCTGGCTATGAATTTAGATAGCTCAATACCAAGATCTGTGCTTAATGGAGATATGAAAGAAATGCAAATGTCTTGTCCTGTAAATCATATAGCTTTATCTCTGACTAATAAATAAGTGTCATGGACACATCCCACAGGGAAAGAAATTATATTACTGTTTGTGCCTAACTCATTGTCTTGGCTGCTCCGGTAGGTGTTGGGACAGTGCTGGTGGCAAAAAAGCGAGAAAAGTGAAAAGTGTCCCTTTCAGCAATGCTCTGAGAGGCAAAACCATACCAAAGCCAACCAAAGAACATTCTTATTTGTTAACACAGTAAGACAATAGTTATAAAGAAAAAACAAACAAACAAACAAAAAACCTCCCCTCACTTCATTATTTCTTATAGGTGTTAGAAAATGCTTAGACTTCAACAGAAGGATAAACAGAAGGATAAACACAGTAAGATATTTAAGATATTTAAAATATCTGATTTTAGAAAGGATCTTGTATTCCTCAGAAGCCAATGGATTTGCAATACTAAAAAGCGAAAAATTAGTTCTGGTCACTAGTTGGTTTTCAGCTGTTAATTTTCCCATCCCCTTTGGCATGTTTAGCCCATGCATTGGTACGTAATTAAAATACTCTTAAATGTCAATTAACAGCTGTCTGTAGTAAATGCTTGAAACATTACAAGTATCAGGGGCTGTTTCATAGACCTTATTGCCTGTGACCATAAGGCTTATGGGAGTGCTTAGAGGAATTTTTGTCCTTAATTTTTATTTTGTAGCCTGGCCACAACACTGGCCAATTAATTGAGGCTCATAAAAATTAAGACCTCTTTAAGGTCTTGGTTAGAATTATTTGGGGAAATCTCATTAAAACCACTCTTCTTCTGCTGAAATCAAACCTGCTGCACCAACTTGGACCAGTTTTTTCTTTAGGAAGTAGTTAATTGAAAAAAATATATTCTTAATCCCTGGCTTAAATCTTTTTCAAACAGTTTGGAGAGAGGAAATATACTGCTGTAAAAAAAAAAAAATTGGCAACAATAAATATCTGCGCTCTTGTGTTCAGGAAATTGTTCTTGTCTCTGAAAAGGAGGATGACAATTTGGAATGCAGTTGGAAGGGTATAGATTATTCAATAATTGAAAAGACTGTGAATATACAAAAAGCTATTCATGCTGCCATTTGTGACAAAAATAATTGGCTGAGGAAAAGTATGTCTTGGCATTAAAGAGCTCTTCATAATATATATGAAATTGTTTCTAGGAATTCAGAATAACTGACTGCACAAATAAAGGTTCAAAAGTCTGAGATGAGTAGAAAATGTTAGGAACTATTGAGATACCTTCTGAGCATATGTTTGTGCATGTTCCTCCTGATAATATTTTCATGCTGTTACAGATGGAGGGGAGCATCTGCTAAGCACACAAGAAGCAAAAAATGTCTGGTGTTGACAAGTTCACCCAAGACAATTAAGGATAAGTTATTGCTTTAACAACATATCCCCAAATGAAGGGCAGGGCAGAATTACATCACCTAAAGAGGAGCATTGCAAAATTTCTGAAAGCACAACCCCTGAGGGCATTTCTCCCTGGGTAGGAAGATTGGTACAAGAGTTTCTCTTGTGACTTGGTGGTCCAGATTCCCTGGCATATGTAGGTCTGTGTGAGTTGTGTCCCAAGAAAGTGAAGAAGCTGTTTTTCTGAATGGCTCTTGTGAAAATGTGTGAAGTGAATGGCAGCAGCTGTTTTGCCAAGGCACAGCAGGTTCATAGCTGGCAGAAGATTATATGACAATTTGACAGCCTACTCATAACCTTTTATGTGTACAAACATTGCAGAGGGCCAGATTCTCAGCTGATATCAGTCTACACATTTATATGTCTCCATTCAACATCTTAGTCTTGCATTCAGTGTAGACTGTCTTAACGTTTTTGTTTTCATTTCCAGGGTTTAGTTCATTGTTTGTAGCCAGACCTGATATGCCCTTCCAGTTTTTCCTCTTTCGCTACCTTAGCTTTCAGTTGATTTTCCAGTTGAAGAATATGCTGGAACAAGCAGACCTGAATTGCAAGTGGGTTTGAGCAGCCTGGAAATGTGAAAAACATCTGGTCTGCAATTAAGGAGTGTTTGAGCTTGTCCACGGACATCAAGTTTTGCTTTTCTAACTCGGGCTGGTTGCCACATGATCCACACATGAGTGGCTATAAAAAAGAAACAAGAAAAGAAGGGCTAAATGGAATATTGTCTCAAAAATCTTTGGGAACTCTAGTGAAGTGACATGACTGCCAAGAAAGCTTTATTAAATAGCCATTAAAATTTAAAAAGAAAGTTCTTTTAAGAGTCTCAACCCCAGTCAACTTTGTGGACTTGGCATACATTCTAGAAGTTCAGGGTTTCTATTAGTTCTTTAATTCTGCTCTATAGCCACTGTTTGACTTTAGAGCCAAAGGCCTATCTGCTTGCTCAAGAATAAGTAGCTCCAACTTGTATCTGAAGAGTTACCAAAAGATTTCTCTCTGGTTTGGCAATTTTATGCCCTTTGGTAAAAGACATAAAATGCAGTTCTCTACCACATCTTCAGCATAAAATAGACTGTCTGGCTTTTTATTTGGTGATATGTTGCCACAGTAATGTTGCCCCTAGGACTCGGTGCAATATTGGGGTGGTTTGCTGTGCAATCTCTGCTTTACTTGTTTGTTTTTTTCTTTTATTAAGGATGAACTAAAAGCTCAAATTTGCCATCACAAAGCCTAATGGTAGGCACCTCAAATGAAGCTGTGTCCACTGCTATGCTTAAAGCACTTAGAAAAAATACATTTTGAAAGCCCTTCACTTGAGAGACTAACAGATCAGCTTGGGTAACCTTACTCTGGAAGTTTTTTATAGTGTTTCTGCCTCCAGCTGTCCACCTCATGCTTATGCCAGAAACTATTAAATGATGCTTCTTTTTTTTGGCTGAACTGGTTGACGCCACATTATGTTTTTCCCCACTCCTTATTTGACAGTAGGATGATAAATGCTGGTAGGGTGGCAGAGCAAACAGCTAGGGGCTTTATCATGTTAAATTGCTTCAGTATATAAAATTCGTCAGACTTCCAAATACTATAATTTTCTCTTCCACGAAGCCTTCCTCATCTGCTGCAGAAAGAGGGTGCTATCTACCTAGTCAGTTAAAATGGCATTCCTTTTCAGAAATTCCTTGAATAATTAATTTTTTAGCTCGAAGCAAACTTTTGTGGTTTTTGTTTGTTTTAACTCAAAAAAAAGAGAAATCAGCAAAGTACCAGACCTGCCTGAATAGCAACAGTACTTGCTAGTGTGACTCAAAAGTTCACATCAGGGTCCTGTACATGTGGAACAGTAGAAGCAGGAAATCCTTCCTAAAACACATCTGATGGATTTCTGGTAGCTGAACAAAACCAACCCTCAGTGTAACCTAACCTTTCCAAACTCTACGAATTGCTTTGAAACTGTATTCTAAAAAGTATATTTGCAATTACACATGGGCATGACTCCACAGGAAGCCTTTTTTTCCCTTCTTCATTAACAATTCTGATCCAGCAGCAGAAACTGGCTTAATTTGGCATCGAGTTTTTCCTGCTACTATTCTCTCTATTCTGTCATCCCATGATCTCAGCTTCCCAGGAAGACAGGGCATGGTGCAATTTGTCAGAACAAAACAACATGGATTTCAGTTTTCCAGGCTAAAATTCACTGCAGTTCAGTAGTTCCTACATTAGAGGTGAATGAAGTAGAGGTGGGCATAGTATTACACAGCATAGCATTGGAAAACAGTCAAAATCCTAAAATAAGCTGCTCCCTGACTTGCATGGGAACACAAGTCAGGGCTAAGTACTGAAACTTTAGCACGTCAATTCTGTTTTGATGCTCCACAGGTTTTGATTGGCTCAGTGTAGAAAAGCTAACTTGCAGTGGTTTTGTATACCTAGACTTACCTACTCCTTGTTTACACAGCAAAACAAAGGCATTTTTGCTGCATGAACTGGAGCGTAAGCCCTCTCGGCACCAAGGGTACCACTTGTCATCTGCTGCCAGAGTTGACATCTAGCCTAGTCTTCATTGCTATCATGATCTCTGGGAGTTTAGTTTTGATTGGTTTTGTTCCATAATAGAGTTGCCAAGTATGGAAAAATAGAGGCGTTTTGTTGCTCAGACCTGTCCCAAGGAAATTTAATCTAGTTCTGACAGCATCATTTTGTGGGATTCATCTCACCTAATTTTAGCTATTTAATAGTTAGGCAGCAAGTTGAACTAGTTAACAGTCGCCGGAGGGGTATGGCTGTGTCCAGAGAATGGCTTGTCCTGGCCTGTGTCTGCAGTGAATCATTTTCTGTAGGCAGCCATCTCTTCCTGTTGGCTGTTGAGGAGTCTAGATGACCAGCTTAGATGATAACTGTAACTTTCTGGTAGCAGAAGTTGGGTAAGAGGGATCACTCCAAATAATTTTTATCTATACAAGGCCACATTCCCGTCTCAAGGTACATTGTATGTAGTCAATGCTTGACATGCAATGTCTACAGAAGTGTCTGCAGGAGCTGTGAACACAGAGTTTCATACTCTCTTCAAGCCTTTTTCAGCCTGGCCAGAGAACAGGGTGTGTCTTATGTTTTAATTCTCCTTGTTTGGTGTAATTAACCTTAAGCTGCCTTTTCCCAATGCGTCATTACAAAGCACACACAAAAGGGAATGATATCACTGCTCGTCATTCATGCTTATACAGAGCTTTGCAAGCCACAGAGAGCTAAATACATATTTAGACCATCAAGAATTACAGTTCTCGGTGTTGTGCATCTTGTCATTCTAGCTGTAAATAAGAAGAGGGCAGTTTTTGCCTCAGGGAATTAAAGCAATTTGACAATAGATGTCTAAAATATTCTGGAGGTGACCAAGCTCTGAAATGGACCAACGGTATTGAGCAGATTCATACCAGGCCTAAATTTAATGTTAGGTGCCTAATACCAGGCTGGCTCAATTATTGTGATTCACAATGTTTTCCTGTAACACATAAAGAAAGAACCAAACTAATGTTTGGAGAAGCCTGACTTCTCCAAACTTGTTAGATATGTAGTTTATTTCTGTTCTGAGGAGATGAGGGAAAAAAACCTTAACAATCCCCCACCTTTGCATATAATGCTTCTGTTCATCAACAAGCAATAATTTCTCCATTGCTTCAGTGATCTTTTGTCATGCTTTCTTTTTCCCATCCAGCTAACTCAGATGCTGAACAGGGGAAAGTTTAATTCCTTCTTGGCTCTGAGTATTTTTTTCATCAAAACTTTCTAATGCATGAAAGGATTTGGTTTGAAAACACCAATTTTTTTAGGCAGCTAACAAAGATGTCTTTTTTCTCTACTTTTTCTTGGAATTGTTTCTTAGGAAAAAAAATCACAGAGGGGGGTTAATTTTTTAAATAAAAACTGCTACTTGTAAGAGACCTTTGCATGCTTAAAAAATTGAAAGAAATATTGAGACTTTTGATACACTACAAAGATAATGCCCTTCACATGAAAATTATTGTAGAGCACTGAAACGCCCTGTAGTCTTTGTGTCGTGATAATCTACAGTATAAAACTAAGCAGTCATAAAAGTAACCATTTAAGCAAAAGGTTGCTATTTCATCTGGCAGTATAGCTGTTATAATAACAGCATATCTGAGACATGAGAGACTTTAAGAAAAGGGTAGACAAAAAGAACTTTAAAGCATCTGGTGTCTGTTTGCACTAAGCTATTAAATCACCTCTTATTTCAGACCAAGGCATACATTTAAATTTCCATCCAAATTCTAATCCAGTGGCTTTAAGGTAAGGTAGTATCTGCTGCTGAACTGGATCTGCTTTTGGATTAAGGTTCCAGCAATGCTTTTTTCTTAATTGTGCCAAGCCACTTGGCAAACTGTGTGCATACAGATGCAGGGTACAGAAGTCTCTCTTCTGCTTCGGGTTAATATATATTTTTATCTTTCTCCTGCTGGTGACACAAGATCTATGGAGAAAAATCTGTTTTAGAGAATACACTATCATTGTGACACTATAGTGTGATATATTAGTAGAATAATGCCATACTTTAAAATGATTCATACATAAATACGCAGTTAAACACTCTGCCAGACTACACACCCAAAGGGTTGATATTCACTATGCCTAATTTAGGCACTTTTTCTTGGGCCTTCAGTTCAATGCTTGCTCCCTCTGTATAGTGAAGCATGATAGGCATTTCTAAAGGCTAATTTCAGGGGAAGAAAATTGATTTCTAGAGGTGTCCCCATCAACAGTAAGAACAGTCTGTATTGTTGCAGGCCTTAACCAGGATGAATCTAATTTAAAAGGCATTTTTAGCTCACACTTTGAAAAATGTGAACCCTCTCTGAAAGGAAACAGGAAACATGATTACCCAGGATTTGGAGAATTCTGAGGTGCTTAATGACATTTTTTCTTCTGTTTTCTTCACCATGTGCTCCAGTCACACTGCCCAAGGCACAGAAACAAAAACAGAATAAAGAGCTATCTGCAGTAGGAAAAAATCAGGTTCAGGAACATATAAGGAAGCTGAACATGCACAAGTCCATGGGACCTGATGAGATGCATCTGTGGGTCCTGAAGCATCTGGGGAATTAAGTGGTTAAGCCAATATCCATCATATTTGAGAAGCCATGGCAGTCCAATGAAGTTCCACTGGAAAGGGAAAACAATCTCAATTTTTAAAAAGGGAAATAAGGAAGACCTAGAAAACTGCAGGCTGGTCAGTCTCATCTCGGTGCTGGGCAAAATCATGGAGTATCTCCTGGAAATTTGACCAGCAGATTGAGGCAGGTGATTCTCCCCCTCTACACCACTCTCGTGAGATGCCCACCAGTGCTGCATCCAGCTTTGAGGCACCCAACATAAGAGGGATGTGGACCTGTTGGAGTGAGTCCAGAGAAGGGCCATGAAGATGATCAAAGGTCTGGAGCACGTTTTCTATGAACACTGAGAGAGCTGGGGTTGTTCAGTCTGGAGAAGAGAAGACTCCAGGGAGATCTTGTAGCAGCCTCCCAGTGTGCAAAGGGGGCCTGCAAGAGAATTGGAGAGGGACTTTTTATAAGGGCATGCAGTGATGGGGCAAGGGGTCTATTTGATGGCTTCAAACTGAGAATAGGTTTAGGTTAGATATAAGGGAGAAGTTCTTTCCTGTGCGGATGGTGAGGCACTGGAACAGGTTGTCCAGGGAAGTTGTGGGTTCCACATCCCTGGCAGTGTTCAAGGCCAGGTTGGATGAGGCTTTGAGAAACCTGCTCTAGTGGAAGGTGTCCCTGCTCATGGTATGGGATTGGAACTAGATAATCTTTAGGATTCCTTCCAACCCAAACTTCTACGTTCCTGTGATTGCATTATTATCTGATTATCTGTATGAGAACAAAATCTTAGAGTGCAATGCAATGACTATCTCTATAAATAAAAAAAGATGACTGAAACAGTAGATCTGAGGACTTATGTGCAAACCTTATTTCTGCTCTGGAATATTCAGAGGTTTTGTTTTGGTCCTCTACCTTATAAGAGTTTTGTTGATATTCAATACATAATATTTGATGAAACTGTCCTCCAGGGGCTGAAAACAATTTATATCAATGTATGCCTTTACCATCCATCTATAAAAGAGGAAGTTTCTAAGTTAGGAAGGTTCTACCAAACTACTTTATAGCCAAGACCTTTTATTCTTAGGAGCGTTAGCTTCCCCACCTGGTGGGAAGAAAAGAAAGCTTGCATAGCTTGTACCATCTTTGAAGTATAAACCTAGACAAATAAGGACTTGTCTTGTTCTTTCAGGTTATGTGCATGCAAAAAGAGAGAGTGACAGATGGATGATAACATTGCCATGGATGGATGATTACAATTCCATTGTATTTGTACATTGTGGTTATAAATAGGATCAAACTTATAAAGTTTTATTAAATGTGGAATCTCCCTATCGAGCAATAGATTTCCCTGATCCCTCTAATTCTATTTTGAAGCAAATAAAATTTAGCTATAAAACTTTCAGGACACAATCTTCTGATCTATATTTCCCTTTGCCTTCCTGCTGGCACAGAGAAGATCTATACAGTCAGGATACTTTACCTACTGGGGGTTTGATCAAGCCACTATAAAACTGCTGCCAATAAATCCAGTCATTTATGTAACTCAAAACATTCTGTCACGCAAAAAAAATTGACTGCTGAGCACCAGAATTTCTAAAATATTCCTACACAATGGATCATGGATTTCCCCATGTCACTTATTTTGCCATTTCAGTGCAATAGCATATGTCCCCATACAATTTTGTAATGTGGCCAATATGCTTGCTTTTCATGATGAAAACCAAGAAGGCAGCAAATGATCTGCAACACTGACACACAAACTGTATTTTTTGTTTTACTTCTGAGTTTAGATTAATTATTTTATTTTTTTTTTTTATTTTGCTGGTTAATTGCTCTCCTCTGAATATCCATATTTAATGAAAAGTTTTGAACAACTCTTTGGTGATGGCATGTTCTTGAATGTTCCTAAATAACAAGTGTCACAACATAATCGATTTAATTTTTAAGCCAGAGATGGTGTTTATGAAAAAAAAAAATCTAAATCTAGTATTCTGCAAAAAACATTAAGAGAAAACAAACTTAAGGTCTAATTGTTCCTGGCAAGCAAAATTATGTCAGAAGTTAATTTGGCCAAAACAGAAAGCTGGGTCTCAGCTGTGAACATGGAAATGGGTTTGAGTGTTTACTGATGAAACTCTTACCAGGTTTGAGATGAACGGGAAAAACTGAAGGCAATGAGAAATGGCTAAAAGTGACCCAAACCATGACTCTCTCCACCTCCATGTGCGTAAGCATGTGCTTTTGTGGTTTTATGTGAAAATAACTATGTAGCTTTGGTCTTTGGACTTTTGGAAGCATAATGTTTTAATATTGATGTGGCCCAATTAAGTATGTAGCTACATATAGAGCAGTAAAATAGCTGTGACATTTTTTTTAGGCAGAAAAGATTGATTAAAGATACAGATGGTCTGCTTAAGTCCTCTGCTGTGTTGCAGTATGCTTTATTGACCATTCTGATTTTCACAGGGTTTTTTCATTGCATATGGCATACTTCTTATTTTTTAAACTTCTACTAAAATTCTTGATAATTAAAAATTACGGTACAGATCCTCTGTTACAGGACATTTGGAAAAACTAACAAGAGCAAGTTAAATACGTGAATTCAAACCATATTACATGACTGTGTGGACACTTGATCTGGTAATTAAAATGTCATTCATTCAATTTAACTTAAGTCACTTCCAAACCAAATACAAATAAATCATATTAAAGCCATCAGTTCAGCAGGAGGAGATCCACAAAGAGTTTCGGGCAGATCAGCAAGTCCACGTAGAAACCCTATTCAGCTAAATTTTTATCATGCCTGGAATTTACAGCTACAACAATTGCAAATATAACCCCAGCTGATCTAAATATTCCCTTTCCTTACCCTGAAAATCAGGTAAAAGAAAGGTTAGCATAAAAATTTTGATTCAGCTGGTAACTCTTTAATGTTTTTGAAAGTCTTTTGGCTATGCAACTTCCAAACACTCTAGTCCATTGCCTACCCCAAGCACAGCAGACAAAGAGAAGATGGAATTAATACTCAATTTTCAGAACATTTGCAGAGTTAATGCAGAATATAAGTGCTATTTAGCAGAGTTTGGTTGATTTTTTTGTGGAGGCTTTTTTTTTTTTTTTTTTTTTTTTCATGTTTGAGCAGAAAATGAGCCCTTCCAGGCTGAATGAGCTCACTGTATAATTTATCAGGGTGTATGGATGCTGCAATGTGGACTTCTCCTGAGGCCCATTACTTCCTGATCTCTGCTATCAGATCAGATTTATGGCATGGATAAAGAGGAATTTGGGTCCATTTAAGGTTTACTGCTTATTGACCACTAAAACTGCTAAAGTGATTTCTAGCAGCAGACAACATTATATTGGAGATCAGGATTTTGCAGGGCCTTTTTATCTCAGGAAGTGTTGATCCTTCTTAAGGCCAACCAGCTTTCTGGTTCTCTGCTGCAGAGCAAAGACCTTTCCTGTCTCCAGCAGGGCTTTCTAGTTGAAACTCATGCCTGAAGACACTACAAGTGCACAAACCAGTTTACTAACACATGCTAATCCTAAAGTAAAAGTAATCAAAAGATTCAGCTGAGTTCTTTCTGCTTTAAATTCAGCAGTCCTTGGAGGCTGCCAGTCAGGCTCAATGGAAACAAGGTTGGTGGACACAGTGGAGTTATATCACAACTTTATGTGTTTCTTTTGTATTTCCTTCAAAAGGGCACAATGGCCATTTTTTCTTAGTCCATAAGTGGGCAATTGCACTTTCTGCTCTTGTAAAGGAGGACTTTTTTCTGCTCACATTTGTTGGTTTTTAGCTTTAGCTTCTTTCACTAGTTTAGCTTCACGAATCATTCACAGATTTATGCTTTTAATGTCTTTGTGCCATTTTGGTATTCACATCCATGCAAATTCTATACAGAATTTAGGGTTAAAAACAAAAATCTTGGAAACAATTTCATTTCTGCACTGACAGATCTCTACCTTCAGCACATTACTATTATGAAGTGAAGGCTGATAGTATATATAGTATATTTTGAATAGTTTTTAATTTAACAACTTCCTCATGGCATATATCAAAAGCTTAGGTGGAGGGAGTGGTTTTGAGTCAGATGAGCACCAAAATACCTAAATGCTTTGAGTTTTCCAAACTAGGCTGAAAAACAAGCTTTCCAGCGTATTTCTACTTCAGTTTGGCCTGGAAATACTGCATCATCAGCACTGGAACAATATTTCACTACTCCATCCTATCAATGGGAGGGCACCTCTTGTCAAAACTAGCACTGGCTAGGCCTAGATAATTCCCCAGCACTGTTAAGGGAAGTAGAGAGAATGTACTCTAAAAGTAATAAAAAAGTGAGGGAAGCTCTCTGAAGATGGAAAAATGAATGCATTTTTAGTATCAGTGGGCAACATTTCCAAAAGCAGTCAAGCAACTTCAAAATGTAATCATTAAGGTGATTTTGAAAATGTTAGCCAGTACCAACAAAGTTACAGTCTTTCTGTTGTTTCTGAGTTCTGAGTATTTTGCTATTTACATTTTGCTCCAGAAAGCATAAAACAACTAGTAGAAAGTTAAACATCAATTAAAACTAGAAACTATTTTGCTCAGGTTAAGGTCTAGTTTTTGAAAACTATTCAGTCTACTGAAAACAGGACACTCCTATTTAAAAATTGTCTAACCCTCCTTTTAGAGTTCAAAATGGTAAAAAATGGGTGAATGTCTCAAAAATCAGCTCATTCCCACTTGAATCAGGTTTCTTCTGGTATTGTATGAGCTAATGCCGTGGTTATCTTTTTCACTAAATGAGTTTGGGATGTTGGTTTCATCAGCAAGAGATTCTAATTCTGGAGGAGTATGTTTTTAAAGAGATCTTCCATCAAGAGTTTTCCTATCGGATATACTAGCAAGAGTCAAAATCTGTGTCCTCAAAAGACTGGCTCATGAAAATAAGAGAAATAGTACCAGTTCCTTGGTTATAATATTTAGTCTTCCACTAGTTTATACTCCGCCATATAAAGGCAATTTAAAATTGGTGCTGGTTTTGCTGTAGCTGTGATGGTTCAGAAGATGTTTCACAGGTATTTCAGCTGTCAAGCAACTTATGGTGGAGAGGCTGAACATATATGTATATGTCCAGAGAGAGAGACTTTTCTATCCATATTTAATCTGTTAGTGATTATGCTTAGGAAGCTTGCTTCCTGCTATCCCCTGACATCCTGATCTCTTGGCTAAAAGATGCTGTTTGGGGATTTCTTCACAATTGATTAGAGTTGTTTGGGAAAGCTGTAGTACGATAACTGTGCCAAAGACTGTCCTTAGAGGTGACATTCCATTGGCCTGAAGGAGTCTGTTTGTTGTTCTCTCAAAGAGAACCGTCAATACTAGCACAAAGATTTCTTGCTGTGGTGGTAACCGTAGTTTACCAGTTTTTTTGCAGACACAGTTGTATCACGTAGGACTGACTTTTTCACATTTGTAGCTGCTTCATTTATACTTAACAAATGTTTCACACCTGTTTATTCACCAAAATCTTAATTTCTTATCTTTTCCATCATCCCTTTCCTTGAACTCTGTAGTGGACACTATATCCCTGTGCCAGATACCACTGCAGGAATAAAGAGCACAAGACTTTGCAAATGCCAATAATGCAAGTAAAGATTCATGAAGATAATCATAGCATCTCAGTGCTTGAGAGAAATACCACTTCATATGTAGCACAAACCCATTCTTGTTTTTTCCCTCTTTTATGTGTACTATGATACACACTATAATTATGTAAGAATTTAGATGTTTTTTAATCTTTCTACTTCTTCTTTTTGGGCATGGATCTATCCCAAAGCAGCAAGTCCTGTATGTAATCAAGAAGGAACTGAGATAAAGGGCTGTTCTGCCATCTTGGGAAACAAATAATAGTCTCACAGCATAGTTTTTAACCAGTTTCCTTTGAAACTGGAGATCATACAATGATGCAAATCTAGTTAATCTACTGACCAAAAACAATGGGATAATTAATGGAATGCTTCAGCTTTGAAATTGAATTCTCATGATCTAAGAGTTATGAGTTGGATGGCAATCACTATTTGAACTGTTTGAAGGATTTGGATATAATTTTCACCCCATAAGTCATGGAGGATGTCATTACAGAGCTGTCACATAACTACAGAGAGTTTGCTCAGGGATAGATGTTTCACAAAACTGAAAGAAACTAAATATTTTTTTCATTTTATTATGTATCTTTGTTGTTTGGAATTTTCTTAATCAAAGTGTTTAGAGGTTCTAAGGCAGAGTTTAAGTGCATTTGGAAAGTATATTTCTTTTCAGGTTACATGAGAAAGCACTAGAGCAATTGATCCACTTCTTTCTGGACAAGGCAAAGCACATGAAAAAGTGCGAGATTTTTTTTGTATGTGCAAATGCCTCTGCATTCTGCAATTATCATCTCTTGCAACAAAGTAAAACCAGAATATTTCTCATTAAAACTTCAGGGTTTTTCCACCATTCTTGTTCAGGGAAAATGCTTAAAAGAAAATGCAAATGTAGTGGTTGATGTAATTTATATTCTCTTAAAGAACTCTGTGCACAACCAGGTTGATACAAATCACTCAGCTTTAATGAGCTTCAGATCAGGCATGTAGATAAAAATTTCAATACTTATCACTACCTTAATTGTATATTTATTTTGATAATACACACGTCACCCCAGGGGTGTGGTAACTAAGGTCAAGTTTATTTTTGGATCACTTTCCTTATAAGCTGATGGATAGTAAGGCATTCCTCATATGGGTGCAGTTAGCCTGGCACTGTTCTGCCATAGAAACACACCCTTCCCTAAAAAAAGGACAGTTTGATGGTATAACTGTCTTAAGACTAGGAATTTCTGTCAGCATAGTTGTGCCAACCATGAATCAATCCAATACATGAGTGTCAAAAGTCTGAAAGGGGAAGCAGACCTCAAGAATTGTGCAATATGGTCCCTGTGCTGAGAATGATGAATATCACTAACACCCTGGGAAGATGTATGAAATGTATACACATTATTTCAGATCATTGCCTGTTCCATTTCCATATCCAGTGCCTCTCCCAAATGACTCGCTCAGTGTAATAAAATAAATGTATTATATTTATCTGATGTTTTCTCTACTATTCTCAACCACCTCCCTATCTTGTATTCTTTCATCTGTACGACTCATCTTTTTTCCTTTAAAAAAACAAGCATGTCAGGGCATTCAGGATATAGTAGAGAAAGTAAGAACCTGGTGAATTTGTTTGATCTCTTTTCCAGGCATTCTGTTGGATTAAAAAAAAAGAAATAGAAAGCAATTCCTCAAGTGGAATATGAATGGACATGTCTGGAAACTTGAGAAAATTAGGTTGACAATGCCATTATTCATTTTCTAGTGGGATTTCAGATACATTTGCTGCATTTGGTCATGAAAATTTGTATTGATGCAATATGCTACCTAGGAACCTCAGTCACAGTTCAGAGCACAGTTCACAGAGGCAAATAGAAAAGTATTTTGTGTCCTAAGGAGTTTACAATCTGAATGGAAAATCAGATAGAATACAGATAAAATCAAACAGTGGAGAACACAAGGTAACTAGTAATCAGGTCTTTTGCAATGTCAAAACAGATATAGGGAAACCTGTCTTGTGAGAGAGAGGAAAGTGAAAAGAGCTAGGCTTATTTTGTCTGCCAAAGTTAAGGTTGAATGTAGTATTCAAAGATACATTTTGGTCATAGGTAAACATCAGGGAAAGTGAAGAGCTATTGAAATATGTGGATAGTTCAAAGCAAAATGTACACAATTTCATCCTGAATGCAGTCAGCTAGAAGATTTGTATCTCTTGGAAGCACAGAAATGTCCTTCCAACACGTGAAGTGAAAGGAAAGAAATGCAATTTCTTTAAGATAGAGCATGAGACATTTACAGCGAAATAGGGAGGATCCTGGATTTAGGATCTACAACTTGGCATATGAAACCAGCTCTTCAACTTGCTGATATCTGCAAGAGAGGTTGGATGAAAACTTGACTGATGTTTGATGAGCCTCTCAATTTGCACTCCAATCACATTGAACTTAATTAGCTCTTCACTTCAGAGTCTCTGCCAGGTAGGTACAGGAGCAAGGAAGAATGTCTTTTCCACCCTTCAACGCAAAATATGGCTTCTGGGAAAGATGGAGTTTTCTTTCATAAGAATGTGACCAGTGAGAAGTCCTTGAGGTACTTAAGATCATTTTGGTTCATGTCCTCAAGGCTAAACCCAGTCATTATATTTCAGGATATATGTACTATTTTTCTTATAAAACCACTAATGGATTGGTATTTGGATTTTGATGGGGAAATTGCCTTCCTGTGTTCTATTTTCATCTAACAAACCCCTTGCTTATGACATGGACCTCAGATACTGCACTTCCCCTCTTTTCCCTGGTCCATTCCTTTGGGATAGGCTAGTTTTCAGCATTTTTGTATGTGAAGATTCTAATAATGTTCCACAGATTTCAGGGTGGGTTTTTTTTTGTTTTTTTTTGGTGTGGTTTCTGATCTATGGGATCATGTAGTGTAGAGCTCTCTGGCTCTGTGTTAAATATGAAATACCTCACTGCCTTCAATTGCAAAGGATTTAGCCTTTTAGTTTCAGAAAAAAGACAGAGAGATAACTGTGGATACATTTTGTTAATACAGGGGAAGGGAGGACAGAAGAAGGGCATGAAAATGCTTGTCTAAAATACCTGCCCATGAATACTGTAGGCTGACTTCCCAGGGGCAAAGTTGTGCTAATTAGAGAGCTTACATCCTTGTCTTTCCAGGGCACTGCCTTCAGTAGTCTGCAAGTACAAGGGAAACAGCTTTTGTGAGGTGGAGGTCTCTGGTGAAGGAGAGGGAATGTTTGGGAAAAAGGGTGTGGAGCATTTTATCTTCAAAGAGCATGCCATGGGGCAGGGCGTGAAGCCATCCTTGGAGAGATTTGCTGTGAGAAGAAGAATAAAGCAGGAATGGGGAAAACCTGAATTTTTGTTCCCAGAACTCAGAAGACCGAAGGCAGCTGTGGCTGATCACAAAGGGAGTTCAGAGCAGCATCTGCCGCCAGCACTGGCAGCAGAAAAGGATAATTTTTAAAATCCATATATGGAAGCTGCATGAAATTCCCTTGAAGTGATTTGACTTTATTTAATAATCACAGGAGAGACTGTTAAATGTTTCTGTAGCAAAATCCACATGAAACCTCCCTTGACTCCTTATTAATTGAAGGATTTACTTGATGGACAGATAAAGGTAGATTCAGAGGTGATCAAGAATTCATGGGCCCAGTAAACTGAGACTAGACAGCATGCAATCGAAGGGCATAAAGTCTCTGCTCCTCGCACATTTTTACTCTGCCATTCAGTCAAAAGTTTTACAGTACTGATAAAAGTCACAGGAAATGAAAAACAGCAAACAAAACAAATAAAGAACAATTCAGACCATATAATTCCAAATTCCACTAGAACTTTAGGTTTTGGAAAAACTGTTTTGCTTTGGAGAGGCATATATTTTAGTTAAAAAATTTCCAGTGTATCTACTTATGACACCTTTTACTTGAGGCTGACTAGATGCAGGCTGCTGACCTGCCAACCTGCCGCTGAACACAACACTGTCAGGCTCTGGCATCCAGGTAGGGGTTCCCCAGACCAGCTATTCAACAGCTGTTTTTCAACAGAAATTCTTCTAAAGAAATCAATCTGACTGAATATACCATCACTTTTGGGTGAGGTATTACCTCATGTAAGCCTTCCCATATAGATCTTATTCCAGCACTGGATCAGAAGAGAAGGCTGGTGTGTGATGCAGACTTAATCAAATTCCCCAAAGCAATTAGGAAATAACCTGCTGAAAGTTTCTTATCAAGGAGGAAATGAAATGTGGGCCTCTTAGTGGAATCACTACCTTTTGTTTCAATTTTAAATTATTGTAGTGTTATCTAACTGCTAAAGTTCTCATTTTCCAAATAAAAGTGCATCTCTTATCTGAATTCTGCTAAATTCTTTGTCTCAGACAAACCTCATGATACTGAGAAAAACAGATTGCCTTAGTGAATAAAAGAGATTACATGCAACTACTGCCTTTTATCAGCCTTAATGTTCCTTCCTCTTCTTTTATGGTAAGAGAAATTGAAAATATGTTGACTTTGCCATTCCTTGCTTGATATTATCCCCAAGATTTCAAATAAAATTGTTGCTATAGATAATATTAGATCCTGATACGTGGATGTGAATCCATTATTTGTGTGAGAAAGAAGACATTTATTTTACATTTTTTTAAAACTGTGTTTGAAAATATGTCTTATAGAAAGGAAGATGCAGAAAACTATGGTGTGATCAGAGTACAAATCTGTCCTGAAACAATGCTTTTACTTTAAGTTCTGGTGACAAATACAAGACTTCTGTGTATGAAGAGCATTCAGAACTGGAAACTGCAAACTGAAGAAGGAATAATAGGTAATTATGGGAATTCTGACAGCCATTAGAAATCACTTACTCATGAGGATAAAACAGCTGATTTCTTTGCTGATCTTTAACCATGATTAAAAAGCATGAAAGCCAGGGATCTGGCTAATGCAGTTTCTATTTAAAGAGTAAGATTAATCCTTTATAATGGAAGCAGATTTTTTTTCAGTGACTGTACATGATCACCATGGCATACTAATATTGAATCATGCCAGTACTAAGCATTTCTCAAAACCTCACAATTTACTCTTGAACTTTTGTCCATTTGTATTTGACAACTGTGTTGTTTCCCTCTTTTGTGTTATAGAGGGAAAAAAAAATCCATCTCTCTTGAGAAGTGTTTCTCATCTGTTTTTCATCAGAGACCAACAATTCTTGTTTATAACAACCTTGGATTTTAATTGTAAATGCAAACCTGCCATTTTGGAAACTTTATGAGTTTGCAAATAGACCTTGAGTAAATTTTCAGTGCTTGGAATCTGAACAAGTTTTTTAGCAGCAGCTGGCATTTGGTCCTACATATGTATAACCTTAAATTTTTAGCTTCATGCTGAGAATATAACCAAGCAACCTGCTATCTTTCAAGCTGTCATTATTACGGCCTTGATTGTCTCCACATTGTTTGGCTAAGGAAAGGAGTCTTTTGAAACTTCTTGAAAGTCACTCAAGGGATTTCTTCCATCGCCTCTTCACCAAAGAGCTGAGTATTGACTCGATGATGTGGTTTGATACTGTACAGTCATGCATTGCATTGCAAAGCATTTCACTTACAAGAAATTAAGCCAAATTACAGAAAAGCAAGTCACATAGCATCTGTAAGCACAGCTCTGATAGAAAAGAGTCCCTCTGTCCCCAGACTAGCAATATTGCTACAAGCATGTGGCTATATACAATGTTTTGGGAGAAACAAGGTCCCACCACAGACTTCCTATATAATTTGGGCAAGTCACTTTTAATCTCTCTCTCATTTTCCCATCTTTAAGGGATGGACCACAATACTTTGATTGTCTTGCCTGTGAGGCAGTTTGTGAGGGTGTTTGTGGTGCAGACTGTCTCTAGTTTAAAAGCACAGCACTTCGTACCATGGAGCTATGACCAAAACACATTTCCCTAGGGACTTTTGCAATAAGTACGGCATGTATTTGTCTTCATCTAGGAAGAGTACATATTTTTTAGCCAGACAGGCAGAGTCTGGAGCTTTAGAAATCCATAGTACTGCTATGATAGAGGTTTTTTCTCACCATGTCTGTACACAGCAGACTGACAGTAGTTTACAGGTTTCTTTCACTCTTTTGGTTGCCCTCTTGCAGGAGTAAAAGGGTCCTCTCAGCCTAAAGGCTCTTTGAGCAGGCAAAGGTCAGAGGCTAATAACAGGATCTTGAGGTCCCTGCTGTGACCAGCGGAGACCTTCAGATGGAATAATTTTAATGAACTTCACATGTTTGTAGTGTTGAAATTTACTTGAGAGATAATTTCCTTGACTCCTTTTATAGTCATTGCAGCCAAACAGTCACTTCCAAGATGGGATGCATTTGCCCTAGTTAAAGTTACTATTTTAGGGTGTCATAAATCATCCCCTGCAGTGTCCTATTTCTTTTCATTGACTACAAAGAGAGCCCAAACAATCACCTCATGTTCAAACTCCTACTCTGTAGATCTGGACTTCAGCTTGTGGAGCTCATACAACATCTATGGAGTCACCATACCTTCCCAACAAAAGCAGTAGCACTCTCTCCATCTTATTTATTCTCTATGGGGAAACTGAGGAGCAGCAATATGATCATGGTGCAAGGCCACCAAGGAGTCTGATATTGACCCAATGCTTGTTACACTGAGTAACTGCTATTTTGTAAATCTTGGCACCACTTGGTTGAGACACTCTATGGTTGAAACTGCTGAATGCTTGGATCTAAAGATCTTAGATAAATCTGCCTCAAACTAGAAACACAGGTTGGACCTCATAATTGATGCTTATCATTAGTAAAATGATTTATACATTTTAAGAAAAAGAAATCACCAAAGGCACAACAATAGCAGCTACAAATGCCACCTGAACTATTTCCTTAGGCATGTGGAAACTGCTGTTGGGTGAGAGGTCTTCTGAGTCATTTTCAAACCAAATAAAAAGCATGCTATGTCTGCAGTAGCTGAGTATCAAAGCTCTTAAGATAGAAAATTCCCATGTTTTCAACTCATTTTGAATTTCTAGGGCATAAACAGAAGGATTAGTAAAGGTGCTGTCATGTGGCATGTGTTAAATAAAAGTGGAATAACTGTTAAAAACTAATTAGCGCCCTTGCCATCAGCATGCTATGTAGCTGCTGAATAATCAACTGCTTCAAGCATAGTGTCCCTTCCTTGGGACAAGGCAGAGCAGAGCGGCCTGTGGTAAAGGCCTTCTCACATGGTTTCTCTGAAATACTGGAACTGATGTGACTAGTTTCACCATTTGGTAAAGTCTGTCCAGGGGAGAAGATTAAACACACATAATCTTTGCCACTTACTACACAGCTGTATCAGAGCATGTTTCTAGTCACTGGCAGAAACTGTGCAGTCACTTTATGCAGACTGCTAATGATGAGTGCCAGCATCGTGCAAGGCTCAGGTGATGCAAGATCTATTTCTAGGCATTTGAACTCTTGTCAGATTTCTGACGGCCAGATAATGAACCCTAATATTTCTGCAGAAGTGCTCTCTTGTGAGTGCTGCAGGCCGCAATCCTGATCTCTGTTGTGGCATAGTGATTTGCACCCTGAGCTCAGAAAGGGCCTCTGAAAACACAGAGGACCCTTTAGGGAACACAGCAGGCTGCAACCAGTTTAGAGACAGTTACTCCCCACCAAGATCCCTGCCTTGCTTCTGGTGCTTCACTCCACTATGCTTCTCCTTTCTGGCATGTGCTAGTTTCTTGCTTTTTTCCTTCACCACTGTCACCTTACTTCTCTTCCACCAACCTCTTCTTACTCTCTTTCAACTTTCTGAGCATGATTTTAAACCATTCCTGGAGTAAATCTAATAAGAATAGATAGTCCTCTTAAGGTAATATAACAAATAAGCCAATGTAAGGATCTAGATTAGAGGCAGATTGAATATTTTTCCAACTTGCTGTTATCTCCTCATATTCTCTGAATTTGTCTATGTCAAACTCCCTAATTGCCCATATTAAATTCAGATAAATACCTGAGGAACAAATCACAAAAGTTGTTTGGCACTAGAATGGCCAAGAGAAGAGAGTTGCTCTGAGAGAATTGTCTGAAGGAAAAGCTACAATACAAGATCAGATCATTAGATAGATGAAACAGAAGCTGTTATATAAACAAATTGAAGTTTTAAATTTGAACAGGCAATCAAACATTAGACATAAATCTGTAGGAACCTGTAGGCTGCTTCTCAGCCTTTTTGCTAAGATCAAGTGTAGAGTAGTGTAGTGTAGAAACTGGTAGTATCTGTTAGAAGCTCTTGTTTGCATCTTCTGCAAGGAAAGGAACAAAAAAGGAGGAGAGGAGAGGAGAGGAGAGGAGAGGAGAGGAGAGGAGAGGAGAGGAGAGGAGAGGAGAGGAGAGGAGAGGAGAGGAGAGGAGAGGAGAGGAGAGGAGAGGAGAGGAGAGGAGAGGAGAGGAGAGGAGAGGAGAGGAGAGGAGAGGAGAGGAGAGGAGAGGAGAGGAGAGGAGAGGAGAGGAGAGGAGAGGAGAGGAGAGGAGAGGAGAGGAGAGGAGAGGAGAGGAGAGGAGAGGAGAGGAGAGGAGAGGAGAGGAGAGGAGAGGAGAGGAGAGGAGAGGAGAGGAGAGGAGAGGAGAGGAGAGGAGAATTTGGTATATGAGGCAGAGTAGTATCAAAAAACACTGGCTGCATGATGCCTATTATTTAAATGAATTTCACTTTTTGTCTGACTTGATTGATGAAATATACTATGTAAATCAGGGAAGAACATCGCTTTCTGTAGCTGTTTAAAATTATAATTTCTAATGTAATCAAATGTGAGATTTCATATTAGAACCCGGACATGTTAGGATAGGGAAAGGAAAGGAACGCAGAAAGTGATACACAGGAAGTTCCATTTCAATACAAGGAAGAACTTTACTGTGCGGATGACTGAGCACTGGAACAGGTTGCCCAGAGAGGTTGTGGAATCTCCCTCACTGGAGATACTCAAGAACCATCTGCCTGGATGCAAACCTGTGTGCTCTAGGTTGATCCTACTTGAGAACGGAGGTTGGACCAGATGATTCACTGTGGTCCCTTCCAACCTGACCCACTGTGATTCTGTGAGAGCATTAAACTTCTATAGATGTTTTGGTTTTGTTTCAAGAACTGGCTGTGCCAGTATAATATTTTTAATGGGTGTTATGATTATCCTAATCATAAATCATAAGTAACCTTGCCTTGCTGTAGAGACAGCAAAAGCTGATAGCCTATAGCTGATGTTCGTCTGGGATGCAATTAAGACAGTTGAGCCAATATTACTTTATGACCCATTTTGTCATTTACTCTTACTCCCAGCTCTTCTATAGAGCTACTACATCCATGTATATGCACAAATTTCTTCAAGTAAACTCTTAAGCAATAATATAAATACAATACATTTTGTAAAGTGGATTTTTGAAGTGTTAAGGTTCAGGCTGGACATCAGGAAGAATTTCTTCACTGAAAAGGTGGTTAAGCATTGGAATGGGCTGCCCAGGGAAGTGATGGAGTTACCAACTCTGCAAACGTTCAAGAAACAACCGGATGTGCCCCTTAGTGCCATGGTTTAGTTGGCATGGTGGTGTTCAGTCAAAGGTTGTACTCCATGATTTTGGAGGTCTTTTCAAACCTTAATGATTCTATGAATTAACATATTTTGTGTGGTTTTAATTAAGACCTGAGATGTATGATGACACTAATTATTCAGAGCGGTTTTGGCTCACTCAGTATTTATACTTGCTTATTTACTCTGACTACTCATGCTTTTATTTTATTCTAATTAGTTAATGCATTTATATTTCTTAAAAAAAACCATCTAATTAACAGCATACTTGTCAGATTTTCATGTGAATTCCTCTTTTATGCTCTTCATAATTTGAAAATGTTCCCAGATTTCTAATACAATGTTAGTATTTATGATGGGTTGACTTTGGCTGGCTGCCAGGTGCCCACCAAGTCACTGTGTCACTCCCCTCCTCAGCTGGACAGGGGAAAGAAAATATGACTTGTGGGTCAACAGAAGGATAGGGACATCATTCAGAAATTACCATCACGGGCAAAACAAACTTGATGTGGGGAAATTAATCTTATTGATAGCTAACGTAGAGAAATGACAAATAGGAACAAACCTAAAAATACCTTCCTCTCACCCCTCCCTTCTTCCCAGGCTCATCTGTACTCTCAACTCTTCTACTGCCTCCTCCAAGTGGTGCGGACAGATGGGGAATGGGCCTTGCAGTCAACTCATAACACTTTACTTTTGCTGTGCCTTCCTCATCACACTCTTCCTCTACTTCAGTGTGGGGAAATCTTGCTCCAGCATGGGCTCTTCACAGGCTGCAATTTCCTTCAGGGCATATCCACCTGCTCCTGTGGGTGATCTTTCATGGGCCACAAGGTGCATCTCTGCTCCACTGTTGTTCTCCATGTGCTGCAGGGGCACAGTTGCCTTCACCATGGACTACAGGGGAATCCCTGCTCTGGTGCCTGGAGCACCTCCTCCCCCTCCTTCTTTGCTGATTTTGGTGTCTGCAGAGCTGTTACTCACATGTTCTCACTCTTCTGTCCTATGTGGTGCTGCGTAGCTTTTTTTTAGCATTTCTTAAATATGCTATCACAGAGTTGTTACCAACACTGCTGATGGGCTTAGCTTTGGTCTGTCTTTGAGCTGTCTTGACCTGGCTCTGTTTGGCATTGGAGAAAATTCTGGTGTTTCGTCTCAGAAGGCACCTCTGCAGCCCCCTGACTATCAAAACCTTGTCATGCAAACCCAAGCCAGTTTTCCTCTGTCCTCTCCTGATGTCTTAATTTTCTGTTCCCAAACTATTCTTCTATCGTAGTTCTTCATTCAAACTCTATGTTGACAGATTCCTTTACCCTCACTCCTACCCCTGCCCTCCACTATATCTTCTAGTTCTTGCTTTACCTGGCCCTGCTGTTGCTATGTGTGCTCATCAGCTCATCTTCATAATAAGCAACCTTAGTTTTTCAAATCAGCCACCTCTCTCCTAGATTCAATATGGATGCCAGCAGAAGATCACTGCAAGGTCAAGAGAGTTTGCCATTCTGTTCCCACCCTGAATCAGGAGAGCTAAGAACCCTCCATGAACAACAGCATGCCCAGCTTTTAGTTTTTCTGTGTTCATGCCTTCTTTTGTCTTTCATGTGGTCAGCAGGAGGATTCATGAGAGACTTGAACAAGGCTAGGCATATTTTTGCAAAGACATGAATTATGTCTTCCCAGTCAGAAGGACCATGCCACATGCCACAAGTTACAGATTCAGACCATGGAGGAGTTAGAGGGTTACAAAATGAAGATGTCAAGAACTGGAACAAACTCTCATCCCCAATAATTTAGCTTTTGGAAATAATTGAAGTGTTGTTTGGAAAACAAATTTGTAGCAGCCTGAGGCAAGCCCAATGCTTACCATCGGTTCAACAAGGAGTCTGGAATGAGAAATGAGATGCGGATGGAGGGAACCAAGACAATGCTCGATCTGAGAGCTGGGGAAGAATTGATAGCAGATTGCCATGAGGATGCTTGCTGTGGAACAAACGATGGGCTCTGAGCTCAGATGAAGAAATGGCTGAAATCTGACAGGATTGTGAGCAACAAAAGTGTTGGTCCCACTGTGAGATGATTGTGTCAGGGATTGATGTCAGGGTCAGGACACCGAAGGCCTGAGGAGAGCGCGTAACCTGCTGACAGTGTGCTGGAAGGCAGCATTTTGAACACATATCTATCCTGCCACTGGGTCAAACCCTCCTCTCAAGTGCATCCCACTTCTTTCTGTGGAAGGATCTGCACATTCCCCTCTCACCTGCAGATCTCAAACAAACTGAGACCTGCACAAAACTGATAGGATAGATATATCCTCTAGCAGGACACAATTCTAGTAACTGCCTCAATTTCAACTGGCCATATCGTGTTATCTACTCACACACAGCAGATAATACTTTTTAAATTTTTATATAAGTCATTGATAAATCTCTTATTAAAATTAGGGCTTCATTCATGTTCAAATGCTACAAGCAAATGAAGGAAACTGTGTTGTTTCCCAAGATCATATTCATCATGATCCTGGGACCGTTTTTACATTCAAGTGTATAGTCGTGTCTTTTGGTTTTTCATTGAATGGAGGGGCCAAGTGTAAACTGTATGCTTTCTTAAAGCACTGTCCTTGGAATTTTAATTGCAGAATAACTGTCTCTTGGAAGCCTGTTCTACTGAATCATGTCCATTCAGGGCGGTTTTAGTGTGAGCGACCTCAGATGAGATGAGAGCAGTTTCCGCCAGCAGAGTTGTTAAGCAAGAAGAGCCAACATGCAAACTAGCAAATTGTGTAGGGAAAAGTCACAATCAAGTCTGGGAAGGAAGCCTGCTGGTGTTTGTCTTGGGTGTGGGAATTCTCTGGAGACTGCAACACAAATGTGTTGCACAGCCAAGGCAAAGGCATGAGTCAAGCTCCAACAAGTTCCCAGCAGGACAGCCTTGCTCAACCCAGCCATGGGACAGCAGCAGCCCAGCACGGTGCACCAGCTGCAGCCAGGTGTGAAGTGAACTGCCTTTGCCTGTTCCCCCATCACCTTGGTACTTGTCCCACCATTACCAGGCACAGCAGTTCAGGCTGCCATGTGGCAACCTGTGTGAGTGCCACTGGGGCTCATCAGTGGTGCTTCCCACATGCTGAGATGGTGTCATTTACCTCAGTTGCTATTTAGCTTTTCTCACTTTCAGTGACAAGCACAGATGGGTTATTCAGTGTCTGCAGAATCTAATAAAAGCTAAGGGATACCAGGGGATGTGCCTGCTCTGAGAAGCTGAACAGATGTGCTAAAATTGAGCTGCATCCCCAGAAGGCTCTTCATGTCAATTTGTTTATTTTTTTGGACAATATCAGTCTGACTGAATTGAGCTATCTGGATTTTATGTTTCTGGGAACCAGTTTCATTCACAGAGCTAATGCCAAAAATTAAAAATTATCTGACACTAAAGGTGATTTCTAGAAACCACAAAGACCAGATGTCCATAGACCTGCCTTCTCTTCTGAGAGCAGAAAAATAGAGCTTGAGGCTTTAGAAAAATTTGGCCCACTTCAGGATTCATTCACTTGGAAACTCATTAACTAGCCTTGAGTCATATCACAATAAGTCAGAAAGATGGAAAGGCAGGCTTACTATTGTGATAACTTGCTACAGGAACCATGAGATTCTCATTTTGCAGATATCAAAGGACATAAAATAATTCCTCTGGCCAGTGGGCTGATACTCTGAAATGAAATGAAGTATGTACTCCTTATCCATTTAACAGAGACAATGGGGAAAAGGACACCAAGAATGCTGAGCACTGCGCATTTCTTGTGGAAGTTCATTCAGTAGGAAAGTGGCCAAAAGGCAAAATTTGAACACTGGAGACATCCAAGTGATGAAGACTGCAAATCAACTATATTACACACCATAATCTGTTTAATTGCAACCAATGTCCTAAAAAATGGAACTGTGACCAGAAGACCTGCTTAACTCTTTGCTTTTCTAGTCATCCAAATCTCTGCTTATGTGGGTATTTTCACTGACAGTATTTTACTCTACCTTGATCAGGCTTCAGAAAACAGATTTTTTTTTTTTTAGTGGTGTGAGAACAGTAATTTGTTTTTTCCATAAATATCTGAGATCCTTTTTTATATACCATAAACCAGAAGTATTTGCCAAGGTAACAGATTTGAATAGAAGCATATGTAAGTATTCTGTGTGTAAACTGAGACACTTCTGCATGGCACTGCATGACATATTAGAAACCAGAAAATATTTGATTTAATAATTGACACAGGCTACTCTCAGTTTTAAAAAAGAGTAAAAATCTTGGTTACGAAAAGTTATTTACTCTTTCAGGACTGGAACAATCACTTTTTTCTTATAGAGTTGAGTTTATGAATAGGAATTGATGGGATTTTATTATAATTCACTCTTTTATGTGCTGTGCAGAGTTGCCTCTTCACTGAGGTTAGTGGGATGATGCAGGATAAATGGTTTCTGACTGATTTGTTTAGCTTGTGTAGCACCTTCAGCCCACTCTGAAGGAACAGCACTACATTTATTGCATATATTACATAGACAGTTCCCTTCTCACATATCCTTTTTCTCCAGTGTAAATCTGCTGGCTTTTTCTAGAAAATGTATAAATTACAAATCTAAACTGCAAAAGTGAATTACAAGTATAACTAATACAGACTGCAGTATATGAATGTAGGAAAGTCAATATTACAACCAGGATAACCTGACCATTTTGAATAGATTTCAATTTTCCAAATGATGGAAAGGAATGATGTTGAATTTTGCAACTGATCCCACTCTTTTGATTATCTCTTCTATATACATTGTTTCAGACCAAAGAACCAGATCAGAGCACTCCTGAAGAGTTTGAGAGCCTAAGACTCCAACAAAAGCCTCCTACAGAAACTTTCATCATGTAATTTTTTATATTTGGCTCTTCAAAGTTGAACTGGTAGTCCTCCAAAAGCTGAAGTGACTAAATTTGATTGAAGTCTAATTTGCTACATGTGTAAGCATATTTCCAAATCCCCAAGTATGAGCAGATAAATCCTCATCAAATATTTTGATCCTACAAAATACTTTTAGAGGGAGTGATCTTTCCCTTCCCAGCACTTTCCGCATAGCTTTTAGTGATGTGCAGTAGTTCACTGTTAGGAATATTCATTGCTCACCTGTACTGATTTTGGCTGAAACAGAGTTATTTTCTTCATAGTAGCTGGTATAGGGCTGTGATTTTTGATTTGTGCTGGAAACAGTGTTGATAAGAGAGGGATGTATTAGCTATCACTGAGCAGTGCTTGCACAGCGTTGCCCTTTCTGCCTCGCCCCTCACCCCACCAGCCAGGAGGCTGGGGGTGCACAAGGACTTGGGATGGAACACAGCTGGGAAAACTGACCTCAACTGACCACAGGCATATCCCATAACATATGGTGTCATGCTCAGCGTATAAAGCTGGGGAAAGATGGAGGAGGGGTGGTATGTGTGATGTTTGGAGTTCCAAAGTATCCAAAGCACCCTGCTTTCTTGGACACAGCTGAACACCTGCCTGCCTGTGGGAAGTAGTGAATGAGTTCCTTAATTTGCTTTCACAGTTAGCTTTTGCTTTGCCTTTTAAACTGTATCTCAACCCATTAGTTTTCTTGCTTTTAGCCTTCTGGTCCTCTCCAGCATCCTACTTTGGGGAAGTGAGTGAGTGGCTCTGTGGGGCTGAGCTGCCCACAAGGGTTAACCAATGTCACCAAGCATGTCTGCTGTGGAATATGAGTTACTCTACATATAGAAGTACGATTTTCATTAATTTATTGTGATGGAATTATTCTTTAATTCTCTGGTAATTCTCTGTTTGGAACATGACTATACCCTTCTATTTGGTCAGCTCAATTGAATGAAACTGGTTGGTGGTATTGCTTCAGAACATAAGGAATCTCCTGGTACTTGCTGTGTGAAGAGTTGAACAATTGTTGCTGAACAAAATGAACATTTTGTAACAACAATGATAAGAAGGACACATGTTCCTCAAAATATCTCCTTGTCCAGAAAGAATAGTAATTGGAAATTATTTTTTTTCCTTTTCAGTATTAAATAATTCTTGTTTGTGTTTGTTCTGCCATGTACAGACACCCCGTATGCTGTATTTTTTTTCAGGTTTAAGAGGAAATGATATTGCTAATTCTGTCTTTAAAGCTGAGTTTCCTGGATAGCTTTTATTGATCTTGGGCACAGACAGAGACAGTAAGTTTTTGACCCCTTATGAGTTCTTGTGTCAGTGATCACTGACAGTGATTCTCCCACATCATCTGATGCTACACTGCATATTATAGACCTTTGATATTTATTGGGGTAAGCCTTGGAGCTTATGGTCCCAGTACTCAAAGACCCACACATAGTACTGATAATGTGTGAAATCACACCATCAATATGCAATTAAAAACCTAATCCAGCAACAAAAATTGTAAAATCAGAAATTCCAACTACTCAGAATTTTTCTATATAATTTAGCTAGTTTTGGTGTGTGATTTTTGGAGTAGTAGTTTGAGATACTTGAAAGGAGTCTTTATTCACAGGAAAAGATATTCAATGCTATTTGTGGAACAACTTTCCTTTAAGGGGTGTCCAGGAAAACAGTATTGAAACTTGGAATTCTTAATGGATTGCTTTAGGGAAGCTTTAAATTTGCCAAAAGGAATATAAAAATTAAGAAAATCCATTCCTGGAACCTTCCATCTTTTCTTTAGGATGAATAATGAGCTCCTGTTCCCAGTTCTTTAAAATCCTTTTGGATTAACTGTGATGCAAATTAGTTTAAACCAGGTTTTTCTACCTATTATAGTTATACAGAGCTGCCTACAAGCTAACTTGAAGAACCTGGTCATCTGAGAGAAGCCTGAGAACCTACAAAATTCTGAGGTGAACCTTACTGTAGGTGGCAAAGTTGAAAAACATCTTTATGCCTAGAAAATCTACCATAGAAGGGACAGTCTCTTTCAGAAATGCCTATCAAGGATAATATCATGAGTTTTTCTATTCTGACTTGAATGACCAGCCCGTAAAAACCAAACATAAAAACGAGAAAACATGGGTACAGAATCAAGCTGTAGATCAGGATTAATTCCATCCACTGAAGTCACAAGTTTTAAAGCAATGAAGCACGTGTGCCACACTGCCCAAAGCCAAGTTTTCCAAGTGCTTAGCACGTGTCCTGAATGTGATCAGAATGCCCTGCCAGATATAAGTTTTCTTATAAACTGAAACAGTGTTGGGGTGTAACAGCTGCTCTGACATCTCAAGAGACCAGTTCTTCTTGTACTATGTTGAATGTTACACTTGCAGGGTACTGGATGTCCTGTCAGCACATTCCAGTTATTTTGGTGACATAGCCAAAACTGGTAGAGAAAAGAAATTGTACAGGCAACAATATGAACTTGTTAGTTAACTTATGGCTCAGGATGTTTCTGGACAGGAATGCTGGCATCAGTTCTCTAAAAACTAGTGAAGCTCTGCCAACACTGTGGAAGTGGTGCATGAAATTTTAGTATGAAGGGCTGTTCAAAGTAAGTTTTTTATTCAGGATTAGGAACAGTGAATGCTAAACCATGGAACACCCCTGCAGGGTGCCCTGCTCCACACCCAGAAATACACTCCAGTTAAACAGAAGTCTGGGTGAAAAAAACACGGCCTACATGATGTCATCTCTTTCTGAGAAGATCTTGATTGAGGCAAGGGTGAATACGTCTTTTCTCAGTGACACACTCTACCTATCTCTGTGTTCCTATTGCCAAGCAGACTGGGCTGCTCTGAGTTTCAATGCACACTGAAAGCAACAGCAGCAAGTAAAGTGTCGTGGTTTCAAGATGCAGCTCCTCATGTGTCAGCTCTCAGAAGGAAAATCTCAGCCTATTTAAAGCAAGACCTTATATCTAGAGTCTGATTAATTCCAGCAAATTTCATGTCGGGATTTGATGTTCTCTCCTTGCATTATCTCCATTTGATCAGGAAAACTGTAGGCGGGTATGCAATGATTTTGGATGCTGGCAAAATATTGCCCTGGAGATGGAATCCAAGAATCTCTTTTTTTAAAAATTTCCCAATTCAAAGCACATCTCAAAGTTTTTCTGGCTCTTTCTGTGAAGGAAGTTAACATAGATTTTCTCTGCTAAGGCTGTTTTAGTGTTAACAGGCACAATGAAGATTTCTTCACTTATGGTTGGAAAAAGGAGGCATTCCAAAATGTTTACCAAAGAATAGCTGTTTACAAAACTAGCATCTTGCTTTTTGTCTTGGGTAACTTAGCATCCATAAACGGCAAGAAGATTGTTCTAGTACTCCAAGTCTCCCTGCATTATTCATTAGGGAAGCTCAAGCTGAATAATTTTCTCTGGGACAAAGCTGTTGCTAAGCTTAAAGTTTAGGAGATCTAGTAATGCAATTTTGCTTATCCTTCTTCCCAGGAAACTCTTCCACTCACACGATGTGAGGATATCGTGACTTGGCAAAATCATACTTTGTGTTACTTCCTGGATACTGGAAAACAGGACAACTGTGTGAACTGAAGATTTATTAACCCTGACACTTCAGCAATCAGTCAAAATGAAAGGAAGAGAGGGCAGAGAGAGTGAATGAAAGGGCGGATAAAACTAGTTCCTCCTGACAAATATGGTATGACATAGCTTTTCCCAAAATGATCAAGAGAAAGCCGTACATATATGTACATTTTACAATATATATCCTAATTTCCATGATAAACGTAACTTCACCTCTGCTAATTAAAGTTCCATCTTCTATTTGTCTTATTATCGGGTGGGACACAACATTCAAGATGTCCATTGCTTTTTTCTCAGTCACTTGTGTACACATGGACGGAGTGCACAATTTCCTCTGCTGCAATTTTGCTTCAAGGAAATAGGGATTTCATTTTTAGATAGTCAAAGAAAACTTCACTCCAGTGGAAAGGACTGAGGTTCAGAGCTGAATGACAGCTTTTGCTGATGGTTAGCTTTTGGGCACAGTGTTAGCAGTGTGATCATGAGAGCACAGTCTCCGGGCAAAGAGGCTTTGCCAAAGAAAGAAGTGTGAACTCATCTAGGGAGGCATACAAGCAAGGTGAAAGGAAAATAGAATCTGGAAACTGATTTGCGAGTAAGACGTTACAAAGACTTAAAACATTTCTTCAAGATTATAAAAAAGTAGAACAAGGCTGTCTCTGTGCATCAGTCCTTCAAGAAATGACTCAACATGTATAAAAGTAGTAGAAGAAACAGTCTGCAATTATGTCCAGCATCACTGTATTGAAAGAAAGTACAGAAAACAGTGAGTTAATTTGGCTGCAGTGTTATGGAACATTTGCCAAAGTACTACTCTGGTTCATTTTTCTTAGCTCTGACTCCCTAAGGGTGTTCTATCTCTCTTCCAACTTACACTGCAACTCTGAAAAATTACTTGTTGTTTCAAAAATTCTATTCAAAGGTTAGAGCCTCTTGGAAATGTACTTATTCTGGCATTCTCTGCAAAAAATCAGTCTGAATGAGCACAAAGACTACCTGTTGATGCCTAGAAATGGTTCCTTTGTGGCTGTGTGGAGATACAGTACTGGATTTTTAGGAAGAAAGCTAGCACCACTTTCCTCTTCACTAGGCTGCTTCTGCAGAAAATCATATCAATCATATCATATAATACAATCTGCTTTCACTGTTGTCTGGAATGGGACTAAGGTGTGAGCAATGTCTTTGGAGCAGGGGTAATCACACTCTTAATACTACTCAGATATACCTTTTATGAGACTTACATATGGTTTAATATTCTTTAAAACCCTTCTTTATTCTTTAATATTCTTTAAATATTTTTAAAAAATCATTGTTTTTCTGATTTTTATAACATTGACATATATTTTAGTTCATATTTTTTTGTGCTTTTTAGGCCTCCCGGTTAATTTTTGCATGGACCTTGTGGGAAACAGCTTATGAGGTTCTGATGGGAGATGAAATCAAACGTTTTCAGTCAGATATTTTCCAGAAGCTGCTGGGTTTTTTTCACAAATTAACTGTGATTTGCATAATAGTATGCACTTACATACATCATATATGTTATAACAGCAACTTAATAGTTAAATTTATTTTTGGGCTCATCTCTGGTCACTTAAAGCTGAAATCTTTTGTGATAGAAGTATGATTCAGTAGTTGCAGTTATCTGTCTTAGAGTGGGAATGAAAAGATTTCTTATTTCAGCTTTACTGAACATAGAAGATATGCAAATTCTCTGACGATGATTAGTATAATTAGTATTACCTTTTGAATGTAAACATCAACATGATAGTAAGAAATTAACAAACCAAGTCTGAGCAGCAGGTAACTGAATCCTGTGTTACTTTAGCTCTGTTTAAAGCCAGGGAGTTTCTTTACAGCACAATGCAATTATGGGTATGCTGTGATTTTTATATTCACTTGTCATACAAGTTGCCTGCAATGTGTTCCCATCTATCTTAAATATCCACATGTTCTTAACACATAATCATATGACAGATGCCTGAAGGGTTACTTGTGTAAAATAGGTGTGTTGCAGGAATACAGTGGGCATTTAGGTATCTTTATTTTGGAAAGCATATCCTGTATTCAGTCCTGCACATTGTGCTTTCCAGCTCAGTATCTGCAATTCATGGGAATTTATTTAAAATGCTGATTTTTAAATAATCCACCCACATGCATTTGCTTCACTGATTATAAGTGATTGTATGTTATTAGTAGCATTGCACAGCTAGTAGAATGCATGTATATCAGTTCAGAAGAACTTTAAAGCACATATTTGTCTTCAAGGTTCACAATGACCTAAGAAAACTGGTCATGAAGTGAACTTAAGGATCATACTGACAGCATTGAAAACCCAGCATGGGATGAAAACTGGGTCGCTCACATTCAATCAAGCTGGGACAATTATTATAGCATAGCTTAACAACAGACTTTACAGTCATCACCAAAGGGCCCAAAGTCAGAATTTCTGGGTTTGACCTCCCCTGACCCAATGCAAATGGTGATGTCACTAAGGAATAAGGGAAAAAAGTTGTTTGTGTAGGTCTGCTTGTAAACAGAATTCTTTTCAAACTTTTCCATGCAGCATCAGCTGTTTTTCAATGATAATATTTTTATTTTCCACTAATCCACTCAAGGCAAGACATAACATTCTTGTTCTGTTATTTTACTGGAATTCTTATTTGTTCTTATTTTCTACCATTTATTTTGATGTCCCCACATCACTTCTTTAATCCAATTTTAGTCTGAACATCAGCAGAGTAACTGGTTTATAGTCATAAAAGTGGCTTGTACCAAATTAGAAAAAGCACATTGTTATTATTTTTGCAAAGTTGAACTTGTCAGGGAAACTACAAGGGTAATGGTGTGACAAAGTCAACTGCTGAACTGTCGTTCTCCTAAATCCAATACTAAGGCACTTTACATGGACAAAAACTGCTTAAAAACTTCCCTGGGAAGGAGCCAAGAGAAGTATTTACAGAGACCAACAAACGGCCCTGAAGAGAGAGTTTGTATTTTCATGTGTCCTTTATAGGAAAATTCTTTGGTAGGTTTTTGAAGCTCATGACAGAAAAGGGATAGAGATGTTTCAACATCCAGGACTTCAGCAGTGGCAGTTGCCCCTGTCCATCAGTTTATCCTGGTTTCCCAGCAACCCCTTGATTGCCTTTTAGAAGGTTTGAATCATTCTAAACCAAAAAGAGCAAGGTACTTTATCACATGGTTTATTTGGAGAGTAGAGTTGGCATTTAAGCATTACATTCTTAAGGAAGGTGTGTTGGGGAGAATGCACATCATGAGAAAGGAATTAAGACTCTTATGGTGAGCTATTGAGCATACTGTGCACCTTGGACATACCTGTGTTTTCATTAATCTTAATTTCCAGGTGGGATGAAGATTTCCTCAAACAGATTGACTTCCAGAAAAAAGCAGATAGAGAAGCAGATGTGTAGAACAGGGTCTAGAAATCTGACAAAAATTATTTGTGAACAAAGAATAATGATGTCAGAATGGATTTCTTTTAAAATATTTTCTTTTGCAAAAACTAATAATTTCTCATTTGAATAATGATTCTTGGCATAAAAATGAGTATTTATTATTAGTTATTGCATGATTGATTACCTATAGCTGTGTTATTCTACTGTTTACAGGAGGGCTTTGCATATCTGGAATGTATGTGTAAAAATGTGTAATTACTCTTGACAAACATGATATTTTAAGCTACTTTTGGAAAAATGAGATCCTATATTTTTATATGGATATCCTCCTCCCAGACTTGAGATACCATGAGTTCTGAAGTAAGTCAGTTTGTGGAGCAGAAACACCAAGACTGGGACATAATGTGATTTGAAGAGGAAGATGTTTATTTTTGATATTATAGTAAAGAGCAGAGATACAGTCAAAACAGACAGCAAGTGAAATGATTAATTAGATGAGCAAGTAAAAACTGTTTTCATTTAAAACAGTAAAAGGGATGCTGTGCTAGCCAAGGCACAACACGAACCAAAATGCTTCCAGGAGGTCATATAGGAATTCTCACTATGGTTATCCATACATGAAGCTCTACTCATGGATGCAATTGAAGATTGTGCATGATGATATGCCAAAATGAAGGACTAAATGGTGATATTTTCCACAGAATCTTAGAAAAGGAACATTGTGAAGAATGTTATGTGCTCATTTTTAATAATGACAGCTAGACAATAGAGCTGACAGCTAGACATCCCTCAGAAAATGTCAGAGGCTAAAATCTGGGTTTGCATGGGATCAACTGAAGTTCAAGTAAAAATATAGTTTTGTGAGATATTCAGTGGAGATGCTACCTGAATTTGCTCTGGTGGAAGAGATTACCACAAAGCAGAAGAGGAGGTGATGAAGGACAGGAGAAGACACAGACGTTAAAGGAAGAGCAACAAGAGGAATAACACCAAGGAATGTAAGGAAAAACTGAGAGTAGAAGGGCAGCTAAACAGGAAAGAAGCATGAAATCCAAGAAAGAAGAGGAAGTAGAAAGAAGATGCTAACTGCTGATGTTAGCAACCATATTCGTGGGTCAGGAAGAGAGAAGAGCTATATGTGATTCTGAGCTTTGGTTTTTAGCAGATTTTTTTTTTGGTAACAAAGCTTTGAGAAACTATCAGAGTGGGAAGTATCTAGGATTGAAGAGAAACTCCAGACACTGACATTGAGATGAAAGCTGAAAAGGTAAAAGATGGAGGTTAAAGCTGATGAGCTAAGTTGTGTTATACGTGATGTTTTTAAGATGTGACAGAGTAATGGACTACTGCTATACGATAAAGAAAAGTGGAGGTAGACTCAAAGGTTAAAGGGAAGAATATAGAACACTTGGGAAATATCTACTATTGTACCTGTCTGCTGTTTAATGCAAGTTATATTGCTCTGTTGGGAAATTAATCACAAATAAACCATAAAAAATACATTTTTTTAAAAAAATGGAGAGAGTCATTCTATATAAGAAAAAGATCATTGCTTTACTATCCAGCTGCTTACCAGTAGCATAAAGCTGGTTTACATTATTTTTCATGTTCTCTTTAACCACCACTTTCCCCCTCTTCTTAAAGTGTTTCCTCATGTTATGCACCTTATTTTCCTAAAAACCTTATCACTGGAAACCCAGTGGTATATGTGCAGTGTTCAACGCTGATGTCATCCTCTACCTAGCGTGTAATTATACAGCTGGACTCTGCTCTCAGTGGGAGCTGCAATCTTGACTTTGGCTCCTTAGCATCTCTGGAAATCAAGTTAGTTTTTCTGGTGCCTAATGTTGATTTATTTTTCTAAATGTGGACATTGTAGCAGCAATTTTAAATAGGCTGAAGAGCAACTTACAAAAGTTAGTTTCTAGAAAACTAAAGCAAAGATTAGATGAAATTTGCATATTTGATTTCAATGTGGCAACCATTTCCATATCTAAACTATGTAAATGGGTGTCTGAGAGCTTTATATATACTTGGATGGAATTAGTTCATCTGCCCATGAACTTAGCATCCACATGCATATTTTCTGCCTTTGCACATTTTGGTGTTTAGGAATCTGCTAAGATCCAAGGATTTCAGGCTAGGGCTGAGTTCTGTGGTTGTGAATGCCTTCTTACAGAAGCAGGGTCAGAGGAAAAATTGGGGGCAGTGCTGCTGTTACTCATTCTGCTGTAAATAAAAAACACCAGGAAAGAGCTGCAGGCTCCCTGAATTTTTAAGGCAGTTTACTTTAGACAGGCACTGGACAAAGCCCAGAAATGATCCAGAGCACCACGATTCCCTATTCGTGGCAGTACACTCTAAACACCATGCTCCCTCTTGTTTACTGTTGGTCTGGTCTCATGGCTCCATTAGTCCTGGATACTCTTGGCCACATTTGAAAGAAACAGTTCACCATTAAAATATTACCTAGCTTTGCTGTTTCAGAGATGTTGTCTATTTGTTACTTCACTGAAAACTTTTGAAACCACCTCATGCAGTTCCCCTCTTTTCAAAGTCTATATTTAGGCTGCTAAATTGACACACTTTATGCAGCAGGATTTGAGGTGGATTAAAGAGCCTAAAAGCCTTCAACCTGTTCCAGGGAAAGGGGAGATGTCGAGTACCTTTGGAAACCAGAAAATATCAGAAGTCTCAGAATTCACATTGGAGATAGATTTAGCTTATATGCTATTCAACTTACTGCTCCTGATTTTGCTTTTTTTCTTCACCTGCTCTAGCCAGATATATGGCCCAAATGTGTACAAAGCACAAGTAATAATGAAGTAATTAACAAGAATTCAGAGCTCCTCTTCCATTCTTCATTGGAAAGCTTTAAAATGAAAACTCAGGTGTTTTTTCCACATGCAGATGCAGGAGCTTCAAACTTGAATGTGTTCAGCTGAATAGGATCCATTTAATTCTGATCTGTTTTTTTACTTATCAGATGCAAGAGTCTTCTTATGAGTTTGTTCATATACATGTTTTATTAGAAAATAATTCTTCTCTGTCTCAGTTGTTTACATTACTATGTGGCCTGTTTTGTCAGAAAATAGGCAACTTTTGCCAAATGTACTTCCTTGAATTTCATAATTTCACTCTGATTTCTTTCCTCTCATATGTCGAAGTACTTCTTTTCCTTCAATTTAAAAAACAAAGCAAAGAGATGAGTTAAGTTTAAAAGGGTTTGTTGGCATCACATCTGCGTATTTTGGGGTTATCATGAAACCGAAACAATATGAGATTAGGTGGAGTTGGTTGCATTATTGACCACTATATTTAGACAAAAGTGAAGGAAGTGTCTCTCCTCAGCATTGTGTGGATTTCACCTGCAGAATCCATTACCGCAGGAAATATCTCCAGTCAAATATTATGGCTAAACTTTAAAAAGGATGTGTATAAGTATTGTCTAAAAATAACATCTGTTGTGACAAATTTTAAAAGAAGAGTACTTCAATAGACTGATCTCATTAAAAAAACATTGCAAATAACATTTTGTAGCCCAGGAGGACTGTGGGTTTGTTTTGCTTGCTGGCTTTTGCAGTGAAGGACCTTGGGGGAAGCATTCCCCCTCACAGGACAGTTGAGGAGGAAAGGCCCCTTGGCAATTATCCAGTCCAAATCCCTGCTTGCCCAGAGCAGGCTGCCCCAGACTGTATCCAACTGGGTTTTGAACATCTCTGAGACTGGAGTCTCTGAAGCATCTCTGGGCAACCTATGGCAATGCTTGACCACCCTCACTAAAAAAAAGGCATTTCTTAGTTTGAATGGAATTTCCTGTGTTTCTGTTTGTACCCATTGTTTCTCGTCCTGTCAGTAGATACCACTGAGAAGGGCCTGGCTCCAACTTCTTTGCATGCCCACCAGGTATCCACACACATTGATAGGGTACTGCTGTGCAAGCCTCCTGCCACCTTGGCTTGATTTCCTGATCATGGGAGTGATAACTCTTGAGCATAGACGAAGTGATTCTTGACACTATTAACTGGTCTACTGGACACCTCTCCTCTTCAGGGTTGAATCCTATGTGATCCTTCTAAGCAGATCCCTAAAAAGGCTAAGATCTGCTCTCCTGGACTTCAGGGTGGTCATCCTGGTTTTTTATTTGCCATTTCCTCTCAGGATCCTGAATTCTGCCATCTCACGGTCATTTCAACCAAGGCTGCCTCAATCATGACATTCCCAAAAAATTCTTTCTTGTTTGTACGAAGTCCAGTGGAACAGCTCTCCTCATCATCTCCTCAATCACTTGTTTAGAAAGTTGTCATCAATGCCCTCCAGAAACCACCTGGAATTTTTGTGTCCACTGTGATGACCTTGCAACAGGCCCCCCTTGCAGGATCTGTGAGTGTGAGACTACTTCCTGTTGTCTGAAGAAGGCTCCATCTACTTCTTTCCTCCTGATCAGATTGCAGTAGATGCCGACCATGACCTCACTTGCGCATTAGTCCTGAACCGTGAGCTGTCATCTGGCTCATCCCCCAGCCCTAGGCAGAGCTCCATGCATTTTTTCTTCTCTCACATGAAGGGCAGCTCTGCCCCCCACCCATTCCCCATCCCTTCCTAAGTCCCTGTATCTATCCTGTGCAGTGCTCCAGCCATCTAAGCTACCCCCCTACTTCTCCCTGATAAGATTGCAGCACTGTGACTGATCACAAATCTCAAATTTCTCCTATTTGTTCCCTTTTCTGTAGGAGTTAGTGTATGGGAACTTCAGAGAAACACCCAACAGTTCTGATTTTGCAGAAAAAGTGAGAGCTTCCCCAGCTCCATCAGCAGTTGTTTATTTGTCTGTTGACACTTGGGATGGGTCCCCTTTGCACTGATTTTGTTGATTGTGAGATGTCTCCTCACCACATTGGCTGGCACCATTTGCTTGCCAACCCTGTCCACCATTTCCTCACTTGACTGTGGGTTGGCATCTTCATCCCCTCTCATTCCTAGTTTAAATCTCTTGTCAGTTTGGCCAGCTTGTTGGCAAAAATACTTTGCCTCACTTGGTCAGGCAGATCCTGTCTCTTCCTAGCAGGTTTCAGCCTCCATAAAGAGACCCATAGCCATAAAAATGGTATTCCTGTTGCCAGTAATAGCTGCGAAATGAGTTACAGTTCCACAGGACCTGTTTATTGCTCCTAATTTTTTTCCACCTCACTGGTAGTATCAAGGAGACTTCATAGGCCACTTCCATGATTCTTGGGTATTTTTAAGAAGACGAAAAACTTTTCCAGGAAAATAACATACCATACCAGCCATGGTTTGAAAGATTCAAACTGGAATATGAGGGAAAATAGGTCACGTAGTTTGAAAGAAACTGGATTGTTATAAAGCTTCAGGGCTCAATGATGGTGGCTCCTGGCAGACAGGGACTAAAAGGGACAGCTCAGGCCTAAGTTACAGAATCTATAGGAAGAGTGTCTTTGGAATAAGTTTCTAAAAGCTCTATACTTGTGGGCTGGTTGGGCCATCAGCTAATTTTCCATGTTGAAACTTTGGAAAAAGAGGAAGGTAGTAACATGACTGTTTTTATATCACGCCTCTGTGTGATTCAAATCTTTTCTCTTAGACAATCCCAGCTGGAAACAATGACTCTGAGGTTCCTTGAAAAGGGTCAGTGGAGGACACAGAGGAAAGGGAAACCTGAAGTGAACATACAGCCACAGACATTATTGCTTTCAAAGAGGCTTAATAAGCAGTGTGGATGAAGCCATAGAAAATAATTCCATTGACTTTATGCCTACAAAATAGGCTTCTCAGGGCTTCCTTAGTCTAAATTCACTCAACCCATTTACATTTTTGATAAGAAGCAGAAAGCAGTTATGTTTTAAAAACACTTTAAAGTGTAGGATTTTTTTAGTCTGTCAGAAAGCTTTTGCATTTCACATTGTAATCCCTGAACATAAGGGGAGTCTTTGTTAAAAATACTTGGTTTATTTGAACATAAAGTTGTACAAAAATTTGACATGAAAATGACCTTACAGATCCCTATTTACCAGTAAAGCTTTTCTGTTGTTTCTAGCGTGTATTTTTTTTGAAAGTCCTCACTTTTTGTTTCCTACACTGTCCTGTGTGCTCAAAACACAGTCTTCTGTTGATTTCCGCTGTCAGGCCTGGTGATAATCTTCACAATTATGTGCAGAAAATAGAGACCGTTACTGTTATGAAAATTTTCACTTTTTGCACTTTTGTATGAAGTCCAGGTGTTATTTATAATGTGGCATTCTTCCAAAGGCAGCTTGGAGAAAGCATTGCATTCCCTGTTAACCCTCAGCTTGCTTACTTGGGGCTTTCCTTATTTTCTCCTCACTGGGGAAAATATTTAAAGCTGAAATAAGGGTAAATTTATTAGTAACAATGAACTTGCATTCTCTGAGATCGTGAAACCGTGGAGGGATTGTTGAACAAGAGACAGAATCCTCATCCTGCAGTAATTTTGTGTGGTTTTGACCACTTTTTCTCAGGTCCTTTTTTTGATTTTACAAAAACAATGTCCTGCCCCAAATAAGTGCTTGCATGAGCCAAATGCTTTGTAAATGGTCAAATACCACAGAGTAATAAAGTAAAATAATTCGCTACAATCATTTTGAAAAAGAGTCTAGGTATCAGATTGATGTAAATCCAAGCTGCGGTAATCCAGTAAAAATTATGTTAACATAAATATAAAATTGCTTTTCGGATCCATTCCCACACCAGAGGAATGCTTAGCCTGCTGATTTAGCTAGTTGTGAAGCAGCCTGGTCAAGACTGATATATGGGAATACAGCTGGAGAAAACACCTAGGCTTGACTTTGTATTTCCTGGCACTCTGAGGCAAGGCAGAGCCAGAGTTAGTCCAGGACATCAAGAACAGATTTATTCAACAGGAACAAAACACTGGAGTGAATCTCTTTGGATCAGTTTAAGTGCTTAGACAGAGATTCTAGACCATCCTGGAAACTATGAGAATCTATCCTGGTCTCTGCCTGTCATCCCAGAAGTTTTTCTGCAGGTCATATGTCTTGTGTGCTGGTATCATGAGGATGTCTCAGATAAGTCTAGCATGTCAACAATGGCATATACTGCTTGTGGTAGGGCAACAGAGTTCCTCCCTTAATGGCATGTCTTCCAGCTGAAGCTGCTGTCAGACAGAATTCAGTTCCTAAATTGCCTAAGCCTCGTTTAAAACTATCTAGTTTTTCTGACTGTTCTAGAGATTATTCTGTGTCCTGATGGCTCATATAATGGAAGGAAACATTGACTTAAGTTATCCTGATGAACTTGGACTAATTTTCACCTCAAAAAAATCATATTTCTTTTATCTTGAAAGAAAAAAATTCAAGTCAATTAATTTTTGACTTTTACCATGAACAACTGAATTTTCAATCAGATGTATCTGATCCTTCTCAATGTGATCATAAATATAGGCAAGAAGGTGAACTTTTTACATAGTCTTTTCAGAGATGGTCCAATTTTCAGAGCATCCCAGACATGTTTTCTGAATCCCATCTGACATCTACAATCTCGAGCATGGCTGGTCCCAGCTGTGCAGTTTTACCAATTCCTTCCAGGTTAATGTTAATAAACCCCTAATTCACTCTAGAATGCATTAGCCTTTTTCATATCTTAAAACAGTTTTCAGAGCTAACATCTTGTTTTCTGTCTTCTCTAGGACTACAGGTTCAAGTGGTTCACGTTACTGACAGGGTAAGAACTGGGTTAGTTCTTTTTTCTTTACAAAGACTGCAAAAGGAGTATGTGGAGACATAAAGAATCAGTACTCAGAAAGCCTTTCCTAACTAATTTTGCAGGTGTTAAATGAAACTATCTGGATGCTTAGCACAGTGAAGTCAGTGATACTCAAAAGATATTTCTTTCTAGGACAATAATTTTTAGTGTGGCAATAAACGTAATTAAGCCCTTCCTCAAAGTTCCTTTTAATGACTGGCCTGTGACACTCCAGGAAGTAATTTAATCCATTTAATATATCAGTTAAGTTAAAATTGAATATATATATATATACACACATATATATATAAATTGAAATTATATAACATTTAAGGGGTTATATTTTTAAGACTATTGTAGCAGCATTCTAGGAACTTTTGGTCTACCTACCTCGTTGGAAAGGCAACAGTGATGGCATTTGCATATTTAGATTTTACATGGCTCAGGAACATTGTATACTCAATAGTGGCCACAGCAGTAATTGATATAGTCCTGTAGTGGACCACAGTTTTGGACCTTGCTATGAATTTTTGACAAAAAATTGGCTTCTGTTTGTACTGACTGTCAAGTGGCTTTTTGGCTTGGATGTCAACATTGTTTACTCAGAAGCAGCTCTCTGGCTTTAAAAGGAGACCTCAACTATTTTTATAATTGTTAAACTTGTATTTGTGAACAGATATTGATATTTTGTCATGTAGATACTCTGCGTTGCTGAAAGGCCAGTGTCACTTGTACAGAGTGCTCACAGGTATTTCAGCACTTACCCATGGGATTTATAGGCATTGCTGTCTGACATATGAACTTCAGAGGGGATAAAACTATTGCAAATTGTCCTGTCCTATAATCTTGCTAAGACCCAAACTGAGAGAGTTTATTAACCTTTACATGTATAACAGATTAAAAAATCTGGCAGTGACCATAAAACTGATGAAGTATCATAAAATATCATCTTGTGCCATAAAAAATATGTCAGAGAGCAAATTAAAGCCTATTTAAAGTCATGTACTTAGTCACCAGTAAGAAATTTTCCCGAACTTGTAATTTTTATGTCTATGTCTTTTGGTGAACTTGGTAGGACAAGGGAATAAATCTATCTAAAATTTAGATGGAGAGAGAAACCAATGAAGGTATTCCTCCTATTTGCTTTCAAGCAGACATTATGTTCTGTCCTATTTCTAATATTTTCTTGTTTTGCATGTGAACTGTGTGCTTGTACCTGGCTAAGTCAGTCTTATCCAACACTCCTCACGTGACCCCAAATGGAGATTTGTAGTAGTAGTGTTCATCTGGCCTAAGAAAGGTGCTTCCATATTTCAAACTTTGCTGCCAACAGCACAAGGGCACATTGAGCAGTCTTACCTGTGGGAAATATACAACATCGCATGAAGCTTATTCTCAAAGAGCTTCATCTCACTTGAGGTAACACATGTTTTCCTGAGAAACAGTCCTTTTTCTTGTTTTTTTTTGTTTGTTTGTTTGGGGTTTTTTTTGTCCTTCTCTGGCCTTGCTAGTAAGTGTACCTCTTTTAATACCTATAAACCTTGTTACTGAGAATGAAGACCCCTTCTGAGAATATTAACTGAATGTTAAAAACATCAGTTTGTGGAGAAAGGCTAGAATTTGCCGAATGTTGGGAATCAGTTCTTTTGTAGTACCGGACTCCTACGAGACTTGAAAATTTTGGCTAAGGTCATATATTTAGTTCTCAGCATGTGATAACTGGAGAGATGCAATTTCTGTGGTTTGAAGACTACTTTCCCTGACTGCCTTCTGTTTTAACCCACAGATATCAAGCATTCAAGCTGCAATCTGTGTACTGCTCAACTTAACAAAACGCTTTATCTCATCTACAAAAACTTTTCAAGGTCTGTATTTTCATATACTTTCTTTTTAGTTTAAAAAATATTTTTCTAGACCACACAGCTATGATGTATGCATAAACTAAGCTTTAAAAATTCAGTAATCTTCATCAGCCTGAGATAGTGATTTGATAAACTCAGTCCCATACCAGTAACATAGCTTTACAATGATGCTGCAAATGTCGCTTTTTTTTCTGTAAAGACAGTCTCAGCACTGAATGTAGAGATCATAGAAGGAAAATCTGTGACTACAGTGGTTCACAATACTCTAGGGAAGAAAAAAACACAGAGAGAGAAAAAAGGAGGAAAAACAGGGAAAAGAACAAAATAAGGGTGAGAGGAGAGGGAGATAGAGGCACTCTCTAGGCAAACTGCTTGTCACAACCTGTCCCCCATTGTTAGGTAATCACTTCAGCACAAATCATAAATAACTGCCATCTAAGTCATACAAAGTCTGCCTTTACTCTGTCCAAACACTTCAGTTACATCTGTGGGACCTTTACTGTAAGCCAAGGCAAGCCTGTAAGTCAGAATTTATATTCCAGCTCATGGAATGTAGTTCTTTCCCTGAGTCATTTTGATATACCCATTGTGGTAAGAAACATGGAAGGATGTGTTTGGATTGATTAGAAATTTACACCTTCTCTCTTGGCCAGTCTTCGAGTAATGTGAAAATTTCCATCTGCTCCAAACCCAGGCTGTAATGTACTTATGTTTGCTGCAAAAATAGGAGGATCATAAGTGCAAATGTTACATTTGCCCACAGCAAGAAGTATCTTGCCTTATGCTTTTCCACATCTTCAAATTAATTTAAATCACTTGTCACATGATCAGAATGAGCAGCCAGTGATATACCTGACTGTTGTACCTTTATTGGCAAAACACAAAATCATTGAATAACTGTGGGGGCCTGGACTAATTATGAGAATGTTCTTAGGCTTCCTATTATGTACATACCATTTTCCTATGGTATACAGCTCTACAGATGTAGGCTGAACACTCTTGATGGGATGATGGAGGCAGCAGAAATTATAATTTCCTAAAAATAAAAGGCAATTAATAGCCAAAGCAAAATTAGGAGGTATACCTATTATTAGCAATAAGTATGCAAGGCATCAGAATTTGCTGAAGAGAAAGGCACCCCACACAGTCTAGATTAAATTGACATGAAGATATCCTCTTCAGAATAACTGCTAGGCTAAATGATACATTCGCCATATCTTGTCTTGAAATTTTCTTCTGCAATTTCTGTCTTCCTTCAACAGCCTGAAATGGATTTTATTCAGGAGGCAATGATTGTAAATTGTTCTGCCATTCTCTGTAAATACTTCATCAATAGAAAGAGATAGCCAGTCTCATTCTCTTTCTCTCTTTCCTCCAGAAATCAGAGGGTAAAGGAAAACAAGACAATATTAAGAAAAAAATAAAAGAAGGGAAAGAAATCTGTAAACAAAACACAAGTTTTATACAAAATTGATTTTTCCCTTAAAAATTTTCAAAATCTGTCCAAAAAAATGAGGACTTTTTTTCCCTTTCTTCTATTGAAGTAGCTTTTAAAGTCAGCCAATGCAAGTTATGAAGCTATCACAGTAAAGGGCTGAATATACAAACATGTTCAGCTTAATGGTGCAAAGATAAAGCTATCACAATCAACAAATGACAGCATCAAGATGAAGAAGCAATTATTGTGTGCAAGCTGAAGTTCTCACTAAACATGGAAATGTGTATAAATGAAGCATAATAATTACAGCATGAGTTACAGTGATCCCAGATGCTAAAAATGCATCTAGGTGGGTGGCTATCAAAATAATATTGTATGCTACTATTCCCAATTTCTGAAGTTGCTTTTCTGGCAGATTTTTAGCTTTTCAGGCCTCAGCTGGTGCTGAGTATGATGTAATGGTTCTGTATATTCTTCCATGTGAAGATCTTCCTGATATTAGTACCCCCTTATGCGGCTGAGGAAGTGCCATCTTACACAAGTAAACTTCTGACACTAGGGTTATACCTGGAAAACAAGCATCTTACCAGGTTTGAGGGAATAAAGTAAAGAAACACTGGTGTGTGACCACATTCTGACTCTGAAGTTTGTATGTCATTTTTAATTGCCTAAAAGACTATTGACTAAATACAAGCTATTAGCTACTTCCTCCTTTATCAGACCATTTTTCTTATTACTAAATTCTTCTTTTTTGGATTTATCACCTCAGATATTTCATACCTAGAGATATGTGACACCAGCACTGTACTGGTTTGCAGGCTTCTGAGAGGACTCCAGCCATAACTCTTAGGCTTTTGTGCAAAGGTGCATTTATAATTTTGGAAAGTTTTGAAGGCTCAGCCCCTAGGCTTAAAATCCCCTTAGGATATCAAAATTCTTCTCCCATATGGAAATAATTTAAGTTTGCCCACCTTCTTCTTTACTGCACTGGCTTAATCCACTCAGCTGGAGAAAGCTGCCAAGTCTGGTTATGAATCTTGGTCTCTACATGTTCTTGCCAAATATCAGCAGAGGATAAACCATACAGTGGGCCATGAACATTTACTAAGAGCTGTCTGAATGCATCAGCTAACATAGGGCATATTGCATCCCACACACACTTTAAGTCCCAGTATCTTTTGCAAAATTAATATTATTCTCATTAGCTGCTGACTTCTCCATTGACACAGCTAGTCACAAGAAAAAGGATTAAATTTTCAAAAGAAAGCTTTAAAATTAACTGCCATCCACTTTTCTTCTAATCTCTTGCTCTGCCCTAAAACACTAAGTTCCTGCCTGGTGTGTTTTGAAGTCCTTGAAGGAATGCCAAATTTTATGAACACAAGGGCAGAAGTATTATTTAAAGGAGAGGATAGCACAGGAATGATTAGGATATTGCTAAGATTAGGTTAGTACAGAGAAATGACAATCTCAATGGCAGGCAGAGAGTCAGGTAGAAGAAAGGAAAATGCATATGGAATTTATCTTGATGAACCAGGGAGGTAGGGAAAGAATAATTAAGATGAAAGGAAAACAAAGCCAAAACTATTTAGTAGCAAAGACTGGAATGATGTCTCGATCCAGTAGCTGTTATTAGCTGTTTTTTTCAGTAGATTTTTTTTTTAAAATTTTTATTTTATTAATTTTTTTTTTATCCATGAGACATGGTTTTGCATTCAATAGGGAGGTAAGTTTACCTTCCATCTCAAATGTGAGAAAAATACTGACTTTCTGCTGAGAAGAAGCCAATGAAGGGCTTTAAACAGAAGCTGGAGAAAACTGGAGTAGCATACAAAAGGGTGTCTACTAAAGTCTTCTAAGGGAAGAGTTTAGTAAGCGTTCTGTGAATCACATCAGACTTGTTGACAATGACTGGCTTATTATGTAGCTGCTGAAAGAAATGCAGCATTGTGCAGAAGACAAAGGAAGACACAGATATGGAGTGATTTTGGAAAACATGAATGATTTTTCAGACAGTAGGGAGGTTGTATAAGTAATGAAGCGGAATCCATGATAAGCTGCTGGAGAAGAGGTTGATGCAGCAAAAAGGGACAAATAATAAGACAAAATAAGCTCAAGCAGAGAGGAGAAGGACATGGGCATGGATAAGCACAAAGTGGAAAGATGCTGAGGAGAGGAACAGGGAGAGAACAAAAAAATGTCACTGAAACTGGAAAATGACTGGGACTAGGGGAGGAAGTTCATTGCCAGGAAACAGAAGGAGACCATTTAGGAAGGAGTTTGGTTTTCACAGCACTGTATTTTAGACAGAGTTAGGTAGGTCAGAGGATGTAAGCAAAGAAATATGCAGATGTTTGCTGGAATGGAGAACCACATACAGGACATTTGGACAAAGGATAAAAGTGCAGAGGAAAAAGGGAAAAATACTAGACACAACATTTTGCAACACTGAGGAATATGAAAAATTTCAGAGTATTTAGTAGAAAAAGGTCAAAGCCTAATAGAATGTTTGAAGCCTAACAAATGGAGATAAATTAACTTGTGCTTGATACCATGCTGCCACAGCTGGATCCTTATTAATATAAGATGTAGGTACATTTTTGTTTTTTGTTACAGAGCAGTGGAATATACATAGGGTAGGAGGAAAGGAGAGACAAAGTTGTGAGAATGCACCCAATGAGTTAAAAGTGGAATACCTCCATATTAGGTTATGTTACTGAAGGCTAATAACATTGAGCCAAGAGAAAAAATGATGAGTGGCAGAAGACCCATCATCTATTCCATTCAAACACAGTGACCTAACCTGGCCACTCCCAGGGTTATTTAAAAAGGATAAGACCATGGTCTTCAGGAGGAAACCCATCAAGGGGACCCAAGGAAAACACTGCACAAACTGGCCAGGATTACTGCCTTCAGGGGCACATGGCTTGCTGTGGGGTCTGGATATAGACAGCTGTGGGACTGGGTAAAACTTGCTATTAGACCTTTTAATGGGCTTGTGGGAAAGTGCAAAACTTACTCTCACATGTTTAAGGGAAGAACCAAAGGAAAAGGGAATGAACAGGATGGATCCAGGAAGAACAAGCATCTATCCTATCCTTTTACTTAAATCCTACTTCTAACTGTATTCCACATGGATGTGCTTTCTCATCTCAGAAATATTCTGTACGCGGTGTAAAGCCACCAATAAATGTCAGGTTGCACTGGGTGGTGGATAGGCAGGTATAGTTATATTGATATACATTTTATGTGCATGTATATTTTAATATTCACACTTACATTTACATTTATTTTTATGTTTTCTCTTCATCTGGGTCCTGAATGCTCATTTGAAAGCCGTTTTGCTTTTATCAATTTTTAAATGGTGCCTTGGCATCATTCTCGGGGACTCTCTAATTGTAAATATTTAATTTTGTATAGACAAGGAGATGCTAGCAAGGGACTGGTTTGTTTTCCTGGCATGTCTCCAAAAATCAGTGCTTTAGAGTCAGAGCTAGAGGAGTTGGACTGAATAGAAGATGATGGGATACAATAGAGCTTTGAACTTCTATTCATTTTTATGAAATGATGTTTTCAGCATCTGGAACAATTCTAAACTCTCAGTCACATTATAATGCTCAAAGCATTTGGACACCATGAAATTGCCCCTTAACACTTAGATTAATTGCTGCTTGTCTTGAATCTGCTTGCACCAGAGTAAATATAACTGTATTTAAGTGTTGAGAAAGCCACTGGTTTGGTTTAATAGTTGTGTTTCTTTAGCTGTGTGTCCCCATGGAATCCTTATACTTAAAAGGACTGTTAAATGTCAATTTCTGTGGTACTGGAGAACGTCACTTAAAATATTTCATGTCAGAGATTGGAATGGATTAATACTTGTATTTTTTTAGTTTCAAGGATGTGTCAGAATAAGGTAATAGTACACCCTTCTGTTTTACTAAAATGACTGAACTAAATCCTGTCAAATTTAACAGGAATCCTTGGAAGATTGTGTAGAATGTGCTTGAATTGAATAATAATGGATTCAGTCTTGCTGCCTGACCAACAAGCTCAGTGTATCAAATAACCCTCACAGCAGGATGTCACGAGTGTTCGTAGTGATAAAGTGCCTTATTTACAAATCCTGCCTTGCTCAGATATACTCAGATATTGCATAGTATTTTAGGCAAGGTTTTCTGACACCCTTTCTAATCTTTGTAGGAAACAGTGATAATAAAAGCTATAACTAAGGTAGGTTGGTATATTCTGAATGCCTCAAGTTAGTTGATTATAATGGCACCATAATTATGGAAGCTGGAATTTTCCATATTTGCTTTTCATTTCAGGCTAAATTTCTTCAGAAACTTAGAAAATCCATTTTTGCCAGTTATGTGAAGATGAATAAGGGAGCACAGCAGAGTCCTTTAATAACATTCAAAATAATTTCCAGCTCTTTCTAGAAGGGGCTTATGCTGTTGGACTTTGCATCAGAAAGTTAATTTTGGACAATTCAGCTCAGAATTCATTCTTTGGTTGTTAATAAATCTGTGTACAGCAAAGGGTTCGTAACTGAGGGAAATCTTCGAACATTTAATTAAGGACATCAGGAAGTACGAGTCAAACATTTTCAAAAGGATATAATTAAGCAAATTCCAAAAACCAGTCTGGAAGACTCAGAAATAGGAATAGCCAAGTTCTTTGTCAGCATGGACAGACAGTTCATGTCTTCAATGGTAGAAAATAATAACTTTGCTGCAGGAAGAGTTACTTTGGCATGAAATTTAAATCAGGAATGTTCAAGCTGTCTCTAATATGTATGTATATGAATGTATATGAAATGTGACCATGCCAGAAAAAATTCTCAGGTATTACAGTAATCTTTGTTGAGATCAGTCTATAAAAAACCAAATATTGGACTCTTAAAAAAGCTGTGAGATCTTCCTGCCTTGGAAATAACAGTTATCTATGAACTCCTTCAGAAAAGTATACTAAATGTACTATTTTAAAAGTATTGAACCTACTATTACAACTCCACACTCTAAACAAATAATATATGAGTAACACGTATGCAGATATCTTCAAAATACTTCACACAATTCCTAGAGATCTTTTCTGTTCAAAATGTGTGTTTTCATACTTAAACCAAGGAAGATTTTTAGAATATTTCATCTTAAATCCCTGAAGGTGAATGACCATATTATAATGTACTCATCAGTGTACATCTTTTTGGTGGAATCTGTATACAATCCATATTTGCTGTAAGTAAAAGCTTACTTTGGTGGTGAGAAGTCTTGTGAAGTATTTACTTATCTTCATCTCCTGTGTAAGTGTAGCATAAGTGCTCTCACAGCCCACAGAACAGGTGAGATGATGCTCACCCAGCATCCATTAGTCATAATCCACACAGCAGTAGAGCAACAGGAGCCTGACATTTAGTGGAGAGGTACCTTTGGTGGAACTGCATAGGAAATGCAGCTGATTCCTTGCTAAAGCCAAGTTCAGTTTTCAGGTTGGTGTGGAAATTGCAGTAAGATTGATTTGAGAATGTTGGTTTATATCCTGAGAAATGGCTAAGAATTTGTTTTCTTATTTAGGCACTTTTCCTCAATTTCACATTCCATTTTTTTCTGAAATGCTAGTACCAGTAAAATTCAAGTATACATGTAATTTTTTGTGTCAGGGTCTAGTACATCTTACAATTTACCTGTCAGAATACCAATTTGCTGATCCATCTCATCACACAGCCACTGAAAAGCAGAATCAGTGCAAGAATAGTTGCAGGAATGAGACCACCTCCTTTTGGCAACAGCTGCTTCAGCATAGAGTGATCACAGACCTATAACCAGAGCAAGCCAAGGATTTTATTTCACCCAGTCTGTCAATGGCAGAATGACAGATTAATGCAGCCAGTTGCAATAACTTCTGTGCAACACTGCATGAACCCCTGATGCTCTTTGGTGTTGCTCTAAAAATCTCCTCTTTGAATCAAATGTTTGCAGGCAGTAACATTTAAATTCTACTCTAGTTTTCACAGTGACAAAACCTTGAGAGGGCAACCCAAATGCATTTTAAATGTAGAGGAACACGCAGGTTAGTTTTAAGCCAAGCTCATGAAACTGATATTTAAAACCATCTGGTAATGGGTGAATGCTTGAAAGAGGCATTACCGTTAAGAACAGGGTGAGCCTTGGAGTCATCAAGAACACAGCAGGAAGAAAATTGGTTTTTGCAAGGCTGAACAGGGCCTTGTTTGATCTGCAGGACTGCTGGTACTGCTGTTGATGCATAAGAAGGAATGAACTCAAATGTGAGTGTCAGGGTCCAGCTTATGATGACACAGGTGATAATTAGAAAAAACACAACTGTATTTTTGCTTGTGTAGAAAGTACACTTGCTTTTTGAGAGACAGTAAATATGGGGTACTTGTGGTGATATTTATTGTCTGAGCTGATAATACCTTGCAGACTGGCATCTCTGAATGTTTGGAATTAACATAGCCACCTTGGAATTCCACATCTAGTCACTTCTGTGGAATGTTCTTGTGTCAGTGGGTAGAAACCTAGGGGTTTGGGTAGAAATCAGAATGTTAAGGGATGAAAAGGGAGACATGCAGAGTCCCTGGCATTTGGTTAGTTGGCAGAGCAGCTCTTTAATTGTCTCTAGACAAAAGTCCTACTCTCAGAAGACTACTATTACATTCCAGCAAAACAAAGTCCCTTGTTTTAGCTGTTCACTGTGGCTTTTAAAATATACTGTTGATGAGAAAGAAAAGTCAAGGAAAGTAGAATTATGAATGGTAGACAGAGTAGGGATCTCTCAGAGAGCTGAGAAGAAGGAATGTGGGGGAAGTCTAAGTAGGGCGTAGGCCCTGGAAGAGGGTGCTGAGGAGAGGAGAGCAAGTGGGAGGGTTTGGGGTTGGGTCTGGAGAGAACAGGGACCTGGGATGTGAGGGGAGAATGACTGCTGGGGAAAGCAGGACTGGGGAAGTAAGCACTGTGGTCTGGGTATGGGTGTAGCTGCAGATCAGGGAAGGGTGACAAGTTTTGGCCTGGCAGAAGAAACACACACAGATCACAGTATGAAAGCACCACAGTGGCACCAAACTCCCTGCTCAAGCAGGATCATCCTAGAGCACATTGCACAGGATCATGAACAGGTTAATCCCTTGCTGCAGCATAATATCAGATACACCAAGTAATGGAAGAAATGCCTAAAAAAAAGCAAGTGCTGGTAAAAAAAATCTTGGGGGAGTAAGAACAATAAAATGGACATGCACAAACAATTGCATGGTATGGTAGAAAGAGCCCTTTCACAACAGCAGGAACTTAATCATACAAGAGAAAAATATGTGTATTTCTGCTTATTTCATCCTATCCTATTATTTGACTGGTAAAGGTCTGATCTGAAATCCATCTGGTATTTGACTGGTATATGTGCACACTGGATAAAGCCTTCAAAGGTTAAGAAATTGATCTAGTTAGTTCCTTATTGTTTATAGCAAAAAAGGTAAGAAAAAAAAATATATCAGTTTTCAGCATTAGAATTATCTCTGCTTCAGCACATAAATCACTGCTTGACTTTATTGCATTTCTGTTCTGGAAAACTTATTAGTACCAGAGAGCTAAACTACAGAGAAAAAGAGAAACACAAGGAAACATCCAGAATATATAAATGCCACTTCCAATAATATAGGACTAAGCAATTTCCTTTAAAGATCCCTGCTTGTCAAACACTGATACAAATTATGTCCTATTGCATTAAGAGCTAAAAGCAGCAACTGGCACACTCTATCTTTGGCTTCCACATTCATTCAGATGTAAATCTGAATTGAAATGATGGCAGCAGAATTTTGCATGCAAGTAGTTCAGGAAGAAGCCCTCAAAATTTCTCACTCAATCTGGCTGGATGTGGTCCACGCAGTTCACACTGAACAGACAAATAGTCACTCCAGGCCTGTGCCAGGGTTCCTAGTACTTCCAGACAGTACTGGAATTAGAACAGAAATTCTGGTTTTTATTTAAAACAAGAAATAAGCTTTGAGTGCCTGTGTTTTGGAAGATAAGTTTGAAAAATTTGAGTACCTGGCTTAGATGCACTCAGCACCGACTTGCAGACAACCTTGTTCCTTCATAGTGGAGGAATGTTAACTTAAAGGTTTTCACTTTGCAGGGCAGAAGGGAAAACTTTGCAAGTCACAAGGCTCTTCAAATTCTGGTCCCCTGTAAAGGTGTTTCACAGAAATAAATTAACAAGCCCAGCTACAGTGACCCTTCTGGCCTCCCCCATAGGAACAGAAAGTTATTGACAACATATTTACTGGTTGTATGATGGTATAGTGCTGTCTCTTGGGTGTAAGGAATCTTGGAGAAGGCAGGCTGGATAACAGATGGGGTCAGTGGGGTAGGATTCATCTGCTAAATTTGTCTTCCAAAAAGAAACCACAGTTTGATGACCCTTTCATGGAAAGAATTTGACAAGAACTCTGATAACTTAATAGTCTAAGAAGGACTACATGGGCATCAAGCTAAGAACAGAAGGCTCAGATAATTTACCCTAACTGTCTGGGACAAATGAGAAGCTCTGGTGCCTGGCAAAGCCCAATATCATGCATGGAGTCCCTAATGTCTTAGATATGTGACATTGCAGTTCCTTTGATGAAAGCATACATTATTTTAAGGCAGAGGTGTGGATGAGATGCTGATAGATCTCATTCTTCTGGGATGAAAGGGCAGGTGACTTATGAGAGGTTCAGCCCCTGAGAGAGGTGCTTCAGCCCAGTCTTCAGGAGTCTTCTGTGTCTTGACTAGACAGGATCTGCTATTGTACCATTCTACTTTTAGCAAGGAGCAAAAATGTCAGAGCAAAACTGTCAATCACATTTGTACTGAGTTTTTTTTCCAACCAAAGCTCTATGGACTAGAATATGAAAATTTCTTATTTCTATAACATAATATAATTTTCAAAGCATTGAAATGCTTGCAGGAACACAACTAAAGATAATTTAAATAGTCCCAATAACATTTTTTATTTGTTTCTTGTCATAATCCAAATAGGAAATGAAAGCATCCCTGATGGAAATGTATTTGGCCACACAGTACAGCCCAAATAATGCTGCTCTTATTTCCTTGCCTTGTTTAAGTAAATGCTCCTCAACAAAAAAGTTTCTCTTTCTCTATCTGGAAGTCTATGAGAATAATCATCCCATGGCCCACAAAAGTGGTGAACATCCAGTGTGCATGCCACACTGCAAAGAGACAGAAGGTATTTATTGTAAGTGAATTCCAAATAATTAGTGTAAGAGATCATGAAATGTACATAGGAAAAAAGATTGCCTGAGACGTATTGCAAACAGGAGGGGGGGTAGGACATTAACAGGCAATCTGCACTGCTGCTGTTCCCTCAGGGGTTTTCTACAGATGGTTCATATTTCTGATATGAAAAGGAAAATTTCTTTTAAAATTTTGCCACTACACCATTTGATTTTTGATTCTTCTTACATCTGTAGTCCTTGAGGGGTAGGCAATTGGTTTATTATTTTTACCACTACCTCATTTTGGAAAAGCTCTGCCTCTTAAAGCTCCACTTCCACTTTTGTTGATGGGCCACAGCAACACCCACACTCAGAAAATGTAAAGATAATGACAACTGGGGCAAGAGTTAAAGGGATAAGCAAAGGATACCAATAATTGAATGTACAGAACCCTAAGATTTCCAAATAAGATGATGTGTGTCTCAACATGGGGCACTACAGAAAAAAACTAAATATCTATTTGGGACTCCTCTATATTATATCCCAGAAGAGCTTTTATTATCTGAAATTTTTGCATGATGCAAAATTCATTGTTTATAGAGGTTTTGTAATATTTACTCTCTATATGAAATTAAGCTAATAGCAAACTGCTGCATCAAGTAAAGTTCTTAGGAAAGAACAAAATGCCTATAAAAAATGAGAGAAATCCAATGTTCTTTGAGGTCAGTTGATTTTTTTTTTTTTTTTTTTTTTTTTTTTTTACAAATAGTACATTATAAAACAAATTCTTGCTGAACAGAAAGCTGTTCTGAATTTCTGGCAAAGCTTGAACCCCATTTACTGCTGTGAAGTCAATCCTTCCTGTGAAGCCACAGTTTTCCAGATCAGTACAGCAGAGTTGCTGGCCCTTGAAGTCAGGCTTGGGCATGCTAACACTCTTATTCATCCCATGTGGTGCTGATATGAAAAGAAATAAAGGTGAAATGTTTTTGAGGGTGAATTTTTAAATTGGCCAGTAAATGAATTTAGCACACAAAAGTTGATAACATTTACTGGACCAGAGAAAGGCAAAATAAAGCTATGAAGCATTAATAGACCATCCTTAAAACTTTCTAGTCCTCTTAAGGGCTGAAACAAGAAACGTCATTAAAAGACCAGTGAAATGTGAGCAGTACAGTAGACCCATAAAAGAAAACATTGATGATGCCATATGTCTACATATTCACAGGAGAACATTGCAGAGAAAGAGTAATTTAGCAACTTGAATCCTTGTGCTTTTTTGTTCAAAACTCACCCAAACCCTTTGAAAATGCATGAATATTTCTTTTTAACTGATGATCATTCTACATGGTATTTCAGAAGAGACTGCTTATGACTTTAATCTAGCAATGTTCTTGTTAAGATCCCATAAGGGAACAAGTTCCTTCTTAGGGCCCACAAACTACTAGGTCAAATGTTCCCACTGGCATTTTGTCGGGGCCCTGATTCAAAGCCGCTGAACTTGATGCAAAACCTGCTTTTAACTTCATAAGCTTTGGATCAAGTTCATTGAGTGAAGACTATGAGAGACTTTCTAACCTGAAAGAATGATCTTTTATTTCCCTTTTCAGGAAATATCACTTATTTTCAATGAATGTTTGGAGGTTTTGTTAAGTACAGTTGGTATGTGACTAATTAGCGCCATGTGCCAAGGTCAAAAATTCTCTATCAAAATATGCATGTGTGTCTATCCTGCAGGGAGTATGGGGCAGCTAGGAAGCACCAGACCTTTTGTTCATGCATTGAAAGAGTCACATATATGCCAAGAGCCAGGGCTGAAGCCTGTCATGCAGTTGGCATGGAAGAAATAGTTTTTCTGCTATGTTGATGACAAGTTAAACATGCTCATTGATGCAGCAAGTACCATGTGTTGAAAAACAGAGGGAGAAAAATATAACTAAGGTAGCTCCACAAGCAGAACAGATGACATCATTACAACAGTATCGTGATTTGCTGCACAGTGCTACTTCTGACGGACTTGTATTCTGGTTTTTTTTTTCTTGATACATAAGAAACAAATCTTGGTCAAATCCTTCTAAAGAGAAGCACAGTCAAAATTTAATTTTAGATAGCAGGTCTGTCAAAAATAGAATTTTTTCTCTGAAGTCCTTGTTTCAATTTGATATTTAGACAGTGGTGCACAGTTCTAGAAATGCTTTGCTAGAATAAAGTTGTTTTTTTTTTTTTTTCAATGGTCCTATTTTTAAAACTGGTGAAATTAACTTTTAAATGTAATTCTAAGATGAAGTCATGTAGGAAGTTAATGCTCTGATGGTGTGATAAATGCCTCTGAGCTGTATCAGTTCCATTTGATTTACTCGAGCTGAGACAAAAAAGAGTTTTAAAATAAATCAATATTGGTCATTTTATTTAGACAAGGATGATTCTTCACACACCAATGTCTCTTCAACACGGAAAAGCAATGAGTTATTATTTGTAAGACAACATTGTCTTGCAAATAATAACTCATATTGCAAAACCAACAGCCCTCCTGCCTCTCTCTTTCGCCAGCTTAATATTGGTTACCTGCAGGTGAGTTCAAGCACTTAAGAATGTTAGCAAAGCAACGAGTTGCTTTTCACTATTTCAGTGGAGAAGATGGGTGTTCTGTCATCCATTAGCACAAACAGTTATGACTTGGCTGAGCAGTGTGTTATAAAGAGTAAAAGAAGGTCTGAGGGAAGACAAAAATGTGCCTTAAGTTATAGCAAAAAACAAAATAAAAATACTGTGGCAGATGCAACAATATGTTTTGGCCTGTTTCACTTCTTTGAGGTTGCTCTTATAACTTGACAGTGAGGCACTCTCCAGAGCTGCTCTCATGCTGTGAGAAGGGTGGGAAGACAAAGAAACAGAGAAGCAAGCTGTGGGAGTGCAGCTTTGCTTTTGAGTACATGAAGAAGCAGTATTTCTGAATATCAGCACTTATACATCAGGATTCCAGTTCCACAGTGTATAAATGAGGAAATTTTGGACAGCAGTCTCCACATTGTCATGTGTTCTCCTCAGGGCAAGAATGTTTTCACTGTTATATTTCGACAGCCAAAACAGATTTTCTGCAAAAGAACAGTGTGTAGACTTTTCCATTTCCATTGAGATAGAGCCAAAACCAAAACCTATGTCATGTCCTTGTGTCTTCACAATGCAGTTTTGGGGACTAGTGTGAAATACAATTTTGGAGGACTGATGTAATGATGGATTCCCACATAATCTCCAAAATCAGCATCAGATTAAGAGTTTTCATCTTCAGTATTCCTACAGATTGGTGGGCTGGTCCTTGCAAAAGAACAAGAAACAAGAAAAAAATTAGGAACAAGGACAAGTGACGAGGACTGCTGACACTGCACTGTGATGCTGCCCTCCTTTAAATGTGTCTTTGAGTTATGAAGGGCCTGGGCATCTGCTCTGATGTCAGGCCCAGATATATTGTTCTTCTAGGTGCATTCAGTCTCAGTTTTAAAGCTAATTCATAGCTTTTGTGATATGTTGCATCATATACTCCATAATATAGTCCAATTCTACTTTGACAACCAGCTCCAGGTAAACACAATTAGGAAAGAATTCCTTTTGTGCCTGTAAGAACATGATCAAGACTGTAGCCATAATGAAGACCTCAGAGATCATCTCCCTGTATGAAGACATCTGATTTCATATTACTTTTTAACATTAAACCTATAATGTCACTTGTTCAGCAAAACTTACATGCTAAGCAGAAATACATATGTTTTCCCTAGTGTGCTTAACTCAGCTGGTTCAGTGAGGAGATTCCTGGAATGTTCTGAAATTCTTGGATGTATTGCAGATGACTAAGATGCATGCTGAAAAGTTTATTGGTATTAAAATGCATTCTCAATGGATGTTTTTTTTAATGAGAGAACAAGATTTCAGGAAAGAATGTTCATGGGGAGAGAGAAAACATCAAACAATAACTCTGAAAAATGGTTTGATATCACATGCAGATTAAAGACCTTACCTTATTGTTTCACAATATGAGAGTATTTATTTTCTTTTGTAATCAGAGACACTGTTAAAATTAATAAATAGAATGCATAGAAACAACTTCATATCTTTTTGTCACAAAGGAGAGAATTGGGGTCTATGTTAATTTTTCATTGACCAATACAAGTAACAGAAGAAACACTTCAAATATTCAATTATCTTGAAGTTTGGCACTTTTTTGTACGTAGATCATTTTTATCTGCTGGGCAATAAACTGTATAACAAAAATGTTGGCGACATCAAGGTTTTTTTTTATTTAAACCTCTGAAGTTTAAAAATTGTGTGAAATTCCTTGAAGATGCTTTAACTTGCATAGATCAATAGGAGAACAATGTGCAAAAGGGAGTCAAGAAAAAAAGATAGCTGTTTCCATGTGAAATTAATGGGGAACACCAGTCTACTCATTAAGTGCTCATCTCATGATGACATAGTCCACAGTTCAGCATTGGAGTGGGCTGACAGAAAAGTTGCTCTTTACCGAGCAGGCTCCTTAGGAAATGCACAAATGCACCCATATTCCACACTAAAGGCTCTGGAATCACGCCTAAAAGTGCCTGAGGAACATAGATCACTCAAGTTCTGCATAGACAGGAAGGGGGTTGAAAGATATATAGCAATTATCAGCCAGAGAAAATGGCCCAGATCAGTGCTTCTGAATAGAAAATATCAGAAGCAGAGACAGATCCCTGCTGAGAAAGGTGTGTTGGTCTATTTTGACGTAAACCCAGACCAAGACATGTCATAAAAGATAGCTATGATTCTTCTCAGCCTCACCAGTCAAAAACTTGGATTTACAAGTGGAAAAATATAATTTTATGGGAACAGAATCTCCAGTTCTTGGATTATATGATGTGATGGCTTATTCATGCCTTGCTTTCCTGATATATATCACCCCTGGACAAATTCTAGCCAGGAGTTCAGAGAAGCCTTAGCCTATGAAATGGTTGGTGGAAGTAAGGAAAGAAAAGTCTGGAGCACTTATTTTTACATCCCTGAGAGAAGCCGTCCTATGTCTGACCACAGATGGGGGTTGTAGTAAATTATGACAGGTAACTAGAAATTGCTTTGCTCTTATCTCTTAGGGGTGCAAATTACTGCAGTCTCTTTGCAGCACAGCTGGTGCTGATAATACATGCAGCTATGTCATATGGAAAAAATAGTCCAGGAACTGCATTGTAAGTCTTCTGAGAGCAGGAAGATTTGTCCCTCAGCTTTGTCCACACACGTGCAAATTGCATCAGTAAACATGCATCTGCACATTTTGCACTCTGAAGAAGAACAAAGGATACAGCTTCCCACTCGGCTTGGTTGCTAAAATCACCATCAACAATTGTATGGGAGACACAAGCTCCTTGAACTTGAGTCTTGGCAAACAGTGCAGTTCTTTGGTTCATTTTTAACTGGATAACTGATGCAGAACATCTCCTATTATAAATTCAGTCAAGTTTCATTCTACTAAACAGAAACAGTTTTTCTGGATGGATGGGCCATTTTTTACAGACAAAGAGTACACTGAGAACAAATTAAGCACATTTAATTGGAGAAGCGAATCTCTCACCATTTCAGAAGACTTCAGTCTCACTAAATAAGCAGCCCTTCCCATGCCAGAACTAGCAGTATCACAACAAAAAGCTTCTTATTCTTTGTACAAGGCAAATGCCATCAGTCCTAATATAATCGCTACACCTGCTTTTACGTAGAATAGATGAATACAAATCCTTTATATGAATTCTGTTTCTAGTTCTTGTCGTTGTGGTTGCTGCTTATACACTAATTAGTCCTTTAGTAAACAGTCTTTTGTAGCTATGCAATTCTTTTAGGTGCGCAGCATAATTCGTCTTTTAGAGTATGGGCAGAAGCAGTGACATGATCCATTGGAAAGCAACAGATATTTGCTGAACAACTCTTGGAGTCTTCGCTGGGCAGAACAGTCAGGCACAGACTCAGAGCAAAGTCAAATAACGACAACCCCCTGCTCAAGTATTTTGGAGAAGGGTGTGTCACAAATGGATTTCTGTAGGGACTATGACAAATGAGGTGTCTCACCAAGTCCTACATCCTTTAGGCTAATTTCTGTGTGAGTACAAGACAGAAATCTGCCTTACCAAGCTTTATAGTCTACATGCTAAACAAAAATAATTAGTGGCTAAACAAAAGGATGGCAAAGAATCACAAGGTGATAATGAGACAATACATGTGCATGCCTAATGCTACCATACAGCTTAATGACCTTAAGGAACCATATTCAGCAGAAATCCAGTTCCATTACTTGTAGAAAAAACTGTTGCAATCCTCTTCACACATTGCTGTGTGTGAAGAGGATTCATGATAACACCAGCTTCACATAAAAGGACTTTTAGGCTTTAATTTGCCATTAAAGCAGATAAATTTCCAAGCCTCACTAAGCAGATGCTTAAAAAAAATTATGTTTTTAAACTCTTGAGATTCACTCAACTATTCAGTAACGCTCCATTCTTGCATAATTTTGACACAGATCTTTACTACTCTTGTTTTTCTTTCTTACTATAAAAGAACTAAAGAAAAAAAAAACAGTGATCAAATTCAAACTGAAGAGCCAGAGGCAGGAGATGTAAGGTTCTCAAACCATCTTAATCCAGTTCTACTCTGGTACCCTGTCGTAGGTGAATCATGTCCAGTGTGACTGAAGATAGGCATGGCAGAGAAAGTCCAGGTTCTGATCCAATATTTTAAAGAAAGCATATCAGCAAATGTCTTGAAAATGTAAGAACCATGCTTTGCTAGTTTGTTACACACAGTCTTTCTTCAATGAGGCAAGGGACTTGTGACATAAATGTTCCATGGTTGGGGAATTAAAGCTTTCATGCAAAACGAAGAAGATTATTTAAGATTGCATGGACAACCCACAGACTGGCATTTCCTAGCTTGATTTTTTTTCCCAGTATTGTACAAAAGATGCCTAATAAGTAAAATAATAATAAAAAACAAGACAACCCCCCCCCCCCCCAAAATAAAAAAAAAATCCCAGCCCCGAGGCAGTATGATTGCAATGGGTCTTATTCTAAAGCAAGACTTTGCCTAGAGCTAACTTACTTAGGACAATTACTGTCTTTTCTCAGAGGTAATTCTTGGCAACCATTGGATATACAACGGACATATTGTAGACATAAGTTGTGGACTGTATTTAAGCACAGATATGAGATTTTTCTATGTTCTCTTCCTTTTTTAGCACACTTGAGATATAAAGGCAGATGTCAAAAGATCCATGCAGTTAGTTTGCCTTTTTTCATGCCCCAAGGTACCCTGCATGGCATTCAGAAGCTAGTCCAGAAGGGCACAGGTCTCCTATACATCCTGGTTCTTGTTTGGCATCCCCCTGTAGATGTCATGGATAACCTATGGCACCAGACATATTTGTTGGTAGAAATTTGTCACACACTATGGGTCTGGATATACACAGTAACTTGTTTTCATTTCAATGAAATATTCACTGAAGTTTCCATGCCAAATCATTATTATTCCATTTGTGACTTCCTGCATCTTTTCATAGAATGGCAAAAGTCACAAAGCAGTGACAAAGAATGTTCAGATTGGTGAAGGCATTGGTATTTGAGCTGAGAGAGGAGTCCAAAGCATTTATCTGTTATTCATTGTCTGCGTGACAAAGTCCAAACTGCTTTTCAGCTGTAAGCTTCATTTCCCTTTTCATTTACTGACGATGATAAACAGGTCCTTTCAGAAATGCTTTGAACATAAGCCATTAAGAGATATAGAACCCTTATAGAAAGTAGTCCATATATAGTAAAATGTGAAAGTATGTCAAAACAAAATGTTGACATGTTTTTTCTTTACAAGCACTGACAGTTTTTACTCCAGGTAGCTGCAATAGGTGGAAGAAAAAGGGTCTCAGCATGGTAACTGAGGGTTTGGCAAATTTTACTTTTCTTCTTTTTGAAAGAAATGCAAGGGATGGAAATGAGTTGAGGAGAAATTATTTGCCAGAAGCCAGCAGTAAATGAAGCCCTGGCTACAGTCAGCTGTAAAGATTTTTTCTGTTCTATAAAACAGTGAGTTTGGACTCTAGGCTGCCATTCTGATTGTCCTTATGAGGGTGAGCTGTGCCAACAGCTTCTTGTTTTAAAACGCTTTTTCCATAACTAACAAAAAATCTGCGTAGTTTCTCTAGAACTGCTGCTGCAGACTGATATTAGTGGTCTTGCTTTGAAGTAAGAAAACATGGAAAATTTCTGTCAGAGCCAGCTTCACGATGTGTTTGTGCTTTTTACACTGCTGTTCTGCTTAAGATGTTACTCTTTGGACTGACCAAAATTGGCAGTGCTGCTGAAGTTGTGGATTCAGGGCTCCACAGAGAATCACCTGTAAAACAGAGTAAATTGCATCTTTCAAAGATCACTCCTACCTGAAGTAATTTAGCTTTGGCAGTAGTGTAATCTACTTATCTGTACTATGGAGGCCTCTATGTGATTCTGAAATCTTCCATGAGGATGTATCCAGAAAGTCAGGTTTAGGACTACCTCTGATTGATTTGAGCAGCAGAGATCAGTAATAGGCAATAAGAATTTGTTTCCTTCCTCCTTGTCCAAGAGAAGCTGATTTTCAAGATGATTTTTCCAGAAATTGGTGATGTCTGGTATAGTAGGGAAAATATAGATGCTGGACCTCAGTAGAGATGCAGGAGAATAGAGAATGTAGAATTTGTGTGTGAATACAATTCTGTACACTTGTCTGTACCAGGTAGGAGTTATTTAGTCCACAAGGATGGTGAATTAAACCAGAGCTGCAATTTCATGAGGCCAGATCAATTGACTCTGCATCCTATATTTCCAAATCTTTTCTACCTTTTTTCTTGCTCTCTGCTTTGAGCTCTCTGTGCTTATTATGCATCAGCTGCACCAAACAGCCAGTGATGAAAGGCTTGGGGAAGATACATATTCCACATATTCCATGTACTCTTTCCTGGCAATGGGGTTGCCCACTGTCAGAACAGTGAGCCTACAGGCACTGGTAAATGGGAATCACTTCTATACTGTAATTTAACTTTATGTTGCAACTTCTATATTGTGCTGGTATTGTGATTTCAGTACATTGTGGTATCACTGTGGTGGATCAAAATCCCATATAATTTCAAGCATATGCAAATAAATAAATTTGTATTAAACATTAGATTCTCTTCATGTGGAATATATAACAGAACTTAGTCAGAGTGTGTTGGACCCTGACACACACACATGACATCCCACCACAAGCAGATTTAGGTCACTAACATTGCAAAAAAATCCCAGACCAACAAAACTTTTACAAAAAGAGATGAATGATTTTCTGTCAAGTCAGTGATGTTGAGTTTTCTTGGAGCCTCGTGAGAGTCATGAGACAATGGACAAAATGGGAAAAGGATAAAGGCAAAGAGATGGAGGACTAAGTGGGAAGAAAATAAGAGCAGTCCCTGTGGCTTTAGTGATCAATTAAAACTGATTTAGTTGCTAGTGAAATCATAGCCTAAGGTTTTATTTTTGCTAAGACTGTTCACTCAGGTGTTTACGGTTGATATGTGGTGACTTGTGATAATTGGACCTCTAAATCTTGAGCCCTGAAATAAGTTCTGAAGCAAGTAAAAGGAAAATATGTCAGAAAGTATTGGACAAGATTTTGCAGGCCACCTCCAGTCCTTTCACAGCTGAACCTTGTGAAAATAGAGCATTCATGGGGGCAGTTACAGTCATATCTGTTCCTTGACAAGCAGATGATGTTTACTCCAGAAGTTAAAATATGGACATGCTAAGTACAACCATGTGAGAAATCACAGTGATGCTCTCTCTCCTGAGACTGGTCATTCTGGCAGACTCAGGCCCCTAGGCTCTCATTTGTAAGTGCAAAATCAATACTTCTATTGTTCATGATCAAGTCCAGACAAGGCTTAAAGAATGAGAAATAAAACAAAATAAATTGATGAAGGGAACACTCACTCTAGCACATTTTACATTCAAATGTACTCAGTAATAATCAGCCAACATCTTGATCGTGTTTTTATTTATAACATTTCCTGCTCAACACAGGTCTGGCTCTGGTCTATATTACAGAACAATCCTGGCAGCCTTTGTTGGAAAGGCACAGTTCTTAACAGCACTGAGGGCTATGGACCCACTGAAAAAAATATGCAAGCACATATTAGCTACTGGACAAGTATTGTTGTGCTTAACACATGTAAAATTGCTTCCTAAATATCTTAAAGAAGAGCAGATGTGAGGCATACTGAATAACAATGTGGTTGTCACCCTTGATGCAAATTCTTTGCAATTTGTTTTGTTTTCCTTTTCCTCTTTCTAGATCTGTGCTGCTGAATGCAGAAGGCTTTGTGTGTGCATTACATTTGACACTTACACTTATCATTAGGCAATCATGAGATGTTAACCTATTACACTGCTGCTGATGCTGCTGTGTTATATTCTTCGTTCCATGATGATTTTTCTTTATCTTTTATATGCAACTCTCTGAATCAGTTGTTCCATTTGAGAGTTCCATTTGCTTTTCCCTTGTCCCAAACAAGTGACTCAGTCTTCATTTTAATTATACAAGTTAGTTTGTATTTAACTCTAACATCCATTACTAGCCCCAAACAAGAGGTAGACAGGATTCAAGTTCTTCCTCAGGCCAAGACAGATGAACTTATAGGACCCGTGTACATGTTCTTCATTTTCAGGTGTAAGGAATAGCTACCAAAATGTCTTAAAAACACATGAAACAATTTCTAGATTGAATGGTAGTCATGCCATGATTATGGTCCTAAACTAGGTGAATGCTCCAACTACATGCTAGAAACAGGTATGTTTGTTGTGGGCTGCATGAGAATTCCTCTCCTCTTTGCATATTTCCTTTAACTGGGGAAAAAACATGGAATGCATTAAAAAAAAGAATCCTTAAATCACTCAGTGCAATAATTCAGGTCGTAACTACATCATAATCAATAGCATACTGATGGGGAAACATATAAGGTATGTAAAATATTACTGAAAAGTAAGAAGGCAAGGCAAGGCAAGGTGAAGGTACTAAATATCCTTCAGTAATATTTTCATAATACAATGGATGTTAAGTCATAACACTCACTAATATTTGTTTCTTACCATCTTAGTTGATATTGTTTCCCTGAATTCTTCTTTGTAAAAGATGATTGAAAACAGAATCTATGAGATGCTTTGTTTAAGTATGTCTGGATTAAATGAAAGAAAATGAAATCTCTGCTTTACAACTGTTTAGCTTTATATCTGTGATACAAAAGACATTTTCAATCAAGTTCTGATTGCCAATTTAAATTCTAAAAACCTCTATCTACTCCTCCTACTGACAATATCTTATTATGGATAAAATTGTCATAAACACAGTGGATAAATTCTACTAATTGCAGTAACATGGGAAAGATGGGAAAATATTATGTGACCTTTAATAGACAATAGATTCCTATAATAGTGAACAAGGATTCATTAAAATCCCCTCCTTGTTTCCTGAATGTGAAGGAAGCTCAAATTAGCCTCCAGATGTAAGGTTTGTAGTTTATTCTATTTCCTCAAGAGAACAAATATGAATCTTGGCATAGATAAACCACAACTCCAGTTTCTGATCCAACAATGTGTGAAGGCATATGCTTAATTTCAACCTTGTGAATAATCCCATAGATCCCATAGTTCATGGACTAAATGGGAAACACAGCTTTGTGGGTCAAGTGTATTCCAAGCTGAATAATCAAAGTCATCATATACTTTTCTTCATAGATGAACTACTCAAAATGTCTAGTGTAGGAGAGAAGCTGGAAATCTACCACAATGACCAAAAAATATAGTAACAGGTAAAAATATATCTGTGGATGAAATGACTAGAGGAGTTCACACAAAACAAAGAATTATGTAAGGGGTGTTCACCTCACTTATGTGCCTGGTGTCACAGGACTACAATTTTCTTTAAGAAAGTAACATTTCCAAAGAGATCTGTTTTGGCAAGAGTCTGGAGTGAAGTCCTCTGAGAGGAGACACAGTGCAGCCTGAAAATTTTGATTCCCTGTCTGCTTTGGAGGCCTCCTTGCATTCCTTCTTTTCTACTCAGAAGAAAATCTGAAAGTTGCTGAGGCAGCTTATTGCAGTCCCTCTGTCTGAGAACGAGGGAGTGTGTGCTCGACTGCCAGAACACTGGACTCAAGAAAATCCATTGCTGACTTCAAGAGTATCATCAGATTTAACTTGTCTTCCTCAAATTAATAATTTATCCACTCAAAAATCTGCTGCCTGAAAATGAGAGAGGACCCTAATATTTAGTTGAAATAGTTGTAGAAAAACACTTTGTCCATGCTCCACTTCCAGTGAACTTAGTGGAATACTGCTTCCAAAACAAATCCATGGTACCTTGGTTGCATCAGTGCACAGCTGAAACGCCTTTCAAGGAAAATTCGATTCTGTAAAATAGGGCAATTTAAAATCCAATATGTATAAATAAAACCAGCATTTTTAAAAGAGTCTAAGTGTGATTAATTGACCTCCTCCTGTGTTTTGTGTTCAAGCCTTAGCAATTATGCAGTTCAGCTAATACCAGAAATTGACAGCATTTGAAATACAGCAAGAAGAGGGTGCTTTTATGAGACTTTCAGACCAGTTCTGTGTATCCAATGGATTGATATCCAAATTTTCAAGTGTACATCTGAACCAATGTGTTAGGACACAGATCTACTACTTTTCAACTGCAAGTTTCCCTTTTTCTTCTTCATCTGTTTATGAACTATTGAGAGCAGAACATCTGTTTTAAATTAGTAACTGGACCATTGTTGTGAAGCCAGATCATATAATTCCCTTTCTTATTGTTTTTTTCCCCTATTCTCTAAATTTTGTCTTCTAGTTTATAACAGTAAGATATTTTGTGAGCAGAAAAGTTAATGAAGTTCAGTTTCCTATGAACTGTCTTTTGTCCTGTGGACACTTTAGTGGTCAAAGACAGCATGTGAAACTATTCATATGTGGTCTGGCTGCTGGCAAATGCCTACAGTCTCTGACTATGAAACTGTATTTGAATAAAACTAATTCTGACTGCCTTTCTTTGGAAGAGACAAGGAAGTTTGGGTCTTTCTCCCTAACATCACATTTAGTTTGTAGAATTTTTGAGTCTTGCATGCCTCCTTTAAATAAATTTATCAAAACATTTAAAACACCTTTGAAAAAACAGTTTGCAGGCAGATATCAGATAAACAATGGGGTCACATCTTTGGAAACCAATCCTTTTGCCTTCTCCCTCCACCCCCTCCCTGAAAAAAACCAAACCAAACCAAAAAAAACCACCACAAAACCTCTATAAATTTCAGTAGATTACATAGGTATATTCCTCTTAGAGGGTCACTTAGAACAGAAAAACCAATTTAAAGGGCAGTTCCTAGAAACCAACCTTCCTTCCTTCCTTCCTTCCTTCCTTCCTTCCTTCCTTCCTTCCTTCCTTCCTTCCTTCCTTCCTTCCTTCCTTCCTTCCTTCCTTCCTTCCTTCCTTCCTTCCTTCCTTCCTTCCTTCCTTCCTTCCTTCCTTCCTTCCTTCCTTCCTTCCTTCCTTCCTTCCTTCCCTCCTTCCTTCCCTCCTTCCTCCCTCCCTCCCTCTCTTCCTTCCTCTCTTCCTCCCTTCCTCCCTCCCTCCCTCTCTTCCTTTCTTTTTCTCTCTCCAAGGGATATGAAGGAAGTCATAGAGGAGGATGAAGAAATCTTTATTTGTCATTCTGTCCTTGTCAAATCTAAAATCTGCAAAACCTGATGTATTTCTGCAGTTGAACTAGGCTCTTAGAGACTAGTTATGAAGACTGGTATAGAGCAAATAGTTGGCAGCTCATTCCTTTCAGAAATATCTGTTCACCTACTTTAGGTCTGTATTTCAGAGTGGACTCTGTTAGGTCTACAGGTGAACTTTAAACACAGATACTTTGGAAGTATGGTTCAGTATACTGTGGCAGCTAAAAAGCTTCTTCATCAAGTCCAGTTATGGAGATTTCACCTCTGGAGTCATCTGCCAGTAAAGGTTTGATGTGTTTAAGCTCAAGGCTTCCCAAGAAAAATCAACCCTTTTTTTCAGACTACTGTCTGTATTTAGAGTCACCTCACAAAGAACAACTCTATTTCTTTTTTTCTGATTGAATTCAACTTTGAGTACTGGAAGAATTGTTATTAGTAAAGCTGGTAACTAAATTTAGTTTCATATAGATTTCACTTCTAAACTTCATGGTTTTCAGTGATTCCTTTCTCTTAATTGCAGTGAAGTCTATCTCTAAGCTTCCTAATCAAACTGGCTGGTCTCACTTTACTGGAGAGCCCAGTGTCAGTCAGAGTTGCTGGGCCAACTGAGTAAGGTGGTCAAGCAGCTTTTCAGCAGACACAATACAACAATGACAGCTCTTTTGATTCCAGTGCCTGCACAGTACCTGCATAGTACTTATCCATTGCACTGCCAACTATGGCTTAAATGTTAATAACATTTCTAAATTGCTCATTCTGGTTCAGGACAGTTTGCAAGTATTGAACATCACAAACTAAAGGTACAGGAAGCACAGCTAATCAGACACAGATACATTTTTTATCTCCTTTTTTCCTTCCTTTTTACTTTGTTTTGTTTTTCCCCATGCAGAAGAATGAGTTCAGTGAATATAGCAAGGAAACTGGGCTTCAGCAGAGCAAAGGTATGCATCAGCTGAAAATACTGGTTTCTGGAAATGAGTTATTTTCTAAGGTTAAGTCAGAGTTTCCATCAACGCAACCGTATTTTTGTCAGTAAATCTCAAATACTTTCCTATTGATGCTACTCCGCAATTTGTTCGGAATTTACTCAGCAAATAATAATAGCAAGTCAGAAGAAAATGCCTGAGCCTAACTTCATTTCAGCCCATTTCTGTTTTTCCACGTTTCTGAACTGTTTTCAGTTTCAGCTTCTTATTTGAGACAGAATTCAAGCATAACTTCTGACAAACAGCAGCATTGGGCCATAGGTTTTCTAAGTCTTTGCTCTAATACTTTAGGTTTTTACCCAAGCTAAGACATCTCTGTGTAGGGTATAAACATACCCTGATTATATAATTTTCACTTGTGTATCATCATGAGGGAAGAATTTGCAGCTCAGTGGAAACAAGCAATTCTGCCTGAGATGGAGTGGGATCCAGCTCACACAGCCTTACCGCTGAGAGTTCTGGTGGTGTAACCCAATCTCCAGCATGTCCTCTTTACCCCTGTATGCCTTGACACAGAGATTGTGACTCTGATAATTCTGCAAGTGTTTTTGTATATGAAAATATATCTTATACATAGCATTGAAGGGTTCTGACTAAAATCCTGTTGTAACACTTAATATTTGTGCGAGAGGAATAGCTGTTTTTAGAGAAATTGCTATTGTGTACAATGTTGGGGTGCACATGTGGAAATAAGGCAAAGTAAAGACAATCTAAACAACGGAGCAGTTTATAAGATAGGAGCATTGGGAAAAGAGAAATAAAAGGGCAGCTTTTCATGAACCATAACTGAACACTCAGAGGACAAAATAGAAGAATTATTGTTTGCAGATGTGATTTGTGGCAATAAAAGGATGTAATAAACTGACAAACAAACCAACCACTCTTACTGAAAATTGCTGCAGAATTCCTCAATTATCATCCCAAACTCTGCAGTGTACAATTGTCATATCATAGAACCATAGAATGGTTTGGGTTGGAAGAGATCTTAGAGGTCATCTTGTTCCAACCCCCCTGCCATGGACACCTTCCACTAGATCAAATTGCTCAGAGCCTCATCCAACCTGGCCTTCAACACTTCCAGGGATGGGGCATCCACAACTTCTCTGGACAATTACCCTATATTGATAGGGTAGTTACAATGACTCTGGTAGTAAAACCTTTTGAATCACTATGCTCTGAGAATGTTATTGCAGTAAGTTTTAGACTGATTTTGCAGGGAATGAATGAGAGTAAAGTGGTGTGGGTATTCTGGGAAAGTAAATCAGTGCAATAAAAAACAAATGCAAAAAAATGCTGGAAAACAATCACAGAGAAGATGACTGTATGACATTCAAAGAAAATGTGCTGTGCTGGAGAAAGTTAAGTTATTACAATGGATCAATAAGGAAAACGAAGGCACTCTGTGCTATCATTCTTTGGTTAACCTAATCTAAGCCTGCACAGTAGCTGTTAGATGGCAGGTTTTTAGACATGGCAGTATCAGCTCTAGAACATGGTAGCAGCCAGCCTATGAGCTCTCTAGGAAGATCTAGGCCACTGGCATGGGTAATTTCAAATCCTAGCTTCATGATATGTTGTCTTCTCTGTTCTTACCTGACCAAGGTTAGGCTTGCTATGGCAGACATCTGCCACAGTCATGCATTGTTCTGCTGGGCAGACATCGTTTCAGGGTGTACCTCTTCTCACCCATACATAGCTGTCTGAAGGCTAAGCACATAAACAAGTAGTTTAGGTTCCCTCTTTAGTCAATGGAGAGGATGTGTCTTCCAGGGAGTGATTTATTTAATTCCAGAACAATTGTGGTGCTGGGAAAATGATCCAGATGCCTAAATTTAGGAGCTCAGTACCATTTGAGGTGCCCTAGACTATCCAAAGTATCATCATGGGGCTGGCAGGCATGACACAGGACTTATGAGAAACCTCAGCCTTCTGGGCATTCAGTAGCTGGAAGCCAGGTTCCTATGGTGTCTGAAACAGCACTAGATGTCTATATTTAGGCAACGGAAGCAGACCTGGAGCATAATTCTTCTTCAGCCAAGAACTAGCTACCAGGAAGATGTGTGCCAACAGTACAGCACTGTCTTAGAAGCTGTTTGCTGCTTATTTTCTGAGGAAGGAGGGAAAAGAGGTTTTTCTGTTGCTAGTTTACTGATTTATTTCCAGGGAATAAAATTTAAAAAAAGAAAAAGTTCAAGACAGAAGCCTGTCCTGAACTACACTTTGTCTTGTGTTCAGGGTGAGGAAGAGACAACAGAAATAGAATAGTTATGGGGCAAAAAGTCTCGCTGTAAAATAGATTAAATTAGATGGCAGAAGAGAGGGAAGAAAACAGAGTGTTTGACAGAGTGAGAAGAAATATTTGCCCAAAAGAGGGAAATTAGGTGCTGCAGTTGAGAGAGGTGGCCATAAAGACTATGCTACTGTTGAAACACTAGAAAACTCAGACTCTTGGACAGGAAAGACTTAAAATAAGGCCACAGAAAGGACAGAAACCTTTAGCAGGTAAAACAACCTATAAATTGAATTGATGGGTTAGCACCCCAAATGGAAACAAGAAATCAAAAAGCAAAGTTAAATTAATTAGAAGGATTAAAGATTCTTGGAGGAAAGCCTGTCTTGGCCAGATCAGATTTTGACAAGGTGCTTGAATTCTACAATATTGTATTTGAGGAAGAATAGGGACAATGATAATACAAATGGCTATAATATGCCCTTGTGGTGGCCATAAAACCCCCACTGATTTCATCCTTGATCTTGAAAGGCAAAAAACCCTCTCCATTTTTAAATTGACCATTACTGTTAAGATCAACAGGTAAGATAGCTGGCATGGTATGAGCATGCTACAGCACAGTATGAAGGCTAATGCACTGCATCTTGAGATGCACTGTCCACTGGCATTTTCAGATTATCCATTGTGTAATTCTACTTTACTCACATCACCTAGGTGGTATGATATGATTATTGTTCATATTACTAACAGTTTGCCCCAACTTCTCAGATGCAGCTGTGGGCAACAACAGGATCTGGCTGGAAGAACTGTGTTCTGGTTGTTATGTAATGGCAGTCCAAGTGTGTGTGTAGGAAGGTTCACTTTGCAAGATCCTTGGTAAGGAGTCAGAAAGATATGGCAGGTCACACTGCAGTACAGGCAGAGCTTAACTAAATGGGAGCTCAGGGTCTGGAGTTGAAACCGTAGTGAGCACATGATTTCATAAAATATTTCAATAATCTTAAAAGTACTCTGACCGCCTAGAAGGTCATAGGACTCCAGGCAGAGATTAAGGCCTTAATTAGCTATATTTGCAGAAAATTCAGTGTGAAAATAAAACCATATGAAGGAGAAAAAAGTTCCTCCTAGAACAAAAGGGCAGAAAACATCTGCAGTTTTTTAGGGGAAATGAGAATATGTTGCCCACCTTCCTAAGGGGTAACCAAGGACAACTTTTCATTACAAATAATTTAGGATAGAAAAGCCTCTAACCATAAATATTTATGCTACTTATTAATTGAAAACAAATAAAATGTGAGAATAAGAACAAAAATCTCTTTCCTAGAACAAACTTCCTTCTGCATTCTTAAGTTAGTATAGTTTTTAAAAATATACTGTCAATATGGAAAGGCTTAAGTTTCTCAAAACCTGAAAAACACAGAGAAGAGCAGAATTCCTGATGAACCTCAGGAGAGTGCACCTTCAGAACTGCAGCTGCTGGGGAAAACTGGGTGTACTTAATAGAGAAATTGTTATAAGAGACTGTTCCCTGGTAGGTAGTAGTTGGTAACTCTCCAGCAGTGCATAAGTGACAGTCCACAGCTGCCAGGCACTCAATATTCCCTAAGCCACGTACATCAGAAAGCAGACAAGAATATCCAAGGCCTCTACATTGCAGTGGACATCTTCTGGGATATAAAAAATCAATAATGCTTTTTTCTGAGTCACTAAATTATGTGTTTAAATTCAGTGGTGAAACTAAGAGCAGAATCTAGTGCTGCACTTTAATTACATCTTTTACTACCAAGTGTGACCTGTACAGCAATTATATATGTGACTACATTTCAGTGATAATAATGCCTAATTCACTATTGCGAATTGTTATGAGGCCTCAGTAGCCAATTGAAGAGAAAAACCTAAGATAAAAATCTAAAATGAGTATGCAGTGGGACAAGTTGGCCAGAGCTTAGTTCTGTGTATACCTTCTATTTATGGTGACCTAGTTGAAGATGACTAAAGAAGAAGTTTTTATTATAATATCTAATAGAATTATTAGCTTTGCAAATAGACAAATCTCAAAATGATTAGGACAGATGGATCAGAAAGAGGAAGTGCTTATAGATAACTCTCCTTGTACATACTCTGCAAGCAAATACCTTTTTATAGGCTTGGTTTTAATTACTAAGTGACTTTTTGAGTCTCAACAAGTCCCCTTTGATCTCTCTGACTAGGGAACAAAGCAGGGAAGAGCCAGCCAGATCCTAAAGCAGATGAAAATGATGCTCTTTGGGCACCACAGGGGGCACTGAGAATGACATCTAAATTAGTCTGATTATCAACTTTGTTACTTTGTTTCTCTCTTGTTCCAGTATTGTCTTATAGTCCTAGCACCTTATGCAGCATGCAGACATATTGTGAGGCTATACCCATACCCTAAGGACTATAAAGGAATTTATGTGTCTACCGTTCATGGAAGTTATCACCTAAGAAGGCCTAGGTCTTCTAACCTAAGGACATAAGCTACATAAACCTCGAGGAACACAGAGCCCTAATGGCCTTCTTCATCCCTCCCACCATTGGGAGCCGGGTTTGATAGCGAGGAGAGGACTGTGACAATTGTCTGGTGAGTGGCAAGATGTGTCAGCAGAGATGTCACTGTATACAGCCACAATGTGGCAATTGCTTTTCTTTAATGTATGTGGTCTTGTCTCACCCTTTTGGATACTCCTCCTCTTAGCATAATATCTAATTCCTATTCTATAAAACAAAAGGATTTGGTATAATGCCAGGTGTTACACATGAAGTGTAATGGTGGAGCCACAAAATGAAGGCACAACTTGTGAATTGCCATATGTTGCCTCAAAGAGAGTACTATACACTTTTTAAATGAAAGTAGAGAGCAAATCAATGAATTAAACAAACTTGATATGCCACCAGGGTACCTTCACTCCAATATTAAGAATTTTAAAAGTGTGCCTTAAAACAATAAAAGAATTTAGGCAAAATCATAATTTGACATATAAAACCAATTCCATATCCATGTAGTGTATAGATGTATATATGTGTGTGTGTGGTAGAACATATTATTTTAACTGGCAGGAAGCTCATAAAAAGAAAAGCTTTTGGGGTTGGCTCAAACTTTGAGTGCTCTTTAACATGCTGGTTGTACTTTATGAAGAAATCTCAAATGTATCCCATGTGTTGCAAATGTTTAGGAACAAGCTCAAGATGAGCTTTTGTCTGCCTGAGACATTCAACTATTTAAAGAATATCTTCCTTCAGCAGCACCAATATTTATTTTTGTGTGCAAGTTTTGCAGTTTGAATGCTGGATTTGAGTTTCCTCATAGCCGTCAAAAAGTGAAAAACCAAAACCTTTAAAAAAGCTAACAACAGAATCTGGTTGCAAGACTATTTCCCATGACTGAAACCCTTTTTTGTCAGAATCATTTTTCTTAGAACAGCTGACATATCATTATTGTTTTCCTTGTTTTAGAATATTGGCTTCCCAAAACTGTCCAATCCATCCTTGAACTAAAAAAAGAAACTTGTCTTCAGAAGTCTGGCTTCTTTTTAGTGACTATAATGTTCTTTTCTCCTTTCCACCACCACTATTGCATTAAGTGACTGCAGGCTTCTGGGACATGGATAGAAATGTACGTAAAAAACCTGCCATAACTACCTGATTGTTCTCCAGCTGTGTGGGATCAATATCACTCGGTGCAACGTAAGTGGTGAACTCCATTATTATCCTCAGTGGTCCAATTCCATGGACCACTTCTCCTCTGGTTTTGAAACTGATTTCTTTTGCTGGATTTTTCTTCTGTCATCTTGTCTTCATTTTCTGATCTGCCTCCTCTGTCATATACAGTGACAATTTTTACTGATGACTGCAGTGTCATATCCCATCATGTGTTAGTCTTTTGCAAGTGCCTTTAGAAAATGCTTTCATGACATGACATTTGGCTCCTTGATATCAATGGTGTCACTTCAAGAGTGACATAGTTTTGCTCAAAACTCGAAAATGGACTGAGGAGTTTAGATACTGCTTTTATATTTTAAGTGCTGCTTTCCCAAACAGAAATTTAAAAAAAAACCAAACAACCAAAACGAGACCAAACAACCAAACAAAAGAAACAATTCTATCCTCACAAGTAGCTCCTTCTCCTGAGCAAAGATACATATGAAATAAAACCCCAAACAACCTCCAAACATAGAATAAGTGAATAAGTCAACAAACCATGAAAACTTTAATACTCCTACTTCATCTTTTCAAAGTTTGGTAACTAAAGAAGTCACAAGGAAGGCTCACTGCACACTTTTTAACATTTTAGCAGCAGATGGTTGATATTTTGTTTACAAGAAGCCCAATTGTGCACATTTTAACTTTTCTATAGCTCCACAGATCCATAATCATTGTCTTTAAATGATTTAGGGCTGAAAAAGCAACACGTATCTGTGAAAAAACAGATCAGAATCCATGCTTTTGGCGGAAGTTCAGCAACATGACCTGCATTTTTAAAAGTCTTTAACTGAATTTTCAAATACTTCTTCAGAACATCTGTGAAGCAGCTCAGTCATATGAGAAATTCAGTAATGAAGTAATAGATAGAAGCACTCTGAACTATAGACATTTCATCATGATTAAGAAGAAATTCCCATGGAAAAGGATTATGAACACAGAAACAGAAAGATCACTTGGGAGTACAATGTGAGCTAATGGTCAAATTGCAAGGAATAAGACATTTTTAAGTCTCCCTTTTCAGTGATTCTATAGTTCACAATGTTTCTGTGATGCTTTTGGCTCCTATGGAAAATAGTTAAAATTTTATGACAGTTTAAGGAGTGCAAGTGAAAAGCCTGTGGTAAAGCATCCATTTTGCCTGACCTATTTATCAAGCTTCAGCAGGTGCAGGGCCACCCATCTGGAGGTCTCTGGTATTTTATACAGGCAATATAGTTATTTACATTAGAACTGCCTCTGTAGGTGTTTAAAATCTGACTGCATACCAGGTACCTAAATCAGAATTTATTTCATGAGCTCAGCTTAAGGCTGTGTGCATGCTGTCCTCTCCTGCTCTGTCACAGGTTTTCCCTGCACAGCTGGCAGTGATATCACAATGGCTTACAGTAGTCCCTGCTAGTAGACTATTATATATTATATAACTAGTCTATAATACTACATAATACTATTATAATAGTCTACTATAATAGTAGGCTATTGCAGGTCTCTCTAGACAGGCTGCACTGGGGATATAGGCTGGCACCCCATACTGTCTATTAGAAGATAGAGTTCCTCTTACACAATCTGTGAGGTATGCCTGAAGCAGGGACCTTGGTTACTGAATTTTCACGCTGGATTTCTATATCTCTCCTTACATTTCTAGGACTCTGATTCCTGTTATGAACTATGGGCTGTATCCCTGACAATAGCAGCATCTGTCACTCTGCTGTTTTAATTTTCAGACCTTACTGTGCTGTGTGTTATTGTTTAATTGCCCATTCCACAGTGTAGCATGATTTTTTAAATTAGCTTGACATTTTATGTGTTTCTTTTACAGCTCATCTCAGTTGTTAATGAGCCCTTTGCCAAGTGTCCTCTGTACAGATCATGATAGAACTTTAGTACTGTCATTTGAAAGCTAATATCAATAAACAGAAAAATTGCTCAGCAGAAGGAAAGTAAGTGTTCTGTGTTCCCAAATTTTAGTATGCAAAGGTTAAGCTCTATTTGGTAAAAGGAAGCTTTTTTGGTTTTTTAAGTGTAACAGTAACCAATTAATGTGATTTGTTCAGATGGGCATTATGAGTTCCAGATGCCACACCTGCATCATTTCAGCCTTTAAAGACCTGTGCAGATAGAAGCGCAGGCTAGTCCTCTCTCTATCCTGAGCAGGTATCTCTTGATGTCCTAGAGATCACATAGGTCTTGTCAACTGAAGGGTATCACAAGGAAGAGGAGAGCCAGGCCTTGGCAAACATTTGAGCCTACCTAGGCACGTGCTAAGATCACAGAATCACAGAATCACAGAATCACAGAATCACAGAATCAATCACAGAATAAGCTGAGTTGGAAGGCACTCACAATGATCATTGAGTCCAGCTCCTGGTCCTGCACAGGACACCGAAAAGAGTCATACCATGAACCAGAGAGCCTTGTCCAAATGCTTCTTGAGCTCTGTCAGACTCTACTTCCCTGGGGAGCCTGTTCCAGTGCCCAACCACCCTCTGGGTGAAGAACTTTTTTCTAATATCCAACCTAAACCTCCCCTGACACAACTTCAGGCCATTCCCTTGGGTCCTGTCACTGGTCACCAGAGAGTGCCAGTCCCTCCTCTTCCCCTCACGAGAAAGTTGTAGACTGCAATGAGGTCTCCCCTCAGTCTCCTCCAGGCTGAAAAGACCAAGTGACCTCAGCCTCTCCTCATGCAGCTTCCCCTCCAGACCCCTGACTATCTGTTTTGCCCTCCTCTGGACACTCTCTAATAGGTTAATGTCTTTTATATTGTGGCACCCAAACCTGCCCCCAGCACTTGAGATGAGGCTGCCCCAGTGCAGAGCAGAGTAGGACAATCGCCCAGCTGGCGATGCTGTGCCCGATGGACCCCAGGACATGCTTGGCCCTCCTGGCACTGCTGACTCATGTTCAACTCATCATTGACCAGGACCCCCAGGTCCCTTTCCATGGCACTGGTTTCCAGCCTCTCATTTCCTAGTCTGTCCATGAATTCAGGGTTGCCCCATCCCAGGTGCCAAATCCGTCACTTTCCTTTGTTGAACTTCATATGGTTGGTGATTGTCCCATCCTCAGATTTGTTAGGGGTCTCTCTGAAGGGCCTTCCTGCCTTTGAGGTAGTTGACAGCTCCTTGTGGTTTAACAAATTTGACCCAGAGGTGGTTACAGAAGTTACCTTTCTTATGAATCCTGCTCCTGAAAGTAGGAGAAAATGGAGCTTCTTATAGGACATGGATTTTTTTGTTAGTTTTGTTTTGTTTTAATTTTAAAGTTTTCAGATTACTTTTTCCTAGGTACTCTTAGAGCCTGGATAACTGTAGATATAAATAAACAAAGCCTCGTCTGCTTTCTCTTACTCTAACAGCACCATTATATGGGTACACACCAAAGAGAGAAGTGATTGAGCTGCTAAATCTATAAGGAATGATTCATAATTTCAGCAGAAATGGGTATTAACTGGTGAAAACTTGTGCAAGGTCATAAGTGCAAATGTCCAGGCCAGTGTCAATTTGACTGTGATAGCTAGAGCACCAAGGCTGTGAACATAGATTTGATTCCTCTTGTCAATGTCGGTAAGAACAACTACTGAAATGCCTTTCAGTAGGCACTGAGGCAAGAGCTTAAACTGAAAAAAATTGAACTCTGCGAGTTACATGGAAAGTTGCTTGTAAAAGACCGAGGGCTGTGGTGGGATGGTTCTCCATTGGCAAAAAGATAACCAAACTGTAGGATGAATGCATTAAATTGTACACTGACCATAAGGCAAACACCCAAAAGACTAACACAACTCTGACTATGATAACTACTGACTTGTGAGACGGTACAAGAATAAAGAGACTGGCTATCCAGTAGAAAAACAAAGGATGTCAGTGATGCAAATCAGGAGCCAGAGAACATGAATGTGTAAAGTGCGCCTTGTGTGAAGCAGCAGTCAGAAGAATTTTTTTTTTTTGCATATAGAAGAATTACCAAAAGTAGCAAAATCACAGCCTCTCATAGGCCATGGCTAAGTTAAAAGCAGCATAATTCTCCCTGTAACACTAATAGCTGTTATAAAGTTAAGACATTAAAAGTCTCACAATGTTAAAAATGGTGGTTAAGAAAAGAGTCACAGCAAGCAGTCCCAGCTGACTGCTGTGGTAGAGTACCAGTACTCTCAAAAGCAAGGCTTTCTTCTACATTACCTTTGAAAACAGGGTTTTGGAGGGGGTCACCTGGCATTGCCAAGGCCTGAATGACATTTAAATAAAACAATGCCTGGAGTAGTACACAGTGCGTGATTTTAAGAAAACAGGGGTTTTTTTCACCCCAGAAAGCTGAATTTTTTTTGTAGAAAAGATGATAATTAAAAGTCACAGCATTTCAATAAATGAAATAATGCTAGATGGAGTTACAGAATATTCTGGTTAAAGGCATACTGGCCTGGTTTTAAATTATTAGATGCTCCCATCTGAAAACATGTGCTTGGGAACAATAGTATTGGGTCATCTGCCACTGATTTTAATAATGTTAGTCATCCCTATTAAGCAGAATAGCTGGTTCGGTTGGTTTCAACAGTCCTGGGAACATAACCAACCATTCAAACCTTTAATGGCCCAGCAGAATTAGAACTGTCATGTTTTGTAGGTATGCACACAGCTAACGGTAAAACTGATGGGATAATGAATGCCCTGATGCTAACAGTAACAGTTTCCAAAAACCCACTTTACACGAGTTTTGCACAATATTAAATAAAGAATGGTCTTAAAGATGACAAGAAAAAGTTGCCTAATTGACAAGTAAATTTGCACCCTCGCCATCATAAACAACTCATTAAGATGAAGTGACCATGTCACTTTTTAATCCCATTGTTTTAATTCTCATTGTCACATGAAATTTGTTAGGATATATTTTGCAGCTCTGATACAATCTCTTTCATAGACGTAGAGATTTTTAAGAAATATCCCTAAATATTCCTAAGGACATAAAAAAAAGGCCTAGAATTGTAAAGTGTCTTACAGTGAGAGAGTTACATTAAAAGGATCTTGTAATCATTCTCAAATATTAAAATTCCAGGAAATTCAGAGATAAGTGTGTATTAAAAAAAATAAAAAAAAAAAAAAATCAAGCGTTTAACAATATGAAAATGCAGAGGTAGGGCTTCTGTACAAAATTGTCTTTGTCCTGAAGTGACACCATGGTGGATGAAAATGCGAGAATAAACCAACTGCTCCTTCAAAAAAAGCAGCTAATATGCCATTAAAAATTAGCTTAATTTCAACCTAATTATTGTGAGGAGTTTCACTGCACTGAATTAATGACATGATTTACTTTCTGGAAAACATTACAGATCCTTTGGTTTGAACTATTGAGCTGTTTTCAGTTCTGTAATGAAAAGTTTTGCTTGAATGTGGATTGTAGGTTTCAATATTATTGTTCCCCTGACAGAAGCTTTTAACAGAAAGAGAACTGAAACCGTGCTGGTTTGTGAAAGGGTACGATACAAGCAGTCAGATCCTCACCAGGAGCAAACTGTGAACCAGCTCCCTTGGTTTCAATGGGTCTACAACAGCTGATGATACAGAAATGCTACATACTTTGAAGGATTTCTGCAAAACATAAACTGCCTTTTACTAGTGCTCAGGGACTTTCAAGAGAAGGGAAGCAAGCTGGTGAAACTGAGACCACGGTTCTACAATACAGTAAATCATACTTGATGCCTTCAAGAACTAGATTAAAATAGGTGTAACTCTAAGAAAGAAATGGATAAATCAATATAAACTCAATTTACTGGTTCTATTTTGTTCAAAATTTTGTGAGGGACCATCCTAATATAAGTAGCTTCTGTTCTGGATCATATGTCATCTGTTCAAAATACTATGCCCCTTCAGGTACTTGCTCTATCATGACCAGCAAGAAAAAAGTTTAACTATAGCATCATCTCTGTATCAAATACCTCGGCTAATTCAACATCAAAGTAGTGATGTGCCCAAGATGTATCCCAACCACATTTCTATTGCTGGATGCACACACCTAGGTTGAGGATAACAGACCCATTGCTGAAAACTCCAGGTGAGGTGGGAAGCCCTCAGGATGTCAAATGTCAAGTGTAGCAGTCACCTGATCAAGTAAATGCCCAGGTAGCAAGTAGGGTTTATGCACTGCTAACTGAATCAGGAGCAGAAGAGCCATGTTATGCTTAAAAGTATTTTTCAGGAGGCTTCAATCCCCATCTGCTCTAAGATAGAATCTGAAGTGACTCTGCATATGTAGCATTCCTTATTCAAAATATGCCAGGCCACAGCTGCCCGCAGCCAGCAGCCTTGCTGAAAGGAAGTGTTGAAGAGGATCCTGCAGAAAGTGCTGCAACTCATGTTTGGTCCACAGTCAACAAATGAAAACACAATAGAAACCAGAACCTTTGAACAAGAGAATTAAATGCAACATGGGTCTAAGGCAATAATCCAATACTTAATTAATAGCAACTTGCCAAGTGGTGTTTTCAATTATGATAATTTTATTCTGTATTAAAGTAGCACCAGAGGTCAAATGATGCAGTCACGCCTGATGCTCTTTCCATTGCATTAGACGGTGTAGAACATCTCCCAGGTGCACTTTCTAGGTTAGATGAAATAAAAAGACATCTAAAAGGAATATAGCTATTCCAGTGTTTAAGTCCAAAGCTTTGCAGAGTTCTCTGTGTTGAAGAGTGCTTCACTGACAGGAAATGTCTTCCAAGTTCAGAACCAAGCTGAATGACATCTCTGGAATATATTCTCAGTGCTCATGCATTATTTCTTTATTCAAGTTTCAGAGGAGTGTTTGACTTTTACTGTGAAACCATAAATCACTGCTATTTTTGGCATCTCAGATGTTTTCATCAGTTAAACACAATGAGTTTCTTCCAAGGGAAGAAGGAACAGTGCAGATAGTGTTCAAAATGTGTTACTAATTTATTGGAAGGTCTTATTGGATATAATTAATTCAAATGTTTTATTATATTCAAATAGAGCATATACATCTTCTGGTAATACATGCACTTTGAGACCCCTGCACATTATGAATGTATTTTAGAACAAATATTCTTGGTAGAGATGGCAGATGCATTTTTAGCTGCAGGCATTGTGAATAATGGCCCAGATTTTTGTTGTCCTTGTTCATTAGTCTGTTAGGCACTACTTGTTACTGAACTGAAAACTAAGACCTTTTCTCACCTTCTTCTTTCATTGCAAATGTATTTCAAAGAAAAACATAAGAAAGAAACATTTACAAGGAAAAATGGTATTTGCAGTGACATAAATTGCTTTGGCAGACTTATTTTGGTGGCAATTATATAGAAAAAATATCTGTGTAGACTTTTTGTGTTACTGCCTGTAAATATTATAGTTTTCTATTAATTTGCATTACTAGAGCTACTAGCTTTGACAGTTCTTTGGCACACTTTGGGGACAACTGCTTTAAAAAACCCAAAAACTACTTGTTTCTATCTGATCAACATCAAAAAGCACCATTTACACTGTTCACTGAGTTGTGGCAGACTCTGTGACTTTTCCTGGCAGTAGTTGTTCTGCAGCCTCTTATCCATGCTACTATTTGTTATCTCTTGGGGTGTGCTATTCCAGAGGACAACTTCAGTTTTTAGCTTTGCCTTTAGTGCCAAGCAGACTGATTTTTTTTGCAAGTACTTTATCAACTCAGTTTCTATTGATTTTAGAGGATACCGTAACGCAATGTGACTACCGTTCTGCTGTAAATTTATGAGTGTGATTTTCTACTTCCTGCAGACAGAAAAAGGGATGAGGAATTTTCCTTTCTTTGTTTTTATCAGGGTTACTGAAAGTGTACACTTGGAGAGTGTTTTGACTAGTACATTTCAGACCATACTATAGCCTGGTGTAGTAGCAGTCTCTTTTTAGTTGGTAGGTTTTTAAACATTTATGAAAGCCAACATGTGATGGATTAATATAAAAACAACTTATGCACAACTTTCTATCATAATAAATATGCTAAAGGAAACTAAAACTTAATAGCATCCTTATCTCATTCCATCTAGCAATGATGGAAAGGGACTGCTAAAGGTAATGGTTAAGGTCATCCAGGATCCTTGATTTGGGCTGTCATGTATTTCATCAGACATGGCTACTTTTCTGCCCTTAACATTTGAAACAGATGGATTTTTGGCATATGCAACTCATGTTTTTAAATCCCTACTGGAGCAGGAGCCAGGATTTTTTCTGTGAAAAAAACCCAACATAAAAACCTCAGGTGAGTCATCCTGCTCAGCCAGCTGCAAGTGGTCTACAGAGGATCTGCAGTAGTTATCAGTCAGCAGTCAAGGTGTGGAAAGAAAAGTGAGAAAGGACTGTCAGCCACACTGTCTGAGCATGTAAAGCCAGAGCGAGGGGAATACAAACAAAGCAAATTTCAAGATTTTTTGGGAGAATTAGTAGACCTCAAACTTCTCAGAAGAAGATGAGACACTTCTGGGCTCAAGCAACTCTAGGTTCTGAGGAGCTGGCTTGCTGTGTGGGCAGACCTTCCTCTTTCCTGTTGTACTGCCATGAACAGGACTGCCATGTCCTCTCTTCAAACTCAGACCCTTGCTTTTCTGCCACCTCCCATAGTCTCCTCTCACCTTTCTACTCTACGCTCCTCTTTCCTGTTGGAAATGCTATGAACTATTTATTACTGGTTCTATTCCTAACAAAGCTGAATGGAAAAAGTAATGTAACATGGCTGGATGATCCATTAATGGATCCATTCATATGCAATTGTCTTATAGGAGCATTTTGAGGATCATAGGACTTTTTTTAAGTGATTTTGGACCATTTGATGAAAGACATTTTTTCTAAGCGTTATTATTATTTGCGTGTAAATTTATGATGTATTTAACATATAATTAATGTTAGAAATGCTCATTCTTCATAGTTCCTCATTCTGTAATTTTTATTAAAAATATAGATAAATATTCTATCTAGTGTTTGTACGTGCACATATATTACATTTAAAAGCTGTTGATTTTCTTTGAGCCAAAAAAGGATTAAAATAAAACTTTGGAGCAAGCTGAGATGTTGCTGTTGCTGCATAGTGTTCACATGCTTTAGGAAAAGAATGATGGAATCTACTCTGAAACCTAAAATGTGCTTCTTAAGGTAATACTTTACTGTCAGAGAGGGGGAAATGGTTCAGAATAAAAACAATTAAACTTTACCCAGAAAATTTTGAAGATAGAGTCTCATGATCAAAGTGTTGAAAAGCACTGCATTTGGAGCAAATCTGGCCTGTGCTTCAGGGAATTTGCCATTAGCCTCTTTTGCACATGCATTCCCTGAACCATTAAAGATGTGGGGTTTAACCCTGATGTTAAAGAACCATTTGAGGTCAGTATTCTGATGTGAAAGTTTGTTTTTGTAGATCTATTAAAAATAAAATAGTTTTACACCATAGCTTATGTGGGCTTTAGATGCACGACAAGTTTTCTGACATGTAGTAAACCACAAAACATCCATTTAATTTGTGAACATTGATGGTGTGGTGGAAAATGGCATTGCTTCTTTGATGTTTGTGGAGTCACGCCAATTTACACCAGCTCAGGAATTTGGTCTATTGTTCCTGCAAACATCCTATGACATTTTAAATTATCAAGATGATCATCTTGCAAAGACAACCAAAATATTAGAATAAAAGTTCCCTGGCAAATACTCTTGGGAGACTTAACTTATTAAAAAAAAATTACATGTATTCTTTTTGTATAAATGAAAACTTCTTTCATAAGAACACTTGACTTACTAGGAGGCTGAAGCTGTGATTTCCTAGCTGTGGATGCAACTCTGTGAACCAGAAAGGCAGACATCTCAGTGAAGCAACCGATGTTTTCTCAGGCTTGTAGGGCATAAAGTTTTAGCATCCTCAAATAAAGGCATCCAGGAGCTAATCTCCTGTTTTTCAGTTCCTTTTTAGGGGTTTCTCCCTGTCATTTACAGCTTGTCCTTTCTATCAAGAGTGCATGTAGAAACATGTATGAGAAGGAAAGAAAGGCAGCAAATATTTTGTCTCGCCTTTTCTATCTCTATAGAATTAACAGTTTTTCACCCTGATGTTGTGTCTGATCCTGAAGCTGGTTTCAAGCAATCCAACTGAAAATGGGTATTTCATTTAGAGGAGTGGGAAGGTATCAGAAGGTACAGAAATGCTCTACAGAATGTGATGCAGGTACCCACAGATATTTGTGTGTTAATCTGCAAGGGTCTACGTACAGGATGATTTGTGTCAGTAAAGTTTTCTGTGGCCAGTATTAGTTGGAGTCTTTCAGAAAGGAGAAAAAAAGGAGGAAAGAAATGCACAAAGCTAGAGCTATGCCCCCTCTCTTTCTTTTAACCTAATCAGAAAAAAATAGGTTAAGTTAATGGCAGAAGTCAGTAGCACTAAGAATTCCACCTGAGAAGAGTTCATGTGCCCAAAGGAAGTACACATGGATATGAATTAATGGGGCTTCAAGAAAATCTGAAGCAATCTGAAAATGTTTCTGACTCTGCCACAGGGCTCACAGATGTGGTTTGGTGACATTTTTTTGCCAAGATTTCTTTATAAGACAAGAAAAGGAAAAAAAAACAAACTGTTTTTTCTAATAGTAACACTCCATGAAAAGAAAGAAAAAGCAGTCAAAAAAAAAGAATTAAAAGATTCATGGAGCTTTTTCAACATAACCATACCTGGAGATACAATTATGTGTTTTGGGTGTTGCTATGTCAAAATGGTAAAATTCATGACAGGCTTATTTCTCAAGTATTCCACCTTGGACAACCTTTGTTGCATGAGAAAATTAATCTACTCCTGAATACATTTATATTCATTTTTATTTTATGCAGATACAGACAAAGTTAGATGACAAAACTGTTACCATAAAAATGAATTTACACAGACTGCTTCACTGTTTGGATGAACTCCAACTGGCAAGGAAATATAATTTAGGTAAGTTCATTCATGTTTTTCCTTTCATATTTCAGTAGTAAAAAACCTGCCTTGCACAACACCAGAGATGAACATTTTTAGGAAACAAACTGGAAAACGTCATACTGGACAAAGGAACAGTTAGCCAAAGGAATAGACACGGGAAAGTAGTACTTTGCTGGAAATTGGTGGAAGCAGTCATCCCATGTCATGCAGAATTTTTGCTATTTTGAGAACAGATTTGATCTCAGTATGGGGTGAAAGCAGCAATTTAGAAATTCTCAGATTTGGGGAATGGAGAACTCTATGTTCGGAACTGAATAAATTCTTTTCCTTTTAAATATTCAGTGGTGAAGACCTTTGTCTCTCAAATCCAGCTGCATTTTATTTATTTAGTCTGAAGTTACTGAAGCAACACTGGGAATTGAAAGGATACATTTGAACTGGCACTGAGAAAACCTGACACTTTGAGGGAGACACATATAAAAAAATTAGGGAAATGCCCAGATGAACAGTTATTTTTTATAAAGCTATAGAAAATATATGTGAAAATGAACTCAAACTGAACAGATACATGCAGCAATATTGTGAAAGTTGAGTGCTCATCAGACTGACATTCTATTACTTAAGATTTATGTAGCCCTATGTGCTGCTTGGAAAAACTGGATTTCTGGTTGAACCAAATGACTGAGTGCTCGATTTGGAAATGTTTTGTTCTGCAGTATCTCTAGAGCACCAGAGACACTGTTTCAGATGCTCTCTGTTTTAGGACCTCAGAAATCAGATATGTGTTTGGTCTTATTTCTTGATAACAGAAGAAGGAAAACAGCAAGTGAACAGTACCTGAATTTTGAGTAAAGTCCTCTACATCTCTTAACTTGAAAAGGAGATTTTATTTGCCCTAGCTCTTTAGTTGACTCTCCTCCACTTGCCCTGTTTGCTAAAATCTATTGGTTTTCTTATTTTAGGGGAAAATGACATTGAGGTTTGTAATGGAGTTGTGGAGATTTAACAGTAAACAGCTGAGAGTGTTTTATCATCAATTGCTAGGTGTAAGAAAATGGTTTCATGGGTTGTTTCTAAAGGAATACAAAGGTATTATTTTAGACTTGTGTACAAATACCATGTATTTATTCTGACATGCCAAATAAGTTTATATTTAGATCCAGTATATACTTGGTAGGTCACAGAGGTGAGCTTGAATTGGGCAAGGAGAAACTCTTTCTCACACCTTGTAATGATATTCTAGCTTTGAGAAGAGTCTTGAACAAGTCAGTTGTGGCAGGAAAACTAGAGTCATAGGAAACAACTGAAGTTTTATTTTGCAGCCTGAGGTGCCTGCCAGGTGCAACTTATTAAAGCATAAAGCTGCAATAGTTATTTTAGGTTTAAGAGAACTGGATGTAGCTTACTGAGCATGGGGCCATTCAGCACATACTTCATGTTGGGGCACGATGCCACCCCACTGGACTATAAAGTCAATAAGGCATCATTTTGCACTCTGTGACCATGTTTTTCTTGTTCTTAGGCACCACTACTGACTGTACAGCACAGAAAATATTACAAAGATTTCAGATATGGTTATTCAACTTTTTTATGATGCACTAATTTCTGTTGCTAAACAAAAGAAAGTTTTAGCTTCAACCAGCTAAAACCATGGTTATCAATCTTATTCACAGATCATTATTATAGTGTAAATACAAATATTAAAACTTTATTGGAAAACTGGGATTCTCTCAAAGTGTAAGCTACACTTACAACTAGTGTAAACTTCCTTTGATTATTTTGCATTCATTTATTCTCATATAGACACAAAACAAGAAGTGCAGTAAGCCAGTTTCCATTAAAAGACTAATTGAGGTTGGCTGTCTTTATAGGAATGAAAATTGATATGGCAAGTCTTAAAACCAAGGGAGAGATATGTGAACTATTTCTGACAAAAAAAATATGTAAAAAGTAGTAATCCTTAATAAGCAAAATTCTGTAGTAATGCTCTTAGTGATATTTTTCTTAGAAAAAGGAAATATGTGACAGCTGTAAAAATATTTAGGTGTCAGTTTCTGGATTTCATCCAGAAATTAACTTGTAATGTTTGAGCATCCATGTTCTTGGCATGATTAAATGCATATTGGTGACAGAAAGACATTCTCTGCCCCCTTCTCCCTCATCGCTGCTGTGTCAACATTTTGTCACCTAGGATTACAGAGTCACAGAAACGTTTATATCAGGAAGGACTTCTGTAGGTCGTTTGGTGCAAGCCCTTGCACTCAAATCAGGGATTACTCCAAAATGAGTTTTTAACAGGCTGTTCGGAGAGATATTGGCACTCCCTGTGCTGCATGAGAGAACTCTGCTATGCAGCCAGTGACTGCATGCAGTAGCCAAAGCAGTCTTTGAAAACAAGTCTGATTCAGTGGGCTCTCCTTTAGCAGAGCTTATAATGAGAAAAAAAATGAATGTAAACCAAAACATTCTTGGCATAGGATTTAGATTATGTTGAGTCAGTTTTAGAAGAAAACTAAATTGGGAGATGTGAAGGGCGTCAGGAAAAGTAATGGTCCCTGCTTTAAGTTCTTCTGGAAATTCTTGGAGAGAGTATGCTCTAAATGTCTGTCTGTAGGTCAGCAAAGGCAATTATATACACTTTAGGGAACTGGTGATGTATGTGACTACTTTCTGTTGAAAACTCTGCTGCCCCAAGGGGCTCCTCCAGCAAGCAGCCTAGCTCTAGGAAAGAGACTTGAAGCATAAATTGCTAACCTTGAGTGAACAGCACACCATTCCAGCAATAAAATCCAGCTATAAACACAGGGAAAGGCCACATCTTTGATAGCTTCCTGAAATGATTGCAAGTTTCTTTTTTTAAGCCTTCCTCTCACTTAAGCATCTCAGAAAGCTAAGGTGCAAGTTGCTATGACTTTCACTTTTAACATGTTTACCCCCATGACTCTTATTTTGCTGGGGCTATTTACTCACTTTTCCCTCTCCACTCTTCATATGCTTATTCCTGTCTTCATCTGCTTAGTCACATGAGGCCCACTATCCACTCACAACGGGGAGCCACCATGAAACCCACGTGATTTTTATTTCAGTCTAAGTTATCCTTCATGGACTCAAGGAATTATTATGCAAGATTTTAGTTTGATTCACAGAAGGAGTATTACTTTCTTGTTTATTTTGTGCTCTTTGCCTTCTCTCATCAATTCACATATTTCACCCCTCCTAATAATTTTTTTTTAATCTGAGAAGATTTGGCTGGTGTAGGTCTTTTATGCCTTTTCTGTATATGTGTCTATAGCAGAACATTTGTTAAAGGAAAAATGTTTGGCTAAATAAGAATAATGTTGTAATAAGGGTGGAGTACATTTCTTGTTTTTAAAAGTTCCTTCCAAGATTTTCATCTTCATTTTTTCTGCAAATGTTTAGCCAAAGAAATGAAACAAACAGAAAATCACAGAGGGTAAAATTGGTGTAAAACACCAGTAATTTTTTCTTTGCTAGATACTGACTGATTCTTAACTGAATTTAAAACCCAGGTCTCTTCAGTGTCTGCTATTTATAAACATTTTTTTTTTAATTAAGGTTTAAGGCCAAAGTGCAGTCAGAAAATAAATCCAAAGAAGGCCAGATCCTTCATTATGTTGTGTTGTCTGCACACCACTTTTTCTGTGTCCACACCAGTAGTTACACAGGATCTTAAGGTCGCCTTAAAGCCTGGATTTACTAAAAATCTGTAAGGCAAAACCTATATAACCATTCTCAGCAGTCCACTCTGTACAGATCTGCAGGCTCTGTGGCAACCAGGCAGCAATAGGTTTGCATTCAGTTCCTCTGGAAAGCGTGAACCACATGGAGCACCACAAGTCCATACACAGTAAATCTACCTCTGCTGTTAGATAAGCCTAGACAGATCAGAAGACCACAAATGGTTTCCTAGGAGGCCTGAGTGAGGGAATTTTGGAGATGCCTTATTACTATGCTCTAAAGAGAATCAGAATGTGGCTGACCTTGGTGAAACTTGGGGATTTATTGGGGAAAGGAAGTCATGTGGTTGGGCTAGTTACCCTGGGTTCAGCCTTGTTGCTAGTTCTCAGTGGCAAAAACCCCCTGGATTTTACAGTGTCTTTAATGTTCAGAGAAGACTTTGCTGCAGAGGCAAAACTTTCAGTCATTCACAGTCTGTGTGCCATCTTTTTTTCCATCTGATGTGTACAAAAGAAAAGGAGAATGAATTAGTCAAACAGGGACTCTGGTGCAGTTACCCCTGAAATATGCTAGTTTGTGACTTTAAATGCTGGCCTCATGGGGTCATTGCTAGTTGGGGAGCTTTTCTCAGGAATGTTTACTGAAAGAGCACATTTTAAAGTAACGGGGAGAAATACTTGCCAAGTGGAAGCATTCTTACCCATATCTTGTGACTAATGCATCCAATCAAAGCAGTTCAGTTTTCCAGCCTTGGATAATTCAACCAGATGCTCTTGAATAAACTACGGAATATTGCAAAACAATTTTCCTGTTTAATTAAAATGGTAAACATTTTCTCTTAATACAAAATTCACCAACAAGAAAAGAGTTGGGGTTTGGCTGCTGAATTATTTGCTGTGGAACATTTGTTGTATTTCATGCTGCAACGTGGTCATTCATGATACTGGCGTGTTATTTTAGAACCTACATAAAAGGTTTAATGAACATAAAAACTATGAATAAAAAAAAAGGAACATCTGTCTTACGACGCTACCTGGCAATTTGTCTGCTAGACCTAAGTAACAGATTAGATCCACATTGTTGAAATTATTTTTCAAATGCAAAATGATAAACCTGAAAGGTCTTTAAACTAAAGACCAAGGAGAAATGTTGTGATAATTTTTAAGGGATAAATATTGGCCATATTTTGCATACCAATTTCATAAATATATATAAGAAAATCATATTTACCTAAATCTTCTCTAAAGTCATAATCTGGCCCTAGAAAAATATTCAACAAACAGAAATTCAAGCTAAGTTTCTTCTAAGTCCATTAATATAGTTAAACAAAAACCTAACACAATCTTGGGGAATTAGTTGATTGATTATTTACACTATATGGTATATTGATAAACACATGATTCTTTTTTTCAGTGTCAGATGCAGGGGGTTTAGTTTCCATTAAATATAATGCAGCAGAAGAAAGAAAATGTAAAATATCCCTTGCTTTTCCAACTGGCTATAGCTGATTTTCTGTTGAGGATTGTTTTGTTCAGTAAAAAAATAGTGAACTGAATTAATCAGTCTTTTTGGCTGCCTATCATCAAAATATAAATATTTCCAAATCACATATAAATTTATATGCTGATTCTTTTTCATGCTTTTCTTTCATTCAATAACTTGATCACTTTGGCAAATAATATTGTAAGGATGTGGGGTAATTAGATGTGATTTAATAGACAAATTTTTTAATATGGTTTCAGTTTCTTGGCTGAATAACTGTACCTCTTAGTTAGGAAATCTTGAGAAAATTGACTAAGTCAAAAAAAAGTTAGGTATGGCACTATCTTACTTGAAGGTGGCTCCAACAGAATAGGTATCTGCCTGCTTGACAAGTATCCATCTTGTTCCGTCAGTTCTTAATCCTTCTAGAGTATTTTCTTCCTCTTCTAATTTCCCCCTGCCATATGTATTCCATTCTCTGGCTGGCGATGCATTTGTCCAAATTGTCTAGGCCCAGTTTTTCTTTTCATTCCTCCAAATCATTGAAAATTATGCATGAGCAAAACTGTCTCTGACCCTGTCTGTTTTATGCCATGGTTTTCCCAAAACTGCACAAATATTTCTGCCCCACTTCATACCTCTCTAAGGACCTTTAGACTACTTGATTGACTGCTTTATTGCCAATCAGGTTTGAAATCTCCTTCCAAATAAAAAGCACTGGTCTTTCTCATGATATTCAAGCAGTTACCATGCCACATCCTCGTGACTCTTGGCTTGACATTGTGCAAGGGAAGAAGGATGAATATGTAACATTCCAGGCCTTATAGGAATGAGATGTTTCTAGCTGAGCAAAGAGGAGAGGTGAAGTTTAAAACTCAATGCGTACCTAAAAGATAAGGTGAAATTTTTTGAGTCACAGATTTTGACTTATATGTAGATATCTTGCCAAAGTCCATCTTTGGGATGGAATAGTGTTTATTAGCTAAGGCGGGCGATGAACAAGGATTGTCTATTTAACTCTGAGTATGTTCTTGACATATTGCTGTTAATAAACATCAGATATGTAAGTGCAATTAGCCCACAAATATTCACGTAACATCACTGTCCTCCTAGTTGCATGGGAATGTGAGTCAAAGAGAGGAGGGTAGAGAAATGTTTAAATAAATTCAGAGGTCATTTCCTCTATTCCCAGGATTTTTGACCTTGAGAGAAATTTAGAGCTGTGAAGAAGGAATAAAGTATTGGCAGCTGGTCACTGGTCCCATTTCCACACAGCAGCAGACAGCTGTCTCTGCACATAAATATGGACACCAACCACTATTTCATTTTTAACAATTGCCTGCAGGTATTCGTTTTGAATCTAAAACACCTACAAAAATACCTCTGGTACAAGAGTATGAAAAAAACCTGCTGTGCAAAACCTTCTTATTCATTTAAATTTGAAATCATGCTGTTTATAGCATTCATAATCTCTGAACAGACGGTTTACTCCAAATTAAGATGGAAGACTACTGTGCAAGTTTGTTTTTCATATAAAACAGTCATCTGCCTCATGAGCAGTCTCACTTTGGAGTTCAGTAGCAGAAGATATGAAATCTTACTCCCTATCATCAAGTGGTAGTGATTTTCTCCCCACTCTCATTCCAGTCATGCCATACTTAAGTTAGGCAGCTGTTTCTAGCTTGCAATATCCTGGTAGAGAGTTAACAACATTGATGACAAGGAACACTTAAAAATCATTAAAATTTATGACAAATTAAGGAAGTCAGTACAACCAGAGAAAATTGGTATTTTATTTTAAAATGTAGGCACTGATTTCTTGTAACGGACATGGCAGACAGGAGTAGAAAATTACTCCCTCAGGGCTTCTTATCTGCAAAGTCCCTGTCCACTTGCAGAATTTCTTAGAGATGAGAAGGACTTTTGAAAATTTGTAAAACCGAACAGAAAGCTATGTACTATTTCCATATAGCTATCAGAAAATGATTCACATTTCAGACTTGTATCATGATGCAAAAGGAATCTATAGCTGTGTATGCAACAAAGCTTATGTATTGCTTCTCTGAAAATGCCTTTAGTGATATGCTGTGAGATAGATTGCTTTTTGTGAATAATGACAGCTTTCAAAGTTAAGGCAGAAGTGAATTTAACATTGTCTTAAGTAATGGAATTAGTATTAGCTGCAGAAGGAGAAATGAGGAATACCGCAAGACTTGTGCTTAGGTCCGAGGGGAAAACAAACTGTCCTAGTAAACAAAATACAAAGCATGCTGGAAGAGTCTCAAGCTCACAAAGGATTTTTCTGCTCTGAAAGAGCTAGCTCACTCTAGATGAGTATGTATATTTTAAGTGGTCTCTTGTAAGAAATGCCTCAGGATTAGGCATTAAGCCAGAAAATGCAAAGCAGTCCATCAATCATCTTCTCAAATCAGTGATATAGAGACAAAAAGGCAGTATGAAATGGAAAGAGTAAAGAACTTATCCTGAGGAATGACATATATGCCTGAAAGGAAAGAAAGTAGAACCTTGCCAACTAGTGACACAGATAAATAATTACCTACTCAAGATATGAAGACAAAGACTTCCATCTCACATCTATTTATCAGTATATATGGAGCGTATGCACAGCTGATCCTGGTCACAACTGTAGTATTGAAAAAAAAAAGCTAAATTAAATAAATGCTAAAACATATCATAAAATACATAATAAGATAAAAAACTAAAGAATATATAGAGCAGAGTTTTTTCTAGTTCTTATGATCAAGGGACCAATGTGAATTTCTTGGGCAGAAAGTTGCATGTAAAATATGAAATGGAAACTGGGGCAAATCTTTAAATGAGAACCTACCAGATACTGAAGACTGACATAATGCTGTTGTTGAAAGAGGTTAATGAGTTGAAAAGGCCAAGATTTGTATCTAGGCCAAAACTTATGAATACTGAGTGCTTAGGATCCTCAGAGAAAAACCTGAGGTTAAATTAGAGAGCCTAGATGATAGGACAACATCATTTCACCATTGTAATATTCTGAATGAACCTCCTCTTTCATTAAGCCAGACAAATCTATCCACATCTGAAGGGACTATATAAAAGCTGGTGACTTATGTCTAAATGTTAGATAATTACTTTATGTGTACAGAGAGAGAACTAGCCAAAGGAGTTAGTTGGAAGATGGTTGCAAGAAATATATGTTTTAGACATTCATAAAGGTTTGTTTATGTTGATGTTGTAAGTGGTAAAGTGAACTTTAATCACCTTTCAGAATTTTCTAGAGAGGTGATTTACCAAGTGCTGTTTACATCCTCCCCTCTTGCACCGATAAGCCAACAAAGGTACTTCAAACACAGCATCACTGAGGCCTTCTGTAAAAGAAAGCACATGCTTAAACTACAGATAGGGATTTTGATGGCAGCAGAACAGAGAGAGGGGGTCCATGTTGCATAAGATACAGGACGAACGGTGAAAGGGTTCAGATTTCCTGAACATAACATCTGAAGGCATGTGTGCCTTCATTTACCTTTTAACAACTTTATTTCCTTTTCTGCTTTAGCAGTTCCATATTATTTACAAAGCTTGCCAAGAACAAGAGATGTGTCTGGTACTGAGAGAGAACCAAGTATTTTAGAGCTTCACTGGCCCCCATGCTACTTATTTATTTTGAGCAACAATTTATCTGTAATGTAAGAGAAGGGATAGTTTGACCTTTAGTGTGACAGTCTCTGGAGAATAGTCAAATGACATGATAGATTTACTGCCAGTTGGAGACAGAAAGTCTAATTTTTATCATTGGACTTTAAAGTGCTTCCTTAATTGCATGGGAAGTCTCTTTACCATTTGGACAGATCACAAACCACTTGTGGGTTTTGCTAGTGAAACTCAACACCAGGCGTCGCAGCTGTCCGGATGCAGCATTGGGCTTTGACCAAAGCCTAAAAAACATTTTCTGGAGTGCCATCAACCACTGCTGTTATCACAACAATATGAAAATTTAGAGTGCCTGTTATTTGTGAAATACCTGAGGTAGATGCTGAGAAAATCTTTCCAAATAAGGAGGTCTTCCTGAAGAAACGTTGAAGACGGCCACTCTTTCTGAGGGAAGATCATGTTATCTCCTGGGTTAAGGGAAGTAATTTAAAAACACTTCAAGTGGATTGAACTTTGGAGCTTTAGGAGCAAAGGACCAGAAATATTGCTGGGAGTGTATATATATAGCTTAACACAATCATCCCTGTTTCTGTCAAGAAAGAAATAAAATCTTGGTAGCATTATCAGAAGCATGGCCTGTTAATCCTTGCATCAATCTTTGGCTTGGGTCAGTTTTTAGTGGCTGAACATGGTCTGAAATGGTACTGCATGGTCACAAATGGACGCTGAGGCATCACCATGTCTATTGGTGAAAAGAGGAGACAGAGAGCAACTATACACGAGTTTGCTGAAGGATGCCGAGTCTTGAGTGTAAACTTATTTACTTTTGCCTCTATTTCCCAGATGCAGTTGAGCTGACCTCTATTAGAACCTGTGAAGAAGACATAAAGTATACAATTAATGGGACATTAGGAGATTTGGCTGAAACTTTTCTGAAATGAAGAAGATGGGATAAAAATACTCATTTGTACTTAATCCAGCCAGCATGGAGTTTCATTAGAGAACTTTGATTCCAGCAAGCACTGCAAAACCCAAAGCTGCAAGTGCCATTCCAAAGAGAGAACTGGACTCAAAGACCTTTTAATACAAACATTTCCAGTGTCTAGCAGCAGATTTCAGCTTTACCCTAAAAAAAATGCAAATTTATTTATTTAGAGGTATATATCGGTGACATAAACCAAAAGTGGCTGGATGACTTTAGGTGCTCAAAATGGTGTTATCTGGGTTATTCAGAGTATTTTTAGTACAGACATTTTCCATCTCTTCCTTTTGTCTCATTTACTTTGTAGGAATTCTTCTCCCCATGTCTGTCTGAAATAAAGTCACCAGGTCCAACGTGAAATATTGTGAATAGACAATCACCCCTGTTTTCTTGAAGTTGAGAGATCTGATTTGCTCAGATAAGGCCTGGATGAACAGGAAGTCCCAGCTGGTTCTAAACAAACTTTTAAACTACTTGAGATTTTGTACATCATTAAGTACACATCATTTTCCATTTATAAATTATTGCTTGATCTGCTTATCCCTACTGTGTGGGTGATTAGGAAGCAACCATGTTTGTATCTACGCCCATGCACATTATTTGCTTGCCTCTTCCTGCAGGTAGAAGAGCTAGATTGGAAGTTCTTGAGGACTCTGGTGGTCACTGCATGACTCACATGAACCCCCAAGAGCCTGTTTAAATTCCATCTTTTCAGAACTGCTGCATGGAAGCACACAGACAGCCACTGCCTTAGGATTGTTGTTGGTTTTGGAACTAATTTTTTTGTTATCCCAGTGGTCTCAGGCCTGCAAGTGTAGTAGAAAGGAATTAAGAAGCTAGTCATGGATAAAAAAGTTTCACAGAGGAAAGGTGTGTGTGTTCAACTTTTGAAAAGAGAGAAGTGTAGAATAGATATCAGTTTTGCAAATGAATAATGGTCTGGGCCTTTAAAAACTGTTAAAGATATAAGACTCTCTTCTAGTGTTTGACTTGCTTTTTTTATCTTCATTAAAAAGGCCACAGTGTACTAGGACTTGTTGATTACATAGTTCTGCTCAGCTTTCTGGTTTAGTGTCTCCAGCCTTGAGCTTTTAATAGACTTCTCATCAGCAAGAACTACATAAGGTAACCTTATTGTAAAAACAGTGAAGTTCTGCACAGAGAGAGATGTTTTCCTAAGCCATGGATTTTGTATCTACTACATAGCAGAGCTGTTAGAAAGCAATCTGGCTCATAAGTATTTGTGTGCATGTGATGTAAGTGTGAGAACAAGCCACTGCTTTGCAGCCACTCCCTCCTATGGCTGGCAGTCTGAGGGCAATGTCACTCCTCCCTTCCTCCCACACTCCTTTGGCTGCAGAGTGTGACCCTCAGCCACCTCCGTGCACACGCAGGATGTGCGTGGCAGCTGCAGGATACTGGGCTGTCAACCTCCAGGCTGACGTCTGGCAGCAGCGCACACGGGCTCGCCGCTGGGTGTCTTGCTGGCCTCTCACATGGCACGCTGCCTGTATCCCGAGAGTTGTCTGCAGCTGCCTAGTGCAGGCTCCGACTGCAAAGGCCTCTCTTGTTTCTGGATGGTGAGCTCCTTAGATTCCCTTTGGACTGGAAGAAATCTTCATCCCCAGTTTCTGTTTCTAGAACCTACAGTGAGAACCACTGTGAGAGAAGGGGCTGTTTTCCCATGTGCTCATTTCTTTAGGTGCTGATTAACAGTGGTATAGGTACCTACCTCTATGTCTGACCATCACTTAATTGCTAAGGGTTTTTTCCCACAGATTAAAAAGCCTTTTCTTAATGGTTTTGCTTGTTTATTTATTTTGCTCTTAAACATATGGTGCCAAGTCCTTGCTGGATCTAACTGGCCTCAACTTTTTTTCTACGCTGATGGTTCAGCCAAGTAAAGCTTCCATCACTCTCACAGTGCAATCACATTATTCTTAAATGCATGGCTGTGTGAAATTGAAAGTACTAGAGCAGATCACATTGACCTGGTGTCCACTTAAGTCAAGAGAAATCATTAAACTAAGTCCATTTTGGATCAACCCTCAAATGCAAGGGATTGGGCTCCTATTCTTTGAGATAGCCACTTATAGGATTTTAACATCTGGCTCACCTGATATTAATGTAATAAGCCACAAAGATGATTACCTTCCTTGTCCAACAGCCTCTGTGGCTTACTTTTAAAGAGTTCTAGAAACAATAGCATTGATTTTTTTTAACTGCTTAGTGTTTATGGGTGGCTCAGAAAACACTGATTGAAAATCAGGAGTAATGAAAAACTTTTATTTCCCTGTTTGAGTACATTCAGACTTTTTTTTCTTAAAAAAATATCTTGGTTGGGCAAGCCAAAGTAAACTAAAGATCCAAAGAAAAGGAAAAGTTTCTTATTACTCTGTTCTTTTTGCTTGCATTAAGTTATTTATTCATTGTATTTTCACCGGGAATAATCATCAAGAAAAGCCTTCTCTCCTAGTTTTGTTACAAACATGTCAGATAACACTGTAGGCTTTCATTAGAAGAAAGCTGCCCTTTCAGTTAATTGTTCTGCTTGGCTTTTGCTGTGTACTAAAACTTGTCTGTAAGATGCCCACTCAGACTGGGAAAAAAATGTATCCTTTGTAGGCAGGTGGTCTTTCCTTGAGCATTTTCTGATTAGAAACACATGTTCATGAGTGTGAGGAGGCTTCTGTAAAGGGACAGTGAAACAGAAGCCAAGGGACTGGTGGTGCTGCACAGGCAATGCAGTTGAAGCAGATAATTTATTTTTTATTTTATCTGTTGCAGTTTTCTGCTAAGTACTGTAAGTTATATTGATAGCTGACAGTTTTTGAACTCACCAGAGAATGTTCCCTCATCCCAAAAACTCTTGATACAAGGATACTGTTGCAGGGCCTCATAGGAACTCCTGCGGCATGTGTCAGCAAGGTGGGACGATGCTCCAGAAGCCAATGCCTTTTGCTTTGCTTCCCTAAATCACAGTGGCCACATCAATGTGGATGACCAATGTCCATATACTTTCTTAAGTAGGAAGAACATTTTCCTGAGAATGAGAAAATTTCCCCATAGTGACAAATGAGTAAGAACAGAAACACAGTCAGTGTTTCAGTCAGTGAGCCAACCTCTGCAATGCTGAGATTGTCTCCAAGCACCAGGGCATAGGAGAGCTCTCAGGAGCCATGTGAGGAGCGTCGTGCACCAGGGGAACATGAAGGGAAGAGGAACCTGTGCTTGTTCCTGCACTAGGGCTGCTCTTTATCACCTTCCCACTCTGAGCAGCCTTCTCCCACCTCTCAGAGCTATCATCACCATCACAGCATTTACTAGCACTTAGAGTGATTGGAAGGAGCTATAAGTCATGGGGAGAGAGAGCACTGCTGCTGTAAGTGGCCAGCAGTAGCCTGGGAAAAGCACTCCTGGGCTAAAAGATGTTGAATGGAAGTAGGCACCCATCAGGAGCACATCACACAGGGACTGTGGCTTGTACCTCTGTGTCTATGGTCTTCAATGAAACAACATGGGTTTTTGGCATTCCTTTCTCTCCCACCTTTCTTACTTCAACACCCAGGCTAAAATATTTGAGTATTTCCAGTCCTCAAGAGCCCCCTCTCTGTGTGCCAGAGACAAGCTTTTCTGTACTTCATTAGGAAAGGATCAGAAAACATCCTTGCTCCTTATTGCATGGAAAATCAGGGGATTTCCTGAGAAGTCAGAGACTTATCTGTAAAAAACATTACAGAGATTATTCTAAAGGCATTTTCTCTTAATACAGTGAAGAATTGGTGTATTGGTGTTCAAAATTGGGAGCCAACAACTCAGTCAAACACAGATAACATCACAGATAACAAGACAGATAACAGCTTTCTGTTGCTGCAGTGCTGACTGAGATGTGCAGATCTCAGAGCACTCCTCTATACTGGCTGGCAATTCTTCTCACGGCCATTTAAAAGCTAATAATCAGTAGAACCACCTGAACTTTGGCTTTGTAACACCATGTCCTGGGCTTTATGTTTGTGAAACATAAGAGTTAACTATTTTTCCCTTCACCAGCTGGGAAATCCTGTTTGGCAGATGAATTCTTAATTGTGCCTAATGTGCCAATATCTTTCCTATTTCTCTTACTGTGGCTGCACAAAATACCTAGCTCAGAGGAGAAACTCTATCCCAATGTAAGTTTCAAAAGAGCAATAATCAAATATGAGTAATAATCATCATAAAACATGGTGCATGCTGTTCATGGAATTGACACATTTATTAAGTTCATACAAGGACAAGATACTTCATTGTAGTCAGTAACAGAACTCCCCTTGACTTCAGTGGGAAGAGAACCAAACTCCTTGCATGCACCATCAGACAGTTACAGCCATTTATTAGTAAAGTTCTAGTGCAGCTGGATGATGACACATTTTTGTTGCATTGCCTGGATAAAGTAATAATAAGCTAAGTAATAAGACAATTTTACTTTGCATTCTCAAATGAAATGGGCTTTTTCATTAATTTTTTTTTATATGCCTGTAGAGTGTATTCACTGATAAAGAGGCTGGTTTCCATTCCATCAGACAGCAAATGCACTGAAAGATTGACAGACTCTTGGTGAGTTATGAATTTTCAGTGGAGCTGACCAAAATGTTCCTCATAAAACAATACAAGCTTTAATGGCACCTGTTAAAACTAGACTTACTGCTACAAAAAGAATCCAGTTGAGCATATTTAGGAGTGTGCCAGAATTTTCATGGCTGGTTTCACTCTGAAAAAAAGACTTTGAATCTTTTTGCAACACTATCTACTTGTAGATTTAAGGCCAGTCTGGAGAATGTATTTAGGCAATTACCAGTACAAATAGATGCTCTTATGAGATTTTGTTGTGTCCAGCTGTCTTAACTGAGATTATCAAAATCTATTTTAACCTGTTCAAAGTTTGGACAGTGAGTTGGCTTGGCTTTCTGAGTATCTCTATCAATTGTGAGGCCAAACCACTTTTCCAAGCCAAACGGTGTCTTATACAGAAAGCTAGTAACCACCTTAGTGCTGGAAAGGGTTTGCTGACATGAACAGTGACTTGGAGATGTTTTCTGTGAATGAAAAAGCAGATATGTCACTTGACATTCACATGATATATCCAAAGTACATTACGTATTTAATTATTTGTAAAACTGATTTTCCTTTATGTACAGTTATTCCTCAATGAAGATCACAACACGCACATCACGCAAATTGATACAATGCTTGAAGCATTTGCAAAGTTTTCATTGCAGAGTTGCAGTTAATTACTCCAACATAGGAATTCAACTGAAACAGGAAAATGCAGTCTGCATTTGCAGGCATTTTCTGTAATTATGTGGTTATTTTGCATTTCTTGCAGAGTCAAGAAACAGCCTATGCAACTTCATTAGATCTCACAGGCTCTTTTGAAACTAGATATTAAATTGTATTATAAAAACAGGTGTTTAATTTGAAAACACTTAACAGATGGTTTATGTGCTTATAAACACAGACCTCCTGCAAGAGGTGAGCAGAAATTGAGGTTTCGTTCGTATACATCCCATAATCTATGCTCTTGAAGCAAGGAAGATATAAACAGGATCTTCTTTTCTCACTGTGATCAACATCCCTGCCAGATACAGGCAGTTTTGGGTGGTGTTTCTGGATAATCTTTGAATTCCATCTGCCTGCAGGAGGACTTCCTGACCTGCGGGGTGAATTTTATTAACACTGAGTTCTTACAAAAGCAACAACCCAAGCCAGCCAACCCACCCCAAAGCGAAACAGAAATGCTTCCCTGTCTGCAAAACAGGTGGAATTATAAGTCTCTGAGACTTTAGCATAATGAAGGTGTTTAAATGCAGCTAACAACTAAGAAACAACCCTGTTCCTGGGTAGGAACTGAGCATCATTCTCCCATTTCCCTGAACTAGAAAGCCTTGCTGAAGGCATTGCTAAGATAGTGTTGTAATTAACAGCAATTAATGCAACAACAGTGATGACAGTAAACAATTAATGTTCATGAGAGCCTTCTGAAGCATAATGCTCATGAGAGCCTTCTGAAGCAAATTGGCAAGTATCTGGAGAGAAAAGGTTCTCCCCCCTTCCCATCCATTAGGTATCACATATTGCACAATGCATGAGTAGGAATCACTGTTCTTTTATGAAACCCTATTCCTCATCCTCACTAAGATTGCATCTAGCACCTACTATTTTCTTAAAGATTAAAAATGGACATTTTCACTTGCATGAGACTTTCGAAATAAGAACTGAGACAAGTGGACTGTAGGACAAAGTTCACTGAAGTCAATATAAAGCTTCCTCCTGGTTATAATAAACCTTGAATCAGGCCCGAGCCTGGGTTAAGAATGAGCTTATTCAGTGGCAGAGATATGAATACACCAAAGCCTTCGACTCCCATGTCTTGCTCATTGGACTGCCCAGGAGCTTTCAGCTTCTATCAGATCATATTCCAGACAAAAACCATTGGGACTAGAAATGAACTTTGGCAATTACCCACTGTAGTAAAAGCTGAGCAATATCAATGCTTAATTTATCCAACGTAAAACTATTATGAGAACTGATAGGTATACTCTCTGATCTGATGAAGAATATAGATAGCTCCACCCAGAACTTTGTCATTTCAATTCATATTTTGCTTGTATTTAAAAACACTTAAAATAAATTAGCATGTAAATAGTATTCAAAGTTAATTAGGGATGATATTACTTGCTTCTTAACAAATGATCCCCTCTATTTCCTGTACCTACTTAAAATACTAAAAAGCATTGAAATCTCATTACATCGGGATTTGGTAATAACATAATGAGAAAAATATTAAATACATGGCAGAAAAAGGAAGCACCTGCATTGTTTGCTACCATGACAGTGAACAACAGAATCATCCAATAATCTATTCTGTCTGCAGGGGCTGTCTGGAGGGCATCTGGTCCCAGCCCCCGCTCAGAACAGGGTCAACTTTGCAGCTGTGTTGGCTTGCTCAGGGTCTTGGCCAGCTGAGCTGTAAACATTTCTGAGGACGAAGACTCCACAGTGTCTCTGGGCACTTGTTTCAATAATACATACATACATACACATTATAAATACAATATGGTCATGAGTGAATGTAATTTGAATGAAACCTTTTCAAAAATAATTCGAAGGTCAGAGATAAAGTTAACAGCCCTCAAGGTGCAGTGATTTCTTACAGCTCTGGAAAAGTCTTTAAGCAACACTAGCAGTGCTATGACTCAGTAACAAAGGATAACATCTCATAGCCAGGATTTTCCTGCTGATGTGACTAGAGGTTTTTGCAGCTGGAAAATCAGCCATTTGCTTCCCCCTTCTCAGTCTCCCTTAGAGAGTACGATTGGAACTTAGAAATGCTTGGTGGCTTATTGGGTCTTTCAAAGTAAGGATTTGGGTCACTTTTTTAACTCAGACTGCCTATGGCTTTTACTGCAAATGGCCCAATTTTTAAAAAGTTTGAGTACTCCCCATCATCCATGAGGTAGGAGTGGCTAGTAGGAGTGGCTACTATTCAGTCCATTTGAAAGTCAGGCTGTATTTCTAGTTGGGTAACTTTTCTGGATTCATGGAGTGAGCCTCAAAATACCACAGATAGAAATCAGGGAACAAAGGCATGGGATTTTTCTCAACCAGTAGAGGAAAAAAATTGAAAAAATATTTTTCAGTGTAACGATCCAAAGAATCCAGCTTAGTGCAAAAATACATCACTAATGTGGTGGTTCTTCAGATCAGGAGGATCAAAGAGTAAATTTTTAGATGTCAAGGTGCAAGCATGCAGACGTTTTTTATTCTACTAGTTCATGGTTAACAGCATGTAGTAGTGTAACTGCAGCAAAAGATCTTTCGGGTGTCTGTAGACTTTTTTTTTACTTTTATCAGATCAGTGCACGTCAACAAATGTATGGTCTATACAAAGATATACAAAGGTCTATACAAAAATATAACTACTGTTATATTTTTCATACATATTGTAGCATAAGATGTGTGTTTTTCCAGAGGAGTGAGGTGAAACATCATCTGCTGAAATCACTCATTACAAAAATGAAGGCACACATACAGCTTAATTCTACCTGCTACACTGTAGTAAATGGCAAAGTATATTTCTGGGGAATATTTATTTCACGTATTTTGGAAAACTAATGAGAGGAATAAGAATAAATAGGAGATGGTTCATTTTTCATCTGAGTTAGGGCAAATTCACTGCTACAGACTGACATTGATTTTGAGTGTGCATAAGAACATGGAAATGCTTGGGGAAACAGTGATAAAAGTTCTAAAAACAAGTCTAAGTCACAACTAACCAATGCAAATACAATAAAAATTCATCATGCTTATTATTCTTACATGCAAATATACTAGGCATCTTCATCTTTTTATTTTATTTGCTTCTATAGGGAAACAAATGAACAGATTTGCAGTAATAGTAGGCCACAGAAGAATCACAATCAGAATTATACTTCCCTTTAAAGCTCCTTGGTGGCCATTTGGAAACATACTGCTGTTCATAGGGTGGAAAAGGAGAAAGAAGCATAGGTTTGTGGGTATAAAGAATTTTTAAAGGATTTTAAAAAGAAGAAAACTTCCCTCAATCCCGATTTCATTACTATTTGTAAAGTATTCCAGGTTTTTCTTTTGAGATCATGTCCTGCAGCAAAACTGTGAGAAGTTGATGACTAAGATGTCTAAAATAAGACAACTTTGAACCTCATACTCTGAAACCCCACACGTTGTTACTAGATTTGTGCTTGGCTCTTGTCTCTTTAAAAAAAATCACACATTTGAAATCTCCTTCTAGTTGTGTAAACTCTGTCTGGGGGTGAGAACAGAGGGCAAGGGAAGATTTCAAACAACTAAATAAGAAGAAAAATATTTACAGAATGTAAATCCTTTCGGCTTTTTGACTGTAAATAAGGTGTGGACTTTCAAATGTCAAACCTTAAACAAAAAAATTGTGTAAATTTGAACTAAATTATGCACTGGTATCCTCTAATTAGTGCAAATCATAATTTTATATCCATTTTCTCTAGTATAGTGGTACTACAGGAATGCAATGGTTGTGCTTTTGTTCTTGAACAATGTTGTTTCTATGTTCGTGAATTTCAAAAGGACAGTCTTATTTGACTGTAGGAACATCTTATTTGATGTTCTTGCTAAATGGGAGTGTGGCACTTGTAACTGTTTATGCATGCTCTCTGCTACAGTGGTGGGTGTACCAGCCTTTATTTTTTAGAAAGCAATTAATAATCTGAGGACCTTCAGCATTAAAATTATAAGATTATCATGTTTCCTAGTTGGGATTCAGCTAACTTGAAGCTAGCTAAAGAAAGAGGGGAAGGCATGCAGATGATGATTCCTTTCATTTTCTTTAAGCAGCTCTGGCATCAGTCCTATCCTGGAGAGAGCAGTCCCACCTCAGTGCTTCCAGAGACATCCTAAGCTCCAAGCAACATGGGACAACTGTGAGGTCATTAATGCCAGGTGGCAGTAATCCTATCCAAAGTCCTATCCAAATGCTATCAACTCATCCAGCTGAGGGTGCAATAAGTAGTAAGGGGAGTTGGTACTGTGCTGTGTTTTCCTGGCAAGCCCAGGTCTGTGGCTGGGAATCCTGAAAGTTCCTTTGGCCAACAATAAATGTGATAGTTTACTGCTGTATACTCACTCTTCCAACCTCCACTCTCCCCTGCACTTTTTTTTTTGTAGTGGCATCTGGCCTGGTACTCTTGTGGGAAGTAAAACAGAGCTATTTTATTGAGGGATGAAGGGAGGGCTGAGCTGCTTGCTTCTGCCTGGCATCAGAGAAGTTTTGGGTGCCCTATCTCTGGAAGCATTCAAGGCCAGATTGGATGGAGTTTTGAGCAATCTGGTCTAGTGGACCGTGTCCTTGCCCATGGTAGGAGGGTTGGAACTAGAAGATTTTTTAAGGTGCCTTCCAACCCAAGCCATTCTATGATTTTATCACTTAGTGCCCTGTGCCCCAGAGCAGTTCTGCATTGCTTTCACTGCTGCCCTCTGTGTACATCCTGCTTGGGGTAGCGCTTGCTGCCTGATCCAGAACTACTGCTTTCCTGGCCTGACACAAGCACACCAGTGTGTGACCCTGGCAGGGTAGGCCACTGTGATGAGGCCACATGCCAGCTCAGCCATGTTCAGTTTTCTCCATCACTGTGAAAGCTGGGGGCAGGTAGAATTTTTGAGCACTCTTGGCCAACTGAGGGCAGGCTGTTTCCTCCAAAGGAACTTTTAAATACTTTTTACATTACCCTTCTGCGTCCTAGTATTTCAGGAAGACACAGGCTGGCCCTTTATTTTTTTCCCCCACACATCTTACAACAGTTCTCTGAATTGCTTTTGCAGCCACAGGCTGAGTGGTAAAGCAACCACAGAGGGTGGGTGTGGGGACGCTGGTATTTCAAACTTTGCCAGTGTAATGTCCATGCAAAGCAGCCATTTTCCCTGTAACTTGCTTTCTAGAGCTGTGAGAAGAAAAAATTCCTAGGAATAGGAAGTTGGAGGACTTCTCTTTTTCCTCAAGGAAGGAGGACAGAGGGAACTCAAAAGAGAGAAATCCCCAAGAACATGGCTTTGAACCACACATGTCCCATCTTGCTCTCTGGATGTTGTTCAGTGCTTGTGCTTTCTGCTCACCTGAAACTCTGACCTGCAACATGTTGTAATCTCCTCATTAACAAGCAGAAGGGACTGCGCTCTTCCAGTTTTACACCTGCATGCCTCATTTGGAATAGCAATCATGTGGTGATTAGTCTAAGTGAAGTGTATTTTAAAGTGGCTGATATGGTCTCTAGTGACAGGCCAAGCAGCTACTTTTTAGCACTTATATCTAGCTATCTGCAGCCCATGTAAACTGCCATGCACAATGCTCTCTTTCCTATGAAATATATTATTATCTCCTTTAACTCTGTGTAAATATCTTCACTTTGTGCCAAGTTATATCTACTAACTCAAAGAAAAACTTTGCCTCACCTATTCTGTGGTAAAGTCTTCCTTTCTAATATCATAAAAAAAGAATAGTGAATTTGCCATCAAATTTATATTAGCAGGGATAGTATGCAAGGCAGAGCGAGTTACAGAGCCCTCTACACTGTAGGCTTATAAATTAATCATAGTGGACTCCAGCTATGTTTTCACTGTTTCAGACTCATTGTTACTAGTTTTATTCCAGTAGGTGGTGCTGTGTTGAAATCTAAATAAATTCAAAATTTATGTTAATCTATATGCCTCCCTTGAAATTATTATCAGATTATTATTCATGAAAATTCTTATGTACAATCTGAAGAAAATGTTCCTATTTTGAACAATAAAAATAGCTATTGCTAGAGGATAATTGTTGACTGCTCAGTGAGTTTCAGACTTATTTGCAGAGGGGTTTTTGCGTTTTGCTTTTGTTTGGGGTTATTTTGTTTGGTTTCTTTTGGTTTTTTTCCCCAGCACTTGCTGTAATCACGTTTTTAAAACCAAGCAACACAGGCTCCCAGGAAAGGAACATTCTGTGTCGATGAGACCCATTCCTTTCTGTTACTTGTGGCTTTGCCATGCAATCCTTGCACAAGTTTATAACAACTGATCTAAAAAGAAGTTGTTCCAAAAACCTGGTGCTGGAAGGATAGGATATCTGTCTTGGTTTGAAAGACAGGTGTCTGCTAAGGAAGGCAGAAGCCTCCCTTGGAATGGCAGATGTAATCCCTTTCCCTCCGAGTTATTATAATTTTGAAATCAGGGGCTTTCAGGCAAAGATGTGGGAAATAGGAATAACAGTTCTTTACTATTATATCTATATGTGTATAACCAGTCAAACAAACAGCAATAACTATGGCAGTAACAGCAAACAATCCCAAACCCAGTCCCAGCCTTCTCGGCTGTCAGGCCCTTTCCCCTCGGGTGCAGTTCCGCTCGCAGCCGGCAGGGATCGCTGGCGGCTCCCGGTGAGCAGGGCAGGTGCGATGGTTCCCCCGCGGCTGCAGGGGGCGCTCCGGAGCGAGCTCGGGGAGCACGCGGCAATGGCGCCCTGGGATCCCGGGAAGGGATGGAACAAAGAACCTTCACAAACCCCTGGGCAGCCGATCCCGGTGTCCGGCTGGACCCTCGGGAACAGCAGGCTGGAACGGCAGGCTGGAATGGCAGGCACAAACACAAATCCCTGGTGGCAGACGCGATGCATCCAAGCAGGGAACCCCCCCTGGAGGTCTGGGCAGGTAGGGTGAGCACGGCTACAATGTAGTGAAGGCTCGAAGCAGCGGCAGGGCAGGGCTGCCATGGCCTGGCTTCCAGCGGGGCAGGGAAAACGGCTTTGGGATCCTGGTGCTGTTTCCAGCAAAAAGAAAAGCGGCCGAAAAAGAACCAGCAGCTCCTGTCTCCGAACTGCCCACACCCCCAAGTGAAACAAAAAGAGCAGCCAGGTCCTTTGTCTTCCTTAAGTACAGCCATTTGTCCCCTAGCAACATGCATATGGGAAAAATTACTTTAACAGGAAAAAAAAAAACTAGGACTAAACTAAAACCCCAGCAATATCTCATCTCCATCCTAAATTTATTCATGGCTTTTTTTTTCTCTCATTGGTGTCTATTAAAAAATGACATTTTCTGTCCAGGCCTTTGATTTGCTTAACATGACCATGCAAAACTTTTAATCACCTTTTCTATTTTCAGCAGTCTTTCACTATTCCTTCACTACACTGATTCAAATTCAAACTCATTGTTCTCAGACAGAGAACTGAATGCTTTATTTCACACTGTGCCAGTCTTCTACAAGGGAATCTTGCTAGGTAATACCCTTGTATGTCTTAACATCACGTCTTTTTTTTTTATAGAAGTATCTCTCTGCAAGTTCCTTGTCACACTGGCAGACCAAGACTGTCACACTGTCACAACTTGAAGACCAAGATCCTTTCATCTCAGAACTTGTTTCCAGTTGACGAACACTTCAATTATGGGATAAGCTCCTGATGGCAGCTCCCATGATTCCCTCTGCCAAACTTCATTCTGTTGCCATGTCATGTCCACAAGTTCTTCCGGTGTGTTTCCTTGGTCTTTCCCAAATTAGTGAGCTCAGCAGGTTTAATCAGAAATTTTCATCTGTACACTTCTTTCTATTCTGTCTGGGGCAAAAATTCATTAAGTTGTGTGTGCCCCCCTTCACCCCCTAAATAAACACAAGATGATGTCAGAAGTATTTCTTGCAACAGAATCCTTCTAGCTGAAGGTTTTCATCCATTTCTTTTGTTGTTGTTGCCCTTTTAGCAATTACTCAATTATCAGTCTTCAAAACTAAAATCTGTGTGAGTTAGTTGATTTATCTGTCAAAGGAGGATTAGGAACATAGAAAAACCCAAAGTTTCTAGTGGACTACATTTTTGAGGCTTTGAAAACTGTGTTTTGTGTTGATTTTGCTGGTTTTTTTAAATGAAAAACTCGTTACCTCTCTATAGACTTGAACTGTTTTTCCTGGAAGTTGATGGAGGTTTTGTCATTGATTTCAATTGTACTTTAGGATTTGATGCTGTCTCCAAGGAAATAAACAACAATGACCAAATGAGTAATGTTTAATGAGATTTTCTATGCAGTTATGAACACAAAGAGCATTAGATGCTTGATTTCTCTTGTTCTAAATTTAAAAAACTCAGTTGCTGTCTATTTGAGTCTTAGAGACAAATAGATATTCCCTCTCCGCACCATGTTTTGAAAAACAGACCTGAAGAACTATCTTTTGCAATTAGGTAACCAAATTAATTTCTGAAGTTTGTGGGAAGTTTATGTACAAGATCATATCCATGTTGGTTTTTTTGTTCCATATTGCAACAACCTGTGCAGTTTCCAATGACATCAATATTTCCAAACACAACTGCTTTGGCTTAAAACCTATGCCTGTTTTTATTTATTAAATTTTGCATTAATAGGATTTTATGATTTTTTGAAATAATTAAATTTTTAAGATATTAAATAAAAGTAATTAATAAACTTTTGAATAAATGTAATTAATTAGTTGATTTGTGTTTCTACCTCTGAATACCATATTCTTAATTTTAGGTGTAAAAATGACCAGCAGTTTTAGAAGTTTTAAAAGGCTGGATAGCCCAAAACATACTTGATCTAAACTATTGAATAAGGATCTTTTAAAAAGTAGATGTCCTTAGGTATCTTTAATAAATAAAACAACCATGTTGCTCTGAAATACCCTAATACATAAATTTTACAGTTCCAAAAATTCACTTTCAAGATTCTGCCTCACTAAATATCATTTTTCATCATGATTCAGTGTTCAGTACCTTTATGTATGAAACAGCTGCTCCTCTGTTTTGTCTTCATTCCTGCAAAGACATAACATTTTCTCTTCCACAAGGTACGGAAAAATTACTCTGTTGTCAGCATAATTTGGACTCTCCTGAATGTTTCAATGATGGAAAGAAAAACTTATGCCTGTAGTTGTAACAACAGAAGAAGTGGATTTTGAATTTCTTTACAAAATTAATATTTTCCAATAACAACTTAATGCAAAAATAGTAATTGCGGGTATGTAAACACCGAAAGCATGCTAAAAAATCTGTGGGCTGCAGTGTATTATGTCTGACTGATGTAGGGATGGGAAAATAAAGAGGCTTAGAGGATTTCAGCCTCGTTTCTATCCATTCACAGTGAATTACCCAAAGATCTTTCCTCTTTGTGCATGCTGAATAGGCTGATTGATGCAGTATTGCGTGAAGTGTCACAGTCTCCCCAGAGAAGGAATTTGGGAGCATTTGCCTTCCCTGTACTGGAAGGGGAAAGAGGCCAAGAGCACTGCTGGGAAGGGGATTGCAGCTATGGGCAGTTCCTCATTTGGTTCTACAGACTTTCCACCCTCGAAGACTCTAACTCAGCTGAAATAACTGGACATTAGCAGATGAAATAACTTTAGTTATTGAATCAATATCTTTGGGACCCCCTGTTCAATTTGAAGGCATCCCTGTATGTATTCTTCCCAATAGATAGCACTGAAAATACCACAGTGGAATTCTTTCACCTACTGCCCCAAACACCGGAGTCTTCTCAAGTCTCAAAGACAAAAACTGCCTAAATGATAGGGTATTTTGTGTGAAGGGAAAACATAGGTTTTTTGATTGCTCTTCATTTGATTTTCATCCAAGCTCACTAAAAGCTATCCTAAAAACCAAAGGAGTTCTCACAGCTAGCTGATTTTCATAGATCAAAAGCAGGAAGCTCCCAAGGGTCCACAAGTTGGGGCAGAAATGTTTCTTACCCACTTGTGGATGTTATCATTTGCAATTCACATTAGGTTTCCAGCATGTGACACCACCTTGTCCTACCCTGATTGCATCATTGCTGGTGTGTGGAATGGGAAAAAGACTGTTCACAAACCACCATTCCAGAAGAAAACTGTCAGCATTCCCAAAATATGTTTATGAGCATTAATAGGACTAAATTTAATGAATCACAATAGCCAGAATTGTGTGAGCAGAAGGGTGGGGCTTTGAGAGATCCTGACAGTCAGATGAATCAGAGGTTGGCTTCACCCGGCCTTTTTGTTTCCACAAACATGAGAGATATGGCGGTGCAATTATTCCCACACTGTCCTTTGGACTAGTATTCTGTGTCCTGAAAACCCTCACATCAGGGCTGAGTTCTGACAGATACCCATGTGGAGGAATAAAGCCCTCCTAGATAAGTCCATGCACAAGCAGACAAAGCCACTGTCGCCTTACTCCTGTGCCTCGAATATCCATGCTGCTTTGTATTCTTTCTCACAGTTTTTGCAACCCATTGAGGGTGGCACAAACTAGCTGGAATAACTGGAATGGATAAATACCATCAGCTTGCTAGGACAAGTAAAAATCTCATGCCTCCCAAGAAGGGCTGCAGGGAGTTGGAATGCAGAGCTTCTTTCCAGATCTGAAAAGAGCATTTCTAGAGACAATATCCACACAGAGTCTTGCATATTAATAAGTAACACATTTAAGATAATTGTGGTCAGATTTTTTTATTTCAATTTTAACAAATGGTCTGTTTTATCTACTCATAGGAAAGAAAGAAATTATAATGAAAATATGGTCTGAACTTTATTTTCATTTGATATTTCTTTATATTTCTTGTATATTACATAGTTCTCAGATAATACTTTTAATGCTTTGCTCTCCTAAGGCATTGGTTAAGGAGCATTAATGATAATTTTCATGTTTTTCTAATATAACATGCTTACATGCATGTTTGCACTGCTGCACATTTGTTCTGGTTTTGCTTGGTTGTTCAGTGGTTGAATTATAACAATCTTTTAACCAGGCCCATGTGTATAATTCTCATGTATATTGTATTCTTATTCAGCTAGACTTTAATTAAGGTTACTTGAATATGGGAAGTAGCTGACTGCTGGCAGATGAAGTAGTTCCACTCAAATCGACCTACTGTGTCAAGGCAGGGCAAGCAAAAAGTAAAATCTTCTCCAATTGTTCCTTTATCAGCTGAAACTAAGACATGGACATCAGAGAAATATGCATATCTGAAACTCTACAGTAATGGAATGTACAATGAGTCTAAGAGGGATTTAAGTCATGCCTTGGTCATGTCCTCTTTTCCCATTGAGTGTGAATTTTGGGTGCATAAAACAGAAAAAAAGTCAAGCATCCTGAGTGATGTAATAATGATGTGCTGGCAAATCTGGTAAATGTTTGTGGTTTATAGAGCCTCCTTCTCAGTGTAATCATGAGTGCGTCCCCCTGGAATAAAGCACAGAGCATAGAGAGCACTGTTTTCAATGCAGACTGATAGGAAAAATAATTGAGAACAAACCCAATTTACTTCTCTCACTGCCAAGTGTAGCTTTTGTATTTTTGCATCTCTATGATGTATCAGTTATAAAGAACAGTAATTAGGCAGACAACTATGGACATAAATCTTAAAGTGATAGTGACAATGCTAAAGTAAGTTACTTTCATTTAGTAATATAATCATCACTCTTCTGTCATTAAGGTCACTGTGACAGGAAGAAAACAAAAGCAAAAAACTCCACTGTTTAAAATTCTTGGGGGAAAAGGTATGATCTTCTGTTTTATGAATGAATTTATCTTAGGATTTCTAACTCCCCCCTTTTTATTATTTTCCCCTTGAAAAAATAATCAAATAATAAAAATCCTTGATAATCAAATAATAAAAATCCTCAAAGTAATTCTAAACATGTCTATTATTCCAGATGAAGGGACTATTATTATACAGCCTGAAAAATTTTGACCATTTGAATAAATGTGATTTTAAACTTCACATGTAAACCTTCATTTCAAAGAGGGGAACTAGATGGAGATTTTTTAAAACACAGGTTTATTGACAGAAGCAGAATATTTTTGTGTGGGAAAGAATTAATTATACAGAAAATATAGTCACTTAATTCCTCCATAGGTCTCCTGTAGGAATTTATGTCGACGTTGTTGTAATTTTTTATGATACTGCTATAATTCTCCTGGTCTATTGCCATATGCAAGCAAGGGATGAGGAAGAGTGCCTCCTAAACTGCCTTAAAATCAATTCAGAGGTGCCTTAAAATCAATTAAAATATCCATTAGTATTTGGTGCTTCTGAACTATAGCACATAGTACCCTAAATTAACAAGATCTGTACCTGAAACATGGATAACATTTTAAAATATCCTGCTCCTGGATCCTAACGTCTTTTTCTTTGGTTTCCTAATAGCCTCTGTGTGGATGTGTGGATTTCTTTCAAATACTGTCTCTGAAACAGCTGTCAAAGGTCTTGCTGCACATCACATCAGATCCTCTTGCCATCATCAGCTCTCCAAATCTAAAGTATGTCTAGTTAAATAGTGTTTAAATAGCTCATAGTTTATTCAAAACTGGAATTTACCAGGACAATGAGAGCTTGCAGTTTAATTAAAAAGAAAAAAAAATAGGAAGAGCAAGACAACCCTCAATCACAAAGCCCAGCAGTGCTGGACAATGGCTGTCTCTTCCTGTCCTGAGAACAGACACATCATAGTTGACATCCTCACTGTCAGTGACCCCCTTCTTCCCATAAGTAGGGTAGGATATGTGCAGTTGGACTGTGTTGTGAAGACTGGTGGGGTTTGCCACCAAGCCATACAATCCTGCTAATGCAGGCATGGGACAAGGCTGGGTACCACATTGGTGCACCTGGTCCTCCTAAACTGTCTAAAAGCCAGGGCAGATCATGGGGTGTCCTGGGAAGGAAAACCAAGCTCTGTCCTCATCTAGTCTTGGCTATCTGCTGGTCATATGGTTAAGAGAAGGGGTGATCCTAGTCAATCTCTGATGAAATCTTTTTTCTCCAACAGGACTATAGCAGGGAAAGACAAGATTGGTCTCCTCAGCCCTTGTGACATGCTGTGGGGACAGTGGTGTTAAATTGGCAGTGGGGGAAGCCTGGAAATCTCCCAGGAACCAGAACAGCTAAATACGAACCTCCTCAAGTGAAATGCTTCTCTTGCAGCTCCAGTAGCTAGAAGAGACGGGGGAAAATTGAGATCTTCTCTAAGTATGCAAAGGGCATCCAACTACATGAAGCATCTGCCCTGGCTGCAGCTCTGCACCCAGGACACAGTGGGAGGAGACATCAGCAGATGGCTGTGTCACTCATGGATCCCAAGCCAGCAGCTCCAATATGTGCTGAGCCTTGGAGCTCTCTCGCATCTGTTTCAGGGCTAGGCTCATGGTGAAAGCAAGGTATGACTTCTCAGATGAAATACTTTTTGTATGTCTTCTCTACAAATAGAGACCAGTATATGTTGTGCAGGTTACTAAGCGACCATAGGATTTATACCACGTTGGTGACAGAAATTCATTCCCAGTGACCTGAAGGAGGGCAAAAAGAACATATTTCATAACTGTCAAGCATCAAGCAATATTTTTCCTATAAATGTAACTTTTTTCCCTTTTCTGTCAGTTTCAGGCAAAATATCAGGTTATTTGCATAAGAAGTTCAAAATGTTAGTGCCACTATGTCTTAAAGGGTTTGAATAGCTCTAATGAGGAGAGGAGTCATTCCAGTACTTCTGAGCAGAGTGCAATGAAAGGATATTGAGAACAAATGCGTTTCTCAAACTAGTCTTTCTTATTTATAAATCTGACTAATGCAAGATACTGTAAATTAAATTAATGTTGTGAAATCAATTGAAAAGAGTATACAAAGCTCTACAGCTTTCAAACACTGCAGCTGAAATCAAGATCAACATGTGAAAGATTGCATAAATGATTTTAAAAGTAATTTTTACAGCTGAGTGCTTTCAATATGCCAGTTCTATAGAGCCAATCTGCATATAAAATATATTGGATATTCCAGTACTGCATATCAGTTCATAAATAAGTACAGTAAGCGTTGCAGCTATAGGAACAGGGTACTCTTTTTTTCCTGTAGAGAGTCAGATGAATCATAGGAGTAATAGCTTCATTGTTTGTGGTTTGAACTTTTAGAGTCAAATCCTGTACCACTGAGATCAGAAGAAGCTTTGTCTACGTGTTTGGGAGAATTAAATGTCAAAGAGATTAAAAAAAAAAAAAAGAGAGAGATATCTGCAATCCTTATTTTCTGTCTGGTGTTTTAAAGATTTTTGTTTGATTGAGGTTATGATGCTGTAAAAAAAGAAAAAAGAAAAAAGCAGCCAGCATAAAGAAATATATTTCTATTATTCTTAGGCATCTTTCCTGTGGATTGCAAAAATTTGGTTTTGTTTTCTCTACGTGCCTCGGCACTTCTGGTTCCATCTGGAAGTGGAGATCAAAGCACTGCAGTCCCACAAGCAAGCAAGCATTTGTCTCTTGAACTGCACTAGGAAGCACTGGAAGGCTGACAAAGAATTGTGCTGCTGCAAGGCTGGGGCCAGAGTGCCGCAGAGATGCACGGCTCCAAATTGCTTCAAGGGACACCAGATCATGTTTTGGAAGGCAGATGTTTAGGTGAGCTGCACAAACCGACCTGGACGGCTTATGGACTGGTTTTGTACTTTCTCATAATGCATGTGTTTTAGAAGGAGGGGCCCCTTTTCAAGCAATCTATTATAGTAATCAGACAGAAAGCAGAGGAGAAGCTCATTCAAGTTAACTGGCAACATGCTGTGCACATTATGAGACCTCACTTTCAGTAGACTCATAAATTCCAAAGTATTTTGAATGAGACTGTGTTGAAGAACAAAGCAAAATGGGCTGCATTTAAACATGATTCCATTTCTGTTCTTCCCTTCTCAGAAGGTTGGTAACTTCTGAATTAGATTAATTACTATAGCTTCTGGTTTGCTGCAATTAGTCTCTGTCCTGCTTTCACATACACAGTGTGAAAAAAGGTCACTCCACATATGTAGCTGTCCACATCACCCTGAGTGTCTTTGTTCATGTATGTCTAGCTATAGATGTGAATCTCTCTTTACAGAAGGGACCAAATATGAATATCCCTTTGACTTTTTCTGGGAACATTTTGGAAAATATTTTAAATATGTACTTAGCTGAACTTGCACATTGGTTTGTGCTTAGGAATAGAGAGTACATACAGACAGCATTGCTCTTGTTGATCCCTTTTTAGCAGTATAAAGAAACATGAAATATAAGGTATTTAATTCTATTTTAAGAGTCAATCACTAATTTACCTTATCTGATAATTTCAATTCCCTTGCTACAGATGCAAAGACAAAACACAAAGTTTTGCCTGATAGGGAAAGAGAGAACTGCATGAAAACCATCTTTGTCACTTCACTTAGGGTTTGGATTAAAGTTACAACTCTGAGCTGAACTAACAGCTTGCAGCTGCCAAAAGGGGGAAGTCTTGCTCTCTGCACTTCCCTGCCTGAGCCTTTCTTTCCTTAGCCACCAATCAGCCAACCCTGCAGACAGTGCTGGCATCCCTCTGACCAGGAGAGAAGCTAGCTTAATCCCTGCCAAAAAAAATCTTGTTTTTCTTTGGGAAGGGGAAGGCACCCCTTTTTTTCCCCTTTTTTTTTTTTGGCCATTTTAGTCAGTCAAATGAGCTTCCTCGGCAGGCAGAGAAGTGCTAAAGCTGGCTGCTGGGTAGAGAGGAGCTGAGAAGATGGGGATGAACAGAGTAGATGAATACCGGGGAAGCAGGGTTTCCTCCCCTCTGTGGTGCAGAACCATGAATTCCACTTTGGCTGTTTTAAAAAATATAACCTTACAGCACAAAGCAATCAGAACAAACAGTTTGATCCAAACCCTGATTTTTGCTTATATATGGCTTTTGCACCAAGACAAATTATTAAAGTCAGATCTTTCAAATTTCTTTTACCTGAGAAAGACGTATGTTTTCTGAAATGATTTTTAAGTTTTTATTTTTGAACTAAATTAATACAGAGTTTCAGATGAAATATCATCTAGAAACTTAACATTTGAGTTCAAATGCATCCTCTGGTATGTGTACATATGAGATTGCAAAGAAATTTTGGGGTGAAGCAGGGGCTTTCAAGATCTTTGTAACATTTACTTTCCTCTCCTCTGCTGTTCTCTCTCTTCTGATTCATTTGAATATGATGCTGGGTCCTGGATGAAGGCTAGCTTATGAAGTCCAGCTAAGAGTTAGTCTCTTTCCAGATAAAACAGAGTCTAAGTATCTGCTGACCTTGACTGGCTATAGAAATCCAAAACGACTCCAATGAAATTGGTCAGCTGAAAGATCTGGCTTTCCCGATTCTTCTCTGTAGTATGGTAACTTGGACAAACCCCTCAGGACCAATCCCTCTCTGTACTGGATGTGATACAAGTATGTAATGATGGGTATGAGAACTCATGACTGCTTTTCTGTGAATTTTGGCTGCTTGAAGTGAACGTCTACACTCAAAAAAATTGGATTAAAAAAAAAGTTAATCCAATCTCCAGACTTACCTGTAGTCTAATATAAAAAGAACAGAACTGATCTGTCTGAAGAGATTCTCGGTGGGGCATGTCATATTAAATTCAAATTGGTGTTTGCTGAGCCCTTCTGGCCCTGAGCTCTGACACAAGGCAACTGTACCCTGCCACAAGACATGGTCTCTGTAAAGGGGTGGGGGAAGAAAGCAAGTGAAGACGTGGGACTAAAAACATTTTTACATTGTTTTGAAACTGAAGTGAGGTGATTATTAAGTTTTCCATGAGTCATTTGGCATTACTAACACAAAATTTTATATAGCACTTTACTCTTTAGTTTACCCTTTCTTACTCTTCCATACCAAATTTTCTGTTCTCAAGCAATATAAGTCATTTAACTCAAAAATGGATACCACCAGGAGACTGACATTCTAAGTCTGGCAACTTTTCCTCTTGGAAGGTTGGCTGAGATTGCATGCCATGAGAACAAGGATTACAGCTTCCCCCCACAGCCATGGCATAGCTCAGGGTTCACAAAGGCAGGGAAGGCAGGGAGCTGCCTGTTACAGAGCAAACCTCCACCACTGCTGGTGATGGTGTGTCCTGCCAGCCAGCACTGCTGTGCCAGTGACAGCACCTGGCAGAGGCAGCACAGGTACCTCCACTTATTCTCTCCACTGTTGCTGTTGAAGAGCCTTTTGTGGCTCTGTATGGGCATACTATTTTTCCTAGCTTAGATATCTACAGTATCTCTCCCTTTTTCTCAGAATCTCCCTCTCTCTCTCAAGGCTGGCTCTTTGGATGCTGCAGCACTGCTGGAATCTGTCTTCCAAGCATGCAACCCCTCTTGTCAGGAAAGGGTTTTAGCAAGGCTCCCATGAGTGATGCCATATCCTTTTCCTGCTCCCAGGCTGTGAACATCTTTTTCTTTCCCACTCTCAAACCAGACCTTTACAGTTGAAGAGTTGGGCATGGACAGCCCCAGCCCCTGCTCTCCCAGAGGCAGAGCCTCACTGGGTGGAAACCTCCAGTCCCTGCTCCAGAAGAGGTTTCTGGCTGCTTTCTAATCCTAGCCTGCTAAGGATAATGCCCAATGTCCCTGGTTGCCATCTCCTTTATCTTCTTAGATCCCACAGCTAGGAAAGAGATGGGAGAGTATTGTGAACAAGACAGAGAATTTCATTCAGTCCAAATACATCCAGACAAGGCTGTGAAGAGCTTGCATGGCAGCAGGACCAATAGTCCCATCTGTCAGTTCACGGATGATAGGTAAAGGAACAGTGATTCTTAAGTTCTCCTGATGGCCTAAGTATATCAGGGAGGATTTAAGATGCGTAGAAAAGCTCCTACTCTGTTTTAGAGCAACAGATACAATTGGAAAGGACAAGTTTTTCTGGAGCATACTTGGATAGTATCAGTCCTCTTGATTGAAGGGGATTGTGCATTGTTTTGTGTAACCAAACTACTGTCACCATATGAGCTGGTGTACTGGGCTGAGCTAAGAGAATTCATTTTCTTCATAGCAGTCTGTATGGTGCTGTGTTTTTTGATTTGTGACTCATACATCTTTTTTAACACACACATTTTCTGTTGCTCCTGAATGGTGCTTGCACTACCAAGGCTTTCTCTGTTTCTCCTGCCAATAATCAGGCTAGAGATGGGAAAGAGATTGGGAAGAGACACAGTCAGACAGCTGACTCCAAGGGAATATTCTCTATCATGTAACACTGTGCTCAGGAACAAAACTGGGAGAGAGTTTATCAACGGCTACCATTGAGTGAGGTGGTGGGCAGTTGCTTTTGCATCCCTTGTTTTTCCTTATTTTTTTTTTTTTTTTACACATTAAAATGTCTTTATGTCAATCCATGTGTTTACTCACTTTTACCTTTCTGATTCTTTCCCCCTTAGCTGGCTGCCAAGGTTCACACACAACAGCTGGGTAATGAGTTCTTACACCCTTACAACTCCCTACGAATGTCTATGCCACTGTTACTCAGAGACTAGACTGTGACCTGGCTCCAACAAAGGCAGAGATGTGCTGGTGGGAGCATACCTGATGCATGTTTGTGTGGAAAGTGTTCAAAAGGGCTTATGTCATCCAAAAGTGTTTTAATACATTCACACTTTTCACTGCATAAACTGAACTGGAGCCATCAGGATAAAAAAGAAGTTCTGATGGGGGAAAAGGCAACATAGGAAAAGGCAGGCATATCAGAGAAAAGCAAACCAAAGTAATGCAGAGTTTCTCTGGGGAGCTATAGGTTGGCCTGTAAATTTCTGAGTGACGATTTCAGAGTTAAAGGTAATGAGGGAGTCTCTAGTGGTTCATTGAATGGAGAAAGAAATTCTGGCGCCTCTTTCATTGGACAACTGAGACCAAATAAATCTGTAAGTATGCCTTATGCAGGACAACAGGCCACTAAGAAAAAGGAAGCATCAAAGAATCTTTTCTTGCAGAGATACTGGCTGTGACATGGAGTTGTGGTAGGTCGTCTTTCCCTTTGCTGCTCAACACAGCCATTCGCTAAGAATTGGATGCTGGGAGGTGATTGTGGGCTCTTCATGCTTTAGATATATCCAGACTCACCAATTGACTTCCCCAGCAGTTTGCTGCCACAACTAAGCTTGGAAAATGAAGCATTTCCTCATTTAAGCAACGCTTAGGGAGCACTCTCTGCTGATGATTCCACCTGCCAGGGCGTGACATCCGTATGTCGACAGAAGAATAGAGTTCACAGAAATTTTGAAGCTTCTGTCAAAGCTGTTTTTCTCTTTTCTGAAAAGCTGCTTTTCCTCCCATCCACATTCTTTGCACAATTGCTTCTCAGAACCAGGCCCCCAACAAGGTATTGTTTGAAAGGGATAAACATAGCAGGGCTGGATTGTTAAACATTTGTCAAGTGTTTGTGATATTTCACAGCTGGAATATAAAATACCTTGTGGAAGGGCTGGGCTTAAACCTTGTTAGCAGTTCTCTGTGGAGTGAAAAAACCCTTTTTGTTCGGAATTTGGCTTCCTCTTTTTAGTCACAGGAAGATAAAATCACAGACACTCAGGGAAGGTAATTTGTCATTCTTCTGCTCCTTCATCCACACTCTTTTTTAACTCTTGACCTCTTCCCAAAATGCACAACTCATTCTTCAGCATCTCTCCCATCCACTCCTGCTCTTACTCTGCTCCAGGAAAGAGCTCAGATCACACTAAGGCACCCTGAAGGACAAACCGAAGTATAGTCAAGAGAAATGAAGTTCTCCAGCTGCTCTCAGCTGTTCTCAGTTTTGGCACTGCACCAGTGTTGACTTTGAAATATAGATAAAGTTTTGTTTCCTTTTGATTTGTCTCTATTTCTTCAATGTCAGCACTGGCAGATGCATGCTCTGCTTAGTCCCCTGTTGATTTTGGAGTCCTGTCACCATATTCACTCACATGGATTGCACCCAACAGTTCACAGTGCATCACTTCACAAAGGACAGGTACTGCCACTGGCTTTGTCCTGATTCTACACCTTTTCCTGAATGGGGAGTAATAAAATTCCTGATAAATTGAGTAGCCCATCTCCTCCTGTCCTCAGTGGTTGTAGTGTCAGCTCCAAGTGTACACTACAAGATGGCAGGTATTCCAAGAACTTTTACTCCTTTGCAAGATCTGTACTTAATGATCAGACAGCAAAATCCCTGCTCTTACTCCATTTTTTGTGGGCCAAGAACAATCTGTCGCTATGTCCTCTCTTGTGTTTACAATTTGATAAGATAGACTATTAGATGGTCAAAAAAGGAAGTTTCCAATGTGTGATGTTTCCAAATAGCTGGCACATGGTGCATCCTCTGCCAAAGTGTGCCTACTAGCCTGTTAAAAAAATGAATCATGAATATGAGTGGCTTGAGAATCAAATATTTATGGTGGATCTGAAACAAGAATGTCCAGGCCTGCTGCCATGCAGAAAAGAATTTGTAAAGCCATTTTTGTTGTTTTGGGTTTTTTTATGTTTTCATGACTGGAAGCCCAACAACATACAGTAATTTAACATCTGGGATTTGGCACGAAATCATGAATACCATGAAGGTTTCTTCATAGTTTCATTAGCAGCAGTAGCAGCAGGAATGCTGCAGAGTGAGTGGTTTCCTTCTTCTCAGCATGACTGCTATTACTGCCCATAAAAATCTCTAAAAAAACTGCAAGGAGATAAACCTAAGACACAATTTTGCTTCCTCCTACCCTTCTATTTTTCAGGCTGGGCAGGAATCTTGTGGTATTTTCAGTGGAAATACCGAGAGACAAGTGTTTTCAGAGGGATTTCCATCAGCCTCACAAGGACAGGAACATTGCTCTGGCTATTTATCAACAGAAAAAAAAAAATCTTAATATCTATGCCAGTCAAAGCACTTGGCACCGGTCTACGTTAATCCAAGGATCTGTATTTGAGGGCGATGGAACTGACACCAGATGGATTTGCTCACCATTAGCACTTGTTTGTTATTCTTGACAACACAAAGAAGGCAGAGGTTACGTACATAAAAAGTCTAAATTGCTGTTCATTTGGACTACATGAGCTTCCCTCTTTCATTCAGCAAAACTGGCTTTCTTTTGCTGCTTCTCAGCTCCCTGGCAGAGCATCAGGGTGGCTGATAGGCCTGGGCCATGTACAAAGGCACTGACCCTGCAAGACGCTGTGTGGACTGTGCCCTTCCTCCCAGCTCAAGCAGGCTGGGAATCCCACAGCACCACGGATCCCATTACAGCAGAAAACAAAACAGAAGGCTCAATCTTCTGCCCGCTCTGTGTCTCATGTAGGAGACTGATGGCAATAGAAACATACCGATGGACATAATGCTCTTAATGGAAACAGAACAGTAGGACAACTGGAAAGTGTTCTACCACAATGAAGAAATTTGGGAATTGTTTACTGTTGTCTTTTGCTGCATGGTCCTGTGGTAGCTTGGAAATATATGAAACAAACAGAAGCTTGTCTTCTTGCCTCTTTTGGAAGGTTGCTTAAGATGTATTCTCATTCTACCTGTGCTCCAGGGCTAGGGAAGGCATTTGCAAATGGCTTGTGTTATTTTAACAGGTGACTTTTCTCTAGATTTATTTAGAGGAAAGCCTTGAGAAATGCAGCCTTTGAATAGGCTAATACTAGAGGAAGGTCTACTTCCTACAAAGAATATATAGCTTTCCAAATGGCCTCAATTTAAAAGAAATGAAAAGGGAATATGGTCTATTTGCTGTAGCATGAAATTAATGCCAAGGAAATCCTTTCAATAAGGGTCTATATATCTTTCAGCTAGCTTGGACCCAGCTTTCTGTCAATGTTGTCTATTTGCCAGCATCCTGTGAAGATTACAAGATATATAACACTGAAAACTTGTAGGAAATTTTGGAGTCAGAGTACATGCTTGTCACCTTTCCCTGTCAATGCATCTGGTCTGGAAGTCTGTGTGTTTTAGTTAGCAATAGGTTTTCTGGTGTCTAGTAAGGTAACAGCTTCAAGTAAAACCTTTCCAGCTGTCGAAGTGCTCTGACTGTCTATTACCATCTGTGGATTTTCTGGTGCTCAAAAGCAGCTGAGTTTTTACAGTATCATTTACCTCAGTAGAAGTGCTAATAGTTTTGGGGGGTTGGCTTTTGTTTTGTTTTTGTTTGGTTTTAATTGTCCTGATGGGCTTCAAGCTTTTAGGGCCCACACTGAAATGTTTTGACCTTGAAACCTCTGTTGACCTTCTGAGTCAGTCTAGAGAATAAAAAAGGATAGAAGAAGGATAAAGGCATGTGATTTATAACTAGACAATCACACAATCACTTAACCCTCATTTCCTTAAGAAACAAGACTCAAAAGTGCTGTATTTATACTTGGTATTCCACAGTTGGCAATACACTTTCAGCTTCCTGTAATGGCAATATTAATGCATTTTAAATTTAGTTGAAGACTCTTTCCATCTGTTATCCTTTCCCAAATATTTTGTATTATTTCATTTCATCAAAAAAACACCCCCACAACTAATCAGTTCAATATCCACATAGATACTTTTTTCTAAGCACATCTTAGGGAAAAAAAAATCTTTTTCTCCTCTTTGACTTTTCCAAACTTTCTTTCACCAGCAAAAATCCATTGCTAAAAAGAAATTATCCTAGGTATAGGCCATGCCAAAAACTAGATGAAATATACCTTCTCATCAAGAAACCATCCAGAATATGTCAATTCCACCAGGAGTAAGATGGTCATATGACATTTGGATAAAGCAGACTTTTCAGAGACTGGAGATCTAGCAAATATAAATCCATTTGGTTTCCATGGATGAACTCATCTGCATGACAGCAGTTCTTGTTGTCCTGTGTCAGTCCTCCAAGATACCAGACTGCAGCATTCTGTATCCTGTTTTGTAAGAACATTGTGTGAAACTGACTTTGTGAAATTAAAGAAGTCTTAATCATTCCAACCATAGATAAGTGAAGGTTGTATGCACAGGTACAAAATTCCTTTGTGGTTTTTTAGCTGTCATTTTGGTTGCTGGCATCTATTGTTCTAAAACAGCAGCACTAGGCTTGCAGGTCGAGAAACAGCTGCTCTCACATCTCTCCCTCCCAGGGGAGGCAGGAACTTTAGTCTGTTCCTTCTGGTATGGTCAGAAAGCAGCAGAGATGAGATCCCACTGCACTGTGAGGGGCAAGGGTCTAGTTCAGCAGTGAGGGAAGCTGTTGGGAACGAAGAGGTCAGATATTACTTCTCAGGTGATGAGAAATGTTCTGCCTGTCTGCGTGAGGCACAGGCATCTGATGTCAGCTGGGTTTTGATTCTTGTCCCACCGTGTTCTGTAAGTACAGGTAGCTGGAACGTGATTCATGCCTGTAACAGGAAAAGTCCCATCTGTTACTGGCAGTTCAATTATTTCTAGGCTGCTGCATAGAAACTGTTTAACAGAGAGAAGATGCAAAGTAGATTGTAGTGAATGGAGCTACAGCAACTTTGTATGAACTGAAATTTTACTCCTTAAAAAAACCAAAGTGGTGCAAAACCATAATTCCAGCTGCTGGAAAGGGAAGAGACAGAGGCGCATTGTCTGTTCTTCTTCCACAGAAGTCCCTGACGCAGACTTACAGCATTTCTTGGGAGCGAGCAAAATAACTCGGCGGTTCTGGACATATTAGTCAGTGGTTCAAAAACCCAGCAGAAGAGCTCGCCATTTGTTTGTTAATTCTTGAATTCAATAGATTTTCACACAGAAGTTCTGAGCAGCACACTCAAAGCACTCAGGGAATAACATAGTTCTTACCAGGACTCTAAATCTGGAGACAAAAATTTGTTTTAATTGGTATTTTGTATTAGCAAGGGAAAAAAAGTGTTTCTGGTCTGAAATTTTATATGGCAACTTTCACCTCAAGGTAATGAAAACAAGCTGTGCTATAAACTTTTCAAAACTGGGGTTTATGGAAAAGCTGACAAATCCTTTACTGTAGTGATGTGGCTGGGAGGACTTTAAAAGATTCCCTTGGAGCATTATTGATCGTGATCACACACTCCTGAGCGTTCAGACTGGAGACTGCAGGCAGCAGTCCCACTGTTTTCAATTACTGTCCCATCCTGGCGGCATGTCTGGCCAATGGGGCCATGTCAGCGCCTGGTCATCTGCTGGGTGGGGGCCCCACGAGCAGCCCGAGGTTGGTGTGCTTCCCACCCGGCTCTCCGGACACGTAATGTCACATGCATCCCCGGCTGGGCCAGCAGCCCTGAGTCCCTTCATTTCTAGCAAAGTCTCTTTATACCACTCTCCAGGGGAAGGACATTTTTTCAGGAGAATGAGAGGAAGGGGGAAAGAAAAACACACAAGTTTAGGGTTTCTTCCTCTTTTCCCTGGAATTAAACATCACACATAGATCACATAAAAGGAACTGGCTGTTAGTGGGAGAATATGGCTGCACTTCTCAGCCTCTTCCCTTCGGGTTTGAAAGTGAAGGCATGTGATGACGACGGAAGCACCAGCAAAAGCTGGTGATTGGACCTCAGGAAATTCACAGTGGTGTTTTCGTGCTTCTAAATGAGCAACACTGCTGCTTGTAAAGAACTGAGGTAAAATACTGGCCGCACTGAAGTCCTTGGCAAGCCTCCTACTGCCTTCAGTGGGGCCAAGATTTTACCGAGTCCCATAAGCCATTAGGCTTTTGAGTCTTTAAGGGGTCCACTCCTGCACAGACAGACTGCTCTTGTATCAAGGGTTAGCTAGATTGGCTTGGATACTACATAATTTAAAACTTAAAGGAAAGCAATTTTGTAGTGAAATTAAGGGACTGTAAAAGGAATTTGGCTTTAGACAACTTGCTTCTGTTTGGATTTGGATTAGGCTGCAATCTTCTTGTCTGTTTTTAGAGCACGTGTTCCTGCCAGCATCAATAATCTATTTTCCTTAGTGCAAGTGAAAGGCTCTGATGGCTCAGAGGTGTAGTCTGGTATCCAGTACTGCTCTGGATTTCTTCTTTGGTTTAGGAATCAGGCTACAAATAGTCAGAGACTGAAAGCTGCTCCTTAACATTTATGTGCCGTCAATGGCCAATTCATTGACATGTAGGCCAACACAATCCTTCTTTCCTGTCGCTCTTCTTCCAGTCATTCCTATATTTTTTCCTGATCCCCTGAGTTAATTCAAAAGCCTTTCTTTGCCCATGCAGTCCCTCCCAGCCCAGTCTAAGCATTCATTTGCACTTGGCCTGATTGTGTTTTCACTGGCAATATTAATTTTATCCTGTCCAGCAGCATATTAATCAAGTGCTTTCTTGAACTTTTCAGGTTCCCTCAAATACCTCTATTTCCCCCACGTACTCAAAAGTAAATAAATCAGGACTTTATATGTGAACAACACATATATCATTTCAACTCAGGCCACAGTATCATGTGCAGGTTAAGCTTATAAGGGATAGAGGTTGACGGTGGAGACTACAGAGAAAGTTGCAGAGGAGGAGTGTGTGGGGGTAGCAGTCACTCCAGAGAAGTCCAAAAAAGATCCAGCAGCAACATTAGGAGAGACTGTGTGGGGGGAAGCCCAGCTCTTACTGGCATATGCTGCTTCCCTGGGGGAATGTGTGCTGCAGCCTGCCGAGGCATGGCTCCACTTGTGCTCTCCAGGCAGCTACACTCTGAAGCTTAACTTCTTTCCTCTGAAGGCATCTTCTCCATCCTATCAAAAATGTCTCTTTTTCCCTTTTTTTTCCCCCTTTCCTTAGGGGGGGAAAAGGAGGGGGAAAAGGGAGGGAAAAGCCCCTTAGCATGTGAGGGGCTACATTTTCCTCTTATAGAAACTCTGCTTGTCCTTTGCTTATATCCTGAGTGGTAAAGCCATAAAGCATTCCTGGACTTCCCTGAGCCTATGTATGTGCGAAGTCTGAGGTAGGTCCAGCAGGCACTTGTCTGACGTGACATTAAGGATGCAGTGCTGCTGGAGGCTGTTTGGAGGCTGCCTCGCAGGAGATACCTTGCAGCAGAGCCCCTGCAGCCTGTGACAATCACAGATCCTGACAGTGTCACACAGAGTGTGACAGAGTACTTCCTCACAGAGCGATGGCAACTGTACACTGCTTTATTTAAAGTCACTTTTAAGTGGAAAAAGGATCTTTTGAGAGGGGTCTCTGATATGAAACCTTTGTTCAAAAGCGGGATGAAAAGAACGTTCCCTGGTATAATTAATGGATTATAAAAGGTAGAGCCTACCTAATGGGAAAGGACCATCAGCTACTCCATCCATGTTAAATATACATAAATGAGGGATTTCATTTGCAATATCCCAGAAATTGCATCTATTTCTATGTGGGTAAACCTAAATATTTAATTTAACCTTATCCAAAACAGCTATCTGTCCCCTTCAGCATTCCCTAAAGCTACTAATGATTGGGCTTAAGTATGACAGAAACTCCCCCTGTGTTGGAAGAGCGGGTTGGGAGAGAGAAAGCTACAAAATGTGCTTCTGACAGGGCAGCTAGGAAAGATGGGAAAGGTGAGGACCTTCATCCTTGGAATTCTTCATGTGTTCAAAGGTTGAGATTTAATCACCACACCGTGGTTTTTGTAAATGAGTGTAAGCTCCTGCTCTAACACCCTAGTGGTTGTACACCTTTGTAATTTTGCTGCCATGGAACCTGACTCAGTCAAACATAAGCGGCGATTTTACAGAGCTGACTGGGTGTAAATGTCAGATGCTTTATCTCTGCCAGGATTTTGCACTATAATAATTATTGCATGCTAATTTACAACCTCCCACCTTTTGGCAGTGAAAGAATGTATGGGAAAAAGTATAAAACCAAATAGAGTGATTGCCCTGACACGTTGTTACGATCTGGTTTAAACCCAGGAAAGCAAAGCAAGCTAAGTCTCTGTGCATAAACCAGAAAGAACTTAGAAGGTTCAAAATATCCCCAGAAACGAGATTAAAACCAAACGAGGTTAGATGTTGTTGCCAAAAAATTGATGTATTTTATTTAATAGTAGAGAGGCAAAGAGAAGGGAAGATAAAAGAGAGAAAGAAATAGAAAAAAGAACTGTATGTGGGGGGTGGGGCAACAGGGAGAGGTGACAGGGGTTAGGTGGAAGCAGATCACCCATCCGAGGGTCCCAACGACGTCTCATTGCTCCCCTCCATCTGCTCTGCTGGTGGTGAGGGTCCCCCGCTGCTGTGACCATGCCACTACATGCTGCCACATGCCACCACACGCCACCACACCACACGCTGCCACATGCCAAAGAGTGCAGAATTCCGTGGATTAATATACACTTTGGGCCAGGTGGGTGCCTCCCTTGCAGGGGCTAGCTTGACACACTGTCCCTTGCAACACTGAGGGTCTGCTGCATCATCTGTGGTGCTCTGGTGTGGGGTCTGGGGACCCCTTTGAGGGGGGCCCCTGTGATGGGCCATGTCACCCCCTTCTGCTGTGGATAAGCTTCCTCCCCCCTGGTGAGGACCCCTCAGCTGGGCTCTGCATAGTGGATGATGGGCAATCACTGCACCTCTGACCAGAGGCTTTTCCCAGATACCCAAAGCCTCTCCTCCCTCCACCCTTTGGTGCAGGGGGTCCGTGCCAGCCTGGCAGCTGATAGCACTGGGGCTGTGGTCCTCATCTTGGAGGTGTTAAGCCTGTGCTCAGTGAATGTCCCCAGCCCTGAGTTGTTACTTTATCTTATCTTCATCAGCGAGCAGTGTAAGGCCTCAGTCAGGGCCCCATTCAGGGTGCAGTAGTCTTCTCTGCAGCTTTTGGAATACAGTTTTAAAAGTCCTTTAAGAAAATGTTTAAGTCATAAAATATAATATTTCAGTCTCTGACACATGTACTGCAAAACCCAGAGTGGAATCAACCTACTGAGCATGCAAGATAAACACAACCATTTAAGTGCAAAGAAAGTTTACCTTTTGGGAATGCATCGTGTTTGTCATGTGAGGAAAATTATTTGAGTCTAGTTCCAGCAGTGATCATTAGTATCAGAGAATGCCTGGTCTTTTGTAAGGAAGCTTAAAAAAATATCCAAAAATTTCTGGAGACCAAAATATGTAAAATGTGCCACTATATCATTCACAGCTGCTTCAAGGTTAATTTCAAAATCCTTAGCACTCTGTTCTCCAAACAGTAACTCTCTTCCCAAAGAACCCAGAGCACTTGACATCCAATAAGGTCTCACCATATGGCCATTTGCACCTTGGCAAACTGAGACAAAGCACCTCATAATTTGTAGCTTGCACTGTCAGGGAGTAGTGTATGAAGACTGAGGAGAATTAGGAGGAGTTCACTCTAGCATTTAAGGGAAGGAAGGAAAGAATGCTGCAAGAAATTTGATCCACTATAATATGTGCAAAATTTTCAGTGGTCTTTAAAAAAAAAAAAAAGATTAATACCACTTGGAATGTGCCTTATCTTAATACATTCCTCATGATGACAATATTTTTCCTAACACTCTCAAATGCAAGGGACAGCTTCAGGAGCTCAGAGAATGTTGCTGCCATCAACAGATGGGGGGCCAGGAAGAAAAGCAATTGTCACAAACTTCCTTCTTCTCCCCATTTAGTCAAGAACTTTCCATGACTGCTGGTATTGTCAGCCCCACCATGACAAAGAGGGGAGAGTGACTGATGAAACGATGCATGTCCTAGCTTACTCTATAGCTGACTGCTCCATTTCCCTTGCATTTCCCACTTGCACTGACTGCTGTACTGCAGCCATATAGATTATATGACAAGTCAAGTTTGGGTTGAATGGAGTGCTGCCATCTCTCGGTTATTTCAAACAGATCAACTCACGTATTTTTTCATTTTCCTGCCACTCAAAAATGGTATGAAGTGTCATAGAAAAACAGCTATTCTGGATGAAAAAGTTTAGGCACTTAGGAAGCATAATTGTGGTTTTTATATATTTAAGCATGTAGAACAGAGTACATTTGCTGGTGTATTGGATCTCTGTGTAACTTCTGTTAAGGTTTTTTAACAAAACTATAAACCATGAACAGTTGGAACAGTTTATATATGATGTGAACACCACAAAGAATGGAAAGTGATGGAGTTTTATAGATAATTGTAGGCAAGAAAGACATAAAAATGAATGCATTAAAGAGTACTGGATTAGTAAGGAATTAGTAAGAAATGTCTATCTTATACTATGTAATTTCGCAGTCATGAGAGGTTTAATTATTTATACTCAAGATTTGTCAAATAATTTACTTGGAAATGCTTTTGCAATTACAAATGCTTTTCCTTCCTTTTTCTTTCTGACTCTGACTGGAGCCAAAAGGCTTGCTTTAAGTATTTTTGTGATTGAAATGCAGGGCAACCTTCTTCCTAGGCTTTTCCAAGGCTGGAGACAAGAAGTGTATGACCTCCATTTCTTCAGTAGTAGCAGGAGCCAGATATTTGTTTGTTTGGGTTTCTTTTTTTTTTTTTTTTAATTGAAATATGAGAGAAATGAAAGTCTAACTGAACTCAGAATAGAAGATAAACACCAGAAATATTAGCTGAAACAACCCCTCTAACCCAACTCCCCACCACATTTCAAAAGAAACAACATATGACAAGGATTTTGAAATAATTAATAATGCAACAAGTTATATATGTAAGCAGGGACATATTGTCTAGGAATAGATGCTAATGGAAGAACACGGGATTAAGTTTATGATTACTGCTGCTATACTCTGGATCAGGGTGATGACTCCTTGGGGTCACCCTATAGCCTCCTCAGGGAAGAGCTATCGGACACTACCTGCCTCCCTGCTTCTAGCACTGAAGCTGGGGGGCTCTTCAGAAAACCAGAGGCCCAACAGTGTGGTTTTTGGTTAATGGTAGGGATAGAATTTAAAAACCATTGGCTTTCTCAGTACTCCTCAACCACCACCATTGCATCTGTACCGAGTCATCCCTCTTCACGTAAGGGCACAAATCCAGTAGCAAGTGCTTGACAGATTATTGCCTCAGTGCTGCCATGTGTAGGACAGAAAAACATTGGCTCTTATGCAAGCACAGAGCATTCTGTGTCTGAGACCTGGAAAAGCCTCCTGGCAAGGATGTATGTTCTTGGACGAGCCAACCTCATCTGCTCTTGCTCCTGCTCATTCCTCTGCTACAGCCTGTCCTGGCTTCCTTGCAGTCCTTTGTAAGGAGCACATGAGTTCTCAGTAATGTCAGGGACTTGAACTGCTTTTGTTCTCATGTTTGTGCCGCCTGAGAGGAGAACTTGTCCTAACTGCCATCAAAGAGTGCTCTCCAACAAATCTGAGTGAAATGAGGGAAATCACACTTTGCTTTGTCTAAACTATGAAATTCTCATCTGAGCAATAAAATATTAGCTAACTTTCCCAGTTTGTATCCTTATTGTGTCCACCTCTGTCCTTCATGGGCAGGGAAAGCAGAAAGTGCTGCTTGTTCCCTACCTTTCCCACTCCCCTGGGAGCACTGAGGCACCAGTTTTTCTTTAGAATGAAAAGGTGCAAAAATCTCTGTCTAAGTGGGCATGTCACTGGTTGTCTGAGGAGCCTAAGAAGACCAAGTTCTTCATTTAAGAGTGGAAGCAGGAGCATAAATCTGACTGCTCAGAAGCAGCTCAGCATAGAAGTCACAGCTATGGTACTGCTATAGCTCCCTGAGGCATCTTCCACCCTTACCAGTAACATCATCTCCACAGCTGATGCATGGAGCTGGTGTGCTTCATGGCAGCTTTCTTAACTCTTCTACCTAAAACTTCATCTCTGAGTCAGCCTAAGGAATATGTTAATTTAAGTTCAGCTCCAAAAGCGTGTATAGTTCACCTTGGCTGCTGCATGGACTCCTCATTTTAACCCCCTTGATTCCTCCCTTTCTCCTCAGGCTGGCAGTTCTGTGTTTGAAGGTTTGTTCTTCTGTTTTCTTTCTTTCTTTTTTTTTTTTTTTTTTTTTTTTTTGCATTTGAAAGCAATCACTTTTGTCTCTAGCCAAGGTTTCTAGCTGTGTGTACAGTGCAGCCAACGACTGAGTGGTCTGATAACTATCTCTTGCTAAAGGAAGATTTTCTAGACTGTATTGTATTTATATTCGCTGGAAAATTAAACTTTTCTTCTAGTAATCACAGAAAGAATAACAACTAATTACTGAGCTAAATTCTAGGGTCACTTCTCAGCCACTTGCTTTTCAAACAGCCTCTTCTGAAGAAGTTTTATAGATATATATACTGAGAAGTGAATTACAAGGAGGGGCCTCAGTGTCTCACATAGTAAAACTCATTGCAGAGCAATTCCTGTAACGCCAGGCAGATTTCATGAGACAGCTGCAGAAATTCTAGTCAAGTTGTTACATGGTGTTACTTCTGCTACTTTATCTTAAAATGAATTTTCACTTCTGCAGGTTTTTTTTTTCACTCTGGGAAGTGCATTTCCACGTGCACATTGACTGTACGTGAGCAAAGAAAGATTGTGTATAATGCCAGAAAACTTTGACAAAGATGAGATAGCAGATCACAAGCTGGCTTAAGGCATCCATTACTGACTGTGGAAAGAGCAGTTCAAGGCATTCTCTCCGAATAAAACTTTATCTCCTCCTTTGGTGGTGCTGACTGCAAACACTACTACGGAAATCTCTGGGTGGCAATTTCCTGGACAGCCCTAAAGGAGTTGGGCTGCACTTGAATCAGAACTTGAGGGTGGGTGGCAGGGTGGAGGAGGGAATGGAGCTACGTGGCATAGCTGCACTTATCTTCATAGCTATTCATCCACCAAAGCAGTGACAGCATATAAAAGTGGCAAAGTGATTTCACAGTTCTAATCTGGTTTATCATCATTTTTTCCAAGCACTGCCTCAAAGCGTCAGGGAAAGGAAATACACATTACTGCTTTGTTCTGGTTCATGACTAACCATGTTCAAAATGTGCAGTATTTTCCAGAAGTGAAGGTTTTATGACTTATTATCTTTTCCATAACAGTACAACATTATCTACAGCTGATATAAGGCGAACTTTTTTTTTTAATCGTGAAGATGCGCCTGGTCACAGGAAGAAGTGATTCAGACACACAAAAATTCTGTCTTCCTGTGCAGGAAGTGTACCTTTAGTTATGAAATTCACATTTCTGTCCAAGACCATACATATTTAGAAAAGAAAATCCATTCAATAGAGCAGGATTGGAATAACATATTCCTGTGTGGTTGCATTTGATCTGCACTGTGTGGTCTATCACAGATAAGTGATGAGGTATACTAAAGTAGCTATGAGTTTTGGCCAAAAACTGGTGCTTATTCATGATGGAATTTGTCAAGAAATCTTCAGATCTACAGCTTCAGAGACAGATACAATTTGTACAATTTATCCTGCAGCTAACACTCTGGTTCTCAGCTTGGCAGCTGTCTTCTTCCTGTCAAAGACAAATATATGAAAATCAGGAAGTGTGTGCTTTCATGAATCAACTGTATTAAAGAGTTGTCAAGCTGAGATTTATGGTTGGCTCAATCAAGTTGGTATAAGTGGAGCTGTCTGTACTTTCTTATCCAGGCTCATCTTCTGACCCTCTCAGTTTTATCAAAGATAAATTAACTATTCTAGCAATGCAAACACAATGGATAAAAATGGGTTATCTTAAAGAAGACAAAAAATATAAATAAAGACAAGCCACGCTTGACTGTGATCTGCAATAGGACATAACCAGAAATCTTTAGATGTAGCTGTTAACAGAACAACTCCAGTGCTATTGCAGGATCAGTATGTAGACATGAAGAAGAGACATTTCTAAATTAGCTCTGGAGAGCTTTCAATCTCCTCTGTATACTTGGCATGCTGCTTCCTCACAAATGCTTATTAACTGTTTGTGTCTTAGTCACTTGGAAGTGTTAATATCCTGCTAAATAACTTAATCAGTTTACTTTTAAATAATGGCAACTGGTGCTTGAAGACTCGAGTATAGAAAAGTGAGACTTCATCTGAGCAGGATCCAAAAATTATTGCCTGGGAAACACTTCTGTGATAGTAAAGGACTCCTTAAGAGATAAAAGTGTAAGAAAGTCTGTGGCTAGGGGTTGAGAAAGCAATTTAAACTAGAAATAAGGCACAGTTTTTGAAAAGTGAATAAATTTAACTTTTTGAACTAGTTAAAGTCAGAGTGAATCATGTAGCCCCTTGACAACTTTAAATTGAGATAGGTGTCAAAAATATATGCTGTAGTTCTGCCACAGCTTACTGGATTTGATGTAATGTACCAAGGTAAATTATGCTATGACCTGTATTATGTGAGAGGTCAGGCAAGAGCACCAGTATGGTCCCCCCGGCTTTTTAGAAGTATGAGTGTGCAAAGCATTTGCGAACACTGTCATCTTCCCAGAAAGCCTAAGGGAGGTGGCATAACTCTGCAAGACAGTGGATGAAAATGAAGTTCAACTTCTGAACATTGATGTCATATTCAAAGGTGAAGAAAAAGCATTCAGGTGGTGATCCTTCATTTTATATTCGCCATAGTTCTGATCAGAGAAATAGATGAAAATTGAAGGTACCAGCAGCTGATCGCAGGTTTGACTGAGTTTAGAAATACCTATGATGTATCAGCTTTGAGCAACTCACTGTTTTGATTGGGATGAGGCTTTTTGGTATTTGTATGTTTCCTCTTACTCTAACTTAATTGGCAACTAATATTTTAAAAAATGTCCCTCTGGTGTTGCAACCAGAAGGATGTGCTCATGGTGTTCTATGACTTTTATTCATACTGATGAACAAAAACCAGAAGCCTCAAGAGAGTGCAGATCAATCACACCTCTTGGACAGTGAAACAGTGGAAATAAATGAGCAGTGACAGTGGCCTCACTGGTGAGCAGATCCCTATTTATTTCTTCATGATGCACTTAAGTGCATTCAAGAGCCAGCTAATATATTATGCTAAGTTTAGGAACAATGCCAAAAAAATTGGTATATCTAATCTCTCTTTTCATACCCTTCCCAAAGTGCACAGCCATGTACTCATTTTCCTTAACTTTCATTATTCGAGCTAGTCCTGACTTCAAACCAACACAATCTGGGTTATAGTGTTAGACTGATAAAAAATGATAAATGAAAATGAAGAATGAAACTACAGAGTGTTAAGAGTTCCTTGTACACTCTGACTGAAGATCTCATCTGTCTTTCAGAACTGCCATAGGCACAAATGTTATTAACACAAGACAGGAGGTGGTTTCCCATACCATCAAGGAGAAATTATGAAAAACTTTGCCCAGACATGATGAATTTTGCAAAAATGGCTGCAATTCAACTATGCACACAATTATGGATTGTTTGTATGATCTCAGATTCAGAGGTAGACACTGAAGGCTTTGATAAGACAGTATTGTGCTGTTTTTAAGCTGGGATACGGAAGGTAAGGTGAAAAGCAATATGAACCTCACAAAAGTACAGAAACACGTTGTCATAGGTTAGCAAGCATAGTCCCGGAAGGGATGTCCTTGCTAAGGGGTGCTTACAGCTTCCTCTGGGACCTGATAGAATCTATCAGTGGCCAGTTTGAATATGGACAATTCTTTAAGCCACTTAAAGTTGTGACCGCCTCTGTGATCCACACTTAAGAATAGACAAACTCCCCCCCAAGCTCTCTCTCGTTTCCGGCGCTGGGACAGGTGGCTGCGGGTCCTGTGCAGGGGCCAGCGGGCCCGGCCCAGGCCCTGCTCAGGCCAGGCCAGGCCAGGCCACGGCTCCAGGATGACCCCCCCAGCAGGGCTGTGGGCAGCCAGAGCGGCTTGGTGACCAACAGTGATAAGGCACATTCCAGCTGCAAGGCCGAGGTGAAATTAACCCTTTTATTGCTGTGAAGAGCTGAAAACCTGAGGGAAGAGAGAGAGGAGATGCTTAAAGCTGAAATTCTGTTGTGAAGCTATGATATATCAGAGTATCCCGTTGTAATTTCATGAAGATATGGGGGGTGGAGTGTTCAGCTTGCAAGCAAAAGCACCTGCGCTGAGATAGGCAGATGCTGATGCAGCTGTAATTTCATGAGAAGTTTGGACAGGGAGAGATGGACCAGATGAGGACTTTGGCTCCAAATGGCAAAGGAGAAAACTTCAGTTCCTAGAGATGCTCCCAGAGATAGTCCTAACGATGAAGATGAGGAAGACCCTTTGCTCCCAGGGAAGGAGAAGGGCCTCTGTTTTTTGTTTCTGAATGGCTCAACCTTAAAATTGTACCCCAAAAACTTCAAGAGTGGACCCTTGAAAGCAGTTGCGGGAAAAGCTGCAAGTTGGAGGAAGGGACTCGCATGCGAGCAGAGAGACTCCTCTTCCTAAATGGACTGAACAGGGTTATTTGGAAGTGGGTGGCTGTCTCGTTGTGATACTGTTTTCATAGCAGGGGCAAGAGAGACTCCTCTTCCTAAATGGACTGAGCAATATTTGGAAGTGGGCGGCTGTCTCATTGTGATAATGTTTTCATAGCACGAGCAAGAAGAGACTTCTCTTTCTAAATGGACTGAACAAGGTTGTTATGGAAGTGGTAAACAGACTGAACATCTTAAGGGTTGTCTTTTTACATTGTCAGTGGGAGAAGGGAGGAAGGTGGGGGGAGGAGGAGAGTTCTGAAGGTGGTATAATTTTTTTTCCCTTCTTTTAGGTCTATCAATAAACTTTATATTTCTTTCAAGTTTGGTGCCTGCTTTGCGTTTCTCCTAATTCTTATCTCACAGAAGATAAACAGTAATGAGTATTCTGGACCAAACCACTACACACATGCATCAACAATCAGCTGCATTTACCATGATGTTTCACCACTAAATGTTAGTGCAAGGCTAATAGGGAAACTGAAGCTCATTATCCACCTACCCATGTCCATAATTTCATAGAGGCTGGTACGCTGATTCCTCTGGTGATCTTTTCTCCAATTGTGTTGTGTCCAACATTTGTATTCTGCCTGGAATCCTGCCAAATACAAGCACATACAGTCTCTCACCTAATCTGTGTGACTGTGTTATCTTATTCTCACTGGAAATCAAAGCAACTTTTGAGTTGCTCTACTCACTTTGGAGTGACTCCAGATATACTGCTTTGTAGTGTTTCCCTGAGTGATGAAAATGTAATTCCAGTGCCAAAGCATTACATCTAAGGAGTGTCCTGACCCCAGCATGGGTCTGGAAAGGTGAGAAAGGCTGGCAAATGCTGAATAACTGCTAGTCAATAAAGCTTTGACATCTCAAGCAGCAGAGAACAAGTCTAACAAAATGCTTTGAGGGGAAATGTGCAAGTAAAGCAGACAGGAAGGTTTGTCAGTTTAAGAACTGAATATAATTCAGAGCAATAACAGAGTCTAACAGACAGCAAAGGCAGCATGTGCAGACATGAGATTAGCCTGCAGTGATGGATAGGAGGGAAACTCGCTTCCATTAGTGTCTTTTCTCCTACAGTATCACCAGCGTAAGAGGAAAGGGGTGAAAGGTAGGTGTCCATAACACTGCACCCTGAGAGTTAACATTTGGATTTATAACCATCCCTTACATTTTTTTGTATAATATTTGAGAGGACAAAGAAGACAACACCTTTGGCCCATGTGGAGTAAGGATATGGGCAAGTTTGGGATTTTGTTTAAAATAATTTACCCATTCTATTAATTTTTCCAAGAAGTGTAATTGAAAAGAATTATTACAATATATGATATGATACCTGGTTAGTAGCCCATGAGAAATAGAGGACAAATGCTGTTTAAGACATGCAGGGAAAAATCTCTTAAACCTCTGACTTGGGAAAAAAATTCTTCTTTCATCACTTAGATATTGGGAGCTATGTCTTTTCCAGCTACAGCTACTGCATTCAACACACAGCAAATCACTGACGTTTTGTTAATCTTTGCTGTGGGTCTTGGCTTTTTTAAAGTCAAAAGTTTTTTTTTCCTTTTCTTAAACAATGACTCCAAGCATCCTCTATGTAGGAATGTTATTTAAGAAAAACAAACATTTTATACCTGCTAACAGTTCACTAAAACATTTCCCCTTACCTTTAATGACATGTAAAACACTTGAATGATTCACTGAGGAGAAAATCTAGATAATGCAGATAATTTTGTAAACACAAAGATAAGAAGAAACTTTTTAACCTCTGTAACAGACATCATTTAAGCAGTGCTCCCTGTCAGTCCTGTGAGAGTTCAGAAATATTTGTCATTTTCCCCAATAAAAAGTCTGTTTCTATTGTTTTATAATTTCTGCCAAAAAAATTACTCTGAGCCGCTAAAAATTAGCAGAAGGAGGTATTAAGCCAGAAACAGTCACTCAAAATTCAGTTTAAATAACCTTGCTTAGGCTGACTTTAGGGCACAGGAGGTGAAACTGCTTGCCGATTCACAAACACCTTTGGTTTGTTTAACTTCAAAATAGCTTTGAGTATGCATTTTGCATGTTTGGCAAGCACAGACTGGGAAGGCAAGGCATCAGTGCAATCACAAACATGCTATATTTTAAACAATACTTTCCATTCGCAATAATTATTATTTTCCAGGGTTTTTCTTTTCAGTCTGAAAATTTCTCTTCATTTTTCTGTGTGCAGCTTGGGAAACACAATGGTTTTCAAATTGTCTTTTTAATAAATCTGCAAGCCTTTAGGGGGTCAGTATATTACTGGTGGCAGCAGGCTCCTCTTCTTGGCAACAACCTGTAAGTTTTCAGCTGCATCCAGTGCTCACTGAAGATACTGAAGGGATTTCTACCAACTTCAGTGGACTTTTGTTCAGCCTTGATGTGTCTTTGACGTTTGGCATAGAGGACAAGACACTGATTAAACTGTCCAGACCAAACATTTAGACGCTCCAGTGAAGGTGCAGTTTAGAGGAGAGCAACATAGTCATTCTATGTTTGTGTCTGTGGGAGCGCTTGTCCTTTTCTTAGAAGCAACTTGTTACTAACATGTAAAAAACAAAATATGACTGGGGAAATACAAATTCATGCAAGCCTGAGTCTCAGCCATAAGTGTAACTGTAATTTGTTTACAAAGATTGAATTCCTCCTCAGGCCAGTGCAAAGCATCTGTGTTTGACCAGTTTCTAAAGGTTCACGTGGAAAATCAGCCATGCACAGGCTTTTCAAACTTGCTCTGAAGGATCATAATTTCTGTGGGAGAGCTTTAGATCTGCATACTTGTCTCTTACACAGTCTTTTGATTACTTTAATGTGTTTTGTTTGTTGCATACATGATCCTTTTAAAAAATATTACTATGTTAAACACTATACCTGGTGCAGAAGCTGGACAAATACAGAATCTTCCACAAAACTAAGAACTCTCCTCAAGAAAACTGGAAGCAACAAGTTGTCTGTAACAGACAAAGAAAGAAATTACATTCCTACAGACAAAGGAATGCTGGTATAAATGGCATTATATGGATGATAACATTTACTGGCTATTTTGTTGCCCAAAGGTCCAAAATTCTCAATTTTTTTTCATCATGTGAGATAGCTACTGAAATATCCCCTTATTTATGCTGTGATCATACATGCTCCTCACTTTTAGACAGGAAGGGCAGTGACTCCTTACCAGTATAGAAGCTACTTCAGCAAAGATGAGTGCAAATTTATACCATCTTTGAGCTTCCCTAGAAGCTCTTCTATTATTTGAGACAATCAGATCGTTATTCAGCAAACAAAAAGGAAATTCTGGCCAGCTGGAAGTACAAAATAAGCCTTCATACATTTTGAGAAAAGAATAGGGGCTTTCAGATAAATTGCTTTTCCTTGCTGGGCTCTCTTTTGCTGTAGTTAATTATGAGTGGCATATACCAGAAAAGGCAAGCCAATAAGAAAAGTTTACAGGCAACGCTAAGAAAGCGTCCTAATTCCTCTGGGCATTTTAACATATTGTTGTACACCACTAACCACTGGCTTTCCAAGTGATCTCACCAGGGTACCAGCAATGTAGATGTCTTCAATGGATGCTTGTTCAGGCCTAACAATTACAGTTTAAAGAGCAGTTGCCTATGCATTGTATCAGTTAAAATTAAGACATACATTTTGTTCCCACAAGGGATTTGACTGTGGGATTTTTTCTATTGAGGAATGTATAACACAGAGTCCTGATGAACAATAGGAACCTGAGATCAAGATGTATGTTTCAGGATTGCTAATGTGGACAAAAGACAAAAGAGTGTCTTTTGATGTCACAAAGGTCATGAAGCAGCAAAAAGCAACATACACACACAATGAATGACCAAAATACATAAGCCTGCAGAAAATAACAACTAATTTCTATTAAAGAAATTTATTTCTTGTCCTCAGGGAAATTAGAATAAGTTAATTGCATATGCAATTCTTTGCAATATAGACATGTCTTTGCCTTAGGGAATGAGCACAGAAATAGTGCAGCAAAATATTCCCTTGAACTGCTGCTTTCTACAAAAGAAAATGGAGCACAAAAGAGGTGGCTCAGTGGAAAACTCTGCCTGCTCAGAGTTAGCTTTGGTTAATGAATGAGCCCTATTTCCATCAGTCATCCTGATGAAGGCAAGGATAGAGTTAGCATGGATTATAATGCACATAGATATGATGTTCTTTATGTGTTAAGTGCTCACTCTTGGCTGAGCACGTTCTGTAGTCCAAGGAAAGGCAAGGAGAAAAGCCAGCATCTTCAGAGTATGACTCATTCCATGCATTTTAGGTTCCGTTCTTCACACCCTTACACTGACAGCTGTCTTGGAACACACCTGGTTCTTAGGTAACTGATTTGACATTCACAGGAAAACGGGGACACCTCCTCTGAAGGTATCTGGGTTTTGCTGCTTGTTTTGGAAATTCCAAGGTCTAACCCAGCAATGTTGTGAGGGTCCATGAAAGGATCCAAACAAGATATCACTCATATTTTTTACCAAACATCCCAGTGTAAATGTTTCTTGGCTACTTAAAGCAGAACCACTTTGGAAGGAGAGGGAAATCATAGAGTACTTTCTTCTTTTTATTTTTAATGCAATGCTAAGGGTCCCCAGTACCAACCTTGTCTTGTGTACAATACAGGAAATATATTGATGCAAGTTTGCTAATTGTTAACTTTTTTCCACTACTAATCATCCACCATAAATGATATGAATATATTGAATTTGCTGGAAGAACAAATTAAAATGAAAGAGAGAGAAAAAGATAATCCAAATATATATAACTGAGGTAAGATGTGATGCAACTTAAAATGCTGCAAAATGTTATTGAATTTTATGCTTGATGCCACAAGTTCCTGGGTATGTTACTGATAAACTATCTATCACTTAGAGTTATTAAGACCATAAGCTTGGACTTATTTTCAACATGATAGTATGGAATGATTCAAAATCCTGATTTTTTTTCTGGAATAGTTGATTGACAGCAATTAAAAACTGATTACTGGGAAATTTGCTGAAAAACCCCAATCTGGCAGAGAGAAAGACATCTTCTGAATTGTTTACAGCTTGAATCTGTCACATTAAGAACTTTTACATTGAAAAGAAGTCCTTAAGAGGCAGAAATATAGCAATTGAGCAAGCATTTCCCTGATTATTTTCTGTGAAGGCCGACCTATTGTAGGTCAGGCTGTTTTCATCTACATTAGCTACTCTGCTAGTGATTTTCAAAGGCAGAATCCAAAGAAATGTGATGGGTCCTTCAGAAACCACCAAGTTGTCCTGGCAGCTTGATCCATTGGAAATGGTTAATTTTATATAAATGGAACATTTAAAAAAAAATCAGAAAGATCTGCACCTTAATAACTTTTATTTTCACTGGGCTAAAGTTGGCAATAACATTATTGTTCTAACCTGAGGTGTATCTCACATGTTTTTACCTTGGAGATTTTTTTTCATAATCTCCTTGCATATTTCTGTTACTCTCCGTTCCTACTATCACTGAAACTGATTTAAGAACTCAATTACCTGAACTCTTTCTGACTTCCAATTCCTTCCTGAAGTTTTTTGCAACAAAGATCAGTGCTACAGTCTTTTACAGCCATCAGAATCTCTGCACAACCTCAAGAATAGGTGAGAGCATCTCCCAGGAAACAGGCACCAGTCTGGAAATGCTAATGATGCATATTAGCAAATTCCCATCTCTGCATCTATCTACCACAAAATGTTTCTTAGATCAGAGATGAGGAATTTAGTATAATCTGGATCTGCTGGCTACAAGTAATTTTGTTTGTAGCTTACTGTCTGGATACCTGGGCTGTGCACTTGAAATGCAGTGTCAAATTCTGAATCCTGTGCTTGCCAAGGTATTGCCTTTCAAGAGGTGTTTCTCCCAGCTGTCAGTAGGTGCTGACTAATTTTTAATTTAAACTCAAATAGATTAATATATATCTTGTATTATATACAGTTTGCCTTGTTAAGAATAAAAATCAGGTGCATATGTAGTTGATTAAGTAGAAATTTTGTCAGGCCATATCATCTTTGAGCAGCTAGGAGTTTTACCCGATCCTTTTTTATTTCAAATAGAAGCTGGTAATTGTCTTAAGGCCAGTTTCTTATTCCTTATAGGATTTTTTTCTGATTTTCTTGTTAGTCAAGAAACTAAACCTGCAAGAGTAGCCACTCTGACATAGGGGATGCATGTGGGGAAGTTGTTCCCACTGTAGAATAGATGAGTGAGATATGAAGCTTGGTAAGAAGTGTTGCTGCAGTGGTTGTGGGTGTGAAATTAAGGATTTCAACTGGAAAGAGGTGTCTGGGTCAGAGAAAATGCTCAAAATTATAACTAGATGACTCCAGCTGTGGAGCAAACAAGGAGTACCCTGGGTGTGAGGAAACTGTGCTGCTCATATACACTGCTGTGATCAAGCCCTGAAGCACTGAGTTCTTAAAAGGCACCCAGTAAACAAAAGTTTTCTCTGCTCTTAACTTTGGTGTTGTCGGGTGAATATTATTGTGTTAAGTGCTGTTCAGTAGCATTTTTAAGTGACTGCTTTCTTGAAATAAACAATGAGGTGTTACTGGCATTTTGAATTGATGGACCCCTTTCAGATTGGCACAAAATTGTGAATTGGCTAATTATAATTTTCTTTGGTTGAAAGACTATGTATTCTGCATTTAGAACCTCATCTGTAAGAAAATCAGTTAGTTAACACAGAAGATTAAAACCCCTAAATTTGGTGATTTGACATTTTGGCCAATGCTTGGAACTAAATTACTTATGCAAACTATCTGTGTGAGAAATGACTCTCGAGTTTTATTCAATATGATCAAAGAAAGGAGCTAGAATCACAACAAACACTTCTGGAATTCTTTCCACAATTGTAAGAATCTGGTAGACTTTTATTCCTCTGAGCATCAAATAAGGTTATGTTCTCTTTTTCTCTCAAAGAGCTATTGCAGAAGTTGAATCTGAAACTGAGCTTTAACAAAGCAAAAGCTATTATCTCAATAAATAAGGTTGCCCACATATGCTGACCAAAATCAATCCAGGAAAAAAGAAGGTGCCAAAGCCACAGCTAATATTCAAGTCAACAGCCCAACATTTTACTGAATCCGTAAGCGGTTGTTAAACAAGAAACAATTATCAATTGTCACCATCAAAAGAAATAAACCATTGAGTAAGGCTGTCTACTGAACATGCCTAGCAATGGAATGAGAGCACTGAAGAAAGATTGGCTCCCTATCTTGGTATTGGCAAACCTAATGGCACACTGAGTTGCAATCTATTTATTGAAACAACACACTCCATTACCAGAGTTGGTTAAAAAAACCAGTACTTAGGACTAAATGCCTCTTGTTGTACAATGCCTTTGAGTACTTTTAATAGCTTTTCTCTCTCATATTAGGCTAATTAAATAAGCACACTTCATCTGTCAGAGGTTCATTTCCTTCCAGTTTTCTGACTCTGCAAATGGTTCAGGAGGACCTAATTGACATATTTTACATCTGCAAGATATTTGAACGCTTATTTTACAAACAAATTTTATAAAGGCATATTTTTTGTGTGTGTGTGCTCCAATTGCAGCTGAATTAATTTGTCTGCTGGGTCATTCTTGTGTGCTATTCACTCACAGAAGTGAATAGCTGGAGTTACAGCTTGCAGGTTACCAGCACTGAAATAATTTAGAACCTTTGTTGCATTATGAACAAATCCAGGCTTGCCAAAGCCTGTTCCTGCTGCTTTTCTCACTTCATTTTGCAGCACAGCTGTTTTAAACTTCCTAAAAGGATTCAAGGCTGATCAGCTGATATTTATTGGCTTCAGAGAATATGCTAGCAGTACATACTTTTGATGCTTAAGAAAAAAGCAATGTTTGTTATTAAACAGTTTTGGAAAATGTTTTAACTAGATTTGAGAGGGTGACAAATAGCTTCTTTAAGGGAATGAACTTTGAAGGAAGTTTTTCCTTGTTAAAGGAATGCTTCTTTTGAAAAGATCATATTTATAAACCTCTCAAAGAGCCAGTACACCAAAAATGCTTTTGTTACTTGATTGGCTACTTGAGATTTCTCTTTTAAGTAGTTCCCAAAAAGAGGACAAGAGGGGAATATGTTTTCTCAAGTGGAACTTTTTCACTTTTGAAAGATGAAGGAAGAGGGAGGGTGAAGTACAAAATATATTGCATTTTGTAAGCCTGATATTTCAAAAAGATTTTCAGGAGTCCCAGCTAAGGAAACATCCTGGAGCATCAGTGCTATGGAGAAGGTGATCAAAGCAAAAGCTGGAAAGCTGGGTAGTTAGGATGAGGCTTCCTGCCTCTTTTTACCAAACTGTTTCCCATGTCTTTCTCAAAAAAACAACAGTATCTTTGGAGAATCAGTAGAAGTTCCCTTCACCTCTGCTAACTGTTGGATTCTGGTTTTACTAGTTGGTACTGCCAATTTTCAACTATTCATGTAGTGAATTTCAAAAAGCCCCTAAACAACAAGAAGAAAATTAAAAGAGTTCAACTATTACTCTCATTACCCTACATACTGAGTTCAAATGTTAAACAATAAAGAGAAATCGTGACATACAAATCCAAATTACATGGGAACTGATTGTCCGTCCTAATTAAATCCTTTCACCTGAGTGTGTTCAGTGTTTTTTAATGTTAAGCCCATGTGCTTTTAATGACCTATGCCTTCTATTCATATGAAGAGAATACATTTTCCTTTTATCTTCCTCAGATTTTTTTTTCCACATTCAGCATTTTATCACATTAATCTTTTCACCTACATAAGTGAAAGACCTTAATTACATTGGTTTTCCTAAGACCAGCAATACATAATAGAAACTATGAAAACCCATGGGGCCTAATACATGTTTAGTTGACATGAATAACACAGATAATAAACCACTCTAGGACCACTGGGTAAATGCTTTTCATACAACATTGGGAATAGATGAAAATCATAGATGCGCTTAGGCTGGAATAAACCTCTTAGATCATTGAGTCCAATGGTTCACCACTGCCAAGCCCATCACTAAATCATGTCCCCAGGCATGATATCTGCACCACCTTCAGGAATGGCAATTCAATGACTTCCCTGGACAGCCTGTTCCAATTCATGCAGCCTTTTCTGTGAAGAATTTTTCTCTAATATTCAATCTAAACCTCCCCCGGTACAAGGGCCATTCCCCCTTGTCCTATTACTTGTTACCTGGGAGAAGAGAATGGCCCCCACATCATTACAGCCTTCCTTTCGGGTAGCTGTAGAGAGCAATAAGGTCCTCCTTGAGCTTTCTTTTCTCCAGGCAAAACAATCCCCATTCCCTCAGTCACTCCTCACAAGACTTGTGCTCCAGATCCTTCACCAGCTCCTCTGAGCATGCCTCAGCACCTCAGTGTCTTTCCTATGTGAGGGACCCAAAACTGGACACAAAACTTGAGGTGCAGCCTCACCAGTATCAATTACAGGGGAATGATCACTGCCTGGTCCTGCTGGCTCCACCATGTCTGACAGAGGCCAGGATGTCATTGGCCTTGGCCACCTGGGCACAGCTGGCTCATGTTCACCAGCTGTTGACCAGCACACATAGATCCTCTTCTGCTGGGCAGCTTCCCAGCCACTCTGCACCAGCGTGTAGTGCTGCAGGGGGTTGTGTGTTGAGTTTGTATGGCCGAGCTTTGGCAGCAGGAGGGGCTACAAGGGTGGATTCTGTGAGAATCTGCTAGACATTTCCTCCATGTCCAGCCAAGCCAATCCCTGGCAGCTCCCAGGATAGACATGCCCCTGGTCAAGGCTGGGCCAATTAGAAATGGTGATAACCTATTTAACAAGAAGAAAACCAGATGCAATTGTGGCCAGAGAAGATCAGGGGGAGAATATGTAAGAGGAACAGCTCTGCAAACACCCAGGTCAGTGGAGGAGGAGGAGGAAGAGGAGGAGGAGGTGCTTCAGGCACCAGAGCTGAGATTCTCCAACAGCCTGTAGTGCAGACCATGGTCAGTCAGGCTGTTCCCCTGCAGCCTTTGAAGGACCATGGTGATGCAGAGATCACCTGCAGCCTGTGGAGAAAACCCACGCCGGAGCAGGCAGGTGCTTGAGAGAAGGCTGTGACCCCATGGTCTCTAGCCATCGTATGACCCACCAGTGCTCCTTTGCTCACAAACAGCAGGTCCTGCAGGGCGCTTTCCCTAGTTGGGTCACTCACCAGCTGTGCCAAGAAGTTATCTTTCACACACTCAGAAACCTCCTAGACTGTATATTAATTGAGCCTTACAGCAGTCTCTGAAATATAAACTGTGGCTCTTTCCAAGGAATACTGCAGTCAAACTTAAATGACACGCTTGAAGGTACTGTGCACTCTCAAATATGGATAGACTATGGGGAAAGAACAATTCAGGCCAGATACAATGCTCCTGGGTGTGCACACGTTGTGCTCCACTTCTTGGAACTTTTCATCTTATCCTGGGAAAGCCTTGAGTAATTCTCGTGAGATAAGTCTGTCTTGGCAGGGAGAAAGGGAAGTGCAATCCCTGAATTTTCATTACTAAGATGCTGCAATATTTTCTCTTTTCCATCCTAAAGAGAGCTAAAAGAAGCACAGCATTTAATTAAAAATGAAGAAAAGTGGTGAAAAAAGAAACCTGACACAAAGTCCTCTGCTTTAAACCATGTGAAGAAGGTTCAGCCTCACCTGGGTTTATTTTAGAGAAAAAAATTGTGCTGTAGAGCTGGGAAGGAAACATACATGTGCTTGTCTCCTAGTTATGAGAGACAGAATGGGGGAATGGATACAAATAAAATATATTCTAATTTCTTATTTTTAAAGCATCTTGCTAGCACACTTATGGCTCATTAACATATTTCTGACTATAAGTTTCCATTGCAATCTGTGGAAGGTCTTTGGTTACTTCAAATACAAAATGTTTAATGTCACAAGAACTGGTTCATAGTAAGTTCATTACACAGTGATAGCTGAAATAATTTCTCCTGTGTTTTTTTTTGTTTTGTTTTGTTTTTGCCTTAAATGATGAGTCACCTATGTTTATGTAGCTCCAGGCCAAAACAAGAAGTTAAATGAAAAACCCAGCACCAAACCCTCTTCTCTCGGTTAAAACTGCTCAGTCTTAGTAAGCCAAATGGTAGAGTGGAGTTCTTACTACCATTTTAGAGGAAATTTGTGCAAGAATATATTTTTTTTCTAACCATATGAAGCAATGTGTCTAGTGTGAAATTAAATGCAATTATGTACTGTCTATGAAACACTTAAACATGAAACAATTACTTTTGTATAGAGTAATTTAACTTCAAATGCAAAAGGGATCAAAATATATTTTCCTGACTGAATTCTCCCCTTTTGTTTTTCACAATATTCAGTATCATGAACGAATCTTCTTCAACATAAGAATATAAACCTTAAATTTAAATTAAATGTGTAAAAGTTTTTTTTCCCTCAAACCAGTTGCATTTTTACCCTTACTTGTACATTTCTTTGGGCTTCTAGAGAGAAAGCAAGAAACAGACTTCCAACTTTCAGCTTTAATTTATTAATGGTCAGTTTTCTCCTATTTGTTCCTGTGCCAGCATTGTTTTTCCCTCTTTACTATTGAGCTGTTCATGTTTTATGAGGAAGAGTCACGTCCCTTTTTAACCTTATTTTTATTTTATTAAATAAACCAATGTCTTTTTCCTATGATAGGTTTACTCTTTCCTTACTTATCCTAAACCACAAACCCCTTTATTTTGTTTATTTTAAAAATATTTTCTGAGAAACCATAGGATTTATGTTTTTTCAAACTTATAATGCACTAGGAATGGAGTAATTGTTTTCCTCCTAAATATTCTTATCTGCTAATATCTTATCTACTGTTGTGCAAGAGTTTGGGAAATTGTGAAACAGTGATTCATCCAGGTGCTCCCAGATATTCCTTATCTGATTAAACTAAGGGTTATCAGATTTCTTACTAGGCTTTGTTGTCCTTCATTTACCTGCCGTGCCTTTTGCCCCAGTAGCTGTAGAAATGTTATTATATGAGCTCAAATTCACTTCCTAAAGAGTATTAAAAAAATTCAGCAGAGAAACTCAGTCTCTCCACATTCTTTGGAGAGCTCTAAATCAGACTCTTTGAGCACAGTTCAACTATAAATTCATACTCTTGTTACTTTGAACGAATCATGAAGATTACAGTACCCTTAGTATGACATATTGCTCAAAATTAGATCTGCCAATATAACCACACATGGTGAAGTAACTGCACTGTATGGCTTGCTAACAATTCAAAAGGGATTTCAAAATTTTCAAAAAGCTGTCAAATAAATTACTTGTTCATGATGATTTTTGTTATGAGGATCTACATGGGTTTTTTCTTTTATTTTTTAATTTTAAAGTGCTTGGCATTCACCTCGATCTAATTGTTAGCTTTAGAGAAATGCTCAGAACTTAAAAGAAACTATAACAGCTATTTACTCCAAGGTATATACATATTTTGTGCATGATCGTTCAAAAAACTTATTTCAAAAATTAAAAAAACTACTCCAAAGCCTTCTGTAAAGAAATCAAAGCTTTCTATATCTAGTTTAAATGACTAAAGTACATTTCTCACTCTAATGTCCGAGATCCCATGTGATCTTTTGTCTCATGTTAACTATATGACTTATGTCTTATAACTCTTGAAATAATAATTTTACAAATCTAAAAATCTCTGCTTTAGAGACACCTAATGAAAATTATTTTTAAAATGTATTTCTCTAAGAGGCATAAAAGTATTTATTCTTGAACCGAAGGATTAAATGAGTATATAAAGGTTTATTTGAACACAAGGTTTTATGATAGCTACTACAGGTGAATAAGCATAATTAAGCATAATGCTATATTTGAGCATTTAGTCTAAATATTTGTAAATGAATTAATGTGGACATTTTATCTTTTAAGTAGAAAAGACAGGAAATAAGGTTACATTCTCCAATATGTGCAAAAGGAATCTCCAAGATCACTATGATGGTGGATACCATTAATGCAAGTAAACATTATCTAACAGAGCAAGATAAAAAAGTGCATATTGTGAGGTACTGAAGTCAAGGATGTAGCATACAAGTGGGAGTTGGAGTTTTAAAGCTTACCAATAAAAATGAGACATTTTAGGGAAAGAAGAATTAGTTATTTTAGGAACAGATCTGTGACATCTGTCCTTTGTCTTGCAACTGTAATATAGAAAAAGCATGTAATCTTGCAATAAAGCCTACAGAAGCTACTAAAAGTCTATCAGAAAATTTATTTGACAATCAGTAATAAGAAGAGTTAAGTTTATATTTTGTTATTTTTTACTATGCAAACATGTGCTATATGTAATAAATATATTACATTTCATAATTTTAATGTTCTGGTTTAAAAGGAGAAATCAAATTGAGGAGCGAGTGTTTAATAGGCCTGATTTTATTAGCGCATTTTATCTAATAGTTTACAATAATTTATATGACATTATGTGTCAGTAATTGGCATAGTACTTTAAAGAAAAACTTTACATCTGGAATAGGCTGTACTGAGTACTGGAGTTTAATGTCAAGAAAGATGCAATAAAACAGAGAAAACTAAAAAGAGCCTTTCCCCTTCTAATAAATCCAGACAGAGCCCTGTTTCTGTTCCACTGACATCAGAGCACTGGATTGATACCAAGTCATTCTAAAAAACGCTTTTAAGAAACATCTCTCTACTGTTCGCAGACACAAGATGTAAGAATACATCGTATAAGAATACATTTTAGAGCAACAAATTGAATAAATAAGTAATTAGACATTTTTCCACAAACTAGAATCAGAACTGCTTACGTTGTTTCTTGATTTATGGGCATGAATTGAAATTTCCTACAAAACAAGCCATTGTGTCTACTTTTACAAGCTAATGAGCAGCGTGTGACTGTTTCTTCTATTTCTTAAGGCTATAAAAAGTTTCATTTAAAATACTTTGCTTATTGCATGTCACATTTCATTCCATATGTGCTTATGCTGGGCTGTATCATATCAAGACGACTTCTAGCTGCAACACAGAAGAGAGAAAGCCAATAGGCTAATATCTACCAACTTCTCCCTTTATGTGCTTTCCCATGAGATTTAAGTAGATTTGAATTTCATTTCTGTCTGGAGGACAAGTTTGAGTGCATTTGGTCAGAGACTTAGGCTATGTCCACCTTCTGCTGGCTTCAACACAAGGGCTGAGAGATTTACCAGCCCTAGTGCTCATGAGCCTTCTCTGCTGGAACTTGTCAACTTTCCCTCGCAGTGGCTTCCTAATACATTTTAGCCAAAGTAGTTAGGTTAGCAAAGATCTGTTGCTCAAACTAATTTGTCTGAATTTTCTGAAACACTTTATAGGGCTTTCAAAAATGCAGTCCAGGTGAAAATGGTGACTTTCCAAAGGGAAGTAGGGACCCAGCTGCTGCCTCAGGGGGGTAGTATGCTAATGCAGCTGCTGACTATGGAGAGAGAAGGTATCTAAGAGATTGTGAATACCCATTAGGTATACAGAGTTTCGGAAATCCCATCACATTCATATTTACATAAATTAATGCAATTAAAATTTTGTGTTTAGATGAAAATACTTCCTTCAATGAGACCATGCTAAGATTTCTAAATATTTTTGTGAAGAACCATGAAGTTTCTTTGAAATACAAAATAAATTGAATAAAGAACCATTATCCAGAAGTTTATGCTGTTCTCCTCAGTCCAGAATCTAAGTTTGCACAGTGCAAACATTATTTGTTTTAAAATATGTTTTTAAATATTTATTTTTTTATAAGGAAAGATAAAACCCTAGAACACTAGGAGACTAGCCAATAGGTGCAAAATTTTCCTCAACCATACTTTTTTTCTTTTTGTTATTATTCTGGCTGTTGTAGTTGGGGATGGGGGTTGCAAAAGGGGGGAAGCTTGTCTGGTTTTTTTAAGAAAGTATATGTAGATGTAAATAATTTTATTACCACAGGTCCTGTTCCTCATTTCACAGTAAGATATTCCATGTGCATAACTCCTTGGTCATGCCTTTGAAATTGCAATGATTTGACAGCAAAAAACTAGCATGACTCAACCACATATTAAATCCACCTCTGCTGAATATGGAAGTTATCGCCACTGTAAGGGAATTCATATCCTTTGCAGCATAAATTCACTGTTTCACACTGGTAGATGACTTGCCTCACTTTTTTTTCTCCACATAAAATGTCTGTGTCAATTTGCAGTTCAAAAGAAACCACACTATTAGGATTCTTTTCAGCTTGTCTTTATTTTTAGTTCTAGACAACTAGTGCCTCGTAACACAGAAAAACGAATTCCAGACATGAATTTTGTACACACGTTTTTCTTATTTTCCATTCATATTTGCTCTTTCTAGTAATAACCAGTTTTTCTTTTTAGATGTTCATCGGTTCACAGGAGATTTTAAGCTGTTAAAGATGGGACAATTCTATGAAAGTTTATGCATAAAAATATCTACTTTCTTACAGGATCATACTGATCTTGTTGGAGTTGTATCCTAAATGCCTGTCACTTTTATAGTAAGAGTATTGAGAGCAGTGGCAGCCATATTTCTGGTGGTGCATTATTACAGTTTTGGAGGATAATCATCCCATAATAAATGTGGCTCATCAGTAAAGCTGCCATGAACCCCAAAAACAATTTTACATGGTCTTTCATGATCTTACAAAATGTAAGGTCTGGATTTTGTTCCTCCTTTCAAAACAAAATAAATTTGGAAAAAGAATTTTCAAAATTTTCTCTGTCTCTGGCACACAAGTAACATTTTCTTTTGGATCAAAGTCCAAGCAAGTAGAATTAAATTGGCATTAAAATAATTCTCAGTGCCTCAAACCAACCCCAGAATGCTTACTATTTTTCCTAGCCTGAAAAGTTCCCAGAGTTCTTCCCATTCCAGCTTCTTCCAAATAAGAACGAAATCGAACAAAAATGTCTAAAAAACAGAATCTCAAGCTGTGAGTAGCTGGATAAAGAATTCTTCAAACAAGACGAGTGAACTTAAATGTCATTGAAACATATGGTGAAACAGTTGATGTGCCTGATTCCAGACCCATTAAAGGGAGCTGTTCCACTGACTTCATTGGGTTTGAATCAGGCACTATTAAAGGTGCTTGAAAAATGGTTTTAAAATCAATGACAACTAGTGGGGCTCCTTTCCAAATGAATGTGACCTGGTTTGTCCAAGAAAGTTAATTTATTCTAGACTGGACGCCCAGTTTCACACATTCAAGTCTTCCCATGAACATTCTGGGTTAGACCTTCAGCTGGCATGTATCAGAACAATTCCATTAAGGTCTATATGTCTGTGACAATTTACATCTGGACCATACTTTTGGAACCCATGTTCTAAATCTTTGGAGATTTTCTCATCATGTCTCACTGTATTTTTCTTGTTTGGTTTTCAAAGTATCAGTCGAAGTGAAACACCATGTCCAGTAAAGCAGCCTGAACTGTGAAGAAAGACAATAGAAATTAACTAAGAGTCAATGCACATGGAAAAAATTTTTCAGGAGAAATCTGGATATCAGATTTTCTCCAGTAAAATTCTTTCATGCAAGGGAGATTGTTAAAACTCAGACAGAAACCTTTTTTGTGTATGCATTGACAAAAATATTGACCACTCCCTTCTGTTTTGTTTCACCAGGACAGATCTCTGATGGGATCAGTCAGCAGTCTTTGAACCTCACATAAATATCAGATTGCTGCAATGAGAGATAAAAACCTTGTATTGCAGATTGCAACTTTGCTTGCCTCGAGTAGGTGGGTTTCTGTTTTATTTGTTTTTTTAATACAACATTAATCAAAACATTGCCATGCTATAAAAGCAATAAACATTCTTTTTCTCTTTCCCAATTTAAAAATATGTCTAGACAAGAAATAAAAGCTGGCCATAACTTTTGGAAGCTAGTCCTTAATTTCTTCTAAGAAGTTGTCTCATAAATACACATCTGTTTCATTCTTTACAAGTTAGGAAGCAAAGGGCAAAGGAATAATAAAGAGAACATCAGTTTGAAACCAAAAAAAATTCCTTCAATCTTAGTTATTTAAAGATCAAGTGTCAAAACTGGCTCAAACAAAAAGAATGTTGCCATTGCTTATTACAGATTGCTGTAAAAATAGAGAAGAGGAAAGGAGACAGTTATGGGAATTATCATGTCTTCTGGTGTCACCAAATTGGATAAGGCTTGGCAGAGAACCTTTTGTAAGTGCCAGATTTAGAGTTAATTCAACAGAAAGATGCAAGCCTTACAAAATCAACATTCTTCAGATATGTGTGATAAATGTCATTCAACATTAGAAGTTAAAAATGCATTTGCTGAAAATTCATGTAGATACAGATTTAGAAAACCTGTGACCAAAGTGTACATTTGACCATCACTCATTCAAAAAGATATTTGGCTTTTTTTTGATAAATATATATAAAATATTTTCCTCCTACTGATTTAATATGTATGTTAATTAGATAATTTCTGAGTTAATTATTTACAGACCTTAATTTTTATGTCTGGAACAAATTATTACAGCAATCTAATTTAAGGGAATTTTAAACAGAAAAAACAGTAATCATGACACTGATAAGAGTTTTCATTAAAGTAATTTGCTTAAACAATATGGAGAAGTTGCAAGAGTTGGGGTGTGTTTGCACTTAAGTGAATTATTTGCAAGTGAGAAATCACAGAGAAAATAAACTGTAAGATTACAGAATATTTTTAGATTAAAAACACCTTAACGAAAACCAAAACACACAAGCTGGGAGTCACAGTACATCTAGCTACCTCCCTGTGCAGTGACCCTTCCCATCTCCTCAGAGCACTGTTTACTCCTAAACCCACTGCTCCAAGACATGTCTGTTTTCCAGTCCACAGGTTAAGAAATGCTGTAGGCTGGGCTTACCTACCATTTGATGTCATACTTTATGGCATGCTAGTCCTTCAACAAGGGAGATAGGAATTAGTACAGAAAGTGCAGAGTGCTCACATGTAAAGAAAAAAAAGGGAGTAAGCGGGTTTAGAAAAGGGCTTTCTGAATATGGCAGATGTAAGGGGATCCTAACTATCCCATCAACGCTGTGCAAGGAGACATGTCCTCCCAAAGAAAAGGATGGGATGTCAGGGACCCCAGTCAGAAGAGGCGAACAAGAAGATGTCAGTGTGAATGAGGTAAGGCAGCAGTGCAGACTGACAGTATTGTAGTAGGCGATGTTTTCCAACCAGTCTTCTAATGTGTTAGACATTTTCAGAAGCCTGAATAGGCTTAAGAAAAGTGGTATAATTGTTTCTTATTGTGTTTTCCCCTCAGTAATTTCTTTTCCTAGATTGTTTTCCAAACACAGAAACTTTTATTAGAACTATCATTGCCTGTTTCTACATCTCCTAAGCTCACCATTGTCAAGCAGGGTGCGTTTCTGCAACAGTCTCTTTTTCCTCAATCAAGGAGTCATGGTATTTCCACTTACTATTATTCACTTAGTGTTAAACTAATTGAGTTCTTTTGTTAACATTCTCCAGACACTGCATACTGAGTCTGACAATACACTTCAACGTGTCCCAGCTTATACACTGATCAACACTTCCATTTTAAAGGTGCCTCTCCTGAAGTCACAGCTTACTGCTAACTCAGTCCTCATTATTAAATAGAGTTTTGAAATAAAGCTCTGGCCAGTAGCCACCTCTCATCTGCAGATGTTTTTTTTCCTTTGGAAAAAATTATCTTTTTTACAATTGCTCTCTACACTGTTAAAAATGTGCCCGAGCAGCTAAATGAGGAGAGCAAAATCAAAAAACACTGAAGAGAGAGGAAAAGGCAGAAAAGAATACGCTCTGGAAACTTTCTGGAAGAAAGTCTGGGAACTTATGAAGGTGTGTGAGATGGATAAACAGCTGAAGAAAAACGTGGGGCGGTGGGCTATTTTTTCTTAGTTTGCTGGTGTTGGTGGAGTTTTTTTCTTTGTTTGTTTGCTTTTTCTTACATCTGCTTTACACCATGAATCTTGCTCATGCAGAGGGCACACTGGGAGGAGACACATAAAACTGTTCCTGCTCACTGCTTAGCCTTCTCGGGACCTAGACTTTGACTACCCAGAATGCAAATTTGACATGGGTGAGGTAATTTTAGGTGTAGATACACAATAAATCAGTGTGTGTTTATGAGTTCCACTGTGAGCTGAGATGTCCACACCAGTGCAGCTATTGTCACTCAGCTCCACAGACCAGATATTCAACCTGGCGGTTCCTTTATGTACCTGTGAAGTTGCACTAACAATTTTACCTTCTCATATCCAGCAGTGCAAACACTTGCACCCACACTTGACTTGCTCTTCAACACTACCAGTACACAAGTGGGAGATCTGGCACTCAAACACTCACTAGATAATCCCCACACATAATACCACATGTTTGCACAGGTGTGGAGTCAGTCAAATCTGTAGCCAAATGCACATGAAGGAACAGTTTTGTACACAAATAGCTTCAAAGGCCAAGAAAAGGCTTGGATTCAAATATAATCCTTACTACTTCAGCACTAACATAATTTCATTTACTTACATGAACTTAATTGATGGCATAGCCTGGGAATGGAAAGACATAAAACAATTGCAAAATATTTTAAAAGGTCTTATAATGCATGCTGGTTAGAAACAGGAATGTGAATTTTGTATTACAAAGCTTTCTGCCTTTTTTAATCTCTCTACACACTTTGGGATTAAATAAACTCATGAGTCCATTATATGTACTTAAAACAGCCCACGTAAAACAGTGAACAAAATCACTCTGAAACTGAGACAAGTCAAGACACTGCTCACCTCTTACAGGCTTACCTAGTATAGACTTCTTTATGAACTCTGGGTACTGTGTATGTTTTCTTCACTCTACCTAGTAGCAAGCAATGCTGTTTACAATAGTAATATTTTTGGTCTACAGACGAGTCTTCTTGAAAGCAAATAATGTGTTTTTAGGGCCGTACATGATCTCCAAGTAGAAGTTCGTTTTCAAAAAGAACTGCAGTTCCAGTCACATGTCTGCCTTGTTGTAAAACCCAGACCTACCAAACCCAAACTCTACATCTAAACAGCCTTGCATTTCTGTAGCAAATGGAGGTGAGGGTCCAGATGACAATGGAATGCAGATCTTGATATCATAGAATCATAGTTTTCTTTTATTTCTACTTCAAAAAATTTCCCTGCATTTTTGTAACCAGTCAGCAGGTTCTAGCCTATGTGGAAGGTGTTCTTCTGCCAAAAAAATAACCCAAAAAGATCTCAGCTCTATTCTCCCGTTGCTTGTTCCGCTTCAAACATAGCCCCAGTAATTTTGAGGAGAAACCCCTACTAGAGGGGAAAAATTCCACTAGAAGTGATCACTTGATATACTTCAGTGGAAAAGTGTGTGTGTGTGGTCATTTCACATGCACATGCATGTGCTTCTGTGAGAAGCTGCTAGAAACTTCCCCAATATCTGATAGAGCCAGTGCCGGCTGGATCTGAGAAAAATCCAGTGCAGGCCACATGTGCACAGAGAAAGGCAAAAATTGTAAGGATTGGGAAGAAAAGATTGGGGACTAGCAAGCTGTTTGTTGCTTGATAGGTACAGTACAGCTCATAAATTGTCAAGAAATAATATGGAATATCCTCAGATATAGACGTTAGTGCACTTAAATTAAATGAATGGATAGAGATCGTCGTAGAGATTCCTTTAAATAAGAGATAGACACACGCACACAAAAGAATCTGCAAGTTGTCTCCAAACTGAGAAAAATTTTAAGATAAGGCTCCACATCTTCACAACAAAATAATAGTAAAAAATTATCATTCAAGAGAAGATTTGGCACAGAGGAAATGCACCCACATAAAGAATTAGCTGTTATGTAGAATATCAAAATCAATTTAAAAATTCTTTTTCCACAAAAACAAAGTACATTAAAGCACAAGTAAATTCATATGTATTATATATATATATGGTGGTGCTGAGATTAAGGCCAATCTACAGATGGCCTCCATGATACTTTGTCTTCAGTTTCAAAAGATGTTAGCATAACTGGTCCAAGGGTCCCCTTCAAATAAATAAGCAAAGCTACATCAAAAAACATCTCTTTTGTACCATCTACCAGTGGCCAGACAAGCCACTTTCTCAACACAAAAGAAGGACTATGACTATCCAGTATAGCTTTGCATGAAAAAAATCAATTTATGAAGACACAGCCTAATGATCTGAAATCCTTCAGCAAGGTCTAGGAATGAAGATTGAATTTCAATGCGATTGACGTCCAAGGGGGCTGAAGAAAACAAATTTAGGTCTTGTAGGTTAAAAAGGAAGAATAAAGACCCAGCATATTAGTCAGACAAATGATAGCACCTAGGAAGGTATTGAAACATGACATTAAACAATCAATTTGTAAATGCTTACAGATGAGGGGAAGCAGCAGACTTAAATTCCTCAAGACCAAATCATGTTAGATTAGTTTAAAATCCTTCTTTTACAAGGATTGACCCATCAGACAAAGAATTTAAGTACATGAGATGACTTTAGAAAGACTTTTGACACTCCTTTTATATAATCTATGAGAAAATTTGAAACTTATGGTCTATAATAAATTATTACAAGATATTTGTACAGCTTATCTAGGAAAATATTTAAAGATAAACAGAAGTTATTCAAGGCACGGTAGAAATATACCTATGTATGTACACGTAAGTACATGTATGAAAATAGTTTCGTTAGACCTGGAAGAATTTTTGCTTTGCCAAAGTCTGCTGTTTTAGTAAATCCAAAATATTTTGTGAAGACAGAATCAGACAGACACTTGTGCCAGAACTAGAGAGGGAGAAGATGATTATAAAAAAGACTGTAGCTTTGTAGTTACAGTGTGAGATACAAGATAAAAGAATCAAGTTTGGATTTACTTGGGATGATGTGGAAGGAACTGGGATTTTTAATAATCAAACAGACCCGGGATCTGAACCATCTAGCTCCAGGGTAAAAGTTACAGTTAGAAGCATAAGACAGATGCAACTATTGGAGGGGTTTGGCCTACAATGCAACAAAATATAAGAACTTTTAAAAATCATCTCAATTTAAGTTATATACTTTTGATCAGTACTTAGGGAAAGTCTTTGTACAGGAAAAATTCTCTTTCATCCTTAGAAAAGAAAAATTTTCTATCATTGTTTCTTGCCTCCCGTTCCCTCTGTCTAGCGCTATTTGTTGAATTCCAAAAAGTATTTGACTTTTGAGTCAGGATGAGATAGGAGAACCATATTATGTGTCTGAGCAACTTGGCAAAGGGTTTGCAGCTAATTGAGATATTTCACTAGCTAAGATGCCCTGGCCTCTTGCCCAGTCATCAGACCCCAAGGAATAAGCAGTAAGATCATTAGTGTTCAGGTTTAACACCAGCTGACCTTTGAACCCCTCTTTTTCTGAGAGTAAAAATAATTGCCTGGTCCCTGTAGCATGGGAGAGTGACATTTTAATTCTGCTATTTTTCATTGCATCGTCTTTTGCCATGCACTGCTATTTCTTTTTTTTTTTTTCACAGATGATTGAACTGTAAATGGCAATTACATAATTTCTTTAACAACTTCAGTGGATTTCTGGGCTTACTCATTGCCTTCGTGTAGGTACTTCAGGTGTTCCTGACATAAAACCCCTGAGTTCTATTATCCCTTTTTTTATTTTCTGGGTCTTAAGTATGAGTTGGGGGTGTAAAAATCAACCTAATATGCATATACAAGTCATATGCGCGGATCTACTTTCCACTCTTTATGTTGACTGTTTCTTTAGTCTTTTTTCCCCGTATGTCTGCTGATAATAATTTTTAGTATTTAATTATTGCCTTCTGTTATGCTAACTGTGATTCTAATTTACTGTTCAGAAATTCTTGTTGCAAGGCTCTTCGAAAAACTAAGAAAATCACTGGGTTCAATACAAACAAAACTCTGAGCTGATTATTCTCGATATCTTTTTCCTTGTCCCACTGGTTCCATGGCCAGAGGTTCTTCTGTGATAACTCTTTCTTCTGACTTAGACACCCACATTTCTCCATCATATTTAGATCTGGGCAATGTTAATAATAGTTTTCCTCTGTCCATAGAGAATCTTGCAATAGGAAGTCCAACAGATTCTCTACAGTCTGAAGCAGCAGCTTCACGTTTCTTTAGCTACAGCCTGAATTCATGCTGTACCTGTCCTTAAAAATAGTTAAAAAATCTTCTTGGTCAGCCTGGGTTTAGAAACTTCAGTTGCCTCCAGAGTGACTTTCACAATCTCATTTGCTTTGGCAAACAGGAAATCACTGCTTTATTTTGTTTTGTGTCCAACTCACTGACTTTTGAATGCTTGTTTCTGAATAATAGGTGAGATTGAAGACTCATCTTGAGATGGACTTGATGCTTTATGGGTAATGTGGATGCAGACTTCCAGACATGACTGATCTGTCCATTTGGTTTTTATATAAACAAGGCTGGTAACATTGCTGTCTTCTTCTTCTAACATGCTCATGTAAATAGGAGCAATAGTATTTTTAGGGAGCCTCCTTGGGAACACTATGTTAGATCAAGTCCCACAAGGGATGTGGCAGAGGAGCACGTAGTGTGTAGATACTGATCAAGCTTTGGTGCCGAGTCTGCAATCTCAGACTGTCAGCACTGGAACACTGTTGGCATGTGCAAGCACAAAATCTCTAATGCTAATCTCTTGAGGAGCGTTAAACTGGGAAGTGACAAAGGTGATTAAGAGCTGTCCATCTATACTTTATGACCCATTTACTGTTATGACTCGCCTGTGTTGCCTAAGGCCCTTGGTAGCTAAACACAACATAAAACTAGACTCCCAAGAGAGGGAGTGGTTGCTTGTAGTTGCAGATTCCTTGATATGTACCATCAGAACAATCACAGGTTATATCAAATGGGGGAAATAGTCAATGCACAGGAGGGCAGGTCTGCACTTTGGAGGAATCTCAAATGTGCTGGAGAAATGGACCAGTAGGAATCTCATAAAATTCGGCTACAGGAAATGCAAAGTCCTGCAGCCGGAGAGGAATAACCTGATATGACAGCAGTCTGCGGACAGGCAGATTGGAAAGCAGCTTTGCTGAAAAGGCCCTGAGGGCCCTAGTGGAAAACAAGTTGACCATGCCAGCAATGCACCTTTGTGGCAAAGGCAGACAACAGCTCGTTGGGCTTCATTAAGATTTTCACCCACAAATGAAGCAATTTTTCCCCTTTACTATGCACTGGTAAAAGGTATCTGGAATCCTGGGGGTCCAGTTCTGTCTCTCCAGTACAAAAATGATGTGGACATACTGGATGGAGCACCTGATATATGAAGAGACATTGAGAGTTTAGCGTGGGGACGAGAAGGCTCCGATGGATCTGATCTATGCGTATGAGTACTTGATGTGGGGGGGTAAAGAAGGTGAAGAAACGTTCTTTCCAGTACTACCAATGAGAGGCAGTTGGCATAAATTAAACCACAAGAAATTATATTTAAAAAGGTGAAAAAGACTTTCTTACTGTATACATTATCAGCCACTTGACAGATTGCCAAGAATGGTTGTGGTGTCTCCATCCTCAGAGTTATTTAAAACCTGGCAGGACATGGCCTTAGGAACCTGGTCTAGGTAACCTTACTCTGAGCAAAGTGTTTCAATAGACTATCTCCAAAGGTGTTTACAACCTCGGGTATTCTCTGATTATGCAGCTCTATTTAGAGATTCTCAGTGGAAAAAAAAATCCTGCAGAATTATTTTCTATCTGTTTTCTTGGGTTTTATTAGTAGAAAATATCAATATTGTATACTAAAAGAATTCAAGTTGACTTGTTTAAACAAGAAAAGGCTCAAGATTTATGTGCAAGAATTTATTTGTTCTTTCTTCAGTCAAGGAAAGAAATATCCATAATTTCAAACATATCTAAGTGTGTTATTTTCATAACCAGAATATACAATTTTTGTGATCCAAAGGGTTACTAAAGCACCACAGATTTTATCCCTACCGTATGCTCTTAGAATGTAAAGGTGGTACCAAAGTTTTGTAAATAAGCCACAGATAACTTAATATGTATGTACTTCAAGCACTCTCACATGTTGTCAGTAAATACAGCTACATGTGTTCCAGTAAAGACAATGAGAGTTGCACAGCAGTGAGACCAGCAGACATGGAATCACCAGGATTTCTGCTAGCTTCCAAAACAGGGTGATATTGTACACACTTCCTACTGGGAACAGCCTCTGGTGTGTTCTGACTTCAAACAAAGGAAACTGTACAGGGAAAGTTCTTAGAGGAAGAGGACAGATTTGTGTCACTGAAGAATTTAGTGTTGCGTGCATAACTGATATAATTTTAATGCAGGGAAGATTTTCTAGGCACACTAAACCTTATTAGTGTCGATTGTTCCTGTCTTCTTGAGTTCACTAGCATCAGGAACAACCTGCCATCCACCCATTTTAGGTGGATAGCAGGTTGGATAGCAGACATTAAAAAGCAAGGAATTTCAGTACCTTCTGCTCAGTTTTCCTCTTTTAAATAAAGAACCCAGGTAGGCTCAGTGTCTACCTCTCATTGCCTGTACCTAGTGAAAAGCACCGAAAACTTGGATATAGAAAGTAGTATTTATTATCTCAATTTTTAGAATGACAACAATTGACCTGATTTCTGCTGAAATTGAATCAGGATTTTCTGAGTTAAAATATATTAAGATAATATGGAAAGTGCAGACTAACCCCATGAGGCAGACAGGAACTTTGCTATTTTAGTGCCTGAGCAAAGTACTGCTTTCATAGCACAGCTCTTTTGTAGAGATAACAGCTAGGTGAGATGACAGTGCACAGCAGTCCCCACTGCTCCCAGTTCCAGGAGACCTTCATTGTTTTGGAACAATGCTGCATAGTTTCAGAATGAAATAAAAATAAAAGCTGATACAAAAGTGTGCTAAAGGAGGTTGTTTGGGAGCAGGTAGGAGGGGAAGATTGGGTGTAGTAAGACTTTGCCTGCTTATCATTCTGGTGGCAGACCAGTAAGCAGAGAAAGAAGTATGGCAAGTAAAGGGGTATCAAAATCTGATGAGGAGAGCAGAAGGTGTAATTTCTGCATGGAGAACCTTAGGCATGCTGAAATCTTTCATTAGAACCACAGAGTTGAAGGTTTCAAGCTACCTGGAAGCACTCACCTCAAAAGTGAAAGGCATGTCTTCTACTTCACCTGTTTCAAAGGGACATTGAGCCGTTCTCTGCCTCCCTGACAGCTGTGCCAGATGAAAAGCACTTGGTTGTACCATGGTGTAACTTTTGCACTCCTTTCTGATGAAGCTGTTTCACTGTATAAAAATCACCTGCATCAAAAGGGAACTGGCTACAAACTGACCTGATCACAGGGCAGGAAGATCTAAGGAGAAACAGGTTAGATTAGACCTCACATCTAAATCTAGAGATGAGTGTCCCTAATACTGACAAACTTCACGCCCCCAAAATTGATACTTCCTGTTGGGAAGTATTCTGTCAGAGTTGCCATATTCACTGTTTACATTTCCACTGAAATCCACTGAAACAAAGTCTATGTCCAACAGAAACTGGAAGTAATTAATTTGTTAGGAAATACAAGTTTTCTGTGACACTTTGTCTTCTCACAGCAGAGTCATGAAGAACCCCTAAAATCTTGTTATTTTTTAAACATCATGGCATGGACATTTGAAAAAATATGGTGCCTTGTCATGTGACTATTACAGGCAAAGATGACTAATTTCACATAATTTTCTTCTACTAGTTAACAAGGAATGTGTACCTCCAGGCACCAGCTTTATAGGATGGGATAGATCTGTAGTACTCTCTGATGCTGAGGCATAACTTTAAGGTTTGCCTGAGACAATAAAATCACTGTTCTAAAGGTCAGAAGCTAAAATCTTTATGGGACTGCATGAGCTCCATCGTCTTCCACAATACAAACCTGACATTTGATAAAGTGATTTCTTAACCCTGAGAGGTTAATGGTTGTAAAAAGAAACACTATTTAAAGTATGTTAAAAGACCACTGAACTAATCAGCACCAAAAAATGTCGATTCAAACCATGTCCTACGATCCAGCATGCCCTCCAGTATTTGAACTATTTGTTTACATTTTGTGTCTGTCTCAACAGTAAAACCACTTCTCTTCCAATTCTGTTTAATGTTGATTTTTATCGTTCTGCCTCTCACCGGAAACTCAGCATTGTTATCTTTGGTTTCACTGCTCTGCATGAGATGTTTAAACAGAAAGCCACAATATTTTTATTGAAACTTTTCATAAAACCAGTAATGAAATATCTTCTGCCCTTAGCAGTTTTTTAGGCCATTGTGCTACAACATTTCCAGGTAAAACCCTAAGTTGGCACCAGCTGCTGGAATGATTTTTATAGATGTGATATTTATAGAGTCTGTCTATAATTTACGTTTTATGTATGACCACAAAATTTGCTGTCCAGTGCACTGATCAGCTGGAGCTTTGGCCTTAAATGAGTCAGTCAAATTCTTCCACTGTTAGAAGTTACTATTTCTTGTATATTAAAGTAATGCATAAACATATTAAAAAAAATCCATAGTCATGGCTAAATCATAAGGTAGTCATAAAAGTAACTATTGCATGTTATCATACTAAAACACAGATTTCCCATAATTTCAAAAAATTGTTTATTTTCAGCTTTCAATCACATAGGCAAATAAATACAAACCATGGGGCTGAAAGTAGAGTATACGTCATCTGTTCTGCATAGCTTACCTGTAAATTGCTTGGTCCCATATGGGAAATATGATTTTGGATCACTGACTTATCAGGGTGAATTGAGGAAAACAGTCCCACAACAAATAATCTAAGTTTCTAATGTCCAGTCAGAGAACAAACCACTCAGCCATTGAACTATCTAATCTGATTTTAAAGATTAGAATGAAAATATTGCATACTGCTCCAACTGCATGTTTGTGTATTGCAAGATGAATAGATACACTTTTGGCATGCAAAATTTTTCTACTGATGGCCAAGAGCTTCCCAATGGCATCTTAGCTATTTCAATTTTAAAGTCTTTGTTTGTACTGAACTTTATTCCTGCTCAGTCTAACAAATCAGACGAGTACTCTGTGCAGGATACATAATTTTGTCTGATCTTTTATAATGTGCATGCAGGAAATGCCCCGTTAGCAAACAATAAAAGAAAGATATTTGGCTGAAGAAAGAACAATAGGGTAGCTGTGGGAAATAATTAGGAAAGTTCTATAAGAGTTGTAAGAGAGTTTATAATATGAATATAAGGAGAAGAATTAATTGGGACTTTTAACTTGCTATGATATTTTTCTGAAAGTCAAATACTCCCAAAGGAGCAACGATCTGCGTACATCAGAGACAGCGGTTTTGTCAGAGGTGTTTTAATCAACACAATCAGCTAAACCTCTCCAGACTTGAGACCTCTAGTTGCTATTTCATATTCAAAATTTGATATTAGCCTCTTCTTGTTCATGTTTTTTCATTGTTTATCAGAAATACTCTCTACCACAAAGCAATCTGTTCATTCCTAGGTGCCAAAACTAAAAATTAATTTGGAAAGCTAACTTATATCAATGAACAGGACAGAAGTGAAGGGTCCATTTCATTAGAAAAGAGTTTCAAAAGTATGCACTGCTTTTTCTTATGAGATTTATCCATATAAACTGAACTGAACAAATTACTAAATAAGGATGGAACTGATTATCTTGTTATATTAGGATTTTATTGCCTGATTTCTGAGGCTTTCTTCAGAAAATAAAAAAAAAAATGTTGATCTGTATTATTGACTGCTTTCATAAGCATATATTATATTTATATTATTTTTAAAAGCTGTTTTGCATATAAATACCATATTAATAGCTAGGAAAGACTTTCTACCAGCTCACGTCTTTGCTTACCAGTGATACCTAAAACAAACTGATTGCACAAATGTGGAAAAGAGCTGAACATTTTCTGATTTTTTTTTTGATTTGCATATTAGACCATATTATTCTTTGGACTTTTGAGTATACAAGAATTTAAGCTAATAAGGTGTTTTAAGCTCTCCAGTTTTCAAATATTTAAAACACAAGCTTGCCATTTCCTGTTATTTTTCTTGTAGATTATGCAAGAGCTAAGAAATAAAAATGCAAATCAAAGTTTTGTCCATCAAATTAACCATTTTGGCTTTGCTGTGTCATATTCTTTCTACTTTTTAGAAACGGAGGGTCCCATTTTACAGTGGTCTTTCAAGTTATCTGATTTCTAGAGAATGGGTGTAATTAAAAATATCAGTGAACAAAATAGGCATTCATATTACTTATCTGCTCAAGATAATTCTCAGCAATATTTATGAGCAAAATATGTCATAAAATTTAAGTTTTGTTAAAACTTTATTTCCAGTAACATCTTCTGACCTATAAAAATGATAACATTTTGAAAAGCATATTTCAGTTGTCACAATTTTCATTGATGCTTGAAAAGAAATATTACAATTGTAGGAGAAAAAAAGGTTCTTAAAGCAGGGACACCTTTTCAATTTGATAAAATTAATAAAATAATAATACCAGACTGCTAAGAGAGGGAAAATGTTGGTATTTTTCAGAAGCAATGAATACAAATGTTTTACTAGTAAAGGTAACATTTTTATGATGGGATATATGATGAGATAGAAGCTAAAATTCCACTACAAACCCAAATTTTAAATCCTCCTGACCTCAGCAGTATTCTGGTCAAGAGTCACGATTCAGTTCACTCAGGATGATTTGTAAAAATGCCATCTTTAGAGATTGCTCTAGAGGCCACAGATCCTAATGCAAGACTCTCACTGGTTTCCAAGAAAGAGCCACACAAGACTAGTAAAGCTATTCCATCCATCTTTTCTGTCATTCCAGCAAATTAATAGAACAGTCCTGGTTTTGTAGTTGGAGGTAAAATGCATTCAGCTCTATTACTTTTGGAGAGTTTACAGGCACTTTAAAATGACAATCAGCCTGTGGATCAATAAGGAATAGAAGGTCAGAGCTGAAAATTCTATTCTTTAAACATGTTTTCTCCTTTTACAACATGTATCTCTACTGTCCCCATCAGTAAATTTATGATTTATTAAATTAATCTCTATGTTATGCATTATCATGTATTAAAGAGCTTGTAGTTTAGTGGTTGTGATACCAGAGGTTTATTGCCTGTCTTGGATCTCTGTGCTGAGTCCTGAATCAGGACACAGGCAGTGAAAACATAAAAGCCTGGTTTCCCACGCCCTGCATAAGCTATTGTTATAAAAACAATTAGTTGGCAACACTAATATCTGGAATAAAATAAGTTGGATTCTTTGAACACCTGCAGAGATATGAAGAGAAAGGAGATAGCTGGGGGTTTTTTTGTTGGTTTTGGTTGAAAAGCCTCGTAGAATCTTTCTAATGCTGACTGTTGTCCTAATCATGCAAATGGTCAGCACTGGGAGGCAACTTGCCTTTCTGTGCATGTTGCATTTTAGTGTTCTTCCATGGGAAAAAGAAAGATTGATAAATTCATATTTCAAAAACATCATTTGCATAGATATCTAGGCAAATACAGATAATTAATGCCATCAATTCTAATATGCCATGTTATGTGAGGTAGTTTAGAGCTTACTCATAACAGCTTCCAGCTCATGGCTAGCAAATGTGAATGCTAATTCATTGCATACACTTACTCAAGCAATGATTTTTCATGATATCACATTGCTGTGAGCCTCTTTCCACTCGGCATGGCACAGCTTCCCATTATCCCATTCCCTTCAAGTGATATGTGCTGCAATTATGGAATCCTTTATCATCATGTATCACCTGGGGCACAAACAGTAAAATCTTTCACAGAGCATGCAAATTGTGAGTAAAGCTAACTGAGCACTTTCCACAGCGGGCTGCAGGTCTGATAAGAATGCAACACAATAGCAATTTAGGCTACTTGGTGGTGCATGATGGAGTTAATGTGATCAAGGAAACACTGATTTTCCATGAGGAAGTTTCTTGTATTGAAATAGACAGCTATAATGTATAATTCAAGAGCTAAGCCAATTAAATATGATATTTAATAGAGAAAAGGTCCCTTTGTCGTAGTGGAGTTACCTATGAAGTATATGGTAGAGAGAAGCATTCAACATGGTGTCTGCTGATCAACAGCAGGCTCTTCTGCAATCTATAAAAAAACCATCTGCTTAGAGCAGAGGAACCATGTGTGGCTCACTCAGATATAAACTTCTAACCAGAATGTTCAAAGCTGTGTTCAGCCACACAACTCCCCATTAATGTTAATCGGAAGTGCATGGTTTTCATATATCCCTTTGAAAATTATATCCCATGAAGTACTTTGAAACAATATATTCCCACAAGCATTGACTCAGAAACCAGTACTTCTGAAGGAAAACTGCAGTTGCCATATTTCTGAATCAGTGCAACTTAAAAAATGTGGTCTTTTTTTTCCCCAAAGATCCATGTGGTGCATGGCTTAGAAAAGAGCAGTGTTTTATGATTTTAAAAGCAGTGCTGATGAGATCTTTATTGTTTTAACAACTCTATAGGAACCAATTTTTCAGCATAAGCTAAAGCTAAACTATATTGATGGAATATGAATGAATGCTTAAAAAAATTATTTCATTGCTTAGAATAAATGAGATTTACTCCCTTTAATTGTAACTTGACAGTTTTTATTTTCTGTGGGCAGTTGTAGAGATGGTAATTTATTTGCATGGTGTGAATATATGAAGCATGTTTATACACATATGTGTTCTAAGAAAGATGTTTCTATATTATTATCTTGAAATTTCTGTAAGTTCTATCTCCATTATAAAATAAAATAAATTATCCCCACCTATCTAGTGAGACACCAGCAACAATATTTTGTAGTTTGGATAAATAAATCTTTCACCTTAACTATGACTGTGAAGTGGGTGAAAAAGTAAATTTCAGACATCATATAGTTGCTAGAACTGACTGAAATGGATTTACACAGAGATCACACATCAAGAAGGCAGCAACTTCACAATCCTTTTCTTTATCAAACCTGGTTTGCACAATTCAAAATTGATGGTGCCTGCATGCAAAAGCATGGCAGTAAGAATTGAGTGCTCTACGAAAATTTTGCTGTGCTCTGAGCATAGACAAATGCCACTCAGAGGAAGACATCCATACTAATCTAATGTGAAGAATAATAAATTCAATATAAGTGACTCAATTTCTCTAATGTTGTGTGAAATATTACTTAAGGCCAAAAGTAACATCTGTAACCTATCCCTTAACTGCCATGTCCCTGGTGCACATTGCACCTGCTTGGGTTAAATGAAGTAAAATTTTATTTGGTCTCTGTGAAAACACTGGGAATGTAAATAACACTGTTTTATTCAATAATTTTATTTGTTCCACTCCCTCTCCACCACCTTGGGATACAAAGGCATGAAAATCACATGTGAATTAGGACCGTAAAATTAAGAGCTTTGAATTTCCAATTCAAAATAGATCAAGCCTATTATTGATGTCATCCTTTCTGCAAACTATTTCAACAAAAGTAGCCAATTTTCTGAAAAACTTTCACAGTTTTTCAGGTAAATTTTATTGATTTATAGATACATTATTTTAAAAAATGTATTAGATTTTATTTTAAAAACAATCAAGATAAAAGTGAGGGTGATTTTACTGGTGTGAGGAGGAAATGTGAAAAGTGCTTGCCCATGACAGGAATCTTCAGCACTATGACATCATTTGCAATTCTTCTGTGAAAATTTAATTTCTCAGGATAAAGACAATGAAATGGCTCTGCTTTCTTTCTTTCGAACAAGCAAATAGCATGAGTACATCTGTTTTGTCTGATCACTGACAGCTCATAAAAAAATGCCTATTGCACAGCCTTTACCCAAATGAAGTGAAATCTTTCATCTAAATACACAGAGCATTTATGGCCTTGTTCCTTGCAATTTTTCCTGTTATTTTTATCCACTCCTAATTTTAAAAGGATAGAAAGAAAATCGTCTAGGCTGAGCACAAACAGCAGGAAAAATCAGAAACTACAAGGATATCAAAAGCCAACACCATATCTACAAAAGTGGGAAGTGTTTCTAGTCCCCAAAATGCAGTCTGTTAACCCCCAAACAGGGTCAGCAATCAAGAGGCTACTTAATTATTCAAACTTTAGAGTAGTTTGAAAGATGCTAAGACACTGAGTACCTCCTTGGGTTACTCATTTTATGCCCTTTGAAGTGGGATTAGAAACGCAATGATGGAAAAAGAGGAGGAGATCAGTGTGTGGCAATGGTTGTGTTGCACAATTCAGTTTGTTGCTATCAGACACGTGGCAGTGCAGCCTGCTGCAAACTGGCTGATTGTAACTGGAGGCCAGTGTGATGCAACACAAGATACTGAATTTATAAACAACAAGCATGTAGTTGAAAAGTTACTAAGAAAGCATTTATCCTGCTATGCTATTGTTTAATGCATATGTACTAGAATTTTCTTCAAAGCCTAATAAAAATTACAACTGGCAAAGAAGGACGTGTCTTTGTGTGCAATTTGCCTCAAATGTCAAATTTTATCTGGCTTATCTTCTGCTTAAAACATATCACATGCTGTCTCTGGATTAAAAAGCTACGGTAGTTGTAGAACTAAGTTTTGATATTGTGCAGCAGGGAGAAATGAGAAAATCTCATTCAGGTGAGTAGAACTAATGTCTCTCTGCTTTCCCTAAAAATAGATTACCTTGAGTTTTTAGAAATCTTCCTTCAGCATAAACCAAATTTTCATTGCTGCAAATACATAGACTTTAGGGAATTGTTCTGGTTGTACAAGTGAGATCAGAGTCAGGGCCACTAATTATCCATTGAACTATTGTTGTTTCAAAATAATATGCCCTTTGGGAACTGACCTAAGACAAAATAATCTCTGTGTAAGGCTTCCCCTTTCCCAAAGCTTGTACTCAGGACAAGAATACAGGAGTAGGGGATGAGGAGGGAAGGTGATATCTCTGTGCTTCTTGCATTTTTTCTTAGCAGCTGAAAGAATGACAAAGGAACTTTAGAAGCTCAAACAAGTATGAACTCCCTCCTCCAGGACACTGTCCTTAATTTTCCTTTTACGTATGGCTCACTTTCATCTTAGCAAAGTTTAAATATATATATATATATACACATACATGTATATATATATATATATATATATATAAAAGTATCAAATTGTTGCAGTGATAGGGGCAATAAACATACTGAATGAATCTGAATGAATTCAGAGTGAATATTTGCAAAGTCAAATGGAAAAATAACTTCACTTGTCGGTTTCCATTGTCACCTGAAACTTCTTCACATTTTGGACTGTTTGCTTTGCACTGAACTGATCTGTACAAAAGAGAAAAGAAAAAAATCTGCAGAACATTTCAGTCAATATTCAAAAGATTAGATTCTTATTGTGGAATTGTGATAGTGATAGAATTTTAAAAGGATAAGACATAAAGATCTACAGAACTGAAATAAGTTTCTGCAGGAGTCTTTCCAAAAACAGACAGAACTTAAAATAATTATCTATAGTTACTGAGTTCTATAGACTTTTACAGGACTTTTCCTAGCAGCAATCATGCTCTAGGATAGAGTAAAACATAAAAAGCAATCTGCATTCTCTCTTGTCATTGTCATATTTTCAAACCAGAGCAACAGAATCAGCTCTCCTTTTTCTTTCTGTGTGTAGCAACAAGGGAAAGGGAAAAAGGAAAACAACATCTTTTCACCCAGCACTCCATAGCCAAAATTGCTGACTCATTTGAGAGTAATAGCTGGTCACATCCTGAGCTGCAGTCAGACCAGCACTGCCTCTCCAGCTGGCCTTCACAACTCAGCAGTGGAGAGGGCAGAGCAGTCAAAATAACATAGCTGTCAACCAACCAGACTAAAGACTAATGTTGAAAAAGGAAGGGCAAACATCTAAAAATAGTGCTGGAGTAGTGGGGGAAACACATAGCTTCCATAAAACTACCAACCCTACCTGGTTTGTTGATCTTGAATAGTTTCTACCATATCCCTGGCTCCTCAGTTAACAGACATGCTGTGGTTACATGAGCAATACATCTCAATGTAATCAGGACTGAACCAATTTGGCTGAGAGAAAAGTGCTTCCACCCCACGCTAGCAGGACATCAGTAATCCCACAGGGGCAAGCAGTGCTCGAGGGTGAACTCTCGGTTCAGCTGGCAGCAATGGTAAAAAGGCACAGTGAGGCCAGTGTTTGACCTGATGCACTAAAGTTCATTAATGTTAACTGAAGTTTTTTCCACTGATTTCACCCAGATTCAGTCACCAGTTCAGCACCTAATTTCAAAAGAATTAATTATTCAGGCTATACTCTTATTTTCATTGACTGAAATCTGATGTTTTCAAGTAGCTTATTCTATGATGTAAACAGCATATGCAATTTATGTTAAATGCTGTTTGAAGGAATCTTCTGCAGTTTTACTGCAGAAAGTACTTCTTGAAGCAGAAATGAGCAATTTACAAGCTGTCACATATGTGTGCAAAATGGTTTATATCCCCCAATAATATCGCCTTTGGAAGCACCATGTACATGCTCTGTGCTCTGTGACACTCAGAGTTTTTAAATTGGTATACTTTGAACTGCTTACTCATTTTTCATCATTAACAGGAAGTATGTGGTTAACTCCCCCCAGTACATACCACACTAAATAATCATCTACAATTCCCTCAGAGATAATAAAATATATTTTAATCTTGAATGAAAAAAACTTAATTTTTTTCTTTCAAAGAAGCATTTCTTGTAGAAAAAGAATAAGATACTAATGAATCCCAAAGAATATATATATAAAAAGTTTTTCCTTGAAATTTTGACGGTTAAATTTGGGTTGTTGCTGGAAAACTGAAATGACACCAAAGGTTATTTGGCAAAGGATCTGAAGTAGGGAATAAGAAAGCAGAGGGCTTTGCAGTCAATACACCATTGGCCTTTTTTATCTGCACCACATTGTCCACTGAAGGAGGGCATTGGTTTCACTTCGATTAAAAGCAGATGCTCTAGGCAGATGTTTGGAGCTATAAAGAATTGAGTTTTGCTTATGAAATACATTCCTGTGAGGCACTCAGGGCTGTGAAAACAGGTAGAGAGCATCTTCAGGTTCAAATTTCAGATATTTTTGGGGGGGGAGGGGGGGTGGAAATTAGATCCTTTATCTAATACAATATTTCCCTATAGGTAGAATCAGTTTTCTGGATTTTTCCAGTGTTTGTACAGTACACTTTGATCGTTTTCTCCCTCTTTTCAGTAGCTGTTCAGAAAACTGCAGAAGTCTGCTCTGCATTAGTACTCTACCCGTTGTCCCTGGAGCCCCACAGTGTCCACAGGGGGTGGTGGGATGGGCAGGATGACAGACACCTGCTGCAGGGCTGGAGCAGGACAAGAGATGGCTGCTAGAACCTGGCCATTTGTTGTAGCTGTATTTTTAGTATTTAAAGTTGTGTACTGATTTTTTTAAGAAACCACTCATCTATACTAAAAAAAGCTGACTATTTTACATTGGTGTGTACAAGAGAATTAAATCATTAAAAGAAGGGAATCAAAACTTCAGTATTATGGTCATGAGTGCACTCACCACCCTGACTGTCCCTGCCCATCCCTTCAGAGTCTCCCCCCACCCTAGCCATGGCCCTGGACCCAATTTCAGTCCCCCAGGGCCATCAGTCCCTGCTTCAGTCATGCTGCAGCAGGGCCAGTCTCCAGCTTCCCACAGCCTTGCCCTGACCAGGCATGGACCCTGTCATGTCACATCCTGGCCTGCCCTCATCCCTCCAGCTGCTCCTAGCTGGGTGAGTGAGAGCAGACCCTGGTGCCAGGATCTGTCCTGCCAGCCCTGGTCCCCCCTGGTCCTGCCTCATGGCCCTGAGGGAGCAGCTGGCATGGGCAGCATGCTGACCATCAGTGCAGGACTACTGATGCCGTCTCTGGCAGTAAACAAAGTGACTGGGAGGCCACTGAGCGGTTTGGCCACTTCCATACTACTAAACTCTGCCAGACCTCGGAAGCAGGATGGGCACATGTAAATTGTCCCTTGGGAAATGGTCTCTGGCCCTCTCTGCCTTCCAGATCTCCTCTGGTAGAGTTAGCTATGGTCTTCCAGCTGTCCCTGCATCACCAGAGCCAAAGATGGGGTCTGCTTTTAAAAAAGCCTGACGTTTTAGAGCTGTGATATTTCAGATCTTGTGGGCTTTAAAAGTAAATGACAGTTGCATGCCTGGATAGATTCACTATTGGAAGAGCATTATGTTTGCTATAAACATGAACATTTGAAATGCTCCAAAGTCTTTGTAAGTGAACTTGTCTGGCACTACTTGACAATGCGTGTGTTTTCTATTTGCAAATAAATTTCTGAGTGTCCCACACGGGTTATGAAGGATTCATAGGAACACATATTTCTTTTCTACAATATTTTATCTCATTTTAGCACAAAAAGAAATGGATAATGCAAGTGATTTTATTTATTTCTATAAATATAAGTATATTGTAACATATAAAACCTTTTATCATTTTTGGGAGCAGCGTAATCTGTTATGTGTTATATTGAAAACACATGGAGATGGTCCTCAGTGGACAAACTGAACCAGAAACAGTTTTTGTTATCCAGAATAGTTTATATATAAGGAAGAGAAGGAAACCTGTGGGCAAGAGGAAAAGACGTAGAGAGCTACTTTTTTTTCAGTATTGATCCATCAACAGTGCAGAAGCTCAGAAACTTGCCGTAAGGTTATAGTGCTGTACAGGTTTGGACAGGCAGGATTAATTTTAAAAGGGATTCCTGACATTTCATCTTCACAGACTTTCTCACTTTCTGTGATTCTGTAGACCTGTACAATGATCCTTCACAATTCAGACCTATAACACCAGATAGTAATGTAGAGAAAATATACAGAATGTGGACCAAGGACTACAGATTATGACCATCGTCAGCAGGAGCATCAGGAAAAGTAAGATGTATCTGAATGAGACACAGAAAAAAAGTTCATCAAAAGTTTAAAGAGAAAATCAGGGAAGAATGGAAATCCCTAAGTCAGCGGATGGCAGGACAGGCAAAAGGAAGGCCAAAGAGACTGTGAATAAGTACTGGTCCCAAAAACTGCTGTGGACAGAGATCACTAGAAATACTCTTCAATAAATGTGTTGATGGACAGTCCTAAATGAGAAACAGGTTGGGCAAGTCCAAATAGAAACAGAGAGAAGTACACTATATATATGCAGAACAGAAAGAAAGTATTTGATGATACTGGAAAAGAAGGTGAAAAGCCTGTATGTCTTGGGTTAACAGCTTCCTGGAGGAGTTGTAAAAGTGGACAAGAAAGTGATACAAATATTTAACAAGAAATCACTTAGGAATTTATATGGGCAAAGTTTCCACTATCTAATTTCCATCATGTTCTATGGTTGGGTTCACTATTACAATTCAAAATTTCTGCTCCAAAACTTCTACTCCTTCTTACCCCCTACTCCCAAAACACAGAATTCACCAGAGCAAATGAATCCACTGTGCTTCTCAAGAAGTTTTCCTATTTTTGAATTTGATTTACTGACTTAGATGCTAGACCCTTAAGTTCTCATAAAACTGATCTCTGTAGGTAGTGGGCAAAAAGCAACAGGCACAAAAATTTATGGGCAATGAACCTGAGCTAGTTTGTCCCTTTCTTTTATTGAATTTCTTACTCAATTTTGTTAATTGTAAAAGCTATTTAGTCAGATGTGCAACATGTGTACTCTAAGGTTTCCTACAGTGATATGCTGATAAGACATTCAACCCCAAATTTCACCCTACAAATATCTGACTTAGGAACACATGGTACATGAGAACCTGACTGCAATTCAGCTAAGATATAAAGAAACGAGGAAGAAAAGTTGGGAGAAATTTTGACAGAGATGGCAGAAGTAGCTTCCGCCTCTCTAGTGACAGAGCCAAGCTTTCATAGCTAAGATTGTTCACAACTTGGTGTAGTACCCAGTTTGTGCCTGATGGCAATTTATAGTCAAAACTCAGCTGGGTTTTATCAATGCTGCTGACTGGCAAGCTGACTTTTCTTCTTAGGTACAGAGATTGCCACCCATCTTTGAAATCTTGCCACTGAAATTAAGTTACTGCAGTATATTGGTTATGAGGCTAACCTGTGAAACTGTTTGGGTATTTACATGGAAAGGAGTAACTTGCTCACAGGGATAGTGTCCTGCTAGCAGATGTTTTGCAAATGACATCTAGACAGATTTTTCCAGTCAAATTTTGTGTGCTCTGCTAGATACTTTTGACAGATATCACCCTTGCAAGTAATTTTTGCGATGGCAATTAATAACGAGGATACATGAATACAGTTGAAACAAGACATTTTGATGGTAGCTTCTCTGTGAAAGCAAGTTTTCTTCAACTTTATAATGCACAGAAATCTGATAGGTTTTAATTAAAAAAATAGAAAAAAAAAGAAATTGATAACAACAGATTTTTTTTTAATGTAAGCAAACAGGAAAGGCAGCCAAATGTTTACAGATGGAAGAAACCCCCTTTTGAAGACATTCTATTGAGAGTTCAAATTGAGTGTACAATGCATACCCAAAAGTACTTTAAAAAACAGCAAAAAAATTAGTAAGCAGTTTAAAAGGGGCTATGGAAAAAATATTCTTCAAAAAAACAATGTATTGAAACTAAAAGAAAAACAGAAAATATAAACTCTGAAGAATTAAATGCAAAACAATTATAATATAGTTCAACCATGTTTTTAGAATCAACGTATTATAGACATAAAACTATTAATGAAGCAAAATAGAAAGCAAATATACCAGAAACTAGAAGCCTGACAGAGTCTTTTGGATTAATAGGTAGTCAAGATATGAAAGTTCAATTCAGAAAAGACTGTAATAGAAGAGCTAGATTAATTCCTTGCATTCTTTCTGACTTTGAGGAACCTGAGGAAGCTTCATTCTGGAACTGTTACTTTTACAGGATGAGTCAGAGGAGTCATCTTCAGCAGCAGCAGCAGAAGCTTAGAAAAATGTTCATTAAATGAAAAGTGATGAGTCTCAAGGCCAAGATAACAGCCACCCAAGATCTTTGAAAGGGCTGAAATACGACATTCTCAAGCTATTAAATGTATATATTCTATCAATTCAATCACCACCTGTATAAAACAGAAGATGATTTCTTCTTAAACAAGGACTCATATAGATCATAGCCCCAGTAACTCCTATTTCTGTATTTTAAAATTGGAAAAAATCTGTCATCAAGGTAGACATAGTATGCATGTAGTTAAATTAACTCACAATAAAAAAGCCAACATGTTACTTGCAATATTGTGCTTCAAAATCTGCTTTTGGTCTTTGAGGAAGCAGAGTCGTATACATTACATCATGTTAGTACAGCTGACATAGGTTTCCAGAATATTCTCAGGAGGTTGCTCACCCTTAGACAAATCAGGCTATTGCAGGTTAAAAAAAGACTAAGTCCTCATGAATTTAAAAGACAAGCAGAGACAGAATGGTACTTAAAAGATGGAAATCAAAGAACAGGGAATGAGCAGACATTTTCCCAACTGAGAGAGGTAAAACTGGCAGCTAAATAGGCAGTTAAAATTCAGTAAATGTAAGCAATATAAAGAGAGGAATTTGAGGGCAATCTTTGAATTATGAGTTGCTTAGAGAAGATGAGTAGGTAATAATTGAAGTTCAAAAATTACTAAAATTTATATAGTTACTTTCTGCCCATCAAGGCTTAATTTACAAAAGAAATGAAGTTATGAACTCAGGAAGTCTCAGCACCACAGATTTCTAGAAGCTGGGAGGACACAGCAGGAGAAGTACCATGCAATGTTTGTTCTGCCTCTCATACACTTTTGCCAGCATTTAGAACTGATCTTTGTCAAAGACAGAGCAGTGGGCTCATCACACACAACCTCAAATGAAATATGGGTTTATGTACCCTAGGGAAATAGTACTCTCTTCATTGGTTGACAGTTCATTTACATGGACTGTAATTTCCCCCCAAATGACAGAAGGCTTTTTTCCAATTTCAGAAACATTTATTTTAAAAATAGATATTATCCTTTGGTACTTCTTAGGCTTTATACTGTAAATCATGCTCAAATATTTCTTTTCATTTCTTTATAGTTTCCTCACATCTTCGTCAAAAATAAAAATAAGTTAAAAATTCTCTAAGATAACCATTTTTTCAGCCAACATGATTAGGAGGGGTTTTTTGACATTTCTGCAGTAACAGTCAGAACTATATAAAAGTCACAGAATTGACAGGAGGGATTTAAGATGTGAGCAGAAGGTGTAAATTTAATGAGCTATCAAATATGAAGTGGGCTCAGTGAAAGGATCTCACAGAATATCATATTTTATGGCCATGGCTTTGTTCTTTTGTAGGTAAATGTAAGTAAAGTAAAAGCAAGTAGAGTTGAGAACTCAACCTGCTGTTGTTGAGCATAGGAATATAGTGACGGCTCAGTTAAGGTGACAGCTGTCACTCTATAGTCTGACTTTTTGTAAGGTACACTAAGAGGCAAAGCCTGTTGGAAAAGTCTATAAGAATGGCACTAAGTGATCTTTGTACCCTCTAATCCTAAGATATTACAGAAAAAAGCAGTCTGATCTAAAATGGTGCGGCCAGAAAATGGTCCAGGACAGCAGCTCCCTCATCTGAAATTGCCTCAAGTACTTAACTTATCAAGACTATTCTCATACCATCAGTACAACTGTAAACTAAAATGTCAGGAAGGTCTGGTGAGAAAGTCTGCCCAGGACATAAAAAGAGAAGACTTAAAATGTGAAAAACACTTTTGTGAAATACAGATTCTCAGGGAATCGTGAGAACAAGCATTAGGATTTCTTCAAATGTCAGCTGTGAAATACTGTCATTTATCCAGAGCTGTGCACATATAAGATAATTCCAGGTGTACTTTTTAAGGCAAGATTTCTCTGGAAGTAAAAGGCATTTGAACAGCAGAATTACAAAATGTGATCTGCTTGTTTTTGCATTTCATAACTGCAAGGAGTTACAGAGAAAATAGTTTCACCTGGCATGGTGAAATTGTTTCATCATTTCTAGAAGATGAGCTTGCAAATTGATGGTTAAAGCTGTGAGCTAGTGATCCATGCCTTAGTTCATAATTTTTAATTTTCTGTGGGGTAAGTTCATCACCAGGTCCCTGTGGATAAGTTTGTTATTTAACACTCTATCTAGCACTCTCCATGAGGCTTTGTGAAGCCACAGACCTGAGATCATACTGTCTGTGGGATTTGCCTTGTTCATAGTGGGAGTAAGCACCATCCTCATGACAGCAACTTTGGCTTCTCTAATGCTTTGGTTAATTACATTTCCTCTTGATCATTGGCTGGGAATAATCTGCATGCTTGTGTGTTTTATTACTTGGTCTAGCCTATCAGCACATTCTTGGTGAATTAAGCCTTTGGCTATAACAGATAGAAAAGGCTAAAGAAAGCATGAGTTATGAAAAGAAAACAAGTTCATTTCTTTGCAGCTTCATGTAGACTGTGAGTTTGGAGGCAGTGGACATTGCCCTACATTCTCCCCTAAATGATCACAGCTCCTTTCACATCCACATATGAGATTGGTGCCATGGGCCTCCAGGTCTTATGAATGTTTGCTTGGGTCTGAGCCTGTTTTTCTTGACTAGTACTGCCATTTGACACACAGATTTTGGTCAGATGATACAGACAGGACATTCTTCATTAAGGTTTTGTTTTGTGAGAGAAAAATGGCATACTTTGTTTTCCTAATAGATCTTTTGCCAGTTAATGATAATAACAAATAACTTGTGTTTGCTGTCCTTCAAGATAGTTCCAGAGTAGGTCTTGATAGGCTTTTTAATTTTTCCTGACCCCTATTTGAGTTTTCATAATTCCTTCATTCAGCCTCATTCTCACTGCCGCAATAAACTGCTTGAAGGAAAGAAGGTCATCAAATGCATAAGGGAGACCATTTAACCTGAGGGGGAAGTAATGTAGCCTAGGATAGGTGAATTTTATATTACTTTGGGCAATACAAATCTCACTCTCTTTTTGTATAAAAAGGAGTTTAATATGGAACTATATAGAATAAGTTTGTTATTTGTGGGTAATTTTATTTTTACAATTTAAGCCTACATTAGATCTCTTCAGCATTGGGACATTAAAACACAGGAACTGACAGAGTAGATGAGGTCAGTGATCCTTCCATCTGACCCTTCAGCTGAGAACAGCTGCTTTAGAAATCTAGTATGTAATGAAGTTATTTATTTATTTATTTATTTATTCATAGCAAAGGAGTACAAGTAGAAATCTTCCTTTCCAGATTGACTGACAGGGTTGTCCACGTTACCTGCCAATTTCAAGAACGATTTAGAATAATAATTTAAACAAACCACCACCCCAAAAACTCCATGCTGTTCTTCTGAATGGGACTGATTAGATACTTATGTCCAAAGGACATGTAGCAAAATACCTGCTAGGAGTTCATCAAAAGTCACAGCACTCTGTCAAATGGAGAAATTCAGATGCCTGAACACATGCACTTTGATGCATTTTTTTGAGGCCTGTTGTTATTTAATACAGGTAGGGCACATGACCTTAAGGGACCTGTATATTTTTGGAACGGGTTCTGGAGATTAAGCAGGACATACTGGGGTGCTAGGAGGTCACTTGTCACTTATGTTTAGGTAGCTCTACATCTCTTTTCCTGTCAGAGGCACATTTTCAGGTTGATGAATTGGAATCCCTGTTCTTACACTAAATTTGATCTGAGGCAGGCAGCAATGACACCAGACCTCACTTTAGTGTAAATCAGCTCCTGTTGTAAACTAAGCATATGTTTGGCACTGCAAGGGCATCCAAACTGCCTCTGGCAGAGCACCTAAGTACTTGCTTTTTTCATAAATACTGAAAGTCACGAGCTTTTAAGTCTCAGGCTCACAGACTGATAATTAAGGCTAACTTTAAGCATCTGATTAAGTGATCTGCTGAATTATTATCAATGTCCTTTATTTCCCATGTTCAACTATCTATCTGAAAAAAATCAATCTTTTTAGAATGATAAAAGACATATCCACCTTACATTTCAATTTCCTACACAAGCCTTCAGAAATTATAGCTTTGGTATGAGAAAACATTTTAAGAGATTATAGCCAATGGAAATTTTAATGCTGAGAGCATTTCAATGGCAAAACAGTGAGACTCAGCAGTTATGCCTTGATCTTGAGTTTTGAGGTCAACCCTGGTCATGAATAATCTTCTAGTGGTCCCAAGATCAAATCAAGTTCAGTTTAATATTCCTGTCCAATTGATCATCACCAAAACAAAGATTTTAGAGGGAAGGGTGTAAATCCACAAAGAATGAAACCAAGGAAAATGTTTGCAATAACCTTTGCAGAAGTGAAACTGCCCAGCACTGGGAACAGTTCTGCATGTCCTGCTATCTTCACAGCAAGTCGTCAGAAAAATAAATGGCTTTTAATACTAAGGCATTAATTTTCATATACTTACTGTACAGAGTTGTAGATTGACATGCTTTTAAAGTTTCAAATACTTTTGTTTTAAAGTACACTAAAATAATTTTACTCAAGAAAACTTGTTGATTGTTCTAATTAAATTCTTTGAGAGTACTCGAACTAAGCATCTTACTGTTTTCTCATTGTAAAGATCAAACGAACATATACTTGAGCCCCCACTAAATAAAAAACAAGGAGGAGTTTTGGAAGGTGCGAAAACTGAGTGGCTGATGGACTCCGCTGGGCTAAGGGACAGGTCTTTCTGAGAGGGCTGTTTATCATTTGGCTGTGGATTAAACAGCTGCCCCAGGAAGTGTTTTTGCAATTAAGTTCATGTTACTCCATCATATTTGTATTTCAGAATAATGTCTGTGTGCATTTGAATTCAAGGAAATTAACATGTTCTGACCTTGCTGTCTTGAGAATGAGACCACTTTCAGCAGGTATATAATAAAACAAAGCAATGTTCTTTTTTCCGTCTTTATTTCAATAACCTTGTCTGGAAAAGATCGATATCAAATAACCTATCTATGAATGTTTAACAGTTAAAGAAAAACTAAATTAAGAGTCTCTCTGTAACACTTCTAAAGCAGCTGGGAATGTAAGAGCCAAATGTAAATTTTAAAACCATGTAGCCAACTTACATATGTAGCAATTTAATTGTATCCATATCTATACAAAGGAGGAACAATCTACAACACATGTAGATACATTACCCATGATTTTATTTTTATGTATTTAAATACACAGTCACAGGACTGCATGTAAATTTTCCGTTTTCCAAAGTCCAAAGTACAGAACAAAGGAAGCTATGGTGTTTGAATGCCTGTATCAATAATAATTCTGTATAAGATATCCAAACACTTCATTACTTAAAATTGAAATCTCTTCAGAGACTGGAAAAGCATTTATTCTTACTGAGAGCTAAATCCCTACAATTTCAAAAATCAAGCAATTGCTAAGTAATTTGAATACCTCACAAAATCTTTAAAACCTATATTGGCACTATATTTTCACTCTGGAATAAAAGCAGTAAAATTGGCATTTACCAGATTTATGCCACAAAAATGTATCTCTCCACATATAGAGAATTATGTCAAATATCAGTCTCAGGCATAATGTTTGGAGGCAGAAATAGCTCAAGTGCAACAGAAATGAGTGGGTCTGACCTTATTCCCAGCTTTTCATTGGATCAAGCAGACAAAATACTCAGCTGGGTAAGTTTGAGGATCATGGGTATAGTATGAAATGCAAGGGATATACATTTATCAATTATTCCAGATACTTTGAAGAATAAATTTTTTCCTGTGTATCAGATTCCTTTATGAAACTTATGATGCACTTCTAAAATTTCATCTTAGGTCCCAAGTCTCATCCTTTTAAATAATTTTTCACATATCTGTGACCTGATATCCTGCTACGACCAGATGTTACCCTGAACAAAGTAGGTAGTAGGAAATGTGCTGCTCCTGGAAGAAAAATTCTGTGTTCAGCTCTGCAAAGGATTACAATTTGAATTCATCAAGGATTTTTGCACGTTGATAAAGACTTGTCCATGAACACAGAATTGTTGGATGAGAGCCTGTGTTCTTAGTTCTTGACATTAAGATTTCACAGTGACATTGAGATGTGTACAAGGTTATTAGAACAGTTTGTGTTTGTCAGTAGTAGTTTTTTTCTCTAATTATTCTTCATTGGCTCTGCAAAACTCAAAGGAAACACTTCTAGATTTTTATTTACAGTCTGATGAAGTTCTGAATATTATTTCTGTATCTGAAAATTTAACATTTCCAATGGAAAGCTGGTAATTCTATTTATTACTTTGTACATATCAAAATATTATTATCTATTCTTGTCTTTGAACAGTTAGAGGTCTCTCCTCCCTATTTGTCCTTGTTGTGTTGTCAAGAAAAACACTCCAGAACCCCCAGATCTTTTAGGCCTTTTTAAACTCTCACTTGCCATTTAAATTACTCAAACTTTGAAGTACATTTTATTTAAAAAACAGAGCACATTGAGGCACTATGTTTACCTTAAACACAGCTGGCAAATTCTTTCCTTTCTACCTTGTTTAACCCCAGCTAACTGGCACTGTGAAAAATGTCTGCCCATAAATGAATGTTTATTGAAATCATATTACACCCAGTAAAACTTTTAACCAAAGCAAAAGAAAAACTACATAGAATGATATGGCATCTTTTTCTGACAAAATCTTTATCTGCATTCTGTTTAAAAAATGTTGGTTAAGATTTTCCCACTAGGGAGCTCAAAAGTGATGAGATCAAAGTTATGAATCTAACTGAGAAAACAGAACCCAACATAAGAGCCTCTGAAAGACTAATTAAAACATCCATGCTTTCATAGAGTGAGCAGGGACATGACCTAAATGCTGCTAAACCCTGAAGGATTTTTTTCTGTGACATGAACCCTGGGTAGATCACATGCTTAAGTCCAAACTCTATAGACCTTATATAATTTTCCAGGCACCAGTTCTGAACCATGTGTCCAAATAATTAGGATAAGCTATCAGATATATGGAATGGATTGTTCCACCCTTACAATTGCAAAAACCTAACAGGAATTTGAATTATTGTGTGTGTTTCTGGTGCTTCATATTTCCTATACACTTAAATAAAGATAGCACTTTAAAATATTTTTTTTCATTATTGTTTTCAGGAGTCTAAAATTAGGCACCCATGAATTTTTCACAGCAAGAACACACAAAAAAAATCACAAATAACTGTATCACCATAGAAATGTCTCCCCTTCCCAAACCCCTCCAAAGCCCAATTTAAGGCTTAGAATATGTTCTGAAATTCACAAACCATAATTTGCATTGGCTTTTCCTGAAATTACATGTATATCTGCAAGGGCAGAAGCTGTATTGTTGTTTTAACATAGAAACAGGCTAAATTGATCTGGAACAACATAAATTGGGCCTAAGATAGACATAATAAATATTTTTGATCCATGACTGATGCACTAAAAGTATCTACTTGTGTTAGAGACTCAGTTTTCAAGTGGCAGGCCTGGTGGATTTCTGGAGCTTGTTAAATCTTCCAGTGTTCCCTAATTTTTGTATGCTACCTTTATACATGACGTAAGTTTGTGTATGGGGGGGGGGGGGGGGATTGGAATTTACCCTGCTGGATGTGTAAGCAAAGAACTGGTTTTGATCTTCTCAGAGGTGTTGCTTTGTAAGTGGTTTCTCACCATAAGATTTTTGGGGGATGTGAGAAAATTGTGTTTTAAGGCGAAGAGCTTTTATTCACCTGATCAGGAAAAGTTGGGTAGTGGTCACTGGTTTTTTTTTTTGGGGGGGGGGGGGGGGGGGGTGTTTAAGAGGATAGTGTTTCACTGAAAGGTATTTTTGTTAAATAGATGTGAGAAAAATTTAAGCTCTGTGCTTCAAGAGAGCAACAACTGATTTGCAGGGGCAGAAAAATGGCTTTTGCCAGTTGTGCATTTGGACATTTAGGAGGAGCCTAAGAACACACTGGAGATAAAGTGAAGAGGGCAGAACACAGTGTGCTTTTTTCCAACCAATTTTTGTACTGCTGAGTTTGGGCAATTGTCTAAGGGAATAAAGTCTAAAGTGCTGGAAGATAAACAAAGGGGCTCCTGAGGAATCAGACGACTGGCACATCTACTAAATGTGCAAAGGCAGTAATGTGAACTCTGTTGTCCTTCATTCCTTGCTCTCATGTTATTAAATTCTTGAATTATATTTTCATTAAAGGTGTATATATATCATGAAGAGTTGAGCCTTAAACAAATACAGCATTTGGCTAAACTAAAATCAAGAGTTTCCAGAAATATCCTATGGAAATTACAATACACTGAAAAGTAAAATCTATAGTCAAGGAGACAGGAGAGGAGATTTTTTTTGAGATCTTCCTTGAAGAATTAGGATAGTGTTGAAAATGTGGGCTCTAAGTCATATGATGCCTCTCATGCCATAATCTGGTAGTGAAAAAAATCTCAGGACCACATGATAGGATTTAGCACAGAGAAAATCTCAAATCTGTTGAAAATCCTTGAATAAGTTCCTAGAAACTGGTCTGTATCATTAGGAGGGTTTGAACTTTTAAGAAAGTTTAGGTACAAGAGACTAAGAATCCTGTCACACTTGGAATCTGCAAATGATTAGTTAGCCAAGAACTCTGAAAGAAAGAGTGGAAATGAAATGCTACATTTTATTTCTTATTTAGTTGCTTTGTTTTAGAAAAAACAACATTAGAAATATCCTGGGGAAAAAACCATTTAGTTATGAAGCAACGATTGTCCTGTGCTGCTTATAGAGTAAGAGAGGGTAATGAATGAAGCCTGCAGAACTAGGTAATAGCAGAATGACAATGATATGGAGGACCCTGGAGTGAGAGAGCAATTGTTAAAGGTCAGAAAAATGGGGCTGTAAAGAACTCATGACAAATTGCTGGACTTTTGTCGATTGAAATGGAGATAGCCAGAATTTTTTTAGAAATTGGTCTTGTCAAGATGCATGTATTTTTCTGGAGAATAGAAAGCATGGAAGATCTGTTGTTGTTATGTTCACTAAGATACAGCAAATAGCAGTCATGGTTTCTGTTGTGGTGGATTTGGAACGGGGATTTGACTTTCAGTCACACACGTACTGAATGTTACTGGGTGGCTGTGAGGAGTGGGCTCTCTCATTATTCGCCTGCTGTGGCTGTTCTGCTTTTCAGCCTGGAACAGGGTCTTTCACAACCTTGTAAGTACTAGCACCTGTTGCTGTGGTTTTTGCACTTTGGTTAAGTAAATATCTACTGGATGGTGAGTGACTGACCAAGCAACACTGACTTGCTATTAGCATTTTTTCATTCTCTCCAGTAATGAGTGGTTGGGAGAAATCAGAGAGACATTAAATCTTGTGTTTGTCCTGAGATAGAATGTGAAAAGCTTGTTAACTCTTGAGAATTTTCATGGGACAGGTAAATTACTTCTTTTTTCAAGTCCGTTCAATCCTGTGGTTTGATCTGCACATTCAAAAACTGAATTGCATGAGCAGATGAGTCAATTAAAAACGATGAAAAAAATGCTCTGTAAAGAAATATTTTGGTCTTTGCCAGATGCCTAAGCAAATCAGGCATCTGTGAACATAACTACCATGTACACTCAAAATTTCAAGTACAATGAAAATTTATTCTTAAACCTGCTTTTAAAGGAACATAGCAGAAGACTGAAAAAGGTTTCACAAACATTTCTTAAAATTCACTTGAAATAACCAAGTCTGTGAAATGAATCTGGCAATCTCACAAGTTTGGACTTCTCTGTATGAAATCACTTCTTTTGTCTATTTGGATAAGCAGTGAAAGGTAAGCCATTAACTCATTTAGTAGTAACCTGCATAACCTGATAACCATCAGACTCTTTGACCTTGAAGACAAACCTAATTGGCTGGACAAGACATTTTTTTGGCTCTCCCCGAATCCAAGTCTTTATTCCAGCCTGAAGATAACCTTCTATGCCAAAAAGAAAATTTCCCTTCCTTTTTTCAATAAGGAAGGACCAAGCATGAGGCCCATGATATGGACATCATTAAAACTAAGTTTTAGAGCTGACAGGGAGCTCTTCTATTGTTATTAGTAGCATACATTGGGGAGGGTGGGCTAGTGAAATGTCTCATCTTCTCCCAGAAGCATGTGAACTCAGCTGTTGAATGCATTTTGTCATGTTTAAGCATATGCTTAGTGCAGAAGTTAATTTGGTAGTATGTACCACTTCCCAATGAAGCTGTAAGAAGGTAAATCCCAATGTAGTTCTTCATTTCTGATTACACGGGAGAGGCATGACCTTCTTCCTTTCATTTTTACCTCTTCCACTCTCTTTAACCTTCCTGGCGAGAGGCAGCAAAGTGTCATATTAAAGGCACAGAGTTAAGCAACAGCATCATCCAAGGCATTAGAGCAGATTAATGCTTTATTTGACAAGTTTTATTGCTGGACATTTCCAAATATGTTTGGTTCTTCAGAACTGCATTGGAGAAGAACTTGGGCTACAATAACTTACTGTTACAAGCTTCTCCTGTCGAAACACAGGTTCACCTTCCTTATTTATATTTGGGTTTATTGAAACACAAGAGAAGAAATCTTTTTGTCACATGGAACGTTCTGCTCTGTTGTCACCATTCATCTCTGCAATCTTTATGTAGGTACCTCACTGCTAAGGAAAGCTCAGCAGATGTCAGACATGCTACAAGAAGTTCCTGTGATACTATCAGGTTGATTTGTCTTTCACATGTGTCTCCGAGATCCCAGCAGGCCAGAGTCTCAGTGGGTGAAAAGCAGACCAGAATTAGAATTATTTTAGCTGAAGTATTGTTCAGAAAATATTCCTGAATTTTAGCTCTTGATAGAGGAGTAAGCCCTGTGAACAGCAAAGCTGGTTCTAGAGAGAGTCTTTTATTTTCTTTAAACCATTACACCTTTTAACATTGCATGGCTTATGAAACACTTACGGTAGATGACAGTGCTTTACTCCTGCACTCAAGTTTTGCAAACCTTTTTTCATCTTCACATCTGCTCTTTTCTATCCTTCTTAGCCACCAGATAACATCTGCTAAATAAAATCTCTCTCAATGAGATTTAAAGGAACATTCTTGATAACGAACCAAGCGTTCCTGGAAAGAGGATATTATTGCCTAAAGTGCACACAGTGCTTGGATCATGGAGGTTTTTCATTCCTCCCTTTAAAGTAAATATTCAAAAGGGTCTGGTCATATTTCCATTTCTCTTTCTGCCCAGTAGGAGTGTAAGAAAGCAATGTTTCTGTGTGGGGTGCTTGTCTTAAGCCAAGTACTCAAGTTAACTCAAATAGAGATTGTGTAACACAAGCCAGAGGGATGCTGCAAGTTAAACATATCATCTGGTTGGATACAGACTAATCTTCACACAGACATGAACTTACCTCTATCATTTCCCTTATACACTTGTTCTAAAGCAGACCAGAATGCAAAGTGTCCCAAAATAACAACTTTTTTTAGGAGTGGCTGAGAGATCAACAAAAGATGAAGTATCAGACCTGGGTTGTCCTAGCAGAGGTTCATCCTGGTGTTCTTGGTACAGCTTCACAGGATGGGTCAAGCCCCAACCCCCTGCAGTTCATCCCCTCTTCTCCACCTCTATGGATCTAGTGCTAACTAGTTATACGAGAGCTTTCTCTTTTGCTGTAACTTCCAACACCAACATGCAGAATCTTGCTTTTATTAAAAAAAGTGTTTTTATTTCTATTTTTCTGTTCAAAACAAGCTTTTTTGGCATGAAGAGCAAAATCTGTTTCATCAAAGGGCAGCAGAGTATAATACAATCCATTCTCATAACAATGAGGGGAGGCAGAAGGTGGTGTTTAGATATGCTCGTAGCTTATTTGCTTTGTGTGCCACACATTCCTGTGGTTGATGGAATGCCAGCAATAGAAATAACACTACCTAAGAAATGAGGGGCTGCCTTTTATCTTGAGATCAGAAAAGTAGGGTTCATGCACTTTAGTCAGTTTTCAAAAGGCTTTTTACTTTGTGCATGAAGTGCAACTCTACCAGCTCTGCCATGATGATAAAAAAAATACTGCTTGATATGTGAGAGGACTGGGGCTTAAGAAGCATTTTACAAGATTACATGTACAATTGTTTGCATGGTTTGCAGAATATTTTTTCTGCCAAAAATGTCTGTTTGTCAAAAGTCCATTTATTTTTCAGTTTTGATAAGGCTGAAATCCTGCTGTAAGACTTATTGGAATAATATTTTATATCATTTACAATGAAACATACAGAAATTAAAGTCAATGCTACTTATTTAAACATATTTAAGCCATTTCCATGTCCTCCCCAAAATGTTAGCTCAGACTTATTCTAGATTCTCATAAGTCAGGTCCAGTCCATAAATGAGTGAGATTAATTTAGTCATCTCAAAGTAAAGGTCCCTTCATGTGTTTGAGATACTTTGCCCATGAGCAGTAAGAAAATGGGATGGTTCATTTGTTGTCTTCTGACAACATAATCCCAAGAGACTGAAAGCTGATATCAACTAGAAATGCATGCCTTGCTGTCTTAAATGTGAGAAAAACTATGTTGGAGAAAAGCATGAGATATGGTAAATGGTGAGAGGAAGCTGGTTTAAGGGAGAACTTATAAACAAATCCCCAGGTATGTCTGTTTAACACTGTTTTCAAATATTTATGTTTCAGTAAATTATAAAATCTCTAGAGGTAAGACTACTATGATGAACACAGATATCTTAACGATAGATGTTGGATGCATTTTGCATAGCCCTTGTTAGAGCCATAAATTCTGCCATTTGCAGGTAAGAAAGAAAGGCTTTCGGTCAGAACTTGGAAGACTCTTGGAGGTCTTCTCAGATAGCAGTGCAGATCCTCAGCTTCAAATAGCTATCACAATTTCCTATTGGCTTAAACAGAACAATAACTGGTAGGGAGATGTATTTGCAGAACAGAAATAACTGCAGAATGGAAACAGGCAAACACATAGTCATTACTCTGCCTTGCCCTGATCACCAAACATAAGGTGATGTTTGGACAAAATAGGAGGCATTGCTTCTCTGTGTAAATATCTTGATCATGACAGAGACTGATAATGTATCTTGTAGGTAACAGAAGGGGAAGGAAAAGAAGGACAAGTAAGAACCCTGGATTTCATTCCAGTGGAGTCTGTGTTTCTCTATCGATAGAGAATGCCTAGAATATTCTCCCTATGTGAAAACTGGGCTTTGAGACTGACCCAAGCTGCAGACTATCCACTAAGATAAAGTTTTTAATTGCAGGTCAGCAAAATTATGCTCTAAATCATAGCAGGGGTGTGCTTCTTGACATGTATCTGTGGCCTGCCATCTATTGAGGACTCTGATGCTTGCTGTGGGTCTTATGCCCACCCTTTTGAAACCATCTTTGGAAGTGAGCAAAGTCCGTCTGATATAACATCAGCTTGGATGCTTTGGGATTTTGTCTTCAGTAAACATTTAGAATCATACACATTAAAGTGTTCTCACTATATATAGCACCAGTGAATTTTCTTACTCTAGATGTCAAGAAATGAACCACAAGTCAACAGCTTTTGCAGAACTCAGAAAGAGTTTTCTTGACAAAAGGGGGAAAATGGACTCATAGGGGATAAAGTCATTCTTTGCTCTTGTATCTTGAAAGTGGGTGCCCCTTCTAAAATGATGCCACATCTCATCTTCTATAAACCAGACTGCTGACACTGGAGAAGGATGTTGTTTTTGTCATATGACATCTCACTCTGCTAACCTCTGAGCATAGCAACCAGAATCTTTCTTATTAATTTCCAGTGAGGTTTGCAACACAGATGAAACGTTGACCTCAACAAGTAAAGGTGTCTGGAATTTCAATGTACCACTTTCTGAACAATTATGGGAAATATTTACTGGAAAATGCTTCTGCCTTTCTGAGAGTTCAAAGAGGGGATGTGAAGTTCCTGAAATCTGTGTGAGAAATGAGATTAATAACCATTTTCAGTTTGGGTCAATTGACATAGAATAGCTTTCATTCAGTTTGTAGATTGGTTATTATTTTTGGTAAAAAGCCAAAAGGAAACTACTCACTACTGAGAGTACAGGATGTTGGTCAGAGGCATAACTTCTTACAAGTTTAATCGTGGATGGATATGGGGTTGGGAGGGAGAGATCATTATAGGCATATACTTTTATCAAGCATTTTATCAAGTGTTATTGGAAGCAGCATAGAGCTTTTCCCTTCAGTGTTTCACCCGCTTCTGTCAGTGTGCAGTCCTTGCCAGAGGACACCTTCATCTTTTCTAGGAAATGCATCATGCAGATGACTAACAGGTTCCAGAACCACTTACAATTGAGTAGCAGGCAATTGAGTATCTGTTACACTGTGAGTAATCCTGTAGCTGTGTAATCACTCATGAAGAGATAAAAAATAACTTTAAAAATGGAAAAGTCATTCTTATTTTTAGAGTTTGATTCTGTCATTTCTACACATCCAGTTGTATGTTTCAACATATGCTGTTACAGAATAGTTTACTACAAATCACAGAGCAATGACTCTGCAAAGTTATATATATATAAAGCATATAAATGCTGCTGCCATTATACAGAATAGAAATATTAATAAGTAATATGAGTTAACTGGATTAAAGGATTTCAGGGAGACTGCTCCACTCAATAAGCAACTGGAGCAGAAGAAAGGAGTCTTTGCAACCTGTGTTTTAGTTGACTATTTACATGGAAAAATGTAAATTCTGTGTGGTTTTATAACTAACACTATTCATGTGGATAAACTTTTCCTTATCTATCTAGCCTATCCTCACACATTGACCATTAATGTTCTTTTGTAAAGAGTGGTCGCTTTCTGTTTATTGTACTCATCAGATAGCAAGTGTTGTGTAAAACCTGCCAAGCTGGAGTTTGTCCAAAACATCTTTTTGGGAGGAATGTTGATGTATCCGTACCATTCCCCTACAGAGTTCAAAGTTGTCCAGAAACAGATTTCGCATCATTAAGTGGTGATTGCTCATGTGTTGGGTGCATGATTGATCACAAGGCAAATACATGGGAGATTTGCTCAATTAGGAGTCATATCATTTGATCCTGGTATCTTAGGATTTATGTTTGCAAGGCTATGAAAGACTCATTAACTTTCTCCTTGGCTCCTAAAGAAAAAGTTGTTGCATTTCTTTGGCTCAGGTTATCTTTGGAAGGAAGGCACTGTCATAGCTCTTAATCAGAAGCCTGCCAGATATTAAGCCTGTGATATGTAGCTCTATTTTTAAGTATTCATCCAAGGAAATTCCTTCTCTTTCTAAATTTAAAATTTGACAGCAGTTTAACAGAGAATATGCTGGATATCCTCAAACACACATCATATATTTTTCCTACTTTTTCCGCCTGCTACTCAGGTCATCCAGTTTTAGTTTCCCAAATTCTTCCTTTTCCATTTGCGATCCTCCAAAAGAAATTCAGTTCAACATTCAGATCATGTCTTCTGTTGCTTTAGATGGCTTAGTGACCAAACAGTGTGATTTCAGATAACTTCTCTTATGGCCACCTTTATATTGTTGAATGCAGTTATTTCTCCTTTCATACCTGCTTTAGAAAATTAACAGTAAGTGAAAGCAAATTATCATAATGCAGGGGTTAGAATATGTACACACAGTGTTGAGACATGCATAAAAAAATCAAACTGGAGTAATCATATTTTATCACCCTTTTCTCTTCCACCTTCTATTATTCTCTATTCAGTATCTGTGCATTTTTATCTCTGTGAGTTCTCCTTCTTCTGTATTGTTATTCTCATGTGTGTTGCTTGACCCTGCAAAAGCTGGCAAATTGTGCTCAGAAAGTGGAATTTCAAAGCTGCTTTCTATATACCTCCACATTTTTTATCTGAATTTCTGCAAATACAACCTTTCTCAGAGGCCTTCTATTCCTTCCTGGTAGCTGCCTGGAAAATATTGTGAGAATCCTCTTTTTCACTGTATTTCCAAGACTTCTGTCTTGAATTAGAAGTGACAATATGTGTGAGAAAAAGTAAAAAGTCTTTGAAATGTTTTTTAGACATCATATATGACATTTCCTTTCCAACTTGTGTTCAACTCACACTTTCAATTGTTCTTGTGTTCCAAACCATTTAGTCAGATATCTGAACATTCTGTCTTCCTTTTCTCCTTTGTCACAAATACATAAAATCTTTTAAGTTGTTTTTTTTTTTTTTTCTCTCTTTTCTATCTTCCACCTGTCATTCATAAAATTCTCTTTTTTCTTTTTCCTGGTCTTGCCTCAATGTTGATCTCCTTTTTAAATTCTAGATCTCCTTCTCAAGGATTTAAATTCTTTTTTCTTTTTCTCCTTATATATCCTGTAGTCTTTCTTATGTTGGGTTTCTGCATCTCTTTATCTCCCTCTTGTTGTTTTTGCCTGGCTGATCATACTTGGATTTACTCACAGAGAAAGTATAAAACATTTGCTCCCATTTTTATTGTTCTTTTTTTTTTTCTTTGGTCCTCATCTTGTGTAATTTCTAATATAAATTCTGTTTTCATGTGATATGCATTAAAGAATGACTGCCTTCATGAAAGCCAGGTCTAAATAAACACAACTCTTTCCTACAAACCTTAATAGGGAACCATCCCAGGTGTTCCATAGCACAAAATTGTAGTTCTAGAATTTCAGTGTTATAGCTGTAGGCACTGAAAGGCAGTATGAGGAAATCCAGGCAGAGATATAGAGATTAAGGGATAAATGGAGAAAGCTACAAGGCAAGTGAGGAAGCAATTAAATTAATAAGGAACACTGCTTTTCCTATTCAGGTGCCTGGTTGTTGCTCAAAGCTTCAAAATAAAATTACCAGAGCAGCCAAAGTCTACATGAATATGAGAAGGCTATTTGTTTAATTCCTCATCAGCCACATAGATGTATCACTGCTGAGACTGTGTGTCCCCATTTACATCACCGGATGCAGAAAGCACTCCAGGCAACAGGGCACAGATGTGTTCCAATTCTCTGTCCAACCCTATCTCCCCTTCCCCCTCTTCTCCCCTTCCTTCTTTATTCTATATCCAACACTAGCCTCAAGCACCAGACTAATAACATGAGGAGAATATTTTCTTGCCACATGGTAAACTCTGTAAAAAAAAAATCTGTAAGTATCTGTTAACTTTCTAATTTGTGGTTTGCTGTGTATTTTGGTTCCTTGTGACAGTTTAGTCACAGTTAGATCTAACACAGACTGGAACAAAATGTTGTGTAGTATGTATATATGTATAGATATATGATCTGTTAACATGTATTGCACTGTGGTAGTCAGTTGGATGTTACCCTACTGAGTTTCTTTTCCCCCGATCTCTACCCAATACATGAAGTCTCAGATAATTTGACAGAAGCAGAATCCATCTCTCAAATTTTTCCCTTCAGTCCTTTGTGGCTATTTAGCATTCTTTAATATTTTACCTCAGCAGCAGTGAAAACCTATGACTCTACCTGCTATTTCCTCTTACTTTCATTAATTCCAGACAATTACAGTGTTTGTTTAATTACATAGCACAAGAAATCATGCTAGTCAATTCTGTTTACACCCAACTGGGATTCCTCATGGTGCATGGATATTGTAGTTGGTGAAAAATGAGGAGAGACAGAAGTGATGAAATTAATTTGATAATTCACTATCCTAGAAGCATGCCCAGGCTGAAAATTCATCTGCAGACTCCTGTCCAACCTGAAAAGCTTGGGTCTGAGATCCAATCTGAAACCTTTCTCTCAAGGAGGCTGTTAAACTACTGAAAAGGGCTCTAGAGGGTCTGAGCTCTTTAATGTTTATATTTACTTTTAGGTGCTTTTAAAAAGGAATTGTTCTCATCCTTCTTACTGTAACTACATCATTACATTGCCACACACTGTTCTCTTTTGCTGAAAAATGAATTACAGAAGTGGGACAGGTAAGATTAGCAGAAAAACAAAAGAGGAAGAAAACAAGCATATATAACTGACCCACAGCCCTCCACATCTACAGTCCATGAAATCTCTGCACAAAAATTTACCTGTTTATTTTTTTTGATCCACAGACATTGGTCCTAACCTTTCAGGATACAAGAAGTTATAGTCCAAAATATAAATATATATTTCCAAAGTCCTCCAGTGAGTACTAAAATATTTTTGCTTCCTAATATAAGTAAAAAAAGTTCTGATTTATGTGTACTGATGTAATTTCAGTAGATTGACAGAAAGATTTGTCAATACAGCACTGCCTCATAGCCAGAGTCTGATAAAAGCTCATGAATTAAAATTTATACTTAAGTGATATAGGGTGCAGCTCACTGTGGAATTACCCTGGCAATATATTTCATTTAAAATTCAGCACTTTGTAATTAATTTGACAGCTGCATTTACTCTGCAGATCCTACAATACCATTGGAACAGGTTGAGGCCACATCATCACATCTGTGATTTCCAATGAAAAATTGGATACCTATAATCTGGAGAGAGAGGGGGCACTTTTATATACATAATACATACATATAATTATTTAGAGCAACAAGCGCCTTTGAAACAACAAAGAGGAAACAACAGTTTTCAGCCACTTCTCTTTCTTACAAACTTATTTCTCTTTATCTGGAAAGCACACCAGTAAGCTGCAGACATGCTCACATAATCTTAGTATTGGCAGAAGTACAGTATTGCCAAGGGGGCACATTCAGAGGTAAATTGCTTTCACTCTTAATGGAAAAAAACCCCATGATATTGCAAAGCCTTTTGAAAAAGAAACAACACCAAAGTGAAGCAAAATCCCTTTACATATGCATTGGAATCATTCCTAAGTGCATAAAGAAGCTCAGGTGATTTTCAGTCAGACCCAAAAGTTATATCAAAGTGTGAATAAATGACTATGTGGACTTCTTTTCAATTTGAAAAATGATCTCTGCACCACAAAATAATATATAATATATACCAGAATACTCTCCTGATGTCATCTTTGTGATGAATGAATATCATGGTGTAGGAGGAATCTTGTTTTGTTCCTATTTCATCTTCCATGCTTGTAGATTTATATTGAGATAAAAAATGAAACTCTGACGCACTTGCTGTTAAGCAGTTTTTGAGAGATACACTCTGTTCACTAGCACTGATCAAAGACATCAGCAATTTGTGGGATAAAATTGTAGCTACATCTGGGCAAAATCTGATGGAGGGTGGAGAGAGGGGCTCTGTTATCTTCCTCCATTCCTACTGCACCACTTTGCAGACAGACTAAAGACTGCCAGTGCAGTGTGGTGTGTTTAAATGCAACAAGTGCCGTGTGCTCCAAGGGGTAGGATCCAGCCTGCTCGTACAGGACAACTGTCTGCATGCATGCAGTGAATTTTGGCTTTGAGGGTATCTGTGAGGCCAAAAGTAGGGAGCCTGGGTAAGTGAAGAGCTGCATGGATCCATTGTCTCTCCAGCATCTGTACAAAATTTTACAAACACCTTCCAAAAACAGCTTCATGTAAAAGGCAGAGAGGTAGGTTACCCAAAGCAAAGGCAAATCCTGAAAAGCAATCCAGTACTGTATTACTGGGAACATCTTTAACCCATGCAGAGCACATAGTTGCAAGAAATTTTTCCATTGCTCGCCTCCTTCCACATTTTTAAGTACCTTTTACCTGCACATGTGAAGGAAAAATGATTCCACCCTGCTACATTGCAGTACATACAGTAAAGCTCTGATTTCTTAAAGGAAGCCTCAAAAGCAATCTCAGCAACCATAAAAGTTTTCTGACCCAGACAAGTGTGGATGGTTCAGAACATGTGGTTTTCACTTTTCCCGTGATTACCATATCAGAAGACAGGGTCAATATATTACCTTCCTAAGATTATACTTTTCTCTGAGTGTATCTTACCTGATGTGAGACAACTTGTTTTACACAACTTGTATACAGACTAGTGATGTTCCTAAAGATTAGACAACCATCACACTATGGGGAATAATCATGGCTTTTTGCTTCACTCTACTATTGTGGTAGTCAGGAAAAAACAGGTCTGAGTTTTTTCTAGGAGGAAAACTGCATATCCAGATACAAGACTTCATGCTTGTGAGGCTAGGTGAAGTTAGAAGAAAAGAAAAGAAATGAAGAGGTGGGAAGATAGATGTAGGACTCCTTTCCCAGATTCAAATGATGATGAGTGTTCTTATCTATGTTTGCATCACTTTTAGGAACTGAAATGAAGTATTTGTGACTTCTACTGATGTTACGGGGACATCCTTGAAAAAGGGCAGCATTGGCAGAGTGTTATCAGTGTGTTCTCAAGCTTTAACTCAATAACACAGAGAGAAATGCTAAGGCCCTTGACTTCCAGATAATCCAGATGATTTTTTTTTTCCTTTTTGGCAGTCTCACAGAAAGACAGGAAAGGAAGTTTTACAATATCAACAAGGCTGTATGTGTTCATCGGCATAGGAGTCTTTGGTGATAAAAGGTTGTAAATATCCAGACTCAGGATTTCCTTCTTTTTTCTTTTCTATTTTATTTTCATAATATATATTATCTCATTTATCTCACTTTGACTATATCTTTTTAATAGATGCCCTGAAAACCCTTGCAGATGTTAGATTTGAAAGAATATATGTGTAACTATCTGCAGCATGTATATTTGGTATACCTCCCATGCTTTTTTTCTAGAAGAAGATTCCAAATCTTCCAAATATTTTGAAGTATCTCAACAACCTCCAAAAACAGCAAGGAAATGATAGCATGGAAAAAAGATGCTTTCTCTCCAGAGTTTTCAGAATGATCACCAGTTCTTGTCAACTATTTTAAAAGTGGGAAGGATATAATTTTGTCTGACAATGATAACATGAACAGTTGGAAGAACAAAAGACATATCAGTGCTTCAGCACACCTCCCTTACTCACAGCACTAAAACCAAGTGCTGTGATTCACGTATCACATACAAAATACCTGAGATGAACTCCTCCAATTTAATTTCCCCAGAGGCTTTGGTCTATACCAATTACTTAGCATTCCCTCCCTTAACAGATCCAACTGAAGCAAACCTGTGGGCTGAGGCAGCAATCAAAACCTTCTGGTGAATTGCCCAGTTCACCTCTTTCAGCCAAGATGTACTTTACATCCAGGACACTAAGCCTGTTTTTAATGGCTAATATCAGCATCATTACTGAAAGTCCTTGATGGAGAGACCAGGGGCCCTAGAGTTCACCAAAACCTTCCCAAAACTTTCAGGAGGCAAAGGCACAAGGAAGGTGTTTTGCCCACCTTGTAAAAGGTGGGGAAGTGAAGAAGCTCATGGAACCATTTTCTTAGTGAAGAAATTCATAGGACCACTTACTTTTGTTTCTGCTCCAAATCAGCAAGTGCCCCTGCAGCCTGAGTGCCCTGTATGTGACCTGAAACAAGTAATTTAATCCGTCTGTGCTTTACTTCCACAACTATAAACTGGAGATAATCCTTCTCCACTTCTCCAGGCAGCCTGAAAGATAAATTCGTTAATTCTTGGGAGCTGCTCAATTCTTTGACAAATTGGGCTCTCTGCATGCAAGCACTTACAAAAAATTTCTACTCCTGAAGCAGCCCTTCTTCTATCTGACAGCTGAAAGATGTAGGTTTGAACATACTAATCCACTAGGCCTTAAGACTTTAATCCTCCAAAGTCACCCTAGTGATTATTATGCCCGGTTGATCATCAGAACTGAACAAACAAATGCTGAATAAAGCCAGCCTGCCAAAAGATTTCACTTCAGACATTTAGGTTTTGTTGGGGTTCTCCTCCTTCCCACATTGGGCTTTCTGAAGAAAAAGGAAACAAGATGATTGAATATGAAGACATCTGCCAGACTTGGCAAAGAGAAGGAAAGAAGAGAAGAGCATTTGAGGACAGAGAAAAATGTGATAACAATGGTCTTGGTCAGGTCCATTAAAATATTCTGCATCTTCACTGGAAGCAAGCTCCAGGACAAGGCTGGTGTGTGGGTAACATTGGTTGTCACAGTATACATACAGCAGTCACTAGAATCATGTTGGTGTTGTGTTGCTCTCTACTTCTAATTCTTTTACCATTTACTTTGAACTAAGTTTGCCTCACTGTCCTGAAGAGATGAACAGAGGAAAATGCTTTAAAAATAGACAATGGGAATTTTATGCCTATGGAGAAAATAGTACTATGGGATGGACAGGCCTTTGAGTCAGTCCTGTTTGATCCACAGTGGTGCAATGAGATTTAGATGAATTGCATGAGCCATACTGCCTCTCTGATAATTGTGAACATAAAAAGGCCATAAAGGACAATTGATTTCCTTCATCTCTGCATATATCTTCCCCTACATTATCTTCCCAGATATTGCTGGTGATTTATATAAATCTCATCACTCACTTTTATATGTCTATTAATTAGGACCAAATTACACAGTTTTATAATTGAAAAGCAAATATTTTAAAACATAAATCTTTGGAAATAAAATGCTATTATTCAGGAGAAAACATTTTTTAGCAACCAGTTGAGCACTCAGAAAATACAAATCACCATGTATGTTTCAGGCTAGGGCTAAGTTAGCAAGCATTCCTTGTGTTGAAAAAACTTTATCTTCCACCCTGATACCTCCAAGGACTTGTACTCATCTGTTGCTTTTAACTTGTCAGTTACACTTTGAGGTTCAAACACTAAAATTACATTTACGAGTGGATCCAAGGTTTACGAGTTTGGTGTGGTTCTAATCAGCAACATGCTATTCAAGTACTATTTATGAGAATTTGTTGATACAGAAAATGGAACTGGAAATATAGCAAAAACACACTCAGTCTGGTATGGAAGCAACTTCCAAGAAGCTATTTTTGTGCAATTTCCACTTCTTGTCTTGGCCTTAAACAGGAAGCAGTAAAAATCATAACAGTAACTGCGTTTAAGTTCTCAAGTTTTCTAAGACCTTGCAAACAAGTTTCTAACAGCATAGATTCTGGTAGCTTCTTATTAAATTTAAATAAATTTTACCCTCCTCATTTTGTGCTTTCCTTACCAAGAATACCTGTACACTCTCAGGTTTTTAGCAGAAAGACTTTTTAGAAGCCAAAGACTACATTTTTGTCAGTGACAAACCTTTGGCAGCAAAGAATTTCTACTGGTTCTTCAGAGTTGGAGAATTTGGCTGAGAAGTCATTTTCTAAATGTTATGCCAACATTTAACTACACAAATCATGTTCTTGCTATTGTCCTGAAGTACCAAATAATTGTAGAGCAAATTAATCTCCTCATTTGTAAGTGCTTAGGATTTTAATTCAGCATGGATACTCAGACCAGTACAAGGAACTCTGCGCTGTCCTTCAAATAAACATTTAGTCCCAGCGAATGCCAGTAGCACCATGGATGTTACATGTTTGCCTTATCTGTGCTTGGCTGATAATAAAGGAACAGACATCTAGCAAGCATAATAGTTGTTGTGGAGAGGGGAAAAAAAAAGCTGCCACTTTCCTTTGGTCAGATAAAAGAAAAGAATTTTAAAAAGCATCTTGCTTCTGAAATCATTAGCAGGAAAAAAAAAGTAAAAAAACCCCACTTTTCACCTTTTGCATCCCTCCAATCACTCAGCATGTTCTACTTGTTTTATTGGAGAAATCATTTTATCAGCTAATTGTGTTTAGAACAATAGCTGATGGACCACATGGGAAGCTGAGCAACATGTTCATTGCCCTTGTGCCTGCTCAGGATGTCCACCACGTGCAGACAACCTTGCAAGCCTTCCCAATAGAGGGGATTTCTGTCCCTGACCTTTGCAGATGTCATGCTGGGCTATTTTTTTGGTGAGGTTAATTTAGGATATAAATCGGAAAGGAACTTGTTACCGTGCAGGAAGAAACACACAGTACAATCTTTGTGGAAGTTTTATCTGTGGTCCATATCTCAAAGTCATAAAAAAGAATCTGACTGATATGCATGGGAATTAAATCAGATCCTTAAAAAAAAAATTACAGCAATCTCTTCTTTTTCTTTTATTCTTCATGCTTTTTCCTCTTCTCTTGCAAGTGAATTAGGATTCTTTAAGTGTCTTCTCCTTACTGCTCCTTTACTTAGTTCAAAGGTATGTGCTGATTTGTGTTTTATTTAGCATTATTTATATAATAGTTTCTTTATTAAGAAACACTGTCCTAAATATGATTGTATGGTAGATAAATGAATTTAAACAGCCAATGCTGGCATAGTTTTACAAACAAAGATAGCTGTATCTTGTTGAAAAGCATCTCAGAAAAGTTGGCTGAGAAAGGGCCCTAAGAAGGGGAGTTATCCTTGTCCCTTTCTCTGCTTTTAAATATTTACTCCAAGACATTGTGGATAGATTACAATGATGAAAATATATCTGTCTCACAGTACCATTATCTTAGTTAATTGAAGAATATGCAAAGTTTGAAAGTAATGTTTATTGTGTACTCTTTGCTGCGAGGAGCCACTGATACCTGTAAGTTCATGCACACATACGTGTGTATCTATATATATACACATACATGCACACAATTATTTGGTTTTTGATGTTAAAACAAGGTGCTCTACTCCTTGGGAAAGGAAGCTTCCTCCAGATGTGCACTTTTCATGACAGAAGTCTAGAGGATGGGGCAGAGTGGGGATGGGAGCAGTGCTGTTTGGCATCTGCTTTCTGCACAGCTGAACAAGAGTATTTCTCAATGCAATGGCACAACAGTGCATTTCAGAAATAGTAAAAAATATACAGTGAGGACATTTCCACTGGGATCTGAGAGATCAGCACAGAGAAGTGAGAAAACTTTATACAGTTCAGGTCTGAAGTAAGCCTTTAATTACCAAAGCTTTTTAGATTAGTCTTATTTTTCTGGAGAAATGAGTGCATACCACTGCTAGACTGGAAAAAAATCTCCACACTTCTGTAAAGGGATATGATCTGTGTCTTTTCTAACATCTCTGTTACACTATCAGCCCTCTCTTAAGGAAAACCAGCCATTGGAAATCTGCCAAATCTCAAATAAACTAGCTCAAAAGAAGCAGTGGTCAATTAACCGGCAAAAATATTTTGCTGTTACAGAGTTTCATTTTGACCTTCGCACACTGTTTAATTTTCCTCCTTGTTTCTCAGTGAAGGTGAGGAAGTAATCTTTTAATCATATTCTGGATCAACTCAAAGTAAAACCCCTGAGTCTTACAGCATGCTATTTGTTACTCAGTAATGTAAGCATTACTAGCTTCTTTTCTTAGTTTTGTTTACCCTTTCTGAAGGAAAGGTAACAGAGCTAGAAAGAGATAGCAGTAATGGTCTCAGTAATATTCTATAAAGAGATAATATCATCTGCTACTTTTTCAAGGCATTAATTTGTATATACATTTAAAACTGATGTTTAGTCCCTAAGTGCTTTTGTCTTGTAGGAATTCATGTCTAATATGTTACCTACCAAGAACATGAAATCCATATCAACATCACTGCTTTTCTGGTCATAATCCCTCTTATAAATAAGGTATACGCTTAAATGAATAACTGTGCATTTCTCTGTGCTAAACTGCTTATTGTACAACTGAACCCACTTCATCAAGTTAGTTTGATTGCTAAATGCCACTGGTATGAAGAAATGTGAACTCTCCAGAATCATGCAGGGTAAAATTCATCTTCTCATACTTAATCTGATTAAAAATGGGCCATCCAGGCTGCATTAGCCGCCTAGACTCAAGAGGTAGAAGCAAGCCTTTCCCAAAAATAAATCATGTTTACGACTGATGGGATAAATCACAATATGCAAATGCCTGGGTTTTTTATCATTGTGTGCTAAGGTAGATGATGTGATCTGCTTGGACTTAATTTCTGACTTCAAAGGGATAAAATGGATCAGAAAATCCCAGTTTTAAAAATTCTACCCTTATCCATTACAATTTTTCTGACAGTTTGTTTTTCTGAACTATGCCATGAACTTCTTCTCTTTCTCTCCTCCCCTGCAGGTAATAATACTTATGAAGCAGTAATTTTAGATATTTTAACAAGATCAGTGATACTGCATTGCAATGCCAAGACCAATATTCATGTGGAGATGCTATGTTTTTTCTTCTGGTAACATGCCCTTTTTGTTTCTCTGTAGTTTCTTGGAATATGGTATTTTTTTCTCTATTTTTACAAAATGTAAAGTGAAGTTTATGTTTATGAACAGAATCTTGGAAACCAGAGATATTTTTCTCAGAAGAAGTCCAGTAAGAGCACCAAGAGGACAAATGAACATTTTTCTGACAGTAACCCTGAAGAATCCCACACTCTTGGCAGAGTGAACAGTTCTGGCTTTTGCAGTGGACAGCCTTCAGGTGGATCACCAGTGAGATGCATCTTTGAGAGCTGGAATTGAGCAGATTCTATCTGTATTTCTCTCAAAAATTGCAACCTCTAGCAGAAGACAGAAAAGATCTTTAATCAGTGGTGGTCTGGGCCAGATGTGAAGATATTACCAGTGTTAAAGAGGCTTGCTTTCCCACTTGGTTTTTGCATCCTGAAGATTTCAACCAAAAATCTCAGATTACACAAAACACAAAATCTAGGCCAAAATCTTTCCACTTACAACTAGGCAAACCTCATTGATTTCCTAGCCAAAACCTGGTGTTGTGCAACTGAAACCCTGAGACTCTAGGAACAGAGAAAACAGGAAGATCATATATTTATGCACAGACCACTGATTTCCTAGTTTTATACTCCAAGACTATAAGAAAATAACAATGCCATCCAAGTCCCTTTGGTTGTGAATGCACTATCAATTGGATATCACATATATATTTTAGATCTTTTGTAGGGAAGCATAACTTTTTTAAACTGTGTTTTTAAACGCTACACTCAAATAGCTTCTGTAGAAGTAATAATGAGTTGGGTCTGAATTTGATCGAGACTTTGGGATTTTTTTCAAGGAAAACTGATACTGTGCTTAAAGTAATCCGCTGGTATCCTGTCACAAAATTTCAAGTTTCTCCTATGGAACATTTTTAGTCATTTAGTTGCAGAGGGAAACTTAACAGAGGGAGTTAGGATGCTGTAACAGTACAGTAGAACCTATGAGGCAATCTCCCAGCTTCAGAAGTAGTACTAATTATGATGAGCTACCTCACTTTTACAGGCAGTTGTATTAAACATCTCTTACTGGAAGGCATTCTTCACTGGGATACTCAGCAGTCATGGCCTGGAAGTGGGATGTTTCAAAAAGCCTGTAGGAAGTGCTTAGATTTGAAATTTCCTCTCCAGACTGAGTCGACTACATGCTTCAATGCCATAGTTAAGCAGGATTTATAAGGATTTGGCCTTCACAATCTGAAATTTATCTGTCTTCAGTTTATCTGTCTCAGCTACAGTTTTCTATCAAGGCTGTTTATGTATTCTGCACCATATCACTGCTGGAAAAATCAAATGCATTCTACAGAGCAGAAAGTCTCTTCCCTATCTGCAAGCACAGGGACTAGAAATTCTGCCTTTCTAATTGCAATTTGTTCTGGCTTGCCTTGGAGATATGAGCAGTGTTTTCATACAGAAAATCTCATATAATTTTAGTATTGTCGCTCTCTTGGTATCTCGTACTGGAGAGTCAAAGCTCCTAGAGCTGAGGAGCAGGAAGAGACCAGAGAAGCAAGGTGCTGAAGGTGTTTTCCACTTACCACCTACCATCCCTGCCATCCTTTTGAGTGGAAGTAGCCATACAGGTAGTCAGCCTAGAATAGAGAGAGGTACTCCTGATCCATTCATAATATTAGGCTCACATAATGGTTTGGGTTAGAAGGGACCTTAAAGATCATCTTTTTTCCAACCCCCCTGCCATGAGTCGACCAGGCTGCTCAGCACTCCATCTACACTGGCCTTGAACGCTTCTGGGCTGGGGTGTCCACAGCTTCTCTGGGCAACCTGTTCCAGTGCCTCACCACCCTTTGTAAGAAAGAATTTCTCTCTCATATCTAACCTAAATCTACCCTCTTTCAGTTTAAATCCATTACCCCTTGTCCTACCACTACAGGGCTTTGTAAAAGTCCCTGTCCAGCTCTCTTGCAAGCCCCCTTTATGTACTGGAAGGCTGCTACAAGGTCTTCCTGGAACATTCTCTTTTCCAGGCTGATCAACCCCAAATCTGTCAACCTGTCTTCATAGGACAGGTGCTCCAGTCATCTGATCATCTTTGTGGCCCTTCTCTGGACCCACTCCAGCAGATCCATGTCCTTTTTATGCTAGAGGCCTCAGAGCTGGATGCAGTACTCCAAGTGGGGTCTCACAAGGCAGAGTAGGAGGGAAGAATCCCCTCAACTGGCTGGCCATGCAGATTTGGATGTAGCCTAGGATGTTGTTGGCTTTCTGGACTGCCAGTACACATTGCCAGCTCGGGTTGAGCTTCCCATCAAGCAATACTCCCAATTCCTTCTCTCCAGGGCTGATGTCAATCCATTCTTCACCAACCCTGTTTGATATCTGGGTTTGCCCTCATGCAGTTGCAGGACCTTCATTCAGTAGACAGGGCACTAGGTAGAAATTTTTCTTGCCTGAAAAAACAGTTTCCTGAAGTGTTAGACAAGATTATTCTAAATCTTTTTGCTCGATCTTGGGTCTCACACTAATGGCATTTAGGCACACAATTCATGTGCTGAACTCTACTCTGAAGTAGATGCTGTTTGTGAACACCTAGACATCTTGTTGCCCATGGCTGTGGTGCATTCAGCTTAGTGACTGAGTTGGTCCTTTCCAATCCTATGTTCCTAAAATAGCTTGTCATCATAGGAGCAGGATTTTCCTTCTTTCATACCTTTTTTGTGGTGCTCTAGGGTTTTCCATAGTACACACTCTTTGCATATTTACATCATCTCTGGGATGAAGCTTAAGTCATAGCTGGTGCCTGAGGCATTACCAAAATGTAAATAAAAAGATGATCCTGACATTTCCTGGAAATCTCTTCTCAATATCTGAGTGCACAAGTAATGCTCAATTCACTTTATATCACAGCACAGCCTGATACGTACGAGCCTTGACAAGCTCAGTTCTTGTCATGCAACCTGAATCTTTGAACAGACCTGAGGTCTTCACCCCTACACTAGCCCATCCCCATGAAAAGTGTTCCACATCATTAAAGGCTCAGCAAAAACAATAAACTGTCTTGCTCCCAGCCTTATCTCATGGACATCAGAAGATGAAAGCAGAGGAATTCCTCCAACATCAGGTAACCTTCCCTGTGTGGGAGGATGCGAGTGACCAAGGTCTCTCCGCACACACGGCAACAGGAAGAAAACTCAGCAAGTACAGCCCTCCTGGCCCAGCCAAGCACAGAGAACATGAGCCATGAATTAAGATGCCAGTCAATGCTGCCTCCCTTTAATGTCACGCAAGACAGGAGACATCAGCCACAGGTATGCAAACATGAAAGTCAAATGCTATCAATCACAAGGGAGCAGCTGCCTCTGCAAACCAGATAGAGCGTGGGTTTCCATTTGACTAAAACAAATACAATCTGAGAGAAAAGAAATAACTGAAGATGTACCTAAGTCACAGCTGATCTCCTCACTATGAAAGATAGGAGAGAAAACAGAGAAAAATGGCAGATACACATTTGATCAAGATTAATTATTACAACAAAGACGCTTGTAGGAAAAGGAAGAATATTTTTTTTTCTTGCCTTTCTTAAGTTTCTCTGAGACTTTATTCACATAGAAATAAGTATACTTTCTGAAAAGCTCCACACATTTGCTCTGCAGATGTAGCTTTCATTTTTATTATCACTTCAGATGGGTTTGTATGAATGCCTTTGTTGTAAGCATTAAGACCTAGATCACGTCGTTAGCCAGGGTTAGGAAATATGGATCACTCACTTTTGGTGACTGTCCTGGGGCCTCCTGGATCTGCAGTGTAGATGTGGAGGGTTTCACAAACACTACAAAGGGTAAAGTGAGTCAAGGAGTGGAAGGTGGAAGCAGGCTGGAAACCCTGACGCTTTCAAATCCATCTGCCTCTGCTGGCAGAACCACTACTCAGCATTATGGCACACCTCAAACAGAGATGTCACAGAGCCAGCATTAGTGTAGCTGACTTTTCATCTTTACCTAAGCAGCACCTGATCCAGGAAAGCTCTTCATTTCAGGCTTAACTATAACAACTAAATGGTCTACAGGACTATCTATAATTCATCAAGTACTCCAAGTCTGTAAAAATCCTTCTGTGAACGACAGTTCCACTGGACACATTTTTACACCAGTGTGTTTTTCTGAAAGTGTCCATAGACTATGATATGTTTATGGAGGGCAGTGACTTCAATGAGTTGTCAGTTCAAGCCCTGAGAGTAAGTCCATAGGGCCCATCTCAGTGGAGGAGTCAAGACCAGTCAGAGTGAAGAAAAAGTATAACCTGTCTCCTATCTATTTAATGTCTTCTCAGAAGCATAAGATTATAAACAAAATTTTATATTAATGCTGAATTACTCTGGGTAGTTAGTGCTTTCAGCAAGACAATAACAAACAACAAACATAATGTGGTTGATACACTGCATATGTACATGTGGCACTAAAAGCAGCACCATTTTTGTTTTCAGAAAAGAATCTTCATTAGAAGAACAACTATTTTCTCTGTGTAAATTTTTATAGACTGCCTGCATAGAAGTGTGAAAACAGGTGACAAGCTATCTCATGATATATATTAAGAGCTGTCAGCTGAGATTTGGACCCCTGTTCTTGCATTCATTATTGTCCATGGATTCCTTTCCTGCTTCACACCGTCTTGCCTTGATGTAAGACTGAAGAGAAAAGCCAGACAGAGACTGAAACTGCAGTCAGAATTCTGCAGCATTCAGATCACATTTACAGCTGTTTCAAATCACAGCAGCCCATCTACCCAGTGACACAGACCACAGACAACATGTGAGTCTGTCTTTTTTCTCTTCACTGGTGCCCCCTTGACAACTCAGTTGAATGCAAGGCTTCATGCTTCCTTTCAAAGCCCTAAGCAGGACTGGCTTCAATTACCAAGTGCAGTTCATACTGTGTGACTCCCACATCACTTACATCCTGTTGGAAGGATGGACTTGTCATCTTCAAGTAAATATTGTGAGTGCAGGAAACAAAGCTTCCCAAAGGACAGCCTGTGACCCTGGAACTCACTCCTCAAAAGGCACAAATGAACAGGAACAGCTCTACCATGGCAAAAGGCAACAAGATCATTCACTTTGTCCCATCACTGTGGCAGGGAATCAAGGAAAGAAGCAGCTTCTCAAATAAATGGATAAGAAATGCACAGAAGCATGGAGAGCCATATGTTTTCATAATATGTAAACAGAGTGAGCGGTTAATATAGCTTGTCCCTTGTTGGCAGGAGACAGTCACACACAAAAAAATAAAAGGTAGAGTTTTGTTGGGTCTGGGACTTGTTCAGTATTTCATAATACCACTCATATTATGTGTTACCAGTTCAATGGTGGTCAAGGAACTCATGCCTTCCTTCAGGTTTTGCTTGCCTGGCTCCCTTACTTTGGATGATGGTTTTTCTTGTTCCCTTAGTTCTCAGTAGTAACATAGAGTATATAAGATCAGATGCTATAAAATATTGATTTTAGTTTTAGTGTGTCAACTAGGTTATTTCCTTTTCAAACTGTACTTTATAAAGCTGTCATTTAAAAAAAATATTTGTTTTCATCTTTTTCATTATCCTTGGTCGTACGAGTATATACTGATGAATTACCCTAATAGATCATGAATGTTATTTATGCTTTTGAAACTCGATAAAAGTCAAAATTCCTTTATTCTACAACAGACTAATATTCATGGTGTTATAAGCTGTTGTTCTAATACTCCTCATTATATCTCTTATTCTAAAGAGTAAGGCTATTTATGTATTTTTTTAAGAAAAACAAATGTATCTTTCAAACTTCATGCTTTCAAGGATAAAATTTTTTGTGCACATGTTTGAAAAGACCTCAAAACAGCAGAGATTTTAGGTCTGTACAACAGCAAAATCCTACAGCTGGTTCCATTTTAGGATACAGTGGAACAGGTACTTCACAACTACTCACATACTCACATCCTTTAACTGTAAGCAGCAGAGAAAAGCATGAGTTACTACAAAAGCTGTCTGCAGAGTGATGCCCTCTTCACCCATTCCTTGCTGGTTCAAGTGTGATGGTTTTCCCCAGCTTCTGTGAAAAGCATCTAGGAAAACCCATCACTTGAGTTTTTAACTATGAATTGAGAAATGATCTGCTTCTACGTTTTTGTTCACATTTAAATATACAGCAAATTATGAGTCATACAATTCAATTTTGAGGATTTGCTTTTAAGTGAAAATATAAAACATACAAAAGAAAAAGCTAACTTTTGTCCCTGCACTCCTCTGAAATTGATAATGGCTTCTGGGTCCCGTTTATTAAGGACATAGTAAACATATATAACAATGAACAGCTTTGGAATGGAATGCAAAATATACAACATAATAGAATATCTCAAGCTGTAAGGGACCCATAAGGATCATTGAGTCCAACATAGTTGTGTTGCACCCAAGTATAAAGAAAATTTACTACATAGTTAACACTGTTTGCATGTTTACACACTAGGCATTGTAGTTTAGGTGGGTAGCTGCTGCAACTAGTTACACCAAATGTCACAAAGTTCTCCCTATATTTTACCTCTCTTCGGAAAACTGGGCTTTTTTCGGTTGAAATATCTGGGACTCATTAATAAAGATTGTACAGGAACATATAAATCCAGCTTCCTTTAACCACACACAAAAGCAAATGGTTTTGTTAAATAGCAATTGTCATTTCAGAATGAATTATGATTTAAGATGCATTATGTAATTTTTTTTCATGTTGTGCCATTTGGTCTCTGATCTGTGAGGAGGCTCTGTGCCTTCTATGGAATCAATTAACCCTAAAGACCAGCCATAGTTCTAACCTCATGCTTTAATGGAAAACACTAGACTTCTTCTTTAGTCACTTCTAAGGTAATGTGTGACTAAATATACAACTTTGCAAGACAGCTGGCCAGGATAGTGTAAATTCCTCCATTTCTCCATCTTCATTGCTACATGAGATACCTGGATACCTGGAGCACAGCACGTGACAGCAAACAATAGATGTAGGTCTGGCATACAGCTAGGAGAACCTTGACTTTCTGTGTCTTAACACAATCAGACAGAAAACAAGAGCATATGCAAGGTACTACACAAAGCTGAAACTGAAAAACTCCAGCCCAAAGCAAAAAAAAAAGAAAAGCATCTTAAAAGACTCAGTCACACAAATATTCTCCATCAAGGTCACCACATGAAATTCTAGCTAAGGATGGTGGTTAAATACACAGAAAGACATAAATTACAAACCCAGACCTGTGTAGGTATACACACATACACACACACACACATCCCCCTGTATAAGGTTATATGTTTGAACTAAACTGTTTCTGAGCTTAGAATTCTTTTTTCTCCTCCCTTAAAATTCTCCATTTTTTTTAGCATGGGTATGTTTCCTGTCCTAGCAAACAGCATGTAAGAGGAACCTGCATTTTTTTTTTAATATCCAACCACTGAATTTCCACAAGTTGTTGCAAAATACAATAAAAAAAATAATAATAAAAGGGGCTAAAAATCATCTTTGCCTCACCACACATCTCCCAAACTCTCCCCCCAAAACCCAGGGGAAAATTATTAGAGTTTCATGATTTTCTTGAGAGGGACAATATATGTGATTGCCTTCAGAAGAAAGATGAAATACACTCCAAACAAGTGTCCATCCTAGCCAGTGGCTTGCCAGCAGTCTGATACTTTCTATGCTAGGCAGGTTCCAGCCCTGAGCCTTATCTAATTGCCATGATGACAGACTCACACTGGAAAAGAAAGGTGGTCATTCAAGACACCTTTATGGTGGTTTATGCCACTAAGCCAAAGCCAAAAAAATTCCACAAGCCACCAGACCAGTGACTTTTAATATCAGGGTTCAAGGACACTATAATTCTATAGCCCTCTTCACATTTGGAGGAAATGAATCTGGTGTGGAGAGGAAAGCACCACATTATCCACATGATCCAGCTGATGGGCTGGCAGCTGTTGGGGTCTGTGGCAATCCCATTGCACCTCTTCCTTCTTCATGTTTGCAGAAAGGTTCACCCTCAGCGGGTGTCTACTTTTTGTACTTCACCCACATTGAGAAAATGCTCACTGTAGCTCATTTGTGATTTGCCAAGTTTTTAAATCAAGTTATTGTTTATTTGTTTTATTAGAAAGTGTTTTTTCTTGTAATTTATTTTGGAAATTTTTAAATATACAACAATTTAAATATTCTATAAGAATATTTGTCTCCTAGATCTCTTGTGGTTCACCCTCATTAAACACAATTAAAGATAGCAGAGTGAGAGAAGCATTTTCATTTCAGAGAATAAAAATTAACTGTAACATCATAAACACAAAAGAGGGTGAAACATAGCAAGGAAAGGATGCCATGGATGTATTCAGTTGAATCTGACAAAGGTCAGTACAGGTGTAACTGAAATCACATATGTCCTGGATATGTCAGCTGCACATCACAACTAAAAATTAATTTGTCTCTCAATTTACAAGGAAATGGAAGCTGGGAGTGAGGAATACAGCATGTGACTGCTACAATTACTTGAAAATAATTCCCTTGTAATTTTGTAGTCCAAATCATGCTTTTTCATCCTATCTTAGTGTTCTGGGTTTGGTTTTTGTTGTGTTTGTTTGTTTTCTCCTGTTGGTAATGTTTTTTTGTCACTATTGTGGATCATGAACATATATTTATTCAGAATATTTTATTGTTCCCATACAACTGGTTTATTGAGTTTTATTTAATTTGTGTGAAAATAGTGCTTAATTTATAAATGTTCTCTTTGATCAAATCTTTCCATTTCCATAATGACAGTGTTGCATACTGTTCAGTGGCAGAACAGAGAACAGAATAGAGGTTTCATGCCTTTGAATCCACTCTGAGTTCACGACTCTGGTCTGAAGTGGAAAGAAGGAGGATGGTAACACCTTGTTTGTGGGGTCATAAGACTCTTCCCAGTTCCTTCACCTTGTTTTAGGTCTCATCAAAGGACAGCATACCCAAATCCACAGACTGCTAATGTCAAGTCAAGCAAGGAAGGAAGGAGTTAATATCTGTGATAGGAAGAGTCAGCCTCAACTGTCCTCAAGCTGGTACCTATTAAGGAGTAGTTATGAGAGACAGGTGAGAGATAAAGTAGGAAAGTTTTATAGTGTAGGAGAGAATGAGCTAGAGACAGCATTGGGCTGGTTGTCGGGGTAGTAAGCGGAGCCAGGTGTTTGAAATCATGGAGAGAGAGGAGATTTATAGGCTCCTTCAGTAGACAAAAACCTCCTTTCTTCTTCCATCTGTAAGTAATGATATATTGGTAGGGCCTAAACCAACTAAGAGCTGTTGTACAGAAAATACCAAAATAGCATGTTGGTGCCTGCATATTTTCTTAAGACTGAAGAAAGGATCATGAGTTAATAAGCACTTCATGAAGTTCCTGGTGTTCCAGGATTCATCTCATGCTCCTGTCCCCATTTGTCATTTGCCTTTTGAGGGTTATGCTTTTAAAAAGTTTTAAGGAATACCCCTGAGTTTCCAGAGGTATGGCAATTTTTAGGAGGCAGATCTGGCCAAACAAACTACTCATGAAGAAACACTTTATTTTTGCAAAATACTTCTTGCCTGAAAAAGACAATATGTTTCTCAGTTTCTGTTAGAGCGAGCTGGGAATTATTAATCATTATTCCCATTCCTAGGCTGTCTGCTGCTCCCCTCTCTGCCTACTATTTCCAAATTCAAAATCTATTGTGAAAAGTATATAAATCATAGTGGATAACTGCTTCCTATATAAAAAATTACTTTACAATTTAGTTGTTATTTCCATGCCCAAGTAATATATTCTTTTTATTTATAACACAGGCTGAAAAAAAGACTGCTGAGTTATTTCTTCAAGGTCTTACTGAAGGACAACAAAGCCTATGAAGTTTGAGCAGTGGGGAAAGGTTCTGGGCGCCAGCTTCTGCCAGGTTTCCTCTGGAGGCTCCATGGTAACAGTAATGGCAGAGCTGCAGGTGAGAGGACAGAGCTTTTCTACGTACTCAGCTCTAACCTGCAGAAGTGTCTTCCCTAGGCCAGCCTTTGTTACTGAAGATTTGGTAAGAAGTGGCCAGCTCAGGATGAAGGTCCTTTCAGACCCCTAAGTTTTAGTTACTTGCCTTAGAGGGCAAGAATGCAAGGCATTGTGATGAATGCATTCAAATTATACGACATAACCTTGCGGTACCTTTCTGGATTCTCCTATCTTAGTCCTAGGGAATTGTCTTTGGGGTAATGATTAAAATGTAAACTCCAAAACTGATGTGTTTTTCTCTGCTCATTAATGCTGTGGCATAACATTGTTGTCAGATGCGCTGCTTTCTTTAGTGGTCATTTGGCAACAGTGACTGCCCAAACCACAAAACACAATAGTGGACGTGCTGGAGCACTTATCTTTTCCCATGATCCTTTGTCAACCTATTAAATTCATACATCTTAGTGCCAGCAAAACTAAAATAATTTGGGGAATGGATTTTGCAACACGATTTTTGAGGAAGAGGGAGGGGCAGGGCTCAGAAGGTTAAATCTGTGCTGGGCAAGTGCCCTGGCTCTTTTTCCCTTCAGAGCCAAAATATGAGGTTCTTCTAGCAAGTGATTTTTATTTGAATTCTTTGACTGCTGAGTGTTTCAGAGGAAGTCTGCTCAAGCACTGTAGGGACCCCATTCCTTCCCCTCCCCTGTGCAGTTTTCCTGCAGCTGGTCAAACCTTTTATGTTGGGGGCTGACTGAAATGATTTGGACTCTAATTAACTGAACTAGTAATAAATTAATTCAATGAAATTTTGGCAGTAGTTCTGCATAATACTGGTTTAACAACTCACTGTTAACTTAGGTGCTTTCCAAACTGGAAAGTCTTAAGGGAGCATGTGTTTACCTTTAGAGTGCTTCCAAAATGCCCTTGATTTCAGAACTCAGCTCTTTTTCGGTGGTTTGAAAACACAACAGTGCCTAAGCTGGCCTCATGAGCTATCTGTGACAAGGCTGGATGATGTACTTTCAGGAAATCCGAACATGCTGTCTATGCTTTGATAGCTCCATGCTGGCTATCACTACATGTTTCAGCAGATTTCTCCCCGTCCTGCACAGAGCCCAAGGACTCAGCTGTGCCCTGCAAAGCTTCCTGTTTACAGCCATGCATCCTCCGAAAACAGAGTGCTCTCTGCTTCCCACATCCCAGAAGCCATTGACGGATCCCGTAACATCCTGTGCCTTTCCGTCGTCACAGCACTGCTTTTTCTGAGAACTGCCGGGAGAAGTTGCTCACAGGATTGTTAACAATTGGTCATCACCTTTTGGATGTGTCAGACCGTTGAGTGCTCTGGACCGTGGGCTTTGCAGACAAGGAAACAATATCAACAAAACATTTGTCCTTTGTTCCCTCTGTATATTGAGTTCAGTGTGTATCATAGCGGATAACATGCTTCCTACATGGAGAAAACCCAGGGCCTTTTCGTTTGAGGCTGAATGTTATATGGCTTGAAGTGCACAGACTGAACTGGGACACAAATGTAGCTCAGTATCAAACGGTCCTGGCAGCTGCACAGCTTATCTCCTCCATTTGTCTCCTTGTGGTTGCAGCCAAGGTATGTACATTGTCTGGCTCCCACCTGCAATGTAGTCTCTTCAAGGAGAAAAATGTCCAGTCTCCAGCTCCCTCCAAAGAGGAACACAGATTAAGACTTCATTCCTCTCATTTCCTCCTCTGCCCTACAATGCACTCCTGTTGTCCTCAGTGGTTACTTAACAGCACTCAAGAGAATGACCAGGAATGAAAAATTGGAACATAAAGAGAGAGAAATCCTCCCTAGTGGGGAAAAATAAAATGAGTTGACTGATACCTCTGTTGCCTACACAAGCATACTTTGGGTCACTGGAAAAAAAAAAAAATCATTAAAACTAGCATGCTCTTTTTTTCTAAGAAGTTATCTTCAGCCTGTGGAGCCCAAACCTAACCTCAGCCTTGCACCCACTTTTAGTAAGAAGAAATCTGGTGCCATGAGAAGTGGCCTGTGCCACCTTCTGTAGCATTCCATTCATGGTGATGGTCAGGGAAACAGTCTGGTCCCATCCCCAAGTCCTGCCTATGGAAGAATGCTGGGGTGTCAATGCCTCTGTATTGAGGCTGACAGCAGGTCTGCAGGCTTCACAGACCTTAATTTGGACATGGTTAACCTCTATTCGTGAGAAAAGCCCGTGAGAAGAAAAGCAGTTAGTTTTTATCCATGAGAATACAGTATAAACAGAAACATGAAAGTTAAACAATAGGAGAAAAACAGCAACACCTGTTATTTTCCTGAATGCTTGAATGCTTGTGCCATAGGCAGCCAATGACTATATGTTTTAGTTAATAGTAGCCAGTAAGTATATTGTAGTAGTTTAGCAGCCAATGAATCTGTAACACAAATGACAACATACAAAAAGTGCATAAAAGAGGCTGCTTTGGTTTAATAAATGGCTTTTTGCACTTTTTCCGAGGCACTGTCTGTGTGTGTCGTGACCGCCCCAACAGCGGCACCTCTGTGTGTGTGTCACACAAATCTCACAAATAAAGGTCAGAATTTTGCCTGAGTGTGCAAATCTAGATTTGCCATGTAGTATTAAGACTGCATGAAGTTTGGAATACACATTCCTTCTGTTTAAAGGTTACCTCTAATTAAGCCTTTCCAAACATATTTGGGATTATAGATCACTCACAACCTCTCCATTGTTCTTGAAGTCAAAACAGCAGTAGCCACAACCATGCACAACACATTATTAAAAGAAAAGGACTAGTTTAAACTAAGTTCTATAATTGTATGCTACTAAGTAAAATGTATACTTTAAAAATTCTTTCCACCATGTGAAATGATACAATAGAGGGTAGAACTCTACACCAAAAATGTTGCTATAAGCCTCAAAGATTATCTCTACTGGAGAAAAAAGTATTCTCATATATATAAAAATAGTTAAATGTTTGGAAAAAAGATTTAATAGCCCCTAAAACTACAGCTGAAAACAAATTCTTCAATCTAGAGTTTAAATTAATGCAATATAAAAGGAACAGCAAGTTAGCTGAAAACCTGCTTTTCTTGTTCTTCAAGTAAAGTCAGCAATAATATCAAATAGTAAACAGATCTTCCTTCCTACATGCACTTTCAAAAACAGGCAATGAATACTGAATTTGTGTGAAATAGGGCTTTGGGAAAAGCTGTTGCCAAAACTAATTAACTCTACACACTTCTTTATTTTTTCCCCATCCAGCTGAAATACACATATCACCTGCTCACTGAAGAATTATTTACACACATGCGTAGTGTCAAACAAAGAGAAACCCAAAGGAGCAATGCAATAACCTGGCACATGCCTCAGAATTTTGATGCATCTTTCTTGATTTAGTGTATGTATGTAGTGACTTTGTAGGAACAGAAATAGAAACTTTGTTTTGTAAAACTTCATTTAGTGGATAGTTGGAGTGCTGGCACACTATCATAGAAACATAGAATAGCTGGAGTTGAAAGGGACCTTTAAAGGTCATCTAGTCCAATACTCCTGGCATAGGCAGGAGCATCTTCAACTAGAGCAGGTTGCTCAGGGCCCCACCTAACCCGACCTTCAGTGTTTCCAGGGATAGTGACCCAGGGCAACCACTTCCAGTGTTTTACCACCCTCACTGTAAGAGAAGGTAGTCTAAATCTACCTTCTCTTAGTTTAAAACCACTACCCCCCATCTTATCATAACAGGCCCTGGTACAAAGTTTTTTTCTCCATCTTTCTCATAAGTCCCTTTTAAGTACTGAAAGGCCACAATAAGTTGTCCCAGGAGTCTTTGCCAGGCTGAACAATTCCAACTCTTTCAGCCTGTTTTCATAGCAGAGCTATTTTAGCTCCTCTGGCCCTTCTTCAGAACCTGAGTCAGACTGAGTACTCCAGATGGGGTCTCACCAGAGAAAAGTAGAGGCAGAGAATCTGCAGCCTTTTTGGACATGCTTCTTTTGATGCAGCCCCTTCTGGGCTGCAAGAGCTCATTGCTGCCTCATGACCAGCTCTTAGTCCACCAGTAGTGGCAAGTCCTTCTCGGAAGGTTTGCTCTCCATCCCTTCACCCCCCAGTCTGCATTGATACAAGGGGTTGCCATGACCCAGCTGCAGGACCCTGTACTTGGCCTTGTTGAAATTCATAAGGTTCCCATGGATCCACTGTTCAAGGTGGTCCAGGTCCTTCTGGATGCCATTCCACCTCTTAGGCATGTCAGCTGCGCCACTCATCTTGGTTCATTTGAAAACTTACTGAGGGTTAACTTGATCCTTTCATCTACATCATTGATGAAAGTATTGAACAGTAGTGATCCCTACATGGACCCCTGAGGGAAACCACTTGTCACCGCTGAACATCAGGACATTGAACCATTGACCACTACACTCTGGATGAAACTGTCCAAACTGTCCAACCAATTCCTCATCCACCAATTCCTCATCGACCAAGCAGTCCATCCTTCAATATATATCTCTCCAATTTAGAGAGTGGGATGTTGTGGGGAACCAGAAATCCAGATATGTGACATCCATAGCTAGCAAGCTACTATCAAGGAATAGATTTTGTGTCGCCTTGCTTCGTTGATGTTGGGTCTTTGACGTTACCACTGGTAAGGCAGGGTTTATTTTCCAAGAATAATTTTGGATGGGAATATTTCTTTTTGCTTGGAGTGAACTTTAGATACCAGGTGAGTATTCTGCTTTACAACGGCATATTTGACAAACTGTGTGGCTGAGGTATATATATGTATTATGTCTGTGAGACTGCTATGTGTTTTCTTTTAATTAAGTGGAATTATACTGTTGCTAGATCACAGTAACAGCAAAGATGACTCAAGTTCCCTGTGAATTTTTCTGTGACAGAGTACCCTAGGTAATTCAGGAAAAGTCCAGCCCGACCGCATCCCACAGTTATTGTGTGATTGTCATTGAGTCAACAAAAGGTTTGACCCTGAGTGGAAATTACATGAGGCCAAGATAAACTTATCAGTCTCAATAACCTTCACACTTTTTTTCTTCCTTCCTTCTATTTGAACTCATACTAGTTTCACTCCGTGGTAGCACAGATGCCTTGTGAGCCACTGTGACCTTCCTTTCCCTTTCTAAATCTCATTAATATATTCCTTCCTCCATCCAAAAAATTATGGACTCTGTGAAACTTGCTACAACAAGCCCTCAGAGAGGCCTGACTGCATTTTGGCTTTATAAAGGACGGCATAGATACCTTCAGGACTACAAGATGGTGCAGAATGGTACCTTGTAAGGCTTGTCACCTCTCAGAAACAAAAGCTTAGTGCCATGGGTCAGGCTCTACATTAGGGCAGATTACTTCACATTTGTCACTCAGATCTCACGTACTGTCCTCTGAAGTAAAAAAGACAGCTTAGATGGTCTAACAGCCTCTCTACCCATTTCTGTGACCCTCTCTTGTGTTGTGAGCCCTCAGGCCACTTCATAGCCTTAACCATTGCCATAGACAGCAATTATTTCCAGGCTTCAGCCACTACTGTATTTTCAATGAAGACAAAAGGGAATATTTGCAAGCCCAAACCAACAGTTCATAAGAACCATGGCAATTTTAGCACCTCAACCTGAGGTTAGGGCTCTAAGTAAACTTACCTGTATTTAGTCATGTTCCAGTATGACACTGCACCACAGCTTGCTGCTGGTCTTCCTAGATCACATCAGTACTAATTGCCTGACTCCTTCCCTGATGTTACAAACACTTCAAAAGGTAAATTCAACATCAGCTATAAAATTATTTGGGTTTGAATTATCCAAGGACTTCATTAGCACATGCCACAGACTGTTCACTGTATTCACTATGTAAAAAGACCAAATACCCTGAAATAGAACAATGAGTTGTGCAGTTTTCAGCAACAAAAATTATGTTCAAGAAGCCCTTTTAAAAAACAAAAAAAAGGGATGTAGAAATGAAGTTAGAGATAGCTCTACCCACCCTTTTCCCTTTCAGCTGAGAGTTCAAGCTCCACACCAGGAAGCAGGCATGTGCCCAGGGCTAACTGTGCACTTCAACACTATTTAAGCACTGCTCTTGGAAGAGGTGCTGTCTTTGGGGAATGGCTGTCAGACTAAGGTCATGTCTACACATCTCTGCTATTTTCCCATGTGTCCCTTTTATTTAAAGAATATGAAAATGAATGCCAACATCCAGATTTGCATTTCCTCTTCTCTGCTAAGCAGTTTATTCTGCTTAAGATTCTATTTGTGAACTTTCTGACTGCTAGATTTACCACAGTTGTATGCTAATCTACAGTGTTAAACACAATGTTTTGTTGAAATTTCTGGACATGCAATACACAACATCCATGACATTTTAGAACTAAGTGATTAAATAGGCAACAATCTCTAGAATGTAGATAACCTCAATGTTTCTTATGAATTTACCTGTTTCTTATTAAGTTAGTGGTGGATTTAGCAGTGCTGGGTTAATGGTTGGACTCAATAATCTTAGAGGTGCTTTCCAATGTACTTGATTCTATGATTCTAATGCAGTCCTTTCTCTCACACCACAATATAGATCACAGCAGTTCATTTCCAAAAACTTTTCCTGCTTTCCTGGCAGTAGAAACACTGCTACAATCTACATTGATTTTTATTCAATTCCCTTCTCCATAGATAACGGTGAGACCTGTACTTAAAATATAAATACCATAAACATTAAGTATTTTTTTGTTCTTAATTTAAGACTGCTTTACTACAGACTCACTAGGCAGGACAGGATCTGAATTGGGTTTTTTTTGTGATTTCCAGCAGCTCCTCAGTTTCTCTCAAGACACATGCAGTATTTATAAGTCTTGTGTTTTACTGGGGTAAGTTACATCGTACTGACAGCCTGTTGTCCCTGCTACTTGTCAATGGACCCTGGTAATTTATTCTTCTTCTCTCTTTCTGTACCTGAGGCAAGTTTAGCTGAGGACTGTGCTAGATGGCTCTTAAAAATTCCATTACAGCAGCTCCCAAGGTGAAGGAGTCTCCATGAGGTATTTGTCATACATCTCTGCCTGAAGACCAGAGATTGTGACTAGGGAGACAAAAAATGCCCCCAGTGTGAAAGCAGATGAATCAAAACTCTTGTCCTGAACTTTTACTGCCTACCAGAAAACATCAGCCAGACTAGTCAGGTGGAAGCAGTGAGAACTGCAGGAGGAGCAAGCTCCACCTGTGCTGGTGCTTTCCAACAGCCTAGCAGAGGGGAGGAATTCATCCAGATTAGTTTCCTCAATAATATCCTTTGTAATTCATTGTAATTCCCATTGTAATGAGAAGCACTCTACAGCTATTACAAAGAGATCTTGATTTAGTATATTTAAGAATAGAAAATGGAAGTGAAAATCAAGGATTAATAATGTCCAGGTAGAATGAGTGGACACAATTTATCTGTGTCATCTGTACTGTGAGTTCACTCATGCAAAGTATAATGAAGGGCTCAACCCATGAAGAACACCATCCATCAGAGTTCCAGACTCCAGTATAATACAGTTTGTCTTAGAGAATCTGGTTTCTTTCTTGATTAGAGCAACATGAACAGAAGCCTAACCTTGCTCAAAGAGTGATAGACCTTTCAAACTTTCCTTCCCTGTTGACTGTTCTTTCTGAGTAACCAGAAAATGCTGAAAAAAAGAAGGTAAGTAAATTCAGAATTTAGAGCCGGTTATGTTACTTTCTATATCTCTGCTGAAATTCTGGAAATTAAATGATCCTAGAAGTGCAAAGACTGCATTGAGGTTTTGTTGTTCTCCAGGCCATTTTCCCCTGAATGTGTGAATGGAGATCTCATGAAAATTAGTGGAGTTATACTCATCTAACTAAGGAGAAAGCCCGGCTAATCCCTCATGTTACTGACAATATTAAAATTACAAACTTTCAATTTTTAATTATTATCTGTCTAGCCTCATAACCTATGACAGCTGCTTTTTTTGCATGACATGCCCAGGCTGCTGAGGCAACATTTCCAGCCTACATTTACATTAATCTTTTTTCCCTCTAATTTGTTATGAAGTCTATCATACAGAAAGATATTTGAAATCTTACCCAGTTTCTTTAACAATTTAAGCCCCAGTGGAAGATGTGAATAAAGGGATGGACAGCTGAGAAGTTGGTAAATCAAGCTGATGGCAGAACAATATCACAAGCTTTTATGACTCAACACTGCAAAGGCAGCATAAACCTACCCAGCAGTGATTTTTTTCCCTGCAAAATTATGATGAGCAATTTTATCTGTTTTTCAAATCTCTAATTTTTAACCTGCTTGTTTTTACACAGCTACTGTAGAGTGACTGGTCAATGCCTCCAACTCAGCCCCCCTGCCCATAACTCCATGGTGTGGATACTGGATCCAATGCAAAAAAAAAAAAAAGGTACTTTTCTTGTGACATTTGAAAGCCCAAAATCTCCCCAGCAGAAAGTTAATTTGCGTCTTCCTTTCTTACTCTGGTTCAGTGCTATTGAGACAGAGCTACAAGTTCTGCTGTGGAAGAGAGATTTATAACACATAGCATTAAATCCGTTTTTACCCTGTACTGTTAAATGGTTTTTGAGATTGATCTACTCCTCGCTGAAGTCAGTGGGTGGTTTTCCACTGAATTCAATAGCTTTTGGACTGAGCCAAAATGAAGGAATGAAACAGTAGGACACTACAGCGCATACAGCACTACTGCAGGACAGTACATTAAATGCATGTGTTTTCTCATCACAATTGGTGTTTCAGGCTGTTTAATCACTGCCTCTCCCCATATAATAACAAACAATATCTGGGCCTGGAAAAGAGAAATGATTTTTTCTTCTACTGATTTTTTTTAGGTGTATCTGAATAGCACATGCCAAAATGTGACACAACTCCTATGTTTATGTGAATTCAGAGAAGTTATAAAAAAATAAATTTCCTTGGTACTTTAAAAAATAGTTACCCAGCTTTTAAAAAATATTTAGGTACTCACAATATGTATTACATTCTCATAGGAAATTACCTGTCAGCACACATGCATATATTCAAACCCAAGCAAACATCAGAAGAATTTGTCTTGATGGTAGTCCATAAGTCTTAATATCTGCTAATATTAGTCATCTGCACATTTCAGTTTTGTTAAATGCAAACTATGTGACACTCCACCCTTGTTGCAACATCAACTTGCAGTGTCCAGCATTTTCATACTTCAAGGACTTTTTGTCTTTTAGGGCAGGGGTCTGGAGAATCTGCATAGTGGGAAAAAAAAAGGAAAGGGAAAAAAGAATAATTATATTTTGTAGACACTGAGATAGCTTAGTCAATGCATAGATTTTATTTATTTATTTAAATTTACTAAAACAAAGTCAAGCCCTGAAAAGTTAAAAGCTAATCATGGTATTTATTATAAATTCACCCTTGTTGCACATGTACTACATAGAAAAAGTTTTACATGGGTGATCAAATAAACCTCTTGTTTAATAGGACTTCCTTCCATTGAGAGGATGGATGGTGTTCCAGGGATGAGTGAGCTGTGAAGTGACAAGCAGAAGGAAGTGCTTTCTGTCAACTCCTAATAGCCATTGATTCAACCATTCATTCAAAGGAAAGGAACTAAATCTTCTTGGGTACATGTGAAATGAGGAAGAACTTCTCATGTATCATAGCATAAAAATGTGCTCCAGAGCAGAGGACGTAGAAAGAAACTAACATAATTCAAAAAATTTTGGAGGGAAGAGAGAGGAAAACTAAGATACATCTCTGTGGAGCTTGTTCCGGGCCTCTGAGGCCCTTAGTTTGTTGTGAGTAGCTGTGATATATTCTGCCTCATTTCACTCCTAGAGGAAATTACAAATCCTTAAAAAGCCCACAGCAGTCATGAAACATCAAATATTGAAAATCTGGGAAAACTTGCTGCTTTCTGGGATATTTCCAGATCCCACTTAATGCACGACTCATGATAGTAATTATCCTCTCCATGCTAGGGGTACAGTAACTAATTAAGTAGGTTCATGAAAGCACCTTCAGAATCTGGAAGGAAAGCATAACTGATGTGATTATATTCCTGACAGGTTCCTCTGTCCAAAGCAAGCTTAAAACTGCTTAAGTCCACAGTTCAAATGAATAGAAATCAAGTGCCTGGGATTGGAAGTAGTTTAATGCAGTGTAATGCACCATTCACTTTAAAAGATATTGTTCTTTGGAGAAGTCATTCTTTATATTTTATGATGTTTGGAGGCAGAGATGCCTAATGACTATAACTAAAAGCTGTCTGGGTTATAAGTACGAATGAACTATTTAAACATCACTCATTATGGGGGAAGACTGATGGCTACCTTGATTCACAGCCTGCCAAGTTAAAATAAGTTCAAGGTACTGAACCTCCTAGAAACCAAATAAACTGCACAGCCTGAGCAAACCCAAAGAACAACACTAACAAGAGTCATGCTGGCACCCTCTCTTGAACTCTGAGTTCCTGAGAAGGGATGATCAAAGCTCCCATGCTCTTGATAGAAATTCACCTGCCTTGGTATCACATGTTTACATCTTCACCATGTTGGGTTTTTGTTTGTTTGTTTATCTTACAATCTAGTAAACAGGATTAAACATAAATGACAAAAGAAAGAATAAAAAAACATGGAAGGAGGAAAAACAGAAGTCAGAAAAACATCCAAGCTTTGTCAGCGAAAACACTACTAACAGAATTAATATATTTGTACTGACATTGAATCAGAGAGTTATGGACTAGAATTTGAGTAAGGATCTTACATCTACGTCTGAGAGAGTTGCTCAGTCACATCTTTCCCTATTGAACTTCTTTGGAGGTGGTGCTGCAAGGAATGTTGCTTTCACATTGTGTGGAGACAGAAACTCACTCCATCCTGGATGGATCTAGTGATCCAAGTCCTCCTTCCCAAAGGCATTTGCTGACATTTCAATTGCTGAGGTATATATGGGTAAGGGCAAGAAGCTCTCTTGCTTAGAAAGCAAAGATGATAACCAAACAATTACTAAAATAATAAAAAAAAAAATCTGTGATTCACTGTTTCACTTAGCTGAGGATCCAGTTCATATATAAATAAATTTGTGTACATCTACATTTGTGTGCAAATGCATAAACTTCATATTATATATGCATATATGTGTGACAACAGGCACCAAAATGTTTAGCTATTTAGAGCTTTTCAATGCCTTTTTCTTTTTACTTTATTACTTTTTTTGTCATTTATATTTAATCATTTAAAGGAAGAAGACTGTATCTTATGCTCTCAACACAAAGCTCAGACTAGGTTGCCAGGACTATTAGACAAGGTGATGTTCCTTTCCTACTTCCACACACACTCACATTCACAATATAATAACTTACATTTTAAAAATGGAAGAGCAGTACAACTCATCTGAATCCTTTCAGAAGCAGAAATAGTTCTTGCTGAGTGTTCAGGTCACAGGATCACACTGTTACGTGCAGTTTATGTGGCTGATTATACTCAGATGACTTCACACCCTTCTGCCAAAGACCTTAAGATTTTTAATGCTACTATTAAAGTTTTCCCTCTGCAGCTAGGTTTCAAACACTTAAGATTTTGAAGTACTTCCATCACAGATCTCTGACACTATATTTTCCACTCTGATGCCCACTTCTGAGAATTAAATTATATAAATAAATGAATCCTGAATGTGACAACATGTCTCGAAAGACTTAATACTATAAAAACTTGCTTTAGCTACTTATGTTAATTGATTTTTAGTCAATCCTTAAACATGCAGTCTGCAATTGCTACTGTCTTCTCCTTGAAATTATAGCCCTCTTTCTGGCTCAACTACTTAGACTTTCAGAAGTTTGACACCAATTTCTCTGTCCAATTATTTTGTTCCAGGGCACTCTGCTGTAAATTACTCAAATTCTAAATCATGAAGGTATGTTCACCTGCTCAAAATGCAACATCAGCTGAAAATATGCAGTTTTTCTTTTCAGTAGAATTATCACCTTTAGGGTAACAGCTAAGCATTCTTTTTATGTCTTCTTTAAAGGTATAATTCTTCTTTTAGTCATTTTTACTGTATGTTATTGTCTTTTGTTTTAACATAGAATTTTAAATATAATAAACTGCACCAAAAGAAAATGATATAGCATAGCTGTACTCAGAAACAGATGAGTTTTCCACTTGTAATAAAATAAAAGTGTATATCAAATTGAAGAAGGAGTTGCCTACTATTATGGTCTTAAGTGCACATTGCATATATTTTATGAAAAAGAAAACATCAGTCCCCTGAAGTCAAGGGGCAATGATTTTAATCTGTGACTTTTGGTAATGGAGGCTGAGCTACTTAGTGCTATCTAGGGCATTTAGCTACAAAACTGCAATTAAATTAATGGGAACTGCACAGGTAAGCCTTGTGCTTTGTATTCAGTCATAGTATCAGCTGCAGGATCCTAAAAAGCTGGACAAGCTGCTGTCAGCTTTGAAACTGGTTGAGTTGCTCAGCTTGTTCACTTACCTCAAGCCTTGTTGGGCAAAGGGCAAACCTTGACATAATTATTGTGTTTTCCATTTGGCAATAAAATGTGTAAATAATTTTGTGTTAGTACAAAGGTTTTGTTCTTACAAATCTTTCCTGTCACTACAGCTGTAGTATTGATAAAGTAACCATGGGAGGTGGGGAGGACAATCATTGTTTTATTGCCCTGAATTTGAGAAACAATATTCAAACAGGAATCTGAGATTAAAAATATCAAAATAGAAAAAAAGACAATGGAGAAGTTGTTGAAGAGAGATTTGACTCACAGTACAGTGGATTGTAACACAGAAAAGTAAGTCTGATAGCTTCAGAGCAGTTATGTCTCCAAAAGCTCTGTTCTTTCCTCCAAAAGCTCTGTTCTTTCCTCTGTCCACATTATCTTATTTTTGAACATTTTGTCTTTATTCTTCTATTGCAAGCAGATAATCCAGTGCAGGCAGGTGAGACACTGCTCCAATAATTCAATTTTTTTGCAAGCTTTAAAGTGAGACCAGAAGGAAAAAATCCAGACAAAATAATAGGATTCTATCAAATTTGTCTAGGCACTTTCAAATGTTACAGTACTCCCCACTTTGCTTCTGGAATATGCTCACACACCATAGGCACTGATGAAATGGGGCCAGGATTTCACTCAGACTCACAAAGGTTCTACTTATTTTTTGATGTGAGTCAGTTCCCAGCAGACGTATCATAAACACTTCCACCCCACTGAAATCAGGGGGAGCTGAACAAGGGCCACCAAGCAAGGAGTTGTAGGGAAGAATTAGTATGAATTCTTTGGTTTCCCTATGGGTTTGTGCAACCAAGCTGTGCTCTGAGGAGTAATGCTGCAATTTATTCACTGAGCCACTCCATGCCAGAAGTTTTGCCTTTTGTTATTTGTCAGGTAGGCAATGTAAATGCAATTTTTCTTGTGATGAAAACGAAATATTTTAGGAAAGGATATATGATATTTCAGAGAACTTTTAGCTTAAAAAAGGAAATTGAGATCTGAAGTGCTGTTATTATGAAACATCTTTAAAACATTGTGGATAAAGTAATTTTAAACCGGATTCCAGTAAACTTAAGAAAATGGATACCACTGCTTTTCTGGAGATTAATGTTTATTGGGAGCTATATGGCTCCTTCTTCACTATGCACCTGTGTATAATCTTACCACTCCAGAAGGGCGAGAGGGCACTGCTGGGGCTCCACGGGCTGAAGAGAGACTCTGGAAGTCTGTGAAGCCCAGGGAACCAGACAGGCACTTTGCTAATGCCATGGTTCCTTGGCTCAGCTGAGAAAAAAAGAGAGGCTGGGGAATCAGTGTCATACATAAAATCCCTATTAGTGCTTGGTCTTTGCATATTAAGTGCTTTAATTAATTTTGAGTTAAATATTTTTAAACTGAATGTTAAAATTAACCCATCAGCCCAGGTACACAAATCAAGTTTTATTATTTTGGTTTTCACTCGTTCCAAGCTGTTCATTTGTGCCCTTCCCAGTAAAAAATCCCCAGTTAAAAGTTCCCCAGTTAAAATCCCTTTTCAAACATTAATCACTTGTACACCATAAGAGTTATCTTTCCTATGTTTACTGTATACTTTTACAAGTGTTTTAAGATGTGTTGGATGTATTTTTTTTAATGTTTTTACTTGTACTTTGGTTCCAAAGAAGATTTCAAAACCCCAGTTCCAACAAACAGCACAGCCCCCACAGCCATTACCCTGTAAGCTCCATAGCAACCTGAATTTTAATGATTGGTGGACAGAGATAATCTGTCAAAGGGAAAACACCAATCACCTTAAACCAAAGGGGCAGGCTGTGGGCGGGCTGTGGGCGGAGCAAAGGCTATAAAAGTGCAAGACACAGCCCCTCTCATTTTCCCTTCCTCTCCAGCTTGCTAAGTTCGGTGCTGGAGAAACCTACCCATTTTCAGGGGCCTTTAGAAATATATTTCTTTTTGACCAGCCTAGCACTGCAAGCCCTTTTTCTCTACCTGAGGTACAGTGCTGTCTAAGCCTGAAGATCTCGAATCCCTGCGTTCCTGGGGCATACCTCCTGAGCCACTAGGATCCCAAATGTTTATATTTTGCTAATTTTTGCAATTTTTCAATTTTTCTGTTTTAATAAATTGTTTTAATTTCTACTAAGAGTTGTCTCATTCCTCACAGTCAGCAAGTGCACTCTGGAAGGAGAGAACTGGAACAGAAACCAATTGTTAAATTTTATTTAATAAAGTAAATAAAAAGTGGTGCTACCAGGACCTACAGAGTTACTAAACCCATTCTATCTAATTGCCTTCATGGAGCAAAAATGTCCCTAACTGGGATCACATCGAATACTTGCAAAAGTGCTACCATTTCCAAACCTCAGTTTGAAGAATTTTGAAACCTGTGTCAACTAACTCATCCAGTCTCCAAAATAAAAATGTTAAATGTCAGAATGAAGAAAACTAGTAGGGAGTCAAATCAGTTAAATCAACAACAACAAAATAAAATTACTGATGATAAGCTGTTCTCTATGACTTACTGCCCTTCTTTGACTAGCATATGTGCAGGAGCAAGTTATTTTCATGGATAGAGTTGTTCTATACAAATATTCCCTTTCATGGTTCCATATTTTGTAGATAAAATAATTTTTTTTAAACAACTGTAAGTCTTTAATTTCACAGAGACTCATGCTTTGAAAAGAAAAGAAAGTTTCATTTAAAAAATATTAGAAAACAGAAAATGAAGCGTTCTTAATCTCTACCTCCCTGCCAAGTTATCATTCCCTCCTCAGTAGGAAAGTTCATTTATTAAGTGGTCACGAAATGTAAAAAAATGTTTTCTTTTAAGTCTTCAGAGTTTTATCTGCCTCTTTAAACCACACACCCTGCTGTCTTTGTCAAAGGGTCAAAACAAAGAGATTTTCAAATTTGGTGGAGCAGGAAAATGTAAATCTTTCATAATCCAAAAATGTCTCTTTTTGTTAGCATTTTTTGGACCAGATAGATAATGTCGATTTTTTTCATAAATTCTCAGACCACCCACCAGCATCTGTAAATATACAGCTATGCATGTACACATGTGTACATAAAGATACAGAGTATAAACCAAAACTGTCTGGAGAACTATTTGTGGTACTTCTACAAAATGAACTATTGTTCAATTAAAAGATCTGTAAAAAGCAAAGAAGGATCAAATCTGGATTCCTTTATAGCAATCAAGCAATTGTGCAAATAGTTTTTAAGTTGCACACAATTCCATGTCTTTGCTACCACAGCCCAGATTACAGACAAGCAAAACTTGAAAGTGGTGACTCATTTTGTCTGTAAACACAGCGAGTTCACCTGAATCCTTTCATGTCTTATTTTCCTACTTTTTTTCCCCCACATTTCGTTTACCTTTTTTGAGATTTTTCCATGCACAATTCTGAACATCTTCCCAGGAAAGAGCTGCTATAATATTCTTCCAAGGCAAAGTCCTCCCTTCCAGTTTCACTTTAGGAAGCAATTTGCCATCTCTTGGGCTGTCACCATAAAGGCAAATAAGTATGTTCTCTTTCATAATATAAAAATACAGAGAGGTAAGTTTGTTTGGGTCCTTTGAACAAGAAACCTCCATTGCAGTTGATTGATCTCCATCTCTGGCCTTCAGTTCTCTCTTTGGTGAGCACATATCAGGTTCTAGGATCTCGAAGAAATTGATCACTGAGAATGAGGATTATGTCGGGTAACTCACTCTCTACTCTTTAGAAAGGAAATTAGCTATTAATTATTTTTATTAATTAATAAAAGCTAGAGATGGACTGAGACTTTTATAAGGAGCAATGCATAACATGATGCTGAGAAATAAATATGAATAGTATTCTCTCTAAAGCTGCTTGTCACATAGATTTGTGTATTTGTCTTCCATCTCTTCCTGAACAAGCTTTGCAAAAATGCTTCAGTGAGTGGCTGAAGTGGATATAGTAAAAAAATTTCCAGAAAGAATAGTAGGGGAAACTCCCAGTTGTGAGCTCCACTTGCTGCACAGTTTTGACTTTCCCTGATTTTTTTCCTAGTGTGAATCTAAATAATCTTTTGGTGTACTCATAAGATATTTCTTCTCAGAAAATAAGAATCCTCTCACCTAGTTCTAGCCATCTGAAATACTGGTCTCTAGTCTGAGAGAATCCTTGAGGGTTGTATTATGGACTGCAAGAAAGAGGTCCTTCTAATTAAGTCAGGTACTCTAATGTCTGGAGCAGTTCTCCAGACATGCTCATATTCCTCCCTTGTCTCCAGAGGGAGCTTATGTGATTTGTTAAGACCGGACGGACAACCTCCACATGGCTGACATCAGGCCAGCCTCAGCTTGCAAGGTGGTATCCCAGACAAGGAATGACAGGGCAAAAAACAGCTTAAACCATTCCTCCCACACTAACCTGCTCTCATTGTACTCCTTTTGACAGACAGGTCCCTCCTGTGTGTTTTGGGAATCAAGATGTATTTCACTGAGGAGGACAGAAGCACTCTCCCTCCTTTGTTCAATCAAAGTGCCATAAAGTTCCAGCACTAACTTTCCACACTTAGGTTTAAAGGAACAAGCTGCAGAAAGAGAAATGATCATCAAACAGTTAAGCAGGAGAGACCAGCTTGGCATTAAACACAAGAGGGTAAAATTGTATGAGGAGAATTTTCCTTTTGAATTAAATGGCTACTTGCAAACTCACATGCCACTTTTGCAGTCTAGACTGTTGTGACAGCCACGCCCAAGTGAAATGGAAGTTATAAAAATCTTTATTCTTATTCTATTAACAACTTTTAGGGAAAAAAAATATAAGGTGGTCTACAGAATAGTTTTGTGCAAAGACTGTGTTTGCTATAGGCTCTCAGCACCATCCAAATAACTTTATGAAACACCACAAAAAAGCCAATGAAAACAAAGTTTGGAGCTTTCAAACGCTCCTAAATTTAGATGTCTGGTATTTTATGTCTCTGCTAGTTATCCTACCCTTACTTAAACCCTCCACCCATATCAGTTCTATTTTCATCTAGGCTAACCACATAGCTACTCTTATAACTCAACCATTCTTCCCAATAAAATTGCTGTTTTTCTACTAAGACAGGCTGTTGAATATTGATATACTATTAGAGCTTTCAACTGTTTAAAATATATCTGAATGACTTGGGTTTTTGTATCATTTCACATGTTAAAAAGTGCTACCCAGGTTTACACATTAAGCAATTGTGAAACAATTGCAATTATTTCCGGTATCCCAGATTCCAGCCAAATAAACTAGTTGAGAACTACATATTATTAGCTCTCACTCATGTGATGGAGTATATTTATTCCACTATTTAAGCTGCATGAGTTCATTAAAAGGTGCAGAACCAAAGCGAATCTTTTTTACCTATTTTTGATTCTGAATGGTTATTTTAACATAAGTGTTGTTTTTTCACTGCATGTTTAGAGACACGTCTCCTATGATGATAAAAGACAAACATCAGGACTTCTTTGCTGTATGCTGAGGTACTTATTTCAACATCACAGTAGTGGGATAATTTGCAATAGACATGTTGACTAATATACAAGTTTATACCTCCTAGACGTGACAAACTGCAGGTGTGAAAACTGGGATGTGTCTTAAAAGGATAAAGCATTGTTTTGCCCTCCTTTTACATATTTTTTCTACAAATGCTAAATACTTAGAGAATTAAAAACACCTAATACATCTGTGTAATGATTGTCATATAATTAGTATGATTATAGTTGGTTATTGAACTATTCATCCAAGTCACTCGCTGGATTTGGCAGGGGGAGGGGGGTGAAGAAAAAGAAAATCATTAGGGTTTTCTCATGTGTGTGGTGTGAGCCTTCTTTGCAGCATCTCCAACTCCACTCTGAAAATGTACAAATACTCTGCTGTTGCTTCTGCCACCAGAGGAAGACATTTAAAAACTTACTATTATACTTTAGTATAATATGTAACCCAAGATTGTGTAGCTTATCTTTCTGACTGCAGATATGTGTTCTGGTAAAGTAAAGCCTAGGTTTCCAAAAGTGTCTAAAATCCCACACGCCTATTTAAAGAATTTCCTGGAGTGTTGCAGAAGAGATAAAGGTGATATAAAGTATCTATGTCTGATCTCAGGAATCTTATATGGAAAACTGTTTTTTTTCACTCACTTGGCACTGGTCTAAAGAAAGCTGATACAACAGTCAATTAATAGAGAAACTAAATCACATTCAAATTTGTTCTTTAAATTTTTAGCAATCAAGTCTTCATTTTCAGTATTTAGGTAATTCTAATATAATTGTGTGATTTGATATTATTTGAAGGGAAACCTGTAACTTTATACCTACTAGCTGCAGAAAAACCTGGTGCATTGCAATGTCTGTTCCACTTTCCTTACCAGAAGGAAAACCTGCTGAGCAACTTCCATTTCTCCCATTCCTTCTGCAATAGAAAGCAATAGTGACATCAGAAAGTCCTGTCCCAGTCGCTCACGACTGTCCATGACTGCAGGACTTTGTGCTATGCAGAATCCTAACACAATCACTAAGAGTAAGAATTAACTTCTAATATTGACAATGGAGATAACTTCTCTAAAAGGAGAAATCTCAGTAAGAATTCCTCACAGACGCATGAAGGATATACATGGTACAGCCCAATGTAAGAAGCATTTGACATACTACGGTATGAGGTTTTTGTTGAGCTGCTCAGAAATTCTTTTCAGAAAAGGAAAATAAGTTTCCAGATATCTGGATTTTCATGGAAATGGTTTAATTTTCAAGGAAAAAAACAAAGTTTTTGAAAACTGAAACAAAATAATTTGATTTAGATGATTTCATCTAGTTAATAGAACATCAAAATGCTGCTTCTTGGTTAAAAATGGCAAAAAGAATTAGTTTAATATTTCTGAATCAAAATGTTTTATAATTTCTGTCAAAAACAGTGATCTTTGACCTTTTGTTCCAATTTGGAATGTAAACAGGTGCTGAAATGAATAAATGTGACAGAAACTCCACTTCTATTCAGCTTCATTTATCTGCATGAGCAGAACTGTTAAATTTTGGAGGGTCTTTTGCAGCATCCTGCACTCCAGAAAAAAGAACCAGGAGAAGTGAATTTGGGAGCATTCTGTATTTCCAGCGAGTGCTGTCTATTTTATCACTAATGGAAATGGCCTTTAGAGAGATCAGAACTAATAACATATACATGGCCGTATATATTGACATACATTTCAGCTGAACTGTTTAAGGTTTAATTTGAAAATGGCAATAAAAATAACAAATAAGAAAGCCTTTTAAAACTGCAGTGTGTTCCCTTTTTCTTTACCATTTCCTGGCCCATTTTTTTCTTCATTCCTCATGTGTCTTCCACCCTATACTATGCATTTTTTAAAAAAAATTGCCTTAAAGAGAATGTAGCACATATCTGTCTCAAAAATAGTTAGTGTAAGGCAGAGAGAAGTGGGGGCAATTAGTTTTTGCTTTTTTTGAGTTTCTTTGGGAGTCCAGTGCAGAGATGGGCTTAAGCCACTGACTCAGCACTGGTTTTGATGTAAACTTGAGGGAGGAGGTGCTGCTGACAGACAAAAATGCAGTTTGTGAAAGCGCCATAGCACTGCCCTCCCAGCTCTGCCACCAAAACTGCAGTAGAACTACTGCACAGCACATAGGGAGACAAGAGGCTGGTACAAGGAGTTTCTGGCACTCAGCAGAACTGGCCCTGGCTGTGGGAAGCTGGTATTGGTTTTGAAAACAATCTTTGGAGGTGGTGTACATTTCTCAGAAAGCTCTGCAGGTGGCCCTAGTGCTGAGCTTTCAAAAGTACAAAGCTTTCAGGCATCGTTACTAAGATCTGCTGTATATTTAAACCTATTCTTAGATTGGGTGTAAGGTGCCTAAATACAAGATCGTAGTAGTAGTATTAGTAATAATAATAATAATAATAATAATAATAATAATAAATTATAATAGCACTAATACCAAAAGCTGTGAACACTCTACCTTATGTGATCCCTAAAAGGGAAGCTCAAAAGCTAAAACGTAGTAATAGATTTTTATTGGTTTCTCCTTTCTGTGGCGTTCATGAGTCACAGGTCTGTCAAAGAAAAAAAAAAGCCTTAGAGCTGCCTCCTTTTAATAGTTTAGCTGAAAGAGAAAGATGATGCAAGCTGTCTCATTCACTGCTGACTGAGCTTCTTACTCGGGACACGACAGAACTTGACTGCAAAGGCAAGAATCTCTGTAAGTGGCAGAATGGGAAAGGGGTATCCCTGGAGGCTGCTCTGTCTTTCACTGCCAGCCTCTATAATTATACAGTGCCTTTCAAAGCAACTTGTGAAAGCTGTCTTTGCAGCCTACTTCTCTTTCCCAGGCCCTGGGGAAAGTGCATCATAGCCTTTCCCTGCCAAATCCAAACACCTTACGATCAAGCATTTCTAAATATGGCTCTGCAATGGAGCTGCTGGGGGAAAGAAAAAAAGAGGTGAAACTTTTTTCTCATGCATGTCTCACCTGGAAATCTTGTAAGGTTCAGAATATTACTGCAGAGTGAGGAGCTAAAAGATTTTATGGCAAACAATAGCCCTAACTTGCCGCTATTTTTCTTATTTTTCTTGATTTTGAAATCACTTGTTAAAACAAACTGTGTTTGCTTGTGTTTCCTAAAATCTTTCAAAACCTTAAACCTCTTCAAAAAGTGGAAATCCTCTTCATTTAGCCCATGTCAAAGATACTGTCAAAACCATGAGAAAAAAATCTTTGTGCTGTTACTAATAAATGCACATTACAGCATGGATAACAAAGGATAGATGCGTGTCCTCCTGCGTGCTTATGGGCAGGGAAGAATAGCTATTTTTCTCTCCACAGCCTCATGTGGTAAGAAGCCAGATCATTCCAGCTCATGTTATTACATTCCTTGGGAACATTCTTGTACAATACTGCACCGCTTCCCTGGTGCTAAGTGATAAAGATTGCAACTCCTTGCCTTGGTCTGGTGAACATTTCTGTGACGAGATTCAGTTTCTTAAATGAGTAAAAGCACACTGGCATAGGTAAGGGCTGCAGAGGTTGCCTCTGGATAGGGAAAGGCAAACACAGATTTGTCCTTCGGTTGCTCTTTTCTCAGCTGATTCAGGTTCCCGAGGCTAAACTTGTTGTGTTATCCTTTCCAGTGACCGCGCACTTTGGAAGGATAAAGAACTATTTTAAGTTCTCATTTATATGGAGTGCTATAAAATAAGGCCCAAGATGGATGAACAGGGGCTCTGTTTTTTAACAACAGTGACTTAGAGATCCGCACATCAGCCATCTCTCCTGTAGAGTCAGACAGATTTACAGTGCCTGAAAATGTTTGCCAACAAAGATGTTATTGTAACTCCAGTGCCTGTTCAGGGAAGTTTATGAGGTAGAGTTAGAAACTGTTCATATTGTCTTCCTGCACTTGATGTATAGGAGAGACAAGGTGCCAGATACATTGCTGAGTTAAAAACAAAGCTACTGCAATGTTAGGATTATATCTAACATCAAGTACCTCATGTTCTGCTCTGCTGCCTCTACCCTTCACCTAGAAAGTTTGCCATGTTTAACCCTCCTTGCATGGCTGTGCACAATATAGTTGTCTCTTCTGTGCTTTTGCTTGCACAGCTGATAAATAGAAGCAACGTTCATTATCTGGAAAAAATTTTGCATCTCTTCAATTATTTGTGAGAAAGTTGCCTGGTCTTTCATAGGATTGATTGTAGTTTACAATGGTAGTAGCCAACTTTTCTCCCTCAGAAGCAGAGGATAACCCATCGCTGTGTGATAGGCCATTTCTGTAAGCAGGCATATCTCCATTGGGAGCTAACAGAAACAAAACTTTTGCCAGGGTATTATTCTCCTTTCCAAAATATGCTAGTGCTGTTTGGTTTGGGTTTTTTTTCATATTGACCTCTTGCATTGTCATTTTGTGTTTTCTAAACACCTGTCAACTGTTAATACAGTTATTCATGACAGATCATAAATCTTTATCCAAAGACTGTTCCAGTTGCTAGTGAAGAACATGAGGTAGTTCTGCTTCTTCTGCTTGTAATTCTGGGACCATGTGTTTTATGTATGCTTATGTGTTTAAAATGCATCTTAACTAAATCTCTCATACGACTATCAAACTGAATATTAGCTGTATTTTTAATTAGGGAAATTTTAAATAATTTTTGCAAATTTTTTTTTTTTGCTCTTGGAGGAAGTTAAGTAAGCCCCATAATAAATAGCCTGCTCAAGGAAGAATACCCTGCCTTTTGGCTTCTACACTTTGCACTTATTGTGTTGAGCCTATGCTCCAGAACCAATGCTTTCCTGTGAATACATCACTGACATTAGCTGCACATTCCTTGGATAGCAGCAAAGTAGTCGTCTGTCTAGACACAGCCAAATAAGAGCACAAAGCTTACTTTGAGCGAATCACTAACAACTTCTGTTGGCCAACAACGGGCAGAAAGGTTCTCTGATCCCTTTAGCTGTGGCTCATGGGAGTTAGTCCAGGCTCCATACAAACTGAATCACTGTAACACATGCTACTCCATCATTTCCATTCTAGGAAGAAAAAATAGGATCCAGAGAAGCTATAAAGAAATGTGGGAGCACAGCCAGAGTAGTTGCTGCTGAACCTCTCCTGTTGGCATGGTCAGTTTTTAAGCGCCCAGGTGTAACACAAGTTTGGAAGGATATAGACCATGCAGGTGGTACCTGGACAATCACTCAGTTGTTGGAATGGTTCTGTTTCTCTCACATTTCTGTCCAGTTCCATGTTTGGAATGTTACTTTTTCCAGGCTAAAAATTTAGCATTGAATATTTTTTCTACTTGTGGTGAAAGCAGATTTTCTCTCTGTGATCCATTTGGATTTAGAAGTGAATCTCTAAGAGGAATTGTTGGGTTTTTTTTTTTTTTTCCTATTCCTTGGTTATACGAAATATCTTCCCAGAAAATTGACTTTTTTAAAGTACCCAAGAGCCAGATTTAACCATATGCTCCATTAGAAAGAATGAGAAAACTGTATACATTTCAAGATAGCAGATAAAAAGCAATTCCATCCATTCAATGTTTGATGAGATTTTTCAGGCCTGAATGAAAACTGGATTTACTGGAGTATTGCTTCCTGTGATTCTATTTTGGTTTCACTTATTTATTAAAAGCAAGGAGAATTCTACTTAATCAAAGATACAAAATCATGTGGGTAATTTTTCAGTGCTATGAACAGATATTATTAGGTAAACTAGATGTAACACTCTTGGTATAACAGAAACTGATAGTTTAATCCATTCGGAATAGCACAATAATGTAGATTACTATAGTACATGCTATTGCTGTCAACTAGAGAAGCTGACCTTGTGAGATGTGTGAACTCTCCATATGTTCTGAAAATTATTATTTTTTTTCAATAGTAATGATCTTCATAACAAGAAAATTAAGATTACCAGTAGGGATATTACAAACAACATCCATCTCATTCATTTTTCATTGACACTGAACTCACTGCATCACTCTAATTATATGGCAACCCATGATAAAGACCTAAGAGCTTGGATCCTCACAGTTATGTTGTAAAATAGATGCAAGAGGCTTTGTGATCTTGACACCAGCAAGGCAAGTAATGCTTCAGCCCACTCAAAGGTCTTAAGCCTTTGAAGGCTTGTGAGGAAATGACAGATAATAAATTAGTTACACAAAAGTATATTAAACAAGCAAGAACCAGACCCAGAAATATGCATTGAATGACTGCATCCATTCTGTCTCATGGACTTTCTCCTGCTTCTTCTTCTTCTGGGAACAACCAGAAGCAACTGGTGTTGCTTTGTTGCTACTTTGCTTTTGCAGTGTGCCATGCTGCAGAGCATTCTAGAGCAGGGAAAAAAAAAAGAGGTGCCAAAAGGGGTTATAAATATTTTTTTCTTCTCTCTGTTCATCCAAAACACTTTCGTTTGTTCAACAAATATATTTAACAGAAGGTCCTCCAGGTTTATACACACTGCTGATGTCAGCTGACTCCAGACAAGATAGAGCAGCCAGGGAAGAGGTTTTCTTTCAAATATTGTATGATGATTTCAGGATACTGGTAAAGGGTCTTTGATGCAGCCACAAGTATTCAAGTGACTTTTCCCATCCTTCAAAAGGTATAACCAGTTGGCTCAGACACAGCTAAATATTTCCTGTATGTAAACAAAAATTAATTGATATAACAGTTGGCTTTCAGACAACTGATTTGACAAAGTGTTCTAGGCACATTCAAGGCCTTTCCCCCCATTTTTAAAAAGCAAATATTTATCTAGAAGCAGAGGGTTATCCAGAAGTAATGATGTCAATGTCACCACTAAGAACATGCTGGTTTCACTCCTGCAGCCTCAGCTGGCCTCTCAAGGAGCAAAGTTCAAGGTCATTAACAAGGAATGTTCCAGAAAGTTGTCATATTTAGCACAAAATAGCACACTCATCAATCATCTCTGTGAAGCAAATAAGATTTTGACAAACGGCATGTTTGTTTTAAGTGCCTGAAACTACTGCTATTTTAGGAGGCCTTGTTCTATTGTCAAAGTAGAAGAGCTAAAGTTATTTCACTTCATCATGTGGTAAAATCACCTATTGAATCAGGGCACTGCAGTCTTGCTGAAAACCAGCCCAAATACTTGAGATGTGCCTACCCTCCTTGCTCTGCTGTAGTGCTTTGCACACATTATCCTTACTGGCAAGGCAGTGAGTAGGGTCCCCCTGTCCACTTCAGTTGAACTGAAGGCACAGTCCTGTTCTTCAAAGACTGTGCAGAGTGTGGTGGCTGGCATGATGAGACTTTTCCCCTCAAACCCCCTTGCAGGGCCATGTCCCTCAACTGTCTGTTTTGCTAGCGTGTTTTCCTTTTTCCTTCTTCCTTCCTCTTCGATATACTAGGCAGACATCTTATTTTCCCAAACAGTCTTATGTGGTTTCATTACAAAGTCTTCTTTTTTAGCCTGTGCTGGTGCAATGTCCTTCAGCAGCACTTGTGGGTATAGATACCTTGAGAGGAAGAAGATCTGACGAGGACGATGACAGCAGTGAAGATTTTGTCTCTAGATAGCCTCCGTCTCTCAGCTGTCAGAGGCGATGATGTAAATGAAAGAGAGCTTCAGTGTGATAAACTAATACACAGTCAGTGGACTTTGTCTTCTTAATATGCCTTCTCCTGTGAAATTAGGCAGTGCATTTTAGTCTTTCTTTTTCCTCCTTCAGAAATTGTTAGTGTGTCAAAACCAACAATTACAGACTGAATGCTAATAGTAGGTAAGGCAGGTATCTGTTTCCTATGCTTTGCAATTCCATTGTTTATTTTGAAATTTGTTGTGAATAGTTTGTAAGTAGGCTTGAATAGTACTAGTATTCAAATTTTATTGTTCTTTCATCAAGCTTCTATGACTGTACTCTGACTAAATATCATATTTTGTATCCCAGATCTCCACTGGAATCAGTGTGATGATCTTCAGCACTCATGATCTGAGCAGCAAATGTTATCTTTGAGGTCTTTATCAGACAGTTTTCCCTCTCTCTTACTCATCGCGCAAATTAAATCAGAGGTTACCCAGTACCACCCACGAGTCCCCACATCCTGACTCTCCACTGAATCCTATTCCACAGCACCAGTCTTTTTGTCATGCCACATTTTACATTCACTCTCTAAGTCCACGAATATTTGAAGATATGTGCACTTAGGGAAATCCCAAGAATTCCCGTGTTTTCATTAGTATGGGAAATGCATTGGTCCAACTGAAATCACACAGTTTCCTGTATTGAGTCTCTTAGATTTTTTGAAAAGCTGGAGGATATCCTTCATCTTCCACATTGCTTCTTTTCTTTCTTTATTGTAGGTGTCTAGATACCTGATTCCTTCTTTGCTTCTCCAGTCACAATTTCATTGAAGCATTTCACTGCTGGAAGAGCAGCCTTTCCCCTTCCTACCTTATGTCCATCTTTCAGGCCCCCATGTGTGTCCTTGCATTCACCTCTTTGGCTTTTCTGTTTTCAATGGGCTGTAACAGAAGTTTTTTCTTTGGCTTTGTCACTGAAGAAACACTATTGATGTAGACCCCAATGCGTCACAGAGGAGCTTTCCCCTAAGCTTCAGCTATCCTATTGTTTTGTCTGACCAAGTCTATTCACAAGATAATAACACTTAATGAGTCCCTCTCTCTCTCTCCTTCCCACAGGCAGACTTGTAGACGCCACTCTTTGGCTTTTTAGCGTTAAGAGTAGGAAGCAGTCACTACAAAGGCATGCCTACATTGCAGGCAGAGAGCTGTGATTGCATCACATGCAGACGTACTTGAGTTACCTATTCTGTCAGCCCCAGGACACTGCGTGCTTACCAGTGCTCTTACCGTGCGCTAAGCTGCAGCCTCCTGCAGCTCCATTTCCTTCTGCAGCTGGGTTCCCACAAGTATATTTCCATAGGTGTATATCCAGCAGACCTCCCACCGATTTGTAAATATTTTGAAAGGCTGAAAGGTAGCAAAATAACACCGACAATTCATAAAACCGATCTGGAAACCGTGTAGGAATTGAGGAAGTTTCTATTCGGACTCATGGCAATCCAGGCTTATGCAGTGTGTGGTAAGAGATACTATGTTACAGGAAAGTATTTTCTGAAAAAAGGGGCTTTTTCCAATTTTATATTAGTAGTATCACCCCAATAAAAGCACTAAAATGGCCTTAGCAGGCTTACAGCTATACTCCTGCAAGGACTTTTGATGTCAAAGTAGTATAAACAGGTGTGTATTTACTGAGCAGCAAAGGGGAATGTCTCTCTACTGGGAGGCTCCTGTCACACACAGGCACCCCTGAGCATCCTCTGTACTTGCAGCTTTGAGTAAAAGTATTCTCCTGTCACAACTGACACCTGTAAAATGTGCTGAGTGATCTATTTTGACTAAGATTTGTCCGTCTGAGTCTCCCATGTTACACCATCTTTCTCTTTGCATCATGGATATACTCTGGCAAAGATACAAGAGTGTCCTGGCTGGACAATTGACTCTTTTTTTCCCAGGAGAACCCTCATTTTTACCTCATGTCACAGATTTCTCACCTCAGCTGCTGAAGGGTGAGCAGCTGCCTTCCCCTGTTTTTTCCTCCCCCTGCTTCTACACCTGGACAAGATTCCCAAAGGAGCACTTCCTTCCAGGAGACAAGAGGGCTTTTCCAAACAGCTCTTCCCACTGCATGGAACATCCCCATGCCAAAACTTTGCTCTGCAGGGGTGGGGGGGATGCACCACAGCATGCCATTCTGCTTACTCTGTTTCCTAATTATGTAGATGTTTTAAAAATCCCTTTGCTTTGTATGCGAGCAATCACTGTTGCATTTCTTGTTGCACTTATCTGCTTTGTCTGAAGCAGTATCTGTGGATTAGTAAGGTCCATAATTTGAAAATTATATGTATAAAGAACACGGGAACATGAAAGCAGTGGCATGTTCTGGCAGCTGCAAGTTGCAGTTTGGGAAAATTAGTCCTGAATTTTGAAGGCTGAATGTTAAGTTAGCCAAATCTTGCTTTTGCAGACTGTATCCAACTGCACTGAGTGCGAGTTGGTTACTTCTTCCATATCAACAAAATACAGTTTATGTATCTTTTCTTCCATATCAGACTTGCATGGCAATTTAAATAAAGATTTTTTAAAGTATCAGGGATTATTTTAGTTCAAAACCTTGAGTGGTAAAGTATCCAAAGTAAAAGCTGTTATGTGTTTATTATTGATACTCTTCATAATATTAATATCAAGCTGCTAAAGTTGCTGGCTTGCTGAACACCAGCTCTTCTGTTGCATTTATGATCCCAAACTTCCTTGCTAGTAAGCTATGACTCCTTAATGTATTTAGCACATTAGCTGCAATCTTGGCAAAGAGCAATCCATCTGTCCTTTGAGTAGGGTGCAAAATAGGCTGACAATGCACAGAGGGTGCCTAAAGCAACTTGTTCTGCAATGAACTCAGATGTACAATTGTGACTCAGTGCCTGTTGCTGCCTTTAAATGTAATTGTCCAAAACAGCTGACTCAAGCAGCCCATAAAACTCTGCCCATACAAAGAGCTCACCTACGCCATTTGACAACTTGTTTCTGCTGGTTTATGCTAAGCATTCTCATAGTATTCCTGCCCATAGGACACCATCCACTCCCCCACTGAAAGCACTGAGACCTTTGCAGTTGGCTTCAGTGGTGTGTGGAGCCTGTGATTATCCCTGTACAGATATTAGTCCTTAAGAACAGTCCTCCTCCCACCATTGTTTTCATTAGTTGCTGGACACCTCCCACTGCATTTTCGGGGATGGAGTTCCCAACTCTCCACTCACTGGACTACCAGCCTCTGGAGCAATAACTTTATGGATGTGTGGGTTGAAAGTTGTGAGGGATGCTTAAGGGGAATGTCAAGGGACACTGAATACACTATCACATGAAAGCGGAATATTCTTGACTGCATAGCTCTTCAACCACATTCAGCCTGGACTATCTCTCCTCCTATTAAAGAAAAAGTGATAAGCATGATGTAAGCAACATCTTCTGAGACAATCTAATATTTGGAAGCAAGGAGGATAAAATCAGGGAACAAGCTTGATGCTGAAACAAGAGACCACTGCTCATGCCAGGCTATGATGAGCTCTGTGCTGCTGTATGTCTTGTCAGATCCATGAAAAGGGCACACATGTGATTCTTCACAGGATGTATGTCAGAGCCTCAGGGTGAGGTGGCTCACACAGCTGACTCCGTGTGCATGTGAACGTGCCTCTTCCATGCTGATCAGATAGGAAAAATCAGGAACTTTGGTCAAAGAGGGACAGTTAGCAAGCAGGTCAATAAATATCAGAGAAGAAACTGTTGTATGAAAGAGAAACAAAAAAGGAAGGATGTTCTGGTAGGCATTTGGGAGAAAAATAAAAGGCATTAAAACATATGGAAATTATTTGTGGATCTATATATTATCTCAGCATAACTTCAGTCACCAACTACTTCCCTGGTCTACCCACTGTAACCTCTTCCACTATCTTCATTTTCACTTACTCTAGTTTCTCTCTTCAGTTCACACAAATAGGCTTTTATTTATACCAGTTTTTTTAAAAAAAATTAAATTATTAGCCATATTTTTCAATTCATTCACCTGTCTACTAGTTATATCACCATCTCCTTTTTGTGCCTAGTACTTGCATGTTTTAAACCTTCATCTCTCTCCAGATTTTTCAGCCTTTATCTTCAAGTTCTGTCCTCAGTGTTTCCTGACCTTCCCATAACTTCCTTATAATTTTATTAAGTAGAAGTGTCCTGCCCAATAAGCTTTATATCAGCTTTTCCAAAATTTATTTATATTTCTCCCATTTAAAATGTAACCAGAGATTGTGTAAAGGAAAGCAGAAATTTTGCCTGAAAGGAAAATCTAGGAAAATAACTGAAAAATATATATCATATTAATTAAGTTTGGGGAGGTGATAAATACGAGATTTTTTTCAAAATTTCTTTTAATATTAATTTTGTAATGCTGCAATTTTAAAATAAATTATTACAGTAAAAAATATTAATATTTGAAACTGTCTCGTTTCCAAAAAAATAGCATGCATTGGATGTTTCAAAAGGTGGTGTATTTTCTTTAGAATTTCTCTTCATTAATGGTACAAAAGTTGAAAAGGGCTGCTTTGGTTTACAAGGAACAAAAACTTTGAAATCATAGTGCAAACTACAAAAGCCCTTCCTCTGTACAGCTTTAAATAAAATAATTTGCAATTTATGGTGCATGTAAAAATGCTTTCAAAAGTCCAGGAGAAAAGAATTATACGGAAATGTTGGAGAGAATTATATTTCACAACTCTTTGAGATGGATGGCTAACATATTACAAGAATAAGCTGATTTTCTTACAGGTACAAGCAAGTTAAGTGTGCAATCCAACAGTTTTGTGAAGAATTCCTGCCAATTTCCAGTTGCAAATATAGAAAAAATCTCATGATTTGAAATTTTTCCAACTCAAAGCAATCATATTCTAAATCTTTCTTCTCAGTATGCCAAGTCTATGCACTCTTGAAAATTCTTTACCAGTGTGTACTAACATCAAAGGATAATACAAAATTATATATAACATCTGCCTTGAAAACATGTCAGTATTTAATTTTAAATACAAAAATATAACTTGATTCTACTGTGGGTATTACTAAAATCTTCTACATAGGATGAAATTGTACCTTATTTTAAGTTGTATTCCCCACCCATTTCTGTAACCGCTGAAAATAGGCTTGTGTGAATTCTTTAACAAACCAATTCTTTCCTAAGTAAAGCTAGAATTACAGAATCAGGTCATATTTCAGTAAAATAAAAGTGTTTTGACATTACTCATGGGCCACATTTTTAAGACAAACAGAGAGGTTATTATCTCTTCCATGGCACATGTGAGTAGCCACTTCTAAAATTTTCCAGCTTTGAAATCTGAGGAATTTCCAGCCATGAAGAGCAAATACTTTGTACTTCTGCTCCTTCTGTCTATGTAGCTGTGCACTAGTGAGAATAAAATCTTCTCACAGGAACTATCGAATACTTGAAATTGAACTTTCTAAAATAATTGCATGATTTTCCATGTGATAGGTGCAAGAAATAAAGCATCAGAATTTACCAAATACAGACTAACTCCTACTATGATTTACAGAAATGTTTTAAGTTAGATTTTTTCTACTAAAATTCTCTGTATCACGTTTGCCAAGGAGTTCACTTCTCCCAGATATGTTTTGTTTTGATTCAATGCCAATATTGTGACCTAGTATATTTAGACCAGGCAAAAATGTAGATTCCTACTTAAAAAACCCCACACAAAACACAAAACAAAAAGCCCCGTACCAAAATCACCAAAAGCAACTGGTGCACTTGAGAAAAGTTGTTGCACATTCTTTGAGGTTAATATACTGAGAGCAGACAAAAAAACCCTAAATCTACAGCAACAATAAATTAAACAGATGAGAAAGTCACATATTAATCGCATTACTGGAAAAGAATCATGAAACAGCAGAGCATCAGATGTAAGGCTGAGGCTTTCCTTTAGCGCTGTAAAAAGTGATACCAGATAAAAGGTGGGAGAGTGCAGGCACTTTTGAACAAACTGCATCCAGATGCTCATATGGGCCTGATCCAAGCTGCCCTAAACTGACAGGAAGACCCTCACTGATTTCAGTGCTGTTCAGAGCTGGCTTTCAGAAGATTGATTTCTCAGCCAAGTGCCACATCACCAGGTCATTCCTGCACAGCTGCTCTTAGAAACTGTCTTTAGTCTCTGGTGGGGTGCTTCTGGTCAGTCGTGTCGCAGCACTCCTGGGGAGGGCTAGAAAAGGAGATGGAATACAAAGAACAAAATAGCCATTTAGATGAAGCTTCCTTAGGGAGAGAGAACGAGAGAGAGAGAGAGAGAGAGCGCAACTGAGAGAGATCAGACAGAGGTTTTTGCCAGGTTCTGTGAGCAAATGACATCAGGCATTTATGGAGGCTAAAACAGTAACAGCCAAATTTTTCTCAACCTTGAGAGAACCCACTAAGGGCTCTGAAGTGGTGTGAAAGGAAGGGCAATCTGTCTAGTTTGCCTTCTTGACGTATATGCATGTCCTGAACATCAGCTGTGCATAAGCCTCTAAAACCACAGCAGTTCAGTAGTGCTGCAGAATCAACATATGCACCTCTTGCATTGCCTTGGAAGGGACCATGGGCTGACTTTCCAAATATTTCTAAAAAAGCTGTATACCTTCACTGATCTGGAGAGAAAATATCTGTGCCAACAAAAGGAACACATGGGTGTCTGCTCAGGCTTCCAACTTCTGTTGAAATCTAAATATGAAGCTAACCACAAAGTTGTGGCCAACTCTATTTTGGTGTTAAATAGCCAAACTTCATTGAAATTTATAGAGTTGAACCCCAAAATACAGTATATAGCTTTTCACAATGGTTCTATGCTTTTATATTCTTGCTCTCATCCTGACACTTCTACACTAATGTCTCATTTTCTGATTCTGTAGTATAGATAATTATGCAGGCATTTTACTTAAGTCGTCTATATTCTGAGTGGCAGAACATCATTATGAACTGCCCAGTAGAGGGAGCTACTTGATTTTAGGAATGAAACCTATCAATAGACTTTGATAATAATCACATTTCCATGAGATTATGCAAATCACGGGGGGCATCAACTCCTTCTGACAGCAGCACTAAAGAAACTGAAAGGTGGCATATTCTTTTCCTGACATGCTTGTTTTATCTGGTAGTACAAAGTGCTGAAGAGTGATCTAAATGAAGCTTTGGTTTTATGCTCTGACATCAGTCTAAATGACACTAGATAGTACTGCTCAGAAATAAGCATTGAGCACACAACCCATGCTCCTGGTCCACTTTGGTGGATTTCCATTTTATATTCTCTCCATACTGAAGTTAGAAGCAGGTTTTCACTCCAGGACAGATTTTTTAGCTCTTTGCCTTTCACCAGACCAAACCAATCTGATTGAAATTTCCTAAGTTTCTGGCAAAGTGGAAATTTAATGGAAAGTTTGGGGTAAATTCAACAAGATGTTTGGGAGACAGGTGGGTTCAAAAAAGGAAGTGGTTTCACCTCTTGAAAATTTTCCTAACTTTTTTTTGGCTCATAGTAACTGCAAAATGTCTTGGCTGAGAAACCAGAAATTCTGTTTTAATCTTTTGTGGATGGTGATTCCTCTTTCCTTTGGCTTCTTTTGGGGTGCTTCAGGGGGCAATTATTTAATCACTAAAAGACATTTATGCAAATGTTTAGGGATCCTAAATCCACATGTCAGCTTTTATAGGGCTTATGAGATCTACAGTAGGGAAATGCAGCTTTCCCAGACTGCACAGACTGTTTCATGGGTAATTCTTTTGATCAAGGCAGGGCAAACTTCCTTTCAGAAAGGACTTTAGTAGGTTTCAGTTCCCTTATGAGAAAATCTGAAGGGTTCCACCCAGAGCACCATCAGGTCTTCCAAGACCTGCAGGAGGCAAAGGCCATTCCCATAAAGGCGTTTTGCTTCCTTTTTGTCTCTACATCTGCTTAGAGCTCTCCTTCTTGCCTCTGTTATCTGCACGTACACCACTTGGCAGGGTTTGAGGGAGAAGATATCCTCCACCACAAATCTAAACTGGTCCTGTAAGCTCTGCCACTCCCAGTGCATGGCCAGAGGCGGGCCTGTGTGTAAAGATTTACCCCAATGATATCCAGGAAAAAATCCACTTTTGTGTTCTCACTGAGTGGTAAAATGTCCTGTACTAGCCCTGAAGATCATGTCTTTAGGTGTAGTTAGCAGTTTTTCAGTAGTTAGCAAAACTTTCCATAATGAGGATTGAAGGACATTTGTACATTCACACTCTGTGATTTGTTACTCCTATTGGCCCAAAATCTAAGGACTGAAGTAATTTACTGGAATTATTTTTCATAGAATACTATTAAGTAAAAGATGAGCTTTTCTAATGATTTATGAACAGACCGTGGTCCAAATTAATACCAACATGGTGAAGATAGTGTTCCATTTTTTGAAATTTTTGTGCTGCTTCCAACTTCTTGGATTTACCATGAATTATATCATTTTCAATCCAAAAAATACAGAAATAAGGATGTAGGATCAAAAAACGTAAGTCAGAAAGAATCTGTGGAAGTTTGGGAAACTTGAAACCATGCTGTCAGAAAGGAATGAGGGAGGTATGCAAAATGTGTAAAAGAATTAATATTACACCTGCAGGTAGAATTATCCTCCAAAGTACAGAATATTTTCTGAAAGTAATTTAGTGTTATTGAAGTGTTGACTGGAAGAACAATGTTTAAAGCTAGTCCTGACACAGCCACTGCATTATGTGTGAGATGTTCTCCTGCCACCAAACTTTCTTTTTTCCCATTCCATCTTTTCTCCTGTCTCCCTATCCCAAACTATCCCAAACTTTACTGTAGAATCTATTTTATGAAAGGAAAATAAATTTTTAAGAAAGTCCAGTATGTTTGCAGGTTTTATGTGTCAATAAGACACCTAGTAGTGCCACAGAAGTAAAAAAAGTGGGATCTTAAAGATGATATACTGAGTTTGCATTGGTTAAATTAAGGAAGTACTGGTGAGTTCAAAGAGATATGGACTTGGGTGGGAGCAACGACAGAGAAGTGGCAGCTATCTCAAAAGCATGGGAGAAGTCAAAAAAATAAATAATATCTTTAAACTATAGAGAAAAGGGCTTCCAAAAAGGTTGTTTCTGGGGGGGGGGCCAAAGGGAAAACAAGAACAAAATTATTTTCAGCAAAATTCCTCATTACATTTAAAAAAATGGGTATGATTTAAAGGCATGCAGCCTGTTAACAAAGACTTTATAACCATCACTTTGCTGACCTCTTCTATACGTCTGCACTGGATGATTTTCAACTCATTTATTTCTTCCCCTCCACCAAGGAAAAGTATTGAGAAATCACTGACATACAGAAGACCAGAAATGGGAAACAGAACAGAAAGGATCAGTGCTAGGACACCTCAGGGGCAATCCTGAATGTTGTCCCTCTTTGAATGCTTTCAAAGAAAGACATTTTTCACCCTGCAAATAATTATGAGGACCAGCCATCCATCATCTAAAGGAAATTTCTTCCTTAAAATCCATTTGTCTTGTAATTTCTCTGTTCGCAAATATGTGTTGGCTTTTTTTTTCATGAAACAAGTCCATCACCTTTCACATACTTGAAAGAGAAACTCCAAAAAGGAGTGCTTCAGGTTCATTATTTGGCTCAGTTATTTGCCAGATGCTAAATGAGGCTGTGTTTTGGCTAGTCTGTATGCTCTAATGTAATATTAAACCAAATAAAACATTAAATGGGATCCAAGTGCAGACCTGCAGTTTAAGAGAAGAATTTTATAAAAAAGAAAGATTCCTCAAATTTAATCTTCACTCTTGAGATAATCTAAATTATTTAACAACATAAATTAAAATCAATATATGGTTAAAAATGTGACAAAAATCCACTGTTTTTCAATCCAAATAATCTCCACCAACACTCACCCTATTTTACCTTCAAAATAACATTGCAATGTCTGGAAGGTCTAGTTGTAAGGGACTCTGACCTCTGCTTCCAATTCTCTTCCTGAGAATTGCAGGCTATCTATCTGCAGACCTGGTTTCCATGTGTCCCATTTCATAATCATATCAAGAAATTTATTCCACCAAACATCCTTAAATGGCAACATTGCTGTTTCTGGCTGGCAGTGCACAAGAGTTTCTGGATGATAAACTCATCTGTGAACGCCGAATGTCAGGTTAGCTGCCTGTATGGTTACAGCGTGATGGAAAACTGCGTAAAATGAAAAACATTTGGTAATTGATTATCTTTTTCTCTCTATGCCAAAAAATTATTTTTGAGGGTTGTCAACATTTACAATTATAACTCCAAAGGCTACTTGCAAGATTAATTGATCTCTTCCATCTTGATCATTGCTATACTTATGAAAATGAAATTAATATGCTTTTATTACTTTATGTATTCATCTGGTACATAGAATAGACATCACAAAAAACTACCCTGAAGGAAAAAAACAAAACAAAACAAAACAAAACAAATCAAAAAAATCCCCAAAAAAACACAAAACAAAACAAAACAAAACAATAATAATAAAAAAATGCATGAAATATGTATTAAAATATCAGAAAACACATGAGAAAGCTAAATTAAAAAAACTACTTGCTGTTTTCACCTGGTGACAGAAATCTCTGACATAAAGTCTGTTCTTTTTGGATGATGTGCTTTTAGTATCATCCCACAGCTAACATTAAAGCAGTAAGATAATTTTGTGGGAAAATATCTTTTTTCATTTACAGTTTGAAACACTGGGTCCTACTGTTCCACAAAAGACCTGTTTTCAGCTGGCATTTTTTTGGAAGACCCTTCTTGACTTGAGTGAGTTTCACATCAGGCCTCAGTTCTATACCAGATAAAACTCTCCCCACAGGATTTTTCTGCCATCCATCATAGGCCAATTAGAGGAACCAGGAGGTTATCTGAATCCTGAGGTGCACAAGTAATTGTGAAAATTACTTCTGGCTTGTTCATAGGAAGGATATAAAATTACCCATTTAACTGTTTGAAAACTCTCTAACTGTCTCAACTATGCCTCAAGTAGGAATTGTTTGGTTTCTTGGAGTTGCTCTGGGATTATATACGCTCTCCACTTGCAAATCATCATTCATGACCAGTCACCCACTTGTAAGTAGCACAGCCATGTTCATATGAATTTGAAATCACATCACAGCATGACAACATTAATTTCTATCTTCCTCTGCATAGATGTTGACAATAATAAATAGGCAAATGAATAGGATGGTAACTAGGATTTCATCTGTATATGTGCATAAATGATTATGAAAGAAACACAAATGACAGATGCATGAATAGCCTAGAAAATAAGAAAGTGGGTAAAGAAATACTTTTTGGTGTTAATTAAAAAATATGTACAACTTATATAGGCTTAATTCCACATGCCTGTATTTCTCCTCAACCCCATACACTTATGAATGATTGTTCTGACTGTCAGGACTTAAAGAGAGGAACAAAACAGTGTAAACTAATATATATTTGAAACAATATTGAACCTCTTCTTAGGATAAAGTAACAGGAATGGAATGATGTTGAGACACGCATTTTGTTTAAAAGGTTCTTCTAGCTGTTTGAAATTCAGGCAAGAGAAACCTTAGACCTGTCTGGGTTTGTAGCATTTTGCCTGAGCACCTCCACAGCTAATGACTGAAGCAAAGCCTTGTGAAAGTTGTGGTTGAAACAGATGTTCATAGCAGAAATAAAATACACAAAAGTTATTACTTACATTTCAAAGCAGCCATAAAAAACAAGCTTAGTAATTATTACAGACATGAATATCCTAATATACCTCTAACTGTAATCATGCTCAGGTCATTTGATACAAACTTTTCTAATTTGGCAACAAACTGTTTGCTTGGAAGTCAAGCAATTGTAGCTAGAAATTACTCTAGGTTTAAGCAAACATTGTTCACAGTTTAATCCTCCATTTGCTGTGGTTATCTCTTATTTGTCTTCCCCAGTGAAATGCAGATTTCTCTGTCATTATTAGCTGCCCTCCTGCTGCCTCTTCTCCTCTTCCCTCCAGTTGCTTCCACTTCAGTGGTACCAACCTCGGGGAAACAGGCCATCCTTAACTTCCTTGAAGCAGCAGTGTGAGAAGCCTTTCAAAGCATATGCTCTAAAAGGAAATTTTTATCTTAATATAAAAATTATTCAGCAAAGAAGGATTTGATTCCCATTTGTGCTTTTCCTTGACTTAAATGTGGAGATGTATACAGAAGACATTAAGAGAATTTCCATATATCCCAAAGGCCACAGAGATACAAGTTTGCTGTCTAGACTCCTCATTGCTTTTACTCTCTTGCTTGTCAGTGAAGCGTGTGCCAGCAGTGGGCTGGGGGCAAATCACACCCCTGAATTTTGCCAGGGTACTTGCCCTGCCTCTCAAGAGAGCCTCACTCCTGCCAGATCTCCCTCCCTGCCTGAATCTCTGCTCCAGGGGTCCCAGCTTTAAACTCAGGCAAAAAAATGCCTGTGCTGAATACCCTACACAATGGGAATGTCCTACTCTAGACCAGCGTGCTCTGTGGGGGTGGTAACACTGTTGTCCAACCTTGTGGGGCTTGACCAAAATTCAGGTGTCACAGTCCCTGGATGTACTCTAATCGTTAGGCCATTGTTCGAGGTAGGTATCAGCCAGTTTCTTCAGGGAAGGTGTCTACAGGTAGTGAACTCAAATCCATCCAGAAGAGCTATATGAATATTAAGAATGCATTGTTAATAATTCTCAGACGGAGCTAAGTGGGAAATAGTCATTTAACCCTCTCAGGTGGGCAGCCTGTCTATTGAACATATTCACTTTCAGTGAGCTACTTGTGTTGGGGAGATTTCATCAGAAAGAAACCTGCATGTGCCATCTCAGATATTTTGATGCACAAGAACATGAGGCTGGTCTGACTGGGTCACACCTCAGCTCAGAGTCCTATTATCAAAAAAGTCAAGTAAATACCTGCCAGTACCACTGAAAAATTTTCCGTCATTATATTTAAGGTATTTTTCCAGGGTGACATTGCAGTGCTATGCTAGGACTAAAGTGTTAAAACGGGGCTGCATATTAGGCCTGTTCACCCCTGCCTTTCGCACACTGTTTTATTTGTTCCTTCATATTCAGTGCATTTCCCTCTGCTACCACTTGCACTGTTTTCTTTCTCTTTTTTTCATTAACAGAAATATCATGTATTAATGACAAGTACAACAGGAAGAATGAGAAATTTACATATAAAGCAAATCCAATCAGACTAAGCTGCATTAAGGTTTTAGGACACTAAAATATAGTTTCCCTACTTATGGGGAAATAAAAATTCAGTTCAGATCTTGGACAAGAAACAGCAAGGAAAGTTATTAAACATCACACTTCCTTTTGATGAAGGAATACATGTACAATTATTTCTGGTAGCAGTTTAGATCTTTAATTCATGTTGAACTACAGAAAAATAAAAGATGGAAAGAAAAAAATCTGATTTATGTTGCAAATATTTTGGTTTTGCTTTTTTTATCTGTGTGCAAACCCTCTATTTGTTTGACAGAGGTCATTTTCTTGCCATTGTACATGCTATTCCCACTGTGGTATTACAGATAGGCAAAACAGATAAACAGAAGAAGCAAATAAACCATCTTCAGTTTGATGAATGCAATTTATAATTAGCATGGACAGGAAAAAGATTCTAAGCAGAGGCTTAGAAAAATTACAAGTCCTGATGTTCAACTTGTTTCTAAATTCGTCTGTGAACCACTGATAAAGTAGAATGAGAAAAGCCTTTATAAAGTAAATGATATATTATTACACAAAATAATAGGAACATGCAGTGCTGTAAGTATGAATTAGGCATCATGTGGTTGACTTTTGCATCGTATAAACATACTAGTCAGTCCCAAGCTGAAAACGGAGCCAGGAATTCAGTAATCAGTGTCCCTTGTCCAGATATTAGTGACTCCCAAAATTCCTTGGAATAAAGGACCCATATGGAACTACTCATGCAAGTAAAGAAAACTGCCAGAGCAGCCTATGTATGATGAGTAATAATATAGTAGCCAGAAATGGAGACTATAAATACATAAAGTACCATTAAACTCACTGAATTAAATTAGATTTTTCTATTGTATTTGTTCGCATTGAATCACGATGGGAAAGGAAGACTTTCTTAAAAATGCCTAAAATAATATATACGAGTACATGATTATTAATCATGATACCAGTACACTCCACCTATTGAGAGAAGGGGTAAAAGAGAATCTTTGTGATTTGATTTGGTAATTTTTGGGATGGGAAATTTGCTTCTAAAACCGCATGGAATTTTAAAGATGGTTCAGTGCTGACAATTCCCCTTACATAGTGTGGACACACATTTAGGGATATGATCATCCTGCTTACTAGTTTGGTGTGGTTTTCAGCAGCAAACTTTGGGTATTCTTTGCTAGAACTTTAATCGATAAGGATTAATATCAGCAACACAATTTATTTCCAAATTTTGGCTGATCCAGAAACAAATAGCTTCATTCTGATGAAGTACCACTCTCTTAATTTACTCAGTTGGTCCTTTTCTGTATTAAATTCTATAACTTTAAGTCATGAGCATCTTTCCAAATGTATTAATACCATCTAAGTCAAATTAAGCCCATAAAATGATCAGTTCTCAGTTCTCTTGTTTATTAGATTCTAGCATAGGCAGACAATCAAAGACATTTCTTTTCTTTGTGCCTTGATTAAGACTGCTTTGAAGACTAACATTTCACTAAAAGCATGTCTCATGTTCTTTTCCCTTTTTGCTGTAAATTTAACAACCTTCTGATCAGCACAAAGGGCTAGTGAGACAGGGACCATTCGCTGTGTGTATTAACTTCTCTGCTTAGAAGGTGGAACATATTGCCTTCCACAAATGACAGCTTCTGCAAAAGAAACCTTTCTCTTTAGCATACTTGTCTTACTGGTATTTCTGCCTTCTCACTCCTCTTATGGCTAGGGAAAGGAAGCAATGGGAGGTGCAGACCAGCCCCAAGGAGATAGGATGAAGCTTATTAGTAGGATTCCTAGTAGTGCTACAGCTCAAGGATAAACTAAAGAATCTGTGACCATCTGTGGAGTTCCTTCATCATTTGAGTTAGCTCATGGATTTTTCTTGCTTCTGGAGAGTCCAGTTGTTAGGATGCCCAACATTCTAGCAATCTACCCCCCAGGCAAATAATTCTTTGTTTTTAGAGGTTTAGAAGAGACCATGGCCCTCTCCTAGCACTAATGCATTTTGATACTTGGAATCAGTGTGAAGTGTTTCACACTTACTTTTAGAGCACTGATTTGTAATTAAAAAATACTATGAAGCTCCAAAGCTTCCAATTCATGTATGGATTGCTATTTTGTGTGTATTTTAAAAACCATTCCAAAAAACCAGTCATATGAATATAATGACTAGTTGACATCCCAAAAAATTTGCTGTGAGGCAAAACATAGGGTATAATTTTAGAGCAGAGATTTTTTTTCATTTGTAAATGCTTAGCAAATCAAGGAAATTGGCAAATGAATTAAATTTGTGAAACACACACAGCTCTGAATGTACAGTCATTACACATGGCTACTTCACAGAGGTCTTTGGAAAATAGTATGTTTGGTGTTTAATAACCTGTGTTTTATAAGTGTTATTAGGGAAAGTAGTAGGCAAAACCAGAAATTAATCTACTTATCTATATATTTTACATAGAATAAGTTTTTGGTCACAATAATATTATTTCATGACAGAAGTAAAAATAACATTTATTCCCTTTCAATATTTTGCTAAATCATCTAAATCTACATTTGCTGCATATGGCTAACCAGAATGACCTACATTTGGTGACCCTGAGCTTAAAAAAAATAAATAAACACAGTTTTGTTGCTGTCACAAAATTCCAGAGAAACACTTCTGCTCACCAGCAGGCATATAATGAAAAAAGTACTCCTGAAATCCTAAACCTAAAATTTTCCTGTTAGCCAGCATAAATGTCCTCAATGTAAAATCTGATCCCTTAATAAATTCGAATTTATGTATACTCTGCAAAATGTTCTTTATAAGCAAGAACTAGTCCTAACAAAAGGCTTCTGTGACTAGGCTTACTTGAATGTCTATTATTTCCTCAATCAGGAGGAAGATCAGTCCAGGAAAGAGCCCCTGGCACCTTCAATGTAAAGTAGAAATTAAGGGAACTGGTAAATTCAAGAAATATTTGCTTTTAAAATTATGTTTTATTTGTGTGTCTCAGCCAGTCCAAGCTTGTTTCAGGATGATTAGCAACAGTATTTTCCAGTGTGTTGGAGTAGACAAAGATTTTGCATTTGCTTTTCAATGCACAGTCAATCTTGTTACAGCAAAGAGATTAACCTCAGCAAAATACAGATACAACTTTTGGGAAAGTTATAGTAGTGCTCTCTTAGGACTTTTGCTTCTTGCATTAGAAAGTGAAGGAAAAGAATTCAGGTGTAGAATGCCACTCTCACAGACTAATGGGGACATCGTTTAGTGGTGGACTTGTCAGTGTTAGGTTAATAGTGGTACTCAGGGATCTCCGAGGTCTTTTCCAACATAAAAATTATATGATTCTAATTTTGCAATTCCTTGCTATAGTCTTTCTCCATAGAAGACATCTCATCAGCAGCACTAGTGGGACTACTTGCTTGGGTAAAGTCTTCTCCAGCTTCTGATAGATGAAGATTCAGATGTGCATTTCAATTGCCTTCAAATCTGGCCCTTCAAAAAAAAAAAAAAATAAATAAAAGGGACAAAATAACCTAATTATGCACTGAAAGTATTTTAACATCAAAAATATACAAGCAGAAATGAGTTTCCTCTGCCTCCACTACAAGTATACAAGAACTTGCTTCATTATAGGCTGGTAAGCAATTGTGTGAACACAAGTAAAAGCCAGGCTGAACCTGAGTGGACAAGCTTCACTGAGTAGAAAATATGTTGCCTGGGAGCTAAGGCTGCACTACATATGTTTACATATCTTCTGTACAGATTTATCATGTATAGTTATCTTCAGCCTGTTGGGACCATCACTTTCTGGGGCTTTCTGAGGAAGGTGAACTAGAGAGCATGGAGGACTGCACCATCCAAAGGGGAATGTGGTATAAATAACACTGTAGCACTCAGTCTGCTCAATTCAGTCACTTAGTGCCTGAGTGCTGCAAAGCCAGCTCTCCTCTTTCAGGGTGCCAGGTGGCTCCTGCTCAAGCATTGTGGTGCTTTTGAAGCAGGTTCCCCACTCTGGGAATGGCATGAATGTGAGTGGAGTCTGATCATGTCTGCCCTTTTGTAGTGGTACAAACACCACCAGAGGCAAAGTCCCAAAGAGCCACTGTCTGGTCCCGAGGAGACACTAGAGTAGCTTTAGGTTTTCTTTACATTGTCTCAGCCACGCAGCACACCTAAAGTCTACACAGCATGACATGCAGTTGAGGGTGAGGGGTGGAAAACCAGAATACCAAATTCTGTGTGGTATCCACCAGGCAGATAGAGGATCTGGATAAACTGGCTTCCATGTGATTGCTTCAAATCTATTTCTACATCTGCATTCGCTTCCTTAATATCTTCTCACATCAAGTTCCCATCCTAAAGTTCAAAGTGCTTGATCTGGATGTTAAACAGTCTGGGAAATCATGGCAAAAACAATTTGCAAAAGTAATCAGGCAAATGTTTAGAAAATATGTCTCTGCTTATACCCCCCTCTGTTCAAGCAAATTATTTTACTGCCAGACATTTTCAAACAGAAAAGTTAAAGTACAGACTAGTAGTCATCAACAGTGTGCAGAATATGAGTTCCAAAACAGAAACATGGATTTAAGTGTAGACCCCAGCCAGTCAGAATGGAAGTGTTCTGTATGACCTATTTCTCTCACCTTACATAATCAAAACAACTCAAACTTATCTTTTTGAATACATGACAGTCACAACACACTAATTGCAAGTAATCTGAAGGCCAAGAATTATTCAGGACAATTATAGAGTAGAATTTCTAAAATTCATGCTTGAGAAAGTATTCACTTGTAGATTTTAAACTGGAAAAGTACAGGTGCTAAAAAAGACATAGCGCTGGGAAAAAAATCTCTTAGGTTTATACATTAGATTATATTCTCTTTTTAAGAAAGGCAAATAGAAAAACTCAATAGAATATGCTTTCATTGAGCATTCAAGAAAATTGATTCAAACCCTTGTTCTTCCTCATACAGGCTACAGGCTTAATGCCAGGTACCTTATTTTCTAGGTAAATAACATATATTATAGTGTGGATTCATTTTCATTTTGACAATAAATCCCACACCAGCTAAACCCCTACTGGTAAACTGGTTTTTTGTTTTTTTTTTTGGTGGAAAAAGACATTGTTAAAAGTTCCCAGCCAGTTCTAATTGTAAGTTTGTTTCTGGACAGGGAAAAATGAAAGGGAGGAAATATAACCATATTTATTGGGCAAATCACATGCTATATACATCCTTCTGTTGGAAAAAACAGATGTGGAATGACAGGCAGAGATATCCAAAAAATCAGTCTTTGAGTAGGCAGCCGGATATTTATATTATAGTCCTGGCTCTGTCACTGACCGACTCAGGTTTTACTTTCCAGTTCTTTGCCTTTTTGAATTCCTTATTTAATTCCTCTTGTGCATTTAACTTTTAAAAACTCTGGCATAAAAGCATTGCCTTAAAGTCTGTTTTTGTTCTGTTGAACTCGGGACACCCCATAGTAGCAATACAGACATATTAGCAACATCGGGCTCAGGGGACCTCTCAGCCTAGATATGAGTAGGCAAAAGTAGGAAGAGATGCTGTAGCAGTGGGAATATGAGCTTCTTAGGACAAGTTTTGAAGAGCCAGTTCTAGGAAACCAGGCTGAGCTTCTTTCAGCACAAGTCTCAACCTCTCGTTTTAAGTGCAACCCTCCTATTCATCTCCATTGTTCAGGGCGTCCTCTGTCTCTTTGCAATAATTTAGAGCTTTGACACAAAAAGGATGGGGCTTTTCTCATCCTCAGGAACTTTTCTGGTTAGGGACTGATACTATTTACAACCAAAAGAAATTCTTTGATGTCACAGAGGAATACCAGCATAAGATAAGGTCAATGAGATAACATCAGCCTCCAGTGCAAAACATCAAACCTATGAAACACTAGTAGTTGACAAGTCATTTGTTGGTGGTAATTTTTCTTCCACTTGGCTGTATGGACTTTGGGCATTAGGTCAAATTTGCCTCTCAGAACACTGAGTCTGGGAGATGTGATGTTAATATCAAAGACAGCTGACTCTAGCACTGTGCCCAAAGCATTTATCAATGAATGTGTTGCACATATTGCTAAATGCATAATTTATTATCAGTATTAAAATGACACATGATATCTTTATAAAACTAGAAAGAATTGTTCTGCAGTAATACATTAGGAGCTATGCATATGTTTTATGGAACCTTTTGTGTAAAAAAGGGCTGTTAGATTGTGACACCTAGTTTTATTTCTTCCTCTTTTTTCATTTCATTTTTAGCCATTTAGGAAGATCTTTTTCTAATTTAAGTTACCTTGACTCATGCTTGAATTTGCTAAATTACTTTTCCCAAATGCTCACAAGGAGAGTCTTTTGAATTAATGGATAAAACTAAACTCACTCCCACTCTGCAACTACATTAGTATGTTACATGCAATTATTTATGATTCATCCAAACTAGCTTCCCACAGCCCCATAAATCTTATAGAGTCAGAACATTGTGGCATCATCTCTGCTGATAGTTTTTATTTTTTTGCCAGGCATAATGCTCCTTGAATTGGAGAAAAACTGTTCCTAACTCAGCAAGGAGTTACACTGCAAATTCGGGGAACTGTACCTAGCCTGACAGAAGGAAAGGAGATATTTATTTCTACCAGGATGAAGCACCTACATCCAAAACTGCAGACTTCTAAATTCCTGCTCATTTTTTGCCACACCCTGGAAGCGCCTAAACTCCGGAGGCGCCAGCTTTTCACATTAAAATTCTCCAGACTCCTGAAATTCTGCTGTGGGCATGTCCAGAAATGCCTCTCATGTCACTGCACCCAGTTAACTCACACTCTGGCACCATCAGATCCAATGAACTCAGCTTTCCTGCGCCTGCACCCATCTTGCCCAAGGGGTAGAGCCAATGAACATTCCCAAAACACAGAGAGCTGCTCTGTGAAGCGCAGCGGCAGCTGTTGCTGCTCTCCTCTGCTACATTCAAGAGCTCTGTGGTCAGGGCTTTTACCCTAGATGTGGGAAAGCTGGGGTTTACACCCTCCTGTGCCCAAGGAAATCAAAACCCACGCCCTTGCCACAAGGCCAGGGCTGTTCTGGGTGAAAGTGCTCTCCACCCTGCCCTTTGAAGCTCTTCCATCCTACAGGAGCAAACCACAGCTTCACAACGGCTGTGGAGAACATGAGCGAGCATGAACCTTCGAGGGGTTATGGCCCTCATGGGAGGAGGCACAGGAGGTTTCAATGCCCTTTCCTTCCCCTAAGGAGTTTCTGGGTATTGTGTCCTCGGTCAAATGTATAACTGGTCCTTTTGGAGCACATATGGGGAGGGGCTTCTCCAGTGTTGCTCCGTGGAATGAGGAGTGTGGCAGCAGTGAGTTTAACCCAGTGCCTGTGTGACCCCTCCTTGGTGGACACTGCCACTGGAACTTCTGAGCGCTGCTGCCACTCCACCTGGCTGGCTCCCCGAAAGGCCTCATGAAGGCTGAGTTTCCTCAACAACTCCTCTCTCAAGAGAAGCAAAAGAACACCACCATCAAACAATGACCAGCATTCCAGTGCAGCATTTCTAGCCCATACGACATCCATCATGCTCCACATCCCAATTGCTCTGCAGTCCCAAACACTGCCATAGCTGCAGCCACCCCCCTGGAGACCACTGGGCACCCCATGTCCACCTCCTTTCCCACAGCCCAGGATCTCTGCCCTTTGCAGCTTGCTGAAGCTATTGTCTATTTGACAAATTGCTTGAGGAAAGTCACAAATGGGATTTCTTCTTTCAGGGGTTTTGGAGAACAAGTTGCATATTTCTCTGTAATATGCATCTATCTCTGTGACAGCCCTTCCAGCCCAGTTCTACTAGCAACCATTGTTTCCCAGGAAAATTTTCATGAAGTGGTAGCAGCCTCTGGGACCCCAGCTCACAATGAACTTTTTGTTTGGCCTTGACTGATGGAAGTCTCCAGTGACTCCGGTTTCTAGCAGTGAAGTCATATGTGACACTCAAGTGCCCTTCAGTTTGTGTCCACTTTCATGGGATAGCTTGCATTCCTTGGCCCACAAAGACAAACCACCACCTTACTTCATAAGCTTGAGTGAGTCCTTTGGCTGCCCAAGCTCATGGTTCAGAGATTAATTCTTCATCTTCAGTGTGCTTCTTTGACTTCCTTAGGCACCTTTCCAGTGGAAGTAACACTTGCTACATCAATCTGTCTGCATAGCCATGCAATCCACAGTGCATTTTGCCTCTTTGGTCGACTGTCAAACAAACCCAACAGGGGGATACAGGCTTGACAAGAGAGATGGGGCCTGAGCACTCACAAGTCGTCCGCCAGCTGATTTCTGTAGTGAAATATGTGATACATATATATCATTGCCAACATTCTCTTCAGAAGCTCATTAGGAATGTGCCAAAGTAACAGAAAATTTCATTAAAGCAAGTTGACTGACAGACAGAAACAGGTAGGAAAGTCTTCATACTGTCCCCAGTCAGAGAATTGCAGGGCTAGTGACAGAGCTGGTGTTGGTGCTTGAGAGGGCAGGCACTGCACGAACAGGTTTATGAGTGCATCCTGTGCAGTTTACCAGGTGAGGACAAGGGCTGGACCTGGCTGGAGGCAATCATTCACAGCTACCTCAGGAGCTGTTCAGGGTATATTATTAATGCTAGGGATCCATACCCACACCATAAATAACTATGCAACACAGTTTGTGGGATTCATTTTGATTTGGTTGTTTATAAGGCATATGTTCATCTAATTTTGACCCTTTTCACTATGAAGAATCTGCAATGTTTTCTCCCAAACTTCAGTATTGTTTGAGTACAAAGTCATACATGTTCTGTTTTTCCTGTTGTTTGCAGAATTCATGACTTTTTTTTTTTTTTTTTTTTTGTTATAGAAGCTGACTACACTATAACCCTTTCCAAATACTCCCCCTGACAAGGATAAATCAGCCTATGCTGAGCTCGGGGCTGCTGTGGCCAGGTTCCTGCCAATATCAAAGCCTGTTTAAAAGCAGCTGAGGGATCTAGTGCTGCTCTGCAGATACAGATGTTTCACATTTCATTACCAAAGTTTTATGCTAACCTCCTCTGTGTGACTGAACTGAAACTTCTTCTAAATACCTAATGCTGTAGAATCAACTATTGTTGAAATAAGACTGTCTTCTGTATATTTTCTCCTGAGCTGGCAGGTGCTGCTGGTATGTACAGTGAATTACTGTTTACTCCTCCTCCACTGATCCTTTGCACTTCCAGAGCATTTCAGCTCAGGCAGGGCTTCTATCAGCTCCAGCAGTCTGCCTCTCCTCTTGCTTTACTCCTAGTGCCCTGAGTAGTTGAGTAACCACTCAGAGCTGAGGATCAGCCCGTTTCTAGATGTCCAGCCCTGCAGAGCACTGTCATTGCCAGACCCAATAAGGGGGATAAGATTGCCTGGAAAAGTCTAGGCCCGTGGTTGGCATGGAGGGTGAAGCTTTTGCAGCTGTGCTCTTTTATACACTACTCAGCTGTGCTTTTGCTATTTTTATGTTCTGAACACCTGCACACCTCAAGTCAGAGGCCCTTGTTGATAACTAGAGATAATAATAAAAGCAGTAAACAGCTTTTTCAGTTGAAAAAGAAATCTCCCCGCAAAGAAAGCATAACAACCCATTTTTTTCAAGCGTTTTTAGTGCCTGGAAAATATTTTCTGGCATTATATTCTGGGCTGCTTAGAAAGCAGCATGGCCAGCAGGTCGAGGGAGGTGATTTTCCCCCTCTGCTCTTATGTGACCCCACCTGGAGTACTCCATCCAGTTCTGGGACTTCAAACACTAAAAGGATGTGGACCTAGTGGAGCAAGTCCAGAGGACGGACATGAAGATGATCAGAGGACTGGAACACCTCTCCTATGGAGACAGGTTGAGAGGGTTGGGGGTGTTCAGCCTGGAGAAGAGAAGGCTCTGAGGAAGTTTTACTGTGGCTTTTCAATACTTAAGGAGGATTTATAAGAAACCTGGAGAGACGCTTTTTACCAAGGCTGTACTTATAGGACAAGAGGTAACACTTTTAAGCAGGAAGAGGGAGGTTTACATTGAACATAAGGAAGAAATTCTTTACTGTGAGGGTGGTGATGCAATGAAACAGGCAGCCCAGAGAAGCAGTGGATGTCCCATCCCTGAAAGTGTTCAAGATCAGGTTGGACAGGATTTTGAGCAACCTGGTCTGGCGAAAGATGTCCCTTCCCATGGCTGGCTGGAACTAGATGATCTTTAAAAGTTCCTTCTGATCCAAACCATTATGTGATTCTATGTTTCTCTTATTCTATGAAGAAAATGAGCTAGATGCACTGATAGGAAAGTGGTACTTCACAAGGCTTTAACCTAAGTTTGTTGTTATTCTATTTGTTTGACATTTAGTAGCTCTTATAAAACTGACTCACAATCTAGCTTTGGTAGTGACAGATTAAAATCACTCCCTTCTTTCTTTATATAAGATTACAAATCAACTGATTTTTATAACATCCTTCATAACATCACACCTTGGGAAGTGAAATTTTATCATTAAATTTGGAAAAGACCTCTCAGATCAAGTCTAGCATCTGGAAGCTTCATGTAGAGCTAACTAGAAGGGCTGCATGAATGTTAGATCACACAGTAATGAGATAACATGCCCCTTTAATTTTAGGAAACACTATATTTACATGAGAAAGAATACACTAGCAATGGCATCTAAAAAAAATAAAAAAACTTCAGTTAAGGAATGATCATTTTGGTTTTCAAAATAATTCCATTTTCATGAAATTTCCATCAGAAATTATTATATTTCGTCCATTCAACAGAGCAGTTTTGCCTTCAGCACACTTTAGAACATGTGTTACCTGAAACGGCAGCAGCTACTTTGGGGCAGGAACTTAAGCAAGCAAAACCCAACAAACCTATTAAGGTGAGATGGCTTAAGTCAGTTTAGAATACAGAGTACCAGTTGTATGAAAGTGCTCTTGGTAAAAGATGAAGTGGCAAATATGTGGCCTTCTTTTACAAATGAATTAATCTGTGATAACTATTAATGGAGGTAGAAGGTTCTTCAGACACAGGTAAAAGTATACAGCAGCTTTAGAGTATGATGGAAGTTTTACACAACAACTTGTCCTGATATGATTGATTTTTTACTTTTTCCAGTACAGCAGACAGAGACTTTGATGCATGCTGCACACATAAGAACACAGATGAAGCATTTTGTGTCTACTATCACAAAAGATATATTTTCAGCAGAAGACGGAATGTGTGGACTGCCCCTGTTCTATCCTGCAGGAATTCACAGGTATTTTAAAAGGAAGGTCTATTTAAGTGTTGGCTTTAATCCCTGCTTCTCTCCCAGTGTGCACATAAAGGTTAGCCCCAGGAGAGCACAGTCTGCCATCTTTGGTCCTGGAGTGAAATCTTTACCCCGTATATCTTCAGAGGAGAGTCAAATACTTCCTAATGAAATCCAAAACTATTGACATGCTAAGCTTGGACCTGCCTGAAACCAGTATGCTCAGCAGGCAGCTGCTGAAACCTACTTTTTAGGGAGCACTAAGGGCAGAATAAGAGAGCTGCAGGTGGCCATCTCTGTCATTGCTGCTCTCCCAGCCTGGAGAAAGCCAGGAGGTAAAACTCCTTCAAAAACCTGAACAGTTTGCCCTGCAACTGTCTTTAAGAAAAAACTGCTCATCACACTGATCTCTTACTTGTTGGTTTTTTTTATCTGGGTTGATTTTTTTTTGTGTGTGGGAGGAATATTTTGGGGTTTTTTGTCCAAATATACAATCCCAAAGGTAAAAGAATGGAATTAATTTTCCTTCTTGGCCTGAGGGGTTCAAACCCGTGACCCTCAGAAGAGCAGCCCGCATATCAGCCTATGAGATAGGAATAAAACTTTCCACCCACCTGCCTCACTGAAAATGAACTGTAGCACAGCAAAAAATTCAGGAGGCACTAACTTGGAGCTGCTTGATCCTGTCAAGACTGGGACAGCTCTGGGCATGTATGGCGAAAGTTTGTGCTCTGCTTTGTTGAAGTACAGCCCCAGGGGCCCAAGAGAGGATAAAATTAAAAGTAGTGTTTAAAGGGGGAAAGTTCACTCAGGATTTTGCTGCTGGAAGGATTACAACTCCATGTTTTCATGCTTGTTCTGGATGGTGCTTCCACACTTCTCACCCGCAGCCCTGGTGCTTGAGCTCTGAGATGCACAGCCTTTCACTGTGGTACAGTGTCAGCAGAAAGCATCTGCTAACTCTACTCTTTGCCCCTCTGCCCAGGCTTTGCCTTTGTGATCTCTTACAACCCATCTTTGAGAAAGCACTTCCCCCTTACTATATCTCTTCTACTTTTGGACTATATTATATCTTCATGGTGACACTATAATGTGAATAATAAAGTGAAATGCGGGCTCTGCTTGTTCTGCTGAGGTCAGTGAAGCTGAATCTATTTGCAGCAGCTGAGAAACAGCACAAATGTATTTGTTTTCCTTCTTTGCTTGAGAAAACTGAACCCTTCATTTTCTGTTGCATGAAAAGGCACCACATAATGATTATTTTGATGGATCATTTCCCATCCACTCTGGGTTGTCCTTTTTTTCTGAGTTTATACTGAAGTCTGGACAAAACCTTTTTAAAATGTTATATTTGTCTGTGAACGGCATCCTGACAAAAAGAGGGGAAGAACCACAACTTTTTATTTAACAAAAAATTTCTCAGGTATGTCTTGGAAAGGAATAGGAAATGGATTCCAGGACCATCAAAGTGGTGTGTCTGTGTAAACTTATACAGGACATTTCACCAGGATTTGATAGCTTTTTATTTTTAACCTGATATCTAAATGAAACTACAACAAATCCAAGAGGATGAACTTTTTTTTGGATGTCTGTGTCCCTTAGAAACAGAGGTGCATGTGTTGAAGTAAATCAGTTTCTAGCTTTGCTTTGTGTATCTGAAAGGCTGTATTACTTCTAATGCACATAGTATATTAGAAGCCTAATTTGTCTCTGCCCAGCACAATTCAGAAATCTATCCCTGCTCATAAAGTACTTAAGGGTGTGCTTCTGCAAACCTAAATAAATTCTGCCTTAGTTTTCAAGCAAGAGGCCATATTTCCCAGAAAATGATGTAGTAAGATCTCATACCTAGTTTATACTTCTTTAGAACAGCTGTAAACCATGTCACAGTTATATATCAGATCCAGCAACCCAAAGGCCTGAACAGCCTGCCCTATTTACATAGACTGGGTGATAATGCTGACATTTTAATTACTCCTTAAATTTGTCTTTGCAGATATCCTAATGCTCATTATTTTTGCAGTCACTTACGGTTACTGTTTATCCTAGGATTTGAAATCCACCTCCTAAACAGTCTAGGCACACAAAATTTCATTTCTCTACTCCCCTTTATTTTATTCCCTTTCCTTCATTCTCTGAATACTGAATGTGTTCACAAGAATGAAATGCCGGAGCATACCAGAAGCTTAACAAGAAGCATTAATAATGTGGAAGCTCCTAAACTCTTTCATTAATAGACCTTTCCCTGTGAAATTCATTTTAATCAGTGTGATGAAAATGTACATATGGGTAACCTGCATTCTCCAAGCATCCCTTTCAATATTTAAGCTAACACAGCATTTGACAAATATGTTTAAACATAGAAATCTACCATTGACTGCCAGAGGCATATAACTCTACAACACTACAAACACAAACTGCCTTTTGCACATTTTCTGCCAGTCATGCCATCTAAAAAAAAAGGCCATTAACTGAAGGAGGCATTGCAGGACATCAGGAAAATTAACAAGTCTGAACAACTGAGGAAAAGAAATATTACAACTAGTTTTTCCCATAAAATCAGTCTTTCAGCAGATTTACTTGTATTTTAATTGTTAACAGGAATATTTGGATGCAATAAAAAGTTTCTGAGTTGAACAGGAGTAATTAATAAAGATGATATTGATGTTGAGATCTTCAAGTAAACTCTACCTTGATTTTAACATTGACTGGTTCTACAGGGAGAGTTTGACCACAACCCTTCTGTGACCTTCAGAATCATTGAACAGATCAGGGCTGTTAGGTAGAATATCGTTCAGAGAGGAAAGGAAGACAATGTGCCTTATATGATGAGAAAAACACCTCGATAAAAATAAATTCTATGGAACTCGACTGGAATTTTGAATGCACCAAACTTGTGTCAGATGATCCAGGGAGAGCTTTTCGGTCGAAATACTACAGAGCATACAAAGTCTTATGACACATTTTCTCCATCCCTATGTTTATCTGATAGGTCCAGTTCTAAACTTAAAAACATGAACTTTCTCTCGGTTTTATTTTTACATATTTATTATGCATTTAAAACTGATCACAGCCTCTTCAACTTCTTGTTCTATAAGGGCTCTTGTCAAATTTCCACATCAACATAGCTCCCCTATTGTGTGCAGGGTAGGATTGTGACATTTGTAAACTATAATCAAATGTGATTTTTTTTTTTTTTAACTTAAAACAATGCACTGTTTTTAAACAGGGCATTTTCATGAAGCTATGAATAACTCTGCCTCACACAGATTTTGAAAGAAAATGTATCATTATCTCCATCAAAGGTCAACCACAGATTATAACCCTCTTTTTGCTTGTTATGAAGAATGCATTTTCTGTGGGCAATGATAAGATGTAGTAAGAAATGTGTGAGAACAGAATCTCAAGCAGAATACATCGTTTGTGTCCAAGATCTTTCCACTGTTTTGTGATATGCTAGTTGGCCAATACTGAAAAACTACACTTCAAATTTGTTCACTTCTACTCTTTGTCTTTCAAAGGTATCTAGGGGAGCATTATGCATCAATTAAAGCTGTTGGATGCTGATCCTTGGTTTCTGTGACTCCCAAGGCACTCAGAAAACAATCAACAAATGAAGGCTGTTACAAGAAGTACTGATTGAAAAACAGTCCAAGACAAGAAAATCTGAGAACCAGCCACATCAATTTGGGGTCTGCAGGACCCAGATATAGAGCAGGATTGCTGAAACACATGTAGGCTTAGAAACCAAATGTGACTGGTAACATTGCTTGAGAAAGAAAACCATCTCTAGGCTGGACACATTCTGCAGAACAGAAGCAAAACCACATGGCAAAAATTTGGAACATGCAGTGATTTTCTCCCATCATAGCAAAGCACAGTGGAAAGCTCCAAGGAATAACCAGGCCACATTGGAACAGGGTAAGCTGGAGGAGATATTAGCTGAAGTACTCTGTGACCACGTTCATTGCACGTAATAGCTGAGTGCTGTCTCAGACAGCTTAACTCCCACTTCATATTTTGTAACTTCTTCCTGCAGTGCCACAAGACAAAGCAGCCAGTGGCCATGTGGGAGCACATGCAACTGTGGAGTTATGGAACAGGGGAGTGTAGGAACATTTTAGTTGGATCCACAGAAGCAGAGGTCCCCAAACACATGCCTTGTGTTTCAGACCACACAGGAGAGACTCATCTCTAGCTGGGAAGCAGAGGGGAGTGTTAGGGTTCTGCACATTTTCTATTTTATTAGAGCAGTTTGTAAGTTTTCAGAGTGGGGTATACATGTTAAAGAAAAGTTAAAAAAAAATGCAATTTTTTACATATGCACCTACATAATATACAAACCTAATCCTTCAGATTACTCGATTTTTCCAATGAATTAGTCTCTCTTCACATATTTTTATACAAGTACAGTATAAATCTAATAGTCAGACTTTTCTAGCTCTAAAATACATTTAGATTTGTTAAAAATTTAGAAGAAGAGGGAGAAGAAAGAAGAGGAAGAAAGAAGAAGAAGAAGAGGAAGAAGAGGAGGAAGAAGAAGAAGATAGATTGGTCTCAATTAGCTGAACCAGTTTATTCTGCTGACTTTTTATAAGGTAGCTGTTAAGAAGATGAACAAAGAAGTGCACAGTTCTTACACAGGCAGAGCTCACCAGAACAATAGGGGAAAACTCTCAAAAATGAAAAAAAAGAAAAAACCATTTTTTCACTGGGTTAGCACCAAAAGCACTATTATGCTGCAACCATTTAGCATTGTAGAAAAAAGCTAGGGTCTTGCTGCAGAACATGGCTTGGCAGAGACTTTGATTTCCTGGCTTGAAAATAAAGCCTCAGTTTGCCCTCTTTGCTTCCTTTCTCCTGCTTCATTATATCTTGCAACTTCACTCTATTATTTATTGATTGATTGCCCTGTAAAGATCCCAGCATAGCGAGAAAAACACTTCTTAGTATTTAGTTTTTCTGTAGGTGTATGTGGATATTTGGAGAGGGAAGGATGGCACTGTGGAGTGTCTCCACCTACACTGACATTAGTAAAACTGATGGTGCTTCTCCCACTAGGAAGAAATGCATTTGTTAAAAGGGGGGGGAAACTGGCTTGAGAGAGGCTGAGCCAGTAACAGTGCCATGGTGTGATTGATTTGTCTGTTCTATCGCAGCCTGTGCAATATCAATGAGTTGAGAACATCCACATGAAGGGAGGACGGTTAAGTAATACTGATTGGATTTCTCCACACTTTTTTTTCCCTCCCTAAAAAACATTTTCTTTGGAATAAGACACATTTGTCAGATTATACGAAAGGAGCATACATTTTCCTGGTAAAAGTGGATGTTCTTGTGGTTAAAGAATGAGACTGTTAATAAGGGTTCTCTGTTGAGTTCTCAGAGATTTGTCACATCAGGCTACATTCAGCTCTTGCTATCACAGCAGCTTGCACTAACTTCAAGGAGAGTTGTATCTGTTTAAGCCGGGTGCGCTCTTTCTGTTTGGGAATGACAGATAAATCAGTGACTCTCACAACTGTGTTTATTAAGAAAATGTTTACTCAAATGTCTGAGCATTCTCAGGTGCTGCTGGAACACCTAACATTTTTATTATTTACCATTAAATTATAACCAGCAGTCCAAAAGACCCACTGGGCACCAGACATTTAATTTTTCTGTGTTCTTAGAGATCCATACTTACGATTCATTACAAAAATGCATTTGTCCTGTGTCTGAGTTCCTTCTCCACTAAAGCTAGAAGGGCACTAGGGAGGCATTGCTCCTCTAGCCTTAAAAAAAGAAGGATTTATATATATTCAGGGGTAATGAACAACTTTTGGGACCTACAGGCAATTTAACTCATCTTTCTCTGTCCCTGCTGACTTGGACCCGCCTGGCTGTGGATCACCATCACGAGCAGCAACCCAGGTTTTTCAATACATACATTTTCATCAGAGCTTCGTTTAAAGAAGATGAATTTGTGCTATTATTACATTTCATCTTAATCTTCTTCAGAGTGCAAAAAAGTCCAGTTCCATCACATTTCCTTTATAGTATTCTTTCCAACTATAGTGCATTTTTCTGTAGGTATGTATGCATGTGAAAGTGAAGGATGTCCAGTCTGAGGGTAACAGTGCCAATAGAGCCCTGCATCCCACATTTTTGGGTATCAGGGTAGCCTACTACCCCAAGCTATTCCTGAATTGATGTTATGTAGCTTTTAGGCTTTCTTCTCTCAATACCTGCCAATTTTACAATTGTTTCAGAGAACTGACTCAAGCTCAGTCTGCACCAGGTAACCCATTAGTGGGGGACAAAATAGACTGAAGTTACTCAGTGGTTCATTTCAAGATGCTTCTACTGCCATTCTCCAGCCCTCACTCAAACTGCTTGACTTTGTGGAGAATACAGATTATCATCTGAGGGCAGCTCTGCTAACATTTCCCACTACATGATGCTGCAGAGAAAATTGCAAATCCCATGAAAGAGAAAAGAAAAAACAAGGCCATCCTACCAATCTGTGTTCAAGGTCTTTGATTTGTTTACTCCAGTCTTCAAAGCATTATCTTGCTAGGAAAGTGAAAATTCAATAATATGGACAAGGTCGTGGGAAACGTGAGTCTTATTTTGGAGGTACTCACTCAACACAATCATTTAAGTACTACTCTTATTCAGCAAAATGCTTGTGTTTACCTTTTCTTATCATCCTCTTAAGCAAGCAGGCTGGAAAAAACATCCATGCCACAGAAATTTCCACTGAAGTTAGCAGCCATGCATGAGTATTTCTGAACTGAGTTGAACTCAGAAATGGACATTTTTATCCCCTAGTAATTTCTCAGAAAGACTTAATAATTAAAATTTCGTATGTATGACTAGCTCCATTCACCTAAAAGAGACTCAGCCATCCTCATATTTCACAGAATAAGAAAACTGACTATATTAACAAGGAATTCTAATTTTCTTAGTCCACTGAGTGCTGAGAGCAACTTCCTGCCTGGAGCAGGTCATATTGCAGAGCATTACTGAGTTTCTGGACAAATCCAGGTCATCTTAGAGCTACCAAGCCTTCCCTGAGGTGGCAGGTTTGGCTGATCTCTGGTCAACAGCTCTGATGTCACCTTAATAATCATGACAGCTGGGCTGTACAACCTACCAGCACACCCTCTATCCTGTGACAGCAAGAAGGAGGGTTTTGGGAAAGGAGGTCTCATTAACAAATCAGCACACCATACCTTACCTGTAGCCTAGCCTCTAATTAATCATTCCAGGTAAAAACTTCATAAAGCACGTCATGAAGAAATAGTTCAAGAAATAAAATACAAACATGTAAAGCACTTCAAATTAATCCCACAAAAAATACATAGCTCAGTGAACAGTGAAACTGATACCAGCCTCTTCTTTACACAGATCCCATTACATCTTTGCAGACTGCTTTCTTAAGAGCACTAAACCCTCTGCAAACATAACTCATTTGGAAAGCAGTTAACCAGTTTATCTACTGCTTAAAACACATTAAACAAAGAGTGACAATGACAGCATTGTATAGTGATTGAAAATGGAGCCTTGTCTACAAACTGCAATCAGTTTTCTTTGGCAGCAAGGAGCCTACCTTTCTCAGTCCTTCCCATGCCCACCCGGGGTGGGACGAGGCGTGGATGGCTGCTTGTGTTGCTCTTAGCTCCTCACTGCATATGTCAGATTGCCCCTGCAGCTCCACAGACTCCTTCACTCCAGCAAAAAGTCCAGACTGAAAACCTACTGGAAAACAGTGGGCTTTGTGCTTTTGAATAATTTTGCCTTATTTTGAATTTAATTTTTTAACAGCCCTCTCTGAATATAGAACACAACATTAACTGTGTAAATGTGAGAGTCCTTAGTCATTTTTCCCTCATCAAGACTGGTGTCAGTGATGAAGTAACACACAACATCATTAGACATAAATCTCAGTATACTCTAGGTGAAAATTTGCAGTATCATCCTCCTGCCCCTTGCACAATCCCACTTGCTGCAAGTGTGATGTCATAGCAGCTATCTTGCCACTGCCAGTACTTGCAAAACAGATGCTCATTAAAGGGAGGCTGAAGGACATCACTATAGAAACAATTCATTAGGGAACACCAGCCTCAGTTAAAGATAACCACTCCGGCCAGAGGCTTATAAACACTTGGAAACCAAAATCTCTGATGGAGTAGGTAAATTTATCGACTTTGTTTGTCATTTTCATTACTTTTTCACTCTAGTAGATTCTTATCCTAATGTAAGCTCAGCAATTTCCAAATATTAAAAAAGTATTTAAAACACTGGAAAGACAATACCAGATCCTCCTCCAAGCCAGTCCAAGAGAATTGGCGCCACACACAACGCTGCATAAAGCAAGTAAAGTTATAAAACGTCCTGCAGCTGCACAAGTTTGAATTAGATCATCATAAATCTAGTGTGTGGCCCCATGAGGCCACCTCACAGTGCTTCCAGCAAACCAGCCATGTTCGAGTGCTTTGACTAGTTTAATTGCTCTGCCCAAGAGGCTTTGTGTCATGCCTTAGACAAGAGCATAACAAACTGATCAAAAACAGAGTAGCCTTCCATTCCTCATCATGAACTTACATATCAGGGGTGAATTATGTCATTCATAGCACACCAGGAGAGTTCCAGCACATGATAGCATCTCTCCCAACTCCAGATCAAGTACTATGAGGAAACATAGTACTTGAGAAGATATATAAAACTCCAGGCAGCACACACTTGCACATATAAAACAGTTTGTTATCATTTGCCTTTAGTTGTTTAGTACAACACTTTGCTCTGAATTCATGTCATCACTGCAGCACCATCATAACAGAGCAGCTCAGCTGGTCCATGAAAAATTCATTCCACAGAAAAATTCAGTTCAGTGATCACATTAATTCACTCCAGCCTAAGATCTCCGTGAAATTGAATTACTTCAGTGGGGCCCTTAAGTTTAACCTGGGTCTTTCACAATATCTGTAATCACAATGGTGCCCATTTTACATTTCCATGGTCCTAAGACAGAGGTGGTATTTTTATGCAAAAGGTCTCCTAAACTGGGCTTTGAATTTCATAGCAATAACATGCTCTCCAAAAAATGCCTATGTCCTTCTATAGCAAATATTTTCCAGCAATCTGAAAAAAATCATGCCCATCTTCTATGATCCATCAATGTGTTTTCTCTCTTACCAGATCAACAGTTCATTTGTTTTCTCCAGTCTTGAATGGAGAGGAAATAAAACCCACAGTAATGCAAAAATACAAAAAAAGTCATCAATAGGGGATATATATGTTTGCAAAAATGTACAAAACCAACTATTACTTTGTAACCGTAAACAATATGATAAGAAAGTGTTTTTTTTTTAAATAGATAGGCTCTTAGAAATGTTTGCATGAGTTTTTTTATCAGTTGAATTATAAAATTAACTTTCAAAATAAAATATAGTGTATTTTAATCTGTAAGTACTGAGATTTTATTCTTAAGATTTATTGTTGTCATCTAAATATATGCATATTGCTGCAAGAGAGCAGAGCCATAGGAATTCCAAACAAATTATATTTCTGAGTAAAGGGTTCTTTGCTCTAGTTTATATATCTCTAGCTTTTAATGTAAATATACTGCAATAAAAATCATAAGAAAACTTGGCATTCAAACTTTCCTTAAGTAGTTGAAAAATTCTTAGCTTGAAATTGTCATTTATCTGCCATTTCTGAAAGGCTATTATATCCATAATATAAACTACAATGTTAAAAATAAAGGCACTAAACATTTATAACAGAATATGCAATCTCCCTTTACATTAATCATAGCATTCATGTGTGTGTTTTATGCCATAATTCTTTTTAGCTTTGCTTATATTTATTTCATCTTAATTGTTTCTATTATTTGTTAAAATTACTGCACTGTACTTGCTCTTTTTGATATTTCTTCAGTATTTTGTTGCATGGTTGCTTTAAGACATTTTAAATGCAGGTTCTTCCTTCTAAAAGAGCTTTTGAATGACTCTTCTTAAAGGAAACTCCTAAAATATGCAATTCTAATAAACTTGTACCTTTACAGTCCACAGTTTTCTGCTATTCTGATCATTTAAAGAAATACAAAGAGCAAGCAGCAAGCAGATGTTTTCTTTTAGTGTTTCGCCAGCTGGTTTAAAGTGACTACAACTTCCAGGCTCACCCAAGACACTGGCCCCACCAGGGAGGATGCCAGTCAAAAAAGTGTTTTTAAAAACTATATGCTTTTGTTTGGGAGAGAATTGGGATAAGGAGCACCCAACACCTTCCATTAGGCAACTGCCCAATGGCCCAATTGTGACTTCAGCAGTGCCTGACACGGCTGAACTCAGTGGTAGGAAGGTGCTCTTAAAATACTGACAGTCCCAGTTAGAGTGCTATTTGCTCTCTAACATTTGTTTGACCTTTGTGGAGGCTCTGAACAAACCAAGTCTTCCGCACCTTTTCCTCCCCACCTCTGTAGTCTGTTTTCATTAAGTCCTCCACCCCAGGCTTCATGTCCAACATTATTCTTCCCACCAAACTCAGAGGTAAATTATTCAGTTACTTTAAGGGCCAAACCTATGTTCTCTGCCCTGGCTTACTAATAACTGCCACATGTTTAATTAGAAGTCTCTTCTTTCCTTGTTCTTTATATACCTGAAAAAAATATTTTTGCTATTGCTCCAGTTTTCTTTGCAAAGTTGTACTTCTCTTAGCATCTAGCAACATCCACTTTTCCACTAATCCAATGCTTGACATTTTTCAGCCTTTAAAGCATCAGATTTTTTGCTTATAAAACATTTTTTCACTCTCATCTCTAAATCTGCATTTGAATTAAGTTAGGAACATTTCTCTATAAGCCTTTTCCAGTGGACTAGTGAATTGACACAGTTCCTGTTCCACCTGATGTAAAGAAATTCCAGCTTACACACACATTGCAGTCCTCGAATTCTTCAGTTCTGCTTACATCTTTGAGAAATCCACATCTTCACAAAATTGAGCTTATTAGGAGTTTCCACACATGAATCAAATTATGAACAATTTTCACATAAATTGCTACTTGTTTGTCATATTTTTTTAGCCTTAGTCTTTTAATTTTATGAAAATTTTTCCTGACAGGCCATAAATGAAAAGTGTTCAGTCAGGTAGTAATGAGTCTTTTCCCAACAATTTTTTACAGCTTAAATCTTATTTATAGTTCCTTTTAATGAGTCACCTTCTTTAAAAAATGGTCTAAAGATGGCTTTTTAATTGGTTTCTGTCATTAAAAAAAAACTCATTATGTTCAAGCCCTATACATTTTTGTTTTCTTTCTGCCTTAAGTAAAATATAAAACTTTCATGCCATTTCATAGCTGACTCCTTTGCTGCTTCTTCAAAGCTTTTTTCCCTTTTTTTTCATTATCCTGAGTATGAAATCTTCTATCTGCCCAGTGCTTCTGCACCAAACCACTATTTCAAGCAGTGCCATTTTTAGCTCACACTCACATCTGTGGATTTCCTGTACAGTTTAAATTGCTGTTTGAAACTTTTTCCAGAACTGCAAATATATATTGAAACTACCACCAGTGCATTTGTTTTCCAGTAATTTTTTTCCAGTAAAACTGGATCATTAGAATACTTAGGAAAAGTGGTCTTGAAAAGGAGAGGAGTCCCCTCATTTAATGAGCACATCGTGGTTCTCTCCAAAAAATCATAGTGGATTATTAATCTTACTTTCTTAAAGCAGTCTTCTTGCAAACCAAGAGGTTGGACCTGGGGTTTTTGGGATCTTAAAACTGAGTCCAAGTAGCAAGCAAAAGGTAAATGCCTGACTAATCTTTATAATTGAGGAAAACATTGCAGATATAGTTTGTAGTGCTTATCCAACAATGAATAATGAATTTTACCAAGTTTAATAATTTTCCCTATATTTGAGCAAAAAGCAAAGGCAGAAGAAAAAAAAATGGTTTGTTTTGCTTTATTTTTCTCAAGAAATGGTTCATATGCTTCCAATTTTTTCTATAGGATGGTAAGATGATCAAGAACATACAAGAGCTCAAATCCTAACCCAAGTCATTTGAGTTTTGTCTCCTTCCTTAATCAAACTGGCCTTTGGACAGTGAAACTTGAACCAGGGGTTTTAGGACTTGGCCAAATACCAACAACTTCCACATTTTCATAACTCCAAAGCAATCCTCATGATTTCCCATGATGTCCAACCTTGTATACGGTAACGATAATTCTCATTTTCTGTCCTAGCCACAAACTATGAGTGTAACTCACCAAGTATAGTCTTTTCTGACCTCTGGTTAGGTTGGGTTTTATTCATCTGTGTGCCATAGTGGTAAAATGCCAACTGCACTTTCTGCCTTGTCCTCCTTTTCATTTGCCACTGCCTGTACAGGTAGTTATATTTTAATAAATGAAACGAGTTCTTACTAAGAACCCTTATTAACAGCTTACATGCTGTGATGCACATAGCAGGTACACCTTGGCTGAAGATGCTTCATTCCAGATGGAGACCTGGGACTTCAAAGCACATTGTCATCCAGCAGCCATCCGGCAAAACAAGCAGAGCAATGAGATCTCCAGTCTTGCTGCAGGCACAAATGCTGTTGTGTGACTCTTTCCGGGGCAGATGCAACTTCTTCCCAAGCCTAGTATGCTGCAGTAAATATGCTGAAAGTTGCTGGGAGTCCCATCCAACAGGGGAATCACTGTGATCAAGTTGCCAGATATGTGGCTCTTGCACTTCTGCCACTCACTAAAAAAACCAACAAGCTTCTGGAAATCAATAAAGATGATAACTACAGCTGGCTATTTGACAGAGTAGAGCTCCCCATGTTGAGAACTGCTGTGTCTAGTTCTGCCAAATATTTTCCATTTGCTGAATCTATTTCTTCTGTTTTTCTCTGAGTTTCAGCCAGCTGACCTTTATAAATGTGCTAATTTCTGCCAGGTGTTCAGGCCTCTGTATTATCAGCACTGGGAGTGAAAAAGATGCATGGCTGAGGGTACCTGCATGCTGCTGACCTTCTAGAGGGTTCACGGATTTTTTTCTCCAGGATATTCAAATAATAGGTGAACAAGATCAGCAACAACAAAAGGTATATTGGATTCATCCTAGTAACAGAATAATCAGTTTGAGTAAACATGCCCTCTGTAGATGAAGAGAAAGATTGGAAATCCAGAAATCCCTGTGTTCTTGCTCCAGGTACAGGGTTTTTACAACCATTAGAGGTCACCACAGACTTCAGAGCTTCTCTATGAAAGAAGTGGACAATTCCTCTGAGCATATAATGCTCTTCAGATTTAACAGTAGTGACTGATTATATGATTTACAGGGATGAAAAATATTGGTAATATAATTTGGAATGGTAAAATGACCAAGCAGGATAAACTATGATTCAAGGATCATCTGTTGAAGAAGAGAAATTAATCAACAAAGAAAAGGAAAAAAATAGAATGTCTTATGTAATTCTTAAAAGACACAGATTTGGAGACTGAATTGATAAGGAAATGAGAGCTGGATCTGTCAGTATTAAAAGAAAATGAAGAAACGCCTAATGATCAGAAGTTTGGGAATAACTTTGTTGATCTTGTTAAAAGCCACGTATGTTGCAATGGAAAGCAGAAAACTTGAGATGCTAATGAAGACTGAATGACTTATCTGTGAGTTCCAGTCATTGGCCAAGACCCTATTGTGCTGGATGGGGAAACAAATGACTGGTTCCTTCCCTGATAAATTTCTAACCTAAAAGGGGGTTGGGAGTGGAAAAGGGAGAGTGGGGGAGAGAGGAGATTGATATGGACAGACCATACAAAAGAGAGTAGAAGAAATGATTAAAAAGCACTATCAACAGTGCCAGCACACCAGCAGTCAACCTGCTGGGGTAGCAAAATTTGATTTTGCCTACTCTGCTGAGAAAACTTGAGCTGGGAATGTGCAAGTACATGTCTGAAAATCTAGGATGTGGGTGATGAAAGCTGGCCAAGAGAGAGAACAGAACTGGCTTCTTGGAATATGGCAGCAAGCCATTAGACAGCCTGAGAAGAGCAGGGGGTAGTTTATTTGATGTGGTGGTGAACGAGGAGCCAATGGAAGAGCAGACAGGTCCATAGGAACAGGAAAATAAGCACTGCAGAAGCCTCTTGGAATGATAGGAGTAGGGCAGCATTGCTTTAGCCAAAGGACAGGAAGTTAATATTGTAGTATAAAGGTTCATGGTGGATTAATAAAGGTCCCAGAGGATAACTAAAAATTGCCAACTTAAAGATGCTACAAAGAGTTTAGACATAGTTTGGATTTGTAGAACTACAGTAGATAGCACAAATAGTGCTTAGAGTACTAATGGGAATGACACGCAGGAGGGAAATATGGGAGGCACTGTACAGACATCAGGTAAACTCTGACCTGAAAAGTTTGCAATCTCAAACACAAGGCAGGTGTTTAAGACAAGCAGTGGCCAGTTAAAGTGTAGGGGTGAAATGTGCTTGTAATGCTTAGTGGAGCTGTAGCAACAACCACAAGTCACAATTTACATAAGATGTTATTGCACAGCAGGTTCCTTTTATGCATTACAGCACAGATGCATTTTAAAGTGGCATTTGGAGTAAGATGAGTTGAGACACTGGCATGTCCAGACATGTGGAAAGTAGCTAAGTCTCTGCTTCTGTGCTAGTACCTATTTCTGGAGCCAGGAAAGGAGTGAATGGAACTGAATCTTCTTGTTGTTCATCTGGTTTTGGGTTGTATGGCATTTCTTGACTACCCAGCTACTAAATAGTCAGCTAAATATTTACTCACATTATCACAGCCAGACTAATGTCAATATTTTCCTTTTAAACTGTTATCAAGATATTGCATACTCCTAAATGTGAGAATGTTTTTTTACATTACACGAAATGGGAGTGTGAGCAATAAGCTCCAAGTGAAATAGTGATAGTAACATACATGTTGCTATGAGTTTTGAGGAGCAGTCTGAGCAATAAGAGAAGACACTGAAATAATGGAAACTGGATAAATAAATATCCCTTAAAGACCAGAAAACTCTTTGTCACAAGTTGAAATCCAGTGGGAATTTCTTTTCTTGTTAGAAAGCTGAACGACAGAAACAAGAATACACAGTCAGACAAATGTTCTCTCTGCTTTCAGGCATCCTCAGTCCCTTGGACCATGCTGGAGAGACACCTCACCCCTGCACAAATATGTCCTGTGCAGTGGATTCCACAAGCTCTGTTGGAGACCTGCTTAATCTACCATATTACTGCCTTCCAACTTACAGCTTTTTCCCAATAGGGCAGCAAAACTTTTTGCTGCAAATTAAATTACCACCTCCTTGTCTGCCTGTCATGGACATGGTGAACAGTTAGCTCTGTATACAGGAAAGCTGCTGTCACGTTGTTCTAATCTTCTTTTTCTAGACTAAACAGTACCAGTTCTCTTGACCTTTCCTCATGCAGTGTGTTTTCCATACTACTTATCATTCTTCTTCTCCTCTGAACTCTCTCCAGTTTGTTTCTATATATCTATCTATAGTTTTATAATGTGGTGCCCAAAACAGGATAAAGCACTCAAACTGAGTCTCCCCAGTGCCAGCAGAGTAAAACAGAACATAAGGCACTCTAACTAGCATGCTCTGCAGTGAGATTCATCTTTCCTCAGCCATATAGTGCAGCTTACTCTTACTTAGCTTAGGGGCTGTATAGTCTTCAGGTTTATTTATTGTCCTGCATCCCACATAAACATTTCCCATTTTGTATTCATGCAGCTGATATCTGTGGCAAACTACCCTTTTTTTATTTTTTATTTATTTTTTTTTTTTAATTTTTACCACTTGTATCACATTTTCTCTCCAGGTTCTAACACAGTTCTCTGAAGTGCTGGCACTTGAAGGCACTTCCTATCTGCTGGTGTAACTTGAAGATCCACTGCTTCATATATGAAGTCATTCATGAAAATAATGGTTAGAACTAGACCAACAAGTGACATCTGTCCACGAGTATCTTTTGGTGAAATCAACTGGATTTTTCCAGTTTCCTTTTGAGAAAAGTATGGAAGACTCTGTGGAAAGCTTTCTTAAAATCGAGATCTAACAAGTCTATTCTTCATCCTAATCCCCTTGGCCAATTAATCTGTCAAAGATAAATGAGATAGATTTGTTTCTGATAAATCCATGCAACACTTTTTTATCACTGTAAAAATGTTCAAAGCGTTCACAAAGTGATTATACGCTGTATTATTGTAGGATTTATTTGGTAACAGGATTATCTTTCTAGGCATTTATAATTTGTTAGGCTCCCATATTTATGGATGGGAATTACAGTATATATTCTCCCACCCTGGTGTCTTCCATGATATTCCATATTTTTTTAAACTACTCATTGCTGGTTCAGTGATTGCTTTTGGCTAGCTGATTAAATATTCCAAGGTGCATATGCCTGCCTGCTCTTGTTAATAAAGTGTTTGTGTTGAGTGATTATCTGCTTTCATAGACCTTACTGGAAGAAAGGTGTCTGCATCACACACTGAGAACTGAAACCTCCAGGAAATTGAAGGAATACAGTAACATGAGAAATAATATGTATTTTCCAGCCCTTACTAATTGTTCCCTAGAAGAGTACTGAAGATACTTAGTCACTACACGCAAGTTGCAAGTGGAGTGAGAAAAGGATTCATGTTTCAAGGGTCCAGTAGTCATTTCAGTTATGTTAGGACTAATCTTAACAAATGCAGAGGGGAATTTTTAGCGGTGAATGATAACCAGTAGTCACTAACTTGACAACAAGAAAATCCTTCTATATTTGCTTATCTCCTTTGGATTTTCTTTGATCGCTGTTTAACATAATATATAATCTAAAGCTGTGATTGCAGTTTATCTTGCTAGTTAGTTTAAGGATTAGCAATATTTCCTCTCTTTATTGGTTATCCCACCTCTAGCATTGTAATATATTGTCATTTATTCCAAGCAGATCAAGAAGAGCCAAGCCTTTAATAAATGCCGTGCATTGACACTGCTCCCTCTTGGAGTAGCAAAAAGCATTACTTTGGGTTGAATGTTCCTGCTCACTTGTCTTAAAGGTTATTTAATAAAAACAAGAGCAAAAGAGGAATGTCCCTGCTCTAGCCAAATGCCATCCTAAAAATAGAACTAAAGTCCTCACTTTGATGTGACAATGCTTAGATCCAGCTCACAATTTAGTGAAAATCTTTGTGTCGAGCACAGAGGGAACCCGACTATCTCAGTGAAAAGATATTTGTTGCATCATTCCTCAGCACCTCCTGTTGGCTAAGAGACATGGAGAGACTTTTATCAGTACGAAAGCTAACTGAGCATAGCTGGCCTATAAGATAATGTGCACGAAACTGAGTGATACTTTGCTGCCACTCAAAAAGCCAGGGGTTTCTGCAGTGTTGTCAATAGTGATGGTAAACAGAAAAAAAACAGGTTTGTACAGGACAAAAGAAAAACCAAGGACTTGAGCAAGTAGCAAAAAATATTTATCTAGGCCTCATTATTCATATTCTTCTTTAGATTGAAAGTAATACTGCAGAGACAATCAGAATTTAATCAGAGTGAAAGATACAGGAGTGGAATAAGGATCATCCACAAGATAGCATCAATAAAAATGGTGTGCTCTAAACCACAGAAGTGCTGCGAGGGAATGACGTGTACGAGAGTTCTTTTGCTGGCATTTATATTTTCATTTCAAGCCTATGGTGGGGTAAGGGGAATATTGTTGTGGAGGACTTAAAAACTAACTTTACTGTAACCCCAAAGTATAGCTTAGTATTTGAGGATGTGTATATAGTGTGTATCAAAATAAACTACTGGTGTTAACCTTCTGAATCTATTCAAAATGAAAATTTCAGGGAAATTTGCCAGATATAAAAAAATAAACATTGCTGGTTAATGTCCATGGACCAGAATGAGCTCAGCATGAATAGATTTTATTTACATAAGTGCAGAAGCAGGTTCCATTTGCTATTAGATCTTCTAAGGTAAACTTTCTTATATAAACTATGGAATGTCCCACTAAAATAGTACAGTGAAATAAAGCCAAAAATTGGGATTAAAACACAAAGGCTGCATTTATTCTCTGAAATGCACACAAAACCTCATACTTTTGCTGTTCTCTTCATTTAAGGATCACAAAGGCAACCATCAGTTATAATGTCTATGCTTTCAGTATATCTTATGGCACAATAGGAATGGACATGCAGAGCAAAACAGTTAGTACCAGAGACTCAATATCCCCTATGCTAAATATTTTGAAGGTTTCAGTTTGGACTTGCATTATTCCATTCTGTTGATTGAACAGCATCAGATGTGGAGCTGGAGTGTGTCCCCTAGCTGAACACAAGGAAGGACCCAAGAAGCATATGGCGGGACATGCTCCAAGATGAACCAAAGTGAGGTAATCAGAGCAGATGGAAAGTCCACTTCAAAAGTCTCATCCTAAATAAAGCAGCACTAGAGACACACCCAGGGAATTAAGCCCTACCCAGCATCCCCAGTATACGAGACAGATTTAATTAACCCTGTTCCACAGGTGGCAGATGGAGGTACAGCAGATTTACATGAGAAGGAAGTGGCAGAACCATGACAAAGCTGAAGAATTTGCTGTCCAGAGACATTGGGCACTGTGGGGTACTACATGTGCAACTGCACAGGACACAGTGGTGGAGTAGTGAACTAATGCAGATAATTCTTATCAAAAACCCAAAATGCAAACAGAAATTAGATGGTCTGGCTTGATTAAATGACTTGTGATTAATCTTGTTCAGCCGTACCAGTGTCACTGATAAGGAGGATAACAATTAGACTGGCTGTGTTGAGTAGCAACTTAGAAAAGGACCATGAGACACAGATTGAAATGAGAAATATGAGGGCAAAGAAACCACAGTCCCTGACTTGGCATTGTTAGATGTAGCTCATTCCCTTGGTCACTGGATGAAGAAAATGTCGCCCTGCTCACCTACAATCCGCCTCCATCATGGCTTCCTTTGGGAACAGCTATATTCAACACCTCAATATAGCTATATTCAATAGCTGCATTCAGAGCATGTCAGGGAATTCACAGAAATCAATTATTAGGACTCCACTGCTATCAGTTAAGTGACTTCACTACCACATAAATGGGAATGTTGTTTCAACCAGCAGTAAGAGCTAATAATGTCTTATTTTGTATGATGTATTCTGAGGTTATCATATAAAGCAGAGCTTGCCATTGCTATTTTTGTATGTTTTCCTGCTATTTAACATCTGATAAAACTGCTATCCAGACTGGCTATGATATCAGCTAGATATTTAATTACTATGTGGCTGTACTGGGAAGTGATGCCAGAAAGTATAGACACCCCAGATGTGCTAGTGTTGGTTTTGGGCTTAGCCCACATATTTTACTGGTGAAGAAGTTTCATAAATATATTAAAGATATCATTCTGGAGGACTCTAAACCAACAAGTTACCACAAAATCACTGGGCACAGAGAATGACCCAATTCACTGGTAAACTCGTGAGAAGGAAAGAAACCTAAGTAGAAAAAGGCCTCAGATATTGCTCTCACTCACAGCAGAAGGCAGCAGCAAGGACTTGTCATGAGATAGGGTCTCAACCATAATGGCTTCAAACCCGTCATTTAGCAGATGTAAAAATATCTGTAAACGAAGAGCCATGCCTTTATCTCCTCTTCAAGAACCCAAATGTACAGCAGCTACAGGAACAATATCTTTCAGGTTTCCATAAAAGAACTTTTTCTTATCTCTCCTAAGTGATTTTATAATAAAGAAGTCTTTAAAACTGCAACTCTTTTTTATTTTTTTAAGTGTACATTTTAAATCATTTGGTCATTATATTAAGACAGCTGGATATGAGAATTATTTTTTGACAAATATTTTGTAAATTCCCTTTAAAATACTAGCATCTAATCCTTCTCAAAAAGTTGTGCTAAATCCATTGCTGAGCTATGCAAAAAAACCTGGTTCAGGTTCCTCTCTCTCAATCTTCATTTATGATTGTTGGACTCTTCAATAGGGACAGGAGTTGAAATTGTTTCAAAAGTTGCATCAACTCTGCTCAAAGGGTCAAGCAGAGTGTCCTGCCACCACAGCTGGATGTGCTGCAATTCTCTCTGGAAATTCTGTTCCTTCCCTTCATCTCTACAGCCAAGCTCCAGAGCATGATGGTGTCAAGTCAGAAGTATGCAAGGCAACAAAACATGAAGATGTATCAAGATGCTGCATTTACAGGAGTATAAATAAGTCTTTCCCTGTCTGATATTTCTCAAATTTTCATTCATACCTCTTAGTACATTTTTTTGGGAGACACTTCATTTGAAAGATTTTGGTAGAGCACCTAATGAACAACAATAAATACTGATCAAATGGTAATTCTCATAACTGGAAGAAGGTAACTTGCTGAAGAGGCAGAACCTTGTCATGAAGACTAAGAACACATCCTATGAAATTTTAGAAGATGGAAATGAAATTTCTTCAAGGTTTACATAGAAAAGCTTTCAGCAGTGCCATTTTCCATTTGCTCTGTTTGTAGTTCATGTTTCTGTATATATGGCTGAAAGAAGTTGAGATTATGGAAGCCAGCAGTGTTTGTCATCTTCAGACTCCCATCTCTCTCACCTCCTCTGGTAATTGCACAACCTATTCAAGAGTCAACTTGGCATCATAAATAGTGGCAGGCTACATGCACAGCCATACTGTGCCTTTGTAAATAACAATTTCTCATTCCAGCAAAGTTTAAATTCATAATGTTTTCTCTAATTAGCTATACTTTGTAGCAAACAACATCATAAAGCTGTTCATTTAGTACATTTCTTCCTGCTGCTTTAATTTTTTATCCTGGAGAATTAAACAGCTAATTCATATTTAATTTGCTTATGGAGAGAGTTTAGTTGTTCCTTTTAAGAACTTTAAAATCACTTAAGCTCCAAGCTGTAAAGCAACAGTCTCAGGCTACGATTTTGCAATTGCAGCCTACACATGATAAAAAAAAAAAAAAAAAGTAGATAAAATTTTTTTGAGTTACAAAACCTTGAGAAAAAATTTTTTTCTTCTACTAATTCCCCTGTCTGTTTATATTTCTGGACAGTCAGATTTTCTTGAGGTTTGCATCAACCTCAACACAAGGGTTTAAGATATTTCCTTCTATATTACCTTAGTTGCTTTGTGCCTAGAATCAATGTTTGGAACTTGCCCTACCTACAGAATCCCAAAGCTTATCACATTGTCTTCTGAAAGGTTTAATATCTCTCAATACCATTTGTCTGTTGTCAGGCTTGCATAGCATCGCTGCACATTGCTAGGATACAGTAAATGTTTTTAAAAGTGAAAGACCTCCCCTTTTTCCTATTGCTATCTAGAAAACATAACCAGATTTTACCCTCTGATATACAAGTGCAACTCCCCATGAAAGAAATGGAGTCCTGCATGTGCAGAAGAACAGAATTTGGCCTTAAAGATTTATAGAGCTATAAAACTACAAGTAGATAACGTAGATTATGTTTTCTGGTGTGACTAAGGGCTGAATCCACGTCACTAACAAAAGTTTCATCTTAAAATGGCATTAGTGTGTCTTGGACTATGAGTTTGGATTATTGTTATTGCACTCTTTTAGGTCTTTGGATTCATTTGACCTTCAGTCTAACCTGTTCCCTTCCCTCTTCTTTCCTTTCCTATCATCTGGTTTCATTTGTGGGGTAATATAGGAGAGAAGTCAGGAGTGGAAATGCACTGGCAAACTCAACATCTCCTGGAAGTTGCAATAGAGATTCTCCCACTGTCCAGCAGGAGGGCAGTGTGCTGGGAGTGGAGCTGCGTGATTTTGAACAACACCAGAAGCGGTGACCTAGAAACCTTACATAGGAGGGAAACAACACAGACTGTGAGCTGCAACAGTAAATTACTCAGGCTTTGCGCAAGTGGGTGAATAACTTTTTCTGACTTGTCATTGTATCCCAGAATATTCTTACCTTTTTCTTTCACTACTGAAAATGACTTTCCTATTTCTTAGGCACTCACTGAAGAGCCCTCCATTAGTCTTTTGAGAAGGGTCTAGCATAATGCATTTATCGTAGGCCTCCCTTTTATTTACAGTCTGGTTTTTCCACTCTCAAAACAGAATTATCCCAAAATAAACACCAGACAATGAGAATCAAAAGCATGTGTAATAGCCGTGCCATTTCGTAACTACTTGCTACATCTTTGTTTGGCATACTGGACTTTGTTTAGCAGAAACATGGTAGTATCACAAGGTCAGAGTCTCCCACAACTTAATCCATTGCTAACAAAACCTGGAATTCATATAACACAGACTTCTGTACAAAAGAGTTTCAACCAAAGTTAAAAATAAATCCCCTCAAAATGATGAACAAAGTGTAGTTAATTATAAAGAGGGGAAAAAAACCCTAAAAAAAACCCCTCCTCAGTTAACCTTTTAAATTTTTTCCTCTTTTTTTCTTTTTTTCTTTTTCTCTTTTTTTGCTTTTTCTTTTTCTTTCTCTTTTTCTTTTTTTTTACCAAATAGGCATATATGCAAGACGTGGTTGCTTTGTTCTCTTGGCTAGGTGCAACATCATCACAGCTGTGATCATGCTGGATCTCATAAACTAAGCAGGACTAATCCTGCTCAGCAAAGTTACTCAATGGGGAGTTTTCCAAGACAAGCAAAGGTCTTGCAGTGCTTGCAAGCAGTGTTTTAATAAGGGTGGAAGCAGCACTCCTCTCAGGCCCATGGACTCATTCTGGATCTTAGGAAGAGTTGTGCTACTAGGAAAATTACTTCAACTAGCATCTAAAAGAAATGATGGTGAAAGACATTTGTCTATAATCATAGGTGCAAACATACAGGTATATATGGAAAAGTGCTCAGTACACCCAAAGGTCCCCCAACAATTCTTCCAGTTTGATAATGTGTACTGAATTGAAGAGCATGAAATGTCATCTGTCTCCTAAACCTCACTGTGGCCCAGGGCCATTCAGGATCTTCTGCATCTTCCAGAGTAACTAAATCGCTTTCATGAACTTACAGTCCTCTTCACCTGCACAAAATGACTTGTGGCCAAAAGTACAGAAAGAAGGTATAAGTAGCATGAGTATGTTTGCTTAAATAACCCTGTAAAAGCTCTTATGACCTCTGTATCTGCTTCATCTTTACAGAGAATTATTGGTATTGAAAGACCAAGACTTGTTCTAATGGGAATTACAAGTCTAATGACAGTGGGATTTTATACTCTAAATCTAGACAAGTAAATGAAACTATTTAGGGATCATTCTCAGTTCTCAAGAATACATCTGCATTTACAATTTTCATACTTTCTGTTTGGTTCTTCTGCCTCCCTACCAACCTTGGACACGGTAGCCTCAGCCATTCAGCAATCAATAGCAGGTGATTGACCATACTTCTTCCCAAGTTGTGCCTAGGACGCATCTGAGGAGCACGGCCAAACCCATGCCAGAAAGTAGGTTAAAACCTAAATAATATGCATAGATAAGGGAGCGTAATCAAGTTTGTGTCTTTTATATTACAGTAAGGTCCCTGAAAAATGTGTAGGTGGCACTGTGACCTGCCATTTGTCCTTGGTAATTAGAATACTACTGATAGGGAAATAAGAGATATTATTATTAGTGCTTTAATAACAATGAACAAGCTATCTTTTAAATTAGCTTACTACATACCCAGAACAAAGGTTAAATTTGTAACAATTGCCATATGCAATAATAACAGACTCTGACTTGAGCAGCAGTGCCCCCCTTATGTCCCAGTGATGAGATTGAATCGATACCTAGTAGGAAAAAAATTAGAGTTTGACTAATCCATTTAGCTCTTTTCTTCCATCACTACACCATGAAGTGGCTGCAACTGGATTTTAAATTTTTTTGGTAGGTGGTATGCTGGGGGGGTGTGTGTGTGGAGGGGGGGGTTGTTGGTTTTCCTGGGTGGGGCAGGAGGGGAGGTGTTGTTTTGTTTTCTTTTATGTTGGCTACTGTATTCAAAGAGCACTGGGAAATACCCGAGGTAGGTCTACATCTCTCACAAAATAACTCCTTTGGTCTTTACCCAGTGAGAGTTATGCTGACATCTGTCCCCCTTAGAGGCTGAGCAGCAACACTTTGCCTCAAATCCACCAGTCAGAAGGTGTGTATTTCCTGGCTGCACAAGCAACCAACTGTGTGTGTGTCCACTCCTGACTGGGCCTAGAACAAGTATGCAGGCTGGCCTGCTGGCTGCAGCTGAAAGCCTTAGACTGCTTTTCAAGATCTCAAGCAAGCTGAACAGGTTATGTCTACTCCCCAGTGAAACTCGTTTGGTGTTAGTAATTACTATTGCTGGTGAGGAGGAAGAGAAAGCCGGGCATTTGCAATAGGAAGGGGGTTTGTGGTAGGCAGGAGGAAGACAGGCATGGTTTGATTTTAATAAAATGGAGCCTTTATTGGTTTATCCACTCATTTGTGTTGATGACATTTGATCCACAAAGAATGAAACTGAGCTAGCATTAGGTTATATCAAATACATGAGCTCAAACTTCTGTTTTCACTACACCAGCCTTTTGCAGCTCCAGTGAATTTAAGTGTTATATGAAACCATAGCAAGTAGTGCCTCCTGGCAATTGACGACCTGAAAGATTTTCCTGACACCAATCAGGTCAATTCACACTAAGTGTTAAGTGAACATACTCTGCTCAATAGCATAGTTAACTCCACCTTTGCTCAGTGTTGGTGATACAGCAAGGCTTGGTTGCTTTTCAAACCAAACTCACTAGATTTGCTTAGTTATACTTACAAAATTTGAAGTTGTATTTCCCTGTACTGCAGATTATTTCTCTAATGAGTATATAAAAATGTTTGTCTAACACAGGTCCCAGAGTAAGAGCCCATAATAAAACTCTCTACAAACAACTCTGAATGGGGAGATGGGAAGTTCAGATTAAGAGAACATTTGCATTTCAATAACACTCCCTATTGAACCATTTTAAAGCATTGATAGCTTGATCCTACTTTCATTGAAGCAAATGGCAAAAATCCCACTGAGGTCAAAGGGAGGCTTGATATGACCCTAATTCATGAATGGCCAGATTTTGGTACTCTAATTTCTACTGAATAAACTGTTCAGTCTGTACAATTCCACTAAGTTATGTACTTTTGAAATAAAGTACTACTCACTCAAAGGAGTGGTGTCGTGAAGCTCATAACACTCCTTTGAGGTTCATCAGTCAAATTTATGGATCTATTCATAGCAAAGTAAATTTATTAGTAGTTCATACCATCTAGCTACTCTTTAAGTACTTATGAAACATTTCTGATAATATATTCACAATTTTGATGTTTTTATGACCTTATGGTTTTTACAGCCTTTTTATGACTCTTCATTATTTCTTTTGTGAGCTTAGTCAACTAAACCACATGCACAGTTTATCTTTGCTGACCGGATGCTAACTTTTTAAACATAGCTCTCAAGTAACCGTAAGGAAGAAGTTTTTGGTATGACTCCACATAACAGTGGCTAAAATTTGTGTAACTACCTTCCCGAATAGCTGCAAATTGGCCAAATAAGCCAGAGAAAAAGATGCTGTAAGCAGAATTCAAGGTTGTTTGTTCAGTTTTATCGGGTTTTTTCCCCAGAAAAATAACAGTATTGCATTTATCCTTTTAGGTGGTGTAGAAGAGAGCATTTTGAAGTCAGAAAGGCAAATTTACACTTGAGAATCAGTGAAGATACCTAGGAATCAAACACAAAACACATTTGCCTGGAGGAAAGAAGGCTCAGGGGAGACCTTATCACTGTCTACAACTACCTGAAAGGAGGTTGTAGGGAAGTGGGGGTTGGTCTCTTCTCCCAAGCAACAAGTGATAGGACAAGAGGACAGGGCCTCAAGTTGCAGTAGTGGAGGTTTAGGTTAGATGTCAGGAAAAATTTCTTTGTGGAAAAGGTCATTCAGCACTGGAAGAAGCTACCCAGAGAAGTGGTGCAGTCACCATCCCTGAAAGTGTTTAAAAGACGTGTAGATGTGGTGCTTAGGGACATGCTTTAGTGGTGGCCGTGGCAGTGCTGAGTTAAGGGTTGGACTGGATGATCGTAAAGGTTTTTTAAACCTAAATGATTCTATAATTCTATTCTGATTGTCCGTTAGAAGCCTCTCCATATATTAATTTACATATCTACCTACATTGTGCATGTTGCATGAAGCATTAAATGAATTTTCAAGGATGGGGTAGTTTTTTGTGAGAAAGATAATGATCTCCTTTCTCTGAACTGTATGCTTTGATCTCTTTGTTCTTTCTCCCATATAGGACACATCCCTTTCTGCCACCATCTTGCCTATCAAAGAGAATAGGGAGAAGTGGCTCTACCAAAGTCTCAAGAAAATTCAAAAATTCTTCCTTAGGATGTCATAACAGTTAGCCACCGAAAGAGTAGAAAGGATGATTGAGATTGAATGTAATAATTCAGCATGTGTGATGCTGCTAAGGGATGCATATACACTGCCACAGCTGCTTGGTATAATCATACATGTCTAAACTGGATCTTCATGTAGACTTCGAACAAAATAGCTAAGATTATTTATTTTTAATTTTCAGTATGAAGTCAGAACACCAGTGTTCAAAACCATGTAGAAATAGGTTTGTTTTTATTGTCATAAGAAATGACAGGAATGACAGAAAACTCATGAAATAGATTGGTTTTATAATGAAGGAAATAAGGTTCAGATAACCCGAAGGAACCTTAGACAAAAACAAACAATCTTTCAAGTGTCATCAATTACTCGTATTAAAAAAAGATGATCAATAATTTTATCATTACAAGTGTAGGTCTACAATAAAATGGCAAACTCAAGAGACTAGAATAAACTAGAATTTTTTTTCTAACTGCTGTCAATGTTTGGACAGTGAAGTAACTTTCTGGTTACAGCTCAGCAGGAATTAGATTACTTCCAGCAAATATTGATAATAAGTAGAGAATCAGCAGGGCCTGGAAAACAATCTGCTCCAACACTCTTTTCACAATAAATTTAATTTAATAAAAACACCAAGATTTGTTCAAACTTGAAAGCAAATATTCAGGCTTAAACAGCAAATGCCAGGTTTTATTTTTATTATCAGTACTGTAGTCATCAGAATTGCACAAGACAGCATGACAAATACATCAAAATCAATGGAATTTAAAGCCAAAAGTCAATTCTGCAGATTTCTGTATTAAGATTCTCTGCTCTTCTTTTTTTAATCTGCTTTATTTTTTTTTTAACTGTAACAGTTTTGCCTTCATTGGATAAAGGGGTACTGACATTAAATTGGGCAATTATGTTGTGTTTACCTAAGGGCTAAAATCTGTTAAAGCCTGTTCAAAACTCTCAATAGTCTTTGATCTACGCTTGATAATTTTTGATTGATCACAGTGACTGGGAAAGGTGCCCAGAGACTGGAGCAAAGCAAATGCTGTTCTTACCGTCAAAAAGGAGCCAGGGAACTACAGGCAGGTCGGCTTTGCCTCAATCCCTGGGAACATGATGGGGCAGCTGATCCTGGAGACCATTGCTGGGCATGTTAAGGACAAGAAGGTGATCAGCAATAGTCAACATGGATTAATGAACGGCAAGTCAAACAACCTGATAGCCTTCTGAGATGAGATGACTGACATGGTAGACCAGGGGAGAGCAGTGGCTATTTTCCTCCTTGATATCAGTAAGGCTTTTGCCACTGTCTCCCATAGGAACCCCCTAGAGAAGCTGATGAATTATGGGCTAGGTGAGCAGACAGAGAGGTGAAAACTACCTAAACTGACAGCCCCAGAGGGTGGTGATCCATGGCATGAAGTCCAGTTGAAGGTTGGTAGCTAGTGGGGTACCCCAGGGCCCATGATTGGTTTTGATCTATTTGACATCTTCATTAATTACCTGGATATGTCACAGAGTGTACCCCTAGCAAATTTTCAGATAACACAAAACTGTGAGAAACAGCTGATGAATAAGAGGGTCATTTTGTCATCCAGAGGGACCTCAACAGGCTGGAAAAACAGGAACCTCTTAATTATTAAGGGTGTAGAGCATCTCTCCTCTAAGGAAAGGCTGAAGAATTGTCAGCATGGAGAACGCTCACAGGGTTTTAACAATATATACATAAATACCTGAAGGGAAGGTACAGAGAGGATGGAGACAAGTCTTTTCAATGGTTCCCAGTGACAGGACCAGGGGCAAAAGGCCCACACTGAAACACAGGAAGTTTTCCCTGAACATCAGAAAACACTTTTTGCACTGTGGAACCACTCCCAGGAAATTTTTGTGAAGGTGGTAGCTGCACTTCTTGTTATAATGTATAACACATAATAAATACAGTACTTAAATATAATGTAATAGATACCTTAAATCAGTCTCAAAAACAGGCAATATTCTAGCTTATTCTGTCTGTGCTCTGGTTCCTCATCTCTAGATGGAAATAAACTCAGTTTAGTTCACATCAGTCTGACAAAGATAAGCATTAATTAGTTTTTAAGCTCTCAAATACCACCACAAGCACCACAGCAAAGTCTGTGAGGAAATTAATAATTCTAATTTTAGAAGGCAATGCAGTAAATAAGGCATCCAGCCATCCAGCCACACATTGAACAAGGAGAATGCAGCCGAACATTGTTTAGCATGTCACGTGAGTGCAGCACATCAGGTACACTGAATCAGGCAAGGATCCTCTTAAAATGGTATGTGAACATATAATCAAAAATCAAATTATTGTGTATAAGTAAGATAAGAAAGTAATTCAGCCTTATATCCGGGCATTAGTATGTCACTTGTCAGTCTTACTCATCTACCTCTTTTAACATGTTTTGCTTTTAACCATTGATGCCACCACTCTTCTCCTCCAGAAAGTTCTTATTCCAAGAGACTCCACCACAGTTCAAGAACTGACAGCAAAAGGTAGAATGACTGGTTGAGCGTAGCCTTGTACACTGCCAGACCTCCAAAAAGTTTAGCAAAGTTATCATATGTATTTCTAGGAGTTGCAGAAAGGACTAGGCCAAGTTGTTTAACCCCGTGTTTTACCCCTCTGTCATACCCTCTTTAGGTAACTTGGAAAACATTGAGGAGATTTCATGAAAGGTTTCAGACCTTCAACTGAAGAAATCAGGCAGGTGAAAGAGAAGGTTGGGACTGGTTTGGGGAGCATCCATTCATCTACGACTCAGTCAGTAATGGAAACCTCCTGATACCCCTCCCCACATATTTTGGGAGAGAATGGCATCTGCTTTATTGGGTCAGGTTTCACTCAGTGTATATTGGGAGGATTTAATTTCTACCTGTAACAAGAGGAAAAGTCAAGGGATAATAATTTGCAGTCATTTATCACACATGACCAACAGAAGTTGCAGCAGGCTCCAAACTCCTTGCCCTATGTCCCACCTTCCCCTCCTTGCGCCACTCTGACTCCCCACAGATGGGAATCTCCCTGTTGCACCACACCACGTCTTACTCTCCTTCAATAAGAAGCAGCCTTTGGCCTCCTTAATTTGTAATATGGAGAACTCTGCTGTGAAAGGTACTTACTAGGTTCTTCCTATGTGATGATTTTCCACATTGAAATAGAATAGTGTACCATCAATTCAGAGAATCACAGAATCACAGAACCACAGAATCACGGAATCACAGAATGATAGGATGGTTGGGGTTGGAAAGCACCTTTGATGATCGTCTAGTTCAACTCCCTGCTAAAGCAGGCTTGCCTAGAGCAGGTTTCACAAGATCATGTCCTGGTGGGTTTTGAATATCTCCAGAGAAGGACACTCCACACTCTTTTTGGGCAGCCTGTTCCATTGCTCTTTAACCTTTGCACTCTGTTGGAAGCTGCCTCATATCTTCAAATCCAAGCCAAGTAAAGAGCAACCACATGGAATAGGCTTGGAATGATAAGCAAAGTAAGGAAGACTGGACTTTGCTTCAGAAGAATAGGACTGTTAGACTGATAGGTATTTGAAAAGGTTCTCCAGCCTTTAAAAAAAGTTCATCTGAACACACGTTTCTACCTTATTCTGCATCTAAAACTATTGTGCTGTTCTGTAACTGCTGTTCCTGCTAAACACCATCATTACTATACATGTCTCTGCAGGTTTTATTTCAGTGTGAGATTTTCTAGATCATAAATTTTATAACTTAATCAGAATGGCCACATAGGTTCTCTTCCAAGGACTTGATTCAACAAAGACCTTTAAACACGTCTCATCATCCAAACTCCAACCTAAGGTCAGAACACTTACCAGCATTGTAAAAAATGCTGTCTCGGACAGGCATGAAAATAAAGTGAAAAATGGAAATATACCATTGACAGTATTACTAAGATTAAAAGTCCATTGCAGGGAGGGATTAGCCTATCTCATTCTAGAGACTGACACCCCTCCACCTGAGGGGTCTGTGTTGCTCTCTGCCCTTGGGTCAAGTAATGGTATTTTCAAAAAATCACTGCAGATGCCTTACTATCCCCTTCATCCCTCTCACTATAGCCATCAAGTACCCTGCCCTTCTGTCAGGTTCAGTGTGAATGGACTTGACTTATCACAGGATAGACAGTGTAACTTTACATATTAGGGCCAATAACAATGTCTCTGTTCATTTTAAAAGAACTTTGAAGCAAATATGAATATTTTCCTACACTTCAATTATTCAATGGGCTGTTTGGTCAAGACAAAAAACAGTAGAAGTCTGACTAATAATGGTACAATATTGAAAAGAGAGGGGAAAAAAAAGCAAAATCCAAAGTGAAAAATTTCACAGCTCCTACAGCTTTATATATTGATATTCATTCTCTCAAATATTACGTGTCCTCTAGAAAATACTGTATTTAATTTCCATATCACTACAGGTGAAATACAGAGATAGAAGTGAAAAATAAAAGCTTGTAAAAGACTTTTTTTTTTCATCATTAAAATATATGACAAATTTGAGGTACAGAAACAGAGAAATTAGTCACAAATGCTGCCCCAAAAATCTTCAACACCTGAGAAGCATGGTGTGATCAAGTTTTCTGTCCTGTAGATGACAGAGCTTTTATTGTTTCTTTGACCTGCTCCAGTCTGCATGGAAAAGTGTGATTAAGATACTGCCTTTAGTGAACAGCTCTCCAAGTTGCACGGCTCATCCTGGAAAAGTGTTCTGAGAAACAGGAAGAAACAGTAGACTGTTGTGAATTTTTGCTATTGTTCTTTCCTTTTTTCATAAGTAAAGCATTGCCACTAGTTAGCTGGCTGAATGGACTAAGTGCCTGCCAACGGAGACACATGTCATTTATTATACAACATGGGGACTACCATCTTTTGCCACTGAACACACTGGAAATACCATGTATTATATAAATATCCACACGATAAATAACAATGTTAAATTTATCTACTCTTTCACCAGCTCCAGCTCATACCATGGCTGTGTACTGTGACATGGGGAGCCGAAATTCATTTCTACTGATCACCCTGGGAAAAAAAAAGAGGATAGTATTTTTAATGAGTCTAGGTCACCTAGGTTATATTGATCCATGCCGTAAAGAGCACACACTAAATGCTCTTTACACCATCACCATACATTTCATGCATGAAATGTATTTGCATACTCATGTACACTCTTATGATGCAAAGAATGATGCCGATTCAGTCAAACACACAAATCAGTAACTTTATAAAACATGTAATTTATTTACCTCATTAATAAATATTAATAATATTAATTAATAGTATTAATAAGTATTAAAATATTAAGAAATGTTAAATTATATATTTTCCATAGGGTCTTCCACAAACTCCCTTACAAGTTGTGCTGCAATGTAACATCATCCCTTTCCATCTACTTTATCTCTTACCATTTAGAGTTATATTTGTGGGCATTGCTGATAAAGAGTTGTATGAAGAATGCACAGTGAATAATCTGTGGTAATGATTGTTGCTTGACTTAAAAAGTAGCGGCCTTTTAAGGTCAACATAGGTTTCATGTTTGGATTGTTTCTACTATTTGGAAAGGTTTGACATGTTTTAAATTACTAAGTAATGTGAAAATACATCACCAGCACAAGACTGTTGTCTATGTAAATATTTTATGAGTAGAGTCACTCGTCATTGGTTAATAAGGTAACAAAGATTCAAAGCTATTTATGTTGACTCATATTTTTAAAATGAGGAATTTGAAAACAAGAAAATGTGACAAAGTTGATCAGGATCTAAGATACTGGCTTACAGACAGACTGTTTGTGTCTTGCATGACATGAACAGCTCTTTTAAATTACTTATTGAAAAGAGATGTAACATTGTCCATGTGAAATATATTAAATGAATAACACAGTGAGTCACCTAATGAACCTAAGATAAATAGTTATAATTCCTGGTTTTGTAGAGATGAAAGAAAAAGATCCTGATAGGTTTTGCTTCCACTGATTCTCCCATGTATCCACAACATCAAATACATTAGGTAGCCTGTTCATCACAGAGTGTACAGGAATGGTCTCACGGTGGGATTAGCAGTATGATCAGAGAGTGAGTGCAGCTCATGGGTTCAGCCTGCAACAGCCATCCCCTTGGTACTCCCCAATCTACCTTCATTCACAGGCAGCATAAGGGCTTCCATGATGGACTGCTCAGTTTGGGCTTATTTGTCTGGACTGGTGCAGGTGGTCTTTCTCACTGGTCTTGTGTGATCTTCGTTGCACAAGACCAAACAAATGCAGCTCACATTGTCCCACTGCCACTGTGGGGGAGTCCTACAGACCATGAAACAGCAAGACAGGGGATCAGTGATGTTGTTCAGGGGCTGAAAGACTATGACTTGTCTTCCACAGAGCCCATCAGAGAGGCAGCATGACAGCCTGTGGCTGGCAGGCTCCTGGAAGTCACCTTCCTCTGCATGTCAGCATCAGGCAAGATGAATGTTTTACCACCCTTTCTTCTGGGCAATGCCTGAGAAGTCTGTCAGTCTTTTGCAAGGGACGTGGGGGTAACAAAACACATGCAGACACTGCAGCTGTTTTCACAGAGCTGCCCAACAACAAACTCTTGTGTGTCACTTCTGTTCAGGACAGTCTTTCAAGTTGATTGTAAGGTAAACATTTCCATCATCTGATCATAAATTTCATCAGACACATGAGAGCTTCAACCTTAAGTATCACCTGAACACTCTGGCCAAACAAATGCATGCCTTAGCTTAAATACTAGACCATATGGCCCAATTAATATGCATTTGAAGTGGTATAACTCAGCTTGTTCCAGGGAGGTCCTCAGGCAGGATTTTAGTTTTATTTTACAAATTGGTCTCTTGCAGTTTTATTGCATTTCATGACATTTTAGACAAAAGAAGTCCTATGTTCAACATACATTGCACATAATAAGGCAGGGTGAGAGCTGTTCAAGAAGAAGCTGCTTCATAGTATTGACAGTTTCAGAGTTGTAAGAGTACAAAGGCAGATAATACTGATGTTAAGAATAATCTGGCAGTCTGATTTACTAGGATGCAAACCACAGGATATCAAGACATCATCCAGACCCAAAGCAGATCTACATGTTCCTGTTCTTTTACCATTGGGAGCTCATCTCCGAGTGTCCTCATTCCTGTATAGCTGGTACAAAACTGATTTGCATGAACCTCAAGTAATTCATCCAGCTTTTCCTTACAGCCACGAAAGCAACTTTTTGTCTGTGTTGGCACTTTCAAGACATCACACAAATCCAACAGCTAGAACTGTATCTATAGGGGCCCCTTCTAGCAAGCTCCATTGTTCATCCACACCTAGATACACAGTGCTAATCTTAGAAGAACAGGAATGTGTGAAGGATGTTCATGGTGAATTTGAAAGAAGGTGGCTGTAAGTTGTGTTTCCTTTCTAGAAGATATATCTAAACAAGAGCTGTGGAGAGCCAAAAGTTTGGTGGAAATAAAAGACAACAGTTGCTGTGGAAGTGTTTATAAGCCTGTAAAAATGTGCATTTTCCTAGGAGGCCATGGTACACCCTGTGCAATATCCCTGTTGACCTGTTCCTAGGAAGATAAATCATACAGGAGTGAGATATCTGGGTGTCCTAGCTGGCACTCTGTGTCTCTGCACAGGCCAGGTCAGAGCTGCCTAAGCAATGAAATTATTTTCCTTAAAGTTTAGGCAGTCAGTTTAAAATTAAGATAGGCATCCTCACACCCTCACATGTGACTATCGCACCTGCACAAGATTGCAGGAGTAAATACCCCCTGCAGCCATTGAAGATGAAAGTTGAAGATGAAAACAAAAGAATCCAAACAAAAGCCCCAAGCCCTATGTTCACAGTTTGGTGCTGTTAAACCTCACATGGGAATGATCTGTTTCTGGGCTGCTAAAAAAATTCCCAGGAAATGAAGTTTATGATGTGTCAAATAATGTACATGGACAACACTCCCTTCCCCCAACTCCTCAAAATAACCCCCATGCTCCCCATGTAAACCAAACTGATCTTCCTCTCTGAGGCCACAGCCCAATGAAGCCTCATCCCCCCCACCCTTCGTCCCCCCACTTCAATTTACGCAATAAATTATATGCAACGCGTGATATTTGGAAGCCACATCCTGCTTCAGGCAGGGCTGGCTGTACTTCTTAACACAATATTTGGGGATGACTCTGCTTCCAGAAAGTGGAGTCGATGTGCTGGATGTGGCTTAATTGGTGCCAGCTTTGTCCTATTAACAAGTGTCGTCTTTCTTCACCACATGCACAAACGGTGATGTTCTGCAGGTTATAGCACCCTCATGCACTAAAGCCTTTTGTGCGTATTGCTGCCTGATTAGACAGGAAATAGTGCATGGTACCAGGGGATAATTCACATGAGCAAAGTTGCTTGCATGCATATGCAAAACTGGGGCTCCAGATGTGAAATACATCTTTTTCTAATCCCTGAGCTATGTGTGTATGTCTATATATACATTGCATGCTTACTACTTTTTATTACTTTTAAAACTTTAAAATAAAATTGGCTTGAATTTAGTTTGAGGATTGGCACCAATCCAGGACAATTCTTGTTTTAACTGAAACAGTTCGCTTACTGCTAATTTTAACACAAGTGATTTATTTTATTAACATGGATGCAACTGGGAAGCACACTCTCCCTTCCTACCAGGAAGGCTTGGAAGCCTAGCACAAAGACTCAGAAACAGCTATGCCACAGATTTGTGGAGGTGATCTCTTTGTCTGTGAAAAGGTGTTTTTGAGAGATGTCAAATTTTCATACCTGCCTTTGCTATCTATGCAGGAGGGAGGGACCTAAAAACTTAATACTCCCAGATATCTGCAAGAAACTGACTGAGACACTGAGTCTAATTATCCCAAGCCATTCACTCCCTTTAACTTCAGTGAAAACTTGGAGGACCTGCCTCAATTATGGCAGAGGATGAGACTAAGCAATTTATATTCAACTAGCAGTTAAGAGGGAAAAAGCGAGGGGAAATTGCTATGTATAGACAGGGCAGCCATTGAAAGACCTTTAACCTGTTTATTTTTCCTTAATAAAGTTTTTGCAGTCTGTGAAAGAACAACTTGGTTATTTATCACAAGCTTCGGCACATGACCCAGCTTTTTCTACCATTCAAGGAATGTAATTTAAACTCGATTTAGAATCCTCTGCATGGCCAAGGGTGATGTTCAGCTCATGTGGAATTGTTTGGTTCAGTTTAAATAAATAAATAGCATTAAAATCTAATCATGGAAAATGTAGCTGTTAAAAATAGACTGAGGTAGCATTAACTCAAAGCGTCAGAAAAGGTATGTGCAGGAGGGACTCTGAGAGCCGATTCGTCAAGTGCAAGAGCAACCAGACAACCAGCACTGGCAAGCTTTCAGGCACGTAAGCATCACCACCGAGTCTCCCCACCCTGCAGCTGGAGTTCCCAGCAGGAGTTAGACCTGTTTCCTTCTCTTTGCACTTCAGCCACCTGCTTTCACTCCAATCAGATTCTCCACAGAGGTACAAGATTCTCATTGAGGTACCTGTGGTGAGCCTGGCACCCAGCATGAAAACCACTGTGCGCAATATTTCTACACCTGTGAAGCAGCTGGTTAAAAATGAAGCAATATTAAAAAGGATTTCATCTTTTAGTTTTGTTGGTAGCTTTTGATGCTGAGTTTTGTTTGTCTGTGCCACAGTAAAACCTCAGCAAGAAAAGATGCCATGAATCCAGATGGCAAAGACAGTTTCTCTCAAATTGTTTTACCTTGTGCTGTTTTCTACTTGCTTTCAGTCATCAGCCTTAAACATGAAACTGTTATCATTCTTGATTAAGACACGTAAATTAATGAGAAAATTTCATTTAAAAAAAATAGCAAGGCATTTTACATGTTGGGTTCCATGATCAGTTTGGGTTTTGAGTATTTGTGAATTTTTACAAATGGAAAATAATATTCTGTCTGGTGCAACTTATTTTGAATTTTACAGGATGCACCATGAGAACAGACAAGAGGCCTGGCCATGGTGCATCATGAGGCCTTTAAAGCAGCCTGGAACCCAGCCAGGAGAGCTTATTCCAGACAGTAGCTACCACAAAGACCTGGTAATGCTTTCCTTAATGATTGTGCTCTTTTTTTCACTAAAATTTTCAGTCAGCATTCCACTGAATTCCACTTTCATTTTTGCTCCTGCAAAACTAAATGCCTATGGAAAACACAAAACTTTCTGACCAACTGTACTCAAGCATACCAGGTTTTTTTTGTAGTTGAATTTCTGTTTCTGTGTTTCGGACAGACAAATGATGGTGCTGTCACAAGGGATGGCAGACAAGGTGCTCAGCTGCCTACTTCACCTGCACTGCACAGAGAACAGAAAAACTCATGCATCTGCTCCTAAGCCACTGGGTTATAGTGAAATTTGGTTTAAATTATTACTGATTAGAACTGGCTTTAGAATGCTGATATGCACATGAAATCTCTGCAGGACTTGACTGATCAGTGGAGCACATCTTCCTGCCCTGAGGACCTGGTGGATAGACCAGGGCAGTGACTGTATCTGGTCTCCAAAGGTGAGCCCTCCCCATGTCTTAGATGAGCCTAGTTCTGTATAACACTAGTAATCTCCTTGTCCCCAAACCTTACAATTAATCTATATAGGGCAGACAAGGGAAGTGAGTACAATTGCCATTTTTCAGAAAGGAAATCTAACAGTAAAGGTCATTCAGTCACAGACTTGAGATTTCCTGAGTCTTCTTCGTGATTTGTGGTCACTGCTATTGGCTCAGATAAGTCCCAATTCATATGTTAAATAGCATATGTGACATCAGGTCACTACAACAAATTATATAAATTTCATTAAAAACTTTAGAAAGTGTGCATCAATTTTAAGTTTTTCAGGAGTGAATAAGGGAAGTTAAAAAAATCTATAAGAAACATGTACATTCATGGTGCCTGCAAAAATCTACATGATACATCCAGTTCATTCACTTGTAATTCATTAAAGAGCCTGAGAATACGCGGGTGCCAAAACAATCATTTCTGACACTCTCATTCTAAAAAGCTGCAAAATGAATGCTCCTCCTTTGCTCAAAACATCCAACCATCAACAGATCAGCTACTCAGTTTGCATGCTTCTGCAAATGCTCTATTTACATTTGATAGGGAATGCCTGAAAAGCTCACAGTTTGAAAAGCTTGTCAGAATACGGCCCAGAGCAATGGAAAAAAAGGCAAGATGTGGCAGAGGTCAGGTGGGATCCAAAAGCCTAATTAAAACCTAAGAGAAGAAACAGTGCGGAAAAAAATGCTGGGCAGTTCTGCTGTGCACAGCAGCTTGCTGCTCTTCCCTGAGATTTCCCGTCCTTGAGCCAGCACCAGCCTGGGCCAGTGACTCAGCGCAGCAGGGTGTGACAGCTCCAGAAGCGTGGCAGCCACACTGCTGTGGCACTCAGACCTGCTTAGTAACATCACCTTCTCTGCTGGACACACTGAATCAGCCACAGTGTCACTAGGATGTGGAAATACTGCCCCAAGCCGTAGGGCTGGCTGTGCACCTAAATAGGTGTACCATGCTCAGACAAGCAGAGTATACCTGACCACTGAGTAGAGGTAAAAAGAAAGGAAGCAGTGTCAGATAAATAATAAAAATGTAGGGCCAAACAAGGGTTCAACAGGGAATGAGAGTGTGAAAGCACGGCTGTACATATGGCTTTGAAAATGAGAAGTCTGAATCTGCAAAAAAACAAGGAGGATGAGCTTCCTCCTCATACCATTGAAGTGGACAGTGTGGCTACATACTGCCTGGCAGAATTGTGAAGCAAACCACATTTATCTGCCAAGATATGTATTCATCATATGTTTCAAAACAGTGCAGTCAGGCCAAGAGAAACTCCATGCATTCCTGGAGTCTCTTAAACTCTGAGTTTCTCACCTCCAACACCTTCCCTACTGTAATCTCAAAGTTCCTTTATTGTTGCATATGGGAAGATCACAGAACATCTACTTTAGTGCAAATCTTTCTTTTGAAACATCCGTTTTCCATCTGTCAACTTTTTTTCCTACACCACCTCTCATGTAGCTGTACCTTGTCACTCCCTTTCCTTCCTCCCGCTCCGAGACCTGCAGCTCCACCACGGTAAAAATAGCTGGTGTGGAAGGGTCACTTCTCTTGCTACAGAAAGGAAACAGCTGTGATTGCTTGAAATCTGGAAGGACAACTCAAATCATTCATCTCACTGCTCTTCCCCAGCCCTTTTTCTTGCTTTGCTGCTTTTCCAAAACATTATTTCTTGTTTGAAGATATGTGGATGTTATAGTTGTTATATAGTGGCCGTGTTGATGACGCTATACTGATGCACCATGGGAGAGAGAAAAGGAAGCTTTAGGAGGTACCTCTCATACTCTTGAGGTCGTGTGCTGGGTTTTCCTTAAGAAGTCCAGGAGTAGCTAAAAATAATATGAATCTAACACACACAGAGAATACATTTCAATTAAAACTAATGGAATAAGCAGTAAAAATAAAAGCAAAGAGACTGAGTCCAAACCATCATTCATCAGTAAAGCACTCATTCTGACATATGGTTATGTTTATGGTTTTGTGTGATATTTAAATATAACAGGGAAGAACACCAATTTTTAAAAAAGAAACAGTGATCTTAAAATGGAGCAAAAACCAAGACATGTGAGTGCACGTGCTCATTAACTGCATGGGAAGCAGAGTTGCTTCTGCCTGTCCAGTAGCTCTGCCTGACCACAACTTTTGAAATCTAGTCTCAATATTATTCTTCATTTGATCATTAATATATACAATGATGTAAAACGGTATCCTTTTGTCCTATGGAATCTTCTATAAGAAAAATTTATTTGGAAAGGGCAAACAAAGCACATTAGGCTTGTGCAGAGAAAATACACACTAGGCAGTGTACAAGGCTGAGGCAAATTAAAATTAGTAATGTTCAGAGATACTCCAAGTATCCTTTATACAAAAAATGCTCAGTTCCTCTGCATTCTTATTCTCACCAGTTTGAATGGACTCTTACTGCTTTTTTTTTCTTCTCCTTTCTTAATAGTGTAGTTTTAAAAAAGCTGTTTACAAATTTATGTTGGGATGATAATCTCCAGCAAATGTCAAGTTGATTTAAAGAGCAAGTTCCTGGACATAGACAAGGACCTGTTGTAAGCTTGCTGGAAATACTTGAAAAAGTACTATGATATTAAAATTGTACTCAGTTGGACTGTCAATTGCCAACAATGTACTCTAGATAAATTGTCTTCCTGGAGTCTCACTAAAGTTTGTAAAACCTATTTAATGTTATGATATCTCCATCCCTCTGGATTTATCAAATCAAAACTTTTTAAATTAAAAAAATGGATATATTCTAGTTGCATGAAGATGAAGACTCCATGCAATGAGATAATCTACCTGTGATCTTCTGCCAGCTTGACTGAGACATAGTTCAAGGTAAAATGTGTTTAGAATGTGTTTAGAGATCTGAAGTAGTAGATTACCAGCAAAGAAAACATTCCTATCTCCTTATCATAGGGAGACTGGCTTCCTGCTAGTTGTGGATCCTCCTCCTGTGTGAAGTGTTAAAATATCCTTGCTCAGCATTTTCAATTTCTTTTAGTAGTGATATACAGGTTATATGTGGTCTCCGTGGCTGTTCAGATTCCCTCTTGGACTCTCACAGTACTGGAGTTTATGCAGTATCATCAGTGATGACTCCATAGCAAACTAATTATATAGGGTTCTCAAAGTGCTTTGAAGATGAAAGGCACTGTATCAGTGCAACTCCAGGTATTATAATTTATATGGCATACATAAACATTAGTGGGAGAGTAGATCTGAGTCCCTTTGGGACTAAGGTGGGAGGAAGATTTTGACAAACTCCATGTCCTCACACTTTCACTGCACCTGGTTAAGGTAGATAACTAGAATTCTGAGTTCCTCTGCTGTCTTCCTTAATTGTAAAATTCTATGAAAAAGAAAGTGATTGAGGCAGATGTGGGCTCCTATGAGGTGAGATGCAAAATTACTTCCTAAGCTGTCAGCCAAGATGTGTAGTAGTTAGCATTCATTCTAAATAAATGAAATAGGGTATACACCAGCTTGTTAATTAATAGATATTTAATGGAGCAGGTTATTCAAAGGTATTTGAGTGGTCCCAGCACATGGCACAAAGAAAAAATAATCGTATGGAGAGCTTTTTTTAGTACAAAACACTAAACATCTGGGGCATAAGCAATATGCAGAAAAGAAATAGGCGGAGAGAGAAGATGGCTGCATGGGAGGAGTGGAGAAGATGACAGAGATTAAGAGGATGCTACTGCACAAAGTTGAAGCCTCTGTCAGAAGGCAGAAATCCTTTCACACCTTTACAGCTTGAGTTTTCAGGACAAGAAAGGATGATTGACGAGTTTGCCTTGATTCTATAGGAAATCCTAGGGGAAACAATCCAGACCCACTTTCTCTACTCACACACCCTTTGCCATCACCAACTACCCTACCATTGAGGGATTGAGCACTACAATCTATCCAAAGTCCACAGAGCTGGAACAACCAAAATGGAGCCAGAAGAAATTCCTCAGAGATTATCCTAGACCTCAGCAAGTTACACAGGCTCATGGATTCATGGCTGGATCCTCTGTGTGCTCTGAAAGAGAAAAAAAAACACCTACAGGGACTTGAATAAAAGAAGGAACTAAGTAAAGCTCAGAGAAGGGTTTTCATTTCACATCACTCAACAGAAACTCCTTGTCCTCAACAGAAGTATACCAGGTCAGGCCAGGCAGGATTCTTGCCTGAGTAATACTTTGCCTCCACACACAAAACCCAGGTGGCAATCTTACAGCTGGCTATATATTCAGCTTTCAAACAACTATGATGAGTCTCCCAAATATATGGCAGAGTACTCCCAGTGAAACACTTTGAAGTAGATAATTTTGAATATTCCCCTTTGAATAGGGAAATTCACAGTGTAAGCAGAGCCTGTGTTTTGAAGAAGCCTTCCTGTGGAGGGTGTCCTATTATATGTAAATACTACCGAGAATAGCATGCAAATTTGGTCATTAGGGAAGGTCTGAACTTTTCCAGAACAACTTCAATTTTGAGCCAAAGTACTTCAGCCTTCAAAGGCAACAACCTCTGTGACTCAGCAGAAGCTGAGACTGAAAAGGCCTGTTTCAGCAAGGACCAGTGGTTTTAAGATGCTGAAGTATCCAGAGGATTTTCTAATGCCTTAAACTATTTTCTGTCTTGCTCTCCTATTCAGTTAGTTGCAGACATGCAAAAGAGAACTACTACTTATTCCCTGATGGCAATGTTTTGTTACCAACTGTGATTGCATTTATATTTGGGGCCACTTCTGTTTTCCACTATAGAACTTATACTATAGATGGAAAAAGAAGGAGGAGGATGAAAAGATCCCTACCCAAGCAAAGCTCCCAGAGAAACTGCTCAGGTCTTTGGGATATGAAAAGCTTTCTAACAAGGATAAGGAGAGACAAAGTGAAGATTTCATTCCTCAGCTGCCTAACCCAGGAGAGTTAGATGCATGTTATGTAGTACCCCACACTTCCTTATGTAATACTGCATAAATTTGACATGGACATCATGTAAATTTATTTCATTACATTCATAAAATTCACGTCTCTTTGTAAAAAACACAAACCTTTAGACTACTTTTCATAAATTTGCCTCTAGACCGAGTTACAGTAAAAAGACAGTGTGAGGAAATAGCATGATTATACATATTTAAGTAGCCACCATCCAAGATTTGGTACCTTATACTCATCAGCTTTCCCCCTGCAGTTATAAAAATGAAAATTAAATGTCATAATATATCTTTCTGGGTCCAATCTGTTTATGTTTGATGTTGAAAAGAATTTTAGCATTGATTTAAATGACTGAAATCCTGGAACTCATATGAGCATTTTCTGTCAGTTCTAATGGGAAGCATGTAACTGTGGTCTAGGCTTGTTTCAAGGAGCAATTTAAATGTCTGAACATTTTCCCTTTTATACTAGTCTAAGCTCACACGTCTCATTTTGTTACACAAATTTCCTCAACACAGCAGCAGAGACCTTTTTAAGTGATGGGAGAGTCCACAATCCCCAGAAAGCCATTACTTTTCGCCAGTGACTCCCCTGACATTGTATTACTAACCCAGTATGGGCTGTCCCAGATTCTTTGTCTCCAGCTCCCAGCACTCAGCTTCTCCAGCACTTAAAAGGAGTTAATGCAAAACTATCACTGTAAAAATGTGTCTGTCTTTGTCCAAGGTGCTTCTGCATTGCAAATGCCAGCAAACTAGGAAGCTGGATGCAGCATTTTGGTTACCAGGCGGAAAGAGTGAGGGCAGCCATTTTAGAGGAGGTTGGTTTTACCAGATCACTGACCAGCTGGATCTGTTTAAACTGTTTATACTTGTAGTATCCATTGATAATGCTTAACATGTTTACATCCACATCATCTGTATTGCTTCACAAGGTCTTTGGTAGTGCTGCATGTTGGGAAGCATTTAAGACAAGCTTTTTTTGTGTGTGTGTGTCTATCAAAATACCTATTAAATAGGGACAGAAACCAATAAGCTCTTCCTGTTTCAATCTAGTGATGGACGAGCATCATGTAATTTACAGCTGACAAACTTTCCAGGACTGACAGGGTCTGGGTGTGAATATGTCCTTGGGCACAGTCAAAAAAACATTATTTAAGTCAGGGAAATGCAGTCATCTCTTTTTGGAGATCATTCTACAGTCCCATGTTTCTGGAGCTATTATGCTAGAATAAGCTAAAATAAAATGGAGGACACTCAAATAGTTTCATAGAACTGAGGCAGATAACACATCTAGGTAGTGATTTCTCAGGCATGACTTATGTTTCTGACCTTATTGTCTATGTTGACAGTAGAAAGAAAAGTAATGTAAGGAGTACTCTGCATCATCAAAGAATTGGATTTTTGGCAGAGAAATCCTCAAGGGCCATGCACCCCACCTCTGTCATCTGAATCCTCTGGCAGGTCTAACTGCAAATGGCTGGAGTGAACAGCATCAAAGACAAGACATCTTCAAGGAGATTATGGTAAATCTGACTATTTGAATAATACAGTGCATTAAAAATGTATGTCAAGCTCAGAAGAATGCTCAGTCCTTCTAGGTTTGGATTAGGAGTAAATAGAAATAAAAAATTGTACAGGAGGAAGATAAATCCTATTTTCTACCCTATTTTGTTTAAATTCTTGAAAAGGGAGAAGTGGTAATCATGGAAAAATTACAAGAAGAATTAAAAGTAGTTCTGTCTCAGCAGAATAGAAACAGCCACCACCAAAACTGGAGGAGGTTTTGATGTGACATACTCAGAACTCTGGTATAACCAGACAAGGTAACTCCAGAACTCCTACATCTGACTTGAAAAATTCTACTCCCTACATCACTATTTTTTTTTTTTCTCTGTTTTAATCAATAACAAGCTGTAGAGAAAGTCTGAGGGAAAGGCAGTACGGTGATAGTGCACAGCTGAGCCAGGGTGCTACCGCTGAGTAACACAGGAGTGCTGCAGACAGATGTGGGTAATGTGGTTCTGGACCAGTGACACAAGTGCATTGTTTAAAAATGATGGATTTCAGTGGGTGCGACAGGTACGCTCACATAACTTGTTCCGGTTCTCAAACTGTTACTGTAGTTTCCACTTTAAACATGGAAATTGAATTTCTAAATTAGGAAATAACCTTCAGTGTGTGCTCACTGTATTTAAAACATCTTGAAATTACATGATATGCATATAGATTTGAGGCTGTCTGTAAATTTTCCTTCTAACTTTACTCTTTAAAAACATTTCAAATTACTGGGACGGGGTGGAGGCCTTAAGATGATTTGCCTTTTTTGCAAAATACTGCTACACAAAACATAAACAGAGTTTAAAAATAATTAACAGGATGTGAATTTTGGGTTTATATTTTTAATTACCTTCAGAAATGTGTTTTTTTGCATCTTTTCCAGTTTGAAATCAGTATCTAACATATCCTTCTACAAAGGCTGAGTGCTAGCATTGTATCACAGCTTATTTTGTGTCATCTGCAGACAAAGCAAATGCTGCTGCAGGGATGCACTGGGAGAAAGCACATAAAGAACTAGATGAATGACACACAAAATTGTGATTACTTTGAAGTGTGTAATAAATGCAGTCTACAGAAACAAATCTAGGTGGGAGAAAGGGCCTCTGGAATGTCTTTACCCTAAACACGCACACACATGCATTACCACCAAAAAAATCATTCAGAGAGCCTTGGCACTGAAGTACTAAACTATTTCAGTTGTGCAAGATGCCCCATGGGATATACCTGACAACCAGCCTGTCTAGGAGAGACTACATTTTATCTCAGGGCGAGCCTTTCTCTGAATGCTTCAATGTTCATCCACCTTTCCAAGGGCATGATCCTCACAAAGTGCTTGGAATGCCCTTCAGTTTGTACAGATGGACTAGGACAAGCCAGCTTAAATATGACTCACTGTTATTATTTAAGAAAAACTTCAAGGAGTCGTTCCGTGTGCTGGTGCTTGTGTAGTATCTCTCAGAGCTGTAAATCCACTTCCACTACCCTGTTTTTTCCCCATCTTTACTAATAAGAAGGGAAAGAATTTGGACTTAAAATAGCAAGCAAATTTGAAAGTAGAAACTTTTATGATAATTGCATGACCATTATATTTTGATTTTTTCAAAAAAAAAAAGGAGTTGAACCACCTTACATTTAGAGTCCAATGCTGAAACGCCAAGCACTGTAAGACTTTATTAGGGATGGGGACCTAAAAGGTGAAGGAGAAGAGGCAATATGCTAAGTGTCAGCCTTATCAAAATCAGTACTTTTCTCTGATTGAGTTTGAAGAAATAAGGTTTTAATTCCAGAAATTGAAACTGTCACTTGAGCAATTTGATTACATGTGGAAATGTAAATTAGATGCAATGATTTCATAATGTTAATTCTAAGTAATAAATAAAAATTGCTTGAAAAGTTATGTGACAGTATTTTAGTACTGTCATTTTTATAATAGTTTGCAAATAAATATACATTTTCTGAGACTTATGGCAAGATTTTTTCATGCTGAACATTACTTTGTTTCAGGAGTGGCAGAGACAATGCTTGTTTTTCCAGTTGTTGTGAGGATGTCTGAATGTGGCGCTGTGGAATTTCGGTTCAAAGTAAATCCAGATGGATTAAAGAAAGGATGCTTCTGAAATGCAGAGTGACTAGGGAAAAATGAACAAGGGAGGAATGAGTTTGGATTATCAGATTGAAACTAAAGATATATACGGACATATGAAACAGTAAAAGACAATTAGAAAATGTATTTATACTAAATTAAAACTTTATTGACTAATGTTCTCCAGACAACATGATCCGACAAACTATGGTTGCATACATGCAATGAAGTTGAAGACAACAGTAGTTTAACATGGAATGTCAAACAAATTAATATAATGTATTAAATGAAACAATTTATCTGTGTTGCTGCAAAATGAAATCAAGCTATGTATTTCCTTGGTCAATCTGTGTTCAGCTAAGAGGCTATGCATTTGAAGAAACTGGTAGATTTCTTTAGCATATATTTCAAATAAATTAGCTAGAATTGTACTCTTTAAAAATCCTTTCAACTTCACTTGCATTTCAAACATAATCTAACTGTAAACACTAAAGTTGCTAGAGCCATCTAGAAAGACCTAACTGTCAAACTCAGTGGGCATTGCAGTTCAGTAAATATGAATATTTAGAACAAGAAAAATACCAGTTACTGCAAAAGCCATGTAGGCATATTTTATTATTAATCCAGCACAAAGCACTTCTTCTAAGTTTCTCACATAAAAGACTAAAGCTTGCTTACAGTACTACATCTTCTATCATTCAAGCATCATTATTACCTATCAGGGAGATTGGCTAGATGACCTAATGGGTCTTTTCCACCCCTAACTTCTACAAAAGAAAATCATTCATGCCAGCAAGAACATGGTTCGCTACATCTTGGGCTTGATCCTGCAGACTTTGTTGAGGCAAAACTCCCAACAACTTTAAAGAGTGATTTTCCAGAGCAAGACATCCAGGATTAGGCCCTTTAAATTTTTTTATTTTTAAAAGAGCATCCATTTAGGATACATGGAAAATATTTTATAGAATTAAAAAAATATAACGACATGTGCTTCACTTACATTGAAGGAACCAGAGAATGTAAACACCATAGTGGCCCACATGTTCACAATATCCATGAGAAAGTGTCAACTGCAAGTAACCTGTGTGCGTTTCTTTCTCAGCCTATGCTTCTGAGGGTGTTTTGTGTATACCTTTACCTCCACATCCACACACATACGTACACTCTTAGTACACATAAAGGTGTGATAAAATTCACTAAAGGCAGTTGCTTGCTTGTCTTGATGCTTAAATCTGCAAGTGGCAGCAAACTGTGTTTTATATAATACTAAAGACACTCTACATGAGTAGCAGGACACAAGCATCGCTGTGGGCAAGACTGTGTCGTTGCGGGTTCCACGTGTGTGGAGCCGTCCTGTTTACGCACATCACAAAGTACACCTGCATGAAGGGCTGGAAGAGCAGGTGACTGAAGTATTCCTTGGTGGGCCATGCCTGAAATTTGAACTGAACGACTCAAAGACTGTAAGTTGTCCTCACAGGAGCCTTCCGACAACCCGGAGGACCACGTAGGAAAGTTTACCTTCAAAGTGCACTTTCTAAGAATGGAATGTTCTTGACAGGGAAATGATCAGAGGCAATCCTGGACTTTTTTGCATGTTGAATAGGAAAAATGTTTTCATCTTCAGGTAGCACTTCACCCTGACAAGTGTGAGTTCAGTTATTATTGGGTTTTAGTATTACGGAAGATTCTTTAGAAACAAACACGATAGTACACACATACACATACACTCAGATATTTACAGCCTTTCTAGAAAAACAGCCCTTTACCTTAGTACTACCTATCTTTTTTCCTTTTTTTTAGTATTTAAATTCTTTAAACCAGCTACATTAAATATCAATGTGTACTGTACCACCCCACACCAACCCCACACCCCCCAAAGAACCAGCAAGTATTTTAAAAGTTTGTTTGCTTGTTTGTTTTACTTTTTTTTTTAATGATTGTTAAAATCTCCTGCTTGAGACTGTTAAGTACCACCTCCACTGGAACAAGATCAGCACTGACGGCATCTTCCAATGCACGTCGTTTCATAGTTGAGCAAGTACTAGAGCAAGAAGCTTAGATCTCCAGGTCATCAGGTCGAGGCCTGCTGCTGGCTCGGCTGCTGGCTCTGCTGGGAGGCCTCTGGTCCACAATGGTGAGGGGCTGCAGCTCATGTCCTGACGCCAGTTTTTTCGTGTTCTGGTGCTCGTCGGAGAAGTCGAAGGGCTGGGCGTGCGAGTTGGAGATGGTGCTACCAGCCTGCCCCATTCTGTTCTGCTCCGCGCTGTAGTTGGCCCAGTTTTGCTCGCTGGCTTGCTTATTGTAGTTACGACAGGAGGAATTGTTCCTGTCTCCAGTAACGAGCTTGTACCCTGGGGGAGACATGGGAGACAGAGGGGCGGTCGGCGATGAGCAGCCATTGTAATAAGCATATTTGGGGGAGCCACAGTCCTTGGAAGGGCTCATGGCACCGCTGTGGGAGTAAGGGTCGGTTTTCCCTTTCACACGATCCTTGACGCCCTTGAAGAACACGTAAAAAAGCTCAATGATGTTCAAGGCAAGAGACACCAAGGACACCACCAGCATGAAGAGGATGAAGATGGTTTTCTCAGTTGGACGGGAGAGGAAACAGTCCACTCTGTGCGGGCATGGGTCTCGCTCACAGGTGTAGATGGCATTCAGGCTAAACCCGTAAATGTACCACTGTATCAGCAAGAAAGCCACCTCGAAGACAGATTTAAACAGGATGCTGATGATATAAGTACGGAGCAGTCCCCCACGCATCTTTACTTTGCCATGCTCTTCGATCCCATACTTGAATTTCTTAATTTCTATCTGCTTGAGATGCATATCCACATTCACACCATCATTTGCAACTACCTTAAGCTCTTCTTCTCTTTTGTTCAGCTTCTCTTCTTTCCTCATTACGTAGAACACATGTGCCAGGTACAAAAGGGTAGGTACAGACACAAATATGATCTGCAGAACCCAAAAGCGTACATGGGAGATGGGAAAGGACTTGTCATAGCAGACGTTCTCGCAACCAGGCTGTTGAGTGTTACACCGGAATGCAGACTGTTCATCTCCCCAAGCAGATTCTACCGCTGTTCCCAATAGCAAGATTCGGAAAATGAACAGGACAGACAGCCACACTTTCCCTCCTGCAGTAGAATAGGCTTGAACCTTGTCAAGAAGTTTTCCCAAGGCACTCCAATCACCCATCTTCACAGGATGCTAGCTAAACAAGGACACAAAGGAAAAAAACAGCAAGGGTTAAGGCACAGCTTTAATACCTTTGATACACTAAATCACTGATCAATGCTAATAGAGCAGTGGTGTCACCTTTGTGATAATCAATGTGTTTTACATGATCTGAAGAGAAACTGGAGTTTTAGTTAGTCTGCGGGTGAAGTGGAAAGTTAGGGAAACTGAAAAGAGAAAGTAACGTATAATGTCTCAGAGCACAATGGAAAAAGTTCCTAATTTCACTCCAGTTTTCAAGAAGTCCATGACAACCCTCAGTGACCACTGTGGCTGGCTCAGCTTCCTTGGTGGCAGCCTTAGTTCAATGACCTACATCTGCCTCAGGTGGAAAACAGCTGTGACACACAGCTGAAGCAGGGCGTAGAACTAAGTAGTAGCACTGCCTAAATATTCTAGGAATATACGAAAGATTTCTCAGTTTCAGTGTGGATTTTATCATTCAATGTAATTTTTATGTTCACTCTTTCAGATAACAAAAAAGCAAACCACAGTATAACCTAAATACCATAGGTAACCTAATGTTATTAGGGTCACATACACAAAATTCTCCCTTTGCAAAATACATGCAGTTTTTCCTACACAGCAATATTAAACTGAGTTCTTGCCTATCACTTCATAGAGTGTAACACATTTAAGAGTATAGTTCCTAATGATGACAAGTTTATACTCTACTCAACTTCAGAAAAAATATTTGCTGTCTAAATTAAACTTGTACACTAGTATTTGTGTCACAAACATCAAAGTAAGAATTCTTTACCTATAGTTTTATGAAGGAACTGAAAATAGTAAATACATGAAACACAGCTAAGATCATGTTACCATATTGGAGGAACTGGTTTCCTGTTTATCTGTGATTTGCTTAATTCATTGGAGTTTCAGGTTTGTATTTGCATCTTTTTGTATTTAAATTCCTTCTTTGTTTTGAAAGGAAAAGATTTAGCAAGAAAAAAAAAAGGTAAATAAGCTGTTTGTAAGGCGACTTCTGGCTTGCAGTTTGCATTCCAAGTGTTGAACACTGCAAATTTAAACTGTCTTTCCTGACTTGAGTTTTAAAGCGCACATTTCTGGACACAGGCAGTTTCTCAGGATATCTGGAAATATGCATGATGATATAAAAGAAATGAAATGGTTTGCTTGATGTTCTAGATTCCTAGGAAAAACAAATTTCACTATAGACTTTTATCAACTGCAGAATGGCAATCTTATAAAAACTTACATTTTAACTTGCCCCACATGAAAAAGCATGTGAAATCAGGAACTTAAAAGGAAAAATAATCACGAAGTTTCCCTTTTAATGGGAATGCTGCTGGGCATAGATATTTGTTCCATGGATGCTGAGTAATCCCTTCCTGGTATTAACAGTTTTGATAATGTCCAAATGATTTCCTCACCACTGCGTCATATTTCCTAGTGAAGGTCCTTTATAGAAAAAGCGCTTTTTGGATAATTCACAAAATAGGAAATTTTAGCACCAAGGAGACTTGCTTGCAAGAAGTGGTGAGTCACTGGAAACAGAAGATAATAAATCTGGCAAACTCAAACATAACAATAGATGCCAAATAAAAACACACCATTCCTGCCACCCGAGTCTGAGAGAGTAATGGGAGATGAGTGTTAAAAGTACTCGCTCTGATAGCTCTGAAATGCCAATTATCTTTGAACCCCTGAAAAATATCCCAGGGCCATTTCCTCCATCTGCCTAAACAGCTGGCTCTGAAGTTCACCCACTGCAGCCTGTTGACCCTTCCTCAAGTAATTAGCTCTTCTCATGAATAAAGCCCCATCAAAGGATCAAGCCTGCTTCAAACTTTTCAAACTTGAAGTCTCTTCTGGGAGGAGCACACAGAGCATGTTTGTCTCTGACACATCCTCTCAGCCATCCTCAGCTTTCATCCTTCCCAGAAAAAGTGAGTTTGTCTTTTTGGGCTGGGGCGGCAGAGAAGGAGTCAGGCAGAGAAGTGCAGAGGTCCCTGGAAAGGCTGGAATGAAATGTGACCACGTTCCTCCTCAGTCTGGGATTGTTAAAACAGAGAACAGCCTGTAACTATACAACATGTGAAGTTTGTTTTAAAGGAAAGCTATTTGCTCCATGTCCTAGAAGTGCAAGTGGACAGAAAGAGCTTTTTTCAAGTAACAGCTTCTTGATTTAATTAGCCAGCTTTCCAGTGACTAGAAACTATTGGGTTAACAGACTTTCCTCAGACTCAACGTACTTTTTTACTGTCTAAATGTTATTTCAGATTTAAAGCCTGATTAAGAAAACAGACGATATGTTATTTCTAGGCAGTTGCGTGTTGTTTGTTTTCTAATTATGCTCCTCTCTGGTTCATTAATGCAATATGATTTACTTTGGTTTTGACCTACTTAATCCCACACCTGCAATATTTGGAGAATTTACTACCTATATTTTAATTTGCTTCAGCATGCAAAATTGCTAAGTTTCATTTGTGTCCGCTGGCAATATAAACTCCAGGAGGAAACATTCCATGCTTGAATTACTCATACATAGTTCTGAAAAGCAACTTTTTTAAAAAAGAGATCAGTTACACACTAGCCTTTGCCAGTGATAAAAAACCCCACATCAATTCAAAACATTGTACTGTTAATCAGATAACCTTGTGGTGGCACAAATATACTATTCCTTTTCTTAAGTGGATTCCATTGCTTTATGAAACACAGTACTTTGCTTTGTTGTAGAGAAAATTCATTCACCGGATCTAACTTGTTTACTTTCAGGGCACTGAAAGACCAGTTTTATTAACTGATTACAAATCTGTTTACCAGGTATAAAAAGAGGTTTTGTGTCAAACAGGTACTTAAGTATTCTAGCTTTGTAAGTAGCTTGAAATGGTTGGCAGATAACCTTTAAAATTAGCTCTTTAGCATTCTGGACTTTAGCTTGTTTTAACACCTCCAATTACCTTAAATGAGTCCACTGAATGACACAGGCTGGCCTGTTTGAATGATACAAATTCAGTACTTCAGGAATTTAAGAATATGGCTGATGATGAGTATGTGCGTTTCATGAGTTCCTATTGATTAATAATTTACAGGATCATAACCTTCTCTGAGGCAGACTAATGCTAGCCTAACATTAAAATATACCAGTCTTTAAAAGATGGATTTCTTCCAGGTCCTACTGTGTATGGGTAAAGACCGGAAAAAAATCCATAGAGCAGCAGGAGATCTAACAGCATTCATCTGCATGAGTTTAGGATGACCACATATATAAGACATTTGATTTGTAAGCCACAATTAAGAAATTCTAGAACTATTTTTAATGGACGGCATTCATCATGTCGTCTGGTTCATATTTTCCAAGAAGGATAATGCAAACTCAGTGCTGTGGTAATGTCCCAGGTCTGACTACAGTGTTAGAAGGTCAGATGCTAGTGGATGGAAGAACAGTAAGGGTTAGAGTGGGTTCTAAAATGGGATGATGCAGCTGAAGTAATTGGGAAACCAGCCAAAGCTTTGGTTTTCCAACCTTTTCTATCTTTTTATTTGTGCTCACACACACATAGACTACAAAAGAGAAGGCTCTGGACCCTGAACATAAATCAGCTTGAGAATTTCCCAAAAGTAACATGCATCACAGAAAAAGCAGTTGATGTACAACTCATTGGGTTTGGACCTGTTGGAATAGGGAAAGCTAGTTTTTCGAAATCTTACAAAAATAAGTGAATGCCTTGCAGACATTCCCTTGAGAAGGTGTAGTTCATATATAGGTCTGCAGATGAGCTTCAGTTCATTTCATCCACTGGACAAAGGTTACGCACAAAATGGTCGCAGAAACTAGAATTTAAAGTGTCACAAGTGTGGTTTTTCCTTTGTCTGCCAGTACTGCTGATGGTCAGTCACTACCAGATCTACCCCATAGCCTCTGGCTCTCCCATGCTGTACCCTCCCCACCTCATTTAATTATAAAAAATATTTGCAAAAGCAATTGTAATCATTTTCTTAGACATTCTCTAGTTGTACAAGCCAGATTTACCCTCTGTGTTAATGCCCAGATTCATCCTTCTCCTGACTCACTTTGGAATTAAGGGAAGGAATGCTGAATTCCCTGAGGGGGCCTCAGGCCCTCTAATGTTCCTGCTTGAGGATCTTGAAATCTGGATGTCTAAACACATAAATGGCACAAACAACAGCTCAGGTGCTTCTACATGAGACAAATTCAGTGAGTAACATGGGAAGGAGATACCAGAGGCTGGGGGAAAGAGAGCAACCTTTCTAGTGAAACAGATGCATTGCTCAATGTCCTCTAACCTTCCCCATACCCACAGGAATCCTTGGCCTTGGTTCATTGCAGAGACAAATAAAATTAATCTCTTGGGCTTGCATAACATGAGAGCTGAGATAACTTTAGAGTGTTGAATCTGTCTGCGCTCCTGTGTGTATGAGCATTCAGCTTCATGTCGCAAATGAAATCCCTTGTGTCCATCCCTCTCTTCCCTGTCCTGAACCCAGCCTGCTGCTCGCCTTTCTCCCATTCAAATGCTTGTTAGGTATTGTGGGTCAGCGCCAGTGTTTGGCTTTGAAGTTTCTGAAGGAAACACTTCAGTAAACATCCCAGAGACCAGAGGCTTAAATTCTGCCGCGCAGTGTGCTGTCCAGATGTTAAAAATGGCAGGATGAAAGCTTCACGCAAGTCCTCTAACTCGCTCCCTATGCGCGCACACACACACGCGTGCACACAGGGCCATCAGGCAAAAGGTGTCCATATCCCGTTTTTGTCCTCATTATCAGGTTTTTTTTGTCATAAGTATCACGTACAAAAATGAAAAAGAAATCCTCAGAGGAAACATGCTGCTTCATGAGGCTTGCTGGTTATCTCAAGGCAAAATATGAGGACACTTATAAGCACACAATGTTGTTGTTCGTGTGTTACTCGATAAGATAGATTCTGTGCTTCGTCTGTCTTTCAGCTGAAGGCGCTTTTTTCTCCTTCCTCGTGCTGCTTTTTAACTACTGGCAAGCAGCAGGCAACAACTGTTACAAGGAATCACTCCAAGTCTCACAACATAAAAAGGTTTTTAGTTCTCCAAGAGATGCTGCTCAAGTATTTTTTTCTCTGCATTTTGGCAATTAGGTCTTCAAGGTAACATACAGGGAATGTGTCATATAGGGATTATGTACAGTCCTTCCTAGACAACTTTCGCTTATATCTACCCAAGGCTTTCACAGACATTGCCAACGTGGTAAGGCATATCATGATATCCCACATTCCTTCGCTAAAATCCCTCCCTGAGGTTGCTAAAACAGAGTAACTATATACAAACCAGGTTAAAAATCCATAAGCCATGTCTGGATTTTATCACATCTATTTTAAAAGAAAAGGGGAAAAAAACCTATCAGGAAGACCACGTGAAAGTCACCACTTCAGAAGCTGCAGCATTTAATAAGGCATCTAATTAAGAACCTTGCTCTGCTCAAGCTATCAGGCATCAATCAGGATTTCCATATGAAAGCAAAACGTGTGAGGAAGGAATGGGACGCATTCAGGGCAAGATCTCCCTGTTACCAACTTCTTATGCAATTTTGGTACAACAGAGGAGAGCGAAGCGCACCTCGGCTTTCTCTTTAAAGGAGCTGAGTTAGTCCGAGAGCAGCGGAGGGGAGCGATCGCTTGTTGCAGCAACAAGTCTGCAGCTCAGCCCGGCACTAACAACTTCGGTGCAGTTCCTCCTTCGGCGGAACAAGGTTACAAGTTGTAAAAGTGTAGCACTTCTGGAAATGTATAGAACTATGACAAAAGGAAGCAAAGAATTCCTCCGAGCTGGAATTTAGCACTTTAAGAGAATGTACGCTGTTTAGAGATGTGTGTTTTTAAACAAGTTCAACCCTCAACGCAATAACACAGAATTCTTAGGGTGGGGGGGGGGGGGGGGAGGAAGAAAAAAGAAAAGAAAAGAAAAGAAGTGTTTTCAGAAAAGAAAAAGGGATACACAAAATGATGAAAAAAAGGAAAACTTTCAACTTACCCTTGCTGATCAGCAGTGAAAATGGATCAGTGTACTTCTTTGGAGGGTTAAACTAAAATGGAAGAGCACGCTCAGGCACTCAGACCTGTCTATTTAAACTTTAAAAGTCTACTGCTGTTTTGTATTTTTCATCCTTCCTTCCCCACTAATGAAAGAAAAGTGCTGATACCTCGTAAAAGTTTTTTCTAACTTGGAACACTGGGAGAGCTTATAACAAGTTTTCAAGCCTCTGACTGTGCGAGAGGAGGGGAGAGGGAGGGGAGGCAGCCCGGGAGGAGGGGCTCTGCGGGCGGAGAGCGCAGAGCTGAGGGAGGAGGAGGGGGAGGATTGGAGGCGCAGGGAAAGACATGAAAGAGACCATGGAAGTCCACTCTTGCTGATGTAACAAAAAAAAAATGCACGGGCAGTAAGCAGCCAGCACCTGGGTGGCACGGTGACCGGATCTGGGCTCGCCTGAGACAGATGAGGCAAGTTGGCTCTCTGGAGTGCACCAGGAGTTTCACTGCAGAGAAAGGGATCAATGGGTAACCAGTGTGGACCTTCTGGATGCTGGGGCTGCTGTCTCCTAGCCACCACTCAGGAGAGGAAGCCCTCCCAAGCCCTCTCTACTCTTTTTGTTGTGAACACAGCCTTGTTTACTGAGGTCAATTTCCTTTACGTGCACACATGAAAGTACACACCAGGAGCAGCGTGTTTGTTTCCACAGTTGATACACATCACATATTTTTTTACTATTATTTGTGTGTGCATGTGTGCTTGTGTCCATCCCATGGGAGAAATGAAGGAATTATCTCACATTCCAGGAAACTCTTTCCAGGAAACTTCAGAAAATAAAGTATAGTACAGCTAATCAGGCTTCAATAGTGGGAAGAAATGTTCTTGATAATTTTTGAACATATTCTACAGAATAAAAGCATGCTTCAAAACTGATCTATACAATTGAAACAAAACTTGTTTGGCTTTGCTCCTGCCTAGACCCTGGTTAAATTCTCCTTGAAAAATGCCTTGTCTGTAGAACAGAGATTAATTTATTTCTCTGTGTTAAGCTCCTCACACATAGAATTCAAACGCCATCAGGAATTGATCTTGTCCTTGTTCATGTCCTGGGGTATTAGCTGCTCTGTGGGACTTCGTAAGAGCTTCTCTAGAGGTGTTCCTGGTCAGATAGTTCTCCATGAAGTTTCACATTTGGGGTGGTACCAGGCTCATTGGGGTTTCACCTCATTCTCAAGAGCTATTTCTGGGCTCAGTAGCCCAGGATAAGTATTTTTTGCTCTTTGAAGGAGAGAAATCCAGTAATGGTCGTGGAGAGATTCCTAGATAAGGGTCCTCTTTACAGTTTCTTTTTGAAATACTGAAAGTTACATTCTGCAACACAACCTAGTTATTACTGCTTATTTTTCACAGCTCTTCCCTACTGCTTTTCACCCAGAACTCTCCAGAGAAGGAAGACAGGATCTTTGTAGAAATATCCTCAGCAGGGAGCTTTGAAGCTAGGAACTAAACACACCCATCCTGGTTCTTGCTCAGGAGCAGTTAATAGCAGGCCACAGTGCCTCCTGTGTGACAAACAGAGCTAGTACACTACAATGCACACCTTCCATTCCCCTTCTTCCAGATGCAGACGGAGACAACTGCTTTGCTTAGTTTCCTCTCTTTTCTTTGATAGTGGCTGAGTGTTTCGATTTTTTTTTTCTCTTGTTTTTACAGTTGTCCAACCCATATGGCAGAAAGAAACTTTGTTTTCTGAAGGTAGTTTTCAGGTTGCCTTTTCTCATTACATTAAGGGAGAAATGGGGTCTTGTGCCTTACAGGCTATGGGCCCTTCTTCTTGAGAATGGATAAATTGTAATATACAAACCACAGTGCTTCACTGTCTTCCATGACTGTGGTATAGACAGTGAGCAGAGTACATACAGGGCTCCTGCTACTGTCTGTAAAACACTGGTTAATCTGGAGAAAAGTACAAAACCCTGTCAACATAACTACGTGTGTCAATGCTGAGACATTGAGGACATTTGGGATGTTGTATATGTTAGTGCTGAAAAAATTGCCCCTTAGGAAAGCAGAATTATGCCAGGAATAAACCCTTGAATTATAACATGCAAGAATACAAAGCTATCATTCCCTGTCAAAGCTGGCAGGATCACAGGGTCCAGCGTGCCTGATGTTGCAGTTTCCCACCATCTTCCAGTACAGGCTTTGTGATTTTGCAAACATTATGGTTTTGAAGAAAGGATAAAGTATTTCTCCACTTAAATAAAAAAAAAAGCCAAACAAAAACCAGTATTTGTGAGAAGCCCAGCAATCTTAAAATCCAGTTTGGAAAACTAAAATGTGTACGTTAGTAACAAGGGAAGAATAGTTTTGCAGCCATATTAAGTGGAGGACTTAGTTTTGCTATGGCATTATCTACATGAAAAAGGGAAAGTTTTACAAGTCTCCACCACAATACTGTGCAGAATTAGGAAGGATAATTATTTGTCCCAATAAGAATTATTTGGAAAGGTCTCTTAGAGTTTGGAAATGTCTCCATGATCGTATTTTACAGCCTATTACCAGAATATATTCAGCTTCAGGTGATGCAATGATCTACCATTTCACAAGGTTACAAGAAAACCTCACATTCATTTGCCTTGCAACGGAAACCATTGTTTCAGATGGAACAAATGTCCTCACACACAACCCCTCTTCAGCTGAAACTGTGTTCCACGGGAAAGCATGGGGGTGTCAGATCTGAGGTATTTGAAAATCTGTTCATAATTATGGACTAAGAGATGGATAAGAAGATCACAGTTAGGTTTGACGCCTTGCATTGTAGAAGACAAGATTCTTTTCACACAAAAGAAATTAATATTTTGGGGCCTTGAACTCTCTGAGAACTCTCTTGCCATCCATTGAAATTTTGCATTTTGGAGCAAACAGCACTGTCTTGGCAGTGCAAGGACTCCAGAACACATTTTCCTTTGTTTTGGAAGGCTGCAGCATAATCTGTAAGGACACAGTTGCACCACAACCCAGGTGCAATGCTGGAGCCCAGACTCTGTCAAGTGCATCTCTGGGGCTGAACCTCAGGGTGACTTCCACAGTGCTTCTGTCTACTCTCTGCTGAATCCTCAGCTAAATCAGTGAAATTGTTCAGAGCCCACAGTACTGCTGCTGCTTTTCTATACAGACTTACCAAAGGGAACAAAAATTTGGATTATTTAGTATTTCCAGCTTTTGGCACATATTCATGGTTAATACAGAACTCAGTCCACTGTTTTCTTTGTATTTATTACCTGAACACAAGTGCAGCATTTTATAAAAAACCTTTTTTCCTCATATTTCCTCCAAATAATCTCTCAATAATATTTGAGCAACCTGATTCACTAGGAAAGCTGTAGTGAATGTTTCATTTGGAAGACTATCCAGTCCTTTGACCATTACCAAATCTTCCATGGATACCAGTGGGGTTCATGGTCTACTTCCAATTAACCATGTCTGTAGTTTGTGGAGCTCTTAAAATGAATCACAGGCCTTCACTTGTTTTCAATTTGCTTGAAAAATTCACTTCCCAGTACTCCCATGCACAGCACTGTCCTCATCCTGTGCAATTTGAGAGAAGAATCCACAGACTGAGTAAAATGAGCTGCACATACGGTGAATGGAGATTAACATACACAGGCAGTGCAGATTTTCTTGGGTGCTTTCAAGGCAGCTGTGCAGTCACCCACATCCCTGGATGGCACATAAGCTTCAGCAGGTTTTCACTGATGTCCCTTCTCACACATTTGGCTTTAAAGACAGACTTGTGAATAATGCGTGGCCCTGTTTCATGCCCTATGGAGGTAAAGCTTTTCAGAACATCCAAGGAACAATAATGTGGTATTTCATGATTACCTAAGCACATAAATGTGCAGACTAATGCTTTTTTTAGCACCCAGTGGGTTTTTTTTTTGCTTGTTTAAGGAATTTACATCACATAGAAATACAACTCAGCTTTGAAGTAGCTGACCACAGTGCTTGCACATTCTTTCAGCTGGGGTGACTGTGTTGGAGCCCACTGATGCACCCAGCGCACCCTTGACTCTGTGAAACACAGCCGTATCCACCCCCTGCCCTGAGTTTCAAAGGGTCATTGCTTGTTCAAAACAGACAATTAAAGGCAATTGTCATCCTTCAGGGCAGTATCTGGTCCCACTTGGGTGGCACAGTGCACAGCCTATAAGAATATTTTCTGATCATTTTAAGGATTAAAATAATAAAAAGAGGATAATCACAAGACCGTCACTTAATGAGTTCACTTGCCATTCCTTGTTGAAACTGGTCTCTCAGATTTATTTAATTCACAGCTAGAATTTTCCCCCAGGGGAAAAGGATGCTTAGTCAGCGTAAGATAGATTCTACTCTTACTGCCTGAAAAAGAAAATAATTGCTGTTTTAAAAGACACCCTGCTGGAATAAAACATCAAGACTGAAGCACTTAAAATGAAAGTGGGGAGTTCTCTATGACAGACGCCATTACGTCAGAGCCCACCCTAGAGAATGGTCACCATTCTCCAGAAATATATTGCACTGTTGTACAGTCATCTGCCTACAATCTCAGAGTGTTTTATAAATATTATCATAGAAGAAGTTACGTTATAGTAACTTCTTTTATGGACTTGGAAAGTTTGTCGTGGAGAATATCAGCAGTTTTTCTGAGTCACAGACAGATAATGCTCAACCAGAATTAGAAGCAAAATTTCTTGATGTCAGGGTCCATCCTTTAAGCCCCAAATTATTCTGATTTTTTTCTCTAGTTGCATTTTGGAATCTCAGCTAGCAGTGCAAACAACTAAGTAGGAATTTCCTTTTAAAATTTGTGAGGATCACAGGGAAGGAAAATAAAGTGTTCAGAGCTTGGGGTGATTGTTTCCTTTCTGTTCTTTGTGCTGCTCAGTGCTTGCCACTTCATACCACTAAGGTCTCACCACAACTTCATGGAGATACTCAGGTTGCTCCCTTTCACATGCTACCTTTAGAAATACGAATTCACTCCTGTATCACTGATGGAGAAAGAGAGAAGGATAATACATGAAGGCTCAGATGCTCTTCAGCTGTGCCAAGAAACTTCTAAACCTCATTACAGACAGCTTAACACCAGAAAAGTTGGTCTGAAAAGGATTTATCCCAACATTGTAACTGATTCCAATCAATATGTCCTCTGAACAAGTTGCCCCTCAAGAAAGACTCTAGAAAAGCATTCAAAGAAAGATTGAAGTATGACTTCCCAGATCCTTATGAATTTGGCTCCACCTTCTGTACACAGTGAAAATAAACATGAATTATATTGGATCTTGAATGCCAGGTAATTTTTGTTTATTTTTCATTTCACATTCAAAAATCCAACACTGAGATGGTCTTACAGTATTTTGTGAGCTTTTGTTTCTCTATATTGACGGTGGTGGGGCTTCCAAGTCCTTTGGTCCCAAAGGATGGGAGATTTTTAAAACAAGTATGGCCATTTCGTGTTTGCAAACCATAGAGTAACATAGAGTGAAAGCAATATGGTCTTTCACAAAACTGTCTTTAATTTTTTCAGGAGGTCTGGAAATGAATGAATATATTAACAGTGAAAGAAAATAAAAATTCCGAATATGGATTGACATTGTCTGCTACTTAGTCTTATGGGTAATCTCACAGAAGGCAGTAAATCTGCACACATGAAGTATTATCCAGCAATATAAATAAAGGCTGTACAACCAAACTACAAAACAGCAATCTTTACAAATGAAAGAAAACCAGGGTAAGTAACTCCCCAAAATTACCACCCAGATGAAAATACTTTTGTACTTTTATTGATGAAAAAAATATTCTTTATTACCAAACAAAAAAAAAAATCAGCTGTGCAATAATCATTGTGCTTTCGGTATTTACAATAAGTGAGCTGTTTTGACATAATTCTCATATTTTTATCCAGGATTTACAAGCAGCAACTGCCTTTCTGTGGAAGGCTTAGAAATCTTGTAGAGATTGATGAGTTTTCCACATGTGGCTGAACTGAGGGACAGAAAGTTTGGCTACTTTCAGAAGAGCAAAGAGGAAATGGGTGAGTTCTCCACAAGAAACCATTCCTTTTCAATCCTGTTCTCAGAATATCCTCAAGTTTTGTTTAATTTTGATTTTTGATCTTATTTAAATAATTCCATATTCACTCACCATTTGAGTAAATTTACTAAGGTGAGGCACTGTGTTTTACTAACAGAACAATATTTTTGCATTTAGCTATGCAATATCATTGGTTCCAGTGAATTAAACTGAGGTGATTCAATATTTAAATAAGCATTGAAGTCTAACTAAAAAGGACTTTTTATCTAGAACATCAAAACGAACATTTTTTATTGTCAGTCTACACATTGATATTTAGAAAAAAAGTCCCTGTTTTAGATCAATTCCTACATAGAAACTAGAATAAATTATTTATAAGCTCTCTTATAATGTCATGCATTTGAATAAAATGTGTTTAATCACGTTATATATGTAACTGTTCGGGGTTTTTTTATTCTTCACAAGATTAGAGAATGCTTTTGCACAGCCTTTTCCTGTAAATACAATTATTTTTAGATTGACATGTGGGTTCATTCACATTTCACTGAGTGACTGCTCATTCGCCTGCAGACAGCCTGTGCTGGTCATTTTAGTCTTCGCTCCACACGACTGCCAAAGAAACCAAGGTTTATCTTTCCTCTCACTTTAAGAGGGGCTTTACCTGCAGAAAAGAAATTTAATGTCATCTAAGAGAATGGGCCTGCAGTATACTTTTTCAAAAAATTTCTGAAAAACAGAGGCAGAATCGAGTGAGATGTTCCTGGTTGAAAGGCAGAGGTGCACTCACTGGGGTTCTTGATAGCACCACAGGGGTGTTTGAGGACATGAACATTTCAAGGTTTCCCACTCATTCCCCCTACACCACTCTGTTGCCATTTGCTGTACAGCTGCATATATGTTGGCCAGAATCACTTGAGTAGCATAACTGCTTCTTTCTTTTGGCAGCCTGCAGGATTAACGGTGTTGTAGACATGAAAGGGTCTGCAAAGAACTAAACGTCAAGGAATTCTACATAAAAGCAAGTAAAAATTATTAATAGGGTTTACTGCTGGTAAAAACACAAAATGATTTAAAATATACTACTAATTAAGGGGTTCCCATAAGAAAAGCTTTGGGAAAACAACTGGAAAATTAATCTACTGAAATTAGCAGTTTCTGTTATAAGATTTTCCCAGAAGGGGATCTTCTAGTATAATCCATGAGTCATTTTCTTAGGCAGTAAAAAACATCAAGTCCAGAAATCTGCTTTGAATTTAAATGTGTGTACATTCATTTATTTAATTTCCCATAAATTTTTAGATTAACTGAACTGAAAAAAAGAAATGTAGTCAGGTTACACAGTGTATCAGTAATTTCATGACACGTACAAATGATGCATAAAGAACATAAGAATTCCTGACTCTACAATTTAGGCTGGGAACTGCTCATTAGTTATTGCCAGTACTGTTCAGCAAACATGAACATAGGTGCATAAGGGAAAACATCACAAAATAGATAACAATAGCTTTCAGCTATTAAATTTTAATACAAAGTATATCGTATCAAAAGCATGCTAAAAGCATGTTCGATAATGTGAGAAAAATGAGTTGTAATGTACTGAGCATTAAACTAAGGGTGATCTTTTACATGTCAAATTTGAATAGTAAAACCCAGCAGCTTTACAACTTTCTGAGGCTGCATTCAAAATAAACAACTCTCAATTACCGCCCTAAAAACTAACACTGGTGTATAATCCAAAAGCATAGTTTTTGCACACTTGATCACAATAAAACCCCAAATGGGTACTAATAATCTCAGACTTTTCCATATGTACAGGATATTTTTAGAAGATGGAATGTAAGAATTAAATAAGTATTTTCACAACCAAGGTTATATCTGGCAAATTATTATGTCTAAAATCTAAGTGAAAGTTGTTAGACAATGCCTGTAAGGTGTTATTTCCTATGGAAAAAAAATTGTCTTTATATAAATCCATTTTAAGGGTGACTTAGTGTTAGCAGTGAGGTTGAGAATGAATACAGAATTTATGTCCTAATACAGACATGGAGAACTGAGGCACACAATTTCTGGTCCAGCAGTCTTTCTTCAGTGATTACCAAACTCTGGAACAGCACAGATTCCTGCAGTGCTCAGGAAGCACCTGTGCTGCTCAATACGCTCCACAGCCACCCCACACTGTGCTGCCCAGAGCCCCTTCCCATCCTTGCTCTGGCCAGAAACCCCAAAATACAGGAGGTGTTCCCACCGCCCTCCCCAGAGAGGCCCCATTTTGCCCCATATTATCTGAAGCAGCCCAGGATGAGCTGCCTTGTGGGGTTCATCACATCATCCTGTTCTTCCTGGATGAGGCTACTTGTGATTCTGCTGCTGCTGAGATTTTTGCTAATTATTTAGTGATCGGAACACTTGGTCCCAAAGTGGTAAACTTGCTTGCAAGCCTTGCTGAGACTGTAAAGTTCAAAACAATTATCTTTAGCTTTCAAAGGCACTGCTCTAACTATAAAAACTGAGGACAACTGAAGAAAAACCGATGCATCCTTTATTTCTGTTTAGAAAGATGCATTATTTTGCAAAAATATGGCACCTAGGGCTATGGTTTAGCAGTAGACTTGCCAGTGCTGGATTTATGGTTGGACTCAATAAAGGTCTCTTCCAACCTTAATAATTCTATGAGGTTGGAACTAGATGATTTTTATGGTCCCTCCCAACCCAAACCATTCTATGATTATATGAAAAAGAATTGAAAGTTCAACAACCTGAGAAATAATTGAGAAAAAAAAACCTTGTTTTTCTTAACATCTTTTTCAAAAATAACCCTAAAGATGGGATAAGTATCCATAACACAGTGTTAAAGAAAGTACATCTATTTCTGTCAATTTCAGACGATCACAGCACAAGTAGATAAAATGTACATGAGTCTGGGAACCCCTTTGGCCACCCACTGCACACTATTCTGTGGAAATTGTGAGTGGCTATTACATTTTGGATTAACTTCTTTATTTGGATGAACTTCTTTATTCACTGTTTATACTCCTCTGAGTAAATTCTTTTTCTTAAACCTGGAAAGCAGTCATGGATATGAAGCCAGTTGAGCTGATATCTGTAGAAGATACTGCTGAAAATGATAAAGGAAGATCCTGCTGATCAGCCAACTAAGCCAGAAAATGAGGGCTAATCTTTGGTACAGGACAGGGACACACATATTATAAACTACAAGTTAAATGCTAAAACATAAGTAAAATCTCTTTGGATGACTTCATGAATGACTATATACAACACAGATCCTTTTATGAATTCATGTAGAGTCAAGTGATACTGAAGCACTTGCACAATTTTTTTGCTTTTCCATGGGACATAAGTATCTCTTCGTTACTTATTCAACTTTTGTTCCCTGCCCTCAATATTGTTTGATTTCAAGAAGGAATTCTACATCAAGAACAAATAGGGTCTCTACCAGCCTTTGAAATGGAAATGTAGAAGTCTCAGTGTGAAATTGTAAAAGTCCTTGATATGCAATCTGCTTGACCCACAGACTGCATCTGAGAAGTGCATGTGTCGGGACCCCTGGTGTGATATATACCACCATAAAACAGCTCAGTTCTACCACTGGTCTCTGCTGTAGCTACATATCATGAGTTTTAAAATAAGTGTTTTGCTCTGCTGGTGTAGATATATGCAGATTTATTATAAGACAGGCAACTGAGAATTGAGTATGTATTGCATGCAATTATTCTGAATACTCATGAAATCTAGGGAAACACATTAAGGCAATAATACACACTTAAAAATGTGTGAAATGTCTTTTGGCTCCTTTGTAAACTCCTGAGAGCTGGGAAAAGAATATAGCTTCTTTTGTCCTATAAATTGTCACAAGGAAGACTTATTCCCATAAAACTGTGATTGATTGCCAGTGTATTCAACTCAGGGATGAAAACAAAAGCAACAAAAGTATGAACAAAAATGATAGCATCATTGACTTTTTTTTTCCCCTTGAAGAGACTAAAGATATTCAGGAAAGAAGCATAGCGAGGATCTTTGCGGATCAAATCCATAAAAAGGATCCTTACACCGCAGGACTGATCAGTATGGCCACACTGATGATCACCACAAACACAACCTATTCAAATTCCTGTTTCAGCTTAGAAAGAGGCTTTCCTTACACAGACTCAGGCACCAAGCAGCTTCATGTCCTCAAGACGAGCATGTCCCTCAGCAGTCACAGCAGGAAGCAATTAATGACTTCTCAGAAAATGAGGTTCCTCCAGACATGGCAGTTGCTGACTTGGAGCTTCCAGGCTATTACAGCAGGACAGAAAAACCTAAAACATAACAGCACCAGAAACACTGTGTGTCTTTAAACAAAAAATCTTTGACTTAATTCCAAATGTTACGTTGAGGCGTAACCTTTCTTTGTGTCCCTGTTAATTACTGGCTTTAAGACAAGCTCATATTTCTAAGCAGCTCTGCAGACCAAGGTTGCAGAGAGATATTAGACATAATTTTCACATTGTGCCAAGAAGAATAGCTGCTGCTGGGCAAAAAGCCCGAAGGACTGTTTTGACATCCCAATCCTAACCAGGGTTTGAAGTTTTGGTGTCTAGAAAGAAGTATAATCTGCCAACACAGCACATTAACCTCGAAGACATTGAAGGACATAACATATGAATGTTCATATTGTCCCTATTCAGATTTGCCCTACATCTAAATACAAAAGAAGCTCTATACTTAGGAAAAAAAATACATGAAACCACAATGAAACGATCAAAATAAAGATTTTTTTTTAATATTAAAAAGTTTTATTGATGTCTATATTATGATACTAAATAATTTAAAGATGGAAATTTTTATTTTATGCGAAACTAAGATTTCGAACAAGGAGGAGGCCGAAGTTTGGCCGGGGGGACCCGGGACAGGCAGGACGTCCGCGTTTCCCGCAGTTCCCGCCAGGGGGCGGTGCGAGACAGGGGAGGCCTCCGGCCCCGCCGCGCCGCTGGAGCGGGGCTGGAGCGGGGACAGGGGGCAAGGGGGGCTGGATCAAGGATGGGCGGGAGCGAGGCAGGTTAGAGGCCAAAGGAAGGCTGTAGACCGGTGGCAGCGGTGATTCCCCTCCGCAGCCTTTCTGTTCATTGATTCCTGATACCTTCAGCACACTATACATATCCTGATGTATACACACACACTTTAAAAAATATATATTAAAGAATACACTTTTTTTTTTTTGTTCAGTTCAGGAATGCACGGATTGAGTAAATGTTAAAAAAAGTTTCACTCAGATATCAGGAGGCTTTGTTCACTATAGCCACTCTTCTCTTAGTTCAGGAATAAATATCTGAGAATTAGAAACTACTGAGTTCTGAAGGGTTTCCATCTGAAAGCAATGATTCTTGAAATACATTTCAAAGTCTTTTATATCATGGTCTATAATATAAACTTGTCATAACATTTTCAGACTTTGACAAACTGATCAACAATATTTTCTTTCATTCTGTTTTTCCAGTAAAAGAAAAGTTGATGGAATGCTTGCTTCGCTATCTATCAGCTTGGATCATCTACAAAATCAACCAGCTTTCAACAAATACAGTACATCTCACAAAGTTAGTCCTTGTTTTTAACTCGTGTACCAGGACTTCTGCATGTCACAAATCACAAGCTGAGTTGGAAAGGACCCTCAAGGATCATCAAGTCCAACTCCCAACCCTGAACAGCACCAACCCCAAGAGTCACACCATGTGCCAGAGAGCATTGTCCAAACACTTCTTGAGCTCTGTCAGGCTTGGCGCTGTGACCACTTCCCTGTGGAGCCTGTTCCAGTGCCCAACCACCCTCTGGGTGAAGAACCTTTTCCTGATATCCAACCTAAACCTCCCTTGACACAACTCAAATCCATTCTCTTCCATCCTGCCACTGGTTACCACAGAGAAGAGATCAGTGCCTGCCCCTCCTCTTCCCCTAACTGCAGTGAGGTCTCCCCTCAGTCTCCTCCAGGCTGAACAGACCAAGTGACCTCAGCCACTCTTCATATGGCTTCAGCTCAAGGATGCTCTCTAATGGTTTAATCTCTTTTTTGTATTGTGGCACCCAAAACTGCCCCCAGCACTTGAGGTGAGGCCGCCTCAGTGCACAGCAGAGCGGGAGAACCCCTCTCTTGCCTGGCTGGCGATGCTGTGCCTGATGCACCCCAGGACACATTTACAATTTACACGGTGTAGTGATTTGACTAGTACCCCAGGGTTTTCAAGGTCTATTAGTACAACTAATTAATTGTCATTAATTGTCTTCTTTGTTCTTTTCTGACATTCATATTACTCTATTAAAATGTTCTGGTTCTTCTGGGAACAATATGTTGCATACTTTTGTCAATAAACCTACGACACAGACAGTTTTCATTAAAAGTGTCAGCTGCACATGAAGTGAATGATTACTTCTAATTGATTTGGTCAATTCCTTCTGGGAAATACGTTAGAGCAATTATTTTAACAACAATTTCAATTTCAGAGACTGTATGTCAATCCTTAGTGCTTTTCTCTGGAGAGTATATTTACCTGCAGAAACAAAAAGAGTACCTAGATCGCTTGAGATCTAATTATCTCTAGAAGCATTGAAATTCCTTTACAGTAAGTTAATAGAAAAAAGTGTCAACTAGTAATGATACTTGAGGACATGTTCCCGTCTGATGCTGATGTTGCTGTTATCACTTCTAGAAAGGCCACTCTATGTGCTTGGGAGAAAAAACCAAAACAAGCTCTGCAAGGTAAATAACCTTGGGTAATATGTGGAGTCACTGGTGAATGTAAGCAGCAGGAGTTCAAATGCTTTCTTACTGCTCTTTATAGGATAATCAAAGCACAGGAGGCTCTCCACTTGTACTGTAGATACAAGTTAATGTTGGGCTAAATAAATTAACGAAAAGTCAAGAATTCCACCAAAAAGTTAAGACTTCCATTAGTCTTAAGGTGTTGTAGAAGTCATGCAATAGTAAATTATAACCATAGTAAACAGAATATTTAATTAATTTAGACATTTGCCATATTTACATGATATTTCCGGGCACAGTTTGATAATTACAAAAGTATCCATTGCTCAAAATTATCCATTTAAATATTTACATTAAGGTATTTTAGGAATCTCTTGGGAATGCTCCTGTAACACATAATTCTAACTCTTATTTCCAACATGAGTTATTTGCACACTACAATTTGTGGTTACTATATTGATTGACTTCTTAAACCCACAAAGGACCTTCCAGAACATGTGTACTCCACTTGTTCACCCCTAAAAAAAAGACATGTACATACCCATATTAATTTGTTTCTAATCTTTGATTTTCAGCAAAAATCACTGATAATAAGACTTATCCTGTATGACTGTCCTGAAGGAAATGTAAACTACAGCAGGAGATAGTAGACAGAACAGTGCCATCTAAACTCCAAGCCAGAAATACAAATAGAAATGAAGGACAATGGTAAAGTTTGTGATTCTCTTGTTTGCCTGATTATTTGGTTTGGTGCGGGGAAAGTGAGAAAATACAAAAAATGAAAATAAAAGGTAGAAAGATGCTCTTAAATGAAGGAAAATATTTTCCAACTGCCAGGGAATGGAAACTTCCTTTCATTCTCAGTCTTTGTATGGCCTGAGTTGTTTATAACTAACTGGGACACAAACCCTCAAAAGACAACAGTTCTGATACAGCAAAACCATAAATAATAGGACATAATGAAAGCTATTTCCAGCTCTAAATCTTCTGATTTTGCATTTCAACAATTGGGGTCTTCTCCTTCATTGTACTGGGGAGAGCTGACATATTGGAAAATCAAAGATGTCCACTTCTTGTGTCCTCTTTGAAGGCTGTGAAGATCAATCTCAATGAAGTGAACAGTACAAAGAGATATTGCCACAGGCATGGGTGATTTTAAAACCTCAAATCAAAGAAGATGAAACAACCTGAAAAAGAAACGTATCACATAGAAATGAAAACTCCTTATTGAAAGCCATGCACTGCATGATGGGTATGCACAAACTTATTCAATCTTGCTACAGACATTTCCAGTAAACTCTCTTTAGAAGATATATTTGATAATTTGCAGAAGCTGGAAGGAGCTCTCACCATGGAGTTGCTCTTAACGGTGCAACTTTCACAAGTGTAAGGGTTTTTTATGGTAGAAAAATGCACATGGATCTGTACAAAATATTAATGGTACAAAAGAGATAGTAATATGATTAATGCTTCAATATGGGTTATGCTTTATAAATGTAATCTGATTTGTTCTTGAAACAACCTCATTAAGACATTTTTTTTTACCATGATCATTACACTGACAGAGTTTCAATTTGCCTTTTCAGTTTGGGTGTTTGTTTGTCTTTTAACCTTGTTTTATATTTGCTTTCATAATAACCAGTGTGCCCTGCTCAGTTTTAAGAACTTTCCTGCATAAACAAAGTTCTCAAAATCAGATTTAATACTGAAATAACTTAGACTTTAAATCATGTCTCAGGGTGGAGCAAACAATGGACAAATGTAGGAAACGGGAATTATCTCAGTTGTAAGGGCTTACTTTGAAAGATAATTTCTAAAAGTGTCTCATTTATGTGAGATTTAATGTTTGGATATACTCAATAAGAAGTGTACCTCCATTATGGATTTTGTACAAAGTTGTGGAGTGCACATATGCAATGCTGCACCATTAAAGGTTTTGCTAGATCTTATTCTAGCTCATTTGGTTGCCTTTTTTCAAAATGATTCTCTTTTTGTAAACCAGGGTTATATTTGACACATACCACCCCTGGCAATGTATTGAAGAAAGACATGGCTATGAAAGAGGTTGTATTAAAAGACAGATTCAGCTTTTTTCAATGCAAAATTTCTGTGGTACACATGGTGCCTACTGCATCTGGGATGGGTAGCCTGCCTTAAAACTCCCAGTTAGAAAAATCAAAATAATTGACATTTTGTAAGCAGGTGCAAACTTTTATTTCAAGGTGAAGGGAGAATAAGATAACCACATAACTAAATATGGAATGATATTCCAGTCTGCAGGTCTCAATGCTCTCTCCCAAAGCTGAAGTTCCACAAGTCTTCTAGTTATCCCTGATCTAATTTCTTCTGTAGGTTAGCCCTTGGTGTGCTCCAGATTGTTAAGCAGTAATTGCTTCCAAGGCTGAGCTTTTGCACAGGTGAGTGCACTAGCGTGATTTGCCAAAACAACCAACAGGTTCATATCTTATTCCCATATCTTAGTACCACGTGTTCAAATTTTTTTTTTTTCCAGTTTCAGAGATCAAAACTCCTATTTATGTGGAGACAGGGTTTTTCCTAGCAGTTATTCTCTATGTGATTCTAAGATCTGGTTGCCTTACCCCCAACTTTTCCTCCAGTTGTAAACACAAACAGAGGCATAAGAATTCCTCTCAGGTGGTTCTCAAAAAAGCTTGGCTATTGAAGGATTAGCATTCAATATCTGTTAGATATTGTTCTTCCATCCAAATCATAATTTGCCAAAAGACTTGAATTTTCTTTCTATCTTGAATTGGGGCATGAGGAAATAGCTGGTTTATGCATGTGCTTCATTTTGGAGTTTAATTACTAAAATTATCAAGATTTAAATTTGCTGAATTATTAAATAATGCTGCAGGGTAACTTAGTTTATCATGGTCTGTCCATTTAAAAACACGATGGCAATTTTATCAACATTTTAAATATGTATTCATATTGAGACCCAAATAGCTAGCTATTATTGTGAACAATTCTGTCATACTGAAGCAAGGATGTTGATGGCTATGTATTTATCAGAATGCAGAACAAAATAATATGAAGCCATTTTTATACAAATCACTTTCCCCTTCAGCAGGATTTTAGTTGAAGCTTTTTTCTATTATTTATTTGAATAATTTAATAATCTGCAGTGCAATTAAAAAGACAGATTGGACTGAACCCATATTTGGAAGAATAGGATATATTACTTTCTCGTGCTGTAAAATTTCTGTTTAATTAGCACTGAAATTTGTAGCATGTACCTTTCTAGCTAAATTCTGGTAGTCAACTAAAATGCAATGTTTCCATATCTGTAAAATGTTCAGTATAATCAGGAAGAAGCAAGTTGTGCTTTAGGTTTTGGGTTTTCAGACTCTCCTATGCAGCTGAATGCACTCACAAATAAGATCTTTACCAGTATCAAAGTAGTAGATCATGGAACTGGCAGTAGTTTCCTATTTGTTAAAAGACAACACAGCTATTCAATAATTAAGAGTTGAATCCATTACTTTCTTGTTCTGAAAACAAATCTGCTATTTTAATGTTCAGTGTGCTCAGTAGAGGCAGGCTGTGGTCTGTGTGTGTTTATGTAAGAGAAAGCAAGAGGAAGACTCACTAAGCACAGAAACATTAAGGCCCATATGTTCTCAACAGCTGCACAAGCTGGAAAATTGTCAGAAGCTGGGCAATATCAGTCTAGCAATGTCACCTGCCTGAGAGCCCAGGGTGCACAGTTTTAATGTCACAGTCAAATTGCCGCATGTGCTGCTGTCTCAATGATTGTTGGGAGATGCAGACTGCTCCAAAAGCACCCCTCATCTTCTAAATTATTTTAGTGAAATGAATAACATCTTTCTGCCCAGGAGCTCCTACAGAGTTTCAGTGGGATGACTTCAAGACAAGAGACTGCTTTGCTGAGAAAGGCTGGTAATCTTTGTTACGGAGAATGAATTAGGAGCAAAAAGGTGAGAAAAACTGAGGGATAAGATAATATTTCTTTACAAATAGTTTCTTTGTCTATATGGTAATTTTCTATCATCAAGAGTATAAATTTCTATCTGGACACCAGGAATTTTAGTAAGGGGGAGCTGCACTGAAGGGGTGTGCCACCAAAGCACTATGATTTCCTATCAGAGATATCCATCTGCTCGTCTGACCCTTTCAGCCACCACTAACTCTTCCTGCTGATCCTACCTCTTCTGGCAGCTGCAGGGCATGGATTTATTCTTATGGAATACCTCTTGTGGACCATCCTTGACACAGCTCAGGGACCTTGACCAAAGCAGCATGGTGCCCAATTATCAAGCACGAGTGGCTCACTGGTCCATAGTAACAATCAAATTTACCTCAGTAAAACACGTAATGAAATCAGTTCCTAATTTTTCACTACAATATTATAAAATTGTTCCTATTGATAAATTCTAAAGCTCTTACTCCATTTGTCTTTGAGAGTCTTGGAACTAAGTTCTGTGCTCCCGCTATGAAACTCACACCCTTTTGATGGGCACTGAACTGGAGCTCTTCCTGGGGCTGGGTAAAGAATTCTTCAAGGTGACTTGAACTGTGCAGCTTTGAAATATGCTTTTGTAGTAGGAACCTGACAAGTATCACATTTCTACCTTGTGCATTTATATTTTAAAATATTACCACAGTCAGATGCTAATATGCCAAACATCCATGCCTCTTTTCCCTGTCACTTATGAAAAAGTATTTTCCTGATATAGAAAACTAGCTTTTTTTTACTTTTTTTTTTTTTTTTTTTTTGGTCATTCCTGGGAAAAAAAAAAAAAAACCTATGGGTTCTAATTTGAATTTACCTGGGAAAATTCGAAATTGATAAGAATAGCAGATTCTAACAGAGATGTAACTTGGAGGAAAAAGCTTGTATGACAGCAGGGGTTTTATTCACTGTTAAAAAGCACGTTAAAATAAGACACTGCCAAGGCTAAATTGATCCTCCCATCAGAAATCATAAACCACTGTATTTTATTTAAAATATAAAGAGTAGAAATTTATTGTCTTTCATTTTCATTTGTTTAATTTCTGTGTTCACCACTCTGTTCCCACACTGTAATTAAATTCCGTGTTAAGTGCCTCAGAGTTAAGAGGGATGAGTGTATTGGTGAAAAGCAAATAGACTGAACTAACACAGTAGACTTCAGTGACAGGTATGGTTTCATACACAGGATGTAGGAGCCTAAACAGAAATTAAGTAGATGTTAAGGATAAAATTTAGTTGCATGAATTGCACATGGTGAGACTGCCTATATTTACAGGTGACTAGGGCCATTTGGTGCACTTAGGATATTCATGAGACTATGTGAAAGATAGAATAGAAATATAGGAGATGCTCAGCCCTTTAACAAGACTTTCCTTTCAGTTCAACTGAAGTTAGTTCCTAAGTTACTTGGCTTAAATTCAGCTTCAGTTTGAGCTCACCTGAAAGTAACACAAAAGGATTGATGCAGCAGACTAAAACAGACACCTACTGCCATTTGGGATGCCTTAGGGCATTTCAGACACTTGCATGTGTCTGGCAGATGTGACACAGGACAAACACGATGCCTACACTGTTCTGGAACATCTGGATATGATACAGTGTGCCCAAGAATATCTCAAACTACATGCCATTTATAGATAACTGAGTTTGATGCTTATTGTCCCACAAAAGCTTTCAAAACAATTACCCACAATAATGTATTGTAATATAGCAAAAGAAGGCCACACTTAACCCAGGAATTTTCCTGAGAATTGCTCTACGATAAAAATTGGATTTTGTTAACAGATGGATCATTTTCCCATTGTTATTTTTACATTGGTCCAGCTCATGTTCCCTACATCTGCAGGGTGCATTACAGTCCTCATTGCCAATGAAAACTCACAAACACCAAGTAAGATGGTTTTGCACTGCCCAGTTCTGCACAGCAGGGTGTTTCACATGCCAACAGATCAACATCTGCCCACACGTCACTGCTGAGGGCCCAGACAGGGATGGAAGCAAATTTATGAGATTCCTTTGAGTTCACTAAACGGAATGTTTTAATCAATTGTCAATTGTACTTTCATTCTCAACACTGATGATGTGGAAATTAATGACCCATATGTAGACAGAGCTGAAGCAAATGCTGACGGTTGCTGCAAGAGGCCCTGAACAGTGGAGCACTTCTATCACTTGCAGTCTGTCAAGGAAAAGAGGTAAGCAGTTACATTCCAAAGGAGGCCTGGCAGAAGAGAACTTTAACATGGAGTCTATGACTCCATTTCTTAACATGGTCCTCACCCTAGGCAATTCAGTTTGTGTTTCCTCTGGGCTCCCGTTTATTGGTTTACCAATTTACCAATCCCGTGATCGGTACTTACAAAGATTTTGAATGTCATTTTAGCCAGCTTCACCGATCATTTAGAATATTATACATGGAGCATGAATTTCAATGGACTAACTCAGTGGTGTAAAATAAGCAAAAACAGGGAGAGAAATCAAAAAATTTTGGATTGCCTACATGTCTTCTATCCATTTACCACTATGCTACTAAATCCTTTTTGATTTTGTTTTGTTTATTCTCTTAGCTAGCAGCCGCTCAGTTAAAGAATTAGTTTTTGCCTTGTTTGTTATTCTTAGGCCCTTGGAATAATCTAAAAGAACTGACTTCACTATTGTATAAACTAGATGGTTTATAATCCAGTTCCACTGAACAATTTTTGTTAATGCAAATACTGTAAACAAATTAAGTGTTTTGCCTTTATCAGGTTTGAGATTTACAGTTCTAAATGGCTTCATATTTACCCAGCAGGATATTTAATAAAAATAAAAGAAGAATGCAAATCAGTAAGTTTTCAGAGTTAAAATAGGTAAATTAAAGAACTTTGAAGGTTGAGAAAGTCATGGGAAAATATTAAATTGAAAAAAATCAATACTAACAGTGTGACACTTTTGAAGAGAGGTGCTACGTGTATGCAAAAATTTATAGGGTAAAATGTCTACTATGGAGAAAGTTGATTTATACCAGTCCCAAGCTGAAAAGCACAGGAAAAAGTTTGTGAGAGTATGGAGACAAAGCATTCCTCACTGAAGGAATCTAGTAATGGTGAAAGAAAAAAAAAATTAGAAAGTATTTTAACCTCACTTTTTTCAGGAAATACAGCAAAACCTTAAACAGAAAAGATTCTTTGTTTCATCTAAGAACCACACTGCTTTGTACTACTAAATATTAATCCATGCCAACCCCCAACCTGTATGGCAGGAATCTGAAGAAAAAAAATCAGTAAACCAAATCAAAAGAATCTCAAAAGTTAAAAATCAGACAGAAAAGAAAAATGCCAAAGTAAAGAAAATGCCAAGGATTCTGAATTCCTGCAGGAACTTCTTTGCTGTTTTTTTTAGCTGAAAGATGACCAAATACTGTGATAATGAATTGGAGTATAAAACTATATTGAGAGTTATTTTCAAAATAGCAGCGGTGAGTCTGGCTAAACAAAATGCAAATCTGATTATATGAACTCTCACAAAGGTTGCTGTTTCTGCCATATCAAAAAGAGAACAAAACAAGGCAAGCATGCACTACAGAACTCCTGGAATATTTTGTAGGGGAAAATTCCTTGACAGACTTTAGGAGAGAGGGTATGACCTTAAGGGCCAACTTTCAAAGGGCTTTCAGCTTTGGCTGTAAATTGAGTATGCTGCCTGCAGGCACAAACAGGATCTATGCTTGCAGATAAGATTTTTCAGTGTTCTCAGAGCACTGCTGTGTCAGTTGCTCACTTGCGTGCAGTAGATCTGCAACAGACCATCAAGGACTCTTGTAAAGTTGCTGTGATGAGTTGTTTCCTTCTCTAGTTCAAGCATTTCTGCAACAGACCATGCTAATCTATGAACAGCTTATAGCATTAACATGTTCAGGAATGTTCCACCCTCTACATCCAGCAAGACACTGTTTCCATCAGCAAGAGCAGATGGCATTAAGCACTGAGTTTATTCCATCAGCAGGCTCACAGCTTTGCACTACTGGGAAAATAATGTCTATATATTTCTAATGCCAACTTTAATTTCATTGTGACTCTGTCTTCAGCTTACCTCTTTCATTGTAGTTCTCCAACCCTTTTTCTCTTTCTCTCCTGGTCTTTCATGTTGGTCCTTCTCTCTCTTTCTGCCAAAAATCCTAGCTCCTACTCCAGCCAAAGTATCTGCTCTGAGTCTGCGAGAGGCTGCAGGTTTTACTGTGCTTTCTGGCATCCTTATACTGAGGGTTTATTTTCAAAAGTGGTTGAACTGGAAGAATGCAAACTCTTTATTCAGCTTTCTTAAATAGGAATTTCAAATTTCAACTTCCTGCTGTTATGGACAAGCACTACAGGATAAACTGGCACACACAGAACAGATGCCATTAGCTGGAGAGGAAGGGTACACAAACAGAAGTTGGAATGTTTTATTCACGGAGGATTCTTGTGATGCTAAGGTGGCTCTCTTAATTAGTTTTGGGAGGCTTCTCCCATCATCTAGAACTGATGCAAGAAGGTAGCCTGAGATTTTCAACAGGGTCTGGCAGTTGAGTGATGTGTGCAAAGGAGACACAAAGGAGCTGCGTGGGGCATGAATACACAGTGTTTCCTAAAAAGCATGTCCCACCAAAGTTTTCTGAAAAATACTTAAACACCCCAAAAATCAACTATCTTTTCTGAAAACCTACATCTCTACCTTTTAGCATTCTTGCAGGGTGTCACTCTGAATAACCACTCGGAGGGAGCTCTGAATGGCCCTTCTCTTTCTCCTCCTGGTGGAACGTTCTTCCATATGCTACCTCACTGAAGTTAGTCAAGTCACTTACACAGTAATCAAAATTTACACAAGAAACACAGTGTGTTTTGTTGCATTAAAGGAGCTGCCACTATCACTTTAAATGACCAAATTCAGGTGGTGTTTTGTTTCAAGCCTCCAGCAACCACTGCAAAATCCATGTGGCAGAAATAACCTCTCAATTCAAGCACATATCTAGCCTCCCTGCCTTTCCTTTATCCTTGATGCAACCACTTCTTTCCTGCCACTCAAGCCATAGATTCTGTTTTCTTTGTATCCAGTCTTGTATTGAAATGCATTGAGAAATCACTGTGTAGCTATAATTTTTTTTTGTTCTCTCTGCCCTCCAAAGACATGCTCAGGGTTCAGCAAGGGCTGAGTGTTCCTCAAGTGTTACAGTAGCACTAAACAATGTCAAAAACTCAGAATTTAAAGGAAATCTTAGCTAGAAGCACAATGCAAAAATGAGGGAAGTGTACAAAAGACCATCAAGGATCTGTGTTGGAGCAGACCAAACCATAACTACAGTATCTGTACAGTTCTTTTTTAATTAGCAAAGAAAAAGAGTTTTTTCACATCGCATTTTATTAAACATAACATAACTGAATATGCCAGGTTTTTAAAGCAAACACACAGCCCCATCAATTTTTCATGCTTCTAATTTTTTTTGTATCATTACAATGGAAGTTGTAACATGGGACAGAAATGTATAATCAGTATACAAAGGAGAAAGAGAGGATGCTGTGACTTTTCATTAAATTGCCTACACAGACACAGCACACATAGCAAAGTGTACAGCCAGTGTTTAACAAGTATGCAGCACTGGCCAAACACTGTCCTCGTTGGTGGAAAAGTGGGAACTTTATGGCCAGCTCAAATGTTCGGTCTGTCTGTGCTGACAGAGGTTCATATGGCTCACTGGACCCTGTACAGCTGCCTGCTTGCTTTCTTCAGTGGGCTGTGGGTTTCTGTTCTTTGTAGGAGTCAGACACAAGCTGAATGTTCAGTGGGGCTCAGAATATGAGGCACTATGGTGCTGGGCTGAAGCAAAAGCCTAAAGCAATGGAAACACCTATTTGTATTTCTGCCACCCTCACATCATTGTATTACTAGATAGAACTGCTGTTGCTCTTGCTGGTAATCTCCTACTCAGTACATGAATAATTAGTGTGGGTCCAATGACTTCTATTTGTAGCCAGATCCGTGGCCACAGGCGTTGGCATGCAGACTGTATGATGTTCACTGTGCACTTTGTTAGGCAGAGCTCGATACCAAAGGACATACGCTCCAGCCCCTGCTGGGTAGGCAGGGATCCTGTTCTGGTTTCCTGGGACCAGCTTCCTATTGCAGAAACCTTGCATCTACAGAGCAGAGAGGATTTAGATTGTGAATGGCTTCATTTATCCTTTGAGTAAATAATGAAGTTCCACAGTTTAAAACTCACATTGCTGACCCTGGGCTTTTCCCCACTGAAAAAGTAGTAAGGAAAGGAATTCCCTGTTGATTGTACTGAAATGGCTTACACTGCAGCACCATCTCCTCAGGTCCATTACACTTGTTAAGTGCTATCTGTAAGTCTGCTCAGGAGCACTACTAAGAGAAGCTTTTACAACTATCTGGTCTCACTGTAAATACCAGAAAAATCTTTTGCAGCCTAGGAAAAAAAAAGGCAGGAATGTGAATGAAATTAACTCTGGCTTGTCTAGTAGTAATTTAGTAATTCTACAGAATAAGAATTTCTTTCAAAATTATTCTCCACTGTCCCCCCAAAACCTGAATCAAACATTCATTAGATAAATAACTGCTTTAGATCTAGTGTTTTGTCCTGAAGATCTAAGCAAATTTAGACTTTGTGGTTTTTTGGCCTTTCCAAATTTATACAACCTAATTCAGTTCAATAATCTTCAAAATGTTTTAAATAACTTTTAATTGATCACACAGAAAGTTATATTTTCATGTTAAGTTAGTTTCATTTTCCTTACTGTTAATAAAACCACTTAAAGCAACCTTCAGTAATGTAGCGAAAACAGGTCTATTGATTGACTTCCTGTAGCACAAGTTATCAATTGTCACACATGCGGAGAGGGAAAAACAGTACAGTAAAGCAAAATGCCTGATCAGGAGGAACATATCTATGATTCAACAAGCAGAGTATCAATTTACAAAGCACATCCATCCATAATTCTTCAAATGACTGTAAAGAATTAATAAACTTTTATAAAATGCAGTTTCAGCTTTTTAAGAAGGAGTTACAGTCAGTGAGGCACCTTGCCACTATGCTGTAGCCCTCTTGCTGCTTGGTGCCTGCAGACACATTTTCCTGTCCGATTTCATGCTTTTCTCTTCTCCCTCACTTCAGCAGACCACCAGACCACAACCACAGGCACAATGGGGAAATGTTCCTATGATGTGGTTTCTGAAATTTGTCTCAGTTTTTCTTTGCTTGGCAAAGGCTTATTCACTTCTATGCTCTGAGCCAATCCTGTTCCAGTAAATGATAGCTGTGTGAATACATTTGAGTGCTGAATTTGGCTTTTTGTGTTCAGCTGGTTTCACAATGACTTTTTCTGATTCAGAGCTCATTCTGGCAAATAAGTTCAAATCCTAGGAAGTAGGGTTGCCACTTAGTAAGTATCTTTTATTAGTAAATAGATCTATTCCTACTACTTCGATTTTGTTTTCTTTTTCTCTGACCTTTAAAATCAAATCCTCATTTTTAAGAACTCTTTAGATTCTAGACCAGATTAAATGTTTAGGTGTAAGTAACATATTGTTCAGCCTCAAGAGAGCTCAGTCATGCCTGGTGCCTACTGTAAGCAATTTAAAAATTTACTTACATTATTAGAACAGTCTTTTAAAAGGAAAAAAAGTATAATTTCTAAACATATCCTTTACAGAATGCAGACACTGACATTTACACAACGGCTATATGATTCAAGCCTCCAGCAACCACTGCAAAATCCATGTGGCAGAAATAACCTCTCAATTCAAGGACATATCTAGCCTCCCTGCCTTTCCTTTATCCTTGATGCAACCACTTCTTTCCTGCCACTCAAGCCATAGATTCTGTTTTCTTTGTATCCAGTCTTGTATTAAAATGCATTGAGAAATCACTGTGTAGCTATAATTTTTTTTTTTGTTCTCTCTGCCCTCCAAAGACATGCTCAGGGTTCAGCAAGGGCTGCTTGGGAGGTCCTTGATGCAGCCCTGCTACAGAAGGCTCAGTGCTGAGGTCAGGCTGGGGTGCTCCTGTGATGTCAAACAACAGGTCCCAGGTCAGAGACACTGGTGGCCTTCCACTGCCACCAGGTAAACCCAATCCTCTAATTACTCTCTGTCCTTTGAGCCCAACCATCCAACTGCTTTTTAACCAACTATCTGTCTACTCATTCACAGTGTAATGACTCAACTTAGTTCCAAGAATTTTGTAGGAGACTCTGTTGGAAGCCTTGCTAAAGTCAAGGTAAACGGCATCCACTGCTGTCAGCTTGGTAAGGTATGATTGATCACTACCTGGAAAATCCATGCTGTCTCTTGCCAATCACTTCCTTCTTCACTTGCCCCAAAATGTCTTTCAAGAGGACTTGCTCCATGGTTTTCCCTGGGATCAGCATTCTGGAGACTACTCTAACTGGTAGAAATTGTTCCAACTTCCATGTAAAATAGATTGTATTGCACTTCCTTCTCTACTACTAGATGGATTTGAAATTTTCAGAGTGAATACATTAATTAACCACTGAACTTCATTTAAAGTTGATATCTTCTAGAGTCCAATTTATTAAATTCTACTTCTTTCATAAGATCTTTTGTCCATTGCTTGACAGCAGAATTTAAGGCTTAGTTTTTAAAATCCCATCAAAGCTGAAACCTATGAACATAGGTGAGGGAAGTTTTTTTATCCAGAAGACAAATTTATGTCTCGGTTTTGGAGACAAAACGTCAGGAGGAAACACTCCAGAGTGAGTGTCTCCTCTGAAGGGAAAAGGGCCTTCTCCCCTTTTCCTCCACCAATAAGACAAGTGGGTCACAGCAAGTGAAAGTGAAAAAAAACAAGCTATTTATTAACACCAAAAAAAACAGGGTAGAACAAAAAAAACCCTCAAAATACAACAAATTCCCGGAGAGGGAACAGACATGTGGGCTCAGACCAGCCAGGGCTACCCTGTGGGCCCACTGGGGCCACCCCACGGGCTCCCTGGACCGGCAAGGAGGGAAGGGAAGCATTGAGGCAAGGGCAAGGAAAGGGAAAAGAAGAACAAGAAAAAGCCAACAGAACCTTTTTCCCACTAGCTGGAGCACAAAGGAAACCCAAAAAGCAGCACAGCGCTCCCGGCTCACTCCCTCCCGAGCCCTGCCGAGCCCCCCCAGAGCCCCCTTGGGCTGAGCCGTTCATCCCCGGCCCTGCCCCCCGGGCCCATCCCAAAGGCACAGCGTCCTTGGGCATTGAGGGGATGGTTAAGGAATAAAGCAGCTTCATAGCATCACCCCAGGACACAAGTGATGACCATAATTAATTCATTTGAATTCAGTATAAAACAATGCCATTTTCATTTTTTATTATACATTTATTTGCATACTTTTAACTGTCTGTTGTTAAAGAAACATGAGTTATGTTTTGAAAAGTTAAACACCAAGTAAGCTAGAAAATACATTACTATGTGTATTAAAACCTGTGTTTGGGGTATATGCCCAATCCCAGTATATGAGTGCCTACTAAGATGTCTGAAAACTGGTATTGAAAGAAAAGTTCATTTGACATTTCCAAATTCTGACTCGGAAAATACATATTTTTTAAGCATAGTGCTTCTTGCATTCTCCTATTATTTTTATTCTGTGATTGTAAACTGACAGGGACTGTCCTTTCTTTGTTTAGACAGCACCTGGGCACTGCAGCCCTAGTGAATGACTGAGGCTCCTGGCAATAGTGAAAGGGAAGGATCTGTAACATATATCTAGTTGCTAAGTTCTGAGACACTTCTAGGTTCTGTGTCACTGCCCAAAACAGTTTTGCCATAACTTTATTTCCTTCTTTCCCTTCTCCATAGCCAGGTAGTTTAACATGATGAAATGGGGATTGCAATTGCCTGGTCTGTCTGGGAGACAATTAACAAGAACTCAGATTTTTTTCTCCCCTCCTTGCTGTCTATATCATACTTCAGGGAAACACACAAATTTTGGGGGTACTGCAGCAGATTTGGAGATAGAGCTAATTCCAGTCTTAACTGTGTATTTTGGCATTGCATATTGATTCCATTAGAAAGGATAACAGTCTTCTGCATTGGCTTCTGAATCAGCCCAGCCAAAGTTTCATGGTCTGTGAATATTTCAGCTTGCTATCATAGTCTTTTCTTGTGGTCCATGTGTTAAAGAAGGAAAATGGCAGTATCAGGGCATTTACATCTCAGCAGAGGCTTACCAGAATTTAACAGGACGAAGAAGAAATATTTCATCAACTGTTAGTACTCCTCTTTCTCAAAATCCTCCTGCAAACTATATATATATATATGTGTGTGTGTGTGCGTGTGTAAAGAGTCTTGTAGAAAAAGTTACAAAAGTACTATTAATGCAAAGTATATAAAAGCCAAGATTTAGCTGAGTTTCAAGATAGTAAAAGGAGTGTAACTCTTAATTACATCTCTGAAGGTTATCTGCAGTGGTATTAGCCAACAAACATGAGGATGTGCTTCAAAAACTGTGTCCAGTTTTCAACTCCTCGATTCAAAAAAAGACGTGCAAAGACTAGAGAGAGTCCAAAGGAGAGCCACAAAGAGGATTCAATTGCTGAAGAACCTGACTTACAAGGAAAACTGAAGGAATTTGGCCTTTTCTGTCATGAGAAGACTCAAGGGTGACCTCATCACAATTTTCTAGTATTTAAAGGGTAGTTACAAAGCAGACAGAAGGTCACTTTGCAAGTGACCACACCCACATGGAGAGGATGAGGGACAATGGGCTCAAGCTCCATAAGGACAGGTTTCATCTTGATATAAAAAATTATTTTTTCACAGTGAATTGGAACAATCTCCCAGTTATTTGATAGTCTCCATCATTGTAGGTGGACAGGATAATGTCACTAGGGCTCCCTTTCACACAAAAGTTTTATGCAGATGAACTCCCTATCTTTTCCAACTTAGGCTAGTCTATTATTCTATGACCCAATCTACTACTTTTTGCTAGTATTTGGACATCCATTTTTAATCAGTCTACTTTTGCTGCGGTTTTTTTGGTTTTTTGTTTTGTTTTGTTTTGTTGGGGGGGGCTTGTTGGGTTGTTTTTTTTTTTTTTTTTTTTAATTCAGGAATTCCATCCAAGCCTGAAATTTAGAAGCAGATGGGACAATTTACCATTTGCTTGCCTGAACAAGATAACATCAGAGATTTCTCCAAAATGTTTTATTATCTCCTTTGTCTCATCCTCTTTACAATTCTCTTGGATTCTAAATCAGATTTGATAAATTATTTGAGGATTGGGTTTCAACATGAGCAATTATCTTCTGTCGTGGCTCCAATTCATAGACAACACTGAACAAATGGTTTATCTGCCTCATACTACCATTCTTTGACTGTCTAAAATAGCAAAATTATCAATGTTGCAGTGATCTCTTTTTCTCCATGATGAAGGATCATGCTGATTTTTTAAAAATAAACTAAATTACTTTGAACATCTAAGTTGGCAGGGATAAGAAATTAGAAAAAAAAATTCTGCAGCTGAGAAATCACAGTAAAATGAAAGGAAAGGATTATAAATATCAACCAACAAAACGTAATTTGTGGATCAACTTGCGCAGATTTCGTACTATTTTCATTGACATAACTTTAAAGCACAGATCCAGCATATAAACCCCAAGGATTTAAAAACACACAAAATTCTAATTATCAGAAAAAATAAAGGACTCCAGAGGATATTCTGATTTTGTCTTAAAGGCTGGAAAAATTGCATCTTGAGGTCAGAAGTAATTGTCAAAAAAAGAAAATTACAAAGGAAAAATCTTGTGTAACTTAAGCCAAGAACTCATGAATACTCAGGTGTGCATATTATGGCACATATATTATTTGCCAAGAAGAAAATTAGGAGTTCCAAGATACGTGAAGTAATTTCTTCAATAGCTCATTAAAAAAATATTAATACATCATGCCCACTTTGTTACACAAATTTACCAGTCAAATATTGAACTTTGAATAGGACTATTTGGCTAATAGGTCGAGAATTTTTAAACTACTTTCAAGAAGTAGAAAAACATTGAATTTAATAAATTTAATAAATTTAAATAAAAAATTAAGAAGTTCAGTGAAGAGTTACAGAAATGGTCAGAATGTTGGGACTAATTATTAGATACAATTAAAATTGTTGAATACCTCAAACTTAGCACGGGGTTGACTGATGGGCAATCTAACCAGACACAGATACTTCTTTAAAAATGTTAACCTCCATATGATATAGAGAAAGTAAAACTGGAAACAATTGGGTAAGTATCAGTAAAAATTAAGAATAAGCATTTTCTGGTTTTCTTTATTAAAAACTAAGGAAATTGCATACCACAGGAAGATTTGGTACATGAGGCATCATTGTAAAAGTGCAGATGGATTGTATGAATCAGTTGGCGATTTTCTAATTTAAAAAAAGGGTTTTTTTGTGGAAAGGGAGCAAAAATTCATAATATTGCAATCACAAAAATTCATAATATGGCAATCACTGAAAAATTAATACTTCCAATAGCTCAAGAAACAGGTCAAGAAAGTTTCTCACTGCTGCTATAGTTACCACTGCCTATAACAGTGAGCAAGTGTTTTGGAGAATGAGGGTGAGCCATGGCATTCCCCTGGATTCCTGGATAAGGCTGCTACAGAAAGAAATTCTGACCAACACAGCCATGGTCTCATGGCCAGTACCGAAACCTCCCTGAAATTATTGGAGTCTTTCCACTGACTTAAATAGACAATGACATTCTTCCATAGTGAAATGAGCTTATGGTTAGCATCCAAATTTCAAGAAAGCCCAGAGGACAAGGTCCTGACCTTTCTATGCCTAACAAGTGGAAAGAAAAAAATAGTAAGGGAGGAGGACAGGCAGGAGAATGGTGGAGGCATAAAGAGAATAGCAACTGTGGGCTATGTACCTCATGGAGAAACTGATAGGGAAAGGAAGAGAGATGACCAAAGGAAGCTGGGTCAAGGAAGAGGGAGGAAGAAGAACCTGGGACAGCAGAGAGAAGTGAATAACACAGTTGGCAGCCCCTTCATGGAGCTCTGATTAGAGCTGCAAGGATTCACAAGTACCTCTCCCACTTCCCTATTCCTAGTGCAAATTCAAGCAAAACTGAAAGCAAAAAAGCAAAGGAGACAAAGAGGAAAGCTTTTGCTTTGGTGGCAAGAAGCGGTAAGTACACCAGTTATGAGAAAAAGAAAGAAAGTAAATGACAGACCTATAAAATACAGTTTCTTGCATTCATAAGTTAACACTGAAGAGAAGGTTTTAGTTCAGAAAAACACTTTGTGGTTAAAGTGAAAGACACATAATCCAAAAAGATGAAGAGCTATTGGCAAGGTAACAATGGTCCTCTATTACTCAGGATATTCCACGAGCATGCATGAAGAAGAATGGGTGGCCTTAGAACAAGATTATGAGAAGAGATGAGGAAAAAACAGAACACTCACATCAGAAAAACTGATGAAATCCATAATCTTTCATTAAAAATAATTTAACATAAGACTGCACTAAGAGAACCTTAAAATTTTTCTTCCTGGGAGATGGTGACCAGACCAGCTTCAGCTATTGCTGAAGACACAGTTCCTCACCCAGGCATGTGTCATGGTCCAGAAGGCAGATGCTTTTCAGAGCTTTCACCAGTAGTGACTTCAGTGGAAGAGTTTTGCCTCTCTCCCCCTGCCAGCCAGTCCAAGCACTAATATTTATTCAAATGGGATAAACAGTAGAAACAATTTTTGGAAGAAATAGAAATTCAGTTTATTAGGACTATGGAAACTCAATGCCAGATATTTAAGAGTATAATCAAGCCACTTAAGTCCAGCCATAACATTTAGATTCTATTTAATCCTAATGCATTTTTGTAATTGATTTTTGATGAATCGGCCTTTTAAAAATTTTTATGTAAACTGTTCTTTGGATTTATATGCAAATACTATCCTTTGTAAACTGCAATGTTGGCATATATTCCTACCACCGTTTACAAGTAGCCTAACTATTTACCCTTCAGATTATTCCTAGATTTTTTGATGGTAAATAGCATCCAAAGAAAGGAAAGTGCTACCTTTTGGTATACCACTACAATAAAAAGCCTTAGACATCACAAAAATTCCCTCTGTTAACATTCTTGCAAGAAGGCTAATCTGAACCTCATGGGTTACCTCAATTTTGTTCCGATTTTTTGCTTAGCATATGCATTAAGAACAGTTTGGGAGATTACCTACATTATACATGATCTACTTCAAAGTCTGCTAGAGTTTGTCAAAAGTCATGTCATCTTGTGATGTTCCCAGTTGACCAAAATGGTACTCTTAGCTCCAACTGAAGTGAGACACCCGAACAGCACAAAATTCAGAACAGGCAACAAAACAATCTCTTAAAGACTTGCTGATCTCCTGTACCAGGTCAGGTTCATGCAGGATGAGATAAGACTAGGAAGAGGTCTGTGGGCATCCTTCTGCTTATGAGAGAAGGACTTCCCACTCTCTTCTGTTCTAGAAAAAGGGAAAGAACCTTTCATATTCCTCTCTGCCATGTGTGCTACAGCAATGTGTGCTTCTTAAAATTCTTAAGACATTTGCTTCTACCTACTCCCATAGAAGCTTCCACACTTACATGTTTTCCCTTGTGCTACAGATATTTTCATCCCTGTCCAGTAAACTGGAGTGGTCAAAAAAGTCAGACAGACTACAGAAAGCAAAAGTCACAGTCTAAGTTAATAGGATAAGCAGTGAGACAATGATTTGGCATAGCTAGACTTAAATATAGTGAGGGGTCCAAAAATGGCCTGCGAGAGCAAAATGTCTCTAACCTCACCTTTTAAGAGGAGCAGAGATTCAAACTTTATCTTGCATCACCTCAGATTTCTAAGAGATCTTCCCACACTCTACATTGTGGGTGACAGTAAAGCTGTAATTTCACTGAAATGTTGACGATGTTCATTCTGTATTTTGGTGCAGTCTACATTTACAAACTCCGACAGAGGCTTTCAGGTCTACTTAACTTCATTTATGTATTTCTCATAGTAAAGAATCACAAAACACTCCCTCTGAGTAAAACATCCTGCTTAACATACAGAAATACATAAAACCCCCTCCAATAACACATTGCTACAATAGGAACCACACTGCAGGTCTAACATCATGTCACACAATTTTTATCTAGTACATTCTATACAAACACCCTCAAATATCACATTTGAAATGCAAACATACAGGATAAGGAATAATGAAATAATATACTAGCATAATATAACATAATATAACATAAAGACAAAGCAATATTTTATTGCTTAATATAACATAAAGACAAAGCAATATTTTATTTTTCTCATCAGCCAATTAAATCTTGCTCAAACAGGCACTACAGTTAGGACTTAAGGAGTGAGACATTTTAAAGAGTTCAAACAAAGCTCTATACAATACTAAAATTTAGATAACAAATGCAACAAGGTTTACCTGGGGACACTTTCAGCTCATTGCCACATATGTTCTTTAAATGTACTTTGTCCCTTGGTGGTGCAGAAGCAAATTAACAACATGGGAAATCTACTAAGGAAAACAGAAGGTGTACATTAATTTCACACCTAATTATTAACTAATTTGCTCAGGCTCTGCCAGAATAATCATCACTTGAACAGCTTCGCTTGTTCCCAATGAGGCTCTGAAGTGTCTCTGTTTAAAATTCCAGGGGGGCACAGTTGCAGCAGGATGAATAGAAATGATTGCAGGGAGCCTGAGCCTGGCTTGGGCACTCTTTTCATGGGGCCTGCACTATATTCTTTTATAGTACTGAGAATGACTAGGACACTAATGCTAAGGTAGATAGATGTGACTTCTTTCTGATAGCTGTGCTACACTAGCATAAAACTGAAGAGGAGGATGATGCAGGTGAAGTAGCTCCACTGGTCTTGTACTGCTGTAAAATCGTAACAGTGTTAAGACAAAGTCTGTGTTATTCACACTGGAAAAATTATTCAGGACAAATGAATCTGCATAACATAAAGCAAGGCTTTGGTGCTCTGACACAAACAATATGTAGTTTTGGGAGATGACAGGTTCAACTAACATTAAATAAAACACAAATCATCTTAGACAGATGATGTGAAAGGCTGACAGAAATTTTTCCACATGCTGCCTCTTTCAGATAAAACTTCTAAACATACAGCAAATGTAATCAGTTCTTTATATGTTTGATCCTGATTGCCTTTCACTTCCTTCTGTACCACATGCAGGTTTTAATTTGCTGTAACATCTGTCTGATAAAAAGTCTTAAATTTATACAAAGTAAGTGAAAATTTGCAAAAGAGCATTATGCTTATATAAAGATACAAACATCTTCTATATTCTATCCTTATAATGTTACCCTGTAAAACAGAAATTGATTTAAGAATAGTCATTGACCTAGAAAAAGAGGCACATGTGAAAAATTGAAAACCTTCAGGACCAGATTCAGAATCTGAAACTGAAAATTAGGGTGCAGCCTCCTGTTTGGCTCTGAAGACCCCAAATGCCCGCACAACTCTTTACACTTCAGTCCCACAGTGCCCACTGACACTATTTAGCTCAGCTCTATAAACTGTGAATTCAAAACAAACCTGGTCCTAGGAAACTTTTTTAGTGGCTGAGAAGTAGCCTGAGCAGGGCTTTCCTCTTCTGCTGAAGATTTGTAAAGGAGGTCGGGATTTGCCAAAGAGGAAGGGAAAGCCAACAAGTGTGAGCTTGGCTCTGCAGAGACACATGGGTAGGAGTGAGGTGTGGGACTGTCTCTACTGTCAGGACTGATCATCCATTTTATATTAAACAGTAACTGGACTTAATAAAAGTACCAACAGTCCTGCATCAGTATTTAACCACAATGCTACAGTCAAACTTCATCCCTGTGTAAGGTTTTTAAGGAATTTGCAATTCCTTTGGGAAAGGAATGCCTTCCTTCCCTTCCCTTCTCTGTGGAGTTCACAATACGAACAACTGAGAGAGGAAGGTTAGCTTAAAAAATGCAATTTCCGTGGTTCCTTTTGGCTCTCAGGTTCCATTCTGGAATTAAGTCAACAAAATGTGCCATGCAGTATATTTCTGCAGAGGAGAGCTCATGTCACTAAGCTTAGGATCATATCAGAATAATAGAAAATTTATTTAGTCTCTGAATTTACTCTCTTAGCTAAGTATTTAGTCTTTGATGGACAGGAATTGGGGTGTCGCGCTTAACATAAAAAAAAAATCTGCGTAAGAGTAAATAACAGAAAGAATAAATGGTTCTGTTCTGCAAAGTGAGATTCTTGGCATCCATTACCTTCAGAAACAATTGAGAATGTGCAATAACACTCAGGAGTGATCTTCAAGTAACCTCTGAGGCAAAGCATTACAAATATACACTAATTTTAAAAGACAAGTGTAAAACCCATAAAATTCTAGCAGCTTATTTACTGTTTTATACCAAGGTCTATGCTTCTATAAAATTTTGTGGAATTGCACCTAATTTACCATGGGTTATTTCTTGAATAAAAACTAGGAAGAAAGGGAATAATAATTTCCCTATAATTTTATATTATTTTCATCACAGTAGGTAACCTACCTATAATAAAAATCCAGCAATTCTGTTTTGTAATACTATGTTTATTGTATTGAGTTATATGCAATATAATACACATCAATACCATATGCTGCATAAGCAGTAAAGTAAAGAGTATGAAACACAACGGCATTACAATTATTTAGTGCTATAAACACAATAAAGCATCACAGTAGCTAGCAAAATTATTCTAAAATCTAAGCAGGAATGTATTTTTAAAGTTTTTGGAGAGCTTTGCCGAGAATTACTCATCTGTGATTATATCCTCCTTCCACCTTAAAACTGGGGTTGACTTCTCCACTGGTGTAATTCAAGATAGATCCATCACCATAAATCAAGTTAATCAGCCTATAACAACCTAGAGTCTACATCCACATGGACTCTTCCCTCCTGCATTATTCTTCAATGCAAGCACAGGAACGTGAGTTAAGCAAAAAAGAGTGCACCAAAAGGGAAACAGACTTTAAAATAATAATAATCACATTACTAGCATACTTTGCATACTACAGGAATGCTCCGAAAATTCGAAGCAGAATAATCAGTCTCCAATCAATCACAACATGTTCACAAAACCCATCTGACAGATGAGGATTACCCTCACCCTTATCAAAACAGAAAATGCTCCGATTTGCTTTGACTGTAAAGCCAGGTTATGAAGTTCCAACCCCCATCAAGGGTTACTTTTACTTCAGAATCACAGCTCTTTCCCCCTCAGCAGCACTGACTTGCATACTGCAGGTCTGGTGTAGAAAACAAGACCATTCACAAGTCTGTAAAAAAAGATACCTTCTGAATCAAGAAACCTGAGTCGCATCTTGTGGATTCAAATAAACTTCTAACTCAGGAAAACAGGGACTCTGTGTGTGTTTATTCTGGCAGTTGCCCCAGACAGGTGCGTAAGTACAACTGCCTGGATGGAGAAGGTGGTTCGTCCCCCCAAAAAAAAAAGAATTGAAAAGATGAATTTTCTGAACTGAAGAAGAGAGGAGGGATCTGGGCAAGCTGGATTGAGGGACCAAGGCCAGTTGTCTGAGGTTCAACAAAGCAATGTGCAGGTTGTGCCCTTGGGTCACAACAACTACAGGCTGTATCAATAAAATATGCATTACAAAATTTGTAAGAGTCAGTGAGCTGGTGTATCAAGATAAAGAAGTATTTGTCTTATTCCTCAGTGAAAGGAATATGACTGACAAAGTCATGTCTCTGTTGGAATTTTACTCACATCATGAGGGCACTAAAAAGTACCAGTGAAAATATTAAATATTCTTCTTGTTACTTAGAGATTATTTTTCATGTCAGAGAAATGTATTTGCAGATTTACTGAATCAAATTCATCTTTAACACTAAAATTCGCTGGAATTATATTGAGATGAGGATAGCATATTGACTTCAATAATGCAAAACTGTAACACTTTTTAAAAATTTTTTTGAAGAAATTAGATTCATTATCTTAAGGAATATGTGTTATTAATAAGATTCCCTTGCGCCACAGATTCTGTTACACAACAACGTTAAAGTAAGTTTTTATTAAAAGACCATATTTTGTGTATGAAGACACTCGGGACTGGTGTTTTTCTTCATGCATCTTTATTTCAGACACTGGATTTGCTCAGAGAAGCTCCAAGTCCTTTTTTTGGATATAAAATTCTCTTAGGATCACAGACATTATCTGAGTGAAATAAAAGAAAAAGCGAAAACAAGTGTTTTCTGTAATTTAAATAAACAGTGCTGTTACCAAGCAATGCTTTTACTATTTCTTTAAAACATCACTTTTAAGAGGAGGTCACAGTTTGCTAGGACACAAAATATTTGAAAAACAAAGCACACAGTTCATGTTGCTGAAAGTACACAAAGGAATAAAGCATGGCAAAGGATGGGCCAAATTCTCTCTTCCTGAGCCTGTCTTACAAAGACTACAGCTTCAAACGAGCAGCAAAGAGCACGACTTGCTTACTTTTCAAGCATTTTACAACATTCCAAAACTGAACAGAACAAAGTTATCTGTGCGTCACATCTGGCTAGATTAATCTGTACTTGTAGAAGAGACTCTTACAAGAAGACCATAACTTATACTAACAAGAGAATATAAGCCAACAGCTTACATAGCAAATGTCTCTAGTATTTGACTCCTGCAAATATTAAGATTACAGACAGCACTTGGTTGATGATGCAGGAAGGAAACCGTATTGTGTTTGAGGCCGGGATTCAGAACTACAGCAGGATAAGCCATTGGGTAAGGAAAGCAGTAGTTTATCTGGACGGGTACAATTTTCAGAAGACAAATGGGAAGCAGGAAAGAGAAGGTGTGGTGGCTCAACACTTAAACCACAAGTGATAAAATCACTTATGCAGGCTTTGTAGTAATAATGGTGTTATAAAGGAAGTGATAGCAATGACACATTTTAGGGAAATCTAAGACGGAGCAGAAATGCAAAAAGGAATAGCAGTCAATGTCTGCAAAAGTATACCACATCAGCAGCTCAGATGAGCTGATAAATTAATTCTGAAATGTCAACGTGGTAAGTGCAGAAATTAATGCTGATCTTGAGAGGAATGTGAAGGAAGTTACTTTAGCAATACTTTACTAAGGATGAACATAAATTGAGCAATTATAAAAATATTCAATTTCAGGATATCAAAGTACTTGTTTGAGAGGTAGCACAAACAGTCATTGGTAAGGACAAGAAGAAAGATAGAAAATTTCAAGGCACAGGAATATTCACATACAACTGCTAAAAAGGCCACCGGGTTTGCTGAGCAAACTCCTTCAGAAGTACAGTGTAATAAATTCTGCCAGTGTAATTTAAAATTGTAGCATTTGTGTTCCATGCATATTTAGGACAGGAGATTACTTTTGTAATAATACCTGCAATTTTTTCCTTACTTTTCTCTCAGGATGAAACATTCAGGTCTGAAGTCATAAAAGGATTTAGGGAGTCCATTTGCACCAGTGAAGACTCACAAGGAAGCCTCTGCCTATGTTTTGCACTTCCTTCGGCAGCACAGCCATTGGCAGCTATGCAATTGACAGAATCACAGAATAGGTAAGGATAGAAGAGACCACAGGAAGTCGTCTGCTCCAAGCTTCCTGCTCAAATCGGGTCATCCTAGAGCACCTGGCACAGGACTGTGGCCAGATGGTTCTTGAATATCTCTGGTGGGGGAGACTCCACAACCTCCCTGGGCAACCTATCCCAGTGCATGGCCACGTGCACAGTAAAGTTCTTCCTCATATTCAGGTGGAACTTCCTGTGTATCCGTTTCTTCTCATTGCCTCTTGTCCTAGTGCTCGGCACCACTGAGCAGAGCCTGGAAATATTGTCTTGACACCCCCTTCAGGTACTAACAGACATTGACGAAGTCCCCTCTCAGCTGTCTCTTCTCAAGGCTGAACAGGACCAGCTCCCTCAGCCTCTCCTCACAAGAGAGATGCTCCAGTCCCCTCATCATCTTCATAGCCCTCTGCTGGACCCACTACAGGAGCTCCACAACTCTCTTGTACTGAGGAGCTCTGCATCAAAGTGGAATTTCTGGGATAGCAGTACCAGAACTTGGGCCCTTGTCCTGGATGCATTGTGAGAGCAGCACTGGAGCTGACAGAAGACTTGCAGGCAGGAGAATCACCTGGCATAATGCAGTTCTATTAGCAGAAGACATAGGGGAGGAGAGCCCTGTTGCAGAGATGTCTTTGTGGGCTTCCACGATCCTCCATTTAGATTGCCATGGGATCTGCAACTCCCTGACCAGGCAACTGCTAGCAAAATGAAAGGAGAGAAAAGTTCTCTAAATTGTTTCCTATTTCTAATGTCGATGCAATCGCCTTGCCTCAGTAGCAAAAGCATTTCACAATAATGCAGTGTACCACATCCAGGGCAAAAGGAGAAGATTTAAAGTTTCTTTTTTCATAAAACCCTCAAATAATGTGAGATAGTTGGCCTGAGTGGCTCTAGAAGTGATTTTAAACTATTAAGATCAAATGGAGGAATGGAACTGAAAGGAACCCTATAGATAGGCTCTAACCTTCCTTCAGTGATCTCACACAACATTTGTAGTGTTTTGAACTGCTAATGTAGTGCCCAAAAATGAGCTTACAGATTACTTCAGAAAATGTGTATGATACAGGCTTCACTGAAGACAATGAAATGGGTAACTTTAACTGTAAGCAACAGTACATTGTTAAAAATATTTAATACTTTAGGAATACTCCTTTAGCTTCCGAATTTTTATCATATGAAAGAATAAGCAATTCTAATGCTCCAGGCCAACATAGTTTCTTCCTATGTTCTAGTGATATTGTACATCCTGTGTCTACAACAGAAATATCTATGTAATCAAATTTTGATTTTAGCATACGATTAATATCCATAAACACAAATACATTTACATTGAAAGAAATGCTGTATTACAGGTCAATAGGTTCAAAAGTCAGACATTCACGCAACTCCTGAATATTGCTGCCACCTTCAGGAAACACGGGATAAAAAAAGACCAAAATATTAATTAGATAAAAAATGGAAAATAAAGTCAAGATTTATGATGCCACTTGGTTGTTATGTTGTAGTTCTGTGAGATTAATTTTCACAGTGGCATATAACGATAATTTTATTATTCTCAATTTCCAATAAAGACCTAAATCTGATGCTAAGAGAGCTGCCTAAGGCCAGTCAGAGCTAGTGACACATGTCCTTGGCTCCTTGAAGTTTCACCAAAAGAAAGTTGTGGATCGAAAAATTATTTTATTGGCATTTGGATATTTATATTGTCATTGAAGCTTATTTTGTCTTTGACTCTTTGAGGTAGTTACTTAGCATTGCAGTATGGATTTTATCACTTCAGTTCCAGTAGTTACTTTTACAACCTCAAGCAGAGCATCTATTGAAAAGTGCGTCATAAAATACAGATGGAAAAATCAGTACGTATATATTCACCAAGTTACATTTTTAATCAATAACATTCCTGATTGCTATTGGACAGGCTGGTTCCAAGTTGGTGCTTTACAATGTTATGCAAGAGTCCTATTGATTTCCTGCCAGTTTCTCACTTTTCAGAAAAAAAGAGATCAGGAACAGCAAAGTAAGATCTTCAGTCTATTTGAAATGTCAGCATCACTGAAGTTTAATTACCAAATAAGCAAACTGACCCAATTAATTTTTTTGATTCCTGTAATTGCTTACATGCATCTCATACCAGCTTAGCTCTCAACAGGAATGTACAAAGTCATCTGATGTAACTTTAGACCTGTCAGGACACTTTACATTTTACCTGTTACGGAACTGATATACATTCTGTTTGCATGTGTTTTAACACAAGACTTCCAAGTGCAGCTGACAGCATAAGTGCTCCAGCCTGCAACCCTCGTGACCATTTACCCCCCAGTTCCTTAGTGTTTGTTTTAACGGAAACATCTAGCCATGGGTTAGTATTTCCCTAGAGTGTACAGGGAGGAAAGGACAGATGGTCTCCAAAATAGAAAATTTCCTTTGGAAATCATTTAAAAAGACTTTCCCATCAACAGTAATATTTTAAGCAGTTTCCTTTTTGATATTTATGATTAGATTATGATCTAATGATGTCTTAAAACATGCTCATTGTTCCTTCAAATTTGGGAAACTGCCATAAATATGATGTGAGAGGGCAACAAATGCCACAGCGTTCATACAAGGGTTGATGAAGTGTCTTCATCTTTTATTTGGAAGCTCAAGAACTGGTTAAGGGATGTCAGAGTGTGCAGAAAGGTGGTACAGACTTCTTGTGCTACTACCAGAACCAGAACTCACACTTATTTCTGCTTTCCTAACTTATTTCTTCCTTTTCCTATCTTAGTCCCAGTTTGGGAAACTCTAAAGTGAGTTACAGAAGCCAACACCTTGGCTCCTTCTGGTCTTGATTTAGCTCTGAAATGGGAGTATAGAAAGTTGCTTTTGTTTTGGTTGAGTTTGTTTTGGTCAAGTGGAGTTTGGCTTCCCTTTTAGTTCTTTGGTATATTATATACTCCTTTGAAAACTGTATCAGTCAAGGAAAGGCTGATAAACTGGAATTTCAATAGATACCGGCTATGTTAAATTATTCAATCAGACAGTAAATGCCAATTCCTTTAGTAGGTTCTATCTACAGAGCTGGTGAAAGTCTTAGCTAAACAGTCTTGGAGAAACTAACAGCTGTACATCACCTACATAAAATCAAAATCTCTCCAGACCTTTGAGAGTCATCCGGAAAAAGAGCTCTCTTGTGGGAAGTTACAATGAAGGAAAAGAGAAAAGTCAGAAAGAGCAGAAAGAGGGGAGAGAAATTATGTCCTTGATGTAATGACATGAGCACCAAGACAAGCTATTTCCACTACTACCATCAGTTGTAAAGAAGATTCCTTTGTTTTTCACAGTTTACTTCTATCTGGTCTGCCACACTGAAGACACTGCAGAAACATTATAAATTTACAGGAATTTGGCATAAACTGGTAATTTAAATTTTGGGATGTGTTCAAGGTATGGGGAGACAACTGTATCAATTAAATTAAACTTCTCTATAATACTTAAATTATTCACATTCCTATGTTTCAAAGTTTGAAACTCTGCTTACCTTATATGCTACACACTCTAAGAATTTGTGTATTTGTTGTTTCCTTTAAGTTTCTAAAATTATAGAAGCCAGCACTGTGACTTTCTAACAAGGATGGGATCTTATGAAGAGTTATTTGTATCTCATGTCTTCCTGGACTGGGGTTAGGAGCCAGGCTTTCCTGTTTGTACAACCAAGAGAGAATATCTGGAATATTTTTAGCAAGGAGAAGGAATTCCTAGTATAAGAGAGAGTGGAATTTCACCACTGTGAACAACTCCACAGTGATTGCAACTTCTCTCATGTGACAGACATCCATCCATGTAAATTCACTGTATTTCAGAGCAATGTTTTTCACTCTGGAGTATCATCCTTGGAGGGTGTCTGCCTGGATGCATCCTAATAATCACGGCCAATGGCATCTGAGCTCTGCCACCTTTGCTCATGAGAAAGAGCTCCAGGTTCCAATGGCTGCAAAACGTGGCTAAAGAAGCTGGATGAAATACAGAAGGTGGGAGAGGGTAGAAAGGAATGGAAGGATTTCAGAAACACCACAGGCATCATGAGGACATCTTTCTGTGATGCCACTACAAGTGGAACTTTTCTTATAAGGTGTTGTGTAAGATAGGTAAGGCTTGTTAAAGTGGAGGTTCTTTAAGTAAGCAAATGCTGAACACTATGTACATTGAGTTTTTTCTATTCCTTATCAGCTAGGAAACTGAGATGCTGTCACTTGAATCAGTGCTTGTGAAGTGATAAAGGAACTAGAAGTATTGCACCACAGCGCCTCTCAGCTGGTATGGGGAAAGAAAAAAAGCAAACCACTTGGTTGCCTGTGAAGGAAGAGCCTAGCATGGATGAGGAATAAACTGCTGTCACTTGTAGCCTATTCCAAACGGTGCACTTAGAAGATGGGGAGAGTGCATGGCCAAGCTAACAGGACTCTGGTTAATTTACTGGAGACCCTTTGCAAGCAGCAGTCAGCAGACAATTTTCCCATCTTTATTTTGTGGATACCTGCAAGCATGGGCCCCTTCAAAGGACTGAGGAGCTCAGTGCTAAAGGTTTCACAGAAATTGTGTTGCAACTGACCAAAATCTAGTTTCTGAGAACTGGCAGTAAGATAGGTTTATGTTTCAATTCCTGAATTACCCCTTTTCGATAGAAATACTGCAGTTTACATTCCTAGTTCTACTGTGCAACTAGATACCCATGCTTAGGTAGAGCTCTATTAACTGAAGGGGCTACAGGTCCAGTTAAAGGAACAAGTCCTTATGGAAGATTAGTGTTACATGGAAGATTAGCATTAAAGGACACATCATCATGGAAGATTAGCTTCCCCCACCATCAGAATCACTAGAAAAATGTAGGAGGAAAGGATAATAATGAACTATGTAACACCCTGCATGCACTGCAGGTCACTGACAAACATTGTTATGAGTACTTACGGTAGCTAGATTCTGATTTATTATAGCTAAACTAATAGAAATTATTTCAAATCAAACTGTTTTTGCTGGGGTTTTTTTGTGTTATGCATTTATTTGTTGGAGAGAAAAAAATACTATTAGTTATTTTTGTAATGTTTCCTTCATCCCAGGAGGGAATGGAGAGTTAAAAACAGGACTGAAAAATTCCTTGCCGTTCATAATTTCATTTATTGAGACAATCTGCTCCCCTGCTGATGTAAATTGGGAATAACGGCATGATTGTATTCCTCTGATTTCAGTGGGAAAGCTGGGGGCCACCACCCCGGGCCGAGCAGAGAGGAGCCTGAAGGGAGAGCGGAGCGTTCCGTGAGCGCGGCCCGCTGACCCTTGCCGCACGCGCGCCCCCGCCGCCGCCGAGCGCGCTCACAGCGCCGCCACCGCGGCAGCGCCACCCCGCGCGGGCGGGGCGCGGGCGGCCGCTGCGGCCTCTCGCGATGTTTCCAGGGCCCGGCGAGACTCGGCGGCGGCGCCGCGGTTGCCAAGGGCCGCGGCCGCCCAAGGTGAATGGCGGCGGCCGGGCAGCGGCGCGGGGTCCGGCCGGGGAGCTGGCCGGGGCCGCCCTAGGGCTGGGCTGGGCGGGACGGGACTGGACTGGGAATGCGGGGCTGTCGGGGCGCGGGGAGCGGGGAGCATGGCGGAGCTGAGCGGGTGCGTGGGGAGAGCGCATCCGAGGTGCCCGGGCTGAGCTCGCCCGCGCTGTCAGCGATAGCTGAGGGAAGCACCTGGGCAGGTTTAGCCTCTCCCAACGCTTGGGAAGAGACCGACTGCTCTCCTCGTGCCAGGGTTGTCCCAGGAATCCCGGCTGCCGCCCAGCACTGGTGCGCAGCCGAAGGACGGGCGGTAAAGCGCGAGAAGGGGTAGGAATTCTGGCCCTGCTGGCATTCTGGGAACTGCTCTCCTTGGTTTGTTGCTAAAACTGCCTGCCTGCTCAGGCGAAGGCTTGTGTAAAGATAAATGCTGGCAACAACAGGCCGCTTCTGAATCCTCCCCTGGGTTGTGGGGCAGGATTTGCATTCTGGGACAGTGCCGGGGCCTTGAAAGAACTGCCCTAACTGGGCTTTGGCTAAAGATGTATTTTAGGGAGAAAACGACTGTTTAAATGTTGCCTGGAAGCTGAGTGGGGGATAAGCCTGCTGGGAAATAACCCCCAAACCAACAACTACCAAAAAAACAAGCACAACAAACCACACACCTTTATGAATGAATGTAAGATACGTATCTTTGTTAGTGGTTACATAAGTCAGGTATGACTTTCCAAGGCAAACTGGAGATGAAGCTGCAATGTTCTCATGACTTCTCTCTATGAATAATTTGAGTGGAGCTTTGTACTGCCAGCCAGTATCTGGATATCTTGTGCTTTTGAAAATCCCTAGTTATACCAAAATACTAGGTGATATTTTTTTTTTTTTTTTTTTTTTTTTTTTTTTTTTTTTTGGTGATTAGGGTATTATCTGATGTGTATATAGACCTAAAAATGCATTGACTTTGGTTAAGTATCTTGAGATTCTATAAGAAAGAAGGCTGCAAATTTAAGATTATTACAAGGGAGTTGGGGTGTTTTGTTTGTTTGCTCTGAATTTACTTTAATGAAATTTCTGGTAAGATGACTGAATTAGTATTGAATTATGTTGGATCAAAATAAAATGTTCGGTAACTCTGCTACTTACAACAGAGAAGTGCTAACTTGATGAACTGTTACCTTTCATAAAAGATATCTCCAGCTAGTGCTGTACAGCTTTTCATTTTTTAAATTTTTTTCTTTGCTTGTTGATGCTGTTTGATTCTTAAACAGTAATTTACTATATTGTCTCTTCCAAGTGTGTGTGTATTTATTCACAGGTGCTTAAAGAGTCCTTAATTTTTTTGACAAAAACGTCAAATATCTCTGAGTAATTTTTCCTTAAATAGGCTATAAATATATAAGCTAGAACTGCCACTGAGGTTTGAAAGTATTCCATGGCATATAAAGATTTTTAAGCCATTAATTAATCAAGATCACAATTGAGCTTTTGTCTTGTTTCACAGCCCTTGAAAATTTAATTGATAGTCTGTCCTCTGGACTTGACAGATGTTTCCAGTTTCTCACTGCTTCTGCTCCTCCCAGTTTTTCCAGCAGTTTCAGTTTAATTTGACAGGACTCTGTCTAGTCACTGCAGTCGATTAGCACAGGGAAATTAAACAGTTCTGATAATTCCACCTGGCGCTTCCAAAAGCTCACAGCACTTGCAGTTGTGGGCACAGCAGTAGCACTGAGTAGAGGGATCCCAAAGTCAGAACTGGGTAGTAACAGTGGATGAGAAGCAGGTGAGGGACTTATAAAATTTTCTTGTCAAGATACAGCCATTATATCTGTAAAACGGTTCCTCCTTTTTGTTTTTTTAGCTTACAGTGTGGTCTTGTGCCTGTATGATGGGCAAGCTCTCAAGCAAGTACAAATAGGAATATTCAGGCTTTTCTTAATGTAATATCTCCTTTAAGAATATTATGCTACAATATCAGGAGTTTTATTGAAACTGATTTGATTGTTTTGTTTTCAGTTTATCTGAAGATAAGCTGTATCAAATATTTCCTGTCTGTGATTGTGTCTTTTGATAGAAAATCCTATTCATAACAGTAAAAAAGTGGCAATGTAAGGGATTTGTGCTTTTCTTAGCATCTTGAGGAAAAACAAAACTGTGAGAGTTTCTTATTCTTCTGTTTGTTTTCTACAGATGTCTCACTTTACAAGTGAAGATGAAGCTCTACTGCAGTCTATGCTTAGACAGTTGCTGCAGAGTGTGAAGGAAAAAATCACTGGAGCCCCATCAGTAGAATGTGCAGAAGAAATTCTCTTGCATTTGGAGGAAACAGATGAGAATTTTCACAAGTAAAAATATTTTTTGCTATTTTTAGTCTTTTAAAGAAATTGGTATGTGTTAAACTGTATTAACAGTTGGGAAAAGTCTACACTTTATATTACTTTGTAAATATGTGTGTATTTATACATAAATAGATATTCCTGTCACTAATCAACTCTCAGGTGATGCTAATTTAAAGAATAAAATTAATGTTGCCATTTTCTTGGTCTGTTTTTTTTTCTCCCTCCACTCTTCCTAATATATTTTTACTGTAGTAGTAATCCATGAGCTGTTAGTGAGAGAGGAATTTACAAAGCTCTGATGCATGTGCACATGGAATGTACTAAATGCACACATGAAAAGGAGCTAGAAGAAGTAGTCACTGAAGGCTCTCAGTACAGTTGACGCCTGCTAGACAAGATAATCTTGTTTTTCGAAATGGAGTACTTGTTCAGAGTGCTATTTGGCTTCCGTATTTGATTGTTCTCTCTGGCCTATATTACTGAACGTGTCTATCTTATCAGGTAGTCATTCTTTTATATTATGTTTAAGTAAAGCAGAAATGTATCCCAGTCACACTTCTGTAAAATCAGACTTGACAATGTGACCTCACTTACATGCAGCCTAGATTTCCGGATCCCACGCTTCTCTTTCCTTTCCATGATGTTATAACTTGATTATATTTTTACTACATGGGAGATTTTTAGTACACATTTTATGACAAGCCAAGAGAATATCAAGCTGAAATGACCTGAAGACATTTAATAAGGAACAGAGCTCTGTGACCTGACTTCTTCTGAGAAAGCTGGTTCCCTGTCAGTTTTTTCAGAAGTGGCACTATTTACAATCTCTTAAATTTACCTAGGTATTGGCATTGCTTTGTCAGTGGTATGAGTTAGGTGAAAGTAAATAAGTGAAATAGAACTAAGGTTTATCTAGCATTTTACTGTAATTTTAAAACTTTGAAACTTCCATGTGTTCTGAAGATTTTTTAAAAGGTATTTTAGGTCAGTTTTAGTTTTTGTTACGAATTATATTGGATTACACTGTTGCTTGTACTCTTGTGAATTTTGAGTAGTAGGTTGCTGGGTGACAAGCATGAGGGTAAAAGAATTTGGTTGTAAACATATGAAAGATGAAAGATACATGTAATTCTGAAAGAAAAAAAATAGAGAAGATTTATACAATAAAGCTCAAAAAAATATTGAAAATATTTCTGTCATTTTTTCTGAGAACTTAATAGAATACCCAGGGTGAGGGAGTAAAGTCTGTAAGGAGTTAAAGCAATGCCTATATAACTTTTTCTTTTACAACAGTGAAACCTTGTCATCCATTACTCTTGTATGTTAGAAAATTGGTGATCCTAAAGATACTTTCTTTTCATGAGAACAGTTTTAATTTACATTTAATGGAAAATCAAGTGATCTTTAAATGCAGAACATGAGGATTACTCTCTGGTGCTGTAATATTTCTGGAGGTATTCTTGTCTTGTTTGTGACCCATGGCAGTACAGACTGGTTTTCGTGGGAAGTCAGAGAGGTCATATGGTCATTTATAAGTGAGGCCATTAAGAAAGTTTCTTCTTAACCCATCCATCCAGATTGCAGGCTCCATTATTAATAGTGTGTGCTTTTGTACTGTCCAATGCTCTAGTTTAGCTCAGCATTTTGAGCAGTACTGTTTCTGTAATTTTACCAGATTTTGAGACCTTACTTTATCCTTTGTTCCCACTTCGATGTAGAAAAGACAAATGCAGGATCCTCAGAAAGCTAATGAAAAGGAAAATTGAATCAAGTACAAAACTTCTGTGCAGTAGTAGACATCAGAATTTTAAACTACATAAGTAGGATGTTTCTGTTACATTAGAGGTGTTTTTAACACCACCCCAAGCGTGAATCCTTTGTAAGCCCTGCCAGATCAGTCTGAATTGATTCTGCTTGTGAAGTAGTACTGTCATTGCTGAAACACATAATTGTTACAAATCATTTCTGAGGTAGAGGAATAATGCAGAAGATAAAGACTAGAACATTAGACATATGTAGTGGTCTGAATAGAGATGTGGCTGCTGTATATTTCAGAGTGAAGGAGTCACTGCGAAAATATATATATATGCTGGAAATGTTGCCCTTATAAAACAAAGGGGAAAAAGTTTCATTAAAGCTTTCATGCAGTGGAGAATTGTGTGCAATTTCACAAATGAAAACAGAAATAAACATGTTTTGCATCTTTCTTGAGGTGTATTTCTGTTACTTTCACTGAGAACAAGAATGGAAAGGTAGGAGAAAAAAATTCTGACACACCTGATAGAACCTGATGGAATCCAGTGAGGAAGTATCTATCATGATACAATTTTGTGTGCTTTGTTGTTTGGTTTTTGGGGTTTTTTACCCAAGTTAACATGAAGTAGTCGCACATCTACATTTGATACAATACAAAATAAAATGATGCATCTACTGTTAATATATGATTACTTTTTTTGTATGTTTCTGTTTGCTTTGTCCTTTATTCAAATCAGAAAACTAGCCAAAAAGAAAAGTTGATTTATTCTGAGCAGTACTCTTTAGCAATTTCTATAGCTAATACAAAGTTGGAGGACCCAGGGAGAGTCTTTAGTTTGAAATCTCCCTCTGATTATTCTATTCTTTTAGCAAGGATCTGTGGGTATCTGATCATTAGTCTGCAAAGGGCTAAATCCTTGACTTTAATGTGTTTGTGTAATCACAGATGGCTGTTTTGTCAATTTGACTGACATCTGTGTACTGACACATAGAATTTTATAAGCCATAGGTATTCTCACATGCTCTAATTTATAAACTGTGTTTTCTGTGTACCTTCTCGTTTTGTATGTATAATGCATAAATAATAATACCAGACAGTTTATACTCTAAGACAGTGCTATATTCAGAGTGCTACAAGGAATGTTTCTTTTGGAATTTGAAATTTCTTGATACTCTTTGGTTTCTACCTACAAAACCTTAACCTTTTTTCTGAGTGGATTTTTACTTCTAGAAGAAGCACAAAGTGGAATTGTGCTATTTGGTAAACTAGCTATTGGTTTTGTTTCTTCTATTTGGTATTGTTTCTTCCTACAATATGCTGATAATGACCATATTGAAGAAAATCAAACTGTAACATGTTATTTCACACTCCTAAAGTTTATTCTATGCAAGTCATAAACTCTTACCTCAGAGTAACAGGTCTCCTGGGAGAGAAGGTAGTGGTTGTTGATACATCATGTTGAAAATGTTTCATGGTGAATTCAAGGAGATGTTACATTTTAATTTTGCTTGTTTCTCGCAGCTATGAGTTTGTGAAATACCTTAGACAGTATGTAAAAAACACTGTGGGACCTGTGATTGAAGAAGAAACAGAAAAATGTACCTCTGCTCAAAATCAGGGTGAAATATCTGGCTATGACACACTTGTCCAACATCTTACTAAGAAGACCTGTGAATCGAAAGAGTGAGTATATACATGCAATTCACATCTGTTTCTTCTTTGTCTTAATCTTTTCTCTTTTCCATAATGTGTTTTGAAAAAGTAAGATCTGAACCAATAACAATTCTGAACCTGTAACCAAAGACAGTGCTAAGCAGTTCAGATAATGCCAGCCTACACTGCAATTTGTCATGCTTTCTCTCACCTTGGAATTAAGGTTGTGAACTATTACATAAAAAGATTGGTAGCAAATATGTGACATTTTGGAGGTATTTAGGATTTTAGCATCAGTGGTCATTTTTATATGCTGCAAAATAAGAAAACAGGAAAACAGATGTTAGGATCACCATTTTTCAGATTATGCTTGTATAATTTTGTTTCAAGGATCAGGACCTTAGGGTTCTTGTGCTCATTAAAATTGGTAGAAGAAACTCCAATGAACTAAATATGTGTCTTATATTTTTAATTTGACGTGTAGGAGGATATTAAAGCACAATATGATAATTTGTATCTTTGATGACTGTAAAATAATTGTATCACTAAGGTAAAAAATAATTTGAAATAAAACATCAACATTTTACAACAGGATGCTTTTCTGAAGCATTTTTTAATCTTGAATTGCTTCCCTGTGGATATTATTTTTCTATTAATGGAAATTAGAAAAACCCTGGTTTTGTTGAAAGAAAATTATTTTGTGTGCATGACCTGTATTCAAGATCTTGAATTGGGATAATGTGTTCACTTCTACTGGTTCTGCTTGAGTTTCATAACAGAAGAAAAATTGGATGTTGAACTACAAGAAACAAAGAGTAACAAGGATGAGAACTGGCTTGTTTTCTCAGGGACAGATCCTCCTTTTCGGTGGACTCACGTTGTTCTTTCTTAAGAAAATCCCAAAATAGAATTATGCTAGTGGTATTTAATTGAATGGTTCTGGAAGGAAAAAAAAGGAGTTTTATTGTAATTTAAAATATCGTTAACTGAAACATGTAAGGTTTCATTGCTCAATTTGGATTTGGATTTAATATTCATTCATTTCTGTAAGTTCAGTGAGTTCAATTTCAATTAGCATTATGTCATATTCAGTTATTCATGATGTAGCGATTTTTTCGTTTTTCTACATAGTGATTTATATGTTCTTTAATATTAAAATCATATTAACTTTGAAGATACAGAGAAATGATGCATGCCTTGAAGAATGTCATGATGATTGTGGTAGAATCTTTGATTAACAAGTTTGAAGAAGATCGGATGCATGATAAGGAGCTGGATAGTAAAGCAAAGAAAGAACGTCAGAGTGGCTATTACACAGACAACTGTTCTGACAGTGACTCCTCCTTCAACCAAGTACGATGGGTTTTCTCTCTATGTTATGAGATAAGCATGATACTGCAAAATTGTTAAGTTTCTGTCAGTGGAGACTGAGAATGGCCCTAGAGAATGATTAATTTTTCCCTTCTTTTTTTATATCCTAAACCCAAATTATTTACTTTTCTTTTGGATTTAAGTACTAAGCTTATACTAGCTACTTTAGGCATCATATGCTGGATGAGATTAATATGATGCCTGTATGCTTCAAAGTACCTATCCAAGTGTGGTATAGAAAAAGATAAGATAATGATAAAAGCAGAACATCATCTAACTTTTGTAATTTTACTGTAGAAGCCAAATAATGTGCAGTTCATTTCCAGACCACCGTAATTTGCTAGATTGCTTGCTGAATAAATTATTATAAAGATTTTTTGAAGATATGGAAAACTTTGAAGTAAAGCAAACAAAATATGTCATGGTAATTTTATTATCTTAAGTTTAACTTTGGGCAAACAGTAGAAAACATTTGGAATGTTGACTTTGTCGTTAAATTAGTATAAATGTTGGAGTCCTAATTATTAAAAATAAACTAGGTATCAGAAAGACTGATGATTTTAATGTTCTGCTGTTCAGTTTAATAAAATATACTAATGATCATTTTATAATGTGTATTACAGAGTTATGCGTTCATGAGTCAAGAACAATTGCAGCTGCTCACAGAAAGGCTTGACCCTATTCAGCCCAAGGAAGTAAGTTTAAAAGCAGAAATGAAATGTTAATACAAATGAATGTTTATGGCATATTGGAGAACAGCCTGTATGTTCTTAAGAGTTCCTGTGTACCTAAGTGGAAACTTGTCTTTGTTGGTTCATATATGTTGGCTTCAGTGCAGAAATTACTCTGCAGTGCAATATTTCATTGTTTGTAACCAATCTGGTTCAAAAACTTGTGTTGCAGAAACTATCTATTTTTTTTTGAGAAGTCTGTGTGCTATAGATCATTCTTAGTTTAAAAAAAAGTTGATTTATGATAAATAAAGTAACTGAACATTATTTGCCCTTTATACATGTCCCTTGTCCTGTTTGATAGCGTCTGTATTGCCCTTCGAGTTTTCCCTGTTGGGAGAGATAGATGTGTGCTGATTTGCCAACAACATCCTGCCAAATGGAAAATACAAAGTCCAAGTTATGTTTGCTGTCATATCCATGGCAGTACTAATTTGTGCCTCTAACCAGCAATCAGCACCAGCTGCTGATATTTTTGAGGCTTGGAGAAATACCAGTTTGAGTGTGCTGTCTTGATAAGACTTGTTGGGGGTTGTCTGGCAGTTGAAAAAGCCATGGTAGGTAGGAACTGGTACAAACATAGTCATGGACTTTTATTAGAAAACCAGATAAAAAGTCTGATGCTATTAAGTGTTATTAAAATGTCCTACAGTTTCTTTCAGTAAGATGAAATAAATTGCTAGAGATTGCAGTTGTCTATGAATAGAAAAAAAAATTACTTGAAATTATTTAGAATGCTGATGAAAATTTCAGCAGTATAACACAATATCCAATATCTGTGTCTACTTTTCCTAGCTGAGAGCTTTAGAGAGCTATATTCCCCAATAACAAAATATTTGATTACAGGCAGAAAGTAGAACATAAACCTTGCATCCAGTATTGAAAACCTATTTAAAATGGTTTTATTGCTTCTTCGAATGCACACATTTTCCCCGCTCAGTGATGCAGTGTTTTGTCTAAATAACCATAAAAAATATAGCAGAAGATAAGTATTTCTTTATTTCTTATCTGTTCTGCAGCCAGGTTCTGTTCCTTCCTTCCTGCCTCCCTCTTCCCTACCCTCCCTCACTCCCTCTGACTTGTAAATTACGTATTTCAGAGGTTGCTGTGAATGGATTTTTGGTGTTTTATCTTTTGCCTGCTTCAGATTCGCCAAGAAGCTTTGCAGACGCTGTGCTTGGCCCCTGCCTCTGATATCCTGAGCTCTGAGAGTTGGCCAAGTCTGCGTAAGCATCTGACGATCTCTCTGGCAGATCCTGATGCAACCTTCAGTGTAAGGGAATGTTTTGTATCTAATTATCAGATGTGTATCCAGAGAAAGGAGTACTGAAGAGATGTAAGAAGTTACATACATATTATAAGTAGTCCAGCAAGGTTCCAAGACATTTTATTATTTGCATATGAATCACATAAACAATTTTTTGAAGTAAAAGAAATACAGGATTCCAGTAAATTTTGGTTTAAAGGACTGCAACAGGCTTTCAATAGGATTTTTAGATACCAAAGTACTCATTTGCATTTCTTTTAATGGCAGTGAAAATGTCTGAATTTCTTTTAGTAAAAACACACGTTAAAAAATGGACATAACTGTTCTGTAAAATAGGTCATGTTAATATTTCCTACTCAAGTCAGGTTTATGCTCCATGATGATGAGAAAGTGATACATAGTAATATCACACAGGCAGTGATGAGGAAAAAAAAATGACAGCTGCTTAAACGGCTTTTAGATTATTTATTATGTCAATTAAACTTCTTTTCTTCTTCTTCAAATTTTAAAGTGATTACCAAATAAATAGGAAAGTTGCTCCAGCTGCTGTCATACATTTCTCTTTCACCTGACTTCTACAATTTCTTTTAAAACAGTGATAATTAGAAGTCACTGATACATAATGGAAAAGTAATGGTCTACTTTGTAACTCAGTGAGGCTTTGCATTGGTGCTGTAGTTCAAGTATTTGAATAAAATTTCCTTTGAACTGTACATTTCTGTAATCAGAAACTATATTTTTATGAAACATGCTTAACATCTGCACAGATGTCTAGATGAATAATATGTAATATTGAGAATAATGTCCCTACATATTCATTATTTTGCAATTATAATACACAGTTAATGACTAATACATTGCTTGCTCTTTCACCCTTAGGAGAAAATCCTTAGATTCTATGCAAAAACCTTTTCTTCTTCTCCATTTAATATGACAAAAGAAGTCTATACAAGTTTAGGTATGTGCATTTAATTACATTTCAGACTTCATGAGTCATGTACTTTTTGAAAAGTTTTATAATGAAGACTGTATAAGAGTCTGTTCTGTCATTGCCATGGAGGTGAATCGTATTTTGTTGTTGAGTTTCTTTTTTTTTTTTAGCAAGACACTTGGAGTTGTACTTTCTTTCTGGAGGATATTCTCTTCATATTTCAGCTGGTCTGGATGTATCTAACTCAGATGTAAATCGTTTACTTAAAAAGGTATGAATGAACTTTCTGTACCTTTTCTATCATTACTGAAACATCATGCATTAATTATTTTTTAATAATTATGTTTTCAGGTTCGCCTTTTAAATGAGTATCAAAAGGAAGCGCCATCTTCCTGGATTCGACATCCAGAAAAGTATGTAATCTTCAAAACCCTGTAACTGTTTCTTAATTTAATAGTTATTGACATAAAATAGGATGCATGTAATTTTAGCAAAGGCTTAATTATATGATGCACAGTGGCTGGTCAGTGACAACAAGGGAAATAAAAGTAGAGGGTGAGAAAAGTCAAATATGGAAGTTGCATAAGAGTAGGCATATTAAGCTGCTTACTTAGCTTTTGGAGTGTTCTAAGTACTTTTGAACAAAATAATAGTTTGGATTCAAGTGTAGCAAGTGTAATATTTAACACTTAACAAAAGATGCAATAACTTAGGAGAATATAGATGCATATTAGTTTTATTTGTGGTATTACAAAGAATTAATACCTGTACTAGATCAAAATAAAGATAATGCTGTTGATATTTATGATCTATCTGAACAAGGTTTTATGAGAAGCTTGTTCCTGAATATTACTGGTGGAAAGACTTCAGTGATATTTTTGTCTTCTGTCCATTTTTTCCTATTTGTGTCATAAGGTACATGGAAGAAGTAGTGGAGAGTACCTTGTCACTTTTGTCAGTAAAACACAAGCCTAATCATCCTGCCTCTCCAGATTTCTTGAGTCCAATGCACTTCTTGGCTCTGCTAGATATCAAAGCAGTGTGGTTTAAGAAGTGGACGGTAAGCAAAAACCCACAACCCAACAAGGCATGATTTATTCATGTCTGACATGTATTTTGGAAAGTTTGGGTTATGACATCGCAGACCTATTGTGTCCTATAACAACCTATACTGAGAAATGTAATTAAGGAAGTACAAGGTCATTTTAGACTTTTATGTCCACTGCTTTCCAATACTACCCTCCACTTCAATTTCTGTTCAGTTACTAGTTTTCATGACATTTCTGAGTATTTTCTGTGCTTTGTGACTTCAGTCCCTTTCGTAGAATTGACTGAACAGCCATCAAAAGATGCAAGTAATTTTTTGGAAGAAGTGATGAGCATGAAAGAACTGTTATTATTGCACATTATTATATTATATTATATTATATTATATTATATTATATTATATTATATTATGACATATTACACACAACTTGCTAACTTCCAGTGGACATTAGAGCTTCTTTCAGACTACCATTTATAAACTTATAATGTAGAATTTACATAGCAATGTCAAAACACTACATTTAGTATTTCAGTGTACTTACTGGTTTTCTGTTTTTTACTGCATGTTCTACTACACTTTTTTCTAATGATGTAGGGTTTTTTTGTCATAAATGTACAAAAGTCTCCGTTGAGTATTATACTGGTTTACTTGAGCTGGAATTCAGTACATTGAATACATACGGTACATGGGATGCCTAATAGAACAGAATCAGGGATAATTTCTACTTTTTTAGTTAAAAAACAGAACATATCTTTGCAGCTGATATTACATCTTCTTTGTCATTTAAGCATGCATATTACAGCAGAAGAGTGGTATTTAGGCTTTTGGAAAGGAAATATAAATCCTTGGTAAGTACTTCTATTAACATGTTTTATTGATTATATATTCAACAGTAGTCTGTAAATAAAATTTATTGAGAGAACGAGGGCTAATGGCTTCAAACTGAACAAGGGTAGATTTAGATTAGATATTAGGAGGAACTTCTTTGCTATGGGAGTGGTGGAACATTGGAAAAGGTTGCCCAGAAAAGTTGTGGATGCCCCATCCACAGAAACGTTCAAGGCCAGGTTGGATGGGGCCCTAAGGAACCTGGTCTAGTGCAAGGTGTCCTTGCCTATGGCAACTAGATGGTTTTTAAGGTCCCTTCCAGACAAGGCCATTCTGTGATTCTGTGAATTACCAACACGAGTTTACTTGCAACTTTTTTTTTGCACATTGTGATTTCGACTATTTTTTTCCTCTTTTTTTCTTGTTGGAGCTATTCCATGTTGTTCAGCTGGAAAAGCCTTTTGGATTTAATTTTTTTTTTTAATTTTTCTTTGCTTAAATGGATCATTGATAAATGCAAAGAAGCATATGGCCAGCTGTGAGTAAGGGGAATTTAGATATTTTATTGCAGGTGTTTACTTGGGATTATAATTTATTGATTTGTTATGTTGCATTCATATTTAGAATTATTTCCAGAAATGCATAAAAATGGAAAATGGTGCATGAAAAAATATCATAAATACTCTGTGCTAAATTTCGATTTTTGACAAAAAGAGGCTACAAAACTGCCATTGTATTCTTTGAAGCATTAAGGGTACAGATTCAGCAAGATAAATCAAACTGGGAAAATATTGTTAGTAATATAGCTGTTAATCCTATCATATATTTTGTACGGGCAGATCTCTTTACTGGGTTGGAGGTTTCATTGTTTTCAATAAGACCAAGGTAGATGTGGGATCTATTCATATAAACAGGACTTGGCTATGTTTTATAAAATCTTGTAATACAAATGATATAAAATGTAAAATATATGGGACTGATAAAACCTTAAGATGGAGAAAAGGACACAGACAACTATAAGAGACCTTTATCTTTTTTTTATCTGTGTGCACAGAACAGAGCATAGAATAAAGCATGATCCATGCAACAAAGAGTTTGTAGTAGAAAGTCCATGAGCAAGGTAGTCTAATCTAATTTATAAGTATAGGGTAAACATCCGATTAAGGTTGGGGTTTTTTTTATTGTGTATGTCTGTATATTTACACTTGCGAATAAATCTTGGCAGCTCCAAGCTCTAATAAATCTAGCTATTCTTCTCAGATCATAAGAAAATAGAAAAAATTAACTCTATCCCAGCTGAAACCAGGACAATGTGCTTTGTGTTTCCTTGCTACAACCATGCTTATAATTTTTAAACTTTTATAAACCTTGATTAGATTATGATGCTATGACACTGATACACCACCAAGAAATGTAATAGCACTGACAGCACCTGGCAACCAAACTTACAGTTTAATAAGTGTATTCAAGACAAAGTTTTTCACATGTGTAAACTTAAAAATCTTCCACACTAATGATGATGGGGCATTCACAGATTGCTGTTGACTTCTCAAAACACTTGCATGTTATGTTCTCTCTATTCTTCTTCATAGATTATCTTTATGTGTATAGAGCTGGTTGTTTGATAATGTAATAACAATGGTGATATATTTTAGTAGCCCTGTTAAATTTTGCCTTCTGTTGGTTAATCCATCCAAAGCACTGAAAAATCAAGTCATGGAAGTGAAGTGGGTATTTAAGTTCTTGTGTTAAAGGACAATACTTGAATACAAGAGAGAATGAGTTTATTGTGAAATATCAGGTACTTTCTTTTTTTGTGCTTTATTCCACAGATTAATGCAGCTGTCCAGCAATGTCTTGATTATTTTGAATTTTGCAAAGCAGCAGTTAATAAAAATTCCAACTTTTCCCAGCAGCACTGTTGTGAGTATCTTTGCATGTCTCGCATTATATGCTCATACATCCACATTCTCTAGGGTTTTGAGCATACTACCTCAAGAGGAACACATTCTATCTATACCATTTATTTCCCAAATGTTGTATGACTGTCTTTCAAGAGAAAAAGAATAGTGGTGGTTAATTACTTCAGCTGTCTTTATCTACAAAATGATCCGCTTGTGTTGCAGGTAGTAGCTAGGTACTGTAAAGTAAACTACAAGAGAAAAGTTCTAATTTCTTGCTTTATTGTTACAGGTGATATGCAGAGTTTTTCTTACACTGGACCAGAATTGCAGTACATCTATTTTGTTCATTCACTGTGCCTCTTAGGAAGATTGTTGATCTATAAGCAAGGCCAGAGTCTCTTTCCTGTACAGCTGAAAAATAAAAAAGGTAAGGGGAGAGTTGAGGAAAATGGAACCTGTTGAGAAATACTGTATCCATACTTGGTATACATTTATATATTTTCACTGCAATATTGTGGATGTTGAAGAACAACACTTTGTTCACCAATTCTGGGCCTGGAAACTTTTGTAAAGGTGGTGTGTGTATATACCTATATATATCTATATATGAGCATCTATGCAGTTTTTTATTCTTTGATGGATGTGGTTGAATGGATCGCTTATGAATTTTACTTTTAGTATAATTATTTCATGTTGAAGGACAGTTGGATCAGTCCTTCAAGTGATTCAGTTTTTCTAGGTGTGAGTAATAGCTTCTGTCAAACCAACTGATGTAATTGGTTGGAAGAGAGACATGTAGGGACCAAAACTGGTGTTCAGGTGTGAAAGAAAAATCAGTATTTCAAGCTAATTGCAAATTGAAAACAAGTGCTGTGAGTTTAACTTATTAATTGCGATAAAATAAAAGTAGAAGAAAAGTTCCGTACCTGTGGAACAGAGGTGTTAATAGGGACACAAGATCTAAGATGGAAAAGCTCTTGGACATCCAAAGAAATCTACATTGTGCAGGGTTGGCAGATGGAAGTGTGTGAGGGCAATTGTAGCATTCCATTGCTTTAGTGTCTATTAATTCAATGTAGAATTCAAAGCATTACTGGATACTAGTTCTGTGACTTGTCTTTTGTCCCTATGGTTAGAGAATCAAGATTTGATAGATCCAGTGAGGGCAGTTGTGAGTAAGAAACATCTACTAACAAAGTGCTTTTGTCGTTTATGCATTACCTGTGTAGCACCCTTCCAGCAGAGATCCAGGAGTGGTGGTTGTTTTGTTCTTTTCCTTACAAATGTAACAATCTTGCCATTTCTCTTCTTAATAGTGTCCTTCTCAGCTTCATAGATGGCAATTTTTTCTCACAAATTGTCTGATTTATTAAGATAATTACATTAAACTTGGAGCAATTGTTCCTATCTTGCATTTTGCTACATTTCTTGGTTTTGTTTCAGACCTGAGAAAGAGTTGTCTGACAGCCTCTCCCTTTTCCAGTAGTTTCACTAAATCTAATAGTAAGGCAATGCTTTTTTTCTATAGCCATGTATATTCGGTATTTTCAAATGTTAGCTGCCATTTGTTACAGTGAAAGACATTGTAAAATTTCAATTGGTTAAATTGATAGCAAGATCAAATCTTACAAGTTAATCATGAAATACCTTAATAGAGTCACAAGGACATGCATGTCCTTTGCTTTATCATTTGTACGTGATTGATTTCCTCTATTCAGCAAAGCATTCTTTACATATATTTACAAAATCCATTTTTTATTTAGAAAATTAAAGTTGTACTTTAATTTGAAAAGTACTTTCCTTTTTTTTTTTTTTAATAGATCATGTATCCGTAACTGATGTGTTGGTATTATTTACTCAGCTTATTTATTACTCTCCAAGTTACCCAAAGACAGCTTTGGCAGCACATTCAGGTAAATGCTCTTTTTTTTCCTTATATGCTAATATATTTAGTTATAATGAGGCATATGATAACTTCTTTTACAATTTTTGTGTCTGTTATTTGTGCAATTTTTCTCTTCCCTTCCGCCCTTCCCCTTTCTTCCTCCCACTTAACAAAATTAATAATAATTCAGAAGCAACTACATAAATTATATAGAGATATTTGTGTAAGTTAAAATATAAATACATATTTCTTGTGTTCACCAGACAATTATTCTCCAGAAAGTCTTGTTATGGAGATCCTGCAAGTTTTTTGTGATCAAACAGGATGTGCTACTGAATGTTTGTATACAGACGCAGTGATAGATGCCCTACTTCACCCTGTTCAAAGTTTGCTGAGTGGCACAGAGGTTTGTAATAATCTTCCAAATGATTTTTACACGTGTAGAATATTGTAATTTTTATGTATTTGCTATGTAGAAGGTTTATTTACTTACATAATATGGTAGCTTCTGTGGTATTTTATACATTAGCTATCATATTGTGCATTGAGTAGTTTAGTCTGTTACTATGATTGGTCTGACATTGAAGTCTTGTGAATAGTAGCAAAAAATTGTGTTGTAGTGAGATTGTTTCCTTGGGGAAAAAACACACTGCTTAATTTTTTTGATTGGTTTTGCCTTTTTTCTGATGTCATTGGGATATTTCTTGGATGAATATTTGCTCTACCTTTTATTTGAAAGGCGACCTACTTTTATTTTTAAATTCAGTTGGCAACTTGGAAGTTAGGTCTTCTCAATAATGAGTATAATAAAATATATAATTCTCCATGGGAAGCTACTATTTTCTGAATTGATAAAAGAAAAAGGGCTGGTGGGTTTTTTAAATTTTATTTTTATATTTTAAACATTTCTATAAGGATTATGAAAATATTGGGAATTAGTGCCCTCTGTGATGAAGATTTCTGTGTGATGACATTTGAACATAGGCTATTAAGCTATTTAAGAATCATCAGAAAGGTGAGCTTCAGGTTCTGCATACCTAAGCCAGACTTGAACAAACAGCTTTCACAAAAGCAATGATTTTTTTTTCCTCTTCCAAATAGGTGTCTATAAACTGTCTTGAAACTGCTTTACTTGATGTAGCTGATATTTTGGCAAGGATTGCTGCTTCAGAAGATGGTCTTTCTCTTCTTCTGTATGGAGAAAATGAAAAAAATGCCAAAGGCAGGTAATAGTGCATTAATGAATGGCATTAGTGAGCACTTCAGTGAATTACATTGCTCTTACGAGACTCATTTTCTCTTCTTTGATGTATCTATAATGTGATACATTTTGGTTTTGTTTGGAGTAAAATACCTGATTATAAATTAAAGTAGTAAGTGTTTTAGAGAATGTATTAGGGAGATATTTATGTGTAGTATGAGGTGAAATGACAATGTAAAGAAATAATTAGGGAGGTTTTTGTGGTTTATTTCTTTTTCTAATTCATGTGAGAGCTTTCCTTTCTCTGAATGTAGTTCCATTATATTCGTATATAGACCAAAGGCCTCTCTTCTTCATTTTTCTTTTTTTTTAGAATAAATAGTAAAATCAACCAAATTTATTGAAAGAATAGATTTAATGTAGTATTCACATTTCAATACATCTAGTAGAAACAGATCTTGTACAAGAAGCTGCCATGTGTAACACTGTACCTAATTTAGAATCTGTGTGTTCCTATGGGTAGAATATAGTTAGCTGATGCTAACACTTGAAACAGCAGTAAAACTGAGATGAGCCTTTGAAAACAGCTAAGCTGCAGGTCATGAAAATGTTTGGAATGTATGTCTTCTAAGTGGAGAAATCTCAGAATTGCCTATGTTTTTAAGGGGGGTGGAAGTAAAAGTTACTTTTTTTGGAGAAAGAGTTGTCCTTGTCATTACGAATCTACAATATTTCAGAAGGATATCTTGGATAGGGAAAAAAACAAGGACAAATTTTACCTTATACTGATATCCTTAACAGTGATAAAGCAGAAACAAAAATGATTGTCTGGTTACTCTTCCCAACTGGACTCCTATAAAACATAGAGTCTGTGTAGTTCATGGTCACGTGGGCTGCGTGGAAAGCAACGGATATACTTTTGCATTGCATAGATATATTTCCCAAAGTAAAATCACTTGTACATTTCTTTTCTTCTGACTGGTATTACAAGATATAATATAGTTTGTCCCTCCATAGTGGGTCATTGTCTCTTTCTGTAGTTTTTTTTCCCCTAAAAATAATTAAGTAAGTTTAGTCAGAGGATCTGCTTTAAGGTTTATTGTTTACTGTAGGACAACATTTAAAAAGTGTTATTTTATTTCTAGTCTTACAGCCGCTCATGTAATTGTTCAGTTCACAAAGAAAGTTCTACATGACGACATTTCTCTTTTATCTGGATCTGAGCTTATGCCAGTTGTTAAAGGAGCTTTCATTTTTGTATGCCGTCAGATGTACAGAACTTGTGAAGGCCTACAGATGCTAATTCCTTATGCCTTGCATGAATCTATTGCAGAGGCCTGGAGAAAGGTAAATCTCGCTTTTGGATGAGGAAAAACCTTACTGTGAGACGTTCAGCTTGTGTAATAGTTGTTCTTACAGGTTGATCATATTTACATAGTGAAGTAGTGCTTGAAAATGTTGTAAAGGTGAAGTTCTGCTTGCAAATTTTACTTCTGAATGTGAACCTTGCTGAAGTTTAATTTGAGTCTTCCATGCCTAAGATTAAAACAGGAACTCTTGATGCATTGGTAGACCTATCATTCATTGTCCTTGATGATAGAAGCCACTTCATGTCATGTTAACTGCTATCCACCACAGATCTTTCCTTCACTCTTCGTTTGGGATATTTTGAAAGAAAAGACTTCTGAGATGTCCTTTAGTAATTTTTAGTTAAATTGGTTTTCTCAGTGGAAGATACAGAGGAAAAAAAAAAGAAGATGCCAAACATTTGTTAAATAATGAGGTGACATTGAAATATTCTCAGGAGACCATAATGAGAAGTGCCAGGCAGGAGTTTTTATCACAGGCAGACTGTTGAAAGCTTTTGATGGGCATTTCCAGTTACTTCCTCTAAAACACCACAGCATTTACACATATACAAAAGACTTCTTTTCACATTAAAATCTCTTATTATGGTATAAAACATAATTTAGACATTGTCTTGACATGTACAAGATATGCAGACTGAATGTGTTGAATAAAAGCAAAGTTTAACTAACAAAAAGTTTCTTCACATCACTTTAGTAGTGAGATGTAAACTGAAGTAGAATCAATATATTCTTGACTTCAAGAATCAACAGGTTACTACAGGAAAGTCAACTCCATCATCTTATTACTTTTTAATTTTTTTTTCTGTCATTGTTCAGTTTTAAGACACGTGAAGTTTATAAAATAATCTACAATTAATTGTGTAGCAAAAATGGTGGAGTATGGTGGACTCTTTCCAAGCAGTAGTGTCAATTTTTTAGTGGATGGACTGATAATTTGTATCCGTTTCTTTTACATGTCTCCTGGAGTTTTAAGACCAATGGAGAAAGTAGTTCTTTCTTTTTCTTGGCAGGTTCTGATGATACAGAATTTATAGATATGATAATAAAAGGGGAACACCAGATCCAATACAACTGACTAGTTTAATAGAAGATTATTTTGTTGATTTAGTACATCACATGTATAAGGCAGTAAAGTAATAACTGCTTACTTTTATTTCAATGGGGTAATTTGCTTTTTATCCTATAAACATAAAAAAACTTAAATGATTAATTTTAAATATTCAGTCTTTCATACCAGTTATTTTCAAATATAATTTAAATTATAAACTAAATCAGATATGAAAACATGTATATATATTTGTTTGTAGCTCTAATCACATCCATACCAATACAGAGAAATTTATATAATTTATAAATAAATAAAATAAAAAGTGGCAGAATTAATAAACAGTATTGTGTTGTTTACTCCAGAGGCTGTTATTTCCATTGCCTGTGACAGAAATTGAGTTCAGAGCTGTATTACAATTTTTCCTTTTTTTTCCTTTTTTTCTTTTAAATGACAGTTTTTGATTTGGGAGTCTCCAGTTGGAAAACAAAGAGGTTTATTTAAGAATTCCAATTTAAAAAAATTAAGTAATAGCTTTAAAATTGTTTATACCCAAACAAGTAAAAAATAAGTTTTTCTGAAAAAAAAATGTAGTGGAATAGTGCATTCTGTGCTAAAGACTAGACTACCGCCTGATCACTGTGGTTTTTTCTTTTGTATATAACAAGAGAATGAACAAAATCTGAAGTTTAAAAATGGTGTATATAAACAGTAGGGAGCTTTTTACTTATTTTTCATTTTACAGACAAGTTGGCTTTCAGAAAGAGTACCTACTCCTGTAACTGATGCAGACTCCATTTCATCAATAAGTCAAGAATCAAAAAACAGGTAACTTGGTACTTAATTTATGCATGTGTATAAGTGTGAACACTGCTACTTTAACCACAGTTGAAACATCTTGTAACCCTATGACTTGGTTGTAGTTTGGTTCCAGCTGGCAAGTAAATACCACACAGCCCCTTGCATCCCAATGAGGCGGGGAGAAGAATCAGGAAAATTATGGGTTGAGATACGAACAGTCTAATAATTGAAACAAAGTAAAATATAGTAATACTAATAATAGTAATACTACTAATGGTAATAATAACATTAATTGTAATGAAAAGGAGAGAGAGAGAAGTAACACACAAGAGAAACTAGTAAGACACAACTCAATTGCTCATCACCCTCTGACCAATGCCCAGCTCATCCCTCAACAGTGATTGGCCATTTCTGGCCAACTCCCTGCAGTTTATGTACTGAGCATGACTTCCCATATTATGGACTTTCCCTTTAGCTGGTTTGTTCCAGCTGTCCTGGCTGTGCTCTTTCATGGCTTCTTGTGCACCTGCTCACTTGCAGAGCATGGGAAACTGGAAAGTTCTTGACTTGGATAAGCACTACTTGGCAACAGCTAAACCATCAGTGTGTTACCAACATTATTCTCATCCTAAACCCAAAACATAGCACATTATACCAGCTACTTAGAGGAAAACACACTCTATCCCAGCCAAACCCAGGACTGTCTTTTTGCCAAAAGGATAGTGGTAGGTAGAGAAGCCATCCTAGCAAAGCTCTCAGTAGAGCTACAAAATTCTTCCTCACCTTTGAGAACTTTCATGGCTTAGAGAGTGGTGTCTAATCTATGTAAAATTGACTTATAGTTTATTCTCTCTGACTAAAGAATTGGGTTTGAGGAAAATGTGAATTGGAAAGCACAGAACAAAATAGCTGTCTGTTTATCTTAGGCCTTTGATGTGGTGCTAATTTAAAATGCTGTTCTACTGAATCATATTTACACCTTCAAAATATTGTGTAGCATGATTGGCAGCATTTTGACTGAAAGCTTAATACATACCAAGTGAAAGGTGTCCTTCCTTTTGTACTGAAACTTAAGGTCCTATTATAGAAGTTTGCATGCATTAAGATGAGAAATACACAAGTATTTGTGAATCTGAAAATTCAGGGCAATGTTGATTTTCCATTTACTGCTCTTCGTATATGAAGCTATTGTGTAAATATAGCACCTTTCTTCATAATTCTGTACTAATTTCTTGCAGGAACCTTTAGCTCCTTAGATGAGTTCCTCATAGTGTTTTTACATTGTGGAGAAATTCGGTGCCTGTTTTGCCAACGTGTAAATGCCATGTTAATATCTTAAGACTGTATAGAGTCAGATTGTAAGTCCTACGTATGTTTAAGGATAGCAAAAGTCTTTTGGGTTGCCCATTACATCATCTTTCTCTTCTGTGTTCCTACCTAACCTTAGTTTTGCCATGCTGAGTTTGAATGTTCACACAAAATACAGTCTAGTATGTTATCTTTTTCCCAAATCCTTTTTTCAAGCTGACATAAACTTATAAATTCGGCATAGAGTCCAGTGAGTAAAGTACTGTTGTTTTTCAAAGCTAGAAATTGTACTTTTTCTTTTCCTGTGCTTTTTTACATATAATTTTTAATTACTATTTTGTTACTCTTGCAGTGTGTTATGGGAAGAGACTTTGTTAGATGCCTTGCTAATTTTTTCTACTACACCCAAAGGACTATTTCTGCTTCATAGTACAGGTGCCATGAATGACTGTGTGAACTTTATGGTTAACAGTTTATCAAAAAAAATCCAGGTAAGCATTGCAGTCTGTACAGTTTACTTTTTACTGTAAGGTTTGAAAAGCTAGAAAAAATGCTGTTTTTCTTTTCTTCTAAGTGCAATTTTTTTTAGACAATGGTGGTAGGTCATGCTGAAATCTAAACATGCTTGAAATATAACCAAAAAATCAGATAATATGCATTTTTAGGACAAGAAAAGTAATGCCACAGGCATCCTACTGAATGTGTACAAAAACATTATAACACTAATGGTTTTATTTGTTCATATAGCATGTCTCAACCACAGTATTTTGTGTTTAAATTTTTAAAAGATACTTGATAAAGATGTTTGGTTTGGAATCTGACCCTGGTAAGTCTGTAGAGGATAATATCTATGAACTGTTCAAGTCTAAACATGAAGTGGATTAAATTCTGTAAACAAGTGTAAGAAAGATCAATATTTAAGAGATCATTTGAGAGTTTCATGCCTTCTGAATAACTAACACTGCACTTTTATACTTCTTATCAACAGACAAATGAATATGAAGACTTTGGTAATAGAATCATTGTTACACAAATGGCAACAACACCAATGGCTGCAGTAGCTCTGCAGAATTCAGGTAAATTGAAGAATAATGTTTTTATGAATAATTACATGCTGTAGTCTTGCATTTTAGAAAAAGACAGTGAGAAAGATGTTTAAAAAAGATCAACTGTGTAAAATAATTACACAGTATTAACAAAGACTCTTAAGTGTCTGTTAATTTCTTCTTGATGGAAATTAATTCTCTCCAGCTTTCAAGTCATTCATTAATCTTGATGCAGAATTTTAGGGTTTGTTTTATTTTTTCTTCTGATATTATGCAAAATCTTTACTTCACTGATTTGGATTTCCAGAAATTTCTTGTGTGTGTATGAAGACATTTGTACTGTTTAAAAATAAGTTTTCAGGTATTTCTTATTGATCTGAAGCTCAGAATTAATAACTGTTGATGTCTGTAATTTGTCTGTACATTTCCATGGTTACTGAGTACTCAAAGGGTGAGGAACTGCAAAGGCCCCAGTGTCATTGGTGCAGTTATACATTAGTGAGATGTAGATGAGATTGTGCTACAAGAATTGTCAATTCAGACAAAGTCCCTGCAGAGTCAATCTCAGATAACCCAACTGTTACCATATTATCAACAGTCTGGGTACTCATTATATTAAAACTAGAATCTCATCAATAAAATAGAGGTAATATCTTAAGTTGCCAAGGAAGTCCATGAGGTACAAAAGTTGCAAATCATCTCTCTGAGTATCTAGAGGTGGCTGGCGTTGACTGAAAGACTGTCAGAAAGGCAGGCAAATTCTGCCAGTCAAGGAAACTGATTGTTAGTTACTATTTATGCCTCTGGGATTTTTTCAAAAAGCAGGCAACAGATCTACTGAGGAGTTACCCATCTGTCCTGTTGTAAGGTTTTCAGCCAAATTGCTTCTTATGGCCCTTTTATGCCCTGTGGCATCAGAGATAAATGATATACCAAAAATAATCAGCATTGATTTTCAACCCTCACAGCTTGTGTAATGTATGTAAAGTTTCTATTAAGCCTATAACGTACATTTGAAGATTTCAGAGTTAGATGGCTCTTTCCTCTTCTATTTAAATATTTAACATTTTAAATTTTAACAATTTAAATTCAGCTAGTAGTGCTTCTCTTAAAGGTTTTTTTTAGTCCTTTTCATTGTGGTATGTTTTAATTTATTAATGAGTTATAGTGAATCTGTATTTTTAGAACCACAGAGACAATAGTAGCTAAGCCTTGATCTGTTACAATTAACTTTTTAAAGAAGGTCAGAAGCTCGTTTACTTAGAAGAAATATAATCCTACTCTAGTGTAACAGTCTTTGGAAACCATTGCTGCAGACTGTAGATGGAACATAAGCAGACTGCTCTAGAAAGGTAATTTTTACTAAAGGGTTGAGAATAACAGGGATAGTAACCCTCACGCAATCTGTGATGTGAAATTTCAGCCTTCAATATAGAGAATTCTGAGAATCTTGGTTAGAATTCTGGTGTAAAATATTTTTAACATGAAACTCATGATTAGAACAAACATTTGTTTTAGGCTTTATAAAGGCGCTTGTAACTGAATTATGGGCTCTTTTGGAGTGTGGAAAAGATGATTTGAGAATAACCCAACCCAAATCTACTCCAGTTGACGCTATTGACCAAAGTTGTCAGAAGGTGAGAAATTATTTAATCTTATGTTTTTGCCTGGAAATAAAGAGTGCCATGGTTCAGACAGGATGATTTTTATTGCAACTATACTTGCTTCTTGGCACATGTGTCAAAATTTGTATAATACACTAGTTAAATGATATCTGATAAAGAATTCTTGTGTTGCATGACAGTTCACAATGCAAAGGATTAGCTGTGAAATAATGAGTAACAATCATGACAAAACTAAGTCTTAAATGCTGGCCATCAGTTTAGGTCCAGATTACTGTAATAAGACCAGGAAGAAGGATGTGTTTTAGAGTATTCTGTCTATAAATTTTAGAATTATGTGGTAATGAATACTGTAATTTTCAAAATTGCTTGTACAATTTGATAGATATTTCAGACACTGCTGCCCTTTTAGATTATATAGATGCTTACCAGGATATGCAGTTTTATTTTAGGCAGGTCTATTTATGTCAAGTTCAGCCTGTAAAGGATAAGAACAAAGTTACTGTAAATGGCAAGTAATTTCTAAAACTTACTTGGTTGTACTTAAGTGATTAATGTTCCCTGTTGTCCCTCTTTTTTTTATTTCTCTAGTCTTTTTTGTTTCTGGTAAACTTGCTCACTTACCCAGCAGTTTTTGAGCTCCTGAGTAAACGAGATATACCAAATAAACCCATGTATTCATTCCGTGAAGTACCCACAGATATAATTGTAAGTATTGTGAAAGAAAAATACTTCTGTTAAGATGTTTCTTCCTGAGAAAATGTTATTGCTATGAAAGACGTAACTTTTTTTCTTATTGAAAGATTTTGAATTTTTCTGCATTTTGTATTATATACAGCATGAGGGCAGTATATGCACATATGACTTCATATTAACCTAAATTTTCATTTTGAAATCTTAAAGATAATATAAAATTTGATGCCTAATTTAAAGATCGTCTTTCTTGAATTATGTTAGAATTGTGTTTTTTCATGGAAAAAAGTAACATGCAGAAACACATTTGTATGTGCATGCAGTTACATACTGGAAAATGTTGGTAAGTACCTATACTTGTGTTTTATACAGCATTGCTCTATCACACTATCTGTGGATTTAAACGGAATAAAAGAAAAAAAAACCAAACCAACAAAATGAAAACACAAAATCCCCATACCTCAGGCAATTTTTTTAATAGGACACATGATTCACACAAAGGAAAAAATCAGTAATGGGAAAGCTACTGATTAAGACACAATTCAGAAAAATAGCTTCACCATTTCTGTATTTAGTATTATTTTGTATTCAATCATCCAACTTAGTCAATTACGGCTTTTTTCTCATCTACAAAGCACAGACAAGTAATTTGTGACCTTGTGTGGCAGTTAAAGTCAGATTTTTTTTCTAATGAGTTAGCACTTTAAATTGCTGTTGTGTTGAAGTGTTTGTTTAGCACAGGCTCTGGATTGGTGATAGTTTAAGTTGTTTAGACGGAGTTTATCATAATAGTGTATGTTATGTTTGGAAGGGATTTTTGAGTGCTTTTTTGCAATACTGTTTTGATGATTTCAGAAGGAAATTGCACGATAAATTTCATTTTTCCAATCTACTCAATGTTAGTGTGTTCACTGATGGATAGCTTCGTTCAGTTACCAAGTTTTTTAAGGCACTGGGAGCAAGGAAGATAGATGTATGCTGAAGATGATAAATATTTGAGAGCATTCAAATTGTGGTAGATTTCAAGAATGATTTTTGTAACTTTTGAAAGCCAGTGTTGTTTTAGCTTTTGAGGCACTTCAGTATTTTTATGACATTCTCTAGTTTCTAGAAATGCCAATACTAGTACAATTGTGCAAAGTTCCCTGAGGAGATAAAGATGTTTTGGATGAGACTTGTCTCACTTAACTGCTGTGCAGCCATGGTTTTGTAAGCCTAGACATCCAAGATTGGATAGAGGTATGTCTAGCTATGTAAGACAGGCATCCAAGGTTATGTAGTTAACAGAAAGGAAATAGTCAGATCCTCTAATGTTAGTTTAACATATAATGGCTGAGTCTAAGTACTCAGAAAACTTCTGAAGTTAAGCAGAGATACAGATTTGTTATAACCACGTCTTTGGGCAGTGATTGCAGAAAGCAAAAGATAAAAGATTTTGGCCAGATGTAACTATAGAAAGCAAAATAAAAGCAATTTCAATGCCACTAGAAGATTTGATTGTGTTCCTTATTTTTTCTCTGTTTCTGAATTGTGTTACATTGCCACAGAATCTGACTTGTTTATGCTAAACTGTATTTGCTAATGCACAGAACTTACTCATTTTTGTATTTCTTGACTACCCAGGATTTAAACATTTTTACCTCCTTTGTATTTTTGTCTGACTAGCTGCATCATTGACTGAACAGATTGTCAGTTGAGCTTTTACTACTTCAAACTGTAGACTAATCAGGTTTTTATTTTGTGCCCTTTGGAAATTTTTTCTTAATATATGCAAGATTTCTCTTTCCTGTGTTTGGCATGTAAAATTATTTTAGAAAATGGAACATATAAATGATGGTTCTTCTCCCTGCCTTCACTCTTTGAGGGTTTCTGCAGTACATATATTCAGGGAAATCTAGTTTAGATAGTACCCTCTAGATCTGTAGCTTTGAAAGACGTTAAAACAGGTAAATTTCTTCAGTGATTCTGGAGAGCCTTAGATGGTTTGTCCTAGGTATTCAAAGTAGATGGCATCTGACCATAATATTTAAGCTGTGCTCTATAGCTGAGCAGTGCAGATCTATCTGCGCATTTTTTGGATGTAATCTTGTGTTAAACCTCATTCATTATCTTCCTTCCTAAAGTCCCAAATCGGAGCTTGGTCTCCTTTCTCAGTAGTCCTCTCACTGTGCCTGCTCTTTGTACACTTTTGCAGCTCCAAGCTTTGATTTATGAATGAGAGGAGGTTGTTACCAGAGAAATATCCCTTATCATTTAACTCTTTGAATGTACAAATATATCAAAAAATCTTAAATCCCATACAAATCGACTGCTTGCATTATCAATTTTATGAACAGCCTTGAGGTACAAGTTGAGTTTTTTAATTGAGAATTTGATTGTGAATGTACTATGTGGAAAAAGCTGTCTCCCCCACAGCCCCAAAAATCTAATAGGAAAAATATGCTTTCATTTTAAATAAGAATGCATTTTATGAAGACAGTTTACTTTGAAAAGCTATAGACTTTTTTTTTTGCTACTGTGAGTTTTACTCAGGAATTTTACTTTTCTCTGTTAAAAACCAGATCTTTAGTTGATTTCATGAAAGTATGGGTCTTAACTTTCCCCTCAAATCTTGTCGAAATGACTCATTGATCTAATTAGGTGAATAATAACTCCCTCTGCTGTCTCTGAAACTGTACTTCTTAAATGTGAAAATAAAACTTTGTATTTAATAGAGATTAAATAAAGCTGATAACGATTTTGTAATCTGTTTCCTCTGACCATAGCACAGCAGTCTGTCTCTGAGATGATAACATCACTGAATGTTTTTGTTCTTTCCTATTTTTTAAATGAAATTATTCCTTCAGAAGCAGTTTGCATATGCAGTGAACCAGAGGAAGATAATTAGATTAGATTTGTGGAAGAAGTGGGAAGCAGCCACAGGTCTGTTACATGAGATGCTCTAAGATAAAAGGTGTAAGCCTCAACATCTGAGCCAAGCCTTGCTAAACTGAGAATAAATGGCTGTGACTTGAAGCATGTACTACTAACCAGTGTGAAAAAGGGTTATTATACTAAAGGATTTGCTGTTCTCTTCATTGAAATAGACATGTACACATTCAAACATACAAAAAAGAGTTTAACTTTTTTTTTGTGGTTTAATACTGAAGAAGAACTAAGATAGTTGCTATGCAAGGATCTTTTTGTATGCTTATATTTTTTAACAGATTTTTTTTTCCTAACCTTCTACATGGTTTCTCTTTGCCGTTGACTTTTGTGTGGAAAACACCTCTTGTTACAGTAATAATTTTGGTGTGTGTTTTAATAATAGCTGTCATTCACTAGTGAATATCCATATGAAACAATGATGTGCATGAATTACAAAAGCATACATTTCTCTTCCTTTGGCAGGATATCATTGACAGGCTTATAATTTTGAACTCAGAAGCTAAAATTCATTCCTTATTCAATTACGAACAATCCCATATATTTGGTCTGAGGTAAGATGCATGTTTTTTTATTCTCTGGTCACGTTAACTAAATAGGATATAACATGCTTGGATGTGTTACTTCTGACAAGATAACATTGTTTGGGTTTTATGATGTATGAAGGTGAAATTCCCCCCCTTTTTAGCATAAGTAGATTAAATGAAAAATGGCCTACAAAATGAGAACAGTTTGAATCTAATCTTATTATCTGTAAATGGATATATTGTAATATGAGAAGCAGTGATAGAAACTGCATGTGATTTTTCCTGTTTGACTGGAAAAAACAAGTTGTACATCCACTGTACACCAAAATACTAAAATAAATTATTTTTACTATGTTTATGTCAGTTTGGCTTATGTAGTCTCCCTGTACTTAAAATTTTTTTCTTAAGTATTTGTTTAATTATCACCAATTTCACAAAAAACTTAGTTTGAGAAGAGTAGCATTTGATTCCAAATATTTCTAGAACCTGAAGGTACACTTAAAAGATGCTCACACTGTTATGCTCATGTTTTGTAATATTCAGCGCCTTATAATTTTAACTTAGACATTAGTTTCTGCATTTTTATTCTGTTTTCCAAGGCTGAATATATAAATCCTTGAATTCACATTTTTGTTATGAACTTATTTTATGCAGTTGAAATAAAAGATCTATTGTGTTGTACTTCATAATATGGCAAACTTTGATAACCTTGTTTGAGCACGATACAGCCCAACTGATTAAGTTTGGAAACACTAGCTTTTTGCAGCCATATTTGTACTTTGATATCACTGTAAAATTATTTCATACTGTGTATGAATAACCATAAGATATCAATTTGTTGATAAGGATGAGCATGGAGGAGATGAACAATGGCAGAGATTGGAACTGGGAGATACATGATTTTGACATAGAAGTTATAAATGCTGCTTTGGAGAAAATCACTAGTTTATATAGGAATGAGAAGTCTTAAGATGAAATTTGAAAAATAAATTATTTTTCTTCATTTACAATTAGGTAGACTCCATAGAAAACTTGAAAGACCTTCCATTGATTTAATTAGGATCAAGAGAAAATGAGATGGTTTACAGCTTAAAATAAAGGGTGGTTGGGCACTGGAACAGGCTCCCCGGAAGGTGGTCTCAGCACCAAGCCTGACAGAGTTCAAAAAAGCATTTGGACAATGCTCTCAGCCTGTGGTGCAATTCTTGGGGTGTCCTGTGCAGGAACACGAGTTGGACTTGATCCTGATGGGGCCCTTCTAAATCAGGATTTACAGTGTTAAGACTTATTTAGATTATTAAGACTTTCAAGAAACTGTAGCCTATATTATCTGAATGTGGGAGGCACACAGTTAAAGTTCTGTGATTTTTCCTGTAAATGCTACTGACTGCAGACATCCATGTTCTGTAAAATGAACCTTGCCTTGTGTAGTTGGTTTCCTCCGTGACCAAATTCCATCAAGAGTTCTAAGTTCAGCAGCAGTTAGATCAAATAATATTAGATGCTTAACAGATCTGAAAATGTGGAAATTAGAGCAAAAGATCTACATTTCACTTTGCTGTTATGTAGAAATAAAATATTTAGGTGTTTGTGATAATTGCAGCATTGAAAAACAGTATGATTTTCTGAAGATTTTGTCTAGAAACATTTCTGCTAGACTCAATACCAGTAGTACAGCCAAACCCACTTTATTTTAATTGTTCACAGATCTATACAGCCATACACTTTATATTTGTACATGTGGGACGCCCAGAGCTGAGTGCTGAACTTCAGATCTGTTTAACTTACAGGTTATACTGTAAGGTCCTGTTTTTATTGTTCAAAACAGTTACATATTTACTTACTTGAATGTTAAACAACTTCTGCAGTTTAGAACCAAATTTTCCTTTAGGTGTATACTGAGCTTCAGTGTCTTAAATTATTTTGGTTATTAGCTGTATAATTGCATATAAAAACTTTTAATACATAGGTATTTCCACAATCTGTTTAATCCAAAATGCACGGATGTATATATTTATGTTTGTAATGTTATTATTGCATTCTCTGGTGGATAGTTTACTTCATTTTGAATAAGTATGAACTCTGAATTATAATTTTGAAGGACAGACTGGTAGAGGCTCTTCTGTCAACTTTCCTTTTCAAGCTTAAGCACTCTGTAAAGTGGTGTGCATGCAGTAGAAATCAAAGGGAAAACACAGGGAAGCTAGATATGGTGTGCATAGCCAATATCTGTTAGTCTTTAAAGAATACTCCCCATGGTGCTTTCCTATAGATGAGGACCTGTGTGGTCAAGGGTGAAACAGTTCCACAGTAAGCTGTAGCTAAGTTCAAATCTGTGCTATCTTTGATTTTCTTCTTTTGTTTTTTTCTTTCTTTTTTTTTTTTTTTAATTTGCTTGTTTGTTTTTGGTTTTGTTTGTTTGGTTTTTTTTATTTTTAAGTTATTGGGAGTGTCTTGGCCTAGGGTGGTTCTTCAGTAATTTCACAGGTAGTGATCTGGTATTCCATTAATTGCACTATTGTGTGTTTCTGTGATGAGATTTATTCATTTGAAGGTCCTTTTAAGCTAATTGGAAAAAAAAAAAAGGTATTATTATCATTATTATTTATTTATTAAAGGAAAACCTTAGGCAAGAAGTAGGAGATAGGAATAGATATGTGCAAGTATATAGACAGTTCCTAATTTGTGTATAGAAAGATTTTCAAACTGTCAGTTCAGCTTTCAGCTTCAAAGCAGATTTACACTTATTTAGAATTGAGAAGTCTCCCAGTTGGCCAATATCAGTTGATAAAAGAACACTGAAGGCTGTCTCAGACACTCTTTTCTACAGCCTGAAAATCTGGATGCACAGGAACTAATGCAGGAATTCTCAGTGGTCTTTCTGTTTTAGAAGGTTCTGAACTTGCCATCAGAGCACAAATCCTAGAGAAAGGAAATTCAAAGCAGTAATTAAAGCAATATTTTTTAACATACTAAACACAGAGTATTTTCTTAATTTAATTATCAGCTTTATTTCTCTGATACAAGTGTACCCATCGATCTGGTTTGAAAAGATACTGCATATGAGAAATAGCAGTTTTCCTAAAATGTAACACTAGAAGTCTTCACCAGCCTCCTTTTAAGGCCAAGCTCTTTGAATCTCTGTAACTTATATTAATAAAGGAATCTTTCAGATTGATGGCTTTATGCCTTATCAAGGCAACTTGTCTAGTATTTCAGTATAGTAAATACATTCATGACTTTTGAGTTTTTACAGCCTGCCAAGAAAATATATGCATAATATATATATTTTCAAAGTCTTTGCCTAGAGCATTATTCAGGCATTTACATATTGCTGTACCCTCTATTCAGAAAATTAGTTTTCTGTGAATGTTAGTGATACCATTTTGTTAGCTGGATTAAAGTGTGGCAGAGTCAAAATTTGTACCTTTGATAATCAGGTTCCTGTCTCTAAACAGTATCAATACCCCAAAATAAATCCAAAGATACTCCATTAGTGTTGGCTTGAGTAAAAAAAAGGAGAAACAACATTACTGGAATATGCATAGACTGTGGGCAGTGGGAGGGGATAAGAGTTGGTTTACTGGCAGCTTTGCAAAAATTCCCTTTACTTAATAGAGTACTTTTATAACACACTGTTCCTGGAATCATTTTGTTTTGTGGATATATGGTAAAATGATAGTAGGGGCATTTGAATACTTTAAAGAGGAAAACGAGACCCTTTCTTTCTTTGGCTATCTTATTTTTTCCCCAGTGGCTTATTTCGACCATAGATCAATAAAACTCCTAAATATTGTGAAGTCAAAAGATCTTTTGTATGTACATTCTGAATCAGAAGAACCTTTGTTAGCTCCCCACTTGTTCACTGAGATGCCTCCTGCTAGTGGGCATCAGGCGACAAGGAAAGCAGCCTGTTCAAGAGTTTGGCTTTCTGCAGGGAAATACCTGGAAAATTCTGAGGGTAAATCCTTTTCCTTCAGACATGCTAATTGTGACTGCTTAATTGTAAAGACACAATGTGCTTTGCCTAGCATTAGACATATATGACGATAACCTATTTTGTAGAAGTGTAATTTGAACTGCAATAAAAATAGATTTATTTTAAGCTTCTGCAAGGCAAGGCTGAAAACACAGTATTTATTACAATGCCCGGTGTGAATAAATGCATTTCTGTTTCTGCGGAATTATAGAAAATTGTAAATATTAGTCTAAGTCATATGTTCATCTGTATCAGCTTCAGGATTGTAAAGCTACTGTCTGCTGCAAATAGGAAAAGAATATTGGCTTGTTATTTTCAGGTTTGTGTAATAAATATTTTGACATTGTTAGGTCACATTTTCTTTGTCATATAAAATATCATGGTAAATATGTTTTTTTATTTATTATCCTAGTTTTCTTGCTTACCAAATGGGTGCAGAAAATTATAAAAATGCATTATATCTATTTTTGTTGCCCCAAAAAACTAGCAGAGAAAATTTAAATGGCTCATACTATACTGCCATCAAAATCAATCAGCATCTTGAAATTTGCCTTTAAAGCAGTACGGAGTAGTCAAAATTTCATCTAAAGCACTCCAGTGAAATCCAGGTGAATGAATTAAATGAAAAGTGATAGGCAAAAGATAACTTTGTGAGTTTAGGAAATACATATAATAAACACCCCTGCATTCTTCTCCATTACTTTTGTCAACTGCATTGTGAAAAGCCCCCTTACATAATTGCATTTTAATAGTGAGGTAGCCTCAGCATATAAAGTAGATTGTTCCTTAGTTGTTCTTGCATTATGTGTGTTGTTAATTAAGAGAATGAGTGATTTTAATGATTACAGCATGCTGTTTATATTTAGTGGCTCTTTCTCTTTATTAAAAAGCATTATGATTAGCAGAACCCAAAGGTGAAAGGGGAAAGGGTCTGGGTTAGCAGTGACTACTAGTGATGAGGATTTGCAACAGGATTATGTGAGAATGCTTCCACATTATCTGTGATCATGTAGTTACACAGTTTATTCAATTTTTTGCTAATTTATATATTAATAGAAGTTTTTTAGGTTTATTAATTTAAAACAAATCATTATTAATAAAATAGATCAGTAGATTCTGTGATCAGATGTCACTTGTTTGTTGACTTTTTTTCTTAGCTGAGGGAGATTAAAGCACTTCACTTCTCAGTCCTCTAGGCTGGCAAGTGATGCTCATGGAGCATTTTTGTTTAGCTAGGGAAACTTTTTACCATTAGCAATGAGATTACATGTCATTTGTCAGTACATTGGGTAGCTGAAGAGGTGTAGCTGCTCTTTTGAAAATCTTTTCATGTGGCAAACATTGTAAGGAATACATTAGTCACTGAGTTTTCTGGGAGAAACATGACTGCCCTAAGGTAGTAGCTTCCAGTGCCCCAGGCACCAAAGGTGTAACTTCTGTATCCAGAAACTCATATTTTTTTCAAAACCATGCACTGCCCTCAGTGGAACAACTAGAAGCCTCAATCCTTTAGCTAGACCAAGTGCAGAGGCATCCTGTATCTGCTCATTGCTAATGCCTTTTGTTCAGTGTGCAAAGGCAGTGCGCAAAGCTTTGCTTGGCTGAAGCTTCCACATGCCCTTTGTGTTCCAACACTGGCTGAGTGGCTTTTGACTTCTTTGGGGGTTTTTTGTTAGCCATAGCCTTTATCTACTGGTCTGGCACTTGATAGTAATTGCCACTCACTGTTTGGATCCACGTTCTCATTGAAGTTTGGGCTCTTATTCAAAGCATAATAAAGAATAAATCAAATTGTTAATGTATGCTCTGATGTTAAATGTTTTGAGGCTGCCCCTGATGATGATGACACTGAAATTGTTTAATGAAAGTTTTGCTTTGGATTTCACTGTTGTTGTACATACTCATTTAGTGACAAGGAGGTCCTGCTACTGCAAAGAAGTTCCAGTCCTTGTTTTATTGCTCTTCAGTTTTTAATATTTATTCCTGAGAGATAAAAGCACCTTACCTTGTCACAACTGAGCTCTCTACAAATACCATGCTGTGTATTTTGCACTGACCTGATTCAGCCATGCCTATAGCTGTAGAAGGCAGTAACTGCAAGCCAAGAGAAAACCTTTTACTAAAGACCAGTTTAGTCTTCTATTTCATCGTCATGTCACTGTCTATAGCATAGATATAAGCATTTTGTGTTTAGCTGGCCATTTTATGCTGCATGCACACATCTGTTACTGAGATTGTAGTATAGTTTACTTTGAGCTGCATTCTTTTTTCTATATGGTGGAAATTTCGTGCTGCTTATGGAATTTTATCTTGTTTCACTGGACTACATATGGACTGGGGTTAAGTTTTTTATAGAACCCCACATGGATGCTGTGTTTTGAATTTGTGAGTAAAAGTAACAAAGCATGTTCCCACTGAAATTGTGCAAGCAACTGCTCAGCTACAGGGCTTTCTTTTTTATTCCCACTCCCCAGAAAGTAGGCTAGGAATGTGCAAGAGGCTGGGAATGAACACAGCTGGAACAACTGACCGGAACTGACCAGAGGAATGTTTTATACCGTGTAACATCCCACTCAGTAATAAAAACTGAAGGGCTTGGAGGTTGGTCTTGCAGGTCTCATTGGTTGTAGACTGGCCAGGCACTGTGTCAAGGGAGTGAGCAGCAGGGTGGGTGCTTAGTTGCTGACTGGTGTCAACCCACCACTGATGGTTACAGCTGCTGTGTTCAAGAACAGTGTCTTGCGTCTTTCACCACCAGCTGAGCATTAGCAGATATCCCTGAAGTGAGGACAGAACATCAGAGTGGCTTTGGAAAGAACATATATTATGACAGTAAGGAAGAACAGTATATGGTGGTGCAGTGGGAACTGCAGGAAAATAGAATTGGATTTACCATAATAAAGGTCCTGTTGAGAGAAACATAGTTTGACGTTGCGAAAAAGAACAAAGGATATATTGCTTTGTGTTCTTAAAAGGAACTCATAGAAAAAATATTGAGAAGTATGTTAATAAGCTATCCTCATTGTATGCGTTTTTAGCAACTCAGAGTAAATCATGGGCAGTTTAATTATATTATTTTCAGGCTAAAAAATTTAGAGAGGCAACATAAAAATTAGCAAGGTTTATTTACTAGCTGACTTATATCCCAAGAAGGACCTTTTTTTCTGTCATAATTAAAGAACTCATTATGATTCCACATACCAAAAGCAGGGGAGATAGTCTGTGGAACAAAATACTAGTTAGAATGCCTTTTTTTTTAGATTAGGGATTTCTGCAGTGAAGTATTAGTTGTGAAATTGTATTGAAGGGATAGAATCCAGGGACCACCTTCCAAGAAAGACAGATAGGGCAGGAAGTGCAGAATTCAGAACAAAACTACTTATTCCTAGCATACTTTCACAACTATGATATGTATTTTGATATTTCTGGATTTCTTTAAAATTACTCTTCTATAAAGGACTGCCTTCAGATAATCTTGTATTTTATATGCATTGCAGTTTGTTCCTGGGTGTATGGTATATCTTATTAGTAGTGATCACAGAATTATATAATCAGAATTGAAAGGGAGGTGGAAGATTGTGTAGTACGACTGCTCTGCTCAAAATGGGTTCAACTACAGAGCATTACTCAAGGCTGTGTCCAGTCTGGTTTAGAATATTGTCATGGCTGGTGATCCTGCAGCGTTTCTGGGCAATTTGTTCCACTGTTTTACCACCGTCACAATATATTAAAATGGAATTTCCTGTCTTTCAATTCATGCCCATTGCATCTAGTCCTTTCACTGGGTATCACTTAGAAGAGGCTGACTCAATTTTCAAACCTTCCTGTTCGATATTTATACACATTGACAGGATTTCCCCTGAGGATCCTCTTCTGTAGGCTGAGCACTCACAGCTCTCTGCTTTTCTCTATGTCAAATGGCCCAAGCCTTAATCATCCTCTTGGCCTCTTGCTGGACCTGCTCCAGTGCATCCCTGTCATGCTGTTACTGGGGAGCCCAGAACTAGACTCAGCATTCCAGGTATGACTTTACCAGTGCCAACAGAGGGGCAGGGTCACCTCCCTCAAAGTGACTTTTGGCAGCACTCTTCATTACTCAGCCCAGGATGGCACTGGCCTTCAAGGGCATGTTTCTGGCTCATGTTCAACCTATTGACCATTGGGACCCCCAGGTCATTGTCTGCAAAGCTGCTTTCTGACTGACTGGCCCCCAGCCTGTGCTGTTGCATTGGGTTCTCCCCAGATACAAGAACTTAATCAAAGCCTGTCTTCCAATTTTCAGCAGTATTCAGGTTGGGAATTCTGTCTTCCGGTTTCCAAAGAAAATTTTAAAATATGTCTCAAAAAGATATGCTTTATCTTGTTGTATTGTGTCTGTAAAAGTTTTATACATTCTCACAAGCATCTGCTTCTTATATATGAGATATTGAGTTGGGGAGTCTGATACAATTCTTATGTTCCGAATGCAATTAAAAGCAAACAAAAAAGAAAAATCTCCATAGCTGTATTCAAGCATGGTTACAAATATATACACTATAAAATGTGGTTTTTTAAAAAAAATTACAAACCTTAGTCTATACATTTATGACATTGGAAGGTAATTAATGGACTATTACATTTAACTAAATACGCCTGTACTTCAATAATAGCATTTTTAAATGTATTTTTCTATATAGGTGAAAATTTCATTTGGATGCCCAAGCAGCAGCTGCTCACATCAGATCTTGCATATTTTGTCATTTATTTTATGACTATTCCATCTACCTAATTTTATTTGCTTATGGTTGTTTTTTGCCCTGCCTTGCCTACCAGAGGAGATGTTATAAAGCATTCTCAGATACCAATCTTCTCCGAACTGGTTTTTAACTGCTGTGATTAGGTCTTTGCCATTTATTGTACTTAACAGAAGAAATTGTCCATCTTCATGATGGTTTCAGTGCTCTTTTCTGTTTTTTTTTCTTCTAAATAATAGTAATAATAAAAGTTATAGTTGAATTGTCATTGCTTCTTCTGTGATTTTGAAAAGTACTGAGAACAAATTGATGTCACAAAATAGATAATGTAAAAGAAATAAAACCTGAAGAATACTGAAACTGAACAGATCAAGTTGTATTAAAAAACAACAGGAAAAAAACCTAAAGAGACATATTCTCATCTTGACTGTTTAATCCTTGGCCACAACTGTATGAATTTGCAGGTGTTAAATTATTGGGAGAATGGCTTATGAATTTTTGCTATTGTCAGTAGAAGCATATTGGGAATTACAGGGAAGAAAATAAGCTTTGACTAACAAACTATTAATTTAAAACAGTGTGTTTTCTAGTTCATATCAAATCTTACGTGAATACAAAATAAAATGCTCATCAGATGTAATTTATGTTTCATTTTATGACTGTGTTAAAACAGGAAATAAACCCAGTAACAAGAATGTTTAGTTACATTTACAGTTTTCCTTGAACTGGAAGCCCTGAATAAAATTATTCTGTTGCGGTCTTAGAACGAATAGATTAGTTAAAAGAAAAAGTAGTATGATTTGGATTGCTTTACTTCAGATTTATATGAAAATATATTGGAGTACTTACCTGTTAATTTGCCCCAAATTTATGAAAGAAAATTGTATATAAGGCACTGTCTTGGGCACTTGTTATTATTAATTTCATTTACCATTCGTGTTTCTCTGAAAAAACCCCAACCCAGCAGATTTTTTGGTTATGTTACACATTAAATCTTTTATTGCTTTTGAACTGTGTTAAATTTGATTATACAGAAGGGCTTAAAAGCCTATTTTCTAAAGGAAAGATATTTTTTTACCTCCCTGCCTTCCTCCCCCTTCAGACAACCTGACTCTGAGTTGCCTTACCAGCCTATTATTGTATAATTTCCTTACATTTCACATGGAGTGTCTTACTAAGCCTGCGTCATTTCTGTCATTCTGTGATGTAAACTCAAAAGCAGACTGAGCTGACCAGTGGGTATTTTCTCTGGTTGTTCAGTGCACACAAAAAAATCTGTTGGGATCCATTCCCTGTTTGATTAAGGTTGTGCCACTTGAGTGGCTAAAAAAGATATAAAAGAGTGCTCCTGACCTAGTAATGTCTGGGTTTTTGTCAGACACTTCAAGTGGGTTTTTTTGTTGTGTATTTCTCCCCTTGCTTTCCATTGCAAGATCTCATAAACACATTCACTCTTGTCTTACTGTGCGTTACTGGAGTCCTGACTGATGTGCTGTCATTTCATTGTGTCCTTCTGCAGGCTGTTGAATGTGCTGTGCTGTGAGCTCAATACCCTTTTACTCTTGGAGACTCAGTATAAAGTGTCACAAGTTTTACTAACTGCTCAAGAGGAAAATGTCACAGAAACTTCAGAAGGACATGGGTAAGAAGTGACTGATGTAAATGTTATTTTAGCCATCAAACTCTTCTTCTGAGCAAACACATGAATGCCTTAGTGGCTTTAAACATACAAATGCTTTCACTTAAGGTGGCTTCTAATGTCCAAGTTTCCTTACATGCAGGTTTGTCAGAAGTTTTAAATTATGAAAAGATAAAATAGACTTCTCTTTCTCCCATGTTCACCCCAAAAATAAAAGAAATAAAAAAGCAATTATTTTACTACTTTTTATTTGTATTACTCTTAAGTTGTTCTTTAAACGAAAAGTGTTCAAAAATTGTGGATGTAAGTATGCCTTTTAATTTATATTGTTTTTTAATGTTATGTATTTAATATAAAATCAGGGTATTGTTTTAATGTTCATGAATTAAAGGCATCATCAGTACTTGGGGATTTTTGTGGGAGAGTGTTTTTGTTGTTATCACTGTTTGGTTTGTAGCTTTGTCAACTCTCCAACAGTTTGACTAAGATACAACTCTCCAGCTTCTATGACTTTCCACTGCTGTCTTCTAAATAAAATTGCACAGCACATCCTTTCAAAAGGAAAAAAGCATTTTTGGGAGAGAAGCAGAAAGTCATTTAGTTACACAATTTTTTTCCTTTCTCACAGAATGCAGTGTTTTAAGTACTTTCCTCTTATTATTTGTTATGTGGGACCATTACAGAATGTAAGTCAAATAGTATGGGTGAAGATAATAGTTATTTACTATTTGAAGATGAAACCTCCTATTTCCCTACTCAGGCAAAACTTCTGTTAAGAAACTTGGTAAATAAAAACTGGATTTTACTGCTTTCAAAAATGTTGTACCTTGGGCCACACAGTGACTTCAGACAGCAAGTTGGCTATGTTTCAACTAATGAATAACTCAGCTTATTTGTGGCAGCAGAAGTATACTGGTAGGCCAAATAAGGAGGAAATTTTGATGGTCCATTAACTGTCACTGTCCTAATTATATAATTTTTATGTGAAATAACAAAACTTGTGATATTTTCTACTCAAAATTTTGAGTCTAGTAATTGCTCAGATGTTTCTAATCAGTAGTAGGTAGGGAAGCACAAAGTTAGAAAAATGCTTGGAGACATCTCAAAATACTTCGTGTTTCTGTTTATTTATGCCTATGTGTATTCCAGCTTGTGCTTTAATTCAAGTATGTTTCTTAAAATATTCTTGCTTATTAAAGTTTTCTGAATTAAACAGTCAGTAAATCAAATCAGTTCTGATTTTTGGAGGTTTTTTGTGTTTTGTTTGGGTTTTTTCCACAGAGTTTTTATAATTGATGGTCTGTCAGTGGAGAGAAACCATGTTCTTGTAAGAATAAATCTGATTGGAGGACCACAGGAAAGGATTTTGCCTTTGAGAGAATTAGATAAGGTTAGAACCTAAGCTGTACCAGTTTCTTTTTCTGTAACTTCTGCCTTCATTAACTTAACATCTTTTTCTGATAATTTGGCATGTGCAAAATTATTTAACATTAAGACATTCAGCTTTATAAACATTAACATTTAGCTTTATAAAGTGTTAACATTTTAAAGAAGTGATAACACTGAGAAAACACATTGTTCCCACTATCTGGGGATTGTCATGTACCTATGTTGTTCAGATGACATGTTTATTTTGTTGCATTTTAATGTTATTTTTAAGAGAATACAGGGGTTTTTTTTTCATTTTTATATTTCTGTGTTTTCTTTACTAGCTTTCCATTTATCTTCATTTTATTTGGTATTTTTTCCATGCTTGAGTTTTCATGTGCAGTATCTAAAACCTCGAGCTTTCATCGATGTTCTAACAATGGACAGTTTGTTAAGCAACTTCTTTAAATGTTCTTCTCACTGGCTGTCAGTCTCATAAAGATGAAATGCAGATTACTGTCAGCACAACAAAGACACCTAGATCAACGTACAAAATTGGAAATACAGTTTAGTAGGTTGTTGGGGATTTTTTTCATAACTTTTTTTAAAACTTGAAATTTTCTTTGTGGTTGAAAAAAGGAACCATAAAATAAAACTGTCAGTGGTATATACACCATAAAAAATTATATTCTCAGATGCTTTTTGGATTCTCATTCCTTTTTTTTGGTTATGGCACATCTCATTGAAAATTGTACTATCAAGCATAATTTTGGTGCATAGGCAGTAATTCTGGGAACTGTACCCTTGTGTATTAATTGAGAAAAAGCTGTTATTTTTTCTGCTAAATTAATTTATTTCTGGTCCTGTTTCTAGGGCAGTGGTCTATATCCTTGGCCAATGTTTTCATCATTCCCTGTGCCAAAGTATTATCTCTCAGAAACTCCTAGGAAAGCTGAATTCAGACAAGGTACATAGAAAGCATGCAAGCAGTGTAGATTTCATGCAAGCATCTTAGTCAATTTTAAAATTTTCTTTTTCCTTCCTCCCTGCACCCTGCTTCCTACCCTCACATCCCACAGATTATAATCTCATTAAGTATTTAAGGTTATTTCAGTGTTAGCTACAATTGTAGCTAAATAAGTTGGTTTGGTTTTGCTTGTCTGGCTTTGTGCAACTGTCAATCTGCAAAGCTCTGTTTGGTAATCTAATTCTTATACAAACTTCAAGATTAACCTCCTGGCTTGTCTCGGGTGGGTGACTCACAAAGTGCATTTATATCATCTCTCTAGTAACTGAAGCAAGACAGTTTGCTTAAACTGCAGAGTTTTTTGTACACTACTTTCGTGATTCACATCCCTGTGTTTACAGAGCTTGGTGGTGTGTGAAATAGGTAGCGTTTAGGATAGTTGGTTTCCACACTGAACATCAATTTGGAATGTGAGCAGACTGAAAAATCCTTTGAAGAACTACCTAGGCACAGCAGTTTAATTCACACAGAGAAACCGTTTTAAGGTTTTAGTTTGCACAGACAATGCAAATGAATGCTTTGGTAAATAAATCATTCATTGTATTTGTTCGTGTTGACTATATCCCTGAGATGAACTTAATGGAAATTATTTGTGAATTTCCTTAGCAGAGACAGATTTACAGAAGTGATAAAAATTCTTCATTAACTGTGGACTATAAAATAGTCTGCTTGTAAATATCTGGGGAAAAAAATTTTAAAAGGTGATTCTGTGCTCTGACCAGAGGAAAGGCCATATAGTTAAAAAGAAGGGAGTTTTCTGTATCTTAGCTTTTGTACTACTGTTCCAGGCTTCCCCAGGCAAGTTTCATAAGACAACAATCAGATAATGGTAAAGTGGGTGTCTTCAAGAAGGCAATAGTATTGCTCTTGGGTTGGAAAAGCATATTGCATTGTTATTATTATTCTCAGAACATGTTCAAAGGATCGCTCTGTTCTCTTGTTCAGAATAATTCTGTTGCTCATCATTACCCAGTGGGTTAGTGAAAGAGATATTACAGTTGTCACTTTTGTGGATGAGAGGAAGTTTCAAAGGTTTGCGAATGAGTTTGATGAAGAATTGAAATAATGGTATCAAAGAAATATTTTAATTTGGAATGGCATTTTTGATGTTAAAGGTAACTGAAGTAAAAGATTATATAGCTGCAAAATTACCAGAACGTTTGTTAGTGGAGTCAAAATATTTTGTGTTTGTTGTTTGAAAATAAAAGTGAAACAAAACACTGAAAGTGTTCTATTTCAGTACTCAGGTTAAAAAAAACCAAAAAAACAAATCACCAAATTGTGAACATATGATTTGCCAGACTGAGGTCTTCAGGATGCGTAAGTTATTTTGAAAGAAAGTATTAGAATAAGTTGATTAAAAATTAAAAGAATGAAATTCATAAATTGCTATTCTAGCACTTGCAAAAAAAGAAATCAGGAGCACGAATAGTAAATGGAGAATATCTGAACTGTATTCTTAAGCACTATGATATGACAGTGATAGAAGTCTTCTTTCATAAGAGAGGTTAAAAATACGATTATGAGATCGATCTATGAGTTACATTTATACAAGATCTTACAACTTCTTTGTTGTGAATATTCAGAATTCATGCTGTGTGTTACTCAGATTGCTTGAAGTTCAGAAAAATACTTGTTAAATTTTCATTCTGCTTTAGTGCAAGGAGATGTACAGGGTTCACACAGATTTTTGACTGGCAAGAGTTCTGCAGCCCTGGTATGAGTGGGAATGATTGGATCAAAGGCCAGCACAATGTCTCTGGTTCCCTGAACGTGTCTTGTGTTCAAATTTCATGCTGTGGTGTTTCATTATGTAACCTGTGAGGTATCATTCCTGTCCTCTTATTTTGGGTGTTTCTATGACATGAATAATTAAGACTAGTAGATTCTTAATACTGTTAAAGAATGCATAGTTTCTTTCGAAAAAGCTGTGACTGTAGGTTTTATTCTATCCTGACCTCTTATTTGTGTCCTCTTTTATTGCTCAAGAGATATGGACACCTCAAGAGAAGCTTACCTTTTCTTTGTACTTTGAAAATGTGTCCTGTATCCATCACATTATTGTGATGTCAGGTGTAAAAACATAAGCTGAGTTGATTTTTTAATATATTTATAAAACAGATACTGGAGATGGATGGTGAGAGTTTAAAAAAAAAAAAGGGTTTACAGATGTGCTTTTGAGCATGATACTGCTGATACTGCTGTTTCTAACCCTCCCTTCAGATGGAGTTGAATGATAGATGCAATAACAGAACATTTTGGATTTAGTGTGGCCAAACAGAGGTCAGAGAACAGGAAGCTTCATTTCCACATCCCTGGACTCCATTTAGCCTATGACTCTATCTGGTATAATGGAAACCATGGATAAAACTAAAAGTAGTTTATAAGGGGTGATTACTTAAAAGTACTTATTTGGACGGAGTTTTCTAGCATGAAAACCCAAAAAATGGATGGGGTTTTTATTCTATAAATTCTTTTGAAGGACAGTACTAAACATGCAACACTGACATCTTTTTGGTTCAGTTTGGGGTGCAAAGAGAGGAGAGCTAATGATCTGTAAGAAAAAGTAGAGCAGTGGTAACTGACAATGTATGGAACGTGTTTCCCAGTACCAAGGCCTGAAGGCTGCATCTAAAATAACTCCTTTTTAGCGCTTGTGCTTTTATTCTGTGCTACTACAGTGATCACAGAAACCGGCACTCACTGACTCACTGAATAAAAAAGGACTCCATTGTAAATTATGCTGGTAAATTTGGTAACTGCACTGGAGTAGTGGAGTATCTCTTCCATTTCATGAGGACACCTTGAGTAAGCAGACTCGCCCAAAAAATGTATTTGTATTTGAGGAAAATTTGTAGTGTGTCAGTGTTTACAAATACCTGTCCTGGTTTTGCAGATGTTAGATATTTGTCTGTGTGGTATATGTGTCTGTAGGAAAGAATTTATGGAAAAATAAATTGGGTTGATTGTATATTAATATGCACTCATCATTTCAGCTAGTAATTAGAGTTTGAAAACTATTGGATAGCAGTATATTAGTGATTCACTGCTGTCAAAGATAATTTATAGTGAAACTTCAAATGATATATGTGGATCATTATTTACATGTGAAAATTAATTATTCCATTTCCACCTATTTACACTGCAGCAAGATACCCTGTTGCTTTTCTTGTTTTAATTGTTCAATTATTATTTCATTAAGGTAACTAGAGGAAGAACAATTAAGTTGTTTTCCAATAGTAATATAGTCCTTTTATATTCAGGATACAACTGTGAAAAGATTTTTTTTTCTTTTTTTTTTTTTTTACTTGTAATGTTAACTATAGTGTAGATTATTAAAAGTTAAGCTCTTTAGCAGTCAATTAAACTTTAATATTCACTCTTCTATTTACACTGAATATGTTTTCCTTTCCTACTCCTAGCTCTGCAGTTATGACAGTTGGTAGTGAGTGTGGCTGAAAAATATTGTCCATAAATGTCCTGCAATGACACATTTCCCTAAAGTTGGGTACTCCACCATTCATTAATCTTACTTTCTTCTGGACTCATACAGTCCAGAATTGGTACCAAAAATCTGTGGTTACTTCTTATCAAAAGTATTTTGATAATTTATCTCAGCCACTGTTCTCTGAGTTCTTTGCTTTATACTTGTAATTTGAATGGAAACGTGCTGCCATGTTTCTGGTTTGGTTTTGTTGAGGGTTTCTTGTCTGTTTGCATGTTTGTTTTGTTTTATTTTCTAAATCTGATTTCAGCCTTTTTTTTTAATACCTGTTACTAGCAAGCTCTAATTTTTTTTCTAAACTTTCTCTGTCCAAGAATCAGCTGTATTATCTTTCCTGTTATCCCTTAAAATGTCACATAAATGTCTTTATCACCTACGTTTCTTTGACTCATCCTTCTTTTTATATTTGTCTTGGTATTCATGTATGAGTCTGTTGCCTTGTGCTTTTAAATCCACTCAATTAAAAAAGGATGAAAGAGTAGTAAGGTCTCTAAGAAATGCACATGAGGTTTCCTAAATTTATATCTCTATATGGATTTGTTTCTATGCACTAGTCAAATAAATTGTAGTAAGGTTATTAATCTCTCAGTTTAGATTTTGAATAAGATACACATGGATTTACAGATCTTAGTTATTAATATAGAAGAACACTTCTACCACAAAGCACTGTCAGATGAGAAAGGACTTGCTGCATTTCTTATGTTTTCTAAAACACTGATGAATTTTTTCAGGTCTTACCTGCTTTAGACGACCTAAACAAGCTAGCTGAAGAATTATTTGAAGAATAATGAAGCAGCATCTTTTAGAAAAGGGAGATCAATTTAAACTTGCAGTTTTGATGTAGTGGTTCAGATTTCATACACACATGTAATGGTAGCATATTTATAGTGCAATTTCATAGCTTCATAAACTAGTAAATGTGGGGGTTTGGGTTTTTTCATGGGATTACACAGAACAACCAATACTAGCACAAAGTAAGTATGAGTAAGAGATAGGATGGCAAAATATAGCCACGTATGAAGAAGGGAGCAGGAGTACAGCAGATTAATTAAATTTACATTAGCTTCTTTTCAATCATGACCATATTTAAAAGCTTACTAGCATCAGTAGAGGAAGGTCTTAGTAATTTTCTTTCTCATCATTTCTCTTCTTCCTATTTTTTTTCTCCTCCTGCTGTTCCCTCACCTTCCATCCTTCATGTCATTCAGCGGGTCTGGTATTTTTTCCAGAAAAACAATAAAATTCAAGTCATTAATTTGGGATAACTAGTGAACTCATTTAGTGACATACCAGAAAAGAGAAGAAATAAAACCAGAACTTCTGTTTTTTGGTGTTGGTGTGTGTTTAGAACACCTGTAGTGGTAGTGTGATAGCCTGCCCTCAGTAACATGTAATATGTATAGCCCAGAACTGTGTGGTTGCTTAGGTTTCATCTATGTGGTAATACTGTTGGGCGGGTTATAGTTGAGTATATATATACTAAACTGTGAAAGTGAGCTGACAATTTTCAGTATCATGAGTTTTTGGTTTTTGTAAGCAATTTTCATTCAAAAAACCCCCCAAGGTTATATCTTTTTTTTTTTTTTTTTTTTGTGCTGTGATGACCGTCTGGCAGAAGTGATAAACCACATTTAATGATAAGTTAAGGCAAGCAAGTGGTTTACCTGGAAGAAAATAAGCTGCAGTAGGTTTCCATAATATGATACCAGTTGCAGTTTGTAATGGATATATTAAATACATGACTGCAGTACAGTATCTTGGTTGCATGGGATTCTGGTAAGCTGACTGATTAAATCTCAGCTTGTAGTCTCTGATCCTTTTCTGCCAAACTGAACTACTGCAATCCTTGAGGAAGTAAAATAACTGTTTAACTTGTACTACAAGGAGTGTTCCTTTGCAGTTTCAGGATTTTCTTCAATACCCACCTGTTATAGAAATAACAAGGGCAGAGAAAGAACTAGAAATCCTTCTGATAATACTGTAAGAGTTAAATCCTTCTTCACATTAAATTTTCATAAGTAAGCTGTTCTAAGCATCACTGCATGTTATTTGGGAAGATACTGAGGACTTATTTATTTGAGGATAACAAAGAAATTTCAGGTTAATTAATTTGGTGTCATTATTAATGATAATAATTAAGTTACTATAATAAGCTTGTTTTGAAATATTATATATTGTATAATAAATTCCAATGACAGGGATACAATTGCTAATTATAAATCATTAAGGTCTTTAGATGAGCTTAAAATAAATTACATGCAAAATCATAATTCTGTTGAAAATATTCTGATCACTTAAAAGAGTAAGATCATTTGAAAATAGTGTTTTGAAATACAAATGCTATATTGAAGTAAAAGTAACAGCAAATATTCTAAATAGCCATAGACTTGCTCAAACAATTGTTGACACTTCAATGAGAAGTCACCTTTCATGGCAGCATTCATTTCTATAGTGTCCAAAATGTAGAAACAGAACAAAGGAGATCTTGCAAGGTATGAAAAATGTTCATTGCCTTAGTGACTACTTAGTAGTAGTGTAGGTTGCAATCCTTTCATATGATGGGAACTGCATGGTCCAACAGCAGAGGGGTTGTACACAGCTGGAGAGAATGCATGTGCATTTGCCTTCTCTCACGTACCATCTTTATTTTTCCCCTCAAGATGGCCAGAAAGTATTTCATAGCAGCATCAAGTACTCTGGGAACCAAGTTACCTGGTAGTTGCCAAGTGCCCTGGCAGCCAGGAGGGCCAGCTATGTTCTGGGGTGCATCAGGCACAGCACTGTCAGCTGGGCACAGATGGGATTTTCCTGCTCTGCTTTGCACTGGGGTGGCCTCACCTCAAGTACTCAGGGCAGTTTCGGGCACCACAACATAAAAAAGACATTAAGCTATTAGAGAGTGTCCAGAGGAGGGCAACGAGAATGGTGAAAGTCTGAAGGGGAAGCCTTATGTGGGGTGGATGAGGTCACTTGGTTTGTTCAGCCTGGAGAAGGGGAGACTGAGGGGAGACCTCACTGTGGTCTTCAACATCCCCATGAGTGGAAGTGGAGGGGCAGGCACCAATCTTCACTCTCGTGACCAATGACAGAGGACTTGAGGAAATGGTAAGCAGCTGAGTCAGGGGAGGTTTAGATTAGATATCAGGAAAAACTATTCATCCAGAGGGTGGTTGGGTACTGGTACAGGCTTCCCAGGGAAGTGGTCATAGCAACAAGCCTTTATGAGTTCGAGAAGCATTTGGACAACACTCTCAGGCACATGGTGTGACTCTTGGGGTGCCCTGCATAGGGCCAGGAGTTGGACTCGATGATCCTTATGGGTCCCTTCCAACTCCACATGATTCTATGATAGAAAAGCAAAAGCCATGCACACAGACAACGCAAAACAAGGAATTAATTCACTGCATCTTGGTGGCAGGCAGGTGTTCAGCCATCTGCAGGAGCGCAGGGCCCCATCACCTGTAATGGTTACTTAGGGAGACAAATGCAATCAGAAAATCAATAAGATTTGAAAAGACCTTAGATATCATTGTGATGCCTTGTTGGGACTACCTAAAAACAGAGACTAGACAAAGCTGAGAGAATAAAAAGCAGTTATATTTATTGGAGGGCCTTCAGGTACATTAGGGCAGACGAAGCCCACCCAGGCTGGACAACACCTAAAATGGACGACAGGGTCATGGGTTTTCATACTTTTATGAGTTTGGTCCATTTGTATATCAGAGGTTAATCTTCCAATTACAGCTTCAGGTAATGAAGTAATTTACCCCAAGTTTGCTCTCCCCCAGCTCACTATTGTTTACATTTCTTGGGGCCTGCAACAGTAAAGTGTCCTTGAGTTTCAGGCCTAGAGAGGAATTGTTTTGTCTGACTAAAATGGGAGAACAGTAGCTAACACTATATATGGATTTTATAGTTATACACTAAAGAATTTCAGAATTCCAAATATATGAAAAATATAAAAGCTAAAATCCTAAGGTCCAACCTTTGACTGAACACCACCATGTCAACTCATCATGTCAACATCATTCAGAATGTTCCTCCCTTTCCTCTTTCTTCTCCACTTTATATACTGAGCTTATCATATGGTGTAAAATATCCCTTTGGTCAGTTTGGGTCACCTGTCCCAGCTGTATCTTCTCCCAATTTCCCACGTACCCTCAGCCTCCTTGCCAGGGTAGCAATATGAAAGCAGAAAATGCCAGACCTGTATAAGCACTACTCAGCAGTAACAAGAACATCTCTAGATCATCAACTCTGTGTTCAGCACAAATCCAAAACATAGCCCCATACCAGCCACTATGAAGAAAATTAATTCTACCCCAGCCAAAATAAGCACGAAACCCCATCAGTAAGTAGAATGAATATTTGTTTTGTATAAAGCAGAATGTCATCAGCTTTAGGACTGCTTCTCCAGTTTGTCTTGGGAAAAGGCATATTTATGTAGTCTTTTCTTATGAGGTCTGCCAAAAATACATGTTGCAATGGAGTTGGAACTACGTGATCTTTAAAGTCCCTTTCAACTCAAAACTATTCTGTCATTGTATGATCATTACAGAATAACATTAATTTTTCATTTCTTCTAGATAAAGATCTTGACAAGCTCTTAACACTCTTAAAAAGCCCAGACAAACCAACCGGGTGGGCAGAAATTTGTAGAAAACAGTTCTGCAAAGTAATGAAAACCAGTCCAGATAGTATCAGTGGATCAAGTGAGTATGACTTAATAAGTTTAACAAAGAAAGCGGGCAAAAGACCACTAGTAAGCAACTCTTCTTCTTATTTTCATTGAGAAGTACATTATCTGTACAAGTAGTCAGTAATTTTGTGTTGATTATGAAAACTATTTCAATGGGATTTTCCCAAGAAAACAAGGTTATGCTTCTATGTCCTATTTCTCTCTTTATGATTGTTATCCCTCTATGTTGTCAGTGAAATTTGACAGAGTAAGAGGGCTCAAATACAAGTCTTTGTTCCAGATCTCTAAAGGGTCCATTACTGAGATACCGAGAAAATGTAAAAGAAAGCTTGAAAGAAAACAGACGTTTCTCAGTGATTGGCGAATGAGTTAATATGGGTTGGGAAATCATGCTAATGGGCAATTTCAGTAAGAAATATCAGAATTAAGCCATACTAAACATCAAAGAACCCACTCATTCAGGTTCTTCCTCATTTTCATATGCATTTTCTAATGAACAGTGTGATCATGCAGGAGCATTGCTATAGTTAAAAAACAAAAGCAGCCAAAGCAAAAACACTTACCATCCATATGACAAAAATCATCAGAAGTCAGACATAATAATTCCCTTGTGACATCATATAAACTTGTGTAGCCTTAAAGAAAGGAGGTGTTCTCAGAAATTGGCTTCCATTCCCATAGGAATTCTGATTATGGTCAGATGGTCAGTATGTAGTCTAACTTGCTGCTTACAGGTGCCCAAGATTTCCCTTTATATTATTTAAATAAGCACTTAATACAACTGGCAGTTGCAAAGCTCTTCAGATGTTCTGTATCTGCTTGGAGATATTTCAGAAGCAGCAAAATATCTGCACCTCTGTGGTTTGAGACAACATCGTGTTCATTGAATCTGCTTTATGAGAAACAGCTATGCTGCTGTGTATCTTTTGCAGCATGCAAAACTCTCCCAGATTTCAGAGGAGTGAGAGGCTTCAGTCCAGATGCCCAGAAATCAAAGCTTTCTCTATAGTTGCAGATGGAGCAGTCTCCAAGGTTTACAGAACAAAGATGCACACTTGTGCTTTCTGTACTGGGCCCATTCTAAGGGGGACTGACATTAACAGGAGTTGAACCAGAACATAGTGAGCAAAGACACTATTAGATTAAAGGACTGTATAGTGTAATGTGTATTGATTTGTTAAAAATATTCTGTGATGTGGTGTCAGGATTACCAGATGCTGAATCTATAGAACCTGCCTGAACTCCATCAAAAAATTCTTGAGCAAAATGAACGGTATCAATATCTCTAATTCACCCTTCCCATGTTGATTACTCTCACATCAACTTGGTCAATACTTTTGTGCTAAATGCTCTGGTAATGCATTGCTTTTGGGATTGTCCTTAGACTGGTGTTTTCTCTGCTAAAGCATCACCTCTGACTGTAGCTTTAAAGTAATTTCTGTGCTCAAACATCAAGATCCAGTTTTGAAAGGCTTTATTGAACTACTAAAAGGACATAAAACCTTCCTTAGCCTTGCATGTCTTTTAATGCATCAGGACTGAAAGTTTGGGATTTTATCTTGTTGCCTAAAAGCGTAACATATTGTTGACAACCAGCTTCTACAGTCTATTGTTCTAGGCACAATAAGCTATGACAAAGACATTCTTGCAGTCATTCCTTCCATACAGGTGCCATGGATTTGTGGATGTTTAGGTGTATAGCTGGTTGTTGTCTTTGGGTCACTTATCAGCTAGAGAACCACAGGGAGAGCCTTTGGTCAGGTTAAGTCTTGGCTTCTTTTGGATTACTCTTTACAGTACTTGTGGTCTCCCTGAAGTGTCTTCAGTACATCTAGATAAGAGCTTCCTGTGTATTGGCATCTAGGCTTTGGCAGGAGAAGAAGCAGGCAAGTCCACTCTGCTGAGCAATAGCTTAGATTTATGTAAAAAATTATTAGTCTGTGTGAATCTAGGCTTAGTATAGTGCATGTTCAAATAGTTCACGTGACTGAGAGATGGGTTTTTTTCCTCTTGAACCAGAATCTCATCTTGATTATTTTAGCCATACCTTTTTCAATTATCTCCTCCTTTTGTCCTTCAGGTATGGAAGAAGGCATTTCTGTTGTTTTCCATTCCATAAACTTCCTTTTTCATCTGTTTGCAGTTAATGTTGTATCAGCAGCTGACTTCTGGGCAGATTCAGCACCCTTATTCCGCTCTCCTTTTGGGAGACTTTAAACCCAAAGTAAAATAAATTAAGGGTGTTGCAGAGATCATGTCAGTTATATGCTCACATTCTTCCTTTCATAATGAGATATTCAGTCTCCAAATCCTGTTAGTTCTTCTCAAGCTTTATATCCATATGTGATGTGGGTAGGGATAGTAAACTCAGCTAAAATTACTTGTTCCATAGGGTCTTTCAGATTTTCCATCACCTTTCTCCCTGAGGATCTGGATTTAGATCGCCAGTATTCTTTAGGGCTTATTAATTTACCTCTAATTTGTTTTTTCTTTATAAAAACCAATCAACCAAGAAAAGAAAAGATAGCAGCTCTTGAAATTGCATGTGAGACCTTACCATAAAACACAGGAATTTTCTTCAGTTTTTACGAGTGAAATGTTTGAAGGAAGCAGAGTGGTTACAGTCAATACAGTGTTCTGGAATCCTTTAATATTTTGTGAGCTCTGCATCATCTGACATAGCTCTACCCAAACATGTTGACAAAAAATACAATGAGCCTTTGAGGCAGTGTCATTGTTTGTTATGTATGTGTGCTGCAGCCTTTAGTAATTGCTGCAAAAATTTGAAATTAACTGCAGAACTTTTCCCATAGGATAAAGAACCCATGACTGTTGTGTTTCAGTTCAGGATAACAAAATGCTGATACTGTATTTGCAAAAGTAGTTTTTAGAATAATACAAAATAGGTGTTTACCTTTTTATGTCCTTGATTTTCCAAGGAAGCTTGTGTCAGAATTCGAGTGGAACAGTGGGTCTTTATGTTACGCAGAAAGAACAATTGCATTTGGTTTGGATTTGAAGGGCTGTTTTTTGAAGAAAATACTTGTATATTGATATAAGATATGCAATGTTCTTCTCTAATGGAAGCACTGTCAGAATTTTTATCTTGTTCTCCTCTTTTCAGAGAAAATGTAGGTTGTTCATTTGTCATTTTAATTTACAATAGTTGAAAGTCGTCCTTGTTGTTGCCATCAAGAATAGAATTGCTAACTCTGTTTTTCATATACTTATTAAACTGAAGTATGGTTGATGGAGTTGAAAATTTCTGACACTACTCTTACAAAAAACTCATCTGTCCAAGATTTTCACTCTTGAATTTCTAACCTCTAACAGAAGTCACAGAATCACAGAATCAGCTGAGTTGGAAGGAAGCGTCAAGGATCATTGAGTCCAACTCCTGGCCCTGCACAGCACCATCTCCAAGAGTCACACCCTGTGCCTGAGAGCAGAACTGCTGTTAAAAGAGTTCTTTGTATTTTCTTTTAAACGCCTCTGAAACATCTGGATCATAGAATATGATCCAGTAACACTAGTTATGTTAGAGGATCTAAAAAAAATCTGATGCTTTTTACATTTTTTGACCTTTTTGGCTTAAAACTTTCAGAGTAGCAATTAGGTTAGTGCTCGTGGTTGTTACCTATTAAAACAGTTTTAACCACATGGTTTTTTTCAAGCAATGTTCTTATGCAGTTTTGAAGCTATTTCAGTTACCTTCCTTTTGTAAACTACTTCTTCAAGGAAAAAGAAAGTCCTGCAGGAATGTAGGTGTTCTGCGAGCATACTGCAGTAATTTAAGAAATTTAAAAACGCTTCCATTTATTTTGTATATAATTACACACACCTAAATAAAAAGTCTCTTTATTTTGTGTGTATTAATTAAATTTGCATGAGATGATTGCCAGACTCTTAAAAACTTCAGTACTAATACAGCCAAGCTACCATAATTTAAGAAAATCAACATTTTCACTGTGTTGGTAGGCCACAACAACTTTACCTGAAAATTTGCGCTTTTACAGCAATACTGACTGTACTGCACAATGAACCTGCCTAAATGTCTTCTGTCTAGTTTTCCAGTTAAATCACTGAACCAGTTTCTCCAGTAGTGTCCAAATGGCAACTAAATGATTTAGTATTAAAAGACAAAAACTTTCTACTTGTCATTTCACATGGACATTCCTTTGGAAAAGACTGTCCTGTGAAAACCCTCTATTTATGTATTAACCAAATGTGGTTTTGATAAATTCTTGTTTGTCTTCCTCTCTCAAACTTCATTAAAATCTTTTCAAAGATCCTGATAGGTACTTAGATAAATACCTTCAAATGGTTGAAATCAATTTAGTGTTTGAGTTTCAAAATATTGCTTAGCAGTTGAGCTGTCACTTCTATTAACTCAAGCACTGAACAGAAGTATTCACCTACTAGGTCAAGCATGTGGATGTCTTATGACAAAAAGGGAAGAAATGTACAATGTTCAACTTGATTGCAAATTTTCTGAATTATGGAATATTTTAATCTTAACATAGTTTCCATTTATTATTCTAGTATGGCGTATTTCAGTAATCACCATACTAATAGTCATACAGTAAATATATAGCTATTTAAAAATTTTAAGTCTAATTTCTGCTTTTTGCAGTCTACAGTTTCAGGAATATACACATTTGCTCATTTTACACAAATATTTGTTATATTGTTTGTGGGCAAAATTCCACTAAACATATTAGTGAAGATAGTGAGTTTTTTTATTCTTCAAAATAGAATAAATTGTCACTCCTCTGTACAGTAAATTGCTTTTTCTAGCCCCATGTGTTTTATTAACCATGTTTAAAGGTAGCTATGTTATATTTAATTAGCAGTCTCTTTTTACTATGAGTGCATCAGATTATAAATTACACATATAGGTTTTTAGTTTTAATTTAATAGTCCTTTGCAACTCAGAATTAATTTTGTTACTGTTGAAGCTGGAACTCTACCTGTAAATTCATGTTTAGCTATTGTAGTGAAACTTCTTTAGCATTACCAAAAATCAACTTTATAAAAACTTTTTTTGGACTTATTCAGTGTAAATTAATTTCTGTAAATGTTTTAGAGAAGTAATCAAGACAAAACTCCCCATGATTTAATGTCGGTATGTTAGCTTAAAATAATTGGAAGAAGAGTTAATTGTCTTTATTATATCTTTTTCTTCATTGTTTTTCTGGCATAACAAGCATCAGTCTGTGGTTTTCTCTTTCTCCTCCTCCTCATTCCTGAAAGAGCTTGCTCAGCTCTTCAACTGCTTGTGTTAGTTTTCCTGTCAGCATGGCTAGCTCAAGAGTTTTCTGGCTTTCTCCACTGCTACCTCCAGGATGTGTTGCTGCTCTGCCTCACTTGTGCTGCTGCAGCTGCTCCTGCCACTGTCCACTTAAACGGTGTAGTGGGACCGGGTATTCCTTATGGTCCCTTACAAGCCAGGCTGTTCTATGATTCTGTGAACTATTCAGTTTAAAACCAGCAAACCCACCTGCACAGTGGATGCATGGAGTTATATGCAAGAATGGGGGAGCAGGAGCTGAAGCTTCGTTGCTATTAAATGGAGATGCTGCCAAGAAAATGGTACCATGGTCTTTAAACAGGAAATCTTACAGGTAGCAGCAGTTGTTACTCTCTAAATACGCTCCCTTGCTTTGCCTTCTTATGAAAAGAAGTATCAGTATGCACATCTGTATGCTTTATATCCTGGTTATCGAGACAACAGCGGCTGTTTTAGGATAGCATTTACTTATAAAAATATGTTCATTGTTGCTATCTTAAATTCTTAATATGGCTTACCTCATATAGGCCTCCTCCATGCAGTTTGTGTAAAGGCTTCTTTGTAAGCTTTGTTTAAACTTGTATGGTGTCATGTGTTCAGTTGCCATAGCCTCAAACTTGCAGAATTGAAGAATCAAGGACAGTTTGGATAGTAATTTGTCACTGAGAGTTCTTGCTAACTTCCTGACTAAATCCTATTAAGATGGGAGATGAGCTTTTCTCCATAGTGAACAGATGTCAGCATCGGACTTATCTATGCAGTATCTGCAGGCTCAAAGTTCCACAGAAGGAAGAAAAACTGAACAACATTATGGTCATCATTAAATACAGAATTTCCCAAATAAAATACTCTTATTGCATAAATCTAAATGAATAATTTTTATCCTGTGATAGCAGAGGTGGTTTTATATCGAGTTTTTTTGAAAACAGTCCTTAAACTTCATGTGCTTTTGTTAGCATAATTTTGGGATGGTGTCAGTTTTTTGTTCTGTGTGGGTTGTTGGATTTATTTGGGGTTGGTGGTTGATTGGTTGGTTGGTTTTGTGGCTTGTGGGTTTTTTTTTCTATTCCTGTCTCCATACACAGACAAATGTGGTAAGATATTATAGTTTAATTATAGTTAATTTTAATTTCTTATTGAAACCATGCAACAAATCCTGAAGTAATCCTTGGAGGATATGAAGATAATATGAGATTCTCTTTCCATTTACACTGAATATATTCTCAATAAAGCTATTAAAATTTAATTTAAGTTAGGAATGGTGTTAGGAATGTAAAAGTGCAGTGCAGGTTTTGAGTTGTTCCCCCATAAAAACATGAATAAATATGCAGGAATTTAAATAGCTTTACTTTCCCATATATTGTCATTTAGTTAGGTGACGTAGTTCCACATTTTGTTCATTGTCTCTAATGTTTTAATGGATTTTTACTTCTTGCAGTTTTGGCAGAATTAATTGAAAAGTTCGTGTCACATCTTTCTGAAAGCCGAATGGATTGTTATTTCAGCACGGGAAGCTATAAAGGTCAGTCTCCTAATAACTTATTGCCATGCAGTCTCTTCATATTTAAATTGTTTTTCTTCTAAATATATCTGTATAATTTTGGAGGTTGTTTAAAATGTTCTTTAAGAGCTCAGAAATTCAATACTTCACTGGTGGGAAATACCTGACTTGGGAGCAGAAGGTGATGTGCTCGAGTGAACAGAACAGATAATTGTTAGTGATGGGATTTCACATTTCTTTGTGTATAATGGAAAGATGGAGATGCAGAACAGGTGAGGGTATGATTCAGAGTATTTGTTGACACCTATTATAATATGATTTGCAAAGCTGATGGCATAAATATTTAAGATGGTGTAAGCAATCATTGCTCCCCTTTTGAAAGCCCCACAAAGGTATACATTTTATAGTGTATTAAAGGATATGTATTAAAGAACTGTTATTGCTGTCAGAGTAATCTGAGTGTTAGTTTTGTACAGATGTCGTGCTTACAGCCAAGAATAAAGGATGAATGATAAAGTTGATTTATTCTGAGTGTAAAGTAATCTGTTTTAATACTTTGAAGCACTGGTAAAATTAGAAAATTTAGAAGCAATGTTAATATCTGCTGGAAATTGCACTTCCATTCTTCGCTGTTTATCCAGGACTCTTCTCTCAGGCTGTAGTTCAGCCATTTAGAGTACTTATTCTATTACTAACTGTGGAGAATCAAGCCTACTTTGGGAAGAGTCTGTTATTTATACTGATATTTTACTCTCCCATTCATAGGATGCAAATATAGTATCCTTGGAGACTTGGGGCTTGCCTTTGAAGCTTCAAAGCATAAAACCCCTTTAGTAATTTTAGAGGCTGTCTTTCTTTTTATGTAGTGGCATTTAGCTTCCAAAAGCTTGCAAACAGAATATCCTTAACTTCATTTGAGTATCTGTCTCTTTGCTTTATGAAGAGAGTTGCTGATGGGAGAGTTACTTCTATCACAACTTTATCTTTTTAAAAGATACTGAAAGCGTTTTGTGTTGTCCTGCATTACTTTTCAACTTCTCATGAGGCCTAATAAGCAATAAAATAATTCCATGTATTTATAAGGCTTGCTAATTACATATTTCTGAGACTTCCTAATTCAAATAATAATTATGATAGTTCCTTTAAAAGCTCAAAAGCTAACTAGAGGAAGAATGAATATCTGACCATGCATCCTCCAAATGGACGCCTTTCCCAGCAAAGACAGCAATCCTGCTCTTCCTTAATCATGATAGCTAAGTGCTTCCATCCAATGTGAAAGATCTCTAAAGAGAAGCAGTATTCACTGTCCACTTAGTCGTCAGGTACATTCATTTTAATCCACTCTTCTCAACCTTTTGGTCGAAGCTGGGATTTAAATCACATTCAGGAAGGTTGAACCTAGATCTTCTATTTAATTATTTCATCATGAACCACTGATTAGATGGAGGTGGCAACAACACTGCATTACTTATCTAAAGTTTATTGTCAACTTTGAAGAAAGACCAAGTTTGCAAATTCTGTGACATTTGCATACATTCAATTAATTATTTAGAATGAAAAATCCCAAAGAATAGATACAGAAACAAAGATAACATAGTAAAAACCTCAGTTCTTGGTTTTCTTGAGCATTACTGATTTTCTTTTAATGATAAACCAACTCAGTCTGCCTGATATTTCTTTTTGTATTTTCTGAATGAGGGGGTTTTTTTTGGTCTTATAAAGGCACTATTGGAAATTAATTCTGGGTAAGTTTGCCTGTTCAGTTATTGGATAAAGGCTCCTACATTTAAAGGGCTGTCTGATGAACAGTTCTCATGTGCAAATGCTTTTGATATTTTATGTGCTTTAATGAAGACAAGCTTGGAAATGGGAGAGTAAGAAGTTTTCTCAGGGATAATCAGTAATCTGGTGGTAAGAGGTAGGCAAAGGACTGGTGGTGTTTTACTGAATTCTTTCCCTGTCAGCAACACCATTCTCCAAGACTCTTCTTGAAGAGGTCTCCAGCCCAGGAAAGCGTTGCTCAGGCAAACAGCACATGTGTCATCAAAGGTTTCTTTTAACTTTTATAGGAAAATAGCTATTAAAACTTCATAGCACCTTTTTCAGATGGATGTAGCAATAAGGGTTGACCAGGGAAGTTAGTTTAGGCCAATAAATTCATGCTGATTGACATGAAACAAAAGTCTGGCTCTAAAATTGAATCTGTGATCATCTTCTACACTAAAACAGTAAAAGGGCATGATTAAGAATTGGTCATATAGCTAAATTCATGCTCATTTCAGGTTCTTTAAATAAACAGTGTGGCCTTCCTATGTTTGTACCAAAGGGACAACAAAACACACTCAAATCTTTGTCAGACCATCTTGGTTTAAAATTAGATTTCTCACTGATTGAATAATGATTGGTCAGGTTTCTGTACATTTCCCACGGTTTTCTGGTAGTCTTTATGAAGCGTTGCAATTTCTTCAAGGAGAATTATTGAATGCCATGTTATTTCACAGTATCTTTTTCATATTCTCCTGTAAGAGCCATCTAACCTAAATCCTAAAACTAGTTACTGTAGAGACATTTTTCTGTATGAAGCAAAGCTGATGAGTTGTTAGAAGGTAACATCTTTCTAGCTCCACATCTAAGTAAACCAAATTGGCAGTTGCATGTGTCCACCATTCTCTTAAATTTGGGTCTGAGGAACTGAAAACCAGTTTCCAATAGTTGTTTAATTTCAATGAAGAAAAGTCACATTTTTCATGAAAGTGGATTCAGTACAGCACATAGACATTCAGCATTTATCATGTTTCTTGAAATGAGAATTTGATTATCTTAAAAAAATGACAGCTTTGTAAACCTGTAGCTAGTTGTAATTAGAATAACAAAGTCATCCATCTGCTGTGGAACCCCTCAGGATTTCAGTCTCTTATAAAACTTGCCAATATGGAAAAATTAAATTAGATTGTGTTGTTACTATTTTCAAGATAAGAGAGAAGGAAAAAATATCTGATAAAACACTATGCAGTTACAATGTTCAATTATAAACAGTAACACAAATCTTACATGAAGTTTACTTTCTGCCAGCAGCAATGATACTGCTGTGATGTGTATTCAGATGACTGAATCTGTGTATTATATGTTAATGAGCTCTGTCTGTCCCCTTTCCTAGAATTAATACTTTCTAGTTTGCTTTTATTTTTTCTTTCTCTTTTATAAACCCCAAAACATTGAAAACCAAATCATTGGTACCTAGCTGTAATAGGTAATAAAATGGCAAGAAACTGAAATTTGCTGTAGTAGTAAAATACCATGCATTATATATTAGGGATATGAAGTTCCTAAAATAGCCTCTTGCTCTTTCTATTAGCAAATTCCAGTTCAGTGCAACAGAAACACTTTGTGGAAATCTTTTAGTTTTCTCAAGGTTTCGACAAACCCATTTATCAGAGAAATTCTACATGTAAAGTTGTCTAATATATTGGTGTCTGTGCTTGATCTCCACCATGAGTTGCAGACTCCCCGAACTTGGGAATGCTGCAATATTTTGTGATCGGCAGGTTTTTTTGGTAGCTCTGCTTTTTCAGATGACCTTGCAGTCAAATCCTTGGTTTCCACTGGACTTTGTCTCTGAAACAGCTCTGCTGTTTACTGCCAAAGGGACAGAACCTCAGGGATTTCAGGTCTTGGCCATAAAACTCAAATGTCATGGTGCATTCCTTCTCCTAGATGAAGCTTAGTTCTCTGACTGAACAAAATCTCATAGGAGCTTTCTACCATTTAATGAGCTCTTAATTTTTTGAAGGGTCAGGTGGGTTGGGTAACAAACTGAGAAATTTTAAAAACCCAGTGGGAAGGTATCAGTATACCTTCAGAAGGAGCTCTTCAGAAGGAGCAGCAAATGAGAAATACAGGATTGCAACCTCAAACTGGGCTGAAAGGGAAGGAGAAGGAAGGGCATTCTTCAATTCTTTCTGCATCATTTGATAAATGCATTTCTTCCAACTGTCCTGCATTTTAAATAAGCTGTTAGCAGGAAGCATTTTACCCATTGCCAGTTAAGGTAACTGGACTGAAAATGTAGTTCATTCTTAATGAAGCTGTTGCCAGAAACTACTTGAGTATTTGTGATGACCATTACATAACAAAGATCTAGATATGAATATTTTAGTCTTGTACTGTTATGACAAGAGTACTGATGACAGATACTTTCAAGAGTCAAGGTGGAATCGCAAATGAGATTACCTAGCTTTGAGAAGCCAGCAGCATTCTCCAGCAATTACTCTTGGATCTTGTTTACATTGTCTCCATTTCCTGTTCAAATCCAGAAAAAGTAATACTTTTATTTGAAAAAAGATTTTTTTTATGGACAATTCTAACAATGAATATGAGGTTCAGACTGTCAGAAGTATTCTAGATGAGTAGCCTGGTGAAGGAGGTGACATCATCAAGAAATAGTAGCAAAGTGACAGAACAGAATCTGGAGAGAAACTCGTAATTTTTACTCTGCCCCAAGTCCAAGTAATGTTTAAAATAGAAAACTTTTGTAAGAACATCAGAATGAGTAAGGATAGTTACTGACAAAATGTAAAAATTAATATTGACTGCTTGGGTATCTGCCAATGGACAGTGTCAGTGTTTGGGTACCTGTTGAAGAGTAAGTGAAAACCTGCTGTTTTGTTAAGAAAAATAATAAATCATAGGCAAAAAATTATGAGTTCCATAATTTCAGTTTATATGGACAAAGCCATGGACTAGAAATCTGATAGCAAAAATACCTATATACTTTTAAGTATTTTGAAGTGTCTATGGGAATTATGCAGGCGGCTCTGGCTGTCATGGGATTTTCAGCTGTTTGCAGAATTTTTACTTACATATTTTCTTTGAATCAAAAATCTTTTTCATCCATAGAAAGAAACCTAAAATTTCTTACCATCACTGAAGTTAAAATTTAGCATCCGTTAGCATATTCCAAAGATTATTTATATAGACATAAAAACATTTGGCCTGGGCACCAGGAAGAGCTAAACCAATAATGTGAGTTGACAGCTTTAGTAATCTTCTTCACTTAAGACAAAAGGGAAGCCAGTGGTTTCTTTGCCGTGGCAGCACTTTAAACAGGGAAATAAATTATATATTATCCAAAGACCATGCAAGTTGCATGAAATATTCTGTAAAGCTGTTTCAGCTTGTCGTCCTGTCATTTCGGATGTGGCCCATTTTCTGACTTAAACACATAAATGCTTTGTCATGGTAAGAGGAAAACTGAGTAAGAAAGCAATCTTTCATATAAATTGCAAAGTTGACTGAAGTCTAGGCTGATCAGAAAGAATACCACAGGACTGTGCATGGCAGTTAACTTACTCTGAAGTGTTTACAGCTATAGACTGAGTTTAATAATAATACATAGTTGCCTTTGGAAATCATGCCTTATGGGAGTCTCTTTTTGTGCTCCTGAATGCTACAAAACATTTTGAAAAGCGCTGCCCATTGAGGTGCTAAGAATTTTTTAAAATTGTAAATCAGTTCCTAGAGAATTCTGATATCCTTCAGGTCACTAGTTTAATTTTTTTTTCCCTTTGAGGCCTTTCCTCCCTGAACTTGTAACTATTTCATCCTTAATACCTTAGTCCCTACTTTTGTGCCAGGAACATAGAGTGTTTACCTACATGAATCGCTAGGGAATCCTTCGGTTTGATTTCTCTGTCCATCTGAGGATATAGAAAAAATACATATAAAGTTGCTGTGTGATCTGCTTAATTAGATTTTTACATTTATCATTTACATGAATATACTTTAACTTCTGCTGCCAGATATATTACTTATATTTTTAACAAATATTGTCAGTTATTAGGGGTTTTCATTTGTTTCATTTCTTGCTGTTTTTTAAGTAGCACTTTCGAAGAAGTAGATTAAAGGTTTATTCCCTCAGCTTTTTAACTCATAATATTATTAGACTGAATTTTTTTTCTGCGGTATAGTGATACATGTACCTGATAGGGAACATGCTCATTTAAAATTTAATTTAGAATTTAAAATTTTAAGGAAATGCTGCAGCAGTGGTTGCTTTAAAATATTGTTTATTAATTTTTCTATCTTGGATTTTTACTTCAAACAACTGCAGAAAATGGAGTATATTTTACTGTGTGAAAAAAGCATAGAAATACAGGATTTTTTAAATCCATCAGTTATAAAATTTTCTGTGATGCATATCAAAATAGAATTTTTGTTTAAAAAGTTAGAATTACTGCTAGGAGAGTTTAAGGCTTCTGGAATGGAAAAAGGTGCATCAGAATATGCTGCCTTGTCTGATTTCAAGGCCAGAAAGGATAAAGTTCTGCTAAGATATGGGGCTGAAATAGATATAACTTGCTGTAAATCTAATGATAACCATCATGATAACCATACTAACCATAAAGATGTCCTTATAAAGAGGGTGATTTTCATTTAAAAAATATATGAAGAATGCAGGTTCTTTATGTATCCTTTCCAAACACTACCAAATTAATTTTGAATAGGAAACAATTCTCCAAAATTGGTATGCATACACAGAAGGAGCTTTACATTAGTATTCAGTTCAAATCATATTTCTTGTGATACTTTATTTAATTTATTTTCTTTTGTTTTAGCCATGGATGCAGATGTGAAGAAAGAAAACCTTTCATCTGTGCAGAAGCTTGGTGTTGAAATGACAGTCAGGTACATCGTATTGAAATATTTCCCTAGAGTATTTCTAGGATTTGTTTGATTTTCATGGAATGACTTTAATGATACTTAATCCATCAACTCGTTGCTTTATACCATTTAAATCTAAGATAAACTTTAGGAAAATGAATTCTAATTGGAATTGAAAAAGGTATTAGTACATAATTTAATTATCTTTACAGTTTATGTATGTTATTATCCTCTATTTTTGTAAAGACTAACTGTAACGTGCTAGTAAGATTTACCATAAAATGGCATTATCCTGAATTATGTGTCTTTTTTTTCCTCACATTACTTCTCTAAATGGTTCTGTTTAGCTAAGCTTAGTTATGTGCCATTTAAACATTTTATTTGGCTGGTAATTTGCAGAGCTGTGACGAAGGAAAAGCTAAGATTTCTGTACTTCCACAGATTGCTATCTTTAGCATTAATGTTTGAATTCTGATTATAATAATTACACGTACAATATACTTATGTCACATTCTAAATATTGTACGTGAAGAAACTGAGTCGTGTGTTAGAGTATTTGCTCCTCCCCACCACAGTCTCTAAAACTGAACTAAAGGGAATTTGGGTGAGGATTTGTAGCAATGAGCAGCAGATGTTTGCTGTGTATCCTTTCTAGGTGGAGCATAGAAGGTTTTATTTAATCATTTATGGGTATACCTACAGCATAGTTTTAGTGATGAAGAACGTTATGACAGCTTAACTTCTATGGGCTTATTAAATATGAGTTCTTCCTTTTTAGGAATTAAAAAAATATTTAATCTTTAAACAGTTTTGCTTTTTAACTTTTTGAAATAGATATGGAAAATATTTAAACTTGCTAAAAGAAGATGCTGAAAATGGGCTGTGCTTTGTGTTAATGAATTGTGAGGAGTTTCTGAAACAACAGCAAAGAACTGTGGTATCTTCACTTTGTATCCTTTCCTGATCTTATAAATTACATAGCCTAAAAATTTCAGTGGAATTTGAACTCTTGGTTTTCACTTCTAATAGAGGTGTAGGTGCGTAATACTTATGGAAAGAAAAAGATTTTTAAAAGCTGCACTTTTACTTTGAAATTTTATTAAGTTCAATGCATACTCCATGCACTCAAGAAAATGTTCAGCCTTTTGTTCCTATACTTTGTTAGAAGTGCAAATCTCATTCACTTTTGTCATCAACTGTTTTGGAGTGGGATCACATCTTTGAATGTGAGAAAGAGCCTGCAGCAATGTACCTTTGAACATTAATGAGTATTTGTGGTACTCCCACATACCAGCACTGCTAATGATACTGCCCATGTAGTGGTAAGAGTGATAAGTGGATGTAGTCTGATCAACAGGAGTGCTCAGACTTTTGACTCTTTTAGATCTACTGTGGAACTTCTTGTAAAGAAAAAATTAAAACAGATAATAGCTTTCCAAAAAGCTTTTCTATGTTCGTTTCTGTTACATTTGCATACCATTATTAAATTATACTTCAGGTCTATTAGTCAGAATGTGCTTAATCTCATTGTTAAGGCTTTTAATTATTTTTTACTCATTTCTTTTACTTTGTTTTTTTTCCCATAATTTTAACAACTGTTTTGTTCCCCACAATTCTCCTTTCTTGCACTTTATACGCACGCTTGTTTTGGTGCAGGTTTTTAGGTTTTTTTTTTTTGCATTTACTTGCTGTTTGTTTTCTTTTATTGGTTTAGTTTGAGTACTTACAGACTGAAAAAAATTAGTATATGGGGAAAACAGCTTAAATTGTTTCTCTTAGTTCTGTTTGAGAGACAACTGTGCCTTGATGCTGCCTTCTGTGCAGCTCTGTTCCCCTAGGCCATGTCTAACAACCCAGCTCCTGGCTCTGTCTGCATGGGCCTGGGAAGGAGGAAAGTTGTGGTTGCTGCAGGAGAGTGAGGAGGAGATCTCTGTCCAAGTTCCTTAACCTTCCCATTCAGGCTGCTTGCAGGAGCACTATGCTGGCTATGACTGGTTTGCATCTTCCATCTTCCTTATAATGTCAGGGGACAGGGAGAAGACAGTGACGTTTCTTCAGCAATTTTCACGTCTTCTTGTTTCAGCATTTCTCTGGCTACCAAGACTGCATTTATCTGTAAGAATTTACAACCTGATTCTTTCTGAAAGGCTACTTTGAAAGTTTACAAATGAGACTTGATTAATTTCCTTAGTTTTGTTTTTCCTTTTTTTTTCCTAATGCATTAGATTTTCCTTAAGGCCCCCTAACTAAATACATGGCTCTGAAAAATTCACTTGGAAAAATGTAGATATGACGTTTGCTCACATTTTTGTTTAAAAGGAGAGAAGTAGCAGATGGACTGATATTGAAGATTATGGTAATGAATTTTAAAGCTGGCAGTAAAACAAGCTTTGTTAGTGGCACTAAATTCTGTGTGAAGGCTGTGATACTGCTGAATGACCTTTTTTTTAATTATTAGAGTCCAGCAGAGAGCAAGTTCATCCATTTGACTTTTTTTTTTAGTAAAAGCTTTGAAATTTACTTAATACATTAAAGTATATTTAGTAAATTTAAAAAATATTACTGCACAAATACTTTATGATTGACAATTTTAAATAGTAAGTATTCTGGATTGAGGTTGTAAAATAGGAAACATCATTTCTATCTTTCATTGTGGGTGTTTAAAATAAAACCCTTTGTACATTGTCATGTTGTCTTGAATGTTTTGAACGTAAACCTTAAACTGTAGTCTCTACCAGAGAACTCTGGGGTGTAGGAAGCACAGATTAGATTCTGTACTTCTGCATGCAGGCTTCTGTAGTAATACCAAGTGATCTGTTTTGTCACCAGAAGTGATGATGGTATTGGTCCATTCAGCACTGAGTCTGGCCTGAGGTTGTTACAGCATAGTGAAATTTGTGCTGAAATTTGCTCCATTGTGCGAGTGCTGAAAAACTACTGGTGCCAAGGATTCATTAACTGGCATTGATATCCAGAACCTTCCATAGTGATAAAACCTCTGCTCCTTTTGCTGCACAAAGTAGAATTTCACTCACGTGTTTCACACATACTACAAAGATACCTGCACACAGAAAACAACTTCAAATATCATGGAAGTTCCACTCCACCATTAAATGGGGGGAAAAAATCCAACAGAAATCAGTCTTTTTTTTCCCTTCTCTTCTCTTGTTTAATATATAGCAACAGTTTCTCCATCCCTGCTTCGACAGTTAAAGCCTATATGCAATAAGAAGCTAGACTGCTAATGCACAGAAATAAACAGGATATATTTGTTAAAACTTTTCTTTAGTTACCTACATGTTTTTCTCCATGGAAGTACAACCTATTTTCTTTATCCTGTTTCCTGTCTCTAAAATAATCAGAATGACTTACCTTACACAAAAAACTGTGTACTTTTATATATTGCTCTCAGCAAGGCATTACTAAATAGCACATTTCTGTAGTCTGTAATCCTGTTCCTCAATTTTGTTGTTGATGATGATATTGTTGTTAACCAGATGCACCTGCCTGTTACAACACTGGAATACGGCATCCATCCAGTCTATTTTTGCAGTGCTCACCACGTTGAAATGTTGCTGAAAGCTGAGTTGCCCCTTGTCTGTTCAGCTTTCCACATGTCTGGTTTCACTCCATCCCAGGTAACTGATCAAAGTGTATTAAAGTATCATCAACCTGTTGACTTAAATCTACAAAATCAAGAACACTGAGGAACTACTGGGCGCTTTTTCTAAACAGCACTTGTGTGGTGGTTTTAAAACTGAGGGTAACAGATATGATAGTGACTTAGAGCATCTGAAAATAGAAAGCAGCTGACTCACAGAATAACACCAGTGTACTGGAGCTGATGACCTTTTATTACATGTTCCTGCAGAAAATTTGCTAAAAATAATATATATTAAATCCTCAGATTTAGCATTAAAACTAAACAGAGTATTTTATTCCCTGGAATAATTATCTAAGAAATGGAGGGAAATAGGAGGGAAATTAGTAATTTGCAGTAGTTATATAATAGAAAGCTGTTCCTGTGATATTAGAGCGAAATTAATTTTATATGAGCTACCATAACTATTACAATCAGGTATTCTTTCATATTAAATAGGTGTTACTACAGAAGAATAATTATCTATAATTCCAGCTTTCATTTTGCCTACTTACAACAATTCTTTGGTCATATGGAAAGCTATGGATGAAGCGTTGTTTGTAAAGATTGCAGTCATGAAGAAGGATAAAGAGCTCCATGCAGTGAGTTAGATTGCCAATGCAAAGGCCATGTTGCCAGAGTGAGAAAGCATATTGCTGGGCCAAGACAAGAAAAATATTTTTCATCTTTTGCCTTCAAAATTCCTTTTTGCTGTGAGATTTGCAGCTGAAGTGACTTCTTAATGGGGGCTGATGTCAATGTGGTATTGCTTAAAGTAGTCAGCTTCGGTTTGGTCTTTGAGGAGAGAAGAGTGGGAGATGAAGGAAATTATCTCAGCATAGGAATAAGGTACTTACAGTAAGATTCCTGTTTGGGAATGGGGAAAACACATGGGGACAGTCACTCCTTCAGCTATTCTTGTACAAGTTGCACTATATGCTTTTTTAAATTGTGTATACTCAGTAATAGACTAGATACTGTTCCAAATTGCTAACAAGGATTTTTTCCTTTATTTAACAAGTGAAATGCCACTCATGGGTGCCACTGTATCTTCTGTGTGATTTTGCAGTTCTACTGCAGCATTGAAAACAAACTGAACTGTGGAAACAGTTCTGATGTATTTAAGTGATTGCGTGCATCAATAAATACCTCAAAACAGATTTACTGCCAGACCATGGTTGTTGTCATCTAATTAGAATCTTGGTAATTCTGCTGCATATTTTTGAACACTTAAAGGACTGATTAGCAGAAGATTTGTGGTCTAGAACCAAATGAAATGTGCATTATACATCTTAATACGTTGTAATTTAGAACAGAGAAGAGGAGTCACTGTGTTCATACTCACTTCATTAAATGGAAACGTGTCTTAGGGAAGGGCCTGACATTCATTTATAATGCAGAGAACTTCTTTAATTGAAAGGAAAACCCACATTGAACATGCCTTCATCACTGCATTACCCTTTAGGCCACATTTAAAACAAAATCTTGAAAAAAATCACCTTAGCTTTCATTGGACTTTTGAGTCTCAATGTCAGGAGGTGCTGGAACATACTCATATAAGTGAGATGCATGGGTACAGGGTGTTATGTTTAGTCAAACTCACTAGGATTCTATTCAAAGGCTGTGCTTTTAAAAACTGTGCTTTATAGCTTTTATTTTCACAGCTAGGGTAATGTTACAGGGAAAAGGTTCTGTAGTATAGAAAAGCTGATCAATTGTGACGGAATGTATGGAATGATTTAATTATATATAATTTCATTCTCATCTAGATCTGTCTGCAATGGATAACTCAGTGTTTCTGGAATTACATGGACTGGAGTGAGATCTGTCACTACATTGCCATATGCATTTTCCTTGGTCCCGATTATCAAATATATATGTGTATTTCTGTGTTCAGACACCTACAGCAAGACATCCTGAAGCACACAGAAGCCCGAGACCTTCAGGTTTTTCTTAAAGTAAGGGTTGCTTTCTTATTTTTTCAACTGCTGGGGAGAAGCAAAGCTCTGAATACTGAGGATATATACATTACTTAATCTGACACTCTGACTGAATTTCACTTAGTGATTTTAAGTGAGTGAAATAACACTTTAATTTTACTTGCTTCCTGGCAGGAAATTGTGTGTAGTATTTTCCAGAGAATAGCTTTCCTGCATTTTGCACTGAGCAGTTCCCTTCATGAGCAAAGAAAATAGCCACATTAAGTCATGAGAGCATTAGATTCAGTTCTCTATATGTGGGCTCAGTCTCATTGAATGAGGTGCTCTCCAGAAAGGTGGGTTTGCACAGTGGTCTCTTGCAGAAGCTTGTAGAGATGTGGCACAAAGCTGAGTGAGATGGTATTTTGAAGAGATGCCATTATACAACCAGCCTCGCAATTTCATATTCTTTTCCTATTAGAAATTATGTTTGGGTTTGGGGTTTTTGCAGGGTAGTGCTTAGCTGTAGCTGCATTCATAAATAGATACAGTATCTTACTCTTCTTCAAAGAGACATTTTTGTCTTTTTCTCTAATCTTTTTTCACCTGTCAAACTTCTTTTGAGAACTAGATATCTGCATCTTAGTCTGTCCTAACAATAATAGTTTTCTGACTAGTTTGCATCCAACTTACATATTCTTAAATATGAAAAATATCTCAGCCCAATCAGTTTGCTTGAAAATGTTTGGTACACAGTCTAATGCATGTATTGTTTTGTTTTCCACGGTTTTGGACAAGGTGGCTTAAAAACTGCATCTTGATGGCATTATTGGATAGTATATGTAAATTACAGAAGAGAGAATTTTGTTGTTGCCACATGTAGTATAAACAGACTAAAGGTTTGGTATTAAGTTGTATTGGTTTGTAAACAGTTTGGTATTAACTGTTAAATTAATGAGAAAAAGATGTTAATTAATGAGAAAAAAATGTAAATTAATGCAATACTGGAATATCTGCAATTTATTGAGTGACAACTGCAGAAGAAGAAGGAGCATACTTAACTTGTACTGCTGCTTTTGATAATCTTAATTAATTGAAATTAAAAGAAAAAAATTAATTGTAGAATGGTTTGGATTGGAAGGAACCTTAAACATCTGTTTCCAATCCATCTTCCACTGCACCAGGTTGCTCATAGTCCCACCAAACCTGGCCTTGAACACTTCCAGGGATGGGGCATCCACAACTTCTTTTCAGTACCTCACCATCCACACAGTAAAGTTCTTCCTCATACCTAACCTAAACCTACCCTCTTTGACTTTGAAGCCATTCCCCCTTGTCTTGTCACTATATGCCATTCAATTCCAGATATATATATTATATTCCACCATAGCCTTCTCACAGTGCATGAGGAGCAACTTGGAAGGTAAAATCTCACTTTTGCTTTGCTTCTACGTAGAGGAGAAGAAATATAAAGACTATTTTGAATTCCTGTTCAAATGCCAAAGTGCAGTTTTCCAAGCCTGAGTAGACATTCTCAGGAGAATTCTTTTTAGCAGAGATTCGTAGTTAATACACCAGAGGTACAACTTGTGTCCACAGAGACTGTCTGGCTCCCGAGAGTTTTTTGCAGCACATGCTGCCAGCAGTGCTAATACTGATTAGTAGATGATGAGTACCCAACAGCAACAAATTAACCCTTTTTACCTAACTGTTCTTCAGGATCCTGTGTTCTGTGCTGCATCCCCCTTATCCCTGTAATATAGTAGCCATGAGAAGGAACAATATCTGTTAGTTTCTTTTTCCTGAGGGCACTTTCTTTTACTTTGTGTTTTGGAATTCGTAAGAGTTATTTGCTTGCAGTGGTGCAGAACAGTTTATTCTGTTTTTGTTTAAGCACTTCATGAACATCTTCCTCTATCATTGATTTTAAAAATATACATCTACTGTTTTCCGCCACACTAATAAACTTATGTCATGTGCTGGTGTAGAAATCTTCTTTCAAAAAAATATTTTAGTACCTGGCTTTCCCTTCTCAAAAATTTCTTTATTTTTCTTAAAAATCTTCAATGAAATATTCTCCAAAAATGAGGTAAACAATGTCCCCATGAAATAAAATTCTCTGATACCAAGTGTGTCATTAGAAAAAAAACTGTCTGGAAGCAGATACTGCCAAATCTGTATTTCTAATAAAACATAATAAAATCTATTTTAAACAGCCAGACAGTGACAATCAGAACAAAATGAGCTATCTTTAGAAGCTTGGAATTCATACATTTGAGTTGTACATGTTTTTGGTCTAGCTAATAAGTGATTTCTATGTGTATTTGTGCAGGAGGAAGCACTCCATGGATTTCGAGTGAGTGATTATTTAGACTACATGGAAACCTTGGAGGAGATCTACAGACCGATGCTGCTGAAAGACATGAGGACCATAAGAGCACAGAATACATAGATGAAGCAAACAAGCACTTTATTTTACAGTTCTGGTTATGTCCTTTAAAAGGATGCTGATTGATTGATTGATCAATCTCACCTAAAATCAGCCAGGCTGTTGAAATGTACATACTGTAAAACAAATAAGAAGGGATTTCAGAATATGGTTTTTCAAAAAGACATAACCTAATTTTGATAACCGAATTTTCCCAGATAGGTTATGTGCACAGCCTCATTTTCGGTTAGCACAAGGCAGCTTCAGAAGCCACCTGTAGGATGCTGAAATGTCTTCCTTATAAAGCCTTGAACCTGTTCTCAACTCATTGTCTCTTTGTCATCTCCTTGTAGCACCATCCTAAAGCCTTCCTATTTTGCTCGGGTGTGACAAAGGGATTATTTTTTATATTTAGAAACAACTGCTAGTGTGTATTCATGTGCAAAGTCAACAAATGTAAACCAAATTCTCTGTTCTGACTTTGTGGATAATGTTGAGAAAATGGGATGTTCAAATACATGCAATGAAAAAAGACTTGATGTTCCTGTCTTTTTTTTAAATAAGATAAATAATTTTAGGTAATAAAGCGTTATTAGCTTTCATGCCTGAATGAAATTAGAATCTTTAAAAAATATTATTTAGTTAAAAAAGAAGAGAAAATATTATGTTTTGTCAACACCTGCAATAACAATTTCTTTACAGAATGTCTGAAATCTCAAATATTTTGATTAGAAATTCATGATATAATAAATGTTTTGGAAGTCCAACAGAAACCACAAATGTTGAATTTAGATTTATCCAATATTACTACCACATCCTTGGGAGACAAACTAAACACTGCTGCAAAGTTCCTGGAAAACAACTTTGCTAGATAAAATGAATATATATACATGAATTCAACACATATTCAAATTATAAAACACATTGGAACCTGCAGTGAAATTTCTGAAATTATATGCAACCTAAGAGTGAACACTGACAAAGGTTTTGCCACTAATTTCTACTTTTCTGACTCTGCATTTCATAAGTTCACAAGTTTAGCTTTTTTCCCTGTCTAGCAAAGATATGTTTTAAATATTTTTGCACTTTTGTGAACTGTGTTAGCTCACCTACATGAATAAAAGAGGCTGGCAAGTATGAGGAAGGAATTATGACAAGAACTGATAGAACCAAGTGTTTGCCTGACACTGAGGCCAGTGAGTATTATGACTCCCATAATATCTGTTCTTTTAACCTTAATAGCAGTCTCTAATTTTTAAATAACCTTATTTTGGCATATATTTGTTGTTTCTTGGTTTGAGATAACAAACATCCAGGTGGTGAATAACACTAGAATGCTAATATATACACGTTTCTAGACAGACCATGGTTGATTAAATATCCATTATGAAGTAAGTCATCAGTTCTCTTGGCAGCACCAGAAATTTTTCAGAAAAATAGGCTCTTGTGATAGGCATATGAGTTACCCAAGGACTCTTGCCATATAAATAGCTGTCATTTTTTATTCCTTGTCCCCCAACAAAGAAGAGAGAGGTACTGCTAAGCTGACCCTTAATATTAACAACTTTCATCACTATTGCATCAAATTAATCCAAAGAGGTACAGTACCCAATGATCAGAAAGAAAACTCAAATACATATAGTAGAAAGCAAACAGCCTGAATACCTAGCATTGCTACTGTTAAAAGCAATTTTTGCATTGCTTCCAGCAATTCAGTCAACTGCAGTTTCCCCATCTGCAAAACAGCTACATTTTCATACAGTCCATATATGCTGAGATGATTAATTAGAGAACATCCATAAAACATTTAGTGCATGAAAATTTTATGTAAATGCAAAATCTTAATACCTGGTAATAATTTAAATTCCATTGTGCCCTATGACAGAAACAGGACGTTGACACATATTACAAGTAGACTGAAATAAAGCTTGAAGTGATGGGGAAACCAATGGCATCTTCTTTAGATCAGTGACAGTCTGAAAACAAATGACCATTTTAGCAACAGATACCTGAAGACATGCTCACATGCTATATTACCTCCAGTCTGAAGACTCCCTTATCCAGATTTGCTGGTTTGTATATAAATTTCTCCATTCAGCTCCCTATTTTCTTTCAGGGAGCTATTCTACTGAGATGTAGACAGTTTCTGTCTCTAAATCTATTTGTATTTTTCTCATTGCCTTTTCCAGCTGCTTCTTCCTTGCCTTCCATCATGATTGTATTTACCCCTCTCATACTTTTTCTCTCTGTTATTTTCAGCTGTCTCATTGTTCCCAATCCCCAGGGACAGCCCAAGCACTAAAGGATAAGAAGTATTTCCTTGCTTGTACCTAACGTGTGACTAAACTTGATTTAAAATAAACATAATAGTGCAAAACCCCCTAAACAAAACACTAAATAAATCCCCAGCTTGGAAAAACTGAGAAGCTGGTTGTAGGAAGATATGACCCTCCCAAATATGCTGTCAGCAGTCCTGACCCAGGTTCCTACAGGAGGCAATTGAGTGCTGCTGCCTCTGCCTGTCTGTCATATCCCCCTGACCATCAGCTGGGATACCATGCTGGATAGAAATATCTGTGTTGTTTCTAAAAGATATGCAGTTTCCAAACTACCTCCTTCACCTAGCTATGCAGCATGAGTCAGCCTTTCGGGATAAAAATCAGTAATATCCAAAAATATTTTTCTCATCTTCATGTCTGCCCAGTTTCCTTTTGCCAAATTATTTTATTTCTGGAAACTTTTGAGTACTTTTCTAAAAAAATACAGTAATGCTTACCTTTTTTTTTTGTACAAAATGACAGTTCTGCAGGTGGAAACACTTTCTTCATTACTATATATAGTGTTCATGCAACAAGAGAAATACTGGCAGTGGAAGCAACTAGAAACTTTAAAACAAAATAGTTTAGATGTGGTAGGGAAAAAAAATAGATCAACGGTAAATAGTTGCACTATAAATTCTGGGTTTGGCTGTTTTAATATGTCCAGCTCAATCACTAGGACAACAGATAAAAAGTCTCAGCTTTTCTAAACCGTTTTGTGTTAAAATACTTTTTAGCTAATCCATAGCATTTGTCCATAGATTCAAGAATAGATGGTAATGACAGCATACATTTTCCCTTTCAAATTATAATATCTACCTATATATCACACTGGACTAGAACTGAAGATACATTTCAAACAAGTTTTGAATTTTTATCTGCTCAAACTAGCTAAACTTGTAACCGTATTTGTGCCAGGAGAAGTAACTATCATTTATTTCCCATGAGGAAGTCATTTGGAGAGCTGCAGTGTTTGTACTGTTTCTGCAGATCAATGGACTATATTTATGACACTTCTGGCATTTTGTTTATTAACTGATCATTCATAAGTAGACAAAGATACAACTCTTCCAAGCTAGATTACTCAAGCTAGTTTCCAATAATTTAAATGACATTTCCATATACGCAGATCCTGTCCTTTCAGAGTTCATTTTTGTCCAAGATCTAAGCTAAAGGAGAACAATTCTTTACATTTCAGATTGTGAATGAGGTACCAGTTATATTACTTCACCTAGCAAGAACTGATTCAAAAAGTTTTGTATACTCAGCAGTATATCAGGGAAAAAACATCTTCCCTGTTCCTTCCCTGTTTACCAAAACACCAGTAAATTAAAAAATCCCCACAGCTCCAGAGCATAATGTTGTTTGATTCTGTTTCATCACAAAAAACAAAAGGTCTTAAAGCATAATATACAGAGCAGTGGTGCATAGGGAGGTATCAACATGGTTTGAAAAATTAGTTTAGATTGTGTTAAATCAGGAACTGACACCTGACTAATATTTCATAAGGTCAGTTTCCTGTTCAGAAATAGAACAAGACAAAGACAATACATGAAATTCACTTAAAATGATGAATGAGGAAAGCAGGCTTTTTTGGAGTAGGTTTTTAAGAAAACAAACACCACAGGAATAAAAACACCAAGGGAAATTAACCTTTTAAAGAAATCAGTGTTTACTCTCTCAAAAGCTTTCATCTGTTCCTGGTATTTGTTCCACTCTAACTCAAAGCCTGTCATGGCATGAGATTCATCGATGTTGTGGAAATTAACTCATTTAAAATTTGACTCAGCTTTTAAAATGCTGCTTTAGTTTTAATACAGACATTCACAAGCACAACAATACATTTGAACATCCCTCTCCTCAAAATTTTTGATAGTTTAGATATGGTTAATCTTTTGGAGTTATCCAGGCTACCTGCTGCCACATAATTTTCACTTAGAAGGCAAATTACAAATTTTTTTTTTCTGATCAACCTTTTCTTGATTTGTAAAACCCACTGTTGTGAACAATGCCATGATGTGTATACTGTCACAATTTCTGTCATGGATTTTCTAGGTAAAGATTTCTGCTCCAAAAGAACTTACTCCCCATGTTGATTCGGGATGGTATTTGCTTATAATGCCCTTTTTCCTCTAGCTCTAAATCAACAGAGAAAAGCCTCCTGTTAGAAAATAGGAAACCAAAGTTTGGAACAAATACAGTTTTGGCAAGGAATTCCTTCTGAGGGAAATTATAGACCCATGAAGCCAGTTAGACCATCTGTCTAAATCACTCTGGAGTCATTCAGATATTTGTAGGAAATTAATTTTGTACAGAACCTGGAAGTGAGAGGAAACCATGGTCTCTAGATATCCCAACCCTTTCAGACTCCCATGAAAATTAAATTGGATGAATTTTCAGCCAAGTCACTTGGAGCCGTGCAGCTTTCTCCCTTAGAGAAACTAATTTTATATCCTGAATAATTGCCTCAACCTTCAACATGCAGTAGACTTGAAGCTTCCAAAACATCCTGAACTGAAGGAGTGGGAGAATCCCAGTGTAGTGTTTAACAACCATTGTTCTGTTTTTAGCCTGCAACACGGCTGCAGCTACCACTCTGGCTATTCTTAGTGCCAGCTGTTTCACACAGCTATGGACAACATCACACAATACTAACATGCTGTGCTGAGGAAAACAACGGTATCTTCCATCCTGAATCAACTAGCTCATCCTCTGTGGTGAATTATAATGGGACTGTTTGTCTCAACAAAATCTTCACAACAGATTTTATCAAATATTTTCCAAAAGCACAGTGGTTCTTTTCAGAATGACCAATCGCTTTAAATCTCTCCCATAAAAAATAGTCCCACTCTCTATCAGCACTGCCCCCCAAAATTACAAGGAAATATTTTAAATATGATACTCATTACAGAAAGAGGGTAATAAACCCTGGAACATGATGTTTTGGGCAGCTAAAACAACAAGCTGCTACCTTCTGTAATCCCTGCCTCTGTGATAAATACTCTCACTGGTTGCACCACTCTGATTCTTACCAGATCCTTCCCCTAGCTGGTTTATATAATTTAAAAGCAGAAGGACATGATCTTATTTTGTGAGGGTTGTTTTCTAGATGCTCAGGTGGAGTGTGGGAGCCCCATCACAGTTGCTAGGTTGTTGCCGTGGTTGAATCCACTGCAGGAATAACCGAGAAGCCACAAAGCCCCAAAACAGTGGAGGCCCGCTGGTGAGCAAGCTCAGAGGTCTAAGACCACCCCCTTTTACCCTTTTTAAGTTAGTGTTCTAGATAGTTCTCTTTTCCTTGATACCCCACTGGTTCCCGGATACCTCGTTCCACCCCTCGCCTTTCCCACTGGTCACTGCCCTGTCACCCCACGCCCTCTCCACCCTCCGGCCCCCGAAGGATAGGCTCTGATGTTCTGCCCTCCCCTGGTGCCGATCCGGATAAAACCCCAGACCGTTCAGCTTTCTGTCCTTTGTTCTTGGATCCCTTCGGGCGGGGAGCTCAATGAACCCCTCGGAACTCCGTGTAAAGGACCCCTCCCTCCTCTCTGTCCCCGGCGGCGCTGCAGGAGCTGTCCGGCTCTGTGTGTGTGAGTGGCTGTGGGTATTCCCCAGCTCCGGAGGGTCAGAGTGTGTCTGAGCACGTTCGCACAGCACCTCCGGAGCGGCTCCGGCGGGACGCCATCGGGACGGACGCGCCGCTCTTGCGAGCCCCCCACACCCAGCGCGTCACTAGGTGAACCTGTAACATGACTAATAGTGTACACATGGAAAGATGTCTCCTCCACTTGTGTCACAAGCACTTAAACTGCCGTTTGTTACGGTAGAGAAGATGAAACTGTCAAAATTCCAAAGTAAGAATAGTTTGTTTCCCCGAACATGAACTTATTTCTGCTATAAATTTCAGCCACTGAAGAAGTTTGAAAGATTTAAAGAAATGCATTAACATTCTTTATGGTATAACATGGTCTGGATTGTTAGCAGCCAGTTTGACTTGACTTGAAAGAGCAGAGGAGGTAAATGTCAGAACTGGTCTTCCAAATGACCCTTTCAGAAGATAGAAATGGGCAATAAACTAGAAAAAAAGCCCCAAATGTTACCTCTGATTCTAACTAAGAAAATGAGCTCAGCACCTATGACAAAACAAATGTTTTCCTTTGGGAAAATCTCAGCTGAGACGCCCAGCAAATCTTCTTTGGCACATCGCTTTTATTTTAGCTTGCTGATTGAACTGTCCTTTTCCTCCATTGTCTACCACAGCTGCCAGTGTCTATCCCTAAGGTCCTTAACACCATGTCACTTACACCTTTTTAAAAAGCAGCAGCAAAGTTACACAGCAATTGCAATAGTAGAAGATCACAAACTCAATGTTTATTATCTTCAAGCAGAAGGGTGCACTCAAATCAGTAACTCTAAAGGGCTACTTGAACCATTATTTGCATATTCCAGGTTGATGGCAATACAGTCAACTCGGGTGGATTTTGGAGACTTACCATGTGGTTTTAGATAAGCCAGCTTTAGCTTTTCTCTAGCCTCTCTGACACTAGCCACAGGCTCTTTGCACAAGGGTTGGTTTAGCCTGCTACTCTTTAACTTAAAAGTATGAGCAGTATGGAGAACTCTACAAATATATCTTTAAATGTCTTTTGCCAGGAAAGAGTTGTGCTTAGTTCCTCATTCCACATCCCTCCTCATGGGCAATGGCATGCAAATCAAGTTCTCTGTGCTGCAAATCCACAACAGTACAACATGGAGAAGAATGTTTGGTCCCCCTCCACCTTAGCTCATGCAAGATCTTCAGGAAACAGCCTTCTCCTTAGTATTTGTACCGGCAGTTTCTGTTGCCACTTCAAAAAATTTCAGGACGTGGGACAGAACGTATGAAGAATTCCTTGAAATACAGTAGCAATCTCATGGTTTGTGTTTATGAAAAAGTCAGTCACAAAAAGAATGGGCTGCTTACAAAGACCAAGGGACTTAGCTGTACTTTATCACTGTAGCAAAACATTCGACTCTGCCATGTAGTAAAGGCCAATGTTGGCACGTTTTTGTTTTATTTAATCCCAATGACAATTTCACTAAGATTGTATTATTTGCAAATCCTACCTCAAAAGTTTCATCTGTGAATAGAGAAAGCAGTGCTAAGACTTACTAAATCTTTCTCACAAAAAAAAAAAGGTCAATTGATGAATTTAGGCTAGATGTGATGGATAAGTTAATATGTAGCTTTAGAGTTATTTAATGTGCCTGAAGAAATTAAAGCTTTATGTGTTCTGCTTGCAGAGAAAATTTTAGCATTATAAGCTCAGTGCACAAGGCAAGGCACTCAATTTAAAACTATAGCTTGGAAAAGTACATGCTTTTCTCTGTTGGCCTCAAACTAACATTATATTAAGATACATCATTACCTATACAAAGAACAGGCTTGGGAGTTTTTTAGAAATATCTTGCTTTTATTAATTCCAGAGCAACTGACCTAATAAGATCTCCGTTTTTCTTCTGATGGAGCTGAATATTAGGTAAAGTTTTGAGCCGAGTTTAAATATGGAGAGGGAGAGCTCATAAAATTCAGCAGAACTTTGAGTAAACATACTTTGATCATTTGTGAGGTGACTGTGCAGTTTGATAGATTGCAATTATTATCAGATACAAGTTCAATTCTTTCCACAAAGCAATCAGCCAACAAAGATTAGCTCATTATGCAAATACAGACCATGAACACTGTGCACAGTGGTGTAGCAAAGATGCTGCACTGGCAGCGAGCTACTTAAGGTACAGAGTGAAACCAGAACTTAAACCAGTAAATGTAATAATAAAAAACAATTAGAATGAGTGTAAAGATTAGGTCTGAGACTAAGAAATTAGAAAAGAAATAACTATCAAATTAGTATGCCAGCATGGAGCTGGAAAGCAAGGCCCTTCATAAATAATCAGAGCACAACAGAGACCATCTGAATTTAAAATTGCAGTTTCAGTGGATATGAAAGCATCATCTGCCTGCAACAACAATCAGCCCTAGGGGTACATGAGCTCCTACCTTACTGTAGAATTATGTTTTCTGTGCAATGCCTTGCTATGTTTACACAGCCAAAAATTTCTTGACAGAACCCTTTTTTTAAAAAGTACCAGTGTATTGACCTGAGACAGCTCTTTTGAAACATCTTACAGTGAAGAGTTCCCTATAAACACATGGCCTACTTGCCTTTCCCAAGATCAAGCTCTTTCCTTCCTGCCTCCCAGTCTGGCTATTCTGAAAGTGGTGGTAACTATACCAAGAGCAATCTTTCAGGGAAGAGTGATCAACTTTGAATCAGCACGTCTTCTCCCATCTCCATGTCAGCCTAGCCAGTTCAAATCTCACTGAAAAACTGCAAACCCTGAACACCTTCTTATAAAATGGAAGTGCTCAAATACTTCCAAGCTTTTCAATCAGACAAAAAAAAAATCTGCTGGAAGTCCCAGCTTTACACATTTGCTTAGATATATTTATTCCAATAGCACTACAACAGATAGTAATTCTTGGAAACTAGCTCAAAGAAACATATTTGTTTCCAAGTTTGGCTCACCACTCAACACCTGGCATCCAGTTCCTTGTGTAGGCATTCAAATTTCCATATGTACTCAGATCCTTCTGAAGATATTGTTCATATCTTTAGAAGGATCAAAGCCTTTAAAGATGTTGTTTGGGTGTTTCACTGCCAACCAGGAGTATGTGCCGAAAGAATTTGCTCAGTTTCTTTACAATATTTTGGTCATTCAGTCAGTTCAGATATACATCACTGATACATTCCATTCACTATCTAGCTGCAAATTGTTCACTGGTTTACAATGTGATTTTCTTCAGGCTTTATCCACAAGCCACTAATAATCCATATCTCAACTGCTTTTTGCAAAGAAGGAAGCAATAATGGATTTTAATTAGCCACATACAGTAGGCAAGCATTCATTCAGGAGACTGCTTTCTTTCTCACTCTCTTCAAACTGTGACTAAACCCATCTCATTCTGCAAGAGCTATTTATTTCCTTGTGAAGAGAGAATGCACTTAAAGAAAATCTGTTCAGAAATGCAGCAATGCAGCACTCCACCTGGTATAGAGATGAAAGGTACAAAAGCTCTTAAGGAGGAAAGGCTGTTCATCAAAGAGAAAGAATTCAGACTGGAAAAAAATTAACACCCTTCACTAACAAAAATGTAGGGATTAAACACATGCACAGTTTGATAGACAACATATTCCTTGCTGTATGTTAGACTGAAAGTGAAACACAAGTCTTAGAACCTGATATCAATGAGAAGTTTGAAAAAGAGAAATTATAGAGGAATTAATTACAAAATATTTTGGTTTCTCAAATTTCCAAATAAACACCAAAACTTAATTGGAGAAGGAAGGAGTGAAAGAAAAAAAAAATCCTCAAACCACCACAAATAAATAAAAATGAGGATAGACAATGATCTTTTGCTGATTGTCTTCTAATACAACTTAAAATTTCAGTTCCACGCATCTGCCTAATGCCAATAGGAGAAATCTATTTATAATTTATGATATTGATGAAATTATAATACAGGCCACTTCCCATAACACCAAAAGAATTGAGACCCAACTACTTAAGAATATTTTGACTAATCTGCCTTTGATATTGTAAAATCCACTGCTGTTCTCTGATCTAAATCTGTAGACATTTCAGCCTGTGAAACTTCAGGCAGGGAGATCTCCAAACCAAACCCAAGCTCTAAAATTTACACCTGGCTCTTCTATAATCCCTAGAGCTATAGGATATAATACCTAAATCTTCAGTATAATCTCAGCCTGCCTGCCTGTGCACAAAAGAGGTCAGTAAAAGAAATTTATACCAGCTACTACTGCTACATGTATAACATTTCCAAAGAAACTGTCAGTATCTGTTATTTCACAACCTAAGGCCTCTGTGTTTACTAGGAACACTTTTTCAACTTCACCTCTTTTTCTGTACTGTTTGTGCACATGGCAGTGATCCTTATTAGTACTGCTTCAGTTCCCCTCAAGTCCAGTTTGCCCATGACACCAGAGCTGCAGCAGGCTCATAAATACCTGTGGATTAAAGCAGTAGAGATTAATGAATTATTGGCCAAAGTTCTCCAACATAAAGCTTATAAGTAATGACTCACCCCAAATTATATTAGCTTTTTGACAAACACTTGAGTAGCATTTCTCCTCATTCTCTTTCTGCTTTATCTCCAGGAGTCAGGCAGGAGCACGCAGAGCCACAGGCTGTGTGAGGCCCAGTTTGTCTATGGCTCCATGACGACATATGCTACTTCCAACATGAGTTCCCAGCAGATAATTTGAAACATGGAACTCTTCAGGCTCTTTGATATAATGTCTGTCTGGACCTTCGTCAAAAAGTGAGCTTGGTAGTTTGCATCCAAAGCTAATATTTTAAAAATCAAAGAGCAGCAAAGCAGGTACTCCAGCAGCCTAGTGTGGGAACCACACCAAGAACAAAGCAGTAAGAATATTTTGGTAATCCTTTCTAGGTGTCTGGATAAATGAACACTACAGTTTCTTTCTGCCTCCCTTTTTACTCCCCTCTTCTACAGCATATGCTAAAAATTCTTATTTCTTATTTCTTCTTCATTTTTGTGTTCCTCCCAGCATCCCTTTTGTGCCAGAGTAAAACTGGCAACTTGATGGTCTGGCAGCTGGCCAATGTCAACCCAACACAATCTGGTTTCTTCTGATATTGCTAATCACCTGTTTCCTGTACTTTAAGAGGAAATCAAATACATTGTCTCTAATTCTTACAGCTTCTTTGCTTTTCTTACACACAGAAAATGAACAACTATCTGGTATTTTCCACATTTTTGTAACACAGGAGTAAATAATGTAACTTTTTGGGCTTTGTTGCCTTTTTTTTTTTTTTTTTAACAGATAGCATTTACCTCATTCCTATCATTTCAGGTGTTAATTTCCCAGTATACTGAGGAATGGTGTCATGCAATTTTCACCATTTCCACAGCATCATCAATGGCCAAGTTGAGCTTAAGGCAATTTAAGAATTCTGCTGTGGAAAATCTCATTTATTCTAACCCACTTGAAAGGATAAAGCAAATTGTAATGCGTGATCAGCTGAACAGAGAGCAGGATTTGCTACAGTGGTTGCATTAAGAGGGCATTATTTCCAAATGTAGAGAGAAAAATATGTCTATGACAGTGAGTACAGACTGAAATTTTGAAGCTCTTCCCAAAGTCTTGTTGCATTCATGCTGGATCCCCAGTTTTCAAAGGCATATAACCAAAGTAATTGATCAAAACATAATCAACCAAACCTTAACCGAATACCTGGGTAGAATTTTCTTTAGTGATGATACTTGTGTGTATAGCAGTCAGCAGAGAATATCACACTGATCCATTCTGCATTTCCATTTCTGAAGTGTAGAAACAGTGAACTCAGAGATTTGTCTTGCAGACTTGCAAAAAAACAATCCAAAGACAGCTGTGTAATGAGTTATAGTCAATTTTCACAGGCTGATGCACAATTCTATTTATGATTAAGCTACCTGAACCCTGCATACAGTACTTGGCAAAAGAATTAACAGACATTTGCTGTTTTCCTTACCATTTTTTACAATATATAGACTCTTCTAGCAGGAGAGGCCTGTTTTCAACACTCTTCAGGATACACACCTTGGTTCCACTACTGCCTCTTCAGTCAGCACAGGTAAGCCAAACAACATTTCTTATTATGCCCTAAAACAAGTTTCTCTCCAGATTGCATCCAGACTGATCAATAAGTACTCATTTGTGCTTATTGTTGGTCTTAGGGATCCTCATAGTCCTATATTTTCAATAGGCTTTTGTTACCATCCCAGGATTGTCATTTGACTTCCTTGATGGTTCTAAATTATCTTTGCCCTGAGGTGCAAACTCAGCAGACTTTATTTCTGACTGGTATGCACATTTATTACAGGGCAGCTGAAAATTTCTTCTTTATAGCTGTGATTCACTAAGAGAATCTATCAGTACAAAGCATGCATTTATTATCTTTTATTTTTTCATGGAAAAATATAGATTGCCAAAGATAAAAACTTTCCCAGCCCATGAGCAGTTAATGACTGCTACATATTAACTTATCCATCACATCTAGCCTAAATTCATCAATTGACCTTTTTTTTTGAGAAAGATTTAGTGAGTCTTAGCACTGCTTTCTCTATTCACAGATGAAACTTTTGAGGTAGGATTTGCAAATAATACAATCTTAGTGAAATTGTCATTGGGATTAAATAAAACAAAAACGTGCCAACATTGGCCTTTACTACATGGCAGAGTCGAATGTTTTGCTACAGTGATAAAGTACAGCTAAGTCCCTTGGTCTTTGTAAGCAGCCCATTCTTTTTGTGACTAACTTTTTCATAAACACAAACCATGAGATTGCTACCGTATTTCAAGGAATTCTTCATACATTCTGTCCCATGTCCTGAAATTTTTTGAAGTGGCAACAGAAACTGCCAGTACAAATACTAAGGAGAAGGCTGAACAGGCTACCACAAATGGCTTTCAGCAACATTTGATGTCCCTGACCAAAAAAGTACCTGGAAAGGAGATGTGCCATTGGTATTTCTGTTTTGCAAAACACTCAGCAAAGCATCCTGTCCTTTTATTGACCCAAAAGGTTTTCGTTATATTTCCTCTCCCCTGTCCAGCTGAGGGGAGGAGTTTTAAAGAAGTTTTGCTGGTCACTTGGTATCCAGCTGGGGTCAACCCAACCACACTGGTCTGGAAAAAAGAGAAGTATCTTACAAATGTTGTCTCATTGGACACCAGTTATTCTGTTTTAAAGGTATTTTACTGGTGCGGACTCTTCTGTCTTAAGTAAAGCATTACTGGGTTCACCATGGCAGACCTGAATGCTGTCTACAAACAGCCTCAGGGGAGCCATTACCACCATCCATTGCCATAGGCCAGTGATTGCAGTTCAGGAGGATTCTTTCCCAGTTGATGCATCATGTCAGGTATTGAAATAAGACTTAAAAGTTTAAGCAAATTGAGCTATATACCAGCATGGTGGGAATTTTAATGAGAACAGAACTCCTTTTGCCTCAGCAATATTCCCAGCAAATTTTCTCTTTTTCCATGGATATCAGAGCAGTAGATAAACTTCCCCAGTTATATTCTGTATTAGAAACAGACAGGCTCTTCTTTTAGACCTCATAAGGAGTCTACCATCATCCATTAAGCACTACGTTTCTTCTTCCGCCTTAGAAAAAGAAAATTCAGAAGGTTTAGATTCCTTCCTTTTTAATTCTGCTTTCCCCACTGTTCCTATGCAAGTAGCAAATGAGTGGGATGTACATGCTCTGGAGCAGCCTGTGCCCAAGCTCAGTACCCTTCTATCACCATTACCTGAGCTGTGACTGCAAGTTACAGGCAAGTGAATGGGCACTGGTGAGAGGCTGAGGTGTATCAGCCAGCCAGCCATGCTTTCAGTACCTACTGCCAGAACTGAGCTTTCAGCCACTTGCAGTTCATTCTAAGGTCACACTGGCCTCTGATGAATTCAGGGTAATTTTCTCATCTACTTAACAGCATCGATAACACACTTATTGTTCTTCCACCTTTATATTTATGTAAAAGGGAAGATTTGGTGGCATATCTTTCACATGCTCAGCAGTACTTGCTATGGGGAAAGCACTGAGAAAATTACAAAAAAGAACAATCATCTTACTGTTATCTCCTTGCTGTTTTAGCAGCATGCTAAGAGGTACACATGTAAAAAGATTACAGAGTGCACAGCAAAGCTCAAACATTTAATTTTGCTTCAGAATGTCCAAGCAACCTTTACTAATTGCATTGATAGTTACAAAAATGATATCCCTAAATTAACAATGGATTATTGCCAACATTTTTTCACCTTTCCAAGAAAAGAAAAGCAGCAGTTCCAAAAGATTTAATTAAAGGTGCATTAAGATGGAAGCATCAGAAAGAAATACTTATGCTATTAACATTCCAGTTCCACTTTAATGGTACTGGCTTTAGCAGCAGGTCAGTAACAAACTCAAATTTTTCATTACAAGGTAATAATAAAGAAACCCAGCCAGTCATCCATTCCTTCCTTACTTAGCACAATTCTCTTTTACTCTATTTGTATGTCACTTTTTGTTCTCTCTATACTGCAAAGCTGTCTGCAATGATTAGCTCTAATTCAGTCCTAAGCTCTGAACCAGACATTAACATGCCATACCTGCACCTGGGACAAGGTCATCTCTGCCAGCAGTTGGATTTCTGAAGGTCCCAGATGATTAATTCATTCCAGGCTTTTAAATGCCATCCTAGCTAAGTTTTCTAACACGCCATGATATGGCATAAAATAGTCCATTTTTCCTTGAGGATGCCTGGTAATCTAATAGCAGCTGTGAGAAAGAAGGGAGACTTTGTGAGCAGGTGTCAATTTTGTGTGTGTTCATTGCATCAGGGAAAACTGACATGTGATTCTTGTTGATCAAGAATTGATCGCTCTTCAACTCATAGAGAGTGACTTGGTGTCTGAGCCTCTTTGAGGTATGTAGGATCATCCTCTGGGCTCCCAGAAATATCAGAAATATAATCCCTTTTAAGAAAGTAACAGCCACCATCAGAAGTTCATACTTTTGATGCCTTAGGTTTTAACCTTTATATTTTTCAAATTCTGTGCTCCTTGGTGTGTGACTCTGAAGCTTCTTGTAGCCTGTTGATTTCTGCTCTCTCATGCTGGGTAGACATAACAAAGCCTCTCCAGCCCTGCTTTCCAAGGACACCAAGACTGTCCTAGGCCAGAAGTATAAACCCAAGAGCCGCTAAGGGGGGGCAAGCTGAGGGGAAAACTGAAGCTTTAATTGGAGAATTAACCCTGCTATGCAAATGAACCAAACCTATAAAAGAGTGAAGAACTCGTGACCTGGGGTCCATCTTGGGGTCCATGTTGAGAATGGCTTCAGGCTTCCCCAGGGTGTACCTGTGAAGGCCTTTCAAATAAATCCCTCTTATTCCCTTACTCCTGTCTAGTCTCTGTTTCTAGGAGGCCTCTCAAGGCATCACTTTGAGAAAGGAGGGAAATAGAATATGTCCATTTTGCCTGGCACTGTGGTCTTGAGCAATAGCTTTCTTTGATAGGCAGTGAGACACTTCTTACAGAATGCCATTGCTGATAAATTGATGCAAAACTAACACAGACAACTAAAAAAGGCAGATGAGGAAAACAAGGAACTGTTCATATTTCTTTCCCTGTCCCTGTAAGAACTGATGTCATGCTTTGGGGACCGTTCATTTACAAGTTGTCCCTTATTTTCTGTCAACATAACTGACACTCATTTTCTCAGCCCTCCTTATCCTTACTCAGAATCAAATTGTTCTTTAGCAAATATGTAGAAAGATTACATTTCTGTGAATAGAAGTAACGACTCGTGATCAGTGCAAGCAGAAACCATTACAATTCATGGATGGATAAAGGTATCAAAAATTAAAAAAATTTCCACCCTCCTCAATTCTAACAGAAGTTGCAAGGCAAAGTTTCTATACATTTTTTGTATTTTCGGTAGAATGAGAAATCATACCCTTTTCCACTATTGTTAAGTTCTGATTTATTTTTTAATAACAGTGAAGAATAATTATGGCTTCATGGTTATCTCATTACAAGAGCTGATTCTATGCAAAACTATAAAAGACTCCCAGACACTTCAAAAATTTATGAATCACCATTTAAGGATCCAAATTTCATAGCTGAGGCATTTCCCAACTTTTCAGCAATTCTCACATCAACTTATGCAAAAGTGATATTTCACAATAACACAGCATTTAGAGGTGACTGTGGCTTTCAAATGTTAGATTATTGTACTCTTAAAACCTAACCAGAAGTATAAATGGACCTAATGAAAAAAGGGCCCAGCCAATGCTTCTTCCAAGAAACAGTGCAGATTTCTACATACCTCATGTGATTCTGTAACTTTTGTGATCCTCTAACTAAAGTATATAAAACTGTTTCTCTTCCACATTTTTTTATTTATTTATTTCTGCATGCATCCCAACTGACAGTATTGATCCCCTCGCTATCCATTCAGCAGAGACTGGAGAGTGACACATATGTAAGGTCCTCTCAAAGACCTATACTAGGAAAGTATTTCCTTTAAATTTTTACTTTCCTTTCTTTAGCTTCAGTAAAATCAAGAGAAACCCTCAAAACAGAGCCTACTGGGTATCCTGGAGTCCATTTAAAAGCCTTCCCTGAGGCTGTTTAAGTTGTTGTGTCCTGCTGCAGGCATTAGAGTATGAGGACACGTTCAAGAGCTCCTTTTAGCAAATATTGCTATACTAAAATTTCTACTTCCTCAGATAAGTACAAAAAATTAAATAAGAAAGAAGAAACTTTTGGTCCACTGATCTCCAAGTATCAAAATTTTTCATAAAGCAGAAAGCACAAAGTTCTATTTCAACAGAGCCTTTTGGGACAATGTAATTTCTATTCTACAGCAGCACACAAGGAATGATGTGTCTATGCTGTCTCCTGGCAGTGCTGATTATACTACATCTTTTAAACCTGTTATCAGCTCAGGCTGAATACTGATGCCTTTCTGTACAGGTTGGCACAATTTGATGAGAAAATCACCCTTTCCTGAATTTAATTCAACTCAGTGGCATTTTCTAATGCATTGAGCTCTCACTGTCCCCTCAGGGGCACATTTGTGGGCAGAATTTAGGTGGCAAACAGGTCTAAGTGCAACTCCTGCCACAGTTTCCTCACCCACTGCAGTACCTGCAGGCTGGACATGTACAAACCCTTACAGATGCCACCTTTGTGTGAGAAAGATCTTTCCTGAAAGAAGCAATATATGAGACTGCACTGCAAAGAATTCCCATTTTGTCTGCCTTTTATGGCCAAATGTCTTACCTCTAATACCGTTATACCATTGTCTCCCCATCTCCTCCTCCCTCCAAAATCAATCCTACAATGATTTACAGTTGCAGAGGATATTGTCTCTTTCCTATAACTCCATTTTTCCTTCAAGAAGAGATGAGAAAACTCCCATCAGGATGAATGGAATATTAAACCTGAGCAGAGACAACGCTCTCTTGAAAAAGTGGTCAGTGCTTCATCAAAATATCTGGCAATTAAAAAAAGTAACCCATATGTGGCTCTGCTACTAAGAGTGCAAAATGAGGATTAAATTTGAACAGTGGTTTTAGCAATAAGAAATGTGAAGATACACAAACAAGTAAATGCCATGGTACTCTAACAAAAAATGTGAAGCCTTAGGTAAAAAGAAAAAAAAGAAAAACAGATATTTCGTCTGCCATTCCTTGAAACACAGATATATAGAGTCTCTGGCTATCACAGTGGAGGAGTGGAGTAAAAGCAGAAGTGCTAGATAAAAGCTGAAAGAGGCTGCAACTTGAAAAACACCCAAAACAGGTATTTTAAAAGCCCATTAAGAAGAATAGACTATTCAAAAAATCCTGAAGTGCTGTTCTGCACCTTTGTAAAAGTTCAGACTTCACATTTCAGTCCCAAAAATGAGTAGCAAAAAGAGCAAAGGGCTTATCTTGTCTGTTCTTAGCTTCACGACAAGCTTTGTTAGTAGAAGCCTAGCCTCCATTCTAGAATCACAAAGTGAATTCAGCTGAAAAGATGTAATGCATTTGGCCTCTAGTTCCCTTGCACTCACTAAACAGACACTTTATGTGCTATGAAAGTTGTTTTAGGCCACATCTAGAAAGCACAGCCCACACCACAAATTATATTTCATTACAAAAGCAAATGATTTTCTCCAGTTTTTAGGGGAAGTAATGTCATGACTTCAGACTTATGTGGCATTTCTGATGTAGCTAACAAGGGCGCCATAAACCCAAATGTTGCTAACATTGCAAGGAAGTGAAGCTGATTTACTCATTGCTTCTGGTTTCCTTTGGAACTGGTATTCCACCTGGGGATGTGTAACATACAGATCTGCAAGAAATTAATCTTACTAGGGTGAGTAAAGATGGCACAGACTGTTTGGTTCTCACCACTTCAAAAATCATTCTCCCCTGATGGATTTTCTGTCAGAAACAAAGTGAGCAACTTTCTTCTGCTTGAAGTGTAGTTAAAAGATTTTCACCTTGGAATGAAAACTAGCCAAATCTCCTCATTTGGAAGCTAAATTAAATGATGATAGAGACCATGCTAGATGAAATTAAATGATAATAGACTTTTGACTGTCTCTAAATCTGTGACCTACCAGGCCCACAATGACTCCATCAATGGCCAGACACACACCAACTGTGTACAAAAATGTCCTTGCTAAGTTGAAACCCTCAATACCAGGTATAAAACAAACCCACTTCCACAGAAAACTTTGTCTGCAATTTTATAGTTGCAACTGAGTAATAAATACATCAATCAAAGCATATGGTTTTGTCCTGTTTAGTCACTGGCAAACAGACTTTATCATCCGTAAGGACAAAATGTGGCATATGAGGACAAATCTGTGTTAGCATTGCTTGTCAGTCCATGTGCTCTGCTTAGTGATTACCTATGGATCACCATCCACAAAGCTGCCATTCTATTCCACGTTGCCAGCAAAGAGATGGACTATGACTCATGTGGCCAACAAGCAGGTATAGTAAGAAAAGATCTACTTACTGCTAGCTGAGATCCAAATAGCGGATATGACATCAAACACCTTGACAGCAAGCATTTTCTAAGGGAAAATGCACTGGTTCTGGACATCCAGGAAACTCTTTACTTGTCTCCTTACTGCTCTGTGAGGGCTGTTCCTTGTTTCTGCCCCAAAACCCAAACCACCCCATAGTCAAAGAGCCATGCAACTTGATCCCAAACCATCCCAACTTCATCTAGCGGTACACAGAATACACTCTTACCTTCAAAACTGCCAATGAGATAGATGGATTATTTTGAGGGAATTACAATGTAAGTGTTCAAGCATTCCTAAAAGGACAACATAAATTCTCTGAACAAGCCTAGCTGTAGGTAAATTGAGGATTAAGGGACACTGGCAGTATAGATTGAAGCACCAGTAAGAAAACAGCTTTTACAGAAAAGCCACAAATCTTCAGGCTAAACAAGTGATTTGTGATCAAGTACTTGACCAAAATGCAGGCCACACACCTCTCTCAACTGTCCAACCTTGCTCTATTTGATCTATAAATCCTAACATAAGGCTGGAGCATTAAAGGGTTGTCATGCTTCTTGATGGCCATATCTAATTGCCTGCCTTAAGAAAACTGAAAAGCAGCAGTGTATTCCTTGTTATGGAAATACTGCTGCTTAGACTCTGCCTTTCTTTAGTAGTTTACATTTTTCTGCTACTTTAATAAGCTACTTGCTTTCAGAAATCCCAATTTCTAAGTACCTCTGTATGGGAATTGATTTATCTTTTCAGTTGCTTCAAATTAGAATAAACACTGAATTGACTGGGTTTCTTAGATCCCTCACTAAAGTGGAAAACTTTAAGGATTTTTTTCTCTTATTGCTGAGTTTCTCTTTTTTTTTTCCCCCTCTTTCTCTAAGAGCTAAAATTTTCTGATTTCTTTTTTAAACCGAATTTTCAGTGTGATCCATTGTGGACATTTAACTTCTTCATTGATAGATCCCTGCTCTTGCACCCACAGGCCATGTCTGTTCTAGCACAGGAGAGAACCAATAGTTCACAGTGGACTGATAACCTACCACAACCCATCCTCAGAAGCATTTTGCAGAAGTAACCTGGTTTTGGTTTTTTTTAATTTTTTTTATAAATACATGAGCTTATAAGATGAGACTTTCAGCATGAAATTGTTAAGCATAATAGCATAAAATTGTAATCATTGTCCAAACTGAAATCCTTTTTTAAATCCAAACACTAACAGAATTGCCCTTTAAAAGAGCACTTATTTTACACACCTCTTATTCCTACTCAGGCATCAGAAAGGTTGGACTATGCTCCTAGCTTTGTTCTTTTTCTTTTCATTTTTCAAAATTGTCTTTCTTTCATGAAAAGAAAACTTCTACATAAATGATCACTGGTTTTAATTAGTCATAGGATTCCTGATATGCCAAACATCTTGTTTGGTTGTTCTAAAGGATAAAAATATCATCTTCTTCCTTTCCACCTTCACAGTGAAGCAAAATGACCCACTGATACATATTTTTCAAAATTTCATCTGCCACTTATGAGATGAAAAACCTTACCACTGATACATCCATCTCTGTGATCCCTGAGGACAATATGGTCTGTATTTGAGAATAGGCACAACAGATGAAAATAAAAGAATATATTCATCAATCTTGCATCATGGTGACACTGCAGTGACTCAGTTTATAGAAGTTACTGACACTTTATAGCTACACTGTAGCCCACTTCTCCTGCCCACAACAGAAGGCTAACACTTCTGCCTTGTAAGAGAGTTACGGTACTAAAGTAACGTCAACATCTTTCAGATAAGTGCAAATGTATAATTTCCAGGAAAAATAAAAGAGGCATTTGAAAGTTTTGAGGGAAAAAAACAAACCATACTTGTTATGTGACATGGTAGATGACTGTATGTATTTTTGTAAAAAATAAATATTTCCCAACATCTTACCAGAAAGAGGCATTTTATGTAGTGCAGTTAAAGGACTTTTCTTTTGACAGAACTTTCTGCAATAAACATTCCTCGCTAAGATTTTGGTCTGTTAAAATACATACTGAAATTCTCCCTAGAACATTTCTTGCACCAAAGAAGAGTAATAGCTAATATTTTACTTCTCTGAGTAAAAATGATCTGAAACTCTCCCCCAAATTTGCAAGAGGTGGAAAACAGATGAATGGCTAGTTGGATTGAAGAAATAAAACATGAGCAGATGAGTATTTTCTAATATTTACCTACTACGGGCTTGGTTTTTCTGTACAGTAGTTCTGAAGTTATATTCCACTTTAAGAGGTAAGTCCAAGGCTTTAGCACAAAACGTACTCTCTACAATCAAATGAAATATAAATGACTGTGTTCTAATTCATTCTGCATTCTTGCACAGTAATTGAGAAAGGCCTGAAAGAGAAGATAAAAGGAAAGTCACAACCTTTCTTTTGTATTCAAATGGTATCCCATTTATACCCATAGATTACAGGTACTCTCCTTTTAATGTTCATGACTTTCCAACCTACAACACTGAATTAGATCAGAGATTCTTTGAAGGCACATCAAGGTTTCTGCAGGACCCAATCAGATTATTTCCCATCATTATTATATGAACTCACTCTGTCATGTTTTCTTAGTAGTATTTTAATTAATTCCCATTTCTTTCATCCCTAAGATCCTTAATAAAAACTTCTTACTAAAACTCAATACTGAACTTCAGGACGTAAGAATCATTTATACAGCACCTGCCTTATTTTAAAGGCTGTCTCATGTCATTTAAATCAACACATTGTGTACTAAAAGAGTTTTTGCATTTCCAACCCAAGGAGGCCCACAACTTCATGCATGTTCAGACAGTTTCTGTGAGTGCAGGGTGAGTTTTAAAGTTCTGCATCCTTTTCATTTGTTTAATTATAATATGTAGAGGGGGGGAAAGAAACAAAAATATCGTCAGCAAAAACCCAAACAAATGAACGACAAAAAGCCACAGAAGAGGTCAACAATATTTCACCTGTAATACTAATACCTTCTGAAAAACATCATCCATACGCAAATTTAAAAACCTTAGGGATTTAAGGAGGTAGATTTGTTTTTTCCCTGTGAGATTTGTTCTCAGGTGCTGCAGTGGGGAGCTCTAGTGTGGTGCACATGGGTGTTTCCTGATCTAGGGGAACCTCAGGGGAAAAGAGACACCTGCCAGAAGACCACAGCTTGTGCCACAGTGGCAAATGAGGCCTGGGGGAGGCCAGAAACCATGTCAACCAAGCACTCCAACCCTATAAAAGAAGTCCTTGGGGAGTACCCATAGACACGGTTTGGTGTGTCAGCAAGGGCATGGAATGACAGCTTGAGCAGAAAGGGGCACAGGAAAGGCACTGAAGCCTAGACAGCTCAATCAGTGAGCAATAGCATCCACTCAGCAGAAAGCCACTGCCTCTCCAAGCTCTGCACCCACCATGACTGATCCAGCTGTCCAGACAGAGCTCCAGTGGGAACGCCGAGGTTTAGGTTGGATATTAAGAAAAATTTCTACACCAAAAGGGTTATCAAGCTACCCAGGGAAGTGGTGGAGTCACCACTCCTTGATGTATTTAAAAAATGTGTAGATGTGGCACTTAGGGACATGGTTTAGTGGTAGACTTGGGAGTTCTGGATTAACAGCTGGACCCAATCTTAAAGGTCTTTTCCAACCTAAATGATTCTATTCTTTGTAACCTATTGAAGTGCATGGTTTCTTAGCAGCTAACAGGTTGTTGTTTTTTTTCATATCATCCTATGCCCTCAGATTTTGCTGGTTAGGGTGTAAATCTTTAGGGATGAGGATAGAGTAGTTCCATGTATCAGTTCAAATCTGCATAGCCTATACTGAAATGACGTCTCTTCCATGGACCTGTAAAAATGCAGTTCATTGTAGCATCCAAGCATTTTTCACAGTCTCTGAATTTATAAACCATTGGCTGCCTAAACAGTGTCCAATCTTTCACTCACTTTCCAGAGGAATGGCTACAGAATGTTTTATTTTAGTGGGCCCCAGATTTGGGTTTTCCTCAGTGAGTGGTGCATGAACTTTAAGCCCTGCTCATGACCAGTTCAGAATATTCCTGAACTGCACTGGGCCAGAGACAGTGAGCTCTTTCTTCCTCCTCTGTGCTCCTGTAGAAATCCCTGTTTTACCTGAGCCAACTTTTGGGACAAGATCTTCACCTTGAAACTCCAGGTATCAAGGAATGAGAACACAGTCTGGACAGTGCTGAATCCCCAGCTTTGTCTTGACATTCTGTGTGAAGCCAATGAACACATAAAAAAGCTGGTCTGTTGTGCACTTTGAGGACTAACTCCTTCACAAACATAAAAGCTATTACCTCAGCTGGTATTCCTCTGGATGGGAAGAGGTGGGGGGCGCTTGCAAGAGACTCAAGACAGAAAAATTAAGCGCTATTTTACAACATCTGCAAAGCCACAAATGCGTCTGCTACCAGATTCAATTACAGTAATCATCCTGAAACATCCCATACTGGAAGAAACAAAACATACCATCTCTCCTGTTTGAACGAGACAGGGAGGAGAAATATGCTGCTGTCACTGTGCCTGTTGTCTATCCAGCCTTTTCATAAGTAATTTATCAAGAGCATTTTATGTGGGCTAGGATAAGGGCCAAGCACTATGAACAGCAGTGTCTACTGACAAGGTAGATAATGCAATACCTTTTATTGGGCCAACAAATAAAATATTATGCTTTAGCTTTCAGGTCAAAAAAGCTCTGTCTTTTGGATGTCAGTATTTCCAGAGTATGGCATTTAAATGAGGCAGATGATTTAAGGCATTTCAGCTAACCAACATCAATCATATCTTAGGGCTACATCAAAAAGAAAAGCATTCTAGGAGAAAAAGACAAGTAAGATGTCAGCAAGCCCTATTTCCTTTCCTAGACAACCTGTCCTGATATTTCCAACCTAAAATTGTTCTATGCTTTTATTCAAAGGTATTACACAGCCCATGTAAAAATTTCAAAATAAGAATCAGGTGTTGAGATACACAAGGAGAAATTACACTGCCTAATTAATTTGAAAGTGGCTCAGGAAACCTGAAAAAGATGCAGAAGATTCTTTGAACATCTTCTGATGAAACTGATGAACATTGAGAGAAACAAAGTAGAGACAGAAAGAAGCATAAGAGCCCCACTTAATTTAATATAAAGTAAGCTAGCAAGAGGAAAACTAAAAAATTCAGCAGGAAAAAGAAAAACACAAGCCACAGACAAAAATTCCTTCAGGCCAACTGCCTTGATCTAAGCAATTAGTTATCTGAGTAACAGGACAAATTTCTTACACATAACTAGCTTTTTAGGTAAAGGTGTGTTAAAGACCAAATCACATTTTCAGTAAAGATTCAAGGATGGGAAATGCAAGAGTAAAATTTTAAAATTTCCAAAATGGTACTAAAAGTATCTTGATTGTTGCCTTTGGTTGAAACTTTGAAAACTATAATCATCAAAAGTGGATTAAGTTTTTACCTGTCTTATTCAGAAGAGTAATAGAAAACATTAAAATACCTCCTGAAATGGTATCTAAGAACTGCAAAACCTGAGAATAGAGACCTCCTCATCTCTAAGCCTCTGTCAAGCAGCAGAACTGGATAAAGAAGTCTAGACAAAATGCTGACAAGGGCCCCTCTGTAACCTCTCAGCAAAGCTGTAGCTGGCCAGGGAAACTAGTGCAAAGACATACATTCCTCCTTTGTCTGAAATCCCTCAGCTAGCAAATAAACAGCTTTCCCTAGGAAAGGATTGCTCTTAGGCCTTCAGCTAGTAAAATGTCTCAGGCTGTTTTTTAAGACAATTTCTTTCACTGATGCATCTTTGGGGAGATAAGTCACCATTTCATTATTAATAACTCCTGATGCTACATGTGAAAATAACAGATTATCCTCATCCTACTTTATAGTGACCAATAAGTCTCATATATAACTTCCACCGTTGATTGCTTTAGGTTCCATTTAATGCTCTTACATGTCTTCCAAAGTTATCCCCAAATCCCTTTCTCTTCTCACAAAACTTAATTTAACTGCAAATCCCAAGATGGTGACAAATCACTGTAGTTTTTAATCTTTTTTTTCCAATGGCAAATTAGTATTCTCTGTGGTAAAAGATAGCAGTAAGCATTCTTTAAACAAGCTTCTTTAGTTCCCAGTGTAATGGAAAGATTACAGCTAGCAATAGGCAGTAGCTTTAAAACAATCACGTAAGGACACTGGCTCACCAGTACCTTGGTTTAAATGATTTATGGAACCCTCAAAACCAGGAAACTGCTTAACCTATGCTATACAAATGGCAAATTTATACCTTGAGTACACAAGAACATTCTGTTCCTTTACAATGAAAACAGGAGATGTAGTTGTCTAACATCTGAGACTCAAAAATCTGTCATTAAATCAGAACAAATTAAGTAATGTAATGAACCTGACCAATAGTCAGTATCTTGGTTTTTGTAATTTGTAGATTAAACTTTTCTATTATTTGAAGTAAGTTAAAAAGTCCTTTCCAACTAGTGAACTAGCAGACATTTTTTCTTGTTTTCTTATAATATTCCCTTTGTTATTACCTAAACATTTTCTAATATATTACTCATGTTGTCAAAATGTTGATAACAATCAGCAAAGCAGCACTGTAAACAGTATTGAGTTATTTGGTTTGGTGTTTGGTTGGTTTTTTCCCCAGAGCTTCTCAATCATTTAAAAGACATGATAGGAAAAAATCATAATCTGATAAAAATGGAAGTCTGAAAAGAAGCAAATACCCAACATCTTTAGGTTAGACACTCAGTCAGATTTTCAAATCAAATAGCTAATTCTTTGGGAGATCAGACAGTCTCAATAATTTTGGTAAGGTTGCCCTTGATCTAACTGAGAATCTGCCCCAGTTTTTTAGCACTGGGTAAAAACATCAGGACATGCAATATCCTGTTATAACTAGGGGCAAAATATTTCTTAGTTGTCCTGAAAAAGGTGTATCTACATTAAAAGAAAAAGCATTTCCAATGGGGTCCCTTCTAAAGACGGCATAAAAACATTTCTAAACTGCCTCATAAAACAACATGATTATGTATTTGTACAGGGGTTCAGTGCCAGAATCTAGGATCAAGTTTTTATGCTCTGCAAAGATACTCTACACCTGTGCAGACCCAGCTCTCAAAATTTCCCATCCTCATCAAAATATCCAACTCTATTTTTTCTAGGGATGACTTTTAGAAAGATCATCCTTTATTTCCTCAGCACTTTGAGCTTTCAGTGTTGATGTAGTCTTAAAAAACATACCAAAGTACTCCAATTTAAAAGTAAGCATCTTTTAAATCAGACATTGGTAGGACTTGAAACAAGCTAACCAAATATGTGGCAAATTCTGATTTCTTAACATTATCACATCAATATTTTATGCCTTCTTGATCAGACATGTCTATTAAATACTGATTAAGGAGCTCAGTGAATTGCTGTCAGTCAGTGACCTGTGAAATATGAATGAACAGACAGAATCCTGTCATCTGATGTAACACACCATGAATCTCATTATCAATTATGTTTCTAGTCCTTGTTTAGATGTCTACAAAAGTGAGTTTAAGGCTTAACTTCAGGATCTATGTTTGAACCTTTTTCTGTATACATGAAAATATCAAATTTATTCAGTTGCCCTTCCTGAAAGTCTGACTTTTTTCATTGTTAACAGTGAAGCACTGAAGTTTTGAAAAGAGCAGAGACAAAGCCAGTGTGAAAGTCTTCAAGGAACAATAGAGTTTTGCACCAAATGATGTACTTGCTTAAATGTACTTGCCCATTATACTTCGGAAAATAAAAGTTTTCCTGTTGAGTGGTTTAGATTAAGATTATACCAGTCTGTAAAATTCAATAAATGTTACTATTTCCTGGTAAGTTATTTTTAAAACAGTTTCAGTCTGCTCCAGCTATTAAGATAAAGTGGAAAAAGTTGCATTTCTTAAAATAAATTTTACAAATACTCAGCTTCACTAAAAGCTTTATCTGTCATAAAAGCAACACAGAGTTTTCTACAAGATATTTGACAGTTTATTAAAATTACTGAAACTCCCCTCGAAGACATAGATATTTTTACTTTTATGACTACTCAGTCCTTGCTAGTAAAACACTTGAGAAAGGAAAACAAAATAATAGATGTTCCCCTCTGCTGAAGGGCTTCAGATTTGGCTGATGACCTGATCTCAGACCTACTAACACTGTCTTCTTCTGAACAGTCCTTTCCTAGTTTATGATGAAGTTGTATGCTTACACACACAGATTCAAAAGGTCATCCAAAATTACTTTTGCCTGTACAGTACTCCAAATCCTCTGTCTGTCCCATGTGCCTGCCACTCACACTTCTGAACTTTACTTAACTTAGCACCTGGTGAACATAAAAAATCTGTTTGATGAAAGTAGAGACACAGCTCTTGACCTTCATGAATGGGTGACAGCAGCTTTCAAGACAGTGCAACACAGCTCACTTGACTGACTTCAGAGTTTTAGTACTAACATTAAAAAGTGATTTAGTTGCCACGTCTTCAAAGAGCAAACATATGCTTCCAGTCTGAGCAAAATTAAGTTTACATTAAGAGAAACATTTAACAAGAGTGAAGATTCCAGTGTTTATCCAATTCCTCTTGTGACAGTGCAGGGATGCACTGAGATAGGAAAAGAGAGAGGAGAGAGGAAAATACTCTGCCCTGTAGTATCAGCTGTGCCACTTGGTTCTTCCTGAGACAAGGAAGTCTTTTGAATGTTTTAGAGATTGTGCAATTAAGTATCCAACCTAAAAGGAGTCGGGAGATCACTCATCCACGCAAGGTTCATAAAAAAAGCTGGGGGTGCCATGTGTTTCAGGACTCCACTTGTCAATACTGAGAATAAGAAAAAAAACAAAAACAAAATAGCTGTGGAAAATATTTAACTGCTTAGCTAATAAGCTGTATCTCTACAGAGACGATTTCTGGTTGTCTAAACCAATAGACTAATGTAACCATGTTTTTATTGTGTAGAGACTGTAAGTAATGGGACATGCATACCAAGTCCACTTCACAGTTTAAGTTAAGGCTATTTTAAAAGTCCCACTATGCACACATTTCAGAAATGTTCCTCAAAACAGTGTTGTAGTCACAAGTCTCAGAACACACTAACTCGTCTTAAAGTAACACTCTTCTATAACATGTTAAACATCATTAACATTAACAAATAGAATATACAAATGTAATACTTAGTAATATTTGTCTTATATATGTACAAATATGCTATGTTATGTCTTATCTACTTTAGGTGCATTTCTGTATTCTCTCATAAATTTTGTTGAGTTCACAATCTCAGTGTTAAGTAGCACTCAGTGCAAAAAAGTGCATTAAGTAGAGCAATGCAAAGGCAATAAGATGAATGAAGAGCCAATACAAAGAGAATGAGCATTCCTGGAAGTTTTCTGCCTGCTTCAGACACAGTTGTTTGCTGTTAAATGTGCTCAGCAGCAGTGTGGGTGTCTTTCAGCTGTGACATAAAAGCAAAATCTTAATTACTTTGTTCTACTGGTAACAAATGCAGCGTGCAATAATTACTAAATTTAACTGAAATTTTCTACTGCTTGACTACCCAGGGAGCAGGTCAAAAAATTAAGTATGTTTGGAAAAATATTGCAATGCTATAAATACCCAGAACTACATATTTTAACTGTTGCATGCCCATGTAAACGGATGTAACGCTGGATAATTTTTCTGTTTCTGTTATTTAAATGCTTTCTGATCTGGTTTGGTTTTTGGGTTTTTTAACCTTAATATTTTTTAATATTAAAAGCTTTACACATATTTAGTATTCTGTTAAGAGCTTTTGGAACAGAGAAAAGTTGGGTGCAGGTATCAAATTTCTTCAAAGATGCAACTATTAATCAATTTGAACACAGGCCTAGAATATACAGAGGTTTTTGAATTATTATGCAGAGGCTCAAAAGAATTATACATTAGGAGATGATAATAGTACTGTACAGAAATAAAAATAAAAAACTACATATGTGTTTCAACTGTAAAACTGAATTTTTTTTTTAATACTGTATGGAAAACAGAACTTTGTATCTACTACGTTAGACACCACGAGAAATTTTGGCACTTAATTGAAAGACTTGTTCCCTTAATTACAACATGCAGAAGTTTAAAATTGATTAGATTGTTTCTCTTGTTTTCACACTAAAAATAAAGAGTACACATTTATGTATAGCACAAACACTTTTAAACTGTCTTTAAAGCAGATGAATAATATTAATTTTCACTTATGGAGCCAGCAGTAAACCTTCCACTTAGAGAAACGTGACCCAAGAAACATAAAAGCACAGATCCATTCTAGCTAAAGAAGAGACCACTGCAATTCCCTGTTCTGCATTTTTCAAAGGGAGAAACACTGTTTAAACTTCTTGTGGTTGAGCAGTAAATTTTTCAATCAAAAGATAAAATCTGAAGAGTTGATTCTGTAGCATGATAAATTATTACCATATTTAACATGCAAACATCCTTTATATGAAAGTATTTTACTCATATAAAGCAGTTACAAAATGCATGACAAAATAATAATTTACTTATTTTAAATTAGGACAATCACACTGGAATTTGAACTATACAAACATATAGTGTTTATAAACATATTATAGTGTTACATTAGCCAGCCAAGCACTTTTTTATTAGTTAATAGTTATGCGAGCTCACAGATATTAGATTACCTCTAGGGAAATAAATTATTTTTCCATTACTTCAATAGAAACTGATTAAGAATTGCAAAGGAATACTAATAAAGATGCTGAATATCAATGCTTACACATTTTGAAGCCAGTACTTTCACTAGTTTTTTCCTTTAACCAGATTTTATGAGACACCTTGTTCTTCTCACAAATAGAGGAAAAGAAGGTTAAGAAGTCAGCTTTATAAATACATTCTGCATAAAAGAGATTAACTAGGTTTATGTAAAAAGAAAAGTTAAAAGGTTTCATCTACCTGTTAATATTGTCAGGATAGTACTGCAGCTTTCCTTACACATAACCTGATAACAATTACCTTGAGGGTCCATGTCAAAATTCACATTGACTTGAGGAAAAGCTGAAAAATAAGAAATCATTTTTCAATTTGGCTTAAAATTATCATCAAGACGTTGAATATATGCATGGCAATGAAAGAGGGTTAAAAAATGCTTTGAGTTAGAGGACAATGTAAGGTGGCAGCAGCTAATTCAAACCAAAATCACAATGTCTTAAAAGTCTGCTAATACTGGATAAAACCAGATGAAAGTGAGACTTTGATTCATCTGGAAAGTACAAGGAAATAGGCACCTTTTCCAACCTGTGCCCAGGAATTCACAGTGTATTCTTAAGTGGCAGTGCTAACAATATTAACAACGCTGAACACTTAAAAGGTAAAAGGGATACTTTTTGTGTTTTCTTATACTGCTATTAGTTTCTGACACTGAAAGACATCTTTTAAAATATCTAAGTAGAATATTAATGAGGATAGGAGACTTTTATTTCAAAATAAACACTTAGAATTGGTGAGTCAACAACTGGAGTGGTATGATAGTCACCACCTCTGTTGTAGCTCCTTCCTTCAGTGATAAGGTAGAAAGCAAGCTATTAAAATTCACTACCACATCAGAACATCATCAGCAGTAAAAGGAAAAACAGTCATCACCTAACATAAAATCTTTGTCTTCTAGCAAGTGCTGAAAGAAAATACAGTTCCTATTCTTTAATCACACACAGTCCTAAATCTTAAAATCACAGTCTATATTTTTGTCTGAGAGTGGCATCCAAGTCAAAATCTCTTCCTATCTCTCTCCTTCCAGAGTCTGGAATATCTCCTGCTCAAGCATTTCACTCTCATGATCTAAATTTCCAATCTCATTTGTATCTATCTCTGACAGAAGTTTGTGAGAAACCCAAAATTTCATATCCCATCCATATTGAAGTTTTAAAATCTCCATGTCCCATCTGAGCACTGTCATTAGAGATTGCATCAGCAAATGAGGTTTAAGAGAATTTAAAACTTCATCATTGTTTTAAATTACTTCCTTCCTCAACACTAATGAGCATATTTTAAATGCATGGGTACGATTGCTTTTCTTCCCTCAGTTTTGAAATACATATTAAAAAGAGGATTTCTTTCACGTACTCGTACAAGCAATGATGCTCGAATGTAAATGAAGGTCTTTTGTATGTAACTGCTTTTATCTTCCAAATCATACTTGCCTTCTGAAAAGCAACTGAATATGCTGATTCCTTTTCAAAGAAAACTTTGTGACAAAATGGCTCATACACCTGCTAGAGTAATAAAGGATGCTTTCTCTTGAACAAAAACAGAACCCCCCCCCCCCGAGTATTATCACTGTTAATTGCTGTATTGTTTCAAGAAACAAAAATTCACAGAGAAAATAACAACTGCATATACAGCACTGTGTATCTACAAATTGTTGGAAGCTAATTGCAAGAAGCTTCAGCCAATTGTTCCAGCACTTGTATTTCACCATGCAGAGGCTTCAGGAAAACTGATTCTTTCATCTTTCTGTCTTTTAAATCCTTGGTTTTCTTATCAGTTTACTTCATATGCAGTCACTGTTGATTTTAAGTAACTACTGCAGCACAAACTGTTATTTGAATTAGAAGAGTCACTGATTCAGGCAGGAATAAATTTCTTGGAGAAACCAGAGTTTCAACAGCATCCACATCCCTGTGGCTCCTCCCCAGGTGTGCTGCCAGGCACCAGGTGTAGTAGTTTCCCTCCTATCCCTTCCTTCAGACCATAACCCTTCTTCCTTGTGATTTTTATAAGCAACTGAAATAAGCTTCTGTTCAGTTATAATTAAATCCATCAGTGGAAAGGTGGGACATGACAAAATAGGGGACAGGAAAAAGTCATGTGACCACAGCAAAAAAGAAAAAGTCATGTGACCACAGCAAAAAAGACAAAAAGAAGCCCTTAAGTTAATATTCGGGAAGACCACACTCATTAGCAGGAAGGCAGAGGATTAGCATCTTCTTTATCTGTAAATAATATGATTGCTTCAAATTAGGAATAATCCCTGTAAAAATTGGAATATCACTGTAGTTTTATGACCCGCTTAATTTAAAATCCTGTATTTTCAAATAAAAAAAAATAGAACTGAACTGTGAATTAAAAATTACTCTTTAAGGTCAGAGGCATCTCTGGTTTCTCAATGTAACCAAAACCAGATTTTATGGGGTTTTAGTAAAAAAGACTAATCATCAATGCAGCCCCACCAACCTGAAATAGGAATCATTGCCAAGAATCATGCAACCCTAACATGAAGACCTCACAGAAGCACTACTTGTTGCACAAGAAATCCTTCCTACAAAAATACCTGTGGTAAAGTCCCCTCACTCACAGATCTGTTCTCAAACAGTACCCTAACTATGTCTCCCAAATTCAGAACTTAGCTTTGACCTTAACTGCTACAAATTTGCTACACAAATCTTTCTGAATCAAGCCTACAGCGATGAGGTTAAGTGGAATTTTTTTTTTTTAAATGTTATTTTAAAAAGCAAACAACAGCTCTTAAATGGTTGTGGATATATATGTTTGACTAAATATCAGTATCTGAATCACTCAACACAGGCAACCTTTTGAGTCACAAGTGAGCAAGTCAGAGTTAATTCCATCTCAAAGCAAATGTTCAGCAACATTAAAATATCTGAATTGAAAGTCCTCCTAAGGCATCCAATTCTCTCCACTTGATAAAGAACAGAAAAATTATACCAAGTTTCACAAGCTAGAATTTTACCTTAGGAATTCTTAGACCATATTTAAAGTAAAGCGATGTCCCTAAAGCTGCATTTCAAAACCAGGTTCCAACTCAAGTTTTTAAAGACCATATCAAATTTAATGAGCTTTCTTAAAAAAATAAAAATCAAGTGGTTATACTTTCACTGTCCCCTCAATGGGTTTATTTCATTCACATTTGAAAGTAGACAAGTTTTTAAGGATATTAAATTATTCCTCCACCCCATTAGAAATTTAATTCTAGGGAGAAGAAAGACACTATTTATCCCCTTAGTAATGAAAAATCAGAAAGAGCTCAGTCCAAGTCTTTTCCAAGAGGCAGGAGGCAACATACAGGAAGAAAAACAGAAATCCTTTATCCTTTAAGCAGGTGCATAGCTCCAGACAAGCTACATTCTTGCTGTGGTGGTTTCATGACAAAATATACAAGGTGTGGGCTGGTGTGCAAGGACTGGTGACAATAGGAAAGCAAGTTTCATTAGTTCTGCTACTAATGGAACAGTTTGTTTTAGCTTATAAATGTTCTAGAAAAATTTAACAACTATTAGAACCTTTGAAGATTACATTTGATCATTAAAGTGTGAAATAGAGAAATTTATGTCTGTTTTAATTGAAAAGCTTAATGCAACCTTTACCTCCTGATTTATCTGCAAATTTCTGCAGAAGTTTCTTCTGCTGTGCATATTTTACATATGCCAGGAGATTCTAACCTGGAGAATTAGATGGTGAGTACAGAGACAAATTAATGGAGATTCAATTAAGATGTTCATAATTAACACTTGAGAGTGATCACTTTGTCCTTTCAGCTTTTCCAGTTGTATAACACAAGGAAAAAAAATTGGTACAATCCTAAAGAGGTCATTTTAGTACTTCTCAGGGGAATACCTCTCCACATAATGTATACTCAAAGTGTAGACTCAATGGTGTGTAGGTCAACGCCTCAAAACTTCATCTACATCACTCTAAACAGAATTATTCTATTGCAACTAGTCAAGTTTGTACTTAGGTGAGATAGAACAAAGATAATGAAGCTGCAAATCCTCAAGCATCAGAAAGACAGTCCTGCTCTTTGATGCATCTGAGGTTGTATAAACCTTGTGCAAAACCACCTTGTCCCCTGGAGACTGTCAGTTATAGGGTAAATACAAGAGCTTAAAACTGTTGTGCCTTTTCCTGGCACTCCAGGCTTTGGCAAAATCTCTCCCTCTTTGTTATAAGTTCCCTTTAACTATTGAAAGACCACAATCAGGTCTGCTCAGAGCCTTCTCTTCTCCAGGCTGAACAGCCCCAACTTTCTCAGCCTGTTCCCAAACACATGCTCCAGTCCTCTGAGCATCTTCATGGACATCCTCTGGACTTGCTCCAGCAGGTCCACATCCTTCTTACATTGAGGACCCCAGAGCTGGACACAGAACTCTGGGTAGGGTCACACCAGAGTGAAGTAGAGGGGCAGAATCCCCTCCCTTGCCCTGCTGGCCACACTGTTTTGGATGCAGCCCAGGACACCATTGGCTTTCTTGGCTGCCAGGGCACTTTACTGGGTCATGTCCAGCCTCTCACCCACCAGTAACCTTAAGTCCTTCTATTCAGGGCTGCTCCCAAACCCTTCAGTCTCGACCCTGTCTTGCTGCTTGGAATTACTCTGACCCAGGTGCAGGACATTGCAACGTTAGTTTATAAATATATTATATATATATGTATATATTGTCACAACTGTGTGTCTGACCATCATCACACTGAGACCCTGTACAACTCACTGGGAGCATAATGTGAGTCAGACAGTTCCCTCACCATTTGCATGGGAGAATTTGCATTCCTTTCTCCCCAGATTCAAGGTGTAGTCAGGAACAGCTCATCAAGTTTCAGTAAAAGCTCTTGCCTTGAGTTTGATGGCACAAGTTGATCAGAAAGCCATCAATTACTGGCTTTATTTAGATCAAAAATGTTTGCAAGAAATAGCACAGGAAACCTCTCTTCACTACAAAATACGTGTTTGCACCATCTAATGGATAATTGCTAGCTACATTACTGAAGTCTGTGAGCTCTTTGCTCCATTTGGAATACTTTGAATACTCTGTCAGAACAGGTGTGGTGCATCCAACTAACTAGTTGAGGTCAAAAATGCAGCAGCAAAAATCACACTTCAGTGTCTGATAGCTTTTCCACAGCTTATGTAAAACAAGTTGAGGGAAGTGGTTGCTGAATGGGACCTTAGACAGGTGATTTGATAGATAAAACAGAAATAGCTGTTGGCTGGCACATAGTTACAACTTAATTTAAACTGGCAATTTGAGACTAGGAAATACAATTTGCATCCTTACTGTACATTATGGAAAAATGTCATGGTAGCCAGTATACAATAAGATACTAGAGGAAAAGCAAATTCTGAAGAAAGAACTTCAATAATTAATTAAAAGCCCTATGACTCATGCAGTCTGTACATGGGAGAGTAAAACTCCATCTTTTGGAAGTTCATAAAAAATAATATCCCTATAATTTTCTACAGAGGTTTCAGAACTCTAACATTTCTATAAGATGCTCAATTTTGTAAATACTAGATACTACCTGTGACCGTTGATTAATGGGACAGTGGGACAATAAGTTTTCTATCATGTTTAAGGGCTTCACTATAGAACTCCATTATATGTTTGGGTTTGTTTTTTTTTTTAAAGGCATTTTTATGAAATTAAACTAAGAGCAGGACAACCTATCAGTTCTGTGATTTCCACCTTATTCAGATAGCAGGAAGCAAAGTGTGGGACTAATAAGACTGCAAAGAAAACCTCTCCCCAATGACACAGTATCTCTGTTTCATCTTTATAATTTCAAATATCATTGTTCTTGGATTACCTGTCTTCCACAACTTTTCCTTACATCACAATATTTCTTCTTACCGCAGTTATCTGGGGATTCTCTTGCACATATTTCAAAACTTGAAATTTTTATACAGAGTTAATTCATTCATCCACAAGATAAAAGAATGAAATAGTATTATCAAGACTCAAGAATATTACTAGAACTGGGAAATACTTTGAATTTTTTTGATGGATTAACTTGCAGTCAAATTTTTCTGTGAAACCATTTACTATTTTATAATTGCAATAACACACTTAAACAGAAAAGTGGATTGAAAATTAAAAGCAGGCACTTTGCCTCTTCTGGCATTCTCAGAATAGCATGGTCTTATAACAAAAATAGTCTCCATCCTCATGCATTATGATTTTAAAAATAAAATTTATTTCAGAAATGTATTGGGATAAAATGGGATAATTTCCCATCAGAAACATGTTGAATACTTAATGCATTTTAAATTAATATGCATTTTTTGTATGCAAGATTTTTGTGCATTTTTGATAGCTTTTCCACTCTGTTCATAATTTATACCAATTCAGTTCTTCTGTTTTGAAGTCAGCTATTAAAGATTCTACATAGCAAAGCAGTGACTCCCAGTATATGAAACCCAGACAAGCACTTTTCCAGAATTTTGATTCTGAGAATAGAATTACGCATCTGTATTTAGTGATTTTTTTAATGGTTTTAGTGACATTTAAGGTCTTAAAGGTGATCTAGAAACCCTTGCAAAGGTCAGACCTTTTGCTAGGTAACACTGAAATAACTATTGAAAGAGCTTTTTTCTCAAAGAGTCTGAAACCTAGCACAAACTGGCTCTAGTTGGTCAGACTTAACTCCTTTTTGAGCACTGTTGAATTGATTCTTGAACATTTTATGCCTCTGAGGTTTCTGTCAGGGCATTATGTAGAAAGCTAAATGCAGGGTTAAATGTCTAACACACAGAGATCTCATAGAAGTTAGAAATTTAAGCAAATGAGAAAATCAGGGTCTTTCCTGTCAGTAAGATACAATCTAGAAAGCAGTGCAGATCATATGTGGGTCGAACCACCCTCTTAAGATGCCTGATCTGTTGAGGGCATCCAGTAGGCATACCCTGAGGAATACATCTGGGATTCCCTTAGTAGTGTTTGCATCAAAAAGTCCCAGAAGTATGTTGAAGAGGGAGAGCTACTCTAGAAGCACATGTGTAAATGAAGAGTATCTTTGGCAAGTACCCTAACGAATAGAGTCAGGTATCCAGCTGTTGCTGCTTCTCTCACTTCCAGGATGCTCTACATTTTTTGCATAGTGATCAAGTGCTGATAAATATGGTCTATAACTTACCCAAATGTTCTGGAAACCAGGTTGTAATACTGATTCTTCTCAGACAAGCATTTTCAAATCCATATAGTCACACAAGTTTCTTGTTGAATCTTGGCTAATTATATTATAGGACACCAGGTGATCATTTGCAGCACTTCTTCCTTCCAAATCCAGAATGTTTACATTAGAGAAAAGCAAGTTAGATTGTTTTAAATATGGGCATGTAGATGGTAGTTTACAAGTGTGTGTATCTGCATTCAGGCTCAAGCCATTAATTATAAACCTATAATTAACTAAACCAGTACTAATACTTAGGAGACAAAAAAATAATACACTCTTCCACAGGAAATTATGTCTTTGAAGGCCAATTTTCCCTATGTTATTCTTTTCTCCCTGACCAAAAGCTAACTTTGAGTCATTAAGATGAAGAATTTTCCCTTTTAAATCAATCCAGGTATCAATTCTGATTTCAGTTTGACAATGGTGACAGCTGGTGAATTACTGGTTCCTGTACACTTGTCTGACACAGATTTATCAGCAAGGTCAGACATGGCAGTGCAGGAATAGCACTGTAAATACAAAGGTGATTGTTCTGCCAGCTAGGTGTAAATTGTCCCAGCAGTGCACAGTGAAGCCTTTATATTATGTGTAAATTAATTGCAGTAACCATCAAACTACAGCTGGTAAGGCAGCCAGCTGGGCATAAATGGGAATTCCAGACTGTCAGAGTCCTCCTGCTGGAAAAACAGCATCTTCACATAAGTCTTCAGCTGCTTGACGTGGCAAACCAGAAAGGGAAAATGCCACCTCAAGCACCTGACTTGAAAGTGAGCATCTGAACAGCTGATACTCTAAATAAAGCCAAAAGCAGAACACAAAAAAATCTTTCAAAGCTGTTTATATGATACAGCACAAGAGCAAATGTTTGAGGTTTCGTGGTTTTTTGCAAATTAGACTTGAACTACATTGCCTCTAAATAGAGCTGCTAGTTTCTATAGCTTTTATACTTGGTTATAACCAAGTTCAACCACTTCCTTTTGCTTTTGCATACAGGGATGAACACCAATTAAAAGAAAACAATTATACAGCAGGGTGGTAGCCCCATGATACAAGGTCTTCAACAACAGTAACAGGAATTTTGAGCTTGTTCCCCTTCATACATACTCTTGCACCTCAGTGACACAACCATCCTTTGAACTGGCTCACTTAACATGTATGAGTGAAAATAAATCCTGAGAACAAAAGTTATTATAGTCAAAATACGAAGCTGAGGTAAGGACCTTGAGGAAACATCCTTCTTTTCCAGAAAGCTCATAAAATGTAATTTTACTACAGTATCAAAAATATATTTAAATTTTATGGTCTTATTGAGTTTCAAAATTAAGTGGTTTTACTGCAGTCATTGACTGAGCACTTAGTCAGTGTTTAGAAAGAAAACAAAAAGGCCGGTTATAGAAATGATGAATAATGATAAAAAATATCTCTTCAGCTTCAGGAAAAAAAAAAAAACTAAAAAAAAGTCAGAGTCCTAAGTTTAATTTACTTCTACACAAAAACACAAACAATGGACCTACTTCTTTTATTGTGTTTTAGGAAGTTCCTCATTCCAGTGGACTGACATGGGGAGGTATAAACCTCTAAATCTGTGCATAGACCACAGCTGTGGATGGATTCAGAGCTTAAGCCGAGGTGAAACATAGAGCAGAAACCAGTGAGTTTATCTATGTCCTGTGAAGGTGTGGTTGCAAAGGAGGGGGTTGTTCCTGGTTGAAAACACACAGATGAGAACATCTGTGCTGGACACTTGTCTCCCTTTCCCTTTCCCTTTAAAGCCTGAAAGTTCACTTGTACAGGCCCTGGTTGTAGAGAAAGTTGGTTTGGAAAAGCATTTTCTAGTCTATGCTGCTCATCCAAGGTATAAGTAACAAATTGAGAATAACCTTTCCTGGAATAAAGCTTTCATCAATCAAAACAAGGACAAAACACATCCACTCATTTACAAACACAGAGTACATAATCTATTTTTGCTTTTTTGCACCTGCTCACTTGACAATCTGTCATCAAACACGGAAGAATGCAGTTGTGATTAGGAATTAAGAGTACAGATCTCATACTGTTGAAAATCCCCAATGGGCCTGTCCAGTTCTAAAAAATTGCATTAATTAAGAAAATTTATGTCAATATGCCTGACACAAGATTGTGCTTGTCTGTGTCAGCTGTTCATACACCAAGCCCAGTGATAACTATTTTTTCAGGACCATATTTAAACATGCCCACAAGCCTAGCTGTAATTACACAATGAAAACAAAAATAGCCTCTAGAACTTCTACTAGGACCATATTTTCAAGATAAAATCCCTACCCTCAGAGAAAAATTTTGGCCTTTAAAAATACCAGCACTTGAAAATAACTAAGAAGGTGATCTCTTCAAATAACTTATGAAAGGACAAAAAAGGAAGGGAAAAGAAAAGAAAGGAGCCAATGCCAGGAGAGACTGGAGAATGATTAGAGGCCTTGGAGCCTGAAAAAGGCAGCCTATGGATTCAAATTGCTGGTAATTCACAACTTCAGTTTCCTAAGGCTTTCTATTTTGTATTATTTTAGATAGATGACCAGAAGTAATTTTTTATGCCTGAATTAAAAATGTTTCCAAAATATCTGCCCCTTTTTCTTAACACTGAATATGCATTTTGACCATAGAGAAAGAGCATATTCTTTAGGAAAGCTTAGTGACAAACATAGCAAAACAAATAAACAATCAAATGAAAACAAACCCCTAAGTAAAATAAAAATGCTTATCCAGAATGGACTTTGTGATTCATATGCCCCTCTAAGCTCAAGTAGATCTCTTGAAGATGCATTCCTCATGTACAAGATAAAATGTAGTGGAATATATCCTTGGGAGATTTTCATCACTTAAGTGGTGCCATGGACAGAAGAAAACAAGCATGAAATTTTTCATTTTAGAAAATATCACTTTTCCATTACAGTCAGTTTTGATAGAAAGTGATTGGTAGCCAAAATTAAAAAGCAGAAGTTCAAAGTCATACTTATTTGTGCATTGAAACATCACAAAACAACCACTTGGTAATCCTTCCTGATATATAAATCCTTGAGTTAAAAAGATAAACAACGTTCAAATATGCTCCCAACAAAAGTGTCACTTTAGCTACGGTTGTCTATCTCCCCACTCACATTTGCAGCCTCCCCTACCTTACCTAGTAGAAAGTATTTCATAAAGCATTCATCTGAAACAAGTTTTCTTGGATTTTGCCTTTTTTTTAGAAAAACACATTTAGCTATTCTTAAACAACTACTCATGTTCTGATACCAAAACTAAACCTCTTCAAGACCTCTTAGATGAAAGACTAGTGATTGATCAAGTTAATTATACTGCCTACCATTTTATCCAACATTGTGGAGGAGCAGGCAGCCATTTTAAAGAGGAAACAGACCTGAAGTTAACTTGCAGATGGCCTTGTTGCCTCTAATCAAAGGGCTGTTGAGGATGGTTTGAACAAACTTTTGTCCTACAGAGAGGAGTCCCAAAGGGGGCTACAGGCTCTGTGTTCAACTTTGTAAAAAAGTTGCTTGGAAGAACTGTAAGACAATGAGCTGATGACAGTGACATCTGTAGACTGATACTCTGGCATGTGTTCTTTTTCAATCCAATAACATTTGACAATCTAATTTCTTTTTTTCAGATTGTCTCAGGATTAAGATTGATTAAATCAACTTTGTTCATTCCAGATGAAGTAGGAGTGACGCTTATTGTCATGGGAAGGGATAGAGTGGTGTCTTTGAAAATCTTTTGGTAGATGACACAACTTCTTGCTAAATTAGTTCAGAGGCACTGCAGGCCTTTGGGCTTTGAAAAAAAGGGTTTGGATTCTCAAAGAACAGCACAGACTTGAACCACTTATTTCTCATGACTAATCTGAGAGAAAAAGTAATGAGCTTTCTACGTTGTATTTGACCAGATCACTTTAGCTTGCAAGAATTGTCTTACCCCACATTGGACAACACTGAGCTAGTATGAGTGAGCAAGTCATTCCAACTATAAGCAGATTTATTAATGCAAACTTCTGGTAGGCATTTGGGTACAAATGTACTGAACAAGACCTTTCCACAGGCAACATTTTGTCTTATTACCTGATTTAAAGCAGTATAATTCCCTAGGAAACAGCTGTGTTAATATTTACAGGTATAGTAAGCCACCTGGGAATTGAACAAGCATGAAACAATTTTCAGAAACATAGTTATGCTTTAGTAAGCCAAATCTGCAACTGCAGACTGGTTGTTCTCTCTTTTCTTTGTCTTCTGAATATTTAGATGAAATATGACCTCTTGAGAAAACAAGAAAAAAAAATTAAAGGGCATATTTAAACCTAAACAGTATTCCTTTCCTCATGCAGCAGCAGTAGTTCAGTATTTTCTATCAGTCATGCAGAGCTTTGCTTACAGAACCTGTGTGGCAACAATTTCACATAGTGCTTTGAAAAGCCTAAAAGCTAACATTGAATTCTGTACATGCAAACTATTATTCTGTATTTACTTAATCCTTTTTTTTTTTCCTACAGATACTGTGTTCCTCTCCATCTATCTGATTCAAAAAGTATTTTGAAATGTCTGCCTCATAAAATCCCAAGAAAGGGAGAAATTTTTAAGAAACAAGCCAGCAAGAGAATAAAATCTGAATGGAAGACACAGCTTTTCTCTTCTGCCATTTCAAAGAGTAAGAACCCCAGTGGAGGGGACCACACGATAAAAGTCAATCCTATGAAAGGGAGATGATCCTCTTCAGATGTTATTTATTAATAAGATGACCACCTCTTCTACAGACTCTCCTGTTTAACACTCAGTAGGTATTTGAAGGCATGTCTTCTAGGAACACATTTAATTCTGCCATGTCTAGTCAGACAACTGAATGATTAAATATGTACTTGTCCCCGAACACCTTAAAAGATCATAAAACAGCTCCATAATGTATTATCATCCAGCATCCCTGAGGCAAGAAAAATGAGAAGAACAAATATTCATTGCTCATTCTATATGTTGAAAAATGGGCTGCCACATTAAGAAAGCCCTCTTTTTTCCAGTAGAGACATGAGTTTTCAAGACAAACCATGAAAGATTTCATTTGCCTGCTTTTCATCAATAAGATCAAATACATTTTTTTGTAATGATTTCTGAAAGTTAGTTCTAGATTTAGATTTAAAAAACCCCAGATCATTAACAAACAAAAATGAAAACCCTCTCCCTCTTCTCAAAAACTCTGAAGAATATAATATTAGATTTCAGATTAAGGGATGAATCTTAATGAAGAACTCTAGGGACAGGTCACCTTCTAACAGCTACCCCGGGGAAAGTGGGACAGAGTACTGAAGAGGGACCAATCTCCATGTGTATGAAACAAGCAGATTTTTAATCTTCCCATTTCCTTCTTGATAAAGCTTAAGCATTCTTGCATTAGCTACCAAGCAAAAATATCCACTCTTTTCTGCTTGTTCTGACCTCATTAACATCCTGTCAATTGTTTAAGAGGAGATTCTTTTTCATTGTAAATTCTCTTTCAAACCCTACTGCCCCCCACCCCTGCTTCCCTTAGAGGGCCTTTAATTGTGCAGACTACAGACATTTGACAAGCATGACAACTACTTTGATTTAATGCCACAAGATTATTTATGTGCTGCCTTAATTTTAAAGAGCAAACCTTATTAAAACCAAAACTTTGAGTTCCAGGATTCGATAAATAAGCTGCAGAAGCAGCAGCGCAGAATGGACATTTCCAGCAGAGGACTGTTTTACTTAGACATTTCAAAGAAAAATGACAATAAATCTTTGCCTATATCCATTAAAAAATATGCATACACACTCTTCAGTCATAAAGTAAGATCTTCTCAAAATCTGGAGCCCTGAAATGCATATGTTCAATACAGTCAAGAGAAAGGAAATCATTTTAGTTAAAAGAAACCTTCTGTCTGCTCTACACCTGTGCCTAATTTCTCCTGCAATGATTACGCAGGTAAGGCAATTAAATTTCAAACTGAAATCACAGTATTTTGCTGTTGTTTTGACTGTAATTATATGCCTATCAGAACACAATCTCAAAAAAGAGAAATTCTTGGGGTAATTTAAGAGAGGTTGTTATTTTACAGCAGTGAGCATGAAAAAACACTATTGTGAGGAGTTGGGGAAAGAAGGTTTCCTTCAGTGCTAATGACTGCAGTCTTGTTTTATTTCCATAATGCTGTTTTTGAAGACTACAAGCACTTGACTTGAAGCCTGTGACCATGAAGTCCCTCATCTTCCTTACTGAGTTTAAACACAAAATAGTAGTTGTTAACTCTTTTCTTAAGTAGTCAGTTCTGAACATCTGAAGAAGAGGCAATGTAGAGGTAAGTTTTACAGTACTTTTAGGGCTCTGAAATGTTTTATGAGCACATGTAAATTATTACAGTACCACAGAGCCATGCAGACACATCTTAGAGAAAGAAAAGCAATTAGTTAATACCACACTGCACCTCAGTACATTTGCTTAGGTCATGAAAAATAGCTGAATTAAAATTTTAAAAATAGGAAATTCTGAAAAGATGGATAATAATTTTAACTGAAAACTGCTCGAGAAACTTGTTAACCTTGCTAATCCTTTAGGCAGTGAATCAGCACCTGACCATCAGCCCTGTTAGGATGGGTATAAAAAGCTGGTTTCTCCAGGCATGAAGGAGCAGACCAGCCTAGAGCTGTGAGGGAGGGTGTGGGGAGAGATAAGATAGAACTGGGTTGCGGGCTGTGGGATGTGCCTGCAGAAGAGGCACATAGCAGCACATCGCAGCACACAGAGGCTTGTCTCCACCGGAGGTGTCACAGGCAGACCCCTACAGAGAGGAGCCTGCCAGGAGCTGACAGGTGGGTGAACAGCACATGATCACCCCATCGAAGGACATTTAGAAAGTGTGTTGCTGATGTGGCAACATGGGATAAGTCATGCAGTGAGAATTACCAAGGAAGGAAATACTGTGCCTTGAAAAAGTGTATAAAACCAGCTCATTTCTTTTGAATAAATGATTCAGTTTCCCTGCCAGTCTGGGTCCATACCTCAGTCGTTACAGGAGGGAACCCTGATCACCCAGTCAGAGACATCTCTCCCTGCCCTGGGTGCCTTAGGACATCCCACAAGGGTTTCAGCCGCAAGGACTAGGAGTGACATCCATCTCTGAGTCATCAGGATACCCTGTCTGAGATCACCTACAGGGTCACTGCTGGGGGATATGTATTTATTTCCCAATAATGTACTTTTATCCTGGTCAGCCAAGGAAGGGAATAGGATGAGGCCATCAGTGCTGTTTGTGTGAGTGTTGAGAGTCTCTGTCTGCACTGATCTGTGTGTCTGGCTATATGTATATGTAAATATATGTGTGTGTATGTGTGCATCTACTGGAGGCACATGTTCAGACTCCCTACTGGCTGGACCTGGAACATGGAGCTGGAGCAGCATTGCAGCATTGGCTCTATGTACTGCTGGATACAGCAAGCCCTCCAAGGCCAAAACCCCAGCCAGCACTGACAAGTACTCTTCACATTCCCTAAGATTTATTTATAGAAATCTCCAAATTATTTGTGGTCAGGTGGAAAGTAAACTGTACTCCCCAATGTGTGGATAACACAAAATCAGCTTCCTTTTCCTTATTCTTGAAGCAGTTCTTAATCTGTGTTCCTATTCTCATGCACTCCACTTGCCTACGAGGTGACAAAATTAAAATGTGGTGAAATCTAGAACGCAAATGTCCTAAAAATGGAAATAAACTCTCCTTCCAAATCAGTCTGTAACAGGGCACAATTTTACTTCTGCAAATGCACACACACACAAAATATATATACACATACATACACTCTCAAATTTACATATGCATATATGTACACATACACTATCTATTTCTATACAAAGAAATTAAGAAAAAAAAAGGCAATGCTGGCTGCATGTCTTCATGATGGACAAGTTTTGAGGTTTTGGATCAAAGACAATTTGTTATAAGAAAGTGAGTCCACCACTGAGAGCAAAAGAAAGAAAATTAGCATAAACTATATTCTGTTTTCAGTTGCTGAGAACATTTCTATTTTTCAGTCTGAAAAGGGTTTCAGTGTGTCAGGCCAGATCACCTCCCAGCACGATGTGACCTTCCTTCAGGCTGGTCACTCAAGTGAAGTCACAAAGTTTCTAGGGCACTTCACTTTAACTGCAATAGTTTGAGGCTATTTGAGACTCATATTAGCAACTTTCTCTGATATGGGTTGCATAAGCATTTCCCATCATGTTGTTCTCTTGAGTTTACTGTAATTCAAAGTTCCACATATATATGTAAGGACAATCAAACATGCTCATCTGTGAATCAGAGCAAATCAGTAAAATAGAGAAAAGCAAATGTAAAAGATTTGTATGTGAGCCCCCAGGTATTAATTCAATGAAATAAAGTCCTTGTTTTCTTTCTTCCCCAGCTACATATAATTTGTTCACTTTCACTTCTCTGTTCAAGTTTCAGCTGCATGGAAATAGTTGAAGCCTCACCTAGAGCTCAACAGGATTTGAATCAGTTACTGAAGTTAAGGTGGAATCTTGCTTGTATTCCCACTGAACTAGGGAGGTAAGAGAGATCCTGATCTTTCAGTCAGGATCAATGGCCATCACTGGAAATCGTGGCCCACTACATGTAGTGAAACATGTAGCAGAGTCAATGTGCACCTGCCAGGTAAATCTGGCATGCCTACTCATCCATGCTTTGCACCAGCCCAGATCTTCATCTGGGGAAAGGTTCTTCTTGAAACTTCATTGTCAGAGGAGCATTAACACGAACAAATCATGTAAATCCTTTCCACATATGTATTTGCTCAGCTACAAGTGGAGTTCATCTTAGATGTGTAATGTCTGTAATTTGTGAGAGGGACAGGGACTTCTCAAAAACTGAGCACATCCATGCATTATTTTCTGCCTCTGAGAATGAAAGATTTTCATCCTCCAAGTCTAACCATGATGACAAATGCTGAGATTTAAAACAAGCAGTAAGTAAAACTAGCTAATACCAGTTAAATGAGTGACCCCCATCATTTTTTAAGGCAGCCTTGTTTTCGTCAATCAGAAAGAATTCAAATAAACTGAGCACTGTTTAAAAGGCAAACAAAGGAGTTATGTCTAAACTAGAGCACAGGGAAGAAATGAGGCATGTCATCCCCATTAAGTTATGTTCAGCATACACAAACAAGGAGAGTACTTGCTACATTTTTTAGCAAATGCTCTCAAATTGCCTTTACTTGTATATGTTGTACAGACTTACCTATATTTACATTTACTTTCTCTCTTATCCTTGCATGAAATATTCCAATTTACCTTAACCTTGTCTTTTTACATAAGAATGGGTCTGAACAATAGGAATCCTGAATATATGATTAATAATTATATAAAAGGTAATAACCAACTAATAGGTAAAAATCCCACCTGCAATACAACTCCTTTTTTTCAACACGACTTGCACTTGTCTAAAAGGCCTATTGTGGTGGGGTTTTTTTAAATCTCTCCATCTCCATTCTATCCTACCTTCCCACAATACCTATGGATGCACTACAACAGTCTGTATGGGTAGCTACTGAAATTATCAAGAACATAGTGAGCAATTGTTTACCTTTACAAAACAAGCACTTTTGCTTTCAGGTGGAGTCTTTAATTAAAATTAGCACTTAATTAGGACAACTTGGTATGTCTGATCACTCCACTTTTCAATACTAAAGTGTATCCTAGGAAAAGTTTCTGAATTTCAATGTGAAATTCTTTGAGTAATTTCTTCAACAATGACTGAAAAAATGAACCTGATTTATTCAGAAAAGATAAATCTATCCTGCACAAAGTTTCAACAAGTTTATGAACTACTACTACTCTTAGATAGAATCTGATTAAAGTATCAGAAGTATTTTATGAGAGGCCCTAATAGACATCAGGAACTCAGCTCTCAATTCACAACTACTGAACTTGCCAATAAAAATGGGCAATTCTATCTCTACAATTAAATTTCTTTATCAATAAGCAAATGATCATTAATTTCATATAGTACCCAGAGAACAATGGTGAAAGGTGCTAAATTATACAATTACTGAAGTAATATTAAACAGCAGATTTATCACCAAGGTTCATTTTCACTTGCAGAACAACTTAAATCCTCTATTTCAGAGAAAGCCTTTGCACAAAGCCCTCAGAACTTCAAAGCAAAGGCACGAGAATCACAGAGTATTCAGAGGTGGCAGCAACACACAAGGATCATCGAGTCCAGCCCTTGAGTAAATGGCCTGTAAAGGGACCAAAGCCATGACCTTGGTGTTTTTAGCACCATGCTCTGACCAACTGCACTAATCAAAGTCCAACAGCCTTGGGCATTGCCGTAGTTCAGTCTTCATCCTGAAAACAAGCCAGCAAACACTGATGATGATTCTTCATGATAGCAAAAATACTTTCTCTTCCCTACTCTTCTCACTCACAAGAGCTAGGTAACCATTTCTAGAGGAAAACATTAGGCAAATTTCACCCTTTTCTCCACCTGGCCATTGCTCAGGCACAAAGTTCTCAATTCTAAGTGCTCTCTGCCAGCCATACTTTCACAACTCCACCTCAGATGGAGAACTTGGCTTTCTCTTTCTCCCGACCCTAGTATATCTGTCCTAACTTTTCTCAATATAATTAAACCAAATAGTATTTTATGAGGCTACCTCTAAATTTTTGAGACTAGAGGTGAGTAGTAACAAGTAGGCAAATTAAGAGGAAGATACTTCCTAAACCACAATGCATTTGAACAGAAGGCAAAGCCAAAAGTCTTTTACAAATCTATCTTATGTGCCATGGTGAGGGCTTAAGAGAGCGCTTTTGGACTTCCAAATGGAATAGCTAATTTTCCAAATCTTTCCCTGTTCAACAATGTACAGAAAGTCTTGTCCAGTTCAGCTCACTATCAAAAAGCAATTAAAATGGCATCTCTGGCAATAATATGTTTTTAACTAGTTCCAAGTCCTAGCCCATTAAACACCAAATTATTCTGAGGTGTTTTAATGCTTCAGCTCATGAAATTTTTAATTTGTGCAAAATGAGGAGAAATAGGTGCATATGTTTTGTACATATGGATACACACAGCAAAATGAAACATTGACTGTTGTTTTCTCCTCTAAGCCCAGTGTTTATTTAGACCTCTAGCTGGTCTTCCATCTCAATTTCATCTTATTTTTATTAGCATTAGTCGGTATTAATTATCAAACATATTAATTAATAATCAAATAATATTAATGAAAATAACAACACCCATATATATTAATTAATTTAATTATATTAAGTATAAATATAAATAGCTATATATTTTTTAAAAATATTTTTAAGCTCTTGGTGAATACCCGATCTTGTTGATATTTTAAGTTTCCACTTAAAATTGTAACAGTGAGAAATTTTTTTTGTAAGAATGAAAACCCCAAAATACTATATCCTACTGAAAAAGAGGAATACATAGGTGGCACAAACAGGTCTAGACAAACTCAGACAGTGATAGGCCTAAAAAAAAAAAATTAAAAAAAAAAAAAAAAGTGAGTCTCCTTAAGTTGACATGTGGCCTGGCAGTGAGGCACGTGACACAAGATGTTTTCTAAGCAGTCTTGGAGTGGAGTTCCAACAAGACTGACATGCAAAGACTTTTGGCCTTGAAAATAAGTTGTTACAGAAAATCGCTTGCAGTTAATTGGTAAAACTGTGTCAGGAGGAACACAATCAAGAAAAGGACAAGTTCAAGTAGTCCTTGATATACTAGAGAGAAAGAATCTTCACCTGTTTGTACATATCTGCCAGAGGAACAGTAGCTGCTTCCTAATGACTGCAGTCTTTGGCCTTGCAGAGGAAGGGCCATGTAATTTCCGTAAGCAAAATATTTCTGTTGACAACACAAATTAAAAACAACTTGGACAGCTTCTCAGGATCCAGGCTGAATAGATAAGACTGGCAGCTAGAAGGCATATATAAAGACAAAAATGCAAACTCACTGTATTTCATTACAGTTCTGAATCCGATTTGACAATTCTTTAGAAGGAATAAATATGGGAGTTCATAGGACCATTTGTGCAGCTACCTTTTCAAAGCTAGAAATACACACAAAAGACTTGGCAGGCAGCAAGTGCTGAATCCACCTTCTGAATGACTGAACGCTGCTCAGAAGTGATTCTTCCCTTTATTTCAGACTAACTGCCTGGCACATCTGAGCATCTTCTTTACAGACCACCACTGTAAAAGAGGCCAGAGAGTCAGAAAAAGAAGGGAAGAGTTTTTGTTGTATGCTCACAGCAGAAGCAGATTTCCCTTGTATCTTTCACAGGGAGAGGGGTCCTGTGGCACAACCTTGTTGAATGGCCCAGGTGGGATGTGGTTCCATTACTCTCAGCAACATCACCACAGCATTCATCTGCACTGGCTTTGCTTTACACACTGTCCTGTCCCATTACAGGGAATCACAGTTTAGCAGTGCAAGGAACTGCTTGTTAATCTTCAGGAGGAATTGGCAAAAACTGGATGATGGAGTTGGTTGTACCATAGATATGTGCAATTACACAATGCTGATCAGACAGAATTAGACGAAACAAAGTAGGCCTCAGCTGACTTGACATCCCTCAGTGTTTTGTGAATAGCAGAAAGATCTCTGTTCCTGAAGCTGGACCAAATGGAAAGGAAGGAAAATCCTTATGGTTCCTAGTAGATCCCAACCTAATTCAAACACGGTTTTCTGTCTCCTAACAGATTTTCCATATGCTGTTAGATTTTGGAACAGTAACAGATACCAGACTCCTACAAGAATAATCAAAGTCCCCAGATGAATGAAAGAATTGAAGTCTACAAACAGATATAAATATATTCTATTCCAAAGATTTTACTGAGATTACCATTTGGAGTATTTCTGTACCAAAAAGTCATCAAGATACTTACCTACTTATTATTGCCTTTTTCAAAATTTTTCTCCTCTGTTTTTACAGGTCTTCCTTTTCTCCATTTCTTACATTCACATTACTTGAGTTCCTTCCTTTTCCCAGGAAAACCACTTAAAAAGAAGGTAAGCCACCTAAAACTGCAAACCAACCCTGCCTTTGCATGCTGTCATTAACTATTCATAACTTGGCTCTCAGTGTGGCGGGAACTGCCTGTTCTTTTTCCATAATTTAGAATTATGCACGCTTTCTCACAGTGAGGTAGAAGGATCATTTCAACTTAAAACCATATGTCTCTGGCTATATGTGTCTCTCTCTCTAAGGATAGGTTACTGTTTGCACTTTCAGTCATAATTCTTCAAACGTCTTGGTGAATATATCAGAATCATTTTACAATTTACAGGTATTTACAAGCAGCTGGCAGCAAACAATATTAAAACACAGCTGTGAAGTAAGGTTAGTATGTTCCTCTCTGGATTTTGAGTAAAAAAATCCAGTATCCAGTGATAAGATAAACAGGAGGATTTAGTGAACATAACTATTTTGTGCTTGTTTAAAGTGTGGTGATGAACAGAGAGACAGACTACAATATCGTTATTTAGTTGGAAGGAACCTGTGAAAATCACCTAGTCCAATATAATTCTAAAATCTGTATAATCTAAGCATCATCTACCCCAAAAGGAACAGTACAAATGTATTTTAAATGTATTAAAAAAAAAAAAAAAAAAAGAAATTAAAGTTTGCAAAAAGCACTGTTAATTTAAAAAATGTCACTTTTTCCCACCATTAACTGACTCCCACTAAACTGACATCTGAGTTATTAACTGTTTTCTTGCTGTCGTACTTTATTTTGCTTATTATTCTCATTTTCCCTTTCATAGAAGCTGATACAGGGCTGTGTTTTGGATTTGTGATCAAAACACTTGATAATTTGGTGCTTTAGTTATTACTGAGCAGTGCATACACAAAGTGAAGGCCTTCTCTGCCCCTCATCCTACCCCATCATCTACACAACATGTATGCAGATCCTAATGTGTAGACTGTCTCTTCATCCAGCACTATCTATTCAATTTCAGATTACAGAATGTTTTGGGTTTGTGGGGACTTTAAAGATCATCTAATTCCCATCCCTTCACCACTAGATCAGGTTGCTCAAGGCCCCATCCAACCTGGCCTTGAACACTGTCAGGGTGGGGTATTCACGACTTCTCTGAAAACCAAAAGTGTAGTATTAAATATCATCACAAGCCTAAAACCTGGCACACCTTCATCTTTTACAGTGTCATCTCATAATGATGTTGATGACATCCTGTGGACTTTTCTCTCCTGAGAAAAGCTCCTATCTATGGGCCTGCCATTCTCAGTGCTGGGGTCAATATCACTTGTACATGCTATTTTTAGAAGCGATTTGTGGCTGTGTGCTTGTAAACACAAATGGTATCTTGAACAAGTCATTTAACCATTCTGTACCCCAGCATCCAGACACAGGAGAAAGTGGTGCAATCTCAAAATTAATGGGGGCTCTGCCTCAGTCCTCATTTGCCAAACCCATCCTTTAAACACAGGTCAATTTCCCCAAGCATAGCCTGAATGTGTTAGTCATATTACTTATAAATTATAAAACCAGATAAAACTTACATGACCCCACAGCAGGGAAAAAAAAAAAAAAATCTAGGAAATCACTGAAGCATAGAAAATGCAGGGTTTGCTGCTCCTCTCATTTGTAAGTATACTAGCAGTCAGAACACTGCTGTGTACAGGGCATCGTGTTTCCTCTCTGCTCCTGGGGCAAAACTCAGACTTTTTCTCAGCAAGATGTCAGGTTAGGGAAACAGTGTTACTCAAGCTGCCAGCCTCAAGGACAAGAAGTTAAACAACAGCATAAATGTCACTCTACAGGGATCCTGTATGTTTTCCAAGCTGCAATTAAAACTGAAAGGCTGTAGGAAGCAGACCCCCATCAAGACCAAAGATTAAAATATAATCACTCCCATACGTGCTCTGAGTATAATATTGCAGTAATGGTCTGGCGTGAACTTACCTCTAAAATGAGATTTCTGAATTAGTGAAATAGCTTTTCCTGGCAAGCTAAGCATTACTGTATGCTTTCAGAAGCTTCTCTCTTAGTATGAGCAAAATGATACACTATCAAAGTAAATTCTTTATTCATTAACTCCAAACTGAAAATTCACTCATAGTGCAGCTTTTCAGAGGGCTATACGAAAGATTAGGCAACAGAAATCCACTGCTTCAGAACTTTGTCAGATGAGCAGCCTGTGAACAAGGTTAAGTTATTGCCAGACAAGGGACAACAGGCACAATCTGAAACACAGGAAGTTCCATCTGCATATGAGGAAAAACTTCTTTACTGTGTGGGTGACAGAACACTGGAACAGGCTGCAGAGAGAGGCTGTGGAGCCTCCTTTTCTGGAGATATTCAAGACCTGCCAGGACGTGAATATGAGCAGCCTTCTCCAAGTGAACCTGCTTTAGTAGGGCGTTGGACTAGATGGGCTCCAGAGGTCTCTTCTGACCCCAAACATTCTGAGAGCACTGAAACCCCTCACAGACTCCAACACCTATCTCCAGCCAAAAAATCAAGAAGGCACACCTCTGTGGGATGTGTAATTTCCCCAGTAATGAGCTTTTCCCACATTGAAAGTAGGTCTTCTTGACCTCCTTCACCTTTAGCCCTAGTCTCCAAAAACTGGCATGTTCAAGTTTCCACAGCTACTCTAAAATTCTCCCATAAAGATCAACTCCCGTTATCTGGTAATGATTTGCATCACCTTTTTGTGAAAAAGCTCTCTTTGCCTACCCCTTCATTTCCATTTTCTTACTTGCTTCCTTCTAATGAAGCCTTCTCTATGTTCAGTGTCAGCCCATTCACATCCTCTGAATTCCCCTCACACATCTCTTTCTGCTCCCTTAATGCCTCACAGCATATTTTTTGAGACTTCTCTTCATCATGAATATTTCAGCAGACTTTTTTGTCTGTGTTACTATGCGACACATTAGTTGAACTATTCCATTTTCATTAGTTTATTGTTTACCATGCCATTCTTCTCCTATGTTTTTCCAGAGAAATCTTTGCCTTTTCCACCCCTCCCTGTACATTGCACTCATAACAAGAAAAGAGCACAGGCCAGAGAGACTGTCACATTAATTTCTTTTGATACCATTTTCCATTTTATGAGCAAAACCTTCACCGCACCAGCAATACAACAAAACAATCTGATTTTACTCATGTATTATTTAAAACTTGAAGCAATATATCACAAAATAATGCAGGATGGAAATGTGTAAGTGGGTTCTCATAGACTCCTAGGGCAAAGCTGACTAAGCTTCAGCAAATGGAAATAGGAAACACTAAAGCTGTTTTGCTGCTGGCCCCTGTGGATAGCAGCACTTCCTCTGTGCAAATCCACTGGCTTGGTACAGGAGTTACTCTGTGCAGCACAAGCTTCAAATCCTACTGCTGTGCTGGTGTTATAGTTTAGAGATGGGGAATTCTTCTTCCTCATTTCCTCAGACATTTGCTCATCTGGTTCCATGTCTGCCACTGTGCTTTCTTGCTTGATACGATTGAAATTTCCCCACTTAAATCAGAAAATCTAACAGCTGCAATTCAGAAAGCAGGCTGACCTTAAGGGAGCATCTGAACTAAGCAGAACTGTAAGCAGGTGTTCATTTCAATCTTACCATCACCCTCAGTGCACTCATCTTCTCATTTTCATTCTCAAAAGGAAGGAAAAAGATCCCCATTTTCACAATATTTTTGTCTCTGTTACCATAATGAATCTTCCAGAAGGGTAAATATTGTACTGATGGATTTGAAAGTAGCTGATTATGATGATCTGCTTTTACAAAAAAAAGTGACATCTTTCAAATATTAATAAAAATTCATTGGTGAAGGGAAGGTAGGAAAGGAATGGTTCTGTACTTCCAACTTTCACAAGCTAATAGGAAAAGGGATTATATAACCTCAAAGCTATGCTTGACCCAGTTGCCTCAGTCAAAATGCCCATGGTTTCTTAATTGGCATTCACATACGGTCACCCCACTGACTGCAAGGCAAAAGGTCAGGGATATTTCTATAGAGACTCAACTGTTGAGCTCAATTGCTCTGATCACAGGAGGTTCCTGAGGAACAGGACGTGTCAATAACCTAATGGAGCATGAATACCAGCTTCCTGCTGTGTGTGTGCTGGACAGAGGTGCAGACTGTAACAGTGATCAGGGCAAGAGAAAAGTGATAACTCTGTGGGTAAAGGGCTGATTTCTTACTCTTTCAGTACCAGTATGAGCTCATCATCTTTCCCAACCTAGCAGCATTTTCTGCTGTGAAAGTGGCAAAGAGGCCAAACAAGTGTATGCTCTTTATTTCAGAGCCAGTTTTCATTAGTGAAATAAGAACAAAATAAAAATATTTCTAAAATTAACAACTGCTGCTGACAAAATGGAGGTATTGATGTGTTAATAAAAAGGCTGAACAGGACCATCCTTGGCCTTTTTCTTTTTTTTAGTAGGGAAACAAGAAAATGGATGTAATTCAAAGACCAAGTGAACAGGCTGTCCTACTGTTTCATAGGTGGGGCACTGGAACAGAACACTGAAGTTTCTTGTCCATGGTGACATACTACTGATATCGGTAATGGAATGTGGACTCCTCAGCATTTTGTTACCATCCTTCCACCCTCCAAGTCAACATCCAGCCTGAGGAGGAATAAACGTGCTGCCAACAGCAACCAATCCATAGAAATCCCACAATGATTTGCCACCAATAAAGGGAGAGGATCTTCTTCACTGTTACACTATGTAGGTTGTCCACATGGCTTGTCAGCAGCACTTTGCTTCATCTCCTTTGCAATTAGAAATTCTGAGAGCTGATAAGGCTGACAGACCACAGATATTTCACAGGAATCAGTTTATCTTAGGAATCTCACAATTTGCTTTTGTATTCAGAGACCTCTCAGGTGAAGTCGCTATTTTTGAAAGCTTGGTAATAAACCACGAACACCATATTTCTGTTACAAGTCAGAAAGCAAAAGTTAAGAGAGCTGCTCTCTTCTAAACTCCTGACAAGTGTGACTTTTTCAATGTTTATGTGTTATCTATTCCCTTGTCTTCCTCCCCTCACATAATCCCTGCTAACAAATTCCAGGTTAATTGACTGCACATGCTTCCTTACTGATGTTTAAGGATTACCTACCTGGGATCCCATCAGTAGAGAACAGAAGAGAAAACTTAGTTCACCTCTCAGAAGACAAAGATGAGCTAAAAAAAAAAAAAGTTTTTTACACTGCCTGTAGAGTAAGATTGGTGTAATAGTGAAGCTAAACCTTTTAACAGTTTATCTTAAAACATTCAAGACACTTGTTGCAACAAGGGAGCTCATATTGCTGCAGAAGCACTAAACCAGTAAGAAAAACCCCTAATTTTGTCTTCAAAAGGCTTACAGATACATAGCCAGAGCCAATATATTTGTTACCTGAGTCACAGAAATTTTAAGGTTGAATGAGACCTCTGGAGACCATCTAGTTCTAACCCTTGCTCAGAAAAACATCATCCAGAAAGTCACTGTACAATATTCAGTCAGGATTTGAATACTTTCAGGGATGGAGACTCCTTAACCTATCTTGGCAACTTGTCCTACAGTCACATCACTGTGTTCACTGTAAAAGAAATGAATTTTTTTGTATTTCAGTTTGAAGATACTGGATCTTGTCTTTTGGCTGGGTACTACTGAGAAGAATCTGGCTTTGTCTGGTCAACACCAGAACCCCACCTGTTCTATTCCACAAAGTTGCTTTGTAGTCTAGCCAGAAAACCCTGGATCACCACAGAACTATTCATTTTCCCTACATGTCCTTTTCCTCTCCTTTGTATATCACCTGGGTTTTTGAAATATCCGCTCTGAAATAAGAAGCTGATTATCGTTGTTTTACCAGCCTTTGCAGTCATGTGTCATTAATGAGTTAATTCTTTAGATATCCATTATCTCCAAATATTAATCATGATTCTTGTTTTTATATGTTTTTGAGAAGACTGAGAACTCATTGCCAAGTCTCCATCTTAAGAAGACTGCTCATCCACATCCGCACACAGCAGGGTTATATATGTGTGTGTACAGTGTGCTTTTAGAAGCACACACACATCTTGCCTTCTTTCCTTTCCCAGCCATGAAAACTCCAGTACAGCTTTTTGTACAGCTGTTTTCCCACAAGCAATTATATCAAGAACTTCCACATCTAATAACATGGTACAGAATAGAAAGAAAATCCTTGGAAGCATTAAAAAAAATTACATTCTTAGCTTAAAACAAGCTTCTCCATCTTGTGTATTTTTTTAGCTGGTCTGGAGACACTCATGATGCTAATGTACAGCTCCACTATTCCCTCTTTGCTACGAGAAACTTTGGGATAATTCTATTACCACCCATTCTTCATTGACCGAGTATCTCATGGCTTCAGTTTTGGTTCCATGATATCACGTGTACCTTCCAGGGAAAAAACCCCTACATTTTTATTGTTCTTTGCAATATTTGAAAAAAAAAAATTATATCTATAAAAGGGTCTCAAGTCCACAGAAATATAATATGTAGCCTGGAATTTGATTAATAACACAAAAATGGTGGCTTTCTTGACAACACAGCAGTGTACCCCATAAATAAAGCTAGGCTATATTATCATATGCATTATAGTCTGAAAAAAATGGCATATCAGACAGTAGTAGCAGAGATGAAAAACAAGACATCAGAAATTTCATTCTAGTTCAGGTGGCAGTATTATATTGCCCCTGGGTCATGTTAATTCTACATTCCTTAAATTCGTACTGAGGGAATATACCTTTCTGGCTTTAACAGAGAAAAGAAAATTACTCCAAAGAAAATATGTTATAAATGGCTACAGGGTGTGGGGTTAGGTAAACATTTTGCCCACTGCTCAAATGCAGTGCAAATAGGAGATGGCAAGACAATAATTTCACAAGACAAACTTATCTTTTACACGTTTAAATAATTTCATCTGTTATTTCTTTTTAAAATGTTGAATAATTTGACCTCCCTTCCAAGAAAACATAATTTCCATTTAAGTCCTACAAATACTCATTTATTTCTCCTCAACACTTAATTTGTCTCTGCACTCAATGCAAGATGAATTTCCTTTCTTTGAGCCTATTACTAAGTTACCCACCTTTTACATCAGATACTTGATACCAAGAATTCTGTGGCAAGTTTATGCTGCAGGAAGAAGAGGTTAGGGAACTTATGTAACCTTAGATTATTTCAAATGGATCCCCACATTTGTGTGGAAAAAAACCCAAGCAGAAGTGCTTTGTAAACAATGTCTAAGCCAGGGAAATACACATTATTGCTAAGTACAAAATATACAACACAAGCATGAGTCTATAGCATACCAACAACTTGAAATCAGCCCTTCAGAATTTAGTTTGCAAGGTAACTTTCCACACAGCAAATTAGCCTACAAGTTAACCTTAAAAAAATACAGAGAAGGATGGTTTTCTGGAAGTCAGGAGCTCCTCTGTTTGTGATATGGCTGTTCTGCTAATTTATGTTGTCTGCAGTACATATGGAAGTTGAAGTTCAGACAGATAGAAGAACTTTTCAGGGTATCTTTGACATGAAAATTACTTTTGTAAGAAGTATCTGTGCACAATTGCAAGGTGCACGAAAGTAAAATAGTCAAATATTTTTGATGACAGTAAAAGTCTACAGAATGAATGCTGAACAACTTAACTGCAGTGAAAAAGGTAAGGGGGACACCAGGGAATTGATGTCAGCCCTAGCTTTCCCTTCCATCCTAGCTCAGAATTGTATATTGCTGTATAAAAACCCTTTTGTTGACAGCTGAAGTAAAAATGACAAGTCAAAGGAATAGCAAATGACATCTATCTAGTTAGTTTAAAGTACTGGACTTCTTCAGGTACAAAGGAGTAATTTATGATCCAGGTCAGTATCCAAATTGCAGTGCTGGCAGGGAGAGGATAGAATTTGATGAAGTCTCAGCTGCTTCAAGCTCAAAGCAGAATTACAGGAGGGACTAAAATAAACCTTCCCTCAGAGGTTACAGGATTTCAGTGCTGCAAATGTAATCAGCCCAAAACAGTACTTTGTTTTAATTTCTTAATTTAAATATCTTCAACTTTGAAATCGAGGATGTTTTTTATTTGGTTGTTGCTGTTTGTTTGTTTTTTAAGTGCAAAACCTTTTAAAGTTTGTGGTACTTAATGGTCCTTAGGAAAACAGTTAATATGTTATTCATATAATATGAATATCTGTGGAAAATTCTTCTGGTCAACAGCTCTTCCTAAGATATCTTCAAACCATAAACCTTTTGAGTCCTCATCTACTATTAATAAAAAGACAATTATATAGCTATGCATCTAAGATCTTATAAAAAAGATTTGTGTCACAGATTTGGTTCATCCTTCCAGAAGTAACTCTCCACAGGGAATCACCAATTAGAGGGTGGCACCCACAGGAGATGCTAATAAGTCCATTAGAATTTCATATTTTAATGAGGTATCTGTAGAGAATCATAAAACCTCTAAAAATTTGTGAGGCATAAAGAGTGGTGTAACAGTAAATAGTTAGGATGAAAGGCCAGTCACAATATGAAATATGGTGTCATGGTACTTTGCAGGTCAGGTGGGAGCCCAGACCTACACACACTGTCCCTCATTAGGCTTCTGTAATTAGTGCTTGGGACATGCTGATGCAGCTAAATTACATAGTGCAACCTCAGCTAGTACAAGCAATAGTTTGTCAATGTTGTATGCATACACAACCTTTGTTTTAAATAGTTCCAATCTCTTGAAAAGGGATTTTATTGCTGACAAGCTTGAAACAACCCATAGAAAAATTATACCCCAGCTGTACAATCAAAGGGCTGCTGTGGAGCAGAGGGTGTCACACAGATTTAAACCATTAATCATGGCAGGACTCCCAGTCCAGTGCTATGGTCAGGGGGCCCAAGAAATTTTGGGATGTGTAAAGAGCAACAGAGACAGGAAATGTATGGAGACAATTGTACTGCTGTCTGCAGTAGTTGTAGGGGGTTTACCTGTCAAGGTTTTGGTGGCACAGGGATTCAAGAGAGAATATTCCAGGAGAGTGGTGAATTCTGTATCCTTCTGGATATGCACATAAGCTGGGGCATTTTCTGATAAACATACTTTAGTCATATCTACCACATGCTTCAGTCAAACCAAAGCTATCAGGCTCAATGTGAAGAAGCGTAAGGTTTAGTAATACAGAGATCAGTTTAAACAATACAATAGTCACTCCTGATTTTAAAATAAATTTTAAGAAATACCAAAGCACAGTAGATTAACACTAGGCAGAGCAAAGAGCTTAGAAACTCTTCACATCCCTGTGAAAGACCTTCTGCAGAATGCTTCTCATTGGCAAGATGAAGAAAATTCACAGCATTTCTATGATGTCCTGAAAGATATAAAAGAAATTAATGCTAAATTTGGTGTGAGCCTCTGCAGAATATGTATTAAAATTAAAAAAAATTCTGGGATTGACAATTTTTTTGGAGAAAAACATTAAAAATGACATTAATATTTCTCTCTCTCAAAGCTTATAAGTGAGGAAGAATACAGGAAGAAAATTACTCTCTGTGGGAGAAAATTATTTTAATTTTACTGAGTTGAAAGGAATCAGGAATGCCATTCTACAGCCTGAAAGAGACACCCTAATAATAAATTTACAAGTTAAAAAGGCAGTTAAGGGTTAAGAAGATCAAGACCTAAGCTAGCAGCTTAGGTTTTTTTGTTTCAACCTGACCAACAAGCAAACCCAAAATCATCAGCAAAGTTTCAAGGCCCCTTTTGAAGAAAAACAAGCTACCATGCTACTCAGCAAGATCTTTTTTTTTTTCTGAACACCCTCACCACTATTTTTCCATGTGCAATTCAGTGACTCAACTCACCACACTTCTGAACAACGTTAATATTCCTGCAACTGAGGTTATCCATTACACAATGGAATAACCATCACCACAAGCCTTTTGCATACTGCTCACCAAATTTCTAACCTGTAACCTTGCAATTGGTTTAGAGGTGAACAATGAATTTAACCTGCAAGCTAACCCAGGTGTATGAAATGAAGAGGTGGAATTGACTGGCATAATCCTGGGTGGAAGTTCTGTAATGATATGCTTCAACAAGGATTTAAACAAACAGGGCTGTATAGCTGCATAAAACTTAACACCATCCCTAAAGCTGAGCTATTTTCCTACTGTTAGTTACATATAGAGAAGGAATTCCCTACAGAAAAAAAGGAGAGTCAGGAAGAGATTTTGTCTTCTGGTGTTCAATACCAACTATAACTACAGACATCCTAGGAGTGAAATGTGGCATTAATTCTGAAAGGGCAGTAAGAATGCATGAAAAAGGAGAGCATCTCAGAAATTTAAGGGAAGGTACAACCAGGTCTCTGTTGAAACCAGCTGCTCCTCCCTCAGTATCTCCAATTTTTTTTTTTTTTTTAATTTGTCACAAGAGAAAAACAAGCCTTGTTATCTGAAGTTCACTCCTATCCTCAAGTATTAAGATGTACAATAACTTTACAGCTCCACATATTCATGTTAGTTTTTTAAGTGCCAGTCAGCTGATACTTTTTTTCCTGTTGGGAATCCAAACCTGTTTAGAAACTGTGCTTACTGTTAATCAACCCTCTTTTTCACTGGCCACAGCCTGTCCTTTACATTTGGTTCTGGTAAAAACCTGCATCTCCTCAAGATATTTGATCTTTAAGAGATGTCTGGAGAGAGTACTTTCACATAGCCAAAATTCCCAAAAGCCTTTACATTAGAAAATATACAAGACGATGTCCTGGGTGTATGAAAAATGAGCCTTGGGAGACATCACAATTATCTGATGTATAAACATTAGTTTGACAACTTTTGCTGAAGTGCAATGCAGAAATAATTCTGTAGGAAGCAGTGCAAAAAAAAGAAAAACTTTTGCTCAAACTACCAAGAAGAGGCAGAAATTGGAGGTAGGAGAGGGCAGGAGAATTGCCAGTCAGTAGACATTTATCTGTTTAGCCTTTGCTTCCACAGCTGTAAGAGTGAGAATCTGAAAGCCATGTGGTATAGCAGAAAAGCTAGAATAGCACTGGTGAACAACTGTCTTAAGAAAAAAAAAAAGAAAATAATCGACAGCAATTGTGGTTCGAGCACATGACATTTCCACTGATTGACAGTAACTCATGGGGAGAATACACTAGATGAGAATAGAGGAATTATGTGGCACTACCCACCTCTTTGCCCATTCACATGCACTTAAGGGAACAGAAGCACAAAACCTCCAAATGCCAATCCTTTAAAAAATTATACTTCTATAAAGAAGTCTCTCCCACATCAATATTACTGCTCTCTTCTCCCTAGCCCATGTCCTATTCCTTTGTTCAACTGGGTTTTCAGTTCAGGCTCACCAGGCATGGATGCACAAGTGTTGCCTGCTAAAAGCATCTAGAAGCAGGAGGGCTGTCCCAGAATTTAGGAATTTGATCAATAGCTTTTGCTACTGGAGGATCCACCCTGAACCCTCTCTGAGTCAGATCTGTTTTGTTGCTGATAATGCCCTGAAGAAACACATGATAATCTAAAAAATACCAACTGCTAAAACATTTGACGAGGTGAAAAGACAGTACTTACCAGGAAAATAAACTACCAGCAAAAGTAATGGTTATTATTAAAACAAAAATTATCTTGCATGAATCACATTAGAGAAGATTGCTGCTAAACTAACAAATGTACCAATGTTCACAAATATTGCCATCCATCTGCAGGCAAATGCCATTTCTTCCCCTAAAATCTAATTTCATATTTATTGCAAGTTTATTTTGTAAAAGAAAGTTCACAGATGTACTTTGCTGATAACTCCATTAAAGCACACCCGAACAGAATAATTAACAGCCTCTCTGGTCTCCCTCAACTGTATTAGCAATCATCGTTGATAAAAGATCTGTTCCCATCAAAGAGATAACAAACTTTTCCCCTGAGAGGATTCCATTAATGCCCAGCAACTGTTGACTGTATTGTGAGGAATGATGTCCTTGAAAAGTGTAAATGCACATCTGCTGTGGAACACTTTTGATATTGTTAAAAAAAAAAGTTGTTCATAATAGTAAATATTCAGTAAAACACTAAAAAGATGTTGTTGTGCTTTCTCCATTTGCTTCAAAAAAGAAAGGAAGTTTTCAAGCAAGCAGTAAACCATGTCCACTGCAAACTATTCTTATCCCTTTTGCCTCCTCAATCGACATAGAAAAATAAGCAAAATGAGTTATAATTCCCATCTGCAGTGAATAGAATAGAAAATACTTCTGTATATCGAAACAAGTTAACTGTCTGTAGCCCACAACCTGGTTCCCACCAATTTTTAATAAAAAATAAAATTAAATACTACTGCAATTAGTAAGAATTAAAACATCTGGCGTTAAATCATTTTATTGGTAGCTGAAATATTTTCCTCTGAAGAAGCTTTTAAGATCTACCTGATTATAGGAAATACAATGATATTTTAACCATTTAACCTTCCTACTACTAGCTATCCCTTTGAAGGGGAAAGTAGGGGGGGTTGTTTATTAGACAGGTCTGTCCACAGGTGATCTTGGAGCAAAAAAAAAAAAGGAGTTTGTCTTCTCAAAACAAATAAACAAAGAGTATAAACCTTGTGAAGATAACCTTTGAATATAAAGAAATTCAAGCCTTTTCTCAAAAACAGAGAGCAGTTTTAGTTCATCAGTTTTCAAAGGCATGTCTGTATTTATGCCAGATGAATCAGGTCAATAACATCCTTGCACACATCAACTTATTTTTCAAACCTGACCATATAATTTAGGGGTTTTTGTCACCAGCATTTTCTCAAGAGGGCAGAAGTGCTAACAAGCAGTGACAGCTGCACATATACACCTCTAGTTATTGGAGCCATGGCACAGGCTGTACAGGAAATCCATTCTGCATCCTCACACAGGGCCACAGGAGAGTAACTTCCTCAGCCTCTGTGCTGCCCCTATGCCTGTCTCCTCAACCCCCAGGGAAAGGAGGCACCCAAGCTACTGCTATGGCAGGCACACAGGACACTGGCTAAACTTCCTTGCCACAGGGCTTGGAAACTGAGGCAATGTCAAGAGAGGGCTTACAACAGCTTAATCTGTCAAACCAACCACTTCATTGCAAGCACCCGGAGAACCTCTGTCGGGTTGCTCAGCTGCCCCACTCTTGTAGAAATCTTCTCATCCACTTACTCTTGGCCTGTGCTGGGGGACACATCATGCTCTGACCACAGAGCCCAGAGTCAGCCCTCTCCTGCCAACCAAGCTTCTGCAAGGTACCTGTGCAGCACAGGCACCGTGGCAAACAAAAACTCAGCTTCCAGAAATTACTGTAGAATCACAGAGCCAAGAGATTTATGTTGAGGACTGGAAATTACATTTAAATTGGTGTATAAAAATAAGAAATGAGCAATTTGAGGTGAAGAAAGATAATTTTCTTGGTCTACTTTATTCAGGGAATACCAGTGTGAGTCAGTGATGGTGCTAAACAACTGCAAAACCCAGTATTTTATCCTGTTATTGCTACAGCAATACAAAGGACATGCCAGTGTCACAAGAGATAATAGCACTTAAATAGCATTTAAATAGCATAGTAAGTGCTGTTATAAAATACTCTGAATAAGTGCAAGGTCATGTCAGTCCCTCAGAGAATACTTTCTTCATGTAGGTTTCCATGCTTCAGGAGAATTTTAAATGTTTCAGACAAATCTGCTTCCAACTCATTCTCTATAACTATTCCTGACATACTCTGATAATAGCTGTGATGGGTTTGCATCTGAAGACTTAACAGCCTACCTTCTTTACTTACTGAAACTTGTGCTGAATTTGTAATGATCCTAAATGTCTCATACCACAGTTTCCTTCGCAACAGACTAATGTCTCAAACATGTGACGACCTAACAGAAGGACTGGGCAGAAGGAGAAGGTGAGTAAAAAAGAGAAATTGCCTTTTGTTGCACAGCAGCTGTGTAAAAGCAGAGGAATGCAAAGTGACAGACAGTATTGTGATGCTTTCCCCTTTCCTTTGCCAGACTACCATCAACTGGTATCACAGTAATTCTACCAGCCATAAACATGAGCTAAGAATTCATAACTGTATGATTAAGGCTGAATAGGCCACTCCAAGGCTCCATATTCCAAGCCAGAAGGAACGGATTTCTTCCACAGAGAGCATGGCCTCGACTTCATCCTGTAGAACCAATTCATCTCACCCTAAACCTAAATATTAAGAAACACTTCCTTTTATTGCAGACAAACTAAATTCATGTCAGTGATCTGCTGGAAGTATATCTAGCCTTCAACCAAAGAATTCTGTCATCTCTTTAAGTGCAGAAGTCTAACAATAAGATATTATATGCACTCAGTTGTTTAAAAGGCAGGGATAAGAACAAGTGCTCTGTTAATTAAGCTTTTTTTGTCTCATTCTGAAGTGTCAAAAAAGCCATTTTTAATTATCACACAATTCAACTAATCTTTTGAATTTAGCATTTTATTATCCTGCTGAAGGATTCAGCACTGCTATTGACCATACCTATCAACTGGCTTTGCCAAAACAGCACTTTGGTGTCTTCATCTGTGCCTGCTGAAGGAGATTAACACCATCACTGAAGCTACAATGAGCCTTAACTCAGAACACCATAAACGGTTCAATAAATGTATAGTCAGTTGAAAGCAAACATGCATTAAAGGGATGATTTCTAGGATATTCTGCTTTAAAATTAAGATAAAGACGTTAAATATTGTGCCTCTGCCCTTTTTTTGGTAAAACAATACTGAGAACCAAGTCACTACACATACACATGAACTTTTTCCTGTGTTTTCATTTCACCTACTCTCTGCTGATCCCCACTTTAGCATGCTGCAGAAATAAAATTTATTATTTTTACATAGCAAGTAATAAGGAAAACAAACCTTTTTCAGAGGCTGCATTTATGGGGTGGCAAGAGAGAAGTGAGTTCCCATTGGGCACCATTATCATTATATATATGCCCATTAAATTAGAATTAATCAGCCAAAAAAATGCCCTGTCTAAATCATTCTCCAATTTTAAAATATTTTACAACTTAAAGAAACTGAAAACAAATTTAGGGTGTTTAAGGCAAGAATCTGAACATCTAAGTATTCAGATTGTAAAAAATGTTTAGAAAATTGTAGCTTTAATCACAAAAATATTTACAGTAGTAAACCTCAACTTGACAACGTCATCAAAAAATGCAGAATTATATGCAAAGTAAATTATGCAGAAATAATCTTAATTACTAATAAGGTGCATGGTTGGAGAATCTTAAGCTTTAACACAGAATATTTGTGCACAGCAGAAGCTCTTTAACACCATACATCAAATCAGACAACAATGTGACTGGATATAAAAATTAGCAATATACTAAAAATGGAGCAATTCAGGGGGGAATCTAGAAGCAAATAGCTTCAAAATTAAATTATTCCTCTCTTATGATTATTGCCATTCCCTATTTCATTGCTTTATACTCTCAGAACAAATGCTGATGTTTTAATTTTTACTGGTTTTTCAGTCTCTCTGTGCTTTCCATTTTAATTCTTTTCTAAGGTGCAAACACATGATTGCAAAAATTATTATTTTTTTTCTTACTAAAAGTTCATAAAGCAACCAGAGTTTTCACTTTACTTTGAACTAAGCAATTTAAGCAGTGATGTATGTCTAAAATTAAGACCTTGTACATGTAGAGATGATGCAATATTTTGACAATTATAAAAAGCATTCTTGCAAGAGTAACCTTATTTCACCTGAAGGTCAGGGAGAGGAGGAGGAGAAAAAAAAAGGGTTTTTACCACCATTACTGTTCACAGTATTGACCAAATAAAATAAAATAATAAAAATCAAAACAGCTGCCCTGTAACCTTGATTTATAAAGCTGTACTTGAAAAACAGATGTACTGTTTCCACTATATACCTAGTTACACATTTCAGACAAATTTTGTCCAAAAAGGGTAAAACATTATATTCTGATGAAAGGTAGAGCATTGCTTGGACACACTGTAGGATTTAGACAGTAAAAACCACTTTTCAGAGTGCCACAAGGAGACAAAGTCAAGAGATAAACGCTCCCAGCCTCCACTGGAATATTTTGTAGTAAGTCTGTTTAATTAAAATATAAACTATCCCATTACTAACACCAAGAACACCCAAAGTAGTTAGCAAGGCTCTCAACAGAATAAGAAACATAAAAAAGGAAAATAAAAACCAGTTGCAAGAAGTTTGGAAGCAGACACTGCTCTAAATAGAGGATTACAATTGTTTGATTTAGATGTGCACACATTAAGTGTTGTGAGTAAAGAAGAAAAACAAGATGACTCTGGAAAAGAAAACTCACGCTTTCTTTCCCAGCTCTTAGATTTCTTACCAAAAGCAAAGGTAGATTTTTCTAGTTGAGAAGCAAAGATCACTGATTCTTTGAGTTGGGACTGTGTGTTTTTTGTTTGTTGTTTTGGGCTTTTTAGAAGTCTGCCTGGGAACAGTATTCCACTCAGAAAACCAGGATTTAAGGGGAAATTAGTGACTGTGTGAAAATGGCTGAATTTAGAGGACCTATGAAAGGCTTTTGCAGCCTTAAAACAGTCACACTGAAAGTTCCCCCTCCATGTGCACATAGGTTGTTGGAAATATTGTTTGCCAATGTCCAATAACAGGGTTTTGACGTGTGTTTGTCCTTGTAATAAGTGTTCTCTAACAGCCAGTCAGACTTTGGTTCCTGCCCCGACCTTCAGCAATATCATTCCCAACACCTAGTCTAAGGTCAAAATTGTCATCTCAATATTTAATAGTTATGGGCCTGGTTTATCCAAGGCTAGAAACTTTAATAACACCCATGACAAGAATAATGCTTATTAATATCATACATAAGAGGAATATTCTTCATTTCCCAGATTTTTAATACACCAGACACCTTAGAATCAATAGATTTCACGGGTTTATGCCTCAGTTCTGATTTGCTAAGCCCATGACAGATAGAATTCAATTATTTGCTAAAAGAAAACCAGAATTTTTCCTGAAGCTTAACTGCAGAACCTTTTGGGGTTTACTGGAGGGAACAGTATTACTACTACCTTGTGCTTTCCCCTAACCTAACAACATAGTTCTGCCTTCTCCAGAGCTCCTAAATCATCAAAATACAGGAAGTGTAGCTACTTTCATAGCCTCTGAAGATCACTGGAAGTCTCAGGAGAAAATATTTTATTCTGAGAGTTTTGAGTCAGATTTCTTGATCAAAGAGACTGGGATATAAAAGCTCAAGTGATCTCCCAAACCTTTTGAGTTTCACATCAGTTTTCCTGGAAACACAGAAACACCATTCTCTGGTTCATCAACAGCAAGACAAATGTCAGACTGGCCCAATGGTTTGAACCTGAATTGTCCCTTCCAAATAATTATTCCTTGTCACAACATCTGAAGAAAACAAACCATAAAAAACAAACCAGCAGCTGTGGAAATCTTGATATTTTTCTGAGCTTTCTTCTATTTTTGTAGAAATGTCCAACTAAACAATATGGTAAGTCACAAAAATTTATTTTAGCTGATGTAAGAAGAATCCCACTTCATTAGTGCACATTGGCTTTTATGTGGCTGTCTGTGGCCTGCTTATAACTGTCTTATTCTAGCTCACAGCAATAGGACAAGGCACATACCAAATAAAAACAAACCTATTCCATTGTTCAAGTGTGAGGCTGCCACATGTGGTATAACTGTAAAACTGTACATGCCAAACTAATATGTATGTGGAAGTATGAAAAACGGGAAGGGAAAAGACAAAAAATACCTTAGGGAGGACTCTTTTCTCCATAACCAACGGAAAACAGTCCTTATGATGAGCTAACTTGAATGCCGTTCTATGAACTGCATCCTTTGAATTACACAATTCAACATTACACAAAAGGTGACCTTTTCAGTATGCTTTAGGTGAGCTTCAGTATTCTTTATGCAAGTTCCCTGGATGTTCAGACCCTTTCCCCAAAGGTTAGTCTGATTATAATCAGGAAGGAAAAAAGACAGCAAGCTATTCTACAAAAGTTAAAGCATTCAGCTCTGTTACAGGGCAGATACTGCAACACGTGTATCAGACAGCGAGGCCCGTGGAAAGAATATCTATGGACGGATTCTTGCTAGATGTTTCAGAGATGTTTATTTCTCCAGCCGCATGGCCGGGCTCTGCCGAGGAACTGCTTACAGTCACGGGACCCGAGGGTCCTTGCCTGTGCAGGGGAACACAAACCAACCAATGGGGAACGAGGCTGACCAGGGACTAGGGAAATCCTGTGCCTCCCCCCCAGGGCCCCTCTCCCAGGACCACATGGCAGGGCAGGGGAGACCCCAACACAGCTCTATTCAGAGTCTTTTTAGTTATTCCTTAAATTCTGGTTTCAGAACAAGGCCTGTTTCCAAGAAGTGGCAAATGCTCTGGGTTTTTTTGGAAAAAAATCTGCCTAGAAGAATTCACATCAGACTGATATGCATTTAATTATGTGCTCTTGAGAACAAGAACTTAAGTTTCCAACAGGTTTAGCAACCTACTCTGGGCACAGTCTGCCACAAGCTTCTGGATAAATTACTCAAGAAGTTCTGTAATCAGCAGAACTAAAAATCCATACTGTGTGTGGCTGTGTCTCATGGTATGATGACTAGACGTCTAACAAGGTGCAAGTTTTCAATTCCTATTGAGGCAGCTGAGGAATTCTGTCCTGTCTACGGGCTAAGCACAAATTTCTTTGCAATAACAGATGCAATGCGGAGGGGAGAATTGAGAACAAACAATCACAGTAAGTCTTCTTTCTGAAGATCTAAGAACACATTTAACTAGATATCACGTTTGCAGATACCTAAAACCAAAGTACTATTTTAAAATTAAAATGCACACTGAAATCTCAGTTTTTGAATTGGTCTCCCAAAAAGAAAAACCCCTGTCTCCACAACAATCTTTTCTTCTGTGTTTATCCATACCAAAAACTAGGCCTGATTTTTGTTTTTTCTTTTTTATTGAAGCTCACTCATGGTTCATTTTGATTTTCTGCATGCTCCAGTTTCCTTCATCAGGATTTATATTTATATGCTCAACAGTTGATCTTTCAGCTGTATATAATTTTAAAATTACACAAATTTACTTTTACTAGACCTTTTAGACCCTCACATTTCCAAAACACGAGCAAGCCATAACAATCCGGAGAAGACACATCAAAGTACTATAAACCTTTTAGTTCTGGGTATTTTATATACTTCGCCCTTCCTTCTAGCTTTCCTCCCTTCCCAAATGAAATATGTATTATTCTCACAGGTGTTTGTCAGCAACCTGAACACATCTATCAATTTAACACTTGAGAAAAATTCATGTCTACCTTTCCAAGCAATTCCCAGCCTACAGATCCAGGTCTTTTCCAAAGGATTGAACTGAATTTTTAGATAAAGACAAAATGAACCCAAGGGGGCTTTTTTAATCAAGATTTTTTTTTCAAAGATGATCTTTGTTTTCCTTCATTTCTCTGTTTTCACAGTTGTGCTTCCAAGTGAAAAGTACTTTAAATCTCTTAAAGATATTTCATTTGCCATATACTAAACACCAATCAGCTGCCACAAGTTCTGCTTAGCATTCCTTATTTACCTAAGCATTATAGATAACCATCATTAATTCAGTCTTATTTTTGACCTTTTTTTGTTTTTTTTTTTTTTTTCCCTCACAGCATAACAGGCAAAATATTCCAAATTACATTTATTAGCTCTGAAATTGCAAGCGAGTCACATGGTGTGGCTCTTAGGGATAGCCTGTGCAGGGCTAAGATTTGGGCTCAATGATCCCTCTGGGTCCCTTCCAACTCAAAATATTCTGCAATTCTGTGGATTTGTAGTCTGTCTAAAGTTTTGCCTTTCCCAGTTTCTTCTGCTTAGTAGCATCTGGGTATAGCTTATGATACAAAACTAAATTTAAAATTTTATCTCAAAACTTGCATAAATGAAAATTTTTGTTCCTCCACTCACAGAAGTACAAGAACTGAGACACATTCACACAAAGAAAGAGATACAGACCTCACTTCCAGCTGTATATTAAACAGAATATCAGTGGAGTTTAATACTATTTATAACCAGTTTATACTAACATAAGAGGGCATTCAGACCCCCACGCTCCCATACTTTTTCTCTCCCATCTCATCCCAGAACTAAATATGCATAAAAAAATTGCATCTTCATTAGCTACCCAAGAAACCCAATGACAAATTTCACAAGAGTAACACACAATTTAAAAACCTAGAGCAAAGCTATACCATGAGTTGATCTCTTAAAATAAGACAAGCAACTGCTTTTAATACATACCCTCACACAACCTTTGGTGTAGTACATCTCTGCATCCCACTCATAGACACTGATTCCCTAAGGAAAACTCTCAGCCATTTTCTCATCATTCACCTCCTCTCCTCCAAGACTACTTGCAGGGAGAGTACTTATGAATGACATTAATTGCATCATCGTCCTGAGGTCAATCAACATTTAATAGCCCCACCTGACAACACAGTCACCACAGGTGAGCATTGTTAGTATTTCAAATATCCTGTGTAAGGCTGTGAGATCTCTGTTTAAACACATACTCTGTTTTCCTATCTAGTTCTAAAATTCTTTTCAATATGACACATTAACTGGTAGGAAGACTGAATATAAAGATTAATGTACCAAGCAGCATGCCATCTGCCTTACTTTAGCAGCATCTCACCTGTCTTACCTATGTGACTTTAAGAGAGCAGATTCTCATGTGTTTATAATGAACTGTTATGAAGTTCAAATCTTCTTGCTTAGGCAAGTAGCAAATATTAACTATGGTCACTTTCAGTGACCACTAGATAGTCACTACCTTGTGAATGCAGAAAAAACTTGGCCTGTTTAGCTGCAAATGGAAAGGCACTTGTAATCATAAACTGCAATAGCACACTGGTCAAAAAGGAGAGATGAGATTGCTATAACTTCATAAAGAGCAAAGCTTTCCACTGACATCATCAAATCTTGGAATACTAAACAGCCTGTGTTTGCATAACAGAAATGATTTTGAGACTAATAACTAAATATTGTTTCTCTAGCCATGGTTTTTAGCTCCGTGGTGAAAGCCACAACTGTAGGCAGATTAAACAGCAAATATAAGATGTTGAGGTAGAAAATATTAAAAGGATTAAGAAGCAATTGATGAAGTATTGAATTATAAAAAAATAAATAAACCCACCTACGACTGTTAGACATAATGATGCAGATAAAAACTTCCATTCCAAAAGTCTTCTAAGAGGAAAGGCTAAAGTATCTCACCGTATTCCCAGCTAATAGTTACTGCTTAGCAGTATATCAAGTCTGTTGCATTTCTGCTGCTTCTCAGTATTCCTCCTGGCCTGCTTCTTAGAGGCAAGTCAATGAATTGGTTCCAAGAGAAAAATGAAGCTGCTTTCCCTCCCACGGATACTTAACACAGTTTATATCAGTAGAGCAAAAGACACACTCAAGAGAAGTACAGGGCTGAGAAATCTGTTTATCATCCCAAGAATGTTCCGTATCTCAAGGACCAGAAGCAGCAACACAAAGTCTGACAGGAGCTAAATAAGGAGAGAAAAGCACATGCACAACAGCATGGTTTCTTTTACCTGTTTGCAATCCTGAGGAAACGCTTAGACAGCAAGAGGTAACAATGAGAGACAATTAATTCCCTCTTCAGCTTCAGGAAAGACCTGTCAATTACAATCTACAATTAAACCTGGTTCTATATCACCTATTCTAGCATGAATGTAGAGGAAAATTAGTAGCTGTATTTGCATCATAATGTACTGTGCTACCAGACTGGCAGAATTCCAAACAGACATTTACTAAAATACTTTATTAGCTTTACGTCTGAAATACTTACAGTGAAAGGGGAAAGCCTGCATGGTGATAAACTACCATTTCAAACTCGTCCACTTTAGACCTAAGATATTCAATATAGCCTGGAGGAGAACTAGGACTGAATGCCAGCAGATCTTTTGAAGATACCTAGGTATTTATGGATATTTAACAAAAGGGGCTTCATGCTGAATGTAAGCTCATGTCTCTCTCTTTTTTTTTTTTTTTTTTTTTTTTTTTTTTTTTTTTTTTTTTTTTAAGCAATGAAGTGAGGAAGACTACAGGGTTTATATAATGGAAAGTGATTAGTAAAAAGTTTTCCTCCTTTGAGATAAGGAGCACACTTCACATATTGGAGGTCATAAGATTCAGAATAAATATTCCTGGTGGGATTTCACTTTATTAAGTTCTAAATTAGAAAAAGGGCAAGAAATAAGATTAACTGAAGCATGACAACATCACTACCACCAGGAATTATTCAGCACTTGCTTGCTACCTTGCAAGAAAGAAGAGGTAACCAAGAGAAAAGGGATGCTGTACTACTGGCAATATTTAACTACTTTTATAGTAGTTCCTGTTTATTTACACATTTTGCTCCATCACCCAAATTGTTCATCACTACAGCATTTCTTTGTCAGTTCTACATGTTCCTTCAAAGCCTGAGGTCATTTGGGGGGACTGTGAGGGATGGTGGTTCATTTTGGAGGTTTGCAAACAATCCCTAAATATTTTAAGCAATATTTCTTTCATTGTTAAGGTGACATACTAAATAGCTGGCACCTAAAAATTCCTTTAGAATTACACAAACATAAACATTTATTCATTAGAAAGAAAACAAATCTGAAAATATATTAGTTTGTACAGTTTAAGAGAAAAAAACCCCACAAACAAACAAACCAAGACCCCCTAATATTTATTTAGATTTACTTTACATCCTGTAATCTGAATTTAGTCCAGAGAGTTCGCATCTAGATTCCCACCTTCTCTCCTCACAGGTGAAGACTTCACAAGGTCTGCTTCCAGCTGAGGCCCAAAAAGTGTTTAGAATTGGAAATACAAAAAGACCACAAGGTACTGGCATAGAACAAAGAGAAGGATGCTGTGGGAAGAGTGCTGGAAGTAGCACAACAGGAGATGAGCATTAGTTCTGCAGATGTGCAGTGTCAGTTGTCAGGCTTATTTCTACATTTCACTGCATCAAAGAAAAAAGTTTTATACCCAGCTGAGTGGCAAATAAGATGGGAAACCAGTACACAAACCATCCTGGACTTTTAAGGTGCAGTTCTGTTTTGAGCAAGTGAGAATAAGAAAGGATTTTTCTTTCTCCCTCAAGATTAAACCAAAGAATTTAATTGCTGAAGTTGATTATCAAGTATTTTTGACCTTTACCACTGCCACCTAATCTGAAATAAATAGCTCTAAGGACAGCTGGTGAAAGCATGCCAAAGTTCATGAACTTTAATACATACCCACTGATTTTTGCCCCCTAGCAGTTGCTGGTTCTTTAATCAAGACATAATACTAAGTGTCAGAAGTAAGCATGCTCATACCAATAACCACACTGCAAGACTGTTTGGGGGTTTAGTTTGTTTTGTTTCCTTTTGTTTGTTTGTTTGTTTGTTTCAGATATAACCCACTGTTGGTGTGATTTCTCATTGAATACACAGGTACTCTCCAAGTTCCAATTTTCATTCACATCCAGTCTCATGAACTGCTACCTGTGATGACGACAGTACATGTCACTGTACTCAGGCTCTGGAACAGTTCTGCAGAGCAAAAGCAGATGGCAGCCATTCAGAGAACAAAGTTTTTTAAAGATTAAAATGATTGAGCCTGTTTGAAAGGATATCTGAAAGCAGAGGTAGCAGGTGCTTGGCAGGTGAAGGCAAGAAAAATCCTCCTCTACTATAGGGCAGAACATGATCAAGAAGAAAGGGTTGAGGAGGGGATCCAAGTATTAACAAAAAAATTTAAAAGAACAAAAATAAATTAAAATCTAGGTAGGTTAGTTTTCATACCTACAAACATGGAAACAAAACCAAACGTCTCCACTTGCATCCATTCCAATGGGAGAAATACCAAATATGCCTAGCTGATAGTACAATATTTGCATGCTGGGTCACATAAAAAAGACCCATGAGGAGACTGCCAGTGCTGCTGCATGTCACAATGCTCACAGCTCCCTGAGACATGGGATTCCTTCAAGAAACAGAGGCTGCAAGAAGCAGCCCAGATCGTCACCCCAGTGTCTGACATATTCAGTCACTCCAAATGGCTTGCACTGATCTCCTGGTGACCTGAAGCTCCTCAGGGCAGGAACCTTAAAGCCAAGATGAAGGTAAAACCTAAGTGTAGAATTGTAGATGTCTTATATTAGTTTTTTGTTGTTGTTTTGGTTTTTTTTAATTCATTCCCTTTCTCAAGTCTTTGGGCAAGAAATTAGAGAAAAACACTTTCAGTAAAGCTATACTGATGTTTATGTACCAGAGGATATCCCACTGTGCTTGAAGGAACCAAAAGAAAATACTTTTCTTGCATGAAAGTAAGTAAGCGATGGAGAAAAGTCCTCTCATCTCTGCTCAGCTCCATTATGGGTACAAGCCCATTATCAGTTGTTACAATTCTGTTCTTTGATATGTGGAGAGAGACAGAACAGAAAAAATAGAAACAGATGCAAGAACATGCAGTGAGTGCTGATGAACCGAGTGGAACATAACAAATGGAACAATACCTGCTCAGAGCTAGAGGCCAGTTAATACTTACATGCTGCACAGTCTTTTGTTCACAATTGGAAAGACTCCCCAGGTAAATGGAATCTTACGCAGTCTCAACTTCTTAACTGTTGTTAATGCAGTTTTATCATCCTTAAAATGTGCGAGTCCCCAGATAAATAAAAGCATCTGTTTGGTCTTTGGAAGCTTTTTTCAAACACCTACACAAGTTATATTAACGTATTTCTCCAGTAAATCTCCAGGGCAAACCCAAACACCTACTGAAACTCAAGAAGGATTGCACTTTACTGATAAAATTAAAAAATAGTTCAGACACTACATTCTTGCCCTCTAAGTTTTCACTCTGACAGCTTGTAACATCAAGATGAGAAGGGGATGCAGGTTTCAAGAAAGAACTGTTGGCCTGACACAAAACACTTCAATTCCACACACTTGTCATAACAGATAGGAACTCCTTCAAATATTGGAAGTGTCACTATACTTCAATGAAAGAAGAGCATTAAATCAGTTTCTATGCTGGTTAAATTCCAGTTCTGATAATTACATTCTTAAAACTTTGATCTCCACTGACTGTAATGTATGTTATGTTCATATATTTTAGTATAATCTACCTAAACACCTTCTAAATGCCCTTAAAATTTTCCTGTGAAGACACAGGTCCTCCTTGGAGGCATCAGTTGTTGCCTTGCCCACTGGAATGGGACTTGAGAGAGGCATTCCCAGATATGGTAATAGAGCTATTGTCCACACTTAAACAAGCTCTAGTGATCATTCTCTGATAAGAGACACTATAATTACTAGGTTAGGTTAATTTGGGACATACATGCTCCTAAGTCTCTAAATCAGTTAGTGATTAAATCTTCTACTTTCTTCATTAAGTGACAAAATACAAAAACAACATGAAAAGTTTTTTACCTGGTGTCAGCCTCAGTTTCACAGCTGCAACCAGTAGACAGTAGAGGGCTCAGTGCCCCCACATGCAATTTTTCTTACGGCATATACTATGGCAAAAAGATGTCTCAAGCTTGTATTAGGTCTGCATGGCCATGTTTTGGTAGCAGGGGGGCTACAGGGGTGGTTTCTGTGTGAAGCTGCCAGAAGCTTCCTCCATGTCCAGTAGAGCCAATGCCAGACCTCTCCAAGATGGACCTGTTGCTGTCCAAGGCTGGGCCCATCAGAATGGTATCATGGTATGTTTATTCTAAAAGAATGATGTAGGCTCAGAAACAGCATCCCTGTGATCACACGGTGTTGCACTGGTGCTCATTTTTCTGCTTCCATATCACAGCATGTGTCATTTCACTGTGCACTCTGAACCAAATGCTGTGGGTCATCACTAATTCAGAAATCAAGATTTGTTTTCTGTAGCTAGACTGTTGGCTGCAATGGAAAAATGATTGCTTCTAGTCTCTGCATCAGGTTTTGATTAGGATTTGATTTTGTTTTGTGTCTGCACAGAGAAACAGACTGGAAAATTTCAAATAATAAATGACATTCAATCATTATTGTGCTATTTTCCCATTCAACACAGGTTTAAGGTCTTCAGTGTAAGATATCAAGTTCCTTTCGATCACTGGTCTCATCAAATATTCAGTAGTGCTTAAGACTCCACAGATAAACTTACTCTGCTCTGCCTAGACATTTCTTGCATTGTTAAAATGAAGTGTGTCCATCAGAAGAGTTAACGGAGTTCTGATCAAAAATGCATTGGAACTGCCATACCGGGAGCAGCAGAAAAGAATAAAGTTATCTGGCTTAACTAGTAGAGGAGGAGAGCTTTAAAGTCCCATTCATTAGAGTCTGATTTGTGCCCTAAAGCATGATCACTGATCTTTCTTTTGAAAAGAAAGACTCTTTAAAAAAAATTTTATACAGATAACAATATTCACAGCTCCATAAAACTGTATCTGTAATGATGTTATTAGAGTGTGTTTTGGGGTTTAATTATATACTGATGTAAAGTAGTTACTTTTAAATATAATGCCTTTCAGTTTCAGTGAATGTTTCCATGTTGTTTTGTTATAAAAGGATGCAAAGGGTAATCTTTTTGACACTTTTCCCCCACAAATATTTGCTTGTGGAAGCAAAGGAGACCATCTGTGGGATTTTTTAGTTTTGGGTTTTTTTAAAAATTATTATTATATTGTTTTTTATTTTTATTGTGTTGCACACTCCGGTTCCTGCTTTAAATCAAGCAAGTTTTAATCTTTTCTTTACTATTCCCTTCTTACATGGATGTCACTCCCCATCTCTCATTTTCCTTATCTTTGTACAACTTCCATGGACTTTTTTTCCTGCTTGGTATGTGGAAGTGGCAGAGAACCCTGACAGAAGAGAAGTAGGCATTACTTTCTCATATACTATTTGTATAGCACTTAATTCTAGTATTTCTTGTTTTCTAGAAGAATTCAGTTTAAGAACCACACATATGTGTAGGTGTAAGCCGGCGTGGCTATGTAGCAGACTGGCCAAGAACAGTTTAATTTCTATTATCATCTGTATTTCAAATGACAGCTTCAAATGACAGGAGGGAAAAAACAAGACAGAAGGAGAGGGGAAGGAATTGATTTCTGTTTCCCCTGGCTCATTGCTAGAACAGGACTAATGCAGTCTAAGAACTAAAAGCAGTATCTTGACAAAAACATCTTGTGATAATAACTTACCAACAAAAGCTCTTGTGCTCAAGCCAAGGACAAAGACTACTTGTCCAACTTTGAAGTAAAATGCCCCTTCACTTCTCAAGCTTTTCCCTTCAGAGAGGGTTCAGAAGCTCTGAGGAAAGTAATGTCCAAATGCAACTCAGTTACTTTCTATCACATACAAATAATTCAGCTCTTTCCTTGTTTTTGAATCTATTCTTAACTATGCAAGTAATAAGCTCTACTTTTATATAAACTGAAAAATGCTATATAAATTGACTCTGATGAAGAGGGTGTCATAGAGCCCACAAGGATTAAGACACAGTGAGTAAGTACTATGTATGCTTCAGGGAGAAAAATAGACCAGAACGTAGGGGACCTCAGTTCCCCTTCAGCCCCAAAATATGCTATTGCATAACAAGCTTTCTCTGGGATCTAAAATTAATCTCAATACCATCTTTGAGCAGTCTCAACCAATCTAGATGTTTAATATTTTTAAGTAAAATTTTGTTCTGTTAGTACTAAGACTTTATTTCTTTTCTAACTATTGTAGCCATATATAAGGGATATAATATGGAAATATTGAATGGGACTTTTTCCTAGGGAACTGACTTCTTCTTGCCTGCAGACACATTCAGGTTGAGAGGTCCAAAATATCCAATATATACCCACAATAAATAGGGATCCACAATAGCAATCTACTTGCTGCATAATACATGTACAGGATTTGTAATATAGTATGGATGTAATACACTAAATCTGATAGTGAAGACAATTATTTCCATCTCTACTGAGATAACATCAAGGAAATAGGAACAAAAAGTCTGTAATTTAAAGTTTACAGGGAAAAAATTAACAAAATAAAAAGCATTCTTACTTTTCTCAATCTTAAAAATGACCATAGGAGAGGGACAGCTTTTTATAGCCTCATGTTTTATGTGTCATTTGAGCCATCTGGCTTGCAGTCAGAGCAACTAAACTGTCATTCCCTTAATCTCCACAAGAGAGGAATATAACCTGATTTTCCTACCATAATGTGTACTGATGGAACAAGACATAAAAGCTTTTACCTGGAACAGAGCCTGGGAAGACCCCAGTGACAGCTTTTATGGCATGTCTACTCAGTTTCTGAACAGGAGCAGTTGGCCAGCCCAGAGCTGGTGACAGCTCTTTGCCGCTTGTCAGAGAGGAACCTGACAAGCAAGGGCAGATGAGAAGGTTCAGCTACAAGGTTTTTACTGAACCTAAGCCAAGATTTATGAACTGTGACATGATGCTTTATCTGGTCATAAGAGTCAGTTCAAGATTTCAGACTATACAACCCTGCAGAACACAATTCATGTTCATCCTCCCTGCTTCTCCATCAGTAGGATTATGCTCCCATACAGATACCTGGGAAAGGTTATCCTTTCCCTTAGACACCCTCATAAGTAGGCAACTTATATGAGACATATAAGCATATAGACATGCTCATTCCTTAAGACTATACTTTGATTTGTCCTATACAGAAAATATTTACCTGGAGAATGCTGAGCAACATGTATTCTAAACAGTGGGGCTACAGTCTTTGCCTCATTGTTTTCTGTGTTGCACAGGTTTTCCAGAAAAATATATTTTAACTCTTGAGATAATTTTCTTCCTTTCTTCTTTTTCCCTGTCCATGAATTGCAGTTACAGGTTCCAGATGCTGTGTATTGAAGTTCCAGAGTGGTGCTGAGCTGAGCACCAGTGGGTTTATTTCAACCTCTGGGTTGTAATCCAGGCAGATGTCTAAGCAAGATGATCTATTGTAACTTTCAGGCCTTTGCCATGACATTTACAGAAATTATGAATCTCTGTCTAAACCATTTATTTCAGTTCTGTAAGAGTTAGGGTAGAGACAACCACAGAAACATACACACTTGAGGTGCTTCTTGCATTTTGAAGGGAAATCCTTACTGTGGCAAAGACGAGATTTCAATTCCATCATCAGCACACCTTGAACTTTGGTTCTTGTGAACACAGACTCCAAGTCAGAGCCAAGACTGAGGGAGAAAATCCTGGTTCACAAAAGTGTGTCTCTGTTGACATGGATACAAAAGTGATGTGTATGGAACTGTCTGTGATGAGCCTCCTAAATGATTTAAATACAGAAATGTCTTTCATCTTATGGTGAAAGGATATTACTTCTACAGAAGCTTTTACACATATACTCCTTGCACTGTTGTACCAAATATCATCTGCTCAGCCCTGTTCTAGTCAGCAGCCAAATCTCTCTTTTCCCCTTAAGAGTGGTGGACCACAGGTATCTGCACATAGCAGCTCTCACTGCTGGCCTCATTGTGTGGCTGACTTGCACAAGGACAGTGCCCTTATATTTATCCCTTCCCATATGTTTTCACTCTTGCAGAGGGCTTCCCCAGCTTCAAGATAGAGGAAGACACAACTGTCTTCAAAGCCCCTCACCACCAACAGTTTTGTCTAATTTTGAATATTAATAAATTTAAAGAAAACTATAGTAAATATCTTATACCACTGAATAGTTTATATTTTCAAGTCCATCCTCAAAACCCCTCCCATCTCTGCCCATGCCACTGCAGCCCTCACAGGAAAAGGGATTCTCTATTCATTAGTCCCAATTGCCCTCTTCCTGGAAGTTCTCATCAGCAAAGCATTATATCAACGTTTCCTTTCAAGGAGGAACAAGAGGAAGCAGAATGTAATCTCCTTTATTTGAAATTCTGCCATCTTATATACTGGCTACACAAAACGTGGTTTGAAAGGCAGCACTGGGAACAATTACTGGTGCTTGCAGGTGTGAAATCAAATATTTCAGACTGATGAATACCAACACCACATGGGCAGTGTACCGTGACTTGCTCTATATAGAATTTGGTTTTCTTAATATGTGCAGTATTGTGCATTTGCACCCATTGCACCAAGGGTTTGTAAAAATCTTAGGGTAGCTTTAAATCAAAATGAGAGAGTATTCACAGTCTAAAGATGCAGCCTGCATAAGAAAGGAATCTTCTTTCATTAATTTTTTCCTTTTTGTCTACTGCCTTTACCCTGCTATCCAAGCTCTCTATTTCTGAGTCCCTATGTTCACTTCAGACTCGCATCTTTGCTTCCCAGGTGCAATTAATTTTGAGCATTAATCTCCACACGGGTGTCTATGCAACAGTTGTGTGTGAGACACAGATCATTTACATCTTAGTCATCAAATCAGTCAACATATGACAATGGGAATGTTTTCAAAACCAAAAACTGTATTACTTTAATCCATAATTTAATTTAATTAATAGCTGAACTACTTATAAGTTACCTATGATAAACAAATATCAAATTTTCATACGGACTAGTCAACATTTAAAGCACAAAGTCTCAAGAAAACCCAAAGTATATCCAAATATATGAACAGATCAACACTATGGTGCTCCAGGTAGTATTTTTTTGAAGAAGATTGTCAGTCCATTTAGCAAGTCCAAAGAGTTGTTATTTTTGTCAGAGAAAAAACCCCAAAGTTTCCTTAAAGACATCTCTATACTGCATGTTGTTATTGACTAACTGGAATTAGGTGGCAATATAATAGCAACCTCTTAGTTGCTACTTTTAGTTGCTTTTAGTCCACTGTTGAACACACATACTTTATTTTCATAGTTTCTGCCAGTATATGCTTTTCTTGAATATTTGAAATAGAATTAATAGCACAGAATGAAAGACTTACCCCACAGTTCTATTTCCATAGGCAACTCCATTACAAAACTCCAGCCTTATCAAAGACATAGTTGGTTAGAAGTTGAGGGACTGGAACACAAGAGTTAGCACCTCCATCACAACTCAGCCACAGCTTTTATGTTGCTGTCCACTGAACCTCTTCATCAATGTCAGTCTCCTCCAACAAAGAAACTTTCCACTCTTTTAGCATTAGAAATAATCAGGATCATCTTCTAGTAAGACTCAGCAGTAATTGCCACCTAGCCCAGCTCTAACTGTATGAACACCTGGCAGTCTTGAGCCCTTGATGCCCAGGCAGTTTTTAGACTTCCACCCTGTTATAGCCTATCTTTATGGGAAAGTGAGAATATAATTTCTGTCTCCTGAATAACATGAGATGCAACTGCATCCAGTAACTGTTTGACAGTTACTTAATTCAATCTGGCAGATTACTGAGTATTTTCTGAAGGATATTTCTGAGTCAAGATGATTCATTTGTATTGATGATGCTGATTATAATTGCCAAATGTTCTAAAATATTTACTAACTATTTCCTCACAGAATATATACTGTGTTTCCCAGGTAATTTTCATGTAAGTTCTATGTTTTACTAAAATGCATATATGCAATGCTTCTGTAAACAGAGAAGAAAGTTACACGCACAATAGCTAGAAATTAGCAATAAGAAATTGTGCACAGGTCCTACATTCCTTTATAGACTTCAATACACCTTTTAACCGTCTTTTACTGGTAGGATTAACTGCTTCACTTTCAAAAAAAAAAAAAAGAGGCTTGCTTAACAGGCAGTTCTGAGACACTGGAATACTTCTTAAAATCACATTAGTAACTATAAAAAGAAAGACTAAGAAATCTTTTAAAACCTTGGGAACAAAGTTCATATTATCAAAACTCGGACTGTATTAAATGGGCAAATTTACAGAGGCAGTCTAAATCACTGAAGGCAAGGAATGTTCCTCAGAGGCCTTAAAAAGATTTTAATTGGATTCTTCCTGGTACTGCCTACAGAGAGGAAAAATCAGAGCCTGTGAGAGACGCTCACTGAGGAGAAGGCCTGAACCATTATAGCTATGAAAAGGAGAAAACATATATTAAAAATAATTTTAAAAAAGTATGAGAAACATAGAAAAAGGGTTAGCAGTTAGATGTAGAATGCGAAAGATAGTTTTGCTTACTGTTCAAAATGTACAGGATTTTGATTCCATTTAAATTGAAGTGGAAAAAAGATCCCCAGATTTAAAACTCTTAATGAAAGCATGCAGAGCTATCAACAGTAGTGTCACAGTCCTGGAGCCCACAGCATCATCACAGCCTACAGCTTGGAGGCTGCATTCCTGCTGGCAGCTCAGAACAGGACTCTGGAATGAGGGGCCTGAACAAGGACCAGCAAAAGAAACCACATTCCTGCCAGGAAAGACAATTTATTGCAGGAAACCTGTCTGGTACTCACTGAACAGCTGAAACTGGAATCAAATACTTTAATGGAAATTTTTGAAACTACAATCCACTTTTCCCCCCCACTATCTCTAACCATGTTTCTGGCACTGCACTAAGAAAGAAATGTATTAATTAGGTTATTTAATAAAGTTTTCAACAGGACAATTTATAAATTTGAAGACTATAATATCCTAGTAACATGGCTAGTAAAGTGGAACATATCCATGACTCTTGGGTTTCCTACTGTTGCACCCTGGTCCCTCTAGGAACACCTAGGATCTGATAGATCATGTAAGAGAAGTGACCCAACAAGTTTGCAGAAATTCACTCCCTGGGAGCAACAGAGGGCACTTCTGGCTTTCAGCCTCTCTCCCTTGTTTTCCCTATCCCTCTCATTTGCGGTGTGCTGAAACCTGAGACAGGGAGTCATGGTGGTGAACAGCAAAGGATGATGGTAATGGAGCATTACCAGGCCTTACAGAGTACTCAGTGAGGACGTATTTTTCTTCAGCCTGACTCTGCATTTAGCTATTTTCTGAGCTCATCCTTTCTGCATCAGCATTGTAAAAGTCCAAATGATGCAGAAGTCACCACATTAACTTTACTGTTAATAATTTTTTAAGAAAGCAGAGGAGAACTTTTACAGCCCATTCTGGCTAAGTATTTAATATCTTTTGAGATTTTCCCACTTCTACTTCAGGAACTTTTGAAGACTATTGTATGAAGAACTCCTTTATATCTCTCAGTTTCTTTAATAGACTATTCCTGAAGCCTCAAACCTCAGGTTTATGTCTTACCCTTTGAGAGAAAGACAGCTGAATTGAGCACAGATCTTGCAATCAGATATCTGGATCAGATACACAGTTTATTAATAGGGAGCACAGGACTGTAAGACTATTTTCAGAGAAAGATTTTCTATCCAGATATAACGTTCCAGGTTCAGCACACAACATTGTTTGATTTTACAGAAGTGAACTCCCTCCTTCTGCCCATAGTTGGCAATTAACTTCCACTTTCCACTTGTCATTCTTCAAAAGCACAGTGTTAGGACCAGAGGAAGAAAGACAGCAGACAGCTCAGTAGGGACAAAATGCAAACACTTTCCCTGTCAGAGTGTGACGATTTAGGGCTTTGCTACAGTTTCCATGGTAGTGCAGCAACCACTGGACCAAGGAAGCTGAAGAGGCCTGGACAAGTGGAGACGCAGCTGAAGAGCAGCAAGTGGTGTGCCAGGAGACTGCTTCTCAAGGTGAGCCTGTAGAGTGGTGAGCAATTGGCAGTGCTTGGCTCCAGCCTGAACAAGAGCACCCTGAAGGGTAAACAAAAAAGGTACATCAGCTGTGATCCATCATCATGCAGTTATCCTCCTTTCTTAGTGGCAGGGGAAACCTGTTCAGGCCCCCTTTGGTTTTTTTCTTTCCACTGCCTTGTTCCCATATTCCAGCCCCATAATCGTAACCCAGCTGGCATTGTGGGGACAGATGCCACCAACAAAGAGCAGTCCCATGCCCTGGGCTCACTCAGCATAGCCAGCACAGGTCTTACTCACAAAGGTCAGGCACCAAGATTAGCAACTTCCATTTATCATTCTGTAGGAGTCATTCTGTTTATCTTTTGTTTGCATATGGAGAGCAGAGAGACAAAAGGTAGGAATGAGTTGGTCTTCTCTCTTTTGGCAAATTAAATAGTGTTTGAAAACAAAACCTAATTTGTGTCTTCTTATCAAAATCAGACAATCATTTTTTTTCCTGTGGTAGATCCTATAGCCTAACTGTATTTATTAAGAATAAGAATATAGTTCCTGAACTAAGAAAATGCAAATTTGATAAAATGTTTTATGTTGAATTATGAGAATCATCCCATGATTTGCAATAAAATGTCACCTTAACTTCATTTAAGATTAAGTTGTCCTGAACCAAAAAAAAGTCAGTGTCATTGCCAGGGTAAGAATTTTGTGCCTTGATTTATTTGCAACCAGACTACACAGAAGCAGGAGCTGAGATGACAAACCCAAGTGACTATGGAAAAGCACAAGGACATACCTTAAGACAAATGAGAAGTGGGATTCAGGGCACCTTTATTCATGCTTAAAATAAAATTTTGATGAAATTATGGTGCATAAGTACAAAAAAAATCTACCTGGAAAACAGTCATTTGCAGTCACCTTCTCCCTGACTCACTTAAAGCTCCTGAGGCACTTGCCTGTCAGCATGAGATTTGTTTGGCCAGCTAGCTTCAATGCCTGAGCACAAGCAAACACATCAAGTTGTAAGGCGTTATCTGTAGCACGTCTGACACAGAAGAACAGTCATGTACGAGGGCAGATGGAGTCACTCCTGAAATGGTGCTGTGGTTTTCATTACAGTGGTCAGACACAGGATGGAAGTGCTCTGTTTAATTTCTGTCTTACCTTCAGGACATGCAAAACTCTATTCCACTTCCAACCGTTGCCTCCTCTCTCTCACTTCACCCTGTGCGCTGAACACCCTCTGCTTTGCAGGCAAGAAACAAAACGTCCCTGCACACAAAGGAGAGTAGCAAGGAGGAGGCTGCCTATCTACCAAGCAATACTCCTGTGAGAAATTCAATTCCATGGCCATCTAATATAAAATTAGTCTAAAAAAATCTTAGGTGGAAGCTTAGCTGTTGAACCTTTTCAGTGACAAGTACCTATTTTTCAGGAATGCATCCCCTGTGACTGGGGTGACCTAGTATCGACTCCTAGGATCTAGACCACCTGAAGTAACAGACTGGAGAAAATACAGAAAGGATCATATTCATTCTTCTGGACACTATCTACCCACCAGGTACGAAATGTCACCAGCTTAGAACAGTCCTAAGTCAAACTGACAGTACAATCAAAATCTGGATACATATCATCTCTGCAGAGTAAAATAAAACTATGACTTGTCAGTCCTGATTATTTATGTTTCAACAAAGAAGGAAGAGGAATTACGTTTCTCAGTAAAGTTTCCAAAGTATAATAAGTGTCTGAATATCGCCAGAATAAATTCTTGGCTAGTTATAGAATTTCTCCTGAGTAGTATCAGTGGGTGATGGACTCTACAATTAAGTGTACATATTTACTTATCTACACTGAAACATTCCTCTTAGTGTACATGAATATTTATGCTTGAGTTATCTTTGAAATGATCTTTTGCCTGAAATTTCTTGCACAGCTGTACTGGGGTACAAGATTTCCTGCTTCAGAGTCTTGTATGTATAAACTCAGTGATACTTTTTTGAGTGGTATGGTTTTCATACCATATTACATATGTACGTACTGCATATGCAATTTACATCTATCCATATGTATATCTTTATGGAAGCAGGCAGCTGTCTCTTAAAAGCCTCTATGGTAAATTCAGCACAAGAACTGACTTCTTAGTTATAAATAGACCTATGAATGAACCTATGAATATGCCTATCCATTGTGGGGTTTTTTAAATTCTCAATTGATTTACTTAGTCACCAAAGAAAAGTACATTATATGTTTTTGTCTCATAAAGAGAATTGGTGAATTGGGTTACAAATACTGTAAACCAGTTTTGTGATCTTTTATTCAGTCTTAAGGTGACCTTGCACTGGGCCTTGTTGAATTTCATGATGTTCACATTGTCCAGCTCCTTAAGCTTGTCAAGGTCACTCTGGATGGCATCCTCAACTGCACCTCTCAGCCTGATGTTTTCTTCAGACTTGCTTCTCAATCCTACAGTCTATGTCATTAATAAAGGTACTGGTCCCAGTACAGAACCCTGAGGGACATCACTTGTTACTGATCTTTATTTGGAGATTGAGTCACTGACTGCAATGCTTTGGATGTTGCCATTCATCCAATCCCTTATTCATGTAACAGTCTAACCACTAAACCCATATCTCTCCAGAGACAAGGATGTTGTGTGGGATTATGTCAAAGATTTAACAGAGGTCAAGGTAGATGAATGATTTGGCTGCTATGAAAACAAAAAGACAATGTCCTGTTATGAATTTTTTCCTCCATTGGTTCATTATTATGTATCTGTTTTTCTTCTGAGGCTTTTCTCTCAGTTTATTAAGCTACCTATGTAAAGTTGTAAGTAATGAGAAAAACCCCAAAGGAATGTATGGGTATATAATCAGCAAATGCTCCTGCTTACTAAGTGTGTGCAAAGCAGAAGGTTGACTGAGATTTAACAGTTCCACTACAAGTATCTGAGTTTACAGAGAGTGGGGAAGTCACGCCTGAATTTGGTGGCACCGCTTAGAGCTGGTCCAGCTCTTGCTTCCAGTTGACCAATTCATGCACGTCTCTTTGGCTAGTGAGTAAAACAAACTGTCTGAAAAGTTTGCACTAAGCACTGAAACTATTATCCCATTCACTTGCAGATCTTACTTTTAAACACTGGCATTTAATTAACTTACCAGTGAAATGTGTTTGCTTAAGCACAATAATTCTCATCTTCATGCAGGCAGTCCTCTTACCTTTACTGAGAGTGCTCAATTACTGTGTTAAAGTAAGAAAGGTCTTACACTGTCTTATGCCTAGCCTGTGGTTACACCTCAGAATTAACTGCCTCAGTTCTCTTCAGCATTACATGAATTTTGTATCAAAGCAAATACACTTCTCTAATAATGTTTCAATGACATGATCCAATAAGACTTTGTGAAGAACCAAGCATTAGAGTCAAATCTTCAGCTTGGAAATCAGATTGTCATGATGCCAGGACAGTTTATTTCTAAATGCCTTGCATTTGTCTTTCTGGAGAAAAAAACCAGGTGCTTAGAAGTTGTATTATGAAATTTTTACCAATCTTTAAAAATCATGAAGTGAATTGAAAATGAAGTAAAAGTTTCTTGTTGTGTAGAAAGAGGGAAACTAAAATTGTAAAAAATTAATAAAACCCTGTGTTGAGACATGAAAAGGGACACACACCAGGACTGGATTTCACTAAGACCTATCTTCCTTCTAGAACACGTATCAAATTTCTGCTTTAATTGAAGTCACACAAAGCAGGTACTGTCTCAATTATGAGTTACTAGGGAATATTTATGGAATTATTTAGTTCATAAACTTAGTAAGATTGAAATGTTTAATAAAATAACACTTGTTCTAAAACAACACAGCTCTTTTTATGATTCCTTGAATTTCCCTGTGTATTGTGTCGTTTTATAAAATAACCTAAATTTTTTTCACATTCACCAAAATCCTATAATTGATGAAAAATTGCCTCTTTTCCCTTATATAATGACAATCCATGTTTTATTTATGGTATGAGTAAGAAGGCATGAGCAACAGGACTGAGTTTTTGCCTTAGGGAAAATATGCAGAACCCTAAGAAAAAAGGTTGTTTCTACATAGTATTCAACAAACTACTATTGAGTAAGTTATTTGAAAAGTTATGAATTTTGTTTAATAAAACAATACTAAACATACATTTTAAACTGTCAAAACCTGTAAAAAAGAGTTTGTTTTCTATATGAAAACTCTCCTTTATAGCAAGTCAACAATGAAGGTTTCAAAGGAAATCCTATCAGTAAGCCAGATCGGCATCTCAAGATCTTTCTTACAGACATTCATTCATTAAAATAAGGGATATTATGAATGCAAAAGAGAACTATATATTGGAGTGAGAAGTGTTCAAAACAAAATCCCTCAGATCAAGAATGAAAAGCAAAGAGGTATCTCTCAGCTACCTCAGAACAGTCTAAACAAAAAATTGTCACCTAGAGAAAATGAAAAAATAAAGTGTTATGTTGACCTTGTACTTTCTAACAACTCTGTTCTAGTCAAAATTCCCAGATGTTTGGGTTTCTCCTTGACACTACATTTTTCACAGAGGACAAATTTGTGTCTTTTCCTGGTAAGATAAACTCATTCTCCTGTTTGCTTACCTTGCTTTAAAACTGATGTGTCTTCCTCAGTGATGGTTCACATCAATAAGTGAAAGGATTCTGAAGCCATTAGTCTTAGTGGTATATCACAAACACTTTAGTCCTTCAAATTTCTCATTATGAAAGTGACAGTGTATGAAGCAAAATCTTTGTGTCTATCTCTTGAAATGATTCTCAGTCTTCACAGCTCTTCGTACATACTAGAGCATGGCTTAGATGTATTTCTTTCAAAGAGCCATAAATGAATATCTAACTGGCTTATTAACTTACCTGATATAATTAATACACTCCTTCAATTTCAGATTATGTTATTAAAAATATTAGGGTTATTCTAGTCTGCTGAGTACAGGAGACAAACTGACCAGTGTAGCTAGCTTCAGAAATTGAACAGCAGTGATAATATTTTATAGTGTCAAGCTGGATTCAGCTGTGGTCAGTGATATCACATTTTTCCTGTTCATTGCTGACTACTTTTCCTTTTTTACCAGAATATAGTCTTTTTATAGGACTACCAAGATCTAATGTTTAAGCCATGATTGGACTATGTAGTTCCAGGTCACCAGTAGCTTATTATTCTGTGGTGGGTGAGTAAAGAGAGTATTTGGCACTCTCTGTGCCTCTCATTACCATTTCTAACTGCTCAACACAGCCTGGAACTGCTGAGCAGTATGATTCTGAGCCATGCTGCCTTTTGATCACTGTTTGGACTCTCACTGTGTTCATTGTCTGAGCGTGACTCTCTTTGCAAGAAGTGATTTATCCTTGCTGCTCTCACACAGAGAGATGTGCAGCAGCCACTGTAGTCAGGCTTAAGCTGTTCAGAGAGATTATTTGAATCTGAAGAGATTTAAGAAATGGATGCAATATCTCTGATGTATTAGATGTGCAGGTTTTGTCCTTTCTTGAATTACACTAGATATGGAAAAAGTTGGAAAAAAGAAATGTCTGATCTAGGCATGTCTCATTTCCATAGGAATTTTCAGGTTTCTGTAGTATACATTGGCCACTATTTTCAAGATTTGCTCATGTATTGATTTTATGTATGAGAAATTTAAGTAAGCATAAACCAGGGCAAAAACCAAAACAAATCAAAACAAAAATCAGACCAGACTCTCATTTTATTTATGGCCAAAGGAGCTTTTGAAAATTTGTTTTCCTAAGAAATGTAGCTAATATGGAATTAAATTCCTCAAAGTTCCTGCTTAGAAGAGCAGGACTTTCAGATGTATGGGAATGTTAATTTACACACTTTTGTTGTAAAACTGTATTGTGTTCATGCATGCTGAAGCTACAGTGTATTTTCAATAACCCATGAGGCAACAAGTTTATGCAGCAGTTGAAATATCCTTGTTATAAATAAAATAATAGAGAACCCCGGTGCCAAAAAAATCCCCAAAGCCAGATTGGAATGTAAAGGAACCTACTTATTCAGTATCAATTCTGAAAAATTCTCAGACTTGAACTTCTTTTGCACATAATCAATAGCTCACACTAATACCTTCAGGTACAACCCATCATACCAAATGCAGGAAATTCATCCAGTCTAACAGGGTTTGCATATACAAATCCAGAAGCAGAAGCACGTGTTTTCTTAAAAATCTTGAGCTAAAACATGCATGCATTCTTGTGAACTTCTGACCTAAAGGTTTTCCCAGTTTGACAGATGCAAATTAATGCTATACAGAGACTTGTCATCTGTATTTAGGAAATATTTTGCTTTTGCTTGAGGTGATAAAGAGAAGTCTGATTTCCTGTGTGTAGTATTCATACCACTGGTGACGCTAATTTGGACATTTCTCAGAACAGTTAAGTTACCAATGTGGTCTCCCTGCACAGCAGGCTCTTCATATCCCTAGATTTCAGGACACAGAAAAAACACCATTAAAGAAGCTGCCTGAGATGTTGCAGGGGCATGTGTTTTGAAGGTTAAGATTATTATTAATATGGAAATACATTGAGCATACATTGAAAGGAGAAGGATGTAGCATTTTAGAATTTTTTTGCATTAAAAGCTAGGCTATAAGTAATGTGGAAGAATGGTTGGATATTCAAAAATGATAATATAATTGTTAATGCTATTATTAATGTTTATTTCCTCTCTATATAGCATATAAAGCTACACCCCTTACATATTTTTATTGAGTAAATTGCTAACAGAGTGGTTGTCCCTCATGAATTATCTAAATTATCACTATAAAATGTTTATATTTTTGATTTTATTTTGTTAGGTACTTGTTTAACTCCTTCAGAAACAATTATAAGTATACTTATAGTAAAATGAGTTAACTGAAATCATGTATCTTCTTCAAGGAAATCATGTTGAGAGTTGCAGTATGACTTTAGATTGCTCTGATATGCAAGGATGTAATAATATATATTTGTAATGCCCTTATTTCACAAGTAAAAATATTGTCTCAATGCAGAATAAAACGAAACTCGTTTAGGGTCATTATAATTTGATTGGGTTATGAACTTTGCTGTGTTCTTTGTGGGACTTCCTCAGAAAATGTTTTGTTATTTCACATTGCAGAAGAAAAAAACCCCCAAAAAACAGGTTTACCCTTGTTAGCCTAAGAGATAATTTGAAATCTATTATCATTGTATGCCAAATTCCTATGCATTTTGTTGTCTGTGAAGCCAGTAATCTGATTTAGTAACAGGGTAAATTTGCATAGATATGTAAACCGAGAATTACATGGGAGGACTGCATTAAGTTGATTTTATTTTAAAATTGTTTATGTTCTGTTTAAGAGACATTAATTTGACAAATGCAGCCAGTTCTTTGGATGCAAGCAGTGAGACTTGGCACTTGTTTTCTGCTGTGAAATATTTACACTCGACTGCTATCTAAATATGTTTTATATTGCACCTTATACACATTTCCAATAAACTGTCTGTTTGATTGTGTAGACTACACCCATCAGCATGGGGTGTGAATGCTTAATGAGTTTCTAATGTCCATAAATCAACTGATCAAAGGAAAAAGCTAGAGAAGATAATATTTTAACTCAAAATATAGTGATTATATTAGGTAAAATAAAAAGATAAAATACAGAGCAGTACACTCAGTGCTTCAGCACAGCAATATATAAAGGGACATAGACAAATGACAACTCAAGTATAAATGAATATTTCATGTATTGCCTGGAAGCCCTCTCTTGAAGCCTAATGCTCCAGAGGGTGCAAATATCCTTTAGTACAACCATTTTGCCTCAGTCTGTATACAACCATAGCTTGTTTCTACTGATGTGTCAGACACCACAGCTAGCAAAAAGACGTCAGTGATGACTATCTCTGCACATAACTCCTGGCATCAGGAACAGAAAAGTTTAACTATAGGCATCAGGGATTGATTGATGTGTCATAATGAGCTAGCTGGCATGTTTATCAACACTATGGAAAGAATACTGTTAGAGCATCTGAGGCTCTGGAGTCTGGAGCCTGAGACTGCTGGAAGGCCATTACAGAAAAAAGTGTAACATACAATATCATTTAATGATTGGGTTGCTCAGGAAGGAGATAATAAAATCATTTACAAACCAGCTCATCCATATGTTCCTTCAAAAAATAATTTTTTTCTTCCCAGAAATACAGATCTGTAAGGCTGACAGACATCATTAACTCCTCAAAATCAGTCAGGTAAGGTGGTCAGATGGGTAAGCAATAAAGGCTGTTTGAAGAACTGATAAATGCCCGAAGCAAGGTACCGGCAGACAGTTAAAAGAGGGCTGCAAGGCACTGATTGGAAATTCTCTTTGCTCTTTTATCAATGGCAAAGTTAACAATGCCATCTGACTACAGTGTGTGCACTCAGTAGGAATAATTGCCCCATAAGCTCATCTTAAAGAAATACAACCAGGAACAGTACTAATATGTAGTAAGTTTGTCTTTATGAGGTCATAAATAAAGTTCATTGTGGTTTTGAATATCAACACTGACTCTTTCACAACAAATCAAAGAAATAGCTTATTAGATATAGGTATCTAAAAAGAAAGCTGGGAGGAAAGGTTCCATTTAAGAAATAGCTTGTAGTTAATTTCTATTGTTTTATACCTATTTGCTTCCTTCTCTTAGATCACAGGATTTGAACCAACGTAATTTATGTTGATCCCTGCCTTTCACATGGCAGAAGTCATTCTCCTTCCTCTCTTTCAACTTCGGACACAAATATTCCTGGAAAACTGTAGTTTTGATTCTGACAAAATTAAAACCTTTTTTATTTGTGCCACCAAAAATGTCCTGGGACTGTAAAATTATTTGAGAACTGAAAGAATATATTTTAACCCGCAACATATTTTTTTACTAAACTCCTTATTCTGAAAAACCTTCTTGAAATAGGACTGTGAATTCAGATTTAAACTTTGCAAATTGACCTTTTGATTAAACCAGGCAGAATTAAAACCCCATATCATATTGCCAAACTCCACTTCTTGGTGTTTCTGAAGACTTCATTTAAATGTCATGGTTTCAGGCCATGTCTTGTTTTCCTTTCATGGTATAATACAGAGTAAATCTGATAACTCTAAATTATAACCCGTAGAGCTCACCTTCAGACTGGCAATACCTGTTTAAAACTTGCTAAAATCAAACTGCCACAGTGACCACACCAGTGATACTAAATCATCAGAAAATATGCCCGGAAGGTCATAAACAGAAATTGGAAAGAAAAGATTCAGTTACATTGATAAAAATAAAATATAAAAGCCAAAGATATGTCTGTCCTCAATTGTGTACCTTATGTAAAGTTATTTCAAAAAGCATTAATCTCATTCACATCTGATGTTCAAACAGTGCCCTTAAAATACTTTATTGCTCTTTTTTTTGTTTATTTAAATACAATATTTTTATTGTATATTTATTTCCCTCAGGCATTGCTTTCCAAGTTCTAAGTTGATTTCTACAATATTTAGTTTACCAAAATAGGGGTAGGAGGAAAATTGCACATTTTCTGTGAAATGAGGCTCCTTTTTTTAGTAGACCAAATTTTATGCCAAATTTAATAATATAATACCAAAAGCATTTTAAGATTTTCACTGGCTTCAGATCAAAACTGTATTAATCTTTGGGGGCAGAGGTCCAGACTCCTATTATGCTGAACACACAGCTGCAGTTTAACAAACACATAATAAATGTTTTTTCCCACCCAGCATAAACAAGGTCACTTCAAAATGAAATGTCTGAGGTAGATTTAACCCCTACATAAAGTCATTCTGGAAAATACTTGCCTTTCTGTGACAGAAGGATAGTACTGCATTAAAGAAATTAAACCATAAACCAAATACTCAATAGAATTAAGAGTGCAGGGTATTTCGGGCTGCCCTTGAAGACTGTACACTAAATACAACTGAATGCCTTGGCTTAATTGGGGCTGCAGTCAATCATTGTGAAGCTCAGAAATAGATAGCATGTCTCATCTTAGTCCCTTAGGGATAAATTTATATCTGTCAATGGCATACACCTAATCAGGGTACAAAATCCTTGTTCTGACTAAAACTACTTCTGGAAAATCCTGTTCTTCACTGTTGAAAATGGATGTGAAATGGCCATTGTCAGCAATCTAACAAAAACACTGGACTAAAGAAGGTAAACACAGGTGAGCCAAGTGCAGTGGATAAAGATGCACACAGAAGGATGAATTCGGGCTGCTAATTACAACTGGGCATTACAGCCCCCATGACCTTAGCATATTCCTGAGGACTGTCCCAGTGAAATCATTCCAATCTAATAACTTCAAGCCCACAGCACAGGGCACTCTGATATCCTGTACACATGCCCTTCCTACTAATAGCCTTCAACTTCTGCACAGATGTCACTGCACCAGCATGTAAAGTCAAGCTCATTAGTAAACTCTGAAGTATGAGTAGGAACATGACCTTCTATGGAGGCCTCAGGGAGTCTCAAGGGAAAGCTCCACTGCCAATGACAGAACCATGATGATATCACCACAGGAAAATCAGCTCTAGACAGGGGGCTTAGAGGTGAATTAATCTGCATGTAGCAATAAGAGAACACAACTGCATTGCTGGAGGCAAAAGTTTAGTTTTGCTTTCTCTAACCCATTCTGCATGTACATCATCAGCACCAGAAACTGCACTGCCATCCAGAGGTTCAGGCCATGACTTCAGGTGTGAATGCTCTTGGCTTTTACAGGTTAAGGTGGTAGAACTAATAAAAACAAACAAAAGAAATTGTCCAAAGGATGTTTTCTTCCAATAAATATTGCATTTTTTTGGTAAACAATAAAATCTTTTCATAACACAGTAATACTTTCAAAATACAACACTTTCCAGGAAGGAGTATATTATTGGACAAAAAGTTCATCAGTGGATCTATATAGTTTAGTTCCTAGAATTTTAAAGCATATGTGGTATTCTTCAATCAAGAAGATTCAGTGTTGAATTTCCATAAGTATTAGGAAAATGTGATAAATTCTGAGACCTATTTCTTGGCAATTGTTTGGCTTGGAGTACAGACCAATAATACAGTTGCTAGTAAAAAATGGTACTAATAATAGAAACACCACTGTTCATCATACTTCTCTAAAAAATAGACCTTGACAAACCAATTTGGTTTCTTTTTTTCCTGAGTATATTTGTTTAATTACAGCTTCCAATAACAGTGGTTATTTTTAAAGACATCCCAAAATTTTACAGGAGGCTTCTCTTAACTTAAAAAGCAGCTTAAGAATGTGAGATTGATAAAAGTGTTCATTGCTGAAGTAATTTCTGAGTTCTTCTGTGGATACAGGTTATTAAAAGTGAGGCTCAATCAGCAGCGAATGAGCATTGTAGATAGAAAATAGATTAAAACTTGATTGACTGATAGGTTTCAAGATGCAAGTATAAGGGGAAATCTTCTTAGAGTGTGAACAGAATGAACATCCTGCTGGGTTCTGCAAGGCTGCGCTCTTGGCTGCATTCTGTGCAACATTTTTTGTCACTGTTTGGGAGAAAACAAAAAGTCCTAATTAATGTTGTTTGTAGATGCCACAAAGATTGTAAAAAGTGGAAAAATCTTGAAAAGTATTAGAGGTGCATAATGAACATTAGCTCCTATTTCAAAAGAAGCAATGCATTTATCTGCTCCATAAATATAATAAATTAGATCAGAAAGTTTATATTCCCTTTGCTCTTGGTAGCAATAGAAGATGAATTGTCTAGTAATGCATTTTTTTCTGGTGTCCACAGTCCCAAAACCATGTTGATAAATTGAAGGATACAGAGAAGATGTATGGAACAACTTAAGTTTTGTGAAATAAATATAATAATAATTTTTTCCAATAATTATTATTCAAAGGTGTTTAGCTTGATAAAAAGAAGACCAAGGGTTATATCAGTAGCTGTATGAAAAACAGGAAATGTATGAGAGGGCTATTTAGTCAGATTGACAAATGCCTAAAATCCAACCACTACCTAAAATGGAAAAATCAGTCTAAACATATTATATCAAATAATAGGATACATATTTCTAGCAGGGAGAATAACCAGACCAAGCATCACTCAACCAAAGACTTCTGAAGTTCCCTTGAGCTAGGTGTTTTTTCAGTCCAAACTGGACACTTAAAGAAAAAATGTCTGTGTTCTTCCTCAAACAAATTAATTTATGGGCCACCTCTAGCACATGAGTTAGAGGGTACTGATTGATCCCAGGGTTTCTCAGGTAGACTAATAGAAATCTGCAAAGTGCAGGTACTACACCGGATAACTATGACCTCAACAGTTCAGCACCACTTTTAAATACTGATGCAAATAGATGCCTAATGAGGACCTTCAGCAGTTATTTTCCAGGAAAGAAAATTGATCTGAATTAGCTGAGTAGCATCTCTAGGCAATTCACTTTTGAGGACTTATTCTTTGTTCAGTAGGGTGAAGAGAATATTTTGCACTACTTCTTTTACCATTCAGGCAAGCCAAGTGCTGTTTAGCTGTTATAGTACACAAAGCTGTCTTTTCTAATACTTGGTGAAGAAAATTCCTTGGACCTAGAGCAGAAAAAAGTCACCCAATGTTTTTGACACCTTTTGGACATTTGATGATTTTGCCATCTTTTCATTGCCTACCAAACCAATCAAATTGTTTATGATCTCAGCAGAATGACATTTAGAATGTGAGGGAGAAAGCCTGTGCCGAAAATTATCTCTGCAGCAGTTTTATTTTCCCGTCTATAGGGCTCACTGTCGCACTTTTTGGGCTCCTGTCCTTTATTAACTGCCTCAGCATTCCTAGACCCCAGGTACTCAGAATTCATAAAGATCACTGGAGAAATAAAAGATTTGCAACTGAGTTTCTGTACTTTTCTCCAACATGTCAAAACAAAAGGAAGTTTTATTTTATCCGATAATAATCTCAAAATCAGCTTGAAACTATTCAATCATTGACTTAAAGGCCTGATACAATCACTCCAAACAGCACTGTCATAGTAGCGGTACCTCTGTAGGACTGTTACTTGTAACTTTTAATTAATTTAAAAGAAAGATAAGAATTTTTTATTTAAAACAGGACTAAGCATTGCAAGGAAGAGTTTTCCTGCTCATGAACTGCTTCAATAAATGAATATGCAGAGCCTAATTTGAAAATTAGCTTTGAAACACATTTAAAGGTTAGTATTTAAGGATACAAAACCAAGTGTTGAAGGGTATATTAACTCAGAAATCTATACAACAAAATCTCAGTCTCTCCATGGAAAAACACCAAATAAGGATGAAGTCAAACTATGAGACTGGTTAGGAGGAAGTCAAGTTTGAAAAGGTTATCATTTACACATCTTCAAACTTCTTAAATTTCTGATAGGGATTATATGAGTTTGTTCTTGTAAAAAAAAAAAAAAAAAGGTCAACGTGGTGACCCACAACCCTTCCTCTCTTGCTCATGCTATCTGGTGATTGTACGGTGATTTTAATACGGTGTTCAATAAAATAATCTGTGCCACTTCTCAGTTGCCAAGGGCAGACTTACTAGAGCTGAAAAAGGAAAGAAGACATTAAGCAGTTCAGTCTTTTCCTTATTTTTTGTTGCTATGTTTCTTTCTGCACCTTGGAAGGGAAGGGGAATCTCCTTAGGCCTACTTTTGTTACTAATGTTTTTATGGAAAAGATTTTAATTGTCTTTTTATCAGTAGTCAGATAAGTTCTGTTTGGGATTTTTATAATAATTTTCCCCCTGCATAACTTCAAGGCATCTTCAAAACATCATAGGCTCTGCTTTTTTTCCTGAGTTTCAGCCAAACCTCCTAGATTGTTTCCTCTGTACTGTAATCTATTATCAGCAGTCACCTGGCGAGTTGAAGTCCTCCATGAGAACAAGAGCTAGTGATTTTGAGATTTCTCCCAGCTGTTATAGAATATTTCATCTCCCTCTTCATCTTGGTTGAGTGGTCCAAAACAGACTCCCACCTATCTTGTTGGCCTTCTCTCTGATTGCTATGCATAAACACTCAACTCTGACATCACCACTGTTAATCTCTAGACAGACAAAATACTCCCTGACATAGAGGACTAATCCACCACCCCTCCTTTGTTGCCTATCCCTTCTGAAGAATTGATAGTGGTCCATTGCAGCACTCCAGTTGTGCAAGTCATCCCACCAAGTTTCCATGATGGCAACATTCCCCCACTGCACAATGGCTTCCAGCTCCTCCTGTCTGTTGCCCATCCTGTGTGCATTGGTGTAAACGTACTTCAGTAGGGCTGCTGATCCTGCCACAATTTTGGGAGGAGAAGCCCTAATTCCTATGTGACTGTCCTCAGATACCTCTGTGTTTTCTAACACACTGATAACCCTCATGTCATTGCTGTTCCCTTGGATCTTCGTCCCTTACTTCCACTGAAACAGCAGACTGATACCTTGCTTTCACACTGTCCCTAAAATATTGTCATGCTGCAAATCAGTCTCATCCCTAGCCACTCTGGTTTTACCGCTTTCCCACTTCCAATCAAGTTTAAAGTTCTTTCCATGAGCCCTGCTGGCTCCTGTGCAAAGATCATTTTCCACCTTTAAGATAGGTGTTCCCCATCTGTCACCATCAGGCCTGCAGAGTAATTCATGATCAACCCCCCCAAAATTCTGCTGGTAACAGGAGGCTTGAAGCCAAGTTATCAATCTGCTGCACCTTTCTGTTTCTTCCCTCATTGTTCCCTACAACTGAAAGCACAGAGGAGAGCAATACTTGTTCTCCTCTTCAGATTGTGACATCATGGAAGCTGTTCTCCTCAGCCACTGAGCCAGCTAATGAATGAGTCACTGATATTTCTGCTGACAACAGGAATACATAAAAAATAAATCCACCAAGCCTTTCATTATCTCGCTAATCTCTATGTCCTGTCAGTGCAGCAGGTCAATTAAGATCAATCATGAATCCATTGGAAGGCCCTCTTGTCATCTCATGAAACCTCTCTGCTCAGAGCATGTCTAGCTAAATGACATTTTTCAGGGCAGTTCCCAGCTGAGTTTTAAAAGTCTTCAGGACAGGTAATCTTGTAACCTCTCTGGGCAACATGTGTCAGTGTTTGAACACTGCCACAGTGGTTTTTTCCCTTATATCAAGCCAAAATTTCCCATATTTCAGTTTGTGTCCATTGCCTCTTGCCCTTCCATTGCATACCCCTGTGAGAATCTCCATTTGTGTCTCTTTCATCAGGTGACTCTAGACCACTATAAGATGATTTTTTTTTTCCAGACGCAAGAGTGCATTGCTAACCATGTGTAACTTTTGTCAATCAAGAGTGGTGGTCCTTTGTTGAAAAGTCACTTTCTAGCTGGACTGTTCTGCTGCATGGGATCCCAGGGGCAGAACTTTGCCTTGCTAAATTTCCTGAGGTTCAGTTCTCTCCATTTTTTACAGCTTGACCAGCTCCTTCTGAATATAGGCCCTGCCCTGCAATCTGGTAACATCCTCAAATGTTCTGACCATCTATCCCACCACCCATGCCATTAATACAGACTTAAGGCAGGACTGACCCCTGAGGAGCACTGCTGGTCACTGGCTACCAGCTGGACTTCGATATTTTACTTTTTAAATGTATATTAACTGTAATTTCCAAGAATGCCCCAGTAAGGTAGACTAAAATGTGGAACAAAATTTGTCTTAAAAGTGAAACAGCTGAAATCCCCAGTGTCCCATCTCTCTTTAATATTTATATTGCTGTCAAATTGTTTCATTCCCTTATTCAAGAGCTATCCCACTCCTTCCTGCACCTCACCTTCCTTGGGCTCTGCAGCAGTGTGACTAATTGTTAAAAAAGAATGTTTGAGATTGTTTAAAAAATCATGGTGAGATTTTTGGTCGAGAAACACCAAAGGACTGGAGAGCAATTTTCAGAACTCTAGTTTGTAGAACTTTTAAGAATTTGCTAAGAAAATGAATTGTTTTGATTGTTGCCACTGTGGGGTCTTTTTTATTGCCTACTTAAATGAATGCTTTTCTGAAAGACAGGCTTCATCTGTATTTTTTATTTTTTCTCATCACAATTACCTGTACTCTGGGGTGCTTAACTTACATTACTCCCTATTACTGTATAAGTTCACTTTGCCTGAAACTCATATTATTCGAAGTGTTACATTTTTGTACTTCAGAATAAAAGAGGGACTTTGTTTAATGGCAGTTTGACAGCTTTTCCTCCAAGCAACAAACTAAAATTGATCAAATCTACATTAAAACTTTTATCTGTGTATCATGTGGTATCCTGTAGGGAATGCTGGAGTAAGTTATGGTATATGAAAAATGCCACATTCATAACTAGATCAATCACACTAAGCTTCCACTTACCTCCTTTTATGTGGGTGACTGGCTTCACTGGGTTTAAAGAGGTGCCTAGGACAACTATAAAAGTTTCAGATCAAAATCTTTTAAGTTCTTTAGCACAATCCTATTGTGTAGTCAAAACCCAGGTACTATGGATCAGCTATTCAACTAGTACTGCTAAGGCAGTACTACTAAAGGCCTGAATTTCTAGTATACAAGGAGGAGGGGCTTAAGCTGAAAATTGTATAGAATAAAAAAAAAGGAAAAAATCCCATCAAAATGTGGTTTATTATTTGTTTGCTTAATAAAGTTGGACGTTATATTATATTAGTGTCAGTCATGGCATTGAAAAGTGAAAAAAAAAAATTCTCTTTAAAACTATAACATCTGATTGATCTGTTGCTTAGAATGACATTGACTGAGGGTCATCAAAGAACACATCAAATCATGTTCAACTGTGTATAATGGCATTAAAAAGTATTTAGTTATATTTTCTGATGCTGGTTGTAAATGCAAATATAGCAAATACTGGCAGGCACCTTGAGCATGAAGCTTTTTTATAACCATGGTGAAGTATTAACAGCATACATATACTCTTACCCTGAAGTCTATCCAGTGAAGTCACAAGGTGTACTATACATATTCACTCTAAATGGGTATTTGCATTCAGCAAATAGCCTTGTTCTAGAAATCCACAGAGATTTCTTTGTCTAAATCATAAAATGTCCTTTGAAACCTATGAAGTCTCATATGTAAACAATTTGACATATTATTAGTACTATCAGATTGTTTCTCCACTGAACTGGAAACCTGTCGCTGTTGTACCAGGGACAGCGAGAAGAAGGACACAGAATCCAAGTCCAAGGAGAAATGGGATTATTTCATTAATTATAAACTCGCTTATATAACTTGGTTCACAAGAATGGCCAAGGCTATTGGTCCTCTGACCAGCCACCTCTTAGAATGATTGGCTAAGACTCTACAACACCCATTTAAAAATATTTTCTTCAGTGTACCATAACAAGACTGAAAAACAGGCTACAGGTGCAAGATAAAGTCTTGGCTTACAAAAACCTCTTAACTGTTTCCAGCAACCCTGCGTGAGAAAGCAAGGCTTTCACAGGATGCTGCAGAAACCTGGAAAATTTCTCTGCTTCTAGCTTTTTTGTATCCACAGAAATGTATGTAATTTTTGAAGTCTATGGGTTTTTCGCAGTAGGAGCTAAGAAGAAGTTTTATATCAACAAGCTGTGAATAAATAAACTAAGTTTATTTCTTGACAAATCAGTCCTTTTCTACAAGGTTCTCCAATATAGACTATGGCATTCCATCTACAGCTCTGACAGATGCACTTTACTGATACCTAAATGAATTATTATTTCTCTGTCACTAAAGAAAAATTAACATCTATTTGACAGTTACAGCCTCAGAGAGTGCTTGATTTGAGGGAGCTTTGAAGATGACAGTGTATCAGCTGTCAGGGTTCTCCAGAGGAAAGTAATGTTCTCCTGCTACCTCACTTCCTTTTTTTTCCTCTCTCTGAAACAGTAGTACTGGAGGGATATCATATTAAGATAATTCTCATGCCTAACTCACTGTCTGCTGCAAGAAAGTTTCTTGCAATTGCAAACCCTGTGTGATGTGTAGATGCTGTGTAAACATTCCTGTCTGCAAGTACAGGAAGCTTGCCTTCCTCTGTATCCAGACATTGAGAATATGCCACTTGATCATGTAAAAAAGATCAAGAAAAGTCAGAATAGTTAATCAAAACCCAAAAGGCAGGGAAGCATGTTAGCATTTCAAAGAACTGGGGTTCAGGAACTGGATGGATTGTTGCTCTTAACTTCAAAATAAGACCACAGATCTAGAACTGAACAGATGAAAAAAAAAAAAGATATTGAAACATATTCTGTGTTTTATTTATTGCCCGTATTTGTGCTGATAACTGCTTCTCCAGACTCTATTATCCATTTACCTACTATTTTGTTACCATGGGCTGAGCAGGCTGCAGTTTTACAGGAGATGCCACATCAAGCATATTAATTCACCTGTCACTAACACTTATGATTGGTTTAACAGTAATATACCTGCAAGCTGGTAGTTCTACAGTAGATTAAGCAGTTAAGTTCTATCTTCAGTCTTTGAATAGTTAAAATTAATGTATTTACTATAGATGGTGGAGCAGTCTGTTAATAATTAGGGCCTAACTCCAGACAGTGGATTCACTATAGCTTTCTTAAAATTGATAGAAGAGATGTCAAAGATTTAAGAAGAAATTGAACCAGACCCCTAAAGACAAAAATGAATGCCATCTACTTTTTTAAGTCTAGGGATGCAGTTGGATTTAGAACTCTAGGTGACATAAAAAGACTGCATAGCAAAATACTAACTTCAAATACCATTTTTAACATCATTCTTGTCTTAATCATTGCAAAGATTTGTTGAAATGGAAGATGCATCAGTCTGTCTGAGTGTCTGGAAGCTTTACATATTGGTTTCAGTCTCTAAGACAATCAGAAACCACTGAAAAAAATAATTTATAATTAAATGTTTATGGAAATTAGTGAGTGGAAAAAGATTCTTTTGTTTTCCAACAAAAACAAAAAAGAGTATGAAGAAAAAAAAGAAGTTCAAACATTGTCAAGAATCTGAGTGCACAGTGATGGCTTGACCTAAACTGCTTACTGGAAGGGTCAACATTACAATATCTATCTCATTGTACAGTTCAGAGAGAAAATTATTTACCTTAAAAAATCCTTCTCAAAAGGTAGAAAGCAGAACAGAAACCTGCTGGAAAATGACAAATGCTGGAGGCACTGAAGGAAAACATCTGTGTGAAATCCAGTCTCTCTGGGTATTGGGTGCCTTAGCTACATTTGCCATCATTTAATGCCTAAATCCTTGTGTCCTTTGCAAACTTTTTAGTACTTAGGATAATATAGGTCTTTCTTTTCAAGGAAGACTTGATTGCAGAGGAAATACGTATCAAAAAATGTTTGGGGTTTGTGGCATTTTCTGGGAGTTGGCATACCTAAGTGAGTTACCTTTCATGAGAGTGATGGAGAGTTTAGCAATAGTTATGTGTTTACATCACTGCTCTGAGATATATTAGACTTGACTTTAAGTACAAGTGTGCTACTGCCAAGGAAAACCAGGAACATATTGATCCTGCTGTAGGTCCTGTGTGGTTAAACAAAGTCTCCATCTGAGCTCAGCAGAAATTTACACAGGAACAAGACTTGTTTTCCTGAGGTTTTGTGCTCTAAGTGTCATGTTCCAAGATCTGTCACATACCAAGGGGGATTGCTTCACCTGCATACTTTATCTCCTTTGATTTTCCAGGGTGCACATTTTTTAAGCCACAGTTTGTCTCTCCTAGTTTTCCCATCAGGTACCTATGAAAATGGAGTCCTCATATTAAGCCGATGTCTCCTGAGATTGATGAAACATAAGAAAAAGAATATCAATGTGTGAGTGAAGGGGAAATAGAATACTCCCAGTCCTAACATTCCTGAGGGTTTTGGGGGGTTTTCTGTGTGGGTCTTTTATAGTTGTTGTTTTGGGGTTTTTTGGTTTTGTTGGTTGGGTGGTTGGTTGGTTGGCTGGTTGGTTGATTGTTTTTTTTTAGCACTTGGAAAGATAGAAATTTGGTATTAGAAGCAATAGGCTGAGCCTGATTTGAACCTAAGATGGAAACAGACTATCTTCTAACTTACTTATGCTGGTTTAATACAAAATATTTGCAGGTTCCCATGATATCTCATTTTATCTTCTGGTAGACTTCCTCATCTGAGTTTGTTTTTAAGGAAAAAAAATGCAAATTGCAATAAATCTTACTCTTTTGGTCCCTACCTAATATGAAGATAATGCAGTTCCATTTAAATATGCTACAACTCCTCAAGTAAAATCTAAATACAATTAAATACATGCTTCAGTAGATCCCTAAACTCTCTCCCCCGCAAAAAAAAAGAGCCCCTAACAAACCAAAACACAAAATGCCACCAAAACCAAAAACTAAACCTTCTTTAAAGTCTTCTTATGTTAAAATCTTAATAATTGCATTCTCAGATATAAAAGGAATTAGTTCTATTCTTAAAGCTTATGGAGAAATCTACAATATTCTTTCTTTTTTTTCTCTTGCTACACACTTTAACATCTGCAGATAAATAAAAAGCCTGAAAGCATGTTTATGAAAATACATGAAACAAGTTTGTATGTTAAATCCATGGAAATAAGCTTCACTTGGAGTTGGTACCATATCTGAGTTTTTCTGATGGGACATAAATTCTCCTTTATTAACATGTGCTGATTCACATCAGTTCAGTGCCGGACACAGCAAGGACATCAAGCAGTATAACCTGATTTAGCAATCACAAATCAAAATAAAAACAAAAGAAAGTGAACATGAGGAGTAATGCATGTTCCAAGATTTCCAACAACACTATGATTAATGAATTTAGTGCTTGAAAGTGTCCAAAGTGCTTTAGTGTTGCTCTTTTGACAGGTATTACTTCCTATACAAATTAATCTCAGTAATGTATATTATAAACATTATAATTAGAGCATTGAGATGAAAGAATAAATTAGTTTTAGCTTGTACATTCCATGTACACTCACTCAATTTATGATTTTAACTCCCCAGTTACCTATGTATCTACAGAATCTTTGACATTAGGATCATACTGGTATTATACCTACTAATGTTTATCTATTTACTAGGTTAATTTTTTCATCCCACTTTCTCCTTTTATACACCTTTGCACTAGAAAAAGGTTTCTTTAAGTGTTCTTGGTTATTATTTTCCTTTTTCTTCCTCATTCTACTGATTATAACAGAACACGGGCTCAAAGAATTTGGTTATATCACAGATATATCAACTAAACTAGGGAGGCAGGGTGTGAAAAGCACCTGTCACACAGGCTTGTGTTCTTCAGTAATTTTAGCTGCACTTCTTGCTTAAGTGAAAGAGTCAAGCTTGCCTCAGTGAAGTGTCAAAAGGAGCTCAACAAAAAAATAGAATGTGTCAGCAAGTAGAATCAACTTGGCAAAGGAACCATATGAAAATTAAAATATGGTCATGTTTTTCAATTGCTCTCCCTCTCAAAACAGTGGGATATAGGAAGATAGAAAAATATTCATGAGACCACCTGAAAGGTATATAGAAATTTAATATAAGATAAATTCATTTGATTCTAAAGGTTTTGTTAATAAAGAAAAATCTAATTTGCCTTTATCAGATGAAGAAAATGATATGATAGAGCCTGAGATTTAAATTTTAGGGAAAGGTTAAGGACTTTAAAAGTTCATCAAAAAAATAGCTGAGGTGTCAGTTAAAATTACTACTGTGGCCTTTCACAGCTTAATGAAATACTAGAGATTGTCGACAGTTACAGAAAAGGTTCAAGATTAACTTCAATATACTTCAGCATATGCAAATATGTACTACCCTATCAATTTGAGATTTTACAATGAGATTAAAGCAAAAGTGCTGAAAAATCAAACTCTGCCAATAAAAGGGGACACAGAAAAAGAGTATGAGACCAAGAAGGATGAATTTAATTTTATCACTGGGAAACACCAGAAAGAAAAGCCCCCAAATTTAAACTCTGCTTTATCCTTGCTGCACAGAAGTAAGGCAAGCATGATTGAAATGTAAAAACCTTTCTCTGCTTAGAGGATAAGAACATAAAGACCTTGGTTACAACAGGAAAAAAAGAACAAGAGGGAGAAATGGAAGGCCAAACAAAAGAGGAAAGACTAGACAAGGCAAGAGAATGAGTAGTTCTGTTCATAGATGTGATGGGTAACTCTGTTTCTCTCTTCCTCTTCATACTTTCTCCATCATTTTGTAATAAGAACAGCTACAGAAGAGATTCTTTAAATTGAGGATGAAGTTATTGCTTCAGACAAAAATGTAATTATGGATCATAATTTTCTACCCATGTCACAGAAGTATGTTTTCAAGAATCACAAAGAACAAATAAAAATATGCATTCTTCTATGCTTTGAGAGTAATTGAGAAGGGCCAAAGTTTTGTTCAGGCTCCACTAAATTAATAGAAGTCAGAGATTAACCTGACACCCAGAAAGATGCTGGATGCATACTGTACTATAAATTTTGAGAGTTCAGATTAAAATCTTCAAAGTAGATCCCATGTTCTGACAGATTTTTAATTGGAAATATTAAATACTCTGAAAGATTAAACCAGCAAATATTAGAAGTCATCTATAGATACAAGGAATATGCCCTTATAACTGGAGTGCTTTCATTAAAACCAGATGTATTCGGAACAGATGAGCTGGATGCTGAATTCCTTGTTTGAAAATTGTCTGAACAATAGAAGTTTCATCAGGATATGCAATTTGACTAACATGTCCCTAGATACCAAGGTGGTTAAAAAGTTAGAGTTCCATAGAATAGTTCATGTTGGGCAGATGCTCAAAAGATCATCTTCCCCAAGCACCATTTCAGACAGGGACTAAATTCAACGCTAGACAATGAACACTATCTAAATAAATTGTGAATATCTCCAATCATGGAGACTGCAAAACCTCTTTGGATTTCTGGTGGAATTGGACTTCTCAAGTATAAGTATTGCAAGATAACATGTTAAGAGGAAGGTTATCAAGATTTTAAACTGCCTCTGAATTTAATGTATCCACTCAAATTCTACACATGGTATTTAAATCAATATTATTCAGCTGCCTGGAAAAAAATTATTACAGTCAAAAAATTTTCAAAAAATTTATTTAAGTCAAACTATTAATAAAAAAGGAGTAGTAGCATTAAAAAAATCTGCTTATTTTCTTATAAATGTGTATGTTAAGAACTATAGGATAATCAAGTCTGATTGTATATCAGGATTAAAAAATACTTGTGATATATGGCTCCTTCATTGAAGAGGAATAGACTGGCACAATTTTCTCAGCAGAGAAACTTAAATGATGACGGGTGGTCTGTCAAGAAATGGGATTACATTAGGAGAATGAGAAATAATTGCAAATACAGAAATCTAATAACCAGAGAAAGAAATTATCAGGCATTGGAACAAGCTTGGCTCTTTGCCAAGTTTTACATAACTTCAAATAAATTATTCCATGAAGGTTGAATTTACACATATGTTCAAGATACAGGCAAGATTTTATTACCCTTTTACCCTTACCGATTTTCCCCCCATAAGTGGTTTCAGTAGCATATGGAGATCACCTGGTAGAAGAATGTGCTCTTCTAGCATAAGAAATTTTGTTAGAAACTGGATATTGGTGTACTAGCAGTAATAGTAAGATTTTCATTGTGTACTAGAATACAAGTGAAGTATTTGTTGTGTATCACCTGCAGATAGTTTGGAGGGTGAGTCCAGCATGCTTTTGAACAGGAACTGTAGAAGATCAATGATGCAAATGACTTTTACTTAATTCAGTTCAGTTAAGAAACTGAAGTTCCATCCACAGTCCGAGAGACCAAATTCCTTTCTGATGTGCAGAGCAGTCTTCCACAGGGAAACAAATTCCGCCTCAAAATCTGAGAAAATTCTGAAAAGACTCCTAAAAAGGATACAATCACAACACATAAAAGCTGTATTTTAAAGTTAGGAGCTTTAAAGCTTGGCAAGACACAGACACTGCATATGTAATTTAGGCCATTAATCTGTGCCTTGTTCTTGTCTCTCAACTTCCTCTAAATCTAATGGCCTGAGTTACTATTTTCACATTTGCTTCTGTGCGTATTACTTAATTCTATATGTTTCACGAATCATCTACTAGCATGGAAGAGAAAGAAAGAATTCTGAGTAGGTGGAATAGATATCAAACAACCATACATATGGTGATGTTCTTGACTGGGTAGTAAGTAACCTTATTAGCATCATATTATGTTGCTACCAATCATAGGGATGGGAATTTTGGGGGGAGAATTTAAAAAAAACAAACTTTTGAAGTTGTTTGAAGACAATTTGAATCAGAAATTTCCATCATAGAACAACTGGAAATAAATTTAATGAAATGTGTTAAAAATATGGTAAATTCAAGCAGTTCATAAAAGTAGCAAAGATATTTTAGCTTTTTAGTCATGTACACCAGATCAATGATGATCAGAAGTTATGATGCTGGTTTCACAGTCTCTGTCAGACAGATACAGTGTTAGATTCAGTTTTCAAAGACAAAGCATGTAGAGAAAAAGCCCAGTACTCCAAACAGTAATGATGTTTTATGGAAGTTTTAGTTGAAATATTTGGAAATAACTAATAATAGAAACACAATTTCCAAGACAAGATTTAAATGCAATAATATAGGCAAAGCAAATTTGCACAGATTTGTTCTTCACTGTATTGCACCTGTCTTCTCGAGTTTTAGTTCTTTATCATGGTTCACATGTATACTTATATACAAAAAGAAACACATTTTTTATCTTAACTAGAATTTGAGAATAAAATTCTGCCCAGAAAAAGCAGTACCACACTTGCAATACAGATACAGCTCTGACTGATCAGCAAGCCTGGAAAACAATATTAATTAACAATTATTAATAGGATTATAAGCTTGACTAACTTTCTAAGAAAACTACCCCTCATTACCCATCACTGGCTTTTGATGATTTACAAGACACAGCTCCATTTTCTAAAATTCCTATACCTCACCATATGGCAATAGCAGAGCATAAATAAGCCTAAGAGATAATATTGCTCTACTTCCTTTGGGTATGGAATTGAGCAATTTATTTTCAGTCCGGGTTTAACGATCCAAACAGATTGATTTTCTATAGTTTTAGAATTACTTATAGCAACATTTTCCTTAAGCCAATAAACTTTCAATCAAACCTAAGATAATTTTCTTTCCTCTTTATATTATTATTTCTTTGAAGAACAAAGTGTTCAGTGTTTTCAGCTTCAGTGGTGGTTTGTCAGAGAATAAGAAAACCCTGGCCTTCTGAAAAAGTCAGTGATAAATATGTCATGAAATATTTTTTTCACTGGAAATAAGACCAGATAACAGGATAAATGGCCAGCTGTTATTTATTTCCAGAAAATACATGGCACAATATAATTGCACATTACCCTCTATTTCCAGTCACATCTCATTTCAAATATTTGATAACACTTCATATTTTGAAAAATGTCAAAGTACATGGTCTGAAGTTCTTCATATTGCAGGGAAATACAGTTTTGTCTCAAAAAAGCCAAACTTCTGCAACTGTGCGGACACTGAGCATGAATTAATCAACAGTTCACAGTATACTTCTGGAAGTCTCACTTATTCAACAAATATTCAGGAGTAAATAAATACTGCTAATATATGTTTTCTACCTCCTATTTGGAAGATTGAAGTATTTGCACTTAGATATGATCTACAAATATCTTCAAAAGATTCTTTAACACAGTTCTACTGTGGACTCTAGAAAAGATTTTTTCAAGCAGAATGTTCACAAGGCTTTTATTGACCTCTACAAAGACCATCATTTTCATATCATCTGACACAACGTGGTAGGTTGTGTGATATGGCAATGGCTGGGCAGATCTGCACCTCCTCTCATCTCTTATTGCTTAATACTTATTGCTGTTATGTCCAGCCCTTGTGTATTTTTTAGTGACAGTTCTGTAGTTTGTGATCACGCAACATGCAACCTACAGTAAATGCATTTCATTCTACAAACTAGTGTCAAAGGATTTCTTGAACCAGATAGGAACTTATTTTTTTTATCAAGACTGAATTTTTAGTCTTACCTTTATTTATTTATTTATTTATTTATCTGGGCCAAAGAGATAGATTTGGCACTGCAACAATAATCACAGCTCTGCTATGGTCCAGTTGGCATGTGGTAGGTGATGAAGACCTCCAGTTGCCTCTCTTTATTGTGGCTGAACAAACTAGTGTAATGACTAGCAGTGTCTGTTCACTGAAATACAAAATTATAATCAAATTAACTAGAGCAACAGATAGAAGTTAGTTTTCAAGAAAATATGGGGAAAAAAATCTTATTGTAATCTCAGTGTGGTCTACGATGAGGAAACAAGCATATATGTTAGCTGAAGGCTCCTGATTACTGAACTGGTCTTAAAGGACAAGTCATTCTGTTTTCTTAATTAACATTTAACACCATATTTTAACATAATGATAAACTTGCAAAGCACCCTCCAGCCAAAAGGTGGATTAGACAAGAGCCGAGAAAATAACAAGTCCCACCAGAAAACTTTCCAATGCCCTTTTCACCAGTTCTGTGTGCTTTGTGCTCGTTACATTCTGGCAAAGAATTAAGCTGAATGTCCTCAAGGAGCGTGAGAAATTATGGGCTCACAATGTTCATAGTACATCACCAGTGTGGAAATTTTTCTTCAGTGTTATGGGGAGGAGAAGCACTGATCATTTCTCACACAGCATCATAAGCCATTACAATGTGCACTATTATAATGATTTAAATCCCCCAGGCTTTTAAGGGATATCATATTTAATAAAATCTACTGGAGCTAAACCATACTTCATATTATTTTTGTGCTGTGTTACAAAACAAGGATGAGGTTTTTAGTTTGCTTTTATATTATCACTCTGCAGTGTGATGAAGTATCCTGGATAGAAATAGACCTTGAGTGTCTGACTAACTCAGTACGGCAAAGCAGCATTTAACAAATGCAGGAATTTCCCCTAGTCTAATTCTGAAAAGTCATGAGTGAGCCATAGGTCACCATGAATTATCAAATAATTCAAAGTAAGAAAATCACTAAATGACACTTGATCATAATTTAATTTTTTCAAGAGTTTATTATTATTACCATTTGTTAGGTAGATTATTTCAACACTAAAGGGATAACCCTACCCCTTTTCTGGAAAACAGTATTTTCCCTATTTCTCTATGAATTCTTCATGACTGAAGACTCAAAAATTTCTGTGCATGTGTGCTTCATTCTGCCTTATATGTTCTCTCTCACATGTTTTTAGCCTGTTACCTGATTTTCTTTTTATTTAACAAAGGAACATGATGAAAAATAATAAATAATTATAACGAATCAATTTTATTAAATAATTATTAATTTATTTTAAAGTTAAATTATAACTGTTTTATAGTAATTAATTAATAATTTTTTAAAATAGTTTAATGGAAACTTGTGTGCAGGAAGATGACTCTATAAACATTGTTGCTGAGGAAACAGTTGATAAGTGAGTTCAAACCTTTTTAAACTACATGGAATCTTCCTAGGAGATGAATACCTCTCAAATGGAAAAAAAGAGATCATGGAACATGATGAAGGGGGGTACTGAAAATACAATATAGAAATCTGAGTAACTATATCAAGTAGAGGTTAATGAAAAAGTGTCTGGAGAGAAAAGTCAGTCAGTTGGGCAAAATAATTAGTTCATATGGAAATAGAGCGCCTATAGAGAATTCCCTTGGCTTTTCAGGAAGTCTAAAGACATAGCACAGCTTTAAATAAATCCGCTTTGCCTTCTCACTCTGTGGGGAGCAGGAGAGAGAATGGAGCAGTGGGGAGTTTCTCAAATCTTTTATTGAAGCAGCTGTTCCTTAATAGCTTGGGGTAAGAGAATTCACCCATCTTGCCACAGAAGTGCTGCTGAGGCATTTGGGCAGCACATGGTTTTTAAGAAAAGAAAGCTGCTGCAGATTTCTTACTGCTAAAATATTTGGATTATCCATGCTGGTTTCAAGAGCCCTGTGACATTCTCAGAAAAGACGTGGGTCACTGTGTCAATCCATTCTGCATCTTCAGAAAAGTACTTTTTCCCCAAATGCACACTGTTGCACACCAGAATCTTTGGGAGCAAAATTCAAAGCATAATGCATTACACTGCAGGCAAAGAACAGTACAAAAGCTGGGTGTACCAAAAGGCTTTTAATGTTTGTAATTTTCTTTTCATGCTGGGAGGAAACCAGTAGAGACAGCACTTTTAAAATACATGAGACAGCTGTTGTTTCAGTCTGTAGACAGGCTGTACTAGCTCAAGGCATTCCAAATAATATTTTTTGCAATTTTTTTCTGTCTTTAAAGATGCTCAGACAGAGACACATTACAAAGCACCATGGCATCAGCTACAGGCAGTCTCTTATCCAGACTCTTAGAAAAGCAGTAACAAGGAAAGCTGATTGCTGAGCTGCATTTAGGTAGTTACACACAGTTGTGCTGGAGATGCCTTCCTGCACTGTGTTTCATAGCTTTTGTTAACATCCAATCTCATGCAATCATTTTTAAGATAAAACATATGAATGAATCTGAATGCCTCAAAACCTTAGTACAAATGTAAATAACTTGTTAAATACCTTTAGCTGGTATCCAGAATAATTTGCTTTGGAAATGGATTTTTATTTATTTTTGCAGTTAAGTAGAGGATAAAGTTCTAAATTGTTCTAGTACAGCTGTTTCCATTTTAGCTGTTGTAAATGGATAATCATGCAGTCTTGTGCACACTAACAGGTGGAACCATTAAATGCCTCCTTTCTCCCTTCCAGTGCCTCCACTGCTCCCCTGAATAAAGCCACTAAAAGCTGTACAAAACTTTCCTAATGAAATCACAGGGAAACTGCTGGTCAATTTGGGATTTCAAAACTAATTAAATGAGGAAGTTCTTAGTCACGATTAGGCCCAGCTCCTTTCCACAAGTTGTCATAGAAGCTGAAGATAAGAGCAAACCCACTTCCAGGGAAGAGAGGGAAAAGTTCTAGGAGGGGATGAGATTTGCAAACATTCTATATGATTCACTGTTATCTGATTTATAATGAAATCATGCCAAGGTGGTGGTCATAGAAAGGACCTGAATCCCTTCTGGGCAGTCCTTACAAACCCAAGTACCTATACTCCATTTTGGTTTCAGGTTTAGTTTTCCTCTATGTTGCAAAACCAATGAAATGAATTTACCAACAGGGTATGTTGAAGGCAGTACAGGTGCAGATCAGCTTCTGGAGAGTCCAGCTGTTTACTTATAAATGATAGCTTCTCATAAAGACAGCTGAATCAATCAAGTGCCATTGACTAAGAATATCATGCCTCAATGCAGTTTTCTAACAGCTTTGGAAAACCAACTGCATTTTCAGTGGGAACATTTTATTATTGCAGCAGCGAGATCTTATTAAAATGTGCAATCAAATAAGAACACAAAATACAGCGTGTTAAAACTCACCTGATTTATTCAGTCAGCTATGGTGGTTTTCAAGTGTCTTCATATTCACCATGGCACTCCTTTGTGTCCTGGGACATAACCTAACAAGCTCCATGGATTGCACATTTTTTACTAGTAAGAAAAAAATGGTCAGAAGTTTGCCTATTTACTGACAACAGAAAAAGCCCCTCCAAAATCCAGGGGAGATGTGAAAATGTAACCATATTTAATCAGGTACATCCCCCAAACTCATGTTTTCTTCACAAGGGAATTCATTTTAGAAAGATGAGAATGACTTGCATGCTAGCACAATGCTGACTCAGTAGGAAGGTGATAGATTCATGAATAAAGGCACCAACTTTCATCTGCCGAGGTTCGTGGCAAGTTTTGTTACTTACAATTTATGTTCTAGGTAATGACTAAAGTGTGGATATATCCCAGTGTTCAAGACAAATGATGATTTTTCTTTCATTTTTACTATTTACTATTTGACTGTTTTTAAATGCTGAAGTGCAATGACAGATCAAACTCAAAATTGAGACAGCTGTATAACCAGAAGGAACTTTTTGCTTATTAACTCATACATTACCATCCTCTGTGGCTGGCGTGATGTCAGCTTGACAATTAAACTCTTTAATACAGTTACTAATTGATCTCAAAGGTTTCATCTATTGGTATGGTGCTCTTTTATGGCAACTTTTTAAAGCCAAGCCCGTAAAAATCTAAGATCTGAAATTATATGTATTGAATCTTCCTTGTGATATTCTATAGTAATAAAGCAGTTATTTTGAAAGTAATCATAACATGGCTGACAGTAAACCTGCCCCAGAATTTAATAGGTTTTTTTTTTTAAAAAAAAGGATGCTTTCTGGTAATATCTTTTAAAAATGGCCATAGTGGCTAGTTCTGACACAGGATTTGAAAGAAAAATATTTTCAAATTTAAAAGTTCACAAGGCCTTGATAAATGCACTTGGTGAGAACAAAATAATGAATAATTAATAATTAAAGATAGGAATGAGGAAAACACAAGGAAAGCATGACTCAAAATAATGGAAACTGTGAGTAATTTAGTCCCAAAGCCAAGTAACAGATGCAGAATTTGGAAAAGTTTTTAACAAATAGAGTCAGAGAATCACATATGCCATTATCATCAGCCTGGTAAGTAGATGAAAATAATTTCTGTGGACACATAGAATGGACCATAATATGGGAACCACTGCAATAAAATAAATTATGCTAGAGTTTTAAAGAAAATTTATGAGCCAAAGCATAGCCCCACAGTTGCAGGCCAGGGGTTCAGTTAGGCCAAAATCCTGTTTCTTATACTGATTACAAGCAGAAGTCTAAGTAGGAGTAAGACTAGAAAAACTATATAGTTTATATATATATATATATATATATATATATATATATATACACACCATACATATATATGCCAAAAAAAGGTTATATATATGTACATATATATACACACACACATATATATGTGTGTGGGTTATATGTATTTCTATATGTACTTTTATCTCTGTGTCCTCCAAGCATCTGATTTTTTTCAGTTTTAGATAAGCTTACTCATTCATTGTGGAAATCACCAGGCAATTACAACAGACATACAGGTTAAAGCAGTTAAAGAAAGAATTACTGAATCTGAATGACCTAAGCACTTATCTAACCTACATAATCAGGTACTCTCAAAATTGCTAATCCTGTCTCTGTCTTGTTCTGTATTCTTCCTGGTTCAAGGAAGCCTCTTTGTACCTCTACCTCCCACTAATGTCAGTGAAAGATCTCATTTAAATTAAAAGTATGTCTTAAAATGTGTGTCTATGTATAGAAGGTATTTCTTCAGTAGCTGAGTCAGCAGGTGGTCAGAAAATGAAGAAAATTATGTAAGTCATAAAAATGAAAGCTAAGAGGAATGAAGGGGAGAGATAGGGTAGAATGTAGCAGTTCTTCAGTAAACTTCATATTCACATTTGATTAATATTTACATTTGCCCTGAATTAAATTTTTTCTTTCATAAACCTGAAACATTTAAAACATAGAATCTAAGTTAAGAATAAATATCAATCTGCTTAATGTCAATGAGCTTGAGCTCCCTATACCTAATTTTTAAAGCAATATTGTTAGGAGTAAAGTAAGGTAATGAAGTAGCATAATAGAGAAATAAAAGGTTGGAAGCAGGGAATTTCTATGATATTCAGCAATTAAGCATTTAGCCCACAGAGCCCAGCTGAGGAAGCTGAAGATTAAAAAAATAAATATTAATATTTTCAAATTATTGATGCAGTGATACAATGATGAATTTTACATCATAATACAGTGATAAAGTTTACCAGCAATTCTGACTACATCCCAGCTGGAAGACATTCCCTTGATCACAGCATGACATATAAAAACTCATTTAAGTGTCTATGCATAATTTGCCATCTGAAAGTTTTAACCAGCTGCTCATAGATACACTTATATTCTCTTACTTTAGTCATGCAAATAGAATTTCTTCAGCTTTTTTGACAGATATAATTAGAGAAAATCTGTCTGTTTTCCCCTTCTGATGCGATTGTATTAGTGTGAAACTGGCCATTAAATCTTTCATTCAAAGCACCCTGAGATACTCAAAGCACAGTCCTTTAGGGCTGGTTTATCTCCAGCAGATGTGTTCCCATAGACCTTTAGCCTTCCGATCCACAGGCAATTAGGATGCTGTTTCAACCAAACTGCAGAACCAGTCATTCACTCTGCAGTCCAGTTAATTGTTTTGGGGGACTTACACAGTTGTGGGGTGGGTTTTTTGCCATTTAAAAATAGACAATTTTTGAAAGAGCATTCATAAAATTGAAGGTGTAACATCTATTGGTGCTTCGATTAACTTGTAATTGGCTGATTTTGTCAGTTTTCAGCTGAGAAGCAAAGTGCCTTAAGCCATCACCTGAATTATTCTCCTCTCTGTGCCCCAGAATTTTTATTTAGAGACAGTGATGGAAGCCCAAGAAATGCCAGAGCTCTGAAAAAAAGAGTAAGTACTGAGGCTATACATAAGTTTGGATCAGAAGGGAGTACAAGGGAACATTTTTCTTCTGCTCCAAAGTCATCTAGGGTTTTAACATTTATATTATGCTTCAGCATGTAAATTAACATGTAAAAATGGGTTGCTTGTCTAAGGTGCTCCATCAAGAGTAATTTCTCCTGAAGTCTTGCCCCTGCAAAATATTCTGCAAACTGATTACTTTTAGGCCGTAGATCAAAACCTGCCACCATCTGACAAATATGCTTTAAAATGTGTATATCAATGGAACAGAGCATTCAGAACAGGCTTTCTACCAGAGGGTCTGAAAAGTGCCTTACCAACAGTAACTCAGCAAGCCTCCTAATTTGTGTTAGCAGGGAGAGTGTTTTGCCCCAGCTGGGCGAAAAACACAGAGTAGCCGCATTGCTAGTGCATAGCAAACTACAATGGTGTCATAATCAGGATCTCTGAATACCAGTCCTTGAGTCCAAATGGCTACTTTTCTGGTGCTTCTGAGCAGGTTTTCATGTTATACAGATTACATGGTTTCTTCAATGTCTTGTGGTGCAGAGGTGGCCACTGGGACATAAAAAATTTGTTTGCGAAATACTGTGTGTACCTCAGAGCTTCAGAGTATGAACAGAAGGCATGCTTTGGACTATGCAAGGTATTATTTCAAACACATAGTAATGCTTCACCAGGAACTGTGCTTAAATTTCAGTTGGATTGTTGGGGGGGTGAGGGAGAAGTTGTGCCTTCATTTTGCTGTTCTTCATTTTGCCCTGCAGCCCAGTTATATTCTAGGCCAAGAAAGTCTAAATTTCCTCTCAGGTTTTTTTGAGGAAAAAATATTTATCTTTGACAGATTTCTGGTTTTCTTCCTTTCATTTTTTTTAGAAGGACTTGACTTTTTTTTTAAATGGCTCAGTCGAAAAATGGAGAACTTGCTTACAAAACACTCAGATCAAAGATATTAGTTCTGTAATTCAGTAAAATGTGAATCCATCAGTAGCTCTCAGATTACATTTCTGATGCTCATCCTTCATTTTTTCATGGGAAATTATCTACTGCTCATGACAAATCTGGGTTTTAAATTAATATATATTGTTTGGGTGTAATTCTGCTATCCTTGGAGACAAAAAAAACCCAGTTCTTGGTGCTAACATAATAGCCTGAACAACTCTGCATTTGAACTTTTCCCATTGTCATAAATACTTTTTTAGGAATACCTTAACCTGAGCAACCCCAATAGGATCTCTTCTGAAACTAAGCAATTATTTTCTGAAACCTTCCTGTCAAATACATACAAGATTCTATTAAAATCACTTATAAATCAGACATTTTTTATACTGCAACCTTGCTTAAAGCTCGAGACCGTATTTGGATACCTGAAAGTACAAATACCACCTCAGAGAGGCTTTCATGGGGAGTTTGAGAGTCCTACCTAGGACTTGGTTGCTTCTTTATCTGTGTTTAATTGCTTTGAAATACAAGCCCTATGCATTTATTTCGAATTCATGCTTTTGATATGCTAAGCTTGGCATGTTATCAAGATGAAAAAGTAAGCGGAAAACCAAACCAGATATTTAGGGGAGTAGAGAGGATGGAGGCTGATATATGCATCTACTTTATACTGAGAAGCACCTACAGCTAAAAAGAATTACATTATATATACTACCTAATTATGTGAAGGCTACTTCAGAAATAGCACAGACTTATCTTGTTATGTCCTTTGTGGATAATCTGCATGCATTGCTCTACCTTTTGCTGCTCCTACCTCTGTGCAGCTCTAGTGCACAGGTGCACTTACATAGCCAAGGTGGCTCAGCTGGACTCCCATGACAGCTCAAACAAGGCCCAATGCATACACTGTGTAAACATTAGAGCCAGCCAGATACATCTTCAACCTCTGAAGCTAAAACAGGAGGAAGAATAATGCGTGAAACGGTCTGGGCTCCCACGATTTCAAAGTAACTCAGTATTACCAGCCCAGCCTTCCTTGGACACAATTACAAAGATATGAGCTAGTCTTATGTCTGTAAGTTGTCAACATGTCAAATTTCCTTCTAGCAAGATCTCCTTCTCAGTTCATCAGGGGACTCGGAAAGATTTTTCTTGTCATATGTTTAATATGTTTAATATCTTTTCCAGAATGATTTGTCATATTCCCCATGACTATCAAAAATGTGATATTACCTAGTATAGAAAAACCTCTGAGGTTGGCTGATGTGTCTTTCTCACAAAACTATGCTGATTGCTGGGTTTGATGTAGGGAGAAATTTTCTCTCTGAGGAGATTGACAAGGCTCCCAAATAGACTGGTATTATCTCTGATTTCCTCTGCCTCATACAGCAAAACTTCCCAAGTTAATTCTCTGCAAAATACTGTAAGGTAGTCTGATGCTGCCAACTCTGGTCTGTCTGGTCTTTCCTGTTCCTTATCTTATAGGATGGATTTGTTCTGACCTAATGTACGCAGGCCCTTTTGGCCTTACTTCCAAAACTGTATGAACCCTTTAAAATACTAGTAGCATGTTCTCTATACCATACATCTCAAAGGAACTGGAGACAGAATTCCCTTAACACACAGGAAAATGGCACGTTCTTCACAGGGGCACAAAAATGATAAAGGAATTCAACCAATTGTAGATTACCAAACAGCCTTCTCAGAAGACAACAATACACAAGCATGAGTTTGTTCTCTTTTCCTTCATCCTACAAAACTGTGTTGCTGTTGTGTTCTTATTACAAAAAAGCTGAATGTATAAACCTGGATATCTGTGGATAGAATACCATGGGTACTCTCAGTTAGTCCTTTTCCCTTTGGACATTAAGCCTGATCCCACAAGGAGAACTTGTCTTAATTCAGATTCTTGATTATCAGCATTTTTAATTCCATCTAAACACAAAAAACCCTCTTGTACTGTGCGGGTGGTCAAACACTAGAACAGGTTGGCCAGGGAAGTCATAGAATCTCCATCTGTGGACATATTCAAAAGCTGTACACTGTCTCAGACAATGTGCTGCAGCTGACCCTGCTTAAGCAGACATTGGAATAGTTGTTCTCAAGATGTCAGCAATTTTCTATCCCACTCTAGAAAGCTCTTGTTTTCTTCTTCATCTTCTCGATCATCCCCTGTCCTTGTGGTACACAAGGAAATTGTGAGAAGCTACCTTCATCATCTCCAACTGAATATGTGTCATTCTTCTACAACTTCTTGGCTGGTTACCTTGTGAGGGATAGAAAACATTCACTAGATTGGTTTTTTTCTTTTTTGCTTTCCTTCATACATTAAACTATATCCTGTCATCTTTAAGTCCATAAAAGATTATCTTTAATTTTTTGCAACAATGCATATTCAATACTAAATTGAATGTTTCCATTCCTATTCAACTAAATAGGCTTTTATTTGTTCTCATGTGTCTCATTTCCTCATCTGTCCACTTTTATCTGCTCTCAAGCCTGATCTGAAAGTGGCTTTTAAAATAAAAAATCATAGTCACACTGTATATCTTTGACAGATTATAGATTTTTTAGATTACTCTGGCATTTTAAGTAAAGGCCTAGTTTATCAAGGTTTTTTAGAGTTGTGGTAGTACATAATATTGTCTTAAATTATTTACCATCTCATCCAATTTCTGAACTACTCTTCTTACACTGATGCTTGTCAGCACTGAAATGCCTTCCTATCCAGGCACGCTAAACCCTCCTCTTCCCACTGAAGTTAAAACTTCAGAAAAAATCTGGTGGTAGCCTTTCTCTGAGCAATTCCCTTGTAGGCAACCTCAAGCCAAAGCTTTGATGCACTTTGTCTCCTATTCCATACTGTAGGTGATTTCAAAGTCTTGATAAAATATAAGTATTCCTAAAAGCATAATCAATGAATCTGAGTAAAATGTATAATCACAGCTCCCAGTGCAGTATGTTTTTCTTGGCTGTCCTCCTCTGCTAGTGCTGTCCTTCATTCCTGTTCTTCTTTGGAAGAAATGTAAACAAGACTGATCTCTTTTTGCTCTGGGCTAGTCACATGCCTAAAATATCTATATACGTCCATTTTTTTTTCTGTCACATTGGCTTCCTATTCAACCACTTGTTTCTAAACAATTTTTAAAATAATTTATACATTCTGGCAGAGTGCATCTGAAATATGAAATTAATATAAAGGGAAAAGTGAGGTGGAGGAAAGAATCAAACTAATAAATACAAGTCACAAGTCCATTGCACAGAGAAAGTGAATGGCTTTTTAAAATGGCAAGAGATGTGTTTGAGCTCATACTTTAAAATCTCTGCTATGACTACATGCAGTTTTATTTTGGTAAAGTTATTTCAATATATGATGTTAGAAAAATATGAACCTTAGTGTAGACCTGGTCACCTTTAGATAGAAATGTTTTTATGCATAGAGTATAAAAATATATGTACAATTTACATGGGTAGGTTTTCTACCCTCAGGTATGAATAAATATACAAGTATTTGTATAATAATGGTATACAGTGCTTTAACTGTTCCAGACTAATTAAACCACTATTTTTCTGCGACTAAAAAAGTTCTGATTGAGTGTAATTTATTCCAAGCCGTGATGTTCTTTTGCATCTGTAATAATAAGAATTAATTTTAAACTTACTTTGTTTTAAAAATGTTTGCATTTAAGACAGCTGCAATTTTTTCTTCTTCTTTTAAGCCCTTGTTTCCATCCTCTCATCCTTCTTGAGCAACAACTTGGCTGAATATTAGAATACTGAAATTTTCATTTCCTGAGAAAGGTAATTTGATGACAGTCCTGTATAAATTTAGAACAGAGCTGAGAACCTTAGTTTCATAGCCTAAATCTGAGTGTGGATACTTTATGGGTAATTCATAATGAATTTAACCACACAGAACTCCGTGCTGTTAAATAGTTTCAGCCGCATTGCCAGTTGGCTGTGGTAAAGGGCCTCTGATGCACTTGGTATGTTGTCTGAAATATTATTCAGTTCTGATGAATTAAAAGGAAACTTTTACAGTTTTTCAGTATACAGCCTTGAAATGAAAATCATTATATTTACTGGATCATGTATGAAGGATCTTCATCCAAAAGGCCATTACATTTTCATAACAAGAAAAGAGCTGGGAGGTAAAGGAGAAGAGAGAATGAAGTGAGGAAATGCCTGGTCTGATTGTCAGGAATCTGTGATGCCTGCTGCTCTCATTGAGTTCAGCAGAATCTGTACATGCTTTACACTTCTGAAAAATCAGGCCATTTGGCTATTAAAAGCCAAAAGACTCCAGGCACTTTCCAATTTTGCCCATACTAATCAAAATGACCTTTCAAAGCAGAGCTAGAGGGTCAGGCTTATCGCATTTGCAGGCTTGAATAAAATTTCCCTATTTGACAGGACAATTTGCTGAAAAATGCTGTTCTAAGAATTATGTCAATTCACCTTCCTATGTATAGTATACAGGGCTTGACTGGAGGTGATATCTGAGGACAGCAGCTCATCACCATTACATTTATTAAAGCAAATCTCCTAAAACCTGTTCATTCATTGCTCTCTTCTAAAGTGTATTTGGGGGGGGAAATAAAAACTCACATTTTTTCATTAGATAAATGTTTCAAGAAATAAAATAAAGCTCTAATCTCTACATGCCTGAGGGTAAGGGAAAGTGTAGTAACATTTCTTCTGCTTTGCTGGGATAATTTTCTCTTTAAGGCCTTCTGCTTCTTAGAATTTGGATGAAGAAGGTAAGTTGAAATGAATGGTATATGAAGCCCAGGAATCTGTACAGCATTAAGGCAACACCACTATGGGCATGGGCAATTCCATCACATTCTCTTTTGCATTAGGAATCACATTATTTGGATAGCTCTAGAAATTTACAGTGCTGAACAATAGATTACAATTAAAACAGTGAAAAAAGCATCCTGACATAAAAGATAGATACAGGAAATGGGAAGCCACAGAAGAAACCATAAATGGATTATTTCTGATACCTGAAACATATGAACACCGTCATCTAAATGTAATATTCATTTCTTCCTCAGAATAACCCTGCCTTCCTAAAATATTTCTATCTATTTCCTTAATTTCAAGTGGGGGTTTAACTACCCAAGGAGAAAATATTTAAAAAAAACACAGTTATCTACAGAACAGAGTAGTTCAATCTTTGTGATTCATAATATGATTATGATATATTGAAATGAAAGGAAAGTAGGAAATGCGAATAAAATTCAAGTGCTTCCTGGTCCAAGATATTTTAATTTTTAGAACAACATTCACAACTTCAGATCTTATAGGTAAAATAATAGAGGCAAAATATATTTTTTTTGTGGACAAAACGTAAAGTTACAATTTTGTGCAAGCTAGATTTTATACATCTGTCTTGGAATGGACTGTCATATGATTAAGAGAAAGCTCCATGAGACATAACAGTGCAAGATCTTAGTACAATTTATGACCTAGTTCTGGGGACAAGGAATGAGGATGTTCAAAACTGATTTCTTAGAATATATTGAAGTTCAAGGTTTGAATGCAAAATTCCATAATATCCAGTTTAGGTGTGGATTTTGAGGTCTCACTGGAGTCTGGTGGATAGGATGGCTTTTCTGATCCTGAAAGGCAAATGGACATATAGCATGGTTGCACACAAGCACTCTGAGGCTGAAGTGTTATTGTGTCCATGAACTTCTTCCCTAGTGGGCTTGACTTAGGGCAGAGCAATGGCTCACAGAATGTTACACTTTTGTGCTCAGACAGCAAGGTGCAGATTGGGAAAGCTTGGTGACTGCTCCCTCACATCATAGAACTGGTGTGTCTACAGGAAGGGACTCCATTCTCACAACACAGTCTACAGCTCACGGGCACACAGTGACATTTTGTTTTCAGGTGACTTGTTTACTGAAAATTCCATTTATGCAGATGGCTGGCAGCCTGGTCTAACCTACAACATATTGGAAACACAGCCATGTAAGTGTTAGCAGGTAAGTAGTCTTCTACTTTAGAACACCTTGAAGATGAAAAGCAGTACATTTGTGCTAAAAAAAAAAATGTACAAATAATTACCTTTATTTAATACTACAGCAGCATGTAGATGTCCTACTCTGGCTATCATGCTGGGTGCTCAGAGAATATTTAATGATCACAAAATAAGCTGAGCTGGAAGGGACCCACAAGGACCACTGACTCCAGCTCCCAACCCTGCACAGCACCATCTCCAAGAGTCACACCAGGTCTCTGAGAGTATTGTCCAAATTCTGCTTGAACTCTGTCAGGCTGGTGCTGTGACCACTTCCCTGGGGAGCCTGTCCCAGTGCCCAACCACCCTCTGGGTGAAGAAACTTTTTCTAATATCCAACCTAAACCTCCTCTGACACAACTTCAGGCCATTCCCCTGGGTCCTGTCACTGGTCACCACAGAGGAGGGATCAGTGCCTGCCCTTCCTCTTTCCCTCACAAGCAAGTTATAGACTGCAGTGAAATCTCCTTTCTCCTCTTCTCCAGACTGAACAGGCCAAGTCACCTCAGTCCCTTCTCAGACCAAAGGACCTCCAGACCCTTCACTATCTTTGTTGCCCTCCTCTGGACACTCTCTAATAGCTTTATGACTTTTTTACATTGTGGCACCCAAAACTGCCCCCAGCACTGGAGGTGAGGCCGCCCCAGTGCAGAGCAGAGCAGGACAATCCCCTCCCTTGCCCGGCTGGCGATGCTGTGTCTGATGCACCCCCACACAGGGCTGGCCCTCCTGGCTTTCAGGGAACTGCTGAGTCATGTTCAACTTGCTGTCAACCAGGAGCCCCAGGTCCCTTTCTGAGGCACTGCTTTCCAGACTCTTATTCTCCAGTCTGTATGTATGTGCAGGGTTGCCCTATCCCAGATGCAGAAATATATAAAATATATAATATAAAATATATAACTTTTAGTATATAATATATAAATGTCTAGGTGATACATCCTTTTCCACAGGTTTTATAAAACAGTTTCCATAAACTGAATAATTTTTTTGGTGTTATTAGCTGTAACCCTTCCAGAATAAAGCTTTGCCTTTCATTTTATCATGAGATGATTCCACACCTTTACTGCCTTATTTATATGAAAACTGACAGTGCTCCTTCTATATGGAAAAAAAGTCCTGGAGAGAGCAGTTATGACTTGCTGTATGGAAATGGAAGGGGAAAAAATGAACTTAACTTTACATGAAAACAAGGAGATTAGGTATTACGAAAAGGTTTGTATTTCTAAAGTTCTTGAAAGGTTGCAAAGGTCTTCTGGATAGACTAATGGATCTCCTGTGCATTGTATCTCAAAAGCAGGCTAGATAACATCTGCCACAGATAGCTTAATTATAGTAATTTCTACTCAGTGTGAGGACACAGGACAGGAAGTTAGTTAGAAGACCTCTTGTCAAAAAAAAAAAAAAAAAGGAAAATTAAAAAAAAAGTATTGAATGCATGAACGAAAGTCAAGTATTATTGACCCTGAACCAGATACTAAAATAGCCAAAGACAAAGAGGGTAGATAGGATTTTCATAAGTTCCATACATTTTTCACTACCCCTTTGGAAAACCGTGTTTGCAGCGAAGTGCCAAGCTGATGGGCTTTTGTCTTCCAGGCATAAATTACAGCAAAGTGTTGAAAGAATAGTGATGGAAGAAAAAAATTTACTAAAGAGAAATTATCTACTTAAATATTATCTTAGATGTTTAGGGAATGATGAGAGGTTTTTATTTCTTTTAATGTGTTTTCAAGAAATAAACACTTGCTAAATCAGAAAACTGAAAGATAAATGAAGTAATATCCTTAAAAATTAGCTGGGGGACTTTTTTTAAGATATCTTCCTTGGAAAATTGTATTTCCTGAGTGCTGGGGAAAATCAGATGTAAATTTACTACAGTATCTTCTTAGGACAGCTACTTGAATAGAGTCCAAGAAAGTCACTCAGTTCTGGAGACAAAGTAGAGACATAAAACTACTTATACAACAATATCAAACTTCATACAAAAGAGGAGCATACACCAAACACTTTATTTGCAGTGAAGCCTATGAGTGTATAGAAATATTGTAAGGAAGAAAAAGGATATTTGTCTTTATGTTCTTGTTTTTTTACCACTTCATTTATCTTGCTTTTGGAAATCCAATTTGCAACACTGAAAATTGCCCATATTTTCTCCAAAGACCAGAGTTTCCTGAAGCAGTTCTAAACAGAATACAGGGTTATTTTTTTGTCAGACTTGATGAATGTAGGTTGAATTTTGTAGCAGGTAGTTTCCTAAGATCAGCTTCATGAACAATATTCTAGAACCATAGATGACATCCCAAAGGGATAACTAGGTAATCTAAGTTAAGGAGAACACTCCACCATTTAACAAATTTGATTTTAATATGTTCTAAGTCAGCTTGCCACTGAATTTCTAGACATTTTAATTTCAAAGAGTAAGAAAGTGAAGATGGTGTCCCCATTGTTTTAAGGTGCATTTTAAAAGGCCCAGTAAAGAGGATATGAGTCTTGAGAAGTAGAAAGCCATGCATGCAAAATTAATGGAGTTAGAATGAAAGAGGGGGGCTCAAATGAACAAAGATTATGAAGTGTTAAATAGGAAATAGCAGGGGAACAGGGTAGGAAGGCTCAGAGAGAGGAGAATTAAGAAGAGCTGCACATAAAGGAAAAGTTAGGGAGATGATAACGTGTCATGAAGGTGAGAAAAATAAACAGAAATCTTTATTAGATATATAATGCATTTGTGGAAGGCAGGTGGCAGAAGATAAGAGAATACAACTAGAAAAACCATAAAAGATAGGAGAAGTGGTTTTTTGTTTTTAAATGTGTTAACAGTGGACTGGACTTGGTGGTCCGCCATAGAATCTTAGAAGCATAGAATGGTTTGGGTTGGAAGGTATCTTAAATATCACCTAGTTCCAACCTCCCTGCCATGGGCAGGGACACCTTCCACTACACCAGGATCCCATACAACCTCCCCTTGAACACTTCCAGGGATGGAGTATCCACAGCTTCTCTGGGAAACTTGTTACAGTGTCTCTCCACCCTCACATGAAAAAATTTCTTCCTAATATCTAATCCAAAGCTACCCTCTTTAAGTTTGAAGATATTCCCCTTATTCCTGTTACTCCCTGCCCTTCTAAAAGTCCTTCTCCAGCTCTTTGTAGGCCCCTTTTAGGCATGGGAAGGCTGCTACAGAGTGTCTTAGAGCCTTCTCTTCTCCACGCTGAATAACCCAAATTCTCTCAGCCTCAGGTGGTTTATAATCAATGACTGGGTAGGTTAGAACTCAGGAGGTCATGTTTCTGACACAGCCACCTATTTAGGGAGCCATGATTTTCCCACCACCTGAGGCCTAATTTTCAAATTTCCTTAGTTTAAAATATATTATAAAATAAAATAAATAAATAAAATAAATACTGCAATGTTATTTCTACCCTTTATTATTTTGGGTAAAGCAGACCTAATAATCAGTGACAGAGGTAGAATCAGAAAGATGGCTTTTGTTTATAAGCACATTTCTCTAAAGAGAAATTGGACTCAGAACATAAGCAAAGTAATTAATTCTAAATTAAAATAAATAACTGTTTTACCTAAGAAAGGGTGATATAAGGCATAAACAACTTGTTTCTGCCAGCAAATTTTTCTTGAGGGATTCTTAGTACAGATTTTGCATAATTAAGAATGCCTTATGTAGTGTAATGAGAGTTCAGAAGGCAACTGATGATGATGTTCTTTGGTTGTTGTTTTGTCTCAAACATGTTATAATATTTTTTACTATAAGTAATTATGTAGTAAGCAATTATTCACAATTGGTTTGCTTATGTTGTGGGCAAAAAATTTTGCAACATTTTCCCTAAGTCCCCAAAGCCTGAACAAAGGGTTAAACTTACTGTATCAAAAGCACAAAGTTCCTAGCTTTTTTTGTTTAAAATTCCACACAAAGGATCTAATACATGATCCCACAAACAAATTTTCTACTTCCTTCATTTTTACGTTTCCTATTCTTGCTCTTGCCAAAATAAAAAGAAGGAAAAAAAAAAGTAGGTGAAAATAAGAAGTAAAAATATACATTCCTCAGCCTCTATAGCCCAGAATTTATTTATCGTGATGTGAGGTGTGTAAAGCTGAAATATCCAGCTTACTATAGTTGTCTCCCTGCCCTTTTGTAATCTTAGGATTATGACACTAGCACTTGTGGAGGGCAGCCTATACTTCCTAAGGTAAGTGCCTTAGGTTTATGAGTTAAAACAGAATACAATAGACAGAAGAACAACAAGGCAGAATACAATAGAATAGTTCATTTGGAAAGGACCTACACAATCGTCTAGTCCATGACCATTTCAAGGCTGACCAAATCAAGATTCTGGACAGTCTTCTTCTTACCTTTGGGTATAGGGGGAAGATGGTGAACAAGCAATATCAAACTCCTACTTAATGTTAATCCCACACCTTAGTGAGAAAATGCTAGCTGTTGGCACGTTCTTTCTGGGGGTGGGAATCACTAAAACATTTACAACTCGATCTAATAAATCAGGTGAGAGGATTTTATTGGTTGTTTGGTTCTTTCTACAAAATATCACCATCATATATTATGGTATTTCTTAGCAACCTGTGAGGCATTATGCACATACCAACTTTAGGCATAGAAAGGCATCATTACTAGAAACAGAGGATTGTGACAAACTCAGCAACGAATGATTACTGGAGAAATGGAGAGCATGCTGGATTAACACTTTCCCCCCGACTCTCCCTGCCCCAGGAAACTCATCTGTGTGACAGTCACATGCATTAAAGCAATTTCAGAGCCTGGAATTTCCCAGCATTAAAGGATTGCTTTCCCATATGGAAATATTTCTCATATTTTCAATTTCCAGATATGCTTAGTGGGACAGTTTCTTCTTTTTTCCAAAACAGTTTCTATCAACATTAAGAAGGCAAGTTTTTAAAGTTCTAAGGCTTTGCAAAGTGTTTTATAGTCAGGGCAGGTATCACAGTAGCTCACACAATGAAGCAAAGAGTCTCATTTCAAAGTCGTCTCTTATGGGCTCCCTTTTTGGGATTACAGTGCGAGAGTAACTACTGACATTACAAAGCCTGTCTTTTGGGGATAAAAGCAGATTTTTTGCATCATGTAGTGATGAGCCTGCATCAGAATTTTCCTTATTTCTATTGCTCATTAGCTCATACATTGCTACTCTCAGCTGGAGAAGATCAGCACCTTTATTATTTCAGACAGGTACTACTAAAATTAGATAGTACTGCTTCCTCATGATAGTCACTGGTTCCCACCTCTTCTCTTATGTATATGCAAAGCACTAGTTTTGAAGTATAGAACATATAGCCCATGTTTAGGTTTTGATGCTATGTATTCTTATGCACATATAACAGTGAATAAACATGACTCAAGTCCTGATTCATCACAGACTACCACAGCTAGAAAAAATATTTTAAATTATTGCTGAGACATTTTCTGGTCACTCATGCTCAAGAAAATTGCACTCAAGTCTGAAGAGATTCAGAAAGCAAGGGAACAGAGATTATTTTTGCCAAGGACAGTGGGAGACTGGCTTATTCAGCCTAGCAAAAGGAAAACTGAGTGTGGAAACTCATGAATTCAAGACATGAAATGCATATGTTTAGGTAGAAACACTAGGGAAGGAGAAGAATTATTTTTCTCATAGTAATATGTAAACTGACACCAAATTTGTGTGAACTGGAAATTAGAAAAGCACTCTCCAGTTAGAAATGGACTTGGAAAAGAGGAGCAGAAGTGAATGAGGAAGCTGCAAAGGAAGATATGAATTGAGACAAGGCAAACAACGGCAAACATTTTTTTTTCTTGCCTCAACGCTTCATGTCAATTTTTAAATATCTTGGACCTGAAAAAAACCAAACAGACCCAGAGATAGAGTGTACACAACATTGAATCAAGGAATAAATTATTGGTTGGTGACTTTAAAAGAACTAAGTAAGTTTATGTTAACTTCTGGCCTTAATAAATATGTATTCAAAGAGTAAGAGCAGTTCATATTAAGAAGGAGACCAACCTATGTATGAATCAGGCAAAGAACCTAAAAGTATTGTTTTGTTAAACCTTTATATGTGGATTCCTCCACATGCTCGGACCATCTGGGAGACATAGAGTTAGGAGAAAGATGGAGAGGCATATCATACATCAGATGGGAATCCATGGATCAAAGCACAGTGTCAGCAGAAGTGTGCATTCATTCTTCTAGAATAATAATGGATAGTCATATTTTATTTGAGATGCTTTAAGAAGGAAACTTGGCAAATAGCACAGAAGATATTGTCGAGTAAGTAGGACTTATGCTGTTCTCTGTTCCATGAGAACTAAAGTGACACAAACACTGAAACATTTTCCTGACATAAGAGCAAGGCTGCAAAAATAGTCTCCCTCATCCCTGTTCTGCAGCTTTCCACCTCTGCTCTTTTCTCTTTCTAATCAGTTCATTGAGCAAATTGTGTCCTGAGAGTAAGGACATAGTACTGGAGCCATTCAGTACTTTCCTCCAAATTAAACAAACAACTAAAGGCTAAGCCTTACATGCTTGCTTTTATTTTTAATTCCAAGTTAGTTAAGTGCATAATACAGTCTAAGGCAAGGTGACTCCATCAGGATTTCCCACACGGGTCTTTGTTTTTACAGCAGAATCGCTTAAAAAACAAAACACATATTCCATTCCTGCTGACTGCTTAATGGAGAAAGAGGTGGTTTGTGTTCGGTACTTAAAAAAAACCCACTCAAGAATCCAGTGAAAAAGATCTCTGTGTGTCAGATCAGATGGGTAGTGTTATGTAAATGACGATTCCATTTTGACCTTATTGATTTTTACAATACTCATGCGTTTTATCAAAATACACATGAGAATTCGAAGAACAGTGAACAAATCACATTTAGTGATTGTTTTAAAATTTGTCTCCTACACATCCAAGCTAATGAAACTCTACAAATATAAGAGCAAACCAGTGATAATATTGGTTTACAACTCTGCTGGTGAGGTTAAAGGGTCTATTGTTTGTCATCTAACCTTCGGATATTAAAACTAGAGACAGTCTTTCAAAGAAATGTTGATGATAAGCCTTCAAGTGTGTCAGACAATGCTTGAATAAAGATCAATGTGCCCCAAAGCACTAGACCAGTATATGATTGCTGGAGACCTAAAAGCTAATGAATGATAAATTCTCAACAGAGAGGCCGTCAAAGAAAGTGAAAGGTCTAAAGAAAAAGTCCAGGAAGGAAAAACACATATTCTGCACTAATTGTGAGGAAAAGAAAGATTGAAAGAATGAGGTTGTGAAATCCAGCCTGATCTTCTGGCTTCTAAACACGTGTGTCCTATAACCAGCCTTTAAAAATGAAAGCATTTATTTCTGATTTCCAGTCAATTATGGAAAATCTCTAAAAGTTACTTTAATCCTTCATCATGTATTTCACAGATATATTATTATTTAATCACTACATGCATCACAATATATTCCCTTCTGAATCAGAAGATCATGGCTGAGTCTCAGGACTTTTGGCTTATGTGCCACATGCTACATTTAGGTGGGTGTTAGCTGGGACCCACCTCAGCCCTGGTCCTCACTCAACAGATAGCTGAAATCCCTATAACCCAACACACCAATGAACCAGACCTTACAGTAATATTTTCATAACGAGAAGAGCTCAAAAGTCCTGAGGATACATACAGGTTCTCCTTTTCTGTGTCTAGAATGCTTGTAGACATTATTTTTGCCACTGCATACTTTATAGTATAAGCACATAGGAAAATAAAATAAATAATTAAATAATAAAAAACCCCAAACAAAAACCAGGAAAAACCACTAGCACATATTCCAATAGCTCAGAACACAAAGGATCCTAATCTGGGCTTTGTAACACTACTGAATTCTCTGAGAAAATTCCCCAAGGTGAATGATATAACTAGCCCATAAAGTCAGAATTGCTTGCATATCCAAAATTCCTTCATGCCAAGACTCTCTGAAGCATGCAAATACCACCACAGACACTACTCTGTGCCTAACAGAATTTTGAAAAATCAGCCTATACAGCTAATTTTTTGCATTACATTTAACTTGTGAGTTCTATGTGAAATATACATTAAATATTCTATTAAATGTAAGTAAGAATTGCAGACTTGGCTGGTATAAATCACCTCTTTAAAATTTGCATAAAAACAATCACTCTGCGCTACATAAATTTATCCATTCTCTGCTTTCTCTAATGAACCCGACCAATTACTTTGTTTTTTTTAAAGAAGACAGCTCTCACCTTTAAGAATCTCAAATAAGCATCTGGCAGTTAGCAACCAGTAAACTAGAAATTTGTTGTAGCAAAGTTAATGCAGAGATATCTGTTGGGAAAAATACAGCTTTCATCACTTTTATCACCTGTAATTGATTCTTCATTTGGTCAAAAATATGTTAGTAGGAGGGTCAAAGCTTGCAAGGAGATAGGTAACTGCTTCCATGATAATGGGACACTGAGTAGAGTTGGAGGTGAAAAAAGAAACAAACCAGCTCTAGATTTAACATTGACAGACTAAGAAAAGAAGAATTTAACTTAGTTTGTAATTCAGCTCTAATTTCACAGCAATTTTCTTCATGAAAATATTTACTCTAAACCATATTTTCACAGTTCAGCAGACTGTGGTAAAATAACTGCACGTTTATACTCTTAGCTGGCAGTATATATGTCTAACGGTTGGTAATTTTCATGTAAAAATGAAAGTAATATACTGATCTCTGAGTATATGAAAGGATAGTTTGTTTCAAGGCAGAGGAAACATACCTGTATGGGCCTAGTGACAGCAAAAGTCCCTGACTTCTTTTATTTACTGGTAGAGATGATGATGTGCAGCCTGGGCCCTTCTCAAATTCACTCCATTCAGACATAAAGGCAGCACTGACTCTCTTATCTGCCTGGCAGCTCAGTTTCTGTTAAGGAGCCTGGACCAGGAGGCCTGGGATGTGAAGGCTAAATCTGTAGAGTAGCTGAATATAAGCTTTTTCTCTTCCTTGGTGGGTAGGCTGAACATAGAGGATTTCTCAATCCAAACTTGATGTCATCCATCTCTTTAAGTGTCATATTTGTTTTGCAAAAAGTACAATTAAGGACTCTCAGTGATGAGCAGAGACAGCTTTGGGATGGGCTGGCAAGGGGTTATTCCTTTTCTGGTGCACACAAAGTCATCTGGAACGACATCTGAACTCTTGGCAAATCACATCCTGAACCCTCACCATTTCCTCAGGGCATTTAAACTGAATTGGTGACTGTTCAGTTTAAATATCTCTGCAAATGCTTGAGGAGCCATATCAAGTTGTTTCTGCCAATAACAGTGGTTTCCTCCATCATACCATGGTGAAGCAGGGAGACAAGCTATGTTTTCTCTATCAGTCAGCAAAGTAAGTCTATTGTTGGTTTTGGCCTTTTCCAACCATAAGGTTTCAATGATTCTGTGAGTAGCACTCTTATGTCTTTATACCTCTTACCACTTCTACAGCTAATTTCTTCAACATGCCATAGCTTTTCTCTCCAAGTCTTTCTGGCTTGAGAATGTTTTTCCCTACTTCATTTCATGTGAAGATTTAACTTCTTCCAGTGGTGTAAGAATATCTTTTTAAGCTATTTGTTTCAGAAACAAGCTAACTTTTAAGCTAAAACTTTGGACTTTAGGAGAGGAAGGTGAAAAGAGGAGAGGGGAGGGGATGGGAGGGGAGAACAATTTATATGCTTATTTATTAAATGAAAAGTATAGGTTAAATTGGCAGAAGAATTGTTAAACTCCATCTTATTACTGCTGGTATATTGACAGCTAATGTTATATTTTACTAAAACATGGCTTGTTGCTAAAAATAAGCAAGAGATTTTTAATTTTTAGCATAGAAATCAAAATGTTTAAATGAGGCATGGCACATTTCAGCTCTGTCCGTGATAGTGGATCCTTGGATTACATTTGATTTTTCTTTCATGTGGTATATCAAAATGGTAAGCAGTTACAAGTTCTTTTCTTCCAAGAATCTGTGCCTTGCATGTTACTGAGCTATCCAATATAGATAGGGGGCAGAGGAAAAAAACAGAAAATATACTTGACAAAAATAACATGTTTTTGCACAAATTAAGATTAAAAAAAAGATATTTATCTTCTTTTATGGCAGATTACTTAGTTTATCTAAAGAAACAGCTATATTCATTGTCCCTGCAATTTCAAAGTGTAACTTCTGAATATAACCTGAAATGATCCTTTAAGGCAATATGCTATGGATGAGAAGGATAAAAAAAAGATATAAAGAACTGATACAAATAAACAGACTGCAGAATCAGCTCTTGCTGCTCAGCAGCCTCTGAAAGTCAGATGGATAAAAGCATCAATCAGTAGCAGACATGGTTACATAAATTTCCTTTTTTTTCCTACCTATTGCTTGTAGAAAAGAACACTTTAGGAGTCCTAGAGTTTTATGTAATATGTGGTAGAGATGTTTCCAAGAACGGCAGTTGTTTGGGCCTATGATCTGGTAGATGCTGAAGAACAGATGACAGAAAGTAGAATCCTTGGAAGGGGTTCAAGAAGTTAAGTCTGTCTCTGTGCAGAAGGTGTGAGAGAGAGAACGTGTTCATAAAACATGAGGAAACCCAATAATCTCAAATTCCTGCTGACATCTTACAAACTTCACTTTTGAATGTGTCACTGTAAATGGCATATTAGATGCAAGGTTATTTTGTTTTCAAGTTATCTATGTGTTAAAAGACTAAGAAGCAAATACTTGTTTTACTCAGTTATCTATATTCCTAAGTGATTTATCATATCTATGAAGATATTGGATTAGTATTCAAGTATTATAACTGCTATAAATTAGAAGTTAAATTTTGTCTCCTTTAAGTAGAACAGCATCTCTATTCCATGAATAATCCTAAATGCAGAGCAATGGATTATTGGAGGATGAAGGCAGCAATCAACACAAACAACTAAGATAGTTTCTAGATCAAAGATTCAAGATTTTTCCCAACACAAAGCAAGTAATTCCTGACATCCTACTCCTCTCTACGAAGTAGAACTTGCTGTTGGATTCCAGGGACAAATGCAGAAGACAAAAACCACTTTGGAAGTACAAGAACAGTTCCCATCTGTGTTCTCCTATGGACATAGTGAAATTCATCAGGACACAGCTGACTATCTGAGAAATTTGTTTTGAGGAAGAAGCGAATGAAAATAAAAGTAATTTTTTTATACACAGAGGGTTAGTTTAATTAATTTGTCTGAGAAGGGATAGTTTGATAAATGAAAACAAATCTGATGGGCAGTCATGATCTCTGCTCATACCAAAGCAGGCATAAAATTTTTAGATAGAACTGGGTCAAAAGCATATAAAAAATCATGACTGTAATTCCTGTAAATCCTAATCATTGGCTTTGCAGAGAATAAAGCTTCACCCTAAGTGCAGCCAACAGCATGCTAAGCACTTACTTTCAAAATGTCTAAACAAGAAATTACAGGGCAAAGGAGGAGAAAATAAAGTTGAGTTTGTAATGAGAAAAACCTACATCAGCCCCAAATGGAGATATTAAATTTCTACATGATGAAAGCTGTTTTCATGCTAACTGTATTATAGCTGTGATGCATGAAAGTGTTATAGGGAGCACTGAAAATATAAAAAGCAGAGAGAGCTGTACAGCCTCAGCCTGTACATTTCTGTTTAATTGAGATTCACAAATTATTTTGGAATGTTGGACAAAGCCAGAGGTTTGGTTTGCCATAGCATGGTGCAGATAAGCAGCTTGGAAAGAGGGAGCAGCTTTTGTTTCTAATATCTCTTGTGTTTTTTTCCCCAAATTATCTTTTTTACATTCCAGTCTCTAAGGTTTGTTTTGGCCACAAAGTGTAGTATAAGTGGATAGGAATGGAAAATTCTCACTAGACCATGCTGAGCACTCATTAGAAAAACCCGCATTTTCTTGCAGGAGTGAAACTGGTACAGTGTAACCTTTATTTAACCCCCTAGTCACACACACCCTCTTCCCCCAACAAAGATACATAAGATTCAATTACATTTTTGCCTCCAGTTATGTCAAGTATAAAAAGGAAAATGAGATCTTAACAAGACTGGTTTTAAAATAGCTGCAAGTCACAACTTTTAAACGTTGGAAATTACTGTGCAATGTTCCAGACATCTTAAGTGAATAGTCCAAATGACTCAATACTAGGAACATTTCCAATACAAAACTTCATTGCATTCTAGGTGAGATGATTTGCAATTAAACCCCAGAGGATTCTATTCAAATTTTAAAGGAATCCCCTATTTTCTCTTGGAATAAGATTGATATTTGTTTAATAGTTTTCCAGGCTTCAGTAATTGAATTTCCTCCTCTGCATTTTTAAAGTCTCAATCCATTATTCTAACATCTTAATTTCTAAACTCCTTTGTATTTTCTTGTTTAGAAAACTTGGCAAAAGAGTAGTCTTGGGAGTCTACTGTGCCATACTTCACTGTAACTCCCTAGAAGTTTTGGTGGAACCTTTTGTTTCGCTGGGGGTTTTTTGTTGGTTTTCTTTGGGTTGTGATTCTTGTTGGGTTGGTTGGTTGGGTTTTGTTTGGTTGTTTGTCAGTTGGTGTTTTTTCTGCTGTTTTGTTTGGGTTTTTTTAATCTGGTTTGGTTTTCTTTCCCCATTTGTTTAGAAGTAGATGGTTAGATCCTTAAAATACAAGATAAATTCAAGGCTGAGACTCACAAAATTATGCCTTTTCACCACAGCTTATACCAAACACACAGCATGACTTGTAGACTCTCTACTGTCAGGAACAATGTTTCTTCTGCACTGAATCTTAATTTCCTTTTTTTCCCTCATTTTAAGTCAAGCATCTCATGGGGAAAATAATTCAATATTTTTAGATAAGCTCCCATATCTTAAAAAACCACTCTGACCTGGTTCAATACTTCAAACATTTATTGTGTTAATACCTATTTATATGCTATTACTTGCTTGTCACTATTGTAGAACCTTGGGCACTTATACTGTCCACATACAGGAGCTCCTAATACATGAGCAAGGAAAAGAAAGGACATGGAGAATTCTCAAAGGCAGCTTTTTGCCCTAGAGTAGAAGACAAGGATACCCGTAAACTCTTGAAAATGGGAAATGTAAGGACTGTTGTGCTCTTACAACTTGACTCAGCTTTGACCTCTGACACGTATCAATAGTGCTTTTATGATGAGGAAGGTTGCAGTGAGTCACATACATCTCCCAGTACCATGTACTCAAGGGACCCTGTATAACTACTGACTCAATCTGACACGCTCACAATCCCTGGTAAAATGCTGTAGAGACAGTAGCATCTGAGTGGCAACAGTGAATTTTTTTTCAGGCTAATTATGTCTCACCCTATATGTGACTGCACAGTATTAATGTATTTTTCTGGTTTTAGGACCAGGTCGATGACTGAACGACATAACCATATCAGTTTTAATTACTGCTAGCTTCAGCATGACTGAGCAACATAGACTTCTGTAAAATAATCTGGCTAATTTGATGACATGCTGTACAGACCTTAGCTCAGAACATCTGATATCCAGCACTGTTGCTTAACTGCAGCCCATTCTTCAGTTGTGTGGACTCTACTTTGGTTTACGCAGACAGGTTTGAAAATTCCAAAGCAAAATGTGGAACAAGTCAATGTCACTGTTCAGTCCATTTCCATTACTAGAACAGCATTTAAAATTTAGGTTGGGTGCATTCATCTCACCTAAATAGGAAAAGAGAGGAACTGATTTCAAAGCAGATTCCATCAAACACAACAACTAGTCATTGACAAGGAAAAATTAGATATTAGACTAACAGTCCTTATCTTCACATCTAAACTGACAGTAATTTTATACTGATACAACAGAATACAACTAGAGATGCAGTCATTTATTCTGAGTTCTGCAATCAAAGTATGAAAACAGGATAAAAAACTCATTATCCCTATTCTCTTCCCTATCATATACACAGCAAAGTCATAACAAAGCTAAAGCCAAATCCAGCCTTATGATCCAATTCCCATTCATTAGATTTACTGTCAAGCATGGCTGTCAAGACTGGCTTTGTTGTACATTGTGCATGAACTTTTTTCTTAAGTCCACTGAAAAATTCACATTTCATCACTGTAGACTTGCTATGTTTCCTAATTACTGTAAGATTCAACTTGTTCTGCTCTGCTGATGCCTTGCCAAAAATATAGCCTTTGTGCAAATTAATATTTAGTTTGCTGTTACTGAATAATGCAATCCTTCATGCACTTTGCAGTGGCTCAAAGCATAAACCAGGCTCCTGATCCAGAAATGTGAATTTTAGTTTAAAGACACAAAATAAAGTAAACCTTAGATGACATCCAGGTCCCTGTTTGTTTAAAATTCTTTCTTCCAGCTTCCACTTACCTTTCCCCAGAAAAGAAATATGTTTCTCACTGTTAATTCTGCTCAACATATCCTTGCATGATTTTTCTGCTTGTTTCCACACTAGACTAATAAATTTTGCTGTCATTTTTATAGAGATTATTGGAATACTGTGCAGAAGCTCCTCTGTGAGGCCCATAAATAGGAAACATTATCAGAGAATGGGTGCTTGAAAGTTTGAAAATTAGCTTCATAGCATTCATATCTAAATTATGCAAAGTCATTAAGAAATAATGCTTTATACTCTGAATGTTTGACTAATAAAGACAACAGTTTAAGGATTAGCCCCATATCACTGGTTTGCAAAGTGTGATCACTGTGATCTCTCAGAAGATGATATATTCTATTAAAATAGTCCATATACTAACATAAGAATCTATGCATCTTCTTAAAAAATTACACCCAAAACACATAACTGAATTCATTTCAAGAAATGCTTTATTACTACCATAATTAGAGTGGAAAATGGCAGTGGACAAAAAACCATCCTTAACCTATGACAGGTAATAAATACAACGGTGCAGGCTGTCAAACTGACTATGAAACCCCACAATTAGATGGGCATGCAGCAAGCTCAAGGGGTAAGGAAGAAATTGGTTGTTAACAAAAAGTGTTATCACTTTGTTATTGCTTCTGGAAAGAATAGAAGTCATTTGTCTTTGCAAACACAATCTCTATAAATAATGAAGGATGTTCTGGAACACGGATAATGAAAAGACAGTTGCATTTTTACAGCAGTAAGACATACCAGGATTGGCCTTGTGGAAATATAACTATGCAGAACAGCAATAAATATTGTTCCACAAGTTTTTTGTGATATATTATTGTTATTTTTAATTGCTACAAACATCTACAACACAGAACAGAAGGAGAACTTTGACATTCAGAGTGCTTGGGAGAATTCTGTGCTTTCCAAGATTTAGGTTGCAGGATTTTTACAACCTCCTGCAAAAGTATTTTACATTCTCAGGGACCAGTCCTTTCATATTCCTGGGAAGCTGATTTTTTGTCTTCCTGTCTATACAAATACTGCCCTGTAGCATTTGTCAGGTACTATTGCATTTCTTACAGAGGCACTACATGAAGGCACTCATTCCCCGACATAAAATTTTGCAATGAAAGAATATGCTTTCTCTACACAGGGATAAAACTGTTCAAAAAAACTTTCTAAGTAGGCTCTGAAACATGATGTAAACTTTCTGAGCCAATTGGTCCTTTATCTTGGTCATAATTAGAATCTCCAGCAATTTTCAATTCTATTTATTTCAGAAGGATCAGTCCCTAAAATTGAATTACTGAGTGGTATTTAAACACTGTCCATATGGCTATATATATAGTATAAATAGAATTTTTCACTCTCTGTTTTCAATTACACCTTCTGTAGGTTCATCAGGCAAACAGACTAGAGATTGGAAGCAGGTATTTAAGTTACACCCAAAATTCTGTAAAGTGAACAAGAGAACCATTTATCAGATATGCTAATCTGATGGGAAGAAGCAGTAGCAAGCAGCTGAAAATGTTGAAAATGTCTGAATGTGTCCCTTACACCTACCCTCTTGTAGTTTAAAACTCTTGCCCCTTGTTCAGTCACAACAGGTGATACGAAGCTCTTCCCAATCATTTTTATAAGCCCCCTTAACTACTGAAAAGCTGTCAAAAAATGTCCCCAGAACCTTCTCTTCTCCAGGCTGAAAACCCCCAGCTCTTTCAGCCTGTCTTCATAGGAGAGGTGCTTCTGCCCTCTGATCACTCCAGCAGGTACTTGTTTTTCTTGCACTGTAAATGCCAGATCTGGATGCAGGACTTCTGATGGGGTCTCACCAGAGAGAAGCAGGGGAGCTAATTACAGACCTCTATAAAACTGGAAATTAAATATTGATAAAATTACTGGAAGATTCTATCCATCATCAGTGTGGGGTAATTCAAACCAGACTGTTATGCACATATATTTCAGGCAATAATCAGCAAAAGTACCAGTTTTAAATATTTTATGTTAGCATGTATATATAATACACAGAGGAAACATTGTATCTCTTCTAGCAACTGTAACAAACAATTCCTAAGGAATCAGGGAATTATTTCTTTTCTGTTTCTCTTCTATTTCCTATCTCCCAAATCAGACCTCTCTATTCCTCCTAAGTCAGTTGCTGATGCTGTACCCTAATGCTAATAAATTCACTTCTCTTGGCCCAAAGAACCTCCATTCTATCCTACATATTCACATTTTGCAGTAGGCACTGTGAAGAACACATATTCAGGGCGCATCCCTGGGATAAAGTTATGTTAAGCAGAGTGAAAAGGAAACAGCAGTAGTGAAATGTAGCTTTTCTGATCCATCAGTTATATTTGAACCTCACTGTGGTGCCAGGACATGATCCTGAGCTCATGATTCAAGTTCTGCTGTAAAATGTCTTGAACCAAAACTGCAGGAGTCCCCATTAAGATATTGAAATTTTTCTGCCGCCTGATTTTTTTCTCCTGTTTTGGATGAATAGACTTGTCTTGTTAGAGTCTGTAATTAAAATGAAGGACAGCCTGCTTATAGCAGAGAAACACATTCTTATTTTGAGATATATTGTTCTCAAAGACTGGGAGAGAAGGATGCCTCTTAACAGAGCAGACATCTTCAACAAGGTCTAGCCTGTCTCTCCACCCATCCAGCTTTTCCTACAGGTGAAAAATACCCTAATTTCAAATGCTTGTCCTTGTTGCATTCAGACCTTTAACATTATGGGGAATATGTGCTGTTTGCCTGTGGATGTTCCATGTAATTGCTGCATTACAGTGACATATCATTATACTGGTTGACTGGCAGCTGGATCATACTGCACTCAAGGGGCTACTGCAGTTTGGTAGCTGAAATTTCCACCTTTGTGAAGAAAAAAAAAAACAACAGGTCTTTGAGAGCTACGAAGAAATAAATTTTTTCAAAAATGAGGTCATGAGAAAACACTCTGGAGCAGGCTTTTTTTTTTTTTAAGGTGAGGTCCATCAACTCAGTGCTGCTACAACAAATAGTGATGCATGAGAAGTGGCTAGAGTCTGCTAAAAGACCAAACTAAACCTCAGTTCTTACCTACCTACTGCTAAATGTGAGAAGGCAATACAGGGAAAGGCTGGGAAAGACATTGTATGTTCATCAGGACACTTATTAATTCGCCTCTGGAGACACATCTTATCTGACCAAGAGTATGTATGTTGTTAAAACTCTGACCTCCTTTGTATAATGACTTTTATAGTCCATCTTTTATTTCTGATGCTAACCAGCTCTTATTTCTAATAATATTATAAACTGCATCACAAATACGTCAATAATTTTGAATCATGTCACAAGTCTGTATGGTAAAGGTCCTTTTTCCATGCACATTAAGTGAAAAAAAAAAAAAAGGAGTAGGAGTGGAACAAATTTTAAAGTTGAAAAATCAAGTGCTCAGATATTAGGAAATTACAAAATTAAGTCTGCCTGAGCAGGGCGGCTTACACTCCCTTGTACTTCTGCATCATTAAACAATCTGTAATTACTTCATCCTTTAACACGTGATGCAACATTCACTTTGTTAATAAAGATTCATTATTTCTGTTTATCAACATTTTTCAATGAGGGGCTTTGTACGCCTCTGTACATATCATTTAGATCAGAGTCATGGACAGCATGATTAATTTCCTTAGGGTTTTTCCCCAGGTAATGTCATTATAACATTTTTATACTTTCTACCTATTGAAAAAAATGAATCTTCAGAATAGAGGGTGAGTTAAGTTGTGTTTCTCTGAATAGATACTTGTCAGACTAGCCAGAACTATACCTGAAACTTATTTTTCCTATGCAAATATGGCTTTTTTCCTGTGTAGGAAAAAACAATTTTTTAAAAAATCCTGGGATTCTATAATTAGTGACAGGAGAATTAATTAGATTGCACAGGCTATAATCAGAATGCTAGGATATCCTAAGATTTAAGATTCTGATTTAATGAGACTAACACTTTTGGAAGTAATTTCTTCCTTTTGTTTTTTAAATTAAAAATCTTAGAACTAATGTCTTGTAGGGTTATATTTACTCATATATGACTCATCTTCAGGAATGGGATCTTTAGATCTATAGCACAACCCTCTAGTCATTTGAAAGCTAAATGATTAAAAAATGGAAAAAGATTCCATTTCTGACAGCATTCTTCTTTTGAACTATTTTTTACTTATGTGGACCTGTCACTAAAGAGGGTAGAGATACTTGCTTTATCAGAATTTTACCAATTTGTAAAAAAAAAGTTGAGACTCTAGATTCTCAGTTTTCTCTGTAAGGGGCTACAGCAGCATGGCTAAACATTTCTGTCCAGATCTGCTAGATGATTTTGCTTTTCCTCCCCACTCCTAATGGTTCTGTGTGTGTCGGTGTGTGAGTACAAATAAATTTCGGATTTTCCACAGAAAAGATTTTATAAAAGGAATAGTTTTGAAAGTGGGAGAAGCCAATGGCCTGGGATCCTAAGTTCTAAGACAGTGGAAGAAGAGCTCTACCAAGATGAACTGAGACCAATGGGCTGACTGGATCTTGATAAGTGGGAAAAATTAAATAGTGGAATGTCTTTGAATATTTTTTTTTTCTTCTTCTTCCCCCCCTACCTTGTGTTCCTAAACTTTTCCTTTTGCTTTTCTTCTGATCCTGTCACTGTTTATTCTCTTAGACCTACAACATGACTTCTGTCTTTGACAACTTCTGGCTATTGCCTCAATAAAGGCTAAAGAATTTTACCTAGATTTTGAGAAAACCACCAACCATATCAAAGAGTCAAAAGGAGATGCTCAGCTTCTGAAACTGTTGGAATCGGTGAGCTAGGTGATCTTTAGTTTCACTTGATACAGTCACCTTTATGTTCTAATTACATTTCAGCTTGCCTGCTTTAAGCACAGCAAAATAGATCCTGGCCCTCGGGATCTCAGAACGCATTTTGAACCTTTGAACCCTGATAATGCATTAAAATACTGAGCTTTTGTAATAGAGTCAAATAATCCCTTCATTACAGCTCTTCCGAGCCTGGTAGAGCCTACCACCTCTGACACCAGCTTGCCATTATAAATTAATACCTTTCCATTTCTAAAAACTATTATTATTTCAAAGCTATCACTGCCAGAGTAGCAGATGGCAAGTCTCAAGGCTTCTTAGTCATGTCGATGTTGAAATCTCTCTCCCTGTCTGAACTCAACAGCATATTTCATTACAGAAAGCCAAGAAGCAAGCATCAATAGGAAATATCTGTGTGGAATGCTCAGAAAAGTGTGTGAATCCCATGGGTACTCTGCAGGGTGTAGAGCAATCAATCTAGAAGGTTATCAGATGTCAGGAGTCCTCTCAGGGGTTGGATCCTGAAAAGAATTGTGTATGTCTTTAACTTGATGCATTCTGAGTAGTTCCAGCTGCTTAAAACAAAACCTGTGCAAAACCCCTCAGCAGCATACAGAGCTCAGGCCTCAAGCTGCAAATAGTGCAAAAAGCTAAAAGATGTTACATAGCTGATGCCCCTTATTAGAAAAACTCTTTAAACTCCACGTTCAAACAGTGTTATTGAAGATGACAGTCTTTCTGCCATGTCTTCACTGGGACAACAGCCACTCATGGAATGGCAGTTTGTGGAGAAAAAATATTAAATAACACATTAATGGAAAGACCAACTTTCCTAGCTGTGGGAGGTATTAGAATGTGCAAACAATCTAATCTGCTGGACATTAAGTGGTTTCAAAGCTTCAAAGCTGCAGAAGTGTGAGGAAGAGGCTTCCTAGTGAGCAAAAGAACAGTTTTCAAGACAAAAAAAGGAAAACGATGGTGGCTTTTCACACTTCTTTATTAAATAGGCAAACACTAAAAATCAGCAATTATAGGCCCAGGCCCAAAAATAATTTCAAAGCAGTGTGTGACCACTCAATAATCTCAGTAAACCTTACAGAAGTTTATGAAACAAATAGGTAGACCTGCTAGAGGCAGATACTGAAGGAAATCCATCCTGTGTGAAACTGAGAACTCCAGAAATATCCCTCTGGGTTAAAAGCCTGTTAATGCTCATTTTCAGTGATGTGTGAGTGTTACATGCAGGCCTAAAATTTAGGTTAGGCACGTTGCTGACGGAGAGATGCAGCTGCACAAGTGCGGGCTGGCTAGAAAATAGATTGAGAGCAGCCCTGAGGAGAAGCACTTTGGGCTGTTGGTGGATGAGAAGCTCAACATGACGATCAGTGTGCACTTATAGCCCAGAAAGTCAATTGTATCTTGGACTGCATCAAAAGCAGTGTGGCCAGCAGGGCAAGGGAGGCGATTCTGCCCCCCTACTCTGCTCTTGCTGTGTCCATCTCTGGGTCCACAACATAAGGACATGGACCTACTGGAGCAAGTCCAGAGGAGGCTACAAAGAAGATCAGATGGCTGGAGCACCTCTCCTATGCAAACAGGCTGAGGGAGTTGGGTTTTATTCAGCCTAGAGAAGAGAAGGCTACTGGGAGAACTTTAGAGCACTTTCTAGTACCTGAAGGGGGCCTGGAGAGGTGGAGAGGTGCCTTTTTTTAAGGGCATGGAGTGATAGAATAAAAGGGAATATCTTTAAACTGAAAGGTTTAGAGTAGATATTAAGAAGGTATTTCTTTCCTGTGACAGTGGAACAGGTTGCCCAGAGAAGTTGTGGGTGCCCCATCTCTGAAAGTGTTCCAGGGGAGGTTGGACAGGGCTCTGAGCAATTTGATCTAGTGAAAAGTGTCCCTGTCCATAGCAGGGGGTTGGAACTAGATGATCTTTAAGGTCCTTTGCAACTCAAAACATTCTATAATTCTATGGTTCCACACATTTATTTCTGAAGGTGCGGAAGAAGGCACTGTTTACTGCTGCAGAAGAAGCTGAATAGGTCTCAAATTGGTGTAATGAAACCATTCAAACCTAAAAGCATTCTTAGGCCCCAGTGGGAGTAAATAAACAAAGACAGCCAAATTACATCTCATATTCCATTTCACATTGCCATACTTTGTATTAGTCATTTACTCAAACAACTCTTGTTATAGTGGAAGTATTTTACTCCAGATCTAAAGTTTTGATCTTTCCATATCATCACTAAGAAAATAATATCTACTCTTACTGTGACTACAGGAATATGATCACACACATCCGCTGACATCGGAGTCATTTTACACCAAATAGCTCAGGAAAAATAAACTGAAGGGAGAATGAAGAACTCCAGCTATATGGAAGAGAGAATATAAGCAACACAGATGACTTAGAGATATCATTAGAAAAGTAGCATTGCAAAAAAAAAAAAAAATTCTGTAAACATGCATATTTAATTAACAAAGTGATACTGTACCTCAATCGTGATAAAATAAGTGATTTATCATGTTGCCAAAGCACTTTCCAGGATTTAATTTTACCCATGGAAGAATTATAGGTTTAGATGTGAAACAGTGCAAATTAGAATGTCTCCAAATATGAGATTTCAAACTGTCAACACCAAAAATTAATTGCTACCATATAGTACATACTTTACACAGTCTGTCATTTAAGTTTCAATCTCTGTTGAGTATAATTCCAGTATAAATACCCAGATACCACACATAAGAGATTAGTCTCTTGGAATTCTCATTTGTAATTTGTCTTTGGACCTAAAAAGTAAAAACCTTTCTTTCCAGTAATGGTTTTACAGATTTCCTTTGAAATTGTTTTCAGAGGTCAATGGAAATCTTAATTATTATACTTATATGGTGACCATATTTGGTTTAAAAACATGCTTGTCTAGTATCAGACAGTAAATCAGTCAGATTGAGCTAATCAAGTGTGAACTAATCAAGCCCTTTAAAATTTGAAGGATAAAAAAAAGGGTCAGCTCATGGAGTATTGGCAAGGATTCTCTAACCAAAGTTAGAGCCACTTTGGTACTGAACACACCATGGACATGCCTAAGGCCATCAAGCCCCCAAGGAAATGTGAGCCCATATCTTCATGGAAAAAATGATGACATAAAAAGGTTGGGGCAACTGGAAATGCAAAAGCTGGTAAATGTACTTACAACATGAACTTTAAGTACTACAGCACAGTATGGATTTTTTATTGAGACTATTTCTTTCAATTTCTTCATTTTTCATTCTCATTGCTACTGAAAGGATATGATAATAATGGGGAAATTATGTTTCAGCTTTTTAATAACAGAGGATTTTGTAGGATTAGTTTTTAGATTATTATTACTATACACAAATGTTGATACTTTCTGTTTGGTGGAAACTGGGGACTCCTGTGATGGAAAACATAACTAGGAGGCCTTTCTACTATTGATGAGTGCTTGAGGAACATTACTTTGGTGATTGATCAGTAGAACATTGAAAGTTATCTCAGTTCCAGAGATGTGATGGGATACTAGCAGGCAGAAAACAACAGCTGAAATAATATCTTTATACTGTTCAAGGCTGTGTCTGACTATAAAATAATGACTGTATTATAAATAAAGTATTACTATATAAAATAATTTATTCTGAACCTCTGGATGTCATAAATTATTTTCACCAAGCCACCTCTCTGTAGCTAACTTAGTGGTGCTTGATAAAGAATTAAATGTCATTGACTGAAGTACAGGTTTCAAGATACACCCAGTCTTGAACGGAGAAATGAGAATGGGACCCTATGATGTCTCTTGACTTTTACTATCAATCTAGTCCATTTAGCTGTTAAAAATGGGGTGTTTTTCAACCTTTTGAATTTGTCTGGCTCCACTTTCATAGCTTCTATTTTTTTCTCCCCTAGATTAAAGTACCCCTTCCTGATGAGGAAATAGCTAGAGAGGAGAATCTACCAGAGCTAGACTCTCTATTATATTCAGACCATAGAAAAAACACATTTTGGAGAAGCAATTGTATGAGCTTGCACAGGCAGGCTGCAGGAACAGACAAAAAAAACACAGAAAAAGGATAATTTTATTTTTGTTACCTTGCCATCGAGGGATCCCCAAAGTAGCACCTGGGCAGAGGCACACAAGATGGAATGAAAGCACTGTGGATCTCAGTCCATGCTAGAGGATCGCTGAACCTGCTGGTTTTGCTTGTATATCAGGGATTCACTCAGGCACAGGCTACCACTTTTATTTGATCTTTCCCACAGCAGGGCAGGAATCTTAAGCATGTTCTGTAGAGTGTCTGTAAGTCTATCACAGGCCTGCGTTATTTAATCACAGATGTTCTACTTTTCCAACACAGAAGTCTAAAGAACAATTAGAATTATATATGGTGTTTTCTACACCTCAGCTTCATGTCACTTGACTCTGCAAACCTTCCTTCTAATATTCTATTATCTTCCCCCAGCAATAAAATTTTTATATCAACAGGGCAATTTCTGGGTGGAGACACTGCTCAAAAACAGCACCTTTTTTATTGTATTCAAATCTGGATTCACCATTGTAAATGGTATTCACTTTGGTACTTAACAACTATTAATCAAAAGATCAAGAGTATCTCATGGAAATATGTAAGTTTAAACTGTAAGTTTTAAGGTTGTTTAACTATTTAATTCATGGACATGTTCTCCAATTCTTTAATAAATTCCACAACTGTAGTATTTACTTTCCTTTTGAAAACTCTGGACCCCTACATTTTACAAAAAAATTTCTAATAACCTCATAGTGTCTCATACTGAATGAAATCACCTTGAACTCCCACCTCTACTTTGATATAATAATTTGCATCTTACTTGTTTTTCCCTCACAACGTATTCAAGGCTCATGCTTTTTTCTTTACTTCTTATTAAACTATTCTTCTTTTCAAAGTCACTGACACTCAAAAAAACCTCCAATTTTTTTAAGTTGTGGAATGAATATCTTGTTTCCAGGTACAGCTATTTGCTTTAAACTGAGGGCAAGCTAGCCAGGAAAACAAGAAGCCCAGAGGTCTGGCTGCACCCTCTGTGTCCGTGGCTCTAAGGGAGGGAGTGAGCTCCTCACCCAAAGGAGCTTGTCCTGGGCTAGGCTGTCGGGGTGCACAGGTGGAGGCAAAGAATGAAGGAGGGGACTCTCCGTGTAGGTTCCACAAGCCAATCTATACCAGCTGAAGAGACCAGGGACAAAAAGCCGGGTTTTGGAGAGAGTCCAGGGATTTTTATACTCAGGGCGGGAAAGGCAGGGATAAGGGATTCAGCCAATAGGGTAAGGCAAAGGAGGCAGGATTACCAATGAGGTAGCCAATGGAGATAACTCAGAGGAGGGATTACAGGGGCTAGCCAATGGGGGTATCAAGTGACATAGAAACTTCTAGAACTAATACATATTTAACCAAGAGAAATGAATATTTACAAACTTATACATAAAACAGGAAGGGGAGAACAAGAACCAATCAACACAGAACATGTAAATAATTGCACCAAGGGGTGATGGGATCTCACCCTAACGAGGCAGTCTTTAAACATTGGTGCCTGACCACCAAACATTGGGTTCTAGTGTCTCATCTGGGGTCAGGGTGGCTGCAGCCACCTGCACCGCCACATAAAACTGCACCAAGAATTCTAACATTCCAAAAGACCTAACCTGAAGTTATCAGGAGAACTATATGACCCTTCCACACTGTTAATATGTCAGTGCCATCTTGCAAATTCTTTTGGTTTCACGTTTCTTCTAGACCATCGATGAAAATGTTGAGAAGCATCAGATCTGATACTATGTATAGTAATCAAATATCTCCATTTCATGAAAATGCTGTATAAGTTTTTGTGACGTACCAACCTGCTCTATTAACTCCTAGTTAATATTCCTTATGGTTCTGAATGATAGTGCTAATTTCACACACTAGGTGTTGTGTAGAGCTCAGGTGCTTAAGAAAAAATGTCTACAAATGACTGCATGTACATAGTTGGGACTTTTACCAGATAATAAATGACATGAAGCTTGCTTTGGTCACAAAAATGCTCCCTGCTGCTTCATTTTGAATTTGGCACCCAGGTCCATCCAGGTCCTTTTCACAAGAGTGGTCTTCAGCTGGTTCCTGAGCAGCACTTGTAAATGGCAATGTTCCTTTCACTTAGCACTCCTCCCTGCTGAAATGCACAACATTTCTCTTAGCCCAGAATATTTTCCTTGGGATGAGGTCTCTAGCACACAGCATGCCAACTGCTCCCACTAAATTTGTTTAAATCTGTCAGACTCCCACTTCTCTGAGGCTGAAATTATCCTATAGTCTTTTTATCCTTTACAAGAAATACATTGTTATAAAGTCAAGGTTTGGGAATAATTTTGTTTATCCTATTTACTAAGCTTAACTATAATCCTGAGATAAAGCCTTAAGGAAAAACAAGAAACTTTAGGAGGATCATGATAGCTGGAAAGAGCTTTTGGAGGAAAAAAAAAAAAAGAAAAAAAATTTTAAATGTGACTTTTTAGATAACTATGCTTGAGTACCTTTTGAGAAGATATTATTAGAGGGTCCAAAGTGAATAATACCGTTTTTTGTTATCTAATGCAAATATTATATAATATATTATATATGTATAATATATATATTATATTATATATTATATTAGCATATAATTATACAATAGTTAATATAGATAATTATATAATATATGATACAAATAAGATATTTTTTGTGTGTTTGCACAGTTCTGAAAGACTAGGTTTAGATCAGATGTTAGGAAGATGTTCCTTACTTTGAGGGTGGTGAAGCACTGGAACTAGTTGCCCAGAAAAGTTGTGGATGTGCCAACTCTGGAAGTGTTAAAGGAACTTAAAGGAAGTTGGATGGGGTTCTGAGGAACTTGTTCTAGTGAAAGGGTGCTCACAGCAGGGAGGTTGGAACTGGATGATCTTTAGGGTCCCTTCCAAACCAAACCAAACCAAACCAAACCAAACCAAACCAAACCAAACCAAACCATTCTTTATTTCTATGATTATATGTTATGAAAACATATATGGAAATGAGTAATGCAGGTATTATTGAACTTTTCCAGTCAAAACAGGATTGAAGTTTCTTTATTTCATACTTTCTTGATGAAAACCATGGTCTTCATTTACTGCTGAAAGTACAAGTGAATTTCTTGTATTATCCTTTTATATCATATTATTCCGACCTTGCTGACTGTACAAGATAAAATTTTCTTAAAAATCATACTATTTTGAAATTGATTGCTTTATTCTATTCTTTCATCTACAGCAACTGTGGTTTACCACACCCTCCAAAATTCACCACAGCAATGTAATTTCCTACCTTTAAATATTTATTAACTTGAAAAAATTGATAGTTGGAGCAATCCTATTAAACTCTGTCTGAACTAAGCTATTCCGTTCTAACAACCATCAGCATATTTGAAGGAATAAACACTAGTACAATGAAATAAAGTAGTTTTCATTCCTTTCAATTTTTAGAGTTCCCATCCAGCAAAACATACTAGTATGCACTGAACATTAAGCACATGTTTCAATCCCTCCCCAGCCATATAAACATTTAAGAATGTTCTTGGTTTAAGTGCTACTTAAATCAGACTGGCAGCAATTTGACTTAAGCATATGCTTAATTGCTGTGCTATATTGGGAAGGGATGGGATAACTAATGTGTTTAAGACTGCAAATGGGCTGCATGTGGAGTGAAGGCAACGTGATATTATCACAGAAGGTTTTGGATCTGCCTAGACTCCATCCACCATGTGCTTCCATTTCTTCACTGGCACTGTCAGAAACAGTCCAGCCCACCATAGCATGTAGGCAAATGCATTGCTATAAAACAGATGGTCCGTGAGGGAACAGGTTATATGCCTCCCATATTGCTTCAAAAGCAGAGTAATGATGAACCCAGGTCTTAACTCAGTCTCAAAACCTGGGTCCTGAAAGAACTCCATTGAGAAGTCATTGGGAATGTACAGGAAACAGCTACCTTGGTGCAACTGATAAAACTTGGCATGTTCATCACACACATAGTTCTATTTTTGTTACTAAATCAGATTTTTGGGGGAAATTATTATTCCCGCAGTAATAAAACTAAGAAATTTTATTATCATTTTGAAGAATTAAAACTTTGTTTCTTTTCTTTATTTTTTTTATAAAACTTAAAGTAATTACTTGGCTACCCCATCTTTTGAAGATCTAAGAGTCCTTTATAGAAAAACAGAAGGCAAAAGAGGACTCTGAAACTCTATATACCCCATAAATAGAAAATGGCTTTGAGAACAGCTCTTCCCATATTTTCTTAGATCAACTGGGAACCCAGAAGGAAACTCGCAGGTACAGAAAAGAATATTGCTACAGAACATATTGCTTTCTGATGAAACAACCTACTTCATAGAAAAAGAAATTATTGTAAGGCTTCCAACAAGCTCTAATCCTCAGGAGAAAACCTTTGTTCCTTTCCTAACAGTGGCAGCTGTCCAAGAGAACAATAAGATGCACATGTTAGCAATGGGTTAAGATAGAGTCATGTAAGTATGGCAATAATTCAGGGAACAAAACACTGGCAATATGAAGCTCTAAATGACATCATCTTTAACCTAAACCAAAAGAGTTTGCAATGAGTAAAGGAGAGAATGATGCCGCTCCTTATTCCTGAAAGAAAAGTCACCATGGCCCTATCTGTCACCCCGAGCACTTGAACTCCTCTGCCTTCTCTGGAGAGAATTATGGTTACAGACCAGCTCCCTGTGCCAGCACCATAAATTCTGACAAGGTTATGCACATCAGTAAATACTGTTTCTCATGGGGCAGGCAGACAGACAGTGCCTGAACTTGTTTACTTCAAAAGGCACTCTTCACAATAAAGAAAACAAGATAAAACACTTTCATGAAAAACAATGATATAGTAGAAACTCGTTTAACAAGGCAAGTTTAATGGGTAATGGGCATTTGATAATTTAATTTTAGCCTTTTGGTTTTTGCTACCTTGTACAGAAGGTATATTCTGCTGCGTACACCCCACCATTTGCTCAGCAGCACTGACACTTCTTCTGCCCTGGAAATATACTTTGAATTATACTGTTGTGTTAAAGGTAACTTTCACCATGTCTCCTGCAGGGATTAATATGAGAATTCACAGAAAGATCATCAACAACCTTTGCACCCATGCTGGAAGCAAACACCTATATCAACTGCTGCTGCTAAGTGGACAAATACATTGCAAGGTCTACATGGCGTCAGGGTTGATAAAAGTTTATAGAGCCAGGGGTTGCAAGCAAATGTTTTACTACCGTCATATGGTAGTAAATCAGATGGAAACATTTACTTTCTGTTATCTTCTGCAGAATTAGTCTAGAGCCTTGACTGCTCTAATACAAAGCCATCTCATGCTCCTCCTCTGGATACTCCATTGTCCCTTTCATCAATAAAAACAGCTGGGCACCTGCCCAGGGCTGAGGCAGCCCTGCCAAAGGACACAGCCACAGCTGGGCAGCGAGGTAAGAGAGCTGTCAGTGAGCCACAGTCACCACAGAAGTGCACACGTGAGGACTGACAAAGGGAGATGTGCCAGCTCTGCAGGCAGAGCATGACAGCACAGGGCTCAGGAGCTCGGTGGGAGGACAACAGCATGTTCAGTCAAATGCAAAGGGTGCAACAAACCCCAAGTCCAGTGTGGTTTCAAATCAGGTCAGGTAGAAACTGCCTCTGTGTTGCTGCTGCAGCTGCCTCTGCCCTCCCCGTGCTCCCGGCTGCCCCTCCCCAGCCCCTGGCAGATTCGCAGCTGCCTGAAGGCAAACACAGCTCCTGCTTGGGCATCCTCAGCAGTTCCACCAGCAGTCACAGGGAGTAGCACCCCAAATCCACTGAACTCTTCAGCAGCTCACAGTTTAATATCACTCAAAGTGGAGTACCTTTTTCCTCTGCTTGCCACTATTAGCACTGAAAAGTGCACACCATTCCCTATTCAGCTCAAACACTGTGCATCACCTTTTGAGACTTTTTCTGTTGATTGCCACTGACAGGAGTGCAAAGATTAGGCAGCCTTTTAATCTTTTACTAACCATGATTACCATCAGTGGAGTAAAAGAGCAATTGCTTGGCAGTGCAAGTGACAGTCAAGTAAAAGGTTCCCAGAGCAGAAAGTAGTCATACACCAACTTCCAGCCTGTTCAAATCCACAATGCCTCCCCTTGAAAACTGCAGAACTTATTGATAGCTCCCTGGAGGATTTTTTAGGACCCTTTATGACAAAGGCTCATATTTCTCATTAATAGCTTTCCTTAAAAAAGGAGAGGAAAGAGAAGATTTTCACACTTGAACACAATTCTTTTTGTCTTAAATATTTCAATATTTATACTTACCTGGAAGACTTTCATTTGTATTTGAACAGCTTATGAGACAATCTGAACAAAGCACTACTAATTTCCAGAAAACTGGAACATCTCACAAGTATTCAGCAGCTACCTGAAACACTTTCAGCATTGGAAAAGCTCCCACAGAGACAATTATGCAGCTCTGCCAGTATATGAGCTGAGATTATTTTGATTTAAGAATAAAAAAGTAATTAATTTCTCTATTACATAGGTATGGGGAATACTAATAGCACTGATGTTACAGCTCTGTTCAGACTGAAATTAGGCATATAATTTCAGATCATGGAATTCTAGTTAGCACCAATTCCTACATAAGTTCCAATGGTAAGGTTTCTATGTAGGTAAGTCCTTGCAGGCATCCTCCACAGTTCTGTATGGTCTTCATCAAAAAAGTAGCTGTCATGTGTCTTCAGTGTTCTTGATACACACAATTACTGAACTAAAACATCCTGACTGGGCTTCCACATGTTCACTCTAACCTCGCTGAGACAGTATGAGCATCACTGTCAGGACTGAAGAAAACTGTTTTGAACAGACATTTATAGATATCAAAGTCTGATTTACAAAGCTAGTTTAACCCATTAGCAAAAGGTAACCACTAAATAAAAATTACATAACTGTTATTGGCAACAGTCAAGTAGGTGAAGTCTAGATTAAAGTTTTAGTTATCTAATTAACATGCTCTGGCTCACCCACTTCATTCTCAGCCTTATGGGAGACATTACATGAGCTAAAATCAAAATGCCTTTTGAAGCAAACAGGCCTGAAGGGATGTGGTTTTGTAGTTGTTTTTTTTTGTTTGTTTGTTTTGTTTATTTATTTGTTTTTAATTGATTTTGTTTAAGTATTCATTAGAAGCATCTTGCTCATTTAGATGGGCACTTGTCATATTATAAATCTAAATAAACACCACAATTTCTAGTGAAAAAGAAAATTGGAGCTATTAATCTCAAAAGTAAATGTGACTACAGTATTTTTATTCCAGCAATCAAGAAATGTGGATGGTAAATATGTATTTGAGACAGAGACTTTTTCAGAGGTGAATGAACAACCTGACCATACATCTGGAAATGTGACATATCATAGTAGTAGAGAAGTCTTAAAATTAAATTCACTTATAAATTCTCACCTATTAATTCGGAATGATCACACAGATATAAGGGGGGGAGATCACATCATATCATTGGTGACATAGATTCTCTGGGATCTGACATTTGAAATAAAGGAAACTGAAAAGAAAAAGGAAATACAAAAATAGATATATCATACACTATGGAAAAGAAACAGGAAAGGAACAGAAATGATGAGGCAAGACTACTTACAAGAGCATGTAGTGGCAGGACAAAGGGGAATGGGTTCAAATTGAAAGAGGGTAGGTTTAGATCACATATTAGGACAAATTCCTGACAAATCAAAATATTCTTATCAAATAAAAGCACAATAGAAGTGCAAGATACTTATTTCTTTTTGAAATCTGGTTTTAACACTGGGTTATTTAATCTCACACCTTTCTAAAGTCATCAGAAATTCTGAGAGACATATATGTATGAGTAAGTGTACAGTGCACTTTTCAGTATGCAGATATTGCATACTGAATTGGTACTTCTTCCCAGCTCCTACAAACAGCTGCAAAGCTGAGGCATCACTGGCAATGACTGACTATTCTCATCTTTCACAAGAAAGAAAAAATTCCCTGCTGCTCCTGCTTATGTGAGCACCAGTTTCTTTCTCTTTCACCTACAAATTACTTTTGAAGAGCATCTTGGAGTGTTCATCAAAGAAAGAGATTAGATTTTTTTTTTTTTACTCTGAGCACATCTGGATAAACTTTATGATTAGTGTATTTGAAAACTACAACTTCATTTGCATAATATAAGCTGCATGAACCATAAAAATGGAACTTACAGTACTTTGTGAATTCTCCAGTGTTTTGGAAGATTAAGCACAGTGACAGTACATTCTTCATATAAGCACCAGTCAGGTTTTCTTCTATTTATATACAGGACTTAAGGACAGCAGCAACCACATCAGGTACAATACTAAAAAAGCATTAACGAAAGAAAGTTACCTCTTTGACTTTTAGGACATATAATAATACACACACCCAAAAGCAGTACAACCACATACAAACACTCTTTGAATGATAGAAATACATGGATTTGCTGCCATATGTTCTCAGCACCTTGGAACCAGGAGAAGCACAGAAGCTTTTGCTGTTGCTGAAATGTTTCCTTCTTCTATGCTACTTCCCATCTCCAAAATTGTTATAATAGCACGCACTTATGAAGGACATCTACTCAATCTAATGGCATTGTCAATCAGACTGGATGAATTAGGCAGCTGAGGACATACTGCCACATGCCATCCCTGGTCAATTTTACAGTCCAACAAACAGGTTACATCTTTTTCAGAGTTTTCTCATGGTGTGATTTTCAGCATATCCCTCTGGCTTCTAATTTCCATCTGCTCAGATCAGCTGCTGCTATAAAAGCAGGTCCACAGGGGAAGTCTCCATGCAAATGCCTATATAATTGCCATTCCTGGCAGTTACATAAAGTCTATCTATCTATCTGATAAGTCTACAGCCACAAAGATAACAGTAAAAATAAAGGAAAAAATAATCCAACTGGGAAAAAAAATTGAAAGATAGCAAAAATAAGTCACTAAATTTATAGTACATTCTGCTTTATTAATTTCTTATTTTATGGTTTGCCTCCCATGAAACTCATTTAGCAAGACCACAATCTGTCTCTTTTCAGGGTGAAATTTTACAGACCTAGAGATATCCAGTTTAGACCCATAGTTACCAATGTGAGACAAAAACTTCTGTTTTCAGCAATGGTGGTGTGAGAAAGCACAGCCAGTAAATTCAAGCTGAAAGGATGGCTAGTTGAGTGACAACCAAACAACATTTCAAGTAAACCTTTCCCTATGTCCATATACCAATGCAGAACATATTGTATAAAAATATTTTAGGAAGTCAAAATAGAAGCAAATCTTTATGCTATATATCTATTTTTCCTGTACCAATAAATTGTGCAGACATATATTAACATAAATATAAGATACTGCAGGCGTGAAATAAAATATGCAAAGCACCACTGAACAAAGCATTTGCAACTAGAACATCAGAGGGAAGACAGATAAAACCAGCAATTAGATATTGTGGAGATTTTCCTAAAATAGAGATTCAGGTCAAAGACTTTCAATAATGTGGTCATTTGTGTATCCAGACTGCTGGAATTTCAGCATTCAAATCAACCTGACTGCACAAGGTGTTTAGACATGGAAAAGCTGTAGGTCAAAAGAGAAATTCATATCCTTGAGATCTCTGGACAATAATCAAAAAGCTCAGGAAGATTATTCATGCTTATCCAGGAACACTCAATGTGATCTATAGCTGAAAGGGTGAATTCAATGTTATTTGATATCAAACCATTATATGAAGGCTCTGTAGGTTTCCTCAAATGGATATTTCAGGAGAAATACTGACTGTGTTCTGCCTCTGTCAGCAGGGTATGTACATTTAATTTTATTTTGCAGCAATTGCTGGCAGGTACAATGGTCATAGAATGTCCCTGTTCTTCCCTGCAAGGCTGTTTTTCCAGGATCCACTCCAGTGCCTTTTGAAACTACTCAGAAAGGTCCTTGTTCAACCCATAGAATGGTGAATCAGACCCTTGAACTGAAGCTAACTTGACATTGCCATTAGGCTTTCACCATAAAAGAAAATAAATTTTCCAGGCATTTCTGCTTCTGAACTCTTTAGCAGTGTATTCCATATCAACAGCTCAGAATCTTCACTATCCATCAGGTGGAGAGATAGTCCTTTAAGTGACTTTCCTGCTACCTGTCTTGCATGTATATTTGAGAAAAATACATAGTGAGGTAATGTTCTTCTGTCCTGGAATCTCATTTCAAAATTCAAGGAAACTCAACATAGCATTTAATAAAACAAACCATTGCTTGTATCCATACTAGTATGCGCAATGAATATAAAAGTGTGGGCAAAATTATTTTCACCAAAGCGTCTGCATTTATTACATCAAGAATTTACCCCAGGAATACTTGAATTTTACTGATCTCCATGTTCTTGTTGTGAGTAGAAACTTTGGACCTTGCAGGCAAGACGTACAATTGCTAGCAAGAGTAATCAAGGGCAGGTGTAGAGTGCCTTTGAGAGTATGATCTTCCCTTTCACTGGGAGTTCAGAAAATAAGAAAAGAACATTTGCAGCATGAAAAGTACTTAATGGTCTTTGTGCAAGAATCCGTCTGTGAAATCTAAGGCCCATCTTACAGAGGAAGTAAAGTTGGCTCTTTCTGGCCTTAAAATGTACAAAACTCCAGGAAGTCACACTGGAGACCCTCCTTACAGTCACTGAGTTTCAACCTGATTACAAGTTCTCCAGGAAAAGGATTTCTTGACTTTCTGTTGAAAAGCTCATCTCTGTGATAACTGACATTTAAATGTTCCCCAAAAGAAAGAGCAAGGACTTCTGTTTTCTGGCTGATGGTGTCAGTTTTGAACCCAGCTTTTCTGGTATGTCTGCACTGAAAAGGAAAGATAAGTTCAGAAGAAGCTTCTAGTACAGCAAGGCCACGATCTGTGCACTTTGTATCTCTATTGTGTGCATGTACGCTAGCAGTTTATTTTGAATAAGAAGTGTACTTTTAAAGTGACACTCCCAACAATCCCCATTTTACATACTTGGCTCACATCTCAGAGTAAGACTTTTGCATGCAGTAGATATCTTCTGGGTGAAATTAAACTGAAATACACATCAGGAGTGACACAACTAACCAAGGACCTGACTAGACTTAATGTAATACCTGATGAAAGACCATGCAGTGTATGTCAGGTGGACTCCATAGATCTATCCCCAAAGAGCTGGAATTTTTACAGAGTAGACAGGGTAATTCTGGGTACAAATTCTGTCACATGCAATCTGTAGGCCAGGAGCTTAGGACAGCTGCCTCTTGGACACAAGGTGATTCCCCTTCACCCTTGAAGCCCTCCACTGGTCTCTACAAGACCAAGTTTTCAGGACCTGTGCTACCCACCACCTGCCTAGATAGCACTAATGAATTCCTGCATCAAATATATTCTTGCTTCCATCTTCAATTACTTCCAAAGCTCAGATCATGGCCTACTCTGGGGTCTCTTGGGCAGACTTTGTAGATGGTATGGTTAGCTGATTATTACCACAGGCCTGGGCCCTAGGGTACATCACCGTGTCCCGCTGCCATAGGGAGGAGTAGGAGAGAAGATCCAGCAGGCAGGAATTGTGCAGCAAGATTGATTTATTTAATTATTTTACAAACTCTTTTATAGACTTTTTTCTTCATAGTCTGATTGGACAAAGGATCAGCCACCCCTTGGGGGTGATTGGCCAAAATCCTAAAACATCCATTGTCAAAATATTTTTCTACTATACCATAAACAAGACTTTTCAAGGTTGCAGGTGGCTTGGTTGTTTACATTGTCTGCTACCTCTTCTGTGAGAGAAAAGTCTCTCACGGACTTAGAAAATAGCAAGAAAATTCTTGCTAGCAGCATTTTTGTATCTACAGCTGATCTAGCGCACATTTCTACTTTGACGTATTTTGCTACAACCCCACACACTGAATAGCAGCTTTCTAGAGCCTGCTCATCTAAGCAAGCTGTATATTAAAAGGGTTAAGAAGAATGGAGAAAAGGCAGGTATATACACTGTCCAGTAAAGAGCAGAGCACAGGCTAGCTGAAGAAAACTGTGATTTTTTTTTTTATTTTAATGAACATTTGTTTTCAACTGCAATTAAACATTTATCATAAGTTTACTTATTTATCTGGATTGGACTCATACATACTGTGATATCTCTAAGTGGGCAGTAGCATCCAGACAGTACCACTTAGAAGTTTAGTTCTTTAATAACAGGATTCCTTTTAGGTTCATTTGTAATTGTTCAGAGACATTCTAAAACCTTACCAATTTTTATGTTATTACTGGATGGGGGAGAATCAAACTTTTTTTTTCTTTCTGTCTTTCCAACTAGGGAAGAGACAAATAAATGTCTTAAAATCTGTAAAACACAGGTGTGGCCTTAGCCCCCATGTTTAGTAATGTGAAATAGCAACTGATCTAATGCTAATCTCTCCATCAGATATTTAATCACAAAACTACAGAGCGCTTCCAGTGCCTCTCTGGAAGATAGTTATTCTTTGCTTTGCCTATGATTTCACCTCCTTTTATACATACAGTTCAAGCATGAGAAAGTAACAATTTTCTCCATGAACGTCTAAAAGTGCACTCAGCTTACCAGATAAATAAATCCTTTTCTGTTTACCCTTCACCTCCCAAACTAGTGTGCATGCATACAACTCCATGACTAGGAAGTGGTAACCTTGGACCTACCAATACCTCATATCAAGAGAAGAAAGGACAGGAGAATGCACCAAACAGCAAACACTGTGGTCTGATAGAAGTCTAATATTGTCTGAACTCCAGTCCCAAGGGCTCACAGTTAATGCATATCATGTAGCATTATTTAGCTCTTATTTTACATATGACCTGCTGATACCCCTTTTCCCTGGTGACACCAGACAGACACTGGCTCTGACCTTCCTTCTCCCCACACGTTTTCAAACATCTTCTCTTTGCTGAGGTCTTTATAAAAAAAATTTTTTTGGGGGTTTGTTTTTTTTTTTTATATCAGGACACAATTTTGGGGAAGGTCATTCCTTCCCTCACATGCAAGCAGCTTCTTAAACATCTTTATACCCTTCAAATGGACACGACATTTTTTTAATTTTACATTAGCTTTTTGTAGAGAAGCCTCTGCACATTTCCTTTTTCACACTAGGTGAAAAATGTCCCTAGGCATCTGAAGGTGAGGTAAAAAATTAATTCCTACCCACTCTGATTAACTTGTTTTGCAAAGCAGTTTTAGCAGATATCCCCTCTGGAAAAAAATGCTTAATTGCTTCCTGAAGGCAGAATGCCCATGACTAGTTCTTGACATTATTAGGGAAATATTTTACTGTGATTTTTCATGTTGTGCACACACTCTGTTACTTACAGAGAAACAAATCTCCATGCTCTTATTCATAATTTCCTGAAGTTTAATAATTAATATAGAAAGAAGCAGTCAATTGTCATTTAGCTGCATTTTCATGAGGTTCTTATGATGCCTTTTCTTGGTCTTAAAATTAAGAGTCAAACAGGGTTAGAAGGGGAAAAGGGATTTTACCCTGGTATTTATTTTAAGGATCCTTAGGTGCATACGTCCAGGTCGAATGCACCCCAGTGCACACCGCAATGCACACCCCACAAAAGATCTGGTATATCATTATAGGTCTTACCAATTAGCATATCTATCAAAGATTCCCCAATGAGAGGCTCGAGTGAGCCTCCCTTCCCCAGGAACCTTCCCCCAGACGGTTCTATCTCAGTTTACAAAATGTGTTCTGGAGAGGACCTTGGGGTCTGGGGCCTTCTGATCCCTAACTACAAAGCTTCTAAGATGTTTAGTCTCCTAGCTTGACAAACAAGTCCAAGAATGTAGGCAAAAAGCACTAAGAGTACAGAAGTTATAAAAAGGTATAAAAGGGGTATAAAAGAAAAGGCAAAAAATCATCATGGCCTCACTTAAGTAATAAAAACTGCATTCTGGTATGTTTGTCAATACCCCAACCATGCAGGCCTTCTATCTCCAGAAGATGAGAGATATTATACTCATGAAGAATGCCACATACTGTGTAATGCACATTTAGGGAAAAAAAAGCCCCACCAACTGATAGGGATTATACAATGTCAAGAGATTTCTAAGCACAGAGAGCAAAGAGGGAAGCATCAATAATAAGATTTCTCTTTCTAAAGTCCCTAACACCTGACCCACTTACTGTTCCTAACAAATGGCAAAGTCAGCTCAAGAAAAAAGACATCACCAGGTTTCTGTGACCTACTGAGCATATTGCTTCTGCAAGTAGGAGTTAAACAGCAAAACTCAACACTTCACTGAATGGCTTCAGATGTCACAACAAACTGCACTGGGCTTCACAGTAATTTTCTTCTCTTTCTGATTTAGAAACAGTCTATATATTTTTTTTCCATCCATACAAGAACAAAACGGGGTAAATTGCAACAACAGCAACAACAAAACCATCTTGCTGCTTTTAAGGTCAAAAGTAACTCCAGTTATCTTTTTAGACAGTGCCTAGGTAGAAGAACATGTTATGATCTAGTGGTTCATTAAACTGTGAACTAAACCCACTGGATATAACCAGTGGGATGTAGTCTACTCTGCACATTATATGTCATGTGCAGTAACTAGGTCATCTGCACTAACCATAGAACCACAGAATCATAAGAATGGTTGGGTTGGAAGGGAACTTAAAGATCATCTAGTTCCAGTCTCCCCTGCCACAGACAGGGATACCTTTCACTAGACCAGGTTGTTCAGAGAACTATTACCTAGTATTGGACCTGTATGGTTTTAAGCAAGTGTTTAAAGCAATGAAGATAAGTTTGTGCCAGATGTGTGCAGTGTGCTCGGGTGGCCAAGAAGGCCAATGACCTCCTGGTTTGTATCAGCAATAGTGTCGCCAGTAGGAATAACGAAGGGACTCTTCCCATGTGCTCAGCATTGGTGAGGCCACACCTCAAGTTCTGTGTCCAGTTCTGGGCCCCTCAATTCAGGAATGACATGGAGATGCTGGAGCATGTCCAGAGAATGGCAATGAAGCTGGTGAACAGTCTGGAGCACAGGTCTTAAGAGGAGCAGCTGAGGAAGCTGAGGTTGTTTAGCCTGGAGAAAAGGAAGCTCAGGGGGACCTTATTGTTCCCTACAACTGCCCAAAAGGAAGGTGTAGCCAGGTGGAGGTTGGTCTCCTCTCCCAGGTAACAAGTGACAGGACAAGAGGACACAGTCTCAAGCTGCACCAGGGAAGGTTTAGGTTGGATATTAGTAGGAATTTCTTCACAGAAGGCAGATCAGACATTGGAGTGGTCTGCCCAGGGAGGTGGTAGAGTCACCATCCCTGGAGGTGTTTAAGGAAAGACTGGATGTGGTACTTAGTGCCATGGTCTAGTTGACATGGTGGTGTTCAGTCACAGGTTGGACCTGTTGATCTCAGAGGTCTTTTCGAACTTAAATGATTCTGTGATTCTGTATTCTGGTCTCCCTCACATTCATAATGACAGATTACAAAATGTTGTTACTCTTAAGGAAAAAACACAGATCTGTGTCTGTGAAAAGATATCATTAAATCTGGTTTAAAGAGGCAACTATTATGTCAGGGGAAGATAAAACATCATTTTTGATTTGTCAAAATACAGAGCATGCATGTACTCACTAGCCTCCTTCTGCTCTGGTCCTTTCCAGCTGATGAAGCATTTTGATCCTCACCCTCCCTACTTTCATGTTTCACCACCTACTGTCAGATGGAAACCACAGCAGACAAGATGTGGATGACCTGTGTTAGACATAAAGCAGAAAGAGCCACCACACAAAAGGAGGAATCACACATCTTTATAAAAACTGGTGATAATGACAAAGATAGATTGGAGAAAAGATTATTCAGTTGGACTTAAGTGCCTTACTCAGTGAGAGAAGAGGCTTTCAACTCCCAGGATTTAGCTTGCTGCAGAACTTTTATAGAAAGATTTTACAGATTTTGCTTTTGGTTGGGTAACCAGGCTGTACCCATCAGCTTCATAGTCACAAATGCTGATCTGAAGCCAGGGTGTGGGGTAAGCACTCAACTTTTTCTCTGTTTCAGCCTGTTAGGGATTCAGCAGAAACAGCCAGTAATAAAGGAGTTGAATGTTGGATTCTATGCCTTGTATTAGAAGGTCATCCTTAGAAAAAGCATCCAAGCTATATAACTCATGTTGCAGAAAGATGATAACAACTCAGCATTTTGTATATGGTGTACATATCAAGGTGTTGACTGGGGAGGGCGTTGCTGCAGGAGTGGCCTCTGTGAGAAGACATCACGAGCTTCCCACACCATAGACAGACAGTTCCAGCTGGCTTCAAATTGGACCTGCCACTGGCAAAATGAGCCCATCAGGGATGCTAGTGGCACCTCTGTGATAGTGTGTTTAAGAAAAGACAAAAGAACACTGCACTGAGACTGTGACACAGGTGAGAATATGTGAGAGGAAAAGATCTATGGACATCAAGGTCAGTGAAGAAGGAGAGAGGAAGTGCCAGAGCAGAGATTCCCCTGCAGCTCTTGCATTAGACCACAGTGGCTTGCCTTGTCCTCCTGCACCCACCCCACAGAGAACCATGTTGAAGGAGATATCCACAGTGCAGTGCACTGAGAACCCTGCGTAGAACAGGTGGATATGCCCTGAAAGAAGTTGCAGACCATGGAGAGCCCATGCTGGATTAGGCTCCTGGCAGGAACTGTGGCCCCTAAGGCACTCATGCTGGAGCAGTTTCTTCTGCTTATGTCTGTTGCAGATAGGGCTCAGTACAATAATAACTTTTCTTGTGTTAGCCAGGCTAATACAAGTAATGAACCGTAACTGCAAAGTGGTGATTGTGTATGTATTTTTTTCCAGGGGGCAAAATAAGAGATACCTCTTTTCAAACATCTTGCCAATAAATAAATGAGGGAGGTGGTATCAATTGCCACAGATCAATTATACTTAATATTCTTCTGTAAATTAGCACTCCTCCGTGCTCCCTCCCTTTGCTTTTCATTTTATTCCAGAGAGGTTTCCGTAGAACTAGATCACGTACCCAGTTAAATTTCCAAAGTTGTAACTTCACAGTGGATTCTTTTTGTAAGTGAAACAAACAATGACGGGCACTTTTATTTGCAGCCCCTCAGACATAATGGTAATGGAGTTCTATAAAAGGATCTCTTGGAGAAAGGCATGTGAAAGTTCACCATTTTTCTCAGGTGGTGAACAGCTAGTTATGGACAGGAACATAAAGGCCTGGAACCAACTCTTTTGTCGCAATTATTAAAGGATCCGGGGCATGGATCATTGATAGAATTATGGGATCTATAGAAGAACTGTACAAGCAATAGGCCTGGAAGCAAAAGGCCTGTGTGTGAGAAAAAACTCTCCATGAGAAAATTCTTGTGTGAAGAAAACAAGCAGGGCTGGGAACAAAGAGGGAGTTTTGAAATGATGCAGCTGTCCTGATAAGCTGTGCTAACCGGGAGAGAAGGAGGGTAAACACTGAATTCTTTTAATCATAACATAGCTAGTAAAAGCTTGCCAATGTAAGTCCAATTAGGTAGAAGTAGAAATGCGCTTTGATAAGCTTTAAGCCACTTAGGAGTTAACAAGCTGCTATACTATATAAGTGCCTTTGGATTGCTAATAAACGGAGCTTTGCGCTTATCAACCAAATTGGTTTTGGACTGCTTTTCTCCCCCTGCCAGAGCCGGGCCTCTCTTCTTTTTACAATTCCAACACTCTTTTCTAGAACTTTTCCTACATAAAACCAGTACCACTCCAGACACTTTCTGGAGGTGAACAGCAGGCCCAACACTAGTCATCCATAGCCCCTTTCAGCTTGGCAATGCTCTCTTGTCACTGCTTATTTTTTCAAAAAGAGGGCTGATATAATTGGAGAGAGAACCTCAACAGCTTGAGAAAAGCAAGTATTATTTATTTTTCAGCAGTGTGCTTGATCCAAAACATCTACAGATGTAGAGGATAAACAAGGGGAAAGGAGCCAAGCATTTTTCACTTTTAAGTACAAGCTTAGACTACAAGAGACATCTGGTTTTATGAGATTTCTGGTCATAAAAGTTAATGTTTGAATACAAAATTGTCATGGTTTAACCCCAGCTGGCAACTAAGTTTCATACAGCCCCTTGCTCACACAGTCCTCCCAGCCCCAGCCAGTGACATGGGGAATGGAATACGAAAAATGCAAAACCTGTGGGTTGAGATAGGAAAAATGCAATAATACAATAACAATAGTAGCAGTAGTAGTAGTAGTATAGCCATGAAAAGGAAAAAAAGAGAGAGGAATAAAACCTAAGAGAAACAAGTGATGCATATTCAAGCTGCTCACCACTCACGGATGCCCAGCCCCAGCAGCAATAGGCTCCTCCTGAACATACTGAGCATGATGTTCTATGGTATGGAATATCCTTTCACTCAGTTCAGGTCAGCTGTCCTGGCTGTGTTCCCTCACAGCTTCTTGTGCACCTGCTCACTGGCAGAGATTGGGAAGCTGAAAAGTCCTTGACGTAAGGTAAGCGCCACTTAGCAACAACTAAAATGTTGTGTGTTATCAGCATTATTCTCATCCTAAATCAAAACCAGCACACTGTACCAGCTGCTAGGAAGAAAATTAACTCTACCCCAGCTTAAACCAAAACACGAGTTTTATGTGGAAAAGGAAGCAATGAGCAAATAGACTCAAATGAGCACACTCCCTCCTGTGCAGGCCTGTGCAAAGTAATAACAGCATGAAAAAATTCAGAAAATTGTCACCTTATTTTCTTAAGTGGTCCAGCTTATGTCATATGAGTGCCCTGACTTCCTAAAGCATGTCCTTCTGGCACTAGCAAGGCAAGAGACAAACCACGAACTCTTGCTTTGTCCAGATTACTCTTTCATATACCTCATCCTATGAAGAGGAATCAATGTTCTGATTGCCTGCTTTTCTACCAGTTACCACCCACCTGAAAACAGCAAGTTATATTTTTAGATAAAGAATATAAAGAAGTCAAAAATAGGCCTCAGATCCTCTACTTGATTCCAAGGAATGGGTATCATGGAAGTACTAAACCAGCCTAAAACATTCCTCGTTAAAGGGATGATTGAACTAGATGGAGTTTTTGCTTTGTTTACTAAGAAAGAACTTTTATCCTTCTTAGTAGGACAATGTGCAGTAACCAAAGTTCTTGGGTAAATCTCCCATTTCTGAAAATATTGCTATCAAATGTGAGCTTTTGTACCTCAATTTTCACCAAAAAAATTCAAACATATCATAGAATATTAGTAAGTGTTTAAAATACTGTGGGTGCAATAATGACTCTGTGGGAGGCTGAACTAATTAAACATGACATCATTCCAGAGCCTAATTAAAGTGAAATATTAAATTCATCTTTCATGTAAGAAAATGAGAAAGTGAACTGAGTTTAATGAAGAAGAAGCATTCTAAGAAATTATGACATCTACAAAATTGGTATAGCCTCTGTTAAGATCATTAAGTGAAAGAGGCCACTTACAGTATGGGCTCTCTTTTAAATGGTTGTTACATAATGCCTCACTGCATGATGGCCTTGGGAAATCTGGGTTCCAGTTTTCTGTAAATCACATTCAGCATCACCTAAGAAAACCACGTAAAAGCAGAAAATTTTATTTAACCCCATAAGCACTATCCATGAGTCCTCCACAATATCTCTCATTTATCCAATCACATCACAGCCCAAATCATGGCCTCCATGGTTTTAAGAAATACTTTTTAGCCAATCTATTTGCAACTGAAATCTTACATGATTGGCAGGATAAATGACAGAATTTGACTTTCAAATCAAGCTTTTCTCACCTTTTCACAGGATTTCACTAGCTCTTTAATGAAGGATAACCAAAAAAAGACAAAACTCATATAATCTCACTCCACTCCTTCTTCCCCTTGCCATTCATCCCCCACCTTTTAGTCCATTGTCCTTTGCCACCCATGCAGACTTGAACAACTCTTACCTTTCAACTATTCTAATCTGGCTGAATTTTCCCCTCATTTTATCTCATCTCACACTGTCATTCTTTTCCATCTCCCCTTACCCTTTGTTTTACAGCATAAACACAAACATTGATTCTTGATAGTCCTTACTAGATTCAGTTGCCATTGTGATGATCATGCCACGATCAAGTGGATGTCTTTAGTTCCTCCACACTGTTTCACTGATTACATGTGTTCCCTTCCACATGTTAAAGCTGATTTGTCTTGAACAGTGCCACACAGGGAGAACCTGGCCTGTTAATTTATGTACTCATCCCTTCCTGGATATCCCACCTTGTGATTGATGTGGGCTTGTCCAGTGATTGTGATTGAAAACTGATTGTGTCAGATGAGAGGACAGACAGAGTCAAGCCATTTCTTCCCAGCTGTATTCCAAGGATAAACCTCCTATTGGGTCATGTAACATGACTGGGAGAGAGACATGTCTAGACTGAATGCAGGAAAATAACGCATATATATAATTTCTCATGAAGAGGCCAGTAAAGTACACAGGGAATTAAAGTATTGACACCAGGAGAAGTGGATGGAAACTAGAAGAAATGACAAATTAGAGTAAAAGATGTATGATATATTGCACCATTACTTTAAAACTGGATGGAGGGGGATATTTTGACAGCATAAAGCAAGGAAGATGCCAGAGGTGGTATCTTCCTTAAGCCACTAAAGGTTGAACCTCTTTAGCATCATCAGTTAAAAGGAAGTGGAAGTGGCTAAAGAAGATGAAAGAAGCTGGAGAGAGAGATGTGGAAAGGGCATCTAAAATAGTAGAAATTATGTAAAGGAAGCATGAAAAGATGAGAAAAAAAACCAGCTTAATTTTTAAAAGTTTGAAAGTTCTATTAAAATTTCATTTTAAATTACATTTTTTTCTTGTTCATCCTGTAGCAATAAGCAGATGGTAGTGGACAAACATCAGGGATTTCAATTCATTTGTTTCTTGTCTGTTCTTACCTGCCCTTGACAAAGAGGTATTGTTGTTGTGACAGGTAAAAGCTCAAGAGTAAAGCAATATGCACAAATACATCACTGCTTAAGGCCATTTTTTTTGTTGTAGTGCTCCTGTGTTTATTGACCTTGCTCAGCAAGTCTTTGTCAATGTAAAGCAAAAAATGTGTCCATGCCGTGTGAGCTTTACAGTTGGAAACAGAGGACAATCCTGAATTTGATGATTTTTTTCTGAGAAAATACAGAAGGAGTCAAGATTTAACTGACATGCACAACACAAAGGGGAACCTGAGAGTGACTCAGATGTAGTAAAAAGTTCTGCTCTACCTTTTGAAAGGAGATTTACTTGACTATTCCTCATCCAATATATTTAACGAACTTTATATTCTCTTTTTGGAAACAACACTGATAAATTTTATCTCTGTATGCTTTTATAAATAATTTTTTTCATTGGTGTGTACACAAATACTTTTCTTTAAAGGTGTGATTCACAGAGAGATTTCTCCTTTTTCCAACCTTCCCCATTCCCCGGGGTTTTCTCAGCGTATAATGCAATATATGTTCACGTAAGTTAGTGTATGCCAGATCAGCCTGATAAATCTGTAATAACTATCTTTTTGGAGGTAGATGATATTTGGAAAGAGTGCATAAATTGTATTTTATTAAGCTGTTTAGCTATGGGTTTATTTGAGAAATTATTTAATTAAGTGCAGTGGGATTTGCACAAGAGTTGTAAAGTGAGTAGCAAACTGAGGGATGGGAGGAAGCTCTTCTTAGTCATTAAGGCCTTAGAAGTGAGAGAGGTAACTCAGAGTTTCTTGGATATCACTAATGGAACTGATTTAATTTTCTGTTTTCATGGGTTGGGACAAAAAGTAGGAAGGTGTTGCTGGTGATTGAAAGTTAGTAGGTCCAATTGATGGAAAAGATTTGTTTGTTGGACAGGAAGAAAGGACGAGTCCAGGCTGTGGCATTTCAAATACCAAAATGCAATAGCCAGAATGCAAGTCTGTCTATCAGGACCTAAGGCAAGAATTTATGCTAGAATAAATGAGTTTATCAGCTGGAAATAACCATGAAAAGGAAAGACTGCTGCACTGGCTAATTGTAGAATAAATACCAAGAAAACTATAAGACACTTTTGATAAGACATCATTTTTCATGGAACAGATTTTCTGTTTTCTGGAAGCTCAAAAGCAGTGTGAGATTTACAAGAGGGATCAGGACTTTGCATGAAATATCATGCTCCCAAAAATAGCCTATGTAGTGTCTGAGAGGTACTGTTTTGATGTATCCCATTACAACAAATGACAAGGTACAATACAATTGGAAAAAAACATCTCTAGTGCTAGAGGTAAAGTCCCCTGAAGTAAATGGAAAGATTTGCATTATCTTCAGTGTGCTTTAGTTACAAAATATAAAATGCAAGGGTCATTTTAATACATATTTTCTGCATACAATTAGGTTGTTTTGATGGAAATTTAAGAGAGAAAAAGCTAGGAGGAATAAAGAGAGTAGCTGTAATGTAGGCATCCTGATAATCTAACCATGCCACAAATTACTGAGCCAAGTACAACAGCCAGTGCTAGTCCAACAGATTACTCAGTCTCTGGGTAAAATTCATTAACCTTTAAGTACCAGTGAGCTAAATCCTTCTTTACAAGAGTCTACTTCACTGTGACAGCTTTAAGCTTTTCACAGTCCTCACACAGGGGAGGAGAGAGAGAGCTGAAAGCCTAATATGCCTCTCTCCACTGCTAAAATGTATGTCGTGTGTTATTAACTTGCAAATTTTGACAATAAAATAAACAAGAGAGTGGAGGTCATTACAAGGTTTTGTTGTATTTTTGCTATAATTTGTTACCGTACAACAGTGTTTTTGCAAACAAAAGATGGGTTGCCACAGCTATCCATGTGTCACCATTTTACAAAGAAACTGCTATTTTATTTCTTACAGTTGATTTTTTGTTTGGAAAAGTTATATTTGAGGAATTTGAAAACTGCTTAAACAGAAAAGCTTATGTTGGGAGTAGGAAGTGTGATTTTGGAGAGGAAAACCCAGGTTAAGGTAAATGTTCCTTTTTACTCTGAATGAAAAAAATAATGAAGATTCAGAAAGCAAAGTGGCTAAAGCTGAACTGCAGAACAGAGCAGACACAAAGATTAAGGCAACATCCACCATATTCCTAGAATCTCCTTTTGGAGAGCACTGCAGTAGGCCCAACCTGGAATGGCAAAATGTACTGAAGAACTGGAGCCCTAAATCTTATCCAGAAGATTTCCCAGGAAACAAGGGAAATCAGGAAACATATGTTTCTTTGTACTTTGCTAAAGGATTGCTACACTGTTGAAATATTGAACTAGAAGGATGCTTCTGTGTCATTGAGACAACCTATGAAAAGTGTGGTTCTATTTTAGGAAGTAGAGACAAGCATCATGCAAATGGTTTGTAGGAGATTGCTGGCACTTTTTTTAATCTGCCAGGTAAATATCAAACAGATTAGAATAAATTAGGATTTTATTAAAAAGATGACCAAATACAAAAATTGCATAAATCAAGCCACTACATAAGTTCTAGAAGCAGTCTTTTTTTTTTTTTTTTTCATAGCAGAAAGCAAGGTCATAAGTTAGAGACATGATGAATATGTCCAAGTCATCAAGCAATGGATGTTCAAAGCAGGCAATCAAACTAATCAAATTGAACTATAGATGAGCAAATTACTCTGTCATCTTAAATCAGGAAAATTTACAGAGTAGTCAGATTTTTCCTGAGATACTTAGCTAATGTTTAAAATAATATAGTACTTTTTCTTTCTACCAAAGGACAAAATGATCTGTAGGATATGACTGTCTGTGGGAGAGAATCTACTTTGATCTCAGATTCTTGCAAGAACAAACTGACTAAACATACCATGTCTGAAGTTTGGCTCTCCTTCAGAAAGTATAGCAAAACTTATAAAAAAATCTGATTTATCATGTTTTCCTCCAGTTTCGTTAGTACAATTTATTTTGTCTCATCCCTTCTAATGGTAATACACAAACTTTTCAAAGACTGTGTAAAGGTGAAACAGTTAAAACTTACACACCAGCAGCTTCTGAACAACATCAATTTAACTCCAAAAAATTTACAGGCTAACAAGAGGGCAACTGGAATTTACTTTTAGGAAATCAATAAAAATTAGCAGTTCCAATACCAACAGCCACACCTTATGCACATAAACAAAATTAGAAGTAAAGCTTATACTGCTTCACCTTTGTGGGAAGGGCTGACAGTTCAGACATTTTGAGAACAAGTAACGTGGAAGAAAATGGCTATCAAAGCTCTCATTAGTCTGGTGTAATATAAAATTCTTGCTTATTTATTGTCTTTGGCAATTAACACACTAAATCCAAAAGAATTTTACTTTTTTTTTTAATGGCTCCTCTAGGGTAAACACACTGCAGCTGGAAAACACAACGTAAGAGATCAGTAACACTGGGACAAAGAAAACAGGGGTGAGTTCCACAGTCTCAGCTGATCTCTTCAATGTGCTATGGCAATTTGAAGAACAGGGTAAGTAGACCTATCTTGGAGATTTTCCTAACAGCTGTGAGGAACTGGTCTCCATATCCTACTGAGATACAGAGCTTTTTGGGAACATCAGACCCATTGAGCAGACATCTTTATACCTTATCAGGGAGAAAGCCAACAGCATGGAGTAGTCATGTCATGGAAGCACAATTAACTGTTCAACCAGTTCTTGGACCTTGCCCTGATTCTAGCAGAAAAGTTTTAAAAAGGCCATTTTCTAGCAGCACCAAATTTTGTGTGGAACACAGAAACTGAATGCTCACTTTGAGGGATTTTTACACATTGATTCACACATCACCTTGTGTGCTGAGGCAATTACCATCTGATTTGCCATGCTGGATCTTAATCTGTGTTTTGGCAGGATGTAGCAAGACAAAGTCTGTGACAATTAAATGAGATGGCTTTTGGCTTCTGCACAGAGGCAGAAAACAAGCCAAATGCACCCCGCCCCAAGATGTGAACTCCTGTCTAAGCTAGTGCCTCAAGGACATTAAGCATACAAAGTATGCCTGTGGTATCAGAAGGTCCAATTTTAAAGAAACCCTTCCTCACGAAACAAGGATCTCAATCCCTACCCAGTGTCCTCCATCCGATTCTCATTGGGAGTCCAAGAAAACCTGCAAGGCTGTGCAGTGCTGGGTTCACAACTTTGCATTAGGGATCCCTTACTGTCACCTTTGTGCACCTAGAATTTCTGTAATTTTTTTTCTATAAAAGTCTAGGAAACACACCATAAATCCCCTGAGAATTAAGAAGCACAACACCAGCTCTTCCAAAGACTCTCATGTAATAGAGAGATTACTCATGTGCATGCAGAACTCACACCTGCCCTATGTCCAGACAGACCTGAACTCCCCAGGAGTAAATCTCCCATGAACAAATACCGCATGACAGGTGTGTCATCACCAGCACCTTTTGGCAGTGCAAATGGCTGCAGCCACCCTGACCCCTGAGGAGCCAACAAGCTGTGGTGGTCAGGCATCAAGGTTTAATGCCTCGCTCGTTAGGGTGAGAGCCCATAATCCCCCAGTTCAGTTATCTGCATACTTCTGTATGGTTGGTTAATGTTTTCCCCTCCCTATTTTATGTATAATTCTATGTATATTCAGTTCCCTTAATTTGATAAGCATAAACTCCAGAAAGTTCTGTTGTACTCAACACCCCATTGGCTCCTTCCCTAAGTCCTTCTTTGGTGTTATTTCCATTGGTTCCCTTGCTCTCAACCCCACCTCTTCTCAAGTATCCCATTGGCTGTATCCCTTATCCCCGCCTTTCCCATCCCCACTATACAATCCCTGGACACCCTCAGATCTTTGGCCCTGCATCTCCTCCCCCCATCATTTCACCTCAATAAACCTTCTGTGTGGAACCTCTACGGAGGGTCCCCTCTCTCCCTTCTTCGCCTCTGCGTGCGCGCCTTCCCATCAGCTCAGGGACGGCTCCCTCGGGTGAGGAGCGCAGCCCCGTCTGCCGGCGCTTCTGTGTGTGGCTGTGCCTGCCCTAGTGCAGTGGGGTTGTGGCTACACCTCCGGCCTCTCTTTGAGCTAGCACACAAAATTCGACAGCAGCTGTTCTGACAGGAACAGGAGAAAAAGCAGCAAATATTTGGCTGCATTCCCTTCTGCCAGCAGTTTCTCAAGCATATGGAATGCCAACAGAACTCCAGCTCAGTGTTAACAGGAAGGAGGAAAGGAATAACAAAGGAATAAGTTACCCTAATTACAGTAAGTCTATGATGGCCTTATAGAGGAGATGGAAATCTCTTGGTATTGCTGGAAAGAAAATTGCCAGGAGAACACCATCAGAGGGGTAAAAATAATCCACAAAGCAGATTTCTCATCACAGCAATAGAGTAAATGTTGAAAGTCAGTTTGCAGTTATCTATGCCTGACCCATAAAAACAAAATAAAAAATTAGATGACTTTTGCTGTAACTACCTTACACTATAAAGGGGTTGTAGAGGTAGGTCTCAGGGTCCTGCTTTTCAGTGACTAGAGAGATCGGGACTATGATCTACAGCAGGAAGTATGCTGTAAAGACGTGCTCCCTTCTCAAATGCATGAGAATTTGCTTTTTCTAAATTACTGTGGCTTTAGTGAGCCAAAGCTCAGCCAGGTGAAATAGACTAATAGATGCATATGCTTCACCTAAGTGACTATAGCTCTTAGCAAGCAAAGACTCTGCCAGGTGAAAGGAGCAGATAGAGGCAATACCAATAAAGCTTTACCGAAAGTCTTTTATTTTTACTCTGTAAAATGGCTTTTCTAAAATGTGCAAAATAAACAAAAATCCTGGGTTGTTTGCTGCAGTAGATGAGTTTATTTTATATGTTCAGGACAAGCAGAATAATTCATTCATGGCTTTACTTTTTGTGGATCAGCCAGCTGTTCTCTGCTTGAGCCAATAAAAATGTTGCTCACGTGTCCAAGAAAAGCAGCAAATGCAATATGAAAAAACATTTAAAACAAGTACCTACTAAAAGTAGGTTTCTTAGTCTCTTGGAAATTCCATTAAACTGGGATTTGAATGTCAGGTTAATAAAGATATACAAATTCAAATCTGCATTTTAACTGAAAACCTCAGCATTTTTCAACACTTAAAGAACAATGGATTATGCTTGTATGTATTCTGTTAAATGTAGATGTAGCCATGAGGAAAATTTCTGGGGCAGAGATTACAAAAAAAGACTTTACTGATTAGTTTATGACTCAAAGATACATATTTCACATTTTATCATCACGACGTCTACCTCAGCATTTGGAAATCATCTGACAACATAAAACTTAATGACAAAATAAATTTAATCCCTTTTACTGTTAATTTTTCTTCCAGCTGCACCAACTCCACATAGCCATCAAGGGAAGATCTCCATTAGCTCCAAAGTCAGTGTTGCTTTAGAAAATAATGCTCTAAACCTTCTGTGATGCTTTCCAACCACCTCACTTCAGAAGAGCTTGATGAAAGATATATCACACTAGCTGATCTCTGGCCCTAGTTCCAACTCATGCAGTTATAGAATTAGCACATCAAAAAGCTTCTGGAGAGGAGTTCAGTATCCTGAGGAGCCGTAGAACACCTACCTGTTGAAGGAACAGATTCTTCATTAAGGGTACATTCCAGGTCTCTCCTCCTTTTTACCAATATTAGCAGCAATATAGGCTTTCCCACTGACATTTGCTATTTTTACTTTAAGGTACTGCATATGTCTACTTTAACTATTATAATGAAAGCCAACGCTTTCCCCTCTGCTTGATGTTTAGATTGCACTTGGCCCTTTTGCATTTCTAGTCTTGGGAAAGCACCTCAATAATCTTCCTCAACTTCCTGGGGTTTTTTTTGGTTTTGGTTTTGTTTTTTTTATCCCCTTGCCCTTCTTCACCAAAGATATCTATCAGTAGTAAAATGACACGTTGTTGGGACCCAGCCTTGGATCTTTCTTCTTCAGTTGTAACGGATCTCCAATTGTAACTTCTTTTCTTTACATGCACAACATTAACTATGTGGACACAAATCATTTACAGCCCTTTCAGAGGCTCATCTACATCTCCAAGTCCCCTCTGTAAATCCCCAGACCATGAGACATGGAACTACCTCCATTTCTTACAGTGAAAGGGACTGGGCTCATTTCAGTATTAACCTGGAGATTTCCATTGGTGGAAATCATGAATTATGTACCTCCTCAAGACATTAACAAATTAAACTAAACTAAAAGTTTGATGCTGGCACATTGTGTTAGTAGAGTGTAAGGCATCAGCCACCCAAAGAAGATTCAAAGTATATCCAAACCCAATACAGTTGAATCCAAATATCAAAAATTTCTCTTGGGATCTTCAAAAATCCCTTAAAAAACAAAATGTCATTTCATCCTCCTTTGAAAGACTATATTTTTTAACTGATAGTTTCAGAGGTTTTGAAATACAGCTTCAGCTGTTGGCCAGAACACCCTCTCTCTCCCTGTTTTCTGGATTAAAATATTTGAAATATATGCATGGTATTACAGGAACACTGAGCATCTCAGCTTTCTTCTGTGAGAAACTGGACTCTTCTTCACAAAAAAAAACCCAAAACCAACCCAACAAATTTAGGGGCTTACCTTAACAATTCTTGTTAGTTGTTTCACTTATGCCTACCAAAGAACAAAACATACAACTAATACTCAGTTTTAGTTAACCATAATACTGAAAGTCAGCAGACTCTTCTAAGACACTTCTAATGTGTTAATTTTTCCACTCTTTATTTCCCTATCAGGATGTTTCCTATTTTATTTCAATCTTCTGGAAAAAAAATGATGCAATGCTGACTTGGCTTCTGAAGGAGGGGATCTCATACATCCTGTGTCTAAATGACTCTTACAGAAGGATATCAGGCAAGAAAGCTGTTGCAGAAAATGAAATAGTGGATATTGATTATGACATTCATGAAAAATGTTGATATGTCATATGCAAAAAATGAGTATAAATTAACATCTTCCTGTCATGAAGATGACAGATACCTGTTATAAAATACTTGCATGGTCTTTTATTTCAGGCTCGTCAACCTGCTCAAATGTCATTCAGTTAAAAAGAAAAAAAAAGCTAACAGACAAATGACAGTCTTTTCCATCTACCCAATCCTATGCTATAAAATTTTTCAACACGGAGCGTTCATCCACAAAGGGGAGGCAGATGATTAAAGAAGTCATGTGGCTTGCCTGCACAAAGTGTTATACTACATACCAGATTTGGGGTCAAGAAGAATTCTTCTCCCAAAGACTGATGGAGACAGTAAAAGTCTTCACTTCCCTCTGGAGAAAAGAGTCGAGCACAGTCAGTCTGAAGAGCCCAATCTCAGCCTATCATCAATACCATGGACTTTGAGGTGACCAAGTGGTCATGGGTGTTGGGTGCTGTGACTGCTGTTAGCAAACTGCTAGTGTTGTGACTGCTTGCTAAGTCGTTACCACTAAGCTATGGATAACTCCTCAATTTAGGCAAAGTAGGTACAGGCAAAGAAGAGCAGAGGGGACACAGAGAGGAAGCATTTGGTGAAATTGAAGAAAACCAGATCAGCTGTTTCTGCTGTTACCAGAGAAGGGATGTAGAAAAAGTACCTTTAATCTCCTCATCCTGTTGCAGCTCCTGATGGAACAAGCTCACGTCCTTCCAGCTCTCCCCAGTTAGACAAATTTAATGATGCAGCTTATGGAGAAGTGAACAGGATTGTCAAATTGCACCTCCAGCCATCACAGGGAAACAGAAAGGTCTGTAGAATATTTTCATCTCACAGCCCAAATGAACTGAGGGTCACACGTGCTTTCCACCAGCCTAGGAGACATTTACTAGCAGAATCCTCAATTTTATTGTGCTGGAAGAGGTGAATATAAATATTGAGATCAGTGGCACTGAGTCCCAATAGCAGTGATCTGTTGAGGGAAGCTCCTACACAGCTGTCGGAAGTGGTTCATGCCGTGCCTGCCAGAGGAAAGCACCTCCAAGGATCTTTAGTTAAAACTGAGGGCTTAAAATAATTTTTGTTGTATTACAAACAAAATTTGTAATGTAAATTACAAATTTACATTAGTGTAAATGCAGTGTACTGAAGTACACTCACAAAATTGGGAAGACATGGGTTATTTTTTCTGATAAGTATTGAATGGATAATGCCTAGCATAGCTTTCCATTTTAATTCTAATTAGATGTATGAAGGGTTGCCCAGATCCCCAGGCAGCCTGGGATCATGAGGATCCGCTGAGAGCTTGAGTCAGACCAACTTGGTGTTCTGTGAGTCTCCAGGCTTCCTACTCTTGACACTGCAGTTCTCATAGCTCCCCCTAGAACACATCTAATGGGAAAAACCCAAAACTGTACAGAGCTCATGCTAACAGATGCAGAGGGACTAGTTGTTGTTTCTGGACATATGTTTGATTATTGCTTTGTCCGTGAATCTTATAAACCTCAATTACCACTCAGAAAGAGATGTCTCTTCTAATCAAATCATCTCTTAAATAGCCTGGACCCATTCCAATCACAACCACTTTTTTTCCGTTTTGTGGGATGACTAAATTGTTCTTCCAAGTCTTCCAGCTAACCTTTCAATTGAAAACAAGAAAATCTAGGCAAAAGAAAGCTTCCACATTTCACTAAGTCTTAAAATATATTCTTAGTCAGAATGCAAATGCTATACATAAAGACTTTGGGGACAACTCTGAATTTTGATTGAATGACTGTGTTTAAACCCTCCCTTAATGTAAAGAAAAACTAAGAGCACAAGAGTGCTCACAGTGCTTACTTTAATGTTTTTCTTGAAAAAGCTTCTCTATTTGCATATACAACCACATCCTTTAGACTGCAAATTAGTGTATAAAAATACTTCAAGAACCTTACTTTGAATCTCAAACAAAAAAAATGTTACTTCCTTTAACAGGAACTGGTTTTGTGAAATTAGATAGACACTGCTGTGACAAAAGACTTTAGCCAGTTCTCTTTGTACAAAAAAGCCTTAGGGAGTTCAATTAGATCACTGCAGAGAGTGGGATACATGCATAAGAAATCTACATCTGAGCTTATTACTCCAGGCTCCCTTTACTTTACAGTTGAGCAAAATAGGTAGATTAGGGTCATAATTCATCTGTCACTGAAGGTGGTGGCTCAAATAGACTGGATGAATGATGGTTTAAAAGTGTCTATAGCTCTTCATCGTATCTAAAGGGAGCCTGGGGTCACCAACTCAGAGGTAAATTTCTACACTGCAGATAACAAAATCAGATGAGCTGGAGTGCACCCTACATGCAGGAGGGAAACTAAACTGAAAACCATCCAGTTTCTTTCTTTTCAAAGCCAAGCCCTGCAGCCAGACATCATTTTTGCAATGAGGTAAAGGTGTCGTATTGGGGCGTGAATATGGCTGTATTGTTTGTAGCAGCAGGCAGAGTTTGACAGCTGTGACATTCCCTTCAAAATGTGACCGTGTGCTTTGCCTCCCGTTGCTCGATCCAGCTGCCATGGCATTCATGAATGAGATCCCTGGGCAGCAGCCAGCAGAGCCATGTCCCTGTGCTGTGCACATCCTGACCATCACTGCTCAGTGGCCACTGGTAGTAAAATGATGTTTGTCCACTTGGAACACTACTGCTTTTTTTTCCTCATGAGAACAGTCCCTGGCATCAGGTTGTTTATAAGAACTTGTGTGTTTTTTCATCTAAGGCTGGTCATTTTAGTGGGCTGCCAGAAGGTTCAAATTTAATCCTCACTTAATGTCATAAATGGAAGATGTGCACATAGCCTCGTTTTCTACAAAAAATCTCAGGCTGAGCAGAAGAATAAAGAAAGAGAGACAGTGTAAAAATCAGGAAGTTATAAAGGTTTCCTCTAAATTTGCTTTACTTTCCCCTTAAATAACATTCCCTTGCAGACAAAACTGAAGATTTAAATTTTAATTTAATAACATATTTACAAAGCTGTTTGGTTTTTTATTCTAAAGCAGTTAGTAAGAGGAAGGTGTATATTTGCAAATACTGTTCTGAAAAGAACTTTCTTTGAAATATTATTTCACTAAGTGTAATGTTTTCTGGGAGTTGCCTTAATAGTTAAGTTTCAAAGTTTAGTAAGATGTCATACATTGAATACATTTTGAATAAGAGCTTTACTATACCATGTGGTAGCAGTAGTCAGAGCTGATGCAAAACAGCAAAAAAAGCATCATACTCAAGAAAATCTCTCTAGCTTTATGAAGAAAGGAGATTTTCCTGAAGCAGCCAAAATGTTCCCAAGATGCTTCTCACTACATTTTTCATATATATGAAAACAGAAGAGCCTTTTTAGTCTTTAGCTATCCTGCTTACAAATAGACTGGTTCTGCTTTATGCTAAAATCATGTTGCGTTTCTAGGATACTCTTTTCAGTCCCATTTACATTGTAAGTTAACTAAAACCCTTGAGTAAACAATTAGGGGTAGTTTTTATGAACATGTTGATCCACAGCTCTAAATACTATCAGCACATTCATTAGTTAGCAATTGATACATAATATTTGCAATTCCATGTTGTGTTAGTGGAATGTGGATGATCACCTGCTTTGTGTTTGCCTTCTCTTAAACAGAAAGGAGAGAGGAAAAGGACAGGAAGAAGTTTGAATTTTCAGTTTCTTGCATGGAGGTAAAGGAACCGATAAGTAGCATGTAAGAAACTGATACTTCTTTCCCCATCTGAACTCACTAGGGTAATATGGCTTTAGATACTTTATAAAATTTCTTGATGTGGCAAGGAAGACTAAGTAAATTTAGTCTTCTCTTGTTGTAGCCAGGAAAATTGCATTCACAGTGTAACATGCCCTCTAAGGAATACAGGTTATTTTTTATCTGGGTCTTTCTGCATCTGGGTATGTTCAAAACTTCAAGGAGCATTAACCTCCAATGAGTGATTTTTTTCCTGATCATTGAAAACAGAGAATAGACAGAGGAATCTTCCTTCATTCATATGAAGGTTCCTTCCAACCTCAATTATTTAATGACTGAATCTGAATTAAATGAAAGTTCTAAAAAAAAAAAAAAAAATAGAAATGAAACCCAGAGGAAAGCCAAATGCATCATTTACATTAAAGTAAATAATTTTAAAATTTTTCTTTGGATGTGGTGTATGTTCAGTTTTAGAGTGGAAAAACAAAAAAGTAACTGCTGAAGTCAAAATTAGGGCTTAATCCAATATTGTATCTGGTAGGAAAAGTGAAACCAGATGTTGTAAGAGCATACGTTACTCATTGGCCACATCAACCATTCTCCACTGTCATTTTCAAAATAAAAATATCTTCTCTGAGAAATTCAGTAGTTTAGCTGTTCATGGAAGGCTGCTTACACTCCTGATGAAGACCCAAATACTTCAGGTTTCAGGACAAAACTTTGCTGGATACCGAAGGGTGTACCATTAGACACATAATGTTTGCCAAGCTGGGCACCACTTTCATTCCCAATGGTATTTAAAATTAAGAAAAGAGCATCACAATTGAATTTATACAGTAACAAACATATTTTATCCTTACGTGTGCTCAGAAGACATCTAAGTTTTTGAAAAGACAGAATTTGAAAAGGATGGGTTTGAAAGTATGATCGTGCTTTACCTGCTTTTGAGCAACAACTCACTGTTTACAAAACTGGCTTTTCACCAGCCCTCAGTTGCCTCTTGTAGGTTAACAACTTAAAAGGCAAGTAAGTTGTTAAAAGGATCTGGATTTTTGGCAATTCAGTGAGTTAGAAAATACATTAATATAGTTCAAGGAAATAAAGCAGACTTATGGAGAAGGCGGATTTCAGAGAATCTCATGTATTTAACAACGCTGATGAAATTCCACTGAAAACAGTATAGATAAAACCACATTCAGTGTTGGTAAAGACAAAGGAACCCGAATGAGGAATAAATGGACCTAACTACCTGAACAGGATGGTAGGCTTGAAATCACCTGTCATTACTAAGGAAGAGATTTTGGAGCCATTGAAGACAGGTCTCTGAAAATACCCTTTTTGTATCTGTGGTGGCAAAGAATAAACAGAACCATTGAAATTACTAGACAGAAAGAGATGGCAAAGTAAATATTAAGTGTTACTGTCTGTTAAGGACATCCCTGTCTCTTGATTCCTAGATGGAGTTCTGGTCTCCTGTTTCAAAAGAGATGCAACATAACGAGAAAAAAAGTGAAAAATTAGATCAAAGGTCAAAAGAGATGGCATGAAGAGAGATTAAATTAACTAGGGTTTTTAAGGCGGTAAAAGAAATAACCACAGGTGGGAATATGGTAGAGGTATTATAAAATAATGAGTAGATGAAGAAGAAATACTAGTCAGATCATCACAATGTCAGTACAAAGTGATCTCAAATTAAATTATCAAACTGCCCATGGCAGGAGGTTGGAGCAAGGTGATCTTTAAGGTCCCTTTCAACTCAAACCATTCTGTGATTCTGTAACTACAGGTGTAAAACTGAGCTTACTTAAGCTGTAGAACCATAGGTTGCAGGAGGCTGTGGAGACCAGAATGCTAATGTAATTAGATCTAGAGAAGAAAAGTTATGTACTATTAAATAGAAATTACTACCCTTGGTTTGGGAACTCCCTACACCAGGAGCAGAATTTGAGATCTTTTGCTCTGAGCCTGCTGTCTGGCCCAGGCACTTGCTGCTATTCATGGTTTTAGAAACCTTCCTGAGGCTAGATGACATTATAGCTGTTTTACAAATTAAGTTTAGCTGTGGAGACTTTCTTCCCGTAGGGTTTTTTCCATGGAAAGCACGGAAATCCCACTTTCCTACTGTTTCTGTGAGTGCATTAAACCCTGGGCTTTATAGGAGATTCCAAGGGTAAGAAGTTGTTTATTTACTTATTCTTCCATTTTTGTGAAGCTACATAGGAGGCAAAAGTTGCAAACATGCTCCTTCCCTCAGTGTTTCAGTGCAGGTATCACTGAAATCTGCATGTTGCAGTGCCTAGTACTGGGATTTACTTTTTCCATAAGAGCATATGTCATATTTCACTCCCAAATCAAACTCATGAGTTCTGCCCCCAGAACCAGCACCTACTTTTTAGCACTGCTGGACATTACAACACCAAGAAGTGCTTGGCAAATACAGAACAAAGATTTTTCTCCCAACCACTCAGTTTCAGTGCATTACAAATGGTACAGGCAGGGTGAGGGGCGTATGATAGATCAGAGGACACAAGGTCAAATCCCAGCACTTCTTTTTGTAATATTTGTCCCATGATCCACTTGAGCAGCTCTGATCTTGTCTTATCAAAGCATATGGAACTAGAAAGGGGAAAAATATAGGAGAACTCCTGAGAGCAAAATGGTGAAATTGGGATGGCACAAAAGGGTCTGAAGAAACATGAAAACAAGTGCAGTCATCAAGGGACAAAAAAAGGAAGAGCTCTCTTTTCAGCACAGCCTTGCTGTGAGATGAGCCCTGAAATACGCCATATTTAGAAAAACAAGAACTGGGTTAAGAATTGTGTTCCAAGTCTGAAAGATCACCTGCTGCAAGAAGGACCTGGCTGTCTGACATTTTCACAAGCTTTTAAAAGAGATAAAGGTAGGAAGATGGAAGTCAAAACCGGACACTATGAGTGGTGCCTGCTTCTTGTATCTTTGTCTCATTTAAAGTTATGTATATACCCAAGTACATGAATGCTGAATAAACTGATCTGTGTGGAAGGTCACGTGTCACAATATTACCAAGTGCTGCGATGCAGAAAAACAAATCTTGCATGTAGGTACACAGAGAAACAATTGCTTCAATATCTCTGTAGAGTAGAAACAGCAGTTATCCCACATCCTTTTCTGTTTCAGACTCCTGGAGACTAGAAGTCTGACTTTTCTAACCTAGTACACTCTTTAGATGCCTGCTTGGCCTGAACACCCAATGCTGTCATCAAGGGTATGGTTAAATAAATGGAGAAGGCTGACAAATTAATCATTGGGACCAGTATTCACCACTTGCCATATTAATACATTTTTAAATCATACATTCCCTATAGACTCTTGGGGACAGGAACAAGGCAAGGATATTTGGACACAAGACCAATAGATTTATATCAGTTTGCTCCTTGTTCCCCTTGCACTGTGCTCCAAGAAGTGGCCATGGAAGCAGCCAGTCACAACGCTCTTTCACAGCCATTCATAACCGCAGAGGAAAACTTAATTGCTGCTCCAGGAGCACCAGAGCAAGGCGTTTATCTGTATGCTCAGTATATTAAACCAAATTTCATGTGATTTCTGCCCATATACTAGAAAATACTACTGAGTTGATGTTACAAGCACAGCTCTAGCCCTCTCAAACTGCTGCTTGCTAATAGAGCCAAAAGAGAAGAATGGATACTCTGCCTGTATTTATAAGGGTTGCCAGTGCGATAAACTTGACTGAATAGAATCATTGATTGCTGGAGCTGTATGCAAACATTTCCTCCTTCAGTCCACTCAGTTTCTAATTCTGCTGCTCAAAAGGCAGAGCTACACATTTGCTTGCCCAGCAGGGCATGGAGAGGCTGTGCTGGGAGTGCACTCCTACAGGCAGCAATGCGGGCAGCACTGGCAGCAGGGCAGCTACAAACCACCTGGTCTGGCAGCCAGGCTCCACCAAGTGTTGTTGGCATGAAAAAGGAATCTACAGAGCCAGAAAACAGCACAGCTGAAGGAGTTTGAACATTTATGAATGTATCAGGAGCATGTGGGAATAGAGGAAAGAGAAAGAAATAAAAAAAAAAAAAAAACCACCAACAAAACTGGTACAAAAATAAAGCAAAATACTTCATTCGGGCTCAGCTTGACTACCTTGTGAGATCCACCTTTCATGTTGCATCTAGCCAGGAAGCTGAGAAAAAATGGGGAGATACATTTGCAGAGAACTAGGAGGCAAGTCCAGAACAAAAACACACAACACTAATGGCCTCTGGGAAAAAGAAACAGAAAACAACCTTTCTTTTTTTTCCCTTCAAAGACTGTTTGACAAACAGTTACATACCATGATTTAAAAAAAAAATAAAATGTTAAAATAACCTTGATGCCTTAAGGTTGAATAGAAAACTCAAAACACCCCACAAAATAAAACTCTTGAGGAGTACGAGATCAAAGCTCAAGCATTGCGCCCTCTGACTCAAAAGCAAAGGCTTAGGCCTTGCTTCCCCACAGTCCAGGTAGATCCTATCTCTGGGGCCAATCTCTAAACTACATGAAGGAAAGATACCACCACTCTGACCGTGGAGGCCTTTCCACAACCACTCCCAAGTACACTGGCCACTCTGCATAGGGTGGAACGCCTCACAGCAGTATGGTTGCATGTAGGATATTTCATCCTGTTGCCAAGAAACAGCCAGTCCCACGGAATGTTTTGATTTTCCTGACCGGAGTGTTCAGGTCTTTTGTACGCATGTCAAATGCCAGCTTGTAAGAAAAGAAAGATAAGAGTGTTCTTCAAAACAAGAATGCATTCACCTTGCAAATGTGGCCTAAAATTTCCTGTATGTTTGTAGAGGTTTCATTTGCTGAAAGGCTGAAACCACCCACCTCTTGTTGTAAATGTGCTATTAGCATAATAGGTATTAAAATCTTCTATGACCACACTGAATTTCTAGTTGTCTATCCACACAGAGATCATGCTGGGTCAGAAAGACAAGGAAGAATTAAAAGTTGCCCAAGCATCAAACAGGACCTGAAGCAGACACAACAGATAAGTTAAACACTACATACACATTACTCAATCAACAGAAAGAAATTCCAGTTGAAGGACCAAACATAACGTTTTTGTTTCCTAGTGTAAATGAAGTGGTTTTATCTGGATTGTCTCTTAGGAGAAAGGGTAGCCGAAGCAAAATTTACTATGCTATCCATTGAAGCAACATCCATGAGTGAAAATAAATCATCTTTGGTAATCATTGTGAGTCTTTCTGAAGCATTTCTCATCTTGTGTAAAGATTTTGCTGAAATGCTGAACAACATGAGCCTAAAATGAGCTATTTACTGTGAAATATCCATCAACATCAATAAGCTCAAATGTTAAAGGAGAACAGTGAAATATTCAGAGCCCAGTCCAAGGGTGAGTAAGGGAGATAAGGTTAAGCAGGGGATGGTCAGATGCTGCATGGTTATAACATGAGCATACAAACAGGATGGATCTTGTTTACAACTTTTAGTGTGAGGGTGGAAGGCAATATCCAATGTAGTTTGATCTCTGTGTCTTGTTTTGATCAACAAGTAAAGCAAAATTTGGAAACTGCACAGCTATTTATTGGATCTCGGGGTGTGGTTTGGTGTAATACCCAGTCACATTGCCAGGATGAGCTTCTTGCTGACAGTAAACATCTCCGTCTTTCTTTCCTAATTGAGACTGTGGTCTTCGTTGGCATACCCAAGTTCACTCAGACATCTCAATATAACTGGCTTATCTGCACAAGGAACACTGAGCCCATGAGGATGTTAAGGAATTTTTCAGCACTGATTATGTAAAGTGCTGCTGTGGTTTCCGTTGTACAATGCACTCCTGTAACTTTTCTACCCCTTCTTTCAGGAGGAAGGAGTTGGAAAGGCAGCCTTAGTGGCTGCCCTTCCCACGGCCAGAGACCTGAGTCCTAGCTCATAAGAGGGCACAGTGTTTGTAGTGACCAGAAAGGCAGGAGGGGAAGAATAAAAAGTTTTAATTCAGCTTCATTTCCCACCTCCTCAGTGAGCTATGAAAGATTTTACTCATAAACCATGCCTTCAAGCAGACAGCTTACATCTCACAAGAGGTGAATGAACAGGTCCTGCCATCAGCAGACCAGGACAAGTCCACAGGTCTAAACAGACTTGAATTTTGGTGGTCACTACTACCACAATACCTTTGCAGTCACACATGACAAAGAGCTGTAGGTCCAATGAAGCTGGCTGGAAGGTGCAATAAAAGACAAAGGACTGTGGAAAAGGGGGATGTTGGAGTGATGAGCCTTAAACACCAGTACACTTCAGTACAGATTTGCCCATCACCAATGCAAAACAAAGCACGGCATGAAAAATACTCTTAATTTGAAAGCTGAACGGCATTTAGGGGAAAAGTGGAAGGTAATGGTCCTCCACAGTTCTTCCCTATAGTTGCACATGTAACATCCTGGGCACCAACTCTTCTACCTGAGGGTTCAAGGAACAAACAGCTTATTTCTCCTTTATTCTTAATTTGCTGATGGCTCTCTTTATCCTTGATTGCCTTTGCCATTTGAGGTTCTGTGACTCTGTGTCAACAGTTTCTCTTGGTCTGCTGTAGATTGCTTCCAAACCTAAGCAAATTTTTATACAATCCTTGGTTTACTTCTTCCAAAGTATCTTTTTAGTGTATTGAGACATTTTAGATCCCTTAGGGATTTGATACAATGTGGCTTTCAGTTGCATATTATTTTGATGCTTTTGAACATCAGTAGAATATTAAAGAAGATACATAACTTTTGAAGTCAAGTAGGGCTTGGAGGTGGAATTTTTGTATAGCTGAAAGCAGCTCTTGCGGGTGCAAGTTAAAAATTTCTTGAACAAAAACTGTATTATGACTTTAGGCACAGAATATTCTGTATCTCTGTTAAAAGCAACATTGTAATTAAAAATTAGTACTTTCTTTAGCATCAGACTTCCACATTTTAATTTATTTTAAGTAAAGGAGGTAACCACCACTATCAACAAAGGGTAGTCATTAAGTGATTAAGATTCCTGTCCTCATCCCTGTTAATCTCAGAGAGCTCTTCAACACTACACATATGTTCAATTCCTATTCATTTATAAACACTGGTTGGGTTACATGAAACACTTTCGTTCCATCTAGAGAAAGGAGCACTTGTGATTTAATGTATTTGTTCTTTACATTAACTATTATACAGCTCTGGTTGCACTGATGGCTGCTCTAAGCAGAGGTATGTGACACCTTGACATCCATTTTATGCTTCCAGATAAGTAGAAGCCAGAGCAGTGCTATTTCTAGATATACATGTGTGTCCTGCCTTGACGAGTGAAAGTAATTTACAGGCTTTTGAATGTTGTGAGTATTAGTACAGTCATTACAGAAGGATCTTCTTTGTAGTAGGAAATAAAATGCACATCATACAGGCTGGCTAGGTTCTCTTAGAAATTGCTTCTGTAATGGTTATTTACAACTTAGCCACACTGCATGAAGATAAGCACTTTAAACTGTGTCCATTGGAGAAACACACAAGATATGGTGTGAGGAAAAATAAACATGGCTAAGGGTATTCTATTCCTTGTTGTCTCGTTTCTGTGTCTGTATTATGTAAATCTCAGTTCAGTTACAGAACTTCAAATGGGAAAAAATTAGACATATTATTGAGCTAGGGCTGTATTCTTATTTTTAGTAAATGAAACAAACAATCCTCAACTTGAATGGACCTGGTTACAGTACTCATTGCTGGTCTGAGAATCTGACACAATGAACAACACAGAAAAGCTTTTTGAAATATCACCTAAGCCTTGTTTGTATCTGCAGAGATCAAAACATTTAACTAAACCAGGTTTTGTCCCATTTCCCTCACTCCCTTTAGTACAACTAAATGTACTGCTCCTCTCTTACAGATATCTGAGCGACTTGAAAGCTGCCCATTAGGTCATGTTCAATACCAGCAGTTTAAAACCCACCAGGTCTGGTCTCTGTGTCTAGCATGTCTAACTAGCTGGCTCTTTGTGGCTTTCTACTGCAAGCAGCAACTTAGCCAGGATTCCTGAGTTTTCAGAGTCTGTCAGACTCTCCTAGGCACTCTTGGTTAGAACAGGGGCAGAGGGGAAAGAAGGACTTTCTGCTCTTTCAGCCCTGCTTCTCACAACTTTTCTCTGCAGTTAAGTTCCCTCAGCTGCAGGTCCTCTGTCTTCAGCAGTCAGTCAAACACAGCTCTAGCCAGCCTCAGGGACTTAGCACCCCCAGCCCAGGTGCCACCTCTTTAGAAAGAAAGAAAAGAATTTTCCTGATTTATTTGGGATAAACATAGAATTTATTTTCATTTAGATTTCAAATTTATAAGATGCTGAGTTTGTCAGTGCCTGGGTCCATGCACCAAAGTCCAGACTGCAGTACCACAGGCTTTACAGCCAGAATGGGTCATTGTTAACAGGCTCTATATACCAAGTATCTCTACATTCAGAATAACAAAGTTAAACATGATAAGAGTTTTCCTTATGCAGAATCATCACCCTTGCCTAATTTCTGCACCTCTCCTCTAATGACAACCTTTTTGACATTACAAAACTCTGACACAAACTATTTCCCTTTCATTAACATAGGATTGTAAGAAGAAAACTTCAGTGAGTTGAAGCTGAATTACAGCTGCCCAGTCACTGACTTGTACACAAGACAGGTATGTCTTGAAATCCATCTTCCTATTAGCACTGATGCTGCAATTACAGGAAGAAGCAAAGTGGCCCCACCACTGCAAGCTCTCAAGCACTCTGCTCTCAGTACTGTTTTATTGCTGAAACCACTCCATCCTGGTTTTGGCTGATGTAGAGTTAATTTTCTTTGCAGCATCTGGTATGGGGCTGTGTTTGGATTTGTGCTGAACACAGAGTTGATAATGTGGAGTTGTTTTTGTAATTGCTGAGCAATTACACAGAGCCAAGGCCTTTTTGCCATGCTGGCAAGGGAATTGAGGGTGCATGAGAGGTTGGGAGGAGACACAGCCAGGACAGATGACCCAGAGTGACCACAGGGATATTCCAGACCATATGACATCATGCTCAGTATATCAAGTGGGGGGAAGAAGTAGGAATGGGGGGAGCATTTGGAGTCATGGTGTTTGTTCTCCCAAGTAATCATTAGAGATGATGGGGCCCAGCTCTCCTGGCTGAATACCTGCCTGCCCATTAGAAGCAGTGAATTAATTCCTTGTTTTGCTTTACTTGTGTGCATGGCTTTTGCTTTCCCTATTAAAGTGTCTTTCTCTCAACCCATGTGTTCTCCATCTTTTACACTTCTGATTCTCTCCCCAGTCCTACTGGTGGGGGAGTGAGTGAGCAGCTGTGTGGGGTTTGGTTGCTGTCTGAGGTGAAACCACAACACACTCTCAAGCTAGAATTGAGCTGCAGTAAATAAATCCCCAGTTTCGGCAGATGTTGGTTAGGTTTGTATTTTAATTCTTGGGTGTGTGCATAATTTCGTCTGCCAATTTCATCATTGCCTCCACCTGGGTTCTAACAAATGCTCTATTATACCCAAGACTATCTTTTCTGTAATACACAGGCCAACTTTTAAAACTTAGATGTCTGATATTTGCCCCAGATCTGTATTTAGGGTCTCATAAAGCTTCTACTCACTTCACATCATATCAGTTCACTCTTAAACGGTAAAATTAGCTGAAGTCACCTTTTAGTTCCTATTTTGTTCTTTTATCAGAAGTATTAAATTTATCTTTATCAAAACTATCAAAACTCTTTGATAGTAGAAGAAAAACAGTAACTTATAGTAATTGGTTTGGTCTCCCTCCCTGGTTCAGCTGTCTTGGTTTGCACACTGTGAGCCTTCGACCCTCTCTACTTGCTCCTTTCCTATCTGTGTTTGTTACTGTAGCTGCTGTTCCTCACTTTAGGTAAACAGTGCAAGAGTGCCTTACGCTGCTACAGACCTTCACTAAATCTTGTGAAGATCTTCTTGCAAATTGCTTAAGAGCATTTTGCAAATAAATCCTCCCAGACTGTAGTGTTTGTTGCAGCCCAGAAACTGAAAATCATACTGAATATTATGTCTGCTTTTTAAATGTCAGTGTATTGGAAGGAGTTTGTCATCTCTAGCACCACTCTATGATATTATACATAGCTTTGATGCTAAAAGTTGTTCTCTTAGCGAAGACTTTACCATTATGTATTTAATCTAGCTTGTATCAAACCATTCTCTCCCTAGATGATCAAAACTTTAGAGGTAACTAAATCACCTCAAATATTTGCCAAGAGCAGTTAAATCTGTGATGACTCACTAAGGCATGATAGAAAAAAATTCCAGTTTTTCTGGGGGAAACTACTTTGGCTTATCTAGGTCACAATATTTTCTTCAGCTTAAAGGTGTGTTTACTTTTCTGTTTGAAGAAACAAGCCAGCTTAGTTCAGAGGAAGAACATACCAGGGACTACTTTCCACTCCATAGGAGAATGCTCTCTAGCCAGCAGAGACAGGCCAATTCTTTTCACTTACAAAAATGTCATCTACTTGTTATTTCTCCATAAAATTCAGTTCCAAAAGTATGAAAAAGATTTGCAAATACCATTTATAAGTCAAAACCACTGAAGCATCAAATTATACCAGACTCATAAAAGTAGAAGCCTTTTGTAAGATCAAATGCTATGCAAATTCTGCTTTGCAGCTCAGGTATATCACATCAGGAGGACCACAAGAATACAGTCTTCAAATTAGGAAAAAAGTTTAAGTGTATGTACCATTTTCTGTTCTTATTACAATCATGCATATACATTAAAAGATTCTTCTATTTTCAACTGTCTGCAGCAGCAGTACAAGAAATCAAAATTATTTTGCCTATCAACATTTATTAAAGATAGTTAGGAAGACACAGGACTGATTTAGCCTTTTCAATATCCATCCTATAATTTTTGCTAGCTGGCATCCTGCCCCTACCTCACAGCCCAGAAGCTGAAACCACAAGTGTTAAGAAGTCAATTGAGTTGTGGAAGAGCTTTGAAAAGGCCACTTACAGTACATTCAGCTCCTGCCTTTCACAGCTTGCATGTGGGCCTGAAAGCACCTTTCCATGCCAAAGACAGTGAGCACAAATCCAGAATGGGTATGCCTACGCTGTGGTTTGGAATCAGACAAAAACTTATTCTGCCCACGCTCTGAGGTAGTAGGACAGGAGCCAACTCTCATCTGTAAATTGCATGGACAGATTTGCGTAGCAGGATGGCCCTGTGTTTGAACTAACATGTCCCTCTGAGGCACAGATGGAACACACAGAAGTGAAACGTTTCGCTGCACTCTCCATCGAGCTGAAATATTATTCTCAGGCAGTGCAACCTCACGAAATGTCATCCCCAGGAAATGCCTTGAAAAAGAGAGGGTGGAAGCATAATCAAAATCCCTTCTGTCACCCTCCTCCCCTTCACAGAAAGATTTCCAGCTACTTCATTAATAATACAGACTCTTCAGTAAGGTATCAGAAACTCCAGCCATAACTGAACCAGTTCATAGAACATCAAAACTTATTCTGTTTGCCTTTGCATCTCAGCACAGAAGAATGTTTCAAAGCAGGGAATACATGCTTGAACTCTGGCTCCACACAATAGGCGAGTAGGAGGAACAGAGAGAAAACCTGGGAGGAAAAGGTTTACAACGTTTCCAGAAAAGAACAGTTCCAGTCAAGATATTTGCAAGGATAATGTTGCCTTTTTCCAAACATCAATTTGAGAAAGCACATTCAAGTGTTCTCTCTGCTTACAGTATGCAAGATTTTGGTGGTTTTCCACCAGTTTTATCAAAGTAAAGAATGATCACTTCTTTCTGAGCTTTATATTTACTCCAGAGTAGAGGTGAACTTGCTGGTCATACATAGGCTGATTAGAAGGCAGAACACACAAGAAAGATAATCAAAACCCCATAGATGGAATTTTAAACAGAAGGCTGCCTCTTACTATATTTTGTCTTTAACACCAAGCCTTCTACATCTCAAAGAACCTGGCATTTCTTAAGCCAACTGCATCATTATAGCAGCCTCACACCAAGCAGCAACTTTTGAGATTGGCTTTTTCATCCTCCTCTGTCAGATTCTGTTTGCCTCTGAGTCTTTCCATCTTCCTGCGGGGAGAAATGCTGTGCACATGAAGGTAGCTGGAGCAGAGGGTGTAAGATCTTTTCTCCATCCCAGATAACAGAATCAGTGGTTATTTCAAAGGTTTTATTTTCACCTGTGGGAGCTGTTTCCTTTGAACTTCTCACTTGCTCTGGACAAGTTTAAACTGAAAAAAGCAAACTCCACTTCAGGTGTGAAGACTTTAAATTGTTATCTGTGCTTTTTATTAAAAAAAAATATGGCATTCTGGCAGAACAAGTAGAAATATTCACTAAATACTTTATCCTGGCAAAACAAGTAGAAATATTCACTAAATACTTTATCCTGAAAGAAAAAAAGTCCATCTTATTCCAAATTCTAGTGATGATGTATGATTTTAAAATGTCATCAGAAATCCTTGTAAATGCAGTTCAAACACCATTTGGGGACAGAGAGGTTAAAAAGCATGCAAAGATTTCTTACTGCATGGACTGATTTCATTCACACACAATCAATTCACCCTCTTTCCTGCCTTAGACCTTAGCCAAAGGCAGCAGATAGAGCTAGTGAACTCTCTTTATTACCATCACTGGAAGCAGGATTAATATTGGTTTCTGCCAGATATGCTGGGTGTCCTGGGGTGATGCTATGAAGCCGCTTTATTCCTTAACCGTCCGCTCAATGCCCAAGGACGCTGTGCCTTTGGGATGGGCCCGGGGGGCAGGGCCGGAGCCACGGGCCCGAGTGTGGGGCCGTTTAACAGCTCAGCCCAAGGGCTCGGGGGCTCGGGGACTCGGTGGAGCTCACGAGGGAGCGTGCCAGCAGCGCTGTGTTGATCTTGGGGTTTCTTTTGTGTTCCAGCTAGCGGGAGAAAGGTTCTGTTGGTTTTTTTCTTGTTCTTTTCCCCTTCCCTTGCCTCACTGCCTCCCTTCCCTCCTCCCCAGTCCAGGGAGCCCACAGGGTAGCCCCAGCGGGCCCATGGGGTGGCCCCAGCTGGTCCGAGCCCGAGTGTCTTTTCCCTTTCTGGGAATTTGTTGTATTTTGAGGATTTTTTTTTTCCCCTGTTCTATCCTGTTTTGTTTGGTGTTAATAAACAGTTTATTTTTTCCACTTTCACTTGCTGTGACCCACTTGTCTTATTGGTGGAGGAAAAGGGGAGGCCCTTTTCCCTTCAGAGTAGACACTCACTCCGGAGTGTTTCGTCCTGAAGTTTTGTCTCCAAAATCAAGACATAAATTTGGCACCCAGCTTAAGGGGCACATGAAAGTGGAAAAAAACCAATATTTTGGTTTGAAGCATTTTGTATTGAGGTACAGCAGTAAGACTATGCTGTTTGATTTAATAATTTTTCTGTGGAACTTAGCCATAAGTACATGTCCACAGCTATGGGCAGTCAGGTCCCTGGCTTACACCTTTTATAAGTCAGGAATAAGAATCAGGACTGCCATTTTAATATTCCTGGTATTAGTGATTTCTTGAAGTTTGGCTGAAGTAATGGAAACCATTGAGAATGTGTATGTCATGTTGTTTTCCCATTCTGGCCTTGGTAGTTTTCTTTTGGAATGTATTAGCAATTACACCCAGTTTGTTAGGGGAAAAGCAGGGGATGATAATTCCCAGCCCTTCATCCCCTCCTTCCCCTTCAGATCTGGCACGTCACCTTTTGAAAGCATCCAGTTTCCCCTGGATGTCAAGGATACCACCTTCTTTTTATGTTATCTAGCAGGGTTCCTCTACGTAGTCTCCAGCTTGTCTAAAACAAGGGCTGAGATTTCCAAAGGGGTTGCCCAGACACCTGCCCCAGCTGTGGAAAATCCTAAGTGGTGTGGGGTATGGGAGGACATAGGCCAGACCCTGAAGCAGTTTCCTGACCTAGTAGCCTGGAACTTCCCCCCTGAACAAATTCAGAATCCAGCTGAGGTGGGGAAGCATCTGAAGGAAAACTGAATAACAACACTGATGAAAAGAAAAGCTCATTGCCATGTGCTGGGTCCTGGCTAATGCTTACCACACGCTGTTAGATACTCTAGGCCAGAAGATACAGCCAGAGGGGCAGGAGAATAAGCCAGCATACACCCCAATCACTCCAGCTGCAGCTAAAGCAGATGGGGAGCCTAAACCAATAACAATTGCCCCTGTCCAGAGAAAGAAACACAAGGCCAAATCCATTCGCCCAGTGGATGATGATGGGCAGCCAGGACCTTCACAGCCAGCAGAGGAGCTGGAACCTGAAATCATCAGAGTCCCGGTTCATAGAAAGCCTTCATACCCTGAGAAAAGATTACACCCGAGGGCCTGATGAAACCATATTGAGTTGGATGGTCCGAATCTGGGATGCTGCAGGCAATGGTACAATTCTGGATGGCACTGAAGCGAGGCATTTGGGGTCCCTGTCACGTGATCCAAGTATCAACCAAGAGATGACAAGGGGTCCTTAAGCTCTCAGCCTCTGGACATGGCTCTTAAGAAGTGTGAAGGAAAGATACCTGTGCCGAGAAGATCTCTAGCTGCAGCTAAACCCCTGGAAGACCATGGAACAAGGGATTCAATGCCTGAGAGAACTGGCAGTGATAGAGATCATATTCTCAGGTGACCAAGCAATTAGGAGCCCTGACATCGTAAAATGCACACCAGTGATGTGGCTGAAACTTGCACGACATGTACCACCAGAATGCACCCCTGCTTTAGCAATGATGACATGGAATGACGGGGATGAGACAGTGAGTCCTATGGTGAAGAGGCTCCGAGCGTATGCAGACGCTGTGCACGGCCCAACACAAGCAAGAATCGCAGCTGTGGAAAAGAGTCTGTCAGAGACCATACAGAAGATGGAAGATAGGATGGACAAGACTCACCAGAAACTCAGGAAGGAGCTGAAAGAGCGCCTTCTCCAAATCGCATCCGTGCAGACCAGAGGCCCTGCTACCAGAAGCAGACGTCCCACAGCTAGGGAGAGAGGGTGCACCCCAAGAGATGAACTATGGTTCTTCCTGTATGACAGTGGGGAAGAATGAGGAGGTGGGATGGAAAACCAACTTCTGTCCTGCAGCACGGGTGCATGAATTGAAGAATGGTAATGCTGAGAGAGGGAGTTCCACCAGAAAGGAAGTAGCTCAAGTTTTGAATGATAACCATGACTAGAGGGGCCCTGCCTCTAGCCAGGGAGAGGCCAGGGAAAATCGCGTCTTTTTTGGACAGTATGGGTCTGATGGCTTGGCACATCAGAACCACAGGAATATGAAGCCTTGGTTGACACGGGCACGCAGCGCACCTTGATTCCATTGAGACACATCAGGGCAGAACTGTTTTCTATTTCTGGAGTAACAGGTAGATTGCAGTAGTTGACACTGCTTGAAGCCAATGTGAGCCTAACTGGAAAACAGTGGAAGAAACATCCTATTGTGACTGGCCCAGGGGCCCCATGTATTCTGGGCATAGACTTCCCACGGAGTGGGTATTTCAAAGACCCGAAGGGACTCAGGTGGGCCTCTGGAATAGCTGCTGTGGAGGCAGAGGTCATTAGGCAATTGAACACCTTGCCTGGGCTGACTGAGACTCCTTCTGCAGTCGGGCTCCTGAAGGTAGAAGAGCAGCAAGTGCCATTTGCCACCTCGACAGTGCACCGCCGGCACTACCGAGCAAATAGAGATGCTGTGATTCCCATCCACACGATGATTTGTGAGCTGGAGAGCCAAGGGGTGATCAGCAAAACCCACTCAGCCTTCAACAGCCCCATCTGGCCTGTGTGCAAATTGGAGGGAGAATGGAGATTGACAGTGGACTGTCATGGCTTGAATTGAGCACTGCCATACCAGACATGCTGGAGCTCCAGTATGAGCTGGAGTCCAAAGCAGTGAAGTGGTTTGCCACTACTGACATTGCTAATGCATTTTTATCCATTCCTCTGGCAGCAGAGTGCTGGCCTCAGTTTGCCTTCACCTGGAGGGGCATGCAGTACCCCTGGAACCGACTGCCCCAGGGGTGGAAGCACAGTCCCACTATTTGTCATCCAGATTGCACTGGAAAAGGGTAAGGCGCCAGAGCATCTGCAGTACATTGATGACATCATTGTGTGGGGGAACACAACATTGGAGGTATTTGGGAAAGGAGAGAAGATCATCCAGATTCTCCTGGAAGCCGGCTTTGCCATCAAAAAGAGCAAAGTCAAGGGACCTGCCCGAGAGATCCAGTTCCTGGGAGTGAAATGGCAAGACAGACGATGCCAGATTCCCACTGAGGTCATCAATAAAATCACCACGATGTCTCCACCGACTAACAAGAAGGAAACACAAGCTTTCCTAGGTGCCATAGGCTTTTGGAGGATGCACATTCCGGAATACAGTCAATTTGTGAGCCTTCTCTACGTGGTTACCTGTAAGAAGAACAATTTCCACTGGGGCCCTGAACAGCAGCAAGCCTTCACCCAGATCAAGCAGGAAATCACTAACGCCGTAGCCCTTGGCCCAGTCAGGACAGGATCCGAAATGAAGAACGTGCTCTACTCTGCAGCCAGGAGCCTTTGGCAGAAGGTGTCTGGTGAGACTCGAGACCAACCACTGGGATTCTGGAGTCGAAACTACAGAGGGTCTGAAGCCAACTACACTCCAACAGAGAAGGAAATCCTGGTAGCCTATGAAGGAATCCAAGCTGCCTTGGAGGCCATTGGCACTGAAACACAACTGCTCCTGACACCCCGACTACTGGTGGTGGGGTTGATGTTTAAAGGAAAGGTTCCCTCTACCCACCATGCCACTGATGCCACATGGAGCAAGTGGATTGCCCTCATAACACAGCGTGCCCGTATTGGAAACCCGAATCACCCTGGGATCTTAGAAATAATCACGAATTGGCCTGAAGGTGAAAACTTCGATCTCACTCATGAAGAGGAACAAGAACAAGTGACACGTGCTGAAGAAGCTCCACCGTACAACCAACTGCCATCAGAAGACACACGCTACACTCTTTTCACTGACGGTTCCTGTCGCATCGTAGGAGTGAACCAGAAGTGGAAAGCAGCTGTATGGGGGTCCCACATGACGGGTTTCAGAAGCCACTGAGGGAGAAGGTGGATTGAGCCAACTTGCTGAACTCAAAGCCATCCAGTTGGTTCTAGACATTGCTGAAAGAGAGAAGTGGCCAAAGCTCTACCTTTACACCAATTTGTGGATGGTAGCCAGTGCTCTGTGGGGGTGGCTGGAAAGGTGGAAAAAGGCCAACTGGCAGCGTAAGGGAAAACCAGTCTGGGCTGCTGAGAAGTGGAAAGGTATTGCCACTTGGGTAGAGAAGCTACCTGTGAAAGTCTGCCACGTAGATGCCCATGTCCCCAAGAGTAGGGCTAATGAGGACCACTGAAACAACAAGCAGGTAGATCAGGCTGCAAAGACAGAAGTGTCACAGATAGACTTGGATTGGAAACATAAAGGAGAGTTGTTCTTAGCTCAATGGGCCCATGATACCTCAGGCCATCAGGGCAGAGATGCCACCTATAGGTGGGCACAAGATCGAGGGGTGGATCTAACCATGGACAGTATCTCCCAGGTGATCCATGACTGTGAGACATGCGCTGCGATCAAGCAGGCCAAGCGGGTGAAGCCCCTGTGGTATGGTGGGCGATGGTCCAAATACAAGTATGGGGAGGCCTGGCAGATTGATTACATCACACTGCCTCAAACCCGCCAAGGCAAGCGCTATGTGCTCACAATGGTAGCAGCCACCACAGGATGGCTGGAGACCTACCCTGTGCCTCACGCTACTGCCCGGAACACCATTCTGGGCCTTGAAAAGCAAGTCCTTTGGAGGCATGGTACCCCTGAGAGAATCGAGTCTGACAACGGGACTCATTTCAAGAACAGCCTTATAGATACCTGGGCTAGGCAACATGGTACTGAATGTGTGTACCATATCCCTTACCATGCACCAGCGGCTGGGAAAGTGGAATGGTGCAATGGCCTGCTCAAAACCACCTTGAAGGCACTGGGTGGGGGAACTTTTAAAAACTGGGAGATGCATTTAGCTAAGGCCACATGGTTGGTGAACACCCAAAGCTCCACCAACCAAGCAGGGCCTGCCCAATCCAAACCCCTTCATACAGTAGATGGAGACAAAGTCCCAGCAGTGCATATCAGGGGACTCTTGGGAAAATCTGTTTGGATTACTCCTGCACTGAGCAAGGACAAACCCATCCGTGGGGTTGTCTTTGCTCAGGGGCCAGGTTGCACATGGTGGATAATGGAGAAGGATGGAGAAACACATTGTGTACCACAGGGAGATTCAATGTTGGGCAAGAACTGCTTGTAATGTTTGAATGTCTACATATGTTTGACGATGTTGCTGCCACTGTTTGTATATAGCTATGTATATATGTATAAATGCGTGTTTAAAGTTGAAATGTATTAATTTGGGCATTGAGCAGTAGGGAGAGGAGGAAATATCCCAAGCAGCACAGCATGCATCTCCACTTAGTATCCCATGGGTTAACTGACCTCAAATAATCTTAACAAACTTACTGTGGTTTATTGAGACAAGGGCTGTGTTGTCCTATGCCTTGTTACAGTGGCAGCAGCTTGCGCCGGCACAAGAGTCTAGCAAATCCCATGCCAGTGCTTTTGACAGTGTTACAAAACCCTGAATGAAACCCTCCAATTTGTGTTGAATTAGCAAGCTTCCTAAAAGCATGGGAGAGAAATTGCATTGTATCACATATCACTCTAGTGATGGTGATTGCTTTCAGGACTGTGACATGTTCACATTTAAACTAAGTTAGTAAAGGGGGACAAGTGGACTGGTCTCAATACACTACCATCTCCAGGTCTGAGACAGAAGCAGTTTTTCAGCTTATACTGGCCATGCCATGAGTTGAGAAGCTGAGGAAGACAAAGAAATACTTTAAACTCTTCAGCAAAGATAGCAATGTTACATAATAGAAAATAGCTGAAACCAGACAGGGAGCAAAATAGCTTCTATTCAGCCAGTACCTTTTCTGGTTTGAAATCTGGCGAAGTTCAGGTCCAGAACCCCTGACTAGAATATTCTCTGATGCTGATAATGATCAAGGGCATCTTAACATTAACTTAATATGGTTTGCCTTATAACCCAAAGTTAAATACATTCTAAAGCTAACAGGTACGGAATACTGGTGTATTCACCACAAGACCTTGACCTCAGCAGATCTGAGTTGATTTTTTCATGGTTTTAGGTGCCTCATGCACATTATTACCTTAATTTCAAAGATACTGTGTGCCCTATTTGTTCTTCTATTTCTGGAGTCCTCATTAATTGCAACACATACTTTGAACTTCCAGATTCTGTACACGTTAAGACATAATTTAAGAGCAAAGTAGCAGATATCTCTGCTACTTCTGCTGCCTTCTTTGCTTTTCATCCTCTGCTGTTTCCAACAATGTGACACAGATTAAGGTTCTGAGGAATACAGCTCTCCCTATGGCTTAAAAATATTTGCAGAATGTGAGCATGACATGAAACTTCTCCCATGTTCTGTACTGCACATTATCTGCAGACTTAGGCAAGGAAGTCAGTCAAGATGCTTATTAGGATAGGGGAAGTTCTGTATTAAAAGAGATACCATTATTTCAATCCTGCTCTCTAGTTTCACTGTTGAAATTCACGTAACTTATCTAATCATTACTTTTTGGAATGGGAAATGAGACAACCTCTTTTTACATATGTGATGTGGAGGATAGGTATTTTTTCCTTTTCTTAAAGCTTTCCACAGAGCCAAGAACTCATGTACATTCATAATTAAATATTATTTTACTTTTAAATTGGATATTAATGATATGTATGATTCCTGCTCTGCAAATTGAATGTTCCAGGGGGAGGGACTTCTGTTAAAAGGCACTATCAAGTAAGTATGGGGATACAAAAAGATCTGTCTATTACATGGAACAAGAAATAGATAGACAGCCTGAGGAGCTTTTCAGGTAGAGATGAAAGTCACAAGTATGTGTGTAAATTAAAAAGAACAGATCCATTCATCTCTGTCTCTTTACACCTGGGCTGAATGCTAAGAGCCATCTGTCAAAACTGCATGTGAGGCAATAAGAGCATTTTGTTTATCTTTGAATAAATTAACAGCCTCAGACAGGATTTTAGCAGCAGCATAGTAAGTTGATTCCCTCACAATCCACCCTGGCAGTTGTCCTTTCTGAGAAACCCCAAGAGAGCTTTTGATGGGTATTCTCAGAGGAGGAAGGAGAAAATATACAAGGCATTTGAAACTTGGCTTTTCCCTTTCAGTATTGACTTTCTAACTGTGACAGTTCTCCTTTCAGAGCAGAAAGTTGTTATGTTTCATAAGCAAGAGCAGGCTAACTGGATGTGGTGGGTTGATCCTGTCTGGATGCCAGGCACCCACTAAGGCTGCCCTATCATTTCCCTCCACAAGTGGACAGGGAAAAGAAAATATAACTAATGGTTACTATGTTGAGATAAAGTCCAGAAGAGATCACTCACCAAATACTGTCACAAGCAAAACAGAATTGAATTAGAGAAATTAATTGATTTTATTACTAACAAGAACAGAGCAGGATAATGAGAAGTAAAATAAGACCTTAAAAACATTTTCCCCGCACCCGTACCTTCTTCCCAGCTCTAATTGCTCCCCTACAGTGGCGCAGGGAGACGGGGAAGAGGGATTATGGTCAATTCATGGCACATTGTTTCTGCTACTGCTCGGTGAGAAGAGTCCTTCCCTGCTCCAGTATGCAGTCCCTCCTAGGGAGACAGTTCTCCATTAACTTCTCCATCGTGAGTCCATCATATGGGCAACAGTTCTCCACAAACTGCTCCAACATGGGGCACTTTTCCATGGTCCTTCAAGGACAGGCTGCTCCAGCCTGGGTCCCCCGTGGGGTCACAAGTCCAGGAAACCTGCTCCAATGTGGGCCCCTCTCTCCATGGGTCTGCAGGTCCCTGCCAGGACCCTGCTCCAGCATAGGCCTCCCTTGGGGTCACAGCCTCCCCTCAGGCATCCACCTGCTCCAACATGGGTCTCCTCCAGGGGCTGCAGGTGGATCTCAGTATCCTCATGGAACTCCATGGGCTGCAGGAGAACAGCTGCCCCACCATGGTCAGCACCATGGGCTGTAGGGGAATCTCAGCTACAGCACACAGAGCACCTCCTCCTCTTCCTTCTGCATTGACCTTGGTGTCTCCAGAGCTGTTCCTCTCACATATTCTCACCCTACTCTTCTCTGGCCACAATTACAACTGCACAGTAACTTTTTTTTTTTTTCCTTCTTAAATCTGTTATCCCAGAGGCGTTACCACCATTTCTCATGGGCCCAGCCTTGGCCAGGGGCACATCCGTCCTGAAGCCAGCTGGCATTGGTGCTGCCGGACATGGAGGAAGCTTCTCATAGTTTCTCAGAGAAACCATCCCACTGACACCCCCACTACCAAAACCTGGCAACACAAACCCTACACACTGGAGCTACTAGAAATTTCTTAGGATTCTCCCACTACGGGATGAGTTATTCTGGGAAGTAAAGAAGCTGCCAGATTTGAATTATCTGAACATCACCATGGCAAACATCACTGATGGAAAGAGTATTTCTACATATATCGCCAAGGGATCTATTACTGGAGAGATCCAAATACGCTCACAAGTGTGAGGATCCTTCAGTAGACCAGGCAGGCCTCCAAAGAAGATAAATTAAATGCCATTGCTGGTGGTTGGAAACACAGGAACTGTAAATTAGTTATTATCTATGCTGTAAATTATGTATGAATTAGGGCACGTTATTTAGCTTTCATACTTCTCTTGGAGAAAGTAGGAAAAATTGTTTCCATATTGTCTAGCAAATATTCTACTAGATTATTATATTTGTCTGATGTATTCCCTAACCTATGTGCTAGGAATCTCTTCAATCAGTGACACAAAATGACAGCAAACTCTAAATAATCCTGTAATCTAAAAATAAGCAACCCTGTGTATCAACAGAAAACATTTCAAAGCTGCAGAATGGACCCAGGACGAATAACAAACCAATAAACTTTGTAATAAGAGAGTTTTCGGTGGGAAGAGATGGGTAAAATTGCTTGGAGAAAAAATTGGAGAAAAAACTGGAGAGGAAAAAGGGCCAAAGGAAATTTTTGGTATTCATTCTCCTGGAAGCGTGACTTTATAATTACAGTATGGATTTCAAATGAGATAAGCTCAGTTCTCACCTCTTCCACAGACTTCTGGGACAGCCTTGACTAATTAAACAAACCCCATTGTACCACAGAACAGGCAAGCATAACAGCAGCCTAGATGTCTAGTTAGACTGTTTTGTTTCTTATAAAGTATGATTGGTTCTCTTCCAAGCTTTTGTGCAGGGCACTTGGCAGAGTTGGTATAAAGGCTTTAAGTTTTACAAGTGAAAAACAAGGTGGAGAAGAATTTTATTGTGCCTTGTTATTATTCAAGTCTCTTGCTGGAGTGAGTGTAAGCATCCTTTCTTCTAAGGACAGATTTTGCAGAATGACACAAAATTCTCAGAAAGACTGGTTTTGCCTTCTCAGCAATGCAAATGAAAAGCAGAGGATTTGCACATGAAGTTGTAGGAGCAGCAGTACTGCTGGACCCTCCATGGAGAAGTGGCATAGACTGAGAGCATCCTGGCACCCTTGACCCATTATCTGCTGTGTGATTCTGGTTATTTTTAGCAATCCCCTTGTGGGAGGACAGAGAATAAATTGTTGTTTGGCAGCTTATGACAGGAATTTCAGTATACAGCATTACCATAAACTAAGGAGCACAGATATTGAGCACAGAGGGAGAGAGTATAAGGTTCCCTGCCTCATGCTCAGTGATGAAACTTCCCCAGTGTGAGCTGTAAGTAGAAAAATTTTGAGCTGCTAACACAATTTCAAATATTTTTTCAGACTGAATCAATTAGGCTGACCCTACCTGGGGTCCTCACACAAATTAAGAATAGCCTCTGTTTGTGTGACCCCCTACACAAATCTAGAAGAGTAGTTTGATCTGTCATTCTGCTTTGTTTACAAAATATCTGCCTTTTGTAGCTTCTGGGTACAGGTAATCTCTTCTGTTCTCTACTGAGCAGAAAAAACCCAAAAAGAGTACAAAACTATGTGTATGTACCTATTTATGTATTTTGACAGTAATAACTCATGCAATTAACCCCCTGTACTAGGGAAAGTATTTCATGGTGCTCTTTTTTCTACAGTCAATGAATACACTATCATTATATTGCTGGCTTACAACAGGCACATTTTTCTTTGGTCTTGGATGTGTAACCACAGAAAAATACCTGATTTGTTATTTATTGCTTTACTGTCATTTGCCTTCTTACCACAAGACTCAATGCCATAGTGTTCTCTTGAATATTCCAGGTCTGAGCACCTTCATCTGAGGAGCCTTAAAAAGACTGATCTGCCAAAGATAAAGTTTCAATTTCTGAATTTGAAATGTAAATTTAATCCTATCGAGTCCCCTCTGCATTTAGTACTTCCAATTATTCAGAATTGTGTCAGCCAGGGGACCAGGAAAGAGAATTTCTCTTCCGAAGTATGCACTAATAGTCTTGCCACACATAAAGGCTCAGAATCCACTGTTTTCTCCATCTGTCAGAGTGGATGAACAGTTTACATAACTGAGTACAGGAAATTCCACACTCCTATCTCTTGAGTGACTTCTGGAACTTGAAGTGATTAACTATACACAAGATGAACGTGTGTTATATTTTTTAAAAAATGTTTGGGGTTTTTTCTGTTTAATTTTTTCCTACTACTGAAATTCTTTTCCATGGCTTCATGGCAGGGGTAAGACCAATGGTCAGAAAACAGCTTACAACATACTTAGGAAGGGGTACTAAAGTAGCTGAAGGTCACCTTCACCTCTGTGTCTGCTCAGTCCTGGACTGAGAGCCGGAGAGAGGAGAGGCCTGTGGAGATGCTTAGAAAACCCCATATAAATTGCCACAGCCAACCTCTGGCTTTAGATTTACAAAGTTCCCTCAGGATAACATGTACTGTGTCATAGCTCCTAATATAGTCTAGCTTCTTTGTCAACAAGAAACTCAGCTGCAATGCTTGAGACTTTTCCATCTTTCAGGTGTGGTTCTGGCCAGTGATTGTCACAGGGAGGCTGGAGCAGTGCATTTGTGCATGGACAAGATGTTGCTGTGCTTTCATTAGTGATGTCATTACATACTCAATACAGGTCAGTAAGTGCATTGCTCCAAAGGGATTTTAAAGCAATCAGATTGTTTCAAAGGAGACCCTGGCCCATTATAGATAAGATTAGGCAGCTGATGGATTTTAGAAGAGACAATAAATTGCACAAGCTGTCTCTTTTTGTCTTTCCAGCTATTTCTAAAGTGGCTTTTTCAACATGGCACAAATACATGAGAAGTATATATGGCAGGGTAATGGTACAGCACTGTTTCTTTAGTTGGCTCTTCCAGCTGCAAGAAGTGTTTTGATAAATATTCTTAGCAGATCATAGTCTTTTCCCTGTTCTACATGTATTCACACCTGTCTGGGTAAAGAACAGTGTTGATTATCATAAAGCCCAAGCCTTTCTCATCTGAGGAAAATAATCCCCTTAGAGATCAAACACTATAGGAGATTTAATATGCACACAGGTGGCAGAGATGCAGAAGGGACATTATAAAGACAGAATAACTTTGGATTTTAGAAGAAACACACTTTTTAAGGAGCTATGCCAAAGATTAAACTTGTTTACTCTGCAGCTACTTTAGAGTTTGGTTGTAGACCTCTATAAGAAAAAACTAAAACTGATTTATTCTGACATAGATATGGTGGTCCAAACACCCATTTTATTCCTAAATAGCTTAATCTATTCCTAATTTAAATAAATTATTCATTTAAAAATCTCATATTTCATCAAATCCTTTTTGGCAATATGCACTACTTAAGAATTTTTTCAAGTAATTAAAATAAATATTTTTTTTATAAAGGTGTGTTGCAAGCTGTCTTTTGGTGAGCTTGCAGTCTGGTGCAGTGCTAAATTTGAATCAACTTTACCTTCATCCCTTTACTGAACCCATTACAGAGTCTCTATTCGGCTGCCTTTCGGCTTTTCTCCCTTATCTGAAGATCTTGTGGATTTAATAAAGAATTGGATACATGTCATATTCTTCCTTAAAATGTTCCAATAAAGGGTATAGGAAGGCTTTTCATTTCTGAGAAATGGTTTGTTTTCTTAATTTCTCTAGAACCTCATTGGTCCTCTCTCAGTTAGGCTCTACAAGACTTAGTCATAAACACACTGATGTCAAAATGCTCCCTAATTTTTCCCCTTGAGTCAGGCTGATGCAGATTCCAGTTGGAGTGATAGATATATCAGAGACAAAGAATCAGGAGGAATGTAAGACTATGGAACTTAAAATTAAATTTCAAAAGCCAAAGTTTTTCCAAGCATGTTTGTTGATTCTTCCAGTCCCAAGAGAATTTACATATAACTACTCCAAAAAAAGGAAAAAATAATATTGCATGTAAAAAATCTACTAGAACATTCATTTTGTGTCATAAGAAATGAGGTTATAATCTCTCTAAACATTATTTTCTACTTGTTTTTTTAGTGCAGCTGAAAATTGGGGCAGGGGGTGTTGTCTGAATTGGACACATGGCGTTGTCATGTAGTGTTCAAAACCAGCAGTAATTAAAGTATATTTTATTTCAGATTTTGCTGGGTTTCTAGCAGGGGACTATTTTATTGTTCTCACTACTGAAACTTCAATGCACGGAATGAACACAACCATTATGGCTGACAGGAATCTTGCTATGTCAGCCTACACTCAGCTCTCCATCGCTGCTTGCACAGCTGTTACTCTATTCAGAAGAAAACACTTAGATCCGAAACATCTGTGGTTTTCCAAAAGCTGTTAAAAGTCAAAAACTTACTCTTAATTATATATTTGGAGGGTGAAAAAGGAGGTTAAGGTGGATTATGTGAAAAGCTCAATAAAAAGACTTGCAAGACCAGCTTAATGCAATGCTAAAAGTTACCTTGTACCAAAGGAGTAATGTAAAAAGGAGCTATGCCTTGAACCTCTTATCCATCCAGCCATTGATATTCCAAGAAGATGATGTTCCTGCAAAAACCCATGTGAATATGAAAAGCCTTTTAGCGCAGGATTTTTTGTTGTTGTTTGTATTAATGGAGATTTGTTTCTATTACTGTTCACCCAGTCTCTTTTCATATGCAGAAACAAGTATATTTGCATATGCAGTAGAGGATTTGGCATGGATGGGGTTTTTTTTCTCCCATTATTGATAAGCCACAGGTTTTAAAAAGTTACTTCCATGCAAGAAAGGAAAAGAAGTTGTGACAGTGAGGTGACCAGTCACTTCACAGAGAATTCAGACAGAAAGAATTGTAAATAATCCATAACATAAAATGGGTTCACTATTTGGCAAATGCTTTCAAGTAATGATTGTTTCTGTAAAAGTCTGGATATGCTTATGAACAGGAAAGAAAAGGGCTACATTCATTCAGATAATTCACAGTAGTACTTTGACAGAGATAATAGAAAGTGTCATTACCCTCGAAAGAAACTACAATAGATGTGGTATTTTCTTGAGGATATAAACTCTTATTGCATTGTTCATATACTCCAGGAGCATTACAATTTTAACAGATCAAAAAGTTAAACAAATCTATTATAAATATCTTCCATGCCTAGAGGTAGGTCAGAAGTACACAGAAAAACAAAGCAAGCCAATCCAATTTTACAAGATTAACAAATTTCCACTAATGAAAGAAAAACCATGTAGATAAATTGCAAAAGTGGATCTAATATGAATTTGTAAGACCTTAAGACCCATTTTTTTACTGCAGTTAAAAAAAAAAAAGCCAGATAAAATTTTAAAGTATTGCTTGACCCAGTAAATTCTTCATTTTTAACACTGTTATTTTTTCTGATCTCAGTTAAAAGCAGACAATTTTTTAGTTTCCAGTATTTATTTAAACCAATCAAAATTGCCTAATTGCGTGGAGTTGTGGCTAATCTATTATTAATACCTTATTAATTATACTTTATTCTATTCACACACTCTTCTTCAAAGATACATGTGTGAATAAAAATGTGCTTTGACCACAAACAACAGATGCTCTTCAGGGTAAGTATTGTCACCCTAGCATCAAACAAATGAAGCCTTGGATCTCCTCTATCCAGGAGAAGTAACTAATTCTGGCATCAAACTTTCAATAAAGTGTAAGAGTGAAAATTCAGATTTAGAAAGGATATTGACCTGCTGGAGGGAGTCCAGAGGAGGGCCATGAAGATGATTAGAGGGATGGAGCACCTCTCCTGTGAGGAAAGGCTGAGAGAATTGGGATTGTTTAGCCTGGAGAAGAGATGGCATAGGGGTGGCCTAATTGTGGCCTTCCAGTACCTAAAGGGAGACGACAAGAAAGACGGGAAAAAACTTTTTACGAGGTCATACAGTGATAGGACAGGGGGGAATGGCTTCAAACTGAGAGTAGGTTTAGATTAGATATTAGGAAGAAATTCTTTACTGTGAGGGTGGTGAGACACCGGAACAGGTTGTCCAGAGAAGTTGTGGATGCCCCACCCTGGAAGTACTTTAGGTCAAGTTGAATGGGGTTGTGAGCAACCTGGCTAGTGAAGGGTGTCCCATGGCATGGGGGGTTGGAAGGAGATGATCTTTAAGGTCCCTTTCAACCCAAGCCATTCTATAAATTTATGATTCTATGAAAGTAATTTTTCCTTCATATGAGTATATGTTATATATAGTGTCTGTTGATTTTTTATGTAGAGTTTTACCATTGTTCTGAATAAGATATTCCATCACATCTGCATGATAGTAGCAATTAATGGGATTTATTAGATAAAGAACAAACCAACATCAATAATTTGAGTTTTTAAATAAGATTTGAAATGAAGCAGGGAATGAAAACTATCTAATTACTGATCTTCTTACCTGCAACAGGTTCTCATGCAAAAAAAATGTGCATAGTTTCAATGGAGCTGTACCCATGTCTTAGGAAAATTTTTCTTTTGAAATGCACTCTCCAGTTAAATAGAGCTAACACTCAACAGGTTTAAATATAGAATTAAATCTATGTATTTATCAATACCTTCAATTTTAGTATAATTTTATTTTTGAAGGTCCTTGGCTTTTCTTTATCTTGTATTCTCAGTGCGTTATTCCATGTGCTTCTGAGAAGCATAAAGCCACTATTGCAAGCCTCAGTACATTGGGAGCATTCCTCATGAAGCCTCAAACAATAATAATTTAATATTTATACACTGGGTGGTCATAATAGCAGAAGAATAGGTGAAACCCCTCTTTATGAATGAGCCAAACATAGATAGTGTCTTCTTGTTATACAGAGATAGTACAAATTCTTAACTGACGCAAAAGTCTAGATAGCATATCAGACAACTTCAGTGACCCAAGTTCCCAACTTTACACACTCTCTGAATTAAAAAAAAAAATAGAGTAATTAATTTTTAAGGAGACGTGAGTGAGATGAACAACCTTAATTCAAAAGCAAAATTAAATTTGGTATTCAAGTGTCAAATGAAACCACTCTAATTTAGTGAATGCTTGTTGAAAAAAGCCAGATCACCAAAATATTCATGAATATCATGGACTTTTCTTTCACCTTGTTGATGAGTGACTCAGTATATGTAAATTACTTAATTATGTTCCATCGCCTTGGAAAATTTTCAGGAAGCAGCCATTTTTTAAGCACCCCTACATGCTCATAATTTCTTAAAAGAGGGTGAAAGCTCAGGGAAAATGCTGTAGCTCATCTTCCCTTATGCTTACAAATCCAAAAACTCATCTCTGTAGAGTACGAACAGAAAAAAAAATGTTCTCTTGGCCTCAGCCACTCTGACTATGACTGCCTGGGTACTCCAAAGAATGAAGAGCACTAAGGAAAAAAAACACAGCAAGAAGAGCAGGGGGAAAGGGAACATTAATTCAATTTTGGGTTTCTTTATTTCAGATTTTATTGTCAGCATAAGGTGGAACCAGGAGACTGTCTTAGCAGATCTGTCTGTTGTTACTCTGTTAGAAAGAAAGGGAGGAAGGGAGGAAAGAAAGGGAGGAAGGGAGGAAGGGAGGGAGGGAGGGAGGAAGGAAGGAAGTAAGCAAGCAAGCAAGCAAGCAAGCAAGCTCGCTCTCTGGTAAGCCAAACACAAGAGGTTGGAGTTCCTGCAAGCAGTGAGTGAAGCCATATGTATCAACCTGGACAGAATGTCTTTTAGCGAAGCTGTAGCTTGCCCACAGAGACTTTCTACCCTCTTTGGAATACTACTCCCATGTGTATACAGTGGTATCTTGATGTAAAACCTCCTATACTCCAGAAGAGCACGATGTTACTGCATTTCTAAGTATTCCAGCATTAAACATAATATTTCAGTATTAACATTCCATGTGAGTTTGTTCAGGAGCATCAGAAAGATGTGAAACTTCTGAGACAGAGTTAGAAAGTTAAATTTAGAAACCAGTTAAAGCATATCTTTATACAGAATCTGGAAAAAGTATACTAAATATGGGACTCCCATTGTCTTCACACATCTTTGTGTTCAACTAATTTCCCTGTGTCTTTTAAAAAGGCAGTTTTGCATTCCCCAAATGGATCAGCCTATCTCCAAGGTACTGCAAGAAAATGAGAGAACTTCACTCCAGTGCACAGCACCCTTCACTGCTTGGCTCTCCAGATTAAGAAGTACAGATAAGTACTTATCTGCTTTGTAGCAGCCATCAGAAAGCTGATTTTCTTCAAGAATATAGTACAGCAAAGTACGTACCTGAGGAGCTAGACATATTTGCAATTTGTTTCCTAACATAAACTGTCAAAAACAGTAAAAAAAGAGAAAGTTTTTTAAGTATCAGGAGTTATCCACAATTAGCCTGTGGGTATTTTGAGTAATTCTGGTGCTGCAGATGCGCCTCTTTTTGAAGTATTGTGCACAGGGTAATATTTTCCTTGTGTTTCAACTTCATTGCTGCCCCATTGCTGCAAATTCCACATAACACCTGCCTTCTATTCTCCCTAAACATTTTGGCGGGGGGCTCTAGGGGATGCTTTTCACTCATCTTTCTGGCTCCTTGTAGTCAGCCTGCCCTACCATATCAGGTGTTATGAGGCCATTCATTCTCACCGCCTTCAAAGACTCCACAAATTAAACAGCAGCTTTCTGTAAACTAACACTTTTAGATTACTTCTATTCACACTTTTCAGCATATTCTGCTTTGCTTAAGGTTTCAGGACAGATCTTAATGGTTTGCCTGCCTGAACAAGTTACCTGTCCCTTCACAGCAAGATAACACCAGTAAAAAACACCACCCCACATGAAATTTCTCTCAGAAAAACAAGCCAGTGCACTCTTACCTGGGTTTGTCACAAAACAGATGCTTAGGAGGAAACCACAAGAAATGTTGTCCGAGAGCATCAAAACAGACTGAAGTATTCTCTGATTTTGATGAAATAAGAACATGCTGAAAATAAGTTCACTTTGTTATCAGAGCAGACCAAAGACAAGTGGAAAAAGGTTTACAGTACTCTAAGAAGTAACTATGTATTAGTGCATTTCATATGGACAGGCAGAAAAAGGTATGAAAGCAAGAACCTGGGCAAAAAATAAACATAACTGTAGTTTCCCCTTAGGTGTGTAAACCATCTCTCCAAACAGACATCTTGATTTGTCCACTTTCCATTGACACATTTCAAGTGAAATCCATGTAATGACTACTCCTCCTAAGTCTGAACTATAAAGGAAAATCAAGAACAAAAATATTACTTAATTACTGAACTTGTAAAAAATGCATTACATATAATACAAAGGTGTTGTATACCCCATGTAAACTGTGAGAGCACTAGACAGCAAACAGGCTGCATTCATGCTCTGGAAACTGTAGCTATAAAACATTGAGCATCTTTGACAACTGCATCGTAGTAACATTTTTGCTGAAATTTCCACATCCTTGCTCTGGACAGTCCTCTTTCTACTACTTCTACTAAGGATATAATGTTGAAAAAGCATTAGAGCTTTAGAAAAGGTATATGGCAGGGGTAGACTGCAAAAATAAACTGCATAAACAGATCTGTTTCAGATATTGCAGATGTTTAGGTGCTGTAACTAAATGTTTGTAAGAGAAACAGGGCAGCCATGAGACACACCACCACTAGAAGGGCACAGAGCAGTCCAATGTCACTTCATGCTGCTTTCTTTTGACCTCCAGGCTCTCAGATGCAAAGCACAGACTACAAGCTCCTTTTTCAGCTGGTTCATCATTACGTCCTGCAGCAGTTTTGTTTGCAGGCTTATATGGAACAAATATTTTATGATGTGTGTGGACATAAAAAATAATATGAAAAAAGTTAAATTTAATGAGGTCACACAAACCCTGAGTGACCTTTAGTTTATTTGTTCTCTTCTTTTGTCATTGATGATAGCAGAGTTGTTCATAGAACATGATTTGGGTATGATAAAATGTGGTTCAATGGATCCAAAATCTACTTTATTCTTGGATTTACTGAAATAATGATTAGGCAAATATAGTACTTGACCTTCCTGTTTGTCACTGTAAACTAAATCTTGAGCCACAGTCAAAAGCGGAGAACAAGAATGACCCTCAGCACTTTCAGTGTTCTGAGCCCATGCCACATCAGTAGACATAATCAGAACTCCAATCTGAGGCCAGAAGCAGAGCATACAACATACTTTTTAATGGACCCCATGAGAACTTAAAGAAATAATATAAAAGAAACTGGCAGCAGAGTTTTAGTGAGTGCTGCTTGGCTTTACAGGGTGTGCCAGTTTGGCCAAATTTAGAAGTATATCCTCTGAGAGAAAGCAGGTTACAAATCACCCCTCCCCCACCAGGTTCGGAAAAAAATAAATTTTCCTCGAAGGAAAGTGAAGGAGATAAAAACTATTTATTTAACAAACACCCGGGAAAAGGAAAATAATGCTAAATGATAAAATCTCTCGCTGTGGAGAAAAAACCTGGGAAAGTGTTCGAGTCCTCCCTTTGGTCTCCTCGGAGCTGGGGCTTGGCCCAGGCCCAGGCCCTTTCTGCTTGGTGGAAAGTCCTCCTGATGTGTTCTGATATTGAAGCAGTCCAGCAGAAAAGGGAGAAAATCTGAAATTCCAGGGAAGGGAAAAAAGTTCAACTCTCAGTCTCTCACCGGAGAAAAAGAAGCTGAAAAAAACTGGCCAAAAGCTGACTGGAAAGCAGCAAGCCGGGTGCTTCCTCACTCCCCTGCCACAGTTGAAAAAAAATCTCTATCTCTATGCGACCTTGAACAAGCTGCAAACTGCTTTGCAAAAGTTTTGCTCAAGTTTTCCTCTCCCCTCTCAGTCTCAGTTTAAAGGCATAGAAAGGCACAAAATTAATTCCTGGGCATAGGGCAGCAATATGGGATACACATCATAAAGTCACCCCAAGACGCACAGAAAGAAAATTTGGTTGGTAGGATTGAAAGAGCACATCTGGGCAATGGCTGTCTCCAAGCCAGGGCAGCTATAAAAGGTTGATACTTCAGGAAAGAAAATCAGAGTGACAGCCCATGCTCTGAATACATTGACAGTTTAAGATAATATTCTTGTGGACAATTAAGTTCGTGTTCACTGAGCAATAAATAGAAAACGGACCTGACCTGAGACCTGTGAAACCACCTGTAAGAGTGGTGAACAGCAAATGTGACTGAGCATCAAAGAGGTGCTGCCAAATGATGCAGGGCCAGCATGAGTAATGCACTATGCCAGAAGGGAGTGACCTAAGTGTTTTTAAAAATCTTCTATTATGTCACGAAAAATTAGAAAATAGCTGAATTATAAGACTTTAAATAAAATAATCATTGCTGATTTTCAGACACTGTCTTTGGAGTCACAGCTATTAATTACTGCTCTCAGCACTGCAAAGTGCCTTGATTGTAGTAAAAATTAATATTCACACACTGTCAACTCACCTAATAAAATATGAGAGAAAAGGAGGTCTTCTGTGAAGTGATTTTATGCGAGGTAGTTAAAAGGAATGGGACAAAAAGTCACCACTGGCAACACCAGCAGATGCCAGGATTCATCTTTCATAGCTTGAGATGTCAAGAAATTAGGTCTCTGTACCTAAACTAAGTACCTTCAGCTTGTGTTATAATCAGTGGGGGAAAAATACAAGCACTGTCCACTCCTCAGTGATTTTTTTTTCATTTCTGCTACTCTTATTACCTGAGGCAGAGACATATACATGTGAAAGACTTGTCACCAGCAGTTGCCACACTTCAGTCCTTTTCCATACAAATATGTACACACACAGATACCTTTGAGGGTTTAATTGCTGATATCTAATGCACAGGCACATATCAACACACATCCTGAAAAATCAGCCTTGCTGAATTTCCTTTGCACAGAGGACAGGACTTGAGGCAACCCAAAGATTGAATATGTTTCTTCTACAGAAGAGATATATTTGCATATTTGGGAGTTGATCTTACTCAACATGGTTGAATACATTTCAGACCTTCCCAGTTTCACTTCTCGGTCAAAATTAGGAAATGCTGTAAAAAAAAAACATGTCGTAGACTAAAAATGATATTTTTTTATTCATGCCTGTGGATACAAAAATGCTGCTAGCAAGAATTTTCTTGCTGTTTTCTAAGTCCGTGAGAGACTTTTCTCTCTCACAGAAGAGGTAGCAGAGTTCTGTAAACAATAAAACACCTGCAACCTTGAGAAGCCTTGTTTATGGTATAGTGGAAAAATATTTTGACAATGGATGTTTTAGGATTTTAGCCAATCACCCCCAAGGGGTGACTGATCCTTGTCCAATCAGACTATGAAGAAAAAAGTCTATAAAAGAGTTTGTAAAATAATTAAATAAATCAATCTTGCTTCCCAATTCCTGCCTGCTGGATCTTCTCTCCTCCTCTCTATGGCTGCAGGACACAGTAATATACCCTAGAGCATTTTAATACATGCCTTTGCTAGTTTTTATCATTCCAGAAGGTAAACTAAGTCTTTTTAAAACATTCTCTTATAGCAAGTCAGTAATATGACTTAGGTGCATATATAATTAGTGATCACAGTCTGCAACTTAATTTATTCCCCAAAGCCACCTTTTGAAAAACAGATATTAATGAGGTGAAGAGAGAGAAGTAAAATTAAAGGAGATGAGGTGGTAGAGCAAAATCTGTGTACACTGGACTTCATAAAAGTTATACACTGCTTTGTTTATTCATACCATAATCTTACATTTAAGTCTATTTAATGCTGTCTTATGGTTGATATTTTCCCTTTATAAAACTTCAGCATATTGGATATGCATACCATCTCCTTACATTTTTTTCTTATGTTCAGAAAACAAAAACTTCTAATTTTTGCATTTTCATCTTTGCAAAGATGTTTTCAACTAAGGAACAAGAGGTGTTTCCCATGTTAATGATATGCTTACAGTTCAATCTTCCTGTTAGCAGAGCTTCCCATTGACACAGGTATTTGTGTGGAAAGAAGTTTTAGTTGCTTCATATTGCAACATGCCCCTTTGTGTTTGTGGATGAAGACTTACCAGAGTGCACGAGAATGTCTCTATTTCTATTTGCTTGTACATGGCACCTAGGAGATCTGGAACAATTAACAACCTGCAGGTTTCCACAAAGCCTCCTGCTTCATTCTGATCTGATTTCATCCAGGAGTGCAATTGGAAGAGGCTGGTCCCAAACCATTTCTCCCTTTCATCTTCTGCTGAATGTATTTGCCAGCTAGTAGTACATCTATTTTGCACTTCAAATCCAGTGTACTCACACATATACAGCCACTTCTGGTGTTTCTACCCCACACACACACCTGGGGAGCGTGTAAGGGAGAATTTGAATTTATACATTTCACATATACGTTTTACTTACTGTATACTCATCCAGGGATTTCCAAAAACCTTGGAAGTTTTATAGGAATCAGCCAAGAATTTCTGAGGTTATGTCACTTCTCTGTGAGTCAGCATGTGTAGGGAATCACAGACATTATAATAAAAAGGACTTTTTGTATTCTCTCTTCCTAAAGGATGAAATTCCCAGGGACTGTGGGGACAGCAATCAGGTCTGTACCTTGCACTGGTTTCTGGTGAAGGGATGGCCTGCTAGATGTACTCACTGGAAATCAAATGATATTGAGTTGTGTTTCAGGGTTATTTGAAAGTTGAATACTTTCCTGAGGAATTGTTTCTGCAGTGATTGCCAATTTTCTGCTTGAGAGGTTTATGATCAAATAGTTTCTGGCAGGAGCTTTTTGTTGGGTTCTTTCAGCTGCTGGTTTTCCGAGGACACTTGCTAGTGAATGTTCAAAATTCTTCTTCTGTTCCTATTAACATTTAGAGAACAAATTTCAGCACCTTCTAGAAGATGTGAAGCACTGATAACACTTAGATGGAGAGGATATGGGATCAGCTGTGGCAGGAAATAATAAACAGAGTACTTTAACTGCACAGCAGAAGATAAAGGTACAAGTCCAGAGGCAGATGCTAAATAATTTAACATTAAAAAGAAAAGGCTTGATATTTATTTTAAACTTCAAAAGGGACCCAACTGGCTAATAGGACATATATGCCCCAAATACCCTTCCAGGGTGAGTTCTTTTCCAAAGCAATTTTTAAACACTACCTGCTGAGGTCACTTTTCTACATCTGAGCATAGCTGTTATAAAAACAAATCTAAATTATAATATTTATGTTGAGACGCACTTGTGAAATCAGGGGCAACAGAAAATCCTGTTAAATTGACTAAACTGGCACATAGCAGACATGAAAAAACTTGTGTAGGCTGGGGGAGTCGATGTGACGTGAGACACACTGAATAACCTGGCACTTGCATGGGCCAAAATTACAATAATAACTATTTGATTCCTCTGCTGCATGCAGCAGAAGGTTGAGTAAATGAGTCACGCTTAAGTTAATAAGGGACATAAAAATAAGCCATTAAGAGACCATTCCTATAGCATTTGAATTTACAAGGAAAGCTGTTTTAAAATACACGCACACACTTAGAAAATTAAGATGCACTGTGGAGACTTGAGATAAGCTGAAAAAGGTGTAGTTACCATTATTCTCTTGAGATAATCCCAGCAGCTGAGAAAGTGGGATGGCCATTACAGGAAAGCAAGGAACTTTATTCATTGTAGATTTCTCCTTTTGTCATTTGTTTTAAATTGGTTTTGGTGTTCTTCCTAATTGAATGTAATGCTTGTGAGAGTTGGGCTGACAAGTTTGAAAAATTAAGTCCAATATGCTCATTCCTGAAACCAGCAATGCAAAGGCAGAAACTGCGCAGCCTTGCCCAGATAAATATGCCCTCTGTGTTGTGAGCTGGGGAAGAAACCAGTAATGTAAATCCTAAAATGCTCATAATTCCTCTGGTGCAAATGGCTTGTTCCAGCAGCTGCATTAAAACCATGTGTTTACTGGGTAAATATAGGTCTCATTCACTTTCAGAATCAATTATGTCTAACCTAGAGATCTATCAGTAAATCATTGACTATTACTATAATTATCAGCCTTATCTCTATTATTATCATCACTCCCTTCAGAGCCAACAGACTACTTTATGATAGGCTACGTACTGTGTGCATTTAGGGAGAGAGCATATGGGCTCCAGTGAAAGACAGACCCCACTCTCTGATGGACTAAGGCCACAGTTCAGGAATTCTATATGCAAAAACCCATTACACACCAGGGAAAGTCCTTTCTCAAACAGTTATGATTTGCTTTCAAGAGCAAGATAGGCAACAGATGAAGCAGGGTCATTTTACAGAAGACTCAAAGCATAAAAAAATGAGTAACTTTTCAGCACCTGCCCTGAGGTTGGAATTAAGTGCAGCCTTTTTGGAGTTTCTCAAACAGACGTTTGTCATATTTACTTTGTGTGGGCCATTTTCTCTTTCCCTTTCTGTCCATGTTCAAATCTACTTTATTTCGTGTACTTTGCTCCTTCTAACATGGCAGAACCTGACTCCTGGGGAGCACCAGGTAGAGTTGAATGACACAGCCTAACTCCCTCTTCTGTCTTACAGTCCCCAGTGGCAAGGTTTCCTCACCTTCTACAAGCAGTCTCCTTGGAGAAAAAAACCTCAGTGCTTTAACTGTTTTGTCAACTTTCTCCTTTATATTATTTCTTCATTCCTTTTTCAATGCACATTTTCATCATTTACATGCCAATATTGTCATAGAAAGCAGAAGAAAATTGACTGCCATTTACTGCTTCTTATTCCTGCCTTGTAGTTGTTTAAACAGTTTCTCTAACCATACTACTGAGAGATCTATTTTAATCTTTGTGTAGCCATCACTTACTTAAAGTATTTAGTTCCAGTCTTGTGGCTTCTTACAGGAATCAGTAGCTAGTGCTTGTATCACAGTTTCCACATCTTTGAGCAACTTTGCCTTGTTCACAAATAATATTGATAATTGCTTCAATAATCCTAAAGTGAGAGATCACTCACCTTACTGCACCTTACACTTTTCCAATATTTGGTATTTACTGTTTCTAGCTCTCCATTCCAAATTTTTGGCTTAGCCAGACCAGATAAAAACAATTACAGAATCACGGAATCACACAGAATCACATAATCAATTAGGTTGGAAAAGACCTCTGGGATCATCAAATCCAACCTATGACCAAATATCACCATGTCAACTTCTTAATTAATTATCTAATCATTAACTAATTAATGAGTTGATATAATAGAATATTTGCATTGTATCTTTTTCAAGCACTGTAACTTTCAAATCTAAACCAGAGGGAGGATGACTTATAGATGCTAAGAGATAATTAGTGACAGGGCAAAGATGGCAGGAGTAACACTGAGCATTTCCAGTAAGAGAGGACATTTTGCCTTCCAAATAAAGGCTGAGGCAGTATTTCAATTAATTCTCTTCAAGAGCAAAAATTCTTAATTCAAAATAAGCCAAACAAGAAAGCACAAGATCCCAGATGAATATACTTATTACTTTCTGCAACTTTCTCAACAAAGCTATCAAGGATAATGGTAGCATTATTAGGAAAATTCAAATGAAAAGCAATCCCTGGAGCAATTTGTATCCAGCCAGCAAGAGGGAATGCAAGCTGGTCTCTGAATATTAACAAATTGCACATGGGAGTAATGGTGAGGGAAACTCAGGATTGCAGTTTTGTGGTTAAGACTGTATACCAGGATACCCTGCATTTTCTTCACAGGTTCCCTTTTATAGTCCTACATCTTTAATAAATGAGAAAGTCAAAGATCAGCCCCAGATAATTGAAATGTAGACACTTGCAGGTCTGACTGCTGCAGAGAGTCAGTAATTCTAAATTACTGCTTTCGAACTTGATGTTGGGAGTCATGGTTACAGCACCATGCATGAATCATAGAGGTTCAGAGGAGAGCACCTGTGAAGTCTGTTGTAATTCATGTACCAGGGGAAAAAGAGGATACACTGCACTTCATATTTGTTCATAATTAAATTGGTATTACACCACCAGCCATGTGAACAAGAAAAATAAGCTTCTTAATGGCAATGATCTTCTAATAAAACAAATCAGATATGCATTCAGTTCTTCTGGGAACATGGAGATGGGTGCCCTAGTTACAGTGTTAGCCCTCTGGCATGGTGTGAAAAATATTTTAGTTTTGTGCATAATAGAAGTATCCACAGCTTTAATCTTAAGGACTGGGACAGGGTGTATAGGAAATGGCGGGACCCAGCCCATAATCTCAAACATAACAATAAGTATCTCTGGGTCAGGAAATTAGATTTTAGAATATTTCCAATTTTCTTTTTTGTTTCTATATTTCTCTTTGTATTATGTGAGCCTTTCTTGTTTTAAGTTACTGAACCAACAGCTTTTTCAATATAATCTTGATTCTTAGTGTTGCCTCTCCCACTGAAAATGCATGTTTTCTAGATGGCCATGTAGTTAACCTTAACCATACCTAGGAAGAGATACCAAAATATTATTTCATATCCTTCATATATGTTATATACATTTGTCTATGTCTGTCTATCTCACCACACTGTGCCAGGAACACAATTTTACCTTCAGCAAAGATGAAACACCTCCCCTGTTACCTGCCATGAAAAGACAGGGAATTAATTTATTTAAATATGACTTTTACTGTACCTTTTCCGTGATACTTCTAAAGGATCTTATAGGATTGTAGCATGTGCTGCATGGTTATTGGTAGCCATTGATCCCAGAATCATAGAATCAGTCATGCAAACAAGAGTTTGCTGCACTCCTATCTACTCTATACCTCCCATCTTCTTGTCTACAATGCAAAATTTAAATTCAAGCATATGTTCATAGAGTTTTTACTCAGATGCATATAAATTAGCTAGATCACCTTTTTGTACTTTTTTCCCAAGGGACAAAGCAGATTTGAGGTCTATGATGTCTGCTGGCTATAACCATTGGCAAATGCACACCTTGTAAATGCATGCCTAGGCAACACCACAGCTCCATGAACATAGGAAACAGGGTTGAAGCCCAGCCCTGACTGGGGACACTTCTGCAGGAGATGATGTCACCAATCTCCCAGTTACTTCTGGACATTCTTCCCATTGGTCCTCAGCACCTCAGTTGTACCTGGGAAGGGCTGCAGTAGGGATAATCATCCCTTGTCCCAGGTCATGCTGGCACTGTGCAAAGGGAGCTCATGACAGCTGCTGGAAGCTCATTGACTCATATCACAAATCCTTAGTTATCAGGATTTACTCAGGTTTTTAAGGTTGTATCTCAAGTCTATTCTATATGGATACCACAAACTGCATGTGCTCTTCCACAAGTTTAACCAGCAATCAATCCCATGCACTTTAACCTTTAACCAAGTGCTGTTCTATTTAATAATAATTTTTCCAAAAATCACCTACTGGCCCCCAACACACATAGGTAAAAACTGAAATGCTGTTACAATTGCTAAATTATTACTGTTCATAAAATATTCATTCAATATTTATTGCAAACTCTGCCTCTTTAATAACAGATCTGGAAGTAATTTTGTAGAGATGGAAACAGGCTCACTGACCTGACATTTAGTACTACAAAGAGGTAGTAACAAGAGCCCAAAGAGCCTTCAATTTTCAAAGAAGAAAAATTATATGTAGCCATCATTTACTTACCAATATAAAATACAGGCACTTTAAAAAATATTTTAAAATTGCAGCAGTAGGATTACAAGTGCACAGAAGTGGCCGTGATCCAGAGAGACCTCCTGGAGGATTCAGGGAGAAAAGAAACAGACAGAATTGTTATCAGGTAATTTTTCCTACATAATGTGAGTCCTCCAGAAATTCTGTCTCTAGAAATTTTGAAATTTCTGTGAACTGTCTATTGCCTCAGTGGAGCAATAGGATCCATTGTAAGAGTAATTGAGGAACCTGTAATGGTTAATGTGAAATTGCAATCCTTCAATATCAGTAAGTTTAACAGGAAAGTTTCCAGTCCAGAACTCATGAGCTCCCCTGAGTATGCGTTTCTCAAAATACCGCTATTTGGTGCAAGGGGCTTACAAGCCTAGCTTCTTGCCAAACCCTTCAAGCCAATACTTTCAGGTCTGAAATGCTACATCAGAGACGCCACTCTATGACCATAAAATTTATGTTTTCCTTTTTTTGGAGGGCAAGGGGGAGAAAAAAGACTATTTTTTCATGCTGCACATTCCAGGAAGGCTCTGACTTGTGTGGAATTCTTACTGATTCCTGTGGCATGTTTGCAGAACAGGCATTTTATTTCAAGAAATAAAAACTCAGATAGCAAACTTTATTCTAGACAAGATATTACTGTAACTTTATTTAGTGGCAAGAAAGAATAACAACCTTGATTTGAAGATATTTTCAACTTCATAATTTACTTAAAATGCCTTGTCCTACCTCACAGTAGCATTTTCACTGCATACAGTCAGGGCACATTTAAAATAGATCTTGAAACAACATCCGTACAGTACCATGCTCTGTCCAAGAAAAATACCTTTCTGTGTCTTCTCGGTATCCTGACACTTCCTAATTGGATTTTTGGAATCCACATATGAAGTAGGAAACATTTGTAGGAATAACAGAAAGATTGATGGGATACAGGAAAGAATCATAACCACAACTCATCCACCAAAGCTAAGAGGAATCAGGGAGCCCTGAGACTAGCAAAACAGTTTTTCAGACTGACACAAGGAAAGCTCTTGAGGGAGAAGAGGTATTTATTATTGTAATCATCATCTCCATTAGTAAACATGATAATGATTGAATAAAAATTCTTATTTTAGGAGTATGGAGAGGCCTCTAGCAATCAGATACTATTGTGTTAGACATTATGTAAACTTAAGTAAGTGTTAATGTCAGACATGAGGAACATGTCTACACTGCTAAACAACAGGGATCATGGAACAAGGCTGAACATCATATCCCTCATTGTGTGTGGATGGATATGGCTAAATTTTTTGAAGCACATAAGTTACAAGCATGCCTCTAAAGAATGAAGAAGAGACACTGATACACAGATAGTGTTGTAGACCACAAAACCACTTGGTCAAATAAGATGTCAGTGGGGGAACTGATACAAAGCTGACCTTGTAACAAAGACTGGTTTATTCATATTATATCTAATTTACAGACAAGACAAGCTAGACAGAGGCAATTTCAAAGAGCACAGCATGTAGGAAAGCAAGGGAAGGGCTGATTGACTCTGGTAGATGTGATGAAGCTTCTTGCTGGACCAAGAAAGTGAACTCTGGGAAGCACTTACAAGTTTATAAACAAGACTGGGAGGGCAGGAGAATCAAAAGAAGAAAGCAACAAAGACCTTCTAGGGAAGGACAAGAACCAGGTACACAAGGAACAATATCAAAAGACAGACTGGACACAGCCTTGGAAGAGCCCACCTCCAAGTGCTACATTTGGACACCTTTGCTCTCCAGAGGAGCAGGCAGTGATAATAAACTGATTTACCTTGTCCTTTATATATCTTTTAAAACAGTTTTCTCCAACATCTGAAACTGCTAATCCAGCTGAAAGTTACCTGAGTTCTTTTGGATGGGATTACCTCTAGATCAGCCTCTCTGATGTTGCAGTTCAGCACAGACTAGTTTCAAAAGAGTTGGAAGGACAGTGGAGAGAAAATGCAAAAATAATACAGTGTCCATAGTGTCATGTTGAAACATGAACAGGGACATCAGTGTAGAACAGTTTCTGTACAAGCAGCCATAAACATCCCCATCTTACAACACTGCCTGGCCAACACACCTAAGGAGCAGAGTGGGCAGGGAAAAAAAAGATATAGAGCCTTTCTGTGACTGTGTACGGACACTGTGTTCAGTGAATTAATTCTTTTTAAGAGTCTGATGTCAGGCAGAGGACACATTAGAAAACAAGTGTAAGTTAGGAAGAAAAATATCTAAAAGAAAACCATACCGTGCTGTCAAATAAGAACATGGAATGCCTTGAGGTTAATTTTGTATACAGCTTAATTTTTCATCAATCATCTGATGCACTACAAATGCTTGTGTTTGCATTTAATTTTCTTTTTTTTTTTACTTTGTTGCACTTAAATCAGCTCTAATTTGTACAAACATTTACTTACTACCTACCGTAAATTGTGAAACAAGGAGTGCTTGCAAGGCAGCAGTTAACAGAGCACTCCTTCTCTCTTGGGATGCCATTACTTCTGTAAACATGGATTCAGCCTCTCATAGCATGTGGAAAATATGCCAAATAAATATAGTTAAACTCTAGATTTATCCTCTGGTGACTTTCTCCTGCATATCATAGGATCAGTAGGGACCACCAAGGAAAAAAGGAGAGGTGCAAAAATATTTAAGTCGCTTACAGACATACTTACAGGAATAACATCTAGAAGCAGTATTGTTTCATAATTCTGTGAAACAAGACAAGTGGAAGTATTCCACATTCTTCCCTGCTTGTGCTATATTAGCCATTTGGTGGGTAGCAGCTGTGCAATACCACTGTAGTCTCATATTTGTCTGCATTCCAGTACCACCTTTTGTTGCAGATGGAGTGCACTTCACTCATAAGAGAGAAAAAATAAACTTTATTGATATTACAAAGTTCAAAAGTAAATGCACCAGTGGTTTAGCAAATTTAATGGCTAACCCATTATTGGTTTGATTATTTACTGCATAGAGGACAGGGTCAGACAGAATTGTCAGGGAGACCCTCTTGTTCAGTCATAAGCATAAGTACCCCCTCGTGTTCTAAACTCCTTCTCAGAGGAAGTATAAGTGCAGCTGGATCCAGATTTAGTCTCAGACTTGGTCAATATTTTATGTTTAAAGGATTAGATGTGCAGATCACTTGTTTAGATCATTTAGCTAAGATTTCAAAGTTTAGCATGCCATTAATCACCAAGAATCTGTTGTTGCAAGAGATCTGTCAGCCTCAAGGAATAAGCTTTAGAGATGTGTCTACTCAAGGAAAGATCCTGTCAAGGATGCTGCTGCATGCAGGAAAGCTCAGTGTCCTGGGCCCTTCATGGAATAAGATAATTGACTCATATTTGCATGTCAACAAAAGATGTTAAGATGTTAATTTCTTCCACCTTGGTCTGAGTCAGACCTTGACCACCACTGTGGTTAGGTGGGTGCATTGCCCAGATTAGCCCTTGGCTATGGTGTTCCTATCTGTCTCCCCTGAATCCACTTTGAGATGGATGAAATCATCACAAAAAGATGGATCCATTATGATCACCACTGGTGGTTATCACTTGAGCATGATTCTGGAAAATAAAGGTCAGTTTGGGGGAAAGAGGGAAGAGGACCATACCATCACACCTCTATTTTCTCATACTATAATTTCCTTTAATTTTCTAGTATTTTCTGGAAGTTTTCCAGGCTTCTCTTTCTCTACATTTAAGAATAGTCAAAGGCAAACCAGTCTTGTGCAAAGAGGAAGAGAATGACGTGTAGTAAATGTTGTGAAAACCTATGTGAAAATAGTTATTAAAAAAATTGTCATCGTTTTTAAAATAACACTGGAAAAACTAAGTCAGAGCTGCTAGCACACTCATGTTTTGATTCTTCATTCATTAATTTTTACACCACATACCTCCTCACCCCTGCTGTCTAATTGTACGGCTGGGACTGTCTTTCTTGTATATGCATTTTTTCTATAGAGTCTACTTGCATAGAGGGTTTGAATTTTTTGTGGTCTTTTAGAATTTAAATAAGCAAACAAGCAAACAAATAAATAATTTAAGCACATTCAAGCTTAAATATCAACAGATAGAATAGAGCAAATTACTTTAGCTACGGAAGTTTGCTGTTTAATTACACTGTAGCTTATTACATCTTAAGTAGAGTTCCACTGCCAACCCATGACAAAGCAGCTGGGTAGTTTTAGATGACTGCAAAAAGCCTTTCTGAAATCACTAGGGAAAGGCTAAAACTCCAGAAAAAAAACCAGAAAAAACTCCCATCTTTGTAAATGAGGACATGATTTGCCATTGCAATCAGCAGTTCTACAGCACCAGTCATATTTGTGTCTCAGGCTCGGTGTCACAGATAAAATGTTTGAGGTTTGGATATTATTGGGGGGAATACTGAAAAGTGGGAGTTGATCTGTTGCAGATATTTTCATCGAAGTTTAATGTGAAGGTTTTTGGAATTGATACTTGAAAAAGTTTTAACTTGTCTATAAAAATTGTAAAGATAGAAACCAGCAAGGTGCTGTAACTCCTTTTTTTTTTCATATTCATATCTGTTATCAATGAAGGATAAGAGGAGATTTTTTTCTTGTGGAAATTCTGAAATGAAACACCTCTATGAAAATTTTAATTTAATCAAAAGGGAATATTTTTTTCTGAATTCTTCAGATTCATTCTTGCCAGCTCTACCTGTGTAGACCCAGGCTGAACTCAGCACAGAGGTCCCTAAACACTACTAATTGATCCATGCTCTGGTTTGTGTAAGCAAAATATATAGAAGTTGTTAAACATGAAGACCACATATGCTGCACCAAGATGTGTGGCTACCTCTGTCAATTGTGCACTGATCTTAGTCAGACACCCCTGGTGTACTTGTATACTTGTGGTATACATCAACCACATCAGACACCCCTGGTATACATCAACCACTTGGAGTGAATCCTGAAGCAAAACTTACTTCCAGGAGTTATACTTAAGAAATTTGCTATCAGGAGTTGGAAATAAAAAACTAAAGTGGTTATAAAAAACATAAAATAGTTTTACACAGATGAGGCTTAAAAGGAAAAAAAAAAAAAAAAAAGATAAATTAGTTCTTTTGAAACTAGTTTAAATAAACTAGTGTCCATAAATGGAAACAGGTCAATTACCTACCACTATTCAATAGTCCTGAGGACTATGAAAAATAAATAGAAATAAAGAGTCCTGTGAGAGAGAAGGGAAAAATGAAATCAGAATATCCAAATAGGGCAAGTTAAAGGCTCTGAAGGAGTGGAAATGTCTTTGGCTTAGTACTACATCAATTGAGACTATACTGAAAAAAAAACCCAACAAAAAAAACAAAAAAGGAAAAATTAAAATAAAAATTAAATAAAAAAGACAAGACACCTAAAAAGTTATATAATTTATTTCAATAGAAAAAATAGTAAGTCTATATTTTTTATTAGGAGACACAACTTCAGTTTCTAATCAGCGTAGTTGAACTGAGCTCTTTACATTTTATGCTTGTGTTATAAAACTTTGATTGTTTTTTTAATTAGAAAGTTTACTTAGATAATAAAAACCTACTGTTTTTGCATACAAATTAGGCTCAAGAGAGAAACAAGATTGATCAAGTTGCTGTTATAATGAGACAGATTTTTAGTCTCAGTTTAACAATTTTTCTATTAACATTTCTCTTACTAGCAAATATATATTCAAAAGAGGAGATCTGCAGCTAGTACAAACTGGAATTGCTGTATTGTCTTCCTTACATTCACACTGATTTACACCATCTTTGCATCTGGCTTATTGTTTCAACTACCATTTTCTAGTACATGACATGCTTTCAATTCCCTTCAAAGCACAAGAGATCTAAGTTCTAATGGGCAGTTACTTACACTATTGGTAGACAGTAAAATAAAAATAAATTGTTCTAATGACTTCCACTGCACTTTATGGACACTCAGTAAAACAAAGACAAGGGTGTTACTCTAGTGAGATTGCAATCTACCTTGTATGTAGGCTAACACCATCCCCTGTTCAAATTTCCCAATGCTTCCTGTTCTTAAGTCCTTTGGTATTTCTACAAATAGTTTAGGCTGAAACGTGAGAGAATGGTGACCCAAGATGAGATGGATCAAGGAAAACAGGGCTTTGCTGAACAAGCAAAGAAGTCAAAAGAGATTCTGAAAGCTATAAAAAACACATTCAGCTGGCTTGGACAAATGGTTAAAAAACTTGGAGAAGCTTGTTGCTGGAGCTTAAGCTATTTGGGACAGATGAATAGGAACTGGAGAAACAACAGGGAGAAGAACTGTGTGAGACATGCCAGGATGCAAAAGGATGAGAACAGAGAGGAAGTGAGACTGCTGAAAGAGCCAAGAAGGGAGAGTGGAGCTGAACTGAGATGATGAAAATGTTGGAGAGGCTAGGACTGGGATCAAAGAGCAAGGAAAGTGGGCATCAAAGAGTTGAGAAAGGACCTCTGGACATGGATGGGCAAGTGGGATTGGTATGACATACCTGAAGAGTGCAGGTTGACACACTGCAGACAAAGAAAATGAGAGTAGGAAGATGAACTTAGAAGAGAGAAAACAGAATGATTGAACAGGGCCAGGTGACAGAGATTTAAGATTGGGGAAATAGGCACTGGGCTGAAGAAAGCACGACAGGGCTCCAGGGTAAAGCCACAGGTCCCAGTTCTGTGATCTGCCAGTGGCTATGAACCCATTCTGTCCAGTAGCACAGGAAGCACTGACACATAAACTCTCCCCAGAATTTCCCCCCCTCCCCCAATACAGTCACTGTATGTACCTCTTACACCCAGAAGGTTCAGCTCCATGACCAAAATGGAGAATTATATAATCTGGTCAGTTCTGAATGCACTTCTGAGGACAGGAAAGTTACAGAAATATTTCCTTCTTTCTACCTTCACTGAGGTATTATTGTTTCATTACAACATGAAATTTGCCACAGCCTATACCCATATGCTACACAGGAAAACAATATGCAAGATAAGAAAGAGAATTCTATTTTAGTAAAGAAACTGTGTATAACACACCTGGCTAAACTCTGCTAATACTGTTCAGAAGAGATGCAGCTGGAAAAGGCAAAAGTAAGACATCAATTGTTTTATTGCACAGCTTTTTGTTTGTGACTCAGCTCTTGCCTCATCTAAAACTGCTCCATCCACTAGATCCTATCCCCATCAAAATCCCACTCTAAATCACAGTACCAAGGGAATTCTCAGTTCACTCTGAGCTTCACAACTTGCCCCTACAGCACAATTTCTCTTCAGAAGATGAGGACATAGATTATGGATCCAAGCTTTCCCCCATGGGCCAGCTGGCAGAATCACTCTCTTTCACCAGGCCTTCATGCCTGCAGGAGCCCTGATGTGACCTGGCCCCAGCTTGGTGCTCAAGTGACCAGGAGCCAGGATGCTTTGCAGAATGAACCAGCTCAGTCCAGAGGCAGTCTGTGAGAATCTATTTTACCAGTTTCACATCTGTTCATAGTCAATATAGTAGTGATTTAACTCTCTCCCTTCTTGATGTTGGCATTGCTGTTACTGTCTAACATTAACACTCCCTCTATCTCTTGGTTAAACAGAAAATCTTTCTTATAAGTTTGCTCCATTTAAAAACCAGGAACATTTCCAGTTGTGGTCAAAATATCACATGTGAAAGGGTCTAAAAAACCCACACTGTTTTATTGAGAATGGATCTTGCTTATTACAGCCTTGTAGCTGTCAGTGTTTGCTGAGCAGTTTGGAAATTACTGATCTAAGTGAAATAGGAACAGTTTCCGGTAACCACCATAATTGAACAGCAAGTAAAATGGAGAGAGTCAGCAAAATGACTAAAAATTCATGGGGGAAAAGTGTCTTGATAGCTTACCAGAAAAGTCCATTAAAAAATACAGCCCTTCATATCAGCTACTCCTACACCTAAGTTCTGCAGCCCCTAATTTTTTAATTGCCTTTGGAAACTTTCCAACCATCCATTAGAAAGGATGCTTTTGCCTTGTTGCTATGATTTCTTAAATTCTTAGAATATATTCTTTGGTTTTTTCCTTCTTGTCAAGGTTTTTGGTATGTTTGTTGGACAGTAAAAGAAAAGAAACTGGAAGAGTTTTTGTATGTTTTGCATACAATAGCGCTGAAATTTTTTGCCTCCGCCAAAGGGTCCAATGTGATTGAAATGCTGAAAATTGCTGTTTGTACTGGAGGAGAAGTGGAGGCTGGTTTGTTGTAGAAGTACTTTGACAGACTCACTTAAAATAGAAATGTTGTGCTGCTTTTGCAGCACCAGAGCTTGAGTGACTGACAAACCTGTCACAGCACTTCCACTAGCAGCAGGGAAAGGCACACATTTCCAAGTGGATAGTTTTCACAGAAATCTTATACTGCAGCCCAATTATTTCTTTCTTAAAGAATAAAACTTGTTCTCCAGATATGACTAATACCCCTCTGAATTTTTTGGGGCTATATCTGAAGTTTAAGAGCATCCTTGTTCATATTTGCAAAATTCCATTACGTTAACGACAAATCACATATTTTTGAGCCACTTGATATTTGTATATTATACCCATTTTTATCTGTTTTACTTTGTAGTGGTTAATTCTTTGGCACAATGCATTTCTCATAAATCCTTATGCTTTCTTTCATGAATTATATATAATATATAGATGGGTTTGAGGGGGGTGGTTAATGAGTTTGCATAAAAGGCTTTTATTTGTGAAAGGACTAACTGAAAAGGAGCAGAATATTAGGAAAAACTGCTGTGTCCTCAAACTGAAGGTCTGGATTTATGGATGACAGAAGAGACAAAACAGACCTTATTTCCCTCTGCCTTTAGGCTTGTTCCCTTTTCTCCCCTATTTCAACCAAAGCTCACAGCCTTCAAACCTTCTGACAATTTAGCAATCCCTTGCCAAGAGACTAAGGTGGTTTTAAGCTGCTGTACTTTGGGAGTCTGTTGAATCTATTTGGTCTCTTGACTGCTGTTGATGCTGAAAGGAAATTGCACTTTTAAGCAGCTTTTGTTTCATAATTCAAAGGCAGTAGGAACTGAAACAATAAATTTAAAAGGTCTGAGATAAACAGTAGATCAGAGAGATTACCCATATGGATAAAGAGTAAAAGAAAATATACTAAAATACTCTGAATGAAAGAATGGAGGTGCTGAAAGCTCTATCAGGGCAGCCGAATCCCTTTAGAAGTGTCAAAAAAAAGGAAGAAAACTCAAAGGACATTTTCCTCTGCATATAATAAGGAGCAGTAAATGTAAAACATCAGGTATTTTTCATGGTTTCCCCATTCCACACATTCTGATTTACTCAATAGCTTGAAAGAAACTTTGGTAATATTACTCCTCATTCTATAAATATATTTCACATGTATCTGATTTTTATCACATGAGGCTAAGGCAGAGTGAAAAAATAGAGAACCTTTTTACTGATCTGAAGCTGAAAAGTCCACCTTACAACTTCTAAAACGCAGTTGCTAATTGACTTTAGAATAAAATAACTAAGAATAAGACTACATAAAGAACAAGATCTCATCATCTGCCTTTTTCTATATAACACAAGTTAAGTGTTTCTGGGCAGACTCTGACCTTCCAACCATAAGTGAATCTCTAAAAGTAAATAAAAAAGCCCAAGAACCTATGGTAGAAGGATCACAGAACTGGGGTGTTCAAGATGAACAAAATAGTACACAATGTGGTGTTTCTCTGACAGAGCACTGGCTTAGGCAATCCTAGAATATAGGGAACATGGAGTAGAATAAAACGAACCACATTATTTCTTAGTTTCTGAGTGCTGCTAGCACACAGGCAAGAATTATGACACATAGGAGCTCCTCACAGAGCTGTAAACAGTGCTTCCACAAAAGCCAAGTTGACAGCCCACACAGATGCAAGTGAAGCAGCACTTCTGGCTGGGTGTTGGCATTTAAATCACTGTGTTACCATAGGATATTTAGTTGTTCTGAAATTTGTGTTCTGGACAGTACGAGATAATATCCAATAATTTCTCTTATATTTGATAAAATTTATAGCTATATCTTCATAAAAGGTATTTTTCCTGCTTTAAGTTATGCCAGTGCCTTCATCATTCTGTGTAATGCAAAGGATAATTTCAGGAAGACATGGAGAAGGCAACGGTTTGGAAAACTAAATAAGGTGACTTTAAACTGTCCCAGGTCCCAAGGAACTGGGACAGAAAAATTAACGTCATGTAGACAACATATATCCTCGAAGCAAGTGTGTTGCACATTCTTCTTTCAACACTAAAATTGAAAAAAAAAAAAGTAAACCTGCTTATTTGCAACAGAAGGAACCAAATAAACCCAAGCAGACTGGTATATAAACTGCCCTGTCTGTTCCTTTGAGTGAATGTGGCTGTCTGAAACAAAACAAAAAAGTCTTGCCAGTACTAACACAGGACAGTGGCAAATTGTCCTAAGAACACAATCTTTTGCTTTTAGCTAAACACCTTTGGCTTACAAGTCAAAAACAAGCTCAGGAGAATATTAATAGCTGCAAGCGCATTCTCCATGATAAAAATGCAATTAAGTCTGATAAAAAGAGAAATTGTTGGAAAAACTGTAGATGGAGCCACATTTTAGAAGAGAGGAAACAATTAATCTGTTAACACAGGAAAGTTGGAAGCTCAAACTCAGAGGCCCTGCTATCAAGCCAAGGGAATCTCTCAAATCCAGAAGGAATTCTGATTAAAGACAACAGACACCAGGATGTTTAACAGAGTATATAAGGGTGGCTTGAGAATGTGAAATTAAGAAAAAAAAATCCAATAATCAAACCACAACAAAATAATGTTTTCTCTGGCCTCTACTGAATAGCATGGAGGTTATCAAGACACATTATATATGCTAAAACAGAGGACAAGCAGGAGAGTGTGTATGGGAGATGAAGGAAAAAAATGACCCAAAATAAACCTACATATAATGAGTATGTGGAAAAACATTTTCTTGCATCACTATTATTCAGTTTTCTGTCAAATAGTTTCTTCTGGAAGACAGAGTGACTGTGCATGTTAAAGATGATTTAATGTTAGGTGCAGTATACCTGATGCAATAGTAATGTTACAGTGAATATTTAATCTTAATGAGTATTAATTTAAATAGACTTCAGTAGCATTTATTTACTTATTTTATTGAAAATAAACTTCCCTAATTTTCATTACTCTCGAAACCCTGATGTGATGGATGAGTAAATTAAGGAGTAAAAAAGTTTACAGGGTAAGATCCCAATTATAGATAAAATTTTTCAGAGATAGGGTGCACAGCAGCTACAGTGAAGTTTTCATTGCCATCTTCTGACACTCATCTAACACAACACAGGGAACAAGGAGATCTTTGACATCAGGAACTCAGGAAAGAAGAAATCAGTGTCTGAAAAAATATAAGGAAAAGTCAAACAAGGCAACAAGAGTTAGAATAATACCAGGTACTGGAAGAAATGATGCCTTCAGGTAAATGATGAAATACGAATTTCTGTCAAACACTGTGGCTGCAGGCAGTAACAGCTACCTACCATCTTGCTCATAGCCTTGAAAGGTTGTCGTCCCCCATGGACATATCCTGAGCAGGAAGGGGCAACTGCACTTCCACCAACAAGTGGATGATAAAAGAAAAGTCACTCAAATTTATCTACTAGGGTTGCATACAAATAGGAGATGCAGATAGACAGGTATGTCCTAACACACTATAATGTCAGAACAAAGGAACTTAGCACCAGAGTGTCGATGCAATTCCAAGCAATCCAGTGCTTAAGGTCTAATTTTATAACACAACCTGTGTTTTCAGACAGAAGAAAAATGAGCAGCAAGAATAGCACAAACACAAATATCACAGGAAAGCTAAGAATGGGAAAGCAGGGATTAAATCATAAAAGTAGGAGATACAAAAGTAGGAGATTTTCCTGTCCGAAATCATATTAAATATATTACCTTCATGTGCTGAGTTTTTCCTCAAAAAATGACTGAGGCATAAAACACTGGGATAGAGATCAATTCAAGTCACAGAAGGGAAATATGTACTTAATTTTCAGTCATTTAATAAAAAAAAAAAAAATCAAATAAATGCTGATAAATGTTACTGCTCTGCTGTGTGCACTTAAAAGAAACCATGTTGTTTGGACATATGTAACACAGAGGTTAACACATATAAATGAGCAAAGGGCTCCTTTTAAAGTCTGTTCTAATTCCCCCACAGTGCAGAATGCATACGGAAATACTGCTTTCTCACCTAATTCATGGGGTGTTTGGAGGATTAATTAGTTAATGTTTATACAGTGCTTTAGAGAACAAAAGCATAGGATAAGCACCAAGTACTATTGTAAGAAATCACAAGAAGCAGGAAATGAGAAACTTCCATTTCATAAGAAAAAAGAGTTTGGTGCTTGTTATTTATCAAGCGTTCCACTCACTTGTCAGGGCTTTCATTTGGGAAGACCATTTTAGGTTCTCTTTTATGTTGCTAAGGGTTACATTTGAACAGCTGTTAACCAGAACTAGTATCAACAGATTTTCATATCATTAGGCTGCTGGGAAGAATATCATAATGTTACTGGCACCCAGCTGCACCATTTTGCTTCTTTGATGTGGAGGAAAAGGTAGGCAAAAAGGTTCACTAACAACATGTCTTGGTTGTTATTATCCCACCATTGATGTAACCACCCAGAAGTCTAAAATTATAGAATCAGGGAATGGTTTGTGTAGGAAGGGATCTGAAAGATTATCTAGCTCCAGCCCCCTTCCATGGTCAGGGACACCTTCCATTAGTCCAGTTTGCTCAGTGCCCCATGCAACTTGGCTTTGAACACTTCCAGAGATGGGGCATCCACAACTTCTCTGGGTAGCCTGTTCCAGTATCTCTCTACTCTCACAGTAGAGAGAGTAGTAAATTTCTTTTTAATACCTAATCTAAATCTCCCCTCTTTTGGTTTGAAAATGTTCTCCACCCTTGTTCTATCACTATCTGCCCATGTAAAAATTAACTCTTCCTCTTTATATATAGGCCCCAGCTGAGTCCTAGAAGGCTGCTACAAACCTTATCTTCTCCAGGCTGAACAACCCCAGCTCTGTCAGGCTGTTTGTAGCAGAGGTGCTCCAGCCCTCTGATCATCTCTGTGACTCTTCCCTGGATACACTCCAACAGGTTCATATCTTTCTTGTGCTGATGGCCCCAGAGCTGGATGCAGCACTCCAGGTAAGGTGACACCACAGTAGAATAGAGGGGCAGAATCACCTCGCCTGACCTGCTGGTCACCTTTTGATGCAGCCCAAGATGCAGTTGTCTGCCTGGGCTGCAAACACACACTGTTAGCTCATGTCCAGCTTTTTACCCATGAAAATCCCCAAGTCCTTCTCCAGGCAGATAATAAATCATGGTAAAGCATAAATACCTCATCAGAAGGTCTCTTCAGTAGAACATTCACCATAAGTCACAATTGTTTATCCTCTAAAAGATCAAGCACATTTTGTTACCTTCTGAGCAAGTTGCTGTTCACCCTTATGGGCATGCTGGGGTCAAACCCCAGAGCTGTAGGTGTGCATCAGCTACATCTAAGTTTTCTTATCTGTTACAAAAACCAGATGGTCAGAAATGCAGTTCAAAAACAGGTAACATTTCCAATAGAAAATGGAGAACTTGTCCAAGAACTCACCAAAATGGAAATACATTCCAACTTGGTTTATGCAAAAGATCAGATTAGATAGATAATGTGGTCCATGCTGGCCACAGCTAAGGTCATGTGCCAGCCCTCATGGAGCTCATGTTACAAGAGCAGGAACTCCTTCAGTGATAATTGTCTCTCCTATGTAAACTGAGGTAAAGGATCCACAGCTCTTTATAATTTTCTGGTCTTTTTAAATAAAATCTTTCAAAAGATGTCCCTGCTTTCTAATCTGCTCACAGTGAGGCATCACTTTTCAATTCCAGTGTTTCAGTCTCCTGACTCAACTAAATATATTGGTTTAACTTTATATGGCGGGAAAAAAAGGGCAAAAGAATCATTAAAAGCCATCAGTATTTAATATTCTTTCTCACACTACATACTTTCCCAGTTGCATTTACTACTGGTTAAATTGCAGAATAGAACTCATACATCTGTTATGCTCAACCACACAACACAGCAACCTGAAGGAAAGACAAAGCACATGGGTTTAAAACTCCTTCAACATAGTGTTTAGCATCTCTATGGAGCTATCCCATTGCTTCACTTGTCTTATCAGAGTACCTCAAGTCAAATTGCTTCCTCCATAGGGAACATAAAAATCATCAGCTTTATCTGAGGAAAGTGAAGATCCTTGGGAAAGGAGTAAGATCACATGGATTTCAGCAAGCTTCCTAGGCTCCTGGGCTGGGCTGACTTTTAGCTTGCCTTGGACATCTTGTATATTTGGTTTAATGCATAAAGTGCAGAGTTCCCCCCCTTGAAAAAAATTAATTTCCTGAGAAGAGACATTTTTATCCAGACATAGAACAGGATTCTGCCAGAAACTTGCTATCCTGAAGCTGCATCATAAATTTTTATGAACTGGATCACTGAAAAAAAGATAAGAGTTCAGCAGCAGTTATTTTGGTGTTAAATGACTGGACTGTAAATGAATCTTTGGATTAGTGAAAACCCTAAACTATCTTGACTGTCAGATGCATCATAGCTTAGCTAATTAACACAAGGGCATGGCAGCAAAAAAAGTGGTTTGCTTCATATCCCACTGCTTGAGCTCAAGACTCATTGGGGGCTATCAGAAAGACCTGCCCCCGTTTAAACTGGCTCCAGATAAATATCAACAGACAGGAGACTTAAACGTTGGTTTCGTTACTCCTTTGAGCAAACTGGAAACAGGCACAACTCTGCTTAAACCAAATTAATCTGTTAGAGTGGCTGGTTTAGAGCAGCCTGCAGGTAACCTTAAGCCTGTGAACAGTAGATGGGGAATTTGCTGAAATCTCTTTTACCTGTCGACTACACAGTAATTACTGATCTTACATCAACTATGAGTTACTAGAGAAGCCTGAGTGTTTCCCAGGCTAAGTTTATATAGGTTCCAATTCTTGTTCAGTGCAGAGGCACACCCTGGAAATAATGAATCTTTTCCGATGCTAGAAGTAATTCTTCTTCTTTCAATTAAACTGTGCCAGATCCACCAGTTTCTAAAACTTAAAAGGTTTTCACAGAACGAAAAAATATGTTGAAAAGCAACCTTGTCCATCTCCCTCTGCCCTAGGAAGAGAAATCTTCTAAAAGGATTAATGGTTCCAAATGATTGTGGGGAAAGCTGTAATCTGCATTTAAATAGAAAAATTCCCAAGTGCCCAGGTATTCATTTTTCTTTTTATAGCAGGAGGCAGAGCATTTTTCATGTGTACAGTTTAAAGTTAAAAGGACACTGTGGTGCAGGTCTGTGGTTTATCTCACTAGTGCACAGTCAACTGGGTAAAACTTCACCTGCCAGAGTAATGCTGAATATTTGTCCTGAGCAACATCCTAAGAAACTAATATAGCTAGAAGGCAGATTTGTGTGAGGCTTTTATTGTGCAGCTAATGTAGAAAACACACACAGTTACACAATGCAGTGGAAGGGTCTGGTTCATAGAAGCTCAAGTGCAGTGGCAGTACCAAGAAAAGTGTAAATTGGAGTGAAGACCTGAGCAGAGCTCATCTGACTCATCAGATCCTGTCTCTTGCTAACACAGATACTTTGTGCCTTCTTCACATATGAAATGACAACCAAAAAAAAAAAATCCCCAAAATTCTAAACATCCATAAGAAAATAAAATCCATTGAGGTCTTATACTAATGTACACCAGAAAAATAAAGCAGAACAAAGTCTGTGCAATCCCTGGTAAAAAACCTGTGGAGGCCACATAAAATTGATAGGCACAAAACTCAAGGGATTCAAATGAATTTGAGCAGATTTCCCTGAGTACATAAAATCCCTCACTGTGCTGCTGATGAGTTAATGTTCAGATAACTATATCAGGTGAAATTGCTTAATTAGAACTCTAATTATCTTCCAGCCATCCAGGAAAAAAAAAAAAAAAAAGTAAGCATTAAGAAGACTCTCCTATTTTAATTAAGAATTCATTTTGGATAATCAGGTGATTCTATCAGTCACTGACAGCTACATGGAGGATGGCATATTTGTGTGTTTATATTTTTGCATCATTATATATTCACACCCACATGCAGGTTGGAATTGTGACATATTTAAGGCTCAGTTCTGACAGATGCTTAATCGCATGAGTAGTCCCATGGGTTTCCATGAGTAAATGTTTGTGGTGTAGAGCTCTATTTAGATTTCATTGATAGTCTGTGAATTTCCACTGTGACTATGATCGCCCCTCAGAATGGCTCCAGCCGATGTGTTACATGTTTCATGTTCGGGCAATCATCAGGGTCTCGTATAGAGTAGGAGGCCACAATTCCTCTTTTAATACAATGAATCCCAGGCAGCTGATGGAAAGTGAAACAGCTTTTACAGGTATTCTCTGCATGCAAAATACCTGTAATCCTCCTACTCCCTGCTTTCTTCTGAAAGGTGAGAGATTTGGAGAGAAACAGCATGTACGTGGCCTGTTTCTCTCCCCTTTTTAGCCAGTCTGTAGGAAAATAACCAGTACTGTTACATTTGGTATGGATCCTGGTGCTGTACTCACTCTCAGTGCTTACCTTTCAGTTTGCACACTTTGGTGGGAAAGATAAAAGTATGTACAGGAATACAAAAGGCTAAGATATCCAATCTAATACACATTTATATACACAGTGGCAGCCTCCCAGTAAACCAACCCACCAACCAGCCAAAACTGAGACAACTTTGGTATTTAAATATCTATTGGACATGCAAGGAGTTTCTGGCTCACAGGTGCCTAAATGGTCCTCAAGGCAACTGCACAGCTTTGGATCCAGACATGTTCTATTTCTTCTAGGGAATGCCCAGAAGGCTTTTAGAAAGAATATTGCAACAACACTGCAACTTTTGGCTCTCCGCCAGGGCTTTTCTTCTTTGAAAAGTCAGCTGGTTTCACTAGCTGCAAAAGTATTCACAAAACCTTTGGCCAAAACAGCTTCATAGGAATTAGTCAAAGTTACTATACTGTGAAACATAACACACTTCTATATCTTAATTTAGATGAAAGTCTAGCTTTGTATTTTTAAAGTTTTTGCTTTTGTTCTTTAAAAGTACAGCATTATTGAAAATTATGATTAAAGAGTTCATACACTCTTTCCTCTTTCTCATTCTTGCATTGAACTTGCTCCTGACTGCTAAAACATTTAAAAATCATCAAAATACTCAGCACCTTATTAACAAAAACCTGTTCTTTCAAAACTTCTAAGATCCTGAAAAATTGGAGTCTAGTGACATGACTTTTAGGTACAGGTTCATCCCAAATCCCTCGCCTACATCTGTGTTTTGGGCACAACTTGGCCAGTATTCCCCTGTAACTGAGCTTTCTGCTTATAGGTGTGGTAAGACAGTGGCAGCAGTTAGACCCAAAATTTTTTGAGGAGTCATGTGGACTTCAGTGCTGTTTGCAGAAGTCTTGTGCTCAGAACTGAAGCTTCTGAACATACTCTCAGGCCTAAAAGAAGAATTTATGCTCCAAATACATGATAGCTGTTGATAAATACTTAAATATCAAAAATTCTAAAAACTCTGATGTTAATATCCATAATAATGAAGAATGTTGGTTTTTATACAGTGAGTAATATGCAATAATTGTTCAATTTTAATCGCAATTAAGTGACATATGAAATTAAAATCAGTATTAAGCTAACACTCCCTTCCTGGCCTGCCTCCAGCCTCCTTTGCAAAGTGCAGAGGCTCCATCTGAGCATTCAAGATACAAAACAAGCTCAAACTTAGATCACTCATTGCTAGTAAAAGCCCATGGCTTCTGCCTGAGCCACATGAGGGCAAACACTCTTCCCTTCATTACTCTGCTGCTTACAAATCCCTTGTTTTCTTCCAATAAAGAAAAATGCTTAAAAGGGAAGCAATGGCACAAGAGTGGAAAAACTAGCTGAGGACTGCAAGGATGACATCAGCCCAAGGTCTGGGGCAGATTTTGTTTTGCTGTAGGTGAATAGGCAACAGTGTTTATTTTAAAATCAGTTTGACTTCAGATCACTCCAGGTATATGCTATCACATATAAAAATGCAATACATATGCCTTTGCCTTGGGTGAGCTGATCAGTAATATTTATCTGTCTCACTGTCCTTGCCACAGCCTCCTCATACTTACCATAATATAATTCCATTTGGTTGTCACATCACTGGTTTTCTCTATCGTGGTCAGAGTACATGTGGAAAGTTTTGATCTTGAAGGTTATTTTGGTTTTTTCCTGTAAGTTTAAAACATACCCTGAACAAAATTTATTTAAGGACTGACTTGATTCAGAGCCTATCAAGGCAATATTGCAGTGATAAAGGTGGCAACTCTAAGTCATTTTTTTGTGTTGGGTGGCCTCTGAGGCTTGCAGTCACTGATTCTGTGATTTTTTTGGATTAATTGAGGAGAGTCCACGGCACCTCAAAGCCCTGGAACAAGCCTGTTGTATGTCACCATACCCTGGGTGCTCTCTCAGCTATGTGGGGAAATGAAATCCAAGAATCCATAGAGAAGGCAGCCAGTTTAGAAGGGGCCATCTGACAGTGAATAAGTCTAATGCAGTTGCTGCAGAGGAACCTGAATAATAGTAAACTCTTTCTTTGGTTGCAATACCCAGAACATGTAAAGCTTTATAAATGACACAAAAATCCTGGCAAATTGAATATTTCACACCTGTGAAGGGACATTTTGATATTCCACGGTGACATATCAATAGCTGAATTCTTCCAAAATGTGGCTGACAGCCTGTTCCTTGAGCAAGAAGAATATTAAATGCTGAATTGTGTGTATTGTACACTCCTGAGTTTAGTGAGCCCCAGTTAAGCTTATCAATCTGCTAGAAGCCCTTTTTACCACAGCTTGTATTATGGATTTCTTTAAACCCTTTGATTGCTATCAGACTGCCAGTCTCCAAGTGGATATAAGGAATTTCTTATATTTTAAACTTTGGTATCTGAATCCATGACTCAGTATGATCTCTTGGAAAAGGAAGTTTTATCTAAATTTAAAACATATGCGTGTTTTATAACTACGATAGCTTCTTATGAAAAAGTGATATACTTTTACTATATAAGGATGCTGCTAGGTCATAAGGGATTCATAATGCTCAGTGATTCAATGCCTGTTATGTACTTAAAATGTTTTGTAGACTACTTCAGTGTGTTTGCCTAAGAAGTGAAAATTGCTATAAAAATGTAAGTTGCGGTAATGGTGTTATTGCAAGACATTTTTGCCAGCCACAATGAATGATTTCTAAATGCCACAGTGTGATTAAACTGTAAGGCACAACAGGCTATATTACAGTGTGAAGACCTAGGTGTGCTGAAATTACCATTCAACAGCTCACCTGGGAGTTATCTCTGGGAGATTATAACATGACACCTTTACTGTTTTTAAAAATGAAAAAATGAACTCATTAAAAAGCATTTTTTTCCCAGATAAGTGAAGTGTCTTCCATCACCCAGCATGCAGTCATTAGGCCTAATGTGCTTTTCTGCGGAAATATTTCAAAATGATCCAGGGTTTCCTTCTTTGCTATTGTGGCAAAGGGAAGATTTGTTACAGGAATCTTGTTTTTCTCTCTGAATGAAGTATGTACTGACAATGACCAACATACTCAGTTTCCAGTTTCTGCAAAACTGCCTTACCAACAAACCCACTATGTTTCCTAAAACATGCCTTGCCCTACATCTTTTTCTGTCCATAATTTTTTCTTCCCTTTATCTTCCTTCAAAGAAAAAATAACACCAGAGCCCACACTAACTGATTGTCTTGTAGTATTGTTGATTCCCCAGAAGCTGTTTTAAGTGGAGAAACCTTTGAAAACTATACCACAAGGCCCACTAAGTGTTGATCATCATTTATCTTTTTTCGTTAAGCAATGTGAGAGACCAGTCTTCCCCTTGTTTTGGGGAATACATGCTCTAGGAAACAAGAAAATATAAACTACATTTGTGTGTTGATTGCGCACAAAGACACCATGCTGCAGTGATTCCAGCCCAACAAACTGTAAGACTTTTGCAGGATGTAGATATTAGCTCAAGAGTATAACAAGAAAATATAACTAAAAGCAGGGTAAGGTCTCTCCACGCAGCCCAGTGTTGTGGTGCATCCTCCCCCTCCTCCAGGCTGCACCATGATCTGAGAATTCCTTGTCAGCCTCAGAGTTAGCCAACAACATCTGGGCTTATCTCTTCTTGAGCTTATGAAAAACACTGTCTGCTCCCAGGAACTTATGCTGTCTAATGAGCTTCTGCTTTTTTTTTGTAATGAGTAGCCTTGGAAACATTTTTTTTTAAATCCAAATGGCATAACATTTTTGTTCTCACACTTTCAAAGAAAGTTTCCAACATAAAGTGTGCCCAGAAGGAAACACTGTTATGACTAAAGCCTACTCACTTGTGGCCCTATAAACAGTGGTCCAAATAGACCCTTTGAGCTCTCCTGGACCACAGCGGGCTGTGACCGTCAACCTCCCTCTGAGTGAGGCCTCTCAGAGCCAGCAAACTCTCTGGTTTGCTGCACTCAGAGGATTGCCAAGTGATGTTGGATCCTGGGCTGATACCCCCACTCCTTGACGCTTGACCCTTCACCCATTAGGAAGAGGCAAAGGCTTCCAAAGTGATTATTTCACTACCTTCAAGAGTAATTTTTCACAGGTACCTTGTACAGACTCTTTATGAGCATGCAAGTGTGCATATGATAGCGCAAATTTGGGAGAAATGCTGTTTTCCTAGATTCTTAAGTACTTGAGATTTGTAAGTAAGTTAGGTCTGTAAGTAAGATACTGTAATGGTACAGTAAAACCTATATGAATCTTTTGCTAAATTGTTTAACCAAAGTTATTAGTTGTTAAGTTAAATGCTGTTAAGTTTAAGGTGCTGATAAGTTTAAATCATGTTAAATTAAGGGCTGTTGGGCCTTTAGGCTGTATTCCTTCTTATCCTTACCTTTTCTATCCTTTTGTCTCATACACACACCCATCCACTCATCCACCACCACCACTCCCCGCCTCCCCTCCCCCCCACACACATGCTCCCCCTGGCGCCCTCACCTCCACATAGATATTTTTTTAGCTTGTTTTGGTTTCAGTTGATTGACTCTGGCTTCTTATTTGTTGCTTTTCCTCAGTGTGTTTTAACCATCTAGTCAGTAGTAGAGTGAACCTTGCCAAGGAACTCTTGCCACACTGTTGCTTTTATATTAAATCTGTTTGCCAATGAATTGTTAAGTGATCTTAAAACACTCATTTGTGACAGCCACTGGGCTCTTTTCTGAGCAAGACTACTGCTCTAAGTCCAGTTTTTCAGCACAGCACATCAGTATTTGGTTCAGACCCCACCAATGAACCTCAAGAACAAAAATCTTTTCACCTCTTCCCTCTGCTTTGACATTGGAGAGCTGCTGGCTCTGGGGTGAGTTGAGACCTCAGGATTTGCAAACTAGTGTACAGCCCAGGCACTAGTCGAGCTTCAGACATCATTTTTGCAGCCTCCATGGGGGAATACTTGACCCTCATCAGCCCCATAAAAAGACAACTGTCCTCTCTGCAGCTCTGCCTTAAAACACCTGACTTCTCTGCACCTTTCTGTGCCCTGGAGAAACACCAAGAGATTTGTCTCATGAGAAAAATGCAAAAATAAGCTATTTAAGGCAAAGGGAATGTTAGCAGTAAAGGCAAGCTTGAGGGCAACATGTAAAGATGTGAAGAGCTAAAGCACAGAGGCAGCAGGTTTTCAGTCTTTCATTAAACCTACTTAACAAGTTAAAAGTGCATCAAACCTATCCAGTTCTGCACAGGCAAGATAAGCCATAGTGCTGTTGTAGTTTCCCCATCACTTCTTTTTGATCATGTCCAACTTTTCATTATACCTGCACATCAACATTTAAGTAGGCTGCAAAAGTTCCTAAAGATGAGATTAGAGCAATGTCTGTGTCTGTAGTTCATCCAACACCAGCGAGATCTTTGGGAGCTGGTATCCTGCACAATGAATACTCATTGTAGAGGCAGGAGTGCATCACTCTCCGTGGCCCTTGGAAAAAAAGTCCTAGCTGAATTCAATGAACAGGAGCTTCTTCAACCTGTAGGCAGGGTTGGAAATTCTTAGGGTACTGTATACTCTACAGTAGTTACACTTTCTTCAGCTGTATACAGCTGCAGTAGAAAAAAATAAAAGAAATAATAGCATCAATGTTTTCAACGGTTCGGTCTTTAAGCAAAGCTGAGGGGTGTTGTTATTTGCTTTTCACGGTTTGTGCTACAGGTGAACCCATAATTAAAAAACTACCACCATCTTTTCATGGTACAGATGGCAAGAGCTTATACTTAATTTGGTGTCAGAATGGATCATACTTATGGTTGTGTTTTGGTAATGCTTCATCGGTGATAACACAAACACTGTATCCAACTGACTTTTATTTCTACTTCTTTCTACAACAATTAAAGGTGATTAGTTATTCGCAAAATCCCTAAACCATCCCCTATAAGTTAAATTTCCATTTTATTTGGAGAATAATCCAATTTGACTAAAATGAAAATCCTGCTCCAGTATAAAGGAATAGAAAACTTAACACAGTGTGAAAATTAATTTGAGGATTTTTTTTTTGTCTTGTTGTAGCTTACATGCTGTTGCTAAAAAATGAAGTTGACATTAGTTTCCACTCTATGGGGTATTCCAAATGCAATTTTGGAAAAATACAGTTTACAGGCATTGAACTGTATCACCTTGTGCAGTTCACTTTGACCATTTTGAGGAGCTGTACCTTTTCACATTTTATTTTGGCACCTGGATCTCATTGAATTATTTGTTTTGATGGAAAAGACTGTTAGAAGAAATTCCTCTACTGTGAAGAAAGGAACCACCATAAATTTCATTACATATATGCAGCACATAAGTGGAAGTATTTAATACAGTACATTTCTCCCTCTCCCAAGTGTAACAAAATAAGCCACTTTGGTTAGATGTACTGGAAAAGCGAAAGGCAAGAGTGCTGTAGCTGTCCCAGATTCACTCTACTAGAACTGGAAAGAACATGGTTTGGTTTTTTTAGCTGTCCCCTGCCAAAAAAGACCTCTTCAATTTACTACATTTTCAAGTGGTTTAGCAGACTAATTTTTAAATGATTCACTGCTGGAGTTTCTACTGCTTCCCTCTAGAGACTGTATCACTCTGATAGATGTCACCATTAGAAAGTGCATCAGCAGTCAGGCTAAATAGCTTTTGTCCAGTTTCATCTCAATATTACTTAATGGGCTACATTACAGAAATTCTGCTCCTCCTTGTCTGCCACATTACTCTTGGTTGCATTATTATGGTCTCTTGAAGCTCATGTCAGGACTGAAGTCTCCTTGAACCATGCTTTTAGTACAAATGCTTTATAAACTATTGTTTCTACCTTGCCAGTTTGCAGTCTCCTCAGACAAATAACTTGGCAAATACAAAGTGCTAAGCAGACAGAGAGACAGATATAATATACAAACAAGCTTATGCAAATGTCTTGGTACTTATAAACAGACAAGTGCACTGACACAACCTACCTTTTCCTCCTTATTTACACTATTTTCTCATCAGTGATCACAGGCTTGTTAGTGGTAAATTAATAAAAAAAATTTTAAGTGTGATTAGGGCCTTGCACAATGGCCTTTCTACAGCCTCAGATGCTGGATTTTGTAAATATTTTTTTTTGTGCAGGACTACACAAGCATATTCAGCTATGTCACACAATATTAAATGGAAACAACAGAGGAACCTAAATTACCTGATTGAATCTACAAAGAAGCACCCTTACAGGCTTCTCAGTAAAACTCTTGGCTCAATATACACTTGTCACAAAAGTTAAAGTGGTAGAGTGTACACAAAAAATGACAAAACCCCATGATGAAATTTTAGATAGGATGCTGTTCAAAACCAGTGGTGTCTCCTTATTTAGAATACAGGATCCAGGTCACAGGATCTGGATGAAGGCAGCTGAAGAATTAAGGAAAGAGGAGCAATTATGTGCTACAGGTAATAAAAGACTGGGAAAAGGCTAATAAGAATAGGATAGTTAGACTTGCAAGAAAATTGATAAAACAAGCCACAAGAAAGGAATGAAAAATTGTATCAAGTGTAATTGTTTTCAGCCAGAAGATATGAAGGATAAGAGATAATTAAAAAGAATCAAAATAGTCCTACTCAAAATACATTCCAATTTAGAATTAATATCTTTTTTTTCACTTTTAGCCATACTTCCTCGACCTTCAAGATCAAGTATTTTCTGTCAAGATGTCAAAACAAGCACTGAAATATAAAACATATGTCTTTGTCACTCTTATAATGGATGTGTATTTTACTCTTTTGGTAAAAAACTAATGGATCAAGTGAAAAATATTCTGAATACAGGTTTATTAAGCCACAAGGGGGGCTTAGGCTCATGTGTCCATGAGTGTTGAACATGTTTCAGTAATTTTTTTTCTTTTGTAAATTAAAGAGTTTAAAAAAACCTAGAAAAAATAGCTGAAATGGTTGATTCTAATTCACCATATGTACAATGCTTTCTGCTGATTCTCTCAGGATAACAAGGGAAGAAATTTGTCAGCCTGTTTTATCTAATTAGCCAGCAGCTCATGCACAGCAGCCAGGACAAGGGTCAGTATAGTTGCCACCTGCCTAGAAAAAGCTATCACAATGACCTGACTGCTGGTACTCTAGGGCAAAATGATGATGTCTTCTCAAACTCTCTTACTGTATCTCTTCAACTGCACATAAAATTATTAAAAATTCATTGCACACAGATATTCCACCTCTCTAGCAAGTACTCTACCTGCCAGGATGAAGCACCATTCCCAGGGACTCTCTGAGCTGATTAATATTTTAAATATTTTATTCAAAATCAAATAGCTCCAATAAGTGAGATCAAGGAAAACCTGCTCATGTGGGCCTAGGAATACATTACTGTGGACCTTTCCTAGGGGTTTGGGATCTTTTTTCATTACCTGCTCACAATCAGCCATGAGCAAATCTGAGACAGTGTCTCTTTCACAGATGTCCTAGCTACCAGTTTGTGGAGTCATTGATATTAATTTCAGCCACTTTTGCATAAGAATGTCAGTGCTTTATACATAATGGAATAAGATCAATGGGACAGTGAGGTCACTTCAATCAAACCATTACTCCCCCGAGGAACTGAAAGTAAAATAGATGGTATATAGAAGAGTCTGGGCTGATACAACCAGAAACACTCTGGGTTTGCTCTCAAGATAAAACAAAAAGATCCTGTATCTCTCAAACTACCAGATAATTTCTGCCTTATTTTTGTCCTGTACACCCTCCCTAGAGGTAAGAGTTCAGGCTTTCAGTTCTTGGCAACACCACCGTTCCCCAAGCACCTGCCCTGCCACCTGTATCAGCTCATGTGTCTGCATCCCTGTCTGATTGCAACTGAACTGAGAACCTGACAACATTTACTGCAAGCCACAACCAGCCCCAGCCAGCTGCTATCACCCTAGAGGAATCCAAAGCCTACTGAATTCAATGAAAAGACAGCTGTCATTTGGATCCAAACAAGAAAATATTTAGGGGAAAAAAGTATTGGATTTTGAGGTTTCCTTTTCCAAAGCCGAATAAATGAAATACAAATACTTCAGAGTGAAAAATAGTGGGTTTGACATTATACTGAACCAAATCAAGCAGAAACCATTTCTAAATGAAAGGCTTTTCTCTTAACTCCAATGCTCAGAGTTCTTTGCCTGTTAAAGTTGCAGGAACAATTCAGTCACCATCATCCTTACACCAAACTATATGTGGACTCTTAAATACTTCTCTAAAAGGCAGTGGTTTTAATGTTATTTCCATTACAGCTGTTTCAGCTCCAAGTTGTTACAGGAAAATGTGTTTAAAAATTAATTCTTTATCACAACAGTAAGTTTAGAGGTATTTGGTGCTATGTTCTACTGAAGCATTTTTACACAAGTGCATTTGAGTTTATAGAAGGGACAAACAGTCTGCCTAGTTTTTAAAACATGATATGGCCCTGAAAGACAATCCTGGCTTTCGTTTGAATCTGGCATGGAGAAGACACAGAAAACTGAAAATAAAAACATCCCTATTCCTGCAGTTTTACATTCAGTCCAGAACTGTGGATAATTTTGTCCATATGTGCCTAAAGCTCTAGAGGTGCTGTCAATGCCCAAATATTGCTCTGTCATAATGGATAGATTCCTGCAGACATTACACTGACAACTTCCAGGTAAGAGAAGGAGATTCTCTTCTCAAACCCTTGTCTATTCACACACAACTTTCATCATTAAATAACCTTCTCCTCTGTTTTTCAAAATCTAGGAGCATAACACTATGTTACAAACTAATGGTTATTTTACTGTCTTTTTTTTAATTGGCATGCTTTTCTGAATTTATTTTAGCCTTAATATTCAGGTAGCTTATTATAGTGTGATTGAGATACAGAGGAACTGGATGTATGGTATGCCAGAGATATAAGGTTGAGATATATTGTTAGAAACTCTCTACAACTTCCTGAAATGTGGTTGTAGACAGGTGGGGGTTGGTCTCTTTTTCCAGGCAACAGCTGACAGAACAAGAGGACACAGTCTTAAGCTGCACCAAGGGAAATATAGCTTGGATATTAGGAAAAAGTTATTTACTGAAAGAGTGATAAAGTACTGGAATTGCCTCCCTGGGAAGGTGGTGGAGTCACCATCCCTGGATGTGTTTAAAAAAAGACTGGATGTGGCACTCAGTGCCATGGTTTAGTTGAGGTGTTAGGGCATGGGTTGGAGTCAATGATCTTAGAGGTCTCTTCCAACCTGGTGATTCTGTGATTCTATGATTCTGTGAAACTACTTCTTAGGGTGTGCCTCAGCAGAAATTACAGTTCCTATCCACTTTAGAATCCTTAGCTATCCACTGTCTAAGACTCTAAGGAATAGCCCTAGCCTTAGCTGTGAGGACAAAGGGATTCAATGCATCCCATTATCTCGCAGTGTCTGCCAAGCACCACCTGTATAAATAATTTCGCTTTGATTAGTATATTATTTTGGAGATGTAGAGCACAAACATGTAGCCTGAGATAGCTGAGTTCATTTCACAGTATTGTACTGTTTGGAATATACAGGCCATTGTTTTTTTCTGATGCACACAGACTGAAATGCAATGTATTGTAATAACAAAAGTGTAGCCTGGAATATATTAAAATAAACTGTTATATCCCAGATTCAGGCAAAATAAGTTTCAACATAGAGCACTAATTAAAATGTGCATCTCTGGGTTACTTAAACTCTAGTGATACTGTCATATGCATGACTCTGACATTAAAATTTCTTGCTAATGTCAGTTAGAAACAGTGATGTCATATTCAAAGCTGTTCTAAGTGATAAATCATTCTCCTTCAGTTTCTATATGAGCTCTTTGCAAGCGTACCTCACAGCAAAATCACAAGCTGGATTTCACTGCTAGAGCTTTTTCTCCCAAACCCATATTTATTAGCCTACATAAAAATGCATGCATAAAAAGGATCTGACGGCACAGTGAGGCATGAATTTCAAGTATATTCCAGCATCAAAGGTCAGAAGCAGACTTCTATTTGAGTAGCAATTATAAATAGCCATCAGAAGTGAAATAGAATTGACATACTGGGTTATGTTGTGTTTCCTCTTGACTTTGAAAGGTTAACATTCTGAAGGAAAGAAGAAAAACCCTTATTACATCTCTTAAAAAAATTAAATACTTTCCAAAAAGGGTAGAAATGGGGTACCAGAGAACCCTTTTTTTTCCAAGAGAGGTATTCACAGACTCAGAGATTTAGGGACAGAAGGATAGTCCAAGCACACCTTTCTATTCATGACTGTTGCTTTTTGTCTTCCTTGTCAGATGCCTTAATACATGTTTCACACCCCAAAGAGATTCACTGTATGGACTGAGAGGCAGATGGTCCCTGGTGTGCACCCTGGGGACATCATCATCTACAGCAAGTTGAGGCTGTGCAAAATTTGTGTCTCCTGAAAGCCTCCTCTCAAAGTAGCTAAATCCAAGGTGTCGAGGGGGAAGGACCTCCAGAATCATAGATTTCCAACAGCATGTATTGCTCTTCCAGGACATGACTACAAATTCAATTGTTTATTTTTTTTCTCCATCCATAGGTCACACTTGATTTGGTAACTCTCATTGGTATCTTTCCTTGGATACCACTCTTCTCTTTCTGCTCTTTGATTTCAGTATACAATCCACAATATTTTTGGTTTCACCTTTGTCCTTCTTACCCATGTACCCCCCCTCATCAGAAATATACCCAATTCCACCACTATAATACTTGAACTCAATAATTATTGCTGGAGAAAAGCCAATGATAAAAACTACTTTCCTATTCCTAGTACATTTTTGATAGCATTTTACTTTTCAGCAAGAATGCTTAGGAGTATGCACAGCACTGAAGGGATAAAAAGACTCAGCACTGGGGCTCCTATCTAGAGTGAAAATCCTCATGGTTGTGAAATGTTTCATTAAACAGCTGCTGTAACAATTCCATACTTTAGCAGTTAGGGGAAATAACACAGATAGAAGCCTTTTGCTTAAGCTGATTTTGCACAGACCAACTATGAAGCACTTCATTATAAACTAAATGACTTTGACAAGGAACAGCCCTCACAGATACTTTGTGCTAATGCTCTCAGTGAAGGTCTTTGGACTTGGGGTTTATCTAGGTGACATCATTGAGAAGCCAAAGAAGGAAATTAAACATAGCCTAGGTCATTTCCTCCGAACAGGCTTTATGTGAAAGATGATAGAGCTCTGTATTTTGAACAGGAGGTTGTAGCCAGGGCAGTGCTGACAGGCTCCAGGCTTTGTGCCATGGTATTTATTTACTTGTTGTGTCATGACAAATATTAAGCCACAATCTGAAGTCTCACTGAGCAGCAAAACCTCAGAGGGCCTGGCACAGAGGAACTTGCTGTGTCTCTGTGTCCTTTCTCTATGGGGAATGAGAAGTCCATGTGTTTCATCAATGTCCTGACCACCTGGGTTTGTTCACCATGGGGATGAAAACTATTGCACTTTTGCCAATGAATAACTCAAGAGTTTTCCCCGGGACTGTCAAATTTGCACAGTGCTCCACATTTACGAACAAGTCCAAAACAAAGCTGTTTTGATTTAACAACAGCAAAACATGTTTTAAGTATTGAATGGCTGTGTTTGGGAGGAGTATTGGCTTGGATCTTTGTGTACCAGGAAATGGCTTCTGTCAGGCATTCCCTAAATAGAAAACAAAACAAAATTTTGGAGATTATTGATAGAACTATGCAAAGTATTTCTTAATTAAATGGGTAAAGACTGGTGACTGCAGACATTATCTTTTACTGAGAAAAGCTTGCAGGTTGTAAGAGTGATAGTGAAGAATAAGAACTATGAAATAGATACTTAATCAAAAAAAAAAGGTTCTATCCATTTAGGAAAATGTCCCTCTTTGGTTTGTGTAGTCACTGAAAATTGTTTCACATGGATGATAAAAGTATATTTTGATATGTGAGTTATCAGCCAGTCCAAATAATACATTGTACCCTTTGCAGTCGGGATTTGAACAATACCATAGGAATATTAGGAAGATGCCAGCACCAGGCAAGTGAGCTTCTGAACAAATCACATTTGATTAAATTGCCTCTCTTAGTCACTTCAGTAATAGCTTGGTGGTACACAGTGCTGCTTTATTCACAAAAGAGCCAGGTCACTGTGTTCTCTCCCTGGCCCTTTGATTCTCAAGCCTGGGAGAACAAAACGCACCATGAAGTGACATTTCCTGAGACTGATTCCTCACTGCTTCCCTGGTGCCATAACAGGAAGAAGGAATCAGAGCTATTGTCTTCAAAGCAGAGATTTTATTCCCGGTTGCCAATAGTAAAAGCCATTTTACAGCTCTTGACGGAGGTGCCTCTGTGCCCTAAATGAACACAAAACATGGCACATAAATTAATGCTTGGAAACAAAGTGAGATTTGGACAATGAAATCTGTTTGACAGTGCATGAGATTGAAGGAGGCCCAGAACAAGAAATCAAAGAGCGGCACTATTAGGTCTACAGAATCTGCGATGTAATTTTGCAAGGCTAAACATAAGGCTTTGCACCATGCAAAACATTATGAAAAGGCATCCACTTGCATCCATAAATCTACCTGAAGAACAGCATTCGGTCTTGGAGCTAGCCCGGATGTTAACCTGCAATCATCATGAACTCACATTTGGAGTGAGTACAGAAAAGCATGAGGGTGAAGGAGACTGCTGCTTTCACCAAGGGTCAATTGAATAGTTTTGCTGCCCTCCTCACTGCCTCTGCCTGGTAATGCTGCAAGGAAAATGAAGGCTATGAAACAGCAGGGAAGTCGAAAAAACAGCCTCCAGATACAGAGCCTTTGTTGTCAAATGTCTGCTGACATTGTTTTTGTATTCAGAGGAAAGCTGATGGGAGAAGAAAACTTCAACTTTCCACTTGCAATAATATTCCATTGAAGAAAATCATATCTCCAGCTGTCTTCATGGTGCATCACTGTTTTGCTGCCTGAAATGCCATTTGTGCTATTGTATAGGTCTTCTCCAGACCTCATAAGGTGTGATACCAGAAACACTCGTACAGTTAATAACCCTCAATTATCTGTGATAAAAAATGAAGCTTGTATTATTAATATTCTCTCATCAAATTAATGTAATTGCATTGTCTTGTCTCTTCATCTGACAGTTTTTTCTAACTTTAGACATAGAAAAAAATGCTTAAAAAGAAACAATCAGAAAAACATGCTACTGAAGTGAGGCTAAGTCTGAAGTAGTGAGTCTAGAAAGATACCTCTGCCAATGGCTACCAGGATCAGTTCAAGATTTCTCAAGAATTGTGATTTCATGTTTCATAGTGACTCCACTATTGAAATCAGTTTCTGAGGATTTTAGGAGGAAGGTTTCTCCAACTATCTGTAGTGGAAATATAACAGTATAGAAATAGAAAAATGTTATCTAGAAGAGATGAATGAAATTAGACAGCATTGCTGGACAAAAATGAGCTGAACATGCATTACAAAACTCTCTGTCATCTATTTTGTGTGTGTGACTTTGTGTTTACATTGTAGAGTTCTTAACCCTTCTGCTTTTTTAACCATTTCATTGCAACAAGCAAAGTGAGGTGGGACTTATACGTGATACATGACAAGCCAGTCCTATTTCAGGGCTTTTGGACATGGATCTGACTGTCCTCCCAAACTGTGGGCTGCAGTTTTCATCTCATGCCAGTCCATGTAAGAAGAACATGTGCCAGACACCACAGATGGGTCAGCAGCTGGCATATGTGAGCTTTGTGTATCACTGAGTATTTCCCACCCAACCAGATAGTTTTGGAAATTGTTCAGGGAAGACATTAGAAAGCTGTCCAGTGCCATTGATAATGAGAAAAATAAGGCTCCACAGAAGACTTGCTGCCAGAGAAAAATGTTGGCATGTGATAAATATCACAAAACTTGCAACTTTTTCACAGCTAGCTCACCAGCCAAATGTCGCCCACTTCCAAGGAGGCTCTCACAGCTGTTTTATAAAAAATAGAAAAAGATAGTCACTGACACTAATAAACTCCCTCTACAACTGGCTCAGTACTTGAACCAAATCCAATACTAACACTCAGCCCCCATATCTGACCCCATGCCTTAAGTCACTGTCAGGTTTGATAACATTCTCCAGCTGAGGGTAGAGGGCACTTGCTGTGAAGTTTAAACAGATACCAGTAGTAATGTTCTCCAGGACTTCATGGCACCTTTTGAAACCATAATAGTTCTTTACTTTTTCTGTCACCATCTCAGTACACAAAGGCAGAGGAGGGAGACAACGTAGTTCTAAGGCTATTCAAGATTGCCAATAACTTTTCTTCACATGTGTTTGCTAACACTCAAAAGAAAAACCTGAAAACCCAAAGTTCTCATTCTCAAGACAAATGTAAATCCCATATTAACTATTTATAGAAGGGACTACCATCTTCAGGCCCACTCTTAACTCATAGTCTATTAGTCACTGAGGAAAAGACACTTAAAATCCTATCAAAATATTTAGAAATTGAAGCTAGTGAGGGATACTAGTGTATGCATCTGACACACCACATGCTCAACGTAATTCCTCACAGAGCTTATCTAGGGTCCAAAGGCTTCTTACAAATAAATCCTGGGAAGTCATCTCTGATGTAGGGCTTTACAAAACCCAACTACAGTTCAACAGATGAGTCACTGTCATCACTTTTTTCATATTGACCACCAACATCTTGCTTGTTCTTGTACTGCACTTCGCTGCGTTACTCACTTGCTGCTTACATTTACAATGCATTCCTCAAAGCAAGAGCCAGTCCCTTGTGTATATTTGTGCAGTGCCTTGCACAGTGGAGCTCTGGCCTCTAGGTGTTACCATAATATAAAGAATAAACAAAGTCTCTGTTTTGGGATAACCATACATTTTCCAACCACAAAGGTTTTGTGTTAGTAATATTTAATTAATAACCATCATTTTTCATAACAAGCAATAGCAGGGTGCAAAACCAATATTAGCCATAGAAAAAAGAATTTATTTTGCTTGTACCCATAAACAATTATTTCACGCTTCTTGGAAGGCTCCCTTTATCACAGATATTTTTTTTTCAGGTGAATAGCATGGCAGTGAAAATTGCCTGAGCTATTAACAGAGACCTGATATAATTGTGAGGAGCTGAGACAGAGTGTTCTGCCAAAAGGTTCTGAACTCCAGAACTTGCTTTTCCCATCCTTCCACAAAGCTAGAATTAGTTGACCTCTAGGTCATGCTACAAAGGACACCTTTTTCTATAAGGCTCTTCTGGGAAACCAGGGTGAGTGGGTTGTGTTGGGTGGTGAGCAAAACCTTATTTTCAGTACTTTCATATGGCTTTTATAATATGCCACTGATTTTGACTGTGTTTTACTTCACATACATTCTTTGACTTTTGGATAGGCATGTTTTTCACTAAATCAAAACAATAAATAATGATGCAGTAGATCACTGTTGAAATTGCAACACTTACTCTTATAACAGTTTATCTGGTTTCTGAACAGTTTGTTTCCAAAAGAAGTAGTTGGTAGACAGAGGAAGGGACAGTCTGTCACTGACTGCTGTTGTGGAACACAATTTTCCTTGGATTTCCTGCCAGGGCTGACACTGTAGCTACCTTGTGTTCTTGTAGTGGACATTACACCAGTAGTGCTATCCAGAGCTGCAGCAGAATCTGCATCATTCCTCTTAACTAGAGCTCACATTACATACCAAGGAAAGTCAGGAGAGAAATCTCAAGAGGCCAATTCCATAAATATCTTTAAACTGTGATTTTTGCTATGGTTCTATATGAAAAGAGCTCTGATTCCAGGGAAGCCACAACTTGTCCTCAGCTCCTAATAGTATGAGTGGGACTATTTTTTCAGGTTTCATCTGCATCCTGAGACTGGTTCAAGTTTCTCTAAGCTGGCTGAAATAAACTCAGTGGTTCCAGGTGTGCTGGATAAAAACAGAAATTTCAGGTGCAATAGATATCCTGCCAATATTTATTTGTAAACAAACTTAAGTTTAGGACAGATTATTTTGTTAGGAAACCCACAGTCAATATGTTTAACTACTACAAATCCTAGAGTATGTTGTGATGAGTAGGTACCCACCTTACTAAACAGCTGATCAGAGTAAGCCAAGAAGAAGAGTCCAATATCTTCATTCTGTGTGATCTAACTCCAAAACAGCATCTATAAAATATGAGCTCTGAAATTATTTTATTTTCCTCCATTTTTTTGCCTTGGAGCTTGCCAAGATGATTGTCTAGTGCAGTCCTATTCAAAGACAGAAAAAGTTTTGCCTTGTGAATAAATAAAATACTATCTAAACTAATCCCTTTAAATGAGGGACCTTCAGAAGTCACTTTTTGTCTAGGCTTTTCTCCAGTCTAGGACTAAGTTGCCTTTTACTTTGTAAACATTACTTCAGTGTAGCTAACACTCACCTTAGTGGGAATGACATAATTCCAAAACACCTTGAGTTCCTGCTTTTATTCATTATTCAGGATAATAGACAGAGCCACAGAGAGCTTGATGTGAGTTGGGAATTCCATGGGCAATTGAAAACTTCTGTCCCTGACCTTGAGAGAAAGAAATTCCTCTGAAAGTCCTTCCTTCCTCTAAAAGTTTTTAGATTATCTGAATGTAACCAGAGAAGGTTTCTAGGTTTTTGTTTGACTTGTAGTATTCTTTTAGTTATTTCAAAAGTTTAATTTTCTTCACTCAGTGTTTGGGAAGAACACGGAAGCTTCACTCACTCCACTACTTCTCTTTTTGATCATGTGTGGGCCCTCTGCTTTACTAAGAGAGCTGTGCAAAACCCTCTAAACCCCTAAACAACAGATTTTTGAGGAGAGATGTTAAAATAAAAATACCTATATATCATCATGCCACCAGAAACATTAGGCAGAAGATCTGAATTTTTAATCTGAATAATGGAACTTACAGATTTTTATGGTATTCAACCCAGTAAATTAATATTAGGACTGAGGAAGATATCTCTGCAGAGACAAGGAACTGCTGGCAAACCTTGGTCCAGTTATGTTGATGTAATTCTTGAAACTGCAGCTAGTACTTTCCACCTGTTAGCACCTGACTCCACGGTGTACCATCGTCTCCATCATGATGGAACACTGGGAATTGTGCTGCTGCTGGAGTTCTCCTGCTCCTGGATGCGAAGTGTGGTCTTTGCCCCTCACCTCTGAACCAACCCATATTGAAATTTCAGCCCGCTGCTGACTTCTTCTAATTGTCAGATGTTCAACAGCAGTTCTTCAACTTGTTTGGGCTAAGAAAATAGTGAACAAAGGTTGGTATTTATTTGATTCATAGGAAAAGGAGACCAATACCATTTCCCCCAATGGCATTTTAGACAAACAAAATATATTTATACTTGGTGCAGTACTTAAAAGCTGTTAAAGTGACAAGTCTAAACACAACTAACTACCCCTTAAGTAAACAGCTGAAAGACAGTTTCCCTCACACCATATATCCAACTCCTTGGGAAATAGAAGCATACTAGCTATCTAAGGTCTACATAAATGAAAGGCATGATTCAAAAGCTGTACTTTTAAACCAAAGCATCTGCAAGTAAACCAAGCACCTTCTACCATGATGAAATAAGAGTACACCCTAGCAGATTTCATTGGCTTAAGTTCTGTCATTTGATGAAACCCTAATTAAATGACGCAATTTACTTATCTAGAATAAAGTCTTTGTTATGGAAAATGTCTTGTAATCAAATTATAAGAGGATCATGACTTTTCTCTCAGCTCCTTTCAGTGTCACTAAAGGGTGCAGCAGCTCCAGGAAGCAGGAGTGGAGAAACCTTTACCAGACTTCTAGATGCTCAACCAGACATTACCTTCCTCTGTAAAGACGAGCTGTCTTTTGTATCACTTCACAGTAAAGTTGAGCATTTTCTAGGAACAAAAATATACTCCTGCTCAAGATATTTTCTTAGAAATACATGCCAGCATAAGTCAAGCTTCAGGGCATGATGCAACTTGGTTTCTCAAGAGGACAGAATTCATGAAAAAAGGAAAAAAACAGAGAGAAATATAAGAGCATAGCACTCCTCCCACATCATCAAGCACCAGCCTTTGCTTCAAACAGGGATCAGTAAATCCCTGAGTGAGCAATGAGAAGAATGATAAATTTACCACAGGGCAGTGAAATGGATTGTAATAGTAACTATTCCTACTGCTCAGAAAATGTTAGGCTGGATGTCTTTGGTTTTGGATCCAACCAAGAAATTAGTCCCTAGTGCTTTTAGCTACTAAAGGCTGGCAAAAATTTATGAATTGATCTGAAACAAAAACAAAAATTAAATCCTTTCACTTTTTATACCAGGGTGGTGGAGCATAACTTCTTCCTGCTCCTCTTTTTGCGTCCTTCTGGCCCTTTCTCTTGCACAGTAAAAAGTCTTTTGGAGAATTGGAGTCTTTTGGAAGCCCAGTTAATGCTGTCTTCTTCTGTCTGAAAAAAAGATGCCTGTGATTTAAAATATTGCCTTTGGGACTGGTCAATTTTGAATGCATCCATGGGCACAAGTAAATTTTTAGATGGCTGAAATATAGTGGGAAAATCCAAAACCAAAACCAAACCAAACTAACTAACAAAAAAAAAAATTATTCAATGGGAACAATAATGAGTCCAAAAATAAGAACTTCAAGCATTTGGGTTGCCTGAAGACTAAAAATTATATATTCTTTTATTATTTCAAAATTAAAATAACATATATCCAAGTCTTTTCATTTAAGATTTTTTTCTAAGAAAATAAACTATTTTTTTTTATTTCCTTTTAAATGCAGTAGTTTCATTTCAACACTAATAAAAAAGGAGTTAAAAATCTATGATATTAATAACACATTTTTGCCTCATGTTGACCAATATTGTAAATTTCAAGGATTATTTTGTATTTTATGAATGTATTTAGACACCTTTTATTTTTCATAAATAAATTTTTTCATATTGGTGCAAATAGATTTTTCCTGTTTACATTTTCTGTTTTATCTACTTACCTATAAGCTGAAGTATTTAGCAAATATCTCACACTTTTGTTACATTCTCTATGTCCCATTAAAAACACATGCAATGTAGTAGATTCCTCTGATAGCTGGTTTAGACAATCTGCCCTGTAGGTCTCCCAGAGATCCACAGTGGTAGGAGTCACTTCCACCCACAAGACTGATATCCTCCTGGAATGCCCTGGTGGTTGGGTCAGGGACTCCTGTCCCTCTCTGGGTTATTGGGATTCCCCTACCTGTCATTGTCCTTCTGGGTCTTTTTTCTTCCTAATTGAAAATGTTCATCTATCAAAAGAGGGAGTAGGTGAAAAAGCCATGTCTATTGTCAGAGATTTTTTCGGTGGCTGAAGTATCAGAAACAGATGTCATCTGACACCTTTGGTTGGTGTGCTATGGGGATATTATCTTCTGTCACAAAATATGCACTATATTTACCAGACTGCTCCACATTAATGTTGAACTGCTGATTCTTTGTCAAATGTACCTACAGTGCATTGTGGAGTGACAGTTGCCAGTTATATTTTCGTATTTCAAGCGGAAGCTTCTTTTACTGAACATTTCCATTTTTGCAGCTTTTAGTTTCCCATAATCCCTCTTGCAACATCCATGCTCTGATCCTCCATGTTTACCATTCCCTCTGCTGGAAATGGCTACAAGCACAGATGTCACAGTGTTGGTGTAATTCTTCTGTCAGATCTAAAAAGAAGTCTTGTTTCTTCTGCTTTGGCAGAACTACAGCAAATATCGCAGTGGCTGGCCACTGAGCCAGGAAAATGAGAAGCGGTTTGCTGCAATATAAGATGAGAATTGCCAGGTGATGAAGGCAATCACTGACCAGCTACAGAGAGTGGAGTGGTGCTCCTGAGCCTCTGAAACAGCTGAGAGTTCGTAGCAATTCAAACTGAGTTATAAGCAAAACCATGAGAATTTTCCAGTACAGAAAATGAGACCTCTGGTGGCCCCACGTGGTACGGTAACCAGTTCTGCTCAGGAGCAGCAGAACCAGAAGACAACCCCAAATTATTCACCAGCTCTTCGCATTACAGTCAGACTACAACTCTTTCCTCTTGTCTGACAGTCTTGTTCATTCATCTTTTTTTCTTGGCTTGCTCAGCACTTGAATAAGGATCACTAATTGCTCTATTTATTCAGGAGCTGTGGTTGCACTATGGATCTACTGAGGTAGGGTAGCACAGTTTTAGACCAACACACAGCCTGTGATTTTTTTTTTAAAGGTATTTAAAAAATAAGGTTGGGTTTTCTGTAATTCATTGCTCTCACCTGAATTTTGGTTGGCAACTGATAAGCCAATAAACAAAAACAATCAAAACCCACTAAAGCTTGCTTATGTCTTGAGTCCTTTAGCCACCTCAGTGACTGCATCCTGCTTTGGAAGGAAATGATCCATCTTATACATATAGTCATATTTCAGTATTTTTCCTGCATAGCTGCTAGTATCAGCAATGCTGCTCCCACACAAGACATTGTGCTGTGCCATAAGGGACTTATGTCATTGTGGGAGGTCATCTGTATTTGAATGACAAGAGCTAGAAGTTACTTACTGAACTCAAAATTGAGAATTAATACACACAGGGTATAAACACAGATATAACAGAGTTAAATATTCCAAATTTCCTATAATTTTTTATTTTGCATTGTACAAATATCAGCCAACTAAGCTTTCCACACACTTCCCCTTTATGCCCTCGAGTGTCAGGTAATGAAAATAACAATTTTTCATGGTATCATGACATTTATAAATTAAGACACACAGTCTCTCTTTTCTGATCTGCAGCTAGAATCTGCTCTGTCTTCCCTTAAATGGTAGAAAAGATTTGGGTTTTATTAGCTTCTAATGAGTGTTTCTTTCCATCAAGACCTAAGGCATTTCTAATTTTGTCTATTTACTTTAATCACAAATATAAATATACTTTACACAAATATAAACCTTTCTACATTATTTCATCATTGAATTTGTATTGAAAAAAAATCTCAATAGTTTCTTTGTGTAACACCTATTTGCTCTTGGGTTGCAACACTTCCCTATGAAACTCAAAAAAAAGATTTTCTTACCAGTGGAGGGTGATGGATTTGTTTAATCATATACAACCCTTTGAGATTTCAAAGATTCTCATGGGAAAACACAAATTAAATATCCCCATAGGACCACCTGAGTCAGTGCCCTGTCTCATAACCTTAGTCAAAGATGATTTTCAGAGACTGGTTGCAATGTTCATCTCTTTATTTTTTTCACTATTTTTTCACCCTTTTCATTACATGAAGTGTGCACATTGCAGGGCTTGAACCATGAGTAAGATTACTTTCATTCATGAGAATTAATATCAACCACTGTTTACTGATGGTAGAGGCACTACTTTAATTTATGGAATCTATGCTGATACGTGTCTACCACACCATGTTTTAATAGATGTTTTTATATACAACCATGAATAATCATTTTAAATAATTTTCTGATACAGCCCTGGGAATTACTGACTTTAGTTCATGTAATTATTTGTTTTAATAATAGATTTCATAGATTTAGTGGAGTAGAGTAGCTGATTATACCAAGACTGCAAAGTCTGAAGATAACCTATCCTATTACAGAAAATGGCTGATGGACATGGTAAGACACCAACTCCAGCAGAAGCTCTTCAGTGATTGAAGTGGAAGGAGGAAGAAGGAAAAAAGTTGTGCACAATTGAAACAAGGACTCATTGCCAAAAAACAAAGTAGAAGAATAGCATATGATGGAGGGATAGGCACAAATGCCTACAGCACAAAATGATATACAGCTGGAATAAAACATAAAAGGCAATCAGGAAATGCTCTGAAGTGCATTAGATGTAATAACAGGATGAGAGAGAGAAGGGCTTGTTAGTTAAAGGAAGAAGGACAGAAGAGGACAGAGTGTTCTTGCTTCAGTTTGGTTGCTTTATTCTATGTAGAGAGGTTGATTCAGACCAGTCACTTAGCATGGTTAATACTGATAACAACAATGAAGAAAAGAGGTAATATCACAGGAAAAAGAACAGATCAATTATATTTAGATAACTTAGATTTTTCAAGTTATTCCCTGATGAGAATCACTTAAGGCAACTGGTTCAAGCAGATTTCTTGGATGACCCATAAAGTGGACTTAAAAAAAGGCAAACAACCAGTATCCATTAGGGGAAAAGGGAGGGAGTGGGGAGAAGAAAGCTTAGAGGAGGTATAAGCCGCACAGAATATGTGATATTGATGCCTGTAAAAATAATAGGAGCTGTGTTATTAATCAGTTGAAAGAACCTCAAGAATAATCAAGTAATAATGAACTGCCAACATTTGTTAGTCATTATTGGGTTTTATTCAAAATGGTCTTGTTTCCCCTTAACAGGACAAATTTCCTAGAAGACACAGGAAAAAGTAGATGTAATCTCTTTTGACTTTAGTAATGCTTAAGCTTGTTATCAAACTAATGCTAGTTTGATAGTAGTTCAAGTAGTCCTATAAGGGTAAAAAAGAAAAAAAATACAAAAACAAAAACAGCTTGAAAAACTGAGTTTAGTTTCTGAGTTAGTCTCAAAGTAAAGAGAACATTTTAGCTCACACAGTGGTCTCACCTATTTGGTATTTATTATCCAATTACTATTTATGACAATGATATAAACAATGGAATGGGAAAGTACACATCTTAAAACTGGGCATGACACCAAACCACAACACAAAGACTTTGGAAGTGGGATAAGAATTCAAATTATGCTTATAAATTGAAGAAATTATAAATACAGTAAGTTACATAATTACAAGGATAAAGAACTAATCTAAGTAGGAAAAGTCTTATATAAAAATTTATGTTAAGCAACAACTATCTCGAAAACTGCAGTGTAGAAAAAAATTCTGACACAGTGGAATGCACATATTACAAAAACATGTTACTGAAAATAGGACAAATGACATTTTAGTAGGCATTCTTCAGAATGAGTTTTGTATATACCACAAAAGGCAAGGAATTACACCTTTTCATTCAACACTGCTAAAGCTTCTAATGGAAGGTCATATCTAGAATAATTGGAGAAAAAAGTAAAATGCAAGAGTAAGAGTCTTAGAAAACAAGATCTGTGTGGGAAAGTAAAGGGAAAAAAAAGAGAGAAGACTAGGAAAGGGATTATATACAAAAGGTTATTCCAAATAGGAGAGAGATGTGACACTGTCTACAGCTATCAGGTTAGGAAACAAGTTGAGGGTCTAATCTAGAACTCAGAATAGACATAAGGAGAGGCTGAACAAGTAAAATACTGTTTAAACATCAGAAATCAAACATAATATGTGTTTTCAGAAGTTTCATAGTAGCGATTCACAGTTTCATCAACATCTGACAAAATCTGTTACCCAATAGTAAGCATCAGTTGGGATGCTCAAACAGAGTACTGTGATCTGTTTCTTCATAGCCTGTGAAAAGATCATCCTTGGGGTTTAAGAATCAGAACAGTACATTTGGATCCCCTAGAAATTTTCCACTGCATGATTCCTCCATTTTCTGATGGAAAAATATTAAGAACTTTTCTGCACTGATTCAGCAAAACATGTTTCCTTTGTCCCATCCCTTAGCAATCCCAGAGGCAGTACAGTACTCTTCTGTTCTATGAGGCCTCCATTTACTGGGGAAAAGTAAAAAAGAAAAGAGAGGGTGACACTGAATTGAAAGAATGTATTAGGAAGACAGATAAGATCATTTCATTAATTCATCCATGTACTTCACACAGCCACTTCATAAAAGTCCCTTCTCAACAGTAAGAACTGTGGGATAATATTGTTTTTAATCTATAATTAATCTCAAATACTCCACTGTTTCAGAGAAAGAGGACTCAAACTGACAATCAGACAGTTATTTTATACATATATGAGTAACTGGCCCAAAAATATCCTTTTTGTAAAGAAGAACACACATTTTTATTGTGTTGTTACACTTCATCAATGAATATTTATCTTTAAAACAATAACTGATGAAAGAATAGGACTAAAGTGTCAAAAATAAAGTGGAAAAAATATTGCTTAATAAATATATATATGCACAATTAATTTACAGCTCTAGAGAAAATTACAACTACTTCTATTTCCCTAGCCTCCCCCTGCTCCCTGACAGGGAATATCTTGATGTTCCAGTTTTATGTATGATCTGCTTATTCATAATTTTTCTTATTTTATATTTTTAACTGTGTTTTATACTTCCCTTTGTTCTTTGACAAACAGCTATCAGCATAAGAGTGTTTGGAACTGAGTGAATGCCAGGGAGCAGATGCTTGAAATGAAGTTTAGGCAACTAGAAACACAGAACAGTATGTTAGCTACAGTATTAGCCATTTAACTCTTTCTTGCCATCAGAGCCATGATTTAATATTCTTTTTCATGCAGAAGTGTAGGCTATAGGGACTGGTACCATGAGGTGAAATGATGTGACCCTAATACTGGGAGATCAGGAGAGAGCTCAAGCTCTGTGGACTGAAGCACATCAATCTCAGGTAAAGGCTGCAACAGAGTTGTGTTACTTGCTCAATTTAGTTGATTCTGATTCCTGTGCTGAATGCCTATGACCCAGTGATACTGCATCAAATTTTTCCACTGGACATTCCACAAAAATGAATTCACAACCATTATATTTTTCCTTAGTCTGCCACTGTCTCTTATTTAGTTTCACATCTGCTACAATCCAGTACTCTCTCCCTTGTCTTCCTGCCTTTTCACTTCTTAAGAAAACAGATAAAAGAATAACAGTGTCTTCTTACTATAAAATACATCTCCAACTAGAAACATTCCTCCTTTAATCTGTGAGCAGCTTTTAGGTAGAGAAGGGAGATTTTACAACATGTCTTGAATAACTTTTGTTCACCCAGATATTATGAAGGCAACTTTTCTAACTTGGGATCTTGTTACATAGTTCCTCTTTCCTGTGAGTTTTTATGGAGAGGGCACAGATGAAAAAAAGTCTACTTTTGCACTGCTACACAAATAATTATTTAAAAATGTCCAGGAGAACATCAACTAAGTTTACTTCAGCGTTTATGCCCTATCAGATGCTGAAAAGAGCTGATATATAACTATTTCTAGTCTGGGACTAGGCTTGTGTCACTGTTTTTTTCTATCAAACCTTGATGCAACTCATTAGAAGCCCAGTCAAGCCATTTTTGCAACACCATTTTTTCAGTCTTAGAGAGATATAACAGCTGCAAAGAGAGCAGATAAATAGTGACAGAAGGCAACTTTAGAAGCAACCCATTTACTGTTTTTTCTTTTATAAGATATTGACGAGACAACTTTGAAAACTGAAGACTGCTTCAATTTTATCCTTCTCAGGGATTTGAAAAGAGAAGTAGAGTTTCATGACTATCAGGTGGAAAAAGGAAGACAGACCATTTCCACAAAATTATTCAGAAGATTGCTGGTTTGTTGTTATGGGTTTGGTTTTTTGCATACAAGTCCAAGACCCCATATCTTTCTGCTAAGTGGATCTATTGGCTCACCTGTAGAACTCTGCCCTCTCTCAAAAAAAAAAAAAAAAAAAAAAAAAAAAAAAAAAAAAAAAAAAAAAAAAATTATCCTTGTGGGAAACAGATACCACCGATCACAGATATCCTGATCTGGAAGGGACTCACAAAGGATCATCAAATCCAACTCTTAAGTGGAAGGTCCATACAGGAATCAAAACCACAACCTTGGCATTATTAGCACTGTGCTCTGACCAACTGAGCTGATCTCAGGATGCTGATTCGCTTGTAATAAATTCTTCATATGTCTCAATATATCACCAATAACCATTCCTAGATTCCCATCCCCACAGGACAAGTCACTTAGCAGCCTGGGCTTATCTTGCCCAGGACAGAAGCAAGTCTAGGATGAGTACCCAGAGAACTAGGGACCAGTATTATACATACTATGCATCATAAATTTCTAATGCTCTTTATCCATTCATTTACCTCTATAGGAAGACACCTGTTTAAAGGCTTTTGCCTTCCTACTTCCTTTTTTTCAGGCCAGCAATTCATGATAGACTCTGCCATATGAAGAAAGCAGGGGAGGTGAAATCCCCAGCTGAAGAGGTGTCCATACTGTATGAATAGAGACCATGCATTACAAAACATGAGGTACCTTATTACCATTTTCCAGTAAAAAGAAATGTGCAAACTTTGTACCTATTTAAAGACTAGCAAAAAAGGTGTCTGGCAAAATATGTCCCCCAAACACATGTTGTCCCCATTTTGTCCAGCTGCTAGAAGAGGAATTCAAGTCTATAAAATTCATAGTAGAATGGTGAAAGAAGGATCATCCTGTAAGAAAGGACCCAGGGGGGAAAAAAAAATAATAACAATAGTTTTTCATCTGTGTTTAAGTGAACACAAAGAGGTGGCCATTATTCAAATTCACTGATAAAGCAGCTGTCTCCAGAATCAGAATTCAGGTTCTGAGTGCCATAGCTGTGCCTGGACAGGCAGTGCTTCCTCCTTATTTGGTGGAGGAGTAGGACCAAAGAGTTTGAATACTTGTTCAGAGGAACAGAGTTCTCCTAGCCTAAATTGTTCCACCAGTTATTTGAAGATCAGCTGATTGGAAGGCGATCCTTTTTGCTCAATCTTCATTGAAATATGCCTGATGAGATACCTGCAACTAATCAGTGATGTGTAAAGTCAGAACATTCTTTAAAAATAAAAGCCACAATCTCAAAGATTAGTAGAAGTTTAAAAATTAAGATTATGGTAATTAGTAACTCTCCATGTACAACTAATTCTGCCAAGAGAAACACATTCCAGATTATAAGCATAGTTAAATATTCCAGTATATTTATCGTGTCACTTAGATCAATTAATAACCTCAGACTTTTTGGTGGATGAATGAAGGAATCATGCTTTAAGTTTAGGCTTAAATTTCTACATTAAGAAAATAGTTGAGACTAGCCACTGAATTTATGTTTTAAGAACAAAACAAATGAAGATGATAACCCAACCACACTGGCAGGTTTGGATACTATGGGCAAGAATTTATTTATTATAATTTATTTTATTTTACTATGGATATGTTGTTTGGCGGGACTATTATCTCTTAGATCAGTGACAAAGTGAGCAAACAATTTAATGAAGGAAGTAGGCACATGTAGCAGCTGGTATTAGGTAGTGCTTCCGGTCTTGTAATTTGGAGTAAGCTTCAAGAATCAGCTCTAACAAAAATAGCAGCAGTAATGAGATATCGCAGGGCGTCCGGTGCTGGTCAGCACCGGTGTGCTGCCACCTTCCTAGAGAGAGCGTCCTGCAAGGAACAACTCTTCCAGGGGTGGTGGCTGGCTTCCCTGGGCAGCAGGGGATTTCAGCAAGTGTAGTGATTTCTCTGCTACAAGTGATACCAGCTCTTGTGATTCAGCTCTTTGTGAAACCACCCCAGGCGAACGCGGGGACAGAGAGACAGGAACCTCGTCTGGCAGCTCCATGGAGGCAGCTTTTACTGTCCAGCAGCCCCTGTGAAGGGAAGGCCAAGGACAAAGGCTCCCTGATCAGGGGCAGAAATAGGGGACTTTTCTGGAAAAGGCAGGGGGTGGGGTAGAAACCAACTAGCCAACTGGGTACAGGCTATTACCATAAAGAAACAAGGCATGCTGGGGGTGGTTCACTTTCTCACCATGACCCCAGGAAGGTTGTTTATCTCTAGGGAAAGTCATCTTGCCCTCAGGCCTCTCCCCCCAAGGGAGTGCAGAGAGCTCTTGTGCCAAGGGCTCACAGCCCTCCACAATGAGAGGCTGCTAAATTGGCTAAAATTTGTACAAAGTGTTCAAGTGAAACGATGGATTTCCTTGAATTTTATTGAAGCTGTTTAACATAAGTTACTTAAATCAGACTAATTCACTTTATATCCATCCATTTTGCAGTTAATGAATGCTTTTTTGGCCATAGACACAAAAAAAAAAAAAAAAACACTAAACCAATAAATCAATTTAAAAGAAAAAAGTAAATAAAGCCTTCAAATGAATAAAAATATTATTTGCATGAACCACAATCCTGATAAACAATGTGAAGAAAAGAAAAGATGTGTTTCTGGCTTCTATGTAGCATATATTGTATCTAAGAATGTAGATGGAGTTCTAGCAACCACATGGTACAGAAAAGAAATTAAATTAGGTGTCAGAGATATTTAAATAAGGGGATATGATCACCACTTGTCCTGATTTACCTCATGCAAATTTCAGTAGAACTCAAGCAAATCATCAGCCCAAACCCAGGCACACTGAAGCCTGGCTGTTCCTGCCCAGCTCCCTTGTGCTTCCATCCCCCCTGTCCATGGGCCAGGATCCCATTTTGGACCCCTGGGGCCATGAGTTCCTGTCCCAGCAATGCCACAGCACTGACTGTCCCCACCTGTATCCCCTGAATGAAGTACTTCTCTGTGAGTAGGGTAAGGAAAGAAGACTTATTCAACACAGGTTCCTTAATAGGTCAATTTCATGCACTGCAAGGAATGACATATAAAAGGAAGTTGAAGCTGGGACAAAGAGGAAAGAGAGTTTTGGTGCTGCTTTTGCTAGTGGAATCCACAGCTTTTTTCCACAGCTTTTGCTAGTGGAATCCACATTGACAATCTAAGAGAGATGCTAATTAAAAAAATAATTCTACATTCTACATCCCAAAACTAAAAGGAGATTTCCAAAGTCAAGGCCAAGACAACTTGTTCAGGAGGTTTTTTTGAATGCCAATTTTTCATGTTATTACTGCAAGCTAAAGAAAATAAGAAAGGAAGAAAAAAAGAAAAAAAATAGGAGTGCTAGTTTCTATTTGATGGGAGTTTTTAAGCACTAAAATCTTGTTGGGAAAAATTACAATATTAGTTTATCACTTTGGGACACTTCTGAATGTAAAAAAAAAAAAAGGTGTCATATCTTTAAAAGAAAAGTGAGGTGTTTTTAATCTGTGACTGAAGATACTGAAAGATATAATTATTTGCCTCCCTTGGCAATTTTGTTCTACAAAAGGAACAGTTTCACAGTTTCTACTTAAGCTCTCACTTCTTTTATGTTCTTCTCCTCCTGTTTCATCTTTCCCCCATATTACTCCACAGTACTATTTATCCCTCCCCCACATATAAGAAAGTGACAAATTTTGATAGGATTTTTTTTATTCTTTGTTGCGCTTTTTTTACCCTTTTGTTACCTTATTTCCCCTTCATTTCCTTAACTCCTTCCCTCTAGACTTGTGCATAATTTCCAGCTCCCTTCCCTGATTCTCTATTTGTTTCTCCCTTTTCTCTCCATTCTTTCTTTTTGTCTTTCTAGAACCCAAGTTCTGATCACTTTTCTGCATATTTTGTCACTTCCTTCTTGATTTCTTATTTTTCTGCTCATTCCCTTCATCTCCCCCAACACAAAAGAATCAGGCAAGGAAGGTAAGAATTTAGCATGGCTGAGTCAGGACCTGCTAGTCAAATTAAAAGGGCAAGAAGCAAATGCACAGGCAATGGAAGCAAGGTATCCTGGGAAGGGTATAGGGACACAGTCTGGTTGTGTTGGGGTGAGGTGAGGAAGGCCAAGGAGCAGCTGAATCTGAATTTGGCAAGGGATGCAAAAAATAACAAGAGGGGCAGGTATGTCAGACAGAAGAGGAAGGTCAAAGAAGGCACTCATTGCCCCTCTCCCCCACCCTCCCGCAATAAAAAAGGATGGCAAACTGGAAACAATGGATGAGGAAATGGATGAGGTACTCAACAACATTTTTGCCTCAGTTTTCAATGGGAACCTCTCTTTCCACACCTCTCAAGTGAGTGGAATGCAAGAAGGGGATTGGAAGACCAAAGTGCTTCCCATTGTAAGTGAAGAAAGAACAGGTTTGTGACCACTTGAGGAATCTGATTGTACATAAGTCCATGGAACCTGGTGGGATGAATGCCAGAGTCCTGAGGGAATTGGCTGATGTCATTGCCAAGCTATTCTCCATTGCCAAGCATATTTGAAAAGTCATAGCAATCAGAAGAAGTCTCAGATGATTGGAGAAAAGGAAACTTGTACTCATCTTTAAAAAGGGTAGAAAGGAGGATCCTGGGAGCTACTGATCATCCTCCACTCTGTGCCCAAAAAGATCATGGAATAGAGGTGGTGCTAAGGAGAGCTGTGCTAAGGCACATGGAGGACAGGGAAGTGATTTGGGACAGCTCTCATGGCTTCACCAAGGACAAGCCTTGCCTGATCAACCTAGTGGCCTTCTATGATGGAGTGACTACATCAGTGGGCAAGGGAAGGGCTGAAGTTGTCTCTTATCTGGATTTATGAAAGGCCTTGAACACAGTCCTGTACAACATCCTTTTCTCTAAATTGGAAAGAGAAGGACTTGATGGATGGAATGTTTGGATGAGGAATTGGTTGGATGGTTGCATCCAGAGGGGAGTGGTCAATTGCTCAGAGTCCTGATGGGCATCAGTGACAGGTGGTGTCCCTCAGGGGTCTATTTTGAGACTAGTGCTATTCAATGTCCGCATCAATGACAGAGACAAGTGCATCCTCAGCAAATTTGCAGATGATACCAAACTGAGTAGGGCAGTTGATACACCTGAAGGAGGGGATACCATCCACAGGGGCCTGGACAAGCTCAAGAAGTGGGCCCATGGAAACATCAAGAAATTTAACAAGGCCAAGTTTAAGGTGCTAGACCTGAGTTGGGGCAACCTTCCACCTGCGGTGCTGCATCCAGCTTTGGGGTCCCCAGCACAGGAGGGACATGGACCTGTTGGAGCATGTCCAGAGAAGGACATGAAGATGATTAGAGGGACAGAACACCTCTCCTGTGGGGAAAGGCTGAGAGGTTGGATGGCATTTTGAGCAACCTGGTCTAGTAGAAGGTGCCCTGACCAGAGTGTCTGTGTAGTGGGGTGTTGGAACTAAATGGTCATTAGGGTCCCTTCCAACCCAAACCTTTCTATGATTCTCCAGCTGTAAAATCACTAGACATGATGAAAAAAGCATAAAATATAGAAAAGACAGAAGTCATAATCACTGCAAGACCTGTCTGTCTCTCCCTTCCTCTGGCACCAGATAGCAGTAGTTATCAAGGGATAACTCCATTTTTCACAAAGGAGCCTTCCTCATCCACCTCCTGAGATGATGATGAGATGATGGATGAAGAGAAGGAATCCTTCCTTTTACTAGAAAGATCTGCTTTTGTTGCCTCAAGAAGCAAAGCAAAAACATCTGCTTGAAAACCATCTCAAATGTTTATATTCCTCCTATTTGCAACAGCATCCATAGTCCCAGAAATTCCTTCGGCAGTAGGGGTGACATTTTCAAAATGACCTGCTGTTGAATCCTTGCTTCTGATTCTTCTGAGTTACATTATATATATGCAAGATTTTTTTGCTGAGTGAAATTATCTAATCCCTTTGTGGAAAAAAAAAGAGGGAAAGGGCACCAAACACACCTTTCTGAAACATTTTAGTTTTGGGTGTAACTACAAAATTAAAGAAGATAAATGTTTCCTGGTGGAGCAATTCTACTACTTAATATCAGTAATCAATCACTCACAAGACCATTGTGTGGCACTCTCAGCCCCAACTTCCAGCTAAGGCCATCCCAATCCATCCCTGAAAGAAGTGCCTACTCCCAGCACAGGAGATTTTTTTAAGCTGCCCTGCACTGATCAGCTTCATTTTTAGGGACTTACTAAATGCCAATTCTGTCAGAGAGACACCCTCCCACTCTTTAGAGCAGAGGAGGGTAGACACCTGTGTTTTAATTGCTGGTCTGACCTGGCAGTTTAATTTAAACCCTTCTCCCTCCTGAGAGCACCACACCATGAGAATACAAAAATATTCTCATTTACCTTCCACTTCATCACTGATATCAATGACAGACTTTTTGCTGACTTGGGGCTTTAATAAGCTGCAATGTAATTATATTAATGTACTTTATAATGTTATACTTTTATATTCTATACCATAATTATACAGCACAGAATTAATTGCATGCAAATGTGTTAGCACGTCATTAATAAGATTTATTGTGCATTCTTCCAAGTATATTACAAGAAATGATCATAACATGGTAATGATATGGTGTCACATTTTTTTGGAAAGTCTGAATGGGAGGGTTAGGGCTGTTGTACAATCATTGTTATGCTGCCTAATGCAATATCCCAAGAGTTTGTTCAAGAGATCTCATGCACTGCCACTGTTGCTTATTCAAGACCCACAGATTCTGCTGAAACAAATGTGTTCTCAAATGATGGCTTACAGCAGAATTTTTTCTGTACCAGGCCTTAAACACTCCATGTCTGTGAATATCGCTCTACAAGCCTGTATAATATATTGTGCAACCTAGGCTTAATCTTGAGCAGTCTACATTCTTAGAAATATCTGAAAAAGCTTACAGTGGTCTCTAATATTAAGAAATTAAATTTAAAGTATTTCATCTTCCTAGTGCTTTAATTTGTACCACAGATTTTCTCGTGTGGCTCACTGTCATTCCTCTAATGCTGCTATCAGACACACAGTTTTTCAAGGCAGACGTAGATTTTCCATGTGCATCTCAAAGCCATTAAGTAGCAGGGATACCACACTACTTAACATTCTTAAGTAGCATGATTCTGCTACTTAAACTAGAGTAATAGTAAGAAAAATACTGTAAACAAAACAGGGAACATGCCAAATCTGACACATGATCTATGGGGATCTTCACACTCCAGTACTTTGCACATCCAGTGAACCATCCATACTGTAAAGTAGTAATTTAATTTCTCAAACAACAACATAAAGCAATATTTAATGAAGTAATGGCTAGCAAAATTCTTAAGAAAATCCTTAATGTCAGTTCAGAGGAGGTTAACGCTTGTGACAACTCATTAGAAATATTAGCTGCAAAGTCTGTGACAGCAAAATCAGATAATTTGTGGATTAAGGTAAGGACAGAACACACAGGTTTAGCTCTGCAAATTTATATGTTTAAATAGGTTCCACTTATAATTAAATTTCACAATGTTTCTGATAGGAGGAAAAAAACCAAATAGGCTCTACTGCTGTTAATATATTTGTCACACAATTTTGGCAGCTTTGACCAGCTTTGTCATTTTAGGCGGGCAGTAGTTTTTATATTGATTTGGGCATTAATCAGAACACATTTTTTATTTCAGAATTAGCATACCAGAAGTGTTTTGTGCGTTATCATGCTAATATGTTCTATCAAAGACTAAATTAACATTTTACTGCTGCTAACCAGAGGCAATACTTCATATACAATTCAGATGATGTTGCCAAACTTTTCACATTACCAGCTGTTTAAATTGAGGGTGCTTAATATCTTTGGACCTAAAGAAAGATCTTTTGAAAATAACCTAACAAGGCTCCCCACAGTCCAGTACCAGTATTCCCAGAGATAATGAAGCCCCATACTGTTCCTGATCTCCATTGTGCTTCCTGTAATGAGGTAAAGCACAATGTTCCAAACACCATTATGCAGCACCACTTTCTATCTTCACCTTCCTTTCATTTTTTCAAATATTTTTTAGTCTCAATGGTATTCTGAGAAAGGATAGGAGAGCAGAAGAGAGGAGGGAACTGCTAACCTGCTGCATCTGAACTGCTTTCATTTCCTGGGAGTAAAAGATAATGACATAGTGGTAAGTCTGTATTTTGCTGTTTTCCACCATCTTCACATAAAACTGCTACTCTTCTTCTAAAGCAACCACCTAGTGTCAACAGTTACCATTATGCATTAGTGTTTTGCTGGCAAAATTCCTGTCTGTCACCACAGAGTTTTCCTATGGCAAACATCCCAGTTTCATCCTACCTATAAATGCACAGATCGTGCAGCAGCTACTTCTTGCCAGGGAACAATCATTGATCACCACTCAAGCGAATTTTCTTGACTTTTGTGAGATCTGTATAACAAAATTCAGCATGGCATCTGTGAAACAGTGGCAGCAGAAGCTTGTATCTTCAGCAGGGATGTAGAATTTTTGCCAGGAATCTGATAGCAACAGTTGAGGGTAGATGGAAGTTTTCACTTTTTGTCTGGGAATGGTTCCTATCTACAATGAGGAACACAGTTTATGCACTCTGCTTAGACTTAGAATAAACATTATCTGGGTTTAAATTCAGATTTAAAGTGTCATTTAAAAGAACAAACCCTCATATGCATTTAGAAAAACAGATAAACTGAATTATAGAATTTAACACAGAATCCTAGCATCACCCTTACATAATTAACCACGATTTAAAAATAATTAGATAGTGCCAAACTGGATTATCCAGGAAGCTGACTTGCTCCAAAGAATTACCCATCTCCTTTGTCACCTTTTGATACTCAAGAGTGTTAAAAAGACTTTTTCATCAAGGTAAGGACATAACCAAATTTTGGAAATGTCAGATCAGAGGTACCAAATTCCTGAGTACTGATACTGTCTCAGTCAATGACGTAAATACCAACTACAGCAATAATGGCAAAGAACAAGAGCTAGGCTGTGCCTCAAATGTTATTTGCATTCACTCTGGAGCCTGCAGGAAGCCTGTATAAACCTGAGAAGAACTATTCTCCCATAAAGTTGCTCTCCCCAGAATCAAACTGCCAGAATGCCCATTAGCATCTCTCTATAAATGCCAAATGTTGAGCAATAATTTAATGTTTAAGAGGTTAGGACTTGGATGACACCGCCAGTGTCTGTATCCACAAGGGAGGTCACAGCTCCTTAGCCAAACACCAATAATTCAAGGCTGTGTGGGTTTCTGCTGTGATATAGTTGTCAAATAGCACCTGGGAGTTTACAATCACATCTTAGCTGTGGGTACTCTTAACTAATGGTGGATACATTTCTTCCTACAGAGGAGCTAAGATTACTCCCTCTGTCTCCTCTGGCTACTTTCCCAACCTATCATCACAATCTCAGTTAATCTGAGTTGATCTTCAACCAGTTAATTTATATCTCTACTTTGCTCTTCTTTGTGATCAGAGGTGTTGCATCATCCATCATAAGTGGAAGATAGAGATTTATACATGTTTTATTTGTCAATAGATTAAAAATTAAAAGATCATATACTTCCTAAGGATGGGATTAATTTATTTTAACAGTTAGCCACCTGAAGCCCAATCTGTTTTTTCCCATATCTCCACCAAAAAAAAAAAAAAAGAAAAAAAAGAAAAAAAAAGCAAAACAAAGCAGGTCCAGAAGGCAAGTTATTAGACCTAGTTTAAGTTTATATTTATCCTGCTTTCAAAGGCTGCTTCTCTCTCTCTTCACTGTGGGGATAGTCAAAGTGTCTAGCTCAGATTTGGCCAGATTTTTTTGACCCCAAAGTTAGATCCCGCACTAACTCCCAAATGGCCCCTTTTCTGTTTGAGCAGAAGTGGAAAACAAACCTGTGACCAGCCCTATCCTCACTAGAATGATCTTTCTGGGAAAAAAATATTACTGTGCTCATCTCCTGAGATCTAAGAGGAAGAAAGAAGACATTGAAAAATAGAGTTTCATCCTAGTCTGATAAGAGATACCACTAAGTCACTTAACAGTCCTTCACAAGCAACAGTGGTGAAAGCAGCTGTAATCTTTAAAGAAAGTGAAAAAAGCATCTACTCCAAGTCATCAACTATTCCTTACACAAATTCTGTCAACCACCTCAATCTCTCTGGCAGAGCCATCCTCAATTTTTACATCCCAGTGCTCCAAGCCCTCAGTTTTAGAAGCTATGTAAGAATTCACTTCATATCAAGGCAGGCTGTAGTCCCCTGAGGATGATGCAGATTTTCATCAGCTTCAAGTTAGATTTTTTCCAAAGACCTTCTAAAATCGTGGGTTTACAGAAAGAGAAAAAAAAATCAAACAAATTCCAAATACTTGCTTCATTCTTCAAAGAGATATGAAATCAAGAGTACTTTTCTTACAATGAATAGATAATGTATTTGAAAAATATAGCTTTTACTTACAAATGTTTGATATTCAGAGTTGACTATTGTTAGTGAGCATTCTCTTTTGGAAGACAGATAGCATTTTTCACCTGTGTTGGTTTAACAGTTCAAGAAGAGACACTGCTACTTTATACTTTACAATATATTTAGTTTTTTAGAATCTGGGATCTGCAATGAAGAATTCACAGATTTAGGCTCTGTATGCTCATAGAGAAAAGTTATTTCCTTTATAGGTTTCAGATGCCCTGGCTAAATAAATGTGCTTTCCTTTTCTGTCAGCATCAACGGATCTTATAGCAATGGCAAGAAAAAGAACTAAGAGAAAACTTTATTCTTGATGCTTTGACTGTGACACAACTTCTAAGTACTACAGTAAGATTTTCTGGAACGCTGGTGCCCACCAATGCAAAAAACTGAAAAAAAAAACCAAACAAACCAAAAAACAATGACTTATTACCTAACATTTCTTGCTGTTTCTTCTTTAATTTTATGGAATGCATCTATCATTCAGAGAGAAGTTTGAAGAACTTAGTGCCCACTCTCTGCACCTTTGGGAGACCAACTACCATTGACCGTCTTGGCTTACATGTTTTCCAACACAGATTACAATATCTGTCTTGATCTGGCACAATGTAATTGTTTATGAAGCAAGCACAAAATACTACTACAGCCCTTCACATGTAAGATGCAACACAGCACACAGGGCATCAGTAACAGAGCATGCAGCATTTGACTAACGAGCCAGGAGCCAAGGCTGCTTACTCCATCATTAGGGTGAAAAAGTGTCATAGTAGTTCTATAATTTCTGCATCAGCTCATCACCCAAAGTGCAGGGCAGCTTGCTGAAGCAATGAAGCCCAGAGACCTGTTCCTTTCCAGCCTACTGAGCCATTTGGTATCAGTGTTGTGCTTTCAAAGACACAACAATTTCTCTGCCTGGGAAAGAGGTAAATTTGAGTTCTCAGAAGAAATCTGTTTTTTCATTAAGACACAAAAAGAATAAACCAAAACATTAATCAGGGTATCACAATAGTGAATCCAGTGAGAGGTGGGGGTATTTAAAAAGGCTTTCTTTAACCCAGGAATGGAAATATTCTGACTAGTCCCTATAGAAGGAAAACACGCTCTCAGAAGTGCATTTGAAAGCAGGCTCTGAAATGCAGGTGCTCATGAAAGAAGCCTCTTGATTGTAAGTCAGATTTTCTTAAGCTCCCTGCAAGCCTGACCTTTTCTGGGTTTCATTGCCTTTGTACTACTCCTTGTCCCCAAAGAGAGGAAAAGCTACTACCTTTGACTGATGCTAGCAACTCCTCTCCTAGGGAGTAAGGAAGAGAGAATCAGATGAAATTATTGGGAAGGACTCCGTTCATTTTTCACCCATCGCATGGGAGCTAAGCCATTGCTGCAATTAGAGGTTGTTAGCTGTTCCCTGGCCAGTATAAACTAGTAACCAGCAGCTGCAGCTGCTTTGTACTACATTACACAGGAGAAACTGAGCTGCTGCTAGTAATAAATCAGCATAATTTAATTTTGATTTAATGTTTATACTTTTTTTCCTCTAGTAGCTAATAGTATTTTGATCCCTTTAAACACTTGTCTCTCACCATAATACTCATTTTGATAAACTGCTGCAGACATATCAGACTTTAGTTTTGAAAATACCCTTTTTTCCACAAACCTTCCATCTGTGGAGCACCACTCTATCTCCTCTAATATTTAAATGATAAACCCATTCAATTATCAATATGTTGCTTGCAATCTTTGTTTCACTTGTGAAACTTCCTGTGACAGCTCAGCTTGGGGGAGAGAGGGGGAGTGTTATGTTTGCCACAAGAACAAGCTGTAATTACAAGCTGCAGATATAAATAGGCACCTCCAAACCACACAGAAAGTGAGTTGCTTTAGCCATTAAAGTTATCCAGCAGTGTAAACAGTTGAAGACTGTAATGACAGCTTGTTCTCATTTTCTTGCTTCCAGAAATTGGACTGCTTCTGGCTGCTATCAATTAGCACATCCCAACACTTTGCAGGAATGTGGCTGTCAGCGACCCCACATTCATGTGTCAAGATAAAAGTCATGTTCATCTGAATATTTGTCCTTGCCTTTCCTAAGCTTGATGACAGCTTGGGTTGCTAAAACAGTCTGGCACTTCACTGAGCAACAGCTTGCAAGAGCAATAATAATAATAACAACATATCTTTATAATATGGTAATATGTTTGTAATAAATAGAATCTATTTCCAGCTGGAGAATAAAAGGCTACACTGGAACAAGATGGGTTTCAGCTTGATCTCTTTATCCAGTACCCAACATCTACACTAAGGCATCAAAAGAAGTCAAAGTCTCATATTTTATTTTAAAAAGACCCAACTTTTTAAAGAATTTTTAGAAATGGAAGAAGAAATGTATCAATGCATATTTTAACAGTCTAAATAAATAAAGCATAAGTGATGAAATGGGGAACTAGGTAATTTTTGAGTGTTCTTTAAGCAACTGCTTAGGTGCCTCAGAACCTAGAAAGGAACAATCAATCTTTACATCTTTCATGTAAAGTATTTTCTCCAATGTCTTTGCTCTGAACGTTTTCAGTAGTTAAGCTTATGTTTCCTATGTTACTGTTTCCTTCAAAAATTCATTTGAAGTGTTTTGGTGGAGGTAGGCTGCCTTCTCCAAGAATTTTTGTCACCCTCCTTATTTTGGATGAGACAGTCAGATCTGGAAAAGTTATACTTAGCCTAGCCTAAGTCACTGCCACTACACCTGGCCTTCCTCAGTAGCTCAGGTAATTTAGTGCATTGCTGTGGGTTGTGAAACGTGACATAACCCTAAATGCTGAAAATTTACAAAGAACTAGCAGCAAACATGAAACCAAATTTTGCCTTTTTTAGGAATTAGTCTTGGCTGCTTTAACTCATCCCCATTTCCGCTCATACATGAATTTCCACAGTACTTAATTCTGACAATCAGTATCTTGAATTCAATTCCCAGAGCCTCCAGTCTGACACAATGTGACATTATCATAGTTAAAGGCATTTGAGAAGGTTTTGAGCTATTTAAATAACGAAAAATCAGTTGCATTTAAATGACTGTTTATTAATTAGAATTAGATTTATTCTTTCCCATCTGCAGTATAGAAGTCTTTGATTTCTGTATTAGGGGAAAGTAACCACATATTTATGACCAACTTAAGTCCTGCCTCCTGCTCCCTTGTTCAAAAGGAGCAAAAGTCAGTTGTCTTTCTTTCTTGTCACACTGATAAACATCCAATTCCTTGAAATAAATGGGGTTCTCTGAACATGCCAAAGCATTTCAATCAGTTGACAAGATCATTGCAACAGTTTGGACTGGGTTTCAGATTATCTGCCAGACTTAACACTCAAAATGCTACATCTCATAAAACAATATTAGAATCATAGAATGGTTTGTGTTGGAAGGAACCTTTACAATCGTCTAGTTCCAACCTCCCTGCATGGGGACACCTCCTACTAGACCAGGTTGCTCAGGCCCCCATCCAACTTGGTCCTGAACACTTCCAGAGATGGGGCAACCTGTTCCAGTGCCTCACCATCCTCACGTAACATTCCTCCTAATATCGTATCTGAATCTGCTCTCTTTTAGCTTGAATCCATTTCCCCTTTTCCTGTCACTACATGCTCTTGTAAAAAGTCACTCTGTGTCTTTCCTGTAGGCTCCCTTCTGGTACCAGAGGGCTGCAGTTAGGTCACTCCTAAGATGGCTTTTTTCCAGGCTGAACAAATTCAATTCCCTCAGTCTTTCCTCACAAGAGAGGTGTTCCATCCCTCTAATCATCTTGGTGACCCTCTTCTGGACTCTTTCCAACAGGTCCATGTTTTTCTCGTGCTGAGGTCTCCAGAGCTGGCTTCAGTACTCCGGGTGGAGTCTCATCAGAGTGGAAAGTAAGTGGCTTAATGTGTGTCCACCCTATATTTAACAGCTACAATGCAGTAAAGTTTCCTTAATTTTTGTTTTATTAATTCTTGTCAATAAATATTGAACTTGTTGAGAAGAAAATTTCAAACATGTCCAAATTATTTGAAAATTAATATCACATCAAAAGTTTTGGAGGAAGGAATAGGCTCACAAAACTAATGAAATGGTAGAGTTAGCGTACCATATCTAGAAATCTAGGGGGGTTTTTTTCTTCTTTTGAGTTCAGCTCTCATCATCACATATTCTGGGTGGAAAATTTTATTTAACCCCATGGGATAAACTAGGCAAAGAGAGGGTCTGAGCATCCGTCTCTTCCTTGACTCCATCAGAACACAAGATAACTTGGAGGAGGTGGCTCTCACTCCTCCTTGTTGGATTTGTGACACTTGAAGAAATGGGTCCCTATCCCAAAAAAAAAGAACAGTACATATCAGGAGGAAGAATGCTTTGGGACACTTTGGAGCCACTACCCACAGAGTCTGCTTCATGATCTTGTAGATACTGACACTGTACAGTTTTTTACTAGGTAATGACTTGGGAACAATCATGACCTTATCTATACCTTAGGGTTTTGGGAAGATGCATACAAAGTAACTAAATTCCCATTAGTGTATAAGGAGACTAAACCTCCTCATCTCATATTCTAGTTACCAAAAACTTCACATTTTTTGTAAAAATATAGGTGAACTTATATCACAGACAAAGTAAAAAAACTTATATCACCAAATCAGGAAGCTGACAGAGAACACTTGCCTGTGAAAGCTAACAGTGTGCAGAGGAACAGAGAATGAAATATTTCCTGCTTTAGACTTGTAATAAAACTTTCAGTGCTTCACAGTGCCTCTGGTAGCTCTTCAGACCCTCTCTAAGGAGCTGTGACTCATCAGCTGAAGAATGCTAGTCTGGAGCTCACTTTTTTTCCTGAGGCCATGCCACCTTTACTTTAGTGCCTACACCCATAACAGAAGTTGAAAATGTTATGAGTCTGCATTGTTTGGTATATTCCACACTCCCGGGAATAAAATGGTTTTGCTGGAAAGAAGGGCAGATGTGATTATGTAAAACATTCTTACATTTGCAACAAGTTATTGCTCTGTTCTACACAAGTTACTCATGGTTAAAATTTCATGTTAATAGCACTGGGGAGTAGCAGGAGACAAAGCCAATGCAATGAAAGAAGATAATAAAGCAAGGCATCTCTGGGCCTTCTGCCTCCCTGTGTTATCTGTACTGTACTTTAATTCAGCTGCACATCCTAAATTTTATGGTGATATAAACCTGAAAACTCTAATTGAGAACACTTTGGCTAACGTATATGTGGATCAAGAAGGCTTTTGATAAGATTGAAGAAGAAACAAGGAAAAACCCCATCAGATATGAGCCCTCCAGAACATTTTTATGTAGGTTTCTGGGTTGTGTGTATTCTTCACAGATCTTCAAAAAAAAAAAAAAGTGTAACACATAGGGAAGGAAAATGTGGTCAGAAACATTCCTATGAGTTTTAATTTTCTTTGAATGAAACACAACTTCAAAAAGATCTGTAAAGTTTAAAAGACAATATTGCAATGCCAGAATAATGACATTTGTGGCACTGTTAATGTGAATCAGTATCAGAGTGACAGAATGTCAGGACAAGTTATCCTACTATGGAAATAAACACATCAGGAAATTTAAGACCTAATTATGTTGTGTGTGGAAAACTTGTAGCAAGTGATACAAAGAAAAGTTGAGTTGGTGTTGTATCAGTAAATCTGAGGCCTAAATCAAAAAATCAAACATAAATGCATTACTTAGTGTCTCTTCCTCCTTTGAATAGCACCCATAGGCATGAATAGCACTGGTTCCCTGTCCAGACAGAATACTGTTCACCACAGAAAGGGAGAAGATAGAGAAAATGTGGGTCTATAAGTCCCCTCTGCCTGGCCAAATTCTAAGATTTCCAGAGAGTCTCTGACCCAGCCATAAATCAGAGCCTCATGCCACGTGCAATTTCAACTGGGGAAATAGGCTGACTTAATAGTACATTTATATGGCAAAAAAAAAAGCTACAGAAGAATGAAGAATAAGGCCTGTCGTGCAAATAATGTAGGATGAGATTAGAATTAGGATCTTGACAAGTAATAATAAGAGCTTTTAGGCGATAGTCAGCTGATTCTTCTGAGAAGAGAACTTTCAGCCTGAAAGAGCCACTGGGACCTTTCCTTACTAAGACCAGTGCCCTGTAAGGATGTCAGCACTCAGAAGCATTTTTGTACAGCTCACTCCCAAATCCAGCTCACACGCTCTGATTAGCCACACTCTTTGCTCAGAGCCAGGTATACAGCATGGTTGAAAACAATGAGGACACAGATGGACTTGGATAGCAATACAGTTACCAAGAATAGTGGGAACATAACCCAGAGGATCAGAAACCAGCATTAGGTGCAAATTTTTACATTGTGAAAATTCCAAAATTCATTACAAAAATGCTTGAACTGCATCGATGTTAGTGGATCAGGATCCATTTTAATAAAAGAAAAAAATCAGGAAGCCTGCCAGAATAAAAAACCTGTGACACAGTCTCAATGTTATATACCAAAGAATCATTAAAGAGGAAACTATTGGAAGAGATAAAGGGAAGACTACAAGGCATATGCTTTGCCTGTTTTAGTAATTTACAGAAGCCTAATTGTGGAGTTTTCTAACTGCATAACTGAAAGAGAACTTTATATAAGGCCAGGTAACCGTTGCAGGACCATTTGGTTGAATAACCAAACCATCAAAAATTATTTTGATATCTTCTACAAAGCACTACAGAAGTAAAAAAATTCTATACAATTGTTTACTGCTTATGCAAACTTAATTAAGCTGAACTTAAGAATCTGTACTAATGCAAATAGTTTAGGCCTTGGGCTCAAAATGTGCAACCAAGTGTTTATTATACTTATTATCTCCTTAGCGCACTTTTTACTTTCCCTTCCCTTCTACTGCTGCTATATATCATCAGCAATTTTTACCTTGATTTTTTCACTTAAAAAAATAAATTTTGGAATTTTACTAATAAATAAACCAAAACCACGCACATTTCTACAAGAATGTTCCTTAATGAAAGAGCAGATAGACCCCCCCCACACCCCACTGCCCCGATTTTCTCTTATTGCCCTCCTGTGCTTCTGTAAACAGTTTCCTGTTCAGGTAGGCATTTTCAGCTGGAGTTATTAAAAAAAATAGAGAGATCATTTAGGAAGCTGTAGGGCAGCTTCACCATATGGTATGCCCAAAGGATACACCAGCAACACAATAAACTGAAACTCATCATGTCATACTGCTGTATTAAACATCCCTCATTGCCTCCAATTGTAGCAGAGGTCTGAACCAGAAAATGTGAGATAATGCATACATGACAGTTCTCATTCTCCAAGTAAGCCGTAGCAAAAGTTATTTCTAAGGAATAAAATAAGAATTTGCAGGGAGAATAAAAACTGTATTGAGCAGACCAAATATTACCTTTTCTGTTCCTGAATGGTTTCCAGGTCCAGTAATACGCAGGCCATCCAGTGCAGAAAAGTAAGGGTACTGCCCCAGTGCCTAAGTTGATGTATTATTATATCAGATTTAAATATTATATTATATTATATTATATTATATTATATTATATTATATTATATTAGATGTCTTAGAATAGTATATGTTATTATATCACAGATATAATAAAAGCCCTCAGCTTTCTGATTCAATAGACCATCAACTATTGCCCTGCAATGTAAGAAGAATACAATCCAAGTGCTTGTGGGGCCTTTGTACTGGTGTACAAGCACACAGATGGTGCAAGGTACCTGACAGTCTGACCTAGAAATTCATCTGTTCTGAGGCCCCTTTTAATCCTTTGCACACTCTCTTTGGAGCCCTGAATGAACAAAAGAGCTTTTAGCTTTGCTTCTTTTTCACAAAACTCTCCACTACCAACCACTGTTAAAGTTTCACACAGTGAAGTACCTGAAGAACCTCTGCTGAAACTCTATGCTTTGGGAAAAAGGCAAAAGAGAAAGAAGCAAGGAAAGAAGGAAGGAGAAAGAGAAAGACAGCTCACTTCTACTGTCTTTGAAAAAGAGGAGCAAGGTGGGATTAAAGCATCAGATGAGACAGTTCAGACACAAAGTACAACTGACCAAAAAAAGAGATGCATCACAGGTTAGACCATCTGTGTCTGCCAGCTGATTTTTGGCAGCTGCTGCTGCAAGCAACCACTTGCCACTGCTCTTCCGACCAGTGGCTGAGGACAAAACACAGCATCCATCACTTGCACAAAAAGCTCTTTATTGCTCATCAGCAATGCTCCTTGTGCTACAGCCCTGAAGGGTGGAGGGTGAATTCTCTAGCCTGTTTATTCTTAGCTAAACTGAACTACATTCAGGTGTCACTCAGAAGACACCTGACACGAAAAAACCACAAAGCCTTTTGCTCAGCAATAATCAGGCCTGCAAGTCAGCATCCACTGTCTTTTCCTTTCATAGAAACATAGAAGCATAGAATGGTTTGGATTGAAAGGGACCCCTCTGCCATGGGCAAGGATGCCACACACTAGACCAGAGTGTTCAAATCCCCGTCCAACTTGGCCTTGAACACTTCCAGGAATGGGACATGCACAACTTCTCTGGGCAACTTGTTCCCATCCCTCCCCACTCCCACAGTGGGGGGTTTTCTTCCTTAATCTAATCTAAACTTTCAGTTTAAAACTAATCCCCCTTCTCCTACCCCTGCATACCCTTCTCAAATGCCCAGCTCTCTTGCAGACCTCCTTCAGTTACTGAAATGTTTGCTATAAGATCTCCCTGGAGCCTTCTCTTCCCCAGGCTGAACATTGCCAACTTTTTCAGCTTGTCTCCATAGGAGAGTTGCTAGAGCCCTCTGATCATCTTGGTGGCTCTTCTCTGGATTCACTCTAACAGGCCTATGCCCTTCCTGTGCTGGCCAACCCCAGGCTGGATGCAGTACTCCTGGTGGGGTGTCATCAGAGCAGACTAGAGAGGGAGAATCCCCTCCCTTGCCCAGCTGGCCCTGCTGCTTTTGATTCAGCCCAGCACAGATTTGGCTTTCTGGGCTGTGAGCGCACCAAGTCATGCAGAGCTTTTCATTCACCAACACCCTCAAGTCCTCCTCCTTAGGGCTGTTCTAAATCCTCATCCATCCAGCCTGTATTTGTGCTTGGGATTGTCCTGGCCCATGTGCAGGACCTTTCTCTTGGCCTTATTGAACTTTATGAGGTTCATATGGACCCACTTGAGACTGTCAAAGTCCCTCTGGATGACATCCCTTCCCTCCAATGTGTCGACTGCACCACACAGCTCAGTGTCATCAGCAAACTTGCTGAGGATGCATGAAATCCCAACTGTTTCATTTGTATTTATTTTATTTTTTCTTCATTTTTAAATATGAGTTGTCATTATTCAATTTAGAAATTACCACTGTAACTCAAAAATCTACATCACAAGTCAAAATGGGATGTAATTATAAACTTTTAGTATCATTATGAAATTAAATTACAAGAACACCTTATGAAATTGCATGAAACATTCTAAATGGATGGTAAAATTGCACTTTACTACTGTTAAGTGAAGCTGGATATGGGACAGGGTGTTGATAGGAATCAGTTACAAATGTAAAATTGATCACTAATTGACCAAAACTTCACAGATAATCAACCTAATAACATCTAACCAAACAAGAGTTACAAGTTAAACAAATCCTTCACTCACAGTCCCTCCTTTTGATACCCTGCTCCCTATGAAGTGGGACTTTGTTCACTGATCATTTAAGAGACCAGACATTTTTAGAGTTCATCCTTGCTCAAGTTGTAGACAGACTTGAGACTAGTTTCATAAAACAAAGCCTTCAGCACCAGTGGCTCCTGTCACAGCACATTATCTCCTCAGTAGTACTGGCACAGCTGCCTGAGATGCTTTGCTGCAAGCCAGACCAAGGAATTGATAAAGCTGGAAGTAATCACATGGATTTTTTAAATTTTTGTTTCTTCAAGTCAGATCACTTTCTCTGTCTACATCTTGGCAGGAGTGGGAACATGAAGGGAGGTGGCAGTTATCTGCTGCCTTCTACTTCAAAAATTCTAGGTCACAGCCTAACAACTTATTTTCTTAGTTGTTCCTTTTAAACAGTTGCAGTTTATACATGCAAAAGCAGTAATAAATACTCAGCATTTAAAACATGTCCCAGAATCTCAAACTTTGGAAAGAGGTATGTGGTGAAGCCTTGAATCTGTGCACAACTGCACTTCTGCACAAGACTGAGTTATAGAACATTGATAATGTTGAAATTTCTTTTTTTCCCCCCCACTTAAATACTTTCCTTCCATTTTCCAAATATCTTCCATTTTCTTCTCTATAGTACCAAGTTTTCAGCAGCTAGGCTCAGGTTGCTGGACACCATGGACTCTGTTTCCAGTTAAGAGGGGAGAACATGGGGGTGTGTTCAGTCTACTCTCCTGGCTGGAGCCTTGAACCAAACCATCTGTGCTTGACTTGGAAAAGCTGAGCTGGAACAGATTGTCCCACACCACCTCAGTCTTTCTAGGACACTGCAGTAGAAATCTCTACCTGTAATCAGGGGCCCCACATGCAGAAAACTCCAAGCTTGGGCTTTGATGAGCAATAGTAAGGGGAAGTTGGAGGATTTATAATGTGCAGTTGTGAGGAAATCTGTCTTGAGAACATGTACTTAACTGATGGCATAGACATGCTGAGAGCTATTCTGCTGAGAGCAGTTTATTCCTGCAACACTTAGTTATTGCTTCAGGGGACTTTAAATATCATTTCTTGTGGCCCAGATGATCACAGGTATTCAGGCACATACAAGAAATGTAAGCTTTCCAGAGTGCTATTTCACTGAGGCACAGATGGAGCTGTATGATTTATCTGAAGTCACCCAGGGATACAGCAGCAATCAACCTCACCAGGACTATTCCCCAAAGCACAGCCAGACTTCATAATAGATGCTGACTAAGTACACAGTCAGCATGAGAACTAGAAATGGATTCCTCCACTGAATTCTGTTTATTGCTATAAACAATTTACATGGATAGCAGCTTGTTAGGGGGTTGGTGATTCATTGAGATGTCTTACTAGATCATACTTGCTGTATAACTTGAACTGCGGGTGCAACTAGTGTCTGTGAGGCTGGGCAGTTGGCCATGTTTTGGCTAACTTGTCGGCAATTCAAACAGGATTTCTAAACCATAACATCAGATTCAGTGGCAGGTGGCAGACAGCCCTGCATAGAGAGGAAGAAGTTGTAGAAAAAGGCATAGAGAGGAAAGAGCTGTGGAAAAAGGCATAAAGTTGTCAGCTGTGAGTTACACTCATACTCTAAAGATGAAATCACATCACTGAAGCCACAGCAGCAGTTCTTGTATCATCTCCCCAGCCTGGCTTTACCTGAACTGATCTTTTAAGTTTCACTGATGGTGATCTCAGCCCAGCTCCACTTTTACACAAAGGTATTTTAAACAGCTTGACCGTTACAAAGGTCTCGTATCTTTCACTGGCACCTACTGTAAGATTCTTTTTGATCAGCAGTGCAGACTGGAAAGATCTCAAGATAAATGGGATTCAGATCCCTACTCTGCCCTGTTTCCTGTGCTCTTGAACATATGTTGAGAAGCCTATAATGGTTTGCTGTAACAACCAACTCACTGTGTAATGGGTGACGAATGAGTTATAATATTTTACTGTGCTTGGCTAAGTACATGAAATGGCATGTGCAGGGAGCATATTTCAGGATTTATTCAAGTGCAAGCATTGAAGCATTCACATTCTTTGCAGGAGGCAAAAGAAAATAAAGACTTTGATTTTTTTTTTTTTTAATTTTTTTTTAATATAAAACTGAAGCACTCTTTGAAAGGGTTTGCTCTGGTTTTGCCATTTTGAAGTACTAAATACAAATCAGTTCGGCAGAATTATGCTTAAATTATATTCTAACATTTGCCACTATGTATAACTTGAGAGGAAGAGGGCTGTTTGCGAGATTCTCAGATACAGCTCTGTTAGATGCTGCAGGGAAACTGCCTGAGTCAGGGAAGCAAGAGGAGACAAAGACCAATGGCACAATATTCCAAGAGCTGGACAACCCAACAGGCCTCTTCTGTGGGGTTTCTCTGCACATATTTGACTTAGGTCTGTGGTGTATTAGTGAGATATCATTACTGACATTAACATCTGCTTACATTGTCCCCTCAGGTTGCTCTTTGCATTTAGTTTCCTTTCTTTTATAGAAATTGAGTTTTTCTAAGTGAAGGAACTGCACCATACCTGTCCTATATAATAGAGGACAATTGTAATACTATGGTATTGATAATTGTAAAAATAAGCTGTGGGCTGATGCAGTAACCACAATTTGCCCTCTCATCTGTTTTAAGCCGGAGATTTTTCCTAAATCTAAATATCTTCACTCCCAATACACAGCTGCTTAAGGAATGAAGCACTCTTTAAGCTCTCTTTTAGCTTAGTATCATTTGATTTCCATTAAAAGCTGCCATTTGGCTGGTTTTCACCCACAGTAGAAAGTTATCATCATGCTCTATCACTCTATCCCTCTTTCCAAACCTGATGTCCACTTCCTCCTGTTTGAGTCAACACCAGGATGTGGACACTGAATGTCTTCTGTTTGAATTTAATGTCAGATTGCTGCCTGGTCCTTATTCAACTGGTCCCAGACAACAGCAAAACTCAATCTACGTGAAAGTCAAACAAGGGAAATTCAGTTGTGGGAGAGAAAACAAAGCAAAGCAAAGCCAAATAAACCAAAACAAAACCACTACAACAAACAAACAAAACCAAATCCATTTTTTTGTGTGCGTCCTATAATACTAAAAATACCTTGTAAGGGCTTCAATACAGTCCCACACATCATCCTTACCTCCATCTGGAGAGATATGGATTTGAAGGGCAGACTACTCAGTGAACAAGAAATTGTCAGGTTGGGAAGTGCCAGAAAGTTGTGGTCAATGGCTCAGTGTCCAGCTGGAGGCTGGTGAGAAGGCTCTGTCTTGGGACTGGTGCTCTTTAATATTTTCATCAATGATATGGACAGTGAGATCAAGTGCACACGCAGCAAGTTGGCAGATGACATGGAGCTGAACAGTGCAGCTGACACTCCTGAAGGACGGGATGACACCCAGGGGGACCTGGACAAACTTGAGAAGTGAGCCCACAAGAACCTCAGGAAGCTGAAAATGTATAAGCCCAAGGTGCTGCACCTGGGACAGGGCAATCCCAGACACGAATATTGACTGGGACAAGAACACATAACAAGCAGCCCTGAGCAGAAGGACTTGGAGGTTCTCACAGATAAAAAGTTGGACATGACCTGGCAATGTGCACTTGCAGCCCAGGTAGCCAACTGGATCCTGGGCTACGTCAGAAGAGGAGAAGCCAGCAGGTCAAGGGAGGGGATTCTGCCCCTCTTCTCTGCCCTCATGAGACCTCACTGGGAGTAACTGCACCCAACTCTGGACTCCTCAGCAAAAGAAAGATGTGGACTTGTTAAAGCAGGCCCAGAGGAGTGTCATCAAGATGATCAGAGGGATGGAGCACCTCTCCTACAAACACAGGTTGACAGAGCTGGAGATGTCCTGCCTTGAGAAAAGAATGCTGCAGGGATGCCTCATTGCAGCCTTCCAGTGCCTAAAGAGATCTTATAAAAAAGAGGAATACAGATATTTTATGTGAGCAGATAGTGATAAGTCAAGGGAGAACATTTTCAAATTAAATGAAGAGAAATTTAGATCAGATGTCAGGAGGAACTTCTTTCCTGTAATGAGGCACTGGAACAGGTTGCCCAGAAAAGTTGTGGATGCCCCATCCCTGGCAGTGTTCAAGGCCAGGTTGCATGCAGCTTTGAGCAACCTAGTGTAGTGGGTGGCATCCCTGTTTGTGGCAGAGGGGTTGGAACTGGTTGATCTTTAAGGTCCCTTCCAAGTCAGGCCATTGTATGATTCTGTGGGAGGGTGTATATTTCCCCTGATATCACATACATATATTGGTTTTGTTTTAATCAGAGTGAATTGTCATCTACATTAATGTGCCACCTTAGCTTTACAGGGACTACACAGTCATATTCTCCTCACACAATGAGAATGCTGAGAGTCAGGTTTTATGCTTCAAAAGTCAGGACAAGCCATCAACAAAGGACAGAAAAATAAAAGTGATTGAAACAAAACTGCACTGTCAGCTGCATTTTCCTCTTGATTCTTAATCTGCAAATGACCACATAACTACATAATTCACACATTTTCATGGAAGACAATTATATGCGTTGTCTTGCACAGTAAATTATAGAACCCTGGCCAGTGTACACCTTTCCTGGAAATTAATCACACTGATTTAAAGATGCTTTCTCCAATTTGTTTTTTCACCAACAACAAGAAGATGAAACCCTGGAAAACATACTTAGCTGAGTGCTTTCCTATTGATTTATTTTATCCTATTAAAGCATTTTTTTTTTCTTAATACAAAGTAGGAAAATACTTAAAATCTTTATGACAGAAATCCAGAGTCACAATAAACTTTTTTTAAAGTGATAACTCCACAGATACTCCACACTGCCTTTAACTCTATAAAAATAAACTGAATTTGTATAGGTGTTAAATAATATTAAACTACTGACCCACAGGTATGGATAGTCATAAGACAGCGCAGGCAACAATGTCTTTTTCTCCTGCTCACCTTGATCATGAGAGCAGCAATTTTCCTGTGTCTCCAAGCAATGTTAGATGATGTCCAGGACAAAATATTGTCTACAGGGATTGGGTTAAAACCCATAATGTTAGACATTCAGTTTCAAACATACAAGGTTTAAAAATGTACCCCGTTTGGAGCACAGAGCAAGAGAAAGGTATGTGCTACAGGCATGATGCTCCCAATGAACCATGACAAGAAACCAGAAGATACTGCAGGAAGTTGTTTGCTGTGCAGGAGATCTGAGAGATTTGCTGTCTCTGTCCAACTCTACAGGCTCTGTAGCCTCTCCTTCAGTGCCTCCACTGGGCAGCTGACTGGCTGCTTCCAGGGCCAGCTCCCATGTGGCACAGCAGTGCAACCTCAGATCACACTGATGTGTAAACGTCCAAGCTGGTAGAAAGAGATGTGAAAAGCTTTGTCTGGAGCTTCTGCACCTTGTCCCAGGAGCTGCCCTTGTCTCAGACCTGTCTTCCAGCTGTGTGGTGGCTGTTCTGGAATTCAAATATTGGTCATGAACTATTCTCACCAATGCCATCTGCAGAGCTCCCCCTTCCTTTTCAGAGTAATTTTAGGATATTTGACCTTCCTTGTTCAACTCTGTCTTGTCCCTCATGAACACTATTTATGAGTCAAGCCTCCACGACTGTTCCAGCTTCCTAAAGACTTTTCAAGACAGTCTTACTGAAAAACATCTGGATCAGTTCCAGCTTGTTTTAATGGAGCATGAGAGTATAGACATTCAAACAGTAGCAATAGGATAGGGCCAGGCAGACTATCATATTATTACAGGGTTGCAGTAACTGGTTGGAAAATAATAATTTATCTCAAACACTTTGAGATAAAAATTACTTCTGACACAGCTTGGGCTTAGGACATATATTGAAATAATATTACAAATATGTTGCTGTCCTTGTTCCGGTCAGGATAGGGTTAATTTTTGCAGTAGACAGGACGGGGCATGGCTAGGACTCAGAGGTTATTCTATAACACCTCACATCATTTTCTGGGGACAGGGGGAAGGGCTCCCTTCTGGGCCAGGATAATGTGGTGGAGGGAGCGATCAGGTATTGTCAAGGAGTTTCCACAGGGTGAGCAATAATGTTTCTTTTCTTGCACCCTCTGCCATTAGTATTATCACTGTTACTGTTCATTGTCTTATCTCATTGCTGTTTCCAGTAAATTGTTCTTATCTCAACCCATAATCTTAACCTTTTGTGCCTCCATTTCTCCTCTCCAGCCCACTGCAGGGGAGGCAGAGGAGGAGTGAGCAAGTGGTACATGGCTTGGAGTAATTTCAAGTGGGTGCATTAAATTGGAGAACACCATTCCTAAACCACAGCAGGGGCATTGTTTTTACATATAAAAAGTTTGGCTGTTATGTAGACATCATAATATCAAGGTATTAAAAGCCATGGAAATTCTAGTATTTGTAGTGTTCATAAGGTTAAGTGTTCATTCACCAGGAATGAAAAAAACACAGGACAAATTGTCTAACTTAGGTAAACTAATTCTTATTGCTTAGCAGATATATGAAAATATTCCTCAGAAAGGTGTCACTGCACAGTTTTATGTCTCAGGCTGTACTCAGTTCTACAGGATCCATATACGGGTAATTAATGAATCTTCTCTAACTAGCCAACCACATGCCCATTACCAAGCCCATGAGTCAGCATTACTAATTCACAACAGCTTCAGCTGGTGGCTAGGGATTGTCCCTCACAGTGTGTGCCACTGTTTAACTCGTGTGTATGACACTAATTACACCGGCACATGCTGAATAATTCAGGCTTCCTTGGACTCAAACACAGATGTCAGTGAGGCTTATTCGTGCCCCCTAAGCACTGTCCCACACTGGAAGCTGTGCACAGTGCATTCTGGCCCTATTTTCAACACAGAAAATGGTAATTCCTGATATAGCTGAGGCTGCCAGACGTTGGCTTTTTCTGGGCTTATCTTTTTTCCTGATAAGAAATATTTTCCAAGTGGAATCTGGAAACTCTGCACTGTAATTTGCGGTGCCCCAGGCACGAGCATGGATGAAGCACCCAGCGTGCAATATGCATGACACATGTCCTCATTGTCATGCTTGTAGGATGGATGCAGCAGACAGAAGGCAGATGTAAAGAAGAAAAAATACATTTTAGATTTCCTGGATATGTTGGACATCCTGAAAATGTGCTGAACCAATGGCCTATACATTTGCAGTAAATTTGATGTACAGAAGAGCTGGAAACTCATGTGCATTTGTGAGTCACCTGGAGAGTACATACACACAGGCTGGGAACTGCAATAACCTCTATTAAGGTGACATACAACACAGTCTGACAGATGTTTGTGAAAATGAAATGGTGCTGCCATTTGGAAAATGGCATTGCCAGAGTCAAATCCCTTTCACGGGTCTGTTGAGCTACTTACTTGCTGCAAAGAGGAAATGGAACAAGAAACTGAGCTCCATGGCTGGTATCTGAATGCAGAAGTAGTGTAGATATGGTGAGTGGTAAGGGCCTTTTTTAAAAGGTTGGGTTACTCATTGATTGCAGACAGTGAGAGAAGCAAGTACTGTTAATGAGGAAATTAGACCTATTTTCATTCATCCCTATTAGAAGTGTTCCTAACTATCAACCTCTGCATGTTTCAAAAAACTGGATAAAACGTAGGTCCAACAGAGAATGACTGAGTCCAAAGGTCATTTAATAGTGTATATTTAAAGTGTTTGGTGCAATGATAGCTTTGTTTAAAGGAAAAAAAAATTCAGTCTGGCAAGGTTTGAGATAGGGATCTGGAAATTACACTAAAAAAACCCTGTGTTAGTGAAGAAATAAATTATTTATTGATGTTTTTCTTTCAGCTAGATCAATTGCCATCTATGCGTTCAGATCTTTAACTCTACAAAAATTTTAGATAAAATTCCAGACCATCACAACAGCAGAGAGGAAATAGCTCAAAAATATATTAGAGACAATTGCGTCAGCCTTAAAATATGCAATAATTTAATTAAGAATAGGAAAGCTAAATTTCAGCCACCAGCCCACACATTCGAACTATATTAAAGCAAGAACTCAGGCTGTCTTTTAATTTTTCATCAGAATAGAATATTTGGTACCTGCTCTTCTGCCTATGCAATATCTCTATGGAAAATTCAATCTTGTCTGAAATTAAATCCCTTTGAAATAAGGTAAAATTTCATTGCCATGTTCTGAACAACTGACCTCACACAGGCCTGAAAGAGTGGTTTTTCTCAGGAAAGAGATAGTGAAAGAATAAAATAAAACTATCAAGACAGGTTTTACTCACTTGTAGGAGTTTGCATCTGAATCTCAAAATGGCAGTCACCATTGTCTCCCCTGAAGCAGGGAGGAAAACAATGCTTTTTCAATGAAAGAACTGCACACACACAATTAAATGTCATTCTCAGGCATTTATATTCCATTTCCCTTGACTAATTTATTATTTTTTTTCTTTAATTTCATGGGATGATTTTAGGCTTTGGAGGAGTCTATACAACAATGTTGTGGCCAGATGCATGTATCAAAAGAGATAACTGTCATGTGTTCTTCCTCATTTACACCTCTAGATTTGCGATCTGCCTCCTGGCATTGGAAGAGAGTCAATGAAATGTTTCTGTTCTTCAAATACTGAACAAGGAACTTGATTAGTAAAAGGAACATTGTACTAACCTCAAAGCTACTGTTCTCCTTTTTCCATTTCACTGCAGAGTTTGTGCATAAAATTCCTCTGTGCCTGGCTTCTTACTGCTAGCCAAGATAAACAGTTTACAACATTGCCACAGCAACCTGTGCACTCTTACATTTACATTGCCTTTAGACTGATAAGAAGTGTGATCATTTTCTATTTTGTTATTAGTCACATTACCTTCATTTGGCATTTGAAAGTTGTTTCTTCTAAGTGAGCAATTGTTAATCAGTCAAAAGGTTCTTTCATTAATGCACTTAATACTTCCTCCCAGCATATTTTTATTACTTTTCTCCTTCAAATATTGCTTCATTTTTAAGTTTATATTCAAACGCTCTGATCTAAACATAAAGCCCTAGGAGGCTTTATTATTATTGCAGTTATTCTTTTCTCTGTGTTTTGACCTATCCAATGTTTTTACTGAATCTAGTAATTTGATGTAGAAAATCAAATCTAATTGTAATAAACATTTTAGAAATCAGGCTTCTGGAGCTTTTGGCACAACATAGGATTTGCTGTATGGAGTTTCATAGGCATTTTTGCCCTGTTACATGTCTTTGAAGTACATTTTTATATCCTATTAAGAACTATTAAGAGAGGGTTTTATTTCCAGCTATGTTGTTCTTTCAGCTTTGACTTGGAGTGGGATTGAGTCTTTAAACCTGAATTTATTCTGAGAAATTAAAGATCAGAAGAGTTGTTATCTTAGACAACATCTTCAGACACTTTCAAGCAGTAAACAGCATACCGTACTTATATTACAGAAGCATTTTTCATGTGTACTCTTTCTGGCCATTGGAAATTAGTACAATCAGAAGTAGCCTATTTTACCTCTTGCATCATTTCTTCAGAATCAGTACGTGGCCTGTTATAGTGCGGATACTGCAACACGTGTATCAAACAACGAGTCCTGTGGAAAAGAAATATCTATGGACTGATTCTTGCTAGATGTTTCAGAGAGATGTTTATTTCCCCAGCCGCATGGCCAGGGCTCTGCCGAGGAACTGCGGCAATCACGGGACCCGAGGGTCCTTGCCCGCGCAGGGGAACACAAACCAACCAATGGGGAATGAGGCTGACCAGGGGCAGGGAAACCCTGTGTCTCCCCTCAGGGCCCCTCTCCCAGGACCACATGGCAGGGGGGGAAGGGACCCCGACATTTCACCCATTTATTTTTAACAAAAAGAGATTTAAAACTTAACATTGAAAACAACTGGATAAACATGAGATAACAAGGACAGTTTCAAAACAAAACAAGCCACCTTCCTGAGTCTTTAAATGTCCAAACAGATTTTCTGGAACATCTTAAGGCTGACAGAAGGCAGACAGGACTCTCCGAGCATGCTTTGTGGGGAAACTGAGGCAGGAGAGGGTTTCTTCCATTTGTACCTGTTGGAACTCTAAACAATAGTTAATTTCTTCCCTCCCCCTCTTCATCTCCCACTTGGCATTGGAAAGGGATTTTTGGAGAAACAATTGGTAAAGGCATGGTTTTGTGAGGGAAACCATGGGTGAAAAAACAGATTGGGAATACACTGGGGGTAATAGGATAGAGGATAAAAGGGAAAGGTGAGATTAGGAAAGGGAGACTGTAGGGGGGTTTATAATGGAGATATTGTCTAGCATGACTATGATTTTTAGCATATATACTGCCTTTTACAGAAACACCATCAGGCCCAGTGACCTCTGCTGCTTGTAACCCTTTTCTACCTTGCACACTTTTGAACTCCACCACTTCTCTATCTCCCAAGCTTGGGATGCATTTTTCAGGGTTTTTCTTTTTAATAGCAGTTCTATGAACGAATATGGTTCGTCATATCTTGCTATAAAACTACAATTTTGTTTAACATTATACCATTTTACTATTCCTAAAACCTTAGCTACGGTGATTTTTTTCCTTTTTCCGAGTGGCTGCTGTTTTCTGTCTCACCATGGTTTTGCTTTCTCTTTCGCTTTCGCTTGCTCCCATGTTGGAGCTGCCAGGGCTGCCGGGGCCATCAGGGCTGCTCATGCCTGCACGCTCTTCCCGGGATTGCATTCGGGGCCACGCGGGCCCGGCCAAGCCGTGCCACTCAGCTGCCCGCGCTCCACCGCTTCTGCTCTCAGCTGCGCTGCTGCTGCCAGGCGCTGCACCCACATCTCTCTCGGCCGGGCCCCCGAGCGATGACTCCCTCGCGCCCCGCTCCAGTGCACGTTTCGGCTGGGCACGGCTCCACTCCACTGCCACCACTGCCAGCCGCCACCCGCGCGCTGCCCCTCTCTGTCGGGCGTTCACGGGGCTTGCTCCACCACGCGCTGCGCAAGGCCAGGTGGGCACCACCAGGTCACGCCACTCCCTCTGCGCCTCGCTCTGCTGCCGACACTGCAGCTCGCGTGGCTCCACCTGTGCTCCGGAACTGCCTCGCTGCTGCTCGCAGAGGGCTTGGTCCACGTGGCAGAGGCCGCATGGTCTCTGAGGCATGTTCCCCTTTGCCAGGACACAGCTGACATTGTTCAACAGTCGCAGTAATTAAATAATATTCACAAAAATATTCTTCCATCGGCATATATTTTGACTCAGAAATTAACTGTGTCCAAATGGTGTTCCAAAAGTCTTTGGTAAGAATTAAATTCCAAAAAACGTAGAAAAAGTTCTTAAACAACCATGCCAGGAAGTGTTTCATTTCCTTTTGAGCTTGAATTAAGCTAAAATTTACAAATCATTGTTCAAGAATCTTTTCAAGTTTAAGATAAATGTCCATATGCGGTTCTGAGAGCCAAGAGTCTTTCCACGTTTCCTCCACAATTTAGAGATGGAACAGGAAAACAAAAACAAGAAGAGAAATCCAGAGTTTACTCACAAATCAGTCACTGTCCTGAGGGATTGGGGATCGTTCTTGTCTTGGTTTGAAAGACAGGTGTCTGCTAAGGAAGGCAGAAGCCTCCCTTGGAATGGCAGATGCAACCCCCTTCCCTCCAAGTTATTATAATTTTGAAATCAAGGGCTTTTAGGCAAAGATGTGGGAAATAGGAATAACAGTTCTTTACTATTATATATCCATATGTGTATAACCAGTCAAACAAACAGCAATAACTATGGCAGTAACAGCAAACAATCACAAACCCAGTCCCAGCCTTCTGGGCTGTCAGGCCCTTTCCCCTCGGGTGCAGTTCCGCTCGCAGCCGGCAGTGGCGCTGGCGGCTCCCGGTGAGCAGGGCAGGTGCGATGGTTCCCCCGCGGCTGCAGGGGGCGCTCCGGAGCGAGCTCGGGGAGCAGCCGGCGCTGGTGGCCTGGGATCCCGGGAAGGGATGGAACAAAAGCTTCACAAACCCCTGGGCAGCCGATCCCGGTGTCCAGCTGGACCCTTGGGAACAGCAGGCTGGAACGGCAGGCTGGAACGGCAGGGACAAGCACAAATCCCAGGTGGCAGACCAGATGTATCCAAACGGGAAACCCGCCCGGAGTTCTGGGCAGGCAGAGCAAGCAGGGCCACAATGTAGCGAAGGCTTGAAGCAGCAGTGGGGCAGGGCAGCCACAGCCTGGCTCCAAGCGGGGTAGGGAGGGAGGGCTTTTGGGATTCCGGGGCTTTTCTCCAGCAGAAGGAAAAGCAGCCAAAGAAAACAGCCTCCCTCTCCATCCAAACACCGAGACCAACTGCCCACACACTCAGGTGAAGCAAAAAGAGCAGCCAGGTCTTTTGTTTTTCTTAAGAACCCAGCCATTTGTTCCCCTAGCAACATGTATGGGGGGGGAAATTCCTTTAACATAAAAAAACAAAAAGAACCAGGAGAGATCGTAAAACCCCAACAGTTCTGTTCACATTTCTCCACCATTTGTTACAGTGCGGATACTGCAACATGTCTATCAAACAAGGTGGCCCATGGAAAAGAAATATATATGAACCAATTCTTGATAGATGTTTCAGAGATGTTTATTTCTCCAGCCGCATGGCCGGGATCTGCTGAGGAACTGAGGCAATCACAGGACCCGAGGGTCCTTGCCCATGCAGGGGAACACAAAACAACCAATGGGGAACGAGGCTGACCAGGGACTAGGGAAATCCTGTGCCTCCCACCCAGGGCCCCTCTCCCAGGACCACATGGCAGGGGGAGGGCCCCAACAGTGGCCTCTGCTAGAATTTGCTGATCCTGTTTTAAATACTGCTCCTTGCTTTAGCAATCCATAAGAAATCTATCCACTGGTTTTACATCATCAGACACAAAAGTGCACACACACACAAATATGGGTGTTTTCTGTGGTTTCAGGAACATCTATGTCATTGTTATGTTAGAGTGAGTATAATGGTAATTTTTATTATGACACACAATTCCAATGGTTCAGGAAAATACAGACTTTGTCTTTCAGAACAATCCAGGCTGATGAAATATATTCCTCTTCTTGGGAGATTTCCAGACAGAAAATAGTTAACATATTGGAATTATCCGCAAACCATTATCCGCAACATGCAGCAAATTCTTATTATCCTGGAAGATGAACAGCTCACTTGTTTTACACTAAAGAGTTTAGCAAGTTCTATTGTTCTGTTTAGAACAGGCACAGAGAAATAGGCAAAAGCCCAACATCCTGCACAGTCCAAAACAGAGCAATGCAATGACTGCAGCTCTCCCTGATCCTAAATGAGCAACTCAATCAGGTAACTGTCCTCATTCCTATACTCCAGATTCAAACTCTTCTGTTTTCCAGTAATAACTACTTAGGATACCTTTCCTACTTTCAGTTCACCTTGGACATGTTTTGAGGTATAATTCTTTCTCTTCTTCCTCTCCTAAACTAAAAATATATCTTCCTTACTGATACTCTGGTTTTGGCTTAAAATAGAAAACATTTGCATTATACTTAGCAACCTGCACTCCTCAGTCACCTTTCGTTTGTTTGTCTTGTCTGTTATCCAGTTTGCTGAACTTGATCCTCCAAGACTATGTCAAATATCTATGAGTGAACAGTCTCTCTGATTTTATGTTTCCCAAAAGTGTGAAATTTAGTTGTTAACTTGAATAAAAATATATATATTATCCATTGAAAATATCAAGGATGAATGCAGTCCTGTTACAGGATTCAGATAATAGAGAATCTTTTATAGAAATCATGCTGTATCTGAACACAAAATAATGCTTAAGTAACCTCTCCTGGATATATAAATAAAGATTTCTAGAAGCACAACAAAAATTAAAAAAGAAAAAAAAGGACAATTACAAAATTCTGGGACTACTCTTAGAATGTCATTGCTGATGCACACACACACCTTGTGAATGAAGTTGCAGGACACTCAGGGAGTTGTAACTCTCTCATTCTGCCTTGTGGGCCACCTTTTGTGCCCAGCCCATGTTTTGGCAGCTTTGGGAGGAGCCAGGTAAATCCCCATAGAGGGTTATTTACCAAGGAGCAACATATCCTGTGGTGTTGAGCTCACTGTCAGCAGGAATATCCATGTATGTAGCATAGGATGCAAAAGACTCAGAAAGGTCTTACTAAAACCTTTACGGGTAGGATAGTGGTGAGAATGGACCTCTATATTCCCAAGGCAAGAGCCACCTAAAATCAATTTTTCTTGCAAGATCCTAAAAGGCTTTTCCTTATGGCCAATGCCTCATTCAACACACCACTGAGCACACTTCCCTGAAAAAATCCATCTTTCTGAGATGCAGGGAGACTGAGTCCATTTGCATCAGATGTGTGCAGTTTCTCCAGTTACAACCTGGGGATAATATTCTTTGCTTCTAAAAATCCTTAGGGCTGTTCTTTTAACACTTTAACATTGTTTTCTATATCAGCTTAATTATTTGGCAATTGCACATATAAAAAGTGTTGCTATCATCATGGAGGAAGGAAGGGAAGAGGCACATATACATGAGTGCCATACTTTTACTTGCTTTTCATTTGTCTGATCCTATCTTGAAATTTTAAAATAAATTCAACACTGTGTGGAGGATTCAAAGTTCAGGAGAATTTTAATGAATAACTAATGATATCAAAAAAACTTACCTAGAATAAATGTGTACAGCTAGTACATATTTACTCTGCATTCACTAAAGTCTTTCAGGGTGATCACTTCAAATAATTTTGAAGAAATGATTGGAGTTTAACATCTCCATTAATAAATCATATAAGAAAAATCTTGCTTGATTGAACAGTGTAATTATTGTCAAAATGAAACCTTTTCAGACACTATTTTTTTCCTAAGTATTCTATCAAATTAAAAATTGCAAGAAATGCATGATACACTGAAGAACATTATGTGATACAAAACAGTGCAGTGGAGAAAAGCAATGGTAATATACAGGCTGTGCCACTTACCAAACAAAAGATAATAACAGTTAGTCAAAAAGTTCACAAATAAACTCCACACTTATTGGAACATATGCACTTCCAAAGAGCAGTTTATTCCAAAGTAAAAAGTGACAAAAGTAGTCTAGTTGATCTGGTTTTTAAATAATTCCATTAGTTTTTATTCACTATGGAGATAAAGCAAGATTATTAGTTTAAATACCTAAATCCCAGACAACTGTGGTAGATGAGATGACTGTCACCTAGAATTTCTAGGTCATAAAGTCCAGGTATCTACCTTTGGAGCTGCATACATTTATTTTTAAAACCCCACAAAACTCTCTTGCATGTATTTCAGTCATGGATACATACATTTACAGGTAACTCAGGAGTAAAAATCTTGAAATGATTATGTAGGTCCTAAAAAATTCTCTAAATTTCTGGAAAGCACATTATCAACTACACAGTACAGAGAGGTGAGATAAGACTCTTCAGCTGTCAGAATAAATGTATTAGTGACCACCCAGATCAGCATTCAAGAAATTGACAGTTATATAGAATATCACAACAGTAATTGGCTGTTGTGATAAAAATTAAAATTAAAAACTAAAATTAAACTAGATGTGAGAAAACAAAACAAAACAAAATTAGAACAAAAATATATAGAAAAACAATTTTGTCTCAGCAGACAATATATCAGTATTTTAAATTATCATATTGACATGAACTATGTTGTTATCAAAGACAGTCAACCTATTCTTTAAATAAATTCTCTAAAGATTTTCCAAAACTTGGATTTGTGCCCCTGAAGCTACATACTCTCACTTCAGAAAGGCTAGTGATGAATATACAAGCTTTGAGAGAATTTTCCTTTAGGATCATTTAACAGAGGAAAAGGTGCACTATATAAGTGCAAAGTGAAAAATTACTAGCACAGAACTGCATCCTAAAATTCTGGGAGTCGCGGTGTTTCTTACACAGTGCTGTGGCTAATCTTTAAGGTACTTTTCACTTTTAGAACTTGAGATCTCTATGCCCAAATACAACATATTTCCCCTTTGCCACCAGACAATCTAATGCCTAACAGAGTGTGTATTCCTGTGACATGCAAGAGCAGCTTTTATTTTAGTTTAAGAAAGAAGTTTCTGATTTGCATTAGTGAAAATTAAGTAAAGAATAGAAAATTTAACTAGTGATCAGGGAAAATTGGGAAAATCTAATATTGGGATTTAAAAAATAAATTTCAGACCTATTACACAGCTTAAGGTCAGTCCAATGACAAATAACACATGGTGAATGCAATTTATGCAACAAACGATGATGTCATATGGAAACATAGGATAAAAGCTAGGAGCTCATATATTCATTATTAAACATACATAAATGAAAGGTGTGAGTTAGACATTTTTATTTTAATGTGAGAAATTCAAGCAACAAGCACCAAAAATCCAAGAAACAGGTGCTTTTCAGACTTAGCTGAAAAAAATAAAAAAATTATTTTCAGTCTAAGCTGAAAAACCTTTTTGCTATTCTGTAGTTAACAGCTTTCAATTCTGAGAATCATCCATTCTCAGACAAAGTTTTACTAGATATTAAAGTATCTTCAGAGAGTTCTGATTGACAATTTAGTTATGGTTCAGCTTTGCCTCATTTGATTGCATGGTTGTTCAAGGGAAGGTTAACTTGACACCCTCCTCTAAAGAATGATTCAGTCCAGGTTTCCTTCATAATTTTTCACTAGATAATCAGGCATTTGCAAAAGCTGAAGACTAAATAATTAATCAGTCAAAGAGCTGAAAACATGGAAAACTAATGAATCAGGGTTTATGTAAGAGTCACAACTCCTGTATGATGGAATATGTGTAGGACCAATTTATATTTTTATTTAGACTTCACCTTTACAGGTACTCAAAATTAATGTCTATAGCCATTTTAAAGGTCAACAGGATTGAGTATGCTGATGATTTTGTATACCAATCTGAATTATTTTTAAAGCTGCACCTGGTGTGAGTGACTTTTGAATCATTCTTTGATCTTTACTGAAATAGATCAGTTAGCAAATGAAATTGCATTTCTCTGAAAATCCCATCTAATATATGGAGATTTCAATCTCTCTTACAAGACACCTGGTTGTGTTAATCCTTACGTAGAATAACTTCTTTTTTTTAATTCCAAGCAAAATAGGCAATATTTTCCTACTAACTCTAAATAAACATGGATTGCCAACAATCTGTGTCTTTTAGAGATTTAAGCAACTTCTATTGCAAAACCAGATGTCATGTATTTTATTCAAAAGTCCTGCAAGGAAATGGAAATGAAAAGGACCAGACATCTGGTCTTTTCTAGGAGAAAAAGACCAGAAGGAAAACATGACACTGAAAGATGAAAATGACAGTGAGATCAGGGAAATTGCCCTGAATATGCCAACATATAAACAGCAATGCAAGAGGGTACTGTAATGTATCGACACAGCATGAAGAGGTTGACCGTCTCTCTTTGCTCTGTGCCATGTGTTTGTCTATTCTGACTGCTCAAAGCAGATTTGTTTCCTGGTAAAGACAGTCCAGTCCTGCAACAAATGTCCCAAACTTTGTGCTGTGAAGGTGGAAGGCTCTTGGGGTGTTTCTCATCTAACACACTGGTAAGAATCCTTTTGGATGGTTTTCAAGGGTTGTCCAAAAGATATAAACAGACAACTGAAGAGCTTTAAAAGCCTAAAGAGAAGGAGAGGAGATTTTTTGTTTTTCCCCCCTATTTATAGTGACACATTGGCTACATCTATAGCAGCACAATAAAGAGCACACTGTCTCCTGCCTGAGGATTGCTGTGATAGCAATTAAACTGTTACTAGGAGCCCTGTTTCAACTAGAAGCCTCTCAAACAAACCCTGGGCATGCATCAATGGTTTGTATGGGCCAGGAATCACTTCCACCAGGCTGTCTGATTAAGGTCATTCTCTTTAGGTGGGTAAGAGCATTAATGGTATGTACATAGGTTATATCATGCCAGCTGGAAACAAAGAACAATCCTGGACTGGTTTTTTTGTTGCTGTTTTTAAACTTGGTAAATGTAACCATTGGATTGAGGCAGTCCAATAGCTTATCTATGGCAATGACAAATAGAAAATGTTTAGGGAAAGCATTTAAAAAGCAGGAAAGGTACAGAGCGATATATCCCTTGGTGTATCCTGTTTTCTTCCAGCAATCATAGACCTGGGGGATTTAATGAGTCACAAACTGCAACCAGATGGATTGATTTTAATAGCTTTGTCTTCTTCCTTCCAGCCATTTCCAGCTTGGCATTTCCCATTTTCTTTAGGTTTAGTTTTAAATTGAAATATTTGGCCAAGAGGGGAGCACAGCCTTCCTGTCTTCCAGTTTATGAGACCAGCTATGCACAAGCTGCATTGGGTCACATCAGCTCTAGTAGATGCAATGGGCTGGATCCAGAAAATTCAGTTCTGAAAAGACACAAGTACCTTCCTAATCTGTTTGACTTCTCAATCAGTGGTCTGCTTTGGGCTCTCATGCTGAAGAGAAACAATCTCTCCCTATGACAAAGTGGCAGAAGTTCCATCACACAGTAGCACTTAAATATTTGAATACTTGCATACTTGAAATCCACATGAGCAATTTCTGATTTTATTTCAAAATTGGATATTTTAGTTCCAAATTTAATCAGCACTATTTTGTTATATATTTTCTGGGTTTTGTGGATTTTTCATGAGCTCTTCCAAAGCTTCCTTGGCTGATAAACTTGTATAGATAATTAAAAGCTTTCATATAAATTATTTACTTTGACGATAACCTGTTCTCCAGTTTAATTAACATCTCTTCATGGAGTTGAAAGTGTGACATCTGTCTGTAAAAGATATGATTTTTTTTTTAAGTTCAGGAATTGGTGCCATTGCAGAGAGAGGGCAGGGACCTTAGAAGAGGAAAGCAGGCAAGAGACCTTCTGAATATCTGAGAGGAGAAAGTAGTCTAGGAGAAGAGCAGAGGCTGATAGTCTGAAAAGAGAAGTAAAGTCACAGTCTGTCATCAATTACTTCTTAGAGAAGATAAACGTAATGTGAAAAATACATTTGACTATAGTTCCCATACAATTTATATTAAAGCAGTTTCTAATACTCTTTAAAACCTAGATTGGGTCTTATCACCGGATGCAGGAGTCTGTGACAAAGAGGGATCTAGCAGAGATAAAGTACTACAGGCCCCTGAACATGAACAGTGTAAGCAGCAGGTAACACTGCAGGTGGAGGCAGCCCCCATCTGTGTGTCTGATCACTTCAGGGGGATTAACATGCCACCTGTGGCACATATGCTACTGTTTAGTAATTTATGATCCAGTGAAAAACAGATTTTTTAAACCAAGAGACAAAATACTGTGCCTTAACAGAAACCTCAGCTCTGCATAGTTGTTCTTGTAGTTGTTAAAACCCAGTTCTGTTGATAACAGTTTTTAACCGTTTTTTCCAAACGTTGTGTCTGCTCATCTAGATGTAATATTTTGTGTCATACTTCCTAGTACAAAAGAAATCAAATTGTAAGTAAATCATTCAGGGCAATTATGTTACTTAGAGACTTCTTCTTCATGACAAATAACAAACAAACCTGTTACTCGTCATATTCTAATTAGTCTTAAAAAAATATAGTAACATAGGTTAAGATGAATACTACTCTTTCCTAACAAGGAAGGTTGATTAGTGTTACTGCCTAGGCTGTGAAACCTTTATTTTACCAGCAATGTCTTTTTTATTGTTGTTGTTTTAATACAGAAAAAAGCCTATATTTTTATTTGATTCTGTTTCTAAATTAATTTTCCATCTCAGCTGTTAAGGAAATGAGATGTGAAAACAGTTCTGTACTCTATGTGAGAACATTCTTAGTCTAGCTGACATTGTTGCAAGGCTACATTTATCTGTTTTTTTCTACCGGAAGAATAAAAACACCTGTGCAAAATTAATCCTCTTTTTTTTCCCTCTTCCCATTAATAGAAAATATTTAAAGACATTAAAAAGATAAATTTCAGTGTGGAATGTCAACAGTGAGTGCCCAGGAAGTCATAAACTGTCAGTGACCCAGGAGGCTAAGCAGTATATCACTGAGATTTGGAAATGTCTTTTAGAATTTGCAAAATCCTCTGTCACATTACAAATGTGTGCCCTCTGCACAGTAAAGAGGACTGGCTCACTCATCTATGTGTCACACCTGAAACAATAGGTTTCTAGTTTCGACCTCTCATCAATTTCAATTTACTGTGGTTGCAAAGACTCCAATAGAGTTATTTCAGAAGTACACATATGCAGCTGAACCAATGCATGCAGCTCTCTAACATCACTGCAGGGGCTCATCTTCATTATCCCCCACATTTCTTCTCTATTCTCTCATTGTACTCAAGAGTTGCTCTGGGACAGACTTATTTATACTTTTCCTGTCATTGTTTCCAGACATTTCTGTAAAGTGAATCTGAAATAATAGTAGTATTCAGAGAGTGCCTAGACAAGAAAGAAGCAAGGCCCTTGCATGATCATGCATCGCCTACCAATTGCATAAAAATTATCTGACTCCTCACTGGAACCTATTATTTTTCAGTCATGTGAGAGATTTGTTGTCAGTCAAAAGCTGATGGCAATCTAATCCATGGGATCATTTTGCAGTTTCTTCTCATGCCCATAACATACCCAGGCAGTCCATCTCAATCAGAGCATAACAAAATGCAGCATCCCTTCAGTGTCCTCAATCTTTGTGCAGCTTGCTTTGGCTGACTATCAATCCACACTTACTGCTCTCTTCACTTCTATCTGAGTGTAATCACTAGCAGTACAGAAGGAAACACTGGCATGCCTTCCAGGTCATCCAAACTGATGGATGCTTACTTTCTATATTTTGCTGCAATATCAAGTGCTTTCATTTTACAGAATTTGTTTTAGAAAAACAGGTCTTCTTTCAGAGATCTCTGCATAGACTAAAGAAAAAAACAATCAAAATTCTATTTTGTAGTGGGATTCAAGGTTTTGTGCATTTGTTCTCATTTTGTATCCAACAAGCCTGTGATACTCAATGATGTTTTCAGCTTTCCCAACATCCAGGTAGAGCCCAGAGAGGAAAATCCCCACCAGGGATAGGTAATAGCAATGTTCAAGGTGCTTTAAGGTACAACTAGAAAACAAACTTTCCAAATATTCATTTGTATGTGAAAAAACCTGCTTGAATTTTGAATGCTAATTGGCAGCATCTACTTGGGTGTACGTCTGCTGGGCTGAGCATCTGAAACTGAATTTTTGAAAGTCTTCAACTTTCAAGCGGACGACTTGGTAGCTGCAGCTGGTGTGGCTAGTTGCAAATTTTGATGATACTCAGACTGAAAAAAGTGACATATCCTGAATCCTCCTAAGAAAGCATAAGGCAGAATCACCAATTAGAAGGATAATCATGTGTTGTTCTTCCACAAATAAGGTATTTAGACTGAGAGAATGGGAGACTTGGGAACCAAGAAAGAAGAGATGGTTCCAAATAGAAGTGGTCTCAGGAAAGATAAGGGAACTGGAAAGCAGAAGCTCATAATCCTGGCTGAAGAAAAGGACCTAGAGGTGGGGAGCCTGGGTCCTGGAGATCAGAGTTGTGTGGAAATGAATGCAGGGATGCCCAGGGAGCTTGGCCAGTGATGCCAAAGTCGGGTACCTGAGAAGAGTGGAACACTCAACCTTCTGCACGAGTGTCTGGAGCAGCAGTGACGTTGCTGCAGGGAAGTCAGGACCTGAGGTAGAACAGCACTGTGAGGAGAGGGAGAGTCAGTCACTAACTGAGTATGGGTGAAACAACCAGCATAGTAAAGGCTCTCACCTTGTCAGTCCTTAAACAAACTCCAGCACCCAGGTCCACCACAGATTGTGGTTCAGTCTGCCTCACCTGTGACAACTCTCTACCAGGCTGTCCTTATTTGCTTTCATCTACTTTCTGTCTTTCTTCCTATCTGTTGGCTAAGTTATGTATGAAGACCATCCATTTCAAGAGTCTCTATCTCCTGCAAAGTGTTTGTTAAAAAAAATCCTATTTAGATGAGGCAGTGAACAGTGGTAGGAACTCTTTCATTTCCAAAATGAATTCAGAAATTTGTGCTATCTTACTAGCTGCTGCCTTCTCTCTATTTGGATCTGTTACTTGCTTGCTAATTGTTTCCTAGGAGCTCTGAATGGCTGTAACAAAGGCAGCACTTATTTCTCCTGAGTTTTAGGCCCACACACTTAATTGTTTCACTATAATAGACTTACTATGTTCTTCTTCAAAAAAGGTCATATACCACCACCTGTAAGCAATCAGCTTTCAGGTGCTGCAGTTGCTATTATTTTCCTCTTTAGGAATTGAAATGTGTGAATGATGTCAAGAGGAAAGAGTCCATGCAAATTGTTAAATAAAATTAGCTAACTTGACGCTTCATAAATGTAGAGAAATTCTGGGGGGAAATAAAAGACCTCAAGCAAGCGAAAGAGCAGCTTGTTAATCTGGAAAAAATTTTGCCCAGTGCAAGCAAGACGTGCCAGGATTTACATAATTTTTTGTTTAAAAAACCAAAATCTAAATTAATACAAATAAAATAAACCTGATTTAACTGTACTGTTTCTTTCCAAGTGAACATTTTTTTTTACCTACCCAGCTGTCTGTGAATCCTAGCCTTCCAAAATTTTGATTGGCAAAATACCTACCATGCTTACTGAGATTTAAAAAAAAACCCAAAACAACAAACTTGTCCATAATTTGAAATGTTGCGTATCCTGATTTGTGACACTATGCAATGTTGTGAGACTTAATATTTCTGTAAATTGCATATGCAACTCTTCTGCCAATTGTTACTTAATTAACCTCTGCCTGCTGTCATTAAAGCTGGACAAAGAATTTTAAAGAATGGAAATTTCAGCAGAAATTTGACTTCTGTCATCTCAAACTGTTTGCAAATCTTACCTTAGTTTCACCCAGTCCTTTTAAGTGAGAGGCACATGTTTTGAGCTGGTTTGGTAAAAGTAGCAATTGGTGATATTTCCTGCTATTCTTCAATAGTTCAGTAGTTCAACTACTCTCAGAGAAAGACTCTCCTGATTTGTGTCCATAGTTTGTAGAGCCCTGGGAAGGATTTCAGCAAAGCTGTTGTTTCTCCTTCATCTCAGCCAATTGTATGGCCTGCTCAGAGGCTTCAGAATCAGGTCTGTGCTCAGTCCCACATGTTGAAACCTTACCATTTTTCATATAGAAAATGTAAATAATCAGAAGTTGCTAAAACCAGTAACTGGACTGATTGCCTTTTCTCACCACCTATGCAAAGCAGGACTATCTGCTAAAGACTCCTAAGGTATCCAGGAAGGCTGAATGTTCTTCAAGAAGGAAATCCTGAAGGAGCAGGAGTGTCTGTCCTCATGTGCCAAAAAATGAGGCATTGGAGAAGGAAACTGGCCCCACTGAACAGAAAGATTTGACTGGATCTCAGAGGAAAAAGAGAGAGCTATGATCTTCGGAAGGAGGGGCAGGCAACTTAGGACGTTGGGAGGTTATGCAGGGAAAAAAAAGAGAAAGACAGAAGACCAACTTGAACTTAACCTGGTTACTGCTGCAAAAGACAATTAAACCATTTTTATAAATGCATTAGCAATAAAAGGAGGGCTAAGGAGGTTTTCGATGCTTTGTTGGATTCATGGAGAAACAGAGTGACAAAGGATAATGAAAAGACAGAGATACTTAGTGCCTTCATTGCTTCGGTCTTTAACAGTAAGACCAGTTGTTCTTTGTGTAGTCAGGCCCCTGGGTTGGAAGATGGGATGTGGAGCAGAATGGAGCCCAAATAATCCAAAGGGAAGTGATCAGCAACCTGCTACACCACTTAGACATCCACAAGTCTATGGGGTGGGATGCATTCACCCTAAGGTTCTGAGGGAGCTGGCAGAAGTGTTCACTGAGACACTTTGAATCATTTACCAGCACTCCTGGTTGAACCCTTGCAATAAATATCCTTGGTTTAATTATTTTCTAGAAAACTTTTGCAGAGTTAAGTTTCCCTCCAAAACTGTTTTCAAACAAGTTAATGTATATTAACTGACCTTGATTTTTCAGACCCAGTTAGATTACATTTATCATCAGTTCCTATATTAATTTTACATTTGACTGTTAAAGTCACTGTAAGAAACTCACCTTCAAGGACACACTAGGAAATGATTCAAGAAGGAGATGCATACACATCTCCTTGTCTTCTAACTTCTCTCATTTTAATTACACAAAATACACCAGCAGAACCTTTATTCCTTCTCTTCCAGCATCATTTCTTCAGGTTTTCATTTCCCTGACATTTTGAATCTACCTAAGACTTGGCCTTTTTTTTATTTCAAGTGTTTTCTTGCTCTTCAAAGCTTTTGTCCTCTGAAGAGCTGAAGTACTTTTATTAACTTCTCTAGTTCTTCTAGATGCTTTAAGTATGTACATTCTTTACAGATGTCTGCACACTTCAAAAAATTAAAACTGTTTTTGGAGAGGGTCTTTATTCCGCATTCCACAAAAACCCTAGGCCCTCTTGCAAATATTTAAATATATTAATTTATTGTTAAGTTAATTAATTGTTAAATCCAGTTAAATTAATTAGCTGTTAAAGCCTGTTAAATCTTCAAATGTCCTTATAAACATTTTTATTTTTTACCATACAAATAAAATATTCTTTTAAGAGTTAAATTTTATCAGAAAATATAAAAAAATAAGAAAATACCATTTAAATTTAATAATGGTTTACTTCCCTTTGACTTTGTAATGAGAAGACATGATAAATTCTGTCGAAGAGGAAAAAATACTCCCATCTTTCTTTTCTCCCAACCCAGAGGGATGACCCAACCCAGACATATTCCACGTCTTCAAAGACAGAGCTCTTCTCCTGATTAATTTAAAAGCACTGATCCTACAAAAAAAAAAAAAGGTATGGTTTCACTTCTACACCTAAAGCCTTTCAGGGTCCACAGGGTCTTGTTCACATGCACAATAAAACACAAACTGTGCATTGTATGCTGAGTTTGTGCAGAGCCTGCTTCTGTGATAGGAAAATCTTGATGGATTACTAATGAAGGGAGGTTGTATGAGAATCTGTGAAGCAGCGTTTTTTAAAATAAAACAGTACCTACTAAAATGAAGAAGTCAAGGACTAAATGTTAAAAGTACTTTGTGGTTGGGATTTTATAAGAGAAAATAATCCCAAAAAAAATTATATGAAATTGCACAACTTAGAGTGGGTTTTAAAATTTAGCTATCCCTAAAACACTCTCTCTGCTTAGATACGTCCTTGTGAATTCTGAGTGGTTTTAAACATTAGAAAGGTTTTACTGACTGTGCCAAATAAAGTAAATAAAGAACCCACTGCAATATAACCAGAAGTCAGGTCTCACTTGGTTTGAGAAGTAAATCAGAGCCTGAAGAAAATAGAGAAATGTGTAAAGAATCTGGCTAATAAATCAGAGAATCAAAGAATATTTTGAGTTGCAAGGGACCCACAAGGATCATCAAGTCCAACACTAAAGTGAAATGCCTGCACAGGTGTCAAACCCATGACTCTGGCATTAGTGTCGTGCTCTAACCAACTGAGCTAAATGAGCTAGAAAACCCAAGTCTATTTAATTTTTAAGTAAAAGCATTTATAATTTCCAGAATACCTAGAACAAAATGGACCTTTCATCCTGAAATCATAAGAACCTTTTTGCACCAGCTCCATTGAAATGGTTCTCCCTCTTCTTTATACGGGTGGACTGATGTTAACAGAGGAAGGCTTGTGGGAACTTCTTCCTTGCTTTTATCTATTTAGAAAGTTCTCAGTCCACAGCCTAAGAAAGTTTTGAGAACATATTTTTCTGTTCTTGCTTGTTAAGGCCACAGTTATGATGATATCAAAGCCAGAATTCAAAATTATGGTAGACAGGTCTGGAGTATAGTAGATTGATACTTTTTATAGCTGCCCTTCCTCTTTCTCATTGTTTTTACTTCTCTTCTTCAGTAACTTATTATGTAGCCTCAACACATAGGGCTGAGCTCTAACAGAGCCAATAGACAATATTGCAGTGATAAAAAGCTTGCCAGAAAACCCAGTCAACCACATGCACACCTTGCCAACAAGAATCTTATACCTCCTTCAAGGCTTCCTGGTATCACAATATACTGATCTAGTCAAAAGGGTCCCCAGGGCAATTTCATATGTGGTGAATTTCAAATGTCCACAGAAGTAAACCTCTCATTTTCTGTGCTACTAAGGCAAAAGCCAGAGTCAGTAACCATAGCTGTCTGCCAAGGACACCAAAGAAATCTTTTAAAGATTTACAAGTAAAAAGGTGTTTGGGTAAATTAAAAAGAAATTTATTTTAGAAAAAACATCAAGTCATATGCAATGCAATTACTAGCTGTATATCAAAGAGGTGAATTAGAATTCAATTAAGGAATCAAATTAACATTTTAGCAAATTACAAGGGGTTAGGATTTCTGTTAAAAGTCATTACAGATTGTTAGCAATTAATTTATGTCACTTAGTATTGACATGTAATTAAGTTCAAAAAGTAACTTTTATTTCCAGTGGAAGAGCTTTCCTGATTATGTTATGAAACTTAATCAGGTAGAGGAGCCACAAAGGCATTCTCTCCCTCTCTTAACAAGCAGCAATCTATATTGTCTAAGCTTAACACGCAATGGTTTAAATCTACACAGTTTTAAACCAATTACATATCTTGTCTTTAATTTATGAAAGCAAGCTTTTGGTTGTATAATTTCTCCCAAGAAAATTTCTATCAAACTAAATTAGAGGTTGGAAGTAGATGCATGAAACAGAATAAGTGGACACAAGTTCTGAAATAAATACCAAGCAATTTGTATTTACACTGCAATAACAGGCTAAGCTAAACATTAAACTTAAATATTTTATTAATTTCTTAGTTCTAGTCTATTTTATATTTTGAACTGGAGAAAATGTGTTGTTAACCAGTATTTGTAGCATCTTACATTTTCCTACTTCTAAATGACTCTTTTTAAAAACTGTTGCCAAAATCGATTGTTGATTATGGCAGAAAGGACCCTGAGGTCCTGAAGGTTAACAAGGCAACCATGAGAGAGCAGTGTGCCCTCCTGGCAAAGCCCCCTCTCCTCTATTCAATACTAGTGAGGCACTGACTGGATGCTGGGTCCATTTCTGGGCTCCCCAGTACAAAAGACATACTGGAGTGAGTGAGTGAGCCCAGCACAGGGCCAGAAGGATGTTTGAGACTGTAACACCTCTCATATGGGGAGAGGTTAAGAGATGGGACTGAGCCTGGAAAAGGGAAAGTTTAGGGGGATTTTATCCAATGCAAGATGATGGGTGTATAGAAGACAGAGCCAAACTTTCCTCAGTGGTGACCAGTAAAAGAGAATCATAGAATTAATAATAACATCATAGAATCATAGAATAGTTTGCGTTGGAAGGTCCCTTGAAAAGGATCAATGAAGGGTGATCTAGTCCAACACTTCTGCAATGAACAGGAACATCTTCAACTAGATCAGGTTACTCAGGGTCCTGTCCAACCTGACCTTGCATGTTTACAGGGATAGGGCATCTACAACTTCTCTCGAAAACATGTTCCATTATTTTACCACCCTCAGAGTAAAATTTTTTTCCTTATATCTAATCTGAACATCTCCAGATCTCCCAACCTTTCTACACAGAAGGGGTGTTCCATCCCTCTGATCATTTTTGTAGTTTTTCTCTGGACCCATTCCAACAGATCCATGTCCTTCCTGTGCTAGGGACCCCAGAATTGGATGCAGTCCTCCAGGTAGGGTCTCACAAAAGTGGAGTAGTGAGGGACAATCTCCTTCCTCAACCTACTGGGCATTCTTCTTTTGCTGTAGCACAGGATACAGTTGAATTTTTGAGATGTGAGTGTACATTGCTGGCTCAAGTCCAGCTTTTCATCCAATAAGAGGCAACAGGCACAAATCAAAAGACAGAAAATTACATCTGAGCATAAGAAAAAACTTTTTGATTGTGAGCATGGTTGAAAAATAGAATGGGTTATCCAGGGATGCAGTGAATTCTCCATCCTTGGAGACAGTCAAAACCCAATTGAACATTATTCTGGGCATCCTGTGTTCTGAGCAGGGACAGTGGGATAGATGATCTCCACAGGTCCCTTTCAACCTGTGCTACTTTGTGATTCTGCAAACAGAAATAACTTCCAGTGTCTGAGCACAATCTGTGGAGACTATTGTGATTTTTCTATTGATTCCAAAAGGGCATGGTCAGACCTAATGGATGGGTTGGTGGCCTTGTAATATTGTGAGCTTGTTAATGTAGTGAATTCAAAGTTACAGAACAACACTGGTGTGCTTAATTATTTTGTTGCCTTAAAGGTCAATACAAAAATGGTCTGGAATAGTGAGAAAAACATACTTCAGATTGCAAATTATAGCTGAGAGCTAACAGCCATAGAGCTGACCCGTCTGAACAAATGGAAAGATAATTATTTTTCAGAAGTTCCGTATGTGAATTAACCTTGATACAAAATGAATGATACATGCCTGAATTTACAGGAAACAATATTAGATTCATGATATTGAGTTCTTGCAGCTGGCTATTCTAATACCTATTGCTCATTTAAGGAAGTCTCTCCCTTAAAGGAAAAAAGTTTTATTCTAAGACATTTTTCTTCTCTAAAGCAAGGGGAGCTTTCAACATGAAAACTACTCTCAAAGGCTATGACTGCTAAGATCCATTTGTTTTACTTGCTTCAAACTTACATTGCATGAAAATGAGATGGCTAAATGCAGTGGTTTACCGTGTTTCATATTTTTTTGCAGCAAAGGATTCAGAGTCCAGAAGAACGTGAGCATATTACAGAATGCAGCACTGACAAGTACTGCCGTTTTATTCTTTACCCATTGCATTATCCTCTAAAATCTTTTTTTTTCCCTATTCCCTGTCCCTCTCGCCCACCTCAAAAATCTTGATCAAGGTCAGACTGATATGAGTGGATTAAGGCTTAACATTAAATCAGAGTCAGCAGTCTCTCTTGGGATGCAATATGCCTACATTTAATTTACCATATGATCCTGAGTAAGATTTTAAACAGCAGTCCACCTCCCTTGCTTCTAAACACCTGACATTTCTGAATATTTTTTTTTGCCACATCATTTGGCACTTTTATTTTTTTTTTCTTAAGGGAGGATTTATTTGCTCAGCCAGAAATTTAGGGGCTGAGTGGAATATACAAAAGTAGGTACAATTTAAAGTATTTACTCTTAGTATCTCTACTACCAGTAACAGCAAGACAGCAAGTTTTGAAGATTTTGAAGCTAACCCTCCTGAGAATAATACTGTAAGAAAGTTAATAGTACACTTTTGCCAGATGTCTATCCTAGATTATCAACAACATAAACCTCAGACCATTGTACTGACCATATCAGTATAAAACAGTAACTCTGTGTTGTAGCTGCTAGATTTTGTTTAGCAGGCTGTAGCTCCCTGAGATCTCAGTGGGGGTTACCTAGGGCAATGCAACCCATCGCATCCCGCAGTCCATTTCGGACGGCCCTGCGATCTTGCTCTGGCCAGCTATCAGCGTTACAACCAGTGATGGCAGAGGAGGCAAGAAGGGTCTTCCATGAGGGTAAGAGATTACTTTAATCACATCTTGAGCCAGCAACCCTCAGAAGCAGAGACACCTCGTGGTCTGAGTGCAGGGGGGTTTTGTCAGGGGTCCAGGGGCGGTCCCTGGGTGGTGTCGGGGTACAGGAACCAATAGGGAGAGCCTGAGGGAGTGTCCAAGGCTAAGAGCAGGGGGGAGCAGGAAGGGGAACGTGGCATCACAAAAAGCAGTAGGTTAACAGGCTACCAGAACTCTGAGCAAAAAGATTACAACTCATAGTATCACAGAATCATTTAGGCTGGAAAAGACTTTTGAGATCAAGTCCAACCTATGATCTAACACCACCTTGTGAACCAGACCATGGCACTAAGCACCACATCTAGTAATTTCTTAAACTCCTCCAGGGACAGTGACTCCAGCACCTCCCTGGACAGTTCCAAATCATCCTTTCTGTGAAGAACTTCTTCCTAAACCTCCCCTGTCACAGCTTAAGACTATGCTGTCTCATCCTCTTGCTGGTTGCCTGGGAGAAGAGACCGATTCCTATCCAGCTACAACCTCCTTTCCGGCAGCTGTAGGGAGCAATAAGGTCTCCCCTTATGTTCCTCCTCTCCAGGCTAAACAACCCCAGCTCCCCCAGCTGCTCCTAATATGACTTACTCTCCAGACCCTTCACCAGCCTTCTTGCCTTTCTTTGGACACGCTTCAACATCCTTCTCAACATCCTTCCTAAACTGAGGGGCCCAGAACTGAACACAGGTCTCAAGGTGCAGCCTAACAAGTGCAGAGTACAGGGGAAGAATCACTTCCCTGTTCCTGGCTGCACTAGTCTCAGTACAGGCCAGGATGCCGGTGGCCTTGTTGGCCACCAGGGCACACTGCTGGCTCATGTTCAGTCTGCCATCAGTCAGTACCCCCACGTCCCTTTCTTCCTGGGTGCTGTCCAGCCACTCTCTCCCCAGCCAGTAGTGCTGCATGGGGCTGTTTTGGCCAAAGTGCAGGATCTGGCACTTGGTCTTGTTAAACATCATATTGTTGGATTCAGCCCATTGATCCAGCCTGGGAGAATTTGAAAATTAACAAAATGGATCATTTTAGTTTTACCATGAGTAGTTAGTGAAAATTCTTTGGCTTATTTATAAAGCTAAGGTCCAAGTGGGTAACAGTTTGCACATATTATCACATATTTTTGCAAATTAAAATGCTTATGCTAAGGGGGAAAACAAAAGCTAATATAAGCTATCATGAAAGAAGATAAATTGAGAAAAATAGAGACTAAAAATAAATTATCATTAGCTGTAAGGATATTACCATTTAGAACACTTTACTAATATTGCAGAGTGTATATCACCTGATATCTTCATAAAAACTAAATATTTTGCTCACACAAGTGTTATAAGCTCCAGTAAGTACTGTATGTCAAGTTTCATGTAAAATGTATGCAAGACAATGGTAAGATTTTCTGGCCTTCACATGCCACCCTAACTTGATTTGGTTTTGGCAATCTTCTCTGATCATGCAGTGAGATCCAAAATAGTACTTCGGCATCTGTAGCATAATCCAGAAGAAATTTAAGGACTTTTTTTACAACACTCAAAAAACCTGCTTAGGTGATCAAGAGGCCATAACTGCATAAGTTTTCACAAAATTACTTGCTTTTATGCATACCACAGGCACTTACACCACCACTGAGCATGCAGGTATCTTTGCCCCCAATGTTGGTTCAGCAGGTAGACTCAAGGCAAGGTTAACATGTGATGATCCATTAAGTACAACACATTACTGTTACCAAAATTTAAGACACCAGAAGAATGGTACTAGTGACCTTGCATGCAATATGCTCATGATAAGATCCACTTAGCTATTCAATGTTATAACATTTTTGCATGTGAACTTTAAAATAGAAAGCTTCTAATAGCTCTTATTTATGCTCCTCTCTGAGGATTTTGAGTGACAAAAATAAGGAATCGAAACAGTAGGACTAAAATATATTTATATCAGAATCAATTAGAGTGCTGCTTTTCCTGCTCCCTGACTTCATCACACTGGGCTCAAAAAGTTCTCACATCAAAACAATGATCAGTGAGAGTGGCTGACACTGGGAAAGAAGGAGAGCACAAGAAATATGAGCCTTGACTGATTAGACACCTGACATCTGTCACTGAGCTCAGAATGCAGAAATGAAAACTGCACTTTCAGAATATCGAAACATCATAGTCTCCAGGACTGTGCACTGTCTAGAGACTTGTTATGTATCAGTTGCAGCTAGTGGCTAATGGTTAAAAAATTTGAAGAGAGAGGAGAACACATGAAAGAACAAGATATTAGATTGTAAAAGAGGAACCCCCTAGATATAATCTCTACTCTTTCTTTCCTCTCTACCCTTTTGATTCCTCCATCTCACAAGGAAGAAGGTGTCCAGAAACAACCACTTTGTTTATATCTGAGATTCAAAATTCTAGATATAAGACACAGTCACACTTAGCTATAAGTGATGTAGTGCCACTACTTCTTAGCTTCATATCTGTATGTATCTATATGTCCACATATCAACGTACAAAACAAACATCAAATCCCAGAACCAGCAGCACATCTGTGATTTTTATAGAGTCAATTTATTAGCATGTATTTAGCAATGGAAGGAAAGATCAAAGTAATTTCTTTTTCAGGTAATACAGTCATTTTTGTTTGTCTATGCCATTTTTGGAGAGAAGCTATCATAATAAAAATTTATAAAGTCTTAATAAAAATTTTCTGTGCCAAGTTCCTGTTTTCTTTACTGATGAAAATCTGAAGTTTCAATCTGTGTTGAATTTAACAATAACTCCCTGGGCTACTACTTTTTATTTTGACTTGATGTCCATAAATTTCAGAAATTATATTTTTACATATTTATATATGTAAAATATAATGTTTATATATTTACATATATTTTTACTTATTCAAGTCACTATTGTCCTTGACAAGAGACAACAAAGCTCACATGCCACATAGTTGAACATCTTATAGGGAAAAATAGATAATTGTAATTACAGGCATCCAAACCACTTTCTCTTGCTACAACTAGGACTAACTGGGTAAAGGAAAGAGAAAAGTCAGAGGGCTCTCGTTAAATAAGTACCACTCCAGTTTCCTCTTCCTCATTTATTTATCTTACAGCTCCATTCACTGCTTACTGTCCACCCTGCAGATATAGAACAGTAGTGATTTCTTTCTGGTCTTTCCTCTAATGGTCTCAAAGAGTAATCTTCGATCTGAATATTAAAACAAGATAAGAAAGTATTATGCATTTGCCCTTCTTCAGGTCAACATAGTACAAGTAACATAAGCATCACAAACAGGCCAGCTGGACCTTACACTTAAAGAACACACCCATTTCTCACACACAGAATAACGAGCATGAATGAGTACAGTGCTATCTCCAGTATTGATTTCAGCATTTTGTCACCTATAGTTGAATTCCCCTCGCTATGTAGCAGGTGAGCACCCAGGTCATGCAAGTGGTCAGCAACCGCCCTGACTGACACAGTGAGGTTTTGTGAGCAGTCTTGGTGCCACCATAAGCCTTGGGCATTCCATGGTGGAGGTGCCTCCATCCTGGTGAAGCAGACTGGCAACCCTCCTCACACATCTCAGTCCCTTTGGGTTCCCAGTCTCTGAGGTAATTATGTTTTGAGTCTTCCCACATAACCTTGGAGGAGTTGTCACTCTTTTGCACAAAAACAAACCCTCCCAGCACACTAACTTTCAGGAAAATAACACTTGCACGCACACCTGCTTCTAAGAGTGCAGGATAAGGTTGCAAAGCCCATCACAGGATTCAAATGCTTATTTCCTTCTGCCTAAGCCTACACAGTGTCCTGTGACTCACTGTGCTAGCTTTCTGATTAACCAAACGGGGCATCTGCTTGGGGCACAGGATATTGTCTTTAAGGACAAATGCCTGGTTTTCCTCTCAGTGAAGGTTTCTGGAAGCAGTGGGATTGGTTCAGACTTTTTGCCAGACCTGAAGCTGGGAAATATTTTGGGGTCTTATGATTTAGATATAGAATTTTGATGACTTGGATGTCCATTCTTTATCAGCATTCATTTCTACTGTATTCCTCTATATTTCTCTTCCCACAGAACAGGATACATATGCTCTGGTTTTATTGTACTGAGATTCAAAGTTTAAAATTGAAAGTCTCAAAGATTTCATAAACTGACAATGCTCAGTTAAATACTTGAGACTGACTTAATGAAGTAATTAGAATTTTAGGTAACTTTGTATATGTAAAGGAAAGTTCCCAATAACAGAAACAGCTGGTCAGAACTACTAGATGTCAGCAGGTATGGATTGCTGGGTTACCGAAAGATGAAGAGTTTAATACTAGCAATCCTCTTTGAAAACTTCAGGTGACAGGCCTACCATTACATAGAAATAATATGGAAGCAACAAGAACAGAATCCTTGACAATCTAATGTTTTGTCCATTAAAAATAAGTCTTTATTCTGTTCTCTTATGGGGTCTGGGTCATCCTTCAGAGAATAGAAAATTTGGCAGAAAATAGTCTTAGAGTGAAGCGAGTAGGAAGGGATTAAGAGAGGATCATAAGAGGAGATTAAACAGAATGCACCTTCACAGAATATTAGTGTATACTGCATCACATTGAAAGTAAAGCAGCCTCCGAGTATGAGCACTTTAACTCTTGATTTCAAATAGCTGTCTGCTTTTGAAATTCTCCTATATGGGGAAGAAAAACTTAAATATATTTGAAAACATGATATGAAATACCTTTTCTAATTTATTTTTCTTTTTGATTGCTGGAAATAATAATTAATAATTAATAATAATAATAATAATAATAATAATAATAATAATAATAATAATGTTATCCAAAACTCTTCTGATTATCTCCTGTAAAAATATTGGAAATAAATAGCATTACCATATTCAAAGTTTTACTTGTCCGCTCCTTTGTAGTGTCTGCAGCAAATTAGGTAGAACCTGGAGTCATCAAGTTTTTTAACCATAATCTTTGGTTCATCTCCAGAAAAGGTCTGTACTATACAAGGATTTATGCGGATAATACAGCATATGATTAAATAATCACAGGCAGTATTGTAATGCAAATACAAAAAGACACAAATGGAGGTTGGTTAATCACAATCACAGAATCTCAGCCTGGTGCTAAGATCTCCATTGTTAGTACATCCAAGAATGGGATATATATCTTCTCAGACAGCAGTATCTTAGTACTCTGACCATTTCAAAGATGGAAAGGTCATGACAAAGCAGTATGCATTTATGAATATTTGTCATCAAGATTTTTAAAACCCATCCTTGCAAATGAATCCCTTAGAACCAACTAGATCACATCTATTTGGTCAGTCTCTTGATCTGTGCATGGGTACAAGAATATATAAAAAACTGACTAGATTCACAGATATGCAATTTGCCCAAAATATATTTTTTTATAACAGTAGCAACTATATTTTTCTGGTCTTTCTACCAAAACCAACTCAAGAAGGTGAAGATAAACCTTTGGTACAAAATTTGTATTTCTATGGAACTACCACTAAAATGGCTCCTTGTCTTAAGGCTGCACAGTGGTGTGATGCTATGCCAAAGACATAAGAGCTTTCATCAGTGTGCCTTTGCAGATAAAATGCAGCATAAAAAGAATAACCTGGTTTTAACAGGAACTGGCCTGAGATACATTGTAGTATTTTATGTGACAGATAAGTAGAGTTTCAATTTTGTTACCCATTCCACCCTAGAAACAGGAACATCAAAACCTGATACAAATCGTTATTACCCAAATCTAACCCCACATATGGATATCTTCAATTAAAACTACATGAACTACACTATAGAAATCTAAAAGGGTCCCAAGAGCCTGTTCATTGAATTACCAGTTGCATAATAGTTACCATTGCTAATGCCCTCCCTTCTGCTCTCCCCTGCTGCTGTAAAGTGCCTAAACAGCCACTGCCATCTGTGCTGACTTTCAGCAGGGCAATATCACATTTCCTGACTGTTGCAGCACTCAGCAGCAAGGGCAGGGCCACTCCCCTTCACACTGTGGATGCTTTCTCTTGCAAGACGGCACGGCTTTCCCACCCACCCTACCCCGTCCCTACAAACCTGGAGATACAGGACAAAAGTGGGCTTCACAAGCCCTCACCGATGCCCTCTTGTCCTGCCTGGCTGGAGAAGCCTTTCCATACCTTGGACCAGACCTTCTATATATCTCTGCTGTATGGAAATCAACATAGTTGTATGGTCTATTTCCTCAATAACTGCATCTGAACAACAAGATTAACACAAGATAAATCCTTTGCATACATAACAGTTGGATGTGACCAGCCAGATGATGGAGAGATGGTCCAAAATACGTTTTCTCACAGAAGTTAGATGGAAGACCTTAGTGAGCCTGCCCACATTGCAATGCTTATAGCAGCCCAGAGAAAGAGGAACACTCACATAATAATATACCTTTAATTTAAGAAGCCTAGTAAAGATATAAGTTTTGCAGGAAATTCTTTTGGTTTTATTCTGTCCCAGATGGATCTGTTCATGAAAGCTTGTGACATGTTGTGCAAAATACGAGTACTTTGAGCTTTTCACACCATTTAAGAAATGCAGTGTATTCCAAATATCTAAGGTCAGCACTACATATATCTTTTTGACCTGATGTATTCACCTACTCTTTTAAGTGAAGAATGACAAATTACTTAGATTGTGTGTATATGTAGACATATAAGTAGACAGATGTACATCACAGATTTTAAGAAGTGGTGTTTGAAACAGGACAGAGAAACTTTGCAAAACACAATTACTGTCAGTAAATCTGTACAAGAAAGGTTAAGAAGAAAAATTAAAGTTAGCAGTGATTTTGTCTGTATATTTTATGTTTTCTGTTATAACTCACATGATTCAAGAATTACCATTTTGTGACTGCAGCCTGTAGACACACCATTCTGTTCCACTGAAAGCTGCTTTGTCAGGCACTTTCTAAGCCCCTCCAGAAAATTTTCTTTCTAGAAAAGTCTTGCAAGGACAAAATGCATGTGGGAAGAAGAGTAAGCTACTTTCTTGTACCACCAATCTAATTTGCAGCACTATAACAGAGTGTCAGGTGGAAAAACAAATACAAGTTTTAAACACATGAAAAACATAATAAACAAAATTAAGGCTCACATACACCAATAAAAAGTCATTTAGAATTATATAAACAGCACCATCAGTCCAGTCGGGATTATGGCACTAATAATATTGATAACTTGGCCCAGACTGCTCCTTTGCTGAAGAGTGCTGCTCAGAATTTCTGGAGATGTCTGACAAATGTTTTATGTACATGTTGATGTGTCAGCTCCTGCCTCTCTCACACCTTGCCATGTAAATAAAACATTTATCAAGCTCACAGAGGGGACTGAATGCCATTTATTTGCTAAGAAATTGTGTGCTTATTGAACATTTTCCTGATGTGTATTGTACATCTTGCAGGAAATAATTATCTTTCTCGACCTGCAAGCCAGATGTGATTGCAAATATTCTGCTTTTTCATGCGTGTTGCTTTCCAAGGGTCAGACCCATTCACATGGTTTCACAATATTCAGGTAAAGTGGAGAAACAACTTAAAGGCTGGAGGAGGTAATACTGCACCCTTTATTACTGTCACTGTAATGACAGCTTTGTACAAGTGAGAAAAGCTGACTATTAGTGACATCAGTGAATGAACAGAAAACTGTCCCTTCCTTCTGAAAACGTATACCTTGAAATCTCTGGGAATTTTGCAATTTGGATATCCTATGCTGTTTTAGGTCCAGTTCTCACCCTCTGAAACCAAACTAGATTTTTAAGAACTGCATCATGGGTGGGATATTGCAATCACAATCAGAATAAGTAGACTTTTCTTTGCGTCAACTATTCAGATGGGGCATTCAGTGTTTAGCAATACTTAGATGAATGGAATTTGTCTACACCTTGCTAAAACATCTAGATGAAATATCAGAGGACATCTGCAAGAAAAGTGGAGTTGCTCAGCAATTCACAGGGTAGTATCAGAGTCATAGATGTCTGGCTTATTTGCTTTATGTGAATGACTATTCTATGGTGATTTGAACTTTTACTGATCTACATTCATCAAAGGAAGTCATTTGTTGAGCCCACACAAAAATGAAAGTTTGTTTGGTTTTTTTAAGAAGAAAAAATTAACCCCCACAAATAATAAAAGACTGAACAGCAAATTGTGGTACTTTTTGTGGCAAATAAGTCCATAACAGGGGCTAGGGTATGACTATAAGTGGGTCAAAACCAGCCAACCCAGAGTTAAGTCAGGACATGGTTAAAAGAGTGTGCCACCCCGAAGAAATTGCCCAATATTGAGAAGATACAGAGTGTGAACTATGGGCAAAGTATATGCACATTTCAGAGAAACCAAAATATTAGGAGAGGAGGGACCTTCCTCTCATTTAGAAACAGAAGAGAGACAAGCATTACTTTACATAACCATGCAAAGATCTGTAAAGTGTGCACAAGATGAGTAAAATGACAACAGTATATTTAACCAAACAGATTTCTTTTAAGACTTCATAGCTGCTGTTGCAACTGAGAGGAGTAATTCCTGTCTTGTACTGCTCAGCAATACACAAGCCCAAAACACAGAGCGCACACAGCCATGTATGCACTCATTTACAGGCATATGCACAAAGAGGAAAAAACCAACAGAAAATAGAAAGTTACTTGATAAACCTGAACATTTATGATTGTAACCTTGTCCCCATAGGGGAGTGTGTCAACTGAATGTGTGAAAGCAAAGTAATAAATGGGAAATGACAAAATTTATAATAGAACCAGTGAGAAATGTGTCTATTATAGGGATGAAAGCTCATCAAGCCGTTACTCTCCCTCAAGAAAAAAGCAGTCACTGAAAGGCTGAAGCTTAAAATAGATAAGGAAGAATCTGACACTGTTTTCTTCCTAATGGTGAAGGAATAATCAGAAGACCATGAAAAGAGAGCTGAAAGATCATCACCATATTTTATATGCAAATAATTTTCTGTACCCTAAAATAAAGGTTAAAGGAAGAGCTCATTACTTGGATAATTGTTGTTTAAGTAGAACAGCTGGTAAAATAGGCATCTTCACTCTTACTTGCAACTGGAGGTAAAAATCTTTCCTTTTGCAAAACCTGGGAAAAATTTAACATAAATGTGTAAAAAAACTATTTTTCACTCCTTGCCATGTGAGAAATCAGAGATTTCTCAAGTAAAGATGTCTCAGCTGGATCCAGACAAGAGTTCAAGACCAGGAAACAGTTTAAATTGCTTCCACTTCTGCCTTTTGTTCTGTATTTCACATACCTCACTGAAAGACAGGACACATTTATGATGCCAAGGGAGTGTAGCTCTCAGTCTGCAATGCCAGTTTCTCTGAGATTCCTAAGGGCCACTAGCAGACTGATAAACTGTTCACAGTGGCCCTCTTTTCCTGAGGAAATGAACTCTTGGCTGGATTAATTTTATAGGACCCAGCAGGAATTCAGAAGGAAACAGCAGAAAAATATTTAGGGAGAAAAAGCACACGAAAGAAAAGGCTCAGAACAGTTCTAAAAATATTTTCTGGATAACAATAAATAAAATATATATCCCCTGCAATGAAAATGTCACACGAGGTTCTCTTTGTGGAAAAAAAGTAAAACTCTTTGCTTGATATTATCAGACAGGAGTACCTTTTGAGCACTGTGTCCAACCCAGCTGTTCAAAAAACCATCATAAGCAGATAAGCAGAGACATGCAACTGCAATGGGATTATTCAGCTTAGTAAAGAATATGAGAACTAGATTAAGATTTACATAGCAATGACACAGTCCTCAGGTATTCTAAAGAAAGAGCAAAGTTGTTCACAAGTATTTAAAGGAATTAAAGTAATTTCTACCAGTGCAAAAGAGTAATTTAGCTCTGTTTCTCCCCAGTGTGCTGTACATTACAGCTCATATCTTTCCTGTGTTCAACTCCTCACGCAGTAACAGAGCAGAGAAGGAAGGTGTCTCATACATAACATCAAGTAAGAGAATAGATGCCATCAGAATACAAAAGCAGCAAAAAAAAGTCACTTAAAAGAAGCTTATTTGACAACAAAAGAGATTTTTTTGCACGTTGTGAGTCTTCAGGACCAGCATTTTTATGCATTGTTAAGACCTATGACTCAGGAGTAGGAGAAAATGAAGCTGAGGACACTAAAGTGCTCAAGGGACAGGGACTACAATGTGAGAGGGGAAGCTGACAGAGGAAAGGAAACTGGGAAAGGTTAATTGCTATTTCCTACAATATAGAGGGACACTAAGGAGAAGATGAAGATATACTCATCTCAGAGGTGCACAGGAAAATTACACAAGTTAGTGCAAGGTAAACTTGATCTTGCTAAGAAAAAACCTTTCTGCTCAAGGAACATGATTGAGCCCTTGAATAGGTTTCCATTCCTGAAGATATTAAAAATTCAGATGGGCAAACCCCTGAACAATGATAACTAAACTTTGGAACTAGCCTTTGTTTGAGCACAAATTTGGACTAGATGACATACAAAATCACTTAAAATATATTTTTCTATGATTTTGATTTTTTTCAGTTTTTTTTCTATGAGTCTATGCTTGTAAGTAGAATTTAACAGGCCACTTGAGTATTAACAGTCAAATTTTGGCATGTAAGTACAACCAAGTGAAAGTGAACCCAAGTATTACAAATTACAGAAAAGAGATGCAGACTAACAGTATTTCATTTTATGATGCACCTGAGAAGCTCATTTCACATTCACCTCATAGTGAGAAGCTGGCAATAAAATCCAGGTATACCAACATCTGAATTATGCAACTGCAATTTCAGGAACAATTTTGGACAAATATTAAATTTGTAAATTTTGCCGTGTTCTGTAGGTCTTAATGTTGCTGTTGCAATAAAAAGACCATATAAAAATGAGCCACAAATGACTATCCTTATCTAGCACAAGAGTACCTGGGTTTCCTCATATTTTGAAGGATTATTCTTTTATTTACTGCACTATCTCATAAAGCTTCCTGTATACAATGAGAAATTGATTGAGAGTGTCCTCTTTACTCATGATGAAATACTCCATGATGATTGGAGGGGTGATTTCTATCACTTGCTCTTAATTTTGCATGCGAATCTGTAGATGGAATTCTTAAAGTTCAGAGGATTAAGATGCTGAGAGATGGTTGCATATGCTTTAATATGGTCATATTCTTGTCATAGAATTTCCAAAGGCCTCTCTCTACTCCTCTGTGGAACCCATGTTGATAGTAATTTTTGTTTCTGTATACTGCATTATTAAACTTACTCTGTGTTCCTCAGGATGTGTTCAGGCAGTATCCCTACAGGTTTTGTCTTGGGCATGGATTTTGTTTGCATCCACTGAGGACAGCAGGCTGAGGGGTGAGACTGTGCAGACTAGAGATTTTTACAACTGTTGCAGGACTGAACTTTCCAGACAGAGGGAATTTCAGTGTGAATATTTTTCTGTGCAATCCTCTTATATAGAGTCACTCTCTTTTTAGCACGACCCACCAGCAAACATCTGTGAATTATAACCTCGTTCTTATAAGCCCTCTTTAAATACTGAAACACCACAATAAGGTCTCCCTGGAGCCTTCTCTTCTCCAGGCTGAACAACCCTAACTCTCTCAGCCTGCCTTCATAGGAGAAGTGCTCAAGCCCTCTGATCATCTTTGTGGTTGTCCTCTGGACTTGATCCAATGGGTTCATGTCTTTCTTGTGCTGGGAGCCCCAGAGCTGGACACAGTATTCCAGGTGGGGTCTTAGAAGGGCAGAGAGAGACCAGCTGGCCACACTCCTTTTGATGCAGCCTAGGATAGTTATGGCTTTAAACTGAAAGAGAGTAGATTTAGACTAGATATTAGAAAGAAATTCTTTCAGTGAGGGTGGTGGGACCCTGAAACAGGTTGCCCAGAGAAGCTGTGAATGCTCCATACATGGAAGTGTTCAAGGCTGGATGGGGCTTGTTTAGTGGAAGGTGTCCTTGTTCATGCAGGGGAATTGGAACCATTCTGTGCATTTGTGATATGATTCTATGGTGTAATGTTCTAAGTTATTGCTCTGGTAGGCTCCCCATTCATGTTGTCTTACAAAACTGATGCAGTACTAGACCTTTTTAGAGTGACAGACCCTTTGCAATGTGTTTTTACCTTCCATTTGCATGGGAAAGCACACAGGGACAATTCTCTGTGGAAGACATATCTAAAGCTGTTTGTACTGATTCAACAGAGCATGCAGAGAAACAGCATGCACTTTTTCATATTTGTGACTTTTCAAAGTCATAGGCCTTTTTTTTCCATCTTTAAAAAAACTCACCTCAGTAATATAGGTGCTTCAATAACCTAGGGATAAGTGAAATGCAAGTAAGGGCATGAATAAAATAAACCTCTGCTCTCATAGGTTCATTCATCTCCATGCAGTGCCCCAAGAGCACGCTTCAAAATCACCCTACCGGGACAACAGAATTGTTGGACAAAGGTAAATGTTGATCAAAGCCATAAAAAATTATCATAATAATCTCACTAAAACTTATAAAAGTTTATTTAAATTCTGGATCTCTGAAGTAACTCAGAGTTTTAGCTTGTGTGGTTATTATGGACTAAAAATGCAAGATTCATAATCACTTGGTAACTACAAGACTGCTGAAGCACAAAGTGACAATTAAACTTTCTTTATCAGTAGCATGTGGTCATACTGGTCCAAAAAGGAAAAAGCCAAATAATGGTAGACTGAGAGAATACTGGAAAGATGCATAAGAAAGAGAGGCTCTCCCTTTAGAAACCAACTATTGATATAATCCAAAGCTTTAGTTTTTGGGGAGAAAATATTTCATTGCTCTTTTCAACTTGAGACAAATATTTCCTAACACACTGGACAACCCAAATAACAAAATTCAATTTTCCACGGAAGTAGACCAACTCCAAGGAACAGGTAAGCACACCCATAACACATCAGAACAGCCAGCAGACAAACCTTCAGTAAACGCACACTGCTTGTCACTGCTGACAGATCCATAAAATGACCTACATAGCTTCTATATCTGCTGAAGGAAGTGCCAAGTGGAAAGAATAACCTTGACAAAGATTGAAAATACAAAAAATAAAGTGTAAGTAAAAAAAATTGCTCTGAGTTTGGTGAGTGTATTTTGCAATTTTTATCCCCTTGCCTAGTGTCAAAATTCCCAGATAGACTAAGGTGACAATGTAATTTCTAGGTAGTAGCCAGGTATCATGTGTAGTACTACTCCATAAATTTAACAAGTTATGAATTTCCTCCTAAGAAATGCCACAATGCCCCTTCAAACCCTACCACAGCATGAGTTCTGACTGGGAGCTTGTCAAAGGACCTGATGCACTCCCTCATTTTTGCATCAGTACAAAAGCCCTCCAAGCCATGAAAGAACCCTAATGCTTTTTTTGTTTGTTTGTTTGTTTTTTTTAAAAAAAGGTTTCTATGCAGATAGACACAGGAGGCTAAACAATGCCCTTTCCTTCCTTGGGAAGTGTTTGCTTTCACATCCTAACCTGTTCTTTGAAAGCTTAGCTGGAATTTGCAGAGGAAGATGCAAGTGGGATAGACCCAATGGCTCTGACATATGGAGTTCTCTGGTACCATGGAGAAGTGTATTTCTAACAATAAGCATGTAAAACATTTGTATGTCCCCCAGAAGGACTACTGAGATCACAAGGAAAGCAGACAACGCCTGTAAGCTGGACTGAAATATCTTCAAACCCTAGTTCAAAAGTAACTAATTCTCCTGGTGTTCCTGCATGGACTGATCAAACCCACAGAGGTGTCTAAAATTAACTTAGGGACATAACTTTGTGAGAACAATGAAAAAAAAAAAGCAAAAATACAGTTAATTTTTCTTCATATTTATAAAATTTATTTCTCTTCTTGAATCATCCCTCTCACATAGAAACCAATACCAGTGTAGAATGTATGGTGAAGAGAACTTTGTACCCAAAACTTAATTTTCTTCTTTCTGTGTTTTCTGACTCAGTTGTTCAAGCAGATTACCAGCTGATAACACTCATGCTTGCAGGAGGCACAAGGAGACAGCATGATGATGGGAAAGGGAAATGGGAGTACAAAATCATGTCTTTCAAATGCAGTGTCATTTTATATCCACTGCAATAGATTACAAGGTCACAGTTTGAGTGCATCTAGCCATCATAGCAACACACATGGGATTTTCTTAGATTTTCTGTTATATGCAGATCAAGTTTTGATGCTTTTCCAACAGTTCAGCTTAACCTGAATTAAAGCTATTTATCCTGTTCTGTACTTGTAATCAAACATCTGCTTTAGTCGAACTACAGCTTCAGTCAGAGGAAGGGTTTAAGTTCGAGGTTCCTCAGTTTATGACAAGGTTAAAAGACTAATTTGATTAGTGACTCTAAAGAAAACCTTTTGCATCACTTACTTTTCACTGGTAGACCCAGGAAACCTGAGACTTTATTGTCTGGATGCAAAATTTAAATGTGATTCTTTTTCTCGTTAACCTTGACACGAAACAATTCTGTGCACATAGGCAGTTCTGTGATTAAAAAGAGAAAGAGACATCTCCTTCACTTAAGTGTTATAAGGCAAGGTGCCAGCAAATTGTTCTTCGAATTTGTCCTCCCTGTTACATCAAGTCCTATTTCTTTCTATTGCTTTCATACCATGTAAGAATACTGCTCACCAGCTTCCTGTTGTTGTGAAAATGAGTATATGACCATGTTCATTCTGGTCCTTGACCGATTTCTGATAGATCTGTGAAGCCTTGTTTTTGTGTTGTACCAAGTATTATTCCAGCCTTCAAAACACAGAGCTTTCACGTGGCCATGAAAACTTAAGAATCGCCATGTAACATCACAAGACTGTGAGCTTATGAAAATAGACGGTGAGAATTATTTTACTGCTATTTTTTAGTGCTTATTCTGAGAACTGGATGGGTATATCAAGCTGGCTGTATATAGATGGCAGAACAGCCATTATTTTAGCATTAAAAATCAATACCAGCATCAACCCTAATTGTAACTAAACCACTGGCTAGGATATTTTTTTTAAAAGGATCAATCTTTGGATTCTCACACTGGGATGAGTTCTATTTGAGAACTGGAATTTCCATACTAAGCTCCTAAGTCAGTGTAAAACTCTTTTAAATAGACCAGTTGTTTAATTTGCAAGAAGAAATGTACCAGACATTTCATTTCAATGGATTGTCATGGGTTAGTTTCCCTTTCCCTAACAAGAAAAACAGCAATGATCAAATAAATAATTCCTACAGGAGCAAGAAAACTGGGAAAAAATTTCTTCAAACTCCAAATGAAAATACAGGGACAGATTCATCTGTTATGAAATAACATATTGTTTCACAAATTTCTAGATGCCAAGCCATTATCTGAATACAGAATCATAGAATCATAGAATCATAGAATGGCCTGGGTTGGAAGGGACCTTAAAGATCACTTAGTTGAAATACCCCTGCAGTAGACAGGGACACCTTTCACTAGACCGAGTTGCTCAGAGCCCCACCCAACCTGTCCTGGAACTCGCAGATATGGGGCATCCACAACTTCTCCAGGCAACCTATTCCAGTGTCTTACCATCCTCACAGTGAAGAATTTCTTCCTAATATCTAATCTAAACCTACTCTCAGTTTGAAGCCATTCCCCCTTGTTCTGTCAGTATGTGCTGTTGTAAATAGTCTCTCTCATCTTTCTTGTAGGCTCAGGTACTGGAAGGCCACTATTAGGTCACACCAAAGCCATCTCTTCTCCAGGCTGACCAAAACCAGTTCTTTCAGCCTTTCCTCATAGGAGAGGTGCTTCATCCTTCTAATCAGCTTGGTGGGCCTCCTCTGGCCTTGCTGCAACAGGCCAATGTCCTTCCTGTCCTGGGAAATCACAAGGAAGTTCACAGGTCCTCAGGCCTGTTCCCAGTTTTTAAAAAGGCTATGGCCAGGCATATCTTCACGTTTTGAACAACACTGAATGCTGACATTTGTTCTTGCAGCATGTGCCAGGATAATGCAGCTGTCAGAGATGAACATATCCAAATTCCTTCTCTCAGGATGAGAATAAATCTTGCAAGCCGGAAGCTCTAATGCAAGGCAAGCCACCAACTCCTGTGTGATCTCGAAAGCATGTCCTTTGGGCCTCAGTTAAAATAGAAAGCAGCTCTAAGCTGGGAAAAATAGCTGGTGGGACAGACAGACCTGTCAGAAAAACTACATTTACTTGGAAATGAAAACCTTTCAAAATAACGTGTCCAATTTGTCTATATTTTGGAGGAGAAGTGTCAAAACAAATAATTTCTACATGCTTGTTTCAGTAACATGGAAAACACTGAAGTATTTTGTTTAGATATAGTGGAAATACTTGCTATAACTTCTGTAATATTAATGTCATTATAACAATATATATATTAGATTTATAATTTCTGCCAGATGGAGAAAATGGCGCATTTTTAAACACCATGTTTTAACACATGTTAAATTCTTTCAAAATTTCATTTTGATGCAGAATTTTAACACTCACCTGCAAATAAACAAAAGTGAGTTTTGAAAGATAAATTTCACAAAGCATGACATTCATTTTCTATCTATCGTCATCAGATGGATTCACAAATAAGGTGCTTAGTTTAAATATTTTCCACTGGCACAGTGCTTGGAGATCCTCAGATGCAAAATGCTGTGAAACAGTAAAGCTGACCAAATACCCATGTATTTTAATAAATACCTGAATTACAGTAAAATCTAGAACAGTTGCATTCCATCAGAATTTCTCTTCAGGCATTATCTGTAATAAGATAATCTTATTTTTCCACAGCTATGCTATTCCCAGCATCTGGATCACTCTTGCAGATGACAGCTGTCTGAAGTAGCTTTACTTTGTACAGCCTCCTACAGCGCTTAGCACCATTAGTTTGGGGGGAAAAAAATCCCCCCTTTGGCAACCAATATGCTCTATTTTATTAAATTTGTTCTCTAATCACAAGCACATTCTGTGTAGTTTAAGAAGGAGAAAATATTTTACTACCTGCCAAAGAATTAAATGATTCTTATGACTTTCTACTCTCACTTCACTGTTACTAGTATCCTCAGGCATAAAGATGGGAAGAAGGGAGGAAAAAAACAGGTAGGGCTCTAAAAGAAATCTATTGAAAATAATGAAAGCAAATGATTAAGGGATAGTCCTCAAATATCAATTTCATTTTTATTCAATAAGACATTTCTCTATATCAGTTAATAACAACAATATTAAAAAGCCATCTGCTGAGACTGGGAAATAAAATACTACATACAAACACCATGGTAATTACTTTTCAATTGCTATGTGCTAGTAATCGATTATATTTAATATAAAATAATTGTTCTAGTGAAGTCTGGGCTTTTATTTGGTTGTAAATAAATAACAGTTAAATATCAATTACACGAATTAATCTTTCCCCCAGCATTACACCACTTGCAGATAACTCAGGTTTTGAGTAATTCCTTTAGGAATCCATGCAACAACAGGATTTTATTCATTGTTGTCCGCTTTGAAATTCTTTCTCAAATGCATTGGTTTGTGTTCAATGAATAATAGCTAATGACTTCATTTAGGGGTGTTACTTTAAAGGTACTTTACAGTTCTCTTGTCCCTTGTATTCTTTTAAAGAACACATAAGTTTTGTCTCTTCAGTCTTCCTATGTTTTTACCTGCTCTTTTCTTCACTTTATGTTATTTCTTTTATGTCCTTTTTAGTGTCAGTCCTACATCCTGTACAGTAATCCAGATGTGTTCAAACTAGACTTTTATAGCTCTATTTGTACTTAATCTACTAATAAGAAATATTAAGCTACACTTCCCTTTCAATAAAGCAGATATGTGAGGGATGTCATGATTTGGTGCATTGCAACTACACAAGCAGGACATGTTTGAGGGAGCTCAAAAATAGGCAGACAAAAGACATTATCAACTATTTCATGTTCCTTCATAAATCTTACATAAATGGAAAATTTTTTCTTTCCAGTTTTATGTGTAAAAACACTACCATTTGAACTCTACCACTGGCATTGTTAACACCAAACATGAGGATAAGTATTAACTTTTGAAGTATCCCATCTTCAAAAATGTTTTGCAAAGCAGGCTTTGAGCTTTCTGCATCATAGACACATATAAACACTTAGCATCGACTCCTCAGCCACTGCCTCACAAACAGAGCTGAAGAAGTCACCATCAGGTTGGGAATTTTATCTCACCTTATCTACTACAGTCAAGTGCAATCCTGAGATACATTTCAGTTTTCTTTCAGTGTGATAATACAAAACATCATAGAAGTGGTTTCAAAAAAAAATACTTATTAAAAAAATAGACTTGTTTTTATTCTGGGTGTCTGTAAGCCACTGGTTTATCAAGGCAGAATTTTAAAATGGTAGGAGTAAAGAAAAAAAAATGTAAGCACTAAAGAAATATGGAAGCATAACAGAACAAATATACAGGAATTTATCTAAGATGATTCCAGCAGCCCATCTTCTTTTATTTCATGGTTCATTATTTAAGTTGGTTGGTAGGTTTTCACTCTGCTCAGTATCATTTAAAACAATGTTTGCATGTGGATAAAGATTTAATTTATACATTCTAGCTGCTCAGGCAAACAGGAAGCTTCACATATCAAGATTACTGAATTTGCATGGATCTGATGGCTATAGGATACAATACTGAATAGTGTTAACCCATTTCCCAACACAATCTGGCTGCAATAAGCTCTGCTGAACTAGCTGAATGCCTCAGAACAGTGAAGTTGACACCTCTGCTTTAGCATAATACTGCCCTGCAATGCTTTTTACATGCCTTACGAGGAGAAAACGTACTTTGTAGTTTTCTCTCTAAAAAGTTAAATTTCTAAAGGGATTCTGAAGAAGGTGAAGAGTTCCTTGCTTTAAAGAAATATATTTAGAAGAAAGTAATCCTTCCCAATACAAAGTGAACAATAATGAAAGTTTAATCATCTTCCTCTCCAACTGTGCAAAACTTCAGATGTCCACTATAATTTAAGCTTTCACTGATATTCTTTTAGTGGCAGCGATGAGTTTGGCTTTTTCCTCTGGAAAATGCCAATGATCCTCATGTGTTTGAGAACATTCTTAGTGTGTCTCATATGAAAATGGTCCAAAGGACTCAAAGGTTATTAAGCAAGACACAGAAAAAACACAGGCGAAATCTTTGCCCAGCTTTAATTTCCTCAGCAGTTCAGAGTCCAGAAGAACTGGCTCGAGTGCTGCTGCACCCTAAAGAACAGAGCAGACCATGGAGCACCAGCGCTGAGAGCCCCACAGGAGCATTAGCATAACATGGGCCCTGAGCTAGTATAGCCTAAGTAGAGCTGGACATCATGATACAGCACCCTAACTATGTGACAATACAATGTCTGGACTGAGCTTTTATCTTCAGGCCCCAACTCACAAAACAGTGGCACAAGTCCGTATTTTCACCTGCTGGCCCAGCCCGGTGGAACAACGCTGTATTGATGTTGCTGTGGCTACTTATTTTAAGTCTGTGACAAAAAGAAAAGAGATGATATTTTATAGGCAGAAAGATCTTTGTTCAGGAGAGCCATCTGTCACTGAGGCAAGAAGAACTTTTTGTCTGACAGATTTTGGCAACAGATTATCAGCGCCAGGCAGTGGCAGACGTGAATTGAGCTGCTGATGAATGGGACAGCTCAATGAAGCCATCACTCCTGTGTGCTTAAAGAAGCAACAAGACATTTCAGTGGATTAAAGGGAATGAAAGGTACTACAAATAAAACATTGTAATGACACTATGCTTTGCTCTACTGTAAAGATCAAGGTATGCTTTTATCCCAATTGGAAATTGAAACAAACATATGGAAGAAATGGTTTCTAAACATCATCAAATTTATTGCCACATTTTCTAGATTAAAAAAAAACCAACAAAAATTGGCCGAAGAGGATACTTATCATGTAAGAAACCAATAGAAACCTTTTCAAGAAAATCACAGGGAAACTTATAATGTCTCCTGTGTTTTCAAATATTACGAAAAGCCATCAGATTGCAGCTAAAGTGACATAAATCTAAAACCACGCAAAGGAATTATTTCTTTACAAGTCACATGTACCTATCTAGTCTATTGATACAAACGGTCACTGAGACAAACCTGGATGGCCTATACAAAAAAAGGGCTGGGTATTCATTGCAAATATTAATTGTATTTGTGAATATTGTTGCCAGTAATGCCAAGGGATAACCAAACTATATGCATCAGAGATAACATAATGTCATAAAAATGTCATGTTTAATTGCCAATGATTTAATGAAAAGAAACTACCACATAAGTTCACAGCCATTTAATTTTACTAGGCAGTTGAGGCTTCTGAATGTCAGATAAAACTAATTCATAATTTTCAATTATCTCAGCAATCTGAGGTATTCCACCTTATAAAGCAGAACATCTTTTATCTACAAGCAAGTCCCAGCACTGCTTTAGTTTTATGGTTTCCATGGTGTGAATAAGCTGCTGACCACTTCAAAATTTATAATGGTACCAACACACTGTGGTTAAATGCAGATTCTTTTCCTTTGAGCTTAAGAAGCCTTGCAACTGGGTTTTTGTTCAGTTCTATTGTCATCATGAGCTGATCATGGAGCTCAGTTCAGCATCTGAAAAGCCACATATTCAAAGGCTGTCAGATGTGTGCTTAGCATCTGTATCCTCTGCACATGTAACTGAGACTGGATGTAGCATGCAGATACCTTCTGCATTACCATCTACTCTGTCTGGATGCCTCAGCTTTAAAGGGCTTCTTCAGATTTTACCTGCTCATTCTTCCTCACCCCAGCATTTTTTCCCTCCCGTTCCTTTCACAAAAGCACCTTCATTTGGGTGTGCTTATTAAGTCAGTTTTTATTTCCTTATTTTCTACCAAAGGGGTAAAAATAAAACCAGATTTGGTCTGAGTCCATCAGTTTCTATATCCTAATGATCGGAATCTTCCAAAAGATGTTTGAGGTGCTTCTATTTTAAGTAGGGTACAGGACACTCTGACATCAACAAGTCTTTTTCAAATGTCCAGTAGATTACAAAAAAATTTAAAAAGTGAATCCTACATGATGATATTTTCAAGTGGGATACACTTACTGCTAAGGCTTACAACCCTTTGTTAGGTACTAAAGATATTGATTTATTTTTTTGGTTTCAGAACCTTCTTAATTCTATGTAACATAAAGAAAATATTTCTTTTTACCAAGTTGAATCCAATACTTTTTTTTGCTTTGCCTCGATTTTGGCTCAGCAGAAAGCAGCTCTCCCTAGCATAATATGCCACAGCCTCATTAAAAATGAATAAATAAATAGAAAATTGTCCCTTCTATCTTAAAACAGAGGTAGTCACATATTCAAAGATTTAAGTCACAAAAATATCAGTCCTGATCTGTAGAACAGCTTCAAAATCACTTTCAAACATATCTAATGCTTTTATGTTCTGGCTACTCCCTACCCTAGAGGAAAAAAAATTAACTAAAACTAACATGTTTATGTTTAGTTAATGTTAAATGTTTAATCATGTCTGAGTTCAGTAAGGTGCTACAAAGAGCATGGTTTACTCTCAGCAAGAAAAACTGCTCCATATAGAAAATATATTGAGAAATCAGGTCCTTTGCTTTACATATTGTCTGAGTGTTTATGTCTATGCATGCCTAGGGATGTCTCCAGTAAAGAGTTATATTTGTGACCTGTAGAATAGTTAATGCTACAGAGGATGGGTAAGTGGCATGACTGACTTCGCCCCCCTCAGCTACTTTAATTGGCCTTAGCAATTGCATACAGTATCACTGCATCTCCTCATTACTGGGCAGAGCAACTCCAACAGCTCTTTCATGGCCATTATTGCTTTGCTTCTTTGATAAAGTCTAGGTCAGACGTAGATATTTCCATGCACAGAGCACAAAGCTGCTAACTTTCCTTTCATTGCCCAAATCCCCAGCTGCCCATAAGGAGGGAACAGCAATCTCAAGGAGATGAAAGCCAACCTAAATGCATTTCCTCAGCCAGCAAGATACAAAGTGTAGGGGAGCATGGCCTAATCCGTGGTTGGGTTCTCATTGTTCTCCCACTCTTATGCCAGGTCTCATTTGGCTTATATTTTTCTTTGAACAAAACAGTTTTTGCAAGTGCTCAGAATACTTTTAGAACTTACTTGGTCTTCAGGCACCTTTGTTTTGTTTGGGAGATGGTGAAGGGGAGGATGGTTTCTCCTAAAATCACACCCTTCGACATGTATACAACTCTCAGCCTTTGACCTACTCAATCAGAAAAAGTTTAGAACAGGACTGGGCACACAAAAGTCTATCCCCTAAGATAAATTCACTCTCTGAAACCTAGTAATGGTCTTCCCTATCAACTGCATAGATAGGCTACATCAACAGGGTCACATCAGAGTATCCTGCTGTTTCTGGCAGCAGAAAGATCAGGGCATGAGAGAGGTTCTTGCAGAGAGGAGCCATGACTTGTTTCCCAATGGGCCATGAAGAGCCCCAGGGCTGGCAGACAGGACTGCTCTTCTGCAAGGGCTGAACAGGAGGGATGTTGTTCCAGAGACCAGTGGAAAGCAGCCCCATCAAATAACTGTCCCCATTCCCAAGCCTTGCATGAGAACCAAGCAGCTGTGGCTAAGTTAACTAAGTAGCAATTGGGAGGAGACTGGTTTAGTGCTGCTCACCACTCTGAGCAGCTTAGCTCACTGTGCATACAGAAGATAACACTGCCTGCAGTGCGGGCACCTGGATGACTTGCTGCTTCTAATGCTCATTTTACCTGAGGTTACTTCAGGCTTTCAAAATAGCTTCCCATTTTTGTTCACTTGCAAGGGCTTTCTGCCCTTATGAAAAGGTACTATAAACATAAGATATTACCCCTTAAAGGACACAATATGATTTATCTAGGTGCCTCACCTATTATTTCTAACATAGCGATTTCTTTTGCAGCAGTTAATCTGACATTGATTTGCTTCAAAAGAGAGACAGAGAGTGTATAAGACTTGCTGCTGATACCACAACATTTTGCACAATTCAATGAAGAAATAGAAGCCTCCTGGGGGACTCCCTGCAGGCTTCACCTCCCATCCATGCAGTCGCTGCAGTCCCACACCAGCTGAGCTGCCTGCCAAGCACCAAGGGGACTCTCCCATTCAGGATTTCACTTGCCACATGCTCCAGGAGGCCACTGTTGGTCTCACTTTGGCCTGCACCAACACGTGTGCTGCATGAGCAGACTGAGAGGCTGGACTCGCCTGGGGCCAGGCCTTGCAAGATGATGTGGGTATCGCAGGGCTCCACAAGTGGATAATACCAGCAGCCTTTCCCAGGCAAAGACAGCTTCATCCACCCTGGCTGCTTATAGTGTCAGCCTTTACCCAGACAGCTCAGACAGGAATTTGGCAGATGACTGGGCACTAAACTTTTTGCTTCTGTGTTTAGGAAGCCAGAGCTGCAGGAAGCACTCAGTCCTTCTTGACTCTTTGTGGCTGAATAAAACCTGTGAAGAGTTTGGCAGATGCTAATGCACTATCCTAACAAGCTAGTGGAACACACTTCAGAACCAGCTTAAATCTGAGTCAAAACAAGGCACCTCCCCATTACTACCACTCAATATTTCCTAGCCACAGAACAAAAGCCAGCACAAAAGCAAGCCTGTCCATTCACAGGCATGAACTTTGCTGAAGGAGAGCTTTGAATAAGACTGAAAAAGAATGATTACAAGTTGATCAAAATGGTCCATGTATAACATCAGGTTAGAGAATTGTGAAACACCTGCTTGCTGCTTGAAAACATATAAAAATGTCCTTTTGAGGGTTAAAAGAAAATGGGTTTCAACAGATATACTGCTATCATTTAAAAATGACATTTCCATGCCTATGTCTGCAGCATGGGACTCTGAGCTGCCAGAGCTTAATATTTGTTCAGCAAGGTAGCCTGATCCAAGCAGAGCACAGCGATAACACAGGGCTTGGGCTGCCAGGAACCAAATGGCTTTCCTAGAATTGCTGACTCCCCAAATCCCTTCTGTGTCTTTCTTCCTTCCAGGAAGCATAAATGCTTCATCCTCAGCCTGTCAAGGATTTCTGTCAGCTGGTCTTTTAAATTACAGGATGACCCTGATGAAACATGATTTCAATAAAATGTGATTTATCATGTAAATAGCTGAGAACTAGAATAATGTGCCCCAATATTAGACACATTCAGAGAGACTAGGAATTTGTGTCAATATGAAGAGGCTGAAACAGCTATGTAAAACCATAGTTTTAGATTCTGCCAGTTTACTGCTATAAATATTTGGGGTTGTATGTTCTTTGTTATATATTTCAGCTTACCCAGGAAACAAAGAGAGTAGACTGGGAAAAGCTGGGGTTTTTTTACTTATCTCCAGTCTGTGATAATACAGGTGTGCAGAGGAACCCAGCTGCAGTGTCTGTATTGCAGGCACTGCCCCAGTAACTTATCAGATTGTTCCCCAAACAGACAAGCTTCAAGAAGAACAGATCTTAGCTTCCAGAAGGGAGACACAAAGGGTACTAAATTTTAATGAAGGATTCTTCAATTGAAGACACATTTTTGCATTACTAAGTTTTAATTATGTTAACAAATACTGGGAAATTACTAAATGTGAACTGCAAGACTTTCTTCTAAAAATAAAAAATAAAAAAAAAAAAAACCCACAACACAAAACGTACCACAAACAAAAACCCCAAAATAATTTAAAAACCCCAAACACATAATTATAAGTCAAAATCAGACTTTTGCTGGAAACTAAGAGGAGGAAAATCCTGGGTCAAGAAGTGACAAGGAAAATCTCTAGCAGGCGGTCTCTGACTGAGGCATGTTCTTCGGGCTCTAAGTCCTGTCTTCAAGGCCCTACTTTCCTAAACATAGCTGACAGTGATTCTGAAATGCCAAGTATGCATGACCTTCCTCTCCTATCAAAATATGTACAAACTGCCATCTTAATATGACATTTGAGGCTCCAAAACTGTGACTCAGCTTTTAAGCTAGTCATTGCAGGAATAATGAGTGAGACTGATATTTCAAAAAGTCCAAAAAAAATTATGCAGAATCCTTGATGGATTTTAAAAAAAACCCCCACACTTGCTAAATCTGGATAACAGATTTGTTGTAAGTACTTAAGATCATATGTTGTTTGTTAACTGGTATTAAGTTTTGGCAGGGAAAGAAGAAGCAGCCCTGGAAACTGTATCTTTAAGTGCCTCCAATTCACAAGCACATAAAACTAGGGGCAGGGGCATTGAGAAACAAATGTTTATTAAACAAGCTTGCTGGAGGTGGATACTGAAAAAAGAAAAATGTGATTCAAGTACTTGAAAGCATCTGTGCTCCTACTGGAAATCAATGACAGAGCTGCAAAGAGATTCCAGGCACCTCTCTTCTCCATTTCCAGCTCTAATGCTGGACTCATTCACTCCTAACCAAAAATGCTGCTTGAAAGGTTTGTGTTTCAGTGAGTCCAAAATTCTCTTCTTCCCAAACTACATCATACTGTGGGATTGCAGTTATTTTATTAAGAGAGAATGTGCTCCTCACAGGTGAAAAGAGCAGCAGCTGATTATATTAGTTATGCAGCTGGCTCCAGAGGATTCACCGATAAAAGATGCAGACTGGTTTTTACTCATTTGCAGAGCATTTCTTTTTCCTTAAGCTGACCAGAAAATTGGAGGATTTGAGATGCCTGCTAAAAAGAGTCAAATCCCTTACTACTGAGGTACATATATGCAATAAAAGCTAAAATTACAGTCTTCATGTTTAAACATCTGGTCACAACCCAGGCGGGATATAGCCCCACTGGCCATGGAAAAATAAATCTTAAATAAGTATAAATTAATTGCCTATAGTAATATGGAATCTTTGTAATTATTTATGTTCAAGCACATGAGTGAGTATTCATCGAACTGTGTTTTCAGATATTTAGAGAGATTATTTAACACATACATTACCAAAATGATTAGCTTCAAATTGGAAAAAATACCCTGCACACTAACACTGTCATTTTATTCTACTCAGCGTCACTGAATCAAGGAGATAGATAACATAATCATGTGACTGGAGGAGGAGATACACACTTTGGGCTTCTATATCTGTTTCTCCTCACCTGAGAACATACTCAATATCTACCAATATTTAATGGGTTACTACCTTGCCCTTTTCCAGCACACAAGACATACTGGGGTTTTTAGACCTCACCTGTGCCTTTTTTGTGTCTTCCAGAGATTTTAGTACATGACTCAGAAGAAAAAAAAAAAAAAAAAGGGAACATTCCACTGTTCTTCTTATTCTACTTCAGATTTCTATTTCTGTCTTGATCTCCTTAGCCCCTGCACACTTCTGCCATGTTCCATTTGCAGAAAAGTGCAGGTGAGAACCCACACGGGAAAGGAAGGGGGGAGGTTACTGGGAGTGAACACCAACAATGCAGTCAGTTGGAGGGCTGCAAGAACAACAGAGTGACAAAGATTCATTCACGCTTCTGCCAAGCATGAATGAATCTTTGTCATGAAATTATATTTTGTCCATGTTTTTGTTTACCCCTACATCATTGATCAACGTGTATTATTAGCCCTTTGCTAGTTTCAACTCCCTAACTATCAGGAATCAAGTCATCTTGTTGACAAACTTGCCACAGAGACTGAAAACCCGAGGCGTCAGCAGAGAACGTTTTGAAGGTTCAGACACATCAGTATAAGGTGATACAAATTCAGCCACCAACCAAAACTGAGAAATACCCAGCTGTTCTGAATCAGTTCAAATGCTTCATACATCTTTCCTAAAAAAGCCTGCAGAAAGATTTAATATAGCTTGAATATCTCCATCAATGATAATTAGCAGTAAGATTTCCACAAAGGAAAACAGTGTTTAATATAATAAGCTCTAAACCAAATACACCCATATAAATCACAGAAATACAGAATAAACTGAGTTGGAAGGGATTCACGAGGATCATTGGGTCCAACTCCTGTCCCTACACAGGACAGCCCAAGAGTCACACACTATGCCTTAGAGTGCTGTCCAAACACTTCTTGAGCTCAGACAGGCTTGGTGCTCTGATCACTACCCTGAGAAGCTTGTTCCAGTGCCCAGCCACCCTCTGGGTGAAGAACCTGGGTTGGTTTAATACAGCCTGGTTTTTGGTGGGGGTGGGAGAAAAGCTGCTTGAAACTTCTGTGTCTGGCACAGAGCCAATCACTGAAGGTTCTGATGATAGGCAGGTTACTAGCCCAATTAGACAAGTTGGTAATGCCTCTGTGATGACATCTTTAAAACAGGAAAAAGCATGGGAAGGTTTTCTCTTCTCCTGAGCGGTGGTGAGGAGGCCTGCAGGACCCATCCTGGCCGGGGCTGCTGGGACTGTGCAGCCAGGGCCAGCTGTGCTGTGGACCACATGGCCAGCAGCAAGAGATTTGGCAAGCAATCCCCCTATGCAGAGCCTGGATGAAATCAACCTCTCAACTGCAACTTGCAGACACCAGCTTTCTTCCAAGTCAGAGGAAAAGGAACAGTGAGGACATGTGAGGAAACCCAACTTGGCGACACTGAGGTCAGTGAAGAAAAAGGGGAGGGGTGAGGAGCTGAGATTCTCCTGCAAGCCCTGGTGAGGACTATAATACAATAAACTGCTTCCCTATAATTCATGAGGTGCATGAAGGGGTGCAGAGATCCACATGCAGCCTGTGAAGAAGAGTACTCATGCTGGAGCACATGGATGCTGAAAAGATATATAGTGAGGAACTCAGAGAGAGATGACCCTTGCTTTTAGATAGAGGAAGAGAGCCTTCGCTTCCAAAGTAAAACAGCTTAAAAGCTCATCCTTAGAAGACTAAACCCCATGAACTAAAATGACCCACACTGGGCAGTTGTGGGAAGACTGCTTGGCCCATAGGAGGGACTCACATCGCAGCAGGTTTGGGTGAGCTGTTGCTTGTGGAAGTTAAAACCATGCTAGAAAAGTTCACAGAGAACTATCTCCTGTGGGAAGGATCCCACGACACAGCAGAAGAAATTATTTTCCTTAAGCAAACTGAAGAAAGTTTTATAAGAAGTGAAATACTGACCAAAATCCATGTTTTGTTTCCTTGCGTGGTCTGTGGAAAGAAGGAGGTATTGGGAAAGAAAGGTGTTCTGAAGGTTTGCTTTGGTTCTCATTACTTTTTTTACTTTAATTCTGTTACTAATAAATCTTCTTTATACAGTTTAAGTTTTTGGACCTGTTTTGCCTTAAAGTGTTTTTTTTTTTCAATAATCCTTATCTCAACTCATGAAAATGTAGTTTTCAATTCCCCCTCCTTTGCTCAGCTATAGCAGAAGAAAATAAGTAGACGGTTTTTTCGTGGGTGCCTGGCACTTAGCCAGTGTCAAACCATGACAGAACCTTTTCCTGATACCCAACATAAATCTCCCCTGACACAACTTCAGGCCATTCCCTTGGCTCACTGGCACCACAGAGAAGAAATCAGTGACTCCCCTCACAAGGAAATTGTAATTGCGATGAGGTCTCCTCTCAGTCTCCTCCTCTCCAGGCTGAACAGACCAAGTGACCTCAACCACGTTTCATTACAGCTTCCCCTCAAGGCCCTTCAACATCTTGGTTGCTCTACTTTGGGTGTTTTCTAAAAATAAAGAATAGCTAATCATTTTTAAAAGAGAGAAAAATTTTTTTAATGTACATACAAAAATGTCATGGCAGAAACAGAGTACAAGCTGCAACATGCTGGATTACAAAAAAAAAAAAAGGATTGTAGCAAGAAGAATATGGATCCAATGGGAAGTTTCTTACAGTAGATAGCCTTTCAAAGACAATGGCAAATAGAAGCAGAAATCTTCAGGAAAGAAATCTGAACAAAACACCTTTCAGCTGCAAAAATGGAGAAACCATTGCTCAGATTACAGATATGTAATTGTTACACGTGACAGTGTTTGGTGTGATTGGGCAACATTGGGTGATAGCCACATATGAGTCTTTGAAATCCCAGGATAGTTTACCATGCATGTTTGAATACTATGAAATAAATGTAAGAGCATCCCCAAAGTAGTTCTACATCACTTAGGGTATCCTAGTGTGGGATCTCCAATAAACACAGGAAACAATATAAAAGAATCACCTAAATAGAAATCTCCTAGTTTAGGTTTGCTCCACAGTTGCTGTAAAGCTATCTGGAGTGTCTGGGACATAGTGCCACTTTGTGTGGATATTATCATCCCTGTTAAAACAATTTTTGAATAGAATTACAGAATCACAGAATCATTTGGGTTGGAAAAGACCTCTAAGATTATTGAGTTCAGCCTTTGACTGTTCGCCACCCTGTGAACTAGACCAAAGAACTAAGTGCCACCTCCAGTTGTTTCTTGAACACTTCCAGGAATGGTGACTCTACCACATCCCTGGTCAGTCCATTTCAGTGCTTAACAACTCTTCCCATAAAGAAATTCTTCCTGTTGTCCAATCTAAGCCTTCTCAGGTACTATGTTCTCTTGTCTTGTCACTGGTCGCCTCAGAGAAGAAGCCAACACCCACCTGGCCATAACCTCCTTTCAGGTAGTTGTAAAGAATCATAACGTCTCCCCTGATCCTCTTCTTCTCCAGGCTAAACAACCCCAGTTCCCCCAGCTGCTCCTTACATGACCTACTCTCTAGAGCCTTCACCAGCATTGTTGCCCTTCTCTGGACACATTGCAGCACCTCAATGCCTTTCTTGTAGTGATGAACACAAAACTGAACACAGTATTTTCTTATTAGTCTAATACTTTCACATTTTGCTTTATGTTTAGAATGTACTGCCACTTTAGAGACATGAATAGAAGGATGGTTCTAAGTAAAAATAATGGCTGTTAATGACAAAGCAGTCTTCTATCTGCAGTTCTGCCTCCCCTGAAATATTTGCCAGCAGATAAAAAAAATCAGCCAAGTTAATCCACCAGTTCTTTGTGAAAAAAACACTGCAGGCAGCCTCAGCACTTCCCTCTCACCAAGTTAATACATCAAATTCACCTGTGATATTCACATTAGAAGAATAAATAGCAGAAAAAACTTAGAACTCGAGAAGAAGCCCACCACAGCACAGTTTCATCGTTTCTTGAAGATGTCTTTGGAGCTGCCCACTGCTTATGCATCTGTCAAACAATGAAAATTGTTAGGAGAAAATGGATTCTTTAGGTTTGCTTTCTATCAGGGAACAGTGAGGTAGCAGAGGGCACGTATGGAGTGCCATAAATCAGATAAAAGCATAAACTATCAGTTCATTTGGTAAACATACTGCCCTACATTTGGACTTGAAATAAAGAGCCCAACTTCCAATCAACCTCATCAAGTGATATGGTAGGGAGAGAGATAATAGCACCATACTACAGCTGATGAAAGTTCCTACTTGCTGAGACACTGAGTACATTTAATCCTCAAGCCAAATAATTCACCTGTGATTAACAGAATGTTGACAGGATATAGATTTGAGTTTCAAAAACGATACAGGGCAAAAGAAAAGTCACTTGTGCCAGAACTACTGGTATGGTTGTGCAGTGTATTCGTTTCTCTGGAATGATGCTTTGTGCTAACTCACAGAGCCTTGCCATGTTTGGTCCCATGAGCCCAATAAAACTGGACCTACTGAATGTACTGCAATGACCAGTCTCACCACATTCCAGGGTGGAGACCAGGGTGTTTGGTTCTTTCTGATCTCTAGCTAAAGGCAAGAGACTATCTACTCATTAAAAGGCCAAGTGCAAACCTGATTTTACACAGGTTTAGATTCCATTAAAAACAAAAAAAAAAGGATAAAATTTGACAAAAAATCACTGTGATTACCTTTCCCATAGGCTGGCTGATTTTACCCTACCTTTAATTTGTAGTTCCTAGAACTATCCTCCTTTTTTTGTATATTTTTTTTATTGCCATTGTCTATCACCTGGCTAGAAATTATTAAAAATTTGATACATGAAATTAGCATTGGGGACCATTTGGCTTTTTCTGTAATACTCTAAGATAAGGCATTAAGAGTTGACAAGAGCCTGACTTTCTTCTAGTCCTTCATGGAACAGCAAGAGACACCTCTTTAGAAAACACAGTTGGAGGACTGTTTTGTCAGTGAACTCATCTTTTCAAGGACAATAGATTATATCTTCACTTACAAAACAGAAGACGTTAAATAATCTGGCATGGATTTACAATGTTTAGTTTGATCGATATAAATACCAAAATCCATAAATATGAGGTTATATATATATATATATATATATCTAATTAGAACCAATACGGCACCGGTACTTCTAAGTTTAAAGAGAGATGCGATAGTTTGAAAACTGCTCTGAAAACAGATTTCTATTGTCCCACAATAATCCAATTTCAAATATATTCTTGGAACCAAGAAAGATACTTTGCCCCCTTCAATTTTTCTAAGAATATGAAAAATGGATTGCTTCTAGCACATCAGTCCATGCCTGGAAAACAAATCAAACAAAGATAATACAACAAATTGACAGGAATCAGGCATGTTTTCTGTGTCTGCACTGTTTTCACAAGGCTAACATGAATAACTCTGGCCACCCAAAACACTTGAACTGAGAGTGATCAGGTTGTGCAGAATCCAGGCAGGTAAGAAAGGATTTGAATGCTGCACATCTGATGGGGATATAGTTCATATCACATTCCCCAAAAATAAACCAATGAAGCACAAAAATTGCATTGAACTGTCTAAAGTTAAATATTGAAATACATGTTTTGACAGTTGCCATTTTCAGAGCTGCTGCAGTTATAAGCTCAGTGTAACTAGGGGTATCTGTAATCCACATTCAATTTTGTGTTGAGTGCAGACACTTAAAACTCAGATCAAATATCTTCAGCTTCTAATTATGGAGTAAAATGACTAATTTAAAACATGTAAATCTGAGATTTTTGGCTTGATGCACTTGAACCTCTGACTGTTTCTTCCACTTCAGTGACTCATAAAAGTACTTAGTCTGAATTTGTTTGAGGACAGATTCCCAACTGAAACATTAGCAAATTGCAAGGTGGGGAATATAAGCAGATACAGCTTGTTCTGAGCGGAGTCCAAACTACTTTTTCCACTGACTGTCCAAAATTTGTCAGTAGTGTAGTGACATAAGTCCAGTGGCTTTTCTGTAAATCCATACAGAATATCTTAAGTCTTTTTAAGATCTCCTACAAGTTCAGCTGAATTTTCCAAATGCTTCTGTGTACAGCATTTTATGAAGCATCTCCTTAGAGGACATTTCTGAAACCCCACTAGTTCCCACAAAATTAATTCCATGATAGTCATATGATTTAAAGGTAACATACTCAGAAGATGTGAGACATGAAAAAATATGCTTAATTACAGTATTTAGACGAAGTTTAATGCCTAGGCCATGGTTAGCAGTCAAAAGAAAGCCTAAGAATTTTCATTTCAGCTGTAGAAGTACAGAAGTATGTGCCTTCAGTATTACAAAAAGCAGCTGAAGCCTGCCAGCCAAACAATGGAGTGAAACCCAGTGCAAGCAAGCTCACAAAGATGCCTGGTGTGAAGGGATTGTATGACCTGCAAGAACACATATTATACAGGTATATTTTCTTTGAGAACAATAAAAAAACATTGTTACACTGTTCTTTGGATTGGAATAAAACCCAAGTCTGCCAGGAAAAATGCCCAAATTCCCGAAGGAGACTGTTCATTTTCCAAAAGAAAGCAAGTTATTTTTCTATAGGGTCGTTTTCAGTGATCAGAAATTTTCCTACTGCTGGAAAGGAACAGAGGATGGGAAACTCTGCATGTTTCTTTTCTTTGTATCAATACTCTTTACATAATCTTTTATAACCCACTATAAGCTATAAAGTACATTAATTATATATGCCAAGCTATAGAGTGGCTTAATGTAGCAACAGGGAGATATTTTCTAACTTGTCATACACCATACAAAATGCATCTCAAGCTTTATGACAATTTAGTTGTCAGAAGAATCTTCCCCTTAAAATGTTCTGTATGAAATGAAGATCCCTATCATCCTAGTCAACTTTTTCAAGGCTTCTTAAGCTCTGACGTACACAGTATCTGACCTTTGGGAGTTTTCTCTTTGTTCCCCATCTGTTGGACTCTCAGGAAGAGCTCAGTGGTCATTGGAGGCACTTACTCTCATTTTGGTGTGTCTGTACACTCACATGTGGTGCTTGTCTCTATGCGCAGATTGGTCTGAAGAGGAGCCAAACCTAAGATTCAAGACTCCTCCAGCAGATAACCAGAGAAAAATGCACTCTATTACTATGGTGGCAGTATTACTGTATTATAATGCAGTAAAGTGCCCTGCAATGGCAGAGAAAGGGCTGAAACCATTAATAGTTCTTTTCCATCTCCAACATCTATGTAAGAGTGTAGGAACCCAGAGTGCAGAGAATATTTCTGTGCCTGTTTTGAGGGGTTTCAGGCCCCTGAACAACACAGCTTTTGACATCTGTCTGTGGAAAAAACTGCCTACTCTTAGAGAAGAACTAGAAACTACACTAATGTAAATTAGGTGATAGACTACTATGTAAGATTGTCACAGGGTGAAAAATTTAGATGTTTTGGGTTTGTTATTGTAGTAAATAGATAAAAGCACAAAACATCAAAATGGAGGATTGTTGTTCTCCAAACCTTCTTCTTTTTCTACTACTCCATATTCTGCAGTAAAAGTAGTTTGGGATGATTGGACAAAGAATTCCGCATTTCCTGGCTGTGTTACTAAATAATTGGTAGAAAAGTAAAAATAATGTGTGTTTTTAGTAACCATTGGTTGATTTACCTTTAAAAAGGCCATGTAATCTTGATAATGTGGCTTTCTCCTGCATTTTCTGCTTTGTGCTGTGTCTGGGTCACGCTAATGACTCTTTATCTCTGATAAGACTTAATAAACAACTATCAAGAAGCAGCGAAGGCTGAGAGTCCCGTTTGTCTCTGGAACTCCTGGCAAGGACTTTAAAAACTCTCCCCCATCAGGAGAGGTTGGATTACGGCACAATCAGTGTCATAAGAGGAACACAACAAATCTGAAATAGCTTAGGGAAGACTGTAGTGGTTACTTTTTTTTTCTTTTTCTGAAGGAAAACATTAGAACTTGCTTATTGTCAGGCTAAAACCCAAAAGATGTACTTTGTGGAGAATCTTGATTGGATCAACCTTGCTGCAATATTTAACTTATTTGAAACCGAGAAGATGAGAATAGAGTACTTAATCACAGAAGAAAAGCTGCAGCCATTGACCAGGGAAGTTATAGCTACATTGTCTCTCTGTATTCCCCATTAGTAACCACTTCTGACCATAATATCACCCTGTACCCAGGAGTTGTTACTCTTTACGTTGTACCTTGCACAGTGAATTCCCAACCAAATGCCAAACATTATTTTTTAAAGACCTACAAAAAGAGAGACCAAATGACAGGTATGATTGAAGAAAAATTCAGGGGCCTTTTGCTTTTAAAATTGAAGTGTTGGATTTTTTTTTCTTTTCTTTGGAAAACAGAAGAATAATGCAAATTCTGAAAAAGCTGTCAAGAGAGCATCCAGAGGCCAAAATGCTTCACATGCTTATGAGTATATAACGATCCTTCTTTCCAAGGACTTGAGACTGAGCCCTGAAGCTATAACACTTTGCACAGTGTCTTTTTTATTTTTTTTTTTTAATATTATTCTGTCTCTTTTATTAGTGATAGCTGCAGGCAAGATTTGTTTTCCCTCACTCATTTGGTTCAGTTTTGTCACATGTCATGGTTAGCTTCTTTAATGGAGTGTTTGCAGATGAGGTTGTAAAAATCATTAGCCACGGTCGGCAGATGCTAGGTACTGCTAGGATGCTGTTCCAATCACTCCTTTTCTTTAATTAAAATTCTAAATAAATCATGAGGTTTTGCAAACACAAGCCGACAGTACTTGCATAAGATGAAAGCTGTGCTAACTGCTGGCAGTCTTGATGAAGTTCTTTAGCCTCTATTTCTTCCATGTTTTGTTTTGCTGTTTTTTGGTGGTTTATTTTTTTTTTTCCCTTGGCCATCACACAAAATCCCCATATGCACTTCTTCAGTGCTTAAAAATCATTATTGCTGGAGATCAATACCAAGAAAACATCTGCGGCTCTTCTTGGAGCACAAACAGATTTACTCAGGGTTTGTTTTATTTTGTTTTGGTTTTTTACAATAAATGCAACTAAAACTTCATGTAAAGAGCAAAGGAGATATTCTGTATTCAGTAGCCTATTGATTTTTTACGATATTCTTGTAAACATAGGTGTGACAGCATTAAATATTCACGGTTGAAGAATATTTATTTGCCATGAAACCTGAATAAATTGAATATTTTGCTCCTTGTTTCTATGGGAACAAGTTCTATTGAATAAACATTCTTTGAATAATATTTTATTATTTCTAATTACATTAATTATAATTCAATATTTCACACTAAAATAATTTCAATAGTAATAAGAGATTTTGATACTAGTGAAAACTCAAAAAAAAATAGCTGGTTGAGTTTAAAGTAATTTATACTGCCTGTAATTTTTAGTTTTCATTGTCATGAGAGCTAATTACTAGTTACTAGACCTGAGTGTTTGCATTTGAAATTTTAATGGAGTGATGTTTTGTTGTGGTATTAAGAAAAGATGTAAAGTAACCATGATGAAAAGACCAAAAGTTGTAGAAAAACAATTTTACTGAAGCAATCAGTCACTAGGGAGCTTTTCTTGGCCACAAACTCCCTGCGTTTTGCTGTTTTCTATATTACCATTATCTTTCTTTCTTCTTTTGCTAAAGTAGCTGACAAACATCCCAAATATGAGTTTTAATACAAGTTAAAAGAAGACAGGTATTGCAGCCAAGTCTGTTGGTTATCGTCTTATGTCTACATAAAATCAATGGAGGCCCTCACAGGACGTCTCAGGATGATCAACATGAAGAAATGGGGTCCAAAACAACACTATGATGGGAATAGTAAAATTATTTTGAAGTGAATACAACAGTGTTAAGTCAAAAATAAATTTGGATTAAACTCAGTCTAACCAATATGAAGAAGAGCAAAACCAACAAGAACAACAAAAGCAATCCAAAACAAAACAAGAGAAAAGCATTTAAGTGAAGGCATGCCTAAGCAACATTATGGAGGAATTAAATATAAAAGGTTAACTGGTCTTTGTTTTTCTGTCTGTTACTACATTGCTGCTGGCCATCATATTGGTTTTGTCATCACACCTAACTGCTCATATACAAAACATCAAAAGTCAGGAATTTTTTTTTTTTTTTAAATGAAAATCTGTTGTAGACCCACTCAGTATTACCAGCCTTTTCTTAATTATACTGTGGCAATGTCAAAATCTCTTCCTCTTAAATTCCTTTTCATATCAAAAAGTCACATAAATCATGACTTCAACATAAATTAGAGATTAAGTGATGAGTCAGAAAGAGAATCAAATTCCAGGCACAATATGCAACCATTTTATTAAAATAGCAAAGGGAAATCTGAAAATTATGTGAAAAGAACAGTGTGTTATTACTTTATCAAAGGCAACTATTTAAGCATTCTCATGACTGCATTTATTTAGAAAACACTGAGCAGCAAAGTTCTGTTCACAGCATCATAGAAGAGTTTGGGTTGGAAGGGACATTGAAAGGTCACCTAATCCAGCCTCCCTGCAATGAGCAGGGACACCTTCAACAAGATCACGTTTCTCAGAGCCCTCTCCAACCTGACCTTGAATATTTCCTTTCATGCTCTCCAGAGGTAAGACTCATGATCATAGAAATAGAAATTTACTTTCAGATTTTTCATCTGCCACCACTCAAATAAACCTGTCACAATTGATCATCTACACTGAAAATATTTCACTAAGTTTTAAAAAGCCATTGCAGAGTTTTTCATTTAACAGCTGGAATATCTAATTAATTTGAATGATGGTTTTATAACTGCAGTGTGCTAAAGGATCAGAAATCATTTTTATTTCTTACTAAAAGGAATTATTCACCATCCATAAATATTTAAAATATACATACTTGAAAATGCAATATGCTGCATTTGGCAACATGTTGTGTAAACATGATTAGTCCAGAGAGAAAAAAATCTCAATATGATCTTCTTTGTTCTGCTGTATTGTTTCTTGTGATCTTCAATACAGTCTGAAACGGCAGGATTTTTTTTACTGTAGAAAGACAACAATTCTTTTTCAATATAGCCCGGTGTTTGAATATTACAGAGGAAGTAGCACTGCTTTTAATACAGACTTGTCCACTTTTTATCCCAGAAATAAGTGATAAAAAGATTTTTTTATGCCATTTTGTAGAACTGGCATATTTAATTCAATCAGGGTATTAGAAGTTGCATGTGCAATTTGTTCCAGGACCATGTAACTAAAGCAGCTACTACTGAGAAATAACTGCTTCAGAGAAAAGCTTCCTGCAGTAAATCCTAATGTACAGAAATTATTCTAAAAATCAAGTTTTAGCTTCAGTGAAGTTTGTAACTGAAGAGGATGCTCAAAAGGAGAAAAGTCACTTAAGGCATTCATTTTGAAACAATTGAATGAGGCACTTGTCACCACAGCAGGAAACAGAAAAGCACTTAAAGCTTGTACAAGTAATTTATTTTAGCAATCATCTCAGAATTTATACAGGAAACAAAATGCAAAGGAAATAACTAATGAGAGTTCATTAATCTAAACTCCAACAGTCACTAATTTATAGGAATGGGATATGTATTAAAAATTTCCACAATGCAAACAATATAAAATGAAATGTTTCAGATGAGGGTTTTAAAGCCAGGTAAAAATAACTTATGCAGGCACCTTAGCTAAGGTGAAAACTTCAGGAACTAAAACCAAGGACGCCAGAAAATGCATATGCCCAAGAATTCAAAGTATGTGTTTTGTCACTGCTTTGACTGAAGCAGTCTTTCAGCTGAGGACTTTACTAAATAACTCGCCATTATTTCAGAAGTTCCAGAGGTTTTAGAAAATGCTCGGTGCACTTTCCATACTTAAAAGCAAAAGACCCTCTTTCTGGTAACTACCAATTGCTAAATTTATCTTCTGTCTAGTAAAATGCAAGCACAACTAAATGAGAATGCTACATAATATTTTAGAAAGTTGTAATAAGGAATAGGACTACAGGAAAAGCAGCAAGAATAATACGATTCTCAACAGGAATTCATTTGAAAGAAACAGTAGGGGACTAAGTGGAAACAGACAAGCAGTAAAGTAAGTGGTCAAATGAAGAGTAGGTAGTTACAGAGGAAGCAGGCAGTGAAAGATAGGAAGCACTGAAATAAGGAGTAGAGGGACAAACTGACAATGGGTAGGAAATGATATATGCATTTGCTCCTCAGTAGAGTTCTGCTGTTACGGTTCTGAAAACAGAACTTGAAAAACATACAGAATTCTTCAGTCTGCACTTTTGACCTGGACAGCAATATTGAGAAACTGGATAAGAAATCAGAGACTAAATTCTTTATTTCCAGGGAGCAGAACAAAGTCGTCCATTGCAGCAGGAACAAATGGCAAGGACCACAACCCCAGAGTTTACCATGTTCCTGGGTTCCACTTCAAGAGAAGCTAAGCAGAGTGCATCCTCATTAGAGTGCATTCTCATTTCAGACTGTGGCGACACTTTTAAAGCAAACTTCTTGGTCTTCCACTGTGCTTCATTTCATACTGAAATTGGTCATGTACTGCACACACTGGTTGCCTTCTGGATGAAACCAGAATATATAGGAGGTCCAGAGCCCCCCTAACAAGTCTTACCAGTTAATAGATCTGTGGGTGTGAAGCAAAAGCTCTTGACCTACATGTAAGTTGGATGTCGTATCTGCAGTGTCAATAGTTTGGACCTTCAGTTGCTCTTCCACAGTTCTGATCTACCAGCTTACATAGATATTGCCACAGACACACTTGCAGAAACACAACCTGCAATCTAGTGTCACACATGCCTCCTATGCCTTTAAAAGTTAGGAAAATTTTCCTTGATTTTGTCTGCTTTTGCTTCCCTCTCTTGACTTCACAAACCCTCCAGATTGTAACTTGTTTACAATTCAAACATCATTGGTTTCAGTGGGTCACATATTTTGAAAAACAAAAAGAAAATTCTTTTTGAAACTGCTGCTTGAAAACTGAAAAACTGTTTTTAAAAGTAGGGTAGTGCTGGAACATTTGACAATAAGAGCCTTCATAGCAGACTCAAGAACATCTGACTGTTAAGAGTGTATCTCTTACTAATTTGTATTCACTATTATATCTCATATTAAGAGAATATATTTAAATTGACAACATCATCACGTAGCCATACTTATTAAAGACACAACAACTGTATAAAATAAACTCCAAATGTGAATGTTTTCAGTAAGATTAGTTCATTTCTTTGTCAAGAATAATCAGATAAATATTAGAAATAGGAACAGTTTTACCAAATATTTTGAAGAATATTTTAAAAGTAAAATTTCTAAGAAAAGACGAAAGTATTTCAAACTTTGTCATAATTTTTCAAGAACAATGCCCAAAATGATAAATTTCTGTATTTCATAGATGGATAGCTAGAATTATCAGAAATTTCATATTCACTATACTAGTACCTATTCATACTTCACTGGGCATAAGTACTGAGATAAAGAAATAGAGAAAAAGATACAAAAAAGAATTAAGGTTGTAGTGCAAAAATATTTTTTCAACAGACAATAAAAATAATTCTGGTTTTGCAGTCCCCTCTGTCAGGACCAAGGCAGACAGAGGTCAACAGAGATAGACAAAATCTTACATGGTTCTGAAGACTGTAAAATAATGGCTAAACATAACTAAATATCACATTAGGCATCTCAGGAAAATTATACCATTTCTGATATACCTTTTTTTTTTACATATTTAAAAATTTAACTGGAGGCGTTAGGAACTTTTTCCCCATCTCATCCCAAACAGCCAATTTTAATTTTGTGCTCAAGCTACACACCACTCAGAGAGTTCCCCTGTGATATAAGGTGTGTTAAAGTGACTTAAGTAGTCACTTATTTAAACTCAGGACCATGGCAAAATTATTTAATTTTAAAGATAAACGAATAATTTTTTATAGAATCTAGTAAGATTCACTGGATGGCAACACCTGATCTATTAAAAAAACAACAAATAATTAATTTGATACTCAGTAGTGGCTTTCAGTTGCTACTGTTTGTGAGTCACTGACATGGCCAACAATTTTAACTATCATTACTTACTTAAAAACTAAATAAAAGCCAAAAGGAATTTCTCATTTTTATTTTACTGAAAAGCACTATTTCAGAATCAATTTAGGAAGTTAAAAGTAGACAGCAAAACTAAATGACAGACAAAAAATGTGATATTAATAAAACAAGAGAAGCTTTTTATTCTTTGTTTTGTGGTATCTTTTCAGCTCTCTACCAGAGTATGACCAAGTGACTGGAAAAAGCTACATACAATTATTCATTGTTTTCCCCATCATAAACAGAAAAACATTTTAATCTATTATTTTTTTCCTGTCAAGATCCTACTACACAAAATTTCTCTGCATAAGCAAACATGCAGTTGATGGCACCTTCCCAGAATCCAGTTGTGGTATATTTTTGGAGTACATATTTCTGTTAGCATAAATACATTTTTGAGAAGATATTGAAATACCATTTTAACAGTCCTCTCCAAAACAATATATTAAAGACAGATTTTATTAACATTTAAAAACCTGTGAAAGAAAAACTCTAGGTTTAAAAGCCCACAGGTCTGGGAAATTAAAGTCTGCACAAGAAATCATTCTCACGGCTTGCTACAGTTTTCTGCACACTCTGGAAGATAGATTCTCACTTATTGTCTTCCCATTTTTCCTGATGCTAAATGAAGATATTGACTTCTCAAAGTGTTGCTGGAAAGTTTAACTCATCTTATGAAATACTTTGTAGGGTTATTCTAATGCAAAGAATCTAAATTAAATATAAGGTTTCTCTCTCTCACACACACACGCACACAAAAGCAGTTCATCATATTTTTCATTAGATACAGTTGGATCTGGCTGTTTCTTGATGAAATCACAAGAACGATTTTGCTTTAGGGTAATTTGAGTTTAAACAGCATATGACAAGTATTAGAAATTATCCTCTGCATTTTCCCCTCTCATTATGTTTCACCACCATTTTCCTGCATTGATAAGAGTGTTTGGTCAATTTTTTTCACTTTGGTCTAACAGCTAAAAACCTGATTTCAGTTTGTAAAGCTTGTTTATAAAAATTTCATGAGCCATACACCATCATAAGTTTTACCATTTTTGCCATCAACATCAAGTGGAAAAGAGACAGATAAAGGATATGCATATAGGAAAAGCAGTTTCACTAATAAATGTGAAAAACAAATATTTCATCAATTTACATGTCTCCATGTCTCACTTTTAAAAGTCTTGTTTTATAAATAATATCAGCTTGCCTATCAAAAAACTGGGCACAGCAAGATGTATCAAACTAGTGCCTGTCTTAATGGGAATCTTATATCTGTATTTCAGCTAGAATCCTGCAGTGAAAAATGAAAACAACATTAATAAATGCACACTGATAAATCTTATTGACTTCTCTCAGATTACACTGAAGTATGACTTTTTCTACCATTTTTTACGCCCCACCCTGTTGTATGCTGTGGGAAGAGAGTGCAACATCAAGGCCTGAGGCAAGCAGAAAAGAGAGACTTCTCTGGTGTACAAGCCTATGCAGAGTTTGATGGTTTATGCCAAAAGAAATTAAATTTCTTCAGATTCACACACTTGTTCCAATCTGATGTTACTAAAGAAGGCCTGTGGAAGTATCATACTGCTGGAATACATTTAGGTTTTTTAGAAAAGATTTCAGATAAGTTTTGTTTCCATAACTGTAAAAAATGCTCTTTGACTCAAGGTCAATGCAAAGAAGAGATTACACTTAGGAGAGTGCATTAGTCTCACCATGTTCCCGATCAACATAAAGGAATTTTCTGTAATTTCAATGAATTTCTGCACTCTATTTGCTCCCAAATGCTGAAAAACTTGAGCAGTGGGAACCCTGGTACTTTCTATTGGTCTGAATAATGTAAGCACCTATACTAAAGTATAACCCACTGGATATATCTGCCCTGTCTCACAGGCATACCTTATGATCTGTCAGACAGATCAGGCTTCCAATGACATTTTTTGCAGTCAGTTCTTTGCACCAATCCAGACTCAATCATGTAGAATTCAACTCAAAGAGAAGATATCAGATATATATATATGCAGACAAGAACTTATGTAGGCCCAAGTGCCAAGTGCCCTTTGCAGTCAATGGAGATTTGACCAATTGTCAAGGAAACCTGTGAACTTTATCTCACCAGACAGCTTCTGCCTACCTTGAATCACAGAATTATAGAATACTTTGGGTTGGAAAAGAATATATTAAAGATTATCCAGTGCAACCCCCTGCCATGGGCAGCAACATTATTCAATAGATCATGTTGTTCAAAGCCCTTGTGCAACCTCACTTTGAACTCTTCCAGTGAAGGGGCATACACAGCTTTGCTAGGAGACCTGTTCCAGTGTTCCAACACCATAAAAAATGTCTTCCTTTTATTCAGTCTAAATACACCATTTTTCAGTTTAAAAGCATTTTGTCTTGTCATTAACAGGCCCTGGTAAAAACTCTTTCCAAATCTTCCATAGAAGCTCCCTTTACATAATGAAAGGCCAAAAAATAATCTCCCCGGAGCCTCTCTTCTTCAGTCTGAACAACCCCAACTCTCTCAGCCTGTCTACATAGGAGAGGTGCTCCAGCCCTTTGATCATCTTTGTGGCCTCCTCTGGACTTGCTCCAAACATGTCCAAGTCCTTCTTATGTTGGGTACCCTAGAGCTGGTTCCAGTAGTCCAGGTGGAGTCCCACACAAGCAGAGTAGAGGTGAAAAATCACATAACTCAACCTACACATTTCTTTTTATGCAGCTTTTGCATCTGGTTGATGTCCATTATTCTACAAACAAGCGCTCCACTGGCTGTAGTTAGTCTGGGCACCTTGCTTATGCAAAGACACCTCTGTTTAGTAATTTGAACCTCTAACTGAATCATATTTTGTAGACACCTAATGTCAGGTGTCACCTAATGCCTGATCTGGCTTCTCGTGCAGAAAGGCACAGAACCTGGATTATATCTGCCAGTCTTATGCGGATGTCTCATCTGGCCCAGGGCATTTCAATATACCAACCAGACAAGGACCACAGTATCAACTTAGTGTGCATGAATTTGATTATCAGCCTCCTTGCAAAAAATGGAAACACAGCTAATATCCCTGAAGACACCTTTCCCCTGAATTGCACTGTCACAAATATCAGAATGTCATACAGTGTAAATTAATATCTTTGATGTGCTTGCCGTCCTTTGACATGATACATCTTAAAGGGTTACAAAAGAAATAAGGACTAAGTATTTTTATGCTCAATGTACAAAGGTTTCAAGATTCCCCTATATATTCCTATAATGAGTGAGAGTAAGTCATCACACTTCTGTGAAATAATTAAAATTAATTCCCTTTAATGTATTGTGTCAGACTTATTGTGTGGAACAAACATGACACTGCTAATGGAATGTGTTACGAAGAACTGAAATGTTGTCACATAATAGTAGGAAAGTTTTCTGAGTTATTTTATATTTAGATAGATAGATAGATAGATAGATAGATAAACAGATAAATGGGTGATAGGGAAATAAACAAAAAATTTGGTTTACGTATGAGCCTGAGAGGTTAGCACATTTCCTTGCACAATTCTGTCCCTTAATACATGCCCCAGATGCATAAATCCACACAAAAAGAACACAGAACATTGCCCTGTGTACATTAACTTCGATATTTTAATCTTGCTCTTGGCCACTCAAAACTAAAATGTGTATATATATATATAAATATATGTATACACTTAACATTTACTGAAGTGACTTCTGATAAGTCAGGTCATGAAAGGGTAATTTTAGATATGATAATCTATAGCCTTCAATTCAAGTGGTTATGATGATAACTGGAATGTATTTAATTAACTATCAATGTATTAATGTATTTATTACAAAGTTTAACGTTTTTGTAAAGTTCAAGATTATTTAATGATTGAAAACACATGTGCCTGTAACTCACAGTACACAGCATTCAAATACACTACTATTCAAAGCAAAATCTAATTAGCTATAACCCAAGATTTTATTTTCTTTGGGATCTTGTAGAAAGTTAACTTGGTAAGAAGTCTTAAACTTAAGAGCTTTATAAGTTAAAGAACATATTAAGGTCTAGGGTGAAAGAAAGGAACACATAAATAAAAGTAAAATCAGGAGAAGGATTCATGAATCGCTTATTTATCTAGGTTTACATTTTCTTTGAGAGTTAAAAGATTTAAAAGGATACAGAAAATAGGTTCACAGTAATACAAACAGGTCTGGGCCATGTAGATTTCTCCATTTCTCCCTCTCTCACATTTTTTTTTTTAAAGTCAGCGTAGCAATAATGCAATTAAAACCCTGTCTGGCCTTTCAGTCAGTCAGCTCCCTGTCAGGGATGCCAAAGCACTGAAATGGTGCTAGTGTGTCATGGGATCCATGCTCAGAGCTTTATTTTCTCCCAGATGTAGGCCCATCCTGTTGAACTGACCCTGCCCATCACCCAGCATGATGATGCCAAAACAGGTAGCAGCCAGGAGCAGCAGGGACAGCAGTCTGTCACCATGCTGATCTAGCCCTGATTTATGCCAGTTTCCATCAGCATAAACCAACAAACTCCCCATTTGGCCCAGGGAGAGACAAGGAAACAGGAACACAATAGAAGAGCAGGAGGACTGAGACTGTTCTGGTAAAATTTATATTTCAGCTTGAGAGCTACTTTTAAGCCCCTGTGTCCACTCGCATTTTTTGTGCATTTGAGTTGCCAAAATTTTACCTGTGGAAAGCAAAGAAAATCTTTAACACACAGCTTCTACCTGGACTGTTATTTGTATAAAGTATGTATGCTCTACAAACCAAGAAGAGACCAGTTCCTGGAAAGTGGTGTTCAAAGCTTTACACAATCCCTTAGCTACTGTCACACCACCGAGTCACCACAGAAATTACCTGTCTGTTCTAGTTTCTCTTTTGCCTTTTACTGCTGAACCTCCATCAGCTGAACTTGCTGTTTGTAGAATCCTAATGTGAATCCAGTCTATGAAAAGAGTGTTTGCCCTACACACTCAGGACAGTAGTATTGTGTGGATATAAATGAGGCTGTCCAGGTCAGGGAGCTCATCAACAGATCTTAGAGAATCTCTTTTAGGACTTTGAGTTTTCACACTGATTTTCATAACATTTGTTTTAGGCCTTGTGCATTTTAAGACCTACTTGTCTCGTTGTTCTGATTAGAAAGTTTGTTGTTGCGTTTCACATTGTCAGCACATTCAGGAAGCAAGTGTCATTCGTATTCATGTAAGTCTAGTGAGACCAACACAAGTAATCCATCCTTGACATCCTTTGTTTGTTAATAATGCTTCTAAATGACCTGGTTTATTTTACAAGGACATAAACATATTTCTGTTGTCTGCCAAGGAAACACTTTATTCATGCCACAAAAGGGTTTCAAATAGTCTATCAGGCTTAGGACAAGTGGCAGCTGCCATTCATCTCTTTTTTTCCTTTTCTTTTATACACAAATTGAACAATGAAAGAATAAATGTGGTGAAATTAAGCTAATCTGAGTCTGAGGTCAATAGCATTGTGGATTCTATCCATTTTGCAAAATGGGATCAGGAGATTTTTTTTTAAAGGACACTTTTTAACTCTGAACTGGCCCAGCTAATAGCAAGTGACCTCTGCTTTATGCTGCAGATGCAAGCATGAATAGAATGATGAAAAGTTCTTTCAAATGGATGTGCTTTAAAGAAAGGGACACTTTCTGTGTACAGCCTCCTTTATTGGCCTCTTTAGTGCTTCAAATCTGACACCAGAACATTTCCAGACCAGTTAGTCACTCAGGCACATGTCAGGAGTAATTTGGAGTTATATTTCCCATGATTCTGGAGAAGATTCATTCCCCAGTACTCAACAGTGAATCAAAGTTTTATGCTGTTATTTTATATTATCCTTCATTTTTAGTTTGTAGGATTGTTTGGGGACATCTGGGCTGAGTTCTTTCCTCCAAAGACTCTTTTGTATCAAATGGAGATCTCTTAAAACACATTGAAAATGACCTATGCCTCCATTTGCTTGCATAGTTGTGGGGACAGAAGAAGAAATGAAATTCTGTATTTATGTTTTATTGGTAATATTGTAGCTGGAAAAAATTTTAAGCAGAGGCTTTCTGGTTTAGAAAACCTCTGTTTTATTCTCTTTTTGTTTGTTTTTTTAGATTACTGCACCTGACTTTCAATATATTTTTCCTTGTTGGCAATTCTACTATTAGTTTCACTTTAAGTGTTTTTTATTTTCCATTAAGTTAAAAACAATGTCTAGGTCTGTCTTCTTCTGTTCATAATAGCTTTCAACATTGTGCTGATGAACAATTTCTCTCTTCTACCCAAACCATTCCTAGACATATTGCCAAATACATAGCTGAGGATTTCTCCAAATACATATCTGAGGATTTCTCACATATTTTCCTCTCTTTACAGAAATGAAATCCTGTGAACATGATGGAAAAGCTGTCTAGACTGAAGGCTCAAACTCCTTCCTACTTTGATGGTAAAGGATACATTTGGAAATCAGCATTTTTTGAAAGTGCTTTTTAAAAGAAAATTTCATGACACAGCACACAAGTCATGGCTATTTTCTATATTGGTTTCTCTGATGTACAGATGCCCAAAAGAATGAAACTAATTGCTTACTTGGTTCCTGAATGCTTATGAATCTGTGTTAAACCACAGTTCTCACCAAGCTGGTCATCCCTACTATTATATTCACAAATTCTTTACATGCCAGTGGTGTTCTTTAGTTTATGATTGTGCATCCCATGACACTTAGGGAGACTGATAGACAGGTCAGGTAGAAACTTAGGAAATTGTCTTTTTCTTATTGTGTATTTTAAAAGCAAAATACAGGACATTGATCAGATTCACATATTGCATATGGATTTTTCAATAGTTTTGGTCTAGGATAGCTTTGAGACCCTCTAATGCATTCTATTCTTACAATTAGAGAACTCCAAGGTAGTTTATTAGCTCCTGGCCCTTGGCTCAGCACATTTGTGCCCACTCTTGATCATATATATCCCAGTTAAGGCCATGCACAAGCACTCAGCTTCATTTTGTCAGTTAGGAGACTATAGGACAGCTAATTAAATAAGTGTCCTTAGCTTATTATGTCTTTATCAGGCATTCTTAAAATAACAGACTGTTTGTTCCTCAGGTTTCTAGTAAAAAAAAATCAGTCCCGGGGGCTATTGAATAAAACACAGGCCTCAACCTACACTTTCTACAGCAAACCTCTTCAGCCTGTAGACTGTAGCCAGCAGCCTGGATGAGATTTTTTCAAAAAAATAGGTTTTCACTGTAATTTGAAAAAAATTTAAGATTTTAAATGAAAAAAAGTTAAGATTTCTTGTTTACAGAAATGCATCTTGTTTGTTGAGAATTATTCCCAGGAGCAAGATGGGCTCCTCATATACTGGTTGTAACCTCAGAGATAAATTGTGTACAAAAAGTTCCATGTAAGTTTTGGACCCTTTCTCCACTGACTGCCCTATCCATTGAAACAGCTGATTATACCCTTTCTTGTAGCATCCACCACACCAAAGTTCTAAGAAATGGAAGAACATGAAAATATTTCTCACTTCCCTCTTTCAATATTTCAAGTAAGCATGCTTAAAAAACTTATACCATGCATAAATCTAGAAGTAATATAGTAATCTAATTTTTCTTACAATGATGCCTCAGGCAAATCAGCTGTGGCAAGGAAGGGAAGGTATTAAAGCTCTATAAAATTCCCTTGTTTACTTAGATTCTCTATTTTCTTAAACTACTACTTCTACCAAGGGATTCAAAGTCCTAGTGCTGTTCAGTTCTTCTACCAAACACTGAGAAGAAATGTTTAATGATGCTTATTAGATCAATTCTGACAAATAACTCAGTAGTTTCACACCAAGTAATTTTACTTTTAACAAAAATATACTAAAAATAGCATATAAGAAAGTTGCAGAAAATATTAGTCATTTAGCTCTTTTCATGGACCCTTCTCACCCACTGAAGAAGTTTTTGTTTGCACTTTCAACAGAAAGTATGATGAAATTAATCTCTGACTTAGGAATCCCTGTCAAAATTCATCTGAATGGCTAGCTACTACCCTTTCTGTTCCTCGGTAGTTTCAGAGAAGTGTCTTTAAAGCTCACGTACTCACTATCAGTAATTTTGATGCTGTACACACCACATCCAGAACTAAAAACACATTAGCCATGCTATGACTATCCCATTGATAGAAGGTTAATGCTCATTCTTCTATTGTTAGGATCTCTCTGCATCGTTCAGTGTTACCATCATGAGGCAGAAGTGTGCCGTCTAAGGAGGTACTTCATACTTTGTACAGCATTCTTCTCCTTTAGCTTTCATAGCCTGGGAAACCATATACTTCTATTTTGTTTGTGGCTGCTTGGATAAGAATGACACCTGACTCTTCCAAAGCAACACACCTCTTGAGAGAAAGCAAGAAATTAAAATTTTAGACAACTCACACACAAAGATTCAGAAAGATTATTCATCTTTCACTATTTAGAAAACTGATTAGACATTACAGACTCAAATTTGAATATGTTTGCCAATGATACACAGTTCTGTTTGCCCTTCACATCATACAGGTATATTACCCTCACTAAATTAACCTACTTTTTGATGGAGATGAGCTCATGAATGAAGAACAACTGTTTGAAAATTAATCAGACCAAAATTAAGATTACACGATGAGGTAGGGAAAACACTTTGCAAATAGGCGTGTTCTCATCTATTTGATAAAGTGTAATCATGACTAGCCCATTCTTAACACAGGTTACTTGAGAATTCTTTTTCTTCACTGCTAGGAACTTTTCATGATACAGTAATATACAGGGAGAAGTAATTAATTTTGACTAGGACACTTGGTAATCATTTGCCTTAAATAACCTGACCCTATGTCTCCTGGACGTGCTTAGAAAGATTTCAACAACATAGTCTTGGACATAGAACTCCAGAAACTACAGCCAAGTCTGAAATCCAGCAGAGAACTTTGTAACTTACTGTAGGGACCTTAAGCTCACTCAACTTTGCCTTCTAGTCTCCCTGCAGAAATTTTCATAATGATAAAGATCTTGGGTCACCTTTCAGGTTGGGCTTCCCTTAAAAAACCTGATCAACCAGAAAACTGATTTTTCTTTAAAAACACTCTGTTTAACAAGCAAAATGCTGCTTCTTGCCAGGTGAATTAAGGTTCTTGGTTGGACAAAACATTGGCTGGACCTCATCCAATACTGCTGAAAACACTCTCGGAAGACCTAAGAACCAATACAAGCCCTTAGACTCTTAAGGTTATCCTCTGCTAACCTCATCCTCTGTCTTCATAACCAGCTTTCTTGACCTTCACTCCTCTAATAAATACCTAGTAGAACATATGCAAATGTAAGAAATATTTTTGCTTTTTTCATCTTCAGACAATTTTCCACTTGGACAAGGCAGAGAGAAAGAAGACAATAACCTGAAAAAATTATAATCTCTAAATGATTCATTTTTCAGAGTATTAATGGTGGTTTTATATGAAATAAGGATTCTTTGTCCTGCACACTTGAAATAACCCATAGGGTAATGACAGAATTGACTGACCTGAAAGAATAGGTTTTTTTTGTTGATCGTTCAAACATACCAGATGTATCAAAGTTTGACTATGCAATTAGTGTTGTTTCTGCCCTGGAGGATTCATGGTGTTTTACAAAAACCTAATATTTAACCTCTAAATTATGGAAGCAGCCTCTGATTTCTATCAAGATGAAGTAGGAAGCAGACTACTCATATCTTTTATATTTTTGCTCAGATCATAAGGCTTGGTGTGAGTTTGTTACTCATTGTCAGCTTACAGGACTGAAACATTTTTACAGGCAAATGAGTCAATTATAACAGTTTTCAACGCAAAATTAATTAAATATGAATGTTATTGAGCAATATACTTTTCATGAACCCAAAAAATGAAACAATTGAGACTACTAGTAATGATCCAGCTCTAAAATAATTAAAACATGAGGCTGCTTGTATCTATTCATATGTTTTGAAATATCAATTTAAAAAAAAAAAAAAAAATCCAGTCCAGTAATTCCAAGGTCAATTAAAAACATGGAGTATTTTATTTGTGTCCAACCATAGCACATCTACTAAGTTGCTTTTAAACTTCTGCCTCTGAAGACAGCCAGTTCTATTGCCTGTGTACACTGGAGGCAGAGCAGAGCTTTGCTGCCTCTCTTGCTCAACATTCAGCACCAAAAGGTAGAAGAGATAGGACAGCGCATGTAAGACAATGCCAGCTTTCTTTAGGAAGCTGAGTTTTAACTGGCTGTGCTACAAAGGTGCAGCATTGTTAACTGAGGCTTCTTCTGACCTTCCTATGTTGAGCAGCAACCCACGTACCAGATACCATATGGCTTAAAACAAGAAAATTACAAGTGCTCTGTTTCCTTGTTATTGTTGATATTAAGAAACATATCCTTACTTTTAAAGCACAGATTCTATTGCAAGGCATAGAAATAACTCAAAATACGTATACATGATTTGCCATTATCATGAAACAAACTTCTCTAAGAAATCTAAAATCATCTCCACAACATAATGAAATACAAGCATAATATCTAGTTCAGATGTTGCATTAATCTTTCATCTTCAAGCTAAACTATAATCTCTATATCCAGGAAGGAGCATTTACCTTCTAAATGTATATTTGGTTCCTGAACTGGCCTGCTGAAGGGACTGTTCACACATGCATTTAATAAATTTTGTTTGGTTTTTAATGACCAGAAAAGAGAAAACCCAGCTAAGTGGATTTAGAATTTGCACGGCAACACAGAGAACTACAGTGATTTCATTCTGACTGACAGGCTCTGTATTACCCAGAAGACTGCTGAACGTAACTACTTCATCTCAGGAACTGCCTGCTGAGATATATCGTTTAACAAAACATTAAGCAGAAAGGAAAATAATTGTTCAGCATGAAAACTTCACAAATAGCTAAGACAAGTTCAGGACAGAATTTATTCATGGAATGAAAGCAGAAAGACATTAAGACTTACTAACTAATTGAATTTTTCTGCATTAAATAAAAATGGAAGATCTGGTTGCTGTTGTAGCTAAAGTAAAGAAATTGCTGTAGTTATATTCTCTCAGAAACTATTCTTGTTTATTGAAATGGAAGCTGAAGTTAGAAAACTCAAATATAAGTCTCAATTTCCTGTTAGAGGTATTGTATTTCTCAAAAAGATCAACTAGAAAGTAGTTCAGCCATTGTGCTACAGAGCAGATCGGTTTTCCCATTTCCAGAAATTACAGGGATAGAGGAGTTAGGACCACAGAAAAAATAGACGGTGGGAACAGAGGAAAAGGATTTGAAAGGTATAGAGAGAACATTATGTGACATTGCCTTGAAAAACAACCTTCAAGAAATTTGCTCATTGTCTAATTTTGCTCAATATTTTAGAATTTTGATTATTTCATTGCTATCATTCATTTCTTTAACAAAGAAGAATTAAGAAAACACAAAGAATTAAGAAAACACAAAACCGCTAAGTTAATCCATTCCAGAGATAAATGGAATAACACCTGGGAAGAATGAGGTGACCTTGAAACACAAAGAAACAGAATGTAATGGTAAAATAAAACACAGGATCCTGAACTGAAGAAATAACAGGAGTTTTCGGCATCAGCTAGAACTGAAGGAGAAGGAGAGAAGCACAGGTACCTTAGCTAATCATGGCAAGGCCATTAACCAGCAAAGAGAAGCAGCAACAAATAACAAGATTAAGAGGTATTTCAGTCAAGCTCTTTCTAGTTGAATTAGGAAAATGTAAATGTCATGTGATGCCCAACTTAAAATGCACTTTTCACAACGCATATTTAGGTACAAGAAAATCAGATGTAAAACAGATGTAAATAATAAGTACTGGTATGATCTGAACAATGACCAGCCCATCTTATGAGGTGAGTTTAGATGAAACAGACTTGTCTTCGATCAAGTAAAATGAAGACCAGGAGGAATTTGTTGTGTGTACATCTGGGGTAAATAAATGAGGAAAAAGAATGAAACATGCAATGGTATAGAAAACATGTAATGGTATGTAAAGTGTTATTAAGAGATCAGAAAAATTCTAGTTTCTAGTCTGTTGGGTAATGAAGATTGGAACAGCTTTGTTAGAGGCTTCTCATCAATCATATGCTTACCATCTTTCGGTTTTGATTAAATTAAATTCAATTGACTTGCACTACTATTATTAAATTATAGGAAACTGTGGGCTTATAAATATCAAGAAGTTAAATGGCCTGGTAAAACTTGGCTTGGTAGAATTCATTTCTTTCTTGTTTGTCGTTTGGTCAGGCTGGCTGAAGCAGAATTGCCTGAGTCCTTAGTGCTGCACCAGAATGTACCTCTGACCCTGCAGCCAGGTGATCTTCTCTAAGGCAAGCAATTTTTTTGCTATTTACATGAAATAAAATTGCTCGTAGCAAGTGTATTTTCATGTGCAACAATTCAAATGTGGTCTTCCACCTACAATTAGGAAAAACCTGAACATCCCAAAAAAATCAAATTGTGTGTAGAGAGCCAATGCAAAGCAGAGAGCCATTTATGGAGGCAGAGGAGCAAGCAAATGGGGAGCACAGCCGTGCTAGAGCATCAGGTCTGGTTTTCCTTCATATAAGGTCTCCCAGAGTGATGGAATGTGTATGGATGAACACTTCTTCACTGCACAGCTCAGAGGGATCAATGGACATTGGGCTACATGTATAGTGAGATCTGAACATCGCTATGACAAACATGCTGTGTATGGTAAATTCTCCTTGTTTCCTTAAATTAAGAGCTTTTCTCTTATATTAAAAGTGTGGTCTGTCCAAATTGGTTCCACTTACAACAGACATTACCTGAGAGATAGCTTTAAAGAAACATCCTTCCCACCCATATTTTCTCCATTTAGTCATAAAATATCATAGTCAGCTCTTAGCCATATCAATTAAGATATGATTTTTCTTAGCTATTTTGTCATCTTTATATCAGCACTTTCTATATTACTTCTTGCATTTTTATTATACTTCAATATTCTACTTTGTTATTACCAAAAAGCAAGTTGAGCAAACAACCTAAACTGTTATGACTTTATATTCTTTTTTACTTAGCACACGAGATCACTCATTCAGGTGACTGAAGTAACACAACAAGGCACAAACAGTCCAGGAAGGTCCTGTAAAGCATTGCCGACAACTTCCTGACAGAGGTAGTGGAGGATCCCACAGGGAATGTTGTGCTGGTTGACCTCATAGTGACAAATAGGGAAGGCCTTGTTAGAGATGTGAAGGTTGGGGGCCATCTTGTCTGCAGTGACCGTGAGATTGTGGAGTGCAGCATTGGGCAAGGAGAAACAGGGCAGGGAGTAAGATTGCAAACATGGACTTCAGGACAGCTAACTTTAGCCTCTTTAGGGATCTTCTTGGAAGGATCCCATAGGAACAGGTCCTGCAGGGAAGAGTGGTCTAAGAGAGCTGGTTGATAATCAAGGATCACTTCCTCCAGGCTCAAGAAATTGAGCAAAGGGGTAAGAAACCTGCATGGAATAAGTCACCAATGTCACCATTAGTGGTGACAGAAACAGAAGCAAAGCTGGAGCAGCAGTTATTGGAATGAATTCATTTTACTCATTTAGAACAGTGCACCTGTGATATGCAGAAGGAATTACAGCAGCTAGGCTTAAGACACAGCTTGTGAACATAATTCCCTATGAAAGGCATTATAAGACACAGCCTTTTGGCATGTCAGAGTTGTAGCAGAGAAGGTGCTTACCCCAAGAATGCTGGAAGGTTATTGCTGCTTTGTTGCACTTTCAGAAATAGAACAACCCCAAGAAGTATAAAAAAAGACTCTGGACAAAGGACATATTTACCTGCATTAAGTACTTCTAAGCATCTGCCAGGGCAGTATTATGTAAATGCAAAAATTGCAATTCATTATGAAGAATTTGCAACATCCTCATGATCCACCTGCAGACAATAGAAAAAAAAAAAGAATAGTGAAATAAAGTTTAAAGCAAGAAAACCTTGGAAAACCTTGAAAAACCTGAACATTTTCTTCTTCTTTTTTTTAACACTCTCTTAGCAGCAAATTCAGTATTCAGAGGAGGCATTCAGAAAGACCTTGTAAGAAGTAGAGCACAAGATCACATGCAGAACACCAAAACTGTATTTAGAGATATAATCATTGGCTGAGGAATTGCTAAATGGCAATACAGTATATCTGAACTTGTTACAGTGATGTGGAACACTGACAAACTAAATGGGGTTCAGTGAGCAGCCAACGAGCGTTATTCATTCATACAGCTGTTCGACTGCTGCACTCAGGCACCCATTTACAATCCTCACCTACAAAAGGGCATAAGTGAAAATTTTTATCCATCTTGAAATCATCTAGTGACACTTCATTGAAAAGATTCATTAAATTTAGATAGGTTAAAAAAATAAGGAGCAGATGCTCAAATAATCAGTCTTGCAGATGAACATCAATGTCATAGGATGTGCAAAAGCAGTTACTGGAGAAATCATACAAGAAACAGTATGTTTTGAAGCAAGTGAAAGTTTGATCTACTTCAATATCTTGAAAATTTTATTCATATGGACTTAGTGATAACATCATCTGAATTAAAAAATAGCTAAAAGACCATGACAAATAAGAATAGAAAAAAAAGGAATGCATCAATTTGTGATAGCTCAGCCTCAGTGCTCGCATAGATAAGATTATATCAGTATGTTAGACTGAGAGATAGAAATATTCAAACCATCAAAGGGAGATGCAGTTGGTAACAACGGAATATTTATACCAGTGCAACATTATTTGAACAAATCACTATCCTAGCCTGCTTTCTGAGTAGAGCCCAGATAATCTAGAACTACCCAAAACAGGTCCATCCACTTGATATGACACCTGTATCTGCATGAGAATCCCAGAAGGATATACTCTAGGGCACCTGAAACAGTCCTGACCTTGAACGGGGAGAATGCAAAACCCAGTTGCTTTAATCAGTCTTGCATCTTAATGAAATTCCTACATAATTTTGGCAATTGAGAAATACAATACATTGGTCATGAAAGGTTGCTGGTCAGAGGTCTTATGGAAAGGAGTAAAGTATTTGTAAGAAGCAAATAAGAAGAAATATTATTTAAGAAGCCTTAAATAAAAATTGCCTTTCCCTTTTTCTTCACTTTTTGATTGGATGAAAGTAAGGTTCCATATTTATACCTATATAGGCATTTGTTCTTTTGTATGGTAAATATGTAGAAAGCAAATAATATAACGATACAATATAAGAATAGTTTTACCATTTTTCAAAAATTTCATAATGCATCTCTTACATTTTCAATAGTGTTACTCTCTCGCAGTCTTCTATGGACCATGATAGTTTGTTAATGGAGATGAGCAAGCAGGATAGCTATTTAGATAAAATAGCTTTTCATAGTGTTGAGACCCCTTTGCTGACAAAGATTACATGCTATTAACTCAAAAATAGTAATTCTTCACCCATATAGGAAAATATCTTTCTAAAATGACCTTGTGTAATCAAATCAGTATCCACTGGAGTCTATTGTGTTGGTGACAGAACATTTCCAGAAATAGAACCTTCAGTGTCTTGATCTCTGTAGCCAGACTGATGCTACTGCTGCTAACACTGAATATCTCCTTATGAATGCAAATAGCCACAGTGGTGTACAGAAGACTACCCTCAGGAAAGAAGAACACTCCAAGAAAGGTCTGTTTAATACCTAGGGACAATATAGATTAGAAATCAAACTAAAAGGCAACATAGCTTAAAGTTTCCCAAATTGCCTGTTACTTCATTTGTTAAGTTTCAGATTCCTTTGTGTACCCATCCCAAAAACATCAGATATCCTTTCACAGGACAAATTTAGAGTGTTCTGCATGAACCTGCTCTGATAGGGCTGAGGACCCTCCAATGGAAATTCAGTGGCATTATAAAGACCCTGAGAGTCTCCATTGTACCTATTTCTCTCCTTTCTTTTTGAGGGGAAGAATGGTTAGTTTCCTGAGAAGGAGCTTTGTTGCTCCATTGCTTTTGTTTATAGCAAGCGTGAGGGCTCCCTCTGTCATCCAGCTAGGAAGACATACATCCAAAACTGATCTGCCCCATCTGAACAAAGGCTGGGATGAGCCACCATGTGAAAGTGTCACTCTTTTCTTTTGATTGCCAGCTACGATTTGGTGAAATACACAGCATCCATTATGTCTAGACTACTCAACGTCCACTGCCTGTAGAGGGGGTAACAAATTCATAGATACACTGAAGCTGCTGTAATTTTTGTGATGATTTGCTAATAAGAAAACACAAAAGATATTTCCTAACAGCAGTCAGAGTCCATATTTACTTCTGGAAAATTACTGTAAAACCTATTCACATAACCAAGAACAAATTAGATTCATTTGACTCAGCAACTTTGTACTTCTCCAAGAGGAAATGACAACACAAAAGAAAAAGAGAATTGTGATTCCCCAAAGTTATTTTAAAATAAATGTGTATAAATTTATACTTTTTTCAGCATTTTTCTCTCATGAGAAACATAGCTCCTAGCTGAGAGGAAAACTTTAAAAAGTTTTACATTTATTTTCAATTTAGATAAGCACACTGAATTTCAAAAAATCTTTACAAGAAATTATCCAGTCCTTTGAAGGCTGAATTTAGATCTCACTTATGCTGATTTGGCCTTGTATCATACCTACTGAATTCGGTAGGATTACTTCTCACTTAGGTTGGAATAAATGAGTTTCAGAACTTTGTGGTCTGAAAATGGGAGTAGATTTGATACAAGAACTGCTTGTCTTTCAAGACTCCCAACACTTCTGAACCCAGCTGGGAATTTCTCTAACAGCAACACATCTCAAGATATCTTGACACTTCCAGTGCTGGTCAGCTCCCCAGAACTCAAGGGCTATAAAAATGAAAAAGGAAAAAAATGCCTTGAAATCTTTCAGAACCTCAATAAAGTCTATATCACATCTGGAAATGGGGCCATTCTTGCAAAAACACCTCCAAACAAGAGGGAGTGAAGAGAGCTGTTTAAATTCCCAGTTGATTCTCTGTCCCTAATTCTATTCTTGTACTCAAGTTTCCCTACAGTTTATTGCTGAGTGCAAAATGATGTTTCATTTCAAGGCACATAGTGACTCAACGACCACAGTTTAGTTCCTTGCTTTCCAAAGTGCTTTTATGCAATGGAGAAATGAAAGGTACTAAAATAAAATCATGTTATATTCTTCAAATCTGTTCACTTGCATTATGTTGGGGACTTGATATAATGCATAAGACTACATAATGCCTAAGAGAGGACAGCAAGGAATTACCACTGTGCATCACAGAACTCTGAAGAAGCTCAGTTCGGCTATATTTCTCAGCAGAGATACAGTCATATTCTAGTCAAGTACTTTTGCAAAAGATAGAACATCAGCTCTTGATAATCAACCAAATTTTTACATACACCTTTGGCTTTCCAGCCAATTTTCTCTAGGAAACAGACAACGTTTACTGTTGAGCAATATATATTTTTCTTCACTGGCATTTTCAATGTAAAAGCAGCTTACTATAACTGCAGAAACAAAAGTAAAAGAAACTGTTTTCACCAAGTTTGTGTGACACTCGTGATTAACTAATTCAATTTTCATTGTCTCTCCTTGCATACTTTCCATCCTTTATGTCTATTACTAAACTATGAAATCTGGCCCAGACTTAAATGGTTCAGGATCCTGTTTGCAGAAGAAACCTCTATTGTATTGGTGAAAACAGCTTGAATAGAAACCTGTTCTCTTTTTCACATATTTGGAAACAACAATTACAGGTCTTTTTCCACTGCCTCAAATTGCATGTCTAAAGCTCTTCCAAGTCAAATTATGTTTTGCCTGTGCTTTTTATTCCCTGATGAAAATGTCCACCTCCTTCTTAAGGTTTTTCACTGAAGATCATCTGACCACATGGCCAGTCAGTTCAAGATTGGCTGGAAAAAAACTGTAGTAATGGTAATAATAATAAACAGCAAAAACAGTCACAATAATGTAGGTATCTAGGTGTTCCTACATGATAAGCCATAAAATGCCATACAATTGTGACAACATATTTTGTTTTAAACTTTCTGTCAGCTACAAAATTACTTGTAGCCAACTTAACTGTGGTATCACTGGAAAAAATGGAAAAAAATCTTTTCTACATAGTCTTTTTTAAGATATCATTTTATGGAAAGAAAAATTAATCTCCCAGCCTTCTGTCTATGTCTAGCAGAAAGCAAAAGAGAGACACTTTCAACCTACAGTAGGGAACCTATCATCCCTCATCCTCAGACACAAAATTCAGATGTTTAATCTAGTCTCTGGTTATAGTCTAGTCTCTGGATTGCAAGCTTTCCTATAAAACCAGGACAGTAAGAGAACTAATGTTACATAGGAAAAAGTAATACAATATATAATCACGTGCAGAAAAAGCTTTAAGAAAAATCACCATGGAACACACACTGGCACCATTACACACTTGTTCCCTAGTTAGATCTCTTTTGTCAGCACAAGTGTCGTGTCTTCTACTGCACAAAAAGGCTTTAAAGCCTGTTTGCCAAAACACTTCTCCATGAGCTTCACAGCAACAGATCTTTGTAAGCCTTTGACTCAGAAAGAAAACTGAAAAGATAACTAGTAAGTCAAAGACTCTAGAAAATGGAGTGGATTTCAACTCACAGAGCAGTCATTAGACTGACTGTCAGGCTAAAGAGTTGCATGGGTTTTTACTTACAAGACACAGATGCTGAAATCATCTCACTCAGAATTAAAATAAAATAAAATAAATTCTACCTTTCCAGTTCTAAGAAATTCACTTTCTTAGCCTCTTATCCAAGAGGACGGACAAAATCCCTAATTATTTTGAGGGCAGCAAAATAACTGCACTCAAGCACAAGAATTAAGTTGGCATAAAATTGTCATGAATATTTTGTATAAAAGGTCTTTGACTATGTTTCCTGTTATAACTGAGGAAAAATATTTAAATTTGTAACTTATCAAAACAGCTACTTGTTTTGGGTGGATGAGCAAGTGGAATTTTGCCTATATGTGTTAAAAAATCCATTTCCCTGCCCCAATCTTTTTCTGTTTTCCAGCCAAACAAAATAACAGAAAGGGTCCAGCTATTCCAATTGGCAAGTTCTGAGTGCTGACATCCCAAGAACTGGAGTAAACTCTCATGTTCCAATTATAATTTTAAGCCATTGACCTAAACCCAAACATCTGCAGATTAAAATGAAACCCCTGTTTAATCTCCTGGACCTTCACGGTGCAAAAATAATTTTGCTTCTGAAGCTAGATTGTGTTGGCATATTACTCAAGCCCCCCACTTCTCTGCTTCAGTTTTTCCACTAACTTTTCCATTTTCCCATTAAGAAGATATAACTGTGAAGTCATCTACGTCTACAGCTATTAATCATTTTTCCATGACCAATTCTCAATCTTCATCCTTCAGGTCTTGCCAGAGTGTTGTCACTCCTTATCTTTCATGCCAACTTCTCACTGCCTATGATAATTTCAAGTTCCTCTGCATCTTTTGCACAGATCCTGCCTGTATTTCATCTTGATTTTCATGCCATAACTCTCAAGTTGCACACCAGAAATTATCTTACAATACTGCTTCTTTGCCATGTGGCTCTAACATTTTATAAGCTTCACAGAGGTGTCAAAGCCTCTGGGAAGCAGATACAGCCAACAGCAATCTGCTGTAAGGACACCAGGAGGGTATGCGGGGTCATTGAAGAACAACTCCTTCCAGGCCTGAAGAGCAGTAACCCTTCAACAGCATTGAAAGCATTGAAAGCAATACATTAAAACAAGAAATACAGTTTCACTGCAAAGAAGAAAGGGATAATGAATGCAACAGACCTTCAGCCTCTTCCTTCCCCCAACTCAGACTTAGATATCCCTTTTGCTTTACTAGTAAATTCTCCTGCTCTCTTTGACAGCCCCTCTTTCTCCAAAACAGTTTGCATCCTATTCCTACTGTTGATACAGTCCAGGTCTAATGAATGTACTTTCTAGCAGTTCCAGTCCTTCATTTGTCTTGCCTTTCTGGAGGTGTGACCTTGTGAAAGGTTAGGTATTTCTCCCTCTATACTTGAGAGAAACAAAGTCTGCTGTGTATATTAGCGCAGCATTAGGACCATGGAAATGGGAATCAAACTCTGTGGGTCATTAATGCTTCTGCAATCAGAAAACACAATTAAACCAGGGGGAAGGAGAGGCCAAGGTAAAGCTGCATGGTTTTGAGGGGAGGAGGTTGTTTTATCACCTTATCTCAAGTTTTGTGTCCACTCTCCTTTTAAAGTAAAACCAACACTGCTACACCTATTTAAGCTTCACAGAACAGTGGTAGGGAAGGGTTTCACATTTATCTTGTTTCCATTGAGCAATGTTTGCTAAAGCCCCTCTGACTGTAAAACCTCAATGAGATGAGCTGCATGACTGCTTTGGTAGGCTAAACAATGGATGGATAAAGGAAGTCTCATGTCAACCACGAATTTAAACATAAACAAGAGTTAACAAGCAGGCTTGTACACAGAAAAATCACGTTATGACATAGATTTTCACTTAAGCCGTGACTGACAGGAGACGCCAGGTCACTCCCTGTCACAATGGGAGACTTCACACTCCAACCCAGAACAGTATTTCCCAATACCCTCTGGCAGTAAAACTGCAGTTTAAAGGGCAACAGATCCAAGGCTGCTTTCCTAACCATGAAAAAAGGGTGGTGTTGTCCCTGTCAAACTGTCAAACTGATTGCTTCAGCTTTATAAAAGTGTCTCAATATTTTGTGTCTTACTTAAAACCCAGCACAAGGAGCTATTATTTTTAGCTCCCACAGTCACAGAAAAGGGTAATAAAGTAAATTTTACAGGCTCTTACTTATAAAAGATTTTTTTTTAATTAAAAAAACAGTAATGGCTTCAAGTAGTTTCATGATTTTGACAGAGCCCTTTCAGCTGTCAATACTAATGCTACCCTCTCCCTTTTCAGCTGAATCTATCAATATGAGCTGTAGAGTCCAGTGTGATTGCAGCTTTGTGACTTTGTTACGCTTAAGGGAGCAATCCCTAGGCATTCTGCTCCTTTCCTACTACATTGCCATCACCAGCCACCTAGAAAAACAACTGCTGACAAGTGCCAACAGCTTTAGGTGTAAGTGAAATAGATAGTTGCCTTGTACTGAAAACAGTAGACTTTGCTGTAATCTTTGCCTAGGTATTGTCTTGTCTAAATGTTGAACTAGCAAAAATGTAGGACAGAGTCACAGGAGGTACCTGACCCTGTATGGACCCATTCTTTGCAACAGAATACTGTAAAGTGGCAATGGCCTGGTCTAAAGGGAGTAGGAATAAGAAATAGGGGATTTTTTAACTTGGCCACCCTTTTCCTCCCTAACAAAAACTTCAAATCTATTGATTTCATGATTCCCCATCACTTTGTTTTGCCAGCAAAGCTGATGAGCCTTGATTCAAAATTTCTAACAGCATGATAGGTGTTTATATAACAGTTTAATCTATGGAAGAGTGAAAGAATACTGCAACAAAAATTAACAAGGAAAACTGGACAGATCATCAGCTGGCAGTCCCAGTAAGAGCAACACATTGAGCTAATGTTAGGGTGGAATGAGAATATTACAAAATTGGCCCAGTTGATGGTAGGTTTCTACAAAAAATTCTCATTCCTGGCAAAATCAGTAGGAATTGGCACATTGGCACGTGCTGAATTTTACCTGAATTGTGAACAAGCACATGTTCAAAACATCAAGCCATGTATTTATACCCAGGAAAATTATTATTTTCCCAACAGAGTAGATAGAAAGATTGAATTAAAAAATAAGCACTTTTTCACATAAACAAGCAAACAAGCTTCATTGTTTTATTTCACTTATCAAAACCTCTTCAAATTTTGGCACATCTTAAGGCACATTTCTGACCCATTACCAAACTAAACATTTATGAATCCTGGACTTCTCTTCTACCATTGGCTGATACAGATATTTATTTTTTTAAATCTTAACAATAAAATTAAAAAAAAAAAAAAGTTAAAAAAATATTATCCTAGTGCATATTCTATGAAGTTTGGCAAGCTAGCTTGCAATTAAAAAAAAAAAAAAATCAATGGCAAAGTGTTTCTTGGTAATAAATGCATACAAAACCCTATAAAAATAACAGCTCTTTCTGAGAAAACCTTGAAGCAAAATTAACACTTCAGTACAATTTTAGCAGCTGCAGTCTCTAGGCAGTAGCTGAGTTGATGACCAGAAGTAGGTATTTGACACATTTGATATTAACTGAAACAGGGAGGCTTCTGGCATCACACTTGCAGTCTGAACAGAAAATATGATGGCACACAAAGGTCAGCTCTTCTGAAGACATGAAACACAGATCCCTAAGGTCCATGCCTGGACCCTAGGCCTTTTTCTTCCAAGATGATTTCCTGCTGGCTGCCAGTCCATAGTGCATGGCTTGTTCTTCCCCAGGAAAAGTCTGTCCTGCAGGCAGTGCTAGTATGAATCCAATAGAAATAGCCTTTAGCCAGAGAGTCTTAGTTAGATACTTCTATGATAGCATTGCATTCTTTGTGGGAGTCTATTAGGGGACACTGAGATATGGCTGAGGCTCTGCTTAGTTACTGCTGAGTTAAAAATATGACAGACAAAGAAACAGAAACTTACTTTTCAAAATAAGTCAGACACCTGCTTCTATATCTGAAAGGAAGGAAGGCAAGTAAGCATGATGGAAGTCAGTCACCAAAGAACTTGGGACTAAACATAGAGCTAAAAGTGCCACTTTTCAGCAACCACTGTTCAGCACAAGGTACACTGTGTTTGTGTCCATCCTGGAGTTCTGGCAAAGTCTGCTTGCACAGTAAATTCCTGTAATTAAGAGTTCTAATGAGCGTACACTTTTGGCTGTACCAGAGTATTGGCAATCATAACAAGTAGCAAGGGGTGGGTCTGTTATGTTACCTGGGGCTTCGTCTAAATGAAGCACAAAATTTAGCTGGAATTCCCATCTAGATTCACATTTAAATGTCTTTCTATGGGAATTTGAAACTGAGTTATGTGTACACTTTTGGGGGATACTTAATATTCCTTCTCTTCTGCCATTTCAACAAATGACCTGGTGACACAAGTATGTCTTAGAAAACAGAGTAATCAGCTGACTGGGTTTTCTTTTGGCATAAATCCTGCATTGTCATTCTGATAACAGCTCCCTGTTTCTGCAGCTCAGATACAACTCCCTGGAAATACAACACCAAGACAGGTGACCAGGAGAATCACAAGGTGAATTTTATAGCCTCTCGCAGACTCACAAAATCCTATCCTCTGCTACCACCCTCCCCTTTCTTGACCACAAAACTTATGCCTAATAAAATGTCAGAGTATATACAGAACTAAAAAAGTGATAAAATGAAAGTAAAATTTTCCACAAAACTAAACTTCTCATGTGCACAGGTCTGCATAAAACTGCAGGTATATAACCTCTTCTACAAGCAACAGAAGGCAGTTTCAGATAACTGAATTTCTTTAGAGTTATGAAAATGTCAGCAACCAGAATTGTCTTTCAGCTTTTTCGTATTATGAGAACAGGATCTAAAAAGAAAGAAGTGGTGAGTTAACCTGGTAGCAAAGGACTACATTATCAATTGCCTCATTTAATCAGAAGGGAATCAATCAGTACCACTACCCTTAAGCTTTCATGTCAGCGTTTCTCCCTCCCACCCATCCTGCTTTGTTTAATTGGTCCTGAGTACTCCTCTCAGTTATGGAGTATTGGAGCCTCACATTTATTTAGATTCTTGGTTTCCTGTGAAAACAAATGGCAAGCCTATACTTAATATCTTCGAGGGGTTGGCTCTTAAAGTCTGAATGTCCATTTGCTAACAAATAAGAAAATGTAAGCAAGCATCCCACTGGAAACTAGCAAATATTTGGCAGTAAACAAAAGGAAGATTATATTTTACTGAGATTTCTCCTCTTAATGAACAGATACTGAGTGTTTATTTTTCATTTCACAATAGCTAAGCAAGCAGAACCAAATACCTTTTTTTATCATAATGTATTCAGCTATCCAAGCATCCGTTAGATACAGATAGCTTTAGGAGGGAAAAGCCTCTGAAATGCTTCTAGAAGCTAAGCAAAAGACAATGCCCCTGGTGCAAAAGAGCTTAGTTATTTTTCTTAGAATTTTTAATGTACAGCACATAAAGCAATTGTTCCATCCATTTCAATGAAGCTAATCTAGAAAACATTCAACAAATAAAGCTCATTTATTGTTCAGATACTATAATAACAACTCACTGAAACAGCAGGGAAAAAGAGCCTGGCCTCTCTCCCTGATCCACTAAAGAACAACAAGCAAGGAAGAAAGGATGAAAAGCTAAGTTTATGAACCACTTTTAATACAGATGTACATTGCTGTGTGATATGTACATTATCAGCATTCCACAAAAAAATTACCTCAACAAATTTCACAGAGAAGAGGTCACACTTTCTTGGAAGGGGTAATTCTGATATGGCCCCTTAAGAGACTAGTATCCAAGGAATTTCTAACAAGGAATAGGCTTACCTGAAAGTCCTGCAAACTGAAAGCAAAATTCTTGCAGGTGGCTTTTAAAATTACTTTAGGCCTACCCTCATATTTAACTAGACACTAATGAAACAGACCACCAAATATTGTCTGTCTAGTAATGTGGTCTTTGTTACCTGTGTTACTTCCTTGGAGGAAGTCCTCTTTTCCTGCTCGGCTACTACATGTTGTACTTGAACAACCCATGCTAGAGCAGTACCATCTGCAGAACCATATACCACCTGTCAATCAATACCATTATTGAAATATTATATACCAACCCTCACATTCATTTCATCAATTTCTTGATGGGTTTTCAAGCATGCCATACACACCTGATTACATATTTGGGAGATAAAAACCTGTTTAATCACCCAAAAAGATGATTCAAAGAAATAACCAGAAATGAAAAACATTCTGTATCTACAGCATTTGAAATAAGAAATGCCAAGATGGTGGTGTATTTAATGTCCCAAAGGTTGCTGGAATAGCAAAAGCCATGCATGAATAAGGAGAGAAACATGCTACAGGGAAAAGCAATAGGTTCTTTTTGTCCTTAGGCCAATGGAATCTAATCAAGAGTCTGTGCTACTTTTGCACATTTTAGAGAATATCACCAGAGAATTTAGGTTATAATAGGTCCACATTGCACAGGAAAGAAATTAAATAGAAATTGCTATCACATACTCATGGCTAAATAAATGACTTCCCTGTCAGACTTGACAAAGTGATAGTATAAATAACTTCCAAGGATAATTTGCTAACACTTGGCTAGTTGGCTTGATTCAGCAATTGGCACTGATAACCCAGCCTTATTCTCAGAAGAGCAATGACATGGTTTAATTCTTAATTCCCACTCCAGAAAATTGCCATCTATTGTAAGAACAAATGATTTACCATAGTAATGTAGATCACCAATATACATATTGCAGAGTTTCAGAGTGACTATCTGTATCATCGTCTCAGAACGTGTAGACCTTTATAAAATATAGTGGAAGAAATTGAGCCAAAATGTCAGTCCAAAACATCCCAAAGAAAGCAAAACCACAAAATAAATCTTTTTTTATAAATTCTAATTATAGCCTTCACAGACTTACAGACTTAGCCTGATACTGGGATCTAACTGAAATCTATTATATGGACAGATCCTTGCTGGTTGCCCTCTTACTTCTCATTTAAGTGTTTTAAAACAGTTCAGTGATGGAAAAATGTCCTTCTGCATGAGAAAGCCGGAAGATTGCTACTTTGATAACGACTTGCTTGTCCGAAGGAGATGCTGTCATGCAGCACCAGCTTCAAGTACTTGGCACGCTTGTTGCCATGTGTTTGATTACTGCCCTGCTACCCCCAGTCACCTGTCATTCTTCCCAGTTTGAAATCTAAATCTTCCCTGGCTGCTGCTGCGGCTGCTTTATCTGCCATGGCCAATGAAACTGAGAGTGATAAATAGCACCCTGATGGTCAGGCATGCCCCAGGGAGAAGAAAGACCTGAACAAAGGGAATCAGACCTATTTAGTACTGCTCCTGTTGACCACTCTCAATTCAAGAGCCTCATGTTCACATTCATTGCTGACCACCTCACAGCAACCCTTCCTTGACTACGTGCTAGCTGAATCACATCCTCTTGAAGGTATCCAATAGCAGCAGAGACAAATATTTTAACTAATACAGGATTTTACTGGAAAAAAAAACACTTTATATTACTTAAGGACGGACAACAGTGTGCAAAAAAATCAACCACCTGTTGTGCAGTAGCCTTTTTTTCCTCTTATTTACACTAAAGTCCTAAAAGCAGAACAGAGGCCTGAGCCAAGCATTTGACCCTACACCTGTCCTCACCAGCACTGGTATCGAGAACCATTTTGCAGCATCCTCTGTAAGGTTTAAGGTCTCAACCACCTAAGTATCTCAAAGACTTTGAAGTAACGAAGGACAATAAATCTGATGACTCAGTCCAAACAGTTACATCAGTACTGTCTCCATCCTAGTAACTGATGCAACACTTTAAAAACAAGGAGACAGGGGTGACCTTTGAACAGCACTGCTAAAATTCTCAAAGCTCTGATTCATGAATAGTCCTTATTGTTGAGTGTATTTTAGGGGATAAGCAGCTTGGATTTCATTTTTCAAAACTAAAGGAAATGACAATGTAAAGATGATATTTAGAACAGAACAGTTTGATGGAAAACAAGAAGTTCCATCTCTTTTTAGAGTTCTTCTGTCTTCCTTGTCCTAATCTTACTGAGTTTTGAGGGGGATGATCAGTCTGTTTCAAGTTGTGTACTGGGTCTGACTGAGATAGAACTCATTTTCCCATAGCAGCCCTCACAGTGCTGTGCTTTGCATTGGTATCTGGAAAGGTGCTGATAACACACCAGTGTTCAGGCTACTGCTGAGCAGAGCTAGCACAGCACCAGTGGTGTCTCTCAACATTCCCCCTCATCAAGGTGCTGGGAGGGGGCAAGCTCGGAGGGGATTAGAGCTCCTCAAATTCATTCTTGAACCCATCGTGGCCATTTGCGTGGTCTTATCTTTCTTTGGTTTCTACAGCAGATGAAATTCTCTAGAATCACCTTAATGAACAAAACAGGCATCAGATATTTGGCACATTATGAGAAGACGGACTTTCTGTCAGATGAGAATATTCAGCCACTTCTTACAAATCAGGCAAAAATAAAAAACATCAAAAATGAAGGGAAAGTCTTTGATTACCCAGCTCTTGAGGGCTGTCTTCTGGAGATTAAATAACCAGGCACAAGCATTCATACCAACAAACTAGCAGAAGCAGAACCTAAGTCTATTTTGTAGATCATCTATAAAAGCAATGGAATGAATGGATTTAAAACTTTAGTAATGCCTTAGTGACAATGATGACAACATGACATCCTGCACAAATGTGTCAGACATACAGCAGGAGTTCATATTTCAGAAATTCAAGAGAAGAATAAGACTATCACAAGGACAAAGCTACAAAATAATGAGGTTATTAAAGAAAGACTGCAATTAATGGGATAAAGTACAGCTGATGAAACAAGTTCAACAGTTAATACAAAGGTATTAGTAGAAATTCTGCTATAATCTAGCTATAAAGGTTGATTAATAAAATTACAAGAGTATTTGAATACCCTAAATTCCACCTAAAGGAGATTATTGCTATGCAATTGTAGTTACAGAAGGAACTGGCTTTTCAAATAAGCCCACAGAAACCTATTTCACAAGAGGTAAACAGAATTATACAAAAGCCTAAGAGGATATAAAACTTTATAAGCAAAAAACAAAGACAAGAGGGAGATCGTGGGATGGAGAACAAAAAGGAAAAAGCCAATGTTAGTCTTTGCCATAGGAAATAATAAAAAGATTCAGGTACTGTACAAAAGAGAAGGATGGCAATTTGCATAAGTAAATAACCATTTTTTGCTTACTCCCTCCTTTCACTTTTTCATATTCCAGTTCAGCTGACCTCTATTTGCTACTTAACTACACCTAAATTCTCTTCCCACTTCCTTTCAAATTATCTTCCCCATTACAGCATTCCGGAGCATGTTAATGTACTTGTAGAAAATCTGTACATTGGAGCTTTAGGTCATTCATAATTTTTCCCCAAACAATAATAACAAGAAATAATTGTAATAACTATACCATCAGTAGCAAGTACTTGGCAAAGATTACAGTTTAGCAAATGCTTCATTTTTTTTTAATTTAGATCCTAAATGGGAAGTGGGCAGTGAAAATATGGAGCTGACTATTTACTGACTGAGGGACCTATAATAAAACTATGCAACAGAAAGGGGAAGGATGTGGGTATGAGCCTGTGATGCATCACAGAGCACTTTATTAGGGCACCCACTTTGTTCTGCTGAAAACCCAGTCTGGTTTTTTTACCTTGAATCCACGTCATCAAGCACAGGGGAGGAGAAGTTTCCAATGTCTCTGCGGAGTATGTTCCACCTTTGTACAATGTACTTACATAATTACTGAGCCACAGCAAGAAATTATATTATAATCTAGTGGCTCCAGCAATGCGGTGCATTCCCATTCCTACTCCCTGCTCCATGAATATGAAGTACAGCCGGAAGCATAACAGCATCAACAGGCAGTACTGGGAGCTGCCCATCCATCAGTGCTCTACAAGGCAGAGCTTAGCATGCAGTCTGGAGCAGATACTGCAAAGATGAATTCAAACTGATGCAGCTCAGTTCTCTATAAAGTGATCCAACTGTTGCATATCTCATTAGCTTCATGAATATTTAAATATCTCTTATGAAGCCAAACAGCACCAATCGAACATAAATGCACCTATCTTTTCAGTCATGCATAGTCTGTAGCAATGTATTTGAAAAATTCTAATTGCAAGGAGGTTTAAAACCCCCAGTCTACTGGGCAGAAAGGAGAGCATCACTATATGGAAATATTTGCTAAATTCGAAACAAATTGAAGAATAATTTCAAGGAATTAACCTACTCAGATCCATTTATCTCTATTGTAAGATAAATTTGCAGTACAATTTCATGTACATGGACCTCATGTAAAAGAAACTGTTTAAGTATATAATACAAATAATTAGCAATTAACTTGAATTTTGAAAATGTGAAAATGCTTAAGTAGTAATCCAAGGTGTTAATATATTTAATGTAAATCTAACTGTTAAAAATTACATTATTCATTCATCAGAAACTGTAGTGATAGGACAAGAAGTAATAGGTTCAAACTGAAAGAGGAGAAATTCTGTTAGACATATGGAAGAACTTCTTTCTTGTGAGGGTGGTGAGACACTGGAACAGGTTGCCCAGAGAAGTTGTGGATGCCCCATCCCTGGCAGTATACAAGACTAAGTTGGATGGGGCTTTGAGCAAACTGGTCTAGTGGGTGGTATTCCTGCCCAGGGAAAGGGGTTGGAAATTAATGATCTTTGAGGTCCCTTCCAACTCAAACCACTGTGTGAACCTATATAATAAGAGTTTTATTATATTCTTGGTCTTAGTTTCATTATTTTGGAAAAAAAAAAAAAAGATAAATAAAATGCAACATGCACAGCTTCCTCGATATATTTTGTTTAAAGCTTACCTAAAGTGTGTGCACTTTAAAAAAATAGTTTTTAAAAATGAAACAGGTTGAGTTAAAAAAAAAAATCTTTTAGCAGCTTTGCTTCTTTTTCTTCTAGAAATGGAAAGGGACCCTCCCCTCTCTAACAGTTAAAGCCACAACTGTCTTTTCTATCGCCACCTCCTTTCTTCTGGTATTGTTTTAATTTTTCCCATACCTGGACTTCTCATTCCCTTCTTATCCATCTACTTTTTAAATTATAATTATTTTATTCCCTTATTTTTTTAATAGAGCTTATTACTCAAATAACTCAGGACCATTCCTGAATGGACTCAAGAGAGGAGGGAGGAGAGGGCAGGAGGAGAAAGGAAGCAATGCCTCAGCAGCTAGAAGGCTTCTGACTGAATTCTGCATCTTATCCTCTATTCAGTAAAACTCTTTTGTATTTTTACAGCCCATTTCCTAAAAAATGGCCCCTACCACTAGTAGCTAGCAGACCCCACAAATACATCACAGCTTGCATAGGCTCAGGACACTACAAAGCGCTTGTACAGCAGGACATCTCCAGTCACTCCAGACCATGCTCTTGTGTAATCACATCCCCCAGCAGGAAGCACAGTTGGGGCACAACCAAGCAGTAGATATCAATGTCCAGGGCAAGCATGAAATGGTCTTAAATTAAGTTCACAGTGTCACCTCTTCAGCTTTGACATTCTTTAAATAAATGAATAATGGTTTTCGGGCTCTGTGCCTTTCCAGAAATCCAGAAAAGATCTAATTAATATTGCTCTGAGGCACAAATAGTCTCCCCTCAAAAAAAAAAAAAAAAAAAAAAACACCCACAAGAAAACACAGATACAATATTTAAGAAAAAATATTACCCTGAGCCCACATAATTGCCCATCACACACTTTAGCAATATGATGTTTCCTCAGCAAGCATAAGCTTCCCAGCCTTGCTTCCACTCATGGGAATTACTGGGCCTCCACAATGAATATTAAAGAACACAAATGTAGAAAAGGGTATTAAGGGGAAGAAAGCTAAAATAAAAAAAGAATCATATTAGTCATTCTATAATTTCTAATAATAATGATGTTGAATCATTCCTTTAAAGTAACTACTTTGGTGGTAGGCATTTAAAGAAAAATCTAGCATATCAGGATCTTGAAGTGCTATTTGTAACTCCTTAAAAAAAAAAAAAAAGATAATAAAGTTTGGGAAGGTCATCTTTGCAACCTATTGCATTTTTTCCAGAGTGGTAATACAATTGCTATGGGAACAAGCTAAAATGACATATTCCCAAAGGAGCACATTAGAGAAACATGAAATGACATAATTGTCCTCAACTTCTTGCTGTTATTAATGGTGCAACAATGTCCCCGTGGGTTCACATGGGTTTAAAATAAAAATTTGGGCACTTACAGGCAATTTCAGGGACATCAATCTTATGAGGAGCAGCTGAAGGAGTTGGGATTGTTTAGCCTGGAAAAAAAGTAGGCCCAGGGGCAACCTTATTGCTCAGTACAACTCCCTGAAAGGAGGCTGTACCCAGGTGGGGTTCAGTCTCTTCTCCCAAGTAACAAGTGATGGGACAAGAAGAAATGGCCTCAAGCTGGGCCAGGAGAGGTTTAAATTGGATATTAGGAAAAATTTCTTCACAGAAAGAAAGGGTTGACAAGCACTGAAACAGTCTGCCCAGAGAAATAGTTGAGTCACTATGCCTAGAGATCTTTAAAAGACATGTAGATGGGGAATTTAGGGATATGGTTTAGTGGTGGACTTGGCAGTGCTGGGTTTGCAGTTGGACTTAATGATCTTAAAGGTCTTTTCCAACCTAAACAATTCTGTGATTCTGTTTTTCCACAGGGAGCTACATCTTATTTTTCACATGGTTGAATTATACATAGGTAATAGGGAATTAGATTAAATCAGATTTAAAAAATCTCAGACAAGATCCAGGTCTGTCCTGTAAACAGTTTTTCATAAGATTTAAAAATGGTTAAATGTTAAATGTTTTCATGTGGTTTAGAGTGTCCCACATTACACAAAGGGGACCAAAAAATCTGGTTTTTCTTGCAGTCCTTTCTCTATTTTTCTAGATTACCAAAATATGTCTTCTCACAGCAGTATCAGCACGGGATGGCTAGAATGGAAACTCAATTTCTAGTGCAGCTCCAAAATATTGAGAAATGTGTTCCCCAAAAAAGCAATGATATTTACAGAAATGCATAGCTCATACCATTCCCTGTGTAATTAAATTCTGAATTGTAAAATAAAGAAAGAAGCAAACAAAATAATAGAATATTGCATACCTGGGTCATGTATCCACTTGAGTATTGCAAGATTTATACAACCATAATTGCAGAATTTAAGACCTATTTAATTTTTTTTTTTAAATGCAAGATCTAACTTGGATATTCAGAATGACAATTCCTTTTAAAACCAAGTTTGCTCACATTCATACAAACAGTAAAGATTCTGCATTATCAGAATCAGTTTAGAAAGTGGATTTGAATGTTGCTATGAAAAGAAATGTGCAGCTATGGTCAAATCAGGGAAACAATATGCTGTATAAGGACTAGGGAAAAACACCTTTGAAAAAGTTTTAATACTTTTCCTATAAAGGAAAAATGTAACTTCATCTAAATAAACATGTAGCCTATTCCAAACAGGGCAATGAGAATTAGGTGGGATTCAGAGAAGGATGGTGAGAATTATCAAAATGGACACAGTCTTATGAGGAGTGATAAAAAAACAGTAGGTCTCTAGGACAAGTAGAGTGCAACAAGAAAACAGCGATATTTTTTATTAAAATCAGTACTATGGGGAAAAAAGTTTAGAAGTTTCTCTCACAGTAACATAGGCTATCCCAAAAACAAAAATAAGGGTAATTCAAAATTATATTTTGGTTTTTTATAGTGTAACATTTTGAAAATAATTTGCAGCAGGATGTATAAACATCAAAAGTTTAGAAAGATTCAAGAAACACCCGAACATTAGTATAGACAACAGGAGTAGTCCAAGTAATGACATGCTGGAGAGTACCTTTGCTTTTGCAAATTATATAAAGCTTAATATTTCCAGGCTTCAGTCATTCCATCTAAAAGCACAGGCCAGTGATGAACATGACTACAAGTTATCCTATCCTGCCTCCAAGGAGTTGTGATGCTTTCCAAACCAGGTATTTGTGCTAGCTATTGTTGACAGAAGGACACAGAAGACAAACCTCAGCTCAAAAAAGTCTGTCAATTCCTATACTCACACAAAATTACCAATCTAGGGAAGAACCTTTTCCCTGCATTCCCACATAATTATCAATGTCTCTACATCTATAACCCAGAAAGGTTATGTTGGTATAAAAACTGCTAGAGCAAGAAAAGTAGCCAGGTTTCTGAATGCAAGCAGTGATAAATCCTTACTGCAGGTGTCATGCTTCTTGCTAGTTCAGTGTCAGATACAAAAAGAGACTTCTACATTTTTGCCATGCTCTCATCTCTACCCTGCACTTAAAAATGCTGAATTTTTCTTTTATTTCCCCTGAACAGCACTCAGCCAGCACAGCAATATAGCTTGAGATTGGATTAACTACAGCAGACCAGACTCTCTGGAAATAAAAAGCCCTCTGCATTTAAAAAAAAAAAAAAATCACCCAGTCCTAAATATCTTTTCCAAGGCAGAGACAGCTACACATGCAGCAAGGTTTTCTGGAAGGAAAGCAACAAGAGACTAATGCATGAAACCAGAAATATTTTTTTAATGCTTAAAATTGAATCAAGGGAGTTACTTTCCCAATCTCCCTCCCCACAAAGAGGCTATTAAAAAAAAAAAAGTAAACATTTCTCCTTCTTGACAGATTACATTGAAAATGCCATTCTTTTTCCTAATAGAATTTACAAAGCAAGACAAGTAAGAAGATCCATGTTTATTTATATAATCACCAGTATGAGTACACATGTAACAAGGATAGCAGGAACAACATATATGAACTGAGACTTAATTTGAACAAACCACTAAAAGAGGCATAAACATCATGAAAAAGGGACAAAATCCAGCCCTTCACCGAAGGTACAAACCCACCTCACCCCCCCCCAACCCCAAGTAAATTCATTTATGGTCAAGAACTAGAGTGTTTTATACCACACCAACATCTTTTTAAAGCTGCCTACATTCAGAAGTAATCCGAAATTCCAGTTTACAATTGCAAAATTGTAAGTGCTTAGTGAGAAGTGCACAGGCTAGAAAACAACCTATGACAGGGTTTGATCATCTCTGTGTTGTGACTAGGCTGTGCTAACATCTCAAATGCTGTAACAAGCATAGTGCTGTAGAGTGAACCACTTTCTTAATATTCCTGACCCTTACATATTTTCCCCACATGCAATTTAGCTTTTTCTGATGACTTTTCCACAGTTTAACATTACAGATATGGTGCTCCACCTATGAAGCCACAAAAGCAGTGCCTTGTGAGGAGCCACGAGCCTCAAAGTTTCAAGTAAACATCCTATAAAAGAGGCATTTTTTTCCAGCTTTCTCTGCTACTTAGCCAAGTGCCATTTTCCAGTCCTTGCTGGAAAATTGCAAAGAAGTAGCCAAATAAACAAGTTTTATAAATTAAAGCTAAAGGAGTGAGAAAAATAGTGAAGAAAAATCATTCTGTCACACACACAGTCGAATATTGCTCATTTCTTAGGTTTTTTTGAAGAAAGGGGTGTCTTTCACAGATTTGTAGGGTTGGACTAGCACCCAGGAAGTCACCTGTGTAGCTCCCTTTCAAAACTGCTTATAGCAATCCTGACACATTTTTTTCTTTTTAGACTGATTATAAAATATGTGCACTAATAGAGACCACACAGCCACAAAGACAACATAGCTCAACTTTACTAGGGAAATAATTTTTCCACTGCTACCATGTAAGGTCATTACCATTCCAAGTCACCAGGAATACAGAAACAAATTTATTCTATTCCTATTATAGGTCTTCATCAGTGCCCCTACTGTCCTCTTCAAGTCAAACAACATCTCTTTCTCCTTCCCCAAAAATCATGCTCCTTTGATCTCTGACCATTCTCTCCACCAGTGTCACTCCAGCTGGCCCACATTTTTGCATATCCAAGTACACACTGTATGCCACCTAATGCCTTACAACTGCAGAACATATTTAAAAGGATTGCATAGCTCATTCTGGAGCTATATTCCCATATATATATTAACTTAGTGCAGCCAGGTCTGGTAATGGCAGGATGCTAACTCCTCTTTAGCTTATGATCCACAAATGATCTCTTTGCTACTACCTAATTAGAGGTATTTGTACTATGTTAATCATCTGATTAAAGTACTTGATCTGGAAAAGTTCAGTTCCTCATTTCAGTCCTTTGCATGGTCCCAAACACACATCTAAAGTAGCCTGAACTAAATAATAAGTATGATTTCACAGCATTTTCCATATGCTGAATGAATTTCTTTTATTCTCTTTTCCAATGAAATATTATCACAGGTCAGATATATTCAAGCATTACACACAAGTATTTCTGAAGATATTAATTTCAGAGTGGATCTACTTTGGCAGAAATGCAAGTTATGCAATAATAGTCAGAAGATTGCTTCATGTACACAAGGACCATAGCAACAAAGATATGTAATTAACTGGGTGATGAAATTGAACGGAAGGGCCTCACAAGAAGAAGGTTTCTGAATAAAAGGCAAAGATGGGCTTTTTATTTTGTGTGCTTTGCAGGTCAGGGGACACAGAATGAAACAATAAGAGCATTCAATCTTTGGCTTGATATGTAGTTTACACTTTGCAGTAGTCTATTTTATTACTAGACATGCCAAGAAGCCCTCAGACTGCTGTTACAAACTACAGTTACTATCAACTGTATGCTGATTAAGCTGAATTTGAAAAAAAATAAACAACTCTGACAAGCATCTGTAATTTAATTGTCACAGACTCACAGAGGTTTCCAAATTCCACCACTCTGACAAAGATCCCTTGCCACATATTTTTTCAAAGGGGTCATCCAAAATTGGATCGGGGCAAAAGCTCTGACCTAGCATATTGAATTTCATTACCTGTCAGTGGGCACTAGAGAATATCTGAAAAAGGATCTGAAACAAACTATATATGCAGTGTGAGTGAAAAATAGATCAGAAAATAGGACAATATTTACATTATAATGGCGTATCTTATAAAAACTATGCTAGAAATTTATATGAAACCTAAGTAATGAACCATAAAAAAGATAAACCTTAAAAAAATCTGTTGTCACCATACAGAGACTAAGGGAAAAATAGTGAGTCTAAATTGCTATTCCACAAGTACTAGATTATATCCAAACTTTTATTGTACTCAATACTTAATGCCCATGTCAGGAATGCCCAAAATACACAATCAGCACTGATAAGAACTAACTTAGATTTTTGTAAATCAAGTTCAGAGCCAGTCTAAAGAAATACAAGTGAACTGTCATTGATGAAGAGAAGGCGAGAGTATTTATGGTACTCACATTTACTTACGTGTGATTTGTAGGAACTTAACAGATGACTGTTGAGCATGAATCTCCATTTCTAAAATGTTTCAAGATGGTATTCTTAAATTAAAATCCAAGAAAGATAAAGATGAAAACACGATGCTGAAGATGTCCTTCTACTAGCCACATTTAAAAAAAAAAAAAGTTTTAAAAATCTAAGGTACTTTGGTACTTTTAAGTAGCCTTGACATCCCTTGAAACATTTATAATACCTTATTTCTCCTGGCTACCTGCTGTCCCAAAACATGAAGGGCTAATAAGGTCTTTGGCTCTCCCATGGCAACTGGGAATTATATTTGCCAGTGGGTTTAAAAATTTTAAACAAACAGATGCACATGTGTACAGATGCAGATATATGTATTTGTATATATATGTATATATCCACATATAAGAATGTACAAAAATATAAAGAAGTTTTATTTTCTTTGAAAACTAGGCAATGTTCCATATTCACCAATTTCAGGAAGAGAAGCTTTAGTTTACTGTACTGTACCTGGGCAGTGGTTTGGGGTGCAGGGCTACCAGGCTTTCAGGAGTGTATTTTCCAGCCTCACACAATTATTTCAGTATTTAGTTCTGTAAATTCCACAGTATAAGGGAGAACCTTTTCTTTCTGTCATCCCCATAACAGCGTCAAGTGCAAATTACATAAGCTCCAAGCACAGCCTAAAATCATATCTGAGGCTATTTTCATCTTCTGAAGTAAGCTTAAAAATTAAATTCAGCATTCTCTTATTTTAATATTCTGTTCACTTAGAATTATTAATTTATTTCCTTTGAAGACTCTAGAAAGCCCAGAGGTAACTGAGGAGTGTAATAAATGCCTCTGTAATTCTCAGATTATATCCTTTCTGAGGTTGTAGTTATTTCATGGTAACACCCTTCCAGATTCCCCATAAAGGTTTTATTAAAAATGTCAGCTGATGCATACTAACTGCATCTCTAAGATACAGTGCCTTCTAGAAATGTAAGCAAAAAGTCCATAACTTCTAACACATTATCATTTCTATCTGTACAATATTCGTATTTCAATATATGGTAGACATAAATAAAATTTATGCATTAATAACAAAATTTCAGTTGCACTTGGTGCAGATATTGTCTTATTACTATTTCCATCTACTTTTGACAGAAATATGATTATTTTCATTTGTTCTGAAGGCACTACCTGATGCCATCAATGTTTACTTTAACAGAAATGTTCCATAAATCATTCATAATAAAGACGAGGAAATTACACAACTTTGAAGTACAAAATGCAAGTTTAGCAACAGTGTGTATTGAATGTAAAGACATCAGTCAAGTACATCTTCAGACCAAGTTGTAGGAAATATGCAAAGGAAATGGAATGTTTTCTGGTACAGGCAATTGGTGAATCAATATCATACCAGCCACTCCAGAGTTTGAACATATTTTTCCCCTTCTACTCTATCTAGCTCTGTTTCACTTCTAAAGGAAAAAAAATGTCAAATTAAAATCTAGTGAGGAAAGTAAATACATTTGTGTGCTGTTTACATAATGATATATTTACCTGGATATTATAGGATGTTGTGACTTAATGCTGTTGAGTGAGAGCAACAAAGAACTTCCAGCAGGCACCATGGAAACTCATAATCATAAAGCCATCTTAGACTAGGATAATAAAAATATACTTAAACAGATTTTGTTCCTTAGTGATACAGGATAAATCACAAAAAGAAAACTGGAAATAATGATTGCAAGACTACAGTACAGGCATTCTCTGTAGACAGTGCAGAAGAATTAGCAATGAAATAGCCAAAGTCATAGTGATAGCATTAGAGGTCCTTTACACCTTCCATGATAACTGAATGTATTTTTGAAATTTCATATACAAAATTTAAACAGATATATGGGAGTTCATTTTTCATTTTATATAGAATATATCACAAGCAATATTTAAGTAACTTTGTAAATTATGACAGTATAATGCTTCTAGGCCTGTATCATTAAAGGTATATTCCTCTACTTCATTACATCCCTGAAGCTCTTTGCCCCAGATTAAGACAGGGTGGATATCTTGGTTTGATTAGGCAAGGCACTATAAAATATTCTTAGTTTTAGATTTATGGGTAGGGACTAAATAGCTAAAAGTCAGGAGAAAACTTAAAATATTAGTTCATTTAGAAGATGCAATAGCATCCAACCTATTTACCTTCTTTTTTTATGGTAAGCGTGTTAATTAGCTTTCTCTAAGCATATAAATAAAAGCTGTACACAAACACCTCACAGGTTTACTTTCCGTACTCTCGTGCTGTTTTTACCTATTCTTGATTGCTATCTAGAAACCTTCAAAATAATAACTCTGTCATTCAAAAACATATTTTTCTCCTCTTTATGTTTTGCTTTATAAATGCAGAGAAGAAGGAAACAAATATAGATAACAAAGCTGATAAAGCTATTATAAAAATAATTCACTAGAGATAAGATGCCCTACACCCCTCTTCAAGACATATTAGTTTTTAGGTTTAAAGAAGCTACAAATCATATTTCAAATTCTTGAAAATAAGGTTTAGGATATCATAGACTTAATCTTGAGCTTAAGATCATGGTACTAACATGAATTTCTAACACATATTTTGATTTAGGAGAGAAGAGAATAGCTTGAGTTGGAAGAGCATGTAGCTCCAGCCCTCCTGACATGGACAGGAACACCTTCCACTAAACCAGGCTGCTCAAAGCCCCATCCAGCCTGGTCTTGGACTTTTCCAGGGATGGGGTACCCACTGATTCCCTGCACAACATGTTCCAGAGCCAACACAGTGAAGAATTTCTACTTAATATCTAATCTAAACCTGTCCTCTGTCAGTTTGAAGCCATTTCCCCTTATCCTATCTCTACATGCCCTTGTCAAATGTCCCTCTCCAGCTCTCTTGCAGCCCCCTTTGGGTACTGGTACTCCCTGGATCCTTCTCTTCTCCAGGCTGAACAACTCCAACTCTGTCAGCCTGTCTACATAGGAGAGGCGTTCCAGCACCTCTGATCATCTTTGAGGCCTCCTCCTGACTCTCTCCAACAGGTCCAAATCCATCCTATGTTGGGGTTCCCAGAGCTGGATGCAGCACTCCAGGTGGGGTATCATGAGAGTGGAATAGAGGGGAAGAATCACCTCCCTTGTCCTGCTGGCCACACTGCTTTGGATGCAGCCCACCAGGATATGGTTGGTTTTCCAAGGATCTCTCTTGCTAAATATCTGCTAAAGGTTGCAAAGCTTCTGCCTACAGCTCTATTGATACTTATTACAAAATCTAATTTACTATCAAAGCAACACTAGAAGACACTGCATTTTGATACTGCTGCCCAAGTAAAGGTAAATAGGAAGTCACTATTAAGGTTTATGCTGTTTCCAGGGGTTCTTTTGGAATCTCGGGGGGGGGGGGGGGGGTTTACCTCACTCATAAACTTCAGATTGTGAAACTTACTTTCTAGTCATAGTTGAAATTAACATAGCACAGTTTTAATAATTTGATGACCACCTTACTATATCTTTAATTGTATCATACATAGTAGAAAACAATCAATAGGATCAGGAAGGCAAATTACATCCATACAGTAGACAATGATAGAATGTTTCAGGAAAATTTCAGAAGAAATATTTTGTTTGGTTGTTTATGAACTAGAGAAAAATACAGCTTTGACAACATAGTAGGTCAAACTGTGCCCAGGCTTACAACTGCTGTAAAATTCTGACCGAGTCATTGTAAAAAGTATGCCGGTATCTCCCATCGTTGCTTCTGAATTCTGATTAATTCAAAAAGCACTGCTCAGCTTCCCTTCATCATCCTACATTTCTGATATTTCAACGTGGTTTTAGCCAGATATAATCCTTTGGCTCTGATGAGCCAGCCAGCAGAAATCCCCAGTCCACCCCTGCTTGGTGACTAAGAGACCCTGAATCACTGCTGGGAGGGCTGGCAGCAGGCAGCAGCCACACCAGAAAGCACAAACTGCTGCACTCGAAGAGCAAACTGCCTATTAATATAAATAACATTTGTTTTCTTTCTCTTGTTACAGCTGGCACCATATAAATCTTAACTATTTTGCACTTCTCTTTTTTTCAACTAAATTAAGCCAGACAGGTCCCTCATCCTCTGTGGGAACCACAGAACAAACCCAGAAAAACAGCAGGAGAAGCTAGTCTTTGAAAAAGTAAAATACAAAGAGACAACCATAGGAACAATTTTTAGAAAACCATACTGTAACAGTGAATTCTCTGGAGGAGCTCCCTACCCTGGTTACACATCAGATGGTAGATTCAGTAACTACAGAATTGCAAAATACCACATTTTTTTTCTAGTCTTCATGTGTTTAGGTGACAACCCGTGACACCTTTATCATATAAGGGAAAATGAGTATTTTGTGGGTGACAATGGTTGTACACAAGTTTCACTAGAGCTTTAGGATAAATTATTTCTGTCCATCTATTGTACAGCTCTGTCATTGACTCAGCTTTGTTAATAGAACCTTAAATTCTACTGTCCCCTAAGAAAAAAATGCATCTAGCTACTTCCAGCTCAGCAATAAATTTCAACCCATCTTGTAAACTATTATGAGTTACAGTAATCTTAAAAAAGGCAAGGTAAATATTTCATAATAGTTTCAGATGTGGACAACAAATTCTTCACCTGAAATGCAACCTGTCAGTCAGTCAGTACACAAGAGAAGAGTGAACCTCGAAAGTCTTTCAGAAGATAGAAATCCTTTTGGAGAAGAAGAAGCTCAGGATACTTGTGCCTCACCACTCATGTCACAAGATTCCAACCCTGCTGCCTCTGATTTTTCCTGCTGCCTCACACCTCCCATTAGTCATCTGCATCAGAGCAAAATGAGTGCAAACATCATTATGGCTTGATCTGCTACACATAGAGTTCAAGTACAAGCAGCTATAAAAAGAATTGAAGCCTTGAAGAAAGATACCCTACATACATCTCAAGCAGTGAAAGGGATCTGAACACCAAATTCCAATGGCTGTTTTCCAAACACAAGCATGTTTCAACCCCTGAGCATCCTGAGTGACCTGGAGAAACTTTAGAGTTCCTGCATATGAATGCACAAACTAAGTTGAAAATCAACAGGACAAGAAAAGCTATTTAAGTTTAGCTTGTATAATGTGCACACAGTTTATAGTTGTGTATCTTATTATTGATGCTTTTTTTGCCCATACATAAACAGGTATCCTGTGGTGACACTTAATCTTCGCCTAAAAGTTGGCTGGCCTATTAAACAACATATTGTAGTTTTCATTAAACCAACACCTCTGTTCCTGCTGTGAACAATCTATGGCTTAAACCTTCATTTCCTCGTGATCACTCTCCACCAGGCAGAATCCCTCCCTCTAGAAAACATATCTGCATATTCAGTGGGACAGAGGTGCAAAGAAATCATCCCAATTTCAGGTGTTGAGCTGCAGAGTCTAATCCTCAGTGCCACTGCATTCAGAGGAGGCAGGCTGGCACCTCTACTCTGCATGGACTGCACAGGGAGCCCTGTGTATAAACGTAACCCCAGCATCTCGTTTCAGCTCCTGAATTTTGGTAGAATGAATTCCCTTCCCTTTCTCCTCCATCAGGGCACAGTTTTATTTTTTTGATTTTTTTTATTTTTCATTTCTCAGAAATTCCTTTCCATATCTGAAAGAATAAAACACCTCAACAAACAAGCACTGCAATGCAGCTGGGCCAGCCTAGGACCTAGGGTTTCCTATAAAAATTATCAATACTTGACCACCTTGATAAATCTCCCACAAAACAAGCACCTACCCTGAGCACAGTTAGTTTAAATGTACCTCAACTCGTTTGAAATGATCAATTATTCAGACGTGAGTAGACAGCAGTTATTTAAAGGCTAACTGCCATAAGAGTTGGAAAACCTTTGCTTAATCTACAAATTGCATTTAGAACTTCAAAAAAGATGCAGAGTGGACCTTTGACACTTAGCTAATTACAGGGTTTTTACAGATTTGAGCCCAGTTATTCTGAAGATAGAAAGGAAAGAAAGCTAATGAAATTTTGGCTTCCATTCAGCATTCACCAGATCTGCTGTGCTAAATAAGTTAATCCAGCAAAACCAGCTAAATCAGTTAATCATTGACAAACTTGCAGCTCCACTTTGGAGACCGGAGGTTGCTGAGGTAAGAGCAAGCAGGTCAGATGTGCTTGTGTTTCTGCCTGCTGATGGAAGAGAGCACACAATGGCGTGACAGCCCAGGTACATATGCAGTTGCTTACTGCTTGTGCTGCCTGGAGGAAAGAGGATCTGCTCTGTAAAGATGGACCCAAGAAGATCTCTAAAGAGACAGAACATGCAGAGGAATCAAGGCATTTGTTTAAATTAGGTTCAGCAAGGCTCCAGGCAGCAGCAATGATACCAGGACTTTTTCCAGTATCAGGTTATAAATCATAGCCTGGCAGGCTATGAGCTAAAAATATGTCTCAAAGAGATGCTATCAACAGAGAACCAGGAGACCTACAAGAGAAAGGCAATACATGGCATACAGGTAATAGCCCTGCTTTAAAAGATGGGCTACTTATTCATACTGTCCTGACCCAGACCTTTGCAGGGATTTCATTCAGCTGGGAAAAGATGGGTTTTAATTTTTACTTCCATGGCCTGAAGGTTGCTGGATCTGGGTTCTGCTGAACTGCCTAGGAAATCCTCTTTGCAGAGAAAGCCTTAGCTCTAACCCAAAGTGCTTGGGTTTAGAGGAAGATGAATTAAACCCTTCCCACATATATTTTATCTGCTTCCTGCAGGTCACCAGGGGGGCAGCCTGCCAGAAAGGTAGGTCACAAGCCACTCTTTCCTATACAGAGAAGCCATTTTTCATAAAACCAAAAAGGAAATAGCATGATAACAACCAGGAGCCTCACCTGATGGTCCTCACTCCTACCTATGAGGAAAATGGCTTCCACAAACCTCAGTAAGTCATGAAAAAAACTCAGAAAGTGACTACCTGCTGAGCTTGTTTGAACCAGAATTATCCATTATCTTGAACATTTCTTCAGCCTCTCTTACTTTATTTCCATGCCAAAACAGATCTAGGAGCTGTCACTGTATGTTGATAGTATCCATTTACTTATGCATTACTTCTTCTTTTTACTGAACAGATGCCACTGCAATTTGCAGAACTCAAGAGTTTTTGCTTTCTTTCTTTTCCTGACATATATTAAACTAAAACTAATAGTCCAGAACTCAGCAGCCTGGGTTTGGGTACTGCTCCTGTTAGGACAGGCTCTGTAACAAGAAAGAGCCAGAATCTGAATTTCACTTACAGAATTTTCCATGTGTCCAGAAGAAATTCCTGTTGCCAATATTTTCTTACACCCATGAAAGCAAATTACTAAAAAGCTGGTTTTAATAAAAGATGATTGAAACCCCTCCTGCCTCTTTAACCACCACAGACACACACATGTATTTTGAGTTTTGGCTCATATATTTGAAAAGTACTATCAGCGAAAAAATTCATATTTTAAAAGAGGACATTAACTATACAGAGGTAGATAATGCAGCAAAAGAAATGTTTGTAAGTACCAGCCTCCTTTACAAGGCCTCAGTGAAACCTTACCCTGAATACTGTGTACAACCCTCATCTCCCAGGGGCAACAAAAATTAATTCAATCTGGAACAGATACAGACAGAGAAGGATTTCTAAGATGATCAAGGAAGTGGAGAGCTGATGTTAGTAAAGAAGACCAAAAGAAGGCTAGATCATACACCTGGAGAAAAGAAGTCTGACAGTGAATAAAGTTCTCTATTAATAGATCAAAAGGTAAACAGAAGGGAGGGAAAAGGAACTATTCAAACTTAGAGTCAATGTCAATGGAAAAGTAAATGGTTATAAGGTGACCATAAATAAATTTCAACCAGAGGTGAGAAGAACATTTCTAAACAACAAGAAATCAAACTTTGTAAGCTTCCTTCAGTAGAAGCAGAGAGGGAAAACACTTTAATTAAGCGCAAGATGGAACTCAGTGGATTTTTTTGGTAATAACAGCAAATTGGATTAAATTACACAGTCCCCTCTGTTCTATATCCCCCTTTTTCAAGACAGAAACTGAGAATATTTGTAGATATTTGCACATGAAGTATACAAGGATTAAGACTCCAATGTGTACAACACTTTTTTCACTCCTGTGAGAGCAGCAATCCACGCTGCTTTCAAAAGAAATCATGATGCAAACTACAAAACCTAGACAATTATTTGTGGATGCTAAAAGGCAGGAGCAGAGAAATTTTCCAGCTCTGTAGTTTGGGAAGCTTTTCCTTTCTCATGCTTTAGCTGAGAAACAGAGAAATCTAGCTTCTCACAGCTTCTCTGTGACAGCTTTCGTTCTCATGAGAACTGGATGGACAACAGTTTGTAAGAATGTAAACTATTTCTACACCTACTATTATTGTCAGAACACTAGAACTGTTTTCAGTCTTGAGAGAATAATATTTGGAAATGGGTGTCTTATTGCCCAGCCTATCACCTTGAGAGGTGATGAGTGAATAAGCCAATCATGTAATTTCTTTATTGCAAACTACACTATAAAAGAGAAGTTCATTAAATGAGGTCTTAGCTCTGCTTTGGCCATATCTTTTGAGCTGGACCTATGTCGTGATTCGCCGTTCTCTGGAGATAACAGTGACAATTATTTCCAGATTAAGCCTCAAGTTAATTTCCAGATTAATGCAGCAAATTACATTTCTGAGGGACTATACAGTTTTAGCTCTTGGAAGCTTTTTTTTTTACTATCATCTAAAAACTCATGGCTAAACACTTCAAACTGAAGTGACAAATGATAGCTGTTGGATTCAGCCTTGCAAGATGAATGTGTAGTTGGTCAATAATCCATTGTTTCATTTGATTTCATGCATTTATTTTTAAATGCTGCACTGCTGATGCTGGTTAAAACATGTTCCAACATCAGCGAATCACTGATAATCCTCAGGTAACCAGAAGCTATTTTTATATCCAATTAGAAAGGCAGATTTAAATAGATTTAAATAAAAAATCTGGAGATAAGTGTTCAGTAGAATAGCATATCCTTAACTTCAGTCTGGAAATGAGTGAAAAGCAAGAAAATAAAGTAAAAATATCCTTTCTGAAGTATTTAGAGGGGTGAGCCTACTCTGAAAAAGTATCTGTAGATTTGTCTTGTCATCATTTGGAAAAGTAAAATGAGTCAGTGATTTTGTAAATATTCACAGATGCAGGGGGAAATCACAAAATGATCTGTCTGGATCTGGGCACAGGCATGTTTATTTCAAGGCATGAAGCAAATTTCCTTTCAGAGGCTTGAGCAGTAGTATTTAAAACTTAGTTTGGGCTTTTGCTTTGCTTTTAGGGAAGCTCAGATATCAGTTCTGTAGTTTCATCTTCTTCAAAAGGATAAGGGGGAATAGTGAAAACTAGATTCCAATGATGCAGCAAGATGGACATTAGTGTAACAGGAATAATGGTGGCTGCTACTTCTGCAAAAAAGTTCAGGTCTCATTACTAAATTTCAAGAATGGAGAGGCTTTCTCTTTTGGGGGATGTGGTGTTTAGAGGGCAAGGGGGAATGGAAATAGTTAAAAAAGTCTAGACCCTGGTTGCCTACAAAGTTAATCTTTCTTTGAAAAAGTAAGCAAAAGACATTCCTTCTGGAAAAAGGGAGAGCCAACTTAGCATTGAAGGGTACAACCTGATTCCTGCAAACAGCTGGAAATCTCACCATCCAAATCTCTTGATATCAAAACCTTCCACAATATGACCTTGCATTCAGAATACAGCATGGATTTCTCCCTTTGACATCTCCCTGAAGCAGTGAGCATTTTGCTTTCAATGCCAAGCTTCCAGTTTGAGAGGAAAGAGTTATTTAGTGGAGTGAAATGGGCAGAGTATACATTCTAGGATTTGGCTTTTTGGGCCAAAGTTCTGTTCTCAAAGTGCCTGTAATTGAGAGGGCTGGGGTTTAGTGTCCCTAGAAGTCCTTATTGTCCTCTGTTCCTTATTAACCACTTCTTTGTTATCAGCAACTTGTGTAGAAAGCTGACTTCTGCAGTGTTTTGTTGATTCACACCATTTGTCCCAAAATAGGAAAAAAACTTAGCAATTATATTGTTTGGAAGTGTTTTAAGTGTAAACACTTAAAACAGAGGGTACTGACTCTTCCAGGCTTTAAGGAAATTAAGAAAAAAAGATAATAAAAAAGTAAATGGACCTTTATGTCCCAAGTCTTTAAACTCCAAGAATGGTAATACACAACATTTGGTGCCTAACTTCATACCACACTGTTTTAGCATAATTTATGCTAGAATGCTTCTGTTTATTATAGAGAAATTCTGAACACAAATTGAAAAGAAGCCTGACTTTCAAAAAAGTCCATGAATTTTCATGTTGTCTGATCACCTCCTCCAAGGATAACTTTCTCAGATCATTCTCCAGCCTTCAGTCTACCTCACAATTAGGCTGAAAATCTGATCCCCTCCAGCTCCTGCGTCTAAGGTGGAATTCTATATTCTTCTGCATCTGACATTATTTTCAAATTTATTTTCTCTTTCTCACGCAATTTTAAATTAATTTATTTCCTGTTTTTCTGGGAACTCTGCAAAGACAGCAGTTTTGCAACATTTTGTAATGCTGTGTATGACTACAGTGTCTTTCCAAATCTTTTGTTGATGTCACTACATGTATTATAAACAAAATTTGTTCCAGGTGTTTGGCCTTCTGCACTTCTTGTGAAAGACAATACACAAACAGATTACACTGATAACATATTTCTCATCAAGTGTTGTGAGTTACCACATAAACTTTTCCTTGGTAACAGGGTTTTGTCTTTCACTTCCTTTAAGGCTTCAGTTAACCAATTGATTATCTCTAGAGTCATCTGTGCTTCCTACTGAGAGTTTACTGTTCAAAATGCACTGTTTGGGGGTTTTTTGGACATTATGAATAGTTCCTTAAGTAGCCAAAATTCAAATTCATCAAAGATGGTGGCTTTCTATGATTTGCCACATGCTCTTCACAGGGTAGCTCTCTTGTTTGCATCCCTGTTGAGCTCTGGCTGTCCTCAGGGTAGTGCAAACCAAGTAGTGCCAGTTCTCAGTGCCTGGCCCAGAGGACCCAAAGCCAAGACTGCTGTGGTCAGTATTCATATATTTGCAGCTTTCCAACGTGTAGCAGCACTGAAAGTGCTGAGTGAGAGCTCTGCCCTGGAGTGGTCTGGCCAGTGGTGTTCTGCCAGGGCCAAAAGCTGTGAGGGACCATCCATCACTTTTACAGGTAGATCTGATTCCCAGATCTATATCTTTTCCACTTCACAAGCAGTATCCCATATTGCCAGTAAATCAAAGGAATTATAGCAAGATTTAACAGAGATTTACCATTCATGTCTTAGTCAACAAGAAATTAACTTGTCTTAAAGATTCTTTAACCATTGTGCAACCAAAGGATGAGGCTGAAACAAGTAAACAACAGGAGTTTTTAACAAGTTAAAAAAATTGTATAGGATTCATTTTCACAAGAGAGGGGAGGAACACAGGAGCTAGGCAAAAAGTTCCTCAAATGCTGTTTCTTTGTGTGGGGATGTCTACTTATTTTGTTTCCATTAATTATTTCCCCTGTGATTTTTAATCTCTCCTCCTGAAATAGTTCAATAAAAGTTACATTAAAATAAGATTTGAGGGAGTGCTATTAAGAGTTGGAATTTTCATTGTCTCTGTGTAAGGATTTAGTTGCTATCTTGGCTCTCTTCTCACTTTAGTTGGTTACAGAAACTTTAAACACCCAGTAAGACATGTTACATTATTAAGCTCCTGAGTGTGAAAAATGCAGTTTCACTCAAATAACACATCATACAGCTGTCCAAACCAGCAAAACAACCACCTCATCAGTTACCTACAAAGGGATTAGAAATTTAAGAGCTAGACTATGGTCCAGTGAATAAAAGGATAAACAAGAAATAATCAAATCTAGACTCCCTTTCAGTCTCTGCTTCTGATTCACTCTGAGATTTCAGGTGTCTCTTAACCTCTCTATCCCAGAGTTCCTCCATCTACAAGGGAGAAACAACACATTCTTTGCACAGTATGTGGAAACATGTAAAAATCTCAACGGCACAGTCAGCATACCAGTTACTGATTGAATATAATGCAAATGGAGCCTTGCAGTACTGTAACACTGTAACATTTAGATTCTTTAATGAATGCTACCAATAGAAGCAAAGTTCACAAGTTATTTTGAATAAGAAAATGGAAATAAGGAAGGAATTTGCATACTATGTCGTTTCTTCCAACACATAGACTGATGATATAAGATGATAAATTTTCAGATGCAGTAATTAGTTGTTTTTCCAAACTGCCTCCTTTCAGCATCTTTTTCACCTCATGTTCTTTACAGCAGAATGGTAAAGCAGATAATATTTAGTGTATAGAACCATACAAATAAAACATCTTACCCAATTAATACTAAGGATACTTAGCTCCCAGTGCTCTGCAGCTTGCAAGCTTAACACTATATATCAAGCTGGACAGAAACAGCTTTTAAATTAAAATAGAATAAAATAAGCTGCCATCGAGCTATTTTTTAGAATAGAAATCAGACATTAAGACCTGACAAGAATCCAGACAGATTGACAGTGAAGACATTCTGTTGTCAGAAAGGGGATTCCAATCCACCACTGCATCTCTTGTCTTTTTTTTTAAGTTTGGGAAGGAATTTGAATTTAGGTCACACATATTCCAGATCAGCGCTTGGGCCATGAAGCAGGTGATGTTTTGGTGGCTGGTTTAAGTAGAAATTCCAACCAGAATATAATGGTAGGCACTTTCAAATAAAAAAGTGTTCTTAAATAATCAGTTCTTTCTGTCAATAAAAATTTAAACCCCTTGCCTATCTCTAGCCATTCAATGTGGTTAATCTCCACAGCATCAAAGGAACAATGTATACACTGACAACCAGATGATTGTATGAATCTTTTCATACATGTACCTGCTTGTAAAGAGAAGAAACTATTCAGTTTATAGTACCAGTACTATGTTCCTTTATGCCACAGCTTCAGTGTATGTCTCCTGATATGACCCTTTTTTCCTTGATTTGCCTTCAATTAGAGCAAGGAAAAATATTTTTAATTTTGCACCAGTTTTTTTTGGCTATTATGTGAAAAGTCAACATTATTTACTAAAATAATTTCACCATGAAACAGTTTGTTTTCACATTGAATTGCTTTCATTTGTAAATACATTACATTATTTGAACTGTCAAAAATTTATCCAAAGAAAATATTCTTTTGGATTACACAAAACAAACACAAAATAAATTGCAAAAAGTAAGCCTATTCACCAGAAAAAACTGAAAACTCTTATTTTTGAACTCATGAGAAGTCATATTCCTATACAATTCCATCAGAGACCTCCAAAGTCATTCATTCATACAGTTTTATGTCCCATGTATTCATTATTTCCATTAGAAGATCTCATCTCTGTCTTTTCTGGATTCTGAGGGTTCTCACCCATATCCCCTTTTACCTTAGAATACCTTAGAATATTATTTAATTGACAATCATAAATGTAAATACCATCTTCCTGCAGACTGTTCAAAAATCTACCTTAATCTGTAGACCTATCTTATGCAATTCTAAATATAATCTTGTCTATCTGATTGTTCCCTCTCAAAAAGAGGTGGTTTTGGGGTGACCTAATTGTGGTCACTCTAAGGGACCCTACAAGAAAGATGAAGTGAGACTATTTACAAGAGCATGGTGACAGGACAAAGGGTAAGAGCTTTTAACTGACAGCGAGTAGGTTTAGATTACATATTAGGAAGAAATTCTTTACTGTGGAGGTAGTGAAGCACTGGAACAGGTTGCCCAGAGAAGCTGTGGATGCCCCATCCCTGGAAGTGTTGAAGGCCAGGCTGGATGGGGCTCTGAGCAGCCTAGTCTAGTGCAAGATGTCCCTGCCCACATAAGGGGATTGGAACTAGGTGATCTCTCAGGTCCTTTCCAGCCCAAGCCATTCTATGGTTCTATGATCTAATAAGTGGTTTCATATCAAGCTTAACACAGCTATAAAGCATCCATCAACATTTTTCTGCAAATCTTCATCACTACATTATACCTCAACAACCATGAGTACTGCCATCCTGCTCTGTCTGCTGGGTATAAACAGAGCATAATCTTCAAGGCAAACCCCTTACAGTACTGATATCACCAACATTGTTACATGTTGCAGCTTCTCTCTCCATAACTTATCTAACAATGGAGAGGCAACTCTTCCCTCTACAAGCTCCCACCAAAAAAAAAAAAAAAATACTACAGGCTTTTCCTGTAGCCTTTATTCTGTACTTAGTTAGTAATTACACTTGATGATAATTTCTCCTGATTGTCACATTTCTGAATCACTCTCTGAATCACGCTCTGTCATCTACTGCATTGTTCATCAGGTATTTACTGCCTCTTTACAGGCTCTTCACAACTTCGTTCCATCCTCACAATTATCTCATATTCAGTTCCAAGAAGCTAACTCAAATCAGCCTATTGGGTAGCTTTCTTTTCCAACATAATTTTTCCCATTATGCTTTTCCCTCTTGGAAAGAATTTAGCAAATCATCCAAGAAACTCTTTCATTATTCTCCTCTAGATTGCTCCTAAAGTCTTTCTTTGATGTGTCACTAGGCTGTTGATGCATTAAAACAAAACCACAATCTATCATGCTGAATAACACTCATGTGTGGTGATTAATTTTAGCTTTATTTGACATTCCCAGTATTCTGGAAAGACAATAGAGAGACAAAGAGAAGCTAGGTTTATATTCACAATAAATAGGTCAACAAATCCACACCCATCTTTGTATAGATCTGTATAAACAGTGGCAGAACATACAGGAGGCAGAAATAATAGTCTTCTGCATCCAGTTGCAAAATTGCACACCAGATTTGACAGAGGATTATTTATAACTGTACGGGCACATTTGGTTGGCTTCTTTTTCCAGCCTTGTAAAGTGACACCAGGCATCACCAGACCATTGAGGTTCAATTACCTGCATTCTCTGGGAGACTCCTAGGATGAAAGTGGTTCCACAATTGGTTTACCTCACCTTAACACTGTGCATGCTCATGCTACTACAGAGATGTCTTTGAGAAGAAAGTATTAGAGCATGCAGCAAATTTTAAGGTTGTTCAGCAAAGGTGGGTTTATTTTCTATGTGCTTCTTTTACTTCACAGACCTGTGACAGTGGTCACGCCAAAAGAGGCAGCATGATTCAGCTCCAGTACATGGATGTGACTAAGGTGAGATGTCAATCTTCTAGTGCCTTCCTTTCCTGTGAGCATTTTATATTCCTTATTGTTCCCTTTGAGTCTATATCAGAGCTAGCCTTCAGCAATAGAGCAATGGGGACAACTATAAAGTAAAAGAAATATAAAAACAACTGAAAAAACTGTTTCCTATTCACCTGAAAACCCTACGGCAGAAAAGTGGTGTTGCTTCAGCAGACAGGGCCTCCCAGAGGATTCCAGATAGCTGGCAAAAGCTGTGGATAAGAGCTGCCAAAAGAAACAGAATAGCAGACAATAAATTTCAAAGTATCAACCAGATCATATAGAAATGGGAGAATGTATTAAGATTAAACAGTCTGAGAGGTGAGTGGATGACACTGCTTCCCTTCCCTGTGAGGACTGAAAAGGGAAACTGCTTTGCCAGCTGTGTGGTAATCTTGAGAGGGAAGTTAAAGCAATAACAGATCAAAATAATTTGGATTTGGTTAATGCAACAAATTATTTAAAAGGATTATTATAGCAATATCTCACAAAGCTTACAGTATCAGCAGCAAGGTTTATACATGTATACTATCTGTAAATTAGATCCATCACCATAATCTATCATTTTCCATCAACATTCTTCAGAAATATAGGAAATTTTTTCCATAGGTATTCATCAAAAAAAAAAAAGCTCTATGACAAAGCTGGGAAAAAAACGGTATTTTTTCCAAACATCTAGTAAATCAACAGATGGTGACAATGCAATAAATTTTTTTTTTTAAAAAATAAGTAAAGAACAAAAACAAACACACACACAAAAAAAGTCTACACGACACACAAAAGTTAAACCGTCTTGCAGAAATTTACTTTGGAAAAAGCCAGAAAAATACCACAGCAAAGAATAAAGGCAACAAACATTTGTAGTAGGAAATGCAAAGACCTGTTTCTTACAAATAATATTAATCCAGAAAATTGCCCTAAAATCCTTCATTGTTTTGTCCAGGGAAATCAATATATTTTAGCTTTCTCATACATACATAACCTTTTCATACCTAAATTCACAGCATTCATTTGCCAGCTCAACCTTGCCCTAGTCACAGCCAATGCAAGTATTTAACTGACATCAAAACAGTAATAATCTTGTTGAATTTGGAAGGCCAACAGCAGTTATTGTGAGAGATCCACCATTAATACCTCAGAGGAGGAGTAAAGCAAGGCAGTTTGAATAAATTAGAAGCCAGGGAGAAATTGAATGCTGCCACCACAGCAGAGATTTCTTCACGCTCTCCTGAGATCTCATGCTACAGCTCCTACTTGTGCAAACTGCAACATGCATCAGCACTTACTTGAAACATCATCACCTCACATAAAGTCCACAAATCCATGACAATAGGTACTTGTGCCTGTTTGCAGCTGGAGGATAAAAATCACATTTTTCAGTCCCAGGCAGCAGGAAAATTACTACCCTGGGCAATTCTCAAGTAAAACAAATCCCATAGCCAGAATAATTCTGTTCTGGTTTCCTACTCTACAGGTAGTGTTAAAATATTCCTTAAGAAAGGGAACAGAAGAGGAAGGATCTCCCACTTCACTGAAAAATATTTAATTATTTTCTCCAAGTTGTTTTTTTTTTTTTTTTTAATGAGAACTGGAGTACATTTACCAGATTTCCACACCAAAAATTTAGCTCAGCTACCTAAACCCAATATTGGTATTGACATCACATGGTATAAAAATACATATTAAACAATGCAATTTCCAACAGCACTGGCCACTTCTGTTAGTGTTACTCATGAAAGCAAGAAGAAAGATATAAGAGCTAAAGAACAGAGAGGATTTTGTGGTGGTATGGGAAAAATATTTGCTTGTTTTGACTTGCCCAAAGGTACCTGTGAGTTTTGATGACTGAAGATTTAACTGCCTATGTTCAACTGCCACTGAAGGGTCTGTTCACTTCTTGCTTGCATTTTGTCCTCCTAGGAAGCACTAAAGACAGCTTCATTTAGCTTCCACAGCGTCATCCACTGTGTGGAGCTTAGTGTATAGCTCTGAGGTGGAGGTGAGAGTCTCTCCTGAGACAACTGTTCTGGAAAGAAACCTGAAAATGGTGAGGTGTAAAAACCTGAAGAGGAAACAGTGAAAAACAGTCAAGAAAACAACATTTCAGTAAGATGTGGCATAGTTAACAGAGGTGATGGAGAACAAATATATTTTTAATTTTCTAAAAGCATGGTGGACAGTCTGTCCATCCTCAGGAAGCATAAACAGAGATGTACAACTACAGCTCATTTGAGGAAAAAGAGAACTCAAATATATTTGTACAGAGTTACTACACTGTAAATAATCTATCCTGTAATTTTGGGGTATTTATATGGGAATATATTTCAATTTCTAACCTTTAAATTTGATTGGTGTTTTTTCTAAATAGTAAGAAGTTTGTTGATCATCAGTGGGTGAACATGTTTGTCACTGTGCCTTGACGACTCACCATATACCTGTAGCTTGGCCTTTTTTATGCTGATCTCCCATGCTCCTTTAGTGGCAAAAGAAGTGCTAGAGAATATCCAGCATGCTGCACTCCATGCCTAGGATCTAAAGACTTTTATTTAGTCATTTACTCATTTCAAAGAACAAATTAAACTAGACTCTGCAATAGATTTACATATATGCTATAACAGTTAGTGCTTCTGATCCCAAAGCTATGATCTTCTCTTACATAGAAGGCCCTTCTCACAGTCTTTAAGGGGGAAAAACCCCTCCTCCTCCTCTCTATTGAATAATGTCCCGACAACCCAAGGTCTGTATGATGACTCAGGGAGCTCTAAGTTGTGTTTCTGCCTTGAGATTCTTTCCCTCTCCAAGAAAAGGCCTGAGAAAAACGAGAAGCTGGCCACAATATCTCTATAAAGCCTCTCCAATGTAGCTTTTAAAGCCTCTCAATATGTCCCAGGAAGCATTTAAACATGATTGCCTGTGGCCCTCTGCATTCACCAGGCAGATTGGATTCATCTCCTTAGAAGAAGTCTGTACAAAGAATTGGTAAGATTCATTTGGACTTGACTCTTAACAGGGGCACTTGAGAGCGAAAAATACGGCAAATATATTCTCTCAAAGCAAAATATCAAGATCTGGACTACAAAGTTGGAAACAGAATGGCAAAAAGTGAAAACCAGTATAGTTCTTGACCATTGCAAATCCTCCTTAGCTAGACAGGTAGCCTCTTCATCCTAAAGTTACATCTAAGACCTCATTCCTGTTGACAGCTTCCTCATAAGGGGAAGCAAAGGGGCAGGTTTTTTTCTTATCTCTGGTGACCAGCAAGAGAACCCAAGTGAACAGAACAAAACTGTTTCAGGGGAGACTTAGGCTGGATATTAGGTAAAGGTTCTTTACCTAGAGGGTGGTTGGGCACTGGAAGAGGCTCCCCAGGGAGGTGATCAGAGAACTAAGCCTGACAGAGCTCAAAAAGCATTTGGACATCAGGTACATGGTATGATTCTTGGAAACAGTGCTGTGCAGGGCCAGGAGCTGGACTCTGATCCTCGTGGGTCCCTTCCAGCTCCAGACATTCTGTGATTCTGTGATTCCCCATGAGGCAATCTGATATGTCTTTCCATCACTTACTGACATTCTGTCTTTTGAGTGTTTCTACACACAGCATAATCCAATTCATACCCAAAAGAAATGCATATTCAAGATTTACTCTTTAAAGTTTTGAAGCTGTTTTTGGAACACTTGATGCTTTCCCCATCTAGCTTTCCATAGGAGAAAAGCTTGAGCCTATGGACACCAAAACAACTTGCAGCCTAGGCCTACTCAGGGACATGACCACCTTTTGCATGATCATAGTTCATTAGGCTGGCAATTTACCATTTTTTCACTGTGTTCTGACTAGGAAATAAGGGGACTAAATAGCTGGCTAGTCAAACTAAGCAGTTCCTTATAATAAAACTCATTCTTTGCAACAGGAAAGAATTACATAAAAGGTATAGACTGCCAGCAGCTATACTCCACTTGCTCCATGCAGAGACCAAGTGTAATACACAATAATACAGAGCCTACACTTGGCAAGGATGTGTCAGACAGCAGTGTACACTCTACCCTCAGAGCTATTGTCAGCCTTGTCAGAATTCATCAGCTCAGCTGAGTAGGTTTTAAGTCTTGCTATGGAAATTGGGGGAACTTTGAGATCTCCAGAGCTCTCCATTCCCACCAGCTGCTGGGGTAAAAAGCCAGGAGTCAGTCTGTCCCTACAGTTGAGATGAAGGTTGTTGGTTCCAGATGGAGGCACTTAGGCACAAGTGCCAGACTTAACGCTCTTGCAGCTATAGCCACTTTTTCTGATATAGAAAAGAACCTGCTGCCCATTTAGCTCTGCCTGTTTCCATGTCTGTGTAAGGCTGAGGAGGCAATGGAGGAGCAGCAGCTCTCCAGAAGCAGCCCAGGAGGGACCATGACACATTCCCACTCAGCAGAGCAAACTTTCCCAGGCCTGTCCTCAAGCACAGGACAGGGAGGCAAAATCTCCATGCTGTGCCAGGCTCTGTCATCAAAATTGTATTTGAATATTTCAAAGTACAGGCTTCTACTCTTGTCTTTTGGCTCATCTATCAGGCTGTAAAGTCCATATACTGTAACAGTGGGAAGAGTCATGCTGCTTACCCTGCTTACCCTGGCACAACTTCACCTGGGTTGATGACTCCTCTCTGGAAACTGCTGACAATCAGTAAATAAGGCCTATGGTCACTCATTGCTCAGTAACAGAACAGATCATTTAAAGGACTACATCGCATTAGTGCACAGAAAATACAGTGTCCAGGGTGTGGGGGAGAAAGAAGCACCTAAATAAAGATTTCTGCACAGCATGAACACCCAAATGGTTTGACCTAGCCCTGTAATTTTACTTCTGGCACTCATGGATTTTTCACTGGTTGGCCATTCAATCCTGTGTCTTTCTTTTTTGTTGCCATTTTGTATGGGAAAAATTATAGCAGAAAAGAACTCCTAGAAAAAAATGAAAATTCAGAGAGATTGCAATTACAGTCTGCACACACTGGTGCAGGATTGCAGATTCCAAAAGGATATGCCTTGAGAAGTAATTTCACAAAATATGTACATTCTCACAATATGATTCTGTGCTATTCTCCCTGTTGGAGATGGTATCAATCTTGCAGATTAACTGCTACTCATTCAGCTACATCCTCCAAGGGACTGTGGTTCTCTTCATAAATGATTCAGGCAGCAACAGTGTGCAAACTTAACTCCTTGATGAGGAAGGAGCAGCTCCTTGATCATTTACTTTAGATGAATGCAGTTTACTCCCTGTTACTCTGTAGGGCTTGCAGCTAGGCGATGGGTCTCCCAAGTGAGTGCTGTAGCTCATCTCATTGTTATGATCATTTCCACAGGCTGAGAACCAAGTTTTAACACAGACAAAGGACTGGACCTCATCAAAAAACACCAGAAGTGATAAAACCAAACAAAGTATACTTGGACAGTTTTTGCTCATCTACCTTTAAAATTTGAGACTACAGAGAGTGCAAAGCTAGACTCTTTATCCCCTTAGGTCTCAAATTCACCCTGAACACCTGAGAAAGAGAAACTGAGACATGATGCATAGGACAGCAGTAAGGGAACACAGAAGTGACAAGGATAAGAGCAGCGGGAAGCCTAAGACAGTAAGGGACCATAACCGAAGAGTGATAAGGATGACTTGTTGCTAGGCTGTGAAGGAGAACAGAATGATCTGCTGACAGCAGAATGAAAGCCTAAGATATACACCAGAACTAGGAAAAGGTAGTGACTATTGGACTTCCATGTAAGAATTGACAAGTCTGTCACTCAGGCTGTCGGAGCCAAGGAAGATGTACAATATCTGCCATAAGCAAAAGACATGAGGTGTGTGTTTGTGGCAAGAGCAAATGCTGATAGGAAGTGGAGGCAAGGAAAGCACAGAAAAAACTCCCCTAGTTGCCCTGCACATTGGAACAAATGATCCTGCCAGAACAGCTCTGCCCACCAGAAATGAGGCTCAAAGCAAGATGATCTGTATGATAACTGTCCTCAGTGTGGAGAACACATGGATCAACAAGAAAGTGAGGGTTAACAGATGAATTAATGAATTATGTTTCTTGAATCTGAGGAAGATTTCTGATGTGCAGTCCTTGGGAGGAATTAAAGGGAAACACAGGGATTTTGACACAGGGATTTCCTCACTGCTGTCATCCTAAAGATATCATTAGCACAAATGTCATGTTAGGGTTGATGACATATTTGTATGTTTTTATTGTTTAATAGTTCAGGCACTCAGGGAGCTCCTAACAAAAATGTTTACTTATTTGACCTGCACACAAACCCAAGCTCACAATACAGCAGAGCCATTTTGACCTTCATAGGATCTGAGTCTACATCCAGGTTGAAATAGAAAAAACAAAGCCCTATGGTATATTTGTGCTTAGCTTGAGATCGTTAAACTATCTCTCTTAGACTGGTGAAGTTTTCTAGCTCCAAAGCCTAGGACAAAATCATTCTGGCTTTGAAAAGTTTACTGGTATTATTCCTAAAACTGAAGCTAAAATCGAAGCATTTTATGAATAAAATATGTCAGCATATTGACAACACATTCTTGTAAGTTCCTACCTATATCTCATGCAGGAATAAAAAAAAAAAAAAAAAAAAACAGAGCCTGAAAACTAATAAAATCCTGCATCAGAACTTACTTGAGCAGCTGAAAAATGAATAAATCACAATATCCAAAAAGTAGCACAGTGAAGTGTTATACCAAATAGAAATATGACAAAGATGTGATTATTCATTAAATTGGAAGTGTGTAAAGCCTAATCTGATCTACTAGTATTATAAGCCAGATATTTTACACCTAGCAGTTTATATTACATTTAAAACGTTCGTTATGGTTTAAACATTTTAGTGCCTGATATTGACTTTAAGCCTGAAGAATAGACAATTCAACACTTGCCAAAATCATATTTTACAGTTTAATCATCCTTAGTCTTAATGATTCACACTTTATTTTCAGCTGGTACATTTATAGTTTTGTCTTCCAGCTGCTGGTTCTTGTTTTGCAGCTCCCTGTTAGACTAAAGAGCTCTGTGATACCCAGTAACTTCTTCCCAGGAAAACACTTTTTGATTATATTGATCACATTTCATGTAAATCATCTTTTAGGTAAAACAAACCATACAGCTCTATCTCTTTCATTCTGAAATTATCCTCAGCCCTCATACTGTTTCTGTTGATTTCTTCTCTGTTATTGATTTTTCAGCTTCCTTCTTTAAATATTAGTTCATCTCATTTTAGCTGTTTACAAGCTGGACCCTTAGCCTGAGCAAGTCTCCAAGGTCCCTCTATAGTCTACAGAGCACAGAAGGCAACTCCAGAAAGCAATTCATCCTTATCTCTTAGACACCTCTCTCAGGATCAGGAAATGATGATTTGGCTGTAACTTTTTCTCCACAGACTGCACCACGAATTTAGGCCATCCATCTGGACTACACGCCCCACTTTCAGAAGGCTGAATTTCAGTTAAATCAATTCAAATAGGTATTCAAACTCTGGTATCAGTTGTTTACATCATGTCTGTCCTTCTTTGCTGCATTGTAACAGAGAAGCTCATTTTGATTTCCTTAGAAGTCCATGACCTCTGTATCCTTGTTAGCAGGGCTCTTCCAGATTGCATTTCCTCCTTTTGTAATCTTTACTTGGACCTACATGTCCTGGGAAAATACAGATCACTATGCAAGCTCTATTACTATTCCTATTGTGATTATCATGATTTAAATAGTTTCACATCTCAACTGAACCTATTGAAACTTCTTGTTTTGGAGGTTTAACGAAATAATACTAAGCTTTACAGATAAATGGCAACTTTGATGCAAGCTGAAAACTTCTTTTAAAGATAGAATAACTCAACACACTCCTTCATAAACAAGGCCTAAAAACTCAGACAGTTGTATTGATCTCACTCTTCAAAACAACCGTAAATTTTGGAAGCCCTAACTTCATTTGGTAATAACACCTTTTAGTGATACAACATGAGCTTGTCTCAATAGGGGATGCTTGAAAATATCTTAATTCTGAAATGTATGACATTATAGAGAGAAAAATAACAGTTATTGTGGGAACACTTATCTGTAAATCTTTGAATTTCCAAGATCCTAGCATAAATAGGTAACAAGATGTTATGAAAATGTCTGCTGTGATATGCATCAAGGAAAACCTTACCATAAGATCTTAGAGATGTTCCAAAGGCACTAGCTGTGAAATAACCAGCTAAGTTAGATCTTTGAATCAGTGACCTTACAAACACTCCACCCTGAGCCACCTTCAATATCTTGCAGTCATTCTAAAGCTGCAAATGAGCTTTGCTTCAATTACTTTTATGTATTACATAGGAGAGCATAAAGAATTGTTTTGAAATCAGGAAAAATATGCAAAAAAAATAAGGTCTCTATGTATTATATAATAGGAATGAAATTAGGTGAAACAAAATCTTCATATTTACCATGGACTATATAAGAAAACTGAAGCATAAAAAATGAGTGAGTTAAAGGAAAAAAAGAGAAAAATCAATCTATTAGAAGTGAATTAACAATCTACACTAAAGCCAAAAAGGCAAAAGAAATGCTAAGGAAAGCTACAAGTTGCATTATCAGGCAGAAGTCATTTCTCAGTGCTCAGCTATGCCAGTCCTCAGTTACACAGGGCATTTATTTGAGAAGATACCACACAGGAACATTTAGAGGAGGAGACTGATGTTCCTTCATTGGAGCAGCCACTGAGAGAGGTTCCAGAGACATGGGAGGTGGCACAGAGAAAAAATCCCAGCTTGTGGAAAATGGGAGTAAGGAGGAGCTGGGAACAGACAGGCAGGCTACCCTGTGTGCTGCAACCCAAAGTTGCTGAGATGGTTGAAGCCAGATAGACAAACAGTCATTTGCAAAAAGAAATGGGCAGGGGAAGAGCTGTATGTAAGTTCTGCTTCTTCCTGTTCCACTTTCTCTAGCCAATTTGCATTTTACGTAATTAAAAATTACTTATGTTCATAGCTTTTAAATCAGATCATATGGGAGTGGAGGAAGCTGAGTTTTAAACCAGCTGGTCTTTGGGGAGATGAGCACTGATCTTTATGTGGCAAAATGCAGAATTAAAACAGGTAAGATACCCAAACAAAATGAGTCCTTCCTTGTGAGGAAGAAAAAGAAAAATCATCAACATGCAAAATGGAAAGAACAGCAAGTTTTAAAACATTCATTATTTAATCTGGAACTATAAATGCAAATGTTTTCATCATAAGCAAGCTACAGAGCTCTGCAACAACTCAGTCACACTAGTGAATATCCATAGTATTTTTGCTAAGTCAGCAACCTATTAGACTCTCATGGTCATCCTCAAGCATTAGAAAAAAGACACTTATTTTCATATGCCTTTCCAGCAAAATAGCAGTCTAAAAGTATTCTTCAATACTTATTCTGCAAGAAATTTAAATTCAGTAAGGAATTTTAAATCTTGCTGTTTCCTTTTTTTTCTTTGAATGGCCCATTTGAAACGAATCAACAGATTTTAAATTATTTCAAATAATTTGAATGAATCGATCACTGGCAAGATAGAAAAATGTCTTTGTAGTGCAAATTAATTATGTTATAATTAAATGTTGATGTATTTTAAAGGAAAGTAGTAATTTCAAGTTTAAAATTTGAAGTTTGTGTAAAATTCAAATGGAAAAAAATTAGAACAACTGAATATTAGGTAGCTATTTCTTCCTCTCCTCAATCAGTGATAGTCTTCTTAGGGGAAGAAACAGTAACTCTGCAGTAACTCTGAGTGATGTGGGGCATGCAGAAATGGTCTCCCAAAGAAACCAGGAGAATGCAGACTTGGGAGTCAGAAGAGAACATGGACTCTCAGTAGGGAGCACTAAAGATGGATGAGATGAATGTTCCAAAGGGACAGAGAGTACAGGTTTACTGTTTTAACATTGAAACAAAGTAAGCTGAAATGTGTTTACTATGCTGTGGCAGTGTAGCACCTGGCAAGGTTCTTTTCTGGGACAGAGGACCTCGAACCACCTGTCTCAGGAAAATGAGAACAAGTCTTTTATTTGGCAAAAATTAAGTTAATCCCCTTGAGAAAACACTTGTTTCTTCCCCTCTTTAATCCCCAAGCCTTATTGGAAAATTAATTAAGAATGCCAGGCTTAAAACTATTTAAAGGGTATTGTCCACTACACTAATTTTTATCAAGTTAGTAAAACAAACATAAAGGTGCTGTATTTCTAGTAAGGTTGTAATGAGATACTAAGTGTTACAAACAAGATGCACCACCACATTAAGTGAAACCCTCCAACCCCCTTGCAATGCAGAAGTATTCATCAAAGGAATCATCAATAAAGCTGTACTTCATAGTTATGCCTGTGCTTACTTTAGCAGCAATCTCCCTCTTGCCCATAATCACTTTTCTTAAGCTAAGATAATGATGTTCAGGCAGCACTGAATAAAGATTCACTAACATTTCTTTTGTCTTTTTAAGTTGCAATCTTTGCTTTCTGCTTTACATTTCATTGTGGGTTATTATGGCAGGGGAGTGAAACTTGTCAGTTGTCAAGCTCACAGTGTCAGCAGCCTGGAAATGCTCATGCTGCTAACTAGCAATTACTCACACAGCAGTGTTAGATCTGAGCAAGCATGGGCGTCTTTGCAAAGCCTTCAGAACTTCAGTTTCAGCTCCCAGTACATGCTATTGATGACAAACTACAAATCAGGGAAAGAAATGCGTTTTCAAATGAGGCATTCAGCCTGGGAGATTTCCATTCACTTTGCTACAGTTCCAATCAAGGAACTTGGGAATGTGCTGATTTACATGGGACCCTGCTGGCATTGCCAAGACGACAGATGGTACTTGGCCAATCAAATCAAATCAAAATGTGATTTCTTTAAAGAAATGTGGCACGTTGTTCCAGTGCTCATGCATGTTGTTTATTTGCAAATGTATCAGAGATTTCCACCACTAATGACTAATTTTCAAGTTACTCAACTGTAACTCAGATTGTCACCTTTTTCTTCCAAGTTGGGGATATTATTCCTTGCAAGTAAGGTGGGGCAGGGTTCCAAGTGTACTGACAAAAGACCATACAAACCTGTCTTCTGTTGACAGGAAACTTGTAGGAGATTTGCAGCATTCTTACATTTTCCTCACAAAGTAGTTCTAGATTTTGTAACAAATCTTGTTATATTGGTCTCATTTTACATCTTTTTTTTTTTGGCTGAACAATAGAAAAAATTATTGGTAATAGCATCACTATTGTTAATTTGATTGAAAATACTAGAGTTACATATTGGAGCTATCAAACTAGAAATCCACCTCCACGTAGTTTTATCTTATTGTCTTAAGTTACTATGGCAGCAGGCAAAATTACTAGAAGTTAAATAAACATTCTTTTTAGAGGAAAATAAATTATTTTGGTTCACGCAACTTGAAAAGAAGATTAATATCTGTTATTTAGCTAAGCCATATTATTTCTCCTTTAAGAGTTGAGAAATTTTTCCTCAAACATGTAGCTCCTTTTTAGTTACTCTTCACTACAGTCTTTTAGAGATTATAGTTACTATCTCCCAGAGGAACTGTTTAATAAAACAAAATGAAATAATTAGGTATCATATAATTTGTAAAGATCTTTTTTCTACTTCTTTTTCCTTTGATAACTGATTATACAGTCAAACAAGTTAACATTTGTCACACAAAATCAGATTTTAGTTATCCCTCTAAGTGTTCAAGGCCAGGTTGGATGGAGCTGTGCACAACCTGATCTAGTGGAAAGAGTCCCTTGCCATTGCAGGAGGGTTGAAGCTCGATTTTCTTTAGTGTTCCTTGCAACTGAGACCATTCTATGACTCTATGATTATAAATATCAGCTGTCTTCAAGTACTCAAACATCTACTTTGACTTAGTGGTTTATACCAACTACTTAGACTGTGTTTTGTCATGACCAGTTGGGGATCATGCAACAGAAAATAAACCTTGAGGTATTTATTGGCCTAGCTTCACATCCTAACAGTCAAATCCTCTCTTCACTGGAGAAAAAAAATGATAAGTGAAGAACAGATGTTTGTACTTTCCTGATGCGTCACAAGCAAAGACTAGACTTGAAAATGTTGTGGAAAATCCACAATGGTCTGTAAGTAAGATTCAAATCTAAGGACATCCAATGTTCAGCCAGGATAAAAGGCTGTCCGGAAACTCACTCCACAATGGACTGCTGCATAAGTCAACTCAAAGGAGTTGCCAGCTCTTCTTAATGACAATCACGTAAGACTTGAAAAGTCATCTGCACATTCTTGGCGAAGAATCCCTTCCTCAACATTCACAATTTAGGAACATATGGGCTCCCTTGTCAGCTTATACTCATGCCCATCTGTTCAGATGGCATGGAGTCTGCCCACAAGTCAGTCAGATGGTTGCTCAAGGGTACACGTGGCATGCAATTATGGGTTTAGACGAGCAGCCTGCACGATAGTGAAAACGCCTTTCCTGCTGCAGGATGTCTCTCATCTGTACCAGCAGTCAAGCTTTGGCACCACTTACCTCCTTAAACTTAAGCAAAGATGTTTGAATGTATTTGACAGAAAAGAAAAGGAAGCTGTCCACTGACCACTCTCATTGATTGTTGGAAATAGGGCTGGCTGAGTAACAGAAAAGCACAAAAAGGAACTCTTTCTCAGTCTTGGCTAATCATGCAAACTTAATGGGCTTACAAAGTAGCCCAGAGGAGTATACAAAATATGCAGAACCACTTCTGAATATTTCAGTGAAGATTAAGGCATAGAATGTAGTACCTAAAATATACCTAGAAACATCATTTCACTTTTGCTTTCATCTTTCACTGTTGCTGGGAAAACATGGGGACTGGTTGAGAGGCAAAAAGATCATCTAACAGGCACAGTCAGCTCCTAGACAATGATATGACCCTCATGACACAGCAGCATTCAAAACGTACGAACTTGCATTTCCTACAACGAGTTGGGAGCTGGTTTTAGATTTTGCAGTAGTTGCTCCCTAGTAATAACCCTCAGGCACATTGGTAATTGACAGGGTTGTGCTGTGGGTTTAACTCGGATGGCCCAGGGCATCTAGGAGGAAGCTTTACATCTGCCCAGATATCAAACAAACAGTGAGTTTTCAACATCTGTGTGGCAGCATCCCATTGAAGAAAAGCCCTCCTGCCTTCAGTGAAAAGACTTAGCAAGTGAGATGGTAAAATGGGGGAAGACAGGTGAAAGACTTTTCCTTTACAGAACAGTGCAGCATCCTGGCAGATTGACCCAGAAAGCTTTTAGAAAACAGAGTACCATATACCTACATCAACACTCCATGGCTGGGAAAGAAACTGCACATTTGTGTCCAAGCAGGGGCTGGTCCTGGCATGAATAGGAGAAACTTTTCAGCATTTACTGTAGTGGTTGCTCTTTCATTTACATCAAATGAAAGAGCATTCAGCTGCTACTTTTCCGAATCACATTAATTTTTTTCTCCAAGTACACGCAAATTCATTACAAAAGTTTGATATCCCACAGACTGGCTTATTCAAGCATGTGTAGACATGCAGGAGGAAGTTTGAGCTGTAGATGAAAAACTCCTCTAAAATTATCTCTCTTCTGAATATTGTTTATCCAAACAACTTTAGGGAATGCCTTCTAGCAATTAGTATCGTCAAAAAATAAATATTACAAAAATAGTTTGCACAGTTCAGAGACCAGAAAAGGATTAAACTGGTAGTTAATAATGTTTGAAATGTCTAATCAGAAATCCTGTAAAATGCTGTCTTTCAGTTCTATTCCAGTAGACATTAAATTAGGAGACAGCTGAACCACTTAATGAAAGTAAGTCCACAAATAAGAACAAATCCAGAGAAAATAATTCTTCAGTAAGCAGGGGAGATTTATCCAAGTCAATACAATTAATACTACTCAAATAACATAAGGCATTTCACTCAAATATTTGTTTCAATTCTTCAGGTAATTCACACTACCACCTGTATTTCCTTTCTATAAACTCTTGAATAGGAAAGCTTTATCTACAAGTTCAGTGGAATACGAATTTCAAAGTGTGTTCTACAATCAATTTTTGATTTTTAAAAAAGGTTTTAAAATCTGTTCATTAAGTAGTACAAATAAAGAATACCTTAAAGGAAATTTTTTTATATATTGCAGATAAAAAGTGACTGTGCACATCATGTTATTTATTAACTCCTCTGTTTCCACGTTTTTCAGAGCTAATTTTCCAGTGTTCACTCATTTTTTCTTAGCAAATAAGGCACTAAGAGACTGTGCCTTCCAATCAGAACTAGGAGTTAGCATGATCTTTTCTCAGTAGCAAACTTGAAATAAATCCTATTGATTTATGTTGGTTTGATTCTCAGGTTTACAAAGTTTTATCAGATTAAAGTGTAAGGAGAATGCTTCAATGAAAAAGTGTTCATTTTACCTTGCACCTTTTTTTTTACCTTTTTAAGTATTCCTCTTCAAGAGCAGAAGAAACTCTAGCATTCTAAAAGGCATGAAAAACAAAGAGCAGCAAATTTGGCCTTGGATCTTAGGCAGCTGTAGAACAGTGACAAATGAATTTGCTAATATCATTTATATTCTGGAAAAGGAAGAGGCAAAAAACCCCTTACTTTTCCTGAATAGACACAATATCAAATGTAGTGATTATCAAGCTACTGGGTCTTACCTTCTAGAGTCTTTTATTACCAAACCTGAACAGACTGTCATACAACTGACTACGATTCAGTAAGCACTCCACAACAAAAGCCATAATTTAAAACAAGAATACAGGAGCATACATAAGTAAAACTGACCTCAATAAAGTCAAACTTCTCCAAACAACAGACAAAAAAATTCACAATGACAGATGGTCTACTGAATGCCCAATATTAGTAAGTTCTTAATGCACTTTTTCACGTTACTATGTTAGGGAAAAAAATACACCAAAAGGACTTCCACATGCTGAAGAAATTCCATTAGGTGAACTACTCTTTTGGACATTCAAAAATGAATGCCACGTGTATAGCAGGGACATATTCCTGAAATAATTTTTTCCTTCTGCTTGTTAAATAAATTATTGTATGAAAATCTTAGTCTTTCCTCTTGAAAAACAAGTCCAGTAAAAAGAGGATTAGCTAGAGTTTGTCCTACCATTGAAAATTGAGGTTTTGAACTAAATCTTAACATTTTCAGGACTATTCAACAGTGCAAACTTTTGGCTTTTGATTTCCCAGTGTCAAGGGCCCATCAGCTCAGCACCTATGAAGCAACGTGGACTTAAAGGTCCACACATATATAAGGAATTAAATATGGAACTAAATACAGAACTAAACAGAGAATAGGAGAATTTTAGTAAAATTACAATGATGAAAACCCACAAAAAAATTTTAGTCACTTCTCTGGATCCAAAATTCAGTTTATTTAAAGATGTTAGCTCTCCCAGATGCAATCTCTGAGAAAAACAAATGGGCAACAGAGACATAGTAGTCTTTTTAACTGAATTCAGATCAGTAGTGCTTACCCAATCTGAAAAGCATAAAAGACCTCTTCCCTCCTCCATCTCTACAGAGCAAAAGCAATGCATGAAGAAATGCTATTTTTAGATAGCACTCGCATTGGTTTATATCAAACAGTTCCATCTAAATACATACTACCGAAGCAGTGCAGAGATTAATACTGGGATGCAGTACAGGGACTGAGAATTTGGGCATGCAGGTGTGTTTCCTAAGGAAAACTCTGAGTAAGTTTTGAAATAGCCTTTGATAAAAATAAATAATGAAAACTCAATAAGTCAAGTCAGTTGGACCTGGGGAGCCAAGGCCTCTAGACATGCACTAAGGATCAATTCTGCATTCATGGGAACAGAAACTAGAACAAATGACTTTGTAAAACCACAACAAAATGCTTCCTTGCAGTTAGTATGTATCTACCATCTTTTTATAATTCTGTATACCAAGAACTGACATTTTCACTGTGAGACCACAGTCCTTCAGGACTCTGTCTTTATTTGAAACAAGAAGAGGAGTTAAAATTTCAAACAAAATTACTGACTGAATAATACCAACCTACAGGAAGATCGCAACTTCTGAGATACTCATCTTGTCAAAGCATTCACCAGAAATACAAAAATTGTCCTCCAGCACTCTTTGGATAATGGACTCTGTCCCATCACTAAATAGAAACCTGGAGCGAGGTGACACGGCTGGGAACATCACCCCACCCAGAGCCTATGCAGCAGACACTGAAAAGCTGAAACACTTCAGTAATGGAGGGGACTCTGGAACCGCTGCATAATGAGTCCTGATGGAACAAAAGAAATCTCTCCATTTCCGTACAATTAGGTTGCTGCAGACTGGAATTGATTATGCAGACCTGATCAGCAACGTTACTCAGCCTGGAAACTGTGCAATCCACAGAATTACATTTTATGAATACAGTCTTGTGTCAAGGCTTGTGATTAATATTCTGTTAGGGACTGACTTGATTATTCCAATTATAAGAATTAACTTACAATGGACTTTGAAAAAAATGTAACCATGTGGGAAATCCCTTGCAGAGCCACAGTAACTCTCACTTTTAACACATTCAATATATGACAATAGTGTATTTAAAACTGGATTATTTATGGTCATGTATATTAGAATAAAAGAGGCATTCTGAAAAAGCAGAGCTGATAGACCAGAAAAAGCCTTTCTACGACACATAAAGTTTAAAAGCATTTGTCCTTGAATGCAACAGGGGATGGTGATACTCTAAGTTGAATGGATATGTGTGCGAATGCCCACATCAATAAAAAAGGTTTGTACACTGTTAAATACAGCCCTTGGAGATAAGCTAATTAGCAAACTAGAGAGTTTTAAAATTCTCAAGTGAAATCTTTGAACTGAAAAAAAGTTATCTACTAATGAAGTCCCCTGTGGGTTACAGTCTAGATTTGGCAGCATACATACTTCTATAGCTGAATTTCAACTAGGTTGATACACAGAACTTCAGCAAGAGAAGTTGCATTTAAGGACAGAAAAAATGATAGGTACGTATATAAAATACCCAGTGACCAATATGTCTCTTCACAATTATTAGTGTTTAGGCTGTAAGGTGAAGAAGAGCAATCTAAACATCCTCTCTCTGAAAGGGAAGTGGCAAGTGAGATACACATTTATGGATGATTGGTTTCAAGCAATATCTGAGAAGTCGCTCACCCATATGAAATGTAACAGAATTTATTGTTATAAAAGTCATATAAGTATATATTTTAAATGTATTGCACAGAAACAGATACGACCTCTCGTTTTTGGGCTTAATGGTTTCTGTAAAAAGGCTTCTTTTTCTGTGCTTTTTAGCATAAAATATTCAGGTTTACAACTACGCCTGAATTAGAATCTTGAATCTAATAAAAAATGCAAGCAGACTAAATACCCATATAGATTTAGCTCCATATAGATTTAATAGTTGTACTAATCTTGACAATAAGAGAAGGATTGTACCTGAAACAGTGTAACTTTTTCCTTATTAAGGACACATGATTTATCACACTGCAACCAAGAAGCTGGCCAGATGAGACTCATTATTTAATTAATACGATATTTTCATATGGTTTATGATTCCTTCTCTGACTACAAATCCTGGAAATTACACAGAAGTGGTTTTGCGGAACAATCAAAACAAATCAAGTTCTGAATTTATCAGGTTCCTAAAACTGTGACAAGTCAAAAACACAGAGACAGAAAATGAAGATCTGGACTGAAAACAGGAGAAGTTGTTTCTAATCCTCCAGGAGTATCATTGGGACTTAAAAAACTGCCATCAAAAAGGCCAGGACAGTCAGGAGAAAGGGAAAAGATATGAAGAAAGCAACCTCCAAAAAAGTGTCTCTGACAAACAGCAGGATTATTACACCCAAACATACATATGAGGAGAGAATTACATTCCTTCTCTCTTACCTACAAAGAGTTTTCCAAGCACATATACTTTTGTCTTCCAGGCTGAAGGCTGACACCTCTTTGACCTGTGGCATTGTAGGAGAAGAGGGAATAAAGCACTCCCAGGCTACCTTAGAGAGAGCACTGCAGAGCTGTAACAGAACAGTTAACAGAGCAACAGTTAACAGAGAAAACCTGGCTTTCACATTCTGTAATTTTAATCATTTCATTAAATTTCATTATTTGTATGGGTTCTGCTGCTCCAGCTGGATCCTTGCAAGTCTATGGAATCTGATGGGCTTCATCTGAGAATACTCAAAGAGCTGGCTGATGTCAGTTTGAGGCCTATCTCAATAATTTTGGAATGGTCTTGAGAATCTGGAGATGCCCCAGTTGACTGGAATCTGGCAAATGTTGTCCCAATTTTCAAGAAGGATGACCCGGGAAACTACAGGCCCAAGAGTCTTACTTCAGTGCATGGTAAAATTTTGGAGAAGATTATTCTGGGAGTTACTGAAAAACCTGAAGGACAACACAGCCATCAGTCATAACCAGCATGGCTTCATGAGGTGAAAGTTCTCCTTGTCAAATTTAGCTTCCTTAATTTCACCATTTGTCATCTCAGAAACTGTCTTGGGAAGTTATGACAGAAGCTTTTGATTCTGTCTCTCCTTCTGGACAAAATGTCCAGCATTCAGCTGGATAAATACATCATGTGATGGGTGAGCAACTGGCTAATGGGTCAGGTACAAAAGGTTATAGAAAATGGGGTGACATCAGAGTGGTGACCAGTCACTAATGAGGTTCCACAGGGCTCCATTTTAGGGCCAATACCCTACAATGTCTTCATAAATGACTTGGACACAGGACTCAAAGGAATACTAAGTTCTTCTACAACACTACATTGAGAGGAGCTGTTGACTCCCTCAAAGGCAGAGACGCCCTGCAGAGAGACCTTGACAAATCAGGGAGATGGACAATCACCAACTGTATGAAGTTCAGCAAGGGAAAGTTGAAGCCAGATTCTGCACCTGGGTTGGGGCAGCTCTGGAGAGACTATGGAGAGACTTGGGAACAAGAGGCTGGAGATCAGCCCCATGGAAGGGGACCTGTGGTCCTGGTCAATGACGAGTTGAAGATGAGTGAGCAGTGCCCTGGCAGCCAGGAGGGCCAAGCGTGTCCTGGGGTGCATCAGGCACAGCATCGCCAGCTGGGCAAGGGAGGGGATTGTCCCACTCTGCTCCGCACTGCGAGGGAGGGACCCTTCTAACTCAGTACATTGTGTAATTCTATTCCTTATTTAAATCAAGCTTGAAGTTTCTGGCTTGCCTTGGTTTCTGTAGAAACACACTTTTTCTCTTTGAACTACTTAACTTGCCTTGCTGACATGTCTGTTCTTTTATTTGCCAGATGGGAGTAGCTTCAAAGGTGCATTTCTGTTTATTCAATACACATCTTTCAGCAGTTTTACTGGTATTTAGTGACTATAATCTGAGGGATGCAGAAAGCACATTTTCACTTGTATTAAAGTTATCCAGGAAGAGAGGAAAGTGGCTGACATTAACGTTCCTACAAAACAGAAGCAATATAAAAGTAGGGATGTCATGGGGATGCTGTAAATGTACTCACCCATCAAGAAAAGTGCAAGTTAAATACAGAGAGTTTGAACATCCCGTTGCTTGGTTAATTGTTCTTGTGATGTTTTTGGAGACTGTAAGGTTCATACTTACCCATCTTTTCTGTGAGCCCATCATGCTTAACACTTAACATAGAGATCTCCAGATTATTTATTTCTTGTTTACTAGACAGTTGCTTGGAACAGACAATTTTCTAGGTGACTTCTGAATTATTTGCTGCCTATAGTGGTTGTAACTGATCCCATTGTTTCCTTCCAGGACATTTGAAAAAAAAACCACTGTTTTGTAGCTGCAAAATGTAGCTGCAAAAATGTTAACCCGTATTCAGCAAATGCATGGTGGCATTGGAGAGCTACCTATGGATCACTTGTTTGTAGTAATGCAATCAGGAAAAAAAATGGGGAAACTGAATTTTGTGTATGCAAAAAAAGACTGCAAAACTTACCTGCTGTGCTGTGCTAGAGAGAAAAACTTGACCCCAAAGTAGATAAACTGAAAGGATCTCTTTATTCCTCATAGACTTGTTTTAAATTATTTCAGTACTGTTATTTCCCATATAAAGCAGAGTAAAGAAAGAACTGTCAGGTTGCAAATGCCTGAAGGCAGGGAAAGAACAGGTCAGGCAGTCAGACATCTTTTATGTTCCTTTTCTACATTAAAAAAAAAAAAAAGTAAGAGTATATTGCTCAGAACAAAGTCAACTTCATCCAGCATCCTGTCCGCCAGTGGACAGTAACAGATGTGTCAGAAACAAGAGGGCAATAAACATAGTACTCTCAGCTTCCAGAAATCCATGGCTTAAGGTCTTAGCAAGACACTGTTTACATCTTTGAGTTTAATATCTTGTGATGGATTTTTTTGTTATTATTCCATGAATTTATTCATGACTGTTAACCTGTTTTAGTAAGGACTTATTTTTTGCTGTTGTAAAGTTGCTGCCATTTGATTCTTTTACAGGGAAAAAGGAGAGGAAACACAAATTCTCAAGAGCAGTAAGGGCATCCTGGATCCAGTCAGCTCCATACTGATGACTTTTATGTAATCTCCATTCCTTTTTCATGTGTTTCCTGCCATTCCACAGCTGGGCACCAAGATGACAATCAATGGACCTACCCATGGTGATATCAGGATTGATTTTCTGAAGAGTAATAGCTATTTTTGAAATAATACTAATTCTAAGTAAGGTTATTTCTCTCTCAAGCTTACTAACAGTGATATGTCATGGCCTATGAACAGTACCCTGAGCAAAGAAATATTACAAAGCAAATTATCATTGCAAGTCTAATTTTTTAGGAAAGGCCATAAAACATATTGATGAGTGGCTGGAAATACACACCTACTGTATTTTCATGCATTGAAACGGTATTTTGGATAGCTTACACTCTTGGAAAAGACCAGGTATTTGAAAAGCAATCATGTGTTAGCAAAGCTCTTCATCTAGCCTGCAGAAAATATTAGGAGCAGGGTAAGGTAGTCTGACTTGCAGGAATTCCTGAATTAGAAAGGTGGTGAAGTGAGACAGCGAAAAGGACTCAAAAGCCTTTCTAGATCACTTATGCATTCAAGATTTGAGGGCAATCTGATGAATTAATGTAGATAACTTGGGCACAATGTCTCCATAGTGATTAGCAAACAAGCAACACATTTGTTCCTTCCTGGTCTCTGGCACCTTATACCCAGCCCCAGCTGGATGTTTTTACAAAGTTCAATGTCTGTTTTAAAAAACACGAGTGCTTATTTTTTTTAAACATTCCCAGATTAGGAATGTCAAAAGCAAACATCTACAGAATGTCCAGGCCTCATTTTATTTTGAACTTTTGCACAGCACTAATGAGATTACATCTAGACTAAAGGGAATTCTGAACTATGCTGTTGTGTTTTTCATCTCCTGCCAAAGTCTTCTTCAAAATTCACAGCTCATTTGAACCTTTTGACTACTTAATAAACAAAGCTTTGTATTATCACTATTATCTCCTAATTAAAATATATCTCCTTTCAGACCTTTATTGAATAACATAAAGCTTCAGCTGCAAGTGTCTACAGAAGTTATTGTGCAGACTTGAGCTAATTGCACCTCAGAAATCATAGTTCTGCTATAAACTGACAGAAGACAAGCTACATATAAGATATATCAATCACTCCTCTTTAAAATAATTCTAGAGAAAGATCTTAGAAGTTTTAAGCTCAGTTTTACAGAACACATGCTTCGGCCTACATCTTTACAGCTATAACAAAGTGTTATTTCTGCTTTTAAAACCTCATGATACCTCAAAGAGTTTCTTGTGCAATTTGAGGTAGTTTTTTCATTTGAGACTACTTTATTATTTGTGTCAGAAGAATTTGACATCTGTCACAACTTAAAACCAAGCCCAATGAAAACTTTTCTAAATTGTGCTGCCACAAAATCTACTGGCAGAGTACAAACCTTGTGTTCTGCAGGCATATCTACCCACAATCTGCCTATGCTGTGAGGGCAGAAGAATAATTTTTGTGGTATGTTGAACATGCTTATAAATTGCAGTGGGTGTGTTACAAGAGACAGCATAAGAAAGACAAATGATACCTACCAATACTCCTAACACATAATATATATATATATGCCTCTCTTTCTGTCAGAATCTCTGGGGGGAGAAAGATGGAATAGAGCCAGCAGGTCACCAACTAAGGAGTCAGGTGGAAGATGGTACCTGTTAATTGCGTGGGAAGACACAAAAAGGGTGATGGAAGTAGGAAGCTCTTACCATCAATGAAGCCCGAACCACCCTGGGAGGAGGGAACCTGGAGAAAGATGGGACCACCTAACCTATGCTCCATCTGAACATTGCTGACTTTCACTTTTGTGTAACTCATTAAAGCTTGGACTGCTTCCATCAATGTCACGAGGATAAATTCACAGCTATGAAATGTTGCAGCATAAGTGTCTCTTTTAAAGAAGGGGAGCTGGGTCCCACAGCACAATGTCAATGCAGTGCTCACAGTCACACATTGGAATGACAGGACAGCCCTATGCTGAACAAGATCACTGTAATTGAGATGGATCTTCACCATGAAGGATGCAGATCACGGAAGTTGCACATTAGAGAGGACAAGGGGACAGACCTACAAATTTAGTAACAGCAATTCTCAGTAGTAAACATTTATAATTCCAGGTAGCCCTGCTGCCACTGCTAGCTCCTCCCATCATAACTAGGGTGTCCAGGTGCCTTCAGGAGGGAGAGGGATAACGGGACAGGATCCTTTAGTTTTTAAAAGGACGGCAAGATCCCAACACAGTCACAGCTTAGAAAGAGACACCTTCCTCTATGTCAGCCAAGATGACTAAAATGGCATACTTCATCTGAATGCAAATTAACATAATAAAGGAAAAATAAAAAAGCAGCATGGGGAGATAGAACAGAAGTATGAGCAGTTTATATGCAATGCTCTCCCTGCCCACCATTCCCCTGTGGACAAGTCCTTGTTTTCATAAAATCTTAGGATTATCTGAGTTGCAGGCCATTCCACCTGCTCCTCTTTCTGCCCACTCTGGATCTGTGCATGCCATCTGGCCCTCACTCTCCTCAGAGAAGCCTCCAGACCCAGCTACAGCTGCTACCAAAGTCCCTGCAGTGCTCTCCCAAGCAAGGTGCCCAGGCAGGGGCAGCCACCCTCCCACTCCAGACACTCCTTCCAGAACAGCCCCCCCCCCCCCAAAGGAGCACCTGAACCCCAACATTGCCCATCACAAAAAGTGACAAAAGAATGTAGCAGAATCAGAAGAGGAATAGAGAGGAGCAACCAGGATCATCTAAGAGGTGCCATGAACCAGGAGAAATATGATGAATGTGTATAAACGAGTGCAACAGAGAAAGATTGTCCATCTTCTTTGCTAAGAATTAAAGGGCAGTGAATGGCAATAACAAATGATGAATTCACAACAGACAGAGATGGTTCTTCAGATGTGTAGTTCAGCTTTGTTGTGGATGCAATAAAGATTACTTGGATTCAAAGATAGATAGAAAAAAATCTTGGCTTAAAAAAATCTAGCTAGCAGCACTGAATATAAGGCTGACTCAAGAGCTTCAAAAATCACTGATTACTGGTTGCTTGGAGAATATTTGGATAAAATATCATGCTTTTGTGTCTCTGGTACTTTTCCCTACATTTCACTGGCAGGATCATTGGTGACCATCAGGGACAGGAAACTAAGGCAGACTGAGTAAAGCCTTAGTTTTTCAATTCATGAAAAATGAATTTTTTTGTTTATCTAACATAAATTGTATTTTAAACTGTTATATAAGAAGCCCCAGACTCACTGGGTAACTGCAAATAGGAGGGTGTCCTCTATCCCTGTTCAGAGAGCAGCAGCATAGCTCTCTCTTAAGAATTGACACTAGTAAGCTTATTATTATTAAAAAAATAGAGATCTATTTTTTTGCATCACAGCCAATCATGGTGGTTCAGAATGAGCCTGAATCCTTCTTGGATTTTTGTTAAATAACCATAGAGGAATATGGAGGAAATCAACAAACTTGATTCTAAGGTGACTGTCAGAGTGGGAAAAAGAGGGAAGCATCGTTTATGATTTAATTAATTTAACTATTTAACTAATAATATGAAAGGGAAAGGAAGGAAGCTGGACAATATGACACTTCTATGTGTCATTTTGATGTGATACATTTATGTGTCAATTTTATGGTGTTTGGGAAACTTAAACAGAAGACCCTGTACCATTACATTCAGCAAAAAGGCAACTGAAGGGACCAAGACTAGAAAAGTAGAGGAAATGAAAAAAATTGAGAGCGTCTCTGTCTCTCTGTTAGGAGATTAGAACTGATTGCATTACAAACCTGTATTTATTTATGAGTTCAATTTTCTTTGAAATAAAATGTACAAAGATGCAGAAATCTTTACATCAAAGAAGCAGGGACAACACCACCTGCACACAACAGCATCAACAGTGCCAGCAGAACAAGTCTCTTCACACACAGGGGAACTTTTGATCTCAAGAGTAATTTTAATTTTGACAATATCTGAGGGATTTTTCTGTTGTATTTACATCCATCTTTGATGAAATAAAATCCTTACTGGGCTATTCCTTTCCTCTTTTTTAATTGGACTTAAAACTATTCTCTTCCTCTTTTTCCCTTAGACTTCCTATCCTATTGATGATGATTTTCTTTCTACACCTCTCTCAGATTATTCTTTAATCAGTAAGGAATGTCTTGACAAACAGGTTCAGGTTGTTAAATTTCTTCATTCTTCCAATCACTTCAGGAATTTCATTCCTAGACTGTAGTCTGGTTTGTTTACAAGTCCTTTACAGACCAAAAAAGGCCATAATTATTTCTCAGAGGAAGATATATAGCAGCTGGCTCCACTAAGTGAGGAATTTGAAGATAAAGATGTAGCACCTGAAATACTGACATACTTGAACAAATTCTTCTGAAATTTCACAAGAACAATTCATTTTATTCCAAGATGGTTATGTCAATTCACAAGAGGGAGGTTTTCTTTGGTTTTTTTTGTTTTTTGTTTTTTTTTTGTTTTTTTTTTTTTTTAATGGTTTAGCATTAGATCAGTTCCCAACTTTTTGATATTTAACTTGGAAACATCTTCTTACAAGGTTTCTATGAAGGACACCTATTTGTTTTGCACTGGGAAAGTACTTTTATTTCCTTAGGTACACACTTTGTGATTTCAGATACTATACTGCCTCCGAAAGTTTTGTTCTTTAAACATGTTCCTGCCCATGATTTGTATATTTATATTCCTGTTTATCTTGTTTATTAATTTTGTTTTACTTTGGTTTCACTTCTGGAGTTTTCTGCAACTTAGTATTTATAAAGGCTTAACACTGGAAAACATGCATGATTACTGGATTATGCAAACAGAAGAACAAGCAGTGCACTCAAATTCCTTGCCTAATTGCTATTATGAAGGAACCAGACAAAGTTTTCAAGTGCTGCTCACCACTTCATCACCATTACAATTGTGCTAGCTTCATTAATGAGCAGACAAATCAAAAATATTAAAAGTTATAGCAGTTATATTGAAAAAAATAGGCAGGTCTAGCTGCTGTTGCATTTACCAGGGATGCCAGTGGTGTAATACTCCAGCATCCTGCAACCCCAGCACCATCTGAGAAGCAACAGCCCCTTCCCTCAGCCCATATAAAATTGCAGACTAAGGCTCTTTGGATGTTTCATTACAGGAACAGTAAATAAAGCTAATCGAAGGAAATGTCTTGTTCACATTACCCAGTCTTTTAGGAACAAAAAGGCCTAAAACTGTCATACTATATAAGTCATGAGGTTTGCAACTCTTAATTTTAAAATTACATATCATATTCCTGTCAAAATATGTCCCTCTACAACCTAAATTATTGTTGAGAGCAGAAAAACGTGATGTTTAACTCATAGAAAGAAACCAAATGGAAAATTTAGACTTCCTTTTAGCAGTAAATAACATTAAAAGAAGTGTCATAGAGCACATTTCAACAATCAGCCACAGGCTAAATAAGCAGGAAACAAAGTGCAATGAAGCAATCCAGTGGGTTGATTCATGAGGTTTGCATACCAGCAAACCTCGGTTTGAACCCTGTCTGGAGTTAGAAGTAAAAATAAAAGTAACCACGTCATCTTTAGCCTTCCTACAATACCAAAAAACATCAGTTATGTTCCCATATGGAGAGAGCAGGAAAGTTTATGGGCAACTATATTAAGATGACAGCAGGAAACTGGGGTAGCAAGATTTCTCTGTGCAAGGGTAACAATGGGAGGTTAAAGCAGCAGTTTTCATGGAAACAGAGATACACATAGTTGGTAACTAACTAGGAAAAGGTAATCCCTCCCTCTGTGTCATTGAGACAATGCTTCCACCGTCTTGTAACACATCCAGGTCAAGGGGTACTTTCCAGAGAAGACTACTGTACCCAGTAGAGCCAAACTGGGTAAATTCATACACTTTTTTCTCACCACCTGCCTGGATGCAGCAGTTTATTTAATCAAATATGCATTTTAACAAGCATAGCATTAACAATAAAAGCATTTTTAAAATCTGATGAAACACAGTTTTGCTAAGTCTGACTTAAGATTCAATTCCATCTCAGACAAAAACAGAGTTTCTAGTCATGTAGAACAGGAGAGAGTTGTTTCTCTCTAATTTTTCTTGAATGTTCTTGAGTCCATCCTTCCTTTCCCTAATAAAGCATCAGAGGATAGCAAATACAGCACATCTATGATTTTATTATGCAACTACATTAGTAACATATTTTGCATTACTTCTCTGCTTCACTCAAGTATTTTTGTTCTGTGTGGCATCCAGAGAAATCTGTGTTAAAAACAGTACACACCTCATGATTATTTTCTCAGCTGTTTTCCCAGTCTTCTGATCATTTCACAAGTTCCATTGACTTTTAATTAACAAATTGATAGGAATTGATAATCATTTTCTTAAGTTACAAGCAAACATCATTCATATGCTAAACTTACTGAACAGCATGGAGTAAAGCAGTTACCACCAACACACTGAGCACTCAGAGAGCTGTAACTTCTGTTCAGAACCTGCTGTTCAGCAATTTCCCAATGTTTCCAATTTTTCCAATGTTTCCAAAGTTTTCTCACAGTGAATTCAGAAGTTTCAACTGACACAAATCATAGAATCATTTAGGTTCAAAAATACCTCTGAGTTCACCGAGTCCAGCAAACACTGTTATCATTAAACCATGTTCCTAAGTGCCACATCTACATCCAGCTTTACTGCAAAAAATAAGCAGTCTTGTCCTCCCAAGAAGTTCTTGTTTCTCTTTCTCCCCCAGCTCATACATCAACTCAATCACTCAAATAGTCAAATCCAACCTACTGAGATAACTTAAGACCAGAATATGATGGCTTAAATTGCTTGAGAAGCAGTGACATAATGCATAATCTAGGCATGAAAGAAAGTTTGTGTTTCTTCTGATGCTTCCAGTGAAGAGCAAGAATTCAAAACTCTGAGGAGAAGCAGAGTTATTTGAGAAAAAATCTAGGAAGGTGGCCAGTGATAGTCACTTCTGAGGGCACTGATAATTTCCAGAGCCCACTTTGGCTGTGCAAACTGTGTTTGTTAATTTGATGAAGCCCTAGAAAGAGTGAAAAGTAAGACTGCTTTGCACAAGGTCCATATGTAGTGGTTTTCAATATTGTTGTGTTTGGTTGCCAAAGCTTGTCATGCAAATCAGTTACCTCTGGAAATTGATGTTTGCCTGCACAAGTGCCTGAAAATTGCCCAATCCATAGATACAAATAGACACAATTATAGAATTCAGTAGAGGAATAACTGTGCAGGTTCACTTCCAGCAATCAGCATTGTTGCATCAATAAGTGGCTTCTCCCTCCCCAAGGATTTCCATTGCATTTTCTGCTTTATTTCTTAAAGCTCTAGCAGCAGAAACCCAGGTTCCTCTGCATTACTTCTCTAATTTTGGTTCTTATGTGTAACAAGAGTTGCAAAAATTTATGAGAGAAGTAGTAATAGCAGAGCCTGATTATAGTTAAGAAATAATTGACAACATTTCAGAAAGTTTGATTCTGTGGTTCTACTTCAATGGACAAATTAGGCATGATGATCCAACCACATCCCATCGGAGTCCAAGTTGTGTTCAGATCATTCTTTTTTTAACAAGGATCTTTTCTTGCCCTAATTAGGGTAGCAGTGAAGGCCCCTTTCTATTACTAAACATTTTCACCTGAAGACCAATAAAAAGAGAAGATGCATTTGAGAACTTTAGTCCTCCTGAAGCAGCACATCACACAGCCCTTTCAACTACTGGACTTCAATGGGGAGCACTTATCACCTCACAGAAACTGAAAACATCCAGGCAGGAGGCAATATTGGTTTGGACTGAAAGAGTTTAAAAAAAAAAAAAATCCATTTCCCAAAGAGATAGGGGAATGTACCTTCATTATACAGTTTTCTTCACTCTGGGAAGAAAATATTTGAGTGGGACAGAGCTGGAAATAGAAACAAACATTTTTGCTTTTAAATGCTTGCAACACTGAAAAAGAATGCCACAGCTAAATCCTTGCTGCCTGCAGCAAGAATCAAGTGAAAAGCCTGCTTGTTCCTGCCAATTAAAATTTGTGGGTTTCTTCTGTAACCCTGGAAAAGTAACTCCCACAGATGTTTTATGGTGTTTTGCTCTCTCTGGGTCTCAGAGAAAGAGCAAGAGAAACATCTCACATTCACTCGGTACAACATTTACTACAACCATTCTGCACGTTTTAAATTTGTCTGAGTTCCTTAAGAGCATTTTAAAAGGGGAGAGACAAAATGATGAGACTGGACAAAATCCCAAGACAACAATTTAAAAAGGTGTATTAAATGCACCCGAAATAATTTCTTGGATGCTTTGCCAAGAAGGATACATTAATTCCTGAATATTCCTCCAGGAGCTTCCCGGGACCTTGTATGAGAAGGAACGTATGGTGTCTTTTTAATGCAATGTCAGTACTATTGCATGACCATCAGTATCCTAGGGTTTTCCTACATATTCAGGGTATGAGAAGACCAGGAATCTTCCTTCTTTTGCTTCTGAGATTCCTCTGTCATCGTGTTTGTATGACCACTCTCCCCAACTAAAAACAAAAAGAAAACAGAAGAAGAGTACGGCACCACTGAACAACCCAGGTTATAAGATTCATACTTATGCAGTGCTTTTTAAATGTTTTGAGGCATCCTGAAAATGTACAGCTCAAGAAAAAATCAGTTAAAAGAAGAACAGCGCCCAGGTAAACCAGACAGCCAAGAATAGCCAGTTGAACCACAATGTCATGATATTTTCTGCAGAGAATTAGGGAGCAGCAATACAGGTTTTTACAACTGTTGGTAACATATTCAATAATTCTAGTTAGAGCTTTAAAAAACACAAGTATCAACTTTGTATGTATTAGGAAAAAGAATATTCAGAACAGAACCTCACCTCCATTTATCTCTAAATGATTAAAAGCAGGACCCTAGTATAAGCATAAGAATCAATGCATTATTTAAATTGAGGTTTTTTTCTATTAACATTTTGAAAACCTGCTCAAATTACATCACCAGCACAAATTTTTTTGTCACTTGTATTACATCTATCTTAAAATGTGACAAAAAAACTTCTTATAGGCAAATTAATAATATATATTCCCAGACCAACAGCATTCATTAATTTATAGCACAAATTACACTCTGCCCAGGTCTCTCTCCTCCATATTGGCTGAGTTCCATAGATAGCCTTGCAGTATGGTAAAGAAACATACTCAGTTTTTCACTTATGGATAACTAAAAACTTGTCAATGGCAAAGTTAAGTATAACAATTAAGGGAAATACCTAAGAAATCCAACATTTTAGTTGATACTAAACTCAATTCACAAATTTTGCCACCTACAGAATTCCTGCAAAGAGTCTATCACTTTGAGATCAGTGGCCTCTGGGTTTGTGCCAGCATGCAGTCAAAATTCTCATTTACTTCTAGCACTTAATTTAAAAATAAAGGTATGAATTCTGGCATTTAATAATTTTCTTCTGATTACTCACAAATCCTTATATTACTCATTCTTAATAAGCTTCAGGAGTTGGAACATTTTCTGCACAATTATCTCTCTTACTTCAATAAAAAAGAATCAATACGTATTTCCATTCTCTTTCTCCTATTTGCTGCTGCAATTAGTCTGCCCCATCATCTGTTTTTATTAAGCTCTGCTTTATTTCTGAAATTGAATTCACAAGCTTAGCAAATTATGAGATTGCCTCTTGTTTCAGATCCTTAATTTCCCTCCTAAATTATCTGGCAGACTGCTGTGGTGCTCGAGTGGTCCACCGTCTCTTTCTCCTGGCTGTTATTTGGTTGTTCATTCTTCCATTTCTTTGAATTAAAGAGTAAAAGTTTTCTCACTAATCATGTTGGTTTATTGTTTGTATTGGTTCTTCAGCTTTTCTCTGATTATTGCCACCTTTCAACAAAAAGCAGGGCCTGATTTTAAAGGTTTATACACATATCAGACACTTATATTTCTTTGGTCCTTGAAGTTTTACTGGATCTCTCCAGTGCTGCATCAAATCTCTGGTCTCTCTGATTCTCCTTCCTCCTGATCCCTGTTTATATCTCAGCAACTGAAGGTCACAATTTTGCAACATGCAACAACCATGTTACCCCAAAGGTGTATTTGAATTCCGATATCTTCTGATATCTGAGATTTTGTTCAGATCCCACTGTGCCACAGCTGTGCTGCTGTTTAGTGTCATATCACAACTGCACAGTCCCAAGGCGTGGAGAATGTGTAGGAAATGTTACAAGTTCAAACACAAAGCTCAGTCATGGATCTCCTACCCTGTCCCTCAGACATCAGCAGGGAATCATTTTCAAGGCAACTAGAGAGTTTGCATGCTCCTCCCATACTGTCAAAGAGCTTCTCAAATTTGCTGATGTCTAAGCAATATTTGGCCAGAACAGATGTCATACACAATGTGTATTTAGAGCATCCCAAAGGCAAGCTGCTTGGAGTTCACTCAGAGGTACTGCCCAAATATATTACCTTCTGGGGGAGGAAGGTAAGAGACCACCAAAAACATTACCTGCAGGCTCAGCCATCCACCCAAGCAAAAAAGTCTGCCTGAAAAGCTGAATTTGCAGCCATCTGTACCTATCATCTGCTCCAGTTACAAACAAATGGGAGGAAGAATCCCTAGAACTTCCTAAACATTAACACGTAGATTAGAAGCCAGTATAAAGAGTGAGTAACAAAATCCACAAGTTTTCTTAGCCAAGCTGTTCAACAAGAGAGAAAGAGAAGAAAGTCATCAGCTCTTCCTTTGAAAAGTCACAGAAGAATTTACCAGATTTATTTTTCTATTATCATAATGGTTGCTTGCCATTTCTTTCCCTTACTATGCTTTTCAGAGTTAAGAAATTATTGGGCCAAATTGCTTTAGTCAGAAATGGTTTGTGGTGCCTTTTTCAATCTGCCCTTCCTTTCCTTCATTCTTCTGTTTATTCATTCGACCTTTTTCCCTGAAATCAAGTCAAGAAATCTTGCCTCATATCTAATATTGTGTGTAGTTGTAATCACCTCTTTTAAAGATGCTTCCTAATCTGTGTCCGTTTTCTGTGTAATGGGATTTTCCTGATACATGCTCATGCATGCAGGGACTTTTCAAGATGTGACTGAGAAAAATGGTTCCTTGGAACATTATTTCAGAGGTGGCTGAATGGCTGCTGGGCCTGGGTTTCTCAACCTAAAGGCTAAAAAATGGTTACATCCAAAATGTTTTGGGGATATTTTTTATAGAGCGGTGCATGAAAATACAGGTAACTTGGGGGTTTTGGTTTTTTGGGGTTTTGTTTGTTTGTTTGTTTGTTTGGTTTTTTTAATGTGTGCATGAAAAAAAATCCCCATAAAAGAAAGGTAGGAAGAGGGAGGAAGAGGAGTTTCCCCAGACTGTAATTCACATGTGTTCCAACTGCAGAAGAGGCAGACAGACCCATGTCTCTGAACACAAGCGAGGTCTCCCCATGCACTGTTCACTACAGCACCAAGAGATATAACTTACAATGTAAGTAAAACATTTGTAATATAAAGATCCCATTTTCCATTTAGCTTGCTTATTTTACTTGTTCCAATTTCAAGTCTGGCTGCAGTTTATATTCTGCTTTTAAAGTGGTACAAAGAGGCTTTTTGGGTGCCATCACTTTCCCTTGCCCACAGGGGGGTACCTGGTATTCTTCCATCATTTCAGAGTGGAGGCTTCTCCTTTCTTCCAGCTTTTCTCATCATGCTGTGCTCAGACTCTTGCCTGCCTCTTCAATTGCTCAGACAATTGCCACATCAGGGAATAAAAACTAAATTTCTGACTAATAGGTACAGTAATTTCTGCTAATGTGTAATTATCTCATGGCAGGAAGCCTTATTTACTTATTATACTAACAGGTATAAACCTACAGGAAAGCAAAACCCTGACAAGGGTTACAGCTGAAATGCTGTCTTCTGAAAAAAAAGATTTGGAGGGCAGGAGAAGGAGTTATTTAGCCCCAGAGTTATTTAGCCTCAGAATTATTTAGCCTCTGGAGTTATTTAGCTTTGGCTATCTCAAGAGACTGGGAGACTATTCTTGTTCTTTGATCATGGATCTATTTAGTCATCCAGGATAAATTTCTGATTTTTCTTACTTAATTTCTGATCATCTGATGTTCCTGTTTCCTTGAAGGCAGTCCAGATACTCTCTTGTACTTTCCACCATGAGGACCCTCCCTGGTAAACCTGGAATCCATATATTAGCTAATGGTAGAACCCAACCTATGATCAGAACAGATGTCATACACAACATGTGTTTAGAGCATCCCAAAGGCAAGCTGCTTGGAGTTCACTCAGAGGTACTGCCCAAAGAAGAGGAGGTTTATGTTATCTTTTTAACATTAATATTTAAAACACCTACCAAACAAATAGGAGATATAATCCCACAGCAACACTTCCCAGATGAGAAGGATACTGAAGAAAGAGGGTTTGAAACAACCATTGAGGGGCCAGGAAAACACGATTCACAGGACCAGATAATAAACAATTTAAATGGAGTATAAATCTGCTCTAGGATTTACAAGTTGAAGAGAACAGCCCAGGTGTCATGGCTCTCTTCCAGAATACTTCTTGATTTTTTCCAGTGCCTAAGCAATTTAAAATGCATAAACTTTCCTAAGAAAACAGATGAAAAGGTGTTAAACATAACTTCTACAGCATTGGATAATGAAAGAAGTAGTAAAATTAACACTTCTAAATGTGCATCCATTCTTAATTCAGAAGCCTTTCTCCTTCTAAGAAGGGACAAACAACAACAACTGTATTTATTTTGCTGACAAAAATTCCTTAATAAAGTAAACCAAGTGCAGAAGACAAAAGGTGAATACAAACATTATTTTTCAGAAACTCTCTATAACCAAATTTAAGAAAAATCTTCTAAAATGTGACAGTAAGAAAATACGAAAACTAAAAATTTTTATAAATTCTTAGGCATGAAGTTCCGCTACTACAGATCCTCACTAGAATGATCAATTTCATAATATTTCAAGTGGAATGAAAAAATAAAGGAATGCAAATGTCTTTTGAGTTCCCTGGTTTTATTCGTGTATCTTCAACTTGATAAATAAATTAATATACATTTGTTGCCTAAGTTATTCTTTGTTGGGTCAACAAAGAAAATGTAAATGTCTGCAAGAGCAATGCAAACTGTTACTGCAACAGTGACCAAAAACATTAAAGGGATTCAGTGTGACCAACCTGAGACGGCCCTCTGGGGAACAGAAAAGGCTCATGCACCTTCATAGTTGAAACATTTGGAAAACATCTGAGACTGCTTGACAACAGCAGCAGCAGCGAAGCTGTGCCCCTCCAAGGTATACTGGACCTCTCACTTATGCCATGTGCTCTTTTCTGTGAACCAAAATTCTACTCACAGCACTGCAGCTGATCACAAATAAAACTAAAACAAATATATATGGCCCACAGATCTCATCAAAGAAAAGAGTTTTGCTTCGCACTTGAGAAAACAAAAAAAGCATTTACCTACTATGTGCAAGATAGAAAGTGTCTTTGTTATTTCTGCCACTTGACTTCTAAAAATGCACCTCTTAAATTGCTAAGGAATACACATGCTTTGAATTGCTAAAGACAACATTTTTAGACTGTAGCGATACTAAGCTCCTAGTTAGAGGCCAGGATAATTAATTTAGAAGGCATAGAAGTATATCACTAACAGACAAAGTAAACAACAGGCCACAAGACCAGTAAGAAAAATACATGCAATTTTTTCAAATCTAAGAAGTGTGCTAGAAAGACATGCAATTCTCACATTTCACAATACCCAGGTCATACTGAAGATAAATAATGAAATCTAAAACAGGACATTTTTGAAATAATTTACATAGTACTCCCATGAAAAGTGAAGATCAAGTAGAATAATTAATCATTCTTTCTGAGCCAAAAGAGATAGAACCAGTCACAAAGACATGCAGGAATAAAAAAGAACTAGCTGGTTTTATAGGGAAATTATTTAGAGAAAATGTTGCCTTTAATCACAGAAACACATGAATAATAATGAGAACTAAATCACTATAAATAATCACTTTCATTGGCATGAAGGAAGACCCGAACATTACTAAATGTTATAGGGGGATTTACTTAGTGTGGGTTTGTTTAGACAGAGTCAGCTCTTCATTGAGGCAGCTGATAAGCCCAAAGATCAATAGAATGACAGTGGCTAAGGGAGGTTGTAGAGGGACAGAGCTCATCAGCCCCCAGACCTGATCAGCTCCTCATCCCATACCAAATACATGCAAGGTTTTCAAGGCACTGGGAAAGGAAATTGTCCATGTTTTCTTAAGGAGAACATTTTAGGGTATTTTGGAGGACCTGGGGATAGCTAGGAGTCACAAGCATAGAGAGATTGAGCACTGGGGACTCCACTTCTGCTGGTAATTTGCTCTGGTAGATCATTTCAGCCAAGATCTTAGAGCAAGCAATTAACTGATTTTTTTTCATGCCAAACTCCAATAGAAAAAAATAATTTTTTCTACCAGCACAGTGTGCATGTGGAGCTGAAAGCACTGCATGAGATAAGAATGTCTCAAGAAGCAGGCTAAGGCACATCCCTTACGTGCTAGAATGATCCTAAGGCCTAATGCTTGTATAACATTGGGTTCCTTCAGAGGAAGAGGCTCTAAGTAAACATAAGATATATTCACACAGACAAGAAGTTAATTGCCAATTCACACTGAAGGAAATGAGGTACAACAACACTGTGTCCATGGAATACCATAAAGCAAATTATTGCAAAAGCAAAAGGCTAGCAACACATACAGGAGATGTAAGACATCTTTTCAGAAAAATGCATGCAATGCATAACAAAAACAGAGGCAGGGAGGGTAATTATCTTTAAGAACTTAGATGTTATATTAGGCCTTCAATGGACCACATATCCCCCAGGAATAGCTAGAAAGTCCAAACTTTTGTGAGCCAATATAATAAATTTTCAAAAATAAATTAATTAATATTCCCACAGTAGAAGTCAAAATGACAGCATATGCAGAAAAAATGTTTTCCCTAATGTTCTGTGTTGTAAGGCTTCTAATCTGCCCTACATTCTGGCACCACAAATATTTACTCAAAGCCCTTCCTCTATTCCAAGACTGCTCTCAAACATCCATCCCTTGAAGAAGTTTATTCTCATCATCAAATACTGGCACTTACCTGGTCCAGGGTGGATTTTTTTTGTTGTTCGGACTCATAAGGCATGACCGGATCAATGAAAAAATAAGGAAGCAGTAGCTAAGGGGACTACAAATCCCTCTGAAGTCATTCTGGTACATCTTTCAGAGGTACAGCAATCCATAATTCATCCCAGTGATTCACAATGATCTGGGTACAAAATGCTACAGACTAGTTTACTTTCCTTTTCTAAGGGCGGATCACAAGTTAGGTTTGCCTTACTTTGGGAATCTGTGTTTAAGAGATCAAGGTTTGTTTAAGAGATCAAGCACCTTGGCCACAGGTCTGAGTGGTGCCCTATTAGACAATGCTCCAGATCAATAAATGTGATCTCCTGCCTTAACAGGCTGCCATGAAAATCCAAGAGGCACGTTTCTTGTGAAAGGAAATTGTGCCTGGCAAATCTGCTGGAGTTATTCCTCTGCCTAAAGAGTATCTTATAGAAGATGAAGCCAGATTCAGAATCAAATATTCTGATTAACCTGTAAAGCCCTCCACAAAGCCCTGTGTCTTCTCACACATTCTTTTTAATTCTTTTGGATTGCTTCTGTGTAACTTTAATAAAGTCCAGTCTTCCCCCATATCCTCTAAAGCAAAAGATTGACCATAAAACCAGGAATATACGTAACTGCATGGCAGCCATCTGTCCATTAAAAGAAAAAAACAAAAACTCGATAGCTAATATCTAAAGAGGAAGTGTAACAAAATTAAATATTTCTCTTCTGGTTCAGCTTTAACTGAAGCACAATTTCAAATAAGGGCTCTTGTCCATATTACAGATGCCAATATCCCATATTCTTGTGACATAAAATGTCCTGTTCATGTATTCTAGAGCCCCTGAGTTGTTTTGCAGAATCTGCTGGTGTTCTTGGGCAGTTTCAGAACATCTTCATCTATTAACTTGGAAGTTTTCCCATAGCCTAGAGTGGCCCTGGATTCTGATATTTTCTGGTTTTCAGTTTTGATCACAGACACAGAGAGTGTTCATCTGCAAGACTAAGTTAAAAGTAAAAGATACCAGGTCGCCCCTTTAAAAACAACTTTAGCTGAAAACCTGAAATTAATTGTGGTGGTCTAAAGAAAGGCAGGGCAGGGGGGGCAGAGGGGAAAGAGTGTGAAGGGGCCTAGCCATAGTTTTCTACTACTATTTTACTGAAATAATTTATTCCTACCCCTTGACACTGACAGAAGTACTGTCTTCTATGCTTGTTTTCAGATGAAATTTGAAAGGAAAGAAAACCACATTTCAAATGATTTGCTGCAGTGAGTTCTCACCAACATAAATGGCAGAGGTTTTGAACCCATACACCCCTTGAAACAGCACATCTCTATTTCTAGCCTACATGGAAAACAGTAAAAGGACAAAGGATCCCTATATCCAGGATACATTAGTTTGTCAGAGGACCGATATGATAGTTGAATGATGCTTTGGTTGTTTTTCTCACAAATATGTCTATATTACAGCACAGATACCAGTAGACAAAAAGTGTGTTAAACTGTAAAATAATCCAGCAAGAGGAGAATTAACAACTTTCTATTTGTGGTGCTTTAATTGCTCCTTCGTTTAGTTTATTGAACCATCAAATTAATTTAATGGAAGGTGACAAATATAATATACTCTTCCAAGAATTAATTTGGACTACCAAATATATCTCAAATTAACCTCCCTCTATATTACCAGGTTTATTTCACCTAATTTTTCAGTACTTATTTAGAATAGCAATATATTTTATACTAGGTAATGTTCATGTATAGCTTTTGTGTTTATTTTAAAACTACTAAAAGAACAAAACTGTTTCTCTAACTGTAAAATTTTTATCACATCTGGATACTAATTCCTGCCAATAGGAGATGGATTTGCAAAAACCAAAGCTAGTATTCTCCCACCAATTTTTATAAAGCTGATTATGCCATTCCTCAATTAACAGAAGTGAAGACAGAGGTGATATTAAATGAAATCTGGACTTACAGGTAGCCCTATATAAAACTATAATAAACCAGAATAATTGTCACTATCACTTCCAGTCTGGTTTATAAATGAGAGTAGTTCTGATATAGATCTTGAAATTTTTCTATAAGAATAGTCCCTAATTCAATATTTTTATCAGTATATGTAATGTGATCGTGCTTCAGTAAGTCAAGAGCTTTGGCCAGGCCTCTAGCTATTACAGACAATTTATCATTAGCACTTTATTATCCATAATGGAAAGATATTACCTCTCTTGCAACCTGGAACTGCTATGTAATATTTTGATCACCACTTGCAAGCAGGGTAGCCAAAATCTTAATGTACAACACTCTCCTAATAAAGAGGTAGGTACATATTTGCAAATAGAAGCCTTCAGTCCTAGGGATAAGAATAGCCTTGTTTTCTTAAAGATACACAAGAGATTTTTAGACAGTTAAATCATGAATAAATGCTTCTCAGCATTTTCTGTGGGCACCATTTAAAAGTGATCCAGGAATCTTTGGCTTTGAACAGTTCATATATATTTATATATATACACACATATATACATACATATATATACATATGTGTGTGTATATCGATTTTTTTTAACAAAATTAGAGTACTGTCATTACTAAGCAGTTATCTATGAAGGTAATACATATTTCCAAAATGACTGCTTAGGGGCCAAGGTCTTTCACAGGTAGAGGACATGCATAAAAATTAAAAAGGACAAACTGGATAGAAGTTGTTCTATATATTTTAATGATATCTCACTTCTTACCAACGGACCTTCTTTGGTGTAATGAATGTTATTGAAATTGCTGTTTGAAACAGAAATAGCACAAGCTAAAGATAAAACCACTAACGCCTCTTATGTTTCCAGTACCCTTAGGTAAGGGATGCTCCCATAACCTCCAACCATTCATCTTTATTTGGGTGAAATTAGAATGTACACAAGAAATTCCTTCTCAAAGCTGACTGTGGAAAAAGTACTTCTAAAGAAGCTGTAAGAACTGAAAGTTGTGTGATGCAGCCCTGCTCAAACTTTTCTATTTAGTGTGGTTGTGAGTCATCAGACATTTGTTCATTAGAATTGTGTGTTTAATTCCATCTCCATATGTATACTGATATGTCTTTTCCCTATGTTTCTTCTGTTCTAACTGGGTGAATAGATGGCATAGCTACAGAATGAACATTTGCAAGTTAAATACATCAGCAGCAAAAGCTGGCTGCATAGCAGGTTGCATTAGCCAGCAGGTCCAGGCAAGCAATTCTTCCCTTCAACTCAGTACATGTGAGACCACTTCTGGACTTCTGTGTTCTTTTTGGGGTTCACCAATGTAAGACAGACATCAGTACACTGGAGCGAGTCCGAGGGCCACCAAGGTGATCAGGGAACTGGAACACAGGATGGCTGAGGAGAGGTTGAGAAAGCTGGGCTTGTTCAGCAGTAAGAGGAGAAGACTTCATGGAGGATCTTACTGCTGTCTACAATTACCTAATGGGAAAAGGTAGACCAAAGGCTGTCCTGAAGGGTGCACAGCAACAGGATGAGAGGCAACAGACAAGCTGAAAAAAAGGAAATTCTGACTAGATAGCAGAATATTTCTATTCTTCACCACTAACAAGGGTGATCAAACACTGGAACTTGCTGCTCAGAGAAATTAAGGAATCTTCATCCCTGGAGATAGTCAGAACTTGACAATCTTGAGCAACCTGATTTGGCTGGTCCTGCTTTGCACAGGGATTTCACAAGGCAGTCCCCAGAGTTCCCTTTCAACTTAAACTACTCCGTGGGTCTATGAAGTACAGACAGCTGCATTCTCTGTGTGTACACCAAAGAAGACTTGGTCACTTTGTCACAGTTGTGTAAATGTGTTTAAATTCCTTCTGGACTGGAAGTGGCACACATCTCATCATTCAGGCAGAGAGTTACGGGTGCCCAGAATATGGGCAGATTTCCCATATAAATGGCAGTACCTATCTGTACACACATATCTGTGTATTCTTTATTAAGAGATACAAATCATCACCTCTACTTTCAAACATTACATGCTTTGAAAAAGACATCATCCTGTTTCCAGTCTACTGGATCTGTACTCCTGTGAAGTGCCTCCATAACTCCTGTTACTGCTTGGTATGTATGGCAAGCTCTTAGTGCACACCTCTGTCCTTCACATGGTATCTGCATGTGCTTCACTTTTCTGTTACTCTATGTTTTAGAACCAGCTCGATCTCTCCTTCAGAAGAGGAATACTCTTTCTTGGCTTAGATGAATGCTTCCTATAACTTCAGCTTCCTGACACCAAGCTAAAGTTCCTCTACAGTCAGCAAAGAGAAAACAGCCCCTCTGGAGGGTGATTCATCCTCACTTTTCCTGGAAACAAGGCTGGTAAATTTCTGAACATATGCAAATCTCAAATATGTACTCTTTAGACACTATTTATGTCTTTAGCTGTCTTCATTTGTGAAGCTTTCAGTGAGGCACAGAGCAGAAAAACCAGAGACTTCTGGAAAAATTTAGAATATTTTAGTTAGTATGACCCACAGAAGAAGGCACTAAGTACAAGAAAAAAGGGACCTTTATAGAACTGGTTTCCTGTATAAAAGGTAGAGTGAAAAAAAAAATGTAAATTAATTTGATCTCTGAAACAAGTTACAATTTTGTAGATGAGAGCACCTTACCCAAGTATGCCCTTACAAAAGGTACAGTATTTATGTAACACTCCAATTACAAAGTCTCCTTCATTACAGCCAGGAACTTAATTCAGAAATGAACTCCTTCTCTTTTCTGCTTTTTCAAACCCTGCACCAGTAGCAGTAGTTTTTACAAACGTGACAAGATTTGCCAGTCTTAGAGATGAGGCTGCACAGCAGCATAAAGAACCTGTTATCATATTTTCATACAGCAATGAACCTCTCCTGGCTAAAGAAACCCACAGAACTGTTGAGCCAACCACAAGTCCCAAAAGCTGTAAATGGAGGCTTTTATGGCTGCAAGGCACAGCAACCAAGCTGTAAAAGAAAAGTCAAACCTCTCCAACTGAAGAATGCCAACACAAAATTTTGCATCGTATTTGTTCTTTGCTATCTCACAAGTCTTCTTCCTTCTGGCACCATCTCCAAAGATTCAAGTTGTGTCAATTAATTTCACGTCAAGACCAGAAGTGTGCCAGCAGCCTGCAGCTCCTGCTGAGCCCTTGCTGCAAAACGAGGAGCCCACGGATGCAGGAGGTGCTCCAGCAGCAGTGCTCCAGGCAGCTGACAGGCGTCAGACCATACGGCAGGCAGGCAGGCAGGGCTGGGAAGAGAAACACTCCTGTCAATGTCAGCCAAGTCACCAGGGTGCCCGGGCACAACAAAAGAGGCATGGTAGAAACTCTCCTGGCTAGACAACTGTAAAGGAGTTTCTTCACAGGATGACAGGAACCCAGCCTCCTTTGGAGATAAGAGGACAAAAGGACAGTACGTCTCTCATCTTATTCTCCTCCTGTGAGAGAGAAGATAAACTCATTTCCTCGTGTATTTCTCAACACATCTCTAAATAAAGGACTACCTTTAGCACTTTTCATCAGACATCATTTGTGTGTCAAAACTGTTTAGGGTATGACTTGAAATCCTCTCCTTCAGAGAGCAAACAAGTAAGAAATATCTGCCTTTGATTTATTAAAGATGAACTATCAGTACTGTAAAAGGCAGAACAGGAATGCACACGCACATTCTAAAAGCAGGGAGGGATGGATACCACCCTCACATTTATATATAAAGTTCAGTCCACAGCCTTTCCTATTTATTAGCCTGTCAACATTCATGCAGTCACAGTACATCTACACTGATGTTTTTTGGGAAGTTTACCTGTGTGTTATTTGCTCACGATTGCGCCAATTTAGACACAGAACGCTTCCCTTTCTACAAAGCATTATGACTTGGAAATAAAATTTTGGGGATAAATAGCATAGGAAAAGGAACACATAAAAAAAAAAGTTTATTTTTTTAGTTAAATGAAAGACAGGATGAGATTAACTAGTATTCAAGCACAGAAAGCAAGGGAAGAGTAAAGTAGCAAGGATAAAAACACCAATGTCTGGTACTGCATTATTTCCAAACTGCAACCAGTGCATAATTCAGCTCTGGATGTCTGGAAGTGCCAGGGGACTCAGCAGCCAGAGCTGTGCCATGTCCACACAGGAGCTGCTGGAGATACTGCCTTCAAATTACTGCATGTAGTCCGCAGCTGACAGCAAACACAACCAGCACATATCCCATCCATTCCTCTCCAGAAGCCTAGCAGGTATGACACCAGCATCAGGGGGACATGACACACTGCAGCTAGTGAGCAGGGAATGCCTACAACCCTGCTCCCCTCTTTAATTGTTATATGTGGATGTCTTAACCCTTGAGAGCTGATGCTGGGCTGGTGCTGCAATGCAAGGCTGCACTAAAGATGTTGTTGATATCTCAAACACAGAAATTCTGCCCATGGCAAGAGGTGTTGGAGCCCCCTTGCTCTCCACCAGCTCCTACTTCCCATCATTAGCTAACATCCAGAATTATCCTACTGGGCAAAGCAGTTCTCTTTAAAAGAAGAGGAGATAACTCTGGATGGTGACACGTAAACAACACAGACAACAGAAACAGTCAGACCTAATTTTTTGCATAAAGAGATACTTAAAACATTATTGTTTCAAATTCATTTAAAACTAAACAGAAGAAAAGAAAAAGAAGGACTTGGGACAAAATTGCTTTTTATGCTGTTTATGTCTCAAATCCAAGGCTGTTCTTTCCTTTCATACAGCTCTCAAAGGCTCTCAGTTATTAACTCAACCAAAATGAAATAATCTTCAGAAGCCAAGTGCAAAGGAACTCACTGTGGAAGACAGTTGTTGGACAGCTTTGTTGTCACTGCTGGTTTGTTTCTGTTTTCCATGCAGCGCATTATGAAATGCATATTATTAGCGCCCGGGGTCCCATGTGGCCTGTTCTGCCCTGCTGCCTGTGAGAGCCATGTGCTCTCACTATCTGAGGCTGTGCAGAAGCAAGGCTTTGCACATCTGGTGACTGCCAGCCTCATGCACTTCCCCATGGAGCAGGGGTGGGGGGTACACAGGCATGTCAGCGATGGCAGCACCTGCCAGGCTAAAAAGCCTTTCAAAGCAAGCTTTTGAGGGGAAACAATCAAGTGTGAGGAAGACAGTTTGACTCTGTGGAACATGTCCTTCAGCAGATCTCTCCAGCTGCCCATGCTCGCCACAGGCAGGGTGACTGGCAGACACAGTGACAACCTGCCCTCCTGCATCAATATTTCATGCAGTTCAAGCTTCAGCCTAACCCTCACAGAGCTTAGGGACAATTCTGGCAGAGCCAGACTCCAACACAGCTCTGAGTAGCTTTCCCTTTCAAAAAGACACAGCTCTGAGTACCTTTCCCTTTCAAAAAAGGGCCACCATCAGGCTGCCACTGTGTTTCATGCCAAATGGCACCATGCTGCAAAAAACCAGACTGCAACCCTTCCAAAAGTACAGCAGCCCCTAGAACCCTGAGCCTTCCCTCACAGTGGTTTATGTCTGCTGTTCCCTCAAGTAGGCAAAAGGACCAATGTCCTCTGAAATCTGGCAACCAACTGTATGGCTCCAGTACAATTCTTGTTTTAACAGAGTTTTGAGGTGGCTGGCAGAATTTGCAGCAGTTTCTGGGCCAGCCAGATCTGCCTCCCATGTTACTACTCACAGTCCAGCACTCAGATTTACACCTCATCCAATTGTTCAGCAGGCAGGAAAATGAGCTAACATGGCACACAGCACAGCAGAGCACTAAAGGGCAGCAAGAAAAGTCACACACATTTCTCCCCTGTGGGCAGTCTGAGCCCACTGATGTGAACTCTCCTGGTGACAGGGAGTGCTCTGCCCTCAAAGCTAGTAACAGAGTAATCCTTGGCTCAAACTAGGTAATGAGCAGTAGCAATAGAAAGTCTGCTGGAACAAGCCACCTTCAATCCATTTCTCTCATGGAAGTGTCAGACCGGTAAGGCAAAAGCCTTGGAGCAAGGGAAACAGAGCCATTTCCAAGCTGTCTATCCTAGATGGTCTTCTGTGAAACTCTATGAAAATTTGAAAGCTGCTACCTGCCAGTAGCAAATTGGCTCTTCTTTCAGGCACTAAATGTATAATATAAGGTGGCTCCAGCCCAAGACATGAAAACTTGCTGTGTCAGCACATCAGCATTTGGATTTTGGCAAGAAAATGCAGGTTCTGGGGGTGATTAGCAGTAATGGTGCTCAGCTTTCGACCATTTGAACTGAACACAGACATTCAGCCTATATTAACAGCATAACTCAAGCTCAATAGGAACAAAATAATCCTTCCCATAGCTACCCCTCACTATCTCCTTTTTCTGTGGCAGAGTATAATGCATCCTGCCTGTCATTAAAGTTTTCACCTCAAGACCACAATCTATCCAGGTATCCTACTAGATCTCCACCTCTAATAATGTTTGAATGTGTCTCTCCAATGCTCAGCTATGTGTCAATACCAAAGTTTTCTGCATAACATATCAAATTCCTGTTTTTCCCATCTGACAAAATGCTTTTTATATTTTACACTGCCAAAAATATAACCTCTTCTGCCTCAAATGGTGCTTCTTTTGTCAAAACCTTACAATGTTGAAAGGGGATGGGCCAGCCCCAGCTGACACTCTAGGAAAAAAGAGCTTAATTAACAGAATGAGAGAACAGGGCCCATTGCACAGGAGTCACCCAACCCTTTGCCTCCACTAAGGCTTCCTCCAGTGCAGTGTCAGCTCTGCTGCCCAACCTGAAGCCCTCTGAGTTCACAGCACAGAACTCACCTAATACTGTCCTTGCCCAGCTCCATGGGGTCCCACATGCCCCCACAGATGTCTTTCAGGCTTGTCTTTGTCTCATATTTTACTCAAGTAGGCTGTCTGCTACCAGTTATATAATATCAATATAATATCAATTATATTGAACACCTTGAGCGCATGAAAGACTGTGACTGAAAATGCAGAGGGAGTAAAAGTTTTGCAACTACTAGAGAAAAAAAGGTTTCAGAAATGAGAAAAATAGAATATAGACAAAAGAAGCTTCACTACTGAATATTTAACTCAATATTAAACAGTGATACAATTGCACAGATACTGTTAAAGGAAGATCCAGAAACAAACTGAACTCAGAGCTATGATCAAAGTTTCCATATTAAAAGGCCATATGCAATTGCTAAATAGATTAAAGCATGAATGGTAATTCTCAGGGACATCTCTATTCAGTGCAAAAACAAACATCCCACACTGAACTGTGAAACAGTTGGATAACTAAGGCTGCTTACAAAAATAAAGGAAAATTTAGAGAAAAAAAAAAAAGAATGTCGTGATAAAATACTTTACATAAATTCCAATGACTTTCCACACTTTTTTTTTACCCCCTCTTGAAAGCCACACTTCACTATATTAGATCTCTGTGTTTCTCTCTAACTCATCCAATAATCTCAAGGGGAATTTGGGCAGAACTTGAAAACTCTACATTTTCTAGGATAAAAACCTTAAATCAAAATTTTGCCATGCCCATAGCAATATTCCAGATGATACCAAGAATGCAGCTTGTGCAGAAAGCATAGGTTTCTAATGTTTGACACTTTTCTCTCCTGTTGATCTTCCAAATTATCTTTTTTTGAAATATTTATCTCAAAACTTTTAAGCTTTCCTGATGAGTATTTAACTTATATTTGAGACAGTCTGATAAAGCCAAGCATTTTCTATGCAGTCGCTCTTTGATCTGCTGTGTCTCAGTACTTCTATTCAAGTCACTCCATCATCACAGAAGGTACCTAATGAGTGGCATTACAGTTTATAGTTCACAGACACAACTGAGAGCCATTAATATATTTTCCTACTAGTCATTTTAAATAACTCAAGTAGCTCTCCAGCAATCCTCATTCCAGCAAATCTTTCTGTAGGCAGGCAAAAACTGACCTGCTTGTGCCAGCTCCTTGGGTTTGTGTTTACCTTCTCAGGAACTGTCCCCAGCTTTCTGTTTGCATTTCCCCACTTGTGAACAGCATGCACCTTGTACAGCATTGAGGACCTTGTATGACATTCTCAGAAAGTGGATTATGAGAGATGACAACAGGTAGACCATGAATATTTACTGAGAAAATAGTAGACTGCATTTTGAAAGGTTTTGTTCCTCTACTGGTCTGCAGACAGAATTTCAGCATCCTTACCTTCAACATCGATGTGTCCTAATCTAAGGGGGAATATTTTCAGTATTTCAGTGTAATATACAGATAGGTTCCATGAAGCTAAAGATATCCATAAAAATCCTCCCTGTCCACTGGCAATCATCAGCAGTCACACAATCCACCCTGTGCAAGGTGATGGCCACTAAAGGAGAACAGTCATCATAAATGCAGTCATGTGATGGAACAGGGCTCTGAGAAGGAAGCAAAAGCTCGAGCCTCCAGAAATGCAGCTTTATTATAGCATTGAACACAGGTCATAGAGTTCCACAGAGTTTCACAGAAGACCATCTAGCAGAGTCAGTTTGGAAAAGGCTCTGTCTCAATTTCCCTTGCTCCAAGGCCTTACCAGCCTGACGCTTCCCTGAGGGAAACACAGGTCAAGGCTGACCTCACCTGAACAAAATCTTTGAGCAAACTCAGCTGTCCAAATGTACGTTATGTGGCCAAACCAGCTCATTACAATTTCTCAAAATGGAAATGGTTACAGAATAAAAGTTGTTTTCAGCAACATCTCATCCAAAATTTTACACTTATTACATATTACTAACTGTAAATGAAATAATGAATTTAGCTTTTTCAGTAGGTGACAGAACATGTCATTGCTAGTGGTGGAGCTCACCTAACACCTCTTGTTACTGCTGGTCTTCAATCCAGTTAGATCAGGATAGCAAAGACTTAAGTATGTCAAACTAAAGCCTTATTTCCAAACAAGTTCTGCAGTGTTGACTTTTGAACTCCTTTGAAAATGTGATCCTGAAATAAAAGTAAAAAACCTAGATTTGAACCTTTTAAAACACACTGTTTTACAAATCTCAAAATTTTCAGTAAACATCACGTATACAACAGCTTTACAATAGAAACTGCATAATAATAACTCTCTACCAGTCCAGACATAAATTAAAAGTGATACATAGACTAAGACCATGTTGAGAACAAAGTAATTTTTGTCAGTGCTACAACTTGACTGAATTGAGTCATAAGTCTCCAAAATTATGGACACCATTGTAAGTCTTTCTGTGCATCTGTGCACTAAGCTCTAAATAACACTCTTTTCATAGCTAATATAACTTTTTTTTTCTTATAGGCTGTAGACAAAAAAAATTATTAAAAATGCTCTGATATAAATTTGAGTCTGAGAATAGATTTGATTGGAGCACACAGGGGTTTTTAGGAAAAGATAATTAACTCTGTGGACAAGTATGTCGGAAAAAGGCAAATATTTTTAAGTATTTTTTTAAAGATATAATTACCATAACCTCCACTCTTCCATTGAATCCTAATCAGAAAAGAAAAACAGATTTCTGCTGCTATCTAATTGCTGGATTTTGTTTCCTGCTGGCTTCAGTAGGTTTTCATCACATAAAGTATTTATTAATAGTTTAAGAAATGCAGGGATTCTTTTCTGTGTCAATCCAGACTGCATGAGCTCTTTGAAAAGAAATATATATGTTAGCAAGTAAGGTCTTGAGTATAACAGAAAAGTTAGAAAACAGCAGAGACACATTGCATTAGTATTCTTCATTAGTCAGTATAAAAGAAAAAACCCAGGATGGATTAATGAGGATGTACTAAGCTATAAATACTAGGAATCAGCCCACGTTTCACTTGGGGAATCAACCATTTTCCTTTGTTTACAATTCTGCTTTCTCATTTACCTGAAATACTGTTAGTACCAAACCGCCAATCCCAGCTGTTAACAGCAGCCAGAAGGTTGTTTATGATCAATGCCTTATTTTTTTTCTTTTTTGTTTTTTTGGAAAATTCAATGAATTTCTGTATTAGTCAAAGAATAAAAAACAGTGTAATTCTATGGCTTTCTCTGCTAAGATTTCTTTTTCTCAAATAAGATTGAATATAATGGCCTATAGATACTCTGTCAGTGCTTTATTTTTTAATGCATCATATCACACTGCAATATATGGGGTATCACTCAAATTAAATTTACTCCTGAGAGATGCAATAACTTTCAATCAAACCACAGGTACTCAGCATCCTTCAGAAGCAGGTCTATAATGTAGGAGGAATGAATGAGAGAGAGCACAATCAGCTGGACAAGAACAAATTATTATTGCTGGATGCAAATAGCAAAGGCTTAGAAAAACTATTTTGATTAGCTGAATAACTCACAGGTTATGTGTGATCTCAGCTAAAGACATTTCTGACAATGCAGTTCTCAGGTGAAAAGATGTCTGCATTCCAGATGCAGATTCAAATGGCCCCGATTCAGAAATGCCTGACTAGTATCTTAATGTTGTTATACTAGTCATCAAGAATAATAAATAACTAGGAAATAATCCTTAGCAAAACATATGTAGCCGTCCTATTAAGCAGTTTCCAAGCTGCTTCTGACTGGCTGCCTCTCACCCACTATACCTAGATACAGGTAAAGCTGGTAAGTAGGAAAAGTGAAGAGATGTGAAAAGTAAGCAGGCAGAATCCACCTCAGGAGAGAAAACTTTTGTGTGGCCACACACACAGGCTAAAGTTCTTCATACCAAACATTCAAATCACCTTTCAGGTGTTCAGGGTCCTTCCAAGAGCAGGATGTATTTTAGAACCATTCCCACCACTCACCCCAAGTTTCTCTTCAATAAAGAAACCCCTGGCTATAAAAAGTTTCTGATAGCACTGCCTTACAGTCCAACCCACCTAAAGTGCCTTCTTAAGTCTTAAATTGAAAGGGCCTGTTAGTTATTAAGATGCTCACCATTTATGAGTGTGTCTCAGCTGGTCACACATACAGGACAAATTAAAGCAACTGCAAAAGTTTCAGCTGCAGGAGCTGTGGAGAAATAACACACTTTGAAGTAGTTATTTTCTAAAGCTGAGACAAGGTAATTGAGAGGACTCTCCTTTAAGAAAATGAAGGTGTTTTCAGAAAACTTTTCATCCCAAGTGAACACTTAATTGCTCATAAAAACACATTTTCAGTGATCCCACATTAGACACTTTATAGTTTGTGCTCAGACAGTGGCTTTGGATGGTGTTCTAACTGCTCGTGAAAATTGTCACTTTTAAAGGGTCTGGACCATTTTAAACCTTCATATCTGTCTTCTGAAAAGAAAAAAGATCACCATGTCTGCTTAAAGAAATCATCATATCCTCATAAAAATCACAACATCTTCAGAATGGAGAATTTCAGGGCAGTACAAGGTGTCCACAATCTATTGGGGCCCATTATTTTAGTGCTGCTTTGTCACACTATCTATGGCTCCTTTGGATGATCCAAGTGTTTTTGGCTTAAGCCTTGTGCCTGGTGGGATAAACAGTTTCCTAAATTCTTTTTTGTTATCTGTTGATACTCAATTTACATCATCTGTGCTGAGTTGGAAAAAACAGTTCTGATTGGTTTTCTGTCCCAGTTAAATTTTTATTGGCTTGCATTACATACTTGACTACTGCTTTTCTACACTCTACTAATTTTTTTAGGTCCTTTTAGACTTAAAATAAATCTTTTTTTCCCTGAAAAAGGGAAAAAACATACACTCCATATAACAACAAGTTTATAGATCTAAATGTGAGTCAGAAAAATATGAAATTAAGAATTTGAATACATGTGACTTTAAAATTCTATTCAGAATTTACATGCTTACTCTTTGGAAGGGCTGTAACCCATATGCCTGCTACAAGAATTAGGATCCTTGCAGAAATTTTATATATGAGTAATTCTATACGCAAGACTATGTCATAAAATTTGCTGGAAATACATATTCATGTGAAAAGTTAATAGAGCTACTCAGGAGTGTAATTTATTTATACACACCACTGGTAGCTGGCTAGGAAGATAATGCTACGTATTCCAGTCCACATAATGGCAACTTGCTCATCTAGTACATACTGCGTACTTCAGTTCAGTATAGCTGAGTTACTTTTGACAAAAAAAAAAAAAAAAAAAAAAAAAGAAGGTGAATACTACTCAGTAAGCACAAAATTAACAAGTGTTGTAAGAAAGCACTCATTTCTGTTGCTTGGAATTTGGTGCTTGATTATATTGGTGTGGATTTTGGTGGGGATAGAGTTAATTTCTTCATAGTAGCTTGTATGGGGCTGCGTTTTGGATTTGTGCTGGAAACAGTGTTGATAGTACAGGGATGTTTTTGCTACAGCTGAGCAGGGCTTGCACAGAGCCAAGGCCTTTCCTGCTCCTCACCCCACCAGGGGGCTGGGGGTGGACAAGGAGTTGAGAGGGGACACAGCTGGGACAGCTGACCCCAAATGACCACAGGAATGTCCCATTCCATATGGCATCATGCTCAGCATATAAACCTGGGGAAAGAAGGAGGAAAGGGCAGACCTTTGAAGTGACTGTCTTCCCAAGTGACCAGTTCATGTGACAGAGCCCTGTCTTTCTGGGGGTGGCTGAACACCTGCAGTGGGGTGTTAATTCCTTATCTTGCTGGCATGCTAGGCTTTTGCTTTATGTATTAAACTGCCTTTACCTCAACCCACAAGTTTCCTCTTTCTCTTCCTGTTCTCTTCCCACCCCACTGGGAGGGGGTAAGTGAGCAGCTGTTTGGGGCTGAGTTGCCAGCTGGTGTTAAACCAGAACAATATATAAAACAGTTGTTGCTTCAACACAGACTTAGGTTTTTATCAAACCAGTTTCTCTAAAAACAAACATAACTCACGTCCCTACAGTAAATCCTGGAGAATTCAGCAGGATGCACAGATGATAAGCTTCTGGAAGACAGAAATGGTCTCTTACTATACCGAGGACCTACCTGTGCAAGTAAGCTGCCTTTTAATGGAGTCTACAGTACAAATAATGAGCAATAAAGAGGAGGAGGTGGGAGGGAAGGGACCTATACAAGTTTCTTATGAAGAAAACAGTGTGAGAATTCTCATTGCACTTTCAGGGATATAACTTCTTCCCTTTTTCCTCTGTATCTATATAGTGTATAGAGATAGATACATATATATTCTCTCCCTAAAATATCATCTTGTATTAAATTCTGTGTGTAGAGTCCAAGGCAATTCACTTTCTGCAAGGTTAACATTTTATACCTCATGGTGCCCATCTCTGCATTTAATGAGCAAAGCTCACAGAGCTAAAAATATCTCCTTTCATTGTTTATTAGCTCCATTTAGCTAAAAAAATGAGACCCTCAGTTTCCATCACAGATGAAAAGTATGAGTATTCAGCACCTACAGAAGGGAGATATGGGCCCTGATTCTTCCTGTATGTATCCAGTATGCACCACACACATAAAACACATCTCTTACTGACTTTAAGAAAAGTTGCAGATATTCAGCATGAAGAAATCTGATCATGCTGACACATTATTTGGTGTAAGGAATCAGGATCGTGCCTGCAAACCTATTAGCTTAAATAGGTTTTGTGCATGCCTCTGCTGATCCAAGAATGAACCCTTCAATGATTGAATTTTTTTATAAGTTACTTTCCCAGCAGTTGAATACTGTGTTATTTATGTCCCAGGAGAATGCTGTACCAATTTAGCCAAGTGTTGTTTTAAAGTTACAGTGATGAGGGAAATCCAGTAGCCTTAAAACCTTTCTTTGTTGTAACCCTCACTTAATTTAAACTGCATGGGATTAGGTGAAAGTAGAGATTCTAAAAACTAGAAGTGATCTTATAGACTCTAAAGTAACATGGCTTTTGTAATTAAAGTGATTTTACTGTGCAGTGATCCAACTTTGTTTTAAACTCTAGAACAGCCTATCAATTTGCAAGATGCATTCCTTTAGCACTTTTGGTATACAGGCATAAAGAGTTCTGCAGTGTGTCTGGTTTTTCAGGTGAAGCAGAGAAACATCTGTAATGCACTGATTTTGTAGCCTTAGCAAATAATTGTTGCTGGTAAGATGTGCCACATATGCCTGTTCAAAAATTCATTTTTCAGTTTCATGCTTTCAGAAATGCTGTAAATTTCACTCACCAGCCCACAAACCAAATCCTGACTCAAGAGAATAGATACACACAGTCGGGCAACAGAAATCTGCCAGAGGCACAAATAATGAGTCAGCTTTTTTGCAGTCAATCCATAATTCTTGATCCCAAGACCTAGGTTATGCTACATCATGCTGTATTTTCCCTGATTTAAGCCACTATCATAATATTTGCCCACATGCAATACTTGCAGTATATTCATCACTCTGCCTATCACTGAACAGTTTTTTCAGTGAATTCTCCTGCTGAACAATACCCTTCTCTCCTAGTAATATTTTATTACTCAAACTCTAAGCATATTCAATTGCTGGGCACATAGAAATTACTCCTGGTGAACCATTTCTTTCCCACTTTTTTAACAAATGTCAGAACCAAACCCCAAGTACAGCTGACTAGAAAAGAATTTCTGCAAGAGTCACAAAGAGTCTTGGAAACTCCAGTCAGCTGTAAAAAGTGGAACATGATTTACTCCACTGGACAGCATTTCTGCAAATGCTGGGTGTGCTACAGTCACATGTCAACAGCCACAGTAGTAAAAGTTTTATTTTAACTATATGAATAGATAAATGTAGCAAAATATATTTAAGGCTAATTTTTTACAGAGCACCAGTGGGAGGTGGCAAAACAGTGCAGACTGGTACAAGAAAAACGTCACAAAACAGTGATCATACTAGTTAGTGGGAACTTGTTTGGAAAATGCAAAAACGGTCAGCACACATCAGTACTAATTTAAAATCCTTCAATTCAGAAGATTCAAGAGATTGTGGACATTCATGATAAGAAGTTTTTTAGAGTCATGATCCCTAGAAACATCTATTGGCATTATTGGAAAGAGAAACACACAGAAGACACCACAAAAAGTCACTTTTCAAGCTCAATAGCTCCCTTGCAGGCATGCAAGACAAAGACATATCAGAGCTTCCTACAGAGCATTGCACTCTGCTGCACAGACACAGCTTGTGTAGCATTTGATAAATCATTTCTGAGCTACAGTTCTCCATCCCTTGGGAATGCAAGACATTAGTATCCCAAAAGGCTTTTGGAAGGATAAATGCCATAAAGATAATGCCATCACTTAGCTATCAGGAAGCAGAACACACAGATATCTTTCCTAGATGTGTGCCTAGAGGACAGGTGGCAGTCTAGATGAGGTTCTTTTCTTCTATGCAACCCATACATTGACCAGCGTTCTTCCCCTTAGGGAGAATTTCACACTCCTTATGAGCAGCCTGGATGAAGACAGAGGCCTCATTTCCAGAAGAGCTCTCTGTGGAGTCATGTATCTTAGTCAGAGCCAGTCTGTTCAGACAAGACACTGGTACAATCTCCAGGCAAGGGAAGCTGCCAGCACTGCCTGCAAGTCAAACTTCATGGCTGGCAGCACAGTGTGAGTAGGAGGTAAGTCAGAAAGAGACAAGCGAATACTCATAAGGCTGCAGCACAGCTTCTGCTTAAGAAAGCCTTTTCCTCTCCCCACCTACTTGACATCTCAGCTCTGAATCGTGTTGCCATGACAGGTCATACAGCTTGCTCAAGATGCTCTTTCCTTTTGTTGTATCTTTCATGCAACAGGCCTGGAGGTGACCATAATTATGCACCAGACCCAGCGTTTCACACATTTAGGGCTGGCTGTGAATACTTTGTGGCTTCTTGTGAATATGTCGTCCTTTTTTCCTCTAGAAAAGCTTGTTAACAGTTTGTATGTATTGCATGCACAGGCATACTACAGAAAGTAAAAGAGAGCACAAGAGCTAACAACGTTTAGAATGAAAATAAATTACAGAAAGGTGAACTGCCATTTAAGTAACATTATCTTAATCCATTTCATTAATAGTTAGGAAAATCTGATGACTGTCTTATGATCCAGCTCTCTCCTCTTGATTATTATGTCCACTTGCCCTTCCCATTTGCCAGTTTACAAGGGAGATGCTAGTGCCCTAGCCATCCTGACACAAGCACCTGTTGGATGCTCTTTTAAAATAAATGAAAAGTTTAAAATAAGTTCGATGACTCCCACCAGCCCCAGCTCTATGTCCCTCCAAGTTCCTCACCAGCTCCTGCACTTGTCTCTTGGCTGTGTAGCAGAGCAAGACACTGCCTGCCCATATTGAGATGAAGAACAGAAAGGAGATGCAAACCACCAGCAGTCATCCCTCTGTGAAGATCCCAGTTAGAGTCCCTGTGGATGGCCTGCAGCCCCTCAGAGGTTTCATCTGGGTGTTCCAAGGGGCAAGGCATCACAAGAGAGGAGTAGAAATTATTCTGTGAGCAAACCATAAGTCTAAGGATAAAGACTATGAAAAAGAAAGCAAAAGGAACAAGAATACTGATGAATTTTAAAGCAGATTTCTGCTGCACCAATCAGTGCACTGTTATGCCATTGCAATTCATGACAATAAAACCACTGTTGTCCCCAAGTATAAAAGTATAAAAGATCTGACACAAAAATTTAAAAGTAAGATTCAATCTTTAAGCAAGGTTGAATTCCGTAGTCTAAAGATGCAGTCATACACATAGATGAGAGTAAAGACTAGAAGGTCATAGTATGAAGTAAGAACAACAAAGATCCAAGATGAACTATCCATGGCAAATAGGTCATGGAATTCAGAAGGTGCCCAGAGAGGAGGATCAGCAAAAGATTTATTTCACTTGGTCTTCCATCCAGAGGGAGCCACTGCACTGCCCTCTGCACTGAGACTTTCTGTAGAACACTTATAAGCTGTAAACCTTCCTCAAAAAAAGCCCCAAGACATGAACAGAGTGCCAGCTTTCAAGAAACGCATGAGGAGTGTCTCCATGCTTTTTCTATAGCCCAGAGAGAATGAGGATGCAGCTCTTCTTCTCTCAGGTGTGGGAGAACCACATCTGTGTCCCTTGCAGAGAACTAAGGAAGGAAAAGACCAAGCCTGTCAGTACATACAAATCACCTTGCTCAAACAACAACAATGAATGAGATAGCATCTGCTCACTGCCCCATAGCAGGGAGCAGCTGGTTCTTCCTGCCTTTTTTACCAAGCTCTGCCTGGCAGTTCATCTTGGACTGCATATTCCACGTGCCAGGAACACGGTTCTGTTCATCCCCCAGAAAGAACCCCTTCAAACTCATACCTACAAAATTCTTATAGCCTTCTCCTTTTTGTATGCCCTCTATCATCTCCTACTAAAGTTCTGCTTTACATAAATACACTGCTATGAGCAATTGAATTTGGAAAGTAACTATAAACCTCCCAAAAGATTTTACTTAAGACAAAATCATTAGCTCACTGAAAGTGTTAGAGGTGACCTCTGGCATAAAAAGTAATGTGGCAGTAAAGGGGTTAGTTTCTAAAGATGCATTCAAATCCAATGCACGGTAATAATTCAGAAATTTGCAGTCATTTTCCAAACCTCTTGTTCAGAATACTGCTATTATTCCTCTATCTCTTTCAAGAGGTGAGTTACAGAAATATGAGACCTCTTGAGAATAGTTATAATAAATCTTTATTGACATGCTTTTTAAATAGCAAGAAAAATTCTTCTAGGAAAAGGCTTCAAGTCAAAATGTTACCTAAATTCAGATTCAAACTTTTTATTTGTTAGAAAAGATGTACGGTCGTCTCCAAGTGCTTGATGCTACTTGTTCTGAGCAGTGGAAGTAGTGATGCTACTCCAGGGGAAACATCTTTGACTCTGGAACTGTTGATCTTAAAATACAGTGTAGTATAAATACACAAAGTCATGTCAATCAGACAGGTACTATTCTAAGATACAAATTACATGCTCATGATACACATACAGAGTAGTGCTGTGTATTCATTGAAAAGAGAATCTGATCAGCAGTATCTGATTTGCAACAGATAAGTTCAGTTCATTATGACCCATGCTTGGGAACTGAGGTGTCAGCATCTACATTGAACCCCTGAAAGGGAGCAAGGTTTTCCTGCTTTGTTTGCTCTATGTTTTTACAGTAAGCTCTTTTGTTGTTACAGTAACCTTTTATGGGTTGTGCTTTATAACCAGTTCCTTCAGCCTTCAAGAGCAAAGACAATTTCTATGCTGAAACACATGATGCCATCGCATAGCAAAGTCAAAAAAAAAATCAAGGTTTACTGCCCTGGTTTCTAAATCTGTTCTACTAAATAGCCTGGAGAACTTTGATCTATAACAGGTCTGTTGGTTTTGCTAATGAAAAAGCCAAACTGTGGAAGCAAAATACACAGCAACTGAGATTCCAAGACTCCACAGATGTTTGCATATACCTGTCATCACTGAAAATTATCTCCAAAACTTGTAGGTACACCTAATAGGAAGTACAAGAATCTTTGTGTGCAGAACAGGAGTTGAAATACAAGCAGAAAATACTCCAGTACAAAGGAAATGGAATAAAATCTGGTTTCTGTCCAGGCATAAAATCCATAGCCAAAATAATGAAATACTTTCCCACTGATCACATGGAAACTAAGCCGTTTAATAATTTTTCTATATCGCTGACCACCCTCCAGATGGAATTTTCCCTTCCTAACAGTAGGGCTGAAAAAAGAACTGATAAAAATTGGTCCTAGAAAACAAAATAACTCACAGATTTCCAGTAAAAAGAGATGAAAGGCCAGATTCTGGTCCCAGGCAGATGATGTTGGCTTGCATCAGCAGGTTTCTGAAGAGCACAACAGCATCTGCTAAGTGGTGAAGAGTGGTTTGTGTCACAATGGCCAAAAACACCCAAGTTCCCAAGTGAACCACCTACTAGGAAAGCTGTACTTACAGCTGCCCCTTGCTGTAAGAGGTAACCTCCCTGTCACTTAAAAGGAAAAGAATCCAGGGACACAGAAAGGGAGCTCTGCTACCTTAGATGTGAACACTGATTAATTTAGGGACTGACCTGAAAGACAACTTTCTGTTAGATTAAGAAACTCAGCTCATACAGTAAATCATTATTCATTTCATCCCTGACTAATGGCCAGGTGCCTTAGTGTGCGGAATAAGATTTTGGACTGCATCTAGTTGAACACTTGCCCATGCCAAGTTTCTTTCCAATAACAAGTATAAGCCATTCCAAGGAAATTATGACTTGTCTCATATAAAACTTCTAATCTTCCAAGACTTTTTCTCAGTTCATCCCATGCTTTTGGGTTCATACACTTGGGTAAGAAAAATAATGGAGGATTAGGGAGCTGTAAATACTTTCAAATATTAGGTCATTAAAAGTCAGTGAAGTAAAAACATAATGCATGTGATTCAGTAAAGACAAGTGCAAACCACTACTCTAATGCAGGAACTACCAGGTGCATAATTATGAAATAGAGAATTTCCATCTAAACAGAAACATTCTCAAAAGGGATCCACAAAGTTAAAAGGTTCAGGAACTGCCCAGAGTCAACATTATAATTTCTCTGCCCTGTTTCATTTCAGGCCACCTATTTTTAAAATGGAGTTTCTTTCATGCAAGCCTCCCACATACCTCAGAGAGGTTACAGCTCAACCAACATTGTGTCCTTTTGGCTGCCAAACCTCAAGAAAGAAGCTAACCAGAAAGCATCCAAAGATAACAGTAACAAAGGAAAAAAAACACAAAAAAAACCCAAACAAGTAAAAAATCAAAAGTAGAGAAAGTAGACCCTTGAAGAAAAATGGGAAAAAGTGAAGTTCAGTTTACTGAGTTGGGGAATAAAAAATACATGGTAACAATTTCCAGATATTTAAAAGATAAATGTTGTGTTCACTGGTGAATGGAAAATAAGTAATGGGTTTAAATTAAGAAAATAGAATGTAAGGTAAACACAAGGGGTAAAAAATGTCTATAATTAAAAGGATAATCAGGCAATAGTATAGAGAAGCACTTAGGAAAGTGACCCACTTGACTGGGATACTTTTAAGAACAGAGTATGCAAACACCTATGAGAAAGTCTCCCAGTATAATTAAATCTGTCTCAATAGAAGAATGAATAGGACTTCTTAAGGACCCTTCTAGCCATATTTACCATGATTATATCATTTTACAGTTTGGGTAGAAACATTCACATTTGTAATGTAAGAGAAACTTTGAAGATATGTCATTGTTATACCTGGGGATGGATCATATACTCCTGTTCTCGGAAAAAATTAGCTGTTATTTGGGACAAATGTGAGAGGGAAATAAATCTTCTCTCAAAGAGAGTGGAAGCAAGAAGTGGTTGCTACTATCCAGAATCCCAGCTTCACATAACACCAGTCAGAAACTGAGCTATGCAGAGAAAGAAAAACAGGCATGTTCACTGTGGACATTCTGTAAATTCAGAGATCTGTCTGCTGTTTGCGGAAGCTGTCATTACACAACCAAAGCCTAAAATGCCAGATGCATAAACACAGGGGGTGGCAGGAGGTCTGACAGGCAGAGATGCACTTATGTGGTCTAGAAACAAAAATGAGAGGATTTTTAAACAGAAAGACATAAAATGCTGTAAAAGACACAGTGGGGGATGGGGGAAGGAAGGCTTGGATTATTAGGAAAGGAAGCTATTTTTTTTACTCACTTCTGCCATATTAGAAGGATCAGGATTTTGTAAATTATGGTTCTATCAAGAAATCATCCAACTTTCCTTTCCCCTTACAAACAAAAACAATATTCTAAAGGCCAAATACAGTCAAAGCAGTTCAGTCAAAAGAAGTTAGACAATAAACATGACAATGTGCAGCTGAGTACACACAGCCGACATCGGTGCAAAGCTCTCCATTTGATTTAGAAGTCAAACACATGATTTTAACAAAAATAGGAGCTCTGTATTTAGGTTTTTAAGGACATGAATAGTTTAACTGAATGCAAGCATACTTTTAAAATTAGGCCTATATTTATATTTTTGTAATTGTTCATCATGCGATGAGTGAAAATGGGCTTGGAAATACAGCTTTTAGTTTCACAAAAGTTCTGTTTATCTGTCAGCAATCTGTTTTTTTGAGGTCTCAGACAATGTAATACCCCCATATCACATTAATGGCTAAATCAGGACTTAAGTAGGCTTTTTTCTTTACAATCAAATAGGTTTAAGTCAATATATAAATTCACAATTAATTCATTGCATTATTCTGAAATAAAAGAAAGACTGACAGCAGAAAAAAAATTGAGGTGCATGAGGTGAACATTTGTACAGAGTAATGTGCTCATCCCAATTTTTTAAATCTCATTTTCTGATATTTGAGTCAGTTTGAAAAAGTGATTTCCTTTTCTATGACACAGCTTCTTCTCCTGTTAATCCTCCTCCAAAGATACAATTCTTTCTTGTGCCAGTTCAGCTCCCTGCCATGCAAATGAACATAAATGTTATAAACTCATCATTAAGACTACACTGAAGAAGTGATGACAACAACAGTAAAAATGAGCTGTGGAGAGAAGAAAACTCCATTAAAAAAAATAAAAATTGGATGATTGGAAGTCCTGGGTAGCTCCCTTTTCTCTCAAGCAAATAACTCATTTAACACATGTAACTCATTTATTCCAATGCAATACAGAACCACTTAGTTTAAATCAATAGGGCTATTCTCAATTTACATAAGTGTTAGGAATATCAGAATTTCATTTTTATGTTTCCATTTACTTTTCTTATGTATTAGTAATGATATCTCTTGCACATATTTACGGTATTTAGGGAGAATAAAGGTTTTAGAGAGGAAAAGTTGAGTCTTGGGTAAGAAAGAAGGAATTTCTTTTCATTTTTGTGATTCCTAAAGATGATTTTTATTATGAGGCAGTACACTCACCTTCCTTTAAGGAAAGTTAATTACCTTCAGAAGGAAGATATGGTACACCCATTATTTCCCACATTCCCTCATCATAATTCCAAAAAGACCATTTTCAAATGATCAAAAAGCAACAGCACAGTGGGCAGGGCGAACTGAGTCAAAATCCATTGTTTTAAAGAAAAAGGATCACCGTCACAGGACACTGGTTGTATTCCAGATTACAATTATAACAGTCTGGACACCTTGGCAAGGCAGATCCAACAGTATCAACCAAATAAACAATCAAATAGGTATATAAATAAATAAATGTGGATTTTTTTAAAACCCACTACACTTAGGATTATGTACAAAATAATAAATGCATCATTAGCAAGATTTTCAATGTGCAGGGGTTTTAGGACACTGTCCTCGGCTGATTTTTTTCAAAGCTTCCTCCCACAGTTATTCTGTAGAAAAGAATTAACAGGTCTTCATTTGTATTATGCACCCTTTCTGATGACTTAGAAACAGCTTTGAATCAAACCTGGAAGGCAAATACAGTGAGACTGGAGTTTCATCAGAAGCCCAGCCTCACCGGTGTCTGCAGGTTAGTTGTGACAATAATCAATACACTGTGGAGAGGGAGAGGCCAAAACCAAATTTAGGATGGAAAACTGATTAGAAGGAGCTGGGTGAACTGTTGGTAGCACCAGGTATAAGGGAGTAATGAGGAAAAAAATGAGTGGTGCTTCTCAGGGGAAGCAAAGGAGTAGGAAAAGGAGGAGGCCCAGCATCTACAAATTTACTAATACAGCGGATGAACTGTCTAATACAGTGGATGTACTCAGAAAAGAGGCGTAAAAGCAGTTGAGTAACTTCCCAAACAATAGAGCTCAGGTCTCAGACCCACCAAGTAGCAGACTGAAAAAAATTGAGGATTGACCTACTCATTTCGAGTAAGAGTGAGGGAACTTCTGGAGAATGAAAGAGAAGGAAACCAGATAGACACCAGGCAAAGGAAGGCAGTGCAAGAGGATAGCAATGGTAGCAGTGGTGAGAGGTAAAGGGAAGCCTCAGGAAGAAAAAGGACCTAGAAGTGAAAGGAGCAAGGAGATGCAGGAGCAGAATAAATATGGTCACTTGCAGACAAGCACAGCTGCAAACAAACCAAGTATTGCTTCAAGAAAAATCTGCTCTCCTCCAGGAAAATGGCATGTGTTCCCCTCCATCCACAGGTGGAGCACAGTGAGAACAAAATGGAGTGTGTGGCATCACAAGGACAACGTGCTCCTCCACAGCCAGCAAAGAGCACACACACAAATTCCTGCAGAATAAGTGCTTTCAAAGCAAACCTAGTAATTGATACAGTTAAGCTGATTTTGACTTTATTTTGCATTTCTATGGCACTCAGCATATTCAAATCACACTGCAGCCATGCTCACTGTGGAACAGCAGGTGTAGGGCAAGTAGAGGCCGCAGCAGAGAGCACGGGGCACTGACTGAGTCGTGTGCAGCTCCAAACCAGAAACACATTATGTTCATCCCAGCTCAGCAATTTAAATGCAAGTCTGGCCATCACCTTTTTGATGGACGGATAATCCTTAAATTTTGCATAATCGATATGTCTATTTAATTTGATTTAAGCAACACTAATCATAAAAGAGCATCTCTCATTGAAAACACTTGCCACTTCCACCACAATATTTTTTACTAGAAACAGCACCAATCATTTTTGTCAGAGGTACGAGTTCTCTGCTTGTTCCAGTCTCATGCCACTACCCAACATTTCTTATTGGACAGAGTTGTTTTCATAAAGCTAATATCCTGCAGCATGTCATTCCATTCATTTCAGTGTCCTTTATCTTTTTTATTACCCACCTACCGATTTTTCTGCCAAGACCTTTTCATGATTGATCTGTTACAATTTTAATAGAAACTGTACACTTACAGAAGGCTTGAGGAGGGTCACATTTACTCCCAATGTAATTAAACTGACAGCAGTGGCTTTATCCCAAGAAAAATTTGGCTGTGTACATGCACAATAAATAATGAATTCCAAAATTACTCAATTGTTTCTATATCTCATTTCTCTTCTAGAGAGTTAAGGTCTATATTGAGCCATGTATCTTGGTCTTGTACACATCCTTTAGTATCAGGAGACAGCAACAGTAATTACATCAGTAATTACATCTGGGTTAGTTAATTGGATTTGAAATATTCTGATCATGAATGTAGATCGGACCTGGTTTTGAATCACAGGTAGGTTGAATTGCTGGCAGCCAGAAACATTTGTTCACTAAATCACTCATCTGCATTTCATTTGTTACTTATTGTTACAGAGGCGACAAAAATCCTAAGAATTTCAAGTCATTTACAGTTAGTCTTTCCTTCTATACCTACCTTATCACACATTTCACTCTTCTGTTTCTTACATGCTGTGTGTGCTCCTATCACCTCTCCTTTTTACCTCCAGTACCTGAGAGGTTGGTTTATGCCACCACTTCAGAAGTAAGTAATAGGCTTTCCTCTAACCCGTGTCTTGTATTCACCTCCTCACCATTTAACCATCTCCTGTCTGCTCTTCATAATCACTGTTCTCTTTCCTTTTGTGGAAACTTGCCAGGACTGCCCAACTTTGAATCTACAACCTGGTTTCCACCTGAAAGTCTAAACATTGCCAATTTCTCTTCCTTGTGTTATTAAATGCTAGGACTGGCCCCTGGGATTTTCCTGAGAGAAATGACTCTGTGACTAAGTTTTTTGATAAATGTCAGCTGTGAGAGGAAAAATTTGAAAAGACAAAGGGAACTCAATCCTTCATATCAGCAAGAAAGCTGTTGTAAACTCTGCCCAGTTGCCAATATTTAAGAAATCTTTAATCCATTTAAAAGGCAGATCTAGGTACAGATCTCAAAGGCTGTACTTGGAGACCATATGGGTGAATTTTAGGCCGTACATCATTTCTTATGTGGGCATCAGCTATTTAAATATTGAGGAACCTTACTAATGGAAGAACTTAACAAGGAGAACAACCTGAGATGACCAGCATCATGGGCATAGCAAACATCAGCATCATGCTTCATTGCAGTGCTGCAGCACCTCATATCGTGTTATGAAAAGGATATTTTTGTGGCCCTAAGTTAGTCAGACCTTAAATAGATGTGCACCATGTAATGGTGAGCAGTCAGCAGGCAGCTCTGCTCCCTTCAAACAGGTGCTCCTGTGACTTTACTCCTCCAGCAAAAACAGCTGATGTGATACTTTCATGGCCTCCAAAGGCACTGAAGGATGACTGTATTGGGTTTACTTGACCAGCTTTTGGTAGTGGGAGGGGGAACTACAGGAGTGTCTTCTGTCAGAAGTTGCGGGAAGCTTCCCTTACATCCAACAGAGCCAATGCCAGCTGGCTCCAGGAGGCACCCGCTGCTGGCCAAGGCTGAGACCATCAGCGATGGTAATAATGCATCTGTGATAACATATTTAAGAGGGAAAAAGAAGTTATTATGCTGAATTATTTGCATCCAGAGAAGAGAGGTGTGAGAATATGTGAGAGAAACAACTAATCCAGACCCCAAGGTCAGTGCAGAAGGAGGGGGAGGAGGTGCTACAGGCATTGGAGCTGGGATTCCTCTGCAGCCTGTGGTGCAGAGCACACTGAAGCAGGCTTTCCCCCTGCAGCCCATGGAGGTCCACTCTGGAGCAGAGATCCACCTGCAGCCCCTGGAGGAGACCCATGCTGGAGCAGGTGGATGCCTGAGGGGAGGGAGGCTGTGACCCCAAGGGAGGCCTGTGCTGGAGCAGAGTCATGGCAGGGACCTGCAGACCCGTGGAGAGAGGGGCCCACACTGGAGCAGGTTTCCCAGTAGGACTTGTGCCGCTTTGGAGGACCCACAATGGAGAAGCCTGTTCTTAAAGGATTGCACCCCATGGAAAGGAATCCACACTGGAACAATTCATGAAGAACTGTAGCCCATGAGAAGGACTCGCATTGGAAAAGTTTGTGAAGAAGTGTCTCCACAAACAATGTGGAGCAGGGGCTCCACACTGGAGCAAGGGAAGGACTCCTCTCCCTGAGCAGCAGCAGGAACAATATGTGATGAACTGACCATAACCCCATTCCCATCTCCTTGCGCCACTGAGGGAAGAGCCCTGGAAGAAGGGAGGGTGAAGGGAAGGTGGTTTTAAGATTTGTTTTCCTTCTTGTTATCCTGCTCTTTGATTGGTATTAAATTCAATTAGTTTCCCCAGGTCCAATTTGTTTTGCCCATGACAATAATCAGTTACTGATCTCTCTCTGTCTTTATCTCAACTTAAGCCTTTTGTTATACTTTCTCTACCCTGTCCCGTTGCACTGGGGTGTGATAGAGAGACTGTGGTGGGTACCTGGCATCCAGCCAGTGTCAAGCCATCACAACACTGTAAGTAACCTGTGTCCTCCATGACACAAAATGGCAGCTCTAAGAGTATTTTGGTTTATGCCAGTTTGCGATTTTAAGATAACAAGAAAAGTGATTATTTTAGTTATGAGAAATGTCCTGCAAAATGTCCTCTAGAATCTGGAGCTGGGAAAATGCAGAAAAGCAGACCATCCTTTCCAAAACTATTTGCTAAAATGTAGCTGAGAAATATGTAAAATTTCCCAGTTTAAGCAATCTCCATGCAAACAGAAGGGGGATAGCACCTCATGGTCATTGTAAGCTAAATTGTGCCAGTTCTTATCAAAAAACAAAACCATCAAACTCTGCACAAAGTATAGCTCATATATAGCAAGCCCCCCTCCTCAGGTAAAGTGTGTGGTGAATCACTGCAAGCAGACCAGAGGCGGAACCTCCTTGAGTGAGCCACCTGCCAACAAATACTGAGGTACAAGAGTAAAATATAATATATGTCTGTAAGCAATTTGCCCAGGGGAAAGAAAAAGCTGTTCAGGGAATAAATAAGTACTCTGATGCAAATACTATGCCTCGTTATTTTTTTGTCTCATGGCTTGCTTTGGTCACACATGCTGAAAATACTTTGGTTTTAATATCTCCAGCCCCTGGGGAAAGACACTTATTATTTTCCATTTCCTTCCCTTTCCCTCAATTGTACATCCACTTTTAGGGTTTCAGTTCTGCTTCACTCTTTGTCTTCCAGCAAGTTCTGTTGACATTTTTTTAAATGGGAAGGTATGGGGGACAGAGAAATTGCACCAGGACCCATATTCTGTGACCACAGGTTCTGTATACTTGCAGGTATATAGCACAGCAAAATGTTCACTTCTCCACTGCACCTGTCCAACAGCAAAAATTAATCCATCCCTTTTATCCCCCAGAAAACAACCGTGGAGCATTGCAATCAGCAATCTCCTCTACCACACTGGGGACCTTTTCTTCCCGGTCTGGATTAGGGAGTGATACACTGTCCCCATCTGTTTAACGTGATTCTGATCAATGTGCCGTCAGACACCCTGCAAACGCTCGGTTATTAACTCGCTAAGGTGAGAGTGCAGCTAATTAATGAGCGCGTGCGCGCACTCGCGCACGTGCGTCGCAGCGCAGGAGCCGATCCGCGCCTGCACGCGGGTGTGCCAGCGAGGGATCCTCACCTACAGCAAAGCAGGGAGACAAGGCTTCCCTGGAGTCCCCCGAGCCGCGCTCCACCGCCTGTTGCTCCTCTGGAGCCGGCACAGCAGCAGTGACACTTCTCTGTGGTAAGCTCTCAGATTTGTCATGTCTGCACCCACTGATGTAGAAACTATGAAAGTGGCACCAGGAGCAATGATGGAAGGATAATTAAAAAATAATTAACAAGAATAATTTGCAGGGGGCCAAGGGACAAGAGCTTTTATTTCATCAGCTGGTGTAAGTGATTAAATAGGTACACAACACTGCTGTAGAAGTATCCTTTTTTATAAATTGAGAGGAGGGATGGCGTGCAGGGAATAATTACCAATTAGTTTCTTTCTTTTGTTCTTTTGTCAGGCTGACTAACTTGCATGACCAAGTAGTTTACTCCAAAACAAGCAGTTAAAAATCACCTACCCTCACTGTGAAGAGTAGTTCTGGCAGCATGATGGTATCTGATGGAGAACACAGCTGCACAGATAAAAGGAAAAGGAAGAAGCAGAACAATAGACTCTGCAGTTCAATGCCCCTGGATGGGGGTATGATGGGAGGAGGGGAGGAAGCCTTACTGCATCTCACATCAGCTATCACAGTGCTCCTCTCATCTGAAATAATTTATTGCTTTATAAGAAAAGAGAACCAAAAGAAAGAGTTCCCTTGTGATATTTTGTGGTTTGTTTTGGTATCTGAAACTAAGATTACATCTCTAAGAGATTCACACTCTAAGACTTGCTTTCAGCAGACACATCTTCCTAGTAGCTGAACATCTTCCCCTGGCAAAGGCAGCTTCCCTGCAGCTGGCAAAGGTTGTTGCACCCTGCATAGCACCAGAAGGTGTCCAGCTGAAAGCAAATCCCATGTTAAGAGAAACAATGCCCGTGATCTTGTGCATTCCTCTGAAAATAACTCAGCATCTTTCATTTGAACACTTTGGCTTTTTTTCCTTCTTTCTTGCAAGTCTTTGAACTCCACAGCAGTTCCTGCATCTGGACAGGACCCTGCTGTCAACCTTATCATGGACAGGACCTGCGCTTTCTGGTTTAGATTAAGAATCAAGAGGGCAGCTTTTTTTCCCCGGGGTAGTTTCAAGCCCTAAACCTGCTGCTTTCTCTTCAAGGTACATTGATCTCAGAGGTTTTTTTTTTTTTCCTTCAGCTCCCTGTTCTTGACATTCCCTTGTATTTGGCCTCTGCTAGAAATGTGATCAAAATAGTACCAACAGCTAAATGATTCACAGGAATAAGAAGTAGCATAAAACATACAACAAGCCTGAGGAGCAGCCTTCTGTTATTAAAATACCTCAAAAATGAAAGAATTGAAATCCCAGGTCAGCATCCTAGCTGCAGATTTTATGCCAGATTTCCAGGCCAGTACAGCATGAATACATTTCTGGGAAGTATCCAAGCCTTTGAATACTTTTGTAGACCTTTCAAGTTCACCAAGCATTAATGACTGTATGAAAAATGCAAATTAAGTACCATATGTGAATTCAAAATCAAAGCCTTATAAAGAACAATGTGGAAATGTATATTCCAGATGCATTTCTGCTTGCAAGCTAAAAGAAAAGCAGCTTTCAGGATTTTGCCAGGTTCCCCCATTGTAATTCTATCCTCTCTTTTGAACAGCTCTCTATGTAAATGATGATAGGGCAGTTAAGCACAGTGATTGTTGAATGCTTCCTACTGTTCAGTGGGGTTTTTATCAGAGGTTTTCAAATTCAGCATCTTTATCTACTGCCTTACAGTCAGCACTAAGTGTCTGCTTCTCACTAGTCCTAACAAATATCTCTTCTGTAAGTTCGATCATCCTGCTGTCACAAGTATTATACAATATAAAAGTCAGGCTTCAGGCAGCAGGGAAGTGGATCTACTCAAGTGCTAGATGCATATTCATTTACTGCACTCAGTCCCGTTGTCCTCAGTTCAGGGAGTACAAACAAGTTATCAGGCACTGCACCAAGGGCCAGGGTCTTGCCTGCACTAGGTTGGAAAGTCTTACAATCAAAGCAAGGTTTCCCCAGTGCCTCTACAGCACAGCACTTTCCAATGAAACAAATTACCATCAAGTACTCAAGAGTGATCACATCTCTCCTGCAGATTGCACTTGACCCAAGCAAGGTTAATTGTCATGTTAGTCTCTATGCACATAGGCTTTGCAGTAACAAGCTTTTCCAAAGGAAAACATGAAGCTCATGAAGTCCTTATTTTCCACATTGTCTGTGTTGTTTTCAAGATACTGAATTTCTTTATCTATTTGTATTTCTCTGTAATCACCAAAGTCTTTTCTACACAAAGAAAATTCTCATATAATTTCAGCATCACATTCCATGTCCTGCTTACAAACATGCATAACTCTTCACATTAGGACTCTGCCAGAATAAATTGGAGTCCACAGATGTTAGGAAAAAATGGGACATTGTCAAATATCAGCAAGCACTACAAAGCCATTTCCAAAAGCAAAGCTCCAAAGTTATTCTTTTATTCATATGCATCTATAAAATTCCCTGAAGTGTACTTTGACAGAGGCTTGCACAGCACTATCTCCCCTGGCACAAGACACTCTCGCTCTGCCTCAGAACCTGGAGCAGGCTTCACTACATTTAGCTTCTTTACCACCTTTCATCCCTTCAGCCTGAAAGTCCACATGCATACTGGAAAAATACCAAGAGCTGTTTACTCAAAACCAGTTTTTAAGATTTTCTGTTTTTCTCTAGCTCTCTGCTTGGTAAAATACACCAAAATGTAGGTCAAAGAACCTAAAGAGCTGGCTGCTGCAGATGGAATTTCTCAGATGCTACTGTAGCATTTGTAGGTAATGGTGAAGTATCTGTCTACAAATATCTTGTGAAACACCAGTCAATTAATTTCAGACTCAGTGGCACCACACAGTGAAGAGGGAGCAGCTTCTGGCTAAGGTATTTTTATAAACACAGGTGGGCATTTTCCTGATCTCCTTTTATGACCAGGTGACCTGCCTGGTGGATGCAGGAAAGGCTGTAGATGTTGTCTATTTGGACTTCAACAAGGCCTTTGACACCGTCTCCCACAGTAAACTCCTGGAAAAGCTGGCAGCCCACAGCTTAGACAGGAGCACTCTTTGCTGGGTTAAGAACTGGCTGGCTGGCCAGGCCCAGAGAGTGCTGGTGAATGGTGCTGCATCCAGCTGGTGGCCAGTAACCAGTGGTGTCCCTCAGGGGTCTGTACTGGGACCAGTTCTGTTCAATATTTTTATTGATAACATGGATGAGGGTGTTGAGTCTTTCATTAGTAAATTTGCAGATGACACTAAGCTGGGAGCGTGTGTCAATCTGTTGGAAGTAAGGAGAGCTCTGCAGAGAGACCTGGAATGGTTGGATGGATGGGCAGAGTCAAATAAGATGAAGTTTAACAAGTCTAAGTGCTGAGTTCTGCATTTTGGCCACAAAAATCCCCAACAATGTTACAAGCTGGGGACAGTGTGGCTGGACAGTGTCTGGGCAGAAAGGGACCGGGGGGTGCTGGTCAACAGCCAATTGAACCGTGAGCCAGCAGTGTGCCTTGGTGGCCAAGAAGGCCAACGGCATCCTGGCCTGTATTAGGAATTGTGTGGCCAGCAGGAGCAGGGAGGTCATTCTCCCTCTGTACTTGGCTTTGGTAAGGCCACATCTTGAGTGCTGTGTCCAGTTCAGGGCCCCTCAGTTCAGGAAGGACATTGAGACGCTTGAGTGTGTCCAGAGGAGGGCAACAAGATTGGTGAGGGGCTTGGAACACAAGCCCTATGAGGAACGATTGAGGGAGCTGGGGTTGTTTAGTCTGGAGAAAAGGAGACTTAAGAGGTGACCTTATCCCTCTCTACAACTTCCTGAAATGTGGTTGTAGTCAGGTGGGGGTTGGTCTCTTTTTCCAGGCAGCAACTGACAGAACAAGAGAACACTGTCTTAAACTGCATCAAGGAAGGTATAGGTTGGATATTAGGAAAAGGTTTTTCAGGGAAAGAATAATAAAGTACTGGAATGGTCTACCCAGGGAGGTGGTAGAGTCACCATCTCTGGATGTGTTTAAAAAAAGACTGGACATGGCACTTGGTGCCATAGTCTAGTTGAGGTGTTAGGACATGGGTTGGACTCGAAGATCTTGGAGGTCTCTTCCAACCTTGTTATTCTGTGATTGTGTGATTTTATAACTCTTACTAAATTAACTAATTATAGGCTTGACCTCTCCACTAAAAATGGAATTTCATACCACTTTTTAAATTAATTGTTCCTGAATGTTGGAATACTTCATTTTGACATGTTGCTTTAGAAATGTGAAGGATTTGCTAAAATAGTTTAAACTGAAACAACAGCAAGAAAACCATTTTATTCTTGGACAAATTAAACTTCTAAGGGAGGGAGAGATGTCAAACCAGATGTTACAAAAAATGCTTTCCATGGTTTTGATTCAGTCACTGAAAAACTCTGTTCATGTCTATCTTAACTCCTGAGTACAGCAGATCATTTCTGTCTTCTACAAAAATCTCAGTGCTATCATAAGGGCTAAGTGCAAAAAAGCCACATAAAATGAAGGTCAGCTGCTAAGAAGAAAATATGAGTTAGCTAGAAATTGCTTTAGACAGGAATCCAGGTGAAGGTTTCTCATTCATTAAAGAGCTGAGAGTAAAGAACAGTTTTCCCATAGGAAGAGAGAAGAAAACCTAGCAACTTTCACGAGGATTTTGCAACTCGACTGTGCATAACACAGGAATCTTCATTCTTTCTAAGTCCTCCATGAGAGACACCATTTATGATGATATCTTCAGAAGCTATGGAAGGAAAATTCATAAAGCACTATAAATACATCTTGTAATTAGATCTTTGTGCGCACAGGCAGAAAACAACGGAAGGCAAAATCATTTGCTGTGTTGGACTGAGCACAGTCACCCTCAGTAGAGGAATAATCCTGAAGGAAAGGAAATCAAAATAGTCATGTGCTATTGAATAAAAGCACTTAGAAGCAAGACATTGATAGTATGGTACTATCAATGAGCTTTTCATGATAAGGCTTTATGCTAGAGCAAGGACTGATACTTTAGCTCTGTCATGATAAGGCTTTTTGCTAGAGTAAGGACTGTCAGGTATTGTATAAAAGTCTCTACTCTGCTCAGGGATCCTAGGAGATCTACAGAAAAATAAGAACTATTGGAATGAAATTTGAGCTGGAAGTTACTGTGAAAACTTTAGCTTTTACTGGTGAAACACCCAAAGGTCTCAGCTGTCCTATTGACAAAGGGCAATACATATGAAAATGTATACTGCAGCTGTGAATCCCAGAATCCAAGGCAAATAATCTCATAAAAACAGAATCCTGGTGAGGAGTGAATGGGATGAAGTGCTGACACCTGGAGATATTTTCACTCATCTTACAAGCATGACACATTTAGCAAAGCTTTTGGCTAATGTTAACAAATGGAAACAAGTAAATCTCTCAGACTTTTATTCTGCAAGGGTTTCCTCCTAATTTTCCACTGGCTCAGACCCTCCAGCTTCACCAGTCCAGTGCTGTAGCATATTTTTCTGATATCATCTAGAGTGACTGCTTTATTTCCATACAAAATGCCAAATGAAGTTTCTGAAGTGGGAACACTTTTTCCTCCAAGGAACAGTGCTATGTCTCCCATCTCTTTTCAAAGAGGCAGACAAATACTTATTAGATGATAACCTATCGTGACTATCCAGATGACACATACTCAGTTCAATAACCTAAAGTGAAACCCTCTGTTTTTTATTACTTTCTAGCACATCTGTTCCTCTAACAGAATTGCTTATAATGCTGAATGCCAGACAAAACTGGAAAAGCTGGATATAAGGAGAAAAGGCCACCACTGTCATGTGTTGTTAGGGTGCTCCTTAAGGTTTTTTACACAAGGAGTGACCACCTCAGCAGTTCAGAAGTTGCACTTCATTTTTATTTGGTTCTTTGAAAGGGGACAGTGACAATTTTAATGAAATTACCTTTGTCTTCAGATCACATTGGTACACAAAATCAGAATCATAGAATGGCTTGGGCTGGGAGAGACTTTAAAAATCATCTAGCTCCAAACCCTGTGCCATGGGCAGGGACACCTCTCCCTTGACCAAGTTGCTCAAGGCCTCTCCCTACCTGGTCTTGAATACCTGTTTATCCACCTCCTCATGCTACTATGAGAATCTCCACACAGTGCTTTTTATCATCCTTAACAGCATAAGTACAAGAGGAAAAACATTTATCTTACTCACAGCTGGTACAAGATAAGCCAAGATAAACAAGAGAGAAAACTAACACACTGCCGTGCTTTAGATGCACAGTGTGAGAGGCAATACCCTAGAGAATCATGTTAAAGAGACTATACAGTTAGATGTTGTCAGATGTGCAGTGGCCTTTCATTGATAGTGCATGACACCATATGGAATAAGAAGTAGAAAAACAATTTGAAACTTTATGTTTTTCTTTGTACAGGCAGCCTTGAGAAAATAGTCTATGGTGATATAAAAAGGACCATATTGACCCCTTTTCCCTGTTGGCAGTTGAGATGGCAATAACTGTCTCTTTTTATTAATATTGTTTTTATCTAGAGCTGTAATGACCATCCAGCATAGGTGAAATGAAAGACATTTGTTTTATGCCTAACACCTCAGTGGACAAAAAAAAATTCAATGTATTGCACTAATTTGCTAAATAACTTTTTGCTGTCGAGGAGAAATAGCCCTCGAGGGCCAGACACCTCACCTGGCCTGCTCAGAAGCTAATTACAAATCACTGTGCCTGAGAGGTGGGATCTTAGCACAGAGCATGCTGCAGTCTGCAGCTCTCTGTGCTAACATGATCAGCAGCAACGACATCAATTACAGAGAAGTTCCTTGAGGACAACCTAAATCTTTCTTAAAACATTAATCAGATAAATAAAAAGTAACAGAAACTATGGAACAGCGCTGTCAAGCCCAAGCAAGCTGACAGATACTGTTCCTGACTGGGTGAACTCACTCTGTTGAGATCAGCACTGAAACATTATCATCTCCAAGCCACCAGCAGCAATGAATTGAACAGAGCTTAAAAACCAGTTCATTTCCAGTCACTACTCTGTAGAGGAATAGAGAAATTTATTGGAAATTTTCAAACAGAGATTCCTATCCAAGACATAGAGAAAAAGAAGGATATTTCTCCCCCTAGCCAGGAATCTAGGGTAGGAGACATCACTTTCCTATAGGACCTCAGGATGTGTCTGTGGTGCAGGTACCATCCAGTATGACCAGAATATCCTACATCCCTTTCTGACATAACTGCCAGCAGCAGAGATAGATCTCTGTGTTTCTCAGTGCAGGTTATAAAACCCATCTAAGATACCTAACATGGAACTGAACAGGTTTAGCAGCCCGCACTAAGTTGTATATTGCCATAATGATGCTGTTAATGCTAATTTAAAGATAGCTCTAGTCTGAAGGACAACTGTCTCAATTTCACCTGGAAGAATAATCTGAAATATCAGCAGTGAAAATGAAACTTTGGCTTCACAACTTCATTGATACCAATGTGACTAGGACTGAGTTTCTTTGTGATTTTTCAGAGGGGCAGGGCAAGTCAGTGCCTGTCTTGCAGATGGACTGGTCTATCTCAGAAGCCCTGAAGCTGGTGAGTAAAGAGGAAGTTAAAAGAGGCTTATGAAACAGCAGCTCCCTAAGTTGGCTGAGTGTGATAAATGCAAGCAAAACACCTCCAAAACAGACAATTAAACACATTGAGGAATGCTGCCGGTACAATCAAATTTATTATTCTTAATTTCTTTCTTTGGAAGCCCAACTCTGCTTACAAGAAAACCCTGTAAAAATTCAGTTGAGAAATTGACACATATGCAGAGCTTACACTGGAATTTTATTCTTTTGCACCTGAAATATCAGAAAACAGTGTTTTTTCTAGCTTCATCCAGGATACAAATCCTAAGAGTGATGTTTTTCTTGAGGTTTGGTCTCTCAAATCCATATACTCAGACTTTGTCCTTTATGTTTTTCTCTCACTCCTAAATATTTTGATTTATTTTATCTTCACTTTCAATCAAAGACCCAAATTATATATATTTCCCCTTTCTGACTGGATACTAGGATGACATATATAGGTCCTTTTTCATCAGAACAGCTCACAGAATTTGTTCCTTTATTTTATCACAGCAATATCACCTCTGCATATTGTGTTATTACTACTAAATGATAAACAACTCCAAACAGTATTTTTCAGAATGGTTTGTGCCTAACATAACATCTCACTCATATCATCTTATATTAAAAAAAATAAGTATGCTTTTCTCTGTCCTCAGTCATTCATCCATCTTGGACTTTTCTTATAAGGTAAATTCTTTCAATTACTATGGGTATTTGCAGATCATTTCTGGCTGGGATAGAAATACTTTCCAATAATATATGTAATCTTTTACCTATAATTTGCAATCTAAAATATACCAGTAAGAAAACATATAGTAAAACTCATCCAAGATGATTACAAACAAAAATATATTTAAAATAGCTTCAAAGAACTTACAGCTAATAACATGCTCATCTGTATAGAAAATAGTTGTTGAAAGTCAAAAAATCACAGAGTTGTGGAATAGTGCAAGCCCAAAAATAATTCTTCTTCCAGAAAGTACTGGGAACCAAAATATTTGGCTTTGCAGTCTCTGCTTTGAAACCCCTTGTCAATAACTCCCAACTATTCAATGAAACTTAAATCTTACTGTCTGATAGCCTCACAAGAATTAATGCACAGCAAACATGAAAATGCTTTTCTTTACCCACCTATTGCTAATACTATATAGGAAATTCCACCGTGGAGTTTCCTCTCTTTCCACTAAAGCTCAAAAAACATCATCACTTTCCCTAGCTAAATCAAACTCTGCACCTCACTCAGGGCCAGTTTCCAAAGTATGCTGTATAAAAGAAGGATTTATTCCAATGATCTACGGCTCAAACTTTTAGAAAGAAGTAACCAAAGTAAACTAAAATCTTATAAAAAGATTTTAATCAAGCTGCCATTCCACAGAGGTTTGAAATTCAATATTATCTAGAATTTTAATGCAACTTTACTGCCCTAGTGCTTACAATGAGCATCTCCATTCTTATTGCTGCACTGGGCATTTCAGCAAAATTTGACTTGGTCGCAGTAGAGCAGGAAATAAGGTTGTTCAGAGCTAGATGTGTGGTAGAAACAAAACCAGCAAAGCAAAAGTTGGTTAGGGTGATGGAAGGCCTAGCAGGAGAAGCCGTTTATTAAAACTCCTAATGGAGGTGACAATACTGAGGGTGGCAACCAAAAAGTGTCAGTGTGCCATTCACAAGGGCTGCAGCAATGCAACAGAGATGTCAGACAGGAGTGACGAGGAATGAAAGTGAAAATCAGGCACGAATACTGGTAAATAATAATAATAATAATAATAATAATAATACAGGATAAAAATTGATATGTCATGAGAAAAATTTATGAATAAATTATTCCACTCAGATAGAAATATGTACAATATTATGATTTGGCAGCATAAGATTTTAATTAAATTATGGGTGTTTGACTCCAGTTGTTTCTTATAACACTATAAAACACTGTATAAAAAAAGCAAAGCTTGTTTTTTCCTGATATATATATATCTGTGCACACAAATATGCTGCTACAACAGCATGGAAAATTTACACCAAGGTGTTTCTCCATGTTTTTTAATAGACAATAAATTTTCTTTAATAGACTGTAAATTTCTGTTGTATAGATTGTTTGTATGCAAGTAAAAGCATCTAGGTAGGGGCATAAGAAACAAATCTCAGGTGGATAGAGAAAGAAACAGGACAGCTCAATAAAATTAAGCTGCTATTACTTGACTTTTCTCATCCTCACAACACCAACCAGTCACTATCCCCACGCTCCATGTAGGGTGAGTTACACAGAAAAAAGGCTGAACGGGCTGCCTGTAGCTACAGAGAAATCGCCAGAGACTGAATGTAAAGGCAGGACGGTTTGGGCTCCTTGCCGAGATTTTTAAAACCCGGACTGTCTTGCCATCAGTACCTATATTTCTCTGCAAAACTGCCCAAACTGAACGCTGATGGGTTTTGCTGCGTTAGCAACTTTAATCTCCTCAACGTCTCACTTGTGGCCTGAACCCTCTTAATGAAGATTCAAGAGCACCAAAGCGGCGGCGGCGGCTCAGGGTCACTGGGCAGCCCCGCTCCAAACCCTGGCGCTCTGGGGAGGGACCTTCGGTCAGGTGCTCCGCTCATGAGGGAGTGTGGAGGGTCTGTGTGTGCTGCCAGACCACGGGTCACGGCTTTCACCGTGTCTCTCTGACCTGGAGCAGGAAAACCTGGGAGGCAAAGTGCAGACGGGAGGGGGGTGTTTTGTGTCAGACCTGTGCGCTCACAGCCCGCAGGGGTGTCCTTGCCAATTACTTCACTCTGAAGGGTGTTTCAACTGGTTAGGGCCTGACATTGTCCACCCACACACACAGGAAAAACAGGATCTTCCTAAAACCATCTCTCCGTGTGTTTACACAGCAGGGCGGGTGTATATGCCAAAATAAATGCATTGTTACCCTTGACATTGTGAAAGAAATTACTCAAAAGAGGGATCAATAGGAATTTGTTACAAATGCGTGATAGGATGATTTTTAAATTGGGATAAGGATTTATAGGGAGCTAACTCGGTGAAAAACAAATACATCATGAGAAATATCAAATTTTTTTTATATGGGAGGAAGATTTGACATTAAGGATTTTCTCTAAATATTTGTAAGCTGTGTAGTGACTTATATTAAAATACCAAAATGACAGCTAAAGGCTTATATTAGCACATCAGCAAGCAGAGGCAGTGTATAAGTATGACTGCTGGGATGTTTGAGGATATTTAGAGGCTGACTGAGGTTGCAATATAGTTTTAATGAATAAGCTCAGCAAGACATTCTGGTATTCAAAAATTGTAAGTAGTAACAAAATTTATGCCCAGACCAGTACAAAACAGGGCTCGCCTTCCTTTGTCTTTGAGGTCAGTCTGGTTAGGAGATGGCCATGGTTTAGCTTCCAATCACTTAGCCATTTCAAAGGCAATAGTGTACCTACTTTACTTTTCAAATTATAGCTCTCTGCTTGGTGACCTTATGTGTCGAGGATTAAGAAAAAGTGGATATAGTCTCCTGTGGAAATTGCAAAAATCAGCTTCCCTTGTCCTTTCTCACGTTCTACATGTAAGCAATAATCAGTCTCACAGCATATAACAACTTAGAACAGTATTTTACAGAAACTTGATTAAAATTACACAAGTTGGGAAGAGGGGGAAGATGAGAGCAAAATGAATTTGCAACTGCCAGAGGAAAACTCATTAACCTTGCTGGGCTTGTTAGAAAGTTGTTTTCTAATGCATCCAGGCACTTCTTTTGATGTCCAGTGTATTCAGAAGCTCTGTTTACCTGGTCACTACAACTGACAACTACCAGGAGAGAGCAAGGGCTCCCATCCAGGGCACGATCTGAATTTTGCATCTGAAAAAAACAAGTGAGAGGAGACAAGAAAGGAAAGAAGATAAGGAAAGAGAGGAATGGACAGAGGAAACTTGCTAGACAAACACCTCATCTTAATATGAAGTTAAGACGTGCCTGGGACTTGCAGCCAGACAAGGAACCTGGGAAATTTTCAAGTGTCAAGTAATAAAGACTGTTGGGGGTTTTTTTAATTGAACAGCAAATCCTCATCTGAGGCTCTTCAGTGACATTCACCATATTAACACCTCAACACTTCAAAAAATTCTTATGCATTTAAATTTTCTTCCTTAATTCTTCATTAGTCAAGGACTGCATCGAATAAAACAGTTTCAAGTACTGATGACAGTACACAGAAAATAAAGTGATGCCTGGGGAGGGATGAGTCAGGAAGAAGAGCATGGCACCTCAAAGATATTAAGACTGAGCCAGAAGCTCCCCTCTTGACAGTTTGCCCAGGTGCTTTGGGAAACAGCACCCTCTTTGCAGTCTTGGCTAGGGAATGGGTTACAAATTCAGGTGAGATGCCCAAGCCTGCGAGGAGGGTGGGGAATTGCTGCCTGAAGGGGAAAGGCAAAGCAGGAAGAAAGAGTGAAATTCATGAAGATTACACTGCAAGTTGCTATCACCAGGAGCCACACCAGGCTGCCTTCAGGAAAAGCAGCAGCTGTGCCTGGGTCTGTTCTCATCCTTCCCTGTTTCTCCCACTAAGAGTGGAGAAAGGAAGAAGTTACACATTTCTTACAAGGAAAATATCATGTGACAAAGAAGAAAAAAGCTACTCTGCAGAGTTTCCAACATTTTTATTTTTTCACATTTTCTCGTTTGTTTTTCTTGGCCAGTAGGTTGGTTTTGTATGCTTTTGCTCTCCCAAACCATTTCATTCATTTAGGAATATATTGGAAAGCTCTGTCTCTTCAGAGATGTTAGATCAGAAGACGGACCAGTCCCATGCACTTAGTGAAATATATTTTCCCTCAGACCATTGCCTAGTTCATTTATTTCATCCTTTTCAAAGCACAGATTCTCTTTCCTTGTCCTTTGTGCACTGAGAAAACAGCTTTCTAGAAGGTATTTTTGGTTTCAATTAAAAAAAAAAAAAACACCACCAAAAAACTCCCAGGGCAGTCTAGGTAAATTTTTTTCCTACTTTATTTAGCTTTAACAGGCTTAGGTTTCAGCCAAGACTTACAAATTGTGGGGCTCTAAACTTCACATTTTGTTTTGAGAGAAATGAAACATATATCATATATTCAGAAAGAATTGATAAATATCTATTTTATTCATAAACCATAATGAAAATAACTAGAAAATGTAATTGAAGATGCAGTGAAGGCTGGTATACACAAAGATATAATCCCTGGCTCAAGAAATCCCTAAACTACAGAGCAAAAGAAACTGGGGAGAATACTAGGGATAATAATGTTTCTGTTCTCATAAACGTCCCCACATCTTCTTCAGGACAGTTTTGTAGTCAGGTACCAAGGTAGGTGGATCTCTGCTCTGATCCAGTACAACCACTCTTATCTTCCTAAAACACATCAAACATCTGATAAAGTCTGACAGTACCAAAACTGACATGGGCTGTAGTTAGTGATTAACTAAACATTGGGTGTTACTGGCCAAGCCTGGTTTTGATTGTTATATTATTTGCACCACAGCCAGCTTCTCCATATATGTTCCAGTTACTGGCACAATAAAATATTATGAAAAGCAGCATAAAGTGGAAGGGGATGGCAATCACAGCAGCAGGGAGACCAGTCACAGGGTCCCTTTGCACACAGCAGGGCCTGGCACAGTACATGAGGCTCCAACCCTCTATTTACTAAACTCAGGCTCTGCGTCACATCACAGAGGGTCACCACTCCACCAGGCAGCCTTGTGCACACACAGCCTTGCTATTACAAACAAGCTGAAACTTCACTTTGCCCAGTGTTCTGCTGCCTTCTGTAAATAAATGTTGTAGGTATGACCTGTCCATCTCGAGCTTCCAATTTACATGTCATAAAACAGACATTCTGCACACTTCCTTTGCAGAATTTCATCTTCAGTTTTGATAATAAGGCAGCTTCTGAATTCACATCTAGCTTCTGGAAGGCTAGCCAAACTCTAAAGAAATTGCAGGAGGTATTAAAAAGATCAGAAGTTCAAAAAAAGTGCAAAAAAATAAAAGCATATGGAAAAGATGCTTTCAAGCTTTCATAGAAAATTTGAAAAAATATTTAAAAAACAAAAAGAAAATCTTTTCTAATAAGAAATACACCTTTTGTCTTTATTGGACTGTCACTGAAGCCCTTTGGCCAGTGCAAACAAAGAGATTAATGATTTCCCACATCTCACAAGAAATATGAGAAAAAAATCTGTCGAAACTTAGAGTTCTTTCTGTGCAGCTAAGCACCAGCTTTGGCATTATATTCAGGTTTAATGGGAAATTAGAAATGAGTGGATTCTCTTTTTTAATCCCATGCCTCCGTTTCTATCATACACATCCATTACACTGGTACATCTGCTTCCATCTGAAGATGCCCAGTTGTATTGGATCATGGTCTGCTTTGGTACAGAACACTGAGAGGTGCAGATGACATTATGCCATGGCTCTACAGGGGAGCTGCAGTAAGGCAAGTTTGAAATACCTTTAAAAATATATGCCATAAATGCCTTAAATAACAACAGTCAAGGGCAAATTTCATTTTAATAGCTTTTATTTCAAATTCTACTGTTATGCATGCTGTGTGGTTTCAATGTACAGTTTAATTCTATGCCCAGCCCTGTCTTGACCTGAAGAGCTTTCTTGACAATGTGAGCAAGAGTCCATATCCAATACTCACTTTTCTGTCCATTTGCCTCATGGGCTTGCCCTGGATGCATCATGCAAGCCCCTGTAGATAAATATTTTTGCCTCATAGGTGCACACAGACATTAGATATTCCCAAATAAATATAATTATATGCATGTATGTGTAGCCACATAGGTGCACACATTCACTTCATGTCAGTTCATTTGACATCAATATTCTAGTGCACTTCTACCTCTAACAATGTTCCGCTATTGTTATCCTTATGACCGTCCTGACATTTTTTTGACAGCAGCAGCAAGAGTCACTTTGCACTCATTTTTGCCGGACATCCCAATGTCCCTGCCCTCCCCCTCTGAGGGATATTATGTTCCCAGTTTAGCCCCCATACCTTCAAACTAGGCTCAGCACATAGAGATGCATGTTGTTCCCATTAACAACACCCATGTTACCTTCAATGGCAGAGTGAAGAAATACTATGAAATCCAGGCAAACAGTTCAGACTGATTTAATCTCAGCTCCTCATTGCTGAAGCTAGGCAGACCCTAGACTGTCTCATATCCCTGTAGAGCCAACTTACTTTTTAATTATACTATTAATTCCTCTTGACTTTACTGTTTTTAAGTCACCCAACACACATTGGTCCTTTCTGAATACAGTGCCTATTCTTCTGCACATCTGGGCAGCACCAGTGAGGTCACACCTGCATTCAGCATCCACCTACCAAGGCAGACTAACCTCTCACACATCTTCAACTTATCCCTGGCTGGACCCCCACCCTGAGCACCTATACTACAATTCCTGAAGTTATGAATACAGTTTGATGACTTCTCTAAGATACTTTAATGTCTCCAGGACTGTTTATCCTCTCTAATGAGTTCTACTGAGAGAGCAGGCTCTTGTCCTTCAGAAGGTGCTGCAAGGTGCAGCCAGCAGAAGGGCAGCTTTGAAGTTCGGGCTCTTCAAGTGAGAGATCAAACCATATTAGAAAGCTAATGATCTCAGGAAAGAGATCTGACAGGCCATTTAGGAATGTCAATAAAATGTCCAAGGAAACAAACATTATTTTCGTTGATTTCATTAATCATGGCCCAAATTTTTTTTGGAGCCAGTACAATTCAGAATGGCAAGCACTTTATCCATATGACAGCATAATAAGAAAATTGCCACTCAAGCTTAGAAAATGAGCCTTTTCCATTTTCTGACATTCATTTATCCAGGCGAAATCATGCAACATCTGAAATTGTGTAGGCCTTATCGTGAAAAAAAAATGTTATTGAATCATAGAAGCTGTCAATACAGTTTTAACCTTTGAAGAAAAACTTTCTTTTCAAAAGGAGTCACATTGCCTTTTACAAGGATAATTTTTGAGGTGACCCATGAGCATATTCCAAAGAGTTCTTTCTTATTACAGTATCTAATATCCTCTAAAATTATCTCACTTTTCTGTTCACTCAAATAATTGGCATAAGTGCTATGACAGCAAGCAATTAATGATACAATGTGCAAGTTATCACCTACTTTTAACAGATCAAAACCTGACAAACTATTCCTATCTGTTAGAATAATAGCAGCTAACTCCTTTGAACAAATTTAGCATTTAGATACTTTGTTTTGCCTCCTTGCATTATATAATATTTCTAAGCTTTTATTTTAATTATCCTACCTAAAGAAGAAAGAAATGCCTAGACATTGCAGATATTTATCCTTGGTTTACTTTTGCTCAGTTTTAGCCTATTATTTGTATTTAAGCTTCTCCCTTCTACTCTTTTGCATTATTCTAGTTAAGTATCAATATAGCTACAGCTACTTAGACAGTAATCTTTCACACAGAATTGAGCAAGCAAAAAGTAATCCAAACCAGTGAGAACTGCTTATACACCATAAAAATCAGTATAAAATGCCTCACAACACTAGACCTGATTGATTTATTCATCATGAAAATGGTACATGATGAAGAAATCCCATTTTTTTTCACGAACCATTTGCAATTGTTTGTGATTATTGTAGTTCTATCACTGAGTTCTTTGACAAATTCAAATACAGACTTCAACCCACTGGTCAGACAGAAAACTATTTATAATTACTTATTTTTCATTTAAAATTGTGATTGTTGGCTTGTATTACACATCATTTATTCTCTGAAAGAAATAACAATGTAGAGCATGTGAGTAGTTACCAGTCTGTCGATGGAAACATTCTCAAGACCTTTTTGCCAATGCTACAGCAATACAGAGGGCTCTCTAAACTTTTCACACCCTTTATTAAAATGTAAAATAATACAAAACTATTCTTTATGACTGTGAGGAAAACAATGAAAAGGGCATATTTTAATACATCAAAAGATAACTATCAACATACAACTCAGATTTCATGAGGAAAACATTTGAATCAAGTAGATGCAGTTCATTAAGCCACAAAAACCAATACTATGAAATGAGGTGGATCATTTGGAAGGACAACATCAATGTGAACAGAATAATTTCCAAAAGCATTTGCATGACGTAGAAGTTGTCTTTATAAACTAAAGGGTTTAGCCGACAGTCACAGCTGCAATTCTACAACACAAACAATCCACACTAGCTGTGAAATGGACCTAGCACTGCTGTGGCAGTGAACTAACTGCTCATGAGCTGTAGGCACCACAAGGCACTTGCTGTGCTTAATGAGGCAGCCAGTTTATATCCCTCCATGTTTCTCCACACTTGGGGATACCAGCTTCTTCCATTACTACATTCCAGCTGCAGGGATCAATACACCTGCCTGCATTTTTATGGGCTTTATACCAGTGAAATTTCTTTCCCTCAGTTTTTTTTTCCTCTATAACAGAAGTTAAAACAAAGTGATGAAACCCTTGCTCAGGAAATTAGCCAATGATCTCCTAGAAGGTTCTTGTTCTACACTTTTACAGGAAGATTCAGCATCATGCTGAAGAAATGGAAAGAAGACATTGAGCAACTATTCACCTGTCATCACACTAGCTCTTCAGGAAGTCTGTCCCTCTCGATCTCCTTAAATACAGATCTTCCTGTGCAGATACATCTACCAACCAACATCAAAAATACATAAGCACATCTTAAGTGCTTGTAGGCACAAGGTTAAACAGGAAGCCCTCCTTCAAAGTTATGACTGAGTTGTCAATACAAGAAATGGAGCAAGCATTACAGTCTAATGGTCCTCTATGACCTTCATGTATATTAAATACTACTGCTCTTTTCTTCTTTGCCAGCTGCAAAGGTGAGTGTGATACAACAATCTCCAGATTTTAAGTTCCATAAGTTTTATGAGTCATATTTCTCAGCAACAGCAAGTACCAGTTCAGCTATTTACTCAATTCGCTCACACCTACAAGGCAAACAAGTATCTGAAAGCTACACCCTGCAGGTAGGCAACAGGGACATTTCTAAGTCATTTCAAATACAAGCTTGTGGCACTGAGGACTCTTTAGAAGAGGTGGATCTTGGGGCTTTTTGAGTAACAGACAAAATAAAGTATCATGGTTCATGAACTAATCTCAGGAACAATTCATCTTAAATTTAGACCTTAAACTACTGATTGCCACTGAACTAAGCATCAGCCACAAGCTATTGATGAATCAATTAAGACCCAACTGACTGAGTGCTTTAAACATTTTTAAAGTATATCTGAACAGCTTAGGTCATGTTTCGACTCCACACCTTACATAAACGTGTTCAAAGCACTCAGCCAGCAAGCCCTAGGATATTGGACAGTGTTTAAGGAAACAATGGATTCACTGAAAGTTAATTGCTTACCATTAAAGTGCCTGATGCTCTTCTTGTCTCTCCTCAGGCCTTCCTATTCTGCTTTCCTTAGGACTGCTAATTCCCTCCATTCTGTGTCTCTCTTTCTCCTTTTCCCTCTGGATTTAACTCTTGTCTACGCACCCCTTTTTCTTTGACCTTCCCTCCTCACCCTGAATCCTCTTCTTTGGTTCTCTGCCCACCTCCCCTTATTTTGATCCTCTTGTAAAAACCAGGTCAGCCCTGCTGCCCATGTCTACCAGGGCTTGGCATACATTTTGCAATTGCTGGCTACTCAGCACGTGTGCAGCCAGTCACCACAGTGGGTACTATGTCCTGGAGGAGCTGAGATGCTGCCAAGCCAGAGACAATTGACTCCTTGCTGGCTATTGACTTGTAAGGCACCACAAGCTCCCTGATCCACAACCCCACTGAGCTCAAAAGCAGCACAGCTGAGTCTGAGAAACATTGATCTCACCTCCAGCTGTGGCCAGTACCAGATGCTTCAGAGAAACAAAACACCCTGTATGGGTAAACACGCCAGAATTTGCTGTGATCAGATGGACAAAAACTGCAGCTAAAAGCAGGTTATGTGACTCTTCTAAAAATAAGGTCTATAAATCCACCCTGCCTTGAAATATATTTCAACAATATCAGGTTTGGAAAGAGTTCCTTCCTTGTGGAGGAAATATAAGAGAAATATAAGAGAAAAGAAATACAAGAAATATAAGAGAAAGGCTTCACAACAGTGTTATTCACAAATATATTTGTGAAGACAAGGATTTTGTTCATTTTATTGAGTGATGACTTACAGCAGTGAATCCCTCCTGCATTTTTATTTGAGCTACAAATTTATGTTCCCTGTAGCATCAATTAGTGGGTATACTTTTACCACCATTTTTCTACCACTTTTTTTTCCCCTTTCTAAAGTATAAGAAGAGAAGAATATCCCTTACTTGTTTCAGAGGTCTAAGCCACAAGAAGAAAAAATAGTCTTCTCTCATAAGGTTTATCTTCTATTTCTTATCATCCCCTTACCTTGTAAAATTCCTATTTATAAAAGGGAGACCAACACAGTATGACCAACAATGAAAGGTAATGCATTGCTGTCACTCGCATTCTCTGTACTACTGTTTTCACAAAATCATGCTTAATATTTTATTTTTACCCACTTCTGATTTGTCCTTAGAGGCATCCAGGACAAACAATTGATCACATTTTTTCATGTTGAAAATTAATATTTTCATTTGTCTTCTTTGATTTGTGATCCATTTTGGAACTTCAGGTGAGTAGCTTTTTAACGATTTTATGAGATACTATGTCAAAGGCCTTTGAAAGTCCAAATAAATCCTTTATACTAACCTCCTAGGTTGAAGAGGAGTTAAATTTCCTTGACATTTTAAAATTTGAGGGTAGATCTTTATAATTTTCATAAGAAAATTTCTGATAATACTTCAAATAATTTTTTAACAAATACAAAAAAGTTGTGTTTTCAAGTCCATTCCCATACGTTCAGTTCCTAAAGATAACTTGAGGGATATCAGTATGAACTGATACCAATAGAGTACTACACTTGTACATTTTTCATTGTTAGTATTTCTAACATATATTTGACTCTTTGCACACCATCACTGTCAGAGAAGTGTTTCTTGCATGTTCATCTAAAAGAACAGAAGACAGCATTCCTCATTTTTTCCAGTAAAAGTTATTTTCTGTACAGAACACCAGTTATCAATTCTGCCAGGTTGCACAGATCAGATAAGGGAGGAATTAGTAGTTTAGGCATAGCAGAACTCTTATATCACCAGTGGCTCTCTTCATTACTGCTTTTGGTCTCAGCTTTCAGCAATATCGTAGATTTTACAGCAAAATTCTTCTTTTCCTATCTCGGACTCATGGTCTCGTACTAAATGTTAAAATGAACAGAAGAGTATCTTCTGTTAGAAGCTCTGTATTTCAGCCTTATTTCTTTAGATGAAACAACAGAGACTGATGAGATTTGGTGTGCTTGTATCCTGGCCGCTCAAACATTTCCAGAAAGACACTCCATAGATTTCTGAGAGCTGAGTTTTGGGTTCTTCCCTTATTTATGCTCCTGTCTCTGAGGCAAATGAACAAAAGAGTCACAAACATAAATTAATTAAATGCAATGAGTAGACAAATGGAAAAGAAAAATCATCCATTAATAAGAAATCACTTACCAACAACATGATCATTTAAAATTTGGCAGACCCTCTGAGATGTATTTGTAACCAGAAGGAAAAATGGGGGGAAAAAAATTAACTAGTCTGTGCTGCTGGCAGAAAACAGTGAAATTAAATTGCAGGTTGTGTTAGCACTGAAAATCAAGTCACCCTGACAGAACAACCCTTGTCTTTTTGTGATTAGTACAGTTATCATAGCGACAAGCACTTTGCAAAAACTTTCCAAATTCTGCACTCAAGCTTTTAGTCCCTGCTTTCAGCTGATACGGGTCTGCAAATACTTTCATATCCAAAATCTAACTAAAACACCTAAAAGTTTTGAAATCAAAATAACCTCCCAGGCTTAATTGGCTTGCTTGTACTTGGCCTATTAGAATAAAACCCAAAATTAAACGGTATCAATAATCTGGTGGGCTTATCTGCAGTTGAGCTGACAGTGGTTTAATTTTCCCTTTCAATACAATACCAGCTCTCAAGCATTGGAGTGGTTGTGTTTCTTACCATCATTGATAGAAACAACCATTTTTTGTCTCCCTACCTTTTGCACACTTTCCCTTGGATGTCTCATCATCTTCTATGAGCAGACAAAACAGAAAACTCAGTGCTCTCCACATTATCTGATACTGTTAAAAATTCAACACAACACTCCCTGTCACTCTTGCTGATGCTGTTGCAGGCTGCATCACTGGCTCTTCACTTCTACCAGACATGCACTGAGTAATACAGTGACAGCAGACTTGTGAGCTCTTCTTTCTTACCCACTCCTTTGGGAGACATCTGTATGTGTTGTGCAATATCTGTCCAACCAAGTGAAAATATCATATTTCAAAGTAATTTTTATAACCCATCCTCCCAGTTGAGGTTGTAGAGGCTCCATCCCTGGAAACATTCAAGGTCAGGTTGAGCAGGGCTCTGAGCAACCAGATCCAGTTGAAGATCTCCTTCCGCATTGCAGAGGGCTTGGACTAGACCTGTAAGGGTCCCTTCCAATCGAACTGATTCTATGATTCTAATTACAACACACTGGAATTTATACCTCAAATCTTCCACTGAGTCCCAGTGGTTCAGTAAGTCAAACTGGTATTTCCACTGGGTGCCTGACTCTTACCTTTGTCATGCTTCTCCCTCACTTTCCTGTTCTATCAGCAGATCATGCTCCCATATGCTCTAGAAGACTCTCAGCTTCCTGACCAGAAACAACTCCAACACTGAGCTCCCTAATCAATATATTCACACGTATCCTTTTTTAACCTAAATCGTTGCCTGGAATCCATCTTTGCTGTTTCACCTAGAAAAAGAAGTCATATAGTTAATGACTGCTTGAGGCACAAATAGGCCATCCACGAACTTATAACAACAATTAAACAGTGGAAATGTGTCTCATCTCAAAACAGATTTATTTTATTTTCTCCTTTGTCTCTCTTTTCAGGTCACATCTTTCCTTAAATTGTGCATGTTTATACAGCACTTAACACAGTGGGGGTCCAGTCTTGGCTGGAGCCTCTGGGCAACAAACATTACAAGCATTTAGTAAAAACGTTACACATGCTTTATGCTGATGCAAATAATGTCTTTAGAAGAGGAAATTTCATTATATAACATGACAAATGTGATCAGCTGAAACTGTGGTCTCACTGCTTGCATACATTGCAGTATTAACTGTGTTCTTAAGAGTTATGTTCATTAAGTACTAAACTGCTAAATATCGGACCATATCTGTAGGCACACAAATATGTGAGCATAGATCACACGTTATTACTCCTGTCTTCCTAATGTTTGTTTTCCTTGTAAGCAATCGTTACACCTGTCAAAGAAAGCCACATAAATCCAAAGAAAGAGGCAAGAACTACATGGCTGGGAAGAGAAGGACACACAGTTCAAGGCACAGCTTCCTTATTAAAATATAATTGCTGACAAAAAGAGGTTCAAAAGCTCTTGCGATACAACAAATCCTTTGGAGGGCTGAGACTCAGGATGAGTCTCACCACAAGCACCCCACCAGCCCCTGTGCCATTTGCTGTGCTCAAATCCCTGTTGAGCCCTGGTGCTGGAGGGACATATCCCCAGGCAACAGGGCACCTCTGCCCAGGACCAGCCTCCTGCCCTTGGCTGTTCCTGCCATGCATAATCACTGCCGCACTCTTTAGGGCACAGCTGTGCAGGTGCACGTCATGTCCAGGATTGGTCTATGCACTATCACTGGTAAAGCATGAAGCAACAGAGGGAGCAGGATTTGCACTTACTCCTCTCACTTCCCTCAGAAGCCTTGGCACTGAGATGAACCATGCTCCCCATGCTTGTTCTCTCTTGCATTGCAGACCTTGCAAACAAATGGCTACACAAATCCAGACACATGTTGGTCTTCATTTTGCACTCACATAGAAAAGACAGGAAAATCTAAGAGCAACTCAACCCTTGGGGAACTCTCCCATGACCATCTCACACCCACTGCTCATGGCATGCACCTGAGAGATGTCTTTGAACACTGCCAGGCTGAGGAAGGAATTGACCTGCATTTCCCTCTTCCAGGGATAGAAGATTTTTTATGGAACACCACTCTTTCTCCTTAGCAGCTACCTTTTAAAATGAAATATCCACACCTCCTGCACTTCCTCCTGCATTTACTCTTGTCACTGAGTAGTCCATGGGCACCTAGATGAGCTAGGAACATTAGCAACCCTGCCAAGGCCATCTGAACAGCACAGACCATACATTCATGTGCTCCTGAATACTGAAATGCTTATACATGAGATTGTCACAGCAGAGGCAGTTTCAATCATGTGCATGTCCTTTACCGCTCTCCAGTTCTCAGCTGACTCCTTCTACCACTGATTAGTGTATGTATATAGTGGATAGATAATGCAAAACAAAACCGTACGAAACTTTATTACCTAAAATCTAATTGAATATTTCAGATTTTGTTTTTCCTCTAAGTAACTGAAGTAGATTAGTTGTTTTATTTTGTTTAAAAGTGCAGAGAGATGATGTTTGTCTTCAAATTTAACTAGGGACATTATTAGTAAGTCTTTTAAAACTAATATTTATAAAAGGACAAAATCAGACATCATCGTCATCTGTCACTGAGGCTCTACCTGACTTTAGCTTTGCTCTGCACAACTATGCTTAAAACAAAAGCCTAACCACAGACGCACAGCTCTGTGATCATTTTCCTCAAACAATGAAACCAAAAACTTTCCAAAAGAGATTAGCGACATTCCCTTTTTGAAAGCTGACACTGATGCTTTCCAATATAGCCCAGCAAGAGATAAGCAAGTTGACTGAGGCATTGCAGCTGAAGAGGGGCACCTTCCTATTGCATCTGTAACAGTCGGCAGCTCTTGTCAGTACAGACATGAATGTTTTAACTGCTGAGTTTTACACATCAGCTAATCTCCTACCCAAAATTAAAGCTGGGAAAAATGGCCATAATTGACAGTAAAGTTTCTTTGCCTGTTTCCTGCCCAGTTGCCTAACTTTTATTACAGCATAAAAGAGAAATTACTTGATTCTACCAATGCAATACACATGCTTTACTGGAGCTCCTTTCTGCCTCAGGCGTGGCACAAGTTTAGCTATTATTCTCAGGAGAGCTATGGAAGAGATTATCCGTATGATGAAAAAAAAGAGGAGGGGGAGAAGCAGCCAACAAGCAGCCTAACCTTGTATTATCCGTGTGCAGAGTCACTCAGCTGTCTGCTCTGAACTGTGTCCATAGAGCAAATGTTCAATGCTGCTGTTAGTAATGCCACTCTCATTCACTCAGCACTGATGGGCACTGCAATCATTACAGAAAGATTGTTCTATCTTCTTTATTTTAAGCATCAGCCTTCCAGCCTTTTCACATTTCCACGGAGGAGCCTTTCCAATTTGAGGTCAGATGAGATACTGCTGCTAAGACAGAAACACTCATAGTATACTAAATATCTGACTTACACCTGGGGGAGGTATTAAAATACACCAAATACAGAAATGGACTATACTTGCTGATGCACTGCACTTCAGAAAAAAATTAACTTGACTTTTTTTTCTTTTTTTTTATAAAAACTTGTTAGCTTTGAATCAGCAAGATAATGAAGACCAAGATCTTTAAAAGTTTGTATTGTAAATGCATATTTTCAGTTCTCTTACACACAGTTGTTCAATAAGCATCATTAAAACATTTCCAGGTGAAGAAGAGGTTAATTGTTCAGTGAAATGACAGAAGGTAAGCATAAAAAAAAATAAAGATCCATGATGCATATAAAAGAATTGGGAGACTTGGCTTTGAAATGGCTTACATTGCTCATGAGTGACAAAGCCTCAAGAGAACTTTACAGGTCACCCTAGGTGTCAATTAGACTGCCATGCCCCAAGACACCAATAACTTTTGCATCTCTCCACCTGTATTGCTGCATTTCCTTAGTGCCACAGGTCTAACAAGCTCAGAAGAAAATTAAATTGTAACTCCTAAAATAGAACCTAGTTCAAGCTGAGCACCATTCCATTCTGGAAGTTAACCCCTGCTGGGAATCTCGCCTACCTAATAATTTTCTGGCCCATAAGAATTTGGAGCACTAGGCAGAAGTGAGGCTTATACCATTATTAAAATAGTCCCTTTCTTGACAAATGCTACTGTCTATTTTAAGCAGATTTCATGCAGGTCAGGTCATTATTGAGGTTCAGGATTGCATCAAACATCCCAACCACAGCATTGTTAATGGTCTTGTCTTACCAAACATTCTGGAAGCTGCTCTGGGAGTGTGCCAATAAATCCAGCAGGGAAGAATTTGTGGGCCGAGAGGCATAAGTCGAAAGTAGAGTGTCAATTAAGATTAAACACATAAATATAACATCCCGATCATATACTGTACATACAACTAAGTGCTATGGAGACAGTAAGATCAGCAACTCAGACCATTCACAGTCTGCAGCTTGGGTACTTCAAGAAGGAACTGTAACCACCAGTGAATGGGAGAACATAGATTAGGATATTCCATACAGAAAAAGAGCAACCTATGCCTGAGTCTGGACAATCTGTGCCTGTGTCTGGAACAGACTTGTGCAGAAAAGGCAACCAGAGAAAGCCAGAAACCTTCTCCAAGACCTACAAGTTTCCTCCCACAGACAGACAGCTAGGGATGACCAAGTGCCCCCCTGTCAGGAAAGCATATGAGTTCATGGGTCAGTTTCTCAAAAAGCAGCCCTGACCTGCATGGTGACCAAAGATGGGAGAAATCATACAAACTTTACATGGGATGATGTTACAAGAGTTGGCCTCCTTATTACACACTTTGAAAATATACAGCCTATGTCCTTTACGTGTATGTTTATATTAAAAATAATCCTACCTGCCAGTCATAATTCTCACTCGTGCCTAATCAGTATAGTCAGGCTGGAAGATATTCGTAACTTTTCCTACAGAAAATATTTATTACTGAATTCAAACATTTGGTTCATATGGACAGAATAAGAACTGTATTACAAAGCACGACATTTTCATGTGGGTATATTACTTATTGAATTATCATTATGTCAAAAGGTCTGTATTTCATAACACAGAACATTGAAAGGCCATCACTTGGGTATTGTTTTTCACTCATGCTGGGGAAATAATACTAAAGGGCCACTGTTGACCCGGAGTTTGACCATTTCTACACACAAAAGCAGGAATTAAAAGAAATTTAATGCTATATATCATCTTGCCACTTTTTGTGACTTTTATGACCACAATTTTCAATTAAATTTTCTCTCTTTTACTGATCACCATGAAAAAAGACAAGAGGGGAAGCTGATTAAGGCTTTGTCAGGACCTGTCACATTTAATAACAGTGGGTTCAGGTATCACCTTCTAAATCAAACAAAGCCCAGCGGTCTGAGCCCTAGATTTCCTACCCTGCAAAGAGACCTTTACACAGAGAAACCCCTAGCATCACAGGGAGTTAGCAGAGATTTAGGATATAACTGACTGTAATAACAGGCACAACACAGGCAATGGAAATGTGGACTTAAGAGCAAAACAAAAGGAAGAGGTGCCAGAAAATGGGGAAGGAAGCATCTGTTACTGCTTCTCCATAACACTCTTAAATACTACCTGTAGCAATGTGAAACGTAAAGTATTGTAGACAGAATAACTACATTTAGGTTGGTGGTCACCCTCTATCACCAATGTCAAAAGAGGTACTTGTACATAATAGCAAGTCATTTTTCAAAAGGATGCTACTACACAGGGCATAAAAGCAAGATGTCCAAGTTAGATTTTGAGATCTCTATTAGTTTATGTTATCTGTGATTTCTATACATTTCCTCACTGAGGGCAGGTTATGCCTTAACAAGTTTAAGTGCATGACTTTGCTTTTAGGCTATCCAAAACCCTTGTTTAAAATTAGTCTTGAAGTAGTGATAACCCTAAGGTAAACAAGATCTAGTCAGAAATGCCTACTGAGTGCCTTCAGAAATAAATCTACTCCGTGTGTGAGATTCTTCTCATCTCACTTTTGTAATCTAAAATGTAGGCATAGGGTTGACACTAATGGTCCCTCTGTAATTTAGAAATCGGCATGCAGGTCTGTTCCCAAGAGTGATTCATTTAATCAGAAAATAAATCGGATACACATTCTGCTGGAAGTGCCTGGTCTTTCTCCACTGCCTACAAAAAAAACCTCAAGACAACCTCTGCAGTTAAAGAAGAAACACTCATCTCCAAACACTTATATGGTGAATGGTAAGGGAGAAAAAAAACTTACCCTCATTGTCTATGGAGTCCACAGGGTTACAGGTAATTTTGAAATATGAAGTTCTCTGATCTAAAGATTTCCCAGCAGCCAGTTTCCAGTATTTTTTCCTATTCTGGCAAGCTTGTATAGACCAGAATTACTAAGAGGTGAATGTAGGCCAAATAGATACAGCAATATGGCATTTTATAGGCAGTTTTTTAAAATAAAACCAAATGGTTTTATTCACAAGTTACGCAAATTGGAAAGAGGTTTAAATTAGAAATGGAACTGAAAAAGAAGACACTTATAGAATAGCATGGGCATTCACACAAGGAATCAAAAGTTACTGGCATAACTCTGGGAAAAAATAGGTTTGAAGAAAAGATGGGAGGAATTATAGAACAACTCAAAGGAGATGAATGACAGTTTATCACATTTGCGCTCATTTTCTAACACAACTTTTAAGCTCACAGAGACTAAAACTCCTAGTATATGCCTCAAAAGGCTTCTTCTTTATGAGTAATCTATACCCTCAAGGGATGCAGCTTTATACATGGTCTTATACAGCACATTGACTAAAGGATATATATTTTCTCCCCAAAATTTTATTCCTGGGTGAGAAAACAGACCTGCAGGCCTTCATTTTCCCAGTTTGGAGTGGAATGTGAATTAATTTTTCACAGTTTCATAGTTTAAAAATGCAAAAGGAGTCTGGTGTCCCACTTAACACAGATTGCAGTACTTCAGTCAGAAATATCTTCAGTACCTGCTTTTTGCTTCTCTACCACAGAAGGTAATGGCAATGAGACAGAGAAAAACTTTGCTTGCTGTGATTAAAGCTGAATTAGATTGTGTTCCAGTGTTATGCTTTCCAGTCACTTACTGCACAGTCTTTGGATTTTGGAAGAGAATGCCTGCATTTTTTTTCCTTCTATTTTCATCTAAAAAGAACATAAATCCATAGAACTACTCATTAGAAAAGCTATTGCACAAACAATTTTTGTAAATCCATAGCTTTCAGATATACATGCAGTGAATAATATGCATTTCTTACACAAGAGGACAAAAAGCCAGTCTTCATGCAAGCCTGAAGTTTGAATAGATTGTTGCTTTCGGTATTGGCCATTGCTGAGTATTTCCAGAGAAAAAAACAAACTATGCAAAATGAGACCAATTATGAAATAATATGTCACTGAATTGTATTTTTTTCCCCCAAACAGATTATTCTATGCACTGAAGCACAAAGAAGATAATTCTCATTATTTTTTTCTAACATGATCTTAGTTCTTTTAGATGATTACTCACAGAAGCAATCAATCTTCTTGGATTACAAAAACTATTTCAATATTCAATATGCAGTGACAATCAGATGCTCAGGTCTACATCTGGGATGTCAAGTGTATATCCTGAAGCTCTCAGAGAGGTAGACTGTTACTCAGCGTGCTAGAATACATAATTTTAGTCATAGAGGATCCCTTATGAGTAAAAGCAGAACTACTCTTAAAAAGTATTTTGTGGAATATGAACTCTCTTATTTGGTCAAGGACTCTACCCACACATGAGACTAAACCATCTTGAAATATAAATGACAGCATAAACCAATCCTCACACACTTAACATATACATAGACATCCTATTTATAGGCTAAAGGTGAAAAAAAATTAATATGCTACAGAGAAAAAAGTATATCTGTATTTATACAAGAATCACCAAGACCTCTAACACCACATGAAAATTGCAGCTGCAGGAGAACAGAATTTTTTCCCCAGTGGGACTCTGGAAAGTACCTTCCACATATTTGATTAGATAAATTGCCAGCAACCGTACTCTTTTGGAGGATCTTTTACATCTAATTGTAATCCTAACAGGCCTATGTCACCATAGCCTTTGCAGCCATAAATCTTACTAATGACATCTTTACAGCTTTTTTGTTTCATACCCCAAGCACAGTGACATTGTCAGATCAGTTCATGAAGAAGTGACAGGCTATTGTTCTTGCTTGCATTCATGAGCACGTCATTAACGCAAATTTAATGCCCATAACATTTTAGTGGCTTTGATTAGGTATAGAAATCTCACTACACTGTGTAAGGGACAAAAGTGTACCATCACATTATAGAACATAAATGAATGCTCATAAAAATCCAATCATTATATTTTTAAAGGGAAACTAGAAAAAAGCTAGCAGCTTCATTAAAAGCAATCCATTCCAGCTGGTCTTGAAGGATAAATATTTTTGTTTTTAAGAAGAATACATGAATTATTTATTTGAGTCAAAAGAGAGCAGTACATTAATCCAGGTTCTCTACCTTCTGCCCAGATTCAGCTGACTGTAGGCTATAAAATTACTCAAGGGAAGTTAGTTTCATTTGGATTAGCACACATATTTAGTGTATAATAACTCACAATACAGAAAGATCTCACACTGGGACTGAGAGAATGCCTTTTAATAAAAGAGATCTGGATTGCAATGAAGCCATGAGAATTTCTAGTCAATGGTGTATGAAATACAATTTAAAAATTGGTTATTCCATAACCTATGTTTCAATATCATCTTAGGAAAAAAATAGACTTCACTTGCACTGCAGTGCAAGTTGACTGCAAGTAGTAAAAAAAAGAGCAACTGAAGCATCAGGCTGTTCTATAGGGCCAGAAGCAAGGAAAGCCTCAATGCAGAAATAAATGTCAATACCTAAAGCATGTTAAAACAAAGAGGTTTAAGCAGAAATTTACAGTTCAGTTTTTGGTAGTGTTTCCTCAGTTCCCTAATCAGTCAGTAGCACTAATATTTTTTCAGTAATCACTTCATATTTACAGCCCACTGCTTTCTCACATTCAGAAAAAACAGGGAGGTACCATGTTCACATTTATCGGTATGAAGCTGTTTCAGGGATTATAGAGCTGCTAAGGTCTACAGCCAGTGACAGGATTAGAGTGCTATGGGCACAAAAACCCAACCAACAAACCAACCAACCAAAAAACCCTAATGAATTTAAAAGAGTGTAAAAGGACAGGAAAGAAGGAGTTTCCTGATAAAGAACTTTGCCTGAGATTTGGTATTGGAATTTATTCCTGCCTTGCAATTTAATCATCCTTAATCTTTGCCTGTTTGTTCCATATCTTTCCCTATCTTCCCTACCACCACAGAGCTAACTTAGAAAGTGCAGTTTTCAGAACAGGGATGTCACTCTAGTGCCCTAAATGAATTACAGATTTATAAATATATAGGAATTCAGAATGATCAGCTTGTAGCACACCAACCACATGTGCCCTCTGTTACATGATTCAGATTATTAAACATGTGAGTTTTTCTCATAAGCCTCTTGAGCTGAAAAGGCATTCATCTCAGCTCTGCAGGCTGCCTCTGTGGCTGGAAGGTTAAACATATTTTTAGGTTCTGAAATACTACTCCAGTGTAGTCAGTATTCTGTGCCCACACACATTTCCTGTGCCTTCAACAGGGCTTCTACAAGTGACTCTAGGAATATGTCCTCACTCAAAAGCCAAGGCAGCCTCTTAAAATTTCTTTGCAAATGAAATCCAAGAGGAGAGCCTGCAGGGTTTCCTAGGCATAACTGAAGCCTCCTCTCGAAGAGGCTTTGGAAGAGACAGCATTTACAGCGTCTTGTTTGCATGAATAATGTAAACCATCAGGGTGATGTTTGTGCACAGTGAAAAGTATCATGCTTACCCTGTATTCAAAGTGTCCAGAGGGCTTTCAGATCAGTTTTTCAAAGTGCAAGCATAAAATTATTTTTTTTCCTAGTTACTGGCTCTGAAAACTTCAACTGAAAGTTGATCTGAAGGGCTTACATTTATTGCACATTGCAAAGATTTTGTGAGCCAAAATGCACTCTAAATTACAGATATGAAACTGCATTTGTCCTCAAGGTCTTTATTTCTACCTTGGAAATATGTCCTTGTGTCTGAAGCTCTGTTAACAATTGTTGATACTGTATGAGCCCTGTGGAATCCATTTTTCCATCCTATAACCACAGGTTCTGTGATTCGAGCAGAAGTAAAGCTGTAATAAAACCTCTTTATCTGTGATAGTGGTGACTGTCACTGCTGAGTCAGAAAATGTCATTTCTATTCTTATTTCTCAGATACAACTACAACTCCAGGAACTACCATGAAATTAATTACATAATGGAAGTGGTATTCCCAAAAAATAACAAATAAATTTTTGAAAATACAATGAAATGGTCTTGTCAGAAAAATACTGATTTTCATAGGTGGCTTCTGGTACTAATTTCACACTAAAAACAAGGAGGAAAACACCAGTGTTAACTTCAGCTCAATCATTTGGGGGGACACACCATTGCTGGCAGCTGTAAGATAACACACATTTCAGGTAGGCACAGAAGCATGGGGGAGCTGCCATGAGTTCACCACAAAACCACAGCTGTGTTAGCCCAGCTGGAGTCCCTGATAAGTGCTTTCCATAGCTGTAAATCCATACACCTCATGAAAATCTGCTGTTACTTTGTGTAAATGCCTAGCACTCTTTAGCCTACGTGACCTCTCTAATACAGAGACATGTAAAGTGATAGCCAGATTATTTCGATTTCTCCTCCATCAATGACTACAATATTCCTTTGGAGTTACGCTCTATTAAGAAACACAAGCAGAGATCAATACTCGGATCTTTATCTGTTTCAACTTTATTTGCTTATTCCCCACTGTGCTTTCTGTGGGGGAATGATATCCAGTACTTTCTGGTTTACAGGATTTTGAACTACACCAAGATAATACAGTTCAGGAGAACTGTTCACCTGAATACTAAACTCATGTGTGTAGAGCTGAAATTAAGATAAAACTTTGTTTTATTGGTAGAGAAAGAAAGTAAACTCAGAGTCTTTTTCTCTGCTCTAATCAGTGTTTTCTCCTCAGTCCATATGAGGTAAGAAATCACATACCTTGCTGTAAAACCTCCTTTAGATCCTCTGTGGTAGGACTTTACAGCAGCCTTTGAGCTTGAAGGCAATGGATGAGGGAGGTGGGAAGAGCCTCCAGACCACTCTGGATAGACAGTCCTTTCCCAAATTCCTTTGCCAAATAGGGGCATAGCCCCTCACCCTCCCTTCCCTCCTCCCCAGCTTCTGGCCTGCTGTCCCTCTGCTAAGAGTTATCGATCTCAACCTTTTCCAGCAGAAGGCCTGGTACAGTAGCTTCAGGCAAAATCATTAAGTTACCTTAAGTGTCTCACCTCCTCTGTGTGCATCCTTATGAAAGTAGGGCCCTTCCTCCACCAGCCGCTGCTGAGAAATACAAAGCAGTAGCATCTCCCACCATCCATTACTTACCAGCTGGAGCACAGGTGGGAGAGGGCTGGCTGAAGGCATGTAGGTATTTCTTTAGACTTTCAGATCTTCACAGAGAGATGAGGAGAGAGGCCTGAGTTCCTGGAACCAGGAGTCCCTGCTAGCAGAATCATGAAATTATGGAATCATTGAGTTCAACCATTAAATTAGCACTGCTAAGTGCACCACTAAACCAAGCCTTTAAACTCTACATCTACCTGTCTTTTAAATACCCCCAGGGATGAGGACTCAGCCACTTCCCCGGCAGCCTGTTCCAATGCTTGATAACCCTTTCCCTGAAGAATTTTTCCTTAACATGCAGCCTAAACCTACCCTGGCACAACTTGAGACCATTCCCCCTTGTCATGTCACTTGTTGCCTGGGAGAAGAGACAGAACCTCTCCTCACTACAGCCTCCTTTCAGACAGTTGTAGAGAGCAAAAATGTCTCCCCTGACCCTCCTTTTCTCCAGGCTAAACATCCCCAGCTCCTTCAAGTTGCTCCTTACAAGACTTGTTAGCCAGACCTTCATCAGCTTTTGCTGCCTTTCTGAGGACACGCTCCAGCCCCTCAATGTCTTTCTTGTAGTGAGAGACCCAAAACTAAACACAGGATTCAAGGTGTATCCTCAGCAGTGCCAAGTACAGAGGGACAATAACTGCCCTGGCCCTGCTGGCATCCTGGCCACTCTGGTACAGGCCAGGATGCCTTTGGCCTTCTTGGCCACCTGGGCACACAGCAGCTCATGTTCAGCTGGCTGTCACCCAGCACACCCAGGTCCTTATCCAAGAGGCAGTTTTCCCTCTGCTGTGTCACAAGCCTCTGGTGTTGCATGGGGTGCAAGATCTGGCACCTGGCCTTGTTGGACTTCATAGAATTGGCCTTATCCCATCAATCTAGCCTGTCCAGATCCCATGGCAGAGCCTTCCTGCCCTCCAGCAGATCAACACTACTGTCCAACTTGGAATAGTAGTACATGCCTGAGCCCATGGGCTACTGAAGGACAGTCAAACCCAGGCACAATATTGTGCTAATGCAACTCTTAAGCACGGCTCCCTCTGCACACATCTGCATAATTACAACACAGACACTTTCAAATTGTATTTCGAGTTTTCACAAGAACAGAAATTTGTATTTTTGGCAAAGGTACCCGCACCAAAATCACTGTGTGCTTATATTCCTAGCACTTCCATGCTTTCCTGTCTGCCTTGGGACTTTACGATATGGCTCCTTGCCTTGCTCTTCAATTTTTCTATGAGCAAGAATTGATCTGTCCTCACCAGGGCTTTTACAAGCCTTTATTCATTTGCAGGGCAAATATCCAGTGAATCTCAGTTGGAGTACCTGCATTTAGATTTATTCTTCCAACATGCCCACCCCATTGTGTGGGACTTAGTAACACACCCACATGCTTAGGAGGGGCGTTCATGCTTTAGAAACAGGCATGCATCCAAGAGCTGTGCTGGATCAGGATCAGAGTATTCGCCACCAGATGGCACCCACAGGTGGAAAGTTTTTATTCCCTTTATTACATACTTTTATGATTTTCTTGTGCAGTAGTGACGAGACACAAGAGTATTAGATACTATCCCAACAGCTGTGGTTGTTTCTCATCTGTTAAAGGCAATACAACATTTTAAAACCAAATTATTTATCATTTTTATCCAAGTAGTCATGTGAAAGCAGGCACATCAGGAGTACAACACGAGTCAGACATATGGTCCAACACCACATTCCCCCTCTGTTCAGCCCGGGTAGCCTGCTGCATGTTCTCATGCTGGAGGATCCAGCACAACCCTGCAGATTTCATTTAATTTCATCCACAAGCACTCCCAAGCCACAGGACTGGGGACTGAGATGGAAAGACTGAATGGCATCAGGGGCACCAAGATGAGATGCCTTAACTGCTTTCTGTGTATCACGTCACTGAGAGACACAGGTTAATAACTAGGTCTGAACACATTGTCTGCAGCATCTCCTTCTGAGAACTTAGCAACAAATAATTACAGTCTGTACGATGTCAAGCTGTTGCCATGTCAGTAATACCAACTCTATTTTACAGTTCACATTTCCAAAGCCAAATGCCACTCTGCTGTGATCACAGGTATTCTCAGGCTGAGCCACATAGACACCGTTTTAAACCTGTTAATGTTTATAGGAGCTGTTGTCCAACACAGTGGGAGGTGTGCTGGAGAGTTTTTTTGGCCTAACTAGCAGAGCCTGAAAATGAGCCTGAAAGCATTCAGGCATGCTATCACAGAACCTCAACACCTCATGGAAATACCTCCTGTCTATGGGCAACAGGCCATACTCACGTGGATGTTGAGTCACAGAATCATGGAGTAGGAACAGACAGGATTTAACAAGAGGGGGAAAAAAAAGCCAAAACACAACACAAAACCAGTGCTATGTTTTCTTCTATTACAGTAGAAGTTATCCAGATCTCCAGAAACCTTCATGGCCGTATACTCCCTACTCCTATGGCAAGTCTGTATGCCTAGCATCACAACTTACCTATGATCATTCTTTTACTTACGTTTTTTTTTTTTTCCCCACAGTTAATTAATCCCTAATGGAGGCCACTAGTAGTATTATTATTATGCAACTCAGAACAATTCATCTAAGTAATCTCCAGTTTTCCGGTATCTTTATTCAATCAGATATTAAGCAGGTTCCACTATGAAAGAGAGGTTCTGGTATGGAAAGGTGCACATACATACAGGTTTAATAGTTAAAAGCTGTTTGCATTGGTTTTAAACACTGACAGTGAAATTCAGTGTAGACAAATATAGAAGGATGCAAATAGAGAAAGGCAATCTAAGTTTTACATCTGTAGGAGAGAACGTAGAGCTGACCCCTGACCAGATTGTGATCTTCAGCTCATAATAAATCATTTAAAGAAAACATCAGAATGATGCTGAGCAGAAGCCAAAGTAAATGTTCAGAATTATGAGAATTTTACCATAGTAGCTGGATCATGCTGTGTTTTGGATTTGTGATGAAAACAGTGTTGATAACAGAGAATTTTTAGCTATTACTGAGCAATGCTTTCACAGAGCCAAACTTCACAGAGTTTCTCATGCTCTACCACCAGTCAGTTGGCTTGGGATGCACAAGAATTTGTGAGGGGACACAGCCAGGACAGCTGACCCCAAGTGACCAAAGGGATGCTTTGTGTCATCATGCCCAGCATACAAAGATGGAGGAAGAAGAAGCAATTGGGAGATGTTCCAAGTCATGGAGTTTGTCTTCCCAAGTCACCATTATGTGTGGTGGAGCCCTGCTTTCCTGGGGATGGCTGGACACCTGCCTGCCCGTGGGAAGGACTGCCTGAATTCCTTGCTTCATTTAGCTTGTGTGCACAGATTTTGCTTTACCTATTAAATTTAAACTGCCCTTATCTCAACCATGAGTTTTCTCACTTTTACCCTTCTGATTCTTTTCGTCATTCTACTGTGGGAAAGTGAGCAAGCAGCTATTTGGGCTGAGCTGCCTACCACAGTAAACCCTGGTATGCCACTACATAGGTCTCTTCATGAATACTCTGTGCTGTTCTTGTGCCCCTCTCCTCAGCAAAAAGGGAGATGAGAAAAGATAGCAGAGAAACAAAACAACATTGAAGCCAATTACAGGAGTTGTCTGAAGCCTTTTCCAGGACGATTCCCATCACAGGGAACAACTGAAATTACTATTATTATATCCAGAGCCCAGATGAGGGTGCATTGCAGAAGAGATCTATGGAACTGTGAAGATGTGAACAAGGAACAAATGCTCAGAGTTCACCAGCACAAACTGACAAACCTGTGGCAGGTAGAAGTAAGCATGGCAGAAATACGTGCAACAGAACACACAAATCAGTGAATCCACGTGAGATTAGAAGGGGATTGAACAAAGAAGAGAACACCAAAGACATGATATGGTTCAGGAAGACTGTGAGCTGCAATATGTTAGAGCATAACCTAGGGAAATATCACACTGTGTTTGCTCCTCTCTTACACACTTCCCTGCACCTTGCTTCTCAAATTAAGGCTGTTCTTGCATCCATTTCCATTTTTAAAGGGTTACGGAAAGCAGTTGCCTGGTTTGTCACCTGTGTGGTAAATGACGTGGTGGTTTCTAATGGAAATATTCATTTGCAGGATGCTCAAAAATCCATATATATAATAAGCTTCTATTTAATAGAAGAACCTCAACCAAATGGATTAATCAAGCTATTCTTGTTTATGGGGAATCATTTATGAGCACAGTGCTTTGCAGATGGGTTAATTCCTCGTCCTACAGATCTTCAAAACACAATGTAGACATGGAAGACAGTCCACGTGAGAAGTATAACCTAGTGCTTGCCACTGCCTTGTCATTTCCCAGGACAATTTTGTGGTATAGCCTAAACTGCAGAAATAGAGTGAACTCCCATGGAGAAAAAGATAACCAAAGTAGGGACAGTGATAAAAGATTAAGCAAAAAAGAAAACACCAATAAAGCTAACAAAGATCTCCAGGGAAGACTCACAAGGAGGAATTGTTATCAACAGGCCTGGGTCAAGAAAAAATCATGGTTAAATGAAATACAGCTTTCATTTGGGGAAGTGAAAGAAAGCTGAGAAGGAACTTTTAAGTCCTGGTCCTTCAAAAATATCAGACAAAAAACCCTCATGGATAAACAGGTGCAAATAACTTTTCTGCCCTGTGGCCTCTCAGTTCAGTAGTTCTCAAGAAACTGAACTGGCCAATCTACTTTATTAGGTTATTAACCCCAAGAAACTAGGTTTTACAGAGCCCTAGCAACCAAAAACCACTAAGAGAGGGTCTTCGCTTACATATTGCTTTTATCCCCAAGGTCTCACAAATTCTTAAAGCACATTTGCATCAGTCTAAGAACAGTAAACTGCCTTCCTCTCACAAAGCTCCAGCTACAAAAAGCACAGAGAGGAGCCGTTTATGCAACAGAGAGGCTCTTACCTGGAAGGAAGACTCCTGGTGACAGGACAGAGAAGAAAACTCTCTTGTGACTGCTGCTTGGTGAACAGACATCACCCTAAATCACATTAATTAGTTTAATTTAGAGTTTCACAGACCAGTACACAGTGGCAGGAATGCAATACTGCAGTGCAGAGCAAACGGGAAATTGCTAGTGGGCATTTTTTCATTCCTGGTCATCATAGATCTGAGTGGATGAAAAGTGTTGGTATTTTCCTGACTGTAACTGAGTACCAAAGCTGATACCTTAAGGAACAAAAGTAGAAGCACAGGAAGGACTGTGAATGAAGAAAATGTAAAATATTAATGAGAAAAATGCTGAATTGGCTTAAAACAAGAGGACCTAGACCCTGTAGCCCAGAGCAAGCCTGGAGACTGGCCACAAGTAAACACAAGATAGATATTTAGGTGGGTCTGCAAATTTGGAGATTTCTTTATTTATATTTTGACATTGCTTCAAACTGCGTTTCACATGGAGCCCTCTAAATCCATAAGAAAAGCATAAACACTCAAACAGTGGATTTCTTTTATCCCATCCTTCTTGTGATTAAGCTGGAAGGCTGTCAAGGATGGACGTCAGAGTGAAATAAGTTTAGATTTGAATTATAGGCGCAACATCTTTTCTAGGCTGTTTCTGAGCTTTTCCTACACTGCGAGTGCTGGGGGAGTGACAGTTTAGACTGCTCCAAAACCACACAAATGGGCTCTCAGAGTGGGATGAAGCATCCCTTTGGAGAGCTAATTGAAAGAAGCGGTTCCACAATGGCTGCTCAAGGCCAGATCTCTACTGAAGACAGTTTGGCCAAAACAACTGTTGACAAAGCAGCCAATATCTGAATCAGCTGCTTGAGCCAGCCTCTCACACTCTCTTCCTTGCTCAGGCTGGAATACAGAAATCACAGGTCCCTGTGTAGTGCAGTGGCTCCTGGTGCTGCATCTCTGCATTCTGGGCAAAGAAACCCTCCAGTTCTAGAAATGCAGCATGCTGTCAGTTGATTCCAATGTATTGAGAAGTGCTAGATCTAATAATTCTTATTTATAGGTTAATATTGGGACTATTTGAGAGATAATATTGATTGTTAGATCAAACTGCAGTAGCTGCAAATTGTTTAAAAAGGAGGTGTAAATCTACATGTGTTCAGAGATTTAGTTCCTCAGCTGGATGCTTTCAAAGTCTGCAAATTGGGTGCTGTTTGTACTGATTTAAACTTCTTTTATCACATTAGAACCAGCTCTTTGGGAGAACGAGTGTCCTCTTCCTCTCAATGCAGTTAACAATGCAAAATGATCAAAGCATTTTCCCTGCAAAATTCCTCATTTAAGGATGTTGACAGACAAGCAGAAAATGATATGGTGAGGAAAGGAAGAATATTACTCCACAGACAAATTTTTTTCCAGGATCAGAAATCAGATTCCTCAATTTACAGTGATGTGTAATGTCATATCCATCTAAAAATAAATAATATAAATTTATATCAGAGTAGGTCATCTTCACATTTTCTGAGTAAATTAAATCAGATCTGATCTGGAATTCACTGACACAAGCGGTGAACTCTAAAATGCTCTTTTCATCCAGACACTGTTCATAGAAGAACTGCACTCAAATTATTTTCACTCTTTGCACCAACTTAAATGGCAAAGGAAGGAAGATGCAAAAGTGCACAAGGGCATATAATTTTTTTCATTCTGATAATTTAAGATATTAGTGATATAAGCAGCAGCTATTTTAAGAATGGAATATATGCACTTCCTTCTACGCCTTTCCAAAATTACTTTTCTTACTGTACCTAACAGTCTTTGCAGGGCTCTCCACAAATTATAAACATAACTAATTGATTGTGGTCTGTATTAAACTACTCCAGCAGGGGACATCACATATGCAGCTGTCAGCTGACAAAAGTCAATTCTGTCCTTCAGAGCTTTGTCTTCCACATTTACATTATGCTGCACCTGGAAGACGTTTTTCACCATTAGCAGACACACATAAACCGTAGCTTTATAGAAAGTATAAATAAACATACAGAGGAGTTACTCATTGAGACTCAAGCATCTATTACAGGCAGTCATCAGCACCAGACACCACTAGACATACAGCAAAGGACCATTTTATTAATTCTGTGAAAGTTTGCAAGTCTCCTACCTGAAGATCAATTGTCTCAAATTTTCACTTCTTAAGCTCATTCAATTACAACCAATATTACTTACTTGATTACTGGACCTGTTCCTCATGAGAAAGTGGTGATCGTTTAATGCATCAGGCACAAACACTGCTCTACATTCCACTCATTGGACTACATCAACACCATTTTTATATGTAAGCACAGTGGAGTGTCCAAGTTTTCCCATTTGTTCAGCAGCTGAAAATATATGGCAGTACCTCAGTCAAAGTCTGCCTGCTGTCAGAACCAGATGACAATGAATGATTGGGTGACAGTGGATGACATTAATCTCCTTTTCTTGCATACGGATGATCATCAAGCATAAAATTGCAAATTTTGGTTAATCTGGGGCTTCTAAAAGTCTGCTGAAACCTGTTTTAAGTGACTGCTCAAGAAACAAGGAGTACCAAAGTTTGTAGACCAAATTACCTAATAACAGGGAAATGTGCTCTGGGTAAATCAGCTTGGAAAAGTGCTTTAAACAAATAATAGTAATTAAAAATCTAAGAGATGAGTAGAAATCTGAATTGGAACTTTTTTCTACCCTGTTTAGTTAATGTGTTTTGGCACTAATTCATAGCCTTATCTCCTCTATCAGCACTAATATTTTAACTAATGTAATTCATTAAATTATGGATAAAAGCAGAGGAATGCTCATTATTTGGACCATAAGACTGGTTTAAATGTTTTAAATTGTTTTGTTCCCTGACACAGACAGCCTTGAATCTGAAAACCGTTTTTTTCTTCAATTTTGTTCTAAATTTGCAATGCCTTCCTCTCTATATTTTGCTATTATAATTATACTCATTCTGAAGCCATGTTGTTTGTTAAAAAAATACTAGCCTTAATCTGCTTTTATTTTACTTTAAAACACAAATATATTCTTTAAAGTGGTTATATTTCAAAGTTTCATATCTTACAGATAGTGAAACATGGTTGGAAGATGCACTGTCATAACTCACTAGGACAAAATAACTTCATACTGCCTGTGAGTGGAGGGTTTCTTCTTTTTTCACTCCAGGTTGCATATTCCTGGGCTCAGAGGGTAACAGAAGGACAGAATCACTATTTATCTCCCTGAAAAGCAGCAAGAACCAAATGGAGAGTAAATAAAAATTGAGACAGAAAGTATCTCTTTAGGATATAGAAGTGCTTTACACCATTAAATCTCCAGGAGATACAGATTCCCCAAGGGCTGACAGCACACAAACCAGAGCCCATGACACACATCTCAGTCACATTGCTCCTGTGCCTGGGCTTGTCTATCAGCTGTACTAAGAAAACCTTTCCACAGCATAAATGCTTAATAGTGGAAAGAGACAACGTGATTGATATAACTAGAAAGCAAATCCAGTCGTGTATTGACTGCATTATTCCACTTCCTCTGCAGCCTGACTCTGGGACCTAATGAAAGAAAAGGAGTACATTAAATTCATGCTGACAACAAAAACCAAAGCAGCGATCTCTTAGCTATTCTAAGAACCACCTGTAAAAGTTAGTTGGCTTGGAGCAGCAGTAAGCCAAAATCTTCATAGGGAAATATGTGATGATGTAATGTGGTCATCCCAAATGCATGGCTATAAAACTTTATAGCACACCACAGTTTGCAAGGCACTGTGAAGATTTTATGGCCATGCTTCTGGGATGAATGCTTTGCTCATGAGTGATGGAGGCACCAGTGAGCTGTGTGTCTTTGCCAGAGGAGCAGCATAGAACATAAACATTTTTATAGAACTCCACACCAGCTCATGTAGTAATCTGAGTATGGACTCTCTCAGTTTTACTTATCTTTGGTCCCTATTGGAAGACCAATGGTTAGAAACACTGTTCTGTGATATATCCATCACCATCTGACATATCCATCACCACTCCCTTCAGCAGCTATTTACATAATGGAAGTTTTGTCAGTTTGGCTGCACAGTTACAATGTGACTTACAGATGCCTGTGGTATTGCCATCACCACAGATAGGATGGACATGTGGCCAGGAGGAGTTAAGAAGACTGCAGTGGTCACTGTCCTGGCAGACTTTAACATAGTCTCTGCTCCCATAACCTCTGCACCTCTGAACACACTGCAGAATGAAGTGGAAATCATTCCACTGCATTCCTTTTGATGGGCTCTGTGCTTTGTGGGTTTTCTGTATATCAAGTTATCCAGCCAACACACGACAGTCCCTACAATTAAATTGGCACTGTACAAATCTGGGCCCCATAGCTACACAGTGACCTCAATAGAAGGTAATTAATCTGTCCCATTCCCCACTTTACACTGGGCAAGCTTATCCAACAACCAGTTCCTCAGAGACCTCCTTGAAAGGAAATGCTGCTATATATATCTGGGACTTCATCTCATGTGTTAAAACGGAGCCAGGAGTCACCTTCAAAGAAGTGCTTGGGACATTATCCAGTCTGGAGACTGCCATGAAGGGTCTACAGCTGATAATTTGAAAGAAACAGAGCTAAACCTCTAGAATCCAAAACTAGTATAATTTTATGAAATCAATTCATTTATTCTCTTATGTTTGTGTATTGTATTTGTCTCTCTTACATGCAATAGTGATGGTCTTCTCTGGGAGCTAGAATTCAGGATGCATGTTGCTGTTTCTTCCATGCATCCTTAGGTAGACTTATTTTAGTAAAGAACTAATCAACACATATTAGTCTAACTGGTCATCCTTAATAGGGCAAGTTAGTAGCCAGAAAAGGTCTACTGGATCCATCTTTTTCAAAAATGTGGTTTGCTTGATTTTTAAGAGTTTTGTATTCTTTCTTCTTCACAATCTGGTCAAACTATCCATCAATTAAGAAAGAATACTTTAATTGCATGAACTTCCTTTTATATTGTGCTCCTTGACTGCTGAAGTACTACTGCTGGGTTCTGTTACCAGTTTTAACATTTCAGAATATCGGGGACTTGGTTTGTGAAAACGGCTATTAGAAAAAGATGTCGCAGCATGCACACTTTTGTTAATATATTCATTGCTGTATGTATATATGTATAAAACATATTTTAGTACTTCAAGTAAAGAAATAAAGTGCAGAACAGTTTGAACAGCAAATGTTCTTCAACCTACAGAGAGATAGAAGGATGTATTCATCAAATGGCTTGTATAATCTATGAAAAGATTAGAGGGGGCTACAAAAGAATACAAAAGAACAAGAATAACAAGAAAACCAGGACCAAGTACTTCATACTGAGCAAAACACCCCAAAGCAAATTAGTTAAGGCTGTGTCACACAGGAAGTATTCATCTTGTGCAGAGTGCCACCTTGGTCTGAAAAATGGTACACAGAAAAAACCAACCCAAACCAAACAAACAAGAAAAAATGTCCCTCACATCTTCCACCCTGTGCATTCTGCTTTAGAGAGAAAGTGCAAAAGGTTTCTGCTTTCCACCTCTTTTCACATACTAAAAGCAGTAAAGACACAGGAAGATGATACATATTTCCTGTTGTCATACGTCAACAGAGCTGTTTAATAGGCTACAGTCACCTGAGTAAAACTGCAGAAAACACGGGGGTTTTGAGGTGGCAGTGAGGTCCAGTTCATAGACGGTAGACTTGCTGTGGTGTAACTGAAGACTTAAATTGGTCCATCAAGTGCTCCATTGCTAGCAAACACATGGGAGAAGAAAAGAATCCAGTGTGAACTTCAAGTTCTAGGTTATGTTCATGGGGGCTGACAGACGAGAACAAAATTAAGTGTCTTTTTCATTGCTCACAGAGGACATCTGATATGGAAATAATTTGGAGATGATAGGTACGGAATTTCACAGTGCCATTTCTAGAATCATTTTTCAGCATAAAGCTGCGCTTTAAACTACTGTCAGATAATTAAAATATTTGGGAGCCTTAGATGATACTACTACTATCTGATGCTGTTACCTTTTTGCCAGAGACCATCAGTTTATGTAACTGAAGAAGAGGAAAGGCAAACAAACAACAGATGAAATGACGAACCAATTACTCTCTCTTTTGACCCAGTGGCATGATCTAAAGGAGACCCTCGGCATCTGACTTCACAAAATTAGATCAATGGAGTTCAGAGCCATCCATCCTGGCAACGTATTGTTCATCAAGTGCTTTGGGAGGGGTTTCTTCAAACTGTGTGTGGTTCAACACTGAAGTCAGTTCTTTGTACCTCACCTTGGACATTCCTCAATATGTAACCTCTCTCCATAACAACCTGAAAGTTTCAGCAGTGGGAGACAACTGACCCAGAGATGAAGAAGAAATGTTTGAGAAAGATGCCTACTAATCACTAACCACATGATTTGCAGGGCCACACATGGGCTGGGCAGAGGTCTTATGTAGCAGAGCCAAATGTAAAAACAGGGAGCCTTTTCATACAGTTCATTGTGGCCCTAGCAGCACTGAAGCCAATTTAACAAGAGGAGGCAGCACAGGAGTAAATTGAGCAAGGCAGTATTTAGAAACATAGTTGGAGGGCAAAGCATGGAAGGACACAGAGTCTTTCAAAGATATGCACAGGAGTCAGTCAGGCTCTCACACCTGTACAGACACCCTTTCTTGGCAGCTGGCAGCAGGTTCTGCTCTGGTGCTTTAAGGGAAGCTTATCTAGCTTTGCTCGCAGTGAAGCGTGAGATTAGGTTAGACAAAATATTCACATGGCTGTCTCAAATACCTTTCTCTATTGCTTTTCTCTATTGCTAAATGACAGTGCTTCCATATGAAGAAGGATTCCACTCAAGTATCACAGTACTTCCAAAGCAAGGAATTGCAGGTGCCTGAAACCTAGTTGAAAACAGAATATGGGGGACTCACTGACATACAGCAGTAAGCTTACATGCTTGTCCTGGAGATGAAAGCAAAGGGCCTGGCTTGGGTTGGATTTTAATGTTAGCATAACTTCAGTGCAAGTTAAAAAAAAAAACAAAAAACAAACACCTTTTCAGATGTGCAGACAAGCCTACAGAAAGGCAACAGGCATACAACACTGGAATCACAAACATGGCTAAGAGCTCCTTCCACAGTGACGTGCCTGGTAGTAAATCCTTCATCTCGAGGTGCCTAAGTATACAAGGACAGGTGGTGAGAGCATCATGTGTGCCAACACCCAGAGACTTGATGCCCACTGATACTTCTTTTTTTTAAATGGGCACTTAACGTTTACTTCATGACTGATTTACAAAGTCCCGTTGGGCATTAAAAAACTCCAAATACCCACAACTCCTTACCATGCTTTTATCAGCACACAGCTCAAGATGGAACACCCCTGGCTTGCCACTGGTAGTCTGCAAATACTGTAAAACAGACCAAGCAAAATTAAGCACAACACTTAGAGAGTGCTTATTTCTCTAAAAAGATAATAAGTCCTTTGATTGTTCAAGTCCCATCTTCTGTCATGAGGCTGTTGGTGAAAACTAAACTCTGAGCCCTTCAGTGGGGTTGGCAATCCTCAGTGCAAGGCTGCCTTGATGTTCAAAGTGGACAACTTGTTAACCCACAATGCAGACCTCTGCCTTTCCACTATGCATGTGTATTAGTTTAAACTGATAATTTCTCTGAAAGCATCCTGCCTACCTTGGTAAATGAGGTGAGGCTTGCTTATTATTTTCTTGTCATTCAGAAGTATGCACTTAAAAGAAGAAGGAAGACTTGTAGAATAAAAGGGAGAATGTGTGGAATCCAAAGTTGAAAACTTCTGTAAATATTTGCATGTTTTAAACTAATGTGTTTTCTTCACCTATAAACAAAGTCAAGTTAAAATACCATCAATCATGCTTGAGCAATCTAACATCCTATGTGTTCTGTCTTCTTGTTGTACATGGTAAGGAACTGAAAAAAATTAGAAGATAAGGAAGAGTTAACTATGTGCTGCTGTCAAGCTGAATGATGACACAGATAGGACATAATTACATGCCAGCACTTCAAACTAACCTTTACAGTCTGGGTCTTGTACTGAGGCCAGATTCGGGATGTGGCTGGTTTGGGATCCATTGTCTCTCTCTTGTGTCTTTTGGAGGGCATGGTGCAGAAAGAGTTATGGAGGAAAACACAAAGGCAAATAAGAAAATTAAGCTCATATTTTTTGAAACATCAAATGAAAGTTACTTCTAAAAATGGAAAATACCCCAAAGAGAAGGAATAGACATCCTTTTATTTGAGCCAGTAAATCTGTTCAAGACTGATGTTCAAGAGCTACAATCTTGTATTGACAGAGCAATGGGCTACATGACCCAAATCTTTTCCGTTTCTGTGGACCAGTTCTTTTCTCTCCTAGTATAAATGTCTTGAAATTTCAGATTGACAGTATTGTAACTGAGGAGAAGGCAGCACTGTAATATGATTACCTGAGATTCTTCTAGATAGGAGTCACAACCTGAGCTCACATCTGCTTGCCACAGCTCTCCCTCCGCTGTGGAATGAATTAGACCAAACTGTCATTGTCTCCCCATTCTAGCACATCCCTCATCAGCTTCCAGCAACAGGGTCAAACCCCTAAGGAAAATGGTCCTGACTTACCCCCAGATGGCTGGAATTGACATCGCTCTTCAACTATCCACACAACATTACATAGAACAACTCAAATTTGCAGAGGAATACCAAGAGTGAATTTCAATTTGACTGCCCCACTTCATCACCATCACTCTCTGCTTGGCCCTGTGATCCCTCAGAGGTGCAGATACACATATCACTCCCAGTGTTTCAATGGTATCTATTCATGAGAGAGAAACTGTCTTCATCTCTTGCTTGACATCAGTGAGTATTGGGCATTAAGAACAGATCTTTCACAAGATCCTTCAGCAAAATTGCTATATTCATTTTGTAATTAAAGATCCTGTGAAAACAAAATGCAGTGGGCACAGAATTGAACAGAGAGAATCAAATAGAATTTTCCACTGGCTTGCCATACTGCCAATATGGGAAAACACACTGAAATGTAGAAAACCAAAGAGCAACAGTACTACAGTTAGTATTTGAAATGCAACCTAACAACCAAGACAGAAAATATAACCTGGTACATGTGACATCTTCTTGTTTTTTTATTTAAAATTATCATGAGATCTATAGCTTCTACCTAGTTACAAGTCATAAACAGATAAAGTGACTCATCTTATGGTCTTATCCAAAGGAAAAGATTTCCTAACAAATCTCAGAGCCAAAAATGAAAGCCCTGAGGCCATATCTATATCTACACTAGTAGGAAGGAAACATGCCAGGGCCTGTTTTCTGGCTCTGAGATCAGCTGACTCATGTGGCCACGTCTTCTACTAAGTTCTCTTAGCCTCCAAAACAGGGTCATCCAAACTGCCACAGCAAGTACAGTCCCTGGCATTTGCTAAGCCCCACACTGAGACTGGAAAGTCTGAGAAAAAACTAGTTATTCTGGCTGAAAAGAGTGCTGTACTAGTTTGAAAACAAACTGGGAGACACCAAGTCAGAATAACAATTTTATCGGGAAATAAAAGGGGGGGGAATAAAGGTGGATGACACTGGGTTAAACTGACAGAGTCAGGATACAACCTGACACCCTGTTAGTCAGGGTGGTGGTAGCACTCTGGTAGAATGGTGGCTGCAGTCCTCCTGAAGCAGTAATCCTGTAGAAAAAGGGTCTGCTCTTTCTCAGGAGGTCCAGTGGTGGCTATGTAGCTCCTGTCCTCTAGAAGTCCAGTGAGAAGGTTGTCTCTGGTGTCCAAAGTCTCAGATTATATCCACGATGGGATGCTTGGTTCCTCCCTCTAGGTGGACCATCTCACAATGGGGTAATGAGTCATGAGGCCAAGTGTTGATTAGGCTCATTAACAGAAAGATAGTCTGGGGGGAGGAGGCAAGGAAACGCTGCCCCACCTGATTTCAACAGCTCATGAGGATGGTAATAGAACACACTGCAACCCAGGACAAGTGCCAAGGTCTATTTCAACAAGTGCCTGGGAACACTGTGACATCATTTAATTCAGCAGCATAGGCGCAGCCTAAGTCTGAAATATCAGAGTTTGATTTAAATCTGTAGAAGTAACAGCAAGGCAGGAAGTTAGATCTGGGATTTTTACATATGAGACTATCTTTAAACTGAGTGTCTGACTCATTATGAAAAGGAGACTCACTGTAAAAGTCACAGTAGGATTAAGCATCCTGATGTTTGAGAGGTGTTCAGATCTAGGTTATCTGGGTCTGAGATTATGCTTAAAGTATATCTCTAACTGAAACACTCTGCTGACATCAATCTTGAGAAATTAGTATAAGGTACTTTCCCACTGTAACCACAACAGTAAATATTAATGCTGAGAGACTATTTTACAGTGTTACTTCACTGCAATGAACCAATGCTGAATTTGTTGTACCTGGGGAACTGCCACAGAAAATCTTTAACAAAAAAAAAAAAAAAAAAAGTTAAACTAACCTTAAATAGCTCCTTGGTTATGAATGATAATACCACCAAGTCCTTGTGTTCTGGTCTGCAAGATTCCAGAGGCAGACTGAAGCATATAACATCAGCACAGAAGTATTGCAAACTACCTCTGATTAGGTAGACCAGTATACACACAAAGATTTAATCAAATGCTGAGCAAAGCATCAAAGAGAATTAGAGATGCAAAGCTCCGAAACGAAGACCAGATTTCTTTCCTCTTTGCCTCCTATGATCCCCAATTCCTTTTAAACCAGCAGGAATTCCAGGAGATTCATGCCACTGTCAAGAGCTGCTTCAGTCTGTGCTCCTGCATTTCAAAACGAAGCTGCTCTCAAAGTTCAAAATCTACACAGTTCTCCAAAATCTGTTTATTCACTGTTTTTAAAGTTAAACCTACTCAATGGGAAAAGCACTTTACTCAGGTAATCAAGAGAAAAGCAACTCACACAAGGTAAGTAAGCAGGAGCAAAGTGAAAGATGGAGCTTGGCAGCTGTTAAGCATAATCCCAGTCTGATTTTGTCTCTTACAAGCCCTGTGGCTCCCCTTAGCTTCAGGGATGTATCTACTGCTCTAATTGCTCCCACAGCTGTTGCAGTCATGGGCATCATCCCTGCAACTCCTTCTACTTCTGCAGAAGGCCATGCACGAGCAAAAGGCTGCAAGGCCCTCTGTTTCTCTTGAGGGAAATGCAATCTCACATCTCCTTAATGCAATAGCAGTAGCATAAAGCTTTATAGAGGACTATCAATAAGGATAGGAGCTAAACCAGTCCTGTGTAAGGTGTTGTCTAAGTGATTAAAAAGCCCAGAGACAAAACTTTGGCTGAAGGACAGAGCAGCATCACAGAAGCTGGAAACCTCAGGAAAAGTCTCATAAATGGTCTTCTTATTCACTGGAATTTCTGAATTAGGGACACATATCCTGGCTTATTTTTCCTCTCTGCCTGTTTGCTCTATAAAGCTAAGACCTGAAATTTAAATGGCTACTTGACATGTCTGTTTTAAGCAATTTCACCTCAATGGACTTCCTTCAGCTATGGTTGTTTATCAAAGTGCTGACCCTTGAACTTTATTTCCCGACTAATCTTATCTTTTACTGATATCTAGGAAGTTGACATGTGGATCAGTGTCACCAGAGTGACTGAATAAGGTAAGCTTAACAATCCAGTCTGTGCTTTTACATATTTACATAGAAGAGCGAAGCAAATGCAGAAGACTAATCTATGTTTGATTTTAAAGGACATGAAAGTATGATGTCCTGATTTTGCTAGATGAAGTCCTTCTGCTTTCTCTAATATCCTTATCGCAAAATCCTAGAAATGATATAACAAACACTATTTGAAAAATAAATTACTAGTTCGTTTCAAGGCAATAGGTGTATCTTGGGCTAAATATAAACTTGGTAACAACAAGTTATTTACTCAAATATAAGTTACTGACAGGTTAAAGTAAGTATCTTTAAGCTTCTTTTTTCTTTATCCTGAAATATTTCTGCTCTAAATATACCTCCTCTGCTTCTGCTTCACAAACATTGAAATAGTCTTGTTTCTACTCCTCATAGTAGTTTATATAAGCAGTGGAAAGAGAGAAAATGTTAGGACTGATATTACAAAGGAATAAGGTAGCATTGTGCCTCCTTTCTGTCCCTGTTCCTATAGACCTAATTTCTGTTCTCATTGACTGAAGGTTAAAATGAGAAAAGTCAACAGCCATTACTAATAATAAAGTGTTAAGGAAACAGTGGAAGCTCTCTCTACATTTGTAAGATACTCATATGAAGAAGGCAAGGTGGGAGGGCAAGGAGGGACTTTACTCCAAGGCAAAACTTAAATGTCAGTATAAATTATCAGCTAAAGCTGTGTTATTTTGTGCTCATTCCTATGCCAAAAAAATCCAAGCACAGGCTTAATTATAGTAATCAAAATATGGATAGAGGATAGATTGTCAGTGTTATTTTCTTCAGGGGATTGGTGTAAGCAGTATAAGCAGTCTCCATGTGCTGATAAATCTGCACCTACATTAGTACATTTAGTCAGTATGGTTATAAAAGCAAACCTTTCCGCAGTGTTGGGTGAGACCTCACTTGGAAATCACAGAACAGAGAAATCTCACTTATTTGCCAAATAAAGGGCAGAGAAAATACTTCAGTTGATCCCTACTTTTAAGAAATGTTTAGCCTTTGTGCCATGTACATGAGTTACATCTGCAATCATTCTTTACATATGTTAGCACACAGCGTCTGCCGTTTTTCCTGTAGCCATATTCTCTAAATTCAAGGATAATCCTGTAACCATGCAGACACCAAGGCCCAGGTGGCACAGGTCATGTTTTTACATGGTATGCTATATAGCCTTATCCTGGAGAAGAATCTGGTAATGTTACAAGTGTCCCTAATTTGCATACACAAAAACAAGGTTAAAACTTATTAACTGTTGGGCAATGCCAAGGCAGCTGAGCTGGCCATGTGGGTATCTGTCTGCTCTGGGCATGATGCTGTAGGCATGAGGGTCTGCTGTGATACCCTGTCACAAAATTACAGACTGGAATGTCCTTCTGCTTCGTGTTCACTAAGTCCTCTGATGATTGACGTTTCCTGCAGCAGGCAGCATGGAAGGACTTGATACCATGTCTAAATCACAATCAGCTACTTTTTTTTCTAAATTATGTCATCCCCTGTACTTTTGCTGAAAAATATTATCTAAACAGAAATAAGGGTCTTGCATAATCAGTACTTGGTTATTTCCAAATAAGCATATAATGATCATGAAAATCATGACTATACATTGTTTTTTTATAATTTCTTTCCTAGAGAATTTACCCTAAAATCCACTAATATCACTTTCTAATTGCTGTCAGAAACAGTGCTTCCACCCTCCACCTCCTCAGTTCTCCTCAATTTTTCTCACCATGTGAGAAAATGTTTCCTAGTCACAAAACCCACGAACTACTTCCTTATAAATCTTCCCTAATTTCAAAATGACAGCAATACAGTGTGACAGCATAGGAAAGGGAGATAGAACCAGAGCATGCAAAATGCCAAGCTAAAGTTTTCATTCAAAACTGAAAAAGAACTTTGGGTTTCAGTTCCACTATTCAAAAAGCTCCTGCCTTCAGCTTTCAATTTCCATTCGATTTTCAGTATTTTCTGGTGTTGGAAAAATACACAAGATCAGAGCCAAAATAAAGGAAAAGCTGGTCCTAATGGTATGCTCACCACTCTTGAAAACAGAAATTCACAAGAATTTGGATCAACTAAAGTGGCTGGAAAATATTCATATTCTTTAAGTGTTTTTCCAAAGTGAACTTTCAATGTTTTTGACATGTAAGTTTTACCAAAATAGATACCTGCATATTTGACTGGAACCCTACTCAACTCCTAAGCAGCTTTTTTCATTGTTGCACAGCGTTGTGGTATTCACACCACTTCTGACTTTAGAGATACACATTTCTCCTACATATCCATGACAGAGATTGATGCAAGTATAAAATTAAATGCCCAATTCTACTATTTTAATACACATCCCATGTAATAAACTGTTGGGCTTCAGTCCCACAAACTTTTTCACACCTAAGAAAACCATTTTCCTTGAATTATATGGAAGAAATTAGGAACTTAAAATCTTTCCCTGCTTGTTTTCAGAACCAGGTTGTTAACCACACACTAACATGTGCTCTTTATAGATTTTATAGGTAAAGAGATGGCCACTTATCACTGACTTTTGAAGTTACAGGATGTCATTCATAGTAGTTCTTACACAGTAATATCTTTTTTCATGACCTGCCTTCCTTAGGGAGACTTGTTTGGAATCATTATTTTTAAACTAAAGCTCATGTGTTTTAAACAACATATTCTACTGCATTTCTTGCTCCTCCTTGACATGTCCCACAGAAGGGCACAAAGGAGCCCAATGCCTTCCCTTCTGGCTGCAACTGAGCTTGACCAGTGTAAATTTGTCTCTCCTGGGATGCAAACAGTGACAGTCTGGTACTACCACATATCCATCCTGTCAGTTGGCTACTGCTGAGAGCAGGCCTTAGAGAGACCCAGACCTCTAGTCAAACACAGAGCAACTGTTTTTACCTAGATTTGGTGGTCCTATGCCTCAGACGGGTGAGGAACAGTTCTCAGAGTGAAGGGCTTGGCAACAGTGCTGTCTTAAACCAGTGCAATTAGGTCTGTCCCAGACAAACCATCATGGCATTGAGCTCCCAGTTCGACATAATATTGCTCTTGAACAGTAAAATAAAAGAAAGCCATACAAACCAAACAGTTAGAGCTAAAATTTTCATAGCTACATGAATCTTAAAGCAACATCTGTCAGGGATTATTAGTGCCACAGTGAAGAATTTAAAACCTTGCTCCTATGATTTCTGCTTCACTGTTGTCCTGCTTCCTTCTATCACCCTGTCCTAATACTTAGTTGTGCAATTACAAAGTGTTGCCTCGTTAACCCATCCCACCTACCAAACCATTTTACCTTCCTAGGGCAGTATTTCATCATCCTAATCTTACTGTCCTGTGTTATATTGCTTACCACCTTGTATCAGATTTGATGGTTTTAATCCTAGGTCCTTGCCTTTCATTTCTATTACATCACACTGTTTATGCATTGTACTTGTGTTTGCATTGTCCTCTGTAGACTGTCTTTCATACACAGAATATTTAAATGAGAAAAAATTCAAGGACAAATGGAGTTTACACACAGTTACTCTACGGATTCAATCATTTTTTTGCTGAGCTAACTGAACAGTTGTTAATAGAATGAAGCATCAATGCAATTCCCATACCAAACCCAAAGGAAGACTGGTTCCTTTCCCTGGAAAGTTTTCTTTTAAATTATTAATCAACAATGTAGTTAGGACATACTAAGGATAAGTTAAAATGACATATAATAAAAACAATGCACTTAAATCAGGTAGTTTCTTAGGAGACTCTTACCCATTCTTGCTTTTCATATTTAATTCTTAAGTTTTTGTTTTATATTTTTTTTTTTATTAGCAAGAGGATGATTCTTTCTGGACACGTCTAAGATATTTCCGTACCAGAATTAAATTACCTGAGTTTAAATTATTTTCTAAACTAATTTGTTGATGTTGTGGTACAGACCATGTAATCATAAAGAATTAGTAGATGATTACTTCTGCAGGGTACTGGAAGAAATCTCACTCTCACAGGCCTTTGTCCTCATAGGGCACTTGAACCACCCCAACATCTGCTGCAAGGATGGTAGAGCAGGAAGAAAACCCAGGAGGTTTCTGGAGTTTATCAATGATAACTGCCTGGACTGTGTGCACCAGTACATGCTGGGCAACAAGTGACTGGAAGGCAGCTTTGCAGAGAAGGACCTTAAGGTCCTGGTGAACAAACTGAACATGAGCTAGCAAAGTGCCCTTACAATAAAAAAGGCCAACAGCCTCACGAGGCTGCATGAGGAAGAGCACCACCAGCTGACTGAGGAAGGTGATCCTTTCCCTCTACTCAGCAGTGCTGAGACACATCTGGAGTGCTGGGCCCCCTTCTGGGCTTCCCAGCACAAGAAAGACATGGACACACTGGAGTGAGTCCAGTGAAGGGCAACAAAAGTGACTAAACCACTGGAGCATCTGTAATACATGGAGAGACTGAGAGAACTGGGACTGTTCGGCCTGGAGAAGAGAAGGCTCAGAAGTATCTTATGAATTAAGTCTATAAACACCTGATGGGGAGAAGTAAAGGAAACAGTGCCAGACTCTTTTCAGTAGTGTCCCATAAAAAGACAGGAGTCAGTGGGCACACAATGCAAAACAAGAAAATCTATGTAAAAATTGAAAAGACTTCTTAATTGTAAGAGTGATTGAACCAGATTATCCATAGAGGTCACAGAGTCACAATCCTTGGAAATATTCAAAACCTGAGTGTACACAGCATGACCTGCTCTAGGTGACCCTGCCCTGAGCAGCAATTTTGGACTGAACAGTCTTGAGATGCCTTCCCAAAGTCAGCCTTCCTCCATTTCTGTGAGCTATCTTTATTTGAATGCTGTGTGAGTAGGCTTCAATCTCCCAGCCTTAGGCGCCCAGTTTGCCCTTCCTTCAGTGCTCTAGATGTGGAAGTCAAAGGTCTTACTCTAATCAATAGGGTGACAGTAATGTCTCCAGTGGCAAATTTTACCTGCCTAAGCATGAGGGACTTTTTAGTTAAAGCACAAGGCTGTTAGCAGAATTACAAAGACTGGATTTCATCCATTGATTTTTCTGCTGACTGAAAACTACAACTCCAAAAAACCTACTGAACAAGGGAATTTAACTAAGGTCCAAGTGTTGTGTTTATCAGAGAGTTATTATTCAAATAACTGGAGCTAGTACAAAAGTCTCATCCATGGCTGAGTTTATTGCACCTTACCACCATTCAGCTGGTGCGCTCTAATGTCTTACCCTTAGGTAAATTGTGCATGTGCCTGAATCAGTTCCGAGTTTGGAATTATGTGATGCAGATAATATTTTCTGTTATCAGAAAGCAAGTTCAAGTCCCCATGCAAACACACATTCCTGCCTACATCATTTTTCCTGCCCCCCACAATCCTACCTCTAGAGCACACCTTATACAAGCAATAACCAACTCAGTAACACAGCAGAAAAGAAATGCTTTTTCTCACTAGATTGATTTTCTACTAGTTGAGCAAGTTTGGCCTGGCTTGGAGCAAGATCATAGGAAGCACATAGTCAGCTCAACAGAGGGGTCAGGATTGCAAAGCAAAGAATTGTAGATAAAAGGGAGGGAAATGAGACAGAGAGTGATGGGGTCAAACTGCCCTGGAGGCATCACTGAACCTCCAAACTGGCTCAAGCTGTATCATGTAGCTTTACCCTTAGCAACCAACACCCCCAGGCATAAACAGGTGACAGAAACAAGACTCCCAGTCACAGACAAAGGAGAATATGGCACTGGAAAAATGAAACCACAATGTGGATTTTCTTCTTTAGGCACACAGTGCAACACAATGTACACAGGTGTCCTCATCCACGTGGATGCAGGAGAGTGGATGACCAAGGCTAACATTACCAGCAGAACAAGGCAGGCCCCCATGTCACACTGGAAGGAGAAAAAGCTGAACAGGGCCAAACTGAAGTGAACTTTTTTGATCTACACGAGCGGGTTGGATTGATATACCACAAGAGAAAGAACCAAAGCAGGGAAAGAAGTTCTTGTAATAGCTAATGCTTCATTTCAGGCTTGCACTCATTTCCATCAATACTGTTGGACTTCAAACAAAGTTCCACATCATCAAAACAGCTGCTAAGAACAGAAAACTGCACCAGGTAATGTATAGTATTAGTTCATATCTTCCATGAACTCCTGCATCAAAAAAATTGCCCTTCCTAGTGGTGTCACAGAAAAAACATGCTTTTTTTTCAAACTAAAGGAATGAAATCCTAAATAAATATGTAAAAAAATCCAGAAAAATACTGTGTCTGTTCATGTAATTCTACACATAAACTTTTATGTCACAAATCTGAGACTAGGATCACTGAGGTTTAAGAGCTAAAAATGCAAAATCTAATATGTCATGTTTTGTTTCACTGCCCTGAATATGCAGAACCACATATTTTTTCATGTTTATTACTGCTCATTTTAAGTGTTTTCTGGGAAGAAGCTGACAGCTCTCTCCAGTTTTTTCTTGATATTCAGGTGGTGCTCTAAACATAAATTGTACTTTGAACAGTTATTTTTTCAATGTGATGAAATAAACAGTTGTTACTGTTGAATTTTATTACAAAAATAGAGACTTGTCATTAAATTATTTACTTGTTTAGGAAAGTCATTGTCTTCCAATTATGTTAGGTAAAACTTTTGGAAAACTGGATCTTTAAAAGTTATTTAAAAATTAAGTTTTCATATATAGCAAAGAAAGCAGCTTTTCCATTCAGCAAGGATGTCACTGAATAACTAACAGCATCTTGATGAGGTACCTTTTCTTGGATTTGTACATGTGAAGAACCAGTGGGTATAGAATTAGTTTCCCTGACCATATATCTGTTTTGTTAAACTATTTGAGTGCCCTTGGTATCACTCTGTCTAATGCCAGTCACTACTCTCCGAGGTAACACACAGATGTGATTTGGAGGATGGCACACACTTGGGACTTGTCCACATAGATGCTTGGAGCAGAATGAACTCATTGTGTAGCAGAAGTAAGATTAATTATAAGAACCACACTGTGAGATACTGAGAACAGTCCTCTGTCTGATTAAATACATTAGAAGTAGCCATAGGGTCCCTGGGAAGTATTTTGAAAAACAGCCTGCTGATTGACCATTATTTTAAACATACATAAAACCATCAACTTCACTGTAGTGGCCCTTACAGATCAGAAAATGCCTGTACCCTGTGGCAGATAATGCAGACATACAACATAAATATAGTGCCCAGCTAAAAATCATGGGGGTGTTGGCTTGATCTTCCCATTGCTATGATTTGTCTGTTTCAAGCATTTAGTCTAATACATGTTGGGAAGAGGGGGTTCCAGCCTTTTTCTGAATTTATGATTAGCAAACAAGAAAACAATTTCACTTGCCTGAATTTATGATTAGCAAACAAGAAAACAATCAAGGCAAAGACAGATAAGACAACTGCAAGTAAGAAAACACCAGATAGCTATAATTATATTTGCTTGATTAGATTGCAAATAGGTATCTTTCTCTCATCCAGTAATTCTGTGAAATGAGCAAATTGATAAAAATAAATAAATGATGGTATGGTAGAAAGGCATTATCTGCAGCATGAGCACAGGAGGGGTGAAATCAACTTATTCAGAGATGATATTAAACAAGTGCTGAACAAAACTTTTAATACTTCTCCTGGCTTTTTAACTATTAGTAATTACGTGTTACCTGACAAAAAAGTCTCATAACTTAAAAAATATTTCATGATACAAGACCAGGCTGGATGAAACTCTGAGCAACCTGGTCTAGTTGAAGGTGTCCCTGCTGATTGCGGGGGAGGTTGGACTAGATGAGCTTTAAAAGTCCCTTCCAACCCAAACAATTCAATGATTCTAAGTACAGCTTCCTCAGATATGCACAGGAAAAAAGAGCAGTAGATGTTACCTTGCATTTGAAATGCAAACTGGATGACAGCATATACAAAATGTTAGATAAGCAGAACTGTCCACCTAATTAAGGACAACAAACTTGAACAGGGAAAATTTTAAGAAATTCTGAAAACTGGTAGCTAATATCCAATAAATCTAGAATTCCTTAAAGAAAACTCTCTTAATACAGAAAAATAGAATAAACCGAAAAAGGATAGGTGGGTAAATGGTCAGTCCTCCAGTGATCTGAAGATCAAAGCACATAGAAACTCTAAATTAGGCAGAACTGATACAATAGAGTTTGAAAGACCTTACAAAGGTAAAAGAGTGCAAAGACCATGGCTGAAAATTAGATATCACAAACAAGAGAAAACACGCACATTGAAATGGAAACCCAGGGAAAGGTCTCCTGTAGCTTGTATGCACTTGTAGTCCCATGTTACCAAGAAAGAAAGAAATGCCACTCCCATGTCAGGTAGTTAGTATAATGAAAGGAATAAATGAAGCAGTTAGTGAGAAAGGAATAGGAAGTCAGATGCAGCGGGGGAAGACCAGACTAGAAAATACTTTTATAAATTAGTTGTGTTCACATTGGTTTGTCCTAATGAGTTTCACTCTCATGTTTAAAAAGCAAGTACCTGGACAACCTCAGAAGCATTGGCAGTTGTCACTGAGAGCTCATGAAGGATGGACAGATATTCCAGGAAACAGGGCAAATATAATGCTGGCATTCTTCTTTCTTAGGAAAAAATCTGAAGAAAATAATCAGTATGTAAGCCCCTAGAAAATGACAATGAAATAAATAAGCAGCAGTCAAGAACAAATGAAGGCAAGGAAATCTCATCTCTACCTGTGATGGAGCAATGGATCTCACAGATGGGGGAGAAGCACCACCTTTGAAATACTTTGATTTCAGTACAGCTTTGGGCACTGCCTCGCATGACTTTCACAAGCAAGTGCAAATTAGAAGGTGCACTACCACACACAGAGGCGTGCCTGCTGGATTGCCTAGGAGTCTGCCCCGGGTCTTATCTTTGCACAACTTATTGCGTCCACCAATGGTTTGGATCAAGCAAGACATACTGGGCATGCTGCAGGAAGGGCTGTGAACACCAGGGGACAGGATTAGAATTGTAATCTAAAGCCTCTTACCAAATATGAAAAATGGTCATGAAGAAAAAAGATGCACTGTAGTCAGGACAAATAAATAAAAGTCTGTGCTTAAGTAGGAATAATCCACTACGCAAATACAGAGTGTACAATAACCACTTCAGCAGTCAACATGGAGAAAAGGATTTGGCATTATGAATTACCTTCTGAAATTGCGTCAGCAATGTCATGAAGTCGCAAATAAAGGCAAGCAACATGTAAAAACTAAAGGCAAATATGACCTGTAGGCATGACCACCCACTGTCTGCACAGATGAATGCTTCTTTTAAGACATGGTGTACAGTAAAACACAAGAACAGAATAAGGGAGGACCATATCATATATTCCCACTGGGGGCTATAAGCATTAGTTAGACAAGCTCCTGTACAGCTGTGGCTAATCCTGCCTTTGGGCATGTGATTGGACTCCATGGCCTTTCAAGGTACTCAGCCTTACCACTTACGAGTTCTGTCATCAGTGAAACCTTCCAGCACAGCCTAAAATTGCAGTGGCAGGACTGCCCTCACCAATACCACGCTGGTATTCAGAGAGCAGCAGTGACGCTAGGAGCTGTCCTCTGAACAACACACACAGTGAAGTGATCCTTCTTCACCTCTCTCCATGCATTCTGGTTTTAGAACGGAACTCCACTCAAGTACTGAACCTATGGTGTAGTGCTTTGACACCTTAAAACTGAGGGAGAGTCATGCATATCCTGATTTCCTTAGACAAAAAAAAAAAAAAAAAAATCAAAGAAGCTCACAAATTTTCTTGCATTTTGTCTCAGGATTTAGGAGCAAGGAGAGAGTGAAGCAGAGCAACCTGCATCCATTCAAAGACACCAATGAAACACCTGCACAGATAAGGGGGTTAAACTAGCAGAGTAAAATCAGAGCTTGAAGGCTGTATGTCCAAATTTGACTCCCATCCTCCAAAGAAAGTGATAGAAGTAATTAAAAATTCAATTCAACAGTGTCAGAATGAGTTGGACGAATTAGCTGGGTAGATAAGAGATTTTAGAGACTCTGAAAAAAACAGGTCATGATAATTGTGGGAAGTCTTGGGGACTGCAGGTGAAGACTGTTCTTTCTTTGTCCATTTCCCACTTCCCAATTCACTTCAATAGACCTTCCTCTTCCTTCCCCAGGAGGGACTTGTCCAGCCACTGAAATCCAGTCATGTCTAAATGACTCTCCATCTTCCTTCTCCCACAAAATCTTCCCTCCTACTCTCGCTAATAGTTGCTCATCTACCTCCCCCTTCACGCTTTTGGGTGGGTGCCCCCTTGCACCTTTCCATGGGGGTCTGGGCAGGAGTTGGAAGCAAGAGGCAGGGAAGGGAGTGATGCAGCAGGACAATCTGCAGGAACCTCTCCCTCCCACCATCCCAGCAGCACCAGAAACGACAGCAGCTGAAGTCTTGTAAGGCAAGGAAAGAAACAAGGACAGAAGTTTCTGCCTTCAGAACTCTGCTCCTGCAGGCAGCTGCAGAGGTTGGATTTAGGGAAAGCCCACCCTGGCTTGCCTGTGGGGGCAACATAGAGCAGTGCCTGCTGCCTAAGTAATCCCCAGTCTTAGAACTTTGCAGTCTTAGAACCTTCCCTTTTCCTTGGGCAGCAGCTTATCCCTCTTCTCTTTAAACCTCTTGGTTTGGGTTTGTTAGATTTTTTATCATAGCAGAGTTTCAGTCTGTAGCAAAACCTGTATAATGGATGTCCTGATGCCACAGACATCTTCATCATACAAGTAGTATGATGTAAACAAACCGAAAGAATATGAACAAAATCATCAAAAAGTATATGGTATGTCTTTGAAATTATTACTGGAGAAAATAACAAGAAAAATAAATTAAAACTTCCAAAATTTCTGTTCAATTAAATTGCATAAATAGTACCTGAAGCAACAGATAGTGTTACAGCTAAAACAAACAGCATACACACATTTTACAGATATCTAGAAATTAGAATTCTTGCCGTCAGTGTGTTTTCGAGTCTTATGCACTAATTTAGCTACAATGCAGCAGAGCTCACACTGCAGTAATAGAATATTGATTGTACTATGTTCAGAGACAAAGAAGTCATGTTGCTGAACTTTATACACATGCATGTTGTTGCGGTGAGAAATCCACATCAATATTCCTTGCCAAATGTATCCACTCACCACTGGGCCTGCTGATGATTTAATTAAAAAATACAGAATTTTTGGTGCGACAGAGTCAAGTTCTCATTAAACTAAAATTCCAGTAATGGAAATGACCTTGCATAAAGGAAAAGATTAAATGTTCAAACTCAGGAAAGTGTGATGCTCATTTAGTTCTACTCCTTTGCTGTTTATTAATATATAGCAATATACTTCAGAGTTGCCAGGGACTTCTCTGAAGATGAATAATATACCTGTAGTGCAAATTTCACATCCTAATTAAAAGCAACCTGCATTTTTGTAGGTCTTCATGGGTTTGAAACCCATTGTCAAATGAGTGATAATGAACCAGTGGTCACCATGCGAGCATTATTCCTCAGAACAGCTTCCCAAAACACTTCTTCAAAAAAAATCAATCATAATACAGGAGTAATTTGAGAGTAATGCAGGCTGCTTGCCCCACATTCCTTGCTCCAACCTCTCCTATGTGCCGCACATCCCACTCCGCAGCTGGGAGGCATCTCCAGCATCCACTGCTGCTCTGTTCTTTGCTTCTGTTTCACCACTGTATCTAATCACCCTCCAAAAGATCATCCCTTAACTCCTCCATAGGATATCCTGACAGTGGCATGAATATAACACCAATGTTATATCTATTTTGAGGCAATTTCTATGTAATGGCAGTTATACAAAAATGGATGCAGAGTCAAGTTTTTCTTTGAGGTTTTGTTTCATTGGTGGTGGTGGAGGGAGGATTAGGCATTTAATCAACTACCACTGACAACTTCTAGACAAAATACTGTACTGATGGTCTGATCCCCTAAGGCAATTTCCATATTTCCGTTTTCTCATTTGGAAGGGAATAACATTACTCTGTTTTGTTCACTGAGCAATATCCTATCAATGATGTATTATGAACATGCATATCCATTGAGCATGCTCTGGGATTGCAAGTATCTTTTAAAAAATCACTGGCAATAACTTTGAGACACTCAGAATACTTGCAGTAATTTTTTACTAGGCAGCGCACAGAACTTTATAAGCAAACAAGTTTTGAATTCTTACATTTTTGACTCCAGATGTATTTCAGTAACCCATGTAATAGTGTTTACTGTAAAAATAATAGCATAGAAATAGTGTGAGATCCTGCCCCCATCCATTTGCTTCTCCTCTCCCATTATGCTTTTACTGTCCTTTCATCCTGCAGAGACAAATGTTGATTACTCCCCACCAATTACCACTTCCCACTACAATATACAGCACAGGAATAAAAAAATATTACAACCTGTGTTTTTGTCATCTTCTCTGAGTTCCCATTAACTGTTAACTGCAACATTTGACTTCAGAGGCAAATCTCCTTTAGAGGAGGAGAGGTTGGTACCATTAGAAATTCAACCTTCCACCAGTAACAAATACTTCCTTTAAAATGCTTACAGTTATTTAGAAGCTAAACGTCTTAATTTGACCTAAGAATAAAAACATAGTATCTATCTTTTTGATTAGTATTCCTTATGCTCTTCTATGCAATTACCTTAAAAGTGTTTACAGAAGATACTGCTTGCAACCAGCTTTTGTATCCCTTTGTATTGTCCCTTCAAGGCATTAGTTTCATATACTATAAAGAACAAGAAAGATGCCTTTATTACCACAATTCATTAGAATGTGCTAAAGAGTGCCAAATGAAGAAGCATTTTTTACAATTATTGTTATTACCTAGTGTAATTTACATTTTGCTGACTAGAAAAAAAATGTTATCTTTTAAAATTAAGCTTTCTTGAAAAAGAGGTGTCATTATAAACCCTCATGCGGAAAAAGCCTGAAGGCTCTTTAAATTTGCTACTTTGTGTTTGAAATCCATTAACCTGTACCAGCACCAGCTTAACTAATTTTGAACATTTTTGCAGGAAAAGTGCTCTAATCCTATCAACCGTCTAAGACACCTGCATGGAAAAAAAAAAAAAGGAATTCTTCTGGAGGAGCTAATTTCAGAAAAATAGTCTTCCCACAACTGGAAATATTTTTTTAGTGGATGGACACAGTACACTAAGAGTTTTCATTTTGCATTCCACATTTTAATAGTTGGGATTTGAAACACAAATGGATGAAGCCCCTCTGAAATTTTTGTGGAGCAGCTTCTGAGGGAAGAAAAAACTATAGAAGAGCCTATCTGGAGTAGTTCCCTTCAGATTTTGGCTAGTGGAAGAGAAAGCCCTGCTGCAACACAGAGCTAAGGAAGCTTCGTGTTAGACAGTGTTCTTTAACCCACAGAGTCAGATCCCCCAGCAGTTGGTTAAATGGGGGGATACCTCCTTTCATGGGTCTGAAAACTTGTACCTGAGAAAAATTACATCTGCTAAACAGCAGGGCTACCTCTTTTTGTGTCTTCAGGGGGAAGAAGTTGCAGGACAAGAGACTTAGTCCCAATTACCCAGCATGGCCAACATTTTGAGCCATTTCCTCCACATGTTAAGAGTCTGCTGAGCCTAGAATTTGTTGCTGGGTCTCTTCTCCAGCACAGAGGTCTGTCTGAAAGACTCTGCATTTGCATGGGCAGAATTTAGGGCTGAAAGATGAGTATCATAAGACTTCAATAAAAGGAATAGCATATTGCCTGTAAAATCAATAAGCTTTGTCCCAGTAATAATGACAAAAGCTGAAGAAGGCTCTGAGGAGGCTCAGAGTGAAGAAGTTTTACAAAAAATATAAAATAAATTATGAAAATAGATTTCTGTGTCTCAGAAACAATGTCTGCAGTACAGAGGGTAGAAAAAACAGAGAGATCAAACTTCAGAACTCCTCGGGTTCAATGAACAGCAACAATTCACAAATGAAAATAGTACATGCCCAAGGAGTTGAGATGCTGTGATAAGATGCTTCTTGAGGACTTCCAAAGCAGAGAGACTTCATTCCCACTAGGAATCAGTCAGTTGTTTTTACCTGTAGTTTAAACAATATAAATTTAAACTATGAATCTGCAGTGCTAAATATCAGCAGTCAGCTATGATGTCATTATCAGAACTGGTGGATCAGTGAGTTGTAACACTGACAATATCCTTTGACATATAAAAGTTTTAAGGGTCTTTTATGGAAAGCCTGAGACCAAAACCATGGAAATCATCATGCTCAGAGAGCTCTGGCTTGTCCCTGCAAGTGCTCTCCCTGCACTAAGGTATCTGAGAAGTTGCTAATATTTTCTTGTGTGGGTTCCCCCAGAGCCACATAGATCCTTCGTGTGACACCTATAGATGGACATCTATATCATCTCCAGAAGGTCAGAGAAAAGAGAAACTCTGACACTAGAGGAGACCAGAAATTATCATAGAATCATGAATTTGCTTGGGTTGGAAGAGGCCTTAAAGATCATCAGTTCCAACACCCCTGCCTTGTGCAGTAACACTTTCCAGTAGACCTGGTTGACCCATTCAGCCTGGCCTTGGCCACAACAGGGCAACCTGTTGCATTGTCCCACAGTCAAGAATTTTTTCCTAATATCAAATTAAACCTACTGTCTTTCAGTTTAAAGCCATTCCCCCTTGTCCTATCACTACATTTACTACATGAGGGAAGATAGAAAAAGAAGACCAAAGAAACACTCATTAAGGGATGCCCGTGTTTGGTGAGGTATTACTTTTGTTTCAGTGACAAACAAAGCCTTTTGCAGTTAGTTCATGAATAGAACAAAGTAATTGAGGCAAACTTAAGAGAAGAGCATACTGGCTTTAGACCCAAAAGATGGTGTGTGAAACACATTTTTGTTCTAAAAATACAGAAAAGGCTGTCCAATAGCAAAAACCACATGCCACAAATGTCAAAGATTTTAAAAAGTATTTGGCAGCCTGTGCTGCAATTGACTCTGGACCATTTTAAAGTAAAATTGCTTGCCAATAAAAACTATTACCATCATCAGGGTTTTATGTTAAGGTACACGTTGTGTGGTCAAAGAAAATGCAGACCTGATCATTTTTTTAAATGGTGTCAAGTGAGGGTGCCGTTCTCTTTAGCACTGGTACCAGCTGCACATTTAGAACAAGCACGTACACCGGGCAGGCAGACACAACACTGGCACTGCCTGTCTTGACTGCACATCAGAAGAATTAGGTTTTAAATAAAGACATTGCTCTTCCCAATAACAGAGTAACTGATTTGGAAGCTATGGCCTAAAAAATAGGGTTAAAGCTATGACGAAATTTAACTTAAAAGGTCCACAAATATTCATGAGAATGTGTTTTCCCCTCTCCTCTTCCCTTGAGTGGACATTTTGCCAGGGCCCTGATAGTTTAATCTGAATAAACCTCCTCTCTCCTCATGGCCCAGAACACAGCAGCTCCCTCACCCTCTGAAAAGATGCCCCAGTCGTCACCCAGCTCTTCTGCATCGACATCTCTCTAGATGAAGTGCTCCTTTAAGGAAAACCCATGTAACAGAAATCAGATTACATACTTTGAAAGAGACAGGATTTTTTTTTTCCCAGAAGGGAAAAACATTACTAATTGGTAAGGCCAGACTACAGGCTCTCAATCCTGCTTCCAATTTAAAATACTGATGTGAAGCCTGGAAATCTACCCGCGCACAAGAAGGCATCAAAATGCCTTCAAAAGAACATAAATCAGGAAAATACCAGGCAAGTAGGAAATTAATTTTTAATGAATGTTATAGCTGGCCACAGAGTTCAACAGCACTCTATTTCGAAAGGTACCTAGAAGGAAACCTGGGCCATGTTAAAAACAAACTTAGAGTCTGTCAATGTCAATATATCATTGGGCAAATAAAGGGATGTTGAGGAACTGGATGGGCAGTCATCTGTTAAACAGCATGTTGAGAGGAAACACAACTGTTTTAACAACAAATAACAGCAAAGGGATACAAGTGAACCAGCCCAGACAATGTAGGCAGAGCTCTGCCTGTGTTTAAAGCAGTGTTCGGCCATGCAGGAAAGCTTCAGAGCTGCCTATTGGCTTTTAGAATAAATGAAGATTTAATTCATCACACTGCAGTAATTGATGCGATACGCTGACTTGTAGTCAATTCTAGGAAGCTTCTGGGTGTAGTTTGTAATGAAACCAATGAAAAATGGAATTCAGGTGCAGTCGAAGGGGGAATACTTGAGCAGACAGTCTACTCTTGCAGTCTAGTCTGAGGACATTGGAGCAAATTCCAGCCTCTTGAGATGTAATAGAAATTCCATTAATTTCAAAAGCATCCAATTGTCTTACAATTGCAAAAGGTTCCTTAAGGACAGAAGCAGGAATACGGCTGAACAAAACACTCGAGATGATTTTTTCCTTTTTTTAAAAATTTTAATCACCAACTCCTTTAGTCATGCAAAAATACCACTTGCAATAACACAAGTCTGAATTAAGGAAAGCAGTCCTCCCTCTTTAAATATTTACAAAATATAGCATTATAAAAATAATCGCTATTAACTTTTGAAGCAGAATGCTAATGTTAATTATATTGCAATTCTTAATTATTTGAAAAATTCTACCAAAGTTTTCAGGGTGATTCAACACCTGATAGTTTTGTGTGCCTTTTCCATAGGTCTCATTAAACAAGGACTGTAAATAGGACATTGAACTGACATCTTTACTAAACAATTCTTTTCATGTGTTCTTAAGAATTCTGTATGTGTATATTTTTCTTATGGATTTCAGTAGGTTTTTATCTCTTTTCATTAACAACTTATCTGAATGGCACATTCATTAAAAAAAAAGGACTTCTTCTGTTTTTGCAGATTGTGGAAATCTAAAGATAATGTATTCTGTACCAGCTCCCCAATAAGATAAAACATATAATGACATTATCCAGTAATTTGAGTATTTTATTGACTTTATATTCTGGCAGTATGTTTCATGCCTCATTTGGTAGAAAACTCATTAGACTAGTGCAAACCATGTTTTAATGCAATAGGTTGAGACTTCTTTCCCAACTAACTTGAGTTAGTTATTTTCTGTACTTTCATGCTCAAGTTAATAAATTGTAAACTTTCAGCTCCTCAGTTTGCTCTGATCTGCTTTACATACCATTTATTGGTAGCTCTATATTTTGAGAGAGAAGGAAGAGATGAAAGTCAAATTATCCCCTTGGGTTCATGGAATAAATGTTGCCATCATATAATCTGTATTCTTATGGGGCATTAGATTTTATTGAGCTCTCAACTTGTGACAAGAGCATTCACTGAAACACAGAAATGTCAATAGGAAAGAACATTGAAGAGCAAATAGCTGAGAAATTTCAAAGCCAGTTTCATGAGTTGTAGTCATGATTTTGGATTCAATAGCTGAAATCAATTGGAAGATCCGCTGCTAGGATCTAGTGTATTCTACCAGCAGATATAAGTAGATCACTAAAATGCTTATTAATTACAGCTGCTGCACATGCATGCATACAGGTATACACATGCAGTAGGTTCGTTGGTTAACTGAGTGACTATCCAACTAATGGAAACTCAGGAGTGGATCCTTCAGCAATTCTGTGTTGCAAGCTTCAAGATACCTGAGATCAGAGTGTGTCATGGCCTTAGCTTCAATATTCAAAGAACTGACTGAGTCTAGACCCGAAAGTACACAGAGTAACTGGCAGAAAAGCACTGAATTCTTATTAAGGTCATCCAACAAGAGTGCAGTTGGCAACATATTATTTCTGATTATAAAGCAAGAGCTGACAGGGCTGTGGTTTCATCATGCACATAATATAGGGGTGGAAAACACTAGTCCTAGTCTTACAGTGTAGTTACTCAGGAACAAATGTGGAAATTTTTGGAAGACAAATTTACAGTTTCAAGGACCCGGCTGTGTTACAGAATCTAGAACACAAAGAATAAATGCCTCTTTAATATTACACTTTTTTCCTAAAATTGCATTCCTAGATGGGATCATAGGGTTGGAGAATCACAGAATACTTGAGATTGGAAGGGTCATCTGGTTCAATCTTCTGCTAAAGCAGGGTTTCCCTGAGCAGTTGCCCAGATCCATGTCCAGATGCCCTTAGAATATCTCCAAGGATGGAGACTCCACAACCTCTCTGAGCAACCTGTGCCAGCGCTTAGTCAGTTATCCTGAGATAACTCAGGCTGGATGGGGAATCACCCTGCTGACTAGTGGGGAGAAGGCTTATATCCCATTTGAACCCCTCTTTCTTTTTCTTTGTTCCTTTTCTTGTTCCCTCTTCTCAATCATATTCCCATAGGTATTGGGGAACTGTTGTTAGACCCCCAAAGAATTTTCCCTGTAGCCAAATCAGACCACTTCCCTCAGCCTCTCCTCACGGGGCAATCAACTTCCAGGTGTTATTAACTATGCATTTGTCCCCACTGAACTTCCCTCAGTTTGTTTCCCTAGCTGTGTGAATTTACACAAATAGAGTTAAGGAGGTGTCCCTGCATAAATTCTGGAGCAGCCACTGGACCACCACAGCCACTGACATCTCTTTTATTGGAATTCTTTGGCAAAGGTGCATCAAGTAATCCACATTTTAATCCATTCCACTGCAGTACTGAGAAATCTTCATGAGAAAAAGTGTATGCAATTATCTCCACTGATTTTGCCAGGGTTTGACTTCATCACTTCTGATGCAGGTCACACATTCACTTCAGGTCCACACTGTACACGTTGCTGTCAGCTATTAGTGAGATTATTATAGCCCAAAGGTGCTGTCACAACAGCACAACTAAAGGAACAAAATTAAAGGGGTAATTTATAGGCCAATAAATATCACAGTTGAGGGAAAACAGAAATGAACTTGTAGTTACTTAGGATTGCCTACAGAAATTAGGGTTTGAACAATAATGTAAGCATGCATAGAAATGACAGACAGAAGATAATTTCACTTTTCACTTTTGATAATACCTGCACTCTTCTTGTTAATCATTTCAGGGCAAAAGTCCTGAGTATGTTAAAACAGCTACATTTAAAAAAAAATACAAATAAATAAATAAATAAAACTCCTGGCAATTAAATGCTTTATTATGCTTATGATTATGATTATTATTCCTCAAAGATGTAATACATGTCTTCCAGACAGAATCACTCAGTTCTGGATCAGTCACAAATTTCTGAGATATATAGCTATCCACTTAGCCAAAAATCAAGTGATTCTGCTAGGCATTGTCTTACCACCTCACTCCTGGTGAACCCTCTTGTCTCCTTTGGCTTTGAATTCTGGTTCTCCCACATCATGGCATGTGATTTATTTGGATCTACATCATTGTTTATGTGGATCTAGAGATAAACCTTATTACAAATAAAATATCAACATTTATATACAAGTAAAAGCAGAAAGTCACAATAATAAATATAAACAATTTTTGTGTATGACATAACAAGTGACAGTCTCTGCATAGGGTTTATTTGGTACTTGTTGGGATGACCTACATAATTTAGCTTTGGCTTTTGCTTCTCTTGAGTAATGCAGGGATCTCATACTCCTGTTAATAAATTCTTTATATTACACCACCATGTCTCCCCTTTACATAATTCATCATGCATGGTTTGGGTTTTTTTTGTCCTGTGTTTCATATCCAGTCCAATGCACTTCTGTTTTCCTGAGGGAGATGGATTGGAGAAAAATACGCAAACAGAAAAGAGAGAGTGTTGGCACAGCACAGAGCTTACTTATGCAGGCACACACAGCACATGTTCTCTTTAACTGAAGCTGCACAATAGTTGAATAATTCTGACCCAGCACAGCTGGTTTAAAGCATTGGAACCACTTAAAAAGTTATACATAAAGCAGGAGAAGGAGAAAGGAAAACAATATTAACTCCAGGGTCTTCAAACGCTGCACTATTTTTTTTTTTTTTTTTGAGACATAAGTGTCCTGCCAACTTGATTCTCCTTCGCTTATTCAAATTCAAAAGTTACAGATGAAGGTCACATCTGAAACACCCTATCAGGATTTTTGAGTGAAAACTCGTTAAAAAGAAATTGTCTTCCCAGAATACAGCAATGTGAAAAGCCACATTTATTTGCTTTTCACAGTGTCCCTCCTGTATACCCACTTTGCATCCCTATCACGCATAATATTTTTCAAGAGCCTTTAAGGTACTGTGAACAAACTGCAGTATTCTGAAACTAATTAATCTGTGGCACATTTGCAAGAAGCAACTGCATCTCATTATAGATATATATTGCTGTAGTGAAAGAACAGCTTAATCTTCCTAATATCTAGTCTTACAGGGTTTATTACATGGCTTCTGGCATGCTAATTCTTCATTTTTTTGACTATTTCTCTAATGATTGATAAACATTCTCACACAGATGTTCAGGTGAGCTCATTACTCAGTTTTAAGGTATTTAAATTGTGATTATTAATGCCTGTGAAGTGTAATAAAAGCTAATGTGCAGGTGTGAGGCCCAGGTCAGAATCAGAGGATGTGGCATTATCCGGTGTCCTGCCTTAGTGCCTCACAGTTTTCTGGGTGCTCAGCAGCTACACTGAAACTTTGCAGGCAAGCACACCAAAAATAATAAGAAAGAGAGAGAGATAGATAGGACTGTGGTAATAACGTTATGTGACTGCAATAAATATTAAAACAGTATCACAAATTACTCTGATTTAAGATAAAACAACCAGCCATTTGTGAGTGTTGCACAGATCAAGTATTAAAATCTGGGGTTACAGAACAATAAAATGGTGCTGAGTTGTACTCCATTAATCTCACTGAAGATAAATTCTTCTCCTTCCCATATCCTCTCTTCCATGCAGTACTATTTTTTCAGTGATACACAATAGTAGCTACAGAAGGTCTTTGCAGATGAAGTGGAAATATTAATTTTAAAAAGTGAGAGTCTGCATCTCTGAAATCTCATTTTTTTTAAAAAAATGTTGACCTTTCAGTATTGGTATGAAAACAGAAAACTGTAGTTCTTCAATCCAAGCACCACCTGGATAATACAGATTTTATATTTTTCTTCATCTCTTCATAATTTAAACAGTTTTTTATAGGTGACTCATGCTACCTATAGTACCATTTTCATTTAAAAAATCTAAAAATAATTCTCAGATGACTTGAATGTTTGCTAAGTGGCTGATTTACACACAAATACCTACAACATTCTGTACTCAAGACTATTAGTGTATGAACAATATTTGTTTTGCACTTCTTATAATTTTGTTGGGTTTTATTGTTTTTCCCCCTCTGTTGACTTTGTTTCAGCTGCTCTATTAAATCCAATCAATATCATATGATAGAAGCTTTTGCACATCATAAATATTCATTGCTAGAAACTGCAAACAACCATTGCACCTAACAACTATCCAACTCACTTGGTAACTATAACTAACAAGTACTTGAACAGAAATGAAAGCATAAATGAAGACCAGTTTTAGCCATAACATATTTGCAAGGAGTACAATACCCAGCTCAAATCTTTACACAAATATTTGCCCCAGATAGAGTTCCCCCAAGATAGTTCTGCCTTTTTTCCCTGAAGTTATTTTTGTTTTGCTCTCAGCAATAGCAGTATTCACAGTGCATAGCAGGAAAAAATCTAATTTAGAAGAATGAATCACCAAACCGTTTCACAGCCTGTCAATATACTATCAATACTTCTAATTGCTATTGTTTATGTCATTAACAACCCATTCATATAAAGCTATTTAACGAAGATACGTTATCAGGTGTGATATGTTGCCATGACAGATTCATTGTGGATTCCAGGAGACATACAGACTTCAGAGGGAAATCTCCTCTTATCAAGCAGAGCTGTTGAAACCTTGACACTTCCAATTTGCAAAGATCTATGCAAACCTTTCCCTTGGCATGGATTCAAGCCTCCTGAATTTCACTGTGAGCCTTAGGTTTGAATTAGTCCAAACCCCATAGTAATGCTCAGCCAAAATTGTTAATTTATGCCAAATTCACAGAGCTTTGAATGGTTTCCATTTCTTGTTAAATCAGTGCTGTACAGCTGGCTTAAAAATTGGTTCAGGTTTGGCAGTAAACTCGCAAATTAAATCTGACTCAGTTCTGTACCCACACTAAGTCATGCCTGGTAAGTGCAAACCCACGTGGAGAGGGGGCATCAGGGCTCCCACTACGGGGACACTTGGAGGAGCAGCCCCGGGGCAGATATGGAGAGCAGGCAGCCCCTTCCAGCCTAATCCATACTGAAATGACTTACTGGATGCTAAGAGGCACTCATTGGTATAAGCATACCCTACTATCTGCCATGGAGATTCCTCCTCCCCAGGCACTGTCACATTTTCCTTCCTTACATTTCATCTAGCTATTCTGTCACCATTATGATAGCAATTAATATATCCCCATCATCTACCACTAACTAAATTTCAAGGACCTCCAGAAACCATTTTTTTTCTGGATTAGAGCTGCCTGAGGCAGATCGTAGCTGTGCCATCTCCCTGGGATTAGTGTTCTGACCAGCAAATGAGGACTGTCCACCTTGGGAAAATGGTGGCAGTTCCCACTTCTAGCTTTCTGCTCCCCTTCTCTTCCAGTATGGGTAACAGAGACCCTCACGTGGAGGCACTGTGCCACATAACGAGGTGAGCTGGCACTCATTCCCCATTGCTTCAGTACAACAGGATAGGGAGCCAAGCAACAGCTGAGCCATTCAACAGGAGGGGCGAGAAGCTCTGAAAAAGAGTGGGCTGAGCAGACAGTCAGGAATGACTGTGGCTTCCCCCTGTTGTAAATCTGCATAATTTCTGAAGGCAGCAAGTCAAGTGTCAGGAACATTAAATCACCTCTGCTAGATCTGGGGGTTTTTTCCACAAAATTTAAGATGGGATTTGCTAAAACTCAGACACAATTTTGAAAAATGAAGACTTACCAATTTTTCAATAACATTCTCCAATATAAAACAAGCCATGAAGATAAAAGATGTATTCAAATCTTTGCTTGTCAAGATAAGACTGGAATCCAAAAATCACTTCAAAAGCAACCTAGCTATAATTTTTATTTACATTTTATTACAAAAAGCACATTGAGATAAATTTCCCCTATTTTACCCAAACTATTTTGTAAAGTATTCTTATTTTTCTGCATTCACAACACCTAAAAGAAAAAGGATATTTAGCTCTATCATAAAGTTGTCTGTTTCAGAAAGTGCCGACTGATGCCTAAATCCAGTGTCTGTGACAACCAGTGTGCATTCATATCAAAGCTGTAAAATCATTTGACTTAAATCAGCATCAAAGTAATATAAAAGAAAAATAAACATAAACAAAAACCCTTCAAACTTTGAGTTTTCTTTTCATGATTGCCTGGGCAAAGCACACAGCTCCTGTTTGCAGATGTGCTTACAGTAAGCAGTGCAGCTGCTCTTTGTTTCAGAGCGATGCAATGCAGATGAACATCAGCAAGTGGTCTGAAAACAGAGGGTCTTAATTTATTCTTTGTTATTTAAAAAAAAAAAAAAAAGAAAAAAAAAGACAGAAAAACCACCACCACCACCAAATATTTTCCTCACAATGCATGTCTTTGCTAGAAGTCTTCGTTAGCAAATCAGTGAGGAAATGGCCCTAGAAGGAGACATGCTTCCCACCCCGAGAGGGGTGAGCTCTGTCTCTCAAGGCAGTTACCCAGAACAGGGCTGGCAGTGGCATCTGCTTCATGTGGTCTCCACATGGCAGTAGTGTTGGAGTGGCTGGCCAAGCACCCATGTCACTCACAGGACAATGCTCTGAAAGGCCTCTACTTGGAGAGCTGAGTTAGTCGAGCGAAAAATAAGACACCTGGTGTTTTCAGCTCTTCATACTACAATATTCATCTCTATGCTTTCCTCACCCTGTTCTGGTTCTCCCTCTCCTCCTATCCACCTCAGCTGCCTTTCTGCCTCAGGCAGGTATCAGATAACAACTTTTGTTGCAGGAGACCTCAACCAGTGTAGGGCTGCTTAGTGCCACCTTGGTCGATAGAGATATTGCTGATAATGCTAAGAGTCATGAGGAGAATGACAGATTTTATAACAGAAAATGTAGACTAAATTTAGCCCCAGCTTCTCAGATTTGCAGAAGTTAGAGCAAAACAGTGATTTGTGGCACTGTGATGAAAGTAAATGTAGATGCTGCGATGGACCCTGAAACCAGTGCACTTTCCTGGTTATTAGAAATATGTGTTCTCCTTTGCAGTGTCTCCAGGCACATTCCAGCAGGGATGGTACCAAAGGAGCTTCACAGAGAGAGCCCAGCAGGGCAGCATGGAATACACAGGAATGTGCACCAAGAAGGAAAAGTGTAATGGTTTCTAAAAGGACTCTGTGTGCCTCAGTCTGCCTGCCCTTTGCTGCTTATAAGAAAATACTCCCTATTTAAATGCTTCTATCAAACAAATTCAAATAATCCTAATGGGAAAGTACTGTGTTTAATATGTTCTTGGTATGCTAGAATGGTTTCTGTTAATCCTTCACATAGTGTTAAGATTTCAGCCAACAGTTATTCATTGTATTAACTCATTCTGGATTTTTTAGTCATTTCTTTATCTCCTACTGTTTAACACACCACCAAGAATTTTTCATTTCTGCTCCAGTATCTATTTCCTGCTTCATACTAAATTTAAATCTTTTTCACGTTCATTTTATAATTAATTTATTTCATCTACAGACTTATTATGCTAATTCTAAGTGAATTTATGATCATTTTAGGATGCAATTGTGATAGTATAATGAAGTATTACTGTTTTCACTGAGTTGTAGCATTTCCAAAATCACTATTTTTATAAGAGATAAACACTTCCAAATTTATGAAGGCTATTACATGTTTAATGACAAAATTAAATGGTGGCAAGGAGAGGTAGAAATTGATACATTCAGACCAGGAGTAGAAAAAAATCTGAAATAATTGAGATGGTCCTTTTGACAGAAAGAAATTCATTTTCTACAGTGTTGCATAAGCTCTACGTAAGGATAAGAAATGCATGTCATCTGACAGAGACATTACTAAGTTTCCCTGTCATCAAACCAGAAACAAATTGCTGGAAATCCAGCCAAAGGATTCCTTTAAGATTTGAGTGTGTAGCTTTGGAAAAAGCACAATTATTCTGTAAATTATCCTCTGGAAGGCTGTTCATGCAAGAAGTTGTTGCAGAATGGCTTGATTTACTGTGCACTCACATTGGTCAGTTTGTACATGTTGACAGTCCCTTGAAAACAGGGTGGGAAAAAAAGGGGGAAGAGGGACATGTATCTGAGAAACTGGGAGGTTTTGAAGTGAGGAGAGTAAATTTGACATTAAAAATGATGAGCAAAATGATCTGATGCTGGAGAGATTATGACCATCTGTGCATATGTGCAAAGTGAGGTGCCATTCTATTTATGCTGCAATACGGAAGATCATGGAAAGGGGAAGGCTGTAATGTCCTCTAGCAACTTATGGAAGAAATGAGCTAACGCATTTCTCTTTGCACAGTCAATAATACCGGTATGTTCCCAGCAGGAAAAACGAAAGGGACCAGTTGAGCAAGACTTGGGTTATAAGTAAAAATTAATTCGAAAATTCGAGGGGAGCAGCAAGACCCTGCCACTCACACAGATGATGCCTTTTTTGCAGAGGGACTGGGGGCAGCCCCTGAGCTCTGAGCACGGCCAAGGTGCGGAGCCCTAGGTGCACAGGTGCCAGGCCAAGAAGCGGGACACTGAAGGGCTTTTTGCCACAAGCCCTGAGGCTCCAGCGCTCAAAGAGAGCAGAGCAAGGAGGATGTTCTATCCCCAGGGAGCTCTTGGAGGCAGTCAAAGAGGAGTTTTCTTTCTTCCAAATGGGCAAGTGAGACCATCCTACAGAAAGCAAAGGATTTAGTGATTTTTCATTCTTCAGCAAGATAAAGGGTGGTTTGCTTTTCCTCCAGCATTAGGTATTTGAGCTATCCCAACAGAAACACCCTTTCTCCTCTTCCCTTTCTTCCTGCTGTTTTGCTTACTCTGCTCACAGAAAGGTAAATTAGTATGCTGGGTAGTAGGCAGAGGGGAATGAGACAGTCATTGCAGACTTATAAGAGCAGACTTTGGCATCTTGGATAACGTGATGCGGACAAGAATTCTGAAGCATGGGAAGAAACTAGAGACCTACCTTGCCCAAGATAAGTCAAAGGGGAAAATTATTTTCCTTAACATTAATGGGGATATGGACAAAAAGGCCTTTCTTTACATCTTCTTACAGATGGTACTATGAGTGTACAGTTGAGAATCATCAGCATTACACCATAAGATATAAAGGTCACTTATCTAAACTTCCATCCAGCCCTAAGCAATGTAGATGCTAATATATACTCATTACTTTGAAAACTGTGATGAATCATAAAATGGGAACTAAAATCTTCCATTTCCCAGCATTATTGTGGCATTTTATTGGGTAAGACTATAATACGGACCAAATTCTCCCCATCATCAAAATTTTTTTTCACACTATTTAAGAAATGAGGAGTTTGCAACAAAAGCTCCATTTGAATATTGTTAATTTTATTTTATAACCTTCCATGTTTTTATGCTGCCCCATCATTAGACTTCTCAATTTCTATTATTATATTAACAAAGAACCCTGCAACTATAGCTGCTTTCTAAAGTATCATAACTGTTACTTCACACTTTTTAATAACACCAAGGATCAGGCTTTGATTACTTTGTGTCAGAGCTGAAGCGGCAGGACTAACTTGATCTTCTCTGACAAGGTGACTTATTCAGTGGGTGAGGGAAAGTCTGTGGGTGTGGTTTAGGCACTTTACTAAAGCCTTTGGCACTGTTTCCCACAGCATTCTCCTGAAGGAACTGGCTGCTCGTGGCTTGGCCGGGGCTTTACCCAGCTCACTGGGTAAAAAGCCGGCTGCATGGCTGGGCCCGGAGAGTGGTGGTGAATGGGGTGACACCCAGTGGGCAGCGGTCACAAGTGGTGTCCCCCAAGGCTCAGTACTGGGGCCAGTCCTGTTAATATTTTAATCAATACTCTGGATGAGGGGATCAAGTGTTCCCTCAGTCAGTTTGCAGGCAACACCAATCTGGGCAGGAGCGTTGATCTGCCTGAGGGCAGGAAGGCTCTGTGGAGGGACCTGGATGGGCCGGATTGATGGGCCCAAGGCCAATGGGATGAGGTTCGACAAGGCAAAGTGTCAGGTCCTGCACTTGGGTTACAACAACCCCACGTAGGCTGGGGGAAGAGTGGCTGGAAAACTGTCCAGAGGAAAAGAACCTGGTCAACAGCCAGCTGAACATGAGCCAGCATGTGCCCACGTGGCCAAGAAGGCTGATGGCATCCTGGCCTGTATCAGCAATAGTGCGGCCAGCAGGACCAGGGCAGTGGTCGGTCCTTGTCCTCAGCACTGGTGAGGCCGCACCTCAAATCCTGTATTCACTTTTAGGCCCCTCACTACAAGAAAGACATTTTGATACTGGAGCATGACCAGAGAAGGGCAACAAAGCTGGTGAAGGGTCTGGAGCGCATGTCTTGTAAGGGGTGGAGGAGCCTGGAGAAAAGGAGGGTCAGGGGTGACCTTATGATTCCCTACAATCACTTGAAAGGAGGCTGTAGTGAGGTGGGGGTCAGTCTCCCAGGTGACAAGTGACAGAATTAGAAGAAATGGATTTAAGTTGTGCCAGGGTAGGTTTAGATGGGATATTGGGAACAACTTCTTTAGGGAAAGAGTTATCAAGCATTGGAACAGGTTGTCCAGAGAAGTGATGCAGTCACCATCCCTAGAGGTATTTAAAAAATGTGTAGATGTGTCAGTTAGGGATATGGTTTAGTGGTGGACATGGCAGTGCTGAGTTAATGGCTGGACTCAATGATCTTAAAGGTCTTTTGCAACCTAAATTATTCCATAATTATATGACTTGTCTCCAGATTAAGACACCTACCAGTAATACTTTATCCACCAAGTTCATGTGTTGACATATTCAGTTAGGTACCTTACCCTGGAGATTAATCCCACTCTAAACCCTTAGTAATGGGATTGCATGGGATTCTGTTAGTATTTCAGTGTATGGCAATTGCAGCTTTTTTTTTTTTTTTTTTAGAAGACAGCTGCACAGAAGTTCATGTGACAGTTCACATGTTGTCTGTGCACAAGTACATATGCACTGCAGAAGGTAGCAGTTCTTTTCCCTGGGGTGATGGAACTCAAAGAGTTCATACAATTGTTTCTCTAATTTCCCCTCATGAGGGTAAATGTTAATAATAGATAATTTTTCCTATGGTGTTGCTGCTTTTTCCCTTCACCACAGTCTGTCTAGGCTGTTTTATACTTGTCATGGGTGTCTCTTGCAAAAAGCCACTGACACTACTAGAATCAAGATTGTAACAGGTTGATTTATCACTGTTAGAGTTATTTCATCTCATCTCGTCTAAAATGACTGTTATTATTAAAGCACTTTTCTAATCATGAGCTATTTACTTGTTCAATATTTGATAGTTTTGAAGATAAAATCTTGCAATCTGCTCCCACATCAAAGGCCATGGTTTTCACATAGATTTTTCATTTTCTGTGGACCCATTATCTCAGTGATTTGTAACTTCTGTGATTCTTTTAATGTGACCCAACAAAGCAGGTAACCTTCCCATTCAAGGTGCCTTTTGACTGAAAATCCACCAGTGCACCTCCATTTTCCGACACTGAACACTCAGTTTTTACACAGGACATGTCAGTCAAATCAGTCTGGCTTTCACTGAGATCTTACTCTCAGGCTTTTATATCCTCAGGGCATTCCTGTACTTCCATTTCCCTATATATAACAAAACCTTACGTGCATGCAGATCTTTGTGGCTATTTCACTTCCTTAATATCCCGCTTCATTGTGAAATATACTAAGTAGGGATATATGATGTATACCAGAGTTCTCCATGGAGATTGGATTAAAAAAAAAACCAAAATAAATAATTCAGCCACATTATGAGATCATATTTTACCTCCTCATTCAATGCAACTGATGGCCAAATGATGCTTGTCTGGCTTTGAATGCAAAGTCCTTTAAATGAAGGGGGGTCTTTGTGAATAAGTTAGACTTTGTCTTGGCAGCAAAGAGAGAAAGAAATTTATTCTGTACTACTGAGATTACAGCTGCATAAACCAAACATTCAGCCCTCTTGGTGAGCAAATTAACTAACAAAACCTAACCCCCAGGGCTTTCCACCAAACTGACTTGTTCCTGATGTGCTAGGGGAAAGCTTCCCTCGGCGCCCTCCCTGCCTAGGCACCCAGCACAAGATGAAAGTGATGGGAGCACCAACACAACCACAGCAAACACTGGGGTAGTCAGAGCTCAGCACTCCCTCCCATTTCCCCCCATGCCCCAGCAGAGTGCTACCAAGGTCCATAAATTTGAGTCTGGTCCTGACAGTTTTATTGGGTCAGAACTACAGTGCTGAATTCACACTGGATTCAGCTGCAAGCCTGGATGATCTTCCTGGCTTGGCTCTCACCTTGAGCAAGGATGCCTCTGGGAAGTTTCAGCTCCAGTTCACAGTCATGCCAAGGAAATGGGCTGCACATCTCAGCTGAATTATTTTGCCTCTATCAATCACCTTCTGACTACAATGCACTTTGGTGATGTTCTTCCTTTTCAAATTTGACCTCCTCCTCAAAAGTAGTCTTCTTCCAGTATATAACCTTGTGCCTGCTGACAAGACAACAGTTAAAGCTGGCTCAGTACTGTCATTAAACTGTCATCTAGTACAGCCATATTTGAGGATATACTCTTTGCATCTACAATGCTCTGGCTTATCTGTACCAACCAGAGGCTCCTAAAATACTTTATTCTTCATGTCATGCCTCAGGTGGCAACCCCCTTTCCCTCTCCTTCCAACCTGCAAACACACTCTCAACAGCTTGTGTCAGAACAGGGGAACAGGGGTTCTGAATTTCTTGTTAAGCTTTTTTTTTTTCGTTAAGCAAAGCCTACACAGGCCTATCACAAGTAAATTGCAATCTAAGAAATTATAACGCATATAAGCATTCTTGGACTAGACCTGCAAATAAAAGTATTCCCTTGAGTCATATCTGCCTACAGTGGCAGGTGACAGGAACATTGCACTTCACTTGGCACATGTAATTATAGTGACTAAATCAGTCTCTCAGTGCAGAGGTGGTCTCTCAAGTCCAGGAACTGTGAAGCAATATTTACACACAGATACACACATATACGAAAAAAAAATCCCCAAACCAAAAGAAACAATTAAGTGATGAATAATGAAAAAAACCACAACAAAACCTAAAAGGTAAACATGGTGATTGCCATTCCTTGATGTCTTCTGGGAGTTGAGCATTAATCAAAGATCTGGCTCTGATTAAAGACATGGAGAAACACCTTAACTACCATAAGACATGAAACTCAGTGAGTTACTGGTCTACGTCTGGCCTTAAAATCTCTTATCTGTCCATATAAAGCCTTGTACAAGATCAAATAGATATTGAGGGCTTTTTGTATGTAAAGATAAAAAAAAGCAAAAAAGTAAACTTTTTAACCTGCCCTCCTGCCCTTCTGTTCTGTAACTCGGTTGCCCAGTCTGCAAGTAAAAGTGGAAGCACAGAGCAGACGGGCTTCCTGCCTGCCAGCCCAGCACAATTTTGTCCTTTCTGTCACACACAGGGGTAGTAATGCAAAGGTTAGCAGGCCAAAGTGTGCACATACAGGAAAAAACAAGATCTGGTCCTTTTGCCAGGTGTCCTATCACAGCAGGGGGAACAGATGGGAAAATCAGCAAAATTTGGATGCACAAAAAAGCTGCTCCATTGGGCAGCATGCTGCCTCTTTGATAATATGACCTTCCAAAGAGAGCTTCCCCCTAAAATGACCAGCTTAACACTGCCTTACATCGAAAGTAAATGTCAATAAAAGAATTTGAGATAAGCAGTAATTCTGATTCTTCTGGTTTTATTCTTGAAAAGGTAAATTTACAACTGAATTAGTCATTAGAAAGTCAATTTGCAGCTGTGACAAACAAGCGAAGATCTATTCAAGTCACAGTATCACCAATAGTATTAATGATCTTGGTAATGAAAAGCTGATGAGTTTCAACAAGTGTTATCTGACACACAAGATAAATACTATTAAATATGAAAAGTCTCTTTAATTACATACAGGGTTTAGAGGCTTATAAAAACCGAGCTCGTTGGTATGCTGCTGACTCCTTCACCTGTCACTGGGCAGGATAATGCCATCACTCAGTCACTGCCAGCACCACCTGAGCCCTGGCTTTCCACAGCATGCAGAGGCACAGGACTCCTGTTCTGGATCTTTCCATAAGACATAGGCTCAAGGCAGTTACAAAACCAGTGCTGCTTTAGTTCTGTACGAATGGGTGGCAGAGCTGCTGCGGGCTCCCAGCAAAAAAAAAATGTTACCACATTTAAATGGATTTAACTGTGTGTTTGTTTTTCACATGCAAGGACCTTACAGAGCTGCCTATGTCATGTTTTTCTCTGACACTAGTAGTCACACAGGCGTATCATAGCTCTTGGAGGAGATTTAAAAAAGGAACAGTCCAACAGTCAATTCCTGACCAGGTTTGTAATTTAGAATTCAGCAGGCTTTTGTTTCAGTGCCCGTGACAAACACTTTGCTCAAATGCATGTAGATGCCTGTCCTGCTTTTCAGTAAGATGCCAAGTGTCTGTTTAAGAAAAAAACGTCTTTCCCAAACTTCACCCTTCTTTACACCTGTATTTTTATACCAAAATTTAAAACAGCAGTAAAAGAAGAGCCTTTTTCATTTTAATAGGCATCATGCTTTCTTAATATTTGCAGTGATTCAATTAAGTTATTTTGGTAAATGAAATTTAGCCTGCCCTCATGAATAACAGAACCACTTCCTACTACTTCTACTCTATGGCAGGAGCACAAGAGAGAAATACAGTTTTATAAAATTGCACCTCTGGCTATACTGTCCCATCAACAAACCTATTTAAATATCCTCATATTTAACCTAAAAAAGGCTGAGTTGTGTTCACACTAGTTTGGAGGGTAGGCCTGGAGTCCTGGGCCTCTCTTGCAGGGAATGGAATAATGAACCATCCAGACATGGAGGGATTAAAATCTCAGATGAATGATTTTCTGTGCAGTATTTTCTTAAATAAATCAAGTTTCAGTTTTTATTAAATTGGACTATTGGTTCATTTCTATCTTAAAGACACATATATCGATATAATTTGTCAAAAATATTATATATATTAATTAAATTTCAATAATAATCTTCCAGTTATAATTAACGTACTAAAAAATCACAGTTTCATTTAACAGAGAACTAAAGTAAAAATACTCCTAAGGCAAGGTCTTCTGACCATTTGCTATCCAATCTCACTTTTTTATTTTCTGAGGAGGAAGAACAGCTCCTAACAGGTATGTATATAAGACACATATAAAAATATTTGGGGTGAGTTTCTGTGTATGTCCTCCCAAATTTCCTGGATCTGCTCAGATAGGAAATGATATGCCCTATTCTTTTTTCATTTATTTAATATTTATTAAGAGTAGTTCGTACTTAATTGAAAACAAGTGCTCGCCATGGTAGAAAACAAATTGGGAGCAAGCCCTAGAAGAAGGAAGAAGAGAAGGGAGACAGTGGGGTAGAGAAGGAATTAATGAAGTAGCTTCACTTCACTTACCAGTTGTTTAAAAACAGAAGTAAAATCCACTTCTCCCTGGCTTGCTGAGGGACACTTCAGTCTTATCCTGCTCGTTTTCACTGTTTGCCACCAGCACTGGAATGCATTTGTGGGGATTAGTGGTGCTCTCAGTGCTTTCAGTCACACAGGTAAGCACCTATGCTGACAAGCACTAAGTGTGCAAACTCCAATAGGAACCAAGACCCTGTTGTGCCTCACAGGATGGGTTTTTTACATTTGCTGCTGTCACTTGCTGTGGAGTCACTTCTGGCTGCTTTTAACAGGATTATGCAACAGACTCCACTCCTAATTGGCAAAAGTTGCAAGACCTTACCCTGTAAAATGCAATGTTTTTCCTTTGATGTGTTCCACTCTATTGCTGCCAGAAGCTAAGGACCCTCAGCCCTCCCAGGAGTAGCTCAGATCACCTCAGGATCCAGTCTGCTTCAGCCTGTTAACATTCCCTTTGCATTATATTATTATCACCATAGAAACAGATATTAAGTGCATTTGACTTAAGGAATAAGCACAATTAATATTTTATAGCTCAAATTTAAAATGTTTTTAACCTTTTATAATCAGAAACATACTCTCAAATTTTGAAATGATACAGCATTTTTTTTTAAAGTTTTAAAGCTGCCTCCATTTAAATCACTGGAGGTGTTAAAGACCTTTCTTTGACTTTTAATGTGAATGAGGTAAACTCTTAAGCATCTGATCTAACCACAGGAATTTTTTATGCATGATGGGATATGATACCCCCATGAGAACATGGTAAGAGTTTCACGTCTTTACAATACCAAAGAGCCTTGATGTATTTATTACTTACTTTGTACTGCCCTAAGCATTCAAGAGGCCAAAAGAGAATCCTGAAAGGAGGGAAAAAAAATGCAGCACAAAAAGGATGTGAGGTTTTTCAAATTATCAAAAGTAGATGAAAAGTTTAACATATTTAATTATGGATTTTCGGTGGAATTATAGTTTAAACCATTGAACTGAATGCTGTAGGTCATTATACCTCTGGGACCAACCACACTGCAGCAACATGTTAAAAGCACAGCATGTAACCATGTGTTAAAACTGGCCAACCATATGGACAACCTTGTCTGGAGACACCCACCTGGGTCTACCTGAGAAAGCAACTCACTGCATTAACAAAACTCTCTTTGCACAATGCTTCTGGATGGCAACATGCATTAAACTTTTCTTGTCACTTGCAGCTCACGGGGCAGCTCAGTGGCACTGTGGGAAGGAGACAAGCCACCAAACTGCACAATAAGCAGGTCAGCATCTCATTCTGAGCTCACTGTCTTCCTTGGGGAAAATCACAGAGTAAAAGCAATATGCTTTGTGGCATGTTACTGTGCACCAGATCTCTAGGTGCCTTCAGCTTAAATCACCAACACAAACATGCGTGCACACACGAGACACACAACATGTGAGCTGTCCCACGCAGCAGATAAGCTGACATCCTTGATGCAGTAAAGCCTGGGAAAACGTGTGTGTCCCATCATCTCAGTTCCCTTCACCTGTTGTAAGACTACACCCAGTGAGTTTAGGAGGCTCTTGCTTTGCCCAGGAGGCAGAGTCAGAGGACCAGTGGAGCACAGTCTGTGTTTGCTGCCTGCTCCATGCCTCCTTTTCTCCAAAAGCAAAACTCCTGCTGGCTCCAATGTTGCAATATCAGCGGGCAGTTGTTCTTCAATATCATCTGGAGATCTGGCCATCCTCATCAAGTGAAATACCACAGATGAGGCAAAGACTCCTGAGAATAAAACATTTTCTCTCTCAGGAAATGGAATTGTAGAAAGAAAGAATTAATGTTTCATCTGGTAAAAGTTTACAATGTGTTTGATCACACAGCAATCAGAAACTGCCTTAACTTTCTTTCTGCTTTTAGTACAAAGTACAACCCAAAGCCTCTAAAGGCAACAAAACCCAATGAACAGAGAAATACATCACATGTAGATACACTGTAATTCACACGGACTTTGTTATGGTCTACTTTTTTTTCAACCCTGCCTTAAAAGTGATCCCTTAAAATCCCATAGAGATTTGTAAGTACAAGCAAATGACACAAATATCTGTAAGCTGTGTGGCAAACACAGTGAGAAGAATCAACCAAAACTTAGTACTTAGAGTTGTAAACTGCAGAAATACTAAGAACTTACATTGTAACAGCTTCACAGCATGCCACCTGAGATATAAACACAGATGACCAGGAGGGTTTATTTTTCCCATTCTAAAATAAACCCTCGTGCTTTTTTGTTGGTTTGTTGGTTTGGTTTTGGGTTTTTTGTAAAAAAAAAAAAAAAAAAAAAAAAACAAAAAAAAAACCAACCAAACAAACAAAAAAAAAACCTGTTGAAAAAACACTGCAAGAAGACATAAAAAGTTTAACATATTCCCAAACACAAAAGTGTGCATCTATCTATCTATCTGATAAACATTGTAGTATTATCATCTTTATTCCACTATAGAAAGCAAAATCACAAGAAGCAATAAATACCTACTTATTTAAAATGGAGTTAAATTCAGCTAAGAACCTGTTGGCATGTTTATAGTTGTACCCTGCATTCTTCCATTTACTTACAACTTTACATCAAAATGCAGCTATTACAATAATTGTAAAGCATTTCAAGGAAAGTGGGGATATTTTACCCTTGTTTTATCAGCAGTTGGGCAGCAGAGACAGAAATGTATCAAGAAACAGTCCAAAGGCACAAGGTGAACCAGTATCAGAGACAGAAACCAAACTCAGAGACCTGAGTAGGGGAGAAAATAAAGCATAAAACCTGAGTAAAAAAATGCATAATTGTTGTAGAAACTCATTGGGAAAGATCCCCCAGTGTCTCCCATGGGAGAAGTTTGGGAGTTTGTTGTCAAATTTAGAGACACAAGACAGCTCAGCTCTACTGCAGCTGAACAGTTCTGTACTTGTATCAGATGTGGTAGGAAAAGGTCTTGTCCCTGGGCTACAGTAGGTTATGAGGATTTCCATTCAGTTTGAATGCTCCCAGTACTCAGCTACTACTCGCTGCTAGGGCTTTCACTCCAAATAAATAAATAAAAAAAATTAACACAAAAATATCTCTCTCTTTTTTTTTTTTTTTTTTTTTTCTCAGTATAAACCAGGAAAAGAGAAGAAATCTCAAAAAAATTTCATGGGAAGTAAAATATCCAGGGTGTTGTGTCTGGGAGGTGTAAACTCCCCAAAAGGTATTTCTTTCTCCAGACCATGTTACTTCTGTATGCTATTACTTCTATATCTTTCTGTCAGAGAAACATAGAATCAGTAGGACTGGGAGATGCAGCCAAGCACAGCCACCTGCAGATACTAGGAAAACCACAAAATATTTGCTGGAGCAACAGATGCCAATGTTTAGCTTGCTACAGCTATTGAGGAGAAACAGGAAAGGAAAAAACCATGAGGAAAGCTCCTGTGCTTAACTCACTGAAGGTTGGAGAGATTAAATTAAAAGATGGCTAAATAAAAATGCAAATCTGTGTTCATATGTCTTTTCTGGGAGGTATAAAATGTGCAGAATAAGCAGGAACATATAGATTGTTGTTTTCCCTTGACTCAAGCCACAGTAATATTTCTGGTCTCAGAAATCTTCACTCTCATTGAAAATGAGGTGTTCCTGACAGAAGTTTCACATTTTAGAAGTTTTCAGCCGGAGGGTCAGAGCTGCAGTGCGTATGAGTCAATAATGTGAAGTGAAACAATGTAAATAATTAAATCAATGGGTAAACTCCCACAGAATCTAGCTCCTTGTGGACCATGCCATAAGACTGTGAGAATACATCCAACAGAACTGAAATCCTGGGAGGAAAATGTGTTTAGGAAAATATGTTTCTACATTTCTTAATGTAAAAAGAGCTGTGGAAAGAATTCAACTATTTGTCACTGCAGTGCCCCTCATGCAGATGCAGTGATCCACCTCTCCAAGGGCCCAGGCTAGTAGCAAGGTGTGACATTTGTACAGGAGAGCAAATTGTTACTGGGGAGAAAAGGTATATTCCTTGATTGATTGGCATATTGAGAATAAACCCATCTCTTCTGACAATGAAGACTTTTTAATTCAGTTTTCAAGGTAAAAGGAAAAGAAAACGTTGGGCATGAGAAATACACTAGCAAGAATGAACAGATGGTACTGTAAATAGGAATAGGTCAGAGCTTTCTTCTTCTTGCTGAATTCTTCTCAAAGGTTTCATTAGATCAATGCCTAAAAAAGCTGAGCAAATTGTAAAGGCTGAATAAAAAGCAATATGGAGTCATTTGAGAAAAGTTAGATTATATTGTGACCACAGGAAATAAAACAAAATGTACTAGGAGTGTAAAAGTATTTCTGCCTGTCATGTAAAGAAATACATCTGCTTACCTTCTTTTTCGTCATTTGCCTTTTCCTGTTTTCCAGTTTAGTGGAATTAATTTGAGTTTAGGGGATCCCTTCAACTCCACTGTTTAGCCACAGCTTTTGGGGCATTCAAAATTGCTGGGTATTTTCTGGACAAGAACTATGAGCTGGGGGCTCCTTACCATTCAGCTTTATTAGGTAAAGAAATAAAACACAGATTTTAGTGATTTCCACAAGGCAACAGTGGAAGTCTGGAGCAAAACTGAGAAGGAAACCCATGTCTTCCCAGGCAGGATTCAGCACCACAACACATAGATCACTCTTTTGTCACTACCTCAGTGTTATCATAGAAACAGAATAGGAATTAAATTTTGACAGATAATCAATTATGTAAGCAAGGCAATCTGTCCTGGGGAAGGTATGTTTTAATCACCATTTTCCCCTCAGTCTTCCTCCAAAGCCTGCTGATTATGGTGTTGCAAATCAGGAGTTCAGATCTGGCAGAATAAAGCAGAAAAGGATACAAGTTCTTTAGTGTTATGACTTTAGTGCACTTCATTGAGGTTAAAAAAATGCAGTAATTGTCCTCTGCATAACTGAAAGGCTAAGGCTCATTGGAAATTCATGGGATGATTCCTGATTTCTAACTGCTTATGGCTTCTCAGTTCCTGGTATCCTGTTAAGGACAGGAGAAACACTGCTGCTGGTCACTCTTTTGAAATTATAATGAAAAAGTTAATTCTCTTGGAACTAATCAGATATTACACATCCTTCTACAATTATTCTATTGAACAAAAGTCTCTCTAAAGAAAAATTAATCTAACACCTCTAAATGATGCAGTCACATGTGTTTTCAATTGTCACAAATAAGAGATCTATTCACCCTCTTAGCATCAGTTTTTGCTGCATGGTTTTGTGGAAATAGTTCTCTTCAAAATTCATAAGATTTCTGTGTTCATTTAATTTCAGCTGTTCTGAGAAAAGATATTAGTACTTTGCCAAAGATATGGACCTCTTTGTTTGTAATGAGGACTGCCCAACAGTTGGATGAATTCAAAGGATCCCTGACTTTTTTAATTCAAGACTGAATAGCATTGTATCTTCTTTTGAATGCTGGAACTATAAAACCATCTGCCCGTACAGTTGTTCTAAATTTCCCATTATTTTAGGCTATACAGTATGTGTTTGCTATTTTAAATTACAGTGTTGCAATTCACATCCACGGGCATAAAAGATGGAAAGTGAAAAATCTTAATGCTTACTAAAGGCTGATGTGCTTGAGAGAGAGCAAGAAGCCTAACAAGTTGGCATTATGCCCTTGTCAATGATTTTTTTTACAGCAGGTGGGCTGAAACTTGTGCTTGCTGATGATAGATATATTAAATCATATGTCTAGAAGCCTTGACTCAACACCTCCCAGTTGTAAGGCTCTGCTGGCCCATCTTGTGGTTCCAACACACTGAGCAGAGTACTTGCACTGTGCTGTAATGCCTCCAAAGATGAAGGAGCTGCTCCAGGAATTCTCCTGGTGATGGACACCAGCGTAGGCATCTTGCAAATTGAGCCCCCAGAATTTTTCAGACTGACCAAAATAGTGCAACAACTGATATACATAGAAAAAGGCTGACATCCTGTGATGTTCCTGTTGACATATCCTTAAGGAAATCCCACTGCATTCATGAACTAGTGTAAAATGATCTAGGAAGGAAAGGAAATCCATATTTTAAGACAAACTCCTTGCTGGGAATCCTAGAAGTCCAGATCTGGTATAGTGATTCTCTCTGAGATTTCCAGCACAGGTGGTAGGCTACTGTGTTTTTCTTTCTCACTTCCATCCTACTTGAGATCCAAGGAAACAACTGACTACAACTATGCCACTTGTTGCTAAGAATTTTCCATAAATCAAGTGAATTAAAATTTCCTGCAGAAAAAGCCCGGTGGCCTACTTCAACTTTCGGTTATCCCTTCTCACAAATAGTGTTTTACGTCCACACAGGGCATTTAGCTTATAATGTAATAGCTATTACATCTTTTAAGGTGGAGCCTATGTTGTTCTATATGTATTTCCTAATTCTAACTGAAGAACGTTTATATGGCCTCTTTACATAATTGTCACCTAACTAACTTAAAAATTAAACCTAAAAATAGACAAGCAACTAAGAAGCCACTGCAGTTATCAGTATAAACTTTCTCAAAAAAAGATTATAACCACTTGCATCTCTGCATCATGCCACCACAGTCAATCAACAGTATGTTCTGTTTTAAATGCAAGAACTAAATGTCAGAACTCAACTGAAAATTGAGCATTGATGTTCTCTCCCATTGACCACAAAAGCATATTTGTCTCAGCGCTTTGACAGCCGAACAAGCAGGAATGCATGAATGATGCTTAGGATGGCACTTGTGAATATAGTACTTCCCAAAACCTGTTCAAGGACACATCATCCTTGGAACATGTAATTCCTAATTCTGTCAAGTTTGGTGTCTCCACAGGTTGTCTCTCAAGTCACTGTCATTTGTTTAACCTAATAATGCCTTGGGACAACTTCACAGGTTAACTGGAACATGAAGATGGTTTGGCTTTCTACCTCTCTGCACATTCACTTTCCTTCAGCTGCAGGTTTTTCCCATGTCACACCCTGCTTTCACACTTCTATGTCCACATCAAGCAGTGATCCAGACATACTGTGGAGCAGAATAGGACAGACCTGAGCTGGCATACAGTAAGCACTGCTCAGTTAAGCTGACCCTGTAAAACAAAATGTTTGAGAGCATTCTTGGCCTTCATCCTAGTCACCTCCACACTCCTGCAGCCGTGTCACACTTCCACTAGTGCTCTCACTTCTAGTTGCAAATTATCTGCCTGCACACACCCCTGCTCAGCCTCCCCCATCCTGCTTTGCTTGGAGGGTTCCTGGCTTCACCCATTGTTGTGCTCAGTGCAGAGGAGGGCAATGGCAAAAAATGGGGACCCAAGATTATGGCTGACAGCCATAACCTGACCCATTATTGTGGTTTAGGAATGGTATTCTCCAGTTTAGTCCCCCGCCCATCCTGCAGCAGGACAGAGAGGAGAATTGGAGGCACAAAAGGTAAAGATTGCTGGTTGAGATAAGAACAATTTACTGGAAATGGCAGTGAGATTAGAAAACAAACAGTAACAGCAACAGTATTAATAACAAAAGTGTGCAAAAGAGGGAGTGATTCACATGCAAAATGCTCACCCTGGGCCCCAAAGCCCAACCATCCAACCGAAGCCACCCCCAGAAGAGAGCCCTTCTCCTGAGCCATGATACCTCCTGGCTACTGCAAAAATTAACCCTGTCCCGGCCAGAACCAGGACACCCGTGTACACAAATTCATCAGCAGGGTCAGGAGTGCATGTGCTCACCAGGAGTGAGCAAATGTGCTCCATCCACTTTTCAGTCCAGAAAGGGCTGACACTCATCTCAGAGGTATCCGCAGCCCTTCTCCTTGGACTGGCTGTCTCAGAGTACAGCAGGGCGAAGGTGATCTGCATGGAGGAATAAAGAGGGAGCTAAGCCTATCAGCACAGCAAGGAACAGAATGGTTTGGGTTGGAAGAGATGTTAAAGATCATCTAGTTCCAACCCTCTTCCCATAGGCAGGGACATCTTCTACCAGACCAGGCTGCTCAAAGCCCCATCCTATCTGGACTAGGTTGGGCTATCCACAATTTCTCTGGGCAACCTGTTGCAGTGTCTCACTACCCTCACATTTCTTCCTAATATTTTGTCTAAATTTACCCTCTTTCAGCTTGACAGTATTGCCCCTTGTCCTATCACTACATGCCCTTGTGAAAAGTCCTTCTCCAGCTACCCTTTAGGTACTGGAAGGTTGATCTAAGGAATCACGAGTCTTCTCCATGATAAACAACCCCAACTCTCTCAGCCTGTCCTCCTAAGAGAAGTGCTCCAGCCTGCCGATCATCTTTGTGGCCCTCCTCTGGACCTGGTCCAGCAGGTTCATGTCCCTCTTGTGCTGGGAACCCCAGAGCTGGACACAGCACTCCAGGTGAGGTGAGAATGGAGCAGGTGAAGCATTTGGGTGAGATTTTGCACTCTAAATTCAGCCATAACTTCTCAAGTGCTCACACAGTACTTTGTCAGCTCACCTCTAGTTATCTGCTTCCCTCACCTCAGCCCTGCATTGAAAACGCAGACAGAGGTAAAAATGCCTTGCCTTAACTGTAGCCTTACAGTGTTCAAACAGACTGTCATTTTTCTTACAGCAGACAAGTGAAAATGACAAGCCTTATGCTTGTTGTAAAAAATAGTATGCCATAAAATGTTATTAAATGCATCTCCACCCAAATACCATTTCATCTAAGTCTCCCTCTCCTCAAAAGAAACTGAGCTAGTTTACTGGAAAGTGATAAAAAAGCACGTTTTTTGCTCAGTAAAAATTATAGGTAATCTCTGCAATTTTTTGTTAAGACTAGTCTCCGTGTACTATGCTTGCAATCTGTCATTTTTACCCTGTAACTATCCCAGCTATCTGCTAAAGATGCAGAAAAATTCCCTTTACACAGACAGAAAAGAGCTACTTTTCACAGTCCCGGTCCTGCTTCACTCTCAGCATGGGACAAGAAGGGGAATATCATCCTGATGATGGAATTCAGGCAATCTGCTGCCAACTTCTGCATCAGCCTTTCAACAAGGCTGGTCCTTTGGGCAAAGGGGACCTGCTCTTACTGTACTTTCCAATTTGCTCCTGTGGCCTGCAAGGACACAGACTAACCCACAGCACTGCCTGCAAGCCATGTAGGGCAAACCATGGGGTGCTTTATACTGTCTATCCTGCAATCTGGTATATGATAAGGTGGGAATGGAGAGAGGAAGGAGCCCACTGACACCAGGGTGCAGCTGTGACAAAATGCACTGCCCCATGTGCTCACTAACGCAGTCTTGCTGACCTGTGGGCGGTCAGGAATTAGGATGTGGCCTTCTGCCTCATTTTCTGATCTGTAGCTAACAGTCTAGTAAAGGAGATTCTGCTCTTCCTGCTGGTGCTGCTGGAAATAAAGCATTTATTGGAAAGTAGACTTACATCATATAGTTAAAAGCATGTGTTTTTCAGGGTTTTTTACAACACAAAGGCATAGCACCTCTTCAATCTGCAAACATAAAACAGAATTACTTTATGGTCTCTATTATTAAGACTTTCCTATAACAAAACCTTGTGAATCAGGAGGAAGGAACATGACTACGCTTTGTACGGAAGCTACCCATACTGGATACAAGCATAGCACCTACAAGGCCCTCCAGATCGTGTCCCTTCATGCACTGGAGTCAGCCTAACATGCAGGAAATCTCGGAATGAAAATCTCTCCTAAGATGATCCAAATCTTGTGATAAAATGTGCATCAAAAATCCAGAGGGAATTACATAATCTCACTAAAATTTCTTAATAAATGCTATGTATTTCAATATTCATCTCCTTCCAAGAAAGATATAAAGTCATTCTGCCATCTCCCATCATTCGCTAGGACTTTTACCTTTATATTTATGGCAGATTGAAATGGTTGAAAAATTAATCTGGCAACAAATTTTGCTTTCATAATAATAAAATTATATTCCAAACAAGTTAGGAAAACAGGAAATGTGCATGGGGGAGGAGGGGGGTGTCCGTACATCAGTGTTTTCTGACTTGAGGGGTGTTATATTACTATTGGGGGGTTTTGTCCAGTGACAACACAGTAAACAAAATCCATGAAGCACAGGTGAAAATATCTGTAGCTGGGACTAGAATTGTGGTGTCAGATAAACGGTGCTGACTAACAAAAAGATGAATTGTCATGTGACATTCAGAGAAACATTTTTGCTTATTTCTTTTCTAGAAATATATGAATGCAGATCTCTATTTCACCTATGTGAAAGGCAGAAAAAAATTCCACTCTATTTCTAGACTAACAAGTGCCTTGTCCTTTCACTTTTGGTGCCATCTTCTTTCCATTGGGCTCTGCTTCTTTGAAGTATCTCTTTTTTAACCAGATGGACAAACACATTTTTCCTGGTTAAGGAGCTCATGTGAAAAATAAAAGAATGCCCACTGGTTTTAAGCTCAGCAAATGAGGTATCCATGGTTTTATTTTCTGGGCGTTCTATATATGCTGACACAAAGTCAACTCTTGTAGAATATAAGTTATTCATGAGGACAGTCTCATTTGCCCTAAACAATGTTCTGCTTTTAATTACATTGCCACAGAACAGTTAAACAACTCTCAGGAGTCTGAAAATCTAAAAAAAATAATTACTTAGCTTAGACAGGACTTCTGTTTACTGCAAGGTTGTATTTAAACTATATATTTCTATGTACAGATATGTATGTAGTTAAAAGATACAGATAATAGCTCTGGTAGGGGTGCAGCTTCTTGTTTGGTGTTGCATCAAAGATGCCTCTATGACTCCTTCTTGGAAAACAGAAATACAGGAACATAGTACAGCTGAACAAAAAATCCTCAAAACGTAGACCTTGCTCCTTCCCATGAATTTCAATCCCAAATCCTATTCACTTGGGCCATAGAAGCCCCACTGCTATAAAAAGTGCTCAAATCTTTTGCTTCACTTTGTGTCAGTTTATTTTCTCCCAGATCTCTACTTAGATATGTAAATTTTGTACTTTCATGATCCTTCCTGGATGTACCTGTATAATGTAGCACAGGTGTTTGCCCTGTGCTCCATAGTCCTGTTTCCCTGATAATGCACGTATGTTAGAGCCGTGATTGCCTAGGAAATTAAAACACACAAAAGAGGGGTGAGATGTGCACACAAATATCATATACCCAAAGCTCGTACCTGAATTAATGAGCTGGAAAGTGTTCCTGGGTGGTACATGGGCTTGCTCTTTCCACAAGTTTCACAGATATTTAGGAGAACAAGGAAAAATAAACAACAATTTAGTAGGCAAAGCTTTTTTAACCTCTATGGGACTGTGATGTTGTTTAGGGTACATTAAGCCTGACAGTGAAAAATCTGGTCCCTGTAATTGTAAATATGTAAACTGTAAAAGATACAACTTAAATCCCTCAGCTAAGTGCTGTGACCTAAGTCTTACCCGAATATTTTAATGACAATAGTCTTGTTCATTCAGAATAGTAATGTAACACATGGTAAATTAAAACAAATGCAAGACTGAGCTGTTGGAGTCTTAAACACCCATCAAAAGCCTTTCTAAGAAAAGTTTATTTTCTTCACACAAATTTATAATGCAAGAGGAAAAACAGACTGACTTACTAGATACAAATTTAAAACCTGACATTGAAATTGCCTTTAGGTTTTGTTCCTGGTGCATCAGCTCTGCAGTAGAACCAACTCTGCAAAGCTGTTTTCTGGTTAGAACCTGCCAGGATGAAATTAAGTTACTTTTCATAAACATGGTACCCAGAAACTTCACACAAGGCCTGACTTTTACTCCTAAAACATTCTGAGTTTTAAAAGACTTATTTTTAAATCATGTTTTTAAATACATTGCTTCACAAGCATTTCATTCATTATAATATAAAAGAATAAATAATACATTACAAAAAATACTTTGCTAAAGAGCACAACTGTGCTAAACTTTGCAAACAAAATGTTTACATGGGATTCTAATTCAGTCCTCAGAGATTTAGCTGTCTGGTTCTTCCAGTCAGTGTTGAACAGAGAAGAAGAAATTGAATGGTTCTAGTATTCTACTTTTAGCCTCCAAATAGTATTTTCTTACTCCACTGACATTCAGATGACTGAGATTACTTATTATGCTATAGGTGTGTTATTTACTTTAAAATGCAATTTTCAGCCCGTATCTCTTTATTTTTTAACTTGTTTGCACTACAACAGTGTCAGATATTCTCACAACTAGCAGCTTCCTGCAGCCTGAGTATCTCATGTACTAGAAAAAGAATGTGCCCAACTGAAAATTATGCTTTGTATTTCATATAAAGCTGTTGTAATTACACATAAGCAAAGACATATTTTACTAATAACTATTCTACATTTTCGTATCCTGTGAAATACCAGCATATAGCACTTTCCCAATGGAAAGCTAGGGAAGTAATGCTTATCCTGATAAATTCCTGCCTCAGAAGACTAATGTTTATCATGGCTAAGTGATAAATAAGCACACTAAACTCACTCTGCAATAAAAGGTAGCTTCTAAATCACAAAAGATGTGAAAATCACCTTTGTGAAATGAAAGAAGAAAATGTCCAGGTACTAAAGTGCAGGTACTAAATAATAAAACCATCATGACTCTCTTAATAAGTAACAGAGTCTGAAATTTTAATCTCTAGGTCACCTACTCAAATCCAGCTAAATTCAATAATAAAAGGTTATTGCTATTTAATGACAGCTTCCTGAACAAGAAAAAAGAATGCATCTAAAAGTAGCCTTAAAGGAAGCCCAAGGACAGAGGGAGTCCTTCAATTGCAAATCCGCTGATTTAAAAGAAGACTCTTGTGTTAATGCCAGCCAAAACAGGTCACTATTTTTCCCTGCCCTAATGGAAAAACTACTACCATGTTATATGTGAGTAAGCTGGGAGGTTTTCTCTTGGAGCATGTTAAACTATCTCTGTTCTTCCCAGTGATGCATCATAAGGAAGGAGATTCCCTGTTACAGCGGGGATTACTGTAACGTGCATATATATCAAACCAGGAGTCCTGTGGAAAAGAAATATCTATGGACGGATTCTTGGTAGATGTTTCAGAGTTGTTTATTTCTCCAGCCGCATGGCCGGGGCTCTGCTGAGGAACTGTTACAGTCACCGGGACCGAGGGTCCTTGCCCGCGCAGGGAAACACAAACCAACCAATGGGGAATGAGGCTGACCAGGGGCAGGGAAACCCTGTGTCTCCCCTCAGGGCCCCTCTCCCAGGGCTCCATGGCGGGGGGAGGAGACACCAACAATTCACCCGTTTTATTCTAATAAAAGGAGAATGAAAACAACTGGATAAACATAACAAGAACAGTTTTAAAATAATACAAGCCACCCTCCTGAGCCTTTAAAGGTCCAAACAGATTCTCTGGAACATCTTAAGGCTGACAGAAGGGAGACAGGACTCTCCGGGCATGCTTTGTGGGGAAACTGAGGCAGGAGAGGGTTTAATTTCTTCCCTCCCCCTTTTCATCCCCCCCTCGGCATCGGAGAGGAATTGTAGGGAAAGGGAATTGTATAGGGAAGCCGTGGGGTGAAAAACGGATTAGGAATAAACTGGGGATGGGGTAAACTTAGGAAGGGGTTCATATTGGGTATAGGGTAAAAGGGGAAAGTAGGTTGTGGGTAGGGAAGCTGCTGGGATGGATATTGTTTATAATTTTGTGCATAACGGCTGCCTTTGACTGGAATACCTCCAGGCCCAGTAACATTTGCTGCTTGTAAACCCTTCTTTCCTTGCACTATATCAAATTGTACAACTTCCCCATCTCCTACGCTTTGCAGGTAATTTTTAGGGTTATTCCTTTTAATGGCAGTTCTATGGATGAATAAATCTTGCCCTGTATCATCTCGTGTTATAAATCCATAGTTGTTTTTTACATTGTACCATTTCACAGTTCCTATGATTTTCGTTGCTAGAACGTCTCCTATCACGTGCTTGCGTGTTCGTCGTGGGTGCCGGTCCCACGTGGCCGCCGCCTTGCTGACTCCGACGTCTTGGCCAGGCCCCTGCGTTGCGGCTGCTCCGTGCCCTCTGAGGGGCACTGCTCCGGCGCGTGTCTGGGCTCTGCGCGGCCTCATTTCAGCTCGGCGCTGCGCTGCGCGGCTTCTCGTGTCACTGTGGAAACTGCCGCTTCTCCCTCCACAGGGCTCTCCAAGCCGTGTGCTCAGAGCGGGCTTCCACGCCGATGCCCAGTTCCTGGCTGCTCGTGGCCCACGGCACCCGCGGCGCCTGCGGTGTCGCTCCCTCACTCGCGGCCGGGTGGCCGGGGACCCCGAGACAGGGATGGGGTCTGCGATAAGGCGTGGGCTCCTGAGGGGGCCGGGCGCATCCAGCGCAGGCACCTCTGCTGGCACGGCTGCAGTCACGTGCCCCTGGGATGGCGGCCGCGTGGTCTCGGCCACGGGATTAGTATGATCCTCCGCTTTAGGGGTAATGGGACCATACAAATGTTCCTCAAGAGCTTCACTGATTACAAGGGATGCACGGAGAGCTTCCTGTCGCTAGTCCATGTTCTGTTTGATCCCTTACCTTATCCCAGATCTCATACCAAAAACACCCATGACTAGTTCCAGGAGGTTCAATATAAAAAAGTAAGTCTCAAGAAATATAGAAGAAATTTTTGAAAAGCCAGTAAAAAAATTGTTCTAGATCTCCTGGTTCCAATACTTTCTTGTTTTGTTGTTCAAGGATTCCTTTAACTTCTAGATACATTTCTTTCTGTGGCTCAGATAGCTACATTTCCCACGATTCTTCCATAGTCCAGAGAGAATATCCAAACCAAGGTGAGAAGAGAGAGATCTGGAGTGGTTTTTACTCACGAATTTTCTGTCTTTAGGGATCGGTGTCTTGCCAGCAATTCTCTACCATTTGTTACAGCAGGGATTACCGTAACACACCTATATCAAACCAGGAGTCCCGTGAAAAAGAAATATCTATGGACGGATTCTTGGTAGATGTTTCAGAGTTGTTTATTTCCCCAGCCGCCTGGCCGGAGCTCTGCTGAGGAACTGTTACAGTCACCGGGACCGAGGGTCCTTGCCCACACAGGGGAACACAAACCAACCAATGGGGAACGAGGCTGACCAGGGGCAGGGAAACCCCGTGCCTCCCCTCAGGGCCCCTCTCCCAGGGCTACATGGCAGGGGGAGGCGACCCCAACAATTCCCCACATACAAAACTTCTGTCTGCCTGAGCCACTGCTCAGGGGGGGCTTTACATGGAGATGCCTTTTATGAGAGAAAAATAATTTTGTGAGGGTACTATAACAAGTAGTGGCTTAAGGGAAAAGGAAAACCTCCAAGGTACTGGGGGACTGACACTATCCTTGCTTACATCAGTTTAAAACCAGCTGAACAGCGCAGGCTATCAGTGCCCAGCATGAACTTTCCAGAGTGCATGGGCACTGCCAGACCAGGCTGTGGATACTGTATTACCTGTTGTTGGGATTTTAGGAGCTCTCCTGGTTTTTTTTTCCCTGTTAAAAGAATTTTCCCCATACGTTTTGCTAGGGGGACAAATTGCTGGGTACTTAAGGAAAACAAAGACCTAGCAATTGTGGGAGAGGTGCATCTGGCTACTCTTTTGTTTCACCTGGATGTGCAGACAGTCGCCCCCCAGCGTTTGGACAGAGAGGGTTGGCTGCTTTCTTCAGCTGCTTTTCCTTCTGCCAGAGAAACTCTGGGATCCAAAGCCCACCTTCCTGCCCTGCTGGGAGCCAGGCCGTGCTCACCCTGCCCCGCCATTGCTTCGAGCCTTCGCTACATCGTAGCCGTGCTCACGCTGCCTGCCCAGACCTCCAGGGGGCTCCCACCTCAGCTCCGCAGTTTGGATACATCTCGTCTGCCACCCGGGATTTGTGCCTGTCCCTGCCTGCTGCTCCCGAGGGTCCAGCCGGACACTGGGATCGGCTGCCCAGGGGTTTGTGAAGCCTTTGTTCCATCCCTTCCCGGGATCCCAGGGCGCCATTGCCGCGTGCTCCCAGAGCTCGCTCCGGAGCGCCCCCTGCAGCCGCGGGGGAACCATCGCACCTGCCCTGCTCACCGGGAGCCGCCAGCGCCCCTGCCGGCTGCGAGCGGAACTGCACCTGAGGGGAAAGGGCCTGACAGCCGAGAAGGCTGGGACTGGGTTTGGGATTGTTTGCTGGTACTGCCATGGTTATTGCTGTTTGTTTGACTGGTTATACACATATAGATACATAATAGTAAAGAACTGTTACTTCTATTTCCCACATCTTTGCCTAAAAGCCCCTTGATTTCAAAATTATAGTAACTCAGAGGGAAGGGGGTTGCATCTGCCATTCCAAGGGAGGCTTCTGCCTTCCTTAGCAGACACCTGTCTTTCAAACCAAGACACCTGTTCACAGGATAAAAAATTCCTTGCAAAGCTGAAAGGCAAAGGATGGTCAGGACTGAAGGATCCATCCACAGTAAGGGATGGATGCAAATCATTGGGTTTAGAAAAAGATCATTTATCAGCACTACAGTCAAGAAAACTAATAATGAACTGCAGCTCAGTACATCTCACCACCGCTTTTGAGCTGTGTGACAGGAACCTTTCAGAGTGCAATTCAGTTCTTTTTCATTAATGCAGTGACTGGAAACTGCATACATGTCCTAATGTTTTACTCAGTGCTTCTGAGAGGACTGTAGGAGAGAAAAGCCTGTTTTCACTAATAGTTCATGCTTTATGAGCAAGGATACAGAGCTACAAGCACACACTGCTGTCAGGCAAGAGTCATCTTCCTCTTGATATTATATACCAGTTAATTCACTTGCCTGCTTCCCCATCTGATTCAAAAAATAAAATCTCCAGAGCTTTCCTACATCTCTGGAAGAAACTACTGGTGCTTGTCTGCTACTCCTGGGCAATGATTCTATGATTACTCTATAAGCTCCAGGAATTTTCTCTGTTGCAGATGGAGAGAGATCATCTCTTCCAGAAAAGATTCAGAACAAAAGCTCAAAGCAGCTATAATTTATTAAATCTGAAAGGGCTTACCTTTTTCCACTGACTACACAGGAGTCCATGGAAATGACACCAGAGTAAGGGTAGCCTTCCTCCGGAGTTCACCCTTTCCCCTTATTTTTGTCTATCTTTACAGGGACTTTACTTGACTTCAATCTATCTTGTTTTGTAGGTGTTTTCTGTAATATTTATTAGTAAAAAATTATGCTTACGTATATTTTTTAACATATACTGGACTTACTGGACTATTTAGTGTCTTAACCTAATTTATGGGCAAGAAGAATGACAAATGACAACAGAAGAAAAAAGCATCAGCTGATTCTAATGTCCATATTAAAAACTATAATATCACCTTAGAGACAAATTTTTCTAAGACATCAAGACCATTTATGGAATCAGGAGTTCTATACCAATACTTTATATCTAATATTAAAATAGCTAGAACCTATCGTAGATTATGGACTACTGTAGAATACTTTCTGATACCTTGATTTGACTGCATCCAACACTGGTTTCTTGTAATCATTTTAGTCTAACAAGGAAAACAATTAAGGTAAAAGAAAGAGGGGAGCAGTGGTCTTGACTACCCACATACCTGGGTATATGTGCAAGGAACAACCTGGAGATTTAGTGGGATGACAGGACATGGTTAAAAACACCCAGAAGGGGGTTAAGCATAAACTTTCCTCTTCGTGGTTTGTTTCTTCACTTATCAACATTATTTCAGTCCTATATTGCACTACATTCTGAAAATTCATCTTCACAAGGCCCAAGCAGAGCCATATCCCTCTGACTCATGCTTGAGAATAAGAGAAACTGAAATACATTTTAACAGTCTACAGAGCACTAGAGGTCGACCTCAAGATCCCTTTTTATTACCATAATAAACCTAAGTATAATTGATTGCAGGATTAGGTTTATGTTTACAAACACCTGAGTTCTGCACTTAGGAAAGTAGAAAAAAAGAAAAAAAAAAAAAAAAGAAAGCAGCAAGAATAAGTGGTTTGTGTTGGAAGGGAACTTAAAGATCACCTAGTTCCAACCCATCTGCCATGGGCAGGGACACCTTCATGTAGACCAGGATGTTCAAAGTTCCATCCACCTGGCACAACTGCAGCTGGAGAGCAGTGTGAGCATGTGCGAGAGGAAGAGCTCTGCAGACATCAAACTCAGTGAAGAAGGAGATGCTGCAGACTCTGGAGCAGAGATTCCCCTGCAGCCCCTGGTGCAGACCATGGTGAGGCAGCTGTGCCCTTGCAGTCCGTGGAGGCCCATGGTGGAGCAAAGATCCACCTGCAGCCCCTGAGGGACCCCATCCTGGAACAGGTGAATGCTCAAAGGAGGCAGTGACCCCATGGGAAACCCACACTAGAGGAGAGTCCTGGCAGGACCAACGGGCCTGTGGAGAGGAGCGCCTGTGCTGGAGAAGGCTTCTGGCAGGACTTGTGATTCCACAGGGCACCCAGGCTGGAGAAGTCTGTACCTGAAGGACTGCACTCCATGGAAGGGACACATGCTGGAGCAGTTTGTGAGGAACTGCATCCTGTGGGAAATAACCACATTGGAGAAATTCACAGAAGACTGTCTCCCATGAGAGGGACTCAACACTCAGCCAGGGAAAGTGTGTGAGGAGTCCTTCCACTGAGGAGAAAGGGACATGAGGAATAACATGTGGTGAACTGACTGCAACCTTCCTTCTCCATCCTGAACCACTGTAGGGGAGTAGACAAAATTCAGGAGAAAAGTTGGGCCCAAGAAAAGAGGAGGGATGGGGGGAAGATGTTTTTAAGATTTGGTTTTATTTCTCGTTATGCTACTCTGATGATTAAAATTGATTTCCCCAGTTTGGGTCTGTTTAACCCATGATGGTAACTGGTGAGTGATCTCTCCCAGTTTTAATCTCAACTCAGAAGACTTTCATTATATTCTTTCTCCCCTGTCCAGACAAAGAGAACAGTGATAGAACAGCTTTGGTGGGTACCTAGCATCCAGAGAGGGTCACTCCAAAACAATGTATGATTTTATTACTATTGTAGAAATATCTGAGTATTTTTAATTTTAAAGCTGGTTACTTCCCAGATTCCCAAATGCTTAGACTCTCTTCACTCTATTTCTCCATCTCAATGACAAGCAGCTCAGATTAAATCTCCACAGCTAAAAATTGAAGGAGTAAAGGATAAGGAGCACTAGACAGGCCTGACACAGGACACAACTCAGCAACTTCTATTTATGGATCCACTTTCCAAAACCACCCATCCTGTTTTGGGAAGGACAGTAGAGTAACTCACTTTATGTTAATGTGTTAACCTAAAGCAGCACATTCACATTTCCTTGTTCTTAGTAGTATGTCTGCCTTACTTATGTGTCGAGGCATTCATCTCAGTATTTAATTCCCTGCATTAACCATTCACAAGCCACGGACCAGCGTGGTAGAGACAGCACTGCCCTTGTGGCTCAACCTCCAGCAATGCTTATAAACAGATTCAGCTGCAGGGAACTACTCTGCTCCTGCGCAGAATTTGTTAGTCAAGGGTTCAGAGCACACAACTGACACTCCATCACATTGATTATTTCTACATCCCAGTAAGAAATCCAATTGACTAAATAGGATGATACTAGGCAGAGTCTAACAGCAGTAACAGTCACAAAACTGGCTCTAAGAAAGACCAAACCCATAATTTTGAAAGGTTTACACCATTTCTGCATTTTCCCTGGTTACTGTGCACCATCCTGGTCAAATCTGGATGATCACAGGTCAGTAAGGCTGAGAAATGCTGGTGTGTAGAGGATGTGAGGGATAGCTGGCTCAGGTCTCCTTCTTGCCTCTAGCTAGTGCAAGAGACAGCTATAAAGACATCCTGTCCAGCTATGGGTTGTGACTCTAGCTGACATTAAATAATGTGACGACATCTGGTTTCCTGACATGGTGCCTCAGGGATAGATTTTTGTTCCCAAAAGCCTGCTTTATAGTTATTCCCTCCTTTCCTTCCACACAAACAAGGAGTTCCTAAGAAGTTCTCTCTTCTGTCATTTTTCCAGCAGTCCATATTCCATGATGGTCCATATTCCATGAAATAATATTGGATTCCATTCCAATATGGTCCATATTCCATGAACAAATCACTGTATTTGTGTTATCAATCTTGAATTATGGTTTGTCAGGCCTTAGTTTCTCCTCACAGAAGAAAATTACTGGACCAATGACCCTTGCAGAATATACCAGTGGGGCCATCTCCAGGCTAGGAAGAGATGTTTTCTTCTGTGCAGGTTACAAAAGGATGGGATAGTGCGCATTGTCCTTCAGGACAACTGGATATAGGGACACACTGTAGGCAAGCCTGTAGCCTGAGAGTCTGGCACCAGCTCATGTTCCTAATCTCCCAATTTTGTGGTGAGATGCTGATGGGCAATGACTTAAATAAAGCTACTGCCTGTCTGTGAGACCAGAGGATAGCTACATGTGGCACAAACACATCACTGATGGAGTGAGGAGCCAGAGGTGCAAAAAGACCTTGATGGTAAAAGTGTGGTTGCTGAGGTGCCTTGTGGAGGCCCCTCTGCAGCCCCAGTAGGTGTCTTAATAGGACAGGACTGGTGAGTGGACAAGCCAGCATGGGCTTTCCCCACTGCAACAGCCCTTTTCAGAAACAGAACAAAACAGCCTACTGCTGGTCATTCTGAGGAAAACACTTGACTATTAATTTTTCTGTGCACCTGAGTTCAGCACTATCAAATGCCACTATGAACCAAAACAGAGGAGTAAATTTGGGGCAACACAAGACTGAAAACCTTTCTTTGAAGAGATATGGCAAGACTGTAGTAAAAGCATGACAGCAAACCACCTCTGATAAAGATTTTTAAAGACCACTCTGTCTGTTTTTTCAAAACCACTCTGTTCCAGCTCTCACAGAGGCATAGGATAGGTCATGCCAGCCCAAACCATTAGAGAAACATGACTTTACCCTGCTGCTAGCTAGGATGGATTTATTCTTTCTTCCACTGCAACTAGAGAGAGGAATAAATTACTTGCAGCTGCTTAAATGCTATGTGGTAAACTTTGTTTTCCATCAGGAAATACTCCTCACTAGTAAAGACAAATTTTCTAATTTTAAAGATCTGTTTTTCAGGGCAGTTTGCAAATTAATATCTTCCTAATATAGGTCAACAATAAGGTGTATGCCCATGAAAATAAAATACCTCTCTGCTAACCTGTGGGGGAAAAAGGTGGAACAAGGTAAACCTGTATTAAATAGGTGATTCTAGGAGAATGACAACCTTACCCAGATGCCTCATTCTTCTCTGTCTGGAATTTGTCCTCTGTGTTCATGTACATATGTTAACAATTACCTAATTTTGCTGTCTCTCATGTGTTGATTTGAATATATAAGGGGAAAGAAGAGCCAAATTATTTTCATTTAAGCAAATTAGCTAGTGTCAATGATGAGCTAAAAATAAGGAACAGACCATGCCTATTTTTTAAATGTAGCCAGTCACCAGTTAACTTGAGAAAATAGCAGATATTACCTCTGTAATATAGTGTTTAGATACTATATCTACCTCTTATGGTAGATATAGTACCTAAATATATTGTCGTTCATCCACTGTTAGATTGTCACTTTCCACATTTGCAACTGTGCCAAAGGCAGGTTCCGACCCTGCTGGCAGGGACATTAAAGGAACAGACTGTATAGAAGAGAACTAGAGAAACATGCAGAGGCATGAAACTACTAAAATCTTAGAAGACCTTGTACCACTTGTCCCCACTTTGTAGATTTGACTCACAAAAATTTACCCTTTTCTCAAGAAAATACTTGGCATGCATGGAGACCTTCATGCCACAGATACCAGTCTGAAACTCAAAAATACATTCTTCAGCCTTCTGCATCTTCTTTGAGAGAGAAGGATTTCCTTCAGAAACATTTGCTTTTGACTCAGTAATTATCTTCCCTTTTCATCCTTAAATATTTTCCTGAGTCTCATCTTAAATTGAAATCTGCCTGTCTAAAAGCTACTTCAGTCTTGTCATTCTTGTGTTTGGGATCTCGTACTGCCTGGTGCTTTTGAGGGACATAATGCACTCAAAGATGCCCTGTATTCAGCAAAGCATTATACTCTGCAAGTTCAGGGTTGCAGCAATGAACCAGAGCATCAGATGACATTAAAGCACTACAGCTGTCAATAAAGCAGAAGGCTCAGGGACAGTTGGACACATGTCGGGGAGAAAGGAGACCTGTGCTTCAGGAAGACAGCCAAAAAAGTGAAATGAACTAGAGCCAGCCTAGGATAGATTGTCAGTGGTATACTACAAGTCTTTGGATAAGAAAATGAGCATTGAAAATGAGGAAGAATTTAATTTCTAAGGAAAACAAAGCAAAACTTTGCACCCCAAAACAGTATTTTACCTAAAGATATCAAAGTGAACTCCATACATTAGGTCTCACTGTGAAATAGATTAGCTCTTACTTTACAGCTGAGGAAACTAAGGTTCACCATCACACAGACAAAAAATGGCAAAAATATTTTTCTTATCTAGGTTTTCAGTAAGATATTGGTCTAGCCAAACAGCAAGAGCAAAGGTCAGATTAGCACTGATTTTACTGCCCAAGCAGTAAATCAAACAAAAGTATTTTAGCAGGATAAAGGATCAGTTTTGAACTGAGGCTGAAACTTCTGGATTTAATTTAGGGAAGATAAAAAATTCACAACTGTGTAAGATCTGAGCAGTCCCGTGTGCGCTGCGTGCACAGGCACCATCTGCCAATTTGCAGCTGACACCCATTACTTGGGGAGGGATTTTGCAAAGCAAAAATTCACACAGCCCATCAGGCGGTAGCTGGACACTTCTGACGAAATATCAGTATGTGTCAAGGTGAGCCAGAACACACATGGTACAGACAGGAAAGCAAAAAAAGATTAACCCTTTGTCACCAAAAGGCTTCTGTTGCTTGGAGTAAGAGAATCCACCAAGGGCTGATGGAACTGGCCGCACTTTTAAGCAAAAGTCTGTGAAAACAAAACTGCATCCTAATTAGAACCATTGGGAAAAAGTGTACCACTGTATTCCAGATGATGAAGCCAGTAAGCAGTGGAGTATTTTCAACAGGAAAGATTAACTTAAAAAAATCTAAATACATAAACTCTACGGCTTATAACCCCCAAGCCATAACAAATTTACAGAAAGAGAAAGAACTTTTAAAATAGAATCAAAAACTAAGTATATTCATAGTAATTCTGCAGTCAAACAGGGCACAGTCAGTAAACCATATCTGTACTTGTTCTATTATATGTGCTATTGAGCAGAATTAACTCATCTGGTTAGGGAAATACCTTGGGAAGAGAGGCACAAGGACACCACTTCAACTATTACATGAGGGCAATTTACATAATCCATGTGTCATCACACATGGTCAGAGTGAAAAAAGCTCAGGAACATTGGTTTTATGAAATAGTAAGAGAGCCATTGAAAAGGGAATGAAAATTTTGTACAAATTAAGCACAGCTAATATAGAGAAATAAATAATTTACTGTGTCCTTTGTTGTTAGGATCTCTTGTTAATACTTTTAGTCATCTATTATAGCATATTTTTACTCCTTAGAAGGTTTATCAGGTTGGATATCTCTGCTCTAACCACTTTTCCTTGAGGCTACACACTAACAGAGCCAGATCTGTTTTGCAGCCAAGATGTCTGGTTATTCCAATCATGTGGCTGCTTAACAGCTGTTGAATGGCTACAAACACCAGCTCCAATGGCCAGTTCTTGTTTTCTGCCAACACATCTCCCCTCTGGTTCAGAAAAATGAAACCACCTTGGAAAGGACAGTAAGTCTGTTTTCTAGGGACCCTCTTAAAAAATTTTGCTGTGTTGTCTTGATTTAATCTTGTCAGAATCTACTAAAGCCATACCTGCAAATGTGATATACAAACTTAATGGCAGTGAAAAAAGAGCTCCTGGGAGTTCCTTTAGTTGCTACAGTCATGGTGCTGGCACAAGGTATTTTAGTGATATTGGAGATAATTATTTCCAAAGGAAACCACAGCAGTGAACCGCTTTAAGTCACTCATGGTCCACTGAGCTCTGTCCCTTAAATATATGCCCAATCTGGTGGCCTTTTAACTTTCCTGGCAATTGTGGGTCCAAAATAGGAGGCAGGAAGAAAAAGAACAGCAGTCTCACTCTAGGTAACAGCAGTCTCTTCACTTCTGAGGAACAAGTGAAGAGAATGAGTACCTGTCGTGACTTTTAATCTCTTAAACATCTAAGAGCCAGATGGAATTTCATGGGATGTCCCCAAACAACTTCATCCTTAATTGCTATGCAAATAATTACATGAGATTTTGATTCTTAAATGCTAAAATATCATAAGGTCTAGCTTCCATTTCTTAGCTTCATGGCTAAAATCTTCTTCAGTGATGTGAGCATTGATAAACTTCTGGAAAGAGATATGAAGTTTGTAGTTCTTTTCCTTTCCATTATTTTTGTTTACCTCTATATTTCTCTCTCTTGCACATTGAAAACCAAATAATGTTTGCTTGCTTCAAGGGAGTGCAGAAGTCTCTGACTAAAACAATTATAAAATGATAAAAAGCAAGAACATAACTGAGATACTCTCAAAGATGCCATCTGAGGCTGAGTATGACATACCTCATGTTACTACTGAATACAATACTGCAAGCAGTCACAGTTCAAATTCTAGATTCAGGTTTCTTGCAATGTTGAAGACAATTATTTTAATCTTTCATGTTTTAATAGAACATGAGTCAAATATTTTCTTCAGACAGCGTTTGTTCCAGTTCATTTTCTTTGCCTTCTGAAATCTTGGGGAGGAGAGAAAGGGCAGAGCTTTTCTGCCCTTAGCTGGATGTTTCTCTGAGTGCTTCCAGTGAAGCCTCCCAAAAAACACTGAAAGCTGCATACACTACAGAGATTTCATTTGGAGAAATGAACGATCCTCTCCCTCAGGTAGGGATGGAAGATATTTCCAATGATACTGGTAGAAAAGAGACCTCTTGTAGAATTGACAGCCATGCCAGCAAAGACTTGAAAAAGTGTTTAAGGTTTGTGAGCCTACAGCTTCATATTCCTGATACATTTAGTTCTACAGTATTTAAAAAGTTTGGTTGTTAGCCACATTCATCACATTTGTTAGGCTAGAGGAAATGTTTGAGAAAGGATGCAAAAATATTTTATTTTCTTTCTTCTGTTTTTCATCCTCAGATAGGAGACCAATCTTCAACACCCATCTCACTGGGCAGGAGATAATCTGGTGTCTTCCATCTCTCTGACTAGTGCCCTAGCTCTGAGGCTGTGGGGAGTGAAGCATTCTTACTTCAGGGTTGTTAAGCAACACTCAGTGGAAAACTTTTCTCCTCTTTGCCTTCAAAGTCCTGCACTCCTCTCTGAGTCATAGCACTACTTCAAAAGGAATGGTGGTGGGGGATGAACATGTTCTACTGCAAAAGAGGATAATTTGAATCCCCCAAGAGTACAAAACATGTCAAACACAGATCTCTAACTTCCTGAGCAAGTGCTCTAACCACAGGACTCCTAAATAAGTGGTCAACACTTCTCTCTTCTGAGCTCTTAAAGAAAAGCATCAGGAGGTCCTGTATTCTCAAAACACTGAAGATTGAACAAAGTTTTTGTGGCTGTGAATCACACTTTCCTCATAGACTGAATTGAGAACTGCAGCCAGCTGCCAAAATCAGAGCGATAGAGAGCATTTCATACACATCTGGTCCTCAAATGGTCGAAGTCTCCTTCCAAGACAGCACATTGGGTGTTATGAATCCAGCTTGTGTGCTCTGGGAACCCTAAGTTTTTGTTACATTACTTAATCTATGAAGACCTGGATGTCTAAATTGGGTTTATGAGTCACATTTCCAAAGGCAAACATGTTAAAAGTATCTCTGAAAGCTGGGTAAAAGTATTGCATTTTGAAAGGAAGCTGTCAAGTATTTTTTTACAGTAGTTTTAACTGGAACGTAACACTGGGAACCCCTTGCAAGGGAGTGGCACTGTTACAAACTCACTATCCAAAAAGATGTATCAATCAGTATCTCTGCCTCAGCTGAATGAGCCTAAAAGCAGGCCAACTGTTAATTCTCTTCTTATCTGTTGCATGTATCTTTCAGACCAGGTGGGCTAATTCCTTACCACTAGATAAGATCTAAGGCTGGAACCATAACAAATTTGGTATAAGTTGATTAAAAAAAAAAAAAAAAGACTATAATAAGAGCTTTTTCAGGCCTTTCAGAAAATATGTAACAAATTTCCCCATTCAGAACATTTATTACAAAAAAGAGCCTTGTCCCTTATTATGCAAATCTCCCTCTCACCACCTCTCATGTACCAGTTCTACCTTTCTATAAGTGCCTGACCTGTGAATGACTGCTGGAAAATTATTCCCGATTCTGCAGCTGAATCCACAGGAGCAGTATTTCCCTCCGTGGGAGGGATGCAGTCCAGTGTTTTGTTGGTATAACCAAACTGGGTAGGACCCAGACTCACCCAGCATAGCAAAACAACTGCCCAGAGACTTGGGGTTTTTTCCTGATTTAGCTGATGTCATCCAGGAAGTGATGCAGCTCGGTTAGTGAAAAAACCCTGACCCAAAAGTAGCAGGCAGTTCAATATCCACTAGGTGGATATGCTGACAGAGTTGTGTTCAAAGAGGGTCTTCTAGTGCAAGTCCTGGTGCAGGCAGGTGGGCTTTCCACTGCTGTCTCTAGATTAATGCAAACACCAAGCTTCTCTTGTTTGTATTTCATTTGGATTTTTGACACTATTTAAGTGATTTAACTTTATAGCTGAATGGCCTGTTGGACACAGCCAGCTGAAAAGAAGCATTGTACAGCTCTTCAGTTTACTACTTGGAATCAAAGGTATTTTACTCTGAGCTACTCCTTTTATTTTCATGGCCTTTGGAATACCTTGTGCCTGAAGCAAATTAGTGACAAAAAGCCCAAGGAACTTGTATATCACTGTTGAGTTGAAGCAGTTTTTTTGTCTTTCAGCCTCCATTGCCCTCACGTAGTCAACAGCTCTGTATGCCAGTAACTTTACATGCGTCAATAGTCCCACTGAATAGCTCCCACATGACCTTACCGGTAACTGTAACATTAAGTGCTAACAACAGGAACGCTCTGCATACAAAATTTTGTGTCCTGCTCAGAGAAGGAGGAATGATCATCTTATCACAAAGGCTTGAGAACGTAACAATTTCTGTCTTTGCATAGAAAATCCTCATTGTTGCTCCCTCATGCTCAGGATATCCCAAAGACAGCGATGAGTGTGGCAGTGAAACCCCCTGGCATGAGTCCACATTTAGCCCCTAGTCCTTGGGATGAACACCAAAAAAAGGCAAAAGGCTGGTGAGTTCCAAGAGCCTCATTTTAGGAGACACAGGAGCAGAACCCCATGTGATGGTATTTTTTATTCTTGCATCCGTTCATGAAGTGCTATAGAAATATGGCAACCTAAGGAATGACTTCAGAATACTGAAGAAAGGCATTTCTTCCAGCAATAACTTCTGCCTCCAAATATTATCACATAAGTAGTGATGAGCTTTGAGGGCAATCTGTGAAAAATATTGCACGCCCACATACACAGTGATAGAAGCAGAATATGCTTGCTGAAGATGAGAGTGGTATTTCACCATTTAGGAAGCTTTTTCATTAGTCAACTGTCTTTCAACAGCTAAACCCCATATTTGCTACCTTAAATTTTGCTTTAAAAAAAACCAAAACCACCATGGATTCTTATCTCCTTTTCCAAGCAGCCTGATTTCTTCAACCCTAAACAATTTTGTCTTGGCACAGCTGTTAGGCTACGTTAAACATTTCTGGGAAATGTGTGTCAAAGTCAGAGTGCTTATTGTTTAGTTTGAGCAACAGTTTCACATCTAAATGTGGGGAAATGCAACTCAGGAAAAAAGTAGGATATAAAAGAAAACCAGAATAAAAACTAAATTAAATTACTGATCTCACTGAATATGAAGTTGGGCCCCTGATCCTTCAGTTTCATGTATAATCCTGAAATTTTAGAGAAGCATTTGCTTATATACTTAGGGGAGTTTTGCAGGACTCACTCTGATATTTCTGTGTAACTGTCTTCTGTAAACCTGTTTTTAATTAATCTATTACATATTCTAACTTCTAGAGAAAGGGACTTAGAAAAGCACTGGGCAGCAGCCTTGCTTTATTCCTATTAAGTCAATGGTAAAACTCCCCTTAATTCCACTGGGAGCAGAATTAGATCCATGCCAAGCCCATTTTCAAAATCATGTCTTTAAGGCTTACACAATGCCTTCTCCCTGCCCTCGCTTAAAGCACAGACTTCCCTCTACCGTCGTTTTTTTTTTTTTCCCTTGCAAAATTAAGCCATGCAAATACGCAAACAAACCGACATCAGCATCCTAACTTCTGGGAACAACATATCTCACTGTTTTCTTTCTGACTGTGTGGTTAACATTTTGGGGGAAATGTTTAAGATTACAATGCTGAACTGCTGTGAAACTCTAGGTAGACTCTGAGCATGTTCCAAAAAAGTTGGAGATAAACCGCTGGGTGTTGGCTGGGTTCCCTTTTTCTGTTAAAGTGACACAACCTTTTATTGTGTTTCCCCTTCTCACACGCCTGCTGTTTATTGCATTGCTCTGTAACACGGGCAAAAATAATAAATCGGTATCTTATTATTTTTGGAAACTTTCCCTCTCACTGAATGCTTGGGGAGCTGGATGCAGCAATTCGATCCACTATCAAACGGCATTTCCTTGCGCCAGCACACGATGGTCTTTTCATTTGCACTATAGTAGATGAAAAGTCGGATTTTCACACTCCCATCGATACATACCCCTACTTCCTTGGAAAAGATGCACATTTTACCTACAGAAAAAATTAAAATAAAATTAAGCCCTGTTTTTCTAACAAGGAATGGATTAGGGCTCGTCCAGACCGGTGGGTCGGGAGTCGTTCCGGCCCCGCCGTGCCCCGGCTCCCCTCGCACCGCTCCCGACCCAGCCCCAGTGAGTGTGTGCACGCGTGTGCACGCGCGCCCGTGAGCGCGCCAAGCCCCGCCGCGCGTCCGTGCGGGGGCACACGCGCGTGTGTGTGCGCGCAGCAGCGTGCACGTGGGTGCGCGAGGGCGCGCTGCCGGCATGTGCCGGTGCCGCGCGCCCGCCCGCCCCGGGCCGCCGCCGCCGCCCACGGGGCCGAAGCGGGCAGACCCCGCCGCCGCCGCCGCGCCCCTCCAGCCGCGGAGGTCCGGCAGCTCCCACGGAAGCGCATCCCGCGGCTGAGCCCCGGGAGTCGCGGTCCGGCAGCGCCCGCACCCCGCCCCCCTCGCCATTGGGCCGGCGGCGGCCCCGCCCCGCCCCGCCCCGCCCCCGGCTGCCTGGCAGTTCCGCGCGGGCGGAGCGGGGAGCGGCACCCGCGGCGGCGGCGGCCCGGCGGCAGCATGGGCTGGAGCTGACAGCGCCCGCCCCGCAGACGCTGCCGAGCGCTGCCGGCGGGAGCGCAGCGGGAGAGCGGCCGCGGGGAAGGGAAAAGTTGCCGCGTCCGCCCGGGGAAACTTTGTGCTGCCGAGGCGGGGAGAGGGCGGCGGAGCCGAGCCGTCCGGTGCGGTGCGGTCCCTGCGCGGCGGCGGCGGGGCGCGCAGCGCGGCACTGAGGCGGCGCGGGGGTCATGCCCGCCGCCAGCCTGCTGCCGCTCTTCGGTAGCGCGGCGGGGCCGGGGACGCTGGGCGGCCCCGCGGGCAGCGGCGCGGGCGGCGGGGGCAGGAAGGCAGCGGGCCCCGGCGCGTTCCGGCTGACGGAGAAGTTCGTGCTGCTGCTGGTGTTCAGCGCCTTCATCACCCTCTGCTTCGGGGCCATCTTTTTCCTGCCCGACTCCTCCAAGCTCCTTAGCGGCGTCTTTTTCCACTCGGCCGCCCTGCAGCCGCCGCCGCCGCCGCCCGGCGGGCAGCCCCGCGCCCCTCCGCAGCCCGGAGACGGCGCGGCGGCGGCGGCGGCCGCAGGCGGGGCGGGCAGCCTGGAGCGGATCCGCGCGGACCACGAGCGGGCTCTGCGGGAGGCCAAGGAGACGCTGCAGAAGCTGCCCGAGGAGATCCGCAGAGACATCCGCCAGGACAAGGAGAAACTTCTGCAGGACGCCCGCGGCAGGAAGGAGGCGGGCGCCCCTGGGCTACCCCAGCGCCTCTTCCGCCAGCCCATCGGCGCTGTGGGGCAGGAGCCCGCCGACCCCGACGTCCGGCAGAAGAGGGAGAAAATCAAAGAGGTGGGTGGTGTCGGCTGTCGGTACCGCTCCGGGGGATGCGCCTCGACACCCCCGCGCGGGGCAACAGGTCGCTGCCGGGGCTGGCGGCGGTGTTGGGGGACCTCTGACCCCTCCTGCCGTCTCCTCCCTGCGGGAAGGGGGTCTTTCTGGCCGGCTGTCGCTCGGCAGCCGCCGCGCAGGTCGGCGGCGTCGCCCGCGGTTGCATCCTCGCAGCTCGCGGTGCGTTCCCGCTCCGTGCCGGCTGCGCCTCCTCCCTCCCGACGTTGTCGGGTTGCCCCAGCTGTTGCACCGAAATCCGGGGAGGAAGCAAAGCCCGGCGAGGGTTGGCGGGCTATGGGTCGCCTTGCAGGGCGCCGAGGGCTGGGGACAGCGACGCCGGGGAGGCAGAGCGGCGCGGGTCCGCCTGCGCTGCCCGTGGGACATCCCGGGCTCGGCCGGTGACCGTCGGGTGCCACCGCGGGTTGCGGAAGCCAGCGGGGCACGGCGCCCTGCCCGTGCCGCACTGTTGGCAGAGGAGCTGCCCAGGGCTGTCCGGCGGGGTGCAGGTGCGGTGCAGCGCTCCAGAGGTGTCGCGGTCTGTCTCGGGTTCATGCGGTTCGCTGTTCAGCGATACCGGCTGTCGGAAGAGTTGAGGGCATTTGGCGAAATGCAGTCAATTTAGGGTGCAGCGGTAAAGCGTCAGAGCTGTGTGTGTTTTGACAAATTCTTTCAACCGCCGTTTTTCGGTCCTGCTGCTTGGTTGGTTCAGGTGCCTGTTTAAATCTTTCCGTAAAGAAATTCTCCAAACTGTGTCTAGGTAATGCTGTCGTGGGCAGAGCTTGACAGGGTCCTCTAGCAGAAGAAGAATTTCCTTGATAATACAATTCAGCTTCCCATCAGTGCTGGCTGGTTTATTTATCGAACTGACAATTTCAGCTGCCTGCAGAGATTAGGGCTTATGAATTAATTAGTAGTATGTATTTCATGTTCTGCGGTGATGGAAATGAGATAAGAGTGAGATTTACTACAGAGTATTTCAGTGTTAGTGAAACCTGGTTAGGCTTATTTAAAATCACTTATTTTTATTGTCTGTTTGTACAGAGTGCTCTGAAAAGTGAGCTGTAATATCACACGGAGCATCAGATAAAAAGCTCTCACAATTATCAAGTTGTGTTCTGTGCTCTGGAGTCCTTGTGTCACTAACTATTTCAGCAAATTGTGTAGCATAGTTATAAGTCATAAGCAGTATGTACCAAGTGAAGGTATTTCGAAGGGAGAAAGTCTCAGAAGTGCACGGTGCAGAGACTATGTTGAAGGGTGCAGAGACTATGTTGCCCTCTGGTTTAGTCACGCAGCCTCCCTGAGGCATGCAGAAAGTTAGAAATACCAGAAAACTCTTTTTCCAGCTGTGTGGAACTGCCATGAAGAATTATTTAGAAGTAATGAGATTCCAGGCCTGATGTATGTGGTTCTGTGGTATAGAAGACTGCAACAAGTAAATAAACAGGAGGAAGAAGATAACACTTCAGTATACTGCTGTCTTGCTGGTCTCACTGCGTGCCAGCTAGTCCAAGTTACCTTTTACTATGTGTGGATATGCATGTGCACGTGTGCCTTGTTTGTGTATCTAGGTATGTGTATATATGCACATACAGCCAGTATCTCTTCAATTTCATCCTCCCTTTCCTTTCCACTGTCTTTCTCCTCCACTTCTTCACAGAGCACCAGTTTCACAGTAGCCCCCTAAACCACAGTTTTGTCTGTTTAAGCATAGGAGATGACACTGAGACTGCACTTAGTTTCCAGATCTTTATTTTCTTCTATATCCCAGTTTAAGTCCTCAGTACTACGTGTCATTTCTGGGAGTTTCTTTTTCTCCTAATTGAGTATGTGACCTTAACATCTTGGTTACTTACTTGCTTTATTATTTTTGCAGTACTTTGCAGTATTTTTCCTGGTTTGATGTTTGTGTTTTTAAAAGAATACATTTTTTCCACTGACTGTAAAACACTGTAAAAAAAGTTCTGTGCTAATGGGATTCACATTGTTTCATGTGTGGGCCTTTTTTTTTTGCCTTTCTCTCTGTCTTTTTGCAAGCTTTAGTCCACTTTTTTTCTATTGTTACCTGAATGTCAAGATGGATTTCTCATCTGCAGTCTTTTTAGTTTCGTTTTAAAACTTAAAGTAGTTTTAAATTGTATCTTTTAAAAGTTTGTTCTCTGCTGCACATGCACAGAAACCAGAATTTTCCCTTAAAGTTCCTCTCTTTGTGCCTAGTGGTTGCATGCTAGAGATGCAAACATAAAGAATCTTTCTGCTTTCATACTCTTTTGAGCCTGGAATTTGCATCTGCATTCTATGATTTGTCATATACCTAGAACTCAAAACTGAAAACTATTCCTGTGGATATTTTTGACAGAAGGAAGCAAGTTACTTTAAAGGAAAAGAATGCCAAAAAGTAAGGTTGTTCTTCCTTGCATTTCTGTTCTGGAAGAGCTCCGTCCCGTCAACATGCTGAGATAAAGCTAAGAGGGGAGATACCTTAGAGATGTTTTGTCCATTTACTGTTTTAAATTTTAAGTTGACGCATGTGTTTAGAAGTCCAGCCAGTACAGTATCATTTGCAATCACAAAGCAATGAAATGCCATGACTTTACAGCATTTCTTAGCCAAGTTTTGCTCTAGAAATTTTAACCACTTTTTCTACAGGTTGCTCTTTTATATTAAAAAAAAAGGGGGGGGGAACTTAAACAAGAGGGAAATATAAAAGTTCTTGAACCTCTCTTAGTATTTAAGCCAACATAATATTACCAGAAAGGAAAAGAAATGGTAGATGCTTATTGAGCAAGTAAAATACTTGTGGGAACATGAAGAAGTGGAGATCCTGCTGTTATCACTGCTTTTCACTCTGCCAGAACGATATGGTTGCTCTCAAGGTCTGTGTGTGGGAACTGCCCCACTGTGTTACACCTGTGGGGTCTGGCTGTGTGTAGGTGTGTCCATGCAGGTAAGGGACGTGAGCCAGAGATACTAATGGGTGCTGTGATAGTCCTCTGTTTCTCTTCTGTTGGTGTGTTACAGGCAAACTCAGAAGAAAGAGCAGTACTGCCAGCAGTGGGGCTTTTCTCAGTACTTTCTGTTGTTCAACTGCTGTCAGTAGCTTGTGGCTGCTGATTTTTTACTCTATTGCCTAATGTTGCCTGCCCTGAGCGTCATCCTCATGCTGGATGCTGGGAGGTTTGAGCAGAGGCACACTTTGAGCATACCAGCACACTTGCATTTGCCAGAACTTGAATTCTTCAGGCAGTTCCACTGGTGCTCCCATGACTTGGGGCAAGGTCTGGGATGTGGTATACCTCACACTGGTCTCTGTTTCCATGTCCTGAAAGGAGCCCCAGACTCTGAATGAGGAGTTTGTGGTTTGTATTTTTGCTCTTCTGCTCACTGGTGTGAGAAGTGGCCCCTCTTTTGAGCAAGTATCTCCTGTGGTATCTGTTCCCTACCTGGAAAGAAGGAGGCGTGGAAGGCAATGATGATTCCATTCCACTCAAGCACAATGTCTTCCGGTCTCTGCTCTTGTCACTGTGGGTTGTGGCTGGACATCATTATTTCTGATATCAAGGGAAGACTTACGGGTGCATAGATAGTTGATACAAGCAAAAGAAGTGATTAGAAGAGGATGGTAGTAGTGGAGAGAGGCTATGAAGGCCGGAGGTGCGTTCTTTTAATGAGGAAAGTCTGATTTTGAGTCTTCTCCAAGTCTCATTCCCCTCTCTTCCAAGAAAAAAAGATGCTGGAATTGTTTAGGTGTTAAGAAAATAGCAAAATCTAAGCTCTTTTTATTTCAGAGCAAAGGAATAGAAACGATGAATGATCTAGCTCAGGTACTAGAAGCTATATAATCACATTAGTGCGGTGCTCTGCCCAGACTAATTAATCCTGCTGAACAGCAAGCTCTTGGTGTTGGTGGAGCACCATACTAATGCAGCTGTGCTGTTCTTGTACAAGGCAACTAGCTTGGAAACCGTTCACATTATTGATCAGAGCTGTTTGGACATTTCTTCAGGATAAAAGCCTCCTTGGTAAACTGGAATCAATGTCTGAAGAGCATGGTCATGCAGTGCTCCAAATACCTGCACAGCGCTCAGCTGTTGCAGTCATCTAGTACAAGTCCTGCAAAGGGGATTTTGAGCACCAGTCCTTTTAGCTCAAGGCAGCAGTGGCTGCAAGACAGCAAAACAGACTCTGCAGCTTCCCCTCCTGTCTTTCCATAAAGAACTGAATTGAGGTGGCGCTGGCAGTGTGAATTCTGAAGCTTCCTAAGTCCTCAGTTTTCATTTTGTTTAACTCTTTTCTGTGGTGGCTTTTATGCAGTTTAGTTGGAAGTCTCAGTAATGTTGCAGGGATGTTCAGCAATATCTTGAGGAAAAAAAGCTTGTGAGCATCAAAATGAAGCACTAATCAGAGATCTAATACATGAAATACTTGGACATAATCAGATCTCTTCATTAGCAAGAAGGAGTGATGGCAGAATTATGGATGGTCACTCACTGCTGTAGAAGGGCAGTTGGCCACTTGTGTCTTCCTGCATGCGTCCACCACTTGCTTTCCCACTGCCTGGCATCCTGGTGCTGCTGGTTGAGAAGGTCAGTGCCAGGCTGGATGGAGTTTCATTTCCTTATGAGGGTGTTTACATGACAAGTTGAGCTCACCAATATTTCCTCTGTTGGAAGAGGAGGAGGAGTCTCTTCAAACCACTTTTGACTGCCTTCTCCCACTATCTACTTGGTGTGACTTCCACTGTGTCCCTCCATAAGCTGCTTCAGCTCAGTAAATCAGCAGAAAACTGTCAGAGCAAAAAAAACTGGGTGGATTTCTGCTAAACTTTGTCAGGTTGGTGAGTCAAAGGCCTTGATGTAAGGGTTGGCTTGGTGCTAGTTTTGGCTGTGGTAAGGGAGCAGGTGGATGAAAGGTATGAAATCTCTTTGAGTAGCCATGTCTTAGAAGCTGGTACCTGATCTTGCCTAAGTTCTGCATTAAAACTGAATCTCTGCAATGATACTTTTGCAGAGCAATCTATCTACTGTAATAACCTTCTTTAGCAGAATGAAGCATTTCCCTTCAGGAGATTTACCTCCCAACCCCTCTTCTCATAACAGAAAAGGAGAAAGGAAACACAGAAGCAGGAATTACTGAAGCCCTAGGTGCTATAGACAAAAATTCAGAGTGATTTTACTGAGAGGAAGGTTGTGAGGACCTTCATAGGAGAGGGAACAGTTAAAATGCAGCAGTTAAAGTATTGGGTTGTTTGGGTTTCAAACAGAAAAAAACATGTTCCCTGATGGTACATTTCTTTAAGAACATGATTCAGTGAAAGGAAGAGAGTTGACATGTAGTGAGTAAGCAGTGTGGTGATTCCTGCCAACATGCTGATGATGCAGTCAATGCATTTTGAAAGTTTTCCTGAAGTATCTTGTGACCTTAATGCTGACATCTTACAGTTGTCATTAAGTTTAAAATTAATCTTGTTTTTTTCTCACCCAGAGCTTTATTTATCTACTTGTAATCTTCAGTATTTTTGTATTTGCTAGTTTTTTGAGTGTTTGGTAGTGCTTTCCTTCCTGATAAATACTGTTTATTGTGGTTCTTTTTTTATTTTTAAATGCTTTTATAAAAGTCACTGAGGAAGTGAATAAAATGCCTAAAGATGGGAATCACACATGATGATGGTAAGCCGGAGGTGGCCAGGGTTGTTTTATGATATCCAAAATGTCACAAAATAATAAATTAAAGTGCTTGCTTAGGGTTCATGGCACTACGAGATGCAGAGAAGCTTCAGTTGAGTTACTGAGTATGATTCAGTGACTCTGTTAAGCATGGTCTTTTATCACTTGGCAGAACCTATGGAGAGCCAGCTCAACCTGCCAAGGAGACGTGAAGCTAGCCCTGTTTATGTTGGGTTTGTGGCCTGGCAGGGTGGGGAGCCAAAGTGGTTTAGTGGAGGTCTGAGCACAGTGGAAGCAGTGGACCCCCACTAAGCCACTGCATTTAAAAGGAGAGGAAAGTGGAGGACAATGGACTGAGGCACCTTTATGTCCCCAAGACCTGAAATAAGGTATATGTTTGCCAAATTAATGTTCTTTCTGCTGAGAGTCACAGAGGTCTTTTTAGGGATGGACATTGTTTCAGGTGAGCTGTTTTAGCTTCTTTTTTTTTTTTTTTTTTTTTTTTTTTTTTTAGAACCTCATAGCCTCCCTTCAGCCAAATGACTTGCAGGCAAATGCCTGTCTCATTTGATCTTTGATCAGGAGTTGGAGGGGTGTTTCAGTGTGTGTGTGCATATCCAACTGGAATAGGGTGTTTTCCCAATTGCTAGTTCATGTTTTTCAGCCTTGCAGCTGTTTTCTGTGTGCTAAGAAGAATATTTAATTTTCCTATCTTCAGACTTGGTCTGTATTGTCAACAGGTAAATTTGTCGAAAGTAACTGAATGTCCTTTGTAACCAGATCCTCAGAATTGTGAGGAAAATGAAAAGGCTTTAAATGTTCGGTGGGAAACATCTGGCTTTCACAAAAAAAAAAAAAAAAAAAAAAAAAAACAAAACAAAAAAACACCAAAAAACCCCCCAAAACAAGCACATGATTAATTCTTTGTCTTTCTCTAAAGGCAAAATGTGAGTTCCAGACACACAGGACTCTTTTTGTGAGAACTAAATAAGGTAATATAAAGACGTGAGGTAAAGCTTAAAATGGAATTTCTCCTGTACTTCGACAAAAGTTATATTCTCATGGTGATGATTTTGTATTTAATGCTAGTATGGCAGCCAATTAATATAAAGAAATGGAGTAAATCATAATGTTGGTGGGTACAGTTGCTTAAGGCTGTAGTTCTGTGCTGTGGGCAAACTGAAGCAGAAAAAATTCCACCTGCTTATTAAAATCTACTGTTAAGACCAAAAAATGTCTTATCTCATTCAGGGAGCAAATAAGAGTGGTAGACAGCCAGGCTTTGATATCTTCTTTGAATGTTAATGAAAGCACAGGCTTTATGAAAAGGAAGTCATGGAGAGACAGAAGACAGCTCTTCTTGTGGAAAATAGTTCATGTCCTTGCAGAAGGACCTGTGTGACTGTTGGATGGACAGACCTTTTCTTAAAGTTGTCCAAAACATACTGCTCTAAGGATTGCAGAGTGTGTTAACTTCCTCTTCGGTTAGGTTGGAGTGTTTTTTTTCTAGCTTGGGGTGCAAGCATAAGAGGAAATTTCTGCGGTTTTCATCTTAAAGATAGTATCTTGATAAGTATATCCTTTATTTACATGTAACAAATTTGTCTTCCTAACTCATTTGGCACAGTAAGAGTAATAATTCATGAGAGTGGCTTTGATTCAGTGTTTGCTCTGTCGTGACAGTGCAGCACTTACTCTGGCAATAAATTGCCACCTGAGGTGGTACGAAGGTGATGAGACACTCTGGCTGTGTGTCTTTTTGGTAGCAAACTCAACTATTCAGATGTGTCTCTGTGTAAAGTGTGTTTTAGACTTTCAGTTTTGAAGGATTTTGTGGTCTCTTTCTAAGTTATTTATAGAACTGTCATTTTACAAGTGAGGAAAATAATTGGGGGGGGATGAGGTACTGTAAATTAAGCAATATGGGCAATGCAGCAGATGCTCAATATACTGGTTCCTTTTGTGTGAAAATCTTCTTTATCCACAGCATTTTTTAGTTGTTTGTCTTTTGGGTTGTTTTTTTTTTTTCCCCACTGAGTTGTTTGGGCTTTTTTAAGCATGTGATATAGAGAGTGTATGCACATTTCTGAGAGGCATCTTCTCTTTTTCTGTTTTCCATGGCTCTTTTTAATCGAGTCTGCAAGTCTGTTAGGAAAACATAATTGGTGAGTAATGATGCGCATGCTTCCCTGAACCAGATTAAATGAAACCTTTTACAGACTTGTGGTTAAGCTGCAGTTGTATTGCAGTGCTTGGCAGCCTCGCCTGCAGAGTCCAGAAGGCTTTGCTGTTGAGAGGAAGCAGTTGGGTTTTCTAGGGCTGAGAGCAGCCCTATAAATTGCATTGATTTGCACAGCGTTGCACAGTGTGACAGGTTTCAGAGCAGAACCTGAGTACCTGGTTCCTGTTTGGTTGTTCCCCTCTAAAGCAGGGGCTGTTGCTGTGTGCTGGGTGAAGGCTGTCTTCTCTCCCACCTGTGATGCAGGTCTCCAGCTTGGGCATGTCAGCTCATTAGTGTCAGTTTAAACCTAGGTTTTGGAGTGTGATTCATGACTGCACATGAGCAGCTCTGCTTTACCACTAAACTGCTGCTAAATGCATTGTTTTGTTGTGGGGGAGGTTAAACCTGAGACTCCCTGGTTCTATGTTTAGGTCACTAGCTGTAAGCTTTTGAAGCAACACTTAAGTGCTGTGTTCCAATGCTGTTATGAAGGAAGGCTTGTAGGGTAGTAAAATTCCTAGTTTGCCTTTCTTGCGTCTTGAAATCTTCTGTTTGAACTCTGTTGTAACCAGGACAGGCTTGCATGAAATAATATGACAACTTGCTATAACTCTCCATGGTAAGCTGGTTGGATTTTATAGCTGGTATTTATGAAGATACAGGTATTGCTCATTCTGATGCCTCTGATTTTAAAAGCTTTTCAAACAGATTGGATGAGCACATAACCTGCTGTTACATTCTTATAACTGTTGAACATTCACAGCCCTTGTGGGAACACTGAGATATGTAGTCACTTAGGCAAGGGTAACTACAAGTGTAAAGTCTATTTTCATTTGTCTTCCTACACCTTCTTGGAAACTATATGTACCTTGGCTTTTAAATTGTTTTAGGAATACAGTGAGTGAGTAGACTCTGATTTACATGAAACTTGGGCCCTTTCTTTTAAGGGCAAATCTCTAATCAGGTAGGAAAATAGGTAAAAATCAGAAGAGATGGTAGGCAAAACAGTGCAAAGGACCAAAATGATTCTGTGCAAGGAATGAGCTGATGACTGTGGAACATCTGGCTGTTATAAGACTTTGCGTGCCTCTCAAAAATACTTTTAGAAGAATCAGCTTCTTTCTGTGATGCTGGGTTGAAACAGAAGTTGCAGTTTTAATGTAAAAGCATGTAGCTTTGCACTTCTCATGTGAAGATATATAATGGCATTTAGTGTAGAGGCAGTACTATGTATTTTTCACATGAATAAAGTAGAAAGAAAAGAATGTCTGATACTTTCTTTCCAGAATTTTACAGCATCTCACTTTTGTAGGGGTGATCTTATTGCTTGGCAACATAAACCCTCTTTTTCAATTATTTATTAAAAGTCATTATCTGCTTTTAAAATATTGCAATAAAATTGCATTAGATCAGTGTGGCTTGCTTCGTTAATTAGTATTCAGACCACTGTGAGGCTATTTTTTTGAAAGTATCTGCATACTTTTCTTTCACTTAGTTCACTGCTTAATATAAATCTCTGCCTTTTGAAATTTCTTTTGTTCAGAGACTGCTTTCTTCCAAGGAAATAGGAAGTAGCTCATGTGAAAGAATACCAAGCTAAAAAAAGCCATTTTGCTTTCAAAGTGTAGTGCTTAAGGAGATAGTAATTTTACTATTCACTGATAGACACATGCAGATGCAGACCCAGTCTTTTAACTCCGCTGTCACTTTTCTCACTGCCTTTGAGCAGTGACATCTGTTGGTGCAGTGAATGGTGGTACTGCTGATAAAGCTTTGCCCATACTGCTATCTGTGGGAAAATGTTGCTTGCTACTGTGGTTGTAGTTCTCCACCCATCTGTGATTTTAAGAATTGCACTTTAAATTCTGTGTTGGACCTAGGTAGTAATACTAAATTCTTTAAAGCTTAAAAATAGAGAAATAGATGTTAATCATTTGCAGTGATGGATTTCTGCACCCCCTGGCCCCATCATGCAACAGAAAACCTAATTATCATTTAGAGTAGAAGAGTTATACATGTTACTTATTTAAAAAGTCATACTACTTCAAAACTGCATGCTGCTTTCTTTGTTCTGGTGAGATCATCTGAAGAATCACCATGGGAAAAACTATGCCATGTAAAGACAAACTGCAAATTGACTGATATTTTTATGTCTTACTCTGTAAAGCTCTAGAGTAAGCAAGGCACTGAACCCAAACTGACTGAAATAGAAAGGTGTATGATCTTTTTGAGGGCTGAAGTGACATCACAGATCAAGAAGGGCACTTCAAAGAAATGATCTTTCTGAAGAAAAACCTGTATGTCTCTTCATGCGGTTTCTTAAAAAAATTGTATTTATATATTGACAAAGATGTATTCATATCTTTCTCCGTAGGTATGTTTTACATAAGAGTGAAATATGTTGTACAATTGGTCTGTTGTCTGTAGCTGAGGATGCAGTTTTTTGGGTGCAAGCTCTAGCCTGAAAAAACACCTTGAAAAAAGTTAAAGCCATAATATTTTTTTGTTTTGCAAATCACCATCTAAATTGAAAATATAATTGCATGTATGCTACAAGCAAACTCCAGAACATTAGGATGAAGCAAAGAAATCCTTATATTTCAATAATCAGCTTTACTCACTCTTTTTTTTATTATATAAATCTAAATATTGCAGAAAGTAAATGCTCTCTGAGAAAGTTTTCAGGCTTCATGGAAACAGTTTTCACATGCAGCTTTGTAATCTGAAAGCGTTATAGAGACTCAGTTGGTCTGCATTTATGCACACTGTAGTCCTATTTGTTCTTGTTCCCAACCTTCTGCTTACTATAGAATCTTGTTGAGAAGGAGAGAGGTTCAGACTCGCCACTGGACCTCTGGAGGCCTGGTCTCTTGCTTAGAGGAGGGCTGACTTCAAAATAAAATTGAGTTGTGCACTCAAGTGTGGAAGATCTCGGCAGAGGGAGATTCTGCAGCCCCTCTGGACAAACGTATTCCAGTGTCTGAAGACCCTTATTGTAGGGTTTTTGAATTATTATTGTGTTTAGATAGAATTTCTCTTGCAGCAACTGATGATACTGCCTTTACTCCTTTCATTGTGCCTCACTGAGATGATCTTGGCTACCTTTTCTTCATGAGTACTCCGTAAGTCATTAAGAAGCCTCTTGTTTCTAGTCCCAACAAACCCACCTTCATCTACCTCTTCTCATAGGCCACTGTGTTCTCCATCATTTTAAAAAAAAATCTCTAATTGTTGCAGGGGAGCTAAAAATCAGGAACAGGCCTTCCATTTGAGGCGTCAGGAACATCACATAGAAAGCATTGACTGCTTCCCATCACTAGCATGCACTCATGCTCACACAGCCTTACAGTTCACCTTCATACAGTTCCCCTTCATCGTTGCAAGGATGCCTTGCTTATTTGTGTTCAACCAGTTGCTCACCAGGACCCCCAGAACATGTGTTCCAAAGCTGTTTTTTAGCCTGTAAGTTCCTGTTGTATACTTAGGCATAAGATTTTTGCATTTGGTTTTATTTGGTTTCAAGAGGTTTGGCAGCTCATGGGGTCACTCAGGTGGGAGCCCTCCTGTCCAGCTTCTTGATTGCTGGAGTTTGGGTTACACGTGAAGTTGGTGAGGGTATGTTTGCTCTGTTGTTCAGTTTAACCCCAGAGATGCATCACTCACTTGTAGCTAGCTGCTAGTTAGACTTCGACCTCTTTACTGCTGTCTTGAAACTATCAGACCGGCCACTTTTTCATGAGTCTTTTCCATGCTTTTTTGACTGCCATGGTGCTACGGCAGAACTGTGTCAAGAAGCCTGCTAAAGTCAGGGAAATTATGTCTGCTGCACTGCCCTCATCCACAGAGCCGGTGGCTTCATCAGAAGTAAGTGGGTTGATTTGGCACATTTTGCCTTTGAGGAATTTTCCTTGCCATTTGCAAAGGTGTTTTTGTCCTCCATGTTCCGGAAATAGAGTCAAGGAGGTTCTTCTCCATTTTCTTCCCAAGGTTTGGAATAAAGCTGTCCTGTAGTTGTCCAGAACTTCCTTCTTGGTTTTTTTCCTCAGTTACTAGTGCCTGTTTGGTTTGGTCCTTAATTTGTTGTTGATGTAATGGCACCTCCTGTCCTGTGGCAGCTTCCAGCTGAGTTTTGGCCTCCTCTCTCCCCTTGTGCCCAGGCAGTGTTTCTGTGTTGCTGTTAGACATCTGCCCACCTCCTCCTCCCTGCTCTTCCCTGAGGGCTTGTGCTCCACCTGATGCTCCTTATGCAGCCACCCTACTCTCCTGATGTGGCACATTGAAGATTTGAGAGGTCCCCTGGGCACCTTAGCCCTACAGGGGACTCTGCCATGGGATCCTGCAGATGAGGTCCCTGAAGAAACTGAGCTCATTCCCCCGAAGTTCAGGGTCTTATGTTGTCTTTTGCAGTTCTTTTCGGATTGTAATCTCTCCTTTGTAGCATTTAAATAGACTTGGTGGTTTAGACATTTCTCATTCATGCATCAGTTGCTTTGAAACAAGCTTTTATCAGGGGAGGTGGGTGGTGGAGGAAAATACCAATGCAGCCTTTCCTGGCTGTTTTGCCACCTCTCTCAGTTTCCTTGGGGAAGCCCAGCAGGCAACTGTATGTTAGCAGATATTTTTTGATTTTAAAAAAATGAGGAAATGTTTACTGGACAAACAGATTTGGTTAATAGAGGGAATTTCCATTAGAATTTTTGAAATACAAGCTATTGATGGGAAAAAAAGCTCTTAGTTGCAGCTTTTGCCACTTTTGTGGCTGTAGATGGGTGACTAGCGCACGGACACAGGCTGGGTGCTACCACTGAAGAATTGTGTGCTGTTTTGAAGCATCTTTCCTCTGCATACCTCTGATCAAAATATCAGTCACCGGATGTTTATACATTGCAAATATGAAACTAAGGACAGGAAAGCTAATATAGTGTCATTTCAAAGTTGTCAGATTTGGAGTTTGTATTGAGACTTACATGGGTGCCATTAAAGTAGATTGAAAGCACAGTTCTGTCTGATTTCTTTAAGGGTCTAACTGCTAGCTTATAAACGTATTTTTCAATTAAATTTCCATCTGGTTTTTGTGACTTATTATGAGGTTTACAGGAGCAACTGTAAATATTTTTACAGTGGGGTTGTACTATTGAACTATGCACTGATTCAGGAGAGTCCATCTCATCAGCATTTGATTTTCTGTCACTTTTGACATCACAAAGAGGCTTTACAGAAGCTTGGTTTTGAAAATGAAATCTTTCTTTACACTTCCTCATGCTCAGTGTCCAGACCCACTGCTCACTTCAAAAAGGGCTGTTTTCCAGCATTATAGAAATACATGAGCATCCTTTCAGCTTGACATACCTATTCTGATTTTGTGATGTGAGAAGCAAAGCTCCTTCCATCTATAGCAGGGACTGTATAACCTTCCTTTTGACCCACATTTATGGTCCTTTGTTATGGGAACAGTGACCACCCATAGTTTTTATTTGGCCGTATAAGTGTGAAAAGGTAGCTGTTTAAAACCTATAATGAGTACTTTTGGTAGGAACTGAGTAAGTTTGAGGAAAGGGCTTTGAGGTTATAGAAAGGATTTAAGCTTCTTTTAACTTTCATTAGACCTTTTTTTCTTTAAGTTTTCTACTGTACCTGAGTATTGAGGTTTCATTCTGTCGAGAAAGTAAGTTATTTTGGCTGCTGTTCAGCAATCCAAAGCATGACCAGTGGCTGCACATGTCCACTTCTACATTTTTGATCCGTGACTTGAATCACATATTCAACATTTTCCTACATAAGGCTGATCCTGTAGTCTAAGCCATTTAAGTCACACCGCTTGGATCTCTTGCACGTTAAAAAGAAACTTTTAGATGAACGGTTGTCTGGTGGGCACTGAGAACATTTTTTTTGTCAGCTCTAGACTTGATCATAAGAACCTAGGAGGACACAGATATCAATGGAGCTATTTTAAACACATAGTAGTGCACTGCAAGGTATAATGTGTTCATTTCAGAGTACCTTTGCAGTAGCTTCATGGTGTGCTAATTACCCATTACTGTGTTCTCTGATGGGGGGACTGTGTGTAGTCTTTTCTTACCTTTTGTTTGAGCATAGTATTTTTGTGATGCCATTTTATTCCTTATTTTTCATGAGGAGTCTTTCTCACTTCAGATTCGTGCCTCTGTTTGAAAAAGGTGTGTGTTTTCTGAGGAAGGAACAGGACCAGTGACTGGTGCCAAAGACAAGTATCAAAACCAGCTTTAAAAGGCCCTTATGTTCATGTGAACACGCAGCGTAAATAAATGTGGACGTGATCAGCTGCCTCAACACCAAACACACTCAAATGTCTGTTTTACCAGCCCTACCTTGTGTCCACATAGAGAAACATTCCTTGAGAACTTTGTGACTGATTTTATTGCAGTATCACCAATAATGATTCTCTTGTGCTTGGTAACTTCATGTTGCCCTTAGTCCTGTGTTATGTGGGGAACTTCTGCAGGCTGTGAATGTACTATTATCTGGAAGAGAATAACTGATTCATAATTTCTTTTGGATATTCCTGCTATGCTGTAACATCTGGTTTCAAATTTGCTGTTTCTAGGAAGCATCCTGAGTGTCATTGTACATGCTATAATAAAAACAAGAGGGAATTTGTTATATGCTATATTTTCTTCTCCCCACCCCCTCAACCCCACTCAAATTTCAACTTCAGCCTTTTCCTTGGACTTGACTAAATTCCCCAAAGATGTTATATATAAGGAGGAGAGAAACTTTTTTGTTGGGATAAGGAAAACTTGCTCATCTTTCGTTTGAAAATTACTAACTGGGAACATTGTGAATGTGACACATTTTACCAAAGAAACCAGCATTTAAGAGCATTTGGAGTAAAGGAAGATTTGTATGCATATGGATATATAAATCTGTATGTGTGTTAATGAAAAAAGACTAAAGAAAAACCTCATACCCTGATATGTGAAGTTATTGCCAAGGAAGTAAACCCAAACTGTAGTTTTTACATAGCATGCTTTTCTATAGTGTGAGTATTTTACAGCTGTTCTTGCTTGTATGTGAGACTTAAACCTGGGAAAGGCCCTTATTTTGGCTGGTGAGCAGGGAGGAAGTGTTTGACAGCTTAGATGATGAAAGGTAGTTCTTGAAACTTAGTGTATAGCTGGATATAAAAGTAGACTAGTTACTATTATATGAACACTGATTAAATGTTGTATTATTCATATATTTTGTCTTTTGCCCTTTGGACTGCTGGGGATAAAGAACATTTTTGGTCTTCAGAAGGGCTATTACTAACTAAATATAGACCTCTTTGGGCAAGAGCAGTATTGGCTTGCAAGTCACAGTGTGCTGAAAAATAACTTTTATTCACTACTTTACATCTTACTGAAAAGTCTTATCAGCAGTTCTCAATCAGCTTTTTATACAAGGTACTTGATAGCAACTAATTTCTACAGCTAATTCACATAGTTAATTTCTTGCTTTGGGATATCACTCAGTTTCATCAGGCTCTCCAGTTTTTGTGAGCTGGTTAGTATTACTGAAGTAGCAATGACCTCAGTAGTACCTCTAGGCCAATTTAGAAATAATTTGGTGTTTTATAGCAGAATTTAATTTCTTTTATCATCTGTCTCTAAATCCACTTGCTTCTATTTCTACAGAAAAATAGTGAAAGTATGTATTGTGAGAAAAAAACCTATTTTTGCATTTTCATGACCTTTTAAGATCTGTACAGTCAACCTCTTTCCCCAAATCAGCACAAACCCATGTTCTTTTTATTCTCCCTAGGACTTCGGCAGTATGCTTAAAATTCTAACCAGCTGTGGCTCTGCCAGATCAGAGCTGGGAACAAATTCACCAAAAACCCATGCTTTTTTGGCACACACTCTGCCACTGAAAAAACCATCTTTCCCTGAAGTCAGTGTGTGTGCTGGTGTTATTTGTAGAAGAAATGCATGTGCACTTGGTGCCAAGCATTTTGGAGTGCAGGAGGCAAATGCTTCTGAAAGTGAATGAAGATCATGGAATATTTGTACTTGAAATTTGGGCATAAGTTGAACATATATTCCTTTATTTACCTTGTAATGTAGGCTAAAGCCAAGATAAAACTGTCATTCATTTTGCTCTGCAAAAACTATACCTTTCATGAAGAAATGATTACAGTAGTTTGTTCCCAAGAAGAGTATTAGCATACAGAGATGGAATCACCGAAAGATCCCTCCATCTGGGGTGAGGTATTGAACTCTCCCCCTGTCCACCTTGTAAGGTAACTGTGACGTGATGGGATGGAACTGGCATTTCCTAATGCTTTCTTGAAGCATTCTAATGTCCCTTCATTAGTATTAAGAATGAAGACAGAGAATTGGAGAATTTGCAGTGAAAGTGTTTTCCTTTCTTTATGGCTGTATCTGTAACTTTCAAACATGGCAAATAATGCTCTACGTGGACTGCCGTTCCTCAGAAAGAAAGCAGTAAACAATTTCTTTAAATCAATGAAAAAGGCACCAGACTGCAAATATTAAACAAGTTTTTCAGGGCATGTGTTTTGGAAGACTGTAATTTTTGAATTTGAGTTTATTTCATACTGTCAGGAAACTTCAAATACAGATATATTTCTGATGTGCTGCCTCTCTTGCAGACCCTTCATTTTACATTCTGCTTGACACTGCCTTGGGTTTAGTCTGCAGTCTGATTACAGCACTCGCTTGCACCAGGCATTATTGACTTTTGATGCTGACTTTAAAACTTCCTCGAAAAATGTGAAATACTTGCTCAATTTTTAAACCCAATAGTTTCTTGCTCTAGCATCTGGTTATTACCTATTATTAGCAAGTCGCAGTCATATATAAGCATCATATATAAGGTAGGCATGAAGTCAGCTAGAGAAATGAAAAGTCTGAGCTGCTGCCTATTTTAGTTACAACAGTGTGTTTGTGGGACCAACTCTCTGGCTTTCAATCTTTGGCCAAAATGATATGAGACCGGTTCCAGCAGCACCACGCACCAGAGCAAAGTCTTCTGTCCTGTGTTATACAGCCAAAGGCTTTCCTGCCACATCTCACTGCTCTTGAATGGGACATGAAAAGCTCCTGGCTTCAGCTCTCCAGCTGTGGGCCACGACTGGTGGGATCTGCTTTGATTTCACTTGAGCAATGGTTAGTGATCTATTCCAGAGTCAGTAGCAGATGAACACACTGCTTAGTAGCTCTTGTCAAAGCTACTACACTAGTACGTGTAAAAGGACTAAGCTCAAAGCTGACTTCTCCTCGAAGAAATGACAGCCTTAAAAGAATATAGGCTATTAATGGGTACAAGTAGAATACAAGGAAATGAGTTTCTTCTGTTCATCAGGGTGAGGCACTGGTAGAGTTGGCTTGTTTGTTTTTACGGCTGACAGATGGGATAATAAGATTTCCACTTCAATATTCACATCAGCACTTCATTGCCTTCCTTAGCTAGTGGAGGTAAATTTTTAACTCTCAGTTAAACATGTCAGCTAAAAGTTTGCAAGTATGCTTAACTGAGTGTGTTGGGTTGACCCTGGCTGGAAGTCAGGTGCCCACAAAAGCTGCTCTATCTATCCCCTCCTCAGCTGAACAGGTGAGAGAGACTAGAACGAAAGGCTTGTGGGTAGGGATAAGGACAGGGAGAGATCACTCCCTAGTCATTGTCGTGGGCAAAACAGATTCAACAGGGGGAGATCAAATCTGATCAGGGTCATGAAAAATAAACCCAAATCTTAGAGTACCTTTCCTTCACCCTTCCTTTCTTTCTGGGATTAGCTTCACTCCTAATTTTCTCTCCCTCCTCTCCCTCCAGCTGTGCAGGGGACAGTGAGTGGGGTCTGTGGCTGCTGTCTCTGCTTTCTCCACAGGAGCAGACTGCTCTTCCTCAGCCTGGGGTTCCTCCAGCAGGAGACAGTCTTTCCCAAACTTCTCCAACATGAGTCCTTCTCACAGGCTGCAGTTCTTCATGAACTGCTCTAGCATGGGTCCCTTCCACAGGGTGCAGTCCTTCAGGAACAGACTGCTCTAGTTTATATACAGAGAATGATGTTCCATGGTATGGAATATCCCTTTGCCCAGTTCAGTAAGATTTCCTGGCCATGCTCCCTCACGGCTTCTTGTGCACCTGCTGTCAGAGCTTGGGAAACTTGAAAAGTCCTTAATTTGGATAAGCACCACTTAGCAACGTTGAAAACATTGGTGTGTTACCAATATTATTCTCATACTGAATCCAAAAGTCAGCACTGTATCAGCTTCTGAGGAGAAAATTAACTCCATCCCAGCCAAAATCAGGACACCAAAGCATATTGGTTTGTTATTCCATGTATTTGGCAGCCCTAAATCACTGGACACAGGGGATGATGAATTGTTATGATTAACAGGAAACAACTAGGATACACTGTGTCCTACCCTAAACAAGTGATGTCAGAACCTTCCAATGTGTCCCGGTTTTAAGACAAACTTAAACAAAGTAAAAACGTTGCTGATTACAGATCCAAGTCATGATGTTCAGATGAGATCTCTGTGTGTGGTCAGTCATCCCTTTTGCAAGTGGAGAAGATATGATTCCGCATTTTGTTAAAGTGAACAGACAAAAGAGACTTACAGATGTGTTGGGAGGGTTTTTTTTCTGATAGTTTTCTTTGAAGGTGGTCATTACAGAATGGAAACCTTGGAATGAAAAACCTATGTAGTTTTACTGTGTTAGTCCTGAACAGCATCAGAAGAGCATTGAAAGAACTGAAAAGTTTTTCTCAAATTCTTTGGTGTCAGAGTAAAAACATTTCACATTTTTGTTAAAATGTAGTATCAGATCAACAACTATTTCTTCCTCTTTCATTTTTGAACAGAGATATTGTGAAAGAATAAGTTGTAGGAATGAAACGTTGCAGTTTTGAGAAGATTGTAAGAAGCTGTCTAAATAGCTCATGTATTCAACTTCTGTGCTCAAAAAAGGAACTTTGTTTAGTTCTGGTGAAATATTATATCCCTAGAAGGACTGAAACCTCTGTTGTCCTAAACTGTCATCTCTGCAGCATGTTAATTTAACATGCTAAGTGTTATATTTGTATCCTTGAAAGTTAAAAGTGCTGGATTTCTGTAATTTGATTCTGAAATCAGTAAATGTATGGAGACTGAGATCATAGGCAGGTAACCTGCCCATCACTGTGAGACAAAAATTGCTGCTCATGAACATGGTATGGAAATTGGATGCTATGATAACACATGGCAATTTTATATGAGGTTTTTACAGATGGATCTAATGAAGTATTTCAGAGATCACAATTCCTTCCCCATTTTAGAATGCAGGCACTAGCATTTAAAGCACAGTAACTTCTAATACAAAAATACTAGGTAATTTAGAAGGAAGTATATCCCACATTTCAGTTAAGTCTATTCTCCACTACAACGATCTTTACCAAAATGCATAATAAAAGCATACTTTGTTTCAAAATTTTAAGATTAAATAGAGTCAGTGTTTTTTAGGAAAGTACTGTAATTGGGACAAAGATGTAATAGTAAAACATAGGTTTTTATGGTGTACTGAGTGCTGTTACTTACATCTGTTCTGAGAACTATTCCTGTTTGTCAAATATAAGGCACATCAAATGAAACTACTAGGTGATAAAATCAGAACAAACCTGTTCTTTGCACATTTTGTTGCAGAGCTGTAGAGCTCTTTCTGCAGGATGTTATGAATATAAAAAATTCAAACAAGTTCAGAAAACAGTTGAGTAATTTCATGGAACAAAACTCTACTGGGCATTATTAATCATGCAGGCATCACATCTGGCTCTGAAAGTCTCCCACTCTCAAGCTCTGAACACTCCTATTACTCATAGGAAGTGTTTGTTTGCTTGTACTATTCATAAGTATTTGTTAGAGGTAGGAAACTATAGTAGATATGCCTTTTAGACTCTAATCTAGCAGTCATTTTTTGTGTTGAATATCTTCGGAGAACTGGCCTGCCTTGTACTGAGAGAAATCTATTTTTGAGACGGGAACAAGAACCAAAAAAAGGTCCTGAGGAAAGATATTTGTGTTGTTTCAGAATGTCACAAACAGAATTCATGACTTTCATGAACAGAGTTACATTAGTATTACCCAAATGCTCAGTTAATGACCTATAAACATGGGGAAAGGTCTGCTCCATCCAGTATATTTTAAGATATCAGGAGGTCCTCTCTAGCTGTTCCCTCGCCTGCAGGAGGGAGAGCACCCAGGTTCCCCCTCACTGCATTGATGATGTGCCCTCAAACACCTGATTGGTCTCTCCTTGCATTCCCTTCTCCTATTCTCTGCTTTCCAAGTTCTTTCCATTTATCATGCTCGTCACTTCCCAATTAAACATCTCAGCCTGGTTTTGCTTTTCTCACTGGCCTCAATTCTGTTAAAAGCTAACAGTCTGTTATCTCTAGCACCTGCCTGCCCTTTGTCCTGTTGCTGTCTTGTCAGTGGTGCTGCAGGACAGGGTGAGCCATCTGTGTGTAGGCTGCTCCCCCGCTGTTATCTGCAGCATCTTGCACTTGGTGGTGGTGTTATCTCGGCAGAGGCACCTCCAGCCTGGCAGTGCCTTTCTCATGCTACCCTGGCACACAGAGAGTCTGGCAGTCTGTAATTCTTTGCACCTGCACCCCCAAAAAAGGTTGCAGAATAATACTGTTCACACATACCTCAGTGTTTATGTAACTGTAGATGTAGCTGGGGGTTTCCTAAAGTCTTTCTATAGGGATAACCACAGCTGTTTGCATTGGAGATTAGGGGACTTGGTAGCTGGAAAAGGATAAACTTGGAAAAGGGGTTGAGCCCAGAGCTGGATAGAGACCATTCCTGGTGGAAAAATTTGAGATTTAGGGAAGAAATGTGAGACTAAAGAACAATATATTTATTTTCAAAAAATGCTTCACCCAAAAGTAGAATCTTCAAAATTTACAAAAGTTGCTTGTGGGCAGGCAGTAAGCCAGAAATGAAAACTGACAGGACCTGTCAAGTAGGCTGCTGGGGGAGCTCAGTCCCTGCCTGCTGTGCTCCTCAGCCATCAACCTGCCTGGAAGGGGCTTGTCAAATTCATCTTTCTATCCACAGCAAGTGAAGTTGATGTGTTTTTTGCTTGTATATGTTTGGTTGGTTGGTTGTTTTTCGTGGGTTGAGGGAGACCTGTTTTTAAACATGGACAGTTGGATTTTCAACAGGGAACTTCATCCTTGGCTCCACTCTACCAGACACTTTGTAGCTTGGTGACTTGACATAGGTATTTTTTTAAATTATTGTGATTATTTGGATGCTTTGTTTTCACTTTTGCCATATAATTGTGCTTATCTTTGAAGTATGTCTTAGAAACAGCTGCAGCAAACTCCCTGGATTATTTTCATAGGATGATTTGGGTTGGAAGGAACCTTAAAGATCGACTAGTTCCAAGCCCCTAAAGTTTCAGCTTTAGGCTGAACTGTCCAAAATAGTTTGAGGGAGAGCAAGGACTTTTCTCTTCTGTACTGTAGTTTACACTAAGTACTCCGACTGATCTTAAGGAATCTTGAAATACAGGTGAAGAATCAACAGAGGTTCTGGGAGACTTGTGTGGTTTTACACCTGCCTGCAAAAAGCAAGAGAACTAAAAGAAAGGAGTAGCTGGAAAGCAAGTCACATCCACAGGTTTTTTTTTCTCTTAGTAGCCAGCTTTCCTGTTCCTGTGGAGGAAGGGGCAGAAACTACAGGTAGTTGTTGAATGCATTGTATTATGGAGAAGCATCACACTTCCTATATATTTTTATGATAGCTTATCTATTTCTGTGAGGCACCATATATGCTGAGAAGCTGTAAGTTTAGATGGCAGTGAAATGCTAACATTTTTGCCCATGTGGAGATGAGGTTGTTTAGCCTGGAGAAAAGGAGGCTCAGGGGGGACCTTATGGATCTCTACAACTATGTGAAATGAGGTTGTAGCAAGGTGAGGTTATTCTTTCCCAGGTAACAAGCAATAGGACAAGGGGGAATAGCCTCAAGTTGTACCAGTGGAGGTTTAGATTGGATATTAGGAAAAACTTTGTCACAAAAAGGGTTGTCAAGCATTGAAACAGGCTGCCCAGGGAAGCCCCATTCCTGGAGGTATTTAAAAGATACGTGGTTGTGATGCTTAGGGACATATTGGTGGCCTTAGCAGATCTGGGTTAATGATTGGACTTGGTGGCCTTAGAGGTCTTCCTCCAACCTTAAGGATTCTATGATTCTATAATAAGTCTCTACGGGGTGTGTGGGGTGAATGGTATCTCCTAATAACACTACAGTGCTTGAAAGTCATCCTGCCATTATCTGTGTTATAGATAGTGCAAACTAAAATTATGCTCCATTTGTGCTGTGAAAACTGCGTTTGACGCACTTTTTGTTAACAGCTTAGGAAATGCAGTATGAAGTTTGGGCCTCTCTGACCATCTGCTCTCTCAAATCCTTCAGTATCCTGTTAGGTTGTCACTGTTTGTATCTTCTGGCAATGATTCTTGAGTGTTTGCCTTTTCAGTAACAAACCTAATGTTTGTGTGTTTCATTTTTTCCTTTGTCTTTTACAAAGTCTTTCAGGAGCAGTCCTTACTTTTTGCATGTCTTTATTTTTGTCTTGTTGCCCATTTTTCAGCCTTTCCATTGAGGAAAATATCTTCATGCCTCTTAATTGAATCCTTTCTTTTTTTTCCTGTATCCTCTACTGCCAGGTGGTGTTTGGAACAGACCACTAGTATCCCTCATGGCTGTTTTTAATCTCATAATGGTTTTATGGTTTTGCATTATTTTTCTTGTACAACTGAGCATCTGATTTCTTTTGACTGTCATGAAGACATGATCACAGGCATTCTCCATAAGCCTGTGAGAGTTCTCAAATTCACATGGAGCTGATGAAAAATTAACAATACTATGATTTGCTATATCATTTATACCTGCTTATTGCTGAGGAAGATTTGGATATGTAAGAAAAATACTGTATGAAGCACTAATATGCTATGAATAGTGCTGGAAGAGATACTACCTAAGGGTTAAATTAATTTTAGTTATAATAAAAGCAGATTTGTTTAGATTTTTAAGTTTGTTCTTAACCAGTATCCTTCCATAAAAGGATTCATGGCATAGTTGTACTTTACAGTATAAAGGCATCATTTCCAAGGTGTCACCATTATTCCAGCCTGACTGAAGAAAATATAGATACCAGTAGGTACATTTCACCTGTTGAGTATGGGGAAAGTGTCTTTAATACTTTTTTTGCAGACGTGTTTACGTGAACTGGAGCGTTAATTTACCAATCCAGCCACTGTTTGTATCATGTATATACTGCAGTAGTGGAATTAAGCAAAAGGCATAAGGTCTGAGTGTCTTGTATTTGGGGAACTTGATCAGCACTGGTTGTGTCAGGATCCACAGGCCATGTAATCAAATAAATGTTTCAAGAGGAAAAAAAATGCCACGCAATGAATGGTAATGTTTAGGCAGCTTACAATATCCATTCCGAATACTGTGATGAAACTGCTGAAGGATAATAGCTGGTACACATTTCCTGTTTTGGTGCTTATTTCATTGTTTGCATAGCTAGATGTGATGATTAATTTACAGCAAGAAATTTTCACCTTAGAAAATTTGCTACTATGCAGCCCGTGTTTCCTGGAGATAGTTTGAGGGCTGCAGAAATAAATATTTCTTAAAATAATATTTTTTTCTGAAATCAAATGCAGCCCTAGAAAAGCTGTTTGATCAATCCTGACCAAAATAAGTAGATGTAAATGTGAAATGGGCAGAAACCATGAATTTGTAGATGACAGTGGATCTTCACCACGTTTTGCCAAGGTTTGACTATTTTAACTGTTCTTCTTGAATCTTTCTATACTACTCCCATAAGTAGATAGCTCTTACTTCCTATCAGAAATGAGCTGGCAGTGTTTTGCATAGCTGACGTATTTTATTCAATATAGAAAATACCTTGAAATATTTCTGAAGGCTGGGAAAAGGCTTTAACAATTCATGATTTTCATCTGGAATATTTTAAACAGCCACAATCTTGGGCTGAAATTTGAGTTGTGCCTTTGTTGATCGGGAAAAGCAAGTCAATTTACTTGCCCTGTAAAGTGTATGTAAATATGTGCAGCCTGTACTGAATTTGTTGGGATTGCAGGATAACTTGGTGTGGAGGTATGAGAAGGTCCTTCATCCAAGGTCAGACAGGGCTGCTTAGGTCTGTGCCTCCACAGTGCTGGAACCCAGCAGGACAGAGCTGGAACAGCCACCCTGGGCAGCCCACACCTCTCCCTTCCTGGCTCCTTGTCCTTGTCCACCATCTGAACCCCGCTAAATTTCATTAAGTTCTTGCTGACCTGTTCTCCTACCTGTTTTGACCTCTGCCAACAGCAGCCCTGGCTCCCAGATTGGATTTCCTTCCCCCACCCCAAACTGGTCACTTGGTAAGGTTGCATTGCATCACATTCTGCAAGTATCACCTGCTTTTGACCCACCTGTGACTGGTTTTCAGCTTCTGGGAAACAGTCCCATCTTTTTGCCCTAATTCCAGGCTATTAGGCTGGAGAGACTTCACTGACCATAGTGGTAATGATGCAGACTTAGCCCTTGATCCATGCAGCAACTGCATATCTGATTAATCTATGTAAATACTCTTCAGTGAACAGGCTCTCTGACTTCTGAAAGTGTAGTTTCATCATGGCCACGATAATGAGCTGTAGCAGGGAAGTACTTCAGCTTCTTTAAATGGATGCTGGAGAGAGGAGAGGGGAGTGGAAAGGAAGAGCTGGCCTTTTTTCAAAGCTGATGGCCTGAGGATGGGTGAAGTATTTATTGGCAGTACCCAGCATTTCTGAAAACTCAAAGTGCCCTGCACTTCATGAAGTCAGGGACCACATCAAGATCTAGTAAGTTTCTTATTAACTGAGAAACTCTAGTGGTCTTTATAGCTTGTTTGTGTTTTTACTTACTGTTATTAGCCATTTAACTTAAGTTGGTAATGGCCGCAAATCTACTAATAATAATGCATGGCTCACTGTTTCATTTTTTTTTCTTAAGAAAAATACTACAATTAAAAAACCATTAAGAAATACTTGCTTCAATCAAATACAATTAAATAAAAGAAAATACAATTAAAGAAACATTGCTCTTAGAAAATGCATCTGAAATTTTGCCTTTCAATGCCAGTCTGGCATTCCTCTCACAACTAAAAGTTCTTACCATCAAAGATACTGTCTTCACTTCCCATTCCCTCCTAGGGAAGCAGGATTGGGGGATGAATGTAGACTCCTTTTGCAAGGGGGGAAACTTCAGGAAGATTGCTGTTGCTTTTTTTAGTTGTTGTTCCTGTCTTAAAAGACATGCTGGATAGACCTGGGTATACTGACAATTTCCATTTAATGAGGTGGCCAAAAGTTTGTTACTGACTTTAGTGGCAGAATAAAACTTGGAAGCATGTAAGGGGAGATTGAGATTCAAAATGTGTGAAGATATCTTCATTTTTGTGTATGTTAATCATGCTCTGAAACAGCAACTTGAATCACCTTGATGTTAATCACTTCATGTGGCTGTGTTCTATTGCATAGCATTGCTTATTATTGTATTGCTTATATTTTTATTTGCATTGCCCCTGCTGAGATTGGGAACTTCACTAGCAGCGTGGCTATGGAGTGCCAGGTACCTAACAACAAGTAGGACGTGCAGTCCATGCCATGAATAATTTAAATTCTAATTAGAAGCAAACCTTACCAAATAATTTCTTAAAGAACAGTAGGAAAAAGAGAACAAAAGCATAATTGTATCATGCAGGTGCAGGAGCTGAACTGTTCACACTGTTCAGCTTGGGAGTTCTTGGAAACCGTAGCAAGTCATAAGTAGATGAAGAAAAAAAAATGACACTGAGTGGGATGAGCCTATGTATACCACTATTCTTCATAAGAGTAGTATTTCCACAAATTGCTTTCTTTTTTCCTTACCTTTTATGACATTAATCAAATTGTGCGTGAACTTCAGAGGCTGCTACTAATTCTGCATTTTTTTATACAACTCTTTGATGCTTTTCTGTTTTAAGTGAAAATGTTTGAGCTTTCTTTCTGGTTATTGTCAGTAATGAACAATGACCTGAGTTCTTCCACATTACCTTGTGACGTGATATGTTTCTCTTCTAATGGGTGTTTCATTAACGCAAAACATCTGTGTGATCTGGTTCTTTAAAAAAATAGCTAACAAAAACCCAGAGCATTAGAGCGTCACTGATTTATCCACCGCAGAGATTTAAGAAAAAAATAGATATCCAAACTGCAAAAAAAAATAGATTGTCTGAAGAAACATCATCTATCTCTTGTGCTAGTGAGAAGGAAATACTTTTTCTGTGTATCTGTTAAAGAGCCCATCTGACTTTTTATGTTAAGTGTTTGAAGAAGACAGCCTTGGAGAAATGCAGTGGTTTTGAGTGACAGTCTGTAGGCTTAATTTTTTTTCCGAAATGCAGATCTTGGTAACAGTTGCTAAGTTGTAAGGTAGAGGCTGTATGGCTTGTTCTTTAGACTGCTCTTTTGTTTGGAACTGGATGACTTGGACAGTTTCACGGTTTCTATCTCATGTGTGCATGTATTCAGACATAAATGGCAAGTGGCATAAGTTGAGAAAGAATATTTTCAGTTATTAATTTAAATTGTGCTTAATTTCATAATACTGCACCTCAGTACTATATTTTCTTTTCTTTTTCCACTAACTTGTGTAGTTAGTGGGAATGTGTAGTTGGTTCACCCACTAGTAACTGAGAGCTGGAGGATGAAGCAGTTCAACAATATCTTAATTAATGCTTTCAAGGCAGATATTTTCAGGAAAAACTATTTAAATGCCTACAGAACATACTCAAATTCTAGCTTACCTGGGAGGCAAAATAAAAAATAATAATAAAAAAAGATTATTCAAACCCCTCAGTTTGATAAGGAAATAGCGTTTTCTTGCATATCTATTTTGTTTTCTATACTTCTGGTGGAAGACAGCTGGACTAAAGTGAATGAATCTAAAACTGAGCTAAAACTGATCTACTCTGGATGGTTCAAGGCAGGAAGAATGCTGTTATGTTAGATTTGGGTAACTATACAGGCAAACTTTTTGAACCACACTTTCTTCTATTTCCCTGAAATAGATGATTTAATTTGGCTAAAATTAGACAGACTTTTGGTTACAGAAAGTGCAAGGACAGTGCTCTCTGTGGGAAGGTTTGTACATTGCCTTCTTAGTTTTTGATTAGTCAAGGGAAGGGTCTCAGGAAGTTTCTGTGCTGCTTTTCTTGTATCTTTCCTGGTGAGATGGCCAGGTAAGAAGCAGACTTATTGGCTTGTACTAAATGATATTAATATATGAAGTATGCAGGTGAACTTCCTTCAAGTTTCTGTGCCTTATCACCTTGTGACTTCTACTAAAATGAACCATTCCATAGTTAAAGCACTATAGCCCAGCTTCGTAATTTTAGCAGTATGTTACTGCTGACAAAGAGAGGTATGCCTGGCAAATGAGTAGAATGTGGCTGGTTATCTTGGAATAATTTCATATGTCATACCATAATTTTCAAAAGAACTAATTTATCTTTTTTTTTGGTGCAGACATATCAAAGCATAAGGGCTGCTATTCTTATTAGTTATTTCTTACATGAAATAGTTTCTTTTTTCTTGTGTACTTGTGCATTAAATAAAATATGCAGTAATAAAATAAGTGTAGAAAATACCTTACCTGCAAATTTCCTGTTCTCTTTAGTTACCTTCTAATTAGAATTCTTGTTACAGAATTAATAGGATAATTGATTCCTTTTAAAATGAGTAACAGAATGAAGCACTGTGCAATGTCTGTCCCTGGTTAATAAATGATGCCCAGAACGGCATATGATGAATATTAGTTAGATAGTTTAATACGGTCCTAAGGAGGCTTACAAGCTACTGTGAGGAATAGAAAATACAAGAATAGAAGCTTATCTGTAAGTTAACACATGAGGGAATAATACTTAGCATTTCTGTCAGGCTTTCAATTTGAGGAGTTTGAAGTGCTTTGCAATACAAATGACAAATTAATCCTCAGAATAGGCCTTAATATTTTTATTTTTTCTCTTACTTCCTTTTTTTTCTGTGCAAATGCTAGATTTTTTTATTTTAATTTGTCTTTGTGGGCAAGAAATTAATTATTTGTAAGATACTGAAATGCTGAGGAGTGGTAGGATTTTGCTTGCATATCCCTTTAATGCAGATCATTAAATACAGAACCATATAAAGGATTTAATGATATGATATGCATGTTTAATATTAATGGAAAATCCTGTAAATCAGTTTGGCTACCTTAGTTCTATTCTCATGGTAAGAGTTACAGGTGTTTCCCCCACTTTGTGTCTGGCAGTGCCCTACACTGCTGGATGAACCTGTGAGTTGTTAAGAATTCTTCATTCCTATCACAATGCACTAGGAAGCTGTGAGCACCTTAATGTTCTCCAAACCTTTGTCTTCTGCTTAGTGGAAAATGGCGACTGGGAATCCTTTTTACTGGCCCATTAACTAATACTAAAGTCTCCTTTCTGGCTTTACTTGGCTAGGTGGAAGTCCCATCAGGAAGCACTCACAGGAACACCTCCAGCCTGCCAGGGCTTTGGAGCATGGTTGTCATCCACCTGCTAAATTAGAAATGGTGACACTTTGGCAGTGACTGTTAAACAAACATTGACACTGTGTGGTTTGCTTTTAACTCAGGATGATGCCATTAGGAAATGAGGTTATAAACACCAAAAATCTGTCAAGCTCCTGATTTGCAATAATCTTCCTGCTGACAGATAAGAAGTGATTATTTATATGAAGGTTCATGGTGACAGGATTTATTTTACGTGTCTTGAAGGAGAAAAACAGATTTCTGCTGCCAATAGAGAAAAGGAGTCTGTCATTTGTATCTTCTTCTGTCAGATTCAAGAGAAAAAAAATAAACAGTATCAACTGAGATGAACCTTTATACATTTGAGGAGTTTTTTTCAGCTTTGTTTCTGGAGTAAGAAATAGTAACAGATAATAAAGAGCTTAAAATTCAGACAACTGTAATGGCTAATGTTTAGTTTGAAAATAAACTCGAGACACAATTCTACCTACAGAAGACATGATCTGAATATAAGCCAGTTTTCTTGTGAATCTTGGTTCAGTTAAAAAGTTAACTTTTAGTTTTTGTTTTATGAAAAGTTGCTTATAATGAATGCTGTCAGCAGTCCAGCATAACAGTAGACAGAGTAACTGAAAGAGCCAAAAGGAGACATGTATCACTCTTAGTCATAGCTGCATGTCTGCTTAGATAAGGTTATGAACTAATCAGTGAAGGAGTAACTGCAGTAGAACACCTTATATCTTTACCTAGAATTTCCACTATAGAGCAAGTCTGAACATACTGTGAATACTGATAAAAACTACTTAGAAAAAAGAAAAGTCAAGGTAGTTATTAGTGATCAAAACATTTCCAGATGGAAAAGACATTGGAATGTGTTAGGATTGCATGCAGAACTGAAAAAAAAAAAAAAAAGATTGAAATAAGAGGTTTAAAATGCTACTAAAACAGTAATGTGAATATTGACAAAGGTAACAAAGATCATGCTCAGAAACAAGGGAAATTGACAAATGATTTCACAATGTAGTTGTGCTTACTAATCCTAGAAAAAGTGTTATGTATGGAGATACAGAGGAAATTCACATATAACTTCATGTTTTCAAGATGCATATTATTCAAGAGAAGCTCAATAAACTCAGTTAATAACTTGTATTTCTTTCAAGTGCAATGTTACGCTAAATACCATTGTGAAGATGATGAAACACAAATGTAATGCTTTTGATAACTAAAGAAACAAAGGCTGTGTATTTCCAAAAATTACTCACTGTGGTAATCAGTAGATTCAGTAAGAGCATATTAAACAAAGGTTTCATACATACAGCATAGCTTTATGAAAGTGATAGTGAATCAGCTGAAGGGGGATCATACAGCTTTTCACTGTATGATTTTTCACAATGAAAGCCTAATTGATGGCAATAATTTCAAAGGTAATATTGCATTTGCTAATAATAAATTCTTAGAATGATTTTTTTAGCTGTGCTGCAATTTGGTTGGTACTCAGGGGCTGTGAAAACAGTTGAGAAAAGGTCTTTCACTGGGCTTTGGGCAAAATGACTATTAGAGAGTCCCTTCCAACCTCAACCCTTCTGTGATTCTGATTCACCAAGTCTTAGCTTGTTGGTTAACAGTAATAGGAACAGACAGTAACAATATAAACTTGAGTTTTTGTAATGTTTGATGTAATATTTCATCAGAGCAAAGAAACCTGCTGGGGGGTTGCATTGTGGTCACAAACTTCCTGCACTGAAGATGCCATGAGACACCATGGTGGGTTCACCAGGGCCAGCAGCCAAGCATCCACACAGCTGCTGGCCCAGGTGGGCTGCAGGAGGGAACAGGAAGAATGAAAGCCAGAGAACGGGTGGAACAAGATAAAGCCCATTTATTAGGTGAAAGAAGGAGGGAGGCAGGGACAAATGGTGCAAAGGCAATCACTCATATCCTCCCACAATCAGACTGATGCTGAGCAGCAGCTACCTTGGAGAACTGGTCTTCCTTCCTGTGCCCCAGTTTTTGTTGCTGAACATGATGTTAATGTGGTAGGAAATACAACCCTTTGACCAACTGGAGTCAGCTTTCCCAGCTGTGTCCCCTCTCAACCTTATAGGCACCTCCTCCATTCTGCCTCTCAGGGGGAGTGGAAAAGGGGCAGAACCTGGAAGAAGAGAAAGCCTTGCTGTTTTACAAGCACTGTTCAGCAACAGCCAAAGTGTTGCTGTGTTATCAGCGTTATTTCAGGCACCAATTCAAAACACCATATGTGCTGCAGTGATGGATGCTAACTCCATCCTAACCAGACCCAGAACAGTCATCAACCATGCAAGTTGATTTGTACCTGAGGAAAGTTCAAGTGGAATGTCTGCTGAGGTTTCTTACTAATCTTACTAATTCTAGAGACTTCCTTCATCTCCCTTGCTGATACTGTGGAAAAATGCTGTTTTAGTTACAGCATCAAGGAGAGAAGATGCAGGGAGACTAGACTGAGTGAACATGTAGTTCTAGTAAGGAGTTTAAAAGGTGAGAGTAATTTAAATGTGTAGAAAGGTCAATGTAAACTGAGATAGAAAAGATTATTTAAGCTAGGGGTGGGAGTTAATGGAGACTAGATAAACTGTTGCATTTTCTTCAGAGTTTTGTTGGGGGAAGGTTTGATTTGAGAGGGAGCTGTTTGGGTTTTTTTGTCCCTTCATTTCTTGAACTTTCAGTATCTTAGTCTTCTGCCTTCCTCCTCTGTTTTGGCAAGATTTAAATGGTTAAAAAGGTCAAGATAGTACTGTTTCATGCAATTAATCCTTTTTTTCCTTTAATATGCCAGTTCTAAGAAAGTGCTTTAATTCTTTTCCTGACGTCCTCTTTGGCATCTCCCCCACTAATATGTAACTGCTAAAAATAAACCTTATTAAGTTATTATTTTCACTCCACCTGGTACTGCAGTAGTTTCCATCTAAATACGACTATTACTGTGCTGATTCAGCATCACTGTTTTCTGTCAATGCGCTCCTGTTTGAATAGGGTTTATTTTGTAAATTACAAGTGACTTATATATCCTCTCTAGGTGTTGTGTTAGAGTGCTTTGAAAGATGGCAGTAACTAAAATACCAACAACTGGGAGTGCATTATCATCATCTTTTAGTTGGCCAATATTATGGCTGTAGGAAAGGTTGTTGTTTCTGCTTTCACAGAACAAATTGCTGGGGTTTGTATTTTACTTTTTTTTTTACTTATTTGAGTGGGTTGAGAAGGGTTTTAAAATTGTATTTAAAAATGCTTCTTTTAAAGAAATCCACAGGTCCTTTTGTGCATAATGTCAGACATTCACCTTTTTCTTCTAAGTGGCTTTGCTGGTAGCAATTACAGTAGCACACTTCATTATTCTCCAAGACAGGTGGGAGGTAATCCTTTGGCATTTTATGACTTCATACGTAAAAATCTGTGCCCCATTTTTTTCTGAAGATGGAAAAGCAGCAAGCTTATTAGTGAAACAATCCTAGCTGGTCAAACTTTCAGCTGCTCATCTGACTGTGAGGGACCTGAGGTGGGACTCCATCACAAACAGACTTTGCTAACGTAGGCATGGGCTTCACCAGGAGCTGTCAGGCTCTTCTAGAGTATGAGGTTCAGTGAACTGTGTCCAGTTCTGGGCTCCCCGGTTCAAGAAAGACAAGGAGTTACTGGAGAGTGCCTAGCAAAGGGCTATGAAGATGATGAGGGGACTGGAGCATCTCTCACTTTTGAGGAAAGGCTGAAGGAGCTGGGCCTGTTTAACCTGGAGACAACTTAGATGGGATTTTATCAAGGCATACAAATATCTTAAGGGCAGGACAGGACTAGATTCTTCAGTGGTGCCCAGCAGCAAGATAAGTGGCACTGGGCACAAACTGAAACACAAGAAGTTCCGTTTGAATGTGAGGAAAAACATCTCTACTGCAAGATGTTCTCCTCCTCTAGAGATATTCAAAACTGCCTGGACAAAAGTCCTGTGCAACCTGCTGTGGGTGAACCTGCTTTAGCACAGGGGCTGGAAGTGGTTGATCTCCAGATCATCTCTCCTTTCCAATCCCAACCATTCTGTGATTTTTTTTAAACATATAGTAAAACTAGAAGGACTGAGGGATGCTTCTATGCAAGTGTAACGCTGCCTATTAACATCCTGGAAGGGTAATAAGGAATTATTTGAAATATAATTTTATTAGTTATACTGTAGAGACTCTCCCTCATTGGGAATTTCTCTTTTTTAACAGCATCAGTAATGTTGTGTTGATATACCAGATGTTCTTAGTAACTGTGATCTTTAGAAATTTCAAGTGATTTGTACAAGTAGTCAGAGACATGATCAAAAGACCCTTTGTGAATTACCAAGAAAAAAATCAGGAGATAATGATTTGGTGATATCCCATGCAAACAGAAGGGTGAAGACTGCAAAGATAGATGGATTTCTCAAAAAAACCTGTTAAAATTCGTTCCCAAAGTACCAGTGCTAGGAGTTTTGCCTAAGCAAAGAACTACCTGTGAGCTGGTCTATTAAAATTGCTCCTTAATATTTTAGAACCTTTTCATTCTTACATAGAAAATTAAGCTATTAACAAATAGGAAGTTAATGTAATGGGAAACTTATTATAGTTTTGTAATTTCCACAGCGGGGGAAGGAATGTAGAGTATTTCTGATGTATTGAATGCTAGAAATTGAGACCTCTTGATAGGTTAGATGCGCAAACTCAATTGTGTACCACGGCAGTATTGATTAGCAGAGGGTTCTTTGGCTGCTGTATCTGCGGGCTCTTTGCCCAGTAACACAGTAACACTAAGTGCTAGTAACTTTTTTCTAAATAGCCATTCGCGTTTGTGTCTAATTGGAATGACTCATTTCTTGTGAAACACTAGAGGGCTCACTGACTGCTTTTGGAGCTGCCTTTTGCTTTCAATGTATGTCCATAAATTCCCAAATGTGTAAAGCAAGAATGTTCTAAAGGTACACTTTCTTAGGAATAAATATACTCACTAACCTCAGTGGTTTTGACTAAATCTAGGCTTTCTGGAAGAGGTCTAAAGAACGCTTTGATTCGCCAAAAGAGATGAATCTGCTCAGGTCTCCTGCTCAGTAAATTCTGGTGGGGTTTTTACTACTGGAATATTTCCTAAAGTTTAGGGGGAGGGATGCTTTTTGGTTTATTGTTTGTTTGTGGTTTTGTTTGTTCAGGGGGTTTGTTGGGTTTTTTTTTTGTTTGTTTGTTTTGGTTTGTATTTCTTTCTGTCTTCTTGGCTTGTTGGATCCACGCATTGTAATTTCCTAGGAAGCAATTAGGCAAATGTACCTGAGTAGTTAGCAGAATGCAAGGAAATTTTGCAAAAAAACCCCAACAACCCATTTGTTGTTCATTAGCACACAATAATAAATATTATTAGAAGATAGTGTCTACTGTCTGGGTTATCTTCCTGTCTTACTAGCTACGGGTTGATGAGCAATAGGGTAATCAGAATGGGTTCTGCTACCAAATCACACATACAGTTATGATACAATATGATTGAAGTGTCAGTCCATGGGGAAAAACTAAAGGCAAGGGATTGCATATAAAACATCTTGTGGCATCACACACTTTGTGACTGTTGTGGCTGGACTGAAGTGGTCTGGAGTTGTTCCTGCCTTTCCCTCTTGGTAACTCTGATACTCATGGCAATCTGACTTGGGGAATCAGACAAGACGAAAAGGTTCCTGAAAAAAAGAATCTAACTTGCAAAAGTTTCTGTTTCATGAACTGACTTGGTTTGGGAATAGATGACCACTGCATTTCTTATGCAAGAGAAGGAGCATGGATGGGCTAGGAGAGGAAGGATGGAGAAATGAGAGGACAATGTTGGTACTGATTTGAGCAATTTTAATGTTGTTGTAATATGGCATCTTTAGACCCTTTGATTCAGACCACTTAATTACAAGTTTAATGTATATTTTAAAAAAAGCCTTTTGTGTGGTGTTCCCCGATTACGATTAAGCAAATGAAAAGATTCTGATGTGATTACGTGAGAAAATAAGCTTTGAGAAAGCATAGGATTTAGCCTCCTGAAATCTCCGGGAATTCGTATGTCAATATCTAAAACTGAGCTTGCAGGTCTGGGCTATGATGACAGGGCAGAATAAGTCCTCTTTGTACAATAGACAAAACTACCAGAAAATTTAAATTGGTAAATTAGTAAATATGCTGTGGACAAATGATTGGTTTCATGTAGTCTTGATCCTTGTAGCCATGGATTGGGAATGCCCCATAATCATAAAGTCTCCCAGTTGGCTGCCTATTACCAGTTCTGCTTTGGGACAAAAAGCCCCATCCTGGGAGAGCTCCTAAGCCATTCTGCAATGAAGTCAAGCAATGGGCACAGCCCCTGTCATCCGGCATATCATTGCCATCTGTGGCCTGAGACCATTTCCACAGGGCCTCTGACTTGCTGCCTTTCAGCTGAGATCTGACAGCAGGCTAATCTTTTGGTTGAAAATGCTTATATATTAACTGCAATTGGCAATTTTTGTATTTGTAAAGCTGTACCTGTAGTGTAGATAAACATCCATGAATTTTCCTTCAGGATAAACATGGATTTTTTTCTCCCATTAATAGCGGAGAAATGTTTATTCTCACAAGTATAGCAGTATTCTAGAAAATTTGTTGTCATTTATTATAGTATGGCTTAATGCAGATTTTTAATTGACATAATTTATTTGTGGTTTGAGCAAAGGAAAGAGGAAGGGAGAAAGTGCAGGATTACTATTATCAGCATGTCCCAAGGCTGCTGCTTTTAAATTTAGAATTATAACTGTTATTTAACAGAATTATCCTTGACACACATGGCCTCAAGAAGAGGTCTGAAAGCAAGGGCAGAGCAGTGTTGTCATCTGACAGCCTGAAGCAGTATCTTTGAAAAGGTCTGAAATTGTCACTTTTTGTCTAGAAGATGACCTCTGGCATTCCCAGCACTACTCTGCCTTGTGGAAGAGGGGAAGAGGGACAGCAAGGAGGCAATATCTTTCTTTTCTGTTACATAAAGTCATGCTGTTTGTGGTGGCCTTTAAAGAAGACTCTTCTTGAGCAGGTGTTAAAAGTGGTGGATGGTAAAGGGAGGTGTTGGACCTGCTGGAGTGCCAGTGGTTCATCACCAGGCCTGCAGAGCTGTGTGCTTTCTTCTCACGTTTTTGGGGAGGGGCATGTGGGCTCCTGGCCATGCACCTGGACCACCTTGAAAAAGGACAGTTCAGACCAATTGTCTCTGGTTGTGGTGGTGGAGTGTGAGCTATTCTTGAGTCAACTGCTGGGCTCTGCAAGGCTGTTTTCCAAAGCAGTATTTATCTGTGCTGCACCTCTTCTTGTGCAAAACATGATTTGGTAGTTATATGTTTAGTTGTAAAGGTTTTCGTCTCTTTGTGCAAAATGACATGTGAAAGTAGCTACCGGTGGATTTATAGTCATAAAAGATTGTATTGTAAAACACTCAAAACATTTTCTAGGTGTTCTGCCTGCCCACTTTGCCATCCTTCTACTGTTACTACCTGTGCTGAGTTTGAACCAATTAGTTTTATGCAAGCAAGTCTCTGCCAGAATCTGAAAATGACTGTGAGCTTTATTTTCACCTTAAAGAATCCTGTTCTAGGGGAAAAACTTTCTTTAAAACTGTTACTTCCCTCAGTTTCAGAGGTATATGCTTAAGGGAAATAAAATCTTAATTGAATCGATATATGATACAATGAATTCCCTTCCTAAAAATTAATCATTTTCGAGTGTGTCTTGGCCATAAATTTGCAGAAAAGAGTAGAAGTGGAGAGAAACAGTAACTGTTACAGCAACCATCCCACTGCCATCTGAAAACAGTGCCACTGTTATTCTTTATTGAATATTTCATAGTTTCAATGCCTGCAACAGTCTTTTGGTTAACAATTGAATTAATATGTTTAATATTGAGAACATTCTCAAGTTGGTATTTTCTGCGGCTTCTTCCTAAATCAACATTATAATCCTGCTTTCGTTTCCCTACAGATGATGAAGCATGCCTGGGATAATTATAAGCGTTACGCATGGGGATTAAATGAACTGAAACCCATATCTAAGCAAGGACATTCAAGCAATTTATTTGGTGAGTAGAGAGTGTATTTTTGTGCTTAGTGACGTTAGCATAAAACAGTAAATCAGCTGAAAAGCTTATAGGTGATAAACATGTTTTCTTTCTGCTCCCTGTCATGCAGCGTGATGTTTCTTGCTTCTGTTATGTATAAAAAGTAACAGTAAATGAAGGTGGTTTCCGTGACTTTTATAGATTAGTGTCTGAATGAGAATAAATGGAGCATGGCATTGCTGCATGATAAAAATATAGTTTTGTTGCATTGAATACTGTCCTGTCTTAAACTTTTACTATGGAAATCATTGATGCCACATTAAATAAGCAGGGAACTAAGGGGGAGGGGGGAGAGAAGAGGAGAAATCCTATCCAAGGAACAAACAATACTCTCTACAGTCATGAAGGTAGCTGAAGCTATGTGCTGTTCTTAGGAATTTATTTCCATTTCTTATAAAAATGTGTTGATCTGTATCAGACTCCCTTATCAGGCTTTCTCTTTCATTAACATAACTGTTTGCGCCTCTAAATGTTGTATAGGAGATGCTAAATATAGCCCAAGTTGTTATCAGTGTAGCACAAACATGGGACTGAAAGGTTCTAGTAGGAGAGGCACACTGTAGAAATGCAGTGTAATGAGGCAAGACTTTCTCAGTGTCCAAGTGGGGCTTACAGCTGGATAAATAGTAGCTGAAGAGAAACAGCATTCTGAGGAAGCCTAAGAAAACAGTCCCATGAACTGCCATTATCTTCAGTTTTGCGGAAAAACGAAGAATTAAACTGTTTGACATCATTTTTTCTATTCAAATAGCTTGTTTTTCAAACAGAAAGCTGAAAAATTGACTAATTTCTATAGCTGAGACAAAATCAATACATTATTTTGATTTTAACAGGAACTTTGTTGGATGTTTGCAAAAGATAGTTTGAAGTGGAAACATTTCCTAAAACAGCCTAAATAGAGCACTTATCAAATCCCCAACTATATTTGGAGGTTGCTTAGAGGCAGCAGTTGTGATTACAAAAATAATTTGGAAAATACAACATCTACATTGATCTTGCTGCACTGCTTGTCTACCCCGAGGTAACATCAAAAATGTTAATAAGTAATTATTATCTAATTAGTTATTGGACTCTGAGTTCTTGAAACCGGAAGACTTCAAGCTTAAGCCATGTTTCTGTTTCATTCTCTTCTCTAAAAATGTCTTCAGGAGAATGATAGTTGTGCAATTTAGTATATTTGAGGAACTGTTTAATGGAATTCTGTTTTCTTGCAGTACAACAAAATGGCATATAATTTCTTGAAAATTAAAACACTTAATATAGTTTCATTTGAAATCAGAAGTGGTATAAAAATTACTAAGGTTTGAGTTTGTAATAATATTGCATGGATTCACAGCAAAAGCTGTAGAAGTATTGACTTGTGAAATTCTTAAGCAGGAGTTCTGTGGATGTTGCATAAGTTTAAATCACTTCAGGCACAATTCTATGTGAAACAGGACAAGTGTTGAATTGAGAAATAAAACTGCATTTAAAGGAGTAAGAGCCAGAGTCAGTCTAAATGCAGATCAGTTTCTCATCGTGGTCATCTAGTATAAGATCTTATTGCTGAGATGTTTTCCTTAAAAATGTCTTCAATCTTATTGATCTTGGTGCAAATCAAAATAAGCATTAGGTCTCTTTCTGCTGAATTGCTTTACAGAACACCAAAGAGCAGCATATCTGCAAGCAGGTCTGTCTCATAAGTTACCCTTGCCCGGATCCATAATTTCCTTTTGTTCTTTACAAACAAAACCTTGTTTCTGTAAGTGTCCTCAGATGATTAGATCTGGTCTGTACCTTCATGTTTGAATTCAACAAATGCCTCCTTTTTCATAAGACAATAAAAGGGAAAAGGGTGATCTGTTTGTGTCTTGGGTTTTTTTTCTTCATGAAAAGACAGACAAGTTTCCTTATCTTCCTTGTTTCTTGTTTAAAAAAAAGAAAAAAAGGTTGAAAATGGTTGACTACTTTAAGGTAATTCTGAATTGTATTAGTGGAGAATAGGTTACCTTCAGCTCTGTGTCCTGTGAATTTCCTCCCAACCTTCAGAAATCAAGTAAGATCTTCAGTTCACTGTCACCCATCATAACTCCAATTTGCCAAGATTGTCTTTTCTTCTTGCTACCAGGTCTCAATTTTTCGAAAATACAAGTTTTGGATTGTCTTAGTATCAGTAAAATATAGCACATTTCATTAGGCACTGTTTGATTTTAAACACTTCTCCTCCCTTGAATTAATTGCTGCACTTAGGTTGCTTTGCATATATTGGGAGTGGCAGTTATGGGATAAAGACTTTTTGTATCTCACTGTGAGGAACAGCAGATTCCAGTGCTGTGGGATGCTTTATATTGTATAAGTTACAGTATAGCTCTCCTGACATGGAAGGGGAGGGTTGTTTTCAAATGATACTGCTTCTAAGCTTATTTTTGAAAGTATAAATGCATGGCTCCTTTCTTTCTCCATTTTGTAGGTAGATTATAATGACTGTTGTGTCTTGAAGGCAAGTCATAACTGTCATGATGTGTTTCTCAGAAGTACAAAAATAAGATGGCTTTTAAGAGGTGTAATTACACATAGATGTGGCTCAGGAAATATCATCATGAAATACTAACACTATACCTAGGCTAGGGGAAGAGGAAAGTGGCCAGTGGCGTGTTAATGGGAGAAAGGATAGGGACAACTGGTGGTTCTAATTTTGGAGGAAGGAAAAGAACCCTGCTTTAGCACCTTGTACAGATTAATAGTAGTAGAGCTATTCTGTAGCTGAGGACTTCTCGCTGAACTTGGAAATAACTTTTTTTTTGTCCTAAATTCAGGCCGTGAAAACAAATTGTGAAGTTAAGGAACTGACTTGATCTTGCTGGCATTCTGCGGGTCATGTGTGTGGAAGAGTGTTTGTAATAAGTTGAGAAAGTTTAAAGACTGGAAGACTGTAGATATGTTCATGTTATGAGCAGAAGTTGCTTTCTCTCACATGTGCACACTAAGAATAATATACTTTTAGAGAAACACTGAAACATACAGGAAGTGAAACATTTCTCCTTGAAGCCAGTGCCACATAGGTACCTCTGACCATTGGCAATGTCTTTTCAGCACATCCAAGCTATGTTTTTATTTCCTTTGTATTTGCCATGTTAGGTCTGACCTTGTTGTAGCAACTATTTGAAAAGACAGAAATATTCTTATTAGTTTAATTCCATGAAGTGTACAACTGTTCTAGATTAATCAAATAAATTGGAATAGCTTAGCATCTGTTTGCACCATACCTGTCCATTAGAAAAACAGGGCACATCTCCTGTTATGACTTCTTCCATGAGTACTGGTTCTTTGACTATTCCTCGTAGAAAGTAGGTCCTGAGTAAGTGCTGTTAGTTTTTCATACCTTAACCTTTATGCTTCAGGTTACTGTTAACAATGTTTGCTGAAGCAGAGATTTATTAATCTACCTTCTTATTGTGAACATGGCAAAATCACAATTTTGCCATTTTTTTATCATAGCATTCTACCACCAATCCCTCAACCCAGGAGCTATTCCTCTCTAAGCCTTCTGAACTAATTTAAAAACTAATGAGTGTTGCTGCACTAGCAGAGAACTCTTTCTAGAAGTGTTTTCTGCACTTAAGTGACTGTAACTAAAGGGCTTTTTTTAATTATCTGAAACTTTCATGTGCAGTATTGCCAGTTTGATATTGTAACTTGTAAGCATAGTATAATTAATCTCTGCAAGTGAAAAAGGACCTTTTCTGGAGGCAAAAAGGGAGGCATTTAATAAATATTCACAATCTACAAACCCCAAAGTACTATAATTTAGTAAGATCCTGCTCCTCCCACTTTAAACTGTTTTTTGTCATTTCTTTTATGGAGTGTTGAGGTGTATGAATATTTTTAAAGCCTGACAAAATTTATATTCAAAACTGTGTTGGCAGTGTATAGCAATGTGTATTTTTAAACTCTAAGTTTATTAATATAGCCTAGACAACTAATTGTGCATGTATTTAAAAAATATATTAATTCAAATTGACAGGATTCAAAATCTTGCCCCCACCCCAGTTTGTCTTCACTCTTCCTGCTTTATTCCTTAAAATTTTGTATTTTGGAATGTGGTTTTAATTTTGGAAGTAAGCCTGACATCTGTCTCAACTAAATTAACTTGTGTAAAGAACAACAGAACAGATATGTGGATGAATGACTCAACACAGCATTTGTGAGAGGAGGTCACATTGCACAACAAAGACAAGTCTATTGTCTTTTCAGATTTCCAAAAAACATTTTTCAGGCTTATTACTGGCCTCTCACAGGAATCCGTTTCTGCTGAGGCCACACTCTCAAATTACTCATCCCAACGCTGAAAAATCAAATTACCAGAGTGAAGTTTGGCAGTCCAAATAAGTTACTTGGTGGGGGGGGGGGGGTAGCTTTGACAATGGCAAACTGCAAACAGTTCCACAAACCCAGAAGGATTCCCCAACAGGCGATAACTGCACTTAGAAATAGCAAATGTTCCTAATTTAAACTAGCACTTGGTGAAATGGGACATACAATTCTGAGTTAATACACAGAACGGGCAGACTTGAGCTCATAGTGAGTAGTAAAGGTTGGCAACTTCCCAGAAAAATATATGGAGGTCCATAAAAAGTGGCATGGATGGGATGCACAAGGATTTATTGTTCCTTGTGGGGAGTGATATCCTTTGTAAGGAGGGGGGTGGAGATAGCAAATTACTAGGCAGCATGTTCAAACAAAAGAAGGTGGTTCATAACAAAACATGTAGCCAAGCTGCACGGGTGCCAGAAGTGTGGTGGTGCCAAAGGCTTCCACAGGAAGCACAGAGATAAGCAATGAAGGAAAAATTATTTGAGCTTTATCAAATTAAAAGACACCAGTGCTGGCTCTAAAATGCACAGATGTATAAAATACTGGAGATTTAGAAGAACATTCTAGAAATATCACTATATTGTTTCATGTTACACATACAAAAAGCTAGATTTGTTAAAAATTGAATTAATTTTTCTTTCCCCACTCTTAGCACAGGTGCTAATAGTCACTGAAATTAAAAGTGTTAATATTGCTGAGAAACGGTTTGCCAGTACTTGAGTCAAGAGTTTCATGTTTTGGCATAGCACACTTTAATAATTAATCACTCTTGACACTTTAAATTGCTAATGATATTGGATAGGAACCTTTTCAGTGAACTTTAAATAAAGGAAAACACTGTTCTAAGACATGAGTCAGCTTTTGAAGCAATGCTCCAAGAAACCTACAGCTCAAATCAAAATGTTACTTTAGTCAAACCTATATGTATTCTTGAATGCCCAGCTTGGTATGCAAGGGATGTGGGGAAATTGTAAAAACTATTAAGTGCACCAACAAGCATTGATTCTGAAGTATCCTATTTCGGACTCTTCTGGCCAGCATATAAGCCACGTCTAAAAGCCTGGGCTAGATAAGTGAGAACTTATTTTGGCACACGCTGCAAAGGGTTTGGCCGTAAGCCAGTTGTGGTTCTTAAACCATATGGCCACATAAGCTCAGTCACAGAGCTGTGCTAATAAGGTTGTCATTCACATCCACAGCACTTCTGCCTGCAGTGGCATCCTGGAAATTCATACGAAGTTATTCATCCTCTGCTCACTCTTCTCATTCTGCTCTTGCTGCCCAGCCCAGAGATGCTACTCCATTCTCTAATGTAATCTCTTTTCCTTTTATTTGTGTGCACATCCATTGGCATTGTTAGATATTAAAAAGCATGCAGTTTAAATGGGCCAACTGTGCATTACACAGAGGAGATACAGGCTGCCTGTGCTTTATATCATACTATTCTGAAATGATGGGTAATAAGCCACTGTGGTTAATAGTCCACAAATCTTATTAGCAGTATGTTCTTTTTTGTTTTCTTCCAGATCATTGCTTAAGATTTTAAGTGTTGAACTGGAAAGGAAGCTCTGTAGATGTAGATAGTCTACTGGAAATTTCATGTTGACTGATTTCTTTTGCATTCTTTTCAGTTAATAGTAGGCTATTTTATGTGTTCTCTATTAACGCCATGGAGTAAAAGATGCTGTTAGTAAAGAGGAGAGAGAAAAGTAAAGGGTTAACAACGGAAGTAAAATGGAGATGAGTACTTGCTCTGGAAGTTTTGGTAGAGACTAATAATTCTTCATTTTGATAGGCTTGTACATCTGCTTATCTCTTTTATCATCAAAATTACTCCCTTTGAGCTTATGATTTATGAGTTTCAAGTTAATTTTCTCTTGAGTATATATGTATATATATTTTTTTAATTATCTGCAAAATATATCTGTATTTACCTGAGGTGTATGAATTTGCTCCAAGTATTTTTTGTGATGTCTTCCTCCTGCCTAGGGCAACTATGAAACTCTACCATGGTGACTGCAACTTTTCTGGCACTCTTTGTAACACAGCGCTCACTGTTAGTCAAATTTATAGCAGTACTGTAGGTGTATAAGAAAACAGTTCTCTTGTCCAAATATTCTGTGTCATGAGTGTGTACTGTAATTGCCTGGCAATAGTCTTTGCTTCTTGTAGACCACAACTGCTGTGTAATTCCTTGGGAATGTCATGTAGAAATGAACAAGAATGATAACTGTATTTAATAATTTATGTGCTGTGCTTTGAGAAGCATAGCTTATATAGGCTTGTGAAATGTTTGGTCTTATCCCATAATAAGAAATGTTCATTTAATTTCTTTGCCTTCCTTCCCCCCCCACTGGTCTGGTTATTAATGAACTGTTCGGTGTCACAATTTCCATACTACTCTCAAGTTTAAGTTATCCTGTTGGCTGACTTCGTGTAAACTGCAGTTGTCCACAAGTTGTTATTCTGACCTCTAAACTGAGTCTTTCTCTGTTCTTTTGTCTTTTATCAAGAACTTTGAAGTACAGCTGTTTGAGACAAACTTGACTAATTGTCACATTAATTCTTTTATTGGTTTCTGGAGCCTTCAGAATAATAGCAAAAGTTATTTCAAATAAATTAAGATCTACTTGAGATTCTAGCATTTTTTTCTGTCTGTCTACAAGGAGAAGTCTGTGCTTTAAGCAGACCCCATAGGCCAGACTCAGGAAAAAAAAATCATAGTACATGACTCCAAGGGCAATTCCTCAATAAGGTTTCCCTGTATTTTCTCTGTTTTCTTCTGACTTAGTAGTGAGTTGCAGCTCAAGTACTAATCCTTAAAATTGAAAGCTCAACTGTTTAGTGGTGGTGTTAGTTGTATTACAAGAGGATTATCACAAAGAATGTCTTTGCATGGTGAGCCTATCACAATCCACTGAAGCAAATCAGGTCATAGATGATTTTTCTGTAAGTAGAGCTCACTTGTAAAGGTTCACTAGGAACTGCTTTTGTTGTATGGAGTTACCAGACATCTCTAGAGCTTTTGCAATAGTGTTCTTGACCAGATGTCCTCCAGCAGTTTTCCACTCTCACTTTCTCATAAACTCAGGAAAAATGTAAGTCGCTTAGCCAAGTTTAAAGGAATACTTTTCCTTTAATATTAGAGAAAGGCAGCCAAGTTCCAAATAAGCTCTGGGAGGATATGATGTTGTTTTTACCAAAGTATGCTGCAGTTTTATTAGTGGAATATCTGGGGGAAAATTTAGAGATTACTTCCTTCAGAGTAGGAAAGTGACATTCCAAAAATGGGTGGTATAAGCAACTGCTAAAATAGAGAAAGCATCTCATTCTGTAAAATGTACTAAGTAATTGTTGTAATAACCTAAAATATTATTTTGTTTAAGATGGTGGAAATGGAAAAGTATTTTCTACCTGGAAGCTTAATTTAAGACAGTGGTGTCAATCCTGCTATATAGAGCTCTCCAATCACCTCTGTGTTTCATGTGGAAGTGGAAACCCATGATGGCAGTGAACACAAGAATTGACTGATACAGTAGATTTCTTTCTTAAATATGAAAAATTGAGTTCTGATATTTGATAACTTTACAAAATAAAATTTACTTTTTGTCAGGTATTTCAGAGACAAGATGATAATCAAGTTCTTTAATTAATTGTAGCTACTATCTTGTTATTCCCCTGGTGCAATCAATTCCTGAATGAGTAGTCAGCTATTCACCTGACTCATTAGCCCTTCTGAGGGAGACAGGGATTGGATTGAATTACTTTCTCTGTTGATTGCAACCTAAATTATTTTGTAATTCTAAATGTTTACTTCTGTATCAGAGTCTTCTCTAAAATATAACAGTGTTTTTCCATTCATTATGAAAACTATGGGAGCCGAGTTCGCAAATGTAAATTTTAGTAGCGTGGTCAAAATTGAATTTTTGACATTATCCACTAAATAGGAATTGAAACTTTTCCTAGACAAAAGTGGTGTTTTGAAAAGGTCAAGGTAAATTTGAAGTAAGCATGGGAAAGTATTTTGAGTGACTGTGTTTTCTTGAACCCCACCTTCCACATTAACCTTTCAGTACAGAGTGATGAACATTTAATCCATTCAAAAGCGAACATACTGATGATATTTCATCTTGCAGTGTTAGGTCACGGCTAGCTCTTACCTATCTCTTTAACAGAGGTAGAAGGGTGCTGCTTCTGCAGACAACCAGAATTTGCTCTAAAAACCAGTGCCTTGCAAGCACCTCCTGAGCTGACAACTCCATGTGTGCAGGTTTGCCTTTGCCTCCCCCAGTGCTGTCTTGTGCAGGTTACATGGTGGTGCACAGTATCAGAAAAATTGTTTTCTACAGACTGTACTTCTTAAAGGGCTTTCCTAACTGAAATGGGATCAGTACATACCAGCTTCTTAAAGCTTTATGTATATTATTGAGTATAAAAACAAAAAAGCAACTGATTGTTTTCATTCCAAACTGGAAGAAACAGGAATTTCTCAGTTACTGAGATTTACTGCGTTTTATGTCATTTTACAGTGAACTGTTTTATCAGTGGTTTAAAATGCAAAATTATGGCTGAAAATACAGTGCATCAGAACAGCTCTTCAAAAGTTCATTACTGGAAGAAATACTTAAATGTTATGATGCTGGGCTGTGGCATGGGAATCAAAGTAAAGGCTGTGAATTACTAGTTACCACTTGAATGCTTATGCACCCAGTTTTTAATTGGATTAATTGAAATTGGATTTTGAAATTAAAATTAATTTAAATTAATCAGATCTAACTGAAAGGTCTTCTGTTGGAAAGTAAATCACTGGCTCTTCATGTATTTCAGGTAACATACAAGGAGCAACAATCGTGGATGCCCTTGATACTCTCTACATCATGGAAATGAAAGAGGAGTTCAAAGAAGCCAAGGAGTGGGTTGAAAAAAACTTGGATTTCAATGTGGTAAGGAGCGTTGCTGATGAACATTTAATGCTCTGTTTAGTCTCCAGGGGCCAGCTGAGGACTGGGTTCTAGTATTACAAGCATGATGCAAGGCTAAAGAATTTAGATCATTGATAGATAAAACAAGGCAGGAAGCTGGAAAGGAGGAAATTTACTGCTCTGCTTATATGCTCTTTTTCAATTAGAGAGATTTAGGTAGATGGAAGGCATTAAGCTGGACTGAAGGAAGGAAAAAGGAAATAGAGTATTTGCCATTATAAAGTAAAAAACAGCCTTTTCAGCTTTTCTGGATAGAAGAACTGAGACCCTTCAAGCATTAACTTTTTCATTATGTAAACCTTCTGCATTTCCCCTTTGTGAAATCTTCCACAAGTTTTACTTGTGTTTAGAGAAGGGTACATGCCATACATACTACTTAGGTTTGTTGGCTGTTCCAGTAAAGTTGAATATCACGAGTTAGGCTGAACTATTGGCACAGCTGAACTGCTTTAGTCTTATGAAGCATCAGGTCACATCATTCTCAAGTGCATGTACAAATCACCCTATTCAGTCGCAAATATGCAGTTGGGGAAAAAGTTCATTATTGAAGCTTTTATTCTGGAAAGGCCCTGAACTGGCAGGAACTTCTTCAATTAAATTGAGAAGTCCTGGGTTTGGTTTTTTTTCCTTTTTTTTTCTTTTTGTTTTTGGGCTAAAGGATTGATTGTTGGGTATGGAGAGCTGATGAAGCACCTCTGATCAGTGTAGTAAAGCAGGCACAGTACACTGAGCACTTAAAAGCTCTTGTAGTTGACATGCTTAATGTTAGAAACACTTTCTGAAAACAAAGTACTCTTTCTAATAAGTTATGCAAAAGTCACGTTTAATTAGGTTCTCTTCCATGCTTGAGAATTAATTATCCTTTCAAGAAGGAGTTAATGAGTGGATATTACATAGTTTATATAAGCAGTAATTTAGTATGCATTTATATTTACATTTACAATGTAAATAGAGCATATTAAACAGTGCTTCTGCATAGTATCAGAAGCCTGAATGAATACTAACTTTATTTTGTGCATAAGGATTTTTTTTCCTAAAGGTGTTTTCATAATACTAAATTCCTGTCTTATTAGCTTGGTACTATCAAGATGTTTAAAAAACAAGGATAAAACAACAGAAAATAACCCACTCCACTTAAAAGGATGATCTGAGCTCTACTTGGAGGAGTGTTGTAAAGTATTGTAGAGTGATTTACATTATTAACACGAAAATCTTTGGGTTTACATAAATCTTGATACATCTGATACTGGAAACTTATACATGGCATTGTCTACATTTCCTTTTTTTAATGCACCTATTTTTTTCTCACTAATGCTTATAAGCTAAGAAAATGTCAGGAATTTTATATTCCATCTGTTGATCAATGCAGCAGTCGATCAGATTTACCAAAGCTAGTTTACAGATAACACTGACCTGTGGCAGTTAACAGTATATTGTTACTGATATTTCTGTAAATAGCAGCCTGGAGTTTGACACCTCACAAAATTATTTTTATAATATTTCATAATCATATGTAATTGAATTTTACATTGGCATCAGCAGCAAGTAGATGGATTTTCCCAAACTGGAACAAGGAAATTAAAATAAATAACTGCAACACCAAATTTAATAATGAATGTCCATTTGTTTAATTGCAGGATTGTTGAAAGCTACTCAACTTGCATTTTTGTTTAGTTTTCCACTTTAAGTATAGGTTTTACATTCAAATGCTATTTTGTATTTGTATTACCGTTTAAAGAACAGCAGTTCTCTTTTGTGTTGGAGCGTTTATCATGTAGCAGGCTTTACATGATGTTTTCTCCAATACTGTTATGTTTATGTACACTGTTACTTGCTCCTGTTTCAGAAACCTTTGTCCCATGAAAGTGATTTATTAAGAATAACTGACACACTGACATATCCTTAAGAGTTATTTCTTATGAGTATTATAAACTTGTGTTTGATGTTTCTGCTCATTTCCTGGGCAGCAGCTGCCTAATCAGCATATTTGGCCTTTATTTGCACAAATAGAATTAGTTTTTCTCTCCATTTATTTTTAGAACAATGTCTTTCAAATTTTTAATTTTCTTTAAGATGTTCTTTACAAAAATAACTGTGACTTTATTCTGTAGCAGAATCTTTTCTCCTTATGTTCTATGTCAATGCAGCTAGATATAGGAAAATGTTACAAACTCTAGAAGATACTCATCAAACTATTTGGCCAGCACTCCCACCATTCTCAACACCTGATCGTAAAAGGTTCCTAATGTCACTTTGTAAAGTAGGCACTAGTTCATCCACATGAAAGGATTTATGGAGTAAAGATGACTTAACGGGAAATGGCAACATCTCTTCATGCAGTCCCACAGTTCAATGAATTAGATGTCAGGGTTGCTCTTCTTTACTTTTCCAAAGATAGATTTTGATTTTGAAGGAAAATTCTAGTTAAGTCAGCAGCACCTTTCTTGGCAAACTTGTGCATTTTAGCAAGCTTGTCAGTGGATATGTTTAGACACTTCCCCTTTTAGAGTATAACACAGGCTGTGTTCATTACAGCTGTAGCTGGTAGCCCTGTGATTTTATAACTGAGATATCCACGTTGCAATGCTTGGACCTTTTTTTATGTCACAACTGCTGACATTTTTTGTATTTGAAACCTTGCTGAAATTTCAGCTAAACTGAGCCATTCCTTCAGGAATTAAGTTGAATTTTCTGATTCTGTCAATATTTTAAGAGATGTAGACTTGTACCTTTGGAAAGAGTTGGCATTTGCAGTGACTAAATCCATGGTCTTTGCACCATGGATATGTGCTCTGTACTCTGTTAAATCACTTCATCTCTCTTCACGCTCTTCTAATTAATATAGCTGAGGCTTTGGTCTGACCTCCCCACACATGCTGCTGCCCACACGCCCCTTCACGGTGCACAACCCACGGCTGCAACAGCTGGGCTGGGCTGTGTATCAGCAGGTTGCAAGGGAGGAAAAGGGAACCAGTCTTTCATGGGATCTTTAGGGAGCTTGGCTGTTTCCTAGCTACAACTATGCACTGCTGCCTGCTTCTCTGCTCTTATTTTTTATTATTTGTTTCAGAGAGCTTTCTGAAAGAGTTTCTGTACCATCACCCCACTTCTGCTTCACACTAGGGAGGAAAAAGCTATCGGTCTCTGCAGTGCAAGAGCCAAATCACACTGAATACATGCTTGGGAAGAGAGAGGGGAAACGTGATCTTAATGAGGCAAATGAAGGGATCAGGTATAGGGGAGTAGTGGTGCAGGAGCTGAGCCACATGGTTCAGCAGCGAAAGTCTGGGAGTTGTTAAGTATTGGAATTGATGGTGCTTTGCTTCTCTGCCCAGACACACCCCAGTATGTTTAGGATGAATGACCAAGAGATCCATCCCCCTCTTCTTCAGCCAGGCTAAACTCCTTCCCTGCAAAAGGGCAGTCTTGCTCCTATTGCCTACTGGGAGCATTCCTTGGCCTTCATGGTGTCCTAAGGCATGTCTGGACATTGACTGGAACGACAGGGGCTCACACCAAGACCAGAAGGTGCTAACAGTCAAATTGTACATTGAACAGGGCTTGAGTTCATACCCTGATCCACTGATCAGCTGTCTGATGTAAGTGTAGCCAGACAGGATCAGAATGGGAATGAGATATGGAGCAGAAAGCCATGCACTTGTTGGGATAAGAGGGAAACTGGGAAAGTATGAAGAACATGTCATTATTTGCTCCTGAAGACAGGTACTAATGAGTTGAGGAACTGCATAAAGAGAAGGGAATGAGTAAGAAGGTGAGCGTACCTGCGGTCTTATGTCCTACCAATGCTCTTAAGCAAAGCTGTTTCAGAGGTCAGTCAGTCACTGTATCTGATTTTATAAGCCAGTTTGGAAGCTTGAAAGCTAACTTACCAGTTCTGATTTTCATCTTTGTGCTTAGCTCACCAAATCTGAGTATCCTTTAAAGACGTTTTGTCAGTATCTTCATGCAATGTAGAAGTTTTGTGAGTGATACTTGTACTATTTGGGAAGAGAACTGGAAAAAGCAGAGAAACTTGAAGTTATGTTTTTTCTCTACTGTCATGTATAGACTAACATACCCCCTTCCCAAGATCCCAGAGTAGCAAATATTATTTGCAGCTGTAATTAATAAGGCTTCCAGCATTTATCATTGGCTCAGCTCTGTCTGTGGTGTAGCAGTCAGTAACAGGACAGACTTTCAGACTTCAGTTTGCTTATTTCAAACTTCAGCAATTTCAAATCTAACTCCTACGACTCTCAAACTGTAGGAATTATGATTGACTTGTAATTGTATTTAGCGGTCCACAATCTAATGTTCTCACTTGGAACATTGTGGGTTTTTGGCTCTTTATTCTTCGTGTTTTTTCCTCTTCAAGTGAGAAAATCAGAAAGTTTCCTAACACAATGATTTGGAACAACTTTCCCATTAAAAAAAAAAAAAAAAGTCGTGGGAGGTGTGAGTAAACGTATAATGGGTTGGAGAAAAATCTTAAGAAAGCCAGCAGCTGAAAATGGTTCTTTAGTTTGTGGGACTATTTGATTACTAGTTTGCCACATAACTTATTAGTACATTCTAAATGCCAGACTTCAAAGTGACTTGATTTTGTTTTGATTATGTATAAGAACCTATTTTGATGGGCTAAAAGGACGTCCTGCAAATTCATTACTAAATGCAGTTCTTTTGCTGCTAGAGTTCATTAATGCCTTCAGTAGCACTTTATTTTTGTGCCTGTTGAAGATCTTGCAGTTTGCCATGTGGGGACTTCAGCAAGGTTAAATAACAGGCTATGCAATAACCAGCCTTTGACACTCCTGATAAAAAGGTTGCTAAGATTGTTTTCCATGTCTTTGGGAACTGAATATTTTAGCAAACTGCCAGTAAGCTTCATTTGTGGAATATGAATGAAACTTTTTCCCCCACAATTGCAAGTAATTAAAATCTTGTTTAATTACAATAGCTGAAAGTAAGCTACTGTAGTACTATCCATGGCTCTATCATACTTCCTGGGCTGCTTGAAAATGCTAGGATTTGTTGCTGTTCCCAACCTTTCTGCTTCAACAGGGGAACATTATTATTTAATAGTAATAATAATTGCAAGTTCATCTCATTTCACAGGAAATGTGGGCCCTTTGTGTCCACTTTTAGTGTAGAATTATGTACATTATTCAGCATTGTTCAGTATAGGGTCCCTGGTGTCTCCTTATTAAACTGCAGGATATGGGCTGCTTGCCAGGGGGAGCCTCTATATTCCTTGTACACAGGAGCAATAGATGGAAATGCAGATGAGGTGACTGAAGTTCTATACACTCTTGATGATACAAGAAAAGGAGAACCAAAGGGAAGGAATCTTTGTGATAGAGAAGACTGAAACAAATTATTTGATAGGATTTGTGGCAATATTTTTTGTTACCGTTATAAAAACTGAGAGAGTAAGCTCTTTATCAAGTATCAGTTAGGGTGACTTGATTATTGGGAATACATTCATCTGTGTAAAGAGCTCACAGTACTTTCTCCAGTTGAATTTTGAATGGCAGAACATGTTACCAGTGCTGCTGGTGAGTGCCAGGTGGAACCTGACACTGGATAAATCAGCGAGGATGACTTCCAATGGGAAAATACAGGCGGAAACTGTTTTGGCCTTTGTCTGTGAATTGTGGAGAGAAAGATTATCAGGAACGAGATGCATTAAGGAAATGATGCAGAAGCATATGAATACTGATTTTTGGGAAGCTGGAGGGGTTCAGTAGACAAAGGCCTCCAGGAGAGCTCAGCTGACAGTTTCTTGTCTGAACAGTGCTTTCAATATTAAATTCAATAACAGCTGTTTGAAGCCGCAGTAGTTTACCAGTTGTAGTCTTAATCCTCTGGTTTATGGAAGGGTGAGGGAAGGTTTATGGTGAGTGGTGAGATGCAGCTGAGATCAGATTGGCCCTGTCATAGGTTTGTAAATAAAATAGAAATGCAGAGTAATACAGGCTAACTAATATAAGTCTTATATGTATTCTTTATTCTGCCTGCCCCCTCCCTATTTGATTATATTTGTTGCTTTTTGAAGATGGGTCTTGCTAAGGCATTGTCACTCTCCCTTTCTTTAAAAGGAGTTAGGGTAATAGGTTTTCCAGTATATCTGCAATGTTCTCTAGCATCTTGAGTGTTTCTGAGCTATGGTTTTAGTTCTGCTTAAAAAGCAATTTTAACATTACTTTGGTGTTATGTGTCTAGCCACCAATGTAAAGGATGTTGTATGTCTTTGTCAAGATAATTTCATCTTTAGAAGCTAATCAAGGAAACCAGATGAAATTCCTGAAACCTGTCACAGCTTTTCTCTTGCACCACATATTGAATGAATATGTTGCTTTTTGTTTTCTATTTTTTCACAAGTACAGTGAGCAGAAGTCACAATTCCTCTGAATCTTGTATAGTACTTGGACTATTCCATTTATGGTTCAAATAGTGAATGATAAATTACTGAATAAATGTAAGGTGAAAGACCTATTTACTCACATTCAGCAATTAACATAAAAGCCCTGGAATTAAAACAAAAACATGTTGTTCCCAATGCACATAACACTTTTCCAAGTATCTACAGACTTTCGGAATTATTTCTAAAAGGGAGGCCTACAAATATCAGATCAAACTGATGTTTAGATGTTAGCACAGATGTGTACTAATAAAGGTGTTTCAGATATTCTCATAAACAGTATTTGGGGTACTAACTGGGGTACTATTTCAGGTACTACTGTAAAGATCATAAAATTAGAAATTGTATTTATCCAGGTGTTCAGAGCCATCTTTTACACTTGGTGCCTTAAAAAAGGAACATCATAGTTGTTTTGAAATTTCAATACACATCCAGTCACTTTGCCTTACAGGATTTCTATTAGATATAATGAAATTAATTCAACCACTTCTCAGACTTGCTATGTAAATGATACAATGCCTGTTTGAAGGAGAAGGCTAAATTTGAAATAAAAAATAATTCTCACCTCTACAGATGGTGAAGTAGAAATTTTTGGAAGTTCAGATGAAAATTTTTCTGGTATCTTTTGGTGCTGTTAAATGGATCATAAGGTATTTATGTACAGCTTGATCTGAGATCAAAATAAAAAGTAATTCTGCTTACTTAGGATTTGACTGGTGAGTAGAAATATACAGACTTACTTGTGCAAACTGTATGTGGATGATTTAAAATATGAAAAGAGGGTAATGATCAGGGTGCGGCATCTTCAATGTGTCATACACAAATTTTAAAAATCAAAACAGAAAGAAGGGTGAAGTTGGTGTAGCAGAAATCTACTTTTAGGACAAGTTCATTTTTCTTAACAGACTATTTCTTCACACAAACTTTCCATATAGAGATTTTTTTTTACATGAAATTATAAAACTTTGTTTTGCCCATTACTGTTATTTGTGTGCTGAGAATAATACTAACCTGGTACAAGTTTAAGAGTAACTATGTATTAGGCATACAGCTTTCAAATCTACCATTAATGAAATGTGTGTCTTGGTGTTTGTTTGCTTCAGTGGCTTGCATAGAGATCTTGGTAAAAGGCAAGGATTTCAAATGAAGGTTAAGAGGTTCAAGTGACCTGTTGGGAAACTGAAAGCATTAGAACAATGGTTGCCTTCAAGAAATGTCCTGAACGATCACCCCTTCAACACATGTTCAGTATTACAGTGCAATTAATCCTTGTGGCTCAACAGTAAAACTGTTACTCACATTGCTTCCAAGTAGTCTTCTTGTCTGTAACTGATTTCCAGAAGCAGATGTCAGTGCATGCATACTGAGCCTTCCTGAGAGGGCCTCTGCACATCTTGAAAGATAGCAATGGTTTTGTGAGTTAAGTGGTCGTATTAGATCCAGAAAGGCAAAATGTGAGGTTCTGGAGATGAAATATTCAAGTCATATGCCACTCAATTTACTTCGAGCAATTGAAAATCAAAAAGTAATTTAATTCAGTTCTCAAAGGAAACACAAGTGTTTGGGAAATCTGATTAACACATTTCCTCACCTGACACCTACCTCTTTACAGCTTCAACCTTTCCACATCAAAGAAAAGTACTGGACATGTGCTGAGGCTCAGGATTGAAATGGAAAGAACTTTTGAAGAAGGTTCACATATTCTCATACTATTCATCAGAGTTTCCTATGAATAGCTAGTTCAATCTCCAGGGAAGAGAAGCTGCCCCTTTCACTCCCTTAATCATCCTTTCTTCAATCAGGAACAGGTCAGATCAGCCTTTCTTTAGTCAAATCAGTTCTCTACTAGTTGTCTTATATGTTGGATTTTAAGGCAGACTTATGTATTTAATATACACGTACTGTAGAGTTCCTACACCTGTAGCCTGCTTAGCAGGCAAACAGATGCAGCCTCTAGTTAGTTCAGAATTCTAGAGGATTTAAATTTTTTTTTATCCACCTCCCCATGTTTAACGTGGATCATGGCATAATAAAAAAGCATGTACAGCAATATTAAAGTTGAGGTAAATACCTGTTTCCATTTGCCCTATTAGCTGCATTCAGTGAGATAATGACTGAACACTTGGGAAGAGAAATACCAGATTCTGGAAAAAAAAAAGAAATCTTGGAAACAGAAATTAAGCTGCAGAAATTAAACTTTGTAGTTTCTTTTAGAAAGAATAAGAGAGGACCAGTGGGGGAGAGCAGTGACAGATTTCTAGAATACTCAAATTTCTAGAATACTCAAACTTGAGAAAGTGTTATGTTCTGAATACTGCAAGACAGCAAGATAACTTTGCAGTCTTAACCCATGATGCCAATCTGAGTTTTCAAGAGGCAGATGTGTGTGATGGCGTTACTTTGTCAGCCCCTTTGAATTGTGCTCACATGTGTTAAAAAACTATACAGGCACACACATATATACTATATGAATTAGGTATTAATCAGAGTAATTCTGAGCAAAATAATATCCTCTTTTTTTAGAGGGGGAAGTGCCGAATACATGTTAAAGGAGAAAAGTTAAATTCCTCAATGTAAACTAACTAGCAGTGTAGCAAGTCTGAGAGTGTGTTTTGAAGCCTGTATCTTTAAAATTTACAAAAAATGCACCAATTCTGCAATCTGTCTAGATACCTTTTCTTAATCAGAGCACCTTGCAAACTGAAAAGCATGAGGTAGTATTTCTAATAAGTAGCCTAGTGCTGGTCTGTGTGTTTGTTTTTTCTCTAAAGCCAGTTTACTACAATTCAAAATCCATAGAAAACAGGGAGAAACTTCTTCCCTCCTATGTAAACTGACATCTGAATGTTTTAGCTGGAAAAGCACAAAACCTGGCTGAATGAAAAAAGCCTGCAAGTCTTTCAGAAGAAAATCCATCAACTCCACCATGCACTGATTTATATTAAATATAGCTGTAGTGTACTTCAGCAAATATAAAATGAAAGTGACTCAGTAGAAGCAAGAGCAACCCAGAACATGTGAAAGTCAAACTCCTTATTTATGTGCCCAAAATTTTGGGACAATGACTTTTACCATTTTTCTGCAGAAATACAAAAATATAAAAGGTAGTATTACATAAAAATGTAAAAATTAAGAAACTTCACTCTATCAGCTTTTTAACTGAATGCCTCGAGTGGCTTGAATGCTATGTGTTGGGGTAAAATTGGAATTGACTTAATAAAGAACAAAACCATGTGAGACTCAGATTCCTCATTTATGCTTGAATTTCAAAAGGCAGGGAAGAATGTGCTTTGAGTTTTGGGATAGATACCGCCTGGACCTAGTCTTTATCATTGGTAAAAGATTTATCTGCACCAGCTTGGGATGGGCTGTCACTGTAATAGTGAAAGATCATCTGCTTCCTTGTGAATACACATAATGATTGCATTTTTATCATGAGCAGAACGAGTAATTAACTCACTCTAATGTTACCTTCTTTTTTGTAATAAGCTACATTTAGACTGAAGTAGAAAACATTTGATAGGACATTCTGATCATTTCTGATCTGAGATGGTGTGAGGGGAGGTAGTGATCCAAGACCACTTTTTGGGCAAATGCTGAATCATCTGCAAGAAAGTACTTACATATGTGGGTTTAGAGAAAGCCCTGTATCCAAACAGAAGAGATGAAAAGTTGACCAGGGTGAGGATAGTGGAGAGGATATTTTATTAAAGTGAGGAAGAGAAAGAAATGCTATAAATTCTTATGTTGGCCTTCCCAACTTCTTCTGTGTTTTGCTATTTACAGCTGTTGTGCCTTAATATCTGTATGTGTGTGTGTGTATATATATAAATAAAAACAAACCAAACAAACCTCTATAAAAATAAATCTATGTTTGTTTCAACAGAATGCTGAAATTTCTGTATTTGAAGTGAACATTCGTTTCGTCGGTGGACTGCTTTCAGCATACTATCTTTCAGGAGAAGAAGTAAGATATTTCCACATGGTTTATCTGACATATCATCATCTAGATAAGACATTAAATTTAAGTTTAAGAATTTTATTTATCCTAATTAAACTTGCTTAAAACTTGGAAAATGGGTTGTACAGCGGAGACCAGTCTAATGGGTCTTCCTGCTTCTATTACTGTTGCTTTGTATAAGTCCTAAAGCTATTACTTCATTTAAGTGTTAAATGATATTTGGGTTTTTTACCTGAGTTGGAACCACACCCAATACATCTTACTGGGCTTCATGCTAGAGTTATTATACAATTATAGAGTTCCTCCTGTATGGTAGTGGTAGATTTGGTGCATCAGCTTCCTGCTTCCCAAATGTGTTTCAAGTATATCCTTGAACTCGTTTAAACTCTTGCTTCTGTTTGTCTACCTGAACCTTCAACTCATGGAAAAGACATGTTAAGAATGAAAAGACAACTGTAAACCTATACTTGTGAATGTCTTTAAAGCATTAATAATCCATTAATCTCTTACCTGTCATGCTTTCTGTAGAGAACAAAGATGCAGTCTTGTCTTAGATCTTTGTCTAAATGTAATTACTTCTGTAATATTTTTGGAGAAGGCCAAAAGAGTCACAGGTACGATTTTTAGTTACACACATTGTGATATTTTAAAGTTTTAGCTTGGTACTTGACACATTGTGATATTTTAAAGTTGTAGCTTGGTACTTGAAAAGTCTTTAATCTTACTGGTTTAAATTCTTGTTTCTGTTTCTAGATTATAGTAGTATTTTATTGCAGGATTACACAAGTTAATACTCTTCCAACCGTAAATTGAATTTATCATTCCTTAAATCCAAAACAATTACTGGTGGAAACTTCACAAACCAAGGAAGTTAATTTTTTTCATAAATAATTTTCCCAAATACTAGGTAGAGCTCTGTTTTGAACCTGTCAGTTTAAATTACTTAAATTCTATGGCTGTGCATTATGATTTTTGTTAAAATTTTTCATTATGTTAAAGCTGTCTTAGCAGGTGCTATTGCGTCATGTACCTGACAAAGCAGTTGTAAGGAGACAATGTTCCTCTGACACTTTTATGTCTTAACTAGACTTACTTGCTTATTTCCCATGGTCCTGTGCTGAGTGTAGATGGTACTGAAGAGACATTAATGTCTTAAAATACACAGGTTTTAGTATTTTAATTGTCTTGTAATTTTTTGGGAGGAAAAATGCTATTGGACAACAGTAATGAAAAAAACGGAGAGGTGCTTGGGACCTGGCTTCCTGATCTTTGCTAAATGTTGTTTTACTTATATTTCATCTCTTTTCACTGGAGATCTACTTGGTGAACAGGTGTGGACTTTTCCAGCATAACCTCTTGGTACACTTTAATTAACCAGTTCTGACGGAAGCAGAGGATATTTCTTGGCAGACAGTGAGCTGGTAGATGAATGCTCATGGGCCTTTACATCAAGTGGCAGTTTGTCTGCCAACAAATGCCTGAACCATTTGTCATCAGTGCTGGTGATTTCATAAGTATGTTGATGGTTTATGTCCTGTGTCTGTTAATGTGCAGTCTCACTTTCAATCAGTGTGTATAGTTTCACCTAAATAACACCAAGTCATTGCTTCTCAACCATTCCTTCATCCTCAGAGAGGCAGTTTTACCACTATCTCTTCAGCTAGATTGAAAGCAGCACTCATGTTCCAGTAAAACTCTTGCACAAATGAAATGAGGAGACATCTGAAGCAAAAGAAAGTGCTCCACACAACAGATAATTAAGTGGAAGTCTTTGCAGTGGAATATTGGTGATAATGGATGCTAGTGCCCATTCTAAAATTGATATATTCAGTAATGAAAGTAAAATGGGCACTTACACACAGAGAAGAGGTGTATTATTAAGGAGGGTGCCAAGCTCTTGCAGGCCAGGAAGGACATCATCTATGCTTGCCACTGGTTCTCACACTCTCTGTTAGACATCTGCTCTCCAAGAATGATGTCCCTAAACAATAGCCCCGGTGGCTTAGGGAGTGCAATTCAGCATGCTCTGCCTTAATCAGATTTAGGGAAACTTCATGATTTGTCTCCTAAATCCAGTATGCTGAGGCAATAGCCAACCTCTGCCTATGGAAACCGTGGGATGCAGCAGGATGAGGTTTTCCTGTGTTATGTGGGTCTGTACTTCCCTGCTGCTGCTGAGAGGTGTGGAAAGGGCTGAGGGCCCCAGAGGCTGGCTGCCACTGTAGAAAATATATCTTTAATAATCTGTTAGTCCATTACATTAGTGGGTGTTACTATAAAGGTGGCACAATCTTTATGCACACTGCTTGAAGGATTAAACTTCCTTCTTTAAAAGCTCAATTAATTCTTTATCAGGTTAACTATTAAAAAATCTTATATTTGCTGTGCTCACTTATCAATAGTCTAATTAAAGAAGGCTATGTTTCAGTAGGAGTGATGGAAATAATTATTGTTTGTACTTCTGAATTACATTTCCATGGGTAATGATCCAAAGCTGCAACACATTGTGTGTTCCATAATCATTTGTAAGTCTAACTAATCACAATTAAAGAATATGTCATACTGAGTAGTTCCTAAAACATCCTGCTCACATAATAGTTCATTTAGATAAAGTCACCAATGTGAATCATTCTAAAAATGAAAAAAATTGAATGCCTTACCTCTTGATAACTATATGTGCTGCTCACTTGCAAATAGAGCTATGAGAAGCTTTCTATTTAAATTCCTGCAGTTTCTACCTTACTAGAATTAATGAGAAATACCTGAGTGCTCGAAATGTCATATGCTTCTTTTTTTTTTTTTTTTTTTTTCATTTTGGTAACTGTCTAAACCCAAGACAGAAAGAGTTTCAGTCAAATATCAATTTCATTTGTAAAACAGCTACAAATACCAGAAAACTTGATTTTAAGATGAGTAACTGCTTAAGTGCTGCTCTTTTTTTTTTGTTGGTTGTTTTTTGGTTTCTTTTGGATTTTTAAGTCCCTAATAATAATATTGCATGTGAATACCATTCCTTGGTATTTTTTCCATAAGTCAAGTGGCTGTAAATGATTATTAAAAATAAGCCTGCCATCTTGAAAGTAGTGCTAGTATTGAATTTTTTTTGTTTGTATTAAAGTATCTCTAGGAGACTAATATGATAGATTTATCCCATAGGACTGGGACAGGTTTGGGGTTTTTTTCTAACTTTCTTGATCATTTTGTTCAAATTAAACCTCAATTAAGTACTAGACATGTCTTAGAAGATTCCTTGTCTAAGTAATTTTTTTGTTTTGAAATGAAAAATAAAATGTAAGGGAGAAATTTGTTTTACAGCTGCTTTGCTGTACTTGTTTGATGTTAAATTCTGGTATACCAAGGGTCCAGAAGTATTGCATGCAGCAAGATCCTCTATTCTGCAGACCCAGATATTTACATTTCCAAATGTAGTCATATAAGGAAATAACTTGTTAACTTTTGGAGGAGGACTACACTGAATCCTCTAACAGCAACTAAGATCTTTCTTGGAATTCATGGAGATTACAAAGATTAGTTCTGAGCGCTGTAATTTTTACTGCTGGGAATAGCTGTGATACTGGTGCTGAAATTCATGGTAAATGTATGGCCCTGTTCTTAGTCCAGTCAGGTTTGCATGTTCTCTAGGTCTTCTGCTTTACTCATAACTGGTTCTTAAAGGCACTGCTAAAGCTAAGTAATAAGGGGACTGTACTACTTGAAGGTTGGTTCCACAGCCAGGGAATACATTGCATAAGCAGAAATAGAAGGAGTTTTTAATTTGATGTTTGCATGAGTAGCAAAAAAGTAAATCCAGAATACTCTGAAGTGAATAAGGAGCACATAAGTTTCAGATTCAGCTGGTAAGTTCCCAGATTCCTTTGAAGTTTTTCTGGTTTTTGAATGGGATAAGTAACTATTTTTTTCCCCAGAGTTAAAATATTTTGGATGCAGCAGCTGTTCTTCCTGCATAATATGCTCATATTGCCATTCTTCTCCATGGCATGAAGCAGAAATATAACAGACTTGTGCTTTTTTTACTGTGGTAGTATAACCTGTTTGAAGGAACACTAATTTATTTTGATCAGGGTGAAGGAATAACAAAACCAAACCAAACAAACAAATGAACTCCAAAAGCTCCAAAACAAAAAACCCAAACTGTTTTTCATGATGATAAGTGTTGGATTTAGAGTTTAATCTGTTACTCTGCACCAGCTGCTAATTAGAAATATTTTTAATAAAGGGAAAAAAGTTATGACATGCTTAACTAGTTTTCATCTGCATTTAGAGTCAGAGTTACAGTGCCACTGTTCAACCTTACTTGATGATCTTGGCTTCCTGTCTGACTTCACTGCTCACTGTAAACCACCATCCCTCAGTGATTGTAGTGGTGTCTTACTAATGAGAAGCAGGCATAAAATAATGATGCAGATGCTATTGATCTAGAACTGCCTTTGCCAGGCTGACCATAGAAAATTGCTGACTTCATATAGTGCTGAGACATTCTGCAGAATTTAGCTGTAGCTATTCTTTCTGTCTCTCCCTCTTGTTGAGGTGCCCCTTCAGAGAGAATATTTAAATTCCATGACTACCAAAAAAAAAAAAAAAAAAATTCCCTTATTTAGCAGTCTTGAATAGTAGGAGAATGAAGTTTGTCACCTATACAAAGGTATTGGCCTTTTCTGCAAATCATGATTAAGTTCCAGTATATGTGCCTTGGGGATCTTAGCTCACCAGCGTGAGAATTGACCGCTTGTTTTATCTCCTGCTTCCTCTCACTTAACTTGACACTAGTTAACAAGAGGACTTTTCCTCTTATGTCTCGGAAGCTTGATTTCTAATGCTGTTTGAAACTCCAGGCATACTCTATCAGCTTGATCACTTCTCTGTGAATGCCACTTAACTCCTCCTTAATCATCTTCACAGACTGGCAGTAGAATTCCCTGTGTGCTACAAACTAGAAGACTTCAATTGCCTGTGGTTTTCTGCAGCCCTGTTTTCAGATTTGGGTCCTGTTTCCCACCTACCATCCATCTGCTGCCACTTTGAAGCAATACATCAGTATTTCAGTGGTGTCATGTTTTAGTTCCTGTAGAGCTCTGAAATGATCTTTATGCTCTCCTTCATTTTTATAGGTTTATGATTTTTTAACTTAGTATTTCATTGAATCCTGGAGCCATTCAAGCTGCAAGTGACCTCAAGAGATCATCTAGTCCAGCCTCAATATTGCAACAGTCCATTAGGTTTGTTCTTTGAAGAGTGTTCCTGCATGGGAATGTGCCTAGGCTCTTCAAGACCAAACACAGGGGCAAGTTTATATTTTTGGCAATGGCTTTGGTTCATGCACTATGCTCTTTTAAACAGACATCTCTTACTGTTTTTCCTGGCTCTCTAGCAGGCCTCATGTTTCTCTTTTTTTTTTAAACTTTAAACTTGTTCTTCAAAAATTACGTTTAGCCTGACTTAAGAGTTTTCATTTAACTTGTCAATCATTATCAGTTTCTGTATTCTTTGCTTGGACTCAATATATTTTTACTTTTAATTACTTTCTTTACAGTCATACCAAAAGAAAGAAGTCATCTGAGCCTTTTGATTTGAGAATTTTGGACTCTGAACCTCACCTTTTATTCTCCAAATCATCTCCAAGGAATTTAACCATCTGGCTGTTTCTTTCTAAGTGCATTTCAGTTGGTCATCTTGATTCTCTTTCAAACTTAAACGTTACCTAAGTGAACCTTTGTTTAAAACAGCGTGTTGAATTGGGGCATGTGGCCCCTGTTAGACAGTAGTATGTCAAACTAAGTTAAGAGCTATTTTTTCTCCTGTAGAGTCTGAGTTTCTGCAGAAAGCTGTCATTACAGTGTATAAAAGCAAGGTTTATATCAGCTCTAATGTAGCACTTAACAGCCTACTCAGGGACAGAGAAGGATTTAAAATCTCCTCTGTTTCCCACTATCACAGTCTGTAATCTCCATTACTATTTCAGTCTCTTCACCACCTTTAATAAATCTAATGCTGTTCACTTTCTGTGCTAGCTGCATCAAAATGTACTGCAGAATCCCTATGGATTCACATTCTGGAGATAACCTTGACTCCTAAGATTTTCTTTTATGTAGACTGTTCTGCTGTTGCAAGCAGACTGCCCTTCAGTCTTCTGTTTCTGTCTCCTAAGTTCCTGCAGTGCAATTACATTGTCACTGTTGATGAAACCCATCTCTCTCAAAAAGGTTCCCTTTACTCCAAAAGTTTTCTCATTCCTAATACTTCTGTCCCCTTTCTCCCAGTGCTACTTGGTCAGCTGCTCTGTGCAACTGTGCTGCTCAAGCCAGCCCCACACTTAATTCTGAGGAAAATTAGAAGAACAGTAACAGAGATGTGGATTTCCAGTCTTGCACTTAATTAAGATGTTGCTTCTCGATTTTCCTTCTCTTCCCTCTCTGCTGTGGAGTTACTGATACCACGTGTACATTGACAGGGAACTGTTTTCCAGGTCTTAAGTACCTGACGCCTGATGGAGGCTCTGCCCTGTACTGCAATCAGACACCACCACCAGGCACACAATCAGCTGCCATCACCAACAGTTTTTGTGCCTCAGAATAAGGGCCCTCAGGCTACTCTGCAACTGTAAAGTGGGAATAGTGGCAATTTGCCTTATTTCAGTGAATTGCTGTCTGCTGGAGTCCAGCAGTGGGTATGTTTTGCTTTTGTTTGTCTGTCATCAGTGTGAATATCCGCGGCAGGGGACTGAGAAGCTGTGGTGACAGCCTGCTGTAGCTGCCATAACTAAGCCTACTATGAAACCAGAAGTCAGAGCCCTGATTTTGGTCTGAGAAACATCAGTTTAGAACTCCAACCTGTACCTAACCATTTAAAGTGGTTTCCTTTCCATCTAACTGAAAAGAGTTTGTTTGGGGAGTTTTCTCCAAACAACAAAAAAAAATTTTGCTTTGGTCCATGGTAAACTTATTTGACATGCTTTTACATTCATATGTTGATGTTGGAAATAACCATAAAGTTCACTGCTCATCACATTAATTTTAACTAAAATCCCTGCTCACCTCCACACCACTGTAGGCTGATGGTCAATTGCTAGAAAAGAGAATGGAGGATAATGAGACCTAAGAAATACCAGATTGTGATTGTAACAGCTGGTATATTTGACATGAGCTCATGAGCTATGTTATTAAGTAGAATTCAAGGAGCTGAGAGGGAGCTGTTTGTTTCTTCTGAGGATTTGGGTTTCAACTATCTCCTGCAGTTTCACTTCATTCTGGTTCTACAGAACAGTTGGAGGGAGAATATCTATCAGAAATAGTAGTATGAGTGCTTTCCTTGTGAGCAGCAGCAGCTCTAGATAGACTTTAACAAGAATTCTTTGCATCTGGGTTAATATACTGTACAGAAGAGATTACATGCTATTAACAGTCTGTCCAGAGTCACCAGGCACCTGAAAAGGAGTTGTTTCCAAGACATTTCTCTCTTTTATTTATCTCAGTCTTCTGTCCCTTTGCAGCACAAAGTGCAATTGCAATAATAAAGACGAGTAAAAGGAGGCTAAAAACAGGCTGCCTGAAGAGGTGGTGGAGTTGCTCTGCAGATCAAATAGAAAATGTACAACATATGGTTAGGTACAGGGTTCTGTGGAGCCATTTGCAAGCAGCATTTAGATTGTTGCAAATATACTATTCATATCTCAATAACAATCCTTATGTATAATATTACAGCAAGAATTTTACTTCTTTCTGCAAATGAAAGCAATATAAAAATATCTCAATTGGTGCTGAAAGTGGGAATAGATCAGCATTAATTTATCCTGCTTAAATTCTGGGCTGTGTAAAATATTTGTGAAGTATATTCTCACTGTGAAGTGTCTTATAAAATTTCAATTAGGTGATAAGTAATAGATGTTATTGAATTATTGTACTGATTTTTTCCCCAGAAAAGTACATATATGAAAATATTATTTTACTCTGGGTGTGGTGTAACTCGTCATTTCTTAATCTAAATATTTCACAATGTATAACTAGTTGTCATGGTTTGACACTGGCTCAGCGACAGGCACCCATGAGAGCCTCTCGCTCAACCTCCCCTGCCACAGCTGGGCAGAGGAGGGAAAAGGAAAAAAAAATTAATGAACGCTTCAGGAGTGAGATAAGGACCGGGAGAAACACTTCAAGGGTGAAACAGGCTCAACTTAAATTGTGAAGTGAATTTATTACTAACAGAGTCAGAGGAGGATAATGAGAAGTAAAATAATCCCTTAGAACACCTTCCCCCTCCAGCTCCTCCCTCCTTCCCACCGACAGCACAGGGAGACAGGACATGGGGGGTTGGTCAGTTCATCACCAAGATTTCCTTCCGCTGCACCAGGAGAGGAGTCCTTCCCCCATGAGGCCGTGGGGTCCCTCCCAAGAGAGGCAGTTCTCTGTGACCTTCCCTGGTGTGGTTCCACTCTCACGAGCAGCAGCCACACCGCCCCTGCTGCAGCGTGAGCCCCTCCCACGGGCACACAGCCCTCCCAAAACTGCTGCGCCGGGGCTCTCTCTTTCCATGGGGTGCAGCCCTCCAAGGACAGGCTGCTCCAGCCTGGAAGCAAGGGCCCTCTCTCTCCACCAGCTCTCCCACTGGATCACAGCCTCCTCCAAGTATCCACCCGCTCGGGCATGGGCACCTCCCCCACGGGCTGCGGGTGGATCTCTGCATCCCCCGTGGATCCCCATGGGCTGTAGGGGGACAACTGCTGCACCATGGTCTGCACCACGGCCTGCAGAGGAACCTCGGCTCCGGCACCTGGAGCACCTCCTGCCCCTCCTTCTCCACTGCCCTTGGTGTTGCCTTGTTGATTTCCCTCACATGTTCTCACCTCCTCCTCTTCTCTGGCTAGAATCCAAAATCTTGTGACTTTGTTTTGATTTTCTTATTAAATATGCCATCACAAAGGCGTTACCAAGCTCTCTCACTGGCCCAGTTTTGGCCAGCAGCATGTCCATCTTCAGAGCCATCAGCCATTGGCTCTGCTGGACACGGTGGGAAGCTTCCAGCAGCCTCCTCACAGGAGCCATCTTTGCGGCCTCCCTGCTACCTAAAACCAGGCCGTGCCTAACCAATACACAGTTGTATGTGAGATTTCTTTTTGTGCTTTGTCTCCATAGACTGAGTCTGAGGTTATTTTTCATTAAGTTGGGAGTTAAGTAGGTGATAACATACTCCTCTTATTAGCTTAGAGAAGATAAAAGCATAAACCAACCAGTGGAAGATTACCATGTTTTTGATTGTGTTGGCAGCTATGAAGGCATTCCATCAGATTCCCAAAGCTGACTTTAGCAAAGCATATTTCTACTTCCGTATCTCTTTTCAAAAATTTAAATTACTTCTAGTAAAAAATATGTAGGCTTTAATTAATTCTTAGTATTTTAAATACAATTTGAGTGAACAGAAATGTATGATGAAATTTGGGAAGTTTCTTATCCAATTTGCTCTTTGAAGGATCAGATTAGAAATTCATTAGAAAACACCACTTTGTGCCACCTACTAGTTCTGCTGCTTCAAGCTAACTGAAAATCATTGAGAAAACTGAATGCCTGAAATCAGAAGCAGAAAAGACATCACTGCTGCTCTTGCATGCTCTTCCTGTCTCCAGCAATAGGTAGAGATAATGGCATCCTTGCTGCAGAAGAAACAGACATTCTTTTAAAAGTCTCCTTTGTACTTGCAACACATCTTGCCCAGCAGATAAACATGAAACAGATGCAAACAAGGTTCATTGGCTTTAAGTTGGAACCAACTCTTGGGATCAATTTATGGTGAGTGCTAATTGGCCAGTGGATTTTCTTTTTTTGGCAGGATCAATTGTTTGCTATTTTCAGGCAACAGAAATCTGAAAGATTTGTAAGATAAGTAGGGAGCTTTCTCCCACATCTTTCAAAAACTGCAGGAATCCACATGCTTTGTTTGCCATTTGTTTGTAAAAATGCAACAGTTTAATAATGTTGATAAATGTTGTGGTTGATAAATGAGTCCAGTTCCTGTATCATCTGTGCCAAAAGCTTGCCTCTGTGATACGCAGACTGTATTTGCACCCTGTGTGCAAATGATTGAGAAGGAATTTGGAAAAGATGTTCACAAGAAAAATCCTGTGCCACTTCCAGCATGACAGATGCCAATGGGAATTTGTGGTTTTGGCAGGTGATTGCCCCTAAACAGAGATGTCATGAAGCATTTGAAAGACAAATCTTTGTTTTCCTCCAGTCAGTAAATGTAAGGGCTCATTTTGCCCAGGTGCTAAGTGCACAGAACTGGGCAAACTGCAAACTTTTTTTTGAGTGAAAAACTGAGAAGAGGATGAACGTGAAGATTTGAAAGCTGAAAAAGAGGAGTGGTATGTAGTGCCAGTGTCTCATACAAATCTTGCTTGGTTTCCTCAAGAAAAAGTGATTTAGGATGTAGTTAAACAGCAGATTCAGTTTCTTAACTCACTGTTTACACTGCAAGTCTTTTGTCAACACGTATACAAGCTTTTGTATTCCCACAGGTGTTAGCTGGTCAGCCATCTGACTGCTTAATTTCCTAGTAAAGCTTAAGATACAAGAGAGAGAGGTCAGGAAGTGGTAAAATATTCTGAAGAACTAGGATTTTATTTGATGTGTTTAGCTCTGATATTCTTTACTCAACACCTTTAATTGCTTACATTAACCCACCCAACCCTGATGAACTCCTTCAAATAGTAGCTAATTAAAACAGTACAGTATGAGGGGGACTCTTGTCATTCAGCTACATGAAGGCTCAAAAGCTTGTTTGAACATCCAAACCTTGTGTAAACTGACATAACTCCAAAGTAAACTAGGAAGATCACTCCAGCAGCAGTGTTACTGGAGCAGAGTCAACCTTCAATTAACAGAGAGCTGTCTTTCTGGCATAAAGGGTCAGTTCCATTGTTTCTGATGTTTCAAATGCATTGAACACCAGAAAGACTCTGTAACTAGTTTGTCTGAAGAACTAGATGTGTCTGGTTTGGTTTTTTTCTTTCCTCTTTAGGCAGTCATCTGCTTTTGCAGGCTAAGCAAAATAACCATACTAGTTGTTTTTGGAAGCTGGTTCAGTCCTGTTACTGCTTTAAAGCTGTGTTGTCCCTTGGGGGCCAAGTTGTCCTTAATTTTTGCATGCATGACTAGATAATTTTGCAGTCCAATAGATCCTAAGGATCATCATGTGAAAAGGATATTCTGTGAACTTCACTCCCTTCCATTTTCCTTTAAAAACTCTTTTTTGTTGTTTTCTTAAAACTAACAGCTGCAGAACAAAGTCAGCAGCTTACAATGCTGCTTCTTAAAGGATGCTATTTTCCCCAACTTGTTCTTAAAAACACTATTCATAGTATACAGACAATTTCAATCTTTTTCCTTTTATCATGCAAAACTAGTGAATAACTGAAACCTTCTCATCAGCATTTGCTGCTTGCAGGGTATCTCTTACAAACATGGTTCAGTCTGTGCTCAGCCTTTTCTTTCCAGAGTTGCTTTTATTTCCATTTATATTCTAGAGGGAAAAATAAATAATCTTCCTGATTCCAGGCAAGATTTACAACTGCTGTAATGCTTTGGGCCATCATTGCCACACTGCTGCAGAAAACTACAGTGCTGGTTCTCAGCACGCCTGAGCAGAATTACTTCAATGTTAAATGCCAGCAGCTCTTCTGATTTGCTTGAAGGTTCTGTCTTGAGTTAATATGGTTATTAACTGACCCAAGGTCAAAAGTAAAGATTTACTGAGATAACAAGAAGAACTTAATCAGCCTTTTTTTTTCTTGATAGACTGTGACAGTTGGTAATAGAATTAATGAGTGGAGCTGGTGACTAAGATGCCCTTTTTCTAAATCATACTTTGAAGACTTTTCTTCTATCTAACTCGAAATTACAGTTAAGGTACTCTAATGTTTTAACTTACATGCTGTTGAATATCGAAATAATTTAGTGAAGCCTGAAAGGCCTTCTCTCTAGAATTGGATATGTGAGGTGTTCAGTTAAAGAATAAAATAAAACACTACAGCCATGTAATGAGTTTTGTTACAAATGGAGAGTTTACATGGTTGTTAAGCCTTTTTTTTTTCTCTTGCTTCAAGTGGGGGCATGGAAAGCAATGTACACATACTAATATGTGTACTTGAAGTCTTTATGAATACTTCCAACCATTATTTCCTTCAAATATGTGCAGCATTTGAAAATAAGGTTAATCTTTAGAGAGTACAACTTGTGGTTGTTTAATTACAGGAATGGTTTTGAGGTTTAGCTGTAAAAAGGTTTTAACTGCAGGAAATTCAGAGAAGCAACTGAATTGCTCATAAACTTGACATGCTGGCAGCTCTGCTGCTCAGTCAGAGGACTTGTTTCTGAGTCTTTAAGAACTGGAAATGTCTGCTTGCCTCCTTATATTTTAGTCACTTTAGTTTTATGGCTTGTCCAGTAAGAGAAATAGTCTTACAGTAAACAGAAAGGAATTGAATTAGTCTGCCTGATGATTTAGCTTGCAACATAAAAGTAGCTTCTTAAATCATAGTTCTTCTCTCTTGAAGCCTCCTGTATGGCTTACTTAAAAAGAACTACAAGAGTTCACATCTCTTATATTTAATTTAAGGAAAATATGCAAGCACTTTATTCAGGCTCATTTTGATTCTGTCCATTCATCAGACAATTCAATGACTATTGTCTGTCAGAGAAATCTCAGCAATAAGAAGGAAAGCACTGAGTTAAGAAACAATCATCTTTTTGTCCTGCTGTATAGAGGAAGATTTTTCTTGTTACATTACTTATATAAAAAGGCATCTAGATGGTGTGTCAGAGGTGTTGTGGGGAAAGGAACCTGCAGAGTATGCTAAATTTTAACCTATTCCTCCCCTTGAAAAATAACTTAAGAATGCTTCAATGCAACTGCTGGTGTTACCAAACTCACCATGGGATCAGGCTCAGCTGTTCACATGTTTGGGAATCCAAGCTGCACTTACCTAAATGGCACGTTCTCGATCCCATTGTTTTTAATGGAATTTACCAAAACAAATTTACTTGTAATCTGAGAATCCACTGAAACCTGAGGGCTGAAACAGCTAAAACAGTTGATTTCTTTCCCATGTGTCTATACAAGTGAGACAGAAGTAGTTTGTAGCTGCTGGTGGTAGAGAAAGCTCAGTGAAAGAGTTTTATGATCCAATGGCTTGATCATAAGCGATCTATGCTGTGGATCTAACAGAGTGACTGTTGGCACTGTCTTTGTGCTTGGGGTCATTTTAGTTGTTTGCAGTATCTGGGATCACAAAATCTGGAAATTCCTGTGTTGACTTCAATCCTCGTATAAGGATTAAAAAAAGAACTTTACTGTTTAAACATGGGACAGCCTTAAATATACAGCACTAGCTTGCAGTGAATACTCATTATATTTTATATATGTGTAAATAGTATAAGAGACACTCTAAAATAGTAGTCTTTAATTTATTCTCTTTGTATCCGTGAACACATCAAACTAATGGGCAGTGGAATGTGCAATTGCCTGTGCATGAAGAAAAGCATAGGGTCTCTGGCAAAGGACATTAGAGTAGTGCAAATTAACTCCTTAGGCTTTTTGTATTTAATGAAGACTGTGTAAAGCCTGGAACTCTAATTCTGTGCCTAAAATCATGGCTTGTTTTTAAAGCTTCAGTATTCCAACTTGTCAGTTTGGATTCTCATCATATTTTCTTCCTTTTGCTAATATTTTCATAACCTGCATTACATATAGTTCACTAGTTATTAGTTGTTCTTATTGTTGCTATTATTACAATTTTACTACTACTTGCTTCATTCTAAATCAAGCCACTAATAACAAGACTCCTGGTAAATACCTTGTTGCAGTGTCTACTAAGATATAGCTTGGACAATAGTCACTTAGGCCTGTACTATGACACTGCCCTGTCCATGTCCTAGTGCTGTGCCAAAATACACATATGACATTTATATAGAACTTTGAGCAAAAACTGAAACACAAGAGGTTCCCTTTGAGCATCAGGAAACACGTTTTTACTTTGAGGATGACTGGGCACTGCAGTGATTTGCAGTGATTGCCCAGAGGGATTGTGGAGTCCTTGTCCTTGGAGATACTCGAAAGCTATCTCTACACGTTCCTATTCCTGGGCAATGAGCACTGGGTGGCCCTGCTTGAGCAGGACAGTTGGACCAGATGACCTTCAGAGCTCCCTCCACACAGGTCTCTTCCAACTCAACCATCCTTCTGTGAACTTGGACTCACAGCTTCATAAAAACGTAGCCCTTGGCTATCTGGAGCACTTTGCATGAAAACAACAGGGAAAAGGGAAGCTTTTTTTCCTTACTGCTACTGCACTACCACTGCAGACCCAGCACAATTGCTGTAAAGTAATGGGAGTAACTCCAGAAAGAACAAACCCTGAGCTGGCTGGAGAACTGCTACTCTGTGCTACCTGGTCCGAGAACACTGTCAAAGTTTAACCATTTGAGGACCAGCCTCTGAATGATAGAAGTAAATGTTCATCTGAAGATGTCAGATTAAGACTACGTAGTGATTGAGGAAGACCGTCTTTTTGAGGGGAAGCAGAGCAAAAAGAAGGAGTAGTTACTTTTTCCAGTTTGCTCAGTGAGTTGGTCAGGTTTGCTAGTGGTTGGTTCAAGGGAGATGGCAGAATATGGGAGATCCTGAGTCTTGGGCCCTTTTGTCTATGGACCTTTTTGATTCAAACGATGAGAGTAATTTAATTAAGTTGTTGTTCTGGTGTTGAAGTAAAATATTAAAGTGAGTAAATGAAGTTAGAAAAAAAATTAATGGAAGAACAATTAAAGTAGGCACCCTTGGTATCCTGTTCACATTGTTATACTTGTATATTTGATAACCATCATTTAAAACTCTTACCATTAATGCCTGAAAGAAACCTGCAAGTGCCACATAACATTGGCTGAAACAGTTCCCCATTTGCTGCTGAGTTACCATTAAAAAAAATTGAATTCTCTTTATGTACACAGAGTGATTTTAGCCTTTTCTTCACCTGCCACCATGGTCTAGGAGTGTAGTTTAGAGTGAAGGCATCACTCTAAATCACTTAATGGTATTGGAATTAAAATATACAGTCAAATTTACAAGCCTAGGAATGAATCTTCTGAAAGCACTTTATGCTGCATTGAGGATGTAATTATTGATTCCCCGTGCAGTTTATTAGGCTCCTCCACCCCACTCCCCGCTTTCACACAGATGGTGTTGCAAATCACCTCTCAATGGTCACCTGCTTGAAAGGAAAGTTTCAAATGCAGAGTGCTATTCTTTGTTTAGTCATGATAGCTTGCAAGATATAAAATGAGGCAGCTATTTAAATTTGTTGTTACAGCACCTGGGCTGGGTACACAAGATTAAATAAAAAGAAAATTAGGAAGCAGATGCTTGTGGCTTAACAGAAGAATTGAGCTAAAAGATACTCTTTGTTACTGCTGGATATGAGTAATTTTACTAAGGCAGCTGTTTCCTTAATCAGGAAAAACACCAACCTCTTAAGATGACATCCAGATGTTTTCTGTATCACTTCACAATATATTGAGTTTCCATTGTGTATATGCCATATTTTTAATTTCAGTCTCATTCACTTACATCCAATATACTTTCAAATACATGTATCATCTTCCTGAACTGTAGAAGACCTGACTACTAAATACATGGCCTATTCTGTACTCTTGACATCCTTGCCTGGTGTTAGTCTACAAGTTGCTCCTAGGGCTGACAGTGCCTCTCACCAGCATCCAAACATACGAATATTGGACTTCCACAGGTTGGAGAGGGCTTATTTTGCTGGGGATAGAGGGGCCTTGGGGAAGAGTTTTTTTAGTGCTAGTGCCTGTCCATCCTTTAGTTGTACAGGTATATGGTGTCTCTTACAGTGCTGCCTGTTGTTCATAAAGAGCAAGTTAAAATCCTGCTCCTGTTACGTGGATATTGTGTAAAAACAGAGATTTAAAACTTCCGCTAGCTCTTAGGTGTGGGCTCAGTACTCCATTGTGGCTGCTGATACTTTTAATACCTGCTAGCTTGCCATCTGTCCTTGCTTGAAACAAATGCTTTCTTTGACTGGAAGTTCCAGGCTTTCTATTTCTGATAGGACACAATGCTGGCATCCCAAATCTTTGACACTGATTTGCTGGCACTGAGCTATTTGGGGTGGTATGGTATTTCAGAGTCTTAAGATTTGAGCACAGTTTTTGCAGGTGTGGGACTTATTACCTGTATTTGGGGCCTTGGGAGCCAGTTGCCCGTGCTCAGTTAATCTGTACATGTGCAGTAAATCCAACTCGTTACTCTTAGTGCATGCTGCTTATCGCACCTCTTGAAAAATTAAAGCTGCCCTGAGTTTGGGGTGAGGAATTCTCAAAGGCTTTTGTAAGTAACAAATTCCTTTTGTTATTACAGGCAATCATTGCAGTTTGTTTACTGCATTCTTCACAACCTTTTCTTGAATTATTGCAGCAGAGATATTATTAAATGATTGGTTCATAAGCTTTCCAGTACTAGGGGGTTGTAGCTAAGCTTCTAATTGTTCAAGTATACATAGGCTTTAAAAAAACTTACGCTTTTTGACATTAGTAGATAAACAAGCAGTTGCTTTTTCTCCTGTGGTCTAAAAGTTCTTCATCTTAAATAGTTCTTGGAATTTGTCTGTGTAAGCATCCTAAATACACATGAATAGCACAAAAGGAAATAACCAGATATAACAGGAACAAAGTCTTCCTTTATGATTTTTTTTAATTCTGCAGTTATCCAGCAAATTCTTCCTTCATTTTAAAGTTTTAAAGTGCAAGTCAGATGTGGAAAAGTTACTTTACATTAATACTTCTTTGGTTTATGCCTTGCACTTTCTGACAGTTTGTACCGTTTATTACTGGCCTTCCTAAAACAAGATTTTCAAAACAGTATATCTATTTAGAGATTCTTTAGTTAAAAAATAACTGAAGTAATTATATACTTTAGCTACTGCTGATAACTTGAGGGGGTTTGTGCTTTTTTGCTGTGTGCATTTGAATGAAATCTGGAAATCTCTCACTAATCCAGTTACTTCCGTTCGATTAAGTTCTCCACAATCTTTTCCGCAGAGGGGATACTCTTCATGCTACTATGTGACTTCTTTGGTACAGTAGTCAGCTAGAAAAGAAAATTAATTTTCTTGCCATCAGTGAAACCATTACAAAAAAAATCTGATTGAATAAAAGAAGGGGTTTTATTAATTTTTTCTTTTTTTTTTTTTTTTTTAATCTAAGCTAATTTATGCAAGAAGCAGGTTTTTTTAAGTGAACTTTCTTCTGCAAGCTGGTGACCAGCATACTGGAATATTCTGGAAAGGGCAGTACAAATCTAAAAGCCTACTCATGTTTGTTACTTCCTGAAGCTGTGAAAAAGACAAGTACTGTTCTAGCAGTTTGCAGGTGAGCTGTTGCTCACAGATACCACAAGCTGCCTGAATCTCTCCAGTAAGTCATTTGCATATTTCTACAATCACTGTTTTCGAATGCTGGAAATTTATGTACACCTTCCTGAATTGCCATGTTTTCTTGATTTCCAAGAGCTTTCACAAGGTTTAGGTGCTCTGATGCCTGCTCTGATGCTGCCACAGATGTGTCAAATAGAAGCTTTAGATTCCTGTGCTGAAGGTCTCATTATAAATACTACCCTATGGTTCTTTCAGCCTTAGATTGGGATAGGAAGCCCTGTTTTACCACAGGATCCGTATTTTCCAGGCTGTCTCCTCTGAAAACCATTTGTCTTTTAACACTTTACAGCCCAGCACTGTATGATGGCACATGCTGGGAAAGATTGTGGGAATGGCTGCTTATTGTCTTTATTTTTAAATGAGACGTTTGTCCTGCTTTATTCAGCTGGGATGCTGTTCATATGTGTGAAGGAGGGATCTGTATGAAAACTAGTGCTACTCTGAGAATTTTAATGAGAGGGAAACCTCAGAAATCATTCCCCAAATTGTTTGAGTGTAAGGATGTGCCTGAGGGTGGACTTGGCTTAGCCTGTACAGGAAATGGGGGTAGCCTTAGGGTGTGAAGTGCAGAAGCTCCCCATTGCCTCTATAGTGAAACTTCTCACATCCAGCCAAGCTCCAGGGCTCCAGCTTGGTGCAATCCCACGAGAGCCAGGTCTATGCCACTCAGCCATCAGCAACCCTCTGGTCTTGGGGACTGAGGGGAGGCTTATCAGCTTTGAGCAAAGTTGTATAGATGTGCAAAGGTACTTTGGGTTTGACGTTACACTTGCAAACTGGAAAGCCTTCCCAAAACTCAGACTGGTGAAGCGTGTGATGCTGACTGCTGTCGGTGTGTGCCATTGGGTTGATCAGCTCTGACTGATCTTTGACTGCTACAGCTGTAGCCTCAAGTGGAGCCCCTTGTTTTGAACGCACTGTCCACCTCTTCTATATCCTGGTAGGAAGACTTGAGATTGGGTGCAGTCCTGTGCTTGAGAAGGGCTTGTGTTGGTGTAGCATTTCACATGCTCAAGTCCAGCAGGACCAGGGCTGGCCCAGAGCTAGGGAGTTGGTCTTGAACACAGTCTGTTTCCTGGGGAAAATGCTCAAAACACACTCTTGACACTTCTGGCTCTAGATGTACAAAAATACTTCTACAGCTGTGAAGGTCCTCACTGAAGGCCATTTGGCTTCTTTTCTTGGCACTGGTAATCAGACTGATGTGACTCATTACAGTGCTTGTTTCCAGAAATGTTATTAATTGTCTCCTCACCTTTTAGCACAGAATATTCATAACTGACTTGAACTCAGCTGGAAGTGAGGACTGAATAAAATGAAACTCACAGCCACCTGCTAGTGTCAAGATGACAGTAACTGTAAAAGCACTACTTGCTGATGAATTAATGCCAGCATCTGGGCAATTTATCCAGGTGTCATAAACACTGAAAATGTGTTATAGGAAATGGTTTCAAATAATATGGCACTTAGGTGTGGTATCACTTGGTATTGCAGATAGTGGCAGAATTCAGCTTACTCTGTTTCAAGTATTTTGTTACGTCAGGTGGGGTGCCACAATTTTTGTAGCATTTTTAGTCTTTCATTGTAAAAATAAAACAAATGTAAATATAGCAAAAATCCTGGATTGTCTTTCAGTAAAGAAGGTATTGGAAGTTGTTCTGAGACAGTTCTTTTTTATTAGCAGATCACTTTGAACCCAAATCAACATTTGTTATGCTGAGAGGATTTCTGTTCAGTGGTCTGAAGAGCAGGAAAGCGGCCTGTCCCTGTTCATTTTTCTGCTCTCATTTTCTGCTTTTGCACTGAAATATTCATTCCTTACCCTGCTGGGAAAGGAAGTCAGGTACAGGAAAGAAAGCAATAAATCTTACTTAGTGACTTGTCAGTTTTTATCCGTAAATATAAAAAGAAAAATGAGAAATGCTTAATTTGATAGAATTAGAAATGTTGAGAAAATGTCTTTGTTAATTGAAAAAAAAGATTAAAATATAGTATTGCTTCCTTTGGTGTTAAATTTTAACTTCTGGTTTCCTTCATATGGAGGACTTCTTAAGACAGAATTCTGACTGTTCTTTAATTTATGATGCTGTACCATGTTATGCTTTTTTTAAAATCAGACCTCCCTCATATGCAATTCTAAGGTTTTTGTTTCCTGTGCTTTCTTTTTTCCTGATTAGCAATAGCAATTAAAACTACAATGAGGTAATCTGACATTTTCAAAGGGATTTGTAATTCCAGCCAGAGGAAACATTTTTGTTTATCCAGAGGAGATAACATTCTTGCACTATAATGAAAGCCAGTGCTCACCAGATGACAAGTCTGGTCTTTTCCTTGCGGTTGCATCCTTGCAGGCAGATCCTTGTTTCTCTGTGGGGAACACTCTTTTCCCTAATAAGATTTGTTAATGGACAGAAGAGTCTGCAAGATTTGATTGATTGTGGCATTGGGTGTTCTAACATGAGCATCGCAGTTCTGGATGTATGACCTCTTCGTTCGTTCGCTTGTTCTCTCTTTTGAAGACCAAAAATACTTACATGTATTTAAGAAATATTGAAGGCTATCTGATGAGAGAGAAAATAATGTCTTGTTCCCTGGCTCGGTATGTGTGTTGCCTATGGAATGGACAGGCAGTAATAGGAAAGACGAGTGTGTGCAGCAGTGAGGTGGTTTTCTTGTTTATGTACCAGTGCTTACTCAAATGTTGTTCAAAGAATTGCTGGCTTGGAGGAATGGCTGGTGGTTTGACAGGACTTTTGTGTTTGTAAGGCACTCAAGATTGGTAACTCAAAGGACAATGAAAGTGCTGCTTCATTAGCCCTGAGCTTATTTTAACAATTCAGAGCCTGCTAATATAAACAGAGATCGAAATAGAAAGTGTAGTAACTCCGTCTTCTATATAATCTATTGTATGATTATAGTAAGTACCTAATTTGCTTTAGTGGTAATTTTGAGTAGGACTGCAGTGTGTGAAGGAATCTCTACTTTCAGGGAGGAGTCCATCTTACACAGGACCATCACACAGTGAGAATCAATATTAAACCTTTAAAAAATGTTAGTAACGCCTTAGAGTTTAAAAAGAGAATTATCTTGCATCCTGACTACTAGCAAAAATGCTTGAGAAAACATTCCATATCCTGCCCAACCTTATAGTTTTACATACTAATAATGTGTTTCTGACTGGTTTAAGTTATCATTTTCTTTCCTGAACCACAGTGCTTCACATAGAATAATTTTCTTTGTTGTAATATGGTGTTTAGCTGAGTTAAATATCAGTGCAATTTTTAGTGGCTTTATTGCTCTTTAAAGGTAGTCGTGGTACTTTGCTGTGAATCCTCAGTTTAAAAGACAGGATTGATGACACAGAGTGTGGCTTACTCTATGCACCACCTGGTAAAGGGACTGCCAATATGCCAGGTAAATAACTCCACAGTCCCCCTTCTTTAAAAAGTATGCTGTCTAGGTATCATAGAGCATTGGAGAAAGTGATGGAGGCCTTGGGAGTGGTTTGTAGACTTTTAGATTTGTAGATAAATATTTAACTAAGTGTGGGTTGAAGGGTGGGTGCAGGTATGGGATGGTGACAGCTTCTGCCAGGTCTGATCCAGTTGGAGTACTTCAAGTAATCTTTCATTACTGCTGGATGAGCATTCATGAGGAAAAGCCAGGAAAGGTCCTTGAAGCTCTAAGGATAACCACTGGGATAGGAAATTTTGCTGTAGATATTTTCCTTTATTATATATAATGTCTCTCTTTTTTGTGCTCTGTCATTTCTGCCTTTGCTTTGTGCTTCTCAGTAATGGCTGTCATAATTTGTGCTTACCAAACAATCACTTTACTGGGTGATAGCGGGGAAGGATCAAGGCTTGGCAAAAGCTGAAATTCATGTTAGAAGTAGAGATAATAAATAGAAGTTCCTATTGTTTATTTACTTTCATTGCCCCCAAAAAAATCTTACCCAGCACAATAATTATCTCTTGTCCAATGCTCTAAGTTTCTGCAAAAGAAAAATACAGTGAACATTGTGGATGATGTGCAATAATTGTGGCACCTGCTTTTTCTGTTATCTTTTTTTTTTTTAAACTGGTAAAGTTGCAAATGGAGAAATAAAGTGGTTCCTTGATTTATCTTCACCCTTTTACCCTTGCTGATGGAGTATAATTTTACTGCATGAGGCTACAATTTATTGTGCTCAGTCTTTCAGTGTTGTTGTATTCTTGTCATTCTTGTCTATGCTGTTCTCCTTCATAGATACTGATTTAGCAGTCAGCTGTTCAGCCATGTTAAATTAGACCTAGAGATAACATTAGACAACGTCCATAGTTGATTTTTTTTTTTTAACTTTGGAAGGGGAAGGAAAATCTCTAGCATGTATTAGTAATAACCTGTTGAAATTCTCATGTAAACAAGTGCATCTTCACCTCAGCACTTGTTTAGAAATTGTACAATGGTTTAAAAATATTTTTTTAATTCTTTTTTCCTAATTGTCTACTATGAAAATTATTTACTGCATTGAAAGGGGTGCATTTTGGACAATAAAGAAGTTAGACTGCCTGGCTTCACTGTGTATTCTAATGTTGGTGTTTAGGGCACTATTTTTATCAGGACTGAATTACGTTTTCCTTCTACATCCATATGTGGAACAATACTTCCTTACTGTTTTGTATCTCATGTGTTTATTTTTTGATAGCCATTGTTTGTGACATTTCCATAACATAGACAGTTTTTATTTTGAAAGAATTTGTTTTGTTTATTTATAAAATAAATGCAGTAGAATTTTAAAAATATGTTAGAGTTGGTAGGAATATTTGAAAGTAAAGCGTTATTGCTCTACATCAAATTAAGATGCTAAAGTGCCACATTTTCCAGAAGCAATTATTGTAAAAGATCTCATTCTGAGCTTACATGTAATCTTTTTAATGATGAAGGATTAATACAGCCTGCAAGGTACAGCAGGTTCTGAGCCTTGCTGCCTCTGCTGTGGTTAAGTGTGCGTGCGTGTGCGTGTGTGTGTGTGTGTGTGTGTGTGTGTGTGTGTTCTGAAGCAGAGATCTCTTCTTGTCCTTACATAACATCTAAAAAGAATACATATGGCACCTTTAACAACATTCCATAAGATATCTATCTAGTCCTTTTACATATAGCTAAAGGTAGGGGTTTATGCTGTGCAGCAGATGCTTCTACAGAAACTCTGGGTCCTGGTGTGCCCATCGCTTAGGAGGATGATTGTAGCCGCTCTCCTGTCAGTACTTCAGTGTCTCACGGCAGAGAGGCTGATGAGTTGATCACACCATATGCTGTGAAAGGCTGAGGGAGGCCTCTCTTGTGCTAAAAGAGCAAAGGATATGTTTGGCTTCAGCAGACCAAGATGAAAAAGGTGGCTGTGAAACGAGAGAGAGCTTGTGCACTCCAGGTGGGTTACTGTCCCTTGCTTCTCCCAAGGCAATCTGCTAAGAGGTGATTATGTGCTGCACCAACTGTTTCTGGTTGTTCACCAAGGCTTTAACCCTTGGTAAGACTGAATTATGTGCTGGATAAAGATCAGAAATCCATAGCTAATTCTCATCAGAATCCACATAATTGGTAAACTTGGAAGTCAGAAATATCATGGATTATGAAGGGATTTCCAAGCAAATTGTTTTCCCTGCTGCTTTGCTTCAAGTTTCTCCCAGCACTCTGATGCAATCCACTCAAGAAAGTTTTCTGACTCCAGACATAATTTGGCTTGAAATTACTTAACCTCCCTCAAAATATCTTTTACTGTAATTTTAAATATTGGACTGTTGCCACAGAAATCTTGAGATCTGTATCATATGGAAAGACCGTGGGATGGGATAGTCTGGAGGTTCTTTATGGTAATATGATTGTTCCAGAGCTTTATATTCACTCCTGCTCACATATTTTCCAGTAATAAAAACCTTCCTTCGATATGGCTTTTAGAAAGTAGTATTTTACAAATTGTATTTTATTTTTGTGGAAAGAAATGTCTTCATTACCTTGTTTTGCCCAGCAAATGTCTTTATATATTCACATAAACATATAGGCATGGCTGCACCACAAGATGCATTAGATGTACAAACTGATTTCTAATATAAATAAATATAAGTCCATAATAAATATGTCTGAGGAGAAAAAATGTGTTGAAAGGAACCATTATTAGAAAGAGAGAACAATGAAGGTGACTTTGCTATTTTGACTACTACACCTGGGATAATCCCTTTCAGTGTTGCACAAGATCCCAGTGTAATTCCAAGCAAATAGGCCTTGAACATACACATATTGAAATCACTAAATAGGTTTCTATATTTAAGTTGGAACAATATTGCTTCTAATTAAAAACTCTCTTAGTAGAGCACTCAGTGCACAAACAGTAAGGTTAATGTAACCTGAGCTGAGCTGGCAGTTGAAGGAAAGCAAAAGCCTCTTTGTTCCAGCTTTTTAACTATTTACCTGGACATAGAAGTTCCTCTTGTTAAATTGTCCGTCATTCTTGTGGGCGTATGGTAAGCATTTGGGGTCTTTCTGCTTCATGTTTTTGAAGTGAAAGCTGAAACTCTTTAGATGCTGCATATCAGTTAAGTCTCAGTTGTCCGCAGGGGTATATTCCAATTTTTTGATTAATGGTGGCACTGATGCTCTCTGGATATAAGCCAGCTGAGTCCATAAAGACTGTAGCTCTGCAAAATGTGTGGGGTTTATTTTTTCGGTGATGTGTAGGGGTGTTTTTGCCACAGGCTGCCCGTGCAGCAGCTTGGCAGTACAGCAGGTGCATGGTGATGCAGCCCAGGCTCCCACAGCATGCTGAACCCCTGTTAATAAACCTCAGAGAGAGCAAAGGTGGCCTTCCTGCACCTGCCTCCCCACGCTCCCGGAGGACGTGGTGCTTGGGGCAGGTATCTGCTGGCCAGCCAGCCAGGATGCAGCAGCATCCTTGGCTTGTGGCCCCTTCCCTGAGCACAGGGCACCTGGCAGGGGCAGCCAGGAGTGCGTAACCTGCTCTGCAGTATCGGGTCTGGCTGTACTGGTGGCTCTGGTTTGATGGTGATCATGCCAGGAGCAGGTCATCTGGGCATTGTCACTGTCTGATCCTGCTATGTGAGTTCTCTCCTTACCAGGTGCAATGGGAAACAGGCTGTGCTGCTTCATCCCTTTGATGTCACTCTAAAGGAGCAGGGATGCTTCATTGTGCTTAGATGGATTGTACCATATGCTCAATAATGATATTAGCTAAAGTAATTTCCTTGGAACAACAATGCATTTTCCAACACTTGGTTTCTTCTTAACTTTCAGGTTTTCCGAAAAAAGGCAGTGGAGCTTGGAGAGAAATTGCTACCAGCTTTCAACACTCCCACTGGGATACCTTGGGCATTGCTTAATATCAAGAGGTAAAACAGCTGCTTTTTGGTGACTAGAGCACATAAAAGTTCTGTTGAATCTATCTTTGCCACAGAACTATTACAATTGCTGCACAGTTTTTGTCTTTCTGGTTCTACATTTTAAATTAGGCATTTTAAGTGGATATATGTTGCACACAGAAGAATGCATACAGAAATACATTTATTCATCTCAGAACAGGCTGTGGTTTTGTCAGTTAGTATGTTGCTCATCACTCTTCCTGAAGTCCTTTTAGTGTTGTTTTAGGTAGACTAAGAGCAGTAGGACATGTGCTATTCTGAAAGTTTTCTAGCCACTTTGTACTCTTATTTTAACCTGTTCACAAATGTGGTATCAGCATGTCCTTCATGTCAAGAAACAAGAGAATTGCCTGCTACCAAAGACTCACTGTTTTGTACCCTGTCCCAAGTGGTTTTGCTTTGGGCAGTCATGGTTTGAAGGCTCCTCTGTGTTTGCTGTAGGAGATGCTTGATTTCCTGAAGTCACTCTTGCCTCCAGTATCTGGCTCCAGACATGTCAGCAATTCCTTGGTCCAACTCAGGACTGCTACCTGTGTTATGGTGCTGGTAAAGAAAATGGTTTCTTTGCACTGCTTGGCAAAGAATGTTGAAAATGACACCTGTGGGGTGTATTTGTATATTTGTAAGGACACATCAGCTTTCTTCATACTGATAATAAGCCCCGGCGTCACTCATCACAAGAAAGTGAATCAAAAAGAATTTCACACATGCATGTGTTGGTGATGTGTTTTTCTGAGTGACTGCCTCCTTGACAGTCAGCATCTTCCACTGTTCCCTGCTTGCTCTGTATTTATGAGTGCACCTTTTCCCCACAGTAGGATGGACATTGACGTGTTGCTTGACTGGCTGTGTTTGCTTCAGGCTTCAGAGTAAACTGCTCAGGGCCAATCCTACAGAAATCCCTGGCATGTGACTTCAGACAGTCTTATCTTCCACCTTCCTTTCAAACAGCAGTGAGGTAGAAAGCCAAAAAAAGCACATCTGTGTCCAGGAGCAGGAGGGAGTTAGTGACTCCTCAACTTGCTCATCATTGAAGGGGCTGATTAACTGCTGACTGGTGATGATCCTTGGACTTTGGCTGGTCACTTATGTGCATGTTCATAATTTTTTCACAGCAGGCTTCAGTCAGTTATGCACAAGTTCAGTAGAACAGCAGCTTGAGGTGTGTTACTTGGTTTTAAGCTGTTAGAGAAACTTCTGAATACAAAACCCTAACATATGTTTGTAATTGCAACACAACAATACCTTGCTCTACATAGTATACTTAAGCATGCTTAAGGTATTCAGGCTAAAAATGTGTCTTTTATATAGCCTGTATCTAAATCCCTCCTTAACTGTTAATATATCAATGTTCTCTTTGTATATAGTTCAAATTATGTGATAGATCTTTATGGTTTGTTCCTACCTTCTCACAAAAACTCCTGTGGGGCACCACAGATGTCAGCTGCAAACACTGCAAGGTGATAATGTAAAAGGGATTCTTTTCTTACCTGGCACAAAAGTGAAAGAGGATCTCTGCCGAGATAATTCCCTTTGCTGTGGCAGAAAAAAATGACATTAAATGCTGGGTTCTTGGCTATTCATTCTGAATCCTTGCACATCTGCCTAGCTTTGACCTTCAGTAGATGACTCTTCCATAATACTGTGAGTAAACAAATATGCTGTCATCCAGGCTTAGGAAATGCTAAGCCTCTGAAGCCTGCATACATTGTGGATCTAATATGCCTCATTTTTGATTAGTATTTTATTTGATTTTATTTTGATTTATGCTTCAAACTTCAAACACTCACAATAGATTATGGGTGTCAGTGGTTATTTTTAAATTACTATTTCTGGATTAAGAGATGAGCTGGGTATTTGTTAACTTTGCAAATGTTCTTCACAAAATAGTTGGTTTTGTCTGCTTGTCCTGTATCATCACAGCAGGCTTGCTCTCTCCTTGCATGCCTCTGTGTATAAACATGCAGATGTGCTTTTTTCTCCTCACATACCAAAGACATCCACCTGAAGTATTATTCTTTTTGTCTTTTCCATTGTTTTAGTTCATCCTGCTTCTTTCCTTAATACTTAGTGATCATGGGACAATTACTGTCTTGTTTGTGGAACTCTTATTATCAAATATGATAAAAAGTTCATTGTACTATTCTTCAGCTAAAAATACTTGCCAATTCATGAGTATGTTTGCTTGTAGAACTTCCTTTGGCCTCTAAAGTACAATTTAAGTAATTAGATCAGTGGTTTGTAGTGGGATTTCCTTTTCTTTCTTTCTAAAGTTTCAGTTGCACTTCTTTATTTCTGATGTTGCTCTGTATTTTCAGTTCATCTTCAGCATCTGTTTTTCACTTCTGCTTGTGCTGCAAAATTTGAAGTTCCTTTTATGGCTCACTTGCTTATTTAAGTAAATAGCATGGTATAGCACTTGTGGACTTTTCTGGCTGAAAACAGGGGTGCAAAGAGGGGGTGCAGAGGAAGAAGTATATAAAGCAGAGGTGGCTTGACATACAGGTTTGAGTCTTATCTTTGGGGATAAGAAGCACAAACTGGCAAAGCCACTTTCATTTCTCTATTTGCTTACTTACTTATTTTCCTCCCTCACACAAATCCTTTGTTTAGATATTTCCTCTTCAGTACTTCTAAAATGCCAGCTATAACAGTTTCTTAAAATACTTGTAGTTCATGATCCTTTTCTTCTTCTTCCTAGTAAGCTGTGACAATCTGGCTTCTCCATGCTAAAGCTGTCATTTCTCTTTCTCTCTATAAACTTTAAGTAGTTTATGACTGATCAATCAGATTGCTTGTGTATTTCTGTAATTTACCTCCCAGATCTATAAAAAGAAAAAAATATGAAATTATAACTTGCTTAGTGAGTTAAGTAATCTTAACAAATACCCAGACTTGCATCAAGTTTGCAGTATCAAGTAATCTTTTTAATATATCTATTTATTTTTACCCCTGTAACTATTAAAGGGGAAGCTGTATGGAGCTTGTGTTTATGGGATGATACCCAGCTGTCAAATACAGAGACGAACCCAGATTGTTGTTATTTTGTTGAATCAATCGGGAATAAACATCTGAGTATAAAATTCTGTGCATTTTTTTTTCTTTCAGATGGAAATTTTAGTTTTATGTCACTTTTTTCCCCTTTCAAAGCAGACCGATATCAGGTTTTTAGTCACGATTTCCAATATGACCACACTACTACTTGCCAATAAGCAACCCAGAAGCATTCTTACATGAAAGAATATATTTTCCATGAAATGTTTTCTCTCTACACATTGACCAGTTGCGTAGTTTTAAGGTTATTTATTGTGCCTCGTGTGCTGTGATGTAGCAATACTGTTAGGCATTAAGGTGCCTGCCTTTTTATGAAGAATCAATGTAGCATATAAACTTTAAGTGCATCTGAAACTTTGAAAAATAGTTATGCCTTGCCTTAATGAAAAAGTTTCAACTGGAGTAAATAATATTTTTATTTCTGGAAACATAACAAACTGGAAATGGTTTTTTTTTTTTATGTCCAGCCTGTTCATAAGTGTTGTGGCTAAGGGGGATACTGAGCCTGTTGCTCTGGCTCACTGACAAACCTAAATTATGTAAAAGCATTTATGGCTTTAGGGATCATGGAAAGTGTTGTATAGAAGGAAAAGCTGTGAGTTGTAGCTGGAATGGGTCAGGGCAGGGAAGCCTAACAGAAGTTAAAAAAGAGGAGTTTGAAATACATGTGATTAATTTGTATTGAAATCAAACCACAGGGAGTGGTAAGATTTACTTGACATAAATGTAGAATGTTTACTGTGTCTGATGTCAGCTCAGGTTTCTTTGCCTTTTACACTTTAATATTGATTGTACATTAAGAGTGGGTCTGAGTTGTATTCAATATAACATACTTTATGAAGTGAGATAGCAGGGGCCTTGCTAAATTGTTTGCACAATGTAGTTACTCATTCGTAAGTAACCAAGGATGGAAGTGAAAGAGCTGCAATATTTATGCCATTGGGATGTTGTCAGCATGATTTTAAAGCAAGGTCCTCCTTTGACTTTTAAAATTACTATTATTTTTTAAATTGCTACATTTTGTACAGCATAGTTAAGTTATGCCACAGGTCTTTCCAGGTCTCAAAGTGTTCAGTTTGAACAAGAGTTTCTGGGAGCTGCTGAGCCCTTGCGGCCACTATGTGTATTTAGAGCGAAAAGATACACCCATAGCACAGCTTCAAAAATAGTTTTTTACCTCACATCACTTGGAAAAAATTAAAATAGCAAGAAAAAATTCACCCATATTTTTTTTTTTATTTTTAACAACTTTTTACCACCAGCTAAGATACCTGTTCTGAGACAGTAGTGCTAAATAGGATGGTTCTCCCCACCATTGCAGCTTGCCCAGCAGAACCTGGCTGCTTTGGAGAGGGGTTTTATGCTAAAATGCTACAGGGATTGGAAGGATGACACATACACAGGTGGTGCTCCCTTATGGGACACTCATTCTGGTATTTCAGACTACTGGTGGCAATGTTTAAGGTTGCAGGCATTTAAAGGAGCTTCTCTCTCAGCACTTTCCACCTACATGGAAATGTGGCCAATAAACCAGTCACTTTGGAGGTATGAAATGTTGGTCTGTAAACAACAGAATTTGCTTGAAAATACTTCAAAGTTTCAAAATAATTTCCAATTTCAAAACATGTTTGAGTTCCTGTGGTCTTCAAAATGTCTTTAGTGTGTGGTACCTCACTGGAAAAACTCCAGTACTCTTAAAGAAAGAATTCAGCAGATAATAGAATTGGTTCTATTTGTGCTCTGTGACATCTTCCAAAAAACATCATAATCTATGCACTTACAAGTACATGCCTTTAAATTTTGTAAAGGAAACTTAATGCATTCAGAAAGCTTGAAAATACAATGAAGAAGGGATCCAGACATGTAAATTCAGTAAACCTTTTTGACAGTTTGATTCTCCATTTTACACCGTAAGAAATGCCTGAAATGTGATTGTTTGATTGATGCATTATTTTGCAAAATTTGTTACAAGTTGTTTGTATGATACTATATTCTTTTACAGAATTAGCAGTTCGTGCTTTTATTTGTCCAAGTGACACAAGAAGCACTTTCTTGCAGAGATTTAACCAGGATGGATAATTTAATTTTTCTGGTTTGCACTATTAAATCTGTGTATAAATTAAATTTTAGATGTTTTTTTTAAAAAGACTGCAGAGTTAAATAAAGCTTATTCTTCAAATTTGACTGTATTTGGCAAAAATAAACCTATTTTTAAAGGGAGTTTAGAGAGAAAAAACTTACACTGTCTGCACAGTTTGTTATTGTAGGATCATACAGAAGCTGTGTTTAGATGAAATCTTTAATTATATCCTTTCTGTCTAATTTTGGCATAATTTTAGAGGAAGAAATCAAAATTACCTAAGGAAAAAAGCTAAAAGAAGCAGATATCCTTTATAACGGCTTTGCATGTGTGGTTTTGGCAAACGGCTCCACTGATGTAATAAAGTGGTAATAATAACAAAAAAGGATTTGGATATTGAATTAAACACTGAGATTTCCCCTGTAGCAAAACAGACCAGTGGAAAGCAGACTTTTGCCTTCAGGCATTTGGGTCACAGTGTGGATTTGTATTAGCACTGGATGCAAAGAGGTAATCCTAGCTGAACTTTACCTCTCTAAAAATTATTTGGTTTGTGTTAAACATATGTTTTGGCTAAAATGATCTGCTGTCTGGACATACTGATCTCTTTCCATGAACTAATGAAGACCTTGCACAATTATTTGAAAGCACTAACATCTTGAGATGAGGAAATTAATTCCATCCTAATTTATAAGTAACTCGTGACAAGGATGATTTCAGCAAAGGGTACATTTTTTCAGCACAGCCATTTCAGTTCATTGCATGATTCATAAACAAGTTTACATTTCTTGAGTCAGTATTGAATGCAAAACAACCAGGAAAAATAGTTATGCATGTAAAATAACAGATTAGAAATTTCCGTGTTTTAGGACATGTTAGAACACCACAGGAAACAAACTCCTTGCCATGTCTTTGCCTCATCTGAAATTCCTTGCTGTGTCATCACCTCACCTGAAATGAGTAGCTAGTTCTGCATTGTATGACTAGTGCTTTATGTTCAATATTCAGTATATTTGACCTGTGGTGATGTCTGATTTACCATTAAGTAATGTAAAAAAATCTCATTTATAATAATATCACAAAAATTTCATGAGATAGTTCAAGGAATATGGCTCTTTGTCGAGAAAGAAAAAGAACCAAGAAAAATATTATTTTGGTGATAGCCCATAATGATAGGCTGTATTACTCAAATAGCAGCTTCAATTCAATATTGTAATGCAGAATTTGTGTGGGAGGCTGCCCTCTGGCAATAACACGGGAAGAATTTGGGACCTATTATTATTACTGAAAAATATCTTTCTCAGTTTAAGTGCTTTCTTTATAGCCAAAAGAAAGATTCTAGTCCCAGATTCTAAGTTTAAACACTCTTTCCCCACAGTTTATTAGTTCAGTGTAAAAAGAGTACAGATACATGCAAGTTCATAATTATCATATTATTTATCTCCGTAAAAGCCTATGTGAGTATTAGTAATGGTATTCCTCAGCACAAAATGTACGATTACAAACACTTTATAGATCTCTGTGGTGCTAGCAATAGCTAATGTTGTTTTACAAAGCAAAACAAACCTTCTGCCAGACAGTCCCACAGAAACCAACTTGTTACTGGAGGCTCTACTTGATGGGCCTTTTGTCTTGAAGGCTGGAAAAAATGGGAAATTGCTTTTTTTGATATATTATTTATAGAGAAGATATAAAGGTTTTCTGTGCTGGAAAGGGGGAGGATAAGAAGGTTGAATTATTTTGTGTTTTGCCCTAGAAGAAATCAGGACTAGGAAGTTCACTCCAGTCACCTATGGCATATGCCAATAGGTGGCATGTACCAAGCAGAGACATCAAATTTCCTACCAGTCTGGTTGTAAGCAGTCCTTCAACTTGGAAAGTTGCATCAGATCCTCAGTTTGCTTCCTGAGAGTTAAAACCATTCTTGCTCCCCTGCAAGTTTTTGAAATCGCATTTATTGAAAATAGGATTTTATAAATTAGCATATGGCTAAGGTTGTTGCTCATGCTCTTGCTTTAGCTGGATAAGTGCTGTTATCGCCTTGATATTGGCAGGTAATCAGGAGTTATTTGTATGCATACCTTCCCGTTGCCTAGGAGTTGCAAGGGAACCCTTAGTGTTGAATTGCCAGACATATTTGAGAGTTGGAGTTGTTTGTGAACATGTGCAGGATGAGGCTCAGTTCCAGATGAGACACGTTTGTATGTTCACAGGCACAAGCTCCCACTGGAGTGGGACACTGAAAAGGCACTGTGAAGCAGCTTGAGGAGCAGTTATCCTGCCTGAAATCAAGTGCCCAGGGCCTGGCCCACTGGGCTGCTTTTCCTTGCCCTATACTGCTTGGGCTGAGAACGCTGACACCTGAGTGTAGGCACATTAATCTTTCCACTTGGTTAAAGATCATTACCCTTTTAATTGCTTGTATCGTGTATGACCTAATTTTCATCTGTGTGTATTAAATCCTACAGTAGACAAAATGTTACTGTCGAAAGAGGCTTCCTTCAGAGGGAAGGGAATCGGTTCCTAGAGACTTCAGGTTTCATTAAATAAATAAAATGAGCACAAGTACTTCTCAGTCACTTCCACCACAGTTCAAGTCACCTCAGAAAAAAAAGATCATCTAAAAATGATAGTTGTGTTGGGATTGTTCCACCTAAGAATTTTCCAACAGGCAAATTATAAAACCACTTATGAGTTGTTTACTTTATGTATTTGTTATAACCTGTGTACATTTGCAGGATTTTGCCTGCAAAATCCATGACTCATTTCTCATTAGGGTAATCCTGAAATGACCATGAGAAGGGGAGAGCGGGCATTCGCAAAGTGCTTTGCTTGTTATTTTAGCTGGAATTACTTTGATACTTCTACCTGGTTAAATTCTCGGCTGTGTGGGGTTGTTTGAGTGTCTTTCCTACAGTGGTTTAAGCATCTGTATGATGTGGTAGATAATAAGGATTGAGGTCGACCAAGCAAATAGCTGACTGCATTTACTCTGTATTCTTACCGTCCTAAAATGGTGAGCATGAACAGGAGTTGTTAACTGCATTTTTTCAGATATCGTTTCTGAGAACAGATTCTGCTGTTATCTTCAAAGAATACTGGGGTTTTTTTTCCTGCTGAAAAAGGGATACTTCTTGAAGTACATCTTTCATTTCAGATAAACACATAGATAGATGTATGTATTGGTAAATCTGTATTCATTGTTTTATGTTTTCTTACTGCTGCTGATACACGAGGCTCTCTCCTTAACCTCCACCAAACTGTGTCCTCTCAGCTGGACAGCCGAAACCCTCCTGCAACTGACACAGGTCCAGTGCATCATGTGTATCACAAATAACAGTTCTACTTATCTGAATTTTTAACTTCTCTTTTTAGCACTCCATAATCTTATTAATACTGTGAAACTTGAATTTTGTGGTTTTCAGTTTCATTATACCAGTGCTGAGGGGTGTGTGTTATGCCATCTTTATAAGCATGCTTAATTTTAAGATGACTATTCATAATTGCTTATGACATCTTCTGTTATTCTGAAATTCATGGCATATGTGTTTTCATGGATATGTCAGATACTCTTGCAGTACAATTTTCCATTTAGTCTTTTAGATTGACATTAAAATAAGAAATCAGCATAAAATAGGTTATCTTTTTTCCCCTTGAAATCAGTCTGTTATTTCAGAACAATAAGAACATTCATGCAGATTCATTTTTTGCTTTAGCTTTTAACAGAAACAAAAGTTTATTATTTGTTAATAGTTCAGTTGTGCTTAAAATTTGGTGAGAATTGAAGAGTTTTCTTTCTTTTCAGGAATCCTAAATGATGGAAGTATTAATTTCTTGTCTGCTTGCATAATTACTTGATTACAAGTATTACTTGATCATTACTTGGATTTTCTCAGCTTTTTGACCAGCTTCATACACCCAGCTGAATACAGAACACCTAATTGTTTTTAAACTGTAATCTCAGCATTAAATGCAGACACCTGTAATGCTGTGTTTGTTACGTTTCGTTATCTAGATGTAACAGCACAGGTTTTGGTTGGAAAACAGCTATCTTGTTTCTCATAGTGTCTCTTAAACATCCAGATCTTTAACCTAAGTTGCAAGGTTTTAGTACAAGGTTCTGAGATCATCCAGTGCCTTTTTGTGGTATGTTTTCTGTAAATCAAAACTCTTGCAATCTGTCTTTGATCCTGCTCTACTTTGTGTGTTTTCTAACCCTGCTACTCCTCTCCCATGCTTGCTCCCCTCTTCTAATCCATTTTTATTTTGGAGGAGAAGCGCACCAGTGATCATTTTCAGCTCTAATAGTTTTTTCTACTGAATTGTGATTCTGTCCTTGCCTGCTCATCTTCCACAAGAGGAATCTGAATCCTGGATGTATCATGTTTTCCAGATCTATGGGTTGCTTCTCTGAGTCTTTTTCCAGATGTTTCTATTTGATAGCATGGGAAAATTAGTATTTGGGAATTGTACCAAATATTGTTCCACATATGTCTTCTGAGACTTCTGGGCAGACTGTTACTCATTTCCTTCCCTTCCTCTCTTCCATCCCCCCTTCCATCCCTCCTTCTTTACCTCCTTGCTTCCTACATCCCTGATGTTCTTGAGGTCACCTAGTTGATTGGTTCTCTGTAGTCCCCCAACAGGACATATACTAAAGTTACTGCTTTAAGGTGCTTTACGGAAGAGTTGATCCATAAATCTAAATCTAATACATTGTTCCTTAAGGTCTTAAATATATTGGAACACTTCAATATTCTGGAAAGAGTGATAATCAAGCCTATGTGTATTTTGGTGTACGTTGTGGGTGGAGGAGAGTGTGTATGTATACCTTAACAGAAACTTAGAGATGTTTTACAGATATATATATATATTAAAAAAATATTTATAACATTTAGCAATGTAAGGCAAACTGGGCTCCTGTAGGGAAGTTTGGGAGAAAAAAATTTATAATACAAAGCCTGTACCTGCTTTTGCTGCTGAAGGCTATACATTCTCTTAAAATCCCTTTTCTTATCTCTAGTCTTTCACAAATACAAAATTACTTGTCCTTTACCATTCCCCAGGAGACTTTAGAAACATTAAAAATCACAAACATTGTGAAATAAATAAAAAAAATAAAAAATATTTTCAACCATCATTTGTTGCTGGCATTTGTTCTTCCTTTTATGATGCTTAAGCTGACCATGTGAAGACTTCTGTTAGATCAAAACAGAATAGTCTAAAACACTTTGGATGCCATGGGGTCATGATTCTCATATTTCTACACTCATCTTTTACAAAGGAAGGGAAGTTAAGAGAGAAAAAAAATATACACTTTAAGCAGTAATGAGGCTGGAGAAATAAACCACCTTTTGGGCTTAATGGAAAATGAAAAAACAGTGCATTGATTTTACATGAATAATCCTTTCCATCTTATAAAAACACCTCTTGCTACTAATGCAGATATGGGCACAGGAGAATAAATGCTGTTTGAATGCTGCTTTAATTATCTTTGCTGTATTTATAACTGAAGGCTCTTGATGAGAACTTTGATGAACTTTACTCTGTATCTCTATAAAGTTGTTTTCCTTTACTAGTTCTCAAAATTTCTTGCAATGTGTGCAAAGGTCTGGAGCACTTTTGATGGTTTCTAATGACAGTTGATGAAGAAATTTTAAAAGTCTCAGCAGTTGTTTTCAGCCATGCAACTATGAGTAAACCCTCTTTTCCAGTTCAAAATATGTTGGAACACAGTATCCACTTCTAAATTTTGTCATTTAAGAAGATTCTTTAATAATTCCTTTTTAAGCTTTTGTAGTTCTTCTACTAACTATACTAAGTCAAATTATAATTTATAATTTATTTGCCTTATTACAAGACTTCATTAAAATGTCAGAAGATTCAGCTTCTAGGCAGGGTATTACTGCAAGAACTGTGCATGCAGTGTTCTTCGCATATGGAAATAGCTACAGCAGTTATGTTCTGCAGCCTGAATTAACAAAGATTGATTGCAATCTGTTTTTATTAACTCAAGGAAGAAAAGCAGTGTAGTGATATTAAGAAAATTAATTACAACTTTCTAATCTAGTAATTAATGTGCAGCTGGTCATGAGTGCAGTTAGTGTATTTCAGTAATTTGGCACTCCTGACACATTATCATCATCTGTTTTAAGGTAGACAACTGTCCACTAATCTTTGCTCAGATTTTTATAATCTTTAGCATTTCAGGTTGGTTTTAACAGCATAGATGTTAGAGATGGCCTTTTACCATAATAACCTGAGCTGAAGTTCAGCTTTATCTTTCAGAACTGAGGCTCAGTTATAATTTTTAGAACCGTCTTTTATTCTTTTCCAGTGTTGTACTGAAATTTCTTCTGAAGCAGTTGCATGAAATGGTGATTACTGGTAATTGACCTGCATATGTTGAATAGTCTTAAAATGCTACTGAGAATTTAATGTATCCTGTAAATTGAGATGCTTCCAATTAAATAGAGTTCTTATGATAATCAGTTTCAAAACTAATCAAGTAATATAATGGTGTTACTAAAAATCTTATTGACTTAATTTTGACAAATTAATAAATGTAACCAATGCAATTACTGTAATGGTCATACTAGTTTGCATTTTTTATAACCTATCCCTAAATGTTTTTCAGAAATGCAAGGAGAAAATAGAAATTACCTAGGTGTGTTGAATTAGCATGACAAGGTGACTTGAAGGGGAGAGTATTTGTGTCCTTCTTGCTTTCTTTATGAGGCGTGAAGGTTATTGTGGGTCACCCCATGCTCAGAGCCTCTTGTCTGTTAGGAAATCAAATGATACTGAACAAAAATTACAACTAGAATCCTAGCAGCAGAATTGATAAGAGAAAATGCTCTTAAGCAGACTGCCTGGTTTTGCTACTATCAAATCTGATCTACTAAAATCTACAAAGAATTGCAATCTTCTCAATATGGTTTATATTTAGTCTCATTTTTAACAAGTGATTGGGAAAAAGCACAAAGCATCTCTGTAGAGCAGAAACTGGAAATGGTGTAAAACTATTCCGTATCCTTACAGTGTCACACAATGAACAGATAGTTAAAGCCACCTGATTTATTTACGTAAGACTTCTGGGGAATTTGCTTGTCTTGTTTTAGGAATTTTGTTGTTGCTTAAGTTTTCATTAGGAATGCATTAGAGAAGGTGTTCTGGGAGACCAAAAGCCAGGAGTTTTCAGTCCAGTGAATCTTGCCCTTTCGCTTGTTTTGTGACACAATTTCAACAGAAGATGGACAGCATTTGCCAGAAGAGCTTTTTTTTGTAGTACTTGAGACATTCTCCAGGAATTTAGCAGGCTTGGGTTTTTCACTTCTCAGACATAGGCTTTTGCTCCCTAGGTTTTTGATTCCTTTAAAAGAAAGCATTAGCTGGAAAGTCCAAATCAGATACTACTGATAGGTGAATGGTGGGCAGGTTATGCCTAAGGGCTTGTGAATAATTAAGATCAGGGAGTCAATGTGGGTTTCTTCATTAAGTAGGTTAGTTCATCTCAGGAGCTGAACTTCTTCAGTATCTCTTCCAGTCTTCCCCACTTGCTGTGCTGTGTTTTGTGGGTAACTGCAAAAGTGCCTAAAGTGGCTATTTGCTTGGCACCATTGACCTGCTTGTTCTCAGGCCATGTGGGGATCAAAACCTGGTTTTGGATAACTAAGTGAAGCAAAGCCATCTATGTCTTTTGTTTGATCCAGCTCAATCTGAGCAGAGAGCCAGCCAAATCAAATCTTTTAAGCAGAAATGAGGAGATTTGACTGCTCTATAATGACAATTAGATATATAAGGGATTGGGAGAGGCGGGGAGTGAGTTACTGAGGCTCTAGTCAAATAACAGCCTTGGGACCTACCAGGAAATTCTGTTGGTTTAGTGGAAGAGAGCAAGATTCATGCAGATCTCATACTGGTTTTGCTTTATGCATAGCTTTCAGATACACAAAAAACCCCAAACAAACAAACAAAACAATCACAAAAAATCAAACACTAAGTATGGAACTTGAAAATTATCTTGAGGTTTGTGGTTGACATTAATGACAGTGAATAATGCATGGTGGTGGTCACCATCTGATGCTGGCTATTGATTTGTGTTTTGCAGCCAGGGGCATATCAGTGGTTTTGCAACCCTGAAGTATTCTGTTTTGTTCTTCATATCAAAAAAAAAAAAAAAAATTCATTGAATAAACTAGCTTGCATTTCAAAATTAACAGTTAGGTGGTACTGCAGTTTATTGCATTAGTTATATTGAACAAATTACTTCGGAACAAATGAAATTAATAAAGAATATAGCGAATTTGGCTTTCTTTCTGTTTAGACACATGGTTGAAAATAATTCATATTTGAATTGTTTGAATAATTGAATGGTTTGAATCTGCTTCAAACCATTTTGTCGGTATCCTAAGTTTCTAAATTGTTTTATTTTCAAATTTGCTGATTGTTTCCTTTGAAGTCACCAATGTAACACAATTTTCATGAGCATTTGCAGTAATAAAGCTCATTTTGCACATGGCAAAATAAGAGTAGTTATATGACATGCAGCTGTTTGGAGAAAGAGCTGGAGATTTTTTTAAGTGTCTTATGTATTCTTTGAAGTCATTCTCTGGTGGATTAGGCAGTCCAGTACTCTAAATCAGTTTGATCACACTAACTTCCAGTTAGATCAGCTGCACTTTTTTTGTGTGCTTTCATGTACTACAAGATATTACAACTGACAAAGAGTACACATTAAAGTATTAATTTGTAGATATGTAGGATAAAATAGAACTCTAAATGATATCCAGTGTTGTAACTCATTCAGCTGTGCTGACAAAATGGGTGGTTGCAGAACTGACATGGGTACTAATGTCCAAAAGCTCCTCCAAATTCAGTCATGTGTATGAATGCCTCAAGGCTTTTTGCAGCTATCTGAGGTTTTTCCTCACAGCATTAAAAGGTATGGAATATTAATTGCAAAACTTCAATTCTTCTGTCAGGCCATTCCCTCAGGCTCTGTCACTGGTCACCACAGAGAAGAGATCAGTGTCTGCCCCTCCTCTTCTCCTCACAAGGAAGCTGTAGACTGTGGTGAGGTCTCCTCTCAGTCTCCTCAAGGCTGACAGACCAAGTGACCTCAGCCATTCTTCATGTGGCTTCCTCTCAAGTCCCTTCACCATCCTTGTTGCCCTCCTATGGACACTCTCTTTTGACTCAATGTCTATTTTATATTGTGGCACCCGAAACTGCCCCCAGCACTGGAGGTGAGGCCGCCCCAGTGCAGAGCAGAGCAGGACAATCCCCTCCCTTGCCCAGCTGGCGATGCTGTGCCTGATGCACCCCCACACAGGGCTGGCCCTCCTGGCTTCCAGGGAACTGCTGAGTCATGTTCAACTTGCTGTCAACCAGGAGCCCCAGGTCCCTTTCTGAGGCACTGCTTTCTAGCCTCTCATTCCTCAGTATGTCCATACATCCAGTGTTGCCCCATCCCAGGTGCAGAATCTGGCACTTTCCCTTCTTGAACTTCATATGGTCACTGATTGTCCAGTCCTCTGATATGTTGAGGTCTCTCTGCAGGGCCTCCCTGCCTTTGAGGGAGTCAGCAGTTCCTCCCAGTTTTGTATCATCTCCAAACTTGCTTAGTATCCCTTCCAGACCTGTGTCCAAGTCATTTATAAGGATATTGAAGAGCACAGGGCCAATTTGATGTTGTGTAAGCTGACTCTGCTGCTTTTTTTCCCTACTATTGCCATATAATTTTGGAATTATTATCATAGAGTAAGTAGTAAAGAGAGTAGAGACTTAATGCCTGGCAAGTCAACCTTAAGAATGAATAACCCAATGAGCAATGCTTTCATTACTGTGTTCTGCTCTGACCGACTTTTAGCTCACTACAGGCAGACTTTTGTAAGGACAGGGAGAGGAGTAGGAGCTCACTAACATGTCTTTATGTTGGGGAAAACATTCAGCCTGATTTCTTATCCAGCTGGCAGATGTGGACTCTCTTGTAAGTGTTGAGTTTGGTGGATGCATCTAGCCAACATCCAAAATATGTGGTGTTCTCGCTCTAATCTCGCATTAAAACTGAATGTCCTCGTGTTTCCTTCTTTTTAATGAGCAGACCTTGACACTGTAGCACACCATAACCTAATTGAATAGACCCGGCTTGAAGGATGTGGTATAACCAAATATAATTTTAAAAGACTTACTAGAGTAGTCTGTTGTTTTGTATCAAACAAGCAGTAATAAAACCCCAGCAGTAAATGCCGTAGATACATGCGTGTCGCTGTAGGAATCCATACAGCAGAGAGTAAAGACAAAATGAGACTTGTACATGATGGTCTAGTGTGAGACCTATTGAGAAGGAAATAAAAAGAGGTTAGCAAGACAGCTAAGTAGTTTGTTCCAGCAATTTGCCTTCACTGGTTTAAACTTCATGTTAAAATGACGTTTTTATTGTTATAACACTGACACATCTTTAGGAGGAAATTAGTTAATAGGAGGGAACAATCTTTCAGCAAATTAAATGAAAGGCTACTATTTCCACTTGACATCTGTGAAACTGCTGCTACATTCCTTGCAGTAGTGCTTAGAGAAATAAATGAGCAAGTATTCCTTATAATTGAGCTTTAATGGTATCCATATGCTATATATCTTGTAATGGTGTTCATGTTGTGCAGTTTCTGTGTAGTATAAGAAAATTGAGTATTAGTATGTCAAAGGCCCATTAATGTAAGTGTCTTGATTCAATTCTTAGCCTTGGACAGGCTCATGTGTTTTAAATACATCCTAGCAAATTGTGGTTGGTGCAGCGACTCTGGCAGTCTTTTCGGTTGACCTTTCAAGTTGCCCATTTCATGTCATACAGCCACCTCTCTAGGTAATGAAATCTATTGGAACAAAGAAGATTTAAAAAATGTATCATTTTGATTTTCATTCTTTTCAAAGGAACATTTTCTAACAGGCATTAGAACAGAGTCTTTCAGCAATGTTGTTTCACATCATGTCTCAGTGTTTACTGAGGCCACAAATTAACTGTTTTCTCTTTTACCCAGAATTCCTTTCATAAATTAATTGAGTTTTGCTTAACTAACTTTGCCAGCATTGTTTTAATGGCTAATAGCTTTTGGGCTTGACTTTGAAGGCTTAAATGTGTCATTTGAATGTTCAGCCTATTTTATGATTAAGGTTTACTGGCATCTGAGATTTTCATGAGTAGTACAAGTTCACAAGCCTACTTTTGAGGAAGTAAACTTTGTGAGGCAGATTGGTATGTTGTTAATTGGTCATGAATTGACTAAACATGTCTTAGGTATTTCAGATGATTAGGAAAAGACCTGTTGCTGTCCATGGAGACCACAGCTGTAGCAGAGGTGGTTCTTCATGCTTGCCTGCTAGGGAGGAGGAGGGAGCCTGGCTTTCTATATTCCATCCCTGCATTCACCCACACATCAAAGAAACTTGGACTCTGGTTGCTGGCCCTTAAAGACACCCTTTGGGAATCTACCTTCCTGAAAGAGGCAGGAGTGAGAAAGGGGAGTCATCTCAGTTTTTTTATTTACTCTGATCACTTTGACTTGGGCCAGTGTGTTGCTCTCATATTCCCAAATATGTAATATAATGAGTCAAGAAGTTACTCATAATAGACCTAAAGGTAGTTTATTTTGGTGGCTTTTGAGTTCAAGGTACTGAAAAGATAATTGTGCACATTACCAAAAGTACTTTTTTTGAGTGACATTATCTTTCAGAAGTGTCAAAAAGACTAAACAATATGCCATATTTATCCAGAATATATTGCATTCCAGACATGATCTTCTTTGTATTGGAAAAACAAATATGGTACTTATTTCATGACAGCTCTTGCAAGGTATTCCATGGTATAATACTCCAGTCTACAGCTGGAAATACAGAAAGGAAAAAAGGAAAAAAAAGGAAAAAAAAGGGCAGGGAAAAAAAAAGCTTAAAATACTGATTCTTTCACTGAAGCCATCAAGAGCAGTGAGAGATGACAAAAAACATTTAAAACCTTTGACCAAATGTTTTGCTCTTTTGCTGGAATTGGGACAGAAACCCAATCTTCTTAAATGCTTTATGAAACTGTATCATCATTGTTCTCATTGATAATTTATAAAAGAAAAATAGCAATGTACTTTCCCTCTGTATGTTGTTAATATGCAGAAGCTTTTTCAAGGTGATTGGTGAAACATGGTGTGCAGGAACAAAAAGTACACATATTTTCTCCAGCAGGGTTCCAGAAGTGTGGGAGTTTTTTCTGAGCCTTTTTGTTGTTCTATTACTTTAAATAGTAATCTCTTCATGCTTATTTCACTTCATCCTTTATTATATTATTTTCACTGTATTGATTAAAATCCCATTACTGTTAAGAAAAGCTTATTTGACTACTTGATGCCAGGTCCTTTATTATCTGATAATCTGGTTTACAAAATCCTCCAAGGAATATCTTAAATGTGGCCATGAGTAGTAGTGCATGGATTGTGATTACATTTTTGAGTACTTTTAGAAAAATGTTTGGTACTTCTCATTTTCTGCTCTACCAAGGTATCAAACATCTTTCAGCCTTTTTCAGCTCTACTGGATTGTTAAGTAATTGGATGGAAAACTCTTTTCCTTCTTCAGGATATTTACTGCAGTGAAATATTATTGTAATTTAATACTGCAAAAAGGTTATGAGACAAGATTACTTTTTCTTTAAAAATACAAGTATTGACTAATCTGGCTTTCCTGAGTTTTTGAGGTAATGTTTGTCCTTTTTAATTTCTTCGTCTTTTCTTTATGGTGTATTCAGATCATCCTGGTACAGAATTTTTAGTACATATGTGAGAATTAAGCTGTGCCTTGTCAACTGAGATAGTCACCATCATTGGTTTCTTTTAAGTAGCTCATCTATAAGATGAGCAGCAGCTGTGTAAAGGTATTTGTTGCTTGAAGTAATAATGAGACTACTGATGAAGTTCAGGGTTAGGTGGAACACAGTCGAATAACTGATAATAGAAACTCTTATCACAGGAAACATGGAATAGGGTTATTTCCTCAGGTGAAAATCACATATGTATTAGATTATATGGGTTTTGTTGGTTTGTTTGTGTTTTTTTTTCATTTGCCTGCTATACAGTAGAAAATTTTCTTGATCATACCTTAATTAATGAATTTGATCATATTTTAGCCATTGGTTGATTTTCTGTGAAGATACGAACAGTGATGATCTTGATTCACTTCTAAACATGTGATCCCATAAAATAAAATTTAGTGTTTATTAAACATGGAGCAAAAGCGTAACATTCGGAATCAGAACCTGATAAATACCATGTATAACTTCCTCTAGCCTAGTGATATGCCTGAAACTAATGTCATTTGAGAAAAATAGGGATGGCTCTTTATTGTTGAATTGCCTGGATTATACTGAAAAAAATGTATTTTCTATAAATATATAAAGTTGGGGAAAAGGATGTAAATTGCATGTAAGTACTTCCTAAAAGTATTGACTTCAATTTTATTTTTATATGGTTGATAGGCATTCAAGGACAAAACTGTGCATAAGCAAATATGTCATTTGCTGGGAAAAGAAAGTTTTTTTACATTGTATTACTGATTTTTAGAAAGAGAACCAGCTCTCAGTCCCCAAATCTGAATGGCATTAGTGGGAAGGATTTATACAGTGATACTGGTATTTCAGTCTGGCTGCAGGGATTCCCTACATTCGTATTAACTTACTGTCTCTGCAACAGTTTTAATGATAGCTACAGGATTTTAATGCTTGATCAGTGCCTGTTACAGCGACCACTGGTCTTTCTGTTGGCTATGAGTAAGGATCAAGGCCTTAGTGACTGGCACTGAGAAAAACAAATGTTTATCTGATCCCAGAACAAATGGATTTATATGACACAGCAATGTGTGGGTAAAGAGAAACAAGAAGATTGAAGCAGACTGGAAGAAGAGGACATTTATACTTTTCTTAAAGCATTTGTCAAAACAGATTATGTCTTTCAAAACACTAGTCTGAAAAAGACTACTTCAGTTTTTTTAATCTGGGGAAGCTGTCCCTTTCAGTGAACCAGAATGCCATTTCAGAAGAGTTTCATACCGCTGTCACAGCATCTGTGACAGCAGATACTGAAGAGAGGTTTCCCTCAACAACAGTGGTGTCTCTGTATTGTACATGTTTAGATTGATACACATATCTGCAAATGCATATGCAAGTGTAATTTACAGCATTTGTTAAGTTAATGTTAATATCCGATGAATATTACAGCTGCAAGTCCTGTGACAAGCTGTCCAGTATCTGAAACCACTGTTGATTCAGCAGCTGTATTAGAAGGAGAAATAATTGACTGTCAGTCAGCAAGCCTTTGACGTAGGCTCCTTGCAATGACTGGTAGCTACAAAGCGGCTTGAAACAGACCTTTGCAACTTGTCAGCCCATTATTTTTAATAACGGAGTCATGCAGTTAGTGTAATGATTTTGATTCTATGATTCAAGCATTTAATGGCTCCACAGGCGGCATCAAGCACAATAAATGTGACTAGATCCTTTGAAAGACTTTTTAACCTGAATGACTGTGAACCCACATAAAATATTTTCATGACATGAGAAGCTAATACGAGCTAATTGAGTTCAGAGAAGCAAAAGATTAAATCCACTTTTTAGATTTACTACCTGATGATAAGGAATGCATATGAACTGTATAGACAACAATGATACAGATATATTTAAAATGACTGAGATTGAGATTATATTATTTTGGGTACTTAAAAATTAGTACCAGAAAGTGGGAAAGTGGAAATTAGTGGCAGAGAAATTACATATAGCTGTCACTTGCCATCTATGCTTTGGTGCTTTCAGTCTTTACCTGTTCTTTTAAGTCCTCATCAGACTGAAAAGACCAAATACTGGGATTTTGTCCTGTCCAGAAGATCATCAGTGTTTTTTTTTTAAAAACTAACTACAGCCCTTCTGATAGAGAAGCCATTGTTTTCACAGTTTCAGTACAGTGATACCCTTGATTGGGTTGTGAGTGTCCTTAGCCTGAACTGGAGGGGACTGCTGTTGCAGGATCTCCATCAGACACATCTCTGCCTTCCACTTGAGGATGTGTGGAGACAGCTTGATCTCTAGTGACTGTCAGTAAAAGAAAGGGTATTTCATAACAAGGAGGTTGACTAGGAGAGCAAGAGGAGAGTTGTGGAGCCAGAAAGAAGAGAGCAGCCAAAATAAAAGGCCCAACAAACACTCGAGAAGAAAAAAGAAGAAAGGGAATTTCTGGGTTTTAACACCAATTCTCCACCCTATTTCTGTTACCTAATCACCTCCAAATGCAAACTGCTCAACACTCATCCTCATAACAAATTATTTTACAGACAAAGGAAGTTAAGGACATTTCTTTGCACTTGGGCAATGCAATTGATATAGCAAAAGAACAATTTAGTGAAACTTGAACATCAGTTTCTAGTAAAGGAATTCTGATGTGGGATAGAAACTAACTGAAGTCAGAAGTTAATGAACTGATCAGGGTGGCGAGAGGTTTTATAGCAAATCCTCATGATAAAAGAAAGGATAACCTAAAAGTTGAGTGCTGGAAAAGTGATACAGAACAGGGAGCAGAGTCTTACAGAGGGATGTACTGACTAAAGTGTATCAAGAGTGCCAAATGCCATGGCTACAGTGGTTTTAAGGCAGCAAGCAGTCTTAATGTGAGATGTGAAGTTCTGAAAAAAGCTTTATAATTAAGCAGTTAGTTTGTCTTTTAGTGTTATAAGGCTTGAGAGAGAGGACAATAGCAGAGATAAATGATGTTTCTCATAGACTCTTCGAAATTCTTAATTATCTTCCTGCCCAGTGAATCTGCTTCTCAGAAGCAGGAGTTAGTTTTTTCTTGCTTTGCTTAGGATGTTTTTTTTCCTTTGGGTTTGGCTTTGTAAGGTTTTTGACTGTCGGTAACACTGAGCTACACCACTTGCTACAGCAGGGAATTTCATTCTAATACCACCTTATTTTATTCTGTCTTAACTTATCACATGGATGGCAGAACTGTGAAACTCCATTCATTACTTTTATTTCCTGTTATTTTCACTTCTCTCTGGGGACCTGATTAAAAGTAGTCCATGCTAGTACTTATTATCTCTGGTGTTGCTCTGTTGTGTTCTATTCCCTCTTGCTTTTTTAGCCTTTGGAATTGATTAATTAAAGCTTAGTATATAAAGTAATAGGAAGCATGAATTGTTTCGTTTATTCATTAGTGTGTTGTGGGAGACATGTAGGTCTGTGCTGTGCTCAGATAACTTTTATCAGAAATTCTTAAGGTAAAAAGTATAGTTTTAGTACAGTTTTAAATTGTGATAACTGAAAATTACCTCTAAACACTTGTCATGTGTCATAGTGATATTTCAGATCATGTAATGCCTAACTACTAATTGTCTCTCCCTTTCTCACACTCCTCCATGTGGGCATGTAGATGTAAGCTTAGTGCTCTGTTGGTTTGCCACAGAGTGCCAGTTCCACAAGCTTTGATGCCCCTTAAGAGCACTGGTAATGTGAGAAGTGTCACAGGGCAGACAGCCATAAGGAAAGGGTTGTATAAACCCTGCCTGTAAAATCCTAAAGAAATTCAGACTTTTTCCACAGAGAAATGTTACAGGAATTTGATGTAAACAAAGCAGCCCAACAGTCTGAATGGACTGTTTTGTAAAAATAAGATACTCTGATTATTTTAAACGTCAATAGATACAGTATCACTAGATCCAGATGTCCAAAAGCCATGTATCAGGCTACAAAAGAAGTATACGATGGTGTATGGTGGCTTTTGGAGCCCATGGAGGAGGTGATTTATTTTTACTCTCAGCAGCTGTCAGACTTCAATGCATACAGTAAAGCATGGTCTTCCCACAGGCAATTTCACTGGCCTTTGCTTATTCTCTGCTGCTCTCCAGAGGCAGATGAGATTGTTTCCTCTTCATCTTGGTTCTCTCTGGCATTTTGGTCTCCATCTGGATCTTGGCTCCTCCTGCTCCCTGTCTGCTGTTTCCATTCACTGTAATGTTCTCTCACTTCAGTGTTCCCCAGGAGCCATCACTACTCTGACCTAATCAAGAGCAGATACATTTCACCATGGAGAATATTTAGTGGGCTTTCATGTAGAATGACTTGGACATGGAGCAGACAGAACTCTCTTGCCTCCCCTGTGTCTTCCATGGCTGACTGATCCTTCTGGGAGGTGGGGAACTGTCCTGGCAGAGGCCATAGCACAGGCTGGTACTGGAAATTCTGTACTTCATGTACCTCCTTCTTACTTTCTGCTTTTACATTGATAGTGCTCTTCAGTCTCTGTTCTGTCCAGTTTCAAGAGAAATTGCCTGTTGAGTGGTCACCTTGGTGAAGATCAGTCCGCTGGATAACATATGAACATTTTACCCTTTTGCCTGAAAATACAGTAAAGAGCCGGTGACCATTCTAGGGCAGCTCTAGAGGTCTCTGGGTATGTTTCCTTATAAAGATAAAAGGCAAAAATGCTGGGAGGAGGGTAGCTTTTTTTCTTGAAAAATGTAACAAACATTGCCCTTGAAGGACCTGATGAACTTCATGGAGAAAAGCAGGGATATTGTTTTAAAATCAGTTTCATGTTAGCATCTTTTTGGGGCTGTGCTGGTAGTTTCTCAAATGATGAACAGTTAGCCACAGCAATCTGATTTTTCTACTCTCATTTCCAGACAGATGATGATGTGCATCTCCTGCACTAGTATCGCTGAAGTGGACAGGAGATCAGCATATATTAATGATAACTTTCTATGAAAAGAAAAATAGACAGAATTAGTGTTCTCAAACTAAATAGCTTTTGAGGCTATACCTCTTCATTATCTCACTCGTTGCAGTAAAAAACATTCATGTTTTGTGTGACGTTGTGGACATCTGTAGAAATTTTTTTATTCCCTGTCATCCCATAAAATCGAGTAACCACTTGTGTTAGTATTCTTCCTGGTGTTGCTGATGTCACTAATTCAGTGTCTGCCTCCTCCTGCTAAATCAGCATCCCTAGAGATCACCTCGCCAGGTAATGGCTAATATCAGCCAGTCTTCAGAGAGAGCCGCTGGGCTGAGCAGGAAGCTGCCAGCTGGGCAGTGGTTAGGCAAGGGCAGTAGTTAACACATTTTTTTTGTCACAGCTGAAAAACTAACCAGCTGTAAAAATTTGCCTACATGATCCTTCTTAAATTGAGGAATAAAACAGTCAAAAACTACCCTGTAGGCTTGCTGCTGATTTTCAGTTTCTTTTTCAGCTGTCTCCAGCTGTCGAGACAGTGAATGAGAGGTGCTTGACCAGATTGTAATCGTTTTCCTGTCTCAGAGAAGGGATACCATGGAAAAGTCAGAGCTCCAGCAGGAGTCTGGATGCCTTGGGTGATTCTGGGACCACTTAAGCCTGCAAAAAGTTAATTGTCCTTTACTGGAAGTTGGATAAGAAGATATTCACACTTGCTACTGGGTCTAGAAATACACAGTTACTGTGCAAGTCCTGTCACAGATTCCTCAGTTTGACCCTGCCTTGGTGGCTCCTACCCCAAGACTTGGGTGGAAGAGTTGAGTGCCAGTGGTGTGTGCAAATATGAGATTTCTGTACCTTTCTTTCTGCTCTCAAACAAGTGTAAGGATGATTTGCCAGTTATGGGGAAAACAAAAGCACATTAAATATTTTTGAAGCGTTAAATAAATCATCAGTTTCAGTGCTTGTCAAAACAAGTCCTTAAACCAAGATCCTGTATATTGTACTTTTGGTGGTGGGGGAGAATGAAGTAAATTTAAAAAAAAAAAATCTTTAGAGCATGTAATTTATCAAATAGAGCAGTTGAAACTTTAGCAAGCATTGCCTGTGTGCTCCATAGTTGGGTTTGTTTTTTAATTTTGCTTTAAAATATGAACCTCTAATTAAAAATTTTCTTAACAGCTTCTTAATAAATCAAATCATACAGCATAATTTATTAGCATTCTTAGTTAGCTGCAGTACTAAAAGGAGAAAGATGTAGCACAGGAGTTTGAAAGGAATCTCTTCTGAAAAGTATTAACAGCAGATCATCCTTTAACTCCCCCTGTGTGGTCTGTAGTATTGGATTTAGCCTCTCAGCAAGTTGTTAGGAAGGAATGTGTCTCTAATGATCATCATTGGTTTCTGGGAAGAGAAGAAGCCACTCTTCATTTTTTTTTGGTGACACATTGACAAATGGTTCCATTCAGGGCAATCCAAAAAATTATTCTTATGAAAGTATTCTCAGATGTGGCAATCCTAAGTAATGCATGAAACATTAGATACTCTATGAAAATGGCCTCTCTGAATCATCCTTTTGGCTGCCATTTGTCTCCCTTTTCTAGGGGATCACAGATCATAGAATGGATCAGGTTGGAAGGGACCAGAGTGGTTCATCTGGTCCAACCTTCCTGCTCAAGCAGGGTTATCCTAGAGTACTCTCCCAGAGGATACCACTGTAGTATCTGTAAAATATTTTTTCCCCAGTATTTGCTTATTTTTTTGTGGAGTGTGTTTGTATATTTAGAACATAATTAATTGTTGGGGTTTGAGTTCAATCATTTGCCTAGGAAGTTCCGAAAGCAATTAAGTTTTATTTAGCATTTTAATGTATTTTGTGTCATCTATGGCTCTATAGCAACTTCATCTTTTAAATATATTTTGTTTAAAAACACAAATAGATACTGAGTATGTCAATGAAAAACCTGATGGTTTACTGACCTCTCTTCATTTGTTCTAAGGAGACTTAGTTGATTTAATTAAATTAAAATATTATGAGAGACTGGTAGTGACAGAAAAGAAATAGACTGAAGTCTTTTGCAATATATAAACACTTCATTAGAAATGCTGTGACTGGACACTATGTATTCATACTGACTTTTTATAAAATGAAGACATGGGAATAATGAGCAATTCTGCCAAAATGGATTATGCCCTTGGAGATTGTTCTTACTGGATTGAAATATAGAATCATAGAATGGTTTGGATTGGAACAGGCCTTAAAAATTATCTAGTTCCTAAAAAAATCATTACAGATAAATTGTGAGCTAGGAAAAAACGTATTTATATAATTAAAGATTTTAAAGTATAACAGAGCGTTTATCTCCAGTCCTCCCTTTTGTTATGTGTATTAGCCTGTAGAGAGTTAAAAATCCCATCTGGTACCTCTGAAGCTAATTGAAATTTTGAGATTTGGGCACTTGGCAAGGGGTAACTGTAGGAGACTGGTCTCCCTGGGTTTACTCTCTAACAGGAAAGACTCCATCTTCAGTTTAATCTCCTCTGTGAAGTGATTTAATTCTGTTATCTCCCTGTACTGATTATCAGGGAAGCCCCAAAGAGATTAATTTCTGTGAGTACCTTTGGTGGAGTTGCAGTGCTCTCACATTTCCCCACCTCTCGTGGTCAGACCTGTAGCTGGCCCACAGCATCTGTCTGCTGAATTACAGTGTGGGACTTCATCTGTGCAGCCAAGCGGCATGTGGTCATAATTTTAAGACTAAAACATGGAAAAGCGATCATATTATGCTGCCAAAATTGTCTGGGGAACACAGGCTTCTTTTGGGGAAAAAAGCAGGTGATAATTTGTGGTTTTCTTTGACAGGAAAACCTTGATAATTCCACATTACTTCAGTTTTCAAGGCACGTTTGCTTGGGGGTTGAGACTCAAGGAGGAACATTATGTGCATCCTGGGGTGCTGGGAGGGCAAAGCTGCAGGAAAGCTTGTGTGTCCAGTGCAACACTCTCTGCCTATTTCTCGACCTCCATTTGGGAAGGTCCCTCTCTCTCCTGGATGTCTGAGGGGCAGCTGGTGGTGTGGGGTGACATAAGCCAGATTCTGCAGACTTGCCTGGGCAGCGCTCTGCTCCTGCAGAAATCCTCTTAAAACAGGATTGAGCCTAACCAATTCCAGTCACAAGCTGTATTTTCCAGGCAGATCCTCCTTGGCCCCTCAGCATTGCTGGTAGTACGAGGCACAACCTGCATGCTCCAGCTCTGGTGAATTTCAGTGGGCCCTTCTCAGTGCCATCTTCTCATTTCCCTGTCATAGCGTTTTGCATTTTCACCTGCAATCATAGGGTAGTTTCTTACAGAAAAAAATCAACATTAGTGGAGTCCAAAGGGGCTGTTGGGAGTTATTTTCAGATTTAATTCTAAAACCTCTCTCAACAACAATACTTGGACACTTCACATTGTTGCTGCTGGGTCTCTTTTATTCTGGCCTTTCACCTTTTTACTGGCTAAGTCTGCAGGAGGATACTGACTATTCTGCTGTGCTGGTGCATTTTGCATTAAATATTGAAATTCTGACTTCTTGCTCTGCCTCCAGCTTGTGGAGCTGTCCTGTCATCCTCCAGGAAAGGTTGGGGTATAATAAACAAGTTGTCTGCAGAGACAAACAGTTCTGCTCACTGATGACAAGAATTTTGATAAGTGTTTTGACCCTTTGAAGTATTTGTGCAGTTTCCCTGAGGATTTGCTTTTCCTTTCAGTTGAAAATTATCTGCTGTTTTATATATATTGGGGATGTAGTGTAATTTTTTAAAACTCTTTTAAATATTGTTGTGTCTCTGAATTGCAGTAATTTTTAAAAAAGCAACCTTTGAATACTTATACTTCCTCTGTGGTTCCCTCCTTTGGTACACTCCGTACATTTTAAAAGACTTAGTGATCTCGTACTTTCTGTTCTTATGTACAGATGGACCTACAATGGCCTGCTGGAAAAATACTGAATTGAGTTACCAGCAGCCCAGGTCATTCAGGCTCATGTTTCCCAAGAATGAATGACAGCAGCTGGTTTTCAGATTCTGTGGCACTCAGTGTCCAGAAACAAAATTTACAAAATCAGTGAGAAATACTATAAACCAGTGCTGATCCTGCTTCTCTGATCCAGATCCTCATTCAAATTTGTCTTACTTACATACTACTAGTTATAAGTCCTAAAGTTCTATGAATATGTTACAGAAATTTTGTGTGTGTTTTATGCAGTGTAAAATAAACAATTTTAGACACAGTGATTTGAGATAGGTTAAAATCATGCCCTGTAAACTGAAATTATTTTAGTACTCATCTGGATCTTCAAAGTAGTTTGAGTAGTGTGTCTCCTTCCCCCTTTCCTTCCTGAAGTGTATAGTAGGAGTTTTGTTTCTAACTCTGGTGTCAGTAGATGACTGACACTTAGTACAGGTTGTAGTGACTATCAGCATAAAAAAAATTGAAAAAATGGGGGGCAAAGTAAATTACAAAAAGAAAGCAAGATAAAGGAATGCAACTAATATAAAGAGTATCATACTTGGCCCCCTTTGCTGTCCTCCATCTCTTTTGGAAAAGTGCGTTTGTGAGCTTACAAGACATTTGTGACATTAAACTATTAAACTGAGTAAAAATAAGATGCAAAAAGTTTCAGTGCTTTACAGGTTTTGCTTTGATTGGGAGGAGTGATCTGCACATAAGTTTGGCACAGAGTCATAAACCACCCTTTGAGGATCCTCCAGATGCCCTGATCATTCTTTGGGTTCAGATTGCTGCTGTAGTTTCTTAAGTAATGGTCATCCCCAGAAAAAAAAACATGTAGGAACTTGCAACATTACATAGGTTTGCTAAAACTTGAGAGTAGAAATAAAACCTTTCTCCAGAGACTGAGGTTTGCATCTCAAGACTTCAGGAAGCCAGTGCATAACTTCATAACTGAAGAGTAATGAGATACCCAGCATTGACTTAATGGCTGAAGAGTAAATAGGTACTTAGCATTGCTTTTTGTAACTTTTCAGAAGTTTTTTGTTCACCCTAATAACAGTAATGGTGAAGAGCTTGAAAAATGTGTGGGTTGGGAGCACTGGTTATGTTGTCTCATGCATCGGCAGAAATCAGTATTTTACTATGCTTAGTTATTAGGATTTACTGAGCTGTTAGATTTATTTATTCCATGTTATTTTCTAGGGCACCTCAAGTAATTTATAAACTTATTGTCTATAATCCCTGACACAGATGTCTTTTTCCATTTACTTTGTTCTGTTCAGGTCCTCTCTTTTTAAAGTTCTATTCTGTTTAAAAGTATACAATATTTAGGATTTGGGTGGTGGGGAGGACAGGGCTGAAAAAGAGCACCCTCTTCATTTCCTTGGGGTTTTTTTTAAGCCAAGATACTGTTAAACGAAAGTCAAATGATCCAAGTGTGAAGTCTCACATTCTGTATGCTGAAAGCTCTGTTGAGTATTTCCTGGTCTCTAGTAATGTCTCTTGAGGAGCTGACTGTCTGCATAGTGCACACTGGACTATCATCTTAAAATAAGGATGGAGTAAATGGAATCAGAAGCACTACTGTGAGTGTTCCAATTAGTGTGAGGGAATATGGAAAACTTACCTGTTCTGTTGCTCCCAAAGATGAAAGATATGCTATGAAGATTATCAGAGGGCTGGAGCACCCATCCAATGAAGACAGGCTGAGAGAGTTGGGCTGTTCAACCTGGAGAAGTCTTTGGAGAGACCTCACAGCAGCCTTCCAGTACCTAAAGGAGTCTGCAAGAGAGCTGAGAGGGACTTTTGAAAAGGGCAGGTAGTAATAGGACATGGGGGAATGGCTTTAAACTGAAGGAGATTAGGTTCAGATTAGATACTGAGAGGAAATTTTTTTAATGTGAGAATGGGCAGACACTGGAATCAGTTGCCCAGAGAAGCTGTGGCAGGAAGCAGTCAAGGCCAGGTGGGACAGGGCTTTGAGCAACTTAGTCTAGTGAAAGGTGTCCCTGCCTGTGGCAGGGAGATTGGAACCAGATGATTTTTGCTGTGCCTTCCAACCCGAACCATTCTATGATATGAGAGAATACCAGACATCCGTAGCTGAAGGTTGCATGAAAAATAGTTGAGGGACTGAAGTGCAAATCCTGGGTTCTACCACTTACTGAATGAGCTTGTCAGTTTTCACAGGGCTCACGTCTGACACTAAACCAACACATAAACTTGTTATTTTTCAGATTTACCAGAAATATGTTGATGCCTTGCTTTTCTAACCAGCTGACCCAACTGAAAAAAATGAAAGCTACATTAAATAGTACATAAGATGTAACACAGATGTTTATTTCTACTTTTTTTTACATTAAGAGTAAAGAATGCAAGTTTGTAATTTTCAAGCCATCTTAAACAAGAAGAATCTTCCACTCATGGCAAAACATATTGCTGCATGCAGAAATCCTTTTGACAGCTGTGTCTGGAAATTCTCCTTGTTAACAAAACACACTACATCAAAGTGTTCTGGCAGGTTGTATTGATAGCAGCAGACACTGGGGTGGAGTGCAAGTAGGGACTCTATTACATTTTCTGTCAATTTTGGTTGATGCCTTGCTGCAGGAACAGCTCGATGTTTTCACTTTGAGATTGATTGAGAAACTTGATAGAAAAAAGCACATGTGCTTTTTCCATTTGCACCATAACATGGTAACTTTTCAAAATTCTGAGGGTTTTTTTTTCTTACTGCGAGCTTTATGTCAGCTCTTTTAATCTGACTGATTTGGAAACAAGATATTTTCATCTAGAAGTCAGCAGTTAGAACTTGAGGTGGCGTGTACCAGAGATGGGGTCTGTTCTTGGGTGAATAACCAGTCTGTAAGTTCTTCAGACTGTACAGAAGAGGCTTCCAGACGTGTTGTCTGCAGTACTCACCTTGATCCTATTTTCTGTAATATCTGATGCTTTTATGTTACTGTTCAAAAAAATTCCAAGCCACAGTAGATTGAAGTGCAGACTTGCAAACCAGGTGTAGGTTTCTCTTCACTATGTAAAAAGTACACTAATCTTTGTAATACAGCGCTTAAAATGAGATATTAAGATCCCATGAAACTTGTGTTCTGTTTCAGTCACACAAGTACCATACCAAATTGGGATTGTGTGCATCTTTGCAGTACCCTGATTTCATTGTGTCATTGATTTTGGTCTGCAGCTATGAAGATTAGAAACACTTTTTGGGCAATTATTTGCATCAGAGGACTTCCATGTGTCCCAGCCTCTTGCTCCTTTACGGTCAACCAGGGGAGCCTCATCAGATCTCTTTCCTTTGTGCTCTCTATGTCTTTTCTCTGCTTTTAAAGTTTAATGACTTGGTTTTATTGTGTGTGTCTGGCAGAAGTCTCAGAATACCGTGTTAATATAGTTAATGGGGAAATTGATTTAATGGAGTCTTAATTTCCCTGTATTGGTTAAACTTCAGTTATAGATGATCTTTTGAAGATGAGCTCTTAACATATCCGAGAACTTCCATCATGATTTTTTGGGGTTTTTGCTGGTTTTGGGTTTTTTGAGTCACATTTTAACTCAGGAAGAATGCCCTATTATCAACTGCTAATTGATACTGTAGTGGCTGCTTATGTGTAAAAGTAAAATTAAAATTTTATTTATATATGGATGCGTTTGTGTTTAATGCTGTTTACAACTTGGAAATGAGGAATACATTCTGTACCTAATAAGTGTATTTATATGTAATACTTATCCTAATAATATTCCCATCCAATATGTCATTATTCCCCAAGATGCTCTGGAATATTGGCTGGCTTTTCTTTAATTTCAGGGTTTTTTTCTGAATATTGCTGCTGGAAATTTCAAGGGGAAAAACAAAACCACCTTTTTGTAATGAAACTTTAGTAGACTTGCGATCCCGAGTCTCAACTAGCATTAGTTTCTAGTGGGGATTTAGCAATAAATGTGCTTTTCTCTATTCTCAACACAAATCCTAAGATTAATTTTGCTGTGAAGTATCTTTAGGTCGTAATTAAAACTGAAGTTACTCATCCTGGTAAGAGCGCCCAGACAGACAATACATACTTATCCATCCCTATTAAATTCTCATGTATTAGGAAGGATATGCTGCATGCAGTACTTGTAACTCAAAGCCTCTTCTGTAGATATGCATTATTTTAAGTTAATAAACAGTTGCACTGTAGAAATTAGAGTTAGAATTGGAGAGTGCTGTGTTAAGTACAGGGGAAAACAAGCGAAGTATGAGAATGTTTTCTCATAGTCAGTGTTTTTTCGTCATGTCTTTAAACATGATATTCTGCAATGAAATGATACAGTGATAAGTGAAATGGAGACATTTGTGAGCTAAAAGACTGTGTTGTTGCAAGAAGCAACTTTACAGCCTAAGCAGAGCTGGACTGACGTAATTCAAGGTCCTGTGGTGAAATCATGGAAGGCTGCTGAAGCATGGCTCCTTACATGTATATAAAGTACATTGTAGATTAATTATCTTCTCATGATAATGGTATAGCTACTGCCTATTACATTTCATTAGCATTGCCTTATAGATGCTCATGATTATTTTCTGTCTTTCTCTTCGCCCCATTTTAGTGGAATCGGTCGAAATTGGCCATGGGCCTCTGGCGGAAGCAGCATTTTGGCAGAATTTGGGACTTTGCATCTGGAGTTTGTACATTTGAGCCACCTGTCTGGAAACCCAGTCTTCGCTGAAAAGGTTAGACTGCTCTGTCAAAATCATGTTGTAAAAGAAAATCGCATATTCATAATATGAATGGGGAAAGATTTGGATTTTCCTCAGTTGCAAGCATTTGTCACATTTTCTGTAATCACCTTGGCATGTTTTTGTATTAAACAGTCAAAAATCTCCTCCGAAATTTTTCTGATGTATATTCTTCTATATGGCCCCATAAAACATTTAATTTCTGTTTATGTTCTAAATTAGTATCACATGAAACAATCAGACTGTAGAGCTTTCTTCAGTTCTTTACTTAATGGGATGTAAGCAAAACCTGACATTATATTCAGGATAATAACTGATGTCTAGAGAAAGCAAAGCATCATGATGATTTCAACAAGTTTATTCTTCATACTGCTGTATAATATCACTTCTGTCAGTGAGGTTAGAAAGCCCTTCCGTTGCACTGACCTATCAGAAATATACTTTGAATTCTCTTTGGGGAAGGAAAAGAAGTCACATGCTTAGACAAAACCGTTGTTATGCATACTAACTCTTCCAAAATTTGATAACATTGTCTTCTGGATACTTTCTATTTACATGAGCCATGGAAAGACCTCCTCCTTCCCTCAATTCCCACCTGAACAATTTTCCGTTGCTTTTTGATGTACTAATAGCCAGCAAGTCCCGTTCTTCATAATATACTTTAGCATTTATCTTCTTTTTATTTCCTAATTAAAACTTAGACTTGTTTTGATTTTGTATTCTTACTGCAGCTGCCCCATTTATCAACTTATTTATTATTAAGTTTATATTATCAACTTATTAATCTAATTATTGATGAGACTCCAAATGTTTAGCAGTAGGTCTAAAAGCAATAGTCACATCTAAAATTATTATTAGGAAGGGACTGAGTGGCTTTGCTGGAGTAGCATTGTCAGCATTGGAATAAATTTTGTGAAGCAAACTCCTATCAATTTTCATGTATTTAGGGGTAAATTTAAGAACAGTTTCTCTTAAATTTGAACTGGGGAGGGGGAGTGGATGGGGAGGGAGTGGCAGCACTGAGGAATAGCCAGAAACAAATTGACAACGTAAGTTAATTTTCTTTTGACTTTTATGGTAATTTAATGCATAACATCTGTTCTACTATGAGACAATGAAAGTGTGTATCTTAAAAACCCTAGCCCGTGGTTCTCCTACACATGCTCTAGCATCATACTCTAGCTGCAAGGTGCTGAAAATCTGTTTATGTAAGCTGTTCTTAAAACCCCCGAGAGATTGCAATTCCAAAGACCTCTAAGGCAAACCATTCCAGGGCTGGTACACTTGATAAAGAAGACGAAGCACTGCAATAAGCTTTGCCTGGAAGTATTCATAGAAAAACTCATTAATTGAGGTCTAGGACTCGTTGCAGCCTGCATTTGGGCAATGAGTAGTGTCAAGATGCAAGAGGCAGTTTGTGTACCACAACAGAAATCCTCCAGCAGCTTGGAATAAGTTAATTTATCTTCTCTTTCAGTAGCTACTTCACTGGGTCTCTAGGCACTTGGGTTTATAATGAAGCTGTCAGTACCCTTTTGTTACAATTTCTGGCCTGCAGTACTCAGGATCCTCATTCTCCCAAGTTGCTACGTTTGCTTTTTTTGTGAATTCTAAAATTCAGTATAACTCATTTCATGTGCTCTGCAGTGGATTGTGCTGCTGGATGGCTCCAGCTGCTGAGCATCTGGACTGTAGTTGTTTCCCTGGGCATCTCATTTGTAGTGAGCTCCTTAGCAGTGCCGGCAGAGCGCTCAGGGCTGCCTGGGTCCCTGCTGCTGGGCTAGCTGGTTGTATAAAGCTCAGTCAGTTCCAGCCATGCTCTCCTTTCCAGGCAAAATTCCTTTACAGTTCACTTCCCCACCTGCACTAGGTGATAAACTTAATATTTTTAAATTATTATTTTAAATTATTGTTATTAAGCTTAATAGCAATTCTGATTTAGGTGTACAGGGAATATAATGCTGACGCAGCTGAGCTTAGTTAAGGCAAATAGCCTCAGTGAATTTCAGTATCCTGTGGAGAAGGGAGATACTCTTCATGGCAAGTTGTGAACTTTGGAGCTTGCTCCTGTTGTGTTGTTTCACTGCTGACAGTTGACACAGAAAATCCAGAGGTTTTCAGGTTGTCTGCATGATGATACCAGCTTCTTCAATAGTGATATGATTGCGCAGAGTGTTTGGATGTATGTGTTGAATAAGATCAGGAGAGCTATTTTTAGGCATATTTACACTCTTGTATTTTGTGGGGAAAATGGATCAGTGCTCAGTGCTTTGTACCTTCCACTAGGTAATGAATATCCGAAAAGTTCTAAATCGACTGGATAAACCAGAGGGCCTTTACCCCAACTACCTGAATCCCAGCAGTGGCCAGTGGGGCCAGCGTAAGTAGCTGAAGTCTTTGGTACTATGACCTGTCTATCAAAGTGCTCTTTGCAGTTGTTAACTTCTTTCAGTCGCTGTTACATGTTTTACATATATATATATGTATATATTTATAAAGAACTTATATAACATATAGAACACTCACTTTGTATCTGAGGTTCTATGAAATGTAAAAAATACTACAAATATACAAATAATAATCTTACTTGCTGTATTTTAATACAGTTTTTCTGAGCTTTCAGTATGGCTTGTGGAAGCAGGAAAATGTATGAATATGTATGACTTTGTAAAGGAATTTGTGGACTACAGAAGTCTCTTATTCAAAAATCTAAAGTGCTCTCTGAACTAGCTGTGTAAGGAAACATTATCAGCTTGTCTGAATCAAATTCCACATTTTCAGAGTGCCTCCACTGAAGGAAAAAAAGTAGTAAGACAAGCCTTTCCAGTTAATACCAGCTGTGATTTCTGTTGAAGTTTAATGCCACCAACTGAGGAAGAAAACTAAACAGAAATGTGTCATGGCAATAATCCCCTTGGAACCAGTACTAAAGATACCAAAATTAGAAGGAAAAGTGTATAAAATACTTGAATTACTTGAATTCCTTAGCCCCTTCCTGATGACTGAGCCTTTTCTTGTTCATTGCTTTCTCTGATCTCCATGTCAAAAGCCTGCACAGTGTGCAGGATCATGATTCTAGAGACCTTACTGCTTTTTCTACTTTTCTGCTTAGGTTCAGTCTGCCACCATCCTATTCATACAAGTCCATGTCTTTCTATTATTTTCTTCCTTACATTTTCCAGTGGAAATGTTGATCCTACAGCCATAGGTACTGGGTTTGGTTAGAGACAATCTCAGCACCTGTGAGCCAGGTCCAGTTAACTAATTTCTTGGCTTCTGTTAGCCAGAGAAGCAGCTTTTTGATGCTTCATGAGAGCAGATCTTTCTAGTGTCTGAGGCAGTTAGTGGCTCTGCCTTATATATTTTAAAGCAGTCAAAAGACTTATTCTGCCTTATGGCCTCTGTTATTTCCATATTTCTAATAAAATTGCATCTTAAGCCCTCCTCATTCACACGAAATGCCAGTTTTTGTTGGTGTTGGCACAGAAAAATTTATAGCGTACAGGACCTTTGCTGTCCAACAGCATGCAGTGTTGACAAATAAATAGCTTCCTGTGCCTGTGAATGATGGGCACTGATGTTGATGCAGGTCTACCCCTGGTATGCTGAAGCAGCAGAGACAAGTTCCATCTTGTTGCATCTCTTCCATATCAGTTGCCTCCATTCACCAACACTGATCAACTAATTTTTTCTCCACAGAGAAGATCAGAATGTGAGACTTGAAAGATGTGTTATTTGGGATTGCTTTTCTAGGCTGTTTTCAGCTGATTACAACAGAAGGGAAAAACCAAACAACCAAGACCCTTAACTGGTACAAGACAGAAATATTTTCTCTCAAACATCAAGTGGGGAGGGAGGAATGGTTTCTGTACATTTCTTCTCCAGCAGTTCTGTAGCTGTGAAGGCCACTGCTGGATCTCTGCCATTGTTCCTGTAAATTCAGTTAGCCCTTGTTATTTTGACAGTAAACTGACAGTGATTTGCTGCAGCATGCGTCAATTGGATTTGTCTACTGCAATAATGTATATAATAACAGGGCTTATTATTGATGAAACTCTGCTTGTGCTATTTAGTTTGCAAATGTCAGAGGTTTCTATGGTAATTTATTTAGGAAACCGTAAAGGTCATTTAAATGCTGCTGTTCAAAGATCAGCCTTTGATCATAGGAAATGTTCTCATTGTTTTAAGAAACCTCTTTTCCTTTTGGATCATGAACATTTAATTAAAAAATGGTGTGGTCTTCCCAGAATTTCAATATATCTCATTCAAAAGAGGATGGAGGGGAAAAGAAAGCCATTTGAAACCCAGGTTTGGTAGTAGAATATATTTGGTAGGCAAAGGGATAGGATACATTCAGAAAACTAAATTATTTTTTGCATGTCACAGGCTAGTGGAGGAAAAGGACACTGTTAATATAGTTTGAACAGACAAATATGTATCTTCTACATTTGCATGTCTTTGCAACCTGTCTGGAAGGTGCGAGGAGGCCTTCCAGGGAGAGAAAATACAGAGGAGTATAAAAATAAATTCTCTGTGTTCTTTTGAATTCCACCAACAGGGGCATAACTTTGAAGCTAAGATCAGAGTTAGGTGTCAGGAAGTGTGAGCTCAGTACCACTAAACCTTCTGCATTTCACTTTATAAGTCTGGATCATCCCATGCAGTTTTTTTTTGCTTTTTTCATAGCCAGAATTTTGTGATATGACTCAGGGACTTCCTGTGTGATCTCTGTAATGACATCTCCATCCTGGATTTTTTGAGTGGAATTAGCAGATCCCTCCTTTGCTGTAATATTGACAGTTAAAAATGAGTAGTCCTGGTAAAGCACTTTGAAAATTTTTCACTGAAGACTCAATAAATGCCAAATCACTTAATTTTACCAGGCAGCACGAAGTTTCAAAAGCAAACCTCTAGCTACTGTTCTTAACTTAATGGAACTTAGAAAAACACTTCACATGTATGTATAGTTGTAGTATTTCATGTATTATGGGGATCTAGGCTGAAATCATGATAACCCATCAAAATTTTGCCAAGAATCTTTTAGGTTCCTGGACAGCAAGTGGGTGCAATCTTGTACAAGCAGCTGAGAGCATCACTAAATTTCCTATCACTGGTGCAACTGATGTTGAATGACTGGCTTGTGTGGTGTTAGTGTTTACAGAGTCATGTCCTAAACTGTGCAACTGAATAATCACAGCATCTGTAGTACCAGATCGTTTCACATACTAAGCATAGGGCAGAATAAAGCAGCATCACAGGAACAATCCTCTATAGATGTGGTGAAGTCCTTTTATTTTTCTTCCAAACCACTACTGAGTTCTGAGAGCAGTCAGATGTTCAGAAATGTAGTATTATTTTTAAACGTATTGCTCAGCATTTTGAAATACCATTAAATAACCTGAAATTCAACTCTGCAGTAAAGAGCTAAAAGCCTTTTTTAATGACGTGACTTAAATGAAAAGTTAGTGACTAAAAGACCAATGCCTGCACATTAAGAAGGGAAAGCCTTTATCAAATCAGAGAGCACTTCCTACTATTTTCCCTTTTTAGAATTAAAAAAAGAACTTAGTTTGACATGGTTTTGTATGGAATAGACTGCATGAATTAGAATTAACACGTATAAATTGCTTTTTTCTTTGCCGTGATCTCCTGTAGCACATTGTGGATATTAAATAACTATGGTGCTTTAGCTAGATTAAAAATATAGCAATAAAAGAAATAATTCTCTGTATATACCAGTAAAGTTTTTCCTGAGGTTCCAGGCTTATCTTTATTAAAGATGATGTAGAAATAGATCATTAAATACACTGTTTCAAACTGTAATTGTATTTTATTGTTCTGGTTGAAGATGAAATTGCCGTTCAATATCTTTCTTCCCTGTTAAGATCATGTCTCCATTGGAGGGCTTGGGGATAGCTTTTATGAATATCTGCTCAAGGCATGGCTGATGTCAGACAAGACAGATGAAGATGGCAAGAAAATGTATTATGATGCTGTTCAGGTAAATAAGACATTTAAATCTTCCCTTCCATAATAATCTAATCTGTAATAATCCTAAAGAGACAGGCTCTGAGGACAATATGAGAGATTTATGTATTTGCCACCACAGGATGTTTTTTAAAGAATCAGTTTCTGTTTTAAAAAAAACTTCTTCAAATGGAAGTGCTAGAAGAACACAGATACTATGGGAAAGGGGAGAATTTTGAAGTATAACTATTTTTTTTAACTGCAATATAGTCATCTGTCTCTGGATGAGACAAGTATAAAATAAGCAACAAAAACCACATCTACAAGTAGCTCTCAGATAGATGTTCAACTCTTTTTCCTGAGTCTTCTCTAGGTATTTATTAGTCTTGTCCTTTTCCTTTATATCCAGGAGGGAATTCTTCTCTTGTGTTTCAATTCTCTCATGTCTGTCAGCCATGAAAAGTGTTTTGACTGTGGTCCACACGTGGATCAATGTGTTATGGTAGATAATTAGAAATGAAAATGGGGGGTTGTTTCACAATGACTTTTTGGTACAAGAGTATATATTTGCCAGCTTCTGCTAAACAGCCAAATTGGACACAAGAGAAAGTTTTATAAAATCAGAACTGTTCATACTTACATTTCTATATGGTATTTTATTTATGATCTTCCTGGTCTTCACTTCCTTTTGTTATTTATGGTATTTCTTTAATGTGCTGTTTTGGGAGAAATAATGGGTTTGTGACACCAGATTGAGACTTCGGAGGTATTCAGTTTAAATTCATATTTACAGGCTTTCCTTCCAGTCCTGGGCAAATGACCCGTTTTCTCAGTTCTTTGCTTTCATATATATATATATAGATATATATTAAAAAAGAGAATAATATTCCTTCTTTTTTCCCCCCATCCTTTCATCTGTTTTGACTGGAAGCTGTCTATGGGCAGGAATTTTATCTCTTATTAACTGTACCTACAGTGCCTCTGTAGACAAGGCTTTGAGATGCTAAGCAACATCTACTTATTCTTTCATATATCTGGAAACGCACTTATCCCTAGGGAAGTCATAAGTCTCCTTTTACTTCCCGTACAGAAAAAGTGGTGGCATTAAAAAATACAACCATGGTTGCTTATTGCAACCATCTTTGTTTTCATTAGAGAGGAAAGTCAAGTGTGAAGGTTTGAGGGAGGGTGTGATCCCTGGTGGTTGTAAATTTGACAACCAAGATATCCTCTGCTAAGAAAATCTTGCCTTTAATTTTGTAAGTGCAGATTTGGATGCAGTCAGCCTCATTTTCACTGCTAGCGTGGTTTCAACTTCAGAGCAAAAGGTGGATCTTAAATTAGGTTTGAGTGCATTTGAGGCTGTAACATAAGAACAGTGCTGTTGTAATAGCTCAGCCATTGGGTTGGCAGCCAAACTGAGAGAACAGTGTGTGTGAAATTATCAATTCATCTTACCATGGAAGACATTTTGAAGCACCTCAAAGCTGCTTCTAGCCTTCTATTTCCACTGGTTTAAAAACATCAGGTTTTTATTGAGGTCCCAGCAGGGAGCAGAAGTGGTGACAGCCCCCACACCACAGGACCAGTTCTCCCTGCTCAGGTTTCAGCTGGAGGAGCAGAATTGCCTGTTCAGCAGCGCTACCGAATGTGACAATATCAATGACAGGGTCTGAGCTCTGCTGCATATGAATGTTTTAAAGTACCTATTTTCTTAATATTTTTTAGTAGTATTAGCTCTGAAGCAGTCCAGTCATCATGTCTGACGAGAGTGTTAGTGTTTGGGAGGACCTGACTAAAAGCTGCTGGCTGAATGCTATTTCCAGTGTTTTCTGATTGATGGCATTCCTGTTGTCTGTTTTCTGTACTGAGGTACATCTCTACCAAAGCTGGAAGTGTATGTGCAGCATTAGAGATTGCAGCTTGATGTTGTAAAGTAGCTTGTTCAGGAAACAGCAGCAAAGTTTCAGCCTCACAGAAACTGCAGGATACTTGGGCCTCACTGAGATGCCAGGTTTTTCATTGGAGTAACTATCCTGATTTGAAATCCATCCTGATACTGGCTTCAATGCTATCGATCCATTACTTATCTAAATTAAAGCTGATTTAAGTGTCTGCACAAGCTGCAGTCTTTCTTTATGACTAAGGCTGCACGGTGTGGGCATTCTGAGTCTGCTTTGTATTTTCTTAGAGAAATTTCCCCCAGTGCTCTCAGAATCTTTTTCAGACTGTGCCAAAGGGAACAGTATGATTATTCCTGGCCATTCAGTCCAGCACATACCCACCAAATTCTGAAAGAGTGATGTGAAGGTTTGATGCCTAATTCAATATCTTCTGCTATCCAAAACCCACAAATGAAAATATATAGTGAGTTATATAGTTCACTGTGAAAAGCTGAAATCTATTAAGATAGAGCTTAGGGGTTATTTTTCACATTGTTCTGTAAATCATATTTAAAAAAAGGAATGCTTTCCTTTAGAATTTTTGTATCACCTATAGATTATGTAATGGCTTAAGTTAAAAGCAATAACTAAGATGTCAGACTAGATTTAAAAACTGCTCCTGCTTGCCATGAAGATGCATATATGACTGAAGCCATTTGAAGAGTTTATTTCTAATGGACCAACATAGTCTTGTTTTGAATACCAGAGCATAGTATGAATGTATAAGGCCATCAGAGGGATTCATAAACTGTAGAATTCACACAAAAAGACAAGTGAATATATTTTTAATGTAAGTTATTTTTTCTCTTTTGAAAAGTAATACAAATCATGTCCTGCTTCACATAGTACATGAAGTAAGTGATCTTCTTAAACTGTTTTCAATGGATAGCATGCAACATTTAGAACAAATGTGTATTCAGGTTTTATCTATATTTTGAGGATATAACTTCCAATAGAATAATCTATCACTCTTTGCCTGTATCCAGGACAGGAATCATCCCACTCTTCTCAGTTAACAAGCTGATCTCTGAGACACAATTGAGTAGGTTTAGAAGAGAACATGGTAATTTAGAGCAAAAATGGACTTGTGGGTTCACTTATATCTAGTCTAGCAACAGCACTGTCACAAGCAACTACATCAAATCCTCCCCTCTTAAATGTGTCAGCCCTCATTTTCTAAGCTGAAAGGCAATTTTCCCTCTATTGCTATAAATAGGTTGTCTCACACTTGGTGTCTGATGGTCAGGTATCTTTTCCAGTTTTTCCCATTACATTTATTTACGGCCATTTCTGCAATCTTTCTGCATATTATATATACTCTCTGATGCTGCCTTCATCCCTTCCTCAGTGTATTTCTAGAGAAGTAGCATATCAAGAGGCTGTAAAGAGAATGGTAACTCATCCCAGAAGAACTTCACAGGAAGAGGGAAGCACTTCCAAGCAGCTCAGTTCAGTGTAGCCTTTGGTGGCACTTTGGTTTTAGTGAGGTAAAGCAGCTGCTCTCTGCAGGTTTACCTGGAGTCAGGGTAACTAGTTCACTTTTAGACATTGAGATTGTTTACTCTTTCTTACTGGGTAACAGCTGCTCCCAAGATCCTAACAAAAAGACAAGTGATTTCTGCAGAACATAGCACATGGAAATAGAAACAATGGAAGTGGCCAAAAGAAGAACACGTGTTGTGAAGCAGTGCCACAGCCACTCTGCCAGATTTTAACAGCATTCCACAAATTGATGCTAGGCTGGGTTGCACAATTAAGCAATGCTGTAAATGCAGTAAAATTCTGTGGGTATCAAAATGGGAAAAAGTAATTTTTTGCCTCAGTATTTTGAGTATTCAGACAGAAAATATATAAAATTACCTTTTTGAGGATTTTAATTTTTTTTTGTCACATTGCTAACTTTGGAGACTAGCTTTGAGATATACTCAGTTTGCACACTGCCACAGGAAGCTTTGATTTTGATTGGGGTATTTGGGGTATATTTAACTGTCAGCATTAAGTAGTGAATATTTTTCAGAGCACTTGCTTTCAGCCTTTCAGACAAATTAAACAAATTAGTGGAGACTCCTTTCTCATTGAAAGGAGAGGGAAAACAAAGTGTTGTTAGAAAACTGAAAACGTGATAAGCTTTTTTCATCTCTGGAGTTTCATGAGGATCTGTTTAACTGAGGTGATAGTCTGCTGGCTGGTTTGTGCTGACTGCAGTCTCCATTAAGCTGCTTGAAGTGGTTTGCTTTGTGATCGTAGTGATCTTAAAAACTGCATAACTGATGTGGGCAATGAGAGAACTGCAACAACTCAAATATAATGGTTTGTCATACTGGGTAAAGCTAAAAATGATTAATGACTTGAATGTTCAATACTTGAGCACTTCTTGGCATTGAAGAAAATACATGAAGGGGCAGGCAGGATGCTGCAATAGCAGCCCATCTTAGAATGAAACAATTGGTACTCAGCATTCCCACTGCATACTTTGTTTTGGGGTTTTTTTTGGTGTAGGAGGCAGGAAGCAACTTAACTGAATGTAACTTAAATGTGCTCAAATTAATAAAGAGGCCATTTTGTCAGCTGTCATGTTTAAAATATTTACCACCCAGCTGCACTGGTGTTGTGCACATAGTGATAGTATGGCTGCATTATGTAGGAACACAAGATTCATTACACTTACCAGATGAGAACGTCCAGAGGACTCGCTGCTCCTTGTTATTCTCTTCACTGTATTTCCCCTTTAGCAAGAATTTTAAAACTCTCTGCAAGTGCTTACAGAAAGCATAAAGGCTAAACAGGCTTCTGCAGATTTTTTAATTGTTAATAATTTACTAATAACTGCACAATCTCTTAAGTTTTCACCAGAGAAAATATTTATTCAAATTTTAGAGTATTTATGGACTGTCAGGAGAAGCAGCAAGCTATAATGTTGTTAGAAGTTTTTAAGGAGGATTTTAACTAGAAAAGTCTAGAGAAAAATTGTATGATTTTTTCTCATGGCTTTGCTCTTGTCAGAGCAGCCATGTCCTTACTAGTCATGCTATTTTTCCTTCCTTTTCTGATAACAAAAAAAACTTGTCAGGACCAACAGATATTTATCCTAGAGTATTCAAAACATGCACAATGTAACATTTTGAGAGTGACTTGATTTGATTAATGCCACCACCATTAATACTGTTTTAAAAATATGGATAAATTTATCCTTCTGGTAACACACAGCATTTAGTACATTTAGTGCTAGAGCACTGGTGTTTTGAGAGACACTAATAGATCTACAGAGGGGAAAAAAAAAGTGGTTGTTCAGACAAAAGTAAATTGTCAGCTTTCCCGTAGAACTTATCTTTTTAGTGATCAGATGAATAGGTATCACAGTAGTTAAATGTTTGCCAATGATTCCATTTTAAAAATTTAGGTACCTCCATTATAAGCACTCAAATTTCATTGCACATGTAAGCTTGTCTACATAACATGTCTAAAGTCCAAAAGCAGTAAGTGCTTTGGTGCTTTGGTGCTTTCAAAACGTTTCTTATATATTGTGTTTAAACAAATGAAAGTTCTTCTGTATTCAGATTTCAGTTTTGATTTTTGAAGCTCAGTTTAGTCAGCAGTGAGGACCTCAGGATAAGACGCCACTTTTCTTTGGCAGAAGTATTTAAATTATTTGCAACAAGGGCTTGAACTTCCTATTCCAGCAATAAACTTTTTGTAATAAACTCATTGGAATTTTCAGTAAAGGATAAATTTGATTACTTGCAAAGGTTGAGAAAGAAAAGTATCTATTGCATTAGATCAACTCAACAGAGAAAATGTAAGGGAAGCAACAAAGTCACAAGAAAACAGACAATTTACTTAGAAACTCACAGAATGTAAACCCACAATAATCCTGACCTGCTGCTGTGTGCTGTTTCAAAGCAATAAAATGTACTGGCGCAAGCTGTAAATATTAAAATAAATAAATAAGCAATTGACATTATACATCTTTGAATTATTGGAAATACTACATGGTAGAATTCTCTTTCATCCTCACTGTTGCTTCAAATCATCAAAATACTGTTTATGAAAATTCCTAGGGGAAGAAAAATATATTAAAAGTTTGAACTGAGATAATTTATGGTGCTTTGTTATGAAGATGCCTGAAGAGTTGTAATTATCCCCAAAACAGACATTATAAACCCTTGAAATTTAGAAATAGAATAATATTTTTGAAGTTTCAAATTTATTAAGGTATAGAAATATGGAACTGTCTTGCAGGGCAGTTTTATCTCCAGCTACAGTGACATCTTGAGGTGGGAAATGAAACCACCTGGGTTTTGTTAAGAAAGCAGTAATCATTGAAATTCATTAATCATAATTAAGAAGATGCTGTAAAAGGAGGGGTAAAATGCCTAAGAGCTAGAGGTAGCAGAACTGTGGGATCACATTGCAGTTTGAGGTTTGTAATTTGTTATCTCAGCTCCTTCAGCGGAGTTAACACTTCTGTGGCACATGTTTGTTTAGAATTGAGCAGCCTTGAGGAGCAGATCATTTTTCCTGAGAAGCCTCCACCTGTGCTCTGCAGGCAGCTCAGTTAGTGTTTTTGTTACCTGTCAGTGTAATCCACCAAGAGAAAACCTGTAAAAATAAGCTTACTGATTAGTTTTTAACTCATTTGAACAGTGAGATGATTCAGTTCTGGGTCTTCTGTGTTTCTCTATAAACAATACATTTTAAACAACTCAAAGGGTAAACGAAGGATTTTGCAATCACAAAATCAAGTCGGGGACGGACGGAGGGGTGGCGAAGACATCATGTAAGCTGTGTGAAAAGCTTAAAGAAGTGAAGAACTGAATGGAGGAGAATGGTTTTTATTAGGAGGGTCCAGTTCTGCTTAGTTTAGCAAGGGTAAGAACTGGCAGTATAATGTATAGGTTAAGGAACAGGCTGATAAGCAGAGAACACAAAACATATTGCCTTAACAAAGAGTGAGGGGGAGGAGATCAGGTTGGGAAAACTGAAGAGTTTCTTCTTTATGCTGTCAATAACAGAGATTACACAAATGTGTGTCTTGGGGTGACTTTAGGATGTGTATCCCTTATCGCTGCCTTATGCCCAGAAATTAATTTTGTGCCTTTCTATGCCTTTAAACTGAGCCTGAGAAGGGAGAGAGACAAAAAACCGAGCAAAACTTTCAAAGCAGTTTGCAGTTTGTTTCAAGGACATAGAGATAGAGACAGTTCTCTGCGTTCAGCAGCGGCAGGAGTGGGAGGAAGCACCCTGCTTGCTTGCTTTCCAGCCAGCTTTCAGCTTTCCTTTTCTCTGGAGGGAGACAGAGAGTTGAACTTTTGTTTTCCTGGGACTTCGGGGTTTTTTTCCCTTCTTCTTTTTTCGACTGTTTCAACATCAGAGCACATTGGAACTTTTTCCACCGAGATAGAGGCCCTGGTGGAGGGGGCCCCACCCTGTCCCAGCTCTGAGGAGGAGGGGAGAGAGGCTACCTATGGAAGGACTCTGAAATTTTCCCAGGTTTTTCTCTCCACAGCGAGAGGTTCTATTATTTGGCATTATTATCCTTTTTCTGTGTGTTTGTTAAATAAATAGTTTTTATCTTTTTCATTTTCCTTTGAGGAAAATTCATTTTTTCCCGAACCTGGTGGGGGAGGGCTGGTTGTAACCTGCTTTCTATCAGAGGATATGTTCCTCCACATTTGTCCAAACCGGCACAACGTGCAGTTTGCAATCCTGTAGTTGAAACAATTCCTAATGTCTCATTCACTGTGACAGATAGGCAAGGGCATATTTTTAACATGCAAACTCATGAGAAAGATGCCAGTAGTAATACAAGGAGCACTTGAGTAACAATTCAAACTGTAAAGGGACTGTTAGCGTTTCTAATTGAGTGCTCAAGCATTTATACAGTTGTTGCATCAAAGGAATAATTTCCCACAAGATGGAGAAAAAAGTAATTTGGCTGAAGGCTTTACTGCAGTGAGATCTGTAAGCAGAGCCTTAGGTAAAAGCTTAAAAAGAAAAATTGCCAGGAACTGTATCAGCCATAAAAAGTTACTCTGGCTCTGAGAGCTTATGGCTACATGACATACTGTGTGCCATACTGGCTTTACATGTAGTAAATTTATTTCTTTAAATATCTGTAAAATATTTATTTACCTTTAGTTTCCCTCTCCTTTTTTGTCCACTACAGCCTCAAATCAGGTTGTCTCAAATTTTTTTGTTTCAGTTTTTTTTTCCCACTCCTAGGTAGCATCTTCTATTGCTCTCTTTGGTAACATATATTTGTAGCCACTTTTTCTCTTTCCAGCCTTTTCTGTTGCACTGTCTCTCCACTCTACCTTGAAGGAAATAAATAAATTACTATTTGAATTGCAGAAATACATTCTGGAATGAAATGAAATTTCCATTTATTTAAAGAAAAAGTGTACCAGCTCCAAACAATTATGCCTCGGTGATGTATTTTCAGCTAATCAAAGACCACATTCTTCTAGCTTTTTTGATTGTTTTCAGAAACTGTATATTGGTTTATATTGAGGATATTAATTACAGTAAGAAGAAATAATAATCTCTATAGTGATAAATATCACAGACTTATAGAATGATTTGGGTTGGAAGGGATCCAGAAGATCATCTCATTCCATCCCTCTGCCATGGACAGGGAAAGCTTTCACTTGCTCAGAGCTCCATCCAATCTGACCTTGAACACTTCCAGGGATGGGGCATCCACAACTTCTCTGGGCTATGAGTTCCAGTGACTCATCATCCTCACAGGAAAGAACTTTTTTCTAATATCTAATCTAAACCTATCCTCTTCCAGTTTGAAGCCGTTTTCCCTTGTTCTGTCACTACATGCCCTTGTAGAAAGTCCCTCTCCTTCTTTCCTGTAGTCTCCCTTTGGGTGCTGGAAGGCCACAACTAGGTCACCCCAAAGCCTTCTCTTCTCCAGGATGAATAATCCCAATTCTGTCAGCCTTTCCTCATGGGAGAGGTGCTACATCCCTCTACCTGATCTGAAAACAGTGCAGGAAGGAATTATTTGTAGTTGGGGAGCAAGTTGCAGTAGACCTGCAATTCAAATGAATGTGTCCCTTGAAATGAGTATGTAATTGTATCAAAATAAAACTAAATTGATTTTAAGTACGAAATTCAGAATCAATTGTACCAGACAGAGCTTTTCACTTGGGTGGATCTTTGTCACTGTACTATATATTCTCCTTTTATGATAACTTGTTTTACTCACTTGATTTCCCTGCCAGAACTACACCCAAAGCACTGCAGACAGCAAGTAGCATTTCCCTATGGGGACGTAACCCTTCCTTCCCATCCTGCTCTTAAACTTCAGGTTTCATGTCTAGGTACAAATGCTTACTGACCTAGCATGCCATTAATAAAGACATACACATTGGTATAGGTATTATCTAGCACTCAGGGACCCAGGACTGTACAAAGCATGGCAAGGCAATCTGAGAGGCTGTAATATATCTAATAACTACCTCATAAAAGTAGCTTTAAATAAGGTGGTTACATAATAAAATAACTTTTAATAGACATATGTACTAGTTCTTAATAGACCTCATTTATAAAACCGAGATGATTTGCTTTACTAAACACAAATACTTAAATTGGAAATATATTTTTATTTTGTGACGTTCTTGGTATCAATCAGCATCAATTTTTTAGTTTCTTAACACCAGTTTGTTAGAATAATTTTAAAACTCTGGGATTTTAAAACTCTTGGAAGTCATCTTTTTTTAGCCTGAACTCTAATCTTGAGCCAAAAGAGGGGAAAAAAACTCAAAAATACTAATTGATATCACAAAATCCATTTTTATACAAGAGTCAACTCTGATCTAGTTAATATAGTTCAAAAGTGCATCATTGCTGTTATGTCTGTCAGATACAGTAAATTTGATTCTGTTTTTCAGCCATTACTTTCTAAAAAAAATGCAACATAGGTAATTTTAGTTATCAATCTATTTTTATAGTTGTTTATTTTTTAAATAAATTCTGACCCAACAGCTAAGTGACCAGTAGAGTTATTGCCTATTTTCAGAACTGTTGTTTTGGTGAGATGGGAGATACCATGCTGAAAGGTTACATGAAATGTCATTAAAGTTTTTGCTTTGTGAACTTGGTTTTAGGTGGCTTGCTGTTAGAATGCCCAAATAGGTCTGAAAGCTATTTCCCACAGAATTATTGTGTCTTTTCTCACCTTTCCCCTTTCACATCTAATTCCTCTTTCTATAGGTTAAATTATGCAGGATTTTTAAAGCAGAATTTGTTTAAAGCACAGGAATTTTCATTATTTACTTCTGCTCTAAAATTTAAGTATGTTTTTCCAGTAGGTACGTAGTGCTAAAAACATACAATCAAGGAGGAAACAAGGGGTGGAGGAGTTTTGTGAGCTAATAGTGGCTCTGGATCTGGGCAGAAAACACCCTTACTAAGTGCTTTGCACTAATATTACTGGAAAACAAAGTATAGTTTTCAATGTAACGTTCTTGGCAGAAAAAAAACTCATGTAAAAATTGTACAGTTATTCTGCTGATGCTTCTAATTTAGAGAGGATTTTTCATGCTTATAGGAACAACCTTTACAAATGCTTAAGTGGGGAGAAGAAACTACAATCACTACTTTCTCTTTATAAAACTTGTTTAAAAATCCTGGCGTTTTTATTAATAGTTGTCTCTAGTGATATGTTTTAATGGTTCTTCTCTTGCATAATGCATGTTGAGTACTGGTTTTGGATCTTACAATTTCAGCAGAAGGACCAGAGCACTGATGGATAACTGAATGGATGACAGAGTTATTTATCTCCTCTCCGTTACCCTTTAAAGAATAATACCTTATTTCTCTGTGGGCTTCTAATTAATGTGCTCTTCTGCATCTCCTCTGTTGTTTGAATTCTGCTCTTCCCACAAGGGAAGGCTGCCTTCCTGGATTTTGTAATTAGTGACCATACAGTGATAACATCACCAACTTCCAGTTCTCTCTGGATTTGTGTATTTTTATTCTGCTTAGGGTTTTTTTTACAGAGATCTCAGTGAGACCTTGCTCTTGATTGATAAGTAGAGGATTTCAGTCTGGGAGGGGAAACCCATTGGACTTCAGGAATGCCATCTAGACTCAGACGCCTAACATCATTCACTGCATGCACTGAGTCAAGTGTTTTGAATATGAGTTATGACTGCATATAATTTACATGAAGTTATATCAATAACCACCTCCTTTAACTCAGAATTAAAATGGGAAATACAGAATCTGAAGTGATGGCTAATCACCATTGAAAGTTAAGGTACCTGAAACTGCTCAATGTAGAAAGGGGGAAAACTAAAATAATTCAAAATTTGAAGTGTGTTTTGTAGGTCTTTCCAACATTTTTGTAAAATGTACCCTGTAAACTGCTCAAAGTTGAAGCAAAATTAGTCATCTTTACTGATGTATGTTAATCTGCCTTGTTTTGGCTTCACTTTGAAGTTATGCTGACTCATATTATCCATTGCATTTCATGAGCAAAGGCAAGACAGAGCAAAAACAACCAACATACCAACATAAAAGACAGTTTTGTCCTTTGCACTTAACCAAATGGACCTTTGGTTTGAAATCACGTCCCTTGGCAGGCCATAGAGACCCACCTCATCCGAAAGTCAAGCGGGGGCCTGACGTACATCGCCGAGTGGAAGGGCGGATTGCTGGAACACAAGATGGGACACCTCACTTGTTTTGCTGGAGGCATGTTTGCTCTGGGAGCAGACGGAGCACCCAGTGACAAGACAGGCCATCACATCGAGCTGGGTGCTGAAATTGCCAGGACTTGCCATGAATCCTATGATCGTACACGTGAGTTCCATATTGCAGACCTTGGCTGCGCAGCTTGCCGTCGTGAAGGCAGTCACTGGTATTTTTGCATAAAGCTGAATGAAAATTGTTGCATGGTGAGAACTGTTCATCCTTTCTGAGCAAATGCTGCCTTGCTTTAAGAGTAACTTTTTTAATGGCTGCTCTGTTTTGTAAATAATTTCGGTGCACCTGTAGTAATTAACATGAAAGTTACATAATAGTAATTAGCAAGCTTTTTTCACTATGCCAATTTCTGCATAGCTGAATACAAGTAAGAGTTGGAATCTGTTCATTTATGCATCAATATAGCTGTTGTTCGTGTTTTATGCACAAAAGAATATTTTACACTCAGTTCTGTTGATACAATGCTACAAACAATAGAATTGCATGAAGAAAGTGGATTTCTGTGCAGGAAATTTCTTTAGATTTTATTGTCGTCTTATAGCAGCATTTCAGGTCCCAGCATGTATTTTCTAGTTTGATATAGAAAAGTAAATATCCTCATCTTTCTGGCAAAATTTCACTTGTTGTTAGTTACATGAAGTCTTCCAGAATGGAAATGCTAGCATTGCTGTTCAAAGTGTAGCTGCCATTTAAAGCATTGGTGAAGAACAGCTCTCTCCTACTCCATATTATTTATAAAATATTAAAAACAGGAGGTGCTGCAGGATCTTTCGTAAATTACAGAGTTTTGGGTATATGGCTTTGTGCCTCAAAGAAGGCTAGTGTGATTTGGTAATTTTGTGGGTTTGATTTGGTATGTTACATAATTTGAAACCTTTTTTAATGCCTTTATTTTAGTCAGTGCTTTTATATTGTCTAGGCATGAAACTGGGACCAGAAGCCTTCAGATTTGATGGTGGTGTTGAGGCCATTGCTACAAGGCAAAATGAAAAATACTACATCCTACGACCAGAAGTCATAGAGACCTACATGTACATGTGGCGGCTCACTCACGATCCAAAGTACAGGCAGTGGGGATGGGAAGCTGTTGAGGTAATGTTCTATTGGACTTCTTGTTGTTAAATCCTAGTAATCTTGTTAAGTGAGCTATTGAATGATACCTGGATAATGTTCAGCAGTTGCAGAGTAAATATTTGTTTTAAATCAGTGATATCAATTCAGATTTCCAGGGATTCTTTTGCTAAGTAGATGAACTAACATCATTTTGACAAAATCAAATACTGCTGATATTGTATAATAGAAAAGTACCTTGTGATTTCTCCTTCTTAAATACTTCTAGGATTAGAGGTCATGTTTGGGTGTACTGTCCAAGATGTTGAGTGTTGCTGCATGTGAATGGGAAGTGCAGTGTCAGATTTGAGCTTTGGATATGGAAATAAGTTTTATGAAATGTATTTTCAGTAATTGTATGAAGGTGATTTTAATGAAGGTAACAAAGGCCAGCATGAATGACTAGATAGTACCAAATGTTTAAAAACCATGTCACTTTCAAGAAGCATAGGTTGTTTGGAAAAAACTCCCTAAATGATAGCAATCTCTTCTAGATCTGAATTTTTTTGTCCCGCTGGCCTTTGAGCTTCAACCAGTCATGCTGAACCGAGCTATTTGTGTTTGTCTGGCACAAGCCTTCCAAAAGGGCAGCTAGTCTGCACTGCGAAAAATTGGCTTGCCAAATCCATTGTTTCCCTTATTTCAGCAGTTAATCTACTCTTACTGTTAAGGTTGAGAGCCTTTAGATTTACCATGTTTCATCCTCCAGGTATGGGTCCTTATTACACTCCTCTGGAGTTCACTGGTGTCCTCCTCACACTGATGTTGCTAAATTATCTGGGATCTGATAGGAAGTACAGCAAGCTGAAGAACGTTATTTTTCTGGCTCTGCATACTTAAGAAAAATGAAAAAAAAAAAAAATCCGAACTCTCCACAATATTTTGTTCACAGTGACCTCTCCTGTGCAGGGATATTGCTTTCCAGGATTTCAAAAATGTCCTGTATTTCACTTTACCCAACACCTCTTGCTTCTAGAAGTGTATGATTACAACCTTCTTGAAGGGGCTTACACCAGTAGTTACAGAAGGCTGCTCTACTGTAAGGGTAGAACATGTAGACTTGGTGTCCTACAATTTCTCATCCCTAAGGGACCCTGCTAGAGAGCTGTTACCCCATAAATGCAAATCCCTCCATGGCAACCAAGATCTGTAAATGTATTCAGTATTCACTGTGTAGATACTGATCGTATCAGAAATGTTGTGCAAATGCTGTTGAGCATTGTGGAAAAAAAGGTGTTTCAAGTTTTGTAATTAGCTATCCTCGAGGAATTAAATTTAAAGCAAAATCTGCTTTCCAAAAAACAATAGTAGTATTAACTATACTTATACTCTCAAACTTCTTGTCTGAATATTCACGATTGTTCCATACCTGCAGTGAGCACTGTATTCAGCTAGGTAGAGTGTAGTTATTTAGGGCATTGTATTTGCCTCCCTCAAGTATTGGCTCTGTGGTCCTGAAACAATGTGCTTCTGAGTTAATAATTCCAAAGCAATTGGGGTTTTAAAACCTCTAATTTAGAGAGCTGTTCCCTTACTTTCTTCTTTGCTAACACCACCCATAGGCACACATTTTACTACTGGAATCTTCCCAGGCAGATTATAATTGGCATATTTACAATGGCTGTTTATGGAAGTCATCCCATCAGGCTTCAGCAATGCCAACTGTTCCTTCTCCAGGAGGTGTTTTTCCTGACTCATTGTTACTGCCCACACTGATAACATTGTTATAAACAATTGAAATGTTTTCCTTATTATTATTCTTTACCCTGTTGGTTCAGTTTGTTTGTTTCTTTCAAGTTGGTATGCTTGTTTACCTTCTTCTCACTCCCCGCGTGTTCCTTGTTTAACATTCTTGTGGTTATTCTCAATCTGGCTCTAACACAGCCTGCCTGTGGGAGATGCAGCTGGTCCCATTCTGCCCAGGATTCTTCCACTGTCCTAATGTGCAGTTGGGTGCACCTACAGCTTTCCAGAAGTTATGCAGCCAATTGTAGCTTTAAAATCATTTTTCTTCCTGTTCTCTCCTGGTGTTTATAGCCATACAGCTCTACCTGATACAGTATTTTTTGTTACAGCACATATCATGCTAGCTTACCATAACTATTTCATAAATTCTGTCCCCTCTTGCTCCTTGATGTTGCCCCAAAGAACACATCACCCTTTCTGTCCTTGGGGAAATTCCCAACCACTGAAGGTTGTTGGTTTAATTACCAGCACCTGTTGCACAAAGGGGAACCTGAGACTGAAACAAGAAAAAAGAGGAAATGAACGATCAGACCATTTGGGTTTTGTCCAAAAAAAGTTTTTCTTCAGGTGTTTCGTGTCCATTTGCAACTCATTACTCTGGCAGTAAGAACTCATTAGGTTTGTTTCCCAGTAGCCTTGTAGTAGAAAAGGAGGCTGTTTTAGAGTCATGACTTCTAAACTCTCTGACAAGTCTCTTAAGTCTTTCTCTAATTTTATAGACCAAAAATATGCTGTAGCCTCTCCTTTTTTTCTTTGTGAATTTGCTTTGCTGCTTTGAGTCCAAGATAATTTTGTATGTACTTCAGCAGCTGGAGAAAATGCAGTTATGACCACCAGCAATATCCACTGTTACTGAGTCAGAAAGGTTTTATCAGCTTAGCTCATGAAAGCCTCCCTTTCTGCATTATAAATGTGGCACATATTTTAAATTCGTAGCACTTCCTTTGTTTTTCCCCTTTATGATAGTTTGAGACTGTCAGCCAGTTTTCACTGTGCTTGATGTTTTCCATTACTGTAGCATAACTGATGCTAGCCACCCTCCTTTTCCGAGAACTACTAATTTAAAATGTGTTTGATTGTTTCTTCCTGCCCACCACTACCCCCTGTCACTGTAAACATCACTGTACTCTGAAACTGCAGGAAAGGGCACAAAAGCCCATCACTGCCAGGATGGTTGACAACCTAGAGCCTTTTTATCTTACTAATCCTGCAGGTGGATGTCCTCTTACTTTAGTTAGGTGGAAAGTAGCTTTAAGGGATGAGATGCTTCATATTTGCATCAAGTAGATACCACCAGAAAGCCAACATGGGGCAAGTTAACCCCTTAGTTTACATCATAGCAATGCCTTCAGGTACCTTTATGATGCCTCTGAACTCAAAGAAGGCTCTAAATACATTAGAGAGTAGAAATGCAATTTGCTTTTATTTTACCTCACCCTGTTTAGAAAGCAGGTATTTCCTTGCATAGCAGCCTTATCCTTCAAGTTCTGCTTCTGCTGTGCCTTGAAAAACATCATCTTTTGTTTGACATTGAAAATCCAGACACAGATGCAGCATTTTGAATTCATTGCAGTAGGCAAGAGGGAAGGAATACCAGCCAGAAGAAATTACTTCTTTAAACTTAAGTATATTTGTCATTTAGTAAAAGTGTCCAGGAAAATTAAAGAACCTAAAGACACATAAGAAAAGATAAATAGGCTATTATATTTTAAAGGATCTCTTCTGGAGAAAAATCCCTTTTAAATATACAACAGGCAGCTTACTCTCTAGTGAAAACTAAGGAGAGCCTAACATGAAAGCCATATGTGTGCAGGCAGCTACAGGGACTCCAGGAATATCAAGGACGTTTAGGATATCTACTCACAGCAAAACACAGATCTTAAAGAGTCTTTAGAGCAGGGGAAGGTGATGAATACCTCAGTAATTATTAGTGACTTTGAGTCCCATCTGTCATCAGAAAATACTTACTCTGCCTGGTTTAGATATATCCTCTGCCATGTTTTTTCTTGTGTGTTTTGAAATGAAGCATCTTTCCCTAAATAAAATCTACACACCTGTACTCACTTCAGTGGTATTTGTAGTAACTTCAGGAAGGGAGGAACTAGTTATCTCCTGGCTCTGTTGCAGGTTGGATAAAGCCCCAGGTATTTCTGCCTTAAAGTTGTTGCTCCAATACCATCTCCACAGCAAACACCCTGTTTCAAAGTAGTGTGGTCCTGACTGAATGTAGTAATCCACCATCCTTACTGTCATTTTCATTGCGAGAAGTTATTTAGGGTTAAGTAGCATTTTCTGGATTTGTTTTTGAATAATGAGTTGTTTTAAATATAATCATCTTACATTCTCTCTACTCCTTCATTATACTGCATGATACCAGAGAGTTATTGTAAAACAGAATAAGAAAAATTAAGAGAGTAACAATACTTGTAGCCTTGTTAAATAGGTCAATTATAAAGAAAAAAAGATTAATTAGTATTTTTAAATATAGTAGTGATAAGATATCCAGTACCAAGCTATTGGATAGCAGTGTATTTAAAGAAGTTATGGCTCATATATAGGCATGTGGGTACCACCTTTCTAATGCAAACACCTGTCTAAGATAAAGAAAAGCTACAAAGTTTATTGAATAGTCTCACTGTATATATATCTTCTCCAGTTCCAGCATCTTTTTTGCCCTTTTATATACACTCTTCATTGGATCTTTTTTCTCCTTCAAAAATATGTCTCCTTCAAAATATGGGACATTCCTGTGGGCAGAAAAGAAATCGTATTTTTAGGTGACCCGTGTACTCCTTTTTATTGTGAAATAGGAATCAGTCATCTGTTTTACACCTTTTAACTGAATACAGAGTTTGGAAACTAGCTACAGAAAAATACATTGTTATTGTTACAGCTAAATTATGGTGTGTTAAGTCCTGGCTTTCTGTCTACTCCTGTGTAACAGACAAAGCTTTTTCAGAGAGGTAGCAAAGAAAAATATGACTGCTGCAGAAAAGAAATTCAGTCAGAGTCCAATTTCAGTGCTTTCCCATTGGAAAATTAAATAATTACAAAGAGAAGCCATACAACTTACACAGAAAATGGAGAGTTGCCTTTCCTTTTTTTGAGGGGACTTGCAGGAGGTAAGAAAAAGACTGATTTTTAGTATGGTGTACAATTATGTCACAATCATTTTAAGTACCAAAATATGACCAGGAAAGGTATAGGTAATACAATTTCCAAAGGCTGAGAGGTTGGGAGAGAAAGGCTATGGTTACTCCTATTAAAAGAGGAAAAAGAATATAAGTTAAAGTCCGTATCTTTAAATGTCTTTAAATGCACGTCTTTAAATCCTTATATCCATATATCTTTCCTTCTGAAAGCTGGTTTGTGTTCACTTTTTATTCACTTACTATTTTTCTTCGCTTCCTAAATGTAAAATTAGACAGGTGTGCCCATGTCTTTTTTTTAAGAGTTTTCTATCTAGAGCTTTACCAAGTTTTCATCTCTTTATCAAAAAAAAATTGTGGCAATTGTTTTTTGCTAATTTTATTTTCAAAAAGAAAAACTGTCAAATTATTAATTTTATTAATCCCACTTGTTTGGGTGTTTTCTTCCCTGCTTCAGGCACTGGAAAAACACTGCAGAGTAGATGGTGGCTATTCTGGCATTAGAGATGTTTATAACAATCACGAAAGCCATGACGATGTGCAGCAAAGTTTCTTCCTTTCAGAGACACTCAAGTAAGTTAAGAAAGTTGACTTTCATTAATGTGAAGTAGTTCTATGTATCATCTTTACAGATAAGTATTTATCATTACTACCCTTAGCACTCACATAACAAAATCTGAGTGAAATAGCAGAGCTCTTCTTAGGTGACAGGAGGCCAAATTGCCTTTTATTTTCTCCCAATCTGTGTCAATAAATAAAATTCCCTGACTTCTGGAAATTATCTTTACTTCTTATAAAGGTACTTGATAGTTTTTGCGAAATTGCATCTCGTATCTTTGATAGGATCTAATTATATGTGCCAGCAGTAATGAAACAAATTGACTAGACAGAGAACTTGTCCGACTTATATTGCATACTTTTCATTTTAAAACTATAGAAAAAGAAGAAAAAAATAACTTCCATGGAAAGCTTGCAGGGTCTTGTTAAGAGAGAAAACCAAAAGCTTTCATTATCTATCATCATCTTCTAAATTATTAATGAGGTCAAAGTTTTGTCTTGATCTCTTCAGTTCTGTGTTGGTTTTTTTTTTTTTTTGCTGTGCAAGAAAAAATCAGTCATGCCATCTCAACAGGAAGTTTAATACTCAAGTAAATGAAATATGAATTATGTTTTCCTGCAAATAACTTCCCTGATGTGGTCCCATTTCCTGCTTTTTTTTTTTCCTTGCCAGGTACCTGTACTTGCTGTTTTCTGAAGATGATCTTCTTCCATTTGAGCACTGGGTCTTCAACACAGAGGCTCATCCTCTCCCTGTTCTTCGCAAAGATGATGGGAATAAAGAAGAAAACCAGAAATAGATGAAGATTAATTTATACTTTTTTCATTCCTTTTGTTTCCAGGATTTGGGCACATGATTTGGTTTTAAATTCCTGAGTTAAATTTTTAAATCAAGTGTTTTGCAGTCTGTTTTCTTTAACAGTAAATATTTATGAATGGACCCAATTAATTATGATAAAACCTCAATCTTCTAATTCAGATTAATAACTTCTTAGAAGTGAAATAGGATACTTTCCCAGATTCTGTTAGGCTGCAGTGTCATTTTGGCCTAAAAGAGCAGAGGGTCTGCATGTTACTAGTTTCCTGTTACGCTTTTAATTTGACTGCAAAATTCTTTTCTCCTCTGTGAGGAGATGTATGCTTTAAGCTGTAATATTTTGCCATGTTGCAAAAAGCCATATTGAATTGAGTATAAAGAGCTTTTTCCTTTCTTTTTTTTTGTTTGTTTGTTGGTTTTTGGTTTTTTGTTGTTCTATGTTAATTTGTTTTGTGTGTCATCCAGGACAAATCTTGTGACTGTGACAGCCTCTTCTTATGCGGGTCTATCATTACTTGGTAAAGTATCTGATGTATTTCATTGTCAATGAAGCCTACATAGGGGTATTCTCATCTCATGCAGACACAACTCTGGAACTGCAGTATAAGTTGAAGTTAGATTAAGCTAGTTTCTATGGATTTAGCACATTAGTTAGCAGACCTTAGTTTTTCAGGTTTTGATTAGAATATTGTAATAGAAGAAATTGTTTCCTCCCTTTTCTAAGTGGTGTTATTCCTATGTCTTTAGTCAAGCTACTATGGAATAAAATAAGGTAGCCATTTCATATTAAGAAAGGGACTATTAGCCTTCTTTATATATATAGTCCAGTAGTTTTCATTTGGTTGGTTGGCAAAAAAAAATGCTCAATGACATTTTCCTGGAAGCTGAGAATTATATCAGATACAATTTGTTTGTTTTTCTGTTACTTTTGTAAAGATTTAGGTGGGTTCAGACTTGACACCAGGCTTGATAGCTAATTGTCACAAAGCAGTTTAATGTATCTGTATGAATAAAGGTAGACGTTCAGATGCCTTGAAGAAAACCTGCCTCCTCAAAAGAAGATAAGTCATTCAGAGAGGAAGTTATCCTGAATTGAACTAAAACTTTCTGACAACACCGTCTTGTTTAAAGTAACAGAAGTGCAATGTGCTTAAAAAATATTCCCTAGAGTAGAGGCCTGGCTTACTAAGAAAGGTGACAGCTTTGCCAAAAATGTTTTGCTCTGTGGCATCACCAAAGGGAAAAAGAAATGAGGCATGATTAATTCCTGTTTCTACTTGGTTTGAAGTGGTTTACATGATTTTTGAGTGTACCTGTGTTTTCATTTAGTGATGGGATGACTTCCATACATTTCAGGTAGGAAATACCTGGCTTCCCATTCTGAAAAAGAACATTATTCATTGATTGGACTGCAGTGAAACAAATCTGGTTCTGAATAGTGACCATCTTGAATGGTATTTAGTAAGATAGCTCACATGTCCAGCATTGCTAATCACAGCTGAGGGAACACATTTGTTTAGGCTTTACAGAGTTACCTTTTTTTTTTTTTAATCTTTACATTTTTTTCTATACTGATAGAAATATGAAGTGGACATTTTCTTAAGCCGAAGCCAAAAATAACTAATTACATTTTTATATATAGCAGCTGGAAGCTGACCCATAGAGTTTGCCCTTGAGTCAGTGAAGACAGCTCAGCCTGTCTGCCTCCCCTGCTGACAGAGGAGATGGCACATGAGCTGCCAAAGACATTGGTGTAGGGGGCAAGGCAAGGATCTGCTGATGCTCCAGCCCAGGCTTGGCAGAACTGAGCATTCCTAGATGGGAGTTACTGGGGCAGCCTGGTGAGCCTGGGCCACCCAACACTGGGAGAATGGATAGAAATGGATCGGCAGGTAAAAGCCTGCTTACACAGAGCCAGCACAGCAGCTCACAAATTTTTGCTTTACTGGTTTTTTTTTATTATTTTCTTCTTTTAAATATGAATTCCCTTATGTTACAGCAGGTTTCTGAAAGAAACCAAACAAGGATGAAAACAGAAATTCTGCTGATTTTGATTCTCCAGAATTTGTAACATTGGAGGACTATACTTCTTTGTATTTCTTTATAAAAAGTATTTATAAGGGAGATTTTTATTCCACCACAAAGAAGTTATAGCTGTGAATAAAACCAAAATTTTTCTTCTTTTTAGCATGTAACGATAGTTACTTTTCTCTTAGTTATGTTTATTGGGTCACCTGCGGCTGCTGCCTCCCACCTGCATGTGCTGCTTTAGACCTCATCTCAGTTATTTAACTGCAAAAACTCAGAAACAGTCTTTGAGAAGTGTGTTTTCTAAGCCACTTTCTACATGGTTTGCTTCTCCCCAGCTGTCCTGTAGTGATCTTGCTGGGACTTAGCAAGTTGAAGGGAAGAGTAGAGAACCAGACAGCTCTTCTCCATGTTTCAGAAAGCAGGCTCCAATCACGCAGCTCTGTGTGCATTGGGTCTTATGGACTCAAATATGAGCATCATGGCTGTTTCCTTGTAATACAGACATTTCATATGAGTTTTTCTTAGTGTGGGAGTTAGGGTGATTTGAAAGAGCACAAATTTGATGTGACTGGTATTGGTATTCAGGTTGTATGTATAAACTGCACTATACTGTACTTTTTGTAAACTAATGTAAGTAGACAAGAAGATTGTACAACGTGTAGATCTGCCAACTGTAAGAAAAAACTTTTCATAAACTGAGAATATATCAATTTTTCTTTTTTTTTTTTTAAATAACCCCAAAACACCAAAGTTAGAGCAATCATTTTGGAACAGTCCATATTTACCACTGCTCATTAGATCAGCAAGATAACATGCATTTTAATTCCCATTCACTTAACTAACTTCATGGAAGTGGCTAGTGATGGTTACTTTGTGTTCCCAGTCATTTGTAAGTGCAAAAGAAATTGCTTATTGTTGGGGGGGAGGGGAGAAGACAGGGACATGGACAGATTACCTTATTGCATAAACACTGCCCACACTTCTTCCATTTCCTTGTAGCATAATAATGCATTTAAATCTGCATTATGTTGAGTCCCACTTTAACTGGCACCAACATTGTTTCACAGGGAAAAAAAAGTTTTTGATTGTGAGATAAGTATTGCATATGTGTTAGTTATACACAGATTTTTGCAATGCCCAATGGCTCACTGTTTCTATGGTGACTTCATAGATATCCATTTCTATCATGTATTTAAATTGGTTTTGATTTGTACATATTCCATTTAGTCTTTTCATCTTTATATAAATTGAAATTATGGAATACATAATAGATCAAGATGCTTAATTTTTAAGAACTTATATTTGTAAAAATTTCTCTATTGTGAATAAAGTCTTTTAATATATCTGTTCAACTGGTTATAGTTTTTCTTACATGTGTTGGAGAAGTAACTACAGGATTCTGCTGCATATTCTGGTTTAGCTGCTGTACTCACAAATTTTTGTCAGTACTCTGTGTACTTGTTAAGATGCTGTTCTTAATTAATGTCAGTGTATAGAATTTCTACCACTGAAATAAGTTTCTAGGAATTTTTGTCAACAAAATTCAGCATATTAAATGTATTTTGGTAGAAAGTGAGCCTGCTAATGAAAAGAGAGAAGCTGGGAATTGGGAGGTGGCAGGCAATAAGCACAGTGAAGGTCGGTCACTACAATTCATGCTCTGCACAATACAAGTGGGCAAAGCTGAATGCCATTTAGGAGCAAACAGCTCAGTGGAGATGACAAGGCTGTCACAGTGTCCAGTGTTACATGACCATGTAATGAAATCCTGTCGTTAGCCCATGCTCCAGAGGAGAGGGAAACAGTTGTCATAGGAACTGTAACTATATTTTGTTTCAGAAGGACATTAAGATTTCCAATCTAAATATTGAAATAACAGCTACACCTCCTGGATAACCTTGTTTTCTCTGTTTAGTAGAAAGCCTCCTCCCAAGACGATACTGAAATAAACTGCTGTGGTTTTACAGAACAGTCTCAGTAGTATCAATTTCTGTCAAAGGACTTATTCATTAGACCTGCTTAAATAATTTTTGAGGGTAACTCTGACATTTTGTCAGCAGTTGGGGTTGTGCAGCTGCACAGTGCAGTCCTTGGGGCAGTCAGCAGACAGTGCCCTCCTGCACTGGCTCCAGGACTAGACAAACTGCTACATTCAAGGCAAACTTGAACTAATGCAAACCTTCCTGCAGACTGTGATGCAGAAGAGATGTAAATGCAAGCCTGGGTTAGAATTTCAACCAATTCAGTCTCCTTAATTGGATACTTGGTGTGGTTTGTTTTCTGCAGGGAAAAAGGGGACTAGGACTGAGTTGACAATTAGTCAAGACAAACAGGATTTACCCCATTTGCATTGCCCTATGGCCTTGCTCTATCACTAGAGGAACTCAGCGCTCACATGACAGCATCTGCTATGGAAACAGCCCTTCATCTGATCCGCCTTAATCTTGGGATTAGTCTGTCCTGGTTGATCTCAAATGCAGGAGGAGAGATTATACATCAAAAAGCAAACTGCCAAACCCAGGAAATGGTCACTGAGACTCAGAGTTCCACTCTGCATACTGCAAGAAGAGATAAACCATGAGGTTTTGCTCTCTCCTGGGTTTATGCATTCATACATGCACAGAGCAGTGGATGGAACAAGTCCCACATCTGCAGAATCCAGCTAGAGCCCAGCAGGCTGTTAGTATTCAGCATTATTCAAAACCCTCATGTCTCAGGTATCTGCTCCTCTATCTGCACCAGCTCTCACTCACCTTGTAAACTCACCATAATAAACCCTCCCACTGGGAGCCCCTCTAAAACTTTCACACTCTCTTCAAACTCAGTGCACATTTTGTGGCCAAGATGTGGAAGGTTGTTTGCCTTCTACCATTCCCATACTGACATTTTACAGGCCCCCTCTCATTATTAATATTTTATCCCTTCATTCCAATTGTGTGTTGCTTTCACATCATCAAAGTAGTAGAGAGCTATTATTAGTCTTGAGCACCTCCAGTTAAAGAAAAACCACCAGTTGGCAGTGTGGTTTTAATGTACTGTAACATTCTTTTCCAAAAAAAATATTATTGTCCACGTCTTACTTTAATCCCAAACCTCAACATTTGTCACTGAAATAGAAAAAGTGAGAGAACATGCAAACTCTGTTTGTGTTTATATATTTACATATCTAAGCAAACCTTAACAACTATCCACTTCTGCCATAGGATTTGATAGACTGTAATATAGTTCTCAGTATCTAATTCTCACCTTTTTGTGTTCCAAAGCAAAAAATGAGGAGGCAACAGGGTCACACTGAAGTATATGAATATTTTCCCTTAGAGCATTAATTGGCTGGTCACAGTTGCAATTTGCTTGGGCAATCTTCCATCTTTATGTGCAGGGTATCACCAAAATGGGCTAACAGAGAAAAATTTCTTGCATCAATGAACATTTTTCTTTGTAAAAATAACTTCTATAGCAAGAAAACCAGCTCCATTTTAAGTCAGTGGCAAAATTGTTCACTTTAGCGAAGTCAATTTTTCACTCAGAGAAAATGATTTCATAGAATTTTACATGGAGACTTATGGAGTGGATACAGCTTAAGGAAGGCTTGAGGAAAAGGCAGCAGACATGCTACGTTTCTCTTTTCCTTTTATTTTTTAATATCCTACAGATTATCTGTTTCTGAAGTATGGTTTAGACAATAAACACCATGTCTGAATTTATTCTCACTAAACAAACTCTCCATCTTCTTATCAGAGCTGTTTTCCCCAGTGACAACAAATCAGTGACTCTGATTCAACTGATGCCTGGCTTCTTTAATTAAAGTGTGCATATCCTGACATGAATAGCTTCAACAATATTTGAAGCTTTCTTTATCATTCTAAAATGTTTTAATATATTACATATATATCAGTCTGTTTCCAACACTGGCTTCCAATACACACAAAGCCAAATCTCCAGCTTTCATAATTTGCATACAAAATCCTGCAGCCTCTTTCCATTTCTCAGCAAAAATTTTGCAGCCAGACACAGTAGCGAGTTCCCATTTTGTGGGACTCCATTAATTTTATGAAATATTCTGATGACTACTTACAAGCATGACATGAATATTATATGTTAAAATAGAGGCACACTTGTCAAACAAGAGACCATTTTGAGATGCATTATTAATAACAACCATTTATACTCTATAGTGCCATAAAGGCAAAACAAGTTATGTAGACACATTCTCTTCCTGAAAATTTTTACACTAAAGGTAAATCTAAGTCACTGGGCAATTATTCAAACATGAAAAGAGCATAGAGAGACCAGCGGTGAAAAGAGTAGGGCAAAATGGGTCACTGAAGGCATTGGGTTGAAAGGAAGATGGTGAAGAGACAATGACATAACTTATAAACAGGAACTGCTACACCAGGCAAGATGATCCATGAGAACAGTAAGGTATTTCAGAATGGAGGAAGAAAGGGAATCAGGGATAATGGGCATGTTTCACAAACTGGGCACTTCAAAAGAATCATCTTCAGACAGGCCAAGAATTGAAAAACGGCACTTCCTTTCAAGGACTGAGGCTCACAGAACAGACATGCTACAGAGGGAAGCTGTAGTGTGCCTGTTCTGCATCTGCAGGGGCACCAACTTTGAAAACCATACATTGAAATCAGTCACTGGAAACATTTACTACAGCCAGAAGTAAAAAAATTAAAAAACCATTCCCCAGGTATTGCCCTGCACTGCAGGATGGCCTCCTGTCCTCTCACAACTCCAAAATTCCCCTGCCTCATCATGGTGTATTTATGTATCTCTATGCTTCCCCATGGCACAGGAGGCTGCAGGATGGCTGAACATCTGCCTGCCCATGGGCAGCAGTGAATTAATTCCTTGTTTTGCTTTGCTTGTGTGCCCAGCTTTTGCTTTCCCTATTAAAGGGTCTTTATCTCAACCCACAAGTTTTCTGGCTTTCACTCTTCAATTCTCTCCTTGATCCTGCTGGTGGGGGAATGAGGGAGCGGCTGCCTGGGGTAAACCACAACACCAGGAAAAGTTGCAATTACTTGTGCATAGCTTTCCTTTCCTGGCTTATTAACACTCTGTCCTTAGCTTCTACACTTCACATTCACTTGAACCCCTCACTGGATTTACCCTTTTGCTGGGAGGTAGGAATCTAAAGGCATTCTTCAAGTAAATCACCTAGAGATGCACACAGACCTTTAAAGGTTAGGAGAGATGGAGATTTCCCTGAACTCACACAGCTCTTCCCTGCCTACCCAGACCTCAAGCATTTGTACATCTTCCTAAATTTGAATCAGCTTTTTTAAAATCCTGGTGGCAAATCCCAGCCCAGGCTGCAAAGCACAAGGATTAGCACTCAGGCTCGAGCGATCACTGGGGACTTCAGCAAGTCCCAGGCTGAAGCTGTTTGTAGTGTTTAGCCAAGAGCCCCAAATTGCTGTAAACAACAGTATTCACAGATCTGCAGCATGATGAGCCCATTAAAAGCCCAGAAGTAGCATGTGGGGTAGTACTGACACAGCAACCTCTTAGGAATAATTTAGGGGAATGTTATAAAGAGGCACAAAGTATCTTACTGTCTCCAGTTACCAGCCATAATGTGTAAATAATTCATTAGGAAAGGGCAGCCTGCACATCATCACCACTCAGAGGAACCAGAAAGCCCACAAAAATGAAAAGAGAAACATAATCATTATATTAATTACTGATAATGTAAGGTTTAGCAACTCCATTTCATATTATAATAGCCCAGCTTCAAAAGGACTGATGCAAACACTTCTTAGGAAACAAAACACCAGCAGAAATAAGCCAGTCTCCTTGCTTAGCTTTCTTAAGAGCCTAAAAATGCTGAAAGTCACCAGGTTAGGCAAAAATAGACATTTTGTGGGGTTTAATCCATTCACACCGATAAACAAACATTACCCACACTGCAGAACCAGTGCACTTTCACTAGTCCCATAGATTTTTATAAAGCACCTACTTGAACTTTTGAAAGCCAGAGGCTGTCTCAGAGCCAATCCAGAACTCCTCTCTTGCTCCACCTCCAAAAATAAAACCCACACCACCACTCCTGTCTTTCTTCTCCACAGTGGCAGAACAAGGTGCTCCTCCAAAATTAGCTGTGCAACATCTTCAGCTCTTGTCATGCCTTTTTTTTTTCTAACATTTTCCTTGCCCAAGTCTTTCATTTCAGGCCATCTCCAGACTTTGAGAGGGAGGTGCTGTTCAGCCCACACCACAGAGCAGAGCCCTGACCATCCTTTTACTCAGGGACTTTCACAACATTTTCACTAGTAACAAGGGGAAATTTTTTCTTGCCTGTTTTACTCAATCTCCTTTTTGCTTTGTATTTTCAATAAGGAAGCCATGGAAGGAAGTTCCCAGGCACATTTCATTTGTGCCTTCAGTCCAGCTTACTTGTCCAACGAGGTAGGTACCTTAGAAGATAATGTACTTCATCCGAGTCTCATAATGCCTGCTCTCACAGGCCCTAATCTTTTTATCTTATTATTTTATAACTTTAAAACCAAAGGATATTTGCTTTTTCTTTCAGGATTACTTTTCACATCTTTCCTGGGGACAGAGTGAAGACTGAAATGCACTTATGGAGCAAATCTATCATCCACAGGAGAAGGAGAGGAGGAAATGCTCTTATTCAAACATGGCAATAGAGCAGCACCACACCAGAGTCCTATTTTCTGGTGCCTCACTTGGGGAGAACAAACCCCTCTACAAACTAGCCAAGAATTAGATCTGTATTTACAGGAGGCAGCATGTACACCAGGCACACTAAATGACTCACCCGAGGTTACAGAGCCAGGCAGTCAAACCCCCTCAGCATAGCTGCCAATTCTCAACTCCACTCAGCTTTCCAGCTGCTAAACAATAATCTTTTTCCCCTCCCCATGTAAGACATGAGCCAATTTTACTTTTATGAGACTAAATTACCTCTATTCATCTCCTGTCACGGTAAATGAGTTACCAGTGAACTCTCTCATTTTTCAAAATTTTATTCACAAATGTCTTTATAATTCCGTTTACCTGTACATGAAGAGATACACGCTGTTTATACAAGCATAAATCAGGTATGATTTACTTTGCATTAAGTTGCTGTTTCTTCTACTGCTGGAGAAGAGACAAGTGTAAGTAGTAAAAGCAAGCAAAAAATTTTTAAAAATTAGTGGTGGAGAGATAATGGCTAATATGCCTTAAATGGGAAAAGGTTTCAGGAGTCAGACTCAAAGAGACCTCACCATGAAGCAACAAGCACAGCACACATCTCTCAACAAGTGGGAGCTGACTCAGGACACCTCCTGCATCCTTTCTTTGCATTCCCTGTGAGGGAAGGAGGAAAAGGCACTCACCATACAGATTGCTCCATCAGCAGTAGGGTGCAATCAGGAGTCTGTAACACAAGAGTGTAAGAATATTTATAAATAAATAGGTGCAAAGATATACTCAAAAGGGTACTGGGAGATACTGGTCTTCATCTTTCACTATGCATAACGAGACAGGGCAGCAGGTAAGTGGTCATGGCCTGACAACACTCCTGGAAAAACATTAGACTTCTAACCATAATCCATTTCTAAATAGTGATTTAATAGTCTGGCCATTTTGGTTTGTACCTCTCTAAAGGCTTTCTAACCTCTCAGGTTGATTTCAGACAATTTTTTATCCAGAGATAAAGTACTCCAGTTCCAGTAATAATTGCACACAGTAAAAATACATCATCAAGAAAAAAGAGAGGGGATTTATGACAGCTTTTGATCCCATCAGATGTGGTGGTGGTAAATCAGCTGGGAATATGGAGCCACTCATTTTAGGAAAAATAGGAACCACACAGTCAGATTTCAGTAACTCATGGCTGCACTGCTGGCTGCTCTCAGCAAGAGGGACATCAAGGAGGAATGGGGAGGCAGGGGCATTTGGAGGCAGCAGGGAGGGAACTTAGCAGGTTGTGCTGTGCAAGGTCAGGTCTGTAAGGAAGAACCTTCAAGGAAAACTCTGCTTTAAGCCAAAGAGAACAAGGAGATCCTTAGCATCTACACCTGCAACCAAGTTATTTTTCCCCTGTGAGAAGGCCCAAAATGTGCCAGGTCCTTCTCCCAGCCTGAGGAGACTCCCTCCATTGACAGTTTATAATTTAACAAAATGAAATCTTAATTACCAAATAAGCATTTCTTATGCCTATGAGATTTTTGTTGTTGTTGTTGTTTACCCAGTCTTGTGACCTTTTTCTGGCTGTTTTTTACCTTTTTTGATAACTTGGAAACTATAGTCACATCAGCATTTCTGTAGCCAAAAGTTTAAAAAAATCCTCATAAGAGCCCTGTAAAGAAGATAAATACTTAACAACTTTTTCTCCTTCACTAAACAGAAACAAGCAAAGCCCTGGGACTTGTTTGGCTTTGAGTTTCATTTAAGGGCAGGTAAGAAAGGAAGAAAAGGATCTTTTACTAAAAAGTAAGTCTACTACAGTTCAATGGATTTAGAATTCCCAAGTTTTTAATTAAAACCTGGATCAAAGTAACAATGAGTGCCAGTTGGAAAGCCTGCATTCATCTGAAAACAGAAACTAGTAAGTCCAGAGCTTTCCAAACCCATCACATTCAGCAGCCCCACAAGGGATGGAGAGGAACAGCACAGACCTGCTCAGCCAGCTGGGCTGTAAAGTGGCTTTTATTTCCCTGTGCGAGAGAGCAGGAAAGGTGTTGAGCAGACAGATGATGAAAAGATGGGGGGAGGAGGGCAGAACATCAGAGAAAACAAATTCATAACAATAATTTAATTTAGAACATAAAATTAATCCAACAAAATAGAGGAACAGATGCGAAGGGATTTGAAACTCCTTCTTGGATCATATCCCCTTAACTTTACTATACTCACAATCTGAATGTGATCTTACTTATTCATAATATTGAAACCATATTAATTAAGCAATAAAATACTCCAGACAGCTTATTGTTAGGATTATTTACATACTGTGTGTGTTAAAGGGGGAGGAGGAGAAATTAGTGGCTCCATCCTGAGAGGTGAGTAAATGCTAGAGGAAACAATTCCAGGCTTTTTATAGCACGAAGGATTCCTCTTTGCTGTTGGAACACTTGCCACAGAGAGTTTTTCAAAGGACTGTGCTAATTAAGATATGTACTCATACAAGCAAATATTTGGCTGTCTCAGTGCTGTTGTTATCTCCCCTGTGAAGCCAAGAAAACCTAGGAAAACAGAGGAATAAGGAGAATTGAAACATTTTCCCTCTCCGACCATAAGGAGACTAAGCCAGGCATCTGCACTAATCACAAAGTGATTAGTACAGTGAGGACAAACAGATACAAATCTAGATGAGCCCTCTGGCGAGCCTGCCAAGGACCATGCTGCCTTCCCAAGCAGATGTGGCACTCTTCACACTGCCATGTAACTGATGTGCCACCTTGGGCAGCAAACTACAGATCCTGAGGACATTGAGTTTGCCTCCAAGGTAGCAAATAGAGGTCACATCACTGACTCGCTCAGCTGGGCAGGCCTGCCCATTATTACAGAGCTGTGGTGTGCAGGACACGGATGAATTTTGTCTATACAAACAAACTTGGCAAACAGAAATAAGGAGCAGGAAAGAGAGGAGGGAGATCATCAACAGATACTTGCCTGACTACTTAGGGTAACAGAGGCAATATTAAAGCCATTTTCTGTCTCCACATAAAGAGCTCTCTTTACAACCCTTGCACTACCTTCAAGTTTAGCAGAGATGATTCCACAATCTCTTCCAGAAGGAAAGAAATGAGCTCTGCTTCCATTGAAGTTTGGCTTCACATTTAAGAGACACCTCAGATCTTCCAGGTACTTAACAAACACGAGTCAGGCCCTCATGCCTGTGTAATTTACTGAGGCAGCTGCATCTGTGCTCCAGGTGCTTTCACTATTTCCTAATTGCTTTCCTTTGGAGAAGGATGAACCATTACCACCTGAGCTTTTCTTCATAGTTTTAGACTTCCTGATCCTGTGTGGCAGCCAGTCCCTGCAGAGCAGTAAGGAACTGATGCCTGAGAGAGGAAGCTGGAACCTAAAGTCTCTCACAGCCAGGGCTTAGTGTCCATGACCAGCATGAGCAGAATGATGCTTGAGAGGGCAGATGATAGATAAAAGCAGCTTGTATGAGGAAGACACAGTCATGTTGGGAGCCTTTCACATATAATATGGTAGTTAAGAGCATAGACTTCATGACTGCTGTGGACAAACTTACTTTCTCTGTTGTAAAGTTTATACACATCTTTGCTCTTGGAAGACAATACTGTTTTATTGATTTCCCTGCAGAGACTACTTGGAGGAAGGAGACTTCAAAGCATTGGTAAAAAAAAAAAATTCAGCTAGCAGGGTGACAATATGGTAGGGTACTGCAGCTACTCTGTCTAACCTTGGATACAGCTGCTCAAAAAGATCTTCCTTCCCTGAATCACTTTCAAGGATGTTGTTTTTCTCCCCCAGCCAAAATATTTATATTGAAAACTATATTCTACCTTGAAATTTGTTCTGGTTTGGCCAAATTTAGAAATATATCCTCTGATAAGCATCTTGTCTATACGTACAGTCGTAGAGGGAAGTCTGATAGATTGCTGTACTGAAACCCACAAAGCCTATGTTCAGTCAGTCACAAAAAGAGACAACACTGAGAAACGAGTAGAAGAATTTCCATCAGAGCAGGAGATTACTGATCTAACCCAGTTACCTGGGAGGCCCACGTCTGAAATGCTATTTTAAATTGTGTCATTACACAGTAAGGAATTAGAATTATTCATCATGTCTAACCTAACCTCATTACAGCTTCCACTGGGAATAATTATTTCAAAACATTTCTTGCTCTTCAGAACCTAAGGGCACAGTTATTGAGTCTTCCTGAACTTGGCTCAATGACTTCTCTAAATTCTAGGGAGCTGCTCTGTCTCCCAGCAGAAACTGAACCTACCGAGGAACTAATCTTATTTGCAGCAAAGGAATACAGACAGCTGCTGGATACATTCATCTACCTGCCTGGCCATCATCATCACATCACACCCTGTGGCTGTGTCCCTCACATCCCTTTCCATCCCAAAAATGCATTTCCCCGGGGATGGAGGGTCCCAACTTTCAAGTCAGGACAATGTTACTGCTACCAAACAGTTCCAAAGCAAACCTGCCCAAAATCAGGGGCTTCCCTACTTTGTGCAGCCCTTGCCTGCAGAAATGGAAGGGCAATGAAATGTGTATCATCATATATAATTTGCAACTTGTGTATATTTTGGAGAAACTCCTCCCACACTCCGGATCCAGCTTCTGGCAGACAAAGCTTTTCTAAAACAAAGCTTGTAGGCAGGACAGTATAGACAATACTTTATTTGCAGTAAATGGGTCATTGTAAATATTTCTTTCAACATCCTGTCTGATTTGTGAGGATCAGAGTGTACTTATTAAGAAATGTGAGGTCAGCAAAAAAACTGCATAAATTTCTGGCAATAATGTTAGCACAGCTGCCCGAGATTATAAAACTGCTGTTTAAAGGTGCAATTAGAAATTAACTCAGTAGTATTTCAGGTTCTTTTCACAAAAATAAAGAACTGTCCCAATGAAAATGTGTGCTGTGACTTCTATCAATCAGGTCTTGACTTGCCTAATACCATTTTCTCTTTTATATATAAATTAGCCTGTTCAGATCTGACCTTTGTCCTTTCAAGGATTTTTAATGTCTTTTAAAATAGATCTAGAGAGCTGACATCCAAAAAGACTTGAGGTGGAAGATGTTCTCCTCTGGTGTTTTAAAGTCAGATGTTCTATCTGCTGAAAAAAGGCGCATTATATCTTCAGCTCAGGAATATTCTTTTGCATTGTTCTGATCTAAAATTATGACCAGTACAAAATAGGTATAAACATTGGTCCTGTTTCCCAGTAAGCTACTTAAGACTTCTGGAGACAATTCAGAATTTAAATAGCCTCTCCTGAAATTAGCAGACATAAAATTATTTCATCTGCACAAATAAACAGATTGTGATGCATTTCCTGATTAGCCAAAAGAGCCCAGCAAGACAAGATTAAGTAAACTAACAGATGTAAAATCAAGACATAATACCTTATCTAAGTGAAATGTTGAAGTGCTAAACAAAATGAATGAGGACAAAGGCATTTTTAAAAGTGGCCCGGTGTTTGTCTGTATGCTTCTTCATTTTCAAAGAAGCTCCTAATATAGCACAAGCCATAAATAAATTATATTTTGCTTTCATAGGGTTCCAGTAACCATCATTTGGTAGTTAGGTTTGTTATCTCAGATTTACAGGGATTTCAAGCTACAACATTAATGTATTACACAGGTCGAAATCTCTTCACTACTTTGTAACAGTATGAATAAGCACAATACAAGCACTAAAAAAAATACAGTCACACCACTAATTTTCAACAATACAAAACTTTTGTGTTTGAGCTTTGACCAGTGTGCCCCAGAAACTTTGGTCTGCTGTTTGAAAATTGACCTCTCATTCAAAACATGTGAGACAAAGACTATTCCTGTTAATGAAGGAAATGGGCAAGGCTTCCTTTCAATGCTCTGCTAACTTCTTTTAAGAAAAGATAATTTTTGACATTCATTCAGGAAACCTTTTATTAAGAACTCTGAATGATCCTTCAGTAATCCTACTTGTTGTTTTCATCAAAGAACAAAGAGGGTTCAAGAATAATGTTTTCAATAGATGCATATTCTTATTTATATATATTTATATCAACAGCCCAGCACCTTCATCTCACTTAATTGGGAATGTGCAAGAGGAATGAAGACTGTATCAGTTTTTCAGTGAGGTACATAGATCTGGCTTAAAGAGGCTTAGGGGCTGGTGGGTTTGGAGTTGGTTTAGCCCTGCACTCAACACTGTAAAATTCCAACCTGGTCCAGCAGCACATTAGGCACTTTGTTATCTCAGTTTTTCCAATGATAGAAGACTCAAAATGAAGATTTTTAGGGCTCTTGGAAGCATGCCTCCTTCTACAAATGTGGTTCATTCCTCACTGCTATGATTTGTACCAAAATTCTTCACTCTGCCCCCAAGCTAGATCTGGTTATAGCCTCAGTAGTATGGTTTCTTGCTTTTCTTCCTTACACTAAGAAATGGCCTTTTAGTTGCTGTCAGGACAATCAGCAAGAGCGTCAGTTAGGGCATTTAGTAAGTTAAAGATCAGTGGGTGATCGCTGAGGCAAGGTTTTCCCTGCATGCACACACTAGACAGACAACTTGTGGCTCTAAACTTCATCATATAAGCTTAAATCAAACACTAAGATACAGCTTAAAACACACCAGAACACACTGAGAAAACAGAAGTTACTTTTGCCCTGTTGTGAAGCAAAACAAAAAAATATGTACATTTAATTAGAAGCAATTGTGTGTGAAATGTTTTACACCCACTCAGCACTGCCACAGCCTCCACAGCGTGTGTGGGTGAGCTCTGACAGGGCTGTGCTGCCACCCTCTGTCCTCAGCCCTCCTAAGTATCAGCAATTCATATTGGAGTGATACTGACTTCGCTTCAACCTGGGAATCTGGGAAGGTTAAAATCTACATCATACAAGCAGCTCATGAGTTATCAGAGAATAAGAGAGAGCTTGTTTCATTTCCCAAGCATATTAAGGCTCGCTGAGCATTCTGTGCTATCCATAACACTGTGGTTACAGAGCCATTTGGGAGGCCTGTGGTAAAAAGTCCTAGCTCAGAGGAAGAGCCTTGATGAAACAGCTTGTGAGTACCTGCAGCTGCACTCAGCATGTCAAAAAAGGAGCAAAACCCAAAGTTGACCCCACACTCCTAAGGACCCAACCAATTCTGCTCTGGTGATTTTGTTTAGGTCTTTAAGGTCACCAGGTCTGCTTTATTAGTCCATATTTACTCTGTGATAGCCTTTAGAAACAAATAAACGTAGGCATTGTTACATTCATGTGTTTCCTGGATATCAGGGTGTGTTCATCCAGTATAACTCATGTTTGAAACAACTGGAGAAAGGCGCTTTCCCTTGCACGTCCCAAAATGTCCCAAAGGACCGCCGCTTTGCAAGGCTTGTCACTGCAAAGAGAAGCTTAGGCTCTCCCCTGCCACACTGACTGGCACTGACTGGCCCTGGGTATTTTCTATGAAATTGAGAGATAGGCTATTTTGTCCACAGGATCGTCTCCCAGGCTGGACTTTTTGAAGGATTTCAACTGCACGTTTGTCACTTTGTAAGGGAGGGTGGAGCTCTTAATGTAGATGGAGAAGTGCAAAACAACACAGATCCTAAACCATAAAGGAATGGGGAAATATCTTAACCAAGAGGAATGGCAAAGCCACTTCCACTTTCCTGCCTAGAGAGTGCCTGGCTTCGACCCTTCAACTCAATGTCAAATAACTCTTCCAGTTCCATGTTTAAGCAGATTTCTTCAAGAAATCAAGAACCTTGACAAGAAATACCAAATTAATAAACTCTGAGTAGTAACTAGGCCAGATACACACCTTTCTAGCCTAGCTATATAACAGCAAGAAAAAGAGCCCTGTGGCTGGTGGCATGGGAGACCCAAGCAGAATACAAACAGCCTGATAGCATCCTCGGTCTGTTAAACTCACTTTTCCATAAGAACTGCCAAAGTTGCTTTTGAGGATTCTGTCTGCTCTGAAAGGAGTGCATAAAGCTGATCATTAAGCTGAAAAGAAATGCCAATAGGACTTTATCTTCTGTGTTCTTTTTCCACAGGAAGGGGAAAATACAGACCGTAACCTACAACAATGAGCTGGAGTCCAGAGAAAGCTGACTATTTCTTAAAAGGTCATCAAGCATTAATATTGTTCTACCACAGAGCAGCAAGCTTACATGGAGATGATTTTACATGATGTTAGCAGTGCCTCAGTACTTTGTAAAGCCTAACTTTAGGCACACTTGAAACATCTAGGCAGAGCTTCGCAAACTACAGGGAAGAGGGGGAAAGTGAGACCTTCAGGGTGGAACAAAGTCATTCCAGGGTATGTAGTTATTTCTAGATGGCTTTGCAGTATCCTGCTTGCCCTTCAGTGTTTTGCTGTTATTGCTCATTTTTAGATTGTCTCCCCCACAGCACTATTATGCCTTGCAAAGTTTGGAAGTCATAAGTGCCCTTTTGCACTCATTAGGTTCTCAGCAGAAAGTGGCTGTAAGTGTGAAAATAAGTCATGGTGTCAAAGTGTCTGGCAAGAAAACAAAGCAGAAATTGTGGAAAGAATTCAAGGAAAACACAAGGGAGTGTGTCAGCCTCTCCCTCCCAGGGCAGGGGAGACGTCATAAATTGGCCAGGGGTCACTACACAATTGCTGAAGCCAGTCTCCCATCAGCAGGCTGCTGAGCTCTGTTTGAGTGGGAAGTGGAAGGGAAGGACAGAAAAGCAGACATTCCCCTTTCACAGCTACAGCTCCCAGTCACACCAAACAGAATGACAAAACCACTGTTATCTTAAATTTAGGAAGGTCACTTTTGCCGGTGCTTGTGGCTTTATCACAAGCTGTAAGAGCCATACCAAGCAGTGGACAGGTGTGTGCACACATGCACACACCCACATATAGGTAAAGGTGAGATCTAAAGACATTCCAGCTATGTATGGACTTGTGAGGTTAAAGACACGTTGTAAAAACTGTAAGAGGTGTGACTCCACTTTGAGACCTTAAAATCACAGTCCTTAGAAAGCCCCATGAGATGTGAGTAATGCATGTGTTCACTTGCATCCCCACTAGTACATAAAATTTTCTGCAGAAGGGAGTCAACATTTTCACTTACAGCAATGACAGCCTCTCTCCTAGAGGAAAATAAAAAGCCTTGTATAAAAATACCCTGTATTCATTGACCCTAAGAAAGAAGAAAACATTGCTTTTCTCCTCCTGTTGCTCAACAGCAGCTTCAAAATAGCTCTTAGAAGACAAAAAAGAAGACAAAAACTTTCCTGTCTTCTGACACAGAACAGCTCCTTCGGTTTTTCTCCTTGCAGATATATTGGTTTTCCAAATCAAACCACAAAGTACAACACCAGCATGAAGATAGTGCCCTGATTTTATACTCCTTCCTCTCTGTCTCTCAACACAAACCTGAGGCTCCACTGGTCTTACCAGTTATCTGCAACTACTATCTCAATGCCCTTTCTCTATCATGCTTATTATCTAATTCTTTCCAGTTCAGCTTTCCTCCTTCTCAGCACCAAAATCCCTCCTGAAATTACAGACGGCATCTTCCTTACTGAAGTTTGTATTGGTCTGGTTTAATTTATTTTACCTTGTCTCAATTTGTTTGTTCAATCACATCCTTATTCATAAATGTGCGCAGACGTGGTCATGACAGTTGAGTACATTGCTCCCTGTGGGTCAAAAATCTGTTCTCAACCTTCAATCTTCCATGAACATATTGAAAAAAGGAAACAAAAGTTCACACATCCATGCAAAATTATTTGTACTTTGAGCTTCGACAACATCTGCAGCAGTGAGGCCTCCATCTTCATCATATTTTGTGTGAAAGACTACTGTCTCCTCTGCTCTAAAGCTACTGCCTGAGTTTTATGGTGTGTCTCTTTTCTTACTCCTGTGAGAGGGACAAAAAGGCACATGAGTAGCAGTTCACTACAGGAGATATGTACGCCACCCACAGATGCTGAAATAAAAAGGATGTTGGTCTTTCCCACCAACTTTGGCGCAAGAACTCTTTAATCCCCATTATTTAAAGGGCTAACCAAGCACCCCAATTGCTCAAATATAGTAAGGTGAGTCTCCCCCCCTCCCAATCTGCCACCCCATTGTTTACCATTGTTAGGAGGCAATCTGCCAGTGGCTGTAGCTTCTAAGGCCGGACTTTAATTTTTTTCCATCAGTCAAAGTCAGCTGGCAGGGAAGGTGACAGCCTGACAGCCTCCTGTTAGTACTAAGGCACTGCCTAATGCTCCTGCTATCAGAGGTAATTTTACAGAGAAGTCTAGAGATAATTTTTCAATTTGCTGTCTAGTAAATCAATTGCAGCTCAGTAATCAAGACAATGGCTGTAAAATGAAATGTGTGCAGTCTGTAAGTGGAGTGAAGGTTTCACGCTGCAAATCTGAATCAGAGCAGAGTAATAGTATTTTCCCTTAAGCCTATGGAAACCCCAGAAGGGCCTCTGAATGTGAATGGGTAGAAGCAAATTACAGCTGCTGATACTCTTAAAGATTCTTCTTTCTGATGAAACTCCCAGTGAAATTAGTGTAGACAGGCTTCAGAAAGAGAGTGAGTTGTGGAAAGGCATAGTTGAGATCAGGCCCTTCTAATAGAAGAGCTGAAGGAAAATTTAGGGCTGTTGTAAATTGGGCAACAATTCGCAGACATCACTGTTGCTCTTCTCTTAAAAGATCTTTGATTCAAACACAGCATCCTAAAGGTAGCTATGTCATTGCCATGTCAGTAATTCTTAGGCGAATAGTTTGGAACAAGGTTCTGTCTGGATTTTTGGAAGGAGAAGAACTAGGAGAAATACAGCAGAAAAAGAAATAAAATCTAAGTACCTGATGCTGTGACCCTAAAGTGTAACAAATACTTCGTGCGAAGTCTTCTGCGGTAGAAAGGGATTTCAATTATAAGCAAAGCAAGTCCTTCCTGTTTCCTGTGCTTCACAAGAAACTGGGTTTCCTCTAAGACTGTCAAACTTCTAAGAGATCATTTGCAAGGCCCCAAAGTTTCACTGACAAAAAGAAGGTTTCAATTTTACACAAAACTAGAAGGAAGGTTCTACACACTGCATTTCTAGAGATACAGAGTCCCCTTGTATGCCATATTTTCAATTCATTAATCATTTTTATTTCTAAGTTTACATTCAAAAGGTTTACAACCAAAAATTTGAGGATGTCATAGCAAATTTCCTTTACTCTGAATTACATGAGTAGGCTGGAAAATTACATGTCTTTCTAAAGTAGAGAGATGAAGAAAAATAAAAAAGGAATAGATAACCAATTTCCATACTAATCTCAAGGTGCAGGTAACTGAAAAGAGTTATGCCAGTGAATATAACTTCTCCTAGAGGCAAAGGCCAGCCCATATAGAAGAGAAAAAAAAGGAAAAAATCGACATATTTTTTCACAGTTTACACTTATGTTCCTCAGGGTTGGATAGAGCAACTCCTCACTAAAAAGGGAACAAAATTCCAACAGGCTATACTATGTTCATATGTTCAAAAGGTTTTACCTAAAGGAACTTTAAATCCTGCGCAGTTAAAACATGCCAGAAAAGGAACAGCAGCAGAAACAAGCTAGTTTGTCGCCTGCTTAGAAGTTGGCATCAGTGTATCTTGTATGGACCCTATAACAGATGGTCTCTGTCTCAAACAAGTTATAGTCTGCTCAGGGAAGAGGGAAGACAGAAAAGTAACAATATTAGAGAAATCCCAACAGAAAAAAAATTAATTTGCCCACAGTAACTCAGGAAGGCTACAGCCAAGTGAAAAATTCTCTGACCAGTGCTTTACCCACAAGCCTATCCTTCTTTCTAGATCCAAAAGGAGGTTAAATATCAAAAGAGGGCTTAAATATTTTCTGCTGCTGAAATGAAGCCAAAGAGCTATCTGTGATTTCTTGTGGAATAGTGTAAAAATTAGCAAACCAGGATGGATGAAGGTAATACTACAGTTTATATATGCCTTATTTTGCCCATGAAAATTTGGAAAAAAAAAAAAAAAGAAATTAGGTGTTTCACAGCTTTGGACAGATGCACCATTTTTAGAGGCAATAATTTAAATTCATTGTCAGAATAAGCATACTTTCACTTTAGCCTGGTAATTTATATGTCTGGGAAAACTGCTTTTGCATAGCAAGCACTGCCTACTTTGTTATGGAATACTTAATAGAACTGGCACTGCAGTCTGCTAAAGTCCAGTTCATGAACACACAAGATCCAGAAAGATAGTTTGGAGACTCTTCTAGTTTTATTAGGACATTGATTTATAGGACAGCTTTTAAAAATCAGATCTCTATTCTAAGAGACAAATTAAGAACACTCAATCTGCAGTCACCTATTGGATTTCTGGAGCTATCTCAGTACTGGATATTCACATCAGATACATAAACCAGGAAAAAAAAGTGTGCATCCAGTTTAAACATTTTGATGTGTTTGTCAACCATTTGTAAACAAGCATGTGGCCAGATATGCCTCTATTTCTGTAAGTTCCATGCCCAAATATACGTCTCTGGCAAGTTATCAATGGCAAAATGTTTCACCAAATTAAGGAAAGCTTTCAAGGCCCACAAAGTCCGTTTCATGCATCTCCCAAGACCTCTGTTTTCTCACAGTCATCGCCTGCTCCATGACAAGTGCCACTTCAGGGACTTTTATGAGAGAGTAGACATGGCAGACTCAAGCTGGGAATAATAAGAAGCACCTAAAATGCTCCCAACCACTAAAACACAGCAAGGCTATATGGCATTGCAATTTAGACCAGAGCATCAGACACGGTTTAACCACAGCCAGCAGCAACTCAGCCCCACACAGCCACTCACTCCCAGTGGGTGGGGGACAGAGTTGGCAGAGTAAAAGTGAGAAAACTCCTGGGCTGAGATAAAGGCTGTTTAATTGTTAAAGCAAAAGCCTCAAACACAATCAAAGCCAGAGAAGGAATTCATTCACCACTTCCCGTGGGCAGGCAGTTGTTCAGCCATCCCCAGGAAAGGATGCCTCCATCACACTAACGGTGATGTGGGAAGACAAATGCCATCCCTGTGAACAACCCCTCTTCCTCTTTCTTTCCCCGGCTTTATGTGCTGAATACAATGCCCTACAGTATGGAAAAATCCCTTAAGTTTGTCAGGGCCAACTGTCCTGGCTGTGTCCCCTCCCAACTCCTTGTGCACCTCCAACCTATTTGCTGACAGTGTGAGAGGCAGAAAAGGCCTTGACACTGTGCAACCACTGCTCAGCAGCAACTAAAACATCCCTGAATTATCAACACTGTTTCCAGCACAAATCCAAAACACAGCACCAGGCCAGCTACTATGAAGAAAATTAACTCTATCCCACCGAAACCCAGCACAGACATCATGAGTCAGTGTGGGTTTTCTAGTATTTCAGTATTTTCTCTCAAAGCCAGCCTAACCTATGTTTGCTCACATATAACACTAAAAAAACCTGAGGTCAGAGCTTCTCTCTTCAGTGGAGATACAAACCTTAGTCTCTTACATCACAGGGGAAGTCTCCCTGTTCCTTCAGTATAATTCTCTCATTTTCTAACTTCATATGGACTGAGCAATATATCTGCTTCTGTTGTCCAGCATTTCTGACATGTTGGATGCGACAAAAAAAAACCCAAAACAAGTAACCAAAAAAAAAGGGGGGGGGGAGCAGGAAGGGAAGAAAGAGAGTCACTTTATTTATAAAAATCCATAAATCCTGAAGACAGAGGACAGAGCAGTCATCTGGTGCGAGATTTCACAGTATTTAGAAAATTCCTCTGGCAGATTTTCTATACCACTGAGTAAAGATGTGACCATTGCCCAATTCACTGCAATGAATGCAGTTTGCTTCTGCCATGCTCTGAGAGAGACAAGCCAGCCTTCTTTCCAAGAGAGTGTGCAACTGTGAGTTACATGTGGAAGTAGGTGCCTATTTGTCTTAATTAGGTACCTATTTATCCTTGGCATTTCTAGATACCTTGCTTCTCTGACTCCACCGGTGCCCCACAATAGCTTTCTTAAGCACCATGCATCACCTGAAAGGCCTAGGAACCTAGGTCCAAGTCAAATATTCCCTTTTTTTTTTTTTTTTTTTTTTTGCCAGTAGGTCACCAATGCAACAGCAGCTCATAAACATGTTGGATTATTTCAGGCAATCTTATTAGCTTATCAACAACAATCTGACAGTTTACTAAGGGGGATTTTTTTTTAACTCCTGGAAAATAATTGAAACCAGGTGAGTTAGAAAACTAAGCTGGAACACCACACATAGAAGATCCTGTTAAAAATTAATCCATGTGAGGCACAGTGACTGACCTGTGCAGTATTCATGCAGCAGTTCTAGACTTTTAGGTAGATTACATTTCACCCTGGAGGAGTTATTAACATTTTATCAGACCACGTGTCAAGTTCTAAGAGAAAAATGAAAATAAAATGGTTTTTTCTCCAGCAGGTCAGAAAGTATCACCACTTCTTCACTCTATATTTTAAACAGAACTTCAAGCTGCTCCACATTTAAAAAAACAATTCATGTTATTTCCCATTTTGCCTGATTAAGGCAAGAACGTCTATAACAAGAATTTTCAGGCACTTTTGCAACTTCCATGCAGTAAGTTAATAGTCTTCACACTGAAGGCCAAGTTCTCTTCTCTGCCAAGATCTCTTTCAGGCAATAATTTGGACTTTAGGGACATTAATAGACTCTCTGCTTTCTGCAGAATTTCCACAGATCACTGAAGATTATCTCCCTCACTGACAGAACAGCAGGAGCAAGTTTCATGATTAAAACTGAAAGATTCCATTTCAATGCAAGAGAAATTATAGCAAACAGTGTCTCAGAATATAGATATGTTATTGTCAAAGAGATCTCCTAAGAGAAAGACTGCACAAATTCTAAGAAATATTTTCATCTTTCTTTTTAGTTTTTTAAAGAGAGAGAAATTCAAGATTAAAGTCATTCAGCACTGCCCTCCTCACCCCCAGAAGAGGACAAGACCACAAAACAAAGCATAACACTGAATAAATTGGACAAGTTCCTAGGCAGCAGCACCCACAAAACCTCCTTTAGCAGGTTTCGAAGTTAGGGTGATTATTTAGGAGATAGGATAGATGAGAAATCACAGCAACACAGAGTCACAGCTTTGCATATGGAATGCTCAAGGAGGGTACATGGGGCAAGAAGGGAAACCTTCTCCCTTGGTACCCATATTATTCCAAGAACTGTTTACTTGGAGTATTTGATGCCTGTAGGAAAGGCAGTAGCCATTAACAATCATTTCTCAATAGATAAGACAGAAAACTTCCACCAGTGCCACACCAGAAGTGGGATTTGCCATAACCAGTGGCATTCACAGTATGCTTGCTTATACAAATAACTCACGGGTCTTTCCATAGGCCTCCTGTATCAAGCTTTCTGTCCTACACTGAATCACAGAATAGGGAACTTTAAACTGATCAATACAATCGTGGCCTAAAAATCCAGTAATTTCAGCTTCATCCTTCATCTTAGCCTTGAGGCAATTTGTCAGAGTTAGATGCAGGAACATGAATAAATTATAAATCCTTGTTTCACACAAGTGCCCTAATCACTAGTGTAGCAGGATGTCTGTAAGTAAAGACGCAGTCCATTATTCCTGGTCAAGTCACTCAGCATAAAATAAGTGCAAATCAAGATTAAATGAGCCAGAAGAAGAGCATAAAAGACTGCAACTCTACATTGACTGTAAGCTACAGTTCCAGTCTAGTGGGGGAAAGGATTCATTCTCTTCACCTTCTCCATTAATCGTTTAATTTCAATACAGAAAATCTTCAAAGCAAAGACCAGAACTTAGAGCATCACCTTGCAAGTGAGTGACCTTCTCATCACTACACACATTAGACAACAGTTGAAAGAGTTTGTTGTTTTGGTCAGCTTCAGCTTGTCTCCTATTTCCTAGAAGAGATGATGGCTGCCCCTACACAGAAAACTAAATAATGCCAGAGCCTATTCTCTATGATAATAGCTGTTTCAGACCAGCCACAGCTAGAGCAAAAGATTACAGCCAAAAATTGTAAACCCATACATTTCTAGCTGAACCTGTTTATATTACAGCCCTTTAGTCACAGACTGTTGAATAAATCTCAGACTAAGTGAACTGAGCCACACTTAGACTTCCCCAAAATCTGAGGAAGCGAGGGTGTCTCTCTGAAGCTCATGACTCAACAGGAGGGACCACGAATGGATTATACTAAAATCCACGTAAGAGACAATAGAGCTGTTATTGAGATACGCCATTGGCAATACTTGAATAGTGTATTATCTACAAATCTAATCTTAATCATCCTCATAATCACTGTGTCCTACTTCTTGTGCCTGGCCAAGAGCCTTTTCTCAGCTACTCTGCTACTGCTGGTATAGGCACAATTTATGATTCCCGTTCACTCATTTCTCTGCCAGTCATATACACAGCAATACAGGGCAGTGTAGCAGACACAACCTTTGGAGCTGCTGGAAGAGTGAATTTTAGGAAGGTGCTGACATTGCAAAGATTCTTTACTGACTCATTTCTGGTATTCATGTCTTTTTTTGGAGTGATTAGGAGAAATACACCTGGTTTGTCTACTATCATCAATGTAATTACTTAGTTTTGCTTTGCAACTCTTGGCACTTTTTTTTTCCTGGTCAGTTAGCTGTTCTGAGCCTACTGATACAAGAAAAAGATTAAAAGAAAACATTAAATATATAAATGTACTTGTTGGGAAACAAGTGAAGAAGGCAGGGCAGGCTCTGAAAAGAGGATTCCCTGACACCTGTAACTAAATATTTTTAAATCCTCATTACATGAAAGCTCATCAAAGGGGATTCAGGAGCAGTGTCTCAGGTGGCACACTCTCAATCCACATGTTATTTGCTATTTTGCATCACTCCTTACAACTAGGCTTCAACATTGAAAGACAAATGTCTGGGAGAGAAGATTGCTGTGGTGGAATTCACTCTCAGTCCAAGGATCTAGCATGCACACTTTCAACGACAATGATTTCCCCTCTCTGCACTCTTCCACTCTCCTCTGCCCACAAGGAAACAGCTGGCCAAGGATCACAAGAGCAAACCTCTGCATCAATATCCCATAGGGAGCATGAACCTTGCAGCAGTGTGTGTATGTGCTTGTGGTCATCACCAATTCTTACCAACATCAGTGAGGCACATTTGGACTTTCTACAGTGGTGCTATTTAGCTTCGATTTTGAGCCAAAAAAAGAAAAAAAAAAAAAAAGATGAGGAAAACATATTGTCTTTAAAACTTCTGCCTCAGGGAGCCGTTTTCAATTTTCTCAGGTTGTTCACCCCCCTCAATTAGCTATCATAAATTCCCACCACCAATCTTTTAGAAGGAGGAAGGATTTGATTTTGATGAAGATGCAAACAATTTTTAAAAAAAATAAAGTCAGGGAACAGACAAAATGGTTGGATGCTACCTCATCCTTAACCAAAAGAAAGGGAGAGCCTCTTCATAAAACAAAGCAGTCGGCCTCCATGTTATTATAACCTGTTCTGGCACTTCCAAGTACACCCTCTCTGCAAGGTGCCAGCTCACTGCAGTCACTTCCCTATCGATCTGTCTGCCGCATCTCTGGAAAGGTCAAGTAGGATGAGGGCCTTTTCCAGTGCTCTTTCAAATCACTTCATTCCTTTCCAGAAAGGGCGAAAGCTCTCAGGTGACACATTAATTAATTCAGTCTTTTCAGCTGTGAAGATCTGTGACATTTATAATTTATTCCGAAAGAAAAATAAATATAATATAATCCTTTTGAAGACGTCACCACATCCCTCAACAAAACTTCGTCTTACACTGTTTCATTCAGACAACACAGCAAATGTGTCTGAACATACTTGTATTCTATGCTTGCCTCTTTAAAGGTGGCTTCAGTGCTACCACATACAAATAACATGCATTTATACGAAATAAAATAAGTTACAGTACTTCACAAAAGTGTCTGCAAACTCTTAAGCAGAGACGTTGCAAACTAGTACTTTAGGACTACTATTGTAGTCATTTCCAAAAAGCAAGGGTTTTGATTTCTGCTGCTTCAAAAACAGTACAGTTACATGTTTCAGTCAGCCATGGTGTAAGTTCAAGTTTTTTTATATTAAAAAAAAAATGACGTTCAGATAGAAAAGTGAAATTTTCCTTCAGGAAATGTGAAGGCAATCCTTGCAAACAAGAGATGTATATAAGAACATGAGCACTGCAGACCAAGGAAATTTAGAGAAACTTTCTGAGCACTAAATAATTAGAATAATTTCTGATAGATGCTCAGATCTTAGACTAAATGAAAACAAGCCAAATGCAGATTATCTTTTGTTGTGTTCAAAAGTGCTTTTGGCTTTCCTTAGATGCATTCAGCAGGTGTCACTATCCCTCTGGCAGGACAGGACGCTTGTAATGGCTTTAAATGGACAAGGCTGACCGAACTATTAAAACAGATCTAGTTCAGATGCAATCTGTCCTTCAGGCAAAGGGATTCCTGTACACAGTCTGCCGCTGTCGACACCAGCAAGCAGAGCAATACTTCAGGAACCTTACCCCTGGGCCAAGGCTGAACAGAACCATTTACCATGCAGCTCCTCAGAGTGGAGGGCCATGACAGCTGTATGGATGCTGGTACAGGCAGCTCTTGAGTCTAAGTCTCCTTGGTAATAAATATCTCTTACATTTTCAGTGGCTGGGAATGTCCTAGATCCTTTGGAGAAATAACAACCCCTTAATACTAATGACATTTAAGAATCAGAGTGATTTACTGTAGCTTTTCATCAAACTGCTCTGCTAGAAGGACTATGTCCTTTCCAGTCTTATGTTTCAAAGTCATCGACTCTTGTTCTTTGCTGTCCCCACAGCCATATCAAATAATTTATTTTAACAACAGATCAAGCATGAGCCAAGGTCCTATTAGTTCTTCTTGAAAGTTATTTCAGAACTTGGATGCCGTGGTGGTTTGTAACTTTCTTCAATGTTTACTAATCTTATACCAAGCAGTTCTGAGCCCAGCATCTTATCCTGTAGCTTAAACAGGCTTTCTTCTATCATAAAGATGATCACTTTGATGTACTTCAAATTGTTAAAAATTTTGGTTTTCAGTCTAATCTTCCTAAACTAAGTCAAGTCCTTTCAAGAAAAGCTCTCCAGTTCCTAAATGCCTGATTAATTTATTTGGGTTTGAACTCATATTTCTTGATAATGGCCACTGGAAGTGCCTGTCTGTCATCTTAGAACTATATCTGCCTTTCCCATGACTGTATCAGTGCTGGTGGCCTAGTCAGGGGACAATCACGTAATACATCTTCATTTGATCAGTTTCATCCCTTAAAAATTCTTATTGTTCCCAGCTTTTTACATAGCAATGCATAAACTAGGTTCACTGCTATAACTACAGTTTTAGTTTTTTCTGATCTATACACTAATCTTCCCACACAAGGCAGTATTTCCCAAATTTTCCCAGAAAATTTCCTCAAATTTTCTACAGCTGGAATAAGTGAAAACACTTTTAAGAGTCCCAAAAATCCAGGCTTGCAAAAATACACTGATAGCATCTTTTCATTCATAAATTTTACCTTGGAAAAGGATCTTTCAAAGAATTGTAGAATAATTTAATCTAAAAGGATTATCTAGACATCATTTGATCCCACCTCTCACTCAGAGCAGGGTCAGCTTGGATGTTGGACCTGAGGACTCAGGCTCATCTCCAGCAGAATTCTGACCTTCTTCAAGAGTGGAATTTTATCTCCAGACAACTTGATCCAGTGTTTGACACTGCACACTTTGAAAGAAACACTTAATAGCATCTTATTAGAATTTCTCTTGTTGCAGTACGTGTCCTTCACCTACCCCCCTACCACTGTGCACTTCTAGGTGTGGTCTTCCTTCCACCAGTTCCACATTTTTCTATTAATCTGAGTCTTCTCACATAATTATTTACACCCTAGACTTGTATCAAGTGATACAATCAAGTTGAGGACTAATAAAAAACAGCATGTCAGCCTGACACAAGGTACCGTTAGTAAACACATACATCATATTTCATCTTGTTTTCTATTTATGTGCAAGTTCACACATATTCTTACTTCAAAGTCGGTTAAAAAGGTTTCTGTATTTTGGCAGTCAAACAGGCCTGTAGCAATATGGATTACATTTCTTTGATTAGTAGTATATGTACTATTTTCCTATTATTTTAGGATAGCATCAAAGCTTATTAAATCAGATTAACTTCTTTTTCCAAACAGTCTCATAGAAAATTTTGATTTTAGCCTCATTTGACTATGTTCTAACTGTACTTTATTGCATTACTTAACTAAAAACTAAGGCAAATTGCTCTCTCTGTTCTGGTGCCGTGCTAACACCAATTTCTAGCCCATTTCTACTGCACAGTACCAGTACATCACGCCTCCTTCTCTTTATTTACTGTACCTTCAAAGCACACCAGCTACAGCAACTTTTGTCCACCTGTCAGTCCACTTAATAGGCCACATTAGTTATTTACACCTTAGGTTTAATTACTTTTACCTGGTTCAGCTCTTCCCCTTCTTTTTACTCATCAGGTCCTGCCATTATTGCCAAAGATAAAATACCTCTGGATGCCTCAGCTGCAAAGGCTCCACCTTTACATCAGCACCCAGCTCTCAAATAGTGTGTGAATTATCACCAAACCAAGCAAAACCCCACACAGATAAAATAGTGTACCCTCAGAAAAGATAATTACCTCTTCAGCAAGAACAAATTTCATCTACGCATCCTTATTTACTGCTTTCTATTCCTCAGTCATCTCAGTAATTGCCAGCTATTTGGCTTTCTAAAGCTTTTCCCTCAGCTGGCTCTGCCCCATTTACCCTCAGCATCTAGCTCTATCAGCAAAACTAGGGAGTCCCATCAAGTCAGTTGCAAGGTTATTAGTTTATTCATAACACATAACTCCCAAAAGGAAAATAAATCTTTATGAAACCCACTATCACACAACAAACCAGCAAATTTTCTTCACCCAGGAGCAAAGCAGGGGACAGGGGACTAGGAAAAAGGAGGATGCAACATCCTGATCGTGAGCCTGCTGCTGTATGGGGGTACCTGTCAGGCATCCCTACACGTGATCATCACAGCTGGAGCAGGACAATAAACAAAACACCCTGTGCTGATTACACGGCAAAGGTCAGGAATGCTGAGGATGCTCTCCCTGCCAATGCAGAGTGTAACTAGAGAGGTGGACCAAGTGCCCTGCTCTCGCCACGTGGGTGCTCAGTCCAGGCCTGCAGGCATCAACAGTACCCACCACTTCACAGCATTATTCCTGTAATTCTTCTTGACAAACCTCTGCACAATTATGCCCATCAATGTTCCACAGCCAGACTAATGCTTCCAAAGGCTGGTGGACATGGTGACCATGCACTGCAGAGTATTCCATTGCCTGCAGCACATATGCAGGATGTGCACTGGCTCTGAGGGGTGTCAGACTAGGTGAGCACATGCTGCAGAGCTACATGCCCAAGAAATGCTGCCAGTTATCTCATCACACGGTCAGAGCTGCTGTTCCAGAGACGTGCCAGTTCCCAAGAGGCCTGGGCTACAGGTAGAGTCTTCAGACTTCATGTGGACACAGTTTCTAGTGACTTTCTATCAGCTTTCTGGCCCCTGAAAACATGGCACTGCAAAACTAAATTGGTACATTTTGGTTCTCTTGCTTTTTGAACTCCCCTTGCTCCTTAGCTCAGTGACAAAGCCTGTTTATATTCCCAAGGACATTAAACCAAGTGCCTTGACTCTCAATACAAAAGTCTCACCATTACTTATGTTACAGGATTTCACAGTTGCCTTTAAGTTCCAACATTCTCCAATACTGTTCCCAACTCCTACTTCTAACTGTTTACTCAAACTTATGTTCTCTCCCCAGACCACTGGGACAATTTTAAGAGCTCATGCTACATTTCCCTCCTAATCTTCCAAGTTAGATGATGCTTAAGAACTTTTTTTTGTTGTTTTTATTTCCCTCCCCTCCTCCCTTCTTTACCTTGGGTAAGTGTTGGAGGAATGGGAGCAACCTCACCACTTTCTGAAACGAGCTGGTAATATTTCATTCCTTAGTTCTCTCCCTTGCCATGTACATTGTCAACTGCACCTGATCACAAAAGAAGTAAAGGAGAGTTTTGCTTGATTTATGTGAAATAAGAGTTACTGACCTCTTCTTAAGGCAGGAATTCTTCCCCATTCAACAATCAGAACACATGGCCAAAACTTAAAGCTTAAATCTAAGTGCAGCTGAAGTTCTAAAACACATATACTGAGCTTATGGCAGATACCACATCTTGAACCAAGTTACAAATTAAACCTTTATGGTCTCTCAGAAGGTTTGTAAATTAAACTTTGTATTACAGAACTAGACAAAACAACATCAGTTTTAGTCACTAAGAAGTGCGATACAGAATGAAAGGTACTGCCTCCTGGGATTTTTTTTATTGATAGGTTGTTGCAGAGCACTCTGAAGTATACCAGTAATTTAAGAAATAGGCAAGCTAAAGTTGCTTTCATTATTTGTTGTGGTTATACTCTTCACTAATGCAAGCTGGCAAAAATGTTTTGCACCATTCCTTTTTCAAGATACAGTCTGAATGCATTACAATATAAAATTTAATTTATTAGCATAGTTTTACAGAAGATAATTTTTATATATATGAATTCTGAATGTCCTCATCAATAGACAAATTATGTACTCTGTAGTAAGGGCTTTTAAGGGACACTAAGTCAAAATCCTTAAAACATTTTCATCAACAAAATCATCAACCTTGTAATACATTTGTCACCCTGGTATTACTGACTTTCCAGTGAAAAAATTAATACCTAAATTTAAACACTGAAAAGAAGATAAGTGACGTGCTCAAAATCCAACAGTAGATAATAATAATAATAATAGATAGCCCAGACCTGATCCCATGATTCCCAGATGCTGAATAAGAAACCTGAGCACTTCTGCACATCTGAGGATTATGAAATCTTCCCATGAGCAGGAAGTGGAGAAAATAAATACAAACAAGATGAAGTCCATTTCCCTAGTGAACAGAAACACTCCCAGATCCCTTAAAATGCCTTACTTACAAAGCCTCAACCATACAGACAATTTGTTGAAACTGGATTGGCAGTGGTTACAATTTCTGACCCAGATGTCAGCACAGAAATGGTTTTTTATTATGTGAACTTTAGGATTGCCCTGTTAAGCATTCTTTTGGAAAAGATACGCTGGCAAAATTTAAGCACTCATTTCATCTACTCACCATCTGCATAAGTAACAATATCCATTTGTCAGAAGAGATTAAGACATTGCTTTTTTTGTGACTGCAAAAACAAGCTGGCAGCTCTCTCAATGATTTAACTATAGTAATTTGAGGTACTTCATGCTGTTCAGTGTTATATTGTACTTTATTATATTTGTTGATACTTTAAGTACTGCAAATTGGACAAAAGAACATAAACTATAATATGCAGAAGGCAAACTATCATTTGAATCATCATTCATATCTCAGTTTGAGTTAAGTGTTTATGAAACACTTAAAATCTAGGGCTAGATCTTCTGTTTCTACAAATCCATGCTGCTCCATTGGCTTCAAGGAGATACAGTGATTTATGGTCCTTGAGGATCAGGTATAATACTTCTTAATTTTGCTATGGTTTGTAGAAATAGGAAAATCAGAAGAGATAGTCTTATTACATCCTTATGAGTAAAGAGATTTTTAGTTGGTAAATGTGCTGTAATAGAGGAGTTAGAACTAATACCTGTGAAATGGGATGCAGTTCCTTTAGTGGAGTGCAGGAAGGACTTTTAAACATTATAGAAATTAATACTTTGCTTTCTTATGCAGAGAGTCAAAAATAATTTCTTACACTAAGACCTCAATAAAGTTGCCTGACTAGATTAATTTGAAAAAAAATACAAAACTGTTCATGACACAACAATTTAATACATCTACTCACTCCCCTTGTGCCAGTTCCGTACTTTTATGCAATTATTTACATGTTTTTTAATTATTTGCAGGATGTGTGAAGAACTGCACGAATTACTCTCCTACTATTTTATATGCATTATTTACCAAATCATTAAATATTTAGAAATATTAAGTCATGTTAGGGTGTTTTAGGGTTTTCTTGTTGGTTTGTGGTTTGTTTGTTTGTTTTTTGGGGCATGTTTGCTTAGGTTTTTTAAATTATCTCAAATATTTAAATTGTTTAGGATATTTTGGCGCCTAGAATGATTTCAGTACTGTAGAGGTAAATTTTATTGAAGTTACTTTTCTTATTTTGTTCTACACAGCAAGCTTTAATGCCTTTCTCTTCTATACGACAACCCCCCATATATCTCAATGAGAGACTCCAATACAGTAGTGTGGGAAGAGATACCTTACATCAGCAGCTGTCTTTCTTTTAGAGATGAAACAAGGAGATAGTCCAGTGCAGAAGATGCAGATGGTCAACTCTCACTCCCAAACCAGTCAAGTTCTGTGTTAAGGCTGAAAGGTTTCTGAAAAGTTCTCTCTCAAAGTTTAAACAGTGGGATTGTGTCTTGAGTGTGTACAGACTAGAAACTGAACAAATTGACCAAAAGGAGAGCTGAAGAGATGACTACCAGAGTTTACTCTCTATCCAGATTGTCAGTGAACTTTACAGCCAGAAGGAGTTAAATAAATTTAACTTCTCCTTCCTTCTGCTGGAGTAGGAACTCAGTAGTCAAAACAGAATGATAGTTCATCCTTGTATGTTTTGTTGCTTGCAGAGATTTTGAAGTCTTTGAAGACAGGGAAGATTCACTAATGTAAACTGGTATTAATATTAGATTTCAACTGCAGATGGCAGCAAACTCTCAAATATATCTCTAGCCTCACGCTGGTAATCTTTGATCCATATGCAAAGAAGAAAAAAACATTTTCTAGCATATTAGAAATGAAACTATTTTAAAAGAAGAGCACATTTGCTAAATTAGAAGGTGACACAGCTCACAGAAACATGCAGAATTTTTTAGAAACATCCAAATGTCAGAGGATGATGAGAGGTGACAGCTCTCCCAGCGAAGGTGCCAATCACTTGCGTAAAGTCACAGAAAATACGACAGAGAGCATGGGCTGTAGATTCTCCCTGCCTTCTGCCAGGCCCTCTAGCAGTCCCTGCAGCTCTGCAGTCAGCAGCAGAAGGAAGAAAGTCTGGTAGAACAGGACACTTATGTGTCCTTGCCTCATTATTTAATTCAAAACAATTGGGGGGCATCTACTGAGGACACTGTTACTGAGATAAATAATAATCAAAATGGAGCCAGCAAAATTTCTGGCCAGAAGACTGGCCTCAACATCTGCACACTAGGAGCAGACCAAAGGAGACAGTCCACATCTGGCTTCACAGGGGAAACAGATGGTGTGGCAGAGTGCATGGATCACAAGGAGGGATGGGCTTGTACAGAAATCACTGAGCTGGTGAGGTGCTACATGTACCACTGGCAGGACCCTTGGAACAGAGCACGAGGATGATCTAAATGTGTCTAAACCCAGCAGCTCAGTGGGTACATTAGTGAAAAGGTGTTCTTGAAGAACAAGGAGAAGTTTCACCCCAGGATACAGCCTAAATTGTGCTTTCCTAGACTAATATGAGTGAATAGATGAAATTGGTTCATGGCCTTGGGCTATGAGGACATGCTTGTCTCATCATTTCAACATCTGCCTTTTTGTTTCTGTACTTTTCTGAGACAACTTATGGTAGTAGAGATGCAACATTCAGTCCATCACTGAAACCAAGGAGCAGTGAGACAATGTAGCTGTAAACACTAATCAAATCAGGTCTCATATTTTAACCCAGGAGGGAAATTTAAGACTCATTTTTGTTATCCTCTCATACAGGGGGAGCCCTGAGTTCATCTATCACTGAAAGGCAGGCCAACAACTTCTATTTGTCCATGCTGTTGAATATAGGTTTTTTTCATATTCAGACAGGCCTATACAGATCTAAAACATATATTCACTCTCTCCTAAACCATTAGGTACTAGTTAAAGGTAACTAGTAACAAAGTTAATTGTTGTAGGTTATTTGATCACATTTCTTTATTTTTTTCCATTCCCTTTTACCTCAGCTCCTTCTTTTCCCTCTTACATGCACACCTATAATTTTCCCCAGCACAATGAGTATTTCTATTTAAACTTCCTTTAGGTTTATTGTCTTTTATTTCTTGATGGCCAAAAGATCTCAGGAGCCTTAGTGTGCCTTACCCATGATGCAAAGCATCATCAAAATGCAATTTGTGCATTGAAAATCCAGTTTGATTTCAGAAATCATTTAACAGAGCTTTAAACCCATCATCTGAGAAACAGGCCTATGGGCTGATTCTCAGCACTTATGCATGGTTTCTTTGCAGCTTCCTCAGCACCAAATACATCCTGTTAAGTATAAGAAGATAACAGGTGGAAAAAAATATTGAAGTCAATCTCAGAATTGCTGCTGAAGTTAGTGCAGCGAGGATTTCATACTAAATCTGAAACCCAGTGACTCTCTGAAAATTGGTGCAACAGCCTATTTTTCTCTTCCCAAGTGAAAAGAAAGCATGCTGGTAGAAACTCAGGAGGACTTTAGGGTTGCTGCTTCCCAAATAAGCTTTCTGCTTTTAATCCATTTTTTCTTGCTATCTTGCCTCAGCATAACTTCTGAGGATAGAGTCCATCAGGAACCGAGACTTGGGAGCTCTGTCTGACCATGTCAGTGCTGCTTCTGTAACAGGACGAGGATGAAAGACAAGAGCAGCCACATCTTTTGGGTGGCTACTGAGAGTGATGGGAAGAACAATTCAAGAAGGTTTCCTTTGGAAATATCAGGGTCCTGTGGGAACCCATAGGCTATAGTGGACCTGAGGTCTTCCTCCACTCCTGCCCATGGGCCCAGAAGCCCCATTTCAGCCTGGCGTGGGGGCTGGCAATCCCTGCCTGGGTGTTGTGGAAGCAGTGCCAATCTCCCACCTCTGTCTCTGGCCCTGCCACCTGGATGCCCATGGACACATTTCTTCCTGGATGGCCTCTGTGGTCATATGCTGCAGCTCATTTCCAGTCTCCGGCCCTGTCTCTTGGGGTGAACTTTGGACCCTTCATCACAGCCTTGTCTCAGGTCCTGCCCCCAGCCCATTCTTCTTTAGCTCCTAACAGGAGCTCTTGGACTGGCCCTGGTTCTTCACTTTCCATCTCAGGGGCTGTCACTGAACCCTGTTAAATCCCCCAGCTCTGCCTACAGTGGTCAAACACGCCTACCCATGAGGGCACGGCTAGCACTGGGGTAACCCTCATTACCCAGCTCACCTTCCCATAGGGAGCAAGCAGCTCTCACTGAGCCTAGAAAAGAAAAAAGCCAGGAAAAGTATTTATATTTGATTATGAAGAGCTTCCATATGAGCTCTCCAAAGAAAGGCAGGGAGGCCTCACTCCTCCCATTAGAGTTGTGGCAGTGCTGTAGGAAGGATTCATAGAGAGTAGATAATGAGAAATAAGAAGCTCTGAAGTTTCATTAGCATCTTTGCAGGTAGTGTAGACTTCTGTCATCGCTGTGTGATATGGCACATTCAAGGAAAAACCCAATCTGCATCTTGAACATCTTTAAGGTTCATTTGGGGAAATCTGATTTTATTTCCATCTGCATGAAGTTGAACAAATTGATAGAATTACAAAAGGGACAACTCTTTTTACTCACTGGACAGTACTGTGAGACTGCAGTTTCTTGAAGATCATTAACAATACTGTCTCTACAGTGAACTTGCACTATCTTGTTTTACATCCTATAATAATCCTGCAAGTTACAGACTTGAGCTTTTTCAGTAAACACCAGGGCTCTGGTAAGGAATGAAAAGCACAACTTTTGTCAAACCTTCCCACTGAATGCTGACAATCTTCAAATATGTACCTTTCCCTCAGTATATAAGGGCAACATTTTTTTTTTTTTTTAATCCCTTTTCTGGTATGTTTTTTAGCACCAGTGACCTTTTTAGTTCCTCTAAATACTGCCTTCCAACTGCTAGGCACCAGTGTATGTGGCTTTTTGGGTGCAGGACTCTTCCAGAGGCGATTCATTAGGCTGATGTGCTTCACATTTTGAAAAGCAACTCTAAAATGTATTCTGCTTAGAATACCTTTCCCTAAACTGAATAAGGTGAGCAGATGCAATGCAAACGCACATCACAACATTCCCTGGGAAAACTAAACAAAACCAGAATAAAATCTATATTAAAACTGAGTAGAGCTGATGCAAGGTTTTTTGCTGCCCTAGGCAGATAAAAATTGCTGTCCTCTTTCCTTATCAGTACTCGCTCTCTTTCAAAATTTTCCACCCTGCCCTGTGCAGCTGTTACCTCTTTGGGCTCTGACAGATGCCCTCTGGCAAATCTTGCAGGGACATCCAAAGTCTCTGCACTGCACTGTCCCTGTGCCAGGGTATGCTGCTCCAGTAGCAGCAGTGGGAAAGGAGAATGTGTGTCTGTGTTTGTAGTGCCCTGACCAAGAGCCCAAGCGACTAGGACAAACCCAAGCAGTGGGCACCCTAAGTGGAATTAACGATAAAGGGAAAAAATATGCCTCAAAAATCATAATAAATCCGTTAAAGACCTGTTAAAAACTACAGTCTTGTTCTTACTGGGTCAGTCCTCTGTCCCTTTTTGTCTTTGACCCTCGGTCACCTCATTCGCAGCATGCGTGCCCCTGACACGGCGTTGAGAAATGCCAACCTAAAAACGGTGGGAGGAAAGGTATCATGACACACACAGGATACATACAGACCTGTGCCACGGTTGTCACACATAACAGATTATGGGTAGACAAAACAGGTTCCTGCTTACATATTTGCAGATGCAAAAATGCAATTACTTTTTTTCTGGGTCGACACAGACTTCTGAGAAAATTTCCTTGAAAACAAAACAACTGGTTCCTTTTGAAGCCCCCAGGCTCTTCATCAGAGCCTCATTACACCACCAATTAATGGGTTTAAGCACAGGTATCCCTGGCTGTGAAGAGCAGCAGAAGGGCAGCACACACCTTCCCCAGGGAATATGTTTTGAAAAAAGATAAAGTCTGATACTCCCACATTTGTAATTTCAGTGTTATTTATATTCTGAATACAGTCTGTGAGACTGGGTAGCTTATAAGGCAATTGCAGGTATTATTTCACTGTATTTCCTGTAAAAATTACTGTATTTTTATTTCATTATTCTTACTGTGTCTTGTAATTTTTTCAGAGTAACTCTATGGAAATTATAACTATGAATTTATAAATAAAACAGCCTCAGGGGAAGTTGTGGTTTAGTATGTATGAGCCAGTAAATACAAAGAAAATATTTTCTCTTAAAATTCAGTATATCTTACATGCTTTTCCAACAAAATGCTTAGATCCCTTAGAAACACATAAACATATCAGATTCACTCCCCAACATTATTTCATGCCAGATATACACATTTTCCCTTTTCATTTCTTTCTGTTTTGGGCTTATTTACAGTTAACTTACTGTATATGCAATTTATTCATGTATGTTTAGCATAAGCATGTTTATGCATATCCATTGGCACTTTTTAAAAGGAAGCCTTACAGTACCTGGAAGCCACACTGCTCACAAGACAGATTTTTTAGAAAAAAGTGCCTTGTTTGTAGCTGTCAGCACTTGTATGTTCAAGGGTGCGCCTAATTTTTTTGCCTACAGACAGTGAGTCAGAAACACAGCCAGGCCTGCAGTCTGCAGGAAGGTACACAGGTCACAGAACACTTTCCCTCCCAGGACAACAAAACCTCCCCTCTTCCTGTCACGTTGCTCGGGGGATGACAGCATTAATGTCCCAGAGACTGGGGTGAGAGCTTGGAAAGGCAGGAACACACTGGGAGGTATTGCTGTGAATGGCGACTTGTGTTGTATTTTTTTCATTAGAAAGTATGGCCTCCACAGCAAGAACTCTGTGACTAGACTTCACCAAAAAGCTACATATTGAAGTAGTACCCTACTGTCATATGCAAGGAATATATTTTGAATATTTTTTAACATCCATTGCCTAAAATTTAAAAGCACTAAAAAGTCCATTTTAGCTTCTACATTAAAATGCAGTTTTAGAAGATACAGCTGCATGGCATTTGTAAAATAATGCAGCTACGCATTTGCTATAACTGTAAGCATACTTGAGGCATTTTATACTGATTACTTAATCCTGTATACCTATACTGACTTCACTGCATTAATGGTCCAGTGTACTTCTTGTTACTTAGCTGTATTACTCCCAATTTCATTCCTCAAGATTATGTTTAAATAACATTAACACAGCCTAAGTACCACATATTCATTTTGGGTTAGCTATACAACACTCCTTAGGTAAAAAAGCAAGAGGTTAGGCAGTGAACTGTGAAACTAACTTGCACAAATAGGTGACCTATATTTGCCAGAAGATTTTCATTCCTACTTCTTTTTCTACATATAATTTTAACATACCTGGTACTTTCCACCTATGGGACTTCCATGAGCACTCCATAGGAAAAGTCCCACATAATATCACCAGACATTATACTTTCTGTGTCAGATACAGAAAAGATGTGTATGATGTTACTTAATGAAATGTGCATAAATCAAAGGGTGCATGATTATACATACTGACAACAGGAGGTGTTTTTCTTGATATCTGTGTAAACATACAATATATCCTTCCATGTAAAGATGCAAAGGACTTTCTAGTGAAAACTTTTTCCCCTGTTGTCAAAGGCAACTCTGAGGTGTAGGTCTGTACACTTCAAACTTACACACATGAACTCAGGCTGGCTGGAACTACCTGCTGCTTGCAGGAATTGGATTCACCCCAACACAGCTGACAAGTGAGCACAGTGTCAGGCACACCTCCTTATTCTGCCCAGAGGCAGCCCCCAAGCAAGGCACAAGCTGGTGGTCAGGCAGCTGTGTGGAGAGATGGAGGCACAACTCACTTTATCCTCAGCCATGTCAGCTGGATATAGAACACAGAAGAAGTCCACGTTGATATAGGTAGACATTAAAATATATAATTCTATCATTCTGGAGCTTCGTTTTGAAGTTCTTTCTCTCAATTCCTCAGATTTTTAATTTGCTTTGCAGAAGTCACTAGGTACTTCCCGAAGTTCCCAGAAACTTCTTCCAAGCCTCCTAACCCCTGTGATTTATAGCTCTGTTTGTTTCTCCATTCTTTCTCTAAGCATCTGAATTCCAAATGCTTGAACAAGTCTCTTTTTTGAAACTGTGTGCTTCATTAGTTTGATGAACAGATAAAACTGCATAAGTAACACATTATTTTTGAAGTTTTATACTATTACCAAATAGAAACTAATGTTCCCTTTAACTAGAAAATACATTTGTTAAGGTTATTTCATGCCGCATTTTATTTGCAGTTTGGGCTTCTTAACTGCATCTATACAGTCTGACATGCTTTTTAACTTTTAGTTTTAAACAAGTTGCAAGTTACTTACAGGCAAAATCATTATGCCTGTGACTGCTTATCTATGTCCATTTGATGGCATTTCAGTCACTCATTAACTCAGAACATTACTGACTCTACTGAATAGTGCAATTGAAGCTTTCAATTTGCTTTTTTATTGTTCAGGCAAAATGTATGCACACACTAACTAAAGCCATTGCCCCTTTTTTTCAGCAGTATGTCAGAAATCAAGTTGAAGCCCTTATCTATTATTGTCTTCTCTCCATGCATCAGATGTACAATTATCAGAAGATACAAATTATGTGCATCAGTGGGCAAGGATGCTATTTTCTATAAGAATGGCTGTAAGTGGGTGGATGGCTTTAGCAATGACTGAACAAACTAAATTGTAGTGTACTACAGCAATGAGCAATCAAAGAACAAATTTTGGAAGCCTTCAATTGTTTGTGCTAAAACTGTGTGGGATGCCTCAGCTCAGAGGGAGATAGAGTCCTTGAATTCATAAAAATTTCCTTTCTCTTCTTTTCACTATCTTGCCACTTCTTTCTGATTTCAGACGGACCTGGTGGTTACTGTTTAGAAACAAGAGGTGCTGGAAAGGATTTTGCTGGAGTAAGCAAGTCATGACTGGACAGGGACTTCGTTTCAGCCCTTATGGCCATCACATTTGGGAAGTGTTATCCATAGCACACAGGCATTTGCAAGATTCCCACTGTAGTGGGATGACCCTGGCTGGATGCCAGGCATGCACCAAAGCCACCCTATCACTCCCCTCCACAGCTGGACAGGGGAGAGAAAATACAACAAAGGGTTCACGTGTTGAGATAAGGATGGAGCGAGATCACTCACTGAATACTGTCATGGGCAAAACAGACTTGAATTAGAGATGTGAATTGAATGTATTACTAACAAAATCAGAGCAGGATAATGAGAAGTAAAATAAGACCTCAAAAACATCTGCGCCCCAACCCTCACTCCTTCCCAGTTCTACCGCCCCCATCAGTCACACAGGGAGACAGGGAATGGGGGTTATGGTCAGCTCCTCACAGGTTGTTACTCCCACTGCCCAGGGTGAGGAGTCCTTCCCCATGGGTCTCCTCCCACAGGAGACAGTTCTCCATGGACTACTCCAATGTGAGTCCATGCCACAGGCACAGTCCTCCACACACTGCTATAACATGGGTCACTCTTCCATGGGGTGCAGTCCTTCAAGGACAGGCTGCTCCACCATGGGTCTCCCATGGGATAACAAGTCCTAATCAGGAAACTAGCTTCAGCATGGGCACCTCTCTCCACAGGTCTGCAAGTCCCTGCCAGAAGCATGGGCCTCCCATGGGAGGTTGGAGGGAGCACTAAGCTTTTGCCATGGCACTAAACAAAGTCTCTCTTGCAGTTTTATTTTAAATCTGGCTGAGAACTTCCATATCCACAAGCATTTTATGAATGTAAGCACTTTGAAAATAAGCACTGAAACCCTAATGTGGGGCTTCATGAAGGAAACCAGTGTCAAGAATAGTGAAAGGCTACTTTTGCTCATAGTAGTCACTGTCATCGATGTTACAGATTAGGCTGTTTCCTAAACTGCTGGCTTCAGGTACAATCCAGTGCTGAAGTCCTGTGGGGACACAATATAATTGTTTTCTAGATGAAGTCAGTTCTGTAACCCAGGGTGCCATCATTTCTTCCATGCAGAATATAAAATATTGTTCATGGGTGTCACGGGAAAAGAGCTCATTGTGGCTAAAAATTTATTCCATTCCCTTCCTTTTGCCTTCCTGATGGCTGTCATATCACTGTTCATCGTCAGGAGAGATGAACCCAAGTGTTATCTCCACCTCTGTGGTACCTGGGTTCAAGATCTGTCTACTTCTGCTCACATAAAAATGATACAAATGTAGAGCAAAGATTGACCTTTCTGGGGCTCTCCCATGTAGTCTTCACTGAGCAATGCCCACTGTATTCTGCTCCAGTCTTCAAAGCCTTGGTGGTCTACATATTAATATATAACTGGTCTAAAATGGGCATAAAATTTCCTAAAATAATTTCTTCTCTTGCCAGTCAAGGAAAGAAATAATTCATTCACCATGGACCAACAATGCTCACTGAGACAGAGGAAAGACAGCCCCAGGTTACTGAAGTGACCTAGTTTCATCCTATATATTCACCACAGAGCAGCAGTAAAAATTCTCTGGCAAGTCATAAGAAAGACTGAAATTTGAAAGTAGTAAATAAGTTTTATAGCAGGAAGAGACAGCCAAATGACACAATTACTTTAAAAAAATATTGTAATATTATCTTGAAAAAGCTTGAGGGGTTTTTATCACTGCAAATATTTGCAGTGGACGCTTTGTTAGTCAACAACAGTTCTTCACATCTCTAAATGAATTAATTCTTGCTTCTATAGGAATTAGGAACATGAGGCTGACAGGGTGTCTCAGCCAAAGTTATCAGAGAGATCCCAGCTACTTTGTGGTGATATTGCTACTATGAATTTCCTGTCCCAAAACCTTACAAAAATAAGGGAGAAAGTTTACATCACGCTGTAAGTGGTTTCGTAGTGTACCAATACAATATTTAATATGTTAGAAAAACATTATTAGTTTTGTTCTGCACTTTTCTGTTGCCAAAAGAGAGCAGAGCAGGTGACTCTTCCAATATCTCTGTTGTGAAGGATTGTTTATGACAGTACTTTCTTGATGAGAAAGATTTTATTTTGGTAACCTTATTTTAGAGGCCTAATTTAATCCTGTGGATTCTGGGCTATCTAGCAATTATACAGGGCTATGAAGCAACAGCTCTACAGAAAGTGGCATCTTGCACCTTACATGATGACTTTATATGAAAGCTTTTCTGCTGTCCTTGTCAGGCTCCACTTTGGTATCATCCTGCACATCTGGGAAGGAAGCACTTCTTTTGGTTGTATAACATTCTTCTGTGTTACACATACAGGATATCTGTCTGAGAAAGAACTCTTCCCATCATCTTTCCACCTCCCACACAGACAAAATTAAAGGAAAAAAGCTTTCCATAAGACTTGATACAATTGAAAACAATCCATCTTTTGATTTTTGCTCTCCTTGTCCTCCAGTTCCTCACACCCTAGCAATGGAATTACCTCAGTTCTTAAATTAAGAGAAGCAAAGTCACAGACAATAGCTGTGTTTTATTAAACTATTATTTTATTAATTTTATTATTTTAAGACTATCATCTGTTGTTTTGGATATCGTCCTTTGCTAGGAAGAGAGAATGTTTATCACTTAGGATGATGAGTCAGCTAGTATGAGATGTAGTAAAGGTTGCAGGATAAATGCTGGAGCAGTATATAACGCTGGTTAACCCAATAGCCACATGCTAAAAGTAGAGTTCAACCAGTCCTAGCAAAAGCAAGGAACTGGAGGGAGGGACATGTCAGATAACCCTTAAATAAAACCAAAACCAAAACCATAAATAATGCAAGCTAGTGCCTGTTCCTAATGCTTTCTTTTGAAGCTAGTCAGAATGGATTTGCAAATGCATTGCTGGAGCTTGTTCAGCCTGCAGATGAGAGGGCTTTGGGGGGATCCAACAGCAATGTGCTAATACCTACAAGGGAGTTATCAAGAAGATGGAGCCTTGTAGTGGTGCATGGCAGAAAGATTTCTGACAGTGGCATAGATGGAAACAAGAGAGGTTCAAACTGGATGTAAGGAAAAACTTTCTCCATGAGGACAGTCAGGCAGTGTAGCAGCAGGCTGCCAGGGGAAGCTGCGCTGCCTCCATCACTGGAGGTTTTCCAGCCCTGAGCAGACAAAGCCTGGCCTCACAGCTGAGCCTTTTAAAGGCAGAAAGTTGGTCCAGAGACCCTCTAAGGTTCCTCCTAACCTGAATTACTCTAGCAATGCTTAGAATTACAAATCTGTCCGGATGTGATTACTTTGTGTTGTAACTACTTAGCCGAAAAATATTTGAAGTAAATTTTCTTTTGGTTTAATAAAGAGATTTTTCGATGATGTGGTATATTGACTTCATGTCTAATATTAAGATTCCACAAGACATTGTAAGAGCTAGCAGAGAATGGATTTGTCATCAGTAACAAACAGTTTGCTCTAACACCTAGCCTTCCATGCGTAACCCTTTCTTTTCCTTGCAAGTAGCGTGGAGAAGTAAAATGCATGACATTAGTTTTGCATATAATAATGCATGAAATTCCTTTCCTTATTAGACACATCTATTGCCTTAGAAGTACAAGGAGTAAGTCATGCTAAAATGGATTAACATAGACATATATCAATTACTTCTGTGATATGTAATCCTGCTTTTTAGCAGTCATTTTACCAGAAAACATTACAAGTATAATTTCTCAAATGATTTGAAATATAACTTTCTGTGCATTTCTTTAAAGCTGATCCATGAATTTTAAGTTTAAATTTGTAGGTTTTGTGTGAAAATATCTTAGTTTTCAAGTGAAGACAGAGGCACTAAATGCTGCAGAGGAGAAAAATGAAAGGAAATACTAATGAAAGAAATATCTTAGAAGTAAATCATGGATGACTGCTTCGTTACCACTGTGGTTTGGTTTTGGTTTTGTTTTTTTAATATATGCATGCAAGACTGAAAAGTAACATTCTGCAGTCCAAAGACACTGCTGTACAGAGTACAGAGGCACTGTTCCTATCTGAAGTGTTTGGGATGTATAGAAAATGTCACAACGAATTTGAAAGGATCCAAAAAAAGAGAGAGATCTTTGATTCATTATATAATAGTGAGGGAGTGATACTTGGTGGACAAGTTATGTAAAATTATTAAGGTGGATTTTTCACTTGTTAGGATGTCAAATCTTGATTACATTAGTATTATGTAATTTCTCGTAATTAGTATTATGTTCTTCTTCTGCACACTTGTCTTGGGATCATAACATGATCCCATGAAACATAACACGAAATTGGTATCAGTAAGAACTTCTAACAGCATTGTAAAACAGTTTTATCTAGGTGATTCAGGTTGAACTGGAGATCTGAAACTGCCTTTGAAAAAGAAGGATGTTCAGTCTCACTAGATGTTCTGATATCGTGCCAAACCAAAAAATAACCGTGTCATCTACATTCTAAATTAGATCTATACTATTAGAATTACTGATTCTTTGAAGTGCTGGGAGTCAGTTAAAGAGGTTTCTCAGTAGTATTCTGTATCATCTCTCTATCAAACTCAATGATGGTAGTTTATTTTGGTCCTTTCCTAGAATGAAATTTTGTTTGGCTTACTCCTCTAGTCCAGGACTAGTATCTGGTGAAGGCAACTTCAGAACTCTGCTCATTGAGGAGGAATAAAATGCAGAAGCTGAAGGAATTCAAATAGAGGTTAGTATTTTTCTCTTCAGCCATGTCAAACCCGTTATATTTTTCATACTTAGCTTCTCAAATATGGAAATACTTGGAGATGCAGAACTAATCTCTCCTGAGTAAAAATGCATCCTTTTTGCATATGGCTTTCTCTTCTCTCTTTTATTTTTATAAAAATTATGTGAGAGAAGAACATGTTTTCAATGGCACATTCCATAAAATATTTAAAGTAATTTAGTATAAATTGGTTTTTAAATTACTTTGTGTTTGGCATAGCATTTGTTTCTTTAGCATGGGTACCTGATACTGAAGAAGACAGAAGTGGGGTATGTAGCACATTATAGAAATTCTAAGATATACACATAGAAGTGAATTTTTATTTATACACAGGTACAGAGGTATAATCACCCATAAACCTTGTTAATAAAAAAGAAATAAATTTAAAACACCTCATAAATGAAAGCATTGATAACCTACTGATGGCATAATATGTAAAAACAAAAAGTCCCTCATATTTTCATAAGAAAAGCCATTGAAAATAGTCATCTTAATATTCTTTTTAGTGTATGTTCATTGATATTTTTTTCCTAAATAGTACTATCTGACAAAGGTAAGCAAGTTCTCTCAGGTGCAGTTTGGAATTATATTTTTCTTTCTCCAAGGGGAGGTCTAGCATGGAAGAAAATACCATCATGCACTCCCATTGAAATGAATTTTTCTTTTTCCCACCACAGAGGGCATGAACCTGCACACTGATTTGAATTCTCCAGCTGTTGACAACAAAGTATTTACAAAAAACCCAACAAGAAATATTCAATCAATTTAACTACATATTTATGGACTAGCTAAAGTAATTGAGGACTAGAATCACAAATAGGCAGTAGTACAGTTTCCTTAATTCTTCATGACTGCAAAGGAAAATAAATGGAAGGCAATTTACAAACCAAACACAAAGAGAAGCACATGATAATCCTGTAAGGCTGACCGATAATTCTGAAAGAACTGTTTTGTGATGAAAAATGAGTTCAAGTGGTGGGCAGTATTTCTGAATCAGGCACTTTTATCCCTGAGTGATGTTAGATGAGAGTTGAGCAGCTGAATTATGTATTATTATCAAATAAATATTAATTTCTTCCATGAAGAATTAAAATACTCTTTTAATGGAAAAACGGTTGTGTATAGATTTTCCAGTAGTTTCCATACTTTGAGTATCTACCAGATGACAGCAAAGTCTCTGTATTCTTTCCCTAAATATCACATACATCTTTTACTAGATGTTCTGGTTTCTCAAAAATAGAGTAAGAATTGTGCCACAGTCTTTTTACTCCAAGAATTTTATTTTAGAGCACAAGTATCATATTCTTGTGCATGTCAAGTAGGTTATAATTTAAACTGGAAGTCTGCATTTATCTGTGAATTTAAATAGCATAGTTATGAGCAATAATAGAAATCACTGTTTCATGACAGTGGCTTTCCACCCAGGCAAGCACAAGTTAGTATTCTTCCCCTTTACATATATGGGTTACATGTGATCCTGAAGGTGTTCTTTAACATTAGTATATTATAGAGATTTATCTTTGAGCATCAAGGCTTTTTCCACTATATCTGCAGGACATGATCTGAGCCTATTTTTATTACAATTCCTGCTCTGGCAAATTTGACATCTCTCCAGAGAATACACTGTATGACAGCTACATGGGGTAGAATCAGTCACTTACTTCTCAATATCTAGTTGGCCTTGCACTCTATTTTGGGTGCATGCCAAATTGAGAGCTGCTTGCAACTATGATGGACCCATTTGTGCTGCAGCAGAAGCTCTGGCTTAGAAAAAAAGGTTCAGAAAGGCAAATTATTTTACCCTGAAATAAACCAAGTATTCAAGGCTTAAGATATCTTTATGAGGGTTGATATGATTTAGAAAATAAAGGTGTGGAACTAGCATATGACCTCTTTCCCCAGGAAATTTCCCAAGATAGTCTGTAGGTAATCATTAGGTAGTTACATGCAGTCCAGCATCAAAAGGTTCTGTGGCAAACAGTGCAGAAACCAGCTGCACAGCCTATAGGAAGACAGAGATGGGGTTTATTAATTACAGGAGATCTTTAAAACAGTGCTCTGGTTTTAGAAAAGGAAAGGTTATCCTCAAGTTACTATGCAGAAGCCTGGAACTAGAAACTGCACAGGTATACTTCCTAAAGTACTTTAGAAGAAATGAGGGTGTTTAAAAGATAAACTGGACTTTTCATAAATATTAGAATTACTTTATTATTTTAGAATTTTTCGAATTATTTTATTTGAAGTTTGTTTTGAATACTAAGTTTCAAGGGCTCACAGGTTTTTAGATTCCAAAAGATTAAGGTGTTACTATTCCTAGAAACTTTATTGTGTTTTTTGGATTTTCAGTCTCAAATAATTCAACTGGTTCTAAGCTTGGCAAGAAAAATAACCCCAACCAAATAACTTTAGACTAAGATTAAGCCCTAAGAATATCATACCTGAATGATGTTAGAGAATGGCATGGATAATTTAACTGTGGAGAAATGATACTCCTGATTAAAACAAAATCAAAAAACTTTTATCCTCCTGTGAAATGCTGACAAACTGTTTGACTAAAGATAGGCTGGGAAGTGGGCCCCTAAAAGATTTAATTCTTTTTATTTCTCTGACTGATTTTCATTCTAAAATTCTCTGAACGTTATGGTAGGCACAAAAAACAAGATAGCAAAAATTCCTCATAGAAGTTGTTTCTGTATTTGGCTGGTAGAATGTGTGGCAAGACTGATCAAGTGAAAGCTGATCTCAAAGACAGGACTCGAATACTCAAAGCCAAGAACGCCCCTGCTGGACCGAGGCACTAATCACCAAGCTCAGTCTAAGTGGACGAAGACTTAAAGGGAATTCCTTTTCTTGCCCTTCAGGTTTTCTGCTCCAGAGACAGCACATTGCTTTGTCTCACTCCTTGACTCTAAAAAATTCTTTGTGGAGTAACTCTTGATATTCAAACGATTTGTTTTATTACTTTCCTTTCTAAGTGTTGTAAATATTTATTTAGCTTTATGTAGTTCTAATCCTACAAATCGTGAAACTTTTAATGTTCAAAACATGGATTTATGTGAAAGTGGATAAACTGTTGTGAGTAACTAGCTCAGCATACAAAGAGTTGTAACAATTATTTCAGAATTATTTTCTTAATATCTAACAGGATATGTTTATAAGCAAGTAAACTAGATATTATTATAGTAATTAGGGGCACTTGTAACTAAGATGTAAAGTAAAAATGAATAATGATGTGAAAAAATACTATCAGTGATATATAATCTTTACAATTTTGCCCTAGTGTTTATAAATTTCAAAAGATGCTCATGAGCATTTTGTGAGGAAAAATATAGTTCTTATTTGTTTTTTCTAAAATGCCTGTTCTTAAACTTCATAAGCAATAGTTTGTAAATTTAAGTACTATTCTGTTATGGAAATGATCTGTATCTTTTATTCTTAAGAACATTTTTCAGTAAATTAACAACCTTTTCCCATAATAACCAAAAATATTGACATTTCTGTGTTTATAAACCAGCTTGATTATGCACCAAACAGGATATGACGCACTTTATGAAATGCATATGCATGACATACTGAAACACAAGCTTATGCTGATTTGAAGTAGAATGGATTTTAGCTTTCAAGGGAAGCCCTTTCTCAAAGTAAATCTCTTACAGAACCAAGCATGTGCAACACTAATCCTGATCCCTTCCAAGTTTTTAAATATTGTTGAGGGAGTTAGGTTCCTGTCAAGAACAGGGAACCCTACATTCTGCTGCATGCAAGCTGTGTTGGTGTTGATTTGAGTTAGAGCATAATGGGACATTTTCAGGCCTGATGCACTTTAATCCAGATAGTTGACAATTCTTCACCGTTCAATTCAAATCTGGATGTCTGTCGAGCAGGTCTCAAATCACCACCACTGCGAATAATAATGGAACAGTCACCAGATAATAAGCATGGGCAATAGAACTTAGAGTAATTGCAGCGTATCTGATTTGGGGCAGATAACTTTGCTCTGCTTCCCCCACCCTTCTGGTTCTAGTTACTGTATCAGTTTCATTAGACTACACTACAATCAAGAGCCATGCTTCTTGATTTTGAAAGCTTAATTGAAGACCAGCAATAATCTATAGGAACTCTTCTTTATCCTTCCTTAACCACAATTTTCTATGGAACACTTCTGTAAAATGGGACTTTCAGTCAGCAACATGCATATGCAAATAAATCTTAAAATATTGCAGTTTTCAATACATTTAATTTCAAAAGAAACCTTTGCCTATTTGAGGGTAACAAAACCTTTACAAAAGCCTTTTTACTTGAATATTGTGCACAGCTTCTGGGACTTCAACACAGTTTTAGCACAACTGTCAATTTTCTGGAAATACGCCAGTCTTTCCTCCTTCTTGAAGCATAACCAAAATCCTCTCTAGTCTCCAAATCTGTATGCTCAAATCCCCCCAAATACATTGGCAAGATACAGCAATTTGAATTCATATGTGTCAAGGAATAGACCAGAGATAAGTATGTGGAACAGAAAATCCTGAACCAATGTTGGAGATTAATTAGCCAGATTCAAAGTAAAACCCTTCAAGCAACTAATCTCCATTTCCAATAACAACACAGTGAGAAATACAGATGACAAATGTTGTCTGCGTTGCTCTGCAGAATGACCCTGAGGGCAGGATCAGAGCTACACCAGCCATCTGTTTGAACTTTCCTACTGGAGCATTTCTGTGGCTGCTTCCAAGTGATCCCATTGGTACTAAAGGAGAAGGAAAACCTGAGCAGTCCTGGTGCTTTTGGTGCCTTTACATGCACTGTAGTTAAACTGTGCCACTCAATGTGGCTTTCAGCTGTCCCATCCAACTTTCCACTGATGACCTCAAGAAGAAAAAAAATCTACATTTCATCCATTATGCCTGCTGCAAGACCGACCACATGAATTTTATAGGCATCCTGTAGTCTGAATGAATACATGCATGGGACAATATGAATGCCAGCATAAAAAGCAGTGAACTAAATCCTTGCCCTGCTTAACTCTGTACCTGTGCTCCTATGAAGACAGAATCTCAGCATGGCCTGGGTTGAAAAAGACGCTAAAGATCACTTAGTTCCAACCCTCCTGCCATGGGCAGGGACATTTTTCACCAAATCAGGCTTCTCAGAGACCCATCCAGCCTGATCTTGAACACTGTCAGGGATGGGGCATCCACAGCTCCTCAGGACAACCAGTTTTCAAGTGCCTCACCACCCTCACAGTAAAGAATTTCTTCCTGATAGCTAATCTAAACCTAATCTCAGTTTGAAGCCCTTCCCTCTTGCCCTGTCAATACATGCCCTTGTAAAAAGCCCCTCTCATCTTTCCTGTAGGTTCTCTTAAGGTACTGCAAGGCCACAATTAGGCCACCAATATGCCATCTCTTCCCCAGGCTGAATGAACCCAATTCTCTCAGCCTTTCCTCATAGGCGAGGTGCTCCATCCCTCTAATCATCTTCGCTGGCCACACTGCTTTGGATGCAGCCCAGGATACAACTGGCTCTCTGGGCTGGGAATGCACATTGCTGGGTCATGTCCAGCACCTCATTCGCCCACGGACAGGTATGTGGTGTCAGATCAAGCTGCTGAGAGCAGCAAAATTCAGCAACTGGGGACAGTCTCTCTAGCTGTTTTTTCCTACTGAGCATTTTTTCCTCAAAATGCACAATAGACACCAACTGGTGATAAACACCAACTGGCAATAATGATGCCAAAATCAAACAAACATCATCAGCCAGATTTTCCCAGGGAGGTCAGTGTCTTATTCTCAATCACAGTTGTTTAGGATTTTTTATCACATATTTTTAATCCATAATATTTTTATTGGTCAGAATGACTTTTATATTTTAACCTATAAAGCTGCTCTTCCTCCAGAGAGTAAGTGCATTACATTTCTGTACAACAGATCCAGCATATTAAAGGCATGTTAGGATTGAGCTGAGCAAGTTACATTAATATACCAAAGTAATCTTTACCAGTTGCTACTAAAAGGCCATGCAGATTTCCTTGTATTTGTCTCCTTTCTGAGCTCATTGCAGCACTTGCATCAGAAACAAGACAGCCCCACTCACGGCACTCCCTTCCATTTAATTAAGTCCTTAGAGGAACATTACAGAAGTTAGCAAGATTACTTAATGCATCCCTGGGAGAAACTCCAATAGTCCACCAAAGGTCACTGCTCCTTTCAATAGGAATGCTCTCATTGCAACAAAGATTAATATGACTGTATTAATTGAATTAAGTGAAATGTATTAATTTTTTAATCTGAACAGTCTTCTTAATGAGTTATTATCAGAGGATCATAAGAATGTAAAAGACTAACAGTCAGACTAATGATTAAGACTTTCAAATTCAACTTTACTTAATACATCAAATTTTGTTCTATCTGCTATTTTGTCCATGAGCAAAACCAAAAACACTTTCTAACCTACTTGAATAAAAGTGTCTTAGGCAGATGATTAGATTTATATTCCAATATGGAATGCAAGACTGGACATCTCCTCTGCAGTAGATAATTCCACATAATAGAAAGCATGCTAGATTTAACATATATTGATAAATTTGCATTTTCATGTGCAGAAATGTGCCTACAACTTTAGTTTTAACAGACAAATTAAATGAAGCTTTCTCTGCATCCCTAAATTTATTTGTAGTATTCATCTAGAAATATTGATTTGAAACATTAAAGTCAGGATTTGGTTTGACATATTTCAGGGAGTGAAGTCAACCAGGCTGATTTACACAAGTTGTGCAGGAAAGGGCGGTAGTTCTTTTAATGTCTGCTAAATTCACTGTGAGAGTCCTGCTGAGCAGGCCTGATTTGAAAATCAAGTTCTTTGGCCTCTTATTCCTTGTCATAAAGGCCAACCCTCCCTAGAGGCCCCAAACTTAGACAATAAGACCCCTCTGTTCCTTTCCTCCCATCCATCTACCATTCCTCTGATGTACTCGCCCTTGGCTGACCTTCAGCTTCCTTGTTTTAGGTCTAATTTTTAATACCTGAAAAACATCCGAAAGTTATAAAAGGAAAACAACAAAAAATGAGAACACTTGTTAAGAAGAAGCTTGAAGCAGTAGCTTAAATGTTAACTCTTTGCAGGTGGCATAGAAGACTACAAGGACCATCATGTCCTACTGAAGGACTTCATTGACAACTTAAACCAAATGTGCACCATGTCTTAAAAAAACAAACCCAAAAGCCTTCAGAAAAGGCAAAATGAAATATTATTTAGAGTCAGAAGTCTTACTTCAAAAAGTATATTTTGTCAGCCAAAATACTGCCTCTAAGCCAGAAATGAAGTGACTCATTACTAAAAGCCTGTTACTGAGACGTTCCATAGGGCTACATGCTGCATCTTGGTGCACATGGATGGCACAAAATATTCTGTACATGTACTATTAACATTTACATGAATTTTCTGGCTTAGTAAGGACCAGTTGTCACATTAATTTTCTGTCCAGTGCTGAGCCCTGGTAGGTTTAGTTGTCTATTTTAATGGGAAAAGCAAGAGAGTTGGTTTTTTATGTGCGTGGCTGCTTTCTTGATGTTGGCAAATGCTTTCCTGCTCTGATAAACTAGAAAGCAACTAGACTGAAATAGTACATGACAAAGAAAAAGTTATGAGAACTAACAGAAACAGTAGGATTCATACTTAACCAAGGAGTCATCCAGTCTTCCCCATCTGTACAGCTGAAGACAACACAAATGTGTGAGATCTTTCCTGAAACAAGAGAAAAAATATTTTACACTAGATAGGCTCTTGAAGTGTCTTTTACGCAGCTGTGTCTCAGCAACTTCCAGAAAAGCATTGAGGGATTCAACCAACACTTCCTTTATGTGACTTCTCTCTCTAAAGGACAGTCAGGTGTAAGCACTGAGATATTTTTCCCAAAGCATTAGTTTTGTTCCTGCTTCTTCTCCCGCTTTGGGGTTTTTTTTTGCTTTTTCTATTAAAAAATCTGTGTTTTCTCTGTAATTTTTGTTTATTTTCATTAAAATAAAACTTCTTTGCTGAAAAAAATGTGGGCACAAGCTTAAAAAGCAAAGTTATCTTATGAGTGAAATATTTGAAAAGAGAGTTGTATCAGAAGGAAGATAGAGCCTTATACTTTTCTTATTGGTCTTCTTCAACTTTTCCATCCTTAACTACTCTTTTCTGCTTGAAATTAAAATAATATAAATGTCTTTACTGATTAAAACTAGTTGATGCAAAAGAGTGGATTATTGTTAATTTTTCTAAAAAAAAGCCATATGCCTCCAACTGCATGTGAGGATATATCCTCCATGTGAGGATAAAAATACTGTGCAAGAAAAGATATAAGTGGATTTAAAGAAAGAGAGAAATATCTGGAGATAGTTGCTCATGGGAATCTTTCTGTGTTCCAGTGCACATCTTTACAGTATATGGAATTTTTTTCCCAATGAATCAGCAAAAAACCCCAATCTTTCAAATATGTTTGTTCTCAAGTTGCAGGCAAAATACCCTCTCCTTCATCATATCTTTACAGGAGTTCCAGTTTGGACACATCCATGAGATGACATCATTCCTTTTAGGATTTGGTAACCTAAATTATTTTCTTCACACTAACAGTTTCCTAGATGGCCAAAAGACATAATAAAGACAACAACTTCATCTGTATCAGATATGTGTTCACCATTCTCTGCTTTCTTATCTGAAGAATTCAATTTATGCCAGGTTTCATATATTTATTAGTTCAAATTTGCAGGGGTCAAGTCTTCTAAGCTTTGAAGGCCAAGTCAGTGTAGAGCCATAAAATTACAAAACCAAAAAGATGTAAAGACCAAAGATCTACCAGGTAGTCATAAACCTGTGTTTGTCACCCTGTGTCACTGGGTTACACTGACTGAAAGCTTGCATACACAGAGGCAAGAACATAATGACTGAACTACTCAGATGAAGTATCCTGAAATGTTGATCTGATTGTTTACCTTCCATAAATCACAGTCTTGCTAGCCCACAAATTAAAAGGTCATGAGATTATTCCAAAGCTATTAGAATATTTAGTTTTTATTTTTGTTTGGGTCTTCTCCTCCCCAAATGTATCCTACATGACTGTATATGCGACCATAGTGAGACAATTTTGGGTACTCTGATCCTTTATAGATGTGGAAATATGCCCCTGTATATAATCATCTATAGCTAAGAATAAGCCTTTGTTACTTGTACACTTTCAAAACAAAATGGTTTTGCATGATTTCTTACACAGAAACCTCAGCATCCTAGATTAACCTCAGCCTTAGCAATGAGGTTTTTATGTTAAAGTAGGACATCATGGGCTTATTCAGTTATTATATTCCACCAGGTTTGTTTGGATGAGAAAATTAAAGCAGGAATGACAGATATCTTTAAGCTGTGTTGTTATTTTGAATCGTTTATAGTATCTTTTAAATGGTGAAGTCTTACTATATGAAACTAATTAAACCTGCATATAAACTTAAGGTATGTATATAATAAATTATTAGTTAGAATTGTGGTAGAAACAAAGAGAGTTTTAGTTACCTAAAATTTCAGTATTTTAGGTAACTAGTTCCTATATTTAAGTATTTTTAAGTATTTAGTTACTTTGTTCATACACATGTGCAAAAAAATGAAAATTCTGTTCAGAGTTGTAGCTGCAGGCTTACAAATTAAATAAACCTGCAAAGACTAGTAGGTCAAATTTCTCATTAGCTGTCCTTTCAGAAAAAGCTGCCGACTTCCTGACATCTTCAGAGTTGTCAAAAGACATTATCACAATGCAAGCTTAGCCCTTGTAACACTTTCTGCCTATAAAGGATCAGAGAGGGAGTTTTGTGCCTATGGCTTGGAAATAAGGCATGCAGTGATTGCACACATTTATCTTAGTCAGAGCTGTGATGAGGTAAACAAAGGAGGGTTTGTGCACATAGAAATCTGTAATCCATAATATTTCCAGCAGATTGAATGTAAGTGAAGTGTTTTCCTGGTTTTGCAAACCTCAGTGATGGTATTTAATAATTTTGGAAAACATTACACACATACCAGAACATTTGAACTGAAAATATGCATATAAATAGGTAGGCAATAGAATAATAAAAAAAAAAGGCACAGGTAGAGTTCCACACAGGAAGAGTTGTTGATTTTACATCAGAGAAAGCAGAAGTAAGAAATCCTGCCCACATGCTGCTGTATACCAATAGCAAATGTATAAAAAATTGCAATCTCAAAGCATATATTTACTGGCCATATTTTTAAATTCATAAAAAATGTTCCACATACATATACCAGGAGCACTGCTACATAGCGCTCATAATCCCACGGAGACACTGGATAGATACAAATTGTATCTCACTTACGTAACCCCCTGGTGACAGAGACACCACCGGTTTCACTGTGCAGCTTTCGGAGCAATGATCCGCATCAGGAGCCCTGCCTTGTTCCATCACTTTTTGCACCCTTCAGCAAACCCTGAGCGCCGTCTCCGCATTTGCCTCTGGACGGCCTCAGCCCAAGCCCTGGCAGACCTTCAGACCTACAGATCCTACTGTACTGATGAGACATGAAGTTCCACCAAGGAAAAACCCACTAGGATCCTGACCCCACTGCTGCATTAAGTTCCTTTTCAGCAGCAACCTTAGAGAAAACAGGCTCTATCCTACACGTGCAGACCTGAAAGGAAAAGAGCTTAGCAGTCACCATCTGAGCTCTAAGGGTATAAAATCTGTAAAGAGAAGTTTGAAAAAATCTGAATAAGTAAACTACTACTAAATGGCACGTGAAATATTAACAATGAATATTTAATCACTGGGGTTTTTTCAATTTAATAGCACCTAGACAAAACTTAGTGGTTTGCATCTCAGTAGAAAAAGGAGACAAAAATTGAATGCATTTGACTGTTCTCTCAAACATATATAAGCATGGCATTTATAAGTCACTTCAAAATGCTTCAAAACAATGATTTGGGGCCAATATGTACCACAGCAAAAGTGGTTTCTTAGAAGAAACTGAAAAATAAAACAGTAAGGCTTTTTGTCTCAGAGGAAATGTTAATAAATCCAAACTGCTCTAATTTATTTGAAAAATAAATCTATCCCAAATATTTAAAACGTGTAGATTAAAAATTAAAATATTCTGTAACTCTTGAGATTTCTAGGAGCACTAATAAATTGAGCCAGCCATTCCTTCATTTTGGAGCATTTTTAGGCACATTAAAGAATGTGTCTTTTTACACGAGAATTAAGACATTTGCTTAATGTCATACAGTCAGACAGACACAGCCATTACCTGTAACCAAGCCTCCACAATCAGTCTACTGCTTTAATTTGTAGTTTGACCTTCCTAGAAATGAAAAATCACAGTCTCTTCTGGCAATTAATTATTTTTTAATTTGATAAAACTGAATTAACAGTATGTGCTATTCATGGATGTAATCTATGGACACAGATTTGAAACAGATGCTCCTAATATTCTTTCTTCCCCTTGTATTTCATCTGTATGAATCACTGCCTGGGTAGGCACCATCTGTCCTTTGTTCTCTGTTGCCAGAACGGGCCACTTCAGAAGGGAAAAAAAGTAAAAATCAGTGTCAGAATTTCCTGGACAATGCAAATTCTGAGTTTGAGCTGAGTAACACAGCTGCCTAAAACTGGGATTAAATTATTTCTTAGTCTCCTTGTTATTCAAGATAGTTTGAGTTAATTATTTTTTTTCATTATACAAGACTTTTCCCAGAACCTCTGACCTTTTTGAACACCTTTCTAGTGTGTTGATGCATTTAAATTGCAGAACTCGATGCAAGTATTTCTCTTGTACTCTCACAATCAATCTGTACAAAAGTAGCAACATCTAATTGTGCCTTCTGGACAGTGACCAGTGTATGCATCAAAGAACCTCATTTGCCCAATGACCTTAGGTTTGCACTGGCAGTTCAGGTTTAGTTGGTTATTTATCATACAATATAAGCATGAATCTCTATTAGCAAGTGAGGCACATTGCTCTGTAATTTGCATCTCTTCTTATACTTTACTATTCCACCTACTTCTGTGATTTGTAAAGTTTAAGTGATGCTTTCCTCCATAACATTGCTGAGAACCACAGCTGTGTATTTCTGTGGTTTGCTTCTTTGATACCTTTGAATGCAGGCAAAGAGATTTTTAGAGCAGAAAAAAAGCAGTGAAAAGATAAACTACTCAACAGAGAGAACCAAGGACTCTGTAAAAGAAGAGTGCAGAGGCTGTTAATCAGGGAATCAGATGTGTCCAACCATATTAATACATATATATATATGTGTGTGTATATATATATATATATATATATATATATATATATATATATATATATACACTCACAAGGCCAGAGCCTAGCAAGGAGATGTTAAATTCTTAAAGTGGGTGGCAGTTCTCAGGAGTTGCACAGGATGGGAACTGAAAAAGAGAGCAGTCAAGCCCAGCCTAAGGGTCACGCTAAATCCAGCTGTGAATCCCCTCTGGCGGGGACGCTCGTTCCATGCCCCTCAGCCCGCAGGCGCGCAGCTGTGCGCTGCAGAGGCAGCGGCTGTGGCACAGGAGAGACCGGCCGGCTCAGCTGGATGCCTCCCAACGCGTTGGCCGGGTCACCCCAGCATTTGTGAGCGTCTCATCACAGACTCAATTTAATTGGAAAAAAACCCCTTTGAGATCATCGGGTCCAACCTATGAGTGAACACCACCCTGTCAACCAGACCATGGCACTCAGTGCCACACTCAGTCTTTTCTTAAACACCTCCAGGGGTGGTGACTCCTCTACCTCCCTGGACAGTCCATTCCAACATCTGTCACTCTTTTTGTGAAGAAATTCCTCCTCATGTCCATCCTAAACCTCCCCTGGAGCAGCTTAAGACTACATCCTCTCGTCCTATCGCTAACTGCCTGGGAGAAGAGGCCAACCCCTAACTTCCCTCAAAACCCGAGCTAACCGTGCAGTCCCGGGCTACCTACTCCAATTTCGAGTCGCTCCTTGCCCGCGCCACCTCCTTCTGCGAGAGGACGGCACGTCCTGCGCTCACACCGGTACAAGCCCGGGGACCAGCAGCACCCCACCCGCTCCATCCACTCGCATACCCCACACCGCAGTGCCCTGCCCTGGGCGTCCTCCGCCACACGCTCAGGGCTTCCCACGAGGAGAACCCTTGGGCGCTTGGCGCACACGGCCCGAGCCCGGCTATGGAGGGGGAGTGCTGAGTGAACCCCGACCCTCCCCCGCGCCGTGCCCAGGCCCCCGCGGCCGAGGGGCTCTCTCCGCCCCCTCCCGCAGAAGGGCCGGCTCCCGGCTCCCGGGACGGGGGGCGGGAAGGGGGGGCGCGGCGCGCGCCCCGCTCGCTGGGCGGCGCGCGCGGCCGCGGGCGGGGAGCGCGCGGGCGGGGCCGGCGAGTGACGCGGGGCCGCGCGGCGTAAACAGCGCGGCGGCGGCCCCGGCAACCGCGCAGCGCCCGCGGCCCACCCCACCGGCCTCCCCCGCCCGGCGCCGGGCAGGACGGGCCGGGCAGCGCGGCTAGGAGAGGAAAGGCTGGCGCGCCTTCTCGCAGCGTCCCCGAGAGCTTTGACGCCGCAGCCCGGCAGGGGCGGCGGCCGAAGGAAGCAGCCGGGGCGAGAGGAGCCGCCTCGGGCAGTGGATCGCGGCCGGGGCGCTGGGCTCGATTCCCGGTAAGGCAGGCGGCAGCGGAGCCCGAGCGGCGGCGGGAGCCGGGCGGTGAAGATGGCGACCCCGGGCATGGGCTGGCAGCAGCCGCAGCACGGCTACGGCGGCGGCTCCGCGCCCGGCGCGGGAAAACTCGGCTCGGGCTCGGCACAGGCGGGGCTGGGCGCCGAGCACAGCCCGGACCTGCACTTCAAAATGAGCAAGAAGATCGCCCAGCTGACGAAGGTGAGGGAGGCGCGTCAGGTCCTCCGCCGCCTCGGGTGTCTTCCTCCTCCGCTCTGTTTCCCTTCGCTCCTTGCCTTTATGCGGGCAGCGATGGGCCTGGACAGGGACAGACTATCGGGGCTGATGGCAAATGCGGGTGGGATGCGGCCGGATTTGTACCCCGGAGGCCGAGCCTGGAGCGCCCTCGGTCCCCGGGAGCATCACCCGGTCGCCGCGGGCAGGAGCGCGCCGTGGTCCCGCGAGGAGAGCTCCGGCGTTCCGGGAGCCGCGGGGCTGGAGAGGAGCCGCTCGCGGGAGCTGCCGCAGTACCGGCCCCCGCTAGTTGTGTCCGAATCCCGCCGGGCACAGCCAGGTATCCTGGTGTGCGGGAACGGATCCCTGGCTGCTGGACTGGTGCTGGTTATTCATTCTGTGGAAATCGTAGCTCCTCTTCTAGCTCTAAGCCCTTCTCCGAGTCTCTTTAAACGGAGAAATTCAAGTGATGCTTGCCTTCCCCTTGCTGAAGTGCTGTTATTTAAGGTATCTGGTAATAGCTTAAATGCCTTGGTGAGGGTGAAGTGTGAGAAAATTTCTGGTCTGCTATTGCTGGTTGAACAGTTTTCATTATGTCATCCCTAGCCTAGAGAATACATTGTATCTTTGTGAGAGGCTGGAGTCAAGCTAGGAGGTGTTTTCAAAGCCTATTGCTAAGGCAGGTAGGCCCAATGTTTCAGATGTGGCTATAGTTGTGATTTACTTAGAATAACTTAAAACATTGCTTTGGTGCTGTAGTCTCTCTTGTGCGATGCTCAAGCTGTAGGCAAATAACATTATTTATGAAATGAGAGGCAGATTATTTTTATTAAAGAGAAAGCAGAAGTAATTTTTGTCAGTAATTTAATAGCTGGAACGTTTAAAGGTATTTTTAAAGCACTGTGGGAGCTGCCAGTATTCTTAACATGTATGCTAAAATGGATGAAGGTGACATTTCATTGGAACTAAGTGAAGAGAATGAAGACTGCTGGCAGTCTCACAGTGGAGACAGTTCATATTTATGTACAGTTGATGCACCATTGACCAGTTAAAAATAGTATTTATTGTGGCACACCGTGCACCTTAATGTGTTGGAAAGGTGTTGGCTGAGGGGTATCTTGTCCTTGAATTCAAAGTCCAGTTTCTTTTGAAGTTAACATCAGTGGAACACTAATTGCATAAAGAGAAAAGTTGGACTATAGTAAGATGAAGAATCTCCTTGGTTTTGCTCCATGTGCATACAAATAATGAATTAAAACATTAAAGACGTTACTACAGATTTGTGCTCCCTAAAAGGTGTAAAAAGCACCTGGAGACCCTAAATGTGTTTTAGGTTTACCGTAAGGCCTGGGTGAATATGTAAAGTCAAAGAAGAAGAACTTACATTTGTGTGTGTGCGCCTTTGATATATTTCCCTTACTTTCTCTAGGAAATTACCCAGCAGTTCATAGTTTATTTCAGGAACAGCATTCCACTTCTGATGTGAAGTCATTTGTATATTACCCATGAGTTCCACATCACTGGACATGTGCCCTGTGCACTCTCACTTATTATGCGTCAGATATCTTGAGGTGAATGTGAATTAATTATGGATTTAAATGCATGGTGCTGAAATATTTTGAACTCATGTGCTGGAAAATGTAAAGAGAGTGAAAGTAAATACCTTTTTTTTTTTTTTTTCCATTTTTTTATGCTCCATAGTAGGGTTCATCTAAAATTCTATATATTGTGTGCAAGTCTGTCCCAACAAAGATTTCAGATTAGTGAAAATAAAAGCTGAGTTGTTTTCTGCTGTGTATTTAAAATAATTGCAAACGATGTGCTTGTACAAGGAGTTTACAAGTGAATTAGACTTTTGCAGGACTGGAGTCTTGTATGTTTCCCAGTGACTTCTGGCAGTGTTTTAGTTTGTGTGTTGTGTTCTGTTTTCAAGTTTTAGGGAGAAAGCTTGGAAAGTCAGTTGATCTTTCTATTGAGTGAAGGTCTGGAGTGAATAATAGTATTTTTAAATGTAAACCAGGGTGTATATAAAAATACATCTCTTGCACCTATTTCAGCAATAAAATTAAGATTTTAATGATTACGATTAAAATTAAAGGTATTACATAAAATGAATTTCATTGAGGTAGAGGTGCACATTTTGACTGTTCTGTAGCTAGAGGGCTCATTTCTGTTTATTACTTGACCTTTCAGGAAGGGAGACTTAAAAGAATTATAGAAACTTCTGGGTAAAGTGTGATCTAAACTTTCTAATCTGCTCTAGAATCTGAAGCCTGATTTGATAACTGGCTGCAGAAGTTAATCCTTGAGAAAGGAGTCAGGCTACGGGGGAAAAATATAAACATAAAAAACTTTATTTCCCTAATTGAGACTTAACTCTTACAGAAGAATTAACTTCACTTTGTAGAAGATTCCTTGAAGTAAGTTGTTGCAAAAAGATTTTAGAATATTCCTGTTAAGGTCTGTTGACCAAATTCTGCTGTTCTAGCTTTTTCAAATGCTTGCCAGATGTGCATAGAATTCTTCTTCAGTAGTCTAGGAATTTATTGTTAGGAGTACCACTTCTTAATTGTGCTTCTCAAGTGGCTTAATGTCTTATATATGAGATACTTCTCACATCTTTCAACTGTTTTCCCCATTTATTTAATTTTTGTTCCAGCTCTTCTCTAAGAGTGTCTTGAAGATGTGTTAACTCTCCCTTTGGGTTTAGAGCAGAAGGCACTTCACCAGGTCAAAACAAACCCACCATTATAGTGGGGTGAAAGGAAATCTAAATATTCATTGTCAAAGTAATACAGTTGAGTTATCCAGACAACTTCTGTCTTCTGACAAAAGAAACGTGACTCCATAGTTTATATTTGCCTATCCTTGTGCAGTGTGTATTAGGAGCTGTGAGTAGGAGCAGAAGAAAATGCTTTCCCCACAGAATATGAGGGTCACTCATGAATTAAATGTAAAATTCCAAAATTAGGATTCCTCAGTTATGTTTTTGCATTACTTAAAGAGAATCTGATGTTTTAGTCAAAACAATACAGGAACACAAAGTAAAAGGTGAAATTTGTTTAACAACCAGATTTAATCAGTAATTCAGAGTGAGGCGAAATAAGGTATGAATCCTTTTCACTAAGTAAAACACTTCTGAAGTGCTTAACTATATTTTTACTTTTCGGTGGGAGAGAAAGACTTGCTTGATTTAACTTTAATATGCTTAATTCACAGGGGAGGGTAAAACAAATGGTTAGAAATGCAGGTCTAAAAAAAACAAGATGATACTTCATGTTATGTTCAAAGACTGTGGTAGTTTGCAACTGAAGCAATTTTAGGCCTTCCTCTTCGGTATAAGCTCCTTATTTTCAGGCGTTTCGGAAGATCTGTGTGCCAGTTTGGGATAAAGTAGCATCTGACACAAAGATTAAAGCCAACAAGAAATAAACTGCGATTATGAGATTGCATAGATGTGTTTGTACTACTGCATGCAGGAGTGCTAATGCAGTGTTGAATTATGCCTGCTGCAGATGAAAATATGCATATATATTTAATTAGTTTGCATAAGACAACTGGAATAGAAACAAAAAACAAGGTGCTGCTATGCTTACATCAGTAGGAGAGAATTGCATTAGTTTTCACGAGTCCCACAAGAGTTCAAGTGGCTTGTTTCTCATTCTGGATTTGTTGGGGTGTTGCTTTTTTTTGTTTTGTTTCTTCTTTCTTTCTTTGTGATGTAGTTTGTAGTTTGAGCAGTTTTGATTGAGAAATCCATATCCTAAGTGTGTCTGTAAAGTCTGTTGTGCAAGTATTGTGACATCAACATAAATCTTTGACTTCTGCAGAATAGCTGCATGATTTGTGCTGGGATTATAAAATGAGAATCTTCAGTATTGATTTGGCTGTATGATATTTGTTGCAGAAGTTTTACATTAACTGGATCAGCTCTGATGAGAAAGAAACACCTGTTAGTGTTGATGGATGAGAAAATATAACCTGGCAATGTGCTCTTGCAGTCCAGAAAACCAACCCAGTATCCAGGGCTGCATCAAGGGAATGTGACCAACAGGTCAAGGGAACTGATTCTCCTTCTCAACTTTACTCTCCTGAGACCCCACCTGGGTGCCGTGTCCAGCTCTGGGGTCCCCCGCACACAAAAGATGTGGACCTGCTGGAGCAAGTCCAGAGAAGGGCTCAGAAGATGATCAGAGGGCTATGGAGCAAGTCCAGAGGAGGCCACAAAGATGATCAGAGGGCTGGAGCACTTCTGCTATAAAGACAGGCTGAGAGAGCTGGGCTTATTCAGCCTGGAGAAGAGAAGGTGCTGGCGAGACCTTAGAGCACCTTCCAATACCTAAAGGGGGGCTGCAAGAGAGCTGGAGAGAGACTTTTGACAAGGTCATGTAGTGATAAACAAGGAGGATTTGCTTTAAACTGAAAGAGGGTAGATTTAGATTAGATACTAGGAGGAAATTCTTTACTGAGAGGGTGATGATGTGCTAGACCAGGTTGCCCAGAGAAGGTGTGGATGCCCCATCCCTGGAAATGTTCGAGGCCAGGCTGGTTGAAATTTTGAACAAACTGCTGCAGTGGAAGGTATCCCTGCCCATGGCAGGGGGGTTGGAATTGGCTGACCCCAATGGTCCTTTCCAACCCAAAGTACTGTATGATTCTGAAAGAAGAGTCTGTAAGTGCCGTGAAGATGATCTCTACCCTACAGTTAGCATTTTTGTCTATTTAATAAAAAGAAACTGTATAAAACACTAATGTTTTTCCTTGGTACATACTTAGAGCTTGATGGTTCAGTTCTGGGAAGGTTCCAGAAAACTCAGTTCAAAGACTACGTTAACAAAGTTAACCAAGACACATCATCCTTGAGTAAACAAGAAACTAGAATACGAGACTCCTGAGTCCTGACTTCTGTTCTCAATTCTTCCAACAGCTTCTTGTCTATATTTGGGAAACTACTTAAAAAAAAAAAAATCGTTGATTTTCCTTCTGTCTTCCCTGTGTTAGAGAGAAGTACTTAGAGAGTAGACATTAATGTTGTTGTTAATCCAGTCAGTTTCTAGGGGATATAGATAGTAAATTTATTTCAAAGACTGAAGAGCAAATTTGATGGTCTTTAATTCAGATGCTTATGTTTTTTATTGTATGTACTCTTTTCCTGGGATGGTTAAAGGTGTCCCTCAGCTATCACAGAATGCAGTTCTATGGAAGGAAGAGCTTTAAGGTTTAACTTATATTAATGATTCCTAACAAAATGTTTCCAGTGAAACTTTGTCAGCTTTTGTTTGGAAGTATTCTGCCTCAGGAAACAAAACAACTAAACCTCTTGCAGAAAGTTCATTGTGCATAAAATTATAAGAAAACCTTAAAAACAGAGCCCTTAAAACCAGGGAAGACATGAGAATGTAAAAATCCCTGTAGAACTGTTTTGATGTTAGCTGTCATCATGTTGTAGTTGATGCCATTAACAGTTTCTACAAAACTTGAGATTTAGCTTTTTAAGCAGCCTTATGTCATCTCTCCAATGTGTGTTAACACTGGCAGTAGGCCAGTATTTGTAACAGTTCTAGGACTGCATGAAAAGAGCTGAAATTTTGAGGCGGGTGTGATTTAAGTACATATTTTAATGTCAGTATTTTTCATATTATTCTGACTAGTAATGTGTGAATAAATATTATGTTACTACATTAAAAATAGTAGCAAGGACTAAAAGATATGAAAATGTAATATTAGATATTCAATTAATTTACATTTCTCTGGAAATATTTAATTTTGTTTTGTGTTAATTATTCCAAAGATAGCTGAAGTAAGTCCTCTAAGAAGGGAGAGACTTCTTAGGTAGGAAATGAGAAACTTGCTCCAGAAATATTGTGTCTAACTATCTCAAGATTTTCTTTTTTTTATAAAGCTAGTGTAGTCTCTCAGTCTTCCCTGTCAGACTCTTTCCATGTGGTGTTCCAACTGTGTCCTTATTCTGCAGTAATTATGGTCTTAGCAAGGGATATTCACAGAAGAGGAGTTTTCTGTACCAATGATGGTATAAGGAGAAAGCTGGAAGTGGGTAAAAAATGTCATGTCTTTAATACTATCTGGTATAGTTCAGAAGGAGTAAGTGGAGCTTTCAGGCTCTCCATATCTTCTTCAGAACTTCAGTAAAATCATCAATTATTGTCTTTATCTGAATACTTCCTAGGTGATGCACTATGAATTGCTTTAAAGCAGCTGTGGCTTCTAGTTTAGACCTGAAGAGGTCTTTCTTAGCTGCCATGTTTTGTAGGACAAAAATTACAAAATTTGGTGGTTTAGTTAATAAGGACCATATATCTCTCAAATGGTTCTTCCCTTCATTATCATTGTAAACCTATAAGGTGAATCTGCAGGGGTTCTATGTTGGCCTGATATGGGTATATTTTACATCTCAGTGTTGTGATGTGTGAATTAGGTCAATGACTTTACAGTCTTTCATCACAAGACATCAAAAGAAGGAAGGAGGACAAGGATGAAATATTTTTAATATAAAAAAAAATTCAAATTAATTCCTTTGCTCTCCACCCACATAGTTTTAGTGGTTTACTGGTAACTCAGAGTTCTTCTGAGGCCACTGATAACTTAGTGTTCTAAAGATATTTCCCATATGCATGTGTAACTGAAAGTGTGATGTTGAAAAACTGATCACACATTCACATATGTTACTAGTCTAAAATGCCTCTTTAATACACTTGTGCATATATGAGCTTTATTTTGATTTGGGTTTTTTTTTCTCCTCATTTTACAACCATCCAAAAGAACAATAAAAATGAAGAGTATAATAAATTGTGGGAGAAGATAAATAACATGGCGTGGCATCTGGGGACATAGTTTAGTGGTGGACCTACAAGTGTTAGGATTACAGTTGGACTTGATGATCTTAAGGATCTTTTCCAACCTAATGAATCTAAGATTCTATATGCATCCTCTTGTTTATTATTCACTGCTATAATGAAATGATATAGAGTTACAAGGAGCTGGAAAACTGAGATGTTATTGCTCTGGTCTGTATTTCGGCTGTTAAATCCAGTACATCAACACATTAAGGGTATTTAAAGAAAAACTTGAAAGACATGGATTTTACTACAAAGTTCAATGTTAACAACGTGTCAAAATTTAAAAACTAAAGAAGAAAGAACATTCAGGACATAAATGAAACCTGATACTGCAACACCAATGAAATTTAAAATCTGTCAACCTTTAGCTGCTTTTTATATAGGACAATATAAACCTTACAAAAAGAAAAAAAGAAATATTTTGAATATTTAGTGCTTTTGGGTTCTGTTGTTGTTACTGTTTTCAGCTAAATACTGCATTATGAAAGAAGGCTTTTGCCATTTTCTTTTTAGATGAAAGTGTCAGTTCAGAGTTAAGAACACAATAACTGAAATGCTTTCCTTCAGATGTAAAAGTTGTAAACTGGAGAGTCTTTTATGTATATTTGGAAAAGGAAACCAGTAGTTGAACTCTGTAACTCTACAAGGTATTTATAGATGAATTACTTCATACATTGTAAATCAGTATGGGCAGTATGGGCAGAGCACTCTGAAGTACTCAATCCCGTAAGGAGTTTTGATTTGACAAGCCATACAAAGATGGATCAGCAGAAGACAGTCTGGTGGGTTTTTTGTTGTTGTTTTTTGTTGTTGTTGTTATTTGAAATATGAATGTGCAAAGAATTTGTTTCAAACTGACAGCCTTAGCACTTCTTTAGAAGAAGTCAGATTGCAATTTAATATTAAACATTGTGGTTTCGTACTTTCTTCAAACACAGTAAAATTGTATTTGGCAACAGCATTGCTTTGCATGTTTGGATATTTCTGTATTGTCCTGCAACCTCTTGGTTACACATACTTTATATTTTAATGTCTAGAAGTACAATTAGAGGTGTACTGCATCTAATACATGCATAGAAGTGTTATTTGTCCTAAGTCATTGTTTCGGTACAGCAACTTCTAGCCTTGGGTAGCTTCTAAGCACTTAAATTACTTCAGTAACTCATTCTCTGAAGTCAGGCTTCGGCTTTAATAAAAACAGTAATTTTGTCAGTGATACTTAGTGTTTTCCACCCTTCCAATTCTCCATTGAAGCTTCATTCTCCTTTGAACTGTATTGCAGGAGGGCATTACCTTAAAATAGTCACTAACTTTTTCTAACTGTTTGCTGGCTTGCTGCTAAATAAACCCAGCAAATCTCAACATAACATTATGAAATCAGATGTATATGTCTCTTGGCTGATATAAGTTTGGCAGTAGTAAGCCAGGCATCTGTGTATTCTTCTAATGACTGATGTCATACCAGTAACCAAAGGCATTGCATTCCAAAAATAACCAGGAGAAACAAAACAGTCTAAAGCTATTCACCATCTTGTCCTACTTAATGCATATTACCTGGTTCTGTTTCCTTAGCCAGGCTCTTCTAACTGAATCGAGAAGGCTAGGAGGAGGAAGGAGAAGAACCTTTTGCTGAGGTTGTCACTTGACTGGGATCAAAATGACAGATTTTAGAAATAGCTAATGTTAAAAAGTTCATGAAGTCCTTCTTCAAGATGCTGCCATTAAATGAAAGGCAACCTTTTAGCTACAAGACGTAGTATGAAGTGAATATGAGAAGTAATAGTTTTCTTTTTTAATTTTTATAAGAATCTTTCCAGCCAGTTTCCTGAAATCTTATTTCTATAAACCTGAAATGTTATGTGTTCAGAAAACAGGTGTGCTATAAGCCAAAGATTTTTTTATTAGAACAGTGGTTTTGCTCACAACATGACTGAAAGCTATAACTTTTAGTAAAGGGTGTCTGACACTGCCTTCTCAGATCTAGTGTGTTGCAGTGTGGATGCTGATGTGTTTGGATGGGTTGTACTAAAATGTATTTCAGTAATCTTCTGTGACTGTCTTTGTCCTTTTAAAATTTGACAAATGAAGATAATGGGAAATTATTTATTTTATAAGGATTAGGGAAAAGGCTTGATTTTTTTTTTTATTTAACTGCTTTATGTAATTGTAAGTGTAGGTTTCACACTTAAAGTTCATTGTAGCTGGTTGTAATAAGTAATTAACTTAAATATCTAAAAAAAAAAGCAAAACACCTTGAACATCTGTGTATGTCTTCTCAACATTAACCTGTCTTGTCAACGTAGCTCATTTATTAAAGAAAATACTTTTTGTGTTGTGACACAGAATGGTAGAAATTTATTTGAAATTTTGGATCCATTATTTTGTCTGGGTTGTTCACTAGCTTTCCATATATTGTGTAACATTATAGTGTTAGCTTAGAGTTACATGCCATAAAATTCAGCCAGTCCTCTCCCCAATCCCCTTCTGTTTTTTTTCTTTTAAAAGCTAATGCCCCTTTGCTTTATGCTGAGACTGGACTTCGACACAAAGCTCAGTTTACATATTCTTTGAGCTGACCTGGAAGTGTTCTGTGGCCATTATTTCTATTCCCATGATTTTTGTCTGTGTTCCTTTAGTTCTGTGCTCTGTTTCACACCTTGTGAATGGTCCACACTGTGGATTGAAAAGGTATATATGGCAATTTGGTGTATTAGGTATATTCTGTTTTGCCTCCAAATATCTAACGCATGAGATTGTAATTCTTATCATTTTGGGCAGACACTGTTTTAGGAGGTACGTTCTGAACAAGTGAAGAGCCTGAAGCAAGTTTAGCTTCTGTTGGTTTGAGTTCTTTTCCATAGCTGTGAGTTGATACTCTAGAATAAACTAGATTTCAAATACCAGATTATTGGGGGAGGGGAAGGGTGTTTGTTGCTGGAGTATTTTGTTTTGGTTGGTTTGTTTGTTTGTTTTTTTGTCAAAGCTGTTGGTGTACTAGACTCTTCTTCTCTAATGGAAATTTTAAAATGTTTCGGGTTGGGGTTTTGTTGTGATTGGTTTTTTTTTGTCTGTTTTTTTGTCTCTGTGGGGGTTTTTAATGTTTTTTTTTTGGTTTGTGTTTTTTTTTTTTTTTTTTTTTTCTTACAGGTCTATGCTCCCTGGTCCTGAGGGAAACTAAATTTCCTGCTTTCAAAAAACTGTTAGCTTGGTAAAGTTGTAGACAGAAGTAACACGACTTCTCACTCTAGGATATAAAAAAAATTACATACTGATCATAAACTCTAGCTTCTGTATGGGCCTATATGAAATTTTGATAAGGTTGGTCCCTTAATTAAAGTCCTGACTCACAAGCTATATTCAACTCTACATTCACTGCTAATCTTGAGCCTCATCTGTTCTCACCTAGGGAAAAGAAATTCTTATTAAAAAAAGGAGAATTTTTTAAAGCTTCAGAAAGAAATAAAGAAAATTGTCTGGTCTTGGAAGCATAAAAACCCAGTGGCTTTGTTAAAGAATTGAGAATAGTCTTAAGTTTACCTACAAGAACTAATTTTATCAAAGAACAGAATCTATATATCTAGAGAAGTGTGAGGCTGTATGTGCTTTTCTTGGGAGGCTTGTGAGGGTCTCCTCTTGGGAAGAGGAGCCTTGTCAGACACTTTGCATATGGGCTGTGTTGGGTCTGTGTTGAGTTGTTCTCTTGCCCCATGTTGCCCCTTGGCTGTGGGGGTGGGCAGCAGCCCTGCTCTCTGTGGTACCGAGTGTAGGGCTGCCTCCATGTCTTATCCTCACTGGCACTGGTGTCAACAGCAACAAAGTTTGACTTGGTTTATGCAAACCAGTACATTTCCCTACTGGCAAGATCTCGTTAGAGGCCCAGCTTATATAACTACAGTTTCCCGAATGTTTTATGTGGTCGGTGTGGCAAGCTATAACATTGATTCTGCTGAACACTATGGAGGTAAGTGCAGTGAGTTAATTTCTCTGAAAGAGCGTGCCATGCCGTTTTGTAGTGACTTCCCAAAAACCTGGCAGAATCAAAAAAGGACAAAGAAGTGAAAATTTAAACAGGCACTGGTATTTTTCAGAGTTATGTCAGTTGGTCAGTTAAGAAATGTTTGAGAATATTTGAATGAACAGCAGCATTTTCTTAATTTTGTCAGGACTCTGAAAGAGGGGTTTATGTTTGATTTTCTAAAGCTGACTTAGGGAATATACAAGAAAAAAGGGATTAATTCCTACAGGATTTCTATTTGGTTTTATTCTGTTCTGAAATAACAGCATTTTTACCTTTTAAGGGTCTTAAGAAGCTGGAAATGCAATTGTCTTGTCATAAAATTCACGAAAGATACATCTTTTATTTCTGGACGTTGCCCAAAGCATCTTAGGTTCACAAGTCCTCTAAATAAGAGGAAATTGCCTCTTGAAACAACATACTACTTAAAACCCCTTACTTTGGTGATTAACCAAATACAGCGATACGTGTTTGTAAGATGACTACCATTTTCACTCTTCCCCTCCGCTTAGGTGTTACTACTTCCTGTTTTGGGGAGTTTTGAATATAATATTACTTTCCTGAGAAAAAATTCATTTGTATGTATTTGGAATAATTTTGTAGAATGAGGATCTCTAGGGATCTATGTTCCTGAAAGGCTAAAATCAGATATGCAAATATTCAAGAAATAAATCTGAAAGGAAATGCAGCTCTGAGACAAACACAACTTGAGAATAGCCCCTTGGTCTATCCTGTTTTCCTTGCAGCTATTTAAGGTCTAGTCATATAGCAGATGTGTCAGCTATAGTTTAGATAGGTGATTAGAGGGTAAATGGGATTCTTTCTCACAGGGAAGGAGATTGGGGAATTTGTACATCTGTCACTAAATCTTATTTATTTATTTATTTATTTTCTTCAGTATGTTTCTCAAGATTTAACTGTCTTGGGAAATTTCCTGAAGCTACTGTGCTACAGATTTGTAACATTTGTTTCTGGTATAACCTGATTGATAGAGGTTGCCAGAACTGAAAAGGGGTTTTGACTGGATGTTGGTACTAGCACACCTATCCCAGCACAATGGTATTGATTTGTGGTTGCAAGTACATCCCACATGAGTCTGTAACAGGAGGAAATAGTTGTTTCCAGTTGAATGAACAATGAATACTTATGTTTATTGGGATACACAATGAGTTAGTTGGATACTCTGTGTTGAGTTCTAGTGTATTTTATATCCGGTTCTGTGATTGAAGACTGCCCAAAATATAGGAGGTATACTGAGAACTTAATGAAAACTACGGAAAACTGACAAGTACAAGCACTTGTTTAACTTTTTATCTGTAAAATGAGACATTTCTGAAGTGTACATAGCTCTGTTGTTATGCATGAATCTGTTCATTTTTAATGAACTTACCATAAAAAACCTTACACTTTCATGGAAGAGATTTTGTTTTGGAAGCTGTATTGTATGCAGTCTCTTTAACCCTTAAACTATAAGTAGAAAGCAATGGAAATTCTCTTAAAATATGGATTAAAATTAGGAGAGGATCTGCTGGAAACAGAACAGAGCTAAATATCAAAAACTTTCATGTTTTTAGAACCTTTCCTGACTATATAATGGGAGCAGTGGTGGATCAGTAGCTGGAGATACTTGTGCTTAGTATGTAAAAGTGATTTGAAAAACCCACCAACAAACCAAAGCTTAAATGGCATTTGCTAGCTAATTTGAAATTCAACTTTTAAAAAGTATTGGAAAACTTAAGCAAATTTGCTGTTGATTGTTAAATGTCTAAGTCTGAAAACCAAATTGTTCCATGCTGTCTCTTAACGAGTTAAGACATGAGTTATAATTGCATTGAATTACAGTGTTGCATTGACACCTGAGTTATACATAGAATAGTCTTAAAATGGGCCTTGGAATGATATCTCAGTGTGTTCGTTGTGTATTAGTTGTATAGATAATTCTTAAATTTTTCTCTTAGCTAATTGTGTATTTTGCAATATGCCACCAACTTACCTTTTTTTTTTGTTTCCCTTTTTGAGTAAAAAATGGAATATTTTTGCAGTAGTAGTCAGAGCTAAGCATGTTTGTATGAGAGACTGAATATATATAAACTGACAGGCGCGTGATACAGACCTGTATGCACTGGAGGCCTTGAGCTAATTATTTAATGTGAAGTTGCACACAAGTGCTCAGTGCTTTTTTTTTTCTTTCTTGCAAATCTACTTGTTTGATTTATATGTATTCCTTGATTTAAGATTGCCACTGTTTTCTCATTTGTTGAATTTTAAGAAAGGAAGTAATTGATGCTGAAGAAAGAAGACTTCTTGGTTTTCCTTTAATCATCTTTATCATATTGGCTATCACAGATTTTCTTCTTAGGGTAGCTAATCACAGCTGAAACTTGAGGTCTTGATGAAGATTCTTATTTGACTGACCCATGAGGTGTGGGGAATTTTTGTTGGAAGTGAAAAATTCTGAACAGTCTTACCTACAGAATTCTATATGATGACGTTCTTGAAGAATAGGAGTTAATGTCTCCCATTTTGTGTGGAATAAAGTAAGTATTGTAAAAGAGGCAAGTCTGGCAAATCATTTACAATATAAGTACTCTTAAAATAAGCTCCTTGTATTCCAGCTTCCAAACAGAAGCAATAGTAAAAGCTTTTATTGCAATTGCATGAGACAAGTTTTTAAGAACATTCACTAGGGTAGCTCTCAAGAAGATTGTATCACTGATGAAGTTTGTATTCAACTGGATAACCATAATAAGAGAGTACAGCTGTTGGACTGAGTGTTCAGGATTCTACTTACTGTATTTAATGGGATGAATGAAAAAAAGAGATGCTTTAGAACAAAGCAGTATAACTGTATGCTTTTACCAGAGCATCAATTTTCTTGTAGGTCTCTAATGGAGATACTACAATTTTCCTACTTAAGTATACACAAGTTTTTTTTCACTTTTTATTGAATGGTTTAGAAAACTTGTGGTGGAAGGAGCTGCACAAACTTTAAGTAGATAGACTAGACACTACAATAAAAAATGTATTTAATTTTTTTCTTTTTTTTGGTGGGACTGTTTTTTAGGGAAATTTAAAATTGGTTACATCTCCACTGTTCTTTGTCATGTGCCTGTGAATTTTCTCCAAGTGTGTGCTAGACAAGTAGACATTAAAGTAGACTAAAAGCTGGCTGAACCTCTGGACTTTGTGTTGTGGTCAGCTGTGTGAAGCCCAGTTGAGGGCTGGTCACTAACAATGTGCCCTAGAGACCATTCTGTTTAACATCTTTGTTATGACCTGGATGATGAGACAGAACACACACTCAGCAAGTTTGTAGCCAATACAAAAGTGAGACAAGTGGTTGATGAAACAGATGGTTGTGCTGCTATTCAGAGCTGGACAGGCTGGAGGAATGCACCAACAGGAACTTCCTGTGAAGGCCTATCTGGGGCAGCACAGCAAGGATGTGGCTAGAATTGACTGGCTGGAAAGAGCTGAGCAGTAAAGGCCCTGGGGTCCTGACAGACCACGAGTTGAGCGCGGGCCAGCAATGTGCCTTTGGCAAAGAAGGTCAATGGTGCACTGGACTGCGCTGGAATGAGTGTCACAGCAGTTCAAGGGAGGTGATCCCTCCCCTCTACTCTGTGCTGGTGAAGCACACCTGGAGTGCTGGGTCTGGTTCTAAGGCTCCCCTGTATGAGAGAGTCATGGACATACTGGAGCAAGTCCAGCAAAAGGCCACTAAGATGATGAGGAGACTGGACCATCTGTCATACTAGGAGAGGCTGAGAGCTGTGGCTGTTTAGCCTGGAGAAGGGAAGGCTCAGGGGGATCTTATAAATGTGTGTGTACACCAGATGGTGAGGAGTAAAGACGACTGAGCAGGCATATTCTTAGTGGGTCTCATGAAAACATAAGGCAATAGGCACAAACAAAAACATAAGAAAACGCTTCTTTTTTTTTTTTTTTTTACTGTGAGGATTGTCAAGTTCTGGCACAGGCTGCCCAGAGATTTTGAGGAGTTGTCTTCCTTGGAAACATTCAAAACCCACCTGAGTGAGGCCCAGCATAGTCTGTTCTAGCTGACCCTGCTTTGCATAGGGTCTAGGTTAGACTAGGTGACCTCCAGATGGGTCTTCCAACGTCAGCCCTTCCATGATTCTGTATACATGGTCTTTCTGTAATAGCTGCTGTGTCAAATCTGTAAGTTGTGAGTGTCAGATGTCAAAATTAATAGTCATTATTGTGTAAATACTGAGATGTAGCTAGAAATTACAAATTTTTTCCATTGCTTGATAGGTACCTGTAGGTTACTGGAAAGTATCCCAATAGGCCACTACAAACTTGTCCTAGATTCATCTTTGGCTTGGCTTTGAAAATAAACTTGGACTCTTAACTGGCGACTGTGCCACCTTCTGCTTACTTTATGATTTTGTTTCTATAACCTAAACTTTCTTCAGTTAGTGATCAGTCTTTAATATGAACATGGATTATATTTTTTTGGTTAAAATCTGGATTTTTTATTCCAGAGGAAGGGAAGAGAAATTACTTCAAGGTAGTTTCTTTCTGATCCTTCTGGGAAAGTAGCTCAAATTCTTCTGCAGTTATTAAAAATTGCATGATTCTGGTTGGAATTTATTTATTCTGGAGACCTAGCACTTAGCATTAAAACTTCCAGAGGTGATTTCTAGTTAATGCCTTCTAGAAAGTGGAAAGATGCTGTAGATAAAAATACTGTGTTGGGAGTCTTGCAGTGTGTTTTTCACTAATATTTCTTTCCTGAATAGCTGCGTACTTGCTTGGTAGGCTCCATGCCTTTACTTCATACAACAAGCTTGAAAAGTAGAAAATCAATTATGAGCAAGAAGTGGATTTGTTTTCCAGTCTGCTTTTCAAAACACTGGTGAAGATTTCTTCTTTGCTCCATAGGGGCTGAGTGGTATATTCTTATCTGCATGGTCTGTTCTGCTGGGAGGAACCACTAGATACGGGAATTGCATAGGGTCTACAGAAATTCTTGAGGAAATAAAACTCAAAATAGATCAGGCATTGAGAGGAAAAGACTTGCAGGCAGAGGGAATGCAGAAATGAACTTTGTTTTGATGGGGAAGAGGAAACTGGGAAGACCTTTTCTCTGGCTTGTCATACAGTACTGCTGTTTTTTTGGGAAAACTGAATACAAAAAAAACCTTTTACTAATGCTTTCATCAGCTCAACACTTGAGAACTCATCAGTAAGAATGAATAGCGTGTATGAGTGATAATAATGCTGACTACGCCTTGCTTTCAGGTTTACAAGCAAACTAAGAGGAAAAGAGATCATCTTTCTTTAGTGTCAACTTCATTTACAATTATCTGAAAGTACTTGTGACGTTTTCAGGTGATGGCACTAAGAAATATTGCTTCGGATATCCTCTAGAGCAGATTTCAAAATGGAGATGCTTCATTTTACTTTACATTTCTGCAGTTATTATTCTGTCTCTATCATCCCTCCTTTCCTTTCTGCCCCACGTGCCAAATAAAAGAAAAAACAAATCCCTTTCATTCTAAATATTTAAAGTCAGTTCCCAATATTAGTGGGTACGTCTACAAAAATAATGTTTTCCTAAAAAGGCGGACAACTCAGCTTGCATACCCTTAGTTATTAAAAAGCTGTATGTTTCTAAGCCATGAATAGAAAAATCTAAAACCAGGCAATGACCAGAAAGGTTTTCATCATAAACATCTAGTGAAATATAAATGTTTAAAAACATGACCCTTTGGATGGTGAAAGTTAATAGGGGGTTAGACTTGAAGGTGGAATGAATTAAGATTTAAGAGTAAATTTTTAGTCTTGAGCTATAATGAAAATTAGCTTGAATGATAAAGCAAGGAAATAGATTTAGAAGGAAATGGCACAGTCATTTTTTTGGAATTTGGATTGAGTGTTATGACTTATTTTTCTACATAATACAGATAACTACGACTTAAATGTTTCTTTCTGATGAAAATAAAGTTAGGCGCAAGTACAGATGTGATTGTATGAAGAATAATTTAGCCAAGTCTAGCAAAAAAGGGAGACTTAAATTATAAATTATGTCAATATAATTGCTTATGACTGGGTTAGCCATTACTTATAGTGGCCTTTTCAAAAAAAGGATTGAAAATGGAAAAACTTAAGCTTTGATTTCAGACAATAAACGGAATCAACTGACTAATCTTACCCCTTTTATATGATTGTTTTTTTCACTCTAAATTGAGATTCTCTGAGTGTGATTGATTGATTTGTTATTGAAATATATTTTGCAGAAAATTTCAACTTCTGTTCATCCTTTTAGGCTCTCATTGCTTCAATGTCAGTGAATGTCATCCTTTAAGGCATTTGATCCTACTGAAGACAACCCACTCTTCAGTACCTGTTTTGCACCAAAAGGCTGGTTTTCTTCTGTGGATGATTTTTCAAGGAGTGATATGACATTGCTTTTTGTTAAGAAAAGGAATAATTGGTGAATTAGAAAGTATATTTTCCTTTTAAAAATAGATGGAGTGAGAGAAATTTCTGAATGAGATTGTCTGGAAGAAAAATTCCAGCTTTACTAACTGTGTCTTGACAAACCATTAGGATTTAATTTGATGATACTAAATACAGAAACTGGAAAAGGAAAGTATCAACTTACTATAGCTAGCAAGTAATTAAAGCAGACAGAAATACGGCATCTGTATTTTCCCTGCAATGTAGTTCGGAAACCATGCTGATGATTTGGGATGAACCAAAGAATTTTAAAGTTGTGCTGAAGTAGTCTTAGAAGCATTATAAATAACTGTTGTATTTTGATAACATTTGTATAGAGGAGCTCTCCTTATCATTTAAGCAAGTCTGAGTTTTAGTACCACTTAACTTGATTTACAAGTATTGGTTGAGTTTAAAAATAAGGGTTGATTTTCAAAGAGCCATTACAAAACATTTAAACTGTTTTCTGCTAGAATTGGTTCCCATTCTGACTAACTTTTAAAGCTGTTTCTAAACAATTTTTTCCTCTTTCGTAACAGTTTCTTCAAAATATTCTTGTGTTGTATTGAAACCTGTCATGAAAATATTTTTGGTGTCATAATGAGATTGAAAATTACATTAAACTCTGTTTTGACGTATTCTGCAAGTTGGTTTTACACTTTGGCACAGAAAGCAAACTTATGTGCCATTAACAAAACTAAATTTGGCACAGAAAGCAAACTTATGTGCAGCTAACAAAACTGAATGTCTCAGTCACTCAAGTAATAAATTGCTTAGCAGTCGCTCTGAGAATAGCGCAATGGGAATGTACAGAACTGGATTGCTGAATCCTGTGAACTTATGTAACTCCATTAGAGACAGCAATGCCACTGTAGAACAGCTGAGCATTTCTCTCAGAAATAGATGTCGTGTCGTAGCCAAGTGGGGGATTAAGTGCCTGGTTGTACAAAGCACTAATGGTGATCTCTTCCCTAATTTGGTTTACAGTAAAGAGTTGTACTTCTATCCATCTGCTTCTTGTCTTTCTGTCAAGGTCTTCAAGTCTACTTTTTTCCTCCTGGAAAAATTGTTTCAGTTCTAGCTTGTACAGATAATTCTAAGGTGTTCTACTCCTGAAAATTAGTTTAATTCAATCTGGCCAGTTGCCTGTCCATCCACAACATTTTTTAATGGGTATCTTGGCCACTGACTAGAGATAATGTCTAGTGTTACTGAACTGAATACCCAACCCATCTCTCATAGCCCTGTCATATTATCTTGATATAGCTCTTCCCATTTAATCTGTATTTCTGGTTTGTTTGACATCACATCTGCTTGTTTTGCACCTGAATTTTTGCCTCAGCTGAAGATATATTCTGAAGGTTGTATCATATTTCATAGAGGCATAAAATCATTAATGTGGGAGAAGGCATCCAAGATCGAGTCCAGCCTATGACCAAACACCATCATATCAACTAGACCATAGCACTAAGTGCCATGTCCAGTTGTTTCTTGAACACCTCTGGGGATGGTGTCTACACCACTTCCATGAGCAGCCCATTCTCATTCTTGACAACCCTCTCAGAAATTCTTCCTGATTTGGGTGGTGCAGTGTTGTATCTGTCAGTCATGCCTTAGCCAGGTCATGATTCTTTTAAAAGCCTTTTTAAAGCGAACTTTTATTTCATCAGTGTTTAAATTATTTGCTTGTTTTGTAAGTAACTTTGCCGTGAAAATCCTGGAAAGAGCTTTCAGGATATAAGGTCTGTATGTTGTATATAATGCAGGTTGTATCTACCATTGATTCTCACTTTTTTCTGCTCCTCAGTCTTCTCCTAGTCTTAGCAGGAACAACAGCTTCAACTGTTCTCCAAAATCTAAATTGCATGTTGTCGAGTAATTTTTCCTCCTTTTCCCTCCTATTTTTAATTTTATTTTGATACATATTTGTAAGAGATATCTGCTCTTTTTCTTCCTCAGAAAATGAGGTACAGTTATTAAATTCCTTTGTTCCATTATAATTTATTGTGGTGAGGAAAATACCCCACTTTTCCATTTTCTGCAGCACATCCAAAATAACCATATAAGAAAAAAAATGAGTTTTCTGCTAACCCTATCAGGATGCCGTCTCTCCCTGTATTCAGTCAAAGACTGCTGAATAGAATGGGGTTGCTCCCAAGTATCTCTTTCTGTGAGCCTCACATATGTGCTAATGCCTCTGTCAAATCCCCTTTCATCCCCCTAAGGTCGTATTTCACTGACGTGAGACCCAGTCTTGGAAGCACTCAGCTGCTAGAGCAGAAGGAGCAACAGGGCCTGATTGCCCACTTGACCTCTTGTCACGGGTGAGCTCCTTCTTGGTTTGCTACTGATTGCTAAAATTACTTTCAGGATCACATATTGTTGTGTCCTGGCCCTGAGGCCTGAGGTTTAAACCACTCTTGACTGCCTGGCTTCTGAACTTGTGAATTCCATTCTCATCTTTCTGCTCAGTGTGTTGGGCTATCAAGAGGTGCAGGTAATGTGCTCCTCTTTTTGAATCTGATTACCGAGTGCTCTGTAGCTTTACCTGCTGCCATGATTTTGATTTGTGTTACCTGATTGATAAAGGCTATCCCTGTTCCTGGATTTGGACAAAGCACATATTTCCAAGATAGGCTGTGGTAGCATAAGCTCCTGATTAGCTCCCAGAAAGCCTCTCATTTGCTGTTTGGTACAACTCTAGGAGAAAGGAAACAGGCCACAGTGAATGAATGAGCTATTCGGCCACACTGACCACTCTGTCCCTGTGCCAAGGCATGTTCGGGACCTCTTCTTCAGGTGAGGACATCTCCTGCCCCATGATTATTTGGAACGTGGCATGCCTTTTTCTGATAATTAAATTTTAAGGTACAGGCACTCTAATAATTTATAATCATGCTGAGCTGAAAATGCAAGCGGATATTTTAAACCAGAAGGATTTTTCAGACAATTAAAGAGTTAATATTTCAGTGTGGGCCGTTCCCAAATAAACAAAACCCAGGAAGGATTGTAAGTCAAGTAGCTACATCTGATACTGATCTGTACTTGGCAGTTCTGAAAGTAGAAATGGATTATCAGCACATCAGAGGAGCAGGTATTTAGGAGCGTGAAGAAAGCTACTCTAGGTGTATGGGCCCCTGTGACATGTTATACCTACTGTATATGGTATTAAACATCAGGAAACCTGAAAATAAAAAATGAAATTTTCCCCTGTGTTTTAATCTCAGTGTAGATGTTGGTGAGCAGTGCATGGCCTCGGACTTACCTTCTTTTACAGACAATTAATTATAAGTGTTTAGGAATAAGTGTGAAAAAGAAAAATTTCTTCTTATCCAAAGGTAGAGCGCTAGTGGATATCTGTTCATGCTCAATACTTAGAAATTATGTTGAGCTTCATAGTGTCATTCTCTAAATAATTAATTGTAAACAAAAGTCATTCGAGATCGCTTTGGAAAGCTAGTTGCTGTAGTAAAAATAACGCAGTATCTATTTTCAGAGTTCCTAAAGGAATAAAATGCTGAATTTTACTTAGGCATAAATTGAACTAACACATGAAGACTGTTGAATAGGATAAAGGATATTTTAATAATAAACTTCTAGTGAAAGTGTGTTTTTTAGGGAAAAAAATTTCAAGCTGTTGCCCTCTGTGGATTTTATTTCAAAGGAAGACTGGTATAGTTAGACCAGCCCTTTTGGAGGAGATGCTGTTGGCAGGGGACACTCCTTTTACAGCTGCAGACCATATTTGTCCCTTCGCTGCTCATTGTGCTGTGCCCTTAATGCACTGGCCCTGGTATTTAGATAGACTTGCAGTGAACCAGATAGCTGAAGAACAAGTGTTTTCCTTCCACCTCTTCTGTGATGTCTAAGAAATCCTGGCCTAAATTTCTTCACTTGTTTCTGTTTTTGATATCAGCAACACAAAGACCTTGATTGACAGAGCATCTTCTATTTGTGAGATTTCATAAGGGAGCAAAAGATCTTTCTAGATAAATGGATGGGTTTTTTAGTTGGAATTTTAAAAATAAGAAAGATGGGCATACATAGGTTTTGAGGTTTGGATTTTTTTTTGTTATAACTGTCTACTTTTGTATGTAGTAATGGATTTTTAAGACTGTACTCTGTGATTGTGGTCAGCTTTTAGGAAAGGCTATTTTAAGTGGCTTTGAAGTACTTTCCTGTATCACTGTGTTCTTGTAATGTACTAAGGAGAAGAAATTAGCCCTGTAAAACAAACTTTTTCTGGGTATTAACTTGGTTATTTTATTTTGTCTTAAATTGATCATAAGATATATATTTTAAGTGCGTAAATGTAACATACATCTCATTTTTTGACATTATTTGACCAACAAGAAGAAAAGGGGAAAAATTAATGCAATACTCACTGTAGCAAAAAAGATATGATTGTTCGGGGCTATCACAGAGGAGACATTTCTATATAAAATTAATTCATGATAATGCTTGCAATTTTTTTTAATGTTTCTTGTTGATTTTGTAGACTGAACTTTTCTGTTTGCAACCTGCTGCACTTTTTACTGTTTCTCAGTATATCTTACTACTTCCTGTGTGTACCAACTCTTACCTGAGTTGCAACTAACTCTCTGTTCGACCCACAGAGAGCGAGGTTAGGTCAGGCATCTTCCAAATCACTAGCTGGTTATGCACGAGCATTTTCTTGTTGGCACTGTACTTGTGTGGTTCTTTCAAGAGACAAGCAGCACTGACAAAATCTGGGGATGCCTCCTGAGGCTCTGGTGTTTCAGACTGGTGTTCAGGTAGCAGCACCCTGGGAGAACTGGAACACAACAGTTCAGCTGAACAAGGCTGAACATAGTGCTCTGACCCAGGGACCCACACATCAAGTCTGAAATGGAAGTTTACCAAAGTCATAAGGTTGATGTTTGTGTAAGATGTGTGGTGAGGTATTTTTCTCTTAGGTATCAGCTCTTGTTTTGATGTAAAATTAAGAGAAAATGAACCATGTACATTTTTTGACATATTTTCATTGAGTCGTAGACTATGGTTTTCTGTGCTGCAAAATAACTTGCACTCCATTCTAGTATTAAGGTGAATTACACCTTTGTGATTAGAAGCATTCCATCGTGACTAAATTGCTGGCAGGAGCAGATGAGCAAAGTACAGCTGACCATGAAAGAGTTAGTCAGCTTTCCAAACCATAACATCTGGTTTGGGGTAAAAAGTATTTCTCAGCCAAACTTTCATCTTTCAGCCACAAACAGTGTGGAACAGGAATTGCTGTTCATATTCCATGTAGTTAAAAACACCAGAGCTAATGCAAGGACTGACTTGCTTCACCTTACCACATAGAATATAACTAAACAATCCAATAATTACTGGCATAAACAAGGTGATTACTGTCATTGTTACTTACTTACTCTGTAGTGGTTCTTCAGACCAATGCATGCAGTATTTCAGTAGATTCTTATTAATAATTATGTTACTGTTTTTGTATAAAAAGTATTAGCTGGCAATCTCAGTACCTTTATAGAGTATGATTCTGTCTGTACCTCTGCAATGATATGCTGACTGAAAATACAGTAAAGCATGGCGAGTTTTTTTCTGTCATGTGATAAGCATTGCTATGTGCAGTTAGAGTAGAGCTGGAATAATATGAATTACTCAAATAAGCAGTTTATGCTTCTTAGGATTATGCAGTTGTACTAAAAAAGCTGTTGGTGTTTTTCAAAGCATTTTTAAAAGCATTTACAAGCATGCTTAGCAGGGGTTCATGCTCTGATTTAAAAATAGTGCAAAACTTGTTTTATCTACCTACCTCCAATGTTTGTGATCTTACTGCTTTTCAATTTTCAGAAACTTACTTGAGAAGGAGCTGTTTATTTTAGCTAGAACTTTAAGTGTATTAATTTGCTCCAAGGTACTTCAATTTCTGCTTGCATTTCATTGGAAGTGCTGTTAAGTTGCTTTTGCTTAAGTTAGTACAGACTTTTTTCCCTGTGTTCCTATATTAATACAGTGCATCGAACTCTCAAAGATAGAATCTGATACAGCTATTCCATTTTTTTAAAAATACTGAGGTTTATAGTAGTTTGATGGAGCTGGAATTCAGACTGCTAAAAGACATATGTTATGATGCAACATTCACTTGCATGCATTTTATTTTTACATTTCCCATAAGATACCAATGCCCTTCATTTAGGGAATGAGTTGTGCTTGAATTTGAATTGAATTTGTTGCTGTTCAGTGCTTTTAGTAAGGAGCAAGCCAATGATGAGAATTTAAAGATATCTTCTGAATGTGGCATTGCACATAGATTTATTTTTCACTTGGAGTTTTCAGTGAGGTTTCCACTGCTAAATCATAATACCCTTGGAAATGCTTTATGATTTATACTTTCTGCAGATCATAGTGCTGCAGAACTTGAGACTGGAAGACTGCCTGAAGTGAAGAATATCATGGCACTTCTATGCACAAGAACAAGAGTCAAGGGCTGTTTTGAGTGTGGGATTTGACCTAGTGTTCTGCAAGTGCTCATTATAATGACTTGATCCTAAATGTGAGGTTTATTTTTTTTATAGTACCTTTTAAACTACATTGTCCAACTTCTCTAAGGAAGGCCTATTCATGCAAGATAGTGCACATAACATTTACAGAAATGCTAAACCCTCTGTTTTCAAGTTATTTTTGATATGAACAAGGAAGTTGAACACTAGACACCATAAAAACAACAGGGAAACAAACCTTTGGGATCCAGTAGCTGAAGCTGTTTGTTGGCAACAGGAGGGAGTTGAAAGCTTTGTGATCAGAAGTTACTGTTGGCATCACCAAAGACAGTAAGAATATAGAAACCTTGGGTGAAGGGCACTTCAATGATAGTTGTGATTTTGCTAATGGAAGTGCATGTGGTTTAGTTGTCATTTTTTGCAATGTTTTGGGAGAGTTTTATGAGTCTCTGAACCATGAAACTCTGTCAATATAGGGAAAAAAAAATTATCTGGGGAGGAAGAAAGCCAAAAATGTCCTTGATGCCTGCAGATATGTAAGTAGTACTAAAAACAAGTTGCCAAACCTATATAAAAACTATGTTTTTTCCTCTTTCATTAAATAGCATGTACATATGTTTAAAAAATTGAATTAAAATAAGTTAAAGTGTTTTTTGTGATATTTTTAAGTCAATTCCTTGCTATATAAAGATAAGTGAGGCTGGGGGTTTTGGGTTTTTTACATGTAATGCTGTTTCAGAACATTTTTCTTTTTTCTTTTCTGTTTTCTATTGTAATCTGAAGCCTGTCCTTTTGGGTTTTTGTGGCACACATAACAGAATGAGGTATGTTACTTCAGGCATAAAATTTAGAGTAAAGTGTCTGGACCTTTGTTCAAACAAACAAACAAACAAAAGAACACCATGGCTAAAGTCTTGAATCTGCTCTTTCACTTACGAGAACTCTTTTGAGCTTTGTAGCTCATCTGAACACTAGAGGCTTTTGCTTGGTGTCAGGAGAGCAATTCTGTGCCTTCTTCATATTTCCCAGCCTTGAGGGCAAGTTGGCACAACCTTCCTCTGTTGCCTGGTTGAATGCTGTTGGAGGACTGGTCTAGGTTCTGTCCTCAGTGAAAAAAGAAAATCCCCTGCTGCTTCTTTGTTGTTCAGTTTTGTTGTTTCTTGTTAATTTTTAAGATCTACAAGTTATACTGATCAGAAGACTTTTTTTTGTTCAGATGTTTTACCGCTTTGCTGCCTGTATATTTAGGAAGTGTGGGGAGAATTGCTGGAGTTCTTGAAGCAAAAGATTGCATTAACCCCACCATTGCATGAGTAGTTTATTCATTGGTAGATGCACACAGATGCAGACACACATACTTCTCTGTACTTCCTAGTTAAAAACCAAGAAGATGATCTACTATGTTATGGTGCAGTTGAAACATCCCTTAGGATATATCTGGTTATCTTAAAACTTTCATTGAATGCTGGTGGTTTGGCTGCTTTCACAGCCTTCTTGAACTGCTTAGCTCCCTGGGCTCCCCAGATTGCTGGCTGCCCTGCCCTGATCTTTTCTGTTCAGCTGACTTACTCTCTGGGAAGTCAGTGAATTTATGTAGTGAGGGACCTCAGACCTTAGGATACACAGAATGCTTACTAGATAAGCTGTCAAAAGTGAAATTGTATCTGGGCAACCATCAAGCTTACAGTTCAAAATAACTAGTGTTTGCATTTTAGATGTTTCTGAAATGAAATATTTAAGAACAGGTAGCGTTTGGAAAGGAGAGATTTGAGATATGGTTTTTGTTCCAATTTAATTTCTTCTTGTGGTATATACTCTGTGTATTATTCTCTAACGGAAGACTTCTGTTCAATTTTTTTTTACTCTGTGCTTTGAACTATTTTAAATAAATTCAGGGGGTTTTAAAATGCATTTTTAAATGTGCTTTTTCCGCCAGTGTATTTACAGCAAGAACATGGATATAAAGAAAGCTTTCATTAGGAAAATTAGGCATTTAAGAACAGAAAAACTACTCTACAGGATGTATAAGAATATCATGACTAATATGGCACTTATGCAGTTACATCCTTAATAACATTTGGTTTATTTGTATGATGAAAACAAGCCAGATTGGTTAAGTAGCTTTCAGAGTACCTAGGTATGTTTTTCTTAGGATTTAATAGATAACCAGAATGCCTTTTCTCTTAATATACTGTTATTTCATATTTGCAGGTAATATATGCTTTGAACACTAAAAATGATGAACATGAAGCAGCTATCCAAGCCCTTAAGGAAGCTCATGAAGAAGAAATCCAACAAATTCTTGCAGAGACCAGAGAGAAGATCTTGCAGTATAAAAATAAAGTGGCAGAAGAAATGGATCTCAAGAGAAAGATTCAGGTTTTGGAAGAGTCACTGGAAGATCACAAGAAGATGAAACATCAGGCATTGACAGAATTTGAAGCTTATAAGGATAGAGTTGAAGATATGCAGCTTTGTGCAGAAGCTCAGCATGTCCAACGTGTAGTGACCATGTCAAGGGAAGTAGAAGAGATCAGAAAGAAATTTGAGGAAAGGCTACGAAGTTTCATACAGCTGCAAGTACAGTATGAGAAGGACAAGCGTACAGCTCTGGAAGACTTAAAAGCTGCCCACAGGCTTGAAATTCAAGAACTTTTGAAGACTCATCAGAGTCAGAATGCTACTTTAAGTAAGGGGCAAGAGAAACTAGAGGAATTGCATAGACTGGAGCTGGAAGACTTGAACAGTAAAGTTGAAGAGTTAAGGCTGGAAAGAAAAAAGCTCATTGAGGACTATGAAGGCAAACTCAGCAAAGCACAGTCCTTCTATGAACATGAACTTGACTCTTTGAAAAGATCACAGCTTTTTACAGCAGAAAGTCTACATGCTTGCAAAGAGAAAGAAGTGGAGCTAAGAAAAGAATTTCAGAACCAGGAAAGTATGTTACGGAAGAATCTGGGAAAGCTTAAAACTGAATTGCAAATGGTCCAGGATGAAGCTGCCAGTCTACGGGAAAAATGCCAAAAACTTCAGGTGGCTCTTGGTACCGCAGAAAACAATGTTCAGGTGAGACTGATGATATGTTGTTCCCAAGACTGTGAATTTTCTTTTCCTATAGATGTGATCTTTCTGTGTGGCAGATAGGTTGATGTTATTGGAGTGTGTAAACTTAATTTCCCATCACTTATACTTGCATGTCATCTTCTTTGAATTTTTTTTCATTTATATGTATTTTAAATTTATTTGTTTAATTAACAGTGTTTTCAAAAGCAGCAACTGAAATACTGCATGCTTTCTGTATGTTACTGGTTTTGGCTCGGGTAGAGTTAATTTTCTCCATAGCAACTTGAAGGGTGCCATGTTTTGGATTTGGGCTGAAAACAACATTGGTAATTCAGGAATGGTTTAGTTATTGGTGATCAGTACTTACACAGAGTCGAGGTCTTTTTGGCTTTTCACCCCATTCCAGCAGCATGGAGGCTTGGGGTGTACAAGGAGTTGGGATGGAGCACCGCTAGGACAGCTGGCCCCAACTGACTGGAGGGATATTCCACATCATGTGGCATAATGCTCAGCATATAAACCTGGGAGAAGGAGGGGATGTTCGAAGTGATGACATTTGCCTTCCCAAGTCACTGTAATGCCTGATGGAGCCCTGCTTTCCTGGGGGCAGCTGAAGGCCTGCCTTCCCATGGGAAGTGGTCAATGAATTCCTTGTTTTACTTTGCTTGTGTGTATGAGGCTTTTGTTTTACCTGTTAAACTGTCTTCATCTCAACCCACAAGTTTTCTCGCTTTTACCCTTCCATTTCCCTTCCCTGTCCCACTTTGGCAGTAGTGAGCAAGTGGCACTGTCATACTTAGCTGCTTACCAGGTTAAACTCCAACAGAGTTTTATTTAATTGGATTGACTCTGGCTGGATGCCAAGTGCTCACCAAAGCTGCTCTATCACTCTCCTCATCAGCTGAATGGGGGAGGGAGACAATAATGAAAGGCTTCTGACTTGAGATAAGAAGAGGAAGAGATCACTCATCAGTTACCATCATGGGCTAAACGGACTCAACTTGGGGAAAAGCAATTTAATTTATTACCAATCAAATTAGAGGAGGATAAAGAGAAGTAAAACCAAATCTTAAAAGAGCACTTTCTCCCCACCCCTTCATCCTCCTGGGCTTAACTTTATTCCCAATTCTCTAACTTTTCCCTCACACTGATGCAGGGGGATAGTGAAGGGGGCCTGCAGTCAGTTCATCACAAGTCTCTGCCTCTTCTGCAAGGGCCCTTCAGGAGGTGGGTTTATGGAAAGCTGCAGTGAAGGCGAAACCAGTTGTATGTTGATCATTCCTGTGGTAAAGGAATTTTGTTCCCAAAGAAGAGGAAGCACCTAGTACAGTATCTGCAGCATATTTTAAAGTCAGGTCTTACTCTGACACTGTGGATGAGGTGATCAGATGCATAATCTCAACACATTGTGTTTCATTACACATCCTGTACAGTGTTTTCCCAATTCTCTCTTCTGCTTTAGTTTCTGAAATGACTCTGTACTGTTTCAGTAACTTGAATTACAAGAAATCTATATTTCCTTTTGAACCAGAACACTATTTTCTTTTCCTTCCTGCATGGCTGTTAACACATTACACTATTCAAGGTATGCTATTGTGAATCAGTACATCTGATTTAAAGCATAATAAAAGTTTAGAATCACAGAACTATAGAATAGTTTGGGTTGGAAGGGACAGTAAAGATCCTCAAGCTCCAAACCCTCTGCCATGGGCCAGGATACCTTGCCCTAGACTAGCTTGCTTAGAGTCCCATCCAGTCTTGAACACCTCCAGGGATGGGGAGTCCTCTGTGGGCAACCTGTTCAGTGCCTCACCACCCTCACAGGAAAGAATTTCTTCATAATATCTAATCTAAACGTTCAATTTAAGGCAGCTCCCCCCCATCTTATCACTACATCTCTTTGTCAAAAGTCCTTCTCCAGCTCTCTTTTAGGCCTTCTTTAGATACTGGAAGGCTGCTCGAAGTTCTCCCCAAGAACCTTCTCTTCTCCAGGCTGAACATTTTTTCAGCCTGTCTTGATCGGAGAAGTGATCCAGCCATGTGATTGACTTAGTGGCCTCCTCTGGACTTTTCCCAACAGGTCCGTGCTTTTCTTCGGTTGGGGCCCCCACACCTAGACCCACAGCAGTGCAGGTGGAGTCTAGAAAGAGCAGAGTAGAGGGACAGAATCACCTCCTGTGAGCTGCTGGCCATGCTGCTTTTGATGCATCCCAAGACATGATTGGCTTTCTGGGCTGCGAGTGCACATTGCTAAGTCATACTGAGCTTTTCGTCCCAGAGTCCTTCTCCCCAGGGCTAGTCTCCACCCAGCCTGTACTTATGCTTCGGATTGTCCTGACCCTTGCAAGATCTTGCTTTTGGCCTTGTTGAACTCCATGATGTTCGCACAGTCCCACCTCTCAAGCTTGCCAGGGTCCCTCTGGATGACATCCCTTCCCTCCAGCGCGTCGACTGCACCACACAGCTCAGTGTCATCAGTGAACTTGCTGAGGGTGCACTCGATACCACTGCCTGTGTTGCTGAGAAAGATGCTAGAAAGTGCTGGTGCCAGTAGTGACCCCTGGGGAACGTTTGATTTAAGTAATTGCCTAGCTCTCATTTTATGTATCTCCATGTGTAGCTTAATTTGAGTCAGTGGTAAACGCTCAGAGTTGCAATGAAGAACAATAAACTGCTGTGAACACATAATGTATTCTTTAATGTGAAAAACTCTCAGATACCAGAAATCATGTTTCTAAAACTGACCCCCAAACTCTGTGGAACATTTTATAGTTTTTATTTTTTCATATACCTTTTCGAACATTGTCACGTTTCTCTTATGCATTACTGTCATGCCATGTACCCACTATCTTGTTCTTCAGAAAATATTTTTCAAGCATTACATATAATACACAGTGAATATGGCAATAATATTACACTATTTCAGCTTTTGTGTGAATAAAACTTGTTTGCTGAAAGGTCTCTTCTGTACCTTTTAACCTAATGCTTATTTAAATTTATATGATTATATATGATGGTAACAGGTATTATGTGTTTCCTCTAGGTTCTTCAAAAACAGCTAGATGATGTGAAGGAGGAGGAGATGTCATTGTTAAGCAAACACAAAGAAGTGGAAAGCGAGCTCGCAGCTGCTAGAGAGCGCTTACAGCAGCAGGCCACTGATCTTGTTCTCAAAGCCAGTATGTATGTCAGTAACTTAATCTGGAAATGAACTTCATCCTTTTATTCTAGCCTTTCCTTTTTCTGTCACCCTCATTCAGGTTTAGAGTGCCTAAAGACTGTTTAATGCTTTCCATAGAAATTTCCAACAAGATTTGGTGTTTTTTTAACTTTTTTTGCTATTGCATGTGTTGTCCTGAATTTCCTTTTTCGTGTACTTACTTGTCTGAATGGTGTGCTTTGTATGGCATGTACGTATCTTCCAGGCCTTGGAACTGCACTTATACAGAACAATTCTGCTCTGTATCTGTTCTCCACATAGTCACTGAGACATGCTTCCTGTTCTTCCACCTTTTTTCACTTGTCTTTTCTTTTTGCTGACTCTGTGGTACTTTGCTTTATACCTACTATCAGAAGATTTGCAGCTTATTGAATAATAAATCCGTTAAAGTTTTCTCTATAGCTGTTTTCTTTGTTCCTTTGTAGTTGCTGGCATGTGGAAAGGCACAAAAATTAGTTGAAGACCTGACTGTACACATGCAGGTTTCTTTTCTCTCTGGCATTGTCTCCCTAGTGAACTGTTCAGTGATAGGGCATGGGCCCCAGTACCTGTACTTGGACAACTATACAATAGGTAGGGGCTTGGGGTTAAAAAAGGGCCCTGGCTTGGGGTTAAAAAAGGGCCTGGTTGAACTAGACCAATTATAGCAATTCCTGATTGTTTTCCACACAAATTAGCACAAGCCCAGGAACAGTCTAGGCTGTATGTTGGAACAATATAGCGGTCAGCAGGAGCCTAAGACTACAAGGTCCTATTAAATCAAAGAGTTAAAAGAAATAGGCTTGCTGCTGAGAGTGTGTAAAATGGGAATCTGACCCTCCAAAAGGTGTTTTGTGAGGCAGTCATAGAAAAACCTCATGAACCCTGTTATCATATGCTCTAAAGCCGTTGCTGTTTCATTGCATAGGCAGAAGCATGGGAGGATTTTACCAGGCTGCCCCAAATGTAGTGGAAATAAGTACCCAGGCTGTTTTTCTGTATTACTGATGGCATGGAGTCAGCTAGCCTGTGACTGAGGCCAGCCCTGGTCTCCTGTGGCACTGAGGTTTTCTGCTTTACCCGAAGTCCCAGTGTGTCCATGCTGTTGCCAAGCTCAGTGGGCTGTCAGCCGTACGTCTTTGTTTTACAGCGCATCGCTGCACAACAAGAGCCAGGATCCCTGTTAGGAGTGGTGCCACCAAGCCATTGCCATGTGATGTAATTGGTTGCCAGCCTGTTTGGAAATGGTTTCGGACACTGGCCCACTGCCATCTCCTTGGTTTTCAGCTCACACTGTCAAAAATCCTGCCTCAAAGAAACTGAATTCTCATACTTAATTACCATAAAGAATGTTTACTCATTGTATTGCAAGTTTAGAACACTACTGAGTCTCTTTTGGGCATTTAATATATTCTTCTTCCATTTATCCTGAGATTTCCAACTTGTAAGGAAACTGCTGCATTTCATATCTTTTATGTAGAGCATGAGCAATGGGAAGCCTGTCTTGTGTGTTGGTATTGCTAGGACAAAAGCTCTACATCTCTGTGTGTGTGTGTGTGTGTGTGTGTGTGTGTGCTTACAATAGAATATATATGACACACCTCCTAACAAACTGAAAATTCTTGTATTATTATCCTTGTTAGGTTATAAAAATCTGGGTTTGAAAATACCTTTCTTAAATGGCTGAACTTTTGAAATAAGGATTTTTTTTAAATGGTACATACAGAACCTAAGCATACCCATTATCCTAAGTTTTCTTCTTCAGTTTTCAGTTTTACAAACAAAGATGTTGAAATAATTTTTAGAATTCTTCAGGGCTTAGAAAAATTAGAGGTGTGCATTTTTAATGAAATTGTTATTAATTTTGAGGCATTTTTAATTTCCGAATTTCATTGTATATCTCATGGCTCTTCTCTAAAGAGAAGGCAACAAAGGCTAAAACAGTTTCCTTTTTGGCACATCTTGCTTTAAACAACAAATGGAAACGAATCATGAAGCTCAGTGATTTTGTCATGTGAGAAACAGCATATTGTCCACTTTCTTTAGCTATTTCTTAGTAACTTAAATTTAAAAGCAATACTGTTATTAAAACTGAACTGTCATTAAATCTGTCATTTTTGAAAGTTATAATAAAATGAGAGGGGAAACAACAAAGTCTTTCCTAGAAACTGAGATTACAAAAACCAGTAAAAAATTATTCTGAGTAAACAATACCTCTCATCTTTCAGTTGAACCGAATTAGAAGCATCCTTTTTTTCAAAACAGTCTTCTATTCACCCCAGAACCTCTCCCAAAATAAAAGAAATTTCACTGCTTTAGTCAGTTACCTACAGTAATACAGATACACATCAAGAAGAACAGACAGAAATTTATGAAGTCACAAACCTTTCTCAACTGGTTATGTGAAGGACAGATGATTATATTGTGTAGTTTGAAGTTTTACTTCTTTTGTTTGTTTGTTTTTTCAAAAATATGTATAAAGAAATTAAAAGGAGGCCTCCAACCTGGAAGCATTTAGGTAATACTTTACTATAGAGAGAGTTTTGTTACATCTTTTAGTCATATCCCTTCAGCAAAATAAAGTATAATTCCGTAAGTTTTACAGCAGATAAAGCTGTGTATCTACTATGCCAGCTAAATTATGAGTTTGATAAAACAATGACATGTTTATCTTTAGACATCAGTGTTCTGCTTTCTGTTGTGTATCTTATTGTAGGATAGAAATATGCAGGTTTAGGTGGGATAAGTTCTTCAGTGTTCTTTAAATTGCCACCTTCTGCTTTCCTTTGGGAGTGAATATGCAACTTTGAACCAGGAAAATTGAAATGAAAGGAGCCTCAGCACCAAGTGCTCTACTGTTGTTGGGCATTTTACAATTAAACTAAACAATTGAGAAGTGGAGAGGAAGATAAATATTGCAGTGAAGACAAGGGAGATCCATATGCAAGCTTCCACCAGATTTTTACTATTGCTGGAATATGAATGTGCACTTCAATTGCATGAAACCAATGCTTTTACGTTTTAAAGAGCTGTTTTGTTTTTAGGTCACATTGGAATGCTTCAAGCTACTCAAATGACTCAAGAAGTTACAATCAGAGACTTGGAATCAGAAAAGTCTAGATTAAAGGAAAAATTGTCCCAGCTGGAAGAGGAAAGAAATTTATTACAAAGCAAAACACAGAGTCTGGATGAGCGACAAAGGCAGCAAATTCTGGCATTGGAGAAGGTTAAACATCTTATTTGCTTTAGTTGAATAAAATCAAAAAACCTAGGATTCTCTTAAAAAAAAAAAAAGCTTTAATTTTTGTTTGATATGACCGGACTAGGACCAGTATCTTTCAAGTACATCTCATGTAGCAACAAAGAATGACTAATGTAGAGTGTAAAGTGAGATTAGAGGGAAGTCAGATTAGATATTCAGACTGCTTTGGACAATCTTTTAACGATTTCATTTGATTTATGACCTTGTGTGTATATGCCTAGTATCTAAATTGTCTAAGGAAGAACAATGTGAAATAATTAAAGAACAGTTTAAAAAGCCATTTGCTGAAAATGCATTGAACGTGTTTGAAAATACTAAACAGAAATTCTCCATAGGCTTGATACCAAATTTTTGTTTTTCCCAGATTAAATAGAGGAAAAATTAGGTTTTAATAAGTATGTATTGTTTTGCATGGATCTTTTTAAATTAGCTTTTTGGTTACTGAATCATGTAGCCAGTGCTTAGTGTTTGCTCAATTTGTTTTATATGAAAGTTAGTTTTTTGCAGTTTTATGTCATCAGTAATGTTTTTGTATTTTTTATTCCTACTGTTCAGATTTTTTTACCACTGAATAGTTTTCTTTTCCTGTACTTTATAGAAAGTAAATGAAGCAAGGGAAACACAACGTGAATATTATGAGAAGGAGCTGGTAAAATTACAAGCAAGATTGGAAGGAGAGGCTGCACAGTTAAAGGAGGCTCATTCCAAGACCTTAGAAGAACTGGCATGGAAACACCATACTGCAATTGAGGCTGCACACAGTAATGCTAATAAGGATAAGAAGAAACTGCAGATGGTATGTTCTTATTTTCTTAGTAATCAAACAAAAAGCAACTGTTACAGTTTGCATCTTGTACTGCATGGTTTTGTTTTATGGCAAATTTAATTTGGAATTACCTGCAGGCCTCTGAAGAAACTGCTTAGGCTTTAGGAAAATAACAGATACCTTGGGGAAAAAACCCGAAACAAACGCTTGTACTGTCATTTGTCTGAATACAGAACAGAAATTCTCAATTTATACAAATGTATTTTCAAGTATTGTAGTTCTGTTTTCCCAGGATTTCTGACCCATATTCAGAAGGGTTGGTATATCAAGATCAGTTCTTCTGAAGGAGATGAAAGATTATGTTATTATAGCATTTATTTAAAATTTTCATTGACAGTCTAGAAGTACAAAAAGATACTTTATTAGGACTTGGCTATATGTGTACTCAGAAGATGACAAGAGGTCTTCCTAGCTTGCATCATAAAATTATGTACTGTACAGCAACTCACTCTCCAGCAGCTACACATTTACCTTTGACTGAAATCTGAAACTGAAAGGGTATTTTCTTGTTTCACAAAATTGGCCTTTTCTTTCTCCGAATGAAAAGCACATTTTTGAATTATTTCCTAACATGATTGTATGTGCATTATATACAAATTTTGCCTTGCACAGGAAATACAGACAATGATTTCAAGGCTTTGTTATACTCCTCTTGATGTATTCACAGGAAACATACCAAGGAGCATAGTTGTAGTTAGTGACGTGCATCTCAGACAGCTTGGGTTTGTTTCTGTAAATTATTCTCCTAGTATGTTGCTTCTTATTTCAATTTTTAATAAATCCAAAATATTTTTTGTTACCCAGTAACTGAAATAGTTCTCAGAGACATATGTGCATCTGATCTTTCAGGTTTACTTTTCTTTGCAACTTTAAACATGCCTGTTATTAAGACAATGTCTCTTAGAGTTTCTGGGTATATTTTTCTTTTATTTCAGTAAGATGTGGAGTTCTTTTTCTTTTGTTTTGTTTGTTATTAAAATAATGTGGAGAATAAAACAAAAGGAGATCACAAACTTTTTTTTCTTAAATCTAGGGAACACCTCTATAAGTGTGATAAATGTGAAATGATTTTAACAAGGAAAAACTAAACATGAAAAGATGTTAGGATCAAGATCTCGGTCAATCTTAATCAGATTTCACTGATCTTAAATCTTAATCAGATTTCACTGTCTCCTCTGTCAAACGTGTCTCACTAAGGCATGTGGTGATCAAATAATCCAAGGAAGAAAACAGTCAGGCTTAAATGCAGAGCAGAGTTGAATTTTGTATGAGGAAGAAGCATGGTACCAGGAGCCTTGGGATAGAAGACAAGAGGATTCATTGGGACTGGGAGCCTGGGAAATGCATCTGTGAAACAGAAGAGAATTCAGCAGAATTAGAGTAGGAGTCAAATAATAGCTCAAATATTTCTTTTTGCTTCAATATTTCCATCTATAAAATGAGCTGTAAAAATGGCATCAGGAGGATCATGAAAATAGAGTTGCTAATAATTTTGCAGTACTGCACAGCTGTACTGACAAGTATCATCAGAAAAATAATTACTCTGATATCAGAATAGGGTCTAAATAGCACCAGTGGAATTTTGCAGACAGCAGATTTCAGCATGAGCAAGACAAATTGGTCAAGCTTCAATGAGCAAGGAGCATTTATCCCACATGTTGACTCATGTGGACCCAGTGAAGAAGGCAGGCACTTGTTCAGTTAGGTTGTTTAGTAATGTGTTAGTGACAGTGTAACCCTCTGCTTTGTCACTCTGTCCAACCTGTACCGTGAATGAGGAGATCGTGCAGGCAGCGTACGCAGAAATTACTCATTGCCTACTGCATACCCTAAAGCAGTGCTAGAAATAACAAGCTGCTTAGTGTGCCTAATGTGCTTACCACTCCCCACAAAACACTTGAGGCATCTCTGGGTTTGGATGAGGAAGGCTTGGCCTCTGTTGCTTCTTGGAGTTGGCTGGATAACACTACATTGCTGTCTTGCAGCAGGAAACCTTGGGTTTCCTTAGACTTTTATACCTTTTCATGACTGGTTTTCCTCTTTAATACTCTAGTTCTTCCTCCCTGTTTCCCCAGTCTTACTAATACCTTCAGTTGTACTGTTTGTTTCAGGCTGGCTCTGGTCTATATATTTTCATGGCTGTTTCTGAGATATTACTGATTTTTCAGAAACCTGAGCCCAGGTCTGCACAAAGGCACTGAATCAATGCTAAGCCTTGCATTTCAGCTGAGCCTCTAGGAAGGAGTTAAGAGCCTCTAGCTCCATGGACACCTTGAAGCCTTGTATGGCATGATTCTGGAGCATCTTGCTTGGCAGCCTTAATTTTCTTGTGGTATTATAAGTTATATAGTATATTCCACTGAAATATGTAATAAAGTTCTAAATTTTAACATGTTTCCTTTAAAGTATTTCATGAAAGAAATTGTTCTTCTGAAAATGTATTCTGAATATTACTGAAGCTGAAGTATAAATTTGTAATTTCCCTTAAAAAATGTAAAAGTTTTTATCATTTTTATATATATACGCATGCACATAACATAGGCTCACGTAAGAGAAATATAATTCATGCAGCAGTTATTTTGAGAATTTGGCTATTACACCATAAAAGTTGAATGAAAACAGGGGTGTTACTTGATTCTTTACATATAGTTAAACTTGAAAACTAATTGTTGATCTCTTTTGGTTCTACATAAATTTTATAGATATATGGTGTGGGGCTTTTTTTTCCATTTATCGTAACATTCTGAAAAACTTCACAGAGCTCAATCTGGATTTTAAGATTTACTATTTCCTCTGGGGATTATTTGTGGGAAATAGATGGGTAAAGACTGAATGGCATGCAGATTTATCAGTGTAATTTTATAAAAAATGAAAAGTTCTTCTTTCAACTCAGATTGAAAAACTGTGAAAGTAGATACAGTTTTAAAGCTCTTGATAATTGAGAAGTAATTGAGAGGAAAGTCCTGTTTGTCTTTATTCTGTGATTAATCCAGGATGTTAGATTATAAAATAAACTGAAAAATGAAGACATCCGTTATAGAAGGAAATAAATATTTGTGCTGTAACAGCTTAAGGAAAGGGTTGAGATGGTAAGTATTTATGCCAACTAGAATCATTTCCGTATGGTAGACCTGTACTTTGCAGTGACTGTATGGCATGTATTTAATATTTCTTCCATCCTGCCTGTTTCTGAAGGAGTTGGAGCAGCAGTTTGAGAAGGAGAAACTGCATTTGGAGGATGATAAGAATCAGCTCCGACAGCAGCTGGAAAACATGAAGGAAGACCTGACAACGAAACTGACTTCTGCCAATCAGGAGGCAAGGGGTTAACTTACTTGTTTCTGCTACCACATTTCATCAATAGTGAGCTTAGACTCCAGGACAGGTCTAGGACTATGCTGTTGAGTGTTAAGTGCTTTATTTCTGTTTAGAGCGGAGTATTCTTAAAACATGGCAAGTTAGTTGATGCTTCTGAGCAATGATTTTATTGTCCTTCACAAAATTAACGAAGTAAGAGAGATGGAGGTAGTAAACAGGTGATGTAAACAGCTCTTTATTTTTAATTCTTTTTATCTTCTCATTAGGTACACAGACCTCTACACAAAGTATGTCAGGAGAGAGGGAAAATTAACTGTATTTAAACCCATATGGCTTGTGGTTAACATAAATTCTGGTCAGTTTCCTGGCTTACAAATCATCTTCATGTATTTTCATCAAAAGATGATACGAAATACTTTTAGTAAAACCCAAATTATTTGTTATGTCTTGATATATGCAATCAGTGTTAAATGTATCATATCTCAAGACAGTTTTAATTTTTTTTAGTTGGAAATCACCACCTTTTCATAATACAGTATTTTTTAACCCAGAAGTACATTCTACTGATACCAAGAACATCAACCCATTTTTCTCTGGAACTTTTTCCGTGTTTCAAGAAAATACTCATCAGCTTTATTGTTTAGCAAGCCCTGTGTATGATTTCAGTGTGTGCTTTAAGTGAGACTTAAACATGAATTTAAGTATTATTTTGCAGCAACATTTTTCATTACTGTTTTCTATGCTGTACAACATCAGAGAGCAGATGTCTCATTCTGGTGACTTGCAAATTGCACAAATGCTAACCTAGCTTAAGAAAAAAACCTGCCTGTTTTTAATATACTAAGAGGGGAAGACTGCCCTTCCAAAAGTATAGATTAACTTATTGTAGATTTTATTTGTTAATATATTATATATTACTCTATCAATAACATATTGATGTATTACTGTATTAATATACATTATATTTTATTATTATATATTAAGGTATATATTCTGAAAATATATATTAACATATACTTTCAGAGTAGGACCTACCAAATAGATGGGTATGCCAGAGATTATACATTACCAGAGTAGCTAGACCTCCCACCTTTAGAATTCAGCAGCTCTGCTGATCAGTCAGTTGTGAGTACCTGTTTAAACAGGAGACTGTTCTTCCTGCTGAGGGTTGCCGGTATCTTTGCTATCTTTGCTTAGATAAGGTGCAAGTTTAAGCTGGAACCGCTCTTGCTCTTTTAACAGTATGCTCACCTGCATTCAAATTGATGAGAATATGATGTATTTGTTATGTATGTTAACATCATCATACACAGCTTTATTTTTCAGTTCAAAATTACAGGAAGTTTAGTTATTTCTTTTTAGCTTTAACTGGTCTGTTGTATGTTAACTGTCATTGTTGCTGGATTAGATCTGAGTCGAGCACTATTGTCATTCTTTCGTCATCTAACACTGTAGGCTTACTCTTCATCAGTCTCTCTTGCGTTCATGAGCAATAAACTTTCTCCTTCCCTGAAGGAAATAACTTCAAATGTTTTAAGAATGAGTTCTTGTTATCCACCTGCTATCAAATTCAGGCTTGGGAAATTCATCAGAACACTGAATTAACCAAACAGAGGCATAGCTGCGGAATAGGAGACTAAAATAGGGAGCTAGGTCCAGCTGCTGTCCAATATTTGAGTTTATATACAATCCTATGCCAGGATAAGTGTAATACAGTATATTTTGCATAGTGAAAGAAAGAGAGAAAGCATACAGGCAATAAATTCTTGGTCTGTAAATCCACTCCATGTAGTACAGAGGAGATATGTTTTATTTCATTACTCTGTTTATCTTGAGCACATGAAAGAAACGCTTCACTTGCAACCACAGCTTACCCTTAGATCTCTATTGACAACTAACAACAGTTTCTCAATGCCTCCACTGACCTAGAAAAACTTCCCTGTGATTTGTTTGACACATCATTAGCTTAGATGTTATATTGCTACTGTTGCTTCCTTTTTTTGGTTTGCTTTAAGTTACAGAAGTCATTTAACGGTAGGCTTGTATTTATTACTTTCTCTGGATGCTAGCTTAGTTCTATCTTCCCTGCTGAGAAAGCTGCTTTTGAACCTATGCCATCCTCTTTTCTTTTTGACAGACTTTCTGGTAGCAATTATCTTAGCTAAAGGATGAGAGAAGATTGAAGCCTCATTAGGCTTGCTTCTAGTGCTAAGCTATTTAAGAGCAGTGTAATCTTAAATATTTGCCAGAGATTTTTTTGAGAGTTTGGGTTAAGTCAAGATAGTGGCTTTCTCACATGTGTCTCAGGATGAGGCTGGCTGTAGATTTGTTTCCTTTCACTGTAGACCAGCCAAGGCCTTTTAGAATGATGATATGTTTGTGTCACTTAGCACAGTGATCTAAGGATTTGCTGTCTCCATGCAAAGGATTTCTGATGGTGTTACTAAAGGTCATTATAAACAGCCTCCATCATTGCTTTGTCAACAGCAGAATATATCTTAAGCCCTATGAGTGGCATTCCTGCCTCCTCCCATATCCTTTAGATCTACAGGACTGCTATTCATACTGATGCAAGTGGTTTGCTACTATCAGATACATAGACAGCACTGCACTGCCAGGATACCAATTTTGGGGGCAGTTTTTCTTGTAGGGATTCTCCTTCAGGTAGCAGGGCTTTGTAGGGAATTATCGGTTGTTTGAATATAACTCAAAGGAGCACAGACATGCCTCTCATGCCAAAGAAATTTTGGATTCCTTTCTGAGAGGAAAGGAGGAGTTCCTCTTTTTAAACACTTCATAGGTTGTCTCTGTGTGTATTACAAGCAGTATTTGTATGTAATTATTCTAACAAATTTTTCTAATTATTCCTTCTTCCAAAGGAAGAGTGGTTATAATTCTTACCTGTCCATGCTTGTAAACCAAAGGCTAGTCTTTTCTTGGGACACTTGTCCCTCTGTGAATGAATTTATCTCAACATACAAAGACAATAGCATAGACTATTGCTTCTGCAAACAATGCATTTCCAATTAGCTGCTGTTCTTTGTTACTCCCTGCCTCCCATTTTTCTGTTTTTCCAACCTACATACCTAAAAAGCTTTTTCTTTCCTGTAGCTGGTGAACTATGTTCAGTCCCTCATATTTTTATTTGAAGCAAAGAAGTATAGTATCATCATTTTACAGATGAGAAGCTGAAGCACAAACAGGCAGAAAAAAAAGAGTATTGTTGCATAGCAGTTAAGAAAATTATTACATTATACTCTAGAGGTGTTAGATTGAGTTTTAAACAGGCTGGACAGGTAGCAATCTGCAAACAGAGAAACTTTAACCCCAACACAAGTTAAGTTATATATTAGATTAGAGTTTATGTATTTTGAAATGTTTCTCATTAATTTGCTTAAAACATACTTTTTCATGGTAAAGTTACAGGCAATTTCAGGTCTTTTATGCAGCCCCTATGTACATCAAACACACATTGGATATATTTTTTTACTTGTAAAAATCCTTTGAGTCTTTGCTTTTATAATATTACAGGAATTTGTTTTTAAATACAGAAGCATTAAGTGATACTAACGGAGAACAGGCAGTGCAACTAAAAATTTGTCTGGATCAGAATTAGGAAACACCAGGATGGCTTGGCTGCCATTAGCAATAATCATGGAAATTACAGCTTTTTTTGTCACGTCGCAGGTGTGTCGTCTGCAAGACCTAGTACGAAAAAGTGAGCAAGGCCTCGGGACTGCGGAAGGACACATCTCCAGTCTTCAAGAAGCTCAGGAAATACTCCAGAAAGAGCTAGAATTAACTAGAGCAAGACTGCGAGAGACCACAGATTCACTGTATAGTGTTGAGGTAACCATGCTGGTGGAGAATAAATTGTGTAAAGGATGGTCACAGCGATTTTGGTCTTGTTTTTAAAATGGCTAGAAGTGTTTTATGGTGTACACCTGATAGAAGGAGCTTAATGTGGCTTCATCAAAGAAGAGATTTCTATTTCAGGCAGAGAATTTAAAAAATGGAAAATAGGATAGGTTGGTGTGGGATTTGATTTTTTAAAATTTTATTTTATTGGTTGTTTGCTTTGGAGTGGGTGTTTTTTGTTTTCAGAACAATTTTAGTACTTAACATGTAGTGCTGCAAGCATATCTTTGTGTGGTTAATGTAAATTGTAGCTGCCAAAACTACATACAAAATATGTTCAGAGTTTTAATGGAATTTCATGAAAGGTTATGAGTTAAAACTTTCAATTCCAGACAGTTCATGTCCTGATGCAAAACAAGGTCCAGAGCTTACTAGCTCTGGAATTCACAGAAACCTTTTTGATGAGTTTTTTGAATACATCTATGCCATGTTTTCCTTGGATAATGGACACAGTCTTCATTTCAGACTCAAATTTAGAATTTCAGTAAAGATTTGAGAAAAATTTTTAGAAATGGGCTATGATATCTTGAAAGATTGGAGACTGTCACTTAGAAAATGTGACCACTTTATACCATTAAGCAATTAATTTGCCTAGGCACAAATGTATCGTCATTTTAATTGGCTTAGATGGAAATAGAACTGTCAGTTAGTCTGTCAATAGCTCATTGACTGCAGCACTGGGTAAATATTTCATTTTTGTTTCTGCAGTAAATAATGTACATTTGCAAGATCACAAGAAGTGTTTGAAGTAGAGCAGCAAATATTATAAAAATTTTTTTTCACTGAGCCTGCTTCCATATTTTTTTTAACAAAACCAGCCTGAAACAGGATATTGGTATATTTTTTTATTTTTTTCAGCTACAGACATTAGAGGTACACAATATTACAGATTATAACTTCCTCTGTATTTTTTATAATGTCTCTAAATGTTCTTATGAACTAGTATTGCTCTCTTCACCTATTAAAACATTTAAACATTCATACATAGTAGGTTACTATCATTTGAACATTCAGGTTACTAGCAATAACATCTTAACAGATTTTAAAATATATCAAAGTGCGGCAGAAAAGGTCTCATTTCAAAAAGTATTAATTCAATTTAGAGGGTTATGTTTGCTTCTCATGAATGAAGCAAGCCCTGCAGAACAACATTAATGTAAGTAAGATTTCTAGGTAGTACCTAATACTATTCTAGTATGGTAAATTTCAGCAGAAATTGGTGGGAATTTTTAAGGATGGTGTTCTCTGTGTTCAGACTGTGAAACCTTGTTTCTAGCAGGCTTGTCCCATCAAAAAACAGAAAGAAGGTATACATGAAATTTGTATCACGTACAGATAGCTCAGGCTTTGAAATTCAAATACTGGATATTTGATGCTTAAAAAAATTTAAAAAATAAAATTCAAAGCATTCTTGACAAGGACCTAAGCCACCTGCTCTAATTCTGAAGTGAGCCCTTCAGTGAATGGGACTTGTTGACCTTTTGCGGTTCTTTGCAACATAAATTATTCCATGATTCAACGTAATGGTATTTGAAAAGATTGCAGAATGACTTATTGGAAAATTGCTTTTTATAGGAATACAGACTTCTGTTTCGCAAGTAAGAAATATCAGGAGATGTATAGGCATTAATTGTGCATAACTAGGAATTTCACACTGAAGAAGCTGTAGTTCAAATTTATGAGCCAATTGTAATTGATATTTTTATTCTAAATACACTCACTTCATGTTTGAAATACACTTTTGCTGCTGATCAGTCTCTATTGTAAAGTTTGTATTTGCAGGGAGAACTAGATCAGGAGAGACAGCAGCATGAGGCAATGATTGCTGCCATGAGAGAGGAGGAAAAGTTCAAAGTTGACAGAATGGCACGTGACTTAGAAATAAAATGGACAGAAAATCTTCGGCAAGTACTACTTTTTTTCTTACATTTTTTAATAAGAAATGAACTGTGTATTATATGCAAATGTACTATCAAATGAAGTATAAAGCAAAGGTTTCTGTCATTTAAGATTTTCCAATTATTAATGAGGTCTTGATTCTTTCTCACTTCTTGCACAAGGTCCCACTGCATTTTAGTTATTTGACCTTTGTTTTCAGACAGGAATGTAATAAACTTCGTGAAGAGCTGAGGCTGCAGCATGAAGAGGACAAGAAGGCAGCCATGACTCAGCTGTTGCAGCTGAAAGAACGTGAAAAAAATGCAGCAAGGGATGGATGGCAAAAAAAGGTTGAAGATCTTTTAGACCAGGTAACTATGGTGTCTTTGAAAACTGGAAAGCCATTACAGTTTAATTGTTGGTGGCTTATTACCAGCTTTGAAATGAAATTTGTTAGCATAGGGCTTTTTAACTTAATCACTATCAAATATTTTAAATAATATGTGGAGATAGCATTAATTATATGAATGTTGATCTTTACGTTAAATGTGAATAAAACTTTTTACAGGTTTGAGGGGATGAGGGAGAGGATGTTGACAGTCTCACTTCTTCACTACAAGATTGTTTTGATTTTGTCAGCTCAGCTGTTGTGCTGTTAAATATCTACCAATGCTAATTGTTTGGACTTTAGAGGTATCCCCTATATTTACAAAAATAATAATCTTCTATGTGTACAAGAATAACACTGTACAAATCTCTCAGAAGTCAAAATATCCCTCAGTTTCTATGACACATTTATTACAGCTATGTCTTAAGTGATTTTGAACATTATTTTGGGATAATTTTGTGTAAGTACTGAGGTTTTTTTAATGGTAACTCAAATTTATAATCTCAGTTATGTTAGATAATTCAAAGAAAATACTTGCTTTGTACTTTTTCCAAACCATAAATGCTGTAGAACTGGTTTTATTGACTCCAGTTTGAAGAAATACCTGATAATGAACAAACACATTTTAAAGTGAGAGTAACAGATTTTGGAACTCATTAAATAACTGTGATTCCAGGGTGTTATTGTGGGATGGCTTTTAATTTGCTGTCTAATTTGGGAAGCCTAGAAAGGGACATATTAAACTTTCCATAGTTTTAGCATACTTTTATCTCTACCTTTAAAAAATACCATGTTAAATCTAACCTACAGTTTCATAATGGAAAATTAGTATGTTGCAAATATACTTTTTTTTCTGCCTGTGCAAGACATTTTGGAATCAGAAAGCTAACTGTAATAAGGAGAATTTACTAGAGAATTTTCAGACATGGGAAAAGGTTTCCATGTGCAAAATGGTTGCATTTTTCTTTTTTTAAAATTCCTTTTACTGTATCAGAACTGTATGCAAAGAGATTATAGCATGTGAGGACTGCTATTTTTTTCAAACCAGCTGTGGCTTTTCCATACCACTGTTTGAGCTGAATAGCTATTTAATAAAGATTGAAAAATTAGTGTTGGTAGTAGGGAGTTAAGCTTTCTCTCTGTAGGAATCTGTATTTTATCTGTTACACCTGGAGGAGAGAGAATTCCAGACCATAGCATAAAAGATGGGTGACTTAACTCTTGGAGAAATGGATTTGTAGTACGTTCCTCCTGACTGCAGTACAAAAAAGGTAGTCTCTGAGAATTGTAGTGACCTGAATCACAGAATCACAGACTTGCTTAGGCTGGAAGAGGCCTCAGGAGGCTGCTCAAATCAGTCAGCACTGAATTAGAACCAGGTTGCTTAAGGCTCTGTCCAGTCAGCTCTTGAATAACCTCTAAGGGTGAAGATTCCACAGCATCTCTGAATATAATCTAATTTACTGCTTAATTATCCTCATAGTGAATTTCTTCTTTATATTTAGACAGAACCTTCTCTCTTTCCGTTTGATTGTTGCCTCTCATTGTTCTGCTGTTCTCCACCGTAACAAGGCTAGGTCCACTTTGTCTGTAACTACCTCATAGGTACTGGAAAGGTATAAAGTCCCACAAAACCATTTCTTCTTTAGCCTGAGCAAATAGAGTTACCTCAGAAGGATATCTGTTCCAGTCCCAGCCTTCCTGTTGGTAGCTCTCCATTGAATATGATCAAGTTTATCAACATGTGTCTTGTACCAAAGCTGAATGAGCTGGAGGAGGAGACAGAATATGCCCTCCAGGTGAGGTGCAGTAAGCGCCAGGTTGAAGGCACTGACCCCTTCCCTCAAACTACTGGTTGCTCTACAGCCCAGTGTGCTGCTGGCACTCAGTGCTGTCACACCATGCTGCTGGTTCATGTTCAGCCTACCATCAACGAGGTTGTGCAAAGCAGATCTGTGACCTGGTATGGACCAGTGCACAGGTTTGGTCCTTCCTGTGTCAAGGACTTTGCATTTGTCTTTGCTGAATTTTGTGAGGTTCCTGCCAGCCCATACCTATAACCTAGATAGGTCCCTCTGGATGGCAGCCCTGTCTTTCAATGTATGGTGTCCATTCCACTGTGTTGTCCTCCACCTTCTATTCTTCCCAGCTTGGTGTCACCCACAAACTCTATAAGGATGCTCCTCTGTCTCCTCCTCCAGAACTGATAAGGTACTGAAATGAGCAGGTCCTGGAATGCCTTAGAAATTCTGCCCTGAACTAGAACTGCCTGAGATATTGCAGTAGGGCTGTGAAATTGTGGATTTGTTACATCCTGGTTTTAATTTGTGGGAATATGTATTTGAAACCCATTTGAAAGGCATGAAGCCTGTATAAAATAAGGAGGAGAGGGAATCCAGCTTCTCTTTCTGCAGTTCAGATTTTTACACCTGAAATAGTGGTCTGCTCTATACCAGTAGTATTATAATTTATCAAAACAATAGTCAGGGTCTCTGCTAAATAATTTGTAAATCCTGATTTGACAGCAAATGTGGCCAAAGTGTGTTCTTTATGCTGAGAAAGTGTCTAGAGGTTCGTTGCTTAATTGTATAATTTCTGTTCATAAATGTTGAATTCAGAAATTAAATGCTCATCAATACAGGTGCAATTTTCTAATATGTATTGATGCACCTCTGATTTGATTTTAAAACAAGATACAAAGAAATGTGTAGCCTAACTTGAAGTATAGGAATGGTTATGTAATCATACAGGGCTGAAGAGCTGAAAAAACAGGCTTAAATATAGTTACCTATACTGTAGAAAAATACAACATAGAGTATGCCCACCTGGGAATGTTGCTGACTGGTGCTGGGAAACTGAATGAAGAGACACAGATATAAATGTTAATTTAAAAAACCCCCAAACCAAACGGTTTCAATCAAAAGAATTATGCCCATAAAGTGTACTAAGCTGATTGGAGTTTTTAAAATTATGTTATTCTGATCTACAAATTTCGGCTGTTTCTATTTGTTTCACGTTTGGTAGGTGGAATCTAGCTCTTGCATAAAGCTAGGTAAAAGTTTTGCTTTCATACCAGTAATGCTAAGTGGTCCCTCACAGAATGCACGTCAGATTATATTCTAACAGTGTAGCTTTGTTATGAATAAAATAATTTTCTTGAGATAAAATGCTACTCAGCTGATTAAGTGCTTAAACACATTCTTGCCGGTTGCAAAGCACCATCTACACTTAAGTGTGGTTGGTGCTTTAACTAGATCAGTGTCTAGAGACCAAGTGTGTAGTTTTTATCTCTGATATGAGAAATTATTCTAGAAAACAAAAAAGAAAGTGCTTTTCCTTTTTTTCCCTGTGAATTACACCAAGTACTTCTACATCAATCCACTCGAGTTTCATAATGAAATATGCAGTGAATTCAGATATGCTAGCTCCTTTCCATTCCTCTTAGCTCTATAATGGGGTTTTAACGCTTTTCTTAAAAACATTTTACTGCTGAGAAAGTTTCAGCCAGGGCTAAAATGGCTGGAGTTTTCTTTTTTTTTTTGAAAGCATGAGCATGTTCTCTCTTTTGCCTGGAAGTCTTGTGCAGCCTTCAGTTCTGGGCTCTGAAACGTACGGGTTAAGATTTGTATTCTTATCTGTTTCCTCTTGTGATACGTTTCTTTCAGTAAACTGAATCAAGGGTTCTCATTGTGGATGGGCTTTTCTATGTTTGAGATTCTCCCATCAATATTGATTCTCCCATCTTCCTTACTTTTCAGTAACACGTTTCAGTAAAGTAAGTGTTTTTGTCATTATTTTTTCCTGTATTTAGCTTTCCCATTCTTAAGTAGCTTCATACATGGCCAAGCATTAGTGTGACATTCTTCTTTCTTAACTTTGTCAACTTTTCACACCAAAGATACGTCTTCTATTAAGAAAATATCAGAAAGAAAGATCAGAAGTTGTACAGCAAGAATGGACAAAAGTATACTACATACATTTCAGTAGCTGTTGTTAATTTTTCCTACTGCAAAGACTCCTTTTTTGAAAAATATGTTGAGGCTTCCTCTTCAGAGTTTGTTTCTGTGATGGTGTGCTCCTTTTTAAACTGTCAAAAGTAAATAGGAGGAACTTTGACTTATATAAAAACGTAAATATTTCCTTCTGATGTAGTTATTATTCAAACTATAGTTTTCAGGAAATGACAAACTTAGTCTTAACATATTGGTCTAAAAATCCTGAGTATACTGCTGTTGATGGAGTGCTGAGAAAAGTCCCTGAGCTCCTGTGCACATCTGTAAATGGCTTTTGATCAGGCTTCATTCAGAGGCAGTTACTGCTCCATCTTTACTTGCCCGTGTAAAGGTGCTTATTGCAGAGCTGATGTGCATCCACATTAGCAAAATCAGGAAATGCTACTTTCTTTCCCCAGCACAAGGATTACTGGCCTGTTCCACAGCCTGGGTAATCCTTGCATTAGAAGATTTCCTGTCCAATGGATGCTGGAAAATTCTACAAGAAGTAACCTGCACGTACCTTGTATCAGTTTCCAGAAAGAAGGGAGATAAACTTTCAGCACAGAATCATTTTACTCAGCTCCCTGTCAGTTGATATGGTCCTGAACACCCTGTCTAACAGCTTGTCTGTCAGAAACAGAGTGGAAGTAAACTTCACATGACTCCCTCTTAATTTGCTTTGGTAATTCTTGTATTCAATAATACTAGTAAGGCTACCATGACATCTAGTGGATGGTAAGGGATGTTAGGCAAGATTTAAAAAGCACTTAAAAAGCTAATGTGTGGAAATCCAAAAGAATAAAAAGAAATATCTTACCAAGGAGGGAGCAAAGAGCAGAAGGCACCCTGGAATGCAGTTCAGGGTAATGTTTTATGCCTCCTCTTCAATCTGTAGATACCTGTTTTTCCAAAGGAGCATGCCTTCTTTGACTCTTGAAAACTTTGACAGGTTAAGACAGGTCTCAAAACTGTGGTCTTAATGGGACTGTGCTGTAACTCAGGCAGGCCTCACAGAGAATTGGGGGAGATTTGGGAGTTTCTGCCTAGATCCATTGTCTGTGTGCATCCTGCCACTCACCACTGGTCTAGAAGAATGGGTACTCCTGTACTCCAAGTGGGAAACCTACGCTTTAAACAAGTTAGAAACTGCTCCACACGAACATGTGGATAATCTCATAGTCCAGACTCACTGCAGCCCTCAGACAGCCAGCTACTGAGGGTGCTTCCCCTGGTTTCATGACTGTCTGCTTCTCAATAAGGAATCCCTCTTGTTCTGGGCTGCTCCCTGTTCTCTGCAGAGATGTGATCCTGATGATGAGTTGGTGCATTTGTTCTGTCCACATTGGTCATTGCAGTGTTGTCTGAAGCCTGGCCATGAAAACAAATGCCTAACAAATGCCTAACAAATGCCTAATTCAGCTGTTCGTTACGAGCCTTTGGTTTTGGTGAGCTCGTTCAGCCCAGCCCACGCCTTCATCATTATTTTACTCTTTGTTTAAAAGATTCTGAATATAATGGAGGAAATTCATTAAAGACCATTTACAATTAAGAGCTACTCAGCAAAACAGGCAAATAAAAGCAACAGAACAAATCAGTGTTTTCAAAGTATTTTCAATAGGACACAGTAGGAATACTAACAAGTGTGAGTTTGTTCTCTGTTTTATAATAAATGTCTTACTAGACTTTTTTTATCTCTCTTTTGGTTCCTTCATTTTTTTTCTTCCATGGTGTTGTGTTTAATTGAGTTAAAAAAATACACCTAGGCTAATGTTTGAAGCTAATGTTCATATCCAAAGAAACCTGTCTACCTGATCCTAAACTTCTAATTGAAATTTAATGTCACAAGTTTTTGTTTGGCAGTAAATCTGGAGGAGATGGAAAGACTTCTGATTCTATTTGTCAATGGATGAAAAGAACATTAAATTCTTAGTACTGTGCATGAGTAAAAAGTTTAATTTGAGATTTGGAAGTTCCCACTTCCAAAACTGGTAAATAGAAATCTAAGCCAAATCCAATAGTAATGCCATCCCCAAAATGAAATTTTAATCCTATATTTATATATGTTTTTGCCTTGAATGTAAGATAAAGACTCTGGCAAGCATCAGTTTTAATTTTAAAACACTTCCCTCAGCCTGTTTTCTCTGTACTTGCTTGAGTAGCTTTTACTTTTGGTTCAAAACCAATGCGAACAGCGAACCCTGTAAGGAACGAGAGAGAACTTAACAGATGGGGCAAAATTTGTTTGACAGTCAGCAGGTGATTAAAATTTGAGATTAAGGGCAATGATACTTCTGTGCTCCAGGAAAAATTAGTCAAGATGTGTATATAATCTTTAAAATCCTGACAGCATTATGACAAATAAATGAATGAAGCTCTAGTCCCATTCTAAAACCTTTAAAAAATATGAGGACATTCAAATGCACTTGTTTTTTCCCCTGACCATTGAACCTGCAGTTTGTTGGATTAAAAGCATTTGTTCCAAAATCCAAACAGATACAAATATGCAAAATACCTAGGCTAACCCATGCCATTCTATGATTTTGCCTAGAAGTTTGACAGATTCCTAAACTGGAAAAGAGAAAAACTCCATCTTTTAAAAGCAAGAGGGTAAGTTTCCCACCCTCTGATATCCTGGAGATAGCACCTTCCTTCAGGGTCGCTCCAAACGTGGAGGAAATCAGGACCAGTTAGATCCCAGACATTGTTAAAGATTTCAGAATGCCTTATATATACACTTCATTTTCCTTATCAGAAAACTGCTCAGTTTTGAGATAGGGAAAGGGTTCTAAATGCTGCTTTTTCTTACCAGTCAGAGAGGGCAAACTTTGATGTAGCTCTCCAGTTCCTAGCATGTCACAAGCCTCGAGCCAAGTACAAAACGTTGTAGTAGCAAACAGCTGCTTTCCAAATCTCTGCGGAGTCATCTGCTGCGTAAGCAGTGCACAGCCAGAGACGGTGCATCTGCTGACAAATCAGTCCTTCTCTTCAAAGACGTATCTCGAGGGAGAGTTTTAGGGTTGTTGTTGCCATTATTAGCTGGATAAAATGGACTTGTGCCAAAGGTCCCTCCTGCTTCTGTGTTAGGCGCCTCAGAAACTCGTTTCCTTTACTAATGTCTGATAGGTGTGCATAGGGTTTGTTCTTCAGAAAGGTAAGCAGCATCTCTGGGAAGTCATTCTTAAAATGAAGCAAAGACTGTGTAGCAATCTCGATCTGCTTTGATAAAACAGGTAAAGTAGGTGCTTTCCCAGTTAGGGTCTCAGGTTTTACACGAGAATCCCCATTTGCCAGCAGTGTTTTGAAAATTCAGTAAACCGTATAGCAAAGTCAGATTGTGACACAATTTGACATTGAAATGTCAGTGAGGGAAAAGTGTTACATAACTGATCTTTGGGTGATACGAAGACTGATGCTGAAATTCAGTGTCAGGCCTCTCTAATCTGGTTGAAAGTAATTTTTATTTCAGAGAAACCATAAATAAGAGAACTTCCATGCATTCAATAAGTTAATGTCCTGCAGGAAGGAAGGTAACTGAATGAAAATGTGAAAATGACACTGGTGCAGTAAATGTCCTTCTTAAGGAAAATGACACCATTTCATCACCAAGAATGGCCCCTGTGACAGCTGTGATGAGAACACAAACAACTGTTCATTACAATAAGCAAACACAAAGCTTGAACAGTTTCAAATCACTAAATCTATTCTTTACTGCAACATACATTTGCCCAACTAAACTGAAAACTCAGCTCTTCTAGGAGAGATGTTGAAAGAATCTTGTCCCATGTACTGCTTACAAAGTCTTTCAGTCCTGCTGAGTAGCCTGCAATGATCAGTGGGTTCTAAAGCTGGTACATATAAAGATGTAGATTATATTCTCTGCTGCACCTGTGCTGGTCGTCTGGGTCATGATGAAGTTCTCTTGGTTACATCTGAGGCTTAGCTTTGCATATGCTGAGGGTGGAGAAGATAGTACTTCTACTGAAAAATGAGACAGCAAAATCAAGTGAAATCAGGTTAGCTAATACATATATACCAAGTAGAGATGTGTTTTCAGAAGTTTCTGTACTTTCAAGAAGTAAATTAATTCACTTGCACACCCCATATCTACAAAGCCTGATTTCAGAGAGAATTGAGCAAGGGTTTCTAATACCACAGTAACATCACAAACTAAATCTCAGATTCCAATCTGTAGAAATAGAGTGATAGTTAAACCCACCTTCTTGTTTCTTAATCATCACTTTTCCCCATCACAGACATACAGACAGTGATAATTATGCCTGCAGTCTTTTTGCTTCTTAACATTTTTCTTCTCCAGAACATGGATGGACCTTGCTGCGGAAGTACTCATAAGGATGTCTGGAATTTTTATGAAATTTCTTAATAACACTTAAACCAGTGTTATTTTGGAGTTCTGCATTCTGAATGTGTTCTGCATACTTTTGAATATGGAGCTGCATCTGATTAAATTGCTACACGTTTTGCTTGAATCAGCCCCCATACCAATTGACTAGCCTATATGATTCTATTTTTACTTGGAACTTCTCTTCAGTGTGGTACAATGTGAACTTTTCTGCTTCAGGTGTAAAGTCTAAGTATTTCTTAGTCATACCACAGTGCTGCATAGATACATCCAGCAATAGAAAGTCCCAAATGTTCTAGAAAGTGAACATTTATTTGGCAGGAGATCATTCCTGCTCGTAACAGCTTTGTTCCTAAACAAATCAAATAGATGGGAAAGGAAGCACAGAAAAATTGGGTGGATTTGTTCAGACTAGCAGTGTCAAAGTCCGGTGTTGAAGTTGGAGCTGTTAGATGCTGATCTCTTGCCTTGTCTGCTGGAGTATGATGCCTCCTAGTGTTTCTTTCTTGCATAGAAAATTAATGCTTATAACTCTCCGTAATTTTAATAAGCTCACTTTGGATATTTCACAATAATATATTTTTATGTTGTGCCTTTTTTTAGATTCTTGAGACTGAATAACAATTTCTTTTTGTTTTTTGGCAAAGTGTTATCTAATAGTTCCCATCTGTAGGCTTTCAGGCTGATGTCAAATACTTGCTGTCTCCTGGAGAAAGCCATTTTCTTGACTGACCTGTGACAAAAGGGGAAAGTGGTCATGCTGGATTTGAAATTGTTCTCACTTAATTTCTGATGACTCTGTCTGTGCATGTGTGTGTGTTTATCCACATGGTTCATATATATAAATACACAGGCATTTTTATATACATATGAACGAACTATGTATATTATTTATATGATCAATAATATTTCATAGAGCATTTACTTGGCAATATGTTGGGATTTTTTGCTTTTCATTAGTAATCACCACTAGTATAAGTGGTACATTAAATCATTTTATTGCTGGAGACTTTCAGGAGTAGTCTTTTATGTACCCATTTGGTTCTGAATTTTAAGATGAAATATTTTAATAGAAGTGTCTTCATTAAAGACTAAACTAATTTTCTGCCCTTTAGCAGTGAAATTTTATCTTTAATATGATGTATTTAATATGCTTGTGATGTTTAAGAGACACAGATGATTGTTGATTGTGCCCTTATATAGTGTCTGTTCATGTACTTAATGATTTCTTCCCAAAATTATTTTGCCATAAAGGAGAAGAGAAAACAAGTGGATAACTTCAAAAGTCTTCCGCTGTGTACCATATGTCTATATAGTAACATTATGTTAAAGAGATAATGCTATACTGTATGTCAGAAACATAACATGGTAAACGACATCATTCTGTTCTGTGTTCAGTAGCTTATAGACTAAGTCAAAGCAACATACTCATATTTTTTCCAGATGGCTTTCAACTTATTTTTCTCTGATGGAATTATAATTAATGTTCTGTGTTTACCCTTCCTTCCTTATCCCTTTTTCTTTTACTTAGTTGATTTCTGAATGTTTCCCTTTATTCCTGTGATCTTTCCTTCATAGCGGCACTGTCTCGGTGAAGCTTTGCATAAATCTATCAGCAATGTAAGTGATTTGCACTTACAGCTTTTGAACAGGGCATGCTTGCACTAATCAACCTGCATATCCTGCAGTACTGCTTTACAGCTTTAGCCCATGAAATGGGAGACATGGTAATATTTGAGACGAGAACATGTGCTGCTATCAAAAGCTTGTGTACTGCATCCCCTCATCTGTGTGACTGTGTGCAGATCACTGGCATCAAACACTGTGTACGTGGTCATAACATGAGCAGCGTTTTTATGTCACTGTTAATGCAAGCAAGCTTGTGGGCAGTGCAGACATGTATTGCAGAGCTTTCTACAAAGCATGGGATCGATGCTCTATTATAATTTGCAGTTTTGCAGTGTGAGTCATAATTGTAGCCAAACTACTCTTTCTATTTTTTTTTTTTCTAATTCTCACTGATGTTTTTAATGTGCTGAAAACCTGGGATAAAAGTATTGGAAGTTCAGAGAATAGTGTTCAGAGCTGTTTTCTTTTAAATCCTCAGTACAGCGGTGTACAGAAAGGGTGGTCCAGAGACATACAAAAAGAGGCACTAATGTTCTCAAAAACATGCTCTTAAGGATATCAATATATGCACTGAATAATCAAAATAATATTTAAAATCACATGCTCTTCTGAAAAGACTCATATTTCTAACTTTTTTTGTACTTTTCAACGTCAAAACAAATTATTAGAAGGGGGAACTAATCTGACTTGCTTGCTAGAATCATTTAATCCTCATTGTCCTTTATTTTCTGTATAGTCTATTGATGCAAATAGACATCTCCAGACATTGACTCATTTCAGGCTGTGGTTTTGCCGTCATTTTAATCTGGTGGAAGGATGAACTGCTCTTGCTTATTCCTGATCTCTTCGAAGACGGCTTCTTGGCCAGATGTCAGACTTATCTTGGTCATCTCAGTTAAAATGTTTTCTGCATTTCCAAGACAGAAATGAAAACAAAATCGTTTTGCCCTTGGCCCATGCTCAACATGTTTATAAATTATATACTGATAATTGTCAGAATTTGGAGCAGGAACTTAAGTGAGAGACAGATTTAACTTCAAGCCAAAAATACTTCTTTTTCATGTCATCTTAATAAAAATTTTCCTAAGTTACCATGGCTGACTTCATTTGACTGTTATCGTGAAAGGCTTGTTAGAGGGTGATCATTAAATTTACCTGAGGTTCTGCAGGACTGAGCAGGACTTCCCCTAGAATTGTACCTCCTGGTGGCCAGGGTGAGCAGGACAGGACAATGGTGAGAAACGTGAGGGACAGAAACAAGGTGAAAGGGACAAGTGAGAACGGGCTTACAAATGAAGAGAAGGACCAGGCAGGTATGAGGTTACAGAAAGGTGGTAAAGAGAGAAGGGCCCAGCAGTAAACGTGGGTTGAATTAGAGTAGATGGGGATGTGAGTAGACCAAAGGGAAGTTTAGGCAAAATAGCTTGTTTTTTTTCCTGGAGAGGGAAGACAATAGCACATTGCAGTACTTGAAGATGATGCTTATGTGAAAATTCAGAGCTGGCCATGCTGGCAGGTGCATGGTGCAAACTCACCACTTCAGTGGGGTGAGTTTCTAGGGGTGAAGAGAAAAAATACAGTATCTATTATATATAGGTATTAAATAAAGTGTTACCACAGTGAAGGTACATTATCAGTGGAGTTACACTGATGCTCAAAATATTTTCTTTTACAGCTTGTTGATAAATGAGTAAGGTAGGAAACTTTGCAGCTTATAAAAGCTTACTCAACATAGAATAGCTGTAAAAGGCCAAGGGACTTGGCAGTAAAATGGCAGATGAAATTCAGTGTAGATAAATGCAAAGTGATACATAAGGAAAAAAATTGTCACTTTTTCTGTAAAATGATGAGCCTCACCTTGACCTGTTACAACTAGAAAGTAGGTTTGGGGACTGTGATATTCCATGAAAACATCGCCTCAGAGCTCACACCTCAGGAGTCACAAAAGCAAATAAAGCTTTAGGAATATAGGAGAAAAACAGAGAATGTAAAATGTAAAACCATATAAATCAGTATGAAAAAATAGAGTTTACTCACATTTCAAATACCTTGTGCTGTTTTGGACTCCTAATCTTAAAAAATTAAATAGTAGAAAAGGGGTAAAAGTAGGAGAAATGTGATCATAGCTATGAAGTAAAGTTCCTACAAGGAGCAATTCACTGAGCCAAAGCAGTTTAGTATGGCAAAGGGTGTAAGGAGGGAAATGGTGGAGAGCTATGGAAACATGAGTAGAGTACAGCACATGAAAAGGGAACTTCTTTTGATTCCTTTCCATTACAAGTATTGGAGATCATCATGTCAAATTGGCATGTCTGTGTGGAACCTGACACAGGATATTGTGGATACTAAAAGCTTTGGGCTCAGATAAGAGTTGTTATTATTTCTTCTATAAATCTGCTCTAAAATACCTCTTCTGGTTTAAGAAAGATTGCCAGTTCCAGGTAGACTACAGTCAAGCTCCCTACATTTATGTCTTGGCTTTTTTTTTCTAGGGTAATCCTGGTTGGCCCTTTCTGGAGGCAGAACCAGAGATCAGACAAAATTTTGGTCTGACACTGTACAATTTGTATGTGAAATTTATATTTAATGTACTTAGTAAAAATTTTTGCAGAATGCAGTGTAGGCCTTCAGTACCCTCCTTTAATTGTAGCTAATCTCTTTCAAAGGTATCTGAAGTACAGTAGTGTTTGTACAGTGTACATTAGAGTGTAGCTTCCCAGACACAAAGACCTGGTGAATCTGAAATACAACGAGCTATGCTTATTTCATTTAAATTAGTTTGATTTTTGTTTTCTTTTGTTTGTTTTACTGCTAATTTTTTTTCTGTAGCTTTTTTCTTTCAAATCTGCTTAAGCTGTGTCTTTCTGAAATAAAAAAACCTTAACCCATATGTTCAGCAACAATGTTCGTGCTACAAGTTGTACTTGGTATGCTGCTATTAATTTTTGCTAATTGGTGGGTTTAAATGTTCTCTAACTCAATAACTTGATGTGCAATGTCGTTACGAATTTGACATAATTAATTTTAAGATATACTGAATCAAATGACACTATCAGACTTTCATTTATAATTCCGTATTATGTAATCCTCTGAGGCTTGAAAAGTATCCTTACTGATTCAAATTCTTTGTCACTTGTCAATTTTATTTTCCTTCCTTTGAATCACTGTAGCAAAATTGTCTTTTGGTTAAATCTTGTTTCCAGAATTGGAGGGTATCTCTCATGTTTGGCTTTAAAGGGAATATAGGTTTAATACTTTCAGTCTGAAAAGATTCTATCTGATGTGAAGAACAAAGTATAATAGTATTATAAAAAGAAAATGGGACCGAAAAAGGAATATAGTGTACTATAATACTTGCTGGATGAAAAGCATTGTTTGTAAAAGCAGATATTTCTAAGAAAATGAGTTATTTGTGACTCATATTGTTTAGATCTTGGAAACAAGCATAAAAATCACTCTCATAGTCTTACTGAACTAACAAAAAAATGTGTGATGGGAAATCCATCAAGTGTTACTTTTTATTTGTGATGTTGAGTGGTAACATTTCTTTCTAAATGAGAAAACCACTAGTAAGGTAGGACCATGACATACGAAAAGATTTGAAAATCAGTGTAGATGTCACAGGCTGTCCTTCCCTATTCCAAGTGCAAGATTATCCTTACAGAATGGATGTTCCCCTGAAAGACAGTTTAACAATCAAGTGTTTGATTTCAGACCTTGATAGTGTCATTTTTATTGATCTTTTATATAAAACCTAAATAATTTTTGATAATTTGGCCATTAAAAATTGTGTTACAAGCAGTGCTGCAGTATGAACTGACTAATATGATAACCCTTACAAAACCATTAAAATGTAATTATTATATCTCTGATTAAATATAATATAACATTAACAACAAATTCAGTAGATGGATGACATTGCTTGTCTTTTAGCTAATGCTCTGGCTCTAAAATTTCAAATGTTTTCTTCTTCTGAATGTCTTCTTGCAGCTGATGTTAGTATCAATGACTAATGAATATTTGCTGTTCTGTTGTGGGTTAGATCTCCTTATTGAAGCAGAATCTGGAGATGCAGCTTTCCCAGTCACAGAGCTCTTTGCAACAGCTACAAGCCCAGTTCAGTCAGGAGCGACAGAGGCTGACTCAGGAGATCCAGGAATTAGAAGAAGAGCATCAGCAAAGGCATAAGTCACTTCAGGAAGCCCATATCCTTGCCTTTCAAAACATGGAAGAAACAAAAGAGCAAGAACAAAAGGTATGTTTATATGGTTATTCCAAATTCTGCAGAGAATATTGCTATGTTAGCATTTTACGTACACAGTTGCAATTAGTAAAGAATGTATCTGCATAACTACTAAATTTCCTTTTCAGCTGATGTATTACAGTAAGACTGTTATCCAGTTCAATCTGAACAAGACATAGTGAAAATTTTTCTAATACCGGCGTTGTTTCGTGTCTTGAGTTATATGCATGTATATAGGGGGGTGTGTGTATATATGTAAAATTATTATCAACACATGGATTTCTTTACGGTAGATTGACACTGTTACATTTAACATTATATTCTTGTTTTGATTTTGAGTAGAAATTTTCCATTATAGTTAATTTTGCGTGTATTTTCTGTCAATAGACTCCTTTGCAATGTATTTTATATTTTCATTATGTTAAAAATTGTATGAGATATGTTCTGTGACTTGCAAGATAATTTTCATGCCCCACACAAGATACTTTTTTAAAACCTTAATGAAACCAGCTTTAAAACTGGAATTTTGGTAGTGCATGGTACGTAATGGGGGGGGTTCTTAAGGTTTTTTAAGTTCAGCTTCAGAGTGTGCCTTTGCAATCAGTTTTCCCCACTGCGTGCCCTTACTGTACTTTGGTTCACATCATAGACTGGTCTTGGAGCATACAAAGTGCACTCCTTTTGTTCTAAATGAAATCAGAAGATGTGTACCAGGAATATTATGCTTCATACATTTCCATAGGGAGTAAACATGGGTGCCCTTAGGGAGCAGAAGTCCCCAAATGTGTATTGTGTGCGCATTAAACCCATCTATGAATCTGCACCTTATTACATTGCTTGCTATTGTAGATATATCCATGGATTGATTTTTTTCTCTTTTCCAGCTGTGAGCCAAACGGGTTTTGTGCACAGGTAATCTTGGTAACCATCAACCACTGAAAAGAAATAATACAGTAGGGCGATCAGAAAATATGAGTAATACTAGTGCATTTCTTTTCTAGAGTATGTCAATGCCTGCTTTTTGTTCCAGTTGTTTATTTTGGAATGTTTTATGAATTCTCAAAGTTGGTATAGAACAAATTTTGTCAATTTCAATTTAATAGGAATTAGAAGAACGTTTACAACAGAAGCATTCGGAAGAACTTCATGCACTGAAAGAAACACACAAACAAGCCATGGAAGGCTTTAAATTGGAGATGGAACAGGAACTTCAGACTCTACGATTTGAGCTGGAAGATGAAGGAAAAGCTATGTTAGGTAAACTATTTTCAAATTTGAAAATGGGTCCAAAACCATTGTTTCTACTCACACAAATATACATGCACGTGTGTGTGTTTGTGTGTATTATAACACTGAAGTGTCTCTCAGAGTCATTCCATGTTGACCTAAATGTTCCTCTTAAAATCACTATAAGCTTTAACAGGTAAGCCTAGACTCTTCACTTTTGAAATATCTCACCCCTAAGGCTCTTTTGGAAGGAGTAAGCAACCAAAGTTCCTGATGGAGAACTGATGTTTTCAGAAAGCAACAGGAATAGAATACAGGACAGTTACTTAGCTGATGTAAAGTGTGTTTTAGGTCAGCAGCAATACTAGATGGAGCTGGACTGTTACTGTTAATTAATGTAAACAGGTCCACAATAAACTTTTCTCTTTGTTTATGGTAACCAGCTTCCTTGCGCTCAGAGCTCAATCACCAACATGCAGCAGCAATTGACCAGCTGAGGCACAACCATCAACAAGAACTGGTAGCTGCCAAAATGGAGCTTGAAAGAAGCATAGAACTCGGCAGGCGACAGGTAGGAGGCATGGCTGGCAACTGGCTGTGAAATGGCATGATCAATATTAATTTTTCCCTTTGCTGGAGGCAAGAACTGTTGTGAACAAACAACAAACATGTAATCCTTCAAAATCAACTGGCACCAGCAGCTAATGCATTCCTACCAGTTTCTTAACCTTCCTTGCTTAGCTTTTTCTGCCTTCCACGAACCTTGTTCAAAGCCTAGAAAAGGCTCCTGAATTACGGTAGTTTCCTCTCAGAACTGTGAAGCCATCTGGGAGCACCTTGGCTTGCCATGGGAGGCAAGTGCCCATTCTTGCAAAATGTACTCATCCTCAGCTGCCAGCAGGAAGGAAAAAGCTGTTTCTCTTTGAAGCCTAAGAGATGGCAAAATAAGTGGTTGTTTATAATCAAATGATGGCTTCAAACTGAAGAAAAACATACACAAAAAAACCCCACCAAAAGCAAACCCCCAAAGCCAGTATGAACTGCCTTTACTTTCAACAGCAAACTGATTCATTCACCTTTTCTCTTTTATTTTTCATTTTATACACGATCAGTTTTTCTGCTAGTGGTTAAAAATTCAAAGTTTAAGCTCTATTGAAAGACAGGCTCCTGGAAATAAGAGGAGTGGAAAATTACTTCTTTATTTGCCTGTATAATAGGCTTTTCAAGACTGATTTACTGATACTCCAGCACCAAGGAGGAGTAGGTTTAGAAATATATTAACGAGGAAACAGGGTTTGTTGGACATAGCCTTTACCCAAAAACAAAGACAGTCGAAGGTGAGCCATTTTTTAGCTATTCCTTGCTGGTTTAACAGTGTGAGCACCAAAGGCAAAAACATAGTGCTGTCATGCAGGATTTTGGAGGATATAAATTCAGTCATGTGTTGTTTAAGCCCAGGGTCTGACACCTGAATGAAATGTCAGAAAAAAAAAAGTTTAAATTACAAGAACTGGTGTTTGATCCAATCAAATAGTGTGTACTTTTTGCCTCAGTATAATGATCTGCTAAACATGAGCTTTGGTTGTACTAAGGGCAAAGCAATTACTGAGGTTTCCTGTGTTAGAATGCTCATCAGTTCACAGGATCAGAGCTGAATGAGATGCAGAGTGGTCTGATCAGGATGATTATATTTGCTACTTTTTGAAATATTTAAATGTGTGGATGTTAATTTTTCCTTTGCTTTTTCTTATAAATTTAACACAGTCTTTATGCAGGGAGATACATAGTTATTTTTAATGGTCTGCTCTTAAAGATGCCCTATGAAATTCGTGCACTAGGATATATTTGCATTTCCTGGAGGCATGAAGGCACAAAACACAATTATACATAAAACTACTTTGGAATATCTGCTGATTTTCTCTGTGCAAACTATACAGTCATTAATTATTGTGAAACTGTAAGAAGTGGAATAAATGAAAATCGAAAACTCTGAAAAAGCTGTTTTCATTACAGACATTTCTAAACCAAGGAGACTCATTATCAAAGCCATTGGAACTGGCTCCAGCTGGGTTTCCCAGCTATTAACCTCACTGGAATTTCTTATGCAAAAAAAAAAGACTTTTTTTGATTTATTGGACACCATATAAATATAACATAAACTATGTAACACATATTCTGCTGCAAGATATTTATGACCCTTGTATATATTTGGAAGATAGGAGACTTCTGAATTAGTTTTTATTTGTGCTGGGCATACATCTTGAGCAATTTTCTCCCATTGAATGGGGCTGTAAGGGAAAAAAGTTTCTCTGGATTGTATGCTGACGAGGCAAGGAAAAGGAAATGCCCAGGCCCTGGATCTTAGTGATACCTGGGATTTTTTCTTGTTTGTGTGGGCAAAAGGAAAATGTGATGAGCTACACCAATTTTAACAGGCAGTGGTAATCATGGGTTTTAACTTTCCTTGCAAGTGGAAATCATTTATTACATAACTTTGATTTCTTCTTTCTTTATACTTGTACACAATAAAAAAGCCCTTTGCTTTGATTATAATTTGTGTCAGCATCAAAAGCTGAAAAAATTGTGTATTGGATGGAAAATTCTGCTCAGCTGAATTGTCTTCCAAAAGCAAGTATTGTAGGCATCACTTCTAAGAAACAAGCCTATCTAAAATATTTTTTGCTGCTGCTACTTATATCATAGGAAAAAGAATTTTTATGCCGAATATCAGATCTACAAGATGAACTTAGACACCGAGACCATCATATAGCTGAACTGGACAAAGAGATTCTGCATCTTCATGAAAATATAAGTGCATTGACAAAGGAATTAGAGTTTAAAGGGAAAGAAATTCTTAGAATACACAGTGAATCCAACCAACAGATCAGGTATGAATTTTTCCACTCTTAAGTTCAAACCTGTATTGTTTCACTTACTCTTACTTTGAAAAAAGATTACCATTTGCAGTTTTAAATTTATCCTCTTAATCAAGTCATGTTACACATACCATTTAGTCTTCTTTAGTAAAGCTATGCCCTTTACTAGTAAAGTTAGTGACTATGCTGTGCAGTTAAGTGGCATTTCAGTGACACATTTTGGCATATTTTAATAGCAGTTCACTCAAGTGGTGGATTTTGGTGGGTTTTTTTTCAAATTCATTATGTTGGTTTATTTTAAAAAGCATTAAAGGAGATGCATTTTCCATGAAATAAGCTAGAAGATTGGAGAACAGTAAGTAGTGGATTTTGATGAATCAGTAATTCCTTCTGTGTTGTCTGATATTATGTAAAAGCCGTTAGAAGCATGGCAGAAAATCATGATGAACAAAAAAGTCTGATTTTAGAATAACTCTTTTTTTAACAAAAACTAAATTAAACAGGATGCATGAGCAAGATTTAAGCAAGAAACATGAGAAAGAGCTGGATGTCTTGACAGCAGATCACATCAGAGAGAAACAAAGCATGCTGGCAGATTTTAATAAGACCCAAGAGCTGCTCAAGGAAATTAATTCAGCTTTACAAATTTCGTAAGTTTTGTTGCATTAAAAAAATTTGTATGTAGCTGCATTTGAGTGAATAGTTTATTCTGGTGTCCGTAAGTTCCTGAAGATACTGCAGAGATGCAGATGTACAAATACCTCAATAAAGCATGGGGCCTAATCTTGCATTCTTTAGGCAACACAATTCTATAATCTTTAGGGGAGTTTAGGGAGGTAAATTCTTAAGGGTTTGAGACCAAAAAATTTCAGGTAGGAAAGATACTAAATCTGTGTAGTTCCTAGAAAGCTGGAGAACACATGATTTCAAATGGTTTCTTTCTCAAACTTTAATGTATCTTTTTTGAGAACACAAGAATTTCTTCAACAAGTTTATAAACAGTAGGTTTTTTTACTGTACTGTTTACTACTACTAAGAAGTGAGATTGTAACATGAGTGATGCAAACATTTTCAGATTTGGTAGCATAAGGAAAATTAGTGTCTGAAATGGATTGTATGAGCATAACAATAACAGAAGGCTTAGGAGTTTCTCTTGAGCCAAAATGCCACCAGGGATTAGACCACCTAATGGTGGCAGAAGTGATGTAATAGTATGTCACCAACCACTGTTTTCCACATCCTTCATTCTCTGTCTCTGTGATGTTACCCATTTGGTCACAGTTTCTGGCTCAGGTTTCATAGCACATTGAGGGCTTCCTGCCACAAAGTTGTCACTGAGGGATTTGTATTTGCAGCACAGATTTATGGCAGGGAGAAGAATTGATTCTAAGTTTTTGACAGAAAGCTTTTCTAAGTATCAGTTACAAATGGACAGTAAAGCCAAAATGCATCTAGCTTTTTCTAGATAATGAGCCCTCAGAAATTGTCTTCAAATAAAATGGCTATAAAATTCTAGTTCTCACTCCCTTGTAGTTGTCCATATGCACATTCTTATGCCCTGATAAACGTGGTACCTTGCCATTCAGTAAATTAGGTCTAAGCTACCTCTTGTTTGCTGCATTTATCTTGTATGAGAAACAGGCCTATGAGCAGCCACCAGAACTGTTTTGGAGCTGTTTACCCCAAATGTTTTTCACATTAAGTTGTTTGCTTCTCAGTGTCCAGGAATTTTCTGAATTTAGCTGGTTTTCTTCACTTTGCTCTTGCTCAATTTAGAGCTTTGAGGAGGCAGCCACTGGCCTAAAATCAGCAAGCATCATCCAGGGGGCCTTGAGGTGGCTTTCAGTGTATTTTTTCTCTATTTACACTGAAGCAAGAAGCTGTCTAAAGAGGAAACTATGTAGAAAAGCTAACAAATTTTAAAAAACAAACTGAAACCAAAACAAACAAGCAACAAAAACAAAGCAAAAAACCAAACCAAAACAAACAACAAAAAACCTAAACAAGCAAAAAACCAAACAAAGCAAACCCCAGAAGACCAACACACACCCCCCACCAGCTCAGAGAAGTTTTATGTATCTGTTTCTCAAGTAACTGTTCCCAGGTTCAGCCTCACCTAAAGCGTGGCCTCATGAGTGTTTGTGAAATGGAGAATCTGTCTTCAAATAGTTGAGAGTGGGTGTCATTAATTAGGCTCTACAACTGAAGTCCTTAAAGTACAAATTATCTATTTGAAACAGAAAAAATCCCAGTTCTCGGAAGTATCTGAAAATAAAATGACAGCTGTGTGTAACTATGTACTATACTCTGGGGATCTATATACAATAGCTTAACCCAGCATAAAATGTATACACAAAAATTAAGCCAGCTGAGGCTATTTCTGTTCTGCTGAGTCAAATGCCTTCTCTGCAAGTAAAAACAATCACGTTGTTCTCATTCATATTGTTTTATGTAAATTCATTATATAATCTCAGAATATTTACAGGTTATTTGAAGGTTATTAAAGTATCTATATAATTTAATATTAACTGCTTTTTCAGCTGCAAATCAAAGTAAAAATCACATAAGTTTCTCTTATGAAGAGAAAATATTTATCTGAAGTGAAAAATTATGTCTGCTTCCAGGTGTCTACAGTTTGTTTAATTCTTGTGGAATTAAGCTTGACCTGATTTAGATTCAATTGAATTAACTCAGCATTTGATTGGGATTTTTTTTCTTTTTTTCACTAAGTTTGTTAAATTTCCTTCTGATACTTGGTTCACTAATCTACATGAGGGCTGAATATGTGAGACACATATTTTAGTACTTGCCTTTGAAACTATATTTAGCATCATGAACATGTTATTAGTTTAAAAGAGACACAATCTCTTGAAATTGTCATGTCTTCAAAACTTGTTCTTTAAGAAAAAGGGATATTTATGCAGTTACTTGTACAATTCCTCTCCCAGTTGGCTTATTTCACTTCTCTCCTTTAATGCTTTCCCACCAGGCATCTCAAATTTCCTCTTAGTTTTTTTTTCAAATGTTTATCAGTTGTTACATTAGATATCCTAATATCCAAGTGTTATTCCTTTTGTTTTGCTGCTCATTCCTTTATTTCATCTCTAATGGTACTAAATAGCTTTTGTGGAGAGGAGTTAGTTACCTATTAGTATTCAGTGTTCTTGGATATCTTTTGTTCCAGTATGTTCCACATGAACTGAGGAAACGCTGCCAGCTTTTTCTGTCTATCCAGTTTCTCCAGTGTCACAAAAATGCATCTTTATTCAGAGTAGTCTTCTATTAAAATAAATTTTTAAAAAGATACTTTTGGTTTTCCTCATTAGGAAAGTGAATTGCCAGCTTTTAAAATTTACATTAGTATTAAATATAATGCTGTGTAGTCCCTATATTTTATGTAAGAACCAATTTTAGCTGTGTCTTCTGTAATTATACTCTTCATATTGTGGTTTTGAATGGTTTTTTTTCAGCCTGACTTCCAAGTGGCCTTTTTCAAAAATGTAGTAGTGCATGCACAGGAAGGATGTTAAGTTTTTAGAATGTTCCCTAGATTATTAGCTGCTGGAGCAAAAGTTATGGTTATTGGGTTTTTTTGGTTTGTTTTGTTTCTTAACTATCTAAAATAGAAGGAGAACATAGAAATTAATTTCCTTCACGGTGATAAGAAAGTCATCCTCTGTTTTTACTCCCTGAGCTCTCTTTTGTACTCATCAAAAATCTGACTATTCACTCATCATTTAATACTGGATCAGGCTAAAGGGGGTATTCTTCTTTTCTATAAAGTTTAGAAGAAATGGAAGAAAAATACAAAAACAGAGAATCAAGACCAGAAGACTTGCAGCTTATCTCAGAACTGAAAGACCTAATTGCAGAGCGGGACCAACTCATAAAGAAATTGATTGTAAGACTTCTATTCTCTCTTGGTGTAATATCTTGACAAATACAAAAGTTAATCTGATTCAAAGTGTTTGAAATGTATTTAAAGAACCAATCCTGCTGGCATGTTATTCATATTCTTTAACACATTATTCCTCTGCTTTCAATGACTCATAATAGAAGAACTAATTAGATACAGAGTGTTTTCCAAAATCAAGCATAAGACATTATTACAAGAAGTATTTTGGTACGTCCTTTATCAGATATCTCCTTCCTCCAATCCTGGGACAAGCCATATAAGTAATAATCTCTTCTGTGAGGTTTCTAAGACCAAGATCCTGACCCACTGAGATTCCCAAATTCAAAGCACAACACCCTGACTTGGGTTAGTCTGATTACATCCCAATTAAGAAGCAAGAAGGACTGAGGAAATCAAAGTTGATTAAAGATCAGAATTTAACTATACTGAGCCTTTTGCAGTACATAGTCCATTAGGCTGTGCTCACTCTCAGGACCATAGAACTGCATAAATAGAAATTACATAGATTATTCCATATAATAATATATAAACATGAAATCAAATTTTTAGAATTACCAGTTTATTTTAAAATGTAAACATAAATTTATTTGAGAACATTTTACAGGCAGATTTGGCCTCTAACTGATTGAAAATGCATAAAAAGAAGTTTCTATCTGTTGTTCTTTTTAGGAGGACAAAAAGTTCTATCAGCTGGAACTAGTAAACAGGGAGACTAACTACAACAAAATGTTTAATGCAAGCCCTAATGTTGGTGTTATTAATCCATTGGTGAAGGTATGTTCCATGGACTTCATTGCTAAAGTAAAGAAAAAGAAATCTAAGCTTAAGATAATAGAAAAAAGAAAAGATATATGTGTATGTGTGTGTGCCTGCATCTATACATAAATCACTCTTAACAGACATGTTCAAAACAAGGAACATAGTTTTCCATTTGTCGACTTATTTTTGTGTAGATTTGTTTCTTTTGTGTTGTTGAGAGATCCACTGATGCTGTTGCCCTGGTTTGCTTGACATGTGTGACGCAGAACACAGTTCCTTATCACAAAGCTGCAAATTTAAAATGGAAACATGACAGAAAAGCAATGGAGGGCAGAACTGTATCATGCAATAGAGAGCAGTGACACCCCTAACTGGTTTTAGTTTTGTAATTTTCTTGGTTATTATGGAAAGTGCAAGGGCACTTTGCACTTTTTGGGAAGCACTCAGGGTGGAAGAGAATTAGAAAGACAGAGGGAGAGAGGACACTAAAAGGAAGGGAATAAGGGTAAAAAGGGGAAGGGGAAGCGTGTGAGAAGGGCATGGAATGAGTCTGAACAGGGAAAGACATAGAGTAAGATTGGAGAAGTGGAGGGACAAACCAGTATGGACAGTGGAGGCTGCAAGAGACAGAAGTCAGTCTCTAGCCTTCTCAGTTACTGTCACCACCTATACAAGTGAAAGCACTTCAGTAGCAACCTTTGCCAGTTCTCTCCATCCTGCTGAAGAGCAGCCAGGGAAGGCTACTGTACACACAGGGATAGTAGCCTTCCTGCAACTTAAAAAGCCAGCAGCATTCCTTCATGAGGAATGTGAATAGACTGTGGTAGGGAACCTAAAAATACTATTTCTTTTCACTACTTCAGGAGTGAGTCCTCTGACATTTCCTTCCTCCTTGTGATAACCCATAGATTATTTCACTTGGAAAGGAAGGGGAAGAGATTTTTCCCAGCTGTAGAGATAGAAGAAGTTGGGAAGGTACTGAAGCAGAGGCTAAAACCCAAGGGGCACAGCCTGAGCAGCTGAGATGCTCAAGAGCTTCAGTGATCAAGGTTCAGGCTTATGTTATTTAAAAGGAGGTATGGCTCCATTATTTGAGATCAGGCTGTGTTATTTAGCCAGCCTTACTGCAGTTTCACATCAGATCAGCATATTTCACACTTCTGCACAAAATCTGCTGCAAAATGTCAATATTCTCCTATGATTTTTACAAGCCCAGCAGCTCTCACAACCTTATCTGGATGCCTAATTTTTATGCTAACTGCATAAAAGAAATTACTGTGGGCCCATTAGAGACAATATCAGGACTTCCAGATACAATTTCAATGGTTGTTTGAAAATACTGGAAGTCTGTCTGAACCATTCATTTATAAAGATGTGAAATGTAACCATCTATTATATAACCTTGTGTTTTGTGTGAAATCTGAAGTGTTTGGGAAAAGTACTTCAGCATCAGATTTCCATAGTGATAATTCATATATTTTTATAATATGCTTCTATCACTTAAAATGTTTAGACTTTAAAAGTGTCTTGTATGCCAGAACATTCTGATCTTCCATTTCATGAGTTGTGGACTATGTTACTTTATTTTGTCAAAGCACATACTGTGTTATTGGAGAATGAATTACAAAGAAACTGAAAATCTCATTCTCTTTTCTTTTTTTTGTAAAAATAATAAAAAAAGAAGTTATGAGTTTTACAGGCTTTGCATATTAATGCAAAATTACAGCCATTGCAGTATGTGTTAGAGCTTCTCTAATTTCTGCAATGGATCTGTTTAGCGTAGTATTACATTCTTACATCTAAAGTTTCTTAATACTTTGCATGAATTTCATGGAAAAAATAGACAGTTTTCTCTCTCCAGATTTGACTGCTTCAGAAGATTGTTTTATAGAGACTATTGTATAAATCATAGTATTTTTCTAAGCATTTATGTGGATACTGTACATTTTCCAGAAATGAACCACCTGTAGAGCACACAGATTTAACTACAGTTTGTTTAACACACTGTTTTAATTGCAGCATATATTGTCTTGCAGGTGTATTTTTTACATACAGTTGATTACTTTTACCAAACTATTTCTTATTTCTTGCTCCTTCAGCTACTACAGCAGACATGTATGAGACAATCTTAGTTTAATCCTTTGTAAGTGATGATCGTTCACTGTGATGCTTAAAACCCACCTTTTTCTATTATAGCTTTCTGTTAAATTGTCGGGGTATTTTAACTGGGTATTGACAAACACACCCACGGGTGTGTCTGCAATTAGTATCATTTGCATCTGCCAGCTCTGGAGAGGTCAGGCACTGAAATCAAAGCTAGAAGAGAGCCTAAGAGAAGAAAGTGCAAACAAACAATAGGACTCTATCTGTCTCCGTCTGAACTCGTGCCCACCCTCAAATAGAGCAGCTCTCCTGTTTCAGGTGGAATTCTGCTGGAAAGTATTATATACAAACGACATGAGATTCCACTTGTCTTTCCCTTTATTTAGTTCAAATGTATGTAGTTTATAAGTCCTTAAGGGGTTTTTCTCCTAGCTGCTTTGTTAGGGTTGCATATAAGTAATTGAAAGAAATTATTTATTATATTTATTATATATTCAAATAATACATAATTCATTGTATTTCTGAGCAAGGGATTTTTCCATTGCTCTGGGTATGTCAAAAACTCTTATTTTTAGAAATAAGATGCTTTTAATTTTAGTATTTTATTGTGGACATGGAAAATGTGATAGAAGTCACAACATACACACCATGTCAGCCAGCCGTTTGAATAAAAGTGATAGAATTACTTGAAACATCCTTCTGCATTAAAATATCTATGAAAACAGAGAGGATGAATACTGACTCCCTTGTATAATGTGTTCTGGAATATAAAACAGTGATAAAAAAATAGATTTCCTCAATATTTTGAGTCCCTTGAAATACTATCAAGAGAAGTACAGAGTATTATAAAAAGAAGCCTGTTCAGTTGTGCCATCTGGTGTCTAGAAGTGGCATCTGTATTAGCATCAAATCCAGGCCTTTTCTTTGTGCAAGAAACTGGACTCCTGTATGGTAATATTTTTATCTTTAGCTGTATTGCTGTAATGCTTTGCTGACTGTGAGGGTGTAATTGCTGTGAAAGAAGGTGCTTTTCTAGGTTGCATGGTCCAGTTGCCAAAATGTGCCTTGGTGATGGGGTGAAATGTGGTGGAGAGACCCACTTTTTTTATCATTGAAATTTGCTGTAATTGCATTTGATAGCAGAGCTGTTTCACAGATATTAAGAGAAGATTTAAGTAAACATGAAAGGTTTAACAGACTGAAAGGAAATCTTCCACAAGATTATCAGTCTCCAATTTTTAAATAGAACCGATATATGTTTAATTAGAACCAGTGTTTCAATATAACCAAAATGTTATATTTAAAGATCATATACTCATGTGATATACTCATTGATTACTGCACTAAGTCATAACTTAATCATCTTGATTAGAAATTCGATTTTTCTGTGAAAATTTGTGGTGTTCAGGTCAAAGCAAACAGAAAACTAGAATTGGAAAAGAGCCTAATCTGTCCCAATTCCTCTCCTTCAAAAAAACCTCCAAACCAGCCATTACTAAAACTTCTACGTTAGCCAATGTCCTCGTCTGTCCTGGTGCAAGAAGCCTTCCTTACGTTTGTTATTTTTAATGCAGCAAAAGAAGAAGAACGATAAATCAACAAACAGGTTTGTGAGTGTCCCCAATCTAAGTGCTCTGGAATCTAGCGGAGTGGTGGGCAATGGACATCCAAACCGCCTGGACCCCATTCCTAACTCACCCATCCACGATATTGAGTTCAACAGCAGCAAACCACTACCACAGCCAATGCCACCCAAAGAGCCCAAGACGTTTTTGAGGTGAGCACTGCCTCACCAATCTTTTTTTTTTTTTTTTTCTTAACTTAGGAAAATTTCGCATTCTTATTGAGCTGAATCCCATTTGCTTTATCAGCCTTTCAGAGGTACAAGTACTCTTACAGCATTTTAAATTTTTACATTATAATTATAACCTCTTTATAGTATTCCTTTTTATTGTAGACCTTGTTGAAATGTGAAGTATTCTCTCACTTTTTTCTGAGTCTTGAACTTTGAAAACCTTTATAAATACCTTAACAGAATTCATGTGCTTCCAATTGTTTACATATATGAACAATTGTTTTAGATGTTTGTGTTATTTACTGATTTTCATTTAGGAATTGATACTAGCACGGAGGTTTTTTTATTTAGCATTATGTGATAAAGATTTTTATATAAGAAAATTATTTTCCGTGCTAGGTGAATGTTTTGTGTTTCCTCTTTCCTCACCTATATGAAATTGTTTCATAGGAGTAACCTTACTACAGCAACAGGAAATGTATAGGCTTGGGTGCTTAATGCTGAGCTTCCAGTAATCAAAACCAGCATTAAAGTCTCAAGTAATTCTCTCACAAAATAATATACGGAATCGAATCACTTAAAAATGGCATTTTAGAGGCAGGATTTTAATCTTTTAGCTTGATACGTGCACATACTAAATGCACTGAAGTGCTGTACTTTGTATCTAGTAGGTGCTGATCTCTTGCCTCTAAGTTGCCAACCTAAAGTGACTTGTAATCACTGGTCCTACAGCTGGTTGTTTGCTCTCTCCTTTGGTTTTATGCAAAAGATCACATACCTAGCAACTGCTAATTATAAAGGGAAACAAATGAAAGAATCTAAAATAGATAAGGAAAAACAGTATTTTTCAAGAAAACCTTTTTTTAAAGAAAAAAAAAAAGGACTGTTGCTATTTTTTTTTCCTGTGCATGTTATGTGCATGAGTATGCTCAGGTACCTATAAACATGCATGTGCATGACCCCATGGACCGTGATGCTGGAGTTTTTGCTCCAAATTGTTTTGTGCTCTGTATTCTCCTGTAGTAGAGGTTATTTTATTACCAGTTTTTACCGAAAAAGGAACTTGTATAATTAAATTTAAATTATTCTTTCCCGCTCATTTTGTGAGAATGTTAAGTGTTCAAAGAGGAGCCAAATGCTGTTTGCAGTGCAGCAGTTTGTTTCTTCCAATATTTTGGCATATTTTAAGTGTGTGCATGAACAATTGCAAGTGGTATTTGTGATAGGTGTTAAGTACTACAACAGTGTGTATTTCTGTTCAGTTGCCAGCCAGTCTTTGTGAGCACATGTCTACAAATATGATGTTCACATCATATTTTTCAAAATTAACTTTACCACAGGAAAAGGATGCTAAAAGAGGACCTTCTACAGTCATGCTTTTCCAAGAAAACTCTTTTTATTCTTCCTGAAAACTACAGCTATTTATGAGATTTAAAATTATGTTTTCCAAAATATTATTTGCCCACCCTGTAATGTGGCTTCTGAACTGACTTGTCCATGCTGCTGATGCTCTCCAATGGAGTGGATGATCACAGATTCTATAGGGAGACATTAAATCACGTCCTAAGGCACACTGATAATTAAGCCATGGAAAAACAGACTGTGTCCCTTACTGAATATTCTCTGTGATTTTTTTTTTATTCTCCTAACAATTGTACTTTTCATGTAGTTGTAGGATAATTGTTCTTTTTCTTTCTGTGAATTTAGCCCTCCTCAGACTGATGCCTCACCAGTGGCTTCACCAGACCCACAACGCCAGGAGTGGTTTGCCCGATACTTCACGTTCTGAGAGATGATTTGTTTTTGTGGCACAGCGTGATGTGGACTGTTTATAAGAGCATGACCTTAAGTAAACCCTCATGTGAACAAGCTTTCCTGTAATTTGTCAAACACTGTGAATGAGGAGGTATTTGTCTTTCTGATTTGAAACTGCACTGTATTACATGTTATATTTGTTGGAATCACCTGACATGGTACTATACAATATGTGTAATTATAACTATTATTTTTATTTAAAATGGAAGAATCTTTAAACTTTGTAATTACTACATAATAAATTTTGGTAGAACAAAAATAATGCTTTCCCCCTTTTTCCTATAAATGTGTTTTCTTTGATTTCAGGTAAGGCTTTTCCCCCAAATAACATAATTGCATGGTTACTATAAATACATTTTGAATTGTAAAAGGAAAAATATATGTATCTCTCACTCTCTCCAATTTGGGCAGGATATATTTAATGCATCCCGATTCTGTTACTTTGTAGCAGTTTAAAAACCCTCTCTGGCTAACATTTAAAAGGAAGAATGCTAAATAAAACTAGTGTAGCTGCTGGCCTTCAGAGCAGATTGATTCTGATAGAAGATGAAAAAAGCCACAAACCAGGAGCTGTTTGTTGGGGAGGGGGGGGCTGACTCCTCCCCTGTTGCTTATGAGACTTCACCATCTAGTTATAATCAAACATTTTATCATTAAATTTAATCAGAAACTGTTCCCACAGGTTCTGTATTTCTTTTTTGAATATTAACAAAAACAAGTGCTTGAAATATTTAGAAAACTGTTCTAGGTATCTCTGTATAAATCAAGAATCTACAGTTTGAGCATATAGTCTTGCTTTGGATAAAATTCATGTCTGAAATGAAAAAAAACAGATGCCACAAATGAACAAAAACCAACTACACAACTTTTTCCCATTAATACATACTACAGATACAGATCTTTCATTAAAACTTAGTTACCTTCCCTTGTCTATATTAAATTTTTCTTAAACTGATATATGAAACTGTTTTTCAGCTCGTGAGCATGATTCCGCAATCTGTACCTTTTATGATGTCAGTGTTGCTCAAGAAATTTGTTGAAGCATAGAGAAAAACCAGAGCTTATTGTCTTTTTTATATTTTTTCATTCAAAGATTACCACAAATTAACTCACACTGGTAGTCTCAGGGAGAATATTGTCTTTGTTTTATGAATGTATTTTTAAGCTGAATCTCTTATCTTTTAAAAGCAGGAAAAAATATGTTTGAGTTATTTGAATAAGGTTCTAGTTAGCATATACAAAGGTTTTGAACTTTAATATTTCATCTAAAGCCCTAAACTGCATCCTTTTTTTGCTATATGCACAGAGGTAAATACCCAGATGAAGATACTTGCTAATTACAATGAGTTTTATATGTACTATATGTATAAATGAAAAATTTGTATGTTTTCATATAAACAATATAAAAATCTTCTAAATGCACATTTCAAAACTTCTATCGTATAATTCACCTTGGAAACACCACAGAAAGCTGTATTCTGGTGATGCTGCCATGGATTAAAAATGTATACATCAGATTTTCTGTAGCTGGTGGACTCAACTGTAAGTATATGCAACTTTTTAATTTTAGAAGAAAGCCATATTGGGCAAAATGTCAGATTTCTTGGCTGTTACCCAAAATAAAATTCACTAGATCATTTTGTTATAATGTTCTGAAATGAGTGTTGCGTATTTTTTCTTGGATGCTTTGCAAGGGATCAGCTGCCTTCTCCCATTCCCAACTTCATTTGTGTATTTTTACATACGGAATGAATAACTGAACAGGCATATGAAGACAGTGTTCCCTACCTTTACCTATTCAGTGAAAGGTGTGCCCATTGTTTTTTTACTAGTAGGCATCTGAATGTTAAGAAGCACTGTTGCCATATCTTCCACAGTCAGCAGCCTTATCAGTCTCTTCAAACCAAAAGCCAGCCAAAAAGAAAAAAATCCCAAAACCAACCCAAAATAAAATGCCAAAAAAAACACCAGAGGAAACTAGGAAAAATTTTATTTTCTACCAAATGGCATTGAGAACTCTGTAAAATGTATTCATAAAAGGAGTTAGTATCTGGCTTTTGGGATTAAGGAACTTGCATGATGCCTATGCCATTATATTCCCAATCTTTGCCATGTCTGGTATTCTGGGAGAAACTAGAAGTGCTTCATGAGTTCATGGGCAGCCTCAGCCTCGGCTGCCAAGAGACACACTTTAGGGTATAGTCTGGAGCCCAAGTTTTACAGCCACATGAACATCCAACCATATTCATGCTGCTTGGTCTAAATCTTCCCCTACCCTGTGGGATCAATGATCATTTCTCAGCTCTTGTGCAGCCTTGCTGGCAGTGTCCCAACTGCACACTGTACCACTGCCCTGACCACAGCATTAATGGGCAGTTCTTGTACTCTCCTGAAGAAAACCTAGATTGAGGGCACACACTGTAGTCTGTAAAACTGAAAAGCAGAGCAGTTTTAAGTCTTCGTCTTCATTACCACACAAGACTATCAGGAGGGACATGAAAGCAAAAAAAAACCAAAACAAAACAAACAAAAAAACCAAACCAAAAACCCCTGGTTTATGTAAGAAAACCATTATTCCAAGTGGAAGGCTGAGACAAACCAGGCAAGTGGTCCGAGTCGAGGACGAGAGCTTTTCAGGCTGGTAACTGCCAGCACTGTCTCCATCGCCTCGTTTGAAACAATTACTTTTTCCTGTCCTGTTTTGCACCATGATTTCAAACGAGGCTACCTCGTGCATTTTCCAAAGGGCATAATACAGTTTTTGATAACTTCTTGTTGAGTAAACATTTCTTCATTACTCAGCTAAGCACATAACAGTTACTGGTTACTATTAAATAATAAGTTGACAAAACTTGAGTTTTTTCTTGTAGGAACCACTACCTGATCATAGCCTTTACATACCAACATCTGCTACATGCTCTGTAGTTGAAAAATCAGCTGCCCCAGTTGCTGGCAGCTGCACTTTTTTTCATACTGCTGCACTGGTTGTTTAGGCTACAAACGTGGTCTGAGGACATGCACACATGGACACCTCCAGGAATTCACGGAGATGACAGCTCTGCCACAGCAGAAGCCAGTTAACTGTGCTAACAAATGTGTCGCAATAACCGTGTCTCATCATTAGAAAGTAGCAGCCCGGTTTTGTACTTTGCAAGACAGCACTATAAACTGGTAAAAGTTGACACTGAAAGCATATACCAGAGAAAGGGCTTGTTTTAAATTTTCAGTGATCAATTTATATTTTAAGTGCAGTTCTCAGCAGTGCCTTTGCAGCTGTATCTATTAAATTAGTTACTCCAGGACCATTTTATAAAACAAAATGTATTTTTCTTCTAGAGACATATCTAGGGGTTAAAACACTTCCTCTTTACAATCCCCATGAAGCAGCCTTTTGCTGGAAACACTTTTTCCTTCAGGTGAGGATTTAGGCAACATCTGCAAGTACCCTGAAGAAGTTTGTATTTGCAGAAAATGGCAGGAGAGGTAACTGAAGTTCCACCCGCTGATTCACCAGAGAGGAGTCCTATGCAGAACCCTCTTGTGATATCATGTGGAGTAGCAATTCAGAGAAATCTGATTTGTGATTTAAAGTACCTGTGAAATTCCACACAAACTTTCCCCCCAAACATTTCAAGACCATTCCCTTCTTTGCTGGCCAAACATTCTTCAGATGACCTCATGGATAGTAAGATAATAAAGTCAAGAGGTGAAGTAACCACTGCAGCTTTCTTATTCATTAAGATCACATTTAAATAGGACTCGGAGGAAAAAAACCCCAGCATGCTAGGCATTCCAATTAATTATCTTAGTTTTATTAAAGCACTAAGGCAGTTGCTTTATATATTGAAGCCATACATCATAACTTGATAATAAGGCATCTAAAGGATATTTTCTTTTGTTTGAAAAGTGTTAATTTTCCCCTCCACCAACTGTAAAATTTTGTATTAAAATGTAAACTGTGTACATTTCTTCTGATATGTTTTTATTATAGAACTATTAGTTTTATTGTAGTACATTTTTTGGTTAAGATCGTACACGGGCAGTGATTTTTGTTTTGATTGCCTATCAATAATTCATCATTAATACAGGCCAACAGTGGGAGGTCCTGAGAGTGAGAAGCTGAATGGAGAGAAGATTTAAGATGGCTTAACACTTTGAAGTTATGGGGACATAAAGCTATGCTCTCTGATATTGCAAGACTTGAATGGATGTATGAAAAAGATATTCAAATACCTTTTCAGAGGTACCAAGAAAATATACAAGTAAATCAGAAGACAGTCTTCTTATACTGAACTCCGTGAGGACAGAATTCAAACATGCAAGCACAGCACTTGTTAGCAAGTGTGCACACATGCTGCAAAGTGCCTGGAGGGAACAGGCAAACTGCTCGAGGACCTCCTTATGCCTGTGTCGGAGACTGAAATATTATCGCTTATGACTTAAACATTTTCATGAAGGACTTTTGCCTATTATAGCAAAAAACTGTATTACAGCTCCAGAGAAGACTATCACACCCTGAATGGGGCTCTGACTGTGGCCCTGGACTGCTCGCTGATGAAGAGAAGATAAAGTAACCACTCAGGGCTGGGGAAGAATACATTCACAGAGCACAGGCTTAACACCCTCGGGGTGGAGACCGCAGCCTCAGGGCTTTCAGCTGCCAGGCTTCGCACAGACCCTCGCACCAAAGGGTGGGGGGGAAAGGCTTTGGGTGTGTAGTGAAAAAGCCTCTGGTGAGAGGCAGTTAACACCCACCCTTCGCTGTGCAGACGAGCTCAGCTGTGGGGCACTTCACCCGGAGAAAAAGCTTATCCACAGCAGAGGGGGTGTCATCGCCCCTCAAAGGCTCCCCAAAGGGGCCTCCAGAGCCTGCACCAGAGCACTGCAGCATGTGCAACAGGTCCACGGTGTTGCAAGGGACAGTGTCAAAGCTAGTCCCCTTAGGGGAGGCACGCGGGCGTTCCCACCTGCCCAAAACGTGCATCAATCCACTGGATCCGGTGAGGCGGCGGGGGACCCTCAGCACCGAGAAGACCGGATGGAGGAGAGCAACGAGACGTCGTTCTCGAGACCCTCGGAAGGGTGATATGCTTCCACCTAAGCCCCGTCACTCTCTCCCTGTCCCCCCATGCACATTTCTTTCTTTCTCTTTGCCTCTTTTACTATTAAAAAAAAAATCAATTTTTTTCGCACCAACATTTAAACTCGTTTGGTTTAATGTTGCTTTTTGGGTATGTTTTGAACCGTCAAAGTTCTTTTCGTTTTATAGACATAGAGATTTGGTTCTCTTAGCTCTTCTGGGTTTAAACTGGATGGTAACAGCCTGGAACACGATTCTGATAGAGAATTAGCTAAAAACCAAAATATTTCAAATAGTTGTAGAGCATGTCACTGGGTTGTTATACACAGGGAAAAAATACAAATAAGAAACTATTCAGAATACCATACTGTAAATTCTGGGCAAAAGCGAAAGCTTTAGAGCCTGCAACAAACCCTAATTTTTGGTTACACTAAGCATAAAACCCCCACTCCTCAGACTCTACTATGCCCTCATTTAGAAGGGGAAAGTGGCTGGTTTGTCGTGCAGCTCCCTCTAAAGAAGCCAAATTTAAACTTCGAGGTGTAACCCGCGGGGGTGTTGAGGGAACCTGTAGGGAGCAGCCTTGGGGCTACCCCTGCCCAGAACCCCCTGTCCCCCCGCCTCGCAATCCTCCCCCGCTGTACAGGAGCAGCGTCTCTGCCACGGGGTGCAGAGTGCGGCACCATTGCCCAGAGAACCCGTAGGTGGATCTTTTGCTCCCGAGAGGCCGAGCAGCTGGAGTGTCCCTCGTGCCGGACTTGCCGCCCCTCGCCTGCTCCTGGGAGGGCCGGTTCTCCCGCGGGAAGCGCCCCAGCCGCTCTCCGCCGCCCCGCCCCGCTCAGAGCCCGCCAGGCCCGGGCGTGGAGCGGCGCGGAGGGGCGGGGACGGAGCCCCTCCTCCCGCCGGGTGAGGGAGCTGCGGGCGCTGCCTCAGCGCGGCGGGAACCGGCGGGAGCGGGGCGGCCCCGCTGCGGGAACCGGCGGGAGCGGGGCGGCCCCGCTGCAGGTACCGAGCGGGAGCGGGGCGGCCCCGCTGCAGGTACCGAGCGGGAGCCGGGCGGCCGCGGAGCGCTGCCCTCCTCGCCCGGCGGGCGCGGTGCTGGGAGCGCAGCGCACCCCTCGCTGCCCCGCGGTGAGGCGGGACGGGACGCGCTTGGGGCAGCGCCCGCCTGGCCGCCTTCAAAACTTGCCGTGCTAGCGGCGGCCGGGACGAGAGGGCCGGGTAAGGCGGTGCGGCAGCCACCCGTCCTCACCGCCAGCACAGCGAGGGAAAGGATGGCCGCGCGGGTTCGCTTTTCCCATTAGCGGAGAGGAGCGCCCCGCCCGCTCCCCGCCCACCCCGGCGGGGGGGCGGCACCGGCTGGCGGGGCCGGGCGGGCTGGGTTGGCGGGAGCCGTCACTGAGGGGCGGGGGAGGCTCGGCCCGGCCCCGGTGGACGGCGCCGGGCAGCGGCGGGGCAGTGGTGCTGCTGTGATGAGGTTTCCCTGCTCGATCTCATGAGCCGCGCCCCGCCCCGCTTCGCCTGGCTCCGCGATGGGCTTTTCCCTGAGAAAGACAAAGTTTCCCGCCCGGAGCGTGGCCGCACCGGGAAGCGCCGCTGTGTGACCGCCTCCCCGCGCCTTGCCCCCGCGTAGGGACAACATGGTGCTGAGCGCGGACCAGGTGAGCCTCATCGGGCAGGTGTTCGAGTCCTACGTGCTGGAGCACCACAGGGACGAAATCCTGAGCATCCTGAGGGAGGCGGACGACCAGGCGCACTACCCCGTCGTCGTCGACGCCTTGACGCTCTTTGAGACCAACATGGAGATCGGGGAGTACTTCAACGCCTTCCCCAGCGAGGTGCTCCCGATTTTCGACAGCGCGCTGCGCCGGGCTGCGCTGGCAGCGCTGCAGAACAGCGCGGACCCGGCACAGCTCAGCCTCAAGCAGAACCTCCACGCCAGGGTCTCGGGTGAGTGGTGGGGCGGGGGCTGCAGCGAGCTGCACCTCTCAGCCAGGACTGCCGACATTTCCTGACTCTTCAGGGAAACTGCCAAAATTTCCTTACTCTGTAACAAACTATTGGGGCGCCGTGGAATGAGCAAGTTTAATTCTTGCCGTTTCAGTTTTTGAAGAAGTGGGGAATCCTCAGTGTTTATTAAGCAGCAAAGGACACGTGCAAACACGTGCATGTGTGTAGACCAACTCCCAAAAGAAAAGCCGTGGCCAACCCCACTGGCCTGCGTGCAGTGGTTGGCATCTCTCGCTGGGTCAGGGCTTACACCAAAGCCTTTCCAAGGCAAAGACTCCTCAAAGAAGCAGCTAGTCTTACATTATTTCACTTTTAGGCAGAAGGTCTAGAGAGAAGTAAAAGGAAGAAGGAAGAATAAGTCCAGGAAAAGAAGTTTTAGGGGAAGATACATAGTTCCTAAGTTTTACTGCAGGTTGACTTCCCTAGCGTGCCAGTTGGCTCCCAGTCCTTATTGGTTCCAGCCATCTTCCAGAAGACGCAAAGTCTAAATTTTGAATTGTCTTGTAACAATTTCATCCTAAACTGTTGAATTTCATGCTTAACTGTTGCAAAATTGCTTGTCATAAAATTGGAACAGACTGTTGGAAGGCGTGATCATTAATGGAGGATTCTGTAATTTTTTTCACTGCAAGATGATATATAATTATTCCTTATTATTAGGAAATTTTTAGTAGCTCTGAGGTTTGGTAAATGTGGAGTGCAGGTTCGGGGGTTGAAATGTCTTTTTTATTGTGGGAAACTGGGTCAGCAGTGGCACCCTCCCTTCTGGTCATTTCCGATCATAACAATTTGGAGCAATAGTCTGCAAAGCCAAGAGCTGGCAGCCTATGTTTCCCTCCCCTGCCCTGTTGTGGAGTGGCTTATGATCATTCAGTCTTTTGGCAGCTTGAATTTGGATAAATCACAGTTGGTAAATAGGCCTGTGTTTCATCCCAGTGAGTTTCCATAAAAATGTTGTAATGACAACGCATACATGAGAAATATATTTAGCTTGTGGTATTCAGGTGCTGAGGAGCTTATACACAGCTGATGAATATGAGAGGTAAAAGGATGGCCTCTGTGTTGTACTGAAATTTGACCTCGGGCACCTCCCTGTACCTGTGAAAGCATGAATGAGGTAAAACTTTGCTCCTAGTGTTCTGAGATGCATTTACATTATTGAGGGCTTCAGCATGAAAAAAGACTCCACGTATTATTATTTAAAAAGCTGCCAGGAAGTATTAGAAGGAATACAGCAAGCGGAAATGATCTCTGTATGAGTAGTGGTGTCTGTAAGACATTCTTTTTCCTCTTATCAGCTTCTTGCTGGAGCTGATAATTTCTGCCACAGTGATGTTTTGTCTAAATGTTCACTTATCAACCTCCAGCAAAATTAGCCCCCTTGATCAAATAGTTTTAATAACTGATAAAAGCAAGCCTGACTGACCATTGATAGAAGAATTCAGTTAGCAAAGTCACAGATAATTCCATCTCTAAACTGGAGGGAAATTGGTGAAGAACAGGAGGAGTTATCCTTGACAAGTCTAGCTGGATCAAAATAACACGTGTCCACAGAATTTGGTTAATGTTCTGTACCACCAAAAGGCTCACTGCAGAAGAAACAAAAGAAATAAGCTGAGTTTTCTATAGCCTTTTTTTCCACCCAAATTTTCCCATGATACTGTTACCTTTTAAGTAGATGCTGGGTTCTGATTACCTTCAGGATTCTCATCTTGGAGTGTCGCTTCCCGTTCCCATGTCAGATAAGGAGGGAATGAGAAGGTGGTACAATATTCTTGATGGGAGCAGCAGGCTACTACCAGGAGTGTGGGTGATGGATCTGTGTGTCAGGCTTGGAATCAACTGAGGAAAAGTGATTTTGCTTACACCAGGTGTAAGAAACAATCTCAGCACTTTCTACCAATATGGACAGGGCAAATAGGGGTTCAAAAAGGATTGAAGGAGTGTGGATATGCAGTAATTAATAATGGATTATTACCTTGAGTTCACTGAAGAAAGTAAAAGATACAGTTCTTTATCTGAATTTCAGCATTGTAGGAATTTGATTGTGTAACTTCAGCTTTTTGCTACAAATCCATGAAATGATTTTTCCTTACTTGTCATTAGTCTGAGCACCACTGTGTCTGTTACTGAAGGCCAAGCTGCTTCTGGTATTTTCTAATAGCCTTTTTGTGACTAATACAGTAAAGTTGATTCAAAGAGGCACACACGCAATTAAAGAGTTTGTCAAGCAGTCTAGTGTGATCCGAATGAAGGCTCTTTTTAGAGCACTTTTAGATTCTTGTCTCTTCAAAGTTATATGACATATATCCTGACAACAGTGCTGCAGCTCTCTCTAGTGTAAGATGTGATGCATTTTGCAAAGTTTTTTCAGGGCCAGCAATACTGAACTAAGAAAAAAATGCCAAAACAGGTGGAGAAATAACGGATTTTTTTTCCCCTGAACTGACTAGAAATGCAAATCTGTGGTAGAACGAAAATTTCAACAGGCTTGGTAGAACATTTAAATAGCTTTATTAGAGTCAAGCAGAAAAAATTGTTTGCAGTTTTACAAAATACTTTCTTTTTCTGATTATTTAGTTCTACTTTTTCTACTTTATTCTCTTACCCTTTAAAATTAGTTTGATAGTTAAAAATACTTTCTTTAAACAAAAGCAGAAGGCCAAGTGTTGCTTAAAAGCATCAAACCAGAATGTTTCTGCATGTCTGAAATAAGGCATTTGGGTTTGAAAACACTGAAATAAATATGACTTTTTTTTTTTTTTTAGCAGCCAAAGCTACTGAGAAGATTTGACCTAAACACACAAATAGTTTTAGTCCCCTTAGAAACATAATTTCCTAGCAGATTTGTAGTTTTACATCTCTGTTTCCTAGCTCTATTTTGGAAGTAAGACTAAGAAATTAATTTATGATTATTAGTACCTTGTAGTTTATTACTAATTTCTGAATAGGTAATATTTTTTATTGCTCAGGTGAGCATTTCAGGGACCATTTATTTTTATTAACACTTTGTAGGTTGTTCAGAGAGATTAATCTTCCTGAGGATTTCAGCCACTCTGGTGCCAAGTGATGGATGAACACTGAGTGGGATCAGCACATGACTGAAATAGCTGCTGGGGGGAATTAAAGGAGACCAAGTGGAAAGTGTCCTGTCACTATGCATTTGAATGTACAAGTGAATTTGCTTTGGCTGTGTTCATAACCCCTTTCCATTCTTTTTGTGCTATCTTCCTTGTGCTCGAGGTTTACTGCTGTGCAGTGTGGATTTCAGGTCAAATGCTCTCTGAGTGTGAATTTGCTTAGACTTGAGAATTCACACAAGATTAGGAGCTACACCTGTTTAACAGTGGGAATAACATTGAACCACAGTTAAGTAGCACAACTGAAAATTTGTAATTCAGATAAACCAGTTGTAGAATAAATGACATCTACAAAAAGAACATCTAAATTAATATAGATATGAGAATATCAGGATCTGTTTCCATGAATGGAAACTGTTCTTGACTATTCACCCCTTGGCAAGAGTGGGAGAGTAAAATGGCAACATTTTCAGCTAGTGCTCAGTGTCTGATGATTTTCACCATCTGAGGACAATGAATCAGATTTATGGTACCACAGATGAATAGTTGAATCACATTTATGAAACAGTAATAACAATGGCTACTGTTCATGTCTGGCATGTTTTCTAGTCTTTCTATTTAACTGCATTATAAGTCCTTGTTTTATAAGCATAGCCTTATGCTGCACCTGTATTTGTCTAACAGGTTTGCCTGTTTGCCCAGAGCTGACTCGAGAGCACATTCCTAAATCCAAGGATGTGGGACACTTTTTGTCTGTCACTGGGACTGTCATACGTACCAGTTCAGTGAAGGTTCTGGAGTTTGAACGGAGTTACATCTGCAACAAGTGCAAGCACGTGTTTGTTGTCAAGGCTGACTTTGAGCAGTACTATGCATTCTGTCGTCCAGCAGCCTGTCTCAATGAGGAAGGCTGCAACTCAACCAAGTTCACGTGTCTCTCTGGAACAACCTCTTCTCCTACCTGCTGCAGGGACTATCAAGAAATCAAAATTCAGGAACAGGTAAGGAAAAAAAAAATCATAGACAAAAAGGGGAAGAGATTAAAGTATAGATGTCTGCTGTTGTTTGAAATAAATGCCCGAGAAGACTGAAAGAAGCCTGGCAACCCATTGGTCAGAGGTTTCCAGTTAAAGAGTTAAAAATTAAGCCAATGTGTAGACCAGACTTCTGTTATTGGGTAATTCCATTCAATATTGTACAAAATACCAGCGGTCAGTGAATAGATGAAATTTCCATAGATGAAATTCCATTCCATGTTGAATCCCTATAATACCAAGTGTGCATTGTTTCTCTTAAGCACTTCCTGTACATGATACTGATGTTCAACACTGCTTCTGAGGACTAAAGCTAGCCCAGTGTTGGCCAGGGCCAGCTGTAGCTGTGCAGTGTGGTCAATACATGGTGTCTGCAAATGTCTCTTCCCTTCAACCAATACTGAATTCAACAATTATTGTATATGTGATCCTTACAGAACTTGGATGCAGAATTTGCACTTGTTTTCTGATGGTAGCCCTGGGTGGAAGTACAGACAAGGTGGAGGAGAAATGTATGAAGTTAGAAATTAAGGTCTTAAAACTTCAGAATACCAAAAAAAAGTAAGGGAATAAAACTTTCTGGGAAATAAGCCCTATATTGCATGCGCATACAATGATTTTTTCTGACATATGGGAAATCTCTTTAACTTATTTCTTTTTCTACCGTGTGACACACAGATCTCTCTTTAATAAGCAACATGGGCTTATTAAAAACAGTAAACTAGGAGTGAATTTCCCTTGTGTTTCCTACTGAGCTCTGCAAGTAACTGTGCATGCCACCAGTACTGAACATAATGTGAACTGCCTATGGCCATTTAGATGATACACAAGGGTGAATTAACCTTCCTAGGCACCAGAGAGTGAATACATTAAGAATTCTAGCATGTATGACCTGTGCTGCAGAATGAAAAGGTACTTCTGACTTGTTCTTGTGCAGTGGATACTCTCAAAACTGTTGAAAGCTCTAAGTGTAAATGGAAAGATTGCTGGTTAGAAATGGACTGTGACAAGATTGCACAGACTTTGCCCTGCAGAAAAGAAAAAGAGTTACACGAGTTACTGTCACATTTGTCAATATGTATTTTGGTTTTCCTGTTTTTGATTTAATCCTTGACACCTAGGTGTAAACTTAATCTTCAGCTGTCAAGTCACGGTTAAATACCAGAAAAATACAGAGAATAATCCTCAGTATATACTTCAGTGAAGGGTTATCTAACCCATGCACATGCTTCAGTACCCAAAGTCAACTTTACATACCGAAGAAGTATCTAGTAATAATTCAAATTATAATAAAAAAAAAAGATCAGCTCTTTCAAATGGCCTCCTTTAGTGAGCTTTCTTCAGCAAGATATTGAAATCACACATCTCCCAGCACCGAGCACCTTCTGCTAGTTTAATACCCAATCCCATTTCCATTAATATCAGCATTAAACTTTCATTGTTAAGCTCAGGGCAGCATTGGCATCCCTACTGTAAGTTTTGTGATAAAAAGCAAGAACTGACCTCAGTCCCAGGAAAGGACCCTAGTAGGCCCTTAAGCCAGAGCAACTGTAAATTAAAGGCTTTTGAAGGTGCTGTTCTTAAGAAGTGCTTTTCCTTCCTATCACCTAGGTTCAGAGGCTGTCTGTTGGAAGCATCCCTCGTTGCATGATGGTTGTTCTGGAAGATGACTTGGTGGACAGTTGCAAGTCTGGTGAGGATATTGCATAAATAACATATGTTTGTACCCACAAGAATTTTTAGTTGTCCATTTGAGATGAATCTCTGTCAAGTGGCTGTCAGTGCTGGGGGCTCCTCAAATGAGGTGTGTTCATCTGTCATGTTGCTGTTTTAGGCTGAACATTAGCGTGGCAGCTGATGATCATTCTAGAAAATGTCATGCACCCCCAGGTTACATCTTGACTGTTTGACAGATCAGTTTCAATAAGTAATGTGTTGTGACATACAGAAAGTATAATAAAACTTGTTAGTGCAGAACACCAAACCTCCCCGGGAGATTGAGTCTCACAGCGTGAGGTGCCCCTCCATAGGCCTGGAGAGCCAGGAAACCTGACCTCCTATCTAAGGAGTACTGCAGGTGGAAAAAGCTACTCGGCATTCAAAGAAGCAGCTAATTGGCAGGAGGATGAATTAAGAGTGGACTAAAAATACTCAGATAGGCACATTTCCACAAGGAATTAATTTGTAGCTGTACTTTCTCAGAAGAACACTCTACTCAGAATGTTAACAAGTGATTCATCGCAAAAGTTACCAGAAGCCAAATAAGTTTTGACTAATATTTTTTTGTATAATAATCTAATTGAAAGAGCTTCTACAGTTTACCAGGAATTCCTCTCTTCTAAAAGAGGAAACAAGCAGAGATATGTCTTTAAGAATCCACCTCCCTTAAACAGAAGTGGAAAGACATAACGTCCTAGCACAGACTCTAGCAACCTACCTTATCTTTGTTTTCAACTTCCAGTAACTGCAGGAGGTTTTGCTTTCAGTTGTTAGATTTTTTTTAACCTTATTAACTGTAACACAGGCTCTAGATTACATTATTGTGCATTACAGCTAGCTGAAGTGTCTGCATATCTCAAGTCAGATGTTATTTTACTAATTTTTGTTGTTACCTCTAGGAGATGACATCACAGTGTATGGCGTGGTAATGCAGAGGTGGAAACCTTTCCATGAGGGTGCACGCTGTGACTTGGAGCTTGTCTTAAAAGCCAACTATGTTAAAGTGAACAATGAGCAGCTAGCAGGTGTTGTAATTGATGAAGAAGTTCGCAAAGAATTTGAAGACTTCTGGGAAAGGCATAGGAATGATCCCTTAGCAGGTTAGTAGTTGAAAGCTTTTAAGTAGGACTCTTGATTGGATAGAGATGAAATCAGGAGTGAAAATACAGTAACTGAACACATTTTCCCCCCATTATTCTATCCCACCACCCATTCATCAAGAATATATTTTTTTCCACTACAAGAATATGAAATTCTTACTTTAATATTGCTGGCTAGGGGCAGAAGGAAGTACCAAACCGACTGCATTGATCTTCATTCTTTGAGCTTTCTATTTAAGTCTTTTTTGGAACATTTATTAACAAGAAATGAGAAATAATATGAGAGGGAAAAAAAATAGAAGTGCTTTATAATCAAGAAAGAAGAAGCATACTTCTTAGAAGAAATAATGTGGACCAGATCTGCATTTAGTCAGCACAGCTGTTGCCTCTGGGGCGAGAGATCTGACACAGTCTCTGCATCCCAAATTAAGCTCTGAATCTTTACCATAGGGATTAGCACATCATATCTTTAACGTAACTCATGGATGCCTAGGCCCTTGGGTAGGTGCAGGGGAGCCTCCCAATTCACAGTGGCTTCTAGAACAGTCAGTGTTCAGTACGCTGGGTCCTAAACTTAACGTGGTCTGCAGTCAACCACCTTGGAATTACCAGGAGTTCTGTCTGGAACTCTGTCCCTCTCCATAATCTGACTGCCTTCTCCTCAACTCTGCAGAAGCTCAATGGACTCTTTAGGGTCTCCATCACTGAACTTTATTAGGCTGACACTGTCTTGTAAAACACTGGAAAGAGCTTAGTCTTTCTTTAAAGACAAACAGGAGGAAAAGCAGGTGGGAACCTCCCTCAAATTAGCCTGCTCACAATAAGAAAGTGTAGATCCTGTCAATGTCAAAGACTCTTCAGAACTGCATTTCCTGGAAAGCAGTTTTAATTGCTAGCTTCCTGCTGTTTGGAATGATAACATTTCTTCCTTCTGCTGTTTGGAATGAGAATATTTCTTATCACTTTTGTTAGAACTGTTCGGAAAGTAGCTCAGGATCTTCTTTGAAGGTCCCTTTTAATCTTTCATTCTCAGGACAATTTTTGGAAGCCTGAAGGGAGCAATGTGATTTTATGTAATATTACCCATTCTGAATAAATAAATATGAAGTGGCTACAAGAGAGTTGAAGTGGAAATTAGAAGGACCCTGACTGCCCAAGATGTCTGTATCAGGCTGTTTGTCTGAATTTGAGTTGACATTGAGGGCAGAGATCAGATCTGACTAAGGAGTCTGAGGTCATTTCACAGCAGAATGTGCGTGTACCTGTACTGTTTTTTGAGAGATAATGGTAGCTACTACTGCATTTTATGTCAGTCACTTAATGATGCTAACTCCTAACTGTGGAGTTAAATCTTGAGCTGTGCTATGGCTGAACAATGTTTTTAAAATTCCATTTTTGGATGGACAAAGATATGTTAATTCCTTCAGAAGACCTCCGAATGAAACACATATACCTTAAGTCATTCATTAGGTGCCTATATTTTGCCAGTACCATGTATTTGCATCTAAATTTAAAACATGAAATTAAGCTCTCAAAATGGGTCATTTTCTTTTATTCCCTAGCAATGCAAGTAGCACATTGCATATAACCTGAGACCCCTTATGTGCTAGTAGTGTCAGAATTTCAAAGGGCAGAATTAATTCTGTTACATATCTTGCACACCATCAGCATTTTCAGAGCAGATTGAAATGTTCTGCTGCTGGAAAGAGACTATAGTAGGGAGGAGGACAGGGATCTGTGACACAAGGATCAAAGGAGAAGGAGATGGAAGGTAACGAGGAGAAAATGTGCACACTGTGTGTGCACAGATTTAAGGCAAAATAAGTGTTAAAAGTCTTCTTAAATGTACAGTACACCAGTTTTCAAGGGGTTATTTTGAAGTTTGGAAACTTCTAGGTTTCATAGCTTCTACACTTGTAAATGTAGAACAAAAGAATTTGCATGATGGCATTTCATTAGTGCCTTTTATCGTGCTATCCACACCATACATTCCTTAAATTACAATAGGATTGGCTTTGCTGCTTGTGATTGTGACTTACCTAACTTCTCTATAATGAAGGAAGTTTGGATCAAACAACTGCTCTAGGTCCCAGTAAAAAAAAAAAAAAATTAAAAATCTCCTTCCTACACTACTCTTCTTACCCAAATTATTTGTCAGTATACACAGGAGTCCATGGGAAACCAAGTTTTAACTCTGCTGAATGCCATTTTTGCTCCTGTTTTAGGGAGGAATGAAATTTTGGCTAGCTTATGTCCTCAAGTTTTTGGATTGTACCTGGTGAAGCTGGCTGTAGCCATGGTGCTTGCTGGTGGTGTACAGAGGACTGATGCTGCTGGAACTCGAACCAGAGGTTTGTATTGTTTCTAACAGTATCACATCCTTTGTAACAGTCATTCCCATCCCTGTCCTCACCCACATTTCCCACCCACCCCCCCAAAATAAAATCACTAAGATCTTGGAAGCATAATCATCCTATTTTCTTGAGTGAGAACAAGTTTTAATCAATTCTGAGTATTCTTCCAAAATCTCAGGCGAGTTAAAGTGGGTGTCTAGACTTCCTCTTTTTAATTTTTCCCAAATAAAACCCAATAAAAACACTTTCAGGTTTCCATTAGGTAGAATATTAAAGACAGCTGTTTTATCTAAAACATAAACTCACTTTTTATTGTATAAGTGACACTTTGAAATTATTTCTAGTAGAATATTCCCAGCAGTATTTGGCATCAAAGGATGGAATCTTAATGTTTCCTTAATGCGGATCACTATAGTCCATTAAAAGGAAAAATTAAAGGGTTCATTTTACTTCCTAATGCCAGACTTTTCCATCTGTGATTGTCAGCACATCTCACTTGGTTTTGTAACTCCAAGTTACCTGCCTGCTGATTCTCCTTCTGTTGTTATTAGATGGCAAATATGCCATGTGCCAGGTGGTACACAGGTCATAATCTATGTAGGTCATAATAATTTTTAAAAGCATGTCTCTCTGTACAAATACAGGATTTTTGTAATGCTCCAACAGCTAAATAAAGTTATAGACTTTATATTTCAATTGAAGCTGTATTTTGTAAAAAAGTGAAAAAGTTTTAGAGCACTTTACTGAGAGTATAGCAGCCAAATTATTTACTTCTGTAATTTCACTGTTTTGAAATTAAAAAGTTGCATAACTGTTGGCAAAGAATTAATTAAGCAAAACAACCTGCTGATTTTATTCGTCAATTTTGGAATAATTTAAATAACTGAGTAGTGGAATGATAACTAAAACCTGGTATCCTTCTTTTTCATGTTCAAGAATGTGCTGAGTCTGAGAAATGAGCATTCAAAAATGTAAGAATTCATATTACAGGAAGTGTGTCAAATACTTCTAATACTGCTAATACTTCACAAATACTTAATTGTAAATATTTGTGTCTAGATGACTTTATTAAACAATGTATTTATCACACCCAATAAATAGTGCAGAATTACATATTTTAATGTATATATAGTGCTGAATTTTAGGTGAATATGACAAGTATTACTTAATCTGAGCATTTTGTGTCGATGCTTGTCTGTATATGAACTGTCTGCTCCTATATCACTGTTCTCCCCCCAGGTGAATCACATCTTCTGTTGGTTGGAGACCCGGGTACAGGGAAATCTCAGTTCCTCAAGTATGCCGTTAAGATTATGCCACGTTCTGTGCTTACAGCAGGAATCGGATCTACAAGTGCAGGTATGTGCTTCTTCAGCTGGAACAGGTTATCTCTTCACTCAAGGATGTTTATATAGAAGCCTTCTATATATATAAACATGTGTGCTCAGGTTGTATGAGCACAGTTGAAGCAGAGAACTGCTGTGGAAGCGTATGAGGCCTGATCTGACTCTCTGCAGTCCTGCCCCTTTGTCTGTGTCCCTGAAGGACTGTGATGAGCTTCTAGCAGAGAACCTTACAAGCCTCATCCAGAGGCACATCTCAATTCTTTGCTAGGAGAGTGATCTGGACCTGTATTTTTAGCATTTTCCAGCTATGACAAATATGACATCTTTCCAGAGCTCACACTGTGTGATGGGCTAGCATCATTTGGTTTCTCTTGAACAGATAATCTCCTCTCTTCTGTTCTTTTATGTGTTCTGTCTGGGTGCCAGTTTGATTTCTGTTTGCTTTCTGGAAATTGACCCCTGTGTTGAGGAACTATTTCTTACTCATTAAGATGGTTTTAAGATGGTTTCAGAGAGCAAGTGGGTTTTTTTCTTCTTTTTTCTTTTTTTCTCTTTCTTCCTTTTGTTTAATTTAGGTATGTCCCAGCTAGCTCTGAATGGCAGGCATCTTTGCAAACTCTTCTGGGGACAATGTACAGGGTCAGATTACCTCTGCCAATGAGTTTATATGAACAAATGAGTATACTACTTGTATGTTCAAAATCACAAAATAATTAGGGTCAAATCCCAGTGTCTCAGCTAGCATGTGTAACTTGAATATTTCTCAAAGAGTGCTGCTTATCATTTTATGTCTAGAAAACAGCATTATTTGTACATGGGAGAACCAGAGAATAAATCTTTCCCAGTTCCATAGCTATGTATATACTGAGTCTTCCATAGCTGTGGAAGTGGAATATGATGTTGACCATATACACTCTTGTGTGCAGGGAACTTGTTATGAAACACATATGCCTCTGATTTTCCATTCAAACTGTTAACAAATAGGTCTGGAGAGAAGCCAGGGAGAAAATTCTGGCTTAGCATAACCTTTTCTCCACTTTTTGCTCTGTGTTAAGAACTGAGAACAGTCTGGATAATTTCAGATTTGGTAGGGGACTCGCAGTGACCTGGAGTGAAATTTTTCCATGTTATTTCAATGTGACTTTGCCCATTTTTTTAAGTAGTGATTTCCTGTGTCAGCTGCTCTCTGATGTTGCTGTTGCCTTCTTCACCATGTCTCCCTCCCATGCTTCACCTTCCATATGATCTGATTTCCAGCTCAGCCATGATGGCTAGGTTCAAAGACATTTCCCTGAAAATAAATATTGCAGATTATAAGCTTACTGTGGTATATGTGAACTAATGATGTGTGGAGTTTTATCTCATGAAAGGATTGTCTTTGGCCTTTAAATCATCTATATTTCACTTAAATATTCCTTATTTTAAAAAAAACCTTCTCTCTCAGTCCCTTTCTCCAAAATCTGACAGCAGGTGCACCAAATTTGTACTTTAGAATTCTTCAAGACCCTTATCACAAGTGAAACTTGAGTGCCTAGCAAGGAATCTTACTAACCCTAGTTTAATTTCAAGGAACCTTTCCATGGCTAGAACTGCTGACTAAGGTATTAATTTCTAGACCAGGAGTTTGGATGTTGTTCAAGTTATTATTTTCTTTGTCTTTCCTGTGCAAGGAGTGTCTTACTTACGAATCTGCTTGTAGCTAGCTTTACCTAACATAGATTTTTGTCAACTTGCTCTCTGTGCAGAAGCTTCAAATTAGTTTGGAAAACTATTAAACTGCTTTACTTTCCTTGTCATAATTGAACACTTTGAATTACCAGTTCCTGCTTTCCCCTGAGAGGACAGTCCTAATGCACATTTTCCCCTCCAATGTACGAATATTAAATCTCTAAGTTTCACTTTCAGCTAGTTCCTTACTGTATATAAAAAGCAGTTTGAACTGCATTTAATTTCTGGCTCTGGGATTACAGTCCACATAGGCCAAAAGACACACCTGAGATTGGGTAAACTCTGAATAATTCCTAAAAGCTGGATCCCTCTTGTAGAGAAAACCGCTGGTATCTAATCAGCCTTTAGTAAGATTCTGTGTGTGTTGACATATCTTGTGCCCTTTACCCATCTGGTACTGTTTTAGGACACAAGCTATTTAATAAGCATTGAATTAGAATTCTGCATCCCAAACTGTGTCATACCAGTTTTACCTGGTTTTCTGTACAAGCATTTATTTGTACCAGGACAGCGTATAATGTCATTAACATCCTCCTTGTGCCAAAATTCCCTTTATTTCCTGGTCTACCTTAGCTATCAGGTGCTCTGAGATTCACTGTGATACTGTGTGCCCCTGCAGGATCCTGTGCCTGCTGCAGCCCATTAACCTGTACAGACATGACTGGAATTGGCTTGCAGAATTTCAGAAAACAGTGACCTAACTCCTGCAGCTTAATTTGCTGTTGGGCCTCTGCTCTTTCAGTCAGGTTCTTGCCTTCCCCTGCACTTTCTAAACAAATTCTGTGCTGTTTTACCTGATTCCGAAAGTACGACCCAGGAGAAAACCCTGCTTTCTTGCTGAAGGTTTGTAAGACCTTCATCTTTCCATCTCACCCACAGCCTGAAGTTGCCTGCTTGCTGCAAACAGCCCTTACAAATGACTGATAATTTGTTCTCTGTTTTGAACAAACCAGAACTTTACCTCCTCTTAGTGAATTTCTGACCTTCCTTGTTTTATTAAGTTGCTTTCTTGCAAACACCTAGCAGAATTTCGTTGCGAATTCTCTACAAGTTTAGGACTTACATTGAGGGACCAGGGTTTGTTCCTCCCACATCTCTTTAATGACAGTTGGCAGGCAGACCAACACGCAACAACTCAATGGCAAAAATTTATTTGACCACTGTAGGACTTTGTGATCTGTAAATGAAAGATGGGGGAACCATCTGTCCCACTGTTTCATTCTGTCTACACTGTTTTTTTAAAGGCCCAGTTCATTCTCCCTTACTCATGTCTCATCTGAGAATCACAGGGAGTCATTAAGCTACCTTTTATTTTTAGAAATTGATACACAGTTTTCCATAAAGATAGAGACTTAGTCAGGCTTAACAAGATCTCTCTGGGGCTTCTCACCTTACTACTGAGTTAAATAAACTGTTTTGCAGTCCGCACAGCCACAGTGCTGCTTATGCATATTTGGATGAGATAATCACTAGTAAGAAAATATTTAATTTATCTCTGGAGTTCAAGATCTGCAGCGATTGAGTGGTGTGCAACAGGAACCAATGCATGCCGGCTGCTGGCAGGTCTGGAGCTCATGGACATCCAGGCCAGTATCATCCTGCTGCTTGCTGGTGCGTATTTGATTGTTCACGTTTCTGAAAATTTTTCTTGGTGTTGTGTCCTTCTACAGATGGATTTCTTAAAGAATTTTGTGAACTGTATTTAGAACAGCTTGCCTAAAAATCTGGGAGACTATCAGCTGTTTCTCCAGCTCTCCAGTTCTGTATAACATGCCTTTCTGTGTGACATGCACCCTTCCAGCCTCTCCTCTTAGAGCCTCTGCAGAGCCTTGCAAGTACTGCCTTTTTGCTGGTATTTTGCCATGTCTAACACTGTTCATATCATGCCAGTGGCAGTTTGCTGCTGATTTTCTTTCTTTTCATTGAAGGGAACTGACTCAAGGAGAAACCATGTCTTTTCTTCTTTCATAGTAAGCCTCCTAGCACCTGTCTCTCTTCTGATCCATTAGAAACCAATCCAAAGTCACTGACATGAGCCATCCAGCTGTGGTTATAAATAGAGTACATGGTGTCAGTATCCTGAGGTATTCAAGACTTTGAAACTGGAGATATTTTTCCCTCTGTGTAGATCTCCAAACTGTCCCTGTGCCTTCCCTAGTTGATACAAGCCAAAGTAATGCCAGAAAACCATTTTCCACCATGGATTCATACCCTGTCCCTGATAAAGTTATTAGTATAGATGCAGCCTTTAGGCCACTTTTCTCTGATCATCACTTCTACCATGGGACTTTTTTCCTGAATAGTTATAATTGTACATGAACTTGAAGTATTTTCTACCAGTATGTAACCTGAAAATATTTTCTTGAGAGCATGGCTTCACTGGCTGTTCCTTCAACAGCTGGGCCTCAAGTTGGAGAGGTCTTAGCTCTATAGGAAGTCTGCTAAACTTCTTGGAATGAAATTTGAAGCTGTGATCAAACCTTGTCAATCTCCCATTTGTAACAATGTCCCATCTCTTTTTAAGTTCCCTTAATTTCTTCTCAGTAATGCTGTTTCAATATGGCTTTGTCCTGAGAGAGAGAGTTTACCTTTGACTATCTGCATGCCAAAGATTATTTAGCCAAGCAGATACATGTCTTCAAAAATTTTAGTTTTTTTATACATCTCTTCATATCTGAAGACCCATTGTTATGTTGGACAGGAGCAGTATCTTGTCATGTTGGTTGAAGGTTTCAGGTCTTACACACTTCTGACACATCCAGGCTGGCCTTCATCACTTTTTCATCCTGCTGTTGAAATGGCAGGCATTTCAAGCAGTTGATTTTTGGATGGATAACAGATGTCTTCAGGATTTCCTTTACCATACCATGAAGCCCCTCCTTTCCAGCTTGTGTAAGTGTAGGTTTGTCCCACCATCCTAGTGAGACAGGACAAACTGGAGGGTACACTTATTTTGAAAGGTTGGCCTCCATATCTCACGGGCCAAGGGAGTTTTGGAGGGAGACCGAAGAACTCCGTAACAGTTTCTGCCAGCTCAGCCGGTTCTTACCACTGCTGGTAACACACAGCTGTTGTCTCTTGCATCTGGTGTAGCCCTTGTGCAGCACTCACACCTCTTTCCTCTGACTTTCTCTTGTCTGCAGATAAGCCAGTCACACCCCTTGTGCCATGGACAGCCAAGTACCCAGCCATGCCTCCAAAACTGCATTACCTAAAGCTGGAAATGTTTAAGTGTGTCCTCCTTCCATCTCCTCCTGTAATGGCCTTCTAAGTTCCATGTAGAAGCCTCGGGTTTGCCTTTAAGATAGCCTTCCTAGTGCCTCCAGCTGACTCTTCTTTATATCATCTTTGCCTAGACCAAAAATCAAGGAAAAAGCCCTCCATCCATCTTCTCCAGCCCTGCTCTCATCTCACACTGTAAGACCAGATTTTAAGAAGCAGAACTATAACTGGAAACGGAAACAGAAATGGGAGGGCCTAGGAAGAAGAGTTCCACACGAACTGCCAGCCCTTATACGTAGTTGTCAGTTTTGCTGCATCTTCCTGGCTGGCACTTAGCAAAACCCCCCAACCAGCAACCGCAGCAACAATTAACCAACCGTCTCCTGACCAAACTTCTGTGGCTCTCAAAATAAATGAGATAATCGGTACTCTTGCAGACCACTGCGCTATGAATAAGGAGTAGGGTAGTTACTTGTGTGAAGGATCTGCAGCCATCCAGACAGAAGCCAGAAGATTTAGTTAACTTTGCCCTTTTTCTGTCTCTGGTAAATGAGGATTTGCTAGGAGTATACATGCATAGCACTTTTGGGGTTTTTCCTTTTTTCTTCTTACCACCATTTTCATATGTCAGTGGACAATCAGTCTAGCTGCAAGTGGCTACCTTTCAGTCTGAGCTGACTTCCAGAAAACCAGCAGCTGAGGCAGGCACTACAAAGAAAATAATGGACTGTCAGATGACCAGATTTTTTTGTGACTTTGTCACTCACATCTCAAGAATACAGAGTGTCTGGAAAGCTACAAACTAAGTTACTGTGGTTATTGTAGAGAAGTTCTGACTTGCTTCATTGTTGAAGATTGGTAGTAAGGGTTGGCTTTTTCAATGGAGCTTTGTAAAGCCACTGAAAAGGTTCAATTTCACTAGTTTCCATTATGATGGAGCTGGAACTATTTTGCATTCTTCAAATTTAAGTGTCATAGTAATTCAGATTGAAGGTGAGGCCTGAATAAATCAGTGACTGTAAGCTGAAGGGACAACTTTTTTCAACCTAGACATAAAAACCTATAATGTTGCCGTGAGATCTGCTTACTTCTTCGTACATGAATAACCTCTGATAAGCATTATAGCATTATGACAGTCTTCTGATGGTCTGTCTGTCTGTGATAAAAACACAATGAGATACATCACCAGTTCTGTCAGAATCTGTAGCATTCCTCTGCATCTTGGTGGCCTCTGCAAGTAAAGGTTTTTGGGAGGGTGAATTCATCTTCAACCTTGAAATTGTAGTGCTGTGATGTCAACACTGGTTGGCTGTGTCATGCACACAGACCTGCTGGTCTAAAATGTCCAGAGATCAGGGACAAGTCTTTACAGATGCCCTACATGCAATTCTGTCTTTTAATACCACTGAGTTTGTGCTGTGATATTGCCTGAAGTCTCTGGGAGACTAGAAGTTGGTTTCTCAAATTCTATGTCTCTGGAATGTGATTTTGTCAGGAAATGAGATACTCAGAAGGTGGAGTGTATGGACTGCTAAAATCTGGACAAAGTTGCAAAGACCTGAGGCACCCAGCCTCTCAAAAAACATAGAAATGCCATTTATCTTGCAAAGATCATGAGGTAGGGTTGTTTGTCTCCAATTTTCACCAAGCACAGCATTCCTTCTCCTGCTAGTGGTGGGTCAGCTCTATCCAGGCCCCAGTGTATCAGGTAAGGTGGTGCCAAACTCTGCGGCAGCATCCTGCCACAGTCAGGCTTGAAGTTTATTGCACCCAAGTTCTCATGCACAGATGACTTTTTCCTCCTTAACAATAGAGCTTCACTTTTCCATTCCTCTGAATTAAGTGGTTTGCTGGGTGACATTGTTTTGCTGACTGAATTTTGTTGTTGGTTTTGCAATAGCAGCAGTATGGTTTGCTTCCATCACTTTGTGGCATATGCTTCTAAAAAGCCTTCATGCTACCAATGGATGGATTCTGGTTACAGCTTGTACTTGGATCATGTTTTCATTTGAATATTCAACAGATGCAAGAGTTTGAGATACTACTACAGTAGCCTTAATTCAAGGCAGACTTCACAAGCCTGTCAATCCTTCAGCAGATAACTAAGTTATTTACATGCTTATATTTATGAGATATCTTAAATAGACATAAATAGAACATAAAGTGCATGAAAAAATCTCAAAATGTCACTGCAGACCTAAAAGTTGCAATATAATTGAAAATCGAAGATAAAGTTCACAGAATTTCAGCCCTCAAGTAAAGTAACTGCTAGTTCAGGGAACCAGTTCTTTGTGTTAAGTCATACCAGTAAGTGTTAATATTTTTAAATTAAAGTGATAACCAGCAATTAGAGAGATTTTTAAAAGCACATATTAGAACTAGGCCTCCAAATATTAATGGACTTCATTAATTCATTCATCTACCCTAGATGAGTACTGCTGAGTTTCCAGACAAGTAAAACATGTGCATGTACATTCAGATCAGGTAATTCCTTTCCAGTTTAAAAAACACACATTTGAAACACAGAGAATTTCACTAAAGATGTGGAAAGACAGAAGCACTAACTGGGACATCTTTATCCCCATTAGAGAATGCAGAAAGAGAACAGAAACCATTCTATTTTTATTCAGAGCTACACTGTCAATCATCATGAAATCTGCCTTTTTTTGAAGGGCCAGGAACCTACAAGGGTTCATAATCTGGGCAGTAACTAGTAAATAGAATGATATTCCTGTAATCTGGCACGACAGATTACAATTTAAATGCACATACAGACAGAGTAAATATATAAAGCTAATAAGGATTGGAAGGGAATAACTAAATTGTTAAGTGTCATAATAATGTCTTAAGTCTTTACAGTTTACTGCTTAATTCCTTTTATCTTCCAAGATGCCTCAAGTAATAGGGATGCCCTGAAGCTCTTGCACTGAGACAAGTAATGTATTCTTGAGTGTGTCATGCCTGCCACAACAGGGTTTACACCACTGAATAGGATTGCCTTAAAGGCTAGAGAGAAAACAGAGAAGTTTAAAATGCTAAGTGTTTCAAAAAACTGAAAGAAAACATCCAAACTCCTAACTACTAGTGGAAAAGACTACAATAAAGCATGCCTGAAAACAAACATACCAACCAGTAGTGAGACACAATAATCTTGCAGAAGAGTGTTTTTGGGATATTCACACTATTGCTTTTGATACTTAGAATCTTCTAGTAATTGCTTGCATTCTTCCAACCAATTGTGTATGCTATTAGGGTGGCTGAAAAAGGGTTCTTTCCTGAGGTACCCACCCCAATCCACATGAAACACTGTCCTGAACAAACCACAAGTTTGACTAAACAGCAGCAGCAGGAGATTTAGGAAAAAAAAAATGTCCTAAAATCCAAGATAGCAGATGGTAAATCTCAAATTGCATGCTTTAAGTAACAAGTATGTGCCTTGAAAGGAAAAGAAACTTGCACCTAAAATTATACCATGCTGTCTGCTTTCAGATCAAAAGGAGATTTTTGGACTTTTTTGTTTGTTAGCAAGAGATACTTTTTTCTTTGCACTTCATCTAATGACAGTTTTGTTCTTAAGATGCTATTAAAGGGCACTTTATATTTGGCAATCTGGATAGCAGAGATGAGGACATGGCATTATTCCTTCATTTTGCCTGAATGTTTTAACTTTTAAACTTTTTTTAGTTTTTAATAGTGCTTACAAAATAAGGGGGTAGGGGAGAGAATACATATACTTTAATCAGGTTTGGTTTAGACCACATAGAATAACACATTAGAAAAAAAAGGCAATTACTTAAAAATAGTTGTATTTATATTCCACAATCTGCTCAAATACTGTTTGTTTGTTGGGTTTTTTTGTTTTTTTTTTTTTTTTTTTGTTTTTTTTATAAACTTTCTACAGGATGTTTTAAAACAAGTTCTTCACATTGCTTCAACTATGTACTTATGGAATTTGAGGGAAATAGTTCTGGTTGTTTTTACAGTTTAACACATATACAGTACCAAAAGGATGGTGGTTAGTCTCACATGCAGTCCATATGAGATTCTAACATAACATTTAGTGAATTTTCTGATGTTGACCACCCCTTTGATGCTGAAGGTAATGCATCTGTGGAAAGCAGGGACTGTAGATTTGGGTTACTGCTCTCTGCATCTTCCAGTTTTTCAGTGTTGTCCTCCCAGTTAATGTGGAATCTTGTGACTCTGGGATTAGATGCCAAAATATTCCTTTGAAGCTGGGAAAGAAGAAAATATATGGATTGTAATCTGTACATCTCAAACTGCAGTTCATATGCATAGAGATTTTTTCCTTCTAGTCCCTATAGCCTTGTTTGTGTAAAACAATTTGTTTAAAAAGGGAATTGACATCAATGTGAATCTATAGCTACTACCTATGGATCAGAAATGTGCTTACAGTACCCCCACTTATTCATTTTCCCTAATATTCTACTCAGCAAAATAACCACTTTCTCAAGAGAATATTTTAACTGTTCCACAAGGTGAAAACTGTGAAAGAGATCCACAAGTAAAGTGCAAGTGTTTATTATTTTATCCAGCTTTTAGTAAAGCAAATAACTTCTACCCCCACAAGGATTTTGCAAACCACAGTACTTCATCAAATGTTGCATCAACTTGATGGTATTTGCAATACCTCTCAATTCTATCACCTTCTCATCTTCATTTAAAAGTACAACCTTATCCTTAAACTACCAAATTTCAGACTGATTTCATTAAGAGGATTTATCCACTGAAGTTTTAAAGTAAAAATATTTCTATTTGGAAGATACTAACACTGTGGCAGTGGACATGATTAGTCATCTCTCTTATTCTCATGGCTGGCCTTCATTTTCCTTTGAAAACATACTGTATTTGTTTATGTATGCAGCAAAAAACCAAAATGCTCATTTTCTCTTTATTTTGAAAAGGGGTGAAAGATTATATAGTTACCTGGAGGATGGCAACTTAGTGCCAGTGGACACTCACTATGACAGTTAAGACTGATCACAGGAAAGGTGTGCTTTGTTGATTTTACTCTCCAAGAAAGTGTACTCTCATTAAGTATTTCCTGACCCCTTATGCAAACTAAAAAGAGCATTTATTTTTTAGAACCTCGTAGAGCTTATTACCCATTAATTAATCACTTGAATAACTTTCTTCTTGTGCATTTCCACTTAGTCTCAAAGTCACATTAAGGACTCTGTGTACAAATATATGATAGCTTTTGCTGTTCTTTTTCATAGGAGCAAAGCTAGCTTTTTATATAAGCAGAGAATGAAGACAAGTAGTTCTAGGCATTCTAAATTCAAGTACTTAAAGGGAGTCACCATTTTGGCATTGACAACCAACATAACAAGTTATGTTTTAAAAGAAACAAGTGAAGAAGAAAGGACATACCCAAAGTTTAGGAATCCTCAAACTTAACTGTAATTTTGACAACATATTTAGTATCTGATCCCTGAAAATTAAGTTAAGCATAGAAAAAACATACTATTTCACTTCATCTTCTAATGTTAGTCCTGGTTTAATTGTTACTATGAAGGATGTATGTTTTTATCACTTAATCCTTATACTTCCTTTGTCGAATTATCCATTCATCAGATAATCATCCAACCAGGCTACCCATGTTCTCTCATTTTACACCTAACTTGTTCCTCAGTTTGTTTGTTGAAGTTCTGCAGAAACTGCAGCACTGACACTAGAACAGCTGAGTAACAACTATAGTAAATTAATATCTACAACTTAGTTCCAGGTTGATGGGCCTAGAAAAAACATTAATTCTGTTTTTCTGAAAGACAGAGCCACTTTGTAAACAGTGGTGCAGCTGGAAATAAATCCAATGGTTTATTTCACAGTCAGTGTGAAAGTACAGCCAAGTCTTCAAGATGGTGGAATTTTTTGATGATTTCTCAGTATTACCTAAATTTATGACAACTACATGGCACTTGTAGTTTGTCCCCCCAAGTATTTTCCATTATTTGATGCCTCATTCCATGCACTTTATGAAATCAAATTACAAAATGGGGTTTGGGTTTGTTTCTTAAAAATCTCTTTCTACAAGCATGCCTCTGATATGTGACTAAAACAAAACATGCCTTACCTTAGAAAAATCTGGCTTTACTGGTGGATTCTCTCTCAGTTCTGTTTCCGTATATTCATTGTTTACATAGTAGCCGACTCTAATAAATTCTTGACCTCGGTAAGTGCATGTAATTAGCACAACTGTTACACCTACTGCATCTGCATCTGGAATAAGCCCTGGGTTAGGTGCATCAGCCTAAATGTGAAAGGGAAAGATAAATTAAAATTTATACCACATGCCTACCTAGCAGGGGAATCTCAAGTAGCGTGTTTCAGCAGCTAAGTAGTGACTATATTTAAAATTGTTCAAGTTAACCAGAAAATATACTGCTTTCACAACATCAACCCTAGATTTAGAACACCATCCTCTAAAGACAGAATTAGAATGCAGTAAAATTGTTTGCTGACATTTCTTATGGGCAATTGGCCAGGCTTGATCCAAAACTGCTTTTAAATATATGATCAGCTGAACCATCGTTCAAACAGGGGTACCAACATCACTCCAGTTCTACAGTGCCAGTGTTCTCCAGCCCATCTTGGTAGTTTAGTAGAGCAAGATTATTTTCTTGTATACCCTCAAGGCTGAATTGGTCTGTATGTGTGTTCTTAACAAGACTAAATCCTTAAAACTACAGACTGCAAGTTACACTTCAGCAAGAAAAGGGATGGGCTATGGTAAGGTTGGTAAGGTTTGAGCTGTTCCACAGATTTCTAGGAAAGGAATGAAGTACTTTTTCTGGCTTCATTCCTGACACCTATGTTCGTTAAAATTTATGCAGTTAAATGCATCATCTCTCTAAGACACCTGAACATTTTTAGCCAGTATGCAAACCTAATAAGCAACTGATAAAATCTTCCTCAATGTCCTTACTTACTATGGCTCTGCAGTTACTTATCAATAAAATCTGCCTCATAAAATGTGGCTCACATCAGTCCCTTAAAATGCCTCCTAACTACCACATCTATTGATAAAATGTGATGCCTGATTCTGCTGCAGGATTTAAAATAACAGCAATCCAGGCACAGTAAAACAGCTTCATATTTACAATTCCACATGAAGATCTGAAGTCAACAATGAACACCCATGTTGCAAGAACAAGTTGGTATTAGTAATGTGTGTTCAGATGGCTTGGGTGTAACAAACCTTGCCCAAGGACAGAGGATGAGTGGAATTAATTCCTGTTGTCCCTCTCATGCCTACTTTTCTGTAGCATTTATATGCTCCAGCATGGTGAAATTTGGGAGCTACTGCTCATGCAGCACTGGCTTCTACTCTTTGCCACTTCAATTCTAAGCCTTCAAAGCAGTCTAGCTTTTTGTGAGAAACTGTAGGCACTTTGCAGAAGAATTAGATGAGTCAGATCTCTCAGGTACAAATACACCAGAGGGAGGAGAAGAAACCAGGGAATCAAGTAGAACTCATCTTCCTCCAGCCCTGAAGGAAATAGAAAATAACTGAATGGCTTTACAACTAGCATAGGGGAATGGAAAAAATGGCCAAGGAACAGAAGAAATGCAGAAACTTGAGGAAATCACAAGAACTGCCAATACAGATTAAATCACTGCTGTAATTCAGTAGTCTTGTTCTAACAGTGCCCAGAACTGTTTGAACAGTTTAAATTCCATGGTAATGGGCAACAAAAGGACCATGTTCCATTTAACTCCCCATTAAACTCAATTCACATTCTAATGTAGGATCTTAGTTTTCCAGGTTCCCACTGTCATTTTCTGTCTTGTAATATCCTATGACACAGTTCTGAACCCACAGAAATACTCTGTTCTAATCCTACTTCTCTCTCAAGCATTGTTTTGCTGCATGAAAAAGACACCAAAGACTGTTTAAAACAGTTCTCAAATTTCCAACTTCCTTTTTTTGTCAAACCTCTTAATTACTCAGGAACCAAAAGATCATATACAGGTGGAAAAAAAAGAGAAGAGCTTGGTATGACCAAATAATAAATAAGCAGATTACCTGGAAACAGATATTTTGGTGGGCAGAGGCAGTATATTAATTTTTGCATAAAAATCACTGTCTTAATATGCCATTCTTATGCTATAATTTACTTAAGAATTTTATGAAATCAGCCTGTGCATATGTTACCTTGAATTATCTTGCTTTTCCACATATTTATTCACATAGCTATTACTGCAGAGTAGGTAGCAAAGGTTATATATGCCCACTTAAGCATAGTAATTATTTATGTGCTTATAAGCTCAAAAAGAAGTTTCTGTGATTTTATTACAAATTCCCAAGAGAACAGAGAAGGAATCCAGTTTCACTACATATATCTTGGCATGAAGAAACAAACAGGCCAAGCTGTGGGCCTTTACTATTGAAACCCTTCTAAATGTAATGTTTTGGGGTTTTAAAACAAAAAGCTGCTTTTATAAGTCTGAAAGCACAATAATTGTCCATCTTTTGTAAGACTGAATTCCCAACCAGATCCACATCATCTTTTCATCTAAGGTATTTTTGTCATCCTTGGTAATCTGTGTGGTGCTCCATTTTAGTTGCTATTTCAGCCATTTTCCTATCTAGAAAAATCTACAGCAGATTATCTGAAAATTTTGCACTCTTCTGCAAAGGCCCTTTCCTTAAGCTATTCCCCATGAAAACAATCTCCTTTCTTTGTATCATGCAGTTCTGTGCTGTGCCCCATTCTTGCCTTCCCTAGCTTGTTTTCCCCATATCCTAGGCTGCTTCAGCTTGGTGAATAAAATTGCTTCAGTCATCAGCAAAGGCTTCTTGCAGCACTTTGGGTTTTGGTGGTCTCCTGTGTACACATGAGCTGAGTCCTACCCTCATCTGAAATCCAGAGCCTTTGAAGCATAATATACCCAGACCCAACAGTACTTCCATAAGAAATAAAAAGGATATTTTAACAGAAGGAGTCTCTTACAGGACCTACTCCAATGTCAGCAAATCTACACATCTCCTCCTAATTTAGCTGTAGCGTCATTTATAACCAGGATACACTTGCTGACTCCATTCTACAGAAACTGCAGGACCAGTAAATTTGATTTGAGACCTTCCCAATCATACAGCTAAAACATGCCTTTTTAGGCACCTGCTTCCTGCTCCTTCCCATCACCATCAACAATGAATCTTCAGACCTTTGATTGAGAGCAGCGCATCTTTTAAATTAGAAATGTAAATGCCAGCTGATTTCCCCCCATACAAACACAAGGGAGTCCCTATGAGAGCAATAGAGGATCACCTATTTCTGACCAATTAATGCCATAGGCTATAATGGCTTGATAATGGAAAAACCATTAATAAATGATGCATTTGTTACACATCTGCTTTTATTTCTACTGTGGAAAAATTAGGCCTGGCTCCAAAACCAAACAGAAATGTTTCAACATTGATTTGCATGTATGTGGTTGATAAGTGCAACCTCCAGTCTAATCCTATTCCTTTAGCCTGTCCTTTAAGGAAAAAAAACAAAACAAAAAAGCCCAGAATAAGCAAACAAACAAAAACCCCCAAAATCCCAAACAAACCACCTTTCCTGGAACTTACAGGATTAATCAGGATGCCTCACAAATGCTGATATTATTTTAAACCAGTTACAGTAGCCATGAGAAATAAGGGAGTGTATTCATCAGCACTTTGGGATTTTTTAATGCTCATACTTCAGCATGCATTTGCCATTAGTTAAGTGAATTTATAGTATCTGGGAAAATAGCAGGATTCTCATAAGATACACTCCGTTTCTATCTGATGTTTCATCCAATGGATTTTGCTCTCAATTTACAAGAAAAATTCTAGTATTTCTTAGAGAAAAATGTGTTAGTTTTAATACAAATTATAGTTTTGAATAAAAAAAGAACAAAAAACCCCCCCCACCACAAAATGCGTATTAAAAAAAAGCTTCTGAAAGAATTCAGGCAAGTCTGCTTCAGGATTTCCCCACCCCGCCTCTCACTGAGTTAAAATGGAAACAAGACTAGGCCAGTAAGCCCCATTTTAGTGCTGCTCTTTCCCTGTTTTCTTTTCCTTCATTATTCCTTATTAACTTTTGGCTTTAACAGCAGTATTTTATAGGACTGTCACATGCTCTAGACTTTTTTGCACAGTCTTGATCTACACACTTGTGTCCTAAATGCCTCCGATTTACCACTGAATTTCTATCTTCATTTTAGAAAGCACTAAATATTTTTTTTAGTATTTTGTTATGATTTAGCATGCTTAGACAATCACAGTTTAACATGAGTCCTGCCAAACAGAAACCAACTTCTTCATTGTTCTGGCTGAGTTTTACAATTAGTTTGTTGGCCTGATCCTCTGAAGGCATTGTCTACATTAATCTAGTGCTCCTGATTGTCTGAAACTGCCACCAGTGGCAGAAGAGGTGAGCCTGATGGTGCTGGTGTAAACAGGCAACTGGCACTGCTGATTACGAGCCAGACTGGTTAAAATTATCAGTAGCTGTGGGAACTGTGCTTATATCACTAATTATTGATACCACAAATAACCAAGAAATATCAGGGGCACGAGTACAAGCTCAAGAACAGACTTTAAAGGAAGGTATAGCATTCCTGAGGAGCTCCCTGAAATATTTTTTCTAGCTTACCATTGTTTTTCAAGTGTCTCTTAGTTTGATGCAGTTATTCCTAAACAAATTAGCACTCTTTTAGAAACGGTTAAATCGAACTTACCTGAAATACAAACATGTGTCTGCCTGCAGGAACAGGTCCAACTAAAACAGAGTCTAACACCTGATCATACTCTTCACTTTCAGCTGAACCCACATAAATTATTTTCCATTCCAAATCTACAGAGAAAGAAAAAGAAAAGAATAAAATAAAAAGCAACAAACATTATTTATCATTATAGTTAGGGGTCTTCCACTTTTGCCCATCTACAGTTTTGCATAGCCTAAAATTGCTTCTTTGGCAACAGGCCTAAAATAACAAGGACCTGTCTTCATCAAGGGAAATTTACTGATGCCTGACCCTGTCCTCATGAACCAGATCATCCTACCTTCTCTCTCTAGTCCCTTGTACCACAGGAATCCCTCTATTTTCACACTGAGGTTAATTTTCAAATTTTATACAGAGAACCAGAGCCCTTTTACTAACTGGGAGCTGTGTTGAACATCTTCTCAAAGTCTGTCAGAATGGCTGCAGCAGAGGGATGATGCCTATAACTCATCACATCCTTGAATACTGACTAACCTCCCAAAAGCAAAATTCCCACCTTCCACATACATACCTCACAGCTTAAATTACACAGATCATGCAAAGTAGTTAATTGAGTAAGGAAACCCACTGGGTAAGCTCCAAGCACACTAACTATGCCCCCATTCCTTCACCTGTCACTTGTGTTACCCAGGAAGTACATAAAATTGTTACAGCATGATTACACCATATTTTTAAAGATAGTGGTGCTTGGATTTTATCTACATCCTGAAATGGAATTCTAGGCCAAAAAAAAAAAAAATCCAGTGTAGCATTTTGCTTCTTAAAGTAATGCACTAAACCCCAACATTTATTACAATTCAGTTTTTTCTAACTCAGCTTCTCCCCCACAGATGTTTTAAAGTTGAAACTGCAAATTAGCCCAAATTAGCTCTTCCTAGGTCAGCTTTTCACCTTCCCTTTTTGATTCAAAAACAATATTCATTTACACATGTGAAACTAATCTTGCAAGACAGATTTGGGGGTTTTTAAAACAAGAGGAAAAAGAAGATCACCATTACAAAAAACTATAACACTTCTTTTCTTAATTAGCTGTTGTTTCAGAACTATACCTTAAAAACTTACATGGTGTGTTTCTTTTTTTTCTCCCTTGTGAACAATACTCTGAGATTGCCTTTGCAAAAGCACAAACCTGTACCCTGTTACATTAACTTGATTAGTATACTCAGCAAAATCCAAAGGTCTCTCTCATGGATTCTGGATGCAGGAATGGAATTTAAGTATAGAAAAAAAAAATAGTACTTAAACAGAACTTGGTTGCTTTAAGATTGCAACTCTCTTTCTTCACTAGTGAATTCCTCTTGCTTATTTTGTTTACCATCAAGGCAGGTTTTGCGGGTTTAATTATCATAATAAACAGGGCTTGGGAAGGGATTTTACTCCTATGTACAACACAGCAGAGTTGCCCAGGTACTGTATCAGAGGTTTTATTTACCTTTTGAGCATGAAGTACTAGCTGTTGCCAGTATTGCAGGGTATTCATCCAGAATAATTAAGGAGCTTTCTTGTCTGCATCTGAGGACAAGTTACTACTTACAAGAAGTGAGGACTTTTAGGCTAAACTGCTTCAGATTATCACACTATCCTTGCCATTATTCTAGGAGAACAGTATAAAGCTCATTCTAAACAACTACTAGTATTTACTGCTAAAATAGGCTTTTTAAAAATAAGTGTCTTGTAAAATAAGTATTTAAGTATCTTGATGCAGAACAACAACTTTAAGAGAGCGCTGGAGTTAATGGATTTAATTTTAGGATCGGTGTTGCAGAGGATGGGCTGAAAACAGCACATTCGTACAGGAAAGCTAAGGAAATGACTTCTCATCAAGTATACAAAGGCTGTGTTTAATCTTATTTTTAAATGTGAAAGATATCAGCGCTCATCCCTAATTTATCCTATAGTCCAACTTGCATATTATTGGGGGAAGGGAACTGAGAATTCTGCTTTGGACCATTCTATAATCCTTCTCATCACAACTGTCCAGGATTAGCTTTAACATAAATCCCCAGAGTGTGAGGAGCACATCACATACAGACAGCTGTGCACAACTGGAAGGCAAAGTCTAACACTTTGCACGGAGTCCCTGTGACGGGTACTGCCACCTGCCATAGCAGTTGTCACGGAGGGGGTCCGATGCTGCACCTCGGATGGGACCAGGTTGACTGGAGAAATCCAGCCAGCAACGTGGCGACCGACGGGCATGGAGCACAGCTCTAGCTACTGCGTCGGTCAGTTGCAGTAGGGCAGGAGACAGGCGGCGGAGGCCTAGAGGAAATCCCTGGCTCAGGCGAGACTTCCTCTAAAGTTCCCGCCACGGGGCCGTCCCTCCCTCCCCGCGCTGTCACCATCCCGCCGCCACGCACGAGTTACGCGCTGCTGCAGAGGCAGGCGGGGTGAGGCGAGTTAAACCGCAGCGACAGCGAGCCTGCCAGGGCACCTTAGCCAGGACAGCACACAACTCCCCTTCTCCTCAGCCCTGCCCTCGCCCCTCCGCACGAGGGGCTCCCTGGCGACCAGCCGGAGCTGGGCTCTGCCGAGTGCCAGCCAGGCAGTGTCCTCTTCCGCTCACAGGCAGCCCAGCCGGGCGGCCGCCTCCTGCTCCCGGCGCAGCAGCCGCTCACCCGGCCCGCCGGCGGGCAGCAGCGCCCCGCATTCCCTCCTTCGCCCCGAGCCGTTTGAAACTCCCGCCCGCGGGGCGACGCGCAGCCTCTCGGGGCGCGTCCCGCGGCCGGCCGAGGGGCGGCGCTGCGGAGCGCGGCCGGGGCGAGGGCGGCTCGCGGCCCGCCCGGCTCGGGGGGAAGGCGGGAGTGCGGCGGGAGCGCAGCGGCGGCCCCGGCTCAGGACGGGGGTCTCCGCGGGGCGGCGAGGCCGGGGCCACCCCTCGCCCGCTGGTGGCGGCCGGTAACTTTCGAGTGACTTCCAAAAATAGTGGCAGACGGGCGGCCCCCTCCCCCTCGGCGGGGCTCCCGGAGCCAGCGCTCTGCTCCGAGCCGTGCCCCCGGGCCCCGCGTACCTACCGCAGCTGCCCGCTGCCAGCACGCGGGGCCGGCCAGCCAGCCAGCCCGCCCCTGCCTCCCACCGTGATTTTTAATTTTTTTTTTTTTTTTTTTTTTTTTTTTTTTTTTTTTTTTTTTTTAGTACTAAAATGGAGCACGAGGCCAAGGAAACGCATCCCCGCGGAGCGTTTTCCGCGCTCTGAGTACCGCCGGGGCTGCACGCGCAGCTTCCCGTGTGCCCGCGGGGATGCGCGGCCGCCGAGCCCAGTTCAACCCTCCTCTCCTCCCGCTCGCTCCCCCCACGCACACACAAAGCTGGCAACATGGCTACCTCCACTCTAACAAGTTCCTCGCAACTTGCGGCAGCTCGCCGCCTCGCCGATGGCGGGGAGAGGCGGCGGGCCCGGCTTGGCGCCCAGGGCGGGCGGACGCCGCCAACTTTCCCCGGCGCCGGGCTCGGCGGGAGCGGCACAACCCCTCACCCGGCCGGCACATCCCCTCGGCTCGGCACGGCGATGCGGCCGAGGTGGAGAGACTATTAAATTGTAGGCACAGGCCTGTGCAAAGTTTAAGCCTTAAATGCCCCGAGCTCAGAGCCCGGGGTTGCAAAATCCGTATCGGGGAGAAAAATTCTACTCACCTTCAGACAGGTCCTCTATGCATTCGAATGTGATTTCGAACTGGAAAGGATTGTAGAAAGGAGAAGGATTATCCAACACCACTACATTGTTCACCTGAACCTTTGCCATATTTTGGAAAAAAACACAAACAATAGGCAGAGCGTGTTAACGCCGCGCACTAAAGTCCTCCGTGCCGGGCTCCCGCACCGCACAAGCCCCGCGCCGCTGCCCGAGCGAAGCTGCAGGGCGGCGACTTCCACAAACTTTTTTTTTTTTTTTCGCCCCCCCTTTTATTTACACCGGGAACGCTCCACACTGTTCGCCGCTTTCCCTATTTCGCTCAACTACAGCCCATTCTGCCCCTGCTCGCCGCCAGCGCCCGCCCGGATTGGCCGCTCGCCGAGCGAGGGCCCTCCCTCCGCGGGCACGGCGGGCACCGAGCGCCGGCCAGAGCGGCCTCCGCGCGCGCCCGCCCCGCGCCGCCCCCGCCGCAGCGCCCCCGCCCGGCGCGCGCCGGCAACGGCCGCCGGCAGCCGCCAGCGCGGTGGGGGGCGGGGCCGGGGGCGGGGCCGGGGGCGGGAGGTGATCCCGGCGAGCGTGAAGGAGCAGCGGAACATCTGCTTCTCTGATTTCCAGGAAAAGGACCGAGAGCTTATCTACAGCCGTTTTTTGTTTTGTTTTGTTTTGTTTTCCCGCATGCATTAAAAAGATTAAAATCCAGGCAAGGGGAAAATCAGAAGGGAAGATCTTACCACGCAACCAGACAGATCTCCTTTCATGACCAAGAGGGACTCTGTACATTAGTTCGAAAGCTGCTGCCTTGCAATGATTTTATTTAAAAGAAAAAATTAAATCCTGAGATGTGACTTTACTTCAATCACTGGCATATAGCTTATGGGACTATATTTATCCTGCCTACCACAATAACTTTTATTAAAATTGATAAGGTTTAGATTCATATGTAGAAGATGCTTCTTTTATCAGTGTATTGTATTTAAAGTTGTGAACCATATGAACTGAAGAAGAAATTAATTTCCTTTCAAAATCTTCATCCTCTGCAAGTTGCAAACAATGTAAGACCACATCCAGCTTGGAAGTGCCCTAAGCTGAAAATTGAGGCTAGAAGAATAGTAGGGAAAAATATCATAATTAAATTAGAACTGTGGGTAGAACAGGGACAAAATATAATCTTTTGTCCATTCACTTCAGGCAAAAAGTTAAAGAAGCTCTGTATGTCAAGACAAAAAACTGGTTGCAACTAGAGCTCCTTTTAAAGTTTTATTTAACCTTATTTATAAAAGGGAAGATTGACAAGTATTTAAAAGAATCCTAAGTGGGTTTTTATATTCTAAGAGTGTGCAGTATTGTATAAACAGCAACTGCAATGCTGGCTGCTTGGGAAGAGTGAAAAACTACTCTTAGTCCTGCACTCATGATGAAATTGTTCCCAACACCTCCCAGAACAAGCACCTTTGCTGTCAGAATGCACAAAACTAGTCTAATCAAACAGGAAGGTGCACTGGGCTTTCGACATCCCCTAAATAAGCATGAAAGCAGTAGTTCACTTGCAGGCTAAACCATCTTGCCCATGGGGCTCCACCATGTGCCATGGGGTACTTCCAGTGTGGGGACATTTCAGCTCTTTGGTTTTTTGTTATGCTTTGTTTGGTGGGGTTTTTTTCCTGTTTCTGTGCTGATTGTGCTGGGTGCTGGTGGGGTCCCAGGTGCCAGAAGCATCCCTAGCTCAGGGCAGTGGGGCTGGCAGTGGTGCCAGCCTCGTGAGCCTGACCCTGCAGCCCACGGCAGCGACCTCTTGGCCGATGGCAGCATGCTGGGATACGGCACCTTGCTGGCTGGGGAGCCCCCTGAGCCAAGCAGGGTTTGCTGGTGGGGTGCTGGGTGCCCCGGGTGGGACAGGCTGTCTGCATGGCCCCGAGTGCTGCTGCTGGAGAGGCCACTGAAGATGGGCTGTGCAGGGAACCAAGCGTGCCTGTCACACGGCCCTGCTGCCAGGGAGCCATCCCCTTCCTCCATTTGTAGAGGGCTTGGGTACCCTGAAGAGCTATGAGACAGGACATTTTGCCCGTGCAGCAGCACTGCCAGTGAGAGGGCCCTGTGTGGAGCAGGGGAAGCCATCTTGTGTAGTGGCAGGAGCCTGAAGCGAGGCCATCTCATGGCTGCCATGCATAGAGCACAGCGCGGAGCAGAGTGACACAGCACTGCAGTGCCAGTGATGTCCCTCACGGCTCCAGGGGGAGAGCAGAAAGTGCCACAGCTTGGGGGGTGCGAGTTGTGTACCCCCACCACAGAAGACAGAGAAATAAATGCGCAGCCAGGCTCTAGTACCGCCTAGTACTTTGTGTTTCTATAATTCTGCTGTATGATTGACTGCCCACGTTGTTCGGCACACAGTCCAGGAAAACCAAGAAAGATTGGGCATGGTGGAGGAGATTCCTTACTACAAGCTGAAGTACATATGTTATCAGGAAGCATTTAATTCCAATAATTTTTTGCTGGCCATTTGCAAACAAATGGGTACTGTGGTGGGCTGCACAGTGATGAAAAGGTCTTTGCAGCCTTGAACCAAATGGTGAGGCAGGGGGGATTCTTGTGCAGGTTTTGCCATAGAATTGCAGGAGATTTTAGGCTGGTTGCAGCTTGTCAACTACTAGGATATTTTGAGCTGAACACTGGAGTGAAAAAGAAGGGCTAAAGATAGAGAAGAATCTGGGAAATAGGGAATAGAGGAATTGGAGGGAGCTGCACATACTTGCTAATGAGTGGTTGTTTCTACAGTTGTGCAGGGTTTTTGACTTGCCATCCGCCCAGTGTTGTATGACGTGTAGATTTACTGGAAAACTTTTTTTTTTAATTTCTTTCCCCATTTCATCCTTGGTCATCTTTGGATTTTCATTTTTGTTTAATACTTAGAGGAAACCAAAAACTCATAAAGAAATTTAATTTCTTTTGTTTAAAGGAAGAATTTGACTCCACTTTCTGGGGCCATGAGTTAAATGAAAATTGAAATATATTTTTCTTTCCAAACTTTGCTTTGCAGCTCCAAAGTTTCTGTCTGTTTTAATAGCTGATGAGGAGGAGTACCTGAATGGGTCCATTCCATAATTTTGCAATCTTTGTGTTTGCCCCAATTTTCAGTATGATCTTCCAGATCTAGTCCTTGTACCCTAATCTCTTTTGTTTGTTTAACAAAGTCCTAAAACAAGTAACAATCCAAGTGTGGGAAGCTTAACAGAATCTGCTTCACAGCTCCAGGATAACCTACCTCAACACTAGTGGGATTGCTTGCTGGTAGCTGTAAAGTGAGTTAAGTTACGTGGTAGAGGTACATGATGGAGCATCCCTGCTGGTTTGCCCTCTGTCCATGGCTCAAGTCACTGTGCTGGGCCCCTTTATTTCACTCAAGTTCACTCCTGCATTTTAAGGAAGAGACTGACTGAAGTATTTGATTCTTCAGGTTTGACAGTGACTGCTGTGAAGGAATTTGGGGAGTGGAATTTGGAAGCTGGAGCACTGGTGCTTGCAGATGGAGGCCTTTGTTGTATTGACGAGTTCAATAGTATCAAAGAACATGACAGAACCAGTATCCACGAGGCAATGGAGCAACAAACCATCAGTGTTGCTAAGGCAGGGTAAGTAGTATGTTAGCATATGTGAGAAAGCAACGTGAGATTTTTCTCTTGTACTTACAGGTTGGAGGGTTGCTGATTAAATATCTGTTTTCTTCATTGTACGTAATAGTTTTGTTCTCAGCAGTATTCCTAAACTGGACAAGTCAGCATTTCAAAGGACAGTGCACTGGACCAGAGGCTGCAAGCAATCAGAATAAATAAACACCCTCTTCACTGCTGGGTTTTCAATCTACTGCTATAGGCCAGGGCACTTTCCTACAAAGACTTGGCATCCTTTTTCTTGTCCTTTGCTGCAAGTGGTCATAATGATCATTGTGAAATGAGGAGCTTTGTTACTTTTTTGGTTGCAACTCAGAAAGTAGGGCTTCATTTTTCCAAAACCACAAAATCACAGAATCATTAAGTTTAGAAAAGACCTCAAAGATCATCAAGTCCAGCCTGTGATTGATCACCACCTTGTCAACTAGACCATGGCACTAAGTGCCGTGTCCAGTCAGTTCTTGAACGCCTTCAGGGATGGTGACTCCACCACCTCCCTGGGCAGTCTGTTCCAATGCCTGAACACCCTTTCAGTGAAGAAATTCTTCCTGAAGTCCAACCTGAACCTCTCTTTGCACATCTTGAGGCTATGTCTTCTCGTCCTGTAAAATCCAATAATATTGCTTAGTAACCAAAGCACATCAAGAGATTTCCAGGCTGCTGTATTTCCCAAGAGATTTCCAGGCTGCTGAATTTTATATGTTGGGTATGGCATAAATATAAACTCCTGCTTACTTAAAGTTCCCCCCTTTCCTTTTTTCAAAGTAGTGTGTGTTCAAATCTGCTATTCCCCCCACTATCGCCACCCACCACTTGGGTCTTTGAGCTCACATTTCAATTTGTCAATCATATGCAGCTCCTCTCCAGGCCCAAATTATTTCCTGGCTGCTATTGCTGAAACCTCTGCTACTCAAAAGGCATCACTCTTTCCATATTCCTTTGTGTCACCTTCCACTCAGCTCTTGCTTCAATGACATCTTGGCTTTTCTAACTGGTCATGTCCTTCCCTTATTCTGAGTGTCTCCATCCTCTTTGTCAGACAGTGGACAAATAATCACAGAATATTCTGAGTTGAAGGGAACCTACAAAGATCATCAAGTCCAGCTCTGAAGTGAATGGCATAAATGGGGATCGAACCCACAACTGTGGTGTTCTTAGCACCATGCTCTTACCAACTGAGATAATCTCAGGGTCGTGTTGCTCTCACCTGGGTGATTATCAGCTTTGGCTAGCTGGGCACAAATACGGTCAATGTGGTCCTGTCTCCTTAGTAAGACAGGGACATATTTCAGCTGAGTTCCTTGTTACAGTTGTTTGGGTTTGATAGACCCAAACACAGTTTGCTAACTTGCACATGTATCCTCAGTTGCTCACTTTTAAGGACTACATCGAATGAGGATTTTTTGAGTAGTAACTTAGCACACATAGGTTAAGCACCTTCTTAATTTAGGTCTTATTTTGGTGCATGGAAGATAAGTTTGTTTCCTGTTGGGTATAATCTAGTGGAAGGTCTGTGGTCCTTCCTCTCAGTTACAGAAGAACTTTGGACCTGAGGCAGCAGTTACTCAGGAGCTGACTAGAAATAGCTCAGTGGCAAACCAAAGTTAGAATGCTTCTGCTGCTGCCTTACCCAAAAGGAGTGCATTTGGACTAGAAGAGTAAAAATAATCTCTCCCCACATCTACAAGCACATGCTAGGACACCATGGTTAAGAGAGGAAAACGGCTGTTTCAGTTTGATGTGGCTGCCACCACTGTTTACTTGGGTTCATATTCATGTTTACACACAGGAATAAAACATACATTTATGTCACATTTTATTTTACTCTCTTAAAAGGTGAATTAAGCTAAAGCGTTACTTTGCAGCATTCAAAAGTGTTTCTATACTGTATAAACCCACAAAGTAATAATTATTTCTGAGAAGTAGTGTTGGTTTTCACTATTTAAGGATCTAGCTATATATAGACATTATTTGTGGCAATGTTGGTTGGTGACTTTTGGTATCCAGATCAGTGTCTGTTTAGTTGTTATTCTCCGACTGAAAAATACTGTACATATAATAAATATTAATACAATAATTGTGTACATTGTTTAGCTCTTGTGGTCTTTCAAGACAAGATGTGCTCTTTATAGCATAAAACCACAAAAGTTTTTAAACACTTGGAATAATTTTCCCTATCCAGTTTAATTCAACCATAATGTTCACCATACCATTCTCTAGCTTGGTGTGCAAGCTTAACACGAGGACAACTATCCTGGCAGCAACAAACCCAAAAGGCCATTATGACCCCAATGAGTCTGTCTCTGTCAACATAGCTCTTGGCAGTCCCCTGTTGAGCAGATTTGACCTGGTCTTAGTATTGTTAGATACGAAGAATGAGGAATGGGACCACATAATTTCATCCTTCATCTTGCAAAATAAAGGTAAGAGTAGTCTTTTTAAATCATAAAGTGTTTTGTTGGAGGTTTTTTTTGTTGGTTATTTTCTGGTTTTGTTGTTTGTTTGTTTGGGGGCAGGGTGTTCTGTTTTTTTTTTATTTCCCTCCATTTTTTAGTTTGTTATTCTTGAGTCTTTCAAATTAATCAGTGTTTACATTTTTGTCGTCGTGGTTTTCTGCTGTATGGTTGTTCTTCAAGTAGGAGTAAGACAGAGATCACTAATTAATTAAGAGGGGTGAGCTGAGAACACTCTACTTTTACTCTGGGATCATTTACAAGAGATTTCAGGCCAGACTGCTCCGTAAGTGGATTGTTTCCATCTCACACCTTTACAGTGCTTGATCTGCAGATCCTAAATGCCTTGCAACTGTACTTGCTGTTAATGGGAAACTTAATTTATGCTGAGCAGATCAGAAATGCATGTGTTGCTGGGCTCAAAGAATGAACAATAGCATTCCCCATGTGGAGCTTTGTGCTCTGGAATGAGGGAAGGCAGGGTGATTTGATTTTGACCAGCCCCTTCCCCATCCATGTCAAGGAACATGGCTTTGATCCCCTTTACAGAAGAAGTGGTTAGAGGAAACGTCTTCAGCTAGCTTCCTTCCCTTTCTAGAATATTTCCCTACAAAAAATGTTCAGAATATGGCAGGTAAGTGTTGGCTCCAACAGAATAGGTAAAACAGCCAGCATACACTCATGTAGCATTTTTCATTTTAAGGAGTTCCAAAGCACTTGGCACTGCCTGTACCATCTGGTGGGCAGTGAGGCTGACAGCAGTTCTATAGAAATTACTGGAGGCTTTACTGTGGATTTTGATACGGGAGGGATTGGATGGTGTGTAAAATTCTGCACTGGAATTCGACCAAGTCTGTGAGGACTAGTGTACAGACCAGCCAGTATGCCTCAGAAGTACAGTAATGTGTCTTTCATAGTCACCTGTCTATTTAACAGGAGTTCTTGGGAAGAAGCTTGATGTCTGTTGTTATAGAATTACTGACAAGGATGTTGTAACGCAGGCTGCCCAAGCAAATCAGAAAAGCTCTGGAGCATGGAAAGGATGAAAACCTACTTCTGCCTTATAAAAAGCATACAGCCAAAATTGTCTGATGAGAGCAACTTGATCCTTGTTCGCTACTATCAAATGCAGCGTCAGAGTGACTGCAGGAATGCTGCCCGCACCACCATCCGCCTGTTAGAGAGTCTGATACGCCTTGCAGAAGGTAAGGCCCTGGCATTTTTATTTTTAGGCTAACAATTAACCTTTATGAAATGAATAGAACAGTATAATTATAGCCAGTAACAGCTTTTCCATGGAGGTGGGGATAGGTGATTCTTGTATTGTTTTATCCTTCTCATCTAAAGAGCCTCAGGGCTAGAGATTCTGAATGTGAGAAAGGGTGTTACATTTAGACTATCAAAAGCAGTTTTAATTTTGACATTCTCATGTATATAATAAAAATTAAAACCTCTAGAAGAAGTCACATTCAAGAGAAAAATCTCAGAGATTGTGTGTCTTTATGAAAGGCAATCTCAGGATTTACTTGGTTCCATTTGAGTCAAATATTTGCTTCTACTATGAAATTAATATAACATAAAATTAGCGTATTTTTTTCTTAAGTATCAATAATCCTAAAGTTAATAGCACATAAAAGATAACATATTTTTTGTTTCCTGAAGTATAAGTAATCAAGACCATATTTTGCCATACAACTTAAAAATTTCCATCTCTGTGTTCAAGTCATATTTCATTTATAGGAAAAACCCAAAGGAAGCAGTATGTCTCTGTCTTAACATGGTTTTATTTTATAAAATGGCTTATCAAATATTTTCAGGATGAATTTAAAAGAATGTACTGTATTTTGTTTAGCAAGCATAAATGACAGTGTAGTGCCTCCTACTTTAGATGTTTATGTTTGGTTCTCCATTTTGGGGGAAAGGCATTCTCCATTGAAGTGAAAGACATTCCTAACTTTTTGAGATACACATGTAATTTTCACATTCAGTGTTTCTTCCCTTCTTATCAGTTCATGAGATTGGGGCTTTTAGTAGGATTTTGTTGTTTCAAAGTATTACTTGGATGATATTAACTAACCTATCTTTCTATTGCTAAATAAGAACTGAGCGTGTTTCCATGGCCATTACGAAAAAGGTTTCATATTGTAAATTATTTGCATTATATCTATTTACAAAAAACACTTTTATTTTGCTGACTGAAGAAAGAGAACGAAGAAAAAATAAAGCTGTTGTAGAGGAAAGCATTTTAAATAATATCAAATCTGTGACACAGACCAGGTAGAGGAATACATTTTTTTCTGACCTGTGATGAAAATTAGACCTTATTTTTTACTTTATGGTGATGACATGTACCTATGTAGATAAGTATGTTTCATATCACACTCTTTGTTGTGATATCCAGCATTTTAAATTTTTTAACTGTAGAATTTTAAGTATCTTTATTCTATCACTGTAACTGCAATTTGAAAATTACACCTTATTGTTTGCTAGAAAAACTAATCCTTCCAGTTTCTGTTGAAATTAACACTGAAATCAAAATTATTATATTTATGTTTAAGTTATGCCTATGCATGAGTGTTTGAGGGCTGAAGAAATTTGAAGAAGTATCTTGTTCCTTCTTGTACAAAAAATTGGTTTTTGACTTTGGTAACACTTGCACCCATTTATTTTTGATAGCTCATGCCCGGTTGATGTTTAGGGATACTGTGACTTTGGAAGATGCTGTTACTGTGGTATCAGTGATGGAATCTTCTATGCAGGTAAGTTTTCTTGCAGACATTGCCATTGCTGCAACACCACATTTAAGGGATTCAGTTTTACATGTAGACATGTGTCAGCTCCCTTCTCTTTGGAAAGGATTTTATAGACTCATGCAAAGTACGTAATCAGAGACCTTGACAAGTCTTTTTTAGTCCATCTTGATTGTTAAAATCCTTAAACATAGATTATGCTGAAAAATCTGGATTAGAATAAAGTCCTGCTACCTTTTTTTATGGACCAGTCTAAGTGAAGTTTTGGCCTAGTATTGGCTTTTGGTAATCTACATTTTAAAGACATTTTGAGGCAGAAACTGTGTGTATATCACCGTGTTTAATAGCTTCTGATGGGTTTTTGTTCCATGATGTTACATAGTCACTCATTAATTAGGTATGAGAGAACCAAATCATTTTTTGGAGCAAGTTCAAACAGTTGCCAAGACCTGCAATTTATTTAGCCATTAAATAATTTTTAACTATGTTGGTAGTAATTGTTAAAACTCAGAACATTTAGAAGACTAATTTTATTCTTAGAAACCTTAAAATTCCAAAACTTTGCTTGGACTGAAAATCACACATTCCAATTATCACATGGATTTATGTAATGTTTCTACTCAAAAAGGCATTGAAAAAATGTGGAAGGCTAGATTTTAGTTTAATATTATTATTAGGATGTTGAAAAAGCAGCACATTTAGAATTAGTAAAAGAAACGTAAATCTGATAGAAGGGGGTTCTTAAGTAGAAATGTGGAAAATAATATAGACACTATTACTTCAGACAGAATATTTTTAAGAGAAATAAATCTTCATGCTTTGGAGTAGGAAAAAAATTACCATAAGCAGATTATCCAAAGTTTTATGCATGGGAGTTTTTAGCACATCTGAAATGTTTGGGTTTGGCTCTGTCAGAGATGGTGCACTCCGCTGCTCAGCTGACTGGTCTGATCCAAAATGGCATTTCCTATGTTCCTGTACAGGTCGATTTGAATATTTTCAAATCAAGACAATTTTATATAGCACCCATTAGTTCAATGGGCCTGAAAGACCTTTGTAGGAGTAGATATGCTCCTTTTTTTGGAGACAAAGCTCTTCAGGGTAGATGCACAAAGTCACATATGGCAGGTAGACACTTGTGATCTCTCTTGTCCTTTCAGTGAGAGTTGAGAGACTAATTGCAGTTTGTGCCACAGATAATCTATTGCACAACATTGCAAATGGAATTTATCTCAAAAATACTACAGGGCCTGACCTTATTAAATAGGAAAAGATTATTTCACTGTCTGCTGCAATTCATCTTGCACTGTTTTGAAGAGCTCAGCTTTTCAATGACAGCACTGCATCGGAGTTAAAGTATGAAGCTGTTGAAACTGCAGGAAATACGACATAAGTCTTCATTAACTGTAATTAAACCTGTAATTAACTAGATGGAAAATTGATGGGACCATGGTTTCAAAGTAATATGGTTTTGGGCATAAGAACTCTGAAATACTAATTTTTTTTTTTTTTTGTAACAGATCAAAAAGTGAAACATATGTATATAATAATAATGAATGTGTATTTTCCCCTGTGTGTCTCTCTACCTGATCAGCACAAGTAAATGTAAAAGAATTGTTTTAACTGTGGGTCAATGTTTCATTTTTATACAGTCCTGCCCTCAAGGGCTGCAGGTTGACCTGGCCAGGGTCAACCCACTACATTGTATAACAAGTTTTTGTCTAATAAGAGTCAGTGAGAAATTTGCCTGAATTATGACTGCAGATTACCTGGGAGTGCTTGGTATGCTTACTATCTTTGCTCCACTCTTAGCTTCTTATGAGCAAGTAAGCAAACATGTTCATTTTTGAAGTAGTTTCACTGAAGTAGTTTCTTTTTGAAGGAAGTGATTTGTTTTATTAAAAAAAGATGGAAGTAGCATGCAAAAGTTTATTTTCAGAGACAGATTCCTTCTCTAGAAAAAAAACCCCACAACATTTTGTACAGATACATCCTGTGTTTCCTGCCTAATTGTCAGTCTCTAGAATGAGGTTGTAAATGAGGGAGTGCCAGTGTCATTCTGGAAGGACTGGTTGCCACCTTTTAGTTCAGCAAACTCCATCTTTAACACTGTCTTTGCAACTTCTACAATAAGTCAGTTCTTGCCAGTATAAAATTAAAGTTCACAGTTCTCCTGTGACTGGGTATTTCTTGTGAGCTCTCTTGAGAAGGAAGACTATCACATTTTCATCTCCAACCTACTTCATTGGAGTTTTTTGTTTGTTTTGCCCTCTAATTCACCTTTATATTTCTCTTTCCTACTTCATCTTTGTGAGCATATTCCAAAGCCCCCTGGCTTGCTCTTTTCTTTGCCTCATTTTTTCTTGCTAGTATTGTTTCCTTCCTTCTCTTGGTCCTGTTTCCATCCTTGTTTTATTCTCTTTCCAATCCCTCTCCTTTCAGTCCTTTTTATAATTTGTCTTCCCATCCCTAGTCATTTTACACCTTTCCTTTCCACTGACTTTCCCTGTAATATTTTCTCTCTCTGTTTTAGATCCTCTGCCCTCAGTTTACAGTGGTTTTGTCATATGGTTTCCTTCCTCTACTCAAAATGATATCTCAGAATCTCAGAGGGGCAGATATCTCAGAGACGTGAGCACCAGCACAGGACTGAAACTTCACAGATATCTTAAATTCACTTAGAATTTCACATGCACATAGTATTTAAAAGAAGCTCCTTGTGATGGCCATGAAAGGGATTGAAATGTCAGTGAGTGCAAGACATTATTGTAGCCCGTGGCTCTGTATCTCAGGATATACAACCACGTTGTCATCTTTTTTTCCACTGGGTCCTTAGGGGACAGGTTGACAGTACTCAGTCCGAAAGCAACTATCTTTTGTCAGTGTTTTGCTCAATATTTTGTTTATTACCTGCTGTTCTAAAGGTAATATTCTCAGTTTCGTAACATATTTTTCTTTGGAATTCATCTCCAGTGGCCTTGAATATTTCAGAAATATCAATTCACTGCGTCTTCACGCAGTCCTTGCGAAGTGATGGGACGGTGCTACTCCTCTGATCTGGAGCTGAATTATGTACAGTCCAGAAGAAATGGTCCACTAGAGCATACCCATGAGAGATGGTTGGGGCCCCAGTTTCAGAATAGTAACACTTTGACTGTTTGAGCACATTTCCTGTTGCCTGCAATTTCCTTCTGTGCACGCACCACATCAGGATTCCACTTAGAGATTTATTTTCTTTCTTTACTTAACTGGCTCTTTCTGAATCACAAAAACTGGAACATAGCATCAGAGATAGAATCTGGTCCTCCTTATCTGCTTTTAATTGTTGTAACCAAGAGACTGAGTCCCTGCCTCATTGTCTATGAACCTTCCAGTTCCTGAAGCAAATACAGCAGAGGGGTGGGTTCTGCAGGAGCCTTTTCCATGCCAAGAGACTGGTGCTTCCATGTGGAACAGATCTATTGTGTTCCTGAAGTGATGGGTGAAAAAATCCCCAAGTGGTAACTTCAGTGGGATGCATTAAAGGTTGCATGGACAGCCTTAATTTTAGCACATTGTAGTTTTAGAGAGCTTTAATTAACCACAGAGTGATGTTTTTCAATGTAATATTTTAACATTGCAAAATGGTGGAACCAGAAATTACCACAATTGAAAACGTGTAATCCATGTGATGCCATAGGTAGCAATTTCTGGATCTAGAGACTTCATTGACTTTTGGTATTGTATCTGTGAGGAATGAGACAACTCTTTGTAGAAATTAAAACAATTTATTAAAACAGAAAAATTGAAAAATTGCAAAAACTAACAAAATATAAAAATTTGGGATCCTAGTGGCTCAGGAGGTATGCCCCAGGAGCGCAGGGATTCAGGAGCTTTAGGCTTAAAGCAGCTCTGAACCTCAGGTAGAGAAAAAAAAACTTGCAGTCTAGGCTGGTCAAAAAGAAATCTATTTCTAAAAGCCCCTAAAAAGGGGTAGGTTTCTCCAGCACTGCCTTAGCAAGCTGGAGAGGAAGTGAGAATGAGAGAGCGTGTCTGTCTTTTGCTCCCTTTTATAGCTTTTGCTCCGCCCACAGTCCGCCCACAGCCCACCCCTTTGGTTCAAGGTGATTGGTGCTCTCCCTTTGACAGACCATCTCTGTCCACCAATGGCTCCTCCTGGTCAGAGGGGTGATATTAGTTGAGACAAGGGTGAGGTGCCTACAGGGTACGGCCATGGGGGCTGGGCTGTCCGTTGCAACTGGGGTTTTTTAAAATCTGCCTTGAAACCAAGATACAAGTAAAACATAAAAAAAATACATCCAACACATCTTAAAACACTTGTAAAAGTATACAGTAAACACAGGAAGACCATAAAAACTTGATTAGTGTACCTGGGCTGATGGGTTAATTTTAACATTCAATTTAAAAATGTTAAACTCAAAATTAATTAAAACACTTAATATGCAAAGACCAAGCACAAATAGGGATTTCATGTATGACAGTATCCATGGCACTTGACACACATCTGGTTCATTAGTTGTATTGAGCTTTATAGATTAGACAGGAGTGGTAAATACTAACTAATCTGTGGCAAAATAGAGGGTTTGTGGTGTGAGGTGTTTTTTTCCAAAGAGCAATTAACTTCAGAGCTATTCTAGATTATTTGTTGTGGAACAAATCACTGTGCAGATGCTCTGTTCCAAATAAAGACTGCTTCATTTTACAAGGCACAGCAAAAATTGTCCCATATTAAAATCACTTACAATTCACTGGAATTATTCACAAATAGTAAGTTACTCTTAAAGTGCTATTCAGAAATATTTCTGTCCCAAAAAATTTACGCTGTGTTGACAAGCCTTAATGCACAGGTCTTTTCCTTTAGGAAATTAGGCAAAGCTAATGAAAACTTCTAGCGGTCAGAACTTCTTCAGTTAAAAAAGTTCTTCACATGGGCACAATTTTTACAAGGTATTTGGAAAACATCTTTAATCCTAATTTTTGTTTTTAGTCAGAATATTCTCAAGCTTTAGGTGGACTTCCCATTCCATGTGTCAATAAAAATAAACAAGTATGAGTAGACTGCAGGCTTGATCATGTAATTGCTTTATGTTTATGAGCAATTTTGACCATGTGAGCAGATCTAATAGGATTATTTGTGTGGATACAGTTAGCAAATATTTGCTACCTTAAGCTGTAAAATATCTAAGGGAGAATTTCAGATAACATAGTCGCTGTTGTTTAAATTTGGTGGTTAATAATAAAGGTAGTTTCCCATTTTTATTTTTTAAAATCTCTTTGGTGCCATAGGGGGGTGCACTTCTCGGAGGCATCAATGTCTTACACACCTCATTTCCAGACAATCCAATGGAGCAGTACCGAACACAGTGTGAAATCATATTGGAGCGGCTGGAGCTGAAAGATCTTCTGCATAAAGAGCTACGAAGACTTGACAGGTACAGATACACAAAGTAACAAACTAATTCAGATGGGAAACAGAATTTGTTTCACAATAGTATCTGGAGAGGGTCTAAAAATAGTCTGACATTGGGAAGGGACTCGTTCTTTAGAGGACATGGATAATCAGGGAGATTGTTTTAAAGTAGCATTCTGAGATCATCACAAGATCATTTCTGCCTCTGGGTTATGGAATTTACAAATATTTTAATGAGTTCCCAACTCATATGTGAATATTATGCTCAGATAAGTTTCAAAAGTGCTACTCAGTCAAAATGCTAGATTCTATAGCTGAGCAAATAATTTTGTAGAACCTTTTGTTACTTGTTTGGTAAAATACAGCAGATGTGCTTCATGATTTTTTAAGCTGCCTTTTGTGTTGGGATTGTCAGGATCCTTCCCTTTCTGTTAATGAAAAATGTAAGCCTGAATCAAGGTTCTGTAATTTTGGGTGATTTTTTCTTTTTTACATGCTGGAATTTTCACTGTCACATCTCTAGTTTCCAGCTCACTGCAGTAATCTTTGGGAAACCTATTTTTTGTTATTAATTGAAAACTTTTAATGCACTGAGCCTGAGAGAAAAACCCTAGAATTGGAAGGAAATAAAAGTTAAAAAAAACAACCCACATTTTCTTCCTGCAATGAGATTAGGCTTTAAAGAAACTTGTATTTTCTTACTGTTAAATGAAGATAAAAGATTAATGTTGTTGAAACTAATGGAAATAGCTGGGAGAATTCACTTTTCCTTTGAATATTTTTGAGACTTATTTTGCAACCTGTAGTAATGATGTGTTAACCACAGAGTCAACAGAAACAGATGAAAGTTGACATGTTAAGTACATAGTGATTATGAGAGAAACTCAACAACCACTATGCCAAGTAATACCTAGGTTTTCCATTCCAATAACTCATTTGAGACTTTACCTGGCTCAGGATAAGATTTAAGTAGGTTCCTGTTCTAGAAGATAGAGTTACAGAATATATAAAATCTGTAGAGGACTCTAGCAATGGTTGTAAGTAGTGCAAAGCTTGTGTTTAGTTTGGTTTTTTTCCTGTTTGGTTTCCCAAGGAAATGCAGTTTAGGTGGTTGCTTTCTCTGTCCATCTGCCTGTCTTCTACTAGGGACACTAAATCCTGCCACTCACTGTTGAAGGTGCTGAAAGATGACAGACTGCAACACCAGCTTTCAGAGCTGTATGTGAAACTTAATAACATACTTTTGTGACCTACATTTTTTGTAGCTTTCCATCAGTCATGCATATTATGTATCAGTAATACAATGAAGAAAGAAAAAGGAAGAAAATTAATTTACTATTGTTTAATTTTTTTTTCATTGTATAGATTGCAAAAGGAAAACTCGTGCCAGCAGCAGCCTGAAGAAACAAATTTCAGTACTACCACGAGGTGCTTGAATGATGATGCATTTGGGCAGTCAAAGCAAAGATCTCAGTCAGAACCTTCAAATCAAGAAGAGGATAACTCTGGGCCACGGACACCTTTGCTTGAAGGCAGCTGTGAAGGGAATATTCATCCAGAACCCTTGTGCAACCCAGCACAGGGTAATAACAAAAATACAAACAGCCTGGCATGGTTTGACAGCCTGGAAGAGAGCAGCATTGATACTGAAGAAAATTCTCAGAAATCGTCTCCAGTGCCCAAGATATCTCCAAATAACTTGGCTTCAAAAACCTCAAGCTCTGAAGAAAGATTTGCTTCAATACCAAGGAAGCAAAATGGATTAAGAGAGTCACTAGCAGCTGTGGATCTGCATGCTCCTCTGAAACAAAAAGGCACAGTTTCCAAGTTAAGCAGGAAAAGGAATGAAGAATACAACTGTTCTTCTTCAGAAGATAGTATTGCAGACCCAGCACCAAGTGCTAGTGTGCTGGATTCAGTTATTAGACAAGATGCTTCTAGAAGCTGGCGGAGGCTGCACATGGAGAAGTCACATGGATTCTTTACAAGTACACAGGACCCCAAGGCAAAGGCCCTTCCTTCAGTATTACCTGCCTCTGGCCAGCTAGATCTTTCAAGTGATGCAGATTCTCTGCTAGGACAAGAGAACAGCATATCAGTAGCAGCAAAAAGTGCAACAATTTCCATGAGAAAAAGAAGTAAAGATCAAGTAGTGAAGGAAACAAAGGTAGTAAGTTCCCATGAGCAAGACAGTGAAAGTCCCCCAGTTGCTAAACTAGCTAAATTTTCTTTCAGACCAAGGACAAAGCTTGGTCATTCTTCAGAGAAGACAAATGAAGAATTTTCTCTTTTTCAGAGTGAAACTACTTTTAAGCCAGGAGAGCAGCTCCAGGGAGAGCAGCTCCAGGGAGAGCAGCTTCCAGAAGAATGCTGCCCACCTGAGAAAAGTAAGATGACATTGACTCGCTTAGGAAAATGTCATTTGGAAAAAGGATCAATTAATAATAAAGGAAAAGAAGAGCAGCAGAGTTGGGCCTTAGGGAAAGAGGTCAGAGAAAGTGCAACGATACGCTCTGATATCAGTTTTGATGCTGCGTCACCTCCACCCACTGAGAAGAAAAGGGAGGGAGAGGAGAAACTTGGTGGTCCGAGCACAGGGAAGGTGCGCTCCAGCACATTAGCCAAGCTGTCGACGTTCTCCTTTGTGTCACGTCCTGAGGCAAAATCAGAAACCTCACCTGCCGTTAAGAATGACACCAACAAGGAAAGCCACAGCCCATTGCTGAAGGTACCCGTGAGCAATCCTAGCAAAAGAAAGAGTTTTGCATTGGGAAATTCTAGTAAAGTCAGCATGGCCACAAAGACATCTCTCTTCTCCATAGCAGAGCTGGATGATGCAACATTAGATTTTGACTGGGATGAAGAGGTTAGGAAAAATCCAAGGACATAACATGTATATCCTCCCAATTATTTAACATGCAGTTCTTCTGAATCTTCACCCTTCTATCAGTTGTATCCATGGTTTTCAAAGTGTTTCATAGAATCACCCTGGACCTGTGAATGTACTTTCTTTAAGGGCCATATGCTTTACATAAACAAGGACTGCGTGTGCTGCAGGCCCGATTTGGCTTTTAGTTTTCTAAACACTTCCCAAGGCTGTTTATGTCAGTTCACTGGTTTGGTTGAACTGATGAACCCTAAAGACTTGTATAACTATGTTTGTGTGCCCAGAGTGAGTGATCTTGCAGAAGAGCAGGCTTAATTGACTTTATCCTTTATTTCATGTAATGGTTAGGACTACACATGATTCAGATTGTCCTTCCAAGTGACTGTGCCACTTTAGAAAAATGATGGTGCTCAAGCTATGTCATTATGTTTTGTTCATCTCTATGTGCTGTTTGTCTCCTCATAGTTACTAATATTGTGATCTATCATCATGCTATGGTGTTTCTGTATTATCAGTATCATGACAATTTTGCTTCATCTCTGATTACTGTGCTCCTTGTCACACAGCTGATGTTGAAAACATGGATTGAGAGCTTTTTTGTCTGTTTTTTAGTTTTGGTTTTAAATACACTGGTTCAGGTATCTGTATCTGTATTCTGGATCATTTTATCAAAACCCAACTCTTTAATAAACACACAGTTCTCCACTGCAGAGACAACGAATTTCAGGTGATTGAATGGGAGTCATCAGTAACCAGGGTAACTTTAATGCAGGCATTAAGCCCTGGCAGATAAACTACACTTCAAACCTAGCAGCACAGTGAAGAGCTTCCCTAGTGTAGCTTGGTTCTGAGTCAGATAATGTTTACTTGGATATTTTTATTATGATTAGAATTTTACTGCATCTGATATGCAGTTTGTCTTCTGTAGCATGCTGCATCCTGTGTCACTCATTTGTCTAATGAGAAGTTAATCTAGTAATGCATTATATGTTTACAGAGGTAAGCCTTAATTTTATTCTAGTGACTTGCCTGGTATGTTTCTTCTGTGTTTGAATTCTCCACAGAATATTCTTGTTATTACCTGCAAGGTAAACAGGGAATAGAATGTTGCCTACAGCACAGTAAATCCCTTGGGAGATTTGCTAGCAGAAAGATCTGATTCTCTCTTGATGTGCTTGGAAGTAGCTCCCTTGAAACCAAGTGAGTTAAAGTACTGCAGATTTTTAGAGAATTGAGGGAGTGTGAGGCCCAAGTACTTCAGAGTGGTACAGTGAAATCATGAGAACACTAAGGGTAGTGTTGGCTTACTGTTAAGAGTTTGTCAAAATGACAGAAACACTCCTGTCCAGACTGATTGTGTGGTAGTTCCTCTACTGGAAACATGACATCAACCAAAACAAGTGGGATTTATCCACCTCCTTCCCAAAGCACAGAGCCATCCTATCATATTCCTTCTCACACCCCTATGCCAGGGTGAGGGTGACATGCACCCATGACCTACTGGCCGTGAAAATCAGACATGTCCCACAGGATGCTGTGTCTGCACTGAAAGAAGGGTCAAGAATTCTGGAGCTATGAACATTTGTGATGGTCTTCCTACTTCAGTGTTTTGCATCAGCTGCTTGCATGGTGGTCTCATTTACAGTCAGAAAATCGCTTTGGTTTCATGGATGTTACTGGCTGGCCAGTGCAAAGCCAGAACACAGCTACTGTCTTTACTAGCCAAACTTCCAACCCTCAAAACTGTGTGTTTGGGCACGTTAGGAAAAGTCTGATAATGCCATGGAGACTTTCCAGACTTTCTGGAAAGAGCATGGTTGGGTTGCTATCTGCCACCTAGATATGTTTCAGGCAGCTAAGTCCAAACATAGGCTGTAGAATTTAGGTGGAGTGAATTTGTCATTTTTGATAGTGTCTCACGGGTGATTAATTTTTGAGGGATAATATGCTAGATAGTATATCAGTAAAAAAGAAGGTTTTCAGACGCCCCCAATTAGAAGTAGTCAGTGTATTACTTTTTGAAATGGAACAGTGATTCTTTACTGAGCAGAGGTTTTTGAGATTTTAGGGGTCTGCTTCTCCCTTTTGTGTAACATGAGAAATGGAGCAAAAGCCCAAAAGAATCAAAGAAGGAGGCTGAAAAATCCAAAATCACTCTGCCTAGAAGACCACTTGGACCTTGTTTCCCAGTTAGAAGCAAAGAAAAGGAGACACAGGGACATCAGGGACATTTCACTGAGCTAGGAGAAAGGGCCATCTTTTCTATACTAACAGAAGAAAAGTACTGTTGCCTTTTGAAACTGTCTGCAAACAGGTCCTACTCACCCACGTGTGTGGGGTAAGTAACCAAAGAATAAATTCGGAAAAGCAGATACTGCTGAGGTTGTTCTTTACCAGACCAGTTGAAATACTGCCATTGTGGTACTGCTTCTGATTCATAGCATAAATTCAGAGCATTCAGGATAAATGAGGAGCTCACAGTAATAAGAAAATGATACCTGCTGCTGATTTACTCTCTCCCTCACTGTTGCCATTGCTACAGAACCCATTTATCAGTGCTTTGGCAGGGAACATTGTGAACTTCTTTCCTTTCCCTTTATAAACCAACTTCACCCACAAATAATCACAAGTTTTAATGTTTTTCGAGTGCTACAATAGCCCAGTGATTGGAGAATTTAAAGCACTATGGCAGTGACAGTCTGCTGGGCTAACCTACAGATGATTTTTCTTTTTGAGTACTTTGTGCAGTCAAAGGGCAGATGAGTCACTTCCTGTCAGCCTGTCTTCCTGACCACACACTGAGCCATTATGTCTGTGTTTTAACACTTGCCTTTCTGAATCTATGGAATATAAAACCAATTATTATTGAATACACTAGTATTTTATCAAGCTGTGTTCATGGAAGGTGAATATATATGTTGCTGTCTTAAAATCCAGTTGAAGCAAACTTCAGAAGCCACTGGTTCTAGCAATGTGATGGTCAGGCCCTCATTTGTGAGCAGCAGTGAAATGCTGTTATATATTCAGTGGCCAGAATCCATTGCCTTGGGTGAAGCCATATTTCATCAAGTCAATGTGGGACAAGATCACGTCCAATAGTAGTGTTCTGAACAGCCCATACAGACATGCTGATGAGTCAAAAGGGAGGTGGAAAGCAAAAAATCCCCAACAGTTTCATTATATATTGTTTAATTATATTTTTGTGTAAAAGAAAAAAAAAAAAAGAAAATGCTTCATCATAATTTTTTTAATCCTGCTGCATGCATGGTACTTTATTGGGAAAGGCACAACCTTGGCTAAACCAAGACTGGACTTGAGACCCATACCCCTCTGAATTAGGAGCTTAGGTATGATATTTTAGACTGTCATGAGACAGCTTTGCTTGGTGCCTGAATCACTTCTCATTTGCCAGTACTTGGGAAGGGGAAGCTGTGAATAATTGTTCTCTTTGATTACATACATCACTGGCTGATGTACAGACCTCTCTGATGGCCTGTCTCCTCACTTCCTTTGTAGCTGGAAAGTCCTGCTGAAAGAGGCTTCCTAAGGAGTCTTCCTTTCTACTTCCCATTTACAGCAACAGGCTATCACCCATGCCTCAGGCTTATTTTCTGGGTTAGATGCTGTTGACCACAATCTTCATAAGATGAAGACAAACAACAGAGCTGTTCCAGGTTATACAGCCACAAGTTATTTCCAGATCTCTAGTGGGGTTTTTACCTGTTTTTTAAAAATTCCTTTATTTTTAAAAAAATCTTTTTAGCGATCTTTTCATTTCACCTTAATTCATCTTTTCATTTATTGGTTACCTCACTTGTAGATGAGTCTCAGGATGCAGCAGTCTAGTATTTTTCACCTGTTCATTGAGGCATCACTGCAAAAGTGGCATTTAAGACAGTGCAATTCAGAGATGTTTATGCGAAACTTCCCCAAAATGAAAAGGCACTAAGGCAGAAAGCAGCTCGTTTTATATCCAATTTTCTTCTAATATTTTTGACTTCTTTAATTTAAACAATTCACTCTTAAGTTACACTTAATCAGCTCTGATCCTTCAGGATCACCTGAAATTCTTCACGGAGACAGCATAATATGTGGGTATTTGTTACCTTTCAGGATCTGGCAGTACTTAGGAGGACAAAGCTGTGCTTCATGTCCTTCTTATAGTCCAGTCTGGCTGGAGACCATTGTCAGATATTATCAGACATGGCCTGTGACTGCTGCCACTGGTCCCGTACTCTCCCCTAGAGATGCCTCCTCACATCTTTCCCTTCCTCCCAGACCCCTTGTTGCCTTCTTTCTCCAAAACTCAGGGCTGTTGTCTCTGCCTGGTCCTGCAATGTCAGTGCAGGTCCCTCCAAAGCTCCCCTGGGAGGTATTGCCCATCCTATTTAAGGCACTTCTGGGTTGGATATCTAGTTCTTAAGCTTGTAAAACAACCTGGGATAGGAATCACTTGCCATATAAACATCTTACAAAACCAGCCTTCAATTCTTCCCAGCAGTATGAAAATTTTAAACATGCCTCAAAAAAATGTGGCAGAAGTTGAACTGAAAAGGGAGTGTATGCCATGTGTATGAGCTACGCTGCTAAAATGTTCTTGTGCTGGCCTCCAGCCAGTTTTATTCCCCTTCATATGCTGCTTTTCATTCTAAATAACTGTCAAGCAGAAGAAAACCCTACATGGCTGAGTTTGCTTGGGTTGTTCATGTTATTCTTAAGTAGTCTGAATGTTGTGATTCTTGCTGGATGCATAGGTCAATGGGTTAAATATCATAAAGTGATGTGCACCAGGATTACAAAACCAAGTGAGCTAAAGCCAAAGACAAGGTAAAGTCAAACTGAACTGCAACTTCTGATTAGTGGGTTCCGTGTGAACAGATGTCCCAAGCGAGGACATATAATATCCCATTCTAGAGGGAATGTATTTATTGATGGGAAGATGAGGTAGATAGAGTATTAAGTGTTCTGTATCTCATGTGAATGAGGCAATAGCTTCATTAATAATGAATAATAATTATGTCATCTCCCTTAGGTATCTGGTGTGCCTTAGCTTATCAATATTTTTCTTCCTGTTAGACAGAAGAATATTAACAGTTCCAAGGAATAACATTATCCTTTACTTAGTAAGGAGCACAGCTATTTTAGAAAAGAGTAAAAATGTGGGTTTTTTGTCAAGTTTGATTATTCTGAACCAATATGTGCAATTACAATTGTGCACATAATATTTCTATATATATCATTGTATAACTACATATACAACAATATATGTACAAGTGCATGTTGTTTAAAAATGCAGGTGTTACTGTACAAATAAGATGTATTGTTGCAATGCAGTTTAGGAAGAGATGTCCTTTGGAGCAGTGACTTTTCAGTCAGTAACATTTCCTAACTTGAACTCAATAGTCATGAGATAGTTACCACATGTAAAAAGGCAAGGAGGAGATGTGTCATCACAGTCCCCAACAGAAAAGCTCATACAAGCAATACCTACATGACCATGATCACTCACAAGGTGTTGGCACCTTCTGAGAAGCAGGTACCAAGTTCCAAATCACCCTGTTACTGCTGTCAACGTTATTCTGACTCCATCCTCCCTGGCAGCTGAAAGCAAGGGTGAAGAACAGTGGGAGCTGCAAGTTCTCTGATGTAGTCATCTTCTGTGTTCAGCAGCATCCTTATGTTGCTTATCTTCATTGCCAAATCCTAGGTGAGTGCACCACATTTTTCCAGAAATGTTACTTGTCTTTCTCCAGAAGGGTTTTCTTTCTCCCTTCGAGGCACCTACTCGCCACAAGTCACTGTTCATCTGTCAGAACAAGACATCACAAGGAAGAAAAGTAACACTTCTGTAGCTTCAGCATGAGAGGGGCAGTCAGCAACTTGAGCAGCTGCACCTGCAGCTCTGCTTCTAGTCCATCTCAGTGGTCTGGAAGCACAGTTCTGCTTGAAGGAATCATGCAGCTTCACCAGCATCACTCCCACTTGACACTACCAGTAGGACAGCAGCTTTACTCCATTCCCACTTTGATGGCAATGTGAAGGTGTAAAAACATCTATCTTTGAATGCAAAGGTCTGTATGCTTTACAGACATTATTTTTAAGAGGTTCTTTTGGATCACAGATTGACCTCAGAAACTTTTGTATTCAGAGGTAGAATAAATTTCCCCTAAACTATGGCAATTTAACTTTTTAGGTAAAAAATACTTTTTACAGTGTCTGGCTTATAATTTCTGAGTATTTATGTCTGACATCTCTGCTGTACTTTGTAGCTAGTGATTAACAGCATCACTGAAAGATCTTTTCCTTGTTTAAATAAATAATGAAGACCCAAGCCAAAATTATTTTAAATATACCATAACATTTTGGGAAGATTGAAAACTTTAAAGTCATTAGTGGATCATTCCAGTTTTCACCAGAATCAGAAGGAATATTTCCAGTGACCTCAGTGGGATAATTTTCTAATGACCTTCACAAGATTCAGCTCAGCAGTATGTATTTATGGGTCCATTATCCAGTTATCAATATTCAGAACTAAGTACCTTTCTAATATTTTGAAAGAAACCTTTTCTTCAAGAAAACTGGAACTGAAAATATACTAGTCTCTCAGTGAAAATAGAAGTGGTTTTTTTCTATATTAGTGATTAAATAAATGTAAATTAAATTATTAAAAAGTTGAAAGTTAAAGTTCCATCTCTAATCACCTCTCATTGGTATCACTGAAACGATAATATAATCTAATATAATCATTAGATTTGGAATTACCTTATACTGTTAAGTGCTATCTTGACTTAATCAGCTGTTCCTGTAATTACATTATTGCTCTCCCATTAGTATTTTATCAGCCTTATTGAGAGCTGTACACCTCCACTGTTAATATTTTTGTTATAGGATACAGTTGATGTGCAGAGCTCAGGTTGGTTGGAATTTATGGCAGCTTAACTGCGAAACGAGTGTGGTAGCTACAAGAAAACAGGAAGAAAAGTTGTACTATCTATTTTCAGACTCCATTCAGAAAATACTTGGATATAATGAAATTTTACCTTTTAAAGTTAAGAACCCTGAGCTCTCTTTGAAGGTAATGAAGACAATGAAGCTTGAGCAATACCTTGGACAACCCCTGTTCCTGATATCTGTGTTCTCTCTCAGTTGTTTGTTTGGTTTTTAAACATGTGCACATGAAATACCCATGTGATTGTGTTGTGTGGCACAGTGAGCCATCCTAGAACAGCAAACTCTGAACTGAAACCCTTTAGTGGCATTTACATACATGATAGTAAGACTTTTTTTTTGCATAAAAATGAGGGAAATTCTCGACCATGTAACAGTTAAATATGGTGTATAAAGGATGAGTTTGCCCTGTTTTGTGCAGCATTTTCATGCTGGCTTCCTGGTTTACCTTGTTTGTACTTAGTAAGGCAGACTCTAACATGTATAAAAGCAGTCACATAACATGAATGCACACATATTAGGAATTAATGGAAAAATGGAGTGATAGGGATATATGCTCCCACTAAGCACTTTCATGCATTGGATTATGTATTTGCAAGTTCTGAAACTAGACTAAAAAAAGAAACCTTTTCTCTCTTTGTTAGAGGAATGCCGGGTGTTTCTCCAATGTAACATGAACTACCACAGGCACGTACTCCGATAAGCAATGTAGCGACCTTTTTTTTTTAATACAGCAATACCTGAAGTTTATTATTTAAGTGATAATGAACAGAGAGAAGGGAAAGTGATTACGTGAAAGTTGCTGTAGAACCAGCAGAGGGAGCTCCAAAATTTCAATTCTTTTTTTTGTAGAGGGGAACGTCCTTGGAGCCGACTGTTGTGAAAAATACTCACTGGTCACTGAACACGGTGGCTGTCTGCACTGCTCCTTCCCTGGTCCCAGGAATCACAACAGCAAAATGATATCACATTTCCTTGGGTAGGAATACTCTCCTGACATGCTAAAAATGTAATTTAAAAGATCTCTGAGTACCACTGTTTGTTGGAAGAAATAATCATAGTATAATTCTAAGAATCTCCACTTATCAAAGGATATGCTAAACTCTTTCTTAATATATTACATGTCAGCACTGCCCTTGTTACCTGAAACCATTGCACTTAACAGTAAGCCATGATGAAGAGACAGACTTTGACCTTAAATACTCTTTTCGAAACTAAGACATATGATGTTTAAACAGAGTGCCCTGGCCTGGGTCACACCATGTTTTCTTATGTTTAGAATGAGCTCCAATATTATGAGTGCACTGAAGGAGGAACATGGAGCATGGAGTCAGCTATGGAGTGCTTTCTTCATGTGCTGCATCAAAAGAAGAGTGGCCAGCAGGTCAAGGGAGGTGATTCTCCCTCCTCCTCTCTTCCACTCTGGCGAGACCCCACCTGGAGTGCTGCATCCAGCTCTGGGGCCCCCAGCTTAATAAGGTTGTGGACCTGTTTGGAGCAAGTCCAGAGGGGGCCACAAAGAAGATGGGAGGACTGAAGCACCTCTCCTATGAAGACAGGTGTAAATTGAAACTCCAGCATCTGGATTGTATGTGTAACACAGGCTGAGAGAGTTGGGGTTGTTCAGCCTGGAGAAGTCTCTGGGGAGACCTTAGAGCACCTTCCATTACCTAAAGGGGGCTGCAAGAGAGCTGGAGAGGGACTTTATACAATGACAGTAGTGACAGGACAAGGGGAAATGGCTTCAAACTGAAAGAGGGTAGGTTTGACTAGATATTAGGAAAAAATTCTTCATTGTGAAAGTGGTGAGGCACTGGAACTGATTGCCCAGAGAAGTTGTGGATGCCCCTTCCCTGGAAGTGGCTAAAGCTAAGCTGGATGGAGCTTTAAGGAACCTGAAATAGTGGAAGATATCCCTGCCCATGGCAAGGGGATTGGAACTAGATGACATTTAAGGTATCTTCTGATCCAAACCATTCTATGGTTCTATAATCAGGCAAAAAAAACTTAACATACTTCAGCAGTACTCCCTGGCATGAACTCACACAGACCCTGACTCTTTGGGCATTACACCTTCCTCAGCTTAGGGCAAGAAACCATCCTGACCAAGGAGAAATGTTACTGGAAATTATTTTACTGTCAGAATCTCAGACTGAAAACCCACATGATTGTGGAATGAGCTGGTCAGGTGTTCTCCAGATCTCTTTGCTAATGTAATTATAGACTGCTTCTATCTTTAATTATTTCTTTCAGGGAAAAGAACTGGAGAGAAAATAAATATGCACTCAGCACAATGTGTTATCACTGAGAGCTGCACAATTTAAAGTTCCTTGTCAGCAGTGTCCAAGGCAAGGATGGCTTTGGTAGCTCTCATCTTTTCCTCAATAACATGCTTATGCATTAGCATGGGCATTAAGCTGATTAACTTTAGTTTAATTGGTAGCAATCCAGGTTTGAGCTGCATGCACTTGAAAAACTCTTTCTCCTTGAATATTATGGTGAGAGACTTTTCGTCTCTCTGGAAAAAAAAGAATGTTATTCTCTTTTACTGATAGCAGCCCACAGAAGTTTCTTAGTCATAATCAAACAGCTTTGGCCATTACTATAATACAGGAAATTATCAATATCTGCCAAAAAGACCTTTAGATATTTCTCTTTTCTGTTCTCTGTTCTTTAGAGGGGTATTGTCAACTTCCTTCTTCCAAGTTGAGACAATAGTAACATGCTTTCTGTACCTGGTAATATTTGTGTTTCTTTGCTCCTGGTTTCTGGTGAAGTATCTATCACTGCCCAGCTTTTTCTGGTGCCCCGTGAATATTTTGGCTAAGGAGACTGTTTACGGAACCCTAATGCTTCCCTGCCTTTCAAATGCTTGCTTGGTGGGTGATTAAAACTCCAAAGAATTCAGCCAATTTGCTCCCTACCACACTTATCTAACACACCTGGTAGCGATGACAGTCAGCTCATCAGCAAGACTGGGCTGGGACCTCTGGGATCTGGGGACAGAATTATCAAGGCTTTTGCCTTGCACTAATATGAGGTGTAAATTGAAACTCCAGCATCTGGATTGTATCTGTAATACAATCCTGATTGCTTTTAACTTCAGTTAAAAAGTTTTCAACAGTTTCCTACTCAGTGGGCCTTCATGGCTTTGCTGGCAGTTCCTCCCAGCAGGCACCTCTACCCTGCTGGCTGAGCCTGGCTTTCGGGTTGTGCTGGGAACCTGCTGTGCCTGCTGCTTTGGGTGCTCAGGTGTGGCCCAAAGCAGAAGCAGGGCCTGAGGAGCCTGCCTGTATCTGACACTTCAGCACGGGTTCCAGACATTCAGGGGAGGTTCAGGTTGGACATCAGGAAGAATTTCTTCACTGTGGTTAAGCACTAGAATGGGCTGTCTAGGGAAGTGGCAGAGTCAAATGGAAATGTTCAAGAAATGACTGGACATGACAGTGCCATGGTCCAGCTGATATGGTGGTAGTCAGTCTAAGGTTGGACTTGATGATCTTGGAGGTCCTTTCCAGCCTTAGTGACTCTGTGATTCAGTGTAACATCCAGGGGCAAGCCTGAGGGCCTGCCCACCAGCAGATCCCTGAGCAAAGCTTGTGCAGGTGCTTCCGGTGCAGAATTCAGTGGTCAGTGACCATAGAGAGACTGTGGCAGCTTCATCACTGAAGGTCTTAAAGACAAATTGAACAAGCATTAGCCTGTCTTGGGAGAGGACAGTGCACCACTGGGGTCACTCCAAAGATTCCTTTCCTCTGATGAGGGAGAAAGCACACGTATCCCAGGTGCCTACAGGTATAGAGGTATTCCAGTACAGATGTAAGTTCAGGTATTGTATCCCATTGTGCTGTGTATTTGCCAGCTGTGTGCCTTATACAAAGACACACCAGTGGCAGATTTTAAATAGTTCATTATTCATTCACTGAACAATTCCCATTCTGAGTCAATGAACTCTGTTTCTGCTCACTATTCAGGGCTCAAGATAGCATGGTTTCTTTTGAGAATGTGAGTGAAATAGTGTGCTTTATTTTAAACATATTCCTCATATATCCAAGTTAAACTTCTGTTCCAAACAGGCTTTGTCATTAGAAGTTTGTGAGTGATGGATATGTTAACTTTGCATCTCTAACCAATTTTAAAAGATTAATTGTAGGAAGCACCTTACCTAGTTTATTAAGAAATTTCAGGGATTTAATCTAAACATCACACATATGTTTTAAAAAAAATCCAGATATATTCTTTATTTTCAGTCTTAACATGCTGAACTCATATTAGGGGATCTAAACTACATAAAAACAATTGCTTCATGAACTCACAATGTCCCCAGGTTGATATTGCTGATAGACTCTTGGTCTAATTTAATTTTACTTCTTCATCCAAACTGCAACTGTTGGAGCCTCTTAACTATTCTATTTGAGATGTCTAAACCAGGTAAACAATACAAGAAATATCTGGTTCCTATTACTGCAACAGAACCACCACCATCCCTAATCTGAGAGTGTTTGTGATGCCAAAAAGCTTAATTGGGTCATTGTGTCAGTTTAAATTGTACAGGAGATGAGCATTACATGTTTATTAAATTTAACTGTCTCTGGATCTGGAATGTCTATTTGCTAGGAGAGGGCAGAAGCAGAGACACTGGGTTTTAAATTAATCAAAACCAGTATGCTGAAATTCATGCAGAAAATGAAGTGGCAGTCAGAATTACAGTATTTATTGTATTTTCTCAATTATAAGACCAAGCAAAAGCTGAAGAAAGGGGTGGCTTTCAGGACTCATATTCTGCAAGCATGTAGAAGGCTCGTTCTGGCTGCAATTTGGAACACTGACTAGATAAATAAAAAAAGTCATGTGAAAGAACATTTTTGAAGGACATGAAACATGAATTTGCAGGTGTTTCTTAGGTACTTTAAGCTATATCTAACTTACAGGACATGGGAGCACTTTCTGTGTCCTGGGTCCTAGGCACGTGCCCCAAAGGCATCCTATCTTTGTCCTGTTTAGACTTTAAGCATGCATCATCCCTTTTCCTTACCCCATATGCTTGATTCCCTGGGTGCACCTCCAGAAGGCAGCACTGCAAGCTTCTATCAGGAATTCAGCTATGAAATCCCCTGAAACATAGAGGTTAGAGCACTCCCTCATAAAGTAAGATCTTGATTAATAATACTCATTCTTAAGATTGTTCTTATACAGTCCCTGACATGTTCACCATCATTTTTTGCTTTTGGGGGAGGTAAATTTGGCACTTAACAGTGTCAAGCAGTCTCTCTACCCCAATATGGCTGAAGTCTGATGAGACAATTGAGGGGAAAGTGACTCCACCAGGAACCTTCTGGTTCATGATATTGTAAGAGGATGTCACAGGCATCCTGTTTCCTTCACTGCAGTCCATAACATCTTGGGATGTGAAAAGTTTATGCTTTCTCTGTTGGCTCAGGTTGCAGAACATTCTGGTGATGAGGCTGGTGATCTTCTCAGGAGAGAATAGAGGAGAACTTGTGAGAAATAGACTGGAAAGGAAAAATAACTCAAACCCAGCTAAGTTTAGTTTTAAAAGCTTGATGTACTCAGTAAGAATAGCAGTTAATATGTTCTTCCTGCACTACAGAGATTTATTTTCTGGTACTAAATATTGTGTATGGGCTTATTTTTAGACAGCATTACGCAGTTTATACTCACTCAGACAATAAGCTCTGGAGCATTGATGACAAAAATGATTGGAGTAAAAGTAGATGGTTTTCCTCTATATTATTTCAGCTTCTTGGAACTGGACATCTCTTAAGGAACTGGTGTGAAAATAAACCTGCCAAAATGTAAAGGCCAGCACACAGCATCTCTCTTTCATGTGAGCTAATAACTTGCCCATCGTGGACTCTCTGTTGTTTTCTTCCAAAGTATGTTCTACACTGTGTAGGCTTCCAAGACTTGTAATCAAAGAGATGCTGCTGATATACCAGCATCTGATGCCAACTTCCTTAAAGAATTCTTGTCACCTTTTTTTCACACATATTGTCACACTCCTTCTGTATAATCCTTACTTTTGTTAGTCAATACCCAGCGTGCCCTTTTCTTTTGGTGCCTACGAAACAGAAAGAGAATTCATGATAAGAAATAAATCAAATGTAGCTGTTGCTGTTTAATATGACTACCAGGAATTTACCCCCAGACATGACAACAACAACAACATCTACCATTGAACTGTCAATATCTGTTTGCAACCTCTGGCTTTTCAAAAACAACCAGCGTAGGTCTCAGTTGATCTGTTGGGAGTTGCACAGCTCTCATCACCAGCAGAACTTGAAAATAAGGCATCCTCCCCATGCCATGGCCTCTCTGAAGAATACCCACAGTTTTTGGGGGTAGCAAAGTAGAAGAATACAGTCCCATATGCAGGGACCTGGATTTGAGATCAGGTTGGATGAGGCTTTTAGCAACCTGGTCTGCTGCAAGGTGTCTCTGCCCATGGCACGGGGCTTAGAGCTAGATGATCTTTGAAGTACTTTTCAACACAAACAATCCTATGATTCCATGGATTTAAAGGCCAGTCCACCAATTAGCTCTCAGGCTCTCTCAGGCAGATCAGTTTCCTGTGCTATCCCACCCACAGATTTGATTGAGCAGGGCAAAATAGCCACCAAAGGCAGATGTAATGGAAATGGCCATGCAACAAAAGAAGTGGGAGCAACAGCAAAAAAATATAAGTCTCTGAACCATGCTTGTATATTGGAAATACAACTTAGGGACAGGAGGTTAGGAAAAAAAACACCTGTTTGGGAACAGCAGCCTTTTGTTCTTTGGGGATTTCTCCAGGCCATGCTGTGGTGCTTCAGGCTGCAGTCTGCCTAAGCAGCTGCTGGCAGCTGCAGCCACCAGCTGTATCCAAGGGGATCCCAAGAATGGACCCAGCTCAGCAGCCCTGAAAATAGTACCCTGAAGACATGAAGCAATTGTTAGTCTGCATGCCAGGGAGAATCAGTACTGACTAAAGGGAAAAATGCACTCTTCTCTTCTGACTCACTTTATGTATCCTGTTCTCAGTATTTCACTTCATGCTTCTCCTGTGATTAAGTCTCAAGGTGATATTTTTAATAGTTGTATATTTCTTTTGCATTTGATACTTAAAGAGAAAGGAAGGATAAAAGGATGAAACTCCTAGAATTAATGCACATTGACCCCTAACCTTAAGCAGTGGTATGACCCTTCTGTAAGTCTATCCTCTGTCAAGTAACTGTACCCAAGAAGTAAATATTAGTCTTTAACAGCTGTCCTGGAGATTATATCCCTATTACTACTCATCTTGAACAGAGTAAACAAAATAAAGTTAAATGAAGTTATCAGACATGATCTCATATTCAAAGAACCAATGTCACTAAAATAATATTATAAATTCAGCAGTGTAATATAATTATTAAAATGGAATGTGGTCTGTTTAGTAGCATATTGATTTAAGCCACTTTCTTGTAATTTGTAGCAGCAGTGCCTCTGCTGGCAGTGGGTTAGAGCTGCTGGTATTAGATCTCGGACAATATCTACAATATAGCAGTGAATAATGTTATCACACTTATCACACAGAGTTTTCAGATTTGCAGCGAAGTATTTAAACCTAACATTAAAAGGGAGGGCTTGTACTTGTGGGAGTAAGTGATGAAAAGTAATAAGAAGCTAGAAAGCATAAGATGCTTCTTTTGCTTGTCTAGAAAAGAAAAAAAAAGTGACTTCTCATGTTCCTTTCTGTGTAGATTGATGCTGGGGGAGAGGGGGGAGTTCTCTGAAAAGGGACTGTGGGATGTGGTGGCATTCTTCTTTTGTCCCTACAATAGTGTCCTTCTTCTCCCTGGCTTGTGATGTTGATCCTTCCTGCCTTTGCTGTCCCACATTTAATTCCTTCTCAGTGACCCCATTTCTCGCTTTTCACATAATTTTTCACTTTCTTTAGTGCTGACCTCGTAACCTCAATCTATGATTCTGTGCTTTTATGACTCTTATTTTTACATGGCTCTTTTCACCTTGGATCTGTCTCTTGAAAGCAGGCACCTGTGCATATCCCCAAGAATGCTCTTTCACTTCTTATCTCTTCCACCATGGGTTTATATCCATTCTATATTAATAGAATGCACACATATATGCTGGATCTTGGATGATGAACACACCAGGTTTTTTTAAATCCCTGTGAAGTTTGCGTATCCAGGTTTGCCAATGAGCTGTGCCAAGTGTGTCCCACACCAGCCTGGTTAGGCAGTCACTGAGCTAAATCGTGGTGCTTTGAGCAGAGCAGCTGATACACTGCAGAGCTGAAGGCAGCGGCCTTGTCTGTCTGCAGACAAAAGGCTGAAGAAAAAAGGACAAAGGTGATAAAAACTGACAAAAGACCCCGTTGGAGAAGGCATTTAAATACATTTTGTGGCTGGTAAAGAAGAAGTCTCCTTCCACTGCATGCTCCATCCCATTCTCAGATGGCTGTTTAAAACGGCACCCTGCCTGAGCTGACACACTTCTGACGTGCTCCAAGCTCTCATCCCACAATATCAGTCTTGCAGGGCACCTACAGCTGAACCAGACATTTGGGGCACTGCCCAATTACACTTACAGATACAATTTTAGGTGTGAACACAACTATGTCAGCTCTTCTGCATGTCTGTCATGAGTGTTTTGTATGATATTTTTAAGGCTTGTTCCTGCAGCGGTGTTATTGAGAATGCCCTTTTGTATTTTTAAACAGTAATGTACTGATTCCCTGTTGATTTGGTAGAGAGAAAAAATAGGACAAGGGTTGTGGTGGAAGAAGCTTTGTAAGTACGAATTCCTATGTTCAAAAAAGAGAGGAAAAACAGCAAAAGAAATCCTGCTGGTAGTACAGTCAGTCTTTAAATCCTGCTCATGATTTTTTTGTCCAGTTGTGGAGTGAGCAGTACTGGTTTACGTGCATTTGCTCTTCTTATGCAGAGAGGAAAGAAATCTCTTCTTCCTTGATATCACATGTAAAATAAAACGTGCAGTTTACTGCTGAAAAGGTGGTGGTTTTTTTAAGTGTTTGTGGTAGGTATGCCAAGGGAAAGCCAAAGGAAAGTAACTGCTTCCAGCAGAGGGAGCTCCAAAATCTGATTTTTTTTTTTTTTTTTTTTTTTTTTTTTTTTTTTTTTTTGAGGGTGACAGATGGTGCTTTTCTCCGAAATAGATGATCTTTGGTAGAATCCTATTTGTTAACATATAAATCCTTTGATGGTTTTCATTCCCTTCTGTTAGGAATTCCTCTCTTTCTCTCTCACAATCCTCAACACTAAAATGATATCAGAATTTGTCTCTGCATAAGGGTATTTTTTAGACTGTCCTAATATTCTAAAATGATTTTTATACATTTAAGTTAATTTCAACTTAAACTGTAAGACAGAAGTTGGAATATATTTGCATACCATTTATTTAAAGTATTTCTGTTTAGCTTTTCTAGAAAAAAATAAAGGAAATCATAGGAATTATTTATGTGCATTTCCCTAAATTTCCATGTGAAACTTCTTCCGGCTCAGCAAATAAGCGAAGCTTATTCCTTCATATAGATTCCATTTCATGTGTTTCATCTTGTGGTTAGTCAAGTCAGCTAGTCCCAGATGAAGCAGGTTACATAAGTTTAAACTCTTTCTCATTGTTCAAATTCATTGAATAATGGCTGCAGATCTTGATGCCACTTTCTTTCTTTTGATACTGTTTAACTACTAATCTAACAGGTATGCATCTAATTTGGGGTGTGAAAGATGTCATTCATACGCTATTGCCCTCACAAATGTCCTCCAGTAAATATGGTTTGTTTCAGTTAACGTGAAAAAAAAAAATCAGTACCTTCTTCACAGCGCTTAAACCTTTGTCTCTGTGGAGAAGCAGATCCCAGCCCTTACTGGCCCAGTGACAGAAATCCCAAGTAAGTGAAGTGTGTATAAAACCACGCTTAGCTCTCCCTTTTGGCTTCATTTTAATTTTCTTATATTTCCCAAGACTTTTGAACATCAGGAACTTGTAAAAAGCCATGTCTGCTGCCCTCAACTTTTATCACAATGAAGACAGAAGACATATGGCATTTTGCTCCTGGTCATGTCATACCACTAAAACATCCAGTCTGATGGGGCTGCTTCTTCTTTTTCCCAGGTGAGACATAACAGGAGCAAGCTCCTGAGGACTGGCTGTGCTGTCCTTCAGCAGCTGCTCTCTGTGCACAAGCAGTCCAGACAATTGTGGGGGCAATGAACGTCCTTCTGAAGCAGTGTGGCTTGATGTAACTCCTTGTCCTGCCAAAGAATTAAAGTCATGATGCACTCCTTCACAGCTCTGCTCATACTGAGGCAGCTCCCAGACGCAGGAGAGTGTGTCAGCATTCATTTGCAGACAAGGAGGCAGTAAATATTTGATTTGCTGCTGGCTGCTCGATTTCTGCACACTCTGCTCTACAAAAAAAGAAGAGCTGGAAGCCATTTGTGCAATTTGGAGCTTCCCGTCACCAGCTCCTGATTGTGTGGTGACTGTGTTGGGCCCAAATCATCAGAAAGCAGGATCTGCCTCCAACAACCTGTTTTGTTCCCCTCTTCCCCTACCCTTTTTGATTTGCTTCCAAGAGCTTCCTCTGGAGTCAGGATGATGTCTGGGCACCTTGGATATCTCAAAAGCAAGCCACTAATTTAGGTGTAAAATTAGTGCTTTAGGCTTATTTTTCAAGATGTTTACTGATGCCTGGGCATGCAAATATTGAAACATTATTTGTCACACTGCAAAGAGTAATTATGAAATGGTTAGGGTCTGATTTTTTGTGCATTTTAAATGTGTTAAAGTTGTGTCACAAACTATTTCTTTTAAATATGGTGCTTTCCCAAGTCAGCCTGTCTCACAGAGAATGGAGAAGCAAAACTTCCATCTGATAACTTCAGCTCAAAGCCTGCTCACCTCCCAGCTCCTCTCCCTCTGACGTGGTGCCAAGCAGAGCTGGGAGATCGGATTAATTCCTGGAAGTCCATGTGCTCTCAAACCACAGCTGAATTCCCTCTTCAAGTGCTTCTCAGCAGGGCTAATTTCACTCTGTCTTACGTCATGCCTGCCCAAAGGAATATTCTTTCTTGAAAATCAAGATGTTTTCAAGATCATTTTTCTCTGTAACTTTTCCCTCTCTCCAGCTTCCACCATCCAATCAGTCTAAGATCAGTGTTAAAAAGGTAAATGCTCACTTCATTAAACATCTGTTTTCTCTTGTTGTTCCTCTTTTTCACCGGTTTAGAGCTTTGTGCCTGGTTCTTACCTGATTTGCAGCTGTGTAACCTCCAGTACTGCAATTTTCCAGCTCACTGTATCTGAAATGCACACTCCAACAAGTCTGCCCTCTGAGCATGGGATCTGAGCTAGAAACACAGAAGAGACCCTGCTTTTGATCTGGCTCCTCTTCTCTTACATTCCCATGGCCTGACCTCAGCCTGTGACAAACGTGGGCTCCACGTTCACCCCATGCATGGCACGGCTGGAATGGGATCCCTGTGTCCCCAAATGCCACCACACCTCTGCAGGCAGCCCTGGCCTGCTCTCCAACCCCAAGTACCCCTAGATGGAGTATTTTCTGATTTATTTTTTTCTTTCCCCATGCATACCCTCTTACTCTGGAAATGTGTAATTTAAAAGCTTTCAGCAGCCCACAAACCATCCCACTAATGCTCATCAGGCCTTTCAGCGCAGGAGCTCCTGCCCTTCCTGAGGGGATATGGGCTGTGCCTGTGGCATCAGCACTGGTATCATCAAATCCTAATTGAATTGTACATTTCTTTTTCCAGCAGAATTCAAAAGGTAGATTCAAAACTGAACTGACCCTTAATAAATGCAATTAAGCACATAGTTTTTCTATTATTGTTCTCGCTGCTTTTAAGCACTAAGAGGCCCACAGCTTCACAGATGTTGAGGTTTTCAAAACGGGCACGTCAATAGTCAGGAAGCTGAGGCCATTTTCTTGATGTTGAAGCTCTTCTTCAATTCAGCAAGCTCTGAATCCAGTCTGCAATGTGTTGTTAGTAGTAACACCAGGAGAATGAGAGAATTGTATTTTATCCATACCTATTTCTGGTCTAGAGAAATACGGAAAATGGAAAGTTCAGAAATATTTCAGATTTTCTACTTGGTTTCTATATAACTTTTTAGAGCTTATAGGAATATGCAAAATGGTGATTAAAAAAACCCAAACCAACCAGATGCACAACAACTTTGATGCTTTTTTCCAACAAGCAGCATCACCTCATATCACAGGGAGGGACGATGTCTTGTTAGACGTGGCTGAGTTTAGCAAAACCAGCTGGGGATGCACCTGTATTATCCCTGGAAGGAATGGGTGAATGGCGGGGTATCTCTGCTGGAACTCATCATTATGACAAGTCTATGCTGTTACAAATATCTTAACATCCTAACCCCAGGATCCAGAGGGGACTGTTCCCCAAAATAATCCCATTTACCTCTTCCAGTTCCTTCTCATTTCCAAATCCTCTCACAGGCTAGGCAGCCATGGTTATTAGTTCTGTTTTCTAACACACGTTTCTCTTTTGCTGTTTGACATGGTTTATGTGTGATACTCTAAGAAATGTTCATGGCTCGATGTTTCCAAGTGAAAGAAGCCCTTTATCTATTTATGAGTGAGATGTAAAGCACTGCTGTTTTTCTCAGGCAAAGTCTGAGGACCCATTGGGGTATGCAACTAAAACTGATAAAGTATGAGAGAGCCCCAGAGAGCTTTTTAAAAGGCTTTAGAAGGCCATAGACTACCCATAGGCTATGTCTATCTATACTAGAAAGTAGAACAGAACCAGGACACTGGTCTGCAATCATGTGTCTTGTTTAATTGTTGGAATGCTCCGTGGCACAGATTTGGTACATGCCAGCTAGCAATATTGCTGGAAACAAAAAGGATTGGATGCCTCAGACCTTTCCTAATGGGTGGTTCAGATGTGACCATCGTGTCTGGAGGCAAAAGGGAACAGTTTAGATTTGTGTACATGTGCCAGGCCATGCTGCGTTGCTTCAGGTTATGGAAAAGTGTCTAGCCTGTTTTATTTACTACTAGAGATGTAGCCTTAGATTTTTATTCTTAGTGCTGCCACTTATTTTACAAAATAGCATCACCGTGGGACTCTGCACCTCTGTCATGCTGTTCCTAGGCTGCTGGCAACTTTTAATGCTAGGTTAGATGCATCTGCAAAATATACAGTCACAGCAATGCCTGTGGTGTGGAATTAGCCTGCTGGTAACCTTAAAAAGGTCACCTTTTTTTTTTTTTTTTTTTTTTTTTTTTTTTTGTGCATTATTTTTTTTATTTTAAACCTCCTTGTAACTGTAAATGTCTTGGTAGCACTCTGCTGTAATTCAGTCAGGCTGGTGAAGAGACTCCCCATGCAGGAACAGCAAGTCTGCAGACAGCAGTGCTGCCTCTACCATTTGTTACAGACAGACCTGCCAGGAATCAGTCAGTTTGTCCTTGTTTGGTAGCTTTACCAAAAAACAGGGAAATCTGTTAAAGAGTTTATATTAGTAAAACACTGGTAAAACATTGTTAACTACTCACTTATCTAGTAGTGAAGAAAAAATACCTCTACTAACTAAGGTGCTGCAGAGAGAAGGGTACTCACATCAGAGGTTCCCTGGGTTATAATATGGAGATCTCAGGTTTGTGAAACATGTCTCTGTTAACATTCAGCATTATTTTCCCGTCAGGACCTTAAAGGGGAGGGTTTTAAAAATTGTTATACCAAAGTTATTGTGAAAAATGTTTTATTTTGTGCCTCAGGAGAGGCTAAGATGGTGGATTTTTGAAACACACAAGCAGGGCATGAATCACTTAACGCCTGTTGCCTGGTGGTTTACTCCCTGGGAGAAAGATGTGTGAGTAGAACTCTGGCAGAGCATTCTCTACCTCCTGCAATGCCCCTGCATTCAGGGCTGCCAGTCACATGGATATGTCCCTTATTGGAGTCCTCAGCAATGAGATAAAAGAGGTTTCAGAGGGAGGTTTTTCAGCCTTGCCCAGCCATGCTCCTTGGCACACATCCCTTCCTCCTGGGGAAGGGCAGCCAACTGGATCCCCAACAAAGGCACCACTTCCAAAGTGGTTTATAGGAGTGCCAAAGAGAAGGACAGTTTTTAGAAGACATGCTGGGAGAGAATGAAGAAAACAAAGGCCACAATTTGTGTACCCCTTCCTTCCTTGTTGTAACGGTTTGCAGGTATGCAGGGACAGAATGAAGGGACCTGGAAGGGTCAGGGACAGACATGCATTAAAGCAGTGATGGAGGACCTGGCCAAAGGCATAGCTAGCCCAGGTTTTGTGTGTCAGTGAGCTGAACAAGGCCATTAGAGAATGAGTAGATGCTGCAGAAAAATGGAAAACCGCGAGAGGGGAAATAGTTGCAAGATGTCAACAAGATGTCCTGAGGTGGTAGTGAGAGGTCTCAGTGCAAGTGCTTGCTCCAACAGGCAGAGAGCGAGGCTGACGTGTTGTGGGAGGACCAGAATGCAGGGGACCCCAAAATGGATCTGCTTAGGCCAGGAGAGGGTCCTGCTGTGGCAGGAAGCAAATGAACTGGAAATATTCCTCTGGAGAGGAACAGATGAGAGGTTCATAAAGTCACAAACAAAGGACTGGACATGGGTCTCCATCAGATGCTGAACAAGCTCAAGACCAACATAAAGAAAGGCTGATGGGGCAGGATAAGGACAGGGAAAGATCACTCACCAGTAACCATCACAGGCAAAACAGAGCAGCTTTGGTGTACACCCAGCACCCAGACAGGTTCAACCCACCACAGAAATATAGTTGCTCTTGTGATTAAAAGAAACTTTCCACCACAAATAAAAAACCAGATGTGCAGAAAAGGAAAAAAAATATTCTACCTGGGTTTTTTTGGTGTTTGTTTGTAATGGCATAATGACCATCTGCTTCCCAGAAGCTGTAAAAAAGTTTTCCGTGGACATGTTTTTATTGCAAAGAATGCCAATATGTTATCTTTCCTGTTATCATGGCATTGGACTCTATTACTACTGCAAACTGATTGGTTCCTAATAATAGAAAATAGGTTATAAATGAATGTCCTAATTTTTTCTGAATTGGGGACCAAAAAAGTGGAGCAGATTTAAAAATACTCATGAGGTTTATATCCTACAGGGAAAGATGGTGATGATAGTTTTTTGGGCCAAAGCTGCCTTAAAATGTTTGTGAGCATGTGAAAATTTTCACTGCTACTAATAAATGGCTAAAAATCTGTTTTCCCTTGTTTAAAGTAAGGAAATAAGGAGGTTTTTATTAAATATTAGAAAAAGGTTCTTCACCCAGAGGGTGGTTGAGCACTGGAACAGGCTCCTCAGGCAAGTGGAAGTGGTTACAGCACCAAGTGTAACAGAGTTCAAGAAGTGTTTGGACAATGCTCTCAGGCACATGATGTGATTCTTGGGGTGTCCTGTGCAGGGCCAGCAGTTGGACTTCAATGATCCATGTGGGTCCCTTCCAACTCACCATGTTCTGATTCTATGGTACAAAAAGTGGTTCACCTTTTAGGCTGGTTGTATGGCTGTGGTCACCAGGCTGTGCACAAGATTTTGCTTGTTTCTCAGACATCAGGACTTAAATGTCACACAGCAAAGTAGCAGCCTCTGAAGCCCAGTCAAATTGAAGTTCTGTGCATGAAGAAACACTAAATTGTTTGAGACTTTACTGTCCCTCATTACTGACTGGATTAATGTCAAATAGCAGCCCACTGCTTACCAAGGTTTTGTTAAACATTATCATGTTTTTTTAATAAAGTGGAAATCTACTCTTTAGAAAATCAATAATGGTAATTGTCAAGAGGAAAAAGAGTATTTACAAGAGCATGTAGTAACAAAACAAGGCAGAATAGCTTCAGAATGAAAGAGGGCAGGTTTAGATTAGATATTAGGAGAAAAATCTTTACTGTGAGGGCAGTGAGGCACTGGAACAGGTTGCTCAGAGAAGCTGTGGATGCCCCATCTGTGTAAGTGCTCAAGGCCAGGATGAATGGAGCTCTGAGCAAGGTGGTCTAGTGAAAGGTGTCCCTGCCCACAACAGGAGCATTGGAGATGATCTTCAAGGTCCCTTCCAACCCAGCTCATTCTATGATTCTACAATAAGTGGCCACCCCAGAATTTCAGGCTCTTCTTCTCCTGTGCTGATGCAGAGGCAAGGAAAGTAACAGACAACATGTAGCAGCTGAAGCCCAGTCAAGGTATTTGTATATGGAGAAGTATCACTGTTCAGTAAAACAAATGTTTGTTTCCACCTTCCTTTAAAATCACAGAGCAGGGACAACACTGCTGTTCCTCTCAGTGCCTGCAGGCACAGCGTACGGTGGAGATGTCTGTGAAGAGCCAGGAGGCTGCTGGGGTGCAGTTCTGTGTTGAAGTTCAGTGCGAGGACCTTGCTGCTTTGGTACAATCACTTTGAAAAAGAATCCTGGATGAATGGTGTCCTTTTCATAAGCCCCTTTTCCTGCCCATATTTCACAGGCAGGTTTTTCAGCCATTTGTGTTAGTCTGAAGCTGTTTTCTTGCTCTTTGGTTTCCTTCCAAGTATGATCTCTGAAAGCTCTTTGCTAGCTCCCATTTGTAGGCTGTGAAATGCATGGCAGGTAGTGGGGAAAACAGGAAGTTTCAACGTAATTCCCAGAGGTGATGTGTGGGATTGAAACCAAAAACTGCTTTATGTTTGTTTTGGCCAATGTAGCTGGAACCTTGTGCTGTGAAGATATTAATGTGCAGCAAAACATTCCAGTGTGTATGCACCCATGAACCTGCTGACTTCTTGTTACTGTATTTAAAGCGATGCTGTAGAAAATAAAACCTAGTTTATCCAGTGAACTTTAACAGCACTGCATCTGTTCAGATGACGCATTTTCTAAGAATATGCTTTTTTTAGAGCTCCTGTTACTTATCTGATCACTCCATGGGCCAGGACATAGAATCCTTCATGCAAATACAGTTTCCTACATTCCCTGCTACTCATTTATCTGACAGGAGGAAAAGGAAGAGTAACAACTCTATGAATTCATCCTCTTCAGCACACTGAAGGTTTTTGTCCATGGATTCCTTCCCAGAGTTACTTCCTGCAGTACAGCACAGGCTGCACTCCAGCATGGTGGAATTTTGTATACGTCCTTTCATCCATTTTGGGCCTCTCTTTGCAAATCCTTTTGTCTGCCTCACCTCCTCTTGGCCTATACTCTAATTTCTGGCTTTGGTCTTAAACCAGAAAACAGGAGTCAGTATCATGCATGTGTTCACTGTTCAGCTCTGTGGCCAGCATGAGGAAAACAGGATTGGAAAAAAAAAAAGCACATTAGCCAACATCAAAGGCAAAACTCACTCTGATCTGTAATGAAATAATCTCTAGAAGTTCCCTCCATCCCCAGAATTAGAGTCTGGACTGTATTCTGAAGCATGAGGAGGCAGAGGTATAATCCTAAAGTTATTCTGATACTGCTGTGAATTTGGGTCTTCCTAGAACTGCACAGTGCATGTCAGCAGTTTGCTCCTGTTGGAGAGTAGCAATGTCTTGTGCCTGTCCAATGGAATTTCTGTGACTAAAACATCATAGTGGATTTTTAGCCATTTTTTCAGCGATGATCACCTGAAACTGTACCCATTACATATAACAACTAGCACTCATTCTGCTACCCTCTCAAGCACTTAGAGCTGGAAGCCCAACTGGAACTTGGCAGCCCAGTTAGGAACGGCAGCAATGCATTATGGAAGAATGTATTTTCATCCTTCCTGTTCAAGAAACGACTGGATGTGGCACTTAGTGCTATGGTTTAGTTGGTATGGTGGTGTTCTGTCAAAGCTTGGACTTGATGATCTTGGAAGTCTTTTCCAACCTTAATGGTTCTGTGATTCATATTTTTTCCCTCAGCTCTATACTAATGTCCTGGGAAGGTGTGGAAGATAATTGATTTTTGGTAGGGGGTGGCTAGAAACTGGGGGAGGAGGGTGTTCTTTCATCTTCACTGTATACTGCACAGTTATAAATAGTAATTTGTATGAACAGTTCAAACTAAAAAAAGATATGCCCTACCACAGCTTACCTTAAGGTTTTACCTGCTAATTGAAATTTTTCTTCCACTTAACTGCCTTTCAAAGTCATTAGCATTGCTCAGCTGGGGAAATAGCGAAATTGTAGCTGAGACAGGTGGACATAAGAGACAAGCATAAAAAGCAATCAAGTTCTTTTTGGTAACAGAATATCCCAGGCTTGCAGCACAGTTTAAATATGCGCTGGGATATCCAATGCTGGCTGATGAAAATATTTAATAGATTCCTGAGGTAAAGGGCAGAAAGACTTATTAGGTTCTGTGAGAACAAGCAGGATACTATCAAAAGGAGAATAAGCAGGACTGTGACAAAATATATTGTTATTGTAGTTAATGTAGGCATGCCAAAGCCATCTTAAAACTAACAGCTTGGCAACTTTATTGAGCTCCTCAGGTAGATGTTGCAGAACACATTGGTTTCTGCACTTACACAGCTGTCCTGCTAACAGCATGCAATTATCTAGCTTAAAACCAGCTCTGTCATGGCCATGGGACTCAAACTTGGAGTACAAACACAGTGCTGGTTTCCCCAGACAACTAAAATGACCCCCTAAACATTCAAAACTAGTTTAGATGTCAGGACAGAAAGAGATTCTAGTCCATACACACGTTTGTGGGCACTCTTCCTGCTGCCACCAAAAGTGGGAGCTCCATACCAGACTGACTAAGTCTTCCCTTCTTAGCATTGCTATGTCTTTTGAAGAAGGAAAGTCCCCATGATGTACCTTGCCAAAGCCACAGAACATCATAGCCACTTCTAGACTGGCAGGAGACAATGCTGATGTGGCCCATCCTTTATTCCTATCATGACCCTCGACCTGGTTCAGAGAGCTGGTCCTGTGTCAGTCACTTATGACAGTGAGACCCAACTTCCTTTGTGTGGATGCTCAGAGAATCCAGTCTGAGGGTAGCCTGGGCTGCAGCATTTTTGAGGTGCCTCTCTATCTGCTCTTCCAGCTCAGGGAGTCCAGTGTTGGAGCATGTGTCATTTCTAAAAGTCATAAAATACTTGTTCGTGGATGTGCAGGTAGCACATTCCTAGCTTCTGATAAGGATACTGATGCTTTTCATAATCTTAAAATCAAGAATCAAACACAGTTAGAAGGGAAAAAGGGATTTTACCTCAGTATTTATTTTAAGGATCCTTAGGTGCACCACGTCCAGGTGGAACATGCCAAAATGCACACAATCCATCGGGTATAACATTATAGGTTTTACTAATTAGCATATCTATCAAAGATTCCCCAATGAGAGGCTCGAGTGAGCCTCCCTCCCCAAGGAACCTTCCCCTGGATGGTTCTGTCTTAGTTCACAAAATGTGTTCTGGAGAGGACCTTGGGGTCTGGGGCTTTCTGATCCCTAACTACAAAGCTTCTAAGATGTTTAGTCTCCTAGCTTGACAAATAAGTCTAAGAATGTAGGCTAAAAAACACTAAGAATACAGAAGTTATAAAAAGGTATAAAAGGGGTATAAAAGAAAAGGCAAAAAATCATCATGGCATCAATACCTACTTTTCAACTTTCTACCAGGAAATCCCCTAGACTGCTGCAGAGACTGTAGTTTGAGGACTTCAGTTTGCTTACAAGGAGATGAGAGTGGGCACTGGTGGTGTAGAAGTTATAATTTTTGCTCCAGGACAGGAAACCAAGCATTCCTTGTAGTTTGATTCCATCCAGTTGACCTTGCTGCTGTTCTCACCTTATTGCAGGCTTGTCTGAATAACCTCAGTTCTTGTCCTGGTTAGAGATATCCTCATAGTTCTGTCACTGGTTACAACTCAGGTCATAACCACAGGGGAAACCACAGTGGAGACACTGCAGACAGCTGCTGGTCTGTTACATACAAGCCCATCTAGCCATGTTCCAAGACCATGAGCCAGTGCTTCTGCCTCAGCTTCCCCCAATGGACATGAACAGCAGCATTTATTTGCATCACTGGCATAAGGCTTCTTGTGGTGGCTTGAGTCCCCTCATCTCCTTTCTTTCCCTTTTGTTCATATTCTCCCTTCATTTGTTCACACTTTTCTACTTGTTTCAGGTAAGCCAGCACCATAATGGTCTACACAAAAGAATTTTCAGATTGCAAGCTCCCCAAATGTGACAGCTGTTAGTGATACGTCCTCCTAAAAATCCATTCTTAAATCCATACACCCTTAGACATTCAACCAAATGCTGGAAAGTTTTGCTTCAACATGTATGTTTCAGTTCATGTACGTTTCCCAGAGCATCTGCGAGTTCTCTAAATGTATGGGATTTTAAAACACTCTGCTCTGTTTTGTGCATTTTATCTGTAGATCTTGAACTATTTTAGCATCTTTTCTCTCCTCCAACACTTTTTTCCTATGCTTAGGAATGAGAACTGAGGGCAAACTGCTTGGCTGATGAGTTATGGGAGAGAGTGAAAGAGCAGAATGGGAGTAATTTTGAGGGGCTCAGATGACCTACGTGCATGTGCCTGGAATAATCTGGGCTTATGGATGCTTCCAATGTACCCCTTCTTGCACTCTCCCACTAAAATGAATAAAATGCAGCTTCATAATGTAATTACCAATATGTGGCTGAGCTGTTAAAGGAGTAAAGCTGCAATATACTTTGCATCAGTTGCATCTTTTCATGCGAGGAACAAAATCTAATTATACAACCTCATTTATAAAACCTGTTCATCCCTACATAGGAAAAAAACCCCAAACAAACCACTTTTCATTTCTGTGGATTGCAATAAATGACACTCAGAAAGGAATTTTAAAACTGTACACCAAATTTGGGTGCCATGAATGCATTACTTCTTCCAAAGCACCGGAGCATGGATTTACGTAAGGAAATCCTGTCCCTGTATGGCTGAGTTTGGCCAGAGACCTCTGCAGCATCTTTTAGGTCATTAGTTCAGGTTATGCAGAGGCTTTGGAGATCACACCAGTGAAGTGTGAGCAGCAGCAACAACTCTGTGCTTCAGTTTTACACAGCCACATAAAGCAGCAGGGGAAGCAAAGATGACAAATCACACTTGCTGTCACTTCAGTGAAAAGATTAGTATTAATGGATTAGGAATCCAATTAGCCACTCCTCTTCTTTTAGGAAAAGCTGGCATGTTAAAGGTTGCTGTCTCTCAAGAGAATAGTGGGGTGCAGATGGCGGAAAATCCTGACATGCTTTGATGCAAAATAAAATTTTGGCCCCATCATTTTGTTTCCAGCTTTGGACCTCCTGAGGAAAGCAACCCTGTCACTGGCTGGCTGGGCTCCTCCACACAGCCACTTCCATCTGTAGCCATCTTTCCACACTAATCGAACAGATTTCTTATCCAGATTGGTATCTGTTTGCCAGACAGTGTTACAGGCCTGTCAACAAATGGACTGCAAATCAGCTTTATATTTGTTTAAATGAAGTTTCTTCTCTTGTCTTTCACACGTCTTCACTGAAGCTCAAGGTCAGCAGTTAGAGGGTTTTTAAAAAAGAAGATGTGTTTCTTTTCCACTTTCTGCTTGTAGAAATTTATCATTTTATTTTTTTTCAGATGCAATTTAATGCTGGACTACTTTCAATATTGTATCTGTTACATATCAGTATTTCCTATTTATCTTCTGAGAATTCCCTTGTACCCTTTAATGAGGAATTCAGAAGGCTTTGTATTTTGTTAAATATGTGCTAGACCAATAATGACTGGAAAATTTGCAGAATTCCTAGATATTAATCTGGCCTCTGCTGGGCCTTGCAGTGGTTGCAGAGGGATTTGTCAGAGAAAATTAGTGCTTTAGTCTTCCACACAGAGTGCCTCTGGCATCTTGGCACTCCAGAAGACAATGGACATTTCTTCCCCATTGTAGATCGTGTCCCATTCCACAAAATGCCCAATTCACTGCAGATTTTTCTCCAGGTCTTAAGGGTGACCAGCAGTGATATTTGATTGGTGGTGGCAAGGAAGAAAGTTTCTTTCTCCTTCCCTCTTTTTTGACTCCTACTTACATTGCCCATATACTACAGGAGTCTTTGCAGAGTACCTACCTGGATTTGTCAGCTGTTGCCAAAGTACTTTGAATCATGGCTTGTGTGACATTATCGATATAGGGGGGTATAGGAAGGAATCTAGAGAAATCTAGATGGGTCCTTTTTAATCCCTCTACCGAGAACAAAATTTGTGGAGGCATTCTCCAGGAGTTCAGAAGGGAATTAACAGGCATATCACAAAAGCATTTCATAGGCAAAAAATCATCCCAAACTTGCCATGGAAGACCACCAAGTGTTTACTGTTACTTTAACCTCAGATCCAGGTATGAAACAGGGTGTCCAGCATGGTCCTTGATGGCTGCCAGCTGATCCCAGGGTCACCAAGGAGATCAGCTTTCAGATTGTCTGATTGATCGTTTTTGCACACAACAGATGAAAGGCACTGTCAGAGGGTGCTGTTCTTGGGAGCAGCTACAGTGACTTATTCTCCTTCCATTTTCTCAGTATCTAAAGAAGATAAAGCACTGAAAATTCAATCCCTGAATGTCTCATTCATTCTGATCTTTATTCAACTGTACTATAATGAGGTACTTAAGAATTACTTAAGTCTGACCAGTTTGTTTCCTATACCTGATATTAAATACTGACATTGACTTTTGTGGAACCAGATGCAGACTGCTGTGGGTCTCCCTCAAAATACAATAATCTAATGCCATTAAAAAGAGAGCTATTATTTTAATTAAAATGGGATCAATTTTCTAAATACCAGGCATCCATGTACTCCACAACGTTCTACAACCATGGAAGTGCTATGGAGCAGACTGGATCCACACAAGCTGTGCTGCCTAAAGCTTCCTAGGCCCCAGCTATCAGTATCCAGAGACCTAACAATGCCTTTTTCCTGACGGTCATGACCAAAGACTATCAGATTTGTAAAAGTGGTAGAAAAATAAAAGTTTAGTTGATGGCTGGGGTTAAACAATGACAGCGGTGCATGGAAATATGTAAACAGGCCCTCCAAGGCAGTTAAAAATGAAAAGCACTAAACAAAATAATTTAGGATGAAAGATAATAATTTATGTAATTTTTTGATTGTTTTGGTTAAATAACCTGTGCTGTAAATTGAACAAATTCTGTATTGAACAGCCAGTAAATCCTTCTTATAGTCTCTAGAACTGATATAATTATATATTTTTGTAATTATAATTCAATATCTGTTAGCTTGTTACACTGTCTTTGGACAACCCAGACAAGAATTAATAATGTCTATTTAAAACCTAATTTAATTTTCAGTGATTAAAAAATAATTAACACCAGTTCAGGCAATCTGCACATCACATTTCTTGCCATCACTTTAGTTTTCTTGGAACTGAGAAAAATAACAGCTTTTAAAATTAAATAAAACAAATGTTGCTTTGGTCTTTCCAGGCTGTTCATGGAAAATCCCACTATCTTTATGTTTGTAATTAGTTGCAATAGTTTCAGTGAAATCCCTCACTTCATATTTAAGTGGAAATGGAACACAGAACTGCAGGAGGAAGTAGGAAGGAGGCTGTTGGGGATCTTTGCCAGGTCTGGCACAGCCAGGTATTCCTGCCAGCTGTGCTGCACCATTGCCATCCCAGGCTCTGCACTGAGGTTGTCAGCTCCTCCTGGGCAGAGCCCAGCAGCTGGAATACATGGACACACAAGTTCAATATTGATATTTTTGCCTTTTTTACAAGCAGAGGATTTGGTCTCTGGTTTATCTTTTTGGTTCCTTTCTTGTCTGGCTCCAGTGTTTCCTACTTTCAAATATGGGTGTTATGATAACCACTTTTCTTTGATGTATGATTTCTCCTTCCTTCCTTCTTTTCTCTTTCTTCCTCTCTCTCTTCCTTTCTGTTTTTCTCTTTGGGCTATGTGTGATACTGTCCCACACATCAGCCCAATTTACTGCAAAAGCTAAATTCTGATTTGAAGCATGTCTTTGCTTCCAGCAAGTTTAATGTGATTCTCATCAGTACGAGAGGAGAGACCTGTGGCTGTCCCAGCAGCCTCCCACCCTGAAATCCCTAGGACAGCAGACTATGTCCTGGAGAGCCCTTTCCCACCAGAGAGTAACAACATAGACCTTGAGAGCAGAAGGGGGCAATTGCTACCAGATCCTCCAGAGAGAATTACCTTCTCATTTTGTGCCATACAAATGTAACTCTTTTCAGTAGCCCAGAGTTGGTACACTTTAAGCAGCTGATAGATTTTCTAAAGGAGTCAGCACTAATAATTGCTCTGCAAGCAAATACCTTTGGTAATAAATCTTTCTATTCACATGCTCTAGAAAACAGAGAAGGAAAGGGACGAGCAGACCTGATTCCTGTCACAGTTGTTTTTATCGCTGCCCTGCTAAATAATCTCTGGTAAGTTGTTTCATGGTTGTTTTCTGATCAAATCTTTGTCAGTGTAGAATAAGAATTCCCAAATGGCACAGTTTTACTTACAATACAGCTAGTAAAATTGTTTACAGAGAAGGTTCTCAGACTCAGGGGATTCATTAAGCAATAAACGTGACTTTCACAGCAGTTAGGTATGGGCTTTTTGTCATCTGGCCATTAAACCAGATGATGAAAGGAGTTCACCAATGTGGGACTCTCTTTAGAAGTAACTTGCATTTCAGTTCGATGGTCTTCCCTGGCCCTACATAGAAATAATGGCCATTCATTACATACAAATGGGTATGTTTGGAAATGTGAATATATTTGATGTGGTTTAACCCCAGCCAGCAACTAAGCCCCACAAATCTCCAGTGGGATGGGAGAGAGAATCAGAGGAGTAAAAGTGAGAACAACTTGTGGATTGACATAAAGTTTAATAGATAAAACAAAAGCCATGCACACACAACCAAAGCAAACAAGGAATTCATCCACCACTTCCCATGGGCAGGAAGGTGTTCAGACATCCCCAGGAAAGCAGGGCCCCATCATGTGTAATGGTTACTTGGGAAGACAAACACCATCAGTCGGAATGTGTCCCCTGCCCCTTCTTTCTTCTTTCTTTTTCTTTTTATTTGCTTGCCATGATGCCATGGAATAACCCTTTGGTCATTTGGGGTGAGCTGTCCCAGCTGTGTCCCTTCCCCACTGCTTGTCCACCCCCAGCCCCCTCGCTGGTGGAGTGAAAGGCAGAAAGGTCTTTATTCTTTGTAAGCCCAGCTTAGCAACAACAAAAACATTCCTCTATCATCAACACTGATTCCAGCACAAATCCAAAACACAGCCTCATACCAGCTACTATGAAGGAAACTATCTCTACCCCAGCCAAAACCATCACATTCTCCACCCCTTATTCCATACTGTTTACATCACGGTCAGATCCCACATTATCCAATACAACGTCATTATCCACCACGCCCCTTTATATCCTTTGGTATAATACACAGGTACCATTCCTTTAGTTTGTGGATGACCCCTGTAAAATGTCCATAAAATGTCCACTGAGTTTGTTTGGTTCATGGCTTTGGGCTCCCTTGGCTATGGGGATCACTCGGGGTGGGGGAGGTGGTGTGGCTTTGTTGTGTGGAGTCACTGGGCACCAAAGGCTGCTTGGGTTGGGTCACTGCTGTGCTTGCACTGCTTCTTGTAAGGCTTCTCCTGCATTGGTTCAGGTGGGTTTTGATACAGTAATTCCTGTAACAACAATTTAAAGGTATATCTATTACAATTTCCATTCCTGGTCCCCTTGCACCACATTATAGGGCTTAACATTGCAGTGAACAGCGACTAGTAAACCACAAAAGTAAATGTCCAGTAGTTAAAAGTAGTTAATTTTCCTGTCTTTCTTTGTATCTATAATTAGTCTCTGAGGACTTTATTGCCCTCAGGCAGAGTGCCTGTCTCTAGCAGTTGCACATAGAATCACAGAACCATTTAGGTTGGAAAGGACGTTTAAGATCATCAGGTGCAACCATTAACTGAGTCTGACTGACTCCAACATGCACATTTCTTACCGTTCCCACATCCTGCACTTTTTAGTTTCTTTTCATGGCCCATTGCTTAGCAATTGATTTTACTTCACACAGTGAATTCTCCATAAATAAAAGGTCAGCAATAACACTTTAACATAAACACTCAGTTATTGTGATTCTCTATTTAGTCATTCAATCAATAACTTACAGTTGGTAAAAACATCCATCGACTCTGAGACAGGAAGTTCCTGCACTCCCAACCTGAATCGTTTCCCAGCAGTTGCAAGAAGACCCTACAGCCAAGTGTTAGCAGTGAGAGTTACCAGTGTTTCTGTTACCCTGTCAGAGTTACCCTGTGTTTCTTTCTTTCTGAATTACTTCTACCTTGAAATATCAACTGGCAGGCCCAAAGTGAATTGTCCTGGATAGGTGTTCCTGTATTCATTTCTATGGATACCAGAGAAATTACGATTTCAAACGTCAGTCTCCTACTTAGGCAAAACTACCACAGTAGACAATACTGGCATACAATGTACTGGGGTGTTGGCAGAGAGAAGCTGCTTCAGGCTGCAGCAGGACTGCTTTTTAAGTGAATTGCTTCACCTCCTTCACTGCAGGACCATGCACAGCACTTTATGCCATTATTTTGTGTTGGTTATTAGTACCAAAACCTTTTGTCACTTTAATAACTTTGACTTAATTTGAAGCATACACTATGAGTCTGAAATGCAAAGTATATCTTTAAAAAACAGAAATTACTGTCACTGGGTGTCAGTGGATGAGAGAAACAAGCTATTGATGCCAAAATGCCAATGATCTGTGCTTTAAATGCTTGGTGTGATCACTTATTAACATTTAAAGTACCTCACTTGGTTTTGAAGCAATATTGTCCAATGCTAAGAATCTCAAGGGACAATGATAAAGAGAATGTGACTGAAAAAATGAATGAAAGATAACAAGCAAAACATCAGAATAGTTTATAAGCATATGACTGTGGGGAGGAAATTTTATCTGATACTGTTAACTGTCAAAAAGGTATCTGAAGCCCTGATTCAGCAAAAGCCATGCAGTCCTTCAATAGAGAAAAGAAATATAGAATATGCCTGGATTTAGAAATACAAAATGTATTTTTTAATGTTTGAAATATGTTGTAGTGCTGAGTTTCTCTATGCCTGTAAATATTTTTGCTATGTCTCTTCAGAGACCTAAGTTCTGACAAAAGTAGTGGGTTCAGAGAAAGAGTGGGTTTAATTGGAGCATAAGCTTTTCACATTAAATTCACACTTCACATTAAATTCTACATTTTCTAGAAAGAAGCTTTTATATATATGGTAATAGAACCTATGTATATTTTCATTGGACATCCTACACCATAAAAAAATTCCAGCACCCAAATATGTCTTATAGGTAACATTTTGTCATCAGCTGAAGTGGATATGCATGTTGAAACAAATTTGATGTCCATGTCTGATGTTACTGCATCAATTCAAAACCATTTCATAAGTCCTTAAGGAAATCCATACATAAAAACCCTCTCATATATGAATAAAAGAGTGCTATTTAATATGCATGCCTTCTCTGAATCATTACTCTACAACTTTAGGTTCTGTGTTTGCCTCCCACTAAAAGGGAGTTTATTCTACTGAATCAAATAGTATAGGAAGAAACACAAGCACGAGCTGCCAAAACAATTTGGTAACTGAATTTTCAATGAGTTTTCACAAATTGCCCATACCAACCAAATATGTCTTTCAAGTGAAGTTATACTCGAAAGAAACCTGGGGAATACTGTGACTTGCACTGGTTTCTGTAAATTACAAGTGAAAAGGACCAAATTAACAATTTTTTCATCACAGAAAATGTGGAGTAGGATCAATGGTTCCTTATGTTTCTTGTGGTCTCCACTGGTCTCAAGAAATTCAGAAAAGCACAGAAACTGACATTGTCAGTGAAAACAATGCCATTAACGGCAACTCTGCAAAGAGAGAAACCACAGAAGTGTGGCCCTTCCTGACAACTTTCTGTATAAAACATGTTTTAAATCAATGGAATTTGAACTTGTGCTTAGACTGAAAAAGGTCAAGATGAACAGATATGGAACCAGCAAAGTGAAATAACAGAAATATAACAACCTGACGTTCCACATTTTGTGTTCTTGCTGAGGTCAGCAAAAGAAGTGGGATTTATTTTCTTTGTATTGTACACATTTTTGCATCACAATGTCAGCGTGGCTGCATTTCTAAAAGTCTCTAATTTTTTAACCATTCCTTTACAATGGTCTGAACTATTCTAGTGAGAGAAGCCTTTCTGCTTTTCTTTCTTTTTTTTTTTTTTCTGTAAGATGTACTGTGGGGATTTCTGCTGAATGAGTGATTATTTCCAGCTGTGTTAATAAATTTTCTTAAAAGATGACAAGGAATTGTTTGGATGTTGTCTTTTAACTGTCCAAAAATCAATTTTGAATTTGTAAAGGAGGTGTCTTTTGTTGTTTGCAAAGAACTAGTAATTATACTGTGGGAAACAAATCTTTATGAGGAATGGAGGAGGAGCAGCCCTGAAACATTTCTGTGAATCATATCTTCTTCAGAAGTTTTTCTTTAGGAAGGGTGCAGGACTTGATGCCATGTTTGGTTTATACTTATCCTTGTCTCCTCCCCTACAGGGAACCCACATGGTTTGAATTAAAGAAACAAAGTACGAAGCAATAACTGTATTTTAAAATGTTGCTCAGGAATGTGTCCATTAGTGAGAATAGCTAATGTAAAGGAAGAGCTTCATATAACAAAAAGGCTGAGCTCCAAAACCATTCCTTGTCCATTCAAAAACGAAACTTGCATAAACATCTATTTACTATGGATAGTACTATCAGCTCTGGAGAACCAAGATTTTAATATGAATTCCTGTGGTTTGCTTTTATTTCAGGCAGGGTTTATCAAAACAGACTGTTTAGAGTAATTATTTAGTCCACAGATATTTGTCTCTGCATCCAATGAACCTCTCCAGTCTCCACTTTCAGATGTAAATTATAGACCTGAGGTACAGATCTGGTTTAGCTGATCTGATCATTCTGAGAATGGTTAATTTTTTCCAAAGAAAAATTTGTTCCAAAGAATTTGTTCCATTTGCTCTGGTTGCATTTGCAGTAGTCTTTACTTGGGTGAGGACAACAAGGTGTCTCACCAAGTGAAAAGAGTTGTATAAATGCAGTGGAGGGATTCACAAGCAGGTAATGTCTTAACATTACCCAAATGCAATCAGTGGTAGCAAGATCAATATTTATTTCAACAATAATTATCTGAACAATTGTCTGGATCCCAAGAGAAAGTGGCAGTGGGTAAACCCCATCAATCCCGTGAGGAGATGTACCTCCTAGCAAGGAAACATATTTCAGTGTTTCATTTAGCCACAAGAGTATTGCATCAGAAAAACAAAGACTTGGGTATCAAAGTTAAAAATTTATGTCTTTGAAACCCCTGCAGTACTTCTGTACAGAGAAAAAGGGAGTTTCTCTGTGCCAATTTTCCAGCAGTGAAGTTCCCTCGGGAGTTAAGTGTATGTTTTGTGTACAGTCTGTTGCTACCTAGTGCATGTAGCTAAGCTACATTGAGATCTCTATTTTAAGCAAATACATACTGAACTCAGTGGTAAGACCAGGTACATTTGGTATTCAATTAATCTGGTTCAATGTACAAGATAATTTGCCCTTTAAACAATAGTTCAAACACCTGTGCAAGTTCAAGTTCATTTTCTGTTCATGAGTTTTTGAACTCACCTCTATTATAAATGCTTAAATTAGCTACATAATGCTATAGGAGGTAGTTTTAACCTTTTCATTACAAAATGGGATGGCTTTATGAAGTAATTAGAGAAAGGCAATAACTTAATGACTAGACCACTTGTCTAGATTGGGGGAGGAAAAGAAGACTTAGGTTCTTCCATCTACTCTCGTGAATCTTTAAATATCCAAAAAGTAAATGGGTTTCCCCAAACCCAGGTGAATGTTTACACATCAAGAACAGGAAGACACACAGCATAAATGTGTAAATATTCAATGCAAAGATCAACACTTCCAACACAAGGAATTAAGAGAACCCCATCCCACGCTGAGGCCAAAGTTGGTACCTCTTCTGCAGCTGTGTTGGCATCTCTTCCCTGTGAACTGAACTGCTTGTAACAGTTCAGGTGCCTTTTTCCTTTAGCTGTTGTGGGTTTCATGCAAGGATTAGGTCTCAGAAGTTAAATAGAAAGCCAGTAATTTAAAAGCCAGGATTATTTTTGGAAGCTCATCCCTAGTATGTTGCAGCTGGATCTTCTTTCCCCTCTCACACTGCAGGTCAGTTACATTCCTGCAGAACAGCTAAAATACTGGTAATCCTTGGCCAGAGTGATGGGGGGAGAGAGAGGACAGGACAGCTGGATGAACTTGCACAGAGGAGTCAGCAATGTTACACTGAAGAAAGAGAAATGATAGCTGTACCTGAAAAAGCTGGGGGACAAGGAGAGAAGGGAGAGAGCAATCACAGGAGTTTCATTATACAGTCCATTCTGAAGGAAAGAATACGGGGAGAAAGAGCAACAATCAAAATGTTAAAAGGCCTTTAATTGTTTTTTAAAATTTGTATGTTTACTTAACCAAAGTCTTCTTAGTAAGAGGAGGTCATGCAGTCAAACTTTTTAGTAGGGCCTGTTGCAATAGGACAAGGGGTAATGGTTTTAAACTGAAAGAGGATAGATTTAGATTACATATAAGGAACAACTTTTTTATGGTGAAACACTGGCACGGGTTCCTTTGAGAGGTGGTGGATGCACCAGGGGGAAATATTCAAGGTCAGGTTGGACAGAGCTCTGAGCAACCTGGTCTAGTGGAAGATGTCCCTGCTCACTTCAGGGGGTTTGGACTACATGACTTTTAAAGGTGCATTCCAACCAAAACCATTAGTGATTCTAGGAATAAGAGAGAAGGGAGGAAGCTGGAAAGTGATGAGTTGCTTGAAAAGGAAAGAGAGGGTTAAGACAATAAGAAGAACCCAGACAGGAAATGGAAGATGAAACTCAAGGACAAAAGGACCTTTAGTTCTGGATCAATTACAGAGGTGTCTGACTTATCAGGGGCCAGCCTTTTCACTTCAGTCAGCAAGTAATATCCAACATTCTTGTCAAATCATCTGCTACAGTTAGCTGCTGATAAGGTGATAGTAGAGGTGGGGGAAAAGTCTATTTTTTGTCTGCATTTTCAGGTTCTTCAAAAAGTGGCAAAATTACCTAGGATGTCAAATAACCCACACAGCAGGTGCGCTTGGTGCAGGCACGGGTTCTACAGAAGTTCAAACCATGTTTTTTCCAGGCACTGCTGCTCCAACTATCTGCAGATGGAGCAAGGAAAGACTGCCTATGTTTAATGGGAATCAGATGGATTTCACCAAAGCTAGGTAAAACTTCTCCTTCCATGCCCTTTGACTTGTGTTGTGCAAGACAGCATTGCTAACTTGCTGGCACAGGTGTTTCCTTTTACATGTGTGTCTCCAGTGATTTTCAGTCTGACATGAAGCTGTGTAAGCAGGACCTCCTGGAGCCCATGTCACAGAGCTGACTCAGCTTGCAAACAAACACTTTTCCCTATTCACCAACCCTGAAGAGTTAGATCCAGAGTTCCTGGAGGAATTCTGCAAGTTTCTTGACTCGTGCCCAGAAACACAGGTTCTGCAGGCTAGATCTGCCCTTCAGCAGTGCTGTACAACTGGTCTTTTCTGTAATTCTGCCATCTTTTCCAACCACAACATCTCTGCAAGATTTTTCACCTGTTCTTGCAGTTGTAACTTAGTTATCAACATTTCATCCACTTGCATGAATAGTTTGTTGCTCTGCTGCTAATCTCTACCTTATCTAACCATTCAGTGGGTACTAAACTGATCAACAAAAATGCAACGCTGAAAGTATAAACCCTGGTGAGGCAATCCAGATATTAAAGACATGCCACATGCCTGCAGCATCTGATGCTATCAGAGCTTTTCCATGAGTTCCCAGTCTTACATGCATATTTCTGTGAGCTGGATATTAGTGGCAGCTTTCTGCATCTGTCAGATGCTAATTCAGAAACAAAAAAGAGATTGTAGTTCCTGTCTAAAAGGCTGTGGGACACTGGCAGGGATTCAGTGAGCTGTCTGCCCTACCATGAAACCCTGTTGTAAGAAGGTAGGAGCAGGGTCCTGATTCACTTATGGACAAAGTTCTGCCTCAGCAGAGAATGCAAGGGCACGTAGAGATGTCTTTGCACCTATTCAACCTATAAGTGTGCACATCTCTACCACACCGCAGCAAAAGGCAGGGCAAGAGAGGTCCAAGTTCATCCCTGTGTGCTGAAGAGGAACTAAAGGTCAGTATTGCCTTTAATAAAGGCAGTGAACACCTGTCCAGATAAACTCAGTGTTAAATGGTAGCAGGCCTAGAATGCTTTTCATCTATAGGTCTCGGAGCACTTCAAGAGATAAGCACTGCAATTCTGAGCACAGAGCTCTGAGTAACAAAGCCTTTTCACAGACATATTTCTTGTAGATCTTTGCTAAAGTCACTTCTCTCCACATGGCGTCAGTTTAAGATTTACATGCAAAGTACAAGAAGAAGGGGAGGCGGCTGCCTGTTGTTGTTACCAATCCAGTGCTGACTGCCTCTGCACTTTGCAGCCTGTGGTTTGAGCTGCAGTCGTGCCGCTCTCCTGTAATCACCACAATTTCCTGTTGCACTCATTTGAAAAGACAATGTTCCTGAGGAAGTTATGAAGACGGCAAGTAAGTTGCTGCCCTAATTTCTGCATGTTTGATTAAGAGTGCTTTCTTATTTATGCTGGGTAGAGCTTATTTACAGTGCTTCTCAAACATTTGGAGGGATGAGAAGGTTTGTGCTTCCAGAGAACATATGGGCAAAACTGTGTATTTTGCAGTCCCCTCAGCATGTTGCCCAGAAACAGCTGCAGAAGATTCAAGGCAGCTTTTTTTTCACTGGTGCTGAAACTGTGAGGGAGGTAACTTAAACACTGAGATGCAAGACACTGCTGCAGTTGGGATGTCACGTAAAAAAATGTAACTATTAGTAAATCTGCTGTATGACTGCAAATGTTTCTTAAAGGCAGTAACTGAAAAAGCAATTTCACATGTTCAAGCCAGCGCTATTTTTTTAAAGGGCTGAATTATTTATGCCTTCAGATGGACTCTCCCGACAGTTGTGAAGTGTGTGCTAGAGAGCTCCCTCACAGTTCACAAAACAGGGTTCTCAATAGGAAGGATGTCTGTACCTTTTTGCCGACAGCCACGGCTTCCTGCCTTTGTTTGGGGAGATGCAGTGGAGAGAAGCAGCAAGTTTTCTGTCTGTCTCATGAGCAGATAACCTGCACAACTTGCAGCAGGGATCAGGGGACTGGTTTGACTTTGCCTGCCCTCTCTGTCACAACAACAGTTGCCTTGCTGGTTACAGCTCCCATGTGTACAGAGGGCTGGATACAGCTCTCAAGTAAGGGGATTATCCAGAGAGAATATTAGGTGCTATCCTTTTTTTCTGGGCACACAGGAAATGTTGTGGGAAAAGCTGAGTTGCTAGGCAGTTGTTTTGCTGGTAATGCGGGAACTAAGCCAACGCAGAGCAAGCCACAGAGGGGCTGTTCTTTTCAGGCCGCAGAAGAGCAGAACCTCAGCGTGTTCTTTGCACTCGGAGTTTTCCTCTGAATGTCTGAATGTCTGAAAGCCCTTGGTGCCATGTACCACCACTTCTAAAACTGATAAATCAATTGTGGCACTCTTCTTTCCACTCACCCAAAAAGTTTTAATTTCTTTAACATGTCTCTGATTAGTTGGTAAGTTTCAGTTTACTCAAGCAAATTTTCTGTTGTTACTTCTAGAAAAAGTGAGATTTAGAAAAGGAAAGAAAGCCATTAACTTGAAAAGTAGCAAATGCAAAAAAAAAGAAAAAAAAAAAAAGATAGTAAAAATTATTATGATTTAGTGTGTGAAATGAATAACAGAGAAAATAAATTCTTTAGCTGTATGCTCATCAGTGATACTTCAGGGGTTTTTTGCAGCATCGCTTTAAGGATTCATTCTGCTTAAGGTCAAGTAAAGTAATAGACTCCCTTATACACTTAGACTAATTTAAATCATGGAGTGACATGTGAAGGCCCAAGACAATCCCCGTAGTTTATGTGAAGAATTGCGAAATCCTGACACTTATAATGGTAGCCTTAGTAATAGGGACGAATTTCCATTTCTGAGACCAAGTAGAGAGAAATGTACAGCCCTTGGGCATCACACTGTATTTCAGAGAACTGTGAGAGTTAGGTACTTCAGCTGCAAAATTAGGAATACAATGCCAGACAGTGGGAAGCCAGAAAGCTGGTCTCCAGGAGAGACACAGACACTGTATGGACACTCTGATGTAAAGAAGAGAGAGGGCATTTTTCAATGTCACTATTCATCTTGTCTCCCCTGTCTCTTGTGAGTCTCCAAAAGGCTTTGTGTCACAGAAACTACCACTAGATTTGGTGCTCATGGGCATCACCACTGACAGTGCCAGCAGGGTCTCACAATCAGACAAGTGTGGAGAACAGGATCTTGCACTCTGAGTCACTTTCCTGCTGCCTGGTAGCAAATTTTATTTTAAAGGATTATTGTATCTTAGTGTTGGTGGTGCCAACCCAAATCTGCCAGTGCCAAGCCTAGCATTGATGTGAATGGTTTGCCATGAATGCTCAGGAGGAGAATGAGTTTCATGCAAAAGGGAGCTCTCTATTCCTGCTGCCTTTAATGCACAAGCTCTTTGGCGGCCTGAGAAACCAGAAGCTGGGTGTCATCTTTCACCATTACTAAATGCAACTTCCTTCATTTGCTTTGATGGGCTTCAGTCAATATTTCCTAAGCAGCAGCTAAGAATATTATGGCATCTCTTCAGCTCATGTTTGTTAGTTTCAATTTTTGCTGGCATAGTAGCTGAATATAAAACCTTATTTTCTTCACACAATAATTCAATTTCTTTCTTACTGCACTTCATGAATAAGTCAATGTATGGAATTGTATTACAGAAGCCCTACTAAATAATAAATAATGCATTTGGTCTGCCACATGATTCTGTGCTTGTCTCTTTGCCCAGTGCTCCTCTAATTCACAAAATGGGTTTTGTATCATAGTGCATGTAATTTAAGATTAGATCCTTTGCTGTACCTTTCATAAAATGCATGCCTACTCTGAACGAGATGCTTTTGCTAAGAGTTTATATAGAGCAGTATTATACAGAGCAAAAATCTTTATTTATTTTACAAAGTCTCTCTGAAGTTTTAGTTATGTTTTTTAGGTTTTTTTGGTACGAGCTAGTGAAGTTTGGAGTCAGCAAGCCCCCTGAGTCTGTCACATAGATTCTGTTTTGTAAGAACTTGCAAAGGTACTAGAGGAGCTAAGAGTTTAACTGTTCTGTGTCTGTTGTGTGCCTCATCTATATGAAATCCATTCATATTATCTGTATGCTTCAGGAGACCAAACAGCTCTGCTGCAAGGGGTCTAGGGAGAAGTTTGAGAGAAATGTTTGTGTCCCAAGTGCTGTTTGGACTATCCAGGTCCTGAGAGCTTGCAGGGGTAACTGCAGCCAAAATCAAAACCCAATAAGGGAATGATTGTTTCTCTTCAAATTCTTCCACTACATCATCTACATGTGCATTATTACGCTCAAGCTAAATAGAAAATTGACCTGAAAAAATCCATCTGGTATTGACAGTATCATGAGTGATTCTTCCGTAAAACTCACTTGCCTCTTGTTTATCTCAGTGACAAATGTTCCACCAAATCTCCTGTTTCTTCACAGCAGCATAAGCAGTGAAGGGAAATCAAGGCATTAGTAGAACATGCCAGAGATACCTATGGCAAAACTGGACTGTGAGAAAATGGTGAGCCACAAGCTTTTGGCACAAGGCCAGAAAAAAATGCAGAGGAACATCTACAGGTCCTTAAAAAGTTCTGTCTTGAATATGCCATGAAAGGGGTTAAGGTACCCTTGATAGTAGAAAATCTCCTGACCTCTGAAAAAGCAGAGGCAGGGAACACTGTGAAGGGGTGTGCACACTGTGAGTGGGAAAACCCCCAAAACTTTGCAGAAAGTGCAAGCAAACAGATAAAGTGGAAATAAAGCGTTTTCTGAGGAACTTTGAAATTGCAGAATTATCTTCAGATTTTTCAAGGTGAGAGAGATATTCAAAGTAATAAGGACTAAGAAGGAAGCACTACATGGCAGACTCTGAGCTGACCATCTTATGATCTCAGGAAAAGACACTCTAAAGACAAGGTAATATTCAAAATATAGAAGTCTACAAGAAGAATGATGATGATGAGGATTGCATTGTAGCAGAGAAAGTTAAGAATGCCATCCATAAATCAGTGAAAACAAAAGGTCCAAAGAGTGGATGGCTCTGAGCAAAATGATCCAGAGGAAGAGGAGCTGGTCTGTTCAGGAAGTTACATGTGCTGTATAATACACAGAAAGAAAAAAAAAATATTCTTAAATAAAGAATGAGGGAAGTAAATTCTGCTGTTAGTGCCTTAGAAAGGTGAGCTGCTGAGCTGCACAAGTCACCAGAGATGGCTGATCAGTGAAATCAGGGCCTTTTCCAACAGCTGTGAGCTGTTAGGTCTGCCTTAGTAAAGCACTATGTGGTTCACAAAGCACTGCTATGGAGTCGGTGGCGGCAGGTGAGGTTGGCTCCCAAAAACTTCTCAGGTGCGGTAAGATCAGGGGTCTTGGCAAACAACACAGGCTAAGCATTTGGTTCAAGGTGGTAACTGGCAGTAGATAGGATGTCTGTTATCACCTAGCACTTTCCTAGCCTTTCTGGAGAAACTCATTAATGGAATTATAATTGCAGAAAGAGTCACAGCAAGAAGATTTGTTTTGCAAACACGGAGAATAGAGGTTTGAAGAGTAAAGGCAACAGCTTCTGCAGACTGGTGAGTTGAAGTGCTGATCAGTGAGTAGAAAGCTTGGCAAAAACAGTGGCAGTGGAGAAATGAGAATTACATGGATAGTAACAAGGCAGTGCTGTGGCTGATGTGGATCATCTTTTGTGCAAAGGCAGCTTGATCACAGAGGACAGAAATTGTTTAAGGAAACCATGAGGGGCTGTGCAGTGGAGGTGCTCTTGGTTTATGCAAGGTCTCCACAGAGGGAGAGATTAACAACTTTCAACCTGTGATTTATAAGTCTCTGGTAATGCATGGACTAATGGGCACTGGAACAGGGAAGGGGTCACAGCATCAAGCCTGCCAGAGTTCAAGAAGTGTTTGGACAATGCTCTCAGGCACATGGTGTGATCCTTGGGGTGTCTTTTGCAGGGCCAGGAGTTGGGTTTGGTGATCCGGATAAGTCACTTCCAACTCATCTTATTCTGCAGTTCTATGAGTCTAAGTCTAATGCAAAACCTGTAAACAAGCAAGTTTCACTGTCAGTAACAGCATTTGTGAATAGTCTTGAGCAAACAGAGAAGAGGATTAACAAAAAAAGATAGAAAGAGTGGCATGTGCTCCAATTTAGTTCCATCTATGAATGACTGGAGCAGATCTGTTAAATTTTGCAACTCTCCCTGGACCCTGTAACAGAAGTTGCTCTAATAATATAGATCTAGTGTTTGCCTTTAATCAAAAATGTTGTTACCAAAGTTTTTAAAGAGACGGTATTTTCCAATGTACATCATCAGTACCTAACTTGGAGCTGGACTAAATAATGCCTTTATCACCCTCCAAGCCATTTCAGGCATTGGTCTTGCCTCCATCTCCTTCTCAACAGCCTGCCAGGAGGCAGAGGATCTTATCCAAGAACCATCACATCTACTGCTGACTCTGATGGAAATACAATAGCATTATCTTTAAAAGAGTGCTGAGTTGTGTGACAGGATAGCATTTGTTAAAATATTCCTCTGCCTTATTTAATTAACTTATATCTCTTAGTGTCATCGTAGTTTTAATTTTTCCATCTGCTGACCTTAGATTTATGGGCAACAGCATGGTGTCCCTGATGACAGAATTCCTCGGAATAGTTTGTGCAGTGATATCTTGTGAGGGACAAGGACACAGGGCATTGAAATCTTTTTAGTCCTCACATAAGCTGAAGTGTCTTCTGAGAGGTTCTTAAAAGCAATAAAATGTCCATAAAGCAGATTGGGAGGAGGAGCACACAATGGATGAAATGCACAGGGGAGAAGAGGTTGTGCAATAAAGACCTCAGTAAAATGCTAAGAATGAAGTGGAAGTAGCTACCTTCCTTTTAAGCTTCTCACTTCTATAACTCCCTCTTCAAGCAGAGGTGTAGTTTTGCTCCCTTTGTCCATCACCATCTACATTCAGAGCTGCTTGGTGGTTGTCTGTGCCATAACATCCCTTTCAAACGCTGATGACGCATTTCTGCTCTCATTTCCTCCTCTGCACACACACGTCGGTCACACAAGCACCCCACAGTTGTATTCTAGGGAATCCTCCGAGATAAAAATAACAGGAGCTACCCCGGGGGAAGGGATGAAGTAAATGAGTCCAAGGATTGGAGCCTGAAGATCCAAACAACAATAAGAATTTTAAAAGTGATGCTATAGGAAGTAAAGACACTTTAGAAAATGAGAAACTGAGCCTTAATTTCTGACTGTGGTTTTCAAAGCAAGAGTGCTTTCCTTCCCCCACTCTTCCCATCACATTAGCATGTATTTCCCCCAAAATAGCAAATTATGATGACTAGAGTACAGAGGGAGAGCCAAAGGATTTACTAATATATATTCTATGCATACCAGTGGCGGTGATGTCATAGAGAAAAAATGCCTGGGATTTTTTTCCCAGTTTTTATAGCAATAGCCAACAGAGGTCAGGGCATTTCTTAAAGATTTAGTGACTGTTTGGAGTTAATATCCTTCACCTTACTTATGGACCACCATTTGCTCCCATCTAACCATTAATCTGCTGGAAACACTCTGCACAACAGTCAAAATTTCCTATGGAATAGCAGCACAAATCAGTGGAAATGGTGTTTGGAGAGCTACCCTGTACCTAAAATGCATGTCCCATGCAAGAATAAGGGCAGGAAACAAAACCCTCCCAGACACAGGACTGGCCTGATTTTTGTGGGACACAACCCTGTCCTTCTGCTGGACATTCAGGGAAACAGGTTGACCTTTTCTGACCTCCTCTTACACAGTAGCCTTATCACTCAGATCCAAGTTCCAGCAGGAAACACTGCCTGACACAGCAGCACCTCAAGACATCATGGGGTAGATAAGGGGTCTTTGCTGTCACTGTTGACATTTTCTGCACCTTTTGCCCCATGCAGGTATCAGATATTACAATAACTTAGCTAAATATGTCCTCATGGATGAGTGATGTTTCTTCCTGCTTGCAGTTTGTTCAGTCAAAATTATGAACCAAATCCCTCTCTTATCCTTGAAAAGCCATAGGCAGAGAGTAAATGCAGTGTAAGGAAGATGGTCTCAGGCAAAGCACAGATGGAGTCTGACAGAGGAGAGCCATGGAAACTACATAAATATAGGCAGAATTGTTTATAAATATTTCCCTTTCTTGGGTGTGGGTGTGAGCAATTGCATTATTTGGAGACCTTTCTCTTTCATAACACTTTTTTATACCCAGCCCTGCAGTAGGTTCCTAGGGAAGTGTGGTAGTGGGCTAATGTGATTTAGCTACTGGCAGCAACCAAAACAGCCCTCCTAATGTTGCCAGCTGACTTTGTAGCCAGTCCCATTCCATCATTCAAGTGGTTGCAATTGGAGCTTTCAGCACATAATCCAAAGCTGGTGTGATGTGGAGGGTGTTAGTTTCAAATAACAGAATTCAGTATTATTGTCATTTACAGAACAGAGCATTATAAAAGGTTAAGCACAATAACTCTCGTAAAAGAGCTCTGTTTTCAGGCCAAGAGTTGTCTTTACTCCTGCAGAGGCTTTGATCCTGTAAAAGTGCATCTTTCCATCTTATGTAAACTGCCTGTCACCTTTCAAAATTATGCTGTCCACACTTGTTAATTCAGTTTTCGAAAGCTCCCAGGGGTAGAGCTGGAGGGGAGCAGACAGGGCCATCAGTTCAGAGGTCCCATAGCAAGAAAAGCTTCTCTGAGCAAACACCCAAGCAAGGCAGATGATGAGAAGGTAAAGGCATGAACCTAGAAGAGGACATCCAAGTAGAGTGAGGAGGAAGCAGCAAAGAGAATGTGATTAACCACATAGGGGCAGGGAATGAGGAAAAAACAGCCATGCTCATGAGGGAAGCTGAGCAGAAAAAAAATATGAGCAAAGAGTTAGTCTCAAAAAACCTCCCACAAAATATGTGCCCAAATGATAGAACTTCTGGTATTGCCTGAAAATGTTGAGCAATTGTTTCTTAGAATTTTGAATAAATATTTCTAAAACACAATAGTATGAGTTTGCTATTATTCTCATTATTTAAAAGGCTTTTGTTCTTCTGGACAGAATCCATATAAAATTAGCAATGTGTATTTAAATCCTTTGTTTTGGAAATTATCTTACACGTGAAAGAAACACATCTCTGGTGAGCAGTATTGCTGGAGATGGTGAGGAAGAGTAACCCTGCGTTGGTATTCCTGCTGGCACTACTCCACAGGTCCCAGCCAAGAAACTGAGATTATACAGACACAGGGTGTCAGAAAGAGTCTGCTTTGGAGACGGGCTTTTATTCTCCTTTCATTCCCTGCTTTTAAGCCTGGGAAGCAGAGCAGATGCCATAAAGGCCACACTTCCTGCATCAGGACTCGTGGCCTGGCACTGGCACCTGGAGAAGCACATATCCCAGGCTGGAGGCCAAGTGATGTGTAACACCTCCGCAGGGTTCTGTGACTTGGTGTGGGGCACCCTACTCATCCTCCTCCCACAGGGCCAGGAACCAGTGAGATCCCATGGATGTGGCTTGGGGAGATGGGGGAAAATTGCATATTGTGAGTTAGAATATGACAGAAGTAGTATTATGAAAATTTCAAGCAGCATGCTCTAACATGGCAATGTGTTCTGGGACTGTCCTAGCTGGACACTCTATCTGTGTGTCCAGCCAGCACAAGTGTCCACTCAGACTCTCCTTGGGTTTAACTGATCATTTCCTGGAATTTCACATTAGTTGCATCAGGAGGAAAAGCTTTTGACAAGCATTAAATCAAAGATAATTAAACCCTCTAAACTGGAAATTGTTTTATTTGTTTAACTGTGATGACCACAGGGCAGTTCAGTGGAAAGTCAGGAGGCATGCAGGAAACAGTCTGCTCTGCTGGCCCATGCTGCGGCCATCACTAGGCTGCAGCAAGCCCTGAGTGACCAAAACAGGGAACAGGGCTGGACACCTAAGCCATGGGGCAGGACAGTGAGCCTTGGTGCAGGGGAGAGCAGTGGGAGAAGCTGGGTGGGAGAAGAACTGAGTGCTGGTCCTCGTGTGTATTACTGGAGTACAAGTCCTTCTTCTACTGTTGCTACCTTAACCTATCAGTGCCTCTGGTTTTATTTCTGCTGTAGCACAAAAGGAAACATGGGTTTCACCAACTCATATGGTTTCTAATTTAGGTTGCAAATTAATGCATGGAACAAATAAGTGGATATTTAGGCAGGATGTGAATATATAGTTCATTAGCTACTTTGAAGTATATTCTTTATAGGTGTCCTTAGTACACAATATATATTACAGTGACTTACGCTGCTTTCCCAGGGACCATTCAAAACCCTTGTGCAGATGAGTTGGTGGGCTGCAAATTCACACTCTGGCTACTGCACACTGAGTTACTCACTGCAGACAGACCCCAACTAAAAGCATCCACACTCCTTTGCATAGATTAAGTTAATTTGCTTGAGCTTGTAGTTCCTCTATGATCAGGCATCAACTGCAGTGGGTAGCTCTAAGTGATTTCAAAATAGAAGCAGAAAAATAGCAATAACTAATTGAAATGGAATCAATTTCCATTGGTGGTCTTGGCAACGTTAGGTTTATGGTGGTGCTTGATGATCTCAAAGTTATTTTTCAACCTAAATGATTCTGTGGTTCTGCATTGGTTGTGTCACTGTAGGCGTCCTGTCAGATGAGCTTGGTCAGCTCTTGAGTGGAGACACGCAAAGGCCAAGTTCCAAGTCTTTCTTAACTCACATTCAGGACACCTGTCACATGTGAGACACAGTTCTTTCACCAATGTTTGAGCAGTATTTTGTGTTTTGGCTGGAGCAGTCTTCCATTTATATTTCCTAAACCTTTCTTGCTTCTTATGTGTCAGGGAGCTTTTGGCTCACATTGCCAGGACTTGAGGAAGTAACTGTGAAGCTGAGATAGGAGACATCTTTCTGTACAAAAATGCTGCTAGCAAGGATTTTCTTGCTATTTTCTATGAGAGACTTTTCTCTCTCACAGAAGAGGTAGCAGAGTTATCTAAACAACCAAACACCTGCAGCCTTGAAAAGTCTTTTTTATGGTACAGCAGAAAATATTTTGACAATGGATGTTTTAGGATTTTGGCCAGCCACCCCAAGGGGTGGCTGATCCTTTGTCCAATCAGACTATGAAGAAAAAAGTCTATAAAAGAGTTTGTAAAATAATTAAATAAATCAATCTTGCTGCACAATTCCTGCCTGCTGGATCTTCTCTCCTCCTCCTCCCTGCAGCTGCGGGACATGGTGATGTACCCTAGGGCCCAGGCCTGTGGTAATATTTTTCTTCAGCCTATTCCCTGTTTGGCCCAAGCTCCTGGATTTGGAGACCTTGCAGAGATAGAGAGCCAAGAAGATTCGGTGGAGACAACCAGTCCCTCTTTCCTCAAACTTATGGAGAGCCATTGCTTGGAGGCAGTGTTCAGGGAGAGTGGTTTTAGTGGGATAAGCAAGCACTCAAAGCAGTTCCCTGTACTGAACACAGAAGGAAAATAATGGTTAACTTCTTGGAATTAATCATGGTTATAAAGGCAGAGATAACTAAGTCTGTGTTTAATTAGGAGATCATATCTGCGAAAAGGGAGGTTTCATGTGTTTATATTTTCCTGCAGTGCATAAATGCCGAGACCAAATTGAACAGCTTGGTAAAAGTAAATGCTGAGGTGAAGGGGTAAAAACACACAGTATGTAATGCACATGGGCTTGTGGTAGCAGGAATTTATTTTGCCATGGAAAAAGACTGAAAGGGCTTGTGATTGATGCTGTGTAGGGCTGGGAGTGGGATTCAATGATATTTGAGGGTCCATTCCAACACAGTGATTCTGATGAGTCGAACTTGATCAGTAGCATGAATAGAAGTGTAACATAGTGAGTAATTCCTTTTCCATGTAGCCAAAAGGACTTCCCAAGTCCAAAATATATTCCATGCAGATTGAAAAATTGCTAGCAATAACTGACCAGAAAGAAAAAAAGAGTCAGAGTGTTCAGTATGTACTTACACGTATGAATTAATGATCTTTCTACTCTATATTCGTGTTGCAAACCTTGTTCTGTGGAACCTCTGCTTGAATGCACCACCCCAGCATGATTACACTGATACTGCAAAACTCCACATCAGAACTGCTTCCAGTTGTGGATGAGTTGTGCAGGTGTGGTGTCAAAAATAAGCCAGATTTCATGAGCTGCCCATCCTGTTAGGAATGTTTGATGGGTCTAACATCACCTAGTGAAGCAATTAGATGGATTCAGTGCTCCATGACAGAGGCTATGGAGAGTGCTTTCCAGAAGGAAAACATTTGGGGTAGTGCAAAGCAATAAAATTCCTGAGGGAGTGTTGATGGTATTGTCTCAGGTAGATCTCAAGGACTTGATCTTGGTCTAGGGTTTGAGGTTTGCCTTACTCCATTCCTACTTTTTTTACTACTGAGAGAGAGATACTGCCCTGGACTGTGGTGTTATTTCACAGCCCCCTGGTCAGCATACTGAGATCCTGGAGAGACTGTAGACTAGTTTCCTGACAAGTGCTAGAATCTGTATTCTTTGGGACATTTGAGAGGATGCTGAAGAAAATAATGTTAAATAAAAAAACCCATGATATTTTGCAGGGAATTAACTATGTCACCAAGTAAGTTGTTTCTAGATGTACCTTTTGTGTTTCTTTGAGCCACAGAACAAGATCAGAAATGAAAATAATATTGTAGAGCTTTCAAAAAAAGGAAGGTTTTTTTTTTTAGTTCCAGCAGTACTAAAGAAGATTGAAGAAGGAGAAACTGTAATTGTTGCCATCATTGTTTTTTAACTGAAGTCATACTGTACCTAGCAAGGCACTTAGGTAACACTGTCTAAATTGTCTTTGTACTCTGAAAAGGTCATAAGTAAATGACTTTGAAGCTTAATCAGTGGAAGTATGGACAATTTCTGAATTTCACTATAAATCCAGTTTAAATCCAGTGAGGTCAGCAGTTACTTGGGATTTACAGCAGAGTAAGTGTGTGCAGAATATGGCTCCGTGATTTTAAATGCTTAGTTTCCACTGTGCAGGTATTATACACTTGTCAGCAACTTGCAGAGAATAATTTTAAAGAAGAGACTCAGAATGCAAACTCATAAAATACTAGCTATAGGACAAAAAGTGAAAACTTTAACATTGTTTGATATACATAATATTTTCCAGTGTTTCTACAACAGTGTATAAAGCTAGTGAATGTTTCATGTAGGGATTACAGTGAATAGTTTTGTATGTAGGACATTTTAGAATAGGATGTAAGAGTACATACATGTTTTCTTTACAGTTGTGGTTATCTTCTTGATCCATTATATACTTTCATGATCTGTAGAGAAAGCCATAAATCCTTTGGAGGAACAGCAGCTCTCCACAGGAGCCTGTTCTTTTAAGTTCCTTTTGAGCTAGTCTAGATCCCTGGGTTTTCTGGCTTTGGGTTTTTTGCCAATTGGATAACAGAAAGCACTTTCACCACCTCAGATGGCACAGAAGAACTGGCAGGGCCCTTTGCTTCAGGATATAAACATGCCATCGATGATGCCAGAGAAACAAAGGCAGCAGGAGGAGATGACTTTCAGCACAAGTGGTCTGTTCCTTTTCTGAAGCAGCTGAGAATGAAATTTGATTTGAGGTGTAAAACAAATCCTGCACTTCTTCATAACTGCTTATGAGGAACACAGTAAAAGGTGAGAACTGAACATAGAATAAAAATCATAAAATCATAGAAGAGAAATCACATTTGGCTTCACAAGACTTACATGCAGGTCTACGTCAAAACTTTCACAGAAGTCTCGGGATTTAGATCCTAAGCCTGATTTTTTTCAGTACTAAGAGGAATATTGTAAAATACAGAAGAGGGTAAAGAAACCAGAACGTTACTGGGGCAATAGGCATGTAGCTCATGTAAAATAACATCCCTTTCTTGGGATTCCTGCCTGGCTTTCTCTACGTTGGGCCTATAGAGACTTACTGCTACTGAACAGACTGCAGCTCCTGCCTGTCTGCACTTCCTGCACTGGAGCTCCTTACTGATTCATGTATAAGAAATGCTCCAAACCTGGCCCTGGAAGTAAAAAATAAAATGACTGGAAGGTTTTGTTCAGTGTCCTTATTTTGAGAGGTGCTTTAGGCTATGCAAAATTCAAAGGGGTGGTTTTTCCTGTTTTCTAATGATGAACTGTTTTCTAATGATGAACTTTACAGTGTGCAAATATGGGAGATGCAAATATATGAGGTAATTTTTCCTGCAGAAGCATTATGGAACAGGCAGATAAAACAGTACAGGAGTATTTAGGAGTGTTATTTAAAGGTAAAGAGTTGAACAACACAAGTGACTGTCAAATTCATTGCCAAACATAACAGCTTTTGCGCATGCTCCAGAAAAATAATCATAGAAGTATTTTTGTGAAATCTCTTCTGTTTGTATGTTTTGCTATCTCACTACAAATAAAAAGAATGCTCTTCCTCCTGGGAGAATTTAGTGTGACAATCAGTTTTTGAGCCAGACCGCTTTGGAAGACAAGGTGCAGCTGTGCAGTCTAAGGAGGAAAGGACACTGGGGGTTTCCTAGCCCAGGAGCAGTATGACTCCCATCAAAAAGCCCACTGCTCCGAGGGTAAAGTTCGTCTGTCTTTTGGCTGCACAGCTTTCTATGCCACAGTGGCTCTGCCAGGCAGCAGGAGCAGTGCTGGGGTGCTTCCTGGCAGGCCTGTCCAGCAGATCATCGCTTGATGCACTGGCATTGAGGTTTTCCACAGCAAGATGTCCATTTTGCTTTCAAGTTCAGCAAAGGAGCAAGTGAGGAGGCATCCTGGCTCAGAGCTGACTTTACACGTGATATGGCTCTCTGCCTGCTGGCTCAGTCTGCTGCCAGGCCATCCACGTGGACATCCAGGCAGCACAGGGGGCAACTCTTCCCCTGGAAGATGAGTCTGGGAGGCAGCTGTGGGGAAACTTTGGGACCAGGGACTTTGCCAGGAGCCAGGCTTCCCAGGACCCAGTGCAGCTCAGGGGACAGGTTATCTGTTAGGACACCCGGGGATCCACCTATCTCAACTGAGAGCAAGGCCATATCCAAACTGATCCTGATTTATTTTCTTCAGCAAAAAAACATTAAAAAGTGTTATTGCACTGATGCTAGGCATCAGTAAGGGCGCTAATAATGCAAATCTAGAAATGGTGGGTTGAAAATTTATCCCTCACTTCTCTAAGATTAGTCTAGTCCTCCTACACACGTAACACTTTCTATCAGTTTCTTCATAACCTATCATTATGAATTACCCAGTGATTTGTTGATTTGGCATGTATGCAGTGATTCCTCTGGTAAAGCAAGCCAAGAGAATTCATTTTTGACAGGAAGTTTCTGAAGAACTAGAGATGGAGTGTCATTAGAGATGTATTCAGATGTATTTCCTTGTGAAATGGGCAGATACATTTTAAAAAGTCTTTATTTTACTAGGCTTAATGCTGTATTGTCAGTGCTGACATAGCTTGTGGAAATCAGTTTAAATTTCATTTAGATGTTGATAGTGACTCTTTGTTTTAATTACAAGAACATCAATCTACATAAGTATATGAAATTACTGAAAACAAAATAAAGCATAAGAGCATCAGACACTTGGGTCTCATCTGCATGTTCTGGTGGCAGGTCTGGGTATCGTGTGAAGAACATGACCAGAGCAGCTGGTTTCCATCAAATGGCATCATGATGGCATAAAGGAAGGTGCACTGGGCCCTGCTGGCTCTATCGTTTATGCTCTGCAGCTCAGCTGATGTAATTTTCTCTGATGGCTCTCTCTCCTCTCCGCAGTGTCCTGGGGAGCTGCACGGCATTGCCCATTCATGCTGCGCTTGATGGATAGCAAAGCGAACAGCAGTGCACCATCCAAAAAGGCAGCAGTGCTGGCTTGCCATTAATATTCAGGTGTATCCTTTTGGGGAGTTCTAGGGGTAAAAATCACCAAGTCTGGAATCTGTTACCTATTAGGGAGTTGTTATTTACAGGTGTGGCAATGTTGATGTAAGGCCTTGTGATACCAGAGGCTTTGTAAAATGATGCCATCTGTCCACTGGAAATCAGGTTAAGATGAAACATACATCTCTCTTTATAGACCAGTGACTATGTGTCAAGGGCAACATCTTTTGTTCACTGACCTGTAACATGATTTGTAAATGCATTTGTCTCATCTTATGTTCCTGTGTGTCCTTTGTGGGTTTTTTTAGTGTACTAGCACCCATGTAAATACACTTCATGAAGCAAACACCTTGATTAGATTTAGGCTTGTGTAAATATTTTATTTATCCTAAATTATATCTTTCAAATAACCACATTTTCTTGCTTGTGCAATATAAAAACTTGCCAAGTGCCTCACACTGCTGCTCTGGTGCCAAATTATTACAGTTTTAACTCCCCCACAGAAATATTTGTGTGCGGAATTGGTTTTGTGCATGTTTTAAAACTGCATCATGTGGTAAACACACTGTTCAGTGACTACTAGAATTTATTTAGCAAAACTGTGTGAAAAAAATGTAAATATTAAACAATTATATATCATTTAAGAGCCAAAGCTATACCTCATCCTGATTTACCAGAAAAAATTTGTCTAACAAAAAGCCCATATGTAATAATGACATAAAGGAACTAGAGGAACTTTTATTCTTTCTTAACATAAATGAAAATAACAATTTCTGAAAGTCACATCCTTGATTGCTTCTGCTTAAGTTTAGTCTTCTTTAATAACTGCAAAGTACTTTCATTAAATCCCTCCCTCTCTTTCCCTGAGTTCTCAAAACCCTGAAGGAAGCAGATTTTAGACATGTTGTTAGATCATTTTTCCACAGCCAAATAATTATCTTTTGTTATAATCTGTGAACAATTGAAATGTAGGTTCTTTTTTAATCTATGTAGCCAGGATGAAGTCAAATACAGCTGCTGTAAGTAACATTTATAATGGATGGTACTGCAAAAAGAACAACATTGAGCGTCACCTTGACTGTCTGGATATATTCCCTATTTTACGGTATGAATAAATTGAGAAAATACAGGGCATAAATGCTCAACATGTTTTTTAGACAGTATATTTCAGTCTAATTGCATTAAGAATTATATGCAAAAGATCATTACACAACACATCAGTCAGAAGAGCATCATCCTCATGGCATTGCTAAGGGCAGGGAGATTACAACTGTCTTGTACCTTGTCTAAGCTTTTTCTTTTTATTTGGCTCTGGCTTGAAAGACATACAAATTCTAGATTAGAAATCCAGTGTGTTGTAGGCTTTTGTGAGTAACCCAGGTTAGTTTTAAATTACATAGGTTCTGTGGCTTATTCTGTACATCCTCAGATTGTTACCTACAAAGCCACTCCAGGGAAAAAAGCTGTGGACCCCCGTGCATGCATCAGATCCAGGGGGAGTCCGTGGCAGGCAGAGCATGGAGCTGGCTCCAGTCCCCTTGTGGTGCCAGTCTGTGCACACAGTGGCCAGGCACACACAGTGTTTGGGATGTGACCCAGGCTGTGAATTACTTTTTAAAAGGTTGCATGGTGGGAATTGTCTTCAGCTAGAAAAGGGTTTGCTGTCTCAGCTGAGGACACTGATCCAGATAGACAGAAAAGCATACTCAGGTGACATCAGTAAGTCATATAAACCTGGTGAAATAGTAAGGGAATGCAAAGCCTTAGAGCTGTACCTGTACAAAGAGCTTGTGTTGCCTTCTGGGAATCCAGTCAGACACAGACCCATTCTCAAGGGAGGTTATAAAAAAATGGGGAACTTCTGGTTCAGATGACACTATACTTTCCACCCAGTTGACTGTGTCTTCTTGCTGCAGGCTATAAAGCTGCATCTAAATCCAAATTAGTCAGAGCAATTAGATTTTTCCTTACAACCTGAAAACATGCATCCCAATTCACTTTCCTATGTGGAAAACTGCACCTTTCCCAAATAAACCCCAGCTGGGTTGCTGGAACTCTGCTATCAGGAAGGTTTTCATTGGTATGCCCTGAAAATCTGGAGCCTGTTGTGCTCAGTGCCCATACTCTGTTTTACAGCAGGATTTTTCTTTCTTCAGACAGAGCTGGGAACACTGACATTCACCCAGCGTGTTTCCTCTGTGCTGAATTCCTCTACGTTGAATGACTAACAAGAGACCAAGGAACACTCTGAAGATATCTTTTCATTGCTAATGCTCAGATTTTCCATTCACTGCCAAGACACAGCATCCATTTCCAGCAGTAAATGTCATGGACACAATAGCTCTGCTGTCGGTGTGAAAACCTAACTTAACTAAAGGGGGAGGCATAAAAGATCAGAGCATGTCCTCTGTGTGCAAAACTGTACAGTCCAAAGTATGCTGCAAACTCCCAATTTGAAATAGATTGATTAGACAGGGTTGTGTCCTAAGGCTTCATTATCTGCCTGCATCAAATGTAACCTTTTTTTATTATTATTATTTGAATCATCTTTACATGCTGAGGCACTAAAGCTGATTATGGTCCTTACTTGGCCAAAAGAAGGCAGCATTTGTAGGAAGGTTTGCAGACTACAGACCTGGCTGCAGGGTCTCCACCTGGATGAACAGGTGTTGCATGAATGTTAAGAGATACTTCTTAGCTTGCAGAAGACAGCATTCCAGAGGCTGTGTTTAAGCAAGCAGGAGATAGTATAGGACAAAGGAAAGCAGAGCCAACAAAGTCTCAGTGAATGACAATGTGGAAAACAAATGTTGGGGATCATGTCTGAGGTCAGTCACTGAACCAGGAGCAAGATCCAAATCAAAATCTGAATCTGCCTTGTAGATTGACCTCCAATGCATAGCCTGTAAATTCATTTCAGAGTGGTGTAATTCCTCAGTGCAGAAGTGTTCCATGTGTATGAGAATGTTTCCCCAGCTTTATATAGTAAGGGACAGATAAAATCTGATTTGAAAATAATGTAGCGTGCAGTGAATAAATTATATGCTCCGGCATTTGGTGGTGTTTGTGAGATATAATTCTATTCCTAGTGCAGTGTAGGCTTAAATAGCCAAATGGTGTTTATAGGAGATGGGCTGCTGCATTCCTTTTCAGTTTGCTAATATGCACAAGTCTGCTGAAGTAAACCAGCCCTGAACCAAATAAACACATGGGACTCTCTTCATCTGTGGGATGATGTGACTAAACCATCATATCTTCAATGGAGATTTATGCATCATATCTTAAATTGTGAAAAAAAATCAATTTAAACCGATTATGCTAATTGAAACACTTTCAGTCTGTATGCCTTAGCTTACTGAGTTGAAACTTGAACTAAATCCGTAGCTGGAAAATGTTTGTGATGGACACTGTAAAATTCTGGCAAGATGGTTGAGAAGTACAGTTTGTTTTTGTAAAGACTTTAGGATCTTTGTTTTAAGTGTGTTTAAACCATAAATGCTATTAAGTGTTTGTTTTACTTCTGTTCAGCACTTTCAGGGTTGCATTAAGAAATGGGGACATCACTTTGATTTGATTATCATGGAAAATTTTATTTCATACAGTCCTCCAGGCAGAGCACAAAAACATGAGTTCTCTGTGCTGGTGAATATACTACAGAAGTGGGGCTACCATGCTGTGTAGTGCCACCACCAAGTAGTAAAGAGGTAGGGAAAATATCATCTTTTATGACTGAGTTGATGATACTAGGTCACTGGAAAAAAAAATAAAGCTAAGGCAATGGAGCAAATGTTTGTGATTCTTCCTCTTTAATGTAATTTTGACTGCTACTAATTCTAAACCCAAAGCCTTTTGGGAGACTGTGATAAAGATTTGCTCTCAGTTTTACAGTGGTTCTCTTTCTTTACAGTGACCTGAACAACCCCCCCAAAACCAATGTCTGAACTTGTGTAGCTGCAGTTCTTTCAGTTTTAGGAGGCATCACGCTTTGTTCAGAATCCTGCTTTCAGTCTCCAAAAGTTCAAATTCTGTCTGGTTAAGGAAGGTGTTGAGCCAAAGCCCTTGATCCTTTCTTCTTGGATCTTGCTAGGGTAGTAGCTCAGTGTAAAGCTTCACCCAGTTCTGCTCAAGCAGCTCCCCCCTACCCTTTTACTGAGAATCATTTTAGCTGAGATTGTTTGTGTGATCAGCTAATTAAGCCAGACAGAAGCAGGCAGAAAGCCAAGGCATGATTTTTCACTTGCAGCATCTTGGTCTTGAGAAGGAAATTGTTAACATGTGGCTGCTATCTTGCCACTTGGAAATACATAGTTCTGCTTGAACACTGTTTCACTATGGAGGGGGACAATATAAATGGAATTGCAAGACCTCCTAATGGGAACAAGGACAGATCACATAAAAGGTAACTGAAATAGCTGCTTGATTGTTTCTATTAATGCCCAGAAGGGAATATGTCCATTATTTTTTTCTTTGGCTTTCTATTTTATTTTTCATTTAACAATGATCCATATACAAGTAAGAGTAAGGACAATGCAAATTGAAGGAAGGAAATAAGTGTCTTTAAGCAATGTCATTTTGCTTTCAGACTAGTTGGGATTGTTTTTCATCTCTCTCAGAAATCCCTATGTATAGACAGTGAGCAGGGTTGGCTGCTTGGTTTGAATTTCTCTTTGTTTACTGTGACAAAAAAGACCTCAACTTGTAAGCAAGCTGCAAAGCACTGAGCAAGGATGTGTCCTGAAGGACAGGAACAGCTGGGCCTTCTGGAGGCTCTGCAGTCTGCTGGGTTGTGTGGTCTCCAGGCCAATTACGCTTACAGTCCTATGTATGTGAGTGATCTGCAGATCCAATTTTATAAATTATTCCAAAGAGGAATTAGTATAACGTTACTCTCCAAGCTTCCCTCCTACCCTCTCCGAGATGAAGAAATTTTCTCTCCAAATCCTCAGGTTTTCAGAGCTTTCTTCTCATCCTTTTTCTCTTTTTCTCCTTTTCTCCTTTCTTTTTACGGAGTGCCCAGATTTCATGAAAGCAAGCAAGAAAAGACTTATCAATCTACTTATTTTTCTCCCTAAAACTTTTGCATCAAAGAAAGTTGGAACAGTTTCTGAACTGAAGAGTTTTTGAAGAGAACATGAAAACTCTAAAACCTGATACTGTCACATTCCTACTACTTCATGGTACATGTATATGTTTCTGTGTAGCACCCAGAACATTATACTTGACTGTAGCTATTTAGTGAGAACTGACAGAATGCTTCATGCTGTTCAAGAGGCAAACAAAAATTCAGACCTCCTACCAGGAGCCTGTTTCTTATTTCTGAAAAACTAACTGTGCCTCAATTTTGGTCTGGAAGTTAATGTTATTTCACAATTGTCTTCTTAATTTCCATCATTCCTATTCTGCACATGTGGAAAATCACCTTCTTAACTATATCTCCCATTACTCCCTTCATTACCATCTGCTAAGGTTCCAAAATCTGTTATGAGCTTGCTGCTAATTTCAACTCCCCTTTTTTTTTCCTTTTGGGAAAAAAAAACAAAACCAAAACCAAGCACAAATTACCCCCCCCACCACCCCCTAAATAACCCCAAAAAACAACCCAAACAAAAAAACCAGCCCATCTGTATAGCTGCTGAACAACTTACCAGCAGTACAAAAGAACTCCTTTCAGAGACCCAAGCCAATACTTCTGCTTAGGTCAGCCAAGAGGAATTGTCTTTTCTTAGGTACATCCTATACCAGTCTCTTCTTTCCAAGGGAAAACAGTTTTCACTAGGCAAGCTGATTCTCTGCCAAGCCAGAAAAACCTGTGCTGTTTGAAAAACTAAAGCTGTCCTTAATAAAAATCTTCTGTCTAATATAACCATTCTTTCTCTACTAGCCATCTGGGTAGTATTAAAAGGTTCAGACAATAGTATGTAATTGCATTAAGAAAACACTAATTTTCTAAAAAGTGCATTCATTTTTAATTTAATCTATTCTTTGAGACTTTCTAACAGCCATGCACAGCATAGAGGTAACTGAACTGCTTGGATTCTCCCTGTTTATTTTTAAAGGAATTGAAACTGGTTAATAATAGTGACAGCACTGTTGCAACAAAATCAATTTTAATCAAAACCTCAGTTCATTGAGCTATGAATAAACAAATCTATGGGTGGCAAGCACATTTAGCACTGTCTAACAAGGAAACATTAAAACTGGAGAGCCCTGGACTCCCTCCCCAACTCCATAGTGAGCTGCTGTGTGCTCAGTTTTCCTCATCTTTGAAATGGCCACAACAGGACTCACTCCCAGGAGTTTGGAAACACTGTCTGAAAGTGCAAGGCAGAATAAGAGTGAGAGATTTTGAGGAGAGGCTATATACCATGAAGGCCTGAAGGAACAGATATTTTACACCATCTCTTTGAAAGCCTCAACACACACCCACACACGGATTGTCGTGAATAACTGATGATGTGCTTGCCAGCTATTCTGCAGATACAAGCAAGCCAGTAAATGAGTTGCCTACTCATTTGCAGTAGTTGAGCAGGGCTAAAGCTGTTGGCAGTGCCTGCATCAAAGCTGAAATATGATGAAAGGATTTGTGTTGTGTGTCCTGAACAGGGGCAGGACTGCATCATGCTCATTTGCTGTCCAGCAAATGCTACTTCCTGACACCATGACATGCTCTCAGGGGCAGATCTCCCTCTTTGCTGTGCCGAACAGTAAGTCCAGCCAAGTCTGCCACTCTTCTGTTTAATCTGTAACAGTGTGACCAACTGTCAAATCTCAGGAAATTCTATGGAGCTAGCTTTGTATTTAAAAATAGAGCTGATAAGGGTGTGGGTGGGGAAAGAGCACATTCAGAAATCTGGCTTTTTGTTCTTTGTGAGAACTCTCTCTCTCTCCCTGACAGATTTTGCAAAGAGCTTACCATATGGGAGATGAGGGCTTGGGAAAACCTTACCCTGATCCTTCAAAACTGTCCTCTGCTGGGATGGTAAACTGTATGATTTAAGTTGTACAACTAACTGGATATTCTGTTCTATGGTCCTAATGTGCTTATTCATCCTTCATACAATCATTAGAGTCATTACTGAGGTCCAGTCAGTCAAATTTATAGGACAAGAGGTGATGGCTTTAAACTGACAGAGGGTAGCTTTAGATTAGATATTAGGAAGTGGTGGGTGCCCCATCCCTGTCAGTGTTTGAGGCCAGGTTGGACAGGGCTTTCAGCAACACAGTCTAGTGCAAAGTGTCCCTCCCCATGGCAGGAGGGTTGGAACCAGGTGATCTTTAAGATCCTTTCCAACCCAAACCATTCTGTGATTCTATGGTTCTATGAAATTACTTTTCAAGCCTTTGCAACTGGCTTTGCAAACCCTGCGTATGTATCAAGCAGAGCTTCCCCACAGACACAAGGACCTCGAGCCCTTGTTCTCTCCAACACTGAACTAGTAACTCTTGTATCTGCCCCTTTTTCCTGGTAAATCCAACCACAGAACTTCTAAGTCCATACTGTGCTGTTCTGTATGGAATCACCACCAGGAAGGGAGGATCTGTAGTATGCAGCAGCCTGAGCCTATGCTGTGGAAATGTTTGATGTGGCTGAGTTTCAGGGGCTGTAAAACCCTATATTGCAGTCACTGTTTGGGACAGCAAAAAGAATTTCTGTGAGAAATCCTTGCAGCTGGAGATATGGTTGATCAGGTCTCTACAAAAACCATCCATCTTGGTGACAGTTCACTTGTATTTTAAATAAATGAGTGTTTAGCAAAGAGTCTTTTACCATATGGTCCAGTTTGAGTATCTATATATACTTCATGTAAAATTATATTTGAAAGTCATATGAAAAATTATGCTAAAAAAAACAATGAGGGAAAATAAGGGACTCCATTAGATAAGGAAACAATTCACAGCCTCTCAAACTAGATATCTGGATCTGCTTATACAACTTGGCTCACTTGCTAGCTCAATGGAAGTTACTGTATTTACTAACTTATCTGCTCTTTTTAAAGAAGGAACTAATCTTCCAACATTTTCTTTTCCTCTCTGTTCATAAAAATTTGAACTTGCAATTCTGTTCTGGTTTGTTCATGATGGTGAGCTCCAAGAGGGTTTCAGTATATTTTTGTTCTTTGTAATTTTTACATTGGGAGCATGTACCTGATGGAAACAAAATGTTGATGATTCATCCACATTTTAGAACTTCTTTGTGCTTCAGAACTGATGTGTATATTTTTCAGGGTGAAATTTTGTTCTGAACATTCAATGTGCCTCATAATGGCATTTTTTTCTGGTGATTTTTTAATGCTTTTGTAGAGGCAGTTTCAGCAATTAAAGCATGACACAGCAAATGCTAAATATAGATTTGAGTGGAATAGTTGGTAGTTTCTGTTTTACACAGCTTGGTTTTCTTATCTCTGTGCAAGGGAGACTGGTTTACTTAAATTGGAATGTATAAGCTCAAAGATATATAGCACTGAGTACATATGGTTATGTTGTAGAGCCTTTAGCGTTTGCAACGTACTTCTAGGGCTTTAGATATTTCAGTTTACTCTAGAGGTCTGTTAGAGTCAGCTTTCAGAGGTTATGTGTTCCTGCCTACCAGGAACATCTGAAAGCAGTAACATAAAAATGCAGAAAATGTGTTTTGGGAAGATGTGATTCAATTTATCATTTTTTAAATTAGCACTTGAGTTCTACCTTAATACAATGCAAAATGCATGGTTTTCTTTTTTTTTAATCCAAATTTTAAAAGTTTATCATTGCTGCAATTATCTTCAAACATGGAAGTGAAAGACAAGTAGTATTTGCATGTATTTCAAGATACTTCATGGTAGCTGTCTTCTTATGATTTCTTGTTTTTCTTGTTCTGTTAACTGCAGAGACTGTGCTAAGTAAAGATCTTGTTACGGTGACTCCTGGGGATGTGTTCCAGCAGGGCCAACACCACGAAAGGCTCAGTTAACATATTGTCAGTAGTGTCATTGAGCAAGGACTTCCATGAATGAACTGGTTTCATGGAGCATTTGCTGGGGTAGTGTGCAGATGGGAGTCATGTGTATGACTGCCTCTTGCACTTTCTTATTGCATTTTTGTTGCTCTCTGTTTTGGCTTCCTGACTGCTTGTCATCTCCTGTTTCAGAATATTTATTTTTTGTAATTTTCACATCGGAAGCATGTGCATAATGGTGTTTTGGAAGGATGCAGCCAGATCCAGATTTTTAGTTAAGCTATTTATCTCTTCCTATTAATGCATTTTGTTTGGGTCTTTCAAGCTTCTTACTTTGTGAACAGATGGCAATTACTTTTCCTTCAGAAGCCCTGGAGACAATCCCATGTTCTGGGTTGACCTTCTGATGCTTGGCTCAGAAGATAGTAACACCAAGAACTAAATGGTCAAAATATAGAGCATATTTGTGTCATACTCTCCTGCATTAACCAGAAAATTGCAACTGTGATTCTTCAGTTTCATTTTAATTCATTTAACCAGATATTCTTACTCACAATATTAGAACGGTACAGCAATGCACCACATGATGTGCACTTCTTAAACCATGGGATTCCTAAATGAGTGGGACTGTCCCCAAGAAATCAAGCAGCAATACTTAAACCTCTATGCTTCTTTTACTCATATATACTGAAAGTTACATACTCACTTAGGAGCTTGATTTTTTCTTGTTTTCTAAGTGACCAAAGATCAGGTTACATGTTTACGCCTCCCAGATCCATTTGGTCACTCAAGTAATGTGTTAAAAGTAGAATGATCTTACAGCCAAGCCAGAGCCGCAAAGTTACTTTTAATAAGCACTCTTGTCCGTGTTAATTTTAAGTCAAAAGCAAAACAGTCTAAGGATACTGTGGTGGTTTGTATGTATATCATATACTAACCCTGAGGTCCCATAAGACAAATCTGACAGGCACTGTGGTCAGTACAAACCAGTACAGCCCAATTTGTGCATTTCAGTCATTTTCTACCTTCTTGGGTAAAAAGGGTTTATCTAAAAATGTGTGTTCTATACGTTTATTAGTTTACTGTGAGAAGGATACAAAGGACAAGACATAAGCAAATTATGCTTTACAGCACCAGGCATACCAAAACCAGAGTGTTTTCTAAGGCTGCCTGTCCTGCACACTGGGCAGTTCCCAGCAGTGCCATGGCTGATGGCTGCTGGTCCTTCAGCGTTGTACAGCGAGCAGGCTGGTTCTGAGACATCTGCAGGGGTTGTGCTGGGTGGTATGAAAGTGCCCAATTAAACTGGATTTTATTCTACCAGCATAGAATACCTTGTCATTTTAGTTGTGGAATTCTCACTGCTGAGAGAAAAAAATAGTATTATAGTAGTGACACATTATTCTAGCATATAGTATGTAAGGAATTATTGTAGAATTCATGTCAGTGATATTTGTAGAATAAAAGTCAACGGAGAAAAAATGGAGTAGGGAGATTCATTAAGTTATAGTATTTATAGTTACAGCATGAAATAAATTTTTCCATCCAACTTTTACGTATGGGCATATGACAGTACTGAGCTGACTAAACTAAGCACTGGCATAACTCCATTGACTTTACTGAAATTTCATCCCTTTGCAGCAATATTGGGTTTGGCTCAAACACAAGAGACCACATAATTTTCTGACTGGTAATGTTCATAGGTTGTATTTCTGACTTGGAATAAACAAACAACATATTTCAGGCTATAAGCAGATAATGATGGCCACTAGGAAGAAATTTCCATTTTCAAGTATTCATACAATGTTGCACTGCTGGCTGGTTGTGCTGTAGTGTGCTTGGCCTTCCTGTAACAGTTACTTGTAATTTAAAATTCTGATTTATTGCAAAGTTTTATAATTCATCAGGGATGCTTGTTGCAAAAGGAAAACAGGACTTACTCCTTTCAACACTGAGGTGGAAAAAGGCCACCCAAAAACCAGAACCCGAACTACATGGTCTGATCCTTTGTTTCACTGACTACATACAAGGGGGTGCTTTTTGATTAACCTTTAAAGCAGGTAGGTTTAAACAGGTCAGGCTAAATGCTGTTTTAGTGCTTCTAATACAGCAGTTACTTCACATTTGAGGTGGAGTTAAACATACATAAAGAAGCTTTGAAAACCCTGCAAATTATTGTGCAGTGATATCATTCAGTTTTGGATGCATTATCCTTGTGCACTCGTTTGTCTGTGTGTAACACGGAGTCAAACAAGTCTGCCTTGAAGTAAAATGCCAGCTATAAAAACTTGAACATTGTCCGTGGCAGTTGGATCAAAAACCTGAACTGCAGCACTGCTGAGGCCTCCTGGGCTTTAGTGTTTTAGCACAGAGAAGCAAATACAAAAAAGTATCGATGCTCCTAAAATCAGACAGGGTGTTCACAGAAAGTGAAGGTCACTCAAGTGGGCTCAAGAACAAGAGAACTGGAGATTCTGGGAAAAAGTCGTGCAACGGAGTAGGAGAAACAATTTTTAAAAAATATTTTTTGTGAAAGCATAATGTCTTGAGAAGAAGCTGGATATGTTAGTGAGTCCGGGTGGGGACAGGGGAAGAGGCTCTCTTCACTAGCTGCTCTGGTACAGGCACTTAAACTTTATAGGAACCAACCTTGGAAGCCTGGGAAAAAACCTGCCTCTGGCCTGTAGGTTTTTACATATTCTCTCCATCTCCTCCCAAACCATTTATATTTCCTCTTCTTCTCTACTGCTTTTGGGAAGGGGAGAGGATGGAGAAAAGGGAAGATAGAATAGCAGAACTCAAAAAATTTTGCCTTGAGAAAAATGTACCTGGGAAATTCCTGTTTATCTTCATAAGTTACTGGTTAGGCACCACTGGATGCCACTCCTACATATGTTCTTCCTGCACTATCTGAGTTGATAACACAAAGTTGATTTAATTCTCTGTGACTTATTTTAAGTTAATATGACACACACACAGAGAAAAAAAGGTGAAAAATTCCTGACTCCAAAGGGTCTTTTAGCAACGATACAAATAATTTCTCAGGTGAAAATCTGACTCTGAAAGCTGGAATAATAAGAAGAATCTGCTATTTCAGGATGTTGGTAAGAACCATATCTATGGTTTATTAGCTATGTTTATAGGTATGGTAACAACGAGCCATTTGGTTTGACTCTCTCCCATGGTGTAAGCTGTTAGTGAAAGCGCAGTGCAAAGCAGATTCAAATTAGTATCAACTTGTGCTCCCCTGTGCAACGTGCTCTCCCATTCACTTGTAGAAAAAGCAAAAATAAGAACATTGTATACACCGTGTTATTTCACGATGCCTACTTCACAGGTATTAGGTGACACAATTTATTGTTGATGCTGTGCAGTGCACTCCATGTACTTTGAGGAAAACATTTCAGTCTTTTGTAGGCCAGCATGCCCCTACCAGCAGGTGTGCAGTTCCATAGGTGAGATAATCTGTTCTTAATTATAGTGACAGCCAATAGAATCTAACATCTTGCTTTGTAACATACATAGTTATTTTTTTGGAAAACAGGAGGAATTGCTCTAAGGCTCCTTAAAGGCTGCTAAGACTTTGTTAGGACGCAGTGTTCAACCGAAAAAGTTGTGGGTGGAGGGAAAGAATTGCTGTACTTAGTGAAGCAACTCAATAACTGAAAATCTGTGATTTTAATTTCAAAGTAATTTACAATGTAGATGTGCTTGCAGAAATACCGCTGTTGTTTTTTGATAGAATGCACACATGCTTGACGTCTTAATTCGATAGGGGAAATGGTCTGCATTCTCTTAGAACCACGTTTAGGTATTAGCATTTGGGATTTTTTAGTAATATTTTAATTTTATTAAATGTGAAAGCAAGTGTGTAGAAGAAGCATTTAATTTATTTCTGGCTTTAATCATAGGAAAATGCTGTTTTCACAGGTTGTGCTTCAGCTTAATTCCACTTCGAGCATTATGTTTTCACAGAGGGGGGAAAAAAAGGATGGGATTTCTGAACCTGGAGACAGATCACAAACCCTTGGATAAGACATGCTCCAATTGACCTTAATGAGACAGCATCTGCCAAGTACCAGTGCTTAAGCTGTTACTTTCTATTGTCACTTTCCTTTGTTCATTCTGCCAAGAAGGTGGAGTTTGTGTCAGAAAAAAAGAGGTGGGGAGAAGCCTTTTCAGAGTCTAAGAAATTGAGTCCATTCATAGTCTGGAGCATCACATTTCATAATAATTACCTGGGGATGCAGGCTGTTTCCACTTACAGTTTCATTCACATGTAAGGTTACATGAGTTTTCCTTCATACCAAACTGCTGTTTTCCATGAGTATCAGCAGTGAGGCAGCACTGGAACACAGATTGTCACGCTCCTAATTCTTATCAACCCAAGAGATGTAAGAGGTGACAAGTTTAGCAATTGAACTCCATGGTCTTAGAGGTCTTTTCCAACCTTAATGACTCCATGTTTCTACGTTCATGCAAGTCACGTTAGTGTAGGTGCGCTCCCTTGGGCACAGAGGGACAAAGGCATGAGAAGTGGACCAGAGCCACTACTGCCCACCCCTCCACACGGTTGGGCCTCGCAGGTGGGACAACAGAGAGTTGTTAAGAAGAGTGACTTGGGATGTCTTCAGGGCCCACTGCATTTCCAAGCTGAGATCCAAATGAAAATAGGGGATTGCTTCAGCAACATTTAATTGCACAAGCTCTTTTTTTTTTTTTTTTTTTTTTTTTCAGGAGGTCCAGACCAGTGATCACACTTTTTCAAGAGATTTTTGAAAGTCTAAAACAAATACTGCTCCAGGTCTAGAACTGTATACAGAAGCAGACTGCAGATGTAAAACATTGCTGGATAGAGAATAAAGCATTAACCAGCTAACATTTATTTATAGAGTAAAACTACTGGCTTCAGTTTGGCCTGGTTTCCAGACGGATACACTGTGGTCATTTGTAGTGAAAAAGCTTTACTAATTACATTTAGTTTCTATAAAAATAACTTAAAATCCAATCATAACAATGAAAGTGTCTCAGGTTTTGTTATCTGACTGCTTAAACTTAAGCACAGTTATTTTTTTCTTTCTGCTCTGAGCAGTAGCACTGTCAAAGCACAGATGTCCCAGTGGGGACACCTTGGAAGACACAGCCCTGCTCAGAGGGGATTCAGCCAGACTACCTGGTTGTGTTCTACCACCCTCATCTTGGCCTTTTTATATTTTCTTTTTTTTTTCTTCTGTAGTATTGTTCATGGCTAGACAGGAGATACATAGGAAACTGTAAAGCTTCCATGGACAGCAATACAAATTACATAAAACCACTGCAGTGACATTTATTAGAAGATAGAAGAACAGTTACCACACCTTTTCCAGGCATGCAGCTTTCTGCAGCCATGATACGCCTCTGGATTCTTGCAGCTGCATTTCAGGACAGCACCACAAACTCCAAAGCGTAGCAGTCATGAGGTAATTTTTCTTCTCGCCTGCAGCTAGATACCTTCCCCTTCTTAATATTCAGCTTCCTTACAGCTCACTGCATCCTCCTGCAAATATGCTAAGTACTCACTCTAATCCAACAAAATAGCATGCTACAAATGTTACATGCAGTCAAGTCCTTTAAAGAGGTCTTGAACTAAGCTGTTTTTGTGTTTCATTGTCTTCAATGTTTTGCAAGACACTTTAGCTTTTATGCTTCCTTCTAAAATTCATGTTTATCTACCATGCATCTGTCTCACAAATATTCTTCAGTATGGATGTTGGCTTCAGGGTTGAAGGCTGGACGCTTTCACTGAGGTGTTGTCAACAATAATTTAGTTCCTGCTTTGGTGTTCTACTGTAAAGCAGTACTTGTGGCTTCTTGAAAATGCTTCTGACCTTTTACCATTCAAGGACTTCTAGCAACAGTCTGAAGGTTTTGACAAGATCTCCTGCAGTTTTACTATTTGGGATTTTTATTCAGTATTTGGTAACATTTGAAGTCTGTGTTTCTACAACTCTACCTACAGAACACCCACTGACAGTTACACTCTGAAGTTAAACAAGCTGGTGAGGAATGCATCATGTCAGGTCTTCGGTGAGTGCGCAAGGGCTTTACACAGATAAGAAAGAGGATGAAATAACAACATGCAGCATTACTATATGCTTTGCCAGTACTTCTGAGGCCTCATTTTGACTGAGTACATTATGAATACCAAGCTAGGCATAAATAAAACATGACTTGTGCTGAAATAAAACATGTAACTTTCCAAATAGATAAAAGCTATTCTGTGATCATCAGCTACTAATTAAAAATGCATTGGGTCAGCAGGAAATGTTTGAACACAATTTTATTTATTGATTGCAAATGTCTCCACACAAACACAGAACTGATCCTGTTTCACCTCACCTCCCTAAACTATAATGTCCATCATAATCTACAATGCTGTCTGAAGCATTGCTTGTCTTCTTTTGGTGGGTGTGTGTTTTGTAATCTTGGTATGGCTATGCTGAAGTTAGAAGCTATCCACATGTTTTCTCCTTCTCTTTTCGTCTGATGACATGGATTGCTGATTGAGTCAGGGTACACTAGTTCAGAAAGTAGTTTATAATGGGGACCGCTGGGCTGCAGTTGCAAGCAACAGTAACAGTAAGGCTACTATTGCAGAATTATCTTTTGAAGTATTTGGAGCAGACTCAAAGCAGCGTGGAGAAGGGATGCGCCTCTCACTGGGTTTGAATTATTGCTGACAGGAGCATTTTGTTCCCCGTCCTGTGGCTTAAACTTTATGATGCTACTGTGGATCTTTTGGTGGAACTGATCGTTCAAATGGATGTTACGATTCTTCTTTATTTCCACATCGTCTTCTTACTAAAACAAAAATAAGTAGAGGTAAATTGTGATTTTATTATGAACTCTACTTACTAAAGTCTGCGCATACTGGCCTTGGGTATTTCCAATGCCGCAACGCTGAAGTCAGGCGTTTCACTTTCCTTGACCGATTACCTTTACACCTTTACATAGCTAAGTGCTGTCAGTTCAGTGCTTTCCCCGGGGACGGGCACACGCCGCTGCCCACCAGCCCCTTCCCCGAGCCCAGGGCGAGCAGGCGGCGAATAAGTGACCTAACCCGAGTCCACAAACACCTCCGCAGCCCGGCGGGGCCTGGGATGGGCCGGCCCGTGCGGACTCGCCCCCCGCCGCAGCCCCTCGCTGCAGCTCGCCCCGTGGGCCGGGTTATGTAAGCAGTTCGTCCCCGAGCAGCAGCCGCCGCATCTGCGGCGCTCCCGCCCCTGTCCCCGCCCCGCTGCCAGCGCCGGAGAGGCAGGAGGCGGCGGCGGCAGCGCAATAGAGCAAGTTTTGTCTCCGGCGAGGGGGCGGCCAGGTCCCACCGCGCTCGGCAGCGCCGGCAGCATGGCCGCGGTGCCCCTGGGGCGGGCAGCAGCCCCCGCCGCGGCGGCAGCGCCCCGCTGAGCTCCCCGGGCAGCGGCAGCCGGAGCGGCCGCCTCCGCCGCCCATCCGGGCCGCTCTCCTGCCCGCCGGAGAGCGGCGGTCCCCGGCCCGGCCCGGCGCGGCACCATGTGGGGCGGGCTGCACCCCCAGCCCGGCTTGCGCGGCTACAAGGCGGGTAAGGAGCGCTAAGGAGGGAAGGGGCTGGGGCGGGGGGGAGGCACAGGGGCCCGCGCCGCTTCCCCTCCCCCGGCCCGGCCCGGCTCCCTCCCGGGTCCCCAGGGGAACGCCGGAGGAAGCGGCTGTGTCCCCCCCGCGCGCGGGAAGCGGCGCGGCCCCTTCCCCACGCCCGGCGCCCGGAGGAGGACGTGGCGCCCGGAGGGGGCGCGGGGGCCGGCCCGGTGCCGCTGGCGCCGAATCGGCCCCAGCCGGGGGCTCAGCGTTTCCTTAGCTGGACCTTGCAGCGGATGACAAAAGCTGAGCTTAACCTACATAATCTGTTTCTAGGTTTTGGGCTTTCTCTTCCGTTCCCGATTTATGTTAGCACACCACCCTTAAGCAGAGGCTGCAAGCGTGCTGCTCTTGATGCTTTTCCGTTTTAAATTTAGACCGCAACAAATGGGTCGAGTCCTGGTTTTGTTTTTTTTTTTCTCCACGACTTTTCTGCCTGTGGATTAATTAGAACCTAGTTCCTGCAGGCTGGCAGGGATGCGTTGAAATGTTAATGCTTGGAGTTAGGTTGTTCCACGGGAAACACCTCTGTGCAAGCGATGGGCTGACTTCCCCTGTCAAGGCTGTCAAAGTGGCAGAGGAAAACTGGTGAATTGGCTGCAGAGCCGTGTGAGCATTGCTTTTGGGCAGGTAAGGCAAGGTACCGGCTCTTTAGGAGCCCCTTTTCAAATCCTTTTCAGGATTTGAAAATACTACCGACTGTATCACCTGTCTTGCTCTGGCAGGGCTTCTGCAAATATTTTGTCATGTTTTGATTTATTGAAGCAATTGATCACAAGTGGAGGTCTGTGGTTTGGCTCTGCCATTGCAAGTGCAAAGTAGTGCTGTTGGAGTAATTTTTCTCGCTTAGAAATTTGGATTTATGTTTTAATTTTGGGTTCGCAAAAGATGACTGTATAATATGTATACAGTTAGCTGACATATTTAAATGGCGAGATTGTTTTGCTTTCGACTGACAGGGTTTTTCTTGCAAATACAAGAGCTGCTAAGACATTCTCAGCAGCTGCCTGAATCTCTACAAGTAGGCTAATGTTCATCCCTATAAGGTGAAAGAAGACATTGTTCTTTTTTTTCTGTACTGTGATTAAGTTATGAATTTCTATGTATAACACGTTTGCCTTTTTGAAGCATTTTTAAAAATTATGTAGTGTTTCCTGCAAAAGAATGGAGTTACATTATCTTTGTGCTACAGCTCGCAAAGATAGTGGGTATTCTGAACAATAGGTGTGGAGATTTCAGTTAATTTGATGGAAACTGCAGGAATTTAGGGTATTTCGGTTCTTGATTATTTGTGTTTGGGACAGGAATATTAAAAGGTTACATCACCATGTACTCTGAAACTATCTTCAGACTGTTCAAATGTTGTTGGTGTTCATTTTTCACTTGTTTCAGAAAACTTTAGATTGTGACATTTGATACATTGCTTTTTCCCTTTTGTTTGGGATCAAATAAAGTGTCTTAGTACTGTGTTGAATTTATCAGCAAGTCTGATCAGCGGGTGTGAATTATTGGATTAATGTTTTGCTTTGCTTGTTTGTCAAAATTGTCTTTACGACTCGAGAACACATTTTGTGTATTGCTTCTAGTTCCTCCGCCCATCCCTTCTTCTCTTTTGAACTTTTATTAACCCTGAGTGTTTAAGTGTATGTTTCTCTGTCAGCAGTAGAAGTATAAAGTAGCAAAACTGGTATAAAAAAGATCTAATTTGAGATAAGATAAACTAGCAGAAAGTGGTGGTTAATTAGAAAGCAAGTAGATAGAGGTTTAACCTTGAGAGATGATGTGTACATTATAATTTCCAACACAGGAGTGCCCTCCTTCATCTGTCCTACTGGGAAACAGTTGAGAAGCTGTTTTGTGAGGTTTGTAATCTATCTGAAGATGTGGAAATTAATTAGCTCCATGCAGGTATTTTATTGAAGGAATGACAGCTACTAAGATCCTGTGTTATTGTTACTGCCATGTTAGATTTTTTTTTTAAGGAAGCTGTTAGTGGGAAAAGTATTTTGTAGTACAACAGTAGTGTCCTACTAGGAAGCAGGAGTTTAAGCACTTATTTCTTAAGTTGAAGGAACCTTTCTTCTGTCAAGATATGTTTAATACTTTAATGGCAGCTGCGTGCTGTAGATTCTGATTGGTGTGGGAGCATAATAGTTAATGACTTGATAATTCTTGGTAAACTGTATTTTTTACACTGAAAAGCCTTCTATTTTGCTAGTTGTAATTTAGTTATCTGTGGATATGGGTATTTAGAAGTCTTACTTTTGAAAATAATTGAAAATCATACGGTTGAAAATCATACAATTCCATTACAAAGCTAGGTGCTTACTGAGTTATTCTATTTACCAAGTGGAATTACCAGTTTTTTAGTAATAGATGCAATTTAATTCTGGTTATCTTAAAATGTAACAGGCAAGGACACTGCTGGAGCATATTTAATTTGTGACCTTCAGTTTTATTCTTTCTTCTCACTTCCAAATGGTACTTGCTTTTTGGTTCAATAGGACTGCCTTCTCTGAAGAGAATTTTGCTGTCTTGTTTGCATCCCACTGAGATTTTTTTTTTAGAGAGGTCCTTCTTGTTTAATCAGTAAATTTAATTAACAAAGTTTGCTGCCCATGCAAAATAATTTCAGCTCCTTACAGTCCCAGTGCCTGTCCTGAAAAATTAAAGTGCTGTTTATGAAATGTATATGATTGACTTAAGTCTTTCAGTCTTCTTGTACACGTGACTGTTTATGAAACCCTTGCAACATAGTTTGTACCTCTATAAAGACAGCAGTTACCCATGTGCTGTAGGAATTTAACTGCAGTGAAGGGCATACAACATTTTAATCCCTTTGCTTATTTATCTAGACCAGCCTTTGAAACGCACACTTAGTTAATAACTCTTTCAAGACTATGAAAGTGTTCATCTAGATGTGTTGTTCCTCTGAGGCATGCAGTCAGGCCGTGTGTGTCCAACAGATGCCTGTGGAAAGTGAAAGAAACACTCTTTAAAATGAAATAACACATATTTATTACTTTTAGTAAGCTGTGCCACCTCTAGTCAAGTTTCTTTCCACTGTCCAGTATCGCTTATTGGTAGTGTTGGACATCAGAAGGATGTGGTCTTTTCCAACCTTAATGACTCTACTAAAAATAGTAGCCTGCACCCCTCTGCTCCTGGAGCCCTGGCAATGTGATTTGCCCTACATTCTTGTACTTGAGCCTCACTGGCAGCATGACACACATGGGTCTGAAAGATTGTTTAATGATGTCACAAAGTGTAAGCAGCAATAAGGTCCCAACACCTTCTAAGGCCCGTGGGGCACTGCCTTCTTGGGGTACCCATGGGCTTCACAGGCAGCTTCCTAATCCAGCTGGGGTGGGGAGAATGGGGCTGATGACACTCATTTTCATCCTTTGAGGTGGAGGAAGAGACAGAAATCCGGTGGTTTTGTTTCTGTAACAAGTTTTCTTGGTCTGCTAATGGAGATCTGCAGCCAGGGATGTTACAGCTCTCAAAGTATCTTGAAAAGGCAGGTTTATCTTTACAGACTAGGCAAGGCAATAAATGGTGAGTTAGTCGAAGCATACATTTCAAATTGGTTACCAGTTATAAGTGTATAAATGTGTTTGTATGTGGTGCATTATAAAGATTGTTCACCCAAACTTAAAAATGTAATGTTCCAGCTGCAAGACTGGCTGCTAGAATGGCCTCTGCTGTCTTTCACAGATCACTATGAGGTCAAATGACATTCTGTGTTTGAGTGATGGTGAACAGGAGCTACTTACTTCCCTTCAAAAACAATGCCTTTTTTTTCCCCCTCCCTCCAGGTAACTCACTTTTATGGATAGAGCATCCACTCTTTTAATGTGTGCAGAACACTTAAGTCTTAACTGCTTGGCAAGAGAAGAATGATAGATGTGAGGGTGTATTGTAGTATTGGGTTTGGAGGTTAGCAGTTGTTCTGATCTCCTGTATGTTACACTTTAACTGACTGACTATAAACTTGTGGTTGCAGTAATTCTGTGCTTTTAAATTTTTAATTAAAGGAAGTAGTTATTACTTGAATAATTTTGAGAAGAATGCATTTGTTTTAAGGGGTTTTACAGAATAAGTATATAGTAAAAAGCAGCCTGAGACATTCCATCTGCCCTAGGGGGAGGTGGTGAGGGAAGTGCTAGTAGGAAAATAGCGCCTGTAGATTCTCCAAATAATATCTAGAAGTTATGTCAATCAAATACTGATTCTTACAGTGCAAAATTATTTATGCTAAGATTTTTGCCAGGTATTTAATACCTGTTAAAGAACCTATGTGTTTCATGCTTGGTGGTAAGAATACCTGAAAGCCTCCCAAATTGCATGACTTGAGGTTGTAGCCAGAGGTGATGATCTACCATTGTTGAAAGCAAAGCTTGTTTGTTGTAGACAAGTTAGTTAAGGGGAAGAGGCATAGTACTATACTTGTTCAATATCAACTGCTCTGTCTTCTGTACTCTTTGGATGCTTATTTTTATCATACGACTTGCCTGTGGTTTAATAGTAAGAGTTAAACTAATTGTCATTTCCTGTGCTGGTGGTTCTTTGGCTGAAAAAGTGCTGACTTGGTTGTAGTTGTTAGTAATCTCTTGGATGGCCAAATGTGTCTTAAAATTGTACACCGACAATGAAACAGTCTTATTGTGGTTGTGATTAGCTTTAAAACACATTCAGGCGTACTTACTGTGATTCAAAAAGTAGCTTTCTTACTGGCTTCTGCTATGGGTTAGCCTTGGCTGACTACTCAGTTGCTTGCTGCTCCCAATCCTCAGTGAGACAGGAGAGAAAATAGGAGGGAAAACTCGAGTTGAGATGAAGACAGAGAGATTTCTTGCCAGCTACTGTTACAAGCAGAACAGACTTGGCTGTGGTGTCAGTCCATGTTGACTCCTCTTCACACTCCTTCCTTGTGCTGTTGCCCTGCTCCAGCCATGTCTCTCTGGGGCCCTACAGGGTGCCTCTGCTCAGAGCTCCTGCTCCTCTGCTCCTGCTCTTGCCTCTGGGTGCGAAGGGCTGTTTCTCACAGTCTCATTCATTGCTCACAGGGAGTGTTTTGCTCTTTCCGAACAAATGCTTTTGCTGAGGCACTGCCGTCATGGCAGCAGGGCTCAGCTGAACCCTGCTGTGGCTGCCTTGGAGCTGTCTGGAACCAGCTGTGTCCATTGCCCAGTAGGCCTGGACACTCCTCATGCAGGCCTTCTGGCAGTCCCCGCCAGCATCTGGGCAGCTGCACCCCATAACACTTCTTCAGGAGGAAGCCATTATGTTTTGACATTTCTTTTCTGGAATAATACTAAATATAGTGTCCTGAAGTTTATTCCTGCCAACACTGAGGGAAGGTATACTGAAGTATAATAAGGTTCTGGCTCCTGCCTTAGGCTCCTCCATGAAGTTTCTTGCTGTCTAGGGCAAGTTGAGGAGGCACTAAATGTGGCCTGTGGGACACTGCAAATCAGCTTCAGAGGCCCAGAGGTGTATGGCTGGAGAGGAGGAGGAGAACATGCAGCAGGGAATACCTCATGTAAATATGCTCACAAGTGTGTTAGTCCTGACACATCATCCCTTATATTCCCAGAAACTGCTGACCCTTGTGGAATTGCCCCTGAGGATACTAGCTTTCCCTGGGCACTGTGCTCCACAGCATCTGGCTCGGCTGCCTGAGTGCGAACATCCTATTGATTGCACAGCCACGCTCAAGTGACCTATTTCTCTGCAGCTGGCCGTGCCGTAAATGACACTGCATCTTTCTGTTCCTCATTCCCCAGGGATCTCTGCTGTTTTTTGAGATTCAAAAGGCCCATCTCTAAAAGGAGTCAGTAACACAAAAGAAAGGAAGGTTGAGTTGGGAGAATTTTTTATTCTTTTTTCTTTAAAGGTGTGATAGTCTCTGAAATGTGGGGGAATGTGGCAGGTAAACTCCTCATTTTGGCTGAGGGCTTGCATGCAGGTGTATTGCAGGGCATGATTTCATTTTGCAGCTAAGATAATCTAGTGGGTAATTGCTCCCACCTTTCTGTGTACCTCCACTCATATATCCTTAGTGCATCCAATGTGCCTACTCCAGCACTTGTTCAACCTTATGGCAAACTAATTGCGGAAGTTGGACCAGGAAAATACTGAAGTTAAATACTGAAGGGGGTGTTTACAGTTGTCTGACCCTGGTGTCAGGCAACTGACAGGAATCTGTCCATTCCACTGCAGGAAGTATCTATCCTGATGTCTGGAAGGTGTGGGATATTTAGAGTCGAATAGACTAGCTCTTCAATCAGCTGGTGGACAGTGGAAAAATCTCCCAGCACAGTCTTGGTTTGCTGCTGCAGATGCCATCAGGAAGTATATAGGTAATCCCCAGACTTACAAGGAAGGCCAAGGAAGGTTAAGTGAGGATCAGGAAAAAGTGACATTAATTGCATTGGACAGTGTAACTTCCACCAGTTAGTGGACTGACAGGTTTAAGCAAGTCCAGAATAATGGATAATGACTGAAAAGGTGGTAGGAGACTCTCTCAGTCTTGCTGAGGAAGGGCCAGTGCAAGTAGTGTCAAATAAAAGTCGTAACTGCCTCTTCATTTGTTAAAATAACTGAAGTAGACTTAGCAAATACAAGTAAAAAAGGAAAAGATGCTTTTCAAACTTTCAGCTTCCTGATACGTTAGAGACCAGTGGTGTGGTATTCAGACAAGAAACATTCTTGAATGATCCTGGAGTCAGATCTGAGATTCCTTATAAGGTATCCTTATGTTTTTAATGTTTGTTTTACTCCTTTTGTAGCATAGTTTCCAGATGGTGTGGAAAGCTGCAACTTTTTTTTGAATGTTTCGAAACAAATTAACTTTTTTTTTTCAGGTCTGTCTTTCTTATAAGATGGTGTCTTCTCTCCCAAATGCCTACTCTTCAGTGAAGCTATTTATACTTTTTGGCAATTCTTAATGCCTTTGGAGTCATTCTTATAGTTGAGAATTAGTGCTTTGTATAAAAGTTCAGTGGCTAACACTGACCAAAGGCCTGATGGTTCTGCAGGTAATAGGAAAACAAAGTACGAAGTATAGTGGCCTAACTAAAAGCACAAAAGACATTGAAATACCATTGCTTGAAATTTATCATTTTTGCTACTTAGCAAAACCAAAGCTAACCATTGCAGTCTTAACTTCTTTCTGTTCTCTTCATCATCTGAAATACCAAACTGATTGAACAAAGGCTTTTGTGTGGTTGGTAGAATTACTGTAATGCAAAGCTTTACATCAAATTTGGTTGTAGCTGTGAAGACAGAAACACAAGAAGTGCTGGTTTTGAGTGAAAGTATCCTGAGTAGAGTTGATGGTGTATTGTGTGAAGGATTTTTTTTTTTTTTAACTACTGCTTTTCAATTTCCAGGGTATTGTCCTTCCTTATATTGAATAGGCGTGAGAGGAAACTGTAGAGCTAAGTGTGGGGAAAAGTTGTGCTCTGTGACATGGGCACTGGAGGTTTGTAAGGAAGATCTCCTGATGTCTTACATGAAGACAGAATTTCATCCTTTCCACTGAAATTGTAACAATATGGGAGCTCCCTTGCATAGTTCTGTTACTTAGTGCATACTTCTGTTAGCATGCACTAAAACTGTAGCCTGGAGGCTCAGTTTTCTGATACTTGGACATTAAAGTAGGTGCTGTTGTGCTTATAATGCACATTAGACCTCTTTAACAGTGCTAGGATTTTTTCCTTCATTTTTCATACTTGGGCAAAATATTTCAGTAAAATTTTATTTTGGGGGAGTCTCTTTTCTCCATTTATTTTAGTGTCAAGTATATCTTTAGAACTGATATTAGACTACAAAGAAGAGAAAAATGATGATGCACTTTTTTAAAGTAAGACTGCTAGACTCTTACTTGTTCCACTTTGCAAAGTGTGGGAGCTACTTAAAACCATTTAGTATTTTTGACTCATTTCAGCAGTTAGGATTACTTCACTTTTCCCTACGCACAGAGGAGATTGAATTAAGCCTTTAAACAGAGAGAGAGAGGACAAAGGTAATTCTGTAAGAAGAGTGTTAGAATGACAAACAGCTTGGAGAAAAATGTAGCTGCTTTTGAATACCAATAAAGCTAAGATGTAAGAAGGGGTGAAACAGATGATGACCTGTGATCATCAGGTTTTTTTTGACAGGAGGATTCAGCTGATCAACTACAAACACACAGCTTTTTTAACAGACCGTAGGAACTGGCTGCATGTCCTGAGGGCTTGCTGTTCAAAGTTTATATTAACTTTGAGCATAACTTAACGTGTTTATTTTCTTAGACTTTCCTCTCTTCATACTGCAGTTGACAAACTTTCCAAGTTTAACAGGTAGCCTTCTCTTGCAGTTGCTATATGGAAGTAAATGGAAACTAGGAATATTGTTTTGTGTTTCCATGGGGTGAATAGTGCATTGAGTCTAAAAACAAAGAGGCAAACCAGCATAGCAGGCATGAGGTAATAGTTGTAGTCTGTGTGCCAAACATGAAATAAGAAACATCTGCAGTTTGTATTTTGAAGTTCTGTTTTATGCAAATGTTCTATCTGGAAGCAAAAAACTCACAGGAGTGCCATCAACAATTGGACTGAGTTTTTGGTCTTGCTCCTGTCAGTGATGAAATAAAAGCAAACCTCTTTCTTTCCTGGTATGGTTTGGAATTTAATCATTGGTTTGATGCTAAATAACTACAGCTAAATGTTGTCTCTTTGAATTTTAAAGTGTGCTATGAATTTGAGTTTGGTTTACATACTTTCTAGAGTAGAAATCAGGAAGGCAGAGCCCAATATTACATTCTTGTGTCAATTGAAGGATTTTGCCACCTTTTTAGTTAACAGTTGAACACAACTCTCTGTTAGCTGAACAGATTTTGTCCTCCTCAGTGAAGGCAGCCAGAGATTTATGCCTATCTCGCTCCAGTTTAGAATCTGCCTTAATGTGCAATTTGGCAGTAGGATAAAGCTTGGTTGCTGCTAGGCATCAGACCTGTACGTTCCCACTCCCTCCTTGGCACTGCTTCTTGTCTGACCCCTTGCTGAGCAAGCTTAGAAGGTCAAATTAGCAGATAACCTTTTCCATAAGCGAGGATAGTTTGTTCCTGAACCACTTTCTGTAGGCTCTGGAGTGGCAGGGCTTGTGCTGGCAAAGCAGGACGAGTGTGTGTCTGGGCAGGGGGAGCATCATTTGCATAGCAGCTGACCAGTAGATCCAATTAGCTCTGATGTCAAACAGCATTCCCAGCTCAGACCCATTTTAGCCAGGGGCATAAGCTGGCCAGCTGGACTCCTTGATGGAAAGACAGAGCTGTTCACCTCTTACTTTCTGTAGACCCTGGTGGGGGGTTATAAAGAGTGAGCTACCTGATTGTGTCTTTAAACTGCCATGGCAAGGTTCTCAGAAGCTTATCCATCAAATTGTCTTATTTATTACTTTTAGTTGCCATTGTTTCTTCTAAATTGCATACTTTCCTGCACACGATACCTTGTTGTTGCACAGTCCTGTACACATTTGTAAAGTCATAAAAATCAGACTTTGTGAAGGTTCACTTTGAAATACTGTTTTCTATAGAAGACAAATGTTTTATAGTTGTAATTATCTATGATAAGAGATTGTGCATTTAGCCACTTATGTTGGGGAGAAAAACCAAAACTGTTTAACCTTTATTAAGGAATTTGAAAAGCAAAAGAAGCTGGAGGTTTGGTGACAATCTATGTGAAATTTAGCTCTCAAGAAACTGAAGCACAAGTTTATATTCCTTAAAATATGACCATAGTCTTTTTTTGTAAGTGATACTGCCAGTCAGGTCTATGTGTACTTTGAGGATTGTATTTTGAGTATTTTCTTTAGGTTTCTTTCTTCTGGTTTCTTTCCTCTACTATTCTCTGTTTTTCTCTCTCTCTAGTAAGTGAATTCTTTTGCACATTAATAATACAGAGGACAGGCATTAGCCTTTGTGTAACAAGCAGCGTTATCAGCCTCTACAAGTAAAAATGTCAGTAAAAAGGTGTCTCTCAATATTCTTCTGTTTAAACTCTCGCATTCCTATTTTTCTTCCCCTGCTTCACTCTATATCTGTACATTTTTATCTTTCTTCATGCTTAGAATTGTTCTAATCAGTTTCTAACTGGAAGACTATGAGAATGTAGTTAAATAGCTTGCCGGCTCTCTCAAGAAAGCACACTAATAAAGGATATGAGTCCTTAGGATGAATCATACTTTAGCTATCTGACACTGTAAAGTACTTTTGAGAAATTGAAATGTAAAAATTTAATAGTTCAGGCTGTCATTTCATCCCACTTTGCTTCTTATTGCGCTTTGATTAAACGGCATCATCCACCTACTCTCAGCCGCATTTGTGTGAGAGGAGGAACTAGAACCTTCTGGTATTTTAGTTCATGGCCAACTGGTAGAGCTGTGAGTTTCCACCACCTCCAGAGTGTTTGTAAAAAAAAGGATCCTGAAACTGTCATCTGGCCACCTTCCCTGAATGCATTGGAAACCTCTCTTTCCAGTGTTCTGCTCACCTTGGAAGAGAAAAGGTGCATGGTAGACCTGGAGCTTGTTTTGGACATTTGTATTAATAAAGGTTGCAATTTGCTTTGCAGAAGGAGCATGGAGATGAAGTGCACCTGGGAAGTATGTGTCTAACAGGTTAGGGTTGGGATGCCATTTTTTAAACATTATTTTCAAAAGAATTTATGAAGTAGTTATTTGTTGAAGTAAGTTTTTTTTTGCCTGTGTCTGGAAGGAACACTTACATGCCAGGATCTTTTTATTGTGTCAGGATATCAGATTGAATGACTGCACCTTATCATTCGCTTCACCTTAGACTGAGGGAGGCTGCTGTCGCACCATTCTGTTGCTGACTCTCAGCTTTTTTTAAAGCCCTATATAAATGTGTTAAAGTATGATATCTGCTCTTGTGTCTACTTTTGGAAAGGCTTTTTAGCATTTTGGGTTCCCCTGCCTCCATTGACTTTTCTCACTATGTTGTCTTTCAGCAGTTAAAAAAAAATAGAATATTATCCATGAAGAGTTGTTGTGCGTGAGGCAGACCCTAGAGTGAGATTTTCTTTAATCTTGTGGCAGTAAGGATCTTGCAGGTATGATGAGTAAACAAACATTTTCCAACTGAAGTAAGTTTTTTCCTACAATACAGCAAATGGGTCACTGAGAGACCATTTGTGGGTTTCTTTGTAGACTTTTCCTTCTGAAAAATGTGTGGTTATGCAGCCCTATGGGACAGGAGGGAGAGCCAAAGAGAGGCTATGGCACTTTGAGGAACTTAGTGAGAAGGGAGGTGTGTGTAGAAGATGCAACCGGAGTAAGTTCAGCAATGTCAGGCGTTTATATGAGTGGATGTTGGGAGAACTGGCTTGAAGGTGGGTTGACTTCTTTCAAAATACTGTCATGGGATCTTTCAGCATAATTATCAGGGTTTTGGGTAAAGGTACAGATGGTGAGGGTAAACTAATTAACTTTGGCAGTGTCTTTGGGCTGAATGCTGACTCTCTTCCCTTGAAAGGGCTTCAGGCAGACTTCAGTGCCATCCTGGCGTGAAATACGATTGTACAGCCTGGTCACATCCATGGTGACTAGAATGAGCTTTGCATAGTTAGGTTTGATAGTGCTGTAGTGAGATCTTCTTCAGAATCCTTTGACTGTATAAATTTGCACTGGCTGTGATGGGTGATTCACTTCTGGTCACAATCCATTTCAGTCACAGTGTGGAACAGAAAAATCAGTATTCTTAATTTCGTATGTATCTGGTGTGAAACCCAGTTAAGTCTTTTGCTGTTACTTTCCATTCAGTGTCTAGGTAAAGTAACAGTATCATAGCTGTCACTTAAAATAATAATCTTTACATTCAAGCATGTTAGAGGTATTTTAGGAACCAAATGTAAAGACAGTGATGTTATTATTTTGTGTATGTATATCATAGGGGATCTGTGCATGCCACTGAAATTAGGAGTGGTAACAATCCAGAATTAACTGGGAGCCTTTCAGACAGCAATAGATGACAGCATTCTGTAACACACAGAAAAAGATTCATGTTTTTGTGGAGTAAAATTTCAACAACTGTTTCCTTTTAATAAACAATCTACTTCCTGCACTTTATATACTTAGTTGTAAAGAGATCTGTTTTAAATGCCTAGGCTGGAAACAGAGGACTGTGTTGGTATTTTTAACTGACCAAATTTAAGAAGGCATTTAACTGTTTGTATAAAGAAGGCTTCTTTTAAGATTTTTTTGTGATCTTACATGTATTTTGTCATGTTTGTTGGTGGAAATTGCAGCCCGGTAGGATGACACTACATTTTTCTCTTCTAGTGAATCCTGTGAAAGGTAGATTTTTCTAACCCAGAAAAGAATGATCATAGACAGATGCTAATATACAATTCAGCAGCACAAATACTGATTAGAAATTTTTGCTTGCTTTTTTTACCCCACTCTGTATTTTGGGCAGAGGGACACTGGCTGCTGATTGGCAGGTTTGAGATTAGAGCAGCAGGGTGAGGCAGATGTGCTGGCTGAGTGGTTTGGGGATTCCTGTGTATCTTCCCCTTTTACACTTCGTTCTTTTAATGTAGGCTGTTTGCTAAAAGATGATGCATTTGCAGAGAGCTGCCCAAAAAGGAGATGGGGAGCGTAGAACAGGGTGCATAGTGATTGGGGATTCCTCAGGACTTGGCTTAGAAGGTGAGTTTCAAATAATGAAAGTAATATGTTAATTTTTAAACAATGTCTTGGACTAATGAGCTCTATAAGGTTCTATTTTATGGGTTACTTAGTGTTGAGGCTTAATTGTTGGGTTTGTTTCTACTATCTTGGTGCTTGTATTTGGTTGTTTATGATACAGCTTTTCAAAGCTGATTGAACTCACCTTCTCATGCAAACACTTGTATATTTGTAATGGCCTTCTATGAAATAGAATCTCCATTAGGCCTGCAAGATGTGGATATCCCATGGAACATTAAAGACTGTAGATTCCTGGGTTATGTCATTAGCTATCCTTTTTAGAAGAAGAAAAGGAGTATGTTTAATATCAGGGGGGCCAAAGAGAAAGTATTTCTTGAAGTGATCACGTGCAACCATGATCTGTTGACATGTCTAAAATAGGTTGAAACCCACATACTATTTACCTACTAAAAATTACCTACTAAAAATCTAAACCAAGTGTCTTTCTTGGGACATACTGCTTTTAAATGCAGAGGCTTCTCCTCAACAGTAGAAATCCAGTGAAAAAATGGCTGTTCCACCCCACCTCAGCCCATGTGCATGCCTCTGTGTACAGGATGGCTGTAAGGAAAAGGCATGATCCTGGTGACGGCGCTGTGGGTGTACTCCTGCTGCTGTTTGCAGCCAGCTGTGCATCCCAGGGGAAGTGAGAGGGGAGTGCCTGAGTGAAGAGACCCTTCTGGAGCTCAGAGCACAGTGCAGGTAGACTTGTGTATTTCCCTGGAAAGCCAGATGGGCTCTGTCTGGCCTGTGCTGAGCCAAAGCTTGGAAAGTCTTGCTGGCCTCATGCTGATCTGTGTGTAGCTATGGATGTGTACCAGCACTTACCTCTTCAGGCCTACCAGCTCAAGGATCAGGCTTCATGAGTTGACTCAGAGATGCTGAACTGCCCTTGAGTGCAAAGAAAGCATTCATTCTGTGATGTGCCAGCATGTCCTCCTGGACCTGTGCTTCAGCACCACACCCAGGGCTTGGTGTGTCCACAGGCTGTCTGTGTGTAGGTGTAAAACTGAGAATACGTTATAGCAGGTGTTTTGTGGTGCCTGTTATTTTCTCTACTTGCAGTACCTACAGAGATCCTAGTGGGAATGACTGTCTGCCCCATCTAGTATGTTAACCCTGTTTGTTAACTGAGTCTAGTTGCACTGGGTTGTTGCATATTTTGGGATATATTGCAACACTATGTTTGGAACATGAGAGACTCTTGAGATGTTTGGAAAATTTTTTTTGAATGGAAGGTGGTAAAATGCTGGAAGAACCAGAGAGGTTGTGGAATCAGTGTCCTTGGAGGTGTTCAAGACTCAGCTGGATGGGGCCCTGAGTAGTCTGATCTAATTACCTTGCTTTCAGTTGAAGGTTAGAGAAGGTGACTTCTGGAAGTCCTTTCTTAAGTTACTCTCGTTCTGTGGTATTTTTAGCTCTTGTTCCTCAAAGTTCCACCAGAGTGAAAAGTATCTCTCCCTTTTGGGGGTTTGCATATGGATGGTTGTAGGTTCACATGCTGAGCATTTGTCTGACCAAGAGATCTGAGGGGTTTGACACTTAATGCTGTGTTAATGCTACCACTACTGCATATTAAATTATCAGCTGCATTTCTTTTAACACCTGTGTGATGCCATAAAAGCTGAAATGTTACCAGAGAGTTGTATAGTGGAAAATGGCATCATAAAGGGTAAATCAATCTAAATTTCTCTTCTATAAATGTATTTTAAATGTCTCCTGAATCAGAACTGTCTCTGATTTAATTAGCTTGGCCTTCAGTAAGTCAGTTTTATTCTTGCTGGAATAGCTAGATGCTACCTGAGAAGAATGAAGTGGAATTCTTGTGGAAAGTAGCCCTGTGTCAGAGGGAGGGATGGTAAAACTATTGTTCCCAAAGCAGCCCGAGTATTAGTGAAAAATGTGCTGGATGGTAGGAGAAGAAGAAATGTCCCAGTTTCCCACTAGCTGTGTGCAAAACTGTCACACTTCAGTACATTAGCTGATGACACAGAGAGAGTGGCATGAAGGATGACACCTGGAGTGGTATTCCCTTAGAATCTTGTCTGGGACCTCTTTAACGGGGTGTGACTGATGAGCCATGGACACACGTGTTCATGTCTGGCTCCTCTGGTCTTCCCCCTCACCCTTGGACTTGAAAGATACTGGAATAGTTAAGAGACTTTTGGAGAGGAAGAACTAAGTTTAAGGAAGAGAAGGAAATACATTGCACAAGGTATGGCTGAAGTGGAATGAAGGGGAAGGAGAATTGGGTGATTCTGAATCACTAGGAGAAAAGGTAGGCAAATGTGCTAAAGGGAAGAAGAGGCAGTAACCTCAATGGAGAATGAAGTTGAGGAAAATGAGATGGACAGGCATATTTAAGGCCTTCAAGGACCAACCTACAAAAAAGTAGACTGTTTCAGATGTCATGTTGCAGTTAAATAGTGCATGCAGTAAGGAATTTACTCTGTAAGTATTTACTGTGTTCCTCAATTTTCAAGTGGCTTGGCAAGCAGCTGTTACCACTCTGGCTAGTAGGTCTAGTGATTTGGCTGCTATATGGGGAGCATGTATGTATTCATATGTATGGGGGCAGGATTATATATATACACCCTCGTATATTAATTTTTACATCATTTTCTGAACTATTTAATTTACTGGAAAACAAGTACAGCTGGAAATAGCAGATATCATTGCAGAGGTAAATTGCTGTTACAGCTTTGGATGGACACTGCTCTAAGTGTTTAAATGATCTAAAAATAATGGCACATAGCATAAGAGACATTATATGTGAGCTGATACTTCTTCATGAGTCATTTCCTGCTGAAAGTGCTATACAAAGCTAACTGCTAGAGGGGGTGTATGTATGTGATTATATATAATGAAGAGCAGCCGTGCTTTTTTCCGAGGTTCTTTATGTGCCTCTGCTGGTTCAGAGTATGAATGTGGTGATCAGTACTCTGCCTTTGAACAATGCTCCGATTTAGATATTGGCTGTTGGAAATTGTAATGGTCTTCTGGGATTGTACTCTGTGATAAATTTTCCCTTGAGGTTGACTGTGAGAGTATGTGGCCTACTTTAAAAACTCCTTGAACAGATGAACTAGTTGCTGCTCTGAATTGTGTTTTCAAATGTGATATTTTAACGATTATTTAAATTAAAAAATAACCAAAATGAAACAAAGCACTAGATGGATACACATCTCACAAAGGTGGCTTATGTGCAGCTACATAAGGAATTACTTTAGATATCAGTGTTGATGATTCCATTGCTGGCTTTATCACCTAGGTCAGTGGTTTATTCACAATACAAAGTGATTGTATCTCAGTGGCCAAGTCTTCAACTGGTTTCTGTCCTAACATTAATTCATTTCTTTGTATTTGAAGGCTTGCAATGCAAAATTCTGCTGTGAATTGAGAATCAGTTCTAGGATGGGAATCTTGTGATAAGTGTTTTGTCACAGAGTACAAAATAGTTTAAGGATCGTGTTTCTAAATAGTAAAAATACATATGTTGGAATTTTGGGGAAGCTTTCATCTAGAAAAATGATTAATTAACAAAAAAAACCCCTCCAAGACACAGACACAGACACAGTCTGGCTCAAGTTTGATCTATGAAATACAGGATTCAGTTTTCATCTTGACAGGTATTTTGTTGCTGACATTTGTATTGACAGACTTCTGGCTTTTTTTTTTTCATAGGCTCGGATTATTCCTCAGTGGGATGGTTACCCGGTACTGAATCCCTGTGGCAGTCCTCAGCGATTTCATCAAGCAGTCAAAACAATCCTGTGAGAAGACACAGCATAGCTTCTGACAGCGGGGACACTGGGATTGGTACCTCCTGTTCTGACAGTCTGGAAGGTGAGTTGATACTGCTAAGTTTTGGATGTTTCTGAGAGAGAAACAATCCAAAACGTTTTAAAGGTGTTTTTCGCAAGCTAACTGTACTTTTGCAAAGCTGTTGAGTGCTTGCAGTTTTTCCCTTGTTCGAGCCAAGTAATTGTTTTGGTGAGGGTTGATTGATTTAGTTCTACATGAGTTGTGTGCATTAACTTGCATCTCTACCACAAAGGCGGTACTTGTGTTACATGTTTTGGTAATTGCAGTTACAAGAACTGCCAGATTATATAGAAGAGTAATGTCCTGTACTACAGCACTTGATAAACAAGAGGGGAAAAAGCAGAAACTTTTGAGGGAGCTGATAAAAGGACAATGCTTTCTGGTATTCATTGTGTGTGTCACATAGTGTCGGTTAGCAAAGAAAGTTTGCTCATCATGCCGTGAGGAAAATGGGGCGCGTTGTGTCGTATGTCCATTTCTGGTGGGAAGGAATTTCCATTTTATTGCACGGCATTTGAGGCATAGTCAACGATCTTTGAGAAGAATCAACAGTACCTAAAGATTGTCAGAGCTTAGTTTGGATTAAATCATGATTACTCAAAGGTGATCTTATCAGGGAGGGTTACAGCCTCTAAGGTGGCAGTGTCTCTGTAACATTGGCACCCTCCTTATGCAATGTGTCACTGGAATTAAGCCTGAATGAGAGAGAGCAGGGCTGTAGTAAGACTTGAGGTTTCCTTCTTGCATTGACTTACTTTCCAGTAAGATTTTCAAGACAGGTAATGAATGACAGGACTGTGATATACTTTTCTCCAGCATCTTTCTATGCCTGAAATTTTTCAAAGGGGGTAGCTGGAATGAGGAAGAACAGGAAGAATTAGTAGAAATGAAGTAAGGAATGCTGAATCAGTGTAAGAAGTCTCCGTGGAGGACTGAGTGTTCCTGAGAAAAGGTCCAAATGCCTCAGTTAAGTCTGTCAGGCCTCTTTTGCACATGAGAAAATCCTTTCCACCCTCTTTCTGTTGCATCTGTCAGTTGGAAAGGAACTCATAAGTTGCTTTCTGCTTCCTTTCATTTCTAAACCTTTCTAAAGTTGTTGGCTTTGGCGAAATCAAGGTTTTGCTCAGATACTCAAATTCTTGGGTGTAAAACTGAAATAGTAAATGGGTATTAATGCAGAAGCTTTTTTTTTCCTTTTCCCCAAGGAATATAGGGGGGATAAAGCACTCTCATGGTGTGTATTTATATATAGATTTAATCGCTCTCAGCCAAATGCTGCACAATAGTATTTTAAGACGCAGCTTAAAACCATGCTCTCCCCTCCCCCCTTTTGAGGGCTTCCCCATTTGAGGCCTGGGATGAAGGAGAGGAAATGAAATGGCAGCTCCTCATCAGATGTTCTGTTCACCTCTGTAGGCAAGAGAATAATCTGTTCAGGGCTGGGTAGGGGGAGACTGTGGCTGAGGGAGAGGAAAATACAGATGGGAAAGGTTGCAACAACAGATAGTTCATGACGTTTGTCTTTGGCAGTGCTTGACAATGGCCAGTTCTACTGTATCCTCAATGTTATGCATTTCCTGCCACCTTGTTTGAAAAACTTTTAAGTGGCAGAAAAGACAGTGTTAAAGAAAAAAGGAGGGAAACCTAATGGTGAAATGAAAATTAATGAGTAATTGTATGACTGGCTTGGAAATTGATTGTATGTGTATATTTTTACTGGAAGGGGTCATTGCCTGTGATACCAAGTTGTCTGCATCTATCAAGCTGACCCCTTGACACTTCCACAAAAAGAAAAGAGTATCACTGTCATCTGTGGGACTGTCAGGCCAGACTGGTAATTGCAGACTTGATGCTGGCCATCTGCTCTCGATGTGGTGCTTGGGAAGAAGCTCCTGGGGATTTTTCAGAGGGGAATTTTTTTCACAAATTGGCAGATTCTAACACTTCTTAACAATGCTCAGAGAATGAATTGTGGCCTTGCTATTTCCTTTCTATTATGCCCACAAAAAATTAAAAACTTAATTTAAGAATTACCATTAACATCTCCTTTAATTCTGAAGATTGCACCTGAGTTTGTTTGTACAGATACGTAGTTGCTAGTAAATACACTTATGCAGGAAATGGACCTCAGGTGCACTTAAAATATATTTTTACTGGAATTTCTTCATCCTATCTTAAATGTTCTTTCAAATTCATCTTCCTACTTGTACTAATTTCAGGAGCATTCATTCTTTTTGAAAATGCAGGGTTTAAAGAATAGTGACAAGTACCTCCAGTGTTTGACTCAAACCTGCGTGATTTGGAGGGGAGATGGGTTTTGGCAAAGACAGGAGAAAGTAACCTTTTATGTTAAGATGTGTACAATTGGTTGTATATTATGTTGTGCAAAGGCAGGAAAATGAGGAAATGAAATAAGCAGTGGAGTTCCACTGTTGAAATTGCACGATGTTGATGTGCACTGTGGGAGCTGAGGAGAGAAATTTATAAACCCTAAATGCGGGGATGTTAGTTTGGGTAGATCTGACACTTGATTCAGAGTGCTCTTAAAGATTAAAAGGCATTTTATCTCTGTTTAAACTACAGTTAATGTATTTGGGGTTTTTATTTGTTTCCTGTCAGTAAGTTGTTCTGGATTCACATGAGCTTTTGGGCTTCATTTGTAATTACCATTGTGATACCGCTGTATAACTGCTCTTTCAGTGCCACTTACAGAAGAAATATGAAGTGTATATTTTCAGTGTTTTTGAGACTGTTTTTATTTGGGTTACCTAATTACAGAATTAGGGACTTGGCAGAAATTAAATGGTCGGTAGATGCCAGAAGAGCTCTTTCCATTGAGCATATTCTGAGTTTTGCCTTTTGGACAGGAGGGACAAGAACTAGATACTGATGTGGTAAGATACAGGGCCCATGATTCTTGCAGACCAAAACAGTTTCTTTCATCAGATAAACTTGTTGTGCAGCAGAAAGTGCCTTATAAAGCAGATCTTTCTCCCTTATTGTGACATGCAGTTCATGATTTAACATTTCTTGTAGCAAATTAATGGTGTGAAAATTCATAGAATGTTGCTTTCCTGGAAGAGCGAGATTGGATGCAGAGAATCAGAGTTACTTTTTTAGGAGTTGATGTTCTGCTAGTTTACTTTAATAAACTCCCTTTTTTAACAATCCTCCTACAACTTCTCTGGAACACTTAGCTGATAGAATAGAAACTTGTTTTAATGCTATGAGACCCAGAGTAGTCTCTTGCCTACAATTTTTAAGGGAATGTATTTTCTTTTTAAGGGATTAAAAAACCCTGATTACTTCAGTTGAATTGAACTGAATTGGGAACATGGTAAAGCCAGCATCAAAGTTACTCGGTTTTGCTGTTCTAAGCACTCTTTCTTCCAGCAGGTCCTAAGCATGGTATTCTAACGCCCCTTTTTTTTTTTTTTTTCATTAAGGAGAAACAGAAAAGTTAATAAATATAACTTATTCAATACAGTGAAAGGCTGAACAGAATTTCAGGAGGCAAAATCTAATTATGAAGTATCTTGAGGGGGGTTTTCTTCTGCTGCTAGAGATAATGGAACTCACAATGTGTAGGTCAAACATGTAGATTGTGCTGTCAGTTTGGGTATCACAAAAGTGCAATAGCACAAGGATCCTAGATCTTGATTGCTGGCAGTGGTCACTGTCTGCTGTGTTCTGTGATTTTGGAAGATGATTTATGTTCAGAGAAGTTCTTGGTCTTAATTGAGTTGAGGTTAATCTCTATGCCCTTGGATCCTGGCGAGTATTGGCATATATTTGGTGAAGTAACTTGATTATTTGGAGGGTAGAAAATAATTATCTTTGAGGCATTTTTCCTTGTTTCCGTCCTCTGTGCTTGCCAAGTCTCATGTTATGAAGCGGTGTCCAGCCCTCTGTGAGTCAGAGTTATTGTGTTCCTTGGATATTATCTACCCTGACAATCAGAAATGTGCACTTCACTTAAGCCTGTGTTAGACTCTAGTCCTTGTAAGTGATATTACCATTGCTTGCTAGAATGAAGTGTCTGTATAGGTGATGGGAATATAAATATTAATGCTTAGAGTTTGGCTGTTTATTTTTGGGGGGGTTTTAGGATTTAAAAAAAATAAGAAAGGGCTATTTCAGATTCTAGTAGACTATTCCCAGGATTTAACGATTAGGAAAGAATTATACTAATAATTTTCCACTAAAATAAGATGGAAAAATTGCTTCAAGTGACAGTGACATACTCCATGTGAACTTGGGTACTCTGAATTTGAAGCTGGCTTGAACTAAACTAAAGGCACTTACTAGTTTCATATATGAATGTTCTGCAGAGAGAAACAGCTGCTGCTTTAACTTCATGCTTTGCCTTCTTTTGTGATAGTTTCTCCATAGGAACAAGCCCTCACAGTATGCTCAGTTTTCCTCACATAAAAAATGCCAGCAGAATTTTCCTTTGGCTAGTGGGAGTGTTCTGCACAGTGAACTTGGTGCGTTTTGCCTTCAGCTAACATCAGTAGTTGTTTTTCAGAAAAATTACGTTTGTTGTTCTAATTGGAAATAACTCAGTGAAAATAAGTTCTGCTTACTTAGAATTTAGTGGCATTCACTTGGTTACTGTGCAAAAAGTTATTTCTGTCATACATATTTTGGAGCTATGTCATTGAGTTGTACCAGAATGTATAGGATGGTGGGATGGGGGAGAGGATCAGAAGAGCAAAAAACAAGAAAAAAACCCCCAAACTTCAGGGTTGAGATAAAGACAGTTTATTAATGAAAAAAAAAAGCAAATGAACGTTGTGATGTAAAAGTACCATCAGGAGACTGATGCCCAGCTAGTCTCTGAGCAACAAATACTTTGGAAAAAACCTGCCCCTCAGTTTCATTGCTGAGCATGACATTACATAGTATGGAATCTCTTCGGTATTTCAGGTCAGCTGTCCCAGCTGTGTCCTCTCCCAACCTCTTGTGCACCCCTCACTGGGGTGGCAGAGGCCGTGGTGCTGTGTAAGTGCTTCTCAGCAAAAGCTGAGACAGTGCTATGTTACCAAAACACAGCTCCATAGGGGCTGCTGTGAAGGAAATTACCTCTCTCCCGGCCACTCTACAATTTCTGCCTCTTTTTCCATGTCATTTGCATCATGCTTAGGTGAAATATCAGGTAGTTTTTTTTTAATGTCCTGTTATCTGTATTTTTGGTGGTAGATATTCTGATGAGAATTTAGGTTAATGTAATGAGACCTGGGCATGCCAATCAATATGCATTCTTTATTGTAGGATTTCAGGGAGGACTTTTCACTTTTCCTTGCTACTATAATGTCAAAGAAAACTCTCTGGCCTGCATTCAGCAGCTCTGTAGCTCAAGGGGAGCAGGAGTGAGATCAGTTTCAGAAGAGCAATGGAGAGGAACAGTTGTAGCCTTAGATTTTTTCTGTGAACACCAGAAACATTCTGTAGCTAGTCAGTACTTAATGTACATATTCAAGTAGCCTTTGCAGCCTTATCTGAAGAAATCACAGGACTCATTTTTAATCCTTTCCGCTATGGACAGAATAGTGCACTTAGTGACAGACTGTAGGCATTTGGGATGTAGGCTGCAAGTTCCTTGTAGCCAGAAAAAACTTGTTGCTACTGCCTGGAGTTCTAGCCTGGGGCTTGGCAGAGAAGACTGCTTTTATCCCCCCTAGAAAAGTTTGTAAATCTCTGGTTTTTTAACAGTCTTACAAGACTGCCCATTTCTGGAAGGCTTATACTTTGCTATTAGTCATTACTCAGCAGACCTGTTTCTACTATAATGTATGCACAGATTAAACTTTGTTTTAGTGTAAAGTCCAGTTAATGTATTTAATGTCATCCTTTATTTTAGCCATGATTTCAGTGTACTGATGATAAGTAATTTCTGTAAAAGTACCCTTTGAAGTAGAACATAAAAGCTCACTGTTACAGAGAACCTTTTTCAGGGCTTTGCTTGTGTTTCTGTGAGCTTCTGTGATAAGTCACATGGAGTTTTTACATCAGTTTTGGCAGTATAAAAGCAGCAGTGAGGAAGAACAATGTGCAGACACCACTTGTGCATGAAGCATGGTTACTCCATCTCACTTCCTTCATCTCTGGCTTTCTTCATGTTAGGGGAATTAGGTATCTGTAAGAGGAAGTGAGAAATACGCAGCAAAATACAAGTCTGATTAGTTAGCCCAAGTTTGGGGTAGAATGAAACAGTTTGAATAGTGGGGACTGGTAATGGAGGGGCAGGGGGGTAAAGGCTCAAAAATGCTTGCCTATGTGCTCATGGGGTATTTGTTTGCAGTAACCTCACTTGAGTGGTAGTTGTTAATAGCTGGCCTGTTTTTTTTCAGGCAGAATATGTGCAAGTTTGTTGCTTTTGATATGTTAAATTCCTTGGAGAAGTGTGATTGGTTTTTTTTAAAAGCAAATATTATTTTTATAACTGTGCTTTTTTTTTTTTCTTTTTACCATCTTAAATGCTTCTTACCCTATCAAATTTAGAAGGAAAACTGGTGTGTGTTTTTCCCAATGTGAAACGTGGTAAAAGAAATCTCTTGGGGTTTTTGTTTCCTTCCTCTTAGAGGGCTGAAAGCTAAGATTTTGCTATGACAATGACTGCATTTGTGTCAGCAGCAGTTGTGAAAGTCAGCATTGTAGAAGTGTTGTGAGCTACAGAGAGGTCACTTCTTTGCCCCTGGAGCATGTTCTTCTAGTATAGTTATCCTGTACAATAGGTTAAAAAAGTTTATGCCTAATTCGGCTTATATAAGTAAATACAACTTATGCAACGAATAGCTCTGTAGTGGATACTCAAGCTTTTTCTGCAGAAAAACACTTCTGAAGCATCCTAAGTAGGAAATGTTGTTTGTGTACATCTAAACAGTATTTTCTGTGTATGTGTATATTGTTTTTAAAATGTCTATTAAGTAGTAAGATCAGAAAAAAACCAGAAGGCAATATAGGTGTCTATGTAGGAATAAAATGAAGTCTGTCCTTAAAGGCAGAAAGATGATTGGCAGGAAAAAATGCAGTGTTCTATTACCTCTAATGCAAAAAATGTCTCTGACATCAGTCCTCTTTGCAGCTTTTTCTAAGTTTTTTGTAATAACAATGAAAACCAGAAAATATACAGGAGTAACTTTTCTAATTTTACATCAGTTTCTTCCTAGCTAGTTTCCAGAATTCCTGTGATGTTCAGGAATTGCACACACTTCTCTTCCCTGTTCTCTGTGCTGCTGTTCTTCCTGGTGCTTAATCCTTGTAATAGAAAAAGTGGTAACAATGAAATACGTTTGCAAGGAATTAATTACATTTCTGAATGACATAAACATAAATTAGTATCTCCCTCCTTGTTGACTGTTCTTACATTACAGTTTGTGCCTTGTTCCTCAATATGACCGGATTATTTTTTTTTAACTCTTACAGCATTGAACAGAAAGTTTATATTAGGATGTTGCTAACAAATTGAATAGATTTCAGAGGTTCCTGGGTTTTTTTCCCAATGAGCTTAGTGTCCCAGAAGAAATTACATTCCCATTTTGAGATCACAGTATACTGCCTTTGGCAGTATGGCCCTGAAAAAGGGATGGAAGTGGAAAAAAACTTGCTTTCATCTTGCCAGATAATAATACAGGTGTGACATGGCAGTCATCTCTTAAATAAATGACACACCTGGTCCTGAATGCTAGTGTCAAATTCTACCTGGTGGTAGGTTGGCTCCTTGCAACTCAACTCATACTTGGTAATTTAAATGGCACTGCCTAGCTCATGGGAAGATGGAAACAAATGGTTTAGTTCAGATGTTTTTAACGCAAAATTAGTAAGAATTTTAGCCTCCTTGAGAAAGAATTTGTGCTGGGTATTTTCATGCTACTGAATTATAGCAATGTGGTTTGGAAAAGACTGCAGGAGGTCTCTGTTTCCAGCCCTATGCTCAGACAGGATCATCACTGACACGAGACCAGGTCAGCCCTGACTTTTTCTTGCTGATTCTTGAAAACCTTCCCAGGTACCTCAACCTCTTTGAATAACCTGTTCTAGTGTTATAAGATGTCCTTGTGAAGGATTTTTCTCTGATGTCCAGCCTGAACCTACCAAGCTGTAGTTTTTCTGTTGCTGGCCCTTATTTTGTCTGCTACTACCAGGAACAGTGTGGCAAATAAATTTAACTATCTGATATTTAGTATTTTTGGGGGGAAGGAGGGGGACATGGTGGAGTGGGAGTGGGTTGTTACTGTTTCGGGGGTTTTTTCTGGCCAAATCTGTGTACTACTTCATATTATCTGCTGTAGGTTTTGGCAAGTCTGAAGGCTATAAAACAGAGTTTAAACATCTTGCATTGAGTGTGTCCCTGTGTTTGGGCTGCTATTCTTAAGCATACAGGATGAGTTTAGTCTTGATGTCAGTCTGTGAATCAGAAGACTGTATTATGTGCATTTTTCTTAAGTTGTATAATTATGATAAACTCTTAGTGGCACAACCTTTTTCCATTAGGGATTAGTCTATCTGTGTCAAAGGCTAAAAATATTTTGTATTTTCAAAAATAGAACAGTCTTTCTTGGTTGATGTAAACAATGGCATTTATTGTATGAAGTGGCAAGAGATTTTCAGTTTTCCTGTTTGTAAGTTTTATTCTGTAGGAGCACCTAGAGATTTGGGACAGGATTATAGTTTATTGTTCTATCTTACATAAATTCTAAAGAAACAAACACTTTTTAACTGGGTGAGAGGTATTCCTGGAGTAAGCTTTTCTTTAGAGGAGTGATATGGTTAAAAGTTCCCCTTTCTTTCTCATTGCATCAGCCGTCTGCATGCAGTCATACTTTGCTGTTGAGAGTGATGGCAAGGTTTTAATTCTAATTAGCTCAGCTAGAAAATGAAACTAAAAATATGTTCAGAGTGCATGGAAAGGGAATTGGATTCGCTAGGGCATCCATAATGGGGTTGTGGTTCTCCTCATGTGTTAGAGAAATCTTAATACCCAAAAGAAGTCTTGTTGAAAAAATTTTAGAGACTGTTGAGAATTCAAATAAGATGTGCAGAATTTTTGCTTTTTACTATTTTGCCCTATTAAGACTAGGAGAAAAAATGCTCATGATCAAAAAAAATCCCATGTGAAGAAAACACACTTCAGAGGGGTTGGAACAAGATCATCTTTGAGGCCCTTTAAACCCAAGCCGTTCTCTGATTCTGTGAAAATAGCTCAATTTTTTGTGGCTGTTGCTTGGATGTCTGTTGTCAAATACAGCTTCTGAAACGCTCTGAGTGAAGTGATTCATGGCTTCTGTAAAACTGGAAGCATGCTCTCCCTGGAACACATGGTCTGAATGGGATCTTACGTTACTTTCTCACTCCTTTCAGTTGATGTCAATGTCCCCTGGTTCAGTATTCCTTTTACAGGTCTCGTTACTCCTCCATCTTCTCTCTCCTAGTGAAGTTCAGGGAGAAGAGGGGGGAAAACAAATTTGACTTCAAGCAGCCCACAGGATAGATATGCTTTCCACATTCAGGCCTTTACATGAAATCTTTCTCACCTTGATCAGGTATTCACATGATCTTACTAGTTGACACTGAAGAGAGTGTGACAGAGGACTTCAGTACAGGAGGTCCAAATGGGTTAGTTTTACATACACAACTGCTCCAGTTTGTTGCTTTTCTATTATTTCAGTGTCAGTCCCTGTCGTCCGTCCCCCCCCCTCCCCCCCCCCCCAAAAAAAGGTAATTCTGGCCAAATTTCCTGTTTTAGAGTCTGTAATTTCTGCTGTTCCAAATGGCTCAATTCTTGTAGCCCTTGGGTCTTCACTTAAAAAGAGCAGTATGTTATATAAATAAGAGAAGGAACAGTCAATGATTTATACTGGTAGTATTTCAGCTCTTAGAATATCTTTATGAGATAGTGCAGTAGTATTTTCTTCCTTCTGTTCCTGATGATTTTTTTCCTTGCTTTCCTTTGTGAAATGAGATCTGGGATAGTTGTATTGTTTTTGTACATGTTAAGACTGATATCAGTAAGTGATGTAACCAGACTCTTGTGGAATACAAGGATGTGGTATATGTGTAGACATGATGAGTGCATAACAAAAATTGAAGGTTTGTGTTTACCCATGAGTAGAATTTAATTTTTTAATGGAAATTAGCATTTATTTAATCCGTAATGGAAATTGTAATGGATTCTTTTGGAAGGAGGTGAGGAATGTGAAAAATTCAGAGTCTATTAATTATATACTTCTAAAGTTTTGGAATGAAATGGGAATTTGAAAGTAGGTAGGAATATTATGGCTATATATGAATATTTACTTTAGTTAGTTCTGGCAGGTAGCATAGTCTAGTAGAATTAATAATACATGTGACTTACTGCCAGAAGTTCATGTTTAAATGGTTCTGGGAGTACTGTACTCCCATGAGAATAGTATACCCTTAATTTACTGTAAAAGTTAAAGAATGTTAATTAGATTGGTGCTTACATGGGTGGGTGTTATTCCAGCTGTTGAGAAGTAAGTGTGGGACTTGATGGAGCAGGATATACATGGTGGAGTTCTGTGTTTCAGAAGTCTGATACCAGACTTGGAGAAGTATGGATTCTTTTTTTTTTCCTTTTCTTCTGAAGCTTGCTGATTTGTAAGGCTGGTTAAATCAGTTTATTTTATTACATATGCTTATATAAACAGATTTATTCATATGCATTATACAAGAGTTTCTATGTGGATCTCTCTCTCTCCCTCTCTATATATATATATGTACACACACAACAGTTACCATGCTTGTTTTTCCAACATCATTAGTGTTTTTGGCCTTAATAACTGAGAATATAAATTAAAATCTAAAAATAAAGTGCATTACAAAAGATAGGATAAATAGAGATATTATGATTCTTCTGTTAAGAAGCTGTTCTTGCATTCAGTGTTTATAATTGTTATTGATACAGTTGTTTCCACTGCTTCATTTTTTCAATATTGTAATCATGTCTAACTTGCCTGTAAGTGTTAGCCCAAGATGCAAAAGGGAATTTAGCAGTGTGTGGTTATAAAAATATTCTGTGCAAGGTGAAGCATGGTAGTTTTGATTATCAAAAAATCATTTGTGTTGACCTCTTTTCTGAAGCTGAAGCACATCAATAACCTTGCACCACTTGAGTGGGGATGTGAAGATCTGTGTGTAGCTTCTAAAATTGCTACCCTTTGCAGAGTTTCAGATTTCATCCTGGTAGCTAGGATGTGGGCTGAATGCCATTACAGTTTGCTATGTTAGGGATTTACTGGTGCTATTGGGTAACCCCGAAGAACACTGTGGATACCGCATTGCACAAAATTGCTGTCTTGTGTTTCTCTGGGGTGGAAGATGACTTCAGCTATTAACATAATTAGACAGATTTTTTTTTTTTTTTTTTTAAATTTAAATGCTTTCTGTAAGTATGCAATTCTGACTTTCTGAGCTAGTTGTTATGGAACTGACTTTATTCCAGAGCCAGAGATCAGGTCTCAAGTTTACCGCACCAACTTTTATGACAGACTTTGTTTGGTCCATGTTTGTTCCAATCAAAAAATAAGATCTGAAATTGAGTCTACCTTTTGAAAAGAGTTCTGTTTTTAATTTCTGGAATGTGCTGTCCTAGTAATACCTTAACTGAGGTGTTTCTTAATAGGCTGGAGAGTGGAGAAGAAACAATTTTGTTTTGTTTTTTTTGTGGGGATCAGAGCACTGCTAATGTGCTTGGATGCCATAGTGATAATCACTATAAATACCCAAATGTGTGAGCCAACAACTGGAAATAAATTTATAAACACTAAATTCTTTCCATTATCAAAGGCAGCAACTGAAACATTTTCTGCTCTCCCACCGCTTGCTCTGTACTTTTAACTGTGCACATCAGAAAACAAAAAGGACATACTACTCTGTCTTCCAATTTTCCTGGGGAGCAGGGAGAAATGATCCATAAACCCTCTGAAGGAAAATGTACTTCAGATTGTTTGTGTTCAAGCTTGTTGTCTATAAACAGTGAACCACTCTTCTGTTGAAATAAAGTCTAAAACCAGGTGGCAATGCAGGTAGTAGCACTTAAAATAACCACAGTTTTTATGTCATGTGTTATGCTTTGTGTAAGCATGATGGGCTGTGTGCAATAGTGCTGGAGATTCTGTGGCTATTCAGGGAGGTGTGTTGGCAATGAACCAGCATCCCATTCAGGTGCTAGGTAAATCTTACAGTTGGGAATTGAGATGCCAGATTGATTTCTAGAATTATGGTGATGAAATCCCAAAACTGCACCTAGGAAGGACTTATTTTTCTCTGTGTGTGTGTAGTGCCTTCTTTTTGTTTTGAATACTTTAGCATGTTGTATCTTAAATGACTACAGAAATCATCTCACATATGCAAGTCGGAGTTGGCTTAGGGTTCTGTTATCTGCAGTAGATCAAGTCTTTTAATCTGTGACTGCTGATATAATTCGTAGCGAGTGTGTTTCATTCCAGGGAGGATGAATTCAGTGGACCAAATGGTGCCTGACGTATATACAATTTGGCAAAGGAACTTCTGGTCTTTCAGGATGAGAAACATTCTGTTAAAGCATTTTTCATAATTAATTACTTGCATTTTCTTGCTTTTATGATTTAGTTAGATTTATTGCTTTCATTTAATTAGTGTGCTAATCATAAAATTTTCTAGACTTGTAATGTCAGGGCACTAAACTCTATCTTTTCTCTGGCATAGGAAGTGGGGGAAAAAAAAACAACTTTAGAAATGGATTGCCAGTGAAAGAATGGGGAAACTCTAAACTGCTGTTAATTTTTAAAAAATTTATTTTAGAAATTATTTACGAAGCTAAATATTTTTGTTAGGAAAGCTGGGATAAAAGACTCTACTGGTCATTATGCATTTCTCTCCTCATTCAGTCTGTTTATTTAAGCATTGGTTATAGTTAAAATCAGATCTTTCAGCCAGTCTTGTCAAAGGGCACAAATGACCTTTAATTTTCAAGATACTTCTAAAAGTGACATACAGGTTCATTTTAGTAGTGTGTAACTGTCATTATGTTACAGACAAACTGCTAGCAGGTGAAAAAAACACTCCTAAGAATTAATGTGTGCATGAAGTTTGGGTTTTTTTCCTCCAGCCTTTAAAACTGTCCTTCACAGCTTCTTTGATGGTGGACATATAAGGAAGTAATATTCCCTTCTGGAGTGGAGGCTTGTTTTTTACAATACAGAAATCCTCCAAGGAGTGTGAGATTTGGTTCTAAATGCACCCTCAGAATTAACACTCCTAATTTTACCTGTGTAATATTTCACATTTGCTCAAACTATTAACTGTCCTCCAAAAAACCTCTGCAATTAAGTCCTCAGAGTGTGTGAAGGTTGGGGGTCCTGGAAGAAGACTTGTTTATGGGCAGTACAGAACTGTGAATGCCTCTCCTTTGTTTTACGTTGTAGGTAAATTGTGTATTAGAATTGGAACAACTCTATGTTATTAATAGTATCATGGCTCCACAGGTGCGCCTGAAAAATATAATGTTAAAAGTTGGAGTCAAAATGGTGAAAGCCAGATGGTGCACAAAAGCAAAGGGCTTTCCACATCTGTTTATTATATTGTAATGAATTTCGTGGGATGGAGTCCAGTAACTCTTCCATATCTTTTTGTTGCTGCTGTTGCTTTCAGAAATGTTTCTGTTAGTAGTAGGAACGTTGCTATAGGAAAATGCTGAGGATTCCACGTGGGTCTTACCCTCCTTTCCCCTAAGTTTATTACTACATAGTTTTTCTTGAATTTGTGAAATTTAAAAAGGTAACCAGGGTAGCCAGTACTGCTCAGTGTAAGAGCAGTGGGAGGAAGCAGGTAAAGTTTACTAAGTGACATTAGACTAGTTGTTGTAAGAGTTTGTCTCCTGTTCTTCATTTGGAAAGTGTGGATAATGGCGCTTAATTTTTCGAGTATAAAAAGTGACTTCTTCTGTAGGATATAGAGCTGTGCTAAAATCCAATTTAAAGTTAATCCTCTGTGACCTGAGCTGGGTTCCAGATGGTGACCTACATGTGGAGTAGGCTGTTAATTTGTTATCAAAGCCCTCTATGTGTCCAAGAAACTTTAAGGGAAGGTGAGATTATTGTATGGTAAATAAAGGGTAGAGTAGCAAAGCTAAGAATATGAATGTTAGAAAATAGAGTGCTAAAGCTACTTCGGCAACATTGTATTTTACTTCTTTCTGTATTTACTTCATGGGGTTTTACTAACATTTGTTTTTTTTTCTTTTTTTTTCCAATATTGTATTTAAATATTGTGGGTTTTCCCAAATCTTGTTAAGTAATTATGTAGGCTGCTAGGTCTGCAACAGACCTACTCCCGTTGAATATTAGCTACTGTTAACATATTACCATCTCTTACCATTTGGGGAGCAGCATCTGAAGGGGAGAGACTTCGTCCCAGTGAGCTAAGTTATTCTTGAGGCAACAGTTGAATTTTTGGGATTGCTGGGGATGATTTCTGGCCCTTGGAAGGGATTACTGCTTGATATAGGCCTTCCCAAAGTGTATTAAGTAAATTGCTTGTCGCCCATTAAGTGCTTCCAAGAGGTGCGCAGCAGTGGCGGTGCTGCAGCACGGCAGGCTGGCTGCGCTTGGCGACCTGGCCTGACCTTGGTCTGCAGCAGGAGGAAGGAGTCAGACAGGGACAGTCTTGCTGTGAAGCAGTGAAAGCCATCAAGCAGTATCCTCCTGCCTCGCTGGGCCCATGGCAGCCGCGCTGCTGTGGCTGCCCACAGCACCTGCTGCTGCCTGTAAAAGGATTTCTTTTTCCATCTGGGTAACGTACATGTGTTCTAATTGTACAGAAGTCTGTGTGATACTTGGAAGAGTTACCAGTTAAAGGGCTGTCAAATATTGGAACAGACTGCCCAGGGAAGTGTTTGAGTCACCAACCCCTGGATGTTTTCAAAAGATAACATGCAGATGTGGTGCTTGAGGCCATGGTTTTAGTGTGGGACTTGGTAGTGCCAGGTTAATGGTTGGACTCAATGATCTTGAAGGTCTTTTCCAACTTAAATGATTCTGTTCTATGATTATGGATTCAGGCTGGGGGTCCCAAAGTGAGAATACAGAAGTAAGTGAGGAGGATGACTACTATGTGCAAGGCTCAGCTGGGGGAGACCAGTGGAAGAAATGAGGTTGAAGTGTGAGACCAGGAGAAAAAATGAAGGCATGTTCTGTCTTCCCCACTTGCATAGCCTGGCGTAAAACTGGAGGGTTCTGTTAGAGCTATTCCTGGTGGGCTGTGAACCAAGAGATCCACTGCTCTGTGGTGTGCAGAACAGGTACCAGTTGAATCTAAATATTTTAGTATTAAATTAATTTTTAATGATTTATTTCAATATAAAGACAGTCTTAGTAGGAGCAGGGATTAAACTGTCATTAGTTGATAATTATCTCAAAAACACAGCCAGAAACTCCAGTCTCCTTGAAAGTGGGATTTAACCTTCTAAAGTTACTTGACATTGAATTGAGAGCTCTGTTTCTACCTGTAGTTATGAAGAAAATGTGAGGTATTGATACACACCTTGGTCAACCACGGTCTCTGAAATGACCGTGCTCTCTGGGAGCCCTCAGGTTTTGCTCTGGTCCCTTGTGTTAGAGGGCATCTCTTAACTCTCCTTGTGTGAGTCTTCACATGCACGTCCTTTGCCCTTCATGTCTTAGGTGAGGTAGTTTTGCTGCTGAAAGGTGTCAGCCTAGCTAATCAGGGAATCCTGTTGTAGGAGATGGCAACAGAGGTAGGTTAGAGAGTTGGGATAAAACAAATAAGTTTCCTGTGGAGACTGAGAAAGCACAACTTGCATTTGTCTTGGTATAGGAAGGGGTAGGTACCTGGTACTGAGTGTTCTCTTACAGAGAACAAAAATACCTCAAATTATCTCCCTCTGGAGGGCAGGGATGGATTTCTGTTCTGATGGGTTAAGTTACTCGTTTTTTTGAGTCATTCCTAGCTGGGGATGAAAAAATAATGCCAGCGAGAGGGGGGTATCTGGAGGCTGTTGAAGTAGATGGTATTTGTGGCGTGGGTATTGGTATCTTGCAGATACAGAAAGGAAGGAGAACAGATACATTGTGACATCCAGAGTATTTTTCCCCTTTAGCCATTACTTTTAAAGAAGGTCCTGGGGGGATATTTGATTTCTTCATGTCTTCACTGTTAAGTGCTTGTTGTTGGAAAATGGAATTGGAAGCTGTAGATGACCTTCATAAAAGGGCAAATGCAAGTTAAGATCTAGACTTGTGAAAAATGAGACAACCAACCACAAAAGAAATTCCCTGTGGCAGTATAGGTTCTCACTCATACTTTTATTTCAACGAAATCAAGTTGCATGTTTGCGTGACTGCTGTTCTGGAATATTGCTTTATCCTCTTATCTGGGGGGGTGAAAATAGAGCCCATTAATCTAAAAATTGTTCTACTTAGTTATATAACTGTTTCTTAAAAATAGCTCTAGATGGCTGGAGAAGATAGATGCTGTGGGATAGAAATTTCTCTTTTGCTTGGTTTGTGCTCTTTTGCATAGAGCATCCATATTGCATGCATAATGTTTTTGACTATTTTGTGGTGACCAGCTGCATGTAACTCACATGTACTCCACAGCAGCCTGTGAACATCCTGCAGCACAGTTTTCTCTCAGGTGCTGTACTGAGGATGGGGCATTTTTTTTGGCACTTACTGCTGGGAAAGTTTAACTTTTTGAAAATGGTTGTTCAGAGCATTCTTTATTCTGTTGTACTTCTAGAAATCGCTATTATGTTTGGCCGTGGGTTTGTGATATCCTTGGTTAAAGAGGCAGAATATAAAATCAAAAGGTTTATTGTATTCTGGTAAAAATGAGTTCATTCTTTTAAGACATACTTCTATCTTAACATGCTCAGTTTTCTCATCTAAAGAGATTTTTATGTAAGTTAGGTTAGCCTTTTTCTTTACAGATTAATTTAGCAGATGACCATTGCAAGCTTGGACCAATAGCAGTCATAAATAACTTTTTTTCAGTGACTGATATGGAGTAAAAAATTGCTCTTGGGCTTACCTGCTGTTTACTTTAGACTATTTGCTCAGATAAAATCTGTGAAATATTTTCTGCTTCAGTTAAATATCCCATGGTTTTGTATTTGTCGCTTGTTCTTTTAATGAATCTGCACTTTCAGATTTCTCTAACATTGGCATCTGGAATAACTGAGTAGAGGAAGGAAAATAAGAATAGAATCTTGCAGTAGTTGACTTTGCTGTGATTTATTTTTCTCTGCTGAATAATCTTTTCCTGTAAAACAAGTTTTGCCTGCTGCTTTTTGAACTATGTGCCTGTTCATTAGAGTTGCCCTTGTTGCACAGGACCGATGTCTGACTTCATTTTGGAGTGGCAGCATCCCCCCTCTATACACTGCTACTTTCCTTTACAGTCCCCTGTTACATCATCTACTGAATCTGGGTTTCATGTGAGTGAGCTAAGTTGTCCCAGATCTGGCTCAAGAGTAGAAGTTACTAAATTTTTTCGAAGATGCTTCTCTTTTGGAGTTGCGGATTCCCCATCTGAGTATTATTAGCCTAGATATTGCTGGGTAAATTGGCACTTCACAGAAATATTAATAGGCAATACTCTTTTTTTGTGTCCTAAAATATCAGTTAGGCTAAGATCCCTTGGGCAGGACAGATATACTTGGTGTGTATCTGATATGTTGGGGGGCATAGGGGTTTTCTTTTTCCTCTCTGCATGTATATACCTAATGAGTATTAGGACCTCAGGTTTACTGTACCACTCACGTGTACTTGCCTTTTTCTGTTTGTGGAGTTTGTATTCGTTTTCCCCTATCAAAAATTGTTGCACTGCCTTGGTGCAGTCTCCTTGAAGTCAACTGTTGCAAAAAACAAAGTACTGTTAAACATTTCTGTTAAGCTTTGTTAATTGAAATACATGTAAAATTTTATTATTTGAGTCTTATAATAATTGATACTGCCAAACAGCTAGTTTAAAGAAATTTTTTAAAGCAAAATGTGGATCATTTTACCCAGTATTTTCTTGCACAAAAAAACCCAGCTATATATTTCAGGGGAATGTGTGAACTTTTAACAAGGAGTGTTTTGGATGACAGGTCATTCTACCAAATGTATTTTAACTTCAGTTAGTATTGGGAACTTTGGCCTCAGATCTGACTGCAGTGGCACAGAGGAGAAAGCTAACACTTTCTACAGAGCTTGTCTCATGTGTAATGGTTTTTTAACTGATCATGCATGATCAAAAAAGAAAATGTATGATCTCTGTGTGCTTCGTTTTGGCACTGATTGTGGTTTGATCGCTCCTGTGCAATTTTCTGGGAAGATGCTCAAGATTGCCTCTTAAGTTAGATGACAAGTGATGGAATTAAGAACTTGGGTCTTGAAATGGGATGTGGAACGCAGAGATTGATTCGTAGTGCTAAGGTGAGATCATGTGAAGGTGTGGCCCACTGTGTCACTTAGTTGTGTGTTCTTGCTGCTAGAATCTTAAGAACTTCACTACTGAGGTTTTTGCCAGGTCTGCTGTCTCAGAAGGCGTGGTGGGAACCTGATGTTAATGTACAGGGATGACCTCTCAAGCATGGGACAGCACTCTTTAAATAAATCAAAGCTGGTGAGTGTTGGCTGTGACCTCATGAGACTTGGTCAAAGAGCAGACTTGTGAAAGAGTATTTCAGTACCAGAAATACTAAAACTTAAGTAGTAGCTCCTGGAGCATGTGTTCCTTGTCAGTACTGTGTTCTAGGGAAAATACTGAATTTTCAGGTAAATCTAAGTGAATCAAGACAACCTTTCCCATGGTAAGCTGAAAACAGGATGTGAATAATGTGAAAATAGGGAAATACGAGTAATTTTCTTTGAGTAAATACTTTTCCTTTGTTCAGTAAAGAGGTATAATTTTGTTGTATTCAATGACAGTTTCTGTGTTAAGCTTTAATAAACTTTAGAATATACTTGTTTCCCCCTTCCTCTTTTTTCATATTATTTGCAGATGCACACTGTTGTCCTCATTACTTGTCTGAGTAGGATTGTTGTTACCTTATCACCTCTCTTAGCAAAAAAGGGAGAAGGTGTGTTTGCCTGAAGGGCATGGAAAAGAATGAGAAATCACAAATGGGGGAAATGTTAATTTCATGAGCCATAGAGGCGGAGGATAATGAAGATGGATACCAAGTGGCCAGGTTTTTAGTAAATTGGATGGGGTATGTTTGGCAAGTTTCTGTTCAAGTATGTTCATATGTATGTAGCATTCCTTTGGTTCGTAAGGATGCCTAAGAAGCTGTTTGCCATTTGCTGGAACTCTGTTACCAGAGGTAACACTGATACATGTGTCTATGCCATCCTGGTACTTATGTGTGCAGCTTTTACTCTTACTAGCATGGCTTTCTGCTCTACTTATTAAAAGTCCTTTAAACTTGCCTTGTAGTATTTTTTGATTTCTCTACATTGTAGGAGGCCTGTGAGGCTGTCCTACCATTTATTCCTTCTTCCATCTCTCTGCAGTAGCACTGCTCAGGGATAGTAGCTTTACCAGTATTTGATCTGAAGGAAAGTCCTAAAAGCAACAAAATTGCTTCACATTTTTGAAATCCTGTCTCAGCTGCAACCTTGTAAGTTCACATTCATATTTTTCAGTGTCGTACTGTTCAAATTCTTTGTGAATTACATAGTTTTTTAATTCCTTCAACTTCTAAACCTAGCGAGGTTTTAGGTAGAACTTGCATTCATTTGGTGTGCAACACAGTAGATAACGGAAAATCCCACACAATTAATGTGAAACAAAGTAGAACTGACTTGGAGTTTGCAATCCACATCTTATGTAAAAGAGTTCTGATTGATACTGGCAGTACAGTGATGGTGATGGTGGAAGGCAGCGAACTTCCTTCTTTTTTCCAATTGACATTAATTGGACTTGCTTCTGAACACCACATGACTGTTTCTGCTTTGAAGGCATAGATGTGACACTACCATCTCCGTTTACTGGCAGTAAGTATTTTAGTATTTAATATTATTTAAAATTAGCATTAGTTAGTATTGTTTTGCCTCTAGTAAGTTTTTTGTTATTCTTTTATAGTTCCTTTTTGTTCAAACACAGAACTTTACAAACAAGCAATATTTAAGAATTCTTTCTCATACAAAACTTGTTAAGTGTCTGACCAGTTCTCTGCTGTGTCTGCAGAGCTTCCTTCTGTGCTTCTGCCACAGCCTTTTCTGATGTGTGTTCTTATTTATCCTTTGGAAAAGAGTTATTTGCAGAGATTTCCTTCCTTCATCCACCTCATATTTTGGCATAGTAAACTTGAGGGAATATGAAGAGGGCTTGTAAAAAGAATGGTGAAGAATCTAGACAGTAGCAAAAAACCCCCAGCAAACCAACCAAGCCCCAACCATTCCTGTGACTGCTACTGCACCCTGGAAAGGCATGCTTTTGCTTCCAGAGAATGATGAGTCATGTGCTTAGGGCTTTTTGCTAGGACTGTCCTCCTGCCTGACCACTTTGAAATGTCTCACTTGGCTCATCTGATTATCTCTGCTGAATTAAGGCTGGTCCAGTCTATGAATAGGTAGGCAGGGAGCAACACACATGTAGCATCAATACTGCTGTCATGGCACATCATCCTACTATGTTTCAGCCAACTCCCAGGACAGTCAGACACTTCTGTTGTTGAAAGCCACTGTTTTGGAGATTTCTGGGAAGCAGCCACATGCTTGTGTGGTAGATGGAAGACTCATGGCCCCTTCAGTCTTGTGTTGAATGCTGGAATTGTCTGTGGCTTGTTGCTGGGGTCCATGCAATTAAGAGCTACAGAACAGTTCAGAGGAACGGACATCATATAATGAATGTCCGAGCTTTTGCTCACTAAACTGCAGTGAGATTCAAGACCTTAAATATGTATAATGGAGGCTTGATGTTCCCTGTTTACCTTCTGCTTAGTTAATAAGAATAATTTAGTTTATTTTCCTGGACTGGGATAAACTATGTTAGTGTTTTGGGGGGTGGGTGGGAAGGGAGGACAGGAAGAGAAGGTCAGCTGTTTTTAATACTGGTGTTTCTCTCCATGATCAGGGCATTCTAATTATACCCTGGATAAAATATCAAATTTCAAAGTCCTTCACACAAGGAAGGTTCTCTGTTTTCAATGGCATTAGATGAATGTGCATCCCATAAACACATGTATCAAATGCATTTTGGTTTTGATTAATATTGGGTAACTATACTGGCTGATTACTCTGCTCCTGTTTGATAATATCTTATTGGGACCATTGAAGAATTTGTCCCATGCAGAAGTATATCTTAGATGGGAGCTCTCATAGCACTGTTTTCATTTTGCAGCTTAAGAAGTTGTTTAGGGTTACAGTGAACCTTTTCTGACTTGTGTGTTTTGACTGACTGTTGGGCAACAGATAAGGATTTTAAGTAGCTGAATGAGGCTGGTGTGTCTGGCCTGAGAAATTACTTCAGGGGTTTTTCTTTCAGTAATTTAAAAAGCATTGAACAGGGAAATGCAAATGAGTAGGAGGTGGTCATTAACTTTATTTTGGAGAGTTTCTTTCTTCTACCCCTCCTTCAGAAGAAAGTGCCTGCTGTGCTTTCTCTTTGTGATTAGTTTTTTTATTAAGACTAAAATTGACTCTATTACATTATTTTCTATGCCAGATAAGCAGTAATTAAATATTTCAGAAGTTTAACACAAGATGGTAGGAAAGCCATATGAAATGTTCTTCAGTTTTTTATTCCATCTGCTCCTGTTATGTGGTAGAAATCTGGTAATGCGTTTCTAAAATAGCATATTTCAATTCTCTTATTTATGTGGCTTTGGAAGTACTGGATCAGGTATTAAAATGTCATGCCTGTTAGAAAAGTACTCCAGGGAGTTTTATGGTGGGCCCCAAAAAACGTTATTAGGATAATTGAAAAGAAAAATTTGTCATATAATCCTGCTTTTGCTGAAAGGAAAACCAGTAGCATCTAGCTACCTTTTTTATCCTCCTGTCTGTTTCGGTTTTCAATAATGAGACCAGTTTTAAGCTTTGAAAGACTCTGGAGACACACAAGCCATATTTAAGAGTGTTTGTAATCTTCAAATAAATACCAGATCAGTGAAGTATACCCCAAGTAATCCCAAAGAGAGAGTGCTTTCAGTTCTGAACTGGCGTTTGCTTACCCCTGCCTGTATGGAAGGGAAAAACCTGCTGCTTGAATAAAGTAGTCTTTGGCAGGATTTGGCCAGATGGAGCTTATTCCTGTGTCTACAGAAGAAGTAATGTCTCTTAAGTTTCATGATGCTTTCTGTATTCTCTCCTATTTTCAATGAAATCTACAAATTTCCTGCTTTTTGTGTTGAGGGATGTTTCTGAATTGCAGACTGGTTCTCTTTCCAGCTGAGCCTGCAGGCAAGGCAGACTTAAGCAATATGCTCTAAGAAAATGTGTGAATTTTCTCATATGTTTCAGTGAGCGTTAATGGGAAGACTAATTAGGACAACTTGAAGCCAAAATTACTGTGTTTCTCTTTGAGACAAATTATTAGAGACATCCATCAGCTGTACTTGGATATAAGTGGCATTCCAAATTCAAATCTGTTTGAAGAGTTTAGAATTGGAAGTGAGGAAAAGAAGTTTAAATCTTAACTCAAAATTAATTAATTTTTAATTTAATTAAATTTAGAGTAGAAGATGGAAAAATAAAAATGTACCACATGTTAATAACTCTACTAAATGAAGGAGATAATGCATTTACAATTATTAGTGGTTTTAATTTTAGTTTGAAGATCATGTATGGGTAACATTAAGTCAGTATTTTAGACTGAAAATGCTGTATTAAATAGTACTATGTATATTTTATTATTTAAGTTTTATAGATACATGTATACAGGATTTCTTTCTCCTTTCTCTTGCAGATGTAACATTTCTAGTCCTAGAAATATGCATAGCCTAAAACATAGATCAGTTCTTTTTGAATTCTAATATACTCTTATTTTCTTTGGCTATAAAAAGGCCTGGGACTGCTGCTGGACTGACTTTGTGCTGTGTAAGATTCAGCTTCTAGGTACGGCTCAATACAAAAGTTAGTTTTCTTGAGTGTTACAAAGCCAGCAGCATCAAGATAAGGAGTTACCTGTACATGAGGAGATGGATTTCTTTCTGCTGTGCATTTCCATCCCTGCTTTTAACTGAGAAGGTAGGAGGGAAGAGCAGGAGTCTCTTCCTGCTCTTCTGCTGCATATTCTCCAAAAGCAGGACTCCAACCTGCACTTTCCATCTCATGATATATACGTTTGAGACTCCAGCTCCATCAGGTCACATACCTTTCTTGCTTTCTTGTCACAGCTTTGACATCCTCAGACAGAGGTGGCCATGTATCTTTATTTCCATAGCAGGGCTGGACTGGAAGCTGCAACCCCTGCTACACAGCATAGCCAGATGTACCCAATTTGTAGTGGCTTCTGATGCAAGTATCTGCTGTGCCATGAGAGAAGACAGGAGGCAGAGCTGAAAGAAGCCGATACTGTACCTGGCACAGGCAAATAGGTTACATGTGGTGGACATATCACAATTTGGAAATGAATAGTGCTGCAGTGTCACCATCTCTGCTGTTGCAGTATCTGTGGGCACTGTTGTGTTTGGTCAGAAGACTGTGATTCCATCTGCTTGAAATGGGTTGTGTGGCCTTCTGTCTTCCTCTGTAACATGTCCCACCTCTTGAGCAATATCAAGACAGAACAGCCAATAGAAATGATTCTCTCTGCAGTATAGAATTTTCAAGGAAGAAGTGCAGGGAGGAAGGAAGGTCTTTTGTCTTGCATGCAAAAGATGTTACTTCCATATAAAGTAGCAGCATGATTAATCAGGTAACAAACTGGTCCATTTAACTTTATCATAGAATCAGAGAGTATCTTGAGTTGGAAGGGACCCACAAGGATTGTCGAAGTCCCACTTCTGGCCTTGCACAGGACAGCCCCTGAATGTGTTCTCTGGCTGCCATCAGCGCCCTATAAATAGCTCTTAAACTGTTGGTCCACTTCAACCAGCACTGACAGTTCTGCCAAGTCTTACAGAGAGCGATGTTCTGTAACTACCATGAAAGTAGGCAGCTGGGTAGAAGCAAGAAACTGTGTGGTGTGAGCTTATGCACTGAAACGAGAGGGTACGTGGTGGGGCAGGGACTCATTGGGAGGCAGGAGGGCTTCAGCGAGATTTGCTGCCTTTCTAGGAGTCCTGGCATTAACTATGTAATAAATAGGTATCAATCAAGGAACTGTTTATTCTTTTGTGGGCTATAATGAATTTTTCTCATGAAGAGTGTGACTGTAGGACTGTATTAATTTGTATTGGGCTGCAAGTGCAAAAAGTGAGGAAGTCTGATCCCAAATAGGGAGGAATATTCAAGTTGCAGGTAAGGATATTTTTATTTGGATACATGGAAAAAGAAGTGCTACCAATTTTGAAAGTTGTTGCACTGTTGGAAGCTCTCTTCCTTTTCCTCTCTATGGTGTGGTATATTGAGTCAAATACGTGCTTTCACAGTATGCTTAATTAATAATAAATGCGTTCTGGCTTTCACCAAATCACATTAACCTAGTGTAGCCATCGAACTGGTTATGCCAGTTGTAGAACAATATTTTTTTACTTTTAAATTATCACAGTATGAATTCATATAGTAGCTGACAAATCTCAAAGAAAGAGGTTCTCTCTAGGTTAGCATAGAAGAAATAGGAAGAATGTATCTGTCTTGCTTTTTGGCAAAAGGGAGACTAAAAGAATCTTTTAATTAGAGCAATTTCATTCTGTCTGTCTGCCATGAACCTGACTTGGTGGGAGCTGATCCTCTAATCAGAGAATTAGGTGTTTATTTCTGGTTGTCCATAGCCTGTGATGCTAATAAGCACATGTTGGTGGGTGTGTGAGAGCTCTCAGCCAGTTCCCAGTAATCTCTCCTTTTCCTCTCTTATCTTTGTTCTACTGTTCCCTCCTGAATATCATCTTCCTGATTTCTCTGTTCTTGATATTTTGACTTGGGAAAGATTTTATAAACCGATACACATTTTCTCTGTGGTGTTGTATTTGGGTGTGTAAGTACACAGACACTCACTCCTCCTGCCCCCATGCCTGGTGGGATGGGGAGAAGAATTGGAAGTGTAAAAGTGAAAAAACTCATGGGTTGAGGTACATTATTAAAACAGTTTAATAATTGAAAAGAAGAAAAAAGTTGCAAGGCAAGTAGTAGAGAAATAAGAAGCAAGAAAGGCTGCAAATGAAAACAGTTGCTCACCACCAGCTGACTGCTGCCTGAGCAGCAGCCCCCCAAACCAACCTTCCCCATAGTTTTATTGCTGAGCATGGTTCCATAGGATATGGAATATCCACCTGGTTACTTGGGGTCAGCTCTTCCAGCTGTGTCCCCTCCCAGCTCCTTGTGCACCTCCAGCACCTTTGCTGGTGTGGTGGGGTGAGAAGGTGAGAAGCAGAAAAGACCTTGACTATGTGTAAGGACTGCTCAGCAGGCACTAAAATATCCCTAAACCACCAACACAGTCTCCAGAACAAATCCAAAACATAGCCCCATATCAGCTACTGTGGAGAAAATTAACTCCCTCCCAGCCAAACACAGCACAGGAAGCATACTTGGAAATTGGTGAGATCCAGAAGGGATGAATAACTCTGTCCAAGTGACCATTATTAAACTGGCTTGTCTCCAGCACTGCCATTTTACAAAGTGCATTTATTGAATTGTTTTGCCTTTAAAAAATGAGAAGAGGGGTGATGGAAGAGGAACCAGTCTTTTGGGGCTCCTGAACACCTGTACCATTTGTGGTATAGAAGCTCCTTAGTATTATGTGGGGTGGGTGAGAAATCCAGCCTGCCAGCTTAAAGCTGGGAAATGAGCAATGGTTGTTTCTCTGGCTCACAGGCTGACAATTCTGTCTGGAGCTGCTGTTTCCAGTGCTTAGTGCACTTTTCTTTTTGTAATCATGACACCTGAACAAAAGATACTTGAAAATCTCTCACTTTAATTAGTTTCCATTCTCATGGTTTAGAATGGTCTAGAAAACCCTATTTTGTCAAGAAACCTCTTTCCTTCCATTTTGAATTTCACCTTGAATTTGATATTTTATCCTATCTGAATGAATGTTAATGAGCTCAGTGTTGTACTTATTTACGTGATAAATTTCTCTTCACAGATCATTCAACTTCAAGTGGTACATCATCATTTAAGCCCAGCCGATCACTGGTTTCTATTCCCACTGCCCATGTGATGCTGTCTAGTGCCAGCTCTTCACTTTCCAAACACAGGGAAGCTTTCAAGTCTGATGGGTCAAAATGGAGTACAAGCTTTGTACGGTCAGGAGGAGGCAGAAATCAGGGAGCCCTGGACAATTCTCTTGACATGAAAGATGCAAGACCTGTAAGAAAATGGTCCTCCTTGTCAAAGCTCAGCTCACCAAATAACTTCAGCCAAGATGGAAGTAGTCATTCAGTGGAATACAGGGCTGGTACGGACAAAGCCGTGCCACCTCAGTTAAGGACAAATGGGCCAAGTTGTTTGCATGACAGCATGGAGTTGCTAAAAATTGAGGACAAAGAAATGGGGAAAAAACGATCCTCTCTACTGGACTGCAAATACAAATTTGAAACGTGCAGCAAAGATGACTTTGTTTCAGATTCCCCAAGTAGGAGACATGCCTTAGACTTGACCTACAGTGCCTTACCTGAAAGCAAACCTATGGCAGGCAGCTGTGAAGCTTTTGGCCAGAGATACGTTACGCTGGGACAGCAGGCTGTGAGCGGAGCTCCCATACAGCCGGCAGTGAGGACTCAGATGTGGCTCAAGGAGCAGTTACGGGCAAATCCCCTGGACTGCAGGCCTGCTGAGGAGCCCTATGGCGTGGCTGCGTGGCACATGCAGCAGCTTGAAGACTTCAGAGTAGCAGGTGACCAGCCTGTGCAGGTAAGCCTAAAGCTTGGTGTTTGCTGCCATCATGTGGCATCCTGTGTTACACCTAAGGAGTAACAGGCAGTATTTAATGAAACAGGAAAAGGGAGCAGGTCCTCCTAACCAGGTGGTGGTATTTTTAAGCTTTGATTGGGTATGTTGCTGCTTGTTTCTCAGTAGTAGTTGTTTGTTGGGTTTTCTTTTATTTCTGCTGTCTGTTTACAGTTTACTCTGATTCATTGTGCCTGTTCGCATGGGAACAACATCTTTATCTGAAGCTGGATGTGGGAAGAGGCTCATCAAGTAGCCTTTTCATTTGTTTTAGAGTAACTGCATAGTGGGGGAAATATGAATGTATTTTGATCTGAATGAGCTTACAAAGATGCTGCATTTATACATTCAGGAAAACTAAGAATGACTTTTGTGTACTGCAAGGATGAATGAATATTCAGTCTCATTATGCCTAGCACTTAAAAACTGTATTCAGTTTAGTATTAATGCTTCTTTTTTAACAAATTAAAATCAACTAACAGTAGTCAACAAATCTGGTTTATTTAAATAAAGTAATATATGGGGTTGATGCATCATACTTGAAATATTTTCATATTGAGAATATCAAGCACATAGTTTTAAGAGATAGGTAACCCTTTTCTAACATGGCAATTCACAGTCTTTGTTTCCAGCTCTTCCCCTAATGGGGAAGTACAGTTTGTGAATGAAGGCAGTATTTAAAATCTACATGTTCTTGTTTACCTGTGTTGGTAAGTTTGGCTTGGCTTGAGAAAACAAATCCTGAGCAGTTTACTGTATGTAAATTTGTGTGAAAGGCATCTTAGAGTTAGACTAGGATGTTACCTGAGCAGAGATAATCTAGCTGTATGTCAGATTTCCTGTTTTCTTCAGCCTGAAGTACATTAAGTGATTTACAAAGAGTTGTGCTCAAATTTTGATGTTCCTTCTGCTCTATATTGAAGGAAAGAATGACAAGTTTAGAGATTCTTAACATCCAGTTTTGCTCTTAATGGTGATCTGGTTTTGTTTTTTGGTGGTGTGGTGAATTTTTGTTGTTTTGGGGTTTTTTGGGTTTGCTTTTTTGATGGTTTGTTGGGGTCTTTTTTAACTTCAGAAAATTGAAGCCAATTAATATGGCCTAACCAGTAGTAAGCCCTAAGGGTTTGTCTAAATACCTGACATTTTTACGGGTAGCCACCCTTTACCTTTATTGCTGCAGAAACCCTTATCTTTCTCTAAGCATTTTAAAGATTTTGGGGTTGATAAACTCCCCAGGTAGAGAGCAGAGGCTGATGGGTTCCTTCCTCTCAGAGCCAAAGTGACAGACTGGCTCAGTGCTGAGGCTGGGTCCAGGGCACTGCCAGCTGGGCTCCTGGCAGTTGGCAGCTGCTGGTGGCCTTGAGGAGCACATGAGGGGTTTGGGAAGTGACAGCAGGGTACCGTGAGGGAGCTTGGGCTATCCATTCATTCAGGTCTTCCCGAACACCTGAGACACGCAGCTGGCTGCAGCCACCAGTGGTGCTGTCTGTGAGATTTGTGATCAGATTGCTGTGCCTGGTGGTTCTCTTCTTGAATTTAAACATACAGAATGACAGAATGTTAAGGGTTGGAAAGGACCTTAAAGATCATTTAGTCTCAATCCCCTCTGCCATGGGCAGGAGCACCTACTAGACCAGATGGCCCAAGGCCTTGTCCAGCCTGGCCTTGGACACTGCCAGGGTTGTGGCATCCGCTGCTTCCCTGAGCAACCTATTTCTCTGTCTTCCCACCTTCACAGTAAAGAATTTCTTCCTAACATTCAGCCTTAAATTTCCCGTTTTTCAGTTTGTACCCATTACTCCTTGTCCTATCACTACAGTTCCTGTGAAGGAATTCCAGTAGGCTCCCCTCAGATACTGGAAGGTTGCTGTGAGGTCTCCAAGCAACCTTCTCCATGCTGAACAGCCCCAAGTTCTTCAGCTTGTTTCCATAGGGGAGGTGCTCCAGTCCTCTTACCAACTTCGTGGTCTCCTTTGAACGTGCTCCAACAGTTTGATATTCTTCTTTATGTTGGGGACACCAGACCCACATGGGGTCTCACAAGAGCAGAGTAAGCTTTATTTACTTATTTACTTCATTTAGGTATGTGTCTCTTCATCATGTTGTACGTGCCTTTACAGCACTTTGTTTAGGATGGGTGTTTTAGAAATTTATTTTTTGTTTATATCAAAACAACTCCCAGCTTTTGTCCTTCATGTCTCAGAAGTGCTTTCTCACTCTGGTCATGTTTAAATACAGTATGAAGGCAAAGTTAAATGTTTGAAACAAATGAAGCCCTGTATGTGTTATCACAGTTACTTAAAACCTTTCATCCATGCAGGCATTGCTGCCAAGCTGTGTTTGGAGGACAGAGCCAGCAGGGGGAACACGAGCGTTATTCTTCTTTGACTTCAATTCAAAACCGGTGCTGCACCTTTCTGGGTTTTTGAGATTTGATATTTTGCCAAAAACTGGCTTGTTTGTTTCACCTGTAACTTCTACACCTCCGTGGAGGAAGTTCCTGATGGCCTTAGCAAGCACTTCCATTGATACAATCTGGAGTTGTGTTGCTGACCTTGAAATGGGATCTGTTTTATATCCTCAAGTGAGATGTGGTTGTGAAATAGGACCCAGAGAAGGTTAAAGCATGTGCAAGAGCAGTGAGCCTTTGGGCTCTTAGAGGCATCCCCTGCTGTCCCTCCCTGCCCTCTGTGTCTTTTCTGACAGAGGTTACAGCTGTAAGGAAGATAGATGCCAGAAACAAGAAACGAGAATGGTTCTTCCTGTTTTGACACCTGTTTTCTAAAGAAACCTCAGCATCATTCTGCTGTGGCCTTTTTTCAGAGATCACATGTGTACCTGGAAACTGGTATTTTATTATTTCCGAGAAACCAAGAAAACTACAATCCTAAGTGGAATATATATGTAAGAGAGTAGAAGGCATAAGAGGAAGCTGATAATTTATAAAAGGGGCAAAAGCCACAGCTCTATAGAAATTTTTAAATTTTTCTTTTCCTTTTAGTGAGGGTCACTTTTGCTGTTTTGCTTTTAACACATATATATGCTGATGGAAACATAGTGGTTTTTCTAGGACTGAAAAAAATTAGTTTATTATTATTTTGCTTTAAAGCTATTATTGCCATGAACAGAGAATACAGCAACCTTTGCTTTCAACTGTTAATCTAAAGCAGCTTTGTGTGTGTTCCAGTTTGGCCAAATTTAGAAATATATCCTCTGAGAGAAGGCACAACCACCCCTTCCCCCCCAGGTTCGGGAAAAAATAAATTTTCCTCGAAGGAAAGTGAAGGAGATAAAACTATTTATTTACCAAACACACAGGAAAAGGAAAATAAGGCTAAATAATAAAATGTTTCACTGTGGAGGAAAAAACCTGGGGAAGTGTTAAGAGTCCTCCCTTTGGTCTCCTCGGCGCTGGGGCTTGGGCCAGGGCCAGGCCCTCTGTGCCCAGTGGAAAGTCCTCCCGATGTGCTCTGAGGTTGAAAAGCAGTCCAGTAGAAAAGGGAGAAAATCCGGAATTCCAGAGACGGAAAAACAAAGTCCAAACTCTCAGTCTCTCTCTCCAGAGAACAAGAAACTGAAACAACTGGCCAAAAGCTGACTGGAAAAGCAGCAAGCCGGGTGCTTCCTCGCTCCCCTGCCGCAGCTGGGAAAAAAAAACCTGCTATCTCTGTGTGACCTTGAACAAGCTGCAAGCTGCCCTGAAAAAGTTTTGCTCAGTTTTTTCCTTCCCCCTCTCAGGCTCAGTTTAGAGGCATAGAAAGACACAGAAATTAATTTCTGGGCATAGACAGCGATATGGGATACACATCATAAGGTCACCCCAAGACAGTGTGTCTTTAAGATAGCTGCACTCTGTAGTCTCCCCTTCTACCAGCCTGTCGTTAATGAAGTAAGAATAGACCGCAACAACTTTCTGAGTTGATTTTGAGGACTGATGGTTCAGGAACAGCTGTAGGACTTAACAATACACACCCTTACAAATAAGTTTTTATGTCCTCACAGACTAATATAGACAGTTAACCGTAGAAAACTCTAATTCAGAGTTAATTTTTATAAAATCAGACAAGCTTTCTGTTTGTGTACTCTCACGGCTGATGGAAAGTATAACATAACACCCCTCAAAAGCTGTTCCAAGGTTAATTACCTTCAAGCTTAAGATTCTCTCCTTTCTTAGTAGTCTAAAGTTGACTGAACTCAGTGGTATTTCTTACACTTTACTCCCCAAATTATAAAGCCTATCGTGTGGCTTTTCCATTCCAATTGTAAACCATGGATTGTAAAATAAAATTTCCCGCACATTGTAAGGGAAGCTCAGAGTGTTAGGTAGAAGACCTACAGCTACATTGCAATTGTTCTTCAGGACATGGTCAGGTTTGCAACTGCAGAAAATGTGCTGTGGAACAATGCCTCTTAAAGAAGGTGCATCCTTCAGCTGTGGATGTGATGTTGGTACCTTTCAGAAATAAATCTCCAAGGAGAATCTGGTCTTTGGTTATTGTGGAACATCATGGAGTTGCATCTGAAAATTCCTTTCCTTAGCTAATGTGAGTAATTTAATGTGTACTTTTTGAAGATAAACATTCTCCTATTCATTTTCCTAGGAACAGATTTTAACAGGTCTTCAGTTTATGAAATTTAGTTTATGCACTGAAACAAAGAAACAGTGCTTCAGTGAAAACAAGTTTCCATGCAGAATTTATATTTCACCATACACTTAATTGTTTAACTGTTTTCAATATACACCTGAACTTTGAGTAAGGAAATGTGTGATAAGGACAGTATTAAGAGAAAAAAATGCTTTTAACACACAGCAGTATTTCCCATTTACTGAACTAGGAGGCTGTAAAAATCTAAATTAAAAGGCTCTATGTTTTCAAGCAATGGCATTTCTTTAAGTGTGATCCTATTATATATCCTGCTATCTGAATGCATGTAGGTACATGCTGTGTGCTAATCCAAAAAATTAGGTTTAAAATAAAAACATGCCTTTAAAATTGTTGGAGATCATATAATAAGAAGGAAAGCTTCAGAAGGTTGCATATCTACATATTCAATTTTCACAGTGTTTTAAGTATCACAGTATCTTTTTTTAGCGTACAGAGCATCTGTATCATTTCTTCATGGTGTGCTAAATTGTGTCAGGATATTGCAGAGATAATAGGTGGAAATTGCTTAAGTGCATCTTTTCCCTTTAATGTACCAGGTTTAGTGGGGTTTTTTAATGAGGAAAACACTGGAGTGATCATACCATGTATACAAAAGTTGCTGGTAATTAAGTTTTAATGCAATGAGAAATTTAAAGTTATTATAACAGTTTTCACTGGAAAACAGAAAAGGAAGAAAGTGAACTGCATGCATATCTAAACATTGGTAAACAAAGCTATAAAACTTTAATTGAAAAAAAAAAGTCATAGCATTTTTCAGATAACAGTGTTGCCACATAAAACTTTATTCTTAAATGTCAACTCAAAGCTGGGGTTTTTTACAATCCTGTCAGATCAGAAAATTAAAAATTATTAATATCAACATTTTTCCTGTATCACATTTTGATCAAACCATATTTCTTAGGAATATAAAACTTTTTAACATGAGAGATTATCACTTTTAGCTAGCAGAGTGAGCTCCTTTACTGTGAGTCATAACTAAGCTTTTATGGTCTGTTCCTTTTGCTGTGAAGTTGGTAGCCCAACAAATGGGATTCCATTCATAATAATGTGCTTGTAGGTTCAGTCTGGAGTAAGTGCTAGCAGATGATGAGAAACCAAACTTGGACTGTGCTTGACTGCAAAAAGAGCCTTGGCACTGGTTAGCTGACAACTTTGCCAGCTTTATATGTCATCTCAGGAAAACGCATGTTTCAGTTTCAGCAGCTTATTTCAGCATTTGTTGGGGATTCTGTCATGTTCATTGCTGGCTGAGAGGAGGCTACTGGGATTGTATCTGGGAGTTGTTTCCCCATACTTTAATGGCAAAGTTTCTCACAGACTTCCTTGGTATGTAATTTTTGATCTGGAAATACATGATAGTTCGTGGCAGCAGGCTCATCTTCTTCAATTTATTAAAAAGGAATAAGTGATTTTATTGTTTTGTCAGGACCAACTGTTGTCACCATGGTTTCCCTAAGAAAAGGAAACTTCTGAATATACAGAAGGTCATGTAGACAAATAAGCTTTTGTAGCCCCAAGCAGTATGTCAGTGAATAACCATTTTGTTGGGAAAATGTTCTTACTCTGCTTTGGACTAGAGTGGGTTTCCTGTTTGTTTCTGTGTTTTTGGTGTGCTTTGAGCCATCTATGTCAAGCATCAGTGGGAATTCTCCTAAGTAGTACACAACTATGTAACCATTACCACATATATGTCTTGTATATAAATTCACAGATTTTTTTTTAAAGCGGAACATTTCAAAATTATCAAAATAAATGATGAAGTGCTTATGGTGATGTAGCTGTGCAAAGTTTTCTGCTTTAAGTGTAAACAGATTGGAATTCACACTACTGTAACTACTATCAACATTAGAAAACTATGGGTATATAGTTTGCAGAAGCTATTTCAAATGTTTATTGCGCGTATTTCAGAGCAGGTGAGAAAAGCGCTTTTCTGTGCTGCTCTAGGCCATTGTGCTGGTTTGGCTGGGGCAGAGGTAATTTCCTTCATAGTAACTGGTATGGAGCTATGCTTTGGACTTGCACCAAACCGTAGTCCCATGCTAACTACTATACTGTGAAGAAAACTAACTTTATTCCAGACAAAACCAGCACACTAACGCTCTGTAAGCTTTGGAGCAGGTAGCCTAGAGTGGAATGTGGATACCTATTAATGGTAGGACTCTCTTGAGCTTTCGGGTTTGCTGGGCCTTTTCCTGTGAAAAGTCTATTAATAGATCCAGTTTAGATGAGTCTCCTGCAGATAACTGAACCACCCCACAACAACAGTGATCATATGGAAATTCTGAGTGTGAACATGTACAGATCAGCTCTGTAATATACTCTGCACTCAAGAGTGTATGTGTTGAATCAGGGATGTGCCTTTGGCAATAGGAAGCTGGAGCTGGGGCTTCCCCCACCCATGAAACAGCATCTGCCTCTTTTGCACATGCGTTAATATGCATATGGCAATAAATTTACTGTACAATATGTATTTGTTGGGGCACACTGTTCCTATGTTTCACTTGGGGAAGTGAGATGCTGAGAGGAAGTTGTTTGGCTCCAATATAATGTATGAAAATTTGCTTCTGGTCCCCTCCTTTCCCAGCACTTCTCATGTATTTAGAGCCACCTCCTGGCAAATCATTCCAACAGAAGTGTGCTCTTGTTGGTCACTCTCCTTCCCAGGACCCTGTGGGGAAACTACATCATCCTGTAAAGAGCCACAAAAGAAGGTCCTGTAAGAAGTTTTTGCTGCATGCCTAGAGGTGAGGACAGGCTATGGACTGCTGATTGCACTGGCAAGTAACAAGTGGTCTGTCAAATACCGCTGGAGGGCCCTCACACTGCTCACTTGACCTGTGCATAAGTGGTAAATCCTCTTACTGAGGCTGTAACGCCTCTTGGGTCTGTGCAGATGCACTTACTGCTGGTGTATATGCTGGTGTTAAGGGTTTTCTGGGCAGAGTTATGATAACCTTGGGTAATGGCCCTTTGTTTTTCAGTTGTTTTGACAGCTGCTTGTTTTGATATGCTGGATAACAGAAGGCTTCTGGCGTTTTGGTGTTGCAGTGAACCACAGGTGGTCAAAAAAGATCTAACTAATAATTATGTTTTCATATTTAACTTTCACTTATCCCCATCTCTGCTACTGCAAGCTGCTTTGCAGGGATATCTTTGTTTCCATTTACAGCATCTGTGCATTTCTCTCCACAGGTAATTTGATGTGTTCTGTCAGCTCAATGCTGGCATTTTGGTTTGCCTTCCTGCTGTCATTCCCTATTAAGTGTATGTTCTACAGAAATCCCATTCTAAAGATCTGATATATGCTGTCCCCTTTTTGCAGAAATTACATTCCTTGAATGCTGCAAATAATTTGTAGATCTTTAAATAGCAAGCAACTGTAGCAATGAGAAGCTACAGTAGCTGCTTATGCATTCTTGGATTTCTTCAGGTACTCAGCAAGGCTCTAGGTGCTTTCTTCACTCAGTGGCAGATAGACACTTGTGCACAGCTCTTGGGATTGCTTTCTGATAAATTTAGGGTGTGAACACATTCTCTTAATGTCGGATATTTCAGCCTCTGCAGTCTTTGCATACTTATATTCAGGTAGTTTAAAGTGTCTACATTATCATTGCAGAATCCTCAAGGCAAAATCTGAGAAGGAAGCAGAGCCTTACAGAGGTTCACATCAACTTCACAAGGATAAATGCAAGCACTAGAACCAAGACAATGAGCAGAAAGTTGAGTAGCAGGTTGAGACCTCTGTTGTTGGCAAGATCCATAATGTGTATCAGTCTGCCCTCTTGTGCCTGCAGCAGACTCTTAGCTGTAGATTAGGGTTGCTCCTTCAGTACAAAGCCATGTAGGTTCACATGAATTTCATTGTATCCACAGCTCTTTACCTGGTTTTTACTTTCTGCCACTTAAGGGAAAAAGTATGCTTACAATTGCTAGTTGTTTGTTTTTTTTCTGGAAAAGGATTCTGGATGCTCCTACAAGCCTTTTTCTCAAATACCTTAAAAATAAAATGAAATGAAATTAAGGTTAATGATAACTTTCAATCCAGTATTGAAGAATTTCTGAAGAACTAATAATTGGAGGAAGGACTTGAATTTTTTTCATGGAATTTGGCACTTCATTGACTTTTTTAATGTGTATGGTACTTTTCAGGCCTATTGAATTTTCAAAAGAATGACTGTTCTGAAGACTTCGTCTGTTTCAGTAATAAGACTGTTGAAAATTATTTCCTTCTAAAATACCTCTATAGGTACAACACGCCTCTCCCCCTCCCGCCACTTTCTTATCTGGGCAAAATGTTTCTCTGTTAATAGAAGTATTTCCTACCCTTCTGGGGTTTGGCATCGTGCAGTGCAGTCGTGTTTAGCCAGCAATGTGCTGCGTAAGGTCCACTGCACTTTTGCAAATGCCTTATGAAGAATTTGGATGGAACTGGCAGAGGATGCATCCTTGGTGCTTTTATAGCACATATGCAATTACTTATTTTATGATAGCATTAATAAATTAACAATTGGGTTTTATTTATAGAAATATATATACATAAATGAAAGTAACATATAAAGCCACTCAGCCCTAACACTGCAAGCAGTTGCCAAAACTTCATTTTAATAATCAGCTACATTTTTAGGGAAGATCACAAGAGGGCAGTGTTTTATAGTTTTATACTGATACAAAGATGTAACTTCTGGCATTATTTTACCTTAAAAAAAAAAAAGACTTACAAAGCAATCAGTCAGATATTACAGTAAATATAGGGCCTGTGTTAAATAATTTAAATTACTAGGGTTTATATTGAGGTATCAATTTTTAAAGGAATACTTATAAATATGTTCTAGTTTTTTGTGTGTTTTTTTCTCTTTTTTTCCCCCCTATCATGGAGGTCAAAGCTAAAAGGACTACATTTGTTTTAAAATAAGATATCTCTGGATCTTGCAGGATTTCACAAATAGTTTTCCAGTTGTATTCTATGAGGCACTACTCATTAATAGCCATACAAATACAGGTATCTGGTCTGTAACCTCTAGTGTATTAGTATGCTTCCAAATATAAACAAAAACACTCTCTAAATTAATGTGTTCAATTACTCTGCTCTAATTTTGGCAGAGAGGATATAGAGAAAGTATGTTTCAGCATACTTTAAACAGTATGTACATTTTTCTTGATTATTGTTTTGTATGTATCCCAGAATGGATAAGGTTGGAAGGCACTACAGTCTCCCTGCTCAGACAGAATCATCCTAGAGCACATGGCACAGGATTGTGTCCAGGTGGTGTCTGAACACCTCCCTCTCCACAAACTCTCTGGGCAGCCTGTTCTAGTGCCCAGTCACCTGCACAGTAAAGAAGTTCTTCCTCACATTCTTGTGGAACTTCCTGTGCATCAATTTCTGCCCATTGCCTCTTGTCCCATTGCTTGGCACCACTGAGCAGAGCCTGGCTCCATCCTCTTGGCACCCCCCTTCAGATACTGATGGGCATTGATGATGTCCCCTCTCAGTCACTTCTTCTTGAGGCTGAACAGGCCCAGCTCTCTCGGCCTTTCCTCTTAAGAGAAATACTCCAGTGCCTTAATGATCTTTGTCATCCTCTGCTGGACCTGCTCCAGGAGCTCCATGTCTCTCTTGTACTGAGGAGCCCAGAACTGGACACAGCATTCCAGGTACAGCCTCACTGGGGCTGCGTAGAAGGATCATCTCCCTTGACCTGCTGGGAATGCTCTTCTTAGTGCGTCCTAGGATACCACTGGCCTAGTTGTACCACTGGCCATTGGTGTAGCTGTAGCAAAACTTACAAAAAAATCCTTTGTGCTAGGTGGTTGACAAACATTTTGTGTATGGTATGTGAATAATTTTGTTTAAGGCTGTTTTACTCTTGTCTTTCCACTGAATTGTTTGGTTCTGCTAGGAAGGGAAGTTGTTGCTTAAATGATAAAGAAACGTGAGTATCTGCTGCCTTCTAAAATACCTTACTGATTAGTTTTGGTCAGAGCAAAGTTTCAATTTTTAAGTGGGTCATGTTTTCACTTAGAGAATAATATCAATTATTCAATTACTGAATCACTTATTATATCAATTTTTGCTGAGGAGCTGGCTGAGGAAACACATCTTTAAAACCAGCATATTTTGGTTCCTGATTCAGCTACTTCTCAGTATAAAATTGCCATGGAAGTTGGTCACTATTTTTTTTTTGGAGGAAGGGTAATAGCAGATTGTTGCCTGTTTTTATTCACTATTAGCGTGTAAGATGACCTTTGGAAAAAGATTTAGGCTTGGGTGGAGTGGAGCAGAGAACTGAAAACTTAATCCAAGGTACATGCTGTACATATTTGCAATTTTTATTATGGCTCATTAAACTGGTAAACTTTTCGGTTACACTTGCATAAAATTCATTAGGAATACTTACAAACTTAAAAGCTCTAGCTACTGAGTGGGAATCAGGTGTATGTAAGTGACCTGGACATCGCAAAACAGTGAAGACTACTCTTGAAAACCAAAACAGAATAAATAGAGATGTAGAGAATTAGAAAGCTGTGTGGTGACTAGATTTTTTTCACATAACTGTAATAGGTAAGTAATAGAATGGATGCTTCTTTCTAAACAGAACTGGATATATTTTATGCTTTAATATTTTTCAAGCAGTCCTTTTATTAAATAAAAATACAGTAGATGTTATTTTTAAAGCTTATATAAGTCTACAAAGAAGATTGTACTATGTACAAAAGGGGTTTTTTTTTAAATCTCTGGGTTCAGTTGACAATTTGTGATATCAAGGATAGTAGCAGATTTTCTGATCAACAGAAGCCTAAGACAAATAAACAGTATAGGCAATATATCTGCATTGCTGTTAAATTACATAGGGCTTCCAGTTTATTGATAATTTGGTTTTATTCTTGTTTGGTTATTGTTTTAAAATAAGTTGTGGGTTTTCAGGTACATAAGAGGAAGGTGGAGGGTTTGTTTTTATTGAGCTATGTTTTTTAGCAATGCTTTACTCTGACTCCTTTTTATTATTGGCTTGTGAAACCTATAATCCAAACATGTCCTTAGAATATAGGTGCTGATGCTTTACTCAACACTTTTTTTCTTCAGCAAATGTTCAGTACTGTCCAAAACTGTTGTCTATTTCCAGCTGAAGTCTCTTGAAACACATCCAAAGCAAGCTGAAGCTAGAAACCATCCATCACAAAAATACAGATTTGAAAAAAGAAGAAAAGGAAGAAGGATTAAAAGGGGAAATATGCTTGCTAAAATCTCATGTGTTTGTGAGAGTGGTCAGAATGTGTGAAATGGAAATTGAGATTTACACTGACAGTTCAAATCAGTAGTGCTCATATACTAACTTGCAGATGTGGGGGTGTGTTGCCAGTCTCACCAGTGCTTGCCCTAATCCTCATACAGTAGCTATCCTAATTTCTTCCAGTAGTTAACCTTATTTCAGAGTCTGGTCTCAACATACCTACTCACCAGATAGGAAATTCATCACCGCTGGATTTGCTTGCATTCCATTGAATACAGAATTTTTTCAAAGATTTCTTCCCTTCCTGCTCAGCTGTTCATTGTCAACTTCTACTCATGAAATACTAAGTCTTAAAAGCAGAATACAAGAGAAGCTTGTTTTGATTTTCTGTATTCATCAGTAAGAATGTTTACATAGAATGGAATAGAAGGCTATCTCTTTTAAAAATTGATGTCTGTCTGACGTTGGTCAGTTGATTCTTGAGCTTTCTTTAAATTTGAAAAGTATATCAAATTTCTAGGAATTTTACTTGTAATAGGGTTGGAAGTTTTCTCCTCAGTCTTGTTACTCACAATTGCTGGAGTAGAAGTGTCGTCTTTTATGTTTACGCATCTAGCCTATGGTTTACGTGTTGGAAAGATGTTTCTGCAGTGGTTTCCCCTCCTGTGCATCGTTCTTTATAACTTACTTTTTTATCTGTCATTTATTTTAGGAAGCTACTTGCATGTTCTCTAGCAGGAATTTGCAGCTGAAGGTGGAGATGTTACTTGTATTTGTTTAGATGCACTTCAGTCACAGCAGTAATGGTGACCTAGGCTTTTCTCTTTGCCACATTAGATATAAGTCACCTCGTGTGACATTGGCAAATTCCAAGGTTTTTGTAGTTTTAAACTAAGAAAATTATTACATGAATTAGAACAGGCCTTATTTAAGTTGTCTAAAGGCAAATATTAAGAACTCTGAGAATCCAAGTTGTGTCAGTTGTCATGTCAGTTAAATGACTGTGGAAAACAGAATTTTTGATATCAGTTACAGCAGTGTCAATTTTTTTCTGCAAAACATAATGAAAAATCTTTCCAGATGTCACATATATAAGATCCCTTAAATAGGGAGAAAAACATATGAAATAGTTTTTCTTTCTGGATTAGAAGAGATTTTTGGTTTATTCTCATATTCCTTTGAAAAACACTTGAACAATTTTAATGCCTTCAGGTGATAATGTGGAGATGCAGCACCTTGAACTAAGCAGAGCAGAAATTTTCCCAAGATGTGTTGAGGGCTGTGTACCTGTAAGCTCTTTGAGCAGCCATGGTCCAAATTTGGAACCCTTCCAAGGGCTTAAAAATTTTTAGAGAAACCTGAAAACACTTAGGCCCCCAAAAAGTGATGATGGTGTTTATCTAACTAAAACACTGAATTTACCAGCTGCTGGCTGTTACTGATGGGAGCAGATAATCTGATTTGCCCATACTTTACCCCACGCTCTTGATTGAGACTGACAAATTGAGTCATGCACAGCTTTGTAACTACAGGCTCTAAACACTGTTCTGCACAGAAAACGTGGCTTTAATACATGTAGCAGGCAGTAAGATAACAGGGCACTGGTTGGCACACCCTCTAGTCCAAGTGCTAGCCCCTGTCACATGAGGATCCTTGCACTGGGAGTTGCAGGTGTAGGTCTCTCTTCCCCCTGGGGTGACTTTCCTAGAGGACAGTGCAGAGAAGTGCTGGAACTTCAGAGAAGCATCACAATGATACAGATCAGCAAGAGGCAAATTAAAATCAGGCAGAAATTCACAAAGAGCTCTTGGAGCCTTTGGCGTGCTTGTGGGTTGACCTCAATAGTTGAGGCTCTCCTCAGAGCAGAGCGGGTTATGTGTTGAACCTTCTCCATGGCAACAAGAAAGCAGAGGGCACAAATCAGAGGTTTTAGGAGTGCAGGAAAGAAGAGCAGTGGTCAGGAGCAGTGCAAAGTGCCTAATATCTTCTCTTTTTGTTTTAGACAGCCTTTGCAGAGCTGGAAAGCAGGAAAGCAGAGAATTAGGAGTGCAGAAGTGTTTTTACGAGTGCAAATGGAGATTGTTTTACAGTTCTAAAAAGTCTGAAACAAATAGATTGCCTTTACAGTGTTTTTAGGTAAAAACACGATTTTAAAAATTTGGGGTTTTAAGTTTAGATTTGTGCTGTATTGTGCTTCTCCTGAGGGCTACTGAGCACCTGCTTCTTAGCAGTGTTGAGTAACTGTACTCTGGAAATTGTGGGTATCTGGGTTTTGCCCAGATTATTGCTTTAGATCCTAAACTCTCTATCTCACACAGTCTGTGAAAAGGCCATAGCTGATTGCCTTCCCCCACACACCCCTCTGCTTTATTTGTTCATGCACACATGACAGCTTGATGATAAGAGTAAGGTCACAGACCTTTCAGTCAGGAGATATGGATAGTCCTGCTGGCTGGTCCTGACAGGGCCAATAATCTGATTTACCAGTACCTTTTTCTGGAAGGGAGGAAAAGAAATCTTGTTGAAATATATTCATTCAAAGTAAAAGTTCTGTGTGGTGGGCAATTAAAAGCTGTTGCATCACTGCTGTAGGGAATTTTTGTAGCATAGTTCTCAACAGACAAGACAAGAGTAAGGGCTAAATCTTTTTTTATGCATGTAGGACAATGTGTTACAAATGTGGGTGCAAAGGCGGAGGACTGCTATGAGGAACAAAACAAAGAATATACACAACTTTTTCTCTTAAGTGAGTGTTAAATTTAAAGTGCATTTTCCTCTTCTTTAATGGCAGATGGAAGGACTGGGTATCAGTCGTTTTAAAACTCCAAGTAAGTAGTTGCATTGTAAAACCCTTCTGTACAAGCCTTCCATGGCAATAAGCTAGCTTTGTTATATGCTTGTTTAGCTCATGGTGAGTTGGATTCTGAATGTAGGTGCTGTCACAATGTGAAAACTTGGTTTTTAAAATAATGCTGATATATGCATCTGTCAAACTTTGTTCCTAAAGCTGCACTCGCCCCTAAATGTTTTATGAATTTACATTGTGTTCGTAGTTTTCACAGAAGGCCTCTCCTTGACACCGCTTTAGTTTTTTTTGCTTGGCAGTCAGTGAAATTATATATGCAACATAAAGGAAAATAATTGCTTAGATGTCTGCTGCCCAAGTTACATGATGATCCTGACTGAATCAGAGATACTTTGTTGCCTATGAATTTGTCTTTATATGTGGCTAAAATCTAAAAACCTTAAAAGGAAACAAAAGTGTCTTTCAGGCTCTTTCTTTTTTAATCCCTCCATATTGGGCTGTAGAGTCAAATGGTACTGTATGAACAGAATACATGTGTTTTCAGTGGCAGTGGTGGTATTTAAGTGAGACTTTCAAAAGCAACCAGATTGCACATGGTTATTTTACTACCTTTAGAGGATTCCATGTGATGACATCTCCTTCTAAAACTGAACTTCAGATTTTGTTATGATCTTTTGAGCTGTAGTTGATCTTAACTTCATTGCGAACAAAACATACACCAGGAATGTACTCTTGTAGTGACTATAATTTTTCATCTTTGTTTGACTTTTTGCTGTACCTGTTTTCATCTATTTAAGCAGTTAAGTGCTTGCCAAGTATATCCTGCTTAGCTCTTTGCTGATCACAGTCTATCCCAAGTGCAGTAAAAGCAAGACATGCGCAGGAATTCTCAAGTCTCTTGGCTGAATTCACATTCATTCTCCCAGGCCAGTACAGGCTGGAGAGCATTAGACTGTTTATCTTCTTGCAGACAAGTCCTGGTAGATGAACTGCTAATGGATTTACATGGATAGAGGAGAGTTTCTGTAACCAGCTTGTGTGACAGAGACTGCCCAGAGAACAGCATTTCCTGCGGGTGACTTCATCACAGCATCTTATGGCATTTTTTCAATGCCAGGTGTGTGCAACTCTCGGTCTTTGAGCTGTGTGTGACCTGCTGCAGCAACATTTATCTTTCCTGATTGGTATTTTTCCTTGGGGTCCAAAGAAGGATTGGAACAGCATTGATGTGTACCTGTGTACATGCACAGTAAACGTACATTCCATTTCATGTGCACTGCATTAGGTGTAACTGCAGTGGTGCTGGCACCTGCCCTGCTGTGTTGCTGCATATGTTTCACTTGCATGACTCAAGGGGCAAGGCCCTGGGGCACTCTGAAGTGCTTCCATAAAAAGCAGTATTAGCTGGTTGGGCATCACAGATGCAAGATCAAAATAGGTATTTGAACATAGGTGACCAGACAGCTGATACAAAGGGATCTTAAAAAATGGAAGGTAGCGTAAGTTAAAATCTGTATACCTATTACAGCTAGAAAATGCTGTAGAGAAGGGATGAGGAAAGGACAAAATAGACTAATTTGAGTTTCTTGATTTAATAGTTTATACGTTTTTGGAAGTTTTTGAAACATCTATGTGTTGTTTAACCTAATGCGCCTATCTGTGTGGTAAGGTTTTTTGTAAGCAAGGGAAGCCAATTCTGTGTCTGTATTTCAACAAGTTTGTCTTTACAAGTGCTCAAGTTCAACTAATAAACACATACCTTGCTTGTTAATCCTCCATGGCTCTGTCACCCACCTAAAGTCTGCAGAAAGAGAAACAGATTCAGTAACACAGCTGCATATGGGTGGCTATCAAGGTCAAAATGGACAGCTTGGAAAATAATTACACAGGAACAAAGACTGATCATTGTCACAAATATTAGCTGCTCTCTGCTGTTCAATCTGCCGTGTTTTAGGCCAATATAAAGAAGAGTTGTGCATATGCACACACCACTTCTTGAAACAAAACTGCAACAAAAGGGCAAATTATATTTGATATTTTAGAAGTCACAAATGTTACTTGTGCGACAAGGCTGAGCATCACACAAGAGGAACAGTTGGCTGCATTGCTGTGCAGTTGTGTTTTATCAGTGCTGTTAATGCATGTGCAAGGCTTGTCTTAGGCACAGGGTGAATCTGCAGGAAGAGGTCTGGTGGCTGACCCTGTATGTTACTATGTAGGGAATTCCCTATACCCCGTACTTTAGAATGAGTCACTGATCACAATTATTGCTTCCCACTTCACTGACATGTGACTGTTTCCCTGATTTGTATTAGGTTATTTTTATCTTTGTTCCTGCGTGCCCTTCACAATGAGAGGGGGTATGTGACCAGAGTGAGAACTGTGGGCCACGCTCATTCCTGGTGCAACTGCGTTATCCTTTGAAGTCACACAGGATAAATTTGGCTCCCTTGGAAATGCCACAGCCTGTTTCCTGTCATATGTTCACTAAATGCAGCAGTGATATCAGTGGAATAGAAGAGGTTTGACTTATTTGAATTCTTGCAGTTCCACATGACCAAGTGAAGGCCTGAGGAACACTGTTAAAAAGTTATGTTGCATAAGTCTATTGCATAGATTTTTACAATGACGTGTCCCAAAACCCCAGTAATTCACTTTTATCCATCGAAAAGACATGTCTTACTAACCATAAACATAGTGATGGAAAAAGTACTATAAAGTTATGTTGATTGAAGATTTAGACACCGACTTGTGGCATATAATGTCATTTTTCAATCATATGGAGAAAACATTTCCTCGGGATGGGGAAAGAAGCAACAATTCAGCTCATCGTTTGAGAAGTGCTGGTAACAGGAAAGCAAACTCATGTCTGTTTTGTACTGAAGTGTCATCTGTGTTTCAGAGAACATAGGGGAAGGCTCACACTTGAGATTCTTTTTTTCCTCCCCCTCTTACAAATTAATTGTTTATACAGTCTTCCTTCTGAGTAGCTTTGATGTTCTTAGTGTTCCAAGAAGCAAGACCAACAGTAAGAACCTCTACTTGTATTTCAAGTCCATGAGAATGTGAATGGTGTAGGTAGTAACAAGGAATTACACTGGTCAATAGCTGAACACACCAATCATTCTGTGTTTTGGAGTTTATCCACATATCTTGTGGATAACGGGGACTTCTATGTGTGCTGGTCCGTTAGAGTAGCCTGGGAGCTAGCGCTTTGTTTTAAAGTTGGTTAAATTCCCTGCAGCTGCTGCAGGACCACGCAGTGGGATCTTGGGCAGGTGCTTTGGTCTCCATACTCATGGGTTCCCCTCATCAAAATAAGACATAAAATAACTGTATACCATTTCCAGTCTGTTGGTGTGATTTGCCTTTTATGCAGTAAATTTATTCTGGGAAATGAACTCCATCCTCTGCTGCCTTCACTGAGTACTAACAAGTTGTTTTCATGCCGGGTTTTAGCTTTGGTTGTTCATAATATCCCTTTAACAGGGAATGGTCTAAGTGCAATCTGAATTAAAGTAAAAATTGAAATACATCTAGCATGTATAAAAGGTAGAAGGAAAAGGGGATGTTCCAAATTTTGCTTTTTGCCTTCTAGCAGCTCAGGAAACAATGATGTGGCATTGATTGAGAAGGATATAATAGATAAATTCAGCTTCCGAGAAGTTACTTGATGCCTGGAAAGTCCTGTTAAGGCTTTTTTCAATCTCCAGAAACCAAAAGCAATCTTCAGTTCTAATGTGTCTTGTAGTTTTAGGGAACAGAACTTTACTTCCTTGCGGGATTTTTTATTTCTCCACGTGGGGTACTTTTCTATTCCTAAATCAAATTATTCTTAAAGCAAATAAAAAATTGCTCTTGTAGTTCTGTGGATGTATCCCATACATTTTTGTTTGCTGATGGCCTGAAAAAGTAGCGAAAATAACCTGTATACTACCAGTTACAAATTGATTTCAGTGAGTTTCCTGCTATACAATGGAGGCACTATATTCCTAACTTCCTCAGAGGATGAGAAATAAATGCAGCTTTTAAAAATAGAAATGTGGTATATACATAAATCTGAGTCTCTCTTAAATACAAATAAAAATAGCATTGTCATCTTGACAAATAGGTAGCAAAAAAAAGAACAAGAAAGAAAATTGTTTGCTGTAAATTAAATGCCTAATTTCACATTGATTTTAACACTTATCACCTGCCCTGTAGCACATGCTTCTGTCATGACTGTAGGTTCTTGTTTTTTAGGGTTTGGATGTCTGTGACATGGGATGTTATAAGTGTGAAATTCTAAAATTTAATTTAACAGCTGAGCCACTCTCCCATCTGCATTAAATTACTGAACTCTGACAGGATAAAATTGAGATGATGGGGCAGCTAACCTGCTGTAGCCATGGGATGCATTCCAGCTAAAGAGCTGCCTACAGCAGTTAAGTGTCTGTGTGTATGTTTAATCTATGAGTGTATGCATAAAGTCTGTATCTTTAAAGGTCTGCATATGCAATATTTGTGGTAGAAGAGAAAGATTCTCTGGTTGGTACAATAAACCTTAACGCTTCTCTTCACTTGAAAATACATTTTGTGTATAACTTCAGCCTTGAAAAAAAATCTGTCTCAGAATCTTCTTGCGCCATGTAGGCGCTGGGAGGTCTGAAGTGCTGCTTCTGCCTTCTGAGAACAGCTTCTAGAGAGCTCTGTAACAGATTGTTTGCCTTAGGAGTAACAGCATGTCCAGACATTTCTATCACTTGAATATTCAAAACTGGCGCAAGACTGCTGAACACAAAACCAAGCACCTGGATGTATCTTTGCCTGATGCCTACCAGTCACTAATAGGAAAAGGAATTAGGTGCATCTTTTCACTAACAGGGAAAACACACCTCACAAAATTAAAGTCTATATTAAGTTTGTCTCTTCTATAACCAGCACCATATAGATGTGAGTAGTACAGTGTGAATTGATGAAAGGGGAGAATGTGATTGTAAGGAGCATAAGTACCTTAGAGACATACATATTAATGAATCATATTTCTTTTTAAAATATTTGTAAATGTAAATATTAAATGTTCTCTATGTGACATGTTTCTGTGTGAGATGCACTTTTTTGTCAGTGATTTTAAAGCTGGGATTGTATTTCATTGTACAACATGTCTGTGCTTCCCTTAGAAATAAATGGGTTATTTTCTGCATTTGAAACTCAGTTCATGATGTTACAAATCCTAGCTAAATTATTTATCTGTTATTAGAAACAATCTAGGATTAGTGTGTTAGTTACAATGAAAAACAGGAGAAAATAAACTTTTAATGGATGTCAAAGCAAAAACACTACATGGATTCTGTAGCTTGAACTGCACTTAGAGTAACATGGTATAATTTTAGTTCTAGTGCTGCTATAAATGATTTAAATTTTTAAATTAAGGGTAATTTTTCATCATACAGCAAAAAAAAGGTTTGCTCTCTCAATGTGTTAGATGAGAAAAATGTTTTTCTGAGTTAATGGTGGAAGGGCTTCTTTACCCTTGCTGGACTGTGAATAGGCAGCTTTGGGAAAAGAAAAGCCTCTACAAAACTTTAAGTGAATTATTCTCTTTGTAGATTTTGGATTAAAAACCAAAACCAAACAGACAAAAGAAAAAACAATCAAAAGGTATTAAATTTAAAAGGAAAGACAAAGGTGTAAGAAACATGATGAAACCTTCTCACCTTCTTGTGCAATGCCACCTGTATAAATCATCTATCCAAGGACAGCTGGTGTCTCATGAACATGTAGGAAATTCTTTTGCCTTTAGTGTTGCTGAAAGACTCCCCCACACAGCAGTACATTTTTGACTTAGAGCTATAATGCCTACATTTTCATATTTTTGATAAACAGTTAAAACCAGCTGTTACTTTGAGTAGAGGAGTTTTTTGTAGTAAAGTACAGCTACAGCATGCCTTCCTGCAAGAATTAAAATCATTACACAGAAGAGAGGTTCCTTACCCCAGGTGTGACTTAGTGAAGCACAGAGGAGCTTGCTCCAGGCTGTGGGACGTGCCTGTAGATCTCTGGCAACTTGTCCGAGTCTGTGACCAAGTTGTGGAAACAATTGAAGTAGGTTGAGGGGAAAAAATAACAAAAGTCTCAGAGGCAGGACTCGTGGTGTCACTCAGCAGCTCATGAGTTGATTGGTCCCATGTGCCTTCTGACACAGGCAGTGGCTCCTCTAAACTTGTTCCTAGCAGCACCTTTCCTTTTGTGAAAGGAACTGAGTGCCAGGGAGACCACCTGCTCAACCACAGGATGAGGGAATCTGGCAAGTGGCATGCTTCAGTGGGGTAGTGAAGGGAGCTGCTTGCTGACTCCCTGCCTTTTTTTAAACAGGAACTTAAATGGGAACTTATTCAGGCAGCTGCTTTGGATGTGTCACTTTTGCTACAGCAATGTTTCTTCGTCGTAAAAAAACCTAAATAGCGAGGGCTGTCATATTTCTTGTGGGTGTTTGACTTGGAATGATTTTCTTTTGTACAAGGTATTTTTAAAACTACACTTTCAATATATATGGTTTTGATAATTCTGTTACACAGCTGGTATTCAGTTTATAGTGTATGAGTGCTTTCCAATATCATCTTTCTTCTCACAGTGCTTAAACTGAAATAAATTTTCTGTATTTCAAGTCTCTCCCAGTCTTTAATATGTGGGTTAGAGGATTTTTTTTTTTCCAAATAAGATCTGGCATATATAAGTTCATCTCTGAAATTTATCATTACGATATATTTTGAAGTATTTATCTTTCATTTGAAACACACTTCCACATTTTTTCTTCCCCTCCCACTTTTAGTGGCTGGAAACTATTTAAGTGAATTTTTTGAGAACGCTTTCTCTTTGTTTGGATAAGAGTAGCAGCTTGATGCTACTTTACAGATTATCTTACGTATACTTTCCTGTGTTGAGAAGTGACAACATAGTGCATATACAGAGTAGGTTCTGTGCATCCGGGAAGTGAAGGATTTACTGGATGTGAAAGGATTAAACTGTCAAGTGTGCGAGCATCCAGCATCAGGCTTTCTGTGTGGATGCAACTGACAGCATGTGCTTTATCCTGATTTGGAAATTGCAAGCAGAAATACAGAAGCTCAGCCTAACTCTGAACACTTATGTGTGATTCAGTTTTGACAATAATTGTTTAGCATAGATGAGTGCTTGGCTTTAAGCGGGACCCCAGACAGGGTGAGTTTTTTTGGCTTAGTTTGGTTTTTTTGTTCCCTGGAAGCCCTGCTGTGGTACATCGTTCAAACCAGAGACAGAAGGGCGTTGGTGGTGATGCACCACCCTGTTTCAAATGGAGCTCTATTTTTATTTTTGTGAATACAGTTTAGCTCTTTTGCAAATTGGTTATATCATAGTTGAAGTTAGCAACTTGGTTTTAGTATAATAAATCTGCCTGCTTTCAGTTGTCCTTTAATATCAAACCCAGGAAGTCTGGGGTCACATATTTCAGTTGAAAGTTAATTGAATATCTTCCCAGTGAGGAGTGATGGTTCTTTACTGGTGTAAAGTGTTTCATAATTTACTTATAATGGCATTATTAACATTATAAATCTCTCACAGTCAAGCAAACTATTTGGCTTTTTTATGAGGGACGTTTCATGTTTTTATTGCATGCTGTCAGCCAAGAAAAGTGCTAGCATTGGATCGTTTGCTTTTTCTAAGATGTACTATGAAACTTGTACCGTTGAAATTCACCCTCTATATTTTGTTATGCAGTCCAACACCCAGCACTGCAGCAGCTGCAATGCCATTCCACCCTTTTACCAAACTGATGTAAAATTATCATGTTACTTAGTTACACTACCCCAAATTTTTGGCTCTTTTTGTTAATGAATTGGAGCCTTTTAGAAATGAGATACATTAAAAGAATTTGGTTTTGTGTGTGAGCTGCTGACACAGTCATAGCTTGGTCTCCATTTTAAAGACTGATACTTTAATGTACAAATTAAGGCACTGAAAAAATACTAGGCTCTCATCAGAAATATAATACATATCTTCTCTAAATGTCTAACTCTGATAAGAATTTTAAAATGGAAAATGTATTTGCCAAATAGCAATAACATGTACAAGTTCAGACCCCATGAGGGTTGTAGATCTTGTATTGATGTTGGTTCTCTGAAAACATGCTTGTTTAGAAACAGTCTCATGAGAGTATTTTTCTAGTTCAGGTTAGTATCATTCCCTCATGTAACTCATGGAGGTTTTGGTGTGATTCTGAGGCAGATGCCAAAGTACTGCTTATGGGACATGTCAAGTCTGACAAGTACAGACACAATATATGAGCACATCATTGTACTGTTTTCATTCACTCCTGGGTGAACAGATCCAGACACCCATGGATATCAGAAAGGAAAAGCTTTAAAAAAGGAATCTGTTTTGGAGGTTTTGGTCTGCTGCATTTTGTTCTGGGGAACAAAAATGTGCAGCTGTTGCCTGCTTGACCTTAAATGGAGATGGTCTGGGCTTTCTCCAGAGGGATTAGGAATCTACCACTAGAACATGTTTCTTCTCAGAAATTATTTAGAGATCTGGTTGATGTTTGGGATAATGTCTAAAAAGAGACATGTTGTACTTCAGCATACCAGCTGCTTTATTTAAATAATCATAAGACTTCTATTCACATTGGTAATAATTTTCCTGGATTATTTTTGCCTTTCTTGTGCTAGTTTTCAAAATTTGAGCTGTAGACACTGGCCACCTCTATAATCTGTAAAGAGTTTGAGGTGTCACTGTCTGGTCCACTGATAATCATGACTCTACATAGAAATGGGCTGCTACCCAAGTCCAATTATTTATAATATACAAGTAAAGAAATTCAGCAGTAAGTCTGAGTAGTCTGGTTACTGAGTTGTTTCATGACGCTGCTGCTGTTTTCTCTCACACTGCAAAAGTACCTCTGTGATCTCACATGGCAGAGGTTCTTGTGTTGCACGTTTGGTTTAACAGTAACGAAAAACACAGAGAAGGAAGAAGTGAATACTCCCACAGATGTGCACTAGTTTGTGTGTATGTGGGACAGAGTAGCAGATGTTGGTATTGAAGCTGAACTCTAAAATAAGATCTTTCCTTTTTGTAAGCAGTAGTTTTCTGGCCTGATTTTGCAATGGGTAATTGCTTGTAGCCATCCAGGTATGAGCAAATGTGGTTTACAGGACCCTTTTTCCTGTTCTCTAAGAGAAAGGACCCAGCTAATGTATCCTTCCCCTTTGTGCTGCAAGCCTAATACAGCCTAAAGGGAAATGTGAGTTTTTCCTTCCTTCGAAAGTGCAGGAAAATCAACATTTTCACTGCTGATGTGAATAGCATTCCAGAATCACACCAGATAAGGTGACAGCCTAATCAATTCAGAGATAATAACTTTTTTAATACATTTGAGGTTTTTTACTGGAATTTGATAGACTTATGGCCCTTTTGCTTGTATGTTTTACCTGATGCCTCCTTTAATGATTATCGGACTTCAGTGAATCTCACTCAAATCTGTAATCTCAATATCTTCTGGATTTATGTGGAGGAAGTTGCCTTTCTGAGACTGCAGATGTTCCTGCTTTTCTATAGTGAGACTTACAGTCCTTGTTAGTGTTACAGGAAAGAGCTCTGCTGAGAAATCTAGGCTTTGCATCATGTTATTGTCCTCTGGGACAAGATGTATTTTACATTTCCTAACCATTGGACAGACATTAAATTAGTTTGATCTTCATGGTTTTTTTCATCTTTACAAAGAAGATGAAATTACTTTTTGAGGCTGCAGCTTTTAAAGCATACCATTGCAAAGTGATGTAAAAAAAAGTACAAAATAAATTAATAGAAAACTATACAACTTGGTCTGAAACATCTCTTTTTGGGAGTGGTGAAGGCTCTGGTAGTCGTCTGATTTTTTACTGACCAAAGACATTTTTTGGAAAGGTCATCTTGAATGTTTTCGTTTCAGTTGCTGTTACTGGCATGAACCTTAAACTATTAAAGTAAATCACAGTGTGCAGAAGTGTGTCACGCCTGTTTATTGTCTTTGGTGCTTTGACCCAGTGTTAGAAGCGAAGGGAAACAAAAAGTTTTGCCTGGCTCTTGCTCTGAAAGTTGACTGTGTCCTTCCTCTTCCTATACCACCTTAGGAAGCACTTATTTCACATGGAGACAATACAATTAGCACAGACTTGACCCATGTAGATGGTTTATTTTGCAACAAAATATTGACAACACAAAAAACTCTGTTCTTGTAAGTACTTGGTGGCTTTCACAGCAATGAAGTGTACCTTTTCACTAGGTTAATGAAGGTCATATAATTTACTAGTAGCAGGTATCTGCAATGATGCCAAGTGTCTTCAAAATAGCAACATGAGACAGGATAGGAAATTCAATGATCTTCATTACAGTGAAGGTTCTTCATTTCTGTGAAACGCCTGGGAAAACTGTGTTTTAGTGCTTATTGGTGTCCTCAATTGGTAAAGCTGAACGACGTGCTTTAGGTGGTGTGCCGAGATCCTTATACCTAAGAAACTGTGTTGAGTGTCTTTCAGATAAACTGTTCTGGGAAGCACAGAGATTAGTTGTGTTATTTGACATGTTGTGAGTGATAGATGAACAGCGGGACAAAGGCACATGAAGGAGAGATAAAGTTGGAAGACCGTGTTTCAGTTGCCAAGTGGTGGTGCTGGATTATCTCCACTTGAAAGGGTAACTTCAGAACTGAGGAGAAATTATTGGGCTTTAGCTTTTGCTGCTACCTGTTTTCAGCTGAAGGTTGTCCTAACAGAAATACATAAATATTACCCAGACGATGAATGTTTTGGCAGCATTAAGAAGCTGAAGAATTCTCTTGTGCAGAGTATTGCACTGATCACCCTCAGGTAGTGTGGAAGGGCAGCAAGTAGACCAGTGGTCTCAACATCTTGCCTCACTGGGATCTTCATTCAGATCAACATGGAAATGGCATAAATCAACCTTTTAAAGACTTTTCAGGCTGATTTTCAGGTGTCCCTGCTTTGAGAAGTGGGAACCAGAAACACCTTTCTTTCTCTTGCTTGGTGTTACAGAATGGTGTGTGTCTTTTCTTCATTTCTTCTGTCCATTGCTCTGCAGTTTGTTTTTTTTTCCCCTTCCCTCTACGGTGTGACTATAAATAAGACCAGCACAATTCCCATGGTGAACAGCTATCTGTTGCTTTATATCTTTGTTTCATGCAATTCATAGCTAAAACACTAAGGTTTTTTTTTACTTCTTCAGAAATCACTGAAGTCTATTTAAGAAGCAGAATATCTTTTCTCTGTTTGGAAGTGGAGTGCTGATTCAAAATTACTTTTGCAGGAAAAAAGCATTCAGCAAAAAAGAACCCCAGAAAATTAAGATCCTGAATTTCATTATCTGAGAATTTGAGGTACAAAACTTCATATTTTTCTTTATTCTGTTGCAGAATGTACCAAATAAAAACATGGGTCCACTCCTTGGTTCAGACTAGCTCTGAATAGCAAGAAGAGATTTCCTGGTCTTGCAGATATTTTCTGTCTATGTATTTTGTTTCAGGCAGCTGCTTCCTCATGGAAGTTCTGCTGTAAGTCACTGGAGCATGGAAGCTTTGTCAAGTGTAGTCTCACAGATTGTTTTGGCTGTAGCTGCCTGACCACTGAGGTCATGTGGTGAGCTTTTGTCCTGCTTTTATGACTTTGTTCTTACAAAAGAAACTATTTGCTTTCCTCTTTTTGTGGCCTTTATTGAAAATGAATTGGTTCTATGAGTTTGAAATACAGTCCTCTGTATCAATTGGTTATGTGAGTACTTGGTATAACATTATCATTGACATCTCTTGAATTAGAAAATGAAAACAAAGGTAGTTCATTCTGAAACATGAATTTTCCCACCTTCTAAATGAGCCTCCTTCAATCAACACATTTTTTTTCTTTAGGCAGAGATAGTCTCATTTGTGTCTGTTAAAACCAGTATTTTGTTTACAAAATGGTTTCCACACTAGAGAATCTGCTGTGTTTTGGTGCTATTTGAAGAGACATGGACAAATTGTCTTTGTTCTTGTCTCAATTTCCTCTCCGTAGAATGAGAATAATAAGTCTCGTTTCTTTTTAAGAAACTTGGAGACCTACAGGTGACCTACAGGTACAAGTACTAATTGCTAGTCATGAAAGTGATACTTATTTTTTTTAGTGTGAACTTCTAGCCTTTCTGCTTATATAAAGAAGGTGCTAGGGCTCCCCATGAGCTTATCTTGCAAGGAAGGAAAACACCTTCACACACTGACACGGATGTTTGGATGCACCCTTACATCATACTGCTGCTTTTGCTAGAGACAAGTGTGTTTCAAGTACCCCTCATAAACTCAAGTGGAAAAGGTTCAATCTGGATTGAAGCCAAACAGTTCAAATATCTGTCGCTTACTCCACACACAAATTATGTGACTACCTTCCATGGTTGTGTGGTTCCTGGTTTCACACACAGTTCAGTGTTAAACTGGCAACATTTCTTCTGTTTATCAGTAATGCAGAAGTTTCAGGCTAGGATTTTCAAATGTCTGACTTCTGAGATTCCAGGACCTGATTTGTCAGAGGTGCAGAGCCTCTGTAAATGCATCTGAAATTGAGACAGTCATGCAAGTACATGGTGTCTCCTTGTGAGTCTTAAAAAAAATTAGGTTTTTTTTTATTTTTCAAAATTCTGGGGCAAGTGACTGAAATATTTACGTGATGATATATCCTTTATGTGATGCTGTACAGGGATGGTGGTAAAATCCCTGCCTGAAGCAATTTAATCTTCACAGTAGGTCCATGTGCTGTTCTGCTTGGTTTGCTGGCTGAAACAGCTAATTCCTTCTGGGAAGAATTCCTGCAGTTGGGACAGAAAACATGAGTATGCCTCTGATTTTCCCATCCATGGAAGTTTTTCAAGGTAGTCACCAATAAATGTAAACGAGTACTGTACTCATGTTGTGCAGAGCTCTGATGTCCACAGATCTTATTAACTCTGCACAAGACTGTTTTAGTAGAGAACTTGGTTTGCTCTTCCAATCCCTGGTAAGGCAACTTTACTAAATCCCTCACTTGCCACTGTTTATAGAGTATTCTTGTCTTTTTTGCCTTGTTTTTTAAATCTGCGTTTGTGGTAATAAGAGCTGGAGAAGAACAAAGGTGTGTGTGAGGGGATGTCTTTGTTACTGCTGACAACTTTGGTTTATCAGCCTAAAAGGAAGTGGAAAAGTGTATTACCTAATCATTCCTTCCCCATTAGCTATAACATGCGCAGAAGTTGCATCTGCAAAACTTGAAGTGCATGTGTTCCAGTAATTTCACTCCATTCTTTCTGCAAGTGCTCATAGAGACCAGTCCTGGATTATTGTTTTTAAATAAAATGTACTTTCTTGAGTTTGTGGGAATGCTTGGATTTGTTCTAGTACAAGTATTTTTAATGTTTCCGCTTTATTTTTGTGGGATTCTTTTGTTTCTTTTAAACTTCAGTTAATTGTGCTGAGTATTACAGACATGGCTCATGTTTCTTGTAAAGTCATGAAAAGCTAAAGCAAATGGAACGCAGCAAAGAAGAGGCTCAGTTTTCTCGTTTAGGGGCCAACACCCTTCACAGAATCTAGACATCTGCCATTTGAGAAATCCAGACACTTGATAAAGAAATTGCAGAGCATCACTTTTCCCCAAATGTATGCTCCTGCTTCACATTAAATTCATAGTGGCTTCCCTCTCTTCCAATATGTTTGCATGTTTCATTAAGAGAATTTGGTGGTCTGTGCTTATGAGATTTTTCTAAGTTTTCGTTTCCAGTAGGATAAGTGTGGGTTGTGGCTTTTTTTTCTCTAATACTCACCCAGGTTGCACTCCCTTTTTGTTACTTTTTTGTTGCAGGAGGATTCCTGTTAGTTTCTGTGCAAGATTGATGGCCAGCTCTGCTCATCCTTACAAAGTTTGTGCAGGCAGGCAAAAACCAGATGCTTTTAAAATTGTTTTCTAGGTCACTTTTTGCATCCACCTTAGCCATGAGCAAGCATAGTAAGTAATGAGTGAGCAGTCAAGACTGGCACTCAGTAAAGTGGTGTTTGTAGGTATTAGCAATGGACATTTAATGATCAGAACTTGATTGAGGATTTCTTAGATATTTTACGGGTCCTTCATGGTTATTTGTGACAATTATTTCTTTTTTTTAAGCTACTTCTGTCTTATACAGTTCATTTTTTTGTAGTGAATAATTTTTTGTAGTGAATAACGTCCTGTATTTATGCAGCACGTAAAACAATGGTCTTTTTGAATAACTATAGTCACTTTTTGGTCATGCTGCTTTTCAGGACAGAGAAGAAACAAAAAGAAATAATGAATTTAACAGAAACCTAAACTAAAAGCTTTAAAAAAAAAAGTTGTTCTTGTGGAAACTCCCTTTCATCTCCAGATGTTTTAAATTTTTTTTAATAGTAAAGAGCATTTGAATTTAAATGCAGTGGAAAGATAAAATGAACACTTAATAAAACAAGTGCTTCTATACTTAGGAAAGACCCAGTTGTTATCAGTGGAAAATTCCAGGCACTGTTGCTTTTAACGTCATATTAAGTAGCACCTAGAAGTGTTTTGTGTTCATAACATTTGCCAGAATATAAATGGAAAGGATTTATGACAAAAATAATATTGGTGTTGCATGGAGTATGAAGGAATGTTATAACAACACATAAAAGCAAACGAAGTGTGGTTGTTCAGGGGAAGATAAGCAGAGGAGGGTGTATCATTATCCTGTGTGCAGCTCCATGAGTGCCAGTGTCAGCCTTCAGGAACGTAGTACCTTAGGGGGCAGAGATGAGAGAGTCAGGAAAGTCAGGGAGGACTCCTGGGTGGCTGCAGCCTCCTCTAGGAGACTGCCCTTGTCTCTGCACTAACATGCATCCCTAGGGATCATGCAAAGTCTTTTCAGAGTTAATCTATTGACTTCTTTGTCGTTGGAGGCTTTTGCACAGTACCATCAGGGATGCTAAAAGGAACAAAACCTTGCCAGTTAAGTGGTGACCAGAATTCTAGTTCCCTTCCCTCGCTAGTCCCCTGCTATATTTCCGCTTTATTCAGGTCCCCCTGCTGAATGCAGGTTCTGAACACAGAGATCTTACACATGCACTCTCTGACTGTACTGCTGGTCCTGTGTGTGCTCTCATAATTCATATAGATGACACAGAAAGGACTATTTTGAAAGATAATGAAGTGCAGAAGACTTTTAGTTTTAATCTGTTATGCCATCTTGATGTGCAAGTGCATTTTCTTGAACTGATGGCTTATCTAAACACCAGGTCTTGGCCAGCAACTTGACAATGTCAAAGCAACTGCATTGTAGGGTTTTTTTCGGAAGTTTAGAAAATATTCAGTCTATACACTGATACTTTGGGAGGGTTTGGCAGTGCCTGGAGTTGAGATAATCAGCTTGTGGTCATGTTCGTACTAATCCGGCACAAAGCTGTGCCACTGCAAAATGTGTCGTCTTGTACACTGCTTTCCTGCTGAAGAGTGTGTGCCAGTGCTAGGTCTCACATGGCCTTGTGCAATGAATCTGATAAGAGTCTGACTGAGATACAAATAACCTTCACATGTGTGGGATGGAGGGAAGAGTGTAGGACTGGGGCTGTCAGGAGGGAGCTGAAAGGTATGAACATTTGAAGTGGTGAGAAGAGGCAGGAGAACAGGCCCCCTCCCTTTGATAGCAGTGTACATTTATGCCACCTTTAAGTGACCACGCAGTTGCTATCAAAACCCTGTAACTATGCCATCAGTAGAAAATCTCTGCTTGTTTTCTATTTATTTAAAATTTTTTCCTCCATGGTGAATAGCTATCTGACCTTAGCCTTTGTTTTCTCCCATCTCTTGTAGTATCCCAGCAACCGTGTACTTGCTATGCTTTGCTCTTAATTCATTTGTAAGCTGTTGTGCCAAGGGACCGTGTCTTCCTCCCTTGTTGTGGTTATCAGACCTAACCTTGATAAAGTTCAGAAGCCTCAGCTGCAGTATAAACAATGTTGGGGAAGAAGTAAATATACAAATAACAGTGACTTGTGGCACTGTCAGATTCCTCCCAGGGTTATGAGAGTAAAATCTGTGAGGTTTGAATTAAGTGTGTTGCCCTGTGTGCAATGGGGATTTCATTTGTGAAGGAAGTTCGAACAAATGTGCTTGTGAAAGTGTAATGACTAGAGCGAGTGCTACTTTTAGGAGGCATGTGAATGCTATTACTGTTTATTCTTCTCCATTTTGAAAGCTTTCCATTTTCTAAAAGTTTATGATACTGGTGGTGTCTGTAAATAGCATTAGTATTTTAATTTTTTATTGGAAAAGCTTTAAAAAGTCATATAACAGATGTAGCATCCATGCAGTTCAGGTCTGGCTATGTATCTTTGAGGTGATCCCTTTTAAAATGAATTTTGATTCTTGAATTTTTGTCTGTTTGGTGCCTAACTGTGATTATTCTGCTCTTGGCATAGTGTAGGCAGTGTGTCCTTAGTCACATGGATGCATAATTTAACCCTAACACTGAAAGGAAGTCCTGATGTGTAAGTAAGGACTGGCTTGCCCCTTAATTTCTAAACTTCATCCAGTGCAGATTCTAAAATTCTAAAATTTGGATCTTCTCTCAGTTGTTTGTGATATGCTTTTGCTACTTTTCTCCATCTCTTTAGTTGGTTTGATGGGGTTTTTTGTTATTGTTTTATGGTTTTTGTTTGTTTGTTTTCTCCTGATACTCTTACCCCAGATTGCCATATCTCAATTTTCATTCCATCAACCTTAGTTTACATGGACTCTCAACCTAGGAAACAAGGTATTTCATGTCTCTTCAGCCTTCGTGATATTTAGCTTTTTATCATAAATCACTCTTCCTAAGATTTTTAGTCATGAAAGTTTCTCTTTGAACATGTTTTACTATTTCAGTGACTTTCTGGTTCTGGGCACTGTACTTACAGACATACTCTTGCAACTGGGTTTATGCCAGAGCTGTTTAAAGTCACTGTTTTATCCTTCCCTCACCCCATTTTTGTGTGACCTGACATACCATATATATGCCATCGTCACTTGCATTAAGCTGATTTTCAGGCAGGTTAAATTGTGAACTCCTGTCAAGTTTATTCTCCCCGTTAATTTTGGTCCCTCTTATATTAACTACTTTGCAGGTTGCATGCCTGTATAAAGTAAGTGTTTGGGATTTTTTTTTCCAAGCCTTATTGATTTTTGTTGCTGTTGGCAGTGCTAACCTCTTTACAATATACCTGTATTTCCTAGTACCTCACCATTTGATGGTGTTTCAATTTTGATTTTAATGATGTTTTCCTCATTAAAAAAATTCCCCAAAGAACACCACATGTACCATGGCTGAAATAAAAGTTCAAGGGCATGATGAGATGTTCTTTCCCCCGTGACTGCTGGAAATTTGTGAAAGCATAGCAAAATGTGATACAGCCTAGATGTTGCTGCCAAGAAATGTAGTGATTATATCCTGCTGAACAGAAACACTATCTTCCCTAAAAGGCAAAGATGGAGCAGAGTTATGCAGTAGGTAGGTGGTGGCGAGATACAGATACCACAAATTAGGGATTCTTGTCTGTAGTCTTGTTTTTACCCAGCTCAGAATCTGTTACATTGTGGAGGATTCAGCTTTGTAGCTGTTTTTCTAGTGCATTTCTGCAAGGCACAGCCTTTCTGTATAAATGATTCCTTGAAATTAGGACCTTTTTCTATGGTTGCAGCCTTCTATTGCTTTTCCTGCATGAGAGCCACTATCCCTGTCATGTTTTGCCTGCAAAAGGATGAACGATCTTTTGAGATTGTCTAAATTATGGGAGCTGTTGTGAGCTGAAACACTCTGCCTGATGTAAGGAAGAAATCTGGGTGGAGAGGAAGGGATGGGTAAATAACTTTTTCCTTACCCAGGGTGTGGAGCAGTTATGGAGCTCCTCAGTGACTGCTGCAGTCACTGTGCCTTTTCCCATCGCAGGTGACCCATACGCAAGAGGCACCTCTGTGACAGTAGTGCATTTGAGCTTGCTGCTGCCACATCCACCTCTTCTTTCTCCCACATCATCCATCCAGTGATGTCCCTGAGGTACAGCCTGAGGGGTCACCCTTATTTGTTCCCTCAGCTGTCAGCCAAAAGGGGAATCCTTAGCTCCTGCTAACATTGGTTGTATTGATTCTTTGCCTTGGATTAGCTGTGGATGCAAGGAATTCTCCTTCTGTTGGGTAATGCCTGTAAAATGCAGCAAGAGAAGAATGATCCCTATGGACAGGAGTTTATGATAGCGTAAGGCAGTGTAAGCAGTTGTCCAGAAGGGATCACTCACTTGGCATAATTCTTGATGCTCTGCTAGTTGTTAGTAATGGACTGTGAAAACTTTACAGTTGTAGTATGGACAGCACTAAATTATTTAAGCTGCAACTTTCACAAAAAAACCTCTTTCAAATACATTGATTTTTTTCTGGGGTTTTTCTTCGAGCTTAACTATTATATTGACATTTTTGGACTTCGCCTTTACTTTGTGATGTAGTAAATGACATCATTTGAAGTGATACAGCATGTTACATGGAATGCTGGGCTGCTCTGTGTGCTGAGACACTGATCTGCTTCAAGCAGAAACTCTGGGCATATTTGAGAAGATATTTTTAATTAGCCCGATTAAAAACCCAGCCATATTTGACCTAAGTTATCTAAATGATGTTACACTCTGTCCACAGAAAAATTGTTTTTCCACTGATAAATAAACATGAAATTATCAGTCAGCAATGTCTCTTCCAGCAGTAAGTATTTGCATCGAGGTTAGTACAGCAAAGATTTAATTTTTTTTTTTTCCCCAGCAGCTGACTTTCCCTCTGCAGTGACTTGAAGGCTTGCCAAGCCTTTGTCACAAAACAAGCTAGTGAGGACCTTTGGATGTCACTGTGCAAAGGATACTGTTCTAACTGAACAGATGTTTTCAGGACAAGGCTGATACTCTCAGAAGAGGTGCCAGGTGACAAAAATAGTTTTATTTTGTAGGACAGATAGAAAAGAATGCTGTGTCTTTCCAGATGGTATTTTGTTTTGTAGCTGTGGACGATTCAGGTTAAGGGCTTGGAGTTGTGGCTGGCTTTCTAAATATGACTCCTGGAAGTGTATCTGGTCTCACTATTTGGTTTGATATCCTTAGGAGACAAGGTACTCAAATGTAAGCGGGCTGCTTGTGTGTTACCACACAATTCAAAGCAGTTAGAAAGCTGTCTGTAGTAGTCAACACCATGTGCTCATAAATGAGTGAAGTGTCTTGTTATTTTGGGAAGTGCTAAGAGGTATTTTTAGTATATTCTTTTTCTTTTTTTTAATTGGATGAAACATGATATCAGAATCAAACATTTTTGTTCAGAGTGAAAAATTGAAGCACATAATATAATACAAAGTAATATTTCATTTGTTGTTACATATATATATACAGCATGTATATACTCCATAGGATTGGGTATATTCCAAAGTTAAAGCATCTCAGTGAGTCATCTATGGAGGCTTTATGTTTCAGATTTAATAAAAACCCTAAACTAACACACTATTGTTGGCATCTATTTCATGAAATATTACTCTTCTTAACTTTGCAAAACTCATTGCATTGCTTTTCAGCAGCCACAGTATTTGACTTGTATAATTACTTACTGTGCCAAATTTGAAGAGTTTTTTTCCAACTTCAGTGCAAATTACAAGGTTTGTAGAGGTGCTAGATTGTAAGGGGCTTGCATTGAAGAACTCTCCTAGAGAAACCACCAGTGACTTCCAGAATGTCTTCACTTAAGATAGGTTCATATTTAAATAGTTGTCTTTAATCTCTTCTTTTTTTATAGTTCAGTCTTGAAGAGAAAATTCATCTTGCTCATTAAGTTGATTTGGCTTTAGAAAACCATTTATTTCCTGTTCATCATGTCAAATGCTTGTGAGTTTTCTTTTGAGTAGAGAAGGACTCTGGCTCTGAAAAGTAAAGATCTAATCCCAGCTGCAATAAGGACTGTTTCTTCTTTTTTGACTTCAGTGTAATGGTGTTGAAGTGGATGTAAGAAAGCATTAATCAGCACTGTAGTGGGAAAAGCAAAGGAAAAAAATTCGTAACATGAAGTCCAGTGATAGTTCCTGATGTTGTCACTTTGTACTGCATGTCATGGCATGGGTCACTGAGAGACTTTCACTGGAATAGGTTTGTGCTGGTGCCTCTTAATTCAGCCAGTCATATGTATAACTAATACAGAACAGTATGTGACAATCCCAAGGTATTCTGTAAGTACCAAAGATGGCTTTGAAATGATGTGGTCTGGATGGAGCAACCCAGGCAAAATAAACTTTAGATTCCTTAAGCCATAAAGACTCTACATGTATGTTACTTACAGGAAGAATCATGACTAGGTGTCTTACTTGAGTTTTATTAGATCACTGCCAAAAAAAAAAAAAAAAGATTACCAGTTTAGACTTCTTTTAATTGGCATGCAGTATTTAACGTGTAGGACTGTTGATGTTCTTTGGGTTTGGTTTTTGGCTTTTTCTTTTCTTTTTTTTTTTTTTTTAATCATTCATAACTGATCTTACTATTGAAGCTATCCAGTTTGTTAAGCAAAAGAAATATTCCCTGAAGCAGATAAATGGGACCTGGGGGCATGAGGGGCGAGGTGGGGGTGTAACAGTCTTGAGAGATTTTTAGAAATGGTAAGTCTTGTCATCTTACCTGGTTTTAAGTTTTAAATTAGAATAAATGGGCAGAAATACATCAGTGGGCAAGCTAGGGATTGAACTGGACTGAATGGGAAAAAATACTTTTTAAAGTTACAGAAGAGATGTTGTGAGGAGTTGGCTCCTGACTTAAGTACCTCATGATATTGGGGTTTAAGCAATGAATTCTTTCCATTCAGTGTTACAATTCACTTACAAACTTCTTGACCAGAAGCATGGAGCACGATTGTTTAACTTACTTTAATTGTTGATGATATGTCTTGGTCTTAATATGGTTTGTTGTAATTTCAGATGAAATTTAAAACATTGTAGAGCTATAAAAGAAAAAATAGCCTAAAGTCTATTTTTTTTTAATAGCAATGTTTTCACTTTTTTTCCTTTTGCTCTTTTTCAAAAACATAGAAAGACAGCATAGTCCAGGATGCTTCTCAGATAATAAAAAGAGTTATCCTTTTTCAGTGATTCAAAAAACTGGTAAAAGATTAAATGATACTTCATGGCAATTGATGCTGGGATCCCTGTTTGATCACAGAAGCTCTACCTTAAACCTTCCCTTATGTGAATTCCTGATGCAAATATTTGTAATAAATGCTTTCTTGATTGAACATCCCAGTTAGTTTTTTACTTTTCTTCCAAACCATGATGTTGTTGGTTCATATTCAGTTCAGTTGTTGCAAGACACAGAGTATGGCTTTTATGAAAATGAATAGAAAGCCTGAAACCTGTTACTTGTGAAGCTTTTATTGTCAGAAACAGTGACAATTTAGCCAGAATTATATTCCCGTATTCTAAGTGCATGCACATCAAGGGAAATTTCTCTTTCTCTGTGTGCTGTTGTTACAGGTGGGAGTTGACCAGGTCAGTGGCCAGTGTCACCTGCAGTTACCAGCAGGTCTAAAGTTATCCAGCAATGTTTTTTGAAGTGCTACCAGGATTGCAATAGGATATGAATGTTTTGTGGTCTTCCTCTTGATGATGTAGTTAAATTCTTAATGAGCTATTAATTCCAAACTGCTTTCAGAGCTATGAATTGTTTACTAGAGAAATTATAAAATCAGTGACACTGAGCTGAAGTTTGTTTCAAGAAACTTGTTTATAAATCCAGTTGTTTTATACAAAGCAAATCTGAATTAAACTGAAAATCAGTCCTGAGGTTTCTGTGAGAACAAACCACTTTGTAAATGCTATAATGTGTAGGACATTATATACCTTCACTGTTTTGGGGGCTAATCTTACAATTATTTTATGCAGGTTTCACCTGGAACATCTCGTTCAAGTTACCCAGCTACCAGCTATCAGGACTCCAGCAACTGGGAATCTCTAATGAAAATTAAAGAGGGGCTGCTAAGACAGAAGGAATTTGTGATTGATCGGTAAGTACCCTGCTCCTGCTGCATTCATTAGACTAGATTAAGTAAAAGTTATGGTGTAAAAGCTGGCTTTCAGGAGAACTACTTACTCAGTAAAGTTGTTAGGTTTCAATCCAGCTACTATTTATGCACAAATGTGTAGGAGCTAGTTCTGCTAGGAGAGAAGACTGGCAGCTGGCCTAAAGTCTTACAGAACGTTGGAAATGTATTTAGGAGGTTTAATGCCTCTGGAGTGGAAAAGGAACAGTGGGCCCAACAGCCAGTTCTGCTGTCAGATTCCCCTCTTAGCTTCTTACCGGGCTGCAGATTTGTATAGGACATCTTTCTGCTTTTATGGTCTTGGAAGTGACTTGCAAGATGAAAATTGGTCAGCTACATCGTGCTGACTTTCTTTCCATGGCAAGTACGGAAATGCAATGTGTTTGAAGCCAGTTGATAAAGCTTTGAGAAACTGGCCTTTGTAGTAATATTCAGTGGTAAAATCCTGTTCCAATCCTCATACAAATTGTTCAGATAAAAAAAATACTAAATCCAGAATCTTTATGTCAATAAATACATAACTTTTTATTAAAATTGCTGTCAGTGTGAATGGGCCTTAATAGCAATTCACCACTGTTAAGTTTTTAGTACTAGGAAGATTATGCTTGTGCAAGATCTGTTCATTCCTCTATTGCGACAGAGTGAGGAATTGCAGTGGTTGAAGGTGTTTCTGTCCCTTGGCAGTCTGGCCAGCACCTCTGGAGGCATTTCAGTGGTGGAAGTTGGCATTGGGTTGCCTGGTTTGATGTGGGATGTCAGTGTGTGTTTACCTGCTGCTGCAGCAATGATGGGACTCAGTTAGGAACTGGGCTCACCATTCCACTCTGCCAGCTCTCCTTCGGAGGTGATGATCTCCCAAGGGGGTAAGCAGTTAAAATGGAAACATCCTTGGCTGTTGTTTACATCTCCTCTGTCAGAGCCTTTTGATCAGCTGTTTGAAGGCCATCTAAATTACAGTGTTTTTTCAGGCTTGCTATGTCAGTCAGTAAAGCTGTAGTAGCAAACCTGCAGCCCACCTCCTGGGCCCCAAGCTCTCAGCAGTGTTTGTGAGTACATTGCCCTTGATGCCTGGGATGGCCTTCAGTGCCTCTGCTGGGGCTTATCATCCTCTGCACTCCACATGAAGGCTTGTTATACACTAGCAGCTAAAAATGCAGTTGGTGTTGCTCTTCTCACACTGGAAATGTGTTTACAGTCAAGGGAGAGGTTTCTGAAGGGACTGCTTTTAAGCTGGCTGCCTGCTAATGTTGCTTGATACTGTCCATGTGGAGGAAGAAAAGCTATTTCTTGACATCCAGTGATGGTGTGCTAGTTCTTTTTTTTAGAAATAATTTATTTTATGTCACTTAATGATAGTGAATACAGTTCTTTCAATATTTTTCACGAGAAGTCAGCTTAGATAATTTCTTTTCATTCAGCTGAAAAGGCAGAATACACTCTGTAAGCTATTGAAGTGCAACAGACCGCTTAGTGATGTTACATACTTAAGCAGATACTTGGTGTTAATGTTGTAATTTGTAATAATGCAGTGAAACAATACATCACAGAACAGGCTCTTTTTTGAATATTGAATTTCCATTTGAGCAAAATATTTGCCTGGAAAGTTATTTTAAAATGAAATAGAAACATTTAAAATAGATGGTTTGTATTTTTAAGATTAGTACAAATCAGTGTTGAATATTTACAAAGTTTTTACAACAGATTGCTTGATTTTTTCTTTTATTTTTTTTAAGAACAGGTAGTGCTTTCTGTGAAAAATAAAAATACTTTTGGTTTCATTCATGAAGAAAATGGTACATATCTACTGTGCAGAAACCTTGAAATAGAGCTCCATTAAAAAGCACTAGTGTTACATTTCATATTAGATGGGGTGTTAAGGCTGAAGTGTGAAAACTACCTTTCTTCAAGGCACAAAGTGGCACTGGGTGAAAATGTGTTACTACCTATATTTAACACATGGGAACAAGAGCTTCCAGCTCTTTATCTTCATGAACTTAAATTAAACTTCTTTTCAGAGTTTGAATTTATTTGGGAATAGTGACCTAAAATAAAAAATATGAAGTTTGCTAAAGTGTAGTTAATTGAACATGGTGGTAGTTAAATTACAGAATTTATGCTTTGGTGAAATGGATGAGGAATTAATTTGTTGACTGAGGTTAGGTAGTAGGTGTTTGAGATGGCCTTTGTACCTGTGGTTTTTGTGGAGTTTTAAAAGGTGTAATCTCCTTAAGACGTATACTGAATTTACAGACTGGTAGTTGAGGGGACAGAAGCTCGGGAGAGATGGGTTAACCTCCTGCTGCCTGGTAGCCACAGGAGTGGGACAGCAGCTGCCATGGTGCTCCAGACCCAGCTTTTTGCTGCTGGCAAGTACAAGGAACAGCTGGATGAAAAGATGCACACCAGGAACAGCCCCCTCTTGCCCTTGACACCAGCCTCCCCTTCAGCCACAGTGTCATTAACCATCTTTTTAAGGTTAAACACTCTTTTTTTTGGGAATTGTACTGGTGTGCCACTTACTGAGGAAGTGGAGGAGATTAATATCACACACCTTGTTCTGCGTAGTAGTGCTTAAATCTGTTGATAAGTAGGAAGTGGATGCTCTGTACAGGGTAGTATCTTTAAGCTGTTCTAGCTTTATCTTGTTAAAAAAGGGAAGAAGAGCAGATGAAGGAAAGTGAAACGTGCTGCCTGCTTTCCTTCTTTCCACACCAAGATAAAAAGGCAAAAAATTCAGCCCTTCCAGATTAGATTATTAAACTTCCTTGTTTTGCATTGGAAATTTACAGATAGGAATAGTTGCAAGTAAGTTTCCAATAGTTATGAAAACAATTCAAGGCATAATGCTTAACAGTGTAAATCATAATATTGGGATACTTTGGTGTGTCACTAGAAATTCAAATATTTTTGTTTTTAATATCCCAAACAGCCACTCGAGCCTGTGAATAGAACAAGTAGCTTGATTTTTGATCTGTATGCTGTGTTCAATAGTAGATTTAATAATAGATAAATGAAATTGATTTATTTTGTGTAGTCTGTTCAGCATTTATTTAAGTAGTACACAGCATAATTGAGTGGGTTTAAAAGTGGTTCTAGTTTGCTTTTTAAAACTACTCTAGGAGTCACTGCTAGTTTAATCAGTAAAAACCTGAAATGTTTTTTAATTCTGCTCTTAAGAAAATGAGGGGGATCCTGTACTTTTAGGAAGAGAAAACCTGGTGCGAGGAAGCCAGCCTGCACTGTATGTGCATACCAGAACACAGTGGCACTTCTTCAAGGTGTGTGTCTTGTTTTCTCTACATAAGAACTGTTGGTACAGGCCATGAATGAGAACTTAAGGATTTAGTCTGTAAGAGGAAATCTGCTGCTGTAACACTTATTACTATAATGTTTGTCACCTACTGTACGAAATAATTGGATTATATCGTTGCCTTACTTGTCTGGCAGCTTAGTATGTAACACTGCATTATATTTAGCACCAGAGGGAGCCAAGAGTGTTTGTATTGGTTTAGAAAATTACTATGTCACATTTTAATTCTTCATGATGCTCCTCTGTTCAGTACAATAACACCACTAAAATTACAGTGTTTGGTGCAATGCTGAATGTCTCTTGAGACTGACCTGCCACTGTAGATGTCTCTAGTGTCATCCTGGCAGAGTTTGCCTGGCAGGGGCAGCATGTAGTAGGTATGTGAATAAATGCCAAATATCTGGACATATGACACAAGCTGCTGAGAATAACACTGGGCATGCAGTGTTCTCTTGCAGGCAGCATAAGAGCATTTGAACAGCTTTTTAAGGAAAGGTAGATTTGGAAGTACAATTTTAGTGAATAGCTGTTATCTCTCAGAGCAGAACAACATTTAGATTCTTAAAACAGTTGCAAAACAATTAATTTTTTAATCCGTATCTGAATTAGGATTAGATGTTTTCACTGAGCCAGGAGAATTAGATTTTCTTTGCTTTGTGTTAAATTGTCCTGACTTCAGTAGATGACATCAAACTGTAAATGCTCTGACAGTGATCATTCTAATGCTAATATAAAGCTGTAGTTCTTTTAATTTCAATTGGCTTGTTAGGATCTTCATATCCACTTGAGTGGTAATTTGATGCCATTTTTGAGGAGCCTGAAGCTTCATACTGCCCAGGTGGTGAGTGTGTAACAGGGAGTCCTATGCAGGGAGTGGGGCTGTGAGGAACCTCCTCAGAGTGCTCTGCTGTGTAAAATACACTTTGCTTCCAATAAAAGTGTGAAAAAGATGCTTTTATCTTTTTCCAATACCACTAGTCACCCAGGTAACTTGTGGATGAGACTTCTGTGTATCTTGAGCTGGTAAACTTTCAGGAAGGTTTTGCTACAGAGTAATTATTTTAACTGTTTTAAAAGGTCACTTTTTCAGATGTGAATGCTAGTAACATTGATGAAATTAGTTTCATCTAATAGCCTAAATCTTAGCAATAATGAGAGGATGTACGGTTAGAAAGGACCTGTTTAACCTGACTGCCAGGCCATAGGGAAGACAAGCTGTAGTGCTGTCACTAAATGCTTACACTATTGCAATATCTGCAATACCAGATGTTCTACAGCCTTTCTGTGTTGAGCAGTCTGATGTTTATGTAGGTCAAATGTTAGAAAATTTTTCCTAATATGATTTAGTCTTTCCTCCTAGGTAATGTTTTCTAGGCATGAAGTAGTTTTTGTTACTCTTTGGGATCTCTCCAGCTGATGAGCACATCTTCCCTGAAGTGTCCAAACTGGCCATTGAGGCCTCCCTCGGGCTGAGCGCTTGTCTCTCACAGGCCATGGTTGTGTAGTGTTTACTTTTTGTGGTACAACATTGTGGAGTTTTGGTCAGTATCAGTCCCAGATACTTCTCTGTGGAACTGGTGCTAAACTATTTTATACTGTGCAGATTGAAGTATTTTTAGGAAGTTCTAGTATTTTGCAAAGCTGAGAACAGCAGGGGAAGTGCATGAGTTGCTCTGTGTTTCTCCTGTCAGGAGACTGCAGAAGTTGAAGAGCACCCACCATGGGAAGGAGAGTGCAGTCCTCTCTCTGAAGAGACATTTGTGTCTGTGTCCCTCTCATTCCTCACCTCCTTGATTAAGTAGCCCAAAGCTTTTGAGAAAGTAGAGTTGCTGTCTGTGCCTTGCTTCAGCACTAGTTCATCTCCTGTGGGTCAGGCAAGCATTTCAAACTTTATGCAATTCAGAAAAGTCATTAAAAAATACCACACAAACCAATCCATCCAGATCAGAGATTCATGTCTTGACTCCCAAAGGTAGTGTTCCCATTTTCCTTCAAGGTAAGTTCTGCTGTGACTGGAAGAAAGGTTCACTGGTAACAATTTTACAGAAAAAGGAGACTTTATTGCATAGGAAATTTGAGATCTTTTCTCATAAGCTTTGCTGATGTTGGAGTTCTTTGGCATTATCTTCCAAATTACGGGAAACGTATTCACATTGTTTTTAGGACTTTGTGTACTAAGGATCTCTTTCCCTATCAGTACTCTGCACGTCTGGACTTGGGGTCCCAAGAGATTGTGCCTCTAAAACAAAGGGATATAACGATTTGTATCCAGCTTCTTAAGCAACAAAACAAAGCAGCGTATGTCCAGCTGCAGTATGGAATAAATTATATCTATAATACAGCGAGATCCATGTTGTATTTTACTTTGCATTCTGATTCTGAAGAAATCAGCTCAGACATTTTCACCTAAAGCAGCAAATTCTTGTAAACTTGTGACTTTTGAAGGTAAGCATCAATTGTCATTTGGTTTCTTAAGAAGTTACTAATGACCCTTCTGTGGTGGAGGAAGCTCTGTTCTAAAGTCCCTGAATTGTTTGAAGATACTGGATCTGTGCCTTGATTTGGGGTGTGGGACTTAGATTTATGCTAATTTAAGAATTAAAGTTAAAAAGCATAACTTGGAAGTTGAGGGAAGGAAAGGCTTCTCTGACAGATGTGTGTTTCTAAAGGCTCTTTCATGTTAGAGTAAGTAAGGGGTAAGATGGGCTTATGGTGAATGGGTGAGCTGGTCCCAGATTCAAGAAATACGGTTTATTTCCAGACAAATGCATGTATGAGTGTCTGTGTAAGTATGTGTCCACACTTGTCCTGTGTGAATGTGAGAAAATTATGTGAATGTCAGTTATGTCACACAAATATTTTTGACACTTAAGGAGAAGCAGTTTGTATATTAAGCAGTTTATTACTGCTGGTCTCTGAAGACAGTCCAGGCCTGTGCACATTCTGTGTGTGTGTGTTCTCTGCTATCCAACATCCTCTGTGCTGTCTTGAGTTTTCAAAGGGAGTTGTTTGAGCTAAAGGACAGAACTGCAATTGAATCAAAATAGAGACCTCCCCCTCTTCCCATTGATACTTCATTCTTATGGCTCTAACTTTCTTTTTGTTCATTTCAATGGGTTCAGTTAGGGTCAAGTAGCATCAGAAGTTTTCCTGTGAATTCTAGACAGCTTTGTAAGTGGAGTCATAGGATGGGGGGATTATGAATGGAAGTATCTGTGGCAGGCAGAAAGACAGATAAGGAATACTACTCTCCTTCAATACCAAGGAAATAGTTACACTGAATCAGCATCTTTGGTAGCCTAGTCTCTAGTATCTCTATCCTACATGAGGATTTCATGTAGGAATGGTAGTTGGTAATTCTGGGAAAGGCAAGAGAATGGTACAATCTGCCATAACAGGTTTTTCACTTTTCCTTCCTAACAAAATATCATCGATCTGCAGTAGTGAAACATGGCTGAAGCCTTGAAATTTTGTTTACAAAAATAAAGAATGTTCGAGGTCATAGAAGAAAAGGGAGCAAAATACGTGTTTACAAGACCTGGAAATAAGCCAAAGTCATTACTTTGTTCAAATACAGGGTTTTCTGTAAATAATCTAGCTAGAATGTAAATAGCTAGCATGTAGGAACTGGGACAAAAGAGCTGGTTTAGGAGACCATAGAGCAACACATAGAGCAACAACACTTGAGTCTTGTATGTTGGATAACCTGTCACTTCTGCTGAGCTCCCTCAGAAAGAATGTACCCGGGAGCAGCACAGGGAGGATTTGATCTCAAGTTATTTATAAATGGCTGGAGGTTCAAAAAATGGGGTGAAAAGGCATGGTCCAGGGTATCAGTGAAATTAAAAAAAAAAAAAAAAAAGAAAATATAGCAAGCAGGTAGCTTCTGAAAGAAAAAACCCCACCTTTAAATCATTATACCTGGAGAAAAAGACAAGATCTCTTCAGTGCAGAACTCTTATGGGTAATTGCAACAGTCTCCTGTGTACCAGGCGGTCTTTTCCTGTCTCAAGAAGAGTTCAGATTCTCTTTTTTTCTGTTTGTTTCTGCACTGCCACCCCCAGTTTCTGGAGACACCTTGAGAGACAGCTGGAAAGATTTGTGTCAGAAGTGTTTGTGAAAACAATATTATTAGTCTCATGTTTGTATTAATTGATTGGATAGAATATTTACAGTTTGTACATATTTTAATGCCATTTCCTTTTGATCACTTTAAATAAGGAAAACTAAAATGTCTGTTGCAAAAGGATGTTTTTTATTTTTGCCTTCTGTGACTTTTAGTGGTTTTTTTTTGTTTTTGTTTTTGTTTTTGTTTTTGTTTTTTTTTTTTGTTTTTTTTTGTTTTTTGGTTGTTTTTTTTTTTTTTTTTTTTTTTTACTTTTATTTATTTTCTTTTTAAACAAACTTTTCAGCTCTGAGTCCTTTTGGCTGGGACTTTGGATCAGGGTACTGCCTTCTCTTCTACCTCAGTCTGAGTGTAAGGGAAGGGATGGGTCAAGACAGACACTTTAAGTAAAATAGTGTTTTTTCCTTTTGGACAAAGGAGCTGAATGAAACTATGTGAAAAGTGCCATGACACTTACATAATACATCAGTAACTCTTCCTTTGCTGTCAACATAAAATTGTAACATTCAGTTACGGGGAAAAAAAAGAGGAGATTGTGAAGGAAAGTAGTTTCTGGGGTACCCAGGTACAGTACTTTCACTGAACCTGGTTGTGTGAAGTAGGATCTGGTTTCTGTGCACTGAAGTCTCAAGGCTGGGATCCTGTCAGATTCCTCCATGCCCTGAGCTCAGGGCACAACCTGTGGCCACTTGCTCTCAGATGGCTTCTGGAAGCACTAAAGGTTGAGGAGCTTGACAGAAACTTGGAGGCACCTAAATGCTGAAGGCTGACTGTATTTAATTTTGTTTTTTTAAAGTGCTGGGCTGATAGATTGGTAACAGGGAGGCTTGTGGGGTCAGTGTTCCCACTGTAATAGGCAAACTGTGTTTTTGAGAGCAGCTGAACTTTCTAAATTCCCTTTAAATAAAGCTCAGAGTCTCTGGTTATGCAGCAACATTTTTGTTTCTGGGTGCCATGAGGCTAATGCTGTTTTCAGAGAGGCAGTTACATAAAGAAGTCGTGGGGTCTACACAACCTTAAAATATTTCTAGAGTGTGTTTTGTTGGCAAGGTTATATAATGATGGAGAGTTTCATGTTTTGCAGAGTGAAAAGAAGCAAGCTACTTAAACTCTGTGTTCTGTCTCATCTCAGATTGACTTGTCTCACCTTTTTTTCCAACAGGGATTTGGTAGGGTAGGGAAAGGATTATTAAAGGAAATACGATGTAGTAGGAAAGTAAAGGAAATATGATGTAGTTCAAACTACACTGGTAGTTAAAAAATATTTTAAAAAATTTTTAAAATACTCCAGGCTGTAGTGTTCAGGCTCTTGAAATCCTGCCTGGGAAGGAAGTCACTGCTAAGTTAAAATCAGCCATAAACAGAAAATCATATCGTGCTTTCAAGGGGTATGTGACAAGTCGATAATAATTTTAAAACACATGGGACGACAAAATTTTAATAGTTCTGTCTGGGAAGTAATAAGGTGATAAAAAATGAAAATTTGCTTCAGTTCATAGGTTTGGATAACTCATACTAAATAATTTTGGTCTCTGTGACCAGGCATGCACAGACATTATCAAGGTTTTACATTTTCTCATATGATAATACAAACTCTTGGGCTTTTTAAAAGTCTGTTACAAGTTAAGAGCATATTCTTTTACCTAATCTTCCAAAACAAGTTGGAAGCTTTTTCTTTGTAGTGCCATCTTACAGATGACAACCAGAACTGCACACAGTCTTCCAGTGTCACATACTCCTTCTGTGTTTGTACAAGCTTGTTCCATCCAGATAGTAGAGGGAACAGGGGAAGCCTCAAAATTACTTGTGGTGATAAAAAGTATTTTAAGGCTTGCTATGGAGTCACATAAATACATTCCCTTGCTCTCTTCTTATTCATTCACGTTGAATGAATTTTTCTAAGGTACCAACAAATGGCAACTTATATATACTGGTTTTCCATTCATTACTGTTCTTTATAGATACAAAAATAGGGAAGTAGAAAAAACACATGTTACCATGTCTTCTTTTTTCTAGCTGAGAAATGTGTAACTTCTACTACATTCAATATTTTTCAAATATGAAATTCCTCTTGTAAACCAAATAATAGGGGTACAGTTGGCTAGGAGAATATGAGTAGCTAAAATGGTCCCTTTAACTGTGTTTTGGCATCCTATTAAACTTTGCAGTTGGCATCTTTTCAACTAACATATAATTCATGTTGGTTTATAGGTTGTAGAATACGTATCTTGTACGCACATGCTAATGTTTCCAAGATGCTTTTCCTAAACTCAACCCTTCCAAATTTTAAAAAAAGCAACAGATTTTGATGGTTTTCTGTATACTTTGCAAGATTTGCTTTTCCAGTATGTGCACAGGCAGGTCTTTTCCCTTGAAGTTAACCTGTATTTGCTGTTTATCTCCTTCTAAGGTTGGGTTTAGTCATCTGGGTTCAGTGTCATTGTTTCCAGAAAAGCCAGTCATCCTCCATGCTTGGAAGTGAAACTCTGAGAAGAAAATGTCATGCTTGTATGCAGATATGTCCTAGGATAAAAAAGAAGGAAAAGTGAAAATTAGCCGAGTGCACAATGCTGGTTTTGAGTGAGACGGTCTCTGTGTGTTTCTGGTGGGTGCTGACAGCTCCACTGTGGGATCAGGTTTTGAGGTGCCTGTTGCTCCATGGAGAGTCACCGCACACCTTGTGGGGCTGTGACTTGGATTGGGACAGAGAACTGGCAGGTGTTTGCCCTGCAGTTGTGCCTAGTTCAAATGCAGTCATGATTTAAACTGTGATATAATTTGTGTTATAATTAAATAATGATACAATGCTGATACTGTTTCTGCTGTACACTGGCCAGGCAGTTGGTGCGTGGTACTTGTTTTAGCACACAGTGCAGTATTTTACCCTAGGGGAAGGTACATCTTATGTAAAGCAGTTGACTTAAGCAAAAAGTGAGACCTTGCAAGAAAGCTGTGCTGACTGTCTTGTATAGTGGCCCTTTCTTCCTAAGTTCTTTCTGTTCCCCTTAATTTGTAAATCTCTTCAACTTTTGTCAGAAGTCAGCTCTGGTAAAGAGTGGAGCCAAGGAGAAATCCAAGTAAAATGAAGGTGCAATTTTGTTTGGTTTTGTTCTGCTTTCTGTATTCTTTTCCCTGCTTAGACTTCCAACCCTAGCAGCAAATGGCAACAGAAGCCTCCCTCAACCCACACAAAATTGGTAGAGTTTTCAAATCATATTTCTACAGTTGCAGTCTGGCTGCAGTGGGAAAAAGCCCACAGCTAGTGTGGATCCAGGATAGCTGGATACCATTGTTAATGTATTCTTCAGTATAAGTCTTAAGAGATATGTTTTTCTAATCTCTCTTCCATTCCTTTTTTTTTTCCCCCAAATTAAATTTGTGTATTACAGGCAAAATCAGCAAATTAACAATTTACATCAGAAGATAAGGGAGAATGAAATACGAGCTCAACATGCAAGACTGAGCCATCTTGTGAACTGCGAAGAACCATACATGACTAACTTACAGGTAGGATGAATCCTTTTATTTCTGCAAAGCTTTCCACTGCCCAGTAAATGGCACCTAAAAGCATGCTCACAATTTTCTGCAGGCCAAAGTGTAGAGCTTTTGTGACTGTTGATGGCTGTGTAATTGCATAGCTGTGAATTGTACAGAGAATACCCTCTAAGTGTTGTAGTTTACCTTATATTTGCAGAAATCTTAAGTTACATTAAAATTTTGTACATACTCAATTTGAAGTCTGATAAAAATGAGATAGCAGGGAGGGATTGTGACACTGTAAGAAGAGTTTAATAGCATGCGTGTGTGGTAGTCCTGCAGGGAGATAGTAGGAGAGAAAATAGTTTGATAGGAGAGTATCTGAAAATAATTAATGAGAGGTTTTCTGAAGTGGAGGAGGTACTGCCCAAAGGATGGTTAGACTTTATGGATAGAATAGATGGAGGAGATGTGAGAAGGCAAACACACTGGTGGAATACCTCTTGACAAGACACCTGAAAAGGATATGGACTAGTGCTCCTAGGGAACACAAAGGGAATGTCTGGTGGTATTTTGAGTATACTTGGCCTAATTTTCATCTAACTAGCACAGGTATCAAGTAGCATAAGGATGACATAGCAAAGGTTCACCAAGAAGTGCAGATCAGTATGAGGGCTGTGGCTGCTTATAGCACACAAATTCCATCTCCAGGCCTTGGCATATCTAAAAGGCAATGCAGCTAGAGAGTGTGAAAGGCAGATATGCAGCAAGAAATAGCTTTTCTGTCCCTCTTTTATTATGTTATCTTTTTCTGTCACAAACACTGCACTAGGATCTCAGCTAGGGTACTTCAGCATGACATTATTTGTGTACTTGGAATAACACAGCTGAACATCAGGTGAGAATGTGGTTTGTGTGTCAGCAGAGGAATTCAAGTGGAGCCTCACTGTGAACTTAGGTATACAGAGACTTTTTGAGACATCTATGAATGTGGCTTTTGATGCTTCCAGATCTTCTTATACAAAATACTTCAAAATCTGTCTAGATTAAGAATTCTTATTTTTTGGGGGGGCAGGGGAGAAGATGCAAACAAAAAACCCAGACAAACAACCAACAAAAGAAACAACATGGCAGAAACTGAACTTCTAGTGCACATCTTAGTATGTTATGCTTCAAATAAAGCAGCAGGTGCATGCCTCTTCTGTAATTTAAAGAGATTTGAAAGTTTGAAAGGTATTTGGGTTTCTGCTTGATTTGTGTGCCTTCTGTAAGACAAATTTATAAAAGCAAATCTAATGATGGTTTTAATCTCTAAATACTTTGCTGAAGGAATGTCGCTAGTTAAAGAAGTTATACAGACAGTATTTTTAAAGGTAACCAATTTATTTTATTAAAAGAATATTGAAACTGAAAGCCTAATGGGATGCATCTCATTTTTCATCCCACATGCAACCGACTTCCATTTTGTGCTTGTCTGTCTCTGGGCAGTGGAGATGGGAGTTTTGGTATACAGAACAAAAGATAGGAGACCTGCCTTCTGACTGTAGCTCTAGTCTCAGGATTGTTCCTGCACCATTCTCACCCCAGGAGTGATAGCTCTAAGGTTTGACTAGTACTGATGTTCTGATTTGGGAGGATCTTGAGATTGAAGCATCTCTTACTACAATATATTCATAGGCATTTTCTAGTGTGTTTCTTCCCAGGAAGTGGTATGATAATGCAGTGGCAGTGATTTGTTTTGAAAATGCTTTTTATCTGCATTTATAGGGATTTATTTTAGGAGAAAAATCACATCTTCCATAAATCTGAGAGGGAAAGTGGCCACACAATGTTCTTATGCATTTGTTACGAGTGTAAAGGTGTCCATCTCCTTTGTCTTTTTGCTCCAGATTCCTGAAAGACATGCTGTTGCCATGTATTTTAACGTTTAAAAAATCAAACCCCACCCTTCCTGACAGCAAAAACAATGCAGGACTGTTTTCTGCTCTGCAGTTCAAGCGTACAGTGTGTGTTCATTTGTGTGATTATTTTATTTCTTTTCATAAGCAACCACAGTATGAGAGCACACCACTGCAACCTCACATTTCAGAAAGATCAGCATCCCACCTCGAGGAGCTTGAGCGAAAGATTGCAGCAGCTGAGAACAAGGAATTACAACTCAGTGAAATTGTGAAACAACTTTCAAACAAATCTAGTGAAGAGAAAAAGAAGATGGAGGAGAAAGTAAGTGTCTTTCCTGTTCCACATTTCTTTTTGTTGCTGTTACAGCATCATATGTTATGTTTGCTAGAAAGCAACTTGGTATGTGGCTGTCTGAGTTATTTTCAAAAGGTAGCTAAACTATCTGTGATAGAAAAAGAAGAATAATGATTTCAGGTGTTGTTAATGGATAAATCTGGACTTGCAGAGAATATATCCTAAAAAGTGAAACTAGGTAAGATGGTAATCATGGTAACAGTTTTAACCAGGTATCAATTAAGCTTTCAGAAATAAAAGAGCCACTCATTCTTGTAGCTTGAAGTGTTTATTAGAGTAAATAAAACATCATTGAAAAACACAGATTGTGAAAATTAAATCCTTATTTTTAGCGTGGTCTGTAAGTGTGGTGCTCAAGCTTTGAGATGCACTTACCAGCCTGTATATGCCTATTTCGCAGGAGTGCTTCTCTTGTAGTTTTCTTAGGATGTGCAGAGTGGACTTTAGTCTGAGAAAAAGACAGCTGTGGTCTTGGAACTGTTTTGACAAAGGGTTTCTTTCCAGGCCGAAGCAATTCCCAGGGGTAGTTTTGAATGTACTCACAGCCTTCCTTTATTGCAAGCAGGAATGTGCCATTGACCAAGGGGTTCCTAATAAATGTTTTAGAGATGCATTGTCACTGTTACCCTCATCTTCTTTAATTACTGGGCTTAAATTATATTAAATCAGGTTCAAGGAATACAAGCAATATGATACCGTGAGGTGTCAGGTGGGAAGACAAAGAAGAATGCATAATTCATCTCAAAATTCTCCCTTACCATTTCCTGTGAACGCTCAGTATGCTTTTCACTGAGGCAGGAAGGGCAGAAATTGGATACTGCTGCTTCCTCCTGTCTGAGCTTTTCCTGCCTGTGTTCCTCACTGTGTGGGAACTGGCAGGCAGTGGCAGTGGTGAGGACCTGTGCAGCAGTACTTGTGCCAGCAGAGTGGTCTTTAGGTCCCAATTCACTGCACAGTCTTGATTTGCCTGTTAACTTGTTCATTCTGTTCACTGAACAAAAAGCTCTCAAGGAGAGAGAGGGCAGGGAGGGACAGTGGAAAATACTCTTTTTTCCTGCCTTTCTTTCCACTTTTTTGACCTAGGTAATAAAGCAAAAGAAATATCAGGAATATGAACAAAGGTAACATAAGACAAAAAGTGTTTTCCAGACTTATGGAAAATCAAGGTGCCTGTAGAAAAGGTGTTTAAGAAAGCAGCTATTCTGATGCCTTCTGATGTGATTGCCAGACTGCAACAAAGTCAGGGTTTTGGCTTCCATTTTTGGTAGGTTAAGTTCTTAGTCCTTGTGTTTTAAGTTGTTTTCCTAGTCCAGAGGAGCTAAAATATATCCTGATTGTTTGTTGCACATGAACATCTCAGTGGGTGAAAGAATTAACAGTATTTTAAGTGTTGAACTGTTCATGTTTTCAGTTCATAAGGCACATGGATGGTTCTGGGCAGAGGTGAAGCAGCTGCAGTTTGAGATCACATGTGGGCCTGTAACTTGAAGCTGTTGGGATTAATAATTTTTGGGTTTGTTTTCTGCTCTTAGCCAACCCTTTCATGCAGCTGAGAGTACAATTCTTGGAGAGTTAACAGCCTCTGCTTCCAAAGCAGGTTTATTTTTTACTGTTATCCTAAAGCATATACTCTTTCTTTCTTCTAGCTTAAAACTAGAGACCGATATATTAATAGCCTGAAAAAGAAATGCCAGAAAGAGTCTGAGCAAAACAAAGAAAAACAAAGACGAATTGAAACTTTAGAAAAATACCTGGCTGACCTTCCAACACTGGATGATATAGAAGGACAGACTAAACAGGTAAGGTAAAGGGGGTTTGCTTTACATTTTTATAAATTTAAGTAAGCTCCTTAATGCCTGTTCTCAAGTCTTTTACTGTTTCAAAATGTCTTTTTTTTTTCACCCTTACATTTAGGAAGAGAAGTATTTCAATCTTTTAGAAAGCTGTAGGTATTAGGATTTCTCACGGTCAGATAAGCAACATGGGTGTGAAGCTATGCAGGAGGTCACTGCAAGGCTGTGGTCTGCCACAAGGCCTTCTGCTGGTGTGACACTGTGTCTGACTAATGTAACCTTGTGTTAGCTGCAAATTCTGGAAGAGAAGAACAAGCAACTTCAAGAAACCATGGCTGAGTTAGAAAAGAAGCTCGGAGAGGCCCGGTCGCAGTGCAGAGAGAGAGAATTACAGCTGGCGGCTCAGAAGAAAAAAGAAAAGGAGCTGGTCACAACAGTGCAGAGGTATGAACAGCAGCTCAGGCTGTGCCCTGGAATGGATGTGCCTCCCCACCCCATGTCAAGACCTAATGCTATTTACAATCTTAATCTATTACAAGGCTAATGATTTTTCATGACAAGGGCTTTACAACTTGCTGTGTGGCAAGTTGTAATTAATACCACAGAGAAGTTACCTCAGGACATTCTTTGCTATCTGTCTTTAAGGATGTGGGACACGCCAGCAATGGTGTCATAGCCTGCTGGCACATAGAAGATGGAATAAACTTGTGTAGCAAAAGGACATTATATAGAAGCTGTCAGTAGGGCTATAACTGATCCTGTCACGAACTATGGGAAAACTCCCTGGATATTGGCTGATGGGTATATCAGGGAAGGGTCAAAGATTTCAAGAAATTCCAGCTGTTTCTTATCTTTTCATCGAGGGTACAGGTATTTACAAGGAGATTTAGCTCTAGTTAGTATGTTGTCATTGAACTTGCCTAAGTATGAAAAAACAAATGGGAAAGATATCCAAGACTATCCAGGTAAGACATGGAGACTTTGTTACTATGTTCCATTTTAGATCAGGGGAGCTACTTAAAGAATTTTTTTATTTAAAGAGAAGAGGGAAGCAGGGGAGAATCACTTTTGAGTATCTGTGGATGTTCCTGCAGTTGGTTGCCCCTCCATTGGGTAAAGCTGCATGCCACAGGAGTCTGAAAGGTTTCTATGATGAAAGGCGAGCTGGCTGGGACACCTTGCCAGCCAAATTGTTGACACATTTTTTCCATCTTACCAATGGAAGGTGTTCGTGCTCTCATAATCTGGAGGGGGATCATTCTGTTTTTTCTGAAAGCCTACAGATATTTGGGGTGACCTCTGGTTTCTAAATTAGACAGCAAGATTAGCACTAATAAAATGTATTTCCTTTCTGAGAGAAGGTGAGCTGACAGAGGCTGTAGCTACACGTATGGGCTTGAGTTGAGCAATGAAGGGTCTGAAGGCCATGCCCTCCTGTGGGAGCATTCCTGGCAGGAATGGCCTTGTGCCCCTACAAGTCACAAAGGGCATGACGGGTGAGGACACCAGCACTGGGCACAGCCTCTGATTCTGGACTACACATCGAGTTGTATGTGCCCCGGTGAGACAATCTGATTTAAAAGCTCCCAAAGCTTTGAAGGTTCACAGATGCCTCTGATCTATGCTGGAGCTGTGCTTTTTGGGAGACCCAGCACAGAGTATGGTGCATAAAACCTGCATTTATCTGCGTGAATCTGTCCTTGTCAGGGCCATGGCAACTTGAGTAGTTTAGAATTTTTGTATCATTCGTGCACTGTTGGTGCATGAATTACATGCTCATTGATAAGACTGGATTGTCCTAGGTGTAGTTTTGCTGTTGGAAGATGGCTCAAGTTTCTAATTTTCCCTAGAACACACAACCCTCTGGTTTGTATTAGCCCACTTAATCTTTCTTTCATGTTGAATGGCAGTTTACAACAGAAAGTAGAAAAATGCCTGGAAGATGGTATCCGGCTTCCAATGTTGGACACAAAACAGCTTCAGAGTGAGAATGAATGTCTCAAAGAGAAGAATGAGAAAGCCAGTAAGGTTAGTCTGCAGATAATCTGCTGATGGCATCTTTAATCTTAAATCCTGCACTTCTTTGTTTTTTTTCACTTTAGAAATAAATATCTCTCTGAAGAATTACATATTTGTTGCTAATTGAGATGACTTTTCAGGAGCTGTCTGTCTCTGTTCAGTACATTTATTTTGCATTAATTTTGTGTTCTGTCAGTTGAACTGTCTTGTCATTTGTGTTTTTCAAGATGCTATTTAAAATCTACAGCTACACACCTTTAGGCTGATTTTTAGACAATGATCTGAAGAGATTCAAGCCTTCTAAATTGCTCTGTTTTATATTCTAGGTCATAGACAACCAACAAAATCAGATAACTGGACTGATTTTGGACATGCAGGTAAGGAAAAGTGTATATTCTCTTGTTTACTGTGTGCATTTTTAGTTCATAAGAATAACATTGCTAAAGTTGAGTTTTTTTTTTTTTATCTTTCTGAATAGGAGTCAAAGGGAGAAATTCCAAAAACTTAAGTCTTACGGACTGTAGTCGACCCATGTTCTCTTGCAGGCTCATGGTATAGTCATTGTGTTTCTGTGGTTTAGCACTTAACTGATACTCATCAAAAAGTGAAAAACTGTTGCTATGTCACATCATTATTCTGCTGGTCTAGTGTATCATCCAAAGTACAAAAGCAATATTGCTTAGGGGCTTCATTGTTCAGTTTGTTAGAAAAGACAGGTGCCTTTCTAAATCATCCCACTTCACATTTGACATCATTTAGGCAAATTGAACCCTGTTCAACTGGTTTCTGACATTTAGATACCTTAACTGTCTTGGTGGATCTTGGGCACCTAGCTTGGAGCCAGAGATTTTTCTAGACAGCAGAGGTTGTCAGTAAGGAGTCAGCTGCAGCTTTCTAGATCTGATTAGCAGAGTGTTAAGTTACTTATTGACCACTGTTTGTTGTGGAGAAAAAGAAACATTATCTAGCTTTTAGGGAGAAAGTATTACTTGCCATAGAAAAAGCTGAGCATTTAAAAAAGCCCAAACATCTGCTTTCAGCAAATCTTGAAGCCAAACTCTAGTTTCCACATTCCTCTTCTAGAATGTCATTTGCCTATTAAAAGTTGTCTTCCACCGCTAAATTGCTTCCTTTCTCTGCCACAGTAAATAGGAGGCCTGATTCCTGTCAACAGCCATGTATTTGTTTGATTAGATTGCAGTGTATGAAGTGTATTTGTAGAGAAGCAGTAGGAGAATTAAAGTTGCAACATGATGTATGTATGTTAACTGAAAAGGAAATGGAATCATTTAAGCTTCTCAAGGTTTGAGAAGACTAATTTTATCAAACTGAAATGTTTGCATGGAGCAGACTGGTATATGCAAAAATTGTGACACAGGCAAATGTTGTTTCAGGTGTTGTATAGTTAAAAAGAAATTCAGCTTGAACTTCATAACCTTTCTGAGGTTCTCTGTCCCTTTTTGTTAAGATTATTTACAGATGTACTCCATATATATGTTGGGCTTATCAGAAATACACGCAACTTGCTAAATGTATTATCATCAACCTAAATCTTTTCCCGTTTCCTAAACTTTCTGGTCTTTTTCTCACCAACACCTTTATCTTGAGACTAGTGATCTTCAGTGTTTTGTGTGTTTAGCCTGACATGACTTTAGGGAGCTGGATTGGGAAATGCTGAATAGTTGTGACTGTCTGTGAACAGGGTACTGTTCTGTTCTCCAGGACTTTCGCTTACTTTTCCTCTTGAGGTATTTTATATAAGGACAGAAAATAAGATTTTGAAATGGTGTCAGCCCTCAAATTACTGGTAGATTATAGCAGCTTCTTTGTATCCTTGATCTCCCTGGCCTACCATACTTGTGACTTGGTAATCATTGAAAATTAGTTCATTAGAGATTGAAATCCCTTATCAGCACAGAGGTGGAATTTATCTTCAGCTAAGCTGATCTCATTTTATTCCCTGTCTTCTGCCACATTGTAAACTTATGCTTGAGAATGTATTTCAGTTCAGTCTTTTTAACTTGCAAGCTGAAAACAAATTCTGTTTCAGACAGCAGTTGTATAAAGCAATATTAGTTTCTATTTGCTCATAATCGTGGTGAAATTATTTTGATCTTCCTTGTGTGGTTTTTCTTCATTGATTTGTTGTTCTGAGTGAGAGGGATTAAAATTCCAGTTGGTCTTGACAAGATGCTGTGCTGCATATATAGTGCATCTTTAGAAAGGGCAAAATTGTAGATGGCAGTGGTGTTTTAAAAAAGAAATTCATATTTACATGATTAATTTAGATACCACAAAGCTACTACCAAAAAAGAGAGTAGAAGTAAGTCAGATTGTACAATGCCTATGTTACCCGAAGTACATCTGTCAATCTTGTCAGTCACAATAAACCCCAACTGTGCCAGGCTGGGAATATTGCCACCAAGTTGTAACTTTGGAAAGCATATGGAGGAATGAAGGGTGAAGTACGGAGAATTCATAGCACCCTGAGGAACGTGGAAATCCTAGCACTATAGGTTCAGCCAAGCTGTTAAGCACATGTGCTTTTTCTGAGCTTTATGATGAGGGTAACAGAGAATGAAAGATCTTAGGTGTATCTCTTAAAAATAAACACTGATTTCTACTTCTAGTAGTTCCCAGTACATGGAACTCAGTTCTTGAGCTGAACATGTGCACATTGCTTGGAATATTCTAAAAGTTGTTTTTTGCTTAGTTTGCATGCAAATTTAATGGCAGATGTAGTTCTGCAAATACACTGGGGAAGGTTAATAGTTCTCACCCTGTCTTCCCTACCACCTCCCACCCTCCAGAAGGCTGCACAGTCAAACCTTTGTTGATGATGTAAACATGAAACGTGTAAGTGGTCATACTAATGCATCTATCCTAGCTGGGGCTCTGGGTGTCCCTGAACTTGATCTTCATCAAAGACTGTTAAAATTGGAAGATATTTGGAAGCTGGGAAGGTGTTTTGGGCAACTGCATTGCCCTGTTCACTTCATGCTTTTTAAGTATGACATCTGTATGCCACAGATGAAGCTAGAAGGACCTTCAGTCTAACTTAGTGATGGCTATTTTTCTCAGTAGATAGTGTTTCTAAAAAGCAATGATTCAACACCACTACAGGTTCTGCTCATCTGCAAGCACGTAAAGGAAATGCCTGAAGCAGTTATTTCCTTCCCTCTCCTGGCCCAGGGTTTCCTTTGCCTCCTTCCCCCCACTGGCGTGTGTAGCTGTGCTTTCTCAAAGAGCTTATCTTTAGGATACACATTACTTCAGCACTTCCTTTTGAGGGACATGCTGTGGGTGAAAAGAGCAGCAGATCAAGTGTATGAAAATGGTTTTAAAAACAAGTAGTCATTTCTGGTTCTGTCTGCTCATTCTTAATGCTGACATGAAAAGAAAGTGTTGAGGGTTTTTTAGTCCATATTAAGTCTGTAACTGTTATCACCATTGTTTTCCAGTTTTGCAAAGAGTATGACTGAGTACTGACTCCCCACTGCTTATGTGGTGTCAAGCTGAATGTGCAGGGAAATTTTGTCAATGCAACACCTTCTGTGACCAGCCAGGCCTTTAAAAACTTCACTTAGTGTTGGTCTTGCCTTGCCTCTCATTACTCCCTGCCTTCTCGTCAGCACTGATAAATCTTACAGGTAGCAAGTCACAGCTGAAGAGATCTCTCTGTTTGAAAGCATCAGGAGTTTATATAGTCTCTATTCATTGTTAGTATTCAGATAAGATGGCTTGAGTATTCTTCTTTCTGAATTTTGCCAGATGACCTGGAAAGACATATCTATAGATTTAAAAGCCAAGTAGTGGAATAAATATGAATACTTTCAAGAGTAAAGACACCTGTGGTCATGCTGCATTCACCCTGAAAATTCCATTTTGGCAGTATCTCATGATTTCTCAGTTTGAACTCTGTGGTTGAAAATTGGGGAATTGACAGCGGGTGATTCCATATTTTAGTGGTTTCTTTATTTGTGGTTATTTAAGATCATTAACCTGTGTTTTCATTCTTTTCAGTCTATGCAAGAGAAGCTTTCACAAGAAAAGCTGATAATTCAGAAGATGACAAATGAGCTTGAGGAAAAAGACAGACATATAGAGCAATTGAATAAAACTCTCTCTGAAGTAAGTAAAATAGCACCAGTAACCCAATCCCTGACCACACCAGAGCCAGGAAGAACCTTACAGAATGATTCGAAGATCCCTTGGTAGGGCTTTATGAGCTTAATTACATACTTGACTGTCCTGGCTCCCATGCAGATTTATAATGCATACCACCCCTACCTCAAGAAGTGAGAACTTGAAGGGTGAAGATGGCTAAGTAATGGAAACATGAAATAGCCATGTAAAAGCTGTCTATATGCTGTTCTTTGGGCGGGTACAGAAATACTGATTATATGTTTGGAAATTAATAATTTTGAATTGTACTATTTGTGGTTTGAAACTTTCTGCTACAGTGAATGCTGCAGACTGACTTTACCATTTTTTCTATTCGCTTTTCACAAAGAACCAAAGACTGATGGAAGAGAATGCCTGCCTGAAGGAGCAGATGCGGCTGGTGGAGCAGTCCAGGCAGCCAGTGTCTGAGAAGATGCCTGTAGCAGACCAGTTGTTCAAGGAAATGTCCCATTGCTTGTTTGACTTGAAAGCACTGTGCAGTATTCTTACCCAGAGAGCTCAGGGCAAGGAGCCTAACCTTTCCTTACTGCTGGGAATCAGATGTAAGTGGTGTTGGCTTTCCAGTGTTTAATAAATGTTTTGACACAAAGGAATAACAGTTTAGCTAACGTGATGCTTGGACTTGCCAGCTGGACAAACTTGTGTCCCCTTGCTATGCAGATGGAGCAGTAGTGCGTGAACTCATGGAGCTCTCAGGAAAAGCTGGGCTCCTATGCCTCTGGGCCACTAATTGCATGTGGCTACACAGGTCCTTGCCAAGTCAGGAGAGCAGGTAGCTGGCTCTTTGTGTGCACCCAATCGTGGATATGCTCACTGCTCTAGAAAAGAAAGGTGTGCAGCCAGGTGTCTGTCCCTCCTGAGACACACTGCAGCTGCTGTGAGGGTTAAGAGATGCTAAACACATCTTGTGCTTTTGTTTTAAAGCCCTTGGGGTCAAGTGATAGCAATATCCATCTAGTGTTTGAATATGTATATGTCTGGTTTGGGAGTGGGGATGTCCAGGTGTTTTCCATAAGCCTTCTGCCTGATAACTTCATCTTTAGTGCTGTTCATCTAGTCTTCAGCATTTACTAAGCTGTTAAATTTAACCAGGAAATGAGAAGCGTGCCCTAAAACCAGTCAGACAAAGTTTGTGTTAGGTCTTTCCTTCTAACAAGCTGGTTTTGTTGACCTGAATGTATCATATTCTAACGTTTTCTGAATGTTAATTAGAATTCATCAGGTGGACAGGTTGCTGAACTGAACCATCACAAGGTAGAAAGGTAAAGTGTAGTTCTTGTGCAGCAAGAGCTGCAGTACACCTGCTAGCCCTCTTTTCTGGGTGACTACAGAAACACCCAAAGTCTCTAGAAAATGGTTGCTCTATCCATTATTTTCCACTGCCGTTCTGATTCCTCAGACTTCAGCAAGTCCAGCTCTTGGTGTAAACAGAAAAGCATGTCTTTCAGAGAAACACTGATGGGCTCTGAATTAGGTTCACATGGTACCACATTTTGTAGACTTTTAATCACACTGAAGCATGCTGTAGTTAAAATGACCTGCTGCTTATTTCCAAGTGGTGACTAGTTGCAGTATTCACAGGACACAGCTGCTGGAGCTTTAACCTTGGGTGTTGTTTTTCGTAGCACTGAGCTGTTCATCTGAAGAGAGTGAAAATTACCACAGCACAGAGACCCTTTCGAAGAAGCTCTTGGACGTTTGTCAGCTGCGGAAGGATATTGATGAGTTAAGGACTATAATGTCGGACCGCTATGCTCAGGACATGGGGGACAACTGCATCACTCAATGACAACACTCCAGCTAGTAGCAAACAACTTACTGAGTCCTGCTGTGTCACAGGTCTTTGCATTTCCATTAAGGAGCCATATGGGAAGGCTGCAAGTAGCACCAGACACGCATCTCTGAGGGCTGTGCGTGATTGATCTCGGGAGTCTGGTGTGCAGGGGGCAGTCATTGTGTGAACAGTGGTACAAACTGCAACAAACCTTTCTCCAAACTACTGAATGTAGGAACAAGCTGTGAAGAATGATTCAGTTGGACACTCTGTTTCCTTCATTTGGGCTCATTTTATTACTTTGCCTTGTTTTGGAATCAGAGCTTCAAAACAGCTATGCTGCTACAATGCTCAGTCCTTTCCTTCATCAAGGGTTTGTGTGGCATTATCTGTGTTCAGATCTTAAGGGAGAGGGTCAAAGAACCCATAGCTGTACATGGTGAAGCCCGAGGCTTCTGCCACTGCACTTCACTCTACGAATTGCAATTGGAACAATCTTGAAGCACTCAAAAAGTAGTTTCTCTCCTAAATGTCAAAAACTACCATATAAGAAAGATGTTTTTAGTAATGGATGTCTACCTTTCTTTGTCCAGTAGCAGAAAAACCGCAAGTTTAACTCCTTTATGCAAACAAGTCCATAAAATATAGATTATTTGAAACACCCTCATGTTGCTCTAAGGAATTTCAATAGTACAAAGTCTGACAAACCCAGAGAAGCTCTAAGGCATAAAACTGCAGCATACTCCATGACTGCAAGAAAAAAACCCCAAAACAACCAACAACTGTATTTTAGCATTTGTACTTATTTTTCCCCTTAGGTCTTTTCCATTTCAAAATGTTGCTGGTCTGTGTTCTGTTCCTGAAGGCCTCTGGTAAGATTGTGCACCACCTCAGCCATTTTTACCACAGCTACAAAAAGGGTGTTTGACCCTTGGCAAAATTAAGGCTCAAAACAGAATGTTTCCAGTTAGCAGTATAAAGTACTTGGTTATCTGAGGACTGAAAAATTTTCCACATTGTTGGGGAATTCTTGATTTCTCCATTTTTGTAGGAAGTAATTACATAAAATAGTAAGCTCATGTTTCACAGCTTACTCAGTGAGTGTCACTTGGCAGTGCTGTTTAGCTCCCATGGGACAGGTGACATTTCCTGGAACATCACTGCAAGTTAGCTGCACAGTTATGCATGATGGAAAATTGTATTTAACTGAAGGAAACAAAAACTTGCAAAGAGCAAAACCACTTTTAAATCACACTGTTAAGAAAAATACATGCATCACTTACTCGTATGGTATTACAAGAAGGTTTCAGATGCCTAAAGGTGCAAGTCAGTCAAGTGATCTGGAGTGGGGATAACAGCAGAAATCTCTTGGAAAGCATAGCAATTCAAACCAAGTTAATTCTAAGGTAACATTTTTATGGCAAAAGTGAGTATCTTCAGTTTTCTGACTTGGTGATGTTTTGCTTTCTGTTCATTGTTTAACAGTTACTGTTAATGTTGTTTTTATAATTTAGTGGTTTAATTGTTTTTAGCTGTATGGATTTATTTATTTGACAGTTTTCTCTATTCTGAAACTAGACTTGGACTAATTTGTGAACAGTAGTGTTGCTGTTTATATTACTGTTACATGGAGTTATCAGATAGATTAATCTGACTGGTTCAGCTCCTGTGAGCACTAAAACAGTGTCTAGATGAAATCTCAAGTGAGGTTATCTAGTGTCTACTTCAAGGAAAAAAAATGAGGCCATTTTATTTTAAATTTTTGTGCTGTTTCTGTAGGCACGCTGTGGTCTCTCCACTAGGGCATGATTTGCTCCAGTTTTCCTTGTCCTTCTCAGTGGTGTGATGCAGGTGGAGTTGGAAGTATAATTGTGCTCTTCTCATTGATAAGACATGTTCTGCTCTGAGTGGGGAAAAGATCTTCTGAACTAATCTCCATTCTTAGACTGCAAACAGATCAGTGGTTGTTATCTGAAGGAATGATTCATTCCGGTAGCTCGTTAGCAATATTAATTCCATATTAATACACACCTGCTGCATCGAAGGTGTACTTTTATACTAGTGCAAAACTGAAAACAAGGATCTTTGTACCAATGGGCTTGCACAGTTTGCTGTGCCTCTTGACAGTGCTGGCTTTTGTGACTAAGGCCTCAGCTTGTTCCTATGGTGTGGTTGGTTGGGTTTGTCCCTGCAGTGAAGTAGTCTTCAGTTTATGGCATCTGTCTCCTATCAGAATTCAACAATAGCATTTCACATAATAAATAAAAAATATTAGGGAGAGAGGAAACACCCAAGTTACACATTATTGCTTCCTTAGATGGCAGTGTTGTACCTATAAAAAATTACCAAAACCCACATTTTTCTACATTTGATAGAAATAACAAGGAGTTTAATAGAGCAATTAGAGGGGAGCAGGAGATCTTTTGAGTCACTTTGAACTATGAAGCTTGTCACTTGGCTGGTGTGCCTCCACTGTCCCTCCTGCTAAATGGTGATACTGTACTGCAGAGTTGAGATCAGTAGTTTATATTTGCAAAGCACTTCAGAGCTTTTATGCTCTTCAAGTATTAGTTGAAAGTCCCTCTGGGAGGAGATCCCATTTTATTCATAATACTTTGATTGCAGTGCTGTAATCTTGTGTTCTAATGTTTTTGTTACAGAGCCTGTAATGTTTATGTTGACTTGAAAGCACTTGATTTTAAAACCCCCTGAGTTTATCTGCCTCAGTCAACTTAAAATAGGGAGGTAAATGATGGATGTATGAGCCAAAGATGCAGACTACCAATTGACTATTCACAGCGATACAGTATTTTGCTTTGATTTCTTAAAATTTGGCCTGTTGTAGTGGTAGCAATTACTATATATGCATCAGTTTACAGATGCCTCTAAATGGAATAAGCTTTGTCTAAGATATGCATGACTGTTTAAATGGTTAAAATGTAGTGTGTGTGGTCTCATTCAGCATATTTAATACAGAGGTGATTAACGAATGTTAACATTGGAATTGCTTCGATTTAGTCATGACAACTTTTTGCTGTAGCTATTAGACAATCCCAAGGGCTGAAAAACAGCTGCAGATGAATGGGTACTGGACCGTTCTGGCTGTCAGCAAACTGTACAGTAACATTTTGTACAGTTTCAGATTGAATTTATATGATCCTCTAGAAGATATTTACAGTAACTACTGTATTTAAGAATGTATTTTGAAAAAGACATGGAAAGCAACCGTCTTCAGACAAGCTATAGATGATGTATTCACTATATAGAAGTATTTACTATGGAGAAGTAATGCAGCTGAGTCATGTAAATGTGATTTAGGTTGCTGAACTCCGCTGTGCAGCTCTGTGGTATGACAGGTGTGTGAAATTGTGGAGATTTGCTGTAACCACCCACTCGGGCTCCAGCATTTGAAACTGATGATGGTGGTGAAGTCATTCAAGAGCTGAAGTTCCGTCCTTTTCACTTCAAAAGGTTTCCTTCCTTCTTTTGCCCTCACTACCTGTCTTTTGTTTCAAACAATTTTTTGGACTTTTTTCTTGAGAAGGGTAGGAGCACAAGGAAAGGAAGAAAGCAAACTCTTTCCTCCTACGACCTGCTGCCATAGCATGGGCAGTGACAGCATGCTGCGGTCTCTCCACCAGGGCATGATTTGCTCCAGTTTTCCTTGTCCTTCTCAGTGGTGTGATGCAGGTGCAGTTGGAAGTATAATTGTGCTCTTCTCATTGATATGACGAGTTCTGCTGAGGGGAGGAAAGATCTTCTGAACTAATCTGCATTCTTAGACTGCAAACAGATCAGTGGTTGTTACCTAAAGGGATGATTTATTCTGGTAGCTCATTAGCAATATTAATTCCACAGCAGTATACCTTTGTGCCTTTTTAGCCTGAAGTAAATATATATTCCCTTTGAACTTCAGATAAGTTGTTAGGATGCTGATGACTGCACCTTGTTTTCTTCTCACTTGCCATTACTTTGTTAATAAGCTTTTGTAGTAAGAACTCTTGCATAATGTCTAGAAACAGAAGTACTGAAACTAGGTACTCGGTGTACACTTCGAATGTTAGGCTGGTTGTAGTATGCAGCTTCTTTGAATATGATGTGTGAGCAGGAAACACAAATCATAATGTGTTTTTTCTGTGTGTATTAATTACAGTATATCATTGGTTCAGTGGGGAGGAGTGTCTGGAGCTCTCTTTTTAAAGCACAGCTGACATATGTACTGGATCAGTCCCTGAAGACTGGTAGTTTTGTAAATTGGGTTCAATTTTTGAACTGCTCAGAATACCTCATATGTAAATAGAGTTGTCATGACTTAATCACAATGTGTTCATTGTAAAAAGTAAAGGAGCCACTGGCTGGCTCAGCTTTAGGCTTGTTGTTCTTGCCTCTTTTTGTAATTTTTTTTAAAGTAGGGTTTACAGCTAGAATTTTGAATGCCAAAGTTCTATTTATTAAATAATAATAAAAGTTTTCATTGTTAATGACTGGTATTTTTCCACTGGAATTTGTTTGTTGATGTTTGGGATTTGTATCCACAGAGCAGAAATAAATTTTGTTACAAAAGTGAATTTTTCATGGTTCTTTTTTGTCCAGTATCTGGCATGTGACAGAAGTGACCAAAGCTGGAGGCAAGAAAGGAATCATGAAACATCTTCCCAACAACCACACCAGCTTCCCTGAGTGGTCTGTTCTGCTGGAATACCAGCTGCTCAAAGTCAGGTTTAGTTTCAAAGTACCACGACTAAGTACCACTGCTGAACACGGTAGTAGTGGATGTTCTGTTGCCTTTAATTCAACAGACAAAATACAACTCCACAGGTGGGTAAAAATGAAGCCTTAAACAATAATGCTGCAAATAATACCGCAGCATCTTGAATGAGCACAATTTACAGCAGGTAAATCTGCAGTAGATTGCCTTCCTTATGTAAATTAAGTCTGCAGGATGTGCTAACAATGCTGGGTCGTTTGTTTTGTAAATGAATGGGTTCAGTATACTTGGAAAATTTCCAAATGGCAAGGGAAAGTGGATAGTACGAACAACGGTATTTAATTACATTTTAGTATGTGCATATTTCTTTTCCTGCTTTGTGTCAGTTACTCCCCCTTTGGGGGCAGCTGCTGCTTTTCTCCTCCTTTTCTTGGTGTCAAAGGTCTGAATTTCGTGGAGATAAAGGCACGCTTCAAGTCATGGAGACTGCTCTGTTTGTGGGGAACCTGATAGGTTCAGCTAATGTTTTGTGGCACCTTGATGAGCAGTTTGGCAGCTCCCCTGAAGAATGCAACCTTTGGGTATTAATAGACCAGAAAACTGATTTAATGGTCTGTGTACCTGTGAAAGCGTTTGCCTCAAGGAAGGCAAAAGGAAACCATTGTCTAGTTCTGGTTTAGAAAACAAAAAAGTCTCCTGCTGAGAGACTAAATTGTAATGCTGAAGGTGGTTGTAAGAGAGTTTTCTGGCTGAAAACCCCTCCTCGTGTGAGATCTGAATAGAATTTAGTATCAAAAAAGCTTGTTTCCCCTACATTAAGACATGGGAATACAGGTAGTCCCTGACTGCTGCCAGGGAGATGCCAGAAGCCTCTCCCAGGCCAAATGGGTTGTATTGAGCTTTGAGGTGCCAAAGGAGGGTATTTCAGAGCCCCATTGCTGTCAGGCTATATTGGGGTGGGGCCCCAGCCATATCCTGTCCCAGTGCTGGGCCAGCTCGCCGCCAGCCGGCTCCCAGGGCCGAGCTCTGCCTTGGGGGAGCATCAGGGGCAGCTCCCAGCCCCAAAACTGGTCACAGTGTTTCAGTGTGGGCTGAGTCAGAAGCCTGATTTTCCTGGTTTCTCAAGAAGCTGACGTGTGCTTTGCAGCCCTGCTGAGATGCATTCCCAGGAGCCAGGCAGTGTGTGGACAGCAGGACTTAATGGACCGATGCATTTCCTAACCTTCTGCTATTTTTGATCTCGTAATGGTGAAATGATGCCTAATTTATTGTCAGTTAATTGGGGGCAATCCAGCAACAGGGAGGGAGAGGACTGATCAGAGTGAGTGATGACACAAACTTTGAGGTGATCTATCTTCCCTCAATGCAGAGACACTTGAGCTGTTCAAAAAGCTCTGTTTTAAGGTGGTCTGAAAGTAATGCTGGTGCCTGGGGCAAGTCCAGACCTGCAAGGCAGCCTGCAGCAGGACAGGATGGGCTGCTGAGGACCTCTGTCCTGCTACAAACATATCCTGGATGTGAGACAGGCTCTGGAGTCTGACCCACCCCACTCTGGTCCTTGGAAGTCCTGCTCAGGCGCTGTGGTGGCCGTCATGCCTTGAGCACAACCACCCAAGTCTGCATTAAGCTGAGCTACTTGAAAGCTCCCACGGCGTTTTCAAACTGAGCTTTCTCCTCAGGAAGCTCAGGTGTGCCACAGCAAGTTGATGGCTGTCACCCTCCTGTTAATATGGGCAACACCTGCTTGTCCTCTACATCAGAGCTGGGGTGGTAGGACCCAGTTCGTGGAGCCTTCTTTGATCAGCTACTTTTGCAATAAGTGGTTTATTGGCAGGTTAAAGCCACAAAACAGCCACCTCCCAGCAAAATCATCCCTGAAGCACTATAACCATGTGCTTCAGCAGTTTTCATCCCAACTTCTGCACCCTGGAGGGGATTTCATCACTTTGGGGAGAGACAATAAAGGTCACAGCTGGGAGGGAGCTGGCACAGGCATACACTGCCCTGTGCAGTGGGAGCTCTGCTGGAGGAGGGAGCGCTGCAAAGGGCCTTGATTGATGGCATAATCCCATCAGCCCCCAGACACACCTCATTATCCAAGCCAGTGACAATCAGATCATTAGTTACATTATCACCCACTGCCTTGGTGCCCGGGAAATAGCGAGGATAAGTAATGGGATATTTTTAGTTTAAATTGTGGTTTGAACATTTTAATTAAAAGCTTATTATAATCAATCTGTTTCTAACATCCTTTCCTTCACCCTCATTCATAAAAATTAATTATCACTGTGGAAAGCCAGTGTGTGAGTATATCCTGCTCCTGGCCAGTGGCAGCTTCAGAGCCTGGGTTTGCTACTCTCCATGTGGCTACGTGCACTGAGCCAGCCCACATTGCGTGCACAGGCAAAGCTGGTCACTGGGGCAGTTCACCTGCCTTCCCATGCTGGCCCAGTATGAGGGGTGTTGCAAGTCACTTAAGCAAAAGTGATGATCTGCTCAGACATCCATTTATATCTTGGAGGTGAGAAGAGCTGGAAACACATAGACTTTCACCAATCCTAAAAGAAAATTGTCTTCTCAAAGTGCTAGCATTTTTTAAATGTCCCAAATCTTCCCCAAAGTTCTGCTGCAGTGGCTATAAAGGTCAGCATAAAAGGTGACCCCCAAATGGCTGAAAGAGCAGTTAACAACATGGGGGTACCAGGCAGCTTAACACTAAGTATTTGCAGTGTTTTACTCTGAAACACATTGAGAGTGTAAGAATAAATACAAAGTTAATCATCAAAAAAATATTAAAATAATTAAGTCATTGGCTAGACTTTGCCTTGACGTTCTTAAGTCTCATCACTGGTCCAAGCCTGCATAAACAAAAGGAGACTTAGGCTTTAGATGCCTCATTTGGGCATTAAACTTTTTCCAGCAGTTCTGGAGTTCAATGCAGTAATACTTTTTCCCCTATAGTAATAATTTCTCCCCTGCCAAAGAGAAATCAACAGTTTTAACTGAGGAATTTTCTTATTTGTTACAAAAAAAAAAAAAAAAAAAAAAAAAAAAAAGTATTTCTAGTGTAATTATCTTATGGGAAATCCACACTGTGTGATGTGTCAATCAGCAGGGCTAATACACTTGAAAACTGTACAGTTTTCTAAAGTCCCAGTAGGTGGTTTGTGCAATGTGGAGTTGGTATTTCCACAAATTAAACAAACTCAGTTTGTAACATACATTGCAAGTGGTGACTTTACAAAGCAAAAGAGTAAGTCAAAGACCTTGACCTTGATAAAGTAAGAACATCCAGTTCAGGAAAGAAATATAGTCTCTTTTCCAACTATGGAAACAACTGCACTGTTACAGGCTTCCAGATAAATTAACCGACAGCTGCAATAGGATCCATAATTCATCTTAAGTTTGTCTGTGAGGATGATACAGGAGACAGTGCTGGAAGGCTCCCTAAGCTCAAGGTGCTATCATCCCCCACTCTCCCCTTCGCCACCAAGCAAATGATTTTGTTGTAGAAGTCTGTCAGGTCAGTCACACATGTTTTCCCCTTCATAAATCCATGCTGATTACTCCCAATCACTTTCTTGTCTTTAATGTGTTCAGAAACCGTTTTCAGCATAACCTGTTCCATCCCCTTCCCAGGGATCAAGGTGAGACTGACCAGCCTGTGGTTCCCTGCAACCCTCTTCCTTTTCCTCCTTGAAGGTGCCAGTGGCATTTGCTTTCTTCCTTTGCTGTCTTCAGGATCCTCAGTGCCATGGCTATACAAAGATTATAAGGAGTGGCCTCTCAATGACATCAGGCAGCTCCCTCAGCGCTCATGGGTACTTCCCATTGGACCCAAAGATTTGTGCATGCCCACACCTTACCTGGGCTTCCTCCATAGTGGGTTCCATATGCTCCATAATTCCAAGCCTGGGAGATGATCTGGTCTCTGCTGGCTGCATTTAGTGCTGCTGCTCCCTTTTTTTGTGTGTACACCTTTCATTTACTCTTAAGAGTCTTTCCCCAGCTCCTGAGGGTGGCAGATGCTGCTTGCTCAATTAAGGGAGTTAAAACTTCAATGAGTTTAGTAAGTGATGATGCTAACATGATTTTTTTCCATCTTTCAAACAACTTGACCCCCAAAAGTGAAGTACAATACTCTGAAATTTCACTGTTATTCTGAACTTAAGCACATATCAAGCAAAAAAACCACTAAATCCAAAGAGCTGTGGAGGCTGGATGGGCCATTTCTGCACTTACAGGCTTTTCCATCCCCATTTGCCAGCTGCCTGTTTGCCCCTCTGTTCACTGTTCAACAGTGGAGCAAAGCCTTCCCAAACCTTTGAAGGGGGCACACTGTGTTATGGGGCACTCCTGACATGATTTGCAGCAACTGTGTCTCTCCAAGGAACTTTTCTTCTTTTAAAGGATGGGAGTTGGGCAGCATAATGACAAAGAAACCCCAGTGTCACCTTCCACTGCTGGGCGCTCACAGCAGGCAGCCCAGCTTGCTAGGCTGGATACACAGGAAAAAGATGAGTTGTTGCTTCTCTCCCCCAGCCTCGGGTGGAGTGATTAAGGAAGCAGTGAACTGAGTGTTCCAAGCACATCTGATTGCTTGTCATGACCTTGTTACACAGGTCCTTTTGGAACATCACTTGTTGGCTAGAAGCCACACACACATGCAGATATATACAAACACACACAGCCTGCTTTGCAGCTGGATTCCCTACAGTACTTGCATTGTTTGCATTTTGGTGGTGCTTAAGCCAACATTTCTCCATGGTCATCTATGGTAGGCTGACAGAAGTCCCTCATGCCGTGTGGCAGGGAACAGGAGGCTTGGACAGATGCCAAAACACAAAAGCAGGGGAGCACAGAGGAGCTGGCAGGGTCCTTACCCAAGGAGAAAAGGGACAGGGAGAAGCCTTCACCCATGATAGATGGGTTCCACGAGAGGAGCATGGCAAGAAATCAGAGCTGAGCCCTGCCTTGGACATTTGGAAACAAACCATTTATGTGGCAAGTCAGTCTCAAATTATTAAAATGGGGATAAAAGGAGGTCTCATGGAGAAGCAGTCTGAGGCAGCAGTAGTGACATTTTCTGTGTCTTAGGTCTAGGGTTTCACACAGATGTCCAGAAAGAATATCTAAAAATATCACACCACCATAGTACAATTATTTATGTGCACATTAATACAGAACACCACATGGTCTCTGTCTAATTAAAGCAAAAAAATCTATTACATAAGCTGACCTTCAAATAAAAAGAAATTTATTACCTCTGCACTTACATGCTCTAAATCTGACTTTGGAATGCTTTGAATTGTTTCAGTGTACCTAGTGAAGAATTTGTTTCTTCTTGACACAAACTAACCAAGAAGAGGTCAACCTTGCATCTATGGCATGCCTGAAATGTATTTCAGAGGCACCATGTCCTGGAAAATAGGCACAAAATGCCCAAATGTGGTGGTGGCTGTTCTGTTTGGGCTGAGCTGGACAGTTTTGGGCAAGTAGCTCCTCTCAGTGTCTCAGTGTATGTGTATGTCAAGTGGAAATTACACAGGCTCCCTTGGAAAGCATCTTGACACCCCTGGATGAGAATTTCCACAAGAACTAAACAGCGTCTCCACCAATCAGCATTCACATACAAGTCTGTGTAAGTAAAATGCTAAAAAATTAGATGCTAAAAAAATTAGTGCTTTTCAATCTGATCACAAAACTGAGATACTACATCTCCTGTCTTGAGTCCCCTACCACCCACCTCAGTAACCCAGGAAAACTGTCCCACTTCCAGAATTGAGATTAGGGGAACTGCACAAAACTAAATCCATTCCTTATACAATAAGTGGGGGAAAACCCCCAGACTTTAAAAACGTTCCTAACTAGTACCTGAAGGACCTGATTCAACCAAGAAGTTGTAGTTTCATTTACATACAGTGTGATTTCCCTGGATCCACAGGTTCTTCTGCAAGAAGGCCTGGGATTTTTTTTCTCTCCTTCTGTAGAGCTAGCACAATACTCAAGTTTTCTTTCATCAAGTACCAGACCAGCCTGTTAATCATAAAAATCTCTGCTGGATTCCCCACCTTAGCATCTGCTAAGCTGTGGTTTGGAGATTGTCACCCTGTGCTTGTGCACCATGGTGGAGTGTTGCTGCCTCATGTGCCTGCAGAGGAATGGCCAAGGGAGTGGAAAAAGCTACTGCTTTGCTCAGGCATCTGGCTTTTTTGGGAACTGGCCTGTTGGGAAGGGGGTGTCAAGGGAGAGCATCACTCAGCATCTCGGGGCTGTGTTGCAGGAATTTGCTTCCCGCCCACTGCAGGCAGCTGACACTGCCTTGCCTGCCCTTCCTTTCTCTCCATCCACCCCTGAATTTACAGAGCAGCAGCTCCCAGCACCCCTTCCCAACCAGACCACGATGGTTTTTCCTCCCCACCCTGCAATGCTGGTGCCAGCAGCTCCCAGTGCCAATGGTCGCTAAGGCATGCACACAGCAGGGAGCACCACCGCAGCCATGGCTGCTGCTGCCCACTGGTGTTGTTTGTGATTTAATTCTCCTGACTGAAAAGCCCCTGCTCATGTGTTCAGTGGTCTGACAGTGCTTCAGGCTGTGTATGTGTAATGAAAATGAATTAGAAGATATTATGAACAACTTCAAAAGCTCAGGCACAGGTGTTTGATCCTTGACAAAGAGTGGACAGATTATACTCTTTCATTACCAACCAGGAGAAGGAACATCAGGATTGCAGAAGAACATGCAGGAGGAGTCCTGGCCAAGCAGACAGAGATCTGCAGTGCTGATGAGAAAAGAACAAAATATACAGGATTAGTTTAAGTGTATAGATCTTGGATCATGACAATCACAAGCATTTTACTTGCAGTTCTATTTATTTCCTTCAGATAAAAAAAGAAAAAAGCGGTTGCCATTGTCCCTTTGCTTCACACCTGAACACCAGCAGCTTGGGATATCCCACTGTCAGTGCATAAGGTCTAGCAGGAGGTCCTTCAACCTGTGTGTCTTACTCCATTTTAGAGTCCAGTCTTTATCTGTGGTAAATGAAGAATTCCATCCCTGTTATGAGCTAGACTTCCTGCACTCCCCGTGTGAATGATATCTGATGCACCTCAGCAGCAGCAGATACTCCCATGCATCAGTGATCCTTCACTGTGCAGGAGCATCATGGAAACAGGGGTTTGGCCTCAGTGCAGGCAGGCAGCACCACTCATCTTAGTCCAGCAGCCACAGTGAAAATATTCCTCAGCCATGACTCAAAGATTTTCATTACTACTTAGTGATGCTTTTCCTAAGAATTGACAACCTTCCTCTGACTCCTTACCCTTGCAATACAAGGGAGCAGAGCAAAGCCTGAAAGCCTGAGTGCCCATCCCGTGTCTCACCTCCTGCGATCCTCCTCGGTGCCTGCCAGGCCCTGGTTGTACCATCAGTGTCCATTGCCTCTGTTGCACCCACTGCAGGAGCTACAGGGAAATGACTCAATCTGGCTTGAGGCAAGGAGTGGAAAGGAGCTGTGTGAGCTCTCATTGCCCATACTTGGCACAGACAAACTGAAAGCCAGGGTCAAAACCAATCCTGACTTAAATCTCTGTGCATTTTGCTCCTGTGCACCTTTTTCTTGACCTATCAATTACTCTTCCCACCACTTGACATTTTGCTAGCTAATGAAAAATGTTTCTGGTCTTCTCCTAAGGCAGACTCAAGAGCACAACCCTTTCCATCTTCCATATGGAGAGGGAAAAGGTCACAGCCCATTTTAGAAACATCCAAGTGTCTCTGGCTGAAGTGTCCCATCAAAGAGGGATAGCCTTGAGGAGAGCACCTTTTATTGGCTAATCTAGCCATGAACTGCATCTTCAAAATGGAGATTTTTATTTTTGAATGCTTTTGGTTCAGCATTCAGCATGTGCTGCCCAGCAAGGAATCTGTCTTCACTGCAGGCCACACTTCTACCATTGCATGTTGAAATGGTGTCAGTACTGACCAGGAAGAAGAAAACTTCCTCTACAAGTGAACTATCAAGTTATTGCAAAAGAGAACCTGGAGAAATTACTATGAAGTCTTGAAGACTCATGTCAGTTTGTTAGTATGTAAGCATCTGTAACTAACAAGATCATTATGAGCTCGTGGTACTGCTCTTTCAGTCAGTACTACAAAGTCTCTTTAAAGCAAAACAAAATTAGACTGGCGAAAAACATTCAACTGTACTACTAGTAAAATACTGTATTGGATTCAAGAGGAAATAAAGTGAATTCACCTGAGGAATAAAGACTATCCACTCGTGCCAAGAAAATCCTGTGCAGTACAGCTTCCTCATCCAAAATGCAGGCAGTACATTTCTAACAATCAGATCCTATTCTTGCACCAAAGGGAGAAAGGGAAAGGCCTACAGACATTTCAACAAAAGCATCACTAACACAGATGCAGCTGGTTCAGTGCATGTCAGGATTGCTTGTGCCTGGGTGCCTCACTACGGCTCATGGAGAGCTTTGAAGCACAAGGGACCTCCTTGAGATGTCCTCTGCCATTCACAGAGTTGTCACCTGCAAATGAGCACACTGCAGGACAGGACGGGAGATTAAACAAAGGGAAGAAAACCCCAAAACACCCAACTTCAAGAAAAACCTTGAAAATTAAAAACCTGGCTATTATGGGTCTGGTGCTTGGAAAACCCCAGACTAAGGCAGGATGTGTGTATGTAGCTTCCTTTCTGCCCAGCAGTTTTCTCTGAATACCCAGTAAAACTGTTTAGAGGCTTGGACTCTACAGTAAGGAAAAGAGGGATTGGATCACCTTTTTTCTTGGGTGAACCTTTAGATCCTGGGACGGTTTGATCTCTCCTCCATTAAAGTTCTGCAGACAAATATTTGGAAAGAAAGCCACACTGGCCTCGGGAGACCATGGAGAGGGCAGGAGCTGAACATCCCACCTATGGCTTGTGTAGCTTCTCATGCTGCCCTATTCCCCACTGTCCCAGCCATCCTGCCCACCCCTGGGCTGAAGGGCAGAGCCCAAGTCTCCATCACTCCTGTCCACACCACCAGTGTGCTCTGGGAGACACCATACCTGGCTCTGGCAGCAGCCTGACCTGCTTTTTGTCAGGAGGGAGTGGGAAGAAGGAAAGAGAAGCAGCTTGTCAGGAGCAGGCACAGCTCACACACATTTGTATAGCAAACACTGCTTCTCTCTCACTCAATTTTTGTCCCCTCTGATGAGGGAGGGGATAAAGAAGGATGGTCAAGGACACAAAGTTGTTCCTCCCTTGGGGGCAAGCACAATGCTCTGCTCATTCTCCGAAAAAAAAAAAAAATAAAATAAATTCAACATTTGTGCAGGATGACCCAAATTTCTCTTTTAAAATATGCATGAAGCTTTAATCTTGTTCTTTCCTCTGACATATAATTTAAATTCAGAGCAATGAAGGTGTCTATATCCTGGCAGACACTCAGCCCATTTCATTTAAGGCATTCATAAAATATTTCACTCACTAAGGATGGCTGACACTACAAAGAGCAATTCCTACATAACTGTAGAAGGTATTATGATACCATTGACATTTATATATTATTTGGCAATAATTTTTTTTTTTTTTTTATTGCCAGGGCAGAAGATGATAAAAGAAAAAAATTAATATCAAACAGGAGTACAAACAAGTTCACGTGAAGTGCTTAAGCCTTCACCCTGTAAGCTACTGACAAAATTTAATCTGTTTGCTCTACACATTCATGCCAGACATTTCTCTTTTTCAGGCACTACTTGAACAGCTCTAGAGGTAGGCACTGGGTTTGCAGTAGCCCACGTTGCCTGTCTCAAAGCACCGCCAAGGCCACAGAAAGAACTTGCCCTAAGATAGATAAGCCACCACAGCGGGAATGTGAGATAAGCACAGAAGGGAGGAATTTGCAAGAGGCAGGTGCAGATTCCAGGTCTGATGGTGAGATCTGAGAACATGAGGCTCTCCATCACTCCTCGTAGCTTCCAAGAACTCTTAATTTTTTCCATGTATTACACACATTACCTGGGCAGCATCCACATTTTTAAAGCAGTGGAGAGAGGAGCTCTGAATTGGTAAGTCTGTCTTGACAGGTCTAAGTCCAGTCCATCTAGGCCCCATAACCATGATTAAAAAAGGCATCTGAAATCCATTAATTTAAAATCTGCTTGCTTGCCTCGGTGTAATTCAAATGCAAATCTCAGCAAAACATCATGGCTAAACTAATGGTTTCCTCTTTCAATCACACAATGATGCCATTCTTAGAGAACAATTTGTGTGACACAAAGCACCCAGGCTCTGGATACCCCAAAATCTACCAGCACTTAAGCTTACAAATGTTAAAATTATCACATCAGAACATGAGAAATTAATTGCTGATAACAGCAGGACTTATCTGATGCGCTCAATTTAAAACATGCTTCTTTGCAAATGTAATGAATTTCCTATTTAACAGACTTTTACATGGGACACAATTGTGGCAACACCTTTATCACAGCAAACATTTGCAAGAGCTTCAGAAAAAAACACACTAATGCTGAAATAATGTTTGGGACATCAGAGAATTCATGAGATGGAATAATTTTAAACAAAATTTCCAGTCCAATCAGAACCAGAAACAGCAAATTATTTCATTTTTTAATGCATGACACCAAAAAATTGAAGTGTCTGATTCGCTGAATATCAGTATTTCAGAAAATTCACTGCAAATCAGAATTTAAAAATCTGGCATATGTAGTACATTTACAAGTGTAATATATTATGTACAAATATGTAATGTAAGTGCATGTATATATACACATATATTGCAGTAATTATGTAGGCACAAAAATGTCAAATTTTAAAAAATCCCAAACCAGACGGAGATTCTTGGCAAAAAATATAAAGATGCTTGAGTACCTATACAAAAAGCACATTCCAATTCAGTCTTGGATCATTCTGTATTTGTTATCTATATGCTTATATCTAATAGGTTTTTTCTTGTTTTAAGGCCAGCTTTTCTAATCTTCTTCAGTTTCTTCAATGCAAGTTCTTTGCACCTTAGTTCACAAAGGACTGAACCACATGGATAGAAAAACTGAAACAAAGGCCCTAACCCAGAGTGGCTCTTCTTAGTGAGGGCCTTGGAGTTTAAGATATTAGAGAGTTAGAAAGCACTATGAATGTGTCCTACAAGCAGGTCGTCTGCTTGACCTAATGCCCACAGTCACTTTTTGTGAGGACAGGGATGAAGCAGACAACTGTAATTCCAACCTGCCAGTAACAACCTGCCACAGCGACGGAGAGCTTCTGTGTGGAGCTGTGACAGTGCTAAGGAAATACGGAGCAAGACCAGTGAAAGGTTGCCATAGAGTTCCCAGCCAATGCCACCTATGTTCCAAGAAAAAAGGGACAGCTGTCAATCTCTGACTAATGACATCGCACATCAGAAGCACGGTGTAATTCTTCAAGTTCTGCTTCAAAACTTCTGGGACTTTTTTTGACCTCTGAAAAGCGGGAAGTAGATCAGGGCAAATTCACCTGCGGCATAAACCTATTTATTTCACTCAATTTAGATTAGATATGAAATTGGTTCCTACCAGGATTTTAAATGATGATTAGATTTGAAATGTCACTATCAGGCTTCAGAAAACGAGTAGAAAGGAAGTGGTGCTGAGCCACCTGGAGAGCAGCCATCCATCTTCCTGAAAGAAAATCATTAAATTCTTCGACCAGAAACCTGTCAAGGTAGAGGACTTCTAACAGAAGGACTTCTAACCTTCTGGGTGTTGTACTTTCTCTCGCTGAGAGTCGCAGAACTTGCCCAATTTCATTATGGTCAGGGTTCAAACCTTGTGTCCAAAGATCTGCGGCATCTGTACAAGACCTGTAACAGCTGCTGCTCGAAGGAGGGCAGTAATTTCTCTCTTCTGTGCTGCAGCTGGCTGACAAGTTTGTGACACCATTCCAGTTGCTGGCAGACAGCTGTTCAGCAGCTCTGCAAGTAATATAAAATGTGCAGAGGTTCTTGTGACTTGAGCATCTTCAGCCCTCACGTCAGCCTTTGTCCAATTTAGCCAGGCAGATCTCACCACTTCAGTGGTGCTCATCAGTGGCACAGGTGGGAAACAAATGCAGTTTTGACTTATTTTGAGAGTTGCTCAGCATGATCTAGACTGAAACATCTTTGCATTGTAAATGAATCATGAACCTAATGACTGCCTCCCTGTACCCCTGAACCTTGTCTGCAAACATGTTCTACTTTAACAGCAAACAAAAACAATGATAAATCTTTAAAAATTTGATAAACTTCCTACCTTTAAAGCCCTATGAAATCACAACCCACCCTAAGCTTTTCTGACAGGCAGTATTGGAAACTTGGTTTCAGCAACTCTTTTGACAAAAATCAAAATTAATTGCCTTTCTTGTGCCAGCAGACACACGTTTTCCCTCCCACTGAAGAAGATTAGAGGTGCTTTGGTGTGGATGCCTTTCCCCCAGGTGATGTCATTGTGGATTTGTGCTAAGCTCCATGTTTCATTGCCTGCACCCAGCCTCACTCACAGTGTAAAATACACAAGTGCTCAGCCGTGATCCACCTTCCCTTTCCCACAAAACTGCAGTGTGCAGAGCAGGTTAAGGAACTGTGATTCAGCTCTAAGCTTACTCACAAATTCCTTGTGAGCAACAACAGAGATATTTTTCTTGCCTGAATGCTATTTTAACCTTGCAGAGTGCTGTTCGGTGTGTGTGCATCTTCTCCAAGTGCTGGGTGGATGGGAGTGAAATGTTTTGGAGGCACAACTGCCCCAGAAGGCCCCCAGTGCAAAATGGGTTGTCTGGGAAAGAGTGCACAGTGGGCACATGGGAATGCTGGGGAAATAGCAGTAAAAGGGGAAACACTGTTCCATCAAAGTTTGGGTAAGTTTTCAGAACATATTTAGGGAATGACAAATTATAGGATCAATATTTGGACCAGAGGTTTTTAAAAATGGCTTCAAAGTTGTTCAAATTTGGCCCTCATAAAAATGAAACCTTTACCATAATCTATGATAGGAGAAAACTTTGAGGTCAGTGCTTAGTTCCTATTGAAAGAGTCCAGCAGCAATATCTAGTATGCTGAAACAGTATTATCACACTCTCTCAAAGAGAGTTATGAAATAGGTAAAAGCAGGGATAAATTAATATCTGGAGTCATATCCAGCTTTCCAAGGTGGCAAGGAGATCGGTAGAAAAGTTAAAATCAAATCCACAGACTAAAGGCAACGCTGTTCTATCTCATTACACTTATTTTAAAGGATTAGAATATAGACATTCACCCAAAGAGTCAATCTTGTCAAGAAAATAAGGTGGAAAGGGTAACTGCAATGAGTTAAATTTTTAGAGGGGCATTGAAACTATTTAGATTTTTCTCTTTGGGTGCACAGAGCAAATTAAAAAATCACAGAATAATAGAAGAAAATCAGGAACATGGAAAGGAAATCTGCATGGCTATATGCCAAGGTAAAAGGTATTAATAAAATAAAGGAAGTATCTTTATGAACAAACAAAGCATGGTGTCCTTCTAATGAGGACTGCAAACTCTGCAGCACACAGACAAAAAATGTGCAAGGAACAGACTGTAAACTGTATTAAAAATAAACAAAACCCCTCGATGACCGACCCAACACTTTTTTGAACTCATTAAGGTTAGAATCTAGAGGACATACAGATGACCAACATGTGATAGAATTTTCTAGAGGAAATAAACCATGGTCAAACACTTCAGTGAGTCTCTTTACATCTGCAATTATCATTAAGCAGTTTGAAGAGGTTCCTGTGCTAGACCTACTCCCTCTTTTTGAGTAGAAGACATGGGAGATCTTTCTCCAGATGCAAAATTGGCAGAAGGACTATGGAATAATGGACAAAATGAAGAGAAAGTGAATATGTGGCAAAAGGACAGTAGCTGAACAGCTCTATATGGTGTGCACCCTCTCTCCTGGCACGGAAGGGAAGGGGAAGGTGGAGACACAACAATATTCCTAGGAGGTGCCAGGGCCACCACAGAGCAGGGATTATCAGATAACAGGAAAAACGTTCTGTGCTGCAAAGAAGAGCAGAGCTGATATTTTCCATCCTTTCCAATACAAGTAAATGGGGCATCAAGTGATGCTAGTGAGTGTCAAGTTCAAAATGAAAAAAGTGAAGAGGTTGAAGACAGAGAGAAGATGATAAATTCCTGGTTGGATGACATTATGGAGGCTAAAAATGCTATATGGGCTCAAAGGAGCACCTGGAAGACTTTAGGGAAGAAAAATCCATTGCAACCTATTACACACGAGTTACTACCTCTGTCTTGAAGTTCTCCTATGGCATTTCTGCCTGTAGCTAAAAACGTGGTTTTGGAATTATTGCTCTCGGTTTACCTTGACCTTATCCTCTCCTCTAGGCATCTGCTGCTAAAAGCGGGAAACCTGGCTATGTGTGTCTTTGCTCTTTTGCCAAGAAAAGCCTCCCTTTTTCTCTGATTAGCCAACAGGAAGCAGAGTACAGATCTGTCCTAAGAGGAGAATTAGAAAAATACTACGTGAAGTTAAAGAAATCTTTTATTGAAGTGCAAGACCAAAGTTCCTATTGCACCTGTGTATGAAGCACCATGTAGGCAGTTTCTGTTTGCTTTTAGTCAGATCCATTTTCATCTTCCACTTTGGAGTATAAAATCCATTACTAAATTTCAGACAGGGTGCTAATCACTGGAACCAGGTACATGTGAGCTTTTTTTCTCAAGAGATCAGAAATGAGCACAAGAAGGCTAGAAGTTGAGATGTATTAATTAGTCCTTCCAGTGGCAACCTTATCCAGAAGATGTCACCAAAGCACAAGTAGTGCTCAGAGTCCCTAGAACAAGGAACATAAATGGAAGGACTTCAGACTTGTATAAAAACCACTGAAAAATCAAGAAGGATGTAGAGAGAACACCTCAAAACGTTGTGTGATAGCTGACCCCAAGCCACAGCAAAAACCAGGTGGTTGGTCAGGGTGAAACCAGTGCCTGGAGCAAAGGCTCTCAGTGCTTCAGAGAGCTTGGTCTAGCATGGCAGAAATGTGGACACTACTGCAACCTCAAGCAGATCAGCAACTAACAGATGATATCTGAGAGGTTAATATCATTTCACTTCTTTGTGACAGCTGAGTGCAGGTATGAGCCAGCACGACTCATCCTGATTAATGCACGGTGGTTCAGAACAGATCCTATTGCGGGGAAAAGTTCAACATAAAGAACACAGACCAGGACATCAGCCAGCAGGAACTGTCCTGAGCCCTGAGCCTTGTGTTCAAGGGTTTTCTTGACCCTCTCTGGCAGCAGGAGACAAGTCCCATTCCATCACATTTATCCTGCTCTAAGAAGAAACCAAAACAAATCTACCTGATAATGGTAAAATCCACAGGTGCTTTAGGACTGACAGTGTGTTAGAGTGTATCACCACCTGAGTACCACTCTCCACAGACCTCCCTGACTAATGTGTTCTAGGAGCAATTAGAGTATGAATAACAGAGCTTTTAAACTCAACACACCTTTATTCAGATCTTGTTTGTGACTGCCCAGTTTACACCATTTTGAGCAGAAGGTTAAAAATATGACTTGCTCCAGTGGTATTTGCACTATTATGGGAAAAGATTTTGTAAGAGGTGCTCCTAGGAAATGATGCATAATACTGACATATTATGAGAAATCACATTCTCCTGATATCATTTGGCAAGTTTAGCCTTATTTCTAGGAAGCAGGCTAATGGAAACTGTGTCCTTTTGGATTCTGTATTAATCAAAACAATGTAATGAGACCAGGTCTACCCTAAAAAGTAATCTGAAGGTATATCTGTATGAATTTCCAGTGTTCTGAAGCAAGCAGTAGTCTAAATAAATTTTGTTATATGCATCTATAGTTCATATATATATAATATATATAAAATATATATATATATATATATATATATATATATATATATATATATATACAAGCACACACTATTAGGAACAATTCATTACCACAATTAGATTTTCAATCTACCCAATGCAATAAGGAAGTCTTCTGTGAAAATTAGTGCTACTTGAAAGTCTGTACATCCAGCACCTGCTAAACAAAACCATTTTTCAATTTCTAAAAATTTACAAAAAACAATTTAACAAGCAATGAGGTGAAAAGAGAACTTCTTTAAAAGCAGAATTAATTTGGGATTCAAAAAGTGAATAAATAGCATGCTTCTTGGCTGAAGAAGTTCAAATTGCAGACAGGGCTCTTAAAAAAAATCAATTCGTGGCACCTGGCCTTGTTGCTCATGTCTGAACAATCAAGGCACTGCTTTGTTTCAGATAAACAGTTTCCTTAGCGATCTCAGAAAGTCAAAAAACACAGCAACAGAAGAAGAGGCTTAGCTGCACACACATGCTTAAAGCAGTAATAAAACTGCTGTTCTACTACCATGTTGTATCCCAAGTCATGATAAACAGACAAAATCAGCATCTTAGACACTCCATAGTCCTGAAGTCCCCTACAGGCTATAAACTCAACAAGGTAAGAGAGTCAGGAAGTTAAAAGCATTCCTGGGAGAAATCGGCTGTGTGGTAAATGTAATTCTCCAGTGCTTGTGTTGAGGACCTGCCTGGTTTGGAGAATCCTTTCTAGAAAGCTCCTCTGATTCACCTCTCTTTCTGAAAAAGGGATTTGCTTTCTGTTTCTCTAAGTGAGAATAAGCAGAAGTGGAAGGAGTGGAGCAAGCTGATTTTTTAGCAAAAGCTAGAACTGGACATCAGGTCCAGTTATTGACAAAGATTCTTCTCTTTGTCACATATCAAGAAGGTCAAAAACTTCCTATAAGTGTAAACTGACATCAGAAGCTAATGCCTGATTAAGCACAATTTGGGAGATGAGGCAATGTAAACAAGCATCCAGCCTTTCTGTGTAGAGCAAAACCAGAATTTTAGCCTCTAGGAATCTCTGTTTGCAGGTCTACCAGGCAATAAATCACTGGAAATGCACAGAGGTTTTTATGACAGTAATCCTCCTCCATTACATAAACTCATTTCTTTCTCTCTTTGTCATAAACTAAAAGAGGATGCTTGACAATAAACACTCACAATTCTCATTAATTGGCTGTTGTTTGTGCAAAACCTCCCTGGTCACACATAGACCTGGACAAGGAGTATAGTTAGGAAGTAGGATGCTGTTAGCCAAGCAGAACCAGCATGGTTCAACTAGGTAACTGAGGAGATATTCAGAGTTTTCAATTTCAGTAAGATTTCAGTGTACACTTCTATGAGCAAAGATACATGCAGAGAAATGAAAACAAGTCAAGTCATGCTGAAATCCACTTTTCCTTCTTTTGGTAATTTGCAAGTAGATCCAGATCCTATTCTGTGTAGACATCACAGTTGGCCTTGCTGGTAGACCCCAAGACTAACATTTTTTTTATAAGTACTTCCAAATGCCACTGGGGAGCTACTGTAAGCTATGAAACTATGTGCAATTGGAAAGTCCCATTTTATTTCACATGCTGGTCAATTACTCTTCTGTATTTTCAACCTGTGCTTATCAGTGTTTGCAGGTTATACACATAGCAATTTAAAAGAAGTCATAATTAAAAGAAAATTACTAGGTCTTTACACCCAGTTTTATATTCCGTTCTGTGCTGTTGTCTATATTCATGGAGCATAGAACATTACATACTGCTCCTTTATCATGTTTTATCATACGTAGCTGCCATACTTATTTCTTGTACTCTAAGGAGTTACAGTCTTGGAGTTTCCATAGCTGGTGTATACAGAGGACAGACTACTTAAAAACGGTATGGAAAATATAAGTAAATGAGTGTACCTTTGATTTAACTCAGAGCCCTCCTTCTTGAGGAGGTTACATTAGAGCTGATCTCTCCCTTTCTTTTCTGAATGTTTCCACTGCAGACAACAAAAGAGAAGCATTAGCTCAGAAGCCACACTACCATGGTGGTGATGATCCACTGCCAAATTTGGCGCTGGTGCCAGGAACAGAGATTTGAGCTGACACTAAGTCACAGTGTCTTTTAAATTTATTTGGCATCAAACATCAAAAAGGTTTGTCATCAGTTTCCTGTAACACAAGTACAGCAGCCTGACAGGAACAGTAAAGGCTGTAGCACTTTTCTCTGTCAACCTGGGTTCTCAGTGTTCATTTTTCAAACATAACTCCTTTATCTGTGTTGCTCTGTTGGAGGAGGTGCAGAGACAGTTCCTACTCAAAACACAGTGTGTGTGAGGCTGCGTGAGCTCTGCCTCCTGGTCCTGACTGTACAATTTGCTCCCTTAGCTGAGACAGTATAGCAGTGATCAGAAATAGCAGAATTGAGTGTAATATGAGAAGAATCTGTCTTTCACTGGTGAAGAACATTGGCCACATCTCTGATGAGATGTGACTTTGACAGTTGTCATCCCATCACCAGTACTTCTTACGCCAACCTGTGGTCCCTAAATCAGGAGTTTCTCAGGGACAGGTAGGTATTTTCTCTCAAAGGGCAGAGAGGAAAAAGAATTCAGAGCAGCACCATAATTAGAGACTACTATTAGGAAAAAGGAAAAGAAGGTTAACTGAGTTCCTGTGACCATTCAGATGCTTAAGGATTGATAATTAGGATAACCTGTGGATAACTCACAGGCTTAACCTGAAGTATATAGTTAAGTACATGACTGCATGGAAGCCTGTACTGTCAGCCACTGAGACACTGAAGCATCCTGGTATTTAAGACATTTTGTGGTACAGAATCCTGTCTACTAAAAACTAGTCTGAACCCTTAATTTACTTTATAAGCAAATCAATGAAGAAATTTATATTTCAGTAATCTTCTCTTAGCATGGTTTGAAATAAATCACAGTAAGCAGGAACATACTAGGCAACCTATACACTGACATCTCAACTTACACATCTGTCTTTTCAAAAAACAAAAAGCAGAAATGTGCATGATCGTTCCTTTTTATTTGGTAAATGACAGCATCATTTCATATAAAACAGAAAAAGAACCATGCTGATCAGCCACCCACACACTTTCTTTAAAGCTCTTATGAATTGGATCAACATTTAGAAAGCACAGCAAGTACTGGCATTTAAGTAATATTATAAAAACAGTCAAGCTGTGATAGTGAATATGTATCCAGCCTTTGTGCATTAGCTTCCCTATGCACACACAATGTTATGAATGCTATTCAGAAATACAAGAACATGATTTTCATGGGAATTTCACAATTAGAAATCACCTCTTCCTTTACATACATGAGCAATGCAGTTAAGCTCCCCCTCTCCCCAGCACCAGCTATTCATGGAGCTGCTCCCTCATGCTGCCTCTGATTACACAGCTATGCTCCAAGCTCAGCATCTGCATCTTCCGATGCAAAAGGCTGCCCCCAAGCTGCTGTGCTGTCTACTTGGTCCTCCCACACCTGAATTTCAACTGGATTGGATCCTGACATACCTTGGGAGCAGCTACAGCTATTGCCATGCCATATCTCTGCCTCAGCCAAGGTTCATTGCTTTATTGGTGATATCCTCCTGCATACAGAAAAAGACTAATTAAATATGGTAAGTCCTTTGCAGGATTTGCCCAACACCAAAACATACAGTTACCATTTCATCCTTTTTCATATACAAGGAAGTTGCATGAAAACAAGTTTGGGTTGGTTTTGTATTCCAGGTATCTCCAGAGCCACTGTGAACAGGCAGTGGTGGTTTCTAATTCTGCTACTCTGGCTCTTATTTAAAATTTGTGTAGTGTTTACATTCTTCTACACTGTTTTTTTAATGTAGTTGTATCTTGAAACACATACATGCACACAAACAGCTTTTAGGCTGGTCAGGATGCATTATTATTATCATCCTTTGAAAGAACACCAAGTGTTTAATGTTTACCCTTTTTATTGCCAATCCCTCTTTAGCACCAGTCTGATCTTCTCCACTTGATGGGATGTTGTGAAGGGGAAGGGGAGGAGGTTTTGCCTTGAATTTTCAATAGAGATTAAATTTAGTAAATTACTGTGATATTGTTACTGGTCCAGCTGAACCTCTCCTAACCAGCGAGGGTAACCCTCGTGAGATGCATTGCCCAGGAGTATGAGCTGGCTTGCCTGCTTCTGAAGCACACCAGCATTAGCATATGCAATCCACTTGAGTCTTTAGCTCCCGCATATTTCAAAGCTGGGATATTCACCTTAGAACAACAGAGCTACTGCAGTCATTTGGGTGGTCTGCTTTCCACTGACATCCTTGTGGTCTCCTCTGGAGCACACTGGCTGCTAAAGCAAGGCAACTATCAGGCTTTTCTGTGAAATCAACCTTGCTTTCAGTTTGCATCCCAGTGTCATTAGCATCAGAGCTGTTGGTGAGCTGTAATTCTGATGTCTTTGATCTGTTTTGTTTGCCTTCATAATCGAAAGCCAAACACACGCTTGGCGAATGAGCAATTGCAGCATTCAACCTTTTTTTTATTCCTTCAGGGAATGCCATGGCGTGGAGTAAGGTCTTTGTAGCCCCTCACGCCACCAGGATGTGGGAATAGCACCCTCGGCTGGCTGAGGAAAGAAGAAGATGAACCCACCTGGTACTGAGTCTGGGAGTAGAATGCCCAGGACTGCAAGGCTTCCCAGCGTGCAGAAAGGACCCCTCTCTCCACACTCCCCAAGGGTGGCCACCGGCTCTGGGCAAGACCATTTTTCCTCCCTGCCAGCTGAAGAGGTGCATGAAGGCTCACACGTTTTATAAACCACATTCATGGAAGTTGAGGAATGGCTGTGGCCATGGCATATTCTCTCTTTAAATAGAAGTGATGATGCCTTCAGTGGGACACTACATCCTATCATCTGCACTCAGGGCAACATCCATCCACTCAGTGGGTGACCCAATAGGTTTGATCTGCTTGGGCTAAGCAGGTACCATGCAATTCATTTTGCTCAGAAGCGGAATTTAAAGCAGAGTTTAAAACTGCAGACCCAGAAAATTGATCTTAAAAAACCACTCAGCTCTGTGAAGAGCTCATAAACCTAAAATTAAAGCTTTAAAATAAATGCAAAAGCCATCATCTACTGCATTATATTTCTCACTTACACCAATTTAAAATTTTCACACCGAGATAATCCGAGTAGCCCAATTCCATGTCAGTAATATCACCTACACTAACACCCTGCAAGCACAGCAACAAACTCTCCCAGGCAGGAGACCAGGTGCCAGCACCAGCCACTGAACTTGAAATCAATTTTGTCTCTCAAGTGTAACTTTATTCTTGTACTCTATGAATATATCACTGTGTACAGGGACAGCTGTACACACATTTTACAAAGATAAGTAAGATGAAACCACTGACTTAATAAATTCATTTTTTATAGACGTACAGTACTTCTGTGCAGCTGTGTAACATAGAGTGGGACTGAAGCAAAGTACTGCAAAGCAGGAAGAAAGAAAAGATGAGATCTTTAAGATCTCTTAGAGATTCTTTCTCTGAAAAGTAAATCCCATTTCTGTCATGTGAGCTTTATTATCTCATTGAGGGGTTGCTTTGAGGGTTTTAACCACTGCTGCCTCAAGGCTTCATTTCTCATCTCCTGTCCTCTGTGCAGGCAAACTGTTATTTGCATCCCCTGTTCTTCTCCCATGTCACAAAAGTTTAGATTTTCCTGGCCTTTAAATTGTCCCAAAATAAGCTGAACTTGGAATACTCTTGGCAGCTTCCAAAAATAGGGAAAACAGCATTATCCTTCTCTGAGTCAATAGATGTAATTAATTGTTTCTAATATTGAACAATGGCATATAAATTCACTCAAATATTTAGTTGGAATTGAAAAAAGAAGACAATAAGGACTTAAAACTATTTTCAGAATAAAGATAGCTGACTGCAGAAGCCAGCAGATAACATTCTGCTGGCAGCAGGCTGAGGTATCTGCATTTATTCTAAAAACTAGCAAAATGGGAAGATGCAAATCTAACATACCACTGAAGTAGTAGAAAATGCCCTCTTATAGCCTTCTGTTTACAATCACACTGTTAATAATCTGATCACCTATTCTTTCCCCCCTATTAGACATTCTCTAATTCACCACGAGAGTTGGTTAATGGCTCCCTCTAACCCCAGGGTCACACATCCCAGCTTGAGATCACGCTTTCAGCTGAGGCATCCTCCCCACGAGGCAGATCCCTCAGCATTTGCTGTGACCTTTTGATGCTTTTAGATCAAGCAGAGGCGTTATTTAGGCAGAGGTGCTGTGGTCGTCTTGCTCTAATGGCACCGTTATCTGGCACCGTGCCCGGCATCTTTTGATGCCTCGTTATCTTGTAAAAGCAGAGCAGCCGCACACGTGGTACAGTTTTTCCAATGAACAAGTCACAAGACTTTCAGAGGTACAACTGGTGAAAGGCTGTTGAAATGCTTTTAGAATTATAATGACAACTTATCAATGCTTGGAACAAAATCATCCTTTTACTGATTAATTCATAGGCTCCAGGAAGAGTGTTTGCTTGTGAAACTTCCTCTGCTTTTTCAGTGTCATTTCTTCTTTATTTTCTACGGGTGATCTGTAAAAGGGGAATGTTAATAACAGCAGAGTGTGGACTCTTCTCAATTTAGCTCTGTTATCAGATAGCTTTCTTGGGAGACCAACAGATAAGAGCAAAACATGGCTTTTCTCACCAAATAACAACTGCTTTGACATGCACAGTTTGAGAGATAAGCTGCCTGTGCATGTCACAATCTGCAGATCTGTGATCTTTCTTCTGCATCTCTGCTGCCCACTGGGTAGCCAACTCTAAAATGTGGGCATCAGCCCCCCTGTGACCATGCAGAAAAGGAAGCTCTTTAAGTCTCTTCAGCTGAGCAGAGATTCCCTCAAGTGAGAGCTGGTAATGAAGGAGAGCTCCAGATAAAACTGCACCTAGCTTTTAACCACAAGGAATAGGGAGAGTCTATATTTCTACCAGTAGCCATCAATTAGAGATCCCTTATTCAGTGCGCTCAGCCTCAGGAAAAATTAAGGTCTGACCCATGCTGCTTGTTAGCAGATACTCAGCTGATATACTACCTCTAAAAATTTCATTCTAAGAAAAAGGATATGATGATCAGAGGACACTCAATATTAGGAAAGAACTTTTCTGACAGGCCTGAATCACACTGTCCGAGGACAAACAACTCCACATCTTTCCAAAATAAGCTGAGACACAGCTTGTTTCAAGCAGAGGAATGACACAGAGGGTGCCACTGTCACCATGTCTGGCTGTGAGTCCTTCAGAAGTCACAGTGACACCCTCCCTGGCTTTGAACACTGGATGTTGAAAGCCAGAGCGATCTTCACACTTCAGGGTGCTGGACAGCAGGTGGTTTGCATATGTGTTTAACCCAGGAGGTACAACAGCAGGGTTTATATATGATAATTAAAAGATCCTCGATGGTAAAGAAAAAATGCCCAGAAATCACCCCTCTCTGTTCAAAACCCAGGATAGGGGGTCTTTGCAGAAGAACTCCTGTGTAGAAAAGTCCTGTATGCTGAGACCTGGCCAGTGCCCAGGCATGTTCTGTTTGCAAACAAATCACTGAGAGAAGAAAAGGACACAGTGACATGTTTCTGAGAAGTCAGATTAGAGGCTAGGAGCACTAAACCAACGTTTGCCTTGGCTGGAAGAGAAGCCTTAAAGAGAAGTTGCCAAGTTTTATCTGTGGCACTTGTGTCCTGCTAGGGAAAGTCCCTCGGGCCCACACTATATGACAACACTACAGTGACCATGAGGTTATCAGAAGTTTCTTGTTTTCAGGAGAGCTTTTCTCTTCAGGTCCAGCTACAAGGCAGGATGAGGGCTGGCAAGAGATCACAGCATCTAGAGGAACTCTTACCTCTTGAGGAAAGGAGTCCAGGACACATTTGCCAGCCTTTTGAAGATTCATTTCTAAATGGAGACAGAAAGCACTTTGCACTGTGTCCCCAGGACAGGGATGAGCATTTTGCAGTGTTGAAACCTTTGTACTACTCACTGCTCTGGTTAGAACTTTCCACCTTTTACTGTATCTGAATCTGAAAGCATCTTCACTTGTCCTTTCAGTTACAAATATTGAACATTATACTTTGGTTTCTTTGCAGAAACCCCTCTGCTTACTGACCATTATTTATCAATGGTAAATTGTCTGCAGATGCCCAGTATGTGATTATGAAAGATTAAACAGTGCGGGCACAGCTTTCAGAATCCCAAATGCCAGTGCTGATGATGCTCACAGTCATGGGTTTATCATTGAAGAGGGCACATCAGTAATGCAGTTGGTACTACTCTACTTTAAAATTCTCTGGTAATTAACAAATCCTGAAAATACCTTGGAAGTTTTGGAAAATAAAAAAAACTGTCTAAAAATCTTTCTTGATGATATCATTCCCTAAATTGAAAGGTTTCTTTAATTTCTAAATTCCCACTAATCTTAAATAAAACCAACATCTTTTTGAAAATCCAAGCCATATCCCTAAAAGTTGAATAACATTGTCAAAAAAAACCCAAAAACAAACCAAAAAAAACCCAACAAACCAAATTATTCATATTTTAAAAAGTAAGCAAGCAAACAACTTTCCCATCTCTAGGATGAAGGACAGGAATTTCTCCCTAACTGGTTTGGTCCTTATCTTTCCTGACAGCCACAGAACATGGGAAGCACAATCAGTGCTGCTTTGTGTTGAGTTCTGCAGCAGGTGAGTATTGACCCACTGCTCACCTTCCACTGGTTTCTTTGACATTTTGGCCAAGTGGATTTTATGGAGTTGTCTGCAGCGTTTTTGTTTATTTTGGTTTTCTATTTTGTTGGGGTTTTTGGTTTTTTTTTTTGCCTCCCTCCTCCTTAATCTTCCTTATGCAGCCTTTGAAAAGGCTATGATAGAATGATGCCACACTGATAACAACTACAGAGTGTAAACAGATGTAGTGAGCTCTTTCATCTCAAAGCTGTTTCCAAGAAACTAAGGTACATATTGATTAAGAACATGAATTGTACACTCTCATTTGAACACTGACTGTGCAGCTGAGAAGGCAAAGGAAGTACTTTATCTTTATATATTGAAGATTGATTTTGTTCACTCACACTGAAAAATACTTTACTCTAAAGGAGGTCTTGCCAGTACCAGTGGATACTTAGGCTTTTAGTCCCATTAGATCAGGCATTGGCTTATTTCTAAATAGAGAGAGTTAGAAGAGTCCAGAATGAAAGCACTCAGGTGCGTAGCTCCAGAAGCAGCTCCACAAGTTGGACAGATGCTCACTAGAGTCCAAGCCTTTTTATCTTTTTAACAATAATTGACCTCAATTAACTGCAAGAGTTTCCCAGCTTGGTAAAACCCAGAAAGAGTGAGGTGGCATTAGTAATACAGGAAGGCAAATATTGTATTAGGATATGAAATACAGTGAGCATCATGCACATAATCTGAAAATCACAGCTCAGTGCTGACTTCTAATGAGATTTTGCAATTGTGCTAGAAGAGGCTTCCCCAACAAGGGAGTAAAAATCTGAGCTGTTTATCATTTACTGATGCACACTACAACTGTTAGAGACAGCTTCTTCAAAATCTAATATTGCAATATCTATTTTGACAGCCGTAATCTTGGGTAAACAACACTGAACATAATGTGATTAGCAGTTATAATTTCCGTTTGATGTGAATGTAATAACCCCAATTCAAATCTAAACCAGAAAATGAGGAACTGTGAAATTTTCACCCAGACGGCCCTGGAAATAAAGTTAAAGAGACAACCCATCTCCATGGTGGGAACTGTCCAGGGCTCTTGGGACCAAATCACTGGACCCTCAAGAAATACCACTTCCAATAAAGACAATATAAGCATCTAATATAAATTAACTGTAAATTACAAAGGGCACATGTGATAACAGAGTAATGAAATTTTTTATACTGCATCAGTTAGCATAGGAAGGACTGAATCTTGAGTAGCAAATGTGTTATTATTGTGAAGCAGCACTCTTGGAAATCAGAAGCAACAAACAACTGGTAGGTTAATGACAGTGTGGTCTAATCAAAGAGATTTTCTCATCCTTTCTTTTATTTCAATTTTCAGTGGTTTTTCTTGTGTTGCATTAAACAACCTACCTAAGTAATGCAGCTTCTTCATCATGTTTTAGGAAACCATTCTAATTTGATAGGTAATAATTACAAATTTGCCTGCAGGCTAAATTTTTTGCAAATTGGTTTATTGCTACTGATCTCAGACTCTCTCCCCTCTTTGATATTCAAGCCTTTCAGGCACAGTTATGGGCAGATAATGTTATATTACCCACTTGTATAAAGACTTTTTTTTTTCCCCACAGAACCAATCTTCCCACATTTCAGACATTCCTGACAATCCCTCAAAACTTCTTACCCTTCCTGCAATTACACAAATTGGCCAGAGCCAGTTCTTTGTAAGTCAGATATCTGGGCCCAGTCTTAGTGCAGCTGCACACAAACCAGCCCTGGCTGAGCTCTGCTTAATCACAGAAAGCAGTACACAACTGAGGAAGACAAAAATCTTTCAGAGATTTTTTTTGGTTTTTTTTTTTTTTTTTTTTTTTTTTTGTTTGTTTGTTTGTTTTTAAATGAATACAATTTCTTCCTCTCCTCAGGTTTTCTCACAATCTGAAATTAAAGAGCAAATTTTACTCTCTGAAAGATGTAGTTGCTATTGGGGAGTGAAATAAAATAAGCCTCAAAACTGAAAGGTGTGTACTGGAAAAGAAGATAAAGGTTATGTGCGAAGGTTTTCCAGTGGTCTTATGTGATTCATTATGCATGTGATATAAGATTGCAGATAGAAGTTCAACCCTCAACTTCAGAGGTCCTGTGAGAGCATCAGGAAAAGATAACTGATCCATGTTCTGAATATGCACTGAGGGAAAGTGACAGTAATGGCTATGACAAATTGTTATCCAAGGAGACTGTCAAAAACCCTGACTCAGGACCAAAGCCCTACACAACCCTGCAATGTACTCTGTACACATAGGATAAATTAATCTTTATTTAATAAAGTCAGGCAGACAGCTCCACTAACACCTCATTCCTATGTGTCAGTCATTGACCTTTGCAGCAAGCCACAAGCATTGTTAATTAAAAGAAAAAGAGCAGCATAAACACTTAGGAAGAATTCCATTGTGCAGCTCAGGTAGCAGATGTGATGTTCTAGCTCCTGCCACTGTTACCAGAGCACATATGAGTAATCTCTTGCTAGCAGTGGTGTGCATGTACCTACAACTTGTGCATTGTACATTATGTCCTGTTCCTTATGTTGCTTGTAGGGTCTCATTGTGCTGTGTTTTGCCTATCCCATTCCTTGTGACTCAGGACCAGTTGGAGTATGATATGTGGAAACCACATCCAGAGGAGACCAATGCATCCCAGATCTTACATTGGTGTGGAGTTGATGTGTAGGAAGGGCATAAATGCAGCCAAAGCCCTTCTGACTCCCAGGTCAGATGTAGCCTCCATCCACCTTCCACGGTTTCTTCCCTTCCACCTCTTTTTCCATAGCATGTGCCCCTTCTGCCCTCCTGTTGTTGTTTCTGCCCCTTCATAAACAGTTAGGTGGTGTTTAAAGTGTACATGCTGAGCATGTGGGCTGCTGCAAATCCTTGCATGACTGCAGTGAAAGAAGGGAGATCCATATACACACACCCTCTTGTATAAAGAATATACTTGTCTTATCCTACAAAAACCAGGTTAAAATCTGGACACGAGATGTTGCATCACATAAAAATGCAAGAAGCTATATTTTCAAGAGGTGCTGTGTAGGTCTCAGGTTTTCATATGTATTTAGCATTTTAAAATTTCAAATTAATAAAATGCTTTAATTTAGCATTAAAGTCAGTCAGAAAAATAATTTCTGTGGGCTCTTATCAAATGTTAATTGTCAGAAAGGCTCTAGCCAGAAAATATTCTGCATCTCAGTATTTCAGTTTTCTGTTGCATTTCTATTAAAACCAAGTCATGTCTATAGGGCACTAAGGCACTCATTCATGAACTTGTTAAGGAACAAATCCTCTGTTTGAACAAGTGCAAATGAAAAGTTAAATCCTGAAATTCAATTGCATTCTGAGTTTTCACTGCAGGCCACAATGTCCTAATAACCTAAACATTAGAAAATTAGAAAATCTACATGGCAATGTAATCTCCATGGAGAAAGAAAACTCCAGATTCAGCACAAGTGCTTTTCTCTTAATACTGAGCACATCATATTGGAATTTGTAATCCCCCATTGTAACCCTGTGTTCACTATTTTGACGGAATGAACTGTGTTTTCAAACTGTATAATTTTGACATCAAAACAAAACTAATCAGCAACTGCAACAAATAGAAAGCAGATGAAAACCACCATTTGATCCCATGGTGAAGAATGGTCCACTGCTGCTGTGTGGTAAACAATTAAGTGAACAGAGACAAATTCAGATTTAACCCTCACTTCTCTGCCTTTAATCACAGGCAATTTGAAAATGTTTCAGGCTGAACAGCTGATGGACAGGTTACAGAATGCTTTCATTAACCCACAACAATGTCCTCAAACTATATGTTTTCCCAAAGTGAGGTAAGGAAATGAATAGATACTAAAGTAAGGGAACTGAAAGCTGTTGTTTTGTAGCAGGAGCGGGAAAAGTGTTTTGGATGGAGTAACTGCAAGAAATTTAAAAACTCAGTGTTGTTGTAGAAAATAGACAAGGAGTAACTGCACAGTAGCAGCACCACACATCATGGCAATTTCTCCCTTTTTTTTTTTTAACCCCCAGGCAGATCGATCAGGTGGAAATAGAGAGTTCTGGAAAGATAGGTAAACATGGAGAGATTTCCCGGATTAATGACTTTTGTTTTAAACTGTTGGAATCTAAAATGAAGATGTTTTGTTGCTGTTGGGACTAGGGTACAATTCCTTCATATAAGGACTCCAAAACCAGTGAAGATAATTGTAAATTTGTTTTTGTTCTTTTTTTTTTTATTATTTGTAACCCCCAAATCAGTCCAGTGGAAAGGGGCAGAGAGTATTCTAAGCTGATGAAGGGAAGGAAGTAAAGGTGTAAAGGACTTGTGACGCAAGAGGCCTCAAATGCTTATGCATTTTAATATTTCACTGATTTTTTGCTGTTGTGTTAATAGCTAGAACTTCAGGTTTACAATTTAATACAAGAAAGAATAAAAAAATCAGATCTTAAGATTCAAGCAAACAAAATTCTTCTAAATCTTGGAAAATTTAGAACTGAGACACACAGGAATGAGGGCTTTAATGATCTTTCTATCACTGCTTTTCATACCTAAAGAACAATATTAGAAGTTTTGGGTCTGAGGGGAAGACTGTATTGTCAACTTGCAAAAGGACAGCTTAAGGAAGTTGAGTTGGAGAGAGACACAGAATACATATTTTCCACCAAAAGTGGCATTCAAATTATTTGTTTATTGTGGAAAATAATGTCAGAACCAGACTTTCTTCATTGGAGGGAATGAGGGAGTAACTCTGCATGAGACAGGACACTGGATAAGGAACATCTTCCTCTTTCCCACATGTGAATGAATGCCTGTGGTAAACAGGTGCTTTTTGGTGGCAGTTACTACACTTATTTGAACAATATCAGCTTTGAAACACCCAAAAAAGGCAGTTCCTGGGGGACCCACCCTCTGCTCAGCATGAAGAGCATGGTCCTCTTCTCCAGGCAGACTCAGTGTTGAGCAACTCCTGCATACAGACAATTGCAGCTGACCTGCTGTCCAGGGATACCAAGCACTTCATTTCCAAATTAGCTATCTACATAAATACATAAATGTCTCTCTGCTTTTATATTTCAGGGAAAAAAAATAGTTGTATTGGAAAATTGTGAAACAAATGCTATAATCATTTCTGCTCAAGAAATAACTTCCAGCATTTCAATTTCTTTGGCTGTGGTGATTTTTTTCATGTTCATGTTGCCATCTTTAAAAGTTTTATAGGTCTTTGCAACAGGGGAAGTATAACCCCATCATGTGAAAACCCAAACAGAACTGAAACCCTGTACATCTGGTTTATGTCCTGTGGTTTAAATATTCACATACCAGTAAAAGGCTAAATGACCAAAATAAATCACCGTAATTGCAAAATTTAGCTCTACTTCACCATTCAGACTTTACATAAAAAAATATTTGTAGCAGAAATACTGAGATTTGTCTGAATGTGCCAGCCTGTGCGAGGGCACCAGAAGAAAATGGAGGGTTAAAACAATAGGACATAGCACTTGATAACCAAGTACACAGACACACACACACAGAGCAGTCAGCCTTGTAAACACAGAGAAATGTGTCGCTGTTGGGATGCAGGTCTTCTCATCTAGATGTAAACAAGACAGTGGCAACAAGGCTGCATCACATGTGACATTCCCACCCCTCTCACACAACCAGAAATCAAGTTGCAGCCAGAAAGACAACCAAAATAAGGTGAGGAAGGCAATGGGTAGCAACAGTACCTAAGATTAAAGGAAGCCAAGATAAGCAAGGCTCAGAAGCACAAGCTCATCCCATAGTAATTGTCGAGTTCTCAGAGGCACATCAAGTCTGTCCAGAAATGAGTTTTCTTCCCCAAGAGATCTGTTGAGGAAACTGAAATCCTAGTTCTTCATGTTGTTCAGTTTTGATTGTGGGCAGCTTGTCATCATCTGGGTGTAAGTTCAGCCCATGAGACAGTGAGTGAGACTTGTTATTTAAGGTATCTCTTTCCCTTTCTGTACAGTCTTACACAGACTTCTGTTCCATTAATTTACTACAGGATTTCAGGTACTAGAGGATTGCTCTGTTTGAAAGGAAATAAGTGACTAGCTTCCTTTAAAAAGAACCCCAAAACAACATCCATTTGTCTGATGCCAGTTGGATACACACTTCAGTGATACACAGCAAGGAGCCTCTGCTGCTGGAGACATTTGTGCTAATTATTTTTTCCCCTTCTTATCAGCAATGGAAGTGAAAAAGAAGTGGAATTGATCTCTTAAGTGCTGTGCCCAAAGAACAACCTTTAAGGAGAAACTACTTTAATTAAAATAAGATGAGCAGCAGCACTTCAGGACAAAATTGCACAGCCATCAAACAGAGCAGTGGCTTCAGGACTGCAGAGTTCACAGTAATTAAGTAGAGAGATGAGCAGCTCCGGTGGGAAGAGACTGAGCAAGGCTTAAGTCACACTGTCACCCACAAAAATGATGTAAGTGAAACCCACACACAGTTTAGTCTTGACAAACAAAGCTGATCAGAACTTGAGAGAAAGTTGGTTTATGAACAAGTTTACTCATGGATAAGATGCAGAAGGAAGAGAGAAAGTGATCAAGGAATTAAATTCTCCAGGACTTAGAGGAGAGCTGGAAGGAGGCACAATTAAGAGCATTCAGAAGATAAGTTGTGAAGCTGAGAAGGGCTGAACCATAAAGACAATCTTCTAGATCTCAGGGGAGCATACAATTGCCAGGCTGGTCAGATGATGTCAAGGTGTTTGTCAGTTAAACGAAGGGAGGAAGTGCAGGACCAGAGATGTGTTCATAAAGATCTTCCCAAGGGCTGAGCAGGAGCCATCCTGAAGCTTCAGCAACACCTGGCAGCTGTGAAGAAGGCAAGGGGATTAGCTGTTGCCCAGCCAGCTAATATTAGCACAACATACCTCCAGAAAAGGTCAACATTTGAAGCTGTCCTTTACCCAGTAGCTTCCAGCAGAAGTTATTCCAGGTGTACAGATGCCTGAAGGCATTGTCCATCAGGGGATTGAGATGGGACGGAGGCATCCAAAATGAGAAAGCTCATTTAAAGAGAAACATCACCTGATAGCTCAAGAGAGCAATGCATTTCAAGAATAATCTGTGCATATTTGCCACAGGTCTCTTTTCTGCTTAAATGCAAAATCTGCTAGGTTGCTCCAATTTTTAAATACAATACAATACAATACAATACAATACAATATAATACAATACAATACAATACAATACAATACAATACAATACAATACACTGAATATCATACATTCATTGGAGAAACAGGTATACATGTGGAAACCTTGGTAAGAGCAATACAGCACTTATGGCATTAGTTTTTAACTTGATAGCATGTTTAAATTTTAAAACCTATGTCATTTAAAATAAGGAACAGGACAAACATATTTCAAATACTTACTCCCTTTGACATTTTCAATTGTGTCCTTTAAGGGCTTTTAAAAGTGTAGGACTTTTATATCTCAAGTATATTCCAAGCAGAGATGTAAATATACAGGAAAAAAATGGATATTAAATCACGGCAGGTTAAATTATTAAATCATCTCAGTGACAAGACCCAGAAACAAGACTTGGCCCTGCCATCACTCAGAATTAGAACTGATCACTTGCATCAGCAAAAAGATGTATGAAGGCCAAATGGGCACAGTACAAATGTCACCCAAAGGATACATGGAGCAGCGCTTTATAGACAGCTCTGCAAGCACAATAGAAGCATTCAGATCTATTTACATGTTTCTCCATGTGAAAATTCAAAGTCTTAGTCTTTATAAGAAACAAAGAAAATATTCTTTCCCTTGAAGCCCTGCTGGAAAGTCCAAACATCTTCAGAATGCAAATAAGCACCACCTTCTGGAGCCTCAACAGACTGGAAAAAATTCTGCTTGTATCTAGGTAACATAAATACAAATAGCTGTATGTTAAACTGCGAAAGTGAAAATCACCTTTGCGTATAGAAAAGCCAGGTTCAGGTCACCAGCTGTAAGCAAGACCCCAACAGAAAGATTTGTTCTGTGGGGCTCTGAATAAATGCCACTTGCCTCAGAAGGTACAGCAGCTCCCAAGGAAGATGTGTTATCCCAGCAGGTGTTATTGCAACCTGAGGGCAGTTTTGCATAAACATCTTCCATTTGGGGATTACACCTTCTGCCCTCTACAATGGATGGTGAGACCATCTGGGTCATTTTCTGTGCACCACAGCTTTCATTTTAATGGAAATCAGAATGCCCAAGCATTTCAGCTGTGTTATTTTTTCAAAACGCATTAGTGACATTTGCTGATTGGAGTAGTTCTTGGTTAGTGCCTAAAAGCTAAAAAAGTTCAGTGTGCTCTAATACGTTCTGCTTCACTCTTTTTTCTTTATTTGCTTTATCAAATATGTGCATCCTTAGACTCTGGTGTTAAAGACTGATGTATCAGTAGGCAAATGGAGAGGAAGAGATCAGAGCAATTGCGGTGTTACTGCTTTAGGAACTCACAATTACATAGGTTAAGCCATCACACAAGATGTCCACAGAGTCCCAACAAATTTTTCCTTTATTTTTCTCCCCCCTTCTTTCTTTCTTCCTGATAAATGAGCAGTGAAAGAAGGGACGTGTTTATTTCCTAGCTCTGCTGCAAGCCAAGTACGAGGCAAGCAGGAGAGAAAATGTTAAGCATAAGATCTGGGAGTTGTTTTTGTCCAGAAATGTTGATATAACAAGACTTATTTATTTTATAAGTCTTAAATTTTTTCCAAACAAAATATTTTGGAATAACCAACAGAAGGTCCCTGGCATTTCTCATTACATTAAAGTGTCAGTGGCAAACTCTGGATGCTGCTCTTACAGTGCCTCAAACACACTTACCAATCGCCATTCAGCTTGTGCAAAGAACAGTCAGAACACAGCCAGTATCAACACTGGGAAATACAGAAAAAACAAACTAGGATGGGTTATTTTCTCTCTGCTCAGACAAATGAACTCTTTCATGGTCACAGATTGCAAACACCCGATGCAACAATAATGTTCCCTCATACATTGACAGACTTTTAAAAAGTCAGTGTGGGGTGGGGGCTTTTTGGAGGAAAAAAAAACAAAAAGCAAGGCAACAGGAATATCTTGTCTGACAACTCAAATGAAGCCCTTTTTCACGGTATCATTCTTGCCTGAGGAGTTTTTATTCCATCTTGAATATCTGGGAATAGTTGTTCATTGAGGGGGTTTAGCAGTGTTTGCTTTAGGTTCCCACACATCCAGCTCAAGCACCCCAAGCTGCAGCTCCTAAGGAGAAGCCACCTACTCTAGTTTCACTGGGCTGTCAGAGCAGCTTTCCTTTGCAGACCCTGCTGATCAGGAGGAGAGCTAAAGCCTTGGGCTTTGCAGAGTTTTGGAAGCAGGTGAGGTCATGAGCCCCTCTCCTACCCCTCTTTAACCTCTTAAATAACCCTCCCAGGCCATGGCCCCAGCCTTTCTTTCTTTCACAACTCATGTTCCTTCTCCAACCCTTCTCCATCCCAAGAGACTCCCTCTCTTTCTCTCCCTCTGTCCATAATCACCACTTTCATCTCTTCCCCACTGCCATGTCTTTACCTTTCACAACTGTGAGTCTTCTCCCTCACCATCACATGGGGCTGCAGGACTCTGGACCTGGCCTTGCAGACACCTTCTTGCCTAGAACAATTACCATATGAGCAAGGTGCAAGACTGAATTTCATGTGACTGAAAGTCTTTTGGGCTGCCCAAGCCTTTTTTTGGCCTTTTTGTATCTACATTTTGCTCCAAGTCTCAAATGCTGATGTGGAAAAGGTCTCTTGGCCCCACGTATGGGCAAAAAGGATGGAAAACTCACAAGGAAAATGCACAAGTTAAAATGGAAGTGCTACGGTATTCTTTTAACAAATGTGTAACTTCTCCCTGATATTTCATGATGCACACTCAGAGCAGAGTCCATCAGTATTCCCTTGTCATAATAAAATAGCTGTGCTGTAGCTGACAGGGATGTTTACCCTTCTACAGCAGTAGCGACAAGCCTTTGCTAGTGCAGCTGCTGCAATGACTTTCTTCAGATCAGCAGCTTACAACAATAATTCCAATTAAAGTAAACCTGTGGAAGGTGCAGGGTGCTGGCTCTGCAGGGCATGGCCCTATACCTAGTAACAAAATCTGAACTCAAATAGCTGTAGCACGACAAGCTTTCTCACGATGTCTTGAGCCTACATCCTTCCTCCTACACCCAGGGGAAATAAAAGGAGCTCAGCTGAGTCTGTATCTCCATTGTCTCACAGATATGGAGGTCTGTGGTAGAAGTTAACATTGAGGCTTGGGGGCTGAAGGCTCACAGTCCTCCTCCCAGCCTGTGATGACAAATGCCAGCTCAGCCACAGTTCACTGTTTGCATCAAATGCAGCTCAAAGGAGGCATTTGTACAAGGAGAAAGAAGCAGTTATACCTTGGATAAACACTTCCCTTTATTTTTCTCTCTTTTCTTATTTTTTTTAATGGATTTAAGCCTTTCTTTGGTGACACCAGACACAGAGAAGCTGGAGAGGAAAACAAGAGCTTCAGGAGAGGAAGCCAATCTATATATATAAATGGATCATCAATGCCATCTCTGTTAATAATTTAAATAATTACAAGCTGGAGAGGCATTTTGCTTTTTATGTTTGTCTTTTCCATGAGGACAGAATGATGTGGATTACCCTCACTTGCTCAGTCCAAATGTCACCTCACAGCTGGAAAAAATACAACTACTTTTGTTGCTGACTTGTTAGAGCCAATGACTGAAGGGTACCTCCATCAGTGGCTCATCCTCCATCAGCCACTCTTCTTTCACCTCCACTGTAAGTCAAATGGCAGACAAATGCACATTGCTTTCATACCATTTCTGTACCAGTTTCATACCATTCTGGTATACCATTGGTTGAATATCATATAGTAGAAGAGCAGGCATTTTATTTTTATTTTTATTTTTATATTTTTTTTAATATCTCCAGTTGCAATGGAGTGGGGCTGGAATCTGACGTTCATGCAGAAACTGAAAGAAACTCCTGTTCAAATATTCTGTGACCAGTAGCTTCCATGTTGAGGCTAGGAGTCCCTTTGGCTGGACTACACCAGCAACAAAGCTGCAAGATGTTTGTATGCAAGGTCAGTGAGTAGGCAGAGGAACCACGCTAGAGGCCAGACTGGGAGGGAGAGACAGGATAGCTAAGGATCTTGAAGCTGTGAATGAATTCATTTAGGTCAGTGATTCAGAAGGGAGTGTGACTAACTTAGACCAAAAAGGTAAAGATGAGCTTAGCAGTTGTTTTGGCCACATGGAGATTGGTGGATTTGGTGATTTGGGGAAAAAGATTGTCAGACAAACTGGATAACAGAGGACAGGTAGTAGGAAGCTAAGTGCTATCCTCTTCTTTCAGTATATACATTGGTTTCACTTTAAATCCCTGTTTCCTTCTGTTGTGTGTTGTATTAAAGCTCAAGACTAAAATAAAGACACAAATTTTACATTTTCCAAATTCTTTGCTGGCTGGTGTAGCAGTACACACCATCCAAACAGGTTGTGTCACCCGAGGATGCAAAGTCAAAGCAGGTCCTGCAGCACCAAGGTTCCTTGTCAACTTAGTTATTAAATCAATCCTGCTGCAACAGTATTTAATGAACAAAATTGTGGGTACTGTTTTGTGGGTACTCTCCTTTCTGTTTAATTACAGTGTAGGCTCACAGATAACATATGGGGACATAAAGGCTCACGAAATTTACTCCGATAGCTGCATACGTGTGTGACCTACATAACATCAGGAAATCTGTGTAATGCCAAGAACTACATTAGATAGTTCAAGCCACAGCTCACAGTGAGTCACATAATGAGGTTCTTCAGATTATTGTGGTGAGTGACCCCCTTTCACTTAGGAAGTTCATTTAGGCAAGCAGTCATTTTAAGAACGTGCAAACTCTGATTGCTGGTTTCTATGGATCTGGCAAGCCGCCAGGCTTCTGGGATGCTGGCTACTATAGGCAGTGGGAAGTTAAATATGCATGACCTCACATAACATTGATCCATGGGCTCAGAGGCATTCTGCACCTGTAGAAATCCCAGCCCAGCAATTCTGCATGCAAAGTGTCTCTGGCATTGTCTTCAAATTGCTTAGTGCTTCAGTGCTCAGTGATCAGGTAAACTCTGCACATGTTCATTATCTTTCTCTGCTTTGGTAAGGTCTAGAATAAAAAAAGTCATTATTTAACCATGATAAATCCAATATTTTGCTCTTGACAAGCATGTACATATTGCACATGGGAAAGAGGAGCTGATTTCATACAGGAAACTCTGCAGCTATGTTAAAATCTGATGAGTTCACTGCTATCAAGATGTGGGGAATAAAACGCAGTAGTTAGTATAAATAATGTATTTAGCAGTAAGGAATTAATAATGCATTATTAAGACCAGGGTAGCACTAGGCAATTGCCTGAGAACATCATACACAATAAGGAGTCACAAAAAAAGGTCAACTATAGCTCAAGGTTGTAAATCAGAACCTAAGTAGAATTAAATTTATAAATCCAATAAAAACAGCTTCACCTAGTCTCAACCTACAAATATTTGTACAGTATGTAGGATTGACAATATCTGTATTAAAGAGATTCCATAACATTAGACTATTCATAAAGGGCCAAATTCTGACCTCATGAATACCAGAGGAACTTGGGGCATAATTTTCAATTAAAAATGGAACTTCTAGGATAAGAAAAAAAAAAAATACCCCCAAATAATAGCAAATGTATGGTTTTACAGCAGAAAGGACTGCACAAAATGCTGACTTTTCACTTCAGACCTCAAGATTTTCTATGAGCCAGTTCCTTTCCTCTACCTTGTTGCTGTATCACAGCAGTGGTAGCAGGGGCCCTTCCTCATGGAGGGATATGCCTCTGTGAGAGGCAGCACAATGGTAGTGGTCCCTCCCTGCACCCAGCCAAGTGACCTCAGTGGGATCACTGGGCACCTGTGGTGTTTTCTAAGGCTGTGGAAGATGCTCTGTGCCACCCAACCAGTGATGTGGCCAGAAGGAACACTGTGGGCCTTTTAGTGAAACTGAAATACCAATTGAAGTGCAAGTTATTTGAGGGCTACCGCTGGCTTTTTGTGGCCAATTTGTAGGGTTTTGTCTCCTGTTGGTGGCTTACAGCCAGTCCGTGACTAATCACTGATTAGTGATCCCAGCCCTGTAGAATTAATATCTTCCATACAGCAGGATTTTTAACAATAAATACCACAGTGCATGAGCCTGCATTTCAAATTTGAGGAAAAGGATGACAAAGACAATGCTCTACTCCAATATTATCATTATTGCTACATTGCTGGCATTTGGTACCCACTTTGCAGCTGCTCTCGGAACTGGTCTGTGGCTGTGCAAGCAGAGGTGTTCCCTTTCACAAAGGTTTGGCTTATTCCTTGTTTATTTGACAATTATTTTGTTTATAATTGCAGAGCAGACATAACAAAACAACTTTTCTAACTGTAAAAGCACAAGCTTCCTTGTTTGTATGCCACAACATATTGCTGCTAAGCATTCAGCTTTGGGTTTGTAATGTTTTGGAGAACTAGTTCTAAATAAACAAAAACAAAGGGAGACTGTCAGCTTTAAGCTGATTGAGTGTCCTTCAGTGTTAAAACGTGTTTGATTTAAGAACAGAAAGATTCATTAATGCCTATTTATGATCTATTTTTAGGGTAATTCCATGCAATTACTATTCATATGACTCAAGCACCCAGGCTGAATTCTAGCCAGGCAATAAAAAGGATAATTTTGTAATGCCAGAGAGTCTCTCGAGAAGATTTGGAGGAAAACGCAAATCAACTCTTAATATGATAAAGCTGTGCATGCTAACTCAGTTTCTGGAGCTCTCTATAACATAGGAAACATTCACAGAGGAATATCAGACATCAACCAGCACATGGGTGCATCACCACTGGCTTTGTAACATCTGGGCTCTGTGCAGTTGCAGTGCAGGAAGTGGCTGGAAATGAGCTCACCACTCTCCATTCCCTTTTATACTCCCAGCAATGAAGTATGTGAGAAATACTGATGCAAGTTTCCCAGGGAGACACCAGGCAAAGAGGGATGGAGAGGTGCCTATACTGGCAAACACTCTTAGAAGTAAATGAACACACGTTCACAAAATCCCTTGCTCTCACACACCAAAGATCTTCCTTTCCTCTACATGTGAACTTTCAATGAGTCAAAGTCTTATTTTCTTTCTTATCCTGATTTTGCTCCTCCTGACACTCCTTTCCCCTCAATGCCTAAATTTTTTCTCAATCCTTTCTTTTCAGGACTCAGCTGGGCATAGTGTTACAGTGTAGGTCAGAGCAGCCGGGAGGGAGGGCTGGGCAAGGCAGCTGCAGGCACTCTGCCAGAGAAACCCTTCAACATCATGCACTTGTCAGATTAATTCTACACTGATTAACCTCCCCAGATTAATTCTAGACTAATTAATAATTTCTGGAAGGCAGTGGAGAGAATGCTTTTGTCTCCAAATGAGAGCAGTGACTACCAGGCTGATAGCCTGATTCCCTAAGCTAGCCCTAGGGAAAGATTAGATACGAGCATGCAGTACTCCTCTTATCCTTCTGGACCAGTGCTCTGGGGCCAGGCAAGATACTTGAGGATGCCTAATAGCATCTGTTCTTAGACCTTAGACCTTGGAAAGAGTTCTAGGTTAACCACCTCACAAGGGAAAGAAGTCCTCAGCACAGCAAAAAATTATTCCCTGCATTCAAGATTTACACTTCTGAAAAATCATTTTAGGCTAAGACAGCAGAAGGGAAACAGTCAAGAAACAAATAACCCCGCTTTCATAAAGCATTTATTTTTTTTATTTGAAAACATTATACAGGCATTACATTGCCACAGCCAGTCCATATAGGTGCATGCAAATATCAAAATGGAGAAAGGTTTATTCAGCTTCTCAATGCAGGATTTGGGGTTGGGATTTTGTTTGCCTGGTTTTGGTTTTGGTTCATACTTCCATCTGCGGTGTCAAGATTAGTGTGCTTTATTATGGCATTTAACAATAAAATCCTACCCATGGGGTAAAATTTATATTTGTAGCTAGCTTAGGAATACTAAATGGATTAAAAAAAAAAAAAAGGAAAGAAAACGATACTACACGCTTGTCAAAATGTTAATAGCACAAGTTAGCAATCTCTACACTATACATTGAAACTTCTTCTTATGACACAGTGGTGCAAAATTTTCAATTGCTTGGTCTATCGTTGTGTGTTTCAAAACTTTATAGCTGGAACAAAGACAAGTCTGTCTCCCAGTGAAGGTTTTCATCCGGTAGCAGAAAATGACATCAGTCTTGCTAAGGGCTGCCCAGGGCCAGCAGTACGAGAGAGTTTCGGTTTGTTCAGGCAAGGAGCTATGCAGAGCTAGAGACGTCCTACGCAACACGGAGAGTAGCTGCCGTTAGATAGCTGAGCCTTTGCTGGTGCGCACTGAGGGCTCCGACTGCAGAACACAAGCAGGTAGAAGGAGTGTTTTCCTTCACTAGACCTCAGTTTTTCAGTCAACACAGTCATTTGTAAAGCTATACTACTGTTTTCCTTCGAGGTCCATCCAGGACTAGCATACTGGGGCTAATCCGAGCATCCACCTTGTTTATCGGGAAACACAGCCAGTGAAGCAGCCCCTGTTTGCACATCAAACTCCTCCTGCACGAGTAGCACAGGGGATGGTGGCTGGTTGCAGAGTGCACACTGAAACATTCATAACTTATTCCTGTACAGCAGAGCCTGTTAGAATAGCCTGGTAAAATCGCTCCAGGTGGTACCTCTCAGCCACCCGTGGATCGCAACCCCTTGTAAGGAGAAACTCCCAGCCCCATGACCTGGCTGGGAGCTGCCTCCTGCCCAGCTGTTTTACAGAAGACTCTAACAAACATCAACAAGTTAGTGTCAGAAAAATGAGGAGGGGGAGGCCGAAGGACTACAAACATTTGGCTTAAAAATAAATACTAATAAGAAATTAATCAAAACAGTTATGCAAAAGGAAGGAACTGTAAACATGAAATAGACACGCACACAATCCTCAAGGTTCTCAGACCAACATGGGAACTAATGTTCAGAGAAAGGTATTTAATTGGTACAAAAGGTAGCAAAAAAGACTGAGATGTCAGGTGCCCAGCAGTGTGCCTCTGGGTACCTGAGGGAGCCATGACTGTAGTTAGACCCCCTTCTCCTGGGGAATGTACAAAATCTACCTTAAGTCAAGGCTCTCACAGGGCTTGACTCAAGGATCTTACCCTGAAGTCTCAGGTAATCTTTCTTGTGTGTTTTTTATTTTTTTGATTTAGACTTTCCTTAATATCCCCAGGATACAGACTGTTTTTCTGCAGGAATCCAGTGGGGTTTTTTTTGTTTTGTGTTTTTTTAATCCTCAACAGTTTAAGGAAAAATAGTTTGGAAACATGAGTGCTAAAAGAGATTAAAAAAACAGAAGTCAGGGGAAAAAATATCATACATTTGTTAGTTTAGTACCAAGGCATCTTAACCAAAGCTTTTGGGCCAGTTTTGGGCATGATTTGGCAATACTGCAGACCCTTCCCTCAGGTGCAGCAGGATCGTGGCAGACAGCCTAAACACAGTGGGAAAGAAATCACCTCTTCTCCACAGTGAGAATAAGATACAGCATAGTTCTGCTGTTCAAGAGCATTTTGGAATCTGCCACTTCATGTATATTACACATACACACAATTCTCTCAGTCTGCTTCGGGGAAGTTCCTTCTGTATTAAAGCAGAACAGGACTATAAAAAATGAATATTATCGCAGCAGAAATTCATCCTGCTTGGTTGAACTGTGTGACCTTTCTAATCTCCAGTGTATAGATTGATCTTTTTCTTCTTTTTAAAATAGAAATAGGTAAGCTGTATTTTTCAAACATGAAGGCCTACATTTTTGCTTGAAACAGTCTTTTTCAGCAGAATAACATTCAAATCAAATTCATCTTCTGTGCCCACAAGCAAAATATTCATCAGCCATGCTGTAAACTCCATTTTCAAATACAGTGAATGTATACACACTTTTACAGCACTATTATGTACTTCTTAAATTCCTTCTTTCTGAAGATCCTGAAGCATTTTAAAATAACTTGGTCCCATAGCACCCCTGTGAGGTAGGTAAAATGTCATTATTCCCGTATATACCGATTGGGAAACTCAGCCACACAGAAGGTAAGTCATGCCCAAGGATTCATGCAAAGATGTGGCAGATCAGTGAATAAAACCAAGTTCTCCTAGGTCCCTCACCTGTTGTTAGACACAGGAACACCTCTTCTTCCTTAATTTTAAATTAAAATAGATAAAGGATACTGAAATAAGGATTTCCTTGTATTGGGCTCTCAGAAGAGCAAACACACAGGCAAAGATGGATTTTTTCATGGTGGTGACTAAGATTTTCCCCCATTCTGATAAGGCTTGTGAGGCAGAAGTACAGTTGTATACAGAAGTGTGGAGCACACCCTCACTATTTTCACACATCCCCAGGAATGTAAGAAAACTGCTGAATTCTTCTGCTTCACAGTTAATGAAAAATAATTGGCTGCACCCTGCCAGTAAAATGAACACCGGCAGATGGTCCAGTCTTTCTGCTCGTGAATTCCTCACTTAATCTTCCTGATTTTTACAATTTGTGGGTTTTGGTGAAAAAACTGACACATTTCTCAATAGCTATTGTTAGAATAATGAACCACGGGAGACTAAGCAAACTGCAACAGCAGAAGGCGCCCTCGATGCACTGAGTATCTAAAATAAGTGCCCTGATCCACATGATATGTCATCTTTCCATGGAGAGGTACAATACTTAGGAAATTAGAAAATGCATTTTTCTTTCTACAGGTTAAAATTTAAAAAGTAAGAAATCTGTATTGAGTCACGACTACAGAGAAACTGACTCCCTGTCACCTGATGCAGAACCTCGGCCACTAGGAAATCTGCCATGGATCATAGAGAGGTCAATGCTTGAGTACTTCACTTCTGCAAATATAGAAAGGCTAAAATGCTCACCTTATACCTATTCCTAGAATAGAGACGGAAATTGTAAGTTGTCCCTTCTCTGCATTCATGGATCAGATTACCTAGAAAGGGCAACTAGACAGATAGCACAGATGAACTCATTGTATTTCCCTCACCAAATCCAAGGTGCTAGCAAAAATGTGTCAGGCTGTTGCTACCATGACTAACCCATCTGCTTTGTGCAAACAAACAAATTCTAGAGAGAAATTAACAGTGACTGCACAAAGTGTATTTGCTGTAAAAAGGTGTTTTTTCCACAACTGGTGTGGCTTAGGCATAATATCACCCTGTGTGTGTAAAACACCCTTCTGTGAATTTCTTTTTTGTAATTTCATCTTATACATTGAATACCATCCACAGGTAGTTTGACACTAACTGATTCATACACAGTAGTTTGTGTTGAAAACATGCCACTCATTTCGTAAACAAGGGACTGGCATCTCCTTGCAAGGAACACCCTGGAACAATTAATTTGTGTTTTTATGAGCTTTCCTTGTTTGCTACCTTGCAGCTCACCAGTGTAACTGCACCTGGTAAATACCTTTCTCTATGTACAATACAGAGATAATGGATATACGAGCTCCATTGTCAGTAGGTGATCAACAGCCGTGGGTTTAAGCAACTCTAACGTGGGGCTCCTCTTCTGTCTCCTGCCCCAGGCTGGTGTATGTCACCGAAGGCTCCATCTGGCCGGTGGCTGGCAGGTCTACAACAGGTCCAGAAGGGTTTCGAAACTGCTTGTACACCCGAGGATCCTGGGCTACGTAGGTGGATGTGGAGGAGTAGAGCATCAGCCCAACAAGGATAGTGAAGAATGACAACAAGTAAAGGCCTGAAAACTGAGCAGAAATAACAGTAGAGTCATTAGACACAGCGCCAATTACCCTGAGTTCATTAAGACCCACGGACAGGGGTAGTGACAGATCCTTGTTTTGGCATGCACTGCACAGAACAAACTCCCTATCATTTGGATGTTGAATTTTTATGGGAATGACTCTTTGAAAGTTGATTTACTCCCATCAATGTCCCTGTCCTCCATAACCAAGAGCTAATTGGTGCCTTCCCCTGGGCCAGGCATGTTAAGTATTGACCGCTGGGACTTGGGAAAGCTGAGTTTTGGTCACAGATCCAAAACTGATTTTTTTCCATGCTTTTTGATAAGCCAGCTACTCCTCCGAATCCATGTTTCTCCAGCTCCCGTGTGAGGTATCTTCATCTACAGTTGTCAGACAGGCAGCGGACAAATCTGAAGTTAGTTACAGCTAAACCACATGTTTGTGAAGCTAACATGCTATTGGAAATATAAAAATACAATTAATTAATAATTTCAATAACAGTTTAAAACATAAATATGTACATATATATACTTAAAGATATATTTTTTAAAAGGCACTTAAAAACTACCCCATCTGCAGCTTCTCTTGCTTGTGAACAGAAAGGAGGTGCTAGAAGATCCAGTGTGAGTTTGGACAGGATGAACTTCAGCTGTGAACCGTGCTCTGGGTCAACATCAAGAGGTTTGAAAGTACACAGGGAGGGCAGTTAACTGAAAGCTCAAGTACACATATTTTGGCACACAGCTTCACTAGATCAGAGGTCAGCCTGAATTTTTTGACATATACAGACTCATGTCTGAACTAAAAATACAACACAAAGAACATTTTTGGCAACCCGTTAGCCCTTGCAGATAAAGCTAAAGGCAAAGACAGGGTTTCAAAAGCACAGACCATTGGGTACTAGCTTTAGATACTGGGTTCTGGCTATTGGGGACACAAAAACGGCATTAAGCCCATATGACTTGTCTGCTGATCCTAGACTACAAGTTATTTCTTCATGCATGCTGTGTGTGGGAAACCATGAAGGACAAATTGCAAAGCCACCTTGTTGGTGATATAAATGATTTGTATTCAGTGGAACTTCCAGAAGTGCCTGTATTCTGCAGCTGTCAGGAGTCTGTACCTGAACACCATCAACTACCTGCAACCTGCTATTAGGTGCTCTGTGAGGTACTTCACAATTTTATGTAAAGGCATCTGCGAGTCTGTTTGTTAATCCTGACTGACTCTGCCTTGATGGATGCTCCATTTGTTTCCTCTGGATCACTTTAGCACAGCACAAAATGGACAGAATGGACTATATTATATTGGAAGTTTTTGAGCAGTTCTTCTTTTTATGCTTAAAGAAATTATCATTGTGGAGAAAACAAATTTTACTTAAGCTAAATTTCTAGTGATGTTAATTTGTTACTATTTCATAAACCTACAAAACCTGCATCCAACTTCCTGCCTGAGGAAGCATGTGGCCTTTTTACAGAATCCTCAGTATCTCTGAAAACTTTGGACATATAACCCATGGTGGTACATCTGTGTGTTTCCCACATCCAGTATGCATGTTTAACAGGGAAAATACCATAATGAGGGAAGTTTTTAAAGCATGTCAGAAAGATTAGAGGGTAGGAAGAGTTTTTCTTTTCATCAGCTTTTAATTGTTTTTTCCATGTATGTCACCAGGTCCTCATGCGTTGCCTGGCAGCACAATTTGATGAAACCACCCAGCTGTGCCACCAGTCACAGAGACAGTGACAAGCCTCACCCTGCATCTGATGAAGGATTTCTTCCATGTGACACTGCTCTGATAGGACTGCTTAAGCTTAGATTTCCCCCACGTGGCAATCAAACACAAGTTAATAATTTCAAAGCAACTTCTGGTTGATTTTTCTCCCTCCATTTTCTGTACAATTTTGTTCTTAGCACTTTCTTCCCCACTTTCACTTTGCATTTGACCTTGAGTATCACTTGGCAGCAGTGAAGTTGACTACGTTCAAGCAAATCTCAGGAGCCAAATGCATCTAGTTTCCCATCCCTGGTTTCCCACTGTCCCTCATTCCCACCTTATGCTTGAATTTCTCACCCTAGCCAGCCAATTGGCTTGGCCCACTGCATAGCCAGAGTGCCAGTCAGATTTGTGATTGCCTTGTGTCCTGCTGTGAGGAATCTGTGGGGCTTCCAGCAGCTAAATGTGCTCTTTTTTTGTTCTAGGAGCTGCCCAGACAAAATAAATTCATTTTTGCTTTAGTTCATGGCTCCAGCTCTACCATTTCCCCCTCCTCCTGGCCATACCTCTCATTCCTCTCTCAGGGGCTTCCTGCCAGTGGGCTTTTTAACTGATAATATTCTTTCCATGGTAGTGTCCTCCCTAGTGGCAGCTCTCCAGCCTGGGAGAAAGGGTTTAGGCATAGCTTGGGGAAATCTAAGCAAAGGTCTGTGAATCATTTGTCTTTGGTATCTGTGCACAGCTAATGCAAAGAGACCTGGACTATGACAATTCCTTCCTTTTTACCTTCCTTAGAACCAAGGTTCAGGCTGAATTTGTTTGTGCAGCAGCTCTCTGCAACACTGAAGTAGAAGGGTAGTTAGTGAGGTTAACACAGAAATACATACTGAAGCACGTGACAAATCCCTGGTTTTTGTCAATACCCTGTCAGACTGACCCAAACCCCTTTGAAATAAATGGGTATTTGCCTCCTATTAGAACAGCAGTGAATCCAGCAGTGCGACGGGAAGATGCGGACTTAGTTCCCCAAAAAGAAAATTTGTTGTTCACTGTACTATGTTACTCAGACTCCAGCTGAAATCCACAATTTATGGAAGATTTCCAGGCACACTCTACTGCTATGTAGGTCTTGGAGGTTTTTTTTATCTTGAGCTGCAAACCTCATCTACTGAGATTTGCTATTAATAGACAGGAAAAAGAAACACATTCAAAACCAGCAGAAAGAGCTATTCCTAAGGAATGAAGTGAGGGAAGATCACTTTTCATTGCTACTCTGCGGAACTGCAGTTCCAAACTGTAGGTTCTTCGGAAGTGTGTAATTCCTCTATCTGCCTAAAAAGCTACTTGAGAATGATACTGTGCTCATTTTACTGAATGATCTCTTTTTACAGATACATATTTCCTCTAAGAAAAAATATTTTTAAAATATCCAGATTTGTATGCCTCTCCAAATCCTTCTTCCCTCCATGCTAAGCAGGATAACTGTAAGTTGTTCAAAGAGTGACATGGTCAGAAACTGGTTAGCTCAGATTAGTGAATGAGTGTCACAGACCTTCAACAGACTGAAAATCAACTCATGTTTCTATACCATTAAACAGTTTTACTATGGATTTTGTATCTACATGTGTAGGTATCTATGTAAATAAACTTGCTTATCCATGAAGCTTATGGAGAGACCAGATGACTTTGTGGTGGGGTCAATGATCTAACACTCTTGAGTCCTTAGGTTTGATTTTCACGTTGTGAATTTCTTTTGCGAACCCCAATGATTTTAGATGATCCTCAGTTTCTTACCCATTTAAAAGAGATAATAACACTTGGCTACTGAATAAATATGAGTTTACAGAATAAAAATGGGGAACAGGGATACCACCCTCTGAGGAGAAGGCAGAGATCTCCTTTGCAGGGAAAGTGCCTTACTTACAACAACATTTCAGATTTCATCACTGACATGAAAAGCATCTGCCAAAGCTTTTTTGAGCAGTCAAATAAAATAGTTAAATCAGCCCTACAGATATCACCATGTCTGCTCTGCTCTGACATCTGGGTGTCTATAAATGCTTCCCCAATCAATACTGTTCAATATGGATCATACAATGATTCACAAATGTTAAAAAATTAAGAAAACACAAAAAAATGTCTTCTCTAGACATCATTTAGTACCCGTGGTGAAAATAGCCTACATTAAATTACCATTAACTTTCAGCATGTAAAAGGCTCATCTTTGGTGCCTGTCAATTTGAAGATAAACACAAAAAGCAAAACCTAGACAAATGCAACAATATAACATGCTTAGCAAGATTTGCTCAGTCTACCAAAACAAGCACTGATTCTGGTGAGTGGACATTTCTGGTATTTATCTGAGCTGTTCATTAGGAACCCAGTATTTGAATGGATCCACTCAGTCAGGCTCAGCAGATGAGCTTATGGAAGCTGGTGGCTTGGCTGCAGGAACAGGGGCCTCACTCCTCACTCCAATATGTGCAACTGCAGAACCCCACCGGGAAAACCACTGCAGCAGCAAGGTCCAGCTGCTCACAGCAAATATAAGGTGAAATCACTCTTTCTGTTATGCATGCACAAAATCTTTGACATTAAATAAGAACTCAAACACAGCTGCAGTGCTACATAGAAGTGTAGATGAAGTTTACAAAACAAAATTTAGCATATATATATAGTATTTTTGTTGCAAGTGAATCAAAATTACGAGTAAGTCAAGCATCACAAGGTTTCTAAAATAAAGAAGATGAGTATAAGGGCACCTGAAAATTTAGGATTTTTAAAAATCCAGAATGAACTATTAAACCTTTCAAAATTTACTCCCTACTAGTTTTTATCCTCTACTTTTTATTGTCTGCCCATGTGAAACCTGTCTTTCACATATCCTTAGATCACTATGGGTAAAACACTTCTACTATTTCCTCTTGAGACTCTTATGCTTTAAAGTAATCTGCTTGGAAAGGTGGGAGGAAAGGAAGCTTCTTGATGGGGAAACAAGAGTGCATCTGATTTCATTGTCTTGAACAATGATTAGACAGTAACAGAATAAGAAAGAAATAGAAAGAAAGACTGTTTAGAGGGTAGTAGATTCACACCCGGTTCTAGAGAGAGTGAGCCATTCTTCAGTACACAGGCCATGAATTTAGAAGGGAAAGCCCAAAAAAGGCATGGAAGGACCACATCTAAGGGAAGGCTGTGCTGACTGACTGACTCCTGCTGAGGGAATCAGCAGACAAGTAGTTCTGACTGTTACAGATGTCCCTGTCCATGTTACCACTGACACCAGGGCAAAAAAGTATCCTAAGTGACAAAATGAGACAGATGTGAATCTGCAGAAAAGCCCACACAGACAAAAGAATTCAACAATTTGCTAATTTGGGGTTTTCGCTCAGCCATTATGATAATTATCATGAACATTATTATAACAGCTATGAAAATGCAAATTCTGTTTTACTCAGTCCATTGAACTGGAAATAGTTGCAGGAGAAGACTATTTGAGCTGCAGCACTCCAGCATTCCATTTGTATTTCAAAACAGCAGCCACAGACTGAATCTCTTGGTAGGTAGTACGAACCCTAGCCCCTAGCCTATGGCAACCCAACTGTGCTTTTTAAGTCTTTCAAAAGGTTTTTTTGTTAAAGTACTAACTGAAAATTTATAATTGCCATGTTTCACATATTCAGTGATAAAGTATGAAATGGAATAACTACCTTTTTCTCTACCTCATCAGGCAGTTCTCCACATTTTGGCATAAATGGATAAAGAAATCAGGACCATTAGCTCGAGTTTTAAATCTCAGAGAAAAGTGACCTCCTCAGAATCACACTGATGAAGAGGGGGAAAAATGTACATATCAGGTGGAATTCATCTAGTTCCATATTTCTCCTGATACCATCCAGAAAACTCTCCAGAGAGGCAGTTCCCACCACCTTCTTCCTTCCCATCAGTGGGTCTGTGCAGTACAGTGAACTCTGCTTTCCAGACTAATTCAGTTTGTAGCATATGCTGCACAGCCCATCAAAGCTAAGGCCAATAGGTGTTCTTTCACCAACTTATGGCTTTTTCCTCTGGGTAATTTCACACATGAATACCTGAGCAGACTGAATGAAGGGAGTTGAAACCAAATTTCTCTCATTATCTTTTATATAGCAAACAGACATTTCCACTCTGTTTGATAAATTGATCGAGAGGCTGAGCTTCTTTCCACAATTTTCTATTTTTGTCTCCAATATAGCAAATGAAGCTCACCGTGACCAAGTGCAGAAGTTGCACTGTGGGATGCACACACTCTCCAGCCAGCATCAGTACCAGAAGGCTGAGGGCTCTGAGAGCTAGGAGTTCACACAGTGCTTTCACTTGCATGGCTGGATGCTACAGCCATATTACTTTATTAATAGTAGCAGGAGCCAGCATCACTGTGCTCTTTGATGACTGCCTTGGATCACACCCACGAAGATGTGACTGACTCTGTCTTAGATCAGCACTGTGACTTAAACTACTGCTGACTATTTTTGTCCCAGCCTACAAGGAAGATATCTCTTTAGGATTCAGGGCTTGATCTGCTCATCAACAGAAACTGAAGCATCCCCCAATAGTGAAACACCGTACTTTGTTACACCAAATGGCATCACACACCAGAAGGGCTGCTGTGAGTTTTCCAGACTGCATTGAAACAGATAAAACAAATTCACCTGAATCTTTATGTGTCCTGCCAGATCTCTCAGTTTTTAAGAGATCTCCAAAGGGACCCAAACCACTGAGATATGGTTTAGTGTGCATTCCCTGCTCACCAACTTCAGAAGCTGGAATACTTGAGCAGAAGTGTTGGTTCTCTTGCTGAGAAGGACACCAAGGTGTGCTGAATAGCTTCAGTAATGATGATAAATTCTGGGCAGCAAGTCTGTCCACTACCATAGGATTGAATTATCTTCCCACTTTAAAGACCTCCAGCTATTTCTTAGGCAAACCATGAGGATAAAGTCTTAAATGATGACTCCTATCTTGCCCTCTGAACACAGCTGGGATGAAACATGAAGTGTGTAGCCTGAGCAACAGTGAAAAACCTGACACTGCCCTCCTTGCCATTTGGTGAAAACAAAGAAGTCAAAGGAAGTTTTTCCTGTCATTTCATGCATGGCAGAAAGGCCATACTTCTCAATTCCTGATGCTTGCTTGCACCCTCAATATGACCTAACTCAGATGAAATGCTGTCCATTACTATGGCTTATGCTGAATTGCAAATGTTGCATAGAAACCCTGATGAGAAGATGACACATTTTCTGTATTTGCAAGCTGATTCTGCTCTACTGCTTGCTTGTTTTACTCCATGTAAGACATACTGATCAATGCTTTCTGTCATACAGCAGCACCCTCTCTTCCAGTTCTTGCATGATATTTACTGGTGGGCACAGTTCAATTGGTAAAACAGTAGTCAGTGGGAAATTCCTAAGCTTTCTTACCTTTTAGATGCTGAGGTTATCTACAAGGGAGAAAAATGAGGTGAGTTTACTGGAAAACTGTCACCACAAATTCTGTTAAAATTTGGGAAACTTAATAGATTTCCTGGAATTCATTGGTGGAATGAAACAAACTTATGGAGAAAACTGATAGCATTGGGAAAAATCTCTGAGCTTGACATAGGCAGCTGTAAGGCAAATACTGATTTTGCACAAAGCTGCACAATTTCATGCTTCTCAAATGTTATAATTAGAAAAAATTAATGATAGCCTGTCCTTTCTAAATACATGCCTGCTAGGGCAAAATGTTTGTGGGAAATGGCTTATCTTCCTTTCCTTTGTGCTGGGAGAGATGGGAGTGCTGCTTTCTCTTCTGTTTCCCTTTGTTGCCTCTGCCATAAGATGTAGAGAAAAAACGAGCCTGTGTTCAGTACCCCTGTGGTACCAGCAGTCTGTCTAATTAAAAAGTGCAAGGTAGAATGAGTCCTGCAATCTGTTTTAGTCTCATCTGTGTAGAAAAGAGATTTTTATGTGAAGTTAAAACACTTTTATTACATTGCTCTAATTTCCTGTGAGCATCCTTACTGTGGCGTAAGGGGGCTTCATTTCTTGTTATTTTATATCAATTACTTGGCAAGAAATTGGTAAAGGACATATCCTTTAGGATGTTCTTAATAGAAAAAGGAGGAGCACAAGAGAAAAGCTTATAAAATCAATTTCCCCTCCCCACTTTTACCTTTCAATATTCTTTGTTGGTTTGCCCTACCAGCTGCCAGCTGACATGTGTCTTTTTGGGTTTGTGTGCAAGTATTTAATATATTAGCAGCTGTCTGCTGTAATTGATTCGCTATTACTGTACATGAGGCTAATTGTGCTCAGTGTGTTCAGAACCAAGGTTACAATAACTGATTCATCTTGGATTCTTTTTCACATTTTTCTGCTGAATCTAACAATATATTCCTGTAGAAATTCCCTCCCAGATGGTGTCCTTTTCTCCTGGCAATACAAATGGGGAGCACTCCTACCCTGAGAAACAAGGACTATGCAGCTGCAGTTATCACCATGAGTGACCATGCCAGCTGTCTGGAGGGAGTGTGACATGGCTGTTTCACGTCAGGGTTCTCTGTAGTGTGACACATTTGCTGCTGGCAACGAGAGGCCAAACTTCAGGAGCTCCAAGAGCTCTCAGTTGAGTCGACTCCCAAGGCAGGCACATGAGGGAATCAGAATGGAGAGCGTGTCCTAAACTGTCGAATCCACCCCCCCATTATTGCTTACAATCAGATCGCATATTCCGTCTGGCAAATCCTTGTGCAAGCATTATTAGGGCTTTTTTTCACTTCCCACTAACCTATCTGAAATTGTTCTGGAACCTCCCTGCTATGATACCCAAAAAATCCCCCTAATTTCTACACATTCTCCGTTTCCGCCCATATGTTCTTGTATCATTAGATCAAATAATTCTCATTTTCTCCCTGTGAATTTACAGATTAATTCATATATGTTAAGGTTCCATAGTCCCTTCCAACCTGTCAAAGCTATGTTACATACAATAAAGGTTTTTTGGGGATCTGCATATTCAGTACATTGTTAGCAGACACATGGTTGCTCTGTCAAGGCTTTGCAGCAGATAAGAGAAACAACCCTGTTTGGTGCTCTTGAGCTGACAGAAAAAAAATCTATAGCTACAGCTAGCAAAGTGCTGTACCCGAGATGGTAAGTTGTCCTGTCCTATGGCATTAGCACTTCTCCATCAATACCAGAAATACCTAGACAGAATCATTTGGAAACAGCTTTGTCACAACCGTGCTCAAATTCTTCCCATCTGTTGCCACAGACACTGCCTCGCACTCTGTGCTTCACAGCATTTCTCACTGTCAGCCAGTTCTAGTTGCCTGATTATTCTAATTCGTCTTCCTACTGAGGGTGCCAAATCTATTACTACAGTCACTACACAAGACTGGTCTTCAGACCAACTCTTTGGGACCTCCATCAGTGAGTTCCTTCAAGCAAGCTATTTCTCTCTCAGTGCATTGCCTTGTCCTTTATACTCATTAGCCAGTTTCTCACCTGGCTTCCAATCTTTACACCACTAATCCTGTTCTTTATCTTAACTGATAATTTTCTGTGCTGCACTGTTCAATAGATCTACCATTTGACTTCTCTCTACAAAAATCTGTTAAATTATCAGACAGACATCAGATTTAGAATGGATTATCTGTCTTTTGTGAACCAGATTGCATTTCATCCAATTTTCCATCTATCTCCATGCCCCTAATTATGTCTACTTCCGATTTTATTGTCAACTCCATATCAAATGATTCCAACTGCCTATATTCATAAGCTTTGAAGCATTCAGATTATTGTGTTCTGTTTCCACTTCTGACGTAGTAATTTCCATTTTTATTAAAGATGGTGCATTGCCTTCGCACTTAACTCTCATCCTTACTGAATATGACAGAAGGTCCCAATTTTATTTTGGTGCCAAGAAAAAGGTTGTTTAGTTTTGGCCTCCACTGTCCTTGCATAGCAACACTATTTCTTCTCTTAATATACAAGAAGAACTTTTCACTGCTTTTTTCTTCATTGCCAAGCTTGGTTTATCTTGTACAGTAATTAGACTTCACTCCTTTTCTTTTTTACCTGCACAGTATTAGTTTTCTTTTGTGCTTCCTTGTTTTCTGTTTATTTCTAACAATCTTTTATACAGATGGTTTGTCCAGTTGCATCTGGAGCTCTCCCCTACAAATTGTCCTCTTGTCCTTAAGATATAAAATTCAGATCACTTTAAGTCAAAGCTATTAAAATCTCCTTCAGACCCATTATGAGCCTTCTTAGCCTTCTACCTTGCTAAACTTAACCCATGTAGGTGGTGGGAATAATTCCAGTAGTTTAGTCCAGCTAATGAAATTGCTTGTCAGCAGCGCTGATTGTCAAGCACCTATCCCATATCATGGGTTTGAAAGCTTCCAGTTTAGTGGGAAGGGGGAGTTTAGATAAAAAGAAGATATTTTTTGTAGATGTTCTAGAAACTAATGAAATACTCCACTGCTTAGATTGAAAACACGTAGAAGTGACATTTCCTAACTGATGGTTTTTTTTGCATGTCGATCCATTCCTCCATTTTGGTAGGAAGTAGAAGCTGATATGGATGCTTTAACCCTGTGTGTCTGTAGCATTCACTGATTTGGCTGGTAGGAGGCACAACTGGAATAAGCACTTCAATCCAGTCATACACCAAAACAGATTTTATGTATGTTCCTTCCCAGCAGCTCATAGAACATGGCATAATTTGTAAGCCAGACATAATTCTTTGCACACTTCCACCTTCTTTTCTGATTACTTATTGAAATAAAGATGAACTAAATTCCGTAACAAATCTCCAATTTTTTAATGAAATTATTGTATTTAACCCTTAGCATTTTCTTTCAAAGATGATTCTGTCTACATCTCTGAGGAACTTCTAGTCTTTATTTCCATATGCAAAGGTGAAAATAGCATCCAATTCAAAGAATCATAATATGAAAATCTTGTAGATTTTCAGTAACTGAAACTTGTTTTAGCTTTTGAATGCAACTGCTGCCTTGCTAATTCATGACTTTTTTTTTTTTTGGCTGTCTCCTCTGGGTTGCAAATTATTACTGAGATATATAACTCAACACATTCATTGTACTCCCTTGTCTTCACATGTATGCTTGTCTTGGGAAATGCTGGGGTTCTTATTTATGCTGATCTTTTCCCTAGCAAGTAATTATGAAACTTAGCCCCTTGGTCTTTGTTTTCATATTCATTGAACATCATTTAGAAAAAGTATGTTGTCAGTAAGATCCGTATCTTTAGACAGGATGATTTTATTATGTTTTTTCTGCCTGCACTTTTTCTTGTGATAAAGAAAAAGGTACTTATTTCCTACAATATTTTTTGCTCTCTGCAGTTTGCAATCCATTTTATGGTTCTTTGATATTATGCATTTTTTATGCTGTGATCCCCGATATTTCCTTTTTCAGTCCATATTCACCATCACCTTTAAAATCAATATGGTTTTGTTGAAGATTTATTATCCAAGAGTTAATTCCAATAACAGGAAGATTTCCCCTAATATGTTGAAACTCTCATACTGTGTAGGAATTAAAAGCTATTTATTTCCTTCAGATTGTAACAATTATACTTCACAATGTACTCTTGTGGTATATTTAAGAGATCTCTGAACAACTTTTTACTTATATTGGAACACAAAACTAATTCAAACAAGGCAATGTGAGATGGCTGTTACTTGTTTCCAAGGGCTCAAAGCCCATTGTTACAACACCTGGCTTTTTGTACACCTTCCAGTTAAAAATATCAAATGAATAACTCCAAATGAAAATGACTGACATGTGGAGGCTACATGCTAAACATAAGGATACCACTGCATATTCCAGTACCATGCTGTTGCCTCCCCTTGGCTGTTCTAGCCTTCACATGTCTGAAGTGTTGCTGAGCTTGAGTGCAGAGGTGGGAAGAGAAGGGACTTCTGGGATCACCTCTTCTGACTTGGACAGCAGTGACTTCAAATTACATGCAAACTGAAACAGCATCCTGAACTACCCCTCCTCCCCACCTACACACCATTTCCCTAATAATTTCTTCACTAGTCCCATAAATTTTACATTTTAACACTTGAGGTATGCAGGAAGATGTGACACTGAGACTGAAAGATGTGATTCAAAAGTTACCCACAACAAAAGGGGGGTGGTGGTGGTGTTTCTTCCTTTGGAGTATTCTGAGATCAAGATGAGCTTACTCAGCATTTCTGTTTTGATAATTAGGCCTTTCCAACAAAAATGCATTTTCCTAGAAAACTTCAAATCAGTTCTGTTGTGTGCAGTCTTCTAACATGAGACCAAAGGAAAAAAATTGCAAGCTAAAAGCACTGAAAACAAGCTAGAAAACTTGACATCTATGATGAGCTAGTGTCTGAAAAAATATATTTGAAATTGAAGCTTTTATCATAACTCCTGCAATACGAATGCCACGTCATTTACACCCTTCCTGATGGCTTCCAAAGAGTGAGTATCCACGTTTCACTATTCATGCTTTGCAACTAATGAATCTATTGCAAGATAGCACTGTGAAAGGAAGACATCCTTTTAGAAATGAAGCATTTTGAAAAACCTGCCATATCTGTGCTGTGTTGTTAAAAATTTATCAGGCTGTGCAACATCTTGGTGGGAGGCATTTAGTTTTCCAGCTTCTACTCTTTTCTGTCATTTTACTTCATAGCTTTTTTATTGTATGCCATCCTGCACCACCACAAAAACGATGAGTGGATGGGGCCCTTTCTGTCACAGTAATTCAAGTGTGATCTAAGACACACCTAACTCCTTTCCACCTCAAGGCAGCTTTTAAAATACAGACACCTAACTATTTTCTAATTGACAATAATTTGGAGGAGGAACTTCAAATAGCTAACTAATGAAATAAATAAATTTAAAGAAATGTGAAAAAGAAGATTTTGAGATGCTGCTTCGATGAAAGGCATGTAGACAGTACAGCTTCATGGGAGCAGACTTGTTGAGAGGGAGTCCCACTGTAAGAAATTTAGTACTTTGGAAAAGGAAAGGAAACATGAATTTAGGTTTTTGCACATTACCAAAGACATAAAGAATTAACCAGTAATATCCTCATTATTATCAAAGGCTTAGAAGTATTCACAAGGATAAAAGCCCTGTGCAATTAAATTCCATTCAAACAGAAAATTTATGGGTCAAGCAGCTTGCATACCCAATTTCATCAGGAAAGTACCTTAAAGTATATGACTGAGGAAGTAATAGTGTAAAAAAGCCAGTATTTTAGCCTGCACTGCCTGTTCCACTAGAAATAATGATGCACCACTGACAGCACCACTGACAACACCGCTGTCAAAGTTTAAAATAGGTAGGTGTTAGTTCCCTAACAAGTACAAGCAAAGAATAGGATCTTACTGACTTCAGCTTATGCTTTCAGGGAAGTTTAAAAAAAAAGGTGAGAACATAAACTGAAGTATTTTCTTAGTTAGATCAGAGGTTTGGGAAAAATCTCTCAGATGTTTATGGATGTCTGCGAAATAAAAATCAAAGTAATAAACAAACAATCCTCCCCCAAACCAAACCAACTTTATTTAACTCCTGCAATCAAACCACAGACTTTGTACCCATCCTGCTTCAACAAAATTCAGGACTGCCTGAAGCATATAGAGTCACAATAAGGTTTCATCTGTATAGTCATGAAACTGAATTTTTTTGAAGATTATTCCTTGAGTGGCAGGCTTTCCTAATTTAGGAAAATGAACTGAAGTGCACCAAAGACAGCAGGAAATCTCACACTGGCTTCAGCATATATTTCTAGAAAGGGTCACATTTTCACTACAGTGAAGACTATGTAAATTCCAAATTCACGGGCATTGCTTAGGATCCGTGCTGGCAAAAAAGAACCTGGAACCCCCTTCCCCCAGACTGCACCCTCTCTTCTCCATTTGGTTAAACCCCAGTCTCCTGCATGGCTTATTTCTTGATGTAATGGGAAGGCTGTTATCTGCTCCCTTCCATTGGAGGGATGCTGTTAGAATTAGCATTGAAAAGTAATTTTTAGAAACATTAGTGAGTATCAGCAAATGAGGTTTCACCTAGCATAATTTCACATTTCTGGTTCTGAAAGGTTTTGAGTATCATGTTTATCTGTGCATCCAAGTCCTTTGCACAGATACTCTCTGAGATTCTAAATCAAGATGCATGGCTTCCCTGATTTATTATGATATACATGCATTTTCTTCATTAGGGAATTGTTACTATATCCAGAAACTCTGGTTTTTTATATCTGCATCTTGGATAAAGTAATGAATGAATTTGCCAATGCATAATATAATTGATTGTGCTTGGCTTGCTAGGTAATGATATAATATAGTGTGACTCAACCTGCTGGTCCAGGACACAATCAGTATTCATGCCCTAGCTGCTGGAAAATATAAAATAAACTGCTTAGATTATTTAGGGAGAACCCAATTTGCTTAGAATGAGTACAGACCACACAGAGCTTGCAAAGGAAAAGTAATAAGTCTAAAGTTCACATAACAAAAAAACTAAGGCTGAGACTGAAATGTGGAAAAGAATGAATGCCCCCATGTTTACACAAAAGTTCTAACCCTGTGCACCCAGAGAGGCAGCCCTGAATTTTTTAGCACCACTGGTGTCCACGTATCCATAACAAAGAATGGCCAAGGACAGTCCTGTTACTTGTGCTAAAGAAGAAGGTAAAATGAGAGCAGACAGCTAGGAAAGTTTTGAACATAAAAACTGTATAATACACGTCAATATGGTGAGAATTAAAAAAGTATTGAAGATATGGTGTTGTATACTTAAATGTTATGGCAGTGGTGGATATTGAGCTACCAAAGAGGACAGACACATTTCTCCATCTGCTAGAATATTTGGAATCAATTATTGATTACAGAAGAACTAGAAAGACAGCTTTTATTTGGGGGATGCAAGAAATTTTAAGAATGATGCATTACAATCTAGTAATCTATCTCCAATTGAAAGCTATATATTATTACATTTTAATGCAATAAAATCTTGAACAATTAACATCTTGAATTACATGTATATCTCCAGAGTTGTGTCAGGTTAACAAGCTGAATTTCTGGCTTCCATGGGCCTGGGAAGTGTTCAATGTGCTAGGAAGATGCCTGCATGTGGGGTAAGACTAGAGATGCAGCAGTTTATCAACTCACTCATGTCCTGTATGTAATTATGTTGCAAGGCTGTATTATACAAAAATGAAATGCTAATGAATCAAAATACTTCAAAGGCAATCTTCTCTTTAGTTTGGTTTCAAAAGCTCTAAAGCCCAGTTAAAGTTGTTTCCTGCATTGTCCATGGATTTTCATAGATTTACTGCTATGGGTGCAATAAACCTGTCTGGTGATAAAAGTAGCAGCACAGGGAAAAATCATAACTGTTTCTTGAAAGCCTCATAAAATGATATTCTGCAAGGGACACTAAACCACTCAGTTGATCCTACTTCAGCATAAACCCATTTGCTTCCCAGTGAAGTGGGGCTGTGCCCATTGGCCAGTGCAGCAAAAAGCAGAAGAAGCTGCACGAGATGTACAGCTGGGCTAGGAATGAAACAGCTCTTTAAAAGCTAGGAAGCAAGCAAGTGTACACAGTCCTAGGAGGGGAATTAATTCAGATCACTTAATGCTAACATATTAGACTTCATTATTGAGTGCAAGTTACACATTTCACAGTTCTGCTTCCTCAGATAAAATGCTACCTGATAGCAAGCCAGAAAGGAAAGGAGGAGGTCATCTAAGGATAAAAACATGGTAAGTAAAGAGGAAACCAAATAACTAAGTGGACTTTTAAATCTAGATCTTCGCACATAGCCTCTCTCTTCAAATTTTGTCTGCAATGTAAGTTTGAAGGGTGTGAAAGGAGACACTGACAGCTTGAGAAGTTGATGCTACATTTCAGGTAAAGGTCCTTTCACAAAGCCCTGATAAAGATCTTCTCTTTATCAACATTTCAGCTGGGAAAAACAAAGGAGAGACACGTGAGTTGTATGGATTGCAGGATGAGTACAAATCACAAAGGAAATGATGAAAAATGTCAATTCAGGCTTGCTATCTATGGGGTAACTGGCTTTCTAGAGAAGCAGAGACAAAAGCATTGCACCAGGTGCTGGAGGGACCAGGACCTCAAGCTGAAGGGGCTGTCTCAAGGAGGATGAAATCCAACCAGATGAGGTGCAGAGAAGGGCTTGCTCTGATCAGTGAAGTAGGGACTGAGACAAAATATGATTCCTCTCTACTGATGTACCAATGGAATAAATGCCATGGAGACAAGCATTCTTCCTGTTCATGGATACTCTTGGTAGGAAGATGAATGGACCAAAACCAGGCACAAGTAAATTTATGCTGGAAATAAGGAGGTTTGTAACTATTGGAGAAGTAATGTTCTGAAAGTCTGCCAAGGACAGCAGTGGGGGCAAAAAACCTAAATAGGTTTAAGTAACAGTCTGATAAGAGTTTATGAGAGTGACAGCATGATATATACATTAACCATAGGAGAATGAGATTTTCGGTTTTCTAACAAGAAGAGCAAGGGGCAGAGGGGACCATCAGTTACTTCAGATGTGGAACTCAACCAGTTTATCAGGACACATGCTGAGATGGATGCTTTCAACCAAAAAACATTTCAGTTCTGAGCCTTCTACTCTGGAGCACTTTTTCCATACAGGTCTTAAAGGGAGACCAAGATGCCACTATGGATGAGAGCTGACATGCACTTACTGCAGAAAGATGGGCGTCAGTAAAGCTGAAAATTCTGCCTTCCTGGCTCTGCTAATGTATCCATCAACTAGACACAGGGAAGAAATCAAACTTTTTATGTGCCTTTTGCCATTCAAGTGCCTGAACTTTAAAGCTTGCAAAATTGCCTTTTTTGTTATGTTTGAGCAATGCTAAGCACAGAGCTGTCCAACCTCTGCTGCCTTTTGAGTCTCTCCCTCTATCAGAGTTTGATTTTGCTAGTACCACTGTTTTCAGAATCACATTTGCCTTTTACATTGTAATTTAGTAATTTTTCTTAGAAACAGTGGACTAACACCACTAAATATATTTGTCTATGGATACCAAATAATATTGCTAGCAACAGATAACAGTTTTCAGCTTATACCTAATGTCAAACACTTTGGGTTTGAAGCATGAGGCAGAAAGAAGGAGAAACAATATCACCATGAGACAGAGCTGCAAAGCAGCAGACAATCCCCACATTTTGTTTTCAGTCAAATTTTTGTTTCTATTCTTGCTTCTCTTCTGCCTTCAAAATTCTCAAAGCCAAAAAACCAAAATAAAAGACAATAGTGACAAACAATTTTGTGTTGGACTCTGAAGCTTTGAATTTTCACTGTCTCATTCAGATTCATTCAGGTACTAGTACTATCACAAAATCTGATTTGAGTTGATTAGACACTCAGAATTTTAAGCCTTCTTTTGCCTAACACTTCTAACACAATTTTAGCTATCAAGTAACCTCCCTCCTATGAATAAATGATGATACAAAGCAATTGCTTCCAGCACCACAATGTTATTTTCACAGGATGGACACTGTGGGGGGGTACTTGTGAATAATGAAGTGCCATTCCTTGTAACTGGAGGTCAAATGTGGTTCTGTACATGGTGTTTTAAGTATTAGAGGACCTGGGAGATCAAAGTTTGACTTCAACACAAATATGCTGCATATTTTGGCATTTACAATAAGAGGCAAGCCACTGGTATGGCCAACAGAAAGGTGTAATATATGGACAATTTAGTTATAAATTCAGAATCAGTATGAATGAAACAACCTTATTCCGAGGCAAAAAAAATCTATGGGAATTTTGGGAGAGTCCTTCCCTTCATGCTGCCACCTTAGGTCTGTTCACAGCAGTTGAAAGCTACCTTTGATAAGTAAGATGAAATTATTGATGCAGTGGCTGATGCCTTGATAAGTAAGATGAAAATAATGATGCAGTGCAGCCACTGCATCATCAGCCACTGAATCATAGCAGGTACTCAGATCTTAAAACTTATAACAAAAAGACCAAATGAGCTCTCTTTAAAAACTCAGAATTGTAAAATAAAATTGGTTTTAGTGTAGGAAGCCTGAAGTAAAAAAATCAACTTGCACTTTTACTGTTTAGATCTAGCAAAGCTTGGAGGCTTCTTTTGTTTCCTTGTTCTGCATTGATGTTTCTTCAGGCATACTGCTATTCCCCAAATACATCTCTCATTTCCACATACCTTGTAGTGGAAGAGGAATAATCCACAGAAGAGGCTGTACAGGTCAGCTGTGAGTAGGGAGAGGTTGACTGCAGTAGCACTGGTTTTCTTTATGACCACTGGCATAAAGCTGTAGAGGCCAAACATACAGGCACTAAAGCCGACGTACAGCAAACCTGCAGAAAAGAAACAAGAAGCAAAGTGACCTTCCACAGCCTGCAGAAATTACTTTGTGAGGAGGGTTGTGTTTTAGGAGAAGAAAGAATAATGCTTTGTCAAAGAAACATTCCAATTAATAATATACACATATACAGAGAGTGGAAACCAACAGTGGAAATGATGTCCTTTGGGATCTCCATAACAGCAGAGTTGTTTCAAATTGATGTCTTATACTTCCAGTGACTACTTCATGTCCAACACGAATTTGGACATAATCATGCATTTGGACATATCAAATCTAGTCTCTTAAGGAGCTGAATGTCACCAACATCAAGTGAGTTCATTTGAGTTGCATGGAGCACACAGTATTTTCTGCAAATGGACTCAAAAAATGAATGCAAAATTATTTGCAGAGGCGTTAATGAGCAAATGGATGAATGCATGAGGACAGCACTCAAGTGTCAGAGGTCCTAGTCCTACTTTGCCACCAAAACTGACAAATCACTTCATAGTTTTGAACCTCTGTTCCTCTACTCCTTTTTGTCTGCCTTCCTTAATAAAGCTTTTGTGAGCTGAAACTCTTTCCTGTCACATGTTTACAGATTGCCTCACACAAATTAGATTGTTAGACACTAATATAATAAAAATACATTACAGTAAAAATCTAAATTAATTTAAAAACCTAAATAACTTACCGGGAAAGAATTCATTGCTTGAGTTATTACTTGATAAATCCCAAGGCAAATTAATCAATATGAAGTTAAAAAACCAGCAAACATTTTACTCATCTGCTCTCATGCAAATGATATTTCTTAGGCTGCCGTATGCTACAGAATTCCCAGTTGGTATGTGCATGAGCCTAAATTTAGACTGATGCCAGCCCTTCAGAACATGTTGTTATTGACTAAAAGTTGTAGAAAATCGGATTGCCAAAGTCCTGAAAGGGACTAGAAAGGATAAAAAAAAAAAAAAGCCATATAATGGCCATGTATCAGCATATGGGTCCATCTAGTTAAAAATTCTTTAGAAAAGCTATCTAAAGGACAAAATCAGCTGTGACAGATAGAATCCTTTAGAAGCGTATGAACTGAAGTGTACATTCAACTGAAACAAATGCAGCAGACACAAACTATCAGTGTCCATACATGTTATGGCATGATAAGGAATTTGAGTTTATATTCAGAATATGGACCATCACGGTAAAAAAGTGATTTTACCTATAGGTAGCAAATTCATAAGGCATGCATTTTAAACTGGTAACAGAATTAAGTTCTGGGCAGTGCTTGAAAGGTGCTTTAGTCAAACTCTGCAACTCTTCTGTAGCAGGCAAATGATTGCACCACATGGGGTGTAGTTTTGGTCAATGGGAAATTGTTTGCATACAGGAGCATTAAGCCAGCTTTTCTTTCAGGCTTAAGAAGAACAGGTCAGGCACTAAAGCCATTCTGGATCAGAAGTCAGCATTGTCAAAGTACACTCTGCAAATCACCAGCTGGTCCACCAAGCCTCCTGTTGTCTGGATTTAACACAGCTTTGCTGGTTTATGTACTCAACTTATGGTATAATTTTATGGTACTGCCTCGGTGTTCACATCATTTGACAGACAACTACATGGACTTCACAGGCTGCTTTTCCAAAGGGCATTTCAGTTCCAGTGGAAAATTGCTTAAACTGTAGCTGTCTTAGCAGAGGTGAATATAAAGTGGCATTTAATTTACAGCTTAAAAATACATGTAAAATCCACCAGCTGGGTGGCATTTAGTGGTGATAATAAAAACTGAAATTAACATCATATGATTTTCAGATATTGCTTCTTAGAGGGCCGGTTCTGAGACTAAAAATATGTTTTAAGCCAGCAGCTTGAAGCCTCAGCCTCCTCAGGGTACCCATGCAGTGCAAATAGCAGCCTTGGGAATTGCCACTAGTGCTGCAGTCCCAGCAGACTCCAGAACCTCTCTGGGCAATTTGTTCTGCTGCCTGCCTGTCCTCAGTGTGAAGAAGATTTTCCTTTTATCCAGTCTCAATCTGTCATTTGAGCTTCTGCCTGTTGTCTCTCATCCTCCTGTGAAGACCTCAGCTCTGTCCTTTTGATAACTTCCTTGTAGGTAACTTCTTTTCCACAGGCTGAACGAGCCCCAGTCCCTCAGTATTTCTCCATTTCTCTTTAGACTTGCTGTCTTCACACAAATGGGCAGGATCTGTCCCTAGGGACCATTCTAAAATAGCCTAAATAAAGTACCACTAAGACCAACCTGACTTGAGAACTGCTGGTCTTGTTCCTGAGCATGCTGGTTGAATGTCGCATGGTGCAATGATGCACAAATGTTGCATTTGTGCTTTTACTCCAAAAGCAAATGTTTAATTGGCACGAAATGGAATCAGTTATGATCTTTCATACTATCTTGGAACCAAGACCATTCAGAAATATTCAAACCCCCAGCAACAAAGGGAACTTCCTTGGAGCTTCAAACGGGCTTTTCTGTTAAATAAAACTGATGTGAATTTATTTTTTACTATTTCATCTATTGCTATAAAACACATCATGGTCTCATATGAAATCACTCAGTCAAAAATATTTAATCATCCTCCTTTCAGTCTGGTTGTCAGCAAGAATTAATACTTAAAACCTCAAGGATTCAAACAGAGCTACATTGATTCACACTAAGTGTGAAGATGATGATATGTATCAGGGCAATTTCCAAAATTAACACCAGGAGGGCCACAGCCTGTTTTAAACATGATAGACATAACAGATTGGCTTTAGATCTTTATATTTAAAAACCATTTGCATCAGTTAAAAGGTAGCTCATCCAATCTTAAAAGCACAATTATGGCAGATGGCAATGGGCCACCTTGAGTTATTTATTAGGTTGCCTGCTATGACTTTATCACCACAATTTGGATGGCTGATGATTTAACTCTGCTGGACTGCAGGTTTGAGTCTGTCGCAGTGGATAACTACTCTGGACAAGGCTGTGAACTCCCTGACACAGATTTGTCAATCCCTTCTTGACAATCTTGTATCACTGCCAATGCAATGAAAAGTACACCAGGTGCACTGAAAGACACGGGGAAAGTACAGAACTGTCACCATTTAATCTATGTTCAACTACACCACATTTCCAATTATTGCTATAAGAAAACAAGTACATCTCTATGATGCTTTTGCTAAGATGATCTCAGCCTTGTGAAGCATAAGGACTCTTCAGAATTAGTAATCAACTTTCAATGACATTTTAGCGGCATTACAGATGAAGTAAGACCTTACTTTAATAGCACATTTCACTGATACTGAGTTAGAACAGAACTCTCACAGAAGTATATACGACACTTACATGGATAGTAGATTAATTCACTACGACCACTGCTAGTTCCATCAGTACCAGATTAATTATGTCCCTAAGCTCCTTCTCATGAAATATAAACAAACACGGATGCAATTATGCTAATTATCTCAGATTAAAGAAGGCCAATACACTTATAGTACACAGTTGAGAGTGTTTCTCCATGGATACTTTAAATTGATTTGTCACTTAGTTTTTCAGCTCAACCATCAAATTTCCAAGATTTCTAGCTGCAATGTTTTGTGAAAAATGTGCTGTATTTATCAAGGTTTAGGACGATGAAAGGAAATTGCGAATTAAGTTTAAAGAAACCAGCTGTATTCCATAATTTGTATCCCCTCCCCTCAGGGATTGCCCACATAATCAGTTGGTTTTGCACACTTCTGAGTTTCATTTTGATGTTCAGTCTGAAACTAGGTAAAGACCGATTGTCAATGGACTGCCAAAGCTTGAATCCTCTGCAATCAATCAGATCTATGCTACTAGTATTCTTTTATTTCTTCTATTGTCATAAATAGCGAAAGAGTGATTACAGGGACTCCCCATAATATCGATTTGCTTTTAAAACAAATAATTCATTGGATGAATTAGAAGGGAGACATAAACTCAGCTTCCAAACCGAAACAGGAAAATGCAATCCCTGCTTGGCAGAACACCATAACAGCTTCACTGGGCACGATGCTCCCAAAGCTTGTCTAAAGGACACATCTGCTATATTCTACCAGGACTATTTGGAAAGCAATTAAACACTTCCATACAGAAATGCTCCCCCTGGAAGTGAGTTTATGAGGCTATAATATGCACTGCAAGTACTTTTTTAGGTTTTTTTGTTAGGTTCCATTTTCTTTCTTTGGCTTTTGTTGAAAAGGTTTGGCTCTTAATGACTACCTCATTTATTGTCCCATGTTGCACTGAATCTTAGAATTGGAACCCCATTATTGTTTTACTTCATGGCTGTCTGAATGATTACCTTACAGCATTCGTAAGCTTAACCTAATGGTGCAAGGAGGGCATAACACGGTGATGGAGGACAGACCATTTAAGAACAGTTATGAGGCATGTGGCTCAACCCTTGGCAGTAAACAGTAAAAAAGTCACAAACATTGGCTCCCCGGAAATTCTGTGGCCGCCTCCCCAAACACCGGTTGTCTCCATGCCTCCTTCAGCAACTATCTTCAAAGAGGTAAAGTGTGTTCTTACCTATTTGCCAATCCCAGGGGACTTTCAACAGCTCTTTGTGTTCCATGATTGCACTAGAAGAGAAGAGAAGGCAGAATTTGATGGAGGAGAACAGAAGTAAAATTACTTCCACTCATTCAATTCAAATGCTGGACAAAACAACATAAATAACTTTATAACAAAAAATCCCTGTAGGAACCAAATGCAATCAGTTTGCTAACCCACTCTGGCATTATCCCTGTGCCTGTGTATTTGAAAGATCTTCAGGGCAGTAATCAGATGTGATAGCATACAATTTGCCCTGGTTTATTTCCAGCTTTATATATACACCTGCTCTACATGACCATTCCCCTAAATGCTCAATCCCCTTGTACTCTTCTGACTTAATATTCTGAAAGCTTTTGAATGTTAATTATTAATAATGTATCTATCTGAGTTATTCACACTTCAGAGTAGCTCTGCAGTGTAAAATAAATAGATATCACAGACTGGCTTTGAGAAGCATACTGTGATTTGTTACACACTGAGAGAAACCAAATAGTCCCAGCAGTGAAAGTCAGGATAATAAACAAAGGATGGGCAAACCTGCAAAAGTCCACTTTCAGTATCTTGTAAATCTTGCATTGTACATTAATATCAAAATCACAGATCCATAAAATTCTAAGGTGGCAACAAGTCAGCTCTACCCAATCCAGGCAAACAGACCCTTGGAGATAAGGTATCTCCCAAGCTCGGTCTTCACTCAGGTAACTGCTTTCTCTATCTGTGTGATTTCCAGATAAATCCTGCTGTGCAGAACTCTGCAGGCTGGTCTGAGCCCTATTTTAAACAAGTATAAAACATGGAATTATACAGATTGAAAAACAAATTACCTAGTACAAAAGGTGGCATGTGGAAGACCAAGTCTAATAATAAAACTACAGGAGCTCAGCACCTTCCAGATTAATCTAGTCTAAAGAGTTGCATGCTGGAAATTCTAATTTGCTTGCTGCTGATGTGTGGCAAATCGAATACTGTGTACAGAATAATAAGACTATTTTGTCTGCAAAATAACTAAATTACAGATGTCTTTGCATGCATAAGGCATATGTCTCTTTTATCAGCAATTCCTGAAGAATATAATGAAAACAAACTGCAAAGTCTCTTGGTCTGGCAAAAAAAAATTCACATAACTTAAACATAGGAACATTGCTTTCATATTGTTGCTTGGCCAATACAAAAGAAGTATAAAACAATATGCTATGGCTTGTGATTCCTTATGATCTGTAAAACAAAGAGGAGTGAGAGAAACTTTGCCGGAAGTGGCCATTTAGTGATGCAAGAGGCACTGAAGAATTGGAATCACAAGGACTTTGAAAGGTTGCAGTAGTTGGAGGAGGTCCCTGATGACTGAAAAGAGAGAAATGCAACATTCAGTTTAACACAGAACAAAAAGTATAGCCTGGCCAGCCTTATGCTAACCTTCAGGAAGATTATGGAGCAAATCTTCCCAGAAGCCATTCACAGGAAATGAAGATGATGCCACTGGGAACAGCCAGCACAGACTTCTCAAGAGCAAACTTGACCCAACTGACTGCCTTGAGGTGAGGTGACTGGATCAGTAAATAAAGGAGAAGGAATGGATGAGAGGATGTGGTATAACCTACTGTAACTTTAGCAAGGTTTCCAACATAATTTCCTTAAAGATCTTTAAAGACTGAAGAGGTATGGACTAGATGGGTGGCCTATCTACAAGGTCGTCCAAAGAAAAGGGCGAGAAGAAACCTCATGAAGTTCAAGAAAAGCAAATATTAACTCCTGCACCTGGGGTGCAGTGACACTATGAAAAAGTACAGGCTGGGAGCTGACTGGATAGAAAGTTGTTTTCTGGTAATAAACCTTAGGTTCCTGATGGACATCAACCCGAATTCAAGTCAGCAATGTGTCCCTGGAGCAGAGTAGGCCAACAGCATCCTGAGCTGTGTTAGTAAAAGTCTGGCCAGCAAGCTGAAGGATGTGATTTGTGAGACAGCAGCCAGAGTACTGCATCCAATTTTGGGCTGTCCAGAACAAGACAGACATTAACAAATTGAAGGGAGTACAGCGGAATTCTATCACAATGGTCAGGCAGGTTGAGCACAGAATGTAAGAGAAGATGCTGAAACAGCAGGGTTTGCTTAGTGTGAAGAAGAGAAGGCTAAGCTGGGGGAAAGGAGGACACGACAATAAATTTTCCATCTTAACTACATGATGTGCAGTTACAGACAATATAGCCATACTTTTCTTGGAGGTGCACAACAGAAGGATGAATGACAACGGACACAAGTTGCAATGTGGAAAGCTGATTAAATATCAGGGGGAAAAAATTAGCCAAACACCGGAACAGGTTGCCTATCATGACTGGCAGTTCTATTCTTGGAGATACCAAGAAATTAACGGAACAAGTTCCTAAGCAACTCGTTGTAACTTTGGAGTTAGCTTTGAGTAGGAGCTTGAATCAGATGACCTTCAGGGGGCCATTACAAAGTGGGCCACATTATGATTATGTGATTCCATCAGATAACCTTAGCTCCATTTGCTGGGTAGTTGTGACATCCCCAACTCTTGTAAACTAATCTTCTTCCTCCCTGCTTTAATCACATTCAAAATACTAAGCTTCTCTTTCCACCATGTCTGGATAATCAGCCAACTCACTAATTCACTGTTTCCCCTGACACCTTAGCTCTTCCTTTGCTGCACAACAGGCATCATATATGTTTATTTATGTTACAGTCTGACTCCTTCAGTTTAGAGGAGCTAAAGGTCCTATATTGCACCAAAGTGGCCAGTAGTGTTTCAAAGAAAGAGCTCTTTGAAATAAGTGATATATTTAGTTAGATTAAATCTCTGTGAACACTTAACTGTGTGACTTCTGCTATTCATTACAGGTAAAGGTAAGAAAAAGGCACAGGTATGAACTAAGTGTGGTTGGGTCTCCGGAAGGTGCCCAAAAAGCACTATCAGCAAAAAGCTGCAGAGGCTGGTGGATAAAAACCTGTTGGAGAGAACTTTTGGGACAAAGGTTGAATAGAAAAACCTTAGGGCTTTCAGCAAAGAATTGGTTTCTTACAGTTTCCTTCCACTTGTGTCTTCTTTATACAAAGATGCCTTGTTCCAAAACCAGCTTCTCACCAGTAAAACGGCTCACAGACCCTGAATTGTGACTAACTGCTTGGATCACAAGGGAGTAATAGCACAACGATTAAATTCTGGAATACTAGACATTTACATGACAGTTTACACACACAGAGCAAGACAAGGGCATTGCTTTGATGTCCTCAGAATCAGTATCTACTTAATCACAAACACATAAAAAAAAAAGCTTTAGCCAAAGATACTAGGCATGTTTACATGCTCTTAAATTCCCTCTTTTTGAAAAGGGAACTGCTTGTATGGCATCTAATTAATACAAATAATTTTAAGACCCTTGTTCAGATCCCAAATAAATAGATTAAGCTTTCTAGCTAAAGAAATAGAACTATTGAAGTAGGAATTGATGGGCTGCGTTTTTTTGATCAGTCTTTGTTCTTAAAAGCAGAGTAGCTCAGATCTGTAGAGAAGCAACTTGTTTTGGACTAATAATCAAAAATCATTCTGCATTATAAGCACGGGTGACAGACTTGCACAAAATGCAGCAATCTTGCATGGCTACTTTTACATCAGTCACAGTACTACAACACTGGAAGCCACCTTCCAACTATTAGGCTTGCAGCTGAGATGCTCATTAGGTACATGTGGATATAGACCAGACCCATAGATCCTGAAATCCATGCAACAATCTCCCCAGTACTAAATATCTTTGAATTGAAAAGGCCATTTTCTTAAAGGCTTTTTCATTATTTCTGCCATATCATAATGTAGTTACACAGAACAAGCGAATCAGTAAAATACCTTCTGACTGGATGTGTCTTCTACCTGTTTAGAAATCAAAGCAACTTTTTAAAACTATAAAACAGAACCAGAGGAAGCTGTAGATTTTGTTATTCATAGATTAGACTAACACATGAAGTATCCACTTGTCTTCAGCACCAAGATGATAGGACGTGTCTTCTCCCTCTTCATGTGACTACTCAAAGACACTGGTCCTTGAATTAGAGTACTTCAGTAAAAATTTATGTTATTATTCAAATCACCAATTTGAAATATGAAAACTAACAAAAATTCCAAGATTAGAAGACACCTGGTCCACAGGAAAGGGCTAATTTTGAAGAGGTGGTTAGTGTATCTCAATGCAGGCTACAGCGGCCCTTATTTGAATGACTTTGGGGCTCAAACCTGCTCACTTACAGCTGAATTCCACTGAAGAAGGAGCCAAAGAGTCCAATCATGCCCAAGAATTCCACTCGACTCAGATTTCGGACGATGTACTCCTCACAGACGTTCGAGATGCCGTATAGTGTTGCTCCGCCAAGTACTAAGAGATCCCCTATCAGTTTATTTTCACCTAGGGACGAACAGAAAAAAAATCAGAATGCCTCTAAACAACCATCTTTTGTCCAAAACCATTGCAAGTTCTTCCCTACAGACTTAATTCCTCAGTCACTAAGTAGCCCTTATATGGGTTAATAAAATGAATGCAAGTGTTCTGTCATTTTAACAGCTTTCATTCAATACACCAGCCAAGTCTAGCAGAGACAAAGGGAGAGCATATTCCTTGCTGTAGAAAAAAGAAGCCAAAAAATGCTGAAAAACATGTAAAAAAAAGTATAGAATCCAAGGGACACTCTTCAGAGACTAATCCTTTTTACTTTATTATTACCACCTTTATTTTTTCTTTGCAGAGAGAATGTGACTCAGCTCTATAGAGCAGTTTGCATCTCATCTTGAAATTCAACCAGCCTAAAACTTGTTCAGTACTTAGATCTGAGGACAACTGAAAAATTCTGTGTACCTGTGAAATGAGTGAAGAAATCATTACAACCCAATATTGACCTCATTCTCACATGGAGCTGTTTGACAAGAAAGAGAGGAGGAAGGATGGGGTGTAGACAGGGTGATGATAATGACAGATTTTTAAAAGAGGTTCAATTAACATAGCAGTACCTAACTCATGCAAAGATCAACAAGATGTATTTTCAATACATCCAGGTATATAGAATTACTAAAAAACTTTTTTATCAAAGACTGTTTGAAATCTTTTTAAGTCTTGGAAGATTTTATTATTGGGTGTTGGGGAGAGCTGCAGTGACATTTGATCAAGTTCCAGCTTGAAAACTGAGGCCCTAGCTTTGCAAACTGGTGCATGCAATTCCCTCTGCACATATGGCTTGTTAAATGATTTCTACAAGAGCTACAGCTTCACAAAGCTGTCAGATATTACTGCAGAACCATATTCTGAAAGGCTGGATAGAATGGATTTTTCTTTGAAAAGTTTCAGCCGAAATGCAGAAGTACTAAACTGTATTTTTTTAAAAAGAAATCTCATTTTCTTTTAAAATACCATGACTTATTTTTTATGTCCCTGCCTTTTAAAGTTTTATTTCAATTGATCTGTAAAATTTACAATGAAGTAAATTAAAACGGGAACCAAACATTCTGACTGGTTAAAAATTATCTTTTCAGCATTTTTCTTTAAGGAGTTCTTTTAAGCCTTCAGTTATCATTCCAAACTGGAGTGCCGAAATTTCTATGGAGAAGAAATTTATGATGATAAAAACGGTCATAAGAGGACAGACCAAGGGTTCATGAATCCAGTATCCTGTCTCCAACACAGGCTATGAGCACCAGAAAAGTGTAAGTTGTTTAAGGACAGTAGGAATGGAGTAAAGTGTAAAATATTCCCAGTAATACTCTCATAGTTTCTAACATTTTTCAGTTCAGATGAGATGTGGCTTCTGTGTATTTACCAAATATTACTAGATTTATTTTTCAGATACTCATCCAGCCTTTCACTGAATTTCTGTTTTGAATGTTCCTTGACTGGCAACATGTTTATATTTGACCATTTTTAAAGATTTGGTTGCTTTGTTGTTGTTTTATTTTTCTTCTTTTAGCCTTCTTTTGCAATCAGTAATGGAAGATGTTCTTAATTTAAAATAGCCATCAGCACTTAACAAAACTTCTTCATACCCCTGATGCATTTCATATTTCACAGTGGCTCCATTGATTCCTCACTGAGCTCACTCATTTGGTATTTATTGCAACTACTCACCGACAGTTCTGGGAAGTATTGCTGAAAAAGCTTTTGACCTTAGAGCTTCTGCTGGGACAAAAATACCATCCTTTTGCATCTGTGAAACAAAAGTAGCTCAGAGGCTGAGCATTTTCACACAGATGGGATGGCCTCAAGCATCACACCCCGACAGCTCTCCCCAAAGTGCTCTCATGCAGAGTGTGAGCCTCAACCTTCAGGGCTTTCCCAGAAGAGGGAGCCAAGATCTGTTCAGAGCACCGGACTCTTGACACTGGAACCTCCTCTGGTACTCAGCAGCACAGGGTGGCTGAGGAGAGCATAAACAAATAGAGACGCACAGAGGGACTTTTATCAGCCAGTTCTCAGTAGATTAGGCATTTTCTGAGATGGAAGTTACATAAGGCCATCAAATTTAATAAACCTTGAGGGATTCTTCATCAATTTGTGTAAAATACATGTCTTTTTTGCCTACTATTAAGAAGTACTTCATGTTTTTAACTTTATGCTGGATACCTCAAAATTATATTGGTCATCCCATAATTTTCTGAGAAATATTTAAAAATCACTCTGTATTGACCCTCTCCATATCACTGAAGACTTCATATACCTTTACAGTATCTGTCTCTTTCTTGCCTTTTCTGAGAGATGGAATGTCCTGGTCCAGCTACAGTCTCTTCATCTGAATCCATTTTATGCCCTTGAACAGCTTTCTCACCTTTCTCCACAGCTTATACAGGCTTATTTTCTGATCACTTCTTTTTGAGATGCAGTGACTAGAGTAATACATGGTACCCAAAGGGTTAGTGCACCAAAACTTTATATCCTGGTGTAAAAATGTTGTAAAATATGTTTTTGCTTTCTTTCTTAGCAATTACTACTCTGGTTGTCAAATGCCGTATCTTTGTTTCCTTGAGAGACTGAGACTTTGGAATTTACCCCCAAGACTGACATATCCCTATAGACTTATTTTCATGGATGTGATATCCACATGGATCTACTGGTTTCATTGCTAAGGAAATATGGGTCAACTAACTAGAGGCATTCTAAAGACTTTTAGGATAATAAAGTTGTATTTGACCAATTTAATGGTGTAGGTCATTCTTCAGAAGACACACAAGGCATAGCCTGGAAAAACAAGCTTTACATTAATGATTGTTACCATATTTAATATTCTGTGGAGAAGTCATATAGTCCAGAGCAGAGTTAGTGTTTTGGGAACTAGTTATAGCACTGTAGTAAAACACAAATTTTAAAAATGTGAACTGTGTTCTGGCATGATTTCTTTTCACTCTCACTACACCTCTTTGTCACATTTTTGCCCTCACCCCTGCCATTAAGAGGTGTTTCTCTTTGCTTTTGGTTGTAGTTACTGATGAACATAATATCTAAAAATCATTCTCAGTGTGTTCCATTTCAAATTGAACATAGACTCACATGTATTAACAGGATTGATGTGACTGGTTTTCAGAGACTGTTGCACGTTAAAGCTAGGATGTGCTTTGAAAACCTGGATGAAACACAGACCTCTGTGGCTTGGACCACTGTATATGGCAAGAGCAGAAGTATGAAAGTAACTCATGGGAAGAATAATGTTATTTTCAAGTATACTTGGCACGTAAGATGATAAAGCACTAAATACTTGTTAGTAATTGTTTTTCCCATTGAGTAAAGTGCATAATATCAGTACAGATACAATAAAGAGGTAAACGACCATATATTTATTGAAAATTGAAAGCATGTGTGCACATTATACCTAATTCCTGCAGATAGTTTGGAAAACACCTGTTAATCTCTCAGTGATACATTTTAAATTCATGTTCCCTTACTGTAAATGTTGGCAGGCTAAATTGCCTTATGCTGTGGGCACCTAGCAGAGCCTTATGGCTCTTCTAATACAGTAAGCAGTGTGGTCAACAGGGGCACACAGGTGTCAATAGTTCTTATCCCCCAAAATATAAGATAAAAAGAGACATTTACTGAGGACTAACAAACCATCACTGTTTTCGGTGCCTTCCTTTCTTTAGTTTGCCCAGTCCTAGGAAACATCCTATAAATGGTGCACAGTCTCTTAATGAAGAGTTTCAATAATTTTGTTCTTTTTCCCCTGCCATTAATTTTTCTTATCTGTACATTTTAATGTATAGTTTTACCCTTTCAAAGAAATTAAGCCAGATGATATATTTTACTCTTTTAAAGACAGCATTATTAATAACATCATTATGCCACTAAAACAAGTAAAAAATCAGCTGTGTCTCTGCATAGCAATAAGCATGGACACAGTTTTTCATGTGTAGGTCCAAATTAAAAAGCAATAATGCATGTTAACAGATTTTTTCTGGACAAATTTACTTAACAGCTACACCTATGCTTTAATAACGAACATGACAAATAACATCTAATTACTGCAGCTGGATGGCAAAGTATCAGTGTTCTTCAATCTGTTCCTTGTCTGCTTCCACTGCCCCACATGCTCCTGCTGGTCTACAGCTCAAGTGTGTTACTCTCTAGACTGCTGGGACACAGGATGTTTCTTCTGGAACCCAGGGTTGAAGTCTCAATTCCTCTGAAAACAGCCATTCCCAATGCAGCTTTGGCTGGCTGATTACACAGTACAGAGTACACTATTTCCTTTTTAGCTGAGGCAGGGCTACTTCTGGAGGAGACCAATGAACTATAAGTCTCCTTTCAGGATTAAGGACAGAGATAAAAGGGGGCAGGGAGATATGGTGAGCACTGTCACAACCTCCATTGTTTTATTTAGTAGCATTCCAGCAAATGCAGTTTTTACAGCACTTGCATTTGTATTCAGAAAGCTGAGTCAAGAATTTTAAATCCCAGTGTATTATGCTCTGCTCACAATTCAGTGCTTTTAATTAAGAACGAAAACTGTGCCTAATTGACAATCTTTGAAAAGAATTTCCAGCCTTCCCACATAATTTGGCTTGGCACTAGAGAAATCAATGTGACAGGGCAAGTTGATCGATGAAATCTAACTCTGTCTAGTCTGCATTAATAGATACACACACATTATTCATATGATGCCACACAAAAAAATTAACATTTTATACACAAGGAGGTTCTTTTCAAAAATGTTACAGTCAAGTCCCAAAAATTTAGTACAAGCCTGTGTGCAAAACCCAACTGGTAATATATAGGTTCAGTGTCTTAGCACCTACCCAGTGACCCCACCTCTGTAGAAAAGTAAGCAAACTTGAGGAGAAATAAGAGCACACACTGGATGTGAGAGGTGCTTACAACTCAGAAATGTAGCCAGTGAAAGGGAAGCCATTGAGGTTTGCAATCCAACAGCTAAGCCAAAAGAGAATGAAACTACAAATATTTAGCTTGTCCCCACAGCTTGCACAGAGGGTGACCTGTGTTGTAAGAAACCTGTTTGCAGCACTGCTGACTTTTAAGTGCTGACCCATTTTTGTCCTTCTGACAAGGAGGCAACTCTCAATGGTGCAGTGCTTTGGATCCATGAAGGTACAGAGCTTCCTGCCAAATTTCCCCCTTTTTTGGCCCCAGTCTGACACACAATGGTCAATGGTTCCTCTGAATAGAACTTGGCCATACAACCCATCCATCCTTACTTACCTGCTCCTTGCTGTCTCCCAACGAGGACATCTGCTCCTGCCATGCAGCCCATGCCCAGAATGCAGACCACAATCCCAATGAAATGTACTGCCTTGTATCGTACCAGTAAGAAGAACCAGGAGAGGAGTATCACCACTGGGATGACAAAACAGTCTAGGAGCTGTCGAAAAAGAGAAGAAAAATCAACAGCACATCAACCTGCAAATACTTTGCCCTAAAGTACTAGGATAGATTCCAGCAGAGGGAAGCACGGTTATAGTTTGTGATAGCACTTTCTACCACAAGAAAGTGCATTCAAGTGGCTCTTCATACATCAGACAGAGGGTAAGACAGTCCATGACAATTCCATGAATTCAGGAGAGCTGTTGCTCTATGATAACACTCAAATGCAGTACTCTTGCATTCAGATGCATATTTCAAATCCATGGGAAGAAAACCTGGGCCAAAAGAGAGTCACACCACTCCATCTGGTTCTCACCTCTGGTGATTAATACACAAGTCAGGGTAGTTTTCCTGCAGTCTAGACATATGCTTTAATTCAGTAATTTCAGGTCCAGATATTAGGAAAGTTCATAATACACAAGTTGACCAGATTTATTAAATCTTTCCATATAAATCAGGGGTTTTCTGCATGCAGAATGCTTACTAAAATTCTGGCCCCTGTGGTGACTGTTATCTCTGTGAAAATAGAGTTCCATATGCCTTTGAAGGAAAAAACCCAAACCCCAAACCCCCATCTTGCGTGCAGTGCAAGAAACTCAATCTTCTTGCCAGTAGACCCTTGGAAAGAGCTTTCTTAAAGAAATGTTATGAAACACAATCTTTAATTGTTTTTTTTCAGAGACATCCAGCAATAAGCCCAGAGAAGCTGTGACAAATAAAGAAATGCACCAAATGTTTTTGAGAGGAGCTTGAGATTTTAAAATTAAAATATATTTTAGAAACTAGTGCATGCCACCAGGAAACAAAAATCCTGTGTAAGAAACACCCAAAGAAAATTGACTTTAATCCTACTTCCTAAAAGGATACAGGTAATGAAGAGCTGCAATTCTGTGGATATATATACACACACACACACACACATATATATATATATATGTATACCAATTTTTAGACTAAGGATAATTTCCCTGAAATTTCCTTTGAAAAACAAGAGTGTGCCATGAAAACCCATTCATTTCAAATATTTCCCAGACAGTGAGAGGCAAAACTCTTCAGAAGAAAACCAGTTTATCAGTGGGACGATGCTGCTCTTGGCAGGCTCAAACAGTCCCAAAGAGCTGCAGAACAGATGAGGGAAATTATAAATGGGAACAGTTGATACTAAAAGCAGGTTCTGCATTTAAAGTGAGAGATAATAATCTAATAGTCATGGTCAGGCCTCTTTACAGTGAAAACTTTCTCCAGCAGTCCTCAAAATGCCATCCTTCACTGACAGAACACAAAAAGGGACAAGGTCTGAAAGAACTGGAACAAGCTTCTTCGCCTGCACAGGGCATCTGCTCTGCCCCTGCAGCGCCTGGAGCGCACCCAGTGTGTACCCAGCTCACACTCGGCAGCTGGGCTGGGCAAAGACACGCACGGGCAACACACCACACCCACAGGAACAACTCCAGAAGCCATCCTGCTGGGAGCAGCCATCTCCTGGGGCAGGGAGGGCTGGCGGGAGGAGTACCAAGCACACACATTAGATCCTGGGAATCTGAGGGAAGGGCACCCTTCGGTGTAACCTACAGGATGTGGGAACAGCTCAACAGCTCCTGTCTCACTCCACACTCATGTCATCATGCCTGCACTTGCTGGATGTCTGTCCTTCAGCAGCTGCACTGGCACACACTACACCCATCACCTCTGCTGAAGGTGCAGGAAGGTGGTACCAAACAGCAAGGAGGCAGGCACTTCTTACCCTGCTCACAGCTGTCCCTGAAGGCTTGACTGCCTCCGTCCCATTCCCTCCCAGTGGGGCATTGGACAGGTGAATTTAACTCACCATTTTCTGACCTCGTCACAGTTTTTCATTACATAATGTGTGGCTTCAAAGAAGATGGAGGCTCTTTCTTTAACAGAAATCACATGGAGAATCATAGAACCATAAAATTATAGAAGGATTTGGGTCAAAAGGGACCTTGAAGATGATCCAGTTCCAATTCCCCTGCCATGGGCTGAAACAGCTTCCTCTAGACCAGGTTGCTCAAAGCTCCATCTAACCTGGTCTGGAACACTTTCAGGGATGGGGCATCCACAGCTTCTCTGGGCAATCTGTTCCAGTGCCTCATCACCCTCCCAGGGAAGAATTTCTTCCTACTTATAATCTAATCCTGCACTCCTCCAGTTTAAAGCCCTTACCCCTTGTCCTGTCACTGCATGCCCTTGTGAAAAGTCCTACTCCAGCTCTTCTGTAAAACCTCTTTAGGCACTGAAATGCTGCTACAAGTCCACCCCAGAGCTTTCTCTTCTCCGTTCTGAGCAATTCCAATTTTCTCAGCCTTTCTTCAGAGGAGAGGTGTTTCACCCCTCTAATCATCTCTGTGGTCGCCTCTGGACTTGCTTCAACAATTCTATGAGCTTCCTGCAATGGGGGCCCCAGGGATGGATGCAGTATTCCAGGTGGGGTCTCATCAGAGTGAAGTAAAGGGAAGACAAGGGGGAATGAACACAAGTTACACTGGGAAAGGTTTCATCTTAATAAAGAATATTTTTTACAGTGGGAACAAACTCCCCAGAGACATGGTAAAGTCACCAGAGGTCTTCAAGATGTGACTGGACACGGTCCTAAATAATCTCATCTAGGCTCCCTTTCCCACAGAAGATTGGACCAGTTTGGAGGGCTCTTCCAAGCTGGGCTGTTCTATGAGTCTAAATTGTTCTATGAGTTTAAAAACTGCTTGTACCTGCAGCATGTGTACTTCAACATGCAAATTCCCACTAACAGTCTTCTAGAGGAAGATTTTAAAAATTCCTCTCATTCCATAAATATTTAAACATACCTATGATTTCAAGTATGTGAATGTGTGTCTTTTAAGCACTAACATGAAAGGACGCATGAACAGAACCTGTCACAAATAAATGATGCTGATAACAGCTAGAAAATGCCTCCTTGGGCTGGCAGTTCAAAGTCTAATCCACAAATTGCTATTTGGAAAGCTGCAGCATCAATAGATAAAAACATGAAATGTAGATAGCATTCACTGACATTATATAGTTCTTAAATTGTGCTTAGTTTATACCTTTAATTAAACAAAGAAGTAGACAGAAATAAATAAGGTTACTACCATATAAGCAATAAGATAACCTAGTAAATATTGCTTAACTCTTTTTCAGGTATTGCTTTATATTTCACTTCTCCAGCACTAAATTTGCCCTGCCTTTCTTTTTTTCCTCAGATAAACCTGTCTAGTAGAAGAAAAAATGCACATGTATTCCACAGACAAAAGCTATGAGATTGAGGATTACCTCATCTGCAGTAAGGCTTTTTTACTGGTGGAGTTTTTTGCCATTTTTTCTTTCTATTGTTTGTTATTAACTATTTCAGCTATTAAGAAAAAATATTATACCTAATTATAATTTTTTTCTGTCTACAAAGCTTTTAAAGTAACAAAGACAGATTGTGCTTAGCTGAATTTCATTTATAGTACATAAAGGTCAGTTGTTTATCAATATTTCTCAAATAATCATCTCCAATGTTTTCCTTCTTTTAAATTGTTTATTTAGAAGGTAGTACCTATACCCTTTCATTAAGTTGAATTAATGAGTGGTCTGATTTTAATGTGCATTCCTGTTAATCACAGAAGTTATTATATCTCACTAACCTAAAAGAAAACACATTTCCTATGTTGCCATGGGGTCGTGCAGACATGTTCTTTGACACTGCTGTGTTTGTGGCTTTCTTCAGTCACAGCTCCAAATGGGGCTGCTTTAGAAGGCAGGATACAAAAATATGTAATCTATTGATATACTGTCCTATAGAAACTTCTTTTTATTGTAAGAATGTTATGTTGTTGTAGAAACTGAAGATTATTATTTGACTCTCAAAGATACCACACTGCATCTAAGTCTGTTGATGAAACACAATGTTGAAATCTATTTCCTCTGATTACTTGTTTGTTAAATTATGTTGACTTTATTATACTTGTGAATCGTAGACAAATACTGTCTTGCTAACAGTAAAAATCCAGTCTCTGGTGTCACAAATTCAGCATGTCTCTACACATCTACAGCAAGAATGTACTGTTAAATCTTTGGAAGGGAGAGCTGGCAAGCTTTAGAATAAAGGCCTGTAATACAGAGTGTGAACTGCTGATCTGCAGTGATATCAAAAAGAAAAAAGCTGGTCAGCAAACTCCCTATGGGAACAGCTGAGCTGAATCTTCCTTTTTAAACATTCATTGGATTTTTCCCCCCCAGTTATAAGCCCTTTCTTTTCACATTTGGGGTTTCTCATTAGCGCTGCCCTCCAGCAAATCACGCAGAGAATCAGCTGCACCCTCTACTTACCCTGCTCTCCAGAGCAGAGGGATCAGTAAAATCAGTGTCATATCCATCAAACATTGTATGGCCAAGTACACATGATGGCTATAGAATTTCAGCATGTGATCTGGAAATTTTAATACAACAGCAAGTGCTAGATGCAGTGAGAGATACAGCTTCTGTTACTTACTTTGTGTTTTTCAAAGGAAGAAAGGGTTCGTGGCCTGTTCAAGAGCTTTTTCTCCTCCAGTTTTCACACCACCCTCACAATATCACACACATTTGATTCAACAAAAGCAGATGAGATGTGAACCCTCACAGAGATGGATGCCAGCTGCCAGGGGAGCTGTGTTGCAATTATGCTGCCCTGCAACCAAAACCTTCTGCAGGAAAGGTGTGGATGCTGGCAGCATCTCTGACAGGGTTATTTCAAGCAATTCAAACAAAAAAGGGAGCTCTGTTTTTATCTTTCATGTTTCTATTTGCTACCTCATCACAACTTAACCACTTTTCCTGCATGGCTTTTATTTAATCCCAAAATTAATGGGAAATCATTAACTTTTCATTCAGTCAAAATGTACAGTACTTCAGGTATGGAGACTGGTGAAAGAATCAGTGATGTAATTTGTTCTAAAAAAACGTAAAAATGTTTATTTCCATGATGTGGAACAAAAGCCAGAAGACTGCTCCCAGTCTTCTCCACTTTGCCCACAAAATCTCCAAATATTCTTGATGCTTCTAGAACTGTTCCTATCAGTTTCTTTAATCTTTAATTCTCTAATCTGTTCTCAGAGTTTTCTTTTTCCCTGTGGACACAGAAACTCACTTAAAACTTCGACTAGTGAAAGACCTTCACCTCTATCTGACGTGTACGTATCAAAACCTGAGATGAGGATTCTCACAGCTTCAGCTTTCTGTGTACATAGAAAGAGTTTAGGGGCTCCTTGAAGTTATGTTAAATGAAAGGTGGTGGTCACATCCAACCCACAGTTCCTCTGCTCTCAACTCTCTTCACAAGGCCATGCTTTAGTACCAGCATGAGTAATCACATCTTGACTTTAAAAAAATACCTCTTCATATCCTCTCTATACATGAACTCCAGCTGTCCTTATACAGATCTGCTCAAATACCAGGAAAACTTACCAACAAACTGACCACGGGAATGGCCTTTCCTTTGACTTCTTCCTCTGATTCTACATACAACTGTCAGAAAAAGATCATTGTAAGGCAGTTCTGCCAGCAGTCATGTGTTTCTGCAGAATCACCCTCCACCCCCATTTTCTGTTTAGCTTCTCTCAAAGTAAGTTGACTGGATGAGGGCTTGGCAGATCATTTTCTCAAGGTTACTCATTAGAAACTTCTCCACCTGCTGTTAGTTATGTGGGGGACTAGATCTCAGCCTAAGAAAAATCATGCAGAAAAAACCTCTGCTTTTGCATGTCACCTGCCAAAATATGCAAAATGGGCACAGGAGCCCAAAATCTCTGCTCTTGTAATGGGCACAGCTCCACTGAATTTAATGAGATTTTGCATATTTATGCAAACTTAGTAAAAGGTTTGGCTCTGGATGAATTTTGCCAGTAGAGGCAGGAGCTCTGGATACTGAGAGCTCTGTTGACTTCAAACCCGCACACAGAGATATCTCGTGGATGCTGTAGGGCCTGGTTTGAAAACCACACCTATGCAACAAGTTAAAAGACAGAACAGTAACTCAAAGTCTGATAATAAATCAGATACAAGATACCCTCTCACAGTATAAAAATATATGTATATGTATAGTATGCAACACTTCTGCAAAATGCTGATCTGCAAACTTTATTAACATTGCACTATTTCCTCACTGCCCTGAAGAAGAACAGGAAAGTATGGTCAATCTTACATTCATAGGCTGGGAGAAAGAAGGGAAGGAGTGGAATTTATCTCTGCTTTTGGGATAATTCACATTAGCAGCCACCAGACAAAGTTGATCAACAGCTTCAATATTACACATTCCCTGCTCCTGGCCTCCCAGATTTGCTTTGAAACCACCTCAAACCTTCTGCCTCAATGTACATTGAGTCCACAGGGACCAAGAACAAAGTAAAGTCTATTGCCATCCAGCTCTCCTATAATAAGCACTTACTGCTGACTCCTTTCCTTTTCTGGTGGCAGTTGTTGAGATATGAAAACTGCCAGAGGTAATTGGAAGTGTGATGTACTGCTGAGCCTCACAGTGATCTAAGAGTAGTTGAGAACATCCACATCATAGCTTTATAGCCTGTCTCCTGGTGTCTATAAATCCCAGCTTTTACTACCTTTGTTTTCATCATGCCAATCAAAGGCTTGATTGCCCAAGAAATAAATTACCAGATAAATTGCTATTCAGAAACATCTCTCTCTCCTTGACAGTGCCTCTCTTCTTGTGACATTATATGTATACTCTGCAGTACTATTATGCAAGGTGTTGCAGAAATAATCCAGATTTCTGTGTGATGTCATAACACAGAGAAAGGATAACATCACCTCTAGAGAGTGCAACATGAGTGTAATATGGAGATGGATAGAACAATATATTGCAGCAAGGAGAGCTAATTAACGTGGGGAGAAGGGTGAGGGCAGTCTGCCTCATAATGCAGCTTGATATGATGAGAAAGCACTTTCCTGGCAGAAGAGGTTACAACTGTTAGTAGCATAACAGGCTTAGTGGAAGATATTATGGATTTGGGAGGACTGTGTGTGTGTGGTACACTGTAAAAGCAGTACAGGCAAGTTGCAGTCAAAACATAGTTTCAAGGAAATTTAATATCTAGATCTAAATAACTGCAATAGCTTCAGAATCTTTTAATTCCCTCTGCGGGAAGCAATTTTATCTGCTGTGTAAAAGGTGTCTCTAACAGTTTTTAAAATATCCTTTTTGAACAGTTATTAAACCTTCCATAGGCCTACACTAGGGTTGTTTTAAAACCTATTAGGATAAATATGACACACATTACCATGGGCAGTCCTGAAAGTTAAGTACATAGCTTTTAAAACAAGTCCATGGGATCAGGTGCCAGTGTACAAGAGCGTGCTTAGTGTATGTTCTGGATCTGGTACAGCTGACAGACAAGAAGGCTGCAAAATCTACTGCAAGTTAGAGTAATACAACAAAGAGAAACTAAAGATCATTACACAAGTTTGGGCCATCTGGGAATCAATACACATATGTCTGATAATATTAAGTGTGACTGATCTCTGGTACTTCTTGAAATAGGTGGGTTTGGATAGCAAATTGATCCACGTATAAACTCCTGTGCCTTTTAACTGATGTATACTCAGTTTTTCAAGAGCACCCTCTAGGGAACAGTTTTCATGTACTAGCCTGGCCTAGTTTCATGTACTTTCATGGCCATAGGAAGCTTGAGTTTCCATCCCTCCAGCCAAGATGGAGTAAAGTGAAGCCCTTTCTGTGGGCCACTGCTTTAAAAGCTATGACTTTATGAAAAAGGTGGCTCCACACTTAAAATTTGCAAAGCACTCCAGGCTTTCCGCAAGTACTTGAAGCATGCTAAGATCATATCTAACAAATTGAGTTTCTTGGGGTACTTTGATGCAGGAATACTTAGCTTTCAAGTTTTTTAATGGAGGCAGGTATTTAGGCATCTATCTCCATCAATACAGAATCACTCCAGGCATGCAAAGAACCAGAGCTTAAAGCTACCAAAGAAGAAGCAACCTAATAGGTTCAAATATATTTTCATGCCCCAAGATTGTGCTCTGAGCAGCAGGGGAAGGGATAATAGATGTCCACGACATTTTAGATTTGTAGACAATTAGGTGTGAGCTTCTTGCATTGTTCCATTGAACCTAGTTGTCCTTGGATTGCACCACTGGTGCCTAAGGGGTAACTTGGATTTTATCCTTAGCAAACAACCTACACCTTGATGACTGAAATATAAATAGAGCATTGATTTTCAATCTAAATTTTATGTCACTTAATTTATAAAGGAGGTATTTTAGTTGTTTGTTGGGGTTTTTTAAAGAGGAAAATGGTGTGTTTCTAGGCTTCACAGTACTTTGCTCTCATCTTATGATGAAACTGACTGTCACATTCTCAGATAGTAATTATAGAATACATGAGGATTTGAAATAATCAGAAGCATGTCCAAAAGTAAAGGTTAGGGACCATATTAATTTCTGATTTGTGCCTACGTGTTCTCATTCACTGTGATTCTGAAGGCATTCAGGGAAAGATATGTAGGAAGGTTTATTAAAAAATCTTGTTTTCCCAGATCAAAGCCAAACGAAAATCTTAAAATATAGGAAAAATTTGGGTGTGAAACACTGAGGAAAAGTAGGGCACCATTTTCAGTCTTTTCCTGGAACCATGATGAAATAAGACCAAATACTAAAAAAAAAAAAAAAAAAGGTTGGAGTAAAAACTAGAAACTCTGACAGTTCCACGAGTTTAAAGCTACTTGTTGAATGAAGAAGCAATTCAGTTTGCTTTTCTCTTTGAGGCTTTTAGTGGCTGTAAAATCAGAAAATACAAGGTTTACGTGGATTTAAGCTTTATTCTATACTAATGTTTTTTGTTGAAGCTGAAATCAAAGCATTTGAAATAAAGGTATATTTTTACTGTTAAGCTTTGGCTTTCTGCTGGGATCAGTGTAATGTTTTTTTTTGCCTAAAAGCACCACAAACACTGTACACTTGCATGTTAGTTTTGCATGACAGAGCAGAGATGTCATGTGGAAAAAAAGGATATGCTGTAAAACTGATTTCATACTGAAATGGTCCCTGCACCACCACTATAAAAATACTGCACGATTTCTCATTTACTCAAGTGACAATTTCAAAAAGTCTTACATTTTCTCCATCAAAAAAGCCTTGGTGTACAGCCTGTTGAGGATAAAATCCCCCAGAACTGACTTGAAGGGCTCAATTCTCAGCCCAGTGTATACACATGCACAACTCCCACAGAGTTCAGTCAAAGTCATGCCGATTTGTGGCAGGTACCAATAGTTTCTTGGGTCTCAGTTCTGAAAGGATTTGAACATTTTTTGCGACATGCCACCAAGCATTTATGGCCTCACAGGTAGCTCTCCTGCAGGATCAGGCCTTTCAGGACAGAAAATTCCTTTCTCTTGAGAGTCCTGTTTGCTTCTTCAAAAATCAGATTCTAGGAAAAGCTTTCTTTTCTTCATCTTCTATTTTCCACTTTTTCAGTCTTCATTTCATACCATGACACACTTTGGCCAATGCTGAATAATCCCCTGAACTGCTTATGTTTCATCTTTAAATGCAATAGGGGGTTTGGCTACATTTCAGAAAATTTGTCATTTGATTCAACATCTTAATGCATTACCTCATACTTGTCCCATTCTCATCATCTCTTTGGGCTTTTCACTTAAAAGCTCATTCATATTAGGGCATGAAATGAATTTAAAATGCAGCAGGCATATCCCAGTCACTCCACATGTATCTGAGCAAACAAGGACAACTATGGGAAAAGGTGACACTGATTTCATTCCACTCCTGAAAAAAAGCTTGACAACATTTGAGTTCCTACCTGTTCCCTCTTTCAAGCTACACAGGAAAGAAACCTGAACTTTGTTGTAATTTTGATGTGGAAGAGGTCTAAAAATGGACATGACATTGTCTGTGCCCTCTGACAGTTCTTCTGATACACCCCCCCCCCCTCTCAGTTTAAAAGGAGAACACAGATGATTTCAGCTAACAAATTCCCTGTCGAGGCACTGGCAATGCCCTTGATGCCCTTGAATTCTCCTGCCTGCTTCCCCATCACACTGTAACTTTTGATCTCTTGACACAATACACTAAAGGCCATGCTCATTGCACTGATGGCTTGAGGATCTGCATCTTCTGGATGTGGAGATTCATAGTTCTGGCCAGATGAACCTTTGATACATGCTTGTTGGTGGCTTTGGGAGATGGGATTTAATGACCTGAATCATCCTGCTCAGTCCACTGTTTATACATGCTGTGAGTGAATCATGGTAAAGAAGCAATTCAGTTTGCTTTTCTCTTCGAGGCTTTTACTGGCTGTAAAATCAGAGAACATGAGGTTTATGTGGATTTAAGCTTTATTCTATACTAAGTAATCAGATTTGAAAAAGTGTTAAAAACAATATTACATTGTCTGGGCATGATTCAAAGAATCCTCAAACCTGGATTCTGATGCCAGAGGCACTTGTGAATATTTAGCATAAACCTCACATTCAAATTCCTTGAATTCATAGTTTTCTTCTATTTTTGCACCTTATTCAGCTAAAGAAGCTCAGGATTTTTAAGCTATGGAAGAAATACACTCTTAATTAGCTTTGATCCTGCAGAACATTAACTGGTGCTCCTTTATTTTATTAGCTCTAATGCAGCCTTCAGGAGAGTAAGGTATAAAATATATTGAACGCTACCTAGTGTTGCTTGGTTATTTAAAAATAATGTAAAGAGGTACTAGACTTGTTCTAGAACAAGTAGCAATGAAGTATGCAATGATTTCCCAAGGCAGACAATTTCCAGTCTCTTAAAAATGTTTCTATTATTCACTTTTCTGCTTAAATTGGAAGCCTGATTCTTTTGTGGTTTTAGAAATAAAAAACCCAGGTTGGATCTTTGAAGAAATCGCTACCCTATCTTTTGTTCACTGCACATATAATTTTTTAACAGGGAGTACACTTTTTGATAGCTTCAGTTAAGCTGTTATATAACACATCTGACGGCTTGCATTAAAGTAGGACTTCTTCATAAAAACTGCATTCATTTTACTTAATGACAACTTTTGCACTCTGATCTAATTATGGGATCCTAAACACCCTCCATTTGGTTTGCTTGGCAAGGCTGTGACAGCAGTGGGGGCTACAGGAGTGGCTTCTCTCAGAAACTGCTAGAAGCTTCTCTTGTATCCAACAGAGTCAAAGCCAGTTGTCTCCAAGATGGACCTGCTGCTGGCCAAGGCTGAGCCCATCAATGACAGTGGTAGCACCTCTAAGATAACACAGTTAAGCAGGAAGAAAAAAAGGTAACCCCATGCAATAGAGACTGCAGCCTGAGAGAGGAGTGAGAACATGTGAGAGCAGCAACTCTGCAGACACCAAGAGCAGTGCAGAAGGAAAGCAGGAGGTGCTTCAGGTGCCAGAGGAGAGATTCCCCTGCAGCCCGTGGTGCAGACCATGGTGAGACAGGATGTCCCTCTGCAGCCCAGTGGAGGCTCATGGTGGAGCAGAGATCTGCCTGCAGGCTGTGGAGAACTCCAGGCTGGAGCAGGTGACTGCCCAAAGGAGGCTGTGATCCCATGGGAAGCCTGTGTTGGAGCAGGCTCCTGGCAGGACCTGTGGACCCATTGAAAAAGAATCCCATGCTGAAGCAGGTTTGCTGGCAGGACTTGTGACCCCAGAGGGGACCCACTCTGAAGCTGTCTGCTCCTGAAGGGCTGCACCCTGTGAAAGGGACCCAGGCTGGGGCAGTTTGTGAAGAACCACAGCCTGTAGAAAGGACTCACATTGGAGAAGTTGGTGGAGAAGAGTCTCCTGTGGGAGGGATCCCACACTGGAGCAGGGGAAGAATGTGAGTGATTTGATTGGTAATAAGTTAAACTAATTTGCCCAAGTTGAGTCTGCTTGTGACAGTAACTGGTGAGTGATCTGTCCCTGTCCTTATCTTGACTGACAAACTTTTCCTTACATTCCCTCTCTCCTGGTCCAGCTGTGGAGAAGAGTAATAGACTGGATTTGATGGACACCTGATGTCCAGACAGGGTCAACCCACCAGAGACCTTTAGAAACTCAGATCTAATTAAGGAATCCTAAAAGAAGTGCTTGTGTTTTCTCCAAGTACAATACAAAGTGAGAAAAACATTTCAGCCAATCTGAAAATATTTCCTGAAAGGACTAAATTATGTAGATAATGCCAAAAATGTGATTATGAATGGTTTAGCACAGAGAAATAAAATGAAAGTAAGAATGTTTATGTACAGTTTGGAAAATACTGAGTAATAAAAGTCCAACATGAAAAAACATGTCTTACGAGTCGCATTAAAAAGCACAGAAAAGTCAGAGGCAGCAATTAGCTTTTGGTTCACTGAAGCCAATGGATACTACACCACTGACCCCTTGGACCTATTGTCTTACCTCATAAGAGGAAATCCTTTGAGTCCTTACCTGTACACTGGTAAGAGTCGTGTATTGATAAGCTTTGACTACCAGGTAGTTGGCTTCTATATCTATTATTCCCAGGATCATGTACTTCCACCATCTCCTCTTCAAAATTGCCAGCAAGTTTTCTTCTCCTGTGGTAGTAAACAAGAAAAATTATGTAAGAGTTAGGCTAAAATGCCCTAAAATACCTGCCTGTCCAGAGAAATTATCTAGATCTCTCGCATTTACACTATGCAGTTGAAAACTACCATATACAAAGAGGTACTGCAAGGAAGTGAAAACTAACACATCCTACTTGTCTAGCAGATACTAAAAGAGACAGCCTGGCAAAGTAATATGTGAGGGTCAGACTGACACTTCACTTAAGATGTAAACACCAGCAAGAAAAACAAGCGCAGCTTGAACAGACCAGGTATATGTTCTTACCTTTAGTTTTACATATACACACATACATGCACATATAAAGTGCTAAAGAATAGAGCAGTTTATACATTTATACTTTCCATACACACTGCTAAAATATTGTATGCTCCACACATGGTGCAACAGGTTTTTACCAGACTGGGAGATTATCAGTATTTGTAAATATGATGGAATATTAGAGCAGGAGAGTAACAGCACTACATTTGGGCATATGACAGATCCTGTTCCAAGGATGGTTATTCTGATCCTAGAGGTTCAAAGTATCAGACTTGTTTAGATAAAGGCTGCACTGAGACATATTTTGGGTGACAGTTGCTCTGCTCCCAGAATCTTTTTTCTGAAGTAGGCAGGTTTGCTGCCTTCTATGGGAACACTGTCAATCATCCAGTATTTAATCTTCACCACTTGAAAACTGACACTACAATACAGCCTGCAGATCAAACCCACAACTTGCAAAAGGTCAAAGCATTCCTCATGGAAGGCTAGGGATTATTATTGTTCTCCATTCAAAAGCAAACAGCTCATTACTGAGGGTGGGCAAACCTGTAACTTACTTGCATTACAGTAAGTTCCATACATGATGAGACGTCGCTGTGAAAGGGGCAGACTGTGACTGAACACAGTCGGACTGGAGGTCTTTCAGAGTCTGTAGCCTAAAAAGGAATCTAAGTAGGGTTTACTTGTACTGCTGAAGTACTATAAATGGTATTTGAACTGTCTTGAAAGTTTCAAAGAAAACTCCACTATTCTGAGTTTTTTCCATGTTGCTGTAGCTTTTCTAAGTGCCCCTGATCATCAAAATGGGTGATGGAAAACACAGAAGAAAAGGATCATTATTGTCCATTGCCACCAAAACTTGCTCAGGCTTCCCAATCCTCCTTCAACATTTTCTGTCATCACAAGTGTGTTCACTCTCTGGTTCAAATAGACCCAGTAATATATGGGCTGCCATACCAGAGTAGAAACAGCAGGCTCTCTATAGCACAGTATCTCAGATCTTATAAGATTCAAACACAGAAAAACAGATAATTACTTCAAAAGTTAATTCAGAAATCATAGATGTTAAAGCTTGCCCCTGCTGAGTGACTTGAATGGGTATTTACCTGAGCAAAGCATCCGAATCATTTCACGTTTGCTCATTAAAAGGTGTTCACACATACACTCTTCCAGTGGGATATTATTAGGCAACAGCCTAATTATTTGTTACAGTGATAATGACACTGAGTGCAAAACTGTAAATGCTAAAAAAGTCTTCTTTCCCTTTCCTTCCTCCCTCCCTTCCTTCCTTGCCTCCCTCCCTTCTCCTCCTTCTCTCTCTTTCTTTCAGTAAGCAGCAGAAAAATAGCAGAAACAAGGTGGTGAGTAGAGTAATATTTAAGACAATGAATAAAAAGTACATTCAAATATACTACACTTCCCTGTTACACTGACTAAATCCCATCCTTCAGACATAATTATGACTACATCTATGTACTTTTATGATGATTTGAGCATACAGAATTATTTTAATTATTGTTTAAATTTATTTAGGGAGATGTTTTTAAAAGAGCATTTGTGATTAGGTGTCCTAATTTCTACTAAAATCAGTGTAAACCACACAGATAAATCCTTTATAGGTATTGAAACTGCATCTCAAGTTTTTATGCTGCCCAGACAATGCCTTTAAAGCATCAACTGGAAAATAACAATGCAATGGAAAAATGGGGTTAACATTTCAGAGTGATTTTTCATTGTAATTGTCAAGAGAAAGCCAAAAAACCTGAGGCCATCAAACTGCAGTCTCTATTCCAACAGTAGAAATCCCACCTGAATCTTTTTTTGTTACAGTAGGACCATGATGGTGCCTACAAAAGCAGAGAGAAGCAGCAGGCTCAAGAACTGCAATGGCAATAGGTTGCCTGAGTCACGACTGTGGATACAATTTAAGGACTCTTGGTGCCTTTGGTTTGCCAGTGCTTTCTTCAATTTCCAGGCACAGATCACTGTACTGCTCAGACGTGGCCAACTAAGTGAGTTTTAAGATCGAAGCTTTGGCCGTGACTTCTGGCTAATGGGTAAACTTAGAGTTTCCAGCAGTGGAAATTAAATCTTCTACACTTCAAACTGACATGCATAGTTCTCTCTTTTGGTTTCGATTCTTTCTTTGCTCATGATAAAAATAAGAAAAATACTTGGTATATGTTAATTTATCTTTGATATAGAACTCTGAGATATTCCAAACTGCAAAAGAGCAGTTTCTGCTGAGAATTCTCAGCAGAGCAAAAAGCAGTACCAAAATTTATTTATGCAGGTACTGTACAACTCTGAAGAACATTGGTTTAGTTTCACAGAAAGTGCCTTTGTCAGTGGAAAGCAGAGTGTACACAAATATTTAGCATGAGACAAGTAAACTAGAAAATTTGTTCCTGGAGAAAAATCTTGTCCGGTAGATGCATCTTCTTCTGTGGAACATACTAAGTCTTTGCTTCAACTCATTTGCTGCATCTCATGCTACTTAGAGTGGAAGAAAGGTCTGGCTTCTGACTAGGGTCCTTCTGTCCACACTATTATTTTTTTTGTTTATTATTAACATATCAGTCATGAAAATCTGCAAGCATTAGCAAAACTGATGAAGTTGGGTACATCTGAGCTGATCACGAGTGGTGTTCCCCAGGCCTCAGTATTTGGGCCAGCTCTGTTCAATATCTTCATCAAGTGCTCCCTCAGTCAGTTTGCAGACAATACCAAGTTGAAAGAAGATTGTAGTTGTAGTGAGGTGGGGGTTGGTCTCCTCTGCCAAATTACAAGAGATAGGACAAGAGGAAATGGCCTCAAGTTGTGCCAGGAGAAGCTTAGGCTGGTCAGTTCAAAAAATTTCTTCATGGAAAGAGTTGTCAAGCACTGGAATAGGCTTCCCAGGGGAGTGGTAGAGTTCTATCCCTGGAGGGATTTAAAAGGTGTGTGGATGCAGCATTTAGGGACGTGTCTTAGCAGTGGGACTTGGCAGTGCTGGGTCAACAGTTGGACTCAATGATCCTAAAGGTCTTTTCCAACCTTAACAAAATTCTATGATGCTACAAAACCCCCAACACATACTTAACATGCTGTTAATCTGGGGACTTGTATTTGTTTACTGCTTTCTATTTCTTTGGCATCATCGCCACAATTCATAGAAGGGAATGAATCACTTCCAAAGTGGGAGACAGGCAGAAGAAAGATGATCATCTGCAGTGACTGTCAGTCCAACGCTATGGGTAAATCAAGGGAGAGGCAGGTAGAGCCCTGGTTTTGACAGGTGGCTGAAATAAAGTCACCATACTCAAATGACCCACTTTAGCAAAAAACACCCAGTAGAAGGCAACAGTGGAAGATAACCTGGAGAAGGTGTGGGGCTGCCAGGAGGACAGGACCTCTGAACAGCAATCACAGATGGCATCCTCAGTGAATTCAGACAACAAAGAGAAGGGAAATGGGAGTTAAGGAGATAAGTGGGAAGCCTTGACTTGGGAAGACTATATGGAGAAGCAGAGAGAATCAAGAGCTTTATTCTAAGGCTCACATCCAGAATAGAAATAAACATTACCTTTGCATAAAAACAATGAGGGAAACTAAACCATCATACCTTATTAAAAACAAAACAAAAACAGACAATCTGGGGTTTTTTTAAACTTATTTCCCTTGATCACAACTCAAAGCAAACTAATTATTCATGTCTTCTGAGTTGTAAGCATTGTAGACCAGAAGGACCACATGTAGATGCCTACACTTGAACTAACTGGTAAAGCATTTTAAGGGGTTTTTTCCAGCTAACTTTTTTTAAACATGGATTTATTAGAATGAGATACACTAGGAAGAGAGATTATTTCAGATCATGTCTTTTGTTATTGCAATACTCTGTGACTAGGACTTTCAGGTGATCATATAAACAAATATTAAACCATAAAGTGTGCAGGTTAGCTGAAGGGCAACATTTCCTGTGAGGCAAAGCACATATTGATGCCAGTGAACATGCACAGAATGATGCAATCTTTAGACACTGCCTTCTTTTGATGGAGGTCCTCCTTCAAAAAACACACCCCAAACTTCTGTCAGCATTTGAGCTTCTGAGATTATAAATCTTCATATTCAGTCTAATCCAAATATAATGTAGATTTAAAAGTAAATTGCCGATTCAGAATGTTTCAAGATTCAGAAGTCTAACAGTCTTAATACAGAGAAATAACACCCCTCTCTTCTTGCTCTTTCTAGAATGATATTTTAAGTTTTAATTTTTATACTAATTTTGCAGTGACACACACTTGACAGTTATATATACAGAGGAGCTCTCTGTGTTTGGAAAAAAGCTACAGCTTTGCATCTGCTGGCTCAAATTAAAAATCAACAAATAAGCTGCTTTGTAGAAGAGATGGTTTTACATCTTGTAATAAGGATTTACCCCTGGGGGGTTACAAAATTAAAAATAAATTAGAGAGAAAATTGAAAGAGGCTTTAGCTCTGTACTGTCTACCAAATATACATATATACATGTACAAAACCCTTTTTACATTCACCCACACAGCCGCAGAGGTGCAATAAAAAAACCTAACAACCATTAAGACAGCAAATTCCCAATTATTTGTGTATGGGCTTGGGACACAGGTAGAATAACAGCACTACTAGACCAGAAAATCAGCATATTGCTTCTCTTTCATCCACTGCAGTCTCTCTCTTTTACTTCAGATGACAACTTGCTATTTAGATCAAGATCATCAAAGGAGCTGTGCTCTCCTTCTTCCTTCCTTAGAGTTTAGCAGAGACATCTAAATGAATGCAGGAGACTTTCAGGGGGGAAGGCAGACTGGGGAGGGAGGGCTGCCAGGCATGCTGGTCCTCCCCTGCCTCTCACAGGAGTGCCAGAGTCAAGTGCTACACAGTAAAGAAGCAAAAGTCTCACAAAGGATGAAGATGATACCAGGATTTACTTATTACCTCTTTTCTTTGCAAAAGAATCTCAACTACAAATTAAAATTACAGGATAATTGTTTCTTTTTAGTTTTGACCCTTTATATCCAGTCTTGCAGAGACAGAGCTTCACCAGTACAAATGCTGTTTCTCTACAGACTTAGTAGTCATCCAGCCCTGCTGCGGGCCCAGGGGAAGGAGGCAGTCAAATGGGGTTACACTGTGTAGGGGTAGCACAGATAGCTGTTTTACAAAGCCAAAAGGCTCCCATACCTGAATAACAAAATTTTGCTTCTGCTTGGTCAAGTAGCTGGTTCAGGAGGCTGAAGGCCTGCTGTAGAATACTTTCATCTCTGCACAAAAGCTCAAAAGAACTGTTACTCTTCTGTGTGTCTTTAAATCCTCTGACCCAAAAAGGTTTCTTATTTCCTCATAGCCACTTGTATTACTGATGACTACTTTATGGGAATACTGTTGCCTAAAGGCAAAACACCACCACTGCTAAATTATTTACACAATAGAGAAAATGCACTCTTTACAGGAATGCTCCTCTAGTCTGGCTTCACAAAACACCTCTGTTCCCCTCAGAGATGACTGCTTACAGGCTGCACTGCTTTTGTCCTATGTCACGTTTTCAGCAAGCCTTTGCGAGACTAGATGGCATCATCTCCTTTTGCCTCCTCAGAACATCTGATCTTATCCAACCTGTTCTTATTCACAGCTCCCTCCTGCTTCCTCTCTCACAGTGGGAAAACTGCGTTGGTGTAACAGCCCTGAGCTGCTGCTGCAAGCAGCTCCCACATGTTCCTGCTCCTTGCCCTGTGCCAGCTGGTGCTTATGGGGCTGCACAGTGAGTCAGGGCAAAGATCTGCCTAAACCCAAAGATTTGGGATTTTCAGATTAATTTTTAGACTGTGTCCTGAGCAGTCTGCAATCAAATCCATATTACTCTTGTGGGAGACGAGCACCAAGTAAGCAGATCCAGGCAAGGGACAAGTTTCTCCTTGTCTGATACAGGGCAGGCTTAGCCTATTGACATGCCCTAACATAGCATTACATTTACTAAATTACATCTGAAGTGTTTAGACTTTTTATTTCCTTTTAGAGATTTTGCATAACAGTCTGTTTTGACTGTGGATGTAAATCATAATAGTTGAAGTCACATCTAAGAATCTGAACATGCATTTTCATAAAACATGAAAGGATTCATTTTTGGTGCCTTGATTTTGATCCAGCCTAAGCACTGTTGTTAGATCTAATAATCTTCAGATGTCTTATTTCATGAGATTACTGGTCATTACTTTTAGGGGTAAATTAAAATTTAAACTGCACAAACGAAGTAGCTGATCATTTTACTCATGCCTCAGTTTCTCTCCTCCTGCCTACCCACTAGATATGGTTTTCCCTTTGGCGGCAGACACAATGCTTGGTGTCACTACCACAGGTTACTGCAAGGAACAGTCCATGTCCAGAACTGTGTAAGACCTGAATAAAGCTTGGAACAGAGCACTGTTTCAAAAAACAAACCTCTAAATTCCCAGCCTTTTAAAATGTTAAGCTAAAAACCACAGTGATGTTTCTAATACATGATTTTTTCATCTAAGTTGGTTTATCTCCCAGCCTAAACTTAGCTAAGCACTTTCCCTGAAATGGCAGAATGTGTCCCGCTCTGTAATGCAGAGGGACATGAGCACACTGAGAAGCTGAAGCCTTCCCTCAAACCTGAGAGTTGATTATATCTTTCTGCATGAAATCTTCAAAATTTATTTCTGATCTACAATACTCTCAGATTTAAGTCACCTCTGAGCTAACACTATAGTCTGTCAACTTTTGGCTCACTCTCACACAGAACTACTTCAAAACAAGCTGCTGGATCTGTAGGTCCCTTCCAGATGAAATACTCTTCTCTTCTCTTCTCTTCTCTTCTCTTCTCTTCTCTTCTCTTCTCTTCTCTTCTCTTCTCTTCTCTTCTCTTCTCTTCTCTTCTCTTCTCTTCTCTTCTCTTCTCTTCTCTTCTCTTCTCTTCTCTTCTTTTCTTTTCTTTTCTTTTCTTTTCTTTTCTTTTCTTTTCTTTTCTTTTCTTTTCTTTTCTTTTCTTTTCTTTTCTTTTCTTTTCTTTTCTTTTCTTTTCTTTTCTTTTCTTTTCTTTTCTTTTCTTTTCTTTTCTTTTCTTTTCTTTTCTTTTCTTTTCTTTTCTTTTCTTTTCTTTTCTTTTCTTTTCTTTTTCCTTTACTCTGTAAGCTCTGCAGTCCGGCCCTTTTTCATTGCTTATCCTATTTCATCTAGTATGAAGCTAATTACAGCAATACAAAGGTTTTCAGAAGAAAAAAATCCCCTCATTTTCAAATTTACTAGAGTGTAAGTCAAATGAAAGAAATCTATATAAATATCTCTGTATATCATTTATAAATGTGTAATTTGCATGAATAATTTATCCTTCTGGATAAGATTGGGCATCTTAATCATATTCACAAGACTTATTTAAAGTCAAATAATCATAAAATAAATAATATTCATTGTTTAAGGCAGAGGAATCAGTTAGGATGCATGAGTTTTCTTTTTTTTTTCACCTTTCATCAACTCGTTAGAAAATGTTGGTCCAGCCACCTACCCACTGTGTGACATTTTTTCCCCAGCAGACAGATATGAATAATGAATTACCTACTTGTTATTCGTGATTCCTACAAATTCTATTCTGCAAATCATGAGATTTGACTGAGATAGTAAAAAAAAAAAAAAAAGACCCAATGCAAATTGTCATTACTATTAACTATTCATAGATCAAGCAGAGCCAACTGAAACTGAATGTGTACCCTTTCTTTAAAAGACAGTAAGGAAAGAATAAGTCAAGGAAGTCAAGGAGTGTGCATCTTTCTCTATTCTCCATCAGTAATGTCTGAACACACTGATCCAATTTAAATCTAATCTGACAGAGAGTGCAAGATATTACTTCCTACAGATCTGTTGGGAATAGTAAACTGCACAGAAGAAAGAAAACCTAACATTGCTACCACTATGTACAGGCTTGGAGGTACTCACACTACTTACTAGGCACCACAGTCTGGACTCTGCATCTTCTTACACACCAGCTCATTCACAATGAGCCACAAATCCCTGAGAGATCAGGCAATGCCAGTTCTGGGGATCACCAAACTGCTACCAAGTAGCAGGCACTGGAATGAAATATGAACAAGGACTGTATCCAGGATATGGCACACATGAAGGAGAACCTGGTTTTTTACAGGCTATGAAACCTAGAGATATCTACTAAGAAAGAAACCACTCTGCTGATGACTACCAAGAGGCCAGTACTATTAAGAGAAATAAGGCTATTGGTGAACGACCGAAAATGGGAGTGCTGTTTCCTGTGGTACACACACACTACAACACACAATTCTTGCTAGTTTTGTGACAAATTAATTAACATTTAAAAGGGCATTTTAAAGTAGAATAGGATGGGAAGCTGATGATAAAGAAGCAATGCTGGCAGAATTAAAAACTTCATCTGCAGTTAATAATGTTAACCAAAAATATGTAAAATTCTAATAACCAGCACTATTTCATGTCATTGCCCAGGGCCAATGGGAAAGCTGAAGAGGTCAGAATACATTAGGGCTGGCTGGCTCTAGAAAAATATGGCTTTACAGATGCTCCATGATTTCTAGAGGTATTCCAGTATTCTGTGTTAGAAGTCTGCAAACATACACTCAGTCCTCTTGGAGTATTTATTTGTAGTACAGACATGGGAAAATCTAGAAGAATTATCCCCCTTTCAGAACTTTCCTGACACCACGGTTGTTTAACTGGAATAAAGTTTGCTAAACTTCCAAGTGACATATTAAATATTATCCCTGGAGGAATATAGAAGCTTTGGGAACTTCTCATCACCATGGGTAAAACCCTCACTTTAGAACAACCAGAGATTATTCAAGAAATGCCACTAATTACACATGAAGCAGAAAATGTAGGAGCTGCCACTAGTTAAAGCAATTGTGAGGCCAGTCCAGGTCTCCAAGGTGACCAGCAGCAGAGACCCAACAGAAACATGCAAGACGCACCAATCCATTGTGGCTCCTTCATTTTTGGCCACAGCACGAGCACCTTGTTTTATGCATGGCAGTAATTCCAAAAGCCTTATTCAAAATGAGTAAACCCAGTTAAGAACAGAGAAAATGCAGGCATGAGCATAAAGAAATATGTGAAACACAATAGCTTCAAATAACACCAAGAGCTGGTGCATTCATTTGCCTGTCATGATACTTACAGGAGTCGTACACACCAGAAATGTGTGTTGCATCTGTAATGATCAAAACTACTAAAAACTCCCATTGTTTATGTCCTTTGCAGTATGACTAGTGAAGTATGATACCAAAAGCATAAAACACCACTGAACCATGCTAATTAATTAGCACAAAGCATCATATTCCTACCATGTCAACTAGACATCTACAGGCAATTCTGCTGAAGAAACTGGCTATTTGTTATCACATAATCCTGAATGAGGTACTCAGAATGACCATTATGATTAGACATGAAGCCCGACACATTTTTAGATGACACATTGATTGGAGCAGGTGATATTTTATTGCATACCTGTTATGTACCTAAATCAACAGGGTCTTGATGTGACCTTTGAAGATTTAGCAGTATTAGTATCAGATAAACAAATCAGAATTATATGTCCATATGTCTACATAAAGGAGAAAGTGAAATGGGAGGTAACAGAAATGGTGGAGAGCAGCCCTCCATCCTGTACTTCTTGCCTCCTCAGCTGGCAGAACTGGGCTAGAAAATTTTGCAATGGGGTCAGGACTGTAGCATTTCTGACAAGAAAAATACAAATTTTCCATGATTCAAACTCTATAAAAAGAGAACTTAGTAGGTTTACGAAGCACTTCTAAGAGGTACATAATCAGAATAGTCAACTTTTGTGTATTTTTTGCCATCTTTCACAAGCAGGGTGGCCATGACCAGCATGTAAGTGCAATCATACCCAGAAGGTGGTGAAAGTTGATGCAATACAGTTCAGGCATTGTTTTGCTCTAGCTAGAACATTAAATATTAATTGAATCATCAGTATGTACCAGTTTACCTTCAGTAAATTTGTCAAAGCGGCTTTGTATCAGAGACTGAAACTCATCTGGTCCTGGTTTTGCACAAAATAATGACTGGAATACAAAATGGAACCTAAAATCTACAGACAAAAGAAGTGTTGTGTCCCTGCCTAAAGTAGTCTTGAAGTCTGAAAAATACAGAATCTAATTACTGTAGCTGTGCTACTGAAACAATGAAGAGGTTGAGAGTGAGACTGATAAGCAGTTAGATGATATGCTACTAAGCTGGGGGTCTGCAGTCCTCTCAAATTCTGGCAAAAGAGTACCTGCCGTGTGATGTGCAAACTGAGAGATATTCCATCAGTGTATTATAAGGTGACCTATGCATCTGATAGTGCTGCTAATGACTGGAGATTGTGCTCATGCTTAAGGTATCAAAAGAGCAATTACCTGCAGATAACATGCATTATCTTTCCTTGGAAGAAAGTGATAGCCAATAAAAGTATGATCTAGAAATCCAGGATCTCATAAAATACATACAATAAAGTAGTGTAGTTTAGATCCTCAGGTATCACACAGTAGGAGAGCTAATGCCACTGGGCTGCTGCTTAATCAGTTAAAGACTGCTATTACATTTGGTACTTGTTATCCTACCATAAAAAGAGAAACTCCACTAATTCATCCAGAAACTAAGCTGTGCATCTTGGAAAAGCCAAGCATGGTTTTAGGAAGAGCTGGTTCTAGGAGCAGAATCTGGGCCCAGCACATAAGCTGGTACTTCCCAGAATGGTGGTTTTGTGCCCACTGAGTTTCAATCCCAGGAAAGCTAGCAGTTCTGAAGGGCAAAAAGAGATCAGTGCGGGAGGTAGCAGTTCTGGAGGAGGCAGCCAATTACCCCCATTTTGGTTTCTGAATAAATGCAAGTAGATCACAATGATGAATTAAGATCCTCCTGAAATAATCAGCTCTTGGTGTCTGTCATCCCTGGAAATCTCTGTCACTTTCTGCACACTCTTCTGTAATGTGTGCTACTCAATCATGCAGTGCTCAGCAGGGTGCACTGAAAATTAAACATCTCCCACTCCTCCTCACCAAGAATTCGAGAGAATGTGCATCTGAAAACACTGCTGAGAAGTATACAAACTTGACGTAGCTACTGTGAGGAGTGATTGCACCTCTCTTGATTCCAGTTGATTGCCACAAAGCTCAAAAAATCTCCAGCAATAAAAAAGCAGTGATACTTACAATTAAGAAACTTATTATAAAAAAGTGTTTTCTTTACATGACTCCTGACTTATAAGAAAATTGCTGAATACTTCACCGGCATTCATCTGTCCTGCTTGCACTTTACAGTTATTGACCCAGTAGCCTTTCCACTCTGATGACAACACCTAACTAGAAATACATCCCATGCATTTATAGGAGAGGAAATATTAATGTGCTAGGAAGATATCCTGGCTGGTAAGCACAACATGAATCTCAAGGTTAGAATAAAAGGAACCTGCATCCTACACAATTAACATCCAAGCAGAAAGTCATCAACTGATCAGATAGCCGACCATTAATGCATGAATTATGACCATGTATGCCCCCTTACACATTCAACATCCTTTACCATTTTTTCATCTATCATTTTATTCAGGAGCCCATCTTTCTATGCTTGCAAGCATGCATATCTGACTCAGACACATATCCTTTGACATCAATCCAGTTGTGCAAGAGTTATAATTTTTCTTCCTTTCCCTCATTCCAGAGCTGAAGCCCAGAGGCAGTTCCATCATGCAACAACTGCTCAGTACATGAAAGAAGGGATTCAGTGCACCTTCTTAGCACAAGCTACTAATAAAAGTGACAGAGTACTGAGGGCTGGGAAGCACAAATAGAGCACCAGCTCAGTTGGTTACAGCATGGTGCCAATAATGCCAAGGTTCTGAGTTTGATCCCTGTATGAACCATTCACCCAAGAGTTGGACTCAATAGCCCTTCCATCTTAGAATATTTTGTTATTCTGTGACTGATTTTTATATTCTATATATGAGAGTGTTTTACTGATGCATCCAATGCTGAGAAATGCATCAGCACAATGATTCAAGAAAAGGAAACCATTCCAAAAGTAGCAATCACCTTAGCAATCCCATCTCTCAGAAAACTCTTCAGCACAGGCAGAATGAAGGTATATCATACAAGATCAGGCAGCCAGAAAGGGTGAACAGGCTGTCTGACCCTCTCAGAGAAAAGATGTGTCAGTGTGGAAGACTCAAACTTCATCATAAAAGCCATGACGGGTAAGTATGAAATCTGGTTTGTCAGCAACAGTAAAACATCTTCTGTGAGAGAAGTAGAATAAAAAGCTTTCAGGAAATGCAGTTAATAAAATAATTCCCATAAAACATTGTGTGGCATCTAGTATCAAGAAAACCTTCTTGTAAAAAAAATAAAAGGATGGAGTTTTTTATGGAAGAACATTCATAGGTGATGAACCTGCACATGAACTTGACAGGGAAAAGGAGGTAGCACGTGCTATTGAGCCCTGAAATATAGATGGGAAAGCTGAGAGTTCTGTAGCCCATCAAACAAGTGAAGGTGCCATGAAACATCCCATAACCATTCCCATTCTTTGATATTTAAATATGTATTACAATTTTCTTTAATCGTGACCTTTATTTCCTGCAGCCTTGTGCCCAGTGAGTGTTATCTGGGTCAGGATGAGCTACACCTGCTTTGTTCAGTGTGGCAATGGCTCCATGAAGTGCACAACAGCAGAGAGTCAGGGCCCTCTGTGATGTGGGAGCAGCACTGGCTGTCCCCAGTTTACATCTTCTACACTGAAATATATTCCTGCATGAAAGCTTAGCCCTTTCAGCAAACTTTTGACAGCAAGACAAGCCATATACATAAAATGTGAGCAGAGGTTTCAGGTGAAATTTGTGCAGGGCAGCCCAGGTGAATTAGATCCTTTGGGATGTTCACACAATTGTGCGTTTCTAGTTGCAAGCACCAGGCTGAGCTCTAATGAAACTCTGAAGAAGCAAGTAATGTTTGAAGGCATAAAATTCAAGATGCCAGACAGATGGCAAAGGAAGAGGGAGAGAATGAGGGTAGCATGTGGACGTAACTATGTTGCTTGGACATAGGCCTTCACCTGTTAAAACAATACATTCAGTACCTGCACAGGAATGGTTGCTTATCTACTTTGCTAGAGGTGATATTAGGCTTATGGAAGTAGAAACATCCCCAAAAGATCTGGGAGCCACCACAATTTATAGGCCAGTCATGAGACCTCTACTGATCTCCTAGCAAGTACTGTTGCTGACTATAACCACAAGTGCACCAGTAGGAGCTCAAAAAGCCCTTCTTTTTATTTTTTCATGGAAAACCACAGCCAGCCTTTCCATGGTCTGACAGAATGCATCAATTTATTATTCTGCTCTTTACCATTTTCTATGCATGTGTAGTAACACTTGTATATTCTCAACAATTTCAGCCTTGTAATATTCAGCATTTGCATAGACCTTTGCTACTTCTAAGTGAGCTAGAAGACAACTCCAACATCCCAACAATGGGATGATTTAGGCCTGTTTATGGGGTTAATAACGATTTGGTTTGGTTTTGAGCATATAGATTTAAATTTGTTTTCTAGATAGGAAAATGTAACAAGCCATTTTTAGTTCAAAAAATGGAAACCATCAGTGCTGTCTTGTGTTGTGACAGCAAAAGACTACAGAGCTCCCCTGACTACCTCTCTATTTTTTGGTCTCTTCTTGTGCCTTGCTCTATTTAATGTTGCTGAAGAGGAATGCATAATATCTGGGCATAAAACCACAAAATTTCTCCTTTAGGAGAAAGAATGGGCCAATATAGTTAATCTGTAAGATACATATGTCACCTTTACAATTGCATCCAAGACAGATAACATCCAGGAAAAATAGCTTTAAATAAACAAAGAAAGAAACAAAATCCTCCAATATGTAGGTCCAGGAAAGCATATGCTTTAGCATATGTGTAGTCAAGATATTGAACTACATAGGCTCATTTACTGCCAAATTCTGAGCTTCTTAAATGCACAAGATCCATAATAACTATTCAGGTCTGCTGTGATCTGTCTTATGCATCTCCTCTAAAAAATTCCCACTTCAAAATAAATGACTACATTTATAACTGCTTACTGGTTTACATAACTTGCAAATAGGAAAGGCTAAAAAAAATCTTCCTGGGATTCAGACTTCCGTATCAATTTCACCAGTCAAAAACCAAAAAAATTTGCTTAGACAAAATGAACATATTTTTATGAAAACAGATTACTATCTCCAGTGAGATGAATACGTAAACATTTTGCATTAGAATTCTGATATATTTGTTTTACAAGTTTGAGGTTTCACTTTGATTTTTAGTTGATTGACTTTGTATGGTTTTATTATTTACATACTTTTTAATAACTTCAGAGAAAGTCAGGGGGAGTAATGTGAACTGATGGACTCATGGTTTGATATTTATGACGTAAAACCTGTCAGTAGAATAGTTGAAATACTTAGTATTTTTATCACATTATTTTAATAAATCATACAATAAACAGAGATTCTTTGATTTCAAAAAGAAGGTAAGATGTATCAAAATAAAATAAATAAAATAATATTGGAACCAATCATTAGTCAGAATATATATGGAATGTATTCTGAGATGTGGCTTTATGTTCTCAGTTCTTGCACCAAACCTTCTGCCTTCCAGCATGCAGTGCCCTGTCAGAGAAGAGGGCTAAAACAGACTGATGGCTTCACCCAGGCAGGAAGCATATAATTCACACATTATTCTTTATCATCTTATAGATACCATATCTATATTTACCTACTGCAAGTACAGTGTTAGGTAAAGAATTTAGACTAAATATTGGAAAGGATTATCTTTTGAAAGAGGGTTTGATACCAACAGGCCTTTAATAGCTCTTGCAATCAGTATTTTGTGAGCTGGAAACACACATGCAGATGTTTCCAAGTGTTGGTTTGATCTGCAGTCTGAAAAATTCCAGCATTCAAATGCAAAATATGCCCCAAAATAATTAAGCTCTCTCCTTCTTTTTCCAGTTCACCTTGCATATTACTCCCCCATTTGTACTCTTTTCCCTACACGCCCACTGCAGCTTTACCTTTGCTTTTTCAAACTATTTTGCTACATTTGAACATAAATGTATCCCACATTTACACGCCTACCCTTGTGGTTAGCCCGCAGCAACTGAGGCTTACACCTTCCACCACACCACCATTTGACTGTTTGGCAAGTGGCATCAGCCTTGAGCCTGCTATTTCACCTTCTGTGTCAGTAGCTGGCACACACCTTTATGGCTGTGCTCACAAACTCAGCAGATTTACCTGCCCCCAACAGAAAAGAGCAAGCCTGGCTGTGCCCAGACTCTACAAGAGAGCATCCGATCCCCTCTCCTCTGACAGCTTCATTGACAACAATCTAAAACCCTTTCCAAATATTATACAAAATATAAAGTTTTCCAGCCAGCAGAAGTGAAGTGGACACAACTCTGAGCAACCTGATCTAGCTGAAGATGTCCCTGCTCATTGCAGGGGGGTTGGACTAGATGGACCTTCAAGGTGCCTTCCAACCCAGACTGTTTGATGGTTCTATGATTCCAAATGACTCAGCTATTCACAATATCCTCAGCACCTGGAGCATCACAAAGGCTCTGGTTACCCCTCATCGCCCCCACCTCCCTCACCAATGCTGCTGCTCTCGAAAGCCAGAGAAAGGTACTCAGCTCCAGCAATAAACACAACATAAAAATTAGGATTTTGGTATGTAATTTTAAGAGCTGCTTTGCTGATGCATGTGTTTACACTCACCTCACTGCAAAATACCAGTAAGTGCTTAAAGAGCAAGACAAAGGACTGGACAACATTTCTTCCACCACAAGCCTGCCTCTCTCTTGTCTGTAGAAGAAAAAATGTATGCTGAGAAACAAACTGCAAGACCAAGGAGTTGCAGTTGGGACTCGACTTGGGAAACATGAAGGGGGAAGAAAAGCTCCTACATAACCACAGGAGTACTGAAAGGCTAATCTGGCATGCCTTTGGTATTTTTATTCTTTACATTTCTATTCCAGTAAAAGATAGTGGGTTTTCCTTTTCGCTTAATCACTGCTTCATACTGTAGCATGAAAATCTGGAAACCTGGGGTTTCACACATAAACTTTATTTAGATGGGAGTGAAAGTAGGTGAAGGATATTGCCTATGATCTGAAAGGTGACTGGAGTGGTAATTATACAGAGAGAATTGAAGAACTACATTTTAAACACCACAGCGCATTAGTACCACTACCTTCAGCTGAACCACACTATAATTTCATCATATGAGATGAATGCAAGCTTTCCTATCCAACGATTCCTTTTTTTTAATCCTACTTTTCTTGAGGCCAGTCTGGGTATGAAGAAATCAAGCAAGGGGGAGCCCAAATTCCCAGGCTTCTGGACTAAAAAGGAAAAATTTCTTGTTATATAGGTTATATGGGAAATCCTGATTTGGAACATGCAGGTAATGAATGTCTTGCCAGGTGAAATTCTCAGGTCATAAGTCTTCTAAATATTTGAAGAAACATATTTCAATTTTCCCTTTGTATCTCCTTGCACAACAGCTCTTCCTGTGGAAATGTGTTATTCCTGACTTTCCAGCAGTGGCTGTCTGAGAAGGCCATCAAGGCCCGAAGCCTTTCACTCACCCAGGGTTGGAAAAGCTTTTCTGCTATTTCCTGCAATACGTAGAGCTTCTGATACCAAGCTGTCAGCCTTGTGTGTACTCTGACAAGGGTTTGCTCTGCAAAGTCTCCTGCTCTTCCTCCACACAGGTCCCACTGCTACCTGTCTGTTGGAGCTGCCTGGCTCCATGCTCTCCAAGACACCTCTCCTGTCAACTCCCCCATCCAACCCTTCCCTGATTTTATAAATGACATCTCAAAAAATGCCCAATTCTCATATTCATGTTTAATTCCTCCTCCTTAGATAAGCAAGGCAGATCATGACAGCTCCCATCGACATCCCCTGAGCTCTCATTTCTCATCCACTTCATGTTCTTCAACACAAGGCAGACTGAGAAAAGGAAGAAGTGTCTTCCCAAATATTGCTATGCCTGCTTTATAGTTTTACTTTCTATGTGTCTCCTTGACCAACAGCCTGAGCAGCAAGGTGCAATTTAAATGAACTGTTGTCATTTATACATGAGCTGCCATTTAGCTGCTCATTAGAGGAACACAGCTTTAAAAGATTGTGATGAGCCTGTTAGCTTCCCTTAATAACATCCTTCAAAACCAGATGCAATATTGTTCTAAAAAAAGCCTTTTGTACTTCAAATTCTCATCAACTCTATCAGTCCTAAGAGCATTAGCCAAGGTTTGAGCAGTTCGTCATCTCTATTACATTCATTTACATGCTATTGTGCTTGACACTGGATAAAAAGGGTTTATTCAGCAATACTTCATTTTTTGATCTGGTCAATTTACTACAGGCCTTATTCTTTAAATTTATTTTATTTTATTTTTTCCCATCACTTGCCTTCTTTTCTTGCAGCTCACAGCAACACAGACCTTTGAATGTAAAATAGTATGGGTAACATTGTTCTTTCATTTATTATACCTCCTGCTCTAGTTCTCTTGACCAAAGTCTCCCTCTCCAATAAGGAAGGGACTTTCTGTTTCCTTCGGACGTTGGTGAGAAAGCTTTTGTACACAGGCACCATTTACTAGATCACAGACATCAATCATATTTCTAGTGTTGGGTCTATTATCACCAAACACAGAAAACTGGCAGGTGGACCGGAAAAGACAATGTTTTCCCACTGAGATTCACACCGATGTATGGTCCAATTTATCAGCATGAACTTGCCATGACACAAGGGTCCCCTCTGGAAAATGTTCATCTGAACCCTTGGAAATATTTGTGATCTGCTTGTTGTTTAGCAGCTGCCTGCATTAGGCTCCTGCTATGGCCATCACCAGCATTTGGGGGTACTAAAGGCAGTTGTTTAGGCTGTGTAAATTAATTTGGTAGAAAAGGATATTGGTTTAGGCCTATGGCTGGCATTCTCTTCTCCTCTCAAGATAAATGACCCAGTAACCACACAGAAGGCAGTTAACAGCTTCCTTTTTGGGTTTTTTGGAAAACAAACTTATTTTATCATCACCATAATTATGGTAAAAATTTCTATAAAATGCACACCAATGTATTTAATTAAGACAGGTCATTTGTCTAGCTAAATCTGCAAAATTCAAGTGCTAGCTTCTACAGAAGCTAGCAGGGCCAGTAATTATTTTTTTCTGCTATTAGTCTGCAGCGCCATGTATGTGATCAAGAAGTGGCCTTTGAGACACCTTCATTCTCTTTTCCTACAAGTATGTTTGAAGGAAATAGGAAAGTGATCCCACACTGGTTACATGCTAGATTATAAGATTGAATGGGGAAGAAAATGATCTGGTCCTTATGACTGTCTCCTCTTTTACAGCCACAAATTAAAAATACATTTAGATTACTTCACATTTGGACTGGTTCTGCTACAAAAAATAAAGGCAAGCAAATTGCATCTGCTAGGTCAAGCTTCCCATCCCCCATCCCTGAAAATCACCAACCCAAATGTCACTTGTCTGTGTTGGTTCTCACAGAAGGCAAACCGTATGTTACATTCCCAGTGTCCGTACACTTCTGCAGCTTCTAAATAGCCGACTCCCCCGAACGGCTGCTGGCCAGATTTTGGTTCTCTTCCAGCGCCAACAGGCAGAGAGGTTAGGAGGTGTCCTGCTGCTACTTTCCTTTCATTTAGAAAATGGAGAGGTTGTCTGGCTGCCAACTTGTCAGTGCAAGTAAGTCCCCTCTGCAGACCTTATCAGATGAATCCCAATGTGAAAACTTTTTACATATGAATTGCTTTGCAAGGAAGGCTCCACTCTTTTCAGAACTAATAAGGAAAAGAACAACATAAAGGAAGTGAAAAAGTAAAGAACCTGCACTGAGAGGTCACTTCAAAGGAACAAAAGTCCACATGGCTTCTTTCTCCTGTTCTCTTTCTTTCTTTTTTCACAATTGGCTCTCCAGCATTTACATGCTGCTCCCCTAACTGTGGCGGCTTAGACACCACAAGCCTCATCAGTGTACGATTAATTACTCCTGTTAATCAAAGCTGAAAGGCCGAAGGAACTACAGTGCCCATGGAAGCTCTTACTCTCACCATGCCAGAAGTCCACCGACAGCCTAGGTGAACAAAGACAAGAGCTCATAGCTATCTGATTTACAGCAGCCTAGGCAGAATGGCCAGCTGAAAGGAGTGTCAGTCTGTAGAAGTAACACTTATCCTGGAAAATCACCAGCACTGCAAATGGTAGCCAGGACTGTGGTTATATTAAATCAATATTGTCAGTTACATTATTAAATATTAATCTAAGATATTAAAAAAGGGAGCATTCCTCTGCCTCTGCCAGAGACAGCTTGTGTAATCACACGCAAATCACTTCATTTCAGTTCCTCTCCAATTCCCATCTGTAAAACAGTTAATAATATTTTCAACCACTTAAAGCAAGCAGGCTCTGGGCAGGCTCCCTGGCCACCTCTCATAATACACATCCATATCCTCACAGAGATTGGCACCTCCAGAAGCCACTGTCATGTTACAGAAAAGACACGGCACTGAAGCTCCAGGGTCTCACCAGCTCTTGCTGGTTGCTCGGGGGGAACAGTCTGGGCTAAAAGAGCAAAAGGATAGATTGGAGTGCTTTAGGTAAATTTTTTGTGTTAAAATCGGCTGACTCTGAAAAGCACTGTCCTCAGCCACTGAAAACAGCTGTTGAGACAGACACTGAAGTGTTATTATCTCTCTTGGAGGATTCATAGAGCTGAGGGAATGCAATGCAAGGACGGGTGACGGTGACACAGAGCTGTCAAAAATAAACCATGCAGAACCACGCTTATTTATGAAAAAGGAGTGTTAAGGACAGGAGAGAGGCGTCAGGTATCACATTTAGATACCCTCCTCAAGCAGGATCTTCCTAGACTATGTTGCCCTGGGCTGCATCTAGATGGCTCCTGATTGATATCCTCATCTAAGGACAGGTATATACGAAAGAACATAGTCAACAAGTGCAAGTAAACCACAAAAATGCCATCTCAGCACATACATCCTATTTCTGCCAACAGTATTTTAGCACCCCATAATACTGCTGAAGCCTAAACTCCTGATTAAAGTTAAGCACTTGCCTAAATTGCCTGCTGAATTGAGATGAGCTGATGAAATGTGATCCCAGAATATAGTAACTGAAGGACAAGGAAACTTTGAGCCTAGACAGTCATGGAGAAAACATGTTCTTTATGCTCTTGAGAAATTCCTGTACCATCTTCATTTCTGTCTTCCTTAGTACATGGTATGGATGGTAAGCCAGGTGAAGTGACACTGGCTCAGCAGAAGGACACTGGGTGAGGTAGTGCCCAGGCCTGACTGCACAGGGTGTCCTTCCTGAGCTGTCTGAAAGCTCAGTAGTATCACAGCATCGGTGCTCGGAAAACAAACACAGATTTTCTCATGCATCTCTAAATAGCTTACTGGGTAGAAAGTAAATAATAAGGCTGTTGAGTTTCACAACTGATTGAAGTCTCTAAACTATGGTGATATCAAACATTAAGCCAGATTTTAGTACTGCTATAACGTTTGTTTATGGAGCAACCAAGGCCACCAACTTACTGCGTAGGGGGCAAAGTCTCTTATTGCTACACGAAAAAATCAGCTTCCCTTTAATCTTAACAGCAGACAAAAGAGATTTTGTTCCATCTAGTATGTTTTGTTTCTGTGGAAATACTGTCATCTGTATTCTTTTATTTGATCTTCATTCCCCTTTTAAGGCTGGCTTATGTCTTCTTGGTGGCTTATGCCAATTTCTTACACTATATTTTACCTGGGTAATAGTTTAATAAATTCTTTAAGAAGCTACTGATTGACACAGATCATGGGGCAGTAGGGAGATCAGCTTTCTGTGGAAGTCATGTGCTCACACTGACTTACCCCATGATGGGGAAATGACCCAAACAGAGTCAAGCTTGAACAGCAATGCATAGAACAACTCTACAATAAAGCTTCTTTGTGGTGATAATTACAGTTCTCTAGGAAAGGAGTCTGTGTTTTCCAAGATTTTGTGATTTTATGGTGGATTCTTAGCCATAAATTATTAAGAATTTGTAGAGAAAAAAAATACGAGAAAAAAGGGACACTGTTGATGCGTTACTGCTACTTTCTTTAGTATGGGTGATCCTGTCCATTAAAATAATCTTGAAGCTGAAAAGAAACAAGCAAGCTAATGTCTGTAATACAATAATTGCCAGCAGGGCATCCACTGCATAAATCCACATGTGAGAGATCTAAATCATAAAAGACAGATTAGCTTTCATTAGTTCTGTCCTAACATGACAATTTCAATGGCCAATTATTTTCTAATGTGTTTGCCATAGGCATCTGTAGTGGTTTGGTCTAAAATACTCATTACTGTTTATTTTCTGTGAGATAAGAATTAGGGGAAATGCAAAGCAGGCACCAACTTGAATGAATATAAAGAAGTTTATTAACAGACCTAAAAGAAGAAAAGAAAAAAAATTATACCACCTTTAGAACTCTCCTCCTCCCCCCACCTTCCTCCCTTCTCCCACTGACAATGTAAAGACAACCCTTAAGATGTTCAGTCTGTTTACCACTTCCATAATAACCTTGTTCAGTCCATTTAGAAAGAGAAGTCTCTTTTTGCTCATGCTATGAAAACAGTATCACACCGAGACAGCCACCCACTTCCAAATATTGTTCAGTCCATTCAGGAAGAGGAGTCTCTCTGCTTACGATGTGAGTCCCTTCCCCCGACTTGCAGCTTTTCCCGCAACTGCTTTCGAGGGTCCACTCTTGAAAGTTTTCTGGGGTACAATTTTAAGGTTGAGCTGTTCAGAAACAAAAAAAACAGAGGCCCTTCTCCTTCCCTGGGAGCAAAGGGTCATCTTTATCTTTAAGACTATCTCTGGAAGCATCTCTAGGAATTGAGGTTTTTCTCCTTTCCTCTTTGGAGCAAAAGTCCTCATCTGGTTCATCTGGTTCATCTCTCTCTGTCCAAACTTCTCATGAAATTACAGCTGCGGCAGCATCTGCCTATTGCTTATGACTTGAACACTCCACCCCCCATATCTTCATGAAATTACAACAGGATACTCTGATATATCAACAGACAGACTTCACAACAGACTTTCAGCTTTAAGCATCTCCTCTCTCTCTTCCCTCAGGTTTTCAGCTCTTCACAGCAATAAAAGGGTTAATCTCACCTCGGCCTTACAGCTGGAATGTGGCTTATCGCTGTTGGTCCCCTGACCTCTGCCGGACAGAGGTGCCGCTTTGCTGAAATCTTGGCCGCAGTGGAGAGGGGGGGGTTCCGAGCCGCTCCGGCTGCCCACGGCAAGGCAGTGGGGGGGGGGGTTCCATGGCTGGAACAGGCCCATGGCTCCAGGCTGGCCGTGGCCCGGCCCGGCCTGGCCCAAGCAGGGCCTGGCCGGGCCCGCTGGCCCCCGCACGGGGCCTGCAGCCACCTGTGCCAGCGCCGGAAACGAGAGAGAGCTTGGGGGGAAGTTTGTCTATTCTTAAGTGTGGATCACAGAGGCGGTCACAACTTTAAGTGGCTTAAAGAATTGTCCATATTCAAACTGGCCACTGATAGGTTCTATCAGGTCCCAGAGGAAGCTGTAAGCACCCCTTTGCAAGGATATCCCTTCCAGGACTATGCTTGCTAACCTATGACAGCATCACACAGAATTTATGTCACTTCTTTAAGCCAATACTCTCACAGATGTCAAGGTTTGTACATGTTACTACGTCTCATTTGAAGGCCAGGATGAGTAAGAATAAAGCCTTCAGAAATAGCTATTTATGTGGGGTGCTAAGGCACTCAGAAATAAAGAGATGAATAGTCGCAGGTCAGTGAAAGAAAATTTTAGCCACTAATACAGTTAGTTGAACAATAAGGCCTGAGTGCAAGATGTGAACTTCAACTGGAAATTCTCAGCAATTAATGATTCCACATCAGACAGGGTCAGACTGTTCCTAGTCTCTCTCAGAGAGAGAATGGACTTCCCTTCTTTGGGAGGCCTCTATAAAGAACATGCGGGAGATGCAGGACTGATCTCCCATCCTGGGGAAAGGTAGCAGGAATGAGAAGGGCTGTGGGATGCCTACACTGATTTGAAGCTATGGATCTGGTATTCCAACACATGGTAGGAACCACTAACTGGGAAAACACTTGTGACACTGTCTTCATAGGTGGGTTGTGCCATAAGGAAGGGTTGTGTTTTGAAGGAACTAAGGAATAAAAAGAGGATGTATCATCTTTGGAAGGAGGGTCAGGTATCTCAGGAAATATTTAAGGGGGTTGTTAGGGCATGTAGAAAAAAAATTAGAGAGGCCAAAGCTCAGTTAGAACTTAATTTGGCAACTTTTGTGAAGGATAATAAAAAATGTTTTTACAAATATATTAATGGCAAAAGGAAGGGAAACAACAACCTTGGTTCTTTACCAGATGTGGGAGGGAATTCAATGACTGCAGATGGGGAGAAGGTGGAGGTGTTTAACGCTGCCTTTGCCACGGTCTTTATCGGAAAGACAGCTTGTCCTCAGGACAGCTGTCCTCCTGGGCTGGTAGATGGTGTCAGGGAGCAGGATGGTCCCCTGTTATCCAGGAGGAGGCAGTCAGAGAACTGCTGAGCTGCTTGGATGTTCATAAATCTATGGCACCAGATGGGATCCATCCCAGGGTGATGAGGGAGCAGGCAGATGAGCTTGAGAAGCCACTCTCCGTTGTTTACCAACAGTCCTGGCTCACCGGTGAGGTTCCAGATGACTGGAAGCTGGCCAGTGTGATGCCCATTCACAAAAAGGGTAGGAAGGAGGATCCTGGAAGTTACAGGCCAGTCAGTCCGACCTCAGTACCTGGCAAGGTAATGGAGCAGTTTATATTGAGTGCCATCACACAGCACCTACAGGATGGCCAGGGGATCAGATCCAGCCAGCATGGGTTTAGGAGGGGTAGGTCATGTTTGACCAATCTGAACTCTTTCTATGATCAGGGGACCTGCCTGGTGGATGCAGGAAAGGCTGTAGATGTTGTCTATTTGGACTTCAACAAGGCCTTTGACACCGTCTCCCACAGTAAACTCCTGGAAAAGCTGGCAGCCCACAGCTTAGACAGGAGCACTCTTTGCTGGGTTAAGAACTGGCTGGCTGGCCAGGCCCAGAGAGTGCTGGTGAATGGTGCTGCATCCAGCTGGTGGCCAGTAACCAGTGGTGTCCCTCAGGGGTCTGTACTGGGACCAGTTCTGTTCAATATTTTTATTGATGACATGGATGAGGGTATTGAGTCTTTCATTAGTAAATTTGCAGATGACACTAAGCTGGGAGCGTGTGTCAATCTGTTGGAAGTAAGGAGAGCTCTGCAGAGAGACCGGGAATGGTTGGATGGATGGGCAGAGTCCAATAAGATGAAGTTTAACAAGTCCAAGTGCCCAGTCCTGCATTTTGGCCACAATAACCCCCTACAGTGTTATAGGCTGGGGACAGTGTGGCTGGACAGTGTCTGGGCAGAAAGGGACCGGGGGGTGCTAGTCAACAGCCAATTGAACCGTGAGCCAGCAGTGTGCCTTGGTGGAAGGCCAACGGCATCCTGGCCTGTATCAGGAACAGTGTGGCCAGCAGGAACAGGGAGGTCATTCTCCCCCTGTACTCAGCACTGGTGAGGCCGTACTCACCAGTGTGAGTCCTGTGTCCAGTTCAGGGCCCCTCAGTTCAGGAAGGACATTGAGACACTTGAGTGTGTCCAGAGGAGGGCAACAAGGTTGGTGAGGGGCTTGGAACACAAGCCCTATGAGGAACGATTGAGGGAGCTGGGGTTGTTTAGCCTGGAGAAAAGGAGACTTAGAGGTGACCTTATCACTCTCTACAACTTCCTGAAATGTGGTTGTAGTCAGGTGGAGGCTGGTCTCCTTTTCCAGGCAGCAACTGACAGAACAAGAGGATGCAGTCTTAAGCTTCACCAAGAGAAATATAGGTCGGATATCAGGAAAAAGTTTTTTGCTGAAAGAGTGATAAAGTACTGGAATCGCCTTCCCGGGAAGGTGGTGGAGTCACCATCCCTGGATGTGTTTAAAAAAAGACTGGATGTGGCACTCAGTGCCATGGTTTAGTTGAGGAGGTGTTAGGGCATGGGTTGGACTCGGTGATCTTGGAGGTCTCTTCCAACCTGGTGATTCTGTGTGATAAGGATACCTCACCCTTCAGCAAATCACAGCTTAACCTGGTGCTGCCCAAATACAGCTGCTTAAATTGGTCTGCACCCATTGTCACTCAGGCTGAGGTGAGACTCTCACCACTTCTGGGATATGACAGCAGCAAAACAAAGGAGAAGACAACTGTTTTCTTTTGAGGGATTGGCTGGAGAACTAGAGAGGAAGAGAGCTGGGAGCACCAACTGAAACACCGTCACATCCAGACATCAGCTAGCAGCCACCCAGATACTGCTCTGGTTTTGTGAGTGGACCTCCCCACAGTTGCTCCACCTGTACTTGTTTCACTGCCCATTTGGCTGATCCCAGTACTGCTGCCCAGACTTGCTGCCCATCAGTGAGACCCAGAGGGCTGTGTTGGGAAAGCACCAGCCTAAAGGGGTTTTATTGAATTGAACAGAATTACAGTGGAGGTACCAGAGGTGAGGAACTCGGCACCAGTCTTATTTTACCATTTACTGTATTTTAATTTTTTTTCAGTTTGTCTTTGTCCTACCTGTAACTGTAACTATTAAGATACATCTACAAATGCTGGTCCAGACCTTCAGACAGCCCTTTAAGACCTAAAGGATTATTCCAATCTAATAAAATCCTCTTTTCTCTACAGAAAATGACAACCTTTAACCTGCTCACCTGACAGTAGCACCATAAACCACTGTAATTGAAGTCCAGGAGCAAGCTCGACACAGAGATTGGGGTTTCTTTTGCTGCTCTCTATCAAAACAAAAAACAGAACCGGAGACAAATTTTGCTGCCTAGGACTAGTGTAATTTATCCACAGGTTCTTTCATTCTTTTCAGTGCTGTATTTCCTTGATCAATATTAAATTGTTCAACAGATTTCTGACTTCTTTGAGCAGTGTCTGGCAGCTAACTGCTACCCAGACCAAACTTCTCCCCAGCCCAAAATGACAGCATATCATTGGTTCTAGTGCCCAAAATCAGGTAAATTTCTGAAATTAGGGAAACCTTATAAATGCTCTGCATTGAAATTAAGTGGTGAGATCCAGCAACTATTGTGCAGTTTTTTCTTCCAACATCTCCTTCTTATTCCCAACCTGGAATGCTACGAAAGGCAATAGCCAAATCGGTCTCCTGTGGGATGCAGTCTTTAATTGGGAATGGGACCAATTTCCTTCATGGCTGTCCTCAGAGGAGGGAAAGCCCCAATTCAACTCTTGCTTTTCCCTCTGATGGAGTGAAAAAGAGAAGGGAGCCAGGGGAAACAATAGCTTCAATCAGCCATACACGAATGAAACAAAGGGAATTTTTTTTTGCTGCACAGCCAGAAGAGGAGGGGTCTGACTGGCATTCAGACTTTGCAGCATCTCTCTATGGGAGAGAGGTCTTCTGCAGTCATTACTCTCCTATGGTGCTTGTTATTGACAGCGCTTTCAACTGACTCTGGCAGAGAATAAAAGTATCGCTCTCAATAATATAATTCACTTTCCCTGCTTGCTGTTCCCCCTCCCTGTGCCTCATCCAGAGCACATGTGCAGCTGACACTGAGTGAACACAGTGACCTCCTCTGAATATGCATAAATGCTAAGGATTGTCTGATTTTTTTTCTCTGCTGCCATGGCTGACTGAAGCAATAGCCTGGCCAGCACTTCGCTGATGAAAGAATGCACCAGTTCGCAACTGTTAGCCCATGGATGGTCAACTCATAAGTCTGGCATCCAGGCTTGCATTTAGTCTCACAAGCAATTTAGAAAGCATATAGTTAAAACTGATGAGACATTGATGGTCAAATAATGTGCATCTGCTTTTATGTCCTTAAAACAGTTGAGAAATACATCAATGTGCTGAGCATGGACTAGATAGCAGGGAAAAGAAAATTAATGTTACCAAATTATCTTTTAGAATTTAGCTCTGTAGTGCTTGGTAATCAGTGTGCATGACTGAAGTATATTGGATGTAAATGCAGATTAAAGAACAGGCTTTATTCGCACTGGAGCTATGTAGATCCAACACTGCTGAACTTCTGTAGGTTATGCACATGAAAAAGGCAGATTCACCATCTCCATTCCCTTAAAATCAAAATGGGGATGTCCTTGCAATGATAAGAGTAAACATAATTAATTTTGCTCTTGATTGTTGAGCACAATGCTCTTTAGTTGCTTTCTGCTTTTAGCACTTATGATTATTATTTGAAAGCATTTTCTTTATCCATTAAAAATTAAAGGCTCACTTTTTTTTTTTTTAACAGAAATTGACTAGTATATTACTTAGACTTTAAGACCGAAATATCTAAAATAAACATAAAACTGATTAAAATACCAGAAGAAACAATACAGAGATCTGCTGAGGCTTATTTGCTCTTCTGATAGTGATTGGTATGAGGAAGACAAAGAAAATTAACAGTGCCATTGTCTGATGAGCGCATTTACACAGGATTTGCTTCAAGGACTTTTAGAAGTAAGGGTTCAATTAATCACAGACAAAATTTTAAGAAATCAGTAAGTCGGTGAAATATTTGGGAATGTCACTGTACATTCATTACTCATGGTCTGTCTCCCTTGTAGGATAAAACCATTCTTAAGTCATCTTTATATTGCCCTCCTCCCACTTCTATCAGTGAAATTTGAACATTTCTTATATTCCTTTCATTTGTGCTCTTATTCCTGCTAGTAGGCTCACACAATCTGTGGGCCACTGACTCCTTGGCTGTTCCAGCTGGAATAATGCTTCCAAATGACTGCAATCACCAGTTCCACCAACAGAGACCTGCAACAACTTCACTCTTCTTGGGCCTGTGATGCTTATCACTTGCAACAGGTCTCCTGTAAACCCCACCAAACACACAATTCTCATCTGATACAAATCATTGTAGCTGAATTAGAGTAAGGGTTGATTTATACTACGTCATCCATTTCTGTCCTTAAGTCCTGAACACAAATCTTCCTGTAAGCAGCCAGACTATTAACAAAATTTTCCTTCCAAAAGCTTAAAAAATAATCTATGTTTCCATTATAGCTTGCTTGTCATTACTGTTGATTAAAGTCTTGGAGCTTTCATAATAAGAAGGCAGTTTAACAGAGTCAAACACAAGAATATCACACTAGGAATGAAGGATCAGAAATCATCTCTGGTCAGTATTACTGCTATTAACTGCCCCATGCCTTAAGGAAATGAAAATAGCTTCCCAGTAAGAGAAAGCAGATGAAGCAGGCAGATGGAGAATGGGAGAAAAAGAGGCAAAAAAAGAGCATTTATAAGGATTTGTGTCAGGAAATAGAGGTAAGGAATTGATCAGCACTGAGATTTTTAGTGAGGTTTCAGCAAACCTGCTATTATTAACTATAATTAGTTAGATAAGGGGGAAAAACCAGCTGAAAAAACCCCACCAAGTTTGTTTGTTCTACCAAAGTATAGTGAAAGAAGAGCCACTGGCACAGCTTTGTTGTCCAGGAAGAAGTGGGCATCTGCTTCTGCTGTGATCCCAAGAGACACTTGTCCTCTTAGAGTCTGCACTGCAAGGTCCAGATAAGATGCCTGAAGGTTTAGCCATCGCTTCTGAAAGACTTGGGAGATTGGAAAGAAAGAAAAAAAAAAAGCCCTCTAACAAAACTAAAAGTAATAGGCAAAATCTGATAGGAGTGTTCATTAGCAAGGCTAAAAGTTATTGAAAACTTTATTAATAAAGAATTCAGTATGTAATCTTCTTTAACTGTTAAGCTGCCTTAAAAATTTGTGTGACATAGCAGCCATGTAGCATTCCTCTGTTTTGTGGTAAGACAAAAAGTGTTAGTGCCAAGTTCTGTAAATAATCCTTGAGCAGTGGTAAGAAATTAAATAATTCATGCTTATTCCATTGTTAGATATGTAATCCAAGGCAATGAAATGTCATATCATGCATGGCTACATAGTATATGACTTGAAAGAACCTACACCAAATTTATTTTGATGTAAAAATTATATATTGCAATTCACATATAAAACCCAACAGTTTTGTTTTGGAAAATATTGAAAGGGTAATCTTGGACTTTTAAAGAATGAAACAGTGTGAAACATTCGAGAAAAAGAACAACTTCCTAAAACATTTCACTGCTGCTGATCAATATTTTCTTTGTAAAACACTGCATGCACAAAACCATTCCTTAATTCTACTAAACAGTATCTGATATTTTCCTCAACATACGGTTTTTGGCATCAATTAATTCTGCTTTTATTGGAACCTCCATCGAAACCTGAACCCAAGAATTCACTTCATACATCAATATTTGAAAATGTGGCTTATATGTATCGTTAAAGTCAAAAGGTATCCTTTTTCTTATTTGTGCCTTATTCTTAGAAATTTTTTTTCTTATTCGTTTCTTTGATTTTTTTTTAAGATCAGTGGCACAGTATCTGAGAACTTCAGGCTGACAAATCTGGTACCATAAACACAACAGAAAAACAAATCCTGTTTCCTCAGGCTATAAATAAGAGCTACTGCATGCATGAATTGTACCCTGCAGTTTGCAAGAGAAACAAAAATAAGCATTGCTTTCCTAGAAATCATGACCTTTCGAAGCACTGAGATTTATCACCAAGATATCAACAAACTTCCTGTATAGTAAGAACCTTTTCAGGGGAAATAAACTCTTTTCAAACCCAAATACCTTTGAACTGAGGCAAAGCTAAAGTTCAGAGTTTGTTTTTCAAATCATATTTTAATGAAAGAACTCAGCAAAATATAGAGAAATTAAAAACAATTTGCATTTTTAGCAATAAAATTTGAAAAGTAATCTAGTAAACAATACAAACCAACCACATCTATGAAATATGTCTTCTATACAGCTGCAAAGACAATTTTGGGTTTCACCAGAAGACGAAGGAGCTGCTATTTAACGCAACACCTGCTTATATCTTCAAGTGCAATTTTTCATTTGAACTGATTCTAGTAACAGCTGATTGAATTCAAGCACACAGCAGTAAATTAACAGGTGAAAAGAAGTAACTGAGCCTTCAAAAATCAGTGTGGAAATTGTCCTTTTAACTAGTGTTAGCTGAAGACAAAAGAAAAGGTTATCTGAAGCTGATTTTTAAATCAATGGTCTAGTCTAGTTGTTCCCAATGAAAAAACAATCCTTATAGCATAACTGTGATTACTTCCAGGATGAACATGTCTAAGCCAAAACTCTGAGCGATCTCTGTGGACAGAGCAACTACAGTAACTGGTATTAGTAATAGCTTTTAACAAGACTGTTAAAAATCCCAACCGAACCAACTAAACAAATGTAAGGTTCTTTTGTTTTTCTTTCATTAGCTAAAAGGAACAGTTTTTTCTGCTGAATAGGTGATTAATGGACTCCCACTAGAAGGCAAAGGATGCATTTTGACAAACGAAGTGTGAAACCAGGCCTGGTCCCAGCCATCGGCTGTCTTTCCTGCTTCCACGCTGCAGGATCCTGCTCACACAGATAGAAGATGAAGCTGCTTCTTGATAAGAATAACCTTAGCTGATCCCAGATTTCTTGTGGGAATAAAAGTGCAAGAAAAAGAAAAGATAGAGCAATACTGAATTTGATGTGGGACAGATTATACTCCAAGGAAGGCACCTTCCTGTCCTCTTATGCTGGGAAGCAGTAGATACAGCTAGAAGTTCTGGGAAACTCCTTTAATGTGAAATTCTGGATTCAAACCTCTACTTCCTTAAAATCTTCTTATTGAACGCTATTTTGCCTGATTGGTGTTACCTGTTTTATAGCTCAGGATGTGAAAGACTATATTGTGCATGATTTTCTTACATAATTACATTATATAAATCTGCACTAACACAGAAGTCAAAGTGTTTCACAGCATTATTTGAATAGACCTCTTTGTATTTCAGACATACTTGCATTCCCTGTCTGTTAGATTATGACATAATAATCTGTTTTTTAACAGGGTGGTTCCAGTTTCTTGGTCAAACAAGCACGTTTAACATCCATTACAAAAATAAATGCACTTTTAAAAAGTTTAGTATTTATCTATTGGTAGGCAGCACTTCTCAGATGCCTATGTGCTAAATTTTAAATGAGGACAGCAATTTTTATTGCTTTCATCTCAAAGAGACTTAACTGATGAGACAGCTGTGAATGGAAACCTATCCATAGAACCTTATGTTGAGCCAAGTACTTCCAACAATCCACTACACAGACAAACAGAAAATGCTTTTTCTCTCTGCTCATAAAAATTCATTGTATATTAAGCAGCTATTCTACAACCAAACTCCAAAAAGAAGTTGCCAAACTGCAAATCCCTAATAATCCTCAAGGAAAGTTTCAGAATATTCTTTGCAATGCAAATATGGATGAACCGTAAGTCAGGAGTAACTGTCTTCTGGAGTCTGTCCCTTCCTGATTGTAACTATATCACACCTGGCTCAATTACAGCAATTGCTTTCATAGAATACCTGGCTGAGAAACTCGGCCAGTTTTAATAAGCATTTTGTCTTGGAAAATTTAAATGGGCTGCTCTCTTTTGTTCATTGTTTCATTTCCTCTCCTACATTACCTTTTAATCTCTCAACTTAGAGTAACTGCATCACAACAGAACCTCATGGGCAGAAGTAACTGTCTCTCAACCACAATTTGTTGACTTTTGTATTGGAGCGCACCAGGAAACCCAAGATGTGCTTAAAAGCAATTAGGGTATTTGCTATATTGGGAGACCCTGAGGGTTTACAAGCTCTCTTAGCATGAGACCAATTTATGGATGCTTAAGTTGTAATGAAGCAGAAAAAGTGTAGAAAAATAAACAATTTAAAAATATTTAAGCCTCTGGAGCATGCTTTTGACATATTTTCAAAGTAGCAGAGTATTCTATGATTTAATAATAGGCTTGTTTCTTGAGAAACACTAAAAACTGCTCTAAAATTAAACAGTACCATGTAAAAGCTGAAAAAGCAGGACTATATCAAGAGAAAACAGCAAGGGACTTAACCCTCCATCCAGCCCAGAAGCAATAATCCATAAGTGCTACAAAACTCTAGGTAATAGAGTTGAAGTCCGAAATTTGATCTTTAGAGAAGCTGTCAAACAAAACCTCATTAAATCCACAAGCACTGAAAGTTCTTGAATAGTAGACATGACACTATAATTTCAAGCATCCCAGAAATGCAATGAAGTCAAAAGTTCAACTTTTCCTTACAAATTCTGCTGTTATAATACTGATTATGGTGCTCAGAAGAATAGCAGCATTGTGCACAAATATATTTATGTTTTGAATTTGGCTTTCTAATTTTTTTTTTTTACACAAGTAGCAAATCATGAAGATATGATGCATTTAAGAAACATCTATTAGTAGTTTCACGTACCCAAACAACAGCTTGGGGAGCTCTAAAAGACTCTCAAGAACGGAAGAGATCAGGCATAAGAAGTGTTAAGAAAGCATTTATGTAACTAAGCTGTAACCTTGAAAGTCAGAAATCTAAAAGATAGTTAATATGTTCTTTGATATTGTTTATCACAACTTTGTGCAAAATGCTGCAAAGGTGGTACTCATAAATATAACAGAAATTGAATTCTCACACAGATATGAGTTTGTTTGGAGATTTTTTTCTGGAAGACACAGAGGCAGTCCTGAGGGGACTATGATGGAAACTGAAAGCCAGCTGCTGGGGCAGTGCTATCGGGGGGCTGCAGCAGGGGGCTGCTGTTGGGATTGCTGTAACAGACTGAGTCATTCTCTGCCTCTCACCTTCTACTTTGTTTAAAACATGCTTTTAAATTCCCTTTGAATCGAGTGATCAGTACTGACTTCTTTTTCCTCCCTAGTGCATTTAGATTATTAATGTGGGAAGAATGCCCGACGCTGATACAAAGTCATTCTAGGACATTTATTAAATTTTATTTTATTCTGGTTGGATGATGAGTATCGACCAATTTGCTTGCAGTTAGCTCCTGGCTTATTTCATTCCTTTCAAAAACCTGTTCACTAGCATAGTGAATCTCCTTCTGGCTATTAACACTACAAGGAAATATCCCATTTTGGTTTTGTGAACACTATTCTCACCAGAGTTTAACTGCAGAATTGATGTTGTACCAGCTGAATTGCACTAGAGATCCAGAAACAGCAGAAATATCATTAGATGGTGGTATAGGCCAACTGGGAGGGAAGCTGGAGATGTGGAGTAATGCACAACAGGAATGGCCATCCAGTCTCCATTCCAGGGCACAGAACAAACCTAGCAGCACATTGCAAAGCCAAATGGACTATGCCTTCTACTCAAAAAGGTACTTTAAATTAAAAGTTGCATCTTCTCCAAAGTATTGCCCTATTTATAGACTAATATTAATTCTATAAACCAGCACAAACCAGAAGGCAATAAGAAGCTCATTTGAATAATCTACTATTGAGAACACCGTAACACACCTCTGATTTGCAGAAATGGTCCCCAAACTCTTTGAATCCAGTTCTTTCTTCCTATTTATTGCCTAATTTGCACCTAGCACAGAAGTCAGCAGAGTCAGATTACTAAAGAAAACAGGAGTTTTACAATCTTATTTTGTATTAGAGGACCCTCTAAGGAGAGCATGGAAATAAGTACTCACAGGAGAGGAAAAGCTGTAGGATCCCCTACTTTTGTTCACAAAAAGCAGCCACTAGAGAGACTAAAATGCTTGTGTTTATACAGTGCCCTTAAGTGTTTTTACTTATTATCATTTATGTGATTACAAGCTGTGTTCATAGCAATAAAATAAGGCTAAGCTTGGGTAGTACTAATAGCCCAACTAATTACACTGCTATAAAAGGTTTATGGGTGGTATAAATTTCAATATTATTACTACCATGGCATGACACTCACAGGCTTTGTCTAAAGGAAGGTGTTAGAAAGCCAATCTCCACGTGCTCTATTTTTGCTCTAATTCCAAAACAATTAGCAAAGCCAACAGGATACAGGACCATCCCACCTGGCTGTAGGGCCAATTTAAGTCATGTCTAATCCAGAAGTTACAGTAGAAAAGCATTATCACTATGGATTCCTGTTTAGAGATGGAAAAGATCAAAAGGGTTTTCTTCTCATTTCTATGGTCATTTAAATTCCAGCCGTGTTCCTTTAGCTGTGCCCAACCTTGTCAGACATCAAGAGCAATCTGAGATCTTCAACTGGAAAATTAAAAACTCTCTAATCTTTTACTTTGTGAATTTGCTCTTATTAATAAAGAGACATGACTCTACTTTTATCTAAACTCGGAAATGGCAGAAGATCCATTTAGGCAGGATATACACCAGCTTTAATGATATTGCTTTGTAGAATACTTCACAGGTTCTAGGTCATATTACAGAAAAATTCAAAAGTGTCAGAACGATGCTATTTGGTGTTAGAAACAAAGAAATCTTCCCAGAGATTATCTGAACTCCTTGAGTAAAAGTAGGCAGCTGAAGGCAAAAGATATCATGGGACTGAATCTCCAGATTTCTATAGGGTACAAGAAAGAAGAACTTGAATCCGTTCAACACTGTTCTACCTCCTGTATCAAAACAGACCTGAAGAAAGTGGATCATTGCTGTTTCATCAGTAGGGGAAGGAATCTTCTAACAAGCTAGCTAGAGTTGCCAGTGGGAATTTGAACCAAGCAGGAAGTGTGAAATGGAAACACAGGAGTGCCTCTCGATCAGGTGGCTTTTCTTGCACGTTACCACAGAAATTGAGCTTTCTATTATGATGGATTTAACAAGGCAGCTGGGAATGGCAGGGAAGGAGGAGCTGCTCACTTACTGGAGCCAGAAGACGAAAGGCAGTCTGCCAAGACCAGACAAAAAGATATGGACAGTGATCATCCAGAATCAGGAAATGAGGATTCCCTGTTACTGGAAGGAACAGGCTGCCACTGTTGCTGAGTGGGAGGGTGCGATGGTAAAGTCATTACAGCTGGTTTTAGAATGAACAACTGGAGCCCTTGCTGGGGCATCAGGCCACCAAGACTGAAAGGGATCTTATAAATCGGATTGGAAATGTGTGTCACCCAATACATAGCTGTACCTATGTTACTCTTTGCAACACTAAAGCCCAAAGACCTGCAGGGTATTCCAATACCGGATTCCAGTTACAATGCCTTGTGACCCACAGTAGTCACGTAAGAAAACACAATTGCTTCAGTATGTTCCTAAGAGTTCATTCTACAAGACAACTGTCAAAAGTGACAAATAGCATCCTGCCCTCCTTCACAAGCTGTACCTGCTGCCAGCAGATTTTCTTCCTTTTACAAGTGGAGGGAGCAGACAGCCATAGTAACAACACTTCAGCAGGCTGTGTGCTTTTGGTGGCATGGAACACTTCTGCACTCAGTGAAGGCTGTACAGTCTATTATCCTTCTAAAAGCTTGGATCAGTAGGCAAACTGCATGCATTGGGCATAACATTAGGAGCACTGTTCAGTCTTTTCACCAGTTTGCCATTATTTTTTCTTCCTCTGGCCAAAAAGAGTGCAGGCAAGTGTAATCTCCTTTTCAGAGTGCCAACTACCAAATCTATCAATCAGGTAGGCACCTTTCTCAGTAGTCAACCACAAACACTCAAAAATTTCTTCAAATGAAATATTCAAAATTTGAGAGAGTGCTTACAGAATCTCATTATGCTGAACATAGTAAACTTTGTATTATAAAAAGAAGTTGAGATTCCATGTTCGAAAACTTTTCTTTGCCACCACGTGAGAAACATACTTCTTATGAAACTCAGAGGAGGTATTTTCAGTTGACAAAACTAAATGAGGGTTTTAAGAAAGAAACAGACACACATTTATTATCATGAATCTCTTTACAACAGTGTTCTACAAAGCTGGCAGCACTGTTCTGTACAAAGCACAATGCTTGGCAGTTCGCTTCACTGCCTCTGCTGATTTTCTTTCCTGTTCACAGCAGAGAAACAAGAGTAAGATTAGACTTTAAACAACTTGTTCAGTGTTACACACTGAATCAAAGCTAGAAATAGCATTTTGACACTTTAAACTTGTGCAATGCATTTGAACATACGGCACCCAGAATAAAACATCTTTTAAAGGCACCCAGCTACCGCAGTAATGGACAGATGGACAGACAGATAATCTGTGTGCTTCTGGTGTGATTTAGTGCCTTGTAGGAACCTGTGCTGCACAGCACTGAATCTGCAAATTCCCTAAGACCGTGCTTGACTGAACTCTAACCACAAGAGGCACACCTTTCAAACATAACTTCATTGGTTCTATTTCCATGGCAGCAGCTGTGAAAAGGTTATCCTACTCAGATTAACTGCACCAGTATTTGTGATGAAATGTTTAATCATCAAATCCCTATCAGATACTATTCATATTTACCATATTTCAAAAAGATAGAAATGCAAATTTGTCTGTGTTACTAGAGCACATAGCTCAAAAGCTGATTGGAATCTTCTGTGTTAATAAAATGTCTGACTTCAAAACAGTCTATGTTTTCTCAAAATTCATCTATATGAAAAATTCTCATTACAGCTTATACATAAATCAAATCCTTGTGAAATTTCATTCAATTTCTGTCTGTACTTTGGATACGGATGCAATCCATTACTGACATAGTGAAAATTCAGCTCTGTGACAGAGAAAACATTCTAAAAGGCAGGTACTTTTTTTTCTCTTGCTCTATAGTACATATTTCACCTTTATACTTTTGATTGTTTCAGACAAAGGCCCTGAGAAATCACCTCATAATTTGGTCTTATTGTATCATTGTACCTTGTACCACCCAATGTTGCTGCTTGATGTTAATTTCATTTCTCCTCCTAAAAATAGTAAACAAGTTTTATCCATATGAAACTGTATTGGAATAAAAATTGTTCCTAACAAGTAAACGTGGAGTAAGTACAAAAGGAGTTAATGCCTCATTCAGAATCAAATGCATTGTCTGAGGATAATTTCAAAGATGTGATCAGTTAAGAAGTATTTCCTATCTATAGACAATACTTGGAATGCATTGATGCCTTCGAGTGGATCCAAGATGTCAACATTAAAAATGCTTACAGGATGAAGACATGGAAGCAGGGAGCAGAGCCTAACACAAATGAAAGGACTCTAAAAGAGGAAATCAAAACTAAGAAGAGAAATAAAGCTTTGGATGGCACTGATAGTAGGAAAAGCAGCATAAAAATTATTTTGGTATGGCAGGGATAAATGGAATCAGCAGGGAATTCCTCTGATCACAGATGTGACACAGGGCTCTCAAATTACAGAGGATGCGAACTGCTGTTCTCCAGGCATGCTGACTCACTCGGCTTTCTGCAAGTCTACATCAGTGTTTTGGTCTCAGCTCCCACGGCTCTTTACAGCTTTGTTTCCTTGATTTACATGTCTGTTTGTCTGTTCAGGCAATCCCTTCACAGATTTCTTTGTGTGCAACCTCCAAAATTTCCCAGAAGGCTACAGAAAGATCATAATGTATGAATGTTCTGAAGTTAAAATAAAAAGTCGGTTTCTGCTGCACTTCGCTTTTTGCTAGGTTCAACCAAATTCTAAACATAAATTCCATGTCCAGTCTTGTGGCTGTCTCTATTTCAGCTTTAATCTCATTTGGTCCTTTCAACCAGAACTGGACAAGATCAAAAGACAATTTCTCTCTGAACCACTGTTCTCTGAGGGAGTCAGGAATTAGAAATGGGTACCATCAACTTTTGTCCTTAAACAGCCAAACCTCCCCCTGGGCCCCCTCCCCTCCCCTTCCCCCCCCCCCCTCCCCTTCCCCCCCCCCCCCCCCCAATAGATTTGCAATTTGGATATGGTTGGTTTGGTTAGTAAGAATAAAAAACCCCAACCTGACTGCCCAAACAGCCAGCCACCATGTAACTGTCTGGACACTGTGCCATCTGCAATTTCAGGCATCCAGAGCATTTGGTTTCACAGCCTGCGCTTGCTTTCAGGTCTGACAGAGGCAAATCACAGATTTCTATTTCCACATGCAGGAACCGAAATCCTTTTTGCTCCTCTTGGTCATCTCACCACTGAAAACAGGGCAGTTTGAGCATTTGCTGATGATCACTGAGCAATGTCACTTTGTGACTCCGGTGCCATTCAGAGTTGGGAAACTGGAGATCAGTTCTTCAAGAAATAGTCCTTGAGGAACTATTCCATTTAAGTGCTCCTGTCTCCAGTCCCTTTCCCCAGCAGTTCCCTCACAGAGTCCTTTTGTCAACCAAACCAGCAAAACCAGAGTTCCAGCAGTGATATTTCAAATCCTTTCTGCAGTGACACACAGCTAATTGAGTATCACTTTCCCATGCTGGGAACACTTGACCACTAGAAGGGAAGAATAACCTAGGCAGGTCTCAGGGACGAGTCTTGGCAGTGCTGGTGGAAACACTCCTGTGTCTTCTCTACTAAGAAGAAAAGGCTGACTGCAATCTTTGGAGTGTCAGGTTGGTGACTGTACAGTTCTGCCACACACCCATTGTCTTGGTGCTTAGGTCATAGCGAACAGACCAATACAACAAAAATAATCCTCTTGTTAAGGATGCTCCTTCACTGCAAGGGTGGTTTTCAGAGCAAATATCTGTGTTGTCTGAGCTTTCCCATCTTGCAGATGTCTGACAGCATTCCTAAGAACTTCTTCTCTGACCATGTCTCCCTGAAACCTCACCAAACTCAATTTCTCATATTAATATTTTCCTTATCTACTAGATGGTACCCACTTTTGAGAGGAAGCACTGGTTGTGCTTGGCAAAAGATTTACAGAAGTATAAAGCTCCTAATTGTAAACCTTGCAACACAATTTCTTGTATCTATATATTACCTCTGGAAGATACTTTTCTAATACTGGTTCTTAAATTTAGTAGGTGACTGCTATGCAGTTGGTCAACTGGGTCACAAAATCTCCTCTGCAAATTTAACTTAGGAGGCCTTACTACTTTTTATGATCATATAATTATCACTAGGCAATATAATTTTGGAAGAAAGTGAATAAAAAACCTTTCTTGCTATCATTTAAAGCTCTGAAATGGTTATTACCAGTGTATGTATCAAAATACTTATTGTCCTTGCTTTGAAGTTAGCAAAGTTAATAGGTAATAAAATTAAGTTGTAACAAAGAAATTTAGTTTACTAAATTCCTTGAAGGGGAATGCTTTATTCCCGAATGGCATTGTTGATATGGGATATGATTTTCAGTTGAAAATCACTATCAGTAATTTGTTCATGAATCTTCACTGAAGATATAAATTTTGGCTATAACTAATTAGTTCCAACCTAACAAACACTAATCTTTGTCTGTGAGACTGCAAAAGGCAATGACAAACATCACTGCTATTGATCCTATCACCTGCTATGTCCCTAATTCTACAGCTTTTTATACCTACCAATAATCTCTCTCTCTCAATACCCAGAGAGAAAATTTTTTTCCGTGAAAAATTCTGCTTCTTTTAAGTGTTGCTTACATCTATAACCAATAATTGGTAAAGTCCACTGAATACAACTCTGTACACAACAGATTAAATCCATAAAACATTAAACAGAGCTCAAGAAAGTACAAAATAAAAGCAAAGTGGAACATATTATTACTAGAATAGATAATTTTTGAAAAAACCTACTCAAGCAGTTTATGTCTCAATATTGACATTAACAGAAAACAGACTGTTCCCTCACCAAAGCAGGATTCATTAAAATTATGGAAGTAAACAAAAACTTCACCAAACACATACAAAGAAACGCCTCTGTAATGCACATGACAGCTGAAAATGAGTTTCCATTTTTATATCACAGTTCAAAATATTAAGAAATAAGGAGATGCCATTTTGTCAGGTTACTGGCAAAATCTGAAATATTGGAATAAAAATCCTGATTCTTTTGCGAAAAGATTGAGAAGGAATGTTGATAGAACCTGACAATTTGCAGTAAGCAGCTTCCAATCAGGAATGAGTTGCTGTTGTACTATCAGGTGGGCATGTAACAAAAAATGGAGGTAATTGTGAAAATTTCAAGCAGAAATATCCTGTGTAAATTTGAAGATGTGATTTTCTTTCTTGTGGCAGTTGGCTTGTGTTTATTTGACTGTTTAAGTTTGAATTTCAGGTGCACATAAATGTTTTTTAAAATAATTTTAAAATACTTTAAAATACCTGCTGATAGAGAGCACCTTGTGCTTTTCTATACGGGTTCGTTGACGCAGCACCTCTACATTTTAGACTCCCTCCTTTTTCCATGAAGGGGGCTATCACTGTCTTCACTGCTTGACAACTGAAACAGCCACCTTGGTTTTAAATCAAGATTGTTTTTACAAAGGTGATTTTAAAGAGACATTAATCAGCCATAAAGATGACATGTCTTCACACAGCTTTAGGCATGGATACAATCTTTATAGACAGAAACACTGAAATACAGCCTATGTATGAAATGAGTCAGCCCTGCTAAAAATGTTTCTATCATCAAGGCATAGCAACAGTGCAGTCCTTTCACAGACACTGAGAACTCTTCCTTGCAATCATGCACTTCTGTTAATAGAAAAGTAAATGTGTACAAGGGGAAGTGGGTATGTATACATGCCCAAACTTCTGTGTTGCCTTGTATCTTATGTTTATTTCAATGGGCTCCTGAAAAGCTCTTGGTGAATGTGCTCTCTATTTTGAAAAAAGATTCTGTTGAGCAGTCATTATATTACTGGCAAAAAATACTATCATAAATACCACAGTCATTTGTCTTCTTAAAGGCAGGTTGTTCTGAGATACGACTTGAGTTCTCTCACCTTGAAGGAGCAACACATTTCTTTTCTGCAGTGTGCCATATCCGTCAAAGAAAAAAGAGCCCTACTTTCTTTTTTATTGGTTTTATTTTACTCCATGCTTCAGAGAAATATTCTTCTGATAAAAACAGACTACTTTATATTTTCTAGGCAAACAACAATAGAAGAAACAAACACATTCAATATCCTTGCTAAATTAAAAGTGGCTGGATTCCCACATTTCTAATACTGCATTCACCAGAGTAAAAAACAGGTGGGTTTGAGTGTGCAGATCTCAGGCATTCATGCACTGAAGATTCACAAGCATTCCCAAGTATTATTTTCCATGCAATTTCAGTGTTACAGCTGCAGTGTGGGGAGAAATGCTGAGAAAAGTTTTAGTCCTGTTTCTGCTCAGTAACTTCCAGTGATTACTACTTTCCCTACAGATCCTCAGTAGGGCACTTTCCCAGAGAGAGGCAATCTGCCGTGGGTATTAAACACCAGTGGGAAGAGGGACCTGTCACTTGGGATGTGACAGTGGTACGTGCCAATCATGCTATCATCTAAAGAGGACCAAAAATATCAGGGCATATACTTTCTGATGCAAGGTTCTTGGCCCTTGACAGGATTTCTCCACATTGCCCACCTGACATGCTGTGGTTCCTCATGCACCAGGGCAGGACCATTTCCAACATCCACTTAAAATTCACTCAGACTTCCTACTGTGAAGTTGTGTCTGTAACTTCAGCTCCTGACAGCCTACCCCACTCCCTCAGCTACCTGGTTTTCTTAGAAAGCACTCAACCCAATGATCTCCCAGTGATTGCTGGCTGCCTGCTTCAATGGCCAAGTTCATTCAGACCTCTTATCTCCAGCTTTAGCAAGGACCAGTTCTACATCAGGTTTGGCTCAGTCATGAGAGCGCCAGAAATTCATTGGAATACTTCAAGTGGTTTTGCTGCTCTCTCCAGCTTTGGAATACAATCTTTACACAAGACATTTTGTCTTAAGACAAGATTTAACCCACAGTTTCAGCACACTATTGCAATAGACTCCACAGGGTCCTTCAACAGCATTCATGCATTCTGGAATTCACCTCCGTGCCTGGGAAGAGCTCACTGGCAACTTGGTTCCCATGGAAAGCTTGAAAATCGGCAAGTTTCTTTTCCCCTTGTGGCATTTCATCTCTTTGAATTGCTATAAAAGCTGTGAGTGACATGAAATATTCCTGGTTATGCAATGGCCTGCTTCCTATCATATGCTTGCCCAAACGAGCATGAAGCCTAGCTCAGGAAAACATGAATTTCTGGGGTCTTGAGATGATAAGCTGTACAAAATAATTCTAAAAATAAATTCTACTGAAAATACATGGTTTGAGGTTTTTATATATACAAATGTATATAATTAGATGTGTGTGCATGGAAAAACCCCATCAATATAAACCACCTCAGGTTCTTTCAAATGAAAACAAACCTCTTACATGCCAAACTTAATAAATGAAGGCACTAACTGTTCTTTTTCTACACCAGGTTGTTTAAATCTTAATAGGACACTATAAAACACATTCAAACCAAAGATTTCAACTAGCAATGAAAACAGACAGCGTATATCAAAATTTATGGTCATGAACATGCCACTCCCTCCCTTACATCATCAATGGTGCAAATCAGTGCAGAGCCATTTTATTAAAAAAGCAACAGTCCACCTCTACTCTGGGGTGTTAAAACCTCCTTTAGAATTAGGCAAAACAAAACCAAGTAGCAGATCACAGTCAAATAACCAGATTGGCACGGACAAGTGATATTGTGTAAACATTCCAGTAGCTGCACAGAAGCAAGTTCATGAATGTTTAACTCAGAAAAGGCACAGATGATTAATTTTCCTTTGAAACCTTATTTGCTATATTTCTGTACCAGTTACAAAAATATCCCTGTGAATTGACTGTCACTGTGATATAACTGAAAACTAAGGGATAAGTGCTCCTTTGAGACATGCACATGGTCTCTCCCCTCCCCTGTGTATTTGAAGTGCTCACTACTGCTGTCAGCAAAGCTCCCACCTTTACCTCAAAGCTCCCTCCTCTCATCAGGGAAATGTGTGCAAGAAATGGAGGAGGCTGACAGCATATATTATCCTTCTCCTTTTCCCCTTAATGTTAAATCAGGAAAGATAGCGTAGGGGGAGGTTCTAACAGAGCTGGTTGCTAATGACCTTGAGCTGCTCTGTTCTGCAGAGAACTGGGTCTAAAGCATCCTCAAGGTTTTTGAGGCAATGTTGCAGCCAAAGGGTAAGCTAAGAGGCCCCTGCATCCTGAGCACATTCCAGAAGTGACTTGGTGTTCCCACCTATGCTTGGAAGCTCATGAGCAGAAGGGAGAGTACACAGCACAACTGCCACTGGAATGTTGAGTGCTACATTTGTAAACATTCTTTCAGATGAAGCTGCAATTATTACTATAGCACTATCATCCAGAAATTCAACAGGAATTCAAGGTGATCTGGTGCCAATAGCTAACAGTTCAGCCAAATATAAAGGAAAAAAATGCTTACAAAGTGGTAGATAAACTTACAGGATATTTGTACATTTTTTGCCTCAAAGATATATTTAGTTGTAACAATAAATATATGCATTACCCTGGTAATAAGGGACATGAAAGAAGAGAAAATCACTGCTTGTGTTAGAACTAAGTATTAAGTGTGAGGCAGAAGAATAAGTTGAGAATACAGCTTTATTCTACTGGCATAACTTTTTATTCCCTTGATTCATGCTGCCTTATAGTCCTTATTTTAGAAAAGGTGGTACTTGCAAACCTTCAGAAAGGATGTGATCTTCACAGGGACTTTGCTGCAAGTCTTGTGTACAGTTTACAACTGGGCTCTGCAAAATGGGATGCTACTGAGTCTTTGATTTAATGAAAACTTAGGAAGTCAATTCAATTCACTGCAGGGACTGCTTTGTTCTTTCATTATTATTCTTTTCTAATGAGAAAGACAATCACAAGGATAAACTCTATTCCTCTGAATTTTTACACTAATTACATACAAAGCACCATTCTGGCAGAGCAGGACTTATCTCCTTCAGGCAATACAGTATCATCTTGTAACCACACTTCAAATCTCCCGTATGAACGCTGGAGCTACGTGGGCTGAATGTGGATCCTGTTACCCTGGCTAGCTGCTTGGCTTGATGAATGTTTAAATATTCCATAAATCACAGAGAAATACTGATACTGCATGAAGCAGCAGAGACAATCCTTGCATTCTGCTTACAGCTGTAGGATCAAGGGTGCACTATTTTATCAGAACCATTAACTTTCCTCATTGAAGTGGGAAGGGATGGTTGGTTTTGTAAACAGTACTTGAGATGTTTGGTTATATACTAAAAAGAGCCAGACCCATATACTAACACTACAAAGGACAGTTTTCCCTTAATTCTTTTAAAAAATCAAGTGTTTGTGATTCAGATCACATCCTTATGAGACAATTTATTATTTGACATACTGTGAGGCGATCTGGGCTACATAGGGAGCTTCCTTACCCTCAAATAAAATTATTGAGAACATTCACCCCTCTGCAATACCCTGATACTGTGGACTAAGTTTCAAAGCTCAAACTATGCTCATTGCCATGGTATCTGAGCACTTTCAGGGCTGTACCATACAATACCTTGCTTTCTACCTGCTCAAAAGCCTTGATTTTTTCACCTACAACATTTATGTCCCTATCTGAACCTGTGGTACAAATACATGTAATGGCATCTGCAGAGATGGGGACAAAGATCAAGCAACAAGATGCATGAGTGGTACAAACTGCACTTCCTCAGAGGTTCCTCGAGCCTGCCCACTCATCCTTCTAGTCATGAGGTTTATCTTAAACAGAAACTCACCTATTTGTGCTCAGATTAGCACTGTCTTTGAAGGACTGGCAGGGCTCCTGGAAAAGTAAGCAAGGGGGGAGCTTCCCAGGCTTAGCAACAAAATCTAAATCCTGATCCAAACATAAATGCTTGCAAATACATGTTGTAGATTTGCCTCAAGTCTCAGACTTAGGTGCTGGAATCACTAAAAAAACCATGACAGTATGAAACACCACATTGTGATGATTTTTTAGTTCTGCTGAATTCCACTAGCTACCTGTGATTTTGCAGCTGTGAGCTGAGTAACTGCAATGTTTCCCATTTTATTGCATCTGTGGTTTCTATTTACGGACTTACTGGCATGAAATGGCCACAGCTGGCTAAATGTTCCTAAAATGAATGTACATTTACCTCCAGGGTAAAACTGCCTTTTTCTGAAGTAGTATTCTCAGTATAGACATTGCCTCACAGCAATGATGCAGCATCTTGATGCAGACATGGTTCATCACCCAGGACTTTGGCCAGCCTAAAGCTCAGCATCCCGTTCACACTCACTGCATTTAGTGCCTGTAGGGTTTGCTCTCATAAAATATACACCAGTCTTTGAACCACGGTGCAAATCCAAATGCTGTGTCTAGAAGGTACTGGTTGAGGGCATAAACCTGGCAGCCAGAAAGAAAACCGGGTCTGAGCTTCCCGAAGTGAGAGTGATCTGAACTGCCTGACTTGAATCCTCCAGGGACTTTTTTACAAGGACAGGTACCCCGAGTGCAACTTTAGAACAAATTCAATCTCTGTGTGGACAAGACCTCCCATTCCCTTTTTTAGGTCAAGAGGATGGTAAGAGAACTCCCTTTTTTTTTCCTGTGCTCTTGTCTGCATCAGCAGGCACAGGGAAAACGAGGTCGTCCTATCCTTTCACACAATGCCCTCTTGCAGCTTTTTTCTCTGATGGCACAAAGAATACTTCCTTGAGTACCAAAGCTATTTTGAAAGCAACCCAGTAAAACAAGAGGTCTCTCTGGGTTGAATTAGCTGCATCAGGGATCAAGAGATACTACTACAGAGAACGCTACAGCATGGATGCTTGATTAGGCCAGGCCTTTATTGCTTTGGGGTTATCATGATTGTATTAGTGATTGCATCATTAAACCACGACATACCGTGTTCACACTTAACTGCTGCCACCTGCATCCTAGAGGAAGAGTGCTTTCCAATTTTCAGCTTGTATGTGCTGTGGGATGTACATGATTTATTCCAACGATACCATGCAAGAGCATAGAATGTGCTGCTTTGGCCAGGATTAAAAAAAGGAAAGTTATTTTGTAACACAGGATGCATGCTGTGGGTTTGGACAGCAGGTGCCTAACCTAACAATCAGGAGCACCTCATTGAGAGAAGTAACTCTAGCAAGAAAGGGCAGAGAGGCCTTTAGAGCCTTTACCTGCCATTTTATTTGCCCTATGTTTGGGGCCAGGATTCCTCTCTGTAAGTGTTTATTCGTACCTTGTTAAACAGCTGGCAAAGCAAAACACACCTGATGAAAACGAAAATTGACTAAGCCCTGAGATGCCTGGTCCTTTGTGTGGGTGGAAAGGAGCAGCAGGGCCAAAGCAAAAAGCATCTGTCTGCTGGTCAGTGTGACAAGAACAGCTGACAGTGAAAAAAACCCCTGAGGATTAAAAAATACCATCCAACCTCTCTGCTAGGAATAGCCAAACAAATCAAAACAAAAGACAGAGGCCAAGTCTATTGATTTTAATCCTATCTTTGTATCCCCAACATGGTCTATCTTTTTTTTTTTTTTTACCCTGACTTTCCAGCTATGTGTAATAATTATACTGTGCTGAAATTGCATGTGTTTTAGTATTATGGCTAAGAATGGAAGAAGACTTCATTGGACCGGGAAGGGCAATTCTATGGTTTAGAGCAACTATCATAAAGAATAAAATCCCAAGGTCCTTTATGAAAACCATACATACCTGAAAAGTTTGACACCTCACTGAATTGTTATCACCTACAGAGTAAAATAATGAAGGTTCATTCAGCAGCAGCAGCAGTCAACATTTTATAGCAGGAAATTTTAAAAACTCAATTTAAAGTAGAATGAAAATTCAAACACAAACACAATTATTATGTAAATGGAACTGAACAGAAATCTGGCTCTAGTCATACTGGTTTTTTCCAGCTAGCTTGCTGTGGTGTCCATGATGTGATAGGCAAATCCCAAATACATAACAGATCATAATCCTTGCTCCTCTGAGCATGCAATCCAAAACTGAAAATTGCACATTAGGAAAAAAGATCTCTGCAATTTGAAGTGCCTGTAAATAGCCAGCATTCTAGTTTCATTTCTCCTAAAGTACAGAATTCCCTCTGAATATGAAAAGGGCTCTTCAAAGCCCAAACAAAAGGACTATTTGGCTGACCATTTTCATAATAAACATATCCCACATGGTTTGGCATCCCTAATTAGAAGCCCAGAGTAATTAGGAGAAAGTGCATTGCAGACAGCAGTGTGTAACACAGCAGGGAGATTCTGCAGTGATGCTATGAGAATACCAAAGACCTGAAGGTCATTATTTTTCACTGGTTCCAAGCCCTGCTTGCTGCTGTGTTTCATTTTTACAACCCAGAATGAGTGTGTCCCCTTGCACTGGGAGGGCTGTGAGAATCACAGAATCAGAGAATGTTTTGGGTTAGAAAAGACCTTGAAGATCATTCAGTTCCAACACCCCTGCCACTAGACCAGGTTTCTCAGATCCCCATCCAATCTGGCCTGCAACACTTTCAGGGATGAGGCATCTAAACCTACTTTCTTTCAGTTTAAAGCCAGTTCCCCTTGTCCTATCTCTATATACCTTTGTCAAGTGGAAGAGATGGGCCAGCTGGACATGCTTTTCCCTGTGCTTCAAGGGTAATGTCACAGCCTCTTGCAACATCTGCCACATGTTTGCAGGCCAGTGTGTGGGCTGATTGTTGCCTTGAGGGACCAAAGACCCCTTCTATCACAGGCAGATAGGACCATAAAGCTGCTTGGCTGCAGCTTTGAATGTTTTATTTGACTGGAGGGATAACCAAGCTCTTTGTTTTACAGCAGTGGCATGAGCATGCTTAGGAAACTGAACAATGATGAAATGGATCTTTTCTAATGAAAATCACTGCCTGTCATCCTCGGTGAAGAGGAAATTCTGACAGGATCGATGCCTTTCCAGAAGACATTTCATCTCAATGGTACTACACATATTGTCCAAAGTACATGATAGCAAATATAGTTTGATCAGCTTAAATCATATACTTTCTTTGTTTCCCAGACAAACAAGCTTGTTCTTACCAGCAATCGACAAAAAAAAGGTGTTGATATTAAAAAAATTCTGTTATGTCTACCTAAGTTAAGTGCATAAAATACCTTTGTACTAATATACCTTTACTAGTGGAATGAAATTAAGTACAAAGAGGCATTTACCGTTTCTGTCATTCAGTAAACAGCTGGCAAGCACTGCAGTGAAAAAAGCAACTCCTATATAGCATTCTATTTTCCTTCAAGTGGTTTTGGTCAATTTTGGTGAAGTAGGAGGGATGCTGGGAAGGGTTGCCATGTATCTAAATGGAAATGCACACTTGAATAGCAGACACATCAGGAAACTACATATGGCTGAGATACTAATGGCATAAGCTAACCTGAGATAGAAATGCATAAAAATGCCAGTAACAGGTCTGCAATCTTACCAGTCTCACAGGACTCTCTTGCTTACTCAGGGGCACCGATTACCTTTGATTATATGTCAAATGTAAAACATTACAGTTACTGTGGGGAAAACTCTATTTCCACTGACATGTGATACAACCTCATCACTTGGCCTAGAAGCAGAATTCATTCAGACATACAGAGATTCATAAAAAGTGCTTCTGAACTAGCAAATTATTGCCACCTCTTAGTACTGGTGGGCTGAAAATACTCAGTAACTTGTTGCAGCAAAATTCAAGGAACAGCTTTCAATGTGGAGCCCTACTCATGCAAAATCTGGCCCTCAAGGCTTTATGGTTCTCACCTGTTCAGAAGACACTCCCATTGCTCCCTCATTTCTTGTTTTCCAGAGTAACAAAAAAAAAGCAGTTTTGTATTTTTTCTGTTTTTAATGATGTCTAGTAGATGTGTTGTTTTCATTTGTAGCATATGTGACATGACTTTTAGAAGTAATTTATTTTTGGTGGCAAGCTGCTGATGCTTGCACCCATGTTGGCTGTTAGCAATTAACACCTTCTGGTCCACTATGGACAATTTCCCACTTACTGCTTTTTAAGGTGCTAAAACTAATCTACACCAGCTCTATGGCCCATAGCTCCATTTCACCCATTTGAGGCTTTTCTTACTGATAGCCAAGGTTTTTCTTTTCCTCAACTAATAATGACACATAACCCAGAGGACACAGGGAAGTATCCCTACAAGATTTTGTTAAGAAGAATCCTCTGCTGACAAGGAGACTGAGGTGAGATAGTATGTGTTAAAACCTTCTCAGAGGTGTTACCATGGACAAATACAAGTTTTGGCTGTGAAAACAGCAGTTGTGAGAGGAAGCTACCTCAAGAGAAGGAACTGAGGATGTCCTTGTTACCTGTTAAATGTTTGGCATATCAGCCAGATAAAACATAATGACATTCATTGCCTTATAATGCAGCATAAGTGACATTAATTTTATAATGGCATTATTCTCATACAAAGAAAACTCCTAAAGAATAATATCCAGACCTAAGCACTGGTGTGTTGATGAGCATTGGATGGGGCACTGTGGTGGATACATGTGTGGCTAAGTGGCTGCTGGCATCTCTGCATGTCTGAGTCTGTGCCTTCCTAACTGCAAAGAACTTCCAAACTCATCTCTTCAGCACAAAAATGAGTTCAAATTAAAATTACATATAATAAAAAAACCAAACAAAAAAAAAAACAAAAACCCAAACAAAAGTATCCAGGAAAAAAGGAAAATTTTTCTAGATTCCAGATTCATAGTTGCACTTGTTCACCTAATAGAAAGGGTAGATGGATTTCTCCATCAGAAAAATCCAAGTTTAGACAAATTCTTTCACTTTTTTATGATCTGTGTCTGAGTAGTATCCATGTTTCAAGGCCCATATGAAAATATCACAAGCACAAATCTCCTTCAATGCTTTTTCATTTTCATTTTTTGTTCATGAGAACAAAATGGCAAGAATGATGAAAAGCCTTACTTACATGGAATTCACTGCTTAAAACTATTGAGTCTACTTTTACTCCTTGAAACTTTTCCTTTTTTTTTTTTTGGTTGAGTTTTTTTTGTTTTGTTGTTTGGATTTTTTGTTTTTCTGGTTTTTGTTTTGGTTTTGGGTTTTTTTTTGTTTTTTGGGGGAGGTTTTTTTGGTGTTTTTTTTGTTTTGGTTTTGTTTTTCGTTGGTTTTTTTTTATCATGGAATTTAAGATTTAAACACTCAGAGATTCTGACACCTTCAGGACTGTGCCTCTCAGCACTATCTGATAATATGTGGATTCAATGCAAGGTGACAGTCCTAATCGTTGCATCCATTAGAGTGAGCACTGAGATAAAATTATTTTGGAAAACAATCTCAACTCACAATATAAAAATGTACTGGAATCTGCTGGTTCCCATGAGCTAACTTTAGGTGCTGGAAGCTGAGCATTCACTGCAGAAGGCTTTAGTCAGAAAAGCTCAGGAACTTTAATCATCTGCTAATGACAATTTTCAGAAACCTGTGCAAATTCTACTTTTTCATGATCACTCAGGGAGTATATATGAACAGTGAGGGACAGCTAAGTCAAAGGGCATCCAGAGCAAATCAGAATTTGGAAGAAGCCTTTAAAGAAAGAGGAACTCTTTACATCTGAGGAAATTATAGCTTTCAGTCCTACAGTGAATTCAGGGGTTTTTTGGCTACCTCAAGTGACACCTCCTTAAACAGTACTTTTCTGGAAAAATCCCAAGGATTAAGAAAGCAAGGAAAGAAAAAGACAAAAGAATGCAGTAATTTTTTACTACAAATCAACTTATGATGGCTTGAATTCTGAAGCAGAAAGAGAATGATTTGAAAAATTTTCAATCTTGCATAGAGAGTAGAAGAACTGTACTTGAAAAAAAAAGCCTTCTGATGATGTCAACACTCAGCACTCAGAAGAGAATCATCCCATATAAAATTAGTATCATTATTATGTGATTTCCATCTGTTAACGAAGCCAAATGATTAGAGCTGCTAGAGAAACTGCCTTAATGGAACAAACACAGATAATGGATTTGAATAAATACACAAACAAAAAGACAATGTCAGGCTCAGTCACTTGGCAACATTAAATGCCGAGTAAATAAATAGGCTGTGTAGTGCTATACCATCCAGCAGAAATGTTATGCTGAATGCCTGGATCACTGCTTTCATGGCTTCTGCAGCCAATTTTGATTTGGATTTTCTTACATGAAACCATCTTTTTGGGGTTTTTTTGACAGCTCCTTTTCCAGACAATTCCACTGGTATGCTTTACGTGAGTTCTAGTTGTTTGTACAGTCTGTATTCAAACACCTTCCCCAGCCCTCGTCACTTGTCCAGAAAATACTTTCCACATATCCCTAACAGCTTCCCATTTACTTCCCAAATCTATCTTATTGTCACAACAGATATCTCTGACAAACTCCCTTTAGTCCACCACTGTATTTTTGAACAGAGTCAGAAAATTATTTATAAAGTAGCTTTTAAATACATATTTATGTAGAGTGCCTGACAGCAATTTTTAGATGTCAATATACACCAGGCATCAAGCATTATTCCAAATTAGCCTCTGTAATGCACAGCAGAATGCAGTATCTATATGGGTATACCCTTTCACAAGCCAGCATTTTCAAAAAAGTAAAATCTATTTAAGAGTTATAGGGACTTGCCTTCCACAATACCTAAATCAGTCCAGAGAAGGACATTTCTGGGACAGAACTTGTGAACATCTAGGCAATCCTACACTCAGAATAATTATTTTTAAACACAGTTCTCCAGAAAGCTGCTACTAATAACACATTCTAAACCTTTGGCAGAGCAAAGTATGTGGTGATGTTTCCCCCTACACAAACTGAAATACCAAGACAGAGAAACACTGCCTGAGCAATCTCTCCTTACATAAGAGCCAAGATTTCCCTTGCAGATTGGCTCTCATTGCCTCTGAAAAATGTCAGTGGGGACCAATGTTTATAAAACTTACGTTGTAATACACTTAAGTGCTTTGTGCTGGAGTACAGAGGTATATTTTTGACTGTTCATTTTTTCCATAGAAATTAAGTCCTTGCTGCTTTGGAACACTTTTAGCATTGTATCACAAGACTGTACTATGACTGAAGAGCTTAAGCTTCAGGGTTGTTCCCAAAACATTAAAAGATGTAACATCAAAGAACTATCCAAAAATCATTGTTCCTGTAAGAAAACATGAGCTTTTCAGTATGCTGATAAATGTACCGTGGCCTAATACATTTTGTAGTTGTTATCCTCTGCAGAGTCCTACCCTCGTTATGTCAGGAGAACACATGATATTTTTTCTCTTTTATTTGGCTTCTAACCTACGTGTTCTGTGAAGGTGAATAAATACAATTATTACAAAAAAAAAAAGAGGGGCTGAGAAATTTACTTAAATGCATTGACTTCCCACACCTCATCTAGACACGAAATCTCAAGAAGGGAGCTGTGTGCAGGAAAGGCACATCCCCCCATATTATCTCTAGACTGTCAAACAAAGGATCATTAGATACACAGTACAAAAGCATGCTACAATGCATTTCTCATTTTGGAGGGCAGATTGATTACACAGGCCCTGTGGCAAAGCAGTGTCAGGGCCACAGAGCTGCTCAGCCCACACATCACCCCAGAGACAGAGCACCCCGAGATCCCTCCCTTCATCTCCTAGCTCCCAATAGCTAAAAATTGGCTGCTATTTCTTTCTTTCTAATAAGTCAACTACTGAATTGCCATGATCAGCAACTAGAACTAGCAAACTCTTCTTTGCTTGCATCTGAGCTCTCCTTAGTCTACATAAGATGCAAAGCATACTATTATTTCCCAGCAAGGCAAGAATAATCAAAATTCAAAAGGACTGGTGTTTCTTTTAGCTTTTAGGTAGCTGCCCAGTCCTTAAGATCATATGATTCATTCTTTGCTAATGAAGATTTGTTGGGGTTTTTTTCAGTTCATCCCACGTATACTTCTAGGTAATATAAATATGGAAAAAATTTTAGTGGGATATGTGTCTAAATCATATCACTTGTTGTTCTGCAGAAGAGTTTATCCCCACTGTTTTCTACAGAACAGTTCCAGAGAGACACTTACCTTGTCTGACGGCTAGTGTTGTCGTGTAGACCAAGAATAGAAGGATATAATTGAGGAAGCTCTGAAAAACAGGTGTGTTGGCATGGAAATCTTCTGACAGATACTTGCTTGTAAGACCAATGCCACAGATAAGGAGGGAGAGTACCTGGCCAAGTGCCACAGACAGCAAGAGATCCCTGAAAGGAATGAGAATAACAGACGTAAAACACTCAGCCTCTTCACTAAGGAGGAAATGCTCATACTCCTCCAGGAATCATGTTCAACATTTCTGGGACAGGGAAGAAACATGATGCTTCAGTCAATGAGGGGACCTGCTGGGGAGAGCCAACATAACATTTCCATTATTTCTGCTCTTATCATGGGCGTAAACATTGCGCCAACACAGTAGCTTTTATTTACATGTTAAAGAACAGCAGATGGCACATCCCTCCCATTTAATTTTGCATTTCACATTTCACAAAGGATAAATGATCATTTAAATCAACCAAAATACAACACTGCTTCCTTTGAGCATCCTCCTTAACAGAAAGACCCAGGAGTATCATTCAGACACAGCGGGAAACACAGCTCTTTCAGGACTTAGCAATCAAAGAGAAAAAGAAGATAAAGGATCATGTTTTACCATCAAGATGAATACACATTTCATCATATAAACTATTCTTTCCAACTACTATGCAGATCTCTTTATATTTTCTTTAATCTTTCCCACTGCTTACTTTCTCTTCTGCTTGATGGTAACAGGAGGTTCCAGTTTTCTCCTTCCTGTCTCCTGGTTATTAGAAATGTATTTTCTGTTCTGGCTTCTAGCTTTAATCTGTTTTTCTTATTTTTCATCTCCAGTATCCTCTGCATTCTCCTATTACAACCCCATTCTCTTTCCCCACAGGTCTCAAATACTTTCTCCTTTTGCGCATGTTCTGTCTTCCTATAATTTTCTCTTTACTCAAGAAATTGCTATATCTGAAAGACCCTTTCCCTCCAAATATCTCCATCTCTTTTACTCTTCTTATAGCATTTATCATCTAACCACACAGCCCAACTGAGTACAAAGAATCCTCCTCTGAATTTTGTCACAGTATCTCCTATACCCACAATACAGGAATATCTGTATTTTTTTAATTACCCCTAAGAGTTTTCCCAGGTTCCCCATGTGTCAGTACTCTTGTGCTGACCAGGCCTGCTCCACAGCTACACCTTCCCATGCAGAAGAATGAAATGCAGAAGTGTTGGTCTGGTAGAGAAGCAAGCAAAAACAATGCCGGGGGAGAAAAAGGGCATCCAAAGGGGACATCTAGTCTGACCCCTGCCCACTGCTGCTGTTGCTGTCACCAGCCCCCAGAAAAGAGGGTCTGAGCTCCCTAGAGTAAGACATGAAGGAGAGGAGCATGCTCTGCAATGTCTCGTTTGAGCCTGGAATGAGGAAAGGGAACTAGGCAATCCTAAGGGAGTAGAGAAAGGAGGGCAGCACCCTGCTCAGCTATAACAGTATTTCATGCGTGTTCTCTGCCAGACAGGAAAAAGAAATATTGCTTCAAGGCTGCTTTGCTTTCCCTGACAGATTTCCCTGACCTTAGCTCTGCATGTTTGGCAGTGATGAGCATCTGTGCTCCCACAACTTGGTAAACTCAAGTGTCAAATTTGTTTCCCCTTTTTCTCATAAACAATCCTCCCACTAATGTGTCACGGTGTCAGTCATGGCATGATTTAACCAAACAGACACTGGAAAGCACAGGAGGCTGGGTAGTTATATTCAGCTAACATACCTCGCTGACAAACAGCCTGACACACAGAGTAAAGAACAAACTTTATTGTGCTAAACTCTGTGTTTTGATGGGAGACTGCTGGATAAGTAGCAAGTAAGACTCTACTACTGCTACCTCCGCTTTCACATTACTCACTCTGCTGTGAAACACAACCATGGGAAACAAACACACTCGACAGAGGTAACATCCAAGACCATGATGCAAATGCTGCCTACACTATTGATCCTCAGTTGCTGCTGTTACCTGCTCTGCTGTTAACATGGAATAGGAAATTTGAATAGTGACTGCAATTTAAATCCACATATTAATCTTGCACATATGTTTACAGTTCTTCATTTAGCTGGATATTGTTTCCTACATCCTTCTGCAATTAAGTTTCATGCAGGGTTCTCCTCTTGCCTACTGCCATTTCTATAGTTTCATTTCATTAGTAAATTAAATGTTTGCAAATCAGTAGCCTGCTTTACATGGAATGCAGGTGTGTCCCTGTATCTTGGCTGTGCCTACGAGTGAAAGTTGTATTACATTCATTGTGGGACTGCATCTGCTCTGAAGAGAAGCATCTTGGATCCTATTTAGATTTACATAAAGCTAAATACATCCTCTCTCAGGAAAGGATTCTCACAATAACATATTTCTTGCTCCCTAGAGCCGTTAGCTGTTGGGAGCCACACTAATCATTGCATTTTTTCAGGCTGGTCAAAAGTTTGATGAGGTCTTACAAAAGGTGTATTTTTAGCTCAGCTCTCTATATTCAGGTGTGTCACCAGACCTAACCAATCAGTACTGACATTTGTATTAAAAATCCAACCAACAAAACCTGAAAAACACCAGGTAAATTTCAAAGCTGTGTTTGATAGCTGTAGCCCTCTCTGGTCTAAGTTTTGATTCTCTCATTGGCATTTTGCAATTTATAGAACAGCCATGTTTTTTCATAGTTGATTCTTTGCCAAGTCATTCAACCACATCTACAAGTGGCAGTTTACCTAAAGAGTTGATGTCTCTTGATATATCTATATCTATATCTATATCTATATCTATATCTATATCTATCTATCTATATCTAATCTATATCTATATCATCTATATCTATATCTCTACAGCACATATATACATACATACATACATATATATATATACACACAAACACATACAGCCTGTCCTCAGCTTCTGTATTTTACATTTCATAAACCTATCAACAAGAAAGTAATTCAAAATTCACAGTCTTATTCCTAAAAAGTCATTGAGAATACCTTTTTATGTCTTCTGTCAATTACAAAATATGTCCAAAAATCCACTCGCTATTGTATTATTGAACACAAAGGGTAATTCGAGCTCAGTAAATACAAACATGGACAAGATTCAAGACTGTGAACCTAAACACTTCCAAGTCTGTAAGTAAAGGCTGGATGAGTACAATCTCTGTAACGTGAAAGAGCTTTTGAGTAAAAATTGTCTTTTGGACAAAAACTGAAAGTAAAAAATGCAGAAATCTACTTTGTGGGAATCCAAGTGCATGTAGTACCATCAATGTCACTGTCTTTCAAAACACTGACTACATAAATGATATTGAGTACATACATACTGCTTGTCTCTGATTTTTGCACACATTTGGTATTTCTAATTATGTAAGAAAACTCATGCTGAAATCAAGCTTCTCTTCCAGTTAGTATTTAGTTAAACATTTCACAGTTGATGGATGACACAGAAAGATACAAATCTTTTAATTCATCAGTACAAAGAGTAGCATGTTAGATGTTTAAGCAGAACTAATTCAAATGCCCATGAAATGCTCAGACTTGAAGCAAAGATGATCCATTTTATAAAATTTAACTACTCCTAAGACTGTTCATTAAACTCTCCTGCCACCCCTAGAAATATGCCCTTACAGACATGAATGACAAGCAGTGGCACAGGAGATTTGATGTGCACCCCTTCTCTCACCACTGTAGGCTGTGACACACTAACCATTACCAGGGAAACAGGTGAAATGAAAATTAAGTAAGAGAAAGAAAATCACAAGATCAATAAAATGCTCATTTTTGCCTTGGCCGAATGGAAAAGAACAACTCATCTCTCTCCAAACAGAAAAGTGGAAACAAATCTTAAATTACTTGTTTAAATTCGTGACAATGTCAGCAGCAATATAGAAAAATACAAGTTTTTGATAAACCTAATAACCAATGTAAGATGCCTGAATTTTACAAAAAATGCTTGTAACTTAACTGCATTTATTTTTTTTCCTGCAAATGATGATCTAATAAGACAAGAGTCTTAACTCCTGAGCCTTTAATACCTGGATAAGAATAATATACCCATTCTTTTTTTTAAGAAGAAGCAGCAAGCAAACACTGAAAAGAAGATTTCAATGGCTGTAGAAAAACTACTATTTCTTTTAGAAAAAGTAAGAAGAAACTAACTCAGTGCTGTCATGTCTGGCACTCCTAAGTATCTTCCCCAAAAATCATAATACTGTTGAAATATGCAACATGGCTCCTATCTGCAACACTTTCTGTGTTGCTTTTCATGTTTCACCACTCAGACTGGCACAAAGGATGATTTCTTCCCTAAGCCTTTGGTCTATCGTGCTGGCTTCAGTAGCACATTCATTCACTGAGGAAGTAACATTCATTCATATCTTGAAGAAAGGCTGTGTAGTTTGATGGCCTTCAAACAGAACACCAAAAAAGGACTCTCACTACAAAAAGCTTTATAAAAGTGAGGGTTTCCGCCTTTCAGGATGCACTTTCTCTTTAGCTGAGTGCTATTCTATTTCTCTACTTGTATTCCATTTAAACCAAAATAAAGCAATTCTTCAAAAATCCCATTTTCCCTCACTAATACCAACAGTACCTTCTCAAACCAAGTTAAAACAGGGGAAGATCTTCAGCTTGTAGCTAAACTTTGATCTCACAAATGCATAGAAATATTGAATGATTTAGGCCGGAAAAGGTCATCTAGTCCAACCATTAACCTAGGATCAGATGGGTGTTTTGAAGTGAGAATTAGGTCAGAATTACTCCTAAAACTCATGTTGCTAAGTGGGTTTTTCATGGCATACTAACAGAAATTAAAATATACTTCTTTAGAAGTGGAGCCAGAAGACAAAGCCTCATCTTTACATTGGGAGCCATTTAATTCTGTTTAAATGTCTGGGCTGGTAGCTGCTGTGTATCCTTTTTACTTGTTCCTCCAGGCATATGGAAATTTCTGTCACTTGAGTATCTCCTTTTTTTATCCGCCATGACAAAGCCAAACTTCTGAAGGCAGACATTCTCATATCAAAGAACTCTGAAGCTAGTGCTTGGTTGCTAGCACATACACACTGGCATAATAAAGTGCACTAAACAGCTATCTGCAGTTTCTCCTGTAATTATTTTTCATGAAATTAAAACATTTAGCTGTTGCTGCCTGTTCTGAACTTCCCCTCCCCCTCCCAAAGACACGTGCTCCGGCCACGTGCTCCGAGCTCCTTTGTTCGAAGCGCGGGCAAAAACCAAATGTAACTCAAACTCTTCAGCAGTGTCTGATTGGCCACTCACCCCAGGTCCTCCCCTTCCCTCTTCTCCGAATAAAGGATAGTCGAGGGGAGGCTCCGCCCTCTCTCAGCTCAGCTATCTTCCTGTGAACATCTGTGGTTGTCTCTCTCTTTCTTAAGGCTTCTAACTGCAGGGAATTGAGCGGGCAGGGAGCTATATTTCTCCCTCTTTGCTTCTGCTGATGGTATTTGCTCTGCAGCTGATACAGGTACCGATTTTAGAGCTATTAAGGTGCTAGATCGCCTGTGCTGCCTCTCTGGGCTGCTCGAGGCTTTCTAAGGCATTGAAATACAAGCGCTAGCCGGTATAAAGCTGAAAAGATACCATCCACATTTAGCTTCGCATACTAGCTCATTCCCATATCCTCCCCAGAACATTGAAACACAACTCACAATACAAAATCAAAGCAGTGCAACATTCAGAAGGAGCCACACAATCACACCTGCTGTATGCTGGAGAAGCAGTGACATGCAGAGGGTGGCCAAGTAATTTAAACATTTAGGCCTATTTAATTGACACTAAATCCTGTTTTAAAGCACTCTCTATGTCAGTTTAATTTAACTGCTTTCCCTCCTCTTTTTTGCACGTTATTGGGCATCTTTCCATTGATAAGTCCCCACTGCATCAGTTTTAGAGCATCTCAGATGGTGAAAAACAGAGGCTACCACTACTTTTAATCTCTAGCATGAGGTGTGTTACTCCTTCAGCATTCCACAGGCTCCAGCAGACGAGAGATTGGCAGTCTGTTTCCTGAGCCAAGATTTCACTAGAGGAACACATCTGGAAAGGCTGCTTGATGGCCCTGTTAGAAAGGGCCTGCAGGCAGGATCGCACTTTCTCCAGGATGGTAATGACTGCCACACAAAGTTACCACTCCAAATGTTCCAAGCGTGTATTTGAAAAAAGAAAAAACAGATACACTTCATTCAGAGACTGATGACTGCTATGCCATAGTGAAGTTGATGATGTCTGTCACAGCACTGTGATTTTGCCAAGCTTCTTCACTTGAGTGCATTTTACTGTGTTTCTATAAAAGCGTGAGGAAAAATAAAACAAGGTCTTAAAAACTTCACATTGATTCAAAGTGAGCTGAAGTTATGCCCCTATAGGAATCCAGTCAAATTTATTTAAATGTTTACAGGTGGATGTGGAATCTTATTTTAAGATTCGACTTATCTGGTCGAAATATTGACACATATTTACCATTGAAAAAACAGGAACAGCACATGTCAAAATCACAGATACTAACTACCATCAGCAGCATGGAATGTGACTGTTTTCACTGCAGCTGAGTTCCTAAGTTCCCACTCCACCCCCCACTCGAATAGCTGCTTAATGAGGACACGGACATTACTTCCATATTTTGTGGTTTGCACTTAACACTGACATAGGCAGCTTGTGAAAGAATAAATTAACAAGATTTGTTCTGGACAATCAACTGAGCTCTCACTGAAGGCTACAGCTGCAGATTTTCTAATAGCTTTGAAGCATATGAAGTCTCCTATTAGTCCTGCATTGCTCTGAAATTGATTGCATCTAGAGAACAAGATTCTACACTAATTTTGCATGGAAACTTATCTTTTCTTATTTCCCCTTATTCTGACATGCCTGTTACAGGGGAGAAATTCTACAAGTTGGCACATGCAGCCCTTCCCTCCTCTCTGCCTCTCTCAATAAGGTAAGGATTGCAGCAAGTATCTTCAGTTAATGCATCAAGGGTGCTGCACTCTGCTTTAGAGCAATTTACAGAAGCAGTCCCAATATTCTATAATTAAATGTTCACAGCACTAATAACAAGCAAGTTGCCCAACACATATACTGATAATAACACCATGGGCTGATGTGCCACGTTATTCTATTGGTCAGCTACTCCCATAGTCTACATTCTCCGCAGCCATTCTAGATGACGTCTCAAGAAAATACAGTGGACTTGTAGGTCTAAATAAAAGACACTTTTAATATTTCTGGCAAGGAAGAACAAACCAATGTAAAATATTTTCAGAATATAGGTATCAAGCCATTGCTGAAGAGTGAAATACCAAAGTCTGAATCCCAGCTAAAGCCACACACTGCGTTAAAATAAAAACAACACTAATATTATCCTTCAAATCAGAGAGTGAAACCCATACAGCACCAAGCCTATCTATCACTTAATTCCTACTGAGTCATTATTTTGAAATCTTCATTGCATTTAAATGATATACAGGCTTTGTATTGGATCTCGGCACAAAGGATGGGTTTTCCATAGAGTGAGCTGCAGAGTACCTCAAGCTCCTACTGAGGCCCAAATGAAATTCTCTGTGCCTTAAGCTGGGGGTAGGAGGGAAGCTCTGTGCTTTCTTGCTCTCATCATCCTCTCTTGCCACCTCCCCAGCAACTCCTCACTTGCATTGCAGCTCAGGATCAAGCTCAACAGCTTCCTTCCTCAGCAGGGCCCAGCATCTCATTGCAGCATCCAAGGGACAGCCCTGAGGGGCAGCAAAGGGACAGCCAGACCTGGACACACAGCCAGCACTTACCGAGAGTTGAAGAAGCCCCAGCAGCCACTGCCTTGGCTGGAAGGGCACCCTGGGCATGGGGAGAGCTGCCCATGTTTCTTATCCTTTGCTTTTTGGCTTTCCTAGTTGCTTTGAGGTTTTTCTTTTCAGGACATTAAGGTTCTAATTTGTATTCAAATACAACTGGGCTTGGTTTTAAGAGCCTTTTGGGAAGATCACTAAAAATTAAGGTGTAAGTACATCTGAAAGCTGTGGCTGACTCAGGCTCTGCAGCTTTTCAGTGACAGCTTGAGGGACCAGCCCAGATTGTTGACTTCGGCTGAAAACAAAGCAGAATCACATTCAGCAAGCCTAGGGAGTCTCTGAAGCAGTTTCTTAAGATGAGCTTTTACTGAATAAATTTCCCAATTCTTGTATATTGCCAATTACAGCAATTCTTGAAAATGGGTTTAATTTACCATAAGCTTATACCCCAACTTCACACACATACACAAACATGCTCATAGATATGAGCATGTTTTTACAACACTTTAGTAACTGGAATTTTTTTAACGCTATTCTTACGCAGATAAAACATATCCCTGCACTTAATAGTTAGCTATATACTGTTGAGACATCTGCTACACTGGCTCTAAGTGCAAAGAAGGCACTCCTTCTTTAATTATTTTTATTGAATAAGATATATGTTTAAAGACAGCAAGGGAAGGTGTGGTGACAAAACTTCCATGCTATTATCTTGATGAAGGCCAGTGCTAAATCATTACAGGAAAATTGGAGGCAGGGTGTGTGTCTGTGTTGGTGCAATTTGTTTACAGTCATCTTCATCCTACCAGTGAGCTAACAAAGAAAAAGAAAACATGCTTATCCTAAAAACATGCCTAGGTTTTGAAACAACCATCTGCCTTCCAATCAGCAATTTCCTGGTTCCTTTTCAGGTACAAATCACCAGACTTGGAGCCCCAGAGGCTTTTTCTCTTTAAGAATGATGATGTCTCCATATACAGTTCTTGGCAACTTCTCAGCCTGTACTGGATAGACTGAAAATATTTCAATCTTTCTGATGGAATCAAAAGTATAATTATAGATGACCATGCGATAAAAGGTATTTCAGGTTCTTTTAGCCAAAAAAATTGACTGAAGCTAGCTTCAGCCCATACATTTTTGTAAACTTCACTGTCTACCCAAGTATGACTGGAGAAATTAAGATATATAAATACGTAAATATTTGATCTAGATTGGAATAATAAATGCCAGAATTAAATTTCCATAAAAGAGCTTACAGAACTAGTTACAAACACCAACTGCTGAATATGGTACTTTTAAACAAGTAACTTCTTCCATCATTATCCAGAAATTAATTCAAAAGTGATATCTCCAGTCTTAGAAATAGAGTAAGAGACTCAATTATGTATTAAGAGTGAACTATAATTTCTCAGGCTAGAAATCCATGTGACAGCTCCTGAAAATAACACATTTTTGCCTATGAAATCTAGGCAGTCATTAGGCCACTGATCAGTTATTTTTAACATTCAAGAATAAAGCACACAAATAGATGTGGTTTTGAGATAGTTATTTGTCTTTACTCTCTTCTAAAGGCACCAATCTGAGCTTTCATATGTTAAAAGAAATGAGGATGTGGAAGGACTGACGGCTCTCTACCTCTTGTAGAAAAGAAATTCACTGTCAAATTTCATTAGCTCATCTCACTTGCAGTGGTTATTACGCCTAAGGCTGAGGACATTATAAATACAGTGACAAATATCTTTAGATAGTATGAGAAAGAGTTTAAAAGTTTCAGTTCAGTTAAGATCATCATTAGCTTCCAGTTTTCTCAGAAGAGCTGAAAGCCTACAGTAATAGACCTGGATGATTCCCAGCATCAAGAAAAATAGCTCACCAGTGTCCAAAGAAGTACAACATCACTTCCTACTGCTCTCTTGCCATTACTGTACAGTGCTAATACTGTTTAAACTGATGGGGGTTTATGGACTCTTAGAGCTATTGAGAGACAGTTGATAAAGGATGAGATGAAAAGCATTACAGCTCCTGCTATACCCCTGCCACTGATAAGCCAATCTTGATTGAATGGTCTGATGGAAAACAATTTTAAATGACTCAAGATTCCTCAAGTGATAGATGCTACTGTAACTTAATTCAGTGTTGTCAGAAACACAGAAGTATGGGCTTGGAGTTCCTAGAAAATAGTATGTATCTGAGTCAGTATGATGGATGATTTCAGATTTTTCCTGATGCTCCCGAAAGTGGCAAAAATTATTTCTGAATTTCTGTCCTCATAAAATCCATAACTCAAAGTATATGCATTTGTGAGTGCTGACTGTTCATCTATAATTAGGCAACTAAAAAAATTATAGCTTACTTGTAAAACTGGAGGTAAAAAAAATACAGGTACAAATATTGGAAGTGCAAAAATGCATCTATGAATATAATGGCTGGCTTTTGGAGAGCTAAAACTAATAATTCAATTATTACAAGAGATAGAATTTTTTTCTATTTTTTTAATATAACTGCATCTGCAAAATAAATAACAATGATTTTTCATTCTAGAGAGCATATAATATCTAATGTAAATGTTTAATTTAAAAATCAGATTTATCTGCCTGGATTCTGCAAAATCTTTTGCTTGGATAAAACTAACTACATTTAAAACTTTGGAATACAACTATTTTACTTTCTTTTTTTTTTGCAGCTCTTGAAAATTGTTCCAGAATTCAAAAAAACATGCTTCTGTGGGCCAAATTTTCTCCCCAAGCAGGCATATGCAATTCCCATAAATTTTCATCTTCTTTACAGTGAGTTTCAACTGTATAATCTACATGCTTGAAGCATGTAAAAGAAACCTTAAGAAAAATGTACTGAAGTTGGCCCCTGAATATTGGCCCCTTAATTGCACCCATGGTACAGAAAGACAAAGGATACCCACATTAGCATTTCATCAAGGACAGCACTCAGCCATTGCACACTTTTCCAAATCTCCATCTACTTCAAAGGAGAGATGCTCATGTGCCTGTGGCTCATTCTAACTTCAGCTCTTCAAGGCTCTGACCTTCTTTTGCTTTTTCCCATGTGTGGTTGTATTGCTGCTACCTCATTCTGCAGCCCCTCAAGCAGGAATAATGCTCAACATTGCTTGCTCATGGATATTATGACAAACACAAGGACATTAAAATTTCATGCATTTTTTTTTCCCAACAGTTCTTTAATGCACGGAGGCCAGGATTTTCCTCCTTTGGGTGAATGTCTTTCCCTATCCTCTTCTTGCCTGTGAAGCCTGTATACTGAGTTCAGGATGGCACAACTTCATTGCGGAGAAACAGAAAACACCCCCAATAGATCTACCACTGATCTGGTGGTTGATACACCACAGGAAGCAGAATATGCGAAGCTAAGTCCTCAGAACAAGACCCCCCAAGCCACTCAGGCAAACAATTTAAGAGTTTGGCTGCTTTACTGAGCTGGGTGTCACCTTCTGGAAGAGAAGTTTGTGCTCTGGCTCTAGAGAAATTGCAGAGGCACAGTTGGAGAGTGAATTCCTGGTTTGGGTCACTAACTACCCCAGTTATGGCTACAGTAATGAGGGGTTTTGGTAGGCTACACCCTTCCTGGCCCAGCTGGATCAATTGTGAGTGCCCTGTTTACAGGACTTGGAAGGTGTTTTCTTCTCTGTCTGCTACTGGTCCTTTCTGAAAGCAAGGTCCCTCTAAGGCATTTTGAGTCCAGAACTGTCTCAGCAATAACCCAGGGGTGCTCTCACAGGTCCTTTCTGCCTTTCTACTCCTAAGATACAGAAGGGTCTTGCAGGAAAGGAAGCACTTGGTGAAAGGAGGCACAGCAAAGCCAGCCTTACAGGGAGGTAGAGAGCAAGTACTTCTCCCTCTCCTTGCTTTTGCTGTTGGTTCAATACACAGCCAAAACTACACAGGAGGTTCAAACTTCTGCATCTGCATTCTTCTGCATTCTGCTTATAATTCAAAAAGAAAAAAGCTATTTCAAGTGGGAATTACAACTGGAGAGAATTCAAATGAAAAGTCCAACAACACTAAGTTCTTCATTTTTAGGTACGAGTGTGGTGGTTCTGGTCTACTGCTCTACCCTTAGGCTCCAAGATAAATCTCTCCCTTCCTCTCTTCCTTTCAATTTGGTGAAACAGCATGACTGCCTCCATCAACACTGTAAATTTACTACAGACCTGACACACAATGATGGAACAGGCTCAACTGAAAAAACATAAGGTCACTGATTTCATTTTTGCTGTGGTATTAGAATTCAGAATTGCAAGGTGTTTGAAATAAATAAAAATAAATAAATTGTAAGTGGTCTGGGAAGTCGCCAGCTGCAGATTTTTAGAGAGTCAAGACAGAGAAATTCCTGGCCTACAGGATCCTGCTGCGGTGCCAAATGCGTGACTGTAGTCACCTATGACCTAAAGAATGAGAATGATGAATCCCTTAAATTAAAATGAAACCTGTGAAAAAAGGGGAGCTGTAAGGTCCTCTTCAAGGAAATTAATCAAGGGACATTTGCCAGAGCATTGTTCCCTGGCTTCCAGGTTGCACTCAAAACTACACACAGTGCTCGAGCTGAAGCCACACCAATGCAGAGTACATACAACAGGACAATCACCTCCTGGACCACCAGGAGGTGATTGTCCAATCACCACCCAGCCTGGACAAGGCTCAAACTGCTCTCTCTGATAATGCTCATCTCCTGTGAAGGCAGCCATGGAGGATCCTGCTCCAGCTTAGGCATCTCTCCAAAAGGATGGCTTCTCAAAACCAGAATAAAAAGTCCATTGGTGTGCAGGAAGGCTTCCTCATAGACCAGCTGCTTTTCTTCAGCAGAGGACCTTTTGCCTCCCAGCCATATACAAGAGCGGTCACAACCTTCAGCTGGCAAGTTTATTTTATTTTCCCTCCCAGCACAATTCACATCTGTGCTTGCACAAAAGAGAGCAGGGGGTCAGTCTAACAGTTGAAATGAAAAGTGTGAGGAAAAATCAGGGATTAAACCATATTCTGTGTAAGCATGACATTTGAGACACTCTGCTGCAAAGCTTTAGACTGCTACTGTTACAAAAATACAAGCATAAACCTACCATTAGCATTAAAAAGATTAGGAAGAATTTCCGTGTTATTTAATAGCATTTGCTCTGCAGAAATCACCCCTCTGAAAGGCATCTAAGGCTGTAGTTATAACTGAAGGATAAAACCCCAGTCATAGCTCTCCATTTCCTTGCCTTTCGGAATTGAAGTTAGCCATTAAATTGGATTTCACTGTAACGATATGCATTATGTTTTCCACTGATGACTTTTTATTCTGCCTAGTAAGAAATAAGACAAGTTGAGAAAAGCCAGAAATTCTCTTGTAGCTGCATAAGTGAATCAAGGGACACACCCATCATATACAGTACACACGCTGGGCTAAGTGCTTATGTTCTTGTGGACCATCCTGCAACATGACTGTGTTACTTTTGAGGAACACACACTGCTTAATTTATGTATGGAAGGGATTATCTGACAAGGGCCAAGTGAGGCTGTAAAGTACCTAAATAGTTCAGAGGTGTAACAAAATAAACTACCTTTTACTTTACTTCCTTCATTTACTTATGGAATAAACTAAAATTTAACTCAGTTTGAATTAAACTAGTTTGTAAAAGTCCTGTTTGTAAAGCCCAGTTTGAACACAAGGATGATCCATGGTGTCATAGGTTAGCAAGCATAGTCCTGGAAGGGATGTCCTTGCTAAGGGGTGCTTACAGCTTCCTCTGGGACCTGATAGAACCTATCAGTGGCCAGTTTGAATATGGACAATTCTTTAAGCCACTTAAAGTTGTGACCGCCTCTGTGATCCACACTTAAGAATAGACAAACTCTCCCCCAAGCTCTCTCTCGTTTCCGGCGCTGGCACAGGTGGCTGCAGGCCCCGTGCAGGGGCCAGTGGGCCCGGCCAGGCCCTGCTTGGGCCAGGCCGGGCCGGGCCACGGCCAGCCTGGAGCCATGGGCCTGTTCCAGTCGTGGAACCCCCCCCCCCCACTGCCTTGCTGTGGGCAGCCGGAGCGGCTCGGAACCCCCCCTCTCCACTGCGATAAGAAAAATTCAACATCCGCGACACATGGTTATATCTGAGTTAAGCAGGTGCAACAGGACTTGTTGTGACTTGGGAGTGAGCTTTCCTAAGGCCACTGCACTCACCCCTCAGTTCCCCCCATGAAAATTTTGCTCAGGTCAAAACATCCCACTGGCCTGCCCAGGCAGAAGCAGGGAAATCCAGAACAAGACTGAAAAGTCGGTGGTACTTGTGAAATACCATGACCATGATTTACCAAACAGGATGTCATTGTGCTTCTTCAGATTCTGTTTGAAAGGAATAAGATGAACGTGTTTTTACAAACAGACTGTGTGAATCTGCTTGTAGATAGGGCCAGGAACTCAGATAGGGAAGTAACAGAAGAAACTATTAGTACGAGAAGATGTACTTCTTTCTTTCTTTTAAATAACAAAAGGGGGGTGCGTATTAGAGGGGGGCATAGAGGAGGCAATTCAGGAAGTCTGTACCTTCTGAGTACCTCTGCCAATGGAGAAAAGGAAGAGGGCAATGTGGCTGGGAACATAGGATAAAAAAAGGGCTGCATCACCCAACAATTTGAGAGACCCCATGGGAAATGCCCATGGCCTCTCCCTTTATTCAAATAAAGTTACAGGACTCCTCTGTGTCCTTTTTGGACATAAACGTCTGGCATCATGGATTCATTTTCCTAACATGTTCTTTGTCAAGATTTATTTTCTTGGGAAGACAGATGGAAAGGACATCATAGAAGAGTGTTTGCAGATGCAAAAATATCTTCACCCACCAAAACCAAATTTGGCAGGAGAATGGCCCTTCAAATGTTCAAATGAAATTGATGAGGATGAATTTTTTTCCTTGTGAATATTTTCCTATTGCTCCCTAAGTCTCATTAGTAGGCCAAGCACCTGGACAGACATCAGAGGGCCTCACAGGGGAAATGAACAAAACAGTGGCAGTCAATGAGAAAATGTTGGTATCAAGTCATGCCACATTGCTGCTACAGCTTCCTTCCTGCATGCACAGGTGGGCAGTACATGGCCCTTCAAACAGGACAGCAATCTGAGACCAAGACACTATTTTTTGCTAGTTTACAGTTTACACTGTTGGGAAGTATCACAGTTTACCCGTGTGCACTGTATGACTACGTGAGGCACAGAATATCATCAGTATGATATCAAGGTTATATATAAATATATCTATTAAAAAATAATTTCAAGCCCAACTAATATGATTATGAATATGCAGACATGCTTAGAGATATCATGGGACCAGATGAGACAGATTAATCTTGTAATTAATTGTATTTAATTTATATGCTTTTATTATTTAATACCTGTGTCAACCACTTAATTTGCCTGCAGATCACTTCCTTATACAATATTAATGAAACATTCTATATTGAAATTCATCAAACTATGGAAATCAGATATTAGGAAGACTCATTATATCATCAATTTATCCTCTTCAAGTTTAAAACAGTTCAAGACCTGTGGCTTCAGAAACCACTCATTCAAGAAGAACATAGCAGAATGAACAATGTCTTTTCATAGTCAGAGATCAGAATTAAAAATCCAATTTACACTGTGGAACAAACTACAACAAGACTTTGAGAAGGAAGAAACAACAACAGTAATATTAATTTCAACACAAACCTTCCACAAAGGTCAATGATTTTACAGCTCTGTACAGATGACATTCTGAGAAAATGAAGATCATACGCAGTAAGAAACCTGCAAATTTGTCTGCACTTGCTCAAAACATTTCATGCCCAAAGATGGAGATGGGACTGCTTGGGGTACTGAGGAGCTGCTGACTGAGCACAGGGAGAGATCAAATCAATGAGAAACATCAAAGTAATCACTTGTTTCATCTTTGTTAAATTGCTTGCTTAATCTTTGGGTTAGTCTAATGAATGTTTAGGGCATTCCTGAACTACTCAGTTGGGAGGGTATTTCAGAAGGAGTATCTGGAAATGAGAATGGTTGGGAATTGGCACTGTTGTGAGTAGGGGAAGAAATAGCTGAAATGAGAACAACCTGTCCACAGGGTCCTTGGAGGTAATCCTGGGTCTGGCTGGGATCAATTACCTACATTTATCTCAATCCATGAATTTTTTGTCTTACTTTCTCCCCTTGTCCTGCTAAAGTGAGGGAGTGAGAGAGCAGCTTGGTGGGCACATGTCAGCCAACAAGGTCAATCCACCACAGGAGTGGAGATCTCATCGCACCTCTCGTCTACCCTAGGACACTTCTGCCCTCCCTCTGCTTGTGCCCAGCACCAGGAACCTGGAAGGTGTAGCAGCAGCAGCCATGCTGGGGCCACACTGTCTGCTGAGCTTGTCTCACACTGTGTCAAACAGTTAAAAAAAACCAGCAATCCTGCACCTCCTGACCTTGTGGCAAATACCTGTTAGGCTTTCTATGGCGTCTGATTATTTTTGCAAGGTCAGACAGATGAAGCGCTTCAGTAGTCCAGGATGGCTTGTGGGGTGGAAACTATGGTCCTTGGTCCAGAAGTCTTACCTACCCTTGCAATGGGCATCAGGAAAAGCAGGCAGAGGGGGATTTTTTCATCACACCTAGTCTACCACAGACCTCACATGGATATCTTCAGCTCAATTTACTCTTCACTGTTGTGTCTGTTCAGGTCACAGAATCTCAGGGAAAGGACTCCTTTCTATATTAAATGAGCACCTACCGGAAAGCCTCACTTTATGTAGGAAGCAGAACAGGAATGGAGAGGCAACACAAAAATAGTTTCCACAAGAAAACCCAGTGGAAGGTGCCTCCCAGTGTTGGAGGTTTCACCCCTTCTAACTCCTTGTAGGCAAGACTTTCTTATCCTGCAAAAAGTATGTTGCTTTGTCTCTTTGTAACTGCAATTTATTTTTTACTTGGGAAAGCTGAAGCCTTAAACTTTCCTTTTTTCCATTTTCAGCAAACCTTTTGTTGTGTGACACCTTTTGGTTCTTTGCAATAAAAATGCTTTCATTGTCTGGATATATTGATTTTCAGTTTCCTGAAGCTTTGTGCTTTTCTTCTACTGTTTCGCTGACACAGCTTAGGCTGAACCTCACAATCCCATTCCCCCTTGCTCCTGACTGAAGAAACAGTTCTCATCAAACTGGATTAAGCCCATCAGGCATTTAAAAATTATGTCGATTCAGCTCCAGCCTCCTCTTTTGTCCATTCTTTTAATCTCTTCCATCTTCCTCCCAGTGTTGCAGGACAGAAATTGAACACCATTTAGACTGGTTTTGTTTTAAAAGCAAACCTCTACCTTGGTGAACTTGTTCTGCAGATAACTGGCCTGTTGAGATAGGACAAGGGATAATGGTTTTAAACTAAAATGGGGGAGATTCAGACTAAAAACTGGAAGAGGTTACACAGAAAGGTGATACCAGCTTCATCCCTGGAAACATTCAAGATCAGGTTGGATGTGGCTCTGAGCAACCTGATCTAGTTGAAGATGTCCCTGCTCATTGCAGGTGGGTTGGACTAGATGAGCTTTAAAGATCCCTTCCAACCCAAACCATTCTATGATTCTATTTTGTGATGCAATTATAACAGTGGCAATTGTGATCTATACACATGGGATTTTATAGGCCATTTCTTTTTCTCACAAATATACAGGTACTGCGGTCAGAATGTAACTTGTGGAAGAAATTTACGTTGACAAAATTCAGTGATGGCATGTCCAGTCTCACTAGAGGTGAACCTGATGTTATGTCTTTACTTCTTACGTGAATCAATTGAAAAAGGACACAGAGAAAACCAGATTCTTTAAAGCGAAATCTAAGTCAGGTTGAAAGTCTCAGCAGCCAAACATTTTTCTTGTCCCTGTGAATACCCTGGAGAAAATGGCAACACAGACTGGCAGAATAAGTGCTTTTTTGTTTCATTATCAAGCAACTAAAAATCAGGTGTAATTTCATACCCAAAGTATGCAAGGTTTACAATTTGAGAATAAACTCCCAGAGACAAAAAAAAGTTCTTCATACATCTGCAAACTCCAGATCTATTACTAAAACCTAACATTTTCATATTTTCATATCTCAGACGATTTCCCTGGCTACCTGCTAAGTGAATCCCCTCAAATTCACCTCACTGCACTTATTATCTCAGAACTTTTAATGTTTAATATAATATTTAATGCTTAGATCACTTTTGAGAAGGGTAAACCATCACAGCATAGATGTAGACAAGACAGAAAGCAACCTTCACTTATTTTTTCATAATTTCTATTTGTTTCTTCCTTAAGAAATCTGTTTGAGTTTCTGAATTTTTTCCAACAAAATTCTTTTGATCCCAATTCTAGCATTCAGGCAGCTTCACATCAAACAGCTAACTCGAGCAGTACATAGTATTTAGAAAAATACACAGCTTGATACTTTTCATGCTACGATATTATAATTCAAATGGAAACAATCCATTCATGAAATCTAACCTTGGATATCACACACCAAAATATTCTACAGAGCAACTCTAGAACTGAAATCAGCACTTCTTGCACAAAATCATCTTTCAGAAAGACATCCAGTTTTATTTGACTTCAGGGCATGGGAACCCATCAGATTCCTAAGTTGTTTCAAGGAAACCTTATTTAAACCTTACTTCTAGCATGCATTTTTGTAGTTTCAGCTTTCTACCACCAGGTCATATTATGTCGTTTGTATGCTACCTGCTGCATGAAAAGAAGTTAAAATGGGAAAAAGAAAAAAAACCCTCTCTACAAACTACAAGTTTAGCTGATAAATCAGAAATAAAGCTCAAAATACATTGAAGAAAAATAACTTTCCCAGAAGAGATTTATGAGGGACCAGCAGCTGGCTGACCCTGTAACCAGTTGTGCTAGGCATGACCTAGCACCCTGGCTAAGCTGCTTCTGGTTGGGAAGCTACTGCAGAGGGGGTTTTTGCAAACAAAGGTTTTTCCATTGAAGCTGTCTGTTACAGTGACAGCTAACGTGTTTGACAAGAAAATTAAAATGAATACAATTATTGCAGGTATTCATCCTATTTTCTTTCTTCTTCCTTTTATATATTTTTTACATCTGACTAGGTTGAGGTATGTGTAAGTTCCAACAAAAGAACATGGATATAATAAGCTATAATGTCATCAGGGATCCACATGTCCATTTACTTTGACCTCCAGCACAAGACAGACCACAGGACGTCTCAAAACTAATGCCTGTTTGAATCAGAGTACATATTTTATAAAGGCATCCAATACTGTCCATCGTTCAGCAATGGAGAGACTTGAGAGTCTCGACAAGTTGCTCCAGAAATTTATTACCTAACTACTAAAATCTGTGTCTATTATTTCAAGGAGGAATTCATGTAGCATCAGCTTTTACTCTACCACAGCTTCCTGATGCTCCATTACCAATTTTTAACATATACAAAATTCTATCAAGTTACTCTCTAACTTTATTTTTGTTTAATTAAGTGGCCAAGCCTTTCACTATAAAATATCCTTTCTTTTAGTACTCCTGTGGCTCTCACTTAAAACTTCTCTAGTTTATCACTATTCTTCAATCTTGAACAATGGAAAAGGATGGTGTCCCAAAGCCAGCCACACCATAACAAAGACCTCCTCAATACTCCCTTGTTCACATATCAAAAATCTCATTATCCCTTTTGCGTCACATGCTCGTATTAGAGGTCATACCCTGCTAATTCCACAGACAATGTCTCAACCTTTTCTGATACTGCTTTTCTAGGACAGAGCCAACAATTCTATCAACATGGTCCACAGTATTTATTCCTATATATAGTTCTTTTACTTGGCCTCATACAGACTCCTACTGCTTTCTTGCATTTTGTCCAATCAGAGCAGACCACGCTGTACAACAACTTGTTAACTATTACCACACTCCTTTAACTTCATGTCATCTGCAAATTTTATGTGGAATAATTTTCTCTCTTCCTTCACATCCACCGATAATAATGTAAAATAGCCTATAATTCATAATCCTCCATGTTTGAGAAACACATTTAAGTTTAGAAACTGCCACTATGCCAGTTTTAACACCATCTAATGTGTATACCATGTTGATTTTGTGTCATTCTACTTTCTTAATCAAAATGTTGTGCATTAGCAAGTTGAAAAGGCTGAAATAGATGATTTCAAGACTGTGTCTAAACTAGCAACCCCCTGAGAAAAGGCACAAAGCTATTTTGACAAAAGGTATTCACCATAAACCCACACTGATTAAAACTAATTACTTTAACCTTTCCTTAATATTTGATTAATCAGATGCCAGATCTGCTGCGATACCAGATCAATGGCAAGGTGATAGGGCAATGAAAGTTGAATCACCTCTTTGGTCTTTAATAAACCAGTGTAACAGTAACTTATTTCCTCTTCTCTGGACCTCCTCACTGCCAACCAGCACCAGCAGCAAAGAATGCTCCCTCTGGATGCAGATTGTACAATCTCACTCATTTCCAAGTGTCCAGTTTCTGGATTATATCTTCCTTAGCTATTGCTGGAACAGAAAGTATTTTGTTGTTGCCATACAATACACCACCTGGATTTTTCATGGAATCCTTCAACTTCTTCAATTTCTCTCTTGAAGCAAAAGGAACAATTTCCCCCCTTCCCTGCAAGGACAGCACAAGCACCTACCCTCAAACAAAACAAAACCAAACCACTTCTCCTCCTGCTTTCTGCCTCTCCTAGCCTCACATGCTTCCTACAGTCCTCAGCTTTTGCTGCACATCAATTCCTGTCTGTTCTCCTTTTCTTTCACTGGTTATACATTCTAAGTCTTTTTGTTCATTTTTTAATGTAGTCATGAAAGCACAACTGACTGGAAGGTAGAATATTTTCAGTTCTTTTAAGAAACCCTATGAAACACTTTTCAGAAAAACTAAAAAGAAGACATGAGAAATAGGTAGAGAATGTGCTCAGTCAGAGAAATCCATTCAAATGCAAGTAATATCAGGACTGGTGGCATTTCTCAGCTGCATTAAGTGTCAGGAAACTTTCAACCTCAAGAAAAATTCACTGTAGTCCAAATCAAATTTGTCTTACTCTTCTCCCTCTGTCACAATTTTTCACTATCTGGACTGAATACTCTTTTCCAAAACATAATTTGCATAGGGATGAATACTCTGCTATGCTGATCCATAGGGACTGTGCTTTTATAGCTCAGACTTTGAAGTTTTTCAAGATAGGTAAGAATAACACTTTTTAAACAATTCCCCACAGCAGGTAAAGAATGTTATAACTGTGAGAAGGGTTATTAGAGTTACACAAGTCTAACTGATCTGTCTCGATTATAATAAATCGACTCCTTTTCTTTCAGCAAACTAGAGGTTTTGCACCTGGACATGTAAGAAGTCTATACCTTTTAAAATCTATTACAAATTGTAAAAATCATCTTTGCAGAAAGAATGAGCATAATTAATTTTAAAATACTGCTTGATCCATCAGAGAAGGACTTAAAAGGAAATTAATTGCTGAAAAGTTCTTGTGAGGCTCTTCATGACATAGAATGAAATTTTGGTTTCCCTGAGATCAATAAGAGAGAGATCAATGATCACTATCGAACCACAGGGTTTTAGCTCCTTATTATGGCCTGCATTACCTTTTGAATTTCATTATAACAACAGCTGGATTCAAATTAAAATCATTCTCCCTATTGCTCCACTGAAATAATAGCTGTGTTGCTCTTTAGTGATCCAAGGGAACAAAACTTATTGTCACTGTTAAAAATAATGGCACTTGACCAGTAAAAATGTGAGTTGATTCTGGTTTATTTTTTCTCTAAAAATAATGGTTTATACTTTGATTTTGAGAAAGAGTGTGTAGTGAAAACAAAAGCCTAATTTACATATATTTTACTGAGAAAGCCACAGAATCACAGAAATGTTGATTCAAAGGGATGCCCGGATGTCATCTAGTCCGACCTTCTGCTCTATCAGGACAGCAGATTAGATTAGTCTTAGTTTTGCTTATCCTAGACTTAAAAACCTCAGTGGCTGGATAACCTATAACTTCTCAAGATAACCTGTTCCTGTACTACAGTATCCTCCTAGCAAAGAATTGTTCCCTAATGTCAAGTCCAAACCTGCCAAGCCACAATTTGTTCTACTGCAGCTTTTCGTGTTGGAGTGATTCAATGCACTGGAACCAAATATAAGGCCCAATGTGACAGGACACTGCTTGCCATACCCTCCTACATAAGTTAATGGGAATTAAAAAGCACTCAGTCTGCCAACAGAAAGTGGTTGGCTTCTCAGTGGCTTTTTCCATGATTCAGCAGTATGTATTTAGCATGAATAATGCAAGGCCAGCAGTCCATATTTCCACAACAGCCACGTCGAAGCACTATATTCCCCTGTCAATGAAAGTCAAGGCTGCACTATGGGCTGAGTGCAGGGCTGGGCTCTGTTTTTGTTCTAAAATGGCTCAAAAGACTGACAGCTGTTTTCTTTCATTCATATTTCTGTGAATAATACCAATTCTTTTCACATGCAAGGCAGAACGCGACAGATGTGTCATCTTTTGAAACACAGGTATGTGCTGCTCATAGTTCCAAACGCAACTTATATCCCACTTGCCCCCCTCATGTAAATAAATGCTCTTGATGTAAGTGGCCTTACACATGCCTTATTTTCTACTTTCATCACACTCAGTTCAGTTTGCTGGCATGCACTAAAGGAAAGAAATAGTATGCCAACATGTGGAAACCCATAATCTTGATAAAGAGGATGTTGTTCAGCTTCCGTGGGAAGTTTAGCTGATGGAAAGAGATGAGAAAAAAGCTTCTTTATTCCCACTTTTTAAAAAAAAAACCAACTGTGCCCGCTACATGGATACACAAGACTGGCAGTAAACAGTGAAAAAAAAATAGAAAAACAGCAAAGAGATGAACAAAAGCATGCCCATGCAAATCTTACTGAGCTATCATTTAGAATGTAACTAAAATGATTGCTATTCCTGATTTTAGCAGTCCCAGGAAGCAAATTTCCCTTCCTAACACTCTCAGCTTTTTGAAAGGCTACATAAACACGCAAAGAATGTCTCACTGCAGCCTGGGTTGATAGGCCTTCCCCAGCCATTACTGTGTTTTGTCCCCCATTTGTACTAAGTGTGCTTATCTGGTCAGCCCTGAGCTGAACTATGACCACAAAACCAGATATGCTTGCAGGGCAACTTAAATAAATATTAAAGCTTTATTTCTCTTAGGAAAAGGTGTTGAAAATGAAGGCTACAAACATTATGAAAGGGCATAAAAATGGATGTGATAAAAAGGGGGCTGAATCATCTGTGCCTCATCACTTTCAGGAAAAATCTCTAGCACTAGGGGAAGATGAAGCCCAAATGGGCATATCCCCGTCCTCTTGGGTTATCAGTTCCAACCCTTTTTTCAATTCAGACTTCACCCTTCACTTCATGAGCATCATTGTGAAAGGGGCTGTGATCCACATTTTCTAAAGACAAATAACACATTCCTGCCTTTCTTTATCCTCTTGACATTGGGTCTATTTCTAAAGGCAAACATGAAGTGACTTAGCAGACATAGTGAAAAAGATAATTGATTAACCATGTTCTGGATGAATTATCAGCAGCAATGAGTGAAACCCACCTGCATGCAAAAAGTCTCTAACACCGCTGGACTTTTTAAGTGTAATTTGAATGGTGCCGAGGCTTTCTTTGTTTAGCTTTTCAAATGAATGCTCTAGTCCACCTTAGAAAAAGTGAACAGACTTTGGAGAAAATTGCCAGTTGGCACCTCGTAAGAATTTGATAATTAGCAAATGAAACTTAAATACTCCCTAAATGATGTGAATCCTACGCAGCCATAAAGTCCTCTTCTTTTGGGGAGCAACAATAGCTCTTTGTGTGGAACGCAGCAATATTTCAATGAACAAAACTATGAATTTTCCTTTTGCTCTTGGTGAAAGGTAATGATTTTACTGGATGAATAAGCTTTTGACATTTTAATGCTTAAGAGAAGGAAGTATTTGCATATAGTGTTCTGCCCCCATTTTCTCCCTGGTTGATGCTAAGCTCTGGCTGTCCCCCTCCTCAGGCTTTTCTCAGCACTCTCCTCTTGCCTCACCAAAGTCAGTTTTCCCATGTTGTGATCAGCTCAAAGCACAGCTTTCTGGTCTGAAAAGGAAATCTTTCCACTTAGGAAAAAGGATGGTAATTATGTTAAATGAATGTTAACGTCTTGCTAATGAATGCATTGCATCTCTCCTAAACATTTCTGGAAGAAGAAGCAAGCAAAGAAACAAAAAATAATCAGACATGCCATTCATTTACCAGAAGTATTAATTACAAGTAATTAGAAAAAGTGACTCATTTTTGAAGTATACAAGATTCCCAAAAGGAAATACAAAGATTTCAGCAAGAGCTGAATAGATATATCTGTATCAAGTGCATAATAATGTGCAAAAATACAATATTACATACACAAAAGCTTTAATTTTGAAGGAAAAAAAATCCAGTTATGACTTTTAAATTTCCACTGATGGTAATTGACAGTTGCCATAAATTTTATCAGTATCAGATTGTTTTCACTGTCCAAGATCTAGTTTGCATTTACACTGACTCCTTTACTATTGGATCTTGTTCACCCTTGTTAGACTAAAGATTTCCCACCATTTATTTCCTGCCATTTAGGTCTCCACTTACAGATAGCCCCTAGGAGAGTTATCTTTTCTCTCTAAGGCTTCTTCCATCCAGCAAGCATCAGGCACAACAGTGAATTAAGAAAAAAGCTTTATTTTTTTTCCCCTTTGAATACTGTTCTAAACTCTCACAGAATTTTAGTGACATCTCCTACATTGAGACTATGAATTTCCACAGTCATTGAATCTAGGTAAAAGTTAAAATGAACGGAACAAAACCATCACACCTCTCCCATTAATATTTTCCAGTCTCTTTTGATTCTTTTCTGAGTCACCTTCAACGTAGCAAAAGCCTGGCTGAGCCGTGGCTCAGCTCCCAGCAGGTCAGTGTGACTCTGGGACACACAGCCTGGCCTGTTTTACCAATACCACCATATGTGCCAGGAAGCTCCAGATCTGCCCATCCCCTATGGTGTTCAATCATCAGGCATACCTTATCTCCTTTTTTTTACTGCCAGATCTCCCTAATACTAAGGCCCACATAATTTCCCAGTTTGCAAGTATAACATTTTTTACTCCATTGGAACAAAAAATACTTTCAACAACAGCAGATGAAAGCATATGTATGTATTAAACACTTCACCTTGTTAAAACTCTTTCCCATTAACCATCTATAATATGAAAATTCACAGCTGTTGAACAGCACTGGGCAGCACAACAAAATCAGGCCGGAGAGAAAATGTCCAGCCATGCACGATGGGAGCTTTAGGGGAACTCAGCTGGAGAAGCTGCTGTGCAGGATGGGACAGTCCCCCCTGCCTCAGCCCATGTGTCTTTTTCAGCAACAGAGGTGGTTGTAGCATCCCAAAAGGTGGCACCAAGGCGCCCCTACTTACACATTCCAATGAATGTTTAATGGTTACTCTCCCTTCACTGAATCTTTAATGCCAGTGTGTAAAGCATAAACCAGAGAGCAGGAGCAAAGCTGTCAGGCTACTTTAATCTTTGCTGCGTGTTAGTTTTTTTCAATACTGACCAAAAAAGTAAGAGTTTATGTTCTAATATTGTTGTACTTAAATTCCTATCTTCAGGAGAGAAAAACAAATGAGGGGACTGGGGGGAAAATGCACTTACAAAACAAATTGGAAAATCAATTATTTTATTATAAGACACCATTACAGCATCATTTTGCTCTGAATGTGATACCAACTGAAAAAATAACTGCCTAGCATTGCAAAGGGGAAGTGGGAGATCCTTTTATTGGTTCTGCAATTCCTCGGGGCTTTATTCACTGTGTGAAGGACTTTCTTTGAAATGGGATCACACTTTTCCTCAGAGGTCCTGGTGGGAATAGTAAGGCTTTTTTTTACAGAATTGCAGGACGAATTCCCAAAAGTGTTAGAGAACGCTCAGAAAATGCAGTAGGGTTCTTAAAATACACATATAGCAAGACTCTATACAGGAATTCATTGTACATTCATATGCACAAAAATGGGAATGTGGAAAATCGTGAATAATGCCAAATGCAAAAAGGAGGGAAACGCAAAAATGAGTATTTTCTATCACTGTTACTTAGTTTAGGCTCACGATTTATTTCATAGAAATGTTTTGTATTTTAAATCCAGTATGTTCTTCCAAACCACATTACATTGAGATGTATGAGAGCCAGCCAACCAGGTTACTGATAGCATTGCTGGACTTGGCACTGTGACTTCCATTTGGAAGCATTTATTCTATCATGACTGCTCAGACAGAATAGAAAGACATTATCTGACATGAAGAAATATATCTATATTTGATCCTCAATAAATTTGAAGGAATAGGGTTTCTCTTCATGGTTCATCGCCTTTATCTGGGAGGCTGATTTTCGTACATGCAGTTTTATTTGTTCAGCATTTAGGATGAAAGAAACATGTTAAACCATCACGAGAGAAAGATTGCACACCGTCCCTGAAAGGCTTCTCCTGTCAAATGCTCTGTCCCGGAGGAGGAATGAAGTCTGCACAATGATGATTTGCTTTTGAGTCACATACAGCAACTCTTTTTTGATAATTTTACCAGTATTAAACTACATGCTTTAAAATTATTTTATTATTTTATTATTTTATTATTTTATTATTTTAATATAATACTAATAAAAATAATAATTTAATAATACTTTTTATTTTTTTATTTTTTTTTAAATAATTTCCAAAACCCACATGTTTTTGATGAGCAATCAAAAAAGTGTATTAATTTATTAATAAATGTGGCTTTCAATACTCCCATCTTCCTACAACCATCCCTACATGTTGTACAGGGACAGTGTTTTGAGATCACATAAACATCCCTGGGCTTTTGTCAGCTACAACACCACTAGTTCCCTACTTGTTTTCATGTTGCTACCCCACAGCTTACCTGTTTTCCCCACTATCAGTTACTGTCAGCTTGGCTGCTTTGAAGTTCTGTACTCAAAACCCCGGAGACATGAACTGCATGTATATGCTATCAATAATATTAAATTCTACCTTTTTGACCATTATGTATCAAGTTCTGTCCATTATGCTAACATAATCTCCCTGCTAATGTTGCTGTGGGGTTTTTTCCCCCAGTCTTTTACAATCTCTGGATTTGTTTGGTCATGTCTCTCTGCTTGATATCAAAAATAATATATATGTGTGTGTATCTATATATATATATAAATCCAATTTATTCGCCCATGTTTTGCGCTTCAAATCTCATTATTAAAAAGACACAAATCTCTATTTACACTGAGACAAAAAAAAAAACAAAACCCAAACCAACTAAACATAGAAGAAAAAAATAACTCTTAGCTGAAATACACCAATAGGCCAAACTATGATTTGAAAACTTCACCTTAAAAATTAGAACTATTTTATAGACAAAAAAAATTATGTTAATTTCAGAATCTGGGGAAAATTATTGTGATACATGTTTTGTGTAGTTCACACATTGAAAAAATACTGCTTTTCTCCATGGCACCCTCAGGACAGTTCAGGGGTGGTTTTCAGTGGACAGCAACAGTGCACTCGTGGTGTTGGCTAGCACAGCTCTGCTTTTTTCCACAATTTATAAACTCTTAACACTGTAGGCCAGGTTGTTAAGCTTCATGTGTAAGTGATCCACTCCTTTAGGTCCACTGAGATATCTCAATTTCAACCAACTTGAAAATTCTACTTCCTTACTTTTGTTGACATCGCAAGTGGCCTTGAGAGGCATCGTTTATAGCCTGAGCACAGAACAGATGAGTGTAATGATACTTCTTTCATGCACTGCGAATGTGTGTGTGTCCTGAAGGACTCTCAGGTGGCTCTGGACCTTAGCAAGTGTATATTTCCTAAAGTCCACATCAAATCCCCTATTTGTTAAGGACAACCTTTGTGTCTCTGGTGTCATCCATTCCTGTTTAGAATGGGAAAAGCCTGAACAAAATCAGAGATTTTTCTTTTTTCTGTAAGAAGGAAGAACAATTTCCCTGATGTCCTGTCCTATCAGCAAGTGTTGAAACTCTGCATTAAGCCACAGAGGCTCTGCTGTTACAGTGGGGCAGACATTGCTTAACTAAGCAGGAGTAATGCCCTCAGCAGGGCAGCTGAGAGTCTTGGGAGAAATCCAGTGCGTCAGAAAGATTAAGGTGCTGGTGAAGGTAGTAAGGATGCTGCAGGGCCTCCAGGTTAGCTCTAAGGAATGATATTTGTATGTCTAATAAGCAGAATGAGTCAAAACTGACTGGTCTTATCCAACTTACTCAAGTCCAAGTCTACTTCCCACTCAGCTCACGTGAAGCTGGTCACCCATCTCCTTGTCAGTCTTCAAAGCTCTCTTAGGCAACCCGAGTTCTGCATTTAGGTATTCCCCAATTTACTAGTTGCCCACCTGCCTTCTCAAAGTTAAAGGTTGGAACATGCATCTATGATGTGAGACACTGGAGTATGATCCCTCATCAGCTTTGCTGCACCTTCTTTCCCGAGCATGGGCTTCTACTATGCCATGCTGATGCTGCAATCAAAGGCACACACAGAAAAAACTACAGTGTGAACAGGTGTTTGGGTATTCCTTTGGTTAAAGGAATTAAAATTTCAGTCACATGTAGGGTTCAGGGATTTCTAATTTCACATTTTTAGGATTCCTTTTACTGTGATCACTATAATTCATCCTCTCCCCAGGTGGCATTGCATGTACTGCTCTGTTCTTAGCAAAAATAATTTTTTTCTCCTTCTTTGTAAATACATATCTCAACCTGACACATACTCTGGGAAACAGAGCTGCCTTTTTATTACCCAGCCTCCAAAACAATATGCTTTCTCCTTTTTCTTATTAATGAAACTTGGAAATGAAGACTTAAGAGATGATATGGAAGAATAACATAAAAGAGGAATTGAATAGCAAGAGATTTAAGATTTTGTCTTATATAGCTCCTATATTACACAATAAATTCTATTTGTATATCCAGAGCACTAGACTGGGCAACACAAAAAAAATCTGCAGCTTGAAATATACTTGAAAGGCAAGAAGTAAGATTTAACTCTGGAAATTTGGTGTTCTGATTACAGTGAATAGTAGCCTCATTTAACTCACTTTTTAATTACCATTTTGAAGTCTCTGCCCTTTATTTTTAGTGTGAGCGGTCAGCCTGTTTTAGAAGAAGCTGAGCACCAACATTATTCTTTTCTCTATCCCTTTATATATCTAAATTGAGAATTAATTCTATGTCCATTCTGCTACCTCTTTTGACTCTTTCATAGATGATATAACTAAGCAATAATACATGGCAGAAAAATACCTGTGGGTATCAATATCACACCACAAAAAGCAGGATAAGATACCACATTTTAATCATCTAAGAATTGCTGCAATTGTCCAGAGATAGTTTGAATTTCCTGTACTATTATTAAGAAGAGGAATCTAACAGACATTGAAAAAATTAGGAAGACTGGAAGGTTGTTTGTGTCATGTACTTTCACAATGGGTAGAGATGGCTGGGTCAACTTTTATGGGAGGTAATGGGTGGCCTGCTTTTCAGTTGTGCCCAGCCCAGCATAGCCTCTCAGAAATTCCTGCTGAAATCCTCCGCTTTCACCTTCTCTGAGAAGTTTACTAAAAAGCCTCAAACTGAGCAGATGAGGCTGAAGGCATCCACAAAGTCAAGTGGTAAACTCTGACCATCTACTTCAGCCAGAGCATTAATGATGAGAAGTCAACAGCATCACAGGACACAGCACTTCAGTTAACCTTTCATCAAAGGTTCACCCCACTCTTCCCTCATTGTTCCCAACAGCGGGTTTGTAGATTCATCACTAGACAGCACTAAGAATGCTGTGGGCACAGAATCCTGGCTCACAGCCAAGGGACCATGAACTATTCATCCATGAATTATTTGCAACCTTGTAGAGAAAACTAGCTGGGCTTGGATCCAGACTAAAGAGGGTGGGAGGCATGTCAGTGCTGAACAGGAGCTCCACATGCACCTGTGGATTGCCAGACTTGTACTTCTGTGAGCTATTGCCACATAGGAAGGAGGGTACAACCGCTGGCCAGGGGCACTGGGGGTCCCCACAGGCAGAGGGCAGGCAGGCTTGTGTGTGGAGAAACAGGAGCATTCCTGCCTGTGATTGCCAGGCAATAACACGACTTTATGAAAAGGAAATCAGGTGAGAAAATTTCCTTTTGGACAACTCATGGGGACACCAAGCGCAGAGTGATTTGGCTTACGAAAGGGAAGAGATGGGTGGGCAGGAGAGGCCTGGGGTGTGTGGCCAGACCTCTGTTATTTGTAAGAGAGCAGATATCAGTTTCAGTCCATGAACTGCTCTCATTTTCAGAGCACAACCACTGAGCAACCCTAAAACTGTACAAGTAACTACAGAGAGCAGGCATTTGTCACCGGTCGTTTATTTTCTGACTAACTAAAACACAGCAACAGCAGAGAAGCACAGGCACCAAGTCTTCTCAGACCAAAATTTTATCACATTTATTCTCATACAAAACCCTTACTCTTCCCCTTGTTTCAGTTTCTCCTGGAAGCAGCTGCTTTTCACAAGTACCACTCTAGTTTAGCATTTCATTGGGTTTTTTATTTTCTTTTAAACATATCTTCTGTTAAGCTTTTAAAGTCCAAACTATCCAAGGTCTTGAGATTCAAGGCCATTACCACTATTCAGAATGAGCTTCAAAAAATGCCTGCTGTATGTATTTCCATGGTTGTGTTGTACAGGGATGAAAAGGGACCCACTCCCCCACCCAGCAGTCTTCACTGCATCTACAGCAGCTCTGACACTCACAACTTGACAGCCTCATCTACTCACAGAGACAGTTGGATTTTCTTTTTTCAAAAGAAAAATTGTGCAACAGCACAGAAGATGGCATTTGTCAACACCAAGATAAAATATCCTGATGATGAGCCAGATTGTGCTCAGGCATTCATACTAGCCAGAAGACAAGAAATGGGGAAAGAAAACCTCAAGAAACCACTCAAGAGACATTCCTTTTCAGGATCTCATAGCCAAAGCAACCTACGGTAGTCACCACTGCAGAAATGCCTGCTGTAGGCCCAGGCTTGGGGGAGGGCCTTTCTGTTAAAATTAAAAAACAAACAGCAAAGACCACTTAACATGAGAAGCATAATTTTCACTGTAGGGGAAAAACAGTATATGTTCATTTGAATTTAAAAAGCAAACCTCATTTTTCTCAAATACAATAGGAGTTGGCCAAATATACTTGAATGAGGACTACCAAGCTGATCATTTGCAACATGTGGACCAAAACCAGTTTAGCACAGATTGGAGGAAACCCTGAGCAGCTGTAGACAAGCTAAGGTTTGTTTCAGCTGAATCCTGAAAGAACACTTGCCATCCTTCCATATTACGTATGAGTTAGCACTATATGCATGCCAAAATACATGCAATGCATGATATTTTATATTTGGAAATTTGGGCACAATTGTCCCAGCACATAAAGAAAAGCTAGTATGGGAAAAAAAAGAAGGAAATAAGGCAGCCCTGGTTGTTTTCAGTCCACCAACATTTCTTAACAGGGTTAGCAGGAGAGAAAAAGACAGGGAAAATTAGGGGAAAAGAAGAATAGGAAAAAGCCTTACAAAGGTGTCCTCCCACTATTTTAGGGTGGATGCAAACAGTTCTGCTTTCAGCAGCAGCACAGCCCTACCCATGAGCCATGGAGCTACAAGTTAGCTGATTGCACTACACCCACTACACCAGCACCCAACAGAAGAGCAGATGTCATGTAGAGTGTAAAAAATGCAACAGCCCCTGACTGACAGAAAACAGCAGGAATACAATGTCTAGCACAAGGACAGTGAAGTCAAGGTTGACTAGAAAGGGAACTGAAAGGGGATTAGTCCTAACTGACTGGACACATTGGTCCTGAGAATCATCGGAGGCTGTCATTAGGCACACCAAAAGCTATATTTGTAGGTGTACTGCCCTTTGCAGGTACCATCAGTCAAGTAAACAACAACAGAGACAAAGAAACCACAGGTGACAGCACAGCCATCAGGCACTGGGCACATCCCTAGCAGAACTACTAATGTGCCACCACATATTAGGGCTCTGTGGTTTCCTCACTGTGGTACAGCAGCTGAACCTTGCTTTCAAGACTGTACTGTGAACAATGCACATTGCTGGCTTAATGAACAGGAGAACTGCATGAACTGTGCTTCTGTCCTGCCCTATCCTCCTGCCTAAACAACTGCTGAGTCAAGCTGCCATGCTCTTTGCTCTCACAGTGCTTCACAGGTCAGCTAAGTTCAGGCTAGTGATGCGTGCTCTGTTCTTAATTCAATCCAATCCACACAACGGCTGCAGTATATTTGTGAGCAGACTCTTTGCTATGCTTCTGGTGTCTTTACGTTGCTCTGACAGTGACCAGGAACCATCTCAGCTGCACATCTCTGCTGGAGCACTCCTTAAGAACAGACAATTTCTCTGCTCAGTGCTGCTCTGCTGGCTCTTGACTCTGCCTCTGTCCCCATCAGTGTCAATACAGTCTGTTCAAACCACTGGCTCTCCACTCCTTTATATTGTTATCACACTGCTGTCACTTCATTAATGCTGAAAGACTTTGTCCAAGTTTTCATAAACAAAAGCCAGAGGACAATCATATCAGTTATGGATCAAATAATAGAGAGCATAAATGGCATTACTCATCCAACAACAGTGGAGAAGCATCAGATTATGCTAACAGAGAATTTGGTTCTTCATATGAAATTTTCTCATAACTGCAACACATCTCATCTGTCCATATTTTAGTAGGTTTTGATTTAGACTCTCATTGCATTGTATAAACAGACAGCACTGTAATCTTCAATCTCCTTACAGTTCAAACCCTAATTTTCCAGACACGAAGATTAATTTCACAGAAGTCAGAGAAATATTTTTTCTGAGCACTTTTGTCTCACACCTTTTCTTTTTTCTTAGATGCTATTCAAACAGCCATTTCATCTACCCTAATATGCATAATGCCTTTACAAAATGAAGACGAAGACTAGGAAAAGTAAATAAAATAGCCAAGTAAGAAGGCATTTAAAGGGAAACCTAGAAGTCATCAGGCAATGTACATTTGGAAAGACAATGTAAAAAATTGCATTTTTACTATCCAAGAGAGGGACCTTTTCCCACCCCTTTCAGATTCCCCTGACATGTGGCCTCTTCTGTTAGGTCCCATTTTCACAGCTCAGCAAGCACGTTCCACTTGTGCTCTCTCTGGCCTTACCCCTGTGGGTGCAGTGCACACTGCAGCCCTACCTTACATCTGCCCTTCTCAGATTCGCCAGTGGCTTAGGCAAAGGGAGTAAAAAAATGACCATTGGACTGCTTCCTTGTTGAAATCATGAGTGGGTTATTATTAAGAAAAGCCTATAGGTTTGGTTTTTTTAATGATGAAAACTTACTTCATCTTACTTACTAAGAGAAAATATGTCTGAGGTAGACACAAGAAATGGAAAGGAGGTGCAGAATGCGTGCTGTAGCTGGTGCTTACACCTGGAGGCAGCAGGAAAAGTCTTGCACATAACAATTTTAATATCCAGCACGATTAAATTTTTTCATCCTAGCTAACCACAGTCAAAAGCAATGTACAGACAGCTGCAGATGCTTCAAGTACAAGCTTCAGATAGAAAAGATAACTATGAAGTTGTGCAGATGCTGAAAACAATTTCTCCAAGAGCTATTGATAACTGAGTTCTTCTTGCAGCACGTGGCTGTTTTTCTACCTGAGAAATTGAAGGATTTTACCTTTGATCTCAAGAAGAGCTTTAAAAAAATTCAATTCACAACCATTGTAACTTTAAAATTTTTTACTACCAGATAATCAACTGTGCAGCTAGTATCATCAAATATTTTTCCATCTTATAAATAAATACATACAATGTTGCTATTGCAATACCCAATCTGATGGTAGCCAAAAGGATTATAAAGAACTCAAAAGAAATCCATCATTTACTATAAAATCCTCTTTCTTCTTTTTTTTTTTAAATAATCCTTTAATACAAAGACAAAGAAAGTAAATAAACTGGGTCTTATCTCCTCTGCTTCCAGAAGCAAAGCACACCTTCAAGTCCATCTTACCCAGCCTGGATGAAGAGGCACTTCCCCAAAGCACCCACCAAATGCCCACTCCATCTAGAAGAAATTCTCCCATGGATCATCCGTGATCAGATGAACAAGATGCGTACAGACAAGAGAAACAGATGTGGATAATCTTCTTTAGAGCATTCTCTGTCTTGGGAAAATAGATTCTTAACTATATATTACAGGCCAGGGAAATAACACCTTTAAAGCAATATTCAGTTTGGGCTCCATTTTTTTATTCCTGTCAGAAAGGAAGGAAGGCCATGTACATCAAGGTGGTTGAAAAATGGATTTGCAGGAACAGCATGAAAGGGTCAGAAGTGCTTAGTAGCTTGGTAGATAAAGCAGTTATTTTGAAAAGTAAGAGACGTTTGGACAAGTCTCATCATGGAGAGTAAAGAATGCATTATACTTCTAAAATAAAACTATCTAGCAGATTATCCCAATAGAATTAATGTACCATTTTGTGACACATGAAGCTAAATTTTTGACAAACTTATTATTCCCTTCCTCTTCACTGTTAGGCAGCTCTGATTTGCATGCTTAAGAATCTCGAGTCTTCAGACCCAGAATCAATGGGATTTGAAAGCTTCATCCAGTACCCACAAGCTGTACATGTGTACTAGTACACAGGAAAGGAAAATTAATAAGGATGTGGTTGATTTTCCATGCTGCTAGGAGGGGACTTTGACTCCCACTTCCTCAGGGTAAAATCCAAGATTTTTCCAGTACTTCTGTAAGAGAATTTTCTTGACCTATTGTCATTAATGAGAGATCATTTGGAAACTGAAGGTTTCTAGGGTCAATCCCTCTCAAAGCCTACGATGGAAGGATTATCATTGACTTCAGTAAGAGAAAAATTAAGTCTTCCATTGATAAAAATGTACGTATTCTATGGCAAACCTTTTCCTTTCAAATTTCTGTTCATCTAGAACATTGACATACATTTTATATATGAAAAACCGTCCCACAACAAAACAGTTCTCAATATTAATAAGATGTGACCTGTTCTTTGCTGTGAAAATGCAACACAGCATACACACAACACAGCACATGCATGTATGCATGTACACTTTTGCTGCTCAAAATGTGCACACGAGGTCCCTACACAAATAAGCACACTGTGACACCCATCAGGATTACTTCACCACGCAAGAACAAGTGGAAATAGACTTTCACTTGTACCTAACAGTGACTCCTCAAATTTTTTTAATTGCATCGCTGTCCTTTTTGGTGTCTCCTTGGTCAAGAGTGCTGTCATTCTGCTCAATTATTCACCTTTGCAATTTTACATGTGGATTTTGTTTCTCGTATGTGAAGAAAAGAGCAGAATGTGGCATTGCACCGGCTTTTGTGGCCAGACTCAGGCCAGACTCTGTGACACGCCTGTTTGGCACCCAGTGCATTTCAGTTCAAGGAGGGACAGGATGTGCTGTTGCTGTGACCAAGATTCTGGATGCCTGGACATTTATCCTCTGTCAGTTAAAACACCTACAACTTCTTTGGCTCATCAGCACCTCCTGCCACCAGGAACACTGGCAATACCCACTCTTCTCTGTACATGCCTGAACTAGATGATCCCTTTTTTTTCCCTACACCAGGATCTTGCATTTGGATGACTGAATGCTCACGAGCAAAAGACAACAGAAGCTTATGGTGCTGAGTTGCCCAAAACCTTGAGGCCCTCTACTCCACTTAGGAGAACAGAAAAGTAGAGGAATAGATAGGCTCCCAGCTCCAGAGATTCCCCAAAAGGCAGCCTACAGTCCTTCCATAGTGACACCCAGCTCAGCCAGGGGGCTGCCGGACATCTGTAATTCTGCCCACTGTGCACTAGATGCCACTGCACTGATTGTTTTTAGCAGCCAAAGACCCATTGCCTTTCCTCTGGGATCCACACTCTACCTATTAAGAGGCTACTGATTACCACTGACTTGAAAGTTCCACACACTTAGTCTACCAAAACTCCCAGCGCTCGGGACAGGGCTACCTTTGTTGCACAGATGGCAAACTGGGGTACAGAGACTACAGCATGATTTAGCCGTGGGTTGGGTATGCAAGGCTGACAGTGCATGGACTGCAGCAGCAGCCACCTGTGCTCACCACCAGACTGAAGTCCCAGTGAGCAGATTTCTGCCTCTCTCCCTCTGCCACTGTTGAAGCCAGGTACAGATAGGAGATCAGCAAGGAGGCAGGGTGGAGCAGATGGAGCACAATGGTCACAGTAGTGGCACCAGCAATGTAATCAGCTAATTGCAAATAAATTCCACACTGCACAGAGGTTCCCACAGCCAATCTCAGTTTCTCAACCTCCTGTTGCCTGCTCAAACTCCTAGACATCTTCCCAGGAACCACCTCCACAGGTCTCACAGCCAGGCATCCTCTTGCCTCTGGGCACATCTCCACGTTCCTTCAACAGCAAAACTTTCTGGTGATGAGGAAGGAGAGGCATCAGGAGAGATTTCCTAGGAAGGCTAGAAAATCTGATTCATTCAAGGTTTTTAAGAGGGAGTTAAAGGCAGCAGAAGATGGTGTCCCCAGATTGTGACACATCCCACAAACCTACCTTCCCATGCCGTGCCCCCTTTTACCCCCTTCCAATTTCAAAGCAGCTGTATGGTCTAGGATAAGGAAGAGCTACTGCAACTGCTAGTGGCTCCACAAAGCAGCTGAGGTGCTGGGAATCTCTGCAATAAACACTCTCTTTCAGCCTTACTTTCCTTTGATTCTGAGAAGGGATAAACAGATCATGGACTGACAGCAGTTGTTCCTTCTCTACAGACTTCCTGACAGGACACTGTCTGATCCAGACATGGCAGCTTCTCACAGATGCCACACAGCAATCCCAGATGCCTTCCACACTCTCCCTCCCACCTGGCACATTGGACTATTACATGAATGTACTCTGGAAAGATATACTAAGCCTTCTGCATCTCCTTGTCGTATGCCCAACACAGTCAGTGATGGAGCATGTTTACCACCTGCTAAAGTTTGTCCAACATCTAATTAATAAACTGCCATGTAGCTCACTGGAAACAGCTGTCTACAGCTGTGGTGACAGGGTGCCACCGGTACTCTGAGGGCATCTCCTGCAGCAAGAGTGGGTGAAGCTGGCTGAAGGGGGCACAGCTGTACAAATGTTAAACCCTGCCTTCTACTTTCCCCCTCCCAAGACAATCTAAACTCTTGGTTTGGGGACAGGCCAGAAAACACGGCTGTGCATTACCTCAGTGCCAAGGAATACGGCAGCAGTCCAGCAGCAGCTGTGAGCATCTGCACACCTGCAAGGCTTTTATATATTTGCTGTGCCAACAGAGCTCATTTGCAATTTCTGCTTCTATGGCACATTTTACTGTCTTGCAGGAGCTGAGCAAATGAAATTAAGGACTCTGACAGAAGCAGGTTTCATCTCTAGGCTAAGCTGTATGAAATAGGAAACAACCAAAGTCTAAATTGAGATCTTCCTCGAGGTCTAAATCAATTAACCACAAGGTCTGTCAAACTTGGAGCTATGTTAAAAAACATTCAGCAATGATAAGTACTTGAGTCAGCCATTACTTGCCCAAACAGTGAGTTTTTAAGACCTACTTTTATGGCCACGGTAATCTGTAGTTCTGTTTTTGTTCTTTTTTATTTCTGCTCAACAGCTGAAAAGTCTTCATTTTCTTTGCTGGGTGAATTTTAAAGTTTACTCTCTCTTAGGCAGCCACAGGGCAGGTCTCTTAGTGGAAAGAAGGTTGGTCCCAGAGGTTTCCAAAGGCTGAGGGAACAGTTTAACACAGTCATCCATGCTATCCGAGACCTGGGCAGCCACAAGACCTAGGACTGTGCTGCAGGTGGGTGAATGAGCCTCACTGCTCATCGGACCTGATCCAGCTGCCCCTCTTATGTTGCCCATAGTTCTTTAATCTGGTGTAATCAGTCACTCATTGCCCTCACCACTGCATTTCCTCACAGATCCTGCACGTAGCTTCCTCCCATGGGGCCTCCCAAACTTCCCCCTTCCCTCCCGAGCCCACTGGAGCCAGCAGTCATGTGCTGGAGCCAAGCTGGCTGTGTCAGGACATGGAAGCTGTCTATGTTGGGACATGTGCTCATCCAGCCCAGCAGTAAAAACAGCCATGACAGGTGCAGCTGCAGGACCACCAAGTTGTCACTTTCAGCCCACACTGGCCAGGGCTGTGTAACAACGTCCATTAGTGCTATTTAGAATCACAGAATTATTTACATTGGAAAAGACCTTTAAGATCATTGAGTTCAACTTTAAGTCAGCACTGCTGAGTCCACCACTAAGCCATGTCCCTAAGCTCCACACCTACAATGTTTTTTAGATATCTTCAGGGAGGTACAGTTCCCTGGGCAGCCTTTTCCAATGCTTGACAAGTCTTTCCATCAAAAAATCTTCCCTAATATCCAATCTAAAACTTCCCTGGTGAAAGTTGAATCCCCTTTCAGGTACCTGTACAGAGTGATAAGGTTCTCCTTTTCTTCAGGCTAAACAACCTGAGCTCCCTTAGCTGCTTCTAAGACCAGTGCTCCAGACCCCTCACTAGCTTTGTTGCCCTTTTTTGGGCACTCTCAGTGTCTTCCTTGTAGTAAGGGGCCAAAACCTCGGCATTGTCACATCAAGGTTTACATTTGCACTCTGGAATAACTACTGTGTAATTGGTATTTTTTTATGATGATTATTAAAGTTTTTACCTGGGTGATATTTGTTTATTTTATAAATTAGCATATTTTGCATAGCTGATGTCAAGCATTGCTGTCACAGGTTTACCTTGCTGCCAGGTAAATAATTCTCTAAATGAGATTTATATAAACTCTCCCACATAGTAAGCCTATGCACGCAAGTGTCACTCCATGAAAGCTCTCTCTTGCTCTTTGCTTGTAGGTGAACTGTGTATGCACACCCATCTGACATTCAGGCCATAAACAGCCCTTGCTGCTGAATAGGGAATTGTGGGAAAAAATACAAAGCAGCCTGCAGGAATGGATGTAGTATTTTGTAAATCTGCAGAAGAAAGAAGGCAAAGAGAACTGGGAAAGCCTGTAGGTAAATATTCTTAAATGAAACAGAGCGAGAGAGAGAGAGTAGTTACTAGAACAATAAGGCTTTTATTTAATAGTATTTCTAACACCAGCATCCAAATTATGAATTTTACCACCCAAAACCAGAGTGACACATTTAGTGGGTCATTGCTTTGAGCCTCTTGTAAAATCTACAATTCCGAACACAAATCGCTCTCATTGTGCATTCCAGAGCTCAAAATAGATCCAATCCAAGATTTCCAGTGGCAGTATACCAGTGCTGCTCTAAATATCTGACATGATTCAATGTCTTTTGTAGTGCAACCAGCTCTTACAGAAGTTTTATTCCATGTTTTACTGCACTGCAATGCTTTTAGTCAATGTGTCTTATCCAAGTGCTGGCAACAGCACATCAGCCACACTTGAAAAAAATGCTACAAATGCCAACTGGTAGGCTTTGTATAAACCTTTGGTTACCAGCTGTAATGCATTTTAGGCATGGAAATTACTTGGAGCCCAGGCCAAACAGAATAGCCTCCCACCTTCTTCTCAATCACCATTTCAACAACAGAGCGAGCACCAGAAAATGCTGCAAGCGCTTCCGTGCTATTTCAAACCAGGCTCAGCTTCTAACAGCTCAGTTAGGACCAGAAAACCAGTATGAGTCAACCAGAAGAAATACCAGCATGGACTTCAATAGCTCCCTCCAGCAGGTCTCTGGTGTATTGTACTTTGGTTTCTTCACATTCTGTAGTCCAGCAAGGGCATGGGAATTAGCATGTATGAATCCATAATGGACATGGAGGCTTGCGAGCACCTTGTAATATTTGCATTTAGATTCTTGTCCTGGTTCTGGACAGAACAGGGTTAATTTCTGTAGTAGCCAGGTTATTCTATATCACCTCATGTCATTACTTGGGGCAGGGGAAAGAGACTTTCTTTGGGGAAGAAGGGGTTCCTCTCAGTTGAGTAAGCATGGTGGAGGGACCCATCTGGACCAGCATGACTGAGACTCAGAAGGAAAACAAAGTCTTCTCAGATGAGACATCTGTAGTGGCCAGATCACAGGGGAATGTAATACTACTTTGCAAAAACACTTCTGAAAAAGAGACCAATTTTCTAAGCTACAGCCTGCAATGCCCACAGTTTCAACAATACTTTTGAGGTACTGCAAGAACAGTTTTGACAATTCCATCACTCACTGTAATTTTATTTGCTGATTGCTCCATTTAGAGCCTAGAGTTACTTTTCTAAGGACTGGCTGTACTGTGGTCTTCTCTTTTTAATATCCCTATAAGATGTCTCTTGTCTTTTTTTTCCCTGTCATCATTTAAATGAACACACCTGAAGAACAAGCCTTCTAGACTGCTGACCGTGAAGAGAGCTTTTGCATAACCATTTCACCTAAAAGAAAGAAAAGACAAGGACTGATAACATAAAAAAAAAAATAACCACCATACCAAATAGAAAACCTGACACCTGATGACATCAGTGAAATTCAGCTGAGAGCTTTAAAAATCCTAGATGTCATTCATCAGTGCTCTTTTGAACTCAAGACAACACAGACGCGTATCATTAAAATGTGCCTTAAAATGTGCCTGTTTTATTGACAGGGGCCAAAAGTGAACTAGAAGTCATCTTTCCAAATAAGACTTATATTGGAGTACATTCAGTCAGAAAAAAAAAATTAGTTACATCAAAATTATGTACATTGTAGAACAATTTCACTTCTGCCCTGTGAAATGCAACACAGCTCTTTTCTTCTGGCTAAGTGTGTTGAGTAAAGAGGAAATGCATGTCTGTATGTAGGTCCAAGTTCACCACGATATGCTGGTATGTACTTGAAGAGATTATAGTACATTAGAAAATCTCCTGATTAGATTTCAGAGGCTTCATGCAACCCAGCAAATATACAAATGAATATGTGTTATAAATGTACATGCACACACACAAACACATACAACTCTATTAGCTGGTGTTTGCCTGCCAATGCTCTTTGCACACCTAATTACAGCATTAGTCATCTTAATGTTTTCATTACTCTTCCTAATGCATGCTGGGCTGCAGTCATCTAAGTCATACAGCTCCTCTAGGAAAAATGTGTTTTATGGGACCACTGTCTCCAGTGTGCAGTTTAATAATGTTAAAAAGATATCAACATAAAATTATTGACTAAATTTTTCATGAAAGGAGCATTACATTCCCACCTAATTGTGGTTTAAGCAGTTATTTCTCTATTATTACTATAGTGCTGAAACTAGTGTTCAGTAGTCCATTGTAGAATCCGATGGAGAACCCAAATGACTGTTGGTGCTAATGACAAATATCCTTAGAGAATAAATATCTTCTGGACACTGTGCCAGTTCTAATCTGACTGATTGTATTTCAGCTAGTGTAATGAAACCTTTTCTGGTGGTGTTTGAAAGAAAACAAGACTTCAGTTACTTTTCTCTGTCAAAGGAAATATTTTCAGGCTCTGCAACTTCAAATCACTACAAAGTGGAAACTTCCTAACTGGTGCTGGGCTTCAATGTCAACATACCTGGTGTCAAAAATCCAGCACATTTACCCTTGTGCAACTGCACAGGCAGTCAAGAGCAGTGTGCTGCCATGAACCATGGCTGGCTTTGCTGCACTTCTCCCTCCCACTAAAGGGCAGAGCAGTATGTTCTCAGCACAACACAGAAAAGCCAGAATGATCTAAGAAAGAAAACAGTGTTTTGACTTCTTCTGAAATGCACATGGCAAATGTTTTACATTTCTTCTGCATTTAATGTAATGAATTTGAAGGCATTTCAGATATCCACATTACCTATGTTCTGTCGCGCATAATCCAACAGTGAGTATTTGTTACATAAAGGGAGAAAATGTTTTGCGTTTCTTTCTCTTGCCTCCCATTCCCTTCCATAAAGTGCAGGAAGAGCTGGCCCAACAGCCTGAAGAAACAAGTCTCACATCTCTCGGGAGGAAGCACAGCTTGGAGAGCATGTGCACAACCTCCCCCACACAGTCAGACCAGGGTGCTTCTGCTCCACACGGATGCAGATACCCCCTTTTCACCTCCTCATGCTTTCCTAGGAAAGTGGTTTCCAACTTCCTTAGCCACTGCATTTTCAGTTCCTTCGCACATCCTTACCTATGTCTTATTTTTACTGCTCATTCTTGTATATCTAAAATCTACCCTTCCCCGCCTCCACTGCTCAAATAGCATATGCTCACATTTATGCCTCTTTCCAAGTGTGATTTCTGTGACCTTCTAGCCTTTCTAATTCCACATCTTACTTATGTTATTAATAAGAATAGATTTTCTTCATAGACATCTTACTTGTCTTTTGCTTTGCTCACATTACCTCCTCTTTCTTCTGATCACACTCCTCATTTTAAAATACTTTTCCTAAAATATTAACTATATCTTCTAAACACTCCTTTTTCCACCAAGGCTTTTTTGATCCCTGCCACACAGAGAAGGATGCTGTCTTACAACTTTGTTCTGCATGTTTCTCCTGCTGCAATCAGTGTCTTTGCTGCTGCACAAGTTACTTTAAGCCACTATCTGTTTTCTTCTAGAATTGCTCAACCTCCATCTTTACTAATGACCACAAAATCCTAGGTGACCAGCAGATCAACCATCCTGTTCTGGCTTCTCTAGGTCTAGCACAAGAAAAAAACTTCAGAGAAAAGCTATTCTTACACATGAATTTGCAAAGATTTATCACCTATTTTACCAAGTACAAAGCCTGTGATTTCCCACTTATGTTTGTAAACAGCCCTTATGTTTTTCAGGACAATATGACAAATATTTCTTCCAAATTTGCATTGTGTATGGTGACTTAGAGAGGCTTTTGAACAGAGTGACACCTCCCACTCTTTTTGTTAAATATTTGCTTGTACGTGACTCATTTTAATTCATCACATTTCTCCACATTGATATTTACACTTTTTCCACCACTGTCTTAATCACAGTAATTTATTTCAAAGGTTTGGCCCAACTTAACTGTGTCTGTGATACAATCTTGCAAGGATACAGAAACCCTTTACCCAATGGGCTGCCCAGGGAGGTGGGAGAGTCATCGCCCCTAGAGGTGTTTAAGACAAGACTGGATGTGGCACGTAGTGCCATGGTTTGGTTCACAAGGTGGTGTTAGGTCAGAGGTTGGATTCTATGATCTTAAAGGTCTTTTCAACCTAGTTAATTCTGTGGTTCTGTGATTTTTTTTTTCCACATGGGCAGAACTGTACCAATTAATAGCTACCCATTCATAGAAGGGTTTATGTAGTTCTGTCATTAGGAACAAAACAGAATGTTTTTAACTGAATAAATCGAGCTCATTTATTTTATCAAAGTGCCAGAGTTAACACCAGTGCCCTTAAATTGGCAAAGAGACACACACCATAACCATGCTCTGGAAAAGCCGACACAAGGGGCAAAAAAAATCTTTTCCCTCCAATTTAAGTTGAACTCCTTTCACTGACTTGACTGTACTGGGTTGGACTGTACAGCTCCTTGGAGGCTGAAGAAAGAAGGTGTCTATCATACCTGACATGTACAGTTTGAAACCTGAGGAAGGGAATGGGCAGTGATGTTTTACTGAGTGTACAGTCCCATTCAACGAATGGACTAAAGTCTTACTTCATATTTTTCAGTTTTCAAAGTGAAGAGTTTTGCATCAGAATCCCCAAGGCACTTGAGAAATTAGGCATTGTTCATTTTCTAAAACTATATTATAAAAACAAATAAAAACATTTTTGTGGCCAATTCAGGATGCTTCAGCCAGGCTGTAAAACAAAGGGCACCCTGGGCTATTCCTTTGTCTAACAGATCATTTGCTTTGTGTAGGATACTTCTTCATGGCAGGGAGCACGTAGCCCAGATCCCCTTTAATTCTTCTTGGCTAAACCCAAAGATAGCCCTTGCTCGGTGACAGAGCCACAGGAAGCAGAAATCATTGCAGAACACAAGTGATGATGATCTAGCCGCTTAGCGGTAGAGATGTCAAACTGCAACCCACTCTCCAAATGTCCCTCTGACACTTGTCATAAGCATAAAATCAAAGACTTTTAAGTCCCATCAGAGCACTTGAAAGGGTGGCAAAATCTGCCAAGGCATGCAAGACTGCCCACAAATTTTATGGGGTCCACAGGACAAACAGACAGTGTAAAATGGTAGTTAAAATATCAATAGGAACACGGACAAGGATTTCCCCTGTAAATCAGATACACACACTGCCAGCCTGGTCTGAGTTCTGACCTAAGGGTCAGGTTTTTGGGAGTGGCTTAGGACCACAAGGCAGTTCTTCCACTGAGAGAAAAGAACAAACTCTGCAGTGATCAATGTTCCCACACTGCTTACTGCAAAGTTACTTAACTGCTGAGGACTTAAGAACTTAAGTAAAGTGGAATAAAAAAGCCTCTGGACTTCTGACAGACTTGTGCCCATGGATGCAGGAAACAGCTTAGCCATGGACCTTAAATCAAGCAAAATGAGAAAAAAAAATTAATGAAAATCAGAGATGACACCTCTTCTGCACCTCTTCAACACCTCTTCTATCCATGGGGGAAGCAACCGAAAGATATTAAAGGGTGTTTACTGACAGTATGAAGCAGCTCTGAATTTTAAAAAATATACATATTTTTAAAAAATTTCCCCCAAACCTTAAACTTTCAAGAGTTCCACTTATGTTCAGGATATTGCAGACAATTCAAAACATTTCCTACATTTCCCATCACTCCTTGTAGATATTTCTCATCCAGTCCTCAGAGCAGTGCAATAGGAAACCAGCACAGCCATATCCCCTCACAGACTAAAAAAAATTTTCTGCCAAATCAGTTAGCAGCAGCCCTGGTGAGATTAGTTTTTCTCCATCTTATACCATACAATCTCTGCTCCTAGAAGTTCAGACAGCAACTGCAAATTTTCGTTGCCACACATGCTAGCAAGCTTCCACCAGCAATGCCTGTCTGATCCGAAAGGGTACCACAATTAATCAGAACAGAAGTATATCAGGCCAGCTGACAGAAGGCAGGAAGAAAGAGTAATGTCCCAGCCATGAAATAACACAGCAACAAATTTTATGTATGGTTTCATTTGTTAAAGTCCCTTTTCTTGCTGACATTTAGACCTTTTTCTCTAGTTAATTTCTTTTTTCTCTAGTTTAATTTCTTATGACATGAGAATATGTCTTGAAATTTCAAGGTCAAGTGTAGTGCCATCTACGCATATTCCTTATGCTGGCTTCAACTTGCAAAATTTCACTACTGAAAAAATACAATTACATCAATACAGGTTATCCCCTTTTTTGTATGCTAAAGTACATAACCCATTCTTTTAGTGGTGTAGCTGAAGTCACACAAAGGCAACAAAAATATTTAATTGTATCCATATTATATATTACTTCCACAAACCTCATTTTGTAATCACAATGTAAAGGAATAAATTGCAACCTTTTCTTTTAAACCAGAACTGTTTACATGGTTAGACAAAACCTCTCAAAGCAGTTAACTATATCAGAAAGAACTGGATAATTAGCTTGAAAAAAATACTTCCAAACAAAACTGCTGTGTACAGTAACTTCTCTTCCATAGTTACTAGAATGATGGGAAAGAGACGAGCTGGGTGAACACTGTTTCTAGATGTGGCTGATCTCCTATTCTGCACAGCCAAGGAAAAAAATGAGCTTCAGAGAAATTACCTGGAAGTAAATCATCCTTAGGCTTCCTGTTTCTAAGGGCCAAATAACACCACATCTCCTGTCAGGGGTAAAGTGTGCTGGGCTCTGACACATTTTTGCTCAAGGCCAAGTGTCTGACTCCCCAGGAAGGACCATCACCTCCTCTGCACCTGCATCCACACACACACACACACACGTGGGACCAGCATGTACCAGCGCTCCCAGAACCTCTACTCTGCAGCCCCACAGCCAGAACGCTGGGAACGCAGGCTTTGACCTTACATTTCTAAAACACATATCCTGATGTGATGCTAGGGCATTTATAAGGTACCAAATACAACTTACTATCCAGAGGAAGTTTTTCTGAAGTTTTCCTCTTCTGAAAATAACATCTTTATCTTGAGATTTTATTTGTGTATGTCTTCACGCTGAAGTAATTTTCCTGTAGAACTCTGTGTTCACTCCTTGGTGATTTTAAAAAAAAAAAAATCTCAAGTTGACTGCCAATTAACTGAAGTTATTTAGAAAAACAAGTCAGAACTCTCCCCAAACATTTGTAATGGACTGCAAATATTTGTAGGCTGGCTTAATCTGATCCCTAAGGTAAACTAGAAATGTTTGTAGTATACATTTTAAGATTGTACTAATTCATGGTTGACAGACAGGTTTTCACTTTCTGGAGAAGCTCAGCATTAAGTTGGTTTGCCCTTTGGCTTTTTAAACTGTGGGGGTTTAAAGAAGAAACAACTTCTGAAGTTCTAGCTCTGGGCTTAGTCCATACAGCTTCCTCTAAATAAATTTTGCATTTAAAAAGTTCTGAAATTTAACTATAATAGAACCTTTAACTGCCCAAAGATAATTCTGAGGATCTTAAATACTAAGATGAAAAAAAAATGACATTGTGCACCTGAGTAGTGTGAGATACAGGGAACAATTTTAAGATTACCCATAAACCAGAATACATTATGTATATAAACTATCTCAGAATTATTTTGTAATTTATGTTACTTGATTATATGCAACCTGCAGTAACTGATTTTGAACCCACATTCCAGTGCTCTCTACAATTTAATAATGTCAAAACAGGAACATATGCAATCTCTTGTTTCACCAGCATTTATACTCAGTCTGCACATACTCAGTCTTTTACTTACTTGATTGAAGAGAGACATCATGTATACTGTAGCAATCAACTTTTCTCAAGTTACGGACTAGAACTGCAAGAAATTCTTTCTCCATCCTGACACAGACTCCTTTGTCAAGAAAGTAAATCTAAAAAGGTTCCTACCAACTTTTGTTTTCTTTTTTTAATCAAAAGTCTCTCTCTTCAACTCTACCTAATGTATCAAGTAGCTGTTTTCAAGCTGAGAAACACAACTCTCTCCTTGAACGCAGTAAGTGGACAGATGAATCATCAGAGTTAACTGTGACTTCCCTATGTGGGTGGGATCTATCTTACCTTTATGATATCTAAATGTAGTAATTTAAAACTTCAGTAGCTAGTTAAAGATTGCTGCTTAAGTGCCTTCTCTTTATATAGACACACATGTATATCCCCATCCATATAAAGCAGTTGATGAGATGGATCATGAAGCAAACAGAGAAGGACTTTCAGAGAACAGATAGTTACTCCTTTGCATGTGACTGTTTCCCTGAATCTCAAGACTGTGATGCGTACTTTGATTAATAGAGGATTATTTCCAGTGACTCCCAAGGTAGTAATAAAGAAATCTCTTTGTTTACACTGAAGTTCACCAAAATGCAGCTATATTTAATACATTGTTTAGATTAACCTACTACTGTTGCTTTGAGGTGGTGAGGAGATAGAAACATAACACCAAGAACAGTATGTATAAGAATAATTAGATCAAGTTGCTTCATGAGTATAATCTAAGCATCTGCACTCCCAAATGTTCTGGTTTTAAGTTTCCTACTAATTCTAGCCTTATGCTTTTACTGATACGCTCTTACACAGAATGATCAGAGGATATATTTAAAACATGCAAACTATTAGTAAAACATCCATTTCAAGCCCAGTTAGTCTTCCCAACAAGAGATTATACATTTTCCCTTCACATTTCACGTACTGTAGTCACTTGATAATCAAATCATACAAGTTCCTCAGGGCTGTCTAAGACTTACATTCGTATGTAGCTTATAAATGTGTTGCCCATTTTAGCCAATAATGTAGAGGAGTGACTTTTCAGAGTCTGGAATATTTTCTTGCTGGCCCATCTGACTGCAATAATCCATGACCAAACTTCTCACTTTCTGACAATCCAGGCTTTCTGTTAGCAAAGCTTTGGAGTTCCATAAAAATCAGTACCAGCAGCTGAAGAACGCTGATGGAATGTGCTTTCCACAAACCAAAAGGTAGACAGAGAAATGGGATGCCACAGTTGATGATAAATATCCGCCACTTACGGTGAAATAACTGTGTGCTGTATTGCGTATGACCCTTAGGAGAACTGTAGAGAGAATCTCAGAGACAGGGGGCTGGAAGAAACAGGCAGACTAAGGTGTTAACACCTGCTGCACAGGGGCTTTTTAATCCTACAATACATCCTGGAAGATTTAGGCTATGTGTTTTGGGACCATGGCTTTGATGAAGCCGATACTGTGATAGTCTCTGGAGTTTTCAGGATAACACCCACAAGGCTGACAAGATCCCAGAATTCATAATCAAGTTCTTCCCTGTTGGCAGCATAGACAATAATGACAGCAGTGGCTCTACCAACATACACTCATACCTATTGTAGCAGCTGTGGAGCCTGAAAGCATTCGTGGGGTCCTGTGACTTCTCCTGACTAGCAAGGCTTTTTTGGCTCTGCAGAAAAAGTCATCAGAACCCGTGGCAAATAAGTTTGCTTCAGTATCTGGAAAGATCACAGCAGTTCCAGTTGTGAGTTGTAAAGACAATACAGACATGCCATTTTTTTTTAAGTGAGAACATCTGGAGATGTCCAATATAATTATGTTTTTCCTGGTGGTGAAACGAAAGGTTAAGTGGCACAGCTTACCAGTTGATGTGAACAATTTGTGCAGCTTGTCAGAATTGTGCATCCAATTGAAAAATCGACAATGTGTGGGGAAGGGCTTCTTAAATACCACTGTGAAACAAGTAAGATATAAAAGGTGTATTTAAGAAGCTATTCTTTGTGCAACCCCCAAATGGTCTTCTCCCAGAAGGAGCCCATACCCCCAGAAGTGAACCTCAGCTGCTGGGTGATGTCAGGAGAGGTGCTCCCATTGACTCCCTGTGGTGGGTGCCACCCCAGCAGCATGCACACAAACAAGGAAGCGCCATCCACCTAGAATAAGCCACCAAAACAAAGAACAAACAGCAAGCGGGAAAGGAAGGAGCCAGCAGACCCACAACAGCTTCGTCAGGAAGGAGATGTGTGACAGTTGCTGTAGATGAGCAACTCCTATTCCTAAATCAGGGTGGAAAAATCCATTTTTGTGAACCCAGGAAGAGGAAACCCAACATAAAATAACTTGAGGAAACCTGTAACAAATTTTGAGTGCACATGAGCTCCTAATTCAAAAAGAACTAAGCTAATTTAAAAAAAAAAAAAAAAAAAAAAAAAGCAGTTAATGAAAACACAATGAAACACAGCTCCAATGAGAAAACAGGTTGCACGACCCATTACCCTAAAAAAAATAAACAGAAGGGCTGTCAGCATGTCTAAGACATCAGCAGCTTCCCTTCATTAAACCTAATTGCTGTGCATTAGCAATTCCAGGTGACACATAGATGATGGAGCCTTCCAGTCAGGCTGGAGCAGAGATGGATTCCAGACTTAAAACTCCCCTTTGATCATTGATAACATCAGCCTTACCCCATACAAGCTAGGTCAAACCATACTGGTGGCAAATAAATAGAATTTCTGTGTGTTCTTTGAATTTTAAGATGCAAACTCTTCACCAATGCTTGGCCAATGGAGCAACTGGAGATGTTTCCATAGATGCTGGTTGACAGTTCACAAATTGATCAGGTGAGTGGATGAGACAGCACTTCCTTCTGAGTTTGCAATTATTGGGTGGGTTACTAGACTTTCCACACTCATGTGCAGACAATAAATTTACCTCTGAAATATTATTAATGAACTTAGGTTAAAATATTTATTAAGAATCAACCTACACTAATGAACAAGATACAGCAAAGAACTGCTTGTCTTAAATTTTGATTCTGCTCCTTTGTGCATGTGGAGAGTATTAGTTCAGGAAATTATTCCAGCACATGATTAAATCCCTCTGAAGTGAAAAGAATATAAGTGTAAGCTTAAAGTTAAGTGGATGCTTATGTAGCCTTCCTAGACAAGGGAGTGCAAGTGGGGCCACAATCTTTAACTGTATATTATGATCCTATATTCTTCCAGTATTATGACATTTCTTAAAGGCTGATAAGCATCTGTATCACATGCACTCTTTGGCTGGAGTCAAGCATAACTCATGAAAGTAATCTCTTTTCACAGTAAATTTTACTTGCAGGTCCTTCTCTAAATTAATCAAAATTAAAGTGTCAGTGCAGGTTGGTTGCACACAGAGCCCATTTTGGCTGATATCCCCTGAGTTACAGCTTTACAGAGAGGATTCTAATACAACTGTCAGCCTCTCTGGACTGGGAAATTCTGCTGTCAAAAGACCTGTGGGTACACCTCTCCCAAAAGAAATGTTGACTGGATCCACACTGCAACAGCTTGTGCAGTACCAGTGCTTCTTCACAGAGACTGTGAATGCCTGCAAACATTTTTCTGCAGTTTACCCTTTTTTCACTCTAGTTTTTGATCACAGCTACCTCACCAATGGCACATATCTCTTCTGGCCTCTGTTGTAGAAAGCTGATTTCTATTTTCCACCCCAACCTCTCAACATCTCAGAATCAATGATCTTGCTCAGAACAGCAGTATCCTGCAAGACCAGTATTTGTGTGTATATGTACACACACACACACACACACACATATATAACTCAAAAGAAAAAAAAAACAAAAACACACAAGAACCAAAAGATGCTGCACGGATCAGTGCTATTCTTGTATCTGGCTTTTGCACAGCAAGATGATTAATTTCTATTTTTGGAATCAAAGCAACTGGCTGCTTGACAAAGAAACTCAGTACATTAAGGGAAGAGGAAAGTAAGTCCTTGAACTTGGCCTGTTGCTGTGACAGCCAAGAGGAATGGAGGGATGTTTCTAGGTCTACCCAGTGGTCACCAAGATATGTTCCACTGTTACTCAGATTGGAGGCAGCGGGACTCCCAAGCATGGTATGGCTTTCAGACCAGCAGGAACAGGGATGCTTTTCCAGGATGGCATACTGACCACTGGTGGATTCACAAGAAAAAACACCTTTCCTGAGCATCTGACCTAACCTTTACTCCTTTGGCTGAAGCTATTTAAAGACCAAAGAAAACAAAGGAAGATGAGTAAAGAACATGCCCTCACACCATTCATCTTACTCAGGAGCTTTGAGGCTTAACTAATAAGCATCATCAGCTCCAAACTTTAGTTTCTGTATCTTCCAGCAAGAGCTTTTAGCTCCTTATAAAATGGAGGCAGAGTACAGGTTACTTGTAAAGAATACTTCCCTTAGGCACCCCTTGCTCACCTCCAGGCAGGTCTTGGACCAGACCCAAGAGCGGGACTAGTTTGGGGCTGCTCTTTTATGCCACAGTCATGCATGAATAGGGGCCAGATACAAAGGCAGCATTGTATCAGCTTTGTTGGGGAGGTTGTAGCCTCGCTTTCCTCCTCCAAGTCATCCTCCCGAGGCCGGCAGCTCGCGTAGGAACACCGTGTTACGGATGGAGTATTTTTAAAGTTCCAAAAATAATTCCTGTGAAGAGTGAGAAATTGCATTTGAATCCCGACAGGGCAACAGACAGACTGAAGCTGGATGGAGGACATGTAGATCAGAGACAGAGCAGTCACGACAATGCTATTGAATATCAGAGGACCTAGACAAGGTAGAATATCTGCAGTCTGGGGGAGAAGGAGGCTCTTTTTTTTTTTTCTTTCCTACACAAGGCTAAAAAGAGAAAAAAATAGCAGAGGAGTCTTGATAATCACAGATTTCTGAGTTATATCTGCACTGAAAGCACACCGAAGAAGTGCTAAATTTTGATGAAGTCTTCAAAGCCTGCTTATAAAGAGGCTGGAGGACAAAGAACACTGCTGTTAAATAAAAGGCAATCAAGCCTATCAGAGAGGCACACCCAAGGCATTTCATATAAACATCCCAAAAGAAATCTACTCAAAACTTAGAGATTACTTTGGAAAATATTTGAATAATATGACTCATACTTAAGCAGATAAATTGGAGAGCTGTAGACCACGCTCTAAAGAGCTGCTAGGCTCAGATCCCCATTGCTGGCTCAAAAGTTGGTTGCACATTTGGTAATGTTGACAGCAACTTTCCTCAAATTTCACATTCTGGAGTTCATCCTCCCATTATATTTTCATTGCAGTGAAATTGAATTAAAACTGATGAAACAATAGTTGAGGATTACAGAATATTTTAAGAGGATGTTCTTTCACTTTGAGCTAAAATGAAACATTGCCAAGGGCTGGCAGAAAAACAGCAAAGAAAGAACATGATTAAAAAGGAAAGCACTATTACAAAGACAAATGGCACACTCTGCACGTCAGCTATTTAAGATACTTACAGATCTTGTAAAAATAATGCACTGAGCTACTGAAATGGTGGTTTTGGGCATGCATATGAGATTACAAAAATGCACTGGGGCTGTTAAAGTGGGAAAACCCTTTTCCTCTAGGCAAGGAAAATTAGAGAAAGGCTTTGTACCATGCAATACTGCCAATCCATCAAGGCAGAGAAAGAAACCATCCCAAACAGCAGCTCTCACGGAGGTGTCAGGGGCAACACGTCTTCACGCTTCACTCCCCCGCTTAATTCTCGCTGGCATGACCCATATGCCGAGTCCCCATCTGTGCTACACATGCACCATCCCGTTTCCCCTTTACTGGGTGGGAAGCGAAAAACAAGCAAGAGCTGGTCCAAAGGGCTAGAAACCTCTCTCACAGCAAAAAGTAACAAGCAGAAGCGGTTTGTTTTATTTCCCTGCTTTTTTGAAGGGCTGTGAAAATTAAAAAATGTATTAAAAGAATATAGGATTGTCCATTAATCCTTTAAAAAAGTTCATTAACACCTTGACTAACAGCTCTGCTCATGGTATTTTTTTTTTTTTTTTTGGGTGACCAATCCTAACAGCATTAAAGTATGATTTGACCTTGTCTTTTTGCTCTTTGTTGGAACATTTAAACCTGAAAATCAGGATGCCGTTTGGATCAGGCAATAGGCCTGGTGGAAAATCATGGAACTAGGCTTTCAGGAGAAAACTTTGCTGAGTGCTACCCAGGTGTTTCTAATGGGATGTCCAGGTGGCAGCACTGACCTGCCCCTGAGGGGGATGCCCAGGCAGGCAGTGCCACCTCAGCAAGCAGCTGGGATGGATGGCAGAGAGCAGAGCTGGAAACGGCTGCACCACACTCCAGCACGGCTGTACCGTAGCCAACATCTCATCACTTATTAAGATAAAGAAAACCTATTTAGCTGACATTTGCTTTGTGTGCCATTAAGCCAGACTCTGCCTTTGCCCACACTTGCCCAGTTGGCACGTATGTTAATGCACAAAAGAGTACAGACAGGCACCCACACTGCAGCAGCCTTTCCTGGGGTTCCAAAAAGGAGCTGGGCCTGGCACCGCCGCCCCAGGTCCTGCTTTATTCCAACTGTAAATGGCTTTTGCAGCGTGCCCAACTGGCACGTCCTTTAAAGTTGAGACAGGGGGTGGGATTGGGGGGGTTGGCTTTCCTAACTGAATTAATTGGTTCTGAAGAAGCCAAATTTGCAATTCAGAGCCAGACCTGTGTTAAACTGCAGCCTGGACAAGGGAAGTGGGAGGCAAGCAGCTTTTCCCACACCTTCTCCCAGCATCATTTGATGCCAGGCAGAGGCATGAGGCCAGCCAGGGTGAATGCTGCTCCTGCCAACCCAGGTGGCAGCTCAGCACCACCCAGGATGACACTTTCTGTCTTATGTACAGGTCTCTTGGAGCAACCAGGCTGCTGTCACCTACTCGCTCGCCACCAGACCTGTAACAGCTGCCTAATAACAACCTTCTTTGGTCATTACTGCTTTAAACCAGGAGTTCAGAGGAGGAGGACAGATTGAATTACTACCTCCTTGAACTAGACTGCCTTCAACTAATATTGTTAAAGCCTTATGTGAAATAATACAGGATGAATTGTGAACCTCTTTATTGGTTTCTGGGTAGACAGCTTTAAATGCTAATCTGAGCTAATTAAATTACTTAACTTCATTTGCCTCTGCCAACAGGCCATGTGATAGGGTAACTTTGGAAGACAGTGTTTTTTGAGGCGGTGGCTCTTATCCTTTACACCAGAGCAATGTTAATCACCAGAAAATGTAATTACCTCATTGTTGCTATAGTCATCTGTATGAAGTAAAATTAACCCCAGCAACAGGAAGACATAAAATATCCAACTTCTTGAATAATGACAAGAACTGTTATTTAATCTCCTCTGAACACTGAAATCTTGGTTAGAAGGTAAAGCATACTGCACAAGAGGAAAATGTTTATAACCAAACTAATATATATTTATTTAAAAGTCTACCACACATCTCCACATCCCAGAGAAGTATCCAGGTGAACATCTGATGTAGCTGTCTCAAAATTTCAAAAGGTCCTTGCCAAGAACAAACACCAGCATGGAATTCTTCTCTACAGGAAGACTTCTCACACTGCACATCATTGCACAAAATATTTTTCACATCTCCACTCTATGTCTGGACAAGCTGAGGCAGACATGAAATCCCTTCTCCCTGGCTTTTGACAGAAAGACCATCAGACTCTGGGCTGAGGTCTTTCATGAGATCTTGGACCCTGTTCTGCTTGCACTTTTCTTCCACATAACACTGCTTTCTTTCTGCTGCCCAACACCATGTTCAAAGCCTGAAAGCTATTGTGTCACTGGCAAGCTGTGCCTGTCAGTTGCTTTCATCTCTTCTACCTAGTGAGGCTGTCATTTGAGCTACAGCAGTGCAGTTGAAGCACCACCAACACTACTCTGCATCGATACTGGTATGACAATGCTTCTGGATGATCACTGTTGAAGTCAGGAATCGGAGTCAGGCACGGATCTTCGGCCAAAAAGTGTCATTTGAAAACACTAGGTGACTGGCCACTGAAATTAGTCACTCAGTTTCCATCTCCAGCAACTGCCTGCTGAAGAAAACTCCCTGCCATTGCCACCTGGCACATTGGTTGTACCAGTTACAACAGCACAACTTACTATTCACATAGCAGGGGGGTTCAGTCCTTCGTTTGCCGGAGCCATCGGCAGCTTCCCAAGAGTGCCTGCTTTCACTCTTTACTTTTTTTTTGTTTGGTTGGTTTGGTTTTTTGTTTAACATCAGCATTTGTTCACACTGCTCCCTTTTCCCAAATGTGGCATTTTTCACATAGTGGTTTTTCATTCAGCTGTCCCCTCGGCTTCTCCTACACACTGCTGAGCCTGGCTCCAGCTGGGCTTGCTCATTCATTCAGTCTGTCCAGTGACCATCACAATAACTCTCACCTTCGCTGTAATCTCATAGACCCTCTACAGCCTTGCCTCTGTTAAACAACTGCTCACAATGTGAAACACTGAGGCCTCAAGCTCTGCAAACGAGATTAGCACCTGTCCTTTCCCACACCTACAGCAGGATTTGTGATGCTCTGACTCCATTGGTTTAAGAAAATGATGTAGAACCCTCCTGCTCCTTTCTCCTAACCCCTCCAAATCCAGCATCTAATCACAACTCTACATTACACGGCAGCCAGGAAAGGAAGTGCACACATCCAGGTGGTTCAAGATGGAGAAAACTTGTACTGAAAACAAGACTCAGTGAATCCAGAGGAAGCAACACCCTCCGTTGGCACAGCCTGGGACTCTCACCAGTTATTGCACAGCAGAGGGGCTCTGTCATAGCCTGCAAGTGATGGCCTGGCAGTGACATTTCTATTCAAAGTACATGAAAACATAGCCCTCTAAAAAGGAATATATATATATATATGTGTGTGTGTGTGTGTGTGTGTATTTGTATATATGCATAATGCCTAGTTTCCCTAGTTTGTATATATGTCTAATCCCTAGTTTTCCCTTTTGGCCATTTTAGGAGGGCATGGAATTTTCACAATACATTTCCTGTGGAGAGAAACAGGAAAAGCATTGAAGAGTTGTTCTCTTCTTCATGCTACCTTACTAGCCAACAGGATAGTGAAAAAACCTCCTTCTGATAATATGTCACCACAAGGCACTTTTAATCAAGAGAAAACCAACTAAAATATTCAGCCTGGATTTAAAAAATACTCTTTTGCCTTAAATATGCAATCAATCAAAGTGACACAATTACCTGGCCTGAATTAAAACACTCGGTGATTTGTACCTCAAATGCAGACAACTCCAGAAATACAATTATCCTGTTAATATTCAGACCTAAAGCAAAATGCTTCTGAACACTTAATAAATCTTCAGATGGAAAATTTAACACTCAGTAACATGTTATATTGGTTTTGCTCCCAGACGTGTAAGTACCAATTTGTCTCTTCAAAAAGAAAGGCAAGACTGACAACATTTCTTAATTGAGTCGGCAGCTTTGCCAAAACACTCCACGCTGCTTCTTAATACAGGGTGAGGGCAGAGCGGGGAAACCTTCTTCAGGCAGAAACAGTTGTGCCAGGCCAACTTGCAATGGACAGTCTGCACTGTAAAGGCCCAGGAGAAATCGCAAGGTCATCACAATCTTTTGAGAACAGAGCTAAGACTTGAAGACCTGGTGCTATTCTGTTCACTTAAAAGGATATTGGCTAAAGCAGAGTAAGGCAACTTGGCTTGTTTTTAAGTGATATTACCAAGTTGCAGAAGAGAGTTTCATGCATTAATAGTAATAATGAGATATATGCTAATTGTTTCAAATTTGGTACATGGCACTTTTTTCTCCATTTTTTTTCTTGTTATGAATTATCAAAAACAATAGTAAGTGTTAGAAATAGTTGTAATTAGGGTAAAAAGACATTCTTGCTTTCACCACTGAATTAACCAAATGCTCTCTCTCTGTCAACTAGAAATGAAAACATGATCACGCAGGGTACTAATCAGCATTAATAGCGAGATTAACTGTACTTAAATCACTAAAGCTCAGTATAAATGTTAACTTCAGTTATGTGCCATGGACCATACATCACTGTCACAGGAAAAAAAAGCCAGTTTGCAAGCTGCAGATAAGAAGACAATGAACCAAATATTATTGTGATTGGATACAGCCCTCGCCAGAACACAGCAATTTTAGATCAGCAATGGGGTTTTAACTGAGAGCATTTGAGCAAGTTCTTTTTCAAATTTCATGCAGTGATTTTGGGTTGAAAAAGCCTTTAAAGAGCATCTAGCTCCAATCCCCCTGCCATGGGCCGGGACACCTTGAACTATACCAGCTTGCTCAAAGCCCCACCCAACCTGGGTTTGAACACTTCCAGGGATGGGGCATCCACAGCTGCTCTGGGCAACATGTTTCATTTGTAAATTAAACTTTTAACACTTGATTGTAGCAGCAGTCACAAGATGTCTATGCATCTACAGCGAGATTGTACTCCTGAAGGAATAACAATCCCAGATGACGAGACATTGAAGTGAATTTGTCACATTTTAAAATGTTCTTTAGAGTGAAATCATAGCAGGAAGGGCTTTGTTCACTGGGGAGTACTCATCCATCATCACGTTCTGCCTCTAATGAGTGCACACAAATTCTCCAATGGTGGCAGGCAGGCAAACCAAAAGGGAAAGTAGAGCATAACACACCTGTACATCACATTTGTACTGAACCATTTCTGAGTAAAAGCCAAAACCTCATTTCAACAGCTGCCAGTTCCAGAAAGTGAGAAAGGGGGTAAGAGTCTTGGCTGCAGATGAAAATGAGTCAACTCCATGCATCAGTCCCAGGGAGCTGGGGACAGATACCTGCTTCATCCTGAAGGGATCAAACAAGACACTAGGCTACTATCTCACAGCAGCAACGCTGTGACATGATTTACATCATGATGCTACAGCTGAGAGGAAAAACTGTCTCAGTACTAGGATGTAAGTCAAACCTAGTAAGTGGTAAAGAGATTTACAAAAGATAAAGCATTTGACAAATACCCAAGTTGACAGGAAGGACGCGGGGAAGGGGAATCCCAGACTATTTAAAAATCTTTTTCTCTGAGTGTACTAAAAGTCTAAATATCCAACAATATGATCAACATGTCTTCCTTTAAAAGGATAAGAGGTCATGCACTGTGCACCACAAAGTTTCATTGGACAATCTTAGTTATCATTTTACACATTAAAATATGACTTTGGATTAGAGTTCAGATTTGAAATAGTAATTTAGCTGAGCTGTAGAAAAAACATGACCTTAAAATGCTTAGATAGCAGCCTTAGAGCTGTGGCAAAGTCTTCTTGGATGAAGAATTTTTGGTGTGTTAAAATAACATTTAGCATGTAAAGAGCTAAATTGATAACCTTTGCAAAGGTATAGTTTATTTAATAAGGTATGTTGTAATCCAGTGCTTTTGCACACGTATACTTACATAAAGTAATAATCCTCTCCAAATCTAATCCAGAATTATAACAATGTAATCTTTTAATTAATGGATCTGGGATAAAATAAATGTTTGGGAGGTAGAAATGAAGAAATAGTAGCTACCCAAGTCACTCAAAGTGCTACATAAATTTAAAAGAAAAACCCAAACAAACAGGAGATATGAAGAGAGAAGCCAGAACCAGGGCTAAGCATGGGAGGAAAAGGTGATAGTGTTTTTTGAGAGGCAGTGCTGTGACTAGTTTTGGAATGCTGTGCATCCTTGTGCTACATATCTTACAATCACAGAATGGTTTGGGTTGGAAGGGACTTTAAAGATGATCTACTTGCTAACCTCATGTCATGGGCAGGGACACTTTTCACTAGACAAGGCTTCTCAAAACCCTGTCCAACCTGGCCCTGAACACTCTCAGGGATGGGGAATCCACAGCTTCTCTGGGCAACCTTTTCCGGTGCCTCACCACTCTCACAGTCAAGAATTCCTTTGTAGTATCTAATCTGAACCTACCTTCTTTCAGTTTAAATCCATTACCCCTTGTCCTATCTCTACATGCCCTTGCATAAAGTCCCTCTCCAGCTCTCTCTTGCAGCCCCCCTTTAGGTACTGGAACTTGCTATGAGGTCCCATCAGAGCCTTCTCTTTTCCAGGCTAAACAACCCCAGCTCTCTCAGCCTGTCTTCATAGGAGAGGTCTTCCAGTCCTCTGATCTCCTTTGTGGCCCTCCTCTGGACTGACTCCAACAGGTCCACATCCTTCTTTGTGCTGGGGACCCCAGAGCCAGTTGCAGTACTCCAGGTGGGTTCCCACAAGAGCAGAAAAGGGCAGAATCACCTCCCTCAACCTGCTGGCCATGGTTCCCTTGATGTCTTCCCTTGACCCCTTCTCCAAAGACTCAGAAAGCGCAGAAAAGGCTGCCTAATAAAAAGCCAGTAAAAAAGGCTACAGATCTTGGAAAACACTTCATTGTGAAAGTGTAATTGGTTTAGTATTAAAAAAACCTGATAATACTCTATAAATGCTCTTATGGAAAGAGATTATTCCCTGGCAAATTATTCTTTAATTAAGTTGAGAAAATGCAGAGAAAAGCCAGATAAATCGATCCTAGCTGCTGAGGCAAACAGCTGAGGAAGATGCCACATTTTCCGTCTGTGCTTTCTTCAAGGCAAAGCTGGGCATCCTTCTGGAAGGCATGCCTGACTCCAAACCAAATTTATGCTGTCACAAAGAGAAAACTCAGCAAAATTTCTGCCATGAGTTTACAACTCATGTTCATTGGCATGACTTTATATCTTACAGCCATTCTGGGCTGAGCACCTCTTCATCTGAGCAGACACCACAGGAGTGCCTCCCTGAAGACTGGCAGTGGAGACTCCTCCTTGGCTCTCACACTTCTCATCAGCAAAAGAACAGAGCAGCCAAGATAGAGTTAAATTAATTAATCAGACTAAGAGAAACCAACCAGAAAATAGCAGCTTTGTCACTTTTCAAAGGCTTTTCAAATGAAAATTTTATTTTTTAGTGGCTATGGTACATCATCTTTTAGGGTAAAAAGGGAAAGGTCAACAGTTTCCAACACAAATTCTTTATAATAACTGACCAAGAACATCTAAATCCCACTCTTGGACAAATTCACATATTTAAAATTTATCTCAAATACAGGCCTCCTTCACATTTTCTGTATATTTTTATTCTTTCATGGGTATGGATTACCAAAGCTAGTCACAGTATGGAAAACATTTCCATTCAACTTTTTAAAAACATTAAAGCAAATTTCACTTTAAACACCTGAATACTTTTGTTCAAAATGGTTCAGAATTTTTCTTTACAGTCTTCCTCTTACAATTATTTGACTTTTTTTTAAACTACAACCATTATTAATAATTGCAATATTTTATATGGATAAGAAAGAAGCTGGAAGTCTTAGGTTTTAGGCAAGGTAGCTGTTGTTCTACATCAAAGATATTACAGTCTTGTACTGCTGGTCTAATTGCCTTCACTCCTTTCTGTTCTGCTTTCTGCTATAACAGCTCTATGCTTCATTGACCTTCCCTTATTTTCATAAACAGTACCAGCCATTTACCTTTATTTGCTCCTCTATTGTTACATTAAAACAATTCAAGAAGATTAACTATCAAAGCATAGGCTGCCTTTGCAGAAGTCATGCTATTTTGACCTCATCTTACCATAATTTTCCAGCTGCTTGATAGCAGTATTTTCTTTTTCTTTGTCAGTTTAATCAGATACTGAGACAGGGCTTGCCAGTTTATAATACCCTGGATCACCTTCAGTGCCTAGAAAAAATACAAATACCAGTGTGCTCCTTGCCAGTGCTCCAATACACATTGTTTTAATCAGAAATAACACAATTTCATTATCCAGCAGGAACGTTCCCCAGAGTGTATTTTGCCAAATTCGGCACAGAGGCCAGGCTGCTGCTGCTGCTCCGTGTGTCTGTAGCAAACAGTACATCAGTAGTTCTGGCTAAAGTGCAGAAAGGCAGCACGAAGAAACCAAGGCTGGTCCTGACAGAGCACCCAAAACAGAGCTTGAGTGGGCACATGCTTGTGGTTGACTGCAATGTGCTGTGCAGAAGCCCTCGGGGGACAGCCAGGGCAATGCTGCTCTGTGTGGTCCAGAGAGTTAAAGGAGCTGTTGCTGTCATGTTTCATAATGTATTTTTCTTTAGAACTGAGCAAGAGTACGAGCCCCACATAACTATGCAGGAGACTTTGGACAGTGGTGCTTTCACACAGATCACGGAAACTTTAGTGTCTTATCAAAATGTGGGCAGAAAATTCCTGCTTGTCATTTTTAGAAGCTTCTAAAAATAAGCCACGAGTATTGACAAGCTGGAGATCTACAGAAAGAAGGGATGCCTGTCAGTCACGACAGAGCCCACCAGACACCACACCACAGCATCTGCTCAGCACTACCTGCAAAAGGCAATGTGGCAAACCCATCTGAGCAATTAATACTTGCTAAGTTTGTAAGAGCTTGTCAAGAAAGTTAAAGGCATCTGCAAAAACAAAAAAAGGTACTTTTCAACATTAAAAGAAATAAACATAGGTAAAGCATGGCAGGTTAAACTAAACATTTATCCAAAGCCATTTTCTTTTCTAGCTTGGTGAGAAAACAAAACATTATTCTGTAGATGACCTGAAATATCTTTTTTTTTCCCAACTGAGTAAGCTAACTCACAAAAGAAGAAATTATTCATAGAGTATTACTTTAAAAAATTTCAGTGTGTGACAGCCTTGCCATGTTTCAAGTCTCTAGTCCAGACCCTAGAAGCACAAGACATTTTAATAACTTTAAAATATTTTATTTCTAAATCTATTCTAATATATAGCTGGATGGCTTTTGTAGAAGGCAAGCAAGCAGATATCACTCTCCAAAGTACTCCCTCTTATCCCCAGATTTAGCTCCCACTGACAGAGGCAGTCAGATGGGAAAACTTCAGCCCACTTGGTCAGAAGTTACAGCCTAGCAGAAAAAACAACTTCAAACTCACACCATTAGGTAATGACAATTATGATAAACAATGAGATACATATTAAAAAAACCCCACCACATGTTTATATGATAGTGGTTTAGTGGAGTGGTACTGAATTGCACAAACCCCCAGTGTGCCCCAATGCATTGAGCAGCTGGAAGGGATCTCTCACCTGACATACCTGTCACACCTGCCATTAGAGACTGGCATACTAGACAATCATCCAAAGATTATTATAAGGGTATGGCAAAAAATATTTCTGAAAGCAGCTCTTCTTAAAGTTATTAAGTTAAAAATTCTTTTATGCCAAAAATCCCAAGGAATCTAAATCAACAAACAAATGTTATTCTTTCAGGGCATGTTCACAGATGGAAGCTATAGAGGCTATGCAAATAAGAATTAACAAAGTAATACGGTTAATTAAAACTTCTCACTTACTTTATATTCATAACTTTTAAAGATGATCAAATTTATTCTTCCTTTACTTGCTCTTTTTTAAGACTCCAGAGTAAAATGCTGACCTCTAAGAGATGTGTCATAGCAGCTTTGTTAACATTCTTCTTCATGAAGCCTGTGTAATACCTGACTGATTTTAGCAGTGTGATGTGTCTAACTAAATATGCAACAGCTCAGCAAAATCAAATTATGAACAAATGCACATTTACACTGTCAGGTGTCTAATATGTAAATGCATTTATTAACTGGACTCCATAATCTGCTAAGAGTATGCACTCATTAATGATGCAATCACTGGGGGAAAAAAAGGCCTACAAATCCATTAGATAATTGTCTGTAAAATAATTAGCTGCTTCAGAGCATTTCAAATTAATGCACTCGAACTCCTTTAAAACCTTCCAAACAAAAAAAATCCAAAAACCCAAACCTGAATTTCTGTGTGCTTAAGAGTATATATTTGCCACAGCTTTATTTAATTGAAGCAAAGAAGTGAGATATATTCATTCCATTAGAAAAACGTACCAAATGTCTTCCTCACCAATGTCTTAAGATAACTGAAAAATCTCATTTTAAAAAGCATGGTTTTTCAGACACATTTTTTTATCCACCACTCTGGACCATTAGTAAGCTGCACATGTAAAGTGGTGCCATAGCAGCTCTAGAGACCTAGGAAGAACCTGGTGAAAAAATGTTCAGCTGGGCTAATTTGAGCCTACAATTTACTCTTCAAGTGTAAAGTATCTGAACCAGTAACAGGGATACAGACTATACCCATAAGCCTGTCTGGATGCCTGCCTACCCTGAAAAACCCTCCTTTCTATACTGTCTGGCTATGAGAGAATTAAAACCTCACCACACATCCACAACAAAGCAAGGCACAGAGGAGATATTGACCTAAATTGTCAAAAAAATGGCACTAGCAAGGAGAGGGAAAAGGTCACTGGGGCATTATACCCTCTCCTTGTGTCTCTCCTAATCAATCTAATGGAAATACAGGATGGAAAAAGTTCAGGAGGTACATTTTTTTCAAGGTGGCACCTGGAAAAGTGATGTAATTTTCTCTTTGTAATTACAGCATCTGCACTGCAGACTGATAAAAGTTACAACATCAAGCATGGAACTACAGTGAACCTTGTGATTTATGTTCTCATTTGGGTACCAGAAACTGCACAAGCATGTCATTATTTGTTTGAATTGGAGAAATACATGTCGGGGGGCAGGAGTGGAGAAAAGAAGGGGTCTTTGGGGCAGGAGTGCACACCAACCATCAGAGCCTTTCTCCTACTAAAGGAGAAACAAATTTCCTGATGGATTTGACTGGTAGTATCTGGAACGTTAAAAAAAATAAAAATCAGAATCTCCATCCTACAACTTGGATTTATCCTCTCTAGCTTATGCTAATATCTCAGAAGACTGTACTTTGAAAACTTCCTTTGCCGCTGCTTATATGAAAATTACTATACAGGTGTTGTGTTCAAGAGACAGGTAAAGTTATTTATTCTCATAACTTGTTTTTACTGCAAATGTTCTCGTTCTGTGCAGAGAACACATGGCTTGTTTTCTGTAGAGCTCAAGCTAATTTCTTGTACATGTTAAGAATCTGCTCCAAGGCAGTAATGCTTTCAGGTGGGCTATATGGGAAAGATGACAAAAGTCTCGTGATACTGCAGACTGTTTCAAATATTAGGTTTTAAAGCACTAGTGTACTCCTGGCACTCTTTTATTGTGAGCTGGGAAAGTACCAGTATTCATCAAAACACAGCAGGAGTCAGTTCTAAAGCCAGATACCTGACATTTAATCTGCCAATAAAATGCTGCTGGTGCACAGTGTTTAGGGCAGTCAGGTTAGCAGATAAAGAGCCCTTTTCATCCTCTACTGTCTGTAATTACTGCATTCCTGTCAGGAGCAAGCAGAGCAGCCCCTGTCCTGCACATGCAGCAGTGCAAATAGCACAGGGTAAATTTAGCAAAGAAAACCCAGTATAAGAGGAATCACCTACATCAGAAAACCTATTAAGGAAAACAGATTATTGCAACAGATCAACAATCACTCCTACTTAAGTGCAGCTCTTCATGTCCATTAATTCAAATCTTTAGCAAAGCAGTTGCTTAATAGCACTTGCCAGCAGACATAGAAAAGAGAATGAGGAGGCAGAAAACAGCAGACAAACACAGCCTGGCTATGCTCAAAATGCGGTGTAAGAGGAGGGTTCTGGCTCTGCCTCCTGAGATGACCACTGCATACTTTTTCCTGCTTTCTGCAGTGTACAAGGCTGGCTGCAGAAGTGAGCTTCATTGAGCCAAGACAGAGAGCTAGCGACTTAGAAATGAAAGCACAGAATATAGATTAAAAAAAAACCACAAGAAAACTACAACATTCGAGAATTTTGTCAGTCTTTTACAGCCCTGCACTCTGAACACAAGATAGACAGAATTAGTCTACTGCAGCCAAGAGAAACCAAGTGTAGAATAACCATATATGTCTAACTAATTTTAGTATTTTTTGGGCCACTGAATACAGGAGCTTTCAACAACATAATGAAATGATAGCATTCTTTAGCAAAGCAGTTGCTTAATAGCACCTGCCAGCAGACATAGAAAAGAGAATGAGGAGGCAGAAAACAGCAAACACAGCCTGGCTATGCTCAAAATGTGGTGTATGAGGAGGGTTCTGGCTCTGCTTCCTGAGATGACTACTGCATACCTTTTCCTGCTTTCTGCAGTGTACAAGGCTGGCTGCAGAAGTGAGCTTCATTGAGCCAAGACAGAGAGCTAGCGACTTAGAAATGAAAGCAGACCCAGAAATCTGCTTTTGAACTATGCAGTAAAACATGAGTCCTCAAGGAACTCTGGAGAAACTAGTCTAAAGCATTATAGGGCAGGCATTGCCTCGCATAGTGGGCAGAAATCTATGGCACAAAACATGTGGAATGTGCCAGGAGTGAAAATCTGGTAAGCCAAGCGATCTAGCTGATCAGCAAACTAACAAACGGATCAGCAAACTAACAAACGTCTGTGGACTCTCTTGTGAATCCTTTTAAGAGAATACAGTGAAAACTCATCATCCTATGCCCAGGGAAGGTGCCCCCACTCACAAGGCTCACTAAGGCCATCTTCTTTATTCTTCCCTATCACCCTCAAGCAAGTTTGAACTCTTGGGTCAGTAAGGCGTTATGGGTTTTAGTCTTGCTCTTGTTGACAACTAGCTGTGGTGGAAAAGTTGTACAGGCAGTATTACTTCCCAGTATTATTCCTGGGAAAATTAGTTAACTAATTAACCTCTTTTACAGTCTTTCAAATTTCATCTTAAAACCACCTAAATTCTCATTTAGTCCAAAGAGCCAGATGTATAGAGCTCCTGGGACCTAATGCAGTTTGGCAGCCTGCAGAGAGCTGAAGGCAGACTCCAGTGGAGGTGAAGACACAAGTGTATCATCTACCATTCTTCATGAAAACATAAATCACAACTTCACCAATTTTAAATTCAAGGACGACTGGGTAGTAGGAGAGGAAAAAGACGTCCCAAGAAGGAAGGCAGGCAAACAAACAAATATTTTAAACCATACAGAGAACATGTGCTCAAGTATCCTCACATCACATGAAAAAAAAAATCTTACTTCGGTGCCCTCATATCACTTTCATGAATTTGTCCTGCCTCTTAGTTACCATCCCCAGTAACAACCTGAACAGCAATCCCTGTGTAGGCTTTCCATCAAAGCACTACACTCAAGTATTTTTTCCTCTAGTTGACAACATGAGTGACAAGAACAGTAGCAAGGCTCTGCATGTATCAGTAATTTGATTCCTGAGGAGTCAGCAATCCATCACACAACTCTTTGGCTGAGCCCCCCCAAAAAGCTGCATAATCTATTTCTGTGACACCTCATGCTGAACAGCTTAGCACAGGTTCCAACATAGCACCAGTTGTCTTTGCCAACTTCCATCATGCTTGGCATTTTATGGATGCTCCTCTGAAAGTAATCAGTCAAAAAAAATGTGATAAATAGGTAAGGAATCTCAATATAGTAAACAGGGCCAAAAAAATTCATGTGAGTTGTACTTGTGGCCTTCAGGAAGATACAGCTTCTCAAAAAAAGTTATTTTAAGTGCGTAGCCAGCAGGAGTCAGGAGCTTATAAGGTCATGCAGAATCTGCCACCAGCACAATACACGCTTTATGCAAAGAAAAATTGATACTGCCTTAGAATGCAGTATATGAAAAAATTACTTGGTAATGGATGGGCCCTAAGAATGAGAAGGCAGAGCGAGAAATTTGTTGCCTGGAGGAGGCCAAAACTGGGAATGCTTTGCTGCTTTCAGAGAGAATGACAAATCTCACAACAAGGACAAGCGCCATCACATGCTCTAGTGCTCTGCTGTTTGTAACATGAAAACTAATTCTGCACTAGGTCCCTGATAGAAAGCATACCTTGCAAAGACATTATTCAAGTCTTTTACATGCTCATTTACTTCTAGCTAGTCTACAGGAAACACCATAATGAAGATGATAAATAAAAAGAAAAATTCAAAACAGGAAGCAGCAACATTCTGAGTTGGATACCAAATGTATGAAACCTTAACAGTGGATACTTTCTGTTCTCAAGCATTTCACTATGGAAACTTGACATTTTCTTAACAAAGGAAACATTTTCATTGGACTTCCTTTAAATTCCTGTACAATAGTAATGGAAATATACACTATATATAGAAGTGTTTTGAGAAAGTCTTAGCAGAATCAGAACCTTGATTTCTACTTTTTCTTTTTTTAAATCACTATACCACTTTCCCTATTTCATAGGCAAAAAGAACATTTTATATACAAGTAGTCAAAAGGATGCTTCTAAGCTGTCATTGGAGTTCCTCCATCATGATCCATCAGTTTTAGCAGATAATCTCTATTTCCATCACAGCTTCCCTGCAGCTTGGCTGATTTTTTCAGGCATGTGACAGAAACTTCATTTATGCACTTTTTTATGTAAAGTGATATCTGGGTACCAATTTAAAGCTTGAGGAACAGAAGCGTCCTATAAGTTAACAGGTAACAGTCCCACCATCTATGTCCACCCAGATGAAAGTGGGAATTCAAAATTATCCCTCTGACATAGTGTGAGAACGGAAGTTTTCTGTTCCAACTGATCTATTGCTAATCTTTGCCTCTTTCAATTTCATCTGAGTGACTGGAATAAAAATGCAAATCAGACTTTCACCATTACTTTCAGTAGGCATGGCATTTACAAAGAAATTTCCATTAGAGGATCCTAGTCATGTACTGATAATTTCAAAAATAAATCCATTTCAGATTTAAAACTTCCATGGTCCATTTCTTCTCAACGTTGTATGCCTTATTTGAAAATCTGGAGAGAGAAACTACAGTTAAGAGGGTGGAGGTTTTTTCAAGCCTTTAATACTTGCTAAATAAATGATAACCATATTTTTAAGCTATCAATCTCCTGACTTCTGATGCTTGGCATACTGAGGCTTTCTCCTCAAAATAAAAGCTGATAATCTTGCTACAGTCATGTGACTGAATAAGGAACAGGAAGAGTCCAGATACATCCCCCTTTCCTTGTGCCCTGAGGCTTGCATTGCCTCCACACACAACTGCCAGCACGTGTCCTACAACAGTGTCATGGATCCATCTTCTGGCCCCGCCCTGGAAAAAGACAAATGACTGCATCAAGGACCAGCAACTGCACATTCAAAGAGTACAAACAGGCAAATCACCTAAAATGATCCGATTACTGCCATTTTTATCCCTAATGTAAGTTAATTAAAAAGGAGTAAGGTTGTGTGCTATTTCTTTTTCCAATATTCTACTTAACAAATGTAGAATTGACAACACTTGAGTTTGGGGTTTTTTAAGTCTTGCTTTTCTCATTAACTATACATCTTAACATTGTATTACATTTTACACAATTTAAAAATACTGTAAAATGAGACAATGTTAGCACTGTTACTGGAATCTTACTTTCTGGTGTTTAGTGATCTGTCATTTTGCCTCAGTGTTACATTTACAGTTTAGTATCAGTACAGCTTTGAGCCTGAGCAGGTCCAGCTCAGTACCTGTTTCTTGTAGAAACAGCCTGATTTCTGATCATTGACTGATGCTGGGCATTCCTGAGCGAATGCTCAGCCATCAGCACAATAGGCCTTCAGCCCAGATTGTGAGGAAATTTATGCATCTAAATTTAAATGTATGTCTTCTTGCACTGGCAGTATTCTCATATAGGTAAACATATATGAGATAAAGACCAAGGGCAGGAAACCTCTCTTTTGAGGAAAATAATGGGCTGACACCAGCATTAACTACTTTTATTAAGATTTTTGTCCAGTAAATGACAAAGTAAGCAATGTTTTCACAAAATCCTTGACAGAGCCATGTGGGAACCAATTTATATTTGAAATATGATTTTCTTATTATTTCCAATATATTTATGAAATTGATTTAAGAATACAGTTAAAAACTAAACTTTTGGAAACATGCTACAGCAATAGCTTGCAATCAAAAGAGTATGTCAGGCATTAAATGAGGATTATATAAAGCAGATTAATCAATTTTAGAAGAAGCATATTGATAAAGTAAAGGAGTACACAGTAGTGTTAGGTCAGCATGAAATGCAAATGGTTTATATTGAAAATATAGAATATAAACTATGTTTCTGAGATTGCACAAGAAAAAGATAAGCAAGTCTACTGCATATAAGCAGCTATTGAAAAGAACAAAATCAAGCCTATTTCAGATCATGGATTCAATTACTATAGTCATCTGGTGCCCAGCCTACAGAAGATGTGTAATTTTATTTCAAAGCCTGAAAATATTTTCATGGAAAAGATTATTCTGGGAAGTATTGAAAAACACCTGTAAGACAAAACAGTCATTGGTCACAGCCAGCACAATTTCATGAGGGGAAGTCCTGCTTGTCAAACCTAATTTCCTTCAATGATGGGGTAACTCACCTAGTTGATCAAGGGAATCCAGTTGATGCAATCTTTTTGGGTTTCAGTAAAGCTTTCGATATTCTCAGAATATCCTTCTGGATAAACACATCATGCCATGGGGGAGCAAACTGGCTCATGCCTATATAACAAAGGGTTATAGGGAATGGGGTGACATCGGACTGGTGACCTGTTACTGATGGGGTTCCCACAGGGCTCCATTCTGGGCCCTGTGCTCTTCAATATCTTCATAAATGACTTGGACGCAGGACTGGAAAAGATACTAAATAAGTGTACTGATGACACTAAATTGGGAGGAGCTGTCAAATTCCTCGAAGGCAAAGAGGCCCTGCAGAGAGACCTGAACAAATCAGATAGGCAATCACCAACTGTATGAAGTTTAAGATGGGCAAGTGCTGGATTCTGCACCTGGGATGGGGCAACCCTGGTTGTGTGTACAGACTGGGGAATGAGATAAGCTTTATAGCGAGATGAATTCCTGCTACCTGCAAGCAATTTTGGAAGTAACTTGTATCCCATTTTGAAGGGGGCAGAACAAGGAACAGCCACCGAAATGCAAAGAAGAGGAACATCACAGAAGTGGGTAGAGTCCAGAAAAGACCTTTCAATTTGCAATGCTGCCAATTAGTGTAAAAAGAGCAAGTCCTCCTCAGTATCCATAGAGATAATAAGAGCAGTCTGTATTCTGAGAATGAAGAGAGGAGAGTGACTGTAAGACCAAAAAGGTGTAAAAGTTCAATAAAAGTGCTTGGTATTTGACATTGGCTGTCAGTCAGGAAGAAGGAGCCTTGCCACTGCCACAAGGGCAGCAAACCTTTTGTGGAAAAGTCATCCTGTATAAAGGAGTCAGGCTCTTAAGAAAGCCATTGCTTCCAGCAGAAAAACAAAACCAAGACCCCTCTTGTAATTCCTTGAAGATTTGCGACAAACATATGGACTTGCATTTGCTCACTTGATTTGTGAATCTTACTTGAATATGTAGATTGAGTGCCTCCAGATTTTTATGAAAGGCCATCATTTTAAGCCTAAGAATAAACAATCTGGGCTCTTTTCCAGAAGATTTAAATTGTTTATTTTTTGTAAGAAGGAGAGCCTCCTTCAGGAGAAATCAGTCTCGGCCACCATATCCACAGGCAAACCTTCTTAGAGGAGTTTATGCCAAGCCAAATAACTTTACCCACAATGGTTCCAGGTAATTTGCCAGAGAAAATTAGATTTTCTGGAACTATATTAAATATCTTCACTGGCTAGAAATCATCCAGCATTGAGCAGAGGTTAACAAAACCCAAATCTAAACTTCAATACAACTTGTGAATCTCTATAAAAAGTACAGGCATCCTCACCTGTGACTCAAGAAGAGATTCTCTCAAGGAGAGTTTCCTGTGGTCACCTGTGACTCAAGAAGAAATTCTCTCAAGGAGAGTTTCCTGTGGTCTCAAGCAGATAACCCCTGCCCATGAACAGAGCTCAGACTCAAGCCACTACGTTTAAAAGAGGACTTTTCCTTCTTTTCACATGAACTGTTTCAGCCTAACAGGTTTGCAGCCAGCCACACCACAGTGCTTCCTAACAAGCGGCCAGCCCTGCGAAGCACTGCATCCACGGCTGTTTGGTGCCATCAGCAGGGGTGGTGGCTGGAACCAAACTCCTGCCATTGAAATTGATACCTGCTTCTAAATCACAGTTTGCAGATCCGTATGATCTGACTCACTGAATACTTGCTAAGACATTATCTGTTGCAGTGGGGATACTTGCAACACATGTATCAGACAACAACGATTATCAGCATTAATGAAAACCAGAGAGGCACACAGACACAGATCTAAGCATTGTATGAGATCCAATTATCCTCTACACATAGGGGTGGGTAACTACTTGTAAGGCTACCCCTTCCACTAGGCATCCTTCTTCACTCTGCCAATAAAAGTACTGGGTAATAAAGCTTCTGGAAACCTGCATATTGCTTTAAGTCCCATTACCAGAAATAAATTTATTTTACTTTTAAAATCTGCATAATCTCCTTCTCTCTTTTTATTCTTTCCAGTATTGGAAAGATACTTGACCTACAAGCTCTTAGCAATTCTCAAAGACTACTCAGAAATGCTATTGCATCATATGTTCCAGGGCCATTAATTTGAACAATTTTACCAGTGGCCCAGTAAAATGCTTGAAAGCAAAGGTTTTTGGGGTTTGGGTTTTGTTGGGTTTTTTTTGGTTTTTTTTTTTTTTCACTTAGATTTGTCCTCTTTTTTTGTTTCTGACAAAACCGCAATCTGCTCAACTGTTGCTTTAATTCTTTCACTGGTGTCTCCTCCAGTAACTACTGATGCTCTCTGACTTTGCCTACAAAAGTATGTTGCTAGCTTTCTGTATGTGAAGTTAGAGGAAGAACACCTTTAATTAAAGGGGAGACTATTCTCTTCTTCAGTGAAAGTAGGAAAAAAAAAAAATCAAACAACCTTCCACAAAAACTAATAGAGAACAACATTAACATTACTAGCATTTTGAGAAAAATTGAGTAAAGGTAAAGAAGAATGTATAAAGAAGGTTGGAGGAATGGTAGAGAAAAATGCATAAAGAAGGCCTGACTGTTAAAACAAAACAGCTTTTTTAATAATAAAAAAGTTATTATCTTTTTCCTTTGCCCACTACTGCATAGTATCTGTATTATTATAAGTAATAAGTGCCTTACAATAGAGTCCATGAATTTTTTGCACACAAGTAAGATACTCCAATACACAGAAAGTAAGGAAATCATTTAATGTACTCTTAGGAAAATGTGGAAAGTGACTGTGAGCCATGGGATTTTGGGGGGAGCAATATGCTATCCCTTTTTCTGCCAACACAGCCATTGTATGAAAACATCTACATAAACTGCAATCATATTTCCAATAAACAGACAGAAGACAGACATCACTGGGTCGAAGAGTATAAATTAGCTTTACGCAGTCTAAGCTGTAAAGATGAAAAGCCAAATGCTTAACATCATGTCTCCCCAAAGCGACATTTAGTTCATCGTTCCCATCTTCATTTGCTAGCTCCATATGCTGGCTCTCACTTTCCAGATTTCTCACGTTCACCACTTCACGAGCAACGTCTATAAGTCCACACTAAAATCAGTCTGAAGAAAAACCCCGAGTAGCTGCATTCATGGAACAACTTCAGCCCAAATGGAAGACTAATGGCCTTGAAACTCAGGGATGCAATGGAAAGGCAGGAGAGCTGAGATGGGTGGCACTGCATTTAGGGAACACAGGTCAGTGTCTACCCAGTGACTATACAGTGGCTTCTTCCAAGGCAGGGGGTCACCTTCCCATCCTTGCACACTACATGGTACGTGGGAGAAACCTGTGTCAGCTGTGAAGCTCACACCTGGCAAAAATACTTCAAAATCTGACAAAATGAAAATGTAAAACTTTTCTCCTAACTTAGATTCGGTAATATTCAGAACTAAACAATAAAACCGCAATAGTGAGGATATCTTAAAGGTTGATTTGTCACTAGTGTCTTTATTTTATTTAGAAGCAAAAAGACACAAGGGTCTCCCCAAAGTTTTTGAGTCCATCTACAAAGTGACCTTCTGAATTTCATTGGTGTTCAATTTCATCCAGGTTCCTGAATTACCCCCACAATTTTAAAGTGTATTCAGAAGACAGAAAAGATTGTATCAATTGAAAAAGATTGTATCCATTTCAATACTTCCTCTTTTTTTCAGTTTCATCATAGATAAACAGGACACTTAAGCCTTTATGTTGAATGGGAAAATCCCAACTAAAATGAAATCAAGTCTGTGGTGCTACAGCCAATAAGCCTGTCCAGTGGCTGCATGAAAATAAGAGTGTATCCTGGATGGTTGGGTTTGCTTGATGTAGGATTGCTGCTTATGGAAGGACTCTTAGAAGCAGAGTGACATTGCTGTGACACAACACCTATCTTTCATTTAAAGAAAATGACTAGACAGCTAAAAGCTGCTTCAAAACTCACCACAATTTTACAAATGCTCTTTTTGCCTAACTCTAGCATGTTGTACTTTATTATTCATGGGCATCAAAGCTCTTTTTAAATGTTCTTACTGATTGAAAGTCCAAGCAATCATAAAGCAAACTCTAATTTTGATTTGTGTGTTGTGGAAGTAGCCAGTTCTCATTTTCATTTCAGCCCTTTGACTTAGTGACAGAAAAAAGCATCGTTCTGCAGAAAATGGAATAAAACAATGGAAAACTTGTTAAAAATTACAAGACTCCAAATTCTGTACCTGTAGCACACTGCAATAAAATGAAGTGATAGAAATGGCAGGGGGAAAAAAACCTCCACCATTAAACACTCAATGGAAAAAAAAAAGCTAACTCCATGGAAGAGAACAAACTTTGAGAAAAATGTTTTAGATCTTGTACCATAAGATTAAAGATCTGCAGTGAACCTGACTGCCACAGCAATCACATGCACCAAACTGATGTATCACTCCAGGCAAAGGAGGACCAGTACTGCTATTTAAGCACAGACAGCTGAATGCCAAAGACCTCCATTCAAACAGTGTCTGGTGGGCTTCCTTATTCCCCTGGGGTACATTATCAGGGGTGCTTCAGCAGGTTATATAGCATCCCTTTCCACCTCCCAGCCCTGTTAGAAAAGGGGAAAGGGCAACTGGCGCTGCTGTCACAATCCAAGGAGCACAACCATGAACCAGCATGCTCCAGATCAGCGTTGTTGTTTATATGAAAGCTTACTAAATCTGACTCAGCCTTAAGGGCAGACTTAGACCTGGGGTAAGTACAAAACTGTTTTCTCTAAATAACTCATCCTCAGAATAGTTTCTCACCCACCTCTGCCTTCTTATTTGCTTACATTTATTCCTATTTCCTTCCTCTGCCTTCCCTTTCCTTAAGTTTCTCTTTACAAGCTGTAGCTCCTTCTGCAAGTGCAAATACATCCAATATAATACTACACTTGGATGAGGAATGCTACAGAGTCATAGGGGCCCCTTGCTACAGCATCTTGCTTGAGGTACTGCTGTAGACAACCCTAAAGATTCAGGGAAATTCTTCAAACTAGTCCCAGTTGCACAAAGTAACATTATGGCTCATGTAGTAATGAAACAGAATAGAATTCAGTACAGAAGAGATATAAAATGCTCACAGTTTTGAAGATGTCCATGCAAACACAAGCATAACACGTGCACTGAACACATGCCAGGGAGAAGGAAAGGTCTCCCTTGGATGGTGAGGGCAGAACTTAAACAGCTGCAAACCTGACAGTCACTGGTATGAAGCCAGAGCAGCAGCACACTGATCAATCAACAAAGTAAACTAAACTTTCCCTACCCCAAAACTTCAAGGGAGTGATGGAGCACTACTGCAACCTTGGCTGGCTCTCCTAAAAACAGCAGCAGCCTCCAGGCATCCAGTAATGTGCTGGCAGCAGCGTGGGCACCAGCCAAATCAGCCTGAGAGTGAGGAGCCCCTGCCTGGGCACAAGATGGAGTGTGAGGGACCACTTTGTGTCCTCCCTTTCAGCCCTAACCCACCTTAGAAATGGGAGTGAAGGGCATGCAGGATATTGACAGCACAACTGAGAAGGTTCATCTAACAAGTTCATAATATTCCCATTTCCAGCCTTTTTTTCCTTTTTTTTTAATCTGTCACAACAGCACAATTATCCCTGAGAATCTCTTGCCTTATGAACTCTACAAATTCTTTTTAACACTTGCTATCTACAAAAGCAAAATGATTCCTTCTTATTTGCATATCCTTTTAAAGTGATAAAACCTTTCTTAACAGGCTTTCAACACACAATAAATGGAAAAGACAGTCAGGCTTAAGTAGTAGCTATTACTCTTTCCTAAAGCATCTGGATCTTGTTTGTTAAAAAAAAGCCATGCCAAGAAAGGGATCCGAGGTGGAACAACAAGGAACCCCAAAACATACAAAAACACTATTACACTGATGCTTTTCATTTATGAAAAATAATGGGGGTAGCACAAGATCCAATTAACTGTTCTAAGATCCCAGCTTTATTTCCCTTGGTGCTGAAAATATTTGGCTAGGTTTTTCAAGATTTTCCTACAGGAGGCAAATCTTTCATATGAATATTGGACTGCTTATATCCCCACTGAGCTTGCCAAAATAATACAGCAAGGTTCAATATGCCCTCCATGGCTGAGCTGAATTCCTGTTAGACAGATACTTGAAAGAGAAAAACCAAGGGAATAAAATGAGAACATGTATTAACAATGCTAACAGGAGTCAGCAGATGAATTAGCTTCACAAGGTGGAACTAGTGTACAACAGTGAAAAGCTTAAACATCTTGTTCTCCAGCCTTGAAAATACTTTCAAGATGACATGACAGGAACTGTAATGGTAACTTCTCTTTTATATGTGTGTATATATCAACACAGGAAAAGCCAAAGGAGCAGGGCTTTATAGATGACCTGAAAAAATTTCCAAACCTTGTGTGGGAAAGCAGCCTAAAAACAAAGCAAGAAATGGGGAACTAAGGAATAACTGAATGAGACAGCAATACAGGAAAGACAAGGAAAACAAAGCAGAAGTTGTTCCTCATTCTCTCAACCTTAAAAAAACAGGCCTTAAGCCTTTTAACATATCTCTACTTATTTCAAAATTACTTATATTGCATCAAAAACTATCTATCTACATCAGCCCCATGTACACATATATGTCAAGTCAACAAACAGGGCTTGGTTCACTCACATTGGTTGCTAAATTAACAAGGCAGTTCCAAAACTGGCAACTAAAAGTTGCCCTCAGCAAGTGGTGCTCCCCTGGCTGGTGCTGCACTGCTGTCTCCCCACTCCTTGCGCCCAGCCTTGGCTTGGCAAGCAGCGCTGGAAGCCGAGGTGGTGGCAGCAGACCCTGGCTGACCTCCTGCCCACCCCACCTTCACACCAGCCAGCTTGTCCTCCTGGCCTGACCCCAAACCCTGCCCACACTGCCATGCCTTCTTTTCCCTCCCAAACCAACTGGTATTCGTTTGGCTGGCCATCCCTATATTAAGGAGTAGTTTGAAGAAAAAAGATTTACTTCCCCCTCCTGTAAAAATTTCTACAGCAGCTTAATTTCAATTGCAACCTTCCCCACGCTAAGAGGCAGTAAATGAAAGGCTGTGCATGCTTGTGGTCCTGTTACAGGCAGCTATACTCCACACCCTCTGGAGAGGTTTGGGCTATAAAGAAACAATTTCTACCTTTCAATCATGTTGAGTGACTCTTGGGATAATAAACAGAAGTCACTGCTAGAAATATCAAAGGAACTTCCTTACTATTTACTGTCGGTATAAATGTAGAATGGAAACTGTTCCAAGACCAGGAGGATATGAGGGCTTCTGCTGTACTGACAAAAAGTCAATTTTTAAAAAAAGACAACCCCCAAATACAAAAGGAACAAATGTGAGAGAGAGACAAAGAGAAGGTCTTCCAAGAGTGACTCAGAGCATAACCTTAACTCAAAGCATGATTTTACCTTCTACTCCATCCAGCACAAGCAGAAGCTCCAGCTGGAAGGGCCAGCTTTGCTCCTTCCTCTCACCCTCCTTCCTGCACCTGGACCTGGCACTCTCGCAGCTGTGACACATCTCAGGCCCCACCAGCTCACCCAGCTGAACCCTATGCAGCAAGACAGGGAACAGGGTTTTTTCATGGGCACCTGCTTGTTCCAAAACACTCTGTAATGCACAGCTGCTAGATTTACAGCCTTTTACCTAACAAATTATTTTTCTGTTAAGCGTTTAACATTTTTGTTAAGAAAATGTCAGAGAAAGATGTTTAAACAACTACTTGGTTTTGCTTTGAAATGAGAAACTTAAAAACAAATCTTCTCCCACAGTTTTAGTTTCTGTGAATCAGCAGTTCCAGACAGAAAAAAAACTCTGGCTGGAAAATTCCTGACAAAGTTTATTTCAATTGTGCAGCCGCGCAGTTAGTGGCTGCACAAATACTTTATCTGAACCGCAGCACCCGAATGGTTTCATAGTTTCTTCAGCCACATGCTGAGAGGTTTGATAATTTATTACTTAAGCAAAACCCTACTGATTTACGAGTAAGGATTAAGTGGTATTTCAGCATCCCTAGTTGCCAAGGTTACTGTTGTCTTTGCTGTCAGAACTGGAGAGCAGTTGAAGTACTCTCTCCATCCCCAAAACCAATCCAAAACAAATCTTGCCAAATAAATGAAATGCATCAGTGATCCATGGATAAGCACATGCTTCTCCAATATAGGACCACCTCTTCAGTGCTCCTTGCCCCAGTATGAACAAATCTAATTCTAATCAAGCACTGGTGTCATGAGGCAGCAGAACTTAGTCAAGCAATGAAGTGAAGAAAATTAGTTGTATTAACAACTAATGTACACATGAGTTTCACATAATCCTGCACAAACTAGAACTGAAAGGGCACTGTAGCAGAAACAACAATGTTGATGTCTGACCTGGCATAGTTAAACAAAGAGAACTATACTGATCCCCATACTCTATTATTATTGCATTAGGAAAGTAGAGAAAAGCAAGCCAAAAAATAGCATGAGGTAGAAAAACAGTGTCTCATATGACTTTTTTGTGTGCAAAGACTTGAAAACGTCTATTAAGGTCACAGAATCAATATATTATTATTGACAGCATAGTCTTGGCAGTTTTATGCTCTTTGGGCTTTCACTGAATGAGACCAGTCTAAGTCAACTTTTCCATTACTGGCTCTTTAGTACTTAGGATTTTTTGTCTAAGAACACTTGCCTATATCATAAAAATCCTAGATATTATCTTCTATATTGCTTTGGCTGAGATGTTCTGCACCAGTAAACAGAAATGGCAAGGCTCAGCAAGTCGACAGCTAATGACATACAAGGAAAATGCAGGAGAGAAGCAGCACATTGTGCTCCTCTGCTGCCCCAGGAATGCCTGAAAGCAGAGTAGCAGCCCTCCCCATACCCTCAACACACATCCTACTTGCACAGAGAGGAAAATTAGCCATCAGACAAGGCTGATGAGGCTCAGAGAATGCACAGAACACAGTGTCTTCTAATGCACCATGTATGCAGCAATCCAAACTTGAAGAAAAACTGGAAGAGGGTTTCAGTAATGAAAGAAACTAAGATAAATGTGGCCATTAAGTAGCTCTCTCCAAGCAGCTCTATGTAACTTTTGCATGTTGTTGTCTAAGCTAATCTTCTCCATGATTGGTGTTTAAAACTGTTCTAGCATCACTTACACTGCTGTAATTAGGACTTCTTTTTTAGGTTATTGTCCTGGGTTGAGGTGTATTCTATTACCATCCTCATGAGCCGTTGAAATCAGGTGGGGCAGTGTTTCCTTGCCTCCTCCCCCCAGACTATCTTTCTGTTAATGGCCCATCATTGTCCTGCTGCATGACTCAGAGATAACTCCCTCCGGACTATCTTCTGTTAACGAGCCTAATCAACACCTGGCCTCATGACTCATTACCTCATTGTGAGATGCTCCACCCAGAGGGAGGAACCAAGCATCCCATCATGGATATAACTGGGACTCTGAGCATCAAAGGGACGGGCTCCACTGGATTTCCAGAGGACAGGAGCTACACAGCCACCGCTGGACTTTCTGAGGAAGAGCAGACCCCTTCTACTACAGGATCACCACTTCAGAGGATTGCAGCCACCATTCCACCAGACTGCTACCACTACCCTGCCTAATAGGGATTCAGGTTGTATCTTGGCTCTGTCAGTGTTTTCTTTTACTTTCTTTTCCTTTTCTTTAATTTCCATTAAATTGTTATTCTGACTTGGTGCCTCTCACTGGTTTATTTTCAAACTAGTACAGTTATCATTTCTGCTCCTTCGGACTCAGTCAGATCCACTTACATCCACTTAGTTACATGTAACGTATGCCACTTCATCCGTCAGCTCTGAACTTGGCACAATAACTTGCCTGCTTGTACATTTAAATTGTGCTTGGCCTTCAATTTTGTAGTGCAAGTAGCCACTTGTTCCTTGCTGTGGCACACACATCTCTCATTTCTTCTTAGACTACAACAGCTCAGCAAAACAACGTAAAAAGGGCTGATTTCAAGCACTTCAGGCAATGAGTACCTTCTACAGAAGAGCACTAGAATAACACCACTGGACTAGAATAACGCCACTTCCACATTAGGGCTAACACAAAAAGCCTACTGTTGATGAATGATAGAAATGTAATTAGTAGGAGTTCACAGCATTGCTTAAATCACTATTATCTAGAAGAGCCCTCTATACCTGCAGTTGGGCTTTTGACGCGCTCTGAATTTGAGAATCGGCAGTAACCAAAGGAGGAGTGGCCCAGAGGAGCTCACAAGCATTGTATGAAATCAGAGGGATGTCATTAGTTGATAACACACCAGGCTTTGCTGCTGCTGCGAGCTCTGGCAGCCAGCAAAGTAGGTTTATGACCTGGAGCTTTGTAGCATGCTGGGAAGGGAGGAGGGGGCAAAGGGGGTTGTGCTCTAAAGGAGTGATGCAATTTCTGTTCATGCTTTACACGGCTGTTGAAGAGGTGTTGCTACACTGCCAGGCATCCCCAGTATAGGCTGGTGCCACAGCAGGTGTCAAACTCCTTCTGTGCCACCTGAGAAGAACACACATCTCTGAGCAGTATTGCTGTTCTCTGTATCTTTTCCAATCTCCTGTTTTTCTGTTTATTGTGATGATAGCTAGAGATGCTGACGATCTTTCCAACAGTATTAATTAAAGGTGATAATTATAAAATCTTCAGGAAAGTTCCTGAGGTGAAACTTGATGGTAACCCACATAGATTTTGCATCCAGAGTTAATGACAGGTAGGGGGGAAAAAAAGAAATCTCCAGTGTAAACAAAAGAATATTCTAGAAATTAGTGATGTAGCCAGACTCATTCTAGCATTTCATTAACCACACACCTTTGGTAACACAAATATAAATCATAACTCTAAGTTGCCATTAAAACTGAGGTAAATGCTAGATTTCTTTTATGTCTTCTTACAACGTCTGAACTGCCAATCACTCTGACATTGATTTTCTTTTTTTTTTTTCCCCAAAGCTAGGCTGGAATTTTACAGGCCTCTACTTGGTATAAAGAATGTTACTTTGGTTTTTATCTTTCTGGCACATCAGCCTAGTTCTTTTACTTTACTAATTAATCTGTTTCTACTTTACATCACAGCATATGTACATTAAAATAAACTCATAAGTGAAAGCAGAAATTTTGAGGGTTTAGTCCTTACAAAGCAGCCTACAGAATAAAAACTCATGTTCTCTAAGGAATACAAGTCTGGCAGTTCCAGCACTATTTTGAATATTTTATTTCTTTTTTCTTCAGGGAGTTTATTTTCTATTCTCTTGAGACCCAGCATACACTCCCCAAAAAAGTCTTCCCTATAACCCTCAAAAGTAGAATAAAAGAAATTACTCTATTTCTTTGAGGTTTTTAACAACCTTTGATCCTATTGGTTATGCAATGTTCACATTTTACTCTGGTGGGATATAAAGCATAAGAAATATTTCTGCACTCCATGTGCTTTCCCCTAAGAAAGGATTGAGCAGAATACAAAGGTGGAACAGCAGGAAAATGGGACAGCACCCACAGACCCTCCTCTGTTTGCCACCTGCATCAGATCACAAGGGAAAAAAGTTAGGCTTAGAGCAATGAGCAATACATGTCCTTTTTTGGTTAGACCTTGCTGCTTGGCTTTCCAAATGCCTTCTTAGGGATCTTGGGCAAAAGACAGTTATGTTCCAAAGAGATGATGGACCAAGAAAAGGGGCATCTTAGTGGAATAGGGAAGCCAACACAAAACACTACTGAATCAGAGAGAGGAAAGTGTATGCTTACGGAATTACTGAGTTTGAAAGCCTACTGACTCTCTCAGCATTTCTAAATCTCCAAGCTACAATGACAGTGTCTCTTTTTTTATATTTTATAATGTAGTGAATTTATACAAAATCTCCAGTTATCACAGCATTTGTAATAGCTCACGAAACAGAGCACTCATAGTGTTCTGGTCCTTCTTGTTCTGATGGATGGGTGGGCACTGCAGAGGAACAGTGCTGTCAGGAAGGCACAATGCGTCCTCCATGGATTTGACTGATCACACACCAAAATCCCAGGAGGGGATGTAAAGTTCTGCAGTTCAAAAAACCTGAAGGCAAAGCTGGTTTTAATTAAGCTGACATATTTTAGATGTTTATGCAAGATAACTTGAAACAGTTAGGGGATTTCAGAAAAAGGCCTGCACTTCCTTACTTATGGCAAATTTAATATGAATGATTTTCTTCGCACCCTGAAAGCTCAAACTGTTGATAGGAAAGGTAGTTTTCTGGGAAATTGCATGCAAAAGGATAATTATATGACATCTCACCCAATATGACCCTGAGATTCAGGAGCCATGAATCAGTTTAACACTGCCCTGTTCAGCATTGTTTTAAAGGTTCCTTCTGGTATGTCATATACGGAAAAATTGGCACCTGAACAAGCATCAAAGTCTCCCAAATCGGGGATTAGAGTGAGCACATCCTGAACAAACTAGACTTTGTTCTCAGTGTGACATCTTGCATTAATAGAAGATCATTTTCTCACAATCACTGCCATTCATCTGGAGTGCAATGGGGTCTGCATCGAACAGCTCCTCATTGAATTGCAGAAAACAGGGAAATAACTGCCGAGTTTTCCCGGTTACACTATTGATATTTAAGGGCCGTTCTCTGTGGGGACGCAACAGCTTAACTCCAAAGAGGCTGTGACCTATTTCTATGATTACTGCTACACTAATGAACAAATGGTTTCTAAAAGGATATAGTCACAACACAGAACTCTGGAGAAAGATGGACACCCCAATAACAGGGTGGGTTAGACAAAAAACTAAGTCAAGAAAATGTGTTGCTTTTTAAAATCTGTACTGAACAACAAAGTAGATGTTTGTGTACACAACAGCAAACAAATACTTTCGTATTGATCCTGTGTTTTAGCTCTGAATCCTCTTGGCTTTGAAGCTATTCTAGCAGCATCTTAGGTTTGGAGGAGATGAAAGGGTAAAGATCTGAAAACACATATTTCATGCCCTGCCCTAGCATGGCTGTAGAGAGCAATAAAAGAAGTCCATACGAATGTCAAATATCTCCTTTTCACGTGACAATGTCTTCAGTGCTGTATCTGTTTCACTAATGAAAGCTTAAATCATAGACAAAAATATCATTTTCATTGAGAATATGCCTTTTCATCCTATTTGGCACCAGGGATGGCAAGACTAAAAGGTCAACAAGATCACGGAGGCCTATGAATGAACTTAAAATAGCACTTGAGCTCATTCGGGCTCTGAGACCCCTGTTTTACATGAAACAAGCATCCAACTTGCTTTCTTCATGAAAGCACAGTTACATGATGCAATTCATCCTTAAGAAATCATGCCCAGTCTCTCATCACTTTGTATTGCATTTGAACAGTACTAGGTGTGACCCCAGTTCAGTCACCTATGTGAAAAGCCACTCTCTCTTGAGAGCACACACATGGAAAAACTCTTAGATTACTAAAAATTTGCAAGTTTAACGTGAGGGAGCAGAGGCCTCTGTGCTTCTAACCACGGGCTGGGCTAATCAGCTAACATATAAGACATTGATATGTGAAAGATTTGCTCAAAAAATAGAACTACCGGTTCTACCTCTATAAGTAACAGAGATCAGATCTTCTCCTTAACGATCATTCGCCGGGTGAATGCCACAAAAGTGCAACCAAGTCCAGCTGTGCCCTCCTTAGGGAGGGGAACTCTTCACAACACATGATCTTTAAGAAGCTCATTATATCCGTTTCTTTCCTTTCTTATAATTGCCAAGTAGATTTCCAAAGCAATTTACATCCACAAAAAAATTAAAGCAATAAACACTAACCATTTAAATATATGTTAAAAAAAGAATTTGACCTTTCTGATTTCAGCCCTGCAGAAGTGCGTCACCTAAGATTTGCACATGTGCATACTCTGTAGTTCACGGAAAAGTATCTCCAGGGGGTTATTAATCTCATGCCTTGCACAGCTATATCCACCACTACAGAGGAAAATCCCAGTTCCCCACATATCTCATTGACTTGACCAGATAGTCCATTGGCACTTTAAAAGCCTTTCCTGGGGAAAGCATTACTAGGACTGCTGTGTTCCCCAAGACACAGTTGAATCAGTACTTTCCAAAGAAAAAGTAGTTTGTGAAAATATAAAACCAGTTCCCCTCACTTAGGCCTTTCTTGACGCGGAACTAAATCAGCAAACCTCTACAAATAGTTTTTTCAAGTAAGACAATTTTTAAAAGGTATTATCAGTTCAGAGACAATTCCCTCTAGTCACACATTTCAACCACCAGCTCGTTTTTTCTGCATCCCAAAAAAAAAAAAAAAGCCTTGCTCAAAAAGCAGCAGCAACTTCTTTGCAAAGTGGCCTCCAACAATTCCCACCCTGTGGATCAATACACTTGCAGGTTATTTGGCACAGCTAACCAAAATGCCCCTTGGGTCATTTACAGGCTAAAAAGTTGGAGAGTTTGGAAGTGAGTCCTTAGCAACTTTCTCTTGATGATAATGGATTCATTTCAACGAAAACCAAAGAATATGGAACTTCTATGAGAATCAGTGGAGATGTGTAGATGGCAAACTCTGGAACAAGGTATCCAAAGAAGCTGTGGATTCTCTTCCAGATCTTTTGATGTGAACTGCACCAGGCCTTGAGCCACCTGCTACAGCTTTAGTTAGTCTGACTTTGAGCAGGAGATTGGACTTCAGACTGTCAGAGGTCCCTTTCAACATGTTTACATGATCCTATAAGGTCTTCCAAAATGGACTGATATTTTTTGATACACATTCTCCAAACTGAGTTTGTCATGGTGGAGGAAGCAGCAAACATTAAATATAAAAGTACTTGTTAAAGTTAACTGTTTTGCCTTCACCTCTATTTACACTTAAAATTTTTCGTTGCTGCGGGGTGGTGGTGGTTATATATAAAAAGGCCTTTCAATATATGAAAATTGGAAGCTTTAAATTTTTTTTTAACCCATAGAACTTCACAAATATGCAAGAAAATGTATTTCTTTGAGCTTTTCTGTTTGAGTGTAACATTTAACTCAAGGATAGAGAGCGTAAGTAAATATACATCTGAGGAATGTATGTATATGGTAAATTTTCTGAGACAGGTCTGTTTCATCTGCATTTGTACTATGAAGCCCTGACTTTTCTGGACCCTATAGGAGTTATTGTAACTCAAGAGTTAAATAACATTCCAAATGTTCCACCCCAGCCACACTGAAGTTGGCAGTTTTCAGCAAGGGTTGTGGAAGGCTTCAAGATTTCTGATTCGTAATAAGTCTATTCAGAGCTGTATATGATCTCACCTCTTCATGCTCTTTTTCTGCAGTCAAGATAAAGAGCACACATGTTCTTAACCTAGAATAAGTCAGTGAAGCTGAGCAGTTCAGGCTTCCTCCCCTGTTTTTTAAGTAACCAAAAATCAACAGCTCGACATTCTTGGGTACTCTTTTGGGCTCCCATGTTCTGGTGTGTTTTCTTGCTAAATGTCAGACAAGGGATAGACAACTACACATGAGCTATTTAAAAACACCCTTTAAATTCAATGGTGATAAATAAGTACTTTTAAGGAACAATTTACTAATTTTTTTTTCTTCCCATTTGTAGTGGGTTGACACTGGCTGGATGAAATGCATCAATCCTACAGATGTCTTTTCTGCAGTGACTATAAGGAACAGTCCAGACATGAGCTCAGGTTTAGGTGTCTACCTTTATGCTGATCCTTCCCAACACTTCTACTAGTCTTAAACCATGCATTACCCCTCCCAACAGATTTTTCTAATATAACAACGGTTTCTCACCTCAAAAATTTGATTAAATAAGACCTTCCCAAGATTGGCTGGGACAGAGAAGTTTTGGATGATTTTGCAGTACGCTGGCATACAAGAGTAAGACTTTCCATACTTACTGACACTTATTCCCATGCTGCCTGAACTTGCAATTGATTATACTTTCTAGAAATCATCTGCCACACAGAGGGAAAAGAAATAAGAACTTGAAATCATAAATGATTTGACAACACCAATGCCTCAATGTCATGAAACTGGAATCCCTTAAGCTTTTTTCTGACCTAGATTTCCTATTTCTGTTGTGAGTTACCAGACTGCAGACAACCTTTATGACCCTAGACTCAGAATCAAGGGATAATCCCTAAATGTTATGAAAAGACTGGTGCCTCTGGGTGTCCATCTTGACATATGGAAACAGGGACAGACTTTCATGAACCATAAAAACTGAGGTGTCTGAAATCATAGTTTTTTTCTGAAATCTTAGAGCATAGACAGCTTACCTTCTTGGCACATTTGCATGCCAAAATTTCCTCATTGTACCAAACAGAAAATGGTCGTGATTCTATTTTTGCCTCATTCATTCCCTTTTACATTTGTGTGCTGCACTAGAGCGGTGCAGTACAGCTAAGAAGATCGCTATAGCCAAAAAAAATACTCATGCTGCTTCCCTTGACCAAGCCCTTGCTCTCAAAACAGCACCACTCATTGTTGGTTCACTCAAAATCCATCCGTGGAGTTTGAAAAAAAGTTACAGCCACTTTCAGTGCAGCACACAAACAGAAATTACACAAACATTACCTGTATGTTCAAAATCCTGCAATAACAAAACTCTTTGTGACAGAGGAATTCTCCCCTTCCATACTCCATTTAACAGCCTGGTGCAATTAAAGATAAAAAAAAAAGACTATGTAGCAAGAAGAAAATAATTTCCACCTTTCTTAGTTCTGTCACAGTGCTGAGGTTTGTGCTATTCATCTCTGCCTCGAAGGTATCTCCGTCAGAGCAGAGGGATGCCTTTCCCTTGTCCTTTCTGGGCCCAGTCTCCCGAGACATGGACTTCAATAAAAGCTATTGATACTCAGCAGGAATGGACTTTTGTTAACAACTGGTGGCGAAATACAATCCTAAAACTAGTAACTTTGCTGCCAGCTAAGTGAAGGCATTAGCAGACTGATTCAATAAATCCAGGGGAGCTGCATTTAAAGTGCCAGTCTGCTGGGACCTCCTACCTTCCCCCAAAACCCCACATTTGATCCTAATTACCCTTCTTAGCTGCTTCTCAGATTCCTTCCTCCAGTCATTTGTAAGGTAAATTTAGCAGTGAAAAAGCTACATTTTACTCCTCACATTTCATCTGCTGTTCCCAGCAATTTCATGGATGTACTGGTTTTGCTGTCACTGAAGTCTCCAGCAACTCCTTCAAATTCAAGGTTTTGGCTTAGTCTCCATGCCCCTTGGCCCGTTTATGACTTTCAACAGTTCCCATTCAACACATCATCTCAATTCACACCATCTACTCTCCTCCTGCTATTCAGTGCCAGAGTCTTGTCTAATGATTCTTGGTACGCTTCTCTATAAAGCACCATGACTTCTCCACCGCTTCCTCCCGTTCCTTCCCTACCCCCATTAAGTCTGGGATGAATGCTATCTGTTTTATTTATTTGGTTTCCTGTGGGAGTACATTATAAGGCTGTTCTGTTCTGTGCAAGTGGGATGTAGGAAGTGAGGGTCTCTGCCTGCCTGTTCCCAGCTGCACATGCTGGGGGTGGAAGTCACTAGTGGGAATGGGAAACTGTTCCTTCCCCAAAAGCAGTGGGCTATGCTAACCTGGGAAAAACCTTCGAAGCCATAGGACATGCAAAAGTAAGGCACATGGGAAGGAAGGAGGAAGCCAGGTGAGCAACCTAGAGCAGCAAGGAACTCTGTGGAAGCTATTCAAACCAGAAAGCCACCAAAATGAAAAATACTGACCCTTAAAGAGTGAGCAGGATTTGTTTTCTTGTCATAGAATCCCAGAACAGCTTGGGTTGGAAGGCACTTTAAAGATCATCTAGTTCCAACCCACTGCGAAGAGCAGGGACACCTTCCACTAGACCAGGTGGTCTCAGCTCCATCCAACCCGGCCTTAAACACTTCCAGGGATGGGGCATCCACAACTTCTCATGGCAACTTGTTCCAGTGCCTCACCACCCTCACACACTTCTTAGAACAGACTAGATTATGTCCTTCTATTTAATCTGTTCCTATCCACAAGTCTGTGTTAACAGAGGTAACTGAGCCCTGGTCACTTCTAACATCCCTCAGTCAGTATTTGGGAAACTTGCTCCATGTTCTTACTTCCCTGGGTCCATCACACGGAGGCTGTATCCAAACACTGCCCTATTTCTCTCTGAAAGATTAATTCTATCCATGGAGACCCTCTTACACAAATTTCAGTGAACGCTACTCTCTCTCCTTGACTCCAAGCCAATTAAGATCCTCTTCTGCCATGTAAAAATTAAAATGTCACATATGTGATAATGTACACGTACCCATCTCGATCCTTCTCTAACGATACATCCTGCACCTTTCTCATTAAATGACCAGAATGTGGAGTTTTGCCCTCAGTGGCAGCAAACTTCTGCAGCTGCCTGTAGAAAAGGAGAAATTCTTGCAAATCTAGCATGATAAATAAGTCACTTAGCTTTCTCTGCATGAATGGATTCATTATGTGCAGATTTTCAGCGCACTTCTACAAGATTTTATGGACGAAAAAGTCACATCATTATTGTGTTATCTGACCAGAAATGAAGCATGGACTGATGCCATCAAGGAAATTAATTAATTAATTAAAAGCTTCCTGTGTTTTTGAGTTAGAACCTCAGGTGTATCTAAAAGATACATGCAAAATGAGCAGGAATATACCTGGAGATTCTAAATGATTCCCGTGATGAATAAAATTCATCAGAAAATAAAACTGAATTTTTCATCACACTGCTGTCTCTATCATATACTTTAATCTGCTTTGGCAATTTTACTACAAGATCCAGAAAATCACTTTAAACTGTACCCTAACAGATCTTCTCCAAGACAAAGGGGAAAAAAAAGCCAGAGCAAACTATTTCATTATAGCAAACAAGGAAACTAAGCATCCATGGCAGTTTTCTGATTTATGTCTCAGATTAAAAAAGTGACTCATGTGAGTACTTACATTGGCAACTACAGAAAAAAAGCTAATTATAAATTGTATCTCAATACTTTTTTTGAGTTTTATGACAAAGAGCTCCTTATTTTCAAATCTTATTGCAGCAGAGTACAAAAGTTTTCTTTCAGATACTACTGACATCCGTGCAAGTTAGACAAAACAGTAGCTCAGAGGCATACCCATGTACTAGAAAGGAATCAGACCACCACCACAACCATGAGTTTTCTAATTCTTCAACAACAAACATGTTCTATATAGAAAGACATGATCTGGGGCAAAAAATACCTCAAACACTGCAAAAGTGGTGCTGGGGCAAGGTAGCTAATGAAAAAAAGTGCTTTACGGCCTATAAGACTAGTTAATCAGTGACCTTTTTGTTAGGAGAGTCATACTTCACGGAATGCAGCAATATGTTCTCCCCACTGTCACAGCACAGTGGGAGCCAGGACAACTGGGAGTCCCCCATCAGGGCAGGGCTACCTTCTTCAAACTTTCCTTGATTAGTCTATGATGCTATTTCCTGTTGAAATACACCATTTCCAAGGGAGAGTGAGTAGGAAATACTTTTTCTGCTACCAATAGACTGAACCTGGCAAAACTGAAAACTCCAGTCAACAAAGGGTGTACACAAATTTTAATTTATTTTTTTTTTTAATAAAGCATTAATAAGAGTATAATGCCATATTATCACAATGGTACAGAGTTAACTTGTGTGCATCCTGTACTTGATGCTTAGGTGCCTCAGGAAAAGACAAAGAACATAAATAGAAAAATACTCCATTACGGGTATCCACCTCTGGCTTGCAGTAGAGAATTTTGGTTTGCAATTCTTCTATTTCTTTGCTTATTTTGGCATGTGATTCATGGTAGGACTCAAAACACAAGCATGGTGATACTGCAGAACGGAGTAAGGAAAGGTGCTCAGTGGACAGCCTTCAACTGCAGCACAGGACAGAGAGCCAGCAGATTTATCCCCAAATCCATGAACACTGTACATGGCAAATTAGCCCTACCTACTCCCTGGCCACCCTGGTGTTGTACAAGGTTTGTAGGACCTGTTCACTCTGGTGATTACCTCCCAGTTGCATGCAACAGGTACACTGCCCATCTACCAAGTACTCAGTTCACCCAGGCTCAATCTAGGAAAGCACCAAAACAGTAATTCTGCTGAAGGCAATAGATCCAGTAACAATGCTTAAAATTAAGAGGATGCCTAAAGGGCTTTTGGATTCCTTCCTATTAGAGCTTCCTATCATCAGCTAAAAAAAAAAACCCTCAAAGAACTGCTAAATCAAAGCATACAGAATTCTACTACACAGTATTTTGTTTCCATAACACACACCATGGCTGAAAAAGATACTAATTATGGCACTAGTGCAGCTGTATTAATTACAGCTGCATTAATTAGAGCAAATTTCTGTAATTTAACTAGGTTGGCACTTTAAAGTGCTTGCTCTATTATCATACATTTCAGACCTTTGTCCATTGTTTTCTCAACATGGTGAACTATTAAGTTAGTGCTGTGGGGCTTACACAGGTACCCATTCCAAGGAGGTGATGTTTCATAAATGTTGTGTCTTCAGCTGCCCTTGAGTTATCAATGGAGCTAATAAAACTGGATAGAGGGCAGAGCTCAACCTGTTCCATTCTGCTGCAGCCCTCAAATCCCAGGATTTTGTCTCTCCTTTTGGGCCTGCCCCGACAAATGTCAGTCTACAACATTCTGAATTGCTAAAAAATCCTTTGAACTCAAAGTGATAATTTCAACAGCCATAAAAATCCCAGAACTTCCCTTTACAAGTTACATGAAACAGGGTAGGAGAAGGAAAACCTCTGGGTGAAGATTTCTCAAATCCTCAGGATTTGCCAAGCTTTGAATTAGCCAATGCTCTTATTAAAAAAAAAATCAACACTGCAAGACATTTCCTACACAATAATGGGGTAAAGGGAGCAGGAGCCAGACCACAGCACTTAGCTCCTTATGTGTGGTCAGCATCTTTTCAAGACTTTTATGTTCCAAAACATTTGCCAGATGATCCCAAGCAAGCAGCTCCTCTGAGCAACTGGCGACTTTGGTATATACTTGAAGCATTTAAGGTCTAGTAACACTATATATTAATAAGGAGCTGCATATAATATCTTCATAAATATAATTAAAATTTTAAAACCTCTGAATACATAAACAGAAATGAGTAACAACATATGCATTCATACTATTTCATTAGAATCAGTGTTGTACATAGCTGTATATTCTCAGATTAATTTTTACCTAGACTACAATGACTCAAAAATACGGAAAACTGAAGACACTCACTTTCAAATGGCACATAGCCATTTCCTAATCTAACCAGATTTTGGAAAGTTGTGTTGACTAATTAAATCACTGTCTACAGGAACATACATTAACAGGAAACCCTGTGCATGAGCATTTGTGTCCATATGTGATACCTGAATTCATTGAACAGGTCTCTGCTAAAATGCATTTATACAACAAGAGAAAGCTGAACAAAAATACAATCCCAGGCTTGACTGAAGCAGCAGTGAAGAGGCTAAAGCTGTAGAAATAGAATTACAGCACAGAAAATTATTTTACCTCCAGGTAAGCAAATTGTCAGGCCCGGAAAAACTGACTAATAAATATTGTTACTGATAACACTAGACCAACTTTGCTTAACAAAATAATTACATAAATGTAAAGAAAAGTACGTGGTCTCAAGATACCTATTGGCCTGAGAAAAAATGTTGGTTGTAGTGAAGTTTGAGACATAAATGGCCTACATGTGGCACACAGACTACATGCACATTGATTAACCTCCTATAAAAAAAATCCAAAAATGCATTTCCTGCATGTCAGCCAAACTGCACATCACAGGACATTGAGAACAGCATCAGGGATCCAAACAATCATTTACTTGCATCTCAATAGGCATTAGATACCCTACTCCTTTACATTATAAACCACTTATAACAATGTACATTAACCAGCGGACAACTTAATAACACAGACATCTGTCTGCTGTAGCCCTGATTGTCAACCTTAAGTACAGCACTTAATATACCACAGATGATGTGCTGTCTGAGCCACCAAGAGCAGCTGTTAACCACTGCCATGGCAATGAAGCAGCAGATATAGATAACCACCTGCTGGTCTGCTCCAGCTTAAACACAGGTAAAATTGTCATTATCCCCTGATCAGTGACCCTGAGATATTATTCACTTGTGCTGCCTGGTAGCTTAACACTGATTTAGATTTGAGCAGCATTATACTTAAGAGAAGATAAGGATAGAACTCCCTATGCCACTAGATATAGGTAAAAACTAATCACTAGCTTATACTATTGTAACCCACATAAGTTACGTGACCAGGCTCCCTACCAAAATCCACTTCTGGCATCTTCCGAATTGGCAGCACAAGCCACTTGCTTCTTCTCTGCTGTAAATCACTACCAAAAAGCCTTCAGGTCACTCTAGCTTGTCCAAAACCACACAAAACTTCAACTATTATAACATTCTTCCCCTAGAGAAGCTTAAATGTAGAACAGCCATTACTTAAAGCAGTAATGGGGAAAAATTTAATTGACCAGAATCTGTTCAGGGAAAAAGTTTGTGCAAAGAACTATGATTAATGCTCTTCAATCATAATATAAATTGGAGGCCCACAACTCCAGAAGCAAAAATAACCCACGTTAGCTGTTTGTAAAGGAGAGCTGGCTAGGTGATTTATCTTCTATGATCAAAACAATACACTGACTTTTTGCTTTATTATAATCATTAAGTTTCCCTCATTCAACATTCTGAACTGCCTAGTGCTAATTCTGCCCTTCCCCATACATGTTAGTTCAGTGGCCACCTTCTTTTTTCTTACTCTTACCTTGTGTTGCTATTTCTCCTGGAGTCTTGACACTGAAGGCTGTGACACCCATGGTCCACATCAAACCTTTAGCTCCAAAACACTTGGTTTGTCTCTGGCTATCTTTCTCTTTCCCATATGGATAGCAATCTCTACTGGTTACTCAAACTGAAATTTCAGCCCAGAACTGATGAAAAGAATGAAATGGGTTTCAAAATCCTTAGCTGGGAAATAGGAACAACCATAGTGTTAAATTTCACCTGCATTCCTCTATGGAAAAGGCACTCAGATGGTATTATGGTGGTGACATTTTCTACATCATAAAGGAACAAATCTTTGCAAAACAAACATGGAGATTCAAGTGGGAGGGACAGTTTCACCTAGTGGCACCACGAATGCCTGCTGCACTTCCAAAATACACCTAAGCTGTACACACAGGCCTACAGAGACTAAACCCCAAAGGACAGACTGAGAATTGCTGCTCATGAGCCGTCTCCAACTGATCCAAACCGCCCCTAATAAAATGAGAGCAAACACGAGGAAAAGATGAGGCTGACTCCAGTCAGGAGAGGGGTGAGGTCAGGTTGCTGCAGGTAAGGAGGGACTGCTTAAGGACGTTTCAAGAAGCCAGAAAGAGGCATCTGTCAGATAACTGGGTGGTCTGAGTAATAATCATAGCACTTGGATTCTTGCTGGGGGAAAAAAAAAAAAAAAAAAATCTGATCGACTGGAATTTAATTGCAACACAAGACCAGTCAGGTTTTCCATCTCATATCCAGATCTCATAGACTAACTATGGACACATTTTCATTTATTTATCTGTGTTGCTGACACTTGTTGATTGATACAGGAAAAAAAAAGAACTGAATAAATATTAGCACATGCTGTCTCTTCCCTGCAAAAATGAGAAGAATCCAGCCCACTCCTGCTTCCTCAGAAACCCAGCAGCCACAGCACACAGTTATGGGTCAGTACAATGGAGCCTGCAAAAACTCTTTATAACCCTGTCACCGATGACTCTCCCGAGAAATTTAATCTCAAATTCTGAAGAACAGACAACCAGAGACAGTCAACTAACAAACCAATAATTTCCTATCATCATCAGTGAAGCTAGTGCCTTGCATCCCAGATATTTACTACCACATCAGAAAAGGAAAAACTAGCAGATTTGGATTTTTTTTTAGTTGTTTTATTTTACTTCTGTAAATAGCACTAATTAAATGAAAATAGAAGAAAAGTTTTAAAGGACAGTGTTCTCCTTTTTTGTCTTCAGTATAAATGCCGGCAATTCATTAAAGAACATGTGCAGGGAACCAGAGCCAAACCATTCCTACAATGGGAGTAAGTGAACAGGAGCTAAGGCCTAGTAATTATATAGGACAAGGAACCCTTTCACCTTTCCATTTTATGGCCCATTATATGACTTTGGCATTACATGGGATACTGCTAAGAGGAAGAGAAGTGGTTATAACTACTGCATCAACCCAAGTAATATACACAATACTCAAGCTCTGATTTTCTCTCTGCTTATTATCCTCTGGTGACTAAATCTCTCCTGTTCTGAATTCCCCTCAGGGGGTTTGCATGAAGCTGTATACAGAAAAATCAAGCCACTACATACTGCACAGACTTCCAAGCAATACTAAAAGGTCACTTTATGAACTGTAACTTAAGCTGAAAAAATGGATAGGACACGCTAAAACTGTCTAGTGACAGAAGTAGTCCTGCCCTGCAGCACAGGTAGCATCAAAGCCTTCTTCCCCCAGTGGCTGGCCAAAACTCTCCTAAAAAGAGTACTATGGGCTACCTCTGTTGGGTGAAAGTATTACAGACTTGTTAACCTTTTCATTCATGCCTTCATGTGTCAACATCGAATTCTAGATTATAGCAGGCAAGACAAGCCAGTTCACATTGCCTCACCAGCAGGTAACCAAACCAACTCACTGCACGTGAGGTGACGGTAATTTTAATTTTTTTTTTTTTTTTTTTTTACATTTTACTATTTAGTTTAGCTATACCATTTACCTCGGTAAATAAGCTATGAAACATCTCAATTTTTAAAGATTTCAGTGCCATGAAGAAAGGCAAGAAAGATACTGAAAACAGGATTCTTCTCAGAAAGCACCAAACAAAGCAAAGAACTCCTCAGATAGGTCAGAGACTAAATATATGGTACTCTCCTCACCCAGATGTTACTGGGACGTTTTTTTTTTCTCTCCAGAGACTACCCACAATTGTCACAGCAAAAGCATCGCCACTGAACATATTGAGGACACGATTTTATATTGCTACATGCCTAAATAAGACCCCAAAAAGTTAGTCCTAAGCAGTGTAACACCATAACAGATGGGACTGAATAAAACAAATACAGCCAGAGATGCATAACTGAAAAACTATATCTAAGTAATAAATATCAGAGAAGACAACCCTTTGGTGGTTCAGACATAGCTTTCAACCACGTTTCACTAGAGGACATCAAGCTTATTGTCCAAGCTGCTGTTTCACACTACACTGAATGTCTGACAATTCCATTGTTAAAAAATTGCACACTGGAAAAACACAGAGCTGTAACACTAACTGTTATTAAAAGTTGTTATTATTATTGAAGGCATGATGTTGATTTTCATGGATGAAATTTTTATTTTGTTTGTCCCACATTTTGGAGGTTTGTTAGTTGTAGCCAAGCTCAAATCAGGAGCCAAGATGACACCAAGGATCCATGCATGCTCTGTTATGCATATTACAAGAGCAGCTGAGAATAAAGTGATGTAGTTGATGATGTTCCTGCTCATTGCAGGTGGGTTGGACCAGATGGTGCCTTTTAAGGTCCCTTCTGACCCAAAATATCCTATGAAAATGCAAGCTCATATGTTGTTAATTTGTTATTTAGATGGGGATTAAGTACACTAATTCATAACATCCCAAAACTTTATGACCTGCACAAATTAACATATCCTGAATTAAGCTGTCAAAATTCAAATGAAAAGTCTCTTTGAGATATAAGACTACAAACTTTGGGAAGTTATCTTTTCTTGTCCCTTGCAGGTACTAATAGTTTTAGGAAAACTCAAATACATGCTGAAAGATTGTTTCTCTGCAAGAACATGACCTTTGAATACAGAGTAAAATTTCCAAAACAGAAAAGACATTAAGTTGCCTGACTCATAGTGAAAGTCAACAGGAACTCAGTGCCAGATTGTCATTTATGTTTTATTCTAATGAAAAGCAAGAGCTCAATTATAGGCCATCATGGAGCATCCTCAACATTCAAACCGACTTTAATGAGGGGAGGAGGAGAACAGCGTGGTTGGGCTTTTGAGTTAAAACTGCCACCCCCAAAACAAAAAAAAAAAAAGCAGCGAAGTGTTGTGTACAATGCAAACTAATTAATTTCATGGGAAATTTAATTACTGTGACCCCAATCAGTAACAACTGTCACCTGATCAGAGGGACTCTGCCCTCCCCAAATCGATTGTGCCCATGAGCACTAAATTGAATTCTAGCGGCTGCAGTGTGCAAGTGACCTCCCACTCATTAGTAATTGTGCTATACCCAAGTGTCTGCAGGTAAGTACTGCTGTGAGAGCACCAAAGTCCTATACTCACAGGAAAAAACATATTCCTGAACTTGGTTTTCAATACCCACTGCCTCTCCCTGCAAGCAAGAAAGCAAAAGTGGTCAACATCAGACCTTTGTCACTCTTTTTTCTTTTTTCTGACATGCTATGAGCAAACCACAAAGCCTAAGTTCTTGCACTAACACAGAGCTGGCAGCACCAGCTCTCAACTCCAGTCAATAGGCAGGCAGGCAGCTCTAAAGTCCCCGCACCAACCAATTTGAGATGCATGAGCTCCTGGCAGCAAAATAATTATTTCCTCAGAGGTTCTTATTGTCTCCAGCACGCCATGAATTCTGTTCAAGTTCAATGTCAATTTATCACTCTACATTACTAGCAGCAGCTGACATCATGGGTGCAATTGTTAAAGAAAAGGGAAATTATTTCTGCCCTCGTACATTTCGTTTCCCTTCCCCCCAATAAGTGCAGCGAAGGGAAAAAGCTTTGAGCAATCTGAAATCGCAGAATGACTCTTTCTATAAAAGTATTGCACTTGTCCAGCAAACCTCTCTATCTACCACTACTGAATAATATCAGGTACCAGAGAGACCTGAAAGGGAATAGAGAGAGGAAATATGACCTGCAAAAAGGCAGTATTTTTAGAGTACAATGTAGTTCTTTTTCCTCTAATATGCAGCACATTCTTTGGTGCTGAGTGTCCGGCCCCTCTCTAGCAAAGCACGGCAGTGTGTGCTACTTACTAATCACAGTCTGGCACAAAATAAAGTGCTCTGCTGAGGGAAGACCAAAGTGCCAGCACCTCACAGGATGGAGCCCACCTGCCTTTATGTCACGACCCTGATACACTGCATGATACATGATTTTGCCTGGAAAATATATATATATATATTTTTTTTTTTTAATTAAGTGGAGTAGTAGTTGGCTTAAAGTTAACAAGATCTTCACAAAAAACCAAGGGACTTCTTACACAGGATGTTTCAACCTGTGTCAGTACAAAAGTATTTTACCTTCGTGTACCATCAATATTCAACTCCAAAAAGCAACTCAAAAAGCCATTTCAACAGAAAACTACAACACTGAAAGACAGGACTCCTTTAAAATAATAATTCAGAAAGTCAGTATTACTGTATTTTTCTCCAAAGGAATCAAGAAACTTTTCAGATGTTCAGATGAAATTAGTGTCAAATCAGTGCTTTTTCATAGAGTCCAAAAATTCTGTACCTGCCCTTGAAATCTTGTAACCTGATTGACAGTATGGAATCCTTGCCAAATAGAGTAAGCATTCCCTGGCAACACATGAGATGGAGGGGAGTTAAAAATGACAAGACTGAATTTGAATCACCACTAAAACAAAAACCAGCAACATCTATTTAATTCAGTGTGCTGAAACCTGCAGTGTGAATGGCATAATCCCACTGGCGAGCACCTGCAGCCCAGCTCTTCTCCCTGGTGCCCACTGGCAGGACAAGAGATGGTGGGCACCTACTGAAACATCTTAAGACAACTTTACTTCAGGAGAAGTCAAACACTGGAATAGGTTGCCCACAGAGGTTTTGGAGACCTGACAGTACAACAGGCTTACGTAGCTACTCACAGTATTATTAAAATTTGATCAAAGGATAAAAAGTTCTCGTTATCTTTCAATACCAGATATTGTCACAAGCAGCACAGAAATTCTCTTCTGCTAGGAAATTAATCTCCATAGCTTCAGAAACTTCAAAGATGCTTCATTATTGATTGCCTAAACTAACTTTCCATGTCTTGAAGGCATTTTTTCTTTCTTTCATGTTCACTCTGGCTAGATTCTTAAGCAGCAGCTCTGCCTGAACACAAGGTTTTGATATCCTAACAGATGTCCACCCTGACTCTGTATTTTAACATTACAAGCTAAACCACTAAATCCGTAAGTACTTAAATGCTTGTCACTTTGAATCCTGCATGACTCATCCTTCAAGGCAGCCTATGACAGTCCAAAATGCCAAAGTACTCCTCTGCCATACTGAAATTCCCTCCTTTGCTGCATGTATTCCAGTTTCTGATCCTGAGACTGGGTTGAAAAGGCAGCAGCCACCACAAAGCTGTAGCACAGTACCCAACGTGTTCCTGAGCAAATCCTTCTGCTTACTGACAGGGTAGGGAATTTGCAGGACATGCCTGTATTATCAGAAGCTCTACTCCAGTAGAAAGGGGAAGAAAACTCAGTATTTACAGGTCACTCATTCTGGCAACTGAGATATCATGTAACCCTAGCATGGCAAGTTCCCTCCCCATGTAAGTGATTGCAATTAATCATTTTGATTCCCAATAACAAACTGCAAACCCAAAATGTCCTCACTAACAATCCTGCTATGCTGCTAAGGTTCACTGGCACAGTGGGAACTTACTCATCTGCCACCTAGGCTAATGAAGTCAGTAAAATTGTTGTCATTCTCTCGGTGAATCACCATTGCAAAGAGAAAACGCTCTCCACCATGAGATTTCAAGTTAGATGGAAGCACAGCAGCAATGAGATCCAGAAAAATCATGTCCTCTTCCAGACCTGGACAACAGTACTGCCATGCCAATGTAGCCTTCTGCCCACATCTGGAAAACATAACTCCTCCTATACTCTTACCTTTGTCCTGGGCCCAGTCTCTATCTCCTCCTTCCTGTTGTTGGATCTCTCTCCTTTCCCACACCCACCCATATTATCTAATTTTCATACAAATCTCCCCAACAAATTACCACTCCACAATCTGTCTCAGACTTGCTCTCATCCTCCAAAAAACAGTTTCTTCCAGTCTTCTACATCACGTCCTCTCTACATGTGAGGGAGGCAGGGAAATACATCACCCCAGGGCAGAAACGAGCACCATACCAAGGGGGACAAGTGCCAGGCCCCCACCACAGGCAGAGACATCAACTAACACACCTTCAGAGTCATTCCAATGTACCTTCAGCCTCGTGGAAGCTCTGCCTGCTAAAAAAACACCCTTCCCATTTTTTTCCTTTTCACACTCTGTGCTAGTTAGAGCAAACAGAGCTTGAGTTGAAGGAGTGGAGCAGAGTTCAAACAGTATGGGCATCCACTGGAAGAGTGTGATGGGGAGCTAAAGGACAGCCTTAAGGTCTGCAATTCTTGGATACACCTGGTAGCAACATAAAGGAGATTTACCTGCATTTCTAAAAGTAACTGGATAATCCCTTATTATGAAGGGTAATGAGTAACTTACTATGAGTACTGTGCATTCATCAAAACCAGACACGTAGGATTTTCCATTGCTATAGAAAAGCAAATTCATCCCTTCATTGTTTTTCTTTTCAGTACTTACATAATTAGCCATTAGTACTACAGCTTATTAAAAACAAGCAGTAAAATGAAATACAGACAAAACCAAAATTCATATATGCTGTTGTAGTACTTATTCTTGAAGTAGTTAGTAATGCCCCTTCTCAGTTTGCATAAAGAAGCTGCGAAATATCCCATTTCCCACCAAATCAAGGCTTTTTCTGTATCTCTTTAGTTTAGTCATAGTCAAGCCTAAAAATTTGCAAAGAGATAACCATATAACAAAGGAAATTTATGTCACATATAAGTTAATTTGTAGTTGCATGTTATGGAAGAATTTTATCCTGCAGAGGAAAATAAAATTACAAACACATAAGCATTCTGAATCAGCAAGACCTTATGAAAGAAAAGCAAAGACAAGCCAAGTATTTAGACTGAAAACTAGCTGCTTCCTGAAGAATAAAAATTGTACTTCTGCTACATTAAAACAAAAATAATAAATTGATGACTTTAAAAAGTTTATTTGAAGACTTGAGGCTTGACCTAAGGGCTGTTCTTACTGTTCGTAAAGCCAGGGCAATGCAAAGGTACAAAGGCGACTCCACTGCAGAGAAAAGAAGCTAAATTGGATCTCCACTGAATACTGACTTTTGTCTCTGTTATATATACACACACTGCATTTCTCCAGCTTTTTTCATCCAAATAACCCTAAAAAAGACAAGAAAAAAAATATAGGATATACAATAAATTCCCATAACTGCAAGAGTAAAGATGTATAAACCCGTAACCCTGCAAAATCTATTGTTTCTCCTTCTCACCACAGTCTTTGACAGAAGTTTGATGTGCATTTGAAACATGCATCGATGCAACATCTTGGTAGTAAAGCCAAGCCAAAGGAAACACTATGGGAACACACACTTAATACACCATTTTCACTTCCAGATTAAAAATAATGCCAGAGGTTCACAAGCAACTTTTATCAATGTAAAATCAGCTTTGCACTGTGGCTCATGCAACACTTTAGTGTGCATTTAGGGAGAAAAAATCCAATTATTTCCACCAGATATTCCCTAAAAACACAGTTTAAGACAGTTCTGAGATTAAAGAAGCTGAAGTCTTTTCATATGCTACTGACAGGTGGTGTTTTGGTTTTGGTTTTTTTTTAATATGCAGGAAAACCCTCCAGCCAGCAAGGCATCCATGCAGCTGGAAAGGCAAGCATTCTTCTAAACTGGATTATGTGACAGCTGGTTACACCTATTTCTAACACTTGCCTCTGAGATAAAATGCAAATGCAAAATCTCCTGATTACTTATGATCATTAAAGAAACCATACAATTTTGGGCTTCAGTAGTCTATTGGCTTGGAATCCTGGCCAAAATCCAGCATCAGTAAGTACACTGAGATGCATCCTCTTACCCTTAAGTTGCATTCAGCAATATTAACTTGTTTTCATCTTCCTTTCTACATTTATAGAGAAAATGATGTAAATGTGTGTGTGAGCACTCTGGAGAGAATTTTAGTGAAGTTCTACACAAGTATGGAGAGACTCTCCTTCAGAAACCTTCCCATCAAATCCACAAATTACAAACAATAAAATCTCAAGTAAACCCACTTCATATCAATGATTAAAAATATAATCAGTCCTTAACACAACAAAGGAAAACCAGCTGGGAGACAGCTGCAGCTGCTGCTGGTGGCCTCCAAACACTCCCAAATAGACAGGGATTATATTTATCACCAGGATAAATGAAAAAATTATTTCTTGTTCTCACCTGCAGAATTGGAAGCTACATCCTTCAAAAATAGTATAATTTAGAATATCTCTGTGTGCATTTTAAATGCACTGAAATTATGGGAAATCTGCAAGAGACTGATTGTTCTTTGCTTTTTATTTAAAAATGATTATTATTATTCTTAAAACATCTTGGTTTTGGTAAAGCAAAGAGACATGTGTATAAGTATGAGAGTAACAAGATATGACAAACTCATTAATTGAAAGGAGAGAAGCATGAAGGTAAGCACAAAGATAACAAGGTGGTTAAGAAGCATGACAGAAAGGACCAGAGAACCTAGGGAGAGGTAGAAAGCCAGGCACAAAGACGGACAAAAAAAACCCCACACAGAAGCAGGTCAAGACCAGGAGTTCACAAGACAACCAAAAGGTACAACACTTGAAAGAAAATCAGAGATGGAACATGATGCCCCACATAACATTCACCCTTACTGCTGAGCAGGGAGGAACCCCAGGGAAGGCTCTCCTCGCTGACCAGAGACAATCTTCTCTCGCAGCAGGTGGGGCTTTCTCTGACAAAGTAAGAGCCTAAGTGACTGACCCACTCCTATTTATTAGCACCCTGACAAAGGGACATCCAGCACCTGCAACGAGTCCTGGCTGGACCCTGAGCACAGAATCACTTCTTCCTCTGCTGCAATCACCACGGAAAGCACAAATCACACTGTACCTGATCCCAACCCCACTAAAGCCAAGGAAAAGGCTGTTGCTTCAAATTACAATGAATAAAATCTGAAAAGCACAAGAAACACAAGGTACTGACTCAGACCCTACCCTGGGCTACTATCCAGGTGATGGGACCTGAGCTCCTTCACAGCTGCCTGCCTCACAGCACTGGTTGTGCTGCCTCCGCAAGTCTCTTCAGGCGCTCCTGAAACTGAGAGCACTTCAAACTCTTACCTTGCACAAAAACTAAGACATAAATATTTTAAATTCATTCTGCTTTAAAAGAGAACTGCAGGGCATTTTATAATTAGCTACAAACACAGGGAGCCAATGCTGCTGTATATCTAGACATTTTTATGAAATGGCTATAACAGCTAACTATTTGGAAAAGGTATCAGTGAGAATAAATCACTGTTTCCCATTGGTGCAGGCTGATTTCCTGATGCCCCAGGATTTAGAGCAGCCTGAAGACCTGCATTAGCTGCAGACCAAGCAACCTCAATGCCTAGCAGCTTTAATGCCAATAAAAAGCATTCTACATCACTTCAGCCACAGCAAAGCATGGCTTTGGAGAATTCATGGACAAATAAGCTGTGGAATGATACTGGATAGGCAGAGAAACATCCAGCTGATAAAGGTTTCTAGCAATACTGTATTTATTACTGGCAACTACTGCAATATGGCAAGTGCTTCCTGAACATGTGGTCCTTGCTTACAAAGCTCAAATTCTATCTTCTCTGGTACAAAACACATAACTGAGCATAAAATCAAACATAGGAAGAAACAACAAGAGGAAGAAAATTGTTCTTTCAGATCACAGGTTTTGATGTGGTCATCTACTGCATTTTAAAAGCATAAAATAGAGTAAATCACTTCTACCAAAAAAAAATCCACAAAGATATACTTTGGGGTCTATAATATTTCTTAGAAGTATTATTTGATTTTTATTCCTCTGTCAGCATGCATATCACTTCAACAGCCTCCCTCCTATTTCCCTTCTCTCTGGAAGAGAACACTTCCTGCCTTGCCCTAGAAAGTATGAAACCTTTGGAACAGAAAAGCTCATTTTCCCACTTCATCAGATGCTGCTCCTGTTCAAACTCATCTCAAGAAATACTGCCTGTGTTAGTGGTCTGCACACTCTCTTATTTTCCCATGCCAAGAAGTCAGCTACTAATGCCAGAGACAGAATTTCTTCCTGCTTCTGTCCAGTTCACATGAAAGTCAGCTGTGGTTGTTGTATAAAATCACGTAGAAAAGCAGAAAAAAAAAAGGGTGATGCCAACTTCAGTAAAAAGAATCTCTGTTCTCCTACGTAGTCCTTCGAGATTTAAAAAGGAAAAAAAAAAAGAAAAGAAGAAGAAAAAAGCAGCTGTAGCAACATTATTTTAAATTGAAAGCACAAATCAGATTCAGAATCCAATCTAGCCCGTAGCCCATCTGTGTCTAACATCAGAGGCTCTGGCCACTCTGTTATTTTACTGCTTTCGCTAGGGATGCTGCCCACAGCACTTTCACAAGTGCCCACCCACTGGTTTGCTCTACCAGTACCAGTGCAGGCCTGCTCACATCCCTGCATCAACCCTTGGCTCCCACTACACACACCAGCACTGACAGCTCTCCTGAGCAGTGCTGGAGGTGTGATTTTATTTGCAGGAATTGGACCTCAGACACCAGCACTGAAGCCTGGCACATGACTCCCACACTTTGACCCACATGTTGATTCACAAGAGTCAAAACCAAAGGACAGAAAAAGCAGGGGCGTAGTTCAAAGCCACACCTGGTTGCCACTTGGAGAGATCAGCCTGGAGAAGGCACTCTAAAACATGTGCACAGAGTGCAGATGGAGGCAGCAGCCAGTTTCATCTTGCAAAACCTCCTCTGGGGAATGCTGATCCCCAAAATGATACAATGGATTATTTAGTCTTGCTGTGCGATCTTTACCCAAAATTTGTATGCAGGCACACAAAGACACGTTTAGTCACGCACTCAGTACATCCAGGTGTCTACAGTTCACTAGTTACTCCCTTCAGAGAAATGTGTTTATAATAAATGACAACTTCCCTTTCAGTAAGATTCACACCATATGATCTGTATTCAGTGGAGAAGAGCCAACAAGTGGGTTAAGTTACAGTTCCCCTCCCTGGGGGAGATCACAACTTCTTACTTCGAACATTTCGACAACGTAGAAAATAGTCTGATCTGTTATGCCTCTTTTCGCAAAACATGCAACAAGCACCCCGCAGTAGCGAAGCTCCAAGGAAAGGTTTCAAAGCTGTTGGTAGCAGCACGCTCCTCTGGAGGCTAAATAGTACTCAACTTTGTTAAAGATAGAAACTGCTGCTCTAAATATTCTGAAGGGTAACAACCACATTTTACAGGACCTCTGTGGACATTTTAAACAAGGCTTTAAAATTCCTCATGAAATTTAATGTTTGGGGGTTTTTCAGTGTTGTTTTTTCTGTGGCTGGTTGGTGTTTGGTTTTATTTTAAGGCAAAGATTAAAGAAAATCCCATTTGTAAACCTGGAAAACTTGTAATGGGACATAATAAGAGTCCCGAGAACTCAAAATTTCTCAAGATCTAAAAAGAGCTCAGGTTTTGCACAGTTGTTTTTTTAGCTATCAACACTTGCAGCCACTACAGTATCAGAGAGCAGGAGACCCCACCTCTTCTCTACTGACTGACAGGATTAATTTGATTAACTTATCGATTGTATGTTTTATATTCTTCAGAGATTGTACATCTTCTTTTTTTCTTTTAGGGACATTACCAGAAAAATCTTTTGCTAAACGTATTTGGCGAGATAACAAACCGTTATTAGAATTAGCTACATTATTGCAGCTAAAGACACGGGAGATCTTTCCTCTCCCAGATTTATAGTTTTATAATTGAGAATATCAATTAAGATCTAACCAAGATTTAGCAGGCAGTAGCTGAGGGTAATTACTGCAAAGTCATTGAGGTAAAGATATGTGCCTTATTTTTCTAGCAGCTGAATTAATTTTATCTAGCCATTTTGTAGAGCACCCATCTTCTTTATGCAACTTTGCTGCTTATTTGCAGGATACTAGACTTTACATTAGCAGGCCAGAGGATAGTACTTTCACATTATGGAAAATTTTATCATATGTGTTGTTAAAAATCCTCCTCCCCCCTTTTATTTATCTGTGGGAAATCTGAATGTATTTTCATATTTTCCTTTTTGTACTCTCATGATGTTATTTATGGTACCACACTTCCAAGCAGAAGATAGATTTGTGTGTCACTAGATGGACACTTAAGTCTGGCATGTTGTCAGACACAAGCTGTATTGTAGGACTTCTCATTGTGATTTGTGGTTTTTTAGATGTCTGACTGTCGGCCAAATTAGTTCAAGTTTTCACCAAAAAAAAGCGGATGGTGTCACTCAGCCTCCACACCAACTCAGTATTAAGGTCTTACTGAAAGCTCTAAAGGGCTCTGTTGATGGGAGACCCCTATTAAAAAATTCAAGAATTATTAAGTGTCAGCAGTCTAGTACTCACTGCTGCTTCTCTATAAAACATTCACCTAAACTTACCCAAAACTGATAGAGATTAAATCTGAAGGAACACATTACCTATCAGCAACAACGATTAGGTCTGACAGCTTCCCCCAATAACTCACTCACCAGCACTGGAAAGATCCTCATCTGTCTCCAAGTATGAGGCAAAACATGGGTTTATTTTTTGCTGTTCAGAGCAGTAAGACTGTATTAGCTGTACAGCAGCCCAATATTATCACATAGCAAGACAGCATGAAATATAGCAGAAGTACAGGTGCTGAAAGAAGGAAATCAATGGGTATTTAAAACACCATTTAGTTGATTTACCTATGGCATGAAGCACTGCCATTTAAAAATCTCTCATGGAGACGTCTCTTCTCCAAATAAATGTCTGTACTGAGGAGATTATTTACTAAAAGGCTTTTAAATGCTGCCATTAAAAGCAAGACATTAAAATCAATTAAAAGGTTTTATAAAAACACCAATCTTCTTTCTCATTTCCTATGCTCTTGCCAGCATCATTTCACCCTTTCATACTCCTACTAAAGGCAATGAGGTGTTTTTCCCCCCAATTCAAATAGCACAGAAGGAACCATACTCTAGCTATTATGACAAAACCTTGTTCTAGGCACCACTCAATTGTTCCCAGATATGGGAGGGTGGGTGTGCGTGGGCACTTTCATTTAACTTTAGGGCTCTCCTGCATAATGCAGGTTTTCCTTGTGTAGGTGTTGGGGAGGAAGTAGATTGAGTCTCATTAAGTAGAATTTGTCAAGGATTTTTGATTCCCCCCAAAAGACAAGAGCAACCTATTAATATTAATTTAGGAGTGGAATGCATCCCATCTAACTTAAGCCATAAAAAACATGACTTCTCAGGTCACTTCTCACTCTTCCACAATGAAGAGGGGAAGGCACATGTATTTATTAAAAATGTACCTAAACTCGGAGCTTAGAGTCCATAAATTTAAAACAAACAAACAAAAAAATCGCACTGGCAATTTGTCAGTGAAAATTATTCAGCTTTCAGCACTTTCCAGCTTACAGGGATAACTCATGTTCCTGATTGTGACAAGTCTTCAGGTAGCTGAGCTTGCTTAGGTGAAAAACACATTTGCACCAAGAAGAAAGGATGGTAAAACTGATGGCTGCACCACAGCTGGCATCTTGAGATAGCCAAAAAAAATGGACCTTCCTTTACCCTTATTCCTTCTCCACCCTTTTTTGTTTTGGCTAACCTTTGGGGAACTAAAGTTCTCCTCTCTTCCAGAGTGAAGATGGATACTCTAAGCAGCAGTTCTATATCTACAACAACAAAAATACGTCTACAATATAACTTCTCAAGGCTCCTCTATCCATCCGAACCGTGAAGCTGAAGGTCAAAAGCATCATGGATTCAGATCTTACAATACTGGAGGAAAAAAAAGAAAAAACAAAAAGGGAAGGGAAAAAAAAAAAGGTGCAAGCTCTGCGTTATTTTTCTGCTTAGCACATGAAAAAGAAACAGCTAGAGATGTCTCAAAGGAGCAAAATCTAAAACTCCTTTTAAATCACAAACTAATTTAAGAGTTCCACTTGTAAACCTCAGAAAATTATCACATGTTGAGAGTTTGTGTGGTAATTTGAAAGACATGCAACTCTCCATCCATAGCCAAGCAGTTAGATATCTGCTTTGGAAGAAAAATTCCACTCATTCACAGCCTTGGAGCACAACTGGGGCTTCCATAAGAAACAATAATTAGAGTGGGGAGAGTGAGACCTCAAGACAGCGCTTCTCTGCTAATTAAGTCGAATTTCACCCACTTGTTCTAGAGGCAGTATTTGTTCTCAGGCTGGTAGGCAAAGAAACCTGTACCTCACACTCAGTTCATTTATTGTTGGCCCACCAGGACATTGCCATTGTTTCACATTTGTGTTCGGGGGTAAAAAAACCAAACAAACAATGCACTACTTTTTGTCTGTTGGGTTTTATTTAATCTTCCAAAGCAGCTACAAAACGCTGATTCACTTCCTCGTGCAGCGGGTCTCTGCTATGTTTCTGCTTCCCAATGCTCACAACTCTATGGAAAAGTCCTAAAGGGCCCCTGAGTTCACTCAGTGTTTTGTGAGGATGCATCACTTTAACGCAAGAGATTTAAAACCCCAGAGCGAGTCCTAAGAGGCAACTTCCCAGCAGCTCCGATTAAGCGACAGAGGGCTGGGGCAGCGGAATTTGGCGGCGGCCAGCCCGCTGCAGAGGCCTGGATGCACTCGCACAAAGGCATCGCCATTCTTTCAGCTCGGGTTTTATCAATGAACCGAGCGGATTCCAGGCGCTGTTCCCCGCGTTGCCTAGCGGAGGGACACTCATTGAGGCTTTTATCGCAGTTTAGGTGCCACAAAGGAGGGTCCAGGAGGCTGCGCCGCTGAAAGCAGCCCAGCAGCACATCAAAGGAGGGCAGCCGAGCGGCGCCCGCTCCCATGCGCGCTCTCCCAGCCGGCAGCAGCCGCCAAGGGCAGCCCCGCTCCGCTCCCCGACATGGGAAACCCCTGCAGGGGAGGCCAGCCCGGGCGGGGATGACACCCTGATCCCCATCACGGCTCCAGGGAAAGGGCAGGCGGGCATCTCTGGGGGGCCAGCCAGAGCCCGCTGCTCAGCGCCTTGTACCTGCCCCGGGCACAGGGAGGATGCCTGTGACAGATTATACCCCTGTGCCAAGGGAAGAAGAAAATAGCACACTACGGTCACATTTAGACCTGATGCTTCTTATACAGATCCTTCATCCCTCTCTTTAGTAACTCCAAAATTGCAGTTTTGACAAAGAGCTAAAAAAAAAATATCGATACCACAGCTACAAATGTTGTTTTATATCATCTGTACCTCTCTCTTCCTCCCATCAGCAGAGAATTATTTCCTCCAAATGGGTTTGGGAGGGCTTTCTATGATTTAGTTTGGATGATATCTCTTCTTCTGAAAGATTAGTCCACATACAAATAAGATACCTCAATCGAATCCTATTTTCTACTACCTAGTTTTTGTATCTATCCTATTCGTTTTATGTCCTTTTTGAGATATCCCAAAAGCCTTCTGCTACAGCACAGAAAGAAGTAAGACTTTCAGATTTTGTCCCTTAAAAATTAAAACACATAAGTAAGCACATAAGGTTAGTTAGTACATGTTCTTTCACATCCTTCAGTGTCTCTACGCAAAAATAAATATAATCTTTTTTTTTTCTAAGAGCACACTGCAAGACAACACAGAGCTAGGATTTCATCGAAAAAGATGATATCACAAAAACTTCTAGTGAAGGGAGCAAGGAGAAAAGGTAATTAAAAACTAAGGAGCTTTGGGGGGGCTAAATAAATCTTTGACATACTGGAGGGTACAAATCTCTTTCAATGTATCTTAGGGCTAATTTTTATTCTAGATCAGCCACCAAAATTCAACTCAAAATATAGAGAAGTATTATTTTATTTAGGAAGTTAATAAATCTTGTGTTAAGCTTCTTACTATAGCACACGATGAACAGGCAAATTTTGTGTTGAAGCTAGTTTTCATGAGTATGCCACACCACCCCACATAGAAACCAAAACAATGGAGAATTATATTCTGATTTTTACCTTCTTCAAACACCACATAAGATGCAAGTGTTGATTTTTCCAAGCTCTGTAGAGCCAAACACAAGCAATTTCACTACAAAACACGTTTTCCTAACATGCTCCATACTGATATTTATTTTCTATATGCTGAAGACAACCTTTTCCAAATATTTAAAACTAAAATTTCAGATTCATTAATTGCATTAGCTTGCCAACTGTTGTCTCTTTGTTCAAATAACAGTCTGCAGAAAATTTCTGTACCCTGAAATCTGAATCCCAATCTAGTTTATCTGGGCTTATGAATACACATATTAGTCTGTCATATCACGGCCAAACCACTACATTTGTAGATGGCTATTTCCCTCTGACAAGGGAGAAAATTGTGTTCCATCTCTTAAGCAGTAAAGATAAAAATGCCTCAGAGACGTGGAGCTGAGGCATGGAACAGAGGTTTCCTTAAGTTAAGAAGGATGTGGATGTGCTGCAAAGTAGGCAAAAAAAAAAATGCTCTTGCAGACACATCTGGATCCAAGGCCCAGGTTTGTTTTACTGTTACCAGGCCAACTTTTAAATGTAAAAGCTCTAGAAGTACTATGTTTGTAGTATACTCTCAATTTTACCTCTGTTAAGAGGTAAAATTCTATTTAAAACCATGGAGGTCATTCTTACTGTGACAAGTGTTTCTAGTGGTAAACAAACTGAGGGAAGGCAGTGAAGCTGTCAGCAGAATGGCTTTTCCTGGTTTTGGGGTTGAACCACGTGCATTTATGTGGTCAGTTAAAGCAATGAATATTTCAGATGAAATCCTAGAATACCTACCCAGCTGAGCTCACTATTAATTTAAGAAGTCATAGCAGTCAAGGGATAATTGTATATAATCAGGCCATACAAGCAAACAAGGAGGCAGCTTATTTACAGAGACTGTTCTGTTGGCAAGAAAGAAAGCATTACCAAAATTAAACTGATAGAGAACTTGATGCCAATATTATACATAATTCAACAGCATCCCAATTACATTGCCCTTTTATGTTTTTCTGAGCTTGCAGTGAGAGATGGAAGAGACTCTCCTGTATCTGCACCATGGCCTTTCTAGCCTCTTGCTCTCCTTGCCAGCCAGTATTTACAATACAAATTAGAAGCATCTATAAATATCTTTCCTGTTTTTTTCATTAAATAGTCCAAGTCTCCTGATGTAGGGCTAGTGTTTGCATCCAAGAGGGAAAGCCATAAGTGGGAAATGCCTTCCTCAAAAGGCAGAGACTGCATGTCAGAACATGGGTGAAAACTAAAGAAGCTTTTTTCTTTGTTCATACCACTGCATTGTAATTATTCCACTACAGCATTAATCTTTCCAGCTACAAATAGCTGGTTTTACATATACTCTTGTTATGTTAAAACTGCTCTTCCACGAGAGGAGGTGCTGTGCCTCACCTGATTTTCTCTGCAGCTGGAAAATCCATAGCCCTGAGCAGAAGCCAGAACAGGAATGCAAAGCCCTGCGTGTGATGACAAGTGAGGCTGCTGCCACAAAGACATCATTTGCAATCCAATGGTTGCCACATCAAACAATTTCAATCCCAAAAATCAAATCTTAATGCAAGTTTGCATTTATTTTTAATTAGACATGTAGCTTTTATGAGACATTCTAAACAGATTAAAGCCATGGGAAAACAGACCTAGCTCACTTCTGCTTTTCAGAGCCTCTGCAAGCCTGCACACTTAAGTAGGGCCAAACAACTCCATGAGAGCTCAAAGAAATTGGGGGAGAGGATACAGGCTAGTGACTCCTCCCAGCAGGCACCAAAAACCACTGTGCTATTTCAGTCTCAGAATCCTGAAGTACTTTACCCAAGAGACATGAGCATCTGACCCTTGCCTAAGAATATCTTCCTCTGTGGGAAGGGCAAGAAAAAGAGACAGCCAGGCTGGGGAGAAGAATGAAAGGGAAGCTGCAGGTGAAGGGGTGAAGGGAACAGCAGCCACACGGGGAGCAGGTGAAAAGGGACAAGTAACTAGTGCTTCACAAAAGTCAAAGAATTAAAAAGACAAAAATAAAATAAAATTGTTTCCCAGGGCAGACGGAGCCGGCACAGTGCTGCAGGGCTCTGTGCAAAAGCCACCCCACGGGAGTGGAGCAGGGCCACGGCTGGCAGCAGTGACACACGGGCGGCAGCAGCTCCCGCCACGCACCACGGTGGCTCCTGACAGTTGTCTGGTGGCCCTAAAGTGGCAAGAACCCAGGGGTTTTAGTAGTGAGAACTCAGGGGGGTATCAAACAAGAGTGAGTTTCTTCTTGCATTGCCAGCAGAGGTAAAGAAGCTGTTATATACCACTCTGCTGGGCTTCAAGATCGTGCAGCTGAAGAGCAGTCTCAGCTTTCTGCCATCGCAGTAGCCTATCTCATCCCAGTCTTCATCAGCCTCCCGCTACAATCCCACTGCAACCTGGAGGAATGGCACCTAAGAAAAGCCCAAGAACCTGGCCCACCATTTCCACAAAAGGGAGTCCTGGCACTGCAGTGGATGCAGGAGGAAGAAAAGAAGTTTCAGGACTTCTGTAAGGATGCACAGTGACGGCTGAATAGGATGCACTGCACAACACCAGGGCCTGTGTAATCCCACTGATGTATTCAGCACTGCTCACATATGCTGCCTGAAGCAAGAACCCCATTGCAGCATTACATTGCATTAAGGGGGAAAAAAACCCAAACACATTTTATTGGAAAAAAAATTAAAAGATACTGGCTTGAACAGAGTTTCATGGGAAAAATGGAACAAGAGGCTACAGTTTGATAGTACTGGCAGCAGCATGGGTGTGGGCATACAAAAGTTCAGGTCTTTGTCTGGATCATAATCATCCTTGATGCAGCGCCACTACAAGTATGGCAGGAACTGAAACCTGCTCTCTCTCACATCCCCTGCAAGCTCTCATTCTGGATGCTAATAGGGGGCTCTGACTGTCAGTGGCAAGGCAAGGCCAGAGAATGTTATTTTCTTCTCAGAATAGTACCTCCAGGGCTACTAGTAAGTTGACAGGTACTACCTGGAAAACACCACCTGTCTTGGGGCCTTTCATAGTCCTGTGCTGACCAGAAAGAATGTAGATTTGAGAAAGGGTTTTACACAGGCACCATAAAAAGGAAGGAAGGGAGGGATTGTACTGATGTTTAACTGGTTCTTGTTTTTCCACACAGGAAAGCTGATCCTGGAGGATACAAACTGAATAAACAAGACCTTAGCCTGCAGGCCTTGAGCAGCAATACTGCACACTCCCAGTTTAAAACTCTTTGAAAAGGGAAAGAAGTAATGGCTGCGGAGCCATACACTGGGGGTTGGGTCCATTTTGATTACTTCTCCTGTAGCTGCTCCAGCTTGAGAAGTTCTGAAAGATCATAGTAATTTGCCATACAAAAGATGAAACACGACTATTTCTTCAGCCACGGCTTAATTATCAACAGTAGTGCCTGATGCTCCTCAAGTACTGAAATTACAAATGTAAAGCAAGCCAATATTGTACACCTATGGTCCTGTAGATGTTACATTCATATCTCTGTGACCAGTGGGACTAAATTAGTCACCCAAAACTAGGATATATAGCATGCACTAAGTGCACACAGCTATCAGTATTTCTGATAATCAGTTACCTAATATATTTTAGCACATTTGACTCTGATGTGACACAACAAACAATGCCAACATCTTGCCCACTATCTCCAGTAATTGTAGGTTTCCTCAGACATATGTTGTGTATAAGAATGTGTTTGTATCAAGGTGACATTCATTAAAAAAAGAGAGACTGTGCTGAATCGTACCTCCCCTTTAGTTTAAGAGAGAATATTGTGCATTTGATAACTTATCCCTTTAAACTTGTTTCCCTTCATGGGCTTTGGTTTTGGTGGTTTTTTCTTTCCTGAGAAGCAATATTAAAGGTAGGAGAGACTTTAGTGCCTTCAAGGAAGAAAAAAACCTTCTCAAACTTCTGGACATATTTTTCCAACCATTCTAATAATGTACTGAGGGAGTTAGGACTCCCTTTCCAATGAACAGGGCTTTAACCTACAGGAACACTTTTAAGAATATTTGCATTCACTACAGTTCAGGTTTCTGGATTAACAGCATGGGAAACATCTCTTTCTCTCCCATTTCCTAGGCAAACAGGCGAATACAGAGTGGAGTCTTGCTGTAGGTTGGTACACCACAGTAATTCCCTGTTGTTCTTTTTTAAAATACAAAGAAAAGCCAAAGACATACACATTAATTGCCTAGTGCAAACCTTCCAGTAAAAACAAACACAAAACAATTCATGCACACCTCCTGAAGACTATACTTCTTACATTCCCCAGGCATGCATAAGCTGCTGGTCACATGAAGACTACATGCACAGAGCTGGAAGGGACCACATCCCTGTCTATTCTGCAGTTGTTCTTCAGAAAAATTCCATGTCTCATCATGCTCAGGAAAGTGAAAGCCAGTCTAAAAGCATATACCAAGTTACTCTGGCTTTTTTTATGAATAGGAAGAAGAAAACCTCTCCATCCCCTTTTTTGGGGTAAAAGCAAATACAAGTGCCTAAGGAGCAGCTTTAACTAGTCTTTCAGGCAATTTACAGGGATCTGTAGTCGACACCAGCCCTTAAAAGACGCGATTAATTGTCATAGCAACCAGGGCATCGAACCTCACGCACTTGGGCTGGGATACAGGGACAGCAGTGTGCCCTCTTACCCACACACGCATCTCAAAAGGGTAACGGGCTCCTCGAGGGGCTTCATTGTTTGGGCACAGTTAATCCTCTACAATAGACCCTCTTAACCAGGCATGGGGGACTCTCCCCTTACTCCCCCTTCCTTTACAGGAAATATTGAAACCATGGTGCTGCTGTGGCTGTGGAGGGAGGCTGCATGCTGGGGGGAAAGGAGAGAGTCTGACAGGCAAAGGAAACAAAATGGGGGGTTATCATGTATTTTGGGGTCCAGCTAGGAATTCATCTTAAGAACTGATGTACTACTTTTTCCTGCTCTGATGATGTATTTCTTTACTCGTACCATAAGCCTTTCATACAAAACTGATTTCCCACCTCTTTCAGCACATCAGCATGACTGAGTTTCTAAAAACAGCCAATGTGGTTATACCACAGCACACCCGCAGGCTAGTTCATTGGCCATCTTTGCCTACCTAAGATCAGAGCAGAGTCATGGTCATCAGGAAACACGAAAACAGCAAGAAGCAGGTCCTTCCCTCCATGATAATTTACTTCTATGCCACAGAAGCATACTTGAACACAGACAGGTGTAGTAAGATGGGGGTTTTTGTTGTGTTACGTTTCTCCACTCCCAACAAGTGGGATTCAAACACTGGCAGAAGCTAGGCTCTTCCCTAGCTTCCTGCTCATTCATTTTGGTATCAAAACACGAATTGCTGTATAATGCATTGTAGCAAGGTTGCTGGGTTTGGTCGTATTTGTTTGTGTGGTTTTGCTTTGTTGTTTTTTTGGTTGGTTTTTTTTTTTTTTTTTTTTTTTTCTGGGGGGTGGGAGGGGTGAGGTGTTGTTATTCTGTTTTCTTTAAAAATCAACAGAGCCTGTACTCCTACTAATAGACACCTTCCCAGTCTGAACATGATCATTCCCTTTTTCCTCCTTACCTGTGCTTTTGGTGTTCTAAATACAACAGAGCCTGCTTCAGGAGAGAAGAAATTGTTGTAAACTGATACATTGGAACTGTGCAGCACTTCTATACAACAGTACTGCACGTCAAAATATAACAGCTAGGAGGATACAGGATCAATTTGGCAAGCAGGACTAACAGAGAAGTGCTTCCAGAAAACTCTATCAGTACAATCTTCTGACCACTCCCAAGGTGCCCAAATTGGTGGATATTTTGCTCTTAAAAAATTACTTTGGTAACTGAGGCTATGGGATTGCAGCTCAGAGGCACAGTTTTGGGAAAGCTTGTGCATGGCTGCTGGCTCCAGGAAGAAAGAAATAGCAATAAGCCTCTAAGAACACATCAGCCAAATAAAAACAGCTATTCACACTGTACTATAGGAGAATGCAGCACATGCCATCACAGAAACTGAGACAAACCAGTTCAGCGGCCACCGATTTTGGCCATCACTGATTTAGCTATTTTTCTATCCAGCCACAGCAAAGAAGTTACTGCACACCTTGGCAGAGAGGCAGAAGTGAGTCACAAAGCCCACAGGAGCACTGCTGCACACCAGATATAATGATTTTAGACCTGCTGAACATGTGTCTCCTCTTTCAGTTACTGTGAAAAAAAACTGCTTCATGGATAAGGCTCCCCTTCCATTTTGTAGCAACAGGGAAACACAGAGCATGCTTATACCAAGGTTTTCTACAACTGCCTATCCTCACTGAATTCAGGCCTACCTAAAAATAAGTAAATTTAACCTGTAACAAAGAAGACTACTGTCATTTTAGGGCTGGATCACACCTCCACCATCACCTCCAACAGCAAGTACTTACAGGTCTAACAGCACACATTTTTCCACAAGCTGCATTCAGAGTCATGCTACCTGTTGTCTGGCAACCTTCTTTTTCCTTTCTGCGTATACTGACACTACTTCCCCCCCACCTGAGTGAGGAATTGGCTACAGCTGATTGTTTACCAGCTGTCAATGCCCAACAGGTCTCACATGTGTTCATCTTTTCAGGAACATCAGCACTAGGGTTTGTCACAATGGAGAAGGCAGGTGTAGCAGGTTGGGTTTGTAACCGGGCAGAAACACCAATTTAGTGTAGTGGTTTGGTCCAAGATACTCATTACTGTTTACCTTCTGTGAGATAAGAATTAGGACAAACACAAAGCAGGCACCAAACTTGAAAGAATATAAAGAAGTTTATTAACAGACCTAAAAGAAGGAAGGAAAAAAAAATCATACCACACCTTCAGAACTCTTCTCCCCCCACCTTCCTCCCTTCTCCCACTGACAATGTAAAAAGACAACCCTTGAGATGTTCAGTCTGTTTACCACTTCCATAATAACCTTGTTCAGTCCATTTAGGAAGAGGAGTCTCTCTTGCCCCTGCTATGAAAACAGTATCACAACGAGACAGCCACCCACTCCCAAATAACCCTGCTCAGTCCATTTAGGAAGAGGAGTCTCTCTGCTTGCGATGTGAGTCCCTTCCCCCGACTTGCAGCTTTTCCCACAGCTGCTTTCGAGGGTCCACTCTTGAAGTTTTTGGGGTACAATTTTAAGGTTGAGCCATTCAGAAAGAAAAGTTCTCTTCACCCATCTCTGGGAGCATTTTATCTCTAAGAACAGAGGCCCTTCTCCTTCCCTGGGAGCAAAGGGTCTTCCTCATCTTCATCTTTACGACTATCTCTGGGAGCATCTCTAGGAACTGAAGTTTTCTCCTTTCCCATTTGGAGCCAAAGTCCTCATCGCTTCCATCTCTCCCTGTCCAAACTTCTCATGAAATTACAGCTGCATCAGCATCTGTCTATCTCAGCGCAGGTGCTTTTGCTTACGAGTTGAACACTCCACCCCCCATATCTTCATGAAATTACAACGGGATACTCTGATATATCATAGCTTCACAACAGAATTTCAGGTTTAAGCATCTCCTCTCTCTCTTCCCTCAGGTTTTCAGCTCTTCATAGCACTAAAAGGGTTAATCTCACCTCAGTCTTGCAGCTGGAATGTGGCTTATCACAGTGGAGGGGGGGGAGGGGGAGCCAAGCTGCTCCTGCTGCCCACAGCAAGGCTGTGGGGGGGTTCCGCAGGTGGAACAGGGCCCATGGCTCCAGGATGACCGTGGCCCGGCCCGGCCTGGCCCCCACTCAGGGCCCACCTGTCCCAGCGCCGGAAACGAGAGAGAGCTTGGGGGGGAGTTTGTCTATTCTTAAGTGTGGATCACAGAGGCGGTCACAACTTTAAGTGGCTTAAAGAATTGTCCATATTCAAACTGGCCACTGATAGGTTCTGTTAGGTCATGGGGGAAGCTGTAAGCACTCCTTTGCGAGAACATCACTCCTGAGACTATGCTTGCTAACCCATGACAGCAGGACAGCATGGGCAGGAGGAAAGCTGAGGACTTTGGCAATAACCAGTTAGCTCAGACATAGTATTACAACACAGATGAGCCAAATAAAAACTTGGGACCATAGAAAGATATACTTTCCTGTCCTTCCTTCCAGTTTCTTTTACCTCCCATCCCTGTTTTCACCTCCTCTGTTCTTGCTCCTCTATGCTCCCTGCTCACAGCCTCCTTCCTTTCTTTCATCATCAGTCCAGGCTAGTCTTATCAAATGTTTGCAAAAAACCCAGCTACAACAGCAACCTTTTTCAGCCAGGTTAATGATCTGTGATTTTAGTGATCTGCCTGTGACAGAAACCATACCTGGCTTAGCAAAAGCAGAAGGAGCAATTTGGCCAGGAGTAGGGAAGAGACAGGAGTGCAACCTCCTTTTGTCAGTTCATGATGCTCTGCTAAGAACAAACTCATTCCTCAGCCTTAGCTCATGTTTATCTTACCTAGCTCTGTGAAATGACTGAGAAGTTGAATCTTCACGAGGTAACTTGTGACCCTCTCAACAATTTCTAGGCATCAACGAAGGAGTGATGGATTTGGAAATGGTTTCTTCCCTCCATCACTGCTTCTGTTTAAGTCTCCTATTAAACCAAATCAACATGTGTATGCACGTGCATTATTCATGTAGTGCACATATTCACATTGTAAATATCTCAAATAATAGTCAAGATGCAAATCTCAGAAATTATTGCAAGCTTATCTCTAGCACATTCTTAGCTCCTTCCCTTTTGTTAGCAGAGTTTCACATACAATGTGATGAGCTTCAGCCAGGATCAGCTTTTCACCAAATTATTTCTCTCTGCTGCCATACACGTCTCCAATGAAATCAGTGTAACTTGTCTCTGGAGCCAGGAAAAAGGGTTAGCTCGCTAACACACCTTCTAAGCTCTGTGATGGCAACATTTTTGTGTCTGGGTAACATGGTTCGTGGGATCATCTCCAGGATGAGATGTGTCAGGAGAGTTTCAGCTGCCCCAGACTCCACTTGTTCTCACCCATGTACCAGTCTCTTTGTCCATGTGTGTGTAGCCACAGGATGAACTACACTGGAGAGAAGATCCATCTGGAAATACAAACCAACAACAGCAGAAACTTTTTCCCTTTTTTTTTCCCCATCTAAATCAAACCACCAACCTGTTTTTCCATGCCACTGTGCAAACAGTTCCACCAGCACAACAAAGAGGGAAGAAGCTGGGGACAGGGTCAAGAATATGAACAAGAAGATAGGAGTGGAGCAAGGAGCTCTTCTGCCACCTGCCACAGCCTCATTCTGCAGCCTCAAATTCACCTGACTCTGTCTTAAGTGCTAGGCCACTTCAGGTGCTGTTGGGAAACCTCCTCTTGTATTTTGACAGGAGGTACCCTCAGGAAAGTTAGTTACCTTTGAAAAGCTGTCTGTCCCTCATCTCCCAATGCCTACAATGTACTGCACACATTAATTATTTTGTTTCTTGGCAAAGTTTGCCCATAAAGTTTCAGAGAAGCACTATAGTAACTGCAAACCAGATGCTTCTGAGTACTGTGCTCTGTTTTATAGCACTGTGTAGCATTTTACAAGCATTAACTAATCAACAACTCTTCCAGGTAGTTAAGTTTAATTGTCCCCATTTTACAGGTGCTGAACCAGACCCAGCGAGGTTGAGAGATTCGCCCAGGGCCAAAAAACCAATTGGTGTCCAATTCTGAACTGTAAATCAGGAGCTACTGTATGTACTTCTCTCCAAGTCCTTTAAATCACAGTACTTCCCCTCATCTGCTGCTGCAATGCAGCTTCTCCTGAAAACAAAACAGGCAAAAGCCCACCCCTCCTTGTCCTGCACTGCACAAGTTGGTTAAGATACATTTTGTCCACCAGCTGTCCTGTAACTTTTAGCCATGCACAGTGAGGATGACACAAATCACCCTGCTCTGGCTTTGGTCCCAAATCCCACAGTTGGATCAGGCAGACAGTATTCATGGGGCAACTCACCGTTTTTTTAACTCTGATGCCTACTTCTGTATCATACTTATAGTATGATATTTTTGGGGGTGATTTTTATTCCCTCAGTTTGCCTTTATCACCTGGTTGATTGTTTTGTGCATGCTGTACTTCATTTATCAGGCTTGAGCTTTTAATACCCAGTAACTGCAGCGGTGCACAAGCAGCAGCTACAGCAGCAACAGTTAAATAGAAGCCAAAAATTAATCAGATAAGCAGTATACTCAGTGAATACAGCAACCTTTTCTGGAAAAGAAGAAGGAAAGACTGGAGAAGAGTGACTTCTACAGAGTTTCACCTTACAGGCCACAGGGTGAAACATTATCTCTGTGTCTATGCAGCTGCTGGAGATTTCTCCACATAAATGTTTGGTGAGCTGCTTAGAATTGCATTTAAACGCTGGGCTGAGACCAACCATTCTCTAGAGTTCTCTTCCTGAGAGTTACAGAACATTTCTGGTCCAGCCAGAGGAAGGAAGGACATTATCCCCAAGCACCACTGGAGCTGTGATGGGAACAGAAATGCTGGTGTTAGGACTGTCTGAAGATTTGTCTCTCCCCACCATCAGCATTGCCTACCAGCCTTGAACTGCAGCAGAGGCAGAGGTGATCAAATACCTTTCTTACCCCATATTTCTCCTGGACCCCACTTCTCTCACTTCCCACCATGAGCTTGCAACAGCTCAAGCTCTGGAAGCAAGTGGATGAGCTCCACATCAGTTACCCATTTCAGCTGGTTTCTGCAACTGCTCCTCAGCCAAACACTGCTGCTTCTGAAAGATAAATGCACGCATGGCTGCTGCTCAAAGAAAAACATGCAAATACACTACATTTGGCAGGCAGCTTAGGATAAGTTACATTTGTACTTTTGTTCCCTCTCCCATTTTGGGCCTGCCACACGGAACAGCAGCCAAAACGCATCTCAAAGATTAGGTCTGGTTTCAAAGCCCTAATTTTGCACACCTAAGTTGCTGCTAGTCCCAATGACTGTATTATGATCATGACTCATTTAATGCTTGATGCATGGCATTTTGATCAAACAAGTGCCCACATAAATGGAAAAAAATAATCATTAAAGGACAAAGAAAAAAGACAAATTTAAAATTGTCGGAGTGTAATGCTTCACAATAAATGGCAGCTAAATACTCTTGAGTGTAAGAGTGTTTTGGATGTTAGTAAGAACATTCATAAATGAGAAAAGAAATTGGTATTGATTCTGTGGGCTCATGTCTCAATGCAGCTATAGGTTGTAATGTAGGGATAAATCTAATAAATTAATCTAGCTGAGTAATAATAAGTTCCATTAACACAGTAATGCATACCAAATCAATATGTATGAACAATTTCAGACATCAAATTTAACAGAAATTCTTCTACAAGTTGGAATGTGCTAGAATTTATTTATTTATGATGGGAAGTTGATTTTTGGTAACTAAAACATCTCACATGCTTACACACAGTCACAGACAGAAATTTTCAAGTGAATTACTAGGGTATTACTTGGTGTCTTAACCTCAAGTAACCTCCCTAGAGCAAGAGCAACTCTGAAGCTCAGAGATTTTGCTTGGTTAATATAAATCCAACATTACTCTTCCATTTCTGGCACCCCTTCAACCGCCATCACATGGCACTGCACCTTACCTTGACCACTCTGCCTCAGTCCTTGAGTGCATTTCTGCTGCTGAACAGTTGTTCTGCTGTCACCTTTACATTTAAATGAGAGAAAACCTGGAATTTTCCTTTTTAGTGCCAGTAAGAGGTGCCTTCATACATGTATGATAACCATGACACCACCTTGCCCCTGTGCTTCTAGATTAAATCCTCCAAGTGTTCTGGAATCTACTGAATGTCTTTGAAGATGTGATTCCCCCACCACAAACTGGACCCAAAGAGAAACCCCTGAAGTATACTGTCAAAAAAATGCTGGTGAGCAATAAATTAAAGCAAAGCAGCTTTGGCAGAAGAATGTGAGGAGGCAGCAATGGAACAAGGTCTTCAGGACTACCCAGAGGTGGACAGCACTTCTGCAAATGGTGAAAATGCAAATGGTGATGCTTTTTCTATAAAGCAGCCCACTCAGCAAATCAGGCACCTGACAGCAGAGGTCAGGTATCCAAAATCTTGACTGGAAGTTACCTGTGCATATCTAGTAGGTTATGCAGGAAAAGGAGGCACTTTAATTAATCATTACATATATTTGGGTGATGGCTTTTCCCCCACTATATTGCATGAAGCTTGGAAACTTTTTCTGCCTGAGGGTACTTAATCCTCATACCCAGCCTGATGAAAATTATATCTACAACATTAAAGTTTTATTTCTTTCAAGTATCAAATCCCATACCCATTAAAATATTTTCCAGCTCCCTGCTCAACTCTTCCCAGCCTACTTGCTATTTGCTGTCCTTTCTCACTTTCAATCTACCCAGGACAATCCCTACAGACCCCAATATACTGGCAGCAGGGAGTTAAAAAAACATAATCAAAAGCATTTCATGTCTGTAACAGCAGCAGCAGAGAGAGAAAAGGAAAGGAGCAACAGGAAAGAAACCCTTAGGTTCATTACAGTGCTCAGCTTCTAGTAAGAAGAGATTTCAGAAGGCAAATGGCCCAAAGCAGGCTGCAGAAGCCACCGGAAATACAGAGCTATTTAAACTCCATAAAACACCAGGGCTTAAAATAATCACAAGGTAATTAATTTAATTTCAATAAGTATTTTCTAGCATTTGTCTTACCATCATAGAGCAAAAAAAACCCAGAAGATCCATGCAGAATAGTACTGCACCCTGGGAAAGCCACAGAGTGGCTGGGTAGACAAGGACTGAAATCTTGGTAAAAACCAGAAAGCATCGGGCAGGGTACAGCTTATGCCTTACCCCTCCTTGGAGAATTTGGCCCCTACCTTTCAGTGACTCACATCAGGCCTCCTCTTGAAGAGTTAGACATCTACCTCCTTTCTTCAAAAAAAGGAGAGAGAACTCCCCCTGCTTCTACTTTGCAGCCACCACTCTCATTTAATCTATCCCAGCTCCCTCAAACTCCCCCTTCCCCTGAAAACCTCTGAGATAGCCATCCCAAGGCTACATTAAGGATCAGAATTTTAGTTATTAGGCTGGAGAGATCCAGGAGTGGAGCTGTGGAGCTCTCTTCTGCTTCAAAGAGTTGATTAAGAGGTATCAGAGCAAGAACAGATTCTGGTATCTCCCTCAGACAATACCAATGGCTTCTTCTCTATTTCACTAAAGAGAAATAGAGAGGTGTATGTTTCACATACACCCCTCTTGACTCATATTCCATTTCTACCAAATGGAAAGCAGAAAAAGCCAACTCCCATCAAAAAAAATTTGCCAGAAAAGAAAACTAATGAGAATAAATGTGGCACAGAAGATAGCACTCTTTTAAAATCAGTGCAGCTGAACTACATACAGTGAAGCTTCTGGACACACACAACAGCTTCTTTGACAAATGAACACCAAAGAGGACTAAGTAAACTAATGGCCATCACTATAAATGTTTCAAATTTTGTTTTCATTCCATTATCAGCTAATACAGGCTTACAGGTAGAAATTAACACTACGGTTATAGTCTTGTTATTGGACATAGATTACTTAATCTATCTGTAATGCAGCAAAAAGATGCAGCAATCTGTTGCAAGAATAGCGTGCTTTTGTAAATGAACACCTTGAAGCCGGAAAGGCCTTGGAAGATAAGCTGCTGGGGGAAAAAAAAGCATCCTCTAGTTCTAAACTTTCAATATTCAAAAATTCTCATGTTTTGCATTAGGACAAAACCATGACCTTTTGAGGTTCTTCATCCCAAGGGAACCTCACAGCACATGTGTTCACAGCAGCCTTTAGAGATGCAGCAAAGCAGAGTTAAACATGGTCTCCTACATAAGTACTCCCATCACCAGATTACCATGAGGTCTTACTTACTCTCCATCCCAAAAAATCTAGTCTGGGCTGTGGAGGCTGGTGAGCCTGCTGGACAAGGAGCGAAAGGAGTCCTACGGTGGGATAAGTCCTAGGTTCCTTTCCAGCTTACAGTGACTGAAAAGCTTCCCCCAGAATGCTCTGTTCTGTTCTGTTAATGTACCCCAGTTCTGCTCCCCTGGTTGGCTTTGTTGGCTGCCACAACCCTTGTTACCTGATACGCCCTCAGAGTTTCTCGATTGGTTCCCTTACCCTGGACCCCCCATAGTTCTGCCCGGATTTTCTCAGGAACCTTGCACGCGTGCGGATGCTTTAAATCTCTCCTGTAGAGCCCCATGCAAAGACTCTTCCTGCTCATTCATCGTCGGACTGTTTTGCCAGCTATCCAGTGTGTGTGTGTGTGTGTACGTGTGTGTGCCAGTGTGCTGGCTGCACCGAGCGGCTTCCTCCTTGGAGGCGCTTTTGGGAAGGTCGTGGCACTTCACTATCCAATATCAACGTGACACTGGACACAAGAAACCTTACTGAGCAGGCAGTCTTGAGACAGAAAAATCCTTCTTGACAAGGTTTTGACTCATCTACATTTTCTGATAGGAAAAATGTTATAGCCAAAGAGAAGATTCGCTACCCAGCTCCAAAGTTCCTTCAGGTTGCCACAGGTCAGATCTATCTGAAGGCAGAGTGTGATCTCTCACATTACATGGGGAACAGGCAGTGTGAGGAAGCAAAGGTGACCACCACCCCAAAGGGTGTGTGAAATTACGGACTGAAGTTACTGTGTTGGCTACAAACAGAAGACTGGCTTAATACGTGTCCCTGTTTTTTACTGTGGAGCCTGCATGGTGTCATTTGTAGACAGACCTTTCTGGTGAGATCAAGGGTCACCCACCTCCTCTAGGAAATGATTTGGTTATTCCCGTGTGCCATGGCACATCCCAAAAAGCAGGCACACTCCTTGCAGATGTACGGCACAGTGTTGCTGTACCTCTGCACTTGCCAAGCACGGCCAGGCTGTGGGGATGCTCCCTCCTGCACTGAGAAAAAGGTGATGCATGGGAGTCAAACCTGCTACCTCAATTGTTTGGTGTCTCTGAGAAAGATGACTGAGAGTGAACATGTATTGAATAAATGTTTTCTTAAGTCATGAGAGAAACCAAGTCAGAGAAAGCTGAAAGACGACTTCAAAACTTGAAATGTTTTCAGGCAAAGTCTCAGCTAGATGGATGACAGACATAAATAAGCACAGACAGGTAGAGGAGGCAGTTCACAACATGAATCTCAGAACCACCAATACTTACACACTTTACAGTCATAGCAATTTATGAGTCCCCATTCAGCTGTTCTTGCAACAGGTGATTTCAGCTGAGTTTGAGCTCAGCTCACAAGCCTTTGAGCATGTGATTTCTGTTGTTGTTGGGCTTGGGGGCTGATTTTTAGTTTTTTATGTCAAGCTTCTTCATCAACTTCTTTTTTCCTAAGCTTTCCTGGTAATTAGCCCTAATCAGTATTCAAGTGCTAATCTGTAAGGCTATCTGCTGACTTAAAGGAAGGGAACACCTCACTAATAGCTCCAGTGTTTCCCTCTGCCTGCAGAAACAACCCCGATAAGGACAGAGACTCCAGCCATCTCCAAAGAGACAGAGCCACAAAGAGCCCTTCTGATCGCTGCTGGCATCTGGCCTTCCCCTTATTAGCACATTAAAGCTGCTCTGTCCATCCCATAAGAGCCACTCTGTCCATTCCTCCCGCTTTCTCTATGGAGCCATTTATGGTGCTGCTCCTTTGAAACCCCCCTAGTTCAAGAGGCAGTAACCCCTTCCCAAAGCCCACAGCACAGCCAGTGTCAAAAATTCCCACTTACAGACAGGCACCCAGTAAGTACCGGCATTTGGAACATCATAGGTAGACAGAAGACACCCACATATCCTGCCTTGCCGAATTGTCCCTCCGAGGGAAAGTCTTTTCCCAATCAGTACCGGGGCTGTTGGGTTTGGATTACAGTGCACTTACCATATCACATCACTTCAAACAATTCCTACTTCAGAACAGGACCAGCAAGGCTTGTGTCTCCTAAAGTGCAAATTCTCAGGAGCAAAAACAATGCATGAGGGACAAAGCTTTCCAATCCTGGCTTCTAAACCTGTTAGGAAGTGACACTCAGACACTTTGAAACCAAATTTGGACAGATTTCCAGTGCATGCTACATCAACAACATGGAAGCTTTTTGTACTTTAGCTGATCTTTGTTCTCAAATCAAAGCATTTTGAATATACTATGGTATGCCAGTAAGTAAGTATGCATTCACTGAAATAGGTTGTTTGGAGAAGGGAAAGGGCCTATTTTTCTCCCATTTTACAGGTATTTTCCTTATGCACCCAAATTATTGGGAACATAGCTAATTTGCAGAAGTCATTTGCTTACAAAATGCCGATTACAAGTGAACTAATGAGAAAAGGAAACAGTGGACAATTTTTCATCACTTCATTTCTTTATCCTCTGCCAGGATGCTTTCCTACAGGCAGATATGACCTTCCCCTTCCTCGACCAGAAAGAATAATACTAACAGGCACAAGAAAGCCAACCTAGTTGCTTTATCTATGCTCTGATCTCATTTTCTTTGACTTACTTCAGAATGGTATAAATATTCTTACCTAAAAGGAGAACTGTGGCTATCCGAATGGAGCTCGGGCTCATTTTTCTACAGTCACTGTTATTCTGGGTAGACTTTGAGGAGCTATTTGTACTTTTTAAGAAAAAAAAATCCCAAAGGAAGCAAATTCTTTTGTTTTGAAGAAGAAAGCAAAGCAACTGAAGGTCATGAATACTCACTCTTTTCTTGGATTCAAAAATGATATGTTTGATCCTTGACTTGCTTTTCATTAAAGAAAAATGCCATAAATTATTTTATGCTATAAATTATTGTTTGCCTCTCTGATCAGTCAACTGAAAGACATTTTTGCTTTGGGGCAATAAAACACATTGTCTCAATTTTATTATTATTCAGCTCCAAGTTCTTTTTAGTACATAAAATCCCTGTGTCTGATTTATTATGCAGGTGCACGTTATTAGAAAAAAAAACCACATTGGGTTATAGCTTTTGATACTTGCAGTGCCATTTAAACAGCTCCCATCTCTGAAGAGTTAGTAGCTTTGACACACGGTTCAAGTTCAAAGTTAGTCAGCTAGTGGGCCAGACTCTTCCTCAATTCCAGTATCAGGGATGAATTGGGCCAGTAACATACTAAAAAATCTAAAGTTTTACTCAGACTGCACCCAAACAGATAAGCTTTCTTTCAAAAAGAATCTAAATTGCTTTTTTTTTCAGATAATTTTGTTCAATAAATCACTGCCTAGTTTAATTATACTTATTAGAAACATTTTTTTCTTCCTTCTCCTAAGACACGAATTACACCTTGCACTGGCTTTATGCACAAGGCTGAAATTTATTTGATAAAACTAAATAAGTGAGCAAAGAAGCAGAGAAAGTCACACTGCTCCATAGACAGCTTTGGCAATTCACTAGTGCAGAGAACATAACTACAAAGCTATTTAAGAGACGAGATGGGACTGAATGGCTGAAATAACTCTTATTCCTTTTTCTGATTCAAGTTGAGCATGTGTCTAATATTCTGATATGATTTTTAGGAAACTTCTGAGAAATACAAAGTGCCGTTCAGCAACTGCCAGCAAGAAGAAGCCCATGAAGACAACCTTGAAACAGCAAGATAAGGCACAGCTAGTCTTTACAGCTAGTATTCCTTAAGGAAGCACTAAGAGATAGAAGTGGGTAAACCTAGAAAAATGCATGTGCCATCCAGCTTTCTAAAAAAGTCCTTGTCAAGGAAAGCAATACAATAGCAGTGCCTTAGATGTTTCTCTGGAGACCTGAGTTCACTGACACGGCTACAGTATTTTTTGTTTCCAGGAATAATCGCATTTACTTAGCTAAAATAACTTTGTCATAGTATCTAAAGATATTAACTCATTTTGCTTGCAGAAATTTTGTTTTCCCTCCCTGTCCTGCTGCCCGTGACTACAGAGATGATGTCCATGTATAAGCAGGTATCTCACTTGTTGGCTCTCATTTGGAGACAATTTGCAAGAATCCCCCAAAGAGATTACTTGGCAACCTGCTCCCCCTGTGTTTCAGCAATGTTTATTGTCTGTCCAGCTCCTCTCAAGAGGTGACAGACTTCCCAACATAAGATCAACCTGTAAATTAGTTCAGGTGCCACAGGTAGCATCTGCCAGGTGAGTCTCTGCCCTTCAGATCACCCAGGAAGTGTAAGAAAGGGAGACAAGCCACCTCTTGTGCTGGAATACAGCCAGATGGAGTGAGCTGAGACCCACCAACAGGTATCTCTGAAATACGTAGGTGCTGGGGCAGAGGCACGGAGAACTACAGAACTCCAACCACATTATTTATTTTCTGTCTTCCCACTAGAGGTGGGAGTCAATGAGGAGCAGGTGAGTCACTGCTTATTAAGTGGTCCTCTACAAGGAGATAGAGTTGGTGGAGTCCTATTTTGGCTTCACAGAAGTTTGGGGAAGCAAGCAATCAAGCAGCCATCATTATTCTTGTTCTCCCCTTCAACATAGCAGGGCAGGGTCAGTCAGGGACACCTACTCAGCAAATGTCACAAGGAAGGTACCAGACAGGGCCCTGCACATGGGATTTATGGACCATGGGTGTGAGTCACAGGTCCAGGAACACATCTGCAGTATGTAATCACCACAACATTTCCCCTTAATGCAACAGCAGCTCAGAGCCATCCTCTCCCAACTAAGGACCATAGAATCATTAAGGTTGCAAAAGACCTCCAAGATCCTTGAGTTCAGCCATCAACCCAACACTGTCAGGTCCACCATTAAACTATGTGCCTAAGCACCACAACTACTTCAAGGAAAACAGCAAGTTTGATCCTGTTGCAGTAGGTCCTGTTCACCATCACTGGCAGCCCAGAATTTATATGCAAACTATTCCAGTAAATCCCATAATTTTGTTGAGCATCTCCAGTCCTTCATAATTCTAACCATTCAATTTTGTGTTTTAATTTGCTTTCTTGTTATGGACAACTTTTTTCAGAGTGCAGTGTTTGCTGTGATCACTGAAATAGATTTTTACAGGCAATCAGTTCTGCTTTCAGTGTGTTCTCTCTGAAATACCCTGCAGGGTTTGTTCCAGTGTTTCTCTATTACCTCGGGATCTACTGAGTGAACAGAGAGGCGAGGTTGGAAGGTGAAGCTTGTAAAACAATTTTGATTTGTTTTAATTGTTTAATTTTAATTCCTGAGTTGCCATGGAAGACAATTGAGGAATCAGCAAATGTCTGGGTAACTGAACTGCTACAAAGAAAGTGAGAAAGAAACAATGATCAGTTTCTGCCAGTGTCTGTCTCCTTTCTCCTGCTGTCTTTTTCCTCCTTGACCACACCAGAGTCTGTCCCCTCCCTGGGCACAGACTTCTTAGCAGGGCCTCTTGTGGCAGGACAAGGGTTTTCAATTAAAAGATTAGATAAATGGAAGAAATTTTTGATGATGAGGCTGGTGAAACTCTGGAAGAGGCTGCCCAGAAATGTGGTAGATGCCTCAACCCAGGAAACATTCAAGGTCAGGTTGGACATGACTCTGAACAACCTGATCTAGCTGAAGATGTTCCTGCTAAATGCAGCAGGGGTTGGATTAGGTGACCTTTAAAGGTCCCTTCCAACCCAAACCATTCTATGATTCCACCAGTCATAAGCAGGTTTCTGGCAGTCCCAGCTGTTGCTAACCTTTTAATTTTGATGTCTGCCTGAAGATCCCCTACTTTGTCTAGCAGAAAACAGAAACACAAGGAGTCAGACAAGAACCTTTCACTTATGGGTCTCAAGCAAATGGTGCCCAAGAAGTACAGATAGCACAGAGAAAGTGTTACCCTCTTTCAGGAGAAAAACAATTGGAAAAGACAATGTTTGGTTTGTCCTGGTTTTCTACTTCTTTAGGGATATGGCATATATATTTTTTTCTTTCCCCCATGCTATTGTTCCCATAGAACATGAAACTTAAGCATTGTGTTAGCATTCATTTCACTGTATCTACAGAAATACTGATGAAAGCTGTGATGTTACATGGAGACATTAGATCCCATGTAAAGTTGAAGGAAACTTAAGGAAATCTAACTCGTGCAAAATTTCCATTGATACGCAATGTGGGATTGGCTAATAATTAAAAAATCTCAGTAACAAGTCTTCTCCTTCTCCATAAATCACATTTATTTGGAAAAATTTTACTCTTGCTTCGTGTTTGAGGAGAAGATAAGAACACAATTACAAAAAAGTGACTGGCTCCTGTTCCTTAGGGTGCTTTTCTGGCCTATGGGAGATCTAATTTCTAGATTCAAGTTTATGAATCAGAACAGATTTGAACTTTGGTCACCAGAGCAAATTTCTACCTTTTCCCCCTTTAAAAAAGAAAAAAAAAAAGGAAATAAACCAACAAAACCAACAAAACAAAACAAAACCCACCACAACCTAGGTATTCTCATTCCAATCATACAATCACATATAAAGAACAATAAATTTTGACTCTTTATCTACAGCTCAGTCATGTACATGCATAAGCATGGTAACTACTTAAACTGTAGAAATTAATCCAACACCTCCTAGCCATGAAGACTGTGGTCAATTTGATGAGTCCCCAGAGATCATTACTACTCCTCTTGCACAGGAGAACCTATTGCTTTTGTATCTGATCTCTTCACCACATCTTCATATTTCTCTTGGTGCCCCTGGGAAAACATCTTTTCTCTATCATCTTGTTTCAGGACTGACACACACCTCAGGATGACCAAGCAGAAGGAGAGTGGGATCTTGCAAGCACAGGATGTGTAAGATGAATTGGACTGTCGGGTTGAGGAATTGAGTCAATCATACTATACTGAGAGTTGCAAAATGCATATGTACAAGAAAATGTAATTGAGTTGAAGCAGCTCCTACTTGTTTCAACTTCTTTTCAACCCTTGTAATGCTCAAATAACAAAAGATAAATATTTCCTCTTCTACTGAAGCTTTGCGGAATCCTCCTAGAATGCTAAGTTAATTACCTGAGTGTAATAGGGATGTTCTGAGAGCAAATAGCTTCATGTATTTTTAACAATGTAACACTTGTAGGAATTGTAATTCCCTAATATTTAAAGCTTGTAAGGGTCAACGACCTTCATCTTCAAACCTAAAACACCCATTTAGAAGAGCTGGGTTCAGCAGCTCATCCATGTTACACGAATCTGAAACTAAAGCCGGGACAATGAGGCCAACGCTGGTAGACACCATCCGATTGCTGCAAATGCTCTGTTTAGCACGTAAGAGTCATTAGGCAGAAGTGATGGCTCCAGCTGGCTTTTCAGACAGGAGCTCTTTCTGGAGAAGAGCAACCAGTTAGGCACTGGATGGACTCTGTTTTGTAGTAAAACCCTCTGCCCTAATCAAATGCAGTGCAAAAGAAACAACCGGCAGAGAGGGGAGCGTAAAGGATTAACTAAGATGGTTCCAGCGTTTTCTTGTGCCTTCGGTGAAATAATTTACTCCGAGTACCCTGCAGCTTTCCCAGCTTTGCACTGACCACTCTGAGCCACACGCGAACCGAGCGGCTCGCCTCTCGCCAGCAGCCCCAGCGCGCTGCGCCCGGGGCACGAGAGCTGCTCGGAACCGGGCAAAGATCCCACACGACGCCACCCGGCACCCCGGAGCATCAGGCCGCGCCCGGCCGCTGCTGGCGGACCCCGGCCGGGAGCCCCAGGAGCCGCCCCCTCCCCGCCGCCCTCTCGCCCGCCGCCCGCGCTCCAACTTCCCCGGCGGCGCCTCCGCCACCGGCCGGGCTGCGGCAGCGGGGATGCCTGCTCCCTCCTCCCACCGCCTCGAGCCTGTCCGTGACGGGCCAGGAAAGCTGGAGCCGGCGGGAGGCGCGGGGGCTCCGCTGCGGAGGTTGTGCCTGTGGACACGGCAGGTGCGATCGGCACCGGCACCGGAGGGCAGGGCGCGGGCTGGCGCCTCACGCCGCCGCCTCGGAGGCAACAATGGGCCGGGGGAGGCTCCGCGCCGTCGCTCCCTGCCCGCCCGGGGCTTCCGTGGGGAAAGGCACTGCCAGCCCAGCCCAGCCCAGCTCGCCGAGCCGAGCCGAGCCGAGAGAAGCCGCCCCGCCGGCGCCTTCGTGCCCCGCCGCTCCACCCCGCCGAGGGGCCGGACTGGGTCGGGGCCCCTCCGACGGCTGCCCTCGGGACCTGCGCCCCAGGGCGAGCGGCACCGTACCGTGCCGCCAGAGCCCCGCTCCATCCCCTGGCCTCACCTGTTCAGCACTTTCCTGATCCTCTGGCGCACGCTGGAGGAGGGCGCGGAGATGCCGCTCCTGCCGCCGCCACTGCCGCCCTCCGCCGGCAGGTTCTCGATGGTGGCCACGACATGGCTGGGCTGCGGCGGGTGGTGCGGCGGCGGCGGCGGCTGCGGCGGCGGGGGGTGGCGGTGGTGGCGGTGGCGCTCGGGGGAGAGCATCGCGGCGGGGCTGCGCCTCAGCGGAGAGCGGGGCGCATCCCGGCGAGAGGGCGGCGGGCGCTGCTGCCGCCGGCGCTGGCTCCCTCGGCTTCCGGGCAGCGCCAGACCCTCGCCCGCTCCTCCCTCCCTCACTGGGCTGCCATGCAGCGAGGGGCGGGATGCTGCCGCCGCCGCCAGCGAGTGCCGCTCACGGCCGACGAAGTGGCAGCAGTTTGGCGACCCTCCTCCTCCTCCCACACCCCCCGCGCCCAGCCGGTGCCTCCCCCCGGCGGAGCCGCCGCCGCTGCGCCGCCTCGATCCCCTTTGTTCCCGCTCGCCACCGCCCCGCGCTCCCCTGGCGCACGGCTGCTGCCGCGGCACGGCCCGGCCCGGCCCCGTCCGGCGCGGCGCGGCGCGGAGCCCCCTCGGAGCCCCTCGGAGCCCGGCGCGGCGGCGGCGGAGCCCTTGCGCGCCGCGGTGCCGCCGGCCGAGCGCGGCCGGGGCCGCCAGGGGGAGCCCGCGGCGGCGGCAGCGCCCCGCGACCCCCGCGCCCCGCGGGGACACCGCGCCGGGACCCCGGGGCCGCGGGCGGGGTCGGTCCCGCGGGAGTCCCGGCCGCCGGGCGAGCTGTGCCGGCGTCCAGCTGAGCTCCGCGCTGGGAGGCGAGGGGGGAGCCACGCCGGCGGAGCCCCGATATTCGCCCCGTTAAACGCTCATCGGTTTCCATAGGGGTGTTTAGTTGTCTTTTTGGGGTGGTCTTTTTTGGGGTGTTATCTTTTTGTGTTGGGGATGCTCACAGCTGGGCGGCACGGCACTTCCCAGCTGGCCGGTGGTGTGCGAACACCCGGGAGCTGCCGAACACTTGTCCTCTGAAACGCGGCACGGCCGGTGTCGTCTTCAGCGACCTGGGAAAAGTGTAAAGAAAAAATCGCCTCTGAACAACGCCCTGGCTCTTACACTGCCAGAGGCACGTAAGGGGCTGAGGGAGGCATGGCAGTCGCTGTAAAGTTCAGTGCTCCATACATTTTTCATAGAGACAGTGCACTTGAAGTTCATGCCTGGGCGAGGCTTGTTATAGTGTTGTGTTTCTCTCTTTCAAATACTGGGAGATTCCCCAAAGAGAAATGGAATGAACGTGGGTTCAATATTTCTTACTCTAAAGATAAAGATATTTCACTTCAAAAATTGAATTAGGCTCAGAGGAAGTGTCTTTTTAATCGATCATGTCTCTCTGAAACATATTACATGATAATTTTGCTAAGTCTTGTAAGTTATATACATGTGACATTTCACCTTCTTCATTCTATTGTTCCCCTCTACTTATTTTTGTCAAGGATTCTTTCCGTATATTTCTGTTTGTGTGAACCTTACACAAAGCTGTGAAGATGAGATGAACATTCAAAACCAGGGAAATATGGTTGTAAAGCTATGCAGTGTCCCCCAGGGAAATCAGATAGATGTGATACTTGAAATTACATTTGCCTTTTTTTTTTTAATTTCTAGATTTCAGGTCGGTAATGTCTGTTTGTAGGAACTCTTCCTCTTGCCAATATCAGTGTTTAATATGTCGATTTACTCTGAGTACCTCAGCAGCCTCCGTCTAACAGGTCTTCAGATGAGATCCGGTGGAGCATGTTGCTTTACCAGAGGAATGCTTTTGAAGATGGGGCTCGCTCACTCGAAATCCTGTAAAGTTCATTCTCTGTTCTGGGCAAAAAGCCAGCTGTTTTCAGCGCAAGCCGAACCTCAGTTGAATCGGATTATGCTACTAAGAGATTCTCTTCTCTCCTATTCCCCCCATGGCAACCACATGTTTCTGTAAGTGAAGATGAGGTTCATTCTCTGTGGCAGCTCTTGGAAGTGGAAGGGACAGAGGCTCGGAAGCTGCAGTGCCTGCAGCCGGGCGGTACAAGGTTAGCTGCGGGGCTGGCAGCCCGGTGCAGCCGTCCGTGCTCAGAGCCGGCACCGCCTGGGTCCAGCTGTAGCATCCGCCGACTCGCACACTCATCTGTGTCCTCCGTACCTCTAGCACCTGTTTGTTAACGTTTCCATGCCCTTCGTTGAACAGGCTGTTTCTTCAAACTGCGGCTGGATGAGTATTCTGGAAGTGCTCACTGTGAGGGCAGGAGAGGGTTTAGGTCAGAAATGTGTTTGCTTCTGGGTGCTCAGTGGCCATTTCAGACTAATCCAACAGCTGAGCAGATCAGAACAACAGTATTTGTATAACTTTACTCCCGCTGATTAAACCAAATGAATGCATACCTGAAGTCCAATTTGGGATCTGCCGATAAACGGGGGGGCTGTAGGGAGGTCCTGTCCTCAGAGCAGCCCCCTTATTTGGCAGCCCCCTATTCGGCAATGCAGAGAAAAACTGTAGGTCTGTGCAGACAGCCCTGCTGCCATCGTGACAAATGGATTTCTTGCACATGCAGATCCATCATAAATACGATGCCAAACTTTTGCCATGTCCAGTGAAATTGTTTCCAATTTCTTTTCACTTTGACTCACTACCACACCACACAAGTAGCATTACACCATCCCATGGCGTCATGCTTTTAATATTCCAGCTTAGCCATGCAGGGTTTTTTCTATGATTAGACAAAATTACTGGGAGGAGCAATTATACAGGATGCATTCTGTTCAGTAATATAAGCAGTGGACTGCATCATACCATCAGTAGGGACTGATTGAGAGCAGCATTTTTTTAACATTTTAATAATTGCTCAAGATGCTGTTCTTGTGGCTAAGTATCCCTCACAGTCCTAGCACGCCTGGCCTGATTTCAAACAAAGTGCTAAGCATGCTCAGCTCCCTTGTAAGTGTTACTTCCCGTGTTGACATTCAACAGTGGCACGTCTGGCATTTTCATTAATGTAACACCCAGCTGGAGTAGTTTTACCAGAATATAAGCACAGAATCTGTATAATTGTGAAAATTTGTTTTCTGTTAAGCATTTCACCTCCCAGGTGAACATACTAGAGGTTAGTCTGATGACTCTTTTTTGTTGTTTACTCTGAAGAAGCAATTTACCTTCTAGCATTGGATCTGATTTTAAGTGTAGGTTTTCCAGTATTGTCACGTGAGTTTAAACCCAGACTCTCAAAGGCACTGAACTGTCTCAGACTTTTTGCTCTCCAACAGTCTCCATGAATAAAAGGAAAAAAACTCTCCATGGCCACCAGGGTTCACAGAGGACCAAATCCTTTTAACTTGAGTTTCTGTCAATAAAGGTATACAGAGCTGTTGTAACAGCAACCTCAGCGGCTGCCTAACACACTGCCCAGGGGCCTGGCCTAAGCCTAAATCCTCATGCCTGAAGCACAATCCTTAAGCTAGATGGAGAAGTCCTCTCCTGGGGCTCAGATCTTTCAGCTGTGCTCTGATCCCGCTTGAGACCTGGAAGGACCTGTGGCAGGACCAGATGCTAACCAGTAAACAGAGGAACAATACAGTACCAGTAACACTTGTAAGTAGGGCAACAGTGCTAGCAAAGAAGAAATTTTTATAAAGGAATGTGCCTACACCTCCAAGTAGGTTGAAGTCTCCCTGGATGTGAGGACTTGTGCTCTCACCTCAGATTAGCCAAATTTTAGAGATTTTAAACTCAGTCTTTCCTTTTCCAGCTGAGCCTCCTAGAAATGCTGAAATTGCTTTTTCTTGCATCCCTTGGTTCCCAGCTCCAAGGAAAGAACCAGAAATTCAATGGTTGCAGTTCTGTGGAACAGCTCTGGGTGTTGTACTCTCAAGGCTGTTTGTCTTGCTGTGGGGATTCAGTCAGACAGACCACACACTGCCATCACATTTTTTCAAGGGTGGGAAAACTGAAGTACTGAAGCAGCTCTAGCCAAGGCAGGACATGCCCTGTCATTTCTCAATCAACCCCCAAGGATGCCAAGAGGAAGAATCATAATCTATTTTTCATCCCTCTGAGATACTATTATATATTTGCTGTTTGATTTATATCGAATATACAGATTTATGGTGATACAATAAATTTTAATATTTGATATAACATTTTGTTTCTCTTGAACCTTCTTATTTTATAAAAACATTGCTTGATTATGACTAAGAAATCAAATATTACTTTTTTTTCTTTATTTCTGGAATGAAACAGTTGCATCTGGAGGGAATGAGATCTTTCATTAACACACTCTGCTGCAATACCAGATGGATCAACATTAGCTCAGAGCTGCTATTCATCCCACTTGCTCCTGCATGGTGCTCCAGAGAAGGGTTATTCATATTTGTGGTGAGTTTGGGTTGAGCACCATCCTGAAGCTGTAGTGCTTCTGTTTAGCTTATTTGAAAGAAACCCAGGTATCTTTACAGCCAGAGCTGCATCAGGAAATGCTGACAGCCTTTGTTATGGTGCTTTTGGGGGACAAGCAACAGCCATGGAGCCAAAGTGTTGGTGTGCACAAAAGCCCTTTGCTGGAAATTGTTCCAAGCCTCTTCTTGGGCAGAGTTTATTAGGAGAGTCCAACTACTCCAACCACCTCCCAACACCTGGGAGAAAAATTCACACAGGTGACGGGTTTCCAACATGGAAGGTTGACTGTGACAAAGAAAAGGAAGGGTAGAGCATAGCAGCACAACCTTCATGTTATTCCCTATTCTCCATGCGCCAGTGTCCCATTTTGGCACCATTGTTGCCATTGTTACAGATAATCACGGCCTCACAAGACAACTTCCTATGAGGTGAGAAGTCATCAGTCGTGAATGGTGAGCGTAGCATGTCTGCTCATACACGTTAGTGCATGAACCTCTACAGAAAGGCAACATAGCTGTGGGGGATATCAGTACACAGTCCATGTACAGTTCCCAGGTGGGAACTCTGCATGTCATGAAACAAGAGGAGAGGAGCATGGAGGCACAGACAGAGCTGCGCTCCCCACTGGCTCTCACTCTCTTGCCTTGCATGCAATGTGAGACACCCCACCTGCATCGCAGAGAGCGTGAGGAAGGTTGTGGGTGGTAATGCCTATTATTCACATCCATCATAAAAATACTTTATATTTTTCATTAGTTGCAGGAGGGCATATAACAACTGGCTAATAATTTTCATTCTTGTAGGGGAATATTCACACACACGCACAGAGACAGGAAGAATTGCATTGCAATACCTTTGGAGCCTGAGACCAAGCAGCTGCATCCATATAAAAAAGATAGATTATACAATACAGAAAAGGTAAAATTAAATAGAATTTATTCATTTCCATCACCTTGGGTGAGCAGCAAAGGCACAATAAAAAGTACAATAAATAATCTGCGAATGCCTGAGCTTACAATAGTACAAGGTTCACAAGCAGTTCAGAAGCAGAACATCTGGAATAGCTCAGTTTCTCTGGAGGAGAATGGGGAGAGCTCCTGCCTCACATGTGATTGCCTCTTCTTTGAGATTTCCTTGCTTCACTGCTGCAGCAATCATTTCAGCACGTTGTCGTAGCCGTGCAATCACCGACAGCTTTTTGACAGTTGCAGACGTTTACCTACTTGTCCTCTTCCAAATTTGCATAAACATAAATGAATCCTGCAGAGATTAATTAAGAACAGTATTAACTTTCCTGCTTTGCTTGTAGCATAGGTCACTCACAGACTCAAAATCTCAGACTGGAAAGAGAGCTGAATCTCAAAAGCAACAGCTCATCAGCTCATCAGCTCAGGAAGCTGCGGGGAGGCAGACTGTTATTTCCCTTGCTGATATTCAGTACTGAAAAAGCAAGCAGGAAGAAGTCCCTAACCTGGTAGCAAAAGAGAAATGAACTTACAATAAATCGTGTGTTGCCAATTTTGTCCAGCTCAATAGCACTTTCACATCTACTTGTTCTTTTCAATAAACCACATTAAAATTACTTTTATTTGTTTTATTGTGTGATTCCTGTCCTTCCTCATTGCATTATTAAATGTTAGCTCTCAACATGCCCTGATTTAAGTGTCTCTACTTGTCCAGAAATAACAAGTTTTTTAAATAATCCTGTTCTTCTATGGAAAAACAATAACTCTTTTCAACCTGTTACTGTTCAGGAATCTGAAAATGTGATACACAGATGAGAAAAATAAAACCAATTCCTTTTGATTTTGAGGAAGCAAGTATTGAAAAGTCCATTCAGGGAAAATATGACAATCTAATATTGCTTTATTTCCTTACTTATCTGTACTTAATAGAAAAGTCTCCAATCCTGCAGGATCTTCTCTGCCTGGCTGACTCAGGGAGCAGGTTGGAGTCATGCTTTGACACACAACTTGGGAAACATTTTTGGAAATGACACACCTCACAGCAGAGGTGGTTTATTAGTCTATTTGCAAGCCAGATAATTAACAATCTGTCAGGGAGAGGCCTGGGTTTCCAAGAGTGAAGTTGCCCTTGGAATGAGAGGCATTTTACTGCCCTGGTTTCAGCACACCATCTCCATATAGCAATAGCTCAGTGGAATGTAGAGGCCTGTGATGTACGAGATCATATAAGGTGATCTAAAGGTCCTCCTGGCCACACCCTCTCTGGGTAAGCAATGTCCAAACAAACACTCAGGGTGAGAGGCGAGAGATGTAGAACGACAGAATCATTTCGGTTGGAAAGGACCTTGAGATTACCAAGTTCAATCATTGACTCAGCACTGCCAAGGCCACCACTGAACCATGGCCTCAAGCACCACATGTAACATGTCTTTTAAATGCTGGGGCTGGTGACTCAACCATTTCCCTGGGCAATCTTTCAGTGCTCAACAGCCCTTTCAGTGATGAAATATTTTTTAATATCCAATCTAAATCACCCCTGGTGCAACTTGTCCTGTCAGCCTGTTGCTTATTATGTGTGAAAAGAGATCAGTCCCCACCTTGCTACAACCTCCTTTCAGGCAGCTATAGACATCAATAAGGTTCCTCCTGAGCCTCCTATTGTCCAGGCTAAACAACCCCAGCTCCCTTGGTTGCTCCTTGCAAGACTTGTTCTCCAGACCCTTCACCAGCACCATTGCCCTTCTCTGGTCATGCTCCAGCACCTCAATGTTACTCTCTTTTAGTGAGGGGCCCAGAACTGACCACAGGATTCAAGGTGTGGTCTCACCAGCACCGAATACAGGGGGACAATCACTGGTCCTGCTGACCACACTGTTTCTGATACAGGCCAGGACTGCCAGATTCCAGGGCAAAGTGACACAGCAGTTTTTCTGGACAAGAATTCCATTTGGAAAAAGGATTTCAACATTTAAAGCAAATCACCTCAGGAGAAAAATGAGAGTTCATTTTGTAAGGGAGAAAAGCCATTAGATGGACTGTGGAGAAATTAAAGGGGCTTCCCAAACAGTAAATGTGTTAACCTCTAGAGAAAACCAACCATACATATTGCATGCCTTAGTGGTATTGTAATACATCTCATTGACAGACTTTTGTCCTAGTTAATAACACCAAAGGTCTCTGGGTTTCTAATTATTGCTGTCATATTTCCCATAGGGAAACAAAATGATAGGGCTGAAACCTAAATTAAACCCACTGGAGATGCAAGCAAGATCCCAGGGAGTGAAGCCCCAGCTCTGACCGAGGGCGAGTGCAGTGTGGTCCTCCCTCCTCCCCCAGGGCCATGGGGAGACATGTCCAGCTGAGGAAAGGCTGCAGAAGCCAGGAGCAGAAGGGTTGTGTTTCAGGCAGTGGGCATGACAGTGGTGCAGGTTTAGCTTTTCCCTCTTCCTTTCACCTGTGCAGTCCGGATATCTGAAATGGTACTGCTGTGACCACAGCTGCGTCTTTGCTGACGCTGCCTACCCTTCACCATCTATCCAAACTTCTCATGTCTTCTCTCTCTGGCCTTGTGTATATCTAGTCCCACCTGCCTCAGCTCCCCTGCACAGTCCCACCTTCTCAGAGCTGATTCAAACATCTGTGACAGACAACACAGCAACACTTTAGTTAATTCTACAGGGGAGGAGAAAGACTGACCTTTGTACTGCCTTTCCTCCTATCATTTCTAACTTCCTGAGACTTCCCAGGACTGTCAGAATCCTGGTTCCACCTTGAGGCTGTCCTAGAGTGTGGGAAATACAAGAACAAACATGCTCTTTTTCTAGTATGACAATGCTCTAAAGCCACCAAATCAGAGCATCTTTAGGGTAGAGGCTACAACAAGCCAGGTGCTTTTTTAACTCCATCAAGTAATGGCACAGGCTGCCCAGGATAGAAAGTCTCCATCCTTCGAGGTTTTCAAGATCCAGCTAGTGAAATCACAAGGCACCCGGTCCCACAGGAGGTTGAACCAGAGTCTTTCTGTGCTCTCTTCCAAAGAAAGTTATCCTACAGTCCTATGAATTAGGATTTTAGCTGTGTCAAGTTATGTTTCAGCAGTAGGTGTAACTGTCAGGTCAGAAAAACCCAGAAGGGGAAATAGATGGGAAGAGTAACCTTTTCACTACTTCTCATTTTATTAGGATAAAGCTACTGATAAACACAAAAGGATGAGGATCTATAAAGTGACTTAGTCCCAGATGGCATTCTTCAAGAATGAAAATTAAATGTATGTAAATAAAGAAACAACAAAGTGTTTGACAAGTGCAAATTCTTAATTACTCAAATTTATTGGTAGGAATAGCAGCGATTCAGCTCTCTTGCCATATTGCTTGATGGACTGGAGAGAGGAGCACCTCTTGGAGTTATTGCCTCAGTAAGATTCAGTATGTATGTGACTGACTGGCTGTTTCACCTCAACAGGGGTAACAACTAATAAAACCAGATAAAAATCAGAATACTTCCTTTGGAAGCAGTACTCTCTCGGGATATTTTTGTTGGTTTCTGCTGATTCTTTATATCTGGTACATTTTTGTGAAATGTCTTAATCTTTTAAAAATAAAGATTGATCTTCAGGTATTAACAAGTTCTCCTTCCAAAGTGTAAAGTGCCTTTCCATGTTATCTTTTTTTCATGTGTCACTCTGTTTTGCAGGCCTTGTTGGCAAGACACAACTGCAATTCTGGAAGTGAATGAGAGGAGGGATTGTTGTTAAGCCAAGTCCAAAAGCTAGTGTGCTGAAGGAATTAAAGATGAAATACATAGCTTTTGGGGACAAGAAAATCACACCTGCTAGTCACACTTTGCAAATACGTGAACTCTTTGGGTGATTAATGAAAGTTTCTCTCAGGTTGAAGGCTTTATTAAATTATTATTTATTATATTAGTTCTGAATTGCTGAAATAGCGGCAGGAGACATGATTAACAGGATGACTCGAGCTTAGGAAGGTGTCACCTAATGAGGTCATTATGTCAGCATCATCAGCAGTGTTTAAGATAAAGAAGGATACATGGAAAGTAGAATTATTTCCATGGATAATCCTGATTGATTCCAGAGGTTAGATTTGATGATTAGAGAAGCCATGTCCCACATACAGTCTGAGAACATGCTAATGGTTAATAAAGGATTATCTGAACGAACACTGAATTTTGAAAAGAGGTATGGAAGCCAGAGTCCATGGGCAAAAGTGCTGGACCAAATTCAGCTCTTTTTTCTGACTGGAATGTTAACTTCTCTTGACTTGGTCCTTTTAACTTAGAGCATGTTCAGCTAGATCCCATGCTAAACAACTGATGCAGGACTTGGGTGGAAATTTTACTGGGTTTGAGACTTTTGCTGCAGGTGCATAAGCTGCTCTGGCAAACACAGGTCTTCTGATTTCTACACACATTTGTACCAAACTGCAGAGCTCAAGCCTTGCCCTGCTCTGCACTTAGGACAGAGAGCAGGGAAACAGGATGAATAATGTGCTTGTCCTGGTGTACAAGCAGCCAGGATTTGCTTCTTCCTACACTGGGTTTAATGAACATGCCTATCATATTCTGGAAAGTATTTAACTGCCATGCCAACAGAAGCAAGAGCTATCCTCAGTGATAAGAACTACTTAGCAGACAGATATAATGCCTATGTTGAAGTAAAAGCAAGTAAATCCCACCATAATGTGCTCCTGTACATACTGTGAAATCCTTCTCAAGGAAGCACAGCCTGAGTAACAGAGTTTAAATCCAGTTGAGATGACTGGGACTGCTTTTCAGCTTTCTCCTACTCAGTAACCCAGTACAGGAGCACTGTAGACAAAGTACCAGAAGGGTAATAGACACGCAAAATATTTCACAGCATCACTTGAAGACTGACTTGCATCCATTAAAATTTATTGCCTGACAACTAATCCTGTAAACTACTTCCTACGGCCCTATGTAAAGCCTGCCAGATAATGCCAGCCTTTCTGCTTGCTGAGTCTTCCCCTTCCTTGGACAAGCACAGACTTCATTTGCAGTTTGAGATTCAACTCCCTCCACCTCAACCTTTCCAAAGAATTTACCAGAAAGAAAAATGGGCAGCAAAGCTAATGTTACTGAAGTGGAAGTGTCCTTTCAAAGTCTGTGAAATGCACAAAGACATTCCAAATTTTACATCCGAGACTTCTAGTAAAGAGTGGAAATCTATGATACAAAAAACATAGCCCACCTTTTGCTTGAATCCCTCTGGATTTGAGTCTGAGTTCTTTTGAAGTTACAAGGAAGAGCAGATGGGTTGATGCAAGATGCAGCCTCAGTACTGTGGTCCAGGAGCAAAGAAACCACAGGTCCCCTGCAGTACAGCATCTGCCATTCAGTGAGTGTCAGCTGTTCAGATTAAAGAGAGGTAATTCTTCTGTTCTTCAAGATACCACAAGTGGTCAGTACAATAGCTGCACATGGGATAGTTATTTACTCCAGATGAGGATCTCCTGTATCATAAAAATCTGCCACGTGTCCAAGCCACATGTCACGACAAGACAGTAACTTGTGCATTCATACTGAGTCGAGAGTGTACAAAAGAGCGTACAAAAGCTGTACTGAAAGCAATTAAAAGAATTTGGTGGATGAGAGGCTGGATGTGACTGGGCAATGTGCACTTGCAGCCCAGAAAGCCAACTGTGTCCTGGGCTGAACCAAAGGCAGTATGGCCAGAAGGGTGATGGAGGTGATTCTGCTCCTCTGCTTTGCTCTGGTGAGACCCCACCTGAAGTGCTGCAAGCTGCTCTGGGGTCCCCAGCACAGGAAGGACATTGATCTGTTGGAACATTCCCAGAGGAGAGACACCAAGATGTTTAGGGGGATGGAGCACCCCTCATACAAGGAAAGGCTGACAGAATTGGGTTTGTTCACCTTGGAAAAAAGACGGCTTGGGGTCACCTAACTGCAGCCTTCCAGTACCTGAAGGGAGCCAGCAAGAAAGATGGAGGGGACTTTTTACGAGAGCGTGTAGTGACAGGAAAAGGGAGAATGGGTTCAAACTAAAAGAGAGATTTGGATTAGATATTATGAGGGTTTTTTTTCTGTGAGGGTGGTGAGGCACTGGGACAGTTTGCCCAGAAAAGTTGTGGGTGCCCCATCCCTGGAGGTGTTCAGGAGCAGGTTGGCTGGGCCCCTGAGCAACCTGGTCTAGATGAAGGTATCCCTGCCCATGTCAGTTAGTGCTGGAACTAGATCATCTTCAAGGTCTCTTCCAACCCAAAGCATTCTATAATTCTATGAATAATAACATAATTCATTATGGTATTTCCACAGCTGGACCAGCTGCTGGATTAGGAGTCCCTGTGGGTGGCATATATCTCTGTATACGGGGATGAACACAAGGGTCACTGACAGGAGTCATACTCCAGTCGTTTTGCTTAAAATAAAAGAATTGTGCAATTAAAATAAAAGCTATGTGCCTGTCTTTCCCAAGGGCCTGGATTTCAGACAGAGCAAGACATTGTCTTCTTGCTTTGTAGACTATTTCAAGGTTGCAGTACCCAGAGGAAGTGTTTACCTTGAGTAGCTGGACATGACCTCTGGAGCTGTGTCCAATGGTAATGCAGCAGTAATCTGTGCACAGAGCAAGATAGAAATCTTGGTAGGCCCCTTACAAGCTGTAAGGTTATGTCACAGTAAGCAGTGCAAGCAGCTGCAGTAGCTTTCTGAAAGGTCTGGAGGGTTTAATAGCTACAGTATAGCAACAAAACATACCCAGAAAATGTCAGCGTGACAATTTTGTAGGCTTTCAGCATAAAGCTTGCAGACCCCCTGAGCATACTCTGGAAGCCAAACCATATTTTTTTTTACAATCCCTACCATGTGCCTGAAGGTCAGCACTGCCGATGTTTCTGGCACAGAGAGCTCTTCGAGAGTCTCTTGTGGTGTTTCAGGATGATTTTGAAACAGGTGAAAAGGTTTTTTCAGCACAGGGTATTGCCTATATACAGCAAAAATTAATGATGAGAAATGACAGCTAAATGGGATGGAAAATAGAGGTTTACAACCATCACTGCTGCCCTGAAATTTTTCTCCTCCCCAAACCCTGCTCAACTGTGTGTGTTTTGCCCATTTCTATGCCTCTGTGCCGTCTTCTTCCCCTTCTTCCACCATTTCACTGCTTTTTGCAACACACAACATTGTATCAACAAGCTCCATTTGGCTCCTGCAAAGGAAGAAAACCTAAGCTTTGAGTTTTTTCCTTTGCCTTGTGACATTGCCATTCTGAGTGCACTGGCTAAAAAAGTCATGATTGGCATTCATGGCAGGAGCAGAACTGATGCAAGATAAATCAATAGGAACATGGGCTAAACCAGCTTCAGTACATCTATCATAGTAATTTACCTAAGTTTAAATTAATTTAATTAAAGTGACTCACTTTTCTGGTAAAGACAAGGCTATACAGTGTGCCAGCTTTAATCCATTGACTGGATTAAAATAATAAAAAAGGGGTGGCTGGTGACTTTCAGGTTCAAGATGATGAGTGACTGGCAGTGTCACAGAGAAGGAGCCATATGAAGGTACCCGGATGTGCTCTTAAAAGAAGAAAATTAATCAGAATGAAGAAATTTCCCTTAGAGTGCAGTGTTGTGTAGTAAACAAGGCCTGAATTGTTAACCCTGTGCATTATCAATATCCCTGTAACCCTTGCCTCTTGTGGACAATCACCTTTTAGGAGAGCAAAAAGCCTTGCCTGCTGACAGAGAGAGCATAGCTGATCATTGCATATTAATAGCTGGCCACTTTACAAAGTAAAACTTACTGGTTTAAATCGCTTTCTCCTTTAAACCACTTGTTTCTAGGGTAAGTCTCACCCCTGATGAAGGTGGAATAACACAGCTGTGAGGTTCACTTTAAATTTTTATCAGTTTGGGCACCTGGAGATCTAGTTCAGCTCAGATTATTAGTGAGAATTTCCTAAGTTGTACTTTGAGTCTCCTAAACTCTCTAGGCCAGCCTAGACTCTGCTGCCTCTCCACAATACTTTCAAGTAGACTGTTATGTACAATTACTGTATCATGGGATATTTTGGGACACAACACCAGAGATTTCTGGTTGAAATGCGTGGTAGGCTATGAAGCCCTGCCCCTTCTATGGAGAACATTTTGTTTATGGCTGGGGTCATTTTTACCAAACCCAGTTTTGTAGAGCTTGTCAGTTGCAATAAGACAAAGATCGACTTTATGTGAGAACTCTTCATCATCCTTCCTTTCCAGTCGACAGATGACCTCCAAGCAAACATCATTTTCAAGCCCCTCCATTACAGTGAAGCTGACTTATTGTCATGTCATTATTGCTGGCAGTCCCTCTGCCTCCACTGTGACCACTCAGAGGCTCGTATCAGACATTGGGGTGATGTTACCAACTTAAAATTTGCCCCTGTAGAAGGGTTGGGAATTTTATGTACCAACCACGTAATGGTACAAACCTATTTGCTTTATTACTCCCCAGCTCCCAAAATAACATCTCTTTCTTCTCTAGTGCACAATCCACTTTGAAAGCACAGGTAATTTCTATGAACCTGATGGAATATGTTACATACATGTGGCTTTCAGTTGCTTGTCTTCCTTTCCTTCCTTGCGCCAAAACCATGAGGGGAATTTAAGTGCCTTGATGACTGATGGGGTTTTTTTAATTAACTATTGAAGATGGTTTACATGCAGTTTCTCATTCTAGGTGAGACTTAATTAATTTCAACAAGCTCTTATTTCCCAAAAAAAAAAAAAAAACCAAACAAACCTATTCTGAACTCAATTATAACAAGTGTTAAAATAATTTCAAAATCAGGGTTTTCTCTCTGAGAACATGAAAGATTTCACTTTAGCCCACAAATATTCTCATACAACTACTTCTGTTTTTCTGATTGCTGATTTTATTTGGTTCACTTCTTCCTGTCTGGTTTCTGACTTTTTTTTTCCTCCAGAGTCTGTCTGACATCTAAGGAGCAAATCACAGCAAATAGCTCCTGTCTTGTCTAGCTAATTGCTACATTGACACTATGAGCAACAGCAAAAGGAATAAGATGGGAATTTGAGCAACAATAATGTGAAATGCTTGGTAAAACAGGCACAAAAGGAAAAAGACAAGACTAGGAAAAACCGAAACCATCCGTGCTGCACTCAAGTCCCTCCTACCATGTTTAACATTTCTTTCTCCTAGTAACAGAACTGATCATCAGAGTGCTTCCTCAGGACTGCCTGCTATATTGTATGCCACAAATCAGAACATTTTGTTAATGTTGGTCTCCCTAATTACTGGCCACTGCTATTGCAATAGTAGTGTGATGCATTTATCCACCCTCTTCTAGGAAACATTTTTCTTGTGTCCTATTTGCTTCTCTTACCCTTCTTGGCAATGTGCAGTTTAGGATAAAATGGTTTTGTCTATCATAGCAAAGTCACATGTAACTGCTGCCAGCTTGAGTTTTGTGTGGAATGTGTTTTAAAGGTTCACCAAGCTTTTGCCTTGATTGGCAAAAAATGGAATGTTCACTCTGAGTGTTTTCCATTTTCAAGAAACAATCTTCAAGCATATTTAGAGCTCCATCTCTTGTACCAGTCTGGATGGTTATGGCACAGGCTCAGATATTAGGACTCTTGGCAATAGCTAAGAAAATACATCTGGAGTGTTGTTCAGCTGGGCTCTAAAAGTTTAGACTGGTAAATGCAACCCCAAATCTGGGTATCCTGGACCAGTAAGTTCAAATGCACTGAAAAATTTGTTTTTAAATGAGGGAGAGGCTACTAAAAGTTGGACCATCATTTTGTGGCTTTGTAAGATAAGGTCCTTGGTGACAGAACCAGTCTGAAGTGTTGGTTGCTTCCCTTTCCTCTTCCTCACCACACTGTCTCTTCCTACTGTTTGCTCAAACAGATTTCTGCCTGAGGCACTGTTGTTCCCACAACTCTGTGAATGTGATGAAGGAATCAACAGACCTGCTCCAAGAATGTTTTTAGTTGGTCATTCTTAAGCTAGGCCAGTTCTGTGCTAGGTTTGCATGAAGGTCCGGTGTGTGAGGAGAGCTGGGCAAGCGGTGGCAGTGGGGCAGCAGCCCCTTAGCACAGCTGATTGTTCTGTGGTGTGGAGATTTTGTGTCACGAAACTACAGCTGGGGAGAGGACTGCCAAAAGGCTGGGTGCCACTAGAGTGCCAAGAGAGCCCCCATCCCTTGTGGTTTTCAGAGTTCTACTCATCCAGTTGACACAGAGTGGCACTAAATTAAACACTTGACTGTTAAGGTCAATTAAGTGACCTCATTTGCAGAAGTGTAGCTCCTACGTGTGCCAGATTCAGGGTTAGAAGCCAAATTTCTGGAGTTACTTTCGTAACACATGAGGCCAGGTTTGCCTTCTTGCAGAACGACACCTGGCAGAAAGGGGCTTTGTGCCTGCCTCAGGAAAATCCTGCCTGCTGGCTGAGGTTTGAGTAAGGAGATTATCTCTGCTTCCTCACCTGTAAAAAGATAATTACACTGCCCAGCTTTCTATAGAACCTTTGCATCTCCAGATAAAATATACTACAGAGAGGCTATACACATGAATTATTCAAGCTAAATTAAATTAATGAAGACTGTGGAAACTCAGTTGCTTTTGTTTCTTTTTTTTAATGTGATGTTCAGATTCTGCAGTGGCCTTTGTGGTCTCAAAATATTCTGAAAGCAGAGCACTGCTAGCTCACAGCTCTGTTGAAAATATTTTCTTCATTGTCTGAAAATATATTAATTTAATTATTGACAAGTCCATTTGTGAGAGAGCTATTGAAGCGTGACCAGCTCACCACAGTGTTTTCTCTAACCATAGAATGCCACAGGGAGTGAAAAATGAAAAGTCAATGCAATCTCTGTGAGACAGCGAGATGGATTTATGAGGAATTACAGGCTGGTTTAGAAGGAAAAAAAATTATCATTTGGACAACAATGTAGGATTATAAGGACAGGTCTTGCAGTGTCCAGGAAGGACCTAGACAGAACATGTACAATGTCACCCCAGGATGCCTTAAATCCTCTGCACCAGTGCTTTTGGGTTAGCTGTGCTACCATCCCTGCTGTGGGCCTCTCTAAAATCCCCTCTCCCTTTCACTCTCCCCAGGATGTCAGCAGATACCTCCTGCATGAAACTCGCTAATTCTCACCCCATAATTTGGGATGTGGGGCTGCCAGCACTAGTCTTCTGGTAGCCTGCAACAGCAGCTTAACTGAAATAAATTTATTATTTATTTTGCCAAAAAGTTGCACAGGTCTTTGTAGGACAGATTCAGGAGAGGTGCCTTACACATTATATTTGTGCTCATACTTAATTTTACTTGGTGGAGCATGGGCAGACATGGCATTTTTCCCCATCATGGAGAACTGGAAGCTGGCTATCAGGCTTGCAGCCTGTTTCCTGTGATTCTTTTTTTTTTTTTTTTTTTCAGACATATCTTTAGCCTGTCAGCTTTTCCTGGCTCGCATAATTCCCTGCCCTTTTTCAGAATCTTAGAGGTGTTAGGGACTCCTGTGACAGCAGGCTTGGCTACTGGAGGAGTCTCCCAGCCTGTCTGGGTAGAGACAAGACATTGTTATCCTCACTCCTTTGAAGCTGAGTACCTGAGCCTGGCTTAACCAGGTCATTATTTTACTTTTCCTTGCTCAGATCTGTAAAAATCCCATTATTGCCTGCTTTCAATTAATTCACAAATTCAGGCAAGCAGCAGTAGGAAATGTGGGGAGGAGGCAGGAGGAGAAATATAGCATTAATCAAAGGGTCATGCAGGCATTTTCCCAGTTTGCCTCACTTTGTTACCACAGAATTCCACGTGATCCTGAAAACAGGGATTCTTGCCTAGAGCTTATAATAAACAACCTGTCATCGCTGTGTTTCTGTTTATTTAAATTAACAAAGGGATAACTTCTGTCTGGCATGCAGCAGAGCAGAAAGGCAGGAGGGGAGCAGGCTTGGCCATGCCACCCACTTCCTGCTACTTAGGCGAGGCTGGGCTGATTCCCAGTGCCAGGCAGTCCCTGCTGCCCCTAAATTGTGCCTGAGGCTGTGGACACAGCTTGGAGAAGGCCTCTGTCCTGGGGAATGGCAGGGGTTTTGTGATTTGTTGCGAAGTATCTGCCTACCTACCAGCCAGGCCAACAGGTTTATTTTTCCCAAAGGCAGACCTCAGACCCAGATCTCAGACCCAGACACACACTGCACTGCTGGAAGGGACAGAGGGAGGGAGCATCACGTGTTCCAGGTGAGGTTTTGGCAGCTGCCAAGAGCATCCACTGCTTCTGCATCACTGGCATGAAAATGGAGGTGAATGAAGCCTTCCTAAAATCTGAAGGGGAAGGATGAGGTTCAGGGAGACCCAGATATCTATTTTCACTGCCTTCTCCCCTTCCTTTTTGGGTGTGCTTCAGGTTAAAAGCAACTGTGGTTTGGAGTAACTTTACTGAACCACTAGAAAGAGGCAAACTGCCAGGGGAGGACTGTCTTGTAGAGCCCAGCTCAGGTAGCTCTGCTGTGTTTCCATGGCAGAGTAACATGGGGCTGTGGCCCAGGGGTAGTGGGACTCCAGGCTGTGCTGTGAAGAGGAGGCATGTCTTCTCCTCTAAAGGGCTTCACAGCATCTCCTCATGGGATACATCTTCTGTGTCTGAGGCCAGGCTGTGGCCGGACTCCCAGCACTCAGAGCCAGCTGCAAGCTACAAGGGTGCACGGGCTGTGGTGTGGCTCTGTAGCTGCTGAATGCCCACAGGGGAACTTTTAGATCAGGGTGCAATTAGAGTACATGTTTTCCTGTGGTCTGGTCCGTGGTGGACAGCTCTGAACCTGCCCAACACCTCAGCCGCACACAGTGAACCAGAACACAAAGGCATTACATTTTGGGAAACACCATGTCCATCCCCCCCCCCCCCCCCCCCCCCCCAAAATAAGTCCCAGTCATTAGGAATGTGTCTACAAAACCCATTTGATATTTCAATTTTGTTGAGGTGAAATATGAACAAAGTGGTGAGTGCATAAGGATGTTCTTGGTTAACTACCTGCTGAGGTAAGGGTGTTTTTACTCTCCTTGTTTCCCATGCAGTGAGCACAACAGAGTGAGTTCCTCACACTCATTATTTGATCGCCTCCAAAAATAGATTCCTGCATATTTCATCCACCAGAAAACTTGCAGAGAGAGAAAAGACCTACTTTTCTTTTTTTTTTCCCTGCCAGTTGTGTCTGAAACAATGTCACACTGTAAACAACTACTGGACAGCTTTCATAATTTCTCCTGCTTCACAAGGAGTTGGCTACACAGATGTCAGGGCCCTGAGGGCACCAGGAGCCTTACTGCACCTGCCCAGCCTTTGCTGGATTCACCTGGGGCCAGGAGCCCCATTTCAGCCCAGCCTAGGGTCAGTCCCTGCCCCACTGACACCACAGCAGTGCTGACTGTGTTGGGATCCCTTGGCTGTACATCGAAGCCTTGTCTCTTGTCTTGTCTCCTACTTCCTCTCCTTCAGCTCCTGATGGGAGCTCCTGGATGGTCCTTGGCCCTTTTTCTTCACTTCCCATGTCAGGGGTCATTGGTGGACTTTGTTACAGCCATTGTCTCTGCCCACCATGGCCAGACCCTGTAGACAGCACCCACTGGTGAGGGCATGGCCTGTGCTGGAATCACCCTCAGGTCCCAGCTAATGCTGCTTTGGGAACAGCTCTCCCGCACTGAGGAAACCAGCTCTGACAATACAAGGGTGGAAAAGTGATGCCAATGAACCACCTTCATCTTGCAGTATTTGTGTGTGCAAGCACTAAGGAGCATTACTGACTCTGTGCTAAGCGGACAGGAAACATCTGCAGCTCAAGTCACGCGTGTTGTGGTGGCTTTGCACAGGGGCAAAAGGGAAGGGATGGAGCTCCAACTCCAAGGTCTTCCTTTTAGAGCCATCTAAGAGTTTTAGAGCCATCTAAAAGTCTTTAAAGCACCCATTTAACTATCTGCAATTTTAGTTGTACGGCTTACTAGTTATCTGTCTTGTGATCATGCCTGGTCCTTGGCAAATAAAAGGCTAACATACCCAGTCCTCTCAAGCCTTTCCTCACTTGGTACAGGATTCATTCCCCTGACCATGCCAGACAATCCTCTCCATTTTGTCAATCTCTCTCTCATACTGGGGGACACTGTGCTCCAGCCATGGCCTTGCAATTGCTCAACCATGAGGAGGTGCTGCTCCCCTCAGCCTGTGGTTTCCCTCTGTACAGCACAGCCCAGCCCAGCCCAGCTGCCAACAAGTCTGGGTCAGCCAGGCCGAATGAGATGTTCCTGTTTTCTCTGCCCATTCACACCCTGTCCTCAGAACTGTTTCCAGATGATCCCATCTTTCCTGATGATGCTTAAAAATAACAGCAATGCCCACCTGTGGACCAGACATGCATCTCTGTGAGCTGATCACAAAATGGACACAAAGCTCAAAACCAGCTTGCAGAATACAAAGATAGTTATAGTGATGACAGATCTTGTGACAAGTCACCTTGCTGTTTCTCATTCTTCCCAAATATAGAAACGCTGACATTTCTATCTTTTCTTTAAAAAAGAGTTGCATACCTTATGAACAGGAGAGCTGAAGCCAGCTGAACCTCCATACCTTTCTTACATTTTATTACTTGTCAAAATAGCATTTGGTAGAAGCAAGACTGCGACAGAACACAGGTTTTTATAAATATTGCCTAAACTGCACCCCTAACTTTCTCTGCTTTCTTTCAGCTTCCTTTCTATTTCTTATTCTCTCCCTTTCATCATTGTAATTTCCTTCTGACTCTTTCTTTTTTTTCTCAAAATCACTGGTCCTTCTCCTGGTTAATTTAAGCTTCTAAAATAGCTATGAAAAAGCTTAGTTTCCCAAAGAAAAAATAAAATGCTGACATCAGACAATAAATCACTTCTAAGAATACTACTACTAGTATTTCATATTCAGCAATAAAAGACAGACAAAGGGCAAAAAGAAGTTAACTTTTTAGAAGTTATTAATAGAAGCATGGCTTAAGAAAAATAAAAACACACACACATACATATGAAAGAACAAGTAACTGCAAAACATAACTGAGAAACAGACATCAGGAATATCAGATTCTTAGTCTAGTTCTTCTTTCTCCTTATATGAGATTATTTTTTTCTTCAAAAAGTGATTATCAAGCACAAAGCAGATATTCAATTTGTCTTTGATTGACCGCAGTTTTCCCCACTGATATTGAATCAGGGAATATCCAGAGGAATAAATTGAGGCTATGCATTGGAATGTGGGAAAACAAAGAGAGAGCAAGTAGGACTGAAATATTAGGACTTATGTTTTATATTTGCAAAATCTTGTATTTTCCAAGTTCTACTCCGAGGTTGAGATTCTAGTGACTTAACCTTGCCATGCAAGGCCATCTCAGTCACTGTAGAGCATCACACCAGTCCCCAGGTGCTGGTCCAAGCTGTGTGGCAGGTTTTGTGCCATGGCTCTCAGCCTTGTGCAGATGTTTTGTGCACCTGAAATGCATGGGTTCCTCTGTTCAGGCACTGCAATTGCAAAAATGTCAATGACAGCCACACACACTCCCTGTGTCAAAAAGGACTGATACCGACCAGGAAACTTGCAGGCTTGTGTCTCTCAGCTTACTTTGTGTATCAGCAAATTACTTCAATAGTGCCATGAAGTGCAAAAGGAGATGGATGCATTAGGGATGAGCATGCGAAAGGCCGTCCCAGCACTGTGCACAGCCAAGAACAGGTCCTAACATCAGCCCAGTGCCCCTCTGAAGAAGGGGAAGCTCACACTGTTCCTGCAGTAGCGTGAGCCATGCCAGCCTGCTAAGCACTACACGGAATCCCAGAGAAGCAGGTCAGCACAACAAAGAAATGCAACCCAGATACCTTGTTTATCTGCCAGGGAGTGAGAAAAGATACTGCTGTTGGTTTCAAATTAAAATGTTTTAGTACTCCATTGCTCTCTGGAGGGTTTATTGTATTCATCCATCATTATTGGTTAGCTACCTGTCCTGACATATATCGTGTGTGCTTTAGAAAGCTGAGATTCTTGGCATTTCCCAAATTCCTAGCATTTAAAACTATCTGATTCCCTATGGGACATCTGGATTTGCAATGCCTTTAAGCAGTCACAAGTATTCCTCCTCAGCATTTCATGTTATATTGAGAGGATGAGCTACCATAATGAAATGAAATATAGTGTTAGCACACATTAAGAAATCACAGGGCTTCCTTGCCGGACACTTATCTGCTTGATTTTGGAATCCCACAACTTCAAAGAGACTGAGTAGGAATGACAAACTGGAAATACCCTTTTCTGTAAAAGGAAGGGACATACCTACGTTTCATAAGTCATTACAATCCAGATTGTGAATGCCATCAGAAACAAAGGATGTGCAGTCTGTTAATTACAGATTAAATTTACTGACACAACATTCTTGGCTGGGAATACTTACATCACTGGCAGATTACTGCTGTCTTTAACAATGTAATTTACCAGCTACAAAGTTTTTGCTATAATCTGCCCAGCGGCTCTGTGTCCAAAGGTTTGCTTGCCTCATGTGGCTGCTTGCTGGATGAGTGGAAGGCGTGGAAAGAGAGAAGAGGAGAACGGGAATTTTCAAGGGATCTGCTCAAGAATGCATTTATCCATTATGCCAACCCCCACCGTAATCTGCCTTGTCCCCAGTGTGCCTTTACTTGGTTCAGCTCAGGTGGTACATGGAGCCCAACTAAGCCAGAAGAGGACTCTTGCCCGACCAAGTTCACCACCCTTGGTTTAGGCTGTTGTTTTCTTCAAACAGCCTTTTTCCGTAGAGGGGACCATAGCATCCACTATCAGAGAAACAGCACAATCCACTTTCTCTGGAAGAACCTCACAAAGAAAAAGTAAATAAAATCCAGAGACCCATGGGCAGAGATGCATCTCGCTCCTTGTCCATCTCAGTGAAGCCTAATGGAGCACGGCTGCAGGTGGAAAGATGCTGTGGAGGCACTTTTGTTCTGTTTACACTGTGGCAAACTTCGTTTCCCTTCCCTTTATATAACTTCACCTGTGAGCTGTTAAATCTTCCTTGGCAGCTATGGGGGCTGGGGGTCATGGGACAGAGGGCTCCTGGCACTTGAAGCGTGTGGATGGTGCATCCTGCCTAGGGGAGGGCTTGATGCTGAAGGTAGCCCACCTTGCACAGCCCAGCATAGACACAGAGGTGGCAGAAATTTGTTCCACACTGAAGAAGAAATTCTGGGTACCAGAAATTTCAGGTTTACTTTGGCCAAAATTGTTTCTGTAGTTTTGCTGGCTCACCTCCATGCCATAGGATGCACAGTGACAGTAGTGCCTGGGGCTGCCAGCCATGCAAATCTTACAACCTCAGAAGTTGCCTCCCAGGATAGAAAACTAGCATTTCTTCTGTTCAAAACACTATGTGACCACATTTAAGTTTTATTTCCTTTGTCTTTGGCTTCTCTGAGTGTCTATAATACAGGATGGTAAACAAATGCACCAGTTTCTTTATAACAAGGCAGTGTGCTGACTAATGATAAAGGCTGATTGCATTTATCTTCAGGCTTCACTGGGGTGCTTTGGAGAATAACCAACCTCCTCCGTACTGCACCTTCTTTCTTTAGTTTCAACACATTTTGGGAATGATCAATGTCTCTTACTCCTCTCTCACTCTTTTTTTCTCCTCTTCTGAATGTCCAACTCTCTTTTTTTCTTTTTTATTATTTTGCATTTGTCTCTTGAGAAGGTAAAAAAATCCATGGACTGGTGAAGCATGAGGTTCTTTTTTGAACTGTTTTGAGAGGTGAGTATGACATAAGTGAAATAATTACTTTCTCAAGTAAAATTGTCTCCCTTCTGACTGATTACTTTTTGAAGCTACATTTTAATACAGCTCTGATCAGACCAACTGTTTTCTATTGCAGTATTTTTTGCCTGTGTGTTATTTTAAGATTACCATTACCATGGGACTTGAATTCATTTGGAACTCATTAATAATCAGTATAATTCCCTTTCATTAGAAATCTCTTACTGGAGTAACCGCTTGTTGTGACAATTCCCACAAAGTCACCATCTTTGTAGAGATGCAGCTGGTGACGATGAAATAATATGTATCTTTGTATTAAACTAATATTCCCCAAAATAATAAAATGCCTTAACATATTCCATGCATAGTTAATAGGAGATCAGAAGGATGAAAGATACAGATAGGATCATTTTCTTGGATGTCAGAATTCCCTTTTTTAATGTGGCACAGTAGAGGGATTTTATGTTGCATATATATGCATCTTTCCCTGCACAGTGTATTTTTTTTGCCACGTATAATGGAACTCACAACACGAAATGCTGACAAAGCTGATGAAGACAGCATCCTTCCCAACAATAACACAATGGCTTGGCAGTTCATCATGTCTGAGGAGCAGATTTTGTAATCAAAGACATTGAAATCTTGTGAAAGGGAGGGTTAATAAAAAAAAAAATAGAACATTTCCTTCTTGGAGCATGGGCTGCAATTTCTGTTTTTCTCTAAATTTTCACTAAGTGAATATACCTGTATTTTGACCCTCTTTACAAGTTAGTGTTTTTGTAGAAATACTTGTACCAAGCTAACAAAGCTGTGCACAAGTATTCATGCAAGGGGTGTCAGTGTGTCACATTTCCCTGAACAATAACAGGCTGCAGAGTGGGAAGAAATTTTAAGCAGCTTTGAAAGAACATGGAACAATTCCGTTGTTTTGCATGTCTTCCATGTGTATAACTACTCTGCCATGTGCCAGAAAGCTAACACAATAGTTCAGCTAAATTTGGTGAGACTAAGAATTAAGAAAGACCCTTTTCTACAGCCACACTTCTGCTGATAAGTTTTGAATTCTTTTCTGGAAGACAAGGAGGAAAAGAGTAGTCAGCTCAAGTGGGTCTGGAAGCAAAACTCCTTATTTGAAGGAGAATGAGGACAGCAACAAGGAGATGTCCTATGAGCAATTAGTTCTCTGTTTTGCTGTCCAGCCTTGATCCTACATCAAAGATGGGAAGTGTCTTGGGGCAAAAGTTTCTTTCAAATGTGTACAATTACTGGTGGCATTTCTGTTGCTACAGACCAGGCCATTTTCTCAATAAACTCCTGATTGTCTCTAATAGTGCTTGAAGGATCCACTTTCAAATTGCTTCCCTCATTTCTTCTACCTCTGTGACTGGATGCAGTAGAAGGCTGCCATTCAGGATGCAACAGGAGGCTGCCATTCCTATTGGCTTTAAATGCTTGATCCATGGGAAAATAACATCCACTGCACTAGTGGCTGGACTAAAGTGGCAATGACTCTGTGCCAGGCAGAAGGGCTGCAACTCATCTGCCCAAGGGTAATGTGGACAATTCTCTGCAAACTAGTCATCTAAACCACTCTTTGGCCCATAGCAATGAGTCTTCTCTTTCTACAGGGGGCATTTTTACTGAGTTCATCTCAAATAACCGGGTTCCAGTTCCTCTTTCTGTGCCTTAGGGAAAACCTGGCTGACACCTTGGGTATGGGCAGCTGCCCTGTGAGAAGCACTGCCAAGAGAATTCAGTCCCATCCCTGATGATGGTGCCATGGACCTCCCTTTGCTTTTCAGCATGAGAAGACAAAGCTCCTGATAAAGCAAAGAGCTCCCTTAAACCCTTTCACAGCTCAGATGCATTGTGAGGAAAGAGACCTTCATCCTCCTAATGAGCAAATGTGTTCAGAGTAAACGCACTCCTTGAAGGGCGTTAATGCTTTCATCACCACTGGCTAATGAGCCTGAACTTGCACCTTGTACTAGATACTAATCAGATTCCTCTCTCTGTACTCTCTAAAGCACTGCAATTTGAGCTGCCAGCAGGCAGTGATGCTATTTAAAAATAACCGCACATGGGGGTTCTTATTCAATATTTCCGTCACAGGAGTTGGCAAAGGTCTAGTTCCAGGCAAGACTGGGGCTCATTTTAATATGCATTGCATTCTTAATTTCTTTTAAAGTTATTATTAACTTATTCCATTTACAAAATCAAATAAAAAGACTTTTAACTGAAGAGTTACTGTTTCTTGTATAATGTAATTTGATTTTTCTCTCCTCCAAATTTCAAATTACTTTATTCCTGTTCTTTTTTTTTTTTTTATCATTTGCATAATCTACAACACTTGCAGGACTTTCTTACTTTGCATAAATCAATTTCACTTCTTGTTCACTTCATCACTTTCAAGGGGATTCTTTTCTGCTTTACTGGACTTAAATTAATCCTCTGGAGAAAGCAGTGTCATGACACGGCCAGCATCAAAATCTGCATAATGAAAGCAATTTTTTCCATTTAAATTGGCACTCAATAATATCACTGCTCATTAGCAGACTTTAGATCTTTTATTTCATTTTAAGTGAGGACAAGCATTCTTACCCTAATATGAGTTTCTTGCATAAGAATTTATTCAAAGACCTTTAAATTTATTGCAGTGTAAGTTAGGTGCCTAAATACCTTAAAAAACTGGCCTGTGTGATTTGTAGAGTATTAACACTGCTACAAAGACTAGCAGAATTTTCAGGCTTGATCAGAGTGGTGGTCTGTCTCATCTGGCTTCTCTCTGGGGTTAAAACTGATCTGAGAAGATGGCTGAATAATGGATGGATGTGGAATCACTTATGATGAAAGGGGAATTTCTGACTAATTCCAGGCACTCAGCAGATGCTTTGGCTGGTGATGATCTTAGATGAATCTTAATATGAAATCTGTACTGAAACTCTTAACTGAGAAAAGTGCTCAGTATAACCAAAGGAAAGTTTCAGAAAACAAAAAAAAAAAGCTCTTAGCCTCGAAAGGGGCGAGATGCAAAATCTGTGTTCCTTGACTCCTTGGAACCAGCAGACAGCTGCAAGGCAGCCACATCTGTTTCACTGGAAGTTTCCAGGGCTAGTTAGCCTTCCAGGGTAGATGCCCTCACACCTTCCCATAGTCAGCAGGCTTTATCATTAATAATTCTGTATTTATCTTTCACAGTTTCAAAAGAAATATCTATGTTTGGGGGAGGAGAGGCACTTCTTGCCCTTGGGCCTGTAACACAGCTGCAGGATGGTGCAGGCTGAGCTCCTCGTGCGCCTGCAGCCTTGCTCGGGCTCCAGGCGCTGGGGCTGCCCGTGGCTGGCTGGGCTCTGTGGCCTTGCTTGGGGCTCTGACACGCCTGTCGTGCTCCACTCAGCTCAGCCTCGCCAGACAATGCTGCTGTTTAATGACTGCAGGCAATCTGGGCTCCACACTGACCTTTTCCATTCTGCCCTGTCACAGCTCCTCGCAAAATACATGTATTACTGGTTTTGGTCCAGGTGTCAAAAATAACATTCTCTTTCTTCTTAAGATGAAGATTATTTTCTTTACTTCACCTGCAACTCATTGTTTCCATTTGAATATTTTACAGGATCAACTAGCAATGATATCTGCTTGCCTTTTGTTAAGTTTCCTGCATTATGAATGAGATGTTGCTAAATACAATGATAAAGAGCATTTAAAGACACAGAAGAAAATGTTGGTTCACCTATTTCTCCTGCATAAATGTGTATTTTCCAGTCATTGACTATTTCATTGTCATTGCTATGATTTAGAAGGAACACAACAGAATAAATTGAACATGGGAAGCCTCTGATAAGAAAATATGTGTTTCAGAAGCACCACTGAAGGTTATATTTAATTTGGTAACATTTGTGAAAGACTTTTTAAAAATTATTTTCCTAGTTGGTATGTATTATTCCAAAATACATGCCTTTGATTTTAGAAATTGTCAGAGGAAATGAATAATTTTCCCATAATTTTTAAATGTCTTGTCTATATTACATATTCAGTGACAAATAAAAGATTCTGTTTATGCAAAATTTATTTATGCTAAAATCTGAAAATTATTTCCATGCTAGAAAAGTGGAAGACATGGTGATCTTTTTTATTGCAAAACATATTAAAAACTTAACTTCTGTCTGACATATTTCAAAGTACACACTTCTGTTTTCTCTTCTGTCAGTCTTCCCCTAATTCCCTGATCTGCTGTGAAATAAACATAAGAGCAAAGAAACTGCTTTTGACCCTGGATCAGCATTATTTTCTAGTTCATTTATCAAAGTTTTTCAAATGAGATACCTTGGTTGGTCTGATGTACAACTGCATACAATTAATTCTTTTTGGAAAATTTATCCTGTTTATCCCAGTATCTTTTGAGAGTTGCATTTGTGAAGGCACTTACATTTTCTGCACTCATTCATGGACAAGATGCCTAGAGCTGGGTCAAGAGGAGAAGAGTGGGGATAGTGACAGTCCATTGTTTGGACGCTTGGGAGGGTGGAGAGGGGGAAGCTGAGTTTGGTTCCTTCACCCTGTGTTGTTTCAAAGCTTATGTTGCAGTTCCTGGATGAAATGGATGGTGCCTGTAAAGGCATGGTGTAACTTGGACCTAAATCTTCCACTTCCTTGGTAATTGTGCCAAACCCTTGGCCAAAGAGAGCAGCCGTTTTACTGAAAGGCAGCGACCTTGCTCAGCCCGTTATCCAAAGGGCTCAAAAGAATGTTGGTAAAGTATTTTATACACTGCAGAGCACTGGCCTGTGGACAGAGCCACCTGCCAAAGACAGGCTGCTCTCTGATCAGCGTTTTTTTCTGTCAGCCTTGAGCATCCTCCCGCTGACAACATTATCACTAGGTGCTCCGGGTCCAGGCTGCTGTTTCCTTAGTCCCTAACCCTCTCCAAGCCTTGTACAACAGGGCTGCTGGCTCCCCTTCATGTCTGTACTTGAAATATTTAATTTCTCTGGCTGGGAAGTTTTTTCCTTCTACCAGCCCTTAGGTTTTCAGCCAGAAGAAAACCATTTGATCATTTTATGCCATTGTAAAGATCAGAACCCTTGGGGTGCAAGAAGCACATTATACTGCTAACCGTTAAAAATCCTACTGCAAAAAAGTTACAGACCTAGTAGAGCTGGAGCTCCTATGGTCAGGATGGAAACTCCCTGTCTCCCTGAGGTCAGTTGATCATAGCAGGTGGAAGCCAGAAAAAGATCCTGCTACACAGCAGTCAACAATCTCAGACCCCAATATTGTTTCCCTCCTTCTATTTGTATTAGGTTTTCAAATACAGGCAGAAAGCATGCTCTTTATCGCAGAAGTTTTCACTCTAACAGGTTGTTAATGAGCTATCAATTACTTATGCAAAAGGAAATACACACATACAAACACATAAAATACTATTCCTTAGCCGAAGGTTTTCTGTGCATAAATGTTGGGAGCTTTACCTTCCTCACCTGGGTCGCTGGCCCTCCATACATCTTCATCTACAATCACTCTATTACAAGGTCTAGCATGTAACACTTGAAGAAAGATTGTATATCTGAGGATCACGGGCTCATGCTCTAATCTCATGCAGCATTGGCAGTTCCCTGGGTAAGTTGATATGTAGCACTTCTATGCTATTGAGCAGTCCCAGTGTATTAATCAATCATCAAGCCCTCTTGTGAGGATCACTAGCTGTTAATCTTATTTCTAGAGGCACCGTCTCCTTCTTGACTGAGGATTCTTGAATTACAATGGCTAAAAAGCATTTCTGTCCATTCACAAGAGGACCAGAAGCTAAACTTTCTCCCATCCAGCCTTTGTCATTCACACAGTGAGGACTGATCATTGTCATGAGCTTGACCTCGTAATGAAATCAGTGACCTTGAAGGTGGCACAGGCAATACAAATCCTCTTGTTCACCCCAAGTTTAGAAGCCGTTTGCCTGACTCCTTTGATCAGCTTCCTCATGAATGAGGAGCCCCCAGCAAGACCTGCCTGAACCACTTATGACGCTCCCTCCCATATGCTGCAGAGGAATCATTTGTGTGGCCCAGGAGGATCAGGATACAGATCACTAAGCTCAGTGCTTGGGCTGCTATGGATCCTTTTCTTTCCTCAGGCTCCTCTCCTACATTTCTCTGCATATTCCACTCCCCATTAACCCTGTAGCTGTCCCCGGGGCAGCCTCCAGCCTGGGGACTAGCATCCTCCTTCCATCCAATTTCCTTCCCTGGACCATCTCCTTCTCTGCCACCTGCCAGAGCTCCCTAAGCACAGGCTGGGCTGCCTGAGCAGAGCAGCACACAGAGTGCTGGTAGTGGAAGTGAAAACCAACAGTAAAACAGGATAGAAGGCAATGTAGAAATGTAAAGAAATGTAAAAGTGTAAAACAGTACAGAAAGGAGATTTTTATTTTTTAAATGAGTTGCTTTTTTCCTGTGTGTGCGTGTATACACATTTGTGTGTGTGACTCAACCACGTCCAACAAGCTTAACATGCTGGAATTATCCTGGCTGCTAAGGGTTAAAGTATTTATGAACTTGTTAAGAGATGGGAACATTATGCACTGTTCACAATGTTTAATTTTAACTGCCATGCTGGAGAGAATCTTTGATTACATTATCAGATTATTCTCATTGAATGTTAGTTGTTGTATCTTTTTTTTTTTTGACAGTGCTATTTCTGTGTAAGAAAAGATATTCCTCCTAACTGACTGGAAATGGAGGGTACTAATTAGCCAGGCTTTTCATGCAGAGGATTCCAGCTACTGAAATCCTAGGCCCGTATAGGGTTAAATGTCAGTCTAGAAGATTAATGACTTAACTGAGAACATTTTATCACAGATACAGAAAATAAATCCCTTTCCCAGATAGTCACAGACCGTGTGTACCACTGAGGAAGGGAACTGTGCAAACCAATAAAACCTGACTGCTCCTGCACCAGCAAACAGCAGCGATAAGACAAAAATCATTACGAGGATCAAAGTCGCTGAGCTCCTTGCCTAGCGCTGATGCTGCGGGGCTGAAATACGAGGTGTGCTGCCTACCTGGGGTGACATTCTCCATAGGAGCTCAGAGCCTGTGCCCTCACCTGGCTTTCTCAGCACGGGAAAGGAGGGATATGTGCTTTCATGCCAGGTTTATGTGAATCAGAGTATCTTGTGCTGCTGCACAACAGCTCTGAATTAAGCCTTGGGTATCTGGTTTTTCAAATCTCCAATTTCTCCTCCTTCCTTAAAAGTACAGAATCTTCCCATCATCCCACCTTTCCCCACATGCTTTCCCTTCCTTATATGATTCAACATAGCTGGCTGTGACTATAATAAGATGCAGCCAATGATGCACCTACTGACAGTCAGTGGCATCCATAGAACATGCAGGAGCAAAATGAACAGAAATCTCTCCTGGAGCACAGACATTTAGCAGTGACAAGAACAGTGCACTGAATATAACACAAATGTTTGGCTGCAGGAGTTTTAAGGCTTGCTTGCCTGCAGGTAAGGAAATTCATTTGATGTTTAGATTAGGTTCGTGTCTGCACACTGTAAGTATAGATTTAGTGGCTTTTTGGCCAGAAATGAAATCAAAGATGCTCAAACCCACCACCTTTGAAATGTTATCTTTTCCAGGACTAAATCCTTAAGGTTTTAATTGTTAAACAGCCTAAAGTTTGTCTTGATGAGGACAGAAAAATAGCACTCCTTCACCTACAGAAAAATGTGTCTTGGCTGGGTGGGTGACTACTCTAAAACTACTGCCTCACTCTGAACATTGACTTGTTCAGGGGGAAAAGTATATAAAAATAAATCCTTCAGGGCAAGAATCGAATCATCTCACATTACACTTTCAATTTTTCAATGCAAGAGTGCTCTGTAATTTTGCAAAACGGACTTTCAGTAGTAGGAGCCATCTTTAGCAAGATTCCTCAAGGAAAGCCCTGTACACCAATACCACGGACATATACAAAACACCTACCTACTTCAAAAATAATTGCAAAAATCTGCAAAAATGAGGCACCGAAGAGACAGTGTGACAGTTATTTGTACAACTTGAATTCCACTTGCATGACTTTTGTGGCACAGTCTTACACAACTTTCTCACTTGGTCTTCTGCAGCATGAAAAGCATGGGAGAAGGTAAGGCACTTGCTGAGAAGGAGGTCAATATTTTATTTTATTTCCTTTCTTCTCCAGTTTTTAGCCGCAGGCTTTGTCTATTGCAGACTTTTCAAACCACTTCTGATCTATTTTCCCCTGGCCTTTTCTTTAGCCTTATTATTACTTCTGAATATTTCAGGTGCTGGTTTAGTTGCACTTCCTTGTAGATGTTGCCTCTACAGTGGCTGGAGGGTTGAGGCACTGGGAGATGAAGGTCAGGGTGGACCTATTTTCCCTTGAGCAGCACACAGAAGAGTAGGTTAACTGCTCAGGACATGTACTTCAGCTGCAGGTGTTGTAATAGAGGGGAAATGAAAAGGAAGAGCTCCAGGATCATGCCACAGAAAAAGGGGAATGTCAGATTTTTGGCAGTAGGCTGAAGTGACTGGACTTTGCAGTGATGGAGGAAAATAATGGAAAGCTGATGGATAGCCAGACTCCAGGTGGTAGTGCTGCGTTATGGAGTGCCTGGAACAGAAGCTCTGCCTGGATGCTCTGGGGACCTCCAGGCTGGGCCAAGTAAGAGGAATTTAACCTGTCCCAGTTCCATGTATGGGTTTTGCTTCCCAAGAGCAAAGCCTGTGCAAGAAGACTTGCCCCACCACACAGCCCAGCACAGCTGCCTGTTCCTGTCACCGCTGGAGGGTCTCCTCGTCAGGTCCCACCAACGGGAGAGCTGCACTGCGAGGGGTCAAGGGGCAGCATCACCTTGTGTGGGGAGGGCTCCTGCTGGGAATTTGAATCCTAATTTTCCTATAGAGTTCCCTGAAGTAATGAGCTGCAGGAAGGAATTTTCTTTTTATAGAAAGTTACACAAAGGAACCACATAAGTTCTTTGGTTCTGCCTTTGCATCCCAAAATATACAACTTTCTTCTTGATACTGTATGATCTTCAGTTACCATACAAAAATAAATTATCTGCAGGAGAATATGGGCAAGCTTAAAACTTATTCATCATCTAACCATTATAATGTGGTTGATGATCAAACAACCTGTGAAGCTGAGATAATTTTCTTCATCTTCAAGTAGCCACTGGAAAGCCTCATTACATGCCTGAAGTTGCATTGCTTAGCAACAACATTTCAGAAATTCAAGTTATCAGCATGATCACTAATAAGACGGTAAGCTGCAAAAGAATCCTGAATAAACTAGATTCATTTGCATTTCAAAATAAATGGGAGTAAATGTCAGATTGTGTTCTGGAGTATATGAACTCTTCTTAGCACAGATATATTGCGTTTACTCAAGCATTTGTACAGTAGACACAAATGTGAAATGCTTCTAAAATTTTATGAATGCAGGATGTCTTTGGGCTCCAGATATTTTGCCACTCTTCAACTGTTAACGTTAGCTCAAGAAGCCTGCTCTTGGTAAAACATGCTGTCAAAGTGCGGCACACAAGAACAATTAGAAGTGTTATTTTCCATGACAGGACAGGAATATGAATGAGGATAAAGATACAATTAACATGTTGCAGTGTACAGGATCCATAAAACCATAGTTTTGGGAACACTTTTTTTAATTTTACAGTTCCTCGGGGAACAAATTTGTTAAATGCCATATGCAAACTTTTCATGGCCTGTGTGTCAAAATGTAGACACTTAAGAGCAGCATGGTTCACAAATCCAGAGTAAATCTGGGATGTTTGTGTAGCCCCAGATTTCTGGTGAAACGTACAGAAAACAGAGTTGTGGAAGTGCTGAGTGAATGTGAACAATAACCCGATATTATTGGTGACATGTTGCCTTTCTCTGACCTGCTCATGGCATTGATCAGCAACCAAGACCAAAGTACCTGTCAGTGATCATGAACTCGGTTTGAACTTGTTCTCATTTTGTCTCTAGAGAACTGATCTTGAAACACTTCCCTCATTTACTCACCCACAGAAACATTATTTGGGGGAGAAACCCCATTTATTGCTGGTCCTTTATGGACAAGCCCCACTCACCTTGAGGGCAGAGAAAGACATTTTCTTACCTACCTACTTGTAGTTAGTAGGCTCCTTTTCTAGTCAGCATGCGTATGGATATTCAGGCACTTCCAAAGGATGCCACATCCCATTGGTGTAAAACTTTGTCTGCAGAGGAAGCCTCCCAGCCAGCTTTGACTCATTGCTTCAAAATGTACACACTGAACTAGAGGAGAGGACCTTTTTTTTCTAAGAACACCACTGGGACAAAGTTAGATATTGGAGTTAGATGTTTCCTTCTCCACTTTTTCCCAAGAAAAGAACAAGGCTCATCCTCCAGGCTTTCTTTTAGTATTAGTTGCCAGCAAATAAAGAAAAATTTGAAGCCAAGTTTTCTCTAGTCTAGAGGTCATTCAGTGGGAGGTCTCTTTCCCTGCAAGGGAAGAACATGTATCCAAATGACAGGCAAACATATCTGAAAGAGAGAAAAAGAGCTTGACCTTGCAAAAAAGATGGAGGTGAGGCTATTTGGATACTTCAAGAATATGAAGATGCATAGCTTAAATGCCACACTTCTTTCAAAGACTGTTTTGAAAACATTTTTTGTACAGTATGGAATTATTGGTTTGCTGTAGTATTCAGGTCTTTTCCAAACTAAAGATCTAGTCTTCAGTTATTTCACCCTGCAAGCAGATATTATTTTAATTTTATATTTTAAGAAAGAAAATAAATGCATGTGAAATGGTATTCCACTTTATTTCAAACCCTAACATTGGAAATCGTTTGGAAAATGCTGTAATTTTGAAAACTGTGAAACCCTTTGTATTTTGACACCCACACACAGCACTTTTGGCCTACAAAATAAGGTAAGAATGGAAAATAGATCATTCTAAACTTCAGTCATGTTTAATGCTGAAAATAAAACATGTAGACAACCTTATAATTCTTATAAATAATGATTCCAGGGTCCAGAGCAATAAATTTGAAAACTGCGGTTTATGATAATGTATTCTGCAGTGACAGTAGAAAAATAGGTCATCATTTTGAAAAGGAGAGAAGCTATCTGTCATGTTGAACACACTAAGAGGAAATCTGAAGTAGTTTCAGGGGCAGTTAGTCCAAGATATGCTCCTCTGACCCCCATGTCCCCAAGCACAACATGTGAGCGAAGAGTTTGTGGTCTCCACTGTGCAGGCAGAGTTACTGCATGTGTCCAGCTCAAGGCTTGTTATGTCTGGTGTTAAGAGTCCATCTATCTGTTCATCTGTATCACAGATTATCAATCTGGGTGCCATTAACCAAACCACATAAGTTTTACTGTAAAAAAAAAAAAGCAAAAGAAAGGAGGGAAAAAATGAAACTAAAAAAATATGTTTAAAGAACTGGAGTGACTGTCCCTAGCTGTGTGAAAGGCATGGTCAGCTGCAAGTTCCTGCAAGGTACAAGCTACCAAAGAGCAGTGAATCATGTTTTATCTTTACCCAGTTAAACACAGTTGCCCCCATAGGTCTAATCTGCCAGTTTTTGTGGCATGTAACTAACACTTCAGTGGCTGGACTTCAACAAAAACCTGTGGATTACAAGGAAAAGTGTGTTCAAACCATACCTCTCCACTAGCACTGGGTAAAGATGGTCAAGTCTCTGGCAGAATCTGGTTTTACCTTTGTTTCCAAGTCTCAAGGATACATTTACCCCTGCAGGTTTATGGAGTGTGGGGGGAGAGTTCAGTTCCACACAACTAGGGCAGGATGCTGTGCTCTAATAAATATATAGCACAGGAGCCTGTGCTATAATAAATATTTGACACAAATCTTTTTCTAGCCAGACAAAGGCAAAGTTGTCAGTGTCTGATTCAGTGTCGTCTGACACTTTATTTTTTCTTTGATAATTGATTTATGTCCTGTACATTTTATCATTAAGTTACAAAAGAGGAATTCACTAAATCTCATTTTATTATATTTTTGTTTTACTTTTTCCCCTTCCACACTCCCTTTTCAGCAGACAAAATCATCCTCAGCCTTCTCTTTGCTTTCAGCCTTGTTTATCATCTTTACTCGGTGTTCCTGAAAGTGCACTGCTTATTCAGTATCTCAGGAATAGTCTTCTTCTGCACTGATCTCTGCATAAACTCACAGTAATTGGCCTCCAGCAGCAAATTTAAGAAGTTTGTGGAAAATCTTGCATTTCAATACTAATTTTGAAATAAAAAAGTTAGTAGCAAAGTCAAGTAAGAGACATTTGTTACAAAAGTAAATAAACTGATTTGTCTTTAGCTGACTTTGCATCAAATAGATGCCTATAAAAGGTCCAATAATAAATGTGCATCATAAAAATTTTACTTGAAACATTGAAAAGGACACTTTTGACCAGAAAAGAGGGGCCTCTGCTCACCAGCACTGAATATCTAAAGGTTGGTTGTCTCAGTCAGTACTTGGGACTTTTCTTGTAAGCAGCCTTGAGCAAAGAGTGCTTCCAGAGCACAGTTCACTGCCCTAGTCCTGGATATGTTTTTTCTGTAGAACAGTGTCTGCACTCCTCCTTGAAATGAAATATCTGATGTCTGTTTCATGTATTCCATTAGCTCCTTCTGTGTAAAGATATGTATTAAGAGTCCGAAGATATTCTCACAAAGCTCACCTGGGAGGAATTTCCAATCAAATTTATAGAGGTAATATTGCTGAAAAGAGAGGCCCATCATACAGTGGGATTGTGCTATGCCTGAATCATGCTCTTGGTTAGCCCTGGGGATATTGGTGAGTGAAAGGCTGGACATGACCTGGCAATGTGCACTCACATTTCCTCCAAGGAGGAAAACAGGCAGGTGCACTGGTCTTTTATAATGGGAAAACCCAAAGGAGGAAAGAATTGGAGGAAAGAAATCCCTGAGAGCTGACCTGTCAGAGACTTCTATGTTCTCTCAGTCTTGCAGTGGGAAGGAAGCAGGACTTATTAAGTCTGGGAATTCCATACCCCAGGCAGTAACAGCAACCTATTTGGCATTATGGATTTATAGATAGGTAGATAGTATTTTTCCCAGTTCCAAAATGGACATTGTGAGATTTCAAATTTCTTAGTATCTGGTCCTCAGATATTCTAGAGGAGCAGAATTCACTCCAACTTTTATTAGCTCAGCTTTACTCAGATCTATTTAAAAGTTAAGTTATAGAAATTTCTCATTATATGATATACAGTAGTACATGGTTACCATTACAGTATCATAAAAATAAATATTTATTACTTTACATCAACATCATCTCGGTTAGATTGGGAGTGTGAATACTTAAGTATGGAACTGGGCAGCTAAGACCAGATATAAAAATCCATTTGGGTTTGAAGGAAGTTGTTATCAATGCCCAAAGAGCTTAACAGAGGATTACCTCATATTTTTCATTCAAAAGCTATACTAGACTGCTCCGTGGTGGACCTGAAGAGAGCAAGCTGCTAATAATTTTCATTTGGACGGTTTTCTCATGGCTATCTTGTGGTCTGACTAATAGGACCCCCAGGGATTTTGGTGTTACTGCATGGATTTCCCACACACTATATGGTATGGGTTTGATTTTTTCCAGAGTGCAGATGGTTTTAGTTGTTAACCTCTGCAGATTCCTGCTGACCTCTTGTACGTGCGTGGTTCTCTCCTGAAGAGGTGTTTCAATCTGCCTTGTCTGGCATTCCTCTTGCAGCAATTGGAAAATGCTTTCAGTCATTCTGGAAATCGCCTTTTAGTGGTGGGCTCAGTCACAAGAAAATAAGAATCTCCTCCTTGTTTTCTTGTGTTTTTTCCCAGGGAATGCAGTTTCTGACCAGTAAGAATATTAAAGGTTGCGGGAGGTGGTGGTGTAGGGCACAAAAATACTTCAGAAAATGTATAGTTCCTACTGTAGCAGTTGGTATATTCTTGGTTTGCACCTTATTCTGTTTGTCTCACAAATAAACTATACTTTTTCATTTATCTTTTATCGAAGACTAAAATTCACTTTCTGTATCATTTCTAGACACACTTTTGGGGAGCAGGGTGAGGGAGCATACTTCCTTTTCTCACAAGAAGGTATTTTAAGCCTTTTGCTACAAAATAATTATTCAGGTAACTCCCCAGGAGCAGTGTTTATCTTCCCGTATTCCCCAGACACAGACAACCGTTTACTATTTCACATGGGAGACTCTTGAGCTCCATCTTCTGGAAAATGTGGGACAAGCTTGTTTTTCCGAGCTGGTTCCCGTGAAAGCTGGGCGGATTTGGGGCAGCGGCCAGCAGAGCACGGCAGGGCAGATGTCCCCAGGCTGCCACCCAAGGCAAACACCCCCCTTGCACCTCCTTTTCCCGCGTTCTGGAAGGGGAGCCAAAGCTTTTTCAAGACATTTGGAAAATACAGGTACAGTTCCAAGGCAGGTACCACCCAACAGATCTCTTGGGCTACGAGCTTTTGTGATTATTTTGATATTGTGTCATTACTGTGTCAATTAACAATTGTGTCATGGCTGGGTGGAATTGGCTTCGCACACACATTACTCTCAGTTTGAACATGGGCATTAACATGTTTCCTCAAGCCAAATGCAAGCATACAGAAACATCTTTAATGGTGTTTTTCTGCCTGTTGGATGCTTTCCACGTTTTGGCTTCATTGAGGTACAGGTGATTTAAGCATTCCTGGCTGGCACTGACAGGCTGTTTCTCTTTGTTACAGGAGAGGCTGAATCAACACTTCACATGATGCTCTTACCTTGATCTCCCTTACTCAGCAACCCGACTTTTTGTGCTGATTTCAAAGCCACACGATCAATTGTAAGAATTCCCCTTTGTTTTTTCTGGACCATTCCTCCTAGACCAGAGTGAATGCAGCCTCCCTCCAACCCTGCCCTGAAACACTGCACAGATGAGCAGTCCAGGCTGAAATGCTGGCACGAGCTTTGCCACAGCCTGCTCCCTCAGGGACCAATGCACCATTGACCCTGAGACAGAGGGAAGCAGGGGGAAGGTGGTCTCCAGGGAATCCTGAGTGTGCTCTGGTGCCAGCTGGCTGTTAAAATTGTTTTTGCTGATTCTGTCCCAGAGAGGGATATTGAAGCAGGACTGTCCTCCTCATGCACGTGAGGGCCAGAACATGCTGAGGTACAGGGTCAGCCCCCAGGGATCCTCCGGCATTTGAGCATTTTTGCTCCATGGCACTGGGTGTCTGGGGATCCTTTGCCCCATGTGCACTCCACAGGGCCACAGCTGTAGTATTGCATGGGAACACAGTTGCAGTAGTGCAAGGAGCACAGGGTCTGAGGGGAGTGAGAAAAAACAGGAGATTTGGTGAAAACTTCTTGTGCTCTTCAGCAATAAACTCAGTCCTCCCTTGGGGCATGCCTGGAGAAATGCACTGTCATTACTATAGTGCCCAGAGGCACCAAAACTTGAGAAAGGCACATCAAAAAGAGATGGTTATTGCCCAGAAGGACAGGATGAAAGCTGGATGTAATATGGGTATCTGTAGGTAGAGGTCCCTAAATTAAGGCTGTTAGGAAAGGGCAAATTTTAATTTTAAATACTTGACTTTCACAGGAGATGGGTGGGATCAGGAGGGAAACTTAATGCCTTTAAAAGAAATATGTATCCAAAATTCCACTGAATCCAAGAAAAATTTAGATTACTGTGGATGTCATTTAATCCAATCTGCTATTCAAACCAGAGTCAGCTTCAAAGTTACGTAGGGATCCCAAGGTTGCCCAGGACATTGTTTAGTGAAGTGTAGCAAATCTTGAGGGTTGCAGAGGCTGCACCCTGCCTGGGCCCTGTTTCCAGCATGTGACCCACTCATTGAGACTTCTGTTTTCCCATTTCCCCCATATGTGGATGGAAAGTCCCTTGCTGCATCCTGTGACTGTTATCTCTGGTCCTATCGTGGTACGTGTCTATCTGTATTTCCTCTGGCCCACTACTAATTTGTAACTTAGTTTCAGAAAGCATTCTTCATGCAGAGGAGAGCAGTGGAAAAGTCACAGTAGCTGAGTAACAACTGCAGAGTCATCTTCAAATGTTTTGTTTCCTTCATCTAATTCTGGAAAAAAAAAGGAACCAAAACAAAAAGAAGCAGTGCTTTTACTGCCTGAATGTCAACAGCAATAAAATGTAAGCTTATCATCACCCTCAGAATAATTCAGTAATTTTTACTCTCAACACCACCATTACAATATTATGTAATAATACCAATCACCAACCTGGGGGAACTAAAGCTCTTCTGATACAGAGTGCTGACACTTGATCTGATACTAGAAAACCCTCTTTTATTGCCATGACTTGAACCCTTCATGAACACACATGACTTCCAGGAGAAGTCAGGGTGCCACTGGGCCCCCTGGTTATCACGCATTTAACTTTGAATAGGTGCCCCCTGTATTTATATTGCGTGCATTATTCTGATTTAATGTGATCAAGTTGTCTTATGGCAGAAATAGAAGAGAAATACCTGGAGTTATGTCTGAAGGCTAAAATGAAGGTAGGCTTTTGCGAAGAGTTCATTGGCTGCATGGATACAAAAATCCTGTACTGAACAAGTGCTGGATGCCTGCAGAAGAATTAACCCTTTCTGACAAATAATCTCTGCATTGCAAATGCCACAAGATTTTCGTCTCAAAGAAGGGAAGGAAAAGAGAAAAAGAAAATGGGTCTTTACAAATACTGTTATACTTTGACGTTACTGACATGAAATTATTGGAAGTTCTAGGCCCTTACAAGAGAGGGGAAATCAAATTTGTCTGAGAACTGAGATGAAAAACACATTTTCTCTTTTCAATCAACAAAATGCAAGGAGTGAACTTTCCTTCCTCCCAATTTTTGGCAACATTCCCCCAAATTAGGAGCACTTAAGCTGATCAACATCTGCACAAATTATTCTTGGTCCCCCAAGGCTTTCCTCTAAGGCTTCCCTTCCCACAGGACAAGCTGCAAGCACCTGGGCAGGGGAATGTGGGTCAGTGCTGGAGGAGAAAGGCAACCTTTCTAGAGATGCTAGAGCAAAGGGTCTTGTGTCCTGCTTCATTCAGTCTTGTCTTTGGGGCTCTTAGTATTGGCTAAGTGTATGTGTGCAGCCCTGGCATGTGGTATGGCCTGTGAGCACAACCATACCAGAAATGTTATTAACAAAATGTTCTTATATTCCCAGCACCCTCAGGACAATCATAAGTGAAGTCCCGGACAAAACATTGGTTGAAGGAAGAGATGAGAGCACTCTTCCCCTCTCTGTAAAGTACCCAGCAGAGGGTGCAGTCATCTACCCTACGTGCACCTACACAGAAAGATTGATTACCTGAGGAGGGCCATGCAACACCTCTTCAATGAAGACAGGCTGGGAGAGCTGGGATTGTTCAGCCTAGAGAAGAGAAGGCTCTGGGCAGACCTTAGAGCCCCTTCCAGTACCTAAAGGGGCTACAAGAGAGCTGGAGAGGGACTTTATACAAGAGCATGTAATGATAGGACAAGAGGCAATGGCTTTAAACAGAAAGAGGGTAGGTTTAGATAAGATATTAGGAAGAATGTGAAGATGGTGAGGCACTGGAACAGCTTGTCCAGAGAAGTTGTGGATGCCCCCTCCCCAGAAATGTTCAAGGATGAGGCTTTGAGCAACCTGGTCTAGTTGGAGGTGTCTCTGCCATCACAGGGGATTTGGACTTGGATGACCTTTAAAAGTCCCTTCCAACCCAAACCATTATGTGATTTTACAATTAGACTCCTTTAGTGAAATAATAGCTGTGTCCCAAATAAAATAGAAGTTTTCTTTTTCCTTCTAAAAGTCACAATGTTTCTCAAGAGCTCAGGGAATGATAACTGATTAGAAGTGTCTGGAAGTAGAGCTGGGAAGGGCAGCCAGTGGAGGGTGAAAGGGAGAGGAAGAAAAGCATTGTGGCCTTGAGGTGAGGTGGGATGGCCCCAGTAGAAGACAGACCTGCAGAAGCAGTGGGGCCAGGGGCTGGAAACTTGGGAAGAGGGAGATTGTCTTCTGTGGCCTGTCCTGAGGGAATCATGGCTCCCACATTCCCCACAGGTAGTGGGATGGTCTCAGGTGGAGGGCAGCCTGGGGACGACTTGCTCCTCCAAGGAACTTCCTTTCCTACAGAACTCTGGGTTCCCATAATGGAAACCAGAGGAACTTTAACCCCTCTGTGTTGTCTTTTCCGTGCCATCCACAGTCTACAAAGTAGTTCAGGCCCTGCCCTCTCTCCCTGCACAGAAAACAAGATGAAAGCCACAGCCAAGAGTGCTGCTGGCATTATCCTTCCCACCACAGTTTCCTCTCTTCTTTTAAAAAGTGGTGCCTGCTGAGGGTCCAGGCATCCCTGTCCAAGGCTTCTGTCCTCACCACACTTCACACAGCATTTCAGATGGGTCAGGCAGGAAATGTGCTGTTTGCTGCAGTAAAGCAGCCAGGAATACAGATTTTTCTAGCCCTTTGAGGTGGTTTTAATTCATTTCCATTACTTTCCCACAGCAGAGGCAGGATTGCTTCCCTTGTGAATGCAGAGGTTTTCTACCTGTGTGGCCTTGATCACTTCTAAACTCAAGCACTTTGGCAAGGAAAAGGTGAAAACCACATTTTCTTTTCCCCACAGCATGAATCTACCAGTGTTTGCTTTTCCTGAAGCCAATATATCCGAAGGAAGAGAGGTTTTTAAAACCTGAAAAGTTGGAAATGAAGGCTCCTTGCCTTTTCATTTCTAGTGCACAGAAATACTCTCCATCAGTGATGAATAACGTCCACATGGAGTTTCAGCCAATGGCTTAGGTAAAATTTCTTCACTCAGATCTTAGCTGGTGTAAACATTCCTGCTTAACCCTGTGTCAGAAGTGTGAAGGGTCAGGAACAATAAAAATAAAACATCTAGACAGACCACAAATATATATTGCTCCTTCTCCCCACTTTTTTTTTTTTTTTTTTTTTTTTGAAAATAAGTTTAAGAAAAAAAGTGAAAAAACTGCCATGTAAAAGAAAACTCCTTTTCTGCATTGTTTGTGGCTTGCTGGCCTGGAAGTGCCCTGGGAAGCGCACGGCAGTGGTGATGCTGTCCCCTAACACATGTTTCTTTCAGCTATGTACAAGTTGTCTTCCTGACTTCAGAGCTCTGTTCCCCAAAGGCAGTTTCTCTTTTGCCTACTCATCTCTTTCAATTGCTATCTTTGTTTGCTTTACCTATATTTTTCTCCTTTCTGCTTTGCTGGTTTTTGCAGTAAATTAGTGTGCATGCTTTCCATTACATGTATCATTTCAAACACAGAAATTTTCAGTTCATTTTGTATATCCTAAATCTACTTGAGAAGCATCATGCCGCACTTGAAATCCCATTTTTTGTGACATTCAGAAGCAACATCAGCAGTTTCAGCTACAATCCATTTAATTACTTTTTCTTTGATTAAGACAAATTTATTTCCCAGAGTTACGTGTTTGCACAAAAATACAAAGTACAGAAAAATCCTAAATCAACAAAATGACACTGCTTTTGAAAATTACCCTGGCTGCAAATATTTACCACTTGAACATCTGTCAGAGCTGTATGTCCTAGAAACATTTATACTGAGTTTTATCCTAATGCAGATGGAAGGAAAGGAGAGAGAGGGAGCTTAGGGGCAAAATTACACAGCATAAGAAACACAATCTAATCGAGTGTCTAACGTACATGGATATTAATCTCCTGCTCTTTCATAAATAATGTTCAAGGTTTTCTCTGTTATTCATTTGGGTTTGTATAAGTTTCCTTCCTCTGCTGCCTCAGTTCAAGAGGTTCAAGTGAAAAGAGATGCTGGTAAATTTCTGAACATAATTTCAAATAGAGATAAAATGGATATTTTTTTTACAGGGGAGCCCAGATACCAGGCAAACTCAATATTACTTGTTATATGGAAAATTCCCCAACAATTCAAGAACATGTGTGCACACCTGGGAATCCCAGTCTGTATTGGCTCATCCCAAATGATTCAGCTGTTATCCAGCTGACAGCCTTCTCTTGAGGTGCAAACTTTAACTTCAGTTTCTATGGCCAGAATACCAAATGAGTGAAGAGCTTTCAGCTCATGTTGTAAATGCAGTGTGCTCTCAACAAACATTTTGAAAAGAAGGCATTGCCTGAATGTTTAGTCACTGAGAATAGGATTGTCCTAATCGAATAAAATACTCAAAAGGCCTTCAGGATGTTACCAATTCTTCAAGCTACAACTTGAGATGATTTTTTGGCCCTTGAGGTGCAGAGCATGTCAGCACTACTTTCAAGACAAATGTTTAATATGCTTAAGGAGATTTCTAGGTTTGCTGCACTAAGAACCTAAGAATGGCCCTGCTGGGTTAAACTCAAAGTCACTCAATATGTTGACTGGCAATGGCCTGCAGCAGGTGATTAGGGGAGACCTGTGTGACAGTATATGGTACCCTTCCAGCCCCTACTTGTATTCAGCACCTGAATTGGAGGTGTTTTCTTTGCATTTCTTTTAATTTTTGTTCAGAAGTTGAAGGCAGGTTTTAAATTTCACAATGACCTTAAGTCAAGTAAGGAAGACCAAGTCCCTGAACGGCCAAGCTGAGGCACAGCATGGTCAACAGAATTGCCTCTCTCAAAACTCAGTGGGACTCAGAGGCAAAATTGGACTGGGGAACTGGTGTGCTCTGACCACAATATGCATGCCCAGCTAGAGGACAAGACATGACTTCAAAAAAAAAAAAAAAGGGCATCTTCTGTTGGCATCTGAGTGCCAGTAGGGTTATTTTCCAAAAGCATGTTTTCAAAAGCTGAAGGCCACTTTGGACTAGGGGTTTTTCCAGTATGAAGTGGGAGCACATGGCCAGTTTTCACAGCTTCCTTTTTTTTGTAGGAAAAGTAGCTGCGAATTTCTAACCCTGTTTACAGTAGGGATACACGGAACAACAGTCTCCGTCCTCCTTTATACCCACAGCAGCCCTTTGATTTTATCAGTGTTGATTTATAATGTTAGAAATTCTAGTGCTAAACCCAGGAATGTCAGGCATTTCCCAAGACTCCTTATAGACCCAGCACATTCTCCATAGCTTTGAAATCTGCTACACTTGGGCAATCTTTTATTTTTCCCCTATATTTAACTATTGCAGCACTCCATTGACCAAAACTGCGTAATAGCTGATCTTGGCTGAGTACTAGACCACAGGACCTGTAGCAGCAGGATCCAAAGCTGGGAGCTCCTTGGAGAAAGAAAGTTTCCCAAAGCACTCTGATGCTTGTGGTTTCAGGTTTGCTGTTGCTCTGGGCAGTGTAAAGCAAGGTACTCTGTTAAGGACAGCCAAGGCTCCACACAAATTTTTCAGAAATGGTCAGTGATGTTGACTGTCCCAAGAGACCTGAGTTTCTGGAAGAAGATTCTCAGTGCTTCTTAAAAACTCATATTTATTTCAGGCTGGGTCCCTGAGAGCATGAATGGGTCTTGGAAGTTCATTTTTTGCAAGCAAGTGTTTTTTGGATGCCAACTCAGCATTGTGCAAAACATAAAAAATAGTATTATGCTCTGGTTATGGAAAAAAACCTTGCCTTTTAGGTTTTTTTTTTCCATTTTATTTATTTATGGGGATGGGGATGGGATGTATTAGACCTGCAGCTTCTCTCAGCCAGAAAATTTTTATTCTTTTGTAATTTAAATTTCTGTCTTATCTCTAAACTTAACACCTTGCTATACCCATCCCCACTCACAGTTGTTCGTTGATAAAAAAAAAAAAGTGTTACTGAGCAATTTGCTTTGAACCTGCTCATTTTTTCCCTTTAAATATCACTAACTTTCATTTTTTGCATGTTTGCAAATTCTGCAGTATAGGATGCCCTCCTGTTGCCCTTCTTTCTGATATTAAGAAATTTGCTCCATCCCTTTGCCAAGTGACTTTCTTCTATCAGCCTGCAAACAACAAAAGAGGCTTTAAGGATAAAAGGAAGAGGAAGCCAGATTCACTTTTTAATAGTCTGGGGACTGGACACTATACCCTAGAACAGTGGAGCTTGACTGCAAAAGCCCAGAGATGATGGAATTAAGGTCACACATGTAATGTTATGTTCCCACAGGACAGCCCCGGGTGAACTTTCATCACGGGTCTTTTGCTAAAAAGATATATAAAAAAAATCCCCAAACATGATCTGGAATCAATATGATATTCTTTCCTTTTCCTGCTTTCCACTTTGCTGCTTTCAGTCTGACAATACCATAACCTTCACAGTCACCTCTGAAGAGATCCTGCTCCCTCTGGAGCAGCAGTGGATGCTCTGCAGTCATTTGCTTCTTCGCTAAAATCAGATAACAAAAGTTTCACATCAGAACATTTGTACCTTCTGGTTTATGCTTTTTCTGGCTGGTTTATGCTTTTATTTCTGAAATCCACAGAATTTTGTGCCTTAAAAATAGTAAAGATTTAAATCAAAGAATTTAATTTTCTCAGCATATTATGCCTCAATTGTTTTCAACAATTCTTCCTAGAACTTCCTCTTTTTAGAGCAGTGCTGGTGCCCTCTATGTTCACATTAACTCCTTAGCACTTAACATTAGCACTTCTTTCTACACAAATGTCTCCTCTTAGAAAGCTGGAGTTTTGCTTAAGATACGATACACTCTAAAAAACCCAATTGCACAACAATTTACTCTTTGACCCTTCAGACATAATCTTCTTAGATAGTGTGATAATATATTCTTATTAATAGAGTTGATAATCTGTTTAGGAATATTGTGGTTCTGCATCAATAGAAGTACAACCTTTTTTTCACCTGGAGAACTACACCGAAAATAAACATATATTTTTGGAAAGTATTTTTCTAAACGTGTCAAAGCAGCAGTATTTATTCAGTATTTGTATACAGTGAAAATTGAAGGTGCAGGATGATCATGCTCCAGTATTCATTTCCTGCATAAAAATAAACTGTGCACTACAGATCAGAGAGATCAGATGATATTTAATTGATCCCAATTCAAGAGGTGTAATGATCAAGATAAGCTGACACAATGCCCTGAAGAATAAGACTCTGAACAATTTAAGGTCAGAATAATGTTATGATCAGTCGCTTGTGTGCCTGTTGTCAGATAATATGTTCTGGCCATGGAGATTTGAGTTACCTGAGCCATCTCTTTTACAACCATAATAAAAATGAATAAGAGTAGGTTATGTCTCCCATTCACTGATTTAATGTCAAAGCTGATGCTATCTGGTGGTGGATGTCTTACTGTAAAAGTCCTGGTGACCTATATTTTCTAGTTGTTAGTTGCTTACAAAACAGTAATTGAAGGTAGAATTGATTCTTCCACATTGGACAGCAGAATGCTGAGGACTTGTAGAGGAGATGTTCTCCTTGGGTCAAAGGGGTCAAAGCAAGAGCTGATCCTTTGGGATACAGTGAGGCTGGGGCTACCCATGCAGGTTTCCCAAATATGCTCCCTTTTTTAATTCTGGATACTTTGTCCAAGCAGAATTTGGGCATATCTACCATCTGTCTAATCTTTCTGGACCAATGACCTTCACCCTAGAGCTACTGCATAGTAATTCAAACCAGGTGCTGTCCCTAGGTGATAGGAACAGGTATGATGCTTCCATGAAACATGCAATCACAAAGGTTTGCTGTTCCTGTGTCGGCAAGCTGCATTAAGCCTTGGGCTGACAGCCAAGGTTGCACTTCTGGTCCATGCAGAAACCATGGACACAAAGTGACAGGTGACAGCAGTGATACTTCCTGGGAATACAGGGCTGGTTACTGCCCCAGGCACAGTGTGCTTTGAGATAGGCCAGGGAGAAGGGTGGCAGCCAGAGGTCATCAAGCAGTTTATGCTGCCCTGGTAGTACTGTGGGTGTTGGGTGTAGTGTGAGGAAATGGGATTCCAGCTCAAAAACATGACAACTCTTGTTCATGTTTCTCCAATAAAAATATATATAGTACCCTTACAAGCACTAATACCAATTCTTCAGGTGGTGAAAAATGCAAACAACTATCAAATTCTGTTACAAGCAGATCCATTCCTATTCATTGTACCAAGGTTTGGGATCAGATCTGCAACAACTTTAAGTGTCTGAAGATGCAGGAGGCTGTTATTGAAAGCAATAGGAACCAACAACAAGGTGATTTAGAGTTGTGATTAGAATGGCCATAGCTATACTGGCAAACTCCTTAAAAACTGAAAAAGGTGGATAAACCTGCCCCACACACCAGAAACAATACCACAGTGAGCCATAAGGGTTGTGATGGCTCAGACAGATTTTGGCAGCGTTTGAAGTGGGAGAGTTTTGCCTAAAGAGCATTTACACCTTCCCAAAAACTGTTTTAGCTGCATATTGCAGGGGGAAGAAAAAGATCTCCTGAAATCTCCAAAACATAAATCCATTTCCAGGGCTTTATAAGATGCTATAACAAAATCCACTCATATCACGTAAAGAAAGGCCTGTGATAAATCAATACCTTAAAAGAGCCTGTCTGGGTTTTGGGAGCTCTGCACATTTTGAAACATGGCACATCCTCAGATGTGGCTATGTGCCTCACACACTTGGGGAGGATCTGTGCTGAGCCTGTTTCATGCCCTCTATTAGCAAAGGCTTGGCTTTTGCAGCTGAGGAGCCAAATCCCTCTCTGCCACACACTGCCAGCGGGCAGGTGGAGAGCACAGTTCCAGGGCTGTGCTCTGGTGATCGGGCAGATGAGCCCAGCGAGGAGTTAGAGGAGAGGTTGCAGCTACAGGGCTGGGTGCTCCCATGTCTCCTGCAGGGTCTGTGCTGTGAAAAGGGCTGGGGAAGGCAGGGGGCTGATGAGTATGCTGAGGCTGAGCAGCCTTGCTCTGCCTCAGCTATGGCACCCTGTCCATCCATGCTGTGCTTAGTTAACATCGCCTCTGAATGCCAGCATCTGAGACGCACGGTACAGCCCTTCCTGAAGCCAGAGCAGGTCTCCCACTGGTCCCTCTGTACCTCTTTTTGCCTCCTTAGAATACTATGAGAAAGAGTTAATTTTATGAATAAAATGCCTGTGACCCTGAGATTTCTATTCTTTTTTCCTATAGTTATCTTTCCACAGTTTAACACAGCTATTACAGCAATGCTTTGGTGGCTTGCCAAGGGCTGCAAACATCACATACAAGGAGCTTTCCAACAGCTTGCAGAGATGATTGTTCCTTTCTTGTGTTGCTATCCTCATATATAACTCTGACCTCACAGGTTTATAGCACAGCAGGGCAAATATCAAGTTCCAGAAGTGGGGTGGAGTGCCTTAAGACCTGAAAACATTGCTTCTGCTTTGTGACTGGGATTGCAGCTTTGCTGTCCACTGCCACAGTTGTTTACAGTTACTTTTAGCAAGGCTTTAGGAGGTGTTTCACTGATTATCTAGCCCCTCACTTCAAGAAAAACATTTTGGTGCTGAAGTGTCCAAAGCAGGACAATGAAGCTGGTGATGAGTCTGGAGTGTAAATCATATGAGGAGCATTTGAGGGATCTGGGGCTGTTTAGCCTGGAGAAAAGAAGGCTCAGGAGAGGCCTCATAGCTTTCTACACTGCCTGAAAGGAGGTCTTAGCAAGGTGTGGTTCAGCCTCTTCTCCCAGACAGTTAGTGACAGGATGAGAGGAAAAGGCCTCAAGCTGCTCCACAGGGGTTCAGGTTTGACATCAGAGTGAATTTTTTCACAGAAAGGGTTGTCAAGAATTGGAACAGGCTGCCCAGGGAAGTGGTGGAGTCACAATCCTGGAGACATTCAAGAAATGACTGGACACAGCACTTAGTGTTATGGTTTAGTTGGTATGGTGGTGTTTGGTCACAGGCTACACTTGACGATCTTGAAGGTCTTTTCCAACCTTAATGATTCTGTGTTTCTAATTTAATTTATTTTTAAGTCCATACCTAGGACAACCTAACAGCTCTGAGAAGCTTGGTGTGCAAAGTGACTTCCACCTTCCTGGTCCCCTAGAAAACCAGCACTTTACAAACATGAAAAATAGCAGAAATTAAGAGCAAGCTTCTCCACAACCTCCCTCACATGCTGCACTAGCCTGTGTGGAGTGCAAACAGCTGCAACCATTCTTCCCATCTCTGTCCGTGCCTTGTGAAGGCAAAATACCCTGTTAGCAGTCTCAGCCACAGTAACAATCACAGGTCTTGCTTCTACTGCAGGAAAATGCATTAATTTGACCGTGGTCACAATAAAAACACAGGATAAGTTGGGTAAACACAATCTCAGTGTATCAGGATTTAAATGCCACTAGCAGTAAAATGAGGGAGAGCAGGAAGCAATAAAACTCAGCAGTATTAAACTCATTATATCACACAACTGTTGTGGTATTAATGAGCTTGTTTTGCACATAGACAGTGTGTGCAATGTAGCTGAGCTGGTGTCAGTATAATAGGTTTTATCTTTTTACTCCCATTCCTATGCACTTTTGAATTCATACTGGAGATGATGCATAAATTGAAATTTAATTTTCTTCTCTCTTTTAATTGAAAAGAAAGACATCCCCCAAAAACTCATCTTCCAGCATTGCTGTCACCTCCCACACATTTCACATATTTTAAAGATTCACTATGAATAAAACCACACACATTCAAAGTAAGTCAACTTTTAATTTATTTTGGAAAAAAAAAAAAAAGGCTTCTTAGTGAGGGTAGGCTTCTTAATTGGGAGAACTTGAAAACATTACTAGCAAGAGCTGCAGCACCACAGGCTCCTATAGGGAATCTGTTGCATGGAGAGGAGCTTCCTCCTGTGTTTTTGCCCTCATGAGGGGGATCCTGCAGGATGAAGGGCCTCCAAGGAAAGAAGCTGGTCTTCACCATGTTCTTGTCAAGCAAGTTTGAGTCCTGTGAGAGCAGAAGGGACATGTACGACCAGGTGGAGGCTTTCTGCCCACACAGGAAGAGTGGGGTTTTGCAGAGGTGGGGAGAAGGTGACAGGTGGTTTTGTCTCCCAGCTGTGGCTGGGAGACAAGGCGCTGCCGTGAAGGGCCCCTTGCTGATGGACTGGCAGGCACCACCCTCACCTCTGCTTTCCCCCTGAGGTATAACAGGCAGGCTCTGCCCAGCTCCCTCCTGGGCACAAGCAGTCAGAGGACTAAGTCAACACAATATTCAGAGGAATTGCTCTGAGCTGGACAAGGCTGCAGGCTTGCAGAGTAGAGATTGTTGTAGCCAGCCTGCTAAATAAAATGTGGTCAGAAGCAGCTACACAGAGATAATTGGAAGGTAGTGATCATCATCAGACATGCTGTTTTATGCCTCCGGAATGTGCCTGCACAGAGAGGCTCATCAGACTGAACAGGGCTTCAGTAATGAAGCCAAGAGTTAGGAAATGACGTTGCCATTGCTGGACAGTCCTGCTAGTCCTGTGCCACCATCCCTGGTGTTGAGGCAACGTGATGGGCAGTGAGCTAAGCCCATCCCAGAGCTGACACAGGGTTTGCCAGTGAGTTCCTGAGACAGGTTGCATGGGCCGTTAGCTGCTGCATGGAAGGGATTACAGGTGTTTTGATCAGATAAAAGTACTTTAAAAATATATACGCCACTCATAAAATTTTCAAGTTGAGTCTGTGAAAATCCAAGCTTCTGATATAAAAGATAGAGAGGACCAGGAGCTGCTTCTGTTGTAATGAGACTGCCAAGGCCTTCTCCAGGGCAGTTTCCCAGACCCTGATGTTTCCTCTCCAACCCTGAAGTGTGTAGTCTGACAGTATCTAAGACAAAACCCTTGGCCTCATCTCTGAAACCTTCCCGAGTTTCCTTTCACGCCTTAAAGCCGCCAGTTCAGGGTATTGAATTACAGCAGCCCAGCTCTGCAAGAGAGACTTAGCAGGGATGAAGTGCTGGAAAAGGACCAAGAAAAACTGAAACCCAGGCTGGACTAGGTGATCCCAGTCACCTTCCTCCTGAGCAAAATTTTGTTGCTATTCTGTAATTCTCATCACCATCTTACTCTGTTTTCTTTTAGTGTCACTGTACTACCAAGAATCAGGACCAGCACAGCACTTAATTCTGTGTAAGACATTGTTATTTTCATAATGCCAATATCTTCTGGGGTTCCAATTCCAACAGCATGACTCCTCTGTCATGCTAAAAACAGGAGACTCTATTTGGATGTCTACTTTAAATATTGCAAATTGCAGAATGACTCATAACATCGGTTTAACAAAAGCATCCTTGCACTGCCAGATTTAGAGAGAGCCTCCCTTGGAAATTTCATATTCAGACACTTTTGTGCTTGCAAAAACATACTAGGCACCCTACCAACAGAGTGGCAACTTTTGCAGAATTATAAAATATAAAGCCTAATGGGAAGCTTTTAACTTTGATAGCTGACTCAGAGAGAAATTTTCCATTAAAATTGCAACAAACACCTGCAGCCAAGTAGTTTGACAAATGTTTTGTTTTCAGTTTGTCAGCTACTGGGCTTCTAATGTTCACAGAATCACTGAGGTTGGAAAAGACCTCCGAGATCAAGTCCAACCTTTGACAGATCACCACCCTGTCAACCAGACCACAGCATTGAAGGCCACATTCAATCATTTCTTGAACACCTCCAGTGACAGTGACTCCACGCCCTCCCTAGGCAGCCCATTCCAATGCTTAACCACCATTTCTGTGAAGAAATTTCTTCTGATGTCCAGTCTGAATCTCCACTGGCACAGCTTGAGGCTATGTCCTCTTGTCCTATCACTGTTACCTGGGAGAAGAGACCAACCCCACCTGGCTACAATCTCAGGCAGTTGTAGAGAGTGATAAGGTCTCCCTGGAGCCTGCTTTTCTCCAGGCTGAACACTCCCAGCTCCCTCAGCTGCTCCTCATAGGACATGTGCTCCAGACCCTTCACCAGCTTCACTGCCCTTCTCTGGACATGCTCCAGCCCCTCAGTGTCCTTCCTGTGGTGAGGGGTCCAGAACTGAACACAGGATCCAAGGTGCTGAGTACAGGGTGACAATCACTCCCCTGGTCTTGCTGGTCTATTTTGATACAAGCCGGGAAGCCACTGGCCTTCTTGGCCACCTGTGCACACCGCTGGCTCATGTTTAGCCGGCTGTCAACCAGCACCCCCACTATACAATAACATAGTATAGTAAGCACCATGAACTGTATTACAAAACCATTTATGAGTCATATTTTGTTACATTAAACATTCCCTCAAAAGTGTGGTTTCTGTATGATCCATCCATTAGGGTGTCCTACTATAAGGGGGCTTTTTGGGGGGACAAGGTAGTATTTTTGCAGGCCAGAGAGACGTATAGAAAAATGAGAACCGACTGACTGCACACAATTAGAGAAAATATGCTATATTAAAGCAGTAAGGCTTGTCAGGGAGATGAAAGAACCCTGGCTTGTGTGTACTCAGCCAGTTATACAGAACAGCACAACCCTCCAGGCAAACAGTTTCATTAAATATTAATTTGTGAAGCACTTCAAAGTTTAGGTTGAGGCATGCTTCTGTATAATACATCATATTATTTATCATCTAAAAAAGTTGTTTTGGATGCAATTAGGGAATAATCCTACAGTTCTCAGCAGTGATTCAATGGAATTCAAGGAGGTCTCACATCATTTAACAAAGAAACATACAGCAGAGGAAGGGCTTGCAAGTCTCTCTCACTTTCAGTTTGGCAGATCAGAGGAAAAAAAAAGTTGTGGGCTTTAAAATGTGGCCTTTGATTGATTTGCTTGAACATTTCAAGCCTATCGAAGTAGCTTAGCTCATAGAAGACAGCTAGGAGTTGTTTACACTCATCCATACTGTGCTGAAAAATGGACAAATGGTAACCTTCACAGCAACATTGGTTAGGTTTTGCATAGCATGTACAACAACTCAGCCTAATTCTCCCTTCCTCACCCTTGAGGTGAAGCTACTGCTGCTGCATTAAATGCTTGGGAGCAGCAAAGAGAACACCTTTCCAAAGCAGAGGACTGAGGAGAGACGTGACCCCAGAGAAGATGACAGCATGGAAGAAGCCAGCATGAAGTAGAGCACCTGTCCCCATGCCCCCACTGCTCCTCCTGCACAAGTCCAGCTGGCAATGCAGGACAAAGCCTACCTGCAAGGCAGCTGGTACCTCGGGATCAGCAAACAAAGACTAAAACTGTCCGCACCTCCTCTCTGATTTCATCGGTATACCGATCTCTCACTGCCAATGAATAAACAGGACTAGTAGTGAAACATTATTTCAACAGTAAAGACAAAAAGATGCCATTGTCTTAAACATATGGGACTATTTAGGGCAGTTAGGATTTCACATAAAAGCTGAATTCATGAAATACACAGGAAATCAAACTAGCAGGTTATATTTTCTTGTCATTTTTGTGAACTACTTTAGGAAGCACTTACAGATGCGCAAGCGTGTAAGAGTATACTTTCTTCTATAAGGAATGACCTTTACCTTCTATTTGCTTACCAGCCTTCAACTCAGTGCAGCATGCTATGCTGTACACTTGCTTATGCATGTTCATACAAGAAGTCCTAAAAAGCACTATAATCTCAAGAACTGCCTTGTAGGCCTATTTTCTGTAACAGCTGTATTATTGTCCATGCCCCCAAATTCCCTGCTGTAAAGCAACTATTTCAGAATCTCATCTAGCTCCTTTACTACATCAACTACCAGGCACCACTGGAAGAGAAAAAAAGAGGAAATATATAGAAATTTGAATCATTTGTTAATGAATAGCAGTTACTGTGAATGGGAGCTCTCACACTGGTGCAATTGAAGATGAATTTTCCGCCATAAAGTTCTAATATTCTTTGCTATTGAAATGGCAAATTAACTGCAGCAAGCCTCCATTGCTGACTACGGAAAACCAGCTGAGGTAGGAGAGCCCAAAAGCACCAGACCTAACACTGCTCTAGAACCAGCTCCAGCTGAGGTTGGAAGGCATCTCTGGAGGTGACCTAGTCCTACACTCATCCCCATGCATACACACTGGTTTTGAAGGAGACTCCACAGGATCTAGGGGCAACCTGCTCCACTGTCTGATCACCCTCATAGGAAAACCTTTTTCTGATGCTTCAACATTCTCCTGTACTTCAATTTATGCCCATTGCCTCTCAGTCTGCCACCAAGCACCAAGAAGAGCCTGGCTGGTTTTACTCCCCCTTCCATCATGTATGTGTGTGTTGGTAAGGTCCCTCCTCAGCCTCCTCTAGGCTGAGCAGTTCCAGCTCCCAACCTCTCCGCGTACAACAGATGCTTCACTTCCTAATCATCACAGCCCTTTGGTGGACTAGGTTCAAGTCCAGGTCTCTCTTGCACCAAGGAAGCCCAGCTCCAAACACAGAGCTGCAGATGTCTCACCAGATCTGAGAGGAAAGGATCACCTCTTTTGACGTGCCAGCAACACTGTTCCTAACACAACCTGGGAGACTGTTGGCCTTTGTTGTAGGCTGGCTCAAGGTCAGCTTGGCACCATGATTCCCAGAGCATTTTCAAAACTCACCTGAACACAAGCATCCCCTTTCCTCCTCAGCATCCAGGCATCACCACAACACACCCTCACTTCACCCTGCTCCACAGCAGGACTGGCAGGAAGCCCAGCACAGCTCGTGGCTCAGGATTGACTCAGCAGCAGGGAGAGGAAGCAAGCTTTTTAGTAGCCAGGAACAAGTTTAGCAAGTTCCCAGAACTATCAAAGAAATCCTTTTACAGTAAATGCTTTACTGTGGAAGTTTTCATAACAGCATCTAAGAAGTTGGAAGTCGTAGACGAAAAATTTGCCCAGTTCTTACACTACAGAAAGCAATTAAAGAAGAGCACAAAAAATACAACATTAAAAGTTCTCTATTTCCCCACAGTGATGTAGCAACATGAATCAGGCTACATCACCCCAGCCAAACCTCCAAAATACTCATGTATCACCATAGCCTGTAGAAAGATTATAGGTTTTTATTGATTTATTGTTTTACAGATTCAGCTTTCAATAATAAAGTTCAATAAATCGATTCCCTAATCATAAAAACTCATTTTACACATTATGTACAGGTACCCAAACATGTCACAGCAATACCACAGACCTTCACACAGAACAAGCTGGGGAGAGGCGCTAAGGGCAAGGACGTACATTCAGAGATCAAGTCGTGGATATGCACAGTGCTTTTGGCACACCTCACTGAAGATTGCCCACACAGGGACAGTAAAATAATCCCAACTAAGTGATAACGTGGATTAGTTCAACTACATTAATTCCAGGAGGAACACTTAATTCACAATTAAACTAGCCATCAGAAGAGATTTAAGTTGAATCAAATGCAGCTGAACTAATCATTTTAGTTTTATTAAGCAACCCCCTATAGACAAACCCTAGGCATTGAGATCTGTCTCCAATATTAAACACATCTTTTTAGCTGAGAGATGCAGAAGTTTGAGGACTGAGGGAACTCAGGTATGAGAAGTATTCTTTGGCAGTTTGATACAAATATAAAAAATACATTACTTTTGAGGGCTAAACTAAGCTTTTCCCATTACTGCCAGCACCAAAACTGCTTCAGTGACACAGTAACACTTACATATTGGAACGTAAACACAACCTTGCATTTAATGAAACAAAATTCGTATTACAGATAAACATCAATACTCCAGATACCCTTCAACAGGCTACCCACTCCCCACAAAAAAGTTGAACTTAACACTCAGTGAGAAAACTTGCCCACGTCAATGACAGAGCCCAGGAAACATTGCACAACTGTTCACCTTCTCTGCAATACAGGAGCTGGCACACACAAGAGGCCGGGCTACAAAGTGTACTCTGAGTGTTCCAGCTCCTATGGAAAGCTATTTGATGTCAAAACCCTCAGTTAATTTACTGAATATCCCTCTTTTATGAGATAAAGTAGACCACAGGTCTCTTTCTGTAACTGCAATCTAACTTTAGTATGATGAAAAATTGCAGCTAAGAGTTTATGCAATCTGCTTTATAACATTAAATCAAGCAACAACAAGTTAAAATACACCATTTCACAATGAGGCAGACATTCATTTAAAATCTGGCAATTCCCTTTTAAAAACAGTTGTTTTCCCTTCTAGTGACTATGATATGGCTATCCCAAAGGAGATAAAGCCAGGCTCATTTTGAAATGTGGGGGGAAGGGGAAACAGGAAACACTTCCAGAATGAAGCATTCAACAGTTCTGGAGCCTGCAGGGCAGAAGGCTGCAGTATTAATGTTTGTCTCCAGTAATACAGATCTAAAGATACTGCTTTGTCCAAATGCAGCCATAAGCTTGCCATTTTAAACTGCTTCCAACAATAGGAATGTAACTCAAACAGGGCATTCCACCATGAAGACCATTTAGCCAGTATCTCTACTTAGTTATCTCAGTGCTGAAAGACTGTAGTACAGCTTCACTGCATCTTCCTTCTTGTCCACTTCAGACTCCCGTTCAAACTTCTAATGCTCAGTCCAGAACAAATACAAATAACAAAAGGCTTAAGCAGACTCCCTTGCTGGGCACACAAGTACAAGCAGCAAATGACACTTAGCCATGGAAGTTGGCCCAGCCCATTTTCAAATCTTTCAGCAAATGATGGCAGAGCCTTATCCTGCTTGCTTGCTTGAGTGAGCATGTTATGGGGAAAACAGGTATACAAACAATACATAGTACTGTTTATCCTTATTCCCAATGGAAAACTGACCTGATGCTGAGAGATGTTGCATTCACTCAGGACTGCAGGAATACTTTCATTCCACCACTTTAAAAAAAAAAAACTGGATAGAGCAACACGGACTGCCTAACCCACTTACCACAGAAGCTTCCATCCCTTTTTATGGAATCTTCTCAGTATTTCTAGAACGTGACACCTACAGCTGGCTTAGTCATCCCAGCCAAGCTGCAGTCTTTATTTTCAGTTAACAAAACCAACTTCTCTAGAATTCACATATTATATAGTAAATATATCTGAAGATAAACCATTAGCTCTGAAATGCCTGAGCATGAAGAATTAAGAAGAAACAAAGATGGGAGTTCCTTCTTGGTTTTAAGGACCTCCAGGGCACAGAAGTCCTATTTACATTGTCCTGTAGATTTCACAAGACTTAATTCTTGCACATCCATTTTGACACTTGAATGTCAAAAGTGAGGCAATTCAGCTTTGTTCTTTAGTAACTGTCTGTCTTTTTCAAACATCAATCTGTGAATTGCCCTCCCCACAGATTCTCAGGCATTCACACAGACTCTCTAGAAAGGTAAGACACTTTATTGAATTTTTTTGATAAATTAAGAAAGGACTATGAACCAGACTTATGGGTCACAGGTGCTTGTAAACAGACATCAATTCCTTCCCACAGAAAGCCTGACTCCATGCACTCAGCCCGAAGTCACTTTCCCCAGCGTTGCTCACAGGCTGCATAGTGATGGAGGGCAGAGAAAAAGTCTTCATAGCTGATGTTTAGGTGGGAAGGCAAAGAACTGAGAAAGCAATTTAGAAACATTAAAATAAGCTTTTATAAACATCACACTATTCATACAGCCACTCAAGGAACATCACTAAAAGCAAGCTATTGTCTGAGTAACCCTGTGAAGTTGTTCTCAACATAGTTATTGTCACTCATCTCTAGTAACTAAACCAGTCACCCTCTAAAACCAAAGCCTCCCATTAGAGCACACAGGGCTCTTCAAATCAGTGAAAAGCTGGAGCAGCACAGGTGTGCCTACACATTTCAAGGTGCTATAAATGCGCTCAAATTTAAGAAGTTCAGGAAATCTAGTCAGTTCAGTTATTGCTAAAACTGAAAAGTAATCCATAGGTGTGATCTCCTTATATTATCCCATTTCCCTTGTATCCTAAATTTCCCTGTCAGAAATCTGAAAGCCACAGAAAATCAACACTGATGTAAGAACACTGTCAAATGGGACTGGACCACAGACGAGGTGGTGACAGAAGTTGTTCCTTAAACCTGAGGCATGAAGCCTGCTGTTGCCTAGTCAAGGCTAAAAAACCAACAGGGAATGTTCTGACAGGTTTCATTTAATAGTTTTAAATGCCCTCAAATCAATCTCCAGACACTTGTTCAGCTGGATCTCTTCTTTTGGGCAGTTCCATAAACTACATCATAAAGACTCATTTAGCTAGATATTATTATTCCAGTGTGTTTCACAACATTTATAAGCAACTCACATGATTTCTGTCAGTCTGATGTGCCACGGAAGGAATCCTAATGTGCTGTCCACAGGACCAAACTTCAAGACTAAATCAGGATCAGGAAATCCATTTGTACCTGTAATAACAAGTTACATTAGGTTTTATTAACTTCATCAGAGGATTTGTTTTAGTTCTAAACCCTAAGGCATCTGCTTTTTCACTAAATGCTTTTTTTTCTTTTTAAATGACAGTCCCAAGGACAAGTTAACAATTAAAAGCCCAAGAGGACAGACTGGTCTTGCAACACCTGAATGACCAACTCAGCAAAAGCAGTCACTGCAGGCCCAGCTGGAGTGTTATTTTTACATCAGGTAGTTTTCAAAGACTTTGGACAGAAGTTACAGGAACAGTTATATTGTTTTGAGTCACAGCAAACCTTAACAATGCTGTTTAATCTGACTTGTTCTAGTTTTGTCTCGGCAAACTCGATTTTAGTAGCACAAAACATGCTGTACCCTGACTCTACCTACTATAGTTCTTACTTAAACTATGTGGAGCTGCTGTCAAGTAGAGTAAAAGGACTATTAACACCAAAAAAAAAAAAAAGCTTAAGGAGGTTTCACTGAAGAACACCTTGGTATTACAGACCATCAAGAAAAAAAACACCCTGTTAGATAACTTGTCTCTTTCACAGTATGGGATTAGACAAAGAACCAACTCACTATGAAATTTCAAGCAGACTGCTGCAGCTGACATCTTTCTGGTTAGATGAGCGAGGAAGAACAGGGCAGTACTTCTTTTTGTGTTACTATGTGGACAACCTGACCCATTGCAGGACAGAGCTAGATAGTACTGATGAATTTCACTAATAAGAGTGCCTGCACTCTTACTACCCATACCTTTAAACCCCAGGCAGCCATTTCTTTCATGACAGCATGCTACTCATCTTCTGAGTCTGAAGACAATGAGTGACCAAACACCACTGCCTCTGTCTCCCTTCCATATACTTCCACAATGCCTAAGCTACTCCAGGCTAAAATTGACAGACAGGAAATAGGCTTAGAACGAGCAGTCTGAGTCCAGCTTTCCCTGCTAATTCTAGCATGTTGATTAGAGCAACATGTGAAAACCAGCAGAGCACCCCAAGAGGACCCAAGAAATTAAACTGTTCCTCTTGCACCTACCTAGCTCATCTGAAAAGCATTCCAGCAGTCATAATTCTGTTTTGCTATAATGCTGCAATTAGTCATGATTATTGTAGGCTATTTCTTGTCACCCCTTCCATTATCCACTAATTCTACAAGTTAAATGCAAGAATGCTTATACTGGGTAATGACTACCTTTAGCAGATAAAGTTTAATACAGCCTACTTGCTCCAAACTTCAGACGTTATTTCTCAATTCTGTCCTCATTTGCTTAAAAAAAAAACACCACTAAAAAAAAAAAAAACAGTCAAGAGCCTTTTACAATTTTCAGATTAGTTGTAGAGGAACTTAACTTCAGGAATAACAGAAAAGGAAACTAAGGTCAGATTTAGCTCCGCCCAGGTTTTGAAACTGAAGCTAGAGATTTTTCAAAAAGTTCACATCCTCCCTCCCCACTGAATCATCACAACAGTCATCCTTTTACCAGAGGTAAAGAAGCTATTTTCCCAAGCATGTGCATTTCTAAGGAAGGATGAAGTTTTTAGATAGGAGTATCTTGTGCCACAGTCCAAATCTTATCTCAAAGTCAAGAAAAAAATTGCAAAGCAAAAGCCACTTATGTGTTCAGAAGCTAGCATGTTAGTATGAAAGAGCTTTGCAGGGAAGCAGTGAATACTTAGAAGTGGGACTCTTGAGGAAGTGGACAGCTTTACTCATAGGCTGATTCAATAGCTGAGTACTCCTCAGCTGCTACAGCAGCAGGATCTTCAACATTGCAATGGCTTTTCAAACAGGAAAAGACCTTCAGAGAGCCCAGTTAATGCTAACATTTCCTTCTGGTTCCTATCTGAAGGAAAATGAAAATGCACACTGTAGTATTACTGTCAGAACAGCCTACTAAAAAACACAGTACTGTGCTTTCCACTCTGCATCCATGTCTCTGCCTAAATGTATCAGCGCTACAGATAATTTACATGTGGAAGCTCCCTCAGAACTGCTAGAGTTAGAGCAGTCAAGTTTAGCACACACAAGATAGAAGGATTTGGGAGCAGACTTTGAAAAACAAAAGAGGCCAAAAGACTTGCACACTCAAAGGATGGGAATCTGGCAACACCCCAACTAGGTAAGGAGTTCTGTGAGGGGAACATGAAGGAATTTTAGACTTGATAACTCTACCCTTCTCTTTTCCACATAGATTTTACAGGGCAACTTGAGTAGCCTTAATTGGTAGTCATGTTCTTTGCTGGAAGGCAGACAGACAGCAAGTAGAGACAATATTAAAATGCAGCTGGCACCTACTTTTCTGAAAACAAGCTGATTAGCTGAGGCATTGCTCAGAAGAAAGTACTCTTAACACTGCAGAAAACTCAAGCTGTAAGAATTAAGTGCATGACTGAATTAAGAACAAGAAAAGCCACATGACAAGCTAGAACCATACCATTTTAGGACTAGGCTTCAATAACTGCACCCTAAACATGAACAAAAAGTTTAAAAACTACGTTAACAGGTATTTAAATCAAAATGTGAAACCCCAGAGATTTACATACGACACTATGAATGCAAACCCTAAAAATAAAACTACTCAAGTATTGCTTTTCAGAATACACTCTCAAATCAGTAATGCACAGATGCTTACATTCAATACTGTTCCATTAAAAATGCACACAAACGAAATTTGCCTACATGTAAAACAACATTTCAAAAGCTGCTGCTAAATAAGTCATGAAAGAGTACTTCACCTCCAACAATGTCCTAAACATTAAATAAACAAATTAATAAGTAGGACTAGTTACAGATATTAGCCTTAGTTATTAGCCACATACATTAAGTGGCCTGTTTCAAAGTTCATAATTTTGACAGATTAGATTTCTCTTCCTGTGCTCAGCTAGCATTTAATACTTCAAAAATAAATCTGCTAATTTTAAGACTGGACCTAATACCTTTAATATACCCAGACAGAAGATGCCCAACAAGTTTGAAAAGCTCCAGTTAAACATCAATGGCCAAAATACACACACGGGTAACAACTGTCACCAGTTCTCCATTAGTGACTGTTCTGAATAAGTGATTGTTAATTTTCTTTAATTGCCTTTAGGGTAAAACAGAATAGATGTCCTAAGTTCTTCTTCAGGTGCCTTATTAAATACACTTAATTCCACTACAGGAGGATGCTAACAACAGGGATGGAATTCAGTTAGAAGTGACCAAACTGCCATGGAAGTCCATCCACAGAACAATTCAGCTGACCACCCACATGAAAAAGAAGAAATTACTCTCTAAAGTCCAATTAATGGGAACCACAGTACAATAAACTGCCTAAAGGCATCCAAGTTCAAGTGTGCAATCTAAAACCTGAACCCGGCCAAGCTAATTACAGTCGCAATTAACATGCACAGATCACCTAGGCAAGCTGAGCAACTCATTATAGCTCCATAGTACCACTGGAAAAGTGGATACTAATTCTAAACTACTTCTCCCAGGTGTGATATTAGGGCAGTCCTGCCCTTTTCATAGCTATTTCATGTAGCCACACATCTCAGTGCAGGGTCAGTAATCTGTATGAATTAGTAATGAAGATAACTAAGCTAGTGTGGGTTATACAGCAGCAAGAGAACAGCAAGTGCTCTATCATTTGCACTCAGGGTGGTAGTCAGGCAGCAGGAACAGCTTAAATCGCTGCAACCAGATCTGGAAAAGACTCTGCCCACCCACGTTTGCAGCTTGCAACTTGCAGGAAGCTAACCTAAGTTAGAATAGTCTAGTTTTAGGTGATCCCAACAGTACTTTTTTTAAAAAGCTCACTGCAGAACATACCACAGAGGCTGTAAACTCTGAAAAGCCAAAACTCTACAATTTAGCTTAATATTTATGCTAAAGAATTTTTTCTGCTTAAAGAAGCAGATCAAAGGCAATAAACCAGTAAGAAATTTTTAACAGAAGCCTAAAAGCAATAATCATAACTTACTCTATTGATAGACTAAGCATCAAGATGCATGCACTCCAAGCTACAAATATACTAGAAACTAAATTGTTATGAATTGAGTACTCTTTCCCCTCCTTCCCACAGACCATATTATACTTACTACTTAATAAGTTGTCTAACATATTCACATCCAGGTCTGAATGTGTTCTTTGCTGCTGTGCTACCAACTGACAGAAGTTCTGAGCAGCTTTGACTATGTCTGCTTTTCCATCTTCCGGAGACAGCACCTTCAATGTAGATTGGCAATTTAAAACTGAAAGTACAAAACATAGTTTAAAAGCAACAGAAACAGAAATTGTTTTGTATGTGCTTTAGACAGTCATAGATACAACTGAAAGTAACTTGTAGTTTACTTCGTATATTACAACTAGTCACAGATATACCTCCTCTATCTCTTAGAGAAGTGGGTAAGAGTTTCCTGGATTTGCTGTATTACTAAAACACAAGCTTAAGACAACTACTCGGAGAAGTCTTGCGAGGAGGGGTTTAATTCAGTCTTGAAATGTAGTTTTCCAGGAAATCTGGATTGGTTCTTACATTGTCAGGCAAAGCACTGAGAGGAAAGGTGTTTGGATAGTTAACTTAAGTGGTTCAGGGAAAGGAAAGAAAAAACCCCAACAAACTAATTTCTACCCTAGAAGAGGAAGGTGTTTTTAACAGTGACTATGTACATTCAGGTGACACAATGATTAAGTTGTGCCAAGATCTCTTTCTCTGTGGGAGTGTAGTTGGCTTGTATATATGTATATAATTCAGGTGATGCATGTATATATATGGTTAAAATGGTTAAGTTTCATGTAACCTGTTAGTATGGGAAAAATTCTCGGTGGATAATGTTGGGGTTTTAGGAGTTCTCCTGGCTTTTTTTTCTGTTAAAGGAATTTTCCCCACACATGTTGCCAGGGGGACAAATTACTGGGTGCTTAAGGAAAACAAAGGACCTGGCCACAGATGGAGGGGTGCATCTCTTTCACCTTGGTTTGTGGGCAGTCAGTTCCCAGCGTTTGGACAGAGAGGGAGGCTGCTTCTTTGGCTGCTTTTCCTTCTACCGGAGAAACCCCAGGATCTCAAGCCTGCCCTCCCTGCCCTGCTGGGAGCCAGGCTCCAGCAGCCCTGCCGTTGCTCTGAGCCTTCACTACTCTGTAGCCCTGCTCACCCTGCCTGCACAGACCTCCGGGGGGTTCCCACCGCAGCTCTGCAGTTTGAATACATCGCATCTGCCACCCGGGATTTGTGCTCATCCCTGCCATCCCAGCCTGCTGTTCCCGAGGGTCTGGCCGGACACCGGGATCGGCTGCCCAGGGGTTTGTGAGGCTTCTTTGTTCCATCCCTTCCCGGGATCCCAGGGCACCAGCGCCGGCTGCTCCCCGAGCTCGCTCCGGAGCGCCCCCTGCAGCCGCGGGGGAACCATCGCACCTGCCCTGCTCACCGGGAGCCGCCAGCGCCCCCGCCGGCTGCGAGCGGAACTGCACCCGAGGGGAAAGGGCCTGACAGCCGAGAAGGCCGGGACTGGGTTTGTGATTGTTTGCTGTTACTGCCATAGCTATTGCTGTTTGTTTGACTGGTTATACACATATAGATATATAATAGTAAAGAACTGTTATTCCTATTTCCCATGTCTTTGCCTAAAAGCCCTTGATTTCAAAATTATAACAACTTGGAGGGAAGGGGGGGTTGCATCTGCCATTCCAAGGGAGACTCCTGCCTTCCTTAGCAGACACCTGTCTTTCAAACCAAGGCAGTGTTTTTAACAGTGACTGTGTACATTCGGGTGACACTGATTAAGTGGGAAGCCTCCCTCAATCTCATCACAGCGTCTTGATGCAAGAGTTACAATAAGGATCTAAGATTGCTACACTGAAGCTAGGAACAACAGTCCAGAATTCACCTATTCATCTGTAATTAATTATGTCTGTGAATTAAGAGGACATTTCGCAACAATAATTATCTTAATGCCTACACTATTGAGACGCAAGAGTCTTGTGACACTATATGACTTGCATCATTGTCAGCTCTGGTAAGGAACCTCAGAGGTAAACTTGCCAAGGAAGCTGAAGGCCACAGATGGTGCACTATAGCTGGCTTGAAGTTAAGCGGGTTAAATACCAAAGCGTCAACACTTTAGATACCAAACTTATGATAGCTATAACCAGATACTTAAAAATAACATTTCTTTAAACTGCAGAACCTGACTGCAAAGGACCACACAGCACAGTCGGGATTCCTAAGAACACCTAAAAACCCCTCAGTTCATCTATCCAAAGCCATCATGATGAAAATAATTGTTCCTTGATACTGCTTGATTTGCAAATTTGCATCAAACCTATGTTGAATATTTAACAGTATCCCTAAATGGAATACATGTAATTTTGTTTTTCAGAAGAAGTGAAAAATTGCAGGTAATAGTAAACTGCATAGATGTCAGTTTATTGAGTTGAAAATATGAAGCATCTGATCTGACTGTGAAGCAAAATTCTTCTAATTGAAGAATGAAAAATTTAAAAAGAGAACAGAAAACATCTCTGCTTTTCAGTTTCCAGCACAAAAGGTTCCTGAGATTTAAACACACTCTTTCCATCAGCAAGTCTGAGAAGTCTTTCAGTAGTTTGTTTGGTGTGAACATAAATATCCCAACTTAGGTAAGTGTAGCTAAGTATGCTGGAGTTTAAGCCATTAATAGCCTGTCTACGCCATTTTCTGCTGGTTATTTCAACCTTCACAGGAAGAAAAAGAAATAGCATGAAACCTAGGTTCTCCTACATAAATGCTAGCATCTTAGGCTAAGTTGTTCATAAGGCAAGTTCATGCTACAACAATTAAGTTTATACTGGAAAACTGGCACAAAGGATTTTGGTATCCTGTCAGCTCTCGTAGGGGAAGCAAAACCTGCAAGCAGCATTTTAAACGCAGCTAAATGTACTACAGCTTGTGCAGTCTTTTTGTAAGTCTTTGAACTATCCTGGTCTTAAAACCTAATAGTTGTTTATTTAAATATGAGTTCTAGTTAGGAGAGCTGTATCAGCCCATCCCTTAAGACAAAGGCCTGATTTAAGTACATGCCTGTGATTTACTTTATTTTGAACACAATTCTAGCATTTGTCTTAGGCAGCAGAAGAGTAAATAAGTACTTACAGCAGATACTACTGTATAAGGAACATCAACCTTGAAACATACTCCTGCTTTCCACACCTATGTACATGCAAAAGCTATCATTGGCAAACTTTTTTTTTTTTTAACTTGTGCCCTTTACCTTCCGGATGGCACTATACCTTGCTATGACAACCAGCAGTCTTGCTCTTTCCCCTCTTCCTTCCCACTTTGAGGTGTATGTTTGGAAAGATGGACGCACACACATTGTTAAATTGACATCAGTCCCCTTACACTTCAGCACTTTTTCAACTCTCAGCAAAAGAATTAATTTCATTGAAACAGTGGGGAGTTGAGGTACACTGATGCATTGAAAGGATCAGGTCACAACAGTCGGTCTGAAGGAAAGATCAGGCCATCCAATAATGATTACTACAGCAAGGAGAGAGCTATGTTTTCCTGTTAGTTTAGAACAAATAAGCACAGTAGAAGTTTAATACTAGCCCAGGAAGGTTGCATGTTTTCTGATAATAATTTCTTAATGAAGAAAAAGGTCACTGTACATAGGAATATGTTTAAGTAAAAGCAGAGTTATGATTGATATACAGCTATTTAGAGGCATACCAAGCCCCTCTTGTAGTTCATCTTACCTTGACCAGTTTTGTCTTGATTTGCAAATTTCACGGTGTACTTGGAGCAATCTAGTCCCAAGAGTTCTTGCTGCTGTTTTAAAATTTCATCCATCAATCTTGAATTATTCCTCTTGAAAATACCTTTTAAAAAAAAGTTGCATGTCAGCCAACTCCTAACTGACACGAAGCAGGAAGAAAAAATTAGTCAGTGCCAGTTTCAGACTGGAGTTCACAAGTGCGGATAAGAATTCAAAGCAAGTGCTACTGCACATGACTAATCTGAGTGACCTTGGGAAATCAGCTCATGTGCTTTTGTTCTCCTTACACCCAGCCTCACTTAAGTAGCAAGTTGCAATTGCATAAGGGATAGCTTAAGACTTACTTCATTGTCCTTAGTATGGTAGAAATAGAAAAAGCAATAATCAGCACAGAATGACCAAGTCAGATTAACACCAAATTTCTTTAATGCCCACGTTTCTTAAGTCTGCTACCACTAATTGCCACATCAGTAAGGCTGCAGGCTAACAAAGCAAGTCACCACTAAATCAGCATTTCAGGTCTCAGTAACTGTCCACTCTTAAGCCATCCAATAATATGGATTTCCCAGTAAGAGAAATTTCACAAGCTTTATATTCCACAGAGTTCATGCAGTCCCTAAGGCCTTTTTACACTTACATATTTAAGGCAGACAAATTTTGAATGCAGGAAATTACAAAAGCTTGCTTCAAACACACTTGGGTTCCTGTACTAAAATAAATTCTAGCTTTTGAGAAACATAACTCAATTATTTCAAATTAAAAGCCACAGTAAAAACTAATGTTATAGCTTAAGTATTTACAGTCCAAAAGCATGGCTAGGCATATGCAATCAGGAACTGGATAACGCTTTTATCACGTGGTATTCAGAGGTTTTTACTCATCTTCATTCAGAAACTTTACGTCAAACACTTTTGTTGACCAGTCTAAAAACGCCCACACACTACTCTTACAAGACAATGTAAGACATACAATCTTATGATCAGTCTTAGGATTCAGCACCACAACCTGATTGTAGGATCTGGAACTGCTACAACAGTTCCCACATTGGCCAAACAGTGTATAAGTACCAGATTAAGACCATAATACACTAGGAGTTAGTTTGCAATATGAAGTGATACAATGCATTTATTTAATATGCTAGCCTTTAGGCCTAATGAATTAGCATTTTTCTACAGGCTTCATCAGAGGTTTTAATATGTGGCAAAGTATCTATTTTTCCTCTCATCCTGGATACTGCCGGTACCAAAAAAGCCCTATTTCATTATAGAAGGGTTAGTGATGTTTGTAACTGATCTGACATGTTTACAGAAAAGCAAGTTGTAGTAAGGCACAAACCTCTACAGAAAAAAAAGCATGCTAGAATACTTTCACTAAGTTTAAACTAAAGTTAAATCGTTGCTCTTCGTGCTCCCGCTTTCTAGTGTATACTTACACATAATAGAAATTGAGAATGCTGCTTTAAATAATACTGTTTGAAACAACTCTGCTTGGCTTGGTCTGTTTCATGCTGGGATTAGCACAGATTGTCTTCCTTACACCCAAGGTCAGCAGTGCAGCCACTGTGATTGCTAATCCTGCACCATCTTCAAGGAAGATCTGTACAGGGCTGCATGTGCCTCACCTCTAAGAGTCACCTGACTTCCATACACCTTTACAGAAATAAAGCTATGTTCAATATCCAGACAAACATGTGACATAATTAGGAAAGGCTCCCAATCTGAGAAATCAGCTGCTGCTCTTTGTCCCCTTCCCAACTCAACATTAATGATATCAAATCCTTTCTCACAAGAAGTTTTCGCCTTGTCCTGCCAAAGACTGGAAGAACTCATTTAAGAGTCCACACCTCAGCTCTAAAGTAAATTAAGACATTGAGGACAACAGGTAGAAGAACTGACCAAGGAGTTCACTTCTCAGTAAAAAGAGACATCAGATAACGGACTTGGTCCAGCTCCAAAGTGAAGGCCCTTAACACACTCAACAGACACAGAAGACTTGCTAAATAAATGTGTTCTTAAGATTTATCTGAGTATCACTCTTCTATTCTGCTCATTTATCTCACCCACCCCCTCAGTTGTTCAAACCTGGTGACTGCATGACTCTTGGAATAGTGGTTTAACAAACAGGAAGCAACTGCAGTTGTACTAGGTAGTTGCAGTATGCCTTCCTTGGAAAGGCCTCCACACCTAAATTCCCACTGATCCATCAACCTTGACATATATGCAGTTTTCCTGAAGAGAAGATTCTGAAGCACAGCAGAAGGTAGTAAAAATTCAAACTAAACCAGACTTTAATTAAAAACCAAGAGCACTTGGGAATATTCCTTTAACATTTTGTCTCTCAGTCAGTGCACAAGAGACTTATGAATGCACATCACTGCAAACAGAGTCCTGCCAAATGCAATGTTCATGGGCCAAATTCATGTTTGACTTCAAGAATTTTACATGGTTGTGACTCAGCTATATGCTCCTTTCCCTTACAGTATCTCTTTTTTTTTAAACTTTGGAAATGTACCCAAGTTAGTTCTGGGAGATGCTGTTGCTTACTTTAAACATGACAAATACAGCAAACAAGTGCATGAGTAGACCAACTCAGTAACAGAATTATAGTGTTCCTAGGCAGTGAAACTTAACTCTTGATTTACTGCTACCCTCCAATTTTGTTCACAGTCCTCCACACAAGCTGAAAGCAAGTCCATAATATGATTTTAACATTACAAAAAAATAATGTTTGACAAAGGGCTACTAGATTTTAGCAATACAACAGCCGTTTGCTGTTATATGAAAAAAAATTTGGCACTACTCCTGTTTCTAAGATGGAACACAAACATGAAATTGTCACTATTATTTCTCACCACAAGATTTTCTGGTTTTGAAAAGCAGAGACATTGGTCCAGTCAGAACTCTGGAACCTTTACAAGCTGGTACAAATGTGTAAGTTCCTTCAAATGAAGTGATCTAAGAATTACATGTGTTTAAGCACAAAAATTCCCAAAGCAAAACAGTATAAAACTCCTGGTCGTGGTTTGTTTCTTTTAACTACTGAGAACTTGTGAGCTGTTTTCAGGGATAATACTTGTTTTTACAACACAAGCTGCAAGCATGCTGTTGGTCATTTCTGTTAGAAAGACCTGTTAGAGCTGAGGCAAACCAGAAGCATTTTAACTTCCTGCAGTAGTCCTCCATTACACAGGTCCTTTCCAGGGCACACACCTTTTCCTCAGATTTACAGCAGCTACAAGCCATGCCCCTTTACTTGCAACCGTGGTGTTGCAACATTTTAGGGTTAGGTATTGACAAATGAAGTTTGTAATTAAGAGGCTGCAAGTTCAGCAGGTGTAAAAGTAACAAGAATTGTGAAAAGGAAGTAAAAAACTGGCACAGAGAAACACCAGGTGAGGTCAACCATTTGTTTGTCTGACTAGACCACCACAGTCACCACCTGTTAATGCCTTGATGGCATCTCAAAGTTCAACACTCTCAACTGCCTTGCTTTTTAAAGCAGCAGCAACTGGTAAAGCACAGAATAAGAGTTAGCTCTTCCTTGCAAGGGAAGACCTTACCAAAGTAGAGCCTAGTAAAGAACATATCTCCACAACATTTCAGTTATTTGCTTTCTCAACTCCTTTACAGTGCTGACAAGGAAAGAGTTATCAAGAGTTATAACTGTTATCAGGTAATAATCTGTTTAAAGCATTAAAGTATTAACATTTTGCAAAATATCAAATTGTAAGCCACTTCAAAGAACGCATATGAAAGAAATTGTTTTAATGCATGCACAACTTTTGCCTACATCCTGTTGGATCATGCTGGTTGAAAACGGAGGAAAGCATGGCCATTACACTGGACCTCACAGGATAAGGAAAGCTAGAAAAAAAAATCTTGTTTATTCCAAGAGTGTAGGAAAAAAAGTAATTAAAGTTTGAATGTGGCTGAAGTCACTTAAACTTCAGTCAGATAAAGGTCACTTAAGATAGTGCCAACCAAACAAAACTTGAGTTAGAACTTGGAACTTCAAAGGTGACCATTCCTCACTCATTTCTTCTTGGATGGATATTCTGCACTAAGAATAGGAGCCCATCAGCAATTTAGATAAAAGATACGTCTTCCGTACTTCCCATTCCTTTAAGGAGATTACCTTCTACAGGTTAGTGTTATCCCTTTTAATAAATGTGGTCTGAGAACTCCTCTCAACTTGACACCAAAATGCAATTGTTGAATGTGAAATTTCACATGGGTGAAGGCCCACAGCAGATGCCATGTGATACTGGTATCTCACAAGTGTTCCACTGACAGAACTGCAACATATTTATCTTGCTCAGTGAAATGAACACGCTGCACACTCAGAAAATTTTATGGATTGATCAAATCAGTTAAACTACCAAACAATCTAGAAGAGACTAGAAGCCTGTGTTTGGGGCCAATGAAATAATTTCTTTTGCATACTGGAATACTCTATCCTTTCAAAGAATTTCTAAGATAAAACTGGTCAGAAGCAAAGCAGCTCACTGGAAAGCTAAACCCAGGATGAATAAACTCAAGTTTTCAATATAGTCACACTATAGGCTTTAAGAAACCTTCAACCTGAACTGTCTACCTAAGAGTCCAAAGTACCCAAATGCCAAGATTCAGCAAACTCCCAAAAAAGCACTCTAGATTTGTCCTAAACTGTATCAGGAAAGCTTCACTTATGGACAGAAGTAACACTCAAGCAAGCTCTCCCAAATGGCAAAACAATTACCAAAAGAAAGTTAAAGTACATATTACTAGTCAAAAGCTTCTGCTCCCCAGAAGATATTGTAAATGCTATTATATTATTGCATTATCAATGCTTTCTGACTGCAACAAGGCTGCAGTATTTCCTCAGAGATAAGGTCTTGACCAGCATGGCTGGATTTCTACCAAGTAATAGGACTGGCAATACAGAAGGCAACAGAAATAAATTCTTGATCAAAAGCCCGAAATTTTAGTTTGCATTATTTAACCCAGGTTTGCACAGTAGCATTAAGTTTATTATGACTCTATCATGCTGCACATCAATGAAAACTGGGAGAAAGGGCTTCCACACACCAGGGGCAGTAAATCCAGGCCACCTCGGGCCTCCAAACATCCTGAGGCAACAGAGAATGTCTCAGTTCTGAGCCCTGTGCAACTCCAGCCAGGCTGCCTTTAAAGTTACTGGTGCAGCTGCTGTAACAAAACAGTGTCAACTGGAACGCACCTACTTATTCTGACCCTGAAGAACACCTACCTGTTCTGACCCTACATGAACAACCTTCTATTTAGCAATTTTGTAAAAAATACAGTCATGCACTCCTATAAACAAATAAACAGCTTATCTAGCACTTCTTTAAAGAACTTCATGCTTTCCTTTCCTCCTACAGGAGGGGCAGTTAAGGACATATTTTGAATTTAATCCTTCTGCAGGAAACTGACCCACTATTTCTTGCAGAGAAGGCAACCATGGAAGACCATGCTTGTAAACAAGGTTTCCTGTTGCAAACAAAAGAATCTCAGTACTACAGATATGTAGTGAAGGAAAAGAAACAAATTAACATATACCTCACCACATTTAACACTGATCCAGAGCACTCATAATTGGTTTTCCTTCTCCACCACAGCCAGCACCAGTGGGAACTTTGACAAATCAAGTGTTGGTACAATTGTACGAACACAGACCCTTACAGAAGCAGCTCAGCAGTCCAAAAGCACCACTCACCATCTGAGAGGATGAAAACAAGTGCACACTGTAATTAAGGGTCACGCTCTGCTACTGATAAGAACAAGCTGTACCTGACTTTATTCACCTTCACTATTATCAGTGTTAGTGCTGAGGGTTCCAGACTCCATCACCACTGAGCACCAGATTTACCAACAGCTGCAACATTCTACTTAATGACAAGTCTATCTGGAAATGGAAATACGTTCAATCAAGGCACCCCAAGGAGCTTAGTACCAAAAGGAAGGCAGCATATGTGCTATTACCAGCAGTAAGCATACACTAGAGCTGTATGAATGACTACTTGCTTGCTCTCTGAAGCTGAAGTCAGTTTTAAAAGCTCAGCTGTGCACAAAGCAGTTGTAGCTGCTATCCTGGACAATCCACTGAACATCTGTGAAAAACATGATGTGTAATGGCAGGCTACTCTCATCAACCCTGAAAGTTTGGCAAAAGCCATAGATTTAAAACATTTTAGTTGCTCTGCCTTCTTCAATTTTGCTCCAACAAATTGGAAATCAAGCTAGCAAATAAACTAACATATTCTGGTATCAGAGGACCAATAGGAGAACTACTGAAAAGTATGTTTTGATACTGAAATCATGAGATAATAGCTGTATTTCCAGATCTCAGAGGTAACAGCAAAACCTTTTAACATGTAACTTTAGAATGAAAAATTAAAATCCACATTCATCACACAACCTGCACTCAGTATAACAAAAACAACCAAACTAAACAAAAGAAAAAAATTCCCAACACCAAAACAAAAAATATCATCCCAACACAGAACAGGAGTGAGCAATTTACACACGTAACTTCAGAATGAATGAAACAATACATGGCAACAGCAGCAAATAACCCAAGATTTTTTTTCTGACCTGCTAGCAACAACAATTGTCCTGCAAGGTAATTTCATCTCTTCAGGGGACAAAGCCTTATAATTTCTGGTCATCTTATTTACAGTCTTGTAATAGTCAGTCTTAAATCTGAATGAATTTCAACACACGCTGGAGAAGCAGTAGTAGCTTCTCAAAAAATAACATTTCAGACATCGCTACAGCTCTGGCTCCTTCCTGTGAGACAGGAGCTCAGCAACAGTGGCTACCTAAGCATTGGCTGGCGCCTTCTCCCTCCTCAGTGTTGCACAGGGAACAAGATGAAAACCAAGACGACCAAGAAACATGATTCTCAGCTTGATCTGTTCCTCAGTTCAGTTCTCATACGTGTAATTTGTGGAGCACAGTGCTGGAATCTAAAAGGGAACTAAGCACATACGTAACACACTAGGCAATACTGCCCATAGCTTATTTAAGGTTTGACACAAGTTAAAGATCCCATACAATAAAAATGTCTCTCCAAGCTATGAGGCAAACTCTCACTCTTCCTTGGTACTAGTGTTTGCTCTGCAGCATTTCACCTGGTTGAATGCTTTCCACGTTGGGAGTAAAAACTGTCAACATACAAACAACTTTTCAGAAGGTGCTGTTCCTTGTGTGCTTGAGATGTTATGCAAATACTTCATATCATTCTTTGACTTCCAAATGAGGAAGCGTTCTCCCTCTGAAATACAACATAATCAAGTTCCACAACAGCCCTGTACAGATGGCCAGTTTAAACTTCTAAGTGACTGGTATTAAGCCCAGTTTCTTATAATGATCTTAGAGAATTTAGTGAAAGTGAAGTCTTTTGAGTCTTCTATTACATAGGAAGGATCCATCATGAAACAGAACTATAAATAGCAATGGTTTAAAAACAAAGCAAACAATTTTTAAAAATCACCAATGCCTATGCTCAAGGAAAGGCCTGCATACCTCATATGCCTTTGCACACTTGATGACAAAAGACTTCACCTACTTATGTGGGATGCACTGCTGAACATTTCCTGAAAGAGCACTAGAAGACAACTGTACCTCTAACCTGGCACAAGTTTACAGAGTTCACCTAACTTGCATGACACTTCTAAACAGCCATTGGAAGTGGCTCAAAACAAGTTAAATCCTGGTGTCCTACAGTCTCACCCCTGACACATCTCAAGAGCACAGGGATCTTCAGCATGAAGTTTTTTTCCTCTGCAGAAGACAGAAACAGGATACAGTCCACCTCATGTATTGTTAGCCCTTCTGAGTTGACAGCTTGTCCAATACAAGTTAGAGATCACCTCTCAACAGCTGGACAGAAAGCTTCACCTAAGAATATCTTGAATATGCTGGTTTTAGCCCCCCACTAGGAAAGGAGAGGTATGAGGAAGACAGACTTGTTCCATGATTTCCTCACAGTATGTGAGATCCAAACTCTGAGCTTATCCTTATAATAGGTGACGTAGAATCAACATATCTGCAAGAGCCAGAGTCCAATGGTCTTACACCTGAGACCTAGTAATAAATAAAATCACACAGTAGATATGAAAAAACAGAGCTTTCAGAAGCACTGGCTCAGAGTTAACTCAAATGCCAAGCAGCACCAAATGCAGACCACATAATTTAATTTTACAATACAGACAGCACACAGGACATACATGCTTACGTTTAACTACTTGTCCATCCTGTTTCTTCACATAAGAGTACTTGAAAAGAGATGGCTACTTTCATTCATCCACTTCTCGAGGTTCAGACCTAGCTCATAAACAGCACTCATAAGAGCAGGTAGCCTAAAGCTCTTCCTTACTAACAGTCTCTGCCCTGCACTTTCAGATGCCAGCAGTTCGTGTCAGCCCAGGGCTGAGGACAAGGCTCTAGAAAACAGGCAGGACCGTGTGTGCCCGACACAGGAGCTAGGCCAGAAGAGCACTGGGGCCATTCCCCAGGCTCCCCGGGGCCAGCTCTGCAGCGGCCAAACAGCTGCAGGGGATGGGAAAGGAGCTGCCAGCAGAGAGGCTGGCACCGGACTCTGGAAGACCCCAGGACAGGGCGGCCCTCCGGCTCCACGCCAGGAGGCGCTCCCAGGGCGGGCACCGCCCGGGGCCGGGACTTGGGGCACGCCGGCCACTGCTCACCGTTATGGTCGTAGACGCTGACGTAGGAGATGCCCACGGCCATGCACCACACGACCAGGCTGGCCATGTCCGCGTAGCTCGGCTCCTCCTCGGTCACCACCAGCCCCACGTGCACCGGCAGCTTCCGCAGGGCGCGCCCGTCCGCGCGCCACCGCTGCCGTCCGCGCGCCGCCCCGCCGTGCGCGGGTCCCCGTCGCCGCCAGGCCGCGCGCGCCTCGCGGAACCCGAGCGCGCGGGCGGCGGGCGCCAGAAGCGCGCAGGAGGTGGCGGCGGCGGCGGCCGCGCGGCCGCGCAAGCACGCGAGAAGCGCGCGCTGCAGACAGAGCAAGGCGCGCACCAGCGCGTGCAGCGCGCGCCACGCCAGACCGCCCGCCCCGCTCATGGGACCGACCGACAGGAGCGCGCGGGGGAGCGGCGGGGGTGCCTCAGCCGCTGCGCACCGCCCGTCTCGCCATCCCCTCACGGAGCCCGCGTCCCCCGACCGGCAACCGCCAGCGCCGCCATCTTCCCGCCGCCCCGCCTGATCTTTCACCTCTCAACCCGCCACACGCGAGCCGCCCGTTGGCCGCCGCGCGCGCTGACGTCACTTCCACCCGCGGAGCGCGAATGACGTGGCCTTTAGGGAAGGAGAGGGCGGGGCCAGAGCAGGAGGCGGGGCTGGGAACGGCCGGATCGGGCCGGCCCTGCGCGAGGGGGCGGGGTCAGGGCGGGGCCGCTCCCCCTGGCGGCCGCTGCTGGCGGCGGCTCCGCAGTGCCGGGGGCGGGAGGGAAGGCGCCGGGGCGGGGCCGGGGGCGGGAGGGAAGGCGCCGGGGCGGGGCCGGGGGCGGGGCGTGAGCTACCCCTGCTCGTCTCTGTCTGGCTCCGGGACTCCTGACCTCTCCTCGCAAGGCTGCCCAACCTGTGGGCTGTTTCAGGGACCGATCTGCAAGACTCTCCCTCTGTCCCATCCCAGCCTTGTTCTTCCTGGCGTCCGCAGCGCCTTGTTCACGCTGGTATAGGAAGCAGGGGTGGGGGGAGGAAGCATCTGAATGCCACAGAAGCAGCCGTGCCTCACGGGTGTTTTTCCTGGACTGGAGGTTTCACCCTCCGAGCGCCCTGCAAATGCTCACCGGGCGGTTCCCCAGAGCGGGCTCGGGAAACGGGGGTAGCGCAGCCCCCGAACCGCGCCGAGACACCGAGGCCTCGCGGCTGCACACCCCGATTTACAGTCTCCCACAAAAGCTGCGGCTCCCAGGCTTTTCCTACCTTGGCTTGTAGCGGCCCACAGGTCCGAAGATGGAAACGCCGCTGCAGGTGAAAGATTAAGTAAGAGCTAATGCCTGCCCGATGCTGTCTGACGGTGGACTGAGATGCCATGGAGATGTTTAAAGCACTATATTAAAAGAATCTGCCAATAGAAAATTGAATGAAGAATTCTGTATCACGAAAATATTTCTCTTGCTCAGAAAATAACTACTTCCCAGGCTTCTAATACAGACCAGCATTAGCCAGCAGAAATAACACAGTCGAACTGCAAGGAAGGCTTGTGCTGTTTCATAAATATCTAAATCTTTAGCTACCAAAAATTTGGGTGAATGACCATAGAATCATAGAATCATTAAGGTTAGAAACGACCTCTAAGATCATCAGCTCCCACTGTTAACCCAGCACTGCCAAGTCCATCGCTTAACTATGTTCTTAAGTGCCACATCCGCAACTTTTGAACATGTCCGCGGTGATGATTCCACAACTTCCCTGGGAAGTCTGTGCCAATGCTTGACAACGCTTTCCATGAAGAAATTTCTCACGATATCCAATTTAAACCTCCCCTGGTGCAGCCTGAGGCCATCTCCTCCGGTCCTATCACTTGTCACGTGGGAGAAGAAACTGACCCCAGTCTTTCGACCACCTCCTTTCAGGCAGTTGAAGAGAGTGATCAGCTCCCCCTGGAGTCTCCTCCAGGCTAAAGAACTTCGGTTCCCTCAGCTGCTCCTCACAGGAATCATTCCCTAGGCCCTTCGCCAGCTCCATTGCCCTTCTCTGGACATTCCCCAGCACCTCAATGCCTTTCTTGTAGTGAGGGGCCCAAAACTGAGCCCAGCATTCAAGGTGTGGCCTCTGCAGTGCCGAGTACAGAGGGACAATCACTGCCCTGGTCCTGCTGGCCACACTGTTGCTGATACAGGCCAGGATGCCATCGGCCTTCTTGGCCACCTGGGCACACTTTGGCTCACACCCAGCCAGCTGTTGACCAGCACCCCCAGGTCCTTTTCTGCTGGGCATCTTTCCAGCCACTCTGCCCCAGCCTGTAGTGCTGCAAGGGGTTGTTGTGACCCAAGGGCAGGGCCTGGCACTTGGCCTTGTTCACTCTCACACAGTTGGCGTCAGCCCATTGATCCAACCTGTGCAGATTCCTCTGCAGAGTCTGATGATAAGGGAATGTAAAGAAAAATGAGTCTATAATAGGTCTCTCTATACCAGTTGTATAGCTTAATGTGTTGGGTGACCTAAGAAACCCATGTGTCAATCACATTTGCGTTGGAGACATAACCAAATAGCTGCACTCTGACATCTGAGAAATCAGCCTCCGTGGAGGTGAGTGATTACACAGTTACTGAATGCCAGCGGAAGATAAAAAATAGAAACTGCTTTGAAAAGTAATTTCCTGATGTAATTACTCATCAGTTATCATCTGAGATCATGAACTAACTTAAGTGACTGTTTGTAAGTCACTGGTTTTAGTGGTTTCACTAATCCAGTTTTGTTTAGTTTTCAAGCACTTTGGGAACTGCTTGATAAAATTTGTGTGTATATCAGAGTTAATGCGTTCATTATATAGCATTAAGTCATTTTGTGTGTGTGTGTGCACAAACATCTGGAAAGTCTCAGCTAGTGAAGGGGAACACTTGCAGTGTGTACTTGAACGCTAAGTACACCTAACCTAAAAGTATATACACAGCATCTTGAGCTATATTGTAGCAAATTGGGTATTCAGATACCAAAATAAACTCTTACAAAAGCTTTATCTCACTTCACTTTATCCTAATATTTGCCAGGATCCATTTCCTGAGAATCTCCCTTCTTTTGTTTGCAGCAATAGAATTGGGTCAACTTGACCTCAGTGTTTTCATTTCTTGCTATTAATTAACTTCAGAACTAGTATTAAATCTCATTAATCAGGACACTGATTCTTCTGTTTATTTCACTTGCTGTGATGAAGATAAGCCTTCTGTGTTTTGCTGGAGATCAGCTAATTTAGTCTAATGTTATTTAAAATAGTCTAAAATAAAGAGGGAAATGTTTCAGGAAAACTGAAACCAATTTCTCAAAAGCAAGAATTTCTGAACAATCCCAAGAAATTGCTCACATCAGTGTAACTCTGCATGTCGACCTGCAGACCCATGAGTTTAAATGTGTTGAATGCCAGACTCCTAGTAATGGTGTCTTGTGGTATTGCAGAATTTTATTTGTAGGGGTTTTGTGCAACTATCAGAATGTTCTACTATAAAAAGGTCCATACAGAGTTACAGACTGCTTTTCTAAGAGCTAGTAATTGTATTCTTGCTTTCCTTAAACTACATAGTACTAATGGAGTAGAAAAACAAATCAAATCTTTTTTTTTCTTTTTTTTTCAATATTCAGTTCACAATGGCACCCTTAGTGTAACCCTTCTGTCACTGGCTATTACCTCTTGTAGGACAAATAGGCCAGGAAAAGCTAATGACAGATGAGAAGACTGCTTGTCAGTAGAAACACTGGTGCCAGTGGGCAGCTCTAGACAACTTTCAGGTTCACTACAGATAAACTGTGGCATTAATCTAATTCATAATCATAGTAGTCATCATCTGTGTTCACTCCAACACTGGAGGCCTCATTGGGTTTCATTTTCTTTCTATCTTCTTTGCCTCTTTCCATTGAAGACAGATTGTCTTCACACTGCTGCAGAATCTTCTTGGAAGACATCCAACTTTCTCCTCGGCTTTGTGCTGGTGCTGCACACTGCCCCCCCCAGACATCCGTCCCTTTGGCCACCAGTGCTCTTCTGGTTCTGAGAAGGTCACAGGTGCAGTTCCAAGGGTTTCCATCCAAATACAGATGACGAAGACGAGGTAAATACTCCAAGACTTTGCGATCCAAGAGAGAAATTTTGTTATTCCGTAAATTTAAAACCTGGAGCTGTTTCAAGTCCTTCAGCTCTTGTTCTCCAACATCCTCTATGTCATTTCCTTTTAGATCCAATCTAGCAAGGGTTTCTGGAAGTCTAAATAAAAATAAAACAATACAGAGGTGTTATGTTCATCATAATGTTTCTGTAAGTGGTATTTGGTCCAGGCACATCTGATGTACTAAAATAAAGTTATCACTAAAAAATGCAATCTTCTGCAAAGAAAGATGTTCATATTGGGTTTGGGTTGGGTTTATTTGTTTATTTGTTTGCTTATTTGTTCTTTGTTTTTACATTATAGTTGTGCTGTGTCTGCACCCTGGAACTGTTTTCCCAAATTACTGCAGTTTTGACATGTACTGACTGTTCATGCAGCTGAACTAAACAGCAGTCCTGTGCTGTACTATGGAGAAAATTAGCTGTTTAATTTACTGTCAAATTTAAAAATGCTTTTTGTACTCTTCAATGCCAATGACCAAACTATAGCACCATGAAAGACCAAAAGTTTAGACAATCGTGGCAACACTGCTCCTTCAGGTACTTCTATATATGATTTGTTTAAAAACGTTTTTTAGTTCATAAAGAATTATAATTTTTCTTCCATTTTGTTCTCCTGCTCCCATCAGACTCAAACATTAATCATCACAGCAGTAGTTCATCTGATGATAATCTGTTAAGAAATCAGCAACAGGGAAAATATAAGTGCTTTCTGACAGTCTTTTTAAATAGTACTTTTGAGACTTAGAACTGGTTACATTTGGAGGAAGAGAAAAAGCTGATAATCTCTGGATATGATACTAGACAGGTCAGTATAATTCTTATTTTAATATACATTACAAATTTCTATGAAAATACTTTAATTTCAAAAGTCTTGCTCACTTATGACTTTTTAATTTCCCTCTGATATAGTTAGTGACGTGCTTAACAGAAAAGCATTGGCATGGAATATCTTTAATAAAATTAATTTGAAAGTATCTTTAAAATCACCTCACTATGGTAGTATGCAAGGTGATGAAATTAAGATTCAAGGTTACAGATTTTAAGGAAACTTACTGAAACTCTCAGGGAAATTATAATAATACTACCAAGATCTATCTAGAATAGAACAGCAGTACACCACAAAGGTACCTAGTAATGGCTCGTGGGATACTTTATCTCACTGTAATGATATGAGATACCTTTGAAAATCAGTAAGAGGGTACATCGTGACCCTCACTGACTGTTTTTTGTGAAGCTAACTTTGAACCTCTTGTGAAAACCTGACAAGTTTAATGTCACTATTTCAAGAGTAGGGCAGTTCTGTATTGTGCTGTCTTTCCTGGGTAGATGAGAATTTCATGTATTGAATGGTGATTCACTTCACAAAAACTGACCTTACCAAATGCTTGTGACTGCCATAAATCTGTTTTGAAACCTAACCACAGCAGTTATAGTTGCCCAATATGTAATGTCAGAAGGGTACTCTGGGGTAAAACCCTAGTGCCACTGATGTCAGAGGCAGTGGGAAATCACCCAAGAGGTTTATCCAGATTGATTATAGTCCAAAGCCTGACCAGCAAGTCCTTAAACCTGTGAAGAGTCTTATTGTACTAATGTTAGACTTAAACTTTATGGCAATATTGTTTGACTTCAGGCTGTGTTGATCTAGAAAAAATAACATGACTGAATACATGATGAGTGACCCTGCAGCTGGAAGAGGAGCCGTGCTCACTCAGGAGCTGACAATGACAGCCACACTGTGCTATTGCCACTCTAAGGAATATCATCAGATTCTTCCCTGCATTTTCACCACACCCTGTGGGATTTTATGAAGTATAGGTCTTCTCTAAAAGTCTTGAAAATACTTGGACTTGTGGATTATTTTCTTCTCAGAAAAGAAGAGAAAGAAGCTTTCTTTCTCCTCATTTCTGCCGAAAAGCTGCTAAGACCTATTCACTTTAGCATATCAATCATATTTTTTTAACCTTTTACACCTGACATAGTTCTCAGATAAAAGTCAAAAGTAATGATTTTTTTTTCTGTATATCCATGCATACCTGGTCATCATCAGACAATTAAATTAAGTACATAGATTTTATATTTTGTCATTTTCTTCACCGCTTTTATGTTTACAGCACTCCCTGGAAATCTGTATTTACTCTTGGAATGAAAGGTCCCCAAAATCTCCTTAAAGGTCATACTGTTTAAAGGCTAGTAGAGAACTCCATGCTGTTAATTCTCTTGACTACGAAGGTTGTAAAATAAGATGGATTAGACAATACTAAAGTAACTAGAAAGCATTAAACATTCCTGTCAAGCTAGACTGAAATCAAATATTTATACACCACTAAATCACTTTCTGATTATAAAGCTGTTGCCAAATAGATTCAAATGCTAAAGGACATGATGCTAAATGAATTGAAATTTTACTGCATTATTTATTTAGGCTAGTTAAAACTATCTACAAGCCATAAAAATAAAGTCTAAGAGTCCAGTTTTGTTAAAGAAGTTGATGTTAATGGAATTACTTCACTATTTTTATGCCACCTTATTGCACAGCTTTTTTTAATAATAAAATTGCCACTTTATATCAGAATAGCCACCATTTGGCTTAATATGCCATCCCTGATAATGGCCAGTTCCAGCAGTCAGATGAATGTGAGACATCCTCTAAGCAGAGCATTAATGAACACAGTGTGCCCAAGGGATGTTTCTTCTGTACTCTGTTGACTGGAATTTTTCTTATAGCCTGAAGCTCGAGACTTTATATGCATTCCAAATACCTTGTAATGTGTGAATTTAATGAAGCTGGGAATGCCAGTATCACTAAAAAAGTGCATTCTTTTTGATCAGACTCAGCTCCCAAAATCTTAATATTTTAACAATAATAAACTTGGTATGGTTTGGTAGTAACATCAGCTTTAAAATTGCTATCTATCCTTTTTATCAAATGCTCTATTTTTCTTTTATGGGGGCAGGTAAATCTAAGTAGCAGTATAACCTTGGTAGTAAGTCTGTTACATTTTCCTAGCAGATTCTCCTTATTGGTGTGCTAATTAAAAAAAAATGGTCTCAGGGGCAGGGAGAGATGCAAAATGAGCAGGTTCATTGGGGGCCACAGATGTAATGAGAGCAGCTCTACTTCTACTCTGAGACTGTTAACAGGAGTGCTAATTAGTGCTAGTTACGGCAATGGGTTTATGGTATGGACAGACTTCTACCATGACTGGGTCTGAATACCAATTTTTGGCTCTCGTTCTCATACTGCAGGGAAGGAGAGATGACACCTTGGAACCAGCTGTCCTGAGATTCACTTGCCTCAGTGGAATAGAGCTGAGGAGATTCTGTTCCAGAGCCAGATTGGAAAGCTGCGCACACTGCTGGAGAGCTCCTGCCTCAAACGTGCTGACAGCGTTGTTGTCGAGAAACAAGTGCTTCAGGTCTTGAAGTCCTTGAAAGTCCTGTGCTGTCACTGTTTGAATCAGGTTATTGCTGCAGTCGAGTTTCTGCAGCCTGCCAGGCAGCCTGAGGGGCACGGTGTGGAGCTGGTTCTTAGAGAGCTCCAGTGTTGTTAAATTAGGAAGAAGCTGGGCACCATCTATTGACATCAGTTGATTTTCTGACAGAAGGAACTCAGACAGGTTTTCTAGGTGTTTCACATCTTGAAGTCTCACCATTTTAAGTTGATTTTTCTCTAATTTTAGTGACAGCAGGGATTTAGGTAGGTCAAGAGGCACTTTTGTCAGAAAGTTACCACTTAAGCTGAGAAAATGTAGACTTTGGAAAGATGCAAAGAAGTTGGTTGGGAGCATATTCAGTTTATTATCAGCCATGCTCAGATACTTCAGCCTAGGAAGCCTAAGTGGTGCAGACACAGATTCCATGTTGTTGCCATCCAGGATCAGACTTTGTAAATTGTAAAGGGAAGAAAATGCACTTGGAGGCAGAGTTGCAATCAAGTTGTTCCGAAGATCAAGCACCCTTAGTTTCATCAAACCTGCCAAATCAGATGCCTGCAGAGCACTTATGGAGTTATCAGCGAGCTTTAAAATTTCAAGGCCAGGTGGGAGAAAGGTGGGTATCTGCTTTAGTTGATTTTTGCAGAGTTCCAGGGACTTCAAGGTACTCAGAGCTTTGAAAGTGTTGTTTTCTATTGATTCTGTGCCACTGCATGACAGGACCAGCTCTTCAAGGACTGTCATTCTCCTGAAGTCAGTAAACTTAAAGAGAAAAAAAAGAATTACAGTACATTTATAGATATCCTCACTGGTTACTCCTTCTGGATGCTTGGACAATTGCTAGTATATGCTGAAAAACAATGTATTTAGAATGAGAAACTAAGTGGTAATGGTAGAGGTATTACTATAAGTACCTGTGGCTTGCCAGTATTTACTTACATTTCTAGAATTTTGTGGTTTAAGTCTGTGCTGTGTCAGGTTTTGCACAACCACAGACATTTGAAGAAGGAATATTCCTTTTATTTCCTCCTGGTGGATAGCCTATATAAAATGGAACACTAATATCCCCAGTGGCAGAAATCTTTGCAGAGAGTAGATGGTTGTTAATGTTCATTGTGCTCAATGGTGCTTGCTAGAGCAGTTTTGAGCTCATGATACAGCCATTTCCATAGATCAACAGTACTGTCACTGCAGCATGTATTCCCCAGAGGGAGTACACATGGATATCTTTACCTCTTGCTCCTGTTTTGGCAGAAAACTAAAATCTGACACTGACACTTTTCTCTACCCCACTACCTCCTTCTTTTTTAAAATAAAAGCCTCACCTATTAAGATTACCAAACCAAAAGTGTCAGATCAACCTGGCCTGAAAAATCACCTCTGTGGAACAGATTGTTTTTACAGAAACTTAGTTTTTATTAGTTGGTAATAAACAGATACTTTGCAGTGGTAAATGGTACTTAAATGTTGACTATGACTAATATCAAGAGGCACACAATTGTTTCATTATTCTTCTGCTCTGTTGGAACATGCTTGTTTACAAAGCTTGCCATCTTTTGTCTCAAGTTAAAGCAGCAAACCTAAGTGAATCTGGCAGCTTTCTCTAAGCTGAGATAGGAGGAAGCATGCAGTGAGGGTGAGCCAGGGAGTTCTCCAAGCACACCAGTCGTTAAAACTGGTTTTCTGAAATTGCCAGATATACTTCCCACTGACCTCAGTGACTGAGTCTTAAAAAACCATTTATATGAGAATCCCCCCAAAAAACCAAGATGAGCACGTGTTCTGCACAGGAGTGGTAGGAAGGAGTGTCCTCACCTGCTTTCCCTTCCCATGTCCAAAAACATCTCACTACAGGTCTCAGGAGTACCATGTCAGTAAGAGACACTAAAGTAACACTATATTCTTCATGCTATTTCCCCCAGAGCATGGTATTTTACTCTCATTGGGGGAAGCTATAAAGCCTGTTCTACCGCATAACCCCTCATCCCAGTCAGGAATCTGCATGGAGGGCAGTACAAGTCCTTTTGCAGTACAGGTGCTGGGTAGTAATTTTTTAAAATTTTAAAATTTTTTAAAATTATAATCCTGGTTGGGTACATTTGGCTATCATACTTGTGTAAGTGAAATCAGTTCATAAAGCTGACTGTTAAAAAATGTCTTACAGCTTCATTTGTCTAACTCTTGCATATTTTTAGGCTGTATCTCTTTATCTTAGCTACAGACTGCATTTTAATTTCTGTTAAAATTAAAACTCGCACAGCTGTGAAAGACAAGTCAGATTTCATTTTGCTGTGGTATCCTTAGTTTATCTTTCAGATTAATTTTATTCTGTCTTGCTAAGCAATTTCTGAATTGCAAAATTTGATGCAATTAGTGAGAGAGTATAGATATGGAACCTCTATTGAAGCAGGTTTCTCCATCAATTATATTTAAATTCAAAGAGGGAATGTACCCCCATTAAAAATCTTATATTCTCAACAGTAAATAACAAAGTTGTCTAAACTATATATATATTTTTTCTGTAATGCAGTGTTTTGTGCATATATAGCTATATAGCAATATCAGAACTGCTGATGTCCAGTTTTGGTCATGATTAGGAAGGTGATCTTGTACATAGGAAAGAGCCGGATTGGTCAAGAGCGCAAAAAGATAATCACATGTAATTATAAAACCATCTTATGGAAATTGAAATAATTATGAACCTTCACAATTCAACACATTTTCTCCTGTAAATTCAAAAGCAATATTTTCTGCTTTTCCTCAGTTGATTTCTGTATGTCTCTAAGAGGCTTAATTTTCATCTTATTAAGTGACAGAGTGCTACTTGAAGGTCAATGTATACACATTTACTCTGTAATTATGTTAAACTTCTTAATGTGGATTATTATAATTTCTCTTTTCCACCTATTTGGTATGCTTTGCTAAGCTTTGTGACCGTGCTGTTTTGAGACTTAAACATTTATCCATGCTTTTACAAACCACCCAGTCTTTCTAACATGAATTAAGACATATTTGAAAGCCCACCAGCTCCTTTTTTTTGCTAGGAAGTGGTGTTTTATTCTCTAACTGGATTGCCTGTAAAGTGATACTATTATAGTTTTATATTTTAAAACATCGATCTACTGAAAGTGGATCTAATATGCTGTTATTTTAATACAAACATTTTAAGGAATTTGTCATTTTAATGACTTTCTCTTTTTTTTTGCTTTTCAAGTTGCTGTGTGTGATCTGGGATTTGTTATAAGCAGTTTTTTAAAAACAGTCCCCTATCCTGGGGGCAAAGTAGATGATTTTCTTAACAGATAAAACCCAACTTATTAATATAGTTAGAAATAAACTAAATCTTAAAGTGAGAGTAAACAGGTTATCATTGATCTTCAAATCAAGGAGGAAGCAGAAAATACTGAAAAAAGATGCTAAAATTAATCTAGTTTTGTCTATGACTTTGTTTATAAAGTCTGTTTATAGCAAACCCTGGGTTGTAAAATTACCAAAAGCAAAAATCCCTGGAACTGTTTTCAATGCTGATCAACTCTGCTAAAACAAATACAAAACTGACTTGTGAAAAAAAAAATTCCTTTTTTTCTTTTTTTTTTTAAAGAGATTGATTTAGTATACAAAAATATATTCCTTTAAAATTATTATTTCTTCACAATTTTAATAATAATCAATGCAAATTAAGGTGCAGAAGTAATTGAAACAATATTTTTTATTCTTCTGAGGCACCTAATTGCCAAACCACAGTATTTGTGAATGCTTACACATAAAAGTTTCTTGGAGGTCAGCTGTGGGAAGTCGAGGCTTCCATTCAAATTCTTTAGGAAAGTATGTTATTTTCCCCATGAGTAGGTAAATAAAGGAATTTTAAAAACCAGGCAAATAAAAAACCCCAAATCAAACCAGCCAAACAAACAAGAATCCCACACCAAAACCCTGAAGTCCTATAGAGTTCTTCCAGTGCTTGCAGACATGTACTTTACAAGCCAACATGTTTCCCCAAGCACTATAATATGTGCCAGCAGAATTGCTCAGGTGTGTAAAATTAAGCACAGGTATTTATGATGTCAAGACCTCAGAAGTATAATTTGTTTCATGGGGAAGAAAAGTAAAAAAATATACCCAAAGACCCAGTATAATTTCAAGGAAACAGCCTACATAAATACAGAGACATAGCGTGAAAGGACTTTTTTCCTTCCGGTGCAAAGTCAGTAGTAGCAGTAAGACAGGCTCACAGCCAGTGGAATTAATGTATAAAGTGAAAAACTCTCTTCTTAGATTGTTTCACACACCATTGGTTTTGAATTGTCATAAAACATTTATCCCACCACTCCATTCACTTATATCCAGCATTTAAATGCTTTATGACACTTGTCTTTTGCTCTAGTCAGAACCTAAAGGCCACTTTACTTGTAACTGAGGAGTTGCTGACAGGTATGGAGAACTAGCCTAAGAAAGGGAAAATGGTTCATCTTACTTGTCTTGGAAAGAAAATAGTGGGGAGGAGGAGGGAAGAGTTTGCACAGAAAACGTATTTCCTAACACAGAATTAATTTGATAAATCTTTTGTTTGCCTAGAATATAGCTAAATCACACCAATGTTTGGCTCTTCTGGGTATGTGAGATAAAACAAGAAAACCAGAGATATTAGTAGCTGCTAAAAGAGTAAACTCTTTCTCAGAGAAAAACTGTAAAATCTCTGGCTATTTCTCAGTGGGCAACAGGTATTCCAGATACTGCTCTAAGCTGCCTTCCAGCCTGTTTTATGTCGTCCTGAGAGCGAAATCAAACATGCATTTCAGAGCACTTAAATTCTTTGTAAGATAAAATGTATCTCATTTGAACATTTCTTATTATTTGTAGTAAATTGATACACAGTAAGCATGTGTAGTACAGGTGGTTATATTTCCCTTGTGCCCATCTATACAAGATGAATTTATTAAATAAAGATATTTCAGGGTAAGAAACAAAGAAGTACCATTCCAGAGTGCAGTGCAAAATAATTGCCTTTAATAATGCAAACCAGTGATGCCTCAGGAAACCCCAAATAAACTTTTTCAATAGCACAAATAGCTGGCAGCTTTGGTTAGAAGCTGCTCTCATTTTCGGGAGTTATTAAATAGGCCTGGCATTGCTTTTACAGAAACATCTCATGCTTGCTTTAGACTCAAACTTACTTCCTCTGCCATTTCTAATCGCAGTTGTACCTGACACTTGCAGTTCCAGAGGGGGAAAAAGAGCTTCAATTTCATTCATTAGGGAAATTATACTAAAACCTTTCATTTTACTGTGAAAAGGTATTATATTGTGTCAAAAATAGCAAAAGCTTTTAACAACTTACTGTGAAAGTCAATGGTTATTTGACCATATATAAAACAAGTCAGCCTTTGGCTGCTAGGTGTAAAACACTGTTTTTTTGAGTTTCATACAAAATATCATTGTGACAGCATGAACTAGTGCTTGGAGACTGGAGGAACGTGAAAACACTACAGGAATATATTTACATATCCTTAAAGAGTAAGTAAAAATAAAACCAGATCTGGCAGCACTTCATCAGTTTTTAGAACATGGAATAAGATTCTCTCCTCACTAGATGCCACCACCATCTGGGAAGTCCAACTTTAAGTTACAGTGCACTACAAAAAGTACTTTTTCTGGATTTTCTTACCTGGAGTTGTTTAATTTTGCTGTGGCTGATGTAGAGTCTCCTGGTGGTAAAAGGAATCTCTCTGGGGATCTCTGTAGCTCTGTAGCATTGCACTGACTGGACAGGGTCACAGCTGCATCTTCTTGGGCAAGTGGTACTTAGAGCACTGTGAAAAGACAAGACGACTAAAAGGTAAGATAAATACATCTTCCGAAACAGGAATTCTGGAATTGCGTTGACAACATACAGCTTGAATTAAGCACCACAGGCCTTTTATACCATGAAATTTGATAAAAGGATATTATGACTGTGTATTTTATCCCAGTGAAAAAACAGCAAAAACAATACCCTAATTTGCCTGGGTTAAAATGTTTGCAGGCATTACAAAGAGCGAGAAACTTAAACAGTGATAAGGTGCCTTTACATTTGTAGGTATGTGAAATTAGTGTTATTTATTACCTGACAGCTAATCTGCAAACATCCATATTATCTTCAGTTTCCTAGTTTTGTTAAATGTGACACCACAGAATTAGTGGAGAAAAGATAAAGAGTTGTTTTATAGTGGGGCTGTAAAACCTTTGTATCTTCTGTGACCCAGTATTAGGAACAGTAAAAACTCAACTACAGCCAGCACTGAAGCTTTTTTGCTCTTCGTCTTTTATTATTCAGACCACCACCCAAGACCTCAAAACTCAGGCAGCTACTATTTTAAGGCTAAAATATTCTATTCATTTTCTTAATAGCTGTGGTGCAGCTGAGTGCTGCTGGTTGGACGAAAAAATTACCTCTTCTTGTGTAATTCCCATAAATCAAAATTGAATTATTCTTGTATTTGAAAATTATAAATGGGAAATGCTTGAAAGCATTTAGTATAAATCAAGTGGTAGATAATCAATAAGACCTATTTACTCCATGACAGATGGAGAACAGAAAGATTCCCCCTAGAGTTTTCTCTCTGCTTATTAGTGCTTCTCTGACGTATCTACTAGCTGTGCCAGCTAGAGATGTAAAGTTTTGAAAGGCATATGGTTTTGGTTGTGATTATTTTCCTTTGCACTCAAGCAATTACAAACACACAAACCAGTGTACTTTTGAAACCTTTGTGTCTTATCACACTGATCTGCTTTGCGCTGTTACCTGCTTGCCTCCATCCTCTCCATCACATCTTCAGGAGTAGCTAATCCTATTCCTTAAATGCCAAACTAGGATCATTATTTTTCCAAGCAGAAGATTATTGTCAAGTTGATTTGACAAATGGATAACAGAACGGGAGGCAGTCCTTGATGGGAATGCCTATTGGATGCAGCTGGGCTTACACTGGACAATTGCCATATTCCTTCCTGAAGATCCTTCTGTCTCCTTAATCCTCTACTGTGAGTGCAGAACTGCAAGCCAGCATCTGCTAAACCAAGCAGCAAGAGCAGAAACCTTTTCCGAAAGCAGCCTGTGAAATTGGCGTGTTTAACCAGCTATGCAGAAAAATCCTGCCTGACTTATGCCATAGTGATCGCTTGAGCAAAAATGAGTGGGTGGGCAGCTTTAGCAACTGTGCATTAAAGTAAGTGTTTTAATGTATCTCAAACAAGGGTGTGATATCTGGCTTGTGGCTTTGACTTCTTTTTTCCCCTACGAGAGTCAAAGTGTTCAGACAAAAGTGTAAATCCTTTCTGCATACTGTCAGCTACTTGTGGTGTATTTCTTTGATTCCATCTTCCCACTGACTCAGGTTTAAATTCTGATGTAACTAAGACAGTAATGCTCAGCGTTTTGTGTAGGGACTTGTCTTCCTTAAAAATGTCATCAAAAACAACTGCTCTCTGCTCCTGGAGGGTCAAAAGAAATGAAGATCCAACACTATAGTTGCAGTTTAGAGCTCTAGAGTACTGCAGAGTCAGTCTGCAAATCCCTGTAAGAGCCATAGATTGCACCCGTCCATATTTTGTAAATTTTAGGTCAGTCAGCTGATCTCAGAATTCCCAGCTGTGGTTACAAGGTAATTGCACCACAGTAAGGTGCAATATTCTCGGCTCTTGGCAATTTTGTGTAATGTCTCTATCCTTGGTCTTTTCAAACTAATGAAAGGAAACGTTATAGTTCATTTCCATTATATTAACAGCAATGATTTAATCGAGAATGATGTTATGTATCCATTAATTTCTCATCTATGTGTGCTTTTGGCAGCTAGGTAATTTAAAGTGATAACTATAAAAGATGATGTCCTATTAAACCTATTCTGTACAAATTTTCACACCGGAGCTGACATCTTTGCTTTTGTATAAAATTATGACCTATGGGGTTTTTATTGACTTTAGGAGACCTGATGGTAACAGAACAGACAGAGTCCCAGCATATATGTGCATAAGCTTAGCAGGAAGTTGTGAGCTACGCAACAATAAAAAAAAAACCAAAAAACCAAAACCACCTCCCCCCTCCAAAAAAAAAGAAATATTTATAAACATTCCAGAATCTCTGTACTGGACATACATGCTGACCCATGAGATGCACAGCTTTGCAGTGCGATGTTAAGAAGGTGAATCACTGTGGCCATTTCCTGGCAGCAGTTTTTATGTAAACTCTCCCTAGTATTTGGTGGGGATTCCTGTTCAGGACTAAAGGCATGATATACCATTCCATCACTTCTGTGTCAGAAAGAATGAGCGATAGCACCCAAACCTGCCCATGTGAGAAGTCCCAGGGGCATCGTATATGGTGTGTGCTTTAACCAAAGGTAAACACTTCCGATCAAAACCTGCTAAATCCCAAGTCTGTGTCAGACATAGTCTTGCTGGCATCTGATAAGGAGAGTGATTAAATATATTGGACAAATTTGGATAAGGCATAAGCTTGATTTGCTGGAAGTTAGATCTTTCAGGATTGCTGTTTATATTTCAGATCTGAAGTAGGGCTCATAAAGGACTGTAAAGTTTGGTGGTTTTTTTCCAAATATATCAGTTAGCCTAATAAAAATACTGTATTTTTGTACAAACCTTGCTTCACACAATATTTCAGCATTACTAGTGTGTGAGCCTTTTCTTTCTTCACCGAAGTCACAGGTTTGACAAAAGCACACATATTTATGTCAAGACATAATTTTTTAACCTAAGATTTAGAAAATGACATAAAAGTAAGATGACATTAAAATGGGAAGAATGAACCTGCAAAACCCTTGTTATGGAGTGTTTAGAAATGTCTGAAGAAAGCCCATAAAACCTCCAGGTGGATCCCTTGTAATGTACATGATGGCAGAGACCATGTCAGGGAAGATGCCATCTTATCACAAAGACATGGAGAAGCTGAGCTCTTGCAATTGGGGTGTCCCTTGCCTATGGAAAGGAAAAATTGCAGCAGAAGCCAGATTAGGGCTTCCACAGGGCACAGATAGGAGCTTGATCCCTGAGGGATGTCACAAGCAGGAGTTTGGCAAGTAGGAACTGCTAAGTGATGGCGTATGCTCTAAAGAATCCTTGGCATATTTAGATGCCATATGCTATCAAGTGCCTGCCACTGAGTACATGTGAATTTATAATTATTTTTTGCTGGAGGTTTTCCATTTGGATTTGGACCAGTTTTTCATAGGGACAGCAAATGGCATTTGTCTGCTGCAAAAGTTACCTCCAATCAAGCACTTCCCTCCAGACTGGATCAGGCTGCAAAGGGAAACAATCATGACATCGTTTTTCAAAGCGTTATGCTTCCCTTAATCATCTGTTGAAATATCCTGAAATGCTTTACAGAAATGTTTCCTAAACAAAGAGCCTCAGTGGGTTACACTGAATCAAGGATGTCAGCTAATGGATTCTAGGCCAATTAATAAGACCTAATTAATATACAGATTATAAATTTATGAAAAATTATTTTGTGTTTTGATCCCACAAAGTAGAGTTTCACAACAACAATCAGAAACCTGTCTGGAAAAAAAAAATCTCAATTTTCTTAAGCAAGGAATTTCATAGAACTATTTTTATCCATTTTCATACTATGTAGAGAAGGTGTGTTCTGACTCCAGGCAAGGTCATCTTCATATACTGGAAACAGCTGCTGGATGAGTTAAAGCAGATTTTTCTTCCACACAAAAAGGTAGGTTTCCTTTTCGTCCTCCAAGCTGGCAACATAGAAGAGATACAAATGATAACCTCTTAGGAATTTCTTGCATTTCACTTGTCCAGGGCACATTTGCATTCCAGAGGAACTAGCACAGTGAAGCAGATTGAAAGGAATGAAATTTTGTTAAACAGAAATTCACATATTGAGGAGTTTTAGTCATTGCCAGTTCTATGAGTGCTAAGGCATTCTAACCCAGATCAGATGCATCTGGGGCAGGCACCCCAAAAAAAACAACCCACCTGGAGGAGGTCAATTTAAATAATTTCATACACATATGCCACTAATGATGCCGTAACTGGCCTTCAAAGTATTGTAGGCGATGGCATCCACTTGACAGAGGAATGTTTTTTCATTAATGGAGCCACTGAGAGCTCTGCCCATGAAACCAGAGATTAGGGTATGGTATAATGACAGTTTCCTATTAATGACATTACAAGTAATTCCCAAAAAGACAATGAAGAGGGGGGAAATAAAGAGGGTAGATCTGATGGCTGAGTCTGTTCTCAGCCTAGAATTAAACACACAGGTCTTTTGTATGTGAACAGTTATATAAGATCTGTAATTCATGTATGTGAGATCATGTCTTGTGCAGTACCTCCTAAAAGTAAAGTGGCAGGGAAAGATTATCCAGTCAATGAGGAAACCAAATCATCAATGGAGCTTGCTAGTCCTGTAGGAAGTAAGTTAGTTCTGGCCCTTCCATTTCCTGTAAATATCTTAAGCTTTTAAAGCAGCTTGCTCATAACTGAGCATCCAACAGAATCAGAATGGAGCTTAAACTGCAAAAATTGTCTGCTATTCAAACTTCAAGGCACAAGACTCTGAAACAGCAGTTTTCTAAATTATACACACTGTGTGCATGGAAAGAGGTTTTTTTGCATGCTGTAAAGCTGAACATTTTTGGCATGTGTTTTATTCATTTGTTAAAACAAAACAAAAATTCAGAACGAAAATAGCTAAGCATAAGTGTATACATAGAAATAAGCATGAGACTAAGATCACAATAGCACTGTAAAAAAGAAAAGCTGGTCTGAAAAGTGACTTGTGAGACATAGGGAGTGGATGTTCAGAATAGTTGTCAGTACACTGTTGCACCCATGGACTCACCCATGGACTGTAAAATGCAGCGAACTATGAATTATCTCAGCCTGCAAGGCAGGAGTCACCTAAAATGTAAAAACTAAAATCCCTGGGGTTTGTTAGCAGAAATTTTCTGTAACAAAAACTGAAAATGTGTGGCCCTTCAAGTATGAGTGCAGATGGACAACTCCCTCCTCTCTTTCGGAAAGGAGTGTGCTTCAGAAAGGCACATTCTAATCATCTTCTCTAACTCCTTCTCTTAGGACATGAAAACCTTGCTTTACCATCTCTTATTTTCTCCCATACTTTGATTCTGCAAGATTTACCTGTTTCCTCTCCATTTCCCCTTTGGTGCCCCTGCTTGTGACTGCACAACCACCCATACAATCAAACCATGCAAGATGCTTCAGCACAAACCACACAGGAGGCGGCCTTGACATGTGCAGGTGCCGCAGCCTGGCACGCACAGCTGGGCAGCTGAAATTACAGAGGGTGAACTGACCCTCATGTGCAAACACATGTGTTTATATTGTAAATTCTTTGTGTGGAGGCTGGAGCTAACCAAAGGTTTGCAGAGTATCTCACACAACACTTTCCCAGTCTGGGCATGGACCCTAGATACCAAACCTACAGCAGTGGAGATGTCAATCCAAGTAATTTATTTTTAACTTTTGATTCAGGTATTACTTTGGAATTTTTTTGTATGAAAATATGCCCTTCTTATGCTTAAGGTCATTTATTCTTTAAGCTTGAAGTAAGTTTTCAGATGATTAATTAGGTACTGCAGTAATCAGTTAAAGTATGCAGGTTTAAATTTATGAAGGACTGTTTGTACTCAAATGTACTTAATAGCAGTGTAATGAGGAGATCTCATGTTCTCTATATCTTGTCTAAAATAATTGAAATTATGTACATAAATTATATGTGGAGGAATTATCTGGTGATTAGCTTCACCGGCTCTATCACTTCATAGATAAGGTCAAAGGAGCAGATCACAAAACTTTCAGTGAAATTTCAGACATTAAAGGCAGCAAATCCAAATTCTTCTTGACATATGACTTGCTTCAACTATTTGATTGTTAGAAACGTCCCTTGTAGAAAGGATTCTTACTGCTAGACCAGCTGACTCAGACTACTGCTGTTCTTTAAATGTTCTTCAATTATTTTGTTGATGTTATCAGGGCGTAGTATGCTATAGTTTACTCTAAATGATATAATCTAATTGAAGGCTGAAACTACTAATCTTTCTTGGGTTCAATTCCATAATTACTGCACAGCTTCCTTACAGAACAGATCTATGGTTGCTCTGGGGGATTTTGGGAGGCATTTCAAGGGTAACTGGAATTGATCAGAATTTTCTAGGGGACCTGCAAGCATTGTTTTGAGATAACTAAATTATTCATGTTTTTACTCTTAAAAGCAAGAGATACTTGCTTTTACTTTCAACCCTTCTTTTACACAGTATTTCTGGTGAGGAATATAAATAGTAGCTAATGCTAGCTGCATTTACTGATTTTCTTTAAAATAGAAAGATTTTCTTCTCATTTATCCATAAGCCAGCATGTATTAGACAGATAATGCTGCAGGTAAGCTTCTAAAAGGATTGTATTTGAGAAGCTAATCTTTGAGTGGAATAAGCAGAGACAAAACCTTGTTTGAGTGGTGAAATGTAAGGACATGCAAAACAAGGTAGCACTGATAAGGGATGAAAGAATTAAAAGTAATGACCACAGAACTTTGATACCACTGTAGATAGAGACAATTATAGATAAAGTGGGACTAACTCCTAAGCTAAAGGAAAAGGATACTAAAAACTTGAGAATAACTGATTCTTTAAAAAGAAGCAGTAATACATAAATTACATAATGTCTAAGTTTTTGAAGGAAGTATTTGCTATATATATGTTACATAGTAACTAGGGAAACTTCTCTGTCAAGATAAGGAGATACAGTTCAAAGGAATGATAGAGATAAATGAGCAGAAACTGACAGTGGTTGGCTAAGTGAAACATTACTGTCCCATTAAAAAAAATGCAAAAAATGTAACATAATTCTATAGGTACTTCTCCAGTGCAGTATCTTCAAGACTCAAAGCCAAAGCTAACATAAAAACTGATAGTCCTGAAATAATTAATTCTCTTGTGGGGCTGAACTAATTTAAACAATAAAAACAGTTTAGCTTTTGATCCAGCAAATACTTTGATTGTCTGTTGGATGATGTTGCGCAAAAAAGACAGTTGATACAGCTGTGAAGAATTAAAATCAGGATGAAGGTCAGGCAAATGCTCTGTGCATCTGGGCTCACTCCAAAGCACTTACTCCCTGTTCTCAGCTCCTATTCTGAATGCACTGATTTACAGAGCCAGAATGCTTTCTGTAGGTGTATGTAAATGTGTCTGTAGCTTTTGTTTTCACCGTGGATGGGCTTAACAGTAAGAGAATCCCCATTAGTTACCCGTTTTGTTACTACTTGCCTCCAATTGCAGTGCAGACGATTTGAGTGGTGCACTGGTTTTGTCTGGGGTAGAGTTAATTTTCCTCACAGTGGTTAGTGTGGGGCTGTGTTCTGGAGTTGTGCTGAACACGGAGTTGATAATGTAGAAATGTTTTTGTTATTGCTGAGCAGGGCTTGCACAGAGCTAAGGCCTTTTCTGCTTTTTGTACAGCCACGCTGGCAAGGGAAGTTAGGAGTACTTGGGAAGTTGGGAGGAGACACAACCAGGACAGCTAGCCCCAGCTGGTCAAAGGAATATTCCAGACCATATGACATCAGGCTCAGTATATAAAGTGGGGGGAAGAAGGAGGAAGTGGGGGATGTTTGGAGTGATGGTGTTTGTCTTCCCAAGTAACCATTATCTGTGATGAGGCCCTGCTCTGCTGGAGATGGCTGAACACCTGCCTGCCCATGCAAAACAGTGAATTAATTTTTTGTTTGCTTACTCAGCTTTTGCTTTCCCTATTAAACTGTCTTTGTCTCAACCCACGAGATCTCTACCTTTTACCCTCCTGATTCTGTCCCCAGTCCCACTGGAGGGGCAGTGAGCGAGCGGCTGTGTGGGGCTGGGGTGAAACCACAACAAACAGTAAAGGGCAAGTGAACAGGTTTGTAAGAACACTCTGTAAGCTCCTTGTCAAGCCTACAATAGCAGGTGCCAGAGGAAACGTGATATCTGCTGCTAGTGGCAAAGTTTGCTTTTATCAAGCTCTTCTGAAAGCACAGATTGATGGAAGTACAATTCCTTCCTGCTCTGACATATCTCTTCACATTCCAGGTACTAGTCTAAGCGCTGAGCTGTAAAGTGGTATCTTTCTGTCTGTGTTCCAATCAATTATTTATGCAAAGTGGAGCAAGGAAAGAAGCTCACCCCAGGATGCCCTTCAGCCTCAGGTCTGTGTGTGAGGGCTGCTGGTGCCCTCATCATCATCTTGGTATCCCCTCTGCTGACTGGTCCCTGTGCTCCCCCCTCTCTGGTGCTGGCAGAGTAATTTGTGTAGGCAGGATTAGGGTCCTGGTCTGGGCTGGAGTGATCCGCTTTCTCTTTTGAGGTGGAATTACTACTTCAGTGCAATAAAAACAAGCTGCATGTGTTCTCCACAAGAGATATAAAGTTAATAAAGCTCCCACTGAAATCAACATCAGAGTGGCAGTATTTCAAAGGAGATGAGCTGTAACCAAGGAGAGTGCCTTGGAGAAAGTACCCATGTACTTATTCCCTGAAATTTGTTTTCATTTCCAGAACCAGGATGAGCTAAAAAAAAAAAAAAAATACATTTTATATGGTTACAACTGCATTTACTGGTGCTTCTAGAGATGCAAAAGTGCTGGGGGCAGTCCACATGGGACTAGGTTAGATATTAAGGAATTCTTTACTCTGGTTGGTGAGACACTGGAACAGGTTGCCCAGAGAAGTTGGGGATGCCCACCCCTGGCAATATTCAAGTCCAGGCTGGATAAGGCCTGAGCAACCTGTTATAGTGGGAGCTGTCCCTGCACATGGCAGGGGCAGTTAGGGCTAGATGATCTTTAAGGTCCCTTCCAACCCTTAATGTTCTATGTTTCTATGATTTTATACAATACTTGCAAACTCACATCTTTTCTGAGATGCAATGGGTCTCAGAACTCGACAAGCAATGGATGTATCCCTGCAAATCCTGCTGTGGTTTGCACATGCTCATCACATTGGTGAATACAGCAGTGCAGACTCCTCTTTTCTCTCCTCCTCCCTTATACATATAAACTTAAAAATGTCCCATCTTTCCAATTCAGCCTGGCTCCACTTTGAATGCTCACAACTGGACAATGTGTAAGTCATAGATATCTTTTACACCGATTTGCTCAAATGAAACTCTAATCTATATTGCAGAAATTACTGCAATGGTAGCTCAGAAAATGAAAAAGCTTTTCCCAAAGCTAAACCCATTGTCATTACTTTATGTAGCTACGCCATCTCTCAGAGTGGCCCTCACCCCCCCGGAACTGCTTTCCCTGTCAGTAGTGAGAGATTGATTCCTGTCACCGTGGTATGTAAGTCACCATCATCCCACATGCTGAAGTTTTCTCCGTTTCTGTGTGTTCCCCCTGATGCTTTAGATCTTCAGAGGTTGTAATACTGCCGTCTTCTAGTGCCTCATTCAAGCAGTGATGCTTATGAGCAAACTTGTGGTTTTAGCATGGCATCTGTCTGCTTCCTGTTGTGCACTTCTATACAGATACCTCTGTATTTGTACTTCTCTGTTACGTTTATTCATCCTTTCCTTGATGTATTTATGTTGTGAGTTACTCAGGGCAAGGTCCGCATTCTTCATCTTTCCTACGTACACATTCTTATTCTTTGCTATATACCAACTGAGCATAGTTCTGTATGGACTTTATGTCAATATAAAAATGGCCATAATTACAATAATGTGACCGGGACGGGGACGCAGGAAGGACACGGGGAGGACACGGGCACAGCCCCATCCCCCCGGCCAGGACGAGCCCCTCGTACCCTCACGCCCACCTCGTGCCGGCCCGCAGCGCCCCCTGCCGGCGCGGGCGGGGCGCTCGGTGGCTCGGCGCTCGGCCGGCGCTGCCTGCCACAACACCAGGCGGCCCCGCGGCCGCCGCGCACGCGCGTCCCCGCGCTCCCTGCGTGGCTGCCCCGGGAGCGGGGCCGGGAGCGGGGCCGGGGCCGCGTCCTGCGGGCCGGGAGCGGGGCCGGGAGCGGGAGCGGCGGGGGCAGTGCCAGTGCCGTGTGAGGGGCAGGGGTGGCAGCATGTCGGCGGCGGGTGGTGGTCCCTGCGGTCCGGGCGCGGCCGGCCCAGCCTCGGCGGCGGCGGGCGGCGGCGTGTCCATGTTCCGCTGGCTGGAGGTGCTGGAGAAGGAGTTCGACAAGGCGTTCGTGGACGTGGACCTGCTGCTGGGCGAGATCGACCCCGACCAGGCCGACATCACATACGAGGGGCGGCAGAAGATGACGAGCCTGAGCTCGTGCTTCGCCCAGCTCTGCCACAAGGCTCAGACCGTGTCCCAGATCAACCACAAGCTGGAGGTGAGGGGCTGCCGTGGCACCGGGCGGGGCCGGGCCGGGAGCGCATCCCCGGACGTGCCGGGGTGGCGGCGGCCTGGACCGTGCCCTGCCCCGAGGGCAGCGGGAGCTCCTCCGGGTTTCTTCCTGCTCGTTTCCTGCTCCGAAGCAGCTGAGGAGGGTTCACCAGGCCTCGCGTTTTAGGATTCGGGCCTGACCGCGGCCATCGTTCCTCTGGGTTTGGTAATTCCAGCTCTGGCATGGAGCGGTGCATGCCAGAGGAGTTCTCTGTGATGTTGAAAGCAGGAGCCTTGGCCAGCAAATGCTGCTGACTGGTTTTCTCTTTGCAGTGAGTCAGGACGAGAGGACACAGTCTTAAGCTGTGCTGGGGGAGGTTTAGGTTGGACATTAGGAAGAAGTTCTTTCACAGAAAGGCTGCTTAGACATTGAAATGTGCTGTGCAGAGTGGTGGTGGAGTCACCGTCCCTGGAGCTCTTTTAAGGAAAGACTGGATGTGGCACTGAGTGCCCTAGTCTGGTTGCCATCGTTCCTGTGTTCGGTCACAGGTTGGACTTGATGATCCCAGAGCTCTTTTCCAGCCTAATTGATTCCGAGATTCTGTGAATTTAGAAAACCTTTTAAAAGAAGGGACAAAGACAGGATCGAGGTGCTTAAAGCTTAGAGTCAGTAGTCAAAATGAGGACATTGTTCCTCCTTACAAGTAAAAGAAACAGAAAAGTGGATTGGGGATGGACTTTGACAGGTCCTGTTGTTCCTTCACACTTCAAAGCAGATCAAATAGCTCTCTGCCAAGCTTAGTGACTGAAAATAATAGCAGAGGTTGCACATTCTGTGAGGAGAATAATAACTGGCCTTCCTCTTGGAAAGTTTTGTTCATGACTGATACAGAGTTTCAGTCAGGGTGGGAAGCAAACTTGGCTCTGGCTTCTGTCCTCCTTCTGATGCTGCATAGAGGCAGGGCTGCAGGTCCTTTCGCCTGTGAAAAAATTGGAGAGCTCTGGAAGGAGATTCCAGAGAACTTCGTGGTCATTTTATATCTGTCCAACCCGAGCATCTTTGATCTGGTAGGTGTTTTTTGTGATGTCCTGTACAGGTGTGCATGTGAGCTGCCCTCTTGTCTTTCATTTGCAATTGGAAGGCTTTTGATGTTTCTTCCTCAGTTACCTTTCCCTGGGCTAAAGCCCTCCAGTTTCTTCAGTAGCTCTTGTAGACTTTTTAGACTTTTATGGCTTGTTCTTTTAACTTGTAAGTATATAGGAGTAAGAGGGGAAATTCTGAGACACCGTGAAAATATGGGCTTTGTAAGAGCTTCAATAGACAGAATTCCCTTCTTTCAGTCCTTTGTGTTACACTCTTTATAACAAAAGAATTTTAGAGTCTTCACGCAGTAACCTGCTCTACTGAAGGTGTGCCTTTCAGTAGGAAGTAAAGTAAGTAGATTGTCTTTGGTTTTAATCAGGTTTCTTCCTGGTATGAAGACATTGTTATGCAAAAGAACCCGTGGAATGTAAGAGGAGCAGGATTTTTCAGAGTAGAACAAAGATCTCACTAAACTAGGAGGTTTTTTCATCCCAGTCTTTATTTCACTGGAATGCTTACTGTAGTGATGTTCCTCTATGTGTTTATGTTGATATGCTGTCTTACATGTTTCGGTACTGGGAAGAAATAGATATAGATATAGATATAGATATATATATATATATACATACATACATACATATATATATACACACACATACAGTACCAACCTGTACAGTAGGCTTCATGAAGTATAAGTATAGTAAAATGAGATTTATGAGTTTATGGTAGATAACTAGAATTTATTTTATGGTGGGTTGTTGTGTACAGACCTGTAAAGCAGCTGAGTTTTCAGGTTATTTTAAGAGAATGGATTTCTTTGAAAGGTTGTTTCAAGCTTAAATATTTTGAAAGGAAATGATGTAACTCAGATCCTGAAAGGTTTTTTTGTGTCTAATTAAAATCTTCAGGAACACTTGAAGAACTGAAGATCTGTGCCTAAATCTCTTAAGCAAAGGAGCGCAGTTAGAAGTTGTTAATAATTAGCATAATTATTGTGTATATCTACGTGCTTGAGGTAATTGCTTGATAAAAATGATACTGATAATCTAGAGTGAGTGCTTTGGAATTGAATAAAAAGTCTTTGTAAAGTATTTTTATTACTGTGAGTAGTATTAGGCCTCATAAGTATAAAGGAGTTTTTATCTTTCAAATAGACCTTTAGAGGACTTTAGTGTTGCCTTGAAGGTTGTTAATTTTAGGACCTCATGTTTATTGGAGTCATAAACTTGAAATGAAAGCTGCCATTTAAAATCTCCAAAAGATGGAGCTGCTCTGTTGGAAATGAGTGTCTTGTCTTCTTATGTGCACAGATTTCTAGTCAAAAGCCCCAGTGACCAATATGAAGACCACAATTTCATATTTTGAAAGAAATCACTAACATCAATACTGGTGTTTAGGATGTGATTGGTGGTTTTACTCCTTTTTTGTAATGCAAGTTACTGTACTTCATGTAATTCTTAAGATTGCAATCATTTCTTAATAACTCACCATTGTAATTTTATAGTGCTTGTACATTTTAATACAAAGCTTTTGTCACATTCACAAAAATGACCTCAGTAATAGTTTACTTAGGTACACTTACTCAAGCCAATAAATTAAATCCATCTTGAGAAATATACCTTTATTTGGATTAAAATAATACTTGGACTGAATCTAAGCTGACTAAGCTTACTCCTGCAGCAGCATTTGACTGGACTTGTCTTACCAGATAAGTGATATTATTTCATAAAACAACAAAAAGTTATGAATATCATTCTGTTGTTTGTGGATACCATTTCCTTCACCAAGTTTGTTGAGTCGTATTATAACAAAGCAGGCAAGAATAAAGAAATGCAGTTCAGGCTTTGATTTATCTACTTTATTAGCTTAGTACACATTCTCTGATTGGCACAATTGCTTTCAAGAGGCACAGCTTGAGGTTTGGTGAATGGAAGCTCCTGCTGTAGGACTTCTCAAAAAAATGTTTGCCGTCTCGCTGTATGCCTACTGCTAGAGAGAGGAGTCTAGGTAAAATATTGTATGGAGGATGTTCCTGAATAGTAAAAAAAGTGTTCCAGGAAGGCAGTAGTTTCCAAAGAGGCAGCTATATGTTGGCAGTTCTGGGCCAGGTTATTTTTAGAAGGAGCCTGAAGGTATTTCAGATGCACAGGAGATGTATGCAAATAAATTTACTTGTGCTTAGGGTGGTGTAAGTTTATGAACCTACTACTGTGCTAATAACATTTGCAGTCTTAAATTAAACTAATGGTATGTTGGGGGGGATTTGTTTTCATAATTTTCCTGCTGGTCACAGTAGGACAGAGTTGAATTAAGTAGCTTATCAAAGAGGAGGAAATAAAGGTGTTTGGCAATACAAGCCACTGTCATTCCTGAGATCAGCCTCATTTCATTGTGAAAAAATGGAGAAGTGTGTCTTGTTAGTAGGATAGCAAGGACCTCAGTCTTTTAGAACTGGTGACAAACATTTTAAAGGAGATTTTTTGTGGTTCTCTGTTGGAAAGCCATATAAATCAGCAGATGCAGGCTGGTCGTCAGTGTGTGAGATTTTAGAAAAAGTTTAACTGAGAAGCAGTTCATAGGTTTTGTTTTTCCTGTTTGACAGTCACTTGACTATGACATTGTCTAGATGTCCATTTCAAAAAATACAAGTTCTGTCTATCTGCAGTTCTGTAGAAATAAAAGAAGTAGGTCAATGTGCCAGTGAAAACTGAGCTTGACTTTTAACTCTGGCACTTTGACTGCCAATCTGATTCTGCAATTTAAGTGAACAAGCTAGAAAGGAATGTTTGGTGGAGCACACCCTGTATCTTGGCAGATGTGTTAAGCCTGTGTATATGCTAAAGCTAAGGAAAACATGTATGTCTAAGAAGTTAAATGTAGTTTTATGTCCATGATTAAGTTGGAATCAGCAGGTTTAAAGGAACATGTTTCTATAAGCTGAATTCTTCTGTAAGTAACTTGTAACCCATTCAGTTAAAGCATATATAGAATGATGTGGGTAATATGAAGATGTAATTATAAAAAAAACTGAACTGCAGACTGGAAAAGCTAAATTTAGGTGGCTTTATGTGTGTGGTGACTGTCCATCAGCATGCGAGTCCATCTTATGGAACACACTGCAGAGATACAGTCCTGCTCTGTTGTTTGGCAGTACTTTAATCAAGGTAGGACCATACACCTTCTTAGGAAGGTCTGTTTGGATTTTTTTGCCTTCTCTCCTTTATTTTGTAGTGAGAAATGCTCTTGTTGAAGACCAAGATATTTTTTTTTCCCTGTGTGAGGTATGTCTATACATACATACAGAATAGCTGCAATAACTGACTTTTTTCAAATGTCATTATAATTAAATGTTATTTTATTAATTGGACTTTTAATACTTTTTCTCTTTTGAAATAGAAATCTGTTGGTACTAGATAGAGTGTGGTTTTTTGAAAAATCAGGTGAGTGAGATTTGGTCCAGCTAATTTGATATTCTAAAATGTGAGCATTTTTTGCATATTCAGGAAATGCAGATTTACATGCATTTTCCAATCAGCTTATATACTAAATTACCATTAGTTTAATACATATAACTTCTATCAGAATAATTATACCCTTTTTAATTGTGATTATGCTTCTACTTAATTAATATTTTCCTGTATCAGAAGCCTATATACGTCTATGCAAATTTAACTATCCTATTTAATTTTCATATTTTTGTATGTGATAAAAGTGTTTTTCTTTCCTGTCTCATTTGTTGGGAGTTGCCAAAGAGGAAGTGAGAGAGAACCAGTATATTAGTTTGTATTTCTTAGTTTTCTTTACTGAGTTATGTTGCATAGCTAGTATGGATTTCAAAATAATGGCAATAATGAAACTATTGATATGACTTCTAAGAACAGATTTGTGTCCTCCTAATAAACAACTAGAAGCATGAGGAACCTGACAAAAATAGTCGTTGTGAGGCAGTCAGAAATTTGTCCCTGTCAGCAAGGCAATTTAAAAAAAAGTAATTTGTTCTTCTGTAAGTAGGTGTAAACAGAATGAGAGAGTCAAGCACAAAGTAAAACAGTAACAAGAAACAGTGGCAGGTATTTTAATGACAGAGGTGAAAAAGATCAGTCACAGGCATAAAAACATTGGTGGATGTATCCGTTTATGTAAATGGAAACCAAATTTTTAAGATGCTTTATTTAAGATGTGGTCTCATTATTATGTTATCTTTTAGTTGTTGGGAGGAAAAGTGTGCAGATAATTACATGTCCAGAATGGTCTTCAGCAGAGAAGATAAAAAAGTAGAAATGTTGCTTTGTATCCTTTTAATTTGCTGACCGCTCTTCTGAATGTTTTGTCAGGACTAGAATAGAGCCTGAGAAATGGAGTAACTCATTTGTCTTATGCTTATGTCCTTTGTATTCTGTGTGGGATATAATAAAAGTGGATTAAATTATTTTATGATTCATTTTTGTCTTCGGTATCATACACTACATTTTTACCAAGACTACTTACATAGTTCCACTACTGTAGTGTTTATTTAGGGAGTCAGTAGTCTTAAATTTTGTTGCTCATGCTCTTATTAGCCACATGATAAAGATTGTTTTGTTAAATTTATTGTTAGCTAAAATTCGAGGTTACATATGTCCTTTTTGGGGTCACAATAATAATGAAATAAAGGCTTTTAATATAATTTAAAAATTTGTCACTGTAGTCTTTTCAAATAATTTCTTGAAACATTTTCGTCATTGACAAGTTGTAAGCATTGTGGTGAAATTGGGGGGCGTTATCATAAGAAATGATGGTTTCCAGGTGTACTGTCTGTTCAGAAACTCATTTTGTACAGTGCTGTCACATTGTTTAGTTTTGCAAGGAGCACTGTGAGATTAATAGGACTCTGCTCTGTTTCATGGTTTCTCATTCAAAGCAGTCCATTAAACTTAATAGGGTTGTGTGAGAAATTGCAGCAAATGCTGCTTAGTACGCTGGAAGAATCAAATAGTCGAGACTGAGGAAGGGTAGAGTGTTCTTGTCTTTTGGAGAGCTGTAGGCAATGTGATACTGGTTAGATAATGGAGACAAGCCTTTCTTCTAGCAATTAGAGAAATGTCATAATTGAGAGCTCCGGCTACTTCTCATCAAGGGGCTGATGCAAAGTTAGAGGTCCCCATGAAAACTTGGCAGTATGTGGGTTGTGCAGGCCAGGCTCTGTTGTTGTTGCATGTCTGGTGTCTGACTGTGTTTAGACCTCAGGCTGTAGGAGCTGCAGCTGTCACATCCTGAAAATTTGTTTTCTGTCCTGCACTTGTGTAATGTTATGGGAACACTTAAGAATAATGATTTCATTGTTTGTAAAGCGTAATTAAAGATTTTTTTTTTTTAACCTGTTTTGCCTTTAACTGACGTTTCTGTCTTTAAAAAAATGCCCCCAGAATGAAATGTGAAGCAGATATGACATGCTAGTTAAGCAAATATACAAGATATGCTAGTGTCATATCTTGATATTTATAGTGCTTTTTTGTGCATATACCGGGACAGAAGCCACAGAGTAATTGCAGCATTGTAGTGTGCTCTGTTGCATTTCATGATCCTGGGTCCTGCAGCCTCTAAATCAGAAGGTTAATAGTCCTGATCAGGAGTGAATGTTGAAATACATAAATGCATATATTGATGAAGTTTATGGAGTCTAGTGTAAATTACATAAGGGCATGCTGCTGAGGAAGTAAAAGCACCTCATAAACTTGATTTGTCTGTGAATTTTGGTTTGATCCTGTAGTAAGATACATAAGGACTTGTCCTTTAAAATTAGCTATTAAATATATATATGTACACCACAGGTGTTTTATTAGTAACAGAATCAATGGAGCTTGGAAATCTCATGATTTGTGGGAAATGGAAGTGTTGAGCACTTTCTCAAGTCACCAAGACCTTCTGATTCAGGCACTCCCTGAATGATCTGGGAGTTTCCACATCACAGCATCCTTTCCTTTGCCTTTTCATCTCTACAATTTTTGGTTAGTTGGCTGGACATGAGACAGCAGCTCAGTCTCTAGCTCAGAACTGCACGTGTGCTGCCTGTACACCGGGCTGTCGTCTTCTGTCTCTGGGTGGATTAAACAAATTAGCTAAAGATCTGGCTCTTCCCACTTTCCCCTCTGAAAGAGCTCTAATCTGTCACTCTTTCTTACTGGCAGCTGTTTAGGGTAAAAGTTGTATGTTGTAGGAACTTTAATCATACACACTTTTACTCCTTTTGTTTGAATCTTGAAAATTAATTCAGTTCAAATCAACAGGGGAGGAAGGCAAAATAGGGAGAAATGTAGTCATACAGATAAATGATGGCACTAGAAAGCCTTGTTTAGGTAACTGGGAAATTCTGAAATGAACTCCTAGCTGCTGGCATTCAGAGATTATATGATGGGGAAAAAATCTTTTACTTTAGAAAAACAGTTTTCAGACCTTTATGAGTTTAGAAGGCTTAGCATGAGAATGAATCAGGTGTACTCTAAAGGCCTGAGATTAAATGAGAACTAAAGGCATTTGATGAGTGCTTAGTTTATGACTTCTAGTCACTTGTGGATGGTAATGGATACTTTTGTATGTATCTAGCTTCCCTTTGCTGAAAAATCGGTGAGTTTTCTACTATGTTTGAATTATCCTTAGACTCTCTTTGAGCTAGGTATTCATATACCAAGACGTGCATTCATTACACTTTGAGGGAATTCAGGTCTTCCTCTCATTTTTATTTGGTGTGGTGAAGAATGCCGCTGTCTTACCCTAGTATTCAAGCCTATGGCCCAGCTTTCCAATTCAGCCTGGCTCCACTTTAAATGCTCACAACTGGACAATGTGTAAGTCATAGATATCTTTTACACCGATGTGCTCAAATGAAACTCTAATCTATATTGCAGAAATTACTGCAATGGTAGCTCAGAAAATGAAAAAGCTTTTCCCAAAGCTAAACCCATTGTCATTACTTTATGTAGCTACGCCATCTCTCAGAGTGGCCCTCACCCCCCCGGAACTGCTTTCCCTGTCAGTAGTGAGAGGTTGATTCCTGTCACCGTGGTATGTAAGTCACCATCATCCCACATGCTGAAGTTTTCTCCGTTTCTGTGTGTTCCCCCTGATGCTTTAGATCTTCAGAGGTTGTAATACTGCCGTCTTCTAGTGCCTCATTCAAGCAGTGATGCTTATGAGCAAACTTGTGGTTTTAGCATGGCATCTGTCTGCTTCCTGTTGTGCACTTCTATACAGATACCTCTGTATTTGTACTTCTCTGTTACGTTTATTCATCCTTTCCTTGATGTATTTATGTTGTGAGTTATTCAGGTCAAGGTCCGCATTATTTTTCTTCACAATGTGTATGAACTTAGTATAAGATCTTTGAGTATGTCTGAGATCTAATAGGAATAAATTATTTTTGGTTATTTATTTGAACTATTCTATTAGAATAACTAATGGTCACTTTTCTATGAAAAATTTACAGATGAGAGTTCAGACCATCATATGAAAAATATTATATAAATTAATTGGAAGAGGCTTAAATGATGTCATTTTGTTCTGAGACTCCTGATGAAAAACACTACTTAAGACTTTAAGAACTCCATACTAAAAATGCAATTAACCCCAGCATTTAAGATAGCATTTATTATATTGCCAATTTAAAATACATATTCAGTATAAGATAATTTGTAACAAACTCAATATTTTGATAACTCATAACTACTGGAACCGGAAATGCGGACTGTTGATTAAAAATAGGACATTGTCTGGACTCTTTTGCCTAGAGGGTTTTTTTTGTATTTTTTTTTTTTTTAATTTTTGAATATTCCATGGAAGAAATATTAACTGCTTAATGCCATTATTTCTTTTCTTTTATATCCTATGGGAATAAAAAGAGTAGTTTATAAATTCTTGAGTTATTTCGGTTGAAATTGGTGTTTAATTTTCATAGCTGTAAGACCTCTGAGAAATACAAAATAACTGGTAAATGGCAAAATATGCCCCAAAATTGACCAAATGTTTAGTAAGCCTTTCAAAACTATTTTTCTCGTATCATCTGTGTGTTAGATTGTTTGGAAGATAAATGCTGGGCTTTGCTATTTGATGAATTTGACCAAGATCGCCAGTTTACTTGAATTGTAGACTTTTATTTAGAAGTTAGAAGTAGCCTGTGTTGATAATCTGAAGCAGTAGCTTCATGTCCTGCCTGCTTGATTCAGGTAGGTCTAGGTGTAGATTTTCATGATTAAATCCTACTTCTGTGACCACAGTTTGGTTGTGCTGTTTGCTGTGCATTGGCTGGGGCAGGGACATGAATGAGGGAGCAGAGAGAAACTAAGGTGTAACCTTGCAGTGTGGTGCTTGCTAATGAGCGGTAATTGCTGATCTGCACGGTTGTGTTCTGCCCAGAAGAGTTCCTTTTTCAGCCCAATCAGCAAGTTACAGTTAAAAGGATGTTACGAAATTAAACACACTACCTTCTCTTCAACCTCTGCCCCTTACTGTTCCCCGGTGAAAGTTTCTGTTCTCTATTTGTTGTTTGGTGGCTCTTCCTGAGCTCACCTAACCATGAAGCTCAGTGGTCTGCTGTGAGTGGATGTTCATAACTTCTGCCCCCAGCTGACTTCTCTGCAAGTTCTAGGGCAGTTGCAGGTGATGACCAAAATAAATGACATCTTTTTTTGACAGTCTTGTTGGAGAGTACGTCCAAATTGAAGGATTACTACAGTTGCTTCTGTAGCACTAGTTTATCCTTGTGTTTATCCTGTCATGTTTATACAAATTGAAATACTATATTATCTGGTACCATCTCTTTCTGTAGAACACTTGCCTAATGCAGTGAATGGTGCTCTGGGGAGGAATGGCCTTACTGACAGTGCTTGTTTGTGCTCATCATTTCCTCTGCTGTCTCTGCCCTGTCCCTGGTTTTTACTGAGTAGCTTCCAAAATTGAAGGTAGAGATGTTGAATTTCCAACAGTCCTTCCATATGTTTCCTTTATAACAAATTGGGGGAATTTGGATAAAAAAACAGTGCTAGTAAGAGTAATATAAAGGAAAATTAGGTGAGCTGGTGAAGCTGAGAATGGCAGGACTTCTGTGAAGTAATGTAAATATTTGTCCGCCCTTCATAGAAGTAGATCACAGGATTTGAAAGCAGCTTGCATTTTGGTGTTACTCTTGTGCCTGCATCTGTTCCTGGGCATAAATTTATGACTTTTCGTAATGTGTAAACAGATTAATTCCATGATATATGCTTATACCATTTCTCATTTTTCTTTTTTTATTTTGTGCTCTTCATTTATCCAGACCTTACAGTACCTGGAGGGAGGCTACAACAAGAAAGATGGGAGAGGAACTTTTTACAAGAGCATGTAGTGACAGAGCAAGGGGGAGTGTTTTCAAACTGAAAGAGAGTAGGTTTAGATTAGATAGTAGGAAAATATGCTTTATTGTGAGGGTGGTGACTCACTGGAACAGGTTGTCCAGAGTGCCCCATTCCTGGAAGTGTTTAAGGCCAGGTTGGATGGAACTCCAAGCAAGCTGGTCTAGTGCAAGGTGTCCCTGTCCATAGCAGGGGGGTTGGAACCAGGTCTTTCTAAGGTCCCTTTTAACCCAGGCCATTCTGTGATGCAATGATTCTATGATTAAAACAGCAGGATATGAATTTAAATGGTAGGTTATATGCAGAGTACTGTTTTTAATTTTTATTGCGCGTTTGACAGGTTTTTTTGTGATACTTTTGGGGCATCATTCACCCTGCAAAGCTGGTGGCCATCATTCTTGCTGCTTTGTAATTTGCACAGGGAAATAAATTTGTTTTTTCTTCCCACCAGAACTCCAACTGCCCTTCTTTACTAGATGAGGCTGGACAATATTAAATTGGTCTATTTTAACTGTTCTGCCACTTTGCCATTCTACAGGTCTTTTGAATTAGAGTGGATGAGAGAGTATGTGTGTATATAAAAAAGCAATAAAAGTCAGTATGTTAGCTGTTAGAAAGGAGCAAGACAGTAGTGGTCTTATTTTTTTAAAAGTAGATCTAATAATACACAGTATGTAATAATAAAAAAATATTGTTACACATTATGTGAAGTTGTGACTGGGTCAAACTGTGCCTTCTTTATTAAGGTCTCTGTTATCTGCTCTGTACTATATCATCAGCTTTTGTGCTGGTGATATTTTCATTTGCTGTGTTAGTTCAGGTGTGTGTCTGCTTTTGTTAGAGGGTAGGTAAACCACAGCAGAGAGATTTTAACTATGGCTGGTCACTGGGGACAACAATGCAGCTTTGTAAGTAGCTCATTTCTCTGAAATTATTTGGCTCTGTAGTATTTTACATATCATCTTACTGTAAAAGGCAATTTCTGTTTTAGAGTTCTTCAAGGGTTTACAAATGTTTCAAGTTTTTTGCCATTCTGGCAGTTGGAAGGGGAAAATGCATGCAGCTCTGTTTCTTTGGCAAAAAGTAATTGCTGGCCTGATCTGTTCAGGCTCCACGTCAAGGGACAGGGGGAGGTAGTTCTGCTCTGTTCAGTCCCAGAGGTATGGACTAAAGGACATAGCCAAGAGCCTGGAAGGGAGATTGTTCTTCTTGGCAGCCACACGCTGCAGGTTGGCTTGATCCATCTCATCAGTTGCACTCTGGGTGCTCTGAATCACCTCTGGAAGTGCCTGCTTATCTCTGAATTACTTGAACCTTGAGGAGGCCATCCATCTAAGTTATGTACCTGAAGTTAGACCCAGTAAATACTCCTCACTGACAGTCAAACCCTTCCTGCTTGTTTTTCAATAACGGATACAGACATTTTATAGCAAGTTGCCTTGCAACTTGAGATTCACTGTTAATTTGAATGTTAGTGTAATGTTGTTAAAATACCTAAAATACCCCGCTTTAATATGAGAGGGCTTTTTTAAAGAATTAGTCACTTGTTCATTTTGGTCTTTACTTCCAAATCTTTTGGATGCAAAAATATACTGTGGGAATTTACCTAAAAATCCCCCGACATCATATTCTGTTTGTTTGGGGGTTTTTTTTGGCAAATAGTAGCCTTAAAGCTTATCTAAATGTAGCTTATCTTATAAAACACTACTTGAACTTAAGGATAACAAGTAATTTGGTAAACATGTTAGTATTTGTTCTTTCCTTCCAGATATAAACCCTACATGAAAATTGTTTTTAAAATGTTTCAAAACCACTTTTTCAAGAGTTAATATTTATTTACTGTTTTTTACACATGCATTTTATGGGCATTAGTGGCTTCTGGTTTACCCAACTAATTTGCTATTTCAGTTAAACTGTGGATAATAGACCAGCTGTAAATAGGATTATTTGACTTCAGCATTGGGTAAATAATTGTCATTTTGCTTTGAGCAATTTTTTTTTTTTTCAGTAAGATTTAATAATTCTACAATTTAAAATTGTGTTTACATTGGTAAGGGTGTAAATCCTACATAGGTTTAATGTCATTGCCTTCTTTTGGAGTGGACATCAGCATCACATGCCACTGTCTGTGTGAGGGAAAGCTCAGCTGTTGCTGCTTTTGGCAATATGGTTGTTTGATGCCTGTTCTGTGGGTGCATGAATTTTGGCAGCTGGGGAGAAAACCCTGCAGATGATCCAGAGTTAAAGCTGGGCTACAGAGGAATGTGTGACAGCAGGTACTCTGAACCTGTATTTCACCATGTACAGCATCCATGTACCAGCAAATGCAGTTATGTGTCACAGTTCTGGTGACCCCATTTAATCCTTGATCTCATTACTATGATGGATTATATCTTCACAGGCACAGTTGGTTGATCTGAAGTCTGAACTGACAGAAACACAGGCAGAGAAAGCAGTATTGGAAAAGGAAGTGCACGATCAGCTTTTGCAGCTCCACGCTGTTCAGCTTCAGCTACATGCCAAGACTGGTCAGAATGTTGATTCTGGGGCTATTAAGGCAAAACTGGTGAGTATGGCAACTTGAATGTGGGATTATATTATTCTTCTTCCTCTCCTGGCTGAAGTTCTTCCTTGGAAGGTGTAAATAAGCTGATTACAAATTTTCATGTTAAAAATACTAACTTTTTTGCTTCTCAATAACATTTATAGTTGGTTTTTAGCAACCATTAAAAATAACATAAATAATATCAGAATAAAGAATAAGGATTTAAGAAGTTATTTTTAAAGAAACCATTTTTAGTTGTTTCTCAAAGTAAAAGAAGAAAATATTTTTGTGATTTATAAAGCTTTTCTTAAGACTCAAGTTGCAAAGATAATAGAAGTCTGTAATAGAAGAACTCAATAAACTACACACTTTTTTAAAACTCAGACCTTTATAAAGCCCACCAAAAGTTAACAATAATTAATCTATGCTATTAATTGGCATTGACTGATAGCCAGAGCACAGACTATCTTGTTACTAGCCACTCCACAGATTCAGGCTCTAATACTATGACTTTGTAAATTAAAAGACTAGTGTTGTATACATATGTTTTCTAACTGTTGGCATGAATCAAAGGCTCTGATTTTCTAAAATTGCTTTGCAGTTTGGTTGCAAATACCTACTCCCAACATGTGTGGAACATTTGTCTATTCTGCTATTTTGTCCTGTTAATTAATGTGCAATAAGACACAGTAGTAGACTGTAAGTCTTAAAGGATGTCTAGGCTAATCACGGAACAACAGGAGTAACCCAAATTTTTTTGTGTTTCAGATTCAAAAGCTGTAATTGATTAGAGCTGTCTTTCTAGGGCTACATGGCTGTACATTCAGTATAAGAGTAACATTTTCTGGATTATCCGCACATAATTTATTCTGTACTGAATTATAACTACAGTATGGTGAAGTTTATTTAGAGCTCTAAATAATTCTCGTGGCTTTTAAATAAGCATTAGTTTAATAACTCCAAAATTTTGTAAGTGTTAAACTGCAGGTTTACATGTAGCAAACTTTTTAAGTTAACACATCACTGTGAGCAATTTTGGTCCCCAAATTTTGTTAGTTAAGTTTAACTTCTGGCTAACACAGAGACTAATACTTCTAAGCTTTTTGTTTCTTCTTACCTTGTTATAAATGATTTCTAAAGATCTATTAAATTTCCATGCTCCTGACAGCAGTCTTCCCACAGGTGACAATAAATACATTCTACATACATTGGTTCAGGTTTTATCTGTGTTGAAATTGAACTTTATTAACAGCTTGGACTGATATTCCCTGCTCAATTTCCTTTAGTTTTTCCTTTTTATAAATATGAGGACTAGCGATTTGAGTTTGTTTTACTTTGTTTTTAGGGAATCAGAGCTTTAATGGACAGAAGCTCAACTTTAAACTCTTGTAGATAAAGAAAGCTATGAAAGTGTGCAAAGCTAGAACAAGCAAAAGTTTTGAGGCCCCTTAAATGACCATAAAATGGGACCTCTGATGTTTGGGTAAATAAAAACTGTTGTGCTGACCTTCTGGCAGTCAGAAGGTCTCTGAGGGCAAAGAAGAACTGTGTCAACAGAATGTGCAATGGGGAAATAAAGCTCTGTACTAGTTGACTTCCTGCTTTCTTGAGGGACAGGCACTCTTCTTTTGTATTTAGACTCTTAGCATAAATGTATACTCTATAATCTGTAAAATTGTATATAGTGGTGAACTAGGACATTTTAAGATATTTAGATTGCTAAGAAATTGATAATTGTGTCGTTTAGGCCAAATCCATTTTTAGGAGTGGTGAATTTTCTTAGTGCAATCATAATAACTCTTCGTGAGAGTATGAAGTTGCCTGGTTGAAATTTTTTTTTTGTTTTTGCGTTTTTGCGCTTGAAGTCTTTTCTGATACTTCTGCCTGTCCTTTATGTCCCTCTTTTAACTCATATTATGTTGTTCTTTCTGAAAGGAAAAAATCTACTGTCTGTATAATGTTATATTATAGAATGGATTTTTCTGTGTTTTTTTTCATGTATATTGTATTATCTTGCTCTTCTTTTTGGAGATTCTTGATATTTTAGGAGAAAGTATTGTTTTCAGTACTACAGTAAGGTTAAGTTTTTAATAAGGTTTTTAAATAAATTCCACTGCAAAATAGCAAAACTGTTGCTAAATAAAATTGTAGCAGTGTGCTTGTTCTTTATGCCATCTAATGAAATACACAGTGTGCTGGTGAAGTCCTTTTGGAGTAAGTAATTTATGTTGTTGCATTTTCTTTAAGTTCCTATTGCCTTTTTCTCTAATTATGGAACTCTTTTCTTCTGTCTTAAGTCTGTCCTTTCTGTGGATGAAATGGTAAGTATGCTGATTGCTATTTTTTTTATGTTTAAGCAGTGCTTTTGTTTTGTGCAACGACTTATATATATGTTGGCCTCAGAAACTGGCAAAACAGATCTGGCTTGTTCCTTCTTCCCAACAGTTGGCAAGATGCTGTGTAAAGAATTTCCTTCCTTTGCATTTTGATTTTTCTTTTCTAGATGTGGTGCCCTCTTCCCTAAATTTGTATGTATTCTGTTTATTATTGCTACAGCTAGTTTGGGGTGATATCTGGCAACCTGACATTCTGAGATTGTTCTGGCAGTATCTCAAAAAATGTTCAGGTGTTATACAATTTCGAAAGCATAAACACTGTACACATCTATGAGTGTAATATGAAGTATTCTGCATGTTGTATTTTTTTAAAAATGCTTCACTTTTTCCTTTTTTTCCCTTTTCTTATTTTTTCATGGGCATGATTTAACTGGCTGGTGTAACAGCCAAAAGCATATGAACACAATAATACATAGATACAAAGAAAAAGCAAAGCAAACTTGACTTTTATCTTTTCACAGTGATAGACTTGAAAGGATTCTAAACAGCTTTCCTACTTTTATTATGTTATATGCTTCATTGTTGTTTCTCAGTATTTGGCTTTTTGAAAAGCCATAGGATAGCTGGTAACTAAGCTTTAGTCTTCAACCTTGCTGTAGCTTTTTTTTTTTTTTATATTACCAACAGAAAACACGTTTTCTGTTTTCAGAACCTGTGCCATACTATGAACACTAGAGAGAATGAAACTCTTCTATAACTTAAGTTCCATGATTTCTTTAAACATTTTTGAGACTTTTGTCAAATATTTTGACAGTCATTCAAAACAGTACATGCTCTTTCAGTACATCTTCAGAGATTCTGTATTGCAAACCTTTTAATTTTTTTTTTTAATTCATGTGGTGATCAGTTGCAGACAGTCCATAGAAGATCAGCTTCTGGGTGTAATTTTCCACCTCAGTCACAGAACAGCAATCATCATAATGGAGAAAATAGGAAGAAAAAACTTCTATGGGATTGCATTTGTCTTGTATTTTAGGTGTAACATTTAAAATGCATGACTAAAAGTGATTTTATTAGAAAGGTAGCATTTGGCTTCCTTTTAAATTTAAATGGCAAACCAAATTCAGAGAAGATCAGTGGAAAATCTGAGTCTGGATGAGGGTGTTTAAGATGGCTGCTTTGTACAAATACTGTAAAATTGCTGCATGAAATTCGCTGGTGTAATCAAGAACCTTTGATCACTTCAGCAATTCACTTTTCTGAGGGAGGTTGGAATATGTCTGTCTTAAATTCTAGTCTTTGTCTTTTTATATTTGTCAAATAAAAGATGTTCTAAAAATGGACAGGGAGCCTGTACTGTTTAGAGCACATTAATGCATTATTGACAATAGGAACAGAGCTAACAGGATCACTGTATCTCTATATGGGCTTTGCAGCTACTGTAGAACAGGTGTTATGTCTGAACTGTGACCCTTCCTACTCCTCAAGTGTGTGGCAAAGACAGCACAGCATGGTGGCACTCTTGAATTCTTGTAATTAAAACAGCCTAAGACCAAAATAATAATAGAAAGAATTGGTATAATCTTAGAAACTCCTATTATTGAAATGTAGATTGGTCAAAATTTTTGGCTTAGTAGCGTTCCTGCAGTTCAGAAAGAAATTTGCTGCAGAGTTATTCTCACAAGACAACCCCAACTCAAAGGCCAGAGACCAGAACTGGCTCTGTGTGACGTGTTTTCTAACATGTGTATGGGCCAGACTTGATCTGAAGGTGGGTCATCATGGGAAGGGCAGGAAGTGAAGTGCCAGTGATTTCAAGTAATCTTTGAGCTGCTCTTCCTGAGCACTGTGCTGGGCAATCCCTGACCAACCTGTACATAGGTGTGTACTCCATTCTTCTAACTGATAGAAGTATTTAACGGATGAGGGAGATAGCAGAGTCTGTCAAATTCAGAGCTGACTTTCTGACAAAGTCAATAAATACTTCCATATATCTATTGTGAAAATAACTCCATTTGGAAGGACCAACCTTGCTTAATTTCTCAAATGTGGCAATATTGACCATATTAATGGTTTTATATCCAGGCTTGGAATAGTGAATAGCGTATTCACAATTCGATAACAGATTTGTCTTGCCAGTTCTGTAAAATTTCCTATCTGTCCTGTTGCTTCTTTGGTAGCACTTCCTTTGTTTGTTTAACAATGTAATTGGTACAGGTACAGAGAAGGGGTTTTTTTGGGTACTCCAGATATCTTCAAAAATGCATTATGGTGAATTTAGGGTTTTTTTGCTGTTTCAGGGTACAGCCATTTTTGAAAGGAAACAGTATTAGACCATGTGTCTACTATTTTCCTGGTTTGTGGTGGGAGTTTTCCCCCTCTTTGTAAAAGGGATGCAGAGCAAGATATAAAAGATACAAGTAACCAAGCATGCTCTCCTTAAAGTAGATTTTGTAGATTAGCAATCTAATTCCTTTTGCACCAGTACTGTGGGTATTAGAAAAGGTAATGACTATGCAGTTTCTTTACATTTGGGATAGAGCAATGTGGGACTAATTTAGATTTCTGTAATTCCATTTTCAGAGGGTAAGGCACAGGGACATAGCTTGCCTAAAGTGTGGTTTTAGTGTGGGTTTTGTTTTTGTTTTGTTTGGTTGGTTGATTGATTATTTTTTAACAGAGCTGTTTTGCACTAATTTTCTTTTAGGTTTGTCAGGGTGGGCATCTTCATGTGTAGAATCCCTGGCTTTATTTATATGGTCTTCAGAATCTGGAAATGTCTCTGGCTGGACATTTCTTGGTTGTTTGCATGAAAATAATTGTCATTTTAAGGACATATGGACTTATGTTTCCATGTCATCATCATCATAATAGTTAAAGAATTTGGTTAAATTGAAATATTTAGTGTCTTTGTAGTTCCTCTTCTGTTTTAAAAATAGTATTGTTTAACTTTGAATCTCCCGTTTGCAAGACAAGAAAATGTAAGGATGATACTCAGGCTACTTAAATTTTCCCACCTTTGCATAGGATAGTATGCAAACCACTAGCTGTAGTGTCAGAGTCCCTGCTTTCTTTTTTATTTCTTTTCTTGCATGCATGTCTTGTACACAGGAGGATAATTTCAGATTGTGTATGCAGAAACAGTAAGTGCTCTTTCATTACTAACTTGGATAAAAGCTTTTTAACATTTTTTTCTTGTTTGGTTTTGTTTTGTTTTGTTTTTTTGTCATTATAAAGGAGAGAGAACTTGAAGCTAACAAGAAGGAAAAAGTGAAAGAAGCTCAACTGGAAGCTGAGGTGAAGTTGCTGAGGAAGGAGAATGAAGCCCTCCGTAGACACATAGCTGTGCTTCAGGCTGAGGTTTATGGAGCAAGATTGGCAGCCAAGTATTTAGATAAGGAGCTAGCTGGAAGGTATGTGAAGTCAATCCATGTCCCTTAGCATGAGATGTTTGTTGTTGTTTCCTTCCTTTGCATCCCCAGAGGCAGGTTCAAGGTTAAGACTAAGTAGGAAAAGTCTCATGTTTCCAGTTAATTAACAAAAGGAAGAAGTAAAAATCCCTGGGGTTCTTGCACGGATTGCTGCATGACCATGTGCGGTAGCCACATGAAGTGTATGAGTCTTAGAGTGCATTGCTCTTTCAGTTGTCATACAGCATTGTTTTACTCTCTTTGTCACTATGTAGGGTCCAGCAGATTCAGTTACTGGGCCGAGATATGAAAGGCCCTGCTCATGACAAGCTGTGGAATCAGCTGGAAGCAGAAATACACCTTCACCGTCACAAAACTGTGATTAGAGCTTGTCGAGGTCGGAATGACCTCAAACGACCAATGCAAGCACCACCAGGACATGTAAGTTGAAAAGATGAGCCATTCCTCCATGATTTCTAGACATGAGTTACTTCTTCATCTTTGTAATTGTTTTCACTTCTGTACTGTGTTTTTTTTCAAATGTCACTTATAAATATGTTTTTCCTTTGTATGCTGAAGGACAATTCCATGCTGAATAGCAGATCCCTCTAAATAACCACAGAAGATGATACAGTTCCTTTGACTTACCTAGGAAACTGAGCCTCTGATATATATGTTTATGTGTATAAATACAACTTTAACAGCAGAATTTTGTAACCTAGGCTTCAAAATGTGGATCTAGCTTATTTACAAAAACCAAGAATAAAGTTTTTAGGATTAGCTTGAACTGAAATGGATTTTAATTTCTTTTTTTAAAGGCCATATAAATTGACACTCTGTAAAATAACTATTTGTAAGTTGTTTTCTTTTCCTCCTAAAGGTACTTCTTAAAACCTTTAAACAGCATTTCACTGTAAGTGTCTTTGGTAGAACTCACCAAACTTGGCACATGTCCTGTTAATCACCCCAGTGTTCAGTGCATAAACCCAAACATTTTCAGCAAAGTGCTTTACTTTGATCTGTTCTAAATACCTTAGTTGGTCAGATGGATCTTACTACTTATGTTGCTAATTGCATACAAAACATTGGTGGACAAATAACGTGTATTTGTGATTCTAAGGATATGCATAATGGCGTCAGTGACTTAAGGGAAAACAAACCTTGATTTATTTAGCCTCTCTTTTAGATTTGTGTTCAAGGGCTTTTGGTGTGGTTTATTTTTATTACAATAAAAATAAACTCGAGCAAGCAACCTCTTCTTGGGAGTGTATTACATCATCTTCTGTCATTTGGTTACTTTTAAGATGAGTTTACATCATATAACATTTCAGCAGTGATCAGCACTTCTCATGTAGTCCCTTAATAGTTTTAATATGTGGCTGATTTTCTTCTTTTGAAGTTAAATTCTCTGTTGTGCATTAATCAGCACTGAAATAAATTAAATAATTATTCTCATCAGGGGTGCATAATGAGGAATCTTTTCTGATTTCATACCCTTTCTGTAAAGGGGCACTGTAAGTTTGTCCTGCCTGGAGCTAGTCTAAAACTCTGTTACTCATAATACTGCCTGTGTATAATTACAAAAACCCCAAATGCTGAAACGCATCAGTTTTGGTTCACACATTTATGTTTGTGCTATGTTTGTTTTTTATCAAACTAGGATCCTGATGCCTTAAAGAAGAGTCAAGGTGTTGGTCCAATCAGAAAAGTTTTGCTAGTTAAAGAAGACCATGAAGGACTAGGAATTTCAATCACAGTAAATATTTGCATTTATTTTCTATGACACAGTAGCAGCAAGTTTGTATTCCTACTTCTATAAACTATGTGGATCAGTAAATGTGTTGTTAGAACACATGAAAAAAGCATACTTAAATCCATAACTATGGTCAGAGGGCTTCAAGACTCATTTTGATAGATTATGAAATAGATAATTGCTACTTTATGTTAAGCTTATGATTTTGACTTAAGTGTAGGGTATAGACACTTCAGCAGATTAGCCAGTGGTGATTCCAGGTGATTCCAGGAAGAGCAGAGACAGCCTGAGACCTGACCTCCAAAGATTATCTGTTGTGATTGTAACTTTTTTTTTAAGTATCTGTATTGGCAAGCTGTTTAAACTTTTTACAACAAATTTGGAAAATTTTGACTATTATACTTTTATTCTAAATATGAATACTGTTTCTTACAAGTCAATATGGTGCCTGATATGCCTTTTTTAATGAGGTTTTCTACTTTTCATTAGTTTGTATATGATTTTATAGTTTTTATTAGTATTCAGAATTGCCTTCTTTAACTCTAAGTACATACTTGAAATTTTCCATTCTTCTGTGGGGAGAAGAATTAAGGGAAGCAGCTCACACATTCTTAAACATTCTTTCTTTGAAGAGTGATTTCTAATTTTCTAAAATAGAAGTTGAAATAAGCACTTTAGGAACTACTATCCAAATGTCAATTTTATGTTAAAAGGCATCTCAGTTAATTAAAATTTGCTTTTTTTTTTTTTTTTTTGTAATAGGGTGGGAAGGAGCATGGTGTTCCAATACTGATTTCTGAAATCCATCCTGGGCAGCCTGCTGATCGATGTGGAGGACTGCATGTTGGTGATGCTATTCTGGCAGTAAATGGAGTTAATCTAAGAGATGCCAAACATAAAGAAGCTGTAACTATTCTTTCCCAACAGGTCAGTTTGGACCTGTTATCCATAGGCACGTTTAGGTGCTTCCTGTGTTCTGCCTGTTGAATTACCTTGAATTTTAGTGTTTGCTGTTGAGCACAGTGTAACACTAAGCTACAGTGATTCTTGAGGCTCTATCACCTTACACTTAATCTTCTTATGTTTTGCAATTTAAGGAAAAAAATGCTGGGTCAGTAGTGGTTCAGTTAAACACGTGTATTGGCTAATCATTATTCAGTAAGGCTGATGGAAATAATTTTATTATATTGCCCCACAGAAATAACTATTTAGTGACATATGCTTTACTCTTATGACTGAACAGCTCCAGCCAAACAATGTTTCTCAAGTGCTTTGTGGTCTAGAATCTTCTTCCTGCCTTGCTTCCCATTTTCAGACAGTTAAAAGGTGTGCTTAATTTATCAGGAAACTTCCTCTTTAGAAATCACTGTTTGAAATGTACTGGCATGTAAGAAATTCGGGCACTTTTGGTAAAGCTTAGCTATAGAGCTATACTACTTTAGTCAGTAAAAACTTAACTCAGATACCTATCCAAAATACTCAACACAGCTGTAAATGTGTTCACAACAGTAAAATGTATTTGTTTCAGTAACCTATCTCATCTTGGTAATCCTGCTGGGTAGCTGTGCAGCAGTAAGTAAATTTGTATTTACCACTGCATTTTAGAGAGGCGAAATCGAATTTGAAGTAGTGTACGTTGCTCCGGAAGTTGATTCGGATGATGAAAATGTAGAATATGAGGATGAGAGTGGACACCGTTACCGTTTATATCTTGATGAATTGGAAGAAGGTGCAAATTCAAGTTCTCATAGAAAAGATGCAAATGTGGGTGTCAAACCCTCACAAGGTAAATCTTCTAAAATGTGTTACATGCAGTTTAATTCTGAAGTCTCAATATGCAAACCAATTTCTGGAAAATACTGTTTTTATATTCATTGTAAAATTAATCTGCTGTCAATTCAATTAACCTACTAATAGACTGTCAGTTCATCTGGTTGGTCCCTCACTGGTTGGCCTGGTTTACTTAGGTACAACTGAATTAACTGAATTAACTTACGAACTTTTTTCATGGTCATCTTTTCCCAAAGGTTGAAATTCAAATTTATTCTTACCTTTTCCAACCTCTGAACTAGGAGTTATTAATTCCCCTTAACACTTCATGTTGTTGGTTACTTCAGATACATTTTTTAAATCAGAAAAGTAAGTAAACAGTTCCCTTTGTCCTGTAATTCTATGTTCTGCTAAAAACCTGTTAGCTTTTAGTAGTCATTTCAGCAAACATTCCAGTTTTTGAAACAAGGATCACTGAGCTGTCCTTCCCAAGATTGCTTCTTTCCTTAAATAATTTTTCTTTTTAACTTGCAGTGTTTGATAAGAAGCCAGGTATTGATGGACATGAAAATGGAGACCTGGGGAATTCAGTTGAAGCTTCATTAGAAGACACTGCACCCAAATTAGCCCGTTCTGCTGAGTCTTTATCCTAAAAACAAACAATCAAAAAATCCACAAACCTGGACAGATCCCATCTTTGGGAACAAGTGATAATCAATATTGACTGCTTAAAGTTGCATATACTAGTGTAGGTTGTAAAAGGATGATTAAATGTCAAAAGGAACTGTATTACTGTTGCCTGGAAAAAAGGCGGTTACCTCAGGGCTTCGTTGTGAGCAATTCTAAATGTGGAAAACTGTCTTTTGCGTGACACACAGAAGTTATCTAACACACAGCATGTGAAATGAATTTCTTTTAATAATAAAAAAGTAATCCCACCGAAGTATGGGATTTCTAAAATGGATAACCTCAGTACGTTCCACTTTTAATCTCATTGATGTCCCTAAGGAAGCAGAATAATTTGTGACCAGTCCAGTTTTGACCCTTGGATGTTTTAAAGTGACAACTGATGTTCAGTTTGGTGTGAAACATGCTTTAACCCTAGACAGATGGGGGGAAGACTTGTTCCATTGCATCCATGTGTTTTGTATTTAGGATTTTTAAACTGTAATTTAAAAAAAACACTTCCTTCTAAAAATTTTTTTTAATTTTTAAAATTAAAAAATTACAGTTTTAAAAAACCTGTAATTTTAAAAAAACACCAGAGCTTTTATTTGAGCAAAGACAACCAAACCCCACATAAGCAGTGGAGTGCTTGCTAATCATGATCCTTCAGCCCATGATAATCTCATGAGTAAGGCTTTTGGATTTTTTGTTTTTATTTAAATTCACCACCATTTTTTCCGTTTAAAACTTGCTCCAAAAGTAGTTAAACAGAGTAGTATGGGGTTTTAAAAGTGAAATTAGTTGAAAAATTACTCAAAATTAATGTGGACCCTTTGGTATTTTTTTCTGAGCATCATCAATTTTGTGTTTGTTTTTGAATGGATGTGGTTACTGCCAATGCAGAGTTGTTTGAGTTGGTCATCATTAGCTTGACCTTATGAAATGATGAGTGCTTTTGATAGGTACTGAACATACTCATTTCACACTAAAATAATCCTTAAAGAAGTGGAAGTTGAGTGCACAGTACTTTACAGGAGGTTCTCAGAATCATACGGTGCCTGGCCCTGTCTATGTTATGTTATGGCAGTCCTATTAACCTATAATTGTCTTACTGTTGAAGCAAAATGTTACTTCCTTTGTGAGAGCAGTGTATCTTCAAATAGTTTTTTATTGGTGTGCATCTAAAGGCCCCTGGCAGGGCTGCAGACGGGGGAGGTTGAGGATGGTGTCTTGAGCAGTTTCTCATGCTCCATTTGTAGCTCTCTTGGTGAAGTGCAGCACACTCTACAGAGAAGCTCTACGTTGTCATTGCACTTGTTATTTCAGCATGCAGTGGCATCTTTTCTGTTCACTGCTCTGCAGGCTGTTGAACTGTAATGTGAAATGGTTTTGTATATTGAGAGAGGAGCTAATGTGAAAAGACATCTTTGCAAGTGTTAACTGTGTAGGGTATAAATTCATAAGAAAAAACCTCAAAGGCCTTTAGAATAGCATCAATTAATCTTACATTCTAAGTTGTGATGTAGAACACAGTTACTTTGTCTCTCCTAGGAGCACTATATATATATGTTTATAGAAAAAGCCTAAAAATGTATATACTTTATTCAAAAATTTTGCTATTTATAAATCCCTTAACTTCGCTACTTACATGATCATTTTGTGTGTGTGCGTGCGTGCATGAGTTCCACTTACTCAGTGGAGTAACATTATTTGGTTCATTTTTTATACTAGTGTTTGTCATACAGCATACTGTTGAAGGTTTTTAAAATAGTCAAGGCTGTAGAGTTTTCACTGAACAGAAACTAGTATTTAAAAATAAAGCTGTGTGAAGAAGAAACAGGTCCCCAGGCATGTTTCTTTTTCTGAAGCTTCAGAAACTTGAGGACACATTGGCTGTGTGTTAGCAGATGAATCCACTGCCAGAACTTTTGCATCCAGATTTGTGTTTTTCCCACAGCTACTCAAGGAGAGTGCACTCTGAAACTGTCTGTGGCCTGGAACACTCAATGTCCTCTCTGTCAGGAAGGGATAGTTGAAAGCTAGGTAGTGGTCATCTTGTCTTTGAAAATCATCGCCGTGTGAAATCTTTCTGCAGTTCTAAGAAGATAGACTTGTCCAACTAGTCTTGGAACTTTTTTAAAAGACATTAAATTTGCCTGTACAGTTTCCCTTTATTTGAGGGAAACATGAAAATTTTAATTTATTTGTTTTTCATTACCTCTTGGCACACTGTTTTCTGTACAATGCATTTGATCAGTTTTAGCCTGAAGTGGATGAATGTTTCTAGCATTATTTCCCTAACATTCCTCATCTGCCAGTTTCATGTGATGCTGTGCTCTTTTCTTTGTCTGCTGGACCTTTTTTCTGCTCTTATTATTTTTATCTCTGTATGAGATCAACAGAAGGAACAATTGCTGAGGAAAATGACTAGGAGTAGACATATCAGGTAGCAGTAAATTATCACCAGATTTCCTTCCCAGCAGTTTTTATAATCTTTGTTTAGGAAGCCCTGGATGGGAGGATTTTGCTCAGACACTACAGTCTGTCTCCACGTACTCCGTACTTCTTGCCAGCTGATTTAACGTACTGGTTTATTTGCAATCATACTGAAATGCTTAGAGATTAATATTTAAACTGAGAAAAGTTTTGCAAGTTGAGATTTCCAGATTCAATGGACAAATGTGTATTCTCCCCTTTGTCAGTAACTGGAAGACTCAGTCCTGCTGATTCCCAGAGGTTGAACAAGTTAGACTTGGAAGAATTTCTGAGGAAAGTCAGTGTTCAGACTTCATTTTTATTTTTTAAAGTGTAAAACAGTTTACTTGCGAGTGTATATATATTTTTACTTAAAAAAATAAAATAATATTCTAAAAGTAATTTCGCAATTTTTTTTTGTATATATTTCCTTTCCTATTAAAATCTTCAGTAAGGCAATTGTATTTTAAGCTAAAGGTGGGCAGTGTTTGTTGGCATCTGGGACCAATGTTAATTAAAAGCATGTAAGATAAGGAAAGTGCTTTATGGCAATAAATTTAACTGTGATCAAAGGTTGTATGTAGTATTTCCTTTGTAGAAGTGTATTCTTGGCAATGAAGAGGGTTTGTATCTGTCTAAATATATGTTAATCCACAGTTGTATCAAACAAAATTCAGATATTTATTGTATTTGTCCAAACATAATTACATCATGGGTTACTCTCATTTCTGTAGTAGATAGAACATTTTGCAAAACATGCATACACCTAGCTAAGCTGAATATAATATATTTTTATTAACCTGTAAATAAATATACTCTTCTGCATTGCAGTGATTTCTGCACCTAATTCAGAGTTGTATTTAATTTTCTTCTGTTTTTATATGTAGAAGAGACCCAACCCTGTGTGTGTCCTTTGTTAAGCGTGTAGTCCACCCTGGCCAAAAAGGAAATAATACGGGGGAAACCAAACCAGTATAATGTGAAGTTTGACTCTAATCCAGTCTTGGCCAGCAATGGTTAAGAGCAAATTACATTTTTTGAAAGACACAGTTACAGAATATGTCTCAAATTTCATTGAGATGCATTTCCTGCTGAATGTTTTTCAGTTCCAAAAAAAAAAAAAATTTGCAGTGTCTGACTGTATAATAATACCGTAAATATTCTGAAGCCGTTGACTAGGAAGAGCTATAAGGACCCAGACCTGTCAAAGGGTTAAGTCATTTGGGTAAAATTGGGGAAACTGCCCATTATCTCTCTTTTTTTTTTTTTTGGTTGGTGTTTGTTTTCCATGCATTCTGAAATACTCTTACTTTTCCACTGAAGTTACAAAACACTTGCCTTTATAAGTTAAAACTTTTAGTCCTGAAATTAAAGTCTTTTTGTTCAGATTGAGCATCTGTTTTGTGTTTTAAATTGTATTTTAGAAGAAATCATCTCTCACCTATACGTTTCTCTGAATGAGCAGAGAGCTCAAGTGAAAGGCAGTGGTGTGGTAACTGGTAGTAGTATAATTATGGTAGTGCTTAAGGATTTATTGGGAGTGTGTAAGCAGAGGGCAGTAAACTGTGAGCGTAGGAACTGTCTCAATAGACACAGCTGAGTCATGTTGGATGAAAAGATGTAGAATGTACAATTGGTGAAGGCTGGAACTGTTAACTACTTATTTTTTAGCTCCAAAATTTTTAGGAGGGTTTAGATATGGGTGACTTCAGCAGATGGAAGGAAGAGGGGAAAGGAGAGATCTTGCTTGAGTTGTTGTAAAACAAGCAGAGGAATAGAGGCAGCTATGAATGAAGATGATAGAAAGAGGAGAAACAAAATTACTTCTTTGTGTCACCTGAGGTCAAAGAAGATAATTTAAAATTTCTTTGTGTCCCAGTGTCCTGCTGAAGGAGCTCAGAGGCTGCTCCCAGTGACTGAGCTCACTGAATAGTCCTCTGCAGTTTTGTTTCCAGAGACCCACATGTGACAGAAGAGAAATGCGTCCTGACTTAGGATATGTGTAAGAAGTCTGGTTTTGCTGGTTAAACCTCAGCTCAATGGCCTGAAAAGAAAATGGCCTAACATATTTCAAGCTTGCCTTTATAAGCTTGAACTTATACTGTGGTAATTGGAAAATACTGTCACCTTGTCCAGTGTGTCTTTTCCAACATGATGCAATTCCCAATTCTTTGGAAGTTTCACAGTTGGAAGGGAACCGGGGAGTTGAGAAGTGGAAAACTTGCTGACTTTGAAAGATAAATACTCAAATTTCTTGGGATTTTCTTTCCTTGTGGAGGCAGCTGTTGCTTTTAATGCTTCAGAGTAGCCTTGTCTCAGCTACTCTGCCTGGTGTTCCCTTCCTTACAGACCTGCTTTGGAATCTGCTCCTGATGCCCACTCCTATGCAGGACGTGATGCTTCTAAGCCAAAAGTTTGAAAAAGGCCAAGTAGTAGTTTTCAAGGATTTTAAATTCCTAGGTGAAAATTTTAAGCCACTTGGGTAAATTTTCCACACTCCATACAAGTGTTTGATTCAATCAGCTGTCAAAATTATTTGGTGTCTCTTTGTCAGCCTTTTGCCTTCTATGCTGAGACTTGTGTTTCCCAGCTGTACCTAGGTAAGCACTGGAACTGCCAATGTTTAGAAGGCTCTGCAGGAGTATGCTCTTCCAGTCCCCGGTGGGAGGTATGTTAGTAGTCCATCTATTGTTCCCAGGAGAACTGGTTACAGTTTTTCTTTGTAATTTTCTTTGTAACTTTCTACTGCAGATAGTGTCACAATTTCCTACAGCGTTTTTGGCACTTATTTTTCCATATTTCCTTTTTGAAATGCAAAAGCAGTGCAGCCGTAGCCGGTCCCCCAGCTTCCTCTCCCTCAGTTGTGGGGCCATCAGCTCCCTGCTGCCTGGTTTTCAATGGCTGGGGCTCAATCAGGAGGTTAGGAAAATGTAAGTACAAGTAAAGGGAAAGTACAGGCATTCACAGATATGTTTTGATTGCCTGTAGTGCTGGAAGTCAGGGGTGCTTGGAAAACAGTTGCTGGGTAACTTCCCTGTTAAAACTGCAAGTCTTCAGATATATCACTAAATCTCTGTAAATCCTGTTGATTAATCTTAATTTACCTATGAACTCTCTAAATATTTGCATAGATGTTACTTTTGTCAAATGAAATAAGTCAGATTCCCATGAAAATATTTTTTTCTAATGTTACTTTACTTGCTGTTGTCCCAGTGTTTCTGTCTGTCATCCATTTCTTTAGGGGAACGGAAGCATTAGCAGTCATGCTGCTGAACTGGAATAGTTACATATTTGGCCCACTGGGCTTACACTGCTGGAAATGTCCTTGATTTGATTGCTTCCCCTTCCAATAAGAACTGGGGTGTCCCTGTTCAATCCCTGCTGGAACAACCTATAGAGAGTTTGCCACTGTTGACTCTTCTTCAACTAAAGGTAGGGGAAGAAGGTTGCTGTAGGTTGCCCATGCTGATCCTCTGGTAGAAGTGAAGCCTTTGAGTTATGTTCATAAATGCACTAGTTCCTCTTGGTTTAATTTATAATTTGCATGTTGTCTGTGGTTCTGTGAGAAGGGATTCCCCATGCATGCTACGATTTAAACCCCGCCGTGTGTACCCTCAGCTTCTGTGGGTGGCAGGCTTGGGCTTGGAACTGAGAAATTGACTTTATATATGATAAATGTGAATTTCTTTATAGCTGTCAATTGAGTGCTACTTCAGGCTTTTCTGTTTATTTGATATTCCTTTTTTATCCAGTGTGGCAGTTTAGGTGTTCTAATTCGTGAGAGATGTGGGGTGTTATAAGACAATTCGGAAAGCCAGCAGAATTAGGGTGCTCCTTTTAGTGTTAATTGAAGTGTTATTTTTAAATCCAGGTCGCATATTACTAACTTTTATTTTAAAATGAAAGACATGGCAATTCTATGTATTATGACCCCCACTTACTAAGTTAATGGGGTTGTCTTGAGTGGTCTGGGTAAGTAGGCAAGTGTACTTGGGGCTGTGTCAGTTTTATGCTGTTTTCCACACCCAAACTTGTCTATTACTCAGTAATTGGAATTTGTGACCAGAATCCTCTTTTTTTGGTGCAAAGTATTTGCATTTGTATGTAGTGCCAAGAGGGGGCAGCAGCTTCCTTCCAATCTTCAGCATTAACGAGCTTTGAGAAACGGAACCTGTTATTTTGTGGGTCGGTTGTTCGTTTTTTTGTGGTTTGGTTGGTTGGTTGGAGTTTTTAATTTAAAAGTATAGAACAACTTTATTCATTAGGACTATTTCTAGTAACATGTAATCTTAAAATAATTAACATCCAGTCTAATTGACATCCTGTAGCAACTAGTTTGCAGATGGCACATCTTACAGTTAAAAATTGTGCTCTCTACATATCAGCGAAGCATATGTCCAAACACTCATAAACACAGACATGTGTAATTTCATATAGCTCTGCATTCATGACTTGCTAAAAACCACTTGATTATCCCCATCCATTACTTAAAAAAATGAGTGCTCTGCTCTCTTACAAGCTCAGAGACATGGAGTGAAATTTATCTCTTGTTTGTGGATGGGTTAAGGCTTTCCAAAAGAAGGGACCAAATGCACTGATAAAACATGAAGTGAGATACCAGGTAGGTTCATAAATACTCCTGCTTGCATTTTGCCAGTGCCCTTCAATCATGATACAGAACCAGCCTTGTCCTGGAATATTTGCTGGAACAGAGACTGCCCATGGTCATGTCAAACTGGTGAGGAGAAGTGGGAAAAAAAAGGAGATGACAATTGCATTTTGCTCTAGTCCAGTTTCAGACAGAATCCTCTTGGTTGGAGAAGGAGGAAGGTCAGTTCACATTGACCCACCATCATCTTTATTGGTACTTGTTTCCAGTGACCACCAAATGATAGTCCAGTCTCCAGACCTTGTTTTTTGTCATCAACTAGGTGATCAGTAGAATGTTCAGAGACATATTTATGTCCTTGGTGCTGGTCCTTGTACAGTGATGTGATTGTACTGTTAAGGGGGGAGGATGGACCATGACTTCATATGTTAAAAAGTTACCTATATACATGAAATACATACCTTAAAGGAGTGTGAATGCCATCTGCAAGGCCTTTATATGATAGTAGAGAACTTACTGCAGCATTGTTAGTAAAAGCATGGCTCTCTTTGTCTTGTGGCATGTCAAAAAAGGCTTGTGCCTTTTTTGATGAGATGCTGGAAGCACTTGGATAAGTATGGAAGAGAAGGTGCATGAACCATCCACAACCTTTGCACATCCACGTATGACACCAGCATTTCCATATAACAGGCATGCTTTATCCAGGTCACCTTATTCAAATTTTATAAAACTGTCTGTCAGAACAGATGGTGTCACTTAAGGATAAAAAGCTTAGCCATAGATGTGAAGAAAAGCTGCCTCTTCAAGTGAGGTCTGCTAGCTCGTCTTAGTCTTTATCGCCCCTGTCTTTCCCCCCGTGACAGAGGACTTTTCACAGGTTTGTGGTTGGTGTTTTCAGAGGCCTTTACATTTTCAGATAGGTTTGATTTGTTGCTACAGCTCTGGACAGGTGGCAGCATATCTGTTTATCTCAGTTCGCCCATCTGTGAAATGGTGTGTGCCTGGGCCAGAGAAATTAAGATGCACAAAACACATTTGTAAAGACTGGTCTCTAGTAAATGCTCAGGGGGTTAAGTCATTCAGACCAAAGGTGGGGTGGTGGGTACTATTACTGTCTTTCTGAGTCTTTTCTCCCCTTGCTTTATGGCAGGCATCGCCATCTTCTCTGCTATCTGCCACTCCTTATGGAGGATGTCTCCTGATAAGCTCCCTGTCGTGGGGCAGGCATCAGCCATTGCTGTGTGTTTCTCTACTGTTTGTTTTAAATTGTTCTTGGTGTTACTTTTAAGCCTAGAATTTTGGCTCCCTCCCTACCTTTTTGCCTGCCTTCTAGTAGGCAACATACATGTGTTTTTAAAGTCTATTATTGTCTGTTGTCATCTGATCTGGCTGAGAGAATGTTACCAGCTTTGAATAATTTGTTATGTTTGTAAGTTTTCTCACTCTTTTTGGTAGCTCAGATTTTGTAGGAGGAAATGCTGAGTATTCAGGTTCCTCTTCGGGTTAGCCAATAATGCAGATTATTAATGCATGAAGGGAGCTTTTCCTGTAAAGTCTGTTAAAAATTTTGTGTCTAGTCAAAATTATGGATTCTTGAGGTCTGTTCAGGGTGATTATTCAGGGCACAAAAGCCTTAGTAACACTACTATGTCGTATTTGTTGACTGATATATTTTGCTATGGTGAAAAATTATGTTGTGCTTTAACTCGATTAAGTTGTCTCCTTCCTGGATTTCTCTTTTTTATACTTGTGACTGTACAAAAATAAACAGGATGGTAATCTCTTGGATGTCACATGGCAGAGCAGTAGCTGTGTTGTGAGTGTCTGAGTAAGTAATGAATTAACTCAGGCCAGGACAAGAGGTTACTGAATAACCTTTGCCTACTGTAAATGGCAAAGGTTTTTCAGGATTTAATAGCCACTTAATGTGAGGCGAAGCCTAAACAAATCGGTGAAGTTTGAATGCAAAAGTCTCCAAATTCTCATGTTGAGACTATACAATGAGATAGCACAGAAAGTCAGATGTGAGGCATCCTCCTTATCACTGGTAGCGTGAGTTTTCTCCAACTACGGATGTCTTCCCTCTTGTCTTTATCTAGTTTAGAAATATTTTATCTGACTCCTTGTCGCGCGTCCTTAATGGATTGTAGGACTGTACCGGGGGGAGCAGGGGGGCTTCAAAAAAAGGAAGCCCTCAGGAGAGGTTTCTATTTTAAGTTTGAAACTGATTGTGCAGAAATGGCACCTTCCTTTTAAATAAGTATGTTCTGTGAAACTCACTCTGTCTTCAATAAATGACGGGCATTGCAATGTTAGTCTTGTTAACCCCACACAGCTATGGCAGGGTAATTTTCAGTGTAGGTATCAACAACACTGATGAGTTTCAAATGAAATGGTAAATTCTGCTTTTACACTGTGCTAGTCACAGTGGAGGTTGGAGGTCAGTTCAAAATTACATCATAGCTGACATTGAAAAGAAAAGGTCAGTACACAATTTTTATTATGGAAAATAATAAGGAAAAAGGAATGCAACAACATAACCTTGTCATTCCTTGGGTCTGGCCTGATTACAGGCTGAGGAGCCTTTAAGATTCCCACTTGCTGAGCAAAGCTAACCTGGTTTTGGAGAGAGGGTGGGCAGAAGAATACAGATGGGTTTTTCTACAAGTTTACGTTTCAGTGGGCATCTGATCCTGCAGGACTGCTGTGAGACCACAGACTCCCTTCTTAGAACTCTCTTCATTTTTTCACTTTTTGTTTTAATCATAGTGATCCACCAAACAGGTAAGCACAGTTAGGCATCTGCTCCTGTAATGGGACCTATAGCCTGATATTCACATCCTGTGTAGGGAATATTTTGTGCCTCAGATAGGGTGCCACTAAAATCTGTCCATGGAGTGAAGAATTGCCAGTTCTTTGGCAGTCAGTGGGAAAAATCTGAAGGATGTCTGTATTAAAAACTTAATCTTCCCAGGTTTTAGCCATGCCAATAATGCAGGCCAGCCACGGGATTCACAAGCTGCTTCTAATGATTGGAATCCAACCTCTTTTGTTTTTTTAAAATAAGGAGGCAGGGAGGGATCTGTCATTTACACACAGGTGTTGAGAGACACTGCTGTGACTGCTGCCGTTTTAGCTCAGTGCTCACAATACTCTCAGATGCCAGGGGTGCAGATCGGCCTCAGGGCTTTCCCTGCCTGCCCCCATCTCTGCAGACTGCTGAAATTAGTGGGCTACTAAGCTGGTTGAACCCATTCTGTGGCTGGTGTCTGGAGAGGGAGGTGAGGCCAGGCCGTTGATCCAGAGAAAGACGATAAAAGGAGAGCAGGTGATGCTCTAAGCAGGACACACCCTGAGCCAGGAAATCCTAATTCCAGTCTAGGGCTAATTTTAATTTATTGCCTGTTGGATGTAAAGATCATGGTAGGTACTAGGGTAGGGTTTAATATCTGATGCTTATCAGCTAAAAGAAATACTCTAGAATTACAATTGATAGGAAAAAATGATTTTGTATTGAGCATTAGAAAGGTACTTGATAAAAGAAATAAGAACTTGCTATCTACTTGCCAGTCTAAGGAGGTGAGAGCAAAGAAAATTTGTGTTTTTCCTGTGGTATTTTTGGAACCTTTGTTGTAGTTGCTTTTTAAAATTTGTGTTTTAAATATAAGGCACCAGCTGGAAATGCATGCTGTCATTTTTTGGTTTCAGTTGTAGGTAGCTGACACCATTTTTTTTACACTTTCTTACCTCAAGAGCCACCTCCTTCCATTCCCTTGGTCAGACATAGGCAGTTACAGTGCTGCCCCTGTTCCCAGCAAAGTCAGACTTGCTGTCAATAGCAGTGGGACAGGCAGGTCCTTAGTTCCAGGAGCAGTTAATTTTTAACTTACCTGTGGACTCTGACTTGGCTTTACTGTTCCAAACCACTGGGAGTGCCTGCTCAAGGAAGAAGTTTGGGACCAAAACACCACTGAAAGTCTCCATTAACCAGAGGATCAGACTGCTCTCATACAATCTCTCGACATGCTGGAGAGAGATCCAGAGCTAACAGGCCTTCTGAGTGTAGAAATAACCCAAAATGGTGCATACTCTAACCTTCACTGTGGAACAAATGTTTTTAAACCTGTGATGTTTTATAAGGCTGCTGGTGTTTAAACCTGCATCTGGCTTTGTCAGTGAGGACAGGCTGATGTAGACAAGCTGGAGTTTGATGTATCAATGTAAAAAGCCATTCAGAGGATGGACATGAGGATGAGCACTAGCACTGGTAAGATTCAGGCAATCCTCTTTCATTCCTACACCAATTCCTCTTTCATTTCTACCACATTAGGATACAGAGACGTAGGGTAGGAAGTTCCCTTGCCTATCTGCTGCTAGGCCAAGGTGGAGAGGTTCGAAGCTTTTAGTGTTAACCACGCTCAGCAGTCACTAAGATGTGAACCATGAAGCACCGTGGCAGTGACCAGGAGATGTGCTGCCTCAGTCCCTGTCAGCACCAAGGCACTGTGAAGGGAGGCTCAAGATGATCGTGGATATATTTTAAGCCACCTTTGCAGGTTTGTTGGGTTGTTTTTTTGAGGGGCGTGGGGGTGAAGGCAAGGTGCAAATTGAGACCAGACTTTCCATTAGGATAAATCAGCTGTGTTAAGATGGGTTTGAATGACAGCAGAAATGGGCAGATGCTGCCAAGAAGCCTTTGACACTTGTACCATGCTGCAGATGTGCCAAGCATGTGGCAGAAGTATGCAAAAAGTTCATTATAATACAAGTAGTGTCATCTGCTGCCTGGTCCCCTTGCATTGCTGTGTTATTTAGCTGCCTCATTAGATGGGGAGTAGGCCTGATTACTGACTTGTTTGTCAAGTGACAAGTCAGGCTAATTAGTTGTGTGGGCAGAGGATTGGTTTCAGGCTCATCAGGAGGGCATCCTCATGCTTTCCTCAATCATATACATCCAGCAGCAGGGTTTGGCACAGGAGTTTGTTCGTGGGTTCTTCTCTGGAGCTTATGGACAGAAAATCTGGGCTAAATGGGGCACTGAGAGATCTTTTTTTAGCCTGTCACACTGGGGCCATGAATTGCAGCAGCGCAACTGGCACTTTTGCAGGGCGTTAGGAACGCTTCCTTCTCACCCTGCAGGGTATGTGGCGAGAGTGGGCGTGCAGTGATGATCGAGTCACCGAGTGAAGTGGCAGGCCTGTGTGGCTGATTTACAAATACCAGTGTTCTTTATTTACACAGACATGTAAACAACAGAAGGTAAACAACACCGCCCATCTCGGTCTAACAAACAGGCTGCTGCTGTTTCACTTCAGGACCTGAGGTGTTTTAGACATTTCACAGAAACTGTATTGACAGCAAACACAGGAAGGCTACGAGGTTACCTTGACTCTTTCTTCTTTGCACGGTAATCGCATGCATGGTGCGGCAGCGCTGGGGAATGGCACCACCTGAGGCCGCAAAACAAGGGTATGCAAAGAACCCACTCAGAGCTTGCCTTAAGTTCGGGTATGGCTGGAGTGAGCAGTATTTGTGAGCAGTACCACTGCAGTCTGTCCTCTGACAGCACTTTGCACCCAGAGATCTGAAAGCACTCTGAACAGACTGATCCATCTTCGTTGCATCCTTTGCGAATTATCCCTTGTTTATATACAAGGAAAAAAATGGAGGGCCTTCAAAGAGCGACTTTCCCAGAGCTCAGGTTTTACTGGTCTCGTTTCCCAACCTTGTGCTTTAACTATAGCACCATTCTTTCATCACAGAAGTATATAGCTTCTTGGCATTTTGGGACAAGCTTTCAAATTCAAAGAAATGCCCCAAGCACTGGAGGTAGAAGGGCAGTGGACCGTCCCAGTCACGACCAGAAGCTGTTCTGCTCCAAAGCTGCCTCTGCTGAAAGAGGAGCCAGCTGCTGTGCGATACATTGCACCCAATCCCAAGCTTTTTCAAGTTTGTCCGAAAACAGAACTAAGGGAAACATTAGCTGCAAAAGAAAAACTATTAGAAAACAACAGTGCTGATCTGCTGTCTTGCAAAATTAACTGCAACAGTAACCCATATACACACTGCGTTTTACTTAGTTGAAATACTTCTAACAGAAATGTTACACTGAATTTGTAAGACAGAAAAATACCTAGTAGAGAAATGAAGAGTTCAGGAAGTATGCTGCTTTGTGCCAAGGAACAAATTTCCTTATAGTTTAGCAGCAAAAGAATCAGCTAGGGCTTGAACAGCCTTGAATTCTCAGCTGTAAATTCACATTTTGGTTACACACACACTTCCTAAGTAAAATAAAATTGAAGGAACTCCCCCAGATTATCTAGTGTTGGATGTGTCGTTTGGTTTCGTTTGGTTTTTTGGTTTGTTTTTTTTCTGTTCTAGAGTGATAACCATGGCTTGAACCCAAAACCAGTTTCAGCCTTTCTACCTTTTTTCTAACATGAATTGGAAGTTAGATGGGCTCAGCTTGTATGCTAGATCAAATTCAAGCATGTGAGAATTGCTGCTAAAAAAGCAGCTGGGAAGTTGTGTTTGAGCACAGTATTTAAATACTCAGCTGCCTTGTCTCATGCACATTATGCAGCAAGTAGTTTAACTTCTATTCTCCCAGTAAGAACTACAGCCCTATCTTCAGTTATCACAGCAAAGGAGATGAATCAACACAACCGTAAGATACACCATTTACAGCTGCCAGTACAGCAGCAGGTAAGATAAAGACAGAAAAAGAGAACTGTTTTTCTTAAATAGGCATTTCTGCAATCCTTTCAAACCCCCAGGTGAAAAGGAAACTTAAGAAATTCTCCTTAAATAAAAGCTATGTACAAATTGCACACATTGCAAATGGAGCACTGAGATCAGTTACAGAAAATAAGATGTACAGTCTTCACTGATAACATCTCTCTTGCTATAAACAGTGATAAACAGCATATGCTTTCTTCAGATGTCAGAACCCAGCAAGACAGCAATATTATGTACACAGGGCTTGTTTGCCTTCTGCCTCCCACAGCAGAGTCCCTCCAAACTCTGTTTTCACTTCAGAAAGCTGTGCAGTGACGCTCCTGCGCACCGCGCCGCTCCTGCTCGGCAAATCACAAGAGAGCTGTCATTGCTGTCTGGCTTATGGGCTTTAGGCAGTCCCTGGGGGTGGAGTAACCCTCGCCCCCGAGAGCAGTTTGCTGGGGTTTCTGGTAGTCTGTGCTGTAGCTCACGGAGGTCAGAACACCATTAACTTTGGGTTTGTCGTAGTTTATGACACTCTGGGGTGTCTGATAGTCTCCGTTCCTGGTGTCGGTCTTACATGAAGTGGAGAAGCTGCTGGCAGTAAGGGAATGTATCTGAGATGAGGCGACAGGAACGTTGTAGCCGTTCTCAGAGGGGAAATTATTTTCTCTTGCTGTGTGCCGCTCTATGATGGGGGTGGCGTACTCGGGCTCTTGGCTGGTCAGGGGCAGAGCATATTCATGCCTGTTAGCTCTGTGAGGGCAGTGATAGTGATTTTCAAACTCAGAACTCCCCCTTCTTCCCTCCTCTTTGGTGTCCATGGGGCGAAAAGTAGATCCTTTACGTGTTACCGTCCCAGTCCCGATCATGAGAGGCTGCTGATAATCTAAAAAGAAGTATGAAATGTTCAATAAGGCATAGTTTGGTTATGTATATAATAGTTATGCATAGGTAGGTATTTTATGCTGAAAAACTACTCTGTTATTGCATCAAATGTGTGGTTATTGGGGATGTGAGGAAACCTTTCCCCAACACCAATCCTGTAGCCTCCTTCAGAGAGTAAGAGTTACAGAACATGGCAGAAGCTCTTTCATGGAGAAGCTCCAATCTGCCACCTCTTTTCCTACTCCCTCCCTCCCTTTCCCCACCTACCCTCCCAAATAAATCAACATTTCTGGAGTATACTTTAAAGCCCTAAAAAAAGAGTGAGGTCAACAAAATATTAGCAACAAACTGGACAAAGGACATTGCATGAAGATCCACGAGCAAGAAGTTCTCCAAAATGAGTGTTCCACTTTTGGAATAATTAAAATGCCCAGAGGATTCTTAACGAGCCGGCTTTATTTAAAAGGCATCTCACAGTAGCTGACTGACAAGAAGGATGAAGTTAGGCAAAACGGCAGCCAAGAGAGTCAATGGAAGTGTGAAATGTGCTAAGCCAGCTCAGCACGGCTGTGGGCATGCCAGGGGGGATGAGCTTGGGGGGAGAAGTGGGAATGGTGCTGCCACAGAAATTGGGCAGTCACCCGGTCAAGGGGGATGGCAGGGATAGAGCTGGCCTAAGGCAAACAGCCTGAGCAGGAGCAAGGAGTGAGATGGAGGAAACAGGGCCTCAAGAAGTGCATGTTTGTACCTCTAGTTAAGGTAGATGCCAGGCTGCCATGTGAGGAGATCTGAACTAGAAGGTTTTCTGAAAAAACCAGTAATACTATTATGAGAAAAGTGAACGTTCTAACTTTCTCGCTTTGGCGCTGGTGACAATCTCTTACAGATACATACGGTGGCCTGAACAGCTCTAGTAAATGACACTGCTAAAGTATCGTGTTTTCATGCAGGCGTGAAGAAGTTAGCTCGGTTTCTGTTCTGGCATCGCGGTTCATCTGACATGAGCGTCGAATTCGATCCCATATGTCCTGTGAATCTTTTTGGCAGTTTCTGGCTGTGTCCCAAACTTCAGCATGTAGGGTGAAGGTGTTATGATATTTCACTAAGTAAGTGGTGCAGTTCTCCCCAGCATCGCTGCCGCCATCCCCAGAAATCTCTCTTGCTCAGGATGAAGCATCTCAACTTCCTCCTAGCTGCCTTTGGGAACCGGCAGGCAACTGGGGGTCTGAAGTGAGGGAATTTCATGTAGCATGATAACCTATATGCAAATTGTGTGCTTTCTGCAATTAAATTATTAAATGGCACATTTCTAAGTTGCATTCGCATTTTTGTTTCATGTTTTTTATTTTTAAGGAGACTGCAGGTGAAATGCTAAGGCTGGGAATGTGCCTGAGCCAGGCTGAGAGTTAAGACTTCCCACAAACACAGCAGGAGGGGATGGTGGAGAGAGTAAAGGCTTCCTAGATGTGGCCAGGGAACCAAATAACCATCACTTGTGAGCAATCTTTATTCATTCTCTTTCCTAAAAACTGCTTTATAGGTCTCTGCATATTTATATTGAAAGTTTCTATAAAGGATTGAAACTGTCTTTGAAAGATATTGAGAGCAGCACCATATGGAATTACAGTAACCATCCATTTGTTTTTTAAATGTATTTCTCTGCCAAACACAATGAAGAAATTCTAAGGAATTTCTAAGTTCTGGAGGCTGGAAGCAGCAAACTAATCTTTCTTCAAGAGTGCTGATCACTGATCCCATGAAATGTCTGGTCTCACTAGCCATACCAGAGACTAGACTAGGTGGGGATAAGATGTGCTAAGAGGGTGCATTAAAAAATCATCCCTTTGGGATGCAAATAGTACTGATGCAGGGATTTTCTCTATCCAAACAGGGACCTGGAGCCAAGGTAGCACAGGAGAGGAGCACTGTGGCTGGCTTTGTTCTTCTCTCTCATCTACCTGCTTCCACTTCAGGAGGCCTCATCTCCCAGATAGTTCAGGCACCAGGAAAGCTGCACAGGGATCTCAGCACAACTTCCAGCTGTCCATGAAATCCCACCATAAACCGACTAAGTAATTTTTCTCTTTGATCAGCAGCAAGGAGCATCATATTTTGTTCCATTCCCAGAGACATTTGTGTTTAAATAGAAACGCAAAAATTAGTCAGCAAAAGGAACCAATCCTATCCTAGGCACATTCTTGCACTCCATCCACGCCTGAGTACCTTCCATCATTACCTTCAGCTGTAACTATTTCAGAGTCAGGAAATTTTTCCAACAACTCCAAGAAAAAAATTCCACAATAGTGAGTCTTTCCCTGCCTAATATATTTAGCTGCTTCACTATACATCTGGGATGAACATGAATAAATCCATTTCTGGGCCCAGCTTGCATAAGAGCTGAAGCCTGTAACATCGCTGGGCCATCCCTCTCCCTGTCACCAGCTCTGCACACAGAGCAAAAGGAATGCATCTGAAGGGGAGCAACTGTTACCTGCCATGTCACTGGTGACCAGATCCAGCTTTTGTGGTGTCTCCTTCTCATTGTTATAGCTGATGGTAAATTCAGTTGACTGATGTCTGGTAAAGGGCTGCTTGATTTGTTTCCAACAACCTATGAAAAAGAAATAAAAATAGAAGGCTTATCAGCAAGTTAAATGCTTAAAAGGCTTACCAGAAAGTTTAATTTTTGGTATACTCATTGCTGTCAATAGATTGAAATAGTTCAAAATATGACTAAAATGGGCTGTTTGTTTAAAAAAAGCCCCCTAAATATGGAGGGTGAAGGAAGAAGTGAATCATCAACTGGGATTTCCAAGTTTATATAAGATATTTTGGCAAGAAGGGCTCAAACTCTGTAGGTGCCTACAGTGATGCCTTAACAAAGTATATTGATAAAATACCAGCTTTAAGTCATTTATGTTTTGGCATTGAATATCTGGCAAAAATAATGCTTAAAATTTCTCTTTTCTTCAGTAGATTAGTGTGGCTTCCATTTTGTTGGTATCAGAGCACCTGCACTCATCAATTAACTTGTTCTCACAACATCCTTGTAAGACAGAAAAGAAAAAAATCCACAGTGTCAGGGACTTGCTGGAGCCTGTGCCAGGAGGTCTGTGGAGAGGTGAGTTTGGCTCACAGCTTTCTAAGCCACAAGCCTGGTTCACAAGGACTTAGGAGCTTGATTTATGAAGCAGACATGCAACAAATGAACTGACTGGGTAAGAGGCTATCTCCAATTTCTTGGGATTTGTCCTCATTAGCAAGTGAGACAGGATTATGATGTGACCTTGAAAAATCATATTAGCAAATATGATGTTAAGTACAAATTAATTTTCTAATGAGGGCAAGCTGCAGTGGGTAACAGCATTCCTTTCACTGACGTCAGCACCTGCTGAGGGATGAAATTTTGGAGCTGAGCTATTGCAACAGACTTTTCAAGAGACATATGAAATGCTTAGTGGTTTGGGGTTTTTATGGAAAGCTGAGTTTCAGAAGGATATTCCTCTACAGAATTGATTGGCCAGGAAAAACACCCCAACTGCCAAGCTGATGGGAACCCCATCTAGAAAATGTTATTGAGCAAGACAAAGAAAATACTGCATCAGGGTTTTGCAGTCATCTCCTAAAGCAGTATGCTCAAGCCAATCCTTCATTCAATACAGTTCAGTGTTGTTAGGCTTTATAAATACAGTTTTAGCCAGGGAGGGCAGTGAGAAGAAAATATTAAAGCCATAAAAAATTATTATCCCTTGCTCTCTTGGAGAAAGGCAATCCCCTCTGCTGTGGGGAAAAGAAAAGAAAAGCAGCAATTTTCTGCAAAATAGGTATTTTGGAGGTGGGAAGGAAAAGGAGGGCACCTGGGAGCACTCTTACATGCTAATTTATGCACTCTGTATAATAGATCTTTTGTTAATTGCCTTTCTGTCATAGAAACCAAATTATATTGTTTCTCAGGGCACTGTGCTAGGATGACACAAGTGGGACTATCGTTTGCCGTTTCCCTTGTATGAAGATGTGAATTTGAATGAGGAAATGTGGATGCTGTTTCACAAGCATTAAAAGCTTAGCTGCATAAACCCCTTCCTGCTAGCCCAGTGGACAGGACAGGATAGGACAAAGTGCATGATTCTCCACTCACCTGATTTCTGAGTACTGGATAATCCATACGAAAGTCCTTTGGCTTCTCGCCTGTGAGGAGAGGAAAGGATTTATAAACATCAGTACTTACAGCATTTCAGCTTCATGCCTTAGCTCCAGCAGAGCCCTTTTATTTAGTGGCTGAGGACAAGGCTTCACTTCGAGTTCCTGGAGGTTGCTGTTTACTAGAACATCACGCATGCAAACCAGCACTTTGGCATTTTCTTTTTCTCCATCTATGTGCAAGTTGTGAGTGCTGATGTTCAGATTTCTGGGGCTGGCACTCATCAATTTGATGTGTCTCTGTTTATATGTGTCACTCCAGGCTATGTTTGGGTGTGCTCTTATGAATTCTTTGGCTATTTTTTAGATTTACTGGGAAACCAGGACAGAGCTGAGTATTCCTGGTGATGAAGCAGCATCACCAGAGCATTGCTTATACTTCCAAATCCCCATCTGCTGACAGAAGCATTTCCTGGCTCAACATGCAAGTGCAGGTTCATAGGAATGGGCATCTAGCAGGAAGCACAGTTAGCAGTGCTCCTTCCAGTACTTGGACTTGTGAGATGAAACAGCTTAGTTTTAGCTGCTTACACCAGTGTATGTGTGCAACTCCAAGGAGCCCAGCTCTGCTTCCAGCCTGCTAGGTTAAGTGCTCTAACTTAAGGGACTGGGAAACAGAAACACAACAGGAGGGAAGTAAAAGAAAATGGTCCAGATAGATAGCTCAAATCTTCCCTTCACTGAATTTCTTATTTGGCTTTGGTGTGGAAAGTATCCTGTCTTCAACTGCTTTACACCTCAGTGTTTGAGGTATATGTAGGGTGAAGAGAACAGCTGGTTACATTGGACTGGGTGCACAGTTCTTACCTGCTTTACCTTCATTTTTTTCTGACTAGGAGAGGCATACAGTAAGAAATACAATTTACAGAGACACAACATGATTTCTACTTGAAAGAAAGGCTGAGAAACAGGATAAACTCCCAGCTCCCTGGTAAAGAGGCTCTGGAAAGTGGGCATGGAGTTGGACATGCTATCTAGGTACCCACAAATGCCTCCTTTAACAAAAACCAGTATCTTACTTGCGTAGGGCTGCGCAGATACAAATTCCAGAGAACAAGAATAGACACAGCACGATGAGGATGGGGACAATTATAGCTGTAAGCTTTAAACCTGCATGAGAAAAAAAAAGGGATAAAAGTTTAAAAGGCAAATTACTCTGAAGCTGGTAATTTTTACTACAGCAGGAATGCTTCTTGAAGAGAACATGGAAATGTTCAACTATAAAACTAAAAGGCCACTCCTCAGCCACGTACCTATGTGGAACAGTGTTGAAACAAAAGAGTTGAATATACTTTCTCGAGGGTGACACTTGACTTGGCATCTATATGCATCCTTACAAAGGGCAATTCTTTTTTATTACACACTAGATGACTTAAAAAGCCACTCATACACACTCGGTTTTCCGTTGCTTATAAATCTGCCAAAGGAGACTGCACCTTTATATGCCAAGTATCTGGCTCATGCTGAACTGGCTGAAACATTTCAGTCAAAATGGTTCAAAGATTTCCATAAGGGAATCTAGGGAAAAACCTGTTTAGCCACTGTAAATTCTAACACAACATACTTTAGAGCAGAGATTTGAAAAGTAGCAGTGGGGTGGTTCTTGTGTCAGGAGTGTGCTGTTCCCTGTTTCTACAGACACTTGCCAGCTGTGAGAATAAGGCAGTAGAAGCATCCACAGAGTATTTGCAATTTAGCAGATGAAATCTCAGTAGATTTCATTTTCAGTGAACATGGATATGGTTTACTCATACCGCTGCACAGATGAACTGAGCTTGCTTGCTCTTGGCAAGCAGATTCAGATTTTTTTTTTTCTTCCAGTGATTGCTTCTTATAATCAGTTTTTTCACAGAGGCATTTCTACAACTATCAGCTACCTAATGGGTAGTAGCATTTGGTACAGTGCATCTTACAATTCCTGCCTGGCTATGAGCCCACCAAACAGTCAGTATAAGCACCAAATTTTGTTTGTTTGCTTTTTAAGGTCTAAGAAGTTAGCTCCACAACATTAAAGGACGAAGACTGCAAATTCAGGGAGAATTACGCAAATTAAGGTTGTCTGAGCCCCCATGAACACAGGCATTATGGAAGAATGTTTAATTACACAATCAGGCACTACTGTATGCTGCTTTCAGCTGGGAGCTCACTCTGGAAGGCGTCATGGTTGTGTGGAGAGAAGATAACACTTCTGTGAGATGACTACCTCGCATATTAAAAAATTACAAAATACAGGAAAAGAGTGAGAAAGAACTCTTTCAAAAATTGCTGCTGAGTGCTCACTGTATTCCCTTGAGCCACCCACCAAGCATGGCAAATCAACCAATATGACAGGGAAACCAAAGCCCAATGTTTAACACATCAAGGAAAATTAAGGCTTTCAATCTCTTTCTGTGCCTTAAGGAAAAGAACCTATTGCTCCTCCCTCTTCTCTCTGTCATTAGTAAAGTATGAAATAAAGTATGAAGGGAAAATAAAAGTTATGATTTGTGAGAAAGCTTTAAGTTTGCTCAGACTGGGCTGAAGACATGAAGCACGCTAGAGAAAATGCAGCACTAGGTAGTGTTACCCAAGTTAGTTTCTTCGGATGGGATGGGCTCTGTAACAGTCCTGTCTTCTTTTCCAAGGGAGGTTTCTGTGCTCTGACTTGGTTTCTGCCACATCGAATGCGTAAATGAACTGTTAGCTGCAAGAAAGAAGGGAGCATCAGTGGCACTGGGGCAGCACAGTGGGCTTTAGAGGCACCACACACTGCTTACCCCATACCTGGCATTATTCGACATCCCATCAGCTCCAGCTTCAGTGCTATTCTTTGGTTCCAGGTTTGAGGGATAATCCGCACATAACGGGCCACTATTGGAGGGATGAAGTTATTGCGCACTATGTCACCAGAGTTGGAGTTGCCTTGGAATACCTGCAACGAAATGTGCACACATTGTTTGCTCTGTTTTAAAAGTCTCTTTCTTCAAAGTGCTCCTGACATCCAACTTCAAAATTTTTCATTATCCTAAAACTAATACCTTGATAACCTGGGATTCAGCCACAAGATTTTAGGAATTGAGAGTTCCGGAAAGAAATAATCTTTTTAGTTGTGCCAGATGATCACATTTTTCTGTTAGGTTGGAGGAGAAAGATTATCACTGTTTCAATATTGTATAATTTGTAGTTAATATATGCTGGTATAATGCAATCATTTTTTATTTAAGAATGCTGCAGCACACTTTCTTGGAAATACGGTATAGAAACATAAAAAGAAAAAAAAACGGAGGTGAACTATTTCTAGGCATTTTAGTAAAATGGTCAGTTTTCTATATCAAGCTTGAAGAGTGACTATTAGCTACGCAGTTGTTACTGCACTGTATACTACTGTATACTACTTATACAGTGTTTCCCAGAATCAACTCAGTCCCTTGTGCAGAACAGTAGTCCTTGCAATATTAGTTTTGGACATGCTTCATCATGACCTAGGAAACCCTAAAAGCCTGATGAGATAGAGAAGTGAGCTCAGCATATCTTAGATAAAATGCCAGGCCACATGGGGCTCTGATGGGACAGGTTCTGTCATGTACCTTAGCTGAAACTAAGACCATATATAATACTTTCAAAGGATACTTGTATATAACAAGTCACTGTGGGAAACTGCAAGCCTGCACATTTTAAATAGCTAGCCTTTGCAGTTCAGCCACTACTAGGCTGATTTGTCACTCTTTGGGCCAGCATCCCCTCAGTTTAACATTTAAAAAAATATTAACCCCATTAATGTTGGGCAGTGAAATTCCTTGCCATGCAAGCCAAGGAAATCAGAGCTAGCAGGAAATCTCTCTTCAGCTCTATCAAGTTTTCTTCAAAAACTGCCATCAGCCCTGAGGACCAGGTAGAGCCTTCTCCTGAGGCAAGCTGGGCTCCCTCAGGAATGATGAGTGAAGGTCTTACTGAACACTGTGGGGCCAGGGAGGAAGGCTTTTGGGATTTCTTTTGTTTGAAAGGAAACATGAGTTTTTTGAGGGGAAAATGTTATCAGACAAACTCCTCCAGCAGCCCTGCCCTTCACCCGAGGCGTTGTTTCATTTGGCAGGGGGAGGTGGATTGACCATCCCCATGCACTTGGAGCTGACCTTCAGCTTTGCTGGTGCCGTACCAACAGCAGCCCTGGCATGGGCAAAAACTGAGCTGAGCTAAGGACTTGCCCCAACAGCTGCTGTTGAGCTCCACAATTACACCACTTTTTTAAAAGAAGGGTGCAGACATACACACGCCTGCCTGTGTGTGTCCCACAGCTTCACCAGTCCCTGGATAACTTCACTGTTTCGACAAGCTCGCTATCTGCTCTGTAGCCATAAATTACACCTAGCCCAAGTCTAGACAAGTTTGCAGTTCCAATCTTTCTTGACAGTGAAAACCTGCCCTCCAATTTCAAGACAGCATACATGTTATTGGTTTGTGTTTTTCTACCTTTCCCACTTTCCCTTACCTTTTCTTCATTGCTCAGAATCCCTTTGTAAGTTCTCCATTTTGAGTTGTTATTTTTATAATTCATTGTAAATGTCTTCACATAAAAGTTGAAATTCATGGATCCAGAACCAGTAGTCTTAATCCCTTTCAAAAAATGCAAGAAACATTTTCATTTGCTGTGTGACTGTTATAAGGGAACATTTTCAAATGCAAACACAGAAGCCAAAACAATCCTGAAATCTTGGTCTTCAAGGTGTTAGTTTATTTTTCAAACTGTGTTGAAATTAAGTTTAAAAGTTGGGTGAAGAATGGAAATCCATTTTAAATTGTGAATTTAGAGCAATGGATATTTTTAACAGAGCACAAAAGGCCTAGGGAGCTGGGCCTGTTCAGCCTTGAGGAGAGATGGCTGAGAGGGGACCTCATCAATGTCTGCCAGTATCTGAAGAGGAGTGCCAAGAGGATGGAGCCAGGCTCTGCTCAGTGGTGCCAAGCAATGGGACAAGAGGCAATGGGCAGAAACTGATGCACAGGAAGTTCCACCTGAACGTGAGGAAGAACTTCTTTACTGTGCAGGTGACCGAGCACAGGACCAGGTTGCCCAGAGATGCTGTGGAGTCTCCCTCACTGGAGATATTTAAGAACTGTCCTAACGCAATCCTGTGCTGTGTGCTGTAGGATGACCCTGCTTGAGCAGGGAGGTTGGACCAGATGACCCCCTGTGGTGCCTTTCAACTTTACTCATTCTGTGATTCTGTGATAATTGCTTTTTGGTATTATGGTCTGTATCGGCCATCTTTACATCTTTAGCAGCAACTGTAATTTACAACTAAATCAGGAGGTGAAAACAGGAATTTCTTTCACCTAGGCCTTGTTTCAAAGGCTGTGACTTTCATGTTTCTTATTGATTCTAGATCATCCATCTAGACTCTACTGATCCCTCTGCAAGTATTTTGTTCTATCAGCATGTTTACAGATCAGATATGCATGACAGTTGAGTTCAATCCTATATCCCCATGGGAAGACAAGTCTTGTAAGTAACCGTGATGTTTTAAATAGGAAAATAATATTCGTCAGCACAGAACATTTCATTATGTTTAACAAAAGTGCACTATCAGCTTTCCAGCTGCATTCAGTTTCTTCTCCAGCTGAAACACCCATTCCTAATAACCAGAGAGCAACATACCTGTTATTCTCTTCTTCTCCCCCAGGTCTATCTCCAGCCATTCACGGCTGCTGCTGTGGTTAGAGGCCCAAGACCATCCCGGGACTTGAAGCCAAGCCTTGTCAGGGGACCATAGGAGTAGGTGCCCAAGCTCATCGGTCTCCTCCCAGTAGGAAGATGCAGTAACCTGGCTCTTGGAGAGGAATCCCTCTTCCAGACTGAGAGATTTGTTGCAGCCTAGGAGTCCCCACACAGACAGGCAGAAGGAGTTATTTTGCATTTTCACAGGATATTTTTATATTAGGCTAGCAACATTTGAAGACCACCCACAACAGCAAAGTCAGACGTTGCTGAATCTAGTGCTAGCCTGATGCTCTCCATTAGCTGTGGTGTTTACCAGTCAATTTGTAGTGTATGATCCAGTACCAGAGTGCTGCAGTCCCAATCCTTTACCAGTCTAACTCCTACATACATGACACCTTCTGACTACATCTGCTATTTTTGCCATTTAGTTTTTTAATCTCTGCACTTTTGTCTCATTCCTGTGAAGACATTTTTTATTTTTAAATTTTTCCTTCTGAAACATAATATTTATGTTTTGAGATTGGCACTAACTAATTCTGCTGTGCGAAACATTTCACAGATGAAGGCACTGTACTGAAAGGAATACTTTACTGTAAACATTTCATGATTCCCACCTGCAATTAGGGCTAGGAAAGTTACTCATTAGAGAAGCTCCTTGATACTGCTGCCAAGATGTGATATCATGAAGATAATATCTGCAGGTAAGTATTACAAACTCCACCAAAGAACCCACAAAATTTCTGCACATCAAGGTTCTTCAGAGAAAACAGGCCAGTGGAATATGGTTCAATGAAGTTAAAAATAATTCCTTGGCAGGTTCAAAGGCCTGTACATGCTCTACAGTTTTCAGTGGAATAGTAAATGACTTTATCTCAAATGAGTGGAATATAATTCAAATGAACGAATGCGAACTTTTCCCCCCTCTTTGCTGTGTTTTATGCAAATGAACGGCTTGACAGATTAAAAGAGGGTTTTGCATCTTGGAAAGCCATAAACAAAAACTCCTTCTGTATCACTGCAATATAAATATATTTTCATTTCTCCTATGTTTTCTTTCTCCGCTTTTATGATGAAGATGGAAATTATAAATGTCTGAGGAGAAACTGTTTTCGTTTTCTGTGGCCTAAAGTACATAAAAATGGGTTTATCTGATTGTCATTTTTCATATGCTGGCACCAGAAATGTAACAGCAGAATACTATTTCTGTTTCTCGTCTATGTGCGTATGACCGCACATATTCTGTGTTTTTTTCTAGCTCACTTCACATCCCTTCAATTTTTTTATTTACTTGACAATTTTAAAAAACTGCTGTCCTAAAATATCCTTCCTAGACACAGCCTGACATTCTCCTGATTATTTTTTAAAACTTTTACAGAAAATATTTAAATAGCTAAAAACAAAGCAATTATTCTTACCATTCGAAGTAAATGTAAACCGCTTATCTGACAGAGAACCACTGCAAGAAAAGAAAAAGGTAACTCAGCCTTTCATGAGGTGGTTACAGGAGTGCTGAGGTTAAGCTTCAGAATCACTGTTTATCCAGTAAAACATCTCTGGCCAGACAGCCACTTTCTCTGCTAGCTGGTTATCGACCTTCGTAAGAGCACTCAAGCTCATCTCTTACTGTGACTGTATTCAGGTAATTTTTTATGGTTTTGAGCATTTTTTAAAGCTTTAAAGTGACTCCCTGTTGCACCACCCTGCTACTCCTGCTGCTTGTGAGAGTTACACTTGATGGAGACTAAACCACACCAGCTCTGGCCATTCCTACTTGGGCAACAGGTGTGTCATAGGATGAAAACTGGATGAAAACTACTCCTTGTTTTAATCTGGGTGGGAACCAGTTCTGTTATAACCACGGCCAGCATCTCCCATCAAGAATGGTTCTTTTTGCTCCATTAACCACGTCTATGGCTTCCTTCTTCTTCCTCCTTCTGACACGGACTGTTTTGCTCCAGGGGAAAAGCCATTTCTTGGGCCACTCCACACAGCCCTCCACAATGCAGGACAAGATAAAATCACCACTCTAAGGGAAAGCTGAGTTTTCCTTGGCCTTTTAGGGAGCCACTTTCTAATTCCCAAGGAGATGCCCCTGAGGTTTCATTCCAGAAGCAATGACTCCAACTGGCTGCCTAACAAAAAGAAAGGCCAGGGTTTTAACATGAAATTAGTTTGGATTTCTTGAAAATCTGCCCCCTCCACTGTCACTTCGATTAGCTGCACGCATCACTGGCCCCTTTTGAAAAGCCTTGGCCAGCATGACTAAGCAGTAAAACAACTTCTGCACTAAGCATGGAGACAGTTCCCTTTCAGGCTGCCCTTTCTTTGTTGTTGGCCAGGAAAATTTCCCCTGAGGTACTGTCTGTGGCCTCACCATGGTGTGGAGGGCTATATGTTTTGAGAGCACTGCAAACAGGGAATAGGAGAGTAGTCCCATGTCAAGGTCAATAAAAACACTGCCTTTTTTTGTCACTGAAAACTAATGACTACAGGCAAATGAAGCCCTTCAGAGCTCTGGGTGGGAGCTGATTTATTTGGGCATGTAGGTGGCTGAGTAGCTAGAAGGGGAAACACAAACCCTCCCTCCCACATCTTCCCCACAGGCAATCCTCAGGGGCGACCAGATGCACTCTGCTCACTTCAAACCAGTTTCACATCACAGCCAAAACAGTTTTTGATTTCTTAGTGAATGCAAAGCAATCCATTTCAAGAGAAAAGAAGAATATAAATAACTATGTAATCAGTAAAACCTACCCAAAACAGCAATCACAGTGCTCCTTGAAGACTGCTAAGGAAAAAAAGTCACCCAGAGCCCTTTCAAACAGAGGACTGCAAATTTAGCAAATAGAGGAGGTTGGCATTCCTAAGGTCTACGAAGCTATGAAATCAAGCTGATAAATTTCTGCTGTAATTCACTAAAGAGAACAAGCTAATTCAGTAAGTGGTAATTCATCAGTTTCCTAATGTGACTGCTGGAATTTTTCACACAGGTTCCACTTTGTCCTTTAAGGGAGGGTATTGCTCCATGCTCCGCATTTGCCTGACAACCTTCAGAATCCTGCCTTTTATTTTTTTGCCAGAGTTGGTCTCAAGCAAGCTTTTCCTAAGCAGTGCAGGTTAACCCCGAATCTCATCTTTCACTATTGACAAGCATTTTGTCAATATGCAATCTTGCATTTTCAAAGGCAAATGATTCCACATGTGCAGATGTATAAGTCACAGGCCAGGCCATGTTACAACATCCTGTGTATTTGCACTGGGGTATCAGAACTGCTCAATAAATCCAGCCACTCAGGCTTCATTACAGCATCTGGGGGTGCAGGTCAGCACATGGATCATGGGAAGTGAAAACCTCAAAGATGCTGGAGTGTAACAAGCACATTGAAAAATGGAGCGGGGAGGCCAAGGTCAGCTCTTGCAGGGTGGTGGGAGAGCGAGACATAACTCCACGTTAACAACACAGATACTTAACAGCTCGATGCACTCCAGCAGCAGCTTTTGATGAGGTCAATTTCAGCTCAAGTCACTAAATAATTTTAATCTTTAATACTGAAATCCACTACAAATGAGATTTTAAAAGCTTGTGCAAGCTCTTATTTAAGGGCATCTAAAAAGCTCTTAAGGCATTGGTGCTCAAGCACCAATTTTTTCTTGTAGGCACTGGCTCATCTGCAGGATTTTCTTTCAGCGTGTAGGTACTGCAGAACAGGGAAGCCATGCAGCTTTGTAGATAGCTCCTATAGATGCTTTTTTAAAGCACAAAATGCATTGGTTCTTTTTCTTAGTAAACAAGCCTACTGTTTCTAGGAACACTTTTTCATGTTTTGAAATAAAATCATTTCCCTACATGCTCCAATTTCCCTACATGCTCCAATTTCCCTCTCCTGGGCTCACACCAACAGTTCGTCTGTTCTAGAGACTGTCGCAGCTGCCAGGTGTGGCAGAAGAATCCTCGGAAGTGCTGTGCTGACACTCCCATTTTTCTTAAAGTATGTGCCATCTAGTTTGTAGGCATACAGCCCAGTGTGAGCCTGTGGCTTCCTATACAACCTGTAGAAAGCAAGGTTGTCTCCTCAGGGCAATTCCGTCCCTCGGAGATGTGCATCATGCTCGAGGAGTGCCTCTGTCTGCCCCTCTAGGCAGGAGAGCTACAGGGGCTCTGCTCCTCCTTAGGGTGCTCTCTCAGGGCACCTCACATTAAATGGACTAAATCCCCCAGCACGTGTACACTTGCAGTCTTACACACTTCATTCTTTGCCCACTAGCTCTCGTACCGTGAAAAAAAATACAAACGGGAATCACAACTCCCTTTCATTATGAAATTTTATGTGCCACTGTCCGAGTTACTCCACTGGGATTCTTGACGGTCACAAGCGTATGAATGTATGTGAACAGTTCTGTAACACCTTTAGATAAGGCACAAAATATTTAATTTAGGGTCTCACTAAGCTGGCACGTGTGATGGAAAGAATTTGTATTATTTGTTTTATGGAGGGGCTTGGTGCCTGAGCAGAGTTCTCAGTCTTGATTTGCTTTGAGACAAGTATATATTAATTTTCTTTGGCAATTAACTTTCAAGAAAAACAGAAAATATTTAGGCTGTTCCGTCCTTTGACTATGATCTACACACTACCCAGCTTTGTACACTCCAGTGCCATTGTACATAAAGCATTTCAGTCTGTGCTGAAGTTTAAGCACAGCAACAGAACACATGAATGCCTTTTTTTTTCATGAATGAAACCATGATTGTAAAATTGTCAGGACGGTGTGAGAAATCATGGAGAAAACAGGAAAATAGTATAAAAAATACATATTGCCTTAGCTCTCATAGGCTATGGGATGGAAATTTCCCTTCTTACAAAAGGAAAAAAAAGGCCTCATGTAAAATCCAGATAACATTTGAAAATTAAAAACTATAAACCAACAGGAATGACAGAAGCAGTTGCTGGAAGGGCTTACTGTGCTGGATAGAGATTAGAGGATTTATTTCTACTTCAACAACAGTACAATTAAAAGTCAGAAGATAAGCAATAAATATAATACCCTTGCTATAAATATTCTAAAAGAGAAAAACTCTGAACATGTCAAAAACACAATGTTTAAGAAGTTGTTCATTGAATCCCCTATGGCTCAATGGCATTTTTTACTTACTCATTTTTCCTAGCTTTTTTTAAACTTCAACATGAATTTGCCATGATTTATTAGCACATCGATTAAAGCTGTTTGCTGCAGAACATCGTACTCTCATGTATCTGCTAACAAAGTAATTTGCAAGTATGTTTTGGAAGGAATAGAAGGAAAAAAAAGATACCACCCTACATGGTATAGAGCCACTGAAAACTTGGAACCTCTTCCTATCTCCAACGCCAACACCATTTTAATAAAGCCCTCGACCCACACCTAACATCTTTTGCTCCCCAAAATTGTGTCCCCACCTGCTTGTGCTGATGTGGGCAGTGCCCTGTGTGCCGGGGTGTGCCCCGGTGCCAGCCCCACCCGTGGTACTCACTCTAGTGAGGGGACACCGTTGGCGACGACGCCCTCGTAGCGGCTGATGCCATTGTGCTGGGTGACGCTGATCTGGCCGCCCAGCTCGTCCGCCACCACACCAGCATGGATCGCAGATTTGCACAGCAGTGAGGTCTGAAAGGCAGGAGCCAAGGCTCAGGAAATCAATCTGACAAACTGCTAATGCTTTCCCTTCCAAGCCACCAGCATACAGGTGTTACAGCTCATAAAATCGAGCAAAAGCTCAAGAGGAAGAAGAGTCAGGGAAGGGAGAAAGAGCAGTAATCTTTGACAAATACATGTTTCCCAGAGTAATTTTTCTTTTCAAATGAAAAAACAAATAATCTGCTTCTGAGAAGGTGCTTTAAGATTGTCACTCCTCAGGAAAAAAGTCCAAGGCAAGGCAACACCTCCTTGGGAGGATAAATCAATAATTCCTTGGTGTTCTTACCTGAAGGCAGACCTATCTATCACTGCACCTTACGGTTTGAGTCATGGTGTACATCAGGGGATTTGTCTATGTGTTGCCTAGCTGCTGCTGGGTTTTAAGTGCAGCCCATTTCCCAGTATCTCAGGTGGGATACTGCTGAAAAATACAGACAGGACAACTTGTCTGCCAAGTAGGTGGAAATAACACATCACTTGCTAGGGCAAAGCAGGAAAGGGACAGAGAAAGGTACAAAGGAGACTGTCCTAGGTGCTGCAGGCACAGGACAGTCAGGTTCACACTGGCCCAGTTTGGGCTGTGCTACTGGACAAGCTGGGGTGCTGGGCTGTTCCCTCCAGGGAGGGGTGGGGAAAGTGGTGGCACAGAGGCAGCATTCTCCAGGGGAGCCCTGCAGGTTCTTCCCATCAGAAAATCCTCCTTAATTGTGGGGGGAAAATTTCTTTTGCAAATTCCTCAGTGCAGATAAAATCTGCATGAGGTCATGCCGTGTGCTGCTTTTCTGCCCTAATCATTGGAACCAAGGGCAGAATAACTCCAGCTAATGAGAATGTAATTCGGCATTTCTTTGTTTCTTCAGCTCTGCCGCTTTCCAGGCTGGAGCCAGCACACTTGAATAACTGGATGAACAGGTTAGATGTGAGCACTGACTTTTTGGGAACTCAGCGACTGTGATAGGGTGGGATTTTTCTTCAGTGGTATGATTAGGCTTACTCCTCTTCGAGAAAGGTAAAGATTTCACAGGCATGACAGGAGAAGAGTCCAGGGCAAGGGGCACAGAAAGGGCAGAGCTCTGAGTGATATGAGCTGTGGATAAATGCAACCACTTCAACTTTTTGAGTTTAAAGAACAAGAAGTTAAAACAACACAAAAGGTTGGTAGTTATCGGTGGGATGTGATTAGCCAACGTGTAATATTTATTTCATCTCAGTGCAGATGCTAGGATAGTGCAGGCATAATCCTAAAGAAAACTCATGTGTTACTGAAATGTATTTTTTTCACATGTGGACACCAAACAAGTAAAAGCTAAAATCATAGGAATATTTCATGCATGGATGATCATTGCCTCAAGAAGGACAAACACTAGGCATGCTTTTTCCAGAAAGCCAGAAACCACAGGTCAGTAGGTATATTTGGCAGTCAGTGGACTTTGTTCTCACACAATTGATTTGTCTGTTTGAAAAGCGTCTCTGTGTGCTTATATACTGATAACTTACTTATATACTGATAATAAAAGGTATAGCAAAACAGCCCAGAAGAATTACTGACAAAGTCAAGCAGCAAAAGTTAAAACCAAGTTTTTCTATTCTTGTTTCTTTTGTCTTTATAAATTTCCCCTCTTTATCCTGTGTACTTACATCTCTGTATCCTTCTCCAATATTCCCAGAAATGTCACCTGCTATGTCTCTGCAGCCAGCAGGACAGTATCTGCTGTAGTGAGAGAGGAAAGGCTTGTTTATGACATGAACTGTAGTGATAATACAAACAAACTCCTGTAAAAGAAATGCTCTCAAACCAATAAATATTTTAGCTGTAATTTCTGGCTGATGCTCTGTGAGTCTAGGAGCTAAATAAATGGACCCTTGAGTTCATAGGTGGACTGAACACAGTAGCACACAAAGAACTAGAAAAGCAGTTTTTCAAGGGCATTTATTTCTGTTTAATTCTCTTGTTCTAGAAATGCTACCACACAGGTTTTCAGAGTAAGATAAGAAGCCTATATGCACATCCAGACAGCAGCCAGAAGAGCATGATTTATTACCATTTCAAACCTATCACAAAGTTCAAGGAACCGAGAAATTATAGCTTGTCCTCAGATAATCTTAGATCAGCTGGGATGTGATCTGCTCCCAGAGGAAGCACTGGAATGTGAGGATACTTTGAATTTCAAAGTGGAACCTCTTCTTACATATACCATGTATATGTATGCTCTTAATGAGAATTGCTGAGAGCTCTGCAACTCCCTTCCGTCATTTTTCTGGGCCACAGACTTCCATCCTACACTACTGCTTCTCACAACCAGGCGTTAGACCATTACAGCATTGAAACTCAAAAAAATTCACCTCTCCAGAAAAACAAGACTGTTTAACATTTTGTAGCAATTGAACCAGTTGACAGATACAGCAGAGCAAACCAGAATGCAGAGCTGCAAACCCTCTTTACCTGAATTCAGCCTTTGTGTAGTGGTTTGCTCGTTCCAAACAGGTGATTAGATCTGTGAAAAGTTTGCAAATGTCAATTCCCATTGTAGGATGTAAAAATACAGACAAATATTTGGCAGAACATGAAATTACATTTAAGGACCTCTCTGTATGATACTTAAGCAATTTTACTGGACTGGAAGCAACAGCTATGGTTTTCTCTCATTCTTTCCAACTCCCTCTTCTACTCTTCTTATGCTTTACACCTTAAAAGCTGAACAGACCTCCAAACCATTAAATGTGGGAATGAAAACCTTAATCTCTCCTACCCCTCCATTCTCTCACAGTGTGGTGGATGCTGGAGCTCAAAACACAGCAGAGCTTCAAGGAGAAGGCGCTGTTTTCCCCTCCATTGGGCCTGTATTCCAAATGGTCTAGGTAGGATTTCAGCAGCTATTATATCTGGTTAACGTTACAACTGTTTCTTGCACATATACTATTAAAAATACCATGGCTCATGCTAATCTGGAAATATTTAGGAACAAACATTTAGGCTAAAGCTCTATGTGTGTAGAGATGATAATTAAATAGGGGGGATTATGCCACTAATCTTCTACTACTTTTGGATTTCACCTTACCTGGATGATCACTGCTGGCATAGGACAACAGAAAGCCTCGTCCTGACACATGGGATCCACTCTCAAAGTGAATAGTTGCCTCATTGCTATCTAGAATGATTTCTTTGGGGACAGGCATCACGTTACCACAGTACGGCCCTACAGACAGAACAAAGATGATTTCAAAAATTTAGATGACATAATTAGGCTGGAATATTCTCATGATTAGCAAAGAATTTCATAACACACTCATTATCTTTCAGTACCAATCCAAATGTTGACAAAAGGGTTTTGGCTTCAGTCCTTTATGTGTATGAGCTCTAAAGTTACCCTGACAAGGAGTGGCCAGGATCCAATTGTCTCTCCATGTGTCTCGTCATGGCAGCAATTTCAGCTTCCACGTTTCTCATTGCATAAGCCTTAAGAGAAAGATTAATGCCCTTTGACCTTTGAAGTATAGCATGCTTACAACCAGCAGTAACTCATTAGAGAAAATGTCACTACATTCAAAAGCAATCCAAGGGATCTAGGCAGGGTTCCCGAGATAAACCCTCCAAACACACACAGCTCATGCCATTGTGGCACAGCAGCCAGTCGGGAAGGATTAAGATCAGAAACAGAACACCTGGTTTTCAAGGACCTGACCTGCATGCCACAAGCCAAATTGTACAACAAGGCAGTAGCGCTTCCCTTAGAACGTTTCTTAACCTTTTTCCATTTAAAAACACCATTAGACCATAGAAGAGTACAGTTCAAGTCTCTAGAGTTTTTAACAAAAAAAGAGGGAGAGAAAGGGGAAGATGAAGGGAGTGGGACAGGGAGACAACAGCCTTGTGCTTACAGTGATTTAGATAAGAGTTTTATAGCTGCCAACTGCAGTATCTTGGAAAAGTCTTTGGGACACGCCTTTCTTGTGACAGCAGGCGCGCCCAGGACTCCTAGTAATTACATTTGCTTCCTCAGAAAGTCAGTTCCCAAGGGGAGTGTTCCTTTGAGACTGCCACAGTCTTTGCGCTTGCCTTCTGTCACCGTACCTGGGTGCAAACTTGTCCCTAGCTGCCCTCAGGCACAGATAATACAGAAAATTCAAAGCAGTTTGGATATACTTGTTCAAATTTATGAGCCTGTTTGCAAAGAAGAGGTTTTTGTAAGATGGCAAACAGACTTTTTTCCCCAGAGGAAAAAAAAACCAAATAACCCTTTACAAGCCCTCAGCCCATCTGTTCTGTTGAGGTGAATGACAGCTTTTGTGTCCTAAAGCAAGTCTTTGGGATGAAAAATGATCACTTTGATTTTTCCTAGACAACCTCATCTCGGTGGTGGTGGCTACTTTAGGGCAACTTGGAACTGACTTCTGAGACACAAGAAATTACATTCACATCATGACACAGATTTGATGAGTGATACCCATCGTAACAGGCTCCTAAAAGCTTCTTCATTTTGCTTGATACTCTGGGTTAGGGAAGGGGCTCTTTTCCAAATACTTAATTTGCCTTGTAACAGCTAAAAGGTCAGCCTATAGAGTAGCCCAATTGGAGGCAATGACAGCCAGCTGTCAGCAGAATGGGACAAACAAAAGGAAGAACTCTTGTCCTTTTGGCTCATAAAAATCATATGGTGAAGCCAGGCAGGCAGAGAAACAAGCGACGAGTGTGACATTTCCCTGGAGTACTCATGTGTTGAAAAATGACTCACGACTTAGTCAGAGAAAACAATGTCTATAAAAAGGGTTAAACAAATTGCTTAGGAAATGAACTTATCAAAAAGACAGCATCTGACACTGTGTCATACCAGACAACTGCACGAGTGATTTATTTGAGAAGGTCTTTTGTGTCAGGTTGCAGTGGGAGAAATAAAGTGCTAACTTAGATTTTTTTTTGAGAGAGAGAGAGAAAGAGGGGGAAAAGACAGGGAGCATTGCACATCTTCAAAACAAAACACCTGAGAAAGCTTTAGTCCTTTTCTTCTCTCAAGGATTGTCTCTACACATTTTCTCACAAGTGTTCTTTGGCTTTCTCCCTCGCAGCGATTGGCAGTGACCTATCTACTCTGGAGGTATAATTTAGATGGCTGATTCACTCAACCACACATCAGCTGGATCAGGGATGAGTGACTCCTCCAGTAGCAAGTCCACATACGTTCCAGATAATTATACAAACAAATCATACTTCATGGGCAAAACCAATAAAATAAAATAAAATACAAAATAATCTAGACACATAGAGCTGTATAATCCAAATTAAAGCAGGAAATTCAGAAGCAATCAGCTTAAGAAACCAACATTCAATATCTCAAGACAAGTTTCTGCTATTAAGTAATAAATCCAAAAAGGTTACCAGGCTATGGTTATTTTCTGCCGAGAGCAGTTCTGGCGTACGAAGAGATTCCCATGGGTAGCTCAAAATAAAGGGAGCCTAGGATTAATTCCTTAAAGGATATAGAAGCAAGAAAGAGTATATACTCAAGGAAGGAATATTTTCCAAAAGTTTATAAGTTTTCTGCAAAGATTTGAAAGAAAAAAATAAGGTGTGTTGGGGGGTGGAATTCATTAATACTACAAAACATTCGCTTTTGTTGCCAACTGAGGAAGCCTTGCAAAACACTTCAATGTATCTCTTCTCAATAATTCAGGTAAGACCATATCAGCACTACACTGTCAGGTCCTCAGACTTGCCTGGGATCTAGCAGAGTTTATTTCCATGTTATCAAATAGAGAAATAAGTGCTGAGAGGTAGGGTTCAGGAAAAAGTGTAAGCACTATCTCACCCCTATATTGCTGTTCTTAGGGAAACTGATCAGACACCAGTTTGACTCAGAGGTTCTTTACTCCCTGAAAGAATTAGAAACATGTACAGTCTGGTTTTTAGGAAAAGGTGTCAATCCACCCTTTTTGGTGCTTACTGTGTTTAAAATGCCAAGTGTCAGTGACCCTCTGATTTGATTTACCTAATAATGTTGGGTTTCGTTAAGCAGCACCTCTCTCCATTTTGCCAAGTCATTGCAGAGTGGCCTTCTTAACTTCAAATTACAATTTCTCCCCTAATCAATTTATTTTACATTGATGGTCTTCCAGGAAACTCACTACAGGGACAACTAGTAATGCTTAGAAAATAAAACTGATTCAGGGTCAAGACAATTCTTTGGGTTCAGTTTTGACAGATGAGAAAATTTTATGTTTTCATCTGTTTTTAAATTTTCTTTAGAAAAATCTTTGGCTTTATGTACTCCTTCCCCTGCACTTCCACACATCAGTCCTCTATTTCCTTTCATGTTGTAAATCCAGAGACAGGACAGTCTCCCAAGGTTTCTGCATTTTGGCTTGCGGGGTGCCTGATTGGATGCCCTTGCTACAGACACAGTAGTGCCTGGTAAGTTTGCTCTCCATTGACCCAGTATTACCTCAAATACATATATTGTGAGAGTTTATAGACATAGAAGACTAAACCCAGTTAGCATCTGTGCACGTTAGACTTAATCTGAAAACTGTATTTAAACTTCTCAGTATTTTCCATTTGCAATTGAGGTGACAAAAATACTTTCATTGTTTGCTTTTAAAACTCATTCATATGTGCTCCCCATCTTGTCTGTCCATTCCACATGGGATTTATTGATTTCCCTGGGCTCTCTATATGAATAGTGTACAACCAGAGTGAAGATGAGGGATGATGGAGAAAGCCCCCATATGAGAACAAGAAACTTGCTTATAAGGCTGTTAATTTTTACTGCAGCATTTGGACTTGACTCTGGATAAATATTTAATTCCTAAACCTGGGACTTAGCCAGAAGTTTTTTAAGATCCCTTTTGAGAACTGCCAGATCACGTTATCAGTTTTTCATCTTCTAATGTTAGTTGTGAGGTGGGTTGTTTTGCATATTCGGCTTGAAAAACGAGTCATGAATGCTGATGTCTCTCAGCTTCCTGTTAAAGCGACTTGGCTGGAGCTCTGCTGGGGTAAGTAGTCAGGATTCTTTGGTTTGTTTATAAGAACAAAGGAAAGAGTTTGATTTAATAAACAGATGTGTTACATGTGATGAAACTGAGTAGGTGCTCTCCATAATTCAACATCACTATATCTAGATGCCAGGGCCTTTTCTTCTTTCCCTGTCTCAAGAAGTTGACCCAACTGTGGTTCTGTCTGTTCACTCCAAATTCCTTTTATATACATATATATATAATACTGCAGGAGAGATATTAGGCATCTAAGGATTTCAAGTATACTAAATGTAATATTCTCCATAATTAAACTAACTTTTAATGCCTTTCATCCAGAACATTTTATCTGTTGGTATGGTTTAGGTGGCTTAAATAAAACACTTTTATTTTGGAATCACTGTCTCCAAGCAGTATTAACATCCTGCAAGATAAAGATACACAGTAAATTGTCTCATGGATATCCTTTGGCTGGCCCCTCTGGAGACTAAAGAGACTATTTTACGTGTTGTTTATTTTTAAACGTTAGCAATGGCCTACTGCTTTTGTCTTTTCATAATAGTGTTGCTTTGCAAATCTGATGATCTTTACAGCATTGTCTGGTTTTATGAGGTCTAGTTTACTTCTACTGTCAACCAGGCTCTGGCACAGCTCCTGAGCTTTCTTTGTTGAATTACGTTCCATTATTTTTTCTACTTCCCTTAAGAAGTACTGTGCCCAGAGGACAGTTTTCTTTCACACCAGCTGGCAGTGCCTACATGCTGTTTGTTTCTCTAGTTCTTGATACTTTCTGCCTATTCTATAAGGCTTTTTCTTCCTTTCAGAAGCAACTATTTCCCTCTTCAGTTATTGAATGGCCAGTTCACTATGCCCATTCTGCTTTCAAATTCCTCAACTTTATTTGAAATCTGCAGCTTGACATTTGCAGAGATCTTGAAGAAACTTGGTTCGGATATTAAATCATGATGGCTTCTGTTGAACAGAGAATCTTCTCCCTTTTTTCAGTCTTTACTTGCAGAGTAAGCCATGGTTGGCAGGCAAGGTACAGCAACAATCCATGGATGTGCTTCTAAAGGATTATCATGTTTTAATGCATTTGTTTGGGGAAAACAATGTTTTAAATTGTATCCTTTTCTCAAATAAATCAATCTGGAATTACCTCAGTATCTGGGGAAAGACAGGGGTATGATGAACACAGATTATACTTGTTTCACTTCAGAGCTAAAACCTCATCCAGAGTGCAAGCCTTTCACAAACAGCTCACAAAACCAGCAAGGGTCTGTTGTATGAAAACACCTGCACTCTCAAAATTCATCTCCATCCCACATTCACACGGGTACTTTGATAAGCAGTAACTATTCCTCTCCCCCTTACCAAGAGAAGTCCTCTTTGCTCCAACCCTGACATGCACATGTGCAGTGGGAACCAGCAGGACCCTGCAAGGACATGCCAGGAGACAAAAGGTGCTGCTCCTTCCTTGCAGGGTGCGGGGAAGGTGGTGTTTAATTCTCGGCAGATGTGAGATGACAGAGTAGTCAGGATGAGACAGCCTGGGTATTCAGCACTTAACTCTGCGCAACACAGTCTGACCTCAGGCTGAGTGGTAAGCACTTCTTGTTTCAGGAAAAACAAATATAACTTTCAGTTAACATTTCCAAAAGGTTGCAAAAGACTAAAATAAAGAAAAAGGCATCTGAGTTAGGCTGGGGAAGTAATCACAGTTTTAAAATGGAGCGTCTGGGTCACCTGCACAGGCTGTAGGTCTGCCTGCTTGACCTCAGGTGAGATCCCCGCTTTTAACACTGTTGTGGTTTTAGCCAAATCCAAAGACAGAAGCACAGCAACAACTAGGAATCATGAGTGAAGAACTGTAGTTTAACAAAAACCAGAGAATACACTGTATGCAGCTAACAGGAAAAAGGTCAACTTGATAAAACAAAACGCTGACATTCTTTGTTACATCAATCCTTCCAAAGCTGAAAATTCAGGATACTGCAACCACTCAGGCGAAACCCAACTGTTAAAAGCGTTTTGACTGTTAAGAAACTGCTCAACTTGATCTTCAGCAAGAACTTGTCTGGGCATTTCTCTGGGTTTCCTGAAATACCAGAAACAATACAGTAATAACAAGTTTCCTTTGAGGGATGAAAAAGAAACCTGGACACACCCTTTATTCAAACAACATGTTTATTTCAATACATAATAAGGAGTGACTGGTTTGATGAATCCCCTCAAGTAATAATGACAGGTAGGAGGCATGTGAAGGTACTCTGTACCTTTAGTGATGGGGTGTGGGGAGAAGAAAGCATTTTCAGTAAATTCTCTATTTCACATTAGTTACTAGCTGTAAATTATGCAAGAACAAGTCAACTGCACTAACTCTCCAAATTATTACTAGTCACTCAGCAGCTCTGACATCCACCCCAGAGGAACACATCAACCTCCTACTGACTGCAAGTGAATGAGGAAGTAAGTAGGCACTTATCTCTTCTTTCGTCTTTCTCTCCAGTCAAGACTGATGATCATCTCACAAAATTAAGGGAAAAAATACTAAGCCATTAGATGGGGAAAGAGACAGAAAAAAGCAAGAAAAAAGGGTCAAAAGAGGTACAGAAATCTGATAGAGACATGAAAAGAAGCAGACTAAAAGCAGTTCCTGTTGAACTTTTAAAACATGATCCATCTTCATAAGCAGTGCAAATTTTGTTCTTGAGAACTACAGGGCTGACATAGTTAATCTTGTTTTCACATATCCCTTTAACTAATTAAAAAATCAGAAGCTCTACTTCAGAGCTCAGTATTTTTAATATGCTCAGATAATGCAATTAACTTGAGAAGAAAAACATTTCAGTAAAGGCTGCACCTTGTCTACACTGTGAGATTATGTTCATATTAATTTTCTGTGGAACAAAAACGACCATATTTTAATCCAGTGAAAAGCTGTGCCTTTGAAACAGAATGCGATCACCTATTTATTTCTCCTAGAGACAACACGTGCAAAGCTGTGCTAATATTAAAATGTTTGTCAGACAAAGGTGACTCAGTTTCACCAAAACGGGTGTTAGACTCCCTTTGCTGACTGATGATTAATATTTTCACGTCTATGTCTGGATACAGAGCTAACAGCTTGAAAGAAAAGGCTCGCTACAGGTTCCTTCCTCCAGTGAACACTAAAGAAAATAATTTGCAGAGTAATAACTCAGAGATACAGTGTTCAGATGCTGTATGACTCCAGTTTTAGAGCTTCATTAAGATTATTTAATTATCATCTTTTAATTGCAATATTGGAGAAATCTAAATTCAATAGCTGTTTTCACAGGTCCATCAAAGCTGAGGAGTACCAAAGGTGAGAAGAATTGTAGTGTCACATTTGTGTCTTAGTTGAGACTCAGAAAGGTTTCCGTAGATCAGCATACACAATACTACGTGCTTTTCTAGGAATGAATCATACTCTTCTCCGTCTACAGAATTCAAGGAATGTCCTGAACTTAAATAAAATTTGCATGTAAGTAGTCACCAACTAACAAAAATAACATAAATCAATTAATCCGTTCATTTGTATTTAACAGCTTCCCTTTACTGCATGGAACATAAATACCCCACAGACAAATTGAGTTACCCCTTGCTGTATTGCAAGAATCCCTGCAGATGGTTATAATGATGAATGAATCACAGTTAAAAGTAAAGGCTGGAAGAAATCTGAAAGGAAAACAAAACTCTATCGTCTGGAGTCTTCTTCAGACTAATTTTATATTTGTACGCATAATCTAGTATTTTGCCTCTGACCAATTTTCTAAGCTTCAGATGTAGTCCTCAACAGATGTTTGTACTCATACTGACATTCATGCTGTTGTCTTCTGTAGAGCTGAAGAGATCAGCATGATATTTAAAACATATTTCCCTTTGGACCTTATTGTCTTGTAATTGCAAACCTCCTAAATAAAAGCAAAGGCTGCTCAGCCTAATTTGAAACATGAGCAGTATTCACACTGCCAGCTTTCATACTTTGCTTTTTAGGTTTCCCTTGTTAAATCCAGGTCAAATACAGAAAACACACAAAGATTAGTTTTTAATTGCTCAGGTGTTTTCAGTGCTTGCAAAATATTTTCAACTCTCCATCATCCCATGAGAAGAATTTTGATGGCTAAGGTCAGTACCTCCTTGGCCAGAGGGAAGATGTCGACCTGCCTGTAGATGCTCATGAAGAGGGAAGGGTTGCAAAGAGGAGATCTGCGTTCAGAAACAGCTGTCTAAAAGGACACTTAGCAGACTGAAGAGATGTAGCAGTGCTTATTCACAGGGTTTCTTTTGCTTGCATAAATGCATATTGAAACACAAAGCTCCAGCAAGACCGTTGAAAAAAATGACTTAGAGATCTAATCTCATCTAAGAATTCATATGTCTTTTAAAACATAAGCAGCATCATGAATTTATGCCTACAGAACTATTTCCACATCCATTCTCCATGGATTTGCCTGAATGTAGAATAGAGACTCTGTAGGTATGCTGGTAGGAAAGTCTACAGTGAGCTGCAGACCACAAAAAATCATTACAGATGGTATGTCTGCCTAAACTATTAAACTGGTTTAATCAGATATGACCAAAATCTGCTAATTGTGCAGTTCATTACTGAGAACGCAAATTATAGTCCACATGCATCAGACATTACCAACCAGATCTGAAAATGGGTGTGGGAATACCCTAAAAAAATTAATTATGTGGACTTGATTGCATAATACACAGCTATTCTGTGCTTATAGGCTGAATAACTGCAGGATAATCGATGTGAAGATGCTTTCAGGCTGATCTGTGAGGAGCCAGAATTTCAATCAACATCCAAGCTTCATTTTTCACTTCAAAACCAGTATATTGATTTATCCCTATTTCTGAGAAGATTCTTAGATGAGAAATGTCAAGACAGTATCGATAAAAATTATACAAAGATACATTAATGCATTATTAACCACCTATTTCTTACTGCCAAGTACAGACAGACTGCTTCAGGTGAACACAACTCATTACTTAGTTATGAAACAGATCACAGAATCATAGAATGGCTTTGGTTGTAAGGGATCTTAAAGAGCATCTAATTCCAACCCCCCCTGACATGGGCAGGGACCTTCCATTAGATTAGGTTGGTCAAGTCCCCATCCAACCTGGCCTTGAACATTTCCAGGGATGGTACACCCACAACTTCTCTGGGCAACGTCTTCCAGTGCCTCACCACTTTCAAAGTGAAGAAATAAATAAATAAAATTAAAAAAATACCACCACACATGAACATGAAGTTCCTTATGCCTCAAATCAAGCTCTGTGCAGGCTTAGATATCAGCATGTCACTGCCCACTCTTAGTGAAGCTTGTTTCAAAATGTAATACCTCCCCCACGAGAACAATAATTACCTTTACCTCCCTTTGTGAGCAAGCCTTTAATACCTCACTTGATCTTCTCTTACCAGATGAGTGATAAGCCTATCATGCTGATAAATGAAAGGCAATCAACCCTCCTTACTACTAAGATATCCTATGAGATCTCATCTTTGGAGAACCACATACTTTTCTGAGCCAAGTGGTGAGGTGGAAAACCTGCAGAGGCTCTGTGCAGCTCATCTTCACCACATTTTTCCCTTGAATCCATTCTGCTTGTTAAGTCCAGTACAGCACATTTAGCCTCAGCTGACTGAAGGGCTACAAAGCCCACTCCCAGGAGGCAAAATTTTATGAACTGTCAATTCAGGAGTTTATTCCTACATTGTAGAACTCCTTGCAGCTTTGAATTTAAATTGGACTTCTGAAAAAGGGCACACGACTTGAAAATCAGTTTGACTCTTCTAGAAAGCACAGATCACAAGTTTCAGTGACAACTGGTTCAGAAAACCATTTTGAGGAAGGCCTCAGGTTCTAATCCTGTTGCTGTTATGACTGTTTTAAGTGCACAGCTATAGCAGATTATTTACTTATCTTGCTGTGCAAATCTCTTATAAGAGTGCAGTCTGGCTGAATGCATTTAGTATCTGCAAGTATTAAAGCCTGTACATTAGTAAGGTGGCTAACAGCTAGCAATAGTGAAGGTTATCTCCTCTCTGAGCCATGGACTGCCTAGGAATAGAGACACACAGGATCATCAACTCCAGTTTCTCATCTTTGTCTAGCTTGTGAGGAATCTTTCCCTACACAAGAAGGGAACAGGGCTGATATAGATGTATAGACTTGCTGTACCAAAACGGTGATGGTCCAGCTCTGCAGGCCTGAAGGCAGAGCCCTCAGGAAGGCTGTGCCAGGGCCCCTCTGCAGCACAGCACAGTGGCAGAACTACACACAGTGGGACAATGGCTTCCCACACAGAGAGCGACGCACTTGAATACAGAAAGGAGGAGGAGAGGACTGACATTTCTTGCATTTTGCTAAGCTGCCTTTTACTCACACTTTTACCAGTTCATGCATCAACCATGGCCTTGTCTCTTACATACCATGTGATGTTGAAGAGCTCTCAATGGTAAGGTAGCTGGACTCGCACTTCTGTGATTCGATATCCAGGTCTCCAATTTTCAAGATCAGGCGTTTTCCTGGAGGCACTTGGATTTTCTTTTCACAAAGAGTGTAGTTTGGGTATGTCCCAGGATAGTTTTTGGATGCCAGCGTCCCACTGTCTTGATACATGACTGTGTGCCCACATCCATCCCCTGCAGTAGGAGAACAAAAAGGAAGAGAAACAAAATGTATTCCTCAATAAAAAACATGTAAGAAAATACTGGCTACCTAATCATGTCTGATGCACTTTTCCCTTTCAAGTAAGTATTTTGTAATTCTCCACCTCAGTTCTGCTATTGTTGGAACACAGGTAACTGAAATAAATAGTCATGTTTCTACTGCAAAGCAGTAGAAAGGAAGGTTGGAAACACTCATGAGCTAGGGTGTATTTGACAGTAATGTACAGACAGTACAGTGTCTCTCTGGCTTTCTGCTTTACAGCCAAGCCTACTGACTCCCTGATGATGCAATTCCACATGTAAAAAGCAGGATCCTTCCTTAAATAATTTTCTCCCAATTATCAGTCAGCATTTTATTTCCATAGCAGTAGCCATCACAGAGAGGGTAACAGAGTCACACATGAAAACACAGACATGATTTTACTGTCAGAGACCTGACACATCTTATTTTCCTGTTGTTTTTCTTGTGCCCCTTGCACAATACAAACAGCACAGGGGACAAGGTGAAGACACAAGAGGGACTTCCAAAGTGGGGTGTGCACTGTTAATGGTACACAGGCCACTTTGCAGCAGCAAGCCCAGAAATGCACATGCTGCTGCCTCCTAGCTCAAGAGCTGAGGGCAGGTGTCCTCAGTGTGTGTCTCCATGGCACTGTATAGGAGCCAGCTCGGCTTTGGAACCTTTCCTTGGTGGAGAGGCATCTGAGGAACAGCTGCAGCAGATCAGAGGACAACAGGAAAAGGCACATGGAAATACATGGGCGGATGTGTGGACTGACATGGAAAACAGGAAGCATCCCCAGAGGGGGAAGGAAGCAGGTATCAGATAGAAGACCTTGACTACTAAAGGAAGCAATTTTTACTGAACTACTTAAAAGCATACTAGTAACTTAAATTTTCTATATTAAAGCTTAAGCCATTTTGTTCTGCTCAATCTTCCAAATAATGGAAACTTTTGTGACAGTGGACTAGTGTCATATACACATACATGTAACAAGCAGTCCTAATTTTCAGGTCAGTTAGGGCATAGGCACTTTCCATAGGGGTCTTGTATACTGTTACCCTTTATCTCAGCAAAGCTGAAGCTAATCCAAGAAGTGTTAACAAAATAAAGACTCCTGCAGAGCTGGGAATTCACAATGTTCACTTTACCTACCCAAAATTTTACTTCTGGGTATATTTTGGTTAAACTGTTTTGCTCTGTGCCATTTTAATTACTATCTGAATTTCCTTCCTAAATCATCAGTAACAAGAAATTTAAGGTTTGATAGGATTATTTAAAAATGAACAACTAGGAATGAAGTGTTGAAAAAGAAATGTGGCATACCAAGGGTTGGGGGGGAAAGTGGCGTGCTGTGCTAAGATAAGCTCCAAGCTATCAAACTTTGACTTGCTACCATATAATTACACTGCCATTTCATCCAACTCACTCAACTGCTTTTTCTCAAGCAACCACATTTATTTTGAAGCTTTGGCATTACTACTAGCTTTGTTGCCTGCTATTTATTTTTGTTGTAGGTTCATGCTGGGAATAGAGGTGAATAGGAGATATAGATCCAAAATCATATCACCATAAAACATATTTAATATGTTTTCTTCAGATCTCCTTTTCCATATGCTTTAAAAAACACCAGTTGTTCAAGTTTTTTAACCAAGCACTATTGATTTTAGGATGCTTAGGAAAATACTCAAGATGAAAGTCAAGCTGTCATCATCAGCAAATCACCTTTTAATGGAAACTTTTGGCAATAGGAATAAAAATATAAAGAACATTATGGTAAATGAGCTGTCAACTTTCTGAACAGAGAGAGGGGTCCACAGAGGTCCAGGCAGTGTAAAACCAGATCACTTCCAGCAGGACACAGGACAGCCTTGATGACTGTGTAGCCAACTGCTGTGCAGTAAAAAAAGAACTGCCCATGGCCTTTAATTTAAACTGCATGTTTCTAACTGTGAGCATTTATTTTAGCTGGGTATTGAGCTTGGTTTGCAACTTATCCTTATTAGGAAAGAAAAGGAAAAACAAAGGGAAAGTTACAGAACCACATGGGGATGAACTCCTTAAAATGGAAAGTCTAGTATTCACATAGACTTCATCTTACTGGGCTATGTTCTGGCCTGTGTCACCTTTGTACAATGCCAAGGATCTTTTGTGGTGCAAAATGCTGCTCAAAAAACTGTAAAGACCCTGTTATCATGATAAGACCTTGATGACCGTGCAGGTCACAGAGCCTTATATTTCTGCAGAAAGTGTACAGGCAAAACTGTGCCTGAGACCTCAGCCTGCCATCCTCCTCCTTCGAGGTTATACAAGGTCTTGTTCCCAGGGAAACTCCTTTTTTTTTTTTTTTTTTTTTTTTTTTTTTTTGTTAAATCTGTCTTTGAGCAAGAGCATTAACACCAGAACATCTTTTGAGCTAAGAAAGCATAAATGCTATTTTCTGACTTTTCACTGGTGGAGCATGGCCATCCAAACACTGCAGCTGGTGAGAGGAATGATCAGCATCAGCCTACACCTGTAACATCCCTTGCTGCCTCAGTTCTGCCTGCCTGCCACAAAGGAAAAGCTAATGATAGAAGCTTGTTTGCCACAAGAACCAAAGTGATGTCCAAGTAGTCAGACCAAGTCCTAGTAACTATTGTTTCTTACAAAGAAGGCTGGTTGCAGCTCTGAATTCTGAGTTTCTCAGCAAGATTTAGATTTTTCTTTGCTCTGGTACACTGAAATTTGCTGGAAAACTTACCCTAGGGAAGGAGTCAGAAGGTGTAGAGGGAAGGTAGAATAAAGCTCAGCATCTGACAATTCAAAGAGCAAATTAATGACTAAATGCTAGTAAAAACCTCACAAATATCACTATATAACGAGCTCAAAAATGGAGGCAACTTGTAAGGAATTCAAAGCATGTCCTTAATCACATTTTCAAATGTAAAATGTGAACAATATTGCCATTAGTTTTGTTCTTATTATTTTCCATGGGAAAATTTGATTTTCAGTAGAAATGTGTTGGCCAAACTTCAAATACAGGGAGTTGAAAACACAACTCCTCATCCTTATGAAAACCGTGGTTTAAACACCTGATGTCACACTCTTTTCTATAGGCACAGATCTTCTGGATGGAAATATGTTTATTTAACCAGTCAGTTTGACACAGAATTTCTTGCTGACACTAAATTGTCACTTATCATTACTTCTGAGAACTGTTTTCTATCACCCCATTTGGCAAGAAGTTGGCAGCCTTGCCTCAGACATCCACATTTCATCACTTCTCACTGGACAGAAGCAAAGCAACATATTTGAGCCCAAGGTACTCAACAACCAGAGAATCTAAACCTACTTAGATTTAATAAAATCTCTCCTCAGCACCAGGAGTTATTGAAAACACATCATACATGTTTTGTAGAGCAAGTTCCCACGGGCATTTGAATCCAGACCAAGATCATGATCTCTGAATCATGGGCGACCACCTGTAGGCCTACATGCAGGTTGTACCAAAGATCACACAGCACTGGAATTAAGGCTGTTTACCAGAAATAAAAATAATCTCTTATGGCAGACAATGGAAACGGCTCCCCAGGAATCAAGAACCACAGCTGGCACCTTCTGCCACAGCAGTGGGCACACTACTCACGCCTTGCCCTCTCTCACATGGTGCTCGACAAGAGCAGTGCATGTTTGTAAACCCAAACCTGAGACCCCACCAGAAGACACCAGCACATGTGCCTGTGGACAGGGCAAGGGGAGATACCAAGTGGCTGGCAGGTATTCCCATGCTCAGACACACGTGTGATGGATGCGTGTGGGACAAGGTGGAGAAGTATCCCTGTGTCTGGGCTGGGTCTGGCACACAGGGAGGAGGGCCCCCTCCAGGATCTAACCTGCCCAGGAAAGACAGAGGTGATTAAATCAATGCCCACAAACAAGCTCTGGCCCCATCCTGTGAGCTGCCTGGGACACAGCCCCTGACAGATACTGGGACTTTAGCAAAACGGTGGTGGTGCCAGAAGCAGCACAGAGACCCCTGAAAACGATGCTGGTTCCTTCAGGTACCCTACTGTCACCCAGAACCACCTGACTGGACTGACTCTGTCCTTCCATCCCTTCCTAGGCCCAGCACACAAGCTGGTGTCTCACTCCTCTGCTCCCTGGGCTTTTCCACCCCTTGGCTGCACACACATGTGGATGCATGCAGTGCCTTCATCCAACCACTCAGCGTATTCCCTTCTGAGATAGGGAAAAGGCTACAGTTTTTGAAACAAGTACTATAAAAAGTTTCAGAAACATGTTGATTCGGCCAACTACAAAACAGTTACAGAGTATGATATCAAAGCATTTTCAAAAGCATTGCTACAATATCCTGGCAGCAAACAGCTGCCTTTTTCATCCTTCTGATTCACCCTCACGAAGCAATTCCTGACACCCTTGGACTCACTCCAGTGCTAAATACGTGTTATACCTAGGTGCGATCACACACTCAGCCTGCGGCTGCCTGCCCTCTTCCGTTCCATTGGGTGAGGCCTGTGGGGCCCCAGCATTTCCCATTTGGTCTCCCTGGTTATAGAGTATTGCTACTGGATGTCCCTCGGCTTCCCACTCTTTCCACTGGGATGAAGTCCCCCAAAGCACCCTTATTGCCCTCCCCGCCTCCTCTCTCCCAGTTTGACGTCCCTTTGAAGGCCACCTTCATGGGGGCTCTTGGGACGAGGCAAGCTCCCCCTACTCCACACGCAGGACAGAAAGCAGAGCTGCTGGATGCTTGTGGCCTGTCCTTCCTTTCCATTCCTTCTTCTTTTGTGAGGAGAGAGCAGAAAACTGAGTTTGAATACCTAATTCTGAAATCCACCCAAAAAATCAGCATTTTCTGAAGAGCCACTGCAGCAAATGGGCACAGTCAAAATGAACAAAATACCACTGAGTCAAGCCTATGGCTCTGAGAGCTCTGATGAGAAGCCCCACAAGAAGAAAAGAGATTTGTCTCATCTTCCACATTGCTTTCACTGAAGTAATAACTCCAGCTTATTAAAAGCTACAATAATAACTGAGTCAAGGAGTTTTGCATCTGTGTTTGAAATAAGATTTGAGTTATGCATAAGAAAAGATATGTATCTAAAAAAGAAATCAACTCCTTCCAGTCAAACCTGTGCCCTCTCTGCTCATATGGGATAGGAGAAAAGACAGAGAAAACCCAAGTTTTCTTGCCAGGTGCTATCCAAATCCACTGATGTGGTCTGAAAACACTTTAGGTTTTCATACAGCTCCTTTAACCTTCATCACTAACAGAATCATGCATGCTGCAAACACAACTGGGGGGGGAGGGAGGTTCATGCCTTCACTGCTTTCTGAGGTGATGGAGTAAAATGCAGAGTTAAGTGCTTCATCTGTAACCTCTCTGCTGCCAAACCTGGGTCAAGAGCATCAGCTCTTTACTGTGCCATTATAACAGAAGAGACACCTCCCTGCAACTGGAACCTAAACCCATCACTTCCACAGAGAATGTCAGATGTCAGAACTTTGTGCTTTTCCTGCCAGTGAGCTCAAACAAAGGGCAGTAGAACAGACCTGAGGCATTGCTGGGCAGGTGAGAACCCCCAGTCCTCCTCCCCCCCAGCAGTGGTGGAGCCCAGAGCCACACGGGGGAGGCAGAGGGGGGGAAATAACCATGCATTTGGGGATTTCACAAGCCACTGGATTCAGGGCAGAGGCCATTTACACCAGCCAAGTAACTGGCTGAGCCCCGCTTCAAAAGTGTACAAATCCACAGCAGGATTTTTTCAGAAGTCCAGCTGTATGTCCTTCACAATATTTTGTGGCTACAGAAAAAAAACTATTTTCAAATAATGAAAGAAACCATTAAAAATTAAGGCAAGTCTATAATCATCTGAAAAATAAAGCAGTAATTGTCATCTTCCATGGCCTTTAAATTAGTATTAATATCTTTTTAAGGGAAGAAGTCCCCCACTTCACAGTATGCTCTATTGCAAAAGGAAAAACAAATAGTACATAAACATTTTGAGTTGTATTTTAATTTAAATCCATTAAGAAGTCAGGAAACATTTTATCCTCTGGGCTGCAGCAGTTCCTGAGGACACTTATTTTGCTGCCCAAGCTAACCAAGTGGTGTCTGGCAGGAGGTCCAAGAGCAGGAAGGGAAGGTAGAGCAGCAGAAGAAACAAAGGAACACTGTGGAGTGCTGATTTTGTTGCCCAAATTATTTACTTACCAACTTCAAAGGAATGCAAAAACAGAAGAAGGTCAAAAAAATCACAGCATGTTTTTCCCTCCTCTTCACAGACATTATTTACTGTAATGTCCCTCTTAAAGTAGAAATGAGAAAGAAGCAAATGATCTCCAATTGGTTCTGCAGTGGTTCCATAAACCACAAATTCCCACCACATGCGCAGCTGCAATCACCCCTGCAGCCATTCAGGCTGTGGCTGGGAACTGGCTTTCCTCAGGGTGTCCCCTGCAGCCAGCCTCAGGAGATGCTCTGCCTCAAACATATGAAAAGTTATTTTGGTAACTGGTTGGATTGCCATCACCAAGTATAGAAAAAAAACCCTGACAATCCTTCTGAATGTCTTATCTAGCAACGTAACTTACATCCATACTACCATTTCTCAAAGTTAGAGGTTTTTAGCCATTGCAGCACAACCATCTGGGAGTAGCCAGGGAAATCTTTCCAGCTGTGCTGACCTACATGGCAGTGACTTTGCAGGATTTCTACAACTGACCTGAGCAGCCTTTACTACCCCAGAAGCCTCTCTCACCTTTGCAGAAGTTCACAAAGACAAAAACCTAGCAAGATCTGAGATTTTATTTATTTAGCTGCTAAAAGGTCAAGAGAAAGCAGAAATTTCCTTATAAGCAACTTCTTCTATCAACAGGAAAGCATGTCCACTAAGAGAGAACTTTACACTCAGCATGCAGGTTTGAAACCTGAACAAGTAGTAAAGTCTTACTTACACTAAGACAAATGTGAACCACTATCTAGTTCCATTGCAATCTGTAAAAGACAGACAGTACCAGAGTACATGTCAAAAATAAGTATGTTTTAGTCACTGCTTCCAGGACTTAGGCAGTATACCCAAATGTAGCCTGCCAGAGAAGCGAGCTTCAGTACTGGAATTTGCTTTTCAGCACTCTAAATACAGCACTCTTGAGCTTGTGGGTGTGAGAAAACTTCTATGCCTTTTTAACTGCTGAAACAAAAGAGATTTGTAATTTCTTTATTTACTGCATAGCTGCATTTAAATATTTTTCAATGCTTTCCTTTCATGAAGGTGGCATGCTGCTGTGATTGACCACCTCAACATCTTAATGTTGTGCGAGTTTGGACAGAGATGAGAATGGAGCTACACATGTATGGAAATTCCAGAGGAATCTTAAACATAAAGTCCCATTTTTGCAAAAGGGAAACTGATTTTTTGTTTTCTAAATAAATAAATTATTACTGTGAGATATTATGTCCATATTATGGACCTCAAGTATGGAGAAGGCACCAAGTCCATTCCCAAGCACTTCTTGTAACTGCATGGTCAGAAGGAACCATGAAGGACTATAAATAAATGGGAAGATAGTCACATTTGGGACCCTGGTGATGGTTCAGGGCTATGCAGGCTATGAGGAGCAAATATCCCACAGACAGCAGTTTCTTCCCTGCCCCTCTGCCTACAGCATCCCAGAAACATGTCAAAACACAGGGCTGGAGCAGAAGAGTTCCCTCCCACCCTGTGCTGGGCTGTCCCTGGGTTGAGCAGACATTTTGCCATTAGGGCATCTCCTCCAGTTCTGCTGATTTGAGGCAAACATGAAGTTGGATTTTTATTAAGGACTTTTCAGGCAAAGTAGGAAATGCTAATCTTAACTAAGAGTCATATCATATATATGCAAATTGTTTGCTCTACTTTCTCCATCTGTTTTCTTCCCAGGTTTTTCTCTTCGCTATGCTTTACTGGAGATTAACTTACAGTATATTGCACCAAATTTGGACTGTGTGGGAAACATATGCTGCAAGCTCAAGGCCAGACTCGAATATTGGGTTGCACAGGAATAGGAATATTCACAGCAGTGCTAAGGGCTGACAAACCCACAGGGACAGGAAATTCGGAGACACCAGGGTAAGGAGAGGCTGAAGCAGAACTGTTCCAGTTACAGTAGCAGGTGGGAAGGCAAGATTTCAAAACAGTTTTAATTTGGGCAAGAGGAAATGGTTGAACATGATAGAATGAAACCACACACTCCCCTTATTTCAATATGCAATTACCTTGTTAGTGTGATACAAGTCAAGCAAGATAGACAGTTATCAATGATGGAGGATGGTCTTTTTTTCTAGAAATCAAACTTGTCCTGACTTGAAAAATCATGTATCCACCTTTTATGTCTGTACGCCTAGATGGAATATGTAATTTATTAATAAGAAAGGACAAGAGAAAGGATGCTACTTTTCTCAAAGTGAATTATACAAGCACCCCATTATCCCCAAGGTGTAAATCAACAAATATCTCATGAGAAAACGAATTTGTGATGGAAACAATAATTGTCATTTATCAGCACAACAAATCTTTTAATGTCTTTTGACTCAGTAAACTCAGTGTCTAAGAAACTATTTCCTCCATGGTTATTGCAAACTAACAACAAATGGTTTCCTGCATCTCCAGTAGAAATGGAAGCAAAATTTAACTGAACTAAGATGAAGAAACAATCAAAGAACTACTCTGACCTAATGTACTGAAAGCAAGAAATGCCTTTTGTCAGTATTGTCGCACAACCAGCCTGCTTGATACTCATCCTCAAAGTACTAACCAAAAAGATAAAGAAGCTCCATAAACTTTTGTGATCTTCCCAGTTCATTGTGGTTATATATTGTTGCTGTGAAAGATGGAAAGGAAAGGAAAGGAAAGGAAAGGAAAGGAAAGGAAAGGAAAGGAAAGGAAAGGAAAGGAAAGGAAAGGAAAGGAAAGGAAAGGAAAGGAAAGGAAAGGAAAGGAAAGGAAAGGAAAGGAAAGGAAAGGAAAGGAAAGGAAAGGAAAGGAAAGGAAAGGAAAGGAAAGGACATCATTATCCAAGTACTACAGTGTTGGCTGTGGCACCGCATGTGGCACCACAGCATCATTTCTGTGGCACGTTAACGAGACTGTATAAAAGGTGCTTGCTGATGGATGTGGAAAACAGCAGAGAGGAGTGTATTTTATGCCACCCTGTGTACACCACTTCATTAATTAAACTCCATTATTCCATTTTCACCAGATTTTTTTGATTAGCAGTAGTATTAAGCAATCATATTCTCAACTTTTGAAACAGGATACAGCAGAAAGCTCTGAACAGTTTTTCACTCTACCCAAGAGTGAATCACTCAGTGTAACTGCTTGGTTTACTTTGATACAGTTTCATTTTGCTTTCCACCTACAAAACACAGCAACTAAGTTTCATCTAAAAAAACTTAGTGGATTAATTCTCAAAAACACAAGCATTAGCAAGGACCATGAGTTTAACCATGTCTCTTCTGTCTGTGCTAAAATACTACTAGATCAGTAAGTGCTGAGTCCTTGGGTTTGAAAATGCTAGCAGTTATGACCACCCAAAAAGCCTTCAGTAGCTCAGAGGCACTTGAACTTCAATTCCCCAGTAGCATGCTGACACAAAAAACATGGGATAATGCAAACCCCTGCCTTTAGGAGAAAGCTGAGACAGCAGGAAAGGCAACAGTTCGAATGTGAGCCATGGACCTCACTGCTAAAGCATCCCAGCAGAGGGAGACCCACAGGATACCTGAATTTATTTTACAAGTTAAAATATATTTTTGCATACCTGGAGGACAAAGTGTGGACTTTTTTTGTTGTTTTTATGAGTTCATTTTACAAGTGAGGCACTGCTGACTATTAAGTCAAAACAACACACCAACACAGAACTGGTGTGGCACCAGAGCAAAATACAAGAACTTTCAGGCAGAAGCCACACATCTCCCTTCTGCACAGTTAGTGCAGCTGCAACAACAAGGCTCAGGCATGTAACAAAGCCATTCTGTTCGTGTGGGTGAAGAAATCCACCTATGTTTCCAGCTTTTTGAAGTCTCTGCTGCTACTCCATGAAGAAAAGTTTTGTTTGATTTCTGACAGGACACACACAGGCCTTTGTATAGCATGAGGGATCGCATCCAGAATTCCCCATGTGTTTTTGTAATTTGAAATAAAACAAACAAACAAAATTTTTATTCAGAGGACATGAACATCTGGAAGATGACATCAACATGACTTCAACTTTAATGTCAAAGCATTAGACTGAAATCCAATATTGTTGAACAATTTGTGGTGGAAATGCCAGACACTTGAACATTATGGAATAAAATTGTGATGGATATGAGGTTTCTGCAGCAACTGAGGGAAGAAACAATGTTTTAGAGCTTAACTAGATGCCTGATGAACAATAATGTAATTACAGAAGTGTCTTGGGCTGAAATGCGTGATACTAAATATAAAAATTAACACCCTGGTAGCGTAGAAGGCCTGGAGACTGGGTTTCTAGCCTTGCCCTGCTCTGCTTTCCCCATTTATTCTCCTGTCCCTCATCATGGTGCTTGGAAACACCTTTACTGAAGCTGTTTGGAGATGGGCAAATACTGCTCAGCACAGGTGCACTTATCCTTCTCTGTGCCTATGTGCAGGAGCAGAATGGAGCTGCCACCATACAGCAATCCCGTCCCCTCAGGAGACAGGAAATAATGAATATGGTCACACTGGGACTGGAAATCTTGCTTGAAGAGGGTGAGAACACCACCACCACCAAACTTAGCCTTCATGACTTGGGAGGAAACTCCTGAGAGGCAAGTCCTGGCTCTGTCAAAAGAAGAGACAGGGAGAGAGGCAACAAAAGACCAAAATGCTTCCTCTCCTCAAAACATTCAGCTACCAGGCTTAATTATACAGGATCAACAATCCTAACCAAAACTACTGGCAGCCTCTCTCTATGTACAAGCATACAGCCAACCTCAAAAATGTGGCTTTAGCACTCACACAATTTTCACAGACAAAAATCAGTTTAATTAGATAGTTCGTAATTTATTTTGAAAGCAGAAATAAAGGTATCTGTATACTCTTAAAACTAGTCAAACCACTATCCTTTTTTATTTAAACATCACTATTAGCTTGTCCCAGTTTGAAGTTTCCCACTCCCAGCTGTAACACTAATTAAACCTTTTGGGGAAGTTGTGTGCTCATTCTTATGCATTGCTATTAATATTTTTTATTGCAGTTAGTTGGGATCCAACACCATTCCACTGAATCCACTCAGAAGGATTTTATTTTGATTTTGTCTGGCTTGTTTTATTCTTAGCAGATGGTGCAAACCCATATGTTGATGAGTACATGCCACAGGAGAGCATCTGATCCAATGCAGCCAGCCCCAAACTATAGTGATGTCTATGCTGAGGACTTCAGTGCCTGCCACCACACAGGACCACACTTCTTGGCACAGTGTGAGAGCTCAGATGGGCTTTCAAGACTATACTAGTCCTGGTACCTAAGCTACTTTTGAAAAGGTACCTTAGGCATCACTATACAGTAGCACGACCGTCCTCAAAGTTGGTATTTTTTCCCACTAATTTTTACTGTGCTATCTATGTAACTTAGGTGGACTAAAGGTGACAAAGTTTTGATAAATATAAATGAATATATTTTGCATATGCAAATCAACAAATGATTTTCATGAAATATGATTCAACAGCCATGCAGGTAACAACTTTGCCAAAGCATTTTTTCTCCCTGCATTTTCAGCGAGACTCCTGCTGGCCTCCCCGTCTTTGATTTTGTTTGAAATACATCCCCTGATAACCTAAAGAGAAGTACTTATGAAGAGCTTATAGCTATTTATAGCAAAGTCTGTGTGACTGAAAACATTGCAGTTTTCTTGTGGTGGGTACACGCATTGCTTATGAACTGCAACTGGAAAACTGTTGCCTCCCTCTTTAGCAATTCTAGTCAGCATTCCCAAGGCAAGAGAGAGGGAGCCAAGGAAGGAAACAGACATAAGGACAAAACGCAAACAAACTGAAAATTTACCAATCACTTACATTCAGAAACTGAAGCAGGGGGCGGGGGGTTTGGGTACAAGAAAGATTCATCTTGATCTGCATTTCAAACTGCTGGAAATGGGCATACAAACTGGATTAGCATGATCACACCAGTGTTCTTCAGCAAGGGTTTTGCGAAAGCCCCTGAGAGCAGGCATAATCTCTCATAATTACTGGATACACTGTTGCCACATTGAATAACAGCCTTTCCTCAAAACATATAAAAGTCTACTCCCCATCGATTCTTCCAACTGGGCATTGGGTGAAACTGTCAACAGATCCAGGAATACAGCAAGCAAAGCTCACTCCTGGATGCTGATCTGCAAATCCCACATGAACTAGTTTCATAGATGTGTTTTATTGGAAGTGAAAATAAATGAGGTACAGCAAGAGCAGTGGCTTAAATCTTGTACTTAATAGATTAAAATCCCCATTCCTCTTATGCTGTCCTACAAACAAACCACCTTCGGGTCAGTTTTGAGTCCTACTGGCCAGAAATCTGATAGAAAATGAGTCAAAACCCTGAAAGACTCAGATTCAACTCTGAGTTCTGCTGCCCACAACTACATGGTTCAAGGTCTTGCTCAACACCACCAGAATGGAAAACAGGGAATAGTGAAAGGCAAAGATAATGCATTCTGGTTTGCCTTCTTTCTGCCTTGGGTTCTAACTGCTGGAGGAGGTTTTTAGAAGAGATACCAGGATATGGGTTGGCTGTGTGATGTTGGCAGACAGGGAACAAGGTATATTTTGTAGTTGTCAGCAAAGACCTGGCAACTGAAACCCCAAGAGAAGATCAGTGCACAGCAGAATAAAAAGAGAAAAGAACGACATTTTATTATAAATCCCAAAGCTATATATTACTCATGGACAGTCATAGATGTAGCATTTGTTTCCAGGTGAGACCTACTAAGCCTATAAATATTTTTTAATTAAAATAGTTTCCCTTAACGCTCAGCTTTTCTTATTATCATTTTATGGACAATAAAAATTCCATGTTCATAGAGGCCTCAGACAACACACCCATTTAACATATTTTCAAGAACAGAAAGAGTGCTGATACCTGGACTATACACCCTCACTCAGATATGAACCATTCTCTGAAATAACCGAGCTACAGTGAAAAAAGCGGTTTTTCCCTTATTTGGAACTGAAGTAAAATAACAGAAGCTATAACAGCCGCTTCATCCCTGTTCTGTAGCACCCCTCAAGAAAAAGTTAAGAGGAAGGTAAAGGCTGCATGTTGTGCAGTCAGCTCACAAGGAGTCAGAAAAATGTAATGCTTCATTTTTTAAAATGGGTATTTTCAAATCAATATACTTAAACCAGTGCATCTTTCTTTGAACCAGCTGGTGGGAAACACCAGCGGTGACACAGAATTATCTGAAACTCGAGCCTGATTCACTCTGGCACTTCTCCTGCTCCATTACAACTTTTAAATCAAGTCAAGAAGCTTGTGTAACAGGAAGTTTGTATCCACTTATCCTTATCTCCTTTCTCCACTGGTGTGACTTTAGAACACTTAGCCCTTAATTTATAGGGTAACAGTAATAAACAAACACAGAACTTCCCCCGTGGAGAAATGAAAGACATCAACATCTTTTCTTCTTTCTAGACACTGGACAGATTATCTTGTAAATCTGAGTTTGGTCCAAAGAGAACTGGAAAAAATATACTTGTATTTCCATTCTGCTGATGTGATAGTAGAAACATTTTTAACATGAATACAACAAATGGGCTTTTACTAATTAATTTGGGAATACAGACAAGAAGGGATGTTCATACTTACTACTACTGTGTTACTGTGTTCACCAAAACCCCCCAAAATCCCCAGCAGACTTACTATTACTCGCTCCCCAAATGACTTTCTTCTCCCTGATGTCATTGAGTGAGGGACAAACATTGGTGAAAGAGAAAACAAAAAAAAACCCAAAACCCCTGAAAATACTGATAAAAAGAGGGGATTAAGGGAATGTTTTTTCTTTGATACATGTTTCCTGGAACATATCAAATTGGAATCCCAGCTGAGGACAGAACAGCAAAGCTACCATGAAGCAGGCAAGCGGCAGGACAACCCATACCAGCTTCTCCCTTTTGTGGAGATGCTTATCAGAAATCTCTGTTAATGGGAGGTTATGCGAAGAACAGGTATAATCAGCCGAAGTACTTTCTGCCAATGCATGTATACAATGCTAATGCACAGCATTGGGTTCTGGGATTTGCAGCCAAGTCAGAACATTGATACGGGACTTTTAAGTTATCTGAATACATTGTCAAGCTCATTATGATGCTTAGTTTCCAGTATTAACTATTTTATCTGTAGCTGCTAGCAAAGTCTTCTAAGACGGATGCATCAGGCCATGCAATGCAACAGCCAAGAGGTTACAACTCCGAGGTCGGAGATGCCAGCTGTACTGGTAATTTACACAGGAAGCTTAAAAACACAGGGTAAAGAGAATAGTACCCGCACCCTAATTGCAACAAACTGCACTATCACAAAAAGGCTCGTAACATTTCTTTGAGATTCCTACGAAACTTTGTCAAGGCACGAGTATGGGCATTTCACTTTCTCACCGAGGCAGTGGAAGAGCAGAGCTGCCTGAACGCAGCCGTGGGACAGGGGCTGCCGGCCCAGCCCCAGCCCTGGCCGGAGCAGACGCGGTGCTGCCGGTGACCGAGCGCCTCCCGCCGCGCCCGGGGCTCCCGCCGGGGCTGACGAGGCGCGGCCGCAGCCGGGCGCCCAGGTGGCCTCTCCCTGACTGCCGCACGCAACTTGCCGGAGATTTTTTCGCCGCTTAACTGACTTATTAATTAAAAAAAAAAAAAAAAAAAAAAAAAAGTCCTATTTAACAAAGATACAAAGATCAAGAAAGTCGTAGTATACATTTACCGTAAGGCTGGTTACCACTCTAATCTCGCAGCTACTCAGACACAGGGATAAACCCGGCGAGGATTAACCAGGTCAGCTATAAACAGTCCACAGAGCAGCTCAGGCTACGCTCGCGAGGCCGGCGGGGTCAGCCCGCAGCACCCCTCTGCTCGTCCCCAGCGTGGGGAGCCTCCGGGGCCGCGCTGCCGACCCTCCCCGCCCGGCTCCGGACTCACCCAGCGTCTCCGCCCGCAGCCAGAGCGGGGCCGAGGCTCCAAGCAGCAGCGAGAGCAGCAGCGAGGGGGCGGCCCGCGCCCCCCCGGCGGGGCCCATGGCTCCGGCTCTCGGCGGGGAGGGCAAGGCACAACTTCCCCACTTCCCTCCTGCTCCTTTCTCTTCCTCTCTTCTTCCTCCTCCTCCTTCTCGTTGGGGCGGCTCCGGAGCCAGCCCGCGCTCCCGCGGAGGGGGGCGGCCACCTCCCGGCATCCTTTCCCCCGCAGGTGTTTCTGCGGAGGCGGAGAAGGGGCCGTGCGGGGCTGCCTCTGGCCCCGTGCCCCGCCGGTGGCCGGGCTGCAGCGCTGCTGCCTCCCGCCTCCCCGGCCTGGGGCTGGGGGTGGAGAGAGGAAACGGGAGAAGGGGAAGCGCCACTATTCCCATTGGGCTGCCGCTCGGGGTATCTCCTCCTCCTGCCGTGGACCGAGGGGCCGGCGCGGCCCCGCCGCCCCCTCTCCTCGCCGAGTGCTGCTTGTCTCACCCACCGCCGCTCTGGGGTGCTGCACCGGGGTCGTGGGGTTTCCCCGAACCCATGCAGCCCCCGGCATCGCCTGCGAGCCCCCGAAGTTGGCAAGGCATATACATGCACACATATATATATGCACACACTCGTATATACGTGTATGTTCTCGAGGATTATTTTCCCGTTTGCAGGCTAATTCCCCGGCGTCGCTCCTGCTGCCACAGCGGGAAGGGGCGCGGGGACGCCGCAGGGTGTCTGCGCGCGGGCGGACACGAGTGGGGCCGGGCGCTCCCACTTGACCCGTCCAGCCCCTTCAGCACAGCTGGGGTCATGATTGGGCTTCTCGGTCTTGTAACCCGCTTCTGAGGGGGTATCTCCAAGCAGGGTTGCAAAACACATGGTTAACCTGTGCCAGCTTTTGTGTGTTACAATTATGGGCTGAATTAAACAGGACTTTTCTAAAGTATGCTGTGGGCATCTCTCTGTCTGGGTGGGTCCTTGACTGTCCGGCTCTGAAGAAACTTGTGCCACAGGGAGGGTTGCAGACACACGGTAGGGAAACAGTGCCAGCAGCCGCAGGAGACCTGCATGTTAAGCAGGCCCCAATGATTTGCCTTTTAAAAGTACACTGGAGAATTGAACGTGGCCTGTCTGACTCTGTACAGTCTTTTCGGGGATGAGTTGCTGTGAGGCAGGTGGATTCACACTGCTGGCAGGTCAGGAACACTATGCTGCTATGCTAAAATGAAGTACAGAATTAACTTGGATGTCAGAGACAACACTGTTAGATTTTATATTATGTTAGAAAAAGTCGAGTTTAGTAAACCTTTATTCTAATTGAGCTCTTGTTTTGTAAGTGTTAATGTCTGTTTTTTAACTTTTCAGACACCATATGTGATCAGGCATATTTTTTGCCATGTACCCAGTACATTATATTCTTGGTATATGTATTTAACACACGTTGTTAGTATTTGAGACTTACCCTTTTTTTCAAAAGAGAGTTTGAAATCAGACTAGAATGTTAGATCTGGTGTAAGGCAGAGAGAGTGCTTGTTAGTGCAGCAGTTTGGTGGTGAGACTAATCCTCGCTGGATTTTGCCAACAAATGCCAACATCCTTCTGGTTGAAGGAGGCTGAAATTGGTCAGTCTTGTCAAGGCTCTGAAGGCTAAGAGGCTTTTAAAGAGGAGTGTGTCCCTGTGAATAAAAGTGGCCTGTTTTTGTACTTGTCTCACAGACTGTCAGGAACAAATTCATACAAATTAGGGTGATTATGGAGACAAAGGAGCCAAAAAGTCAAATATTGCAACAGCCTCAAGACTGGATTTAAACACACCACAGAATTGGTGAAAATATTGTGGTCACAGAATACAGTTTTTCCAATACCAAATTCTGGTTCAAAACCTACAAATGAGACTCGACATAAATGGAAACATGAGGGAGAGAAATTAATAGGACAATACATATGTTGCAAAACACGTATCATCTTTGAAAGAGTGGTAGTTGTTGAAAAGCAATATAACAACATATGAGTGTGCATTGTTGTCTATTAGTCTCAGCAGGCAATCAAAACCAGTCCGTTGGAACTGGGAATTATACTGATCTGTATTCCATTGCCTGAGATCTAGAATATATTCTCTAGTAATAGTGCGAGGCTCTAGATGTATTTGTTAACTGTTATCATAAGTATTGACAGAACAGTCCTGCAGGTCAATCCCAACTAACCTCAGGGAAGCAGTGCTGAAATAAACTGGCTTCAGTAATCTTGGGCAATTTAATGTGCAAAACACTTTGCCAGGGAGCTTGCAGATCATGTCACTAGTGCTGAGCTCTCTGCAGAACTTGGGTGGTTGGTAATTGGTAGAGGCAAGTTAGCAGCCTTGGAAGGCCAAAACGGTTTTTGCCTGCCACACACCTCTAGGAGGCTCAAAATGAGAGGGAAGGTAGGTTGGCAGATACCATGAAAGGAGGCTTTCTTCATCTCCTGGGTGCTGGAGGCTCGGCAGTGCCCTCTGGGACAGAGATCATGATTCCATTCACAGTTACTTTTGTTTCAATGATTCGTAGTGAAATGATAAGTCACACCCTTGAGACTGGGGCTGTAAAACGTCTGGGAGTGGCATTTGTTTTCCATTCATGGCTGGTACACGAGAGTACTGGTGGAGGGAAGGGTGTGCAGGCTGCCTTTTCAATCTTCTCACCACCCTGGGTTCAGCCTGGTCGCTTGTCCAAGGCCACGTGTTTCCTGTTGCAAACGTGTAGTGCTCAGGGGGAAGCCCTGCTCCTCTTGCAGGTGTTGGGAGCACAGCTTTTCTATTGACTTCAACAGGATAATAATAATGCAATCAGTGAAGTAGCTTCTGTATTATTTATTTTGCTATTAAATTCTCATTACTATGCCCTCTCTCTGTCAGTTTTCAATATGCTGTAGGCAAAGAACTTACTGTCAGCTTCCAAGATTAAATAATCATTTAGATGAATGAAGTAGTTTATAGCTCTCAAAGTTGTTATTCACAAGGAGGACTTGTGTAACCCTTGTCACATTGCTACACTGGTTCATGTGTACTTTTCCAAATTTACCTTTATAAGGAGGAGAGTTAAAACCAGCTTTTCAATAAATATAGTTTTAAAGGCAAGTGCTTTAAGGCAAAAGATTAGTTCAGAAAGAAGGCATACATTGAGCCTGACCAATAAATTGTCACACAGTGGGAGCTTCACAACAGGAAAACTCCCTGCCAAACCACTTCTGACAGCTTAATGCAGCTGATTTTGGTCACTAACACTGACTTAATTTTGAAGAGACCTAATTCATCCAAACACATAGCTACTTTTTAGCATAAGCATGTGCCTTTCCTTTACAGGTAGTTTTCCAAGGGTATGAGTTAGGAGTATTTCGTGTGTTTGTTGAAAATGGTATTAACTGAGTCACCTACAGCTAGGCAATGTGTCTCATCATTCATTGTATGGATACCTTTACTGTGCAGCCACCTGCAAACGAGAAATTGAGTTGCTATTCCATAGATCTTTGACCTCAGGATGAACAAATAGTGAGAGAGGACTTCAGGACAAAATCAGCTCAATACACTTTAGAAAGCGCAGGGTCAGTATGGGGACATACCCAGGTTTCATTTGTAGTCTTGTATAGTCTCTACCTTCATGGATTTACTTTCTTGACCTATACTTTTTATATACTGTTGCATAATTGTATATAACACACAGAGAAAGAGCTGCTTCTAAGCAGACATAAATCATCTGATGAGTCCTTGTGTTCCTAATGTGATATTAAACTGGTAGTTTGTCTGGGGCAAGGGGCAGGGGAAGAAGGAAAAACACACCACAGAATTCACCTAAGCTTATCTTGCAAGCTAGACACTGTATACATTCTTCCTTCCAGAAGCATCTTGTTCTGTACGGGTCCTAGGATAAAAAAAATAGAAACCAAAAATTTAATTTATACAACGAGGTTTAAGTTTCATCTTAATGGAGCAGTCTTGCTTTTGTGCAGCTAACAGGAAAGTCCCCGTTCTTAGCAAGTGGAAAGCTTTTTCTTTGCATAGAAGAAGGGGGAGGAATTGAAAACACAATGAGGTGGAGAGGACCCGAGGTTACAAATTGCAAAACGCAAGAACAATTCTAGACATTGAGAGGTATGTTAATCTCTTCATTAGCAGAAGGATAGCTTGCAAATTGAGAGGCCTTTTAGCAGTCTTTATACATGGGCCAGGTTTTGCATTTTCACTAGGGCAAAAGCAAACGGTATAGTGGATTTACAGGATAAAGCTGAGAACAAAGCGCTCTGGTTGCTGATCTCTGTGTATTCAGGGACTGTTTTCTGCTAGAAGGGTATGTGTTGATTATATAAAAAAATTCAGAAAATAAAACATATAAAGTAAAAGCCTGAGGTGCGTCTAGATGCAACATTTGTGTATGCTGTGTGAGGAGTCCTCACATAGTTAACAATGTGAGTTAACATTGTTAAAAGTGACTAGACTACAGCAAAGTCAGTGCTGCTGCAAGGCTGTGGCATGGCTGAGGAAGTTTAGCAAATTCCTTGAGATACACATTAATTATTCTGTGTGTGTATTTTATGGATACAGTGCTGTATGCTTTGTTTTTATCATTGGAATCTAAGGCCTTGCCCATGGAGCAGCAAAGACATGTCAGCCTGTATAACACCCACTAAAGTCTGCATGCCATTAAACCGGCAGGAGATGGACTGACCTCCAGGACTGCTCTGGATATTCACCTAACTACTGTTGCAAAAAAGACCTTACCCATTTGTAGTAGATTGTGGGACTCTGCTCTCCTACTCAGAGCCAGCCTGGATTCTGGTGAAGTTCATGTTAGCAGTTTCCCTTCGTGCTTAATGTAAGCATCCCTCTCCAGGTGTGAAAATGCCCAGGAGGGAAGGAGTCAATAAAATAACTTTTCCAGTTTTCAAGTAGCTCTGAGCAAGTAGCTAAGAGGCTACCATGACTGAGTGTTTCCTTAGTACTTTAAGATAAACATGAGGCAAGTATTAGGCAGAAAAAAAATCTTCTGATAGAAGAAACAGTTTAACTTGCACTAGCACAGGTCACCACCCGCACCCATATGGATGAGTCGGAACCATAGAGTGTCATTATGCAATTACACTGGTAACAAAAATCCCCAGGGGGGAGAGACCATAAATAGTCTTAGACTTTAAGAACATGGAAGAAGAATTACAGGCAATAAATTCTGGGAGAGAAAACTAAACTGCAGCAGGCTTCAAGACTTTGTCTTTTCAGTAGCAGAGAACTGTAGGTCTTGTCTGGGTGGGAGTGATAGCAGGTCTGTTGCCGGCACTGGTAGGGAATGTCTATGGGATAATTGGATGCTAAGAGATAGGCAGCCTCATTCACAGCAACAACAGCAGTTAGGTGTAACTCTAATGAGAGTCATATAGGGGATGAATGTGCACTTTTCATCACTTTAATTGCTGTAACCTATCCAATCATGTCGCCTATTATGATGTAATTATGAGATCAAGTTGAAGACTAATCATTTGTCCCACTGCAACATATTTTGCAATTTCTCACAGCTGCTTGGTAGTCTTAGGTCATAATTTTTCATACTTTCAAGAAAAAAAGAAATAAAGTTGCTAATCATCTAGATTTTGAAGACAATCCACCAAACATGCTATGCTACTGTCAAGAAATATGGGGCAGAATGTTCCTTTTCATTTAAACATATTGTCTTAGGGTTGCCTTGAAAAATATTATGATCTAGAGATTCATGACACTCTTTGTCAAAACAGAGCCTACTGTTTTATAACTTACTAGTTGGCAGCATCCCTGATCATTGTCAGTGACAAAGCTCTCATTGTTTTTTGTATGTTTTAAAGAGTTTTTGTGTTTCTGCAAGGTATTAGTCTTCATACTTTTAAAAAAATTTCAAAATTTGTCCATTAATACATAGGTAGTATGTAATTTTTAACAGTAGCGTGTTTGGGATTTTCAAGAGGGAGTTCACAGCTCAATTTGCACAATCTGCATTTTTTTTCCCTTGGGAAACAAGTAGTCTTAATTATTTACTCATGCTTTTGAGGTTGCATCCAAGTAGGAGCTAAGAACTTACTTGTGCAAAATATGAAGCAATCCAGTGGTCACTTCCAGGAATAACCAATTATGTTTGAATCACATGTCTTTTAAATAAAGTTAGCAATTGATCTAGTTATATTCTTTCCCAAAAGGTGTGGAGTAATGGAAGATGAATGCAAGTAAGCAGGGCTTGATCATTTCTGATATAGACAGTGTGGCACTTACACACACTGGAGAGGGCAGTTTATGTGCTGGTTTATTGATCATGATATCCCTGGCTGTATAAGTAAGAAAGCTGAAAGCAAATATAAGCATGAGCTGAGCAACTGCTTGATCTAAAAGAAATCTTCCAGTTTGCTCCAGATCTAGCTCATCTTCCTAATTTCAAGTGTTCATGGCAGGCTGCAGTTTTCTTGCAGGGTATGATATGAACTCAGGCTGAAAGTCTCAGGAGTTGAAAAGTAAGACCTTCTTTCTCTTCAGTTCATTTGTTTCAAGAGAGAGGGATGGGAATCATGCTTATTAATTTAGCAATTATGCTGTGTGGGACTGTGCTTCCTCCCCCCTCCCTGTGCTCTGTTCAGGCCCTGTGGAAGTCTGCACAGACATAAGCCAGTTATGCATAGTGGAATCATAGCTCATAAATCTGCAATAATCGTTGTGTATGGAGAAAAAGCTTCTTGTGCAACTTTTCTTCATAGCATTGGGTCACTACACCAATGAATCACAAGGTCAAATTCTTGTAATTCATAACTGTCACAGCTGTGGATTACAACTGTATATATAGTTTAAGGATTCACAATGAATTGCTTTTGAAGACAGGCTATTTATTAAATGTAAAAGCCTGATCAAATGTAATCTGTCTTTGTAAAAACCTTTTTGCCTTTTTTTTTTTTTTGCAAATAATTTAAATAAAAAGTGGTGTTGAGTGAATATTTTATCATATTTTAATTACTTTAATTACATTAATTTTAATGTACTATTGTGCCTGTTTACGAAATACAAAAAATTAGAGCCTGCTTTAGGGTCCTTGTCAAAGATAACTGCAGAACAGAAAGTAAATAGAACATGTTGGTGAACACTCAAATCAATATTGAATATTCCTTCCTCATAAGATAATAAAAGATCAATAATTGAGATTTATTATCACCTAAAGTTAGGTTTGTATGGATGGTATAATTTCTCAGATATTCCTTCCCAAATCAAGAACTTTTAGCTTTCTTCTGTCTACTTCTTTTCATTAAAGATATTGTATTCTTAGTTATGTCAGACATGTATACTGGTAGTTGTTCTTGGCCCTGGGCTTCATAAATGGTCCTAAAGGCCTTTTTCCAAATGTTATATATATATGTAGTTGATCTTGAGTTAGGTCTGCCTCCAAGACTTAAATTCAGCCTGTATTTTAATTTTTTGCTCTATATCCAGTATGGCAGCTTTTCACCAAAATCGGGTGTTCTTTGCCCTCCTTCCCTTGAGCATGATGATGGTTTTGGTGCAGGGTGGCGTTGGTTGTCCATGCGGATTCAGCCCAGGCATTCACCTCCTGTGGGCTGCTCACCTGCACAGGTGAGAGATGTTAAGGCCAGGGCCAGCATTCACTGTGTGTGCAGCTCTGCTGCCTAACCTTAGTTTTTAGCTCCTGCTGCCTGGGCATGTTGAGTTCCCACACTGTGTTATCTATTTCATACACATTTGTCCGCAATAGCTTAAAAAGTGTGAGTGAACCCTTCATGGCTTCATTCTCCAGTGGATGAACAGCCCTGCGCATCTGGGAACAAGAAAACCTTCATCTGGCACAACCAACCAGGGCAGAGAACGCCTGTTTGTGGCCAAAGTTCCTGTAACAATCCCCAGCACCCAGCCACAGTTCCTCATGTGCCCAGAGAAACAAACAGCCTCACAGAGGAGATGCCTTGGGATGGTTCAGATTATTTTGCCACAAAAGGATGCAGGATGCACACCCAGAATGCCAGATGGTGAGCACAGTAATGGTGCAGTCAGCCACAGCTAAGACTCTGCTGTTGGCTGCTCCAACCAGGCCAAAACTAACCCTGGTGATAATTACCTGCTCTAGTTCTGCAGTTACCTCTTCTCTTGAGAGAAGACCTGAGTCCCTGCAGTTTCTGATTTTCTCATGCAGCACCCTGCTCATGAGAGATTTACAAGGACTCCTCATCTCTTCAGGGGTTACCATAATCTTTGAGGCTCAGACTTCTGCTGTCCACATTTGAATACTGTACCATCTAGGCATTTATAGGTATTTGACTTACTGTTTCAATAAAGATGAACATGGTATATTAATCAGTCATCAGGATTAATGTTAGCATGTACAACTGCCTTCTGGCTGACTGTAGCTTTTACATGGAAAAGAGAGCGATCTAACGGATTTTGATTCATTCTCATGGCATTATCTGATTCCTCTCCCACACTCCCACCAATATGCTCCTATTACTAGGGGTCTAGAGAGGTAAATCCTATTCTCTAAACAAGCAGGAGTGGGAAGCCTGGCTGCTCTTCAGCCTCCTCTCAGTTACAAACCACTCTGGAGCACATGTAGGTAATTTCACATTGGCTTCTGCTGATTGCAGCCTGGATTGGGTGGACCATGAACTTTCACTTACTTTCTTGCATCTTACACCTAGTATTTTTTCTTGATGTTCCTTGTTCTGTGTTACTGTCCCAGGAGTTTGTTGTTGTTGTTGTTACTTTGATCTGTGGAATTACATTAATGCAATAAAATAGCAAACACTGAAGCAAAGGAAACAAAAACAACATGGCAGAGATACCTCAGAAAATAATGATAGCATTTGAACATTTGCAGACAGCCCTTCTACCAAGCGAAGGTTAACCGGTTTCTACATAAAGGAAATATTTATAGCTGTTTTGTTTTACTAGTTTTATAAAAACACAGTTATAGACAATTTCTCATCTGTATTATATTTATCTGAAGAACTTGTGTGAAAATGCAGTAAACTGTTTTTGGTGACATACAGACATTGAAGTACATCTACTTGGGCACTCTTTGTGCACCTGGAAACTCCACTAAATGAAACATTACTGCTTAGTAGTCCTTCTTGGGCAGAGTCTCTTCAGATTAGTTCTTGGGCCTAAAGTGCCTTGAATTTACTGGGGAAGCCTGTGTTGACAGCAGGGCCAAGTGCTCCTTTGGGTCCATGCTTTCTAGATTCTGATGCTGTAATATTTCAAGATACTGATGTATCCATAGCTCTTCAGTCTCCTCAACTTCTGCAGCTTTCAGAGCAATGGAAGAAAGCATGTGTCTGCACCTCAGCTGTTCAAACTTCAGCTAAATTGCTGTTAGGATGGGTATCCACCAGTACACAGGACTGAGAACACAAATGCCCAGGGAGGTTGAAGGATACAGTCTTTACTTAATCTGAGGATTACTGCAAAAGTGCACATTAACCTTTGTTCAGAGAATAGTCTTTCTCTGGTTTGTAATTTAGTAGAAATACAAAACATGGCTGGAAAATAAATTTTTCAAAATACAAACAAACAAAAACCCCAGCCAAGCCAGAAAAATTTCTCAGAAATCATTGCTTTAGTTATTGCTTTAAAATTAATTCTCTTATATCCATTTTGATATAGAGGTTTCCTCTTTTTAGTGCATCCCTTTCTTCTCTGAGCTTCACTGAGTCCTTTCAGCCTTAGAAAAGGCGTATTTGTGTTTGTGCATGTAAGTTATACTGGAAAAAACAATGTACTTTTCATAAACCAATTTATATCTTTAATCTTGGGAGCATAAGCATATGAACCTGTATGACATCCCTTGTTTAATGTTTTTCCTGTCTTAGCCTGGTTTACATTGAGGTAGAGTTTGTCATTACAGCTTAAGCATGTCATTGTTCTGCAAATCTTTTAGGAGTCCAGATGCGCTCAAAATTAAAGGCTACCTCTTACTATTTGTGTTATCATAATGCAGAGAGAGGTCACTGCTCTGTTGTGCAAGATCACATTCAAACGTGTCATGAGCAGCAGACCCCACTCCCCAGGCTTCCCTCTATTAAGGGACAATGATGTATCAGACCTAAATTTAGTTAACAATAGCAGCTGTTAGAGTGAAGGCTCGAACTAGCTGGGTCAAAGGTTTCTTTTCTTTGCCTTACTTCCCCTCTTCATGGAGCTCACCTGATGTGTTGAGCTAATTCAATTTGCTGAGGTAGCAGAACATTCTCTTGACAACAATGTGAATGGCTTTCTGCTGTGCTGGGGACCTGAATTAGCTCAGTAGAGGATCAAAACAGCACTGGAGCTGGTGCAAGGGGGAGTGACCCCACTGCTAGGACAGGGCAGGAAAACAGGTCTGGGAACATGACAGGGAATGTCAGGGCTGATGTCCTTCACAGGTGATAAATCCTCTTGCATCAGAGTGCACCCTCACTGGTAGTGTGCAGGTGTATCTCTGCGTGCCTGTGCCCTCCTTGCTCTGGCATCTGCCTGACTTCTCAGTGAAGAAAACTTCCTCAGGAAGGAAACTTCCCTCAGCTGGAAGGAAATTTCCTCAGCAAAAGAAAATTAAAAGCTGGTTTAACACCCAAACCACCACCTTGCTGTGAGTCTGACAGCATGTCTGTGCCAGCTCGAGGGTCGGCACATATGGCTGTGGGCACATGATACTTAGGCTGTTTAAAAGCACTGCAATTAATTTAAAATCAATACATCTAAATTCAAGTGACTGCTGCTGCAGTCAATGGAGTTGGCAGACTCAGTCCAGTGGTCTTTTGAGATGCTTGGATGATCCCTCTGGCTCTCAGCTACTGGTCCAGAAGGGCAGGAGCTCTCTTTCTCCGGGGTGACACCTGCCAGATGGGCCCTGAGGACATGCCTGGGATTGGCTGTCTCTGCCCAGCCCCACTGGGCTCCCCCATCCACCCAGGGACCAGGATCCCATGCCAGCCCCTGAAGACATCAGCCCCTGCCCCAGTGGTGTAACATCAGGGCCACTCTCTAGCCCTGGGCCCACATCACAAACTTGGCTTCTCTGTCCCCAGGAAGGTGCCTGGTGATGGCCCTGACTGCCCTGCTCTTGCCTGGGGGGGGATGGGGGCTGCCCTGGGAACCCCCTGCCATGGTGCCTAAACACTGCCAGCCCCAGGTGAACATCTGGGGCACCCTGAAACAGGGAGGGTGTCACTAGGGACCTGCGTTTAGGGAGTGGGACCAAGACCCAGGTTCCCCAGAACAGGGGACTGGGCACACGGTTGAGGAGCTCAGCAGAGGCTGGCCCTCATCAGGTTGATCTGAATCTGGGGGCTGTGAAGCTGTGCTCAGGATGGGAATTTCTGGGAGAGAAGGACTATAACCCTAGATACCTACCAAAAGGTTAACGGGCAGTACAGCAGTCCAGCAACACACTTTGCCAGGCTGGTGATTGAAATGGTCAAACCCAGTCCCTGTTAATTCCTGTCTCCATAATGGGCACTGTTGCTTCTTAATCTGTAAGGAACTCCATGTAGATGGGCTCTCTTCTGGATTGCTGGATAAGCAATTTCTTTTTATGGAACTACTGGGAGATGAAATGTTCAGGTATTTGGAAATGCCATGGAAACCAGGAGGTGTTAGAGGTAGAGACTTATGGGAGATGTTTATGCAAACTGAACATCTGACTGTTCTGAAGATCTTTGCCAAGATTGTGTAACCTGCACCATTGCTTCTGCACCTTTTGTTTTTTTCTCCTAATCTTGATGTAATATCTTCTTATACACTGATCTACATGCTCAGAACAATAAGTCATTCCCTCTGTGGTATGCAATCTTCTTTCCTTCTGTTTCTCTCTAAAACCCTTTGCACATCTTTTTCATGTAATCCTCTTCAGACATCCTGCATCAGGCTATTTTATGCTTACACTGTTGCACTGCCTGCTACTTGTGTATGTTGAAATTTAGTTTTCTTCATATTTCAGACAGCACATTTGATTAGTAATAATCAGGAGATATCTAATAGATAACACAGTTGAACAAATCACTAAAAGGCTTTGCAAATACCTTGCTAACTTATCCTCTTTAAAGCAATACAAAAAAAGAGTACAAATTTACATACTTAACAGCAAGGTTTTTATTGTCATTTTGTGCTCGCTGTCTCTCCTAATGTTGTATATGATGATTACACAAACATAGTTTAATAAGCCCTAATATATTATTTTTCTTTTGAATTTGAATCTTTTAGCAATGTATTTATAGATCCATGTTACCCTTTAGCATTCCTTATATTTTCCATTCTGGCCTAGCTTTTACATCGCTTCCTGTTAATCTCCACAGCTCAAATTTGCCTGGTCTGAAATCCATCATTGTACATCGTTTAATGAGACATTTCTCCAGTCATCATTACTGCAGATCAATAGAAGCAAATCCCTGTCTCCTGACAGGTTCAGCTAAGTATCTCATGCATGACTGTCTTTCCAATTTGATCCAGTTTAACAGTCTGTTTCTCCCCCCTCCCCAACCCCACTTCTCTAATCTGCAGAGATAGATATAAATCTTGAGCCAAACTCCGGGGGCTTTCTCTTGTGTGGCCTTCCCTCTGTGCACAGCACTCCCTGACCGACTCGATGCTATTGCCAGACAAACAGCTGTCTTAGCAGTTGCACTAACAAAATAAAGGGGAAGGAGGGAGGCCAGGGCAGTGGAGGGAAGCTTTTTGCCCTTAGGGTCCTTGTTCACTTACTTTACTAAGAAATTAAAAATCTAATGGGGGCCCATTGCTGCAGGGAAAATGAGAATAATCTATGATCTTTGGAAAAGAGTGAAAATCCATCACCACTAGTGAGTGATTCACATCAGCATATCTTTTCAAGATGACCTCCCCAAAACAAAGGAGGTAGAAACTGATAAGTAAAAGCTGAGATTTTCCTTTTCATTGCTCTGCCCTGTAGGCTGGTTGAGGGATTGACAGTCTCTCTCACCTCTCCCAACTTTCCTTCCCGTCAATATAGGACTCATGAACGGTGGTCTATCTTCAAGGAATTTTAGTGCTCTGTAACCGAGATGAAAACAGCCCAGATTAGACACAAACATCTGTGGGCTTTGGGTGTTCCCCTGCCTGCCTCCTCAGACATCCCGTGTTCGGTTTTTGTTGTCTTGCTGAAGCCTGCTGTGTGCTGTTTTGTGCAACTGTGCACAGATGTGTTTAAGTGGCAGCACGTAGACAATTGTTTCGTTTGATGAGATTTTAGGTGCCTGACTCGAACATGGGAGGAGATTAAAATTAGATTGCTGGCCTACCTTTGTGATGGAGGTTGCTGCCACAAGGGCAGGGATGATAGCACGGCCCCAGGTCAGGGCCAGCTGGGAGCTGATCATTCGAGAGCTTTTGTCCTGTACTATTAAAATAAGCTGAAGTCGCCATCAGTTTATGTTAATGTGTTGGGCTGTAACCTTTTGGCAGCCCAGAAGGTATTTCCCAGCTGATCTTTCTGGCTGTATGTGCAACAGCCTGTGTCTGTGCACTAGGGTGAATGGTAGAGGAGGCTGCCAACTCACCTTGAGCCAATAATTTTAATCTTCTGCTGTAAGTGCAGCAAAGCACTAAAGCTCTGTGTCTTTTAAAGTCCTTTTAAAGTTCGGCTTCTAAAGCCCATAAGTACTCTCTTCATGGAGAATTCCTGAAATTCAGGTTAAAAATCCAAAGACTTAAGTGACTGTTAGTATTTGTCCTCCCAATGTGTTCTAAGGAAGGTAAACAAGAAAGGAGATATTTCAGTGCTTTTTTCCTTTGAAAGTCGTGGTTTACGGGATGTTACAGTGACACCTGGTGGAAAGCAATGCTGGAAGTTTAAGAAAATTTCTGGACCGTTTGAGTAGTTCGTTTGAACAGCGTCTTTAACGTTACTATTTTATTAACTGACTGTAATAGTTAGAGCCCATTTGTGCGAGGCATGTGTGCACTACCCTTATACGAGCTTGCAAATGCTCACTGACAAGAATTATCCTCATCAGTAATAGTCAAGCTTTCCAGTTACACAGGGTTCATTATGTGTATTTGATAGCAACCAAATTTCCTTGTCCAAAAAGCCAATACTGTTACGTTATTGTTATTGTTATTGTTATTGTTATTGTTATTGTGCTGTGGAATTTTTCTTCAGACTTTAAGATGCACCTTGATTACATTCCTCACCAGGTTCTTAACCTGGTGGAGTCACTGTCCCTGGAAGCGTTCAAGAAACCACAGGACATGGCATTTAGTGCTATGGTTTAGTTGGCATGGTGGGTGGTGCATGGTCAGTGATCTTGGAAGTCTTTTCCAACTATAATGATTCTATGACTCTGTGTTTCTCATCTCCCTGTGCTTCTCCCCATACATCCTCAAAAAAGACCCTAGACATCCTAACAACCAAACAGTTCCTAAAAAAAAACCCAGAACAAATTAAAAAAAAATGTTGGCTATTAAAATGCCATTAAAATATTTTTTACAAAAAGTTTGAATTTAGGCATATTTTTTTTACCTGCAGTACATCTAAGTTAGTAATTTAAATCCATGACAGCCAGCATTCTTAATCCAGAGTGACCACATAGATCAATGGTTGAAATCTGTCTGATTTTGATCCACATCAGCACTAGCACAAACAATACCCAGGAACAGTTTGGGATATAGTAAATCTAAGAGTCATTACCCATAGGTATTTCAGCTGTGCCTATCCTCTCTTGGATTATGAGAGATTTTAAAGTGTGGATGTGGGTTATCCTGCACCACTTGCTTGGGTATAGGTGTGAGAACACTGAATTTACTAGTATAGACCTAATAGTACTAGAGACCAAATCCCAAAGGTCCTAAATGTCTTAACTATCCAAAGCCAAAGTTCTTTGCCTCAGGAAGAAATTGCAGCCTTCACCTGCCTGTCACCAGCTTCCTCTTCAGTGTTGCTGGTCATGTGAGCTCTGATGTAACTTCTTCAGCCAAGATGAGCTGGATTAGCAGAGAGCTACTATTTAAGCAGTCAGACTAAACTGGCTTATTTTGGCTGGATCTAAGGAGCTCCCTCTTAAGCAGCTTTGCTCATGGGCTGGAGTGGGGGCAGCATTCCTCTGGAGGTGAGAAGTGACAAGCAAACTGGGCAGTAATTCCCCCACACCTGTGTAGCTGAAAGCCCTTAGTTGAAAGCAGATCTTATCCTAGATGAGCCTTACTCTCATCTGGGTTGTCCCTTGAGTAGTGGTAAGGAGACTGAGATCATGCACAAAGAAACACCAAAATGCTTCCAGGGCAGCTGGAAGAAAAGGAAAGAACCTGGTCCTAAAAGCGTTTTCCTTCCTTGGACTACCTTTGAGCCATATGCTTCCCAATATTCATTGTCTGTCTCCAGCCTGGCTTTCCCTTTCCTCCTGCCTTAGTGCATTTACTCCTTTCACTGAATGGACAGAGCAGCACAGGGGATGGTACCAGCGCCTGAGCCAGAAAAAAACCAGCATCAGGTTAACGCCAACCAATTCACTTCTGCTGTGCTGGGTTAGTGTTAAGCAAGTTCTCAGCCTGTTTTACTGCATGACTGTAGAAATATTACCATGGCAAATGAATGGGGCTTGGAAATGTATGGTGGAAAAGCAGATACCCTTTCTAAGCAGCAATAACAGGATGTGACAGCCTCAACTGATCATCAGAATACTATATTATTTATTAAGTAGCACACTGGATTTATAAAAAGTAATACACATGCACAAAATGCCATAACATTTGTTTATATATACATATATGTGTGTGTGTGTAAGCTGGATTGATTTTCTACTGCGGAATTACTCTTTGGATGGCTGTGCTGGTACAGCACAGATGTGCCACAGACCAGGACCTGGATGTGTCTTAAGCTTGACTTTCCACAACCTCTTTAATGTGAGTCTTCAACTTTATGTAAGACTCTTCACACTCTTTAAATCAGACACATGATTTATCTATCAGCTTCATTTTTCTTCCATGATATGGGTACAAACTTGCTTTTACAATTGTGCCTCCTCATCTAGAGACCCCTAGCAGGGTTATTCATCATCACTGACAAATTTTCTTAGTTGCATCTGTCAGCGTTTTTGGCGAGCAAATGGGACGGGGAGCCCGGACAGGGGTTCCAGGAGACTTTTATTATTTTATTCCATTATCAGTCTCACATACAGAGTTGAGACAGAGATGGTACAAAGCTCACGCCGTCACAGGCATCCAAAGACTTCCTTGTTACAAAGCACTCTTAAAAGCTTTTTAGCCAGTAGCATGCTTCTAATATTTACAGACAACTGTTTTAACCAGTCTTCAGTAATGCACGTACATCTGTTGTACACAATACTTGCTTGTTATACCTTATATAATAATACACAATATTCCATTATTAGGCTTAAACTTATCTATCTTGCTAAGCATATTTTTTGCAACTTCAAAACCTATCTCAGCCAAACCTGGAAACTCTAACCATTGTGTCAATGTCCTTGCTTGCTATATAATTGTATCTTCTTCTATCTTCAAGTTTTTGCAGCTAGAGCTGATTCCTAAATTCTTTTGCTTTATTTCTGAAACCTGCTTTTTCCTCACACCTAAGAGCTTTTTCACCTTTTTGCGTTTCCCACAAATTCCCCCTCTCAGTACAACCATAAAGAAACTCTCTTTGTCGCTTATCGACTGCCTTGCGTTTCATAGCTCCTCTACGTAAAGGCACTTCTGCTTGCTCTAAGCAGTGCTATTTTACACCACTGCGATTTTAATGCTGTGAAAGGTTGGGTCTATTTCAAGAATAAAGGTCAAATCTAGCATTAGTTGTTTTGTACCATACAAATAAGTCTCATCTGTTCCAAGGCCTTAATTCAAAGCCTTCATCTATAGCTGCCTGGGTAAGATTCTGAGAACTTTCTGTGATCCTTTTTCCTACCTCAATCTCTTGTATGACAAAAACTTCCTTAACAATTTTGGCTATCATTTGTTGCACACACTGAAGCATACAAGGCACAACTATCAATATCACCACTACAATCACCAACACATATAAACCTGCCTTGCAAAGCTCCTTCAGCCAAGGTGCAGAGCTCCATCCCGTCAAACAAACCGTCTAGCCATGATCCACTGTCTTTTTGAATTTGAGACATTAGATCTTTCAGCTTTTGCATACTTTTGTGGATGGATTCAGAGTGGTCAGACAAGTTCATACAGCACCATCTTTCAAATTCTTCACAGCCATGTCCATGTGACAGTAAAAGGAAATCAATTGCTGCTCTATTTTGAAGGGTAGCATGTCTAACACTGTTGACGTTAGCCAGCATATCGCTGATTGCAATGGATGTGGCATTGATTTGTTTACTCAGCCAACATCCTACCTGATCCAATTGCTTCAATGCCATTGCTGAGGCATTTCTTTATTTTTAAAACCTGTTTTTTTCTCACACCTAAGAGCTTTTTCACCTTTCTGTGCTTCCCACAGCATCCATGTAAAAATATTTAGAAATAGCTCAATCTAGTCAAAATTAACATTAGGCCATTTTTTCCCCACCATTTCCCTGCTTCCGCGTTGCTTGGAGCACCTGATTAGGAGTATTGCACTTCGTTTCCTTTTTACGTTAATGATATTTGTGTAAGTAGATACACTGACTTGCATTGGTCAGCTCTCTTGTTTCAGTGGCTTAATAAGAAACTATGAAATAGGGGTTGCGTAAGTTCGAGACAAGTGCTCCAGGAAGCTGAGAAGTTGTTGGAGGAGTGGAGTGTAAACAAGGGTTCAAAAAATATTTTAACAATCGGACATGCAGAAATTTCACAGTTGCATCTCCATCACCTAGACTAAAAGGAGTTTGTATGGGCAAGTCAAGGGAAGAGTCAGATTAACAGATGAAACTATTTAAATTATGAGGAACATCTGCCTGTGGGTTTTCCCGCTAAAAAGGCTTACTTTTTACTGTCTATGGATTTCTGCAGTGTACTCTGCTTTCTCAAGGAATTGTCAAAACTTGTGTACAAGTAACCTGGTAAGTTTTCAAAAACTGTACCTGATCTTTTGAAATCAGATTGTTGTTAGCACTGTAAGAACTTCATATTACTTATCAGCATTTTCAAAATTATTCTAAAGAATGTGTTTTACTAAGAGCAGAGTTTGAGAACCAGTGTTTAACATTTGAATGTGTGGAATCTGGTAAGGAACAAATCCCACTACTCTGACTGCACGCAGTTACTATAAATGCTAAAGACCCTGGAGGGTGGGGAAAATAAACTTTTATTCTTTCAGTTTATTCACTTGACTTATTAATTTTGTTCTGGTTCAGGACTTTCTTACATAATTATGGAAAACTGTAAAGTCACAAGAAATTTTCTGGGAATCTGTGACACACACAGTTGTCCTGAACTTATTTGTGTCTTAATTATTAAGTTAGTTGGTTTAAATTGTGGATATTTACATAAGTATTAAAATTAGTGGTCAGATGCTTAGTTTTATACCTTCTTAATATTCCTTTGAATAGTGTGTGGAATTTATTATTTTCCTTCTACGAGTGCAAGACAAAGACAGGCAAAACCTCTGAAATCTAGACAATTACTCTGCCTTCAGGAGTTGCCTCCTTGCTTCTATTTGCCAGAAATGTTGATGTGGTTTAGAGCACTGTGTATCTTTGCTTTGTAAAAAGGACATTTTGTGCCTTGGTGCTAACTGTGGAAACCTGCTGCAGAGAACTTTCACCTGCTCTATTCTATTTCATGCACTTGCCTGACAGTTCCTTTAAAAGTATTTGGAACTCTTGCACCAGTGAAAGAGTTAATTGCTTTCCCTGATGGAAGCCTATCATACAATGATAAACTTAATGGAGATCCTTTGATTTGAGTTTAAATTAATTCAGAATAAGAAATAGGTTGCTCTTCCTTTCAGCTTTAAAAGACAGGAAGATCACATCTACGTTCAGTGAATATATTGAATATATTGATTCAGATGAGAAAAGTGTAATCTTTGAGTCTGAGAGTTGTACATCTTATTTTTCTCCTTGTTGTGTTCGATTTTTTTTGGTGACAACTTTGATTCTCACTATTGTCACGGTGCGCCCAGTGTGCTGAAAATTTCTTCCTGAGAATTGTTTTATTAAGGCTGCTTTTACCTGGTTTCAGGTCAAAAATTTAAGAGCTGCTATTCAGCTTCTCTAAAATTGTTGCATACATCCTGAAATCTTTTATGCTTCAGTGATAGTGATAGGTTTTGCGCACTTTGAATGATGTGAAAAACAGGCACGTTCACTGGAGAGCACTTTTGGCAGGAGAGGAAGGGTGCTGGCAATCACCATATGGCTGCTTAAAACTCCTTCAAAAGGTGGCCAGACAAAAGGCATTTAGCTTGAAGGAAGGTCTTTCCTCTCCCAAGAGGTCAAAGACACTTGGCTTTGTCATTTAAGCCAGCATTTTTGTGAACCATTTGTTATTGGCTCAGTGAACCAGAATGGGGAGGTAAGAGCCAAATTCCTACCTCAGATAATTTGATTAAGACCAACTGATTCTGCCAATGTCTTTGTTTGATGGTATCTCTGAAATTAATCTCAGATGAGATTAATAATAAAGATCTACAATAAAGTTGTCCAGATGAAGAAATATCAGCCAAATAAGTGTTTTAATCAAAGAGTTTTGGGGAAATATTTTTATTCTTTTAAAAAATTATGTGTTTCTCCTATAGGAAGGAGAGCTTGGAATTACTAAATTTTGCAATGTTAGTGACATCACTGGAGCGGTGAGTAATGGTTTAATTTGTTAATTACTGACATTTTACGTTCCTGCTATTTGAATACAATGGGTACAGTGACCAGATTTTCAAAGACTTCATGTAAATGTGCACAGCTACCTGTCTAGCAAGTCACTAAGTTGAGTGGGTAGATTTGGTTCAAATTATTAGAGACATGGCTATATTTTTTATTTAAAGAAAATATGGAAACAGTGTTGATCTCTGCTGTGAGTCATGTTCACATTTGTGATCTACAAAGTTCATAGTATCTCATTTTTGAGACAGTAAGTCAAAACTAGTGTTGCCTTCAGCATGCAAATCATTAAGACTGCCTTATTCAGTTACCTCTGTACTGTTAAATAGTTTATTTCGTTTTCTCAGTGATTAAATGTAAGAAAACTTATAACTGTTGAACATTTAGAGTTCTCTAGGACTTTAAATGGTTGTGTCTGTCATGGGGGTTTAACCTGAGCTTTACATAGGAGCATTCTTGGAGGACTTTAGCTGATTTCCTAGTTCAGATTGCAAATGCAATTTAAGCTGGTGGTGATGAATAACACAGTGAATAAAAATTTTCAGCTCCCCTGAAGCTGCCGAATAGAGCTTAAAGACTAACTGGCAAAAAATAGATAAAAGGATGTAAAGGTATGCATGCAGGATGATAAGCATGGCTAGAACCAGTGGAGAAACAGATAAAGAGGACTACAGTGGGGTTTTTGCAAGTTATGTAACAAGAAGCAGCAGCACATGCCCAAATAAATAGTTCAAGGAAAGGTCACCTTTAATATCAAAGCATTCAATGGATAGAACTGCCAGAGACCCCTCTTGATAAACTTTCAGGACCATAACAGGACTTCCAGTAGGAGGCAGATACATGGAAATTAGTTCTAGGAAAGTGATGTTTATGTATTAAATAAGAAATACATTTTAATGAATATGTATGATTATAGTGGATAAACACTGTTGCAAAGTCTCACAATACACACAAAAATAAGGAGATGTCCTCCTGTGTGTCCTACACAGATAAAGAATGCCTGCTTTCTAATGCTTCTAATTGTGTTGGAAAGTTTATTCCTGCTAATTTCTGTATCAGTAATTATACATATTCTTTGAAGAGCGATGGAGAATTCAGTCTTCAATATTTTCCACAGAGACTGCTGGCAAGCAGACACCAGGTATCTAGTGAGGCTGGGCCATTTATGATGCTGGGACCATAAAAGTCTGTGTTGTCAAGACAATACATAGCCAGGGTGACTCACCTGTTAAGGTTACTGTGTATCTTTGCTCAGTGTTATCAAGTCTTCAAATATTTTTCATTAGGCTTTGCAACACTCTATCAGAGTCTTCTGCTTCTAAAGTTGTTCCAAGTTGTTCCAGCTTCCCTTTAAAAAGGAAAACCTTCATGACCATTAAGAAGTAGATGGGACAGCATAAACAAGAAAGGTCCAACATCAAAACCGAGTGACATAATATTTATTACTTCTCTGAAAACTCATGGTTTTAAAGCCAGTGCCTATTGGAGAGCATGTGTGGGAGGGCTGGTGCTGAATAGCTTTCCTCTGTGCTTTGCTGTCCTGCATACTGCATATCTGCTGCTTCTGCAGAGAACAAGTGGTAAAATAAAGCTGGGAGGGTGGGAGTGCTGGCCACATCATAGCTGGCTGAGTGAACTCATTCCCAGAACAAGACTGAATTAATTTTGCTCTGTATTTGGTTTTACATTAAGAAGGGCACTATACAAGGTAACTCTCTTACTGTAGGATCTGAGTACCTATAATACCCATATGTACCTATAATGTACCTCTACTGCTGGAGTACCCCTTCCCTCTAGAACCCTGCTTTCAAAGGCATTTTTAAAGCCATCCTCTGTCTTTGCAGTGTACACAGGGATGCCAGTTTTGGAATGCAACCCTGCAAACCCACTGTCCACTAAAATGTGTGAGTATTACCTGAGCTTTGGCTCTATAGCACTTGTCTACAGTCCATGAGGTATCTTATCCAATGGCAAATGTTCAAAATCCACTCAGAGCAGTGTTTCTATGAAAAGATGTAATGTCTGTATTTTCTCTCAGTTCCTTATAAATTCTGTTTTGGGAAGTTAATAATTCTTGCTATGCAAGTTGCCTGTAATATCAAAGGTTTTCATTGCATTTGTCAGAATGTATGGGCATTTTACAGTTCATTAAGCTCAACACAGATTTTTAGACAGTGAGAATGCACTGGTGCTTTTCAGGATTTTACTCTACCGGGGCTGTCTCAGATGCATGCAGATGTAAATGAAGCACATGGCCTTCAGTAGATTGCTTTCTTGTTTTTACTAAACCAGGTGGATGAGAACTAGCATTGGTCTGGGACAACTGCCATGATAGCTTTTAAACTGCTCATTTTTCTGCATCTCTTGAACACCTGAATGCCATTCAACCATTGCTGACTTTAGAAAATCAATCATTCTAAAGTTAACTTTCTGTTTTTTCAAGTGTGGATTTTCCTTCTTTCATTTTTGCCAGTGATAAGGTTTTGTAATGTACTTTCACCGTAAGAATTCTAATTCATTGGTATGATCTGTTTGAAATACTCTGTGGTTATATTTATGCTAACTCCACATTTTATTAATTTGCTTCTTGGCAGAACGAGACATACAATAGAGCATGTGAGGTAAGTTGAATGCCATCAGAGCAATACAAAAAAATCACTATTTCAGTGATTTCTATGTCCACAGAGTGCTAAGAAATATGATGTAGCTACAAAAACTTATCAATTCAGGTCTAATTGTTTTGTACTCCCTAAAGCTGAAGCATGAGTTATGTACCTTTTCAGCATGGTGACTAAGAACAGGTTTGCATTAAAAACTGCAGTGTGACAAAGAACATTGCTGTAAAGAAAGCAGACTAATCTCACATTATGAAACAGGACAGACCTATGTAAACCATGTTCTAGGCTCTCACTAGAGTGTTGTTCATCCAGTTTTTAGTTAATTCTGTCAAAGATTATCCAGACAGAATATTTGTTAAGGCTTGTATTATGCCAGCTTGGCGAGAAGTGGAACAAAGAGTGGGAGCTAGAGGACAAAACTCTCGACTGGATAGACAGTCTAAATGAAATAAAATGCAATTCAGTAAAGGGCAACGTGTGGCCCTTTAGAAAGAGATGTCAGGTGGGGTGTGCCTCTCTGTGCTGAGGATGGATTGGTGTTCACAGTGATGAGTATGGGTCAACAAAGTGCTGGTAAAGAGATGGACCCTTTCAGGATGAACATAGAGTGGATAGGATAGGATAGGATAGGATAGGATAGGATAGGATAGGATAGGATAGGATAGGATAGGATAGGATAGGATAGGATAGGATAGGATAGGATAGGATGGGATGGGGATGAGATGATTGGAAGATTGTGTTTGGCACTGTTGAGACCTCAGGATGAAGGTTGTTCCCAGATGGAGGCAACATATTTCAAGGAAGTGATGGAGGAGTTGGAGAGAGTTACAAGTAGAATACAAACCCATAGGCAGCCTGGGAATTTGATTAAAAGGGTTGTTATTTTTTTTTTTTTTTTAATGCTTTTTAGCTGATCAAATTGTGATGAGGACAAAGGCTTACTAATGCACTAAATGGTGGTTTTGGAGTGTAGGAACAGTCCAAGAAATAACCAAATTACTTTTGTAGAAATATAAAATTAGTGTGGGGGTTTTGTTGCTTTTGGGTTTGGGTTGGGCTGGGTTTTTGCCTGTCTGGTCAGTCAATATGCCAGTTAAATTTGCTGACTCTGCAAGGTCTTTTTTGGGATTATCTTTCCACTGGGTCAGCTGACTGATTTGACTGTCCACATGTCAGGCACACACTGTGTGTCACTGCATGCAGAGCATCAGCTCATCTCAGTCTGCAGAGCAAAAGAGTGGGCATAAGAGTGGCACTTAGCTCAGTTCTGTTGTGTGAATACCCCTTGGAACTGAAATCTGGTAGTATTTCTCCTTCCACTTAGGAACAGGGGATTGCCACTGAATTTCATGGGAATATTCACAAGAAAAGACGTCAGACCGTGGCTCATACAAGGACATTGCTGATGGATGGAGAAAACATGAGGATTTATTCTTTCCAAGTAGAGCAGATGGCAAATTTCCCTCAAAATTTAAAGCTAGGAGCTTTAACAATCCTCTTACCTCAAGCAAAAATTGGATTTACGGTTCAGGTTCAGATAAAAATCAAAGGAAAGAATAATGCAACAAAAACCAAGTGTTCAGAAATACGTGTGTTAAATGAGGCAGAAGGCACTATGAATCAGCATGTAATCTGAGGACACTACCCCTTAAAACAAATAAATATTAGTCATAAATGAAAGCTCCAGTTGATAGTACAGTTGATAACTTATGTGTGCTAATACCTGAATCTTCGCCTGCTAACAGTTATTATAATTTACCTGGAAGTATTTTATTTCTCTGAATATGAAAATATTGGAAAAAAATTTTAAGTGCTTGCACTTGGCACTGAATGTCTGGATGTGAGGTAATGTATATAGAAATACACTGCTAAGCAAGTTTTCAAATCTGTCTCGGGTGCAACTGTGTTATCTGAGATAACCTGTCTTACCAGTTTCCATAGGGTGCCGGAAGCGTGTTTCCTCAAATCATACGAAGAGTGATTAAAAAACTTTACTCACTTGCCATAGTGAATTGCTTCTGAATGATCTAAAGGTTAATTATCCCTTTAAAAGTTACTGCTGTATGGAGCAAATGTCAAGATTTTAAAGGCTTAATGAACTTGCAGAATAAAATGAGCCCAAATAAACCTCCTACTTTGAAAAGCTCAAATCACCATTTCTCAAAAGTTTTGGATTTCCAGGAGACTCGGTCTTGCATGTAATTTTAAAGCTACTGAGGCCCACCTAGAACATGTTTCTGTTTCTTCTTAAGTTCTCTACATAATAAGCAGGATGACACTATATCTATCTTCCCTACCTAAACTGAAAATTCAGGATTTTTCTGTTCTTAGGACATGAGTGTGGAGCTCACTGCCCTGGGGTATTTGTTATGTTTGCAGCTTGTAGGCACAACTGTAACAAAAGGAGTAGCTGCTGAAAATGAAGTGTGGATTAGGCATGGCTGCTCTTAAAAATTGCGGATTTCAGCTATTTTGAAAATTTACTGGAAATACATTGTAAGAAAGTGCCTCATTCATAGGGAGTACATGAAGCAGGAAAGGGTGAAATGTAACATGTGGAATATATTACTAACTAGTCCAAAACCTTGTCTTCCTAACTCCATGGTCATCACTGAAGATATTTCCAACTTTAATGTAGACCCATATTCATGCTTTCCACAAAGGGACAGTGTATGAAGAGGAAACCTTTAATTCAGGGCCTGGTGAATTGATGAAAAAGCTCTCAAGAAAATCTCTGGAGTGAGTTCATGGTACTGCTAATTTTTAGATTTAATATAATTATTTCCACAAGGTTTGTGTGTATGCAAAATGTCCACAGAGTTTGTATGTATTTAAAGTGTGTCTGCATGATTCTGGAAGGAAGTCTGCCTTTACACAAAGCTAACCAGTGACTTCTGTGCCCTACACAGACAGTTTCCTGTAAGTTTGGCTGTAGCCGTGCAGAGGATGCATATGGAGTTGAAGCACTGAGTAAGTCTGAATAGAGTCCTGTGTCCAACTGACAGTCTGATAAATTCATAGTCTTGTTCTATGATCTGGATTTATTTAAAAAATAGGAATGCCTTGAGGATTTTCATTAACCAGAAAACTATAATCCTTCTTTCTTTTAACAAATACACTGAAATTTATCTTGGAGTAAAACATTTTTCCCTTCCTTTCATGGGCATGAGACTTTTTTAATCCAGTCTCAACTGTTTAAGAGGATACCTTGGGCCAGTACTATCTATTGAAATAGTCCCCTTGAAAATCTTTTCAAAAGACTCCCACGCCTTCTCTATGTTTCTATTCAGAAAAATTTTACTAAGTAGCTGTAACTAAAAATGCATTTACACAAGCATGGAGTTGTAGTCACAACTGCTCAACTTGAACCTGGCCCATTTTGGTCTGGCTTACCAAACTGTCTTTAAAATGCCTTGCAAGTTACTCAACAACATTTTCAATATATTCCTTTATGTGTTTTTATGGGCTTTACAGCTTTCAAGTGTGTGAGGTAAGAGGTTTGTACCTTCGAGATGCAGTGATTGCCATGAAAGACTTTTTCTTACTGTTGGATTGTATTTTCCCCTCAGACTACTTGAACAAACCTAGTGCGCCATTTGCATCTGCCATTGGAAACCACAGTGTCACGCTAAGGTGGAAGGCAGCTAACATCTCTGGGGTGAAATATATTATCCAGTGGAAGTTAAATCAGCTCCCTGGCGACTGGAGGTACACAGAGGTAAAGGAGGACATTTCCTTTTACTTTGCAAGGAAATTGGCTCTTCTCTGCTCTTAGTTTTTTGTTTTGTTTTTAGAAAAATATTGGATAATATGTTAGGTACATGAAAGAGATTTTCAAAATCATGAGTGGCATGGAGAAGCTGAGAAATGGTAGATTATTCCCCATTTCCTCCAACATAGGAACTAGGGACCTTCATGAAAACTAGCAGGTAGCAGGTTCAAAACTAGCAAAATGTATTTCCTCACTGAATGGGTAGTTGAAATGTTCATCTGCTTCCTGGCACATGTGGATGTTAAATCGCTATATTTAAACTTCTGAATACCAAAATTGCTAAAATTGCTAAATAGGGTTTGAAAAGTGACTGGAAAAATTAGTGGAAGAAAAAATCGAGTTCTACTAAATGCAAATATTCCCATTGCTTCATGTTGAGCCATGCTTGTGAAATGCCAATGAGAATGTTCAGGAGAAGTACAGCTGTAGGCTTTCTTATTTTTTTTTTTTTAATACCTTTCCTTGGATAAATTTTTTTGGTTCTCATCAAAGCACAATACTTGGCTAGAAAGACCTTTGTTCTGGCTCAGTAGAGTTGTTCTCATAATTTGTTCTTTTGCGTCAGCTGTACACTTGTTATCTTGCCATCATCTCTATTGGACCAATTTACAGGGCATGACAAGTTGCTGCTACAAATCAAAGGTAAAGATAATTTGCTAAGCAGGAAGTTCTTCTGAATGAATCATTGATGAAATAATAGGGAGCAATTACTTCAGACAATAAATATTTCAGTGTAACAAGGATCCTTTGTATCTTAAAGCTGTGGTACATGTTTAAAATACATTGCTTGTAATATGCTACTATTCTAGCTTTTTTTACTTTTTTCTTAAAATTTACTATTGTATTGCATTAGTCCTTTGATCCACCTGCTCATTTTTGAGATTTGGTGCCAGGTTCTAAGGAAAGAGAAGAGAAAATGTTCTGAAAAAGATAGAAAATCAAGGCCTATGCTGAAAATAACTTTCAGCTGCAGCTGGAGGAAGGGAAAAACCCGGCTGTGTCTGTGCATTTATCTAGGTAGTATCTGAAACTGCATATACCGTCAAAGACCTTCAAGCCTTCACAGAATACGTGTTTCAAGTAGTTTGGATCATTACATCTCAGTTGCAGCTCCATTCTCCACCTAGTCCCAGCTATCGGACACATGCTTTTGGAGGTAAGGAATTGCACTATTAATTTTATCTTTCAGGACCTTAACAGAAACATTTGAGTTTAATTGTTGTTTCTTTGCCAGACAACATTGGTCCCTAATCTTCAGATCCCCAATCTTCACGTGTATTTTGTTTCTTGTGTAGCTGCAGAAGACCAAACTAAAAAACTACAGGTTCTTTTTGTTTAACCTAGAAGATTTAGGGTTTCTCCCTGCTTTTGGTTTTAAAAGCAAGTACAGAAAAGTACATGGTCAAAGTTGGGAGGGTACATGGGATACTTTTGTACATAATTATGCATGTATTTGATTGAAACACAGTTCGGTTTTCCTGGACATTGAAAAAAAGTGAATTGTTGCTGAAATGTTAACTGTCCCTAATAATATTTATTGGTGTATAAATGAATTAACATGTGTGAAACCTAAAAATGCATTTTAAAATGAAAAACAATTAATGTTTTAATCAAATACCGGAGTCAGATATTTCTGTCTTGCAGTTCCTGCAACAGCTCCTGTCATTAATGATATTCAGAGTTCAAGTCCAAACACTGTTGAAGTTAGTTGGTCTCCACCACTTTTTCCAAATGGATTGATTATTGGATATAACTTGCTCCTGACCAGTGAGAATCATGAATTGTTGAGAGCCTCAAGAGGGCACAGCTTTCAGTTCTACTCTACCTTCCCAAACACCACTTACAGGTACAAAAAGAAAAGATAGCCAATGTGGCCAAGTATGCTGTCACACTTCTCGCCCAGATAGCATGGAGTATGCCTTATAATACGACCTCTGCACAATCATGCTATTTACTTATGTTCTTGCCAAAAGCAAGGGCACCTTCCTTGAAGTAGCAGAGTTATCCCAGGTAACTTGGCTGCTTTTGCAGAAGTCAGATGGTGAGGAAGGAAAAGCAATTTGATATAGGGCTGGGAGGCTGCATTTTCTTAGCTGCTGTTTTAAATTTTTTTTTGCTTGTGTGGCATTGTGTTTTTAGTATAGCAGGAGAAAGATAGAGCAGTCTTCTCTAGTACTTAAAGCATCTGGAAAAATTCCTTCATTTTTATTAAACGCAAAGGTCCGCATTCTGCTTGCACTGGTAAATACAGATCTTCCTTTGAAATGAAGTTGACTTGTTGTTTTGAGTCTGAAAATTTATTTTGAATTTAAATTTAGAAGATTCTGTTGTTGTTCTGCCTTTGGGCAATTCAGACTTTGGTTGGTTTTGTTTTTATTCTAAATTTTCCCAGAGCATTATATTTAAATGGGCATCTTCTGAAAGTCAAGCAGTTCTGTAGCAGCTTCCTTATTTGATAAAATTTTTCTCAAACAATCTTCCAAAAGAAACCTGCCAACCAAAACCTGTCTCTTTGTTATTCCATAGGTTCAGTATTGTGGCAGTGAATGAGGTTGGTGCTGGACCCCCTGCCGAAGCCAACATCACAACCCTGGCATCCAAAGGTACAAGAGCAGCAGAGTCCTTATCACCATCTGTTCCTGGGGACAAACTTGTGTTCCTCGGCCTGCCACATACCTGGCAGAAGAGATGAATATTTAGACTGAACATGTCAAGGAGTTGTATGCTGAGGAATCAACAGCAAATCAGAGAGGGTCCTGTACTTCAGCTGTAGTCATTATAAGTCTGCACAGCATGGGAATGGCCTGTGAAGCTGATAGGACCAAACAGATTTGAATTGTATTACAAATGAAAAACACCACAGTGGTCTGAGGTGGCGACTGAACAAAACCTGATTCCATTTTCTAGATGAGATTTTAACAGCAGTCAAACAAATGTGTTTCTTCTAATAATATTAAATACGTACTTTTGTCAAAAATTCTCAGTTATCTCAAGCCAAATATGTGAAATCATACCAATTTCTCTTCTCTTTCATGGAGGTATTTATTTTACCATATCAACTAATTAATGTTGAAAGTAATGGTGCACTATAGCTATTATTCAAAGAATTGCAGAATTATTAATTAATTGGCAGAGAAAGATACACGTTGAGATAGAACACAAATAAGAGTGAAATCGATGTCACCAAAATGTTCTTTTGGAAAAGAAAATAAAAGACTCTGCCCTTCTCATGAAAAGATTCAGTTGTCAAACACCTGGAAATGCTTCAGCTCTATGAAAACACTTCAAGACTGAATTGCCAGTTTTCTGCTATTGGTTAAAGAAACTGAACTTGCTTCTCTAGTGCTTTTTAAAATACGATTTTTTTTGTGTGTGTGTGTAATAGCTCAGACAAACCAGCATGTCCTTACTTGATGACTGCACAGAGGTTTGCTCTAGGGCTGGCTGACCCTGAGACATAAATATTTGTGTTGTTTTTGAAAAGTCTGAACTGTGGCAATTATGTAAATCCAATTGCCAAGCAATTAATTTAAGGTAGAAAACAAACAAACAAACCCTATGCCCCCAAGACCCACACCTTATGGGGGTGGGGAAGCACCCCACTCTCCTTACTAGTCACCACATAAAATTTTGGTTGTTTCCCCCTGAATTGCACAGGCACGTGCTTTCTCTTTGTGCTGACACAAACAGGAACAACCCTTCCTCATGTTATCATGTCCAGAAATGGTGTTACTGCATCAGGTACTGGGATGTGCAGATCTGGGCCCTGAGAAGAGCTGGGGAAAGAATATGATTGCTGCCGTAGATTGCAAGAAATGTTACTCTAAAAGAGATAAAGAGGCAATATTGGCCTCTTGTACTCTGCTCTGAAGGCATCATTATTGAAATTACTCACAGTGTATGCATCATGTGAGAAATACATGCAGCTCAATCTATGCAGATTATCTGGGAATAAATTAAGACAGCATTTGATCACAGTTTTGTGATACCCATATGAGGAAATGGTATCTGATTGCAGACAGCTGCTTAAACTGGAGTGGAAAAAAAAAGGGAAGGATTGTTTGCTGATGGAAATTAGCCAAAATCATACTTGAAATAATACACCATCTTTAAAATGAAGGTAACAAGCAATTTATCAGGGCATGTGCTGCATTTTCAAGGACCTGAGATACAGAAGTGAGGCAAGCTATCTTTCCCAGAGCTATGCATAGCCCAGACAGAAGGTGTGGATTTACTGCAGAGGTTTTGATGTAAATTGCTTGGGCCTTTACAAGCGTGAAGTCAATTCATGTGACCGAAACTATCCTTGTTGACTTTAAATTCTGTGACTATATGAGGAAAAAAATTATGAAGTTTATCAGCTTTGAAGCAGATTATATTATCCCATTGTCATCTTTACCTGTGAAAGGTACTTGTTTCTTGAATAAGTCACTAAGCATTACAACGAAAGACATGGAATAAACGTACTTGCACTGCTTTCCTCCAGCTCTGTGGGATAATATTCTAGTTTGACTGGGGCTTTCAAAGAAGCCCAGAGGGGTTAAATATCCTATTTCTGCTGCATGTTGAAATCACATGGATATCTTAGTGCCTTAATTTCCTTGAGTCAGAGTGGGGCTTCGTTTGCTCCAGCTTATTTTCCCTCACTAGGGAACTGACTACTGTTGCAGGAAATGATGGTGTGAAATTCACATGATGTGTTTTCACCCTGTGTGAGGAGCCAGAATGAACTGTAATGGTGAATAACCCCATACACTTTCAAAACTCAAAGACTTTTAGTTTTGGTCTGTAACTGCTAACGTAAGAATATATTCATGCATACATACGTTTGTGTACACACGCACGTGCATGTCTATTAATGATGTATCTGAGTTGAGGAAACATCACATGTTGAGGTCATCTAAATTCTGAATTTCTCTGTTTCCCAGTTAAGGAAAAAGCAGCATGGCTTTTCCTATCCAGAAAAGAGTCTTTAAGGAAGAGACACACAGCGCATTTCCTTGAAGCTGCTCAGTGCCTGCCAAATGGTACTATACACCACAACATTACAGGTAAAATCAGATTGGGCTCTCCCCTTTCCTGTCAAGTGTGTCTAAGACCTCTTGTCACCAAGGACAGAATGTACCTCACATAGCTTGAGACAGTATCTAGTCTCCCTTTACAGATGATCAGGAGAAATAGAAACTTTCAGGACATGATTTGACCTATTTGAAGTGACAGGGACTAGGAAGAGGTTAATCATTCTCCCCAGTGCAACTTTTTCTTCACTGCATCTAGGCAGCTGGTTCATCTCTTACATTTGAGGTATCTAAATTGAGGTAAGATGAATCCACATTTCCCTGTGATTAATACATATTTTTTTCTCAACATGAACATGGGGAAAGTGGTTCAAACTTCTGAATAAAATAATGCAATGTGTTAAAAGACAGTGCTAGTATGTCAGCATACTAATGAGGCATTTAGTAGTTGAAGTCACCGGACAACCATGTTATCTCAAATTACTCACCACTCTAATGTTTCTTATCTATACTGGTCCTTCATGACAGTGTGGAGATCCGAGTTTATCTACCAAATTTCACAGAGCCACAAAGACTCGAGAAAGAATATTGCCCCTCACTAAATAGCCTTTGATAGTGCAGAGGTGGCACAGATTATCTCAAGCTTGAATTCTAGAGTGAATGGTGCTTTGTGAAGAGATGCCAATTGCATCTGTTTGACCTGTAGAGAGGCAATCAGTGTCGGTTTGCATATTACATGTCCTCTATTTGTCTGATTACCTTTCTGAAGGGCAATTCTCTATAATAATGTCAATTACATAGCAAATGGGAATGTTTCCTTATTATCTGAAAGAAGACTAGAAGTGAGGAGAAAAAACAGTTAACTTTTCTCTGACAATGATGGGCTGCAGACTGAAAAATACATATTTTTAAGGCAAGTAGAAAAATTAACTGAAAAGCTGAAACATTTCTTCCATCATCTGTGTGCACATATCTTTCTATTTTTAGGAATTTCAGTGAATATTTATCAGCAAGTTGTCTATTTTTCTGAAGGGAATTCTATCTGGGTGAAAGGAGTTGCAAATATGTCTGATGTATCTGACCTAATGCTCTTTTATGCTGGCTGGGGGAATATTACATCCATCTCAGTAGACTGGCTTTACCAGAGGATATACTTTGTCATGAATGAAAAGGTAATGCTCTAGTGCTTAATTAATTTCTTACTTAATTTGAACCATCATGTGATTAATTTTACATGCAAATATATGATTTATGTATAGATATGTATGCACAAAATATAATTACAAAAATATATTTTAATATAAAATTAATATTCACATATTTCATAATTTAAAAAAGAAGGAAGGCTTGACTATCATGTCATAGTTAAAGTAAACACCCTAGATGGATCTCTGGCTCCTTGCCTTATTTTTCTCCTTAGTACATAAATGTTTTGGTTTTTGAGACTGACTTCACGCCCTCCTCACACCCAGTGCAGACACACTGCTTTTCTCACTTAGTTACCCATCTAGCCTGTTCATTTCCTACTCTGCCTCAGGAGGTGGTCAGATATCTAGACAGTGATTATAATGTCTGTTCTAATTGACAAAATATGTGAAGTGTTTCATACAATGGCAACATCTCAGATTACAGCTGCTTCAGTATGAAGTAAAAATGGAGAGGGCAACCCTACACTGGATTTCCTACTCATGAAACATGAGTTACTAATGGTCAGACTTTGCATGTGCCTATGTAGTCCTCTAATGTACAGAGGACTACAAACTTGCCCAAAATGGTTAGTGGGGGATTTTTTTTTTCTTTAGTTCTCTTGCCATGTCTGATTTTTCACTTACTGCTCAGGGAAGAGGGGGACAGGAAAAGCAGTAGTGATGAAAAGATACAAATGAGTTGCAGATGAACAGACTGATGGCAGAGATTTCTGAATCCCAAGGTATTACTTCCAGGACCGGAAAAGCACTTCCCTTCCCTGCCAGATCATCTTCAAAGTACAGTTTGCCTATACCCTCCAAACTGAGTGTAGGCAGTTGGATACACACAATTTTCCTTCCAGCTTAGAGATATGGCTGATGACACTTTCAGGGTAAGCTGTCATGGTTTTGTGTACGAGAGTTATACTTGGCTGACTGACAACTCAGGAGCCCAGAAGGACCTAGGACTGTGAGAGAGGTGTTTCACTGTGTCAGTCCCCTGAAGGAATTTCAGGTCAGCTTCTCTGCTCATTAGCAAGCACCCTATGAATGCATCACCCGTCTTTTTCTCATTCCCCAGATACATGTCTGCCATTTAGAGAACTGCATGGTAGCTGAAGACATCACTCCTCTTTATGTGACATCCCCTAGGAAGGTTATAGCTGATCCCTATAATGGGTAAGTGAACTTCTTTGAGCACTTGGTGTCAAAGGTGCTATAAAGCTCCTCTCCAATTTTCTCCAGTTCATTGGTCATCTAGGTTCCTGTTTCAAGCACTTAAGTTAACAAAACAAAAGTGCAATTGGCAACAAATAACAAACTACGAAACAATTGGAACAAAAGTGGTGCCATGCAGCGTTGTTTTCTGCATTTTCTTCTTTAGGGTGTTAGCAGAAGAGATAAAGCTTTTCCAATACAGAAATCTGGGTTTCAGAAATTTCATGGTCTTATAAACAGGAAGCTCTATGAATTTTAAATTTTCATGCTTAACATTTAAAGTATTACGGAAGAATATTCTCCAATAATCTGCTATCCAAATCCCCAGAAGGTAAAAACTGATGTGCCTACTTCTCCCAGTATATATATTAATAGTGCCAAAAACATTTTTCTATTGTGCATAAAGACAGGCACATCTCTTGGCTGCTAAAATATTTGTGGCTCATCTGCAGACTTCTTGCACTGTAGTTATTTGGGTTTATTTTGCTCTATGGCCAGTTATATTTTCTGTCTCCTGGAGGATGGCATATACAGAGCAAACCTTCCACTCTTTCCTGGCACTGCCTCCACAGCTTCACCAGTGGTGAGATCCAGTGCTCTGAATGTCTTCATGATCAACTTCCAATCTAAGAGACTCATTTTCTTCAACAAAACAGAACAGGCCTTTGTGTCAGGTTTTCTTGATGGTTCAGAGTTTCACACGCTGCGATCGCACGTGCCGTTTAATGACATGGAGAGCTTCGTTTATGAGGATAACACATTTACAGTCACAGATGGCTCGGCAGTTTTCCATGAGGAGGTCTCTCCAGCAGGAAGTTCTAGCTTCAATGAGTACATTGTGGACTGCAATTTGGTGTACCCAGAATACTTTGGCATTGGCAACTTGGTTTTCTATGGGGCATCAACTCAGCCTTTTCCTTTACCAACTGCTCCTCGTCTTGTCACGGCTCTGTTTGGATTGGACCGAGCTGTGATCAGCTGGAGACCACCTAAACACACTATTGGAACCAGTAAGTTCAGTTCATTCTCCCTGGAAGTCTACGTCTTTTCTTTCTAGAGAAGTAACTTTTTGACTTCCCATTTCTTCATTTGGGCTTTAGGGACTTTAATAGATGATCCTAATGGAAGCTATGGAATTTTCCCTCTGTTTGAAAAATTTAGCCCATAGTTTGCCACTAAAATAGCTAAATTTTCTGTCTAAATTAATGCAAATTCATATTGGTAACTCATACATCCCCTGCAAGTATTTTAAGGAAATCTTGATCTTGAGTATGGTATGGAGTAGCAGTAGTGTTGGGTGCTGATATCACACAACAAATGCATGGCAGAGATGTAATGACTTTTGATCAGTGACTGTGCTATGATTTCTATCCTCTGTGCATGTGTCTTTGAAGAGCAGAAAATTACCTGGCCAGGGAAAATTTTTGTTCTTCTATTTTCATTCTTCATTGGGGATTGAAGCACTACCCTTGGTTGGTCCCAGAGGTGAAGAGTGTAAATTTTTTTTCCTAATTCCACTGACACTGGCATTTTTGAAAGGAGTCTCCAATATACATCTTTCTCAAAGAATATGTATCACCAGTTACAACCATCTACTCCATAATAACGCAATTATTTGCTTTGCACAGGTTTATCTGCTTGGCAGAACTGGACCTACGATGTGAAAGTGTCACCTCAGCATCCATTTGAGGAGGAATGGGTTGTCTCAAATATTAGTAACACGAGGTTTACAGTGAAGGGGCTGGCCAGCTTCACAGCGTATGAGGTGTCAGTCAGAGCTGTGTCTCCAGCTGGTGCAGGGCCATGGTCAGAGTCATTTAGAGGTACAACTTTAGAAGAAGGTGAGAATTGCTTTGTTACACAGGAAAAATGAAGAATGAATTGTATATAAATCTTTCCACCTGGTAAGGCATACACTTTGGGCAAAGACTGCAAAATAAGGGGCACAAAAAGGTTTTTTTTTAGAAATATTAAAGAATACAGGATAAGTAAATTTGGTTTTAGTTAAAGTAGTAGGATTCTCAAACTAGAATAATAACATTAAATATTATTTATGCATTAATATTGGTACTGATCTACATTTTTCTAATGCAAATATTGCATCAAAAACATTATTTGATACTGTACAAGATATGTTATCCCTTTCCATTGCTCTGTAAAGAACTTCCTATGATGAATAGGTTTGTGCAGTGCCCTGGGAGTTCATGACAGTTCATGGAAAAGTGAAGCTCACCAAATGCTGAAAATCCTTGGTTTGAGCATAGATAATAAGGGGAAATGGATGTGTGCAAAACATCTGAGATTTGCATGTCTTTGGAATGTTTTCTGAAACCTAGTTCACCTAAATTAACCAGTGTCTAAGGGGAAAATAGCTTCCAGCTTAAGGTGCTGGACTGGCTTAGGGGTGACTTTTGCCTGACTTTGGTAAGGGCAGGTCCAAACCCACAGTGTTTTTTAAACACCTAATAGGATTCCAAATTGCCTTATTGTTCTGGATCTGAACCTGCCCTGAATCTCTGAGTTTCTCAAATTACGATATTTTCATGCATTTCTTCTTTGTCCTTTATTCCTTAGGACAAGGGCAGTTTTAAAGGTGCTTCTGTAGCTTTCCAGAAACAGGAACCACTGCTACTGAAATACAAATATTATACATTAATTTCTTGTTGGTGTGCACAACTGCAGTTTTCTTCCTTTACAGCCAAAGAAGAGCCATACATATTGGCAGTGGGGCCTAAAGGTCTCTGGAAGCAGCAACTGGACAGCTACGGGCCAGGAGAACCCCTCTATCCTCATATAAGAAACATTTCAGGTATGCACTAAACAAATTGCATGCTGCTCCTACAGGCTTTTTTTGGCATTTATTAGCTCTCCATAAATTTCACCAACAGAACTGAAAGACAAGAGTTCTCTAGACTTCAATGTCATGCAGTGCAGTGCAGCAGCTTCACTGAGCCAACCCTTCGGGTTCATCCCCTTTCTTCTACTTTATGAGTCAAATTAATCCTTAGTGGAACCCTTCTGGCATCACCACAGTCAAGCAAACTAAAACCAACTCTCTGAACTAGATAGTTCTGTCTCCAGCATCTCAATATATGTCATGTATTTATAGTAATCAGGGCTATATATGTACTATACATGTACATTATTGCCTATGAAGGACAATCTACCCTCACGTTAGCTGAGCCTAACTGTGCATTTGTATTGATTTTTAAAAAGCTGAAGTGCCTGGATGCTTTTTATTCTTTAAAAAATGTTTTTTTAATGCACATGCTTGTGTAATGCTTAACATCTTCCTTTTTTTCTTCAAGACCTCGATTGGTATAATAACACTCTTTATTGGATTAATTCCATGGGGGAAGTTCAGACCTGGACATTGAACAAAAGAAAGGGCACCACTGAGAACACTTATGTATCTGATGTCAGAAATGCAAGGATGTTGGCCTTTGATTGGTTGGGTCAATGCTTGTATTGGGCTAGTAAAGCAAATACGGTAGGTATAGCTGCACTTCTTAAAAGAAAAAATCCTGTAAGTCAACAATAAAGACTGTAAGGCAGTATTTGGAGAATAATGCCTACTTCTTGCAACCTGAGATACATTTGGACCTTTGCTATTATAGTGTAGAACAAAAAGGCCTTTCTTTCCTTAAGTGATTTTCCACAGTTATACAAAAGTTTGGGGTAAAATATTCACTAACATTCACTAATGCAGGATACTGAATTCACCAGGTGCAAAACAGGCAAATCAAACATGCTACCAACAGTTTTGTTGGATTCAACATAATGAATAAAATTCATTATGTCATTATGGAAAATAAATGAAGATAGTGAAAATGGAGGCTGGCCTGTTGATCTCAGCCAAGAAGTAGATGGACTTTATTTTAATCAAATTTGGCACTATTTGTTTACACAGAGATTTTCAAGGTTGACCTCTGTCCTGTCATATTTTGCAGATCACTGCAGTTAAAAAATAATTACAATTGCACTTTGTACACTCTCATATCAGGAACACTGACATGTGAATTATTTAAAAGGTATCTGACTTCAAAATTGTAGTGCTAATTTATGCAGCGCTGTCAAATTATGCCTTTCATTTCTTGTAAGTGCAAAGTCAGAAGCTGTTTTAAAAACTGGAGCTAGGAGGCCAGATTTCACATTGCCTTGCACCCTCATTTACACTTGTGAATAGTGAATATGAAGTGGGTGAGAAATTCTGTCAGACAGAAGGCTGCCAAAACTGGGAAAGCTAAGGGAAAAAGCTATTTCAGCTTTTTTCTTTTGTTACTTTCTGGCAAAAATGAACTAATAATTTCGCATTAGTCTTCATCCTTTTACTTTGAATGCAAAAGGTTTAGGCTTTGAAAGCCTAAGGCTTGCACAGTCTTTTGATAAACAGCTGTGGAAAAGTCACTAATGTACACTCAGCTGATCATAGCAGCTGATTTAGATGTGATGCTAAAGACTATTCTTTTGTCCCTAGATCTACAGAAAATCACTACAGGGAGGCCATATAGATGTTGTGGCTCATGTTGTGTTCCCAGTGAAGGATTTAGCAGTGGATTCAGTAAATGGCTATTTGTACTGGGCCACAATGTATTCAGTGGAGAGCACAAGATTGAATGGAGAGGAGTATCTCATGTTACAAGAGCAGCTACAGTTTTCTGGCAAACAGGTGACTGATTTTTTACTTTTCTTTCTTTTTGGAGTGATGGGGTAGAGACATGGTGTGTGTTTTAGTAATTAGATCTCTTGAATATAGTCAGTGTTTATAGTTGACAAAAATTGTGGTTGTAATGCTGGTCCTTCCCCCATGTGAAAGGTACTTCCTTTTTCCAAATGATTGAAGTCTAATGGTCACTTCTGGCTTTCACATCAAAATATGGAACCAGAGCTTCATAACCTCTTTTTTGATGTTCCCCAGCTTGCAGGACCTGACAGGGCCAGTTTTGAGGCTTAGCACTTGCCAGGGCACCAGAGCTGCACTTCAGGTTGCAGAGGTGCTGCTGCAGAAACAGGCTTTACCTGTGGTGACGAGAGAGAGGGCATGGCATCTGCCCCTCCTGCAGCCCAGCACTGCTTGCTGCTGCTGCTGCCGCCGCAGTGCTGGTGAGGGTGCCACATCTGCCACTGAAAGTCTCCATCTTGCCTGATCCTGTCCCTCGTGCGGTGGCAGGAGCAGCAAGTCCCACACCTTGAGGATTGTCAAGGCTCTCCTTCCCCGACTTATCCCTTCCTTTCCCCATCCTCTCTTTATCCTTTGCCCAAGTCAGACACAGGCCTGGTCTCAGCTTGGCCCCTCTTGCTTTGCTCCAGGCTCACAAGGAGCTCCAGAAGGCTATGAAGAGGCTGGTGCTGAGCAGAGTGGCTCCTCAGAGATAAGGGGGCTTCTTGCAAGAGTGAGTAAAGACATTGGACAGTGTAGAGGGGAAAATGGACAGGGGGTTATTGGTTTAGCTGTATTGGGGTGGGGACTGGGTCCCATGCAGCAGTAGAAAGGAGAGGGAAAATAGAGATGCTATTTCCATCTATGGCTCACCTATAGCAGAGGTCCTGTAGTATGTGGAAGCTCTTTAGCTCCCTTTCCCTACTTGAAGACATTTTTGTTGTGCACAGACAACCTCTCTATCTCTTCTGACCTCTCCCCTGCCTTTCTTCTCCATTCACCCCTTTCTGAGGTCCTATCAAGTCTCTTAAGAACTTGGTTCACAGCTGGCTCCTCATAGATCATTGTCGTCTTCTCCAAATCCATCCTGCCTCTGCCACCATGTGAGATTTGACCTCATTCTTGGTAGTTGGAATTTGGTGTTACCTACACAATGGAAGAACTCTGACAGTATTCTCCTCCTGAAAAGATCTGTCAGGGTCTTAGCATATGCCTGCCTTCCTGCCTTCTTTCCTGCCTTCCTGCCTTCCTTTCCGCTTTCCTTCCTTCCTGCCTTTCTGCCTTCCTGCCTTCCCCCCCTCTGAACTTTTTCCAGGCTGTGTGCTGAGCAGGTCAGGCTGAGGGACCATGACATCCATTGGACTACTTTTAGTCTATGGAGTCTCTCTGTAAGAAGAGCTGAATGCTCCACAGCTCAAAGCACAGCCTCTGTGGGGTTGTACCCTCTGTCCCAAGTGCTGGAATGAGGCATAATTTGACTGCCACAGAACAGCTCCGCACAGGTAAATTATTTCCTGAAACAGCTTACTTTAAAACACAGCTCTTGCTAAATAAGCCTTTGTTTTTATTCCATCTGTCATACAAATTGTGCTCCCATTTCACCAGAAGCCTCTCTATTAAAGACCTTTTCCAGTTTTAGAGTTCTCTCTCTCGGTTAGCTTTGCATCATTCCCCAGAACATTTCACTTTCCTTTCCCAAAAAAAGGAATTTGGTGTTTCTCTGATTATAAAAAAAAAGCCAGGCATAGTTTAGTACATGAAAAGGAATTAATGTGCAGACAGACCAGCTAATCTTGATGCCATGATGATTTTTTGCCTTTTCTTTTATACTCTTTTTATATACCTTTTTATCTTTTGTATTCTTTTTTTTTTTAGCCTACATTCTTAGACTTATTTGTCAAGCTAGGAGACTAAACATCTTAGAAGCCTCATAGTTCAAGATCAGAATGCCCCAGACCCCAAGGTCCTCTCCAGAACACATTCTGTAAACTAAGATAGAACCATCCAGGGGAAGGCTCCTTAGGGAGGGGGGCTCACTCGAGCCTCTCATTGGGGAATCTTTGATAGATATGCTAATTAGTAAAACCTATAATGTTATACCCGATGGATTGTGTGCATTTTGGCATGTTCCATCTGGACGTGGTGCACCTAAGGATCCTTAAAATAAATACAGAGGTAAAATCCCTTTTTCCCTTCTAACCGTGTTTGACTCCTGATTTTAGGACCAGGAAAAGGCATCAATCTCACAAGTGTGTTACATTCATAAGGGCTTGGGAAGAAGGAGGGCAGGTTCTGGTGTGGTACCTACTGTACTTGTAAACCTGCATACAGAAGAGCTATAACACTTTTGTACGTGAGAGAAGTCTCTGTGTTGCAAAGGATCAGTGTATCTTCTAGTATGAGTCTCCATACCTCTGTGGAAGCTGGCTGGTGTGGACTGTCTCCATGGAAAGATATATGCTGTCCAAGCTCAGTGGCCCACTTGGACTCAGCATATATCTTCTAGATGATCTGTTGCAAAGGACTGAGAAGTTCCAGTTTATTTTAAGTGGCAAACCTCAACTTCCTTGGCCTTGTCTTTTGATTCACTACTTGCTTCTCTGGATCGCCTCATGCTAACCTCAGATTTCTTGTTCTTGCTTTTAAGAACCTTGGCAGCAATAAGACTGCTTGTCTGGTCCTGTCATTTTTTTTCTGCACCTTTCCCTATGTCAGTGATACCAGCCTTCAACCATTCACTTATTCACACCTCCTACAAACAAACATCTTCTCTCCTGCTTCTCTGCTGCCCTAATCTATGCACTGACTTCCTGAACTCAGCCTCCTGCTGTGATGCACACAGGCAAAAAGCCAAGTAAAAATGTCTAGATGAGAAGTGACCAGTTATAGCTGACAGGTGTTTCTTTATTAAAATAAAACCCAGAATAAAACTATGAGAAAAAAAGGACAGCACAGTGCTCCTTAATGGTGGAACTGTTGAGCTGGTCATTACTGGTCTCAATGCCAAGAGGCAATATGTTTGCACAGGTACTAATATGTATCTTCCTTGCACAATGAAGTCTTTTACCTGAGAAGAATGCATCTTACCTCTGTATTAAAACACAGATGTAATAGTTAATTGCTGTTAACCAGCAGTTAAAGCATGTTCTCCACATAAGTGATTCTTACTGGTATTTACCATCTGTTTTTCTAATAAAGAATTGCTGTTCAGCTGGATCTTCAGCAGTTTGTATCTGTACCTCCTTTTAGCTTGAAATCTGAATGCTAGGAATAGGAATAGAAGAGGCTACTGTGAAAATGGCAGGTTTCCTAAACAAATACAAAGGCAGAACTTTGAAAGTCTAATTTCTTTGGCAGGAACTAGATCCTTTTATGGCAATTATTTTATTTTCTGATCAGTTGTTTAGCTCAGTTGGTGTGTATTGGCAGAGCTTGATTGATTTTAGCAGAGCTACTCTGATTTATTCCAACTTAGGATCTGGCATAGAATTTCCAAAGCCCTTAGTAAGTTGTTTACACTGTATAATATGACTAGAAAGAAAGTAATTTATAGGGGAGCAGCAAAGTGCATTATATGGAAGTGGGGCCAGGGCCCTTTAGATGTGGTTTCTATTTCTAGTCAAAAGGTATTTCAAATAGCTAAGCTCATCCTGCATCTTATGATGTTCAGTTACATTGCACCATCACAGATACATCGTGCCCAGAGACTAATACCTCTCATGAACTGGGAAATGTTTGCCTGTTTTTGAAGTATAACAGAAGGGAGGTGTTAAATTTCTGCCTAACTCCTGAAAATGAATTGTACAAATATTTATTTGCCTTTTAATAATGGTGATACAGGGATCAGGAAAAAGAAGATGGGCACATCTATAGGACAATGTAATAGATGCAGAAAAAAAAGTGGGGCAAGGAAGAAGGACCCAAATGTTTAAAAAAGCAACATAAATTCAGGAAGATGTCTTTTGGTGTTGAGCATGGGAGGGAGAATAGGTAAATGGGATAAAATATAGTACAGCTCACTAAATATACACTTGGGCACATACACGCTGTGAGATATTTTTAACAGGACAACCTACAGGAGCAATCATTCAAACCTTGATTTTCTGACATACAATGTCAACAGAAATATGTCAAGAATGTGATTACATAAGGAGCAACAGACAACTAAGTGATATAGCATTTGCTTTCCTGTCATCATCTTCTGCAGTTTATTAATGAAGAGTTAGGAAAAAAAGAGGCTGTTCCACTTACATACATAATGGAAATTTAAGCTTATAAAAGAATAGTTACGACGAGTGTTTGCATGAGAAGTTTGAGAGCTGCTGGAAAACATGTTCAGAGAGGCCCCAAACAACTTGTAAGCTGTGCTAATGATATAAAATAGACTAAACTTGATAACATTTAGCAGACTAACTTATAGAAGCAAATTCTTTTTTATTCATAGAACAGATTATCAAATGTCTGATTTTTATTACTGTTGCATATGGTATTGAATCTGTTGTTTACTGCAGAAACAAGGAAAATCTATTTTGAACATTAGATCCTATTAAAAAGAAACAACAAATCTTTCACCTCACTTAAAGGAAGATGAAACATTGAAGTAATGAGCAGGAAGGTTGTTTAATTTTCTGCCCCCTTTTATTTAATGATAAATTAGTTACAAAAATTTAAATATTCAAATTTCCTGCTTAGTCAAATAAATGAATTAAAATTTTGCATCTATTTTCCATAAGTAATGCAACACATTAAATGCTTTTTGTATAAAATCAAAGCTGGAAAACAAAGCCAAAAGATTTGAAATACTTTTTTCAAAAGGTGATTATGACTTTCAGACTGGGTATCACCCATCTGTTTCAGATAAAGAATGTTAAAATACCAGGGGTGTTCCAGAGATTTTGATAAGTAGTTCCACTAATCACTTGATACACTATTGCCATCATATCTGAGGTACTCAGATATTCCAGGGCTGAACACTGTGACAGGTGTTAATAAAATGCTATCTAGAAAATCATCAGCTGCTATAAATAGGTGTCCACCAAGGACCTCATTATTTTCTAGTGCTATCTCTTTTTGTGTTAGAATGAACATTCATGGTAGTAATGCTATTTTTGCCAATAATGAGCTACTCTGATGTTGTCCAGACAACTGTTATGCCTAAGGGCTCTTACCTCAGAAGTGAAGATGTGTTCAAATTGCTGTTTGGACCGTTTTTTCTAGGTGGTTGGTGTAACTTTGGATCTCACCTATGGTTTTCTTTACTGGCTTGTACAAGATAGTCTATATCTAAACCTATACAGAGCTTCCCTCTGCAAAGAAGGGTAAGTAAATGTATAGCAGAGGTAAGGAAGTCTGCATTTGCTAGGTTTTAGAATATTCTTTAAGAAAAAAATGTTGTCCAGTGCTGGGTACGCTATCTACTAATTTAACAAAAATAAGAGCTAATGATCATGGCTAGTTGATAACAAACTGTACATTGTGATGGTTGGTAACACAGTTTTACAGCGAGAGAAACATAGTGTGGAACCTCAGCTGAACTGAGGTCATGCTCATCAATTTTTAGGCTTAGCTTTAGGAAATAATTGCTGCTTATTGTCTATTTTATCTTGGCATTTACAACACTTGACAGTTTCCAAGTGCCTGGACCTCTGTAACTTGCTCATCTTTCATGAAGCTCAGGACTTGAACTGACACCACTTTCTCACCTGGGCAGGCTTTCCTCTTGATCATTCTGAACATGAAATGGCTGCATTATTCCTGAGAGGCAAAGTTTGAAAAGACAAAACGTAACAAATTATGTTTATGGGTTAGCTTGATTATATACTAAAACCTTGAGAAAAATGATGGTTTGTTCTTGTGCCAGTTTGGCCAAATTTAGAAATATATCCTCTGAGAGAAGGCAGGTCACCACCCCTCCCCCACCAGGTTCGGGAAAGAATAAATTTTCCTCGAAGGAAAGTGAAGGAGATAAAAACTATTTATTTAACAAACACACGGGAAAAGGCAAATAATGCTAAACAATAAAATCTTTCACCGTGGAGAAAAAACCTGGGAAAGCATTAGAGTCCTCCCTTTGGTCTCCTCAGAGCTGGGGCTTGGCCCAGGCCCAGGCCCTTTGTGCTCGGTGGAAAGCCCTCCTGATGTGTTCTGATATTAAAGCAGTCCAGTAGAAAAGGGAGAAAATCCAAAATTCCAGGGAAGGGAAAAAAGTTCAACTCTCAGTCTCTCACCGGAGAAAAAGAAGCTGAAACTGGCCAGAAGATGACCAGGAAGCAGCAAGCCGGGTGCTTCCTTACTCCCCTGCCGCAGCTGGAAAAAAAAGTCGCTATCTCTGTGTGACCTTGAACAAGCTGAAAACTGCTTTGGAAAAGTTTTGCTCAGTTTTTCCTTCCCCCTCTCAGGCTTAGTTTAAAGGCATAGAAAGGCACAAAAATTAATTTCTGGGCAAAGGGCAGTGATATGGGATACACATCATAAAGTCACCCCAAGACAGTTCTCTAAGTGCAAAGTGTACAATGCATAGTAGTTTGTGAAATTATGTTTTTGCTCCTTTCCATGTGGAGAATGCCATTTTTTTTTTCCAAGCATCAGATTAAACTTAATTGAGCGGCATCTGTATTTACATGTGCTCACAATGTGGCAGGCTGGATTTGTGTGGAAACAGCTGAACTTTCTGACTGATTTTAGATTTGCTATGACTAATAGTAAACACTTAAAGAATCAAAATATGTTGATTAGTTTTAGCTGGAACATACAGCTCCATTGTGAACCAATTGGCAGCCATAAATCATTGTCCCTGGCCTGCCACAATACAGAGATTAGAAGTAATCCAGCCTAATGAACCTGATGGTGTGTCAAAGCTTTTCCAAATTTGTTTTGGATGGCATGTGTCTAAGCTCAAAGACATTTCTGAGATGGCAAAATGATGCCTCTCACAACATACTTAATCTCCTACCCAGAAGATAAATTGGGATCTAAAAAGGCCTGTAAGTTTTGACATACAATATACAAGGCAGATTAAATCACCAGTGATCCCAGTGAAGAAAAATGTTAATAGAGCTTAATAAATAATGGAAGGAAACTAGCAGGGTCAAATAACTCCGGATTCCGGATGTAATGAAGTAGAATGAATCTCATGCACTGAAGTAGACTTCACTGTCTCAGTGGAATTGCTGAGAGAAGGTGGGCTGATTTTTCAAAATACTCATTTTTCTGCATCTATGCAGCAGAATACTAAACTATTTTATAATTGTTTACCAATAAAATAAAGGGAATGAAGGCCTTTCTGTCCTTTCTACAATGTTTCATATTCTGAAAAATGTTCTGCTTTAAAGAGCATAAAGAAAACTTTTTGCTTTGTCTTCCTGCTCCCTACATGAGTACTAAGAATTTGAATTATAAGAAACTTACCAATATGTCAAACATTGCATAAATCTGTTCCCTACATGTGTGCTATCATTTTGATAATTTCATGTTTCCACAGTTGTGGTAATGCAATCGTCACAGAATTTGCAGCATGGAGTACTTCAGAAATATCTCAAGGTGCACTGGAATACTACAGCGGTCGTCTGTTCTGGATTAATAGGCTTCGGTTCATTGCAACCCAGGAAGTCAATCAGAGCCTTAGCATTCCCTTCTCACAGCCAGCAGAGTTTACAGCCTTTACCCTTGTTCACACATCACTTAAACCATTGCCAGGTACATTATTTTCTTTTTCTAAACTCCTCAATAAAGGTATTCATTGTCAGCCTGCAATTCTTCATTCTTGAAATTCTTTAGTCATTTGACAAAAGATAAGGACAAGAGGAACTTATTAATAAATATATCAGGATACACCTGAGATATATATATCACCTGATAAATATATCAGGATAATGTGCAATTATAAAAGCTGATGGTATGGATATGGATAAAAAAAATTAATGGTGTTGTTATTTATTGTTTTTATTTAATGTTGGTTTACAGAATTTATTTTAATGTTTTAAGTCACATTTCAATAGTCCACCTATTCCTCACATTCTTTAGATTATTATTATTTCTTCCGTTTATGGACAGGAAACTTTTCTTCTACACCAAAAGTGATTCCAGATTCAGTGCCAGCATCTTCTTTCAGAATTGAAGGAAATTCCTCTAGTTTCCACATCACATGGAGTCCCACAAAGGTGGAATGGGGAACTGTTTTTTACTGCGTGGGATCAAAGGCTCTGCAAGTGAGGACATTGATGCAATCCCTTCCTATTATGCATGTATTACTGCATGTATTACTGCATGTATTACTGCATCTACTTCCTAATATATCTATTTTTAAAAAGAAATAGAGTTTGTTTCTTCTCCAGCATTTACAAATTGGTCAAGAACCAAATTAAATTGCAAACAGAGTGCAGGCTGTCCAGTTTCTCCACCACTGCAGCCAGCAGTGGCTCTGGGCTAGCGGCTGGAGCATGAAGAACCAGGCAAGGAGTTCATGGTGATCAAAGATTCATGAGAAGGCCTCTCACAGTAACTCAGAGACAGAAGGCTCCTCTGAGATTACAGTGGGACAGCCTTTGCCTGAATGTGAAATCTAGCCTTCATCCACCCTTAACTTTAGTGCATTTGGCAAGCTTTACTTTAAATTCAAAGAGCAGATTGCTGGCACATTGCTACACATCACTACAGTGCCACAGGAGTTGGTGAAACAACGACCATTCACAGAAGAGAAGCTGTGTTTTGATTTAGTTGACCAGTTTGATGAGGGAATTTTGGGAAACTGAAGGCCTTTCTGAGCAGGAAAAGGGTCTTTCGTTATTTTGTTCTATTTTATTCCATTTGCAGTCTCTGGAGAGTGAAGGATGCCTCCATCCCCATAACCTGACAGTGCCATCCTACCAAGTGGATTGGCTGGAACCATTTACACTCTTTGATTTTACTGTCACTCCATACACATACTGGAGCAAGGCACCAGTGACATCTGTAGCCCTTCGAGCCCCTGAAGGAGGTACTAAAATTTTAAATCTTGTTCCTCACATGTAATGGGCACTGGGAGCAGCTCAATGTCAGCAAGTGAAACCCTGGAGAGGGATGAGCAGCTTTCAGAGCTAGTCAGCTGCAGGCAGAGTTGCAAGGACTTGTTTCTGAGAATCTTTGGCAATTGTTGCAAACACAAATGCAGACAATTGAAGTAATAGAACTCAGAACAGAAAATGCAGGACAATATATCCTCCATGTGCTTGTGACTACAAGCAAGAAAGAGAAACTGAATTCATTACAATGAACACCAAAGGCTGCATTTAATATCTTAACTACTTACTAGATTTTTAATAAATGTTATGAACATTTTACTCTTCCTTCAGTGTTTATTTTTGCTCTTATGCACATCAAAATTAAGTTAGCTAAAATATAGTGTTGAGCGACAAGCACTGAAAAAGTTTATGAGATGCAGTAGATTTTAAAGTGAATAGGAGAGGGCATAGAATATGGTCTGTGTTGTGAAAATTTTTACAGCCCCATAGTTACATACAGGACTTGGCTAAATAGATATGTCCCAGTCTCAGTGAAGGAGTGCATTTTTTCTCTGTTTATACAGCTCTTTCTTTTGGTTAGGCAAGTTAAAATCAGATATCCACACGCCAATGAAAAACAGAAAGGAATTACCATGAAGTTTTAGAAAATCTTCTGTAGTTTACATGTCACCAATTGCTAAATGTCTCTGTCATCATTGGGGATGTAAAGCTCAGGCTCAAAACTAAAAGAGTTAGTTATGAGGTACAGTTTGTGTTTTAACAGGAGTATTTTGTTCTGTGGATTTTATTTTTTCATACAGTTCCTTCAGCACCTAGGAACCCTAGAATATATGTGTTACAAAATAATCTACATGACAGTGATGGGAAAGTCCTTGTGGAGTTCAGGTGGGACAGACCTGAGAGGGACAATGGAATATTAACTCAGTTCAGGATTTACTACCAACTGTTGAATCAGAGCAGCACTGCTGGCACTTTCACAGAGTGGACTGAAAGCCATGTTAAACCCACCCAGATGCAGTTTTCTCTCAAGGATGTGCTTCCCAGCCTCACAGTAAGGTTTCAGGTATGAAAAATTACTAAGCTTGTCTTGTCCTAGATGGTAGATGCTATCTGTGCTGTCTGATGTGTTTGCCTGGGAGATGTTTTTTTGGCTTGGGGCAAGAGCTTGTGGTTTCTGCTTGTAGAACTGCTGATTTGCTGACTCACCTGTGGATACCTGGCTTAACCTTTTTTGTATCATATTGTTTACTAAATGGAGAAGCCCAAAAGAAACTTTTCTAGAGGTTTCCCCAAGCCACTGCTAAAACCTGCAAGTTGAACACACATTCAACTGATCTGGTGGAGAGTGACAGGGCTTTTGAACAGAGCCACAGTTTGAGAAATGCAAGGACTCACACGGCTTCCATGGAAAGAGGCTCCAGTTCAAAACTTGTCAAGAAGTCATATTTTCATTGTGATAGAAGTTTTGGAACATACAGAAAGTGTGCTTGAAAGACAAATTAAAAGCATGAGAGCATGTAATAGACCAGATACTAATAGGGGAGAACACCATGTTGGTTGCAAGGGCAACAAATAGTAGGAATTGTTCCAGGCTGGGAAAGGAAACCAAAAGACTGTTTCGAGTCCTTTGAGTTCTAATTGTTAGATGCAGCATGGATTGTCAGTCTCTGGGCCACTGCTTAAAATGCTCTTCATAGCCACAATCCCAACCTGAATGTAGACCTTAAACTGACCAACACAGCCCTATGTCAAACAGAGCACACACTTATGTTCCAAGATGAGCAGAGAGGGGTGGTGTCTCTATTGACTCTACAGGCTCTCAAATGCAGTCCTTTATTCTGTTATTAAACATAAGTATCAATCTCCTGTCCCACAGGTGCAGGCCTTCACCTCTGTAGGTCCAGGACCCTTATCTGATGTGGCAGAGAGGAATTCATCAGGTATGGATGATTTAGCTGCCATCTCATGGTTTGTGTGCAATAGCTGGTGACAACGTCAGTACAAGAATTTGGCAACCTGATAAACAGCCTCCAACATTTTATGTGACATACAGCGGATACAACGGAGGAAATGGTTACATCCTCTGACATGAAGGATTAACACATTCCTTATCATTAGATTAAATTTTGGGAATTTCAAGCCTTTCCTGAAAACTATGCTAAATTAGCTTTTTTTGTGCAACTTCAGGCTAGCATGGAACAGTAGGTTTTCACCTGTAGCCTGTATACTGCTAGAGATCATAAAATATTTCTAATTAGGCTGTCAAAGTTTACCAAGAGAGTTAGAGATTCACTAGAGATCATAGACTATTTCTAGTTTGGCTGTTAAAGGTAATTAAATGAGCAAATCTCTTTTACTATGCTTAAATCTGTTACGTAAGCATTCACAATGCCACTGAAAATATCTTAGTAGTTTGACTGTGATGACAATAGGGCACCTCCTTATTTATTTACTGTGACATACACCCAAATACAGTAAGTTCAGACCCATCATTTATTTGTATCTCGTACTCGCTTTTCTTATCAATGACTGTGATTATCTAGGATGGAGGGTTTTTTTGTAAATTCTGCTGTGCCCTTTTTCTTCCAGATCTTTTCCCTGTCCCAACTCTAATAACTATTTCTGCCAACAAGTTGTTTCTTACTGACACAGACAGTGGTCGTACTATATGGGAACTTTCAGCAAAGAATGTAAAGGGCATCTGTTATACTGCTAATGATGACAAAGCATATCATATCACTGAGGATTCTCTTTTTATTCTGAATATACAGAATGCTTCAATGTCTCAGGTATTCCTTTATTCACTCCCTTACTTGAGAGAATCTAGGAAAGTATGTGGCCATTATTGTCATTATTTTATGGCCAACTGTGTTTTTCGAAAAAGTAAGAATGACCAGAGTATGCCATTGTTAAAGTTGTCTTATTAATCATAAATGGTTATACTGACATCTTCCTTGCTGATGAGATATTTTATCAGATGTTTAATTTGGAATTTAGACTAGTAAATAAAAGAAGTTTATATTTTGTATCACATTTAATTTAATTTAATTTAATTTAATTTAATTTAATTTACTTCATTCTAATTTCAAGAATGTGGAAGCAACAATTGATATTTGTGGAACAATAGTTTTGATTTGTCTAAAAATATTGCCAATCCATGACACATCTTTATATTTTGACTTCTACTTCCCAAGCAGACATTTTTTTTTCAGAAACAAATTGAACTTCATAATGTCCTAATATCAGGTTGGAAAATTCTGTCCTTTTAAATTTTTTTCTTAAGTTTTTCAAAGATGCATATCTTCACAATGTCACAGCCATCACAGTTGACTGGATTGCAAGGCATCTCTTTGTTGCCCTGAAAACGCCACAGAATGAAACTCAAATATTTGTTATTGATCTTGAGCTCAAGAAAAAATCTCTAAAAGCCTTGAACGTGCATCTGGGCAAAAGTAATTCAACTGTATCCTCTCTGTTGTCCTATCCTTTCTTAAGGTAAGGTGCATATTACTAATAACTCTTTTAAAGCAAATTTTAGACATGATTTTCATCAAAACTTGAACTGTTAAGGACCAAAAAGGACTTTCAAAGTAGATGAGTTTTGGCATTATGTCAATCTCAGAAATTTTTGGATGCAGTACCACTTTAGTACTGCTAGTTGATCTTGGGCATATCTAATTTCAAAAATATGTCTGTGTTTGAGTAAAGATTTCAAATTATGCTTAAATACTGATAGGTTCTTCTATATAAGTAATGCAAATGAAACTCAGCACCAGACAACAATTTTTTTTACAGTAACCATTTTATCCAGAATAGTCAGTTGCTGTGGCCTTCTATACAAAAATAATCATTTGGCACCTGAAATCACTTTGTAATTACGTTGCTCTAGTTACCCGATTTTAAATGTTTGGGAGATTTGTGACTAGTTACTCAGACTAGAAGTGCATTTAGGTTGGCTGGGTTGAAGTTCTTCTACTGAAAGCAATGCATTTTCTTTGCTAGCCGCTTGTACTGGATGGAAGAGCTTGATAATGGCAGCTGCATCCTTTATTATGATACTCTGAATAACACCGTGCACCACATCTTGGGGCACGGGTTGGTAGAAAAACAGATGAGGAACTACTGTACCTGTAATGTCACAGAAGCAGAGCTAGGAAGACCTCTGAGTATAGATTTGTCTGACTCCAAAAATCCCCAGCTGCTTTTTACCAGAGGAAGAGATGAAATATGGGCCTCAGATGTGGATGGTTGCCACTGCTGGAGAATTACCAAAATACCAACTATTCAAGGTCTGAGAACTCTTTTATTTTTCTAGGTAGTTTGTGATTCTTGCTGTCTCTTACTTCAAACAACATTCATTTCTGAAAATAGAATCTATGAAGCACTTTTTAAAATAAAACTAATTCCTCTATAGTCAATCTGGACAAAATGTTTGTGTTCTGTGTTTCCAGTTGTGTACCCTGTTAAAAAATGAGGAGAAAGAGCAGTGTGAGGATATTTACTGATGCAAGTATGTATTCTAGTAAGATGTAAATCAAAAGAGATGCTATGACTTCAAGTGCTACTTGTCAAGAGATTTCACTTAGAATATTAACACATTATTTTGCTAGGGTTTTGTATTAGCTACACCTATTGCAGTTTATCTCAATGAAAAGATAAATAACAACTTATGCCTGAAAATGGCATTGCAGACTTCAGTATGTGGGGAAGGTCCGTCATGCAGGTAGGGTCTCATATGACAAATTATCCATGTTTCACTTCTTGTGATGATAACATTTACTCTTGGTTACTCCATTTTCAGCTCAGTTCTGGAGGCATGATGGTAAAGCTGCTCTGTTACCAGAGGAGCTGTCTTAATTGTTTCTGGGAGATGGCAGATCATGGTGGTTTTCATCTTGGAAAAAAGAGCAAAGTTTCTTTAGACACGTCTTGCTTTTGTGTTTTACTTCTTGTGTTTGTTAATTGAATAGCAGTTCTCATAATTATGGAAAATAAAACGCCTTCAGATCTACATTTCTGAACTGGAATAACAGTGTCTCAGCTTTATGAGACCCACTGGAAAATATCAGAAGTCTCTTCTCAAGGGGAGGTCTTCGAGGATACAGTATGGCCAAGATACCTATATTGACAAACTGTGAATGCAAGCACCCATCTCCTCTTGTAAAATCATCTGCTCAGGCTTGATTTTAAAACTTAACTGTGCAATGTTTTCCTACAGGTAATAAAATTGGTAGCTTGACTGCAGATAACAAATTTATATACTGGACTGCTGAAACAAAGGAATACACTGAAATTTGGCTAGCAAATAAAGAAAGTAGAAGACACTTTCTTCACAAGAGAGCAAGCCATGCACTGAAAATCCTAGCTTACAGCTCAGCAGCACAATCATATCCAGGTAGAGGGGATCTGGCTTGTTTTGTAAATGTAACCAATTTATTTCAGAGCATGTATTTAAGTTGCAGATTGTGCTACGTGTATTTGTGTAAAACATGCTTCATGGATTCAGGTACCTTCTACAGAGAAACAATTTGCACATTTTTAAAAGGATGAATATAAGGACTGGCCTTCTGTTGGATATAATGGAAGGCCATGATGATGAATATTGCCCCTGTTTGTTAAATGCCAAACTATGCCTATTTTCAAAGTTGTGTCAGACCTGGAGATATAGAAAAGAAAAAGAGTAAATATGTTCCACAGTGTTGTAGCAAGAGTTTGATAGTGATCCCTGTTATGACACAGATTTCTGAGTTTGTTCACAAGCACATAAAACTGAAAAAAATCTGTCCTTCCAAAGACAAAGAGATATGAAATCTGCTTATTGAAGTGATTTATAAAGAAGTACTCAAGAGACAATTACAGGTTATGTTATAGTAGACCCAGGCTTCACTGAGAACTCATAATATTTTAAACAAACCCTTGTAGAATGATAATGAAAGAAATAAAACATTAGTTTTAATAGAAAATTAGGATTCATGGTACCTATAAGGATTATCTTTGTAAATACAGAGGTTTAGAACAGCTACTAGCATGATGAATATATACAAAATAATTCTCGAACTCCAGTTTTGCATAAAAGAACTGGCAAATATACAAGAGAATGTTTTAACAAGATGGACTTCTTTGGAATAAAAAAATTTCACATTCTTTTGGGTAGCTGGTACAGTCATGCCTGCCTGCAGCTGCTCTGACCAGTGCTCAGGCTATCCTTGCCAGCACTTTGGGCATGTTTGTTCTCAGGAGATCTGTGTGGGCTTGGCATTGGTGCAGGAGCTTGGTTTGGCCCTGGTACAGAATGTGCCAATCCCTATCCCCAGGGACAGGGTTTCCTGCAAGAGCCGCAGGTTTAGCTGGTGCAGAAAGGGAAGAACCAAATTTCAGTCCAAACGGATTATTTCTACCCAGAGATCCCCACAGAGAGTTTCTAATTTACAATGTCTGCTGCAAATATATTTGGAGGAATATGCATGAACTTGACTTCGGTAGGAATGGCAGGGTTGCTCACTTTAGGAGAAAAGATCTTGACTGTGAGGTCAGTTGTTCTGGCCTAAGGTCAAGCATTCATCCCTGTATCTTCTTCCCTGTGCACATGCCTAAACTTCTTCCTTCTTAGCAGGAAGTCTTTTTAATATATTTTTATTTTGGTTTTGGAAGTACTTCGAGTGATGAGGAATTTTCTTTTGTTACTTTTTGGTAACTGTCAGTGTAGTTTTCCATTGTTTTCTCCCTACAGACTCCTTTTCTACCTCCCAAATTTATCTCTCCTTACCACGTTATACATGGAAACCTTTTTGGAACAAAAAGCAGATAACATTTAATTGCTAGAGAAGGGCACTGTCTATTCAACAGACCTGTCTTTCCTGTAATAGGCAAGTTTGGGCTCGTCAATATGCACTGCCCTTTACAACACAGCAACTTCAATTTGCATTTCCATCTTCTACTTCAAGAAGAACCTAAATTCTTTATTAAAGTTGTATCTTACCAAAGATAAATGAGAGTTTCTTTGAGGGCCACTATTTTTGTGTCCATGAAAGTAATCAAATAAAGTACTTTCAGGTGGGATTTTCTTCTGTTTCTCTTTGTGAAAGCAGAAAGAATACTTTGTAGCTATGTTTTCTCATAAGAACGGTGGTAGAATCCCAAGCAAGTTTGAATTGGTCCAGCCATAATTAATTTTTTTTAATCTTTTGATGTCTTTCCTAGATAAAAGATGCCTGATTCTCTTGCCAGCCACTGAGAAACCTACTATCCTTGCTACGACTAACACCAGTTTTACATTAAGGTTGCCATCTGTCACACCACAGCAGCTATGCCCTAGCATATCCCAGCCTACCCCAACACACCTGGTATTTTCCAGACAAATGACAAACAACTGTAGGAACTCAGGATACTGTTTGTCTGCTCCACAGCAAAAAACATTGGTATGGCTATTTCACACTGAAACACATGGGGTATCATATATAAACTGGGAATGGGATATCACTTCTAGTAATTTTATGAACCATTTTGTAGCTTTCTGTCATGAGTTTTTCCATTTCTACATCCCAAAAGTAACTGTCTTTTCTCTCTCGTATTTGCTAAGTGGTAGATACCTTGGTTTTCCTTTGTCCTTTCCTCTACTTTTTGGCTTGTTTTTTAGTATGTGCTTTCTTTTCTGTAGGGACATATTACTGAAACTGTGATTTTAAGAATCTTTTTTTAAACACTAAAGCATATTACAACGCAAAACCACTACTATATTACTTTTTTAACACACATTTCATTGATGTTATTGTGTTGACATATGACTCTTCTCTAAGAATGCATGTTTATTATCTGATTTTGATTTACAGGAGTATCAGGGTCCTATTGCTGTCTTAGACAACCTACAGCCATTTTCGAGTTATGCCATACAAGTTGCAGTGAAAAACTACTATTCAGATGAGGAAGCGCTGCCTGCGGGAGAGGGCACAGTTGGCACAACTCTATACGGAGGTTTGTTTCATATTTTATTCTGATTTTGAACAGAGTTCTCATCTCAGAGAAAGGTGTGTGCAAGTTTGGGCTGTAAATCAGAAAGCAGACAAATAGTCTGCTTAAAATGTAACCTGTGTAGACCTTCACAAGGTTTTGGCAAACAGACTTGATGAATTTCTAAGATTCATAAGACATATATATATTCTTTAATGCTTTGGCTTACTGGCTTCCTGAGGAAAGAAAAATTATGGCTGAAAGTGACTAAACAGTTGCAGTTTCTGCCTTGGACCACGTCTTTAAATAAATTGTATTTGAATGTATATGTGGTTCTGTATGTTTAAATATCTGTGTTATGTATTCATTCAGCATTCAGATTTTTTTCCCTTGACTTGATGTCATTTTCATAATTGCTGTTTCTAAGGGTAATGCAAATTTGTTTTGTTGTGAACCAGGCTGAAAAGACAATGCTTTGTTTTTACTTTTGGCCTGAATGACAACAGCCCATTTTCAGTTGATTTCAAGAATTTTGATGTGCCCTTTCAGTCCTTGTTCTTTGATAATACTGCAGAGCTAAATGAGCTAGATGCCTCCTGTGCTTGTAAATACCTCAGTTAGGGCAGGAAGATGCTTCTACTCCTTCCCTGCTTCGTTCAACCCATTTGAAGCTGTGGGGCAGTTAGTGTGCCAGTTTCCTTGAAGCTCTTGACATCTTCCAGAAAGGAAAGGATAATGCAAAAGGTGCATGTTATGCTTTTGCACGTGTTGCAACCCAACCCAACAGAACTACCTTGCTCAGTGCTTTTTCTCGTTTTGCATGTGTATTTTTGTACATGCACACTTGTACTTGTCTTCACGAGGAGCTGCCTTTGTGCTTCTCTTCAGATAATTTTCTCAGTGCTTCTGCTTAACTCACTTGCTGAAAACATGGGAAGCCATTACAAGAGGTAGTTATTCCCCATAGTATACATAGTGCTTGCTCTTCTGTCACATCAGTTTTTCTCTGTTGTGCCTGGTGTCACCAGCCAGCGTCAGCTACATCCACATAAACTCTTCACTTGCAAAGCCATAAGGCACCTCTGTTAATTCCTAAGTCAGCAGTTAGAATTACAGCCAAGTCTACATGACAGCATGTCTGTGTTTTGCAGAAAGACTGGGGAGGTGGTACTTTGGGATACTTGGTGTTGAACTCACTGGGACGTGGGAATGCTATGGCCCCAATCCTCGCTAGTTTTCCTGCCTGGCTCTTGTCCTGCAGAGTGGAAGCAGTTCTTCTTTGAGAGGAGGGTAAGGGAGTGAAACCGAGAGGCACAGCAGCCCCTGGCCCTTGGACACTGGCCTCCCTAGTCCAGCTGCATCAGGGATGGCTGTGGCTGACACAGAGCACTGCACGCTGCACAGCTGTGCATGCAGATATTGCCGTGACATACAGGGAGGGAGCCACAGCAGGACTCCTAAGGTTTCCCCTTACCTCTTTTTACCTCTCCTTGGTTTTTAGCTGCTTCAGAAGGTGATGAAATGTGGGAAGCCGCGCGGGACAAGGAGCCTGGATCCCTGGCGGGGGAAGCGAGAAAGAGAATCCAAACCAATATGGCTGATAAATGAACTCTGTTTTATTAGCAGTCTAAAGGCACTTATATAGTATACCAGCTTGTTAGCTCCTAAGTGGCTTAAAGCTTATCAAGACACATTTCTATTTCTACATAACTGGACTACATTGGCAAGTTTCCACAGTCTTGTTATGATCAAAAGAATTTTGTGCTTGCCTCCCGGATCACTCCCGGATAGCACACCTGCAGGTTCTTTACTCCCTGTATTTTCTCAGGCCGACTGTTTGCTTTCACACAGGGACTTTCCCACTGAAAATGTCTCTCTCACACACACAAGCCCAAAAACCTCCAGCCCTATTGCTTGCACAGTTCTTTTATTGATCCCAATAATTCTATTCCCCAACAATGAAATAACTGGAATTGAAGTAAGGACAGCCACCCCTGTGTTTTTCTTACTTTCCTCAATGTCTTTTCCCCCTAGTGATCAACTGTGCCCAAGAAAACACTTCATCCAGAATACCTGGCAACAAGTACATGCCAGGAGTCCTGATTTCCTTTCTTCTTTCCTTAGAGATGCACTCTGTGGTTTCTTTAAAGGTTCATTCACAGAATAATCAGCTTCTGTTTTTGCTGCCATTGTCCAGAGGAGAGCATCACCAGGGATGCTGCCAAGTGGCTTCTCTTATGCACATATCATTCCCCATTTTTTGTCCTGGAAGCAGTCACATTTTTCCCCTTAAAAACCCTCTGTTTAAGGTGAACTTCTTTTCATCTTTCAGATGAAAGTGAAACAAGATGTGCAGGCATATTGGCAGCCTTCTTGTGGAATACAGATATGCTATACTTTGGAAGGTCTCTGGTTCAACTATGCTGTTTTTTTCTCTCAACAGTCAGATCTCTTAGCATCTGCACCATCAAGCAAATAGGCTCCCATCCTATGTGGATCTCCGAATGTTGTGAGCCAGTCTCTTCTACCATGCCTGCAGTAAGAGGACTGGAGGCAATGGGCTTTAGCTGAGATGGCAGAGTCAGATTAGATATTAGAAAAAATGTTTACACTTTTGAGTGGTCAGGCACTGGAATAGGTTTCCCAGAGAGGTGGTGGAGTCACCATCCCTGGAGGCGTTAAAGAGGCGCCTGGTGTTGGGTGATGTGGTTTAGTGGTTTAGGGGTTACAGTGGTAGTGCTGGTTGATGGTTGGACTTAATGATCTGAAAGGTCTCTTCCGACCTTGATGATTCTACCTTCCTACAGATTCTACGGAGAAAAACAAACAAAAAACCCCACCCCCAAAAAACACCCAACAACCCTAGCCTTCAATCAGTAGATTTCAATTCTTTGCACGGGATTCCACATCTGTAATACAAAATTTGTGTGGCACATTGATTGAATATGATTAAATACTATTGGGATGTGGCAAGAATTGACACAATTATTTCTTTGTCAGGTAAACTGTGCAGCAACAAACACTCTTTCAGTGATGAAACATAAAGGTAGCACCTGAAATGGGAGACTGGATTGCTCCAGTCAAATGGAATTTTTCAGTCTCATGATAAAAAGAAACATGAAACTCAGAACAGGCCTCTCTAGTCGGGACAAAACAAAAAATCTGGATGAAAATCAAGTCTTAGACAAAAAGCAAACCAAACCAACAAAAAACCTCCTCACCCCACCCCAGCCTACAAACCCTGAGAATAAATATCTGTATCAACATTCAAAGCTTTACACAATTTGTTGAAAAACTTCCAGCCAGCTGTAAATAGAAGGTATATGTGTCCTGACACTTATGTTCTCAATTTCATGAATGTAACTGCTAGTTTAAATTGTAATCAGATGCTGCTAGAGCCTCTTGAAGTGTGTACACTATTTAACACCTCTGAAGCTGTGTGAATTCCCTCTGCCTTTCTCTCAATTCTCTAATGAAGTGAAAGAAGCTTGGAATAATTTGTGCTTTCCATCAAATAGCAAGATAGAGGGAATGAAAAAAAGAGGAAGACAATTAATGCATTGCTCTTGCCACAGAGTGTCACTCTTACTCCACACGTTTCAGCTAGACAAATGAGAAATTTGTCTTCTTTCCTAGTCTAGTTTCTGTATTTTGCATTAAATAATCTGTAGTCTTTCTACTAGGATATGAATTAGAACATATGGACTCATCATTCTGATATGTTTGGAACATAAATAGCGTAATGACTTGTTAACTTTTTACCTATCTGGACAGCTCCATAGGAAATAAAGAATTTTTTTTATGCAGAGTAGGGACATGCCATATACCATTACAAAGTCTGTGATCTTAAAGCTTCAAAGGAAGGGTTGATTTTTCCAGAACAATTAGTGAGTAACCAGCTGCTATGGACATCTGACCAGCAACCCAATTTCTTCTTTATGCAGCTCAGCCAAACTGTGTATTTCTGAGCAAAATTGTAAATTATGGGAAATAATGCTTAATTTTGGATTTTCTTCTTTCATACTTTCTAATTGGAATAGTGCAGGTACCTTTTTTGTGTGTGTGCATATCCAAGTAAGCACCATAGTAAAATCACATCTGAGAGCCTGATTAGGAAACTAAGAGAATGTAGGAATTCAGTGATATGACTATAAATGTAGAGGTATAGGAGAGCAGCTGTTTTTCTGTTGTTGTTGGGGTTTTTTGTCTGCTTGCATGGTAGGACAGCCAAGAAGATACTAAAAATATTTTGAACTTGTCTGCAGCTGACTGACTGTACAAGAATATGAGTTTTACATGTGTAGAGTTTCAGTCCTGTAAATGAATAATATTCATACATTTATAACCTTCTTTTCTTTCCTTGGTTACATTTTTTGACTTCTCTAAGAGGACAATTAATTTTCCTTTCTGTTTCAGTACCAGAGGCAGTTGACACTATTAAAACATTCGTTTTATCTGACACCACCATCAACATATCTTGGAGTGAACCTCTGAAGCCAAATGCACCTCTTGAATCCATCCGCTATCAAATCTCTGTCAATTTATTGTCTCCTGTCCCAGCAACACCTTTACGAAAAAGTGAATTTTCAAATGGGATGCTTGCCTGGTCTGTCAGTGGGCTCCATCCTGGAACAAATAATTTATTCAAGGTATAATAGCAAGTAGTTTTACTGGTTTATTCAACCTGAAAATCTTTAGACTGCTCTTCTGTAAAGCAGACAAAAGTGTCCAATGTGGATTCATAAGAACAAAATGTACTGCTTCAGCCTTTACAGATGAAGGCCTAAAAAAAAGTAGTAAATGATGTATTTGGACAGCAGGTCTATGATCAGAATGACATTTTCAAAAGTAACCAAGTAAACATGATGTCTGCAGAATGTGCACTGGGTATCACAAATAAAGTGATTTACACAGTTGGGAGAACATTCAGATGATGGCAGGAGGAGATCTGTAGGTATTAATTTGATTTTGGGCTTTTGTTAATGATTTGGAAGGTATAATGGGGAACATTTATACACACACATACTTAAATACCTGTCTGTATGTATGCGAGTATGCACACCCAAACACAGGTTATATTTGCCTGTGGCTTAGTGAAAAGCAATGTGCTGAGGCACCTCTTGGCTTTGTGTTTCTGTGGCTCTAAAACACTGCCTAACATGTGGTGTGACATCTGCATGTCTGTGTAAGAGTATGTGGCATTTTAAAAAAGTCTAGAAAGAGAAGGGACTTGGTAGAAAGCTGAGATGAGAAACTAAGAAGAGTCTCTGATGAAGGGTACTCCTGGATATGAACTTTCAGCCTGAAGGTGTATAACCCTGCAGCTATGAGGATCAAAATCTTTCTACAGCTATATCTGTATTGCCTGAATACTGTCTTGTTCGAAGTTAGTCTTCCAAACACTTGGTGTTGCTAAAGCAAAGCTGCCTTTCCAACTGCTCTGGTGTTGTACAGTTCATCCATTCCTTACTAGGTTCTTGCTTTTCATCCTGATGAGAACTGGTTTTCTGAAAGTGTCCCTGTCATTGCAAAAACTTTTGAGACTCCACCTGCACCTATCAACATAATTCCCAGAAATACCAGTTTCCAGCTAGAATGGAGAGCTCCTCTGCACGTCAATGAAACCAGCTTCTGGTTTGAGCTGCGTAAGGTAAAAATACCTCTAAATTTTGGGGTGGGTTTTCTTCAGATCGGAGAAACTTTAACCTACCCTGGTAAGCAGGACAGGGTGGGTGGCAGGATGTACATGAAGAATCTCAGTGGATAATTTGGGCATGGTGATGTCAGTCTTAGCTGCTCAGCAGGGGCAGGATGGAGTCAGTGTTTGCCAGGAACAAGGAGGAGTGCAGCTGTAGCATTTAGTACTCCATAGTGCCAAAGGACATCCTGGATGACCTCACCAGAATTCCGCCTGAGTCTCCTGTTTCAGCAGTCCTATCCCTGTTTCCTCACTGCCCTGCCCCAAGTGGGTTTGCAGTTGCAAATCCTATGTCTGCCCTGCACAAGAAAAAGAAGAAAAGGGTTTTCAACAATAAATATTAGATACAACCTAGTACCTGGATTTTATTTTGCTGTGATAGAGGTTAGGAGAAAATGTCCCAGAGAAGGCTGGATCCAAGGAGTAGGAAGTAAGTGCTGCAGTGAGAGCAGCATGCATGGAAACTTCAGACTTCAACGCCTGAACCACTGGATGCACAAAAAGTCATGAGCTAAACTGGATCATGCAGATTCTTTACTATAGAGAATCAGATTCACTAGGCCTACACCAAACATTTCCCTGCCCTAAAAGAAATGTCACATCACAATTCCACTAACCCACCTCCTTTCAATTGCATCATGGCAAGCTGAACTCATGGGCATGTCATGATGATCCAGAAATATAAGGGGAAGGCTCCTTTTGGCTGCGTAAAGCAGGCACTTAATCTGTTGTTCTTTGTTACTGCCAAGGCTTGTAGGTCTCCTGAAAACAAAGAAGAAAATGAGGGTTTATGTCCTTGGTCTCTGAGAGGACAAAGTCCCATGGTTGAAACAGCACCTGCGTCAGATTTCCACTATGATATTAAGAGGTGGCAAAGTAGTTAATCCACCCAGGAATAGAACTGTGACACACTTTCAGCAGAGCAAGAAAGTTGACCATAATGATATTTTATTTTCCTAGTGGCCAACAAAAAGTGACTGGTTTTCTCCTGCAAACACTTTGTGCACAGGAAATCTTGTTTACATGTGCAACCTCACAGGAACTCTTCCTTGGACCAACTACTTTGTAAGAGTAACAGTAGTTTATGTTACAGGAGTGAAAAGCACTTCCTCTTCAACAAGCTTTAAAACTACAGGTAAGAACTTAATGCAGGATAACAAGATTTTAAGACTATTTTCAGGTTGTGAATATTAAATGCAATACTTTGTAGAATTTAGCAGGCAGCTTTCTTATACTAAGACCCAATAGTTCTGTGTGTTTGAAAAAATAATAACACAGTGCCATACCTTCAAAAGTAATAGGGGGAAAGAAATGGGGTTCATTTCCAAGTGGAGCAGAGGAAAGAGTGAGGGGAATTGAAATGAAACACCTATAATGCAAGTGAACTCATTACTGGTGAAAAGCCACATGTGAGTAAAAATTTTGGAATTTATCCATCACAAAGAAAAGGCCAAGGATTCATTCTCTGTGAGGATTATTAATGTAGATCCTCCTTCCTTTTGTATGTGTAAACACCCATGTGCACATCAGATTTTTCTCTGTATCTGTTAGCCCTTTGTCATGCTACAAATGCATTTTAAGGGTTCTGTTTCTTCCCCTGCTTGGCTTAAGCTGGTGTTCCCAGTAAGCCAGGAGTTCCTAAAAAAGCAGAAGACTCTAAAAACTCTGTACAGTGGGAAAAGGCTGATGACAATGGAAGCAAACTCACCTACTACGTCTTAGAAAGCAGGTAAGCAATGCATGATGCACTCTTCCCATAGGTAGCAGCCCAGAACAAATCCGGCTATGCAGGGGTTTTCAGGTTGGCTCTGATGGGAAGAATGAAATATATACAATGCAAAAGGCCTTTGCCATTGGGATCTCTTTCTTAGATAAATCAAGTACCCATAATTTCCAGAAATTCCGGGAAAACATAGAAGGAAATATACACTAACAACATTTTCAGAGCCATCTTGAAATACAATTATATATTTGGATATATGTCAGTGAATTAAAAGATCTAGAGATAATTTCAAATCACCAGTCTCAGCTTACATGTAGTATGTATTTTTGGCTAAAATATATGTATAAATATATTAGTGTTCAGAGGACTCAAAGAAGGTGTTGTAACATTCCAGAAATAAAGTATTCCCTTCCACGTGGGATGACTGTATAATTTTTAAAGTGCTCTGTCATCACATACTGATTGCCTGGGCTATACATGTCGCACTAGAGTGCCAGCTCACACTTATTTCTGCACTGGCATTGGAAGGGCTGACTGAGCAGATTAGAGTATGTTGCTGTGGGCAGTGACTTTGAAATTCTAATTTTTTAACCATGACTCTGGAGAGATTTCTTTAAAGCAGTCAGTGCAAAGCTTAATTAATGTATTATTTAAAAATTAGGAAAGTCCATCTTCTGAGATATTCCAGTGATTGTTTGAAGTCATTACTGATGGAGGGAAGCAATATTCTAACCTCAGCCATTATGTCTTTCTCTGTGCTTATGAAAGCTGAGGATGACGGCACTCTGGAGTGGGAAATGCTTTACCTATATAAGTTTTCACCCAGACATATTTTCCTGGTGCTGTAAGCTTCCTGCAGTTCTGTGAGCATGCAGGAGCACTGACCTGCATGCTCTGAGAGAATAATAATTTTGATATGTCAACAGACAGTCTGTACCTGGCGTTTTGCAGATGGGTAAGGAAAGGTCAGTCCCTTGGCCTGTGCCAGGGCTGTGCATTAGCTGCTCTGTTCTCCAGACTCCAGCTTCTTATTCATCTCTGGAATCATAATGCATCACTGAGGTGGTCTTTTAATGAAATAAGATTTTCTCTTGCAGTTGGAATGTACACATGCAGATATTTTTGACTGAATTTCACATCAGGTAGAAAAATGTTAGGTCAGTTGTACAGCATTCTAGAAAGTGTTTGCCTAATCCTTTTAAGCAAACTCTGTTTCCCTACAGCTCTAGTGGCAACATGGACACACCAAGGACATGAACATGTCCCATGTCTTTCTGTTTTAGAAGTTTTTGCCTTTTTTTCTTCATTATAGTGTGTTGGGAGAATGAGTGACATGCTCATGAAGGTCATTTCACATGATGTATTACGGTGTTGTGTGACATGAAATGATATTTCAGATATGGCCTTTCAAGTTTAAGTACATGGTCTTATTTTGGTTGGTGAATAATCAGCTCTGAATTTATTGTGAGCAGTCAATCTCAGTCCAATGGGGAAATGAAGAAATACACCCAGCAGTCAGCAGATACTATGGGAAAGTGGCTAGCTAAAGAATGGTATCTTCCCTGCCAATAACTTGCTTCCTGTTTAGCTTGTGAAACCTGATTCACAAGAGACACTGAATTACTCTGGGTCTGGGAGAGCAAAAAGATCAAGCACAGTAGAAAAAAAATAAATGGTGTTTTTTTTTATTTTCAGAAAGCTAAATAAGAAAGTTTTGAAGTCTTGGCTGTGAGGCATATACTGAAACACGTGAATCAGGCATATACCACACAGTTTTTGTGTCTAAAATGTTCTAGTATTTAATTTACAATGCCAACATAAAAATGTTTGATTCTTAGCATTGCTGAAATGGCATGGCACAATCTTCTTCTCTGTAGCCAAAATCCCATGACCAGATTGAGCTTTCCTGCAGGCAGAGAAATGCTGTGAAAACCATGGAACTGAAGCAAAAAATGGAGTGAGGGTGAAGTAGTAAACTACCCTCATGGCATTAATGACATTCCTGTGTCGTGCTGCACATGTTGCAGGAAACAGTCTGGCAACAGCAGCGATGTGAAGTCCACGTGGGAGGTGGTTTACAATGGCTCTTGTGGCAGTATTTGCACATGGAAGGCCAAGAACGTAAAAGGAACTTTCCAGTTCAGAGCAGCAGCTGCAAATGTGCTAGGACTTGGTGAATACAGTGACATCAGTGTGGATATAATTTTGAGTGAAGGTATGTCTTGTACTTCTGTGTTGTAATGCTTGGTTTAGTTTAGCAGGCTGCAGCTTTCCTGAGAGCTCAGCAGGGCTGCTTAGGGCAGTGTGACCATGGTCGCCCTCCCGTAGTCCATTTCGGACGGCTCTGGGGTTTTTGCTCTGGCAGCTGTCAGCCCTACAACCAGTGATGGCAAAGGAGGCAAGAAGGGTCTCTCCATGAGGATTTAAGAAGATCTTTAATCTTACATCTCATCCCAGCAATCCCCAGAGGCAGAGCGACCTCGTGATCCGGGCGCAGGGGGGTTTTGTCAGATCGCAGGGGCGGTACATGGGCGGGCTTGGGGTACAGGAACCGATAGGGAGAGCCCGAGGGAATGGCCAGGGCTAAGGGCAGGGGAAAGTGAGGGGGGAACAATGTGAAAGGCATTTAATAAATGAATCAGTGGACAATACAACATCACACTTCTGCATTCTGTTAGTATTTTCCTTGTTATTCTATATAGTCATACCAATTTATGAACAGAAACTGGCTATTTTAATAACAATATTCCTCCAAAGATAGAGTAATAAATAGTGATGTTTATATGGTGACTCCTGCTGGTAGAGGTCATCCAGGCTCTTTTGCTCAGAACAGTGGGCCTGAAAAGTGCTTCTGCTCATTTATACCAGTTTGTGGTTCTGCCACTCTGCTTTATGATGTGATTCTTGAAAACAGGCAAGTTCACACACTGGGTAAAGATATCAGAATTACTTCTTGCCTTCAGCCAGAATGTTAGACTTACACTTTGTGGGTGCTTTTGGAAATCCCACCTTGAGCAGCCAAACAGATCAGCATTTTCTGCATATACATTAGGTCATTACTAGAGGAATGGCCCAGGTCTGGGGGAGAAGGATTAGTCTGACCAAATGCACATCCACATACAGCCTACAAGAGAGCTTTGTGCAGTGGAAGGCTTTTACATAGCAGGTAGCTGAAGGGTTGTCTCAGGTGTGCTCCTCTCCGTGGGATTGACAATGCAGGCATACACAGTAATTAAGCAATTCTCCCTTTCTCTTTAACAGATAGTATGATCTCCATGGGCACCATCATTGCCATTGCTTCTGTGATTGGAGTTGTTGTGCTGTGTTTGGCTGTGATCATGCTATTTGGTTTTGGTATGTGACTGAATTTTTTGTTTACCCTTGGTTTGCCAGGCCTCAGTGAAAGGCAGCTCAGAAGGTGGGAAATGACTGGCCTGCAGATTTAAGGAAATGCTGAACAACCCCTAGGATGGGAACTGTCAGGAATTTGTATATTCTCATTCTTTGAGGCTCTAGAGATGGCTGATTATATTTTTGGTATCAAAGACAGGATAGAAATTCATCCTCAGGCATTTCTTGCTGTTGGTTATGTGCAGGGAGAGCACAGGAGTGCTTAAGGAACCCTAATGCTTGTGTGTATCCTTGTACCTTACAATTCTCAAGTTTGGTACTACATTTATTCACAAAAGGGCCCCATTTTCTTTCTCTTAAGCTTTGTCCCTGAAGAAAGGATGTAGTGATTACCCTGAGATGCAAATGCCCACATGTGATGGTCCTATCCTCTCACTCCTCATCCTTTCCCTGGAGTCTTGTCACACAGAGAAATGGATACCTGACTGAGTTCTCAGCTCAATGAACAGTTGCCTGTGTTTTGTTGGAAAAAAATGGCCACATAAAAATTACTTACTTACATGAGCTGTTGGGAGGTGATGTTGAACAGAATAACATAAAACCTATAGCCTTTCAGCCTGCTCATACATTGGGGTGCTCTCAGCGTGAAACAGCTAATGGCCTCCTTTCCTATTCCAGCATGGAAGCAAAGACTGAAATCTGGAAAACGGGCCTTGCCTGGACAGATAGTGTTTATCAAGGAAGATAAAGAACTAGCTCGACTCAGGGGGATGGCTGAGACAGTGGGACTAGCCAATGCCTGTTATGCTGTACGGTATGTCCTCAGAGCAAATGTATTTTCAGGACAAAAACATCTAAGAGGTCTTCCCTGGACCAGTTTTCCTTAGGGCACTCATCCCTGAAACCTCAAGGCAGAGTTAAGGGCTGCATGTGTGCTGCAGGGCAGGTCTGCTCCAAAGGATGCCTTGCCATGTTGCCCCCCTGGCACACAGCCATGCCTGGATCGCCCCCCCCCCCCCCCCCCGCATCCTTCATGTCACTCTGGCGAGAAACACAAGTGCACAGGGAAGGAAGAAGACCTGGTGTTTTCCAATAACTTCCAAAACATCCAGGCCTCACTTGAGCTCCCCTTAAATGTACCTGATGAGACAAATAGTACCAGCTTCATTTGAAGAAGAATTTTAATAAAATTTCAGACATCCTTAGGTATGAACAAGTGACTAGTATTGCTGTTTTGTAGCACTCTTCCTTCTCAAGCAGAGATTGAATCACTGCCAGCTTTCCCTCGGGACAAACTCAACTTACACAAATTGTTAGGAAGTGGAGCATTTGGAGAAGTATATGAAGGGACTGCAGTAGATATCCTGGCAGATGGAAGTGGAGAATCCAAAGTAGCAGTCAAGGTAATCACAGCTGTGTATTTCTTTGGCAAGAGAATGGGATGGACAGAGAGATCTGTCTCAGAGGTTTTACCTGAGAAATTATAAATGGCTGATCTGGGTATTTCCTTGCAGTGTTTCTTGCAAATCTCTTAACATTTAGCCTTGTAGTGATTTGTAGAAAATAGTGTGTATTTAAGGCCACATCTATGTCTGATTGTTTTACTTAAGAGCCATGTGATAATGGTGATGATGGCCAAAGTGTTACTACACTTCTGCTTTCTATTGAATAGACTTTGAAGAAGGGTTCGACAGACCATGAGAAGAGTGAATTCCTGAAGGAGGCACACTTAATGAGGTAGGGACAGCTTTGTCACTGGGCACCCTTCAAAGCTGGTGTGAGGGTGCTGGCCTTCCAGAGGAACGAAAGCAGCACTTTCCTCTAAACAAATTACTATGGCATTTTTGGGGTGTCCTCATGTTTCTGCCAAACCAGTAAATCACTATTGATGAATATCATGGAACTAAAGCCACAAATCTGATAAGCAAAATTTAAGCTATAGACTGCAAGTTCAGTATGCTCATATCATGGACTTATTTGGATTTGTACTGCTGTGTTTCAGTATCTTTTCTCCCCTAAAACCAAGTTAGTTACTAAAGGCAGTTGGACATCATTTGGCTAATCCTCTTTTACTGAAAGAAACAAATCAGAACAAACTGATGCCTTAAAGTTACAATTTACGGTGGAAAATATTTTTTAAAATATGCCACTAGGGGCTGCCACATGCCTCTTCTATTGAGGTAGTGTTAAATTATGCATCTGTCACCAGTGCAAGAATTTCACATAATAAGGTTTGTGTTTCAGCTAGAAATCTGGTTTTCTAGAGTGTCCCCAGAAATAAGTAGAAGTTCAACTGACATTTTCAGCTGGTAGCATAAGACTGAGAGCATAGTTTAGTTTTCAGATTCACTTTTGCACTTTGACTTTATCTCATGAGTGCAGAAGTAGAAGCAATTTTTTTAAAAATGAAAAATTTATTTCTGCACAGAAAACATGGTGTTATTAAATTTGAAATTGATTTCTGCAGCATTCATTTTTTTTGTTACACATTAAAAAAAAAAAATCTTGCATTTTTTGCCCTTTTTGACACACTGTAACTGAATGAGGTTAAAGGCTTGTTGAAACCAAAATTCAACCATATCATTAAAATGCAAATTAATGACAAAGAGTAAGAGTTGTATGTAAACTCCTTATAATCTATCTTTAGTCTACTTAGCAGTCATAAACCCAGTTAAAGTCTTTTTTTTTCTGTGTAGTATGGAAATTACATGAACCCATATTTAAAGCTTCTGAAGTTCCCCCAATTCTTGTTGCAGATAATAATCCAAACCCAGAAATCTTGGGAGAGTACATAATTGAATTTTTTTTTGCGTTTAAATGTAAACACTGATATGGGCCCATATGTACACCAATATAACGAATCAGAAATTAAGAGAATAGAAAGGTTTAAGTATTATAATCCCAGTAGTCATTAAACAGCAGCAAAAACAACAACAACAACAATGTATATTTTGTATTATTTGAATATTTTGTATTTTTAATATGAAAAAAAGAATTATTTAATTACCTCATGGAGGGTTTAATGATTTTACTTGATGTTCATCTATAAGGCCTCATAAATGAAACAAAGGGTAGAAAGGAGAAAAATTGCATCTGAGTGCTTACAAACAGATAAGATATATAAGTGCAACTTTTATTTTGCTTGCCTTTTTGGATGTTCATTAAAATTTGGATTGTAATGTTATGCATGCTGGCTCAGTTAAGCCAGAACTATTTGTTCCTTCTTATTGCTATGCAGCAAAGGAAAAATTGAGTTGCCTCTATTTCAAAAAGTCATTTGATATTGGTTATTGGTGAGTCATTTGTGTGCAAATACATGTAGGAAATTCTTGTGTCTTCCCCTTGGGAAGTAAGGAATGACAGTTCAGTGGAGAAAGGTCTGCACTGGGTACAAGGAAAGTGCCAGGTGCTCCTTCCCCTCTTTTTGTTCCTGAAAGTGCCAAAGTTTGTCTGATTGAGAGGTGTGTGCTAGGGGCCGGGGAAAAACTGTCAAATTCTAAATCACACTTTTTGCAAGAGTCTATGCCCACACCTGAGATTAGGTGAACTGAAAGAGATTAGAAGGAAATTGTCCCTCTCTTGTTTGTTTACACTGCCGCATTTGACAGCATTTTGGACACCATCAATTCTCCCAATAGAGTCAAGTTTCTCTGACTGCTTGTGCAAGTGCTTTCACACAGCAGTGAGAAGGGAAAACCATTTTCTAACACAAGTAAAGTGATTGAAAAAACGCAGGCACTGACAGAGGCAATAAATATTCTTCATTCTTCAAAGAATATTTGAAGTACTGAGAGTACTGATTTCTCTGTGGTAATCCCTGTCTTAGACACACACAGACATTGCTAGTATACTTAGAAGTATTCCTCATATGTATTCTGTTTCTTTTGAAAATGTACTGTGAAAAACTGTTCCCCTCTGAACTGTGAATATGATATATTGCACCTTGTGCTTTTGCCTTTGTGTATTTCTCTGAATCAGCCATTCTACTGTGAATATAGTAGTAAAAATACTCTATTAAAATAATATAGACACCTTCAGTGTACAGGAGACGAAGCTTCTTATTCCTAGAAGAAATTGCCATTTGACTACATTTCTTTGCTTCCTGGAAAAATGATGAAGTGTGCTTTTTAATATGTGTGCATGCATTAGAGTGCCTGTCAAAGACAGTGTAAGCCTGTGTTTTGGAAGGATGTTCCTGAACTCTCCCCGTGACTGAGCAAATCCAGGCACTGTGAGCTACTGAATCATGTTGTTCATAGAGGCAGGATTGTAAAGGCCAAACTGCTCATTCATTGCTTGCAACTATAAACACTCCATTAGCTATCAACCAGCTGGATTTCTCATATGTAATCTTACAGTTGTTTCCTTCTCTTTAGTAAATTTGATCATCCCCATATTCTGAAGTTACTTGGTGTGTGTCTTTTAAATGAACCTCAGTATCTTATACTGGAGCTGATGGAAGGAGGGGATCTACTCGGCTATTTACGAGGAGCCAGGAAGAAAAAGGTAAAGAACATGAGACTCATATTTTTAACCTTAACCACCCACAATTTCTCAGTTTTTCCCTTTCTAAAAGCCCATGCTGATGTTCAGCTGTTTCTGTACTTGCAAGGTCTGACCTGGCTTTTCCTTAATACCCTGGGACCTCAGTGTTGGGTGCTGACTTGCATTCAGTGATGCTGTGAAGGAGATTGAATGTCATTAGATCACTGACCAAAACTGTGGTTTCAGTCATGAGATGTTGGCTGGATTTCTCACTGTGAAAATCATGAACTGTCCCTTTGAAAGTGATAATAAATAATGGTGGTCATGTATGTGGTCTACTAGGCATCATAGAGGTCTTTTTTTGTCTTTGAATAACAACAGTATCCTTAATGTGAGAGGCATAGTCCAAGCATATAAGAATTTACTGTCCTTGTGCCTGTGTCCTTGTATTCTTTAGAAGGAAAGAAGAGAAAAGAACAAGGAATAAACAACTTCAAGTAAATTTTTCTCTAGTTAGTATGCAGATTAGGAATATGGATGGTAGGACTGGAGGTCAAAAGGACTCAACAATGAAATTTTATAGCATTATAGCAATTGTATTGTTCATTTACTTAATCAGATCAAATCCACAGTCAGTATTGAATCCTACTGAAATGCATATACATGTGTTCTACTGGAATAACATATTATACTGATTTATATAGCAACAAACAAACCTGATCTGATAGTGGGAGGAAATTTTCAAGGTCCCATTTCTTCCACAACTCTGAAGACCCTAGGGTATTCTTAGCTGCAAATCAAGCGGGATGATATCATTTGCGTATTCCTTACAGTGCAGTGATTTGGCAATTTACCCTGCTTCAAATTAGCATTCACTCCATTGACATACAGAGATTTTGCACCTGTACTTTGACTGTTTTGGAAAAATCGTGTACATTTCGATGGGGAAATCTTGCATAGGGAGGTTGTCATTCTGAGTTGGTAAGGCTGGAAGACATAGCTAACTTCTGTCTTTCTTTCTTGTAGCTCCAGAGCCCTTTACTGAGAGTTACTGACCTCTTGGATATATGTTTGGATGTTTGCAAAGGCTGTGTCTATTTAGAGAAGATGCATTTTATACACAGGTACAGAACTTATTTCCTTAGTCCTCCCAGGTTTACCCACAGTATCAGGACTGATTATCTTACCCAGGAAAAAATGTCTAGAAAGAAGTCACAATGGAACAAGAAAGGAGAGAGCACTGGAGTAAAATCTAATGCTATTCTTTTCTGCTAAATATCACTCACAGTTCTCTCACAAAATGGTGGGCTACTCTAAGATCTGAACCAAGGACTTACTGCACCCTAGGTAAGAATCTTACCCTGTGCAACAGAGAGAAGGGCGAGATTCATGTACTGTCTTTGTCTGCCTAATGGGTAGCTTTAGAGGACACAGAGCCAGACTTTTCTCAGAGAGGTGCAGGGAAAAGATGAGAAGCAACAGGCACAACTTACAGAAAAGGAAATTAGATAATATTGTTCACAACATCCAAGATCAATCACTGAAACACCTTGTCTAGAGGGGCTGTGTCATCTCCAGTCTTGAAGATATGCCAAACCTAACTGGGTAAGACCCTAAATTACTTGATCCAAATTTGGGGTTGGCACTGCTCTGAAGAGAGTGTTGAACCAGGTGACATAGACCTGAATTACTCTGCAATGGTAACCCATCCTCTTTTCTCTGCCTTACAAATCAGGGACTTGGCTGCTCGCAACTGCCTTGTGTCTGGGAAGGAGTATGAGAGCTCATCACGGATAGTAAAGATCGGTGATTTTGGACTTGCCAGAGATGTCTACAAAAATGATTATTACAGGAAAAGAGGAGAGGGTCTACTCCCTGTCAGATGGATGGCTCCTGAAAGCCTTATTGATGGTGTCTTTACAAGTCACTCTGATGTCTGGTGAGTTATAGCAGCCACACAGCTGTGGAGATAACCATACTAAATCCCACAGCAAGAAAATATTGGTTTATAGGAGGAATTACAGGGTTGTATATTGTCATCTCTAATAATTTTTAGGCTTGAGCAGATTTCCTCCTAAGTGAAATTTTAAGGATCTAATGAGAAATTTTATTACCACAAATTATTTATACCACAAAGTATATTTCATGGATATATTTCTTTATGCTTTGAGCTCTAGCTTTGGATTCTGGAGGGAAGGAAGTAGTGTCACTCAAACAATTTTACAATTATACCAGGCACACAATGTGATTTTTGCTTAATTGGGCAGTGAATTGACTGCCTGCATGCTGTTCCATTTTGCTTTCCATTAGGCTTATTGACATTTCCTTCCTACAGCCAAATACTTTGCCCTTACAGTTTCACCCTCTTCTAGAGACTTTACTTCGAAGACCAGACTTTTCAGCATCGTCAGGGGAAGGTCACAGGACTTTGCTGTGGAGGTTTACTAAAAGTGTATTTGAGTGGCTTTGAGTTTATGGTGAAGAAGCAGAGACCCAGTCAGGCGACATAGAAAAAAAATCCCCAGACTAAACCAGATCCATGAATATCCGTGGATATTCACACAAGTTTAGATTTTAGTGGCCACAGGTACTTAGCCCACAGGTCTCTTCCAAGTCCCCAGCGCCTGCAGTCATCTATTTGACTGCTACTCTTGCACTTATCTAAGAAAGTAGTTTAGTACTCTGTGCCAAACCAAATGAGGTGCTGATTGCTCCACAAGTGGTGCTCAGAACTTGTCTCTCTCCATTTTAAACCACACCTCTAGAGATTTCTAAACACTTGTTTATATGAGGACATGCTCAGCTGGAGTGTTGCCCAGAGAAGATGTGGACACTCAGTGCCTTCTGATCTGCATCTCAGTGAGTCTGGGAAAGTGTCTCAGTTCTACACACTATTATTTATTTTAGCTATTCCAGAGGCTGGCTTAGGGACAAAACTGAATTAAGTCTTCTTACTCCTAATTTTTCTGAGTCTTACTCTTTGGTTAGGCATGATCTAACTGTTAATAGGGAGATTTCATTATGGTTGTATAACTATGGTTATTAATTTTTCTCTTTTTTTCATGGTGTTTCTTAGGGCTTTTGGAGTACTAGTGTGGGAAACATTAACTTTGGGTCAACAGCCATATCCAGGTTTCTCCAATACGGAAGTTGTACACCATGTACGATCAGGGGGAAGGCTGGAATCTCCAAACAATTGTCCTGATGACCTGTAAGTTAGTTTTGTTTAAATGTTGTTGATAATATCTATAAGAAGCAAGAGGCTTTTTGCTAGTTTGTCATCATTTTGAAGGTTAATCATGCCCATGCAGACCCCAACATCCTCCACTTTTGTTTCCAATAAAACTGGCCAACCTGCTACTAATTCATCCAGTAGTCCAGCTTATGAATAAGAATTTAAGGCATGGATCTGGTAGTCCTGTGACAACAGGCTGAGAGTACCTGAAGGTATTGGTTAGAAGTTAAGATGGCTCTGAGAAAGATTTTACCAGTCTGCACACCATGTATCTGCAATTGTGGATAAAACTCTCTTTCTCAATGGTAGCTGCAGGAATAAGGCTAATATTAGAACCTATGTGGAAAATAAACTCTGCCCTTTGTAGAGAGAACTCCAAAAAGCCAATAAGAAAAGCTGAAGCAGTGCAGGAAAAGGGAAGTCTGCACTTCTGGTTAGCCTTCAGCTGGACTGGATAAGCAAATCCTTCAATTCCTGTTTGTGTCTTGAGCACAAAACTCAGGCTTAATTGCAAAATTCTTGCAATTAGCACAATAAAATAAATACATCAAGTGGATCAAACCCATACTGACCAGAGGTGTATAAAGGAGGAACCAGAACACGAGCTTAACAATCACTCAGTATTGTCTAATTTCATGTCTCAATTTCTTTATCCCCCACTCTGCATAAGCAGTCACAGCAGTGCACATGACAGCTGCAAATAGAGGGAGAGGCTACTAAAAGTGAACAATTCTGACTCCCAGGGCTGAGGAAAGGCTTGAGAATAATTCTGTGTTTGGCAAGCTAATATCTCTGTGATAGATCTTACACCAATTACCATGCTCGGAGTTTAAGAGAAGGTGATTATTTATCATTATGTAGATATAGCTGAAATACCATATTAGCAATAGGAAACACAAAACCCCCTCAAACCAAGGCTTAGCACTTGAAGGAACTGAAGAACTGAAGAGATTAGAATTTTGATTTAATAACAGAGGGAGAACTCGAAGTCACAGAACTAATGAAAGCCCAAAGAGATTTTAATTTCAATATTTTCTGCTGAGAAAAGTTTCCTCAAAAAATTTCTGACAGCTGTCCTGTGAACAAAAAAGCACTGGAGACAGCTATATCCATGTACTACTCTGAATTTCAAACTTAAGCAAAGGCTCATAAATTGCCTTAAAACAACTGATCAGATCTTCAGAAAAATCAAGAAAACTTCTCTTGAAATAATTTTAAGGTCCCAGATTTTGAATTTAGCATAGCAGATAGGGCTTAAATACTGGTCTTCCTGTTGTAACTTGTAGGATCGGTGCCTGAGAGTAGTTTTTGACAGCTAAAGAGCTGAAGAGCTTAGACTCTTGTACCATCTTTTATCTCATTTGGTGAACACTCAGCACCTGCATGCAGCTTCTGTCAGTAGCATAAACAGCTTTTTGCTGCTTTGCTAGGTCATTAATGGCATGCTGGGATTCTTGACATTCCTGCTTCCCTCCTTGTGGTTTTGAACCTGCATCAGGACATCAGCAGTCAGTAATTGTCTCCTCTGCACTTTGGCTTGCTCATTGTCATTTGACAAAACAAACCATCACTGATAGGAAGAGAGTTCAAAGGCCAAAGTACTTCAGCTGAGAAGTGTTTAGGAATCTGTGGTAGGCTTACACTGCAAGTGCAAGTAGGGCTGGCACAGAAACCTTGGGGTGTAAAAGCACGAAAGAAGTGGGATTGTTTGTTTAGTTTGGTGGGTTTGTTGGGTTGTTTTTTTTTTTTTTGCAGGGGGAGAAATTCTTCCCCTTGCCTCCACAAGTTGTTACTCCAGGGACTAATCATCTACTTTTCCACAGAGAACTGTGGCTCAGTAAAGCTTGGTAATGAATTGAAGAAGGGGCTTGGGTATGTATAAATGAGACTCATTTATTGAAACATGAATTAGATCCATGAATGGAACTATATTTGCAGTCAGAAATCCACATCTGGCACAGCCACCTGGGTATGAGGCTTGCACACAAGAGAATGCCAAGGTTTGGACTGAACTGAGCTAATTTAATATAGATCCTCAAAGGCCACAGATTACAGTCTAGAGAATTTGTACAAGGACCAGGACATTTGCTGACTTGAAGTTGCAGTTTCATCAAATGCTCAGTCCTATGCAAACTTATGCAACAGACTTTGATGAAGAAATTTTAGTTCGGTAACTAAAAGCTTTTTTGCTGTTTGTTTCTGGGAGTGATACCCTGGAGGGATTAAGAGAGTGAGAGAGAAGAAGGCCTTGCATAGAATGTATCAGATGAAATCAGGGGCTCTTCATCATGATATATTTTCTCCTTTTCTAAGAAAATCACACATCAGTTGTATATTCCTTTTCATGTGAGAAAAAATTGGTAATGCCTGTAGCTTCTGTGCACTACAGTGCATTTCAGGAATGTTCACTTTCTGCCTCCAATATCAGATACTGAATATTAGTTTTTCGCTTTTCCAGGCTCTCAAATTCTAACTAGTCCCACATAAGCAGCTTTGTTGGACATATGGTTATTGCCCTCAGAAAAAACTCAGGTGTGAAGTGTAGGTGTGTAGGTGTACATCTAGGGTAAATGTTAGTTCTTAAACCTTTAGCTGATGATGTATTTGGAATTGTCATTTTTCATTTCTTTCCTGAAAGGCTTTCCCCATGAAGTAGGGGAATCCTCTGGGTCTCTTTCTCATGCTGAAGTGATGCACTATTTGCTAGCCCATGTTTGGCTCCCCAAAACCACAGGAATATGCTCAATCTGTCACTTAGATGTATTTTGGCATGTTAAGCTGGCTTTCACCCTCTTGACTGGTCTCATACTCATGCATTTCTGAGCTAGTGAAAGTTTGTGCCTTATGACTTAAAACTGCGGATGTCACAGAATGCCCCAAAAGCTAAATGTCATACTGCAAATAGCTGTACATGTAATTTGCAGATGTATTCTGAGAGAGCATGAAAGTTTTTATCATTAGAAACCTAAAGCCTATCTGAATTAAATACTTAGTGAAAAATACCAGTACTGATATTTTAAGCCAATCACCAAGTAACTTGATTTAGGCAATAAAAATATGGACTATAATTAAAATGACAAAATTACAGTACTGAATTACAGTTTTGGCAGAAATCTCCTTACGCGAAAGCAAAACTGAATGGCTGTATAAAGCAGATTGTCCAATAAAAAAACATAGTTATTTAGAAAGAGATTGGTCATAGGAAACAAAACAAAAATATTCATAATCCGCACTCGCGATGTTCTTGTTTCATAAATGAAAAGAGGGTAAATTTAGATTGTTTATAAGAAAGAATTCTTTTACAATAAGGGTGGTGAAACACTGCAAAAGATTGCCCAGAGAAGCTGTGGATACCCCATTCCTGGAACTGTTCAAGACCAGGTTGGGTGGGGCTTTGAGCAACCTGATGTAGTGGAAGATGTCCCTGTGCATGGCTGGTGGGCTGGACTAGATGATCCTTGAAGGTCCCTTCCAACCCAAAACATTCTATGAGTCTGTGACTTATGTATCATTTCCTGTTTTTTCTTCCTCTGTGACTGGCTGTTTTTTCCACAAAGCTCTGCTCATGAGAGCCCAAGTGCAAGCCTGATGAAGTACAGCACCCTGAACTCATGTTTTTTGCCTGGATATCCTACCAGCAAGCATGACCAGAAAGCAGATTGTTTGACTTCCAGCATCCAAGGCTGGAATTCAGCATGACAGACACTTTGCTGGCAGCAGAAGGAAAACCAATTATTTAACCTTGAGTCCTATTCAGTTCTTTTCCTTCTGTATTTCCAATGTCATCAGTAACCAGTACAGCTGAAAGTAAGCACATGAAGTGATCCAGAGTGTTAAGAAGCCACTACCATTCCTTAAATTCTTAAAATGGATTTTCAAAATTTCATGGAATCTTTCTGAAAATAAAATTACTCTATTCAACTTGAAAACCACAAGAATACAGGTTGATGAAAAGTGGTTTTGAAATGACTTTTCTACTCACATTCTCACACGACTAATATTTTAAAGAAAAATATAATTGTAAAATCAAGATTGTAAAATTAAGATGCCCAGTTGTGGTGAAGGAGAGCAGTCATCTTGTTAGGATGGATAAGCAAGGATCTGAGCAAGCCAATTCATTTTCCATAACAGATTAATGCCTGGTATTGCATAGCAGCAGGTCTGGGAAGATGTTTGTCAGGGGAGGGTTTGAACTTAAGGCTTAGAGGTAAATGCTCCACATTCCAGATGCAGCTTTCTGAACCAGCCTTTCACTGGCTGCTCTCTGGTTTTGAGACTCTAAGACCTCTTTCCACTCCCAAACACTTAGCATGTCCAGGTGTTGGCTGTGTTTTGGTTTTCAAGCTGTCTCCCCCTGGCTTTTGTAGGATTTGGTTTTGTGTAGCATAAACTCACCTTGAGCAAGGAATAAAAACCAACCCTATCATTTAGACAAACAGGAGGTGAAGTTTTCCACTAAATGGTAGCGATAGTGCTGTACAGGGTGGGCTGGAATCCCTGCACCCAGAGGAAATTCATACCATTTTTGCCTTTGATGGGAAAACTTTTCCTATTTGTTTTGGTCTGGAGGTAGAAGTCTAAATTAACCCTCCCTGTGCTGGATGTTTTGCCTTGAACTTCCCCTAAATTTGAGGTAGCTTGAGTTGAAGGAGGTTTAAATAAGTTGAGAACTTCAGGTTCATTTCTGGTTTTACACTTCCTTTTTTAAATTTTTTTTTTCTGTGAGAGAATTTCCTTCTTGTCTGCTTTCTTAGAAAGTATTCCTGACTTCTTCACTGAGAACGGATGCTAATGGCAAATATGTCTTTTTTTTTTTCAGTGTTCTATCTGCTCCCAATCTCAAAAATATCCATCTTTGAAAAATTAAAATGTTTCACAGTGATTTTTCCTGACTTTAATTTGATCTTCAATTTGTTTTTCCTTCCCTCAGCAGCTGGTGATAATCTTTGTACCACATAGAAAGTTTTCAGGCCAAACTTGCTTCTCAGATGTTTATTGGTAAGTCTTGAGATGAATTATTCTATTATCATTACTGTTTGCATTTAATCTTTTTTTCCAGGTGTGATTTAATGACTAGATGCTGGTCCCAAGAACCTCACAACAGACCTACTTTCTCTTGTATTCATGACAAACTGCAAGAGATAAGACACTCTCCACTGTCCTTTATCCACTGCCTTGAAGACAAAGAGGCATCAACTGGAATCATCAATGAAGCTTTTGAAGGTGAGTCTGGGCCAGCACCTGCTATTTTTGTGGCCTCTTCCCTGTAAGCAAAGTGCTTTTCATTGCATTTGTCACTGCCTCACATTCTCTGGCTGCTAAATGGAAACAGCAAAGATTTACCTCTGTTGTACTGAACTTGTAAACATTTGTTATGTGTCTGCTAGGTACAATGCATTAGATAAAGGATGTGTAAGATTACCAAGCAAAAAGGCCCTAATGAGGTTGTAATTAAGCCTGACTCTCAGAGACATCCAACTTGCCTCTAAACTCTTGGTACTTCACAACCCCTGCGCTAAAATAGATGCCCAAATTCCTTGCAGAGCCAGGAGCGCCTTAGAAGGCTTCCAATGTGGAAATCTGTTCCAATTTCAAAGACATCTACGCCCTCTCCATGAGCTAAACATGGCCATTGGGCACTTCTTATAGGAGTACTGATTCAGCACTGACACCTGAAAGTGAGGCATAATTTAGGCACCCTACTAAGGTAGCCTTTATCCGAGCCCAAACCCTGATAGATTCAGGTCTTGCTTATGCTCTGCGCACTGTGAATGAATAAACTAAGTGATATTAGGGAAGACATAAGATATGGGACACAACAAAGCTCAGTTGACATTATTAAAGTTGTGAAGACAGGAATTTAAAAAAGGTAATACTAGATTTGAAGTCATCTGTGAAACTGTGGTGTAAATCATCTAAATATGGAAATGAACATCCTGACTGAGCCAGAACAGCAATCTATTCACATCCTGCAGTAATTCCTGACTAACTAAATATTGAGAAAAAGTGAACAATATTAGTACACAATGTGATCTGAATTCTACAAAAAGAAAGATTTTATCAGTTGAAATATTTAACTTTTTTTTCACAGTTTTATTTTTTCATTTAATCTGTTTGCATGCTATGGTTTCATAACGAAAAATATTGAATGGTAAGAGAACTACTTTCCATTCTAGAAAAACCAAACCTGACTGTTTCTAAAATATCTAAAGGCTTAGTTTTGGTGGCGATTTTTTGTGGGGTTTTTTTTTTTTGCCTTCAAAAATTGTTGGTGAACTAGGAACTCACCCTGATTCATAAACAGTTTTGATACTTCAGTACTTCATGTTTTCCTAAAAACTTCCTAATCCATTCCAGGAATGACACAGTACTCAATTGCCACTACATAGACATTTTTCTTCAGGATACTACCTATATTCAATTCACTGGCATTGTCCAGTGGTCACTTGATAGTAGTCTATTTGATATTTTGCAAACCTTTATTCATTGTGAAGCTTTACAAATGTCAGTTTATTTCTTTATGTCAAATCCAGTCTGTTCATTACATGTTTACATGTCATTATAAGATTAAAACTTTATAAAGACATGATGGGACCTGCATTGATAATCTTAATTTCATGCTTTCTTAACAGCTGACTTTTCACCCTTATGCTATAATGAAAAGCTATTTGCATACAGTGTAATTCCTTAGTTTCTTTAAGTGTATTTTAGCTCTCAATAATGACATTCAGGAAAGAGATACTTAGTCTGGCACAAATGTAAGCCTGGCATTGGCTCAGGAAAGGAGTACAGCCAATTAATTAGGCACTATGCCCAAGCTAATAGGCCTTACATTTTGGATGGACTTTGTCTCACCTACATGCAGCTGTCTACAAGCTAGGACTCTCATCTAGGATATTTTTCTGGGTAGCTCTGTAGTCAGAAGCAGAAACAGACACCTCCAGAAAGTGACAAGTCCTGGTTTTTAGGCATGTTTCATAGCAGGAAAGGAGTCACCTCTTGCTTTACTCTTCACTGATGATGGCTGGCATCTAGGTGGCTTTCCATATTTAATTTGGTTCACATAGAATCACAGGGTGGGTGAGATTGGAAGGGGCCACTGCAAGTCACCCAGTCCAACATCCCTGCTCAAGCAGGGTGCCCCCCAAACATGTTACTCAGGGTAGTGTCCAAAATACAACATCTCAGCTATAGGATCTCAGACTAGATGTTTAATTTTCAGTTGACTACAGGAACACAACATCCACTTGACACAGGGCTCTACTGATTCAGCTGCTTGCACCTACTCCTGAGCTAGTTTGGTTTCCTAGCTTAGAAATCTTTTCTTTGTGTCCCTAACTCCAGAGGCAACAGAGACATGAAAACTAATGGAGTTAAGAAGCCAATACATCAATATCTGTCAAATCTTTGTCAGGGCTGAAATTTCTAGAGAAGTTTGCCCTTCCGCTGCTTGGAGTTGGGAAAAGAGGCTGTAATACAGGTTACTGTGTTTGTGGTGGAGCAGGCCTGGCACTGATGTAACATGAAAGAATTTTCGTTTCAGTGCAAGTGTCTGCTTAGTATGTGTCAGATAAGCCTGGTCTTTCTTCAGCTGCTAACTTGCTCAATCTAAGCAAATATTTGCTTTCACTGGGATGATAAATATATATTCTTAATGTAAGAATCAAAATTTTGCCAAAATTTCAGGTTCTGCCACACAGCAGAGGTCACAGAGAAAAAGCCATTGTTTTGTTTGTTTGCCAGGAACAAAAGTTGCTTTCTTGGAAATTACCAAGTTGAAAAGGAAAACATGGATTGAAGCTTCCATGAAAAGTGGCAGTTTGAAGGATAAAAATTTGAAAAAAATCCATTTACTGCAGAAAATGTGGTAGTATAATGGACTTTAAGGGTAGTCTTAAAAATAGCAGTACTCTATAATGTACATTTTAGTCAGAGAATGTGTTGATGGCAGTCACTTTTAAAATCAGACTCCATTAAACCTGTTTATAATAACTTAATTGGTAAAATCTGGCCTACTGTGGTAAGCAGGGCAATTCAGTGTAGGCACAGCTTTGGCCCTCAGAGCTTCTGCTTGGCACACTCTCCTCCTGAGCCTTGTACCCTTCCCCACCAGCTGCCATGTTCCCTCTTCTGGCTTTCCCCCATTCTTCCCTTTCCATAGGTTCTGCCCAGCTGGTGTTGCCACAGACCCATTGCTGGATCTGCACTGGGAGGAGAAGACAAAGCAACTATTTTCATGTTTCCATTCAATGTTTTCATGCTTCAATTCTCAAAATCCTTAACTTCTCCCCAGGTTCATTTAATGATTCTCATATAGGAGATACCCATTGGGAAACAGGGTAGCTTGAATTTTATTCCTCTACATTTCATCCTCCCATTTAAATGTATTTAAAAGACTAAACACTTTATTAGCTCTTTACATGTCTCTTTAATGCACATACTTATTTTCCTGTATGTTTATAGCTCACCTGTAGGTTATCTCCCTCTTTCCCCAAGCACAGCCTTAAAAAGCCCATTAAAATGTTATGCTGTATATTTGACTGAAGGCCTAGAGTCCTCATGATGTCTTAATGTTGCCGGATTATCTGATCAGGGACACATGCATGTCAGGTTTCTGTAGCTCTCCAGCCTTGAATTAATTTGACAATTTTTCTGCCTGCCATGTAATTCTCATGCAGTGGAATTCAGTGAAACGTGGGCTCCAGAAGTGAGATTGATTTAAGCAAGAAAAGGCCATTCAGGTTCTAGTTGTGTTTCCAGACTAAAATATGTGCTCCACTATGACCCTGTCGAAAACAGTTTGGGGCATGGAATATGTCTCAGTCTGTAATTTGTAACACATTGTATAATAAGTTAGTGATTTTTAAAATGTGTATTCATTTCTAGCTGAGACTAAGTATTTCTTGTGTTCGTAGTAGTAGTAGTAGTAGAAAGATGGCAGCCAAAACAAATAATCCAAAAGACTGTTCCATGATGGATTGTCCTGGACAACATTTTCCAAAAATGCTACACGGTCATTGGCCTTTGTGTGTAATGAAACTCCAGTCATGAGCCTCCTGCCAAGAAATTCTTGCTCTCACCAGGTGACCTAGTTCCAAAAGAAAGAGACAAATGTCAAACAAAGCGAAATGACATGCCTCAAAATAACTAAGATACTTAGCCTTTCAGGGAATCATACATCTTCCAAACTCTGTTAAGTCTTACCTACCTATGGCTAGCCACACTTTTTGCAGGTCCATACATGCTGTTGGTGACTTTCATAGGTGGGAGAGCTGAAAAACGTTAGATTTTCTCAATAATCTTAATGCCAGTGCAGTATGACACAGAGATGGCAAGTGTGGGTAAACCAATACAGACAGTCTGTTAGGGGACAGCATGCTAACAGGGTAGCATGGGGATGGCAAAAGGGGCACATGCTGTGTTATTGCAAGAGTTACCCTTCTAAAGCAGGCATCAAGTGTCAATAAACACGCCTGAGCAATACCAGCACCTCCTGGCACTGCTGCATTGGAAGGGAGGGAAGCAAACTCAGGACTAGGGTCTACCAGTTTAGTGTTTTTCCTTCTTGGTCTTACAGGCTTTCCCAAGACATTGTTTGTGGGCTTAAAGTAGCAGTAACAATATTTATTTGAGTGAGGGCAGCACTACCCAGCTGGAGGACTGAGACACCAGTGGGTTTTGAATTCAATGGAAATTTACTGAGCACAGGCCCTGTCACTGGGGTTCTCATTAATTGCTGAAAGGTAGTCTGTTCTTCCCTCTGATCCAAGAAGTGCAGCATGCTAGAAGGACGTCCCTGCATTGCTGTAAAAATAACTGGACCATCTATTTTCAGACATCGGTTTTTACATTTGCACATATAAGACAGCACTATAGCTTTTCAGGTCCCATGAGTGCCCCTTTGCAGATGGAAACACCTGTTTGATTTGGCAAACGCCTTTCCTGACATCAGACAACTGGGCATTAAGCAGCTGGAGCAACTTCTTGCCTTTATGACCCAGAAGTACTATTCTTATCAAGGCTGTTCCTCACAATGCCTTTTGGACCCATATGGAAAAAGAACTCTAATTGCTCAGAAAAAGAGGCTCCTCTGGCAAGAGGAGATGCCAGGCAGTTGGAGAAAATCCAGGATAAAAGACTAAAGACTGAAAGGAAACACATTTGGTCTAAAAACTATGATTTTTAAATCCCTAAACTGGAGATACTGCTTGAAAAATGTGGGAAGATACAAGAGTTAGAATTTTGTAATATTTCTTTTTTTCATTTTTCTTTCCAAAGCCAGTGTATTTATTTTCTTAGCAGTTCACGTACTTGCTAAAACTGTCACTTGTATTTTTTAAAAATCTTTGTGCAAAATTTTGCACAGACAGGACTTGATATTAAAAGCTAGAATCGGCCACTTCATCATTAATTATATGTTTGCACTCTCTACTGGCTGAGCACCTGTTTTCTATTCCCCATGTAAGAGTCATCAGTTTATTTTCCTAAACCCAACTGCCTTTTAAAAACTATTCCACACACCTCTCTGAACGTAAAGTAATCACTTAGACAAACGGAAGCTTCTCTAAAGAAGATGTGTTGATAAGAGACATTTTTAGAACATTGTATCTAGTCTCCTTTGTATTTTTCTGAAATTCAGTAATCCCCTTCCCCACTTAGCTTAGTGAGTGGCTGACCCAAAGCCAGCAGAGGTCAGAGGAAAGGCTTCTTCCAAAAAAGAGTGAGTGGTTACAACACTGCAAGCAAAGGGGAAGTTGGTGGTGTAGCAATTTCTTATTTGTACTCCAGACGAATGGTGTTTGATTCCAGAGAGTGCACATGAGCCGTAAGGTGCTGCAAGTGAAGTCATGCCAACATTTTGCTGTGGACTGAGGGAAAAAATCAGATGGTATAAGACTGTAAGAGCTGACATTTGTGTAGACAGATGTGGACAGATATAGGCAACTAAAACATAAAAACTGCATTTACACTGGGTGTCTAGGCTGTTTGACAGTCACCAGAGACTTGTAGGCGTATTCAGGGGATGTTAATGTGTAAAGGCAAGGATGCAAATTAAGCATCTCCACAAAGCTATTCATTCCTCCTTTCTCTGTTGACTGTAAAGACAGCCTAGGCAAGGAGCTTAAATTGGACATGTAAGACCTGGGTGGTTAAAACTCGGTAAAATTAATCCTGTTTTGTAACCTGGAGAAAGGGAGTGCTTTCCTATTTACATAGCCTTACTGCATTACAGCAAATATGGAACTGTTGATTTTTTTTTTTTTTTGGTGCATTTATATTATAAATTTTAATAAACTAGGTAAGAAGTAGTTTATATCTGTAATTACAAGGACAGCTTCTTGCACATAGAGATTTCAGTCCACGGTTCTCTGAAAAATATATTAAAATAAAAAGAAAGGCAATGCTTCAGGCAGATTAGTGCAGGGGAAATGTAGGGTGAACAAAATTCTCACTTTTAGTGCCTTTAGTGTCTGACAAAATAGCAAAGCTCCGTGAGTCACCCTCAAACCATGCAAGATCATATGGCTCATTAGGCAGGAAACACAGATATATCTCCACTGATACATAATACAGAGTGGACTTTTAAAATGGATATATATTTGTTCTATTTATATTCTTACTGGCTATCTGCAGAAACAGAAACACAGCACCTCCAGCTCCAGGTGGCCATCAGATATCAGGAAAATACTCTCTACACAGGAACTATCTCCTGGAGCTAACCAACGTGGCTGAGGTAAAAAAGTCAAGGTTCAGTAGCCACCTTTTTCACCCTTAGCAAAGACATGTCATCAAGTGTTTCTCTCAAATGTGTTTGCTGTGGGGTATATCTTTCCTCCATGCCCGTAAGTCAGCCAGTCTCTTGTTTACTGCCACATACATTGTGTAGCAGTGGTAAAGGACAGAGTACGTATGAGAAAAACAGGAGGGTATTACTGAGAAAAAGCAAATGTGGCTGGACTTCTAAATACCTTACCATACTGAAGGTGCTAAGCATCATATGAGATTATGTCACCCAGAATTAGTAACGTCTCAGGCTGGCTACTTAGCTGGTGTAAATTGGTGGCACCCCACTGGTTTCAATGGAACTTCATTAATTTATGCTAGCTGAGGATCTGGCCCTGAAATAGCTGTAATATAAGATCAGCATCTGTAGATCAGTTTATTCAGTCTCAATCAATCAGCTTTTCTACTGACATTCTTTTTCTTCTTAAATGTTGTCACCTTCTTGAATTTAAACGCCAAAAACCCCTCATCTGCTTATCAAGACATCACAAAAATTTGCACCCTTCCAGGGAGGACTTCAGAACATGTTGCTAGCCCCCAGAGTTTACGAAGCAGGCAAGGAAAGGCACTCTGTGATCGTGAGGCAGGATCCATGGCCCAGCTCGGCACTGTGGCTGCCCTGCGGCAGGAAGCAGCCGACTGAGATGCTGGGATTGGGAAGGGGGAAGCACAGATTTTATCAGGTCAGGGCTGGTCTTCTCAGAGGAGGCTAAGCAAGCAAACCCTATTCCTCATTAGTATGAGTCAGGCGATCATTGTTTCTTGTGTCAATTACTGTGGGGCCCTCTAGAGTAAACTTCTGCCTATCCCCGGAGAGGTGTAATTAATTTACCTGCGGTTTGGCTCAGATGTGCTTTACATACAAGCCCTAAGCACAAGCTTTAAGCATAGCTCTTACTAGGAAAAGTGTCCAGCAAGGTCAAAGCCACATGAATTTAGGACCTGAGACGTGTGTCTGTGCAAGTACAATGCTGAGCTTTGAACTTGCTATTTTAACTATTGGAAGCAGTCTACCTGGGACAGCACAGAGCTCAGTGGAAACCTGCTTCTCAGTGGGGTACTCCTCTAGGCGTGTACAAAGCTCTGGACTGACAGCTAGCCTGCCTCATGCCCTGAGACAGATTGTTTAAAGCAAATGTGGGTAACTCTACACTATGCAGCAGCTCACAGTGTAGACAACCCCTCACAATTTAAGCCTTTAGAGTTGACTCTCCAGCACGACTTCAGATTTCATGAAGGTGTTCCTTGGACGTCCCGTCTCCTCTTGAGGTGTTTTGTTGACTCAGCCCGGCTTTGCTTGTGAAATCTGAGGGGATCACATCACATGGTTTATCCTGCATTTACTCACGTATAACCCAGCATGACTGTACATCAATCAACTAATTTTAGCGATGTTAAAACTGAAAAGAAAATAATGATATCTCATAAATATACTGACCTGCCTCTCCAATCTGGTTTCTGTCTTCCTTCATTTCTTAACATTTTTTGGGAGGGCCTTCCAAAGATTATTCATAATTCTCTGAATTGAGTTATGGCTTCTCAGGGTGCTGGTGGTGCTTCTAGTCCTCACATTTCTGGGGGAATTTCACAACATATCATGAATTTTTCTCTTCAGTTGCTCATTTTTAGTATTTTCTGTTTCCATCCATTCTTCTGCTCCAACTAAATGAGCAAAAATTATTTGCTTGCTTTGCTGACTTACATAACAGTCAAGCATTGTACTATACAACTTGAGATTTTTGTGTCACTTCTTTGCCTTGTACAGCAGAATGGTGCTAAACGTTCATCAGCGCTGAACACTGCACTAAGAGATGACTCAACAATGAAGGAAAGAGCACTTACAGTCAAAAATGTCACTGTGAAAGTGGCCATGTATCTTACACACGTCATGTCATAGGAGAAAGGTCATCAATATTATATTCTTCCTCCATCACTGGATATGATAAGAATATTCTGCAAAAATAATATTTCCTCCTTATTCCTCCTTATAAGCTCAAAAAGTAAAACCAACGCGTTTGATTTTTTAGCTTTTTTTTTCCTGTAATGAGAAACACAGTGGCGCATAAGTTGAAAAAAGATTATAAAATTTTATATGTTCTGTAGTTCTTCAGACCTGTTGGGGAAAGAATTAGTAATGTATCTATATATCTGGTAAAAATATCTCAGTGACCTCATACTCACATTTGTGTAAACATCACCTCATCAGTTCCAGATACTTATACAGGAAACAAATCTGAATGCTCCTCTAGTGTTCTATACTTAGGCAGGTCAGCCGGCATATGTCTGGTCTGTAAATACCCAGTTTTACTTGGGTCCTTATTTTAAGGTTTCCCTCTTAAGAGTTTGCTGCAAACATCCCCTCAGCATTTGCCTGTGTGCATTTTCAAAAGCAACTTGCCCCTGAAGGTTGCCATTAAATTAAACAAAAAAACAACTACAAAGAAGAGCTGAATTGGTTGGTAAAGGCTTAGTTGGAGGTGAATTACTAAATATGACCATAATAGCCCTGAACTGACAAAGTGAGTACCAAATGATTTTTCATTGCTGTCAGTCACTGTGGTATGTGACCACAGTTTGCTCTGTGTCCCAAATCCCATCTTGTTAACAGGTTTCTAAAATCAAAATTCTTTTTCAGACTTTTCCTGATAAAATTTCCTAATGGACTCTAGCATGTGGAATAAATTTCTGGCTTTATAGCTTGGGGAGATGTGTGATTATAGTGACATAACAAATTATGTGTTGCCTGGTGGAATGGCACAGTGCTTGTGATGCCTTTGAACAGATAACCCTGACTGTCACATGCTTAATTTTTCAGTTATGAAGTAAAATAAGGAGAGAGTGTAATAAAAGAAGGTATACATTACAAAAACAAACGCAAAAAATAGCAGCAGTTATAACTTGAATGTTTAGTTAACAATTTTTATATTTTTAAAAATATATATCCCCTGCAATATATTTCAAGAAACTATGTATACATGTATGCATCAAATTAGGGAAAAATAGAAGTTTTTAAAAAAGTGAAAAACAGAGTGAATTGCCAAGTTTAAGTTTCTAGAAGGACAGAATACTAGAGAGACAGAAGTCTAGACTAGGCCTCTAGAGAGAGAGTATATAATGGTTTCGTAGATAGAAATGTGCCAATGTTACAGGACTCTTTAGCAATATTATTAGCAGGATTACTGCAAAGGTTCAGAGTAAAATCACTTTAGCTTTATGCCTCTTTACAAGGAAAAGAAGCAAGTCATGTATTCATGACTGTATTGCTGCCTCTGGAGATATGAACACGGATAAGCAACCTTCCCCAAGTTATTTGCTTAAAGTTCTGGTCCATGCAGACAATAGCAGAAAATAAATTTGAATCATCAGTCATTCTTACGAGGTCACTAGACCAACTTTCTCCAACAGTTGTCTGATTTTGTTTGCTTTCTAACACTACATGTATATTACTGGGCTGTTGTATTTTCTTTTTTTAATTTATTTTATTTTTAAAATTTTTTCCCCTTTTTCCTTTTTTTTCTTCTAATGCAGATAATGATATTCCATGTGCAGATTCAGACAGTGTTCTTTCAGCCACACTAATGGAAACAAGGAATCAAGAGGGCTTAAATTATTTGGTAGTAGTCAAAGAAGGCAACCAAGATGAAGAATGCATCAATCCTGCCGAAATTAGTTAAGTCTGGTTACCACTGTTTAAAAAAGACAGTGAAAGAGGAGAAAAAACTCTTCAAAGAAGACATAAACCAAGGAAAATATTCTGCTCATCATCATACTTACAGAGGTATCTTAAAAAAAAAAAACAACAACTCTTTAATAAAACTACCAGAAAACACAATGAGGTTCTGAATGGTGTGTGTCAGGATAAGACAGCGACTACGTATCCTTTGATTTTCTACATGTTATGGTTTGGGTGCACCACAGGAGATAGTTTAAAGTAAAAAAAACATGTATCAGACAGTCAGGGGTTTTACTGTGGTATTGATTAAACTTAGGCAATCACATATGCCTCGGGCACAAGGCAGCCCTTCTAAAAAGGGAGTGCTGGTATGCTGCTTCAAAGGACAGACCAGCTCGTTCATGAATAAAACCAAACAGCTGAAGTCTAGCTTCACTGTGCACAAACAAGGTTTTACAAATTGAAAAAAACAACATCAATACGAGAGTCCTAATCAGAAAGCAATTGAAAAAGGGTGACCAGGTTCTCCACTGCTGCGGGTGGTCTGTTTCCCTATTTAATTTAAACAAATGTTTGCAATCACCTTGCATATTAAGTTGCACAGCAATTGGTCTGTGAGTCTGGACAGTCCTGTTTTCTTACATTTCTTCTCCTTTACTTTTTGAATGTTCATCATCCTCGTTTATTTTTTATCAGACTGGGTGAATGGAGGTACTCTTCCTTGGTGTGTTTAGAGATCAACTCAAAGTATATAATAAAATTTTATACAAATAATTATTGACTAAAAGACAGCAATAAGCTTTTTCTAGCCTTTCATCATGAGCAGTAGTTTGCAAATTATACAGAGTTATTCACTGACATCTTTCAGGAAGCTAGATACATTCTATAATTTTATGCAAATATTTGATAATGAGGCACACTGGAGAGTAGTAAAGGCTCTATCTGATGTCAGAACATATACATTTACAAGAAGCAACTCCACTGCAGTCAAGCTTCAAAAGTTTCTTAAATGGAGATTCAACACAGATGAACAAGAAATTTGGAGTCTGAACATTTTACTGAAATGAAATAGAAATTGAGATATTTTGAATTAGGATTCTTCAAAGTCCCTGAAAAAGCCCATTCAATCATTATATTTTTCTTCATCTACAGATCAGTGTAAAAGACAGATTTGCTAATAAAAACAATTTCAGCACTTCACTGTGCTTACCAGACTGTGAGCAACAGATAAACAAATAAATACTGTATTGTTTCCTTCCTCTTCGAGTGCTGCTTGATTGATTGAACAGCCATTTCTTCCATTTCAGTAATTTAAAAATTAGTAATGTTTGCTAACCTATGGCATGTGCTGGCCAGAAACCAGGAGGATCCCAGTTCTGTAGGCACCACACCTGAATGTGTTCTGTGTGCATAGTACCATTTAAGTCGAAGAAACTTGCTCAGTCAGCAAGCCACAGACAAGGGTTTTGGACAGCAACAGGACTCCATATGAGTCTTTTTCTTTAGCAGGAGAAGCCTCCCAAAATTCTGTCAAGACAACACCTTTCCCAGGTCTTGCTAGCACCTGTGATGTTATATCACAAGTCAATTCAGTTTTGTGTAGGTCTGCATTGGAAAAGAATAATGGGAGCCTAACCAACATATGTAAACTGGGTTAGTGGGCAGGATGAGCATCAGTGACAGAGAGCAGTCAGGAGTAATGCCCTTCAGGTCTTGAAACAGTCACAAATATATAAAGCAGCACAAAAGGAAAAGAGGGAAGGTAATTCTTGTTGTGTTCGCCTTTTGTAAATGTTGCAAGATGAGCCTAGTTTTAATGAAAGATTTATCATAGCATGATGAGAACAAAGTGCCAAGTTTAATACACTGCCAAGAAATGAAACCTTAGGATATTGAGCAGTGACCTATGCCTTTTGCTCCTGATAGTATGAAAAATGTATTGGACAGGATAAAAAATTAACTTACTGATCCAAATTCGAGGATCCTAATCTATAACTTGTTGAATTCAGTGGAAGACACAATACCTAACCTTCCCAGTAATTGCAGTCACCTGAGTCATGCTCAGTGATACAGTACGAGCTCTGAGCATGGCCCTACTCATCTCTACCTTGTTGAAGTGTTGCTTCCTCTCTTCATTCAAACTCTTCTTGATGATTCACGTTTTTCTCATCAATGCTTATTCACTATCAGGGGGTCACCTCTTGCTTTCCAGCAGACAGGGCCTGGTGGCAATTTTCATGCTACTTTTGGACACAGTAGGGAAGACACATCTATAAGAGGTGATGTGAATGAAAGACCTCTTAAGCACATTCTCTCTTGGGCAGGGAAATGGGTGCTACCTGGCCTGTTTGCCTCTGTTTTTGCAGGTCATGGGAAAGAGTCAAGAAATCCTTGAGTTCAAATGTCTTGATTTTCAAGGCTACAGATTTTAAATAAGTATAGATGGATTTAAGGGTGTTAATGTCATTTAAAGGAAAGAGATATTTAGGGGAGAAAAGAATCCTGACATATCAGAAAGGTTGTATGTGAGATAAGGGTAGTATAAGGCATGTGGACCCAATTTTCAACTGCTGTAAATCAGGTTAGGTATGTTAAGCTAAGCTGATGTACAGCAGTATAAAAACTGTCTCCAAGTGTTTAGCTTGAATTTTGTCCTGAGACAGGTAGACCTATGCCCACCCAGTTCCTGAAAAAGGAGGGCTAATCTCTTTAAGTCTCCTTTTCTCCATTTTATTGTTGAGCATGACATTACATGGCATGGAATATCTGTTTGGTTAATTTGAGTCATCTGCCTGGTTGTGTCCCCTCCCAATATCTTGTGCACCCTCAGTCTATTCACTGGGGAGGGGGCACGGAGTTAGAAGCAGAGGTGGCTTTGATTCTGTGCAGGCACTTTTCAGCAATAACTAAAATATTACTGTGTTATCAGTACTGTTTTGGTTGCAAATCTAAAATACAACACAAGACAAGCTGCTATGAAGAAAATACACTCCAACCCAGTACAGTGTCTAATCTGCTGGGGAAGAGGAGAGGTGTGCCCCAGGCGCTGATCAGGGGATGCCCCAGGTGAGTCTCTGGGCCACAGCCAGTTCCTGTCTCAGGCTCTTCCTCGTTCCTCGCTGCCAGCACAGACACTGAGCAGCACTGGTGAACACGCTGCACACATGATGCCACACACACAACCCATGAGTGCTGGTCTCTCAAATGGCCATGGCTGAACTCTGAGCTGTGCTTGGATAGACATGGATATATTGTGTGTCTGTAGCTGGTTTCTCTAGTCCTTCAACTGCAGACTTGACATTCATACGAATGGATGACAAATGTTCTACTTCTACCTATGATTAGTATTTACTACAATCCAACCAAATGCTGTGGCGATTAATTAATATTTGTAAATTATTTTGTAAATATGAAGGGCCAGGGCAGATGTTACTGGTTAACTAAAGCAGCATTCTCAGTGGCATCAATTCTAAGTCTTCCATCTTCAGGTCTACAGCAGGTGGTAGCACCCAGCCATCAGCGCATTTCTGTTTTTCAAGGTTGCTTTCAAGGGCTTTTGAGCTGGCACATACTGATGACCAGATCTATCCAAAATCTATGTACCTCATGCTTTCTATTTGGGACCATGATCAGGATACTATGAAAGTACAACCAATGTTTTATGACAAGAATATTGAGTTCTTACTAGATCAAAGATAAAGTAATGGAAATGTGAATGTAGATGCTGCTGAGAGATATGCCAGGCTCTAGCAAGATCACTCTCTGATCCCCATGTGCCCAGGAAGTGCCCAGGAGTTTGACATAAGCTATGGGAATGTGGCTGTCAGGAGCCTTGAAGGGAAAATTTATACATCTTGGAAGGATGATTTGTCAAGATATGAAAGGCAAACGACGTCTTTGGTTTTATCAGGTTGGACAGAAAAACTTGGGGTGTCAAGATGATTTCTTTGTCTTTTTTATATTTAACATTCAGGTCTGGGAGACTTTACTGTCAGTCATTCAATGGCAGCATCACAAGATTTGAGAGACTTAAAAATGACCACCAGAAAGGCAAAAGGTTGTACAGCTACACTAACTCAAGTTTTTTTCTGTTAGTCTTTGTTACCTGCAGAAACTAGGAAGTGGTGAGGACAAGAAAAACAAAAACTAAGTTCACCTCAGCCTAATTTATCTGAGAACCTTAAGCTGGGGTCCAGCACTGAGACTAAAGTTGTTGTTCCTCAGCTTTCCTGGTACCCTAGATAACAGAGACTACTAACACCCTCTAGATCACAACATCCCTCAAAATTTGCTTCTCTCACTGCTTGTACAGAAGGGCACAAAGATCATCATGGCAGAGTCACTGCATCCTTGCCTTCCATGATGGTTTTCAGCAGAGAAACTTTTAGCATCTATTTGAATTGACTAATGTCTCCAGGTTATTTTCTCTTTTAAAAATTTTTTTTGACATCTGTGGCATGCTGTCTGTGATGGTTTGAGTCCTCAGGTGTCACTTTACTGAGCATAATCAGGTGAAATTGATCCTCTGTAATCTGGGTTTAGGACTATGCATTTTAATAGTAACTGTGAAGGGAAGCTTTGTTCTAGATTCAAATGTACCTCTTTCTACACCAAGCCGATATTAATAACAGACCTGAAAAAGGATGTTACAGAAAAGAATGTCTGTAAAATAGCCCTGGCCGGTCTGTTAGTGACTAAAAAATTCTAACTCACTTTTGTTTCTTTTAATTCATTCTTGAAATTTTTTGTTACACCCTCTGGAGTGAGTTGCAGAAGCTTGCATACCAGCTGGATTTTTCAAACAATTATGGCTCTATTTTTAATGACACTTAGCAAATCTAACTGATACTATGTTTTCACTCTAAAAAATAGCCAGAAACTCAAGGCATCAAAGCCAAGTGAAGATGCCAAAATATTGTGATTATTTCCACTGACATAACTGATACTGCTGTATAAATAACCTTTTATATAATGCATTAACTTTTTTGTGTGACATCTTCCGTTTGGAAGATGTTCATCGCTGTCTTCTATCTTTTGCTGTGAAAACAGAGCTGTAAAATAACCACTCCCTGTTTGGATTATAATTTCTTTTGCAATTCTGTTGACATAGCTGGAGTTTCTTTCTGGAATAGAATAGAATCATTTAGGTTGGAAAAGACTTCTAAGATCATTGAGTTCAACCATCAACCCAGCACTGCCAAGTGCACCACTAAACCATGTCCCTAAGCACCACATCTACATGTCCTTTAAATACCTCCTGGGATGGTGACACCACCATTTCCCTGGGCAGCCTGTTCCAATGCTTGACAGCCCTTTTTGAGAAGAAATGTCCCGTAAAATACAATCTAAACCTCCCCTGGTGCAACTTGAGGCTGTTTCCTCTCATTCTGTCTCTCGTTACTTAAGAGAAGAAACAGACCCCCACCTTTTTACAACCTCCCTTCAGGTAATGGTAGAGAGTGATAAGGTTGTCCTAGAGACTCCTTTTCTCCAGGCTAATTGTGCTCAAGACCCTTCATCAGCTCTGATGCCCTTCAAAGATTCATAGAATCAAGGTTGGAAATGACCTCCAAGATCATGGAGTCCAACTTTTGAACCATCACCACTTTGTCAATTAAACCATAGCACTAAGTGCCATGTCCAGTCATTTCTTGGACACTTCCAGGCATAGTGACTCTGCCACCTTGTCAATCCATTCCAGTGCTCGACAGCCCTTTCCATAAAGAAATTCTTCCTAATGTGCAACCTTGAACCTTCCCCGGCACAGCTTGAGGCTATGTCCCCTTGTCCTGACACTTGTTACCTGGGAGAAATTGCCCCACCTCAATTGCAGGCAGTTGTAGAGAGTGATAAAGTCTCCTCTGAGTCTCCTTTTTTCCAGGCTGAGCAATCCCAGCTCCCTCAGCTGCTCCTCGCAAGACTTGTGCTCCAGACCCTTCACCAGTCCTGTTGCCCTTATCTGCACTTGCTCCAGCACCTCAATGCCCTTCTTGTTGTGAGGGGCCCACAGCTGGACACAGGATTCGAGGTGTGGCCTCCCCAGTGCCGAGTACAGGGGGGCAACCCCTGCCCTGGTCCTGCTGGCCACACAATTTCTGACACAAACCAGGACACCATTGGCCTTCTTGGCCACCTGGGCACAGCTGGATCATGTTCAGTTAGATGCCAACCAGCATCGCAAGGCCCTTTTCCTCTGGGCTGTTTTCAAGCCACTCTCCCCCCAGCCTGTAGCACTGCCTGGGGTTGTTGTGACCCAAGGGCAGGTCCTGTCACTTGGCCTTGTTGAACCTCACACAACTGGCCTTGGCCCACAGATCCAGCCTGTCCAGATCCCTCCACAGACCCTTCCTACCCTCCAGTAGGTCAACATTCCTGCCCAGATTGGTGTTGTCTGCAAAGTGTCAGAGGCAACATTCAATCTCCTTAAAAGAGATTGAATTTCACTGATAAAGATACTAAACAGGACTGGCCCCAGTACTGAGCCTTGGGGGACACCACTTGTGACCGCTGCCCACTGGGTGTCACACCATTCACCACCACTCTCCGGGCCCAGCCATGCAGCCGGCTTTTTACCCAGTGAGCTGGGTAAAGCCCCGGCCAAGCCACGAGCAGCCAGTTCCTTCAGGAGAATGCTGTGGGAAACAGTGTCAAAGGCTTTAGTAAAAGTCCAGGTAGACAACATCCACAGCCTTTTCCTCATCAACTAAGTGGGTCATCTTGCCATAAAAGGACATCAGGTTAGTCAAGCAAGACCTGCCTTTGGTAAACCTATGCTGCCTGAGCCTGATGCCCTGATTGTCCTGCATGTGCTATGTGATGGCCCTCAAGGTGATCGGATCCATTGAGATATTTTCTGGAATGAGATGCTTTCTGGAATGCCTATTACCACAGGCCTGGGCCCTATGGTACATCACCGTGTCCCACAGCCATAGGGAGGAGGAGGAGAGAAGATCCAGCAGGCAGGAATTGTGCAGCAAGATTCATTTATTTAATTATTTTACAAACTCTTTTATAGACTTTTTTCTTCATAGTCTAATTGGACAAAGGATCAGCCACCCCTTGGGGGTGACTGGCTGAAATCCTAAAACATCCATTGTCAAAATATTTTCTACTGTACCATAAACAAGACTTTTCAAGGTTGCAGGTGTTTGGTCGTTTACACAACTCTGCTACCTCTTCTGTGAGAGAGAGAAGTCTCTCACAGACTTAGAAAATAGCAAGAAAATCCTTGCTAGCAGCATTTTTGTATCTACAATGCCTACCTATCTGCATACAGAAATAAATTTCTGGGGAAAAGTGTTACTAAAAATCTCTTTAGCATTCTTTGATTCAGTTTTATATTATGAGTAAAATATTTGATGGAAGCAATATAAGAAAAAGTAGTGACAAAGTGACTAGAGCTGCAAATGCCCTATAGTTACCATGTTTGCACAGTTGTATTTTGGCTCAGATCAGAGTCCTGCAGGTCCTAAGTGGAATATATGTTTCTGGGGCATGGGAAGCAATAGAACTTATATGAGTAATAGGATGGCTTTTAAAAAACAAGCCTATATGCAAGGAGGTTGGACTGTGAATAAAATTACTGTTATTCTAAGGACTATGCAAATATGCAAATTGCAAATTCTTATCTGACCTACACATTTTTTTTTTTAAGCGGCAAAGTGTCAAATTAAGTGGCAAAGGAAAACAATAAAGTGCCTCTGGAAACACACTCCCAAAGAGTGTAAACAAAGTCAACTACAAGTGCTCTCTTAAATACAGGATTTGCATTTTCTTAACAGAATAAACTCTCTGCCTTGACTCTCTGTGCACTCACTGAAGTGGAGGTCATGGCTAGTGACAACTGGGAGCTGTTCCTAGAGGCTTTCTTGCCTTTTTAGGTTATGAGGGTCTCTGTGTGTTTAGGATAATATGATTGACGGCTCCACTCCGGCCCCAATTAGCACCCTATAATTTATTAGCTTCTGCTTTCAGATTATGCGCTAACTTCACAAATATTTCAACCACGGAAACAGCAGCTATCAAGTGTCTCTTTCCTGATCCAGCTCACTTGGACTGCAGTTAAATACAAGGAGGGAGCTGTGTAGGTCTGTCAAGACAGAATAATCATTTGTGTCTGTGTGCAACTGGGGCTGTCACAGTTCTTTAGGACCCAACTTCTGGAAAAAAAGGAGTTGTTCCACTGGATCAGGATCAGGGGTTAGGGCTTGGTTCCTTCCACAGCGGTTCAGTGCAGGATTAGACCAATGCACTGGCTCTTCCTGAGAAGGTCTGTGTTTGTCCGACCCTGTTTATTGTGTAAATACTGACTCCATGAAAACAAAATTGACAGGAAAGTTTGTGTCTGTCCTAACACTGTTTCTTTGCCCCTCGCTGCTGCAGTGTGGGGCCAGAATACTAAGTGCAGGAGGGAAGAGCCTGGGTGACACAGGAGAACAGAGAGGGGATGAGATGCAGGGTGCGGGCTGAGGACAGAAGTCAAGGAGAGGACAAGCAGAGATGTTGGGGTGGATATGTTGAGGGAGGAGGGGCACCTTGCAGCTGTACCTGGGCCAGGTAGGGCAGAAGGAAATGTGCCATGGAGCAGGGGAACAGAGTACCCTCATTAATATCCAATGTGGTATTACATCTCCTAATGGGACAGCACTCCTGCCAGGTGTTTATCCTGCCTTTACCATGAATGAATAAGCAACTGGCGCATACCTAAAGAAATGCTCCAGTCTTTGGCCAGCTTGTGCTTTTGTGAAATGCAGCTGAGCATGGCAAATGGAAGTGCCCATGCATGAGAGTGGGGCCCAGGGGTGTGCACTCCTGCGCCCTGCAACCCAATACCCCTGCACCCCTGCAGCTCTGCATCCCTGCACCTCTGCACACCTGCACTCCTACACTCCTGTACCCCTGCACACCTGCACTCCTGCACCCTGCATCCCTGCACTCTTACACTCCTGCACACCTGAATGGGCTCTTTCCAGCATCTTTCCTATCTCTTGTGGGACCTAATGCAGAGAGGGCAGGGGCAGGAGGATGAGGACATGGCACCCCAGGGCCTCTCTGCTATGATTTGCATTCACTGCATCAATGCACATTATTCCTGAGTTATGCCTGGCTAAAGAGGCAGTAGAAGCTGCGCTGCAAAGGTATCTCCTCCTCTATGATTAGAAATGGACATGAGGAGGCCAGGCTGAGTTTCTTGTCACTAGATTCAGATTAGATAACAGTGCTACCATGCTGGGAACTAAATTAACAATATGGTTCCCCAGGCTGCAGTCCCAAAACTTGGGAACTGACTAAAGTAAAACTTTTCTCTTTCTCTTTCTCTTTTTCTTTTTCTTTTTCTTTTTCTTTCTCTCTTTTTCTTCTTTTTCTTTTTTTCTTTTTCTTTTTCTCCTTTTTCTTTTCCTTTTCTTCTTTTTTCTTTTTCTTTTTTTTGTTCTTATTTTTCTTTTTTCTTCTTCTTTTTCCCTTTTATCTTTTTTTTTTTTTTTAAGATGTCCTACTTGCATTTCCCTATGCAAAATTGCCAAGCATATGAAATCAATGTCTCACTCCTGAAAATAATCATAGGACTCTCTCCTTTCCCTGCTGCAACTGCTCCTCTGGGTGGCAGGCCCGGGAAGACAGCCAGGACACTACAATCCTCCACAGGAGCTGGCTCATCCTTCTGTAATCAAAAGGGCACGTTAATTACAACACTTGCCCAGAAAAAGATGCACAGCAACTGTCAGTTAGAGAAAGCTGCTGCATCCAAAGCCACCAGCAGCATATTCCTCCCTTCCGAGAAGGGCCCAACATTTAAGCCCTAGCTAGAGCTTGTCTTGTGAACCTAAATATGACTTCAAAGGGAAGGCGAGAAGGGTCAGCAGCTCCTGACCCAAGGAGGAGACAGGGCAGATACATTTCCCCAGAGGCAGCAGCACACAGTCTAGGGGATGCAAAATGGATTATTCAAACTCTTTTTCACCCTCTTCTCCTCCCTTCTTCCTCCTCTGCTGGGGGGTCCTATGGCAAACACACTGGAAAAGGAGATGAGAAGTAAGCAACATTACCCTAAAGCTCTCCAGCATTAGGCTGTAAGTGTAGGGGCACATACATGCATTTAAGAGTTTTATGCTGCATTCTTGTGACTGCAGCCATACTGAAGCAAAAACCTCTTTAAAATAAAGTAGAGACTGCACCCACAAATACCATGCCTTATCCCCACCTCCATCCTTCCCTTGACAGATCACTCTAAACCTCAGAGATCATTAAAATAGTACTGCTTCATGCTTTGCTAATTTTCAGCTATTTTCAGAAAGGGAAATAAATATCTGTGGTGAATACATCCAGAGCTCATTTTGGAAACTCCTTGTGGAGAGGACACTCTTGCTATTGGGCAGCAGCACATACCCTTGCTATGTCCAGCAGTGCCATGCTCTGCAGAAGATCCCATCCCTCTGCCGCCTTCACTGGACCCTGCACGAACGGGTCTGAAGCTGTTTGTTTTTGTCTGTTTGTCTGTCCCAGCTGGGCTAGTCTGTTTGTCAGGTGGGCAGCTAGAGAGCACAGTCTGGTGCATGACATTCAGAAAGGGACATCAGGAGGATTTGCTCTTCAGGCTGCAGGGATGGGGGATACATCCCTTTCAGTGTATGACAAGCACGTAATAGGTAATATTTACATATCGTCTAAGAAGGGTTTCTTTTGTAATTCCAGATTTTCTGCAAGCATTCATGACTAAGGGAGTAATAACTTATGATACAAAGAGGAATAAAACAGACTTGAGAAATGGCATGGAGGTCATGTGCACTGTTACTGCATTAGGAGCTGTGGTCCCAGTCCTGCAAAGACTCGTGCCCAAGCCTTAAAGGTTGGTGCTATGAGCAGTCCTTCAGGAGTCAGAATAACACAGAGTGAGCAAAACTGCAAGGATTAGCCAAGACAGGGCATGTGTCCTTTCAGGCTGCAGTCCACCCAGAGTAGGAGCATTTTTAAAAAGTTGTTTGAACTTTTAACACCTTGAGCCACTGTCTTGGCTTTTGTGTTTGGATGGTTTCATGACACAACAGTAAAAAAGGTACCCACAGAACAAATGCCAAAACCAACATTCATGTAGTCATTGCATAAATTCTCATGCTTGAATACATTCACAGTCAAAATTAATTGTAAATGCCAATGTAGTAAATTACTGGTTTATGCTTACATGAATATTTCCAAATGTATTTGGGTTGTGTCACTCAGCCCTCCTCATTAGGAAATGCGGAGAAGAGGGGAGGAAAAAAGAAAGAAAAAAGAAATAACTGTGGTGAAGCACAACCAATGATAGACTCAGATTTATCATTAAAAAAAAAAAAAAAAAGCCTTTATAAACAGCCTGAAAAAAACCCTCAGGCAAATGCTCACAAAATGACCCTGCTAACTTCAAGACTCTGCAGTTAAATGCCATTTTTAGTTACTTTTCTCCTGCAAAAAGCTGGTGCCTTCTTCTTTGATAAACACCACAGAATGTTTTTGGTTTAACCAATAATGTAAATTCTGGGGTCATTCCCTTGCCCTTTGCAGCTTGTCTGGGCTCTGGCTATTTGGAGGCTGAGGGAAAAAAGCCCACCGGTTTGTCTGGCTGAAGGAATCACGGCAAGTCTCCCCCTGCCATTTGCTAAGCTCTGGCTGGGGGTGCTCCTTGTCAGCTTCTCACAGAATGTACTCACTCTGCTTTGTCAAACTCTTTCTATTAAGATTCCCATTCTTTCCCAGAAACTGAGTTACCACCAAACCTAGGAGAAGCAACTTTGGGTTATTCATAATGCCACTTATGACACATGGTGAACACTATGCCAGCTTTTCTGAGAGTGTGGAAGGTAAAAATTCTCATCACAGCACAAAAGTCCATTTTCTACTGCTTCTCCTAGTGTCAGGGGGTAATGTCAAGAATCTCCTACTATATGCTTTAAAATTTGTCAGCTTCAAAGACATTACACTAAGAAAAAAAAACCAAAAAAACAAGAAAAACCCCCAAAACACAGTAGTACTGGGATCGGATGTTTTGTCTATAAAAAATCAGCTTTTAAGTACAGGGTAAGTGCCATTTCTGCTCTCTTTCATTAATTATTCATCACCTGATAATAACATTTTAATTTATCACTGCAATAGCAATTCTATATGCTCTATTCTGCTCTTCTAGCAGAAAAAATATGGAGCAGATCCCTTACTTTAACCAATCTTACAGACACACCATACACTAAAATGTAGCACTGCAATGGTCTCATATTTTCTTATCTTTTGTATTTATCGCTGTGTATTTTATTTACTAAGAAAATATTTTCAACTGTTAGGATGTCTATTTATCTTTCATGCAAAATAATAAAATAATTCACTTCCCCCACATGAGAGATGCTTTTCCTGCTTCATCCTGAAGTTTCCAGTTTGCCTCATTTCTCTTATTTAGCTTTAATGCTTCATTAAAGTACACAGGGTGAAAGAAGGAGATACCTTTAATACAGCTTTGCTACTGTTAAATATCTAATTCCCCCTTTCAAAAACCCCCAAACAAAACAACTACTAAAGTGGCAAATGACAGCAACAAGTAGACAAAGGGAAGTGTTAGAGGCAACTCAGACCAAGTGTCCATCACGTGCTTTTCATTCTGGTGTTCCCCTTAAAGGCTGTTGGGTTGAAGGTGAGCCGTTCTTCATCATATCCCTTTCTCCCCCCTGCTTTAAGAGGGTTTTACTTTCACCAGAAAATGTTTATTGTAAAAAGAAAAAAAAAAAAAAACACCAAAAACCCAACCAAAACCAAACAACCCCACCCCCAACCCAACAACTGTTATACGTCCAATGCAAATGTGCCAGACTCTGAGAAGTGCCACCTTGGTTTTCGTCTTTCTGGGATTTAAGCAGTTGTGAGGGGAACAGCTGCATATCTGTAAGTCCAGGGCAGGTGGCCTCAGTCAGACACTTGCCACTCACAATCATAAAGCTGAAAAATCTGACTGGTTCCTCGATAGTACGAAAATGTTTGTGAGTTCCAGTTTCTTCTCCTTTTACTTTTCTATAATGCAAAGTAAAAATCCAGTTCAAAACTGCTGAGTAGCTTTGCCATGTTTGCATTCAAGAAATAACTTTCACTGCCATAAAAAAATATTCACACCACTAAAAAAAACCCTACAATTTCCTCTGCTCCCTGTATGAAGGCCAGGGGTTTTGCATCACCATTCATGATGTCATTTGACTCTTTCAGAGTAGTCTGGCTGCAGGTCTGGGTGTGGGGTCTGCTTAAATAGAAGTTCAATGTCTTTGGCTCTCCTCTTGCAACAGAAGGACTTCCCTTTCTGAAGTAAGTCTAAAGTATCCCCCTTGCAATGCCAGGTCCTTTTAAATCCCGTTGTCTTTCCCCAAGCAGCAGGGCCTCGGTGGGCTTGGAAAAGGGTAAGGGGGGATCTGAGAGTCTTTGAGTCAGCACATCAGCTCAGAAGGGATCCACCACAGAAGGAGTAACGGCGAGCTGCAAACCAAGATCAGAAGCTGTTACAAACTGACCCGATTTCAGCTCTGAATGCCACCATGTCTAACGGGTAGAGAGCTACAGGGGAGAGCCAGGGGAAGAAGTATGAAGGACAGCTCTAAAACCAGTACAGATCCTTGCTTTTATCCTGAGGTTGCAAACCTGAGAACGGAGAGAAGAAAAAAAAGGAAGAAGAAAAATAGGTACAGGCATTTAAGGACAGAGGAAAACAAATTGCATTTCTTGCCAGCTGAGATCAGTCTAGAGCATGGGATGTCCAGAGCCCCAGAAGGCTGTGAAACAAGGAGAAGAGCCCAAGCCAAACTGGAGACAGGCACATGTCCCTCCTGCTTAAAGTGAGGACACCATAAGGAACCATTAGTGGCTGCAATATTGAAACCTGCATGGAGCAGACTTTCCTCGCCTTCACAACCACTGACTCAGGATCTGTCACTGCTGACTATACCTGTGCACCCATTTTTGTCAGCACTACAGTCACAGCCTTGGTTCCAAGACACCCCAACAGGCATTACCAGGGGAAAACCACTGCCTTTTTGCTCAGCAAATGCAATTGTGCTTTTGTCTCAAAAACTGGAAGGAATAGGTAAATAAGGAGAGGAACTAGCTCATGAAACTGTGTGGTGTCTAGAAATGACCCCTCAGGGCAGCATGGGAATGGGGCCAAGCAGCAACCTTTGGGGCTGCTCCATTCTGGTCAAAACTCTCGCTGCTCAATGCAGGAGCAAGACCAGGGCCAGGATAAGAGCACCTCAAAGCAACCTGTAGCCTCAGGGCATGTTTGAGGGCATCAGAAATTCAAACAATGTTGTAGAGATGTGATGTGTTGGCCTGTGCCATCCTTCCTCTCCCTTCCTCAGTTGCCTGGCCTGAGAGCTCCAAGAAGACCACCCAGGGCACAGCTCAGGTGTCACACATGGGGCTTCCACCCTCACTTCATTCCCCCACAGCAGAACCTCAGCCACACCCCATGAGTCCTTCTGGATGGTGTGGAGTCAGGGATCAGAGGTGCAGCTGAGCCAGGACTTGGAGGGACCAGGGGCAGCTCATTACCTGTGTCCACATTGAGGCCGATGCTCTGTGCCATGTCTCCCGTTGCATTGGGGAAGGGGCCCGGTGTTGTCCAGGCCGCAGTAGCGCCCGCTTCATTCTTGCCCAGTTCACAGGGGGGACTGACTGGTGTGGATACGGAGGCGGGGGTGAGGCGGTGGGGGCGGACGGAGGCGGTGGGCACCAGCAGTGAGCCGTAGCGGGGGTCGAAGTGGGGCCCATAGACCTCATGCATGGTGGTGGGGCGGGGGTAGGCAGTGCTCTGTGTCCCGATGTAGGGGTGGTGGTGGTGGTGGTGGTGGTGGTGGGCATGGTGCCAGGGCTCAGGGCCGCCTTGGTGCAGGTGGCCATGCAGAGAGGCGGGCGCGTAGGGGTCGGTGGCAGCAGCGAAGGGCAGCTCGCTGTGGGCAGCAGCTGCCAGGGGGCTGCTCAGGCTGGCTGGGACAGAGGAGGGCTGGTACGTGCTGTTCCAGAAGGATGGTGGGAAGATGCGCTGGCTCATTGGAAAGGAACCATCTGGGTGAAGGAAGTGGGAAAGAAAGTCAGCAAAGAGCACACCCCACAAGCCTTGATCTCCTTTCCCTAGGGCTCTGTCCCTGCCTGATCCACCCAAACCAGACCTTTCATTCCCTTTATTCCACGAAAAACTGCCAAATACAAGAACTTGCTCCAAACAAGTACAGATTCCTCTCCAACTAAACATCCAACACATCTAGCCTATGGCTTATCCATGAAACTGCGACTATTTGCTTGAGGTTTCTCTTAGTATGTAGATGGGCAGAAAGTTGTTATCTAAGGCAAGAGAAACATCTCTTTTCTTCCGTGGTGGAAACAGAGTGAGAGCTATTATACACCACTGAAATTCTCAGGATTGTGTTTTTCTTGTTTGTTTTCATCATAATCTCCTTGTCTAAGCATTTATGCCCAATACTTCACGGAAAGTGGCTGATGCCTCAGTGCAGTTGCAAAGCGGGCAGTAATAGCAGTGTGACTAAAGGCAAGCTTGAATTACTCAAATATCTGGGGGCAATTCTCCATCTATTACACTGGCCTGGTTCTTAGGTATATTGTCAACATTTTTGGGAAGCCCTCTGCAGATCTTTGGGGATTGGCAGGGCAAAGGACAAGGGCCCTACATTTTCTTAGCCCAGTAAGCAACATGCAAGATGGACTGGTGATTATTAATAGCACAAATAGATGTTATGCATGGTTATTTGGGAATGCACACTTCCTGAAAGAAATGCTCCTAATACTTCTTTACCAGGGGAGTATGTCAGCTCTGAGCCTTGGCGTTGCTAGGGAGAAGGGGAAGCAGTTCATGATGAGCAAAAAACCTCCTCTCCTGCCATCAATTCCAGCACTGAATATCTCTCACATGTGAAATATTCTTAAACACTACAGACAGCAATTCATGGAGGGACTGGGAAACCAGCCTTGGCTGAGCTGGTGGCCCTGTGAGGGAGGGTTACTAAGACTGCCCACAAGGAAGTGCCAGCCCTAGCTCTCTGGCAGGGGGAGTGTGGGGAAAGTTATTCCTCTCTGCCCTGAGTACCATCATGGGCTGTCCAGTGTGAATCAGGAACGGATACGGAGAGCTGTCCATAAGCCATGAGAGCGCATGGCCGTGGGCAGGTCTGGAAGCCCTCATTTTCAGAAACTCAAGTGTCCTTGTCAGTGCCCCAGCAGCAATCAGGGTGGTGATACATGTAGGGCAAGATACAGGGACGCACACAATAGTTTCTTTAGAGGTGGGAAGATGATGAGATGGTTCCCACATCTGCTTGTTGCTTTGCTCCTATCACTATGACCACTCTAAAGTGAAAGCTGAAAGGATCAACGGGGGATGCACTCGTCACAGTCATAGTTTGGGGGCCACTATGCTGCTAGTTGGGCTGTAGCCCCCTCCAGGTAAAGCACCTGCAGTGAAAAGACAATTTGCTTCCCCCGACCGCCTCCCAGGCTGTTATCCCCCTGGCCCATGTCCACCCGGCATAATCCGAAGGGCTTTATTCTTTCCTTTTTTACCCTAAAAGGGCCAAGCAGCTGGCAGCTCCTGGCCTGAGGATGGCCTGCCGGGCCATCCCGGTGGGAGGGAGGAGAGAGCCGGGATGCGCAGCCGAGGTGAGGACGAGGTGCCGGCCCAGAGGGGGCCTCCGCCGCCCCCCGCACCGCGCTGCGCGCTCACCCCGCCAGGAGCCCGCGTTCCGCGCCGCCTTCGCGCTGCCGAGGGAGAAGCTGCTGGGCTGGCTGAGCGCCCGGCTGAAGTGCTCGTCCACCACGGCGCTGATGTCCCCCTGGAAGTAGGTGAAGAGGACACAGCGGGAGCTGATGTACTCGGCCTCGGGGGGTCGCTCCTTCTCGGGGCTGCAGTCCTCCTCCTTGATGCTGGCCGCGGGGTGGCTGGAGAAGGAGCTGCCGGCACTGGCGCTGCTGCCGCTCTCCGGGGCTTCTTGCATTTTGGAGTAAAAGGCGAGTTTCTATAGGGAAGGAAAGAAAACGGAGCCGGTCACGCAGCACACCAAGGTGCGCTGGCCCGTCCTGTGCCAGCCGGCGTGTAGCGCCGAGCCCTCTCCCGCGGCCTTTCCGAGAGGATGCAAAAGACTGGTCCTCGGCTGCCCGCCGTTTCCTCAGCACACACTACAATCCCCACACCCTCATATCGCCCTCTGTACTCCGGGGGCAACCAAGGGACTGCAAATAGGGCTGGGGGCCCGAAACCCACAGGTGCCGGCCGGGATGGAGCAAGACAGCCTCCGGGTGGGGAAGGCGCAGCCGGGCGGGGGTCATACCGCTGGCTCCTCCACTCCAAGCCCCCCGCACGAGAAGCCGCTTTGGAGCTGGCTCCGGAGCCGACGGCGGCCGCCAAGGGGCTGCAATGCGGGGGCATGGGCGGGGGGCACGGGCAGGCGACGGCCGAGCACCCACGGAACAGCGCCCGCAGCTGGGAGAAAGCGAGAGCCGCTCGGTCCCCAGCTCCGAAAATCTGGTGCAAAAGAGTGCCCTGTAACCCACTGCGGCGAGGGAGAAGGAAAGAGGGGGGGAAAAGACTGGCAGTCTTAGACACACTTCATGTCAAAACTCAGCATTTCCCTAGACAGCAAGAAGCTCCAGGTATTTACTACAAGGCTAATCTCCTTTTACTGGACTCCGCCGAGTGGGAAAACAGCGGGCGTTGAAGTTTGTCGGATGTTTCCCGTCTTCATGCGCATTAGCGTGTCTGCAGCTGTTGGAAGTTTCTTAGCAATAAGCGCTGGGACGCGGAGCCCGGGCTTGGCCGCTGCGGACAGAGCCTTGAGGCGGCCGGCGGGGGAAGAACCGAGGGGACGGGGCAGACTCTTGGGCCGAGACGCGCGATATATTTAATAATGTCACTCGTCGCGAAGACCGCCTTTCCGCTTGGCTCCCTGTTCGACCATTGAGGTAATGATCATCCCCCTTAATAATGTCATAAGCCGTGTGCCAGGGGCTGAAGGGGTGGTGGGAGGGAAGGCAAGGTGGGGGAAGACATCATCTGCTATTTGTGACGGGTACTGGGCCCCGCTGCCGGGCGCCGGGGGCGGCACAGGGACCGCCACGCCGCTGGCCCAGGCCCGGCACTGCACGGCAGGGGCTGCACCCGCCTGGGGCACGGGGGGCTGTTCTCCATATCCATCCCCTTTTTCGTTATGCTGAGGGAGGAAGGAACTAATTTCTGGAAGGGGTAAGGGCGAGGGAAAAACTGGGAACGCAGAGGGGTAAAAGGAAAGCGGTGTGCAGCAGGTGCAGCCCGGGGAGCCGAGCCTGACCCACGCGGGACGGTGCGCGTCCCGGCGCCAGCAGATCCCCGCACACCACGGGCCGTGCGTGCCCGAAACATCCCCGCGGCAGAGGGAGCATCTTATTGAACCCTCGGGATTAGTTGACACCCGCGACCGCCCGGGCGGAGCTACGCGCCGTGAGGCAGCGAGACGTGGCTCCTGTCCACGAAGCACCCGAGGGTCTCGCAGGGGACGGCCGCCGCCGGCAGCCGGGAGGGCTGGGGGACGGGACGGGCCGGGGTCCCGCCGCCGCCGAGAGCGCCCCGGCAGAGGGGAGCATCCTGTAGCCCCTTGTTCCCCTTCGCGGCAGCGGCTTCCTCTTTTTCGTCAAACCGGGGAAACCACTCAACCTCCCGTCTCTCTCGCTACCCCTACTTCCAGAGCGTAACTCCGGAGCAGCCCTCCGAGGCTGTAAAATCTCTGCACGAAGCGGCTTCCGCGGCAGCGGCCGGGATGCCGGCGCGCAGGGGTGAGCGATGTCCCGGGAAGCCCGGCCTCGCAGCTCCCGACGGTCCCCGCACACGGTGGACATCTCTACCCCGACCCGCCGCGCCCAGAGGGAGCCCGTCCCAGTAAAGAAAACAAACAAGCAAACATTTTAAAACAAACAAACAAACAAACAAACAAACAAGCAAACAAACCCCCTAAAAATCCTTCTGAGGGTTAAAATCGCACCCTCTCTCCCAAGGCATCCCGTAGCCGGTCGTTTGCCGCCGGGGTACGTACCCTACCGAGCCCCGCGCCAAGGTGGGATGCGGTTGTGCTCCGCTCACCATCGCAGGCTCCCAGATCTCCCCCCCTCCCGCCCCCCCTTTCCCCTCCCCTTCTCCTTTTCCCTTTTTCCCTTTGGTGAGGCCCCAGACGGCCATCCTCCAGACGATACCCCTCCCACCTTCTGCCTCTTCACCGCTGTCCCCTACACGTACCTGGTGGTAGGGGCTGTAGGCTGCTGCGAAGTAGGGCTGGGGAGGACCGTAGACTTGGTACATAACATCCAAACAGCTCATGGCTAGCCGCGGCCGAGAAGTAATTTTTTTCTCAACTCGTGTTCTGCAAAGTGGACTAATGCTTCGCGGGAGGGAGGTTCCTGGGGGTTAAGAGGCACCACGCACTGGTGGGAGGAGTGAGGGGGGATGAGGCCGCTCTGGGCTGTGCTGACACCCCCTCCCTGTCTTCTTTCCCTGCCTTCCGCCCTTCCTATAGCGTGGCTCCCTCCCGCAAATACGCCAGGACTGGAGGGGCTCCCCGGCCGCCGGGAGAATTTCAGCCCCGGGCCCGGCGGGTGGCAGCGGTGGAGGGAGCAGGGAGACCCCCCTTCCGCAGCCGGGACTGCCCGAGAGCAGCGGGGCGGGAGGCGCGGAGGGAGCTCCGGCCACGCAGGGACCGGCAGGCGGCTGCGGGGGGAACCGGGGGTCGGCGGGAGATGGGGGCTTACCCAGCGAGTGAGCCCATCTCCCGCTGCTTTTTATTTTATTTCATTTATTTCGTTACATTCCACGTGCCTTCTGCGCCGGGTGCTGCCCCGCTGCCCCCGGGGAGAATGCCCCGGCCGCCCCCCACCTCGTCAGGCCCCGCTCCTGGCCGGGGCGAAGTGGAGCTCCGGGAAAGGCAGGGATCTGGGTGACCCCCTCCGAATCCCACCAAGTCCGGCGTCCGCCGGAAAATGCCACCACCAAAGCCACAGAAGTTGAGAGGTCTGATAAACCGAAGGAGGAAAAACCAGTTGCTCCCGAGGAGGAATCTCCCCAGAAACTTTTGAATCATTACAAATCCCGGGAACGGCGATGCTTTTGCATTTAATAGAAACTAAAACTACGCCGAGGGCAAAGTCACGTCAAAACAACAAATTATTGTGAAGGTAAACTGGATTTACTCCCTGGCTTTCTGCTGAGTACGACATACAAAGTTGTAAATAGGTGAATGCATCTTCACTGCTCATTTTAGAGGAGTTGCATAGGAGGCAGATTATTTTTTAACAGAGATGTAAGTTCTCATTTCAATATCAAGTCTTTGAAATGTTCAGCTTCATGGTTTGGGTCACAACAGCTGTGAGAAGAGACCCATTTTGTTTTGTTTAAAGCACCTGTAATAAAGCAGAAAAAATATAGAAAATATGAAAGAAAGTATATTACTCAGTTTTCAAGTGCTGATTGGTTACAGTAGTATTGGGGAAAATCTAAAAAGAATGAACACTTTGAATTTTGAAGATCTGGAAATATTTAAACAAATTTTAGCAGAAAAACCTCATGTTTATAACTAAACATCAACTCTATTTTGTTTTCTCCAAAATACAATTTTTATATTCCAAGTGCTAGAAATTGTTTTGAATGCCTGTCATTCATAAAATCATATTTCAGTGCCTGATGAGCATGTTTCAATGTTTCCTGCAGCAGGTGCAAGGTTTAAAATTCATATTTAAGCAAAATTTTTTCTCCCTATTCTAGTTTGGGAAATTTGTTTTTTGTACTCCAATGCAGTCTGAAACACTGTGGCTGTGGGTTCTGCCTCAGCGTTTCTCCTTCCCCCATCAGAGCCAATTTTGTGTCAATGGTCAAGAAAATGAGGGGATGACCTCTGGGTATTAGGCTTTAAAATAAGAAATGTATCATATACTCTATAATTTTATTTATTTATTTATTTATTTATACTCTCCTGAGCAGTAAGCAAATAGTCACAGTAGTGGGAAGGACTCGCTCAGTGGCTGGTGTCCAAATTAAAGCAGTCAGCTTTAACTTCGCTCCTCACAGTGAGAGACTGTGGGACCTTACTCAGGACAACAGGATCTCACTCCACCTCCGTGTCCCTGCTTATGAGAGGCAGGGAGCTTTCCCAGCACAGATCTGTGCTTGTTTCAAAGGTATTAGTATGCTGGGCAAGGTACCAGAAAAAGCCCATTTCTCAGAGGGTAAGTCCAATGAACACCTGCTCCAAAGACACACCATTTGACTTCCTGCTCTTCGGAACAGCCCTTCATCAGGACTCTGTGCCATAGTAAAGGTAGGACCTGACACTTGCCAAGGCTGAGCATTCTCTTCTTGTGTAGAAAAACCCAAAGTGTAACAGCAACATGTGTGACTGGGTGCTGCAACGTGGCTGATGGTCTGGCTTGTGTATCCTGAAGAATCTCTCCTTGAGGGCTGAATTTTGGTATTTTACCTCACACTCAATTGTATGTAAGGGGAATTGGGTCTGATGTGGCTTGGTATGAATTCAGTCTCTTTTATATACAGTTATTCAACTGTAAAACTGTGCAGTGTAAGACACAAGTAAACTTCAGTGTCTGAATGCAGAGCAATACAAATACTCATGCAAAAATTCTGGCATTATTTTGCCTCTTTGGTGCATCTGTGAAATTAGTGCTGGTATAGGAAATCATCCTGGAAACCAATGATCAGAAACTATATTCACTAATGATCTCACTGTGTGTTTACAATTATATAAAAATAGTTTTCCTTGGTCTTAACTGAAGAGTTTTAGTTGCTTTGAGTAACATCAGGAACTACAAAGACTTGGAAAGAAACAGCTGAATTACTTCAGAGAGAAAATTATGACAGCAGTAAAAGAAAGCACAATTTTGGGAAGGACATAGGTTAAGAACTGGCTGTGTACCATTACAGCACTGGCGTGGGCTTACTCCTAAGCCATACACTGGTAAGTATTTCACAGCAGCAATATGAAAAGAAAATCTTGTTAGGAATAAAGAATGATGGGTTCTGATAAACAGCGAGATGCAGAAACTTACAACTTGCCTCAGAAAACATTTCTCTAAAGCAAGTCAGTATTATCTTCTAACTAAATTGGAACCTTTCACAAAACAAGAATTGGGTACTACTGTGAATGGCTTACCAGACTAGCAAACAGATCATCAAGCAAAACAACATTCAGAAAGACTGGGACAAAAATGTGGTGGCACAGATCACATTTGTTGCTCATCTTCCTTGGAAATCCTACGTCTGGTGCTGGCCTGCCAGCCCCCGGTGTGTGAAGGTTTGAGCAGGGAGTATCACGTTCAATTAAAGGATTTAAGTATTTATCCTCCAGAAAGGACCTTTCTAGTTTTTCAATGATACCACATATATCATTCTTGCTGTTCATAATATACTTATTTAGAAGATCAGGTAAATTTTAACAGTTTGCAGAAAGGCATGCTTTTCCAAATAGAAGATACCATGAGGTGGGTGGAGAATCCAGTCCTCACTGCAGCCATTTGCCACTATGCTTAGCAGCCTTCAGTGTTTCTCACTTCCAGCTTGAGTTGGGTTGGCTTCAGCTTCCAGCTGTTGGTTCATATAATGACTTACTTCACTTATCTAAACAGTCCTTTTGCTTTTTCCTTTATCCTTTGTAATATTTTCTCTTATGAAACTTATTTTATTTCATAAAATGCTTTTTATCCTGCCAAATAAATGGGCAGGAAAAAAAATTCTACTGCAATTCCTCTAATAGTTTTTGTACCTTTTTTATTTGAAACCTATGAAACATTTTCAACATTGTTTTAAAAATATTGAGGCAAGAATTTGTTATTTTTCTAACATTTCTCTTGCTGAAAGTATACACAAAGTAAAATACCTTCTTAGCAATTGATGCTTATGGCTATTGGGTTTTTTTGCCATAACACAATTTTTAAGACGTCATACTGATGTGCTCTCCCACTGTGATGAGCACAGTATTTTTAGTTTTGATACTACAAGTATATAGAAAACATGGTGGTGAGGAGCTGATGGTACTTGGAAGTTTCTGGAACTTCTTCTAAACTCTTACATATCTGATATTGCAAATAATTAGGCCTGAAAACTGTGCTGATCCCATGTGAGCCTATGACACCTGCTCATGACGCCTTGTACAGTCATCCTTTCTAAGACCTTTTCCATCACTTTTCTTCCTTGGTCATAGATGTGCAACTCTTCAAACAGCTCCATTCACGTGCTGTTTGTTCTTGAGAATGCCAAGAGACTCAGCAATGGACTCAAGGTATTGCCAAATGTCCCAATTCCCACTTTACTCACCAGTCTTCTTGTTACTATGCTACCTGCTAAATTTGTTGGTGTGATTTCATATCAGCTTTCAAGTTACTGATGATCATCTTGCACAGACCACAAACTAACTAATGCAAATATTCCTATACACTGTTAATGTACTATACTCCTATGTGGCAGTAGTCATATTTCTAAATACTAAAGATTGTGTGTTGACTCATTTCTTGCAATTTTTGTTTATTTGCTGTGTGTATCACTTATATTGTGCAGTGTCTCCTCTATGAGATGATAAATTCAGTTTCACTAGTCTTCCTATTCCTGCTCTCCTCTTTACTCTTTAAATCTCTAATGCTTCAATCTGCCTGTAGGACTCAGCACATACTTAGCTTCTAGCTGAATGTACTACTTGTGGGTCTACATGGGTCAAATTTGGCTGAAATGAATTACGATAGATAATGCTGTTCCTCTTTCTTATCTTGTCTTTGTGCTCCATATCCCTAAAAGCTTTTTATTTTTTTAGGGCTTGGCAACTGTTACCATGGTGTTCTCAGGAATGTTTTTGAGGTCCAGCCTCTGGGTCTGTATTAATACAGAAGACTTTAGGCTCAAGAGCTTCTGGCTTGGTAGTTTTTGTGGGCACTGAATTAGCTGACATTAAATATAAAAATCAGTGTTATAAATATAGTAAAACACGAAGTAAAAGTCAGGGTACACATGTTACTGACTTCATTGTCTCCTTCATTATCTTGAAGAACCTGGTTTTATTTTGGTTTTCAACCTCAGGGAGGTGGTACAGTTAATTTTGATTTTCCTTTGAAGGTGTAATTTCTTTCCCCCTTTTTCTTTTTCCCCCTACACCTCAGAGAATTAACTGTTAGCTGCTAATTGATCACACTGTACAGATACTATTTGGTGTGCATTTGTACATGTGACAGCATGTCTGCTCCAGTGACATGCTCTGCAGCAGCTGGAATGTACATGGCGATTTTTACTCCATGATGTATTTCCAGGGGAGCTGCAGCCCAGCTCAGGGTGCAGCATCTGGCGTGTGTCACTCACCCGTCCTGCCCAGCCCTGACAGGCCAGAGGCATCACCTGTCTCTCCTCTACTGATGGCGGCAGATGAAGAGATCATTATGCAGGGCTGGAAGGGAAATCCAGAGCTGTCATGAGGGAATACATTCACATGTGTGAGAACACACTGAATGCATTGAATTTAGGGCTTGATTTTGAAATAGGAATGTTCATGGAAGTTTTTTCCCAAGTCAGCATAGTAACAGAGTTGGTTTTGCCCTCAGAGGCAGAGGCATCAGCTTTTCTGATGCAGGTATTTTGGCACATTCAGATCTGAGCTGAATCACTGTGCACATCTTTCCCCCTCTCAGCAGTGAGCCATCAGAAAGGTGAATCTGGCTTGTTCTGAGATTCATTCACCAAGATACATTTTTTTTTGTATTTGTATATAATATATCTACAAGACATATTTTTTCTGTGTGCAGGGAAGAAAGATTATTTCAGTGAAAATTTTCCCTAACAATTGCCTCCATGCAAAAATAGGGGGGTTTTATGTTTTATTTTCCTTTTTTGTTAAATTGCTAACATGTGAAAGCAGAAAAAGGCTGTGTCACTCTTTTGAAGTTTCTCATGCACCAGCTCTATTAATACAGTCACTAAACTCCTGATGTAATTCCTCTGCAATGTCCAGTATCAGTGATTTTGATTGCACAGTCATACCTTTGTCCATTTTGTTTTGAAAAAGAAAGTGGTTTTGTACAAAGACTTTAATTCCTGTAAATGCTTTCATTTTGCAAGCATCTTTCTTTCTACTCTTTTAGATAATATTTCAGGCAGAGGGAGGTAGGTGGCAGAGGAAGACTGCAGCTTGAGAGAGTAAGTGGCTTATGCAAGGAAACAACAAGAAAATCAGGTTTTCAATAGAGCACAAACAGGTAAGGTATGTGTTTTTTAATGTCTGTACAGACTTTAATAGGCTACCAATAATGTGAAGCTGGGATGTAAAGAAAGGGTCTCATTTACTTCCATGATTAAGTCTTCCTCAGCTTTAATTGCTCAGAGTGGGCAATATTATATCATACCATGGGGCTCACTGTGTCACTTCTGTTTTATTCAGTGTGTATTTGGCTAAGCTTTGAGACAGTGCCACTAGGAAATGGCAACAGATTATATTTTAAACAACAAAATTGTAAAATAAAGTAAAAAGAAAATTCATAGCAGAATACTGGAGGTGGAGCCATGCTACAGGGAATTGTGTTTTCATTGCCTGGAATTGCCCCAAATAATGTAGCTCCTGGGTTAAGGGTAAATAGGGGTGATTTCAGGGCCTGGAAAATATCCTGCCTTTATGAAACTGAACAGAGCCTACACTTACTTTTTCGTTTTTTATGATTATATTTAATAGAGAACTTAGTCCTCACAGCTGCAAAATACAACTCCATCTTCAGAAACGAGGTTGGAAAAGTAAAGAAGAAGGAGAGAGGAAGACAGTAAGAAAAGAATGAAGGAATGTACTGACACTACAGGTACGCACTGTGTGAGGGAGAAGGGGACAAAAAAAAAAGTCATTTGATTTTCAAAATATCTATATATATTGCAGTCCACTGAACAACAATGTATACATAGTCATATTGTAGCCCAGATGAGAACTCTGACTTAGATTCATATTGGTATCTGTGTAGATTTACCTCTTTTAATATGGAAAGATAAGAAATTAGTATGCAGATGACTTATTTGTAATAAATAACAATGCTCTAGACTCTATTGAGGACGCATAGTTTGTGTCCATGCCCTTGCTTGTACACAAAATTATTAAAATAAAGATGAATGAAGTGAAATCCTATGCAGCAAGCACACCCTCAAAGGCAAATAATAACATTCATATCAGGGCTCCTGTACTGAGATCTTCATGCAGGATGGTTGTACTTTTTAAAGAAGAATCTCTCTCATGCTGAGGTGGGCACTTCCCTGAACTGCAAAGAGCTTTACACATACATATGAATCAGTCAGTGAGCTGGCACAAGAGGAAGAGCCTCCTGTGAGGCTCTTAGAGAAAGTAAGCTATTCTCACACCTCTGCTGAAGGAGGCTTGTGTGCATTAAAGAACTTCTTATCTACTGAGTTAAATTGATGGAGATGCTGTTCTAAAAAATCAAGTTTTTGAAATGCAGGTCCAGTTTTTATATTAAGGTAACAGAACACAATTTTCATTTCAGAAAGATAACCCAACTGAGTAAAATTTTAAAAATTGCCTTTCAACTTTTGTTGAGGTTCTGCATATAGCTGGTAAGAGCCAAGCACACATGTTGGCACATACTTGGAGTTGCTGCATCACAAGAAATGAATAGACAGGACTTAATTTAGGCTCAGAATTTGGCACAATTTTTGAATGAGATTTTTCAGAATTGATGCAGACAGTTCTCTGGTCAGGTGGGGGTATGGTTTATTGTAAAGGAGAGAGTGTGAAAGCTGAAGAGCTGGCCAAATGCAGAGTGTGACAGGAAGACAGCTCAATATTTCTGTTGAAATAATACAACTGCTGCATTAAATAAACTGGCTTGCCCACCATTAAGGCATCAATTTTTGTTATACTGTGTATTGCTGATCTTAGGGACAATTTTACCAGTCTGTGTGTCTCTTGTCCTGATTTGCTCCTTTATTTCCAGCCTGGGAAGAGGCTGGGACCTGGCTTTACTGGTTTTTCTGTGCTGGGATGCTGCTGCCTTCGAGAGCCCCTGTGTGCTTTCCTGGGGCAGGCAGGTAGTTGCTTGCCAGGCAGCTAAAGCAGGGGCTGAGGGTGATTTCCAGGGAAATCAGAAACACTCAAAAAAAGCTGTTGGGGAAAGCCTGCCATCAGCTCCATAGTCCAGAGAAAGATCAGGATACTCAGGAACGCCTTCGAGCTCTTTTTTCTCCCACATGCTGTGTGCTTTGTCCCAGCCTCCTGCATGCCCAAGGACAGAAGCCTGTCTTTCAGCATGTCGCTCCAGCCGGCACGTGCCAAACCATATTTCAGTCTCTCGCCTTCCAACACCAAGCAAACTCCACAGTCCTCGCATTCCTGCCGCATGGGACACCCCGCTCCTGCCTCTTCCCATGTAGGCACAGCTTGCTGCCATGCTCCAGGGAAGCCACACACCAATTATTGGGTGCTGTTCTCTTTCCCAGGTGAATGTGTTCTCATGGGGGAGGACAACTTTTATTATTCAGCGAAATACACCAGGTGCCACGCTCCAATGACCTGCAACTGCAGTTACACTGTTTGAAGCCAGTGTCAGAGAAGATGTTATATAACTTATCTGCTCCTATGTTCTCTCTTGCCCTGCATTCTGCATGTGCAGAATTATGGCTACACTGCTTCTTTTCTGCTTGCAGGCAGGTTGAGGGGTGTGTCCTGCTCTTTGCTGGAGCTTCAGAGGTTGGTTGCTAGTTCTCTCTCATGTTACTTTTGTGCATTGCTCTGGCACAGTGTCAAAAGTCAGTTGCCCCATAGAAATAGGGTCCATCAGTTAAGTGTTCTCCAGTTTTCCCTGCTCAGGGATCCTTCCACCGGGATCCTAAAAGCAACTGCCTTGCGGCACCCTTCTGTATGCTTCTCTTATGTGGGAAAAGCAAGATGACTCCTACTCCATGAATTGTATGTGTTAATCTCTTAAATCAGTAATGCTGCCTCACAGCTTTTGCATAGATGAAAGAAAGCTGGCACAAGGGTAAAATGAATTTTCTAAACGGTGTTCAGGGTGTCCTGATACTGCATGTTTTTATCCAAGCAGTTATATGTGCTTCAGCCAGAACTATGTTTTCTTCTGCATCTCAGAGAGCACATGCTAACGTAGTGGTTCCATACATACATGAAACACTAAGCAGAAAAAATTACTCTATTATCCTCACTGACTTAGTAAAAAGGCAATTATCTCTATGCCAAAACATTTGTTTCTTCAACTGTGTTCTTCTATACTCACCACTTATCCTAAAATGCAAATAGGTTACAAGTTTTTTATCAACACAAAGAGTCAATACTTCTGCTTTTAAGAAAGAATAAAAAACATTTAAAGTATCTGTGAAAATATGCCCAAGATACATAGTGTCTCACACTGAAGAGTTCCAAATGTTTTGGAAGTTGTAGTTTATGTGTCTGCTAGACTATTCCTACTAAGATTATTTATCCATTTAATATCTACCTACCTACCTACTAGCCTATCATACAAATTTCTCACAAATATCAAATACCTAAGCAGAGACAATTTGAGAGGGATGTCATGGAAAGAGAAGGCTGAGCAACTAATATCTATAAGCCAAACATTCAGATCTAAGAGATATGATGGGGGAACTTCTAAACTAAGGACTGGAAAGAGCACTTTTTCTTTTGGGGGTGTTGGGTAGCCTGAAAGCAAATATGCAGCTGTTTCACGGACAAAATTCACCTCCAGCCTCCTTGAGGGACTCATGTTTCCAAAAGACAATGCTGTTGTCTTTTGTAGAAACACTTGACCAAAACCTAAAACATTAATTTCCCACAGTCCTACTAAGCTAATATTTTTCTCTCATTTTTAAAAAATTCATTTTCCAGAAGGACTGGAAATCTACCTGTATTGGGAACTTTTGGAACACCTTTAAAAATCCCTATCACATGTTAATTACTATAAGCACTACAACTGATCACCATTTAGTTCTGTTTATCTGATAGTTTTGACAGGGCTTTCCCTGAGGCTGTTGCTTTCTAGTGATGATCCTTCTGTCATAGGGGGGAACTTTCAGCTTATGGCTCCCTCCTCTGCCAGAGTCCTCCTTTCCAACCTTTTTTTCTGGAGCCAGCTGGAGATCCCAGTGTGGTTCCTTCAGTTTCTGTGGTGAGACTTCACTGTGTGTGTGCCTTCAACAGGTGTCCACTTCTGCAGGCACAGTTTGGATTTGGACATTTTCCTAGGAAGCTGCACCCTCATCTCAGCCCTGCATAAGCAGCATTCCTGGTGTGGATGGCCAGCTGGCTGTTACAACCTTTTTTCACACCACTCTATGTAAAACTACACAGGGCAGGTCTTGTTGATGTGTGAAAAATGCTTCTAACAGCCTGCTCCCATGTGCACTGAGGTTTCCAGCTTCACAGACTCTCTGACCCCCAGTGAGCAAAAGTGCTGGAAACAAGAAAATGGTTTGCTAAAGGGGGGAAGGGAGAACAAAATGAGTGCAGGAATAGGTTTGGTTTTCAGGAGAACAGAAGTTTCCAGAAGCATGCTGATTGAGAGTTGACATTGTGGGCCAACATCAAGTGCATGTAAGAATGAGTCTGAGGAAACACTTCCTATCTACACGGCTCTTTTAAAAGACTGTTTTACTGATTAATTTACATGTATTGACTACTTTCCACTGATCAGCTTGCATACAATACATGTACATTTGGCTTTTTTGGGTAAATGGGGCTTGTGACTGCTCAGAATGGCACACCATTGGTGTGTCAGTCACATGGGATGTCATGCCAGATAAACATATTCTGACACGCTGTCACAAATGGACAGTTCATTGTGAAGGAGGCAGAAAAAGTGGTTTAAAAGTGCATGCATGTTCATGTCTGCAAATATACATTCACACATATATGTGTATATAAACATGATAGACAGACAGACAGATAGATACACACAAATATTCTTTTTCCTTCTCTGACAACCATAATGAAAGATCTGAAGATGAAGATTTTTAGAAACCAAGGAATTATTCACTAAAAAATGGGAAAGGGATGCTTCTCTTAAAAAACTGTACAAGGTGACATTCAGTTGAAGAACTGCCTCAACATGAAGAGTGGGGCCAGGCCAGTAGTTGATGCTTCTCTGAAACCAGAAGATGCCAGGTGCAGGCCTTTCTTTCTGTCCTAGAGGTCATAGGAAGTAATTGTTTCCAGAAAGCCACTGCAAGGGAACACTTCCAATCCCCTCAGACTGCAGCTGCTCCTGCACCACTTACAACTGGATGATTGGAGACATTGGCCAAAACCTATGATGAAAAACATAGTTCATGTTCACATGTTCATGGCATTCACATGTGGCAATGTCTTGGGAAGTGTAACGATGGCACATACTTTGGAGGAAAACTAGTCACTGTCTGTTTTCTACAAATCAAATCAGATGTCCATGCCATGAAAATTAGCTCCCAAAATCTAATTTTTTGTTATTACAAAATCCAAGGCAACTGGGACTGGGAATATTTGCATCTGTCCATGAGTATTCTAGACTTTAAAATGTCGTTAATCTGTCTTGATAAATTTTTATTTCTTTTTCCTTAGTTTTTGCTTACCTCTAGAGCAGTTTGGAATGCTCCAGTTTTTTTCCTGGGCCAAATTTTTGAACAAATAGGAAAACACTGAGAAAATATGGAAATACTGTGGAAAAAATATTCCATTCTCATTTCACTTCTGGAAAACTCCTTCACTGGTCAGCATCACCTAGAAGATTACGTCTGTTAGTGTGTGAAATTCCTGTAAATAAACTCTCAGGGCACATGGCTCAACCTTAATCTAAAAAATGAAATGTTAGTTGAGACAGGCACAGGGCTCAGTTATGAAATAAATGGGATTCATTGGGAAAGGGATAATTTAGAATTAATGCAGTGGAAGGTATCTGGCTATAAAAATAGTGTTTAGACACTTCTCCTGTCTACACTTTTCTGAACCTGCCTGTTTGCCTCTGGTGTGGCGTGGTATGAACAGATCTCTTGATGCAAAATAGAGTGGCTGGGCAGTTGGTCATGGCACAGGACAGCCCTCCGGGAACTGTTCCTCTGGCTAAGCTTGTTGGAGAGAATATGTTTGGATTACAACCTCTCATGGTTTTTGGTAGCTCTCTTGATTTGATCTCAGCTGCTTCTTGTGTTGGGAAAAACACCAGATCCAAAGAAGAATTATGTTTTTGCAAACCTCCCAGGTCCAAAGGAGGCTTCGGTAGGGCAAGGGATCTATTCCAGTCATCTAGCATGGCATCTCCAAATACTCTCGTGTCAACTGGGAGCTGTGGAACATGATCCTGTTAGATTTGGGTATGCAGTGAAGACAGACCTGTCAAGGATTGATAGGGAGTACACTTTATGGGCCATAATCAGGCCTTGCTACAGGCTTTAAAAAATATTATGATGAGAGGATTTCTGTTTTATTGCTAGTTTGGAGGGGTTGAGCATAAAAACATTTTGACTCTTTGCTCTCCTTTTGCCATTGGGGCAAAATCTGGAGCAAAGAGTAAAAAGTTAATCTAGATTTAATTTAATTTAATTCTAGGTACCATCCAGTGTTTTATGAAGTCCTGGTCCTAGAAGCCTGGATGCAGATGTGATTTGAAAAGCAATCCTGTAGCCCTGGATTTACCCACAGTGAGCAGAGTCTCATCCACTGACTCCTCAAAGGCTATTTTAGAAAGAAATGCTTGAAGCAAGATATAGAAATGGGAATCTCTGTAAAGTCTACTCCTAAAGACAGTCTTGTATACATTGGTTTCATGTTATATAATGGCATGTCAGACACGGTCTGTCCCAATCTGAGGACTGAGCCCTTTTCACTCAGCACACACAGTCTCGGGCTGGTAACAGCTCCATGCTTTGCATGGATGACATATTTTGGAGGACAGCGAGAGGCTGGACTCAGAACTAACACAGAGAAAATAAGAAAGAAGTAACATGCAAAAGAGTATTTCACGCACGTCCAAATTATGCCTGTAAAAAATATTCTTGTGAGAAAAATAGCAAAGTGCAAGGAGAAAGGAGATTGCAGTGTGGTGGGGTGGACAAAGAGCCAGCTCAGGCAAGCCTGGATGAACAGCGGTTACTATGCTGTAAAAAATGGACATGGCAAATGTACTGCATTTGCTAAAGGCTCCATGAAACTCCAGGGAAAACTGAGCATTCACAGAGTGGCTCCGCCAACAGCAAGAAAGTTTCATTATTATTAGTCATATGCTGAGGATGTAAAGGAATTTTAAGGCTGCACTCTTTGCATTTTTAGAGGTTATTAATGAAATAGCATAGCAAGGTGAATTACATTAAAATATTTTTCTAACCATTCCAGAAATCTTGGTCCAAGTTGGCATAGGGGACTGGCAAGTGGTGAACTTTTGACCGAAGCTCAGATTGCTGGGAGACACATCCTCCTTGTTAGTTTCGGGTGACAGTTCACTGTACTAGAGGGATCCACTTGTGTGTAAAGAGGCGAGTGGGGGAGGAAGATTTAGCACTGCATTTTCACAGTGGCAAGAAATTCCATCCAGCTCAAATGTGTTTTGGCCCACTGCCCAGCTCCTTGTCAGACACATGACCATCACTCGGCTTCCTATTTCTGGCCCAGAATGAGCAAGCCTCACTAGTGGTTAAAATTAGGCAACTGACCTGTGACAACACATGTTGACTCTCCAACAGAGGGTAGACATATTTAAAAACCAGAAAAGATCTAGACACACCAAGATTTAATGTCAGTGCCACGTGTAATTCATCAGTTTGGGCTACTATAATTCAGTTAACAGTTGATCTACTTCATGGATAAGACTTAGCCGGATTTTCTGGCTTCCTTCTGACCAAAGACTTCCTATAATGATAGCTAAAGAGATAATTATGCCATTATTTTTTTCATGGTAGATATCCATAGCCCTAGCTCTTCACCCTGTCATGATGTAGTGGTATGACGGAAAATTTCTGAGACTAACAAGCCAGGACATCTGGTTTAACAGAGCTTTTGTTGGGAAAGTTTATTTCCAATTGAAACAGCAACAGACTAGCTGATTAACAAGTAGGTATTTTCCATTTGTCAAAAACAAGTCAGTCAAAATGTTTGTGCACATTTGAATGACTTTCTTGAATGCAGTACTCTGATAGCCATTATACTCGTTTCTGCTCTTATCACACATACCTTCATCTGCTTGGCCAATGCCACTGGCCATGGCAACCTGTCAAGATCTCATACAGTTCTCTGGGTTTTACTGTACTTCCCCAGAGCCTGAGATACATACCCTCCTTGAGGCCATTAATGACGACCATTGTCTGTCCTTGAAATCCCTTCCTAAGCCTTTTCTACCTGTTGAGGTATACCCAAGAAATCTCCTCTCCTCTCCTCTCCTCTCCTCTCCTCTCCTCTCCTCTCCTCTCCTCTCCTCTCCTCTCCTCTCCTCTCCTCTCCTCTCCTCTCCTCTCCTCTCCTCTCCTCTCCTCTCCTCTCCTCTCCTCTCCTCTCCTCTCCTCTCCTCTCCTCTCCTCTCCTCTCCTCTCCTCTCCTCTCCTCTCCTCTCCTCTCCTCTCCTCTCCTCTCCTCTCCTCTCCTCTCCTCTCCTCTCCTCTCCTCTCCTCTCCTCTCCTCTCCTCTCCTCTCCTCTCCTCTCCTCTCCTCTCCTCTCCTCTCCTCTCCTCTCCTCTCCTCTCCTCTCCTCTCCTCTCCTCTCCTCTCCTCTCCTCTCCTTTTCTTCCTAAGATATGTTGCTCAAGCAGAAATTTCCAAGAGATCTTCAGTTACAGGACAAAGCAGGATACTTGAAATTAATAAGAAATATGCTTACTAAACAACAGAGCAGTAATAAAATGTACTTTTGCAAGTGTTTGTTGCTATTAATAGTCTGGTATTTTAAAATATTCCAGTCTAACAAAAGCTTTGAAGCCACAGGAAATGCATCTGATACTCATGGGCTGCTTACTCTGTGGATATAAGTGATGTTGCAGGGGCAGAGAAACTCCAGGTGCCAACTCAGGTGTGACAATATGCGCTACCCTTTGGATGGGAGGATGCCCAGGCAGACCTATGTCAGACACTTCAGCACAGTGTTCCTATCCCTATCTTGGACTTAGGGCACAGTGAGGTGCAGCTGGCTCCAGGTCTGCACCCAGTGTGGCTCTCATGCTAAGCCCAGGCAGAGCCTGATGGAAGGACCTGGGGACTAAAGAACTAGTCACAACTCCAAGAAAGTAATTTTGACGTTTTGATTATCCGGGATATTCCTGCCTTCTGCTACTTGGCACCATGGAGAAGTGGCTGTGACTGTTGGCACCTGAATTCACTTAATACTGTGTATTAAGTGGTGCGTGGGTCTTTTAACACCTTGCCAGTGTAGTCAGGTTCATCAATATGGTCCAGGCAGAGAATGGCTTGTGGGTTGGCTACTGTTTGGACAGAAACTAACTAAAAAAACATTCAACCTTCAGGTTTGGTGGAAAAACCTCCTCCCTTTTCTTTCTCTTTTCAGTGGTCTTTACTCTCAGTTAGCAGGGTCTCACCTGGCTTTTCTGCTCTGCTCCATCATCTTCTGTGTCTGACCCACAATATGCCAGCAAATTCCCATGCTTGCAGGGTGCCAGCAACCGTCACTCAGGAGAGAAGATCAAGAAAATTCCAGGCAAGGCAGAAGCAACCTGTCTGATTGGCAAGGGGACTGTGACCAAGTGGAGCAGGGTTAGAGGACTGCCAGAGTTGGACCTGAATCGTGATTATACTTACATGCTCATTAGTGAGATGTTAAGTTTTAAGATTTAAACCTTTCGCCCAGTATGTTTCAGTCAAGTCGTATGAAATGTTTTAATAACAGAATATAGAGTTTTGAAAAGTGTGTACAAATGGGTAAGGTTGGAAGGGACCACAGGGGGTTCATCTGGTCCAACCTCCCTGCTCAAACAGGGACATCCTAGAGCACATGGCACAGGGTTGTGTCCAGGTGATGCTTCAATATGTCCAATGGGAAAGACTCCACAGCCTCTCTGGGCAACTTGTTCTGATGCCCAGTCACCTGCACAGTAAAGAAGTTCTTCCTCACATTCTTGTGGAACTTCCTGTGCATCAATTTCTGCCCACTGCCTCTTGTCCCATTGCTTGGCATCACTGAGCAGAGCCTGTCTCCATCCTCTTGGCACCCCCCTTCAGATACTGATGGGCATTGATGATGTCCCCTCTCAGTCATCTGTTCTCGAGACTCAACAGGCCCAATTCTCTCATAAGAGGGATGTTCTAAGCCCTTTTGTAGCTCTCTGCTGGACCAGCTCTAGGAACTCCATGTCTCTCTCGTATTAAGGAGTTCAGAACTGGACACAGCACTCCAGACGTGGCGTCACCAGGGCTGAGGAAGAAGGGCAGGTTCACCTCCCTTGACCTGCTGGGAGTGCTCTTCCTAATGCATCCCAGGATCCCATCAGCCTTCTTGGCCCTAAGGACACACTGCTGGCTCATGAACGGCTTGTCCACTGGGATCCACAGGTCCTTCTCCTCAGAGATGATTTCCAGCACGTCAGCCCCCAGCCTGTACTGGAGCATGGGGTTGTTTTTCCCCAAGTGTAGGACCCTGCATTTGTCTTTGTTGAGTTTCAGACAGTTCTTTGCTGCCCATCTCTCCAACCTCTTGCGGTCCTGCTGAAGAGCTGCACAGCACCCTGGAATATTGGCCATTCCAGGTTTGTGTCTTCAGAGAACTTGCTGAGGAGGCATCTCCCCTTCATCCAAGTAATTGATGGAAAAGTTAAATAATACTGGGCCCACTATTGACCCTTGGGGGACACAACCAGTGACAGGCTTCTAACCAGACCTAGATTACGACCCTCTGGAATGTTCTGTTCAGCCAGTTTTCAATCCACCTCACTGTCCACTCAACCAGGCCATGCTTCCTGAGTTTGCCTATGAGGATGTTGTGACAGACAAAGTCAAAAGCTTTGCTAAAGTTGCCATAGGCAATATCCACTGCTCTCCCCTCCTCCATCCAGGTAGCTGCCACACCACAGAAGGCAATCGGGTTGGTCAAGCATTTTTACCTTTAGTGAATCAGTGCTGACTACTCCTGATCAACTTCTTGTCATCCATATGGATAGAAATGGCCTCTAGAATGAGGTGCTCCATCACTTTTCCAGGCACTGAGGCAAGGCTGATGGGTCAGTAGTTCCCTGGGTCATTCTCCTTGCCCTTTTTGAAGACTGGGATTACATTTTCTTTCTTCCAGTCCCCAAGAACCTCTCCTGAACTCTGTGACTCCTCAAAGATGATAATGAATGGCCTGGCTATAATCTGCCAGCTCTCTCAGCACTCATGGATGCATCCCATCAGGTCCCATGGACTTGTGGATATAAAGTTTGCCTAGATGTTCTCTAAACCAATCCTTCTTGATCAAGGGAAAGTCTTCCATCCCATATTCCTACTCTGGTTTCGTGGGTCAGAGATGCCTGAGGGCTGGTCTTTCCAGTGAAGATTGATGCCTAGAAGTTGTCAGTAACTGCTACTCAGCGTCCTCTTTACCGGGGTCTCCTGTCCATGTAGTTATGGGCCCACATTACTGTTAGTTTTCCTACTAAGATTAATTCTTTGTTAAATACTGTAGCCTCTACATTACGTATTTGATTTGAGATGCTAAATAATTTCAAACATAGAGGGTTTAATTGAAGGACAACTTTGTACAATTCTTTTAATGCATTCTTGTTGCTCTTGGGTCTCACTTTTCCCGCTTTCTATTATCAGTTGACCTGAGCAGTGTTGGCCCAGCTGCTGTTTCCTGCCACCTCTGAGTTTTTTCCTGCTTTCTTTTGTCCTTCCTATAGCAAGAGTTTAATGTACACTGAGCCTGCTCAGTGAATTAAGCAGCACATTGATTGCGGTTTCCTGAAAGGTTTAAAAATGCCTACCAGTGTAGATGGCCAAACTGTCATTAAGGTGCTCTTATGCAGACATGAAGAGCCTGGTCACACATAGCTATTCATCTCAGTCTCCACAGTAGTAACAAATGTCATCTATATACAGAAACTACTCACATATCTCTCTTGGCTGACATTATTGACGCTTGTCTTTCTGGATACATATATTGACTAATTGCAACTGCCAATGTTTTAAGAGTCAGATCAAATAATAAAAGTTGATGGTGGCCAAGTGATACTTTAAACTCCCAGGGCCCTTTGAAATATGGGAAAATTATTTCCATTGGTTTGATAGAACAGTGTATTATACTTATCATGGAGGCAATGTTTTAAAAATGCGCTTGTTCTTGACATTTGTTCCTGCAAACATGCCATTAACAGAACCCTTTCCGGAAAACAGCCCTTCCCTGCTTTGTTCCCAACAAAAGGAGCTGGCAAAGTGAAGGAAAGAAAAGCAATTTTAATACAGCACCTGCAATCTGCTATGAATTATTATCATAGTTCAATTTTTGCTTAAATCTTGTGCAGAGTGGAGATCCTTAATCAATTCTTCACGTTGCCCACTTCTCAATGAATAGTTCCCAAGAGGAGGCAAGTTTAGGTTGACCAGGGGAACAACTTAATGTTCAGAACTGTTGGTGAACCTTCTGGGACTTTTACTACTCTGTAGACCTGTAATGCTAATGTCATTTTTCTGGTTCTTGAACTCTTCCAAAACCAAATTCAGAGATAGGTAGCTAAACAGTCTTTTCAAACAGAATAATAAAATCCTAGAATCATAGAATTTTAAAGGTTGCAAAAGATCATTGAGTCAAATCAAATTGGGATCAGCTGCCTTGCCTTTTAGAACATTACTTTTGGAAAACAAGAACCAATTGCATGGTGAGAGGCGTTGGTTATCCATGAGCTTACTATGGTAATGCAGGCTTTTTTGAGGAATATTAGAGCACTGCATCTTCAGTGTTAGAGAGCAGGTAGAGATGAATGAAGAAAAAATACATTCAAAATTCTGGTGAGCAGGAAGGCGAGCCTAGAGGTGATCATGCCCTTGGGGGACATGGTGTTTCAGCACCCGTTTTTTCCTTAGACTGCACTCACACACTACATTTTACATCAGCTTTGCCTTTAGATAAGTTTTCTTCTGTTACAATAGTAATTCAAGTCAATATTCTGACTACATTGATTTCCTATCCTGCTATTTCAGTAACAGACTCCATGGTTTTCAAATCATAGAATTGAATGGGTTGGGTTGGAAAGGAACTTAAAGATCAATGAGTTCCAACATTCCCAACCCCCCACCACAGGTAGGGGCACGTTGGGCAGTTTCCCCTGTTTATTGTTCATAAGGCCTAAATGGGCCTCAGAAGGCACTGTAACCATCACATCACGCAAACCATGTCTCTTGCTCTAAATGTCCAGGCAATAAAGCCATCTTGTTCAACCTCATGTAACTGCTTTTCAAGAGCAACTGTAAGTTCTTACCCCTTTTGCTGACACAGGCAGAATTAATTAGCACTCACCTCACCTGGTGTAGAAGACACTTCCATTCACTTGACATTTAATAACTTGTTATCCAACACCTTGCTTCTGTCCTCCTAGGCGTCCTGTCTATTCTAAGCTTCCTCTATTACTAATGGCATACGCATGTCATGTTCATATAGCCCTCATGTCTAACACTTTCTCTGCCAGGCCCATGCAGCAGCCCTATTCTTCTCCCCCTCCTCTCTAATATTTGCTAATCTTGACCAGGGCTTTTGAGTCACCATGCATGACCTTATTTTCAGCTCTTGCTGCAACAGAGGGTACCTTATGAGATGCTGGGGAAGGCATTATGTTGAGCAACCCTTGTCTTTCTGCGTTCCCCAGACTACAAAGAGTACAAGGCATTTGTTTGTCAGGTAGGCACAGAAATGGGTCCACTGTCACTGTGACACGACTGTCCTTGCCACCACATCACTTTTGATCCACAGGATGGCATCCTGTGAAAGGCAGAGTCTTAGTCTCTGCTTATCAATACAGACATTTTGTCAGCAGAAAAGAGAGATAGTGTGATCTCATTCTTTCTCCAATTAATCTGCAGCAGTAGTTCATTAGTATTACTTTTAAATTTCGTAAACATGAAGAGGGTTTATCCATTTTTAAATCTCTGCCTTTTTTTCTCTGACCACAACACTGGCAGCACTTGGGTTGCTCTTCCAGAAGGGTGAGTAGAGTAGGAAATAAGAGAAAATAGGAGACATGGCTGAGGGGGAGAGGCACTGTGTCTACTCTGATCTGTTTCTGGAGCTCTTTTTGGTCCACTTTGGCTACACCCCTGGCAGCACTCTCCTTTCTAGCCTGCAGTCCAGGGAGTGCATACTTTATTCCCCGCTGAACCTGTTTAATTGGGGGGGGGGGGGGGGGGGGGGGGGTCTCCATCTCCCTCTTCACAAGGGATTTATCTTTTCCTAAAGTGGACAGTCTTTATTCTGAGCTTATCACCTACATATTGCCACTGAGGAATTACCACCAAAATTCAGATCTCATCTTCAGATTTGAGGGTCTTTCTGGAAAAATGTTCTTTCCTCATCTACCTGGTAAATGAAATTATTAAAATCACAAGTACTTTTTATTTGCCCTGCTCTTTCATTAGGCCTCATGTAGGCTCTTCACAGCACCAAGGCTTGCTGCCAAGAGGAGGAGCTGCAGTCCAATTTTGTGCAAATAACTCTGGGCTTACTCTAACAACACCTTTGTTTTTCAAAAGTGCTCTCTAAGTTGGCAGATGCTATTTAGTTACCCTCCATCAAGCACCTGACTCAGGCTTGCAGCCTGGAAAAAGTAACCTCATGTTAAGCTTTGTGGATTGCCTAAGAACCTGATATTCCTACACTCCTTCTGCAATCATCTCATGAGATCTCACAGTGGTGATATATAATTATTGCCACATAAAAAGGGAACACAGAATTGAACACTGCCATGGAGGCCATGCTTCTGAGAGGTGAAAGAGAAGCTAAGGAATGGCACAGTGTCTGTGCTCTCATGTAGATTACAGAGGACTCTTCCCTCCCATTCATCATGACATAACTTTCCTGTGGGGATTATAGCATTTGTTTACAAGGAAATGTAATAGTAGGAAATTATCTGATGCATTTTGATATGTCTAAGTGATATCTAGCAGGTGGAAACATGAACTTAAGCCTCCACGTACAAAAACAGAAGTCCCATTCTTGTCTTCTATTGACAACACTTTATTATTTAAATTCTGCAAGGACAACTAGTAGAAATGCCAAATCTAGGCTGGGGCTGAGAAGTCATACAGCTGGACAATGGAAGGACAGAATATTTATCCAGTCCAAGAGGGGGAGTAGGGGTAATGTGTTAGGGAAAGTTTCAAGAAAAATGAGAAGGAAGAGGAACAGAGATCATGAGACATAGGAGGAAAGGAAGGTAGATATATCTGTTCCATCCTGGAAAAGACAAAGATGATGACACTCAGTGAATTTAGGGAGTGTGGAAGCTGCCTTCTTCATCAATATAAGACATGAAATTACACTTATATTCACAGTTCAAAGTTCTTTCATGAAGGACTGTGGCATGCCACCTCCCATACTCAGCACATCCACATCCAAGAGTCAATATTGGACAGCAGTTATGTTTTGATGCCCTTCTCAGCAATTGTGTTTTGCTTTCAGGCTCTGACTAAAGTTAGGACAGGATGCAGAACACACAAACAGGTGTTTGCAGACCTGGAAGTGGATGACTATGGGACCTTGTTTTGGTTACAACAGATTCAATAGTGGTGTCTACAGCATGCTTGGCGTCTCAGCATGTTTACTGTTCATGGCATTGAGCACTGACATGTCAGTGAAGCCCAGACAAGGCAGGACCACCTTTTGTTAAACAGACATGTTGGCATACAATGACTTGCACCTTTCCCTGTTTAACCTCATAAGGGACATTGACACCATACATCATCTTGCTTTGTAAATGCAAATGACAAAATTCACTCTCTAATCTGTCTGAACACAAAGCAGAAGTGAGGTCTGCTGGAAACTGTGTAACTCAGCTACATCTTCTTCTTGCTCAAGAAGCCAGGAAGAATACTGAATGATTCAGGTGAATCCAGCAAATTAATCAGTGACTGCTTTATGATAGGAAGAGTGCTTCATCTTTAATATTTCTGAAATCCTGCTGCTACATACCTTGCTCAGCTTTGGTTTTCATAAATACGGGGTTTATCCCTGTTGCAGACTATCACAAAGTGGTCTTTCATATGTGCATTAAAGTCACAAAGCTTGGTGGTGGCATTTTCTGTACTACAACCTAGCAAACTCAGTTATTTCAAGTCCATTTTCAAGATAGATCATGCAAATTCTTTTATTACTTCATATTCAGGCTTAGTTGCAACCCACCACTACAGAATGAGAATTTTTTTGCCCAGATTGGAGCTTCATTTTATATTAAAACTTAAACATTGTAAAATTTCATTGAATCAATCTTGAAGATAAGTTTGATTAGGCAAACAAAATTCGAGCATGTGAAATAGCAGACTTCTCCATAAGGAATGACATCATGGACTATGCATGATACAGTGGTAGGATGGCAATCCCCTTCCCTCCAGACTCACAGTAATAGAGAAAGCTCTTTCCACTGCAGAAGGTGGGGTCAGCTATCTTCCTGAAAGCAATCTGTAGCTAGATTTCCAGCAAAGAAGTTTCCAATACTCAGTAGTGTTGGTGTGCAACACAAAACCACCATGGGAAAAGCTGGCATCAATCAGGGACTAGAGCTGGTAGTAGGGAAACCACCTGTACTTTCAGAGATACAGGAATGGCAAGAATCCCTTGTGGGCGATGGTCTGTTTGCTTCTGCCTCAGAATTCCCATTAATGTTCCCACAATATTCAAGATCTCAGGTATTCCTTCACATCAAGTTAAATACTGTCTGTAGATTTGGGACTGTCACACATTTTCACATTTAGACAAATGGTTCCAGCCCAAATCACACCATAGAACCTGCTCTTCTGGTCTTCAGGCTAACTTTCAATTTTTTAAAATTTTGACCAAACCTGGAAATGTTCTCCCCAAATTAACAAAATTATACAAACATCCCAGGCTTTGCAAACACATGAACTGTTCTTGTGTAACATGTTGGGATGTATACAATGTAGAAGTTCTCCTATAAATACAATCGTACAGGTTAAAAATACTTAATTAGAGATTATAACCCCACTTCTTCAGAGGGATTAGCTCTCTCTCTGCAGACTCTGACTGTATGGCCTGGCATCACATCACAATTTATTCACCCTGTTCACTGTGTTTTAAAGACATAAAATCCTAAGCATATCTTTACTCGAGCATGTGCATAAACCAAACCACGATATGTCTGGCACTGCTCACATAAGGAGAGGCATCTCTTTGTGCTTCCAAAGTGCACCCAATATACTATGGGTGTGTGTTTCACTGTGAAAGTGAAACTAGACAGAATGCCATGTAAAGAATAAAGTGAGATGACATCACTCCATTTGCCTACTTGAATTAGAAGATTACTCATTGCATCTTTGAGTCTCAGCTGACCCGATTTGGATTTTAACCAACAAGTAAACAAGCCCTATTAACAACACTATTCACCACTACTTCTAGCAAGATGCCAATAGGTTTATAGTTAAACAGTATTTCAGACCATCAGCACCCGGTCACTAATTTAAAAACTGACCTTTTCAATTCACCACGTGGATGAGCCTGGGAAGTCAAAGGACAAGGAAAAATCCTATAAAAAAGAAGAAAGACAGCTGCCAAGGGTGCAATTGGATCAACTTCAGAGTAAGTCTGTGGAACAGAGTGGCATTTGCAAAGGCACTGAAGAGCTCTCATGGCATCAGGCTGGTGGTGGTGACAGAGCCATCTGTCCTGTCTTTTTTGCCCTTTCCTGTCTACCATTAATTTTCCACAAAGGCTCCGAGCGACAGTCCCCTCATAGTGACCATACTTGGAAACAAGGTGTATGACAGGCAGGGGGAGAATGGCAGTAATCTCTAAGAGCCCCTGTGTTATGGCTTGGGAAAAAATAGCTGAGAGTTTGCAAAGTAGCAAAGAAGAAGTGAAAACCGAGAAGATCTGCTGACAGGAGGATTCGGCAGGCACGCACCCCCTCGTTACACGCGGCGCAGGAGCGGAGGCGTGCGCTCCTTGTGCGCGCGCTGCCGGCAGTAAACAAGGGAGTATTTCTGGAGCAGCTGCCTGTGTAAGAGGAGAGGTGCCTGTTGCTGTCCTGCAAAGTTAACACTTTTATAGTAGTATGTATCTCACGCTTCTGAAACCCTCTCATTTCTGGCACTAATCATGCCAGGCCTTCATACAGCAAACTGTTTCTTGGGGTTGAAGCCCGTGTTTAAAAATAAGAGGTTTTGCTGAGATGGAGCTATGAAATATAAGATTACATCTCATACTTTTCCTTTTTAAATGAATAACTATCAATGTGGTCTCTACCCCAGTACATGAAGAAACTAATATTGTTTGCTTTATGTTCATATTGGTGGTGTTTTTAGCAGCAGGCAAGTACAGACACGTTTTACAGAGTTTAATTACACAAATTCCAGTTTAGAGGTTTTATGCAAAAATCACTCCTACTCGCCATATATTCATCTACTCTGTTCATCATTAGAGTGAGTATCTTACAGTATTGCTACATGCAATGCAATTAACACTTATCCCACATCTCTTCTCTCATCCTTTCCTCCAGAAGGATATGTGTGTTTGCGGGTTTTTGTTTTGACATGTTAAGGGCAATATGCGAGCACACACATACACGTACGCACTATGCATAACCAAGTGTGTATGAAGTGAGTTGTGTACTCAGAGCAGAGACTATTCTGTTTGGTGTTGGTTGGCAATTACTGAGGGAAGTTGCATAGTCTGGTTTCTGTGGAAGATCTCACTCCTGTTACTGCTCAGACTCTTCCCATATTCAAAGACTGACTCCTGCAGTCTGTGCCATTAGGCTTTCTCCAAACCGGTCTAAGACAGACATACCTTACTGACTGTCGAAGATTTTGACCCCATGACTTATTGTGTGTGACTTATCCACAGACAGGGTGAGAACTGGCTGTTTAATAGGACTGTGACTGTACCCAATGATGGGTACTTCCCCAGTCCTTATTGCCATTCCAAGGTACTGTTCTCAGCACCCAGTAGGATAACTGATCTCATATGATGATCTCACTTTTTTATTTCACATTATTTCTGTTACTAGCAATTTGGCAGAACACAGGGACCTGCCTCCGAGTGATTCGTGTAGCTATTTCTGACAACAGATAAGGCCTAGTTCCTCTTGGAATCAGTGACTTAAGTCTTGTTTTCTTCCTTTCTATCAAGAAAAGGAAGATGATTTCTATGTTATATTATCCTTGCAACGGCTGCTTTTCTTACAGAACAGGAATATTTGATTCCTCTCTCATTTCAGCTTCTCAGATAGCCTCTGTTTAATGAAATAGGACATTAATGCCCTCTTACATACATGGTTAAACCAAGAGGTTGAAACAGCTTATTTGTTCAGCAGCTTATTGCATGTATTTTTTGATGCCCTGGGTAATTTCTTCTGGCTTGCAGTTAGAATTAGAGGTGCAAAGTTTCTGGAAGTTTTGAAGTCCCAGGAAGTAGCATTCATCCACAAGGATTTTCAGGTTTTCTTGCAGTTATTTATTTTCTAATAACTGAAGGTTCAAATACCAGTGCGGGCTACTTACTTGTAACCAAAACAAAATTTTTTTAACTTTGAGAATGTGAATTATACTGTTTAGTTAGAAGAACAAGTCTGTTCCTACTGGAAATAATGGAAATACAAGTGCTTAATCCTGCCTGGTTTAAGAGTACAAGAGATGAAACTCTGCAAGGATAGTAATCTCTTTAACATGCTTTTCTAACTACATCACCCCTTCCTAAGAACTTTATGTTTGTATATGTGTTCTTTGGGTTTAAATAATGAAAATTGATCTAATAGCTAATACTCAGCTTTACTTCATGAACATGTATGTGGAGATATTTTTGTATTGTTAACACTACACTATACTAAGCCATTTAACCTAAGGAATAGAGGAATTTTAATAACTCAAACCTGCAAGATTTCAGTGGAGTAACGTCACATGGAAGGCTTAATTTTTATGGATAGATTATTGATTGCTTGATGTTCAGCAGATACATCCTTTAAGAAAAAGGCACTAGAGGTTCTCTTACTGTTTCTCCCAAGAGAAATTACCTTTTCTATGCGGAAAATGTTTCCATTAAATTTTTTCAAAGCTTTCCATTTTTTTTTGCAGATATTCACAGAAAAAAGTAAAGGTGAACAAACCAGCTTTTTTTTTTTCTGTAGTTTCTAGGTTTTCTCCCAGACCCTCAGAACTTTAGGCAGCCTACAGGGCCCAGCAGTAGTGCCAATACCTCTGTGAACTTATTGCCAGAGAGGATGTCACTGGATGGAACATGTGGCAGCTAGAAGAGAAGGAGAAGACCAGTGGTGTAGCCTTGCCTCTTCCCCTTCACTCTCCTGAAAGCTACTGTACCCTGTACTCCTGTACCCTGAAGAAATTGTGACTGTGCTTGGCTAATATTCAGGATTCACTCAGGTGAGAGATTTTTTTGCATGACCTTTATTCTTGTGAACCTGCTCGAAGTTTAGGTCTGAATTCAAGCTTTGGGAGAGTTGAGATGTGCAGTTTTCTTCACAGCTGATATCTAGGGGTGCCAGTGACTGGACAGCTTTGTAGGTAGCCTTCAATGGAGACAATTAAATTGCAGATGCCTGCTCTGCCTGTGCTAAGATAGGCTCTGCTTTGAACCACCTTCTAATTTTTCTACAGATGTGTGAGAGAAGTTCAGGCTGGAATCAGATCTGAATAATGTGCTTGCTGCTGATTCTAGGCCAGAGTTGGTGCTAAGGCAAACAAGGTGTCTGAATGCACAGAACTGGCCAGAAAGATGCAGGCAGGTTTTGGTTTTATGGTCATATGGACAAACATAGGCACGTTGGTCCTCACATTCTGGACTATGTGTTGGCCATCAGCTGGAGTAAATCACCTTGGTTTCTGAAAGGATTCTTGATATTCTAGAGAATCCAAATTCTTTTGAGTGACTCTCACCAAAGATGGAAGGTGAATGCTCAGAGGAAATCTCTAAAGCATGCTCTCTGGAGAGCATAATATTTGGATTAACTCCTCACCAAAACGGCCCACTGAAATCAAAGACATGGAGAGTTCATGGGGTTCCTGTGGCAAAACTCCTCGCATGACTTTTGTCAAACTGAGAGTTTGAGAGAGTTTTGATCCAAAGAGTATTTGTAAAATTAGTTCCTTAAACATTTTCCCTCAGATAGATATGTGTGAGGGAATACTGTTTCTTGATTGTAATCTCTAGGGCTTTATTACTTTTGGTAGAATTAGAGCAGCAGATTAGACTAAGGATGGTGGAAGTGCACAGTGAGAGGGTGAAGGTGCATTTGCATAAAATGAACATAAACCTCTGGTCAGGGCTATCCATGTTCATACCATGTTCACTTCCTGAGCTGGCTGTTCAGTCAGAGGCAGCTTGAAGCACTTACATGGCTTGATACACCAAGAATACATAACACATAGCCCAGTAACTCTCATGTACAAGTGAACTGAAAAGAGATTTAGACATCCTGGGTGGATACAGTGATGCACAAATAGAAGCTCATGAACACATTGCTTCATGGTTATGTAATGGAATTGGTAGCTGTCTATAATTGTCCAGCCGGACTACTTAAATGAACTGAATAATTAATTGAACCTATCTCATGTTATAAACCTTTTTCATCTGGACTTTTTATTATTTCAATTTTTTCATTACATCCCTGCAATGTCATTGCAGCCAATTTTAGCTGCATTTTCTGTAACAGAACTTCTAACACACTCTTACATACAAAATATTGAAAATATTTACCAAGACAGTGCCCTCAGCCTCTTGTAGTACAGGAAGTCGGGGCTGCAGGGTGTCTCTCCAGGCTGAATGCTTTCCTGTCAATGATATCAAATTATAAGTAGCTGCACTAATCTGCCTATCATCAGAAATAGCCAAAGAAAAATGCACAAATGTAAACATAAAAGGGACTCTCATAATTTACATACTTGTCATAGTTCACTATAAATCAATGTAAATACCAGAGGGCTTGTTCTTATTGACACAACCTGGAGGCTAGCTTTGCCTGTTGACATCTTATCTTCTCACAAGATACTGTATATTAGAAAAGTTAATTGACTAATCATTTTCATCACTGGAAGTGTAAGTAAATAATTCCATCTATTTCTACCTAGGCTTCTGTTTACGGTCCGAGGGTGCCAAGCATTCAGACTAAATGAAAATATACCCTCTAGTAACCATGCACGGCATCCCCCATAACAAGCTGCAGAAACTCTCTGAAGCATTGCTGTTATGTTGTGGGGAATCCTGAGAATCTTAGGCTTAACTCACCATGCTGGCCAGGCTCCTGCAGGGGCGGCCAGGAGGAGGCTGGGACAGCAGGGGGATGAATCTGGGCAGACCCGTGCTAGACCACCGTCATCTGCCATTTTTAGGGAAAGGAGGCAGGTCTGCAAGTAATTAGTTATTGGTGTCTGGGAATGTGCATGAGACAATGTGGGAACACGTGCTTCAGCTAGAGGAGAGGAGCTGGAGGGCTATCTAATAGCTGATGTTTTACATTTTTTGACTGTCTCTGCACAATTAGCCATAACCATTTTGTTTCTTTCTGATAAAAGAAACCAGTTTCATTTCTCCCTCTGTTGTAGGGAAAGAAAATTTTCTGCAGCTTCTTCCTTGTATACCTTTGCCATCTGGTGAATTAAAGAAAAATTGACTGTGAGTTAGACTTTGCAGTACTTATGCATTTGGTGACAAGACTTCAGTGGGGGTGAAATTTAGTAGTCCTGAACTTTTGCTGTAATTGTGATGAAGATTTTCTAGGTGATGTAGAGACAAGTTATTAAGCCACTAGCTCCTCATCTGTCCCACAGGAACACAGGACCATTTTTTTTCTTTTGCAACTGTACCTCAGAATTAGTTAGAGAATATTTAATATTTCCAGAGTGCCCATATAGTGTGCTGTGTTCTGTTTCTCTCCTTGTGCAAAATTTAACTTTGTCTAGAGAAGTGTCTGGTTTTCTTTGGACATTTTGCATCTAAAAAAATACAGCCTGGACACTGTCACTGATTCCTACCATGCTGACTCCTTTCCATGACTTGTTCCAGAAACTTTTCCCTTTACTCCTCTCCCTCCCATTTAGAGGAGAGTGGGGTCCTGTGCTGGCCTCTGTGTTTTCCTACTTACTTTTGTCCTGGCTCTTTCTGATGTGACTTCCATCAAGGATATCACTTTATGCTGAGGATTCTTCCCATGCATAGCCACCTGGGTTGAGAGCACTGACTCATTTTCCCTTCCGAGCTGCAGCCCAGAGAGGCAAGGACTGGTTACTGCCGCCAAAGTTGACCTCACTTACACCTGGGATTTACAGATGAAAGGCTTCCACGGAAATGCTGAGACCAGGACGGTTTATTCCCTGCCAGACTGTGCCAATCTGGCTGCCCTCACCAGCTTTGGCCCCATGTGTTAACCAAACTGAACCCTATCTTTTCATTAGGTCACAAGAAGTGATGGCAGCCAATTACTTCTGCATGAAATGAACAGGTATTTTAAATTTAAAATGCTGAATAGCAATTGAGAAAAGGACCTAACCATATGCTTAAGTATTGCTATATTCACCTGCATTTAAGGAAGGGGTCTTGAATAGGAAAGGGACCTGAACACTTAGTTAAATGTTTTTAGTAATGAAGATTGTAGTGCACAGAGCCAGGGAATGTGCAACTTTGTGCCCTTATTTGAATGGTGCAAAACATTTTAAATGTTTAAAATGTATTTCACAAAAAAAAAAAAAGCCACTTACACTTTAAAAAGAAATAATTAGTACTTCCATATATGTTATTTCACATCTATAGCTATTCCTAGTTCCAAAAAGCTGTCATATTAATTCCCCAAATGAAGTTTTATTAACATCTTTATGTGTTTATCCTATGGATGGTATTAATTTGTGAGACTTTCACTACTGGTCTTCTCATTGTAACACGAAAAAAACCTTTTATGTGGCTATATCCAAACACAATCTTGTATGCAAGTCATATTTGTTTCAGATCAAGTTGTCCTCTGAGGAGCAGAGTGGCGTAAAAGGTACAGGGGAGGGAGTTAAATGGAACACTTAATAGGAACTCATCTAGCAACTGGAACTAATGGGAACAGACAGGGTTGGGAAACACGAGCCTACAAGATCTCCACTGAAAAGTATTCGTTCCAATTTGTCCTCCCAAGCCTTACTTCCCAGAGATGTATGGTTCTTCTTCCTTTTTTAAATCAATTCACTTGTTTATGAGAAAGAGCAGTACCACAGTCATTTCTTTGTAAAGGTATTTCTTGAAATCCCAGAAATCTTTCCAAACAGGGTGTTTCTAACAGCACTTCAGGCTGCCGACTTTCTGAGGCTTTTTGCTACCCAATGCAGTGAATGGATCTCTACCCTTTATTTGATTCCCACAGAAAACAAAACAACTTTTGCTTATGTTTCCTCAATGAAAAGAATTTGAATTAAAGAAGTTTGTTGCATTAGAATTGGTAACAGTTTACACAATCCTTAGGGATTCGGAGTTGTTAAAGAGTAACACCACCTTGGGCAAACCTTTCTGTAAAAGGACTGCACAGATTACTGCAGTTCATGAAACAGAGGATATTTTAATGAAGGAAAATATCTGCACATGAGCATGCACTGCAGGTTTCTAATTCTGAACATCTGAACTAATTCTGTATTGGACATTGAACACTGGACTACATGAACACTTTGAACATCTGAACATCTATGAGCATCTGAACTAGGAACATCTGAACACTTTATGTATTGGGGAAATTAGGTAAAAACACTTCTGTATGTTCTTCCTGGTCAAAATTCAAATTTTGAGATTGGTGCAATCAGCCACCTCTAATAATTGGAAATAAGCTTTATTACTTTGTTAGTACCAGTGTAACTTTTTGTCAAGCTCAGTGGGAACACCCACTGCAACTCTGCCAGCCTAATTCAGGTGTCTGGCTCCAGACACAGAGGACCCTGAATGTACTGAAAGGGACAAGGTGGCCTCAGAAAGCAGACAGGACAGAGGAATTCCCTGGGCTGGCAAAAAGAAAATCTTTTTACTTCAGAGTGCTGGAGAAAAAGGAGAAGGAATGGGAAAAAAAAGAGAGTCCATTGGTGCAGCCATGAATAACTGCAAACTTTTATGAGTGAAGACTACAGAGAAATGCAGTTTCCTGGGATGCCATGAGGGTTTAGTGAATCCCACACTCACCTGTGAGTAATGAGGCATTCCAGGCCATCTGCTTTGCATCAGAGGTATTATTTTCTTGGCCACCCAACTGGCTGGAAGATGTCTGTCACAGTAGTGAGAAATATTCTGGACCTAGTTTGGTGAACAGTACCTTTGATATTTATGTTGTTTCCTTCTCATAATAATCCAAGCTGAAAATATCCATGATTGCAATGATAAGGGGAAAAAAGAAAGAGTCGGGAAAAAGTATTATAGGCCAGTAAAGGAATTCTCATAACGGAAAGCACTTCCATAAAATTCTTTAGTGACTAAGTTGCTTCAGTGACTGCATGAGCAATCAGGGAACTGTATATACTGGAAAGTCTTAAATGCAAACTGGGAGCATTACTAGGGAAGCTGGAGCTGTGATTCCAAGTAGAACGCTTGCAGCCTGTGCTGCGTTCAGACCCAGTGTTACTGTTTCATTAACTGCATTCATAGCAAGGAAAGATGTTCAAGAACAAGTAGGGAAATTTCCTTCAAATCAGTACCACTGTTCTCATCTCTTCCTTGATGTTGCCAGTCAATTAGACATGAAAGGAAAAATAAGCATGGACTACTGTATGTTTTCACTTTTGTGCAACAGGTTTTAATCAACGTACCCACAGTGTATAAACATGTCAGTATGTAATTAGAAAATGGCAGACATGTAGAATAATTCAGATGCTCTTCTACCTGACATCGTCTTGGAATTATATCAGTTTCCATCAAACAACATTTTACTTCTCTGATCATCTTTGCTTGGAAATAGTGTGCCCTTCCAAAATTAAATCTTTTGCTCTTTGAGTAGTGAATATATACTACTGATAAAAATAGAAAGAGATGGAATCCATCCTTTTGTGCAAAATTTGGTATAATCTTAACAAGTGTGTCAGGATCATAACAACAGCTTTTCTGTGACTGCAACAATACATGTGCTGCATAGAATTAATTATCAAGAAGTGAACCATGTGGGTGATGTCAGCCTGGAAATAGCTAATCAAGATGTCTGCTGGTAGGTTACCTTCGAACATGTAACCTACTTAACCTGTAACATAACTGTGAAGCTTCAAGTGGCTTCCCAGCAACTCTGGCTATTGTTTGGAGGTTTTTCATGTTTAGGTAGTCTGGTACAAAACTCCAATATGCAATGTTTTCACCTGCCTGGATGTTTTATTGTTGACTCATAACTGTGATCAGGTTTAGCAAAAATGAGCTAGTATTTGTATGGCTTTTTAGTGAATTTGCCCAGAACTCATTTTTGTCCATTTAAGAAAGCAGTCCAAACCAAATTTCACATCCCTGCCACCCTTCTCCCTGGACATGAGGTAAAGAAGTACCGGAAGCACCAAATTCAGTCCTTCTCTACTTAAGGACTTAACAGATAAATTATGGAGCTGTGCCTGGAGAGACTCTGTGTCCCCACTCTCCCAGGGTTGCTTTCCTGGCTGTGGATCAGTATTGTGAGAACTACTTAACTGACTCTCACCTTGTATGTTTTCAGTAAAAGTGATTTTAAAAAAATTTCCCTACTCACAAAATTCTAAATAGTTATTTTCACCTTTTGCTAAGAAATTTAGCAGCAAAAGTCTAGATAGGTTCAAGGATATTTGTCCTTCTACTTTAATTAAGAATATAGAATCTATTAGGTGCACATACATGGGAAAACTACATAGCCAGATGTAAGCCAAATACTGGAATTTAAAAAACATTAATATTGTTTTTATCCAATACTTGGAAGGTTAATACCAGACCAGTCAGATGGTATTCTTAACAGTCGGATATTATCTGGAGAAGTCACTTATGCTTAGTAAAAGATTCTCATGGAGCCTTGGACTAATAGGTATTAAGTACAAGGTTTGACCTTCCTGTGCCTAGACTGTCATCACCACCAAATGTGTCAGTAACTTGAAGAGCCAAGACTAACATACTCTGTATATCTTGTTTAATTGTTTCTTGCTTCAGGGTCAAAAACACCTACCAGGGGTTATTTCAGCTGAGCTATCAAAGCCCAGCTTAGTTTCCTTTCTCTGAATGTAACACATGCAGATCAAGAAACTAAAAGATCATTTGAAAAATATATATTTCTGGGACAGATACTATGCAAAGTATCTGCTGATAGGGCTAAACTGGCAAATTACAGCTATATCAGAGTTTACGTTGTCTTCACCTTGAAGACTCTACTGTTGATCTGTGGCAGTCTACAATAGCTCTTTGACATGCCTAGGAATGCCATTTTTATAGGGTCATTTTTCCCCCAATTACTTATACAGAAATTATAATCATTTGGCTGGTCAACATTAGTCTCAGTTGTACTGCAGCAGAGAAAAAACCAAAGAGGGTTGCTTCAACTTAGAACACAGCACCGTGGCTTCGTCAAATCTCCTCTTCAGTACAACTGATTAAGAAAGGATCTATTATATCGGAAAGGTGTTTACAGTCAAAATGAATGAAACAGGATATGGATAATTGGGATGGCCATATTACTGGAAAAGAAACAGGGAACAAGCTCCTAATTCCATTTGAAGATAATTAGGTGGCCTGTCACTTTAATAAGATGTTTGGGCTCGAAGAATCTGCTTTGTTGAGGGTATTTCTTCTTTAATTGGCCTGTCAATTACAATTTGTCATGAAATGCCGCAAACTCTTTAGTGCCTGTTTTCAGTCTGTCTTATAAAATGGCTGCCAGAAAAGAAAAAGAAAAAAAAAAAGCATTAAAATACATACTGGTTGTTATTCCCCTGGTTCATTTTAAATATTTTTGCTATTCACTTCAATGCCTTCAGGGCTGAGCTACTGAAATCTTTCACAACTGAAAAGACATGAGTTATGCTCATGATGCAAGTTGCAATGGAAAAATCAGATTTAAACTGAACATGGTAGAGGGTACACAGTGTTGCCCTTTCCTGGAGTGACAAGTTGAGAATGCTAAAGCTGAACGAGCGAAGCAGTAGAATAGGTGTCTTACTGGAACAAGATATTTTTGATATCTTCAAGGCTTAGTTGAGAAATTGAAAATTAACAAGTACTTTTTAGAAGGAGCATGGAAATAATCAAGCATGAAATAGCAATCTATTGACCTCTGGTAACACGATGTCTTGATTTAGAAAACTGCCTTACAAGCCTGACAAACAACCTAATGCCAGCGATACTGGACTTTTTATGGCAGTTCGCTAGTTACCCAGATGAGGAACGGTCACCATGTGACAAACCATTAACAGCTGACTCAAAGGCATGCTTGGTCAAAGCAAAAGCAAGTGTTTTCCATGTTGTAATTACCTGTTTCTCTTTTCCTGGCTGAGAAAAACAGTTTGGCTGAATACAAGGGTGCTGTAAGCTCTCCCTGAGGAGCAGTTTTCCTTTAGGAAGCATAGACTAAGAAGAGTTTGCTGTCAACTTATACTGTTGACAAAAGCAATAGAGTTAACCAGTACAGGAATTTAATTTTTGTGTTCCTGAGCATGTGGCATCTGTATTCTTACAGAGCTGCAGTAGCAAGTATCTAGACCCTGTTCTTGTCCTCTCCCTTTACACTGTTCAGGTGGTATGAAAGAGTTATTGTAAAAGATTTTTCTATGAGAAAAATCACAATTTCTCTCTAATGACAGACAGAGCTGAAGAGGGCAGGAGCAGCACTAAGTGCACTTTAACTGTGTGTGGAATTAAAAAGGCGCCAGAAATTCAGGAATAGGAGATGGTAGATGCAGATGTCAAAACCTAAGTCACTATTGGCCTAGTAACACTCATAATTACTGGAACTACTTGAGTTTTCTGTCTGAGCCAAATCTTGCTTCTCTCCTCTTAGGAATTGCAGTGAAATGCCCTGACTGTAGGAGGTGTGAAGTATGTTTTGCAAACCAGAATTTGTCTGAAAGCACTCAGCCCCACCTCAGATCTGAATGGAGAACAGTCTGCTTTAAGATTTTTTTCCAGAGTTTGGATTAGGTAGAGAAATAGAACTTTCCTCTCTGGATTTCCTCCCCTTTTTTCTGAAGGCCAGGTTCTATTAACACATATTTACCGACTTTCCTCTGCAACAAAATGTTTATTTGTTTGTGACCTTTGCTTCATTTTCAGACTGGAATAGTTCAGCTGGAAGAGGCCTATGAGGATTATCTAGTCCAACAGCCATTTTAGGTTTTTGCCTTGACTTGGATCTGAAGCGAGGTGGCTGCAGCCACAATGCAGAGCAGTGACCACTCTACAACCACGGCCGCCCGGTGTCCGGTGCTATTGCCAGGCATGGACCTTGAAAGCTTGTCTTATTCCGATGCTGTGTCTAGTGGTGTGACTTAGCACTTGATTTGGGTAGGAGAATTAAAAAAGCTAAATAAAATAATGACTCAAAATGCTACACATTTGTTCAACCCCCTGAATAGCTGTTTACACTCCTACTTTTACTATAAATTGGTACCTCATGGCTTCTTTGTATAAGACAGTGAGCTAGTCTAGCGGGATGACCTAGTTATTTTTAAAGCCCGCTTATGTCAATGCTCTCTGTCCTGTGACCATGTTGGCCACCATTATTTCGGGGTGAGGTCAGTCTTCTTCTTTGCTCGGGCCCCCTGCCAGTTTCTCAACACCTGCCTTCAAAGTGACAGCTCTATGGGTGTCCTCATAAATTAAAAATCATGTGCCTCTGCCCTGATGCCTTGGGACAGGCACAAAGTTAGAAACTGTCCTGTAACCCAAGCCCTGGAGCTGCTGCACGGGACAGCTGAGCAGCAGGCAGCGAGCCCCAGCAGCGGGGGGCCGGCTACACCGCAGACCTTGGGCAGCGCCCAGCCTGGTGCCAGCGGGCATGTGGCTGTGTCCAGTGAGAGCCAGGGATGGCCCCCAGGTACTGATCTTTCCCCATGGGAAGGGTGGAGAAACCAAGGGGCTAACAAGGGGCTGCTCTAGGTTCTGTGCAGCACCTTTGCCCTTCCGTACCCAGAACAAACTGAGCTGGCAGAGATAAGATGGGGAGTGAGGAGTGGGGAGTAGGCTCTCCACAATGAATGGGCAGTCCTGTGCACAGTTGTCACTATCCTTTGCCTCCTCCCAGCTCCACTGTTACAGCTCTGGCACATAATTGACCACAGCACTAATTCAGTCATGTGTTTTCCTCTTTCCAGTGTGCACTGTAGACACACAGCCAGCATACATGTGCTCCATAGCCTGACAGAGTCCTAAAGCTTCAATTCAGCAAAGCCCTCAGGTGTTCTCCTATCTCCCAAATCCAGCTGCTCAGTCTGCTCCCCTCTCACCATCCCCACCAGGAAGGTTACATCCAACCAGAGGGAAACTGCTGGACAAATCAGACAAGCTGCAACACCCCACTGCTCTAATCTGTCTGCCCCTGCCCCAGGTGTGTGTTGTGACCCGTTTCAGGACCCATGCCTGGTAGTGCCCAAGGTCCGGGGACCTGCACCTGCAGTGTCATAGCACCAGAGTTGCCTCTCAGCTCCATAACTGCGGGTGCCAGACACGACTGCTAATGTGACCCCTGGTACGGAGTGAGGTCCTGGCATGCCAGCTCCCAGCATAAAAAGCAATAAAAGCAGTGAATGGAGCAGATGCTGATCAGGCATCCTTTTCAAACCAGCTGGACGCTGCCTTCAAAGGCACAAGCTAAATCTGTTACCCTGTTGGCTTAGAATCCTTAGCTGGATGACTAAACTGCAGCAAAGTAGAACCCTCTTTTTTTTTTTAAATGATACATGACTTGTATTTTAACAGAGACTGCTTTTTGTCTTTCTTCTAATCTTCTGGTGGGTATCTTTTCTTCTAACAACTGGGTATTGTATGGTTGATGCTCTTGCTCATTCATCAGTAAAAGGCTGCAGATGGGTGCTGCTCTCTGTTTCTACAATACAAACTGAACACTTTATAAGATCCTAGTCCCATTTAGTGCTTCATACACTGTATCTTGAAATAAATGCATAAGCATCTACTGGAGTGCTACTGGCAGTGATGCATCCTGTATTTTGGCAAATCTCTTGGTATGTGTGTCCCTTGCGTTCCTTTCAGGTATTCTTTGAGTTCTTTTCCTCTCCCAGCCCTGCTGGCAACTGATAGCACTGAGGATTTGATGTCCCTTTTCTCAGCTGATAGCAGCAACAGCAGCGGTAAGACTACAGGCACACACGCTTTGAGACCTTCTGACTTAAAAGCATCTATCATCCCATCCCTGCATCTGGTGACATTTTATAGGTGGATAGGACAATCCAGGCAAAATTGTCTCTGGGGATGGCTGCTCTGCTGCTGGCAGAGTGAGGGGACAACTCCTGCCTCTGTGGCATCCCCTTCCCAGTTGCCCCACCTGGTGCAGAGCTGGGCAGTGCGCCGAGCATGGAACGTGCCTCCTTTCCTAGGGTCTGTTAGTGACAGCAGCTCCTGGCCCCTGGCCAGGGTGGCTGGGGCCTGGGACGAGGCTTTCAGAGGTCTGAGAGGCATCTGCTGGCCCAACAGCTGCTCCCAGCAGGCAGGCAGGGGACTGGGACAGAGCAGCCTGCTGGGCACTGGAGCACAGCCTCACGGTGAGGAGGGGAAATTATAGGGCTGCAGGAAAGCTCAGTGGGGCTGAGGCATGAAGATGCTTGGGAAAAATAAATGGGAAAGAGCCATTAATAATGAGAATAAGTAAAGATAACTCTTTAGCACAGGACATAAGTGAATCTTCCCATGTCACAGTTTTGCTTTCTTCTTGTCTTTTCCTAAGGGAAAACATTCACATAACCAAACTGTTGATAAGCTTTGGAAAAGTATTACCTCGCATCTTTTCAAATCTTGAGTCAGTGAGGCCATTGCCAAAGTGATCATCTATTTGTCACCGTGAGTGACACTAAAAAATATTTTAAACCAAAGCAAGGGGTCACCCCAGTGACAGAAGAGCAACAAGAATTCCCCATGCTTTTGTTGGACTAAAGTGTTGGGTATGTCAGCAAAGGTTGGTCTGAGATTGCCTCGGGGAAAATAAGGCAGTCCTAGTTACACTGATCTAATAGCACCTACAGCTGCCTTTATCAGATTAGCAGTAATATGGAGATAAGGAACATCCACTGGATTAATTTTTTCAGGGAAAAAAATTATGGTAGTTGTCAAGGAAGTTAGATATTATGGTATTTCTGCAGGTGAGATCACACAATTGATATAAAGCATGGGGCTGAAAGTGTTAATACTTGTGCTTTTTCCCTTTACGCAGAACTTTTGGTCTGAGTCAGAATTGTTCTGAAATCAATGGAAAATGGGACCTTTAAACTATCAAAATCCTGATGCTCTAGGATTACACTTGTCTCCAAAAGGCAGCTTTGCTTTGTCAAATTAGAGCTTGACAAGTCATCAGGTGACAGCTCATTTTATTTTTGCTGTGACACACCTTATGCCTCCAGACACCTGCATATCCCTAAAGAAGTCATTTAAACTTCCAGAGTATTCATTTCCCTTCCCTGTGTTTCCTTTTCTCGTCAAATTCAACCACCATTGACTGGGTATGAGACCTCTGTCTCAGTTTGAGCTTCTCAGTCCTCCAGTGTTACGGGGACATAAATAAAAGCTGTGCCATGTGAAACACAGAACTGTTCAGTATTGAGCAACTTTTGGTGCTGAATTAATTACACAGAAGCAAAATGTCAGTTGTGGGAATCATGGTGAGTTTAGGGCATAAAACCATGGTTTGTCTGCGGAAACCTTTCCTAGCTGTTCTTCGCTGGGTGCAGAGTGTGGTTGTGTTTGAATTTCTGCTGTTGGTAATGCAGTTAGGGCTGAAGACAAAACAAAAGGAAGCCTGCCTTTCTCCTAAAGGATTGGTAATCCAAGGTCCTGAGCCTGGCAACACTCATGAACAGGTTTTATTTCATGAATATAAATGATAGATACTTACTTGTGTATATATATCTACTTTTCAACTATAGCTACTGTGTCAAGAAAGGGCTTGACAAAAAGTTTCTACCTATCAGGATAATTGTTTATTCTTTATTTCTTTTCTTACCCACCAGTGTTAGGTTTCTTGATTTGCTTTTTTTGGTATAATTCTGTGTGACAATAAAGTAGATTGAGAACCAAAGAAAGCCTTGGTAGAATCTGGGATGTTGAACAGCAGCATTGTGGCCTTGCTTCATCCTGTGAATAGTTTTCAGCATTTCCATATTTAGCTCACAGTGTATTTAAGAATTCAACTCAGACTGTAACACTAGGAGGTAAACATTTTGTTTAATCAGGGTCTTACATATTTTCTTGGCTGTGTTCATCATAGGAAAACTTCTGAACTAAAATTTGAAAAAGAAGGTTAAAGAGGTTATTATTTCATTATATAGTCATGTTTTTATGAAGAAAAATGAAGTAGAAAGCACACTAGTATTGCCAGATCAATTTTATAATGCCAACACCGTTAAAGGCAGCAGTTGCTAACTAGTTTTACATGCTACAGAGCAGAAAAATAGTTTATGTTATAAGTATCCTTGCTCAGAAGAGAGGAAAAACACAAGAGCTGATTTCTGTGCCCACCTATGTACAGATGGGAGCCTATGTGAAAGGGAGATGTTCATGGTTGTGCCCACAATGTGCCAGTGGGTGTCAATCAGCCTTGTATCCTGGTGGCTATTGATGATGAACCATTAATCTTCACAGCACTTTGTTTCTAGTATTTTAATATATTTTAATATATAACTGTCACTGGCAACAAAGCATCTCCTGATCATTGACCTCCCATGAAAACTCCAACAAACAGGACTGAACAATAAGAAGGATTCCAGAATGTGTTTAAAAATACTTTTGGTTGTTGAATCACTGCACATGCTTTGCTGCATTCAGAGAGTTTGGTATTTGGGTCTTGCCTGAAGCTAATGACAAAAACACCTCTCACCCCTCTGAAAGCTGAAGGCCTGCTTTAAGTGCTGTGGAAACAAGTTTGGCACCTCTTGATGTCAATTTGATTACATGTAGGTGGATCTGATTACACTTAATACATACAATGCCTTAATATCCTCCAAGGCCAAGAGAATTCAAAAAATGGCACTTGCTGAATGGTTTCTGTCCTCCAGCTTGTTCCTCTGAGCTCAGCACCTCATTGGGAAGCATGACAACAAGTTTTCTGTGCTAGCAATATTTCAATAAGGCACAGTGTATCAAGATGAACCAGAGGCTATCCAGTACTCCCTGTTCTTGATGTCTTCATCACAGGGCAAATTTAATACCTACTTGATTTCACATGCTGTATTTTGCCTGATTTGTGTGACAAGATGGTTGGCATATTCATTCACTGTTCTCACATATGTGTTGCCTAAACACTGTGCTGAGAATAGCAAAACATTTGGGGGACTTCTCCTGCCCTCATTCTGCCCTGGAAAAAACTTGCTGTTGAAATGCACAACGTCTTAGGGGTAATAATAAATAAAAGGAAGGATATCTCATTGATATGCAGATTTCTGTCTGCAAGTTGTGCTAGAGCCGTTTCATCATTTTCAGTGGAGTTAGTCTAGACTTCTCCAAAGTATTTTCACACTTGGCTAAGGAGAAACAAGAACATGTTTTCTGTTCTCCTCTTATAGTAGCTTCCAGACTGACATCTCCATGGAGGAGTGAGTATCCACAACAAAGGCAGGCTGCATGCTGTGTTTTCCATGCTCCAGCTGCACAGGAGCCATCAGGGCTCCACATAACAGGGCACACTGATCTAGCTTCTCTCTCTCTTTGGTAGATCAGATTTGCTAAGTGCTTAATGGCACTGAAGTTCTCCTGGTGACCAGGCTGGTATTGCCTTCCTTACGTGGACTGTTAAAGTGCACTGACTATTATTCGCCTACTCAATTAATTGCCAAGGAGACAGAGGAAATACGTGCCCAGAGAAGAAAATGAAGCCATTTTTATTTGCTGGCTAATCAAAATCCAGTGGCTTTTGAAGACAGTGTGAAATGATCATTAATTAGGAGGGATACCTAAATCTGAAGTTCAAAGAACCCTGTACAAGCCAAGGAAACAAGGCCTGGAGGACAGAACTCACTCTCCCACTGGGAAAGGGTGGCTACATGGAAGCGCATGAGCCCCATGACCTGTGGAGTATGACCTGCCTAGCTGCATAAATTTATCATGTTTTCTTGTTAGATTTTATCCCAGAAGGGAGAAGGTCAATGCTTTCTACCAACACAGATCCTATTCCTCCATGTCATGTTAGTTGTTTGTCGTGCTAGGGACTGGGGCAGGGCGTCTCTGAGTCTCTGTGGTGACCTGAGCATAGCCACTGTCATGAACCAAGTGGGATGTACTTCGAAGGTACTTTACAAGAGTATTCAGGGCAGTAAAAAAAACCAAAATTCATTTCTAAACTAAGAAAAATCTAGAAGTCTGAAGGTCTCCCAGCAGTCAGTGCCCTTAGCTTGCAACAGACCTTTGCTCTGTTTTCACTAAAAGTAAGCTGATTTCAAAACTTACTGCCAATTGTGTGAAGAGGAGTAGATCTAGGATTCATATTTTGCTTTTGCAAAGGATGTATATACAAAATATAACACCTGAAGGTATTATAAAAGATACTCTGCAAATACACAGAAAAAAGAAAGCATCTAACCCCCCCCAAGGCCAGGGGTTCAATTCCCATATGGGCTGTTCACTTACCAGTTGGACTCAATGATTGTTGTAAGTCCCTTCCAACTCAGAATATTCTCTGATTCTTGTTTGTTTTTTTCAAAACAGTATCCCTGAAATAATTTGTGAGTAAAAACCTGTCTTCAGACTCGAGTCAGACTTGGACTGTGGTTTTGAGAAGAACTTTTGCCAGCATTGTGTCTATTTATTAAAATAATTATGTGGTAACCCCAGACAGCTATATGGAAACCTGAGAAGAAGAGAGCAAAACTAGAGAAACTTAGAAAATAAAATACAATTCTCCTAGAGTCAAGGGGCTGGGCTATTTCTCTCCTGGGAAGTAAAGATTTTAATACATGTAGATCTGACCCCAACCACTATCTTACAGATTAGCCTGAAAGATTGTGTTCTGGAAGGGCACGCAGAGAACTCCATGTGATAATTTCCTGGAATTTCTGGATTGAAACAGATAAGAGCTGCATGTTGACATCTGTGAATTGATGTAACCTTTTGTTTGTAAGCTGATCAGACTATGATCAAAAAAGAACTATGATCGAAAGCCTTAGATAAAGGATTCAATGAGTTAAATTCAGGAAAAAGAAGCAAAAAAAAAGTTTTAACTTTAGTACTACATAGATTGAAGTGGTATTTGCAGACTCCTTTACAGAAGGACTGTTTCCTGGTTAAATTTACTGTCTTATTTCTGAATGCTAAATCATATTGAAGTGTGTATACTGATCAGAAATCCTCAAGAAAGCAGTATGTATGGTTCCAAAAAGTACAAGTACGGGAAAAAAAATAGAGTTATTTACAAATATGTCATATTTGGCACCTTCTTCTTGCAAATGAGGAAAATGATGAAATATGGACATGATAAATAACATTTCTAAATCCCACAATTTTGAAGAATACTAACCAAAGTTATAGTATCATTACTCCTCATAGAGAAAATTGGAACAGATCTTCAAGAATAAGTACTTCCTCTTAATTTATAAAGTCTATGTATTTTCATTGGGGTTATCCTTTGCAGTAATAGTTATACATGGAAGTTTGGAAACAAGGTCAGAAATGTCTAGACAAAAAGAAGAGTTTTGCCATGGATTTTAATAAATTCAGACTTTACTATGCCTTCTGTCCAGTACCATGCTACTTGCCCATGACATGACAGTCACAAGCCGTAACACCAACCTGCATTTGATGTAGTTCAGTGTGAATAAAGACAAAATGTTTATGGGAGAAAAACTGTTGCAGTGGCTAAGTCCACTTCACACCCCTCAAGTTACCTAAAAAGTGGTCTCTCCTTACAACACTGTGCTACAAAGTTCTCCCTTTGTCTAGATTCTGCTGGTCACTGGCTCTCTCCCCCTCCCATCCCTTTTCCCAGTGGCCCCTGTTATGCCATTCAACCGTGCCTCTGCCCCCAGCCCTCAGACTATTGGTTTTGGATGCTCTGCCCACCTTTGGGAGTTTTCGGGATAAAACGGGCGCGGGCTTTCAGTTGTTGTTCCTTCTTGTCTCTGTTCCCTTCGGGTGTGTTGCCATTAAATGCCTTGGAATTGCAAGCAGAGAACCCCTCTTGCCTCTCTGTCTCCAGTTCGTGCTTAGACTGTGTGTGTGAGTGGCTGTTTGTGACCACCTGTGAAGGTGAGATCGTGTGCACGTGTGGGTGCTACGAGAGTGCTGCTTAAGCGGTCCCTGAGGGACCCTGTAGGGACACACGCAGCATCGATCCACCAAAGCCCTTTCTTTAAAAAACTACCTAGACTTGTTATTTAGATTATTGACTAATTTGGGTAATTAGCTATTTAGACCTGAAAAACTATTTTCAGGGCCGTATGGAGACATTTTTGTGTCCTAGTATAGAAGTATTGAGCAAGCATGTGGCCAAAAGCTGAAGGCTGAAGTTTAATGCAAAGCACAGTGAAATACATTGCTATGCAAAAAAATCACTTCCTCTCAAATGACTCTCAAGTCTTGTCGCTAAACACACATGTAGACAGGTTTCCCATGACTTATCAAGCCACATTTTCAAGGATGGAAATTCACCAGGTTTTCTGGACAAGTGTGTCAGTGCTTGTCATAAAAGATATTTTCCTCAAGTCCACCCACCAGCTCTGTTGCTACAACTTGTGACTGCTGCCTCTTGTCCTTCCACTTTTATCTCTGTCTCTATCATCTCCACAACCCCCTGTGGATACACTGCTAGAAGACTGCTGTTAGATTCACCGTGCTTTGTCTTGTCCAGGCCAGAAAAACACATCTCCCGCAGTTTTTCCTTTTTTCTTGGATGCTCCATACACTTAACTCTTCTGCTAGTCCTTTGCTAGACTGTCGGCAGACTGACTGCACCCAACTACTCCCAGACTGCCCTGCTCCTGGCGGGGGTGGTGGAACAATTCTGGCTATCAGGTGCCCTGTCACCCTAGGAGAGCCCTCACTGCTCCTGGTCCCTGAGGAGGTCCCTGACAATTCCATATGTACATTCATGCAAGCAGAGGAGAAGGGAATAATTCCTTCCATCAGGCTGCTGCTTAAATTCCCACTACCCACCATGCTCACTGGTGTCCAGTGGCTAATCCTCTGAGCCACTTCTCCAGCCTTCTTGTAGGAGACAGCTCTAACTACCCTTACAAAACCTCCCTGGTAAAATGGCTGTCATAGTTGTGTCCACTTTCCACCATTTCTGTACAATGGCAATTGCAAGGTGTATTTTAGGGGCAGAACACACTTTATATTTCCTGTTTCTAATTACCAGGATGTTAAAAAGAATGTGTAAACCACTTAATAACATGTGTGTTAAAGACTGGCTGGAGCATTTATTAGAAGAGCATTTCTTTATTCTTTAGCATGTCAATATATACAGGGAGGATGGTTTTCCTGTTCCTTTTAAAAAGAAAAATACTAGGCTTTGATTCTCTGGTTTCTTTTCATCTTCATCTAGCCTAGAAAGCTTCAGTGAAGGTATACAAAAAGATAGAATAGCAAAGAAATCACAAAAGGAAGATATCAATAAGAAGCACCACTGACTATTCTCTAAGCAGTTTCCAAGCAACTTTTAATGGAAGGTCAGGCACAAGCAAGATAGAGGGAGGAAAAACCAAGACATTATTTCATACAACAAAGTGACTGTGAATGCTGCCAGTTACAGAGGAAATAGATTGGCCAGCCTGAGCACTTATTTATGTTTTCCTGTGAATACAAATGAAAATCCTCTACAAAGGGTACTATCAAATTTGAGCGGGAGTGTTAATTCCAGCAATAGGTTTGCAATACGCCTCAGAGAGGCTTTCATCACTGAATATGTGATGTTGACTTTGTAGTAATAATAATGATCCTGTTGGACTCCCTGAGCTCCTTCTGCCTGAAGATCTATAATGCTTTTTGTCTTCAATTAATCATGCCTTACATTTGCAGCTTCAAGAATATTTGGCATGAGTTATGTGGATGGGGCAACTGAAGGATAGAGGCAAGGAGTGGCTTTACCAAAGCTGCTGTAGCTGTCCCCAGACATCCTAACACAGACAATGGAATGGCCAGAGGTGTGCCTTCAGCCAAGAGGAGACAACCATATGTGCAAAGAAAACTTGCTACCCAGCACCGTGGGCTGCCTACCACAGTTCCTTGTGGCAAGAGAGAGAGGTTGTACCTGAAGGGCATATTTCTGTATATGCAACTCCTGTATGATGTTTACTTCTTTCTTCATCCAGCATCTGGCAGCTTTAGAGAGCTGGCAGCTGAAATAGTCCTTTTCAACCTGAGTGTCATAACAGGCAGTCTGAATGCATCACTTTGGTCCCAAAATCATAGAGCACAAAACATCTCTCTGTACTCTGTGGCTTGTTATCATGGTCAAGAAACAAAACCCCATGTGTCCGTGCCAAAAAAGCCCTAGGAAGGGTTCCAGGGGTTGATTTGGAGGCCTGGAATTGAAGAAGACCAATTATTAGTTACATTGAGAATGCTGGTCCACTGAGTAGTAATAGCAAGTGCAAAATGAAACTTTTCTCTTTTAGATTCCATCTTGGTGAGCTGACAAGATGATAAAGTTTGATTTGATAAAACTTTGCTTCTCATGGCTAGGTGTTCTGATGTCTGCACCAGGACGATACTACAGCCTGTGTCTTCACACGGCACTTCTCCTTCCCCATCCAGCCCGTCTTCAGGTTAAAAGAAAAAAAAAAAAAGAAAAAGAAAAAGGCAAGTGAAACAATAGTCTGAATTTGAATTTTTAACCAGAGAAAATATTTTTGCCAGCAGTTACTGATGATGAGGTTCTGGGTCAGCATCCTACATGCTCAGGGGCCTGAACAAGAGCATCAAGAATCATTTACATTGGGAGGTCCTCAGCCTTGATCCTGCCTTTAATCTGATAGCCCCAGGTAGCTATCTTGGATACGCCTAGGACATGCCAGATTCATGTACCACCTCTATCTAGATGCTGTTAGCTCAGAGATCTAATAATGTCAGGCTGCAAAGGCTTTTTGCTGTCTGGGAATAAGGTTCACACACACACACAAGACAGGCGGGGAGGAATTGCTGCAGCTGAACATGAGACTCTGGGAAGCACCTCTCTGCACATGCTCTTACGTGTGCTTTCCACAGCTGAGGGGTGATGCTGAGGCCACTTGTCTTGCTCTGGGCCCTTGTTTGCCAGGCACAGCTGGTTCATAATCCAGTCCACTGGGACCATAAAGTGAAAAGAAGTCACATTATGCCCTTGAAATACATGAGAGCTGGTGGCCAGATAGTCCAGTACTTAAAGACTGAGATTTGAGTACAAGTTTACAACTGTGATGCCCATACTACAATTTGTTTGGAGAAATTGATAACAGATATTAAAGGGAGTGGACCAGCTTCTTAACAGGGTTTCAGCTACTGAAATCTGCTCAGCTTCTACTTCCAATTTCCAGCAGTGTACATAAGAAGACTTTCCAGAGGGCACAAGAAACAATCTCAGAATTTATTCCACAGTATGAATGAGTTAGTTATAGTGCATTTTCCTTGTCCTAAAAGTACACTGAGTGAAGGTTTGAAGGATATTTTTTGATAAACAAGTCTGTTTCTGTGTTCTGAAATGTGTTGTGAATTTACTTCTTTATCAGATCAAGGGTAGCCTATGAACCAGGGTACACATGTCTGACAATATATACTTATGGAAGAAGCTGATATAGTTCAGAAGAACCTTGTCTGTAAAATACACTCAGATATATTTGAAAAAAATGCTGTGAAAATCTCAGTATTCTTACAACACTTCTCCTAATAGACATGATTTTTTATTTTTTATTTAAATGACAGCCCTTTCCAAATTGTATGCAAACCACATGCATCCCAAGCTGCTTCCTGCAAAGAAGGATACCAGTGAGAGCTAATTATATCCTTACTGAATGTGCTGAATTTGACCTGAAGCAGAGGACAGATTTTTCACAAGACATGCTCAGCAGTGGACATGGCAACTAATCATCAGGGGTGCAGTAATATCTTAAGGCTAGTGCAGCTGGTCTACAGAAAACTGAAATAAGACCTTAGTCAGTGTGATTTGGGCTACGTATAGACTGATACAGGGGCCAACAGTTGGGCTTCCCTCTATTGTCTTCTTCAGCTGCACTAGACCAGCTTTCTGTTCCAGACCCACTTGGCTGAGGTCACCTCCTGTGCTGAAGTCAGTGATGCAGCTGACAGGTCTAGGTCAGAAGAGGCATATGAGAGAAGATTTCTACCTCGGAGTAGGTTGATACTGGTTTTATCTGGGCTGCTCTGCTGTCGTCTGCAGAAGTGTGGTGCCTAGCTCCGAGCATGTGGGTTATGTCGTGGGTAGTTGGCTGAGAAGTGCTTTGGCAGGGCAGCACATGTCTGTCAGAGGTTTGTGGTGAGTGTTTCTTCTAAGACAAAAGGTTAATAGAATTCCAGTATTTTACTTACAAATCCTTTGTTTTCTTTGCTTGCTTTTAATTTAGCATTGTGAAAACTTCTTCAGTCATGATGGGAAAATAACATCTTGAAGCCCACGAAATTGCAATTATCTTAATTTAAACTGTCTTAGGTGAGTTATTTATCATGCTGAAGTCTTGGGCTATATGAGACAACATTCCTCATGTTTGCTCACTACACTTCTTCCTGCCCTTATTATTTAACTTCTTCTTTACTTACTTTTAGGTTTGAGGGGTTACTTTGAGAGTTACTCGAAATTTTTTTCAAAGTAATGATCTGCACAGCAGCCAGCAGCTGGGCTTCTTAGTGGGACCACAGTGTGTGTATGTTCCACAGAACTACTTGCTTCCTTGTTTCTGAGGCAAATTTAAAGCTCTCATCTCAGCCTCCATGAAAAATCTTTTGAGTTTTTTAGAAACCATCTCAGCTGGAGCGGTTTCTTTTAAGCCAACAAAGCTAATGGTGCCTAATAGAACTCCTTGTAACTAAGGAAAAAGCATGACTGGATGAAACCTCAGAGTGGAATTAACTACCAGAAGGAATGAGTTTAAGCCCAGTTTAAGTTGTTTTTGGAGCAGCTGAAAATATTTTTAAAAACAGTCTTCTTGCAAAAAACAAAGAGAAGAAATGACAGCAATAATAACAGGAAATTTGGGACTTTCAACTCATTCTCCATAATAGGCTTTAAAAAAAACATTACTAATGGGATGAAGTAAGGTAATATTATGGCTATAAAGACAAGGGACTGCAGGTAGGAGCTAAGAAATTAATCTTTCTAAATGTTGTTTTCAGGGCAGGGACATCTTAAACAGTAACATACAGATCTGCCTTTTAATTCCTAACCAGTCTCCTGCCTAGGTCCATTCAAATCTTGTCTCCTCTCTCTTGCAACACTTAATGGACATTTAGTCACTGTTTCAGGATTTATCTAGCTAAAAATGACTCTTTTACTTTCTATAGCTTTTTCTAACACCGTACCAACTTACTGTTCTGTGGCCAGTACCACTCTCAACCTTCCACTTCTCCCAGATTTTGGCAGAGGAGTGAATGCAAGACAACATACCCTTAGTCTCCTGGTAGCTGCTGTGCCCACCCTGATGCCGATCCCATGTTCTTTCTCCCTCTCTTACTCTGATTGTGCTTGGTGCAATGTCTCAGGCACTTCAGTGAGTCATGCTGCTTTAAGACAAAACTGATGTTTTTGGAAGGTTTGGTTTTCAGCTGTGTTGGTTCCCTGAAAAGCCTCACTGTGAGGTTTCACAGACTGTGGTGTCAATCTGTGGGGAGAGAGCTTCAGGGCTTCAGCTGGGTTAAGGTGCTACAGAGGAGTACCTTAGCTGATGGCATTTTGCTGTATGATTAATCAAAAAGGCACCCTTTCCTGTTCACAATGCACTTCTGTTACTGCAAAATTATCTTACCTGGTGTCCTGGTTTAGGAATGGTATTCCCCAATTTAGTGTTCCCACTGAACCACTCCAAACCATGCACTGCTCACTCATTCCCCCCTCCCACTGCAGCAGCCTGGAGAGGAAAATTGGAGGCACAAAGAGTAAATATCACAGGTTGAGATAAGAATGATTTACTGGAAACAGCAAAAAAAAAAAAGAAAATTAGCAGTAAAAGCAACAATACTAATATTAATAGTAATTATTAATATTAATATTAACAATATCAATAGTAAGGTTAATATTAATAATATTCATATTCATATTCATATTCATATTCATATTTGTAAAATTACAGAGTGTATAAGAAAGAAAAAGTAAGTGATTCACACGTGATTGCTCACATCCCAAGGAAAATACCCAAAAATAGCCAACAGCTCCTTCTGCCACGCTATGTGACTCTTCTGCAATCCCCTCAAAATGACATGAGGTGGTATGGAGTAACCTCTGTGTCCTGGTCATGCCCCCCTGGCTACTGCTAAAACTGAACCCCGTCCTGGCCAGAACCAGGACAGCTGGTCTTGAAGACACACCATCCTAGATCTCATCAGTGTTGCTGTAATGACCATTTCTTATCATGTCAAGTTCCCTGGACAACACTTCCCTGGGCAGCCTCTACCAATTCCCCATGTTTCTGCTGCATTAAGGGCCTCAGACTCAGGTCCCTTTCTTGACTTTTTTTAACCTGAGTCAACAGATCATAATCACTCTCAAAGAATTAATTTCCATCTCCATTTGTGTCCTGCTGCCATTACATTCTCAGTTTCAAGATGCTCTTGACCACACAGTTATCCACATTGGGGAAGCTTCTTCATATCCCTGCTGTTATCCTCCCTGAGGCCTCTTCTTAGGATTCCTTTATTCTGTGATAACTACAACAGGAAAAAAATAAAAGAAAGATGAAAAATCACTGGTGTGCTCAGTCTGTAGACTGCTGTGTCAGCCAGCGTTGTATTGCTGTACCTCTTCTCATGCTCCTATCTTTTTCAGTACTTATGTTGCTGCAATATCTAAGAGCAGCATCCTGGTCCAGATTTCTGACTTGAGGGTTGGAAGGAGATTACTACTTCATTTTTATTGACTGCTCCATCTTTATTAGTTGTGCAAGTTGCCAGTATGTTGATCCATACAGTCCAAAATTCAAACCAGAGGGCAATATGCATTGATAAAAATTATCTGAACAGCTCATTCATGTTGCTGGATTCAAATGTAGAAGCACTATCTGGAGTAATATCAGCAAAGAATTGTTGTCATTTGAATTTGCTTGGGAGTTTCACAAACTAGGAAACGCTTTAAAAATTTATGTAATCAGAATTAAACTAAGTAGAATAAAAATTTTGGTAGGACTTTGTGGCTTGGCAGACTTCAATGCAGGCTGAAGAGACCCATTTCTCTGCTCCAATGTTTGTTTTTATGAAGACATTTTGTATATAATGATGTGGTGATATGTTACCGTGGATGTAGCACTAAATATAGCGTGAGAATATGTGTGCTATTTGAAGAGATCATACAAGGGTGTGTAGTGGGGGCTGCATTTGCTGTATGTGCAGTACCCTATTTATAACAGACATATAGGATGGATTTAGTGTACCAGAAGTCAGCATGTGAGCTGAAGACTTAAAAGGACATAGTGGTAGGGCTCAACAAACGTGTATAAAAGAATACTGAATTAATGAAGTGTACTCAAATTTAGCTGCTTTTTGATATGCTAACAAAAAACATCTCTGGCTTGGTTTCATATTGCACCTAAACTTAGTAGTCAATAATAAATATGACCTTGATCTTTCTATTTTTGGTGAGTGAGTTTTTTGCATCCACACAAATCAAGTGAAGTCAAGTAAATCCTCAGTGCATAAGATGTACTCATGTGGCAAATTACAAAATTATGTGCAAATGCTGGTACATGCCACTAGGAGCCATGACCACTAGGCCTGGTCTTTGTTTTCTGGTAGGAAAAGATGTTTTTTCTAGAGACTACTTCTCTCTTTCCTCCTTCAGAATGCTTAAACACACCTTGATAAAGCTTTGATAGTTTTCTTGACCGTGCAACTTCCATTAACCAGATTAGAGAAGCTGAGCATCTGCATTCTCAATATGACTGAAGAGTAATTTTTCTTCCCCCTGACTTTTGCACAGGCTATACTGTTCTACTGCACTTTTCTTTGACATTATCTCCAGTGCTAATATCCCTGAGGCATAAACTTCCTTCACAGAGAATTTAAATTTGTCCATAGGCTGTTGGTTTTGAACACTTAACCTATTTGAAGTAGCCATGACTTGTAGATTGATCCTGGAGACCAACAAAGGATGTGTTGAGGAACTTCATTGCCCCATAGCAGTAAAAGGAAATGAATTGGTAGACTAGTCTCAAGTTAAAAATTCTTGGCTTACTTACTTACAGGAAGCTGAAGCATCACAAAATCAGAAAATTAAAGATATACACAATTCTGACTTCTTCATCTGTGTTTCCAAAACAAATCATTACAATGTAATTGTGAACACAACTTGAGAAACTTTTAAAATTCTAATCAGCAATTATATACTTAAAGTATTTTGAGAGATCAGCTGTATGTGTAGCCATACAGAATTTTTCTCTTAATTGCATCATTCCTTCAATTTTTGGCTTCCAGGAACAGCAAAGATAACACAGGGATGTACCATCCACCCTGTTCAAAGAAATATCTCTGTCCAGCTTATTTTCTAAGGTCAGAAGCTTCTGGTCCTCTATTCCTAAAGGAGGGAGTAGAGCATAAAGCTGGTTGATACCTGTCTACCACCTTCTCCTGTTGGTCTGGTGGGAGAGATGCCTGTTGCAATCCTACCCTTTAGGGTTTAACACAAACTCCCTCAGCTGCAGAATGCCATAGCTGCTCCTGGGTCTGAAACACCCACTGCAGCAAGGTGAGGATGATGCCTTTGGGAGCACATGGAGACTCTTGCACAGCACCTCTCTCTCCTCAGTGAAGCTCACTGTCCAGGGTCTGTCACGAAAGGAGAACTCAGCATTTGGGAGCCCTGGTCTGAGCTAAAGTCTCTTGCTGTGTCTACTTTGAGCCTGACGCTGACCAAGGGACACTGCTGATCAAGGCTGGTACTCACTTAAATCTAAGTTTTTTAGTTTCTATCTCTCATTTACATCACACAGGTGCCATTAACACAGGTGAACAGTCACTTAGTGTTTAGAGATCCCTGTTGTCATAGCCTCGTGCTCTTAAGGAAAACCTGTGCAAGAATTCAGGAAAACTAAGGAGTTTCCCTCAGTCCCTCATTTCCTGGCGCATGAGTCCCTTTTATCAACTCCAGGATAAGAACACCGATCTGCTACAGCTGCCAGAGACTGTCAACATACAGTGACTGAGGGAAACCTATATGCTCATCCTCATTACAGTGATGTAGGGTGTTTTTAGCTGAAGGCTCATGACCTTTGAGGAAAGTCATACAGTGAAATGCAGACCATGGCCTGGACTGTGACATGCATTCAGCCCCTGGCCCTGTGGCTGCACCTCCACAGCCAGCGGCGCAGGAACATTGCAACATCTCTTCCTGCATAAACGAGGAGGAACACTTGGTTTATTTTCATTACATCGGTCTTTTATACATTATTTCCTTATAGAAGACATCAGGATTGTAGGCAATCTAGAGCCTATATGCTCTGTTTCTATTACAATTCCAGCTTTCCTGAAAGCAGAAGTTATGAGAGCCTAAAGACAGTATTTTCAAGAGAAGTCTATTCACAGATAAGGTTTATAAGGCTAGACTGTGTGTCAGAAGTACTGAACACCTTTGGAGTCCTGGGCCCAAATGTGCCAAACAAATTGTACCCAGGCTCACAGTACTTCTGAAAGTCCAACATTCAGACCTCACGGGAAACTTGAGGCAAAGGTTGGAGAGGGACCCAGGATTGGCTTCCAAGTTTCTCTGGCCCAAGCTGAACATTCCTGTTTACTCAAGAGAGCATGCCATGTTAAGCTCCAAGTGTAAAGGAAAATTTGGTCAGTGCAGAGTTACCAAGACTGTACTTTGGCAATGATGCTGGATTAAAATACCAACTCTTCACATGAGATTTAATGAGTGCCAGTAGGCAAGGTGAGGCCTGTTTGAAACTTTTTTAAAAATAATTTTATTTAGTCAAGCCAAAGCATTTTCATCAAGAAGATAGAGAACTTTTTGAACAAGAAACGGAAACTTATTTCCTAATACAGGAAAAGGAATATACCTGTCCTTAATACTTGGGCACATACATGGTCTGCCAGAAGACAACATCCCCTCAGTCATAACTATAAAAGGTTCTGGCAACTCTTCTTTCCTGCAGAAGGTCTTGATTCTAGTTTGCAAGGGCACTGAGGCAGCCATGTACAAACCAGGGATAGCTGGGAACAATGCCTGGAAGAGAGCATGATGAGCCTTCCCACCACTGGCTCAGCCTAACCAAATCCAGACACAAGTGTGGTGAGAGCTGCTCCAAAATTGGACAACCTTAAACAGAAACACTCCTATGGCATTTTCAGAGTTTGAAAGGTTTTGTCTAGCTCTGATAATAGTCTCTGCACTAAACAGAGCATGAGGACAACTATCTCCCAGTGTCATCCAGATAATGGTGTGATTGTCTGCAACGAACTCTGTTCTCTTATCAGTCTTCACATGCTGGAGATCGCTCAGCTTCACAAAACTGGGCTTGTACAGGGATTTTTCCATTATCTGGGGCATAGGTCTTCCCAAACATTTCTACAGAATTAGTTTTTGGCTTATTGCATGGATGGGCCTCTTGACATGACTGACTGTGAAGGAGGGGAGGCAGGTCTGGTTTGTTAAGTTTTTTAAAAATTTATTATTAGTAGATGATGTTTTGACTCCTTCGGCCTGGCATCTCCTGCACCAAAGAGAAGGGCAGGACCTATGTAATGAATGAAACCCTGAATAGAAAACACTATTGTTTCAATTAAAAAAAAAAAAATATTACAAGGGCTAATTGCATGATTTAACATTTGAAAACTCTGCATGCCTTCTCTGCTTTGGAGAGTAAAAGGGCCTATTATCATTTCCAGGCCAGATGTTTCAGTTTATTGAGCCTGTTTGATCCCTGCACCTGTCTAAGACCAGCAGTTGCTGGATTAGTGGAAGGAGCTGAATTAAAAAATCTGGACAACTGTTACTGAACAAGTGAATGGTGTGAAAATGAACAGACTTTCGGTATAAAGGATTTACTGTTTGTGACACAAGGCAGTACACATCATTTATAGTGCAAAATGAGCATGTAGCCTTCATTCTGCATGTCCATGTGCTGGAATATACATTACAAAGTGACAATTACAGGAACTTCCAGTGAGGGAAAGAAAGGAAGGGAGGGAAGCGAGGGAAGCAAGGGACACATTTCACCATCCATCTGTGAGACAGCCGTTCAGTTACAAGGAATTATATATTTTTTCTGGTGGATTATGCTGATTATAAAAAGAAGAATTTGGTTCCTGCCTCCACAGCAAACATTACTGTGCATCCTGAAGGAAGCAATGGCTTTTCACTTGCCCCTTTCCTGTCCTCTGTCTCTTTCCTTTGCTCCTTGCTCCCTTAAACATAACCATCAGATACATTTTCTTGCTTCCTGGTTGGTTTTTTTTCTCTTTTGACTAAATGAACTTGTGACTTGTGCCATGTGACTTACAGAAGTTGTTTGATGTCTCAGGTCTGTTCAATTAAGTCACAAATGTGGCCAGCCCTAGTAGGTCAGAGCCCAAGATCCCTCCTGCCTGGTAACCCATCTCTGACAGGCAAGATTAAGTGGATGGCTGGTATTCATACATCTTTATGGCTTAAAACCCCTCAAAACAAGTATGTATCAAATGCACACTCTAGGGGATGAACTGCAAGAGGTGGCACCGTGGAAAGTTGTTTCACAAACTGACATTGACTTCTGCCAGGGAAGGTTAAACTTTACTGGTTCCTATTACCCCAACTTACTGCTTATACAGAGCAGAGCCTAAACAATAGGGGAGACATAAGTGTGAAAGTGAATTAAGTGAAGATAAATGGCTTCCACTGCTGTGTGAGGTGTCTTGGATCATTTCTCAGCCCTGCCTATTTAGTCTGCCTCTTCCATTTGGAAAAAGTCAAGTGTGTATTCAAATACTCAGCACAAAGTTTTTCCTGCCTCTGCAAAGATCATGCCTAAAGTTGATTGGGTTGAAGACCACGGATGTTACTTCTGATTTACAGGTAGATGCACAGCAAAAAAAAGTCACTTGTCCGATATCAAACAACTCATTCTATGATAAGAAGTGAAACCAAACATCCTCTGTGACAGCTCAGGGGTTTAACTACAAGTTCTTAAGCCCTCCAGCCTTTTCAAAAGCATCTTCAGTGCTTTACTTATCTGTAAGCACTGACCCTGGTTTTGTGCAAATAAGCTGACCTAAGTGACTATGACTTGAGCAAGGACAGTTTTATGTGTCCAAGTGCAAAGATAGGCTTGGTCCCTATTCATCAGGAATCATTCTTATGCCCAGAGAGGAGGCAGCTTGTGAGGCTGGTTTGGAGACTGGTATGACAGAGATGAGCCTTGGATCTTCTGAGAACTTTCCCAGATGTTATTGCAAAGGGACTGAGCCAGTGCACAGGCAGGTTGCTGAATATAGACCTGATGTGCTGGCAGTGCAGATGTTCTTTGCATTTGGAAGACACTGTCTGGAGAAATCTTAGAAATCAATTTGTTCCAGATTTCAAAAGCTATGTTTGTGTGCCCTCTCCATCATTGCCATATTTTACTGATGTAGGTTCCTAAACTCCAGGACTTCCAGGGTACTAGCGTCTAACAACCTAAAAAATCTCTGGCTTCTGGTCAATTATTACAATTAGAGAGCAAGAATAGCACATCCCAAAATGTCCTCTGTTGATGCAGCTGGACAACTGCAGTTTAGTTCTACTTCTTATCGTAATATGTCACACACAGGCAGGAAAAGGACAAAAGCTTAGCATCAGACACTGATTAATCATCTTCATACAAAGTATTTGAAGAATATGGAAAAAATACTGATTTTTCATTCACATTACAGGCAGTAGACCATCTCAATTACTTGTTAATGTGCTTATCAGTGACTGTTTTTAATAGAAACATAATGAAGAATTTTAGTTAAAAAACAGAGAAATTACAATTTTTTTGTGCAGTCTTTAGTTTGATTTTGCTTTACAAATAATTGTTCTTTTTAAAGCCTTTAACTTATACAAATATGCACACAAATACATATATATGCATTCAGCTTTTCTTTGTGTTTAATCCTGTACCTAAAAGATGCTTTCTCTTTTCCTGTCTCTCTATTGTAATGAAAAAAATATTTTACCTGGCAACATTTTAGTGGTGTTTTCCATTGGTAAAATGTGTCTCTTATTAAAGATGTCTATAAAAATCTAATTCTTTTTTGGTCATGGTAGCCACGGTAAAAGTACCATATATCCAATTGAGATGCAGCTGCCTAAGATAAACTTTGGTGTAATTGTCCTAAAACTGGTTGATGCAAAAGGAAAAGGAATAGAACCACTGAAACTTGTTATTGAAATGAACAAATGACCCCCAAATAAAAGGTTTAAAATGCTGTATTAACTAAAATTAGCTTTGGAAGTGTCCTGCCAATTTCAGTTCCATGGTGTAGCAGTTCTTCTGGGATGTTGATTTATAATAACCAAGCTGTGAGCTTTTCTGTGCACAGCTGTCCCAGCACAAGAGGTACAGCAAGCACTCGGCTAATCTGGTACTTCCACAGTAATTTCTGAGTTCCTCAAAACAAATTTGCCAGCAATTTTCTCTGTTTCTGAACTCACCCAGAGTGTATCACTGGCACAAAAAATGCTTTTGTGTTTTGGCACTAACTGGCAGACCTGCCAGTGAGCTGGCATGTCTCTCAGATACAAGACAGTTTCATTACCCCATAACAGCTTTAATGGTTATCCCTCTCAGGCAGTGCAGCCACTCTGAGCCCTAGGAAATGAAGGCATATATTCCCCTTGTTGGATCAAGCCCTTGTCCTCTGTACACTTTGTGAAGAAGCTGCTGAATGCCTGCAATGAAGACACCTGCTAATAAAAATATTTGGGAATACTATAATGTCCCATTTTATTTATATGAGAACACAAGAGGTGGAAAGCTCCATGTGATGCAGAGAAGACATGGAAACTCGTGACTGAGTCCTGTTGGTCCTGGTGGCCATCAAGTGGTGTTTGCTGCTGTATCAGCTGATGTTGTCCCAGCTAAGCACAAGATGCAGTAGGGAAAAATAGTTCCCAACTATGATTATGAACTTCTGAGATAAAAAGTGACTAGAACTTGGACACAGCAAGGCTTCCAAGGGTCCAGTTTGAGTTGGGTACATCCTTGAAAAGGGCTACGTAGGTCTGAAATTCTCACATACTCAGAGGAGAGGGGGGTCTGAAGCTGTTGTGAAACATGTAGTCTTTGTCAATATGATCTTATTTTAACTTAAAACAACTTAGAGATCTTTAGAGCACTGAGCCTTCTGAGGGATGGCTGAGTGACATGGTGCCTTTGAAGATACAGTGGTATTGCTGGCAAGGCATCAATAGACAAAACATTAAACTCACCTGGCCTGTCTTGTATGTCACCCAGCCCTGTTTCAGGCACCTAGCCTTGGTGGAAATCCACTGCTTTTGTTTGTCCATGGCTAATCCAGATAGAGGAGGATGGGGAGCTGCAGAAAAACCATTTCCCTTTTCTGAGAAGGATTAGAGGTGCCAATTTTGACATTCTACATATTCTTAAAATTCTTGTGCTGTCTGTAAATGAGTAAAAAAAAAAAAGGTAAAAGAAAACAAAAACAAACCCAAGGGACTGCATAGTGTGTGCTGAGCCTGACCTACAGCCTGAAACTGTAAGCCAGAGACCCATTTTGTCACTTTTCACTTGCAGTTCATTTTCACACTAACCTTTCCAGTGTAGGGCTGAGTAAGAAAAAAGTAAACAGGCTAATGGCAAAATCCCCCTTGTGTATAGGATTACTTAGCAGTAAGAAAATTACTTGGATGCCTGGGCTGGGGAAGAAGGGGACCCCCTCCCAAAGGAGAAAGGGGATGGAGATACAGAGTTTGGGGTACCAGGTTCTTTACCAGATGACAAGATGGTGGTAGAGAAAGGAAAAAAAATCACAACTTTACCTCCTCCCAAGTCGATTTAAGCAATATTCATCAGGAGTGAATATACATACACATCTCCCTCAGTGGCAGATTCAATCTAGCCTGTAACTTTTTCCAAAATTAAACTAAAGACTGTTTTGACAACCTGACCCACTAATGCTTCAGAAAATGATCTGTAGCTCCTGTGCCTGCCAGCCTCACACAGCTTTCTCCGGCGCCTTAGAGAATCTCAAAGCAGCATCAAGGAGTTAAGAGCAGGCAAACAAGCCTCATCACAAATGCTCATGTCTTAGGACAGAGTTGAGCTTTGACTATCCATAGAGCTGACAATTAATTCCTTCTTTTCTGAAGCAATTGAGTGTGAGGCAAGCCTTTACCACTGAATAATCGTATTGAATTACAATCATATTGTAAAACACTTCTTCACATGCTGATGTAAGTTTAATAATTAAAGAATCACAGTGAAGCTCAAACAGAAATAGTTTCCATCATCAGAGTGCAACTTCTTTAACAGTGCTGTTAATTAACAGCAGAAGTGAACTTGGAAATAATCAGGGCCTGGTTACAGTTAGACTGATAATTTATATACCAAAGTTCTGATATATTTCAAGTAAAATAAAACGAAGCAAGATTGAATTCAACACATATTCAGCAGTAGCAGCTCCTCCTCTTTTCCTTTTATTTAGCTTAATAGTCCTGTTGTACTAGGCTGTCCACACCAGTTTATTTCCTAAATTGTTCAAATAAATATTTTTAATTCCCTTATAATCAGCCTGCTACTAAATTTCAGAAGACTGAACTAACCAGCATCTCTGATGCAGCAGAAGTCTGAGGTGACTGGAGCTGCGTGTTACCAGGATGGATGTGGCCATGTAGAAAAGCTGAATCCCACTGTTTCTGGTCAGTAGTGTGTTAATAAAATAGACCATTTTTTAAGATGTTGAGAAGTCTGTGGGATAGCGAATGAGTTTGGATGAGTTACAAACAGTGATGTGGAACAAATGCTGTTACTGGCTCAGGATGGTTTATGTGACAGTGGAACCAGATGAGGAACAAGAAAGCAAGTGTGGCTCAAGCTTGGGTCTCCCGTGGGCTGCTGAAGTACAGGAGCAGAGAGTGACCCAGTGGATGTTTTTTACCTAACTGATGTCATGTTACCTGTCAGGGAACTTCCACTGGTAAGTGTTTTTTCCACAGTTTATTAAATAATCTGTGTGTTTAGTAAAATGAGACTGAAATGCAGATTACCACTATTTTACTAAGATCTTGGAATGCACTTTTGCTTTTAGGTGAGGGAATTACAGATTTGCTGGGCTCTCTGAAGCAATCTGGCTAATCTGAAACTGAAACCACCTTTGAAATTTCTTGCTGATGCTGACTTAAGGAAGCCTGAGGAGAACCAAAATCACCGCTTGTGGTGATGGCTGTAAAATCAGTGCATGAAAATGCAACTTCACATTGGGTAGTGTGTAATAAGCAGTGTTTTCATCACGCAAAATGCATCTTAAACCTGCAATTGTCAGAAGGACTGTCCAGACCTGCACTGAGGTTCTGTCACTGTTCAGCAAGGAGTACCAGGTTAATGGGGTCAGCCAAAGTGAAAATAACTTTGTGCTTTGCAGATGAGTGAAGCAGGAAGAGAAAGCCCTCTGGTCTGGCTGTTGGCCTTGAAGTGCATATCTATTTTTCATGAAGAGTGATTTTGGTAGGAATCAGGGTTCAGAGAAGACATCTCTCTCTTTTTTTATTTTGATCTTGAGTGTATGAACTTACCTGGCAAAAGAGTCATGCTCCTGCTTGCATGATCTTGGTCTTGCTGATCCTTTGGGTTTCTAGCTGAGCCTCTCAGGAACTGTGAAGGGTAGATGCACTCCTGCAGAGCCTAGGGGCTAGACATTAAGGTTTGAACCTTCTCAAGGACCTCCCACTCCCTAACTCAGTCTCTATACTGTTATTGAGGAGAGCAAATTCCAGTTCCCACCCAAAAAGATACACCATGAGTGACATGATGTAGAGCTATGAAACCTTGGACTGCACAGAGTTTCTGCATGAGGTAGCAGAAATCCAGAGGCAGATTACCACATTAGTGGGGCTTGTTCCTATCCTATGGCATCAAACTCCTTGGGTCCCACGAGGCACACAAAATCTACTTCCAGCCCCCAAGGCCTGGGACTGACCTTGTGCAATGTCTGTGAGAACAGACAGGAAACCTGTGGCACATAAAGCGCCTAAAATAAGGCCTCCTACAGTCAAAAGCTAGTTCTCCAGTCCTGCTATGCCCTTGAGGAGAGGAAACACAGGAAAAAAATTGTGGTTTTTCTGTTCAAAAATTACTGCAAAGTAATGGGAATTTACAAGGAAGTTGATTAAAATTTCTGTGGGGTATAGCAAGGGTTTAGTAGTCACTGGCAGATTAATTAACAGTGGGCAATAACTCGCCTTCTAGCTGCCTGTGACTGATCCCAGCCTCCATTACTCTGCATCTAATAAAACTTTTAATAAATTATTCAGTATAATTTTCATAAGTCAGAATAATTATTAATAATGTACAGAAAATAAGTGGAACAGGTGGACATGAATATTCACCATGGGCTCTTGCCACTCAGAGAAACGTAGCAGAATCAATCTGGTGACCAAAATATATATTTTAGAGTAGCAGGAACAACAAACAGCCACTGTCTTAACAGAGCAGATGCCATTAACTAAAAAGCAACATAGAAAACACTTCTGGCTTTCACTTGCTAAATGTAATCTTACATTTACCCACCAAAAGCCAGAGGTCAATGTCTCTTCCCTTCTGGCAAATGCTGGCTGTGGAGAAGAACTAAGGAGTAATGTTCTTCCTTTGAACAGTACTTCCATTAGCAGGAATACTGCTGTTTCTAAGTGGCTTTGCTGTTGAAGCACATGCCACTGTACTTGAGAGTTTTAGATCTTTTAAAGCAACAATGGCAACAACTCCTTTTAAGTAAAACATCTTCTTAAACATTTTGAACAGAAACTTTCAAAAAAAGTTTGTGGCATCACTAAATGACAGAACTTTGCCTTTTAAACTTTAGGTTAGGGAAGAAAACCACTTTTTTCTCTTCCTCTGGGCATATATTCACTTTACACTAAAGTACCCATTCTTCACTTACATGTCAGACTGGAGTAAGGAACCTATTCACTGCTTTGTGCTCTGTCAGTTGTTAGTAAGTGCATGGGTTGTTGGGGCTTCATTTTTTGAAAACCCAGCAGAATACCTGTGGTAGCCGGCTAACCCCCTGATTCTGTGACGCCATGATCCCCCTGTTCCCTGCCTTAGCCTTGGCCACTCCCTCAGTTTCTCCCTGTTGGCTCCTGTACCCCAGCCCCGCCCAGGGACCGCCCCTGGGCCCCTGACAAAACCACCCCGCATCCAGACCACAAGCTCTCTCTCTCTGCCTCCGAGGGTGCCAGGACAAAATGTGAATAAAGCCATCTTACCACCCTCATGGGAGACCCTTCTCTACTGTGAGGAATGAGACAACTCTTAGTAGAAATTAAAACAATTTATTAAAACAGAAAAATTGAAAAATTGCAAAAATTAAAAATTTGGGATCCTAGTGGCTCAGGAGGTATGCCCCAGGAGCACAGGGATTCGAGATCTTCAGGCTTAGACAGCACTGGACCTCAGGTAGAGGAAAAAAAAAGGCTTGCAGTGCTAGGCTGGTCAAAAAAGAAATCTATATTTCTAAAGGCCCCTGAAAAGGGGTAGGTTTCTCCAGCACTGAACTTACCAAGCTGGAGAGGAAGGGAAAAAATGAGAGGGTGTGTCTTTCTTTTGCTCCCTTTTATAGCTTTTGCTCCGCCCACAGTCCGCCCACAGCCCGCCCCTTTGGTTTAAGGTGATTGGTGTTTTCCCTTTGACAGATTATCTCTGTCCACCAATCATTAAAATTCAGGTTAGCTTACAGGGCTCCACAGCTTAATGGCTGTGGGGGCTGTGCTGTTTGTTGGAACTGGGGTTTTGAAATCTTCTTTGAAACCAAAGTACAAGTAAAAACATTAAAAAAAATACATCCAACACATCTTAAAACACTTGTAAAAGTATACAGTAAACATAGGAAAGATAGCTCTTATTGTGTACAAGTGATAAATGTTTGAAAAGGGATTTTAACTGGGGAACTTTTAACTGGGGATTTTTTACTGGGAAGGGCACAAATGAACAGCTTGGAACGAGTGAAAACCAAAATAATAAAACTTGATTTGTGTACCTGGGCTGATGGGTTAATTTTAACATTCAATTTAAAAATATTTAACTCAAAATTAATTAAAGCACTTAATATGCAAAGACCAAGCACTAATAGGGATTTTATGTATGACATCTACCTCCTTCATAACCACTGCGTTGAAACGCTGCTGGCTGCTGGAGCCAGATCGAGGGGCTGTCCAAAATATACTCCGGGATGCAGCCAGTTGCACAGCTGTAGGTAACTCCCGCTGTGCTCACAGGGAGCTGCAGCCTCCTAGGCAGAGTCCAGAGGTTACACCAGATACCCACCATCTATATCCTTGCCAGCCCTTGATATTGCTTTCTGTTTTTTCACAGGTGAAGTTGGAAGGGACCACAGGGGGTCGTCTGATCCAACCTCCCTGCTCAAGCAGGGTCATCCCAGAACACATGGCACAGGATTGTGTCCAGATGGTTCTTGAGTACTTCCAGAGAGGAAGAATCCACACCCTCTCTGGGCAACCTGTTCCACTGTTCGGTCACCTGCACAGTCAAGTTCTTCCTCACATTCTTGTGGAACTTCCTGTGCATCAATTTCTGCCCATTGCCTCTTGTCCCATTGCTTGGCACCACTGAGCAGAGCCTGGCTCCATCCTCTTGGCACCCCCCTTCAGATACTGATGGGCATTGATGATGTCCCCTCTCAGTCACTTCTTCTTGAGGCTGAACAGGCCCAGCTCCCTCAGCCTTTCCTCATGCAAAAGGAAGGCACAGTCACTTAATCATTTTTATAGCCCTGTGCTGAACTTGCTCCAGGAGTTCCATGTCTCTCTTGTACTGAGGACAAAAATGAGCACAGTACTCCAGATGCATCCTCACTCCTTCCAGCAGGATCCTGAGGGGCAGGGTCACCTCTTTTTTGGGGCATAAGGTGACCCTTGTGCATCACAGAGCTGAATTAGCAATGCCTGTGCTTCACCTTCTTCATCCTCAGCAAAGGTTTGCTACAGCTGCTGAGCCAGGCTTTCCATTATTCTGCACACTGTCTTATACTTCAAACTAAACACAAGAGATATTAAGATCTAACAGTTCAATGTTAATATTTTGCATAACTCTTGCAAATGATAAAATTCTCCTTGGGAAAAAAGACAAGTATATGTATTGCTTGGAATATGTGCTCGCATCCCTGACAAATTTCTATCTTTGAAAATTTCTCCTAAGGCTGTGTTTTGTTATCTGATGTACAATTTGATACGGCTACATGTGGCTTCTATACAAAGTGCAGCATTATCTCTCCTCTATTTTCCATTGTTTTGGTTAAGACCTGACACTCAAGAGACTTTGTCACTGAACTGGGGAATTAAGTCTTCTTTTCCTGAATAATTCTTGAAAAATTATTATCAGGGATTTGTTACTTCTGATCACGTACATATTTTTGAAAGTATTAGCAGACAAAAATATGAACACAGTTAAGATACTTTAAGTCTGAAAAATGGCAAGTATTGTATTTCATGGCAAACATCACATTCTGTTCAGGAGAATTAGTGTGTAAATGTGCCCTTTACACAGTTCACAGAAGCTCTTCCTCAGTTTAATAAGGTACATATTTATGACAAAAACATGGTAGCAGAAATCAGAGTGATTCTAAGCCAAGGTAAAGGTACTTCTTAGACTGTAAATAGCTGTATTAGAAGATATATCAGTAGAGTTGCACTTTGATTCAGTCTTTCCTTTGAGAAGAAATCCTATTCATGTTTTAGTGTTTTGATACAGTCAGCCTCATTTGGAGGTATTCAGTGGTTTTTGTATGGGAAACCATCTAACAGGCACTACTCAGCTCTTTATGAATAGAAATTCAATTTCTTAAGTATAATAGAGCTGTTCATTGGGTCTGTCCTTGTGTTGAAATTCAAAATATATGTTCATAAATAAAAAGTGACATTATTCAGTCTCATCCAAAAGGATAGAAACCTAAACATTTCTTTATGAAGGTAAAATGAGGTGACATGTAACAAAAAGGAGAGGCTTTTTTGTAGCATGGTGTAGCTGGATACAACAAAAAATGTGGAGTCTATAATATAACAGCTCTAAGAGATGTGCTATGGACTTTGATGGCAGTCTTCTCTGGAGTATTCTTCATATGGTGCTGAATATCTGAGCAAGGCTGCCCATCTCAGAGCAGCTAAACAGTATTTTTTGTTCTGAAAAGAGTAAGTGAGACTAAAGAATGATTTGTAAATCTGGTCAGTACCTATTTATGTTTTTAAGTCAGGGTAATTCTGAACTGGCTGCTTGCAAAGGCAGTGTTGGTCAGCCTAAGGAGTTTTTCACTCACTTCGGAGAAAAATGATTTGTGAGGGAAACAAGATAAATACAATAAAAATAATCTTTGTCTTTAAGTCCCTTGGTTTCAGTGAAGGTGAACCTAATTGCAAAACTGGGTTAATTATAAAATTCCTGTGGAGAGTAAGATCCCAAAGATTTTTTTCTGAGGAGAAGGTTCAGTGTTCTGGGTTTAAAAATAGAATCACAGTCACAGAAAACTGGGGGAAATGCCAGTCTGCTTCTTGTTGTCCCGTTTCTCCTGGCGTCTGAGTCTCCCTGTGTCTGTTTTTCTCACAGAGGCTAAAGTGCCACTATGGAGCTTCTCCTGGGGTCCACAGAGATGTCAGGGTGTGCTGGACACCAAGGCTCCCTGCACCAATAACCTGCATCCATGGGACCATCCGTCCCTCACAGAGCCTCTGTGTGGTAGGATGGATGTATCACCAGGGCATAAGAGTGGGGAAACACTTCCTAAAGCAAGATGGGCTGGGAGAAGGGCTGGTCTGCTGGGACACAGAGGAACAGCAGCTGATCATTATCATTCAAAGTCACTTTTTACCTCCCAGTATGGGGTACACTGAGGAGGTGCAAGGTACATAGAATCATCATAGAATGGTTTGGGTTGGAAGGGACCTTAAATATCTTTTAATTCCAACCCCCTGCCATGGGCAGGGACACCTTACACTAAACCAGGTCGTTCAAAGGCCTGTCCAGCCCGGCCTTGAACACTGCCAGGGACAAGGAAGCCACAACCTTTCTGGGCAATCTGGTGCCTCACCACCCTCACAAAGAAGAATTTCTTTCGAATACCTCGTCTAAATCTACCTCTTTCAGAATGAGGCCATTTGCCCTTGTCCTATCACTACACGCCCTTGTAAAAAGATAATGATATGTGGTTTTTAGAGAAGTATGCTTCTAAGAATTTTGCTCAAACCTCAGCAACCAATAATGTCATAAACCTGAAGACAGAGCTTCAAGAAGCTTTTTCCATATTAAAATACACTGCAGAAACTTTAAGTCAGCAGGGTTTAGGCATTTAATTGCCCAGTGGGGCCTACACGCTGAACTCCTACTCACTGGGTGTGTTGGGCTCTCTGAAGTTCTGAATATAAGTGTTCCTGAGAGCTGACAAGAGTTGTATTCCTGAAAACTTTTGGAAAAAAGACTTTGGCACTTAAGCATAAAATTTTTCTCACTAAATTCAATATGGTAATTGTTTAATTTGCTATTTTAACTAAAGCATAACATGTTTTTAAAGTTATATCCATTCTTCTTGTATTTCAAAAGATCCATTTAGTAAGTAAAAGGGAGACATTTCATTACTCTTTTCCTTCTATACCTCTTTTTTAATTATTTTTTTCTCTGTTGTCTTGTGACAGAGGCCTGGTTTGCTCGTTCATTCTGTTCTCACAGTGCAATTTGAGCTGTGTTCAGTGTTATGTTACTTCCTTCCTGCATCAAGAAATCTCTATCATGCCCAATTTACACTCTTTGCTTTCACTACACATCGTCTCAGCATTCCAGGCTGCAGTTAATGGTGGTTAAATAAGACAGAAATGCCTCAAATCCACTAGTGATCCTGCCTGAAACACAGGAGCTGACAACTTCTCTGCTACTTCTCTTCTGTACAAGTTCAACTTGCTTTCACTCTTTGCTCAAATGCAAAGGTTAGATTATTTTTTAAAATAAAAGAAAAACCCCAAACAATTTATAATCTGGAAAATATCTCTTCATTTTGTTTAACAATTTGTAAATCTTCTTTGACACATGACCACAACGTTTTCCCTTCCACTCACATACTATTACAATTAAGGTATACAATTGAGTTAAATTACCTCGAGGTAAAAGCTCAAATAAAATAAAATAAAATAAAATAAAAAAGGCAGCTAAATCAATATGAAAATAAGTAGTCAAAATTTAGGGTTGAGTGAGACCTTTCCCCAAAGCTATATTCCAGCCTTTCATGAAACTTGAAACTTGATAGATTTCAAGTGCGACCTGTTTTTGCTAAAAAGTAGGATTTCTGTAAGCAAACTCTGCCTAGTCAGTATGCGTGGCTCTTTACATGCTACTGTCCATTTCAAAAACATCTGAATGAAGAACGGATGCTGCCATGATATAGGACTCCTGTCTTAAGATGGGTCCATCCCACAGTACTTCTAAATCTTGAGAAAGCTATCAGATAAATGTAGGAATCACACCAACATTAGTACTCTCCCCAAAGGCAAATGCTGTAATTTGAGCATAAAATCAACCAGATTACTAGGGAGCAGAAAATCCATGCAAGGCAGCCAGAGAAAACCTCTCTGCATGGCTTCTGCTGTTTATGACATTATCCACTTAAACTCCTGTTCCTCCTCTGCTCCTGATGGTGAGTTTGGGTCGGCCATCTCCTCCAGTCTCTACTCCCACTGCAGGTGTTGGTCTCTAACAAACTCTTTCCCTTCCTCTCCCCCCAGTCCCTCGGACTCACACAGAGGGTTCCTCTGGCTGCAGTTATGAATGCAGCAGCTGATCAGAAAGCAAGTGAGAGCTTGATAACCTATGGACTGATGGTCCCCAACATGTCTGTTTGGACTACCTAGTCTATGGTACCATTCTAATTAATTTATTTCATCTTTATGAAAGCCCTCCTTTAACTTCTATTCCCCTGCCTTACTGAAGTGCATCACCCATTAGCCAGTGCAAGTGTAAGGTTCCTCCCCTTAAGAGTATGGCTTCAAACCCAGAAATTGTCCTATGCTGGCTGGGATAGTGTTTGGAGCAAGGCTCTGCTCAGCAAATCTGGATTTCAGCTTGTTTGCTGCAAGCTGACTACTCCCAAGGGAGCAAACATGGAGATCAAGCAGATAGATAATCAGTGCTTGCTTTAGCAGGGTCTTTGGATGCCGCAGGGGTGTGGAGAGGAGGATGAGTGTTCTCCTGCAGAGCGTGATGCCGGTGGAAGGCTTCAAGGCAGGATCGCTGTAACAGGACTTCCTCCTCTGATCAGAAACAGAGATAAGAGTGAAACTCTAACTAGAGCACTTCTTCTCAGAAGTAAGATTTAATGGCTTCTAAATGATTGTGTATCCATCTAACGGATTTAGCCTTTGACAGGAAAAAAGGAAAAAGAAAAGAGTTAGGAAATCCAGGACTGATGTTAAAGCTACTATGAAGCAAATCTCAGCAAAATAACTGAGTATAGATTCATTCTGTCAAAAAACATTCAGGGAAAACAATAGAATTGGAAAGCAATTAATGTTTCACACGTTAACAAAATAACTGGAAAACCCACCTATTTCAGGAAGAACTGAATAAAGATCAGGACTAGGGCTTTTATTTTTGCATGCCCTTCAGGTATTTTCTCAAGACAGTACTAAATTACAGATAGGCACAGAGTATGTAATGCCTGATAACAGCACATAGTTCAGGCAAGTGAAACGTGTGTCTTGTCACAATATTGATGTGCTTTATTAAGGAATGTTTAGACATTGCCTTTGCAACAGTGTGAACAAGACCATTAACCAGAGTGAAAAGGACAGGCATGAGCAGACAGATCATCTGCATCACCTGACAAAAAATACACCCTTCCAGCATTGAAAAACATCAGTGGTGTAAACGAAGAAGTTGAGATAAGTGGACAGAAAACAAAGCAAATATGACCAGTGGTATTTTCTAGCTGTAAGTTTGGATCTCTGTACTTTGGGGTAGTTGGTGACATTGGCATGCGTCTTGTGAGGCGCTTCATTATCATCTGCCTGCAGTCTTCATGAACTGTATTTATTTTCATTGACTCTTAAATATGAATTCTATCAGGCACCCAGGCTCTAAGAAAGAGAGATGTGAGACATATGCTAAAGTGGGCTCATGTGTATTTGCCCTGTCTCAAGTGCAATCCCCTTTTTTTTTCCACTTCAATGACAACAGTCAGTGTCTGAACAATCAGTCCCAGACGGAACAGATCCCATACAAACCCTCTTCCTCAACTCAATCTTCTGACCAGCCCTCACTGAAAATGCTGTGAATGAGGGGCTCCTGTGCTGTCTTGTATAGGGTTGGAGCAAGGTGTTTGTTTACATGCCTCCCAAAACTGGGAGCAGGAAAGAGGGAAGTGCAAATAAATACATATGAACCTTAAAGACATGTGAGCACTTCTTTCCTCTCTCCTCTCCGAGACCTGCTCAGCGAACATGTGAGCACACTTTCAGAGACTGGCCTTCCAGATCCATTCTGAGCAAATGGAGAACGACTGGTACCACGTAGAACAATATTATTAGCTCAAGAGCTTGTACCACAAGATTGTAGCTCACATGCTGCAGAAAACTAAAGGCCAAACCTGCCAGGAGGTGCTGATCTCACACTGTCCCCTCAGTTCATCCCTCCCCCCTCTTTTCAGTTTCTCAGAGGCTTCAAATAATGATTCTGTCATTGCTGCAGTTTAGTGAGCACAGTTCCCCTTCTCCTCTTGCCATTAGGGTCTTTCATGTCTTATTATCGAGGTGTCTAATCTTCCTGCCCTTTGTTGAGCATTGCAAGCCTTGTTGCAGCTGTTCTGTATGAGTTTAATGTAACTCACTAGATAGAGGTGTGGATGAGACTCTCCAAATGCTTGTGTTCTGCTTAGACGTTATCATGAAAACATAGCAGCCTTGACCTTTCACATAACTCAGCAAGCCTGTCCCCCAGCCACATAAATTTCATGCCTGTTCATCAGCTGCTGTTATGCAGAAGAGCATTTTATCTCCCTTACTTTTGACATCTTTATTTGGTTGCAGGGCTTACCTAGAAGCTATTCTTTGTATATTTTCACCCCCAGCTTTTGCCTGCTGGCAAGTATTAGACAGCAAAGTGCTGTCTGGACACTTTCATTTGTAGAACATGAGCTAATTAGCACTTTTAATGGGTTTAATGGATTGCACCAGAGTCTTATGGAAACAATGCTTCTTATCTAACTAGCAATAATTGGGAACACAAATGAGTGGATCCCATTATTCCTTGTAATTGCATTAAATCAGCTGATGTCTGAGCTGGAGCAGTACCAATGTGAATCCATCTATGAAAGCTGCTACACCTTCCACTTTATTTTGTCTCTGCATCCCTATATGTTCATACTTGTTTCAGTGAGACTGCCTACATGTGCTGTTTCCACTAGTGTGCAGTTGCCATTACATTTTGGTACCATTTATTCTTTGTAATGAGATCCTAAGGGATGACACAGCTTTTTGATGAAGAGCTACCTTCTATTTCTTAATCCCTTGTTATGCAGTGTTACATGTATTAGATGGTTTACATATTAGATGTTAATTAAAGGGGAGCAGATGGAATCTGTCAGCATCAGAGAGGCTGTGTGTTCGAGTCTGTGAGCCAGCAGAAGCAATCTACTGGTTTGTCAGGAAGCAGCCCGCTGAATAAAACTGTCATGCGTGAATGGACAATCAGAACTGCAATTTCTTTGACATTTAACTGCAATGTGATTGATTAATAATCAAGCAATTATAAAGTGGTTAAGGAAAACAGACTTGCTGAGCAGCAGCTGCTGCTTATGTAAGTATATCCTTGATGGCAAAATAGCTTTGATGCCGAACATGAGGTGTTGTGCAAAAACGCAGCATTTTTGCTTTTATTCACTACTATCCTCCCACCTTCCTGCAAACAGATTTATTTCTGTGTAGTAAAAAACATCTGTGTGATTTTTTTCTACTGCTGGTGCTTCAAAATTTCTCTGTATCTCTTCCAGGGAAACGAACCTCTCAATTTTCCCAGTGTGGGGAGTAAATTGAAGGGTGGGCTCTGAAATTGCTAGTGTACACAACAGCTTCTGGTGGGAAGACAGCGAGTGGCTATGCTTCCAAGCTCAGCCTTTTGGTCACTGAGTCCCGTCTTTACTCAGAAATGTCCGCAAGCATGGAAGCAGAGAATATGGTCCCTGTGATGGTGATTGTCACTGGCCAGTGAGCTAAAATATTATTTATTTTCCGTCTTTGAGTCTTTTCTCAGTGGTGCACATGATGATACAGCTGCAAGAGGGATGCTCAGTGACAGTTATGGTGGTACATGTAGTGAAACAACATTTAGCCCCTTAAAAATTAGATTATGAATCAACTTTTTCTACAGAAAGCCTGAAGTAATCTTCAGAGAATTCTGTGTGGAGATGAGCTGAGGAAAGATCAGAAGCAAATGGAAATAATGACTGGGTAAAGTATGGGAGAGAAGGAAAGCAGAAGTAGAGGCAACTGTAATGAATATTTTTGAATATTTTTGGGTATTTATCAAGCTCCCAGTTTTGACTTTCAACATGTCCTAGTGCTGTTTCCCAGGTGTGGAACCTTGGTTCACCTAAACCATATTTTTATATCAGCTTAGGACCTGACAGAGAGAAATGAAGTGAATCTGCAGTGTGAGCGAATGAAAGGAAGGAAAGGGAAAAGGAGGCTGTCAAATGGGGGATATGGCATGCTTGTGTACAGAGGCCTTTGGTGGTTTTGGCTTTTCACATTCTCATGCAAAGCAGCAGTCTTCTGATGGCAGGATTGTGGGATTGAGTGTGGGCATGTGTTTGGTGAATACCTGCAGGGAACGAGGTGAGCTCTCAGCTGCCACGACACTCGAGTGCATGACTAGGCTTCACCTCTCCAAAATAAAGAGGTGCAGAAACAGCATCACAGCTGGTCAGAAGAGACTGACAGGCATGCCCTGTAAATGTGTTTATGTTGGTAGGACTCATATCTGGAAAGCAATTGTCTCAGCTGAAGTAGAGATAATTAGTTATGAAATAAATGAAAAGATATTTTCTGTGATCTGATGATGACACAGAATTGCAATATTCTACACTGTGTGAAATGCCTTTTTGTGTTAAAAGGAAGGACCAGATCTTGATTCTTCTGGAAAACCCTTTTAAAAAAAGACGGTACCTTCTCAGGGGTGAGTGAGCAAGGTGGCATGTAAGCAGCTTCCAAGGCCACATGTTATATATGTATATATATAGGTATAATGCACCTGTTTTGCATTATGGTAGTGGCCAGGCTTCCCAACCCATTAAACCAGGCACTGGCAAACAGAGCATGTCCCTGGTTCGGAGTGAACTGGGGGGTAAAAATCAGTGTGGCATTTGGTGCTATATCAGATGCTTGGGAGAAATCTGAGTTACACTATCAGAAAAAAAAGTTGCATTTATTGACCAAGTTAGTGTAACATTAGTGCTTTTTATGCTTAAGAAGACCAACATTACAGAAAACATGCTGATTACCTTTAACCATATTTTTGTAGCTTGTAGTGTCTTAGTCTCAGTCATGTTGAACATAATTATTTCGTGGTAGTCTTGAGTAGACTTTCACTATTTTTCTCAGGATAGGCACCAGGTAACTGGCACAAATTTTCCTTGATAAACTTCTTTAGTCACTTCCCTTCCTTTAAAAAAAATAGAAAGTCAGTTTTCTACCCTTTGTTGTCTTCTTAGTTTGTAAGTGCGTGGCTAAAAACAAACTCTGATCTGAAGGGCTCCTTGGCTTACTCTTCAGGATTTTGGATGCAAGTTTGAACCTGTTGGTTTTGAAAATAAGTAATTTTAACAACTGTTTTCATAGTGTTCTTTTTTCCCCAAAGAATTTGCTTTCTCTTCCATTTATAACTACTATAAAATCATCTATTTTAAAGGTGGCACAGCAGTCTCTCCTAAATCTCTTAATTTTTACTGAATCCCATTTGTAATTATAACATTCGTTTCCATGTTAACCTGATGCCTGACATGGATTTATCTATTGTATATGTTTTTTTAATGCCTTATATTTAGCTTTAATTAAGTGGCTACTGATATTTTAGATATTCCTTTAACTTCTCTGAATGAAAACTGTATAGTTTTTTTAATAGCTGAAAGCTTTCCTTTTCTTTGCTCCTTATAATGACTGTAATTTAAAAAAATATGCATCAAATGTTCATATATATTTTGTAACTAGGAAAACATTTTCTAACAATTATTTCTTTCATATCTGAGGACTTGTATCTATTGGTCACCCATTCGTCAAACAACTCATACTTAAAAGTGATTTTGACTTTTGTTAGGAACTGCTAAAAGCTTTTTGAAGATTCAAGTTTCAGGTATGCCAGTCTCTGCTGTAGTTTGTTCCCACCACACAGAAGAACATTAGATCACAATATTCTCACTGTACCAAACGTGTTTTCTTTATTTTTGAGTCAGTGATTTTTATGCCATCAGACAGAGGCCAAATTAAGATGTAAGGGATAGTGTGGTAAGAAAACCACTTCCATCTTTCATGTAATCACTTAAAACCTTAAATCATAAAGTGCCCTGCATTTACGATGTCATTGTAAGAGGCTAAAATGTCTTCTTGCAGTACACACTTCCCCAGTTCTAACAAACAAAATTAGTTTTTCTCTTAATTTCAACATTCAGGATGCAATCTGTGCTACCAGTATCCATTACTTTTCTTCTGTGAACTTAGGCTTACCCAGTTCTCAGAGGGATTTTATGTCAAGTGCCCTTTAAGTTTCAGTGTGGTGCATGAGTGAGACACGATAAAGCTGGATCCGATATTGGGCAGATGAAGAACAGGAGAATCTTACTGAGCATGAGAGGGCTCACTGAAGAGGGTCTGCCCATCTACTGACTGCATGGTCACGGTCCTGAACCACATGGGCTGAAGTTGGAGGAGGTTGTTCCATTGACTTGATCTCAGAACATGGACCCAGAGCTGTTGCTGAGGATGTGACACTGGCTAGAATTTTCTCGTTGAAATATTTTACCTTAATTTCTTAGCAAGAGTTTCACATTAATTTTCATGTGCTGCACAGCTACATTAGAAAAATATATTTTCCTCCTGAGATTAAAGTATAATGACATCTATCCAAAGAATGCTTAAGTATTCACACTTCAGAGAAACCGACCTTTAAGCCACACTTAGTGAAAGTAAGCTAAAATCAGTATTGCGTTCTTGTTACCAAGGACACTTATAATAATCTTCTTAATTGTCCTTGACAATCTTATCATTAAAGATCTTGGCATTAATTAACTATATAATGTCTCTTGGTTGATAAAATCAGCCTTGCTGTCACAATAGGCATTGTATTGCCAGGCATTCTTTGCAGGACTGTATCTATAGCAGGGGTCATTCATGCTACTAATGTTGCCTGGATGGCACACAAACATTTGGAGCACTTAATTGTCTGAGAAGTGAGCTGAATGAAGGCAGTGGTGTCGCTGTAAAATATGTTCCAACTCAGTGTTTCTTAAGGGAGCTTTTATGCCAAGATTAGTATCAGTGTTTAATTGACAGCCTCTTCACTTAGTTAATTACTTGGGCTATTGTAGCAGAAAGAGAGAAATGGACAAAGGCATTTGTGATATGAATCACTACCAATACAGAAACAAATATGTGAGTCCTGTGAAGACCTACAGGAAAAATACTGTCTCATCTTTCTCCTGCTGTAGTATGATCTTCTTTCAGCATTTTCAAAGGAAATCCTGTATTACCACAATAGCATTGGTGGTTCAAAGGTGGCCAGGTTCAATGCTTTTATAATTTTCAGATGACTGTTAGGGAAGATTGCAAGTTGAAGGCTGAAAGTTCAACCTGTGGGCTCTATTCAAAACACAATCAGACAGAAATTGCATGTAATTCCATATTTGCTCACACATCACAAAAATTTTTACTTTTTTTTTTTTAATTATTATAGGTTTTTCAAGAAATGGGCAGCCTAGAATTTCAAGTGTGGTCTGTAAATCTCTCACACATTAATGCACTGACTGTGGTTATGCTTAAAATGTGGATGTGCACAAGGTCTTTCAACTGCAAACGTGGGAATACAGCAGTCTTGTTGAGAATGCTTTCCAGACGGCACAGTCAGTCAGCTCAGTGTCTCAGCCTGGCCTCTCGGGTGTGCACACAGTACCCACCTCCAGCTGTGCCACCAGCAGGCACCAGCCAAAAGCACACAGCTGCTGAAGGAAAGCAGTTTCTATCGTGGTCCTGGGTTAATTTTGCAGGGAACAGCAAATTTTCCTTCTGTCCAAATTTATCCTCCTGCCCATAAACAGAGGGAGACAACAAACTTCTCCGTTTTGGCAGTAGGATCTTGGAGGGCTGCATAACTTTCTACCAATGGCCATGGCAGAAATCTTCGTAACTGCCAGTGAAAAAATCCCCGTCCTCCCCTCTAAGCAGAGCTATAGGAGGCAAGAGGCAAGACTAGAAATACTCCTTACATAGCAGGAATGACAGTGTCCTTTCTTTTTTTGTTCTGTGGTGTTTCATAATCCATTTGCTGCCCAGTTGTTGTCTATCAGTACAAAACCCCATAGGACTTAAGCAGTGAAGTGGGAAGGACTATGAAACCTCTTCCATTTGCTAGTGCTAGTCCCTCCACAGTGAACAATCAGGGCATGATGAAACTGAGTGTGAACTCTAAAATCACTATGGACCATCCTCAAAAGACTGGGGATCCAGGGCAGGTCCTCCAAAGTAAAAAAGATTTTTAGCTAAGATATTTAGCACTAGCAATCCTCGAATTCAGACCAAAAACAATGATCACTTGCAATTTTAGAAGACCTTGGCATGACCACCACTGCTGTGAGCAACAGCTCAGCCCCATTAAGTCTTCTATTTCCAAACACAAACTCATCAGCTCACCATATCACTTTATAACAGGCTTTTCTGGGGTACAATTTCACTACCAACTAACACTGTGAGCCACTGATAAAGAAAGAGTCCAGCTCTCCTCCTCTGTGGTCCAGGTTATGTGTCCTCTCCCAGGTTCCTGGTACCCAGCTGCTGCATAGCCAGGCTGAGCCACCTCCACTGGCTGCTCTGGCTGAAAGCTGGCAGTGAAGAAGAGCAAAGCAGTCGATGGATGAAGTGTCCTTCTAGGGGAGAGACAGAATCTAGACTGGCCTCAGTATATAATGAATCCATGTATTTCTGATGAATGTGATGTGTCTGAAGGCAGCCAGAAGTCTGCACAATGGTTCAATTAGAAGAATTGTTAATTTTAGTGGAGGTCTTCTGACTCAATCTGCCAATCAGAGTGTATTTGTCTTTTAGCTCTTTTCCCATCAAGCCTCCTTTGACTCAGCTTTTAATATAGAAATTATATTGCTTAGGAAAAGGAGCAGACCTCTATTGCATACTGTCTCTCTTGGTGATCCTTCCAGAAAGTCATTCTCCACTAAGGAAACTGGTAGCAGGTGCTAGGCAAAGGGAGACTAATGCCCATTACTACTGCCATTGGGTCTGAGCTGGATGCAAAAATCTGCAGGTATGTCCTGTGAATCTCTGCAATACTCATGCCCCAAAAACAATCAGGGTATAGAATTTTTCCATACAAAGCACTCATTTTCTTTTTCCTTCTCTGATGGAATAAATCAGATTCCCAGGTTCAAGTAAATTTTTTCTTATATGATTCTGCTTTTACTTCACACCTTTTTTTTTTTTCCTTGTGATTGTCTTTCACCTTTTGCTAGCCATTTTGCAGAACAGATTTCACAAAACCTTGCATATTCTAAGGCAAAGATAAGAGAATTGCCAAAGTTTGGATTCTTGTGCACTTTCTTCCAGACTACCAGGAGAAGGCTAAAGTTAATGCAAGAGTTTACTCTCTCATTTCCATTTTCCACAAGGGAAATATGAACGCTAATGACTGTGTTGGGGAAAGCCCACAGCTGAACAGATGGGAAGACATAAGTGCCAGTGAAATTTAACAGTAGAGTAAAAAGATCATTCCAAAGCTTCTGCATTTGGATCTGAGCAAGGTCTGAACAGAGGTTCCGAAGGCCACTGATGCTTGAACTCTGACTTACTGTAAACTAAAATATGTCTTCCAGTTCATTCAGGGGCAGGGCTATATTTCATGGCTTTGGATACAGCTCACAAGCTTCCATCACCATCACCCTCAGCTCCTGCCAGATTTATAACCGAGGCCAGCTTCCTGTTATTTCAGGTCGCTGTCATTTCATCTGCCATTAGACACTATGTTTTCATAGCTTTGAGGAAGGAATTCTACATTCACTATCTCAACAGCTAGGTTTTCACCCTGACTGCTCATTTCGGAAGTCATCGTATGTGTCATAAAAGTGTATCAAACAGATGGGGTTTGGTGCATGGGCTAAAATCAAAGACTGGGCCTGTAAAGATGTACTTTTAAATGACCTGGAGGAGTAAGAACATCTTGTTCTGCATCAAGTTCATTCAGGTGGTTTGTGATATTGTAGTGTAAAACCCAACCCTTTTTGTGATTTTCCTCATACTATTGTTTTAGTCTTGTAAAATGACTCAAAAATGAGCAAAGTATTTTGAAATTACATGCACCCAGGGAAGATATAAACCTTGAAAGAATGAGTTGGAGATGATAATAATCTGGTTTCTGGGGCTTGTGTTCAGACAAACAAGTCACAGTGAGGTCCAATTCTTGGCTACTTGTCCCTGTAGAGACAACCACTGGTAGGGCAGAGTGGTGATTTCTGTCCAAAAACTTGAGTTGGCAGCTAACTGCATCTGGGCATTGATCTCCTTGATGCCCATTGACACAGGGAAATCCTTGCATGAAACCATCTCATTGCTCTGTGAGTCAAACTATCCTAGGCCTTCTGCTTGTTCTCACTTGAAGTAAATGAAGTGAAGCTCTGGAAAGAAAACAACTTGTGACTCACAGAGAAAAGGTGACAGAACGATAAGAAGGGCACACTTGACTGCTGCTTTCACCAAAAAATCTTTACTTAGTTCTGCTACAAGCAGTAGCTCTTCCTATGTCTTTTTCTCTAGTTCTCCGTACTCCATCTTGCAGAACTTCTGCTGTTATTTTCTCTGGCAGCTTACTAGAACCTTGAAGCAACCAAAAAAATTAATACAGGGGAAAGCCTAGAATGGAAAAAAATAAACTGTATGGAAAAGTGCATCTATTAGTCTCTGGAACAGTCTTCACAGGCAGACTCTGCAACTGGTGTATTTCAGACAGAACCAGTCACTGGTCAAGAACAAAAATGGCTGGAAGAAGATAGATCATTTTAAAACATTTTGTTTTCATCTTGTCTAGCCCTGCTTATAGGCTGTGCCACCTGAGGCAGTTGCAGTGGCAGTCACCATTGCACTGCTACCATGGATCTCAGAGTTAGTTTCCCATCAAAGTAGTCACTTGGAACTTGCATTTTTGGCTTGCTGGCTGTCATTTTAAATAAAGCAAAACTGATATGTGCTTAGAAAATTTATTCTGAACCCATAAAACCTAGACTTTTTATGAATAAATTGTTTAATATGATCAAATCTCCAAAAGAGTACTGGGATTATCTTCTCTGTATTATTTAAATGCCCTTCCATAAAATGCTGAAGACATTAGCATAAATTGTCTATCATTACCAGGTAAAACATACATAACATCCTTATTTTAGTTTTGGATTTTGTGTGTCATAATATTGAACAGTTTGATGCATGACAGCTCTTTGGGTAGTGACTGCTGCAAGATGAGACCTGGCTACAATAATAAATGTTAAAAAATATTTTGGATTAAGAAGTTAAACAATAATTTATCATTAGTACATTGAAAGTCACAGCAGGTACCCACAAAGCCCTGTATGCTGTCTCATATGAAAAGCAGTATCAGTGTAAGCACCAACATAACATGGCACCAGCGTAAAGTGGGACACAGATCAGGGAGCAGGAAGGGAGAAAGTGGTTAAAGTGCAGTTTTCATTCAACTGACTTCTGGTAGCTGAATGGTATGACTGCTCCTCTGTGTAAGAGATCTCCTGATGCCCAGTGCTCATGCTTAGTCCACGGTGAGTGCATCTGTGCAACAGCAACAGCCCATCTGCAGTACAAATAAATGGTCTGCTATGCAGAGAGCCACAGCGTAGGGTGTGCTAGTCAAGGGGGAGACTTTTGCAAAGTGCAAAGGACAGAGCTTTCAGGTCACCCTGATGCTTTAAAAAGTCTTCCACAAACCCAGAGTCCTGGAGTGTAGGTGTGTCTGCCAGGTCTTTTGCCTGCTCCTTTGCCTTTGCAATGAGCTAAGCTGTTGCAGGCTGCAAGCTGGGATACCACCATCTAACTATGTCAACATGCTGTTGAGCATGGTCTAATAAGCTCTGTTGAGAGGTAGCATCTGTTGCCTCAGTCTCAGCTTAGCACTAACAGGGATATGTCTGCAGACTTTTATCTGGCTGGCTTGGTCTCTGAGATGAATTATTCTCAATGTCTGATTGTTCACACCTTGAAGGAGGATCTTTTACAGCACAAATCAGCATTGTTAATTCTTTTCTAAGATATAAGGTTGTCTCTCTCATTTTTAGGAAAATAAAGAAGTAATTTAGAAAACTCTCTTATAATGGGAAAAAGCTTTCCCTTCAATCCAATGCTCTGCATAACTGATAGACATCCCCATTTATCCCATGATACTCTCTGTAAAGATGGAAAGTGCTCAGGCCTCAAACCTAGCAGCTTCAAACAGGATCAATATAAATTAGCAGAGACCACTCACTGCCTTCTGAAGGGTGGACATTTGCAAAAGATTGCTGTAAGTGAATGTCATCTACTCCAAGGCAGGCTGAAAGCTTGAACAATTGCCAAAGATGAGCCAAGCCAAGGGACATGACTTGGCTCTCCCTGCCAGAGTCTTGACAGGGCCAAGGGAACTTGCTGCATGCATATGGCAAAGCATATAAATTAAATGGTTTTTGACAGTGGCCACCAGAAAGCAGTGTCAGCATCCTGTCACTTGGCTCTGCTCTAGCCCTGTCTCACAGGCTGCAGAGAGCAGCTCAGGGTCAAGGGCACAAAGAGCCGGATTATGCCTGAATCCACCCGTGCATGCTGCAGGTCATGAGCCCCCTTTGGTATGGCAAGGAATAAGAACGGCAAAAGCCCTCAGTTCTCAGTCCAGGCTTTTATTTTGCCAGCTACTGGCATCTAACCATGGAAGAAAACTCCGTGGCTTTTTTTACTTGTTTTGTTTCCAGCGCATTTTTTTTTTCAGTTTCCAGTGCAATGGAGAGTGTGCGAGGGCAAGAAAAATGAGGTACCAGCATTGGCCTTTGTGAAAAATTAGTCACCAGCAGCACTGTTTAGCATTTCACACCACAAATCTGTTTGAATCGGATACAAGCCTAAATCCCATGGAACAGGAGGCATGATCTTCCTGGGATTAGTGAGCACACTCTGTTAATATATATCCTAACTTTTGGAATCTGTAGCTTTAATGATATTTATACAAAAAGAAAAAAGAGAAATATAAATGGCACTGCTAATTCAAAATTAATGGCAGCTGAATGTACCATAATTTATCTCTAAGCTATGGCTAAGCATAAGATTTACAGTGCCAAAAATGCAGAGAGATTTTCCAGATATTTCCCACCAATGAGAGAAATGCCTGTAATGCCTGATGGTGGAGTTGGCTTACACCACTCCAGCACCCACAGCCCTGCTCAGGTTGGGAGGCATGTGCTGGACACCAGGGTTTATGACACACCAGCCAACATATAGATAAGAATACACTTTCACTGGTGAATCACCTGCTGCTTCTCCGCAGTTTTTAGCTCATGTTGCTTGATAAATAAATAGGTGAAGGATTAGTATGTGAAATAAAGCGATGCTATTTACTTCTGTGTGTAAAAGATAAATGAGTGAAATGGCAAAACATTGCACAAACATTTTAATGCCAGTACTAACAGATAATGTTGATAACTCTGTATAATGCAAAACCAACACATACTATAACACAGATGTATGAAGAACAGACCTGTTATACATGCAAAGAATAAAACTGACAGTAAGAGAAAGTCTTTGTAACAGTGAACTTCCAGGCTAACTGGAAGGCTAGGATCCATACTCATATTGGCACGTGGACAGCTGAGTCACGCAGTTTGAGAGAGGTATCCTAGAAAGGGCAGTCAGTCTGCTGCAGGCTGGGCTAAACCTTGGGGACCAGTCTGAAAGAACTGAGCAGTTTTTACTGAAGAAGAAAGCTATGGCAAGTGATCCAGGTTTGAAAAATGACAGCAAGAACTAGTGTTCAGAAGACCTCACTGCATCATTTCATCAGCTCTCTTGTTAAAGTCTGATATCTTCTTTACACCCATCTACCTTTTTCACCGAACCTAATGACTTCATAGGTTGCCCTAAAGTCTCACTAATTTTCTGGAGACGTTGTTTCTTTAGACAAGGAATTTGGAAAATTTTGAAAAAAAATATTTTATCATGTTAGTGTTTGATCTGAAGCTGAGGGTTCAACCATCTCACGTGGAACATGACTGTCTAAATCAAGAGACACATCTCACCCTGAGTGGTTGTCTAAAATAGGTCAGATGAATCACCCTCTGGAGAAAGGAGTACAGAATGTCTACAGAGGCTAAATAATTAGGGCTTATGATTTTTAAAGTTAATGAGATGAATCCTGTGCTGGAGAACTGTAGTTTGCTGTGTACTATGTAAAAGGACATGCATTGAAGGCTATGTACAAAACTGAGTATTTTAAATGCCCCTTCATCATCCCATCAGAATCAGCTGAAAACCCTGCTGGGGTGGGGTTGAAGCAGCACCTGGGGATATACTTCAAGGCTATGCCACAATGTATATGCACAATAAAACAGAGTTAAGATTGTTCAGGCAATTTTATGTTTTAATTGATAACATGAAGTCATTGGCTTACCTTGGATTTCCCCCAGTATGGCTCAGACTGAAGAAGAACTTAAATTATCTTTTGATGAACTCCATCTTAGCTGGTGACCCATGGAATGGTTTGCAGGGTGTTACTAAAAGGCTCAGCAAAGCTGCTATTTCCACCAACTTTTCATGAAAGCTCTGTAAAAGAAAAGGTCACCTCAGAGGAACACTTCACTTACAAAAAACTTCCTCAAACAATTAATCTACAAAATAAGTTTTTCTTTTTGCAAGATTTTGCACACTGAGTCGTATAATTCAAAAAAACTGTCTCTGGTTTCCCTCTTCCCACCTTTCAGTTCCACGTAGAAAGCTCTCCCTAAATTGCTGGTGATGTTGTCCCAGATGTCCCATTTCCTTCACAGGTGATAATGTTCTTCTGGAAGTGACAAGTAGCCCCAGCTGTTGAAACATTGTGAGGATTGAATGTACAGATGAGGAGTTACTTCATGTGATGAAACTCTGGTCAGTACTCCAAGTACAGGATTACTTCTTGCCCCTTTGTTTTGAGACCTGCTTCACGTACTACCACATGGCCTTAAGAACTAGTGGGATTTTCCCCTCAGGGGTGTCAGTTTGGTAAATCATTTTCAGGATTGAGAGTTTTGTAAGCTCAAAGCAGTGGTGAAGCCTGAAGGAGTCAGTGGTAGTGTAGCTGCATGAAAAAGATCCAAAACATTAAAGCATTACACAGAAAAAGTAGTCTGTAATTAAGTCTTCATTGAGAGATAAAAAGGAAAGGAGAAACCAAAATCTGGCATTTCCCTCTTGAAGGTTCCTGATGTGACCTCTGACTTCTCTGTCTTCTCTGACTTACAGCACGAAGAGGAAATTTTTTGGGGGGAACTGCAAAATCCTTCATACAAGTAAAATTCTTAGAAACATTTATAAATACTACATATGTCTATTAGTCTTGGTGATTTTTTTTTTTTTATATGCAACACTATGTTATTCACCATATTTGTAATAAAATAATATTGGAGGATAGTGTGCTTAGAAACTTAATGTAAAGGTAGACTGCATAACACATAAAACAGACAATTTTTTTCCTATATCACCCCAATTCTTAACAAGACCTTAAGGCTTGGTCAAGGAAAATAGTGACCCAAGAGCATATTAACATTTCCTCTGCCTCTTATTTTCATGGAAAAAAATAATAAATACATCCACTGAGGTCTCAGCTTGTTGATACCCAGAACTGAGCATTTTGCAATGGCCAATATATTTAAAATAAATTGCAATTATATAGCACCAAAGTTTTGACACAGAAACATTTTTTTAGGTAAAACAGCACTTTGATAACAATTTCTGTGTGAAAGAAGGGCGCTCAAACATCACTGTATGCACATATGTATACCCTCTCATGATATAAAGATTAATTCTCGGGCATTAGTCTGCAGCCCCAACTACCTGCTGCCATCCCTGGATTGTCCTCACAGGTAGCAGTCAATCCTTTGCAATCCAGCAGGCTTTGAGGGCAAAATGGGAATCTGGGCCATGGCAGAGGACACAAGGGTGGAAGGGGAGGCCCTGCTGTTGCACAGGGATGCTCAGTGCCAAGAGCCGTGTGGGATGTGCGTTAGAGGACAAGAGGAGTGTCCTTCTGCAGAGAGAGATGGAGCGAGCAGGGCAGCTGGGAGGTGGTAGGGCTCCGAGTGGGGGGAGATGAAAGGAGGAGACACTGAACACAAGTATGCACGCCTCCAGGTCTCCAAAGGCTAAAGCTGTTAAACTTTGGAACCACACTAGCTCCAGGAAATAGCTGAAGTTCACATCCTATCCTCACAGTCTGCATTTAGCTGCACATTTACTCTTAAGTTTATTTTTAATTTTATGGCTGGTTCACATGCCACTTGTTGGCCTATGCTCCTGGCCCTGCCATATTACTTGAGAGTTTCAAAGAACACTTTTCTTTTTCTTTCTGGTAGTACAATGCTAAATGACATTCATAAGCTTGCATGTTCTCCAACTTTCCTTAGTTGTTTATGGCACTTTTTTTCACATTTCTATAGTAACTTTTATTTCAGGAATACACAAGAAGACAATGTAAGGAAGGTGGTTAAGAAGTTAATTAAGGTTATTATATTATAATAACTCAGAAATTTTTTGCTTTGTTGACAAGATTAAGTGCTTTAAATCATAATGAATCCAGGAATGGAGGAAATAAACCCTTGACTAAGTCCTGGCACTTCCTAAAACTGGGAACCTCAAATGGCACATCTGAATCCTGCACAGAGTGGGACCTGGTCTGAGGAGGCTAGCACTGATTCTTTATCATCTCCCCCTGTAGGAGCAGAGGGAGGAAGAAGATGGGGAAGAATGTGTCCAAGATCTCCAACCTCTTAGCATTGCACTGCAGAAGAAGGACGAGGAGCAAAGGGAATCCCATCAGGGGATGTTCCTTTAGGTTTTCCTGACCCATTATGGGACTAGAGGAGAAAATCCATCATCCAAGGGAACATCTGTAGCAGATGGATTTTCCCCACAAACATCAGAAGAATCTGAAAACCCACAGTAGCTGCAATGATGGCAGTTTTGACAATAATATTCATCTTGGCTGAGGTCAGGAACACACTTCTCTGAATGTGGAACATTCACAGGGAGTTAGTCATAAAAACCCAGACAGCAAAGGCAGCCACAGAACGGAAGATTTTACTGTGTATCAGGGCTGGAGCTACAGTGAACTCATAGCACATTGAAAAGAAAATGTCCTTAGAGCATCTCAGATAGTACTGCTCAAAGCAGTACTCACATACTGCTCAAAGCCTTCACACAGTTGTCAGAGGCTTTTTTTTAAAAACTACGCTATGTTTGCAGTAAGACTTTTAAATTGTTAAGTCCCATTGCCATTGTGCAGAAAAATCTATGATAGTTGGATGTGGTTTCAGAGGCAATTTTCAAAGAAATGTCCTAGTTCAACTCCTTAAAGAATCCTATATTACGTGTATAGGAAACTCATGCATTCACCTCTGCTGTTAGTGTTAACACCTCTCACCAAACTCCTGCAAACAGTGCCCTTGTTCGTGTGAAATCAGCAGTGACAATTTTTGCTGGATTTTGTTAAGTTCCCAAGTATGTGGTAGAAACCTGGCAGACACTGGGAAAAAACGAAGGTTTAACTGGCACCACAATGGTGTTAAAATGGGGATTAGTATTAGCATGTGCTTTGAATTCAGAGTAATAGAAGTAAAACCAGACACATTTTGTTTGGCATCTAATTCATGTCCCAGTGAAACTGGCATACCACCATTTGATCAGGCATGAAGCCATCCCAACAGATGGTCCCCAGCAGCAGCAGCCAAAAGACCATGTATGAACATCAAATGTGTTTGAGAAGGGCAGGACTCCAGGCTGCCAATGTCAAAATTGTTTTCCATTCCCAGCTTCCGTGCCAATGGCTAGTGGTGCTACGCAGTCCCTCTGCTGTTCTGGGGACAAAACCAGCATCATGGGGAGGATTTGTGGTCAGGAGCATTGTCAGACCTTTTGTGCCCACCTTCATCTGGCCTCTTGCAGCAAGCCTTCATCAGGTCAGTTTAAAAATGCTCCTGGACACACCATTTGTGTTCAAATAAAAAAATGGAGAAAGAGCAGGCTTCTGCTGCATGATATTCTCATGGCCTGTGTAGGCATAAGGGCACCAAGAGTGCTCACGGAATTCATGCACCTGGGAGGCAGAGACACATTTCTTTCAGGGCCAAATGAAACGAGCACAGACAAGCACTTTCTGTGCCAGTGCCAGCCACTACACATTGTAAGGAGAGGTTTTGTTCAGGTCGCAATTAGATGGCTCCTGAGCAAATCTGCTGCTCGTCTTCCTGGGCCGTAGGTTGTGAGTTTGGTTTGCAGAGGTTTAATTAATCCCGTGTGGATCTGAATAAGCCCCAGCTCTTCCCTGTCCCGGTCATCACATCTTTATGTACAGCAGTGCCATTCAGGCCCTGTTGAGCCCTCTGCTTTCCCATGTTGTACCTGTGCAGGGATGTGCCTTCATTACCAAAAAAGACTGGAGCACTGAGATTACAGCCAAAATCTCTGCTTTTCCCTCCCTTTTTAAATCTTACTCCAAACCAGAAGGTGTTTATACTGCCGGGCCAAACACTCCCCCTCTATCACATGACAGGAGAAAGGAGGAGGCAAGTGAGTCTAAAACCTGTGAAGAATGCCTGTAACACCAGTTGGGCATGCTGCCCCCTGTGCCCACGAGCACCCAGCCCTGCCTGGGCACAGCCAGGGGCACGGAGCAAGAGTGGTGGCAGGAGCTGCCTCCATCCGGCTCCTTGTGGTCACATCTCTTGCTGGTGCTCTGTGCAAAGACAAGAGCACCCTGAGGCCACTGGGCTCCAAGGCTTGATCCCCACACCACACAGCACACAAGGGGTCACTGGCTGTGAAGAGGGTTTTTCACCTCTTCTGCTTCATCTTCTACATGATTTTCCACTCTACAGGAGATTTTAGCCTTTTGAATTACAAAAGTATCCTAAAGTTCCTTTGGAGTTCACAGTGCTGAGGATCAGCTTCTTTTTGCTCGGGTTCATGGCCTAATTGCCATCCATTGCATATTGTGGTGTTGTCCATCAGGGAGCTTCCTGCAGCTTAACAACCCAGACATGTAAGCTTCACAAGCATGCAAACATAGACATATGTATTCCAAATAACTTCTCTCATTGCTGAAGCGCAGCCATCCCGCCATGAATTGTGGCAATTTTTCAACAATGTGCAGCTGCATTACCAAACCGTGCAGGATAGGAAGCAAAGGATACCTCATTTCAAGGAAACCCAGGAGGAATCTGAGGTTGGCTCCATAGAATAAATCCCACGTGAATTTGTCTCCTGACCAGGTTAAATAGTTGGCAAGTAGAAAGGGAAGGAGAACATTTTTCGTTAATACTGGGGCTTTAATTTGCTTATATTTGAACCCTTTTGTGTGTATGAACCTTGAAAATAGCTTGTGATTCAATATTAAATGCTTTTGTGCAATTGTCCTGCCAAGTGAAACTTGTTTGAGCTTCACTGATGTTCCAATACCAACAGTTGATACAATCTGGCTAAACCTTAAATTTCCATTTGTTACGTTCCTTGAATGTTTCCAATACTAAATAAAGTGTCAAAAATGAAATGGATCTATGACTATGTTGGAGTGCAGAAAGAGGGGTTACATGCACTGATTTGTATATTCAGTGAATACCTGAAGGTCTTGAATCTGGCTAGGGTGCCAGAGATGGTGCCAAACTAACTCCAAACAGCTTTTGCAATAGCATCTCCCCTCATAAGGCCTCAGGTAGACCAGCTCTAGAAAATGCTGACATGGTCAACATGATGGCGCTTCCAGCAAAGACTTTCAGCACCACCTAATGAATTACAATTTTTTTTCCTGGCAACACCTGCAGGTCTGTGGGAATTCCTCCATCACAGATGGAGCAAGCCTAGAGTCTGGGGCAAGAGAGAAGCAAAATATTTTTGCCTTTGCCTGCACTTTCTGAATGAAAGCTCATCTAGGAATAAGTTAGAAACAGTTCACTTGCAGTGATTTTAGTTTTGCTCAGGTTTGTTTGACTTTATAGGTACTTTATATTTTCTACAGGTTTGGTTCTGGGTTTGCACCAAGCAGCAGATTCTTTGTGGGTCTGACATAAAGCCCTGCTTATCAAGCTAGCAAATTTTCAAATCATCTTTTTTACCCATTTAAAGCTTATGCTGGAAAACAGGAAAGAGGCATTTCACAGTTTTATCTTTCTGTTGGTGTTGGTGATATGTGGACACTTCCATATAAACTCTTAAAAGGATTGAAACAATGAAATCTCCAGTGGTATCTTTGCCATTTCATCTCTTGAGGGATTTTTTTTTCCTCTTGTGAAAGTTTGTAACATTTTGGAGTGAGATGTGTGCCGTCACCACGCTTAAGGACTCTGATGCACAGAAGCAATTTCAGTTTATATCTCTTTAACTGGGTTCTTAGCAGTTCAGTTCAAATACTTACTGGGCATATGCATACGTTTTCCTTTTAAATTCTTCTTCCAGTGGGCAGAAGGATGCTTTGCTTCCCCGAGCGTCCTTGTCCTGAGGTTCTGATAACCGGCAGAGAGTGTGGGAGAGTTATTCGAGCTTTCCAGAACTGTGCTGCCATCTCCCGATCAAACTTGAGGCTTCCCCTAATGAAAGCCTACTGGGACAAAGGCTAGCAACCTTTTCCCTTCTCTTTCCAGAAAGGACAGTAGAATTATAGAATCATTTAGGTTGGAAAAGACTTCTAAGATCTTTGAGTTCAGCTCTGAACGCAGCACCACCAGGTTCACCACTAAACCACTAAACTTGTTCTGTTGCTTGCTACTTGGGAGAAGAGACCAACACCTACCTTGCTACAACCTCATTTCAGGGAGTTGTAGAGAGACATAAGGTCACCCCAGGTTTTCTTTTCTCCAGGGTAGAGAACCCCAGCTCCCTCAGTCGCTCTGTGTAGGACTTGTGCTCTGCAAGGAACTCCATCCCTTTCGTCACACCTGCTCCGTTTGCCATGGATGCTTGTGCAGAGGACACTCATGGGCAGTGGCACTGAGGCTGGGTTCAGAGGAGGACCAGAGCTGCTGGGAGCTGCTCTTGCTAAGCTTCTCCCTAGTCTGCCTGGCAGGCAGAGGAGAGGCTGGGCAAAGGCCTATTCTTTGAGTAGATGGTGAGTAACATTTTCTGAATGTTAGTTTTTGGGAAATTCAACCTTGATTCTTAGGAAAGCTTTTTTTGTTTTCCTGAAATGTCCTATCCCATCTTTTCTGATGCACTCACTATTTGCCCACGTCCGTGACACAACTTTGGGACTTATATGTCTTTGTCTGCTTTCTTCTCCTCTCCACACCTCAGTACTGAGACTTGTATAGTTCTCTTTTCCCTGAGGCTGCATGAGGTTGCACCAGCCTCCGTGCCACTCGTGCTCCTCTTTTCCTTCCTGTGGGGTGACTGCCTCGCTGCGTCCCTTTTAACCATGAGGCCAAGGGCACTTCTGGGGTTTCCCCCGCAGCACAAACACAGGGTGGTCCCCTCGGGAAGGCGGCAGGCACCGGCACCCGGGGGCAATTGACGCTCCCCGGATTTGCGAGGCACTGTTCTCCCCACGGCTTTAGAAGCAGTGCTGCCGGCCGTGAGCCGCGCTCCGAACCTCCTCAAGAATGACGGCCTTGCGCGCTCCGCGCCCCTCCTGCACCGCGCCCGCTCCGCACCGTGTCTGCCCCGTGCGCACGCCTCCCCCGCGCCCCCACCGCGCCCGCCCCGCGCCATCTCTCACTGCGCACCGCATCCCGCCCCGCATCCCGCATCCCGCGCCATCTCTCCCTCCTCACCGCGTCCTGCACCACGCCCCGCACTGTGCTCTGCACTGTGCTCTGCACCGCGCCCGCCCCGCCCCAGCCGCCGCCCCGCATCCCGCCCCAAACAGGCACCGCACTCAGGACCGCGCCCCGCACCGTGCGCACACCGCACTCGCCGTACGCTCCGCACCGCGCCCGCGCTGCCCCAGCCCGGCTCGGCAGCGCTGCCCCCGCGCTCCGCCCCGCGCTCCGCTCCGCGCCCGCTCCGCGCCCGCCAGGGGGCACGCCAGGGCCGAGGCGGTGCCGCCCGCGATGTCAGCGCCCATTTCCTTCCCTTACTGTGTTTCATTCATTGTACTTTATTTTATGGTATTTTTACTTTATTATTTGGCTTTGTGGGGGTCTTGGGTGGTTTTTCGTGTCTTTTTAATAATATCCTTTTTCTGTTTTTCCCGAAGGCAATAAACCCTACCTGTTATAGGTCCAAGAGTTCCCTTCGCAGTGATGCTCTTAAGGTCACCCTTGCTGGCTTAAAAGGAACAAGTAAAGCATTAAGTGCCCCGCCGAACATTTATAATGGCAAAGGGTTTCCCTCTCAGATATTCAGTCTCTTTTGCATCCAAAGCCAGAGTGATATTTATTCTTTAGCCCCTGCTCCACTCATTTATTCAGGTTTATTTATAAATAAAAGTATATGGCTCAATAAGTGAACCATTATTGGAAATGCCTTTTGGCAATAAGACGTGAATTTGCTGCTATGTTCCTTCTGACACAGGAGTAAAGATTTAATGGTAGCACTCCACCTCTCTTACAGTATGATTTCTGTCACTAAAGTAATGGCAAGTGGAGTCAGAGACAGGTGGTGGTATCTATAAACTCTGCTAATGGCCCCATCAACATATGTTTAATGTATTTTAAACTATACTTCACATCCTACTGTTACCAGTACATTTCCTCTGGCACCTCTTCTCAACAAAGAAATTTGGAGAGGAAAGGAAACATTAATAAATCCAAAGTGTTTAATTTGAAAGTAGATATAAAGCTTAACACTCTCATAAGAAGGCTTATTTGACAAGAGATCAGCTCATTACAGACCTCAATAATTTTGTTGCTAGCATTAGTGAAAGGCTTTGACAAAGCAAAGGCTTTTTAGATATAGTTATGGCCTTTCTGCTGTGTTTGGTGTTTGATCATGTCATGCAATAGCATCACCTTCTAATGGATTAGAAAAGTCGACCAGTCATGAGACAACCCTGGGTAAATGTTTGTTGGAAGGCAAAAAGGTCAGTCTACAACAACAGGATTCCTCCTGCTTAGTTTTTAAAAATGCATCTTCCTCTATATACTGCACAGATAGATTTCAGGCTTCAGATCCCCTGCTTTTTGAGAGGGCTTGAGGAAGCCTGCACTGCCATTTCACCTCCAGACTTTCAGAGGGCGAGCTTTGGGTGGTAACAACTTGCCTTTCTCCTCCTCCTCCTCCTCCTCCTCCTCCCTGTGCCCAAGATGCTGCCAGAGCATCAGGGCCATAATCCCCGGTAGCATCGCCAAGTGCTGTGAGAGCACCGACAGCAGCGATGACAGCACTGATCATCCTTGTGCCAGCACTTTGCTGACGAATTTGGAGTGAAACCAGCTGTCTTCAGAGTGCAGAGATCCCATAAAGAATGGAAACCTGCAGGAGTAGTCTCCTGTGAGTGTCTGAAGTTAAGGCTCCATTCACTAGGACTGAATTCTGCCTGATCTGCTCATGAAATTCCTACTGAAACCAACATTTAATGTGGCATAGTAAGGAAGAATTTGAGTGCTGTGGCTTCTGCCCATGGAGGTCATCCTCAGTGTGCATTGTGTCAAACAGCTACTGTTGGACAGCTTGGTTTAGTAGCACTGTTTTAATCCATCACCAGGCACACTTTCTCCCAAAGGGTTGTGTTTCTTGAAACACATCATAACTGTGATGTTGGCATGCTTTTCCTGGGACTTAGCTTGTCTAGCAATGATGACAGCCAAAATTCCCAGCCAAACTGCAGTATTCACAGCACTACCTAAGCTGAAATCACTCAAAATTACCTATTTACTTGGGCCCTCCTCAAGATACAAGGCCCCTTCCAAAAAGTGGATACTTGATGTGATGTTGGGCAAAGAAAGAGTGTCTGCTGTAAAGTGCTGGTGCAGGAGACATGGGGAGCTCTTAGTACCAAACTCCAGATGGACTTTTGGTATCCAAACTCCTATATATTTTTATCTATGGAGTCTACATAATGTATACCTGTAGGAAGACAGTCTCCATCCTTAGATCCTCTGGGGGTTCAGGAGGAGACAGAGCAGATGCTTTCACTTCACAGCTTTTCCCTCAAAGAAGCTGTTCAGGCAAGGGATGCCCAGGTTTACTTTATGTTCTGGCAGAGAAGAGTCCTGCTCTCAGAACTGGGCACTGAACATCAGTCCCTGTGGTTCTGGGTGAGGGTAGTCACTAAAGAGCTACTGGGTAAAAAACAGAATTATCCTGAGAGCAGACATGGCAATTGTGTCCAACATGCACTATGGGGAGAGGCTGAGATTGGATACAAACTCATGAGTTCTGCCCCAAGCCAAGATTTTTTTAAATCTTTAAATAAGCCTGTGGCCATGCCTTATTTATTTGGATTGATTTCCTAGTTACAAGTACCTGCTTAGGGTAAAAAAAGCAGGCAAGCCTGAGAATTAAAGAAATTACTAGACATTTGCAAGTCCTCTACAATATGCTTTAAAGGGCTATTTGCTATTATAGGTAGTAAAAAAAAAAGTTATCATATTCTAGGAAAAAATACAAGTATTTTCTATTCACATATCAAAATAATTCAAATTGTTTTTGTGTTGTCAGTGTTATGCCAGTCATGCTGTGGTTTCCTCCAGAACATTAGTTTATGGGGTTCTTTTCTGTTATTAAAGAGGATTGTTTCCACTCTAATGAAATGAAGCACTTCAACATGCACTTAGTCTTAATCGAAAGTCAATGAATCTACTCATATATGTAAAGTTAACTTACTAAAAGCTGGACTGGAATATACAGCAACCTGAAGGATCAGGGCCTAGGAATGTTTCCTCTTTCCTCTTAATCATTAAAGAGGATTTTCTCTTGGATACAGCAGTGTCCCTTCCCCTCATTTTAGCCAGTGCAGTTCTCTGCCCCAAATGCTGTTACTTATGAAGAACCCCAGAGAAACAAATCAGCTACTAGAAACTCTTATTTGACTTTTCAATTATGACTCAGACACTCAAAGTTATTCTGCATCTCTCAAACCCTGCAATAAAAATTATAAAGGTGAAACACAGTTATGAGATCTCCTCCATGTTGTAGTGTCACTTTTGGAGCCCATTTTCCCCCTTGCTTTACTTTTTGATGTTGCTCACGGGTCAATGGTAAGAAAAAGTGTTGAAGATGATCTCCCATTTTTCTGTTTTGGCTTTTACATTCCTGGGTCCAAATCTCTTGTCACCAGCTTGCCCAGTGCCTGATTTACCCACCCAGGCAGGAGAGTGAGCAGTGCCTCACAGTGCTTCATGTGCAGCAGAGATGGTGGACATCTCCTGCTGTGTCATGATGGAGGCAGATGAGACTGGATTTTAGCATATTGCTAATAAAGTAGAGCCAGACTTGCTCTTCCAGCTCCATGTTTGACCATGTGTTTATAAGGGACACAGCCCAACAGAGGGAGGGTTTGTCGCTGTTAAAGAATATGCAGCATAAGTACACACTTGGCTAAGACCTCTCAGCTGCAAGAGCACAGCTTAGTGGGATTTCCCTACAACTTGCTCTGTAGAGCTGCTGCTTTCCCTGCATGTGAAAGATCAAGTCTGGGCTATTTGGGATCATCCCCACCTTTTTCTTTCCCCATGATTTTCTATGTTCTTTTTTTTCTATAAAATCCAGCGTATGAAATAAAGCATCACTTATTTCACTGAATTTTATTTTCATTTTATATATAAATACCTCAACCTGCTCATCTTTTTTACCTCTGTAGTCATTCCTGACAAGGTGCTAATAACTCCCTCAGGTACCCTTGAAATACTGGACTTTACATACAACCCTGCTGAGCCTGTGCGTGCAGTATAGTATTGCAGTTTATTTCCTTCGGGTTGTTTGTGGCTCTCTCAGAGCTGCCCATTGATACTGAGGCAGAGATGGTTAACAAATACAGGCTGGGAAAATCAGTTGATCTTCCGTTTGCTGAAGGCCTGATGGAGAGCTGTACTGCAGTAGCTAATGCAAAGTTCTGGTTAAATATTGTCCTACCGTTTGCGCTATACCGTCTGTTGTTTTTACACTAGGGGCTTAGCAGAGGTTGGAGGCAGTATTGACTTTGTAATTAAACTATTTTAACTTCAGGATTTTGTAATCACCGCACTTAAACCATCTGTTATGGTACATGGGCAATTTCCCCACCCCCCTAGTCCACCCCTCCTCTCTGGGAACAAAACGCCGTCATGTTTTTAATTGCAAAGCCCCCCTTAGGATGGGGATAGAAAGAGAAAATGAGGATTATTTCCTTTTTCTAAGGCAATGTGCAAAAGTGCGTGGAACTTGCACTCCTTGGGAGAGGAGATGCACATAGGACTTGCACTCCTGGCTCCTCCTGTCCCAGGAGCAAAGTAGAGGGCTTCAGCGTGGGCACCTCCCTTTTCTGACTGACTACTAAGCCCTCACCAGGAACTTCCACTGGGAGAAGTAAGAAAAATGGATGGAGCTCCAGGTCTACCAGGGCAGAGCCTGGCAAGAGAGGTTGCTCCTGTGGAGAACCACTGAGCTCTTTTGCTTAGGGAAAAAAAAAAGAAGATGGGCTAAGGCAGAAGTGAGAGAAGCAGCTTTAGTGAAGCCATTTTTGTCTGTTGACCTACCTGTGTATGTCCCCTGCAAGGTGTCCCACTCCAACACCTTGTAGCTGAAGTTCTCAATGCTGCTCAAACACTAGCACATATCCATGCCTGGATAATCTTGAACAAATCTCTCAGGATTTGTCTACGCCTGCAAGTTGCACTAAATCAGTATAGAGCAACTCATAACAAATTGTTCCAGGGGTAAAAAGATCTGGCAATTCACATCAAAATGAGCATCAGCACTCGGCAACCCCAAATTCTGGGCCTTCACCAATGTAACTAAGTCAACACAAAGAAGATTATCTTAGTTGAAACAGTTATGACACAAATATGTATGAATCTATAATACTGACAGGTATTAAAACCTGGGCTATCTTTCTCTGCCTTGGTAAAACAATTTCTTTTCTCACAGCTGTGTGGGATTCTTTTGTTTTATTTTGTTCCCGTGAGTTGTTTTGGTTTGCAGTTTCAGTAGACCAAAATGCTTGCTGAATGTGTGTTGAGATGAAGTAGGGGTTTTGCTGGATTCCTGCTTCCTTCTTTGCTGCTCTGAATTTAAATCAGTAGGTCAGGCATTTTTGTGCACCCCTTGGGTAAATAAGTCTTTTAGTTTTGATTCATCTTGCCTCAGTTTTGTGTATTCACCTGCATTCTATTACTGGCAGTCAGATTGGCAGAGCTCCTTTGACAAACACATGAGAGAGACAAATGCACTCTCACATCTTGTAACATAGACCTGAGTTATTGAAAAAAGGAGAAAGAGAGAATTGGCAGGGAATCTTCCTGGTTGTATTCATCAAAATTCTTTTTTTTTTTCTCATGTTCTAGTTTGCCAAAGAAGAATTTTCTTTCAGGGCAGAGTAAACTGCTAAATCAGGCAGCAAATGTTCAATATACCTAAATCTCAGATCCAAATGTTCTCCCACATATCATGTCCGTCACACAGGTTGTGTAGACCTGTGCTTTGATCTCAGTCTGATTTTGTTTGGCATTACAGCTTTTGAAGCTCTTCTTGAGGGACAGTAAATAAAACAGAGCTTGAGAGGGGCAGATTTTTGCTGTTTGAGTAGTGTCAGCACTCCATGACTCCTGAAGCTGATGAGGGCTGGCCACCCTTTGGTGTGTCTCAAACTGCCTGCCCCAGTGACTCACTTCATGAACCTCTCACAGGGAAATTACAAATCTTCAGAATTCCTGAAGGCTGACAGAAAACTGGCCAATGCAGTGTGATTGTAGGTTGCTGAAAAATTCCATTTAATTCAATCCCATCTGACAACAATAACTATTGTTATCAGTTACACTGGGTTTCACTAATTTCAATCCCACTCTAGCTCTTTATTTCTTTTCCTAAACCAGGACCATTGTACCATGCTGTAGTTGTGGAAAAGTGTAGCATTTGACCCAGTGCTGCTGTAGGCCAGTGACGTGAAGTGAGAGCCGTGCCCACACCCACCCACCCCCACTCTGTGAGTTTTCTTTTTATCTCCGTGGCTCTCCAGCATGCACTTTCCTGGTAAAGCCATTTCATTAATGCCAGCCAGCAGGAACTGCTGAGTGTGCAACACTTCAGAAGAACTGTTTGCTTACTTGAGAAACTAAATGCAGATGTGGAAGCCTTGCCTTACCTTTAGAATTGTCAATAAGATGAAAGAACAAAGGATAGCATTTTCAAATGTGGGACCAGCAGTCTCAGGGGGGCTTTACATGTTTCCATGTGTTGTTCTGCTCAGCACTGCAAGGGTGAAGATCAGTTTCTTTAAAGACAGATAAGTTTTGCTACAGAAGCAAGATATCTATAAATTAGATAGTTTTACAAGATATTTTATATTACTTACAGGATTAAGGGCTGGATTCCTCATATGTATCAACAGCTCTCTGCATCCATCAGTGTTAGCAAAGCTGAACTCCAAATGCCACTCAAAAATGCCCAGGCACTTGTTAGCTTAGCTCTCTGCTCACCTCTCAGCTTAGCCACAAGGACATACAGCACATAGCCAGGTGTTGACTATACACATCTGTTCCACTGCACACTCTCTGGACATCATCTGGTTTTATCTTAGAGTCAGTGTGATGTCCAGTTCAATCTGGTCTGCCGTGTGGCCAGCATTTCTTGGAGGTCAGAGTTAGCTCTTATGATTTGCATTGTTGCAGGGCTGCAGCCAGCCTGGGCTGGGGCTCACAGAGTAGTCCAAGCAGGTGGACAAACATCTTACCCTGACATTGCAGACTCCAATGAGACTTCCCAGGGTCATAGAAAGCCAGCCATGAAGGGGCTTAAAGCTTGTCATGTACTAACTGCATGACTATTACATGACCTCTTGCCAACCAGACATCTCAGTCTGAGATGATCTCTCTCTGGTTTGCAACAGCTGAGGCATCTAGGATTCCCACATCTAGGATACATGGAGAGGCTCATGGAAATCATGTGAGCCACAATTCTAAGAATCTCTAAGAGCAGCAAGGGCTAAGGAAAGGGATTTGCTGAGCTAATGCGTTTCTTAGGGACAGCCACCTGCCAAACTCTATCTTGTCTGGAGAGGGATGAGAAAGGGACAAAGTTCCAGGTCTATATAGTCCAGTTTTGCTTGTGAATGAGTTGTCCAGGACTCAGGGGCATATCACTTCTTGACTACTGACAGAAGTCATGTGAACCTCATTCCCAGCTCTTTGGACAGAGCAGGAGATTTGGGAGGCTCCTCTTGGAAGACTGTGAAGGGATGGAGATCACATTGATGATCTAGAGTAGATGTGGACCCTGCAGTGGACAAAATATTGATTTTATTTCATTATTTTTTTGCACAGGAAATTGCTTGGCTACAGGCTGAAGCCTGAGTATACTCTATAGGGTTGACTGTCAGAAGACCACTCTGCAAACAGAGTAACAAACCAAGCTGACTATATAGATATGTTTTTAGTTTCTTCTGATAGCACCATTCTACTACATGTAAATTTTGGAGCAGGATCAGAGATCTGACTTTCCTCCAAATGAGCAAACACCATGATCAGCTGGAATAGCTGAATATCAAATTTAGTCTATGGCTTAGTTAGTATTTATTTATTTAAGTGAAGTGTTACCTCCCCACTACAATGGACTGAGTCCATTTCAGTTTAATCCTCAATGTTTCACTCTTTAAAAAATTAATTTCCCTAGATTTTTCCACATACCTTTTATTCAGAGTGAAACTCACTTTTCAGTCCTAGAAGGAACTTAGTTGTGTAGGAAACTTTTGATATTCTTTTCTAAAATTCCTTAAACATTGCCCATCCTATCAATCATACAATGAGAAGTATTTTGGTAGTTTCAGAAGTGGAACTGAAAGAGAACTGTTACATCTAGGACACTGGAGGTGTTTCATCAGATCCTTCTCAGGAGCCGGAAGCTGGGTAACAGCTATCTTAAGCGTGCCTGAAGATGGGCCATGTGACCTCTAAAATGCAAGTGCTCAGAAAAACTGAAAGTTGGGGACTGTAAGAAACTCACAGCTGTTGTGGATTGGGTGTAGAGGAGCACAGATCCAGTAGGTCAGTCATTGGATGGCACACCTACATGGGAAAAAACATTTAGAGTCAAGGGAATGATGCTGTTAGAGGATTCGGTACATCTGGCATAGTGTTTGAAGGCTGATCATACTTTGAAGATGAAGCTTGGTAAAAACCATAGTAGAAAGAGAGGAAGGCCTGTTCCTGTATTACACACAGTTGCTATTTTTACTGTGATGGAGATTATTTCTAAAAAATAATTGTAGTTGAATTTAGAGAGATGTCTCTGTATTTTGATGCAAAATGGGTGACTAAAGTCTGAACAAAACTGAATTATATGGGAAAATTAAACTTGACAGAAATCAAAAAGGCATGTAGTACTCTAAATGTACAATTTCACTGTATGTCTCTTTTTACTGTAGCAACCAGGGCACAAGGGCAGTGTGAACATGTGGTCCTTTATTTGATCAGGGATAATAATCAACTAAGCCAAAAGGAAGGGAAGTAGGTTTTCCTAGTTCAGCTGCTAATATAATCTTTTACGTGTTCCCAGTTGTGTAACCATTGCTCCGTGCAGCATTGTAACATGCAACCATTGTTAAACGGGAGAAAACTGTGCAAATAGCAAAGAATCCAAATGTAGAGAAATGGTATTTGATGTCACTCTCATTATGCAGTGGGCACAATATTTCAGATTGCAGCCCTACTTTTTTCCTGTTTTGCCTGTTTATGCCTTGTTTGGCATAAGGCCTCAGCCCCTTTTAAAAAGGCATTCTGCTGAGACTTACAGTTGCTGCAAATGTCTGGTGACCATGGAAGAAGCATAGTTTGTGGTAGGATCTCCTGCTTTCCTCATCTTTCACCATCCCTGTGGTGTTGGTTACTTGAGGTCTAACTGTTAATGATGTTGCAGCATCTCTCTTGAGGCTACAGGTCCTACAGTCCTTCCACTAAAGATATCATTCTCATCTGAGGCTGTGAAAGATGCATCTCCTTTCCATCAAAGAAGTTTCAGCTAACTACTTAGACATGCATTGATCCTGTATTACACAATTACTGACCTAGTCCTAACCTTTTACTTCAACTCTTATCTGAAGATAGTGATTCTTATTAATTTCAATAATAAGCATAAATCCTTGAAGGTCTTAAACCCAGAACTAATTCAGGTTCATTGCTTCATGTTGGCCTGAACCCCAACCACAACTTCAGATTTCACAATGCCAGCCTCAGAAGTATGACCAATAATATGATCTCCATCACCTAAAACTCCAAATTGTTGTTCCAAAAACAACTCGCTTGTTTCTTCTAGACCTGGCTTTATCCTAAATGGCTCATCATCTTTTGTTTCCAAATGTAAATTTCAAACCAGTTCTAAGTCTAGTCTTAAGGCTAGACCTTGAAGGAATCATAACTAGATCATCTGGTCTGACGGCAAGCTTTGTGTAAACTCAACAGCTTCACAGCTGCAGAAACAGCCCGCTTTTACCTGTTCCTGCCCAAGTAAATAATAATTATAGTTCTGAGTACAATAGTAATCTATATTGTTCTGTCTACATTCTGTTTTTTCTAGAACTAAGAATAGTGTGTGGGTCCCTCTAAGTAGCAGCATTAAGTCATGCTTGATGGCCACTTCTAAATCCAACATTATCTTGTGGCTTCAGCTTCATGTTGACTCAACCTCTGAAGTTAACCCTCATGTAAAAGATAACTCAGATTTAAGCTCCATCCTAAGTACATCGCTAGGAAGAGAGCATCAATTGTTCATGAATTAACTATATTGAGTTAAACACACCATGCAAACCTTTATGGCAAGAGTCAAAAGCCAAGCTCAGGTATTGTGCAGGCTGATCCAACATGGTAGCCTGAATCCAACCCAATCCAATAGCTATTCCCAAATCCTACAAACAGATTTCATCATAAAAACTAGACCTATGACCTGTTGCAAACAGGAAATTTAGCATAGCTTTACCAGCCCTTATTTGCAACAGTTCCTAGGCCCACACCAACCAGCCCATCCTTGCCCAGACTACATCCCTTGGCTAATATCAAATTTACTCCAAACTTTAAAGTTAGGTTAGTGATTCCAATTAAACCGTAGCCCAAAACAATTAATACAAAATCTGTTACTTACAACCTGGAGTGTATCAAACCTAAAACTAATTCTAATCCAGCCTCAGTTTTCAAAACCAGGTTAGACCTCCTGAATTATGCTGATCTAATCACTAGCAGGCAGCCTCAACCCTTTTAAGTTTAGCTTGATGGCCAATTTTACTTTTAGCACAGTAACGTTTGTTGCTGTGGGATGCCCAGTCTGTAGCAGTACACCTCTGTCCAGAGGTATGGCATTAATGGCCTCCATTGTGTCTTTAGTGTCAAATACCTGCTTTTCTAAGACTGAGAACATCTCTACAGGTTTTCTCCAAGTGCTCTAAAGTGGGGCTTTTTTTGTTCCACTGTTTCTTGCCCCATAAGCCTAAAGTCCTCTCAGTCCTGGCCCCATACTGAGGGGAAGAGTACTGTGCTGCATCATATAAGACATCAGTTCCTATTCCAGTATATCTGTGACCTTCTAATAGTCGGCACCAGGTATGAGATTCTGCTAAATGGCTCTGCATTGCAGACTTCCTTCCTCTCTGTGACCACCAACCACTTACATGAAGATGGAGACAGGTGGCAGGATACTGATCTGACCACTGAGATGCATTTGGCATGTGGGATGACAGAACAATACACAGGTTTATGTTTTACAAGTTATTTCACTGTGTTTTCACTACGTATTTAAAGGTAAAGGCCAACTTTCTCACTAATTTTGAGTTTGGAGCAATATTCCCATGGTCCTAATTACCTTCAGGGTCAAAGAACTGCACCTCTCTTCCAGCACAAATTCTGCACAGCTAGGCATGGGCTCATGGTGCACAAGACAAATGGTTCTTCTCCAATGGTGCTTCATCTTGGTTGATATAATTTGTATTAGAATCAATTTTACTTTAGAAGTGGAAGCAAATTTGACCTGCTCACCCACCTCTTTTGCCTTTCCTAGCACTAGTTCAAAGTGATTGATACTGCCAAATAGATCAAAAGGATTTAATTTTTCATCTTTCTTTCTCAGAAAAAAAAAAAAGCTTTTTTTTTCCTTTAGGCAATATTCATTTGACACTGATTGTGCTCAATATGTGCAATTTTTAACACAGATTTTCCGGCATGCATATATTAAAACCAAAGTATTAATGCATCCACAAAAATGTAGCTGAACTAAGTAATACAAAACCACCAAATAGCTACTCCATTAATTCTTCATATAATTTACTGTAATGCTGGTACACTACAAAAGGTAAAAATCTTCCCATGGGCTATTCACAAAAGCTATGAGTTATTTCATTTCATACAGACAAAACCTACTGAATTCATCAAACCATATATTTGATTGAATTAATAGGTCCTAAAATGGAAATTTCTCATTTGGTTTTGCTAGTTACAATTATGACGAGTTTGTTTTGTTCTGCAGGACTATGAGAAACTTCTCTCAACTGGCTATTTGAATATTAGAATATTTTTATTGTCTTTCGCTATTGACAAGGAACTGCAATTTACAACAGTGTGATACTTAGTGCTACTTTGTGTTCTGCAGCCTTCTGGAGAATCTACACATTTAATGACATATGATTGTATCTTATCTCAGATAATGCGCAGATACAGTAATTTATGGGGAGAAAAAAACCCACAAAAAAACCCCAACAAACCCCAGTGCAAAGTGGTTCACATGAAAACAAGAAAACTACTGGAAATGGTGCATATAAATCCTATATCCCATATGAGAAATTACGTACACAAGGAGTTATTTTTATGTAGAGCCTAATGGACTAAGACCCTGTCTGCTAGTGATTGCCTACTTTCTCTAAATTCAACATATTGCCCTCACATACATTCAACAGCCTGGAAGTTTTGACCATAATTAATTATTTGTGCCATGCCATTTGTCAGCAGAGGGAGCCAAGGATTTCAGGATAGTGACATATCCCTTGCTCTGGTGGCATATCCCTTATCTTCATACTCCCCTTCCCCAACCTTGAAACAGGAGGTATCTCCTCTCCTGTCACTGACTACAGAGGTGACCAGCATACATAGGAAGGGAACATGACTTTTATAGGACTAATTTTAGGACAAAATTTATCCTGTTCTGAACAGTCATGAAGAAAGAATTATTTTGCAGTACTTACTTCATTTGCTACAAAGCTTTGTCCAATAAATATTTGTTTGAACAATCTGTGTTACCACTACACATCCTTGTGAATTTTTATAGAAACCAAAGCTTTCTTGCACCATTTTGCTCACAGCGTAAGTCCTCATCCTGAATTAGGAAGCAACTAGGCTGAAGTCTTCTTAACATCTCAATTACTGAATTATGGTGTCTTGTTCCTACATGAAGGGTTTCATATGCAGAATTATTCATGACCTAGTCCAGTCAATGCCTTTGATTACTTCTCTGCAAGTCAGACTTCTCATGATAGAGAGATACTAAAGGAAGCTATGCAAAATTAGAAAGAAAGCTTCATCACGGTATCACCCATTTTCTTCTACCAAAAATGCACTTTTCTTCAATTTCACAATATTCAGCATATATTCAATGGACTAAATGGGAATATGAAAATCAAATATCCTTAAAAGTCTGGATTTAAGTCCCAACTTGAATCTGATGTTGGAACAATCTGACTATCAAATAACACCTGCCATTTCATGAAGAAGTTTGTTTCACAAGTGTGTTCTCTTCTCTGTCCTCTGTCATACCATTAGTGAATATTCTTGGCTTCTCCAGAAACATAAATAAATGTGTGTTTGTGCACAGATTATCACGGCACTTGTAAAACACTTTTTAAAATTAAAATAGCTATCTGAAGGGTTGCAATATTTTAAAATATTTTTTAATACTTTCGGTCTCAGTTTACACAGTTGCCCTAAACCAACGAAAACTGATGAACATATTTTTGTGGATTTCCATCAGAAGAAACTTTGGGCTCATACCACAGGTAATTCTGAAATCCCATGATATTTAGTGGCATAGTTTCATTTCCTTCAGTTATCCAGCTACAGTAGCAGGCTACTGCAGTTAGTTAGCTTATGATATTTGCATGTTTTATTGGTTTTATTTTAAGAGGAAAAGAAATGAAATCTCCATAATATGTTTTATTTATTCCTGAGGACTTTCACTTATACAAGTAGGCACTAAACATTTGAAATTGACTTTCCAGAGCACAACAGTAAAAAACTTAAGAATTTGACTTAGTTTCATTTAAAACAGTAAAAATTGACCCTGTAAACATTTCCATAGGAGGTAGGATACATACATTTGACAATCTGTCAAATATGAGAAAGTAAACAGTTACTCTGTAGTCCTAATAAATAATGAGCAACACAGGCATTAAATAAAAATTTTTATATATAAAAAAAAAGATATAAGTGAAAGACTAAAATAGCATTTTTAATAAATTAGGAATAGATGCAATAATTTCTTTACAACTTATTCTGGCGTGCAAGAATCACTGGCTCTTTCTGCTTACCCTGAATTTCTGACTGAAAAGCTGTAATGGTGAGAACAATCCTGAGAGATTCACAAGCTGGACCCAATCTAAATATGGCTATTCTTTTGTGTGTGGAGGGCTGATAACATCTCTAAAATGGCCCCTTTAACACGTCTATGTAATAATTTTATCTTCCACCAACTTGAAGGCGATTGTCATCATAGTCTTAATGTCTGGGGTTGGAAAGTAAGCTTAGGGCACAGACATGTCTCTCCCAGTTAGGTTCCTCCAGCAGCTGCTCCCATGAAGACAGTGTTGATTGGTGGTAAAGATGACACCATATCTCTGCTTGGTGGGGCATGGACATCCAGATTTTCCTGAGAAGGGAACTGACCAGATGTTCCATACATACACTGTGAAGAAGATGTGGTTTGCAAGTTTGAAGCTGTGGGGAAAAAAGGTTACTATCATTGCAAGTTTCCAATTTATTCAATTTAACAGAAATCACAATCCAATTTCATTTGATGAAACTCCTATCTACCAGGCACATCATCTGAAGGACAGAAATGTCTAATCTTCTGTGCAAGATTAACAGGTAAGCAGTAGGAAGATGTAATCTTATGGAAAAATAAATGGTGCCCTAGTTTATATCTTCCATGCAACCCATTTTGGAATGTGAGACCAAACTCAGTTGCCATTTGTTTAAGGCATATACCAAAATAAACCCTTTGGTGTTGAGTATTTGTGTCTAAAATTCACTGTCAGTGGGAGCTTTGCTAATACACACAGTTGTTGAAGCATAGGATGAGGGACCACACCACAGGAAGTATATACTGAGACATCCCTGCCCCAGGGTTCGTTTGCTCTGTTTGACAGTGAGGATCTCTAAGAGACCCTAATAAAGCCCAGCCTTATATTAGTTTACTTAATAGTTAGAAAGTGCTTCCTAATACATATTTTTGTTCAACTCAGGCCAATCATTCCAGTCCTCATGAACAACGGATCACAGACCTCCTTGTGGAAGCCGATTTCTTAAACTCAGTTTTAAGGAAAACACATTTTATGATACATCCTAAGTACTGAGCTGTCCTGGGGTGATGTTATAAGGGTTTTTTTTTTTATTCCTTAACCATCTGCTTAATGCCCAAGGACGCTGTGTTTTTAAGATGGACCCAGGGGTTGGAGCCACGGGACCTGGGTGCGGGTTGGTTGAACGGCTGGGGCCCAAAGGCTTGGGGCTCCAAGGGTCTCGGCAGGGCTCAGGAGGGAGTGTGCCAGGAGCGCTGTGCTGCTCTTTGGGTTTTTTTGTTCCAGCTAGATGCAAAAAAGTTGTGTTGGTTTTCTTTGGTTCTTTTCTCCTCCCTCCCTCTCTCTTGCCTCACTGCCTTCCTTCCCTTTCCCTCTGGTTCGGGGAGCCTGCAGGGTGGTCCTGGCTGGTCCAAGCCTCTATGCCTGTTCCCTCTCTGGGCATCTGTTGTATTTTGAGTTTTGTTTTTCCTGTTCTACCCTGTTTTGTTTTGTGTTAGTAAACAGTCGGTTTTTTCTTCCCACTTTCACTTGCTGTTACCAATTTGTCTCATTGGCAGAGGAAAAGGGGAGGCCCTTTTTCCTTTGGAGGAGGTGCTCATTCCAGAGTACTTCCGCCTAAAATTTTGTCCCCAAAACCAAGACATGAGCTATTTCATCTCTATGTTGCATTTCATATATTGTATATGTGAGCTACAGTTTAATACTCAGCACTTGTTAGGATGCTAAAAAGTTCATAGCTGCTCCTCAGTTGTTGGCTATACTTACGCATAGGAGTCCGGCAGACAATTGAAGGGGAGGACTCTGTGTAGTATGAGCCTGTTTGTTTTCTTCCACTGTCATCCAAGATATTCAGTGGATCATGCATATCACTGTATGATGGCAGGGACCGAATGCTGCTGACACTGCTGATTACAGAAACATGTTGGTCCACCATTGTTCCAAGTCGGTGAGATTCTGAATAATTTATGCTGTTTCCATAATATCCTAATTGAAGATTGAAAAAAAAAGATGAATGAAACTCCTGGGCAGTGCACGAGCCTGTGATAAACTTCAGAAAAAAGTACTTGTTACCAGCTGAAGCCCTTGAGAATAAGAGTATTTATGTACACATACAGCCTAGGAACATAAGCAACATATGCAATAACTGACCCAAAAGAGAGGTGGTAACAAGGAATCCAAAAGATTGTAAGGGTTCAGTCACGCCTTCAGAGCAGAAAATTGCTCTTTCCTTCTAAGTTCAGAATCAAACATAGCCTGCAATCAGTGGCCATAAGAGACACCATGAGGAGTCCTATCCATAGTTCAGTGCTTCCTTCTGAAGCTTACAACCAAGGAAAGCATACATGGAAAGAAATCTGCAGGATAGTAGTATGTACTCACTGCATAGATAAATCCATATAAAAGTAACATTTCCACTGTGTCTTTCCTCCAGAAGAGAGAGGTGTTTTGCTGACTATACCTCTGAAGCAGTAATTTTACATTTGAAGTATGAGAAATGAGAGGGCCAAAGTCTCAAACTTGGTAATGCACATTTTTTTACTTCTTTTCACCCTGTGACTGGAATGGTCCATTATGCTGATCCCAGAGGCAAGCTATCTTGTGTCTCCTCTATTTCATAGCAAAGGTTTTGGGGGCTTTTCAAGAGATTGTTAAGCTCATCCTGGTTTTGCCTCCTTTATGCAAGACAGGGTGATGATACCAAAGGAAGATTACCATAGGGCAGCAGATGCATTTGAGGTCAACTGAGGATTCGCCAGAGGAAAACAAATCCTTGAGTAGCTTATTAAACTGCTTTACAATCTCTGTGTGTTATCAGAGAAGTGGAAAACAAGAACATATAAATAAAAGCTGAAATACATCTTCCAGAGGAAAAAAAAAACCACAGAGAAAAAGAGTTTTACTTCAGCAATGAAAGAGAAACAAAAGGAAAAAGGAAGTATGTATTAGTACCGTTGGAAGAATTAGCAGGATAAGCTGCTCCTGGACATGTAGATACTGAGTTGTTCACGAAATTGAAACTCCCGGTATTCAGAAACTGCATATTGTGTGTGTCCTGAGACATGCTAGAGGGACCATAGCTGGAAGGGGATCTGGCATTGTAGGGAGACACGGCACAACTGTTGCTGAAGTAGTCTCTGGAGAACTGCTGTTCACTCAAGGCATTGAATCGGCTGGGCTCTGCTCTGTGGTCATAAACTCCTGAAGTGGAATGGGCCTGTGTTCTGAACATAGCCTGGTAATTGGAATTGTTTCCATAGTAATTCTGATTAGTCTGTGACAAAGTCTGATAAAGGGGTTCTGAGTAAGAAGAGCACTGTGAATGTGTCGATAACATGGGACCTACACTGGGAGGTCTCACAGCCATTGGCCCCTGGTTGATAACACTTCCTCGGCTGACCACAGCTGGTGAAATGGGTGGAGTCATGAGGTGACCAGTGCTTTGAGACAGCTCCATTTGATCTGGAATAAATAAACATTAGCCGTGATTAGTGTTCATACCTCAGTACTGCTGTTAAGACACAAAGGCTCTAGGGAAGTGGAGATTACCATGTGAAACCTTTACAAAAGATATGCACTCGCCCCCACCTATTTAATTCACAGCTTTTATTTCATGGCTTCAGGCTGTAAAGTTTCTCCTTTCATTCTCCAGCTTGGAGGTGCCACATTCAGTGGGAAATTTGCAGCAGTTACAACCCTCATGTGCTCCAGGTGTTACTGTTCCTTCTCTCCTCACAAGAAACTCACCAAGCCAAGAGTTATAAGATAGTTCTACCGTTTTTCCAAGAGGAACTATTACTGGCAAGGTAATTACAATTGCTGACTTCTGTAAATCACCACAGAAGGTGACCTCATGAAATGTTGCTTACTAGAGGTCTTCATAAATGCATGTGGTCATCGCTCCTCCTACAGCAACATGTTACCATGAATGGAAAGACTAACAGGCAAATTAGGGAAGGAGATGCTGGAAGAGTTGATACACACCTGTCAGCTGCATACTCTCCCTGTCTCCTGTGGTGAAGGGGTTCAGACCAGAAGGTGCACTGCTGGGCTGGCCAGCTGACAAGGACACGTAGGTTTGCTCTCCTAGGCACTCGTTTTTGACTGAAGTGTCACTGGGCAGAGGAGCTGCTTTGTTGCGATTTGCTAGGAAGCAAGAGCTTGGTGATGCAGTGAAGGTGGCTTTGCTTGCATCTGGAAGGGTAAATGAAAGCTCTTGTTGGCTGTTATGTATCCTCACTGCACATAATTCTCTTTGTATCATTTTCCCTAACCACAGATGTACATCACACAGTATCAGCTCCTTACTGAAGCCATCACAGTGAAGGTATGAATCAGATTTACTCCCTTGCATAAAATGTCAACAATGAAGTCAAGTAAAGTGCATTAAGAGTGAAGCAGAATCGACACTTCACCCTAAAGAATTAACAATGGCAACTTTAGAATGCTTGGACTCTCTTTTCATATTGGTATCTAGAGAAAAGCATTGGTTATACTCAAGAGTTCTGCTTTTTGCAGACAATTGATAAGTCAGTTTTGCTATTCTTCAATGGAAACCATGATTTTACTTTATAGTTTCAAGTTCTTTACCTAAATACACAAGGATAAGGCAACTGTCAAAAAGGCCAAGTTTTTCTCCTGGAGGCTGAATTAAACAAGTGTTGCATCTACTGTCAGACAAATTCTATGCAAGTTTCTTGCAGCAAATTGCAGATTTAGAGTAACAACAACCAAAAAGTTAAGGACTGATTGCTAGTGCTAATGCTAATAAAAAATAATTCTGCAAGTTTCTGAAGTTCCACCAGATTTTTAAGGATTAACCTGGACCAGAGCTTGATCCAAATCAATCTTCATTCTTTTGATAGAAAAGGACCTGGAACATATAACTTCAAACCGTCTAACTTTGAAGAAGCCTGGTAGATGGAAAATGTTAAGGATATTGTTTTCAAATAATTTTATTTCACTTCCACATAGTAATACTTCAGCCACATGCTACATAGGGCTCCAAACTTGCGTTCCAATGTTGAAGGGATATTTGCATTTTGGTAATATTTAATAAATTCCTAGTTCAAGTTGTAATTACTACTTAAGCTTTGGAGAAAAATGGGATTAGGAATTAAGTAGCCCCGTCTGCTACTTACACCTCTTTTCACACTTCAGTTCATGGCCCTTCAGATGTACCTACAAGCCTTTGTTGCATCCAAGATAATTTCAGTGATCCTTAGTACTGACATTCCAACAGAACTGTTATGAACTGTGGTAAGTATGTGGGAATGAACTGCTGAGTGAATGGTCACAAACTTTTCAGGTGAATTTGATAATATTGTACATAACTACACTTTCAGGAGAACACAGTAAACTTGCTTCTGCTTAAACAAATAAATCAATTTCTAAACATACTGGAGTACATGCAAAAGAACCAAGCTCTAGTTACCTAAATTCTTCATGTATTTGTCCAGTAGATTCTGGAGTTCTTGTTCTTTGTCATTGTTGAACTGTGTCTCCATGGCAAGCAGGATGTACTCATCTAGTAACATGCGGATCAAATGAAAAGAACCTTTTGGAGAAGGAAGAGAGAGAGTAGCTGAGTTATCTTTGTGACCATCTCTCACCACTCCACAAGAAGCCAGTGAAACAAACAAATAATTGTGGACTTTAAATGACCTGGCAAGACCAACAAGAAATAGTGCCTAACTTCTAGCTCTAATCTCTCTTTGCACTGGCCCACCTAGCTCAATTGTTTACTGTCCTGTAGGCTATTTGACCACTAATTACATCAAAGAAAAATACTGATGAAAGTGAGACATGCTTTATACTTGAGGAGAGCACACAGTGGAACTAGATAAGGCTGAAGTCTGCTAGAATGCCTCTGCTCTATTTCTGTTTGCCTTGTGCTAAATAACCAGACAATAACTGGTGAAGTCTTTGACCTTATTTCAAGGATATATCACATTAAAAAATGTATGTGTCCCGACAGTCATTTCAATTATCCTCTGAATTTTACATAACAATGTAGCTATGGCTAAACATATGAAATTACACACTAGAGTTTGTTTCACTTGTTCTACCATCTTCTCTCTTATAAAAGGTTCTTTCTGAGTGTTCCCAAAAATGTAAACATTCCTAAAGATGGATGTGTGAACCTTAATTTTTAAAAGCCACAAACACTGTTAAATTGATTATCTGCTGATTCCAGAATTAAGTATGTGGCGACTGCCAAATTCCTTTTGCTTTTATTGAAACATGCCATGCACAAGAACTTATATACAACAGTAATTTTATACCAAACTGATCCACAGGTAAAACTAGTAATTTAAATCTTCTGTCTCTTATACTGAGGTAGTTACATATATATGGAGCTACATTTCCACTGTTGTATCAAAACAAAGTTTCTAGCACTTAAATGTAAAAGCAGTATCAAACCAGGAATTTAAATGAAGAATACCTTTTAAAAATAAACCTGTGACACAGGTCACCAGCAAAGTATTGCTAGCATTTACTGTGAAATGTTAGTTTGAAAAACACATTACACAGTATTTGTGGCTTTAATCGAATAATCTTTAAATTAGGATAGGTTCCTCAGCACAGGAAATGGTGGGAAGCTGCTAAGTGCTAACAAATATGTACAAAATATGAGTGTTTTCATAAAGCTCGGGTACCAAAACTTGATGCGTTGTTTAGAGTTAGGTTATGCATCACTCGAGCACCGAAAAAGCTCCATTTCAGAAGGAAGTCCTGAGCTCTCTTCTTTAAAGACCTCCCATTTTGCTTGCTTGCCTGAAAGAGAATAGTAAAATACTGTTAAGTATGCTCACTTGCTTTCTGCAAATAGAAGACCTGAGTATCCTTGAGAGTTCAAGGAGTCCTTGACTCAGGCTGATGTGGCAAAGTGAATCAAGCCGCCTGATTCAAGCTATCTTCCTGCTGTGTGACCTCACTTGGTAAAACAGAGCAGCCTTCACTCTTTCCAGTGCAAACATAGAATGGCTTTCTGTCAATGCTGGATGAAGCAAACTGCTCACTGCTTGGGCCCTGATGTACCCTGAATGTACATAAATTACCTCCTATTCTAGTACTAAAGGTGCCAAGTTGTTCTATACAGGGACAGAAGGAAGGGCAGCGGGATGGACAGACAGATGGACAGACAGGCGAAAGAGGAAGGAAGGAAGGAAGGAATTCGGAAGGAAGGAATTCGGAAGGAATTCGGAAGGAAGGAATTCGGAAGGAAGGAAGGAATTCGGAAGGAAGGAAGGAAGGAATTCGGAAGGAAGGAATTCGGAAGGAAGGAATTCGGAAGGAAGGAATTCGGAAGGAAGGAAGGAAGGAAGGAATTCGGAAGGAAGGAATTCGGAAGGAAGGAATTCGGAAGGAAGGAAGGAATTCGGAAGGAATTCGGAAGGAATTCGGAAGGAATTCGGAAGGAATTCGGAAGGAATTCGGAAGGAAGGAAGGAAGGAAGGAAGGAAGGAAGGAAGGAAGGAAGGAAGGAAGGAAGGAAGGAAGGAAGAAAGAAAGAAAGAAAGAAAGAAAGAAAGAAAGAAAGAAAGAAAGAAAGAAAGAAAGAAAGAAAGAAAGAAAGAAAGAAAGAAAGAAAGAAAGAAAAGAAAGAAAGAGAGAAAGCTCCCACCCCCTGACACTATGTTATTCCACAAAAACATGGAGTAGAAATTAGTCTTTGTACTTTAATTTAATCTGTATAATACTGGTCTGAATTTCTCTTACAGAATGATATGTTACAATCGTGATGATCAAAGTGATGCTTTTTATACTGTTCATTTCATACAGTCACTTTGCTCTGGAGTGATTTGTTCATGTGGTAACATATGCCTTGTTACTTTCTCAAACAGTAAGCAGAAAGAAGCTGTTGTGTTGAGTTTAGCTGTGTGCTAAAGTAGCCACACTTTAGCATGAACAGAAGGCAGACAGCAGTGGAAGGATTACATGTTCTGTAAATTATTAGCTTCTGCTCTAGTCAACCTAATTTCATATCAGAACTTGTTGGTACTCTTCCCTTAACTACAGGAAAACAATGCCAGGAACCATACCTGTTAGCTTTAAAAATACAGTATCACATAGTAGATGATGAATGGAAAATTGCTTCATCTTTCCTGCCTGACTTATTTATGAGGAATTGTCTTCTGAAATTGTGGAATAAATGGAATTAAATTTAGACCATAATCGTTCCAGCCTAAAATAAGTTGAGATTGCTCAGCTTCAATGTTTTTTTTTTTTTTGCCTAGGGAGTTTTCTGTGTACGTGAGGACTTGCTTTTGCTCTGCTGCCCTGAGTCATCCAAAGCTCTTCACTGTGCTGCTCACATATGTCAGCAATTTTTAGGAAACTCAGAGTACTTTAAAAAGAAAGAAATTTTCACTGTCTCCATTGAAATTTGGGGAAACAGGCAAGTAAAGGAAAAAGGGCATGCCTCTGGTTTTCCTGTAAGTGGCAGTCTCTCTTCTGCCAGCCAGTTGATGCTAACTGTACTGTCTCATCCTTTTGTATCCATTCATATCAAGATCCTACCTAAAATGATAAGATATTGCATTTTCAGATAGAAAAAGCCTGATGAGAAGACCAGTGTTCAGCTATTAGCCAACAATATGTAACATCTTATTCTGATAGTTTACAGTAATTAGAGTCACAAATTGGGTACATATTTCTTACTTAGCTGTAAGCCAAAAATCCTTTCTTTTGTTCTGAGCTGTAGTTTATTAACCCCTATAAAACTACTTGTAAATTGGAGGCAGGCAGGAGAATCCCATCAAAACCATCAATTACTGCGTTAAGCACCTTACAAAGCTACAAAACTGTACCTTCCATCCTGGAAGGTAAAAATCCTTCAGGAGGCTAGCTTCTTTTGAATCCACCCGCTGCAGTAACTTATACCACATACAGTACCCCCTAAATGCCATGGAAAAGAGAATTGCTTCCCTTTTGCTTACCTTACTCAGAGCAATTCCCCTGTGATTCTTTAGTGTTTTAGTTACAATGCTTCTTAGATTGTCACACACATGAGATTGCTCAGCATGATTAATTAGAACTAATATCACTGGAATCTTTGACACCAAATGACAAACTTCTGTGTTACAGTAAGGAGACAGGAACAGAGATAAAAATTCCTTGTGGAAAATCAGTGAGACTGCATAAGGATTTATGTAAGGAGTAAGGGGAGTAGGATTTGGTCTGGAGTCAGGCAGGACATTTGAAAGGTACCTTGATAACCCTTTGCTCAACCACAGTATCCAACCATTCAATAAATGATTCCACAGTGGCATTCTTCTTTAGAAGGTCCTTCAGTTCTTGGAACACTGTAATAGAGTCATCTACCATGTAAAAAGGAGAACATATCATCGCACACTATTCTGAACGTGAGAAAAAGCCACTCACCAGCCATATGACAATATTGTAGCATGGAAAGGAAAAGCAAAGAATTAGAGCAGTGAAGAAATACATAACTCCCCAGCAAAACAAGCAGACACACATCCATCACACACATGTATTTTAATTACTTAAGCATTACAGTGACACAGGTTGTAAGACAATGAAGTTTTATAAGAAAATAAAAGCAAAAGGAGATTATTATATTTTCCATTCCTTTGTAGATTCAACCTTGAAAACCTTTTTAATACTAAGTTTAGTAGTAAAGCTTTCTCTGTAATATGGCAGATTTGCAGTATCTTGTTTCCTTTATATTTTACAAGTTTCTCGCAATAGGAAATATAAAGTTAACTTCCTCAATTCCCATTTTCAAAAAAGTGTCTGAATGAACAGTTATCTCTCTTCTCCTTTTCTTTTTTAACCAGTGTGAAAGTAGACAAAGAATAAAATAAAAAATAACTACACAAAAAAAGCAGGAAATGGGCAACTCAAATGAAAATGTGAATAGGATTTTGAACCATTAAAGAGAACAAACTTTCATAACTGAAGTAATAATATTTACAGGACAACACACTGCTACTCCTTTCAGCTCTTGAAACTCTGATCAACATGACTCCTATGACAAAGTTATCTTTTTAATACAGAAAATGGCTATATCTATTTTCCAACAATGTATATGAAAATTAACTACCTCAAAATTTATACTTTATTCTGTGTATGAAAAAAGCTGCTACACTAAATAGAAAATTACACATATTCTTAAAGCTCAACTTTCAGAAAAAAATCCGATTAATTAAAAAAAAATAAACTAGTTCAAATACCCATTACATTAAGCCATAATTTTTGACAAATCTTTCAAGAACTGATATGTGCCCATATAATTAGGACCAAGTTTCAAAAGAGGTTTGAAGCTGACATGTAAATTTTTCAGCAACCATTTGAAGTCATCTAGCTGGGATGACTTCCCAGCACAAGCTTCTGTTCTTGGATATGCTATGGCAACCAATTGGTTTTCTTAACCTACTGAAGTTTATGGTGAACTAGATTAGAGAATGCAGAGTCTATGGGTGCCTTGTCTCAATCAGTCCAAGTAGACTGGTGTGGCATGGAATGAAAGAATTAATTATTTTTAATGGCACAAATATGTCACCATGGACTTACATTCACTGTAGACTTCCCCATCAGAGTCTGTGCTCCCTGAAGCTGCAAGGAGAGCCTGAGAGCCAATACTATTCAAATCAACTTTTTCAATATCCGACACCATGGAATTCACCACATGCTGATCAAAAAGAGCTGGCCGAGCAATCTGCAAGAGAAAGCAAGATAAAATGCTGAGACCCTGTTGTGGTTTAGCCCCAGCTGGCAGCTAAGCACCACACAGCCTCTCCCTACCCTGCCATGGGATGGGGGAGAGAATTAAAAGAGTAAAAGTAAGAAAACTTGTTGGTTGAGTTAAAACCAGTTTAATAAATTTTTAAAAGAAATAATAAAAAGAATAACAATAATAATTTAAAAGTTTAAAAGAAACCCCAAAAAACAATAGAGAAAAATACAGTCCAACAAAGACCAGTGAGGCTAATGAAAACAATTGCTCACCGCCAACTGACCAATGCCCAACTGACCAAGGCCCTGAGCAGTGGTCCCCAGTTTTATTACTGATCTGTGGTATGGAATATTCCTGTGATCAGTTGGGGCCAGCTGTCCCAGATATGCCCCCTGCCAAATTTTCATGCACCTCCAACCTATTTGCTGGCACGTATGGGAAGCAGAAAAGACTTTAGCTGTGTGTAAACACTGCTCAGCAGTAACTAAAATAGACCTGAATTATCAATAGTTTTCAGTATGAATCCAAAATACAGACCCATAATATGATGAACAAAATTATCCCAGCCAAAACCAGTACAGGCCCACACCCGGGGATCACCCAAAAAACTCCTCAGAGAAGAATCTTATCATGTTTAATTTTATTGTCATGGCTGGGTTTATCACAGATCAGATGAGAGAATGTTTCCCTTTCATTAGACTCCTGAGGCTCTTCTAATGTGCCTTCCTATCAGATTATCTTCACAATTTCATGCATATGCTGCTTTTGTATTAATATTTATGAAAGAGAAAACCAAGTCAAGATGTATAGGTGCTGTGTCTACAGTTATTCATGAGGACTACCACCTCAAAACCCAAGATGCTAGCATGGAAGGAAGTTCCACGAAAGGCACTGTATCCTTTTGTATAAAACCACATGGAAGTGACTCCTAATTGCAGATACCTATATCCTGACAGCACAGCCTTGGAGTCCCCAACTACCTGTCACTCCCATTTTTTCTTTTCACTCAAAACTCAAAAAAGAAATAGAACATCATGGACAAAGCAGCGAATCTTTGCTAGGCAAGAAGGATCATCTGATATTTTCCAATTTGGTACTAAACAAAATACACATATATTCCACTTCATCATTTCATTGAAAAAAGTTCCTGTGATGGCAGTTCATTATAACCATGGCCTTTGCTCTCTTTTCTGGTACAAAAGTTTGAAGTCCTAATCAGATCTATCTATGGTCACTTTCTAATTTCACAGTTAAAACAACAAGATATAAGTCTTTCATGGACAAAGGTCAACCTTGAAAAAATAATGCATTGTATCTCATAGACAGAAAGGTACCCTGAATACAACTGACAAAATTTTGAATGTATCATCTTACTCTGTTTACCTGTGCTAGGTGTAGGAATGACGTCTGTCGTTTCAGGGAGGAAACAAATCTTCGTGCAATAGGCAATTTCTTATCTATCAGGCTTTCCGGTAGATTTTCCAAAGAGGAAGCAACCCACTGCTCCCAGTTTTTTGCAAAGCTTCTTATATCTGCCAGTAAACTGTAAAGGAAACAAAAAGTGATTTAGAGAGTCACCAATAAAAATTGTCTGGCATTAGTTTAAATAACTGGGTTTCAATCTATGGCTAACAGACTTCTGAAGATATCTGGGAATTATTCCTCAGGTGTTACCAGAAGAAACAGGAAATGACCAATCATTGATCTATATATTGACTGCATATTGATATGTACCTCCTCTGGGAAAAAAATGTAAGCCAATTGGGACATTAAAATGCTATCTAATATTTTAAGGCTGTTCTATAGCTGCCCTCAGAGCTGACAACTATTTTGCCATACATACTCTACTGTCCTAAAAATGAGCATAAATGCTGTGAGGAAATTTCTCTAGAATATAGAATTACTGGTATTTATCTGGAATATGTCTAAAAATCAGAACACACCAAGATTAATGTCAAATACCTACCTTTCTGGCATTTCTTGCATTGTTGCAGGGATGAGTACATCTGTAAGAACCTTCAAAAAGTTAACAGAAAATGACATCATGCTTCCACTGGCCATTTATTCATTCATTCATTCATTCATGTCTGTCTTGTCTACTTAGATTGCAAAGTGATAAGTACAGAAAATTTACACAGAATAAAGCCATTCAACCTACAGTCCAGCTATTTATATGCCTGGATTTTTCCAATCACTATTAGATAGGAACAGATGAGATATTTATATACTTAGATAGCACCCATTCTTAATGTATAACTTCATACCAGTAAATTGAGCAAAAAACCAAACAAGACATGCTATCCCCCATGTCTTAGAGTAGGTAAATCAGTAGAAGCGAGATGGATAAGCACTTTGTCTTTTCTAGCATCACCAAGTCTCTGTAAAGCAGATACTCAAGCATCTCCCATGTCCTTGAGTGCTGTTGACTCTTCTTCCTGCCAAACTGGACATGGCACTGCAGGTATTCAGAGTTTAGCCATACAGTTCCCTGTAGCTAAGTGTGGCGTGGAACAGTTTTGGCAAAAAACTGTGCCATCTGGCACGCTCCCTAGGGAATGTTATTGTGGAGGACAAAGTTGTTAGACTATATTCCAGAAATCTCCTTTCACTTTTAATGTTAATAGTTTGATAACAATCCAATGTAATTCCTTCTTCCTTCTGTCAGCCGTGATCTCAGGAATATCTAACATGATTATAGGTAAGAAATAGTGAGAGACAAAGAAGAAGCACAGTAGTAAATTTATGAACTTTTGAGAAAATCAGTCTTATTCAATTCATAATTTATAGCTCCTCTAGTATTTCTTCTTCTGTCACATTAAATCTATCATAAATAAAGTTAATATTAAATCTATTGAGACAGCACATTTAGAGCAGGAAAAACCTCATAAACTCAAGGTACATTATAACCTCTACAAGTAAATGAGGCTTAATGACCCTATCTCCTGGGTAGTAATTATGATTCTTGATGCTAATTACCTTTGCTTTGCTATGCTAACTAAAACACTTCCTACTTTACAGCTTTATATGCTTCTAAGAAAAAAATATTTTCATCTTCTCTGGATTTTTCCCCCATATTTTTGTACAGTAAAGAATAACAGATTACAATAAGGCATCAGAGCTAAAAAGCCTCAAGTCTTTTTCTTTGATTGGTTGGTGTTTACTGTTAAGCCAATAGTTATTTCTTCTCATCAATATGTGATGTGAAATCTGTTAGAGAGACACCTATATGACAATCCCTTTCTATTTCTATGGCACATCCTATCAGAGGAACTTTAAGTACTTTGCATCTACTAAATAATCATCTTATCTAACTTTCCAAGTGAAAAACTCAGGAAACTGTGGTGGCATTATTTTTTTTTCCCCCAGTGCTCTATAACTTATTCCTGACCTTGCAACACTCCTAAGGGTCACTTCGTTTCCACTATTTATGTGATCATGCCATGAGCTAGACCAAAGAACTCATATGGTACAAAAGCTCTGCAAAACAAGTATCGCTTAAATTTTTTTTAAACCCAGAGCAGTTTAGAGTGCAGCAGTTTTCCTGGTACCTCTACTAGCACAGGAACAGAAATGAAAGGCAGCAGGCAGGAGAAGCAAGAATATCTTAACCCAGTATTGTTCCAGCTTGGTAACATGAAACCATGGCCTGACATAACCTGTGAGTAGAAGATTGGCACGTGGAATCACCTTACTGATGTGCCACAGACTCTCTTCTTTGGCAGAAATTGCAATAATCTTTTCAGTGAAAAAAAGGCTTCAGTTTTCATCCAGGATTACCTTAGTCAGCCTTGTCAGTGAGCACATGAGCATTTCTTTTAGCTACATTCAAGCAAGTAGGTTGGGGTCTCACTGTTAGTGTGCTGGCTGTGGTCACATATCAGGTGTTCAGCAGAGCTGAGACTGGAGTTCAGCTCTTATAAGCACCCATTTTATTTCTTGATTTCGATGATTTCCTTGGTGATTTACAGCAGAAAGCAGCCATGGCATCCTGTCACTCTATCTTTTTACAGATACAAAAGCTGTACTGCGGGCGAAATTATTCATGTAGTTAAATGCTTAACTTACCTTATACAGTATTGAGTCACAGACACAGAAAATGTCAATGATAATGGGATTTTCAAGCAGGGGAAGAAGATGGTCAGGCATTCCTTGCCAAAAATGTAATAGGAAATGCTGGATCTAAAGGAATAGGAACCAGATTCATAGACATAAATCATGCTTTCTTGGCTTCCCCTGCATGTGTACCCAGAGTGCATGCTCAAACAACCTTACCTCTTCAAAGTTCCCATTAATTGCATTGTCAAGGACACACTGACAGTGTGTTTTGTACATCATGATAAGAGTATCTACCTGTTTTGGAAGAAAGAAATATTAAACAGAGTTTCTTGACTCCTTCCTTTACTGCTATGGTGATATAAGTTTCTGCTTTCTGCAGCTAGTATGTAAACACATAATATAAACTGTATTGCAATGCATATTTACAAATAGGCAGCCTGTATATCCAGAAGTGATGAGGATGTCACTCATTGCTAGTTTTAGCAACAGCTTTATGTCATTATTATTCAAGCATTATTTAATTCATTATTTAAGTCAAGCACTGATGCTGTTGTCAGAAATGGAGCATCTGAACCTGTATACACTGTGAAAATGTGGATAACAGAGTAAGGCAATAGCTAGATTAGTCAGTCAGATGGTAAATTCACCTCTCTGAAGCTAAGATTAATCCCAAAGAGCAGTGCAAGTTAATCATTAGGCTACTATAGGCGTCTATGAGTGTTCTGAAACATCATCTAGTTGGATAAATGAGAAAATAGCTGCCAGTCATTTGGTCAAAGTTTAATCACTGCCTCACATGAACTGAACTTTAGAAAGCAGAACTCCCTTTCATCTCATCAGGCTACTTTATCTGAGTGGAGTGTTCCCTTATTTAAAAAAAAAAAAAAAGAAAGTAGTAAGTTTTAAAAATTGTAGCAAATTATAAAACAAGAAATATGCAAACTATTTTAAGGAAGGAAAAGTGCTAGCAAAACCATTCTCATGGTCCTGAATCACAGGTTTGCCACAGCTTGTGAACTTCTCCAGCAAACCAGTCTCAGATTTCGATTGAACCTGGTGCCATCTTATTGCAGTAGGTTCAGGATGCAGATATCTTTGAAAACTGACCTTTCTGACTCTCAGAGCTGCTTCTCTAACTACATATCTTTGAGAAGTACTAGCACAGTGTGAGACTCAAGAACACTTTAAAGAACTGTTTTTGAAAGGAGTCGATGGAAGTTTAAAGTTTGGGTAAGTTCTGTCCAGAAACATTAAATGCAGGAATTACCCATCTATTTTAGTGCAGACTGCTGATTTATGGACTCTCCAGAGATTTGAATTGCAAGTAATTCCTTAGGAGTTTAAGGCAGGAGTCAAATTTCATGTATGGGCTGTCTTCAACAAAGTACCTAAATATCTTAGGTTCAATAACCTTTGGTCAGATAAGCTGAAGGATGGAAAAGGCAGTATGAAACAGGAAATAAAAGAACAAGAAATGAGGAAAGAGCAGCAAGGAAAGAGAATGCAGGAGATACACAGAAATTCATCTTTCCCACAGTCTCCTCATAACTCAGTAAGTCTGTCCCCAGACGGTCATGCACAATGCTGTTGCCCCAAAAATGAATACAGAATGAATTGCAGGTTTTTCTCCATTGTTGGAGCAGTATAAATCAGTTTTGTTTATACTGCTATGTTGGATATTCAAGGAACCTCAAACATTTGCCAGATTTAAATGTAAGGAGAGTGCTGTCTATATGAGAGATGTCACTTCACTGATGGAGACTATAGCAGCAGGTGGTGCACACTGCTGAGTATACCAGTTCTTGGGCTTTCTTTACAAATGGTAAGATTTCCAGCTAAGATTTCCAGCTAAGATGGTTCCTTTTGTTTAGTTTCTCCCTACGGGAATCCTAGGCTTCACAACTTTCTCAGAACAAGCTTAGGAGGAGGGGCTCATAAAACAAAAAGTTTTAAAGCAATGTGTCTCAAACCAGTCACCATCACCACCTGCACTGGAGGTTAAATTGAAAAGTTCAAAATGTCTGTCAAAGGATTTCTAGCACAGTGCAGGGATGTAGCAGCCTGTAATGTGACCAGAAACAACACAGACATAACACACAGGCAAAGAGACAAGGACATAAAACATGAGAGAGATACTTCCAACTGAAGAGCTATCCTTAGGATAAGCACTACCAAGTATTGATTTGAGGAATGATTTAAGTAATTTAAAAAAACCCCAAACATGTTCAAATTTTCAGTCTCTTTTCAAACAATTAATGAAGGAGAATAAAATTCATCCAACTATTTGTTGTGCATTATTTGTTCTGTTCTAATCAGAACAAAATTTACCTTAAATACAAAGGCATTTGTAAAGAATACAACTCTCAGTTATTTGTTTGTTTTGCTCTCCCCGTCTTACATACCATCAGTTTGTAAAATACTGGGTCAGTTAATAGGTAAATAATTCAACCACCTTTCCATTGGAAAGCCAGTTAATCGGTGTTAGTAAAGGTTTGCCCCCTCTATAAATCAGTCACCTCTGTTTGATTATGGACATTTCTGGCTCTTTCATGTCAATACCTCAAAGGCTAAGATATGAAGAAACATTCTATGGCAAATTTTTGATCTCTTAAGACAGAAGAGGAGTTCACATTTTACCTTGTCTTTAGAAATGCACCCTTGAAGCAAAAGGTGTTGAGCACTTGGAAACTCTGGGAGGAGTGTTCCAGTTTTGGAACTCAGAGAATATTTACGAGTAAAACCACCCTGAAAGGGAAGGGAAAAAACAGGAACATTGAAATAGTGAATGTTGTTACATCAGAAACCAACAATTCATACTAAACTTGTATTTTATCTCATGAACCTCTCAATGTTCCAGAATACTTGCATTCAGATAATCCTTCAAAAATATTGATGCTTATCCAGATCTGGACACCAGCTCAAGAAGGTTATTAAATATGTGTCTAGATCTAAACTCCACCAAACACTCTTAAGGTCTCAAATGCTACAATTAAGGTGAAACCCTCATCCTCAAGAAATACAATCTGTGTTATGGTTCTGTCCTTACTGGCTGAACTGTACTTATTCTCATAGGATTGCACTCAAACCTAAAGATCATTTGGCTGAAACCCTTCATTCCATTTTAGCCTAACCAGTCCTTATGTCGTCAGTGTGCAGAGCCACGAGCTGGCCTTATGTGTATTCCTGTGGAAAATCTGTTACCTCTGTGCCGGTTCCCTCTGTACTAAGGGAAGAAATTTATGATCATGCACAAGGTATTTGAATGGAACTTGAAGTGACCTCTTCCTACCCCTTTGCCTACAGGTAGATTTCACTGAAGTGGGAATGGTAGGTATATAGTGCAACTTACACTGTAAAAGTGTGCAAATGAGACTATTTTTCTGTAAATGTTGACTCATTACTTGGACACCAGCTTCAAGTGAAATTCTCTCAAATACTGATTTCAGAAAAGCACAGCTGTAACTGACTTATTCAAAATAATAGCCTTATTTTTATAAGGGGATATGTCTGACAAAACAGACAGCAGAACACCAAAAGCATACATCATGTAAACTAATTTTGCCAGTGCTATCTACTATTCAAACACATATAAAGCTCTAAGTAAAAAAAATTGTAGAAATTTAGAAACATTAGTACTTCTTCATGTAAATACTTTTGTAGTGTTATAATGGCCTATCAGTACAAGGAGGATATTTTTTTTAACAGGAGTAATCTTAATGATTTTATTATGCAATTACCCATGAAATATATTAAAAGCTCTGATTAAAAGGGATTTGTTCATTTAAAAGAAGGGAGTGATGGTGATGGGAGGTTTAAGAGAAGATAATCTGCAATGTTTTTTACCTTGCTAATGGACTTATATGACTGTGCCTCAGTTCTAGGCTTAATATTTTAACCTGCTGCCACTTGCCCTTTCAATTTAATGCCATCTGTTTCTAATGGCCATTTAACATTAAGATAATGACAGTAATATTATCTGCCTAATTAACCATGCAGACTCTAATGGTGCACTAACTGGTTTAGATAAAAGAATTTGCTGATATCTCCCCCTACAGAGAGAATACTAGAAAATGTGATAAAACATACCAGAAGTAAACAGTGTCCCTGGCACTCAATAAGTGTTCATTCAAATGCCATTTACTCAGTATATTTAGACAATCAGTGCTTTAACATCTTTTCAATGTCTTTATGTTCCTACTGAGAATTACACCTTATGCAATCATTGTAAATCTTTTGGGAATACCTAATTACATGTACTTTCAAGCAAATGAAAAAAGATGTATCTATCACTCATTCACACTAATGAAAATATAATGCCAAATTTTCAGTACAATGAGATTATTCTAATTCAGTTTTGACCATGAAAGTATTTTTTTTCTCTTAAAACCTGTCTGAATAATTTCAGACAATACAGAGCTAGACAATAAGGAACTCACAAGGATGTGCCCTTTCTCATTTATTTCCATTGACTTATCTGTGAACATCTTTTTCTGGGAGGAAAAAGGAACTTTGGGGCAGAAACAAGACAGATTTGTGGAATTGTCAATTCCAAGGCAGACTGGGAGTGCCACATCCGAGATAGAATATACCTCCATTTATGCCAAAGGAACCAGATATATTAAATCCCAAAACTCTGAACAAATGAATGCCACAGTAGTGCTCATGAGTAATGCTGGGGATATCCCATGGCATAGCACTATCTTTTTTTGATAAGATAGCTGATTATCTCAACAGGAAAAATGCAGCAGATGTAATCTATCTGAACCTCACTAAAATACTTGACATGGTGTCACCATGGGAAATGATCAGTTATGCTGGTGAGAGTGGGGATTAGTAAAAGAATGTAAAAATGTTTAAGAAACTGACTCCAGCTGAAATGCTAACAAGCTGTGTTGACAGGGAAACTACTGGGTTGAAAAGGGATTGAAGTGAAGATTCCTGAAGATCAGACTTGGGGCTGAATAGATTAAACTGGTTGACATGAGCTAATGAACTCACCAACAGAGGAAGACCAAGAGGTCATGTAGAAAGACGTGGATGGCTTTGAGATAATGGTAATAAGGGGGATGAAAATCAATAGAGCAAAGCTACACTCTCAGGGACCAATAAAAACGTCTGCTATCAGCTAGGAGTTGCTTATCTGGATATGAAAAAGGTGAAAGGCTTCCTGTGTATCAGTTGATCGCAGAAGGTATATTTAGTCTAGTAAATTAAATGGTGTCAGGAAACATTCTCAGGCAATACTGGAACAGTATTACTCAGAACAGCCTCTGGCATTCTTTTGGCCCATGCCAATTAGCAGTATCCCAAACACCTTCTAGTTGTATTTCAACAGGTACTGAACATTAGGGACATTTCTTCATGGCAATGTGGCAGAGATGTCCCTGTGTTGTCTTTTTGCAGGTTCAGGAGTTTAGTAATATGGATGCAAGATATTCCTTGCTAGTTGAACTCAGTGTCAAATAAAAATACTGTGAGCAACCCTTAACCCTTAATGTACAATAAACCATAATTTTCTACTATAAATATGACCAGAATGACAATGACTATACTGTAGTATACAGTAGTAAAAATGTAGACTACTTGTGGGGGGCTGGAGAACAAAATCCAACAAAACCAGATCCAGTTCTAGGGTTCATCAGAAGGGATATTTCCAATAGGAATTGGAAATATGTCATTTACAAGACTATGATTTATTTTACTCTAAATATAGCAGAACAAGTACAGTGGAAGGCTATAAGGCTGATAAGACGTTACTAAAAGCTGCTTTTGCCCCATCCAGCAAGCAAAAGCAGCAAAAAGGCATAGCACAACAAAATGTCATGAAGAGCAAAAAATAGAGAAAGGCAATCCTGACTAGGAGGCACCAATTTCAGTTTATTTTAAAAAAATTTCTTTTCAACTTCCAGTCAGACAAATGAGATTCTGAAAAACCCCTCCTGCAAAAGTAACATGTAAAAAAAATAAAGCCAGAGGTTGATCCTTTGCTTAAATATGGTGATGGGTAACTGGATTGCAATGGGAACCCTAGAAGGTGTTTCTGAATCTTATTTTTCTTTGAATATTTAGAGGAGCAAATACTCAGCTTTGTTAAAAAAGATTATGCACTCAAACATATAATGAAAAATAATGTTCCAATTTTCAAAGAAATTAATGTGAAGGAAACCACAGGTCACATAATATTTGGATTGTAACAGAAGTAAAAGGAAACAGACTACAGCACTTACCTCATTCTTTAGCTTGCTTCCAGAGAACCTTTGAAAGTGAACACATTTGATTATTTTTTTCCTAAGCAGAACATTTGTAGAGATTATATATCTATATACATGTCTGATCTATTAGAAAAATGATCACATTTTTCCAAATGCAATTACAGGTTTTAATAGGGTTTTAATGGGTTTTTTTCTTAACTTCTTCCACTGATTTTCAGATACCTGGGGATAACAGAAAACCTACTGATGTCTTACAAAACACGAAGATTTAGACAACTGACTAAACAGTAAAGTATAAAATCCAGTTTCAGGTTTTTGGTTGGATCTTTGCCACTTCACAAATAGCAAAAGGGTAGCATAGGTGCAAGTCCATAACATCTTTATAAGGAAACATACAGTTTTTGATAGAGATAGTAAATTCAGAGTAGAAAAAGTGTATATATATATAAAACTTACATTTCTAGGAAAAATTAAGAAATCATAGTGATTTCCCATTCTTTTTCACTACAGTACTAGTTTGATGCAATGAAATATATTTCTGAGATAAAAGATTCCTTAACTGGCAAAAATGTGTTGCAGTATAGTGAATGTCCTATTAAGAGTACAATTGAGAGATTCCCAGTGAAGCCATTGGACTATCAGACAACCTTCAGTGCAGAAATCAGAAAGAACATTTTAAATTATAACTACTGAAGTAGAGAATGTGTAATAATAGCGATTCTAATGGATCAGTATAATGATAAATGTTGTTTGATTATTGTTATTTCCTGTACCACTAGCTGCCAACTGATAAGATACTGTGGGCAATATGAAGTCTCATAATTATTAGTGGCAATATCATGGTTTCCTGCTGTTGAGATGCTCTCTGGCTGTTTCCTGCTCTCTGAGATGCTCTCAGAAGTCCAGAGGCTGAGCAGTTGTGGAATTCCTCCTGCCCAGGCCTGGCACAGGTGCCTGACAGTTCCCATCACATGATAACCCAGCATATGTTACCTAGCCAGTTCCCTTGCCTGTTGATAGATGAAGGCATCTCTCAGCTGATTACAACGTGGATCTAATTAACTTCAAGGCTAGATGTATTTGTTTTGGACTCTGGATTTCCACATGTTCAGCAAAACATACACGGAATGTACAGCAAAAATGTGAGGCAGCATCTGCTAGCACTGCTCTTCCAGAGCCTCACCTACTAGAAGAGACATAAGGACAGATTCCATGGATCACTATAAGCAGCAGCCAGGAACTGGGAGATTCAGTTTTGAATCCCTACACTGCCTGATTCTTTCCTTATCCAGAAGCTTATTCTTAACCCCAGACTACTGCATCATTCTCTTCACACAGAAAAATCTAATCACCATGACAGGCCAGGCTGTGCAAAATGAGTATCTGAGCTTCTGTTTTAATTCAGCTAGGGAGGCAATTGAACTGCTGGACCCCGAAAATTCAACATCTCATACAGGACAGCACAGGTGCTAACACAAAGAAAAGGTTCCTAATTAATGAATCTAGTCAGTAGTCCTGAAAATCTTAGGGAGTATCTGTGCCATCTTTACGTGAGTGTATGCTGTCAGAAATCCAGCTGCGGGGAACTTTGCAGAACCTCCACTTTCTTTGCACTCATTGCTGCTACATTGTGACTGCCTGACATAAAGCTGAGGAGTAAGAATTATTATATTCCCTTAAATGAAAACAACTTTTAGTCAACAAAATGAACAATTTGTTCAAGGTAGTTCTGTATTATGAAAGAAAAACACACTGTGTACCAGCAACACCTCCACAGCTCCAGATAAATACCAGACAAAGAAATAGAATATTCCAATCTGTTACACCTTAAGTATTGCTGTGGAGAAAACTCTCTCTTTTTAAGCATCATTGGCAGCATTACCCTCAATTTTTACACTTGTCCTATTGTTTGGAAAAGGTCTCTTTGGATATAACCTAAATCTGTCACCAGTCGAATTTTCTATCTGTGATAATAAACTCATTTATTCCTTTCTTTTCTCAGAGTCCTACTTATCCAGGTATACTGCCACAGACAATGAAAGCCGTCATTCAAGCCATATGTGAACAGAGACATTTGCTTTACGAACTATTAATCTTTGGCAAACCAACAGGCAGCTATCGTAACATATTGATCCTGCTAGCTGTCCCTTAAATAAATATAATTAGAGCTTCCTGGGTTAGGTTTAAACTGATATTAGCCAGTCAAAGGACCTGTAAATATTAATCTACACTGACCGCTCCCTCCTGCCCCACAGGTGCCAGCTTCACACCATTCTCCAGACGTTTCATAATGGAAAGCTGTCCTGGGGAAAAAGCTCATAGGGTGACACACAAGCAAACAAAATTAGGCAAGTGTTCTGGAAATGGGATTTTGCTCCCTCATACAAATTTGAACAAATGGTCTGATGTTAAAAGTTGATGCAGCTCTACACTGATTGTGATGAGGTCAAACTGGAAGACACTAGCAAAATACATAGATCAACCTCTTAAAACACTGAGATTAGCAACAATACTAGTTCTTGTAGAAACAAAAATTAGAGTCTTACAAATATCTTCCCAAAGGAAGGTTATAGTTAGACTTTCACAGCTAAAGTCTCAAAAGTTATGTTACTTTACCTGGTTAAGCCCTTTCCAGAATACACGGAGTGGTAATATGCACTGCTTTCTTTAATGCCAATTCCATAATAGTGATACCTGCGGAAAAAAAAAAAAGAGGAGTGTTTATGAGTGACAGGTGAAGTAAACAAAGCTGTCAAATTGATTTTAAATGCTTTCTGAAAACTTTTCTATACAGTGTCTAATTATTCATTTCCCTGACATGGAACAAAATCTGGTGTCATATAAAAGAGTATTGCCATGATTTGATCCAAAATTCAAGGGTTAAACTTAGAATCCTTTCTCTCTTACAAGAATGTAGCTGGAAAAGAAAATCCAGAAACATATTACATCTCTTTTCCCTAATATGCATTCTATTTCATTTTACTTCATTTGTTTGAAAGGGTTTGATCCACCAGATTCATTTTATCTTGCTTGCCACTGTTACATTTAGACAGTCCCTCAGAGCCATTCTCAGTTGAAAATAGCTTGCCAATGCACCTTATAACTTAGTGTTCTGTCTCCTATGACTAATAATGATAATATGTCATTCATTCATTCTTCTGTCAGGTAGTAGGCTGACTAACGCTAAATTATTAAGCCATTTACACACATCTCATCCACATTTGTCTCCCCTGTTGCTCTCCTGGAGATTACTGCTCCCAAATAGAGCTTGAAAAAGGAAAGATTGCTTGGCCTTTGCAGTGCTCACACCTAACACTTTAACCAAAGACACCAAAGATGCTAAAGAGGATGGGTTGGTGCTAAGAAAACTGGCTGTGAAGTAGCTACTTACTGCTTTCCACTAATTTTGCTACAAAATAAGTGACCTCTGAGAGAAGGGCAGGAGAGCAAGCTGGGAGCAGCTCTTTCCTTACCGGTCATAGCAAAGTTTGCTTGAGTTCATCTGTCAAAGGTAATAGGCCCTGTCTTATAAATTCCACTCAACAGATTTAAAAACTGATTGTGTTAAATAAAATTTGTTTAAGACTGTTATGGATAGAATACAAAGGTTAATCTGTTTTTTACTAAAATTAGTTTGAAAATACCACTGCAGCTGGTTTAACTGAGCTGCTTCAAAGTAGCACTTTGCAACACACTGTATTGATTTCACTGATACTCCCCAAAAGCATGAAGAAATGCATTCTTGAGACACAAAGCCCCAGCAAATAGTTCATAGAACACATAAACAAAAGTGTTAATCTCATCTCATCTCTGCTGATTCTGGTGATGACCATTAAAAAAAAAATCACAATATTTTGTTTATTCTTGTATGGAACTGTCACAGGTAAGAACAAAACCCTCACGTGCTTTATATTTACAAAGCTGGTTAAAGGCATTAGATACAAATTATGCCTAAGAAAATGTTCATTAGGATGATATATTTGCCTAGCCTAGGTAGCTTTGACAATCTCAGCTGAAATGGTTTTTCTGCTTCCGGACAGTCTGTTGTGTGCCTTCAGGATTTTACAGCCAAGAAACGCAACAGAAAGTGGCACCATCACTTTTACTGCTTTCCTGAAACTGATGAGTCTACATAACACTGCTAGGTCACTGTGGCACTTGCCAACCCCTAGGAAAGCCAAAATTTTCTCCCCTCTTTCCTTACTGTGATACAAGAGGTATTGAAAATATACATGTATGGATTCTTCGAAATAACAGCATTTACTTAGTCTTTACATTGCAAAGGGAGTCCACTGAACAGGATGTAAAACATAATAGAGCTGTGACTGCTTCTTTAACAATGTTATCGGCACATTTGTCATTGGCCATGTAAGCAAGCACTTGCCCACATCTCATTCCAACAATTTAAATCTCCCAGCTTCAATCACATGTGATTTTTAAATTCTAAGTAAAATACTTTTACACTTTCACCATAAATTTGGCATCCCCTCTTGCTAAGGTTGGAGTGGACCAGAGGCAAGAAAAAGCATTATTTCTTTACAAAGTTAGGATTCAATATCTAGATTATTCAACATCTAATTCAATATTAGTATATTTGGGCTAGGAACAGGAACTGTTGTATGATTTAGATCCAGTGGTAGACAGTATACTTGCTCCTGCTGGAATGCCCCAAGATATCAGAATTTATCACTGAGACATCTTGTTATGTAGAGAATAGATATTTTTCAGTACATATTCTGTGTGTATTAAAGGCACAGCTGGTATCATTCTGTTTTTCTTCAGTAATGTATAGCTGAATTTTTAGTGCTAAAAAATACAGCTTTCCATTCACGGCACAGAAAAAATTAAAAATAATGTAATCTTACTTTTCAAGATCTGTCTAGTATATTCCATAGAGTAATAAGGAGATTATTATTCTCTTACTAGCCAAAGTCCTTAGTTGAATAGCTTATTTTAGGCTCCCTATTGAAAGTTGTATACCCATCCCAGACATTGATAACATCTTTAACCTACATCTTCAAATGCCTTCCTTGTGTCTCTTTACATGCATATTTTTATGTGTATGTACAGTATGTTTGTATTTTACTATTTATTATTTCTATTGTGTAATTAATAAAAGGTAATCAGTCACTACAAGGAATTTACTCTCAATTTTTGAAACAAACATTTTATAAAACAAGCTGAACTAATTTTCTCTTTTAATTTCAGTGGTTTCTTGTAACATATGTTCCTACACAACTTGTAGCTCTGATTTTAGCATACACTGACACAAATGATAGCTGATAAGGAAATGACAGGCTTAAGCTGTTCAGGGACTTGCAATAACTTCTTATCACAGGGCCAGCTGCCATATCAGTTTTATTAACCCACTAAATCACTCCTAATAAATAAGATAATAGTTTTCAGACATGATGGATAAAAGCTAAGATTCATCATTGATCAAAGTCTACAAAGAAATTAAATTGTAACTTGAGCTCAAACAGTCTTCCATGTGTATGGACTGAGCAGTTTGAATGTTTTCCCAAATAGCTGCTTCAGGTGGTTCAAGTACTGTGAAAGTTACACCTGAGTTCTAGTAGTGACCACAGTATGTTCAACATTACCAATGCAAAAAGGTGGATTCAGAACAGAGAACTGTTGCTTATGAAATCCTAATCTAAGAGAGCAGTTTGCAGTATTTCTGGTGCTGCATCTTCTTTCACTCAGCAGTAATATAGAAAATTTCCCTTACTTTCAGCTATGTAGAGTGATTAGCATGGGCATGAGAGATTAATGTATTTTGTTCACAAAATTGTGTCCAATGTGTTGGACCTTCTTGGCCAAATGTTTGCAGGAGTTTTAGTATTGACACTTTTGTATAAATGGGTTGTTGGATGTAAACACAGAGAAAGAAAGATTCTGACTTGAAATCTAGGAATCATTAGACTCAGTTTTAAGTTTGTCCTTTGCCCAGAACTAGAGATGACAGATGCTGTTTGGGAACAGAGGAGGAACTACCATTTGTGTATCACACACCTTAGAACAGCAACTGTATTCCATATGCTAGTGCAGGAGCTTTTCCTCAAATCCAATTTGTGCTCATGTGGATGTTAGAAAGAGCTTGAATCAGTGTGGGAGAAAAACAATTTCCGTCACCTTGAAGATGATGGAAAAAGGAAATTATTTTCTTTGCTTTCTTCTGATCACGGCCAGGCTCTACCAATAGATTGCTGTGCATGCTTGCAGTGTCCAGGAAGGCACTTTTATCCCGGGGAGTTAACTTTTCTCTACAATATAAGAACAATTATTCCATTGGAGAAGAATTGTCTTCTTCCTTTTCATGCTTTTGCAGCATCTGACTCAGTAAAGTCCTGGACAGTGATGAGAGCTCCTCGGCAATATTGCCATATAAAACATCACTGTCAGGAATAGTTAGTACTAATACTGCTCCTACTAGCACTATATTGTAATAATGATAGCAGCAATAAAAATAATACAATGTCACTACACTATCATGCTTTAAAAAATATTATTTAATTGCTAGTAAGAGCTCTCTTAGTAGTCCCAGTAACCCAGAAACAGCTTGTAACATTAAGGTCCGTGCTGACATAAAAAAAGCGTAACTAGTAATTTACTGAAACTAATTACAGTCCTTTAGCTTTCTTATTAATTTAATGGAAACAGTTCTGTAAATGACTTTTGTGTGACTAACTGCTACCTGGTGAAATCAGAAATTCAACTGCTCCTCAGTGAGTCTGTAGTTCTGAGGGGCCCGCAACACCAGAGACAGAAGAATAGACTATCAGAGATCATTAAACTGAGAAAGGGTAGATTTAGATTAGATACTAGGAAAAAAATTCTTTACTGTGGGGGTGTTGAGGCACTGGCACAGATGGCTCAGAGCAGCTGTGGATGTCCCATCCCTGGAAATGTTCAAGGCCAGACTGGATGGGGCTTTGAGCAACCTGGCCTAGTTGAAAATGTCTCTGCCTGTGGCACAGGGGTTGAAACTAGAGGATCTTTAAGGTCCCTTCCGACCCCAACCATTCTATCATTCTATTCCTCTATGATTCCATGATTCTGTGATTTATACTGACACTTCTCTATGACTACTTGCTGCTAAATTTGGTCTCTGAACTGGAAATATTGTCATCTATGCCTTTTGTGAGGTCCTTTTTAGCACAGCAAGATCAAGGTATATGAATCTTAGCAGAAATGAGAATTACAGAGAAAAAGCCTCTGAGGAAAACTGATGAAAAAAATGGAGAAACAAGTGCCAGATGTCCAAATAAAAGCTGCTGATGCCTTATTCCTTTGAGGAAATTGTTCAAGAACAGTTAATCCATATGAAAATATGGCACATAATACCAACAAGGTCAGTAGGGATATAGAATCTGCCAAAGAAATGTTGGGCATGAGTTATTTATATATTAATATTGTTTAATGTCGTTGAGAAAAGGGGAATATAGTCACACATGTTCCAACACAATTAATTTTGTAGATATATACATATTTGAAACATATTCATTTGCTTAATAAAGGTTGACTTACTGTGCTTAAATCATGCAGACACATGATATGTTTTGGAAGTTTGGATCCTCATTGGATCCTATTTATCAATCTGTTAGATATGTCAGAACAAATATATAATGAACATGTGGGAGACTTCTCCCTTGTATTATCTTCTTCATTGTAACTAAGTGGTTCACCAAATATGTTGGGTTATGAACCCAACTAGGAATTCACCAAGGCACTGATGAATTAGGTGGTTGTCAAATATTCCTGCATGAATTGTGAATGCCAGATCTCTTAAAATCTTAAACACAACACCAGCAGCAAAGCTATGTCTACATCATCTTATGCCTGTGATCACATCTTAAGTTCATCACAGCAGACAATACAAAAATTCCTTCTTTTCCCTAATAAATAACCTTTCCAATAACTGCTCTCCTCAAAAACCCTCTACTCAGCATCTATAGGTCACCTACAAAAATAGAAATGAACTTCAGTTCCAGTTTTCCTCTATACATTGCACACTGAGTACTATCTCCTAAAAGAGATTAATGGATTACAAATTTGTAAGACTGTGATAGACACTATGGAAGAACTATCCTCTGTTGAAACCAACAAAAAACCCCCCAAAAAACGGAATAACATTCCATGAAGACTATATTTCCTTTGGATTTTATTTTTATTAATGGTTATTTAAAATAAATGCTTGAGACATGCTTAAGAAACAGAATGTCTTAGCAAAAATTTGGAATTTAAATTCTTCCCCAACTTCATTTTTTCTGCAACAAAACCTAAAATTCACAAATAACATCTCATTCATTCTTCAGCAAAACTAAGGTGGACTCAACTATCTATTTCTTGTATTTCTAAGGCAGGAAGAAAACCAAGTATAACAACATTTAACAACCTCCCAAAACTATGAATGTAAAAATTTATCTTTCAGACATTTCTAGTATCACTTAGGAAAACGAATCTTGTAGGGTTTTTTTTTCCTTTTCAGTCTCCTTTTGAGTTTTGCTTATAAACTACTGAAAGACAGGAGTGACTTTGTCTTTCAAGGCTAAGTAGCTCAAAATTAAGAGTTTTCCCAAAAAACCCGAATGTTTGAGTTTCTTCTGTTACTATCATTATTCCGGTTTTCTATCTTATTCATTAGCAAAATGGATGTGAGGGAATATGTGTGTTGCCACTCTTCATATCAGTTTTACATTAAATTACTCATGGCCAAAAGCATAAGGCCAGAACCAGAACTAATAAAAATTTTACCACCAGGTGATATAGAATTGTCTATGATCTATTCCTACAACCTAATATTTCACAGATCAAATATACAAATTAATAGGATACATTATTTATTAAATGACTGCACTATAAATTGTGTACTTTTCAGAATTTTTAAAGATACCTACAACAATGAGCAGAAGTATACCTTATTCCCAGTTTAAAACAATGCTTGTTTTGGTGGTGCATTTAAGTGAATCCATATTGTTATGTAGAGAACACAATGAAAGTTGTTAGGCTTGCAAAAGGGAAATAAAATCACTAATTATAGAAAGATGGGCAGCTATAAAAAGATGTATGTATTATAAATGTTTTTTATATCTAATATTTTGACACATATTTGCAACATATGCATGGGTCTATAAGTGCAATGACAAGATTTAGAAGCTTTATCAGTTTAATTTTAGAAATTATTCCTGCAGCAATGTTTTCAAACTTAAACTCTTGAATATGAGTATCAGTTTCATCATGTACACAAAAGTTATCACCTGTAGAGTATCATCTGAATAAAGCCCCCAGACAGTTAGCACGTATTAAGGAGACATGGAAATACTCATCATTCCTAAAATTAGCTCTATAAGCAGATACACACGTAATTGTGCCTTACTTTGAATGGCCCCTTGTTCCAAGCCGCCTTGTGGTAAGGAGAGGGAACTTTTGGCGAATGGTCTAAAGAGAAAATAACTGCATTAATTTCTTAACACCGGTAAAATTTCGTAGCAATCTGTTTATAGAAAAACTGTAGTGTAAATACATGATCTAAGATAGTTCATTAAAAAACCTTTTTGATACTTATGGCACAACATAAATGATTAGGTCATGTTTCACACTGCAGGCTTTCTTCCATCCTTGTCCATCCTCCTGTGTATCTCCAGTCTTCCCACCTGTTCTCCCTTTCTGTTTTCACTTTTACACTTTAAAATCTAGTTTTCTTCACCAGAATTCTATTATTTTCAAGTTCCTGAAGTATAACTGTATCTCTTGCTTCAGAGATCTAAACAAAACCAGGGGAAACTCTGTCGTCTAGCTATTCGGTTTTCAAAAACAACAAGAGATAAATTGATTTTATTTGAAAGTGTGATCTAAAAAATTAATTCAGTAATAGAGATAGATCTAATAGATATGTCTAAAAGACAGATCACTGTAAAAACAATATTTAAATGGAACCTATTGTCTTTTTCATTTATACTGAAACTCTATATGAAAATTAGATATCCACTTTTTTAGTGTATCCAATTTAATTAGAATAAAATAGGAAACAAACATTTTATGAACCAGATTTTAAATACATTATTATTATTTAATTAATGCATTTTGCTACATATGAACCATTACTAAATCAGTAGCGTTTAAAAAAAGATGATCCTTGAAGCATTTTTGGTTTCCTGTTTCACTAAATACTCAGGATTTAATTTGGAGAGTTCACATCTTCCTTTCATTAATTTGCTTCAGGATTAATTGTAGGGAAGGGTAGAAAAGAAAATGAATCAACAATTTTTCATTTGGGAGCTCTTTGTGTTATTAATTTATTTTCCCTTCTAGTATTGTTTGTGTCACATCTCACTTTACATTGCCTTTAGTGTAATTATAAGTGTCTTCCATGTCAGATCTGGTTTTGTGGAAAGAACCTATTAATGTCATCAACAAAAAGGAAAAGAAAAAAAGCACTCCAAGAGAATGCCTTTTTTTTTAAAAAAACAACAATAAATCAAAGGGAATTTCAGCTTCAATCTCCTAAAGGTGATGTTAAGAAATTCCCCCATAGGAGACAGTGCAGTTATAGTTAGTCTGATTCCATGTACATTTGCAATAGAAAACATGTGAATTTCAAAAGATTTTTTACAGAGGTGGACTAAACTGTGATTCTATCAAACAATCGATCTAAGAAATGATGAAGGCATGCGTTTACTTATTACCTTCCCAAACGTTGCAGCACAGGCAGGTTCCAGCTTCTCTTTTCTGCAGAAGTCTAAATAATGTGCATAAAGGATGCATCTTGGTAAACAAACTCCTTCACATACAATGTAGTTTTCTTCCAGCCTGTGTAGAGAAAGAAACTGCCAGAGTAAGAAGCAATATGCCATTTCTCCTGATTGCATTTTCCAGTTTTTGGTACTGCTCTTTTTTTCAGTTCTTCTTCTTTTTTTAATTTCACTGAAGAATTCTATCAGATCACACGGATGAATTTCTCCTGAACATGACAGACACTACAAATTGACTCCACACTTGGTACTTAGGCTAGCTGCAGAATATGGAAAAACTGGAGCCAGATCCTTTTTTCTTAATGAGTCTTTTTCAATGTCTGGACTTTTTTGCTTTACTTAAATAATTAAATTATCATCACCTAAGAGCCAGCATTAGTCCAAAAATAAGCGCACTAACTAAACTATGAAAGACCTGGGTTTAAGTCAGTCCTTTGAAAGGATTTAAGAACAGGGACTTGGCCTTGCATCTTCTGTCCCACTGTATCCTCAACACCTGAGCTAATGTCTCTTTTCTTCCTCCTTCTGCTTTTTAATTTCCACTCTGGACCTGCAAATGCTTCAAACCACAGTGAAAAAACAAAGAAGAGTGATTTTTGAAGGAGATGAATTTCTGTGTAGATTCCCAATCAGTTTACAGAATACAAGTGCTGAGTGATGGTCATTAAATTTTTAAAACCGAAGCAAAAACCTGACTGTCTTCACCTGAACAGAACCCTTGGTAACAGCTGAGTATTTCACTGCTGTCCTGCTGGGTTTTTTTCTTTATCATTTTACATTGTTCACTACTCCTGGGATGAAGTGCAATAAATTTGTTTCTCAAATTACACAAATCTGTAAGAAAATACTGTGTAATAAGCGCTGCATATTGAATAATTTTGCACTGACTCACCAGACTTAAATCCTTAACTATTTACACTCAGATGTAAACTAGAATAAGAAACTGAATAATTTGGATTAGTCTAATTTTTCAGTTAGAAGGAAAAACAAAATCTCTATTGACAGTCTGCATTTGGTAGTTAAGTTCCCATTTAATTCAACAGCACTCCTTCCTAATTTCAAGTGTACTTTAATAGAAACATTTATCAATTAAGGTCTGCAGAATTTGACCTCTTAATTGGTTAACTTTTTTCCCCAGATAAAATAAACCAAAGTTAGGGCCTCAATGGGTGGGAGAACACAATGTAAAAGAAATGCATTATAAGACAGTGAAAATCTGTCACAGCCTTAAAGAATAATAAAAGGAGCAGCCATTCACAGATGCAATTCTTAAATGTTTCATTTCTACATTTTGATGATACATTTCATTGATAGCCACATCGTGTAAGAATCTGACCGAGACTTCTGTTAAGTGACAAACTTCTGATAATTTCAAAACGCAGAAATTTGGGGATGGGTATCCTTATTTGTAGATAAGACTCATCAAAAAAAACCCCAAAACAAACCAACCCTCAAAACAAAAACCAAAAACCAAAGAACAACTAACGAAACACTCCAAAAATGACAAATTCTTTCTAAAAAAACTGTGAGATGTCGTCCTCCTTGCCGGCTCAGCTATTAGAGAAAGGTCCTTTTGAGTGTGACGGACAAGCCGGCTCAGGCCTGGAGCCCACAGGGCGGGCAGCGGGGGCTCTCCGAAGCCCTACCATTGCAGGGTGAGCTGCGTCTGCTTCTTCTTGTCCTTCATGATCCGCGTGATGCTCTTCTTCGAAGACGGGCTTTGGTCGGCGGCTATCAGCGCGCCGTCGCGAGCATCCGCATCCTCTTCGTCCGAGGAGAGGGCTTCGCTGCCGAAGTGTGTTTCTGAGCGCCGCGGGGGACAAGAAGAGAGACCCAAGGGCATCGTTATGGTCCTGCAACACTCCGCTTCTCCCGCCTGCCGCCCTGCCCGCCGCGGGTTGAGCGACGGGCCCGGCAGCCGCGTCCCCGCCGGCCCCCGAGCAGCGGCTCCCGCTGCCTGCCCCGGCTGCCCGCACCTGCCCGCCGCGGGCTGAGCAGGGCACGCTGCCGGCTCCCCGCCTTTACCTGCCTTGATGCCGGCGGACAGCGGCGGCTCGGGCAGCGCCTCCCGGGCGCAGGGCAGCAAGCCTCGCCCCAGCAGCCCCGCGTAGCGTTCCTCTTGCGCCTCGGCGGGCACCGCCTGCGCGGCCGGGAGGTGCAGGAAGGCGTCCCCCTGCTCGGGTCCCCTGGCCATGCTCCTCAGCGGCGCCGGCTCTGCCCCGGCGCGGCGCGGGCGGCGCCCATGGGCGGCGGGAGGGAACGGGAGCGGGCGGACGGGGCGGGCGGCGGCGGCGGCGGCCTGAGGGCGCGGGGGGCGCCGGCTGAGAAGTGGGCCGGGGCTCTGCCACAGCGGCCGGAGATGGTGTCGGCCAAGCGCCGCCGTGAAGGGGAGGAGAGGCGATGCGGGGGCGGCAGCGGGGGACAGGTGTGCCCTACGGCGCCGTCCAGGGCGGCTGCATGGCTCCCCTGCGGGCAGGGATGGCCCGCCCGCCCAGGGGGCTCCGCCTCACACGGGGGCCCGGAGGCGGCTGTCGGGCGGCGGCGGGGAGGTCTCTCCGTCCGTGCCTGCGCTTCCCCTCCCGCCGCGGTGCTCGGTCAGGCCAGAAGGGGACAGGGCACGGCTGAAGGCCGAGGAGGTTCAGGGGAGCCGGCCAGGAGCGGATCTGCCGGGGATTTAATGATTAACTCCCGCCGGCGGTAGCTCCGGCTGGTGTCAGGGAGCAGCTCCTGGCCCGCCGCGGCCAAGGCAAGGGGCGGCCGCGGGGTCCCCGCGTCCCTTCAGGGCAGAAGGCGGCCGCGGAGGCTCTCCTCGTTCCCCCCTCCGGGGGAGGCCGAGGGCTGACTGATGGGCGCTCTGCGCTTCGCAGCTGCCTCCTGACAGCCGCAGACGTGGGACCCCTCTGGGCACTGGCTGTCACTGGCCATATTCCCTTAATTCCTAGTGTCATTTTGTGGATAATGGAACAAAACATCTTCATTTTATACATTCATCTGGCAGACGTGTCTTTGCTTTGCTTCTTTTCAGCATGCTGACTGAGAGATGGCAGGAGAGAATCACAGAAGGATGGTCCCTGCTTTTTCCAGAGAACAAAATTGTCGCTAGGATGGAAATTTAGTCTGATCGCTGCAACATCCACTGTTTTAATATATTCTCATTAAAGCAAAATCTTAGGTGTTCTGCTTTTCCAGATAAGGACTGGGAAATTGTAGTATGACTTGTGGTAGCAAGCAGCCCTGAAATGTTATATTGAATTGTGAAGCATTTTTCCAGCCATCAAATAGTGCTGGACTGTCACAAACATAAAGTTTGTGAACAACTAGCTGTTTTCCTTCTACTCTTCTACTCTCTTCCAGTCTTCTGTTGCAGCTCAAGTCATTGATCCCACCAGTGCTACAAGGCAGCAGAATATGACCCCTTGCACTCCAGCACAGATGCATTGTCAGACCAGCTATCATCCATCAAATCCATATTTAACAAAACCCCAGGTGTGCCTGTATCTGCCAAAAGGCCCAAAACCTCATCATAAGTATAAATGGTGGACTTCAGACATGAGGCAGACAGACCTGTGAGAGGGTCCCAGAGTCAAAAATGGCATTTAACCTGAACTTTCTGCTGTTTTGCTTACACCTCTTCCCTGCACTGTGTAAAATATATTTCTTTCCTTACCAGTTACTCCATTCAAACATTTCTTCACTGTTTCCATGTTCCCTTCTTAGTTCATTAAGTGATGCTATGCATGGCTTTGACCTCACATGCCTGTGTCAGTTCTTAGTGAAACTCACTGAGACAGTTCAGCTTCTGGGTCCAATGGCTTTGTTTTGAAGTTGTGGTAGAATTGCATTTGACCCTCTGACTTTTGGCTGGCCTGAGCACTTCACAAGTTGGTCCACCACGACCAGTATTTCCATGGTATAATAAAACCACTCAGCTGCTAATTGTTGTGTTGAATCTTTTGTGAGGAAAATCCAATGTGACAGTGGACATGGATCTTTTTGTTATTATGGAGCTAAATGTAGCTATTTGTTCTTAAAGGGCACGCTTCTGTTTTGCTATGATGCCAGAATATCCTCAGTGACACTAATGAATTCTATCCATCATCAACACAGGGATTAATGGAGTAAGGGGTCCAGCCCAGGGACCAGTTAGTTTCCACCCTGGTGCAACAACCATTAGTAATTATGCTGGAGCAAAGGAGAGACGCCAAAAGCTGTGGTAGGTGGACAATCCTTCCCCCCATTTAAGCTCCCTCTTGCTGGAGTCAGCAGTCCACCTGAATGTATGATTTCAGTCTTTGGGACACAGAGAGGATGGGGCAGGTATAGAATCGGGCTAGCTGGAACCACAAGTACCATGGACATTACAGCACCTCTAGTGCCTAGAAATTTTTATTATCATTCTGTGATGTGTCCATTGAGAATTGTGGTCCTAACCATATTGCTCATTACTGAACAAAATCTAATTATGAAGTAGAACTGTTAAAACATATACCCACATATATTTGGTTTTGTAGAATTTTCCTATTCAAAAATTGTGCACACACAAAGACCTATACATATATATATGTACACACACATAGATAAATGCCAAGAGGGTGTATGCATTTTCCCTGAAAACATTCAAAGTAAGACTGAATGGGATGGGGTTCTGGGCAATCTGATGTATTGAAGATGTCCCTGCACATTGCAGGAGGATTGAAATACATGAACTTCGAAGGTCTCTTCCAACCCAAACTTACCTATGGTTCTATAGTTTGTACTTGAAGCATGCGACACCTCTTGCCTGGCTTTGTCTCAGAGTTAGTTTTCTTAGTCTAATCTGTTCACCTCAGTCTCCCATTAGAGTCAGTGGAGAAGAAAGGTGTCTCCCAGGGGTAATTCATACCAGGCAGATTACCCAGCAAAACAGATCATCTTCTCATAAATGTTTCCCTTCCTGGTCTGTACTGAGAGCCTAGGAAGCCTTGCTTGGTTTTAGGTGAATTTTGTAATGATGTAATCCCACAAAAACTCAACAGAGTCTGTTACATAGCCTGGAGTAAATGATCAGACACATGTGCTCTGGAGGACAACAGAATTATTTGTTTCTATAACTTACATGTGAAATATCTTTTGCATCAGCACTCAGGTATTGCACCATTTCATCTTGGTGCGGTGTTCCTTTTTCTTGTTGCCAATACAGCACATTAAAACAAAATGGTTTTCAACTTTATTCATATCAGTGTGACTTGCCATTAACAACTATCTGCCTGAGGGGTTCTCTGTTTTGAACTGGAAAATGTTTGGAAGATAAATGCCTCAATAGAAATACAATTTGTTATTGATCTGTTCCTGTGTAATCCTGCATAATGTTTACTTAAATGTTGGAAACTGTTTCCCCTCATAGCCTCCCCAGACAAATGAACTACACAGAAGCCCTGATACAATGTTGATGCCAGGACTATTTGGTAGACTCTAACACCTATTTTTTTCCAAATATGCTGATGGTACAATAACCATATGGTATGGTACATACCAGTATTCCAGAAGGATATAATAAAGTTATTTGTCATTACTGTCAGTGTTTGTCATTCTCTCTGCTTTGACATAGCACAAATCTATTTAGCTCTTCCTGAAACTCCATTTCTGTTTTTCTGTGACCCATTGCAAGACACAGTTCTAACCACCACCAATTCAAACAAGATAGCTTTCCCATTTATTTTGGTCCTTTCCACATCTCAGTGTTTACTTTTTGAGAGTATTTTGGTCTTGAAAATTAAAAAAAAATCACTACTCTAATCTAAGACCTCCTGAATTCCTGCATTTGACGCTGTCAGTGGCAGCACCTTTTGAAATATTTATCGAGGAATAGATTTTTTATCACAAAAATTTCTTTAGATAAGCATCTCTCAATTAAAGAGCCAAAGCATTGAATCTTCCTCCAGAATCTTAGCTTTATTGTTTTCAATAATTATTGAATCATTCCTTTTGATGAATTAACTGTAATGATGGCTTGAGGACATCATTCAGAACATCTTCCTTTTATTGTTTCTAATAATTATTGAACCATTCCTTTTGATAAATTAACTGTAATGATGGATTGAGAACATCACTCAGTGATAAGGAAAAATTCTTTGCCCTTGCAGTTTTTTTCTGAGCTCTTCTCAAGGTTCTTATACTTCAGCAATTTTTGCTAACTAATTTCTCTAAAGAATTTGCTTATGTCTGGTGTCGAGTCACCAGCTCTGTGAATGCAACCAAGTGAAACCTTAGAGAAAGCAGAGGGAAAAAAAGAGTAGGGGCCTCAAATTTTAGCACTTTTCCATTGGATTTCTCTTCTACCACAGAGGAGGATACTTGTATCACCCCCTGCTGCCACTTCATGCTGTGGCTTCTCTAGTGCTTGTAGAAGAAGGAGGTAGAGAAAGATGTAAAAGTGAAGGAAGGGCACCAGGCAAGGAAAGTGGCATCCTTAAATGTGGGGCTGGGAACTTCTGCTCTCAGTGGGGAAGCTAAGGAGCATCTTTCATTGCCCAGCTAGTCCAGCTCAGCAGCTATAGCAGGGGAGTGCCTGCACTGGTGTCTTTCAACCTCAGCAAGCTCTGTGAAACCCACTGCCAGTCCTGATGCTGTAAAATCACACAATTATGGTTGAACCTTACCTCTGCAGCCAACAGAGTGAAAAGTTAATATTCAAAACTATGTGCAGTCAGCACAAACTACCCAGGAGGACACCCTTTCAACTGCATGGGGTACACGTGTGTGTATCTACACAAAAATACCACAAGAAAATAAATTGATTACCCAGAGGATGCTATTGCCCCCATGCCTGACTATTCCCACCTTCTTTTTGTAAGTTCTCATTCTGCCTTATTTAGCAATATCATAGCTTTTATTATATCACCCTGAACTTTCTGAATTTTCATAATGCTGAAAATCTTTTCCCAACTTGGAATGGAAAAGATCCACAAACCTCACCCTGCCAATAACTTTACAAGCAGCACCAGATCTGAAAGCAGTGGCTTGTCTGACAAGTTAATTCAGTGTAGAAGCTTGGTTTCCTTTGTAAGGAACAATTGCTGGCATCCAGTAGATGGTGATGTTTAATAATGTATTTCCTGCTCTGTCTCCAGCTGATAAATCCAGACTTGTCTGTCTCTTTACATTTGGGCATTTTATTCACTGCTTGTTCCTATGATATTTAAATGAAAACCCATTCTGTTTTGTATAGAAGTGGCCCCTTCTCTTTTTCTTCCTAAAGAACAAACTTCAAAATAAATAAACCATATATTACACTAACCCCTTCACAGTTCACATGTCTCTATCCTCTACAAACCCAGGGACACTCTACACTCTGTAGGTAGTCGAGGTAAACTGTATAGTTCTGACCTTATGTAGTACTTACATGTAAGTAAAAAATTTCAGTGCTTACCTCTCTCTTGAGTTGATGTTAAACTGTTATCTCGGGTTACTTATCTTGATTTTGAAATGCCATTTTTCAGTATGTATTCTTTTTTCGTGTGCCAAATTGGGAGAAAATGTTTGTATTCATATAAGTACATGTTCCTACAAGCTTACAGACTGAACAGCCACTTCACCCTTCATGTATTTGCACTGTGCTTTGGTGGGCAGCATTCAGGAAAAAAATAGTAAGGAGGCCAGCCAAGTTTTTACACTAGGCAGCTATACAAACATCTCGTGTTCCTCTATGAATGATCCAAGAATAGAGCTGAGCTTTGAGGATATGTTCACCCTTAAAAAAGTGATTTTGAGAGTTTCTGCAGATACTCCAAGCAGCTCTAGCAGCAGTACTTCTTCTTGTATAACTAGCCTATCTACAAACAACTTCTAAATAGGTGTTAACAGAAGCAAACCAATAAAGCCAAGGGACTATTCTCTCTATGCAAAGCTGAGTCCTGAAGGTTCTACCACCAGCTGGGTAGAGCTCACAAAACTGCTGCATTCACAGATTGCTCACCACTACTCAAAACAAGTTTTTTCCCCTTCTGTGTCTCTCTGTCCACCCTATTCCTGGCCACACACTGTCTCTGCTAACATTCAGCACTTGTAGACACTTCTGTGTCAGTTTAATTCACTGAACTAACAGAAAACAAGGCCAAGATAAAACAGTGAAGAGCATTCTGATATTTCAAATAGTTAAATCAGTCCAGAAGTGTGATCAGAGACAGAATATAGGTGGGATGGTGCCACTGGGACTGAAGGAAAGGGAAGGAGGATGGGCAGGATAGATGAGGGACAGGATATATAAGAATGGAGGGGAGCAAGATTTCCTCACTTTTGCAGTAATGAAATCTGCTGAACTGCCTGTGGAACCACAGACCTATTCATGGGTGATGTGCAAAAGGTGCTTTTTAGATTAATGCATCTACCTTTGAACAAATAATCTCACACAACAATTTTACAATTTTTGCACAACTTTACAATTCTGTCATGTAGAACAAACCTCTTCCTTTTTCCTTCCTTCTTGCTGATAACAGATTCTGGAATCTTCTCTGGAGGAAAATTAATTCAAATATCTGTATAAGAGCAGCTGCATTGCTTACTGTCAAAGATCTAACTTCAACCACAAAGTGGTCATGCTGTTTTCAGCACTTCTGACCATGAATCTTGGCCAAGGACAAGATCTTTGGGATAGCTGGGATAGTGGACAGAAACACAGGCATGCCCTGGGGAGGGCAGAGTATGAAACGTTGCATGACACAGAGGATCTCAGTTGATACGGGTTCCTTGGTAAAGAGATACTGGATGTGCTGAGTAACATTCAGGTTCCTGGTGGTCAGGGCACTTCCCAAACCACTGACATTAAAAAAGCCACCTTGCCTATTTCCTACTCTGTTTAACACACCAAGCCAAAGGAGGCTGAGTATCTCCTCAGCTCCAGCCAGCCTGAGCTAGTCCTTTCCTTCACCCGGAACACCTTCAACGCCACCTGTTCCACCTGCTACATGTTTTGAAAACACCAGAAAGGTCTTTGCTGTGTCTCTTATCAACAGATGGATTCTGTGATTAAGCACACAGAACATTTGTGCAGGATTTAGCAGTACATCCCCCTGCAGTCTGAACTAACTCGAGTTAGGGGCATCCTGAAGCGATGCCTGAGTTACTGTGATGGTAGTAAAGGGTGCTCCAAGAGACGAGTTTTATTCCGTGCTTTTAGCATGGTGGATTTGCCCTTCACCAGTTCTGTTGCCCTTGTTTGGACTATTTTCATAGAATTATAGAGTCATTAAAGTCAAAAAAAGACCTCCGAGATTATCAAGTCCGACCTTTGACTGAATACCACCATAGCCACTAAACTATATCACATTATGTCAACAGTCAGGGGAATTCCACAGAAACTTCGTAGGTGTCATAATACATTCTGTTTTGTGGTGAAGAACAATAACATATGGCAACAAAGACCAGCCCTTGGTCTTTATCTAGCTACGTTTTTAATTGTTCATATATTTGCATGCTAGCTTGCAGAAAATATGCATGGATTTATCTGCTCATTTATCTAAATTCCAATCAAATACTACTGCTACACTTCATTAAAAACAAGGCACTTGGAAATGCACTGTTTACAAATCGGAAATAACATAAATAAAGCAGACTGAATAAGGGCTAGACCTTTAAACAAAGAGAAAGCTCTCATGGGAATTAAATTCCTGATGAGAAACTCTGGAGACTATGGGCTTTTTTCAAAGTATTTTTTTGGATCTATGGGATTAAACTATTCTGACCCTAAAATTCACTTCCCATGTCTTTACTTCATGTTTACATTTACATTTATTTCCTAGTAATGCAATGGATATGCTACATTGCCATGTATTAAAACTTCTGTCTTCAAAGACCTTGGTACTTAATAGATCACACTGTGCTTTGAATTGGAAGGCATATTGGGGCATTTCTAAACATGACAGTCTCACACTGAGTCTGGAGATCTGTCATGTTTCAATCCTGGGTGGTACAGATGAGTATAGCCTAAACATCTCTGCAGAATTGGGCTGTAAATTACTCTGGTGTAAAGCAGAAAATAATTTAGTTTTCTGTTTCCTAATTTCTCATTAATGAGATAGAACTGGATGTGGCACCTGTGCAGAGACCTTTTTTACTGCCTCACTTCTTGTAATCATGATATTATGAATCACCTTTCATTAACCTACAGATATATTCACAGACTCAAATGGGAACTATGCTATGTACCATCATCATCATTATTATTATCATCATCAGGTTTTTATTGTGCCTGGTTGATGATTTGGGAATGCTTTCATGTGGAAATAATGATGTTGCCTTTTTTAACCAAGGTATTGTCTCAGGAACAATGAGAAAACATTTGCAGTCTTTCAGGACATAAAGGGAGATTACAAGAAAGATGAAAAAGGACTTTTAAGCAAGTCTTGTAGTGCCGGGATAAGAGGCAATGACTTAAAAGTGAGAGAGAGTAGATTTACATTGTATATAAGGAAGATATTTTTTATGTTGAGGGTAGTGAGGTACTGAAACAGAGAAGCTGTGGATGCCCTATCCCTGAAAATGGTCAAGGCCAGGTTGAACAGAGCTTTGAGCAACCTGGTCTAGTGCAAAGTGTCCCTGACCATGGCAGGAGGTTTGGAACTAGATGATCTTTAATGGTCCTTCTCAGCTCAAACCATTCTATATGTCTAAGAATCTGCTGCCCTTTTTCAACTGCTTAGACGAATGTGAAAGAATTCTGCAGCCAGATAAGTACATTTATTCTACAGATTTAGAAGAAGCAGCATCTGCATTTCAATGTATTAGAGGAAGGATTTTAACAATTTGGATATTAGATGCCAGGAAAAATATGATTTTTTGTGTCACTAGGAGTGACACTGAAACAGAGCTTTTCCAGTGGGTGAATGAAATTTACATAAAGGAATTGATGTGTGAAAAGAAGGAAACCATTCTAATTTAAAACCAAACCAAACCAAACAAAAAAACCCAAACCAAAGCAACAGATGAAAAAGCACTATATGCATTGGCCTCAAACTCCTTAAGTTCTTTTTTTCTTGCTGCCCCTCTGGATTACTTATAAATTATATAAAACCTTTTTTTCTGCTGAAAGAAGGGGAATCCTTAGAACAATGTGTAGTACAAGGCTTTATGCTTATTCCTTCAGAATTTAGAGTGGCCCCATGTAACAGAAAAGACTGGTACATATCCCTATCTTTTAAACATGGAAATATTTAAGTATACTTCTAGGAAAATACTAACTTTTTTTTCTTTTTTCAAATAAAATTTCCTTGCTTTTCTATGAAATCATTAAATTTCTGTCTGGCAGTGTGGCAATAACCATTTCATCTCTGTAGATCATGATGGAAGTACCAGAAAATTGCAGAAAATTGAATGCCTGAAGATCTACTGGAGAAAATATCTAAAAATCTCTGGCAACAAGTAAAAGAAAAAGCTGAAAAAATCACCTAGCTAATGTATTTTTTACTCTGTTCTTGGTTGATTCTAGTAAATTTTTGCTGTCTTTTGAATAGCTGCTGACATAACTTGTTTCTTCTTCCAGTTAGTGGAGGTCATGATAGTTGTTCTATCACTCTCAGCTTTAGAGACTGGGTAATTGCAAAGAGATTTAATACCAAACTTAAGATCAGCTGTGGGTTTATGTGCTGGTAGCTGTTTCATATTGTATTTCTAAAAAATGTGTATAAGCAGAATGTTTGTGAGAGTAACTGCAGATTAGTGGGTTTATCCATCCTTGAGGTATGTCTTCAAAGACAATTTCTTGTCAGGGAACAGAAATTACTTACAGCAAAATTTTCTTTCCTATTTTCTTTTTAGTCAAAGTCAGTAATGCAGTATTTTTACATATGTAAGCTGTCCTTAACCAACAGTGCACAATATTCTGTAGGAAGTGTGTAGACTGTTATGTTACTCTACAAAATTAGAACAGTGAACTTCTCAATAGTAAGAATTCCCAATAGTTTTTATGTGTGAAACTTTTTTCTTTTTTTTCTTTTTTTTTTTCTTTTTTTCTTTTTTTTCTTTTTTTCTTTTTTTTTCCTCAGTCTTTGAATCTGAAGGTTGAAGTCAGCTTCCAGAGTGACTCATGGATTTGCTGTTTTGGGTTCTTTTCCTTATCTGAAAGGAATTTTTATGAGTGTCACCTGTTCTGCCTGTACTCTCTTTGCAGGTGTATGTTTACTTTTATAACACAATCAGTTAAATCTTGTTAGGTGAACTGAAATAATTTAAGATCTGAAGAGAAAACCAAAGTAAATTAAAAAGTCCAGAATAAGGGTGACAATGACAACCTTGAATCAATAAGCATCAAACCTGGACTGAGCTAGCTAAGGCATAAAACCTATCTACCTCCCGGAATCTTGTTCCTTGCCTGCAGAGCTCCTCCTTCCTCCTACAGAGCTGGGTAAGGAGCTCCTAACAGCTTATCTCCTGTACAAACATAAGGAGATTTAGGTTCTCAGAAACAGAGTTCCCCAAGACCTGCTGTCTGAGCTCAGGACTGCCTACAGTAGTTTGTCCTAAGAGGAGCCTCAAATCCTCCAGAGATGCCAAACTTGTGTGTACAGTTCGGCATCTATGGATACCTATACTTCCCAGGCACTACTGAGTGTGTCACTATCGCAGAACTACGTGATAGATGATGTTGGAAGGGACATCTGGAACTCCTCCAGTCCAATCCCAAAGTAACTTTCTCTGTGTCAGATAACTGATTATTCAGGGAGAAGCTTTGTACTTGCTCAGATATGTGGTTTCAAGACAGTGACAACATGAAGATTTATGAAATCGGGGAAGTGAAGACCTAGAAGGTGTGCCCTTCTAGGTCCTGTCAGCCAGCACATTTGGGAGACATGGACTTGATTTTCTTCTCTATCTGAAGAGTCTTAAATCCATGTTTTCCAAAAGTGTTCTCATTAAAGTATGCTGAGGGAGGAAAGCAAATTAATTCTCTCTTCTTTTTATGCTGGTCTTTGCATAGAGTTGAACATATGGGTGAGTATTTTCACGATATGTTTAATTTCCCTTAATTTTCATTCCATTAAAATTTGGGTCCACCTGACTTTCAGTCCCTGCTTCCAAAACCTATTTTCATTTCTTTTATTCAAATTACTGTTTAATATTACCAGTTCTGTTTTACCTCCAAAATTACTGAAGAGAAATTATTTTTAAGGGAATTTATGTGGGACAAGCAGTGTAAGAGTTAAAAAATCACTAAGTGCTATTTGCAAAAGTGATTTAATGAGAATAAGCACAGGGTCACCAAGATGGCTATCTCAATTTATGTGGTTATCTGTCCCTTTAACAGCCTGTATTCAAAACCAACACTCTCAGATCCTCCACATTTGATACCCTTGGAGATGTCTAAAAACTGTAACCACTAACATTTTAAAATTCTTATCAACCTAACTTTAATTTGAACTGTGTTCTTTATTAATAATGCTGAAATGCTTGGCACCAACTTCACACCTGCTTGCCATTGGCATTTTTGTGTGAGATGATCTCCAGCCCGACTTTCTTGCTGATAGGCATTTCCAAAACATGCCAAATATACTAGGCAATACAAGCCCAGGAATTTCTGAATATGCTGAGTTTCTTAGGAGGGTTCTTACTGCTCAGGCAAGAAGGACTTTCTCAAACAAATTGTCAATGACATTCCCATAAGTAGGGGACACTGGGAGAAGAAAGATTTGAGCCCCCTCCTTTATGTAGCAAAGATCTCACTCTAGTGTTGTGAGCAGTCACAGGCAGAAGGACCCCTGGCCTTCAGCCTCTCAGGAGAAAGCCCAAATACCTAAGCTAGAGGTTTTCTTTCCCTCTGGGTGACCCTTTCACTACAAGCTGGGACCAAATATTTGCATTGTCAACAGATGAATGACATTTTTGCTCTCTTGTTTTTCAATTAAGAGAGGAGGAGATGGAACAAAGGAGAGAAATAAAAGCTGGTGAAAAATTCTGAAAATGTCATCTCAATTAGCTCATTCCTACCATGCTGGCTTTTATGAAATTGTCCTGCATCCGGCATATGCAGCTGACTCTCTTGGCTGGGTGGGATAAGATCAGCATTGCTTGATTATTTAAAAAAAAACAAACAAACAGGTAATTTACAAGTAAATTCAATTTTGGAATGGCAAAAACATTTTATGTCTACATCAGAAAATTCAAATCCCCTTGATTTTTTGCATCAAAATTGTATTGACTTGAAATTTCGTCTAAGTATATTCAAATACCAGAGAAAAACGAGGTGAAACAAACATATCTGATCTGAACTAAAAAAAATATAGGTATTAGCTCAAATGTAGGCCCTTTCACAACTATGTTTTAATTTCTTATATCCTTTTTCTAGGATAAACAGCAGAGATGCACTGAATATGCACAACATGGACTATTGACTGAAACCCTTTTCGTAAAACAAATTGCTGTCAGATGTCCTTGACAGTCCGGGGAGGAGGTTGAAGGCACTGCCATGCCCCAGCATCTCAGTTTTCCACCAGAAGTGATCCAACAAGGTTATGTGCATCAGGGGAAATTCAACTTTCAAGGAACATCAGGAGGCACATTACAACACTGTGACCTGATAAAGAAAAACAGGATTTGTCCTTCCCATCCTGCAGCTCAGCTGACACCCTCTAGAGGACAAACCCAATGAACTTGAAAACTGAGTTAGTTTGTTTCTCAGGAATTAATGTGAACTGTTGGCTTCTATCCAAATTCCATTTCACTGTTGATGTATTTTTAATTTTTATCTTTGTTTATTTTTTATAACAGACCACGAATCAAACAAATGGATATTTGTCTTCCCATTCTTTAATTTTAATATTTAATATATAGGTCCCAATAAATAGAAGAATTTTTTAAAGATACTTGAAATTAAGTAGTGAAATACCTGCTTCTTTTGTTTTTTTCCCCACTGTTTAAACTTCCTTAAAAGAAATATAGTAAATCAGAATCACTGGATTTAACACTGTGGTTCTATTGATCAAGAAAGCTGTCAATCTTAACCAATATTTAATCTTCTTAATGCAAATGATGGGATTTTATTTGCATGTTGCTGACTTCTTCAAAAAGGACAATTTCCATTGTGTCAGGGTAAGTCCTGTCTCAGTGGGGGGGAGTTACCCTACTCCTTTGAATAACGGTGAGAATATCCAAATTTTTCCTTTCTTCCCTTAGCTATTGTGCATGCCTGGCAGAGGATTTTGCTATCTGTTCTATGTTGGTTTGGAAACAGCACAATTAAAACCAGTTTAAAATAGAAAGTAATGAAAAATGTCTTTCTCCTTTAATAGTATCTGACTGAATGGGCTTCAGAGAAAAGATATTCCTGTTGGAACTTAAGCTATTATCTTCTCCATGAGAAACAACAGCTAGCACAAAGAAGTTCAGCCAAAATGTTGGTCTTTGTTTCATGTACAGTGTATCTCTCTTTGCTGGACCAAGCAACTGAGAGCTGCAAAAATTCCTTCTTCACAAAAGCCGTAACCTGTCCAGGTCTAGAGGCTGCAAAGACAGGAGGAGCAGGTGGTCCATTTACAGGTGTCCACTGCTGTGAGGGTACACTCTGTTGGTCTCATACTGAAGTCCCCCAGCTTCTCTTGTACATTTTGAATTGTGGGTCCTTTCAACACTTTGCCAAAAATTTATTAGGCATAAATTTACAGGAAGCCACCTGAAGAATTAGTGCTGAGGTCTTGACAGGGCCATCCTCCAAACACCACCAATTCTGGTGCTTCTCAGAGTCCAAGTGGAAGAAGTAACCATTTTTGCATTGCAACAGGTAACTTTGGGGCTCACAGCGATATTAACAGGACCTCTTTGTCTCCCACAAGATCCTCCAGTCTCTTACAGTTCCCCTGTGGCTCTCACAGTGGCTTTGGGATTGTTAGGTCCTGTTTACCATCTTTGCACAGTTCACTAAAGGCAGCTTTCAGGAGATGATGGTACTTCAAGAAATTCCCCTGACTCTTATGCTTGCAGATACCTGCCAGGAAATACTCCTATGCTGAACAAATGTGAAAGTCTAGCGTTATGTCCATGATATGTCACTAAATTTGAAACAAGGAACACTTTGTACTATACAGTTATTTCTATTGCATCTAAGTGCCAAAGAAAAAGGATATTTGCAAACAGTTGAAGTAAATTCTGCAATACTAGGTTAGGCTGAGGTATCTCAGTAAGACTGCTATGTACTTCTCATCACTAGTAGTAATTATGAGATATAGGTCTTGAAAACAAACAAAACCAATAAACCCACTTTCTTTTGAAAATGCGCTGTGACATAAAATCTGTTTAGTTGACTTGAAAGTACACCTCTTTTTATGGTGTTTTTATAAATAACATGAAATTATGCACCAATTATATGTGATGTTTATTTTGTCAACTTCCACTTTCCAAAGTGACCAAGTAAGGATTTTTTATTTGTAGGTAAAATCCTCTTCCATAGAAATCAATAGGTTTTTAAAGACTGGCCAGAGTAAAGTTCCTTTTCTGCTTCTAATCATAAATTGAAGTTTCAAATGATCGGTACTGTATTTCCATTGAGTCCTTATTACAACACTTAGTGTTAAACCCTTAGAAGTTACATTTTATACTAATACTTCTCGTGACTTGCTTAAGGAAATGTCTAGCTCCAATCTTATGCTTTAGTTACATCTAAGCATACACAAGTTTTATATACAGAATTATATGCAAGGTAAAGGAAACACTAGAGTGTGTGGAACCAGGTTTCAGGGTGCATTGCATGGCTGGCAAGGAATGAGTACATGAATATTTGCAGGCCAGCATCTGACTACAGTTAATGCTGTTACAAGTCAAGAGGAAAACCTTTGGAATAGTTGGAATTTTTGTGAGTCAGCGCAGAAGCTGAATAAATTGGTATCAACATCTGCCCATAAATATATGTGGTCAGATACATTAAAGAAAAGACAGGATGATGTTTACTACTTGCACTGACCCAGCAGAGAGAATGTCACATGGAATGAAAGAAGGCAGATGAAAGAAACACAAGCTGTTATATTATAATAAAGAAGCCAAATGTTTGCTTAACTAGGAATTAGTATTTGCACTTGCAAGTATTTTGTCTGTTGCATTTGCATTTACAAGAAATATCTTGGTTTGAATGGATACTCTTACTACAAAGAGACTATTGAGAAAACAAGCAAAAATGTAATAATTTGAATAATTCATATGGTATGCATTATGCTTCTCAGAAAGAATACCTAACAGACATCCCATTTCTTATTTTGTTTGCCAGTAAATAAAGCTCGGTTCAAATTTTCTATGTAAAACCTAGATTTTATACAATCACAGACAATAAATATTATGACTGAACCTGTTCTTTTGGGAGTGTTTTGGCATACTGCCAAAAGAAGCAAAATCTGAAAAAGCCATTATAAGAAAACAGAGAAATAAACCAATGTTGGAAACAGAGCGGGGTTATTGTCAGATATTGTCATCTCCCTGACATGAATTGGTATTGTTTACTAGTATAAGTTGTGTTTCTGTCCTAGGGATTTGATGTTTAAGGTTCGGGTTTATGAAAGCTGAGAATGCAGCTTCTGCTTCTCTTTTCCCCCAGCTCCTTTCTGGCACAGTATCTGATTCCTGTGAATCTGATGGGAGCAGTGGCGGTGAGAACAGCCACTTCCCATTCCTCCCACAGCACGGGAGCTGCTGTTTGTGTGCTGGTGTCCTCAGTCAGAGGGGGAAGAAAGCAAAAACTAGGACTAATGTTATTGTTTCCCACTGTTCTGTGCTTATCTCATTAACCAGCAGCAGACTTGGCCTGGTTCATAAATACAGAACTTGATCCAAAGCCCACTGAAGTCCTGAGGACATGTGCCTCAGAACCATGAATACTAACTAATCCAAACAATTTTTATACAAGGATTTTAAAACATATAGAGGCGGGTTGAGAGAAAAGCAGTCTTTTGGTAGCTTGGGGCTGGGATTTTTGAACCAGAGTCTGATATAAAGGACACTGTGACAGGGGGTCTTTTATATTTTAGCATTCTTCAGACCAGACTCTTAAAACATTGTCACAGCAGTATCGCTATTCCCATATTACGATTGCTTCTTTGCACCCTGCACTCAGTTGTAAGGTATTCAAAACAAGCCAAAATTTATACCAAAATATTTGCCACGTTTCAGATAAGATATCATAAACTTTGAACACAGCATAAGAGATTTAATGTCCAGCATTTCCTTTTAAACTCATTTATGTTTCTCCCTCCCTCTCCACTCTCACACCCCTGCACCCTCACGTTTTATGTGACAGCACTGCTTTAGTACCTTCAATAAAATAGCCTTGGCCAGTGAGGCAAATACAAGCACCTTAGAGGCGTGACCAACTTTTGAGCGCAGCCTTTGTCCTTCACTGCTCTTTACAGATGACACAGAAGCCCTTGTTGGTGCTGCAGCTTGATTGACTCAAAGCGGGGAGTGAGTGAGGAAAACAGAAACATGGCATTTGTTATCTTTTTGATCCCCTGCTTTGTGATCAGCACCGACATCGCTTTCTCCTGCCAGAATGCTGACGATTTCGTGGGCGCCAGTGCTCCAGGGGACATCATTATTGGAGGTTTGTTTGCAGTTCATAGCGAAATGCTGCATCCAGAAGAAGATCCCATCAAGCCAGTAATTCAGAATTGTGCTGGGTGAGTAATAACACATATGGCAAAGAAGAGAGTGATGACACTGCGCATGTAGCTCTTCTATTAAGGTCAACAAGTTCTGGTTCTCTTGCTTTGCTTACTCTTAAAAAATTCCTTGGACATCACATAAATTTCATGTAAATTAATACAAAGTATGGCAAAGTTACAATTAAAAATAGTGTGGCTGACTGAGGAAGGGAATGCGAATTTTATCCTATTTCAATCTTCACAGATAATCAAATGGCCTTGAAGGTTTCTGCTATCACCTGATTACCATGGAAGTGCTAATTTGCTATAGGTCTGAATGACTCTGCTGGGCAGCTATTCATTATTTGTTATGAAGCTGAACCTACATGATTTGAACACAGGCTGACTATTCCATTTTACCTAAGCCTGTTACAGTGCGGATACTGCAACATGCGTATCAAACAAGGAGGCCTGTGGAAAAGAAATATCTATGGACAGATTCTTACTAGATGTTTCAGAGATGTTTATTTCCCCAGCCGCATGGCCGGGCTCTGCTGAGGAACTGAGGCAATCCCGGGACCCGAGGGTCCTTGCCCGCTCAGGGGAACACAAACCAACCAATGGGGAATGAGGCTGACCAGGGGCAGGGAAACCCCGTGTCTCCCCCCCTGGGCCCCTCTCCCAGGGCTACATGGCAGGGGGAGGGACCCCGACATTTCACCTGTTTATTTTTAACAAAAGAGATTTAAAACTTAACATTGAAAACACTTGGATAAACATGAGATAACAAGGACAGTTTCAAAACAAAACAAGCCACTCTCCTGAGTCTTTAAATGTCCAAACAGATTTTCTGGAACATCTTAAGGCTGACAGAAGGGAGACAAGGACTCTCCAGACATGCTTTGTGGGGAAACTGAGGCAGGAGAGGGTTTCTTCCATTTGTACCTGTTGGAACTCTAAACAACAATAGTTAATTTCTTCCCTCCCCCTCTTCATCCCCCACTTGGCATTGGAAAGGGATTTTTGGGGAAACAAATGGCAAAGGCATGGTTTTGTGAGGGAAACCATGGGTGAAAAAACCGATTGGGAATACACTGGGGGTAATAGGATATAGGATAAAAAGGAAAGGTGGGATTAGGAAAGGGAGACTGTAGGGGGGCTTATAATGGAAATATTGTCTAACATGACTATGATTTTTAGCATATATACTGCCTTTTACAGAAACACCATCAGGCCCAGTGACCTCTGCTGCTTGTAACCCTTTTCTACCTTGCACAATTTTTAATTCCACCACCTCTCCATCTTCCAAGCTTGGGATGCATTTTTCAGGGTTATTCTTTTTAATAGCAGTTCTATGAATTAATATGTCTTCTTGGTTGTCACATCTTGTTATAAAGCCATAAGTTTGTTTAACATTATACCATTTACTATTCCTAAAACCTTAGCTACGGTGATTTTTTCCTTTTTCCCAGTGGCTGCTGTTTTCTGTCTCGCTGTGTTTTTACTTTCTCTTTCGTTTTCACTCACTCCCATGTTGGAATTGCCAGGGTTGTCAGTGCTGCTGGGGCTGCCGGGGCTGCTGGTGCCTGCGTGCTCTTCCCGGGGTCACATTCGGGGCCACGCAAGCTGGGCCGGGCTGCGCCGCACCGCTCAGCTCCCTGCACGCTGCCGCCTCTGCTCTCAGCTGTGCTGCTGCTGCCAGGTGCCGCACCCACATCTCGGCCGGGCCCCCGAGCAATGACCCCCCGGTGCCCTGCTCCAGCACGCGTTTTAGCTGGGCACGGCTCCGCTCCACCGCCACCACCGCCAGCCGCCACCCGCGCGCTGCCCCTCTCTGTCGGGCATTCACGGGGCTCGCTCCACCATGCGCTGCATAGGGCCAGGTGGGCACCGCTCCCGCCGCACCTCGCTCCGCTGCCGACACTGCAGCTCACATCACTCCGCCTGCGCGTAGGAACTGCCTCGCTGCTGCTCGCAGAGGGTTCGGTCCACGTGGCCTGAAGCAGTTTTAACTTCGCAAGGACACAGCTGACATTGTTCAACAGTCTTGGTAATTAAATAATATTCACAAAAATATTCTTCCATCGGCATATATTTGACTCAGAAATTAACTGTGTCCAAACTGTCTTCCAAAAGCCTTTGGTAAGAATCAGTAAGAAACGTAGAAAAAGTTCTTAAACAACCATGCCGGGAAGTGTTTCAGTTCCTTTTGAGCTTGAATTAAGCTAAAATTTACAAATCGTTGTTCAAGAATCTTTTCAAGTTTAAGATGAATGTCCATATGCGGCTCTGAGAGCCAAGAGTCTTTCCATGGTTCCTCCATAGTTTAGATATGGAATAGCAAAACAAAAACAAGGAGAGAAATCCAGAGTTTACTCACAAATCAGTCGCTGTCCTTAGGGATCAGGGATCATTCTGCCCGCAATCCTCTACCATTTGTTACAGTAGGGAAACTGCAGCTTAAGCCCATACTGAAGTCTGCCTCCCATCTCTCAGGCAGCTCAGCTATAGTCTATGATAGTACCATGCTGATGACATTGTAGTTCTTTTTCAAATAACTATTACACTTGGAATTATAATTGTGGCTTTATGTTATAGGATAGCCTACATATAAACACTTCGTCATGCATGCATTCTGTGCATCAGAATATTTATTCTGTTGGCTCCAAATCCTACTGTGCTTGAAACATCCATTTTTCTGGAATGCATAAAAAGGAAACCTGGTGAAGAATTTCATTTTGAGCACATAATAAACCTTTCCTAAGACCAGGAATTCCAAACATGCATTTTTAAAAATTGAAATACTTGTCTGAATCCACAAATTTTATTTGAATTTTACAACTTGATCCCACATCTGAATCTAATAATCAGCTAGGCATGCAGGTATCCATCTGGATTTATATCAAAATGTTAATTAAGTTGATAATTTTGTCTATCTCCCATTATTTTTCTATGGAGACATAAATTATCTTAGGTCCATCTGAAATTTAATTTAGTCCACAAGATTTTTAATCTTTAGAGAAGCTTGCCTGAGAGGAAGTTGGTTATATTGCAGACATTTCGTGCTAGCACAGTTCTGATTAATCATCTGTTATAACAATCACTGGAGATGAGGGGAAATAGCTGGGCTAACTTTATGAGGTCTGAAGAGTATTTTAGAAACACCAATGCAACCACTGGAGACCTTGATCTCTGAAATATTTTCTTCTATCTTAAATACTTAGTACTTCCTTTTCTTTGCTTCATGCTTTTAGTGAAAGTAAATACATTTTTTTTAAAGATTTTGCTTCACCCTTGCTTCCAACAAAGTTTTTCTAAAAAATACTGCCTATGTTTCCTGACAGTTTTGAAATTCAAGTTTTTCTTCAGACGCTTGCAATGATACACGCAATTGAAACCATCAACAACTCAACACTGTTATCCGGAGTTACTCTGGGCTATGAAATCTATGACACATGTGCAGAAGTTACAAAGGCCATGGCATCTGCTCTGAGATTTCTGTCTAAATTCAATTCTTCTGAGGATGCTGTGGAGTTCAAGTGTAACTACTCAGACTACATCCCGAGAGTCAAGGCAGTCACTGGAGCCAGCTACTCGGAAGTGTCGATGGCAGTGTCAAGGCTGTTGGCTTTGCAATTAATCCCACAGGTAGGTCTGAGGGAATTATTTTATTTTGGACAGAGGTTCAGATTTACCATGCTTAGAATAAAGGTTCTGATCACAGGAATTGCAAAAGCCACCTATTTACTACAGGGCAGGACTTGGTTTAACCTAAGGACAGCAGGACAGGTGGGCTTCAGCTCCAAGTGGAGGGCTTGATTCACTTGCCCAAACAAAGACAGTAAGGGATATTTTATATACCTGAGGCACATTTATCCAAGTGCTCTTTCAGAGTGATGCTGGGCTCTTGTCAGCCTGGCAGTGCCTTTTGTCAGTCCTGGTTACTCCAATGTACCTCAGATGACATTCAAGGACTTTATTCAGGCAGCGAAATTACAGCTGCTGTGTCCAGTCTGCCTGGTGGTGAATATGACAATACTCAAGCTAAAAAAAAAAAGAGACCAGGTCAGATCTGGCCAGAAATTCAGAAATTCTCTCCTGCCCAAGAGAAATTAAATGTTGGAGTCAGTTAAAACTATGGAGAGGGAAGTGAGGAAGATTGCTCTAAACCAAAGATTTACTCCCAATAGTCTTCAAACAATTGTAGACGTGAAAGAATACAACAGTTTAGATCCACATTGGTCCTTCCCAAAACATCCTTCTCTATTTCTGACCTCTCTAGGACTAGTACAGTCCCACACTTGTGTTTAGGCCCTTGCTTACGTTCCTACTTTCACTTTTGTAAAAGAGTTGGGGTCAAGGCAAGGACTAACAAGGAACAAGCAGATCCACTTCCACACACCATCTTGTCTTGCACTTTGGTTTTGGCAATAGATATAAATTAACCAAATACATGGAAAAGACATAAAATTTGAACTAAATATAACTGCTAACTGAATCTTCTCCTCTGCAATGGTAGGAAGTAATTCTGACCTCCAACGCCACCCCAGGAGCTGTAGTAAGTACGAAAACTAAAATGCCACACTTGAACATAATCAAAAGGCAAGTGACTAAAAAAATCTGCATTAGGTAATAGATGGAAAATGGGACCCAATAGATTTTTCTTACCAATAGCATCTGCAATGTTCTGACACAGTAAGATTTTGGTATCCCCTCCAGACAGGTGACTCTCATTTCAGAAAACTTAAATTTATTTTTTAAGAAATGTCAACGATATAGGGGAAAAAAGTTCCAACCAAAAAAAAAAAAAAAAAAGGATTAAAACTGGAGAGATTTAAATATCAAAGTTCTACTAATTTTTTTTAGCTACATTCACAAGAAAAATATAATAAATCTTTTGTATGAAAGAATTATATCATTCTGTATTTTTCTGTGAGGCTCTTCCAACAGATTTAATGATCCTTTTGAAATATAATAATTAAGTCTTAGACAGAAAATATATATATATATGGATGGACCATACTAACACACTCAGTGATAGGAAAATAGTGCAAAATATAAGAGCACTAGCAATTTGAATAGAGACTCAAAAAATAGCCAATGTTTTAAATATTGCTTTGAAAAGCATGCTGATGGTATTTGCACAGACTAAACCAAAATCTTTATACCATCATTACTGTCATATCCATTTTGAAAAGTTTTGTTCTCGACCTTTCACTGAATTATGCAGAAGACAGTGGAAAAAAAAGGTGTGACTGGTACTGGGCAAGAGTCTGCATCCCAAGAGCAGGGAGAAAGAACCTGCCCCCTTTGGCTGCAGCTTGTTGATGCTCACTTGCAGGAGGAGGGAGCCCGGGTCAGGTGGGAAGAAAGAGCAATCATGGCAGTTTTGGATCTCTTGGCATCCTTTGGAGGAGACCACATCTGTAACTGAATTGTTCGCTCTTCCTAGGTCAGTCCTGCATCATCAGCTGAAATCCTCAGTGACAAAATCAGGTTTCCTTCTTTCTTCAGGACTATCCCCAGTGATTTTCATCAGACAAGAGCAATGACCCGCTTGATCTGTGAATCTGGGTGGAACTGGATTGGAGTAATAGCCACTGATGATGACAATGGCCGGTTTGCTCTGGAGAGCTTTGGGGTCCAGGCTATGGCAAACAATGTTTGCATAGCTTTTAAAGAGATGCTGCCAGCCTACCTCTCTGACAGCACCTTTCACACCAAAGTTGATCATGCAATTGAGAAGATTGTCAAGGAAACAGGAGTAAATGTTATTGTTGTCTTTATGAGACAGTTCCATGTGCTTAAACTATTCAAAAAGGCAATTGAGAGGAATGTTAAAAAAGTCTGGATTGCAAGTGATAACTGGTCAGCTGCAGTCAAGATCAGTACTATTCCCAATATCAGACAGCTGGGAACCGTTGTGGGATTTGGATTTAAAAGTGGAGACATCTCCTCATTCCAAGAGTTTCTGAGAAACCTTCATGAAAAGCCCACTGAAAACAACAAGTTTTTACATGAATATATTATGCTTTTGTCAGTTTGTGCATACCTGGAATATCATGATTTTCAAAAGTGCATTGCAAACCAGTCCCAGGATGATCTACTGGAAAATGCTGGCAGTAAACCTCAGATCTGGAGAGATGATTTTTTGAATGCTAACATTGAACAGGGATTTATCCATAGTACTATACTTGCAGTATATGCTATAGCTCACGCCATTAAAGGGCAATGCAAAGACAGAGACTGCAAGGATCCCTCTGCCCTCGCTCCCTGGGAGGTATGATGCTAATTCCTTCAGGTCTCATTCTCTCTGCCTAACTTTCATCTCATTTTAGCTCCCATATTCCTGGAGATAAAAGCTTGGTCCTTTTACTAAATGGCTTTTTACCAGCTATTCAACTACTAGTAGTTGGTCGCATTGCTGTAAACCACTGTGGTACACATAATGAGTGCTCTTGAGAGATGGGGATACTGCAGGATAGGAGCATTCATCAAAGTTTCAGTTTTCCTCTCTCTTTCTCTCACCATTGTACCTGTTTTGTCTTAATTCAAGTATTTTCCTCTATAATGAGTCTCTACTTGAAAATGAAAATGCAATACATTGTTCCTCTGTCTGATCTTGACTTATATGTAAAGACATAATCTTTAAGATGGGTGAGGTACTCGTTATCACACTCTACTGGGTGGGAAGAGACGACAAAAAATCAGACAAGTAAACCTGACCTGACCTTTTACCCAAGAACCTGCTCAGGACTATTCACTTTTACACACTTTTACTCAGAGGATTAAACAAATGTTCATTTAAAAGTCAAACAACCTCTGAAGCACTCTGATTTGCTCTGACCTCTTATCGTAGGTCAGGGCAGGTCAAACCAAGATATGGGATTTGAAAAAAACCCAACCAACCAATAACCCAGTAACAATCAGACTCTTACATGAATTAGTAAACACTAATGGGACAAATTCAGGACTGCTTTATAGGAATGCAGCTTTGTGGAGCTACATTTACATCATTACTGAACTAAATCCCATACCATCCAAATTAAAACTCCTTTTAAGTTCTTGAGCACTCGTGAAGAGAACTGAAAGAGATAATTAATTCCCCTGTGATGTTTTCATAACATGTTTCTTCTACATGAAAATTCAACCCTCTAGGAAGTGAGATATATACGTACAGAAAACCTTAGGATCCAAATAATCTGTATCACACATGTCCGTATACAGGGAAACAATAGAGTGATTGGTGTTACAGACTTTGCAAAAGTAATAAACAGTTACACCAAAATGTTGCTAAATATTAGCCCCTTCTGTCTGAAGCTCAAGATGTATTCAAAAAGCTCTGGTGTTCTCATATTGTTAGAAGAATTGGAAAAGTGGAGAAGAGAAAAATTAAATGAATAGTCTGAGTATATAGAATTAAAAAATCCTGTTCAGTGCCACACAACTATGCAGCATCCAAATCAAATTGGTTAGAAACACACTGGTTCTTCATAAGTTATAGAAACACTGAAAAAATTACATTATATATGAAAAAATGGCATATTATATACATCAGATGTGTTACATGAATTTGACAAAGCCTATTGAGGTAGTATACCTGTCAGCACATTTGTTAAATGCTGTGAATATCACAAATGGACTCATGTAACAGCATGCTTTTCAAATGCAGTTGAACTCAGCCTTTCACCAAACATCGATTTTTTTCTTGTCAGTTAACTACTGTTGCTAAAAATCACTAGGCCTACAAAATAGTAAAGCTTTTGCTTCAATTAAGAACCATGGTAGCTAATGGGAGTCCTCCTATGATCTCCCCATGAACTGGGAGTGGGTGATATGTGCCTTAACCCATCCTTTTCTAGATTCACACAGATCTTTTTGGTCTGTCTGTTTGGAATGAGGGAAGCAGAAATTTTTCCCCTGTTGAACAGAAGGAATTGCAATATGAAGCTGGACAGTTGCCTTACCAAAGCATCCTTGGTTTGGTATTTCCTGTGACCTGTCGAATATTGCCGTTGTGCTGTTGATCTCCCCATCTGAGCAAATTGGCATATGTTGTTCATTGATTATTAAAAGTTCTGACTCTCACCTTGCCATACACAATTTCAGGCAGAGTCACAGCTGGGAACAGTGCTACATACTCCCAGATGTGCTGGGGGAATTCACTCTGGAAGCAAATGTTGCCCAGATTGACGCTGCTGACAGTAAAGTAACAATGGGAGCACAACCCAACCCTGTTCTTTACAAGAAGGGGTGTGCCAAAAGACTCTTAGATTTTGCAAGCAAAAATATTTTCTCTCCAAACATCATACCAAAATTTTCAAGGCTGGAAAAAAATACTATGAATATGATTTTATGAAATTATAATTTTTTTAATAATAGATTTTTAAGGCCAACAGAATTGTCTGTATAATGTAATTCTGTAAGCAAAATGAACTTGAATTTTAATATTTCTCTTAGTCCTAAAAGCATTTCTTTTAAATTCGGTATTATCATACATATGTTAAACTATTCAGTTTGTCACTATGTTATCATTCCTTACACTTATGTGCAGCTCCTAGAAGAACTTAAAAAAGTTGTAGTCATTGACGATGATAAGGAAGTCAAGTTTGACCCCAATGGAGATATGAGCACCAGTTATGATGTCCTTCTTTGGAAAGAAATTGATGGCCACATGGAAATCACCACTATGGCAGAATATGATGCAGAGAAAGGTGGCTTTATCTTTGAGGATGAAGAGAAAAAAAAAGATTTTCTGGCTTTAAAGGTAACTTTTACTTTGTTGACATAGCATGTGAAATTCGTTCCATATGATTTCTCCTTCCTGCAGGACTTGTGACTGAAGCATGTGTCAGCTAGAAATCTCTTGTGTGGTTTCATGTTCTCCTCTAAGAGCAAAAACTCCTTTCTGAGTTTATTCAACCCCTTTTATGCACCCCAAGATGCATGTTAGCCTGTGAGCAGGCTCAGTGATTTAAAATTTATTTATTTAGCCAGAACGCCCCTAGAAGGTTATGTCTGTCCTAAGGATGCTATTCCAGAATCTTACAAAGGGATTTTAAAATAAAAAATTATAGTGTATAAAAAGCCTTCACATACCATCTCTTTTTTTTTTTTTTTTTTACATGAAGATTCAGGTGTGTTGACTTTATTGTTTGAAAAATAAAAGAAAGTTTTGCTGTTTATTTGCTCCTGTTAAAGCTGGGGTCAGCAACATGAGTAGGTGGTGTGACCCGGAGCCCCAGCACGGGTGTAGACAGGACTAGTGGGTGGCCCTGGCCAGTTCCAGCTGGACAATCTGTCCTCTGTGCATGGGTGAAGGTCTGAGTTCATGGTGCAGCTCTGTGCTGCAAGGCATTCCCCACTAATGGGACAGGGAGAGGCTGCTTACTTGGTGAACATTAGGTGGACAGAATTCTAGTCTCCCCCTGTGAACTCAACTGAAGACAGAAGGAAATCTCAAACCATGTCCCTCTGCGGCACAAGGAAATGTCTCCACCTCCTTGTTAGCACAATCTTGGAAAGAGAGGAGATTGCAGTGTGCTTCAGGACAGATTGTTTGACAAAAAATTGTCTTTGGAAGGAGGACCTGATGTGAGACCTCAAGAGAAGGCCCCGATCACACAGACAGGAGTGGAGCTTCATGACTCAGGGATAAGCTGGCAAGGGTCAGGAATGTCAGAGCTGCGGTACAGAGCACCCTCCAAAGTGTCTCCCTCAGGCCAAGGCATCCTTCCTGGGCTCAAAGTGGCTGAGCAGCGTTTCAGGATCTCTTTTGTGAAGCAGTTCTCTCAAATTCCCCATCACATGCTTCTGTGCGTTCTTTGAAAATTACCCTCTGCAGTCTAAATACAGGTTCAAAGCTGAGTGAAAGACTTTGATCTAGATTTTAAAGGCACCTACAAATCCAGTGACTGGCATTCAGGTCCCAAAAATAAAATTATCAGGTAAATAATGCCCCATTCTATTACTCCTTGACTGTGTGGAGGAAATACAAGAAATATGGACCTTACAATGTCTTTTTTTCAACACCATTTTCAGATTTCCTTAAAATATGTATGATATTAAAAAAATACAAATTGCAAAAATTCTGGAGGTTTATATTAATGTTCCTTTGTAATTACCTGTGCCTGAGATGATGATCTCTTTTTTTTTTTCTCCCTCTGCACACTGCAGAAGGTTCAGTCAACATGCTCCCAGCACTGCAGGCCAGGCCAGGTGAAAAAGGTTACAGAAAGTCCACACACATGCTGCTATGAGTGTATTTACTGCCCAGAAAACCATTACAGCAACCAAACAGGTAAAGAATTGTGATCCAAATAGAGGTTCATTTATACATCAATGCAATTGTTTTGCTTGGATATAATTTGCCCTGACAACCTTGGGTTAAGTTTTGGAATAATTTAAATATTTAAATATGCTCAGTTTCCCATAAAACTTGGTATAAACACTTCTTAAAAGGCCAAGTTTAAAGCAATTAGATTGTCCAGCCAACCAGCATTACCCTTTGCTAGGATGGAAATTCTGGCTGATTTATCACTGAGATTGATTCTCATTTAATAGAGCCTGTCCTTCCTGTCTTTCCATAGTATACCCAGTCCAATAAGGAGCAATTTCTTGACTTTGAGGGTGGTGAGGCACTGGGACAGGTTGCCCAGAAAAGTTGTTGTGGATGCCCTGTTCTTAGAAGTGTTCAAGGCCAGGTTGGATGGAGCTTTGAGCAACCTGGTGTAGTGGAACGTGGCAGGCGAGTTGGAACGAGATGATCTTTGAAAGCCTCTCCCAGCCCAAACCATTATACAAACCCTTGAACCATTATGAAGTTCAAGGGTTATGTATTTTGCTTAGCAGCACATTTTGTGTCTTACCACAGAGTACCGTGTATTTTGATATAACTGTACAGTAATATTTTCTATTATCAAATCTGATGTATACTTTACCACTGGTTCATTTATATACATTCATATATATATATATTCATTCATATATATTCAATAGATATTCATTTTATATTTAAGCAAAAAATTTTAAGGGGAAAATTATATATGGAGGAGAGAGATGGAACTGAGAAAATTAAGGTAATGTACTTTTAATATCCTGAGAGCAGAAAGAAAGTAAATTTTATCTTCTCAATCAATTAATTGTGATATTTCTCCATATCAGAGGATAGGAACTGCAAAGCAAATGTCTGTTCTTGCTGTTGTATTTTAAAAGCTATCTGTAAAGAGAATGTTGGGGTGTTTTCTTCTTAAAATAGACAAACAAAAGAAAAATAGTTCAAATTTTTGAAAGAGAATTGTTTACTCTCGAGTCATTGTGCAGGTTTCAATTAAAGTTTGTCTGTCCAGAGCTCCAGCCAGGTCACATTTCACTGGTCAGTGATGAGCAAGACAGTTTTAGAACCCTGGTCATTTTGCCTCCTTGCCCCTGGCTGCAGGCAAGGCTCGCTCCCAGCTGGAAGGGAGCTCCAGGCATTTGTCCTTTGCTCGTTGTGCCACTGCCACCGCAGCCACCGCAGCCCTGCAGCTCCTCCGCCTGGACAGCGACAGCAGGAGTCAGAAGCAGTCAGACCCGTCTTTTCTCTTTAGCATCCCTTCCCACATTGCTCCTGTATCTCAAGTCCCTACAATCCACTTTGCAGTTTCTTAACTTTGGGTTTCTAAGATATCTTCCCTTTTTTTTCTGCTTCCAGATATGGATTACTGCTACCAATGTAACAACAAAACCTACTGGGCTCCCATCAACAGCACCACATGCTATAGAAAGACAATCTATTTCCTTGCCTGGACTGATTGGTTTGCCATCTTCCTCCTCCTCCTCTCTGCTTTTGGGGTTGTGGTGGTTTTGTCAATTTGTGTAATATTTACAAAAAACTTAGACACACCAGTTGTAAAGGCATCTGGTGGTCTGATTGTCTGCTATATTATTCTCTTCAGCCACTTCTTAATTTTTTTAAGCACTGTCTTCTTCATAGATGTACCTACAGATTTCAAATGTAAAACTAGGCAAGCACTCTTTGGCATAAGTTTTACACTCTGCATTTCATGTATTTTAATAAAGTCACTAAAAATTTTACTAGCTTTCAGCTTTGATCCCAAGCTTCAAAATTTCCTGAAATGCATGTATAAACCTATTCCTGCTGTGGTCACCTGCACTGGAATTCAAGTTATCATTTGCACCTTCTGGCTAATATTTAGGACACCTTTTGTAAATCAAAATTTCTCAATCCCAAAAGTAATAATTCTGGAATGCAATGAAGGGTCTATTGTAGCTTTTGGGATTATGTTGGGCTACATTGCTGCCTTAGCCTTTATATGCTTCATATTTGCCTTTAAAGGTAGGAAGTTGCCAGAGAATTACAATGAAGCTAAATTCATCACTTTTGGCATGCTAATTTACTTTATAGCATGGATTGTATTTATCCCTGTCTATGCAACTACATTTGGCAAATACTTGCCAGCAGTGGAAATCATTGTTGTTTTAATATCTAATTATGGAATCCTTTGCTGCACTTTTCTTCCAAAATGCTATATCATCATTTACAAGCAAGAAACAAACACAAAATCTGCATTTCTCAAAATGGTTTACACTTACTCTTCTAAGAGTGCAGGCAGTGTTGCTGTTAGTCAGGTTTCTTTAGATTCAAAATCTTCCAGCCTCCGAGCTACTGTCACAGACTCATGTAAAACTGAGAATGACTCTGAGAATGGAAACTGCCATTTCCAAGTGCCTGGGCAGCCACTAATAAAAGGCAAAGTTCTTCCTAAAAATGCTGCAGGGACTATGATCAGGAAAAGAGTCTCCAGTATATGACTGGCCAGTGTTAAAGTACCGGAAGTTAAAAAGCCATTTTAGGGAGCCATTTCTCTTTCAGATCTCTTTCCTTCTGGTATCCTCAAGGAGGGCAGGCCATGTGAAACACCTTTTCCTGTACTTAGGCAGTTATCCATTACCAGATCTGAAAGGCTTTACTGACTCAGAGAGTCCATCCCTTGCTCCTGCAAGCTCCCTGATGTGCAGTCCCCTTCAGCAGCTCCCTTCCTTCCCCATCCGGCCCACACAGGCTTGTGGGAACCTATTCTGCAACCTCCCTTCCTCAAGTGAGGCAGAAGCAACACAAAATTATTATTTCTCACAGCCATGTAAGTGGGGCCACATGAGTTTACCCACTTCTTTTGCCTCTTTGATGCCCAGTTATTTACGGAGCTCTTCTTCTCATCTGGCCTCATTTTACGGATCAAAGAGAACCTTGTCCCAGCCTTTGTTTGCTAAGATAAACAAGTCCAGTCCTTTAGTCTCCACTTTTAAGATAGGCTTTCCATTCTCCTGAACTTCCAAAAGTAACTCTTTTCATTTGGTATCAGCGAGTCTCTTTTTTTCCTCCCCAAAATTGCATGCCTTATTCCAGATGAGTGCTGTAGTAACCTTTAAGGTTCCTTGTGTTTATCAGCATGGTAATGAACTAGAGACAGATCTAAAAAAAATAGAGAATTATTCCGGAGCTCTGTAGCTATACATGTGGTCATCTGCCTCTTTTCCCCATACTCAGAAGAAACACACTGATTCCACTCATGCACCTTTTCTGATGCAAGAGGAGAGTGAGCCCCAGGTGTCCTCTTATTTGAGAGTGTAAAGTCAATGTGTAATGTCAAAACTTAAAATCACTAACTGATTCCTCTCATTAGCATAAATAATGTAATGACCAGTATCAGCATGACTGCATCCTAGAAAATTCAAGGGGTTTGATATATGCTTAAAAATTCTGTTTTTCAATAAGAATATGACAATGCATCATTACAGTATACAGAAATAGCACAAGGATGACCTGGCATGGTCTGCACTGAATGACTCTGCTCTGTAGAGAGTGTGTGCTCCATGAGCACAGCTGTGCTGTGCCTTCTGTATGAGAGCCAAAGGGCACATTCAGAGAAGGAGGAATGGTAGTGGTACTAAGGGAGCTTTCTCAGACAGACCTTAGGCAGCAGAGCTACATTGTCAATACAGGAAGAGGAAAATACTTTTCCATATTCCTAAAGCCCAGAACATAGAAACTTTGCTATTTTAAGTTCTGTGCCATATTACTGTAAAATAATACTAAAATCCTGGATATTGTGTATCTATGAAGATATTTTAAAGTCATTTGGAAGGCAAGAGTGCAATTCACATACAGATTTGTGTAATTACATATGTTCTGATGCTAATTGGAGGAATGAAGGGTTATGTGTATATATTTATATGTTGAATGTTGTTTATACTTCCATTGTTGCAAATACTTTTTTGCATATGAGGTTATGTATTATAAGGGTAAAATGCCTGCAATTTGACTGCCAGTGCAGCAAGAAGCCTTCCCCTAAAAGAGAGAAGCAAAGCTTACATTGCACAACTGTCAGCAATCAGCTGGTTAGAAAAGTTAATTTGGCTGGAATGTTGTACCTGTATTTGTTGTTTTCAAAAGTGTTGAGTGTAGCACGCCTTGAAGCTACACAGAAGGGAATGATTAAAGCCATATTGTTATTTAAAATTGAGTTTGCTTACTTAATTTCCTTACCTCTCCCCATGAGCTTCTGTTAGGCCTTGAACAACAGCGATACATGGACCTGTAAAGTGTTTCCACTGTAGAGCTCAGCCTGCTTCTTAGAAATATCCTTTAGATTGAAACCTGTGTGTGCTAGGGGATTTATCCTGCAGGACACTGAGGAGAGCGTCTTGATGAACAGGGCCTGGTGACAGCAGTGTGAAGGTCTCTACCGAGGTATCTCTGAGGAAAGACATCACATATGGCAGAATTTCAAAGGAGTCCTACGTGCTACATCTAATTCTCCAGCTACTCGGGTCTTCTGTGCAAAGCACAGTCAACAGTGGAGCAGAGAGGATGCAACAGGTTTGTGAGCCTGACTTGGCAGCAAAAAAGAGACATTATACCAAGATGCATTACATGTTTTTAAATGCCTTGTCTGCAAGAAGCAAGTGATCATATGTGGGTAGAACATAAAGGGATTGTGCTACCCTATACAAAGGATATGAAAAACCTTAAAACAGGAGTTCATTATGCTAAAGGATTATTTGTGCACATTCCCCTGCCCAGTGCAGTAAGTATTCCAGCAATGTAACTACTCCTCTTACTAGACACAGGGACATTAAATGAGGCTGAAACAGATTTTCATTCCCAGAGCACAGAAAAGGAATCACCTTCCAGAGCCATTGCAAAGTCTTTTCCTGGTTCTCCCAGAGCTATGGCCCATAGGTCAGGCTATGTGAGGCCAAAGGCACCAGCTCTTTTTTTCTGGCTCAGAGCACACTCTGCTTGCTTACTTTGGAAAGATCCTGAAACCACTTCTGAAAACACTAACATCCCACAGGCATGTTTTCCATCTCTGAGAGCAATAGAGAGAACAAATGTCTCAAAATACAGTGCTGTTCACAGAGAAATCAAATGTTAAAATGCTGTTTGTTGAGGTCAGCAGGAGGCTGCTCTGGATGTAAACATTATTATCCTTGTTAGGGCTTATGTCATTCATTACTATTAATGCTAAATGATGCATTCTGAAGCCACTATCCTACAATGTACAGTATCTTCAGAGACAATGAAGACTATGAAGGCCACCAAGTGTTTGATGTCCTCCAGGGCATAATTCCCTCAAGATTTCAGTAGCTCTGGCTGTTTAGATGCCTTCCAGCTGCCCACAATCTTTAGAGCAGTTCTTTGGCAAGTGCTGGAAACTACGTGAACTCCAAGCTACCTCCCAGCAGCTCTGCCGATGACCATTGGAACTACAGCGACTCTGAATGTGTGGGTGACCATCATGAGTGGCAACTAACAGCAGTGTCTGGGATGCTGCTCATAATGTATGACGCTGAGCCCAGCCCAGATGTGCTGGCTGTCTTCAGGGACAAGGAGCCCTGCTTGACATGATGCCACTGTCTTGGAGCAAAGGGAAAGTATCATCCCCTAGGTCATTTCTGTTGATGTGTCTTCATCTCCTTGACAACATTCTGAAAGAGGGCACAGGTGCTTAAGGAGTGTGTGTGTGTGTGTGTGTGTGTGCAAAGAGGTGCATCCCTTCCCTTTTGTTATATGCTCTGCTCCTGAAAAAAAGATAGCTGGCGGTTTTGGCTACAAACAGTTCAAAACTCCTCTTTAGTGCTGTCACACTGAGCACAGGACTTAAGCTGTTGCCAGACAGTGATCCATCCCTGGGGAGCAGGACTTCCTCTGTTCATCTGCAGCCATTCTGGCTTTGGCTGATGCATGTAAAATCTTCCACTGCTTGGTGCATCAGACACAGTTCTGTTGAGACAGTCTTACAATGTCATGAACATCATGCTGACACAGACTTAGTGTCTTACTTACTTAGTAAATGTCTACTCTGTGCAGACTTCTCTGAATATTTTTAGGGGATTTTTTTGTTTAGTTTTGTTTTTTTAATAAAGTCCTACTCTATCCAGGATGTGAAAGGAAAAAAAAAAAGTTGTTCAGTTGAAGTAGATGGAGAAGTGTACCATGAGAATCAATATGTTTGAGCCTTCCGAAAGCAGTAAAATGACAGAAACCCAAATGTGGGCCAGTCTGTGTCACAGAACTTATACTCTACATAGAACCATAGAATAGTTTGGGTTGGAAGGGACCTTAAAGATCATCTAATTGCCATGGGCAGAAACACCTTCCACTAGACCAGGTTGCTCAAAGCTGCAGCCAACCTTCCAGGGATGGGCCATCCACAGCTTCTCTGAGCAATCTGTGCCAGTGTCTCACCAACCTCACAGGAAAGAATTTCTTCCTAATCTAAACCCACCCTGATTCAGTTAAAAGCCATTACTCCTTGTAATAGGGGTATAGGAATCACTACATGTCCTTGTAAAAAGCGCTTCTCCATCTTTCTTGTGGGCCCCCTTTAGGCACTGGAAGATGCTACAAGGTCTCCCTGGAACCTTCTCTCCTTCAGGCTGAACAACCCCAGCTCTCTGTCTTCACGGAAGAGGTGCTCCTGGCCTCTGGTCGTTTTTGTGGCCCTCCTCAGGACTCACTTCAGCAGCTTCATGTCCTAACATGAAGCTGAACTACCGCGTCTGTTTCTTTAACCGAGTTTTGTCTTGGACGCTGACCTTTCCACACTAGAGTTGCAATCCGTGACCGCGGTAGGTGAGCAGGATGCCTTCTCCGGAGGACCGATTCCCACCGGGTGTCGGCAGCCGTCCCGCCTCGTCTCGCCTCTCCTCCGGGCGCGGCTGGAAGGGTTCGCGGGCGGGGTGGGGTGGGGCGGGGCCGGGCCGCTCCCGCTGCGGCAGAGGGTCCGGCCGGAGTAGACGGTCCTGCCGCTCCTCGCCATCCTTGCCATGCTGTCGACGCGCCTCCGCCCGGGGCGGCTGCTGTCCGCCACGCCGCTCCGCCCGCCCGCACGGCGGGGAGCCGCGGCCGGCGGGGATCCCGCCCGGAGCCCGGGCACCACCCGCGGTAAGGGGCTGCCCGCCGCGGCGGGGGGAAGCGGAGCGGCCGGGACCGGCCCCGCGGCGGCCTCCCGGGGCTGACGGGGAGATGCGCGGGCGGGCGGCTCGGGACCGGGCGGAACCGGGCTGGGCTGCCCGCTGGGGCGGCCCGCCGGTGGCACCGCAGCTCGGGTGGTCCCGAGCTTCTCCTGCTGGCTTGGGTACCCACACCCGCGGGCGGCGGGGAGGTCGAACCAGACTGCAGGAACACTCCCTGCATGCGGGAATATTCCAGAGATTGCGCGGAGGTGACTGCGTAGCCGAGACCTGAAGGTCTGATCCCTACATTACTCTTCCAAATACCTGGATGGGCAGGGTTTTTCCCTTCCACCCGTTACTACCAGTCGTAGTTCTCTCTTAGTGCACGGTTTACAAAGTGGGTTTTTTTCCTACTCTTTAAGCTCAGCAGGCTCACAAGGTGGTTGCAAGTTACAAACCTTCGAAGTTTGACAAAAAAATCCTCCTCTGGACTGGACGTTTCAAGACAGAAGAAGAGATTCCTCTGAGGATCCCGTAAGTGTGCTGGCCTTGTCCAAGGGTAACATGGAGCTGAAGGGAAAGCAGTGGTGTGATCCCGATCCTGTGGAAAAATTAAAGCTTTTCCACAGAGTTTAAAACAGTCAGTTTTACAACACTGAGACTTGAAAAAAATTAGAGGGCAAGAGAATTTCCTGTCCTGGTTAGAGGTTAAGATGAGAAAATGTTCCTTGCTGGAGTCCCTAGAGCCTGGGATTAAGAACTGGCTCCATTTGAATAGACAGCCTTGGTTACATTTATGTACTGGCTTGTTTGTTTTGCTTATTCCTAACGTGCAATCAGAGAAGGATGCTATTGGTAAACAATATTTTCTGTTTATAGCTCGCATAAACTATTCTAAGGCAGCTGTCACTGAATGATTACATAAAAATAATTATTTTTTATCATAGAATTTGAGGAAAAATAGGGAAGGAGGTAATGACAGGAGCATCCCTCATCAAGGAAAACTGAGTACTTGACATAGCCTCAGTCTCCCATTCTTGCTGACGCACTGGTCTAGATGATCTTTGAAGGTCCCTTCCCTCCAAAACCACACAGATTCTACAGTTCTCTGACTTGCTGAAAATTAGCAACCCCTAAGGGAGTCAGTCACTAAATACCTGAAACCCCTCTAATGCTTAAGGCTCCCTTTTCTTAGGATGTTAGATAGCATGTTAGACACCTCTCCAGGACACTACTTTTTATCATAACAGTATGTCCCTGCCGTGGGTGACACGTTGAGAATAAGCAGTGTGCAGAGCTGTGTAAAGCAACAGGTACATCCTCTGCCTGTTTTTGTTGGTTCCTGACAGTTTCACTGGAGTTTGCTGAGCTGGACAGTGGCTTTCTGGACAGTCTAACCTCTCTCACGCTTAGTTTCACCATCTTCCTCTAGAAGAAGGTTCAGATGTCTCAGAAGCTGTAAATGCTATTCAGGTCGTTGGGAGCTGTTTATAAAGACACATTGCATTTGCCAGTCATACACATGCACAAAAATCACTCCTTTCTGGCCTGGCAAGTGCGTGTCACCACTTCACTTTGTGCTTTCTGGATGAGCAAAGTATTTTTAGAACTCTAAGACCATAAATAGTAATATACTAGAAGTAGTTAATTGTGAGATATTGAAGCGGAACTGTGGCACTGTTTTAACTCATGTTAAAAAAAGAATTGCAAGGTGGTGTTACCTGTGAACACAATCTAACCGCTGAAGATTGTACTATGAAACAAATCTAGAGTCTTTATTCAAGGTTGTTGTGGGTTTTTTAAAAAAAACCTCAGCTGTTGCTGACTTCAGCAGAGGTTTACCTGGAGTCTTGATTAAGGATTGAATAGCAAAGGCCCTAATATGCAATTAGAGAAGAACACTGTGAGGTCTGTTTTCCTTAAAGCAGATGCAGAAAGCAGGGAGAAAGTGAAAATCTGCCCCAGAGGAGTTTCAATTAGTGTGCTGTGAAATATAATTAGGCTAATACATCAGACTAATAACATTTATGGTTTTGCTTTTGTTGCCACAAATGGATTATTGGATTAATGATCCTACGTGCCAGTCTGATGTACAGTTTGTTTTGAAGATGATTTTTATCACTGTACAAACCAGAAGCAGTTCCTTAGAACTGCAGGCATTGTTAGTCAGCTCAAGAAACACAGCGTGCACAATGTGCTCCAGTGTGTGCTGGCAAGGAAGGGATGGCACAGCACTGCCACTCATGGGACCTGTCCTCTTCCACCACACTGCACCTTACAGAGAAGCACTGCAGCCCTCAGCCTTGGTGCAGGCTTTCATGGGCACTGTAAAATCCCCAGCTCTGCCCCATCCCACCACCCTACTCTAAAGTAAAGCTAAAGGTGCTTTGGAGGAAAGAGAGCGTTGCACCATCTTTACTTAGAACACAACATCAATTCCTTATGCAACTATTCTTTTTACACATATAGTTGTGGGTTTATACATACGTATAAAACAGGTACTTATATCTCACAAATATATATTTATCTATATATACAATCTATATATATATATTCATCATTCCCATGATGAATTATGAAAGGAAAATGGTGCACAGCCAATATTATTGTGAACATCTTAAAAACTGTACTCCCAAGTATAATGTCTGACTTGGAAAAAGACTTAGCTGAAGATTTTGGGACAATTTGCACCATTTCCTGTACTGCTGGTTCTCAGGGCCATGCCGCCAGCTCGGAAGAGAGGAGGGTGGAAATGGGAGCTGTACCAAGGCAGACTGCTGGGCTGTAAAACGCCTCCTTTGCACCAACTACTGCCAGACAGAGGGCAGTTTGCACTTACTTTCGCCTTTGATGACCAGCAAAAATTATCCTGTAGATTGTTCTTGTTTATTTGTGCGTTCCTGAAGTAGTGAGGTGGCTGACATCAGCTGCCCACTTTCTGTCGGGCTGCTGCTTTAATAAAGAACTAAAACCTCTAACTCATAGCAGTACAAACTGCTTTAATCAAGAACCCAAGGATGTTAAGACCTTAGCCTACAGAACACCACCTGAACAGGTTAGATAGAGCAGTAACTGATTTCTAAAGTTAACTTTGAATAAAGGGAACTTGCTTTTACTTCATCCATCTGACACCACATATACATCTCCATCTGTTTTAAATAGATAACCCCCCTTAATTTTCACTACGTTTAGAGTTTGAAGTATGATTTCCAGTCTATTTACCCCAATAACTGAAATGCAAACATTTATTGCCTGGACAATTTTTTCTTTTTCCAGCTTAAAAAAAACCCCCAAACAGTCTAAATCCATTAAATGTTGCTTTTCCAAGAGAAATGGATTAGGATCAGAAAATGGCTGATACATAACGAACCGCAGCAAGCTGAAGATGCTTGTTTCAGAAGCTAATTCTATATTTATTTTTAAACTGTGATGTTATGTCTGCAGTGCTTTGAAGAGATACTTTGCCGTTTTGTAGTGACTCAATTCAACTACTTTAATTGCAGGCCAGAGATGCTAGACAAGGCAAGAAACAAAGCTCGAGTGAAAGCCTGTTACATCATGATTGGTCTCTCAATTGTTGCCTGTTTTGCGGTGATTGCTTCAGCTAAGAAGGTGAGTATGACCTTTTTAAAGTAGCATACTTTAAAATGATGGGATTCTGTGAAAAGCACACAAACCTAAACCAAGAGCAGCAGCTTACAAATGCCTAAGGTTTAGCTAACCTAGTCTCTGCCACCCCCGCAGCAGGTAAGTGGTTGTTGCCCATTCCCAAGGTTGGGTAGCTTTCCCCAGGCGCATCCTCACTCCTATGCTGTTACTTCCTCAGGCTGCTGCACGTCACGAGTCCTTAACAAGCTTGAACTTGGCAAAGAAGGCAAAGTGGCGGAAGGAGGCCGCGCTGGCCGCGGAGGCGAAGACAAAGTAACTTCCTCTGAAACGCGGAATGTCCTTGGAAGAGCAAAATGAACAGCTGCTGAGAGCAATTAGTGAGTTTCACCCCTAAATGGACAACTGAAGTATGCATACCCTGGAGCCAATATGGGCAGCTACAGCATCACAAAAAAAAAGGGAGGGTCTCTTTCATTAGGGAGATATTTAGGGTACTTGTTGCATGTAATTAAAATTTTTTAGAATGTTTTGCATATGATTAAAAGCAGTATTTAGTTTTAAAGGAGATGAGGTAGTTTCCTAAGAATATCAGGTATCGTTGGTTAGATAATCACAAAACATTTAAACCCAAGAAATTTTCTGTCTGGTGACAGTGCAGTTTTTCAGTGCACAAATCTGCCAGTTTGAATCCATTTGCATCAATGCTGTATTCAAAATGGCACTTGCATTTTTTAGTTTTAAGAAGCAACACTTATTGAATCACTAAATAAATACAATAAACATCTGTAAAATAGGTTTTATTGGTTTCTGTATGGTATTTGGAGATTTAACATTCCATAATATTGCATACTACTTATATGTGTTCTGTTACAGTAAAGGGCCTTTAGCCTGGATTTAAAGATGCACTATTACTGTCTCAAGTTAATACAGGTAATTTAGCTTCCACACATTATATGAAGACATTGTGCCAGAAGTAACTGAAATTTCTCATTTCAGATTTCAGTGAAATCTTGAGGTCACAATTAAGTCCATGTATCAATTAGCAGACCTATTACAAAAATTCTCAGTTGTACAATTTAATACATTTAAACCAACTGAGAATTAACCATGGAAGAAAGAAAATAGTGCATCTTTACTATTTTTTTTAAAGACAGGCCCAACAATAAATAGTTTCCAGTTGCAAACTTGTTCTACAGCTAACATTTCTGTGCCAACATTATTACTATTTTCTGATTGCTGCTAGCAACAGTGTGTAAAGCAAATACTAGAAAATTAAAAAGCTGTATTGAACCAGTCCTCAGACAAAAGTGCAATGACAAAAAAATTAGATATGATTCAGTGTAACAAGAGGAGGGAACTAATAAAAAAAATTTTATGCTCTGCATAGTTGCATAGATTAGCTAGTTAGTATTCACATTTAAGCAGAACAAATGGTACCCTTTTAATTAAACCCAAACCCCTGTATTTTTAAACAGACTTTGTAATTAATGGGACATTTCAGATTGCATATAAAATGCCAAACTTAAAGAGAAATTAGTATCGCAGTTTTATTTTGTTTTTCTCTCCATACTGGTTTCATCTGTTTAGGTAACATCATCACAATCATGCCCCTACCTGCAAATGAGTACACCGGAGCTGACCTTATGTCATAATCTCTTGTTTTATTTTGTTAATTAATGTGCTTTTAACAAAGTATGATATAAACCCAGTGATAAAATAGGAGAGGCCATCCTGTATGTGTAGCCTTTAAAGAATCTTCAATTTTTAACAACTTAAGGGTAAACCAAATGTTGAGTTTAAATAAGGATTTTCATTATCCCAAGTCCATCAATTTTAGTTCCCTTTCAAACTGTTCCATTCAAACATATCAGAGGCATGAAATAGTTTCTCTAAATGCGTAAAGTGCAGTCACTAACCGTCCACACAGACAGAATAATATATCCACACAACTGAAGACATTCTTTCAAAACAAATACAATACTTTAATGTCCCCTCTTTTCTTCATTTTCAAGTCTTTCAATTAAGATTTTCATAGTTCAGATTTGGTTTAAATAAGAGAGGCTTATAAACGTAGTTTTACAGGGTTCTTCAAATAAAAAGCAGGCACAGCTGGTTGTTATCAAAACAAGGTTGTTAGAAACAAAGGAATACCCTGTTACCTGAATAATTTTCTTACACTAGAACACTGAAATTCAGCATTTGCTAGTAATCTTGGTAGATTTCCATGATTGTTACCCTGTTCTTTGATAGACGGGGAGTGGGGAGACCATGGGAAAGAATGAAGGTTGGTGTACGAAAACCTAAAACTATGAGAGTAAAAAGGGCATAAGTACAATCACCTAACATTATATGAAAATTTGGCAGCTGTACTCAATATTATCACACTATTCAAAACTGTTGTATGCTGTACAAATCTAGGTTTAAAGTGTCATTTGCTAAAATATCTCATTGTTCAGAGTTCATAAAGTAACAGCACTCCTATATACACTTCTTACACTTCTATCTTCCACTAAAAAGACTTCAAAGGGAGGTTGCTTTCCTCCCAGTTACATCTTAGTCAAAACTGACCATTAATTTTAGAAAATCCACTTCAAGTCCCACATTCAATTACAATATAGAATATATTGCTGTAACATCAAAGTGAAACATCTTAGAATCTTAACTTGCATGTAAAAAAAATTCTAAATATAAAATGGTACTGTAAATGATACCACCTTTAACCTGTATTTTTCAGTGCATTAAAATATTTTTTAGTGACAAGCACAGTGCCGTGGGTAAGTGATTTGAAGTTTAAATTGCAGCTTTTTATGAAGCATGAAATGCTCTCATATGTCACAGATTTCACTTAACCCAGGAGTTTGATGTTAATACATTAATTACAGGTAATAAAAAATAGCAATACTTCAGAGTTAACCCAAAGTATTAATTTCTCCAAATGAGATATACTACTAATACACCAGAAACACTACTTATATGCAAGTCAAAGCAGAGCATACATTTTTCCATACTCAAAATTGTTAACGTAAATATTAGAATTCTATTTCTTTTAGTGTTTAACAGCAAACACTGTATATTGTAGAGCCTAAATATTTAGATGACAATAACTTCTAGTTAGTTTTGGTGTCCACATACTTAATGCTATTTACAGTACAACAACCTTTTCCTTCAACTGGAGTGATTCACTATTCATTCTTCACTGCAGTATTTCTATTGTCTTACCAAAAGCAAACCGAATTCATTTACCGAATTCATTAACCTAAGGAACAATTCAAGTGGCAGTAGCATACTTGATCAAAAACAACACCTACTGTCTAAACTTTTAAGAAGCTATTGTACTAAAAGGCAAACATTGCAATGTTTCTCAAACTAAAGTGGTGTTACCACATCTTGACAGAAGACAGCTGTAAAACATCAGCTTGGTGATTTGTGTGCGTCACCCTTCTGTCATTCCTAATTGCAGCCTTCTTGTGGTAACTGCAGTGGCTGCTTCCACTGCAAAGTACTGCAGTTGTGGCTGACTTGTAATGCCATTTAGCAGCTTTCATTACAGAGCCAACATCAAATGACCAGCAAGGTCTCTGCTGATTCCAATTTGAAAACCTCTGAAATAGTCATCTTCCCACATAATTAAGAAAGAACTTTTTCATATATTCAATATCATATTAGGTAATTAGCATTATATATGTATATCTATTATGTCTTTAAATACATTTTATAAATAAATTCCAACAGTGTGTTGTAAAGTAAGTAATGCATAAAAGTTTCACAATTTAAATAAATATTTTTCACATTCCAATTCAGCTTCTTACAAGCTCATCTTTATTTCATGCCTTAGTTCTGAAGCAATGTTTCTGCTTCAATACAAGAGGTAGATTTGATAGAGACTGGGCAAGTCAAGCCTACTGCCAAAAATTCAACTGTCAGTAACTGTATTGCTGATATGAAGTTTGAGACTACATGAAAAATTCAGAACTACTACCTAAAATCCTACCAAGTCTTACCTAAACTCTTGTTAAATCACATTTAATGCTTTTAGACATGATTACTCACAGTTGTTTTCTGTACATAAGAGATAATGAAGAACACAAATACAAAACAGAGAACAGTTGTCTCTAACACAATATATAAAAGTGCATGAGCTGCTTCTTCATCTATTTCTGCAAAACATATTCAGCTTTTCCTCTAACTTTGGCCATAAAGAAAAGACCTCTGAGAAAAAAAAACCCCAAACCGTGTAAGTGTTTAAATTTTATGCTTATATTCACTTCAGTAGTTTAGAGCTGGAACCCCTCCATTGGAGCCTCCTGCTGTTGAAACACAAACTGCTGCTGACTTTCATCCACCTGAGGTGCAATACTAGAGTCCTCTTCTTCAACACCAAAATAATGTTCTATGAGTTCAAAAGCCTTTTGGTAGATCTCCTGATTTTCATGCCTCTGAAGAAATTCAATTTTATCAAGTCCTAAATTCAAAATAGAACATTTTTAAAAATCTAGTTGCTTAAATGAATGATGAATTCAAATGGAAACATCTTATAGTGTAGCAGTACTTCTTAAGACAAAAAGATGCTATCCCAAGTCACCTCAATTAATTTCATATCACTGGTTCTTAACTTCCAAACCCATGTATTTCTAGTCTTCATTTTCTGCTGTCCAAACTCATTTTAAAACTATGCTAGAAGCATTTCAATTAAACTAATATCCCAATTTCTTTTATTCTACTCTTCAGTCTTCCTCAACTCTAAATTCTATCTTCACTAATGGAGTTATCACTGGGCAGTCTGGTATCTTTTTTCAAATTTAACTGTAATATTTAAAGATACTACCATTTTGCAAGTAGAAGACATAACCTCTGCTCTGTTGGCTGAATTAAGTGCTAGGCAGTCAGTCAGGTTGATACAAAACTCCTGTTTTAGCTTTTTAAGATAATGTGGTTTTCACTTAAGTTGGATTAGAAAGAGCTCAAATGAACCCTTCTGGTGATTGCAGAGGCCAAAGCAATGAGGGTGATATAATCAGCTGTTTTCCTTACTTGAACTCTTCTACAACTTCAGCACCCTATGCTTCATGCTAAAGGAAAAAAGAGAACCTAGAGAGTCAATACTTAAAATTATGAATGGACCAAAAATCTGCAACACAATAAATTCCATTAAGATCCATTTAATTGCTCAGTTCTTCAAGCATGCATTTGATTAAAGAAATTGAGCTCTGTAACAAGGAATTTAGATGTAAAGAATGCTTTACAGAAAGTTAGTACCATCTAATCAGATATAATGTGGTCAATTAGAACTGTTACTAGCAGTTTCTGAAATACAAATGTCTGCCAATTTTGGTTTGTCAGAGCTACAAAAAAGCTAACTCTCCATAAAGATTGCCAGCTTCATTATAAGCCAATTGTAACACTAATTTTGTTAAATCAAAAGCATCCAGTCATGATATTCCACAAATTAGTTTTTATAGTATGCTTTTACATAGTGGTTTAATTCAAGAAATTTTATAAAGAACTAAATGAAATACTTGCAAAAGTAAAAACTTACTTAGTTTTATGATCTGAAGTTAATTTTGCTGTTACTGATATTTACTATATTAAAAAGTGATCCAACTTTGGGATCAATTTAAAAACCCCTGATCTTACATCCCTGTTGGTAATGAAACTGTACCAGACAGGACTATGTATTAAAGTATTAAAAATTTATTTAGGAATGGCTGATAAACTTATGCAAAGCATGGTCCCAGTAGACTGGGACACCTGTGTTAAACCCTTCTGAGAATGTTTCTCTAGAGGGACGTTTCATAAACTGACCGCAGACAAACACCCAGACATTTTCTGTATTTAACCACCTTTCCCTACGTGTTACCTTACTTGTGATACTTTATGTCTACTTATGCTTGGAGTAATTCTTGTATTAAAACTTACCTGCAAATTTCAAAATGACTCACAATGGTTTTGTTTTTACAGCCTATAGAGTAAGGAAGTTCAGGTAGTTTTACAAGAAGTGTTTCCTTACCATACGCTTCCTCTATGAGGGCACAATAAGGATTAATGCCGATTCCATTTTGCTTTGACTCTTGTTCTCCAAGACGTAGAATATTTTCAAGTCCATTTAAAGCCACCTGGACTATTTTTGAATCCATCACAGTCAGGAGGTCACAAAGAGGCTTGGTACAACCTAGTGCTACCAAATACCTTTATAACATAAAAAAAAAAAAAGAGGAAGGGGAAAAGAACTGATAATCCAGCACATTTATTTTGACATACCAGTCTACTGCTATTGATACTTATTTTTGCTAAAAAAAGTGGCTGAAACAACAAAAATTTCGAAAAACATGCAACAATACAAAGAGAAACTTAGCCCAAAATGAAAAAAATATTAAACTTATCCTAATAAAAAAAGTTAATATGTATATTCCTAATTAGAGTGTGAAATCTGTAGTCTTTTAAACTTCTTTCACCTACGATCTTCAGGTGGGTTTAACTGAATATAAGAGAAAAAAATTTTAGCAAGGATTTCTTTTCTCAGGCAGTTGAAATTTTCTAGTGGTAAAAATATCAATAAGCACATTAGATACCTGTAAGAACACTGGGCACTGCTCTGTGCTAACACAGTCCACACTAGCAGTCCATTAAGATATTAGCATCACCTACTATAAAGAGAAGGATGTAACTGTAAATACAAAGACAAAAATACTGGGATTCTGAGTATCCCATTCCTGTTCCCAATTTTGAAAAAAATTGTGTATGAACTTTTTCAAGTCATAACCTGTGTCCTTGCTTCTAGTATGTAAGTAAAATGAAGACAGCAATGTTTGCCTAAATATAGTTTAATTCAGGGGTTTAAAACTATCCCTGCAGTTAGGCAGTAATACCTTGAGGACATCAGGAGGACTAAAACTTCATGACACCAATAATATAACTCTATTTTTGATGAGAAGCCATTGTTGTGGTATAATATGCACATCTACTATTTGAAGATCCTGAATTAAAATTTTCTTTTAAAATGCTAGATTTTAAAATGTTACGTTATATAAGCAATTAAAATAAAATTTAAATTTAAAAAACCAAGACACTTTCCTTTGTTATCCCTGTTATCTCTCTGATAACTTAGCAGTTGTAAGAAAACCAGGATTAGTTACATTATAAATAAGAATGTACTTCTTGCAACAGATCTCCCAAATTTGCTGGAAAAGTTATCACATCTCTTTCAGTTCTGGCTTCCAAACAGTAATTTATAAATCAAATTATCAGCTACTGATTCAAAGTGATCATTATTCTGACAGTATTCAGAGAAACCAGAGAGTATTTCATTCTAGAAATTCAGGAAGTCCTATCTTTGCAGCATATAAATAGCTACTGACAGTAAAAGTTCAATCAAACTCAGTTCTGAGCAAGGAGTTTAGATATCTGCTTTAAAGTAATACTTATAGTGGGTTTAAAATACATAAAGAAACCACTAAAGTCTCTGAAGTCTGTCCACAAATATACAAACACACTGCACAAGTCATCTAAACAAACCCCCCCCCCCCAAAGTTTTCCATTTTCAAACATTGAAACTGTTCATCAACTGTTCCAATTGTATTTGACAATGTAATATCAGCTCTGGAAGATAAGCTTGTGACAGCTTTAGGTGCAACACCACTGAAACAAAGCAATATTGATTAATTTATTAAGATTTTTCTGAATTTCTACATCTAGTCTCTGTACAGAGTTTCAAGGAATTGAGGCTATGTTTAGGATTTTGTTGCTATGACTGTCAAGATTCAAATGCAGAAATCCAAATGCCCTATATAAGATCCTTAGGCAGAGAAAATAGTAACATACACAAGCTTACCTAATCTGTTCAGGGGTTCCTCCTGATGTTGCATTAGTGATGGCCCATGCTGCCTCTTTTCTGGTGCGAAATTCAGCTTTTTGAAGAATTTCAATCAATATTGGAAAAATATTTGCATCTATAACAGCCTAAGAGATGAAATTGTAACATTTTACAACAATTAATAAAGATTTCAGAGTACTAGTAGCCTTAAACACAAGAATTAGTGATGCCTGCTTATATCAAAGCAAAGAATATTTTGTTTAGATGGTGCCATACAAACTAGAAATGCTAAACTGAAATTCAGAACTATTCCAACATTGCAGTGCAGCAGCCACCAGAATACCTGGGGATTTTTACTTCTCTGTTTCTGGTGGGCAGAGCACAGCTTACTGGATTGGCCCATTTAAAAATCATACAACACATCATAAGTGTTTGAACTGAAGATCAAGCCATTTTGTTGAGGTCTGAAGTCTCCATCAAGAGACTATGTCTGTAATTAGAGATTATGACATATTTTAAATTACATCAGGAAGTAACATTTTCATCTCTGATTGAAGTAGAAGGGGAAAAAATCATTTTGGAGTATGTATTCTGATTCAGAATTCTCATTTTTATTGATCAGAACCTTTTTTCAGGTAGCTCCAGACACCTGGAACAATAGTCAGGATGCAGTAATTTCCAGAAGAATACAACTCAGGGTTGATGACATCATGCCGGTTTTTTATCCAAGCGAAATATTCAGCATTTCCAAACTGGTTCACTTTTCACTGGACAAATTTGTAGTACAAATTGTGACATCTATTTCTATTCAAAATAGTAGCTCAAAGTTCAGAAGAAAACATTTAGGTTAAATAAAATTATAGACAGGACTAAAACAAATAATACAGTATCAGTACAGTATCTATTTACATCTCCTTCTGAAGGAAAATCAAGGGAAGGAGCAAAATGAAAACAAAACCAACCAAGTAACAAATTCCCAGGCTTTACCTGAATTTGAGCTCTGTTTCCTGCAGTTATATTAGAAACAGTCCAGCATGCTTCTTTTCTGATAGATTCCTTGGGACTACTAAGCAAGTGCAAGAGACACGGTAATGCAGAGCAGTTTAGAATCACCTAAAATAATTTAAAAATTGAAAACTGGGTTGTACTATATATATATATATATATATATATATATAAATATAAAAGCATTTTACAGAGGACTTCAAAAGATTTTGCAACACATTTATATTATACAAAATGTCATATCCTGCAAAATTAAAGTGTCCAAGTAGTGTGTGACCAGACAATCCAGCAATTTGAAAGAATCTGCCTTCAGTTAAGTTCAGACCAAAAGACTGAAAACAGCGGAACTAAGTAAGGCTGCTTAAGGCTAAAATATGAGTAAGTCAAAATAACTGACAAGTGGACATCTAATTTGCACAGTTATTTGTTAATTTTTTAAGAGATAAGGTTTTCCATTTACTTCCTGAGCAAAATCCTCTCTTCTAGAGCTCACAAATCATGCAATTAACATTTTTCCTTATGTTCTCTTTACACTACTGCTGTCAGCCTTTTAGACAGAATTCTTTTTAAAGTAGGACCTGTCCTGCTGTTTCCTGCATTGCTTCAAAATCAATTCCATTGCCTAAAATTAATAAAATAGATCTTTAGAATAAATTACATCAGTAAGACTATCACATATAAATTCACAGTAAAATCAAGTATAAGTTTAGCTTAGAAGTGAGAACCTTGACTGCCTTTAAGACTGAAAAAAAGAAGAACCATAATAAATAATTGAATTTTTTTCCCCTGTAAGGAGGGAAAAAAAAAACCCAAACAAAAAAGACAAGCAACAGTCAAAGTACCATACAGAAACAAAGCAATCCAATACACACAATGCTGTAAAAAACCAAAAGTTCATTCTTGTATTAACTTAATGCTTAAAATAGAAGGCTAAACTATCAAATCAACAACAGAGACTTCTAGAAAGCCTCTTTCAGCAATGTACACAGATACCTGTACTGGCCATGTATTTTGTCAAAGTTTTTACAAAATTCTGTCTTGCCAAATAATTTTCTTAAATCAACTAGTCTTACCTGTGTTTGGACATCATCCCCAGTAACAATATTTCCAACTGCTCTTAATGCAGGGGATACCACCTTGTAATCATTATGCCTGGAAACAAATATTATATTGCTTGATATTACCAAGTTTTAAAAGATTAATTTTTCATTTTCAGCAAACGGTTTACTTCCAGTGCTAAATATTTAGTTACCAAAAACACTGTATTACTTACTGCACTCTCCCCCTGTTTAGCCAAATTTGACTACTGCAACCCTACAACTGAACTGCTGATTCAAAGACTGAGCACCTCTATGGGAAAACACAACTTAGAGCAATCTGTCCAGCAGATCCATTTCACCCAGCTCAAGTATTATTAAATATGATACTAGAATGTGTGTCATTCAACAGCCACAAAAACAGAGGGGGTGTTATGAGTTGTACACTAAAGCATAGTAGATTTAGTAAGTAAAATTCCCCCTTTTCTGAGTCTGTAATCCTAGAAGCCAGCACATGAAGTCCATATTAAGCTGCCTGATGTGCAGGGGAAGGAAATTACTCAGTTGTCTTAGAGCTTCTATGGAAAAGAAAGCAATCTTACCCTCTCCTGACAGCTATAAAAATGAGCTTTTCACAGGGGAGTGTGCTGAGCTGTCCATGCTGGGAACTACTGTCCCTGACCTACTCTGCAGTTCCATGTGAACACAGGCATTTAGTCTCCCTTTCCCGGAAAATAATGAACCATAACCCAAATATATTGCAACAGGTCAAAAGTGGCTCTAGCCTGCCTCTGGACTTCACTGAGTCCAAGAACTGCCTGTATAACAATTATATGTCCTACAAAGGAAAGTACAACAGTGAAATTAAAAAAAAAAAATTAATTTACAATTCAAGATTGGTCTTTGTCCTTCTGTTCCTTCATGTATATGAAATCCTGCATTAAATTTTAAAGAATAAAAAGGAATACTTTGGAGAAAACTTTTTTCACTGTCGATGTCAGGAATAATTCCAGGAGCTGAGCAACCTAGCAAGCAGCTTAAAAGATTTCAGTTTGAATTCATGTTCATCAGTTTTCACAAAAATAAATTAAGACTTCACATGAGAAAACACAGCTCAATTTTAACATTAACAGTACTGTAAGAAACTTATTTGGTGAAAAGAAGACTTACATAAGCAGCTCTACCAATCTTCGACACACTCCAGAATCAATAACAGCTTGAATTTTATCATTGGGACCATCTGAAAGGTAAGAGAGGGCCCAGCAAGCATCTGCTAATACATCCGGGTCACTGCTAAACAACAGTCTTGATAAAACATTTAAGCAAGGAGCAACCTAGGTTAAAGAAAAATACTGCATAAATTAGGTGTTCTAAAATTAGGTGTACTTTCCAAGTTTCAGAGAACACTCTGCAATGGCTTAAATGTGCAAAACTATTTACTGCTCAAGTACACGAGGTCATTAATGAATGAGGACCCAGGTGGAACACTTTCTGATTAAACCAGATATCCAATTCAAACCAGCAAATTGGATAAATTCTGATTCACAGCATATTTATTGAGAGATACTGTATTAAGTATGTAATTGTTCAGCTTAAATAAAAAACATCTGCTTTTACAGGTAACCAGATGATCAGGAATTACTGATGCTTTTCTTAATCATTCAGGGAACAGAATCTCTAAGTATTAAAGGGGATTTTTTATTGCTGGCTTTGTAGGAGTACTGGCAGTTATTTGTAATAACCAACTCAGAGTAACTCACAGAGCACCCAACATTCACTGAACGGGAGAAACAAGCAACGTCTCGTTTCAGGTTTCACTGCTGCTGTACCCTCTGGCCTTAATCTCTGTAATTTCCACACAGAGCCAAATGAACTAGACCATCTTGATACAATTTGGAACCTGACAGGTTTCTGCTGTATAGCCTGGGAATTTCATATTCTTTGTAGAACTTAATTCTTTACCTTACATGGGTTATGCAAATTCAGCCTCTGTGTCCAACTGCTGCTGTTGCAAAGGGCAAAAAGCAGAGGACCTATTATTATTAGCAGCTACCTATAGGGCGTCCTTTTCCTACGAGATTTTGTATTCAAGCAGCAACAAATCTTGTTTTTTCACTACCAGAACAAAACACTAGTAAAGGATATAGCTTAGGCAGTCATTGTGAGGTGATCAACTAACTGACATCAGAAATCCCCCCTTTTTGTTAATATTTCTTCAGTAAGTAGCAATAACAGTAATTACTGACTCATGCGGTAAACTCTCTCCAGACTAACTTTAATGATTGTTTAACCTCAGTCTCTTCTACCAGAATATCCAATGTCCAGCTCTCTTAAAGTCATTGACCTTACCAGAAATTAATTTCATACTGAAAATAAGAAGCTAAAACTCCTACTAGTCTCCAGTCTTTATAGCCATATACTAGAGAGAAGAAAAAAAAGGGGAGAGCATATAGGCTCTCTCTGTCATCATAGTCTGATCTAACTGCATCTGACAGAGCAGGAAACCCAAATTTTATTCATGCAGCATGCACTCACAATCATAGAACAAAAAAAAAAATTGAGGAAGCTTCAACTATAACTCACATTCTCTACTACAGTTCTGGAGAAAATACAGCCCCACATAGTTTAGTGCTGAATGTATAATTTGTCCATCACTTCACACCAGTGTATGACTATTTGCATCAGACTACAGTCTCAAGTTTTTAAGTGATGTGATTTTACTGCTGATAGGTGCCAAAGTAGATGATTTTTCACAGATACAACAGATGGGCAAGACTGTGTGATGACATTAAAAACATAAAATCTATGTCTATATCCAGATTCAAAGAATCTGTTTGTTATAAAATATTACAAACATAAGTATGCTGTAGCTTTCTGACTTCTCAAAATTACTACTTTACTATACCTTACTGAAGTCTGGAGGTGGGTTCTTTCCTCTACAAAGATTGGAGAGAGCCCAAACTGCATTTCTAGTTGTTGTAAGACGATTCGAATTTGTTAACAATCTGTGAGAGACAACAGTAACAAAAAAAAAGTAATTTCTTATTAAAATTAAGTAACTTTGTCAGTTGTTACCAACAGAACATCAAGATAAGAAATTCTATTACTGGTCACTAGTTTAAATTTATTTATCTTCACAGCTTATATGCTGCAACTATTTTCTTAAAATCAACTGAATCTAAGCAGATTATTTTGCATGGATGTCTCATTCCCAAATAAAGTACACGCATAAAAGTAAGCAATTGCTTACTTGAAAAATCATTCAACTAAACTTTTCTGATGGTCTTTAGAAGGGGCTAGGAGATGCAACCCTCCTTTGAATGAACTTTGATGTTTTCATTCAGAGAATACAATTAATAATAATAAAAATAGTTCCAAAAAAAAAGTTAAAACTTTGAAGTCCTTACAAAAAAACTTAATGCATTACTTCTGCTTTTGCCAAATAGAACATAAAAGATTCAACACCTGAAAAATCAGGTTCACTTTCAGATACATACCAAAATGTCTAAAATGTTAATTCTTTAAACCCTTGGTGTAGGTAATCTGCTATTCTAAGCTATTTGACAAATGTTTTAAGTCATTTTATTACTTCAAGAGGTAATAAACTGAACAACATTTGTTTTGTGCAGATTTTTCCCTGTGGTGAAGATACTATGGTAAGCACATAGTAAATGCTGGAATGATATTCCTAGTGAAATCTTCTAGAGGAACACAGCTCATGTAACAACTACTCTGTCAACTCATGTCAACAAGCAAATGGATAAACAGAAGACTAGAGCTTAATGCTACTGGACAAAGGTGGAGAAAACAGCCTGTTGTGCAGGCAGATGGAATCATACAAATACAAGTGGGAATTAAACCATTTCTCCTACCCTATACATTCAGAAATCTGGCAACACAGAATTTGCACAATACAGAAATCTCACACCTGTGAAATAACACTTCGCTCCTTTTGGAAACATTGAAAAGTTTCCATCATGGACTAATTAATTAAAGATATGCATGAAGCTCATGTAATCCAAAATATTAAATTGCTTCTTATTATATCGTTATGATTCCCAATTTAGAAAAAAACTTACATTCTTCTCAAGTAAATTCTAAGTTGAAGTTTTAATTTATCTATACATGTGCAATATATTATAATATTAGTTTACTATACTTACTCCAGGAGAGGTGGCAATATTCCACAGTTCAAAACAAAGTCTCTGCATTCTGCATTATCACCAGCAATGTTCCCAAGAGCCCACACTGCCTGAAAAAGAAAATCATCCAAGTGAATTTATACATGCTTGCAAATCAACTTTCACAGATTATCTATACTTTTTACAGCAAATGTTATAGAATAGAAAAAGAAATCCATGACGGAAAAAATACCGTGACAGTAAATTTTTGTCTTCCTGAAGGCAGATCAGCTAGCTAGTAGGCAAAGAGGGCTCAAAGCCTCTCTAACCCAACACCCCCCAAAAAAGACATTCATTACTGCGTTTTAAGTAGTTATAAAGCCCCTCAAGAAGATAGTTACCTGCTCCTGTACATCTTCATGTTCTGAACTAAGCAACTTAATAAAAATGGGAACAGCTCCAGTTTCAATTACAACTTTGGTGTGTAAGAAAGTTCCAGATGCTATGTTTGTCAAAGCCCAAGCTGCTTCAAACTGTTGACAAAGACAACCATGTTAAACAACTCAGCAGTAAAACTTAAAATCGTGACATGAAGTTTGACATAAGAGTTTCAGAGGTTAAATTTCCAACTTTTTTTCCTTTCCACTGAAATGCAATTACTACTATAGTACTCTATACAATAAAATACCTGGTGTTGACAAAATCTCTATTTAGTAAGAACCTTCAGTAACTACATTATTTTTAGGTTTTGGCTTACAGGACTAAGAAAGATTTCAAATCACTATTAACTAGTACAAATACCCTTTGTTTACCCAATATTAAGTTAATTCTTCTAGTATAAATGTCCACGAGTACTAACTGCTATTCCCATGGGGGAGCAGACAGAACTAGTTACTCCTACCATTAATTAGATATGTCTCAAAAATTTTCTAAAATGGTTTCAAACAAGCCTTTCAGGTTCCCGCATTTTTTTTTCCTAAGATTTCAGCTGAAAAGTACTACAATATATTCAACATTAATGACACAGATTCTGCTCACACATCATTGCTGATGATCTTAATATACCACTCTGTACATCCTCTTGGAACACCTTCTGCTTTCAACACCCAAGTTTTTGTCCAGGTGAATACATGACCCTAAGGACTACTATGAAATTCACAAAGTGAAGCCACATTTTTAGCAGCAATAATGAAAACATATGGCTTCAGTGTTGAAAAATAATTGTATCTGGTTACTAAAAACCCCCACCAAACAAAACAATATGTGCCTTCCAAAGCTCTTTTGGAAGGTTTCTAATCCCATTCCAAACCCCCAATAAGTACCAGCCAAACTCACTTGCAGAGTGTAATTTTCACTCCTCTCTAGAAATTTCACAAATCTCTGTACTACTCCTGGTTTTTGAATGACTTCATCTATAGGTGGATTAGGCTCTAGGGAATAAAAACAAACATATCTGTGTAAAAAGACCAAATAAATTACTTTTTCAGTATGACAAAAAACATGAATATGATTTGTAGGTCTTATCATAATTTCATTCAATCATTTCCAAAAGGAGTTACAAACTTTTCACTTGAGAAGACTGCAGGATCTCTATGATGAGATACCATTTAGTAAATACCCTATTACATATAACAACAGTGACACATACTATTATCCATTGGGACCTTAGTAGCACATCACAAAACACTCTTCCTTCAACCAGTAACTCAGGTTGGTGGAAGAGCAGTTATGACTGGATATTATTTCAGAAGACCAAGCAGACCTTTACCTATCATGCTATACACATACCAGCACCAACTTAAGATTGCATGTTTTACAGCTCCAACAGAAACAAGTTACAACTCTTCTTTGCCAGCCATGTAATTTTTTCCCCTTGAGAACAGAATGGGAATGAGAAGCTGAATCACTGCAACAATTACTCTAAGTATGTTAACGTGCAGTTAGCTACTGCCCTGGACACCTCAATGAAAACATCCTTGTTTTTTACTTTGTCTGAAAGACTTAACACTGAAATAATGAAGATTTCTGTATTTAGCCATTAGGTCAGAAGAGATTTGGCACAGTTTCTTTATAAACAGAACTACAAGTTTCTGCAAGCTCTATTTTAAAATAAAACATAACTAAAGGTTAACTGACTCTAAGTATAATTCATAATAACATAGAAGGAAGCAAATAGAAAAAACAGGCAATGTTTACCTACCTTTAGAGAGCAATTTTCTGAATTTCTGAGTTGCTGTGAGTTGTTGATCAGGATCATCCGAAAAAATCATCTGTACCATATCTACCGTAATAACTTCTTCCTAAAAATGCAAGGAGGATTTCTTATGTGTAGTACTATACACACTAATAGATAACATTCTAAACACACTCTAAAGTACTTACCTCTGGAATAGGTACAGTAGAGCTGACGTCAGGATCCTGAATTGGGCTTTCTACCATAGATTCTTCATTTCCCGGAAGAGAAACGTTTCGGCGTTTAAACAGCTGAACAAAGGGGAAATATTTGGGAGACGTGAGAACTTACCAAAGCATGGGTACTGATGACATACACTTGAAGAAATGCTTTCACCAATACCAGTCAAAGAACTTCAACTACTCACCTTCCTATTCACCCATGCAAGGTGAATTCTATACAAAAGTTTAGATAACATTAAGGAGAACAACACTATCACGTACCTTGATAAACTGTAAAGCAACACTTCAGATAGACATTTAGAACTAAATTCTTACTAGTTATAAAGATCCATAATTTCTTCCACATGAAAAAGAAGCTACAGATCTTTTTGCTTTTAGTCTTTTATCCCTTATAACTAGCATTCATTTTAAGCAAGGAATGGTATTCTACAAGCTACTTTCCCCTTTCTTAGTTTATAGGCTAAAGTCATCAACACATAGGCAGTGTTTGTGTTTCAGCACATTGCATTCCTCCCTTCTACAGAAGACTACTAAGCAGCACCTATATTTTATACCCAGCTGAAAAAAGATTAAACTAGAAACATAGTTTTCATATAGAAGAGACAGAAATTGTGTAGCTTCAAGGTGAACTTTCAAACTATGTAACATTAAACATTCTCTATGTCCAAAAATCCCTTTACAATTGGCTGCACACACTGCCTATGCTCAGAATACATACCAGCACTGTAGTATTTAATAAACTATGTTCAGTGAGTGCCTCTTCATTTTCTGGCGTACAAGCAAAACATTCACATTGCCCTGTTCCCTTCTAGAAACCTGTGGGGTATGCCCAGCCTCTGCCCTGGAGGGAGGCCTGCTGAGATAAGGAGATTGCATAACCTCCCAGCAGAACTCCTCTGGAAAGGCAACCACTTTTCAGTTATGGTAAGAATAAGACAGACCCAGAATCCTCTGGGACACCCTATGCAGATCCTTTGTAACCCACTGGCCTTTACCTTCTGACACCCACCCCCTGTATCCCTGTAAGATCTAGCCCTCTGCCTCTTAGAGCAGAGAGAGCTCGTCCCTGGCCTCCCCTTCGCAGGGTGCGGACTCATAAAGCTGCCCCATGCGGAACTGCTATACGAGTCTCCTCGTCTCTCTCCTCCTGGTCTGGCCTGGAGATTGCCCCGCAGAGCAAGAGCTGAAATCACGAGCTGAGAATCACTAAAGAGCTGACAGCCTCTCTGCAAAGGCACTCTGGCTATGGCTGAGGGAAGACACCGGGCCCCGGGAAGACAGTTCCTCACAGGACCATCTCTCTATGGACTGGTCACAGCTTCCTAGGTCTGAGCTACAGACCCCACACCAGCCACCTCAGAAACCAAATCTAAATTTTCATCTTTATTCCAGTACTACACTTACAATTACTGTAACCAATAATTCTAAGAATATTACATTTGTACCTTTGGAAAGAAATTATAGACTCTTGGTCCATTGACTAAGATTTCACCTGTAAGCATAATAATGAAACCACCTACTAAATCCTGGCTATTTTGCCCCTCTAGATCTCTACAGACCTACGTTTCTGCTGTTGTACATGTCCAAAACTGCAGAACAACTCCATGTTTACATCCAGCTCTATTTCAACAGGAACCTAAACCAAGGCATTCTCTCCCTTGTTCTTATGGATTGGGCATAATTCTGGACACAAAAAACCTACAGAATCCTGAATGCAGATGAGGCTTAATTCCATTTAAACCCACAAAAGAATAAGAAATAACATTCCACTTTTGGAAGACCAGCCATTCTTTCTAGCACTCAACAAGGACCCAGAAGCTCTTGGTTGAAAAGAATAAACTTGTTTGGTCTATCTACCAGTTACAGTTTCTTCTGGAGCACAAGCAGTCTCATCTCCCTGCATAAACTCATTCTCCCCAGTTCAGGAAGAGCTGAAAAACACCAGTCCAACAAACTAAGATCAAGCAGAGTGTAACATTGTTACAACAGCCAGCATGGGAGAGGAAACACCCATTATTTTCATAATTTATCTAGGGATAAATAGTAGGATTTTACTACAAAATATGTAAACAAAACTTTCAGCAGGAACTGCAATGCACTTACCCATTTACAGATAAGTGTTCCAGTACCATACCACTTCTGACTCTTACCCCTCTGGCCCAAATAATTGAAATTCTTTTTCCGTGCACCACTTTCCCAGTTGCAGGGTAAGCGTTCCCACCTCAGAGCAGACTGTAGATCAGAGCCTGGGACACTCTCTAGGTTGTGGGAGACAAACTCATCCACTTTAGACCAACCACAAAACCAAACTACATGCCCTACCTTCCTGGCAAGAAACTACTAAACATGTTGCCAACTGGAACTATGACAAACAATTAAATTATACAATATCCCATGTGTTCTGATCACTAAAAATACAATGAGAACAACTGCAAATGTTTATGTAATAGTTCAGGGACACTAACTGGTAGCTAATTTATTAAGTTAGTGTAGAAAAGCTCTTGGGCAATTTGAAGCATGGTATCAAAGATGAAAATAATCCTCTCCCTTCATACAGCAAAACTCTGACCCCAGCTCTAGCAGAGAATGCAAGGTCTCAAATTCTTACTGGAAATGGGAGTTTTTTTTCAGTCTAGTCTCACATGTTTAAACCTAGACTATGAATTAAAGTTAAAAGTCATGGCTCTCTCCTCTGTAGGCCCTAGTAACTTAAAAGGGCTTCTGTTCATTATTTTAAGATCCTATTGAGACATGCCTGATGCTTCCCACACTTGCAAAGAAAAGACATTCAACCTGGCACTCCTGGACTCTACTCCAGAAGGTAGGTCTGCTCAGGTTCTTTCAGGCCCCTGAATATAGCTCCACAACCACTGAGCAGTGAACAGCTCACCAAGATGCTTACCTGCTCCTCTCTTTTCTGTTTCCGAAGCTGGATTCCTTCCTCCTCTCTTCTCCTGCGCATTTCTTGGGGATTAAGCGCATTATTCTTGTAGCTTTTCATTCTGAAGTTATCTTTACCCGGGCTTGCCATGTTGTCTATTAAAAAAATACAAAATTACTCCAAAAGACCAAACCTGCCATCTCTTGTATTATGAAAATATCTACAGCAGCCGCTATATATTCCTGCATCTATTTGCAATACCCAGTTCACCGACAAAAATCTTTAACGCAGAAATCACAGAAAACCAGTGCCTAGACAGGCATTTCCAAACTGCAGATTGAACTACAGTTCATCTCAAGGATCAGATACATCATTAAAGCACATAAGCTACTGTAAAAAGAAACCATGCATCTTACAAGCAAACTGAAAAACAAAAAGCAAAGATAATACGTTGCTAAATTTTGATTCTGTCAGCAAGCAAACAAAGAAATTTTCTTCCTCCTCTCATAAAGATGACATTAAATGTATTACAAATAAGGACAAACCCGAGAAGAAAACCTGTCGCAGTGACACACCACATCACCACAAAAGCCTGCAGTAATTACTGCTTCATTTAATACCTTATGGCATTGTTTATTTACTTTCACTATCTAAGAATCAGAATCTAAGAGCTATGCTTTTCCTTCTAAACTGTGTGCAGGAAAATAATTTAAGGGTCAGTAGCACCCAGACAGGCATACTCTTTTTCATTTTAAACTAACAAAATTATTGTCTCACTCCAATTACCAGTTCTTTTAATGGACTTAGAAGTTTAGAATCTGACTGTCACTTCAGGTATTTCAGTTGTGGGAAGATAAAAGTGATAGTTCATGATTCTGTCACCAGAATGATCAAACTGAGTGGAAAAGGTTGTTAATAGCATGGTGCCTTTTTTTAAAGCTAGAACTGAAGCCTTCATCTGAGAAACAACTGTCAAAAACACGATTCAAAACTCTACACAAACTAGCACTTGTCTGGAATTCTTCTACAACGAGAAAACATGTAAACTACAGCTCCAGAGCTGTAGATTTGGGGTTTTTGTTTGTTTTGTTGGTTTTTTTTTTTAATCAGCAGTACCAAAGACCACTAAGCAATAGACACAAGCTATGAGAGGAAAACAGACTGCAGACTTAGGCTGGCATCAAGATGACTCCCCAAGGACTCAGCAGCCTGCTTCACAAGAAGCTAAGTAAACTACTGACATCTCTGCATAACAATGCTAAGTGTGCCACTTCCTAAGGCAAATTTATAACAACAGTCATGTAACTTTATTTTCCCAACAATGCTACTGGCTTACCTAGTCCTAGAACACCATCCCTTTCTTAATCGTTCATGCCTTGCTAATTTAGTTATGCCAATGAAACTGTCAGGCCAAGAAATGAACAAGAGAAATGCACATTTAAAGTAACCCAGCCACCAGCTCTGTGAAGTTACAGAAGGTCATCTGGAACGAAGGTCTAAAACTGTTTTTAAAAAGAAAAGCTTAGAAATTTATAGCTTCATTCCCTCCACAAGGCTTTTGATATAGACACCATAAGGGCAAGAAGACTGGCAGTCCCTGGTTTCACACCTTCTGCATCTAGATCCAAGCAAGCCTGCACTTCTGTGCTACAAAACTACACCCGTTTTAACATCAAAGCCCTCCACCCACCACATCCTGCACTGCGCCCACTTGTTGTGCATAGCCTAAGACCTATTACACTAGTTTGGTTTTTTTTCCTCCTTGTCTGCATAAAGCTCCCTAAACACGGCGCCTCGCGGTACCTCCGCCCCCTCCCCGGCCGGACACTGCCCACAGGCTTCGCACCGGCCCAGCCCGCCAGGACTGACCAGTCCGAGACTGCCAGGACTGACTGACCTGTCAGCCCGAGAGGCCGGCCGGACACCCACCCACCCACCCACCTTGCCCCGCTACACACAGCGAGGAGCGACGCTCTTCACATACGTCCCCAGCAGAAGGGGTGGAAAGCTCCCTCCATCAGCCGCAGGGCAGGGAAGGCGGAGGAGGGCAGAGCCCTCTTGCCGGAGGAAGCGAACACTCCGCCCCAGCCCCCACCGAGCTGCCGTGCGGGCAATGCCCCGCCGGAGCCAGGGGCAGACCGGCCTGCGCCGGGGAGCCCGACTGCACCGGGCACCCCGCCCCACAAGCGGTGCAGCCTCTGCTGCTCCAACCCGCCGGCTCTCATCGCTTTTCCCTCCTTACCCATCGCGGCGGACACGCCCGGCGCCCGGCGCCGTCCAAACCCGAGATCCCCGCTCCGAAGCGCTCCGCACCGGCGGCAGACACCGATGCAAGATGGCGGACGCCGCCCCGCCGCGCGCCGCACTGGCCGGGGGGCGGAGCCCGCCGTTCCCAGCAGGCTCTGCGCGGCACGCACCCGCCGCGGCCCGGGGAACGGCGCTTCCCGGCGGGAAGTGCGCGCGGGGGGCGGGGCGCGAGGCGCACTGGGCGGGAAGGGAGCTCCGGGACGGGAGCTCGGTGCCCGCGGCGCCCCGATGGTGCTGTGCGACGTGTGCGGGCAGGCGCTGCCCTGCGAGGCGGCGGCCAGGCGGCACCTGCGTCGCCCGTCCCTGTGCCGCCGCCAGCCCCGCTGCCCGCTCTGCCCCGCCACCGCCGCGGGCTGCGACGAGCTCCGCCGGCACATCGAGATGGCCCACCCGGAGCCGGGCCCGCCGGGCTGCCGCCGGCCCGAGGCACCGCCCGAGTGCCCGTTCTGCGGGGAGGCGGCGGGACGGGAGCTGGAGGAGCACGTCAGGGCGCGGCACGGGCACCTGCTGGGCGCCCCGGGCGGAGGTGAGCGGCGGCGGGAGGCGGGGGGGATGCTCCCGCGGGCATCGGGGGTGGCTACGGAGAACCGGCCGGCGATAAAGCTGGAGCAAAGGAAATAGTTATGTATTTAGATACTGTGTTTTATTTCAGGCGTGAATCAGAATTTTATTTTGACTAACTGGCCGAAGTTACTGGTAGTTATTTCAGGAACTTAAATGTGGCATCTCTGCTAGTGAGTAATACGCCTGGAAGACTAGCGTTTGTGATGTAGCAAGCTATGCATACGGACTAGATAAACGATAATTAGGATGCAAAATGTGCCAGTGCAATCAACCGCACCGCATAATCTGTGATTAAAATGTTCTTATTAACAAATCCACAACGCACCCATCCCATCCCGAGGTCGTTGCATTGAACACTTTACTTCCATGGGTGCAAATAAAACAGAGGTTGAATAATTTACTTGCCTGCATGCCAGTTTCTACTTTAAAAACAGTTGTTTTAAGAGTGTTTTGATTTTTTATGTATTTAGCGTATTTCAGAAAACTAGCATGTTTGCAGCGTTACCTTAAATGCTGCTGGTGAATTTAGATGATTATACCACGAAGTTTTCTTCCAACCAGCCATAAACATTTAGCTGGGACAAATGCCTTCCAGAAACTGCTAACACAAGATATTAATTCTTATGCTTTGTGAACCGAGGAAGGTGCAGATAAAATCTAGGGACTCAAGAGGACAGCAGTAAAGATGGAGTCGGGCACTTGTCTGTGGTTCCCAGTGACAGGACAACAAGCAGCAGGCACAAATCAAAACTCGAGGAGTGCCATTTAAATGCAAGAACACTTCTTTTTACTGTGAGAATGGCCAAACACTAGAATATGTTCTCTGGGGAGTTTGTGGAGAGTCTATACTTGGAATTGTAAAAAAAAAATGACTGGGAAAAGCTGTGTGTGTGTAACTGACTCTATTTAATTTGGCCATTCTACCAGGGACTGTATGATCTCTAAAAATCCTTTTGAACTTTACCTATACTATGTGGTACCCTCAATAATAATACTAAAACTGCAGAAAGAACATTATTTGAGGAAATGCAGGAAGACCAGCAAAATAAGAATGGCAGCACTTTTTTTTCTTTCAGCCCACCAACTGCTCTGTTATTACGTGAATGTTAAATTTTTGTAAGCAAATGTTCTTCTGTTAGCAGAACTGTCTTTTTATTAATGGTTTGGTATTTCAGTCTAAGCATTTCTTGATACATACATTACCATAGCAAATTGTGATCTGCAAGCAAAATGGGGAAAAACTTAATTGAAAGAAGAAAAATATGTCTTAAAATTTTTGCATATTTAGATACAAATTCTTAAGTGGTTAGGAGAGTAACAGCTGTGTAGAATTTGCTGCCTTTAACTGGGGAATTTTAATGGCAACACAAACTTCATTACTGTGTATATGTCTTAGGCTGTATATCAATCAGGGGATGATTCTCACAAAAACCACAGGAATTGCATTAATCAAGAAACTGCATTTCTTTTTCAGACACAGGAAATGGTGAACAGCTATATGAATGTCCTATGTGTAGACTTACCTGTACAAACATTCAGATTCTTGAAGAACACGTGGATTTACACTTAGAGGAACATAGCTTTTTAGAAGGTACATGAAAGGATACAGGCTTGATAATAATACTTGAAAGCATTTGCAAATATTTGCAGGTTGTAGTATAGAATCTCACATAAAATTTAAAATAAATATTTCTGTATTTAAAGGGAACTGGACCCGTGTATAGTGAGGTTAACATAGTTAGGTCGTATCACTTGCCCAAGTGCTCATCTTAATTACCATGCTAAAAGAAATCTTTGTCTATGCGTGGTTGTTAAGTAAATGAACTGCATGTTAGCCAAAAGAAAAACTTAGAGCAAAAAATGTTTAAAAGACACCAGCATTACATATTTGTTTTTCTAGCTCTATAGAAGGTTTACATAGATGGAGTTTACAATGGCATGTTCCACTGTGATGAGTTGACAATTGATAGCTTATGAAAACTTTTTTTTTTTTCTCAATTCTTTTCTGCAAATAATTTGCTGATTCATTAGTTGTAGCGTTAAAGTAAAAAATCAAAATTAATTGTATTTTATAATATAGCTAACAGAATCCTAGCAATTCCCTGTTCAGTTTTCTGATTGTGAATTTTTGTCACTTCCTTTTGAGGCTGCTGGCAATGGTCCTAGAAGCTAACAAGTGTGGTAATAAAGGAACTGTGACTTCTTGCTAACAGTGAAGTGAAACACTGTAAACAAAACTGTCTTCTCAGTGGTAGAGGTACATGCAGTATTTGCCAAGTAATTGCTCCAGTAACTGCATAAACTTTGTCCAAGTCAAGAGTCTGAGTCTTGGTAGACTGAATGCAGTCAGTCCTGTTCAGTGTTCATTGCTAATAGCTCAAAATAATATGGGGTGCATCTCCTGAAATTAATGCCCAGTCGTGTTTACGTATGTCTGCTTAGAAAGGAATCTTGAAAAATTAAACAAATGATCCCTCAAAGTGTTACTAAGCTCCTGACCACTTTGGAATGTTACTCTGGGGTAGGTGGAAACATGAGAGATCTGGAGCTGGCTCAGCGACTCCAAACTGAAGAAGATGAACGGCAGAGATCAGAAGAAGAGAAGCGAGAGAGGGAAGAATTTAAAAAGCTGCAGGTATGCTATTGTTTCTAAATGGTAAACTTACAAACAGTTGTGCCTTTAGAAGCTGAGTATCTTGGAATTGTAATGTCCTGGAATGGTCTTACCAAATCAGACCTGTGCAAGTCACATAGTCTGTGTTGAGGTAATGGTGCAGGGGTGGGTTGGAAGCAAATTCAGTCTCATGGCAATGCTGATCCTGGCAGAGGTACTGGACATGACAGCCTTGAGCTACTTGGCTTTACTGTTTTGAGTGGTGCTGGTTCAGGATGGGGCTGGCTGCTCCCTGTGCTTGGTGTTCTGCTCTCCCAGCACACCTGCTGCCTGTGCTCCACCCAGCTCTAGATCTCTGCCTTGCAATGCAGCCTGGGGCATATTCCCTGCCAGAATGGCTGTCCTCTACCTGAATACCATCACCTGCTCATGGTCCTGCTTCCCTCTGTCTCCCATCTTGCAGCCCTGGTAACTCACTTCCCACTCTCACTACCTCCTTGCCAGACTGCCTCTGTGCCAGTGGCTCTGCCAAAGAGGGAGGAGAGGGATGTGCCTGCTCTTCCAGGTGTGGCTTTCCTAGTCCCACATTCATATTCAGGAATGAAGCTTGGTCTTCAGCTCTAAAATAAGTGTAATTCTGAATTTTTTATGTCTCACCATCTTTAAAAGGTACTGATAGTGATTTTGAGAAACTGCATGCACAAAAGATGAATTTTAAAAATGTGATTTAAATCATGCACATTCCATCCCTAACAGAGACAGTATGGCTTGGATAATTCTGGTGGCTTCAAGCAGCAATTTCTAAGGAATATGGAAAGAGAAGTTGATAGAGGAAGGATGCAGCCCTTTGAATATCATAAGAGAAAAGCTGACATGATGGAAAGTCTGGCTTCTGGTATAGATGATGGGAAAACAAAAACCTCAGGTAAAGATGGTGAAATTATACAACTAAAACTGTATTTTCTAGACCTAGATTGTAGTGACCAAACCAGTCTTTAACAAAACATATAAATCATTGTTTAGTGTTGGTTGTGTCCTAGCTCTAAACCTTATTTTCTGGATCAATCTATATTGTTATAGTCCTAAACTAATAAGGAAATTAAGGCTTAGTATACTTTGATCTGTATTCTAACCTGAAGGCTGTTTTTTTGTTGGTATTTTTTTTAATGTAACCTTGGAACCAAGTTGTCTGGTTAAGGGCACAAGTGCAGTATGTATCAGAAGATGCAAATGTCTTATTACAAGCTGGTTGCCCTTGACTCTATGCTTGTTTACTGATTAGCACTCATTGGTTCCTAATCCAGTGTAGCTGTTCAAATTTACAGCAGCTTTTTGTCTTGTGTTTCTGTTAATTGTTATATTGTGCAAGCTGGTTGCAGGTAAGCACAGTGTTCATCTGATTACAAAGTCCAAGAGAGGACTTCAAGGAGTAGACATCTACTTGATGCATCTTCTTTTAAATGTTTTATGGTTGGTGCAAAAACACAGGGCAGGTGGATTTCTGTGTTCCTTTCAAAAGGCTCCCTTGTCTTTACTTTCCAAGACCACAGTTCAAAGGTCTTTTAGCCTACTGCTAGTGGTTCTGGCTTACAAAATATCCACTTGGTTCTTGACAGGTAAAATAAAATTTCATCTGTCAAATGGATTGCATGGAAATAACTCAAAGTTTTCATTCTTGGTAATGATTTAGATTTCAGAAAGGTTCTTAGAAAATAATTTGTGGTGACTATGGAATAATTCTCTTCACAACAGCATGGCAATAAAGAGGCTTAGAGGATTTACATATATGAATTGGAGAAAGCATTCCCAAGCATATTCTTTCATGTAACAAAGGAGATCGTGGAATATCCTGCAGGAGGATTATTTTAAAATATTTCCAGTAATTCTCAAGTTCAATTTTCAGTAGTTTACAGTTCAATTCTCAAGAAGTGCAATTCTTTTTTTTTTTTTTTTCCCTCTTAGTTTCTCCAAGAAAAATAAGTTGGGGGAAATAAAAAATTTACATAGTATGCATAAGTATTGCCATGTTTTTAAGGGGTTGTTGTACTGGAGGTTGCAGGGGCATAGGAATGCTTTATTGGTGACATACTTTTTCTGTATCATTATAATAGTTCCTGTGATTATCACAGTTTATAATTTAGTCCAAGCTGTTTAATTTAAAATAATCATTGTATAGCAATAGTTAAAAAATAGGTTTAGTTTTGAAAGCTTCATAGTACATAAATTCATCAAAGTAAAGACCACTGAAATGAAATAGGTGCAGTTCTGTGACTTGGGTTCTAAATGTAGCATAGGGTCACATAGAAGTTTTAAAATAAATTGTATTAATCTATATCTGTTCCAAGTTGGGGAAGGACTCTTCTGGTAGATTGTATAGTTCATTTTACAGATAAACCTTTTATTTTGTCTTCCTTTAGGAGTAATTGAAGCATTGTGCAAGTACTATCAGAATGAGAGCAAAGATGTGAGACATGTGTGGCTGTCAGCAGGAGTAGATCACTTCCACTCATCTTTGGGCGACAGAGGCTGGGGTTGTGGTTACAGGAATTTCCAAATGCTCCTTTCCTCACTGTTGCAAAACAGCTTCTACAATGACTGCCTGAGAGGTATTAAACAAAATGTTTGTTCCACGTACCTTGGATGACAACCTGCTGACTGATGTTTTGCCTTTTCATTTACACAGCAAGTCTTACATGGTCAATGGTACCTATTAAATGGTTGTTACACCACTGGAACTTAATGTCAAAGAGTCAGAGGTGAATACTGGCAAGACATGATATGGTTAAAGTTTTACCTTTGGTCTTTTTGGTGCATCTTTGTAACATCAACTGCCTCTTATAAAAGAAACTGAATATTTTTAATTAATAGACTATTTCAATCCCTGTAACAACAATTCAAAAGCTTTTCTGTTCCAGGTACTACGCTAATTCCTAGTATACCAAAGATTCAGTCCATGATTGAAGATGCCTGGAGAGAAGGTTTTGATCCTCATGGGGCATCTCACTTCAACAACAGATTACATGGTTCCAAAGCATGGATAGGAGCATGTGAAATTTATTCACTGTTAACCAGTCTCAGGATAAAGTAAATATTGCTTGTTGTTGTTGTTGTTATTCTCAACAGCTGATTTAAGTGCTGTACCTTTAAAGTTTAGAATTTCCAACTGTGTGATGACAAAGCCACCTTAGTGACTAAATTTAACTAATATATAAACAGATCTGATTTAATGCAGCATGAAGCTGTATAACTACTTGTAGGTACATATAACTACTTACAGGACATACGTAAACTGAGTAACTGCTTAGCTCATTGAGACTTGATGCAGAATTATGCCATATATGCGTAAGTTAAAGCATTGATTAAAAACTTCATTTCTCTAAAAGTTTCTTCTCAAGAAGAATCTGAATTTCAGCTGTTTTCTATGGCTTTTAACTGGATTCTCTAGTGTATGTGTATCACATACAAAAAAATGTGACATTAATTTTTGCAAGTTTCACAAGTTCTTGTTAGACTGAATAGTGTAACTACTTCGTTATGTAATAAATTTTCCAGTTTGGGACAGTACATGTTATGTTGCTTTGTAATTATGTGTCCCCTCCTCCTGTATTAAAAAGTAAAAAAGTAGTAGGGACCACTTGGTGCAGGAGGAAGGGACCCAGCGGTGAAAAAATTGGTTTAACAAGCAACCTGCTTGAAATTATATTGTTGTTTTCATTCTCAATGTTTTGCAGGTGCCAAATCATTGACTTTCACAAACCCACTGGCCCTATGGGTACACACCCTCGTTTGTTTGAGTGGATTTTGCATTACTATTCTACAGATAATGAAGGTGGTGCAAAGGTGGTGTGTACTTCCAAACCACCTATCTACTTGCAACATCAAGGTCAGTGTCACAATATGCTGGTTTCTTAGTATTCTCTATCTCTCTTTATACGTACTGCAGTTCAGAGCACCATTTTTTAGTTCTTCATTGAATTGAAAGTATGACTTTATTTCCTGTAATTTTCCTATTTAGTAAGAGCAACATTATAAAGTTTGTATTTTTGTTGGATGGAAGAGCTGAATGTGATTGGGATCTCAACTTTTTGACATGTACTCTTATAACTATCTTCTTAAAATTTGAGTAATGCCTTCCTTGATCTGAAAATCAGTCGTATGTTATAAGGAAGTAAATGGGATTTATGTGTTTTTAAAGTACTGAAACTTTGTTTTGGTATTAGGTCATAGTCGTACTGTTGTTGGAATAGAAGAGAAGAAGAACAAAAGCTTATGTTTGCTACTGTTTGACCCGGGATGTTCTTCCCAAGAAATGCAGAAACTGCTGAAACAAAACAGTGATGGAACTGGTCTCAAGCTACTTCGGAAATTTGTGGGTAGCCTAAAAGAAAAGCAATACCAGATAGTGGCTGTAGATGGGGTGCTCTCTTTGGAAGAGAAAGCTGTAAGTATCTCAGAGAACAGTTTGTGTTTGTGAAAATTTAAGACCATCTGCATCTCTTCTTTGAATGCATATGCATATATGGTTGCATGGTGGATTTTTTGCATCCACTTTCCTTGTTCTCTTTCTCTTTCTCTCCTGCTTTCTGCTTATATAATCCCAGGATATCAAAACCAAAAACATTTTGCATATAAATGGCTGCCACCTTGATGCAACTGACAAAGATTCTAAGTCTTGTATGAAGCTTTCAGCTGTTTGCAGGTGTAAATTAGGCTTTTTTAAACTTTTCATTTTTTTACAGTGTATTCTCTTAAATAACTGTGAGCATGTATGTTATTTACAAACACTCATAGTGCAAAATTACGTTCAGAGGTTTGAGCTGTTGAAATTTTTATAAACCTTATCCATGTGCTTGACTTTGGGCATTTTACCTTTTTTAAGACCTTAGAAGTTTTCAGCTGAGTGCCAGATATGGTTTTTGTTTCTGAAGCTTTTTTCTTTCCTACACTAACAAATTGATTCTGAGGACCCATGTTCCAATTCTGTGGTGTCTTATCAGCACTGTTCAGCATGTTCAAGCTTCAGGACACACTTTTATTTAGACTACGAAATAACTGGCAACTGAATCACTAGCTCAGCTATATTTAATGTGTATGTTGAAATGAGGTATTGTATGAAGTGTTTTCTGGCCCTGAACATGTCAGAAATATCAGTGAAACATGGGCATCCTCTCCTCCTACTGGAAAAAGCCTTAAAATTCAGCAGTCAGTGAAAAAAATGTGTTTGGGATTTCACAGGGCTGGGTGGTGTTCAATTTTTTTGGTTTGCCACTTTATTTTTCTTCTTTTCAAAGATTTGATTTATATTTAAAAATACCAGTTGTTTAGTGTTGTCTTGGAAGCTCCCATTTAATTAAGATGAAACGTAACCTCTTATACTCATTAAGATTGCTAAACTACTAATTTGGAAGAAGTTTTTTAAAGTGCCGGTTTCGTTAATTAAAGTACTTTCTTTTCCTCTCTCCCCACCTATTTTTAGGCTCGCTGCCATGCTTCTCAGGTCTTAACATCAGAGAAGATACCTTAAAGGATACCTTTGTAACCTGCTTTTGGAACTTGCTGGGTGCAAAACATTAAACTGCTGGACTGTGGACCCTAACTCAACAATTTTTAGACTTAAACTATGTCTCTAAAAATGCTTGGGAGCTCTGAGGAAGGACAACACTGGAGTAAACCTGTAGTTTTTGTGTTCAGTCAAAACTCTGGCATCCTGATACAACTGTAACTCTGAAGTATGGCGTTCCTTGTCTTACCAGAAAATGTGTTATTTTCTTAGTTGCTTAAATTAGCATCACCTACTGTCTTGTAGCAAGTTATGCACTATTGTCAGTGAGCAGTGGATAAAGGTACTATGGAGCTACTTAATTGGAGTTCCTGGTCATGGTTTACCTCTGTGAGTGCGTTTGTTCTGCCACTGTGACCAGTCTTCTGTTTCTTCACAATTCAGTGTGTTCCACCAGGGATTAGTTTACTAGTGAACTTCTTGTCAGTTAGCTGGCTTCTCTAGATGTATCACTTTTAAACATGAACACGTGTGCTTAGGAGGTGGAGCAGTGTTGGCATTGGCTAAGAGCTCTAAGAAAGCGGTGTCCAGAGTAGAGTGTGTGTGCTTCAGGTGGTGTGCAAGACAATTTGGGGTAGAGGAAGAAAATATTCCTTTTGTATCATGAATGAATAAAATTAATATATTTTTTAAAAGTGTTTATTCCATCTTCATCCTTTTTCAAAAATTTCTACTTTTTGTACGTTTTATAATGTATATCCCAAAAGGACATTTGAACGTGCCTTTTGACTAGGGGCTCTGTTGTGCAGGGTTAATGCCATTTAAGAGACTGGAGCTGTCTGCTGAAACAGGTATCTTGGGCATTTGAGGCACTTTACTGTACCTAGAACGTGCTGCTCTAGTTGAATATAAGAGCCCTGCCCCTCCAGACGGGTAGCTGGAGGCTGGGAGGGATGGTGGAGAGTGTTGCAGGTAGCATAGGCTATCTTTGCTTGAGCAGCTGTATCATGCCAGAGCATCCAGTTATTGTAACTGGAGCTTAGATACATCCCTTTCATTTAGACTCTTCTACACTGACACTTAAATACAAGTGTAAGAGCCTTACCAGTAACCTGTTTCTCTCATGTTTAATGTGCTCTGGCAATAAGAACTTGTCATTTCTGGAAGTAGTGAAGCACATGCACATGTAAAGATATTACAACCCATAAATCACTGATTTTTTTTTTTTGAAGTATGCATGAAATTAAATAGTTATGCAAATACATTCAGCAGGTATGTAGAAGCCTTTGAGCTGTGTAAGGTTTAAATACTTTAGGACAGTAGAGGGGGCTCAGACTGGGGCCAGAGTTCCTGGGAATTGGGGGACTATCAGCTCCCTTATTAGCCCTGGTCTGTAATGCATATGAAATAGATGGAAGGAAAGAAAAGACAATATGCCAATAATGCAATCATAATTTGGATGCAAAATCCTAGGCTTTGCAGCATGCTTGAAATTTTACCCACAGCATCTTCATGTGGTAGGCACCATCTGAATTTTAACAGAGCTCAGGCACCAACTATTCAAAACAGCCAGCATGTTCAAAAGTAAATTCATTCTGGTCAAGGTGCAGTGTTGCAACTTACTCTTGCCTCTCTCCGTGCCTTACAGTGCATGCATTGGACTGAGGCAGTTAAGAACAATATACCAGAAAGGTTGTCAGCACCACGATTTTAAATTACTGTAGTTCTGTAAAAGTTTATGAATGGGATTTTATTCAAATCCAAAGTACATATGCAAATTTAAATATCCCACCTAAATTTTTTTCCACCAAAAAAACCCTTCACTCTGTTCACTTCAGCAAAGTAACACACACATAGAGCCAAGTTTACTCTCAGTCAAATTCCCTTTTATTTCACAGATGTTAATTGCTAACAAAGCTAAAACAAATCTGCAGTTCAGATTGAGTCACTAAAACTTCTTCCAAATACCTGGAGGAACAGACTTTATGCAATTTTTTGTCACTTCAACGCTTATTATTTCCTCTGCTTTGAAATATAACAGCAAAAACACATTTTCATGTTTTAACTTGTTTTACATAATTTTAACTTTTTTTAAGCTTTCTCTGCATGAAAACCAATAAATATGTTAGTGTGAAAACAGACTAGAAAAGAAATTCTAGCAATAAAATTCATGAGAAACTTTCTTTTGTATGTAGATGACTTATCAGTGATCTGCTTGGAAAATTTTCTGCTTACCACATTTGCACAGACGACACAGCATTCTTGGATTCAGTCCAAATTTAAAGAGATCCAATTCACTCCTTTTATGAAAAAGCGCCAGTTTTAAACGTAGCTAAAAATGGAAAGCAGCCTTAGGAATTAAATGGGGTTTTATGCAAGTGAATAAGACATACCAGAAATAAATAAAGTTCAGTGCTGAAGAGCATTTTAAAGCATCCTAGCAATTACACAGGAAGCTGGATGTAGTAACTATGAAGTTTTCAATCCAACTGTATCTTTGGAAAAGACACTCTTTAATATCACATTAGCTCATTACGTTTTTAATGTATTTGGTAACTCTGCTGGAGCACAGATCCTGCTTATTGCTTTGAAACATACAACATTATCATTGAGACCTAGATGCTTATCTAGAGTTCTTAGTAGCCAAAATTAAAAAGATCAAAGGGAGGACAGTAGGAACAAAGGCACATGGTTAATTTATAAAAGTATTTACAGGGTACTTGAACACTTATTTCTATCTACTAGAAATTCATTCATCTTGAATAAAAAAAAAGGAAAAAAAAACAGGTTAAAGGAGCTCATCCTAAACAGATGTTCTCGAGCAGTATGAGCAGAGAAACTTGCACACCATTAAATTATTTCAGTAATTAAACTTCTCATTTTGAATATGGAATTTTCAAATACTAAAATTAATAAATGTATTATTCCTCTAAGCAATGTGACACTTTAGTGCAACCCTCTTCAAAGATTGAAGCTGGCACAGTTAAGGCAGTCTACTAACAGTGTTTAAAATTCAGCACACAGTGTTTAATCATTGAGGTGCCTGTCTCTCTATTTGGAAAGCTGTCTCTTGACACCATCATCCTTCCAGCGCTGCAGTTTCAAACACAGCATGTTTAAACACTGCAGTTCTTGCAGTGTTTGGGCTTTTTGGAGGTGGTAAGGGAGGAGTCTAACATCTGTTAGCTCCAGAAGCAACTCTGCAGGCTGGGTAACATCCCCAAGTTGATGTGTAGCTTTACTGCATTCTGTGCTAACCTTCACAGGCTGCCAACAAGATGCTTCCAAAACTACACCAGTTACATTCAAACCTATAAAGCACTCTATAAACCCTGGTGCTGTAATGTGCACTCCACTCATAGTGTTTCAACACAGTCTGCTGCCAAAAGCAAACTGATCTTCCTAGGATGGGTTTTGATTTTTCATAGAAGTTCATTGATGCAGACATTCAAAAAAACCCAAACCCTCGCTGAACAAATCAACCGAACTTCAAGAGGACTTAACACTGATATTTTTCCCCTACTGACTTGAACTTGCCATTTTGAAAATATTATTCATGACTATGGCAAAAAATTTTACTCTAATTGTATAGAAATGGTTTCCATTAAACTTTAATAAGGCTATACAACAAAGGTGACTAGTGCTGTCTATCTACAGCTGATAAATTGGGGCACCAGAACTGACCTGAATTATTAAAAAATTCCACAGGAGGAAGAAACAAAAAATAAGTAACTGCATAGTATGTGATCCCTTTTATTCACCAAAGCTGCCCATGTTTATCCCAGGTGGAAGACAGCAGAACAGCTGCTCAGCATTCAGATGCAGGTGTGTTTAGTGCTTGCTGTAACATCTTTCCATCTTGCATGTTGCTGCATCTCTTCAAAGGACAATTACAGAAGTGAGAAGGAAAAAAATGAGAGAAAATAGAAAAGCGTTTGCAGACAGATCAACATTTCTCAAATTTTTCATTTGAAATATTAAAGTAAATTTATTTATAGTGAAAGTCATCAGAAGACCATTCTCCTGTATTTAAAATATTTTGGTTTTTTCTTTGGAAAAAAAAATTAAGAAAAAAGAAAAACAATACACATTACTAAAACCACAGATGCTGTGGCTTTCCTGCCTGCCCCTCTCTCCTTATGTATGTCCATACTGATGACAGAATCAGTTCAAGTTCTAATCACTATCTAAATTAACAGGGTTGTAGTCAGGGTCATCCTCTTCATCCTCCAATTCTAAATCATCCATTTCTTGGAATAAAGATTCATCAACCTCCACATTGTTTCCAGCTGTAAGGAACAGAAAGATACTTTATTTTCATGCAACAAGGAAAACAGTAACAACAACAAAACACACAAGACTTTTTCATACTAGTTCTTCAATGTAGGTGGTTGCTAACTTCCTTGGTTTTTTATACGTCAGATATGGAAAAGTAAATGCCATATTTTATCTTTTCACAGCTAAAGTGAAGTTTTTTTTTCCCTTGCATCAAAACCTAATCAAGAGAAATGTTGTGCAGGAATTCACTGGGAACACAAAATTAACATTTACATTTACCAGAAGCAGAGATCCTTTCTCCCCAGGACAGTCAAAGCAGGAGCTCAGGACCTCACTGCTGGAATAATTACTGCTATCCCAGTGAGATAAATGCATAGGGTTCATAAAAAATCCCTTACACGCCATATGCTGACATACATACATTTGATTTCAGATTTTAATTTTACAAGCAAGATGAAGCTTTGCCTTCTCTCTCATTTTCTTCTGAAAGAGATGCTGCTGACCTAAGGATAAAACTTGAGGACTCCTACTATTTTATTTTTATGTATCAACAGTGACATCTTCTGGCCACCAAATAAAGGTTCTACGATTTCACTGGATTTCAAAGGACCTTTACAAGATAATGCCATTATCCTCTGAAAAACAGTAGTACATGCTACTGTAATATCAAAATAATGTTAGTAACCTGCTGCATCTATGATAGAATGCAGCCAGCAATAAGAATGGGAGTTTTTGTTCACCAGTAGCAACAGGATTACAAATTAATGTATTAATCCTGAATCATTTGGGCACAGAGCCCAGGTATTCGTCTGCTCCTCCCTTGAGGCAGGCAAATGTACCATCAACAAACCATCTTCACTTTAGGTATTTTGGAGGAAGACAAGATTAAATTATTCCCTGTAAAAGAAACTAAGCTTCCCCATTACTACCCTTTCAAGTTCATGCTCACTGACATTCATAAACTTTTTTTAAAATTGTTACTTGCTGAGAAAAATCTTGACTCTTTTCCACCTGTATTTTGTGCTACCATCATGTGGCTGTATTAAAGGACTCTCTTACCTCAAAACTCAGATATTTTAAACTAGGATACTAAAAAGCAGTACAGCAAATTAAATAGGTATATTACTGTAAGTAGTTTTATATGCTTTATCTCCAACTGGTTTTCCAAGTTTAACATTTTTCTGGCACAGGCTTACAAAATTTCCATCTGGCACCAGGTCAGTATTCAGGTAAGGTAACAGGAACATATGCACAAACTGGGAAGAAGAACTGTGTTGCACAGAAGCAAATAGCATTTATTTTGACCTGCAAGATGTTTACTATTGGCGTTGAGGTTCAGAGAGAAGGTGACAGAACTTTTAAGACCTGTGCCTGAAATCTGGGGTGAGAAGGCTGGCTATTAGAAAAAAAAAGAAAAAAACAAAAATCATGGTTGAGTTGGGGTTTTTTGTTTTGTTTTTTGCTTTTCTTTTTTTGGTTTTGCTCCCAGTCCATTCATTTGAATAGAAGCAATGGAAATAAGATCAACTCAACCACAAGGCTGCTAATAAATACACTTTATCATCTTGAAAAGTTTTTGTTTTTGAGAAAAGCTAAAATCACTTCTGTTCACTCTGAAAAACAGTACTTCTCAGAAAGTTCTTCCAATGTGGAAGTGATTCTGATGTAAGATGTTAAGTCAGAAAATTTTGCTTAGGAATTTTGACCCATTTTAAGCCACTGCCTTTCAGTTGTGGAATAAAATAAAAATTTACCTTCCTCCAAGAACTGGATGTCAGAGGTGTCAAGGTTGTGATCCATTTCAAACAGCTGTTTGCCTAGAAATAAAATAAAAAATAATACATAAGCAAGTACAGTTCTGAAACAATTATCAACCTAAGGCAACAAGAATCAGCACATGTATTTTAGTCTTCTCAAATTAACCAATTCTAGCAGTCTTTTTTTTTTTTTTTTAACTGCTCATTTCTGTAAGCTCCCCATTCTGGTTGTTTTGTTGGTTTGTTTTTTTTTTTTTTTTTTTTAATTCAGCCAGGATTCATCCAAGCCAACAAGTTTCCTCCTCTTACATGTGAAATGGGTCACTGTAATGTTATTAAGACTTTAACAATAGGAATCAGAAAAATTTACACCCCACAGCCTGTGTTCAGTCCTTATTGCTTTAGTCTTCATCTTGCATTCCACAAGAAATCCTCTGTGGGAACTGGGAAGGAAATTAGCTCCTTCACCCTTTTCCATATATTCTCCCATTCAAAAAGCAACTTGGATCTACACGCAAATCACCAGCTCCTACACACACACACACACACACACAGAGCTGTGAAGGCAACATCACGGAAGACAAAGTGAAGCCTTTCTGACTGGGAGGGACAGGAAGAAAAGCTCAAGACTCCTTCCACGTAAATCACCTGTCTTCCATCTACATTTGCATTGCTTATGGAAGCGTCCACAAACAAGACTGGTTGGGGTCCAAGGTAATCCTGGAATTACACTAATAACATCCAAGAATAAGCCTGGTTTGGTTTTGTAAAGGGAAGCTTCTATAAACTACATTTGTATAGAGGAAAACAGACACCACATACTAACAATACTTTTAAGAACAGAAAAACCAGAAGCCTGATTTCTGTTATGTTTGCAGATTCCTAAATGCATACCCTTCAGAGAGGAATCAAGCATGTCCCCTGTCCTGTACAGCTTTTTATGAAACTTAATACCATTAAAATTTCCATCTCTGCCAAATTTCATCAAAACTAGCCAGAAGTGAGGAGAAAACAGAACAGTGATACACCATGACCACACTGGTTATGTTTTTTCAGGTAATCAAGTTAAAAAGTAGATCCAGCATCACAGGAGAACCAATTCAAAGCTAAGCCATGCAGACTATGGAGCAGGATGCCAAGACCTATCATCTGTGTAAAAATTACTCTTGTCATTATCGTCTAGTACTACTGCAGACACTTCACGACCAGTGTTAAAACATACCACTTAGCTTATTTTTGCCTGCCTGTTCTTCTTCTTTCATCTTTTTCCTTTTTATTTCTAGGAGCTCTGCATCAAACTTGGCTTTCCAATTAAGGAAATTCTCAATGGTAACAGGAGTGCCATGAAAACGTTGCTGAAAGAACAGAAAACAAGGCTGCAAACACAACTTGCAAAGCTACAGGTGAAGATGAGCATTCTCTTAATTATTTAAATTACAACAGTCCAGAAGCACTGCTTGCTGTGAAGTATTCTGAGAAATTAATCCTAATCCTGAGAATATACAAAGAACACATTCTTAAAGTTTTTGCCATGGGACTCTCCCTTCAGGGAACTATTCTGAGGTGTAAACTCTCATGGAAGAACCCTGCGTACTCCTTTTGGACCCGAAGTGCAATAGTTCACAGCTCCCCACTAATACAAGTTTTATCAATAAGTAGGCAGCACTTCTTATCAACCCTTAAGTGCAATCTAAACTGAAATATTGCCCATTAAAATACATTAACCCTTTTACCTTGTTGAAACAGGAAAAAAAGGATTATTTTTTCTCAGATTTTTTTTTTGCCATTTCCAGAAATACAGAAGCTTCCAAGTCCCATCACCCTCCAGCTATTTCTCAGGAAGTGAGTGAAGACTCATTAGTTGGCCTTATCACAGCACAATCCACAAATGGTAAAACTATTCTACAGGAGGGCAGACCAGTCTTGAAGACTGGTCCCACTGCTTCCACCCTATCCACTTAGTCTACCAAGGAACATAGTCTTCCTCAAACCATGGAGGCCGTGTGCAGCATGACATATTCTAGCCTTTTTTGCTCCCCATTCCTTTCTGCCAACAAAAAACTGTCTACAGCAAATCTGATTTCGTTTGGGAAAAATCCCTGCCTTAGGATGTAATGCTAGAGGGGACTGTGAACATGCAGTTAGACTCTAAAAAGACTGCTTTAGAAAAAAGGAAAAAAATAACTCAAATGCATTAAACAATCTTCTTAAGTTTCAACTATATAATCTTTGGGATAGCTGTTCCTTTCCCACTGCAGCTGAGAACTGCTCCTTCATCAAGCCAATGCATTTTAAAAAAGCAGAGAGTCTTTTTTAGTTGAAAACATTATTACATTATTTTACATACTTTCTCTTCTTCTTCTGCCTCTCTTTCTTTCTGTTTCTTCTCCTCTTCTCTTCGTGTTTTTATTTGATCCACTATTTCATTTAATTTCTCCTGTACTGCTGAGACTAGAGTGAAGATCATTACCATTCCTAAATTTTCTTCTGCCTACAACACAAAGAAGGCAACTTTAAACACAAGAACTTCAAACCTTCAGTAACCAAATGCATAAATACGTTTAGAAAGCAGGATATTGTGCAAATGCAGAGGCACAGCTGACACACTCTGTACCAGTCACAAAAGCTCACTGTAAAATTCAAATTCAGCCAGCCAGTTAATCCAGGTAGTTATTCCCAAGTGGGTGTGCAGCAAAACACAAAGATGAACGTTTGTGTTCAGGTTATCAGCACATTACAGACATCTTCTGAAAGGCTTTCTCATGAATAAAACAAAACCTACAGTAGAAACACAACTCTAAAATTTGAATATCATAAATCCTAAGAGACAAGTCACCCAGAACCTTTCTTCTCCTGAAGTAGTTTATTCCTTTTACATGCTCCTTTTAAGTGAGTTTCCCGGGAAAGCCAAAAAACATCAGCTGATGGAAGGAAGGTTATATGAAGTAAAGTGAAAATGAAAAAATGCCCACTGAACATATTATGGCAATTTAAAGGCAGTGAGGAGTTGTCAGGAATTCCTGAAACCAAAGAAGTGCTTCCTTCTTTCCTTTACAATGCATTCTCACTGATCCCAAAGGCTCATCTGATGAGATCCACCCCACCCCCCAAACAGTTATGTTATTAAAAAGAATCAATGTGGCATTTTTTAATATTTCCAAACAAAACTGACGTGGCTTATTTTCATAAATATATATGAAATATATATACAGTGAAAAAAATTCACCTTAAGCTAGAAGTGGAAAAGAGGGGAAGCCCTAGTGCACTTCCATTTCATTATTCTATGTTATTGCATATACTGAATTAGCCCTATATCTTACCTCATTAACATAATTTACCTCAATAATGTCATTCACCAAACTCAAACCTCAAAGTCAGTCCCTATGGTATGGAACAGGTTTCAGATCAGTAGCAGACACCTCAGAGAACAACTGATTTGAGAGAGAAATTCCAGCCAAAGTGCGAAGTGGTATCAAGCTGTACGAAGATATTCCATTTTCCTTACCTGCTGCTCTAGCAGTTTTATTATGTCCATGACATCATTATCGTCAAGATTCTCCTGTGAGACAATTTCATACAGTGGAGTTTCATCAGGGTATTTTTCTCTATAGGTAAATTTAAGGGTTGTTTGGACAGCTACAAGATAAAAAAACCACATATTCTTATGGTGATAACGCTGTATAACTTTAGTTGTGTATTTTTCTACTGCATCAACAGCCTAAAGATTATAGAATATAAAATATTCTCGCCTTTAAGGAACAGTCTTCTTACACAGATGTTAAAACAATATGAACAGATTTAAACATAACCCAAGAGTTAAAGAAATTAAGATGATGAAGTTTACAGTTGCACAAGCTATTAAAACCTACTCATGTCTGAAAGGTCTTTAGTAAGACTGAAGAACCTTCTGCTGTATGATGGGTACTACAGCAGTAATCTCTTCTCCCTCATATTCTACTCAAAGCTGGAAAACAGGGAAGAATCCTAACAACAGAACTAGAGAAAATCTCAGCATATCAACACTTCAAATTCTGTGTGCCTCGTTGGAGTATCAACCTCCGTATTGGGTTCCAGGGCTCCACACTGCGGACACAGACACTATGTCCAGTAGAAGTTATTAAGGAGAGAACTGCCTAAGAAAAATGCATTCAATCTGAAGCTGCCCAGAGCCAGGGTAACATGGAAACAAGGCAAAAAAGAATCAAGTTCCTTTTTACACATCCTCCCAGAACACCAGGGAGAAGCCTTCCTTTAGTTCCAGACTCACTGTTCTCAGCAGCACAGCAGTCTCTTCAACACAGACACCTGCTCTAAACAGGACTTACTCCTTTAAAACTAAACAAGACAGCACCAGTTTATTCCTTCTGTTATAGTATCCAGAATAGCAGCTTTTGAACTTGCTTGGAGCAAGGCTTGCTTACAACGTGCCCACGCAATTGTTGGTACTTAACAAATACACAGGGACTCGAGACCCACAGCCTTCTGCTCTGGAACTGTTCCTTAAGGGCTGCACAATCCCAGCACACAGACTCAACTCTCCCACGTGGCTGGCACAGTTGCCAGAAAAAAAATTCCCCCACAACATGTCTGTAAGCTACTACAAGGACGATGTCAACCCATACTTTTTGAAGCTATGCTACAAAGCCTTTGAGATTCAGCAGAAAGCAGTCCTATAGTGAGAGAGCATAACATTTCTGCAAACTGAACAAGGATCACCCAAATCCTTGAACTATATTTGCTAAGGAATGTTTGCTGTATCAGGCCCCTACAAGGGTTTAAGTGGAGGCATACATAGCTGTTGGTGTTAGAATTAGGTTTGAACATATACAGAAGTTTCTGAGTAAGACCTGACCAACTTACTTTCATCATTTTCTCCAGCTTCAGATGTCACAGTGATTGTGAAAGTTGTTGGCTTTTCCGACAATACTGTTCAAAGGAAAACAGCAAAAGTTAGGGAGAGAGTCCTTAAATCAGACAATTACTTCTTCACATCACTAAAACTGAACTTCTCAAGGACTGATGAATAAAATAAGCTCTTGATACAGTATTTAGGGCCTTTTTAACCTATTAATATAACACTTTTCAATTAACAGCTATTTTCCATATGATGCGATGCCTGGAGTTCTCATTGAATGAGACCACCTATCATCAAAAAACACCAAGAAGTTTCACTTTTTGGAAAACTTTCTCTTCTGGAACTTTCACTGTTCCAGAAAGTGCAAATCAAATCAAACTACTTCTGGTAGCACAGTGACTATGTGCAGGGAACTACCAAAGCTAATTTGCTTTACTGCATTAGATGTGTCTGATGAGCACCCAGTGCACTCTTGACTCTGGACTATTTTTACAGTATGCCTGCACCTATATTTAAGACAGCTTAATGTAAGAAATGCTACTAACCAAGCAATGTACTAGAAAGAAAGTGTGTGATTAGGCAGCTAGAAGACAGGCACCAAACAGCTGTTATAGACAACACAACATAGCAAGAGTGATGACCTGTGTTTCACAGGCTAAAAACCTCACTGCACAATTGTGGGTTACAGACCATATCCCCATCTAAGGACTGGTCCGCATTACTGTTATAACCTATGCCCAAATTAGTGTACATGCTCTCCAAATATCAACTGAATTCTGCCTAATTGCTAAGGTATTACTACTTCATTCCTCCCTCTTCTCTTGGACATAAAAACCTTAAATGAGTGAACAATAACTCTGAGTAACCATCAGAGTAGAGGCTGTATGAAAGAATATTACTTCCCTATCAGTATCAGATATCCAGCATCCCCAGCTACCAGAGACCATCAATTCATATACCTTTAAGTAATCTTTAACATAAAACTGGAAACCTGAAACGATTTTCAGGTAGAAGCAATGGGCAATGGTACTTGGCAAACGTCTGTGTGGTGAAGTTACTGCCAAGTAAGATACTGTGGAACTCTAGGCAGGGTAGATACTGTGCAGGGAGGAAATAGAAAATGCCCCGATTTTTCCACTGTTAATATTCTTTGGATACCGAATACAAAAATCATGTTGGATTCACCGGCATGGTAGATAATCTTGATTGTTTGATGGTAAATTGAAAATCCTGAAAAACTGATGAACCAATGTATCCACAACACCAAAGTTTCAGCAATATAACATGCTGCACCAGGGAATTAAAGCTTGCCTTTTTTCCACCTGCAATGGAATAAGGCAGGTAGTGGTAATAATTTACGGAGGAAACAGCACCTTTAAGCACTCCAAAACATCCCGTGCCTTATGGTCGCGACAGGCTTGCTCCCAGAAAGGAAAACCCGTCGGCACACAAGCCAGTTCCGCGATTCCCACCTAGGGCCGCATCTTCTGAAAGGCTTCTCCGAAGAGCATCCTTCCAGCACACGGGACCGGCTGCCCACGCCGGCAGCACCCTCGCACCGGGCCACAAGCGCCATCAAGCGCCCTGCTTTTCCCGGCCAGGGAAAGCGAACCAGCATCCCGAGCACCCACCCAAGCCGCGCGGCTCCGAACCCCGCGGGGCCGGCGGCAGCCCCGGCGCGGCCTCCCGCTCCCCCCGCCCGCACGCCGGCTGCGAGCGCGGCCCCGCACCCGTGAACGAGTCCGGGTAGATGGACTCCAGCGCCTCCAGCTCGTTGCGCTGCTCCTCGCTGTAGTCGGTCATCGTGGCCCGCCGCCCACGGCCATGGGCCGACCGCACCGCGACGCCGCCGCCCCCTCCCGTCACCGCCCGCGCCTGCGTTCTCCCGGCGCCGTCCCGGCCCTTCCTAGCATGCCTCGCGCTCGCGATAGGCGGGGATACCGCCGCTGGGATGGGCTGGGCTGGGCTGCACCGGCGGACGGAGGGAGGGAGGGAGAGAGGGCGGCGGTGCCGCTGCCGGCGCGGGAGGGAAGGTGGGCGTGCGGAGCTGGCTTGGGTCGGCTCGGCTCGGCTCGCCCCCGGTCGTTTTCACAATCGCGGTGCCCACTGCTCAGTTAGTTCCAGCACTCGCTGCCTGGCGCTAGCTCCGGGCAGGACGGACCGTAGCGGTCCTGCTGCCATCCCCTACGCTGCTTCCTCGCTCCTCCCGGGAGCGGCGGCCTTGGCAGAGCTGAGGTTGGCAGTCGCTGTGTTACACAGACTAGTGGTGGTATGGTTCACCCTTGGACGTTCTTCCCCTGAAAATTTACAGGCATCAGCAAACGGAAGAGGATTCAAACCCGGTGCTATAGGTATTGCGTACGGGTGCCGTGAAAGCAGCTGAATGCCATTTCTGCCGGAAATTGGAGGTTTATTTGATGCAGCTGGTGACTTGCAGCTTGAGGTTAAACAGCATCTGCAAACTCCCCCGAAAACCTTCACCGTGATTCCGGAAATCCCGTCACATCGGCGGCATCACCATGATGGATGTCCAGAACAGGAATCGTCAAGGCTGACGATATTGGGAGCTACCGTGCTTCGGGGGTTACCTGCAAGGATGAATATAAGACTGTCGAGGGTTAAGCAACAGCAGACGCTGATGGGTACTTGGCACACAGAGTAGTTTTAAGGTGCATCAGGTTCCTGGCCCCGTGGCTGGCATTTTTCCCACAGATAGTATTATAAGCCCAGGGTTTCCAGAAAACTTTTACCATGGACATAAAAAGAATAATTTTCAAGTGAGCAAACTAGAATTCTAAGTTGATTCTTAGGTAATGATTCTCATTTAATGATTTAATTTATTAAATTAAATTAATGATTCTCATTTTAGCAGGCACAGTTTGACTGTTCAACTGTACCGACTCATAGATTTGTCTGTAATCACGAATTCATTTGAAAGCTGTGCCTTCACTACCAATCCATTACATGCTTCAAAGAGCAGAGGAGTAAAGGGAAATACACCAAATCACTTAAAATACTACAGCTGTAGTACTATGGATTAATTTATGCTAACAGAGTGATAGTCTCTTAGTCTAGTGGCAGGCTGACTTCACAGTGACAGATACAGTTAGTATTTCCACTCAGTATTTTGAATTATATACTATTAAGAAAAATACAGGGCAAATAATAACCAGGACAAAATCAGAAACCATGAAGCTTAATTTAAAAATTAGGTGTACAAGAAATTAAAATAATTTTACAGCTCACTCTTAACTGCAAATATTGCATCATTTTATAATAGTACTGTAAAGCAATAGAAGAAATTGAAAGAATTCACATAGACTAAAGACAGCAGTTTTTTGTCATTTGGATCCAGAAATCAGCATAGGGGTTTTTTATCAAAGCTTTCAGATACACAAAGCAGTTGCACGTGTTCCAGATTACAGTGTTCCATCTTAAATAAAAAAACACAAATATTTTTTAAAATTAAATCAGAAGTTGTGTTACTACTAGAGGTACTTTTTTTCCTAAGGACTTCACATAAACAGTGCAGTTCCATTACCCTTGATTAGGTTTGCATGGCCAGATGGTGGTAGCAGGGGCACTACAAGGGTCCCTTCTGTAAGAAGCTGCCAGAAGCTTCCCCTCTGTCCTGCAGAGCCAATACCAGCCAGTTCCAAGACAGGCCCACCAGTGGCCAAGGCTGAGCACCATCAGCAATGGTGGGAGCACACCTGGGATGATGGATTTAAGAAGAGAGGAAAAGAGCCTGAGCAATAGAAACTGCAGTCAGAGTGAGAATGTGTGAGAGCAACAGCTCTGCAGACACCAAGTTTGGTGAAGGAGGTACTGCAGGCTCTGGAGCAGAGATTCCCCTGCACCCTGTGGTGCGAGCCATGGAGGTGCCTGGTGGAACAGATCCACCTGGAGCCCATGGAGCAGCCCATGCTGAAGCAGGTGGATGGCTGTAGCAGACTATGACCCCACTGGGGGCCTGTGCTGGAGCAGACTCTTGACAAGACCTGTGGGCAGAGGAGCCCACACAGAAACAGGTTTGCTGGCAGGACTTGTGGCCCTGCAGGGGACCTACCCTTGAACAGGTGGGTCCTGAAGGGCTGCACCCCATGGAAGGGGCCCACACTGGAGCAGATCATAAAGAACTACAGCTTCTGGAAAGGACCCACACTGGAGAAGTCAGTGGAAGGCTGTCTCCTGGAAGGAGGTACCCCATGCTGGAACAGGGGGAGAGTGTGAGGAGCCCTCCCTCCAAGGAGGAAGGAGCAGTAAAGACAATGTGTGATGAACTGACTGCAACCCGCATTCACTCACACAGCCCCCTGTGCCACTGGAGGAGAAGAGAGAAAATTTGTGAGTGGAACTAAACCCAGGAAGGAGAAAGGTGGTGGGGAAAGGTACTTTTAAGATTTGGGTTTGGTTCTCATTATCCCACTCTGATTTCTTTGGTAATAAAATAAACTAATTTCTCCAAGTGGAGTCTGTTTTGTCCTTGACAGTAATTGCTGAGTGATCTCTCCCTATCCTTCTATTCTGTCTCCCCTATCCAGATGAAGAGAGGAATGACAGAGCAGTTCTGGCTCCTGCATTTTCTAGTAAAGTGTACTAAATAATTGTATTTTTCCATTTCAAACACATGGGGTAATTTATTAGTAGCAGATAGCATCCTATCGTGTAGCATATGGCTTTGGAGCCCACACGTATACATGTACATAGCAAGGCAACACAGGAAAGATTAAAAAAATTATGGTCTGCATTTCCCTCCACCTTAGAGTTAGAAACATCTGTGTGTTAGGAGATGAGTATATCCCATCATACCAAACTGATTTAACAGAAAAACATCATTAAGCCTTCTTTCACAAAATTCAGTAGGTTTTAGTCACAGTAATATTCATGGGCCCAGTATATGTATAAATTACAAGTTTACAGAGGCAAAGCAAACCCTTCTGCACAGACTGAGATTTTTCCCACCCTCATTTGCTATTTGTACAGTAGGCAAACACACAAACACCTTAGAGATTTTGAAGTATTTCCAGAAAGGAAACTGACCTTGCTATTGCTTTCAGCCAGAATACATTTCAACTCAGCTTGCCATATGTCAAGTGTTTGTTCATGCAGCTGCTGTATGTTATACACCTCCACCATGTGCCTCAGTGGGGATTTTAATCTCTTTAACAGAATTGAAAGTTCTCTCATCATTGTATCTAAATTCAGCCTTTGAAGATAAAAATTCCCCACGTTTCCTATGTGCTACTGTAGCCCCAGACTTAACCAGTAGTTAGCTCAGTGTAGTTTACTTATTCGATACAAAAAGTGGAAGAGGAGAAATAAGTCATTTCTGCTAGCTGTCACTAAGGAAAAGCTGGGTAGCTGCCCTTGCTCTATACAGAATGGACCAATTCATAGAATCCAATCAAGGTCTACCTATTAAAGATCCTTTTAACTGAAAGAAAAAAACCATAAAAAGCATTTGCAAATAACTTTCTCAGTACATACTTATCCTTTAGCACAACTATTAGAAAGCAGAGAGCTGAAGCTTGAAATAGCCTGCCCTAATCTAGGTATAGATGACAATATCCCACAGGAGTCAAAATGCCACCAGTAAAGGCATCTGTAAGCATATGCTAAAGGGCTACATTAACAAGATGCACTTGCTCACATACTTTCTATATCAATGTAATACTGTATTGGAAAGGTCCAGAGCAGCTCAGGTCTGATACAGAGCTAGACAGGTTCCTGCTTTTCCGCAAAGTATTGTGGGGGCTTGGATCTTCAGAGCTGTGTTATGATCCCAGCACCTTCATCAATCCTTAGATATTTTCCATTTGCACGCTCCTTGAGTGCCCAGTCATGGAGGAGGCTGTAATCATAGTGCTCCTCATCCACTCGTTTTAGAAAGGCCAGTCCAGAAATGGCTTGCCACTCCCTGAGAGATGGGATACGAATCTCCTTTACATTCTCGCTTCCTGGGACAAAGCCAAAGAACTTCTTCACATGCTGCATGGCATAGAGCCTGGAGTGCTGCTCTGTCGCCTCGTCAAAGAGCTCCTGCTCATTGTGGACATAGCTGCTCCAGTATCTGAAATGTAGAAAGCTGAGTGGGGAGAAACAGCTTGCCAGGCAGTAAGAAAGGAACACAGTAATGACTACCACAGCAATCAGAAGCCAGCCAGCCACCTTACAGAAAGAAAAAAAAAAAAAAGGAAAATAACTGTTAGAGCTGAAAATACTCCGGATGGTAAATTCTGAGCACCAAAAAATCCATAATATGATCTTAACTTGCTTTTCCTAAATAATAGCATTAACAAGGTATAAGCCTGGAAAGTGTCTGTTATCACCAAACCCAGTCCATGCCTACTGGAGGCAGCTGTGTGGTAAAATCACTGTTCCTGCCAAGTTTAAGAAAGTTCTCCTGTACAGTTTTGGGTATATTGCTTTCCCAGCTATTATTGTAAGAAGATAAGCCATCTAATTCCTAGACTGTATAAGCTTATAGCCTGTTTAAAACCAATTTTCTCTAAGTGACATCTTAATGCTCCCCCTATTATTTATCCAGTATGCAAAACTTTAGAATTGAGTCTGATCTAAAACCCAAGATTTTACCTGGGTTCACATAAAACTCTCACAGCCTGGCCTCTTAGTCACATGTTTCTTCTGCTTTAATGAAGAAACTTTATACCCTCCCTGGCTCTAGAGCTTCCATTTGTCTTACTTGATAATACTTTTCAGGATACTACACAAGGAAGAGTATATCTTCTGGTAGCAGGTAACAAATGGGACAACCAGAAGTAGTAGTTTATATACCTAAAGTTCAGTTCCACTTGAAATAAAAAGTAGGCTTTGAAACACAGAGAGATTTAGCACTCAAGACAGAGGACACTGATCTTGTTTTATCCTAAGGCTTTGCCTGCTGAATTAGCTCCATCTCTCATCATCAGGTTCACAGGCAACAGAAGCAACACGAGTTACTCACTTGTGACTGGTATCGGAGGAGGAGAATCACTTCATCTCTCACCCGGGTCAGCTCTGGAGGAACCAGCTGACTGCAGGGAAACGTAGCCAGTACCCTACTGCGTTCACTGGCGGTAACATTGGGAGCAGCTCCATAGTAATACACAGGGACATACTCACTCACAGCACAGATATAATATGAGCCATTTATCAGGGTGACAGCAAGCCACGTGACTGGAGCAACCAGTGCCCTCCCGGTGATGCTGCACAAGACAAAGCACACCAGTTTGCATTTCAGCAACCGGTTTGATGAAGTCACCTTCTCAAAATGAGACCTTTTGCCCATAACCAGCCTCCAAGTCTGGTTGTTCAGGGCATAGCCAACAATCAGAAGGATCAGTGCAGGCACTCCTAGGAAAGCTAGCCCATAGATAAGGTTCTGTCCAACATGACAGGGACAGCTGAACGTGAAAAAAGAGAAGAGTTGCTGCCCACCAATTGTCAATATTGCAATTATTGCATTGGCAATAACAACCTCCTTGCCCTTTAGAAAAGTTAACCACTTTGGAAGGAAAGTCATTTTAGATCCTATTCTTTACCCAATTCTTTTGCTTTAAGTCAACACTAGCTTTTAGTTATATCTAACTAGTGTTAATGGCAGAGCAAAATAAGCACCAAGAACTTGAAAAAGTATACCACCAAACACAACCCCAAAACCCCCCCACTAGTCTTTCTCCTCCCACTAATTTTCAGTAGCTTCTACGCTAGCTTTAAGTATGCTTGCAGACATCCACTGATGTGTTTTAATTGATTCAGTAATTTATCTCAGCTGTCCTGGAAAATTGAGCTTTTAGGCTGTTGTGAGCTCTGCCAGCTCCTTGCTAATTGTCTGAAATAAACAATAAATTCCCCCTACCTTTTGGATGACATGCAGTACTATCAAACTGATGGCTAACCTGCCAGGGTTAATTGCCAAGCTGTTTGCTAATCAACAGTAACTAGCAGAAACATGGCATGAGACTAGGAAAAAAAAAAAAAAAAGACCCTTCCAGCTATTCTTCATAAAAGATCATCCAAATAAATCCTTGGCAAATTGACTGATTTTTTAAAAAATGAAGTATTTTAAATGCTTGTGCTCTAAAATAAACTTAGAAAATATTCCGTAAGTTGCACAATGTTTGGAATCCCAGTGCTGTTGGCATTTGATGTCAGTTCTGGGGCAATTCATTCTCCAAACACTGGAGTCTGAGACGTAGTTAGCTGCTGGATCATGAGGATTTTAGCGTTTCACCTCTAGGTGGCAAGAAGCTGGCATGTCTCTTATCCTGACGGTGCTGAACGTTTCCTTCGGAAAGTTGGGTGGGGTCTTTTGTTTGCGGTTTTTTGTTTGGGTTTTTTTTTGTTTTTTTTTGTTTTTTTTTTTTTTTTTTTTGGATAATATATATATATATAATCTGCTAATCACTTCACAAAATGTCAAGCCAGCTGGTATTTATTTATATAGCGTGCTTGTGATTACAAGCTTTAAGATTTTCTGCAAGTATAGCCAGTCCCATTCCATGGACAGAGATAGACAGAAAATTTTCAATTAAGCGTTTCCAAAGCTAGCTTCTGGTTATTGGGATATGTGACCTGGACTCTGAGCATCTCTCACAAATCAAGCTTTAAGCAGGGGCCTGAAAAGCTGAAAACATTTCACTCCTGATGAATTTCTCTGGACCACACTTTTTCATATGGTCACACTATCCAGTAGTTCTGTGCATTGCATAACCTAGGCTGATCTGAATATGCAAATACTTGTCTTTAAGTACTGAAAAGTCTGACTGTCTGTCATATAAACATTCTTTCCAAGAACAGAAAAAAAATAGTTAGCCAGAAAGTTTTTGGGGAAAATTGTCTTCCCATTACAGATGTCTATCTCCAGCATGTGTGAACTTGGTTGTGTGATATAATAGTGTCCGTCTGCATAGCCTCTTCTCTCCCCTTGCTGAGAGGGTTGCTAATAAAAAGTTTCATCTCAAACAGTGGTTTTAGCACCCATGGTGTCTGCTTGGATGGCAGAGACACTCTCTCAGCTGTTGTACACAGGGGTAGCATGTTATGCATGTCTTGCTGTTCACTAGGCAGGACCCTGTTTCTCCAGTGCACTTTTAGGGTGGACATCTGCGTGTCTTGTCCTCAGCCACCATCTGAGAAAGGGGTCTTTGCTGGTAACTGGCTCTCAAACAATGTGACACTGTTCCACAAAATTAAAAGCAGTAGAGAAACATGAAACATCCAGCAGCACTTTGTCGCAGCTTTTCTGGAACTTGTTGTTAAGTTCTTAGTTGTTTGGACAGAGTAATAGCACAATGAAATCCCAGATCTGTCTGAATATTGCCATTTTATACCTTCATTTTATTTCAGTATCACAGGATTTTCAATACTTTTTTTCAGTACTAGTGACATTATATTTTGAAAAAAAAAAAGTGAAATAAACCTATCAGGCTATTACAAAATTATTTTATAAGAGCCTTCCATTATGCTTCAGTTCATTTTAAAATCTGTGATTGATTCCTTCTGAGATTTCTTTGGGAACCTGTGTTTTATTTTGTTTATAAGGGAGGAAGGCTTTCCCAAGCATCACTTGTTTACTCAAGAAACACATTAGATGTGAAACTGGTGTCCAACACTGAAATATTAATAGTCAGCCTGAGGCTGTTGAATGAGGCAATTTTTACAATCAATACAACAACTTTGTACTTAGGCATTTTCACTTCTTTGGCATTTGCTTTCATGCTCTGCTGTAAATGATCCTGCTGGGTCATCCTATTATGGGACAAATTACAGGGTTGGATCCAATTAAGAGCTTGGGTGGCACATCAAACCTTTAAGTACTTGCCTTTGCAGAGGAACCCAGGGTCCTGAGATAGACATTTAGGCTCTTTATTGAATTCCCAGGAAGAGTCAGGACTGGATGCAATCCAAAATACCACTACCTGAGGTGGCAGCCGGCTGGCCTGTGAGGCAAAAAGATGCTTATAGCTGACATCTGAGGCAAATAGGATGCATGAACAAACCTTAGTCATGGTTTTGCTTTTCATATTGCAGAGCTCTGTAAGCTTGAACTCACTGCCAGTAACCTCACTTATGAGAAAAAGAGATTTCATTTTTTTTTAAGGAATGCAAATCATTTGTCATTTCTTTTAAAACATGGTTATTGGAAGACATATTTCACCTTCCCATACACAGCAAACAGTTTTTATTCTCCTGTTTGCTTTTTATTGAAATAAAGCAACCATGGCAGAATGGAGAGATTGGTTTCAGCTCTCTTCTCCACCTGATCTAGTAAAAACTCACTCACTCATCTCTTTCTTCCAAAAGCTCAGTTATTATTAGTGATGTGATGTGACTATGCTGCAAAGAAGCTGTGTTCTCCAGCTTTTCTGCCATAGTTCTACCAGTTGTGCTTAGTTTCCCCACTGAGAGGATTTTGATATTTTTTGGATCAGAAAAAGACCAGGATTTTGTTATTTAATGCCCAGGGAAAGGTAGGGACAAAGAGGGAAGTGATCTTCTGTTTTCCATCTGAAGTTTGGAGGACGAGACTGAATCCTGGTCTCTCTGGTCTTGCACACGTGTTTTCATCACTCAACAGTCAAAAGGCTGATATTCTGTGTCTCTTCTAGCTGCATTTTGAGTTCTAGTTTGCATGGATGTCAAGCCTACCTGTGCATGTTAGAAAGCATGCTATGAAAGTACCTTCATGCCAGATTTCTTGTGGGAGCGGAGGGGAGCACTGCCTGTGTCCTGTGATCTGCCAGGTCACCAGCTGCATTCAGGTTGCAAAGTCATTTTCATGGTCACTTTGGCCTGGTTAGGGGAGAAGTTCCTCTCCCTGTAATCAGAACAAGCACTGATGAAAAACATAATAAGCTTTGTGTTAATGGATGAATAGAAACATGTTAATGATTTTTTTTTTAAACTTACATATTTCATTTCAGAATTCAGCTGTGCTTTATAGGCAAATTTATGAGATTTCAGGTCCCTGCAGAGAGCAGAAAGGAGGCACTCAAATCTCAAAAAACCCTCTTGAGAAACATAACCTAACCAAGGAAGTTTCAGCAGGTCAAACTGAGAGTGCTTCCCAGGCAGGGCACTACAGCAAAGTGACAGCAATTGCATTGCTTTATTTGGAAGCATGGTCAAAGAGCAGCCACCCTATGAGAAACCTGTGTTCAAGTTCTTTTTTGAGCTTGAAGCCCTCAACACCTACCTTCTTGTGAATTGAAAGAATTCTATTTTCTGTTAGAGAAAATTTAATACAAGGCCTATCCATCTGGAAAAAGGAGAGCAAACAAAAGCTTGACCCTGTATTTTACTAATTTGGACGCCCACCTTTTGTGGTAAATGCATTCTTGTTTTGGCTCAAAGAACTTTTTCACTTTTTTTTTTAGGCTTTCTAATTAGTCAATATCTAATTTATTATTTACTTCTATATTGCACTCTGCTCTGGGATATTCATGTTTGTGAGAATCATTAGGCTACCAAAGAAATCATGTACTTACCTCTACAGGTATCAGTTTTCCCATAATAGCCAGTCCATTGCAAGAGACAGGGTGTTGGTGCACACTTTCGTTTGTGATTTTGAACTTTGGGATATATTTTGTGGGGTTTTTATTAGTGTTATGGGAATGAAGAGAACTGGTGTAGTCTAATGCTCAAGTAGTGTGTCAGACTGACCTTCTTGGGGCTGAAGACTAAATTTTTCTCCTGAAAAACATGACAGAAAGGGAGGTGGAGGGTGATGCTGACTTTTTCACTATTCCAATTGCCTTGGATTACTTCTAAGTATATGTTCAGGATTAAAACAGGTGCCAGGTATGTGCCCACCTCTATTCTTTTCACAGGGCTTCAAGACAGCCCACCAAGGACTTGCTTCCTTCACTGGAACCATTGAATTCCCAGTTTATTTGGACACACCATGTCAGCTTCATTTTCTCAGTCATGTGCAAACCTTTCAAAATGTAGTCCATTCTACTCAATGCATAGCAATATATGTGTGAATTTACTCATGTACACGTGGGCACATATGTCTTTTTCAAAGGATGTTGATGTGTCCTTACCATGCATTGCTCTGTCTGGTGTGCAGGGTTCCTTCATGATTATGGTATTAATAATGCAGGCTGAAGTAATTCATCCATGTATTCTGAACCGGATAAATAAAATTGTGCTCATTTATGGGTAGCCTTAAGTGCTTTGTGATGGGTTCACTGGAGTTAAATTACACTAATGATAATCTTTTACAGTTTGGGGTTTTTTATAAATGCAATGCAGTACACTTTCTTGTGGAATATGGGATTACTCTTGCAATGTGAGGCATATTTGGTGCTTGTCTCCAGTTGGAGACAATCAGAAAAACAAACCTATCTCAGACTCAATTTAGAAATGCAAGTAACTATCTAGAGAATTGTCATGCCTGGCTTTTAAAACTTGTTTAAATTTAGATATGGAAAGTACCTACAAGAGTTTAACTTACAAAATGGAATGAGACTTTACAGGGCCAGAAGAGCCCCTGCAAAAAAAAAAAAAAAAAAAAAAAAAAGGAAGAGGTATTGCATTGTAAAATTGTAAATACCAGTTCATTCTGTGTAAAATAAAAGCTGTTAGGATGACTAAGCTTTGCACAGAAAAAGCTGAAAATCCTTTTATCTGTCCCATTTTTCCTTGTTGAATTGTGTCATAACTTTACCATTTTTTAAAGTAAATTAATCTTCCTAATCCTAAATTAATCACATCTGAATGCTTTCTGGGTATCTGTAGTAGTAAATATCTGTAATTTTACTCTAGCACTGGATCTATTAGTTAAAGGAAATTTAATAACAGCATGTCATTCAGAGGAGACCATATATTTTTACTTGCTTTCCTGAGAGGACTCAGTGGGAATGTATATGAATGTAAGTCCTATAAGGACTGATAACTACCTACTTAATTTCTAAATTCATCAGTGACCATAGCCAAAACTCATTGCAAATCTAAGCTACCACATAGGCCAAATTTACCACAGGGGAAAACAGACGAACTAAGCCTGGATGTTCATAGGAGGATATTAAGAAATAGGGGCTATAACAGGTTAAGAATGATAGAATACCCCCTAGGAGCATTGTTAATGAAAGTGCCATTTGCACAAGCTGGCAGCTGTAGCAGGTACAGAGTTTATTCCTCTGGAAGGCTGAGTTCTCTAGATCTGTCCTGGCAGCTTTACACAAACGTGGTGGTAGCAGTGCCTTAAAAGCCACATCTGCTCGGGCAGATGTTAACTCACTAGATTACAGCAGTCAGACTGGCAGAAGACTATAGCTTTTTTAGATTGAAAACAATAAATTTTTAATTACCTTGTGCAGCAGTATCTTGCAATTATGTTGTTATTCTTCAGAGAGGATGTTTTTGTTAGCTCTCCAAACACCAAAGTCTGATACAAACAACAGAATAATTTTGCTGTCCCTAAAAACTTAATACCTGTGAATCTCTTGGGGCTGTTCTATTTGACTTCCCATGTCTGTTAGCTGTGTATTTGATTACAAAACATTCCTATGGACAGAGTAGTTATTTATGTTGTGGACAGTGGCAGATCTGTTGCCAGTCAAATTCCTCCCAAAGGGTTTGGTGCACGCAGAGAATAGGAGGAGCATCAGCAGCATTACAGACTGCAGCAAACACATCTCATGCAAAAGACAGAAGAGCAGAGAGGAGAAAACTTAAGAGAAGAGAAAGAAGAAATACAGTGATTGAGAGAAAACTGTGCTGCTTGAGGAAGAAAAGATATAAACTGACAATCAAAATACGTCGGGAGTCACACAAGCAACATGTCTCGGTCACCAGGAAGAAAGCAGGAGAACCACAAAATAGTAAGATATTTTTGTAATGTGTTAATAAAATTGTGCATGGAGTAAGAATAACCTATTATTTAATTGATGCATTTTATACCCTCCTATTTCTGAACAATCTGAAAGTATTGAAAAGATGGGATAAGATTGGTGGTACAAGAGCAGAGCTGCTGGCAGCATTTATGGCTACTGTTCCTAATGTTGGGATTCTGTACAGGCTTGGGAAAGGGGCACAAAGTTTCTGAGGCTGAAATCTGTTCAGAAGCAGAGGTCTAAGTGCTTCGAGTGTTTATGGTCTAAGATATAAATGCATGGTAAGTTTTTGTACCTCTGTGGTTAGATAGTCATTCAATGAAACACAGGAAGAAGGAGATCTCTGTTCTATGCTTGAATGATTCGATTCCACACAAACTTTTCTCCAGGAATTTAAACCCTTAGGTCTTTCTGTACGGTGAATGGTGATTTTTGACAGGAATTGGGCAGTGGAAAAATTCCAGAAGGCTTTAAGACAATGTTGTATCAATTTCTGAAAAGAGGAGAGAAGTCTCCACTGAAAAAGAAATGGAGGAGTGTAATATAATTACAGTTAATGTACCTAAGTTTATGGTCAAAAAGTATTCCAGTGGATTGCAAGTGTGGCTGATAAATATGATTATATTGATATATTATGCTTAAGTTTCTCTAAGGTAATTTTCTTGCTACAACAGAGACTTTTTGCTGAACAATAATAATTATACAGGACCTGTATGACATCAATTTACTCCACTGAAAACTCGTTAATGAGAATTTGGCCAAGAGTACCATGTTACTTTAAGCACGAGTTACCACCAAAATGAGTTTGTAAAATGGTTCTGCTTAAGATTTTGAACAGTGACTTGTTAAAACAGCAACACTGATCAAACTTCTGATGCAAATGAACAGGAAGAAATCTTTCCACCAAGCTGTTCTTACTTTGCTAGTGTGATTAGTTCTATTGTTTTCATTAGTATTCACTATTATTTTTCTACAGGCTAGAGACAAAAAGCAGCTCTGATCTGACCACATGCCACAGGGCTATAGCACTTCCTTTAATTAATTCCTGTCCAAGAAGTTTAGTAAGAGTCAACCTAATCTCTCGCCTAAAAGCCAGCTGCTACTCCTGCTAAATACAGACAGTTCTGCAGTGCATGAACGTGATCTGGCAGGGCAGAGAGAGAAGGAAGCTTCCCTCCAGACTGTTGCACACCTGAAGACCTCACACAAGTGCTTGTGACGGGATCAGTGCAGAGATATACCTTTGGCATCTTCAGTTGCTCTCCATGTTCCTCAGGCAAGGGGCTGTAATCCTTACCCATCCCCTTCATCTTGTTCTTCTTTACACTTGGGGTGAATTACAGAATTTTTTCATTATTCTGAGATGAATTTTTGACTACTTTTTACTTTTTGGAGGAAGCAGCTAATGATTTGAATCAGATCAACCCTACCTTTGTGAACTGTTGTTCCTACTGCAAAAGGATTAATAGCTCATTGCCTCTATTACTCTTCCTGCCGCTGTGTGTCATTATTCTTGGATGGCACTAGACAGCATTTGTCAATCCAGCCAACATACACTCATAAGATGCAAGAATGCACCTGATGATGGTAACTCTGAGTATACCAAGAAATGGTATTTTTGGTAAGCAAATCCCTTACAAACTCAAGTGAGGATCAATATAGATTCTGTCCCACTAGAGATCTTGATTTTAGTGATTATGCATCCATGGACAAAAGTTTCTTTATTAGTGTAAATGTTATTTTGCTTGCTTTTAATACAGCAGCAGCTCAAAAACATGGAAGAGTTGGATTCTAGTTTGCTTCGTTTTCAATTTTCGTATTTTCTGACAGAGCAGAGAACTTTTTGTACTCACATATGGGGCTTTGGTAGCCCAGCTGTGCAAGGACTATGAAAAAGATGAAGATGTCAACGCCTGTTTAGATAGAATGTAAGTACTGCTTTAAATGTTCAGTTTTATCCATAGTGCTATTTGTTTACATATATATCTTACCTTTCAGCTTTTTTTTTGTTATCTTACAAGTTCCAGCATTTTGTCTATGGTTACAGAGAAGACAGGGGAAAGCTTCAATGTTCGGTCAACAGAAATAGCACTAATTTGTGAATTAAGATCAACAATTAGCTTTTTAATTCTCTGAGAAAAAGTGTCAGGATTGTTTCTATGGCTTACACTTGTTCCTTGCTGATTCTTTAGTTATGCTAATTATTAATATAATCTTCTGAATTTCATATCCTGTATCCCTCAATGGGTTAGGGGCAAATGGGCCTCTCACATTTAAAAGATCATACAGCAGGGGGTGAGATAGCACAAAAGGTCAACAAGGATGGATTTTCACATGGATAATGTCTTTGGAAAATGAAGATCCTATGTTTACAAAACCTGTCATCCTGACATTTACTACCATAAAAATAATTACATCATGGAAAATCAGCAAGAAACAGCTTTTGAGCTGGTTAACAAGAAGATATAGTAAGGTATTTGGCAGAACAGTAAGGCTTATGCTTGTGGGCAAAGTGGACATATAAAATAGATTTACAACAACCACAGTGGACAGAATACCTGACCACTTTACTAGTAACCTGAAAGTTTGCAAACTGGCTGTAGTCCAATAACTATCCGTCAGAGTAAATGAAAAAAAAAATCATTGTTGGAAAAAAGAAAAGTAATTTATTCACAAACTTATAAGGGATAACATCCCTCATGTTTTCTTTATATTCATCTCTCATTCAGCCCTGGTGAAAATCATACATTTAAAAAATGCACACAGATTTTTAATGATGCCATGGTAGAAATTACTAGAGAGCAGTTTTGGAATATGTGGAGGCAGATTTTGCTCCTTATGTTTTCATTACTGCAGTTGTTTCTATAAAATCTTTTTGTTTTGAGGAAGACTTGATAATATAATGACAGGTTTCATTAAAACAATATGTTCTTTACTTCTGTGATTAAGAAAACAGCCCAGCTTCAGAAAAAAACTCACAGCTCAGCAGATGTATGACAGCTGGGGACAGTGTACTTCTCTCTCTCTGTGTATGTATACAGTCTGTAGTGAGAAGGGTGTTCTTGACTGTACAGTTGCCAAGTAGCTGCTTACCCATGTTATTAATTTGACTTTGCAAATCTAAGGCATAAAAGTTGAAAAGTATCTTAAGTAGTCTTATATGTCACTAGTACGTACCTTGCTCAATGCTGGTTACACCTTTGCCAATGTTATTGATATTGATACTTAGGCAATAGATAAATACCTAATTGTTTCTAGGCACGTGACATGCTGCAATTTTAGTCTTCACGCTGCCAAACCCACTTTTTGGTTTTGTCATCACATTAGACATCAGATCTTATGTTGCCTTTCCTTGTTTCCTCCTTAGGGGATACAGCATTGGCATAAGGCTGATTGATGACTTTTTGGCTCGTTCAGCTGTGAAAAAGTGCCGCAGTTACTCTGAAACTGCAGACATGATTGCACAGGTAAATAAGGTTTGCATTTTCTAAAGTGTCATCAGATTCAGTGGTTTTAGCTTAGAATCATATATTCTCTTCCTTTTTCTCTTCCTAGGAGCATAAGTCTTGACCATCTCATACAGATCTTAACATTTGATATTTTTACTTCTGCCATTTGTCTCCTCTCATCATCTCCATAATTATCTTAGAGATCTTTTAACTTTAAAATCATAATATTAAGAATAAGCTGCAGGATTTTCTGCAAAAAGTAAAACCTCAGTGATAGCAAAGAAAAACTGTAAGAAAAGAAATTGAGAGGAACATTTTCCTGACTACCCACAAACCTAATAATAAAATCAAAAAGATAAAATCAGAACATATACTTTCATCTGCTTTAATGGAAATTTCCCTTTAATTCAGTAGCTGTTCACACTTCTGTCAGACAAGAAAGACACAGGTTTCTAAAGATGTACTTTTGCCCTCATTGGCAAGTTAGAATTCCAGGGAATTTCAAAGAGAAATTTAAATAAGAATGATATATAATAAAGTTCATCCTGGTAAGCAGCTGAGCTGGGGTAGAAGATCCATTGGAGACAGTGAGGACAACTGAATGAAACTGGTGAGACAAGCAGCATTTCAATCACTGTTTTAAAATACACTGCCTCATTAAAAAAATTAAAACAGGCTGAAAAATCACATTTTTGTTCACTTTTACATTCTTCTTCAGGTGGTATTGTTTTTTTTTTTCTTTTCACATATATGTCAGATATCTGGTTTTCTGGGTCTTATTCCTCATAGTTCCCTTCTTTACAAGTGCATTATTACAGTTGAACCATCATTCTTAAGTACAGGGTATTCAACAGCAAAGTACAGTGAGAAATTAACAATGGAAAAAGACACTATTTCTCTGCAGGTTGTACTTCAAAAAACACTTATTAAGAGAAGTAAAAAATTACTTGGAAAGATTGGAACAAACTTGAAAGCACACAGTGTCCCTTCGAAAGACTATTTTTAGCAAACTGAAAGAGGAGTTCTGTAGTAGGAGTATAACATTTCTGAGGCAAAACGTGATATGGACAGCATTTTCACTTTTCTTTGGAAAACAATTATAAATTAATCTTTGAGCACATTTGTCTGAGACACATACCAACAAAACATGTAAAGTGACCCAGTAAGTAACTGCAAATACTCTACCAAAGTTTTTAATTCAGAATCATGAAGCTGTTTACATCATCTCCTTAACACTTCAGCATGATTGCTCCCAGACAGGAGAAAGTGCTTAAATACTTAACTGCACTAAGTCTTCACAGGTATAAATCTGTTTGAGGATGAGTAAAACCAGTTCAAAGTTAAAGTAATTAAGACAGTTAAGCAATTATTGTAGTTAGAGCCAAACCTGTTGTTAACATAGCTGTTATCCTGCAGTCCTTTGGAAAACAAAGTGTGTGGGTGTTCCCTGTGGAAATGGAAAGAGATGAAGCAAAAGAAAAAAACATAATATGAGGACTACAAAGCCAGCTTCCCAGATTAAAAAATAAATACTGGAGGAAAGGTGCACCTAAGGCACTGACTGGGAGCTTAAAACTTCCACCACTGGTTCAGACTGCAAAGCCTGGGTTTACTGCTACCTTATACAGGATTGGAGAAGGGCCAACAAGTTTTGATGAGGGGCCAAAGAGAGCCCTTCTACACTGAGTTCCCATGGTGTTCACTGACTTCTCGTGTTGGTCCTGTGACTTGGCATTGTTATAGTTGGGATTGAATTAAAAAAGAGATTAAACAGGACATGTAAGAGTAGGCTTTCTGGCAAATCGAGGAATGATATTAAGAACAAAGGCCAGCTGAAGAAGTAATGTCCAAGATGGGATTCAGAATTTAGATCTGAGTATAACTGAGAATTACTTTTGAAATGAGAGTGATAATTTTTCTCTATAATACTGCAAAATCAAAAATTTAATTCAATTCCTCCTCGTAGGACCTTGATATAATTGGTCTGATCAAATGAGTTGCAAAAAACAGCTTCTGGTTTTAGATCTAATCTGTACACTACCTTCTCTAGCACCAGGAGGTGTCTGTGTGTGCCAGAGCTGGAAGCAGCCAGACCACACCCTCTGGTCCACATCGAGCTGGTGCTGGCTGGCAGGCTCCACTGCTGGATTAAGCAGTGCTGTGCCTAAGGGTAGATCTGTTCCTGAAAAGCAATGGCTGCAGAGACGGGCTTTATTTTAGACCCTCGGTACCCTGTGAAGGCAGGAAATGAACATCTCTGGAGCTTTTTGAAGAGACCTCCCTGGGGATAACAAGGGATGGGGTAATCCAACCATGTCACCCCCCAGTCCAGAGCTGTGGGACAAGAGAAGTGATGTCCCTTGTCATGGAAGGTGCTGCCCCACAAGGTTCCTGCATATTGACATATGGCCAGTTTGAAGGTCTGACAGAAGCTAGCAGAATTTATGAAGCTGGTAAATGCTGGTTTTCAGATCTCAGCAGGGAGAGGGAGTAATATAGTCTACTGTGGTAGACAGTAAACAGAACACTGAAGTGCTGCACTGTGAAGAGTAAAGAAAAGTTCAGAAGAGAAGTTTGGAATCAGCAACAGATGGCAAGACCTTTAACGCATCTTCCTCTTTCCAAACACTGACTGGAAAAATACTAAGAATGAAAAGTATGCTAGCAGAAATATTATTTTGGCTGCCTTTCTCCTTTTAAGGAGATTAATCCTGGTCCTTAATTAATCTTGCTATTATGCCATCTGAAATCATGGTTTTAATTTTTTTAACAGTTTGTGTTTACTTTCTTGGCATCATGACTTATGCATAAAATGTTTGGTAGTGAAAAGTCCCAAGTAGTATGGAGAGGGACTTGTAAGTGAGTGGCTTCCCAAATATTTCAGTAATTCTAGACTGTGTTTGAGCACCATCAAAATGTTAATGATTTTTATTCTTGCTGCTTGAGAGAGATTGAATGTTGGTTGAGACTTTGAAAAAGGGCTGTGATACATTTTTAATTCTGACTGCATAGATCTCATTTTCTCATTAAGCAATACAGAATGTCCTAGAGCTGCAAGTAACATTTTAAAAAGTGAGATTTTGCTTTATATGGGCATCATTTTGGTGGCAAGCCTCTGTACGTGTCTAAACAGATATTCTTTTTTCTTCCATTTCATAGAAATATGAGACAGATTTATGGGACGCAGCTTCTAAACGACCTCATTCATTTTACTTTCCAGTCTTTTGGAGTCACAAAGACTGAAAAGACCTTTGTTTTATCCTCTGAGAAGCTGTAATTGGTAGTTTTAAAGTAGTTGCTGTCCAGTTATAGCCTGGTTTAAAAAAAAATTATATTTTTATATTCATTGAATTGCTTATCTATGCACTTGAATTATTGCTCCTGCCAAGACATTTTCACAATTTTCACTTTACAGCTTTGCAGTTTGGCCTTAATTTGGTGCTCCATTGCAAACCAGCTACTTCTTTTGCATAGTTTCCGTGCAAGTTCTCTTTTACACAGGAAATTTTAACAATAGAATTTGGACAGATTCATCATACCATAATGCAAAGTACAGCTGAAACTAAATTTAAAGCATATGAGGGCTTAGCATGGTTAAAAAGTCTTTATTCTTATAACAAAGACTTTGAGTTTGATGGAGCAGCAAATGTGTAGTGGAAGAAGAGTTAAGAGAATTTTAATGAGTAAACTGAGGGGCAGAGCACACAGCATTAAACAGACATTTCCTGTTTTCCTGTGTTCTCATATCTTGATGGGTATCAGAATTAATGTAAAATGTAATTTTCCAGTAGAAAATGTTGATCTTGCTGTTTGGTTTTATTTGTTGTTTTTTTCCTCTCTCTCTCCAGTTTGTTTTGGACAGTGTTGACAACAGTCTGTCTCTTTCTGAGCTGCCACGGTAGCTGCTGAATTTGGGGATAATGTTGATAGAAAGCAGCTTTTGCAATAGCCCCTTGAAGGACAAAGTTAAATTTGCCAAACCCACATTCCACTTGAAAACCTAGGGTCAAACTGGCTGTTACTGCAGTCTGTTTTTATAGAAGTATTCTAGGATCCACATGGAAATTCCATTAAGTCACAGGTGTTTTGGTGAGATAAATGAGTCACACAGCCCTGGGAACGAGGATCAGTGAAAGATGGGCTCCTACCAGGCACACATTGCAGCACAAAGCGTTCAGCAGCTGCTCTTGGGTGTGGAGACACTCTCAACATGAGTTACCTGCAAACATGAAGCAGGGAAGGAGGAGGAGAGGGGAATCCACCTTGGATTTGCCCCTCCACAATAAAGCAGAAGATAGGGCTGGGAAGTGCTGCCATTTCAGATGGCCTGGGTTGCTCAGGTGCAGAGCCCTAAGCTTTCTTCTGAGGGAAAAGAGGATGCCAAAAGCTCTAAGTGGGATCACTCTGTCCTCCCACCCTTTCCTCTACCAGCTATGCTTTTGCCTCTATGTCCCAGCTATTATATCACACTGGAGGCCTTATCTTTACATCTACCTGCTTGTTTCCCATATTTCTTTGATCAACTCATTAACCTACTTGCTGTTGTCCCCAATGCATCCCTACTTGCTTTGATTTTCTGGGCAAGGAGGTGGAAACACAGTTTTGGAAAGGGAAGTTTGGCCCAGGGAGGAGGTGAAATGGGGCTGGACAGAAAATGTTGGGGCAGTCTCGTAAGGAAAGATAAAACCAGACAAATGGGAAGGGTTATATAGCCTGGAAGTAGGTAGATGCTATAGCAGGAGAGGATCCTGGCGTGAAAATGGTTGGTGTATGTGCCAGGCACAGTGTCAGACACATCTGCTGTTGTGACTTTCATTTTGGCAGTGTTGCATCTGTGCTTTCAGCTGCAGAAGGTGCATTTAGGCATATAATGTTGTAAGTGTGCTGCTAAGTGGGTCATCTGGGATGAAAGAACTTTGAAACATTGTCTCAAAGGTCTTGAAAACGTAGAGAGTTCTAAGCAGAGAGTTGAATTAGCGCTTGGATTTTATTTCATCAAGAGTAATGGTCTGTATATGCATATAGATGCTTTAACCTGCTGAAGAAGCACAATGAGTAGGAGAAGACCTGGGCAGAATACCCTGGTTTATTGAGAAGAGCATGATTCAAGCACAGCAGAAGTATGATTCTTTGCAGACTCGGTGAGACTGGCAGTAAAATGCTGCACAAAAGCCTGCCCAGCCACCCCAGGGAAAGTAACTTTGTTCTCCTTTAATACAGTGTTTTCAAATACTCTGAACACCCTGAGACCCACGTGATGAATTCCAAGTGGGTGAGGTAAAGCATGGGGCTTTGGGATGAAATGCATTTGTCAGAGGCACTGACTGTGCAGTTGCCTCACCTGCTGGTTCTTCTAGCTCTAGACACTAAGTTTTCCTAGGATATTCAAAAAAATGAAAATCAGTCTTCTGCAAAAATATTTTCTTGTCTTAAAAAGTGGAATTTCCTTCCAGGCCCTCTGTTGTATTCTGGCTGCAGGCCCAGTACAAACATATTACATAGCACTACAGGCTGCACCCAGTGCCTGAAAGCCGCTCAAAACTAGAACTTTATAGCCATACAAAGAGAACATCTAGAGTGGGAGAAGATAATAGGGAGATGTTCTACAGAGGCAAAACATCCAAAGACAGAGAAGCCTTGAGGGATCACTGGTGCCTCAATACACGGCTGTACCTGCAATTGCCCTGGAAATGACCTGGACAGAAAACCTTTACTTTCTGTGGGCTGTCAGAAAGCCACACACATCTTCTGTTATTATATTCACAAACTTTAAATGACTTCACGTACTGATAGTCTCTTGATCCCATATGATGAGCACACTATAGCACATTTTACATAGCATATTGTTAAAACCCTCTTGCAGAAGTCATTAATCATTTCTTTGTGCTGTCAGCTCTTGATGCGGAGCCAGTGACCTGAACCCTGGGTGCCGTGAAGTACTGAGCCTTTTCACTAGTGTAGGGAAATAATTTCATTCCATCCTTTTGGAGCAAGTGTCTAACTGGGAGGGAACATGATGAAGAAGAAAGAGGCCACTGTGAAAAAATATAGAGATGGAACCATTTAGATGTATGCCATAATAAGAAGATGTAAAAAAGCTGAAAATATACTTGATCTATGGTATTTCCCTTCTGTCAGCAAGGTCCAGCATTGTCTCTCTTTCCTCATTGATTCCTTTCTGGCCTTCTTCAACTAGCCTGTGAATCATGCTATAATGCTGTTTGCTGCTGCTGAAAGAGTAGAGCTGGGAAGCATCTTCCCATGCCTGGAAAGCTGGCAGGGAAATGGGTTCTGGTTCCTTGTTTTCAAAAAAACACTTCAGGTTTCGTTCACTCAGCTTCGTGGCATACAGCTGGAAAATCTGCTCCAGTTGCTCCTTCTCCGTCCCCTCATACACTCTCCAGAACATCAGCTGAAGGTGGCTGACTTTTGACTGGCAGCTGGCACAACAAGTAGTTAGCAGGGAGAGGAGAGCTGTGGTAACTATCACACACCAGCCTAAAATCTGGGAAGGCAAAAGAAATCAGTTTCAGGTTAAAAAGACCCAAGTGAAAATGCTACTTAAATCACAAATGTCTGACAGAGTGACCCCACTTCGTTTGCATTCGGTGCTGGCATTGACATTAATGGGACATCCATATGGAGACTGACGGGAAGAAAAAGTCCATCAGCATAGAGGCTTCCTGGTAGTGCTCCTTTTGGTGTCTCTTTGGTAAAAGGTAAAATGTTTTATATTGCCTGAAAGCATTACATAAAACTACCCAACAAGAATTACTAATTTTGAATCATGAGGAACTATAAAACCAAAAAGGGCAAGTAACTTTTGTCCTAGATCAACCAATTTTTTAAACTGTGACCACTATTAGATGTGTTGTTTTCTGTCTTCTTTTTAATCTAAAAAAACCTCCAACACAACAACTACATTAATTAACTAAGAGGAATACAGAAGATGGTCTTAAATTTAAAGTGTTCCCCAATTCTTTTGCTCGATGATTCACCAAAATCTATGCTATTCTTCTGAACCTTTGTTTACTTTGATGAATCAATCCTTTGCTATGGAAAGCAATCTTTATGTCAAAACTGGCTTAAAATTTGCTTTTTTGTCCAATCTTATTAGAGTGCTAGGAAGGGAGGCCATGACAAGGAAGAAATAGCTTGTGCATTAGTAGGTCTTGGTAGCACTGGAATAGAACCCGATTCATCTACACGCTGACTACAAATAGTTGCTGTATCTTCAGAAAATTTTGGTTTTGCTGAAATACACTTTTCCAGCATCACTCAACTTCTTTCTGTAGCAGCTTCAGATTTTGACAAAATTCTGTCAAGAACATTTTAAAAGAAAGACCTGCTTCCAGAATATCTTCCTCAGCAAGGGGAGAGGGTGGAAAAATGTGCTTGAAATTGTTATTTCAGGATGTTCTCCCCTAAGGACAGCAGAAGTGTGAACATATTTTTTTCCTGCCTGTGCCACTGGCCTAGCCAATAGTTTTACTCCTCTACTTCATTGCAATGGGTAAAAAAAAAAAATAAAAAAAAGTAATATTTGTTTTCAAACAGTGGAAAAAGTTCCAGTGTGGGACAAATATTCTAGGGTTCAGAGGCTTGTATGAACTGGAACTGATTTCCCATGGTCTAATGGAGAGGATATGGAGAGCTCCAGCCTTTCTTGTGTGATGTTAAAAAAAATAACCACCAGTAAAAATCTGTATTTAGCTGATGGAATATAGAAACTTTCCTCAGGAAAGTCTGTGAAAGAGAGAAGCTTGACGAACAACTATTCTTAGGAACTATTTTTCTCTTGGAAGAATAGTTAGAGCTTTCTTCTATTTTTCCCAATCCCTTTGTACTGACTGATGATTTACATGGGTATTTGAGAAATTGCTCTTTTTAGCAATTTTTCACTTTCTTGCAGTTTGGAAAATGAACTCATATGTTCTCATGCTGAAACTAAATCACTGTTTTTTTACTATTTCTTATACATACAACCCAAAGTCTGAAGCATTGTTTGTTGTTTCCTTCTAAAACTAACAAATAAATTGCTTTGTCTGCAGTGCAGGCTTTGGCCTATTTGCATGAGGACTTGAAAATAAAACCAGCTCTTGGAGAGGAAATTGTTCCAGATGGAAACAATTCCTGAAAAAACTTGCTGGCTCCACAGAGTGTTTTCCCTTTTCTGTAGCCTTTTTAAATTCTGTTCTCTCCACCGTTTTGATTTTTTGTCCCTGAATTTATTTGCATTACAATGCAGAGAGCAAAAGTGTATTGCACAAATGTTGTAAAATGTAATGAGATCTCAGCTTTGCATGATCTGCTTGCTTTATTGTTTCTCACTTCCTCTAAGCAGGACAAAAACATGCTCACATTTGGCATCATGAAAATGAGGAACACAAGCAGAAACACATTATGTAAACAGTCAAAAATATTTCACAAATCTTATTTTCCAGTATTTTTCTGCTGTTAGTGACCTAAGATTTCTGTACATTTATCACAATGGTTTAAAATAGGAGAGTGTGGCATGAATTTTTTAATAGGACGGACGCCTTTAGTGGGGTGACATCTGTTAATTCAGCCTCCTAAACAATCCAGTTGGGCTTTTTGTTCCTCTTCAGAGCAATCTCCATTCAGGAAGAAAGCTTTAGGTTTTCTGGTCTTACTGACCTTGTCAACAGTGGGGCCCCCTGGAAATATGGAACAGCTCAAACTGAACCAAAAGATGGATTGATTGTATTTTGCAAGGCTGCCAAAACAGTGTTTACATGAAGCCAACAGTTTTAACATAACATCTGTCACCAGGATCTTCCACAGATAAATCACAGCAGCAGTACAATCTGGATAGTGCTCTTTGTTTATAATATTTCTTACCTGGGACTGTGCTTGAAGTGTTCGTTTCAGTTCATCACTCTCTGAAAAGGGCATGGAGCTTTTGTCACAGGCTACCTTGTGTAGCTCTTCAAAGCACTTTTCCGATTTGCTCTGGCAGACGGCGTGTAAATAGGCAGGATTTTTCAAGCCACTCATGGCACATTCGTAAAAGGTCCCGTTGAGCAAAGCCACAGAAAGCCACATCACTGGGGCTACCAGAGCATTTAAAGTGATTTGTCCAAAGACGTAAAAGAAATGGCAGACATTTCCTCTGGGGAATATTTTCCTGGGATTCACCCAGCAGCCTGTAAAGAGCTTCCAGGTCTTGGTGTTCAAGAAGTATCCAATAACTAGCAAAACAAGAGCTGGCGAGAAGAGAAATACCAAACCGTACCTGAGGTTTTCATTGCTGCAAGGGCATCTGAAAGCAACAAGAGAAAACACACGTTCACCTCCCATTGTCAGCAGCGCCATAAAACTGTACCCTATAGCGGTTTTCCTGTTCATAAAGAACTTCAGGATTGTTTGGAAAGCATCCATGTCTGATACTCACTGAAGAGGTGAAAATCAAGACCGTTTCCGTTCGTTCGCAGCGGTGCGCAGCAGGGCAGGGCTCTGCCGAGGAGGCGCAGCCCGCAGCTCGCCGCCTGCCCACGCCCTGCCGAGATAACGCCGTGATGTCACCGTCGGGAGAAGGGCGCTCGCAGGGGACCCCGCCGCTGGCAGCGCACACGCTGCGCATTTACGGCGGCATTCACCGCTAGCGGAAAGAGAGCGAGCGGTGCTCTCTGAAACCAGTTTGCAGTCTTGGCGTTCTTGTTCTTGGTGGGCTGTTTGTTTTTTTAGTGATGGCAGATGGAGATCAGAGGAAAAAAAGCCACGCACTTGGCCAGTTGCAGGAGATCTTGAGCTGTGATTATAAAAGTTGCTGGCGAGGTAGTGGATGACCTGATATAGATGCTAATGATCCCAAGGGAGTATGACATGACTGAAAGCAGTCTGAAAGCAGACGAGTGATAACAGTAAAACCACTTTGTGTGGGGTTGTAAATGTAGGAACATCAAAGAAGAACAGCTCTCTGCTGTGTTTTCCTGGGGCATCACATAGCTCTAGATTTGCATTGCTGGCTCAAGCTGATCACAGAAGAGACAAATGTACCTTGATTTCTAGCCTGTCTGGCTCTCCCCCCTGTTTTGCCAAAATTGGTCTAAGGGATGCTGCTTCCTAAAGTTTCACCTCTGGTTTGCACACAACGCATTCCAGCAGCAGAGTTTCATTCTTTTGCAGGTTGCTTTCAAGATGTACCTTGGGGTCACCCCTAGTGTGAGCTGCAGTAGTGCCACAGGGAATGAATTCTCCTTAATTCTGGACAAAAACCCACTAGTGGACTTTGTGGAGGAGCTGCCAGCAGAACGAGCATCACTTTGCTATTGTAACCTCCTCTGTGGGGTGATTCGAGGTGCCTTGGAAATGGTGAGGAAGTGCACATCTCTTTTCTCCATTCTTTGTTAATTCCCAGAAGCACATGAAAACAAAATCACTTGTTGAGATAAATGTAGGAAATACAGTATTGTTTAACCTCTCAGGTTAAATGTCTGTATCTAGACAAAAGAGGACAAGGCTGATCCTGGATCCTGAGGTAGAGAAGCACATGGATTAGCTCACCTCCACACTGTCCCTGCCTGGCTATTCAGTTTGTTCAGTGGCTGATTTGGGTGCAAAAGCCAGATGGGATCCAGAAGCCAGGTAACACTTAAAGTGGAAGGACAGAGGGACATGTTGGATTCCTCCACTGCTCCTGGAGCCTATCACACTTCCCTGCACAGCTGTAGCCAGTCATAGTCATCCCTGACTCTTTCCACATCCACCAAGAGAAATAATATTCTCAGGTTACTGTGCTACCTGCTGAAAGAGAGAACAAAGTGTGGATAAGTATAATTTTAAAACCAAATGAGTATAATGTTAAAACCAAAGCATCAGAAGTGTATCAGATGTCAATCCAAATTTTGTTCTTAAATTTAAGGTTTTACAAACAAATAAATAAAGGGCATCATTTGAAAATTTCTGACCTGTAGAGCTCCTTCAGGGAGATTACTTTTGGCCTGCTTTATGTTTCTGTCAATATCCAATTTGACATATATATCTTATATTTCAAATAAGAAAACCTCAACCAGTGTTACGTATCTACATCAGTCTCAGAATCATAGTATCTGATACAAGACTAATTAAAAAAAGTATTTTGTCATAAGTCTTAGTACATGACTAGGAAATTCTGTGATCACTAAATTATCAAGTATGCAATTTAAGGTCTCAGAAGAAAGCAAAGCACTGGGATGAAGGGTAATGTATTATACAAATTCCAGTGTCTATAAACTTCCTTTGTATTAGCTTAGTTGGAAAAGCTATCTGTTTCCTATGAAACCTGAGAAAGGGGGTCCTCTTGTGGTAAGTGAGAGAGAAAAAGCTCATTTAACCGGAGGAGGGTGGAAAACTGGTGTACCGGTTTGGCCAAATTTAGAAATATATACTCTGAGAGAAGGCACAACCACCCCTCCCCCCCCCAGGTTCGGGAAAAAAAATAAATGCCCAAGACAACTGGGCATTTCTTTGCTTAACTGATCAGTCCTGATTCTTTCTAGGTTCACTTAGCAGCAGAAGTTACCTTCCTCCAGGACAGGCTGAAGGGAGATGCTGTGACAGAAATAGGAATTACATTTTTAAGGAAGCCTGAAGACAGAAAGCACAGAAGGAACAAATGAAAGAAGTACTGGGAGAAAGCCTTGCTGAGGAGTACTTTGTGCCTTTTGTTTCAGAAGAAGACATGCAGGGTAAAAATGGCTTTGCTGAGACAGCTGCACCAGTCACCTGGTTGAAAGGTGAAGAGAGCTGGGCAGCAAAGAGGAGGGGCAAGGCAGGGGAGAGCAATGTTAATTGTCATGACACAGATACCAGTAAAAAAGGTCTAAATGATCTGCCCTTCCTTCTCACATACCCATGCTCTTGAGCTTAATGGCAGTTTTATCTCAGTATTTAGTGTGTGCTAAATATTCATTTGTATATCAACTGTTTTCAGATAAAGATGAAGACTTTTCCCCATTTTGTTTGTCAGTAATGTTTCAAAGCATGGCTGCTAAAGGCACTTTATTTCCCTGGCTGTGTGTGGTTATCTATGAAAAATTCATCTGCTGTGGTTGCTGTATGCAGTGTCTCGCTGACAGGTGCATGCTTTGATGTGTAATGCTTTGCCATTCATTGTCCTCCACACCAGACCTCCTGCTGTCTTTGAAAGCAGAGAGGGATGGGTCTTCACTGGTGGCAGGAGCTGGCTGTGTTCCTTCCAGCTCTTCAGGTGCCACATGCAGTTTTGCTGGCACTCCTGTTCAGTCCTGTGCACGCACCAGGCTGCAGCACTCAGACAACTGCAGCAATGCTTGTGTCACTCCAAGCTATGGAGCCATATCAGTCTTCTCTCCAAGAGCACTGATCTTGTGACCAAACTGAACAAAGCATGATATATTTAATGCGTAGCCACTATGGATCTGTACCTGCCCGAGGAAACTTGAATAAAAATGCTGAGATTGCCACACAACTGATTTGGTGGTCGTGTTGTCTGCTCTTACCTGGACTTCACCACCAGCTGTTGAAGATCTTCCTCTTGGCATTGGACTTGTTACCACAACATGACTGGGAAGTAGAGGAGGAGCAGCCTCACAGAGACCCAAGTTATAGGATAGGTTTAAAGTTCTTAGGTGTAATGCAAGATCTCTGGATATTTTGTCTGTTGGACAAAACCCCAGGTCCTAGCACAGCACCCTACCTACAAAGCCAGCTTACCTTCTTCTCACCAAAATGCTTGTTTTAAACTGAAATACCAACAACTAAGTTCAGTGTATCCCCGAGTTAACTCTGATTATATCACTGTGATTTGTACCTTCTTCTCCTATTTTTCCCTCAGTCTGTTTACATCTTAATCATGCCAAGTGGGGACATCTCTTACCTTGGTGACATCAGGGCTCATTCTCACCAGATCTGTACAGTCCTCATGATAATCTCTCTCCCTTTGTTTGTCTTAAGAGTGTGGTACAGTGGTGGCATAGTGTAATGGAGCTTTAAGTGAACAATTTTGTAGGGAACAAAACCTAATGTATTTGTTACCCAGCCTTGGTCTCAGCCCAACTGCTGTTACCTGCTACCAGTAAGATGTGGCAACATGTACACCAGTAACAAGTTTCCCTGCCTTTTTAATTTTTTTTAAAAAAAATTTTAATTAGAGATGAAAGGTATTGTGGAATTTGTCTGATTTCACTGCCTGTGCAAGAGCCCTCAGTGGGGTTTTTGCTGGTTATGACCAGCTGGTTGAGATGGACATGTGGCTGACCACAATAAAGGTTCTTTATTGGCAATGGCCATTTTTACTTTTTCCAGCAACACTAGCCAAATAGTCTCTTTTAAAATTATTATTATCTTGAAAGTGAATAACCTATACTGCCCTTGTTTGCTTACAGAATTACAGAACTACTAGGGTTGGAAGGGACCTCTGAAGGTCATCTAGTCCAACCCACCTGCCAAGGCAGGATCACCTAGAGGATTTGGATTGTCTCTAGAGAGGGAGACTCCATGACCTCCCTGGGCAGCCTATGCCAGTGCTCTGCCACCCTCAGCATAAAGAAGTTCTTCTCATGTTGAGGTGAAACTTCTTAGATTGTGGCCATTGCTCCTCCTCCTGTGGCTGGTCACCACTGAAAAGTCTGGCACCCTCCTCTTGGCACCCACCTTCGAGATGTATTAATGAGATCCTCTCTCAGTCCTCTCTTCTCTAGACTGAAAGGCCCAGCTCCCACAGTCTCCCCTCATAAGAGAGATGCTCCAGACCCATAATTATCTCTGTGGCACTTCTGCTGGGCCCTCTCCAGTAGCTCTTTATCTTTCTTGTACTGAGGAGCCCAGAACTGGACATGGCACTCCAGATGTGGCCTCACCAGGGCTGAGTAGAGGGGGAGGGTCACCTCCCTCGACCTGCTGGCCACACTCTTCCCAATGCACCACAGGACACCACTGGCTCTCCTGGCTGCAAGAGCACTGCTGGCTCATAGTCAACTTGTCACCCACCAAGACACCCAGGTCCTTATCTACAGAGATGCTCTCTAAGAGGTCAGCCCCCAGCATGCTGTTACCGCATAATCATCAAGTTTCTTGGAAGGAAAAGAGCACTGAGCAAGTCACTATGATGAAAATTTTTTTAAAATTCTTTTCTACATGCAGAATTAAATCTTGTTTTGCCTTCATGTGTGTGTTGTTTTTGCATGGCCTGGTTTTTACTAGCGGGGGGGGCACAGAGGTTGCTTCTGTGAGGAGGTGCTGGAAGCTTCCACCATGTCCAGCAGAGCCAATGGCTGATGGCTCTGAAGATGGGCATGCTGCTGGCCAAAACTGGGCCAGTTAGAGAGTATGGTAATGCCTCTGTGATAACATATTTAAGAAGAAAATCAAAACAAAGTGGGGCATGCACAGTTTTTTCTAGCCAGAGAAGAGGAGGAGGTGAGAACACGTGAGGGAAATCAACAAGGCAACACCAAGGGCAGTGGAGAAGGAGGGGGACGAGGTGCTCCAGGTGCCGGAGCCGAGGTTCCTCTGCAGGCCGGGGTGCAGACCATGGTGCAGCAGTTGTCCCCCTACAGCCCATGGGGGTCCACGGGGGATGCAGAGATCCATCCGCAGCCCGTGGGGGAGGTGCCCATGCCCGAGCGGGTGGATACTTGGAGGAGGCTGTGATCCAGTGGGAGAGCTGGTGGAGAGAGAGGGCCCTTGCTCCCAGGCTGGAGCAGCCTGTCCTTGGAGGGCTGCACCCCATGGAAAGAGAGAGCCCCGGCGCAGCAGTTTTGGGAGGGCTGTGTGCCCGTGGGAGGGGCTCACGCTGCAGCAGATTTGGGTGGACTCCTGCTCGTGAGATTGGAACCATGTTAGGGAAGTTCACGGAGAACTGTCTTCTGTGGGAGGGTCCCAGGGTCTCACGGGGAAAGGACTCCTCTCCCTGAGCAGTGGAAGAAGATCTTGGGTGACAAACTGACCAAACTCCCATGCCCTATCTCCCTGTGTTGTTGGTGGGAAGGAGGGAGGGGCTGGAGGAAGGAAAGGTGTTTTAAGGGGGTATTTTACTTCTCATTATCCTCCTCTGATTTTGTTGGTAATAAATTCATTTTCACCATCTAAGTCAAGCCTGTATTGCCCTTGGAGTGTTTTCTCCCAATCGAAAGAGAAACAAGTTAGAACTTGCAACAACTCCGTTGCAAGGAGACATCAGCTTCCTCTCTGTTAGTGGTCTCAGCTTCCCCTCAACTAATGCTTGTTTACAGAAGTTTGGGATATTTAGAGGCATAAAAGTGGAGAAGAACTCACACCATGTCTAAGTTAATTGAGAAGAAAACTTGCTGTGGAAAGTCCCATTCTCTAGGCTGGTTGTCTGCCCAGCTTGGAATGAGGTTTTGTAAATGACAATGCCGAGCCATTACCATGCAAACATGCAAAACCAGAAAGTAGCATAAAAATACACCTATTGCTTCTCTGTTACTGCTTTTTTGCTAATGAAGTTTTGCTAGCCGTGTGCTTTTGGTACATGATATTATGTAGCATGAGAGAAGGACTGGTTACAACCCCTGGCAGGCACCACTACACGTTGAACAGCCAGGGTTGAAGCCCATATTGTGAGAAGAAGAGCAGTGAGGCTTTACCTGGGACTGTGCCTGAAGGCTGAGCCTATCACCTGGTATCTGTGCTGATAATTCCGCATCACAGGGTATTTTGAACAGCTTCTCTCGGCAGCCAGGGTCTTTATCTTTACAGAAGAGAAGCTCTATCAGGCTGCTCCCGCTGGCCGCACACTCGTAGAAGTTGGCTCTGAGCAGGGCGACTGCTATCCACGTGAGAGGGGCCACCAAGGCTCTGGCTGTCACCGGCACCAACACCTGGCAGAAATGGGCACAGGACTCCGAGGCGCTGCATTTCTTCTCAGAGCAGCTGCCTGTCAACTGGTGCCATATCCTGGTGTTCACCATGTAACCGAGCAGCAAGAGGATGAAGGCAGGCACTAAGAGGAAGAAAGAGCCATACACCATGTTCCCAGAGTTGCAGGGACACTTGAATACCACAGATGAAAAGATGTGCTCGCTGGCAGCTGTCAGCAGGGACACAGCACTGTAGCCCAGAATGGTCTGGTGGCGGATGCAGAAATCCAGTGTTTCACGTAACCTATCCATTTTCTGCCTCCCCTTACTTTGAGAAGAGCAAAATCTCTGTCAGAAAAGGAAAAAAGAGAGACAAGTGTCCTGCAGTTTGCATGGCTTAGAGAGGCTTGCAGAGCTTTCAGTTTCTGTTTGTGGTGGTGATGCAATAAGGCATAGAAATAGCCCTTCGTAGAGGAAGTAAAAGAGCCTGTGACCACTGCACAGTCAAGCAGAGACCACACTGGAAAACCTCTCCAGTTATCAACAAGAAAACAATGAGGAGAGTTGTTTCTATAAAAATAGTCTGCGTTTGTCCACACATGCATTGTAACTAGCAATGGCTTAAACCGCATCATCTTTTTAGTGAGGCTTTTTGGTGAGGCAGATTCAAAGTGTGACTAAAATGTGAGAAAACCACCCAGAACTGTATACAGATTTTTATCCTGCCTTATTTTTAGCAATACAATATGGCTTCTCCTCTTATGGAAGAAAATTCAACTATAATCATGTCAATTTTCCAAGATAATCAATCAATCTGTCTTTTTTAAGTAGTTATATTGGAAATTATATAAGTTTTAATTTTTTTTAGTTTAAAGTAACATTTAGTCATGGATTTGTTTGCCAAGGGGAAGGGCAGCTAGACTTTGTTGTTTGTTTAATCTTTAAACCACTTTAAACCACTGAGGCTTTGGGTCTTGCAGGGCAAGGCCTGTGTCTTGGTTTGAAAGACAGGTGTCTTGCTAAGGAAGGCAGAAGCCTCCCTTGGAATGGCTTCCCTCCGAGTTATTATAATTTTGAAATCAAGGGGCTTTTAGGCAAAGATGTGGGAAATAGAGTAACAGTTCTTTACTATTATGTATCTATATGTGTATAACCAGTCAAACAAACAGCAATAACCATGGCAGTACCAGCAAACAATCCCAAACCCAGTCCCGGCCTTCTCGGCTGCCGGGCCCTTTCCCCTCGGGTGCAGTTCCGCTCGCAGCCGGCAGGGGCGCTGGCGGCTCCCGGTGAGCAGGGCAGGTGCGATGGTTCCCCCGCGGCTGCAGGGGGCGCTCCGGAGCGAGCTCGGGGAGCACGCGGCAATGGCGCCCTGGGATCCTGGGAAGGGATGGGACAAAAGCTTTACAAAGCCCTGGGCAGCCGATCCCGGTGTCCGGCTGGACCCTCGGGAGCAGCAGGCTGGAGCAGCAGGGACGAGCGCAAATCCCGGGTGGCAGACGCGATGTATCCATATGGGGAACCCCCCGGAGGTCTGGGCAGGCAGAGAGAGCAGGGCTATAACACAGTGAAGGCTCAAAGCAGCAGCGGGCAGGGCGGCCACAGCCCAGCTCCAAGCGGGGTGGGGAAGGCGGGCCTGGGATCCCGGGGTTTCTCCAGTGGAAGGAAAAAGCAGCCAAAAAAGCAGACTCCCTCTCTGTCCGAACGCCAGAGACTGAACTGCCCCACACACTCAGGTGAAAACAAAAGAGAGCCAGCTCTTTTGTTTTCCTTAAGCACCCAGTAATTTGTCCCCCTGGCAACATGTGTGGGGAAAATTCCTTTAACAGAAACCAGGAGAGCTCCTAAAACCCCAACAGCCTGACAAACTCTAATTTTAAAAAATGGTGTTTTGGAGGTCTGGGATTATAAATTCACAGTTCCCACTTCAGCTCTTTGGGCAGCTGAGAGGATGGCACGGAAGCTCCAGAGCAGGCAGTGCTGGTTCCGGTGGCTGCCAGGCTTGCACCAGTTGTGCTGTGCTCAGTACAGAGCTGCTGCTGCTGCAGAGGAAAAAGTGCTGCTAAATGAAATGCTTGCCTTGGCCTGGAGGAGACTTGGTTATTATGCAGCAGTGTAATACAATGACATAGCAAGCAAAAAAGGATGTAAAACCAGAAAGAATGGATCAGGCTGAAGGTTAGTCTGGCCACATCTCAGCTACAGCCAGTAGCTGAGTGGGGAGAACAGGGACAAGGAAAGGAAGCTTGGCAATGCACTCACACCCTGTGTGATTTCAGGGATTTCCTTGTATCTAACACCTGTTGTTTTAACCCATGCAGACTTACTGACACCCAAAATATTGTATAGCAAGTCTGCTTAACCTTCATTCGAACCTGACACCATCCCATTTGATGCCCCCAAGATCTGGAAGGGAAAGAGAAAAAAAGAATGGATCCTTGGTGTCTCCATCAGCTCATGGTCTTGTACACCTTCACCATAGCCCTCTCTTTCCCAGGCTGGGGAGCCCCTAATATAGTCATTCCTCATCTGATGTTGCATACTTTCGTTATCCATGTTGCCACCTGAACTGTTCTTTAGGATTCAGGTATCCTTTTTCACTTGAGAGGAAATAGGAAGTATACCAGATTTCCAGTGCCTTAAAGATGCAACTGAATCACAGTTTGCTACAAAGGCACACTGACATTTGTTTTCTATTTCCTTGAAATAATTTCCAGAATTTTAATTTTGTTTTGATCATCCATTAATCAGTATTTTAGCAAGATATGCTTTATAATAAAAAAACCCCTTCAGTCCTTGAGGGATAACCTCAGCAAGCTCAGAGTCCATCAGTGTATATATGAAGGTAGGATTTGGTTTCACTTTGAACATCACTTCTTCTATACTGAATTAGACATGCCATTTTGCTTTTTGGTTGGCAGCCTAAGAAAGTATCTCTCCAGTTCTTTAAAGCAGCAGTTCATTTTTAAATATCAAGAATAACTTTGCATTATTGGCAAATACTGTTACCTCGATTTTTACTTAGAGGCAGCTAGAGACAGAAGTTAGCAAACCTTGAAACCAGAATTCACCATACCTGAAAAAGTCCTAGCAGATGCCTCATCCCTGGAAGTGTTCCAGGACAGGTTGGATGAGGTTTTAAGCAACTTTGTCTCGTGGAAATTATCCCTGCCTATAGGAGGGGGGTTGGAACTGGATGATCTTTAAGGACCCTTCCAGCCAAACTTTTTGATGATTCTATGATTCTTTGTCAGCATGGCAGAAAAAACAGATCCAAGGTAAAATTGCTGCAAGGGCACCTCCTTACAAAGACTGGGACGTGGGCTGCCTCCAGCAACCACTGGTTTCACAAGAGAGCCAAAGGACCAGAGGCAGCTCTCTGGAACAGATTACGACCACACAGGGAAAGCATAGAGCCAAGAAACCCTGCTGCTTCTGCTTCAGAGCCTAATTTTACCAGTGCTTTATTTATCTGTAATAAAATACGATTTCAGGAACAAGCTTCCTGCAAAAAAAGGAGGGGAGCTCTGCATGAAAAAGGATTAACCCTCCTCCAAGAAAACACGTTTCCAGTAAATATTCACAGAGAGTTGTGGGTGAGGGAAGAGAGACCACCCTAGTTGAGCAGTGGGGGAGCAGCTGTGCTGAGAGCCAAGTGGGGTGCAGGAGTGGCCAGGGTGAGCCCAGCCAGTGGCAGCTTTGGGAGCTGGGGAGTAGCCCAAGAGGGCTCCTGGGTGCAAGGAGCTGTGGGGCTGGGGAGATACAGAGCCCCCATTCACTCAGAGCTCTCTTTTCCCAGGGCAGCTCTTTCTTGCCCCCTAAATTAACACTTGTCTGGCCACAACAGCTGCAAAGCATTATATGGAAAGTATTCAGAAAAACAGTTTTCTGTTAAAGGACCCAGAATTCCAATTAAATGGTTGTTTTTACACTGATTTGCATTAAATTTCATGTCTTCCAAGGGGGATGGGAACAATGCGAGAATTTAAAAGATGGACATTTTTAGAACAAAATGTCATTTTTTTCATTTGAAACATCTTTCTGTTTTGAAATATTCTTTGTTAAAATGAAGGGATCAGCTGAAAACAAGTGGACTTGTTTAGTATTTTATTTTCTCCTTGCCATTTTAACTTCTATCCTTTCATTTGCAGATGAACAATTCTCAAACATTTTCTAGGTTGAAAAAGCTGTAGCCTGAACTAATTCTGTGGTTCAATGAAGTGCATAAGACTGGTCATAAATACAGCATGTACAAGTGTGTGTATGGGCACTGAAGGGCTTTACCAGTACATATTGTGCAGATATTGTTTTAGTTATGTTAGTAAGTCCTTACAGTAGGTTCTTTTAAAATTTTTTTTCTTGCTGAAACATTTTATACTGGTTCAGAATAGCAAATGACTGGTTTTGGTTTCCTACAAGTCATTCTCCTTTTAGCTGCTACATCCAAGGCCCATCCTGTCCTAAATTCCTCCCATTAGTCTTATCAAGCTCAACTCCCTCTTCATGGTTGCAATGGAAAAGAGCACCTCTGCACTGCTTTTCCACTTATAAGAGCTGGACTTGCTTCTTCAACTGAAAGAGGTGTAAGCTGCATTTCTCCAGTTCAGAAAGACACATGGATAATCAGTCTTTTTTATTCCAGGAAAACTCTTGTAATGCCTTTTGTCTCATTGCGGGTGAAATGAATGCTTAACATGTTGGAGGTCGTGTCCACAAGCAGATCTGCACCTACCCTCCAGGTGGACTCACCTCCCCTGGAGGCTCATTGCCTCACTTTGTGAAACTGAGGAAGTTATTCTGACTTTATGATTGAACCGGCCTTCTTACAAGTTTGTGAAGCGTCACACAGCTCAGTGGCACCACATAAATCATTAATAGTACTAATACTTAGTAGAACAGCAGCCTGAGAAGTAGCACTGTGCCTGGACCTGCACAGCTTACAAGCATTTGTGTACATTATACTGCTATTTTAAGGCATTACATTTATTAGCAATTTTTGGCTGAAAATGAATTTTAGCGGGTAGGAAGGAAACAGGTCTGGAAAACCAAGCGTAGCTCTGAAGGAGGCTCTGATGGGTGAGCTCTGGTACAGAGTCACATAAGCCATGGCACTAATTTTCCCTTGCCATTATTTACTGCTGCTCTTTTAACACTATGGGTCCACTACAGGTCTCATTTCTGTATGGGGAAGGTTCTGTGACCCAGTCCAAATGTCCTGCAGCAACCAGCTGTATGAGGGTTTTACTGTTCAATCTACAGTCTATATGAGCCATAAATAAACCTATATGATTCTTTAATGCTGTCTGTGGATTAAGTGACAAATATTTGCTGATCTTATAAGAAAATATTGATAGAAACATAGGATTAGAAACGTAGAAGTTGTCATGTTTTATGATGAAATTAAGTAGCCTTGGTGAGGCAGATTATAGTTAAGAGTAATCAGGTAAATCACCCTGGGTAGTTAACTAGTCAGTTCTAAGAAAGAAAAGCTCAGTCTTTTTCATTTACTATGGAAAATGAAATACCATAAAATTACTTTGCAAATTTAAGCACATTAAACCCAAATTATTTGTATACTCTTATTACAGATCTTTTGTATTCCATGTGTCCTTTCTTTCTTCAGGTTTTACCATGGCAACTTGCTGTCTTGGAGTTGCTGAACAGCTGAGAGTTCATAGAGTCTTAGGATGGTCTTGGTTGGAAGGGACTTGAAAGATCACGCAGTTTCAACCCTCCTGCCATGTGCTGGGAACCTTCCACTAGACCAGGGTACTCAGGGCCCCATCCTGTCTGGTCTTGAACACTTCCAGGGATGGGGCAGAACCTCTCTGGGCGACCTGTTCCAGAGCCTCACCACCCTCACAGTAAAGAATTTCTTCCTGATATCTAATCTAAATCTGCTTTCATCTTAGAGCCATTCCCCCTTGCCCTATCAAACAGATTTGATCTGCTCCACTCTGTGCGCATATGTGTGTGTCCTAATGGTGGCTGATCATGTGCTACAAAATATGCTTTGTACTTCTCCATTCAATTCGTCCTTCTTTCTTTTTAAACTTGAACAAATTAACTAGTTCTTTAGTTCGTGGTAGTACATCACTGTCTCCAGTTTCCCATCTTGGGTTCCTTTGCTGCCAAAATTTTTTTTGCTTATAGAATTTTTTCTAACAGTAATGGAGCCCAAGAATTAAGACCCTATCTGTTTCAAAGTTGTCAAAGAATTGAAAAGTTTATGGCTTCTGATCCTCAACTTCCTTTGCTCATATATTTTTTCTAATCAATCTAATCCTTAGCTACAGAATACCCAACCTGTTTCAGCTCACCACAACTGTACAAGCTGTGTCAGGCTCTGTGGTAACTATGCCTGGCTTGTATTAAAGGCTGAACTCTATTACACTCAACAGCACTTGTATGTGCACTTTCCATTTTTTTTAATGGGAAGATATGATTCAAAAGGAAAGAATGATATATGGGACATAAGGAGAAAGTATTCCCAGTTGCCTATATTTTATGTCAGCAGTAACTTTCCGAGTCTCTCTGTCTGCCCTCATTCATTCTGTAATGTTCAAATACTCCATCATCGTCATTTTATTTGCATGGCATTTGCAGCTGTATTTTATAGCATTATTGAACATCTTCTATATTCCTCTAGCTTCCATAAAGGCACAGTTCTTCGAGTGCCCTCCCAGGGACTCTGGTCATCTGCCCATTTTCCCATTACTACCAACCTGCAGTTGGGACCACCAGAGGAAACTCCATGACAAATTTAATAAGTGAAAGCATACAATTACTTTAGTTGATCAAAATAAGAGTTAGGCCATATAAAAAAGGACAAGCATGAGAGAAGTGAATATAGTTCTAGACTACAATTAATAGTGAAAATCTACTATGACTGCTTTAACATCTTTACTAGGTCATGGAGAAACTTGGCCTTCCTTAGCATGTCCCAAAGAGTTCAGCTTCTCATGCCAAGGATAGTCTTGTTCTTTAGGGATAAAAAGAAATGCATATGCTGATCACTTTTTCCCTCTTGCCACAGGGCAAATTCATCTAGCTCACTCTCACAGCAGTGTGGCAGTGTAGGGAAGTTTCCATGCCCCAATCCTCCTCAGGTTTTCTTCACTGGCATTTCCTGTAGGCATATCCAATGGGCCCAGCTTTCCTGGCATTCCTTGCTTTGTGTGCTACAGTTTTAATGAAGACAAAGTGGGAAACCAGGGGTTTTATGCTCGTGATTTTAGAATAATTCCACCTCCTTGAAGAATGGCTTCAAACTGGTGATAGGTACGAAGCTAGGCTGAGTATGGAATATGTCATAGGTTAGCAAGCATAGTCCCGGAAGGGATATCCTTGCTAAGGGGTGCTTACAGCTTCCTCTGGGACCTGATAGAACCTATCAGTGGCCAGTTTGAATATGGACAATTCTTTAAGCCACTTAAAGTTGTGACCGCCTCTGTGATCCACACTTAAGAATAGACAAACTCCCCCCCAAGCTCTCTCTCTTTTCTGGCGCTGGGACAGGTGGCTGCAGGCCCTGTGCGGGGGCCAGCGGGCCCGGCCAGGCCCTGCTTGGGCCAGGCCGGGCCGGGCCACGGCCAGCCTGGAGCCATGGGCCTGTTCCAGCCATGGAACCCCCCCCCCACTGCCTTGCCGTGGGCAGCCGGAGCGGCTCGGAACCCCCCCCTCTCCACTGCGGCCGAGATTCAGCAAAGCGGCACCTCTGTGCGGCAGAGGCCAGGTGAGCAACAGCGATAAGCCACATTCCAGCTGTAAGGCCGAGGTGAGATTAACCCTTTTATTGCTGTGAAGAGCTGAAAACCTGAGGGAAGAGAGAGAGGAGATGCTTAAAGCTGAAAGTCTGTTGTGAAGCTATGATATATCAGAGTATCCCGTTGTAATTTCATGAAGATATGGGGGGTGGAGTGTTCAACTCATAAGCAATAGGCAGATGCTGCCGCAGCTGTAATTTCATGAGAAGTTTGGACAGAGAGAGAGATGAACCAGATGAACCAGATGAGGACTTTTGCTCCAAAGAGGAAAGGAGAAAAACCTCAATTCGTAGACATGCTCCCAGAGATAGTTCTAATGATGAAGATGAGGAAGACCCTTTGCTCCCAGGGAAGGAGAAGGGCCTCTGTTTCTTTGTTTCTGAACAGCTCAACCTTAAAATTGTACCCCAGAAAACTTTCAAGAGTGGACCCTCGAAAGCAGTTGCGGGAAAAGCTGCAAGTCGGGGGAAGGGACTCACATCGCGAGCAGAGAGACTCCTCTTCCTGAACGGACTGAACAATATTTGGAAGTGGGTGGCTGTCTCGGTGTGATACTGTTTTCATAGCACAAGCAAAAAGAGACTCCTCTTTCTAAATGGACTGAACAAGGTTATTATGGAAGTGGTAAACAGACTGAACATCTTAAGGGTTGTCTTTACATTGTCAGTGGGAGAAGGGAGGAAGGTGGGGGGAGAAGGAGAGTTCTGAAGGTGGTATAATTTTTTTCTTTTCTTCTTTTAGGTCTGTTAATAAAGTTCTTTATATTCATTCAAGTTGGTGCCTGCTTTGCATTTCTCCTAATTCTTATCTCACAGAAGATAAACAGTAATAAGTATTTTAGACCAAACCACTACACTAAATTGGTGTTTCCGCCCGGTTACAAACCCAACCCGTGACAGAATGTTTGGTGAAAAAATGTATGTCAATATTTTAAGGACAGTCATAAACTCATATATACTTGTTATGGATTATTGTTCATGGTAACACAGCCCCAGGGGTCGGAGTGGGACAATTTTCCTCTTGATTGTTCCAGTTAGGAATGAAACCAGTAAAATCATTGATGGTTTTGGGCACAAGTCAAAGGGGGAAAAGGTCACAACATCATGCTAAATGCCTTATACAATAATGCATTTCAGCTAGAAGTTTTTCTCTGCATCCTGAACTTCTGGAAAATCATCATAAATGCTATGAATGCTGTTTTTCTTTATGAGCCTGAAGAACCTGGCAGGAAAGGTAGCATCTGGGGAAAATGCCATGCATGCATTTTGCTGAAGAAGTGCACTCATATATTGTGTCATTTGGTCCAGCTCCCCTGCCTGAAGCTGGTAATCATTTTGTTCCTTCCTTAAGAGGGTCCAGGGCTTTTTTTTTGAAGTGCTTTGACATTATTTGTTTCAAGGTTGAACTCATTTGTAAAACAGTCTCTATACTGATGACAGTACAGACATATCCAGCACTGGACTGCACAGGATTTCTGCTGCCGAGAGCTCCTGGAGAGCTGCCAAGAAAGGACAGAAAATGACATCTTGGCTTCATTAGCTCAGTCTGACTTACCAGCCTGAAGTTACCCTACTGATTTTAACAGACTAGCCAGAGCAAAGGGATTAAAGTTAGACAAAAGTGTGTTTGATCCCAACTCAGCCTTTTGCAGACCAAATAAATGTGAATGTAATGTCCCGGTGCAGAAACATGGCTATTTTCCAAACTCCGTATACTTTCAAACACTAAGAAAATGCTTTTCATCAGTGGAAAATACATAGGCCAACAGAAGAATGTGATGTATTTCAGACATATAATTCTTCAGAATAAGCTTTGATCTTACAAGTTTTAAGAAATGAAGTAATAAAGCTCCTTTCCCTTTGCTTCCTTGAGTCACAATGATATATATAACATAGACATTTTTTGGCTGGACTAAAAAAATCATTAAAAAAATCTAAGAACAAGATTCCACTTCCACCCTCAAACATATACACCACTACCTGTGGTCTGAATTGCCATTCACTTTGTTCAGAATACAGTGAATGAACTTTAGACTAAATTAGACTGCAGCCCTGAAATGAAGCATACATGACTGAACAGCAGCTATTGAAGAGAAATTGAGTGAAGTCAGCAGGGTCTCAGATGAGTGTAGGAACCCATCCACATATACCCATTTCTTGGATAGCCACCTTTTCCTGTGGCCAGAGATGCAGAAAATGAACATTTTCAGAAATGAAAAAGAAGTGGAATAGGAATGGGAGCAGAGGCATGTGCCATAAACACCTCAGTCTTGTTACTCCATTTAAAATAGGGAGCAAAAAATAGCTTTGCTGCTGGGTGCCATACAATGACATTTCAAAAGTTTGTCAATATACCCAATCTAGAAGAACCCAGTGCTAAATGCCTCTACCATGGACACAAAGCTCACCAAGGCTGCTTCTCTCTGGCAGTTCAGATGAAGGATGCTAAGGTGAGGAGAGCTTCCTCTCCTGCATAAGCAAGTGTTGAGGAACACCATTTTTCTCCAGCCCTCCCACAAGCCAAGAGGGCTGTCGGGCTGATCTCATTTACCTGCTCTTCCTCACTGCACCTCCTAGTGAAGAAAGGGCAGCTTGAATTTTTCAGTGTATGCTGCCACCTGAGGCCTTGAACTGTTTCTGTTCTGTGACACAGACACTTCTACCCAACACCCCACTGCCCATGCCACATTACTGATGGCACAGAACCATCTGTTCTTCCATTTGTTTCAAAATCCATTAAAAAGTTACAGTCCTTGGTAAGGAATGAGAGAGACAAGAATGGAAGGAAAGAGTGGAAACAAAACTTAAGTAACCACTGGAGAGGGACTTTTTAAAGGCTCTGGCCTGGAAAAGAGTAAGTAAGGATTCTTTTCATATCTAAAAGACAGTCAGCACAATTAAGGCTTAATTTGCTTCTTTAGTTCCCAAACTGAATCAAAGTTACATCTGTGCAAGTGGAGTTCAGAGCAGAAAGTAAAGACAGTCATATACACATAAATCCTTAACAGATGCAAACCAAGCACAGGCTGGAAAACCCCTGGATGCACACTTTATGCTTAAATGGGTCTGGTCTCTCATTTAGGAGGTCAGGCTGCTGCATTTCATTTCCCTTTACAGTATCAATGCACACACCATTCATTTGAATGCTTGTCTGCTTTAAAAGCTGCTTTAAGACCTGGCTGTGAGCATGGGCAGCTCTTGGAATCACCTCTTTCCCTTGGCAATGCTGGAAGAGTGCAGAGAAGTATATTGTAAATGAGAGCTAGCATGAAAACCATACCTTAATTTCTAATCTCTGCAGTTTCATTTGACAGCTACACAAAATCCCGCCCTAGAAATTAGATGCCACACTACAAAGCAGACAAAGAACTGCAGGCACTTCTCAAGTCTTCTAGACTACAGGGCAGCTTTCTGGTTGTTCAAAGCAATAGCAAATTGACATAGGGGAAATGTGCATGGACATGAAATAAACCCTTGACTTTTTGTTGTTTCGTGCCAATAACAGTATCACCTAATACTGAAAAACTAACAGTGTCTTTAAAATTGAACATAAGCCAACAGCTATTTTTGCATGTCTTTATGTCATCACAGTGCAAAGGCAGAAACAAAGAGTTTTCAAGTTATCCACGGCCTGTCACAATTTAGTCGCTTTCAGCAGGCACCACTACCCAGATGGAGCTATATGGGTGATACTCCCCAGGCTCAGCTCCCTTTGCCTTAAGAAATAAAGTGAGTTGAAATAGACAATTAATCATCTCATATGCCTTTAGCAATTAGGGAAAAGGGGAAGGTATGTTTTGAAGGTGTTCCAAGGTCTTAGGTGGGCTGAGTTACTGTCTGAAGGCTCTCATAATCCAGTGATGATGCATGGATCAGAAATTAACTGGGTACCTAAATCTTTGCTCAGATAAAATGGAGCCAATTTCATTGAATAAATCCAGGCATTGGAGACTGCAGTAGAGATTATTTATGTGAACACAGTGCTCTGAACTGACCAGCAGCTGGAAGCTAGTGAAAATATTCTGACCTATTCACTGAAGATATTTAGACAAGGAAAGCTTGTTACATTTCAACACATAGACTTGCAGAAGGCTTAACAGGAGTAATGTAGATAACATACATCTAAATGGTGTAAAGAAGAGGAAACAAAGGTTTGTGGTTTGAACCAAGTGCTGATGAACATAATTACTGTCATTATCAGTAAAAATATTTAAATAAAAGAAAAACAACTTTTCCATAGAGATAATTATAATGCTTTTATTTAGCAAATGTACTGAAGAATTGTTTTTCTGTAAAGACATACAGGTATGCCCGAATTCCATAGAGTTTCCATTCTCTCAAATAGCTATGAATTTTTGAAATTAGTTTAATGAACAGAGGGAATATATGTGGAGATGTCAAACTTATTTTTGTCATAGACCACATGATTCCATTAACCACTAATCCCCAAATAATTGACCTGGGCCCACCAAGAGCTTGCAGAACCCTTGCTGGTACTTTATAGAGAACAGGCTGTTCACAAAATTTTAACTGTCCTCTTTCTAGCCATGTGAAAAGAAAAAAGGCATTAAATACTTCCTTAATACATATTTTTCCATACTGGCAGTTGCTGAGGTTACCACAGGATTGCTTTGGTTCTTTGTATTTTTAAAATTACATATGGAAGGACATTGATTTAGGATATTATTTCCCTACGAAGACGTGCTTCAAACTATAGAAAACTTTCTTGAAACCCTGCCTTGTAAAATGGAGAACAGAGCCTGTAGAATTCAGCATTCTACAGCCTACACTTGGCTAAAACAGAAATGTGGCTTTTTTTCCTGAGAATTGCATTCTGTTCTACTTTGAGTTAACCCCATATTTGCCTTCTACTACTGCTTACTAGTGATGTGCCTCTCACTTGGCAAGCACTGACATGATTGTCATTTCCCCGCTGAGCCAGACTGTAAAGCATGGTAGAGATGACACAATATAAGGGTCTGCAATAATGATACAGGGGTGTCCCATACTGAGCCATTCTTTGGTTTGGCAGAGAGAAATGAAGTCTACTGCTAAGATCTGCCTCATATACATATGTTTGAATGTCCTTGTCTTAGGAGAATGTCCAGAGACATCCCTAGCAGCCTGAAATGAAAACTCACTACATGCAAGTCAAATTCTGTATAAAAAAAGACCTTAGAAACAAACCTACCAAGAGGGCTCTTCTCACCAAAAAATTAATTACAACTTTACATTACTGAAATCTAACATTCCCTCAGATGTGAGGCCCAACTCAAAACACGAAGGAGGAGTACTTATTAAGTACTGAGTTTTCAGAGATATTCATTGCTTGCCCTATTCTTTAATCCCTTCTGGTCTGAAAACAATCTTTCCCCAGCTGTTTTTGGAATGTTTCAGAAAAAAAAAAAAAAAGAGACTATATAAACAACTTTGGCCCTATTAGGGTTAATGCTTTTGCATAGACATATATGACCATAAACTGGTCAACTAGTAGAGGTCTTCTGCTAACATTGTGACTGAGAACAGGAAGAATACAGCCACAATAATATACAGCTGTCTACTAAAAGTATTGCATACAGACATCTTTGGCCATGCAGTCTCTTGGCCTTCTGGAAATATGTGAGCTGCATTGCTAACATGACAAAAAAAATAGCAATGTTGAGAATCAGGAAGAGGCGAGTATAAGAAGCTGATATTGATGGGGCACTACTTCGAGCAGTCGTCACCATCTGTGCCAGCCCTGATCGACCTTTGATTGACAACCCAGTTTTGTGCTTCACATAAGTGATATCTGCAAAATCCAGAAGATCTTTCATTTCCTCATCTTCATCTACAGGCAACTCTTTTTGTGCTTGAGTCTGTGCCTTTTGTCGCACTTTTCTTTCATTTACCTCAATTTGTGCAAAAATGTCAGGAACAGCATCAACAAATTTGTAGCCTTTGGCTACCTTTCTGTTTTTCTTTGCTCTGCCACGCTGCTGCTGCTGCTGCCTTTGTGAGATTGCAAATATCCTGTCAATGGCCTCCTCTGTCTGTCTCTTATCTGAAAACCTCAGCAGGCGCTCAGCAGTCTTCCTAAAGCTGGCTGTGTTGCGTACACGAGACAGGATCTGCTTCTCAAGCTGCTGGAAAACAGGCTTAAAATGTTGCAGGTTCCTCTCCACGATCCCTATGTAGTCCTTCACTTCTGGCACTGTGGAGGTCCTAATGGCAGAGGCTCGGTCAAAGACAATTTTCTGGCGGTCTGCAATAACCTGTGCAAAGGCAGAACGGGAGCCGTCCTCGACGGGCCACAGGTACACGGCGTAGGCATGCTCACCAGTGGTCACAAAAACCTCCAGCTGCGGGGAATCTCCACGGACAATGAAGCTCTGCACGTCCACAGAGGGCCCAATGAAAAGGTAAATGGCCCTCGTGACGGGGTGCCGCAGCAGGGTCGTTACATTCACGTAGTTCGTTCCATTGTAGGGGTAGCCCCGGGGATACATCCGTGAGGCAATGGTGGCTTTCTCACTGTGGCCAGTGTCGTCCATCCAGTACATCTTATATATCCCATCACGGTGCCTAATAAAGGCCCCATGGACATCATCAACAACTGTTTCTTCAAAAGGCACATCCACATTGTGGAAGAAACTGGTTGCTGCCTCCAGAGGACTGTCATCTTCTAGGTGGATTTGGTCCACTAGCAAGAGAAGCTGGGGATGGAGAAGTATGAGGTTTCGTTGTAATTTGCTCAGCTTCAGTTTAGGATTGTATGCACCCACTCCTTCTCCCCTAATAAAAACCACCCCGCTTCTCTCTGTGGCGGCAACCACTCGTCCCTGACAGTCGCCAGCCAAGTCATGTTTATATTTAAGCCACTTTGAGGAACAGTCTTCTGTAATCTGCCCTTCCCATGGGGAGAAGCAGCTCTTAGACACAGCAGGGGAAAACATCAACACATTATTAAAAAAAGTATATTTTGGCCCATACAGAGCTTCTGTTATGAAAGGTACGCCATTGGGAGCAAAAGTAAAGGAGTTCTGGTCTGGGTGCTCATGGCCAGCATTGAAGTTCCTCCACCCCTTGATCCACTCTTTGTACTTGTTCTTATGAACAATATCATATATTGCACGTCCTCCCAGCTTTCCTGACTTGAAGGAAAGGAAAGGCCTGTTGATTTCAGCTGGCAAAGCACTTCCATAAGTTACCACTCCCCAGTCCTCAAAATAATGCAGCTTAGGAACCCCGTAGTCTGGTGGAGGTACAGAGCGCAAACTTGCATCATACCTGTGAAAAAAGATGACAAAAATGCGGTTAAAAATCACTTGGCTGATTTCATTGTCAGCACTTGTACACAACTCAAAATCCATTCAATATTTACATCAAAGGAGAAAGCCAAAAATATAAAGCCCACAATTTTGCTTCCTAATCAGAGTTGTAATTAGTATTCATCATATTAATTCCTACAAAAATTTGTTGTGTGTTTTTTACAGAATAACAGCTGAAAACATCTGCTCTTCATTTGAAGCAAGCAGTCTTTCTGCAGTTCAAAAAGAAGAGTACCACTAATTTCAAACTACCCATGTTTTGTCTTATATAGTCATAAAACTGTAACACAGATGTTTAAAAAAGGCAGATTAGATCAAGCTGCAGACACTGCCTGTTCTGCACTAGACATCAGCATTTGTGCCTATTTACTGACTACTTAACAAAGAGAAGCAGAGTATCAGTTTCCCCAAAAGGATGATTACAGAAGACTGTAGTCTTCAAACAGAATAGGCAATAAATTAAAAATTAATGAAAAGGGACTCTAAAGGATAAATGTTTATTATTTATATCAGTTAATGTATGTTAGTGCCTTTCTCGAAACTAGGCTGAAGAAAAATTTTCATGGTTTTTCTTGTATAAATTTTAAGATATAAGACATTTTGTTTAAAAAGAAGCCTTAATTCCAGAAAAGGTTACAATGACTACAATTTTATCTATGGGAGTTAAAACAACAAAAATCCAAACCAAAACTTAACCTTCTGGCATTGTTTTTAAGCAACCAAAATACAAAAAAACATATTAAGCCCAGTAATATTTCTGTTAGACAGTTCCAGAATCAGATTTATTCTTATAGCTAACCAGGAGCTTTTGGCAGGCCCTAGACAGTCCCAGAATTTCCATGAAGAGACAGGAGAAAACAGTGATGGGATGAAGTTGTAGACAAGAGATTCTGTATTTTGCAAGTAACAAGATGAAGGCTGCCTGGAGCCTAACAAACATGCACTCTAATGTGCACATCATAAATGCAAACTAACAGATATTCAATAAGATTTTTCTTGCAAGAGAGAGAGAGAGCTACACTGACTCCTCAAAAATATTCTTGTTATCTCCCCAAACCAAGGGAATTCATATGTGGATCTAAAGCTTCTTAAGTCTTTTAATTTCTTACTTTTAGAAGATTGACATAGAAGTTAGCATAGCTGGAAATTGCATGGAAAAATATCCATCTAGCATGGCATTTTTTCCAAGCATATCTTGCAAATTAGTGTGCAAATCCAGTTAACAGTAGCCTTACTGCTTGGATTATTCAGCTTTTAAAAGAAAATTTATACTATTTCACAGAACTTTTGAAAGAAAACTATGCTTTAAATATTTGCCTAATTAATTATAAAAGAACACAACAGGATTAAACCCCATTAGAATAGACCAAATTAAACAGAGACTATATACAGGAAAATCTTCAGTTCCTTTGGAATGGTCTGTATTCTATGAATGCAACAGACAGTGGAAAGAAACCATAAAAGCAGACGTAGGACAAGACCAGGGTGCTCCCTGCAGCAACCTGTATGGTGTATCTGAGCTAAGTGAAGAAGTTCTTCTGTGCCTCATGACCCTGGGTGGCACATGGACAGCCTGATCCCGGCTTCTACGGTGCACATCTAAAGACAATGAACTATCACTAACAGCAAACAGCTGCCAGGTTCCTTTTGAGCCCACTCATTCCCTTTCATACCAGAGAAATTCAGTGTGGAGAGTGCACCACCTCTGCCCCTTGGATGGTGTGCCCGGGCCCTCCACCACTCGGTTCCTTCTGATCTGCTCTGCCAACCAGTTCCCACTGCCATTGCGCATGACAAATTTGTCGAGAAACACCAGCTGACTCTCTGGCCCGTAGAACCAGTTATAGTTGGAATCTGCGATGGCCACAGTTCTCTGGAACCCTTGGGAAAAAGTGAAAAGGAATGTAAGAAAGAACAAATAAGCACACAAAGATGCTTTTGAAGAGCATGATGATGAAGCCAAGCAGTGCAAACAGAAGCAGCTTTTTCAGATGTTTATAGACCTGCTTGTAAATGAGCCGTAAATAGAATACACAGGAGCACTTTCCTTCTGCTGCAGCTAACTTGAATATTCACTTTTCTTCTTTGGCTTTGGGCTACAGACAGCCAAAGTACTACACAAAATGTAAGATGCAATCTACTTCCTCTCCTCATTTAAATCTGGCAAAGGTAACTTTCCCTTTACAGCTTTTATTTTTTTTATGCGAATCTATACTCTCCAAAGGAATAAACCAGAGGTGTCCCTGAAGAACAAAATAATCAGCTTCACCTTGAAACCATCAGTGTGAGTTCATTTTGCTCTTAGGAACCTCTTCCCAAAGGATGCCTGAGGTCTCACATGGAATCAGCACAATTCCTTATGCACCTGTGCTGGCACACCAAAGCTGCATTCAGCCCCCCTTACATACATGGATAGATCTGGGGTTCCAAGAGAGTAACCAAAGATTTTTTAACCAGGAATTTGAGCAATATCAGTTCCTAATGAAGTGTCCTGCAAATAAGCAACACAAGGGGTAACAGCTTTAGACTGAAAGAGGGTAGACCTAGTTTAGATATAAGGAAGAGGTTCTTTCCTGTGGGGATAGTGAGGCACTTGAACAGGTTGTGAAGTAGTGGACGCTCCATTCCTGGCAGTGTTCAAGGCCAGCTTGGATAGGGCTTTGAGCAGCCTGGGCTAGTGGAAGGTGTCCCTCATTAATAAGCAGTGATAAACAAGGATGTTACTGTTTTGATGACTGATGAAGGTAAAATCCAAGGAAATGGTTATTTTGAAAAAAATCCAAGTAGAGCGTTGTTTTAAAATGGCCTGTTTCAAGTATAAAATTTATTGCTGCTTCAAAAATAAAGAGATTCCTCTTCATTCACCCAAAGGACCTACCTGGCAGGACAGTCCTGTACATAAATGCAAAGTGCTGCTTGAGCCAGGGGTGGCTGAAGTGATTGATGTCAAAATGCCTTTGGACAAGAAACATGTACTGAAACAGTGATCTGGTTGTGTAGCTGCCATATGCCACCCCTTCATAAAGGGAGCCATCTGTGACCTCCTGCAGCAGGACTACTGACTTCTCCATGATTGCCAACACTTGCTTGGTCCACAAGTAAGCTTCCTGAAGGTAGCCTGAAAGAAAAAGTAATTCGCAAAACTAATTACAACACAACAGGTCATAGATGGTGCCATCTGTACCCCCACAGTGGGATCCTTCACAGCAAGGAATCTGCAACCCTAAAGGGGTTAAATACAACCTACTGCTAACCCCTTGGTTAAAGGGGTCTATAATACAACCTACTGCTGCAGCATCCCTGTACTTCTAGGGTGAAAAATAAAATACCGTATTTAAACACAGCAAAGCAAGGTCACATGAGCATGGGAAAATCTATCAAACACCTTTCCCAATAATGTGGGACTGTGCTGTTTTACAACTTAAAAGGAAATTTCCTTAATGTGGTCAGGACATGCAAAAAGGGAAGAGGCAAACCAAGACTATTTATTGCATTTCAAATTAAAGCTCTATGAAAACAAACCAATGGCCCCACTAGAGGGCTCCAATAATGCAACAATTCTGATCAGTCATTTTTCACTGGCAGGATCACCAGGAGACCCTCAGAGACTAAAAAAGTAAAAAAGTTCACATCTGAGCTGCAGTTAACTGATATTCTACTAACTCATGCTCTATTTTAAGACCTGCTCTGTTCTACTTATATTTTCAGTTTGTTGTACAACCTAAAGGGTTATCCAAATAAAAGCTATTTTGGAAGAGCTTTGCATGAGTCATTGCAAAAGTAGATGCCTCAATTCCAGAATAAAATTAATCTTCCAAGTAGATAAATTCTCAGCCTCCACATATAGAAGCCCTAAGCAGTTTTAGTTTTCCTAAAGAAAAGCATTCCAGAGATTTTACTATTTTGGTCTGCTCTACACAAATCAAGACCTTGGAAGAGGTCACAAGAAACCTCCTCAGTGCCAGTCTGCTTTCACTAAGCACAAGCATGAGGGCCTCAGCACTGCATTTATGTATTGCAGAAGTCAGCACGTGGAACCCAGCAGAGGAAAGGCTTCGTGCCTTCTCTTATTTTCTTTTGGATTGAGTAGCAAGAGAAGTAGGACTAAACAGAGATCAACTGCCTTGTGCTTCTACATGGCAACTTCATGTTCTCCCAGCTCATGGTGTCTGGGCACAGATTTAACCACACTTAATTCTACCCTATAGCAAAGCCCAGCTAGCACATTACACCCCACTACGTGGTGAAGCAGTGCAGGCAGAATGAATCACATGTTCCAGGCTAAGGGAGTAGGGATTCAATCCTGTTACTCAGAGTGTTTAATCTCATTGCCACCAACACTGTATTTATGCTCAGCGGCGCGATGAGTAATTCAGGCATCCTACTAGTCAAGGCTGCCAAATCCTGCTCAGTTAACAGAGAGAAAAAAAATAGCAGTGTCTAAGCAAAACAGATAACGTGAGTCTAACATGGCATTTTGAACACCTGGCTGAAGAGAAAACTGTGATTGGGAAGGCCTGAGCAACAGGGGCAGTGGACAACTTACTTCCACTTCACTCACAGCTATTAACACACCCTTTCATTACTCTTCATGGAGTTGGCAGCACAGTGGTCTGTCAGAATAAAATCCTGAAGGTTTCCACTCCTGTTTTCCCTTGTGACATAGAAGGGAAGCTAGTTTTTGACTGCAGCAAGAATGTTATTTGCCATGGTTCAGTACAGTGCCTTTACCACTGTCATGCATTAAGTTCTGTTTACTTAGTGTATATCGATGCTGTAACTCTATACTTGTAGCACGCTAAAAGAATAATATATTGAAATGAAAAAAGACTCAACACTCTGTCAGGCTACATGACAAACCAGAACAAATCTCACCTAAATTTAGCAGTATATAAACCATGTATCTATATCAATATCAAGGCCTTACTCAAGTTTCTATTTTGAATACCTGCATGTGTCTAAGTGCAAAGACTTCACCATATGCATGTGCCTAGAATCAATTTCAGTTAGTTTCATTTTTCATTCCTATAGCAACATTTACCTTCTTTTAAATTGGCTATTTAGTCTCTACAAGCTTCAATAGCTGAATTGTGTTTAAACTTACTAGTTGGAATTTAAACCTTCTGTGAGAAAGGTCTACACTGGGATACATTATTTGCAATTGTTAGGTATCTGATAGAGAAGCATAATATGTTCATCCCTTTTCTTCCTCCCTTTTTTTTCTCCTTCAGATTATTTTCTTTCATATTGGAATTAGAGGGTTTTTTTTATTTTATACCAACAGAAAAACCACATTTAAGTTGCTATTTTTTAAAAAATAAAGTTGCTCTATATCAAAACCTAAAATTTTAATTTAGAAATGTACAGTCTGTTTTGACCTATTTTCATTTGAAATATTACTACTATTTTCAAATTGCTCAAGAATTCATGAATTTCCTGCTTTTCTCCTTCCTCCTCCCCTCAAACACCATCACTTTAGTGAAAAAAATATTGCCCAGCTTTGTGATGTTTTCACTGTCACAAGGCATACTTATGGTCTATATCTTAATGAAAAGCAGAATCATCTTGCAAACTGCCATCTTTCTGCACCAACAAAGACTTAGGGAAGGATGGAATTATATGAAATTTAGCAAACCCACTGGATAAACATTCAATTTGTGGAAGGCAAGACAGAAGGATAGGGAATAACTTCCACACGTGCTCTTGATGCTTTTCAACACATACACATCAGTCAGTGTGTTTGTTTTGACAGGCACTTAGCAAAAAATGACCCTCCAAACACAGTAGCTGCCACAGTTTTTTGTCACACTTCTTTTGGCATTTGAAAGCTCCAGTGATGTGCAGATGTGCCTATGCTTGGCAGGGCTGAGCAGCTTGGCAACACCATCAGCATCTAGAAACTAGATTTTCCTGGACTGGCAGCATGTAAATAGTTCCACTGGGAACAATGTTTTCAAAATACTTCCAGCACATATAAAATAATCACCTGATGAAATACTGATTCATTCTTATAAAAGCAGGAGCTGGGTCCACGACTTTCATCTCTCAGCTGAAGTATCTCTGGGGTTTAAAGTCAGGATTGCTTACCTGATCGCTCTCTCTGACTCTGACTTGCATCTCCAGGAGGACAGGGATAGCTCCCTGATAGATGAGGCAAAAGCTACTGGCCAGGGTATTCACCTTGGAAATGGGAAGGATGGTTTTATGTCCCCAAAGCAAAGAAGAGGAGGACACCAGGCACAAAAGTTGGTTGTGCGGTGCAATGGCAGAGTTCAGAGGGAAGAAAGTACAGCCCTGCTTATCTCCACAGAAAAGGCTTTTGGGAAGACAGGTCCTAAGCTGTGGCATTTGGGTGGATAAAGTTACACTTTTGCAGCTCTCCCAGGTGACAGAAGTCTTGGATGAAACTCCAGGTTATCCTGTTGTCTGGCTCCCAGGTCAGAGCACTGGGTGTTTCTGACTGCTGACTTTCACAATGCTTTGTGTAAGGAGACCAAGTGCATCCTTCTACGTTGACAATCTACTCTGAAAGACACTGCCTGTGAATCAGGACTGGACACATTGTACACAAGGGGATTTTTAACTCCTACAAACTGTGAGGTAAGAATTTCAGAATCACTTAGAAAACTGAATTTATATACACACACATCATGCCTTGTATATCTGCCCACAGACTTTTGTTCTATTCAGTAAATTAAATTTTACTAAGCTGCAAAAGAGCAAACCCAATACTGGAGTACACTCAGAAGCATTTTTATCAAATCCTGAACTTTGCTGCATAAGTGGCTGATTTGAGTTGACACACTTCAGAAAAAACATTCCTATGGCTTAGCACATACCTTGATTCATCAGAACCAGGCTTCCAGCCAGCAGGGCCACACAGTTGGTAGGCTGGTGGTTGTGAAGGTACTGGAAGCCCCATCCACGTCTGTATGATGTTTCGTACATATATCCTGAGGCATTGGCAATTACTTCAAGAAATCTCTCCTGTTGAATCTTGCTAAGGTAGCTGTACAAGAAGTCATATGCAGTGGCAAAACCAACCAAGGAGTGAGCAAGAGGGACCTCATCCCAGGGGGCATCCTTCACTAGCCTGTCAATAAAGAAAGATGGCAATTAATTGAGTTTCACCTACTTAGTTTCCCTCCTTACTGTACTGTGATACGTATATGACCTAAAGTCTCCAAAGTTAGACAATTCCTGTTGAATTTTAACACAGTTACTTACCAAGTCTTGAAACCTTTCTTTCCTATCCTAAGTATGGACAATATTAGCCTTCAAAGCTCATAAACTTTATTAGGAAGATTAAGTGGCTAAATATGAGAAAAATGTTTGAAATATTCTGGGTTTTGCTAGGAGAGAGATAGGCAGAATACTGATTGCACAGAAATGGAATCTATTCATCTGAAGAAAGATTCATATAATTTTTGTGATAAAGTAATATGCCATGGTTTATACTCCTCCAACATCCTGTAACCAATCTTTTTTCCTTTCCAAAGGAGTCAGTTGATGATAAATGGTGCCTGTGGGACTAAAGCTGTCTTTAAAGCAAGTATAATAAAATAACTCACTATACTGTTTCTTCATGTCCCAAATGCATTCAAGGACAGAAGCAGGGAAGATGAAACTTTGACTACAGTTCAAACTAACATACTTAATAAACACTGGGGTTTTTTAAATGCTAAAATAGAAAAGAGGTAAAATGCTGTCGATACTCAAAATTATTTTCTAGGAACTAGTGGCTTGTATCCAATGGTTACAGTGAACTTAGCAAAATAGTAAATTTATACCAAGAAAACTCATAATATAGGTAGTATGGAAGAATTATTCCTCTTAAATCAAGCATCTATTGTGTATCAAAGACTTTAGTTTTGCAGTACTTACAGTACTTCCAAGCCATGGTTCTACAGAAAAGAAAATGTGAAGGAATACATAGTGAAAATAAGCTTTTAGAACCTGAAAAATCATCAGTTGCTTTCATACTTGTTCTCCTCTTTCAATTTTTTTGCAATATATTTTTTATTACAGAAATGAATTTAAATTGTTGAGATGAGTGTTCTACTACAATCAGCAGAAATGAATTTAAATTGTTGAGATGAGTGTTCTACTACAATCAGCAGAAATGGTGCTGTGCTCCTGAAGGCACACACATTCCAGCTTCAACTATTCTATGACTCTAAAAATATGATTTCATCTTCGTTTGTGTAAGCACTGTGAACAGATGAGGAAAAATCCCCAAAGAGTAAGATGAAACCAAAAAAATCTACTACAGAAGCATTTATTGGCATTCCAAATGCATTAATAAACCATGTAGAAATTATGACCATCAGCTTAAGGCACTGCAATGATGGTAAAAGATATCATGTGCAAGTGAGAAAAAATTACTTCAAATTTTTATTTCAGCATATTTTTAACATCATTGGAAGGACTCAAATTTGGCACATTCATATTTCCATGTAAGGAAACTCTCTGTATGCTTTTTGATTAGCTGAATTTCCAACAGTTTTAACTGTTCACCTTCTCTCAGCTTTGATCCCATCTTCTGCTTCCAGTGAAGTTAAACATTCTTTTTTCCTTCTTTTAAATGAAATATTTGTCTCACAGATTTAAATGAAATACATCAATCTGAGTTATATGGTTATTTGTCAATCTCAATTAATTCTCTATTTCTGCTTGTCCATCTTTCCTGATAATTGAAAAAGCTCTTAAAATGTTGAGGGTCCTATACATAAAACTGTTCCATTCTATGCCAATTATATGCAACACTCTGGCACCATGATTCCTGTCAGGAATCCTTTGACACAGAAACATTCCTTTGATCAGCTATATAATGAATTCTAATTTCCAAAGTATTTTTAGTTTCACTAAACCTTTGCATATTCAGAAATCAGAGTTCAAATGGGTACAGGAAACTTCACTTTAAAGGCATCTGCTTGGAACAATTACAAAGAGTTTGAGGCTAAGCTATACATTAGGGTGGAAGAAAAGTACAGTGAAAGAATTTGAGCTAAGTTAAAATATTTAATTCAAAGTTCAGTATCCTTTTAACAACACACAAGCTCCTAATTAGATTCTGCTTAAACCTATTCTGCTTAAACCTGATCTTTACCTGACAACTAAAAATGGGATTTGCCAGTGGAACTGATTTATTGTAACTTTCACTGTTAAGGTGTATGCTAACTTTATGTTTAGTTTCTAACAGAATACTGCATCAAATTCTACAGTGTAAGAGCATATAAGTCTCTGTGGCACTGCTTCTGACAAAACAGAAAGCAGTCTTCCACATGGGAGGTGCTAAATTGAGAAGTTATAACTACATTTAGGCTCCTGATCTCTTAAAGAAAAGCAATCAACCAAACAAACAAAAAAAAAAAAACCAAACCCCACAGCCTTTCAGTGTAAAAACCCTTATGTTAGGCACCCTAATCACACATACTGACATAGTTACCCAGCTTGGGTTAGACAAGAAACTTTGTCATAACTTCCCTCAAATTGCACTTCTGTACAGTTAAGTCTTGTATAAAATTTCACAGAGGAGATTCATACAAGTAATAGAGAAAAATTAAAGATGACGATTTAAAGATCTCAATTTCTAAACACACAAACCCACAGTCAACATCTGCTCTTAAGGTGAAGCTCTTTTGAAGAAACAACTCTTTAGTTGCTATAAATCACTGCCCTCCCCCTTAACTTAGTTTCAAGGGAACCAAGCAATGTACACCAAACATGTGGAAAATTATTCACAAGAAGAATGGTCAAGTAGCAAGCATTACATGGTTTTTGTATCTAAATCATGTTCTCATTTTTCAAATGCATCTCCCAGTGTCAGACTTGGTAAATAGCCTGGCTGATAAACTGTGGGAAAGCACAGAGCCACAGGCATGCACTGAATGTACATGAAAAAAGTGTTTTCAGGGCTAACTATTAACTATTAAGAAAAAGTGGTATGTATTTATACAAAGATAGGTAAAAACAAGCCAACACTTTGCCCTGTACAAGCTATTTTCTAAGCCACTCAAGACTAAAACTTAACATCAGAGTATGAACTTCAGCTTCACAATTAATTGTATCTGACAACAGCGAGTAACCTCTACCTCAAGGCTGCATTAGCCTTGCCAGCCTTTAAAGGCATCAGATGATACAAAAACAAATAAAAAAAATCCAAAGTAATAAAAGTATCTATAATGGATTCTTTAATATAGAACAATTACTTAGTTGCAGACATATGCACTTTGAGCAAGGCAACTGTTCCAAAAATTCTAAAACATATTTTAAGTTCTAAAACATAAAGGCACCCCCCTACAACACCTTTTTACACTTATATACCTGTATCTGTAGGTATACGTATATTTGGAAGAGGTGCCTATCTGGAAACTTGAGAAGATTTATGAAAGAGCAAAAAGTGCTGAACAGGTTTGCTACCTCATGATCAAACTGCATGAACATCCAAAGCCATATGCATTGTTCTGCACAAAAAACTGCTGTCTGAACAAACCCTGTGAATGGCACAGGATAAATACATGCCTGGGGTGTTCTTTCAAGTTTTGTTCATCTGTGTCATATAAAATACCTTTGTTACTTTATTTTAAACATTTACAGTTTGATATAAATCCTCCATGAAGAAACTGGAGAAATAAAGAGATCATGGATAAGACTGAAATTATGGATAAGTAGTATGGTTTTCCTACATGTGTTAAGAATTTTAGCATGATGCAACGTGGTTTATCTGTTTTAGATTTGCCACCTTCTACAATGAACAATGAATCTGAAGGGGGGGGATTAAGACCCTGTTTTCCAGTGATCAATATATGACATCAAGAACCATAATGCATACACTGCATTTGTTCTGTGTATACACAGCACCCTCATTAAATGCAATTCCAATCTCTAAATAAGCATACCATTTGCATAAAGTTTTGGATGGAAAATAAAAACCACTATCATCAACAAAGCCAAGATCATTACAACCTCTCAATTTCTTGACAACATTCCTGATTCTACTACTGTCTCTCCTCTCAGTAGAAACATGTTTCTGTAATTTCTCTCTACTCACTACTAAATAACCACTTCCTCACTGAAAGCAGGGTCACCTGGGTTGGGGTAATCCCAGACACGAGTACAGACTGGGAGAAGAATTCACTGGGAACAGCCCTACTGTTCCAGTTTGGCCAAATTTAGAAATATATCCTCTGAGAGAAGGCACAACCACCCCTCCAAGACACCTACAGAGGTGGATTTTGGGGTTCAGGTGGATGAAAAGCTGGACATGACCCAGTGATGTGCACCTGCAGCCCAGAAAGCCAATTGTCCTGGGCTCATCAAAAGCAGTGTGGCCAGCAGGGTAAGGGAGGGGATTCTGCTCCTCCAGGCCACCCTGGTAAGACCCCACCTGGAGTGCTGTGAACTGCTCCAGGTCCTCAGCATAAGAAGGACATGGACCTGTTGGAGTGAGTTCAGAGGAGGCCACAAAGATGCTCAGAGGGCTGGAGCACCTCTCCTGTGCAGACAGGTTGAGAGAGATGGGGTTGCTCAGCCTGGAGAGGAGAAGCCTCCAGGGAGACCTTAGAGAAACCTTCTAGTACCTAAAGGGGGGCATATAAAAAATGGGGTTTTTGCATGGGCGGATAATTATAAGAGATGAGGTAATGGTTTTAAACTAAAAAAGGAGAGATTTAGATTAAGTGTTAGGAAGAAACTCTTGACTCTGAGAGTGGTGAGGCACTGGCACAGACTGGCCAGAGAAGTTGTGGATGCCCCAAACCTGGAAGTGTTCAAGGCTGGGCTGGATGGGGCTTTCAGCAACCTTGTCTAGTCCAAAGTGTCCCTGCCCAGTGCAGGGTTTTTGGAACTGGATGATCTTTAAGGTCCCTTCCAACCCAAACAATTCTACGTTTCTATGATTCTATTAGCATTTCTCTCAGAAATATAAGCCAGGAGGGAAAAATCAGTGTCTGACCAGTTCAAGGCAGGATTTAAATCAAACTCTACTGCTCAAGTGAGTTCCTTATCATGACCTGTGGGATGTTTAGAGTCATCTTTCCTTCACTGTGTATCTAGTTCTTAAAAACAAATTGAAGTAAATAGGAAAATAACCCTCTTTAATCTGAGATATAGAATACCCTTCCAAGCAGTGTGAGATCTGATTTTTGGTCTCTATGTCAACAACTAACATGGAATCAGTGCATGCAAAATGAAGAATTAAGCACATCCTGACACATGCATTACACAAGTAACCCCCATCCTGAATTTTATGCTCCAAACTTTCCCATGACAAAATACTGCAGAATAACTCCTGGAGGTGGAGACTGAAGGAAGGTTGCCAGTACCCTCTCCTCAGTACTAAAATTCACAATCTCACTAGGTGTATGCAAAGGAAATGAGTGAGAACTCTCTTCTAATGGCTCACAGGTGAAAATCAATTCTAAGACAGCCCTGCAGTGCATTTCAATGCCATCTACCTCAAACATGGTAGCCAGCTGAGAGCATAGCTGCATTTCATGCACCCTAAATGTCAAGTGTGGATGCAAATGAGGCACATAATGGGGCCAACTGACCTCTTGGTCACTTGTGTAATTGTACAGCCTTCCCAATGCCAAGGGCAATGCCTTGGAACTCTTGCTGTTGTCCTGACCCAATTCTGAGGGAAGCAGATACAGCTTTAAACCTCCCATCAGGCAAGAAAGAAATATTCTTCCATGGTCACACAAAGCATACGTACCAAGAGGGAGCACACCTGCCAAGGGGAATGAGACCACCAACATTTATTTTATAAACCAGACCAAATCTTAAATATTTTTCTTACAAAGTCTCCAAAACAAAGCATTTTCTTGTGCTCAAATGGAATATTTTCTTAGTAAATGGAACAATATTCTACAATTGTCATTTTGGGAAGAAAAAAGAAGACTCTTTGAAAGAAAACCAACCTCTCAGCTTTCACCCTTTCCACATTTTTCTGGTTGGCTGCCAAAACAAAAACCCCATTATCTGCCCAACCTTAGTGCTCCGTCCTTTGCAACAACAAAAATGTTAAGAATAAAAAACATACTTGAAAAACTGATGATTTATGTTCCTGGTGTCTAAGGTAAAACAGGTTTGCCCCCTCTCATTACCAGTCATGTTTCAGCAGCAGCCAAAATCACATGCTTGTGTTCATTGCAGCTCAGTTGACAGGAAGAAAGGCAAAGGAGTGGTTAAATGTAAAAGGCTACATTCATGTCAGAATGGAAAAAAAAAGGCAACATATAGACAGAAATTTTAAGAGCTTACAATAAAAATAGAGTTGTACTGCTCAGGTGCTTAGGGGAGGAAAGTAAAACTTTAGTTCCTTAAAAGTCTTAATCTCCTTTTTAACTTCATTGCCTCTGTTTCTTCATAGGTCTATGATCATCATTCTGATGCTTCTGAAGCTTCTTTTAGATCTTCTTCCATTTTTGGCTTTGGTCACAAGAGAGTCCTTCTCACACAGGGCTTGCTTTTAGCATCCCTCACGTTGCTTCTGTATTGACACATTAACAAACTAGAACTGACTGTTTTAGTTGTTCTCAGTGTCATATTAAGCAGACACAGAAATTTAATTCTGTTTTATTATTTCAAGAGATTACCTCTGGCTCTTGTTTTAGCAAATTTTTATACCAGTCATGCCACAAAGTGAGCTCCCTGTAGCTACCACAGAACTTCAGCATCAATTAAAAACCAAGGTATTAAAGAAGCTCTCCAAAATCCAGCTAGCCATTTAATTTCATAGACATGCACATGTGTATTTTTAAACACTACATATGTAGAAGATAAAAACGGCATAATGGTTTGATATTTCACTTACTAATATAATATATATTCCAGATACCAAATTAATCCTCCTACCCTTCCTTTACTTTTTCTTCCTCTCTGTAGGAGACAGCATATCAGCATCGCCCAAGTTTCTTTTATACTAACTTTTATTCCACAGTCTTATAAAGCCCCCCTAAGTTTTCTTTGAGCATGACTGCTACTTGATTATTGGGAGTCAAACAGATGTTATGAATTTCTAGTGTCAGCACAGAGACTTGCTTTATTTCAACTTGGCATATATGAATTTATTTTAGTTAAATGGTTATCCATGCATCTAATTATTTACTTTGTATTTATTTTTACTTTGTAATCTGTATTGTTCAACAGCTATCACTATCTGGATACTAACAGCAAGGGTCCTGCAGGATGTTCCAACACTTTTTAATAAACAGTGACTAACAGAAGGCTACATGATTGCTAGTTTATAAGAAAGCAGCAGAAAGGTCACAGATTTGTTATTCCGAAGCCCCCTGTTAGCTTCTCTTTAGTTGCTGCAATTTCCCTGGAATTTCTGCATGTGCTTGGCAGTAATTATCTGCCCTGTGAAACCCACAGAGCCGCCTTACTGTTAAATCCCACACCTTACTGCACATTGGTAGCATACTTGTCTTTAAAAATGGGGCATCAACTATATGCAAAAAAAACCCAAAACCAAACCCACAGAAACCTGTTTCTGGCCATTGCAAATCGGGACGTCTCTCCTGCTGCAAGAAGAGTGTGGCATTTGTGAACTCCCAAGGCATTTGTTTGCAAGGTGGGCTTAGCAAAGAAGAGAGTTTTTCACTGCTTTGTCTGAAACAGAGAATCTGACTGAACTCTTATTTCTGCACAATGTGTGACTCTGATTACATCATTCCGCTCAGTGAGGGAACGGGACGAGCCAGCGGCATATGGAAAGAATCACGAGTACAGATCTCCTCAGCCAAAACGCCCTTCTGGTGGGGAGTGCTCTAGGGGCCAGTCAGAGATAAAATGCCAGAAAACACATCAATATCCTCTGCTCCCTCTAAAAAAAGATAATATGGTTCAAATATAAGGACAAACTTTCCATAAGATTTTAGACATCCAATCCATTGAAAACCAAGGGGTTTATTTAATACCAGCTTTTAATTTTTACAGGAAAAATCTTTAACACTCATCTATTTTAACTAAAATATTAATGCACATTTGTTTGCTGTTGCTAGTCCCTAAAACAGTGTCGTTCCCATATTATTTTGGGTGATTGTTATAGTTAGCTATTACCCAGTGCCCCTCTGTTTATTTTAAAATGTAAACCTACTCCAGGATGTAGCCATTAGGGATGCTCTGCTAATGAGCAGCACGCCTATCAACATGGGTTGTTATGACAAATGGTTCAACCTCTTAGTCAACACAAATGGGAACTCAGTTAAGGGTGTACTTTATTATGTGACATAAAATGACTATTTTAATAGATGAGAAAGGACAAGAGTTCTTAATTACATGCCCCTTCCATGTATATATCAATTACCAGTAGACTTTCTCATAATTGTATCCTGGGATACTGAACGATATTTAGACTATTGAGGATTCCACTAATGCAAAGAAGAAATTTAAAACGTCAGTCTCCTTAATCTCCTAGCATTCTGAAACAAATAACCAGTGATATTTTAAATCATATTTCTTTTATTTAACTACTGCACATGCTAAAAACATACACTTTTGTTTTCTGGTAAGGCTTAAATTTTACTTAACATTGCCACAAAATTTAGAGGGAACATTAAGTTGAATTTTTTTTTTTTTTTTATTCTAAAGCTGTTTTGGAATCAATGCCATAACAGCAGAAGTCAAAAGAAATCCAGATTACATTGCTGAAAGAATGAAGCTGCCAATGCCAGATCTAACTTTCCAACATGTTGATGAATCTGCCAGTGATAAAAAAGTAATTTTTCCATTTATATGGCAGTCTTGGCACCTACATTATTGAGAAGGCTTAAGGAGAGTCCTGTTTTACTTACCTTACTGATACCTCTTTGGAAAAGCCCTCTTTACTGATGAAATAAGGAGTTCTGGCAGATGACTCTCCTAACATTCAAGGCTCCAAAATCAGGCAACATCACAACTGTTCCTTCTTTCCACCCTCTGGATCAGAACACACGTGCCCTCAAATTATTTAATAAGGCCAACACTCATATCACCCAGAATGGTATTTTTCCAAAATCTGAGGAAAACCAAACATGCCTAGATAGACTGGACAAAAAATTTCACCACTGTGACACTGCCAGAACAGCTCATAGAACAGCCACAACTCCTATTTATCATGCTTATTCTCCTAGTCTTATCCTAAGTGGGGAAGTGCGTGTAGTAACATTTTCTGGTACTTTTGAGTTTCTTAGGAAAAACAGATTTACATAATCTGTCTGCCCACTCCTGCAGCCTCTGAACATTCTAGCCTATTTGAGCAAAGCCAGACAGTGCAGTATATGCCTCAGAGATGTCACATTCCTACTTTTCTGAAAACCACTGTTGGACAAGGGAGAGAGATCTATATTACTGCCATCACTGATGGGGCTATAGTGTCAACTCCATGCTGACAGCATTCAGACGTAAGTTCTCAGGGGGAAAACAAAAATGGAAACCAGATCCATGTTTCTGTCACAGCATTTGAAGAGCTGGCCAGCTGGAGGCTATACAAAGGGCAGCTTAGCCCAGCTACATCGCCTATGTTTATGATTTCCTCCTTCCGCACTTCCACTGCTACATTGCAGCCGCTTCTCTTGCAAAGCTGAGAACCCTGATTAAACCTTGATTGATTGCTGAATGGGATGTCTACATCAGAAGGGAAAGATGGGAAAAGCATAGCTGCTCTTTCACCAAGGTAATGCAAGATACTTGCTCGAGAAAAAACAGTAGTTTGAGGCAGGTAAATAACATGAAAGCCAAGTGGAAATGGGATATCTGCTTGGTTCTGATTAGTATCTGGTCAGCTGGGACAAAGGAGAGCACTATAACAAGGGACAGAACAACCACAATTAATCTAGGGCAGGAATCACAGGACACAAGGAACTTAAATCAGGTTGGGACAGAGAGTGAGATGTAGGAAACTGAAAAAAAGAGACACAAACAAGTTCTCCTACTTGAAATAATGATTCCTCCTCTTTCTTATTTCATTAAAACAGATGGCCATGTAACTATACACTACCCAAAACAAGTTAAGAAAGAGTGTGAACAATGAAACTAAGGAGGAAGGTGTTGACTTTGGAGAGGTCTGTCTCCTACTGGAGATGGTCGCACATCCTTGGATTCACCAGTGTAAGCTATATCCCTTTGTCAGTGTGCCAGGAGAAACACACACTGTCTCCAGAGCTAAGACTGAAGCTTTGTATTGCTATGCTTCAGTGGAAGATTTCAGAAATTACTACCACTGTTGAGACAATACTTTTCTTCCCAAATCCCACATGTCCTCTCTTCTGTGGCATGCTGGCAATACATGGCCAGTGTGTCCCTTCTCTCTCCCATCACTTCTTTTGCTATAGCTCATGTATTTCTGTGTCATTCACCATTTTAGTACTCAGTGTAGGGGAACCCAAACACTATCATGCCTTTTCAATCACGCCCATCAGGAGGATATAGATCCCAAGTTATGCTAGCTCAAATCCAGCATAATTCCAGTGATGGTCCATGGAAGGATAACATTTACAGGACACTAGCTGGTTACTAGAAGTTAAGGAATAGTAGCTTGAGCAATCAATACTGCTTGAACAGCTAATGCTTCTCTTCCTGTGCAAACCTGAATCTTGACTCACACTTTTACTGAGCGGCTGTCTCCACAGAGCTGTACAACAGCATCTATGACAGAAGGGAGCAGTGCCCCATCCAGCTCCATCTCAATGCCCTGGGCAGAAGCCACTGTCCTGGCAAAGCCCACATTCCCATCCTCTGACCTATTCACAGTGACAGCAATCCTGGACCGCAGTCTGCAAGGTGCACCAAGTGGCAGCTGCTGCAGGGAGGTAAGGGAAATGCATCTGCCTGAGCAAAAAATGGAGATAAATTGCAGGAGGGTATGAAAAGGACGAGAGCTTGGCGTCTCAATTCTAGAATCACTCCTACAGTGAGAACATTAGCTTCTGTCCCCATAGAAAGAGTGTGGTGCAGAGAAGACAGAGTAACTTGTAGGATGACAACTCACAACCAGGGGAAGTTAATCCAGGAGGTGGTCATCAAAACGCCAATTACTCAGGCAGTTCCAGTAATCACATGGACAACTATCAAGTCCTAGTATGTCTTAAGGAGAGGCCCAAGAACCATGCAGCCAAGTGAAGCTGTAAGTCTGAACTAAAGCTCAGACAGATGTTAGAGCAGACTGCAAAAACTCAAGAGTGTAATTTTTACTTACACCTAATTATACCTTTCTCATAAGTCCCCCTTTCCTAAATTCTTCCTAAGGAAGAATTACCCAAAAGATATGTATGAATCTGGGGGGAAAAAAAAAAAATTAAAAGTAACACTTTTAGCACTTCTTGCCACAAACCAGATGTGAGACGACTCCTTCTGATTGAGAGTGGGTTTAGATTACTTTTTTTTTTTTTTACAGCAAATAGGGTGGTGCACAAAGGGTCATGCTCCTTTCAGCATCAACTTTCAAGAAGGTAAGTCCAGTGAAGGTGAAAAGGTCTCTGCTGGTCCAGATGAGGGTATATGCATTCAGCAAGTTAGTCACTGTTAAAATTAATATTAGTACAACTGACATAATTTAAGCAACTCACTCATCCACTCACTCCTCCAGCTGTAAGCAGTTTATACTGTAAGAACAACTTAAAAAAAAAAAAAGACAAAAATCTACCAACTAGGCTGAGCCGCCATCCTCTCCATGTAATCTTTGGCCATATTGATGGCCTCGATGTTTTCAGGGTAGAGCACACAGAACATTGCCAGGGCCCCAAGGTTGTTGCCATAAATTTCATTCCAGCGAGCGCTGAACTCCTTTGGGTCCCAGGGAGGAAGGTACTCCAGGGGATTCGACAGCATGGTTTGCACTGCTTCAATCAGACGAGCCGCAATGTGCTGGTGCGTGGTGCTGGCCTGCAGCCGCAGAGACTCCACGTCCCCCTTGGAGAAGTAGAGCATGGGGTAGCTGTCATAGTTGGCGTTGACAAAAGGAACCATTGCGTCTCGGCCCTCCCTGGCGCCGCAGGCAAAGGCAAAGCAAACTGCGTTTATGAAAAACACACTTGGGGCTCCCCGTGTGTGAGTCCTCATTGTGGCATCAGATCTCCAGGTCTCAGTGGCAGCCAAACCATCTTTGAAATGTCCTGTGGTAGATGGACATGAGAGAATGGGTTAGAAAATGAATCTGTGAGACACTATAATTCAGGAGCTTCTCTAGGAAATATGATTCCATCTAAAGAACCCAATGTATTGTCCAGGTGACTTTCAAATCATTTCTATATGAACACTTCGGTCGAAACATCTACTGAGCAATTCATCCAGAAGAAAAAGCTGTACACTTTGAAGAAAGCCCCTTCCTTCCTTCCCTCCCACATCTTTCCCTCTAGTTGCTGATACCAGGTGAAGGGACACAACAACAGCTCTTGTACTCGAGATTTCAGATAATTGCAATGGTGCCTAATATGAAGCAGCGCTGACTGTACTGGCAGGAGAAGAAGGGTGGGAAAGGAAGGAGGAAAGGGGGAGAGCCAGGGAGCTGGCAGCAGCCAAGCCTGCGTGCTGTCTTGGCTGATGTTAGCAGCTGGAGAGGGAAAGATGAGGAATGCTGGAGGTTTGCGCTGGGGTCACTTTATACAGTGCTTAAGGCCTCTGGTTCTGACACGTCCTCATTTTAAAAAAAGAAAAAAAAGAGCAAGTCAGGAGTCAAAAAGGGAAAGAGAAAGTGGCAGGGTCTCAGAAAAACAGCTGAAATACTTTGCCTTCCAGGCATTTAGGGGTTTGCATTACTAGTATTTTTTCCAAGGGGCTTTCCATTTCACATGTGGAGATTTACTGCCAGTTACCAAGAAGGCTGAACACTGAATTAAAATGCATATTCTTCTACCTACATGACTTCTTGAAATGTGCTCAAATGGGAAATCTATGCAGAGGTAAATGCACCTATTTAAACATAGTAAGTTACTTTATAGAAATTACCAACTATCTGGCCTAAAGTCACAGATAAAACATGGCCAAGATCCCCCTGAGGAAAGCCAGCAAATTCCTAGAATTCTTATGAGGGAAAAGGTTACAGAAAGCAGGCTCAAGTGAGACAGTTTTATGTAAATAATGAACAGTAGTTTTCAATTATTAAAAGGAGAAATAGAAGGAAAGAAAACCTAAAAACAGATACAATTTTTTGTCCCATGGAAAACCTGTTTCATAGGATTCAGTCATAAAACTTGTAGGAAGTTAAAGTACAAAGCAACCTTTTACTTCTCCCCACAGGTCTCTACTACATAGCCAAAATTTTCAATAGAAACTGAGGCTGCTAAAACTTTATTTAGAGACCCACATCCTGTTTCAACAAAGTCATTAATATGAGAAAACTTTGACAGAGAAGAGCCCTTCATAACTACTGGGTGCTCAGACCCTCTAGATTTTTGTGCTCAGCTCCTAAAATTAATTTGGGAGCAAACATCTTTGGCCAAGAAATACATAATTTTTTGTGCAGTTCTACCTAGGGCACAAATAATATTGTACCCTGTAACTGCTTAAATTTGTCTATCACAGCAAGCAGCATAATTGCTTAAACAGAACGTAATGGAAGATGACATTTTCATAGTATTTTAATGCATTTTGCAAGTACATTTTGCCCTCTTTTGGATGTGAACCAGTTGTTACAGGACACATTATCACAGGCTGGTTTATTTGGTAACACTCTTACTGCATCTACATAGTCCCTCACCACATACACACACACGAAAAGATACATGCACCACAGTTTATCCAGATATATTCAAATCTTCTTGTATTCTTCTCTATGGTGAAGGAAACTATACAACAGTGTATTTTGACAGGGAGGAGGTAGAAACCAGCCAAACCAGTATATTATGGTTGAAACATGATGTCATTTTTTTAATTGATGAAAAAACTGCTTTGTCATAAAAAACTCCACTTTAGGTTTTTTTAATGCCTCTGTGATCCTTCAGAAGTGTGGGCAGAGGAAAGAACCTAAAAGATACACAAAAGAAAGGTAAAAATGCTTGTAGCTTCTTCTGTGTTAACCATATATTGAAAAAGTTTCCTGGCTTACACAAGCAGAAAAACATCCCAGCTAGCAGTTAGGACTTCATGCATTCTTTCCTTTGGTTTGATTTCTGTAAGTACTTCTGCACATCAGTGCGAATTAAGAACATGCATAAATTTTGGGATGGTTTTAAGAGATCCCTAAATTAAGGTATTTCTGACCAACGACTAGGGAATATACAGTAAGGTTTCCCAGAACTTCTCCTTTTTAAATCTGAACACACATTTCCCAGCATTACACTATCATCAAACATATCCAGTGTTGCCAAAAAGTCATAGTCACTCTCAAGTATTTAATAGCCTCCCTCATTTTCACCCTTCATTCATGTGCACATCTCACAGAGAAGGTAAACCCTTTTTTTACCCTTACATGAGTAGGTAAACCCTTTTTTTTTTTTTACCTTTACACTGCACCACATTGTTTAGGCTAGCAACAGAATAACTGGAAAACCAACCTATTGTATATTCATAAGCAGCTTATTCACAGTCAAGCTCTGGAAAAAAAGTAAATAGGCAGTGACAAAAGCAGGAGTACAAAATAATTTATTCCTGGTTAAATTCTACTGACACCCTTCCTATGATATGAAGACCATAACTCATAGCAGCCATGACTCAGTAACGACAGTGAGCCCTGTCCCATAACTTTGCAGGGCTCAGCCTGGTGTCACTGATGGATGGAAGGAGGCAGCTGGAAAGGAGTACACCTTCCTTTCCAAGCAAATCTCTGAACCTTGATTATCAGCATAGCTTAGGTGAAGCTGGATCTGTTCAAGTAAGTGTCCTCCAGCTTACCAACTGTGAGTGAACCTACTACAAGTTTGCTTGATACACAGGTCTTGGAAGAATAGGAGTCTGGGCCTTCTGATCACTTAATGTGTGCTCACAATACCATTTTTTAAAGCTAAAGGAATTTCTTACTCTCATATTACACTGCATCTTTACCAGTCACATCTTCCAAGAAAAACTTTACCAAGCAACTCAACCTTCTCTGAAAACGAGGGGGTTTTATTCAGTTGGGAAACCATGACCTGATAAAGTATTAAAAATTAAAAGCAGAATGAAGGATGCTTGCCCATGGAAGAAAATGCTCATATACAATGTGCTTTGAAAATGTTGTCATTTAGTCCTAGATTGAAAGAGCATTTTGCATGATTTCCACTCCACTGCCAGCAGAAACAAACAGTAAAAAACATAAATTATTCCAAAAAAACCCACCCAAAACAGATTAATTTTTAACTACTTTAGTTTTCCCCATCTGCATCAACTGTTAGATGTTCAGCTGTAGTAAAAAAAAAAAAGTATTGTAAAACTGAAACCACTAACTAAACTAAACATTGGTTTATACAGATAAGTTTACCAAATAAACTATTTAAAAGAAAAGAGAGGCCCATTTACTCCTGCCACATGTACACAGAGACATCACTTCATCAGTAGGAACAGAGGAGGGAGAGAGGGACAGAGGACGAGGGACAGGAAATGATGGCACAGTTAGAATCCCCAGCTTGCACAGCTGTGTGTCCTTGAAGCAATCTGACCTTCTTATGGGTGATTAAAAATTAAAAACAGGTAAAGAACTGTGGCTTTCTGTAGTATCAGTTCTGAAGAGCCACTCTGCTTTGTAGCTGCTTTTTACTGGGACCACACTTCTATCACTTCTTAAAAAAGCAGAAATTGCAGGTGTTTCTCAAAAAAAAGCAGAAATTGCAGGTGTTTCTCATGCTAGCCACGATCCACCTCTGACATGGGCATCTTGTCAACATTTACAATCAGGAACAAAAAAGGTGGGATTTCAGGTGACTAAAACTACCACAAACTGGAGGCATTACACCACCACAGATTACTCAGGTTTCTGAATAAAAGATCTTCCCAGAGCCCAGGGCTGGGACATGGACACGTCAGACTCTTTGTCTTCTTTTGGGAAGCTACTATTTTCCACAAAGGCTACAGTTCTCATTATCATTAACTGAGACGCCTGAGAAACAAATGTTTGTGTAAGAAATGTGTTCAAATATTTAAAGGAAAATCTGTTCCACCATACTGACAAAAATCAAATCTTCAGGTTCAGTGTGCAAATTTTGACTTTAGACAATGATCTCTGAGTGAGGACTTAAATTTCATAATTTCTTTGCACTTCATAAATTATTGACAGTGAAAATGAACTTTTTTACTCAATTTGTTTCAATGCTTGTAATATTATAACATGAAGTTTCATTTTGAACAACAGTGTCACTACAGTTTTGTCCCAAATTACAAGAACTGGTATTAAAACCAAAATAAGCAATTTTAGCACCCAGTGCTAAAACAGGTAAGAAAGTCATAGATATTTTACCAAGAAATGGTCAAACACCAGAAACAGCTGCTGTCCTACCAAAACTGTGAAATTAATAGGTAACATTGCAATGAGATGTGTGTGGAATCTATTAAATGGAGAGGGATGTGCAACTTTTTGTCCCAATGCTGATCACTGCCAAAATATAACACAAGGAGCAGTAGGTTAGATCACAGCAGAGAAAATGAAACTTCTGTAGGAACTCCTTTTTTTGCACTTTGTCCAAATATCTGAAATATCTTTTCACACACATTGCAGCTGACTTTGTTGCCGATGAGAGGAGCAGAATCTATAACATGGAATCTCTCAGTTGGAAACTTCAGCAATATTGTATAATGGTAACATTCTAAAGTAGTGACAGTTACATCAACTGAAGAGCTGTTTAGTTCAACAAAGTTGGTTTTACCACCAATCTATATATTTTGCAAACGTATTTAAAAATGGGAGAGCAATTAAGTCTTCTAACTGCATCCAGTTGCATTTTAGTACTAAAAAATGCAGAGTAGGTCTGTGAAAACAGAGTTGAAAGGGTCAGTAGAGACTAATTCCCATATATACATAGCCATTTCGTTCCAGAGAAACGTATCTGATACAGCACAATTAGGTAGCAGATGGAGCAGAACCAATAAAACTATAAGCTTATCTTTGTGCTGTAATAATCACAATGAATCTATTGACCAAAGTCCCAAGCTGTACAGCTTCTACATCAACAAGTGGTACCGCTGAGACCCTTTCAAAGCTGTGGGGCAGGACACCAAGGCGGGAAACTCCCATGTCCCAAGAGTTAGGACCAGTCAGGAGTCCTTCATCCACCTTTTGGTTGATGAGCTAAAACCAGTGACTATCTGGCTGTCCAATAAAAATACTAGAAAGGTGTAAAAATCGCTGCTTAAAACTTGAAAAATACCTATTAAGACCTTAGCCACCAGGGGACATTACTTCATTTCTTCCTCTGATTTTTTCACTATGAAAAACATGCTACATCACAATTATATAATTCCAAAGGTATTTCAAAACTTAAATACTGAAATCCCAAATATAATTCAGAATTACATCTGCCATAAATAAAGTACAGCTCAGGTATCCAGGTGTTAGTATTGCACTTGTTCTGAAATGATCTGAAATACCTTGAAAGAAGCTTTGCATCAACTTTTACGTCTAACAGCTGTGCTATGAAAATCCTAATGGCAACCAGAAACAGCCAGTTTCTATAGAGATTATCAGCATATGACATCAAGTCAGCAGTCAAGATTTAAACTTGTGTCTGTCCTTTGATCTAACACAAAATCAAATGGATCTGTGTAGAGCAGTACACAGCTGTGTCAGACCATAATTCCAGGAGAATGGAGGGTTGCATTCATTCTCCACCATGCTACAGGTGAGACAGCAACTGCAAAGTATTTTTATAAGTTCACAGCAGGATGTGTAAGACAGCTGTGATGGAAGTTTTATCTGTTAATTTCTTTCAGTTAAAAGCTTATTTGTCTATTTTATCACTGTATATAAAAATTAACAGGGCACACACACACACTCTGAATGCATAACCTTCTCTCTGCCTCAAGTGAAAACATAACTGAAATCGTCTGCATGTCCAAACCATAATCTGGGAATTTAGAACTTCCTTCTATTTTACAGTTTATCCTCCTGTAAAAATGCTTTCTCAGTAATTTTTTGGTTGCACTAACACTAGTATTCCTAACCCTTACTGGGATCTTTTATTCCATACTTCACAGAATGAGTAAGGAAGTAATTTTGATATCTGGAATCCTGCAGGCGATCATTCCCAACCAGTACAGACATGCCTGTTAAGGCATCCACATTCAGTGAACGAAAGCCCAGTCACTTTTACCATCAAAGGTATACACCTCTAAGCTACCACAGAAAGACCTCCTCTAGAACACCAGCACTGGATCCTGTGCTGACATAATTTCAAAAGGCCATTTCGATAATTAAAATTAGGTTTTGTTTTTTACTTCAGAAATGTTTTCACAGATGTTAACACTACAGGAAGGCAGCTTGAGACTTTTCATCTAGGCCAAGAGGATATACTCCCTACGTTTAATATCCCAGAAGTCAATCAAACCACTCATCCATGTGTTACACTGTTACAGCACGTAGGGCACCTCTGGGGCTTAGGACTATGACAGTAACAGGCACTTCAGAAACACAGAACAAAGGCTCCTGCACAATCTGGGTGGTGAAACAATATTCCTTTGGCAGCTACTGGGAAGTAACTTGCGGCCCTCGCACAGAGACCCACGCGGGCTCGGCAAGGCTGTAGGGTTTCCTCTGACAGCAGCTCACAGCCCTAAGGCACAACCACCCATCACAAGAAGGGAGCAAGGGAACAGAAGGCCTAGGGCGGACTAGAGCCTCTGTGTGGATCCAGTAGTACAACCATGGAGCACAGGAAGAACTGGAAATACTTCACAGGGTGATGGCAATGCCCAGGAGGTGCAAATAAAGGACAGGAAAAAATAATCATACGTGCAAAAGGGGAAAGCCAATTACTGCTGTCTGAATTCCTCCTTGTGCCTAACCCGCCCCAGGGAGTTGCATGCTATCCCTCTTCCCTCACTTCTGAGGAGGCTGATTACAACACCAGAAACTTCTGATACCAAAACAAGTGCTTTCATTTCAGACTTTAACTTTTATCCTCTTGCCAACTAACTCTTCTTTGCTGGCCTTGACCTTTACTCTTCCAAATACTTGTAAATATTTTAAATCCTCTCGTTTGTTGTTCTTGACTATGTATAATTAACAGTTCTAATATTCCCTGCTTATTGTTTTAATTGTCCTTCATTCAATTGTCTTCAAGAAATGGTAAACAAATGATGTGATTCTGGTGGAGTTTTACAAGGCCAGTTCTCACTCTCTGTATATCTGTATCTATCTACAAACTTGAGTAGCTGAAGATATCAAATATTTTTATTTGTAAAGCATTTCCACAGAACTTCATATTAATAGACAGGAATTCTAAAATGCATCATATCCTTCAGTTGCTATAGGATCAAAACTCATTTTAACTGTTTCCATATCCCATTTCTGACTCCGTGTTGCATATAAAACTATATTAATATTTTATTGTTATTTTTATTGTGATTTTGGCTAGGTAGATTTAATTTTCTTTGTAGTAGCTAGTACCAGGCTATGTTTTGGATTTGTGCTAGAAACAGTGTTGATAATTTAGGGATGTTGCCGTTACTGCTGAGCAACGTTTATACAGTCAAGGACTTTTCTCCCTCTCCTCCCACCCCAACAACAAGGGGGCCAAGGATGCACAAGGAGTTGGGAGGGGACAGTCAGGCCAGCTGATCCCAACTGACCACAGGGATATTCCATAACATATGATGTCATGCTTAGCATATAACATTGGGAAAGAAGAAAGAGAGGCACATTCAGAGTCGCAGCATTTGTCTTCTCAAGTAACCCTCATATGTGATGGAGCCCTGCTTTCCTGGGGATGGCTGAACACCTGCCTGCCCATGGGAGGTGGTCAATGAATTCTCTGTTTTGTGTGGCTTTTATCTATTAAACTGATGGTATCTCAACTCATGAGTGTTCTCACTTTCATTCTTCCAGTTCTCTTCCTCATCCCACTGAGGGGAATGAACAAGTAGCTGTGTGGGGCTGAGCTGCCAGCTGGGATTAAACCATGGCAACCATATATGTTAAATTATGGTGACAGCATACAGGAGCACCAGCAAAGTCCAAAGGTGCTGATGAAAGTCAATTTATGAACTTAAGGAGTTTGCAATCTAAGCAATTTAAACCAACACTTGCTTCTATATTATCTACAGATAATCTTAAGAGTGTGAGTATCCAGAGCCCAAATGTGTACTCACACAGAACTACTGGTTGATTTGTTACAGGATAAATGTCACTGTGTTCGTAGACCTAAATTGTACCACCCTACCTGGTAGTTGCATTTCTCTACTGATGAGTATGTTGTTCATTATTATTGATATAGTTCTGTTGTTACCTCTGCTGCTATCTCATTATCTAGGGTTTCTTCACAGAAAGAGAGAGAGAGAGAGAGAGAGAGAGAGAGAGAGAACGAGCATACAGCTCCTCTCTCTACCCATAGATACAATATACACTCAGATACAACTGGTTTTTTTCAGGGTACAAACTTGGAGAGAAAATAGAATGTATTGTCCTGTAGTTCTTTCAGGGCTATTATTGTCCTCAGTGCACCCCAGAATACCCTTTAACAAAAGCCTTGATAAAACTGATGATTACATTTTCAAGGACAGAAGCCTCAACTGCAGATGGAGTTAAACTGCTACATTATTCCTGCAAAATGTAGGTACTCACAGTGTACATGAGCAATCTGTGAGCAGTGTCAACACAACCATTAAATTATGGGCTAATTTTGAGATTTACAATCTAATGATCTAATTTCTGACTGTAAATTGCACAGGCATGGCTCTCATAGCAGAACTGAAACCAGACAGATCATTTTGGTAAAAAGTGTGATGAACCATGATTACAAGGATATGATTAAAAGGCTTTAAAGGAGCATGATATCCACAGAAATGCCTGGGAATAACTTTTCAAAATACTTCAACAACTCTAGGCAGCCACTTGATTAGAAAGCTGAAAGCAGCCTAACAGGTTTATGGAAAATGTTCAGCATTTTTAATATTTCTGATAAAAAAACCCCACAAAATAAAGGCATAAACCAGACCAACTGTGGTGAAAGAACTTGTATGTTAAAATTACATTTCTCTTGTACTGAGATACAACACCTACCAGAGTCAAGTGACCAGGGTCCCTATAATCCTCTGCCTACTCTAAACAATGCTACTGCTGATTCCTCCTGTATACTTTGAGTCTAAGCAAGGGGAAAAACAGAAAGAAAGACCAAACAAAGGTAATTTCAGACTGTGTACACAATAGTCACATTGTGCCTATGCTTTCACACCTGACGGTGTCCCAAGAGTTGATGAAAGTGGCATGCCAGTAGCTGATGTGATAATTATTTCCAGTGCTCTGTCCTTCACATGATTCCCAAAATAACCAAACCCCTTTGGTCAGCTCTCTGTTACCAACAATTTACTTCTGCTAAGCTTTTATTGACAAAGCATTCATGAGAGAGATCTCTGGTGGCATTTGCTAAATTTCCTTTTTCCTAGCAGGCTTCTCTGCCCAGTTCTCATCCTGTGCATGTAATCAAATCTGCACAAATGCAGTGCACAAGTGTTTAGAGTTTTACTAATGCAACACTGTCACACCTCACCATATCCCAGCTGGGCTTAGCTGGTGAAGAAACACCAGTACAAAGTTTACCCACATAAACAGAATACTGGCTCAAAGGGAGTCAAATGCAGAATCTATTAAATTATTTATATTAAGTATGAGGCTACAGTCTTGAACACAAACTGGCACCATGGTTTAACAGCTTTAGGAGACTCCACTGCTGTAACTATGCTCTTTAATCTACCTCAGCTGAAAGGAGACAGCAAAGAAGGTGAGAACAGCCAGGATAAACTTGCTGCTGAGGTATCATATTTACCAATTAAATACATCTTGCTAAGAAAAAAAGTCATAATCTCTTTCACTCACCAGACACTTGCATTACCAAGTCTGAGCAAGAAAACAATGGTTACAGAAAGTTGTTTTTTTTTCTTTATTTTTTAATTTCTCTGCCCCCCCCCCCCCCCACCCAAAAGGCTTTATTTCTTGCAAAATATCCAGGAACAATAGCAATAGGAACTAGCTTTATTTATGCTCATTGCTGTAGTATGCTGTGGGTGCCAGATGTGCAAGTTTCCCTACACAAGCCTAAGAATGTGACTGAATTTTAGTTAAATGCAATCACTTCTGAGAAAAGGGACACTTCAATTTTATGGACAACTACCTCCTCATTTAACCCTAGTTTTCACTGCTCAGACTGCTGGGTACTGATGGATGTGTCTATTTCTCTACTAGGATATAAACTTCCTATGTTCATTCACAACCTGACAGCTGCCTGCTGATATGAATGACTTCTTACCACCACTGATCTCGGTTTTACTTGAATTCAGTTTTAAAAAAGCTTCTGTACTTGGTGTCGTTGTCCTTGAGGAAAAGAAATGGTACACACAGACCTCATGAACCTTTAAAAAGTACCAAACCCAAGCTGTCACTCTAAAACCAGCTTTCAGCTACTCCTTTTTACTTACAACTGTATGTAACCTATAAAAATCACATCTAACATTTGGCTAGGTAATTAAATACATTTTCTTCTCCATTGTAGTGCAGATACTTCCTCAATATCTAGTTATGATAACTAATATACACTGCAATAAAAACTGAGCTTGCCTAGGCAACCAAAATCTATCGACTTTTACCATAGGCAATCAGTGGTTCAGTTCATGCATTTCTTTCTTGCAACATTCTCTAACCAAAGGACAGGTTGTAAAGAAGACTGTATATCAATGTGTAGTGGAAAATTAGCACCAAGTGTCTTCTGAGGTCAGTGTCCACAGTAAAGAGCACAGACATGTTTAGAAACTATTCTCATATCTTTTTCTTTTATTATCTAAAGAGCACTCAGGTTTTTCTCATGGCAATTCACATCACAATAGCTCAAACAAAACAACAAAGGCAAACTCTTACTTTTAATAAGAAGAAAATGACTTTTTTTAAAGGACCTGAGTAGCTCTGCCCCATTAAAATACATTGTGGTTGCACATCTCAGTGAAGTTTACAGAGAGTCAACACAATCCCAATCCAGAACTGCTACTTTGTTAACTTCCCCATAATACTTAACTAATTCAGGTCACTGAAAAAAACACATAAAAGCAATGAAACACAGTAAGGAAACTCTTAGCTGAAATAATACTTAGCACTTCTGTAGAAAGATGCACCCAAGGATCTACAAGTAGTTATGAAACTAATTAATTAATTAAACTTGTCAACACCCCTGTGAAGCAAGCAAACACATTTATCTCTTTTACAAGGAAGAAAACAGAGCCATGGAGAGGTGGAGTGACTTGCCCAAGGCTACCCAGCTAGAGTCTTTCAGAGTAATAAACAGCATCTGAATTACTGACTCCCACTGCTGCCCTTCAGCTGAATTGTTCCTTTTTTGAAATACTACAATGAGTTATAATAATAGTTGGCATGATAAACATAATGTGGCAATATTTAGGCTGAGATGTTCTTTGTCTTTGTTTAGACTATATTAAAATTTTAGCGTTATTTAAATTGAAGTTGATCTTCGTAGTGTGACTGAAAAATCTCCAAGTTGAGCAATATTTCTTGCATTTCATTCACAGCTGTGTCTACTTTTTATGTTGCCATTCGTTATGGCTAAAAACCAAGCCACTAGAAAATGTAGGAAAATGTCATAGTTTTATATTGCTTCAAGAGAGAACAACAGAAGAACAGAGAGGGTGGTTACTTTCATTCATACCAAGTTGAATTTTAAGAGTTGGCATGAGACACACCAAGTGATGATGCATTGCTTTCATGCAGTACTAGCTACAGGAATTGCAACTCGCTGCCTGGGGCTGAGAAGACTGAGCTCCCCGAGTTGAGAGCTCTGGTCCCAGGTCACTAAGAACTTTTCAAATTAAAAAAAAAAAAAAAGAAGTGGCAGGAAGTTGCATCGGGCAAGTCGCTCTGTTCCTGTCCCTCAGCGTGCCTAGGTGCAAGACAAGGATGCTACCTCTTACCTTTCACACACGCATGTTTGGGAGGCTGAACTCAGCAGCAAAAGGCTTGGAGGCTGTCGCGGTGCTGCGGAGAAGCAGAGTTGTTACCCACGGCGCCCACAGGTGAAGCTCCGCACAGAAAGCGCCACGTCCCCCCGCACGCATCCACCTCCGTCGGACACGCGGGGCCCGTCCTGCGGGTGTCCCAGCGGGGCAGAGCCGGGAAAAGCTGTGCCTGCCGGGGGCTGCTCCCCGCGGGACGTCCCGGCCCCCGCCCGCGCCCGCCCCGCTGCCGCTGCCCGGCCCCGCCGGCACCTGGAGCCGCTCCCCGGGGCCGCACGGCCTGGGGACCGTGTGCCGGCGGCAGCGCTGGGACCGACCGCCCCTTCCCAAACCCGCCGGCCACCGGCGCCCCCGCCCCGCTCCCGCCCCGCCGCCAGGCTCCCCGGGAGCCGCGGCGGAGCGCAGGGGCGGGATGGAGGCGCGGGAGCGCTGCCCGCTCCGCACGGGCACTCACCGCCGGCGGCCCCTGCGCGGCGCCGGCCGCTCCTCCCCTGCCAGAATGTTTCTCCTCCGCAGCCCCGGGCGACGGAGCGGGGAGGGAGGTGAGGGGTACGTTTTTCAACGCAGGAAGAAAGTGACTCCCCCCTCCCGCCCCACCTCCCGCTTCCCCGCCCTCCTTCCGTACCTCTCCCCCTCCTCCTCCTCCTCTCCTCCCCCCGCGGCTCCGCCAGCCCCTCACGCCATAGCGGCCCGGCGCGGTGGAACCCGCCCCGCAGCTCCCCCGGCCCGGCCCGGCCCGGCCACTTCTCTCGCTCCGTGTGTGCCCTTGTGTTTATCCCTGGCGCGCACACGGCTTTTCCTCCCCCGCCCGTTCCTCCGCGGCTCGAACTTCACGGAAATGCCCTAATTCTCCCTTTTAGCGGGAGGACTCGTTTCTCCGCTGGGAATGTTTTGGTTCCAATCCCGGCGTGTTGGCACAGGATTCCCTGGAGCTGGAGAGTACGGCAGCAGTACCAGGGACCGGGCAGGGTGGCTGTGGAGGTGACAGCATCCCGGCTGTCCCATTCATATTCACTCTCCATCCTAGTGCTGTCACCATACTGCGTGACAGGAATAGGACCTCCCACCCAAAAGTCCCCTCAAGCCGGCAAAGAAACAAAAAGCCGATTTGTCAATCTGCTGTTTTAAGTATGGTGTGGCTACTTACATAAATGTTTCCCATGTAAAAGAGGAAAAAATAAAAGTGAAACGCCGTGACTGTTCAAGTCAGTCATCCCAACATTTTTCGCAGCCAGACAATTGCAGCTATTTCAGAAAGTAACATAAAAGAGGATAAAATAAATGATCCTTTGGAACATTCTCTTTTCTTTCTCAGTCTCTATAGCCTATACAAAGTTTGAAGTGAAGAATTCCAAGTGTTTGTTGGGTTTTAAAAGCTGAGCATGTTTTATCGACTATGTAATGAAAATAAAAATATTTACATGGGATAGATCAGGATGGTCTCCAACTACCTGAAGTTTACATCTCACAAAGCATATTCCTCGTTTTAGTAGTACGTTTACTGATATTACTGAGTCAGTCAGCAGGCTCAAAAGTGCTCAGTTCCCTGTTTTAAAATGCAAACTCTGTTTTTTTCTGAGGATGGTTTTGAACAGGTTCATTGTGGTTTAAAGTGTGTTTTCCTGCTGTTCTATCAGGACTAATAAACTTGTGGAAGCTAGACAAAACTAGAAACTATAAATTTCCCTTCACCCTTTCATTACTGTTGTATTTCTCAGCAACATCTAGTGGCAATCTCAGCCCTAAAGACTAGGTATCCACATGCTGCTGCTGCAAACTCCAAGAGCAATGCCAGAACCTGGAATGAAGCCTTGCTTTTTTACCAGTAATGACATGCCTAGAAGCACTAAGTGCTTCAGTTTCAGTCATGCAAACACTAGATTAATCATTAGAACATATCTTTCTGGACACCTATTTGAAGGGTATTAGGCTCTACAGCATTGATACTAGAGTTGTAAAATATTGCTGTTGTGATACAAATGAACATGTGAAGAGCTGCAGACCTCACAGTCAGACCAGATGTGGCAGATAGACTGATTCTACTGGAATTTCTAAAATTACAACGGTGCCTAAAGTGATCATGAGGAAGGTGTTTAAGTACTTGTCATATGTCTGCATCATTAGGAATGTAAATATATTAAGTACCTGACTCTAAGTTAAATTCTGAAATTTAACCTTAAAATTCTGAAAAGCATAATGTCTGAATGGCTTTTGAAATCCTGCTCTTGGTCTGTGCATGGATCTCTGTATTGTAGAAAAACTGTCCTGTTCTGCCCTGTCATGACGAATACCCAGGCAAAGCACACCATGGCTCCCTTATAGCATGGGCTCTTGGCTTTCTGCCTCATAAGGGATGAGATTGGATGTGCTGCTTGGATTTTGCTCTGGTGCGCAGTTAGGATGTGCTGGAGATACCAACAGGGTGGAGAGCCACAAATCCTGTCTGCCTTGTGTCCTCTTGTGCAAAATGGGGCTCATTTTACTTCCTGGTAACTCAGAGTGCTTGTCAGGATAAATAAATAAATTAAAATTCATAGGATGATTCAGCGATATCTAAGAGAGGCAAGATCTCTTAGACTAGGTTAATTTCAGCATTGCCACTAGCTATTTTGAAATGAAAATGGCCCCAGCTTTAGCAAGCATCATGTCCAGTGAAAGACTGAAAAAATTAGCCTCAGGAATAGAAGTTGGAGCAAGATTGCCTTCAGCTATGTAAAAGCTGCTAAAAAGAAGATAACAATCTCTTATCCTCATCCTCTGAAAACACCATGTAAATTGCAGGAAGAGAAATTTAGGCTAGCTAGGATAAAAAAAAGTAGTGGTAGGGTAAGTAAAGAAGGAGTGAGCAGCACCTCTCTCCTTGGAGGCTTTTAAAGTGCAAGTTGGACATATATTTGACAAGAATGGTTTAGATCTAGAAAGTCTGATGAATATTGCCTTAGAGCAAGGGGTGGACCAGATGACCTGTCAAGGTCCTGTTTTGTGTGATTATGTTTAAAATGCTCCTTGCACAGGCAAGGTTATGGATCATCTTTGGTCTCCTTCTGCCCTTCACTTCTTTAGCCACAGGTATAACTCCTCTTGCTGAGGTTGAGTTTCTCTCAGTGGTTTGCTAGCCTTGCTGCATGCCAGTGAATTCAGTGCTGACAACAAGAAAAAAACAATTAAACAATGAAACAATGTCAATTTGGAGCAGCAGTGTTGGGTGGGATCCATCTAACCTCTGAACATGTCATGCAGTTTTGTTCTATACTTGACGGGTAACTACCTCTGATCTAGTTATGTTAGACTCTTGTTTATAACACTGCAGAGAAAAGTAAATTCTTTTACAGCAGACCTGTTTTAGATGTCTTCATTAGGATGTGATGAATCATTTCCCCAGGCTATCTATTCTTGCCACTGACCATAAAGTTGTTTTAAATGACTGACTCAGTAACATACCATCATATATTTTCCATTCCCCTGGTGCTTCTGTCCCTGAAATCTCTCATTCCCTCTCTCCTTTCAGGTATCAAGTTCCTAGTTTATTTGTTCCTTTCTTTTTTTTAAATTTTTAATTTTAAATTTAATTTAATTTTATTGGAAAAGTCCCACTGAGGTAAATAGTTTTTGTAGCTGTCATTTCCTTAAATTGCATCATGTGACACTGAAACATACAGCAACCTGACCTTTTGGGTGGCATTGCTCCAGAATGGATTTAGGAAATGAGCTAAATTTACCTGTTGGAGCTAAGAGCATTGACTTGGTCAGTTGTGCAGAGTATGTTTCATGGAAATTGTTTGAAAACTTCAGGTCAGACACTGTTCTACTCCTACGTCACATGCTCAGTATTTTTCCTTGGTCTTTATGGCAAGCCACATTATATGCAATGGCTGGTGTCTGTGTGACTGAGCCAAGCATATGTGGGAAATGCTGCTCTTTTCCAACAATGGCAAGTTTTTTAGGTCACGTTCATAGAAATCACTGTACACCTAAGTACAGTGCATGTCTTGAAAATGTCTGTGGCACCAGAGACACCGTGAGCAGCCACCTCTTGGTAGCATCTATCCTTTCTTCTTTGAGAAGGAAAAACTTCCAAGAAAGCCTGGTACTTATCTGGCTTGCAGGGAAGGGAAACACACGTTGTTTTCCTCCTGCACTGCCAAGCTGGATTACGAGGATGTGAAGAGGGAACAAACCCCAGTTGCCTCAGTATAACAGGGGAAGGAAGGCAGCAGGGCCACATGGAGCAAGTGAGGTAGGGCTCATTCTGGGGGAGACACCAAGTGTCTTTTGATGCTTCATACATTTAAAAGCCTTTGGTTCTCAATTATTAGAGTTTGTATGTTTGGAGGTCGTTTCTCTTTCTTCCTAACTGAAGATACTAGCCTAAAGAGGGAAGCTGTATATCATTCTACCTGTTCCACATATACAGCCTTGGCCATCCTTTTCTTCTTTTCTTTCTTCCTGCCCAGTCTATGCAACAGCATTTTTTTCTTCTTTGAATATTCCTCTGTGTGTGGGGTTTTTTTTTGGCTTTTTTGTTTGTTTGATTGATTTTGTTTGTTTTTTTATTTTATTTATTTTTTTTTAAGTACCTGCCTCTCACTAAAGACTCCTGTGCTCTCTATGTGATCTGTTTGGTCTCTAATTCCCAAGTAAGAAACACTTCTACATTTGTCATTAAGTGACAAAACAAATGAAATGAGAGAGAAACAAAAAATTCTCCAGATTCTTTCACTAATTCTTCAAAACAATTGATTTGGTTATGACCATAACCCTTGTGTTTTCTTTGCCTTTTGTGTCCAGCTGTGATGATTTCTGATCTTAGTGCTGTGAGCTGAAACCCTGTAGGACAAGAGCACTAGGCCAGTCTCTTCTTGTAGCTGAACTGCAGAACTGCAAATCTGGATACTTGCATCTGAGGTGCTCTGCCCAACTCTTTTCCTTGGACTTATTAGTGCCACATGAAGGCAGCTTTAATTTTCCAATCTTATTCCAGTTCCAGACACATATGGGAGAATGTTGGCTATCTCCTATTTTCCAACCAGGGTGTGGACCAGACAGTGTCCTACTGTTGTTCCTGCTACATCCTTAAGGTTTATGAGGCTGTTGCATGATTCATTCCATTTAATACTTGGGCATTGGGGCTTCTGGCTCAGTGCAGGCAATGGACAGAAACAGTCACAGCTCCAAAACTAGGATGAAAAGGAGTTGCCTGCAATCAGACCTAAAAATTAGAAAAAGTCTGATTCTTAGGGCTGATTTCCATCAAATTTCAGGAATTTGGAAATTTTGTCTAAGCTCATCAGGATACCTGTCTGGTTGGGGCACATTCAGTGTGGCACAAAGCAATTTCTCTCACAGGAAAATCCTTTGTCTGCTTCTGCATCTACAGACTGGAAATGCTTCTCTCTTTCCCACAGATGCAGCCTTTTACTCTTCTACTTCGTGGTAGCCAAAGTATCAGTAGGGTAGCTGGAAGGGGAAAACACTAGATGTTTCCTAAACAGCTCTTCTTTGTATGTAAATGGGACATCTTTCTCTGCTTTACATTTCCTTTCTTTCCCTCTTTCTTGCTCTCACCATGTGTTCAGCCTGATTTAGCCTGAGGCCAGCAGACAGAAAGTCAGATGAAAAAAAATTCCTGCAGATTTCTTAAGGAATGGGAAGCTGCAGCATCAGTAATCAGAGGTAAAACATTTGTGAGTGGAGATAGATTCATGGTCCTGAGATGTGTCAGGAAGACAGTAACCATAAAGCAGGTACATAGGCACTTAAAAGGGAAGTGCCAAGAAATACCTTGATCCAATAAAAAAATTACTTCCATCCTCTGTTCTGTGCCTTTTAACAGCAGAATCCATGTTACTGCTTTTACATTGCTGTAGACGTCAACAGGGTTTAGGTTTATCTTCTTCTAGCAGCTGTTCCTCTGCCTAACTGGCCTCATTCTTTAGCACACACCCCTTCTTTGCTGATGATCAAAACAGGTTGGAGAGGGGCAACCCTCCAGAAACATGTGGCTTTTTATTTATTTGAATTGGTTGTTACTTTATGTTTTCAAATGTGTGACCTTTCTCAACATGTATGATGAGAGTCAACTTCTCTCCTTCCAAACTTCTTTGATGCTATAAGCCAAGCACCATCCCCTGGGAGCACAAGCTGTTAATGCTCATACCAAGAGGAACCTTCCAAAGCCAGACTTCATCAGTGCTCCCTTAGAGCTGACTGCCACAACCTCCCTCTCTGGATGCCAGATATGTCACAATAATGTTTTCCATTTGTAGAATGCTGTTTTCAGTGAAAGGCATTTTTAAGGCTAGAATCCACCTATTTTATGGAGTCACTTGGTATGTGGGAAGCCAAGTAGACAAAAAAACAACTGCTGGAATTCATGAAAATCTTTACAAGTTGCTTATTTATCCCCACCCCAGTTGTAGAGTTTCATAGTCCCATGTCTCTCTCCTCTTCCTTAGAGACATGAACATGAAAAAGGTTTGTCTCAGAGACTGTATTTGAACTTGTTGCTGATTCTCCATTTCTCATTGTAATCTTCTCCCTCTGATTTACTCCATTCTATTTACTGCAGCCAAGACTCAAAGGTGAGGTATTAGATCAAATACAAAGCAAGGCATTAAAAATTAATTTCTGCTTAAGCATAATACTTACCTATACCTACCTATCACTAGAGTGTACTGTAGTGATCAATTCTTCACACTTGGCTCTAAAGCAATGGTGCTCAACAACTGGTGGCTCTTGTTGAAGTCATACCTTCTCCTTAAAGGCAGCTCCACCACTGCTCTTAGTTTTAGGGCCTTCATGAGGTTGTTGCACTAGTCTGCATCAATAATTGGTTATTTTGTCTGTTGTTCTGGGGCTTTTGGGGTGCTGCTGCTGAGTATTTCAGGGGACCCTGTAACCACCTCGTGATGGGTCACTCATACACACAATCCACATTTATTGAGTTCCTGGCAGTGTGCTCTGCACAGCAGGGGTTTTTAAATGTGCACACAAGTATCTATTATATACATACAAATACTTTTGCAGTTACGTTTAAGAATATCTATCTAACAATGGTCATATTAATGGTTATTAAGTCTATTTTCTTAAATTCATGTAACTGTCTTCAGGTTACGTTTTCCCCCCTCATTTTGTGTATGGATTAATATCAGTAATGTACCAGCTATCTCCAAATCCTGCACAATAACGGGAGGAAGATGAGATAAAAGAGGAAAATCCCACACAGTAGGATATATTTTGGTAATTATTATTTTCTGAGATATACGTGAACTCCTTTCCCTGATACCCTCTAGCCATCTATGGCCCTGTTGATCTATTATGGTCAGCTCATGCTGACCCTCAGTCTTTTTGTCCTTGAGCTCCATCTATACTCCATTTTCCATCACCTGTCCAATACTGATCTAGAGATTTCCCTGGTTACTGCCTAAGAGTGCTTAGTTATTTAATTGACCTAAAACTCCAGATCTCCTATGAAATGAAGATAATTCCCTCATGTCTGGGTTCCCATGTCATGGTATCCTACCCTTTAATTGCTGACTGTTCATGTCTATACATTTTCTGGGCAGCTTTGAGGGAAAAAACAGGGATAGAAGTTCACTGCTGCTGTCTCCAACACTGATGTCTCCAACATCGCTGCAGCTGCTTCAACAGCAGCCCTCCAGTAGGTATTTTTGAGGCCTCTGTCAGAACATGATAAAGAATTTTTTCTCTTAATTTCATAACATATTGTTTCTTTTCACAAAATTTACAGTAGCATCTTCTTTCTCTGGATTAATATAATTTACAGGCTGCTTAGCACCCGGGAGTGCACATTTGATTTCTCATTGAGGTCTGAGGTTACAGGGGATGATAGAGAAAGAAAACTGAAACTCTCAGGTATTATTTTGAGATAAGGCAAGAAAAGAATTGCTATGTTCACCTGTACTTTTATTCCTCAGAGATGGTGGAGGCTTTAGAAAGTAATCTTTTAATGTAAATTTATTAGGCACATGGAGTCCCAATTTTTTGAGTTCCTTTAGTACTGTAACAGAACAAGGTCTACTGAAAGTTAATGGACTTATTTCCTAAAATATACCCAGAAAATACCACTCTCATAAATTTTCAACAAGAACACCTATTTTTTTCCCTCCTGTATACAGGGTAAGATGGTTTATGATTTTCTTCACTTTTAAAAGGAATCTAAGTTCCCAGCCTTGTAAGAGGGAATCAAATGGAGTGTTTAAGTGCTTTTACTCAACATTTAGTAGCCAGTGGAAAGCAGAAATACCTTTCTGGCTAGAGAATCTGCTCCAGCTGGGCTGTTGGAGCTGCTGTGCACAGTGCTGCTCCATTTGTGCTGCTGCCATTTTGCATCTTGCAACCTCTAATTTTCAGAAGGGGCTGGAAGCCATCACATCATTTTGAAGTGGCTGCGATGGTTTCTCACCCCTGTGCAAGTACTTAAAAGTCGACATGGCCATGTGTGAGAGAGCCACGTGTGCGCTGCGGCAGCGGGAGTGGGAGGCATGAGGGATTTTTAGCACAGTTCTGATTAAATCAGTTTCGCTGCAGCGGGGCAGAAGTTAAATGTGCTGCTTCAGATGTTTGCCCTTCTGTGAACTGTGACATCTGGCCAGCTGTAAAACCTCTGTGGTCTTGCCATGGCTGCCAGAGATCGGCCGTGGGTACCCACTTCATCCTGGAAAGATTTGCCTTACACCTTTGTCCCATATTCAGCAAAATGATTGGTCATACTGGCCACAGCACTAGTCCTGTAGACAGAAATCCCCAGCTTGCCCTGTAAAGATGCTAGCAAGCTTTTAGGGCTGGAAATCTCTGAGTCTGTTTAACTTCCTGGATTCCATCTTATTTTGGCCATAATCCAGGCTCCGTTTTCCAGTTAAACATTTCTATTTATAATGCTTACTGAAAAACAGGATTTGTTTCTTGCACCAAAAACATTCAGAAGAAAACCTCTTTTAAAATTTTTTTTCTCTCCTGTGACTCACCAAGGGGGATTGATGTTCCACTTAACTTAGAATTGCAGAAAACAAAATTACAGGCAACTGGATTTATAATGGGATTGAACCTTTCCCCTGGGGGTTCTGGATCAGCTTTCTGGAAGGGCTGGTTTGTGGCCAATTGTTAACAATAGATGTCTGTGGCTACACCATTTTAGCCATTATACCATTACAGGGGGCACTTTCCACAGAGGTAAGGTTCCTGTAGCTTAGCCATGTGCTTTGCCTCCTAAATCTGATGCCATGAGTCAGCTGAAATGCTATTTGCCTCCAGGCATGTGTACAGAAAGAGGCATATTTTGTTTTAAAAGTCAGTCCCTTAAATGTACTGTAAAACTTGTCCTGCTCCTTCCATGCTGCCGAGGAGCAGCAGGCTGCCCCATGCCATGCTCCCTTCCCAGGGAAGTCAGAAGCAACATCTTCCCGTCAGATCCCTCCGGTGAAGCGTGTGAGACTACTGCCTTCTTGCACAGAGGTGACTTTATTTCTAAACCTGACCTTCTGAGAAACTGTGCTGTGAAACATCAAGTCTGTGTACAAAAGCCTCTTTTACACTTACTGTGGTTTTGTTCCCTGTGGTAGCAAAAGGGAAGCTCAGGTGTCGCCTTCCCGCTGGTGGCATCTCTGCTAATTAACATATTCTTACACTCTGCTGTTGTTTACCTTGGTATGGTTTAATGCATACTTGGCCTCAGAAGGAGAAACTTAAACTAGTTTTGGGAATGCTGGTTCCTGGTGCCTGTAATCAGACAAATTTTCCTGGGAATTCCCTTAAGAATCGCTACTGCACTACCACAGACGTGGGACTCAGGCGAGCTGGAGAGCCCCATCAGCCTGGGGAAGGAGCAGTCTCAGAAAATCCTGTGTCCAGCAGTGCCCTGTGTCTGCCATGGATAATCTGCCCATGTTTGTTTATTTAACTTCTCACTGGGGATGAAGAAACTTTCAGTTCCCAGGAAGAAGCCCTAGTCAGGAAGTCTGCACTGAGCTCTGCTGTGCATCAAAGGTGACTTCCCTATCAGTATTAAAGGTATTAATTTATTAAAGTATTTGGTTGTTTTATGTGTCTTATGCTGAGCAGGTCAAGTTTTGTTTTGTTCAAGACTGTAGCAAAACCTCTCCTTGCACTGCTTTGAGACAAGCTTATCTCCCCTTTTTCATTTTGCTACTTAGCTATAAAATAAATTCAGAGAACATTTGTTTTTTTTCCAGAAATAAGTTCTCTTTATTTTAAAATCTGGACACGTGCTTTATACCAAAACAGACACCAAAGGAGACTTGGTATTCATCTCTGGTTTGAAGCAAAACTATGGCTTTCAGGGCTGTCTAACCAGACACAGTGATTTTAATGAAACTTTACAACTTTATGTCTCCCTGCCGATGCTCAAGATATTTTTGCAGGCACTTCAGAAATCTTTTTTTCAGTGGCCTCTCACAAGAGAATCCAAGAAATTTCAGAGATTTCCAGGGGTTAAAACAAACAAAGAAGAGAGACAGAAATAAGGAAGCAGCAAAGATGGTGTCTTTACGGTGTCATATTAAACATGGCCAGCTCTCTACCAGTTTCCTGCTATGTGGATTTCTTCTCCCTGGTTCTTCATGCTATTTCCAACAGCTGTCCTCTTGCCACAGCACCAACTGCATCCTCATTCCTCCATTGACATTCTCTACTTTGTAATAAGACCTCTATAATTTTCACAGATTGTTGAACAGAAGAGTCTTTAGTAAGAGGAACTCTACTTTTTGGGTAACTACTTCAGTTATTTTTCCCAAGTTTTCCTGCAGCCACAGACTATGGTGGCACATGGAGTTGTGCTTACAGTATCTTTCTGTTATTCTGTTCTTTCTCTGCTACTGTGAGGTCCTTCTGGCAGCAAATGCAAATGGCTGGTGACAGCCTGTGCCAAAGATGGGCATAGGTATTTCTTCTGGTGGGTTTTGTGTTCAGGCTGTCCTGAGAATCTGCCCCCTTCCCATTTAAAAAAATACTGCTTCTCCACTGAGACACCAGGACCCAAGGACTTAGAAGATTTTCAGTCTGATTTTCCATAACAATTCATTAGTTTTCTTTAGAAAATCAAGAAAAAAATCCCCAACCTAAAAAAATCAGTTCCAAATTTGTAACAAAAGAAGTGTGAGGGTACACAATATGGGTTTGCAGCACAAATTAGTTAGAAATTATTTGCAGAAGATTACTTGATTCAGGCTAGAATTTCAATGATGCTGTAATCAGGAATCTGGGATTTTAATCTGGTTATCTCTCTCCTTAATACAAATCATAGCACTGTAGTGACCCAGATTTGCTGCTGAAGACATTGATGTGAATTAAAAAATTTCCAAATTCAACTATTACTAACTGTTACCATCTTAAGTATTTTCAGTCTATAGTTTATGAGGAGGAGAATGGCACTTTCATTTTCATTCCTCATCCACTTTGAAGTTTTTCTTAATTTTGTCCCCATTTATTTTATGTTTCCCTTTCAATAAACCAATGCTTAATGCTAATTTGGAAATGTTGTTTATTACTTGCAAGTATACTGGTCCACAAGAATGTAAAAATAACATTCTATGTAAAGGCAGGAAAAAGATATGCAGACTGAGGCTGGTATCTCTAAAATGAGGTGTTTGTGTCTGATTCTGACACAAAATATTTTAACTGGTGAAGCCACAAAGATAGAGTAAGCTGTGGTGACACAAGTTAAGTGTTAATATAACCTAAATCCATTATAGTAATCATCTAGGCCTAGCAAAAGGAGTTCTTTTCCTTGGAAACAAGAAAATTAAGTTTCTGTTTATTGTTCTTTAAAGTTTGAGGGGAATTTAGCCAAAATTATGCCATCCTAGTGTGACAAAACTGCTGACTAAACAAATATTTGACATGTTTTTGCATCTGCTCACCTGTGTTAGTTACTGGGGGCTCCCTGTCCTAACTGCTGGAGAACAGGTCTTTGGAACTAAATCCACAGAAAACAGGAGCCCTGCTGCTTAAATAAGCAGGTAAAAAAGCACGTATTTTGAGTTCATGCCTTCAGTCCTGGCTGAGGCTGTACTTTGCAAAGATGGCTGGTTGCCATATCTTTCCTACTCTTGGGAGGTTTTCCCAGGGAGGTGAAGAATGTGGGTTTGAATCCACTCCAGAGAAGGGAACTGTATGCAGGTTTCCCTCCTTCTGCAGAAGAGCTCTGATGATTGAGGTACTGAAGACTAAAGGAGGAAAAGACATGTAGGGAACCTTATGCCTGAAGAATGGTCTGGCATTTTCAGGAATACAGAGTATGATAAAGGCTTTAAGAATTACCAGTCTGCACTTAGTTGCCTAAATGTCATTCAAATCCCTCTTTGAGTATGATGATCTTTCTCTTTAGGACTCAGTCTTTCTCCATCTCCAAGAACAGTTAAAGTGGGAGAATAAATTCCTCAGAGCCTGCAAAACATGGGTCTATGGTGATAACCTGGGCTGTCCAAGGTAACTGTTAAATGAGATATGGCTGAGGGTCTGGTTTGTGTCTTTCCTGAGGCTTATGGTAGCAACGGCATCACCTTACATAGGAATAGCAGCTAAAATGTCCTCAAAAATGTAGAATGTAACTTGGGATGAGCTATTACTATTACATTTCTCCTGAAGGCTGTGGGCAGGGCATGGAAAAAGCCAACTGCACTTCGTGAAAGGTAATGGTGGTCAGAAGACAGAGAGAAGGATGCATTGCTCACCTGTTCTGGCTGGACTAGAGAAACAAGTGAAACACAAGTCTACACAGGAGTCTGCTTTAATCCATCACTATTTTATGAAGCATCACACAGCATTTTCACCAATTAGCATTTGATAGCAGTTTAAGTAAGGGCCACAGGGTTATTTAAGGAAAAAGCCAACAACCTATTTCATCGTCATTGAGTCCTCATTTGGCAGCAGTGCTCTTGGAGGGCTTGGGTAGTACCCAGCAGTTGCTGAACTATTTGAGGAAAATCGTGTAAATCTGTAATCCAGCGGTAAATCTGCAAGACAGAAACATACCACATCTGATTAGCAACACAGTCTGCATTACATAAAAAAATAAGCCTGTGGTGAATAGCAGTACTTCTTAAAACCTTGAGCTGTTTGCTCACCAGCATCAGAGTTCAATCAGATTGCATGATTACGCATTTATTTGACATCTTCAGCTGTTCAAGGGATTGACTTTCAGAGTTTATTCAACTGCAGTAAAGGATATTCAGTTCCTTGATTGCTGAAATAATGCTAGTCAGAGAAATTGTTGAACTAATGCTTAAATGCTAATAAAAAATCTTCATTGAGCCTAGATGCAGTTTTTCTTCCAGTGCACCTTTGAGTTCTTCAATTTGTTACCCTTTTCTTTTACCTCAGCAATCTACTCATAAGAGGGCTATGTTTAAAACAAAGAATCAGTTCCTTTTTTGGTTTTCATGGCTGTTGAAGCAAGATTCCCCAAAGGCACATGCTCTTAGACCTTCTTGCAGTCCAGTGTTAACAACATCATTTTGTATCAAGCATTCTTAGAAATCTGCACTTGTAACTTGATGTACTCATCACTTCCAGTCTGTAAAGAACACTGAATGCATTAAAATAGCTCTGAACAGTCAAAGCTTTCTTTTCTGTAACTTTTTAAAAAGTCTTTGCTGCCAACAGTGACCCACCCACCCTCACAGCCAGAAAACTGATACTTCCCGTGCTCACCTCGTACTCAAAGTTCAAGAAACCAAATTAAAAAACCATATAAATAAAACTTAAGCTCAAGAAACAATTCCCTTTCCAATAAATGAAAAGACAAACAAACCAACCTCCCTCCAAACAGGGTTACCTCCTTTCCAGGTTGTCTGTTTAGAACCTAAGTAAAGCATAAAAGCTATTACTCATAATAATCTATACTTATCTGTACAATAAGTTATTAATTGCAAATTTTATTTTTAATTTGGACTAAATTTGAGGATGAGAAATCCTGTCACTACATGCTGCATTTTTTTTTTTTTCCCATTCAGCAGCTTTTATGAAACAGAAACCCACAATTTTAATAGTTTCGGCACAAACAACAGGAAGTCCAGTTCTGTCTCACAAGCGATTCGCAGGCAGACACCAGGACAGCATCCAGCTTTAAACCCGTATTAAACATAATACAGCAAGCAAATGAGTACTTAGATCAAGCTGAAAAAGCAGATAGAGGCTGGAATAAAGTAGGAATGGGAAGAAAGTTAATTGTAAGAGAATTATTTAGGTGGGTGATTTTAGCTTGTCAAAGAAGTTAATTTTCTCATTTTGTCTGAGTCAGGGAAATCTCTGGAGCTTGTTGTGAGCACGGCAGAACAGGCAGATGTTTTCCTAGTATGCAGAAGGCCCAATGGATTTACTGGCTGCTGAGTCTATTTATGACGCTCAGTTTAACACAAAGGTTTCAAAAATTACAAAATAAATTGAAAAAGAAAACAAATAGTTCCAAATATCTTTACAAGCTATAAAAATTAAATGTGATACAGTTACTTTCACAAAAAAGCTTTTACTAGCTTAATAGTCTAGCAGTCTGGAATCTCCCAAGAGCAGTTTAATCAAAGAGCACCACAAATGGGGCAGACTTGCCACAGAGTTGCTTATTGCTGAGGGAAAGAACCAGCTGGATCAAAATGGTAATTTCATTGATATTTCCTGATAAACTAGCTTTACATAATCAGCTTAGACACCCAAACCATTCTATATACAATGCAAAAGGCTCCAAAAAAGAATAATCACATTTTTATTTATTCACACCCCAGTCTATCAATTTAAATATTGCTTTAGTCTCAGCAAGCTGACTTTGGGCAATGACTAAAAAATATCCATATCCATTTTGCAAAAGCATGAAAGAAAAAAAAGAGACAGTATTTGATAATAAAGCAATCTTGGGAAAAAAAATAGTTGCTTATTTCCAAGTTGTTGCTTTCCTAGTGTTTTTTTCCCAGTAAATTCTTCAGGGTTTGCTACTGTGCATGCTCACAGCTGCTCCTGTGGTGGTAGACCTTTGCATCTTGGCACCCACTTCTCATCTAACCCTGATGGAGAGTCGTAAATTAGGCAGGGGGCAGATATGTAGTCCTCTCAAAGTTACAATTTGACAGCAAAGCTGTAACGAGTCCTAAACTGTGCTGATAATGAATCCAGCACAAAACTCAGCCAATATTGCCACTATCCTAAAAAACCCTGAACAGACTTGAACTAAACAGCCTGAGACTGGAAGAATGAACTAATTGACTCTACCCAACTGCTTGATAATCACAGTCCCAGAATTTTTCTATCATTCTTAGGTAACTCTACCCAGACTAATTTTATTTTTTTTTTTACCCAAGACAAGCAAGATATTCACTTTAAGAGCCAAAGACTCCTAGAAATCGGACATGGAGGGCCCCAAGTGGTCCAAGAGGAGTATAGAGGGTCCTAGATCCACAGAAATGCCAGTTACTACATGTATTGTCCCGAATTCCTGTCCTGTTCTTTTCTGTGTTCCCACACCAACCTGAGTGCAAGTGAGTGATGAAAACTGGTTTCCTTTAGGGCGACCATTCAGTGTTATTAGCATTTCCCATGAGGCTTGGGCAACCCTCACAGGTTATATGCCTCAGCCTGAGCTCAGAAGAGCTCTTGCCCTGCCCTATCTCCCTTACAGGACCTCCAGCAGCCCTGGTGTGAACAAAATAATGATGATATTTGAACAGTAACTACTGTCAGTTACTGTGTTCCAGTTATCCAGATCCAGGTATTAAGTGACATTAATTACAACATTGTGTTCTGATGCTTATGTATACCCATATCCATGCATGTACTTAGGAGTTATGGATGGATTTATATCATAGTTACAAAGCTGACAACATCTCACTGTCTCATGTGCTGTGCTCTTAGTTTTGCAAGCTAAATGAATGCCACAAGCTTTTATCAGAGGAAGACTTGGAGTTCCACCCACAAGCAAGAAAAGAGAAACCACAAGAAGAAGGGAAAATGTAATATTCTCAATGAGTGATCAGGAAAGTATTTGAGTAACTGAAGGGAAGACAATTTTAATTTAATCCAGACACAGGCCTGCTTGATAAACTTAGTAGTCTAATTTTTTAACATTTCCTTGAACAAACCAATACATTAAACAAATAAAACCTTAACTAAGCACTTTAGCTGGATGGCATTGTTTTTCTATTAAAAGCACAGTCCACGACTGAAACAGATTTCTCCCAAAATACACAGGAGAAATGTCAGGAATCATTTTCCAGTATTGACCAACAAAAGCAAAGCCAACATTTTTTCATCATGACACCACAGCAGCATCTCCTCATGACGAGTGAGAAGCTCTACAGAAAGCAGAACTCCCTCTCCCACCCCGAGGTCTGCTCCTTGCCAGTGAGCAGGGCTGGCGCCAGATGCTGCAGAAGCCTCCTAGTAAACAGCAGGGTTATGTTCTTAAGTGAATCCAACTATATCCTCCTGATTATCACCAAGGAAAAGGCACAAGGAAGAGAACTACAACCTTGTTAGTGATACCCAAGTTTGAAAAAATCTTTAAACTGCTTAATTGTGGCAAATTTCAGAAAACACAAGCAGAGCCCTATCTTACATCTCATCCAGGTGAGGCAATTATAGGGGCAGAGGGCAAACCATCAGCTAGTATAAATTCTTTTGCTTTTACAGGATTTTCCATAATTAATGCTGGCTTAGAAGCTTTATAATAAATCTTTCTTTGTATTTCAAAGTCGCTGTTGAAAGAAAATATTGATTTCTTAATGATAACAACTCCTAATAATTATTTCTGAGCAGTGGAGTACGCACAATTGCTGCAGGGAACTCACCAGTTTGGCTGTGCCTTCGAGTGACCTGACTTGCCAGTCTGTTGGTAACCTGTAATAGGTGTTGCTTTTTCTTAAATACTAAATGTTTTTATCTCCTGACCCATCTCTATTTTGTAACAGTCAAAGCAGCACTTGCACTAGAAGCTCAGGATGTGAGAGAGCGTACTAGAGGCAGAAAGAAAAAAACCCAAGGTCACAAGTAGATTTATCTGATAGTAGTTATTTTTAGAAAAACTTCTAAGGCTGATTTTCCTGAACAGGAGGTCAGATGTTTGTTGTACTAAAGCAAAGCTCCCAAAAGAGTGAAGTCAGCACGAGGAAAGCATTCCTTCTGTCAGTTACATGAAAGTCATTGCTGCTGTCTGCATACTCCATAACTCAAAAGTTGGAGAGGAGGAGAGTATCTGTGCGGTGTTGTCTGGGAAAGGGGGACTCCTCAGTATCGGTATGCTCCACAGGAGAAAGCTTCTGGGTTTGGATATAGTTGGTGACATGAGCCAGTGCAGTTTACCCCTAGGCAGGTAGGAATAAAGACTAAAATCAGTCTCAGTAAAAGTGCAGGTTTCCTGCATTAATTGCACTTACAAAAGAGCTTTTGCCAACACAGGTGTATTGGTTGGAGATCATGCCTGTGGCACTGCCAGCAGACATTTGTGGCCTGAGCTTGGCCTGAGCAAGAGCTTCAGTGCCACTGAGGTTTGCCACTGGTTACTCTTCTGTGGTATCTAAAACAGAAGACAGTGCCACTGGAAAAAGCCCAAGTGGCAAACTGCAGGGATATGTGCAGCAGCAGCTCCACTACCAGGGTTTTGCAGATGGATGAGTGCCTGGGGAAATGGAATGACTGTCCCATCGTGGCTGCTGCGATTGCTCGTGGCGTGCAGTTTTACTGCAATTATCTTGGGAATAACAAGTCACATTACCTTGGGTCTACCCTATGGCCAAGAGACCACTGACCCCTTCCTGAACAAAACAGCTGTGCACAAGGCATGCACTAACTCGCAGCTGAGCCTGGTAAGAGCCTGCAGTGAAGGAAAGCCTTAGAAATTCCTTTGCTGTTTTGGGTTTTTATGAGAAAACTCATTACTTCTACGTGAGGGAAATTTCTCTCATTTTTGTTTTAGTTTAACAGTGGTTTTTGAAGATCTTGTAAGAAAATAGGTCTGTGTGGTTCTTTGCTTGATCTGGAACTGATCAAAAGAAAATAGTGGACTATATTTTTAAATTTCTAGATGAAGACTTAATCTAAAAAAAATCTTGAGATAATGCCAAGATACTACTAGGAGGTGTTAGTCTTTCAGGGTTCTGTTAATTAATTTCTGTGTGAATGACTCATTCTGGATCTCAGGGCAGGAGGAAGGGCTTCTGAAAGAGGCTGAAGAAGTTAGTCTAGAAACAAGCAATTGTTTGAGCTGACAGGCATTTCTGATTGATAGCAAAAGGAGTTGCATTTTGAGACTGCAAAGGAGCTATATTAAGACAAATGCAGAGATGATACACCCCTTTACTTTCATTTTGAGGTAAACTCACCAAGATCAACCTTCCTCTCCAAACTCATGAGATGGGTTAATCTCATCATGCTCCCCTCTCTTGTAAAACGAATGTTTTCTTCCCCTTTCCCTGATTTTTTCTCTGGATGGGTGACAAACATTGTTTACCTTAAAATAAAAATACACACACACACACACACATGAAGACAAGGCCTACATAGTTTTTTGTGCATGTGTGTCCATCTTAATCCAGAGGGAATATGTTAGGCACCAATCCAGCGTACATAAATGCTTCCAGCAATGTGTTTTGTACATGTGAGGTTGCAGGTTATGTAAAATTTCAACCTGGTCAGACAAGTATTTTCAATACTTGGTGATTTACCTATTTCCACTATTTTTCACACTCAAAAATTCTCAACACTGTATTACAACCAGGGTTTTTAAAGTGTCAATCTAAACCCACCCCATAAGCCTGCGATCCAGTCAAAACCCAATTATAGCTTTAATTACAGACTGCAAATGAAATTATGCTGCCTGAGTTGAAGGATAACTTTAAAGTAGAAATGACTGAGTGGTTCCCCCTTTTCTAATGAGTTGCTCATGAGTTCTCCCTTTAATCTTTTCGAGGTGGCTGTACTTTGACATCTCATAGAGCAGAATAACGATGGCAGGAACATTTCTGTCAGCTATTGGCTAGGAAGTAATCTTTTGGGTTCTGCATGATTTGACACGGTCTTCTGGGGCACAAGTCAATACACCTTTCTGTAGGAGTAAGGAAAGCCTGAACAAACTGTAATACAGTGAATACTGTCCTTTCTACACTGAAAATTATTATCAAGTAGTCAAATCCTGTGGTAAAGATGAGGTCCCAGACCATTTGGAAAGTAACTAGGTCCTGAAGACTTTTCATAAACTAGTCCTGATTTATTGAACAATAATTTGTTATGGTTAAAATGCTGTTTATGGTTGGTTTCAGCTGTATTTTTTAGCTGAAAAAATAAATGGATTATATCTGTTGGTTGTGTTAGACATGTTTTTCTATTTCTTCCTTAAAAAAAGAACATTGAAACTAGTTTCCTGGAACAGATGAATCAGATTTACATTATCTGATGCTTTTCAACTGACACATAGATCAAGATGCTGCTTATACATACAGAACACATATCTTCTCTCTAGTCAGTTATTTTTGTTATCTGTTTTTTTCCTTACATGAAACCTCAGGACCAGAAAACCTCGAAAATGTTGCTATTGTGTATTTAAACCAATTTTTCACCAGGCGTAAGAATACTTTTTTTGCATAAAAGGTTTAATTACAAAAATTACCTCTTTGGCCTTGTAGTAGCAACTATTGTTTGTAACAGCAAATTCCCAAAGCAGTTGAAATCCTCAAAGAATTTTGATAAACTTAGTCTTTAGATGTTATTGTATAGAATCAGTCTTACACTGAATGTGGCAAGTAAAAGCACCGTTGTGAGATAAGGCATTAAATATAAAAGGTTACTGATAACTAGCAATGCATAATATAGATAGTTCTATGTGTTTAAGGGAATTATGTATTATTGTATTATTTGAATAAGAGCACAGTTATCAGTCTGGTTACAGCAAGGACTGATTTAATTTTAAAAGGGGTTGGATTTGATTTTAAGTGATGTAATGTCAATGAAGAAACATAGAACTAATGTGCTAAAACATGAGGGGTTTTTTTGTTTCACTTCAGCAACAATTACAAATGATGCTGTTCAGGATATAGAAATCAGTATATGGCTACATGCTTACTGAAACTCATGTCTTCCATGATAACAGTTGATTCCTCCAGGGCATTCACCTTTAAAATACATGTGGAAGATGGTGTGTGAAGTTTGCAATTTATAGTTGATCTTTGCTGGGCAGACCTGTGTATCTGCGACCTGCACATTGCTGGTTCTGGAGCCCCAGCCACGGCTGCCTTGAGCTTTCCATTGTGCAGATAATTTGCAGCTCTAAGCAGAAACATGAACTTCTTTGTCATGGTTCACTGGCAATTTTATCATTATATTTATACAGCAAGCAGGCTGGCGACTCAAACTCCCGCAGAAAATGGCAGGGTACAGATCTGTAAGCATCTTTAAAGAGACAGCTTTGGTAAACTATAATGGAGATTTTTCTCTTGTTCTAGCTAATTGAAATAATAATCAGGCATGAAGAAAAACTTATGCAGCCATATGGGCAAACCTTGATACGACTTCATATTGCACGCAAGATTTAAAAAAATGCATTATCCTCATGCATGACACAAGCTTGGTTATCAAATCTCCAAAGTGTGAAAGGAACTCTGTCTCCATAAAACATTTACATTTGCACTAATTCTTCTCTGAAATGAAATTCTCTTGAGCTGCAACATCACTCAATCTCCTATTCTTGCTTGCAGTAGTTTTTAATCCTATGAAAAACTTCACTATTCAGAGGTTATGAGACAAGTTTAGAACATTAGGTTAAAAATAATGAAATTAGAAAAAAAGTTTTTTATGTTCTCCTTATTACGATTTAGAGCCCACTTTCTTAACCTTTTCTTTGCAATGAAGAAAAAAAAGAACAACTTACCAAAATTCCCCCCATAGCTCTAAAACTCCTCACGGAATTTTTTGAAGTGTGACTTTTATAAAAATACCAAACAGAGTGAGATTGAAAGGTGAAACATTAGCTTGAAATATGTGTACTGTATTTTGGGATCAAAGAACTTTTAATCAAAAAACCTGTCTGAAACAGTATTTTTGAAATTGTTGAAATTATTGTTGGAATACCTATATGATGCAGGAAATGCAATTATTAACATGGGGATCTGGAAATGTGATCACATGGTCACCCGGTAGTGGTCACTATCCTTGAAGGTAAAGTTCAGATTATTCAGGTAGGAAAGAGAATCCTCCTCTACTTGGCTCATACCTAACCTTCTGAAGGGGAGAAGGATGTACTAGAAACTGTGGTTTATGCAAAACTTCATTTTTCAGAGAGACCCCTCCACCTTTTAATTTCCATATGGGAGCTCTAAAGTAACATTCCCACGGTAATGGATCCCAGTTTGGAAAATCTATCTTATGATATCATTGTGCTTTAAAATGGTCAAAATCTGTAAGGGAGCTGTAAATGAGGAGAGACTCAATAGCAGAAAAGTGGAGAAACAGATGGATTTGCGAATGAGGCATGTAGAATAGGAGAATTAACCATGTAGTGTCAGTATAACCTTTATCTGATTTCCACTCCAAACTGAGGGAAGTACACAGAAAGTATTGCAGAAGGTCTTCTTTGGGCAATTTTAACAATAAATGAAATATACTTTTTCATGCACAAGGAAAATGCCACATTCTCTTCAGGGACTCTCAGGGGAGTTTAGATGATGAGCTGTGGTGCAATAGTCTGCAATTCCAGTAACACCCTCCTTGCCAGAGGTGAGATTCAAGTTCAGAACTTCTAATGCATCTTTGAACTCTTTGGACAAAAACTCCAACAGCAGCATTCCCTATGAAACCCTTTTCCTACAATGCTCTTTGGTAACTCTCAGATCATTCCCTTTAGTTTAATGTATAAATTCTTCAGGTGAAACTATCAGAAGGCACCTGCACCAAACTTTCAACAGGTTGGTGAAAAAAGAGAACTGTCAGAGTTGTTTCTATGCCAACTTCTCAATTCAGTTGTACAGCTTATTTTTAATTTTTTTACATATTTCCTTGATTAAAAAAAAATATAAAGAAAGCAAACAGGCTTGAAGGGTTTTATTACCAAGGTAATTTCTGATAATGCTCTGAAAAGAATTCTCATAAGAATTTTGATGAAAACTGAGTTATTTTTGTAAAACATTGCTAGTACTGAGTAACATTGAATAGTTTTTGGAATAATCTTTTTCAATGTGTCTTGAGAAGTACACTAAGCTGTTCTTTATGCACAGATACTTGTTGCAGCCAAATGACAAGAATCAATCTCAAATCAGCAGTGCAGCAATCCTCTGCATTTCACCAAATATTTTTGCAGATCACAAGCTGTTGGGATCCTGACTTGTACGTGGCACTTACTACTGCTCACATAGGCGTACAAAAGCCAGGTCAGACATTGTTGGAAGAGAAGCCCTTGTCAATCCCCAGCTCATAGGAGGCTGCAGCACACTTCCAGTGAAGTGGCAGCTTGTTTGGCTGGGTCAGGCTGAGCCAAGTGCTGCCAAGGCTGAGCCAGCCGGAGTTGAGCTCACACAGTCAGCACATTGCTGGCTGGGAGCTGGTTTCATGTGGTCAGCATGGTGGCAGTCTGGCTGCACGCTTGGGCTCAGGGGATCTTGAGGAAAGGCCTGTGTTTTTGCAGCTTGGCAGTGGAAAGTCCTCTGCTGGTAATTAAAGTAGATGAATACAAAAGGAAAAGCTGCAGCGCATCAAACTCGCATAACCCGTTTCAATCTCTTCTAGCTAGTTATTCCCAAATAGCTGCAGCTAAGATATGACTTACAACTGAAGCCAAATCTTCAGGGCTTGGCAAAGCAGGGGTTCTCACAGCTTGCTGTGACAGGAGTCAGACAGGTATTCAAGAGGAGTCAGGAATTCCTCAACATCCATAATAATGAACATCTGCTCTTCCGCACAAGCAAACAAGAAATACCTCTCTCTGTAAGAAAGCAGAGATGTTCTCGTACCTTCACCTTTGAGTCTGCTGTCTGGTGCACAGCTGCACATTTAAAACATTATCCCTCCCCTGTCCTTTAGCACTGGGGTTTAACTTTCACAGACATGACCCCCTGCCTCAGCGCTGGTTCAATGAAGCAAGGGACAGCACACCGTGTCCCTCCTAATGGAGAAACAGGCTTTGCAAGAGCTCCACTGCTGATGACAGGCAGCTATCCTACTCACTAACTGCTCAGATATGCCTTTCTGGTTCTCACCCTTTCATCTGCAGCTGGAAAGCTGGTGGTACATTTGTGGTTGAGAGCCCTTGCTTGTCCTTTAAACTGAACTGTGGTTGGGGGGAAGCTGGCTGGGAGGCAGACTTTCAGACTGTGGCTGACTGATGTGTTCTCTCTTGGCCAACACTTCCAAAGCAAGCCACACTATAACCCTGGAAAAAGTATTATTAGATAGGAGTTTTACAAAAGTTATCTTTTCTGTTGGCATTTTCCCTTGGTATATTTGGGCTTTGTCCCTTTAGACTGACATAGACTGCAAAATGGCAAACACCAGAAGCATAAATAAATTGTGGCACTCTATGATTGTTCTGTTTTGAGATATCCCTACAGTGTAAGTACACGTGTAAAATAGGGTTGCAAAGAAAAGGTCTACCACATGTCCTGCTGTTGAAGTCACTGCAGGGCAAGCCTGAAATGCTCTCTTGCAACAAACCTTTTATTCCCCTGTCTTATGCATGAAGCAGGCAACAGACACTGAACAGAGGGGTTAGTAAAGTAAATGCTTGCTGTGTTCTTCACTCATTTAATGGTTTGTTTGTTCCTTTAGGTATGGGTATTGACAAAGTTCAGTAATGCAAAATGGTAGATTGAGCGCATGGAGGTCTTCACCACCACTTGGTAATCCACTGGTATGTACTGCAGTTGCAAAGTTACAGTGAGCTGATAGGGGAAGTGTAACAAGCTTTGCACATTGCTTTTTTCAAATGCAACTCACCACTGAAAGTAGAAACAGCAAAACACAGTGGGGAAGTCCAGACCAAGCTCAGGAACTAATCTACAGTCTGGTAAATGTTGCACCCTATCTCTAACAGAGAATCAATTAAACATCTAGTATTTGCAGACACAAACCAAAACCCTGGTGCATCAGGCAACAACTAAAAGCACAAACATCAAAGTAATCAGTCACTAATGCTAAGTGTTGCATCATATGAACAGAGTATTTTGAACATATTTTAGATACATGTAATCTCAAAACCAGATCTACAGCACTACAAATTTACTATGAATACTACATGTTCATTAGAAAATAAAACCAAACCAAACATCTTCTTTACCTGCTATTGCTTCCAGACTAGGGATTGCAATAGTGCTGTAAGTGCTAATACATTTACAGGACCACGTGTGAACTAAGGTTTCCTCTGCATTTTCCAGGCCTGGCAATCTGTCCATGAAGAAAGAGCCCCACTGTTTAGACACAAAGTAAGGAACTTTGAGCTGATCTTCCTGAAAGAAAAATAAATAAATATGTAAGCTTAAAAAAAACCAAAAAAACTTCTTTATTCATCCACAAGCATTAGTTTAAGGAACTCTAGTGTTTATCTGATTTTCTGGGAAACCTATATTGTATCTCAGGAGCAATGTGGCTTTAAAATATAAAGACAATAGCAATCTTCTGCCCCTAAGTCCCCAAGTTCCTGTTTATACAATTTATGGATTCCCTAGGACATAAAAAGTTAACTTTAAACATTTTTTTAAACCTTGTAAGAAAACTCCTTCTGTTTTCCCTGTTTTTCTGTTTTTGATAGTGTGAATTTCTTGCTGCCCTTCACTGCTGGAGAGGCTGTGATACAGCTGGGACCTCCTCCTGGGGGAAAAGGAGCTTCCTGGTGCTAGGTGGAGTAACTGCAAAGAATGCATCATGCCACCTGTGTTATCTGTTTCTGAGCTGAGGAATGAGTGAAAACAGAGCCACCGAATCCATGGAGAGACAGTCCGTTGCCTAGAAAATTGTAGAATATTAATTTTTTTAATGTATATTTTCAGACAACATCTAGATTAATTATGCTTTAAAGAAAGCATTGAAGCAGCATTGGGAAAACTGATTTTTTACCAGTTCATCTTGAAGCCTGCTATATACTGCCATGAGCAATCAGAAAAAAAATGCTAGGACACATCTACAGAAAGAGGAAAAAATGGGAAACAAAACTGTGCTACAGAAAATCTGTTAAAGTCATTTGTGTCCAAAGTAATTTCTCAGACCTGCAGAACACAGAACAGATACCATAGCGTGTGCCTCCAGGTTTGTGAACTTTTGTACTTTATTCTCCATTTAACCCCTCTCCTAACAGTTTTGAGAATCTGCTGGTGTTTATGACAGAGGCCTGTATCTTTTCATCAAAAGGAAGCGGTGGATGCAGCCAGACAGATGACACCAGTAAACACAGAGCCACTCTTTCCCTGAGTCTGAGTTACAGTTTTTCCTCTGAGCATGGCTGGGGGTGGGGAAGAAGTACTGATTTCAACAAATGGAGATATTAATTTCTGTCTTCTGATATAAATAAGTTGGAAAAAACCTCCTATCTTTTGTTTCAAAATAAGCATTTACCTGAAGTCCTGGGCTTTTTTTTGCGGGGTTTTTGGGGCTTTTTTTTTTGTGCCTTACACAAAGGGACAGCATGTTACTTTATTTTTTTTTTTTTTACACCATATCTTATCTTTCTATGCAAATCCCAAGACTTTACATCAGTTATAATTAAGTGTAGATGCTCTGATGAATTAAAACCTGTTTGCCAGCTGGATGACAGATGCAGAAAACTTTAAGGCTGTTACAGCTGTTCAGGTGATTAATCAGAACAACAACCCCAGTACTGGCCCACATAAGCATTTGCACAAAAGACAGGGCCCTGTTTATTGACAAGAGAAAAAATGTGAGGGTTCTGCTTTCTGAAATGGATGGTTAGTTCAGTAGACAACTAAAAATGCAACCTGAGGAAATGAACTGATTTTTCCAGAAGTTTGATTCTACGGTGAGAATTTCTTCCTTATTAAGGAGGAGGGAGTTACATTTTGGATTTACAGTCCTAGCCCTTGGTAAAACCAAACCCAGTTAGATATGAGACTTGTCATCAAGTCATCTGATAGAGAACTCACATCATTTTTTTACTGGCTTATCTCCACATGATAGGGCAGGCCTGGCAAGCTAAATCTTGACTTCAAATCTGGAAAGAGCAGTCAAAACTTTGACCACATCCCTAGGAAATATCAGATATAGGTCCTCCTTCCATCCCTAACTGATGCCCTGAAGACGTCCTTATCTCATCTGCATGCAGCACACATCATAGCCTGCAGTGAAGGACAGACCACATACCATGAATCTGTACATCTGTGAACTGAAGCAAAAGTCTCCTCTTACTGTGGCTACTCGCATGTCTGGAGGCACATGCCCAGCAGTGGGGCTGAGGAGCTCTGGAAGATGCACCAGCCACTCCTGCAGTCCCCAGACACAGAATTTGCTCTCACAGCAGGACAGTAGATCCTGGAAAGTGCCCAGCAATCCCTCTTTCTCATGCAAATCCCCCAAGCATACGGGTTTGCTCTCAGGCATATTGGTCAGACAGCAGCAGGTCAGATGTTGATTGTGTCAGATGAGGGTACAAAGCCTCAGAGAAAACATCTATACTTCAGGGAAATAGGGATGGTACCAGAAATCCCCAAGTTCCAGGGCCTTCCACAAAGTCAAAACACCTGCAATACTTACTATCACATTTGCTCTGCTAACTGCAGACAAATAGGGCCTGTTAACAAAATAGACAGAATCTGTTAAAAGGACCCTTGGCTAACACTGATTTGTCAGCTTACAAATGACCTTTCTAAAATACAAATTAGCAAGGAGCCGAGCTCTGAAGTTTTTCTACATTTGGTAAAGAGATGAAAGAAAGAAAGACATAAAGGAGACAGGAGTGAAAGATCAAGCTGTTAGTATGTTTAAGGGCTTTATTTAGATGCAGATTTGCCATCTATGCCATCACCTTTGTACCAAGCACAGAGCATGAGGAATACTTTACTGCATCCAGTATGACTGATGGTACTGATGATTGTATGCTTTGTGCTGAGGTAGTAACACCACCACTGACTCTTGATGCCAGAAAAAAAATCAATGCTCAAAATACAGTTTTGCTGGTGTAACAGTAAGTATTTGAGATGTTTCTGTCAGCACAGCTGTGCTGGCCACAACAATGGCTGTCCCTGAATAACACACCCATGCTGGATGTGCAAATGGACAACTGACCCATTGGTCTGAATTTTGTTGCACAGAACCTGCCCTCCTACACATCCTGCAAATATAAAACATTTCACCCATGATCATTGTACCTAAACTACAACAGGGATCAGTATAAGCAGACGTAAAATAAAATGTGCTGCACTTCAGGGTGCTTTAACTCACCAGGCTTCACACAGCCCATCAGGTTTTTCCTAAAAGTACTGTTAGATTTGTGTCAGATGATCAGGAATAATGAGACAAACAGAGACAAAAGGCATAAAGTAAACAGCCTTGTCTATTGTCACACCAAGGGAGTTAATGGAAATTCGGGGGGATAACAGCCCTGGCCTCTACAAAGAACCAGTCACTAGGCAATATTGTAAAAATTAAGTTCTCCCTTCTAACTACAAAATTATTGTCTATATCCACCAATTAATTCTTTGATTTCTGCTCCATTCATTCATATAGCCCAAGGTTTTTTACACACTGACAGCTCCTCTGTAATAATTTTCCTCGAAATCCTGGGACAAATTCCAGTTTTCCTTTGAGTGTTCATTGATGGAACTGATCACGCATTTAAAGAACAGAATGCAAAACCAAAGCCTCCAGCCAAACAAACCAACCCCCAATTCTGGGAGGGGGGGGGGAAATCTTGTTTCAACACAATGCTTCATATTTTTATTCATCCTGCATGCTGCAATTTACTTAGAAGCCAAGTAACTACATAAATAGTGTTTAGTTTGCTATTCTCTTGCTTATTTGGTTATGACTCATGTACTTGAAAGAACTGCAGTTGTTACCATAATTTCACAGTTATGTGTATCTGGCTTATGTAATTCATTTAATTGAAGGGAAAAGACAAAAACTGCAAATGAAAATGGAAATTATAAGTCTCCAACTTTGTGTGTGAGGAGGTTGTTTTCTTCCCCTCTCCCTGCTAGTGATGAAACACCAGTCAAACAACTAAAACCAGATTTTTGTCATTTCTTTGTGAAACATGCAATTGCCAATTAAAGCGATACTTTATTACTTTAATAGTATTTTGTAAAGAGTCATAGAATTGAAAGTTACATCGTGTATTAAGTTTTCAGTCCCTCTCTGCACACACAGCATGGCACAGAAAATCTACAGTAGTAGTGTATTTTTTATTGCCAATGAATGCTAAGGCTGATTAACCAGATGAAATCTAATCTATTTGTGACTAATTTTCCAAAAACACCTGTCTTTGTACAATCCTTTGAATTGGCTTTTCTCCCTTCTTAACCAAAGGGTTAATGGGAGAAGTTGCTTGGGGGAATGAAAATAAAACTCTCATAGGCTTGTAAAGGGAGTCCCTTTGAACTAGTCCTGTTAAGTTAGTAGTGTCCAGTCAACTGCAGAGATATGGATGTGACCTGTTGTTCAGACTCCAGTGAGCAGCATGGTAATGAAATAACACCACTGACCTGCCACGGCCCCCCTGGTTCAGGTTCCTTTAATCAACGCGATTCATTTCTCCCTTGCTTGCTCGCTGTCACTGGTAGCGGATGTAAACGAACAGGGGCTGTGTGTGGTAGGGGTGGTGTCTCCCTGAGATACTGCAAGCTCTTATCAAGACTGCTACAGTGTCAGTGAAATGTCAAGCACCTGTCTAAAAGTCTCAATTTGCTGCTTGACAGCTGCTGTGATAGAGAAGATGGATCTTGCAGGTGCTCGAGCAGAGGTGTTGCAACAAGGGAAAGCCAAATCGTCATCGTGGGCTTGGAAACGCATCAATCCATTACTCTTTGTAGTCCCAGGAAAAGAACAACTTCCTGTCTGTCTGTTTAAAAATGTGTGCTTCAAAAGCATATACTGAACATGCTTAAGAAACCATGTTGAACAAAATCCCCCAAACCTCATAGAGATGTAAGTTTTACACAGCAATGCAGCAGAATCTCCAGTCAGAGAATGAACAAATTTGTGGATGAAAATGAGTTATTTTAAAAGCACTAATTACATAAATTAGATTGTATTAACCTAGGAAGTGCTACTAGCTCTTCCTCCCCCACGTCCCCTTCCTACTGAGAAACACATTCTTTGATAGTATATTAAATTTTGTCTTCATTTTTGTTTTTCTACAACCCAGGAAAAACCCTGAACATTAATGAATACATTTCCTTATTTCAGTAACTGAAATATCTTTGTCTGACCTTAGTTTAGAAATCAGAATAGTGGGGGGAAATATGAGATACATCTATTAAAAAAATAAAGATATAAATAGCACTTCTATATTGTTTTAGTCCCATTGAATATACCCTTTCCTCCATTAAAACCAGATCTTTTACAACACTTGGATTAAAAACATACCTAGTATAAAAGCATCCCCCAAATCTTTCTATTGGTAAGTTAACTTTTAATCACAAAGAGTAATTATTTTAAAAGAAAAATAGAGTTTAGTGCTTTACAAAACAAAGTGTGAGAAGCAAATGTATCTTGCTGCAATTAGAAGAAAATGACCTATTTATTTAGTAGCATATGAAATGAAGAGACACTCCAAACAGAGAGTGAAGCTTTGCTGTAGTTCCTACCCACATGGGACATGCTGGAGGTAGAATGCTGCCTCATCATCCATCTCAGTGCTGTTTCCTATCTACTTTGCTCTTTGGCAGCAGAGGAAAGCATAAACCATAGTAACTTTCCACTTTCTGTGGAAGAATTAAAAGGTGACAGTAGTGCTAAGGCCCTGCTTCCCAACTGTGATCAACCTGAAAATCACATTATTTATCTGAGATAACTATCAGTAAGTCTGCACTGGACCAGATTTTGAAGCAGTCCCTCTTACCTGAGCACAGCTGTCACCAAAATAACCTGTGAGGGAAGCAGCAAATTAAAAGTTCTGTGTATATAAGGAAAGCACAAGTAAACCATGTTTCACACAGAGAAAGCAACCTTTAAAACAATATAATAAAAATTTGTCTGTGTTTACAGTTGGCCTCAACACACAGGGAAACGTCATGAACTTAGCAGAGTTCAGGCGCTGGACTTGTGATAAGTGGGCATGAAATTTCTCCTTGTGGGATGGAGGGCAGGATCTTGTTACTACAAAGGTTCTTGCTAAAGGAGAGCACATACAGCTCCTTTTTTGAGATCCATGGCTTAGCTCCAGGGAGAGGTGCTGTGCTACCCATGCATTGCTGAGCTGGGACAGAATGGCATCCTCCTGGTAAGACAAGGAGGATACATCTGTGGGGCATGCTGATGCTGCCAGCACCCTGGTAAGATAAGAAGGTTCATTCTTAGTGCAGGTGACATGAGGCTTTTTGTAATTTATTTTATTCTGTTCCAGGAAACATCTGCAGGAACCCTTACCTCATATTTTCCTTTCTTCTCCAAGGGCTCAGATTCAGCCTTCGCAGGCACTGTACCTTTGTCCCCTAGAAGCTCCTCTAGGATGAAGACAGTTTCCCAGTTGCTATAGTGACGAGCTGGGAAAATATCTGAGTGCATACTGTCACCAAAATAAACAACCTATGAGGGAAGAAGCAAACTAGAAGTTCATTGTATTCGAGGAAAACACAAGCAAACTGTATTTCACAGAGAGAGAAAAAGAGCCTTAAAACGACCTAATAAAAATTCCTCCATGTTTACACTTGGTCATGACATGCAGAGATCATATTAATGTCAAGTTTGAGGTTTTATCTTCAACCAGCTCCATAAGGGAAAGGCTGGCCCCACATACGCTCCCTGCTCTTGCCCTCCAGGGGCATTGGAAAGGGATGCCTAACTGGGACCAGCAAAAGGAAGTGTGAGTTTTTTGACTGACAGAAATAGCTTGATGGGAAGCAGTGGAATGAGTACCAAGAAAATACACTAAACTGGAACAAGTTTTAGACTACACTGGAAACAACAGAGAACATGAAGCACTCCTCGGTGACTCAGAAATCTTCTGTGTCCAGGGAGGAATTTATTCACTATGAAAAATGTTGTCACACCATCTTCAGTGGCATTTTCACCTATCCAGACCTGTACTTAAAATAACCAAGCCCTAGTCTTCACTGATGCCATCTTTTAATCTATATGATCTGTTTCCTCAGGGAGATTTCCCGATTACAACCTGATTCTTCCCAAAGCTGCTGAAATGCTTAACCACGCATACAGAAAGTTTACATCTAGAAAGTTTAATATTTTACCGGTAAGAAGACAAATACGCTACTTCCAGTTCTGGGCTGCAGGCTGTTAGCAGCAAGCACAACCAGAACAGATGTTTGTGACCAATCACATCAAGAACTTTAATGAAAGTTTGTCTGGTGAATTCTTGACTGAAACAGGGTATTTTCAGAAAGATTTACTCTCACTTATAACATACCTTGGGATCCAACTTGCCAGTCATCTTCTTCAGTAGATCATAAAGCTGGATAGCATTACCTTGGGAATACCAACCAGGCTTGTCCAGTGACAGCAGAACCTCCTGCTCCTCGTCATTCTCTGAAATCACCACGCAAAATGGCATGCTGTTAGTGAAACCAGCCCATCCTCCTTTACTCGTGACTTGTGTGAGAAACTGCCTGTGCACAGCTGGTCTATTTTGACATTAAACCAGCCCCAGTGTCTGGCTCAAATTCCAGTACTGACTGTGGATTCAGTCAAGGTGTTTGGTAGCTGGGGGTAGACAGACATTTGTGGGAAAAGAAGCAGTTGAGTTTCATCAGTCCTGGCTACAGAAGACCTAAAGAATTAAATTCATGGGCTTTGCCACCCAAACAATGCAGCAGTGAAGGCAGGAGGTCACACAGACCAGGCTGATGGAGCTGCTACAGATGAAGGTGAAACTGTGAAATAAAACAGACTTTAGGAGACAGCAGGTACCTTGCCATGCATAAAAATGACCCACAGTTTTTAAACACTGACATAAACCCAACAAAGACTGAAGCAGCTCTTAAGGGCGTTCACCGGCCTTAGATCAGCACAAACAATGGGGAGTTCCAGTTATCATCCAGTTTTGAAGAGATGACGAGTGGACAAATGATGAGTGGACAACAACCACAATGTTGCTGGTGGTGGTATAATCCACAGTGACATGTACCCACTCTGGCAGTGTCAGCAAATTAGAAAAATCAGTAGAAACCGAAACTCCCTGCCCAACTGAAACCCAACTCTGCCATAGGCTTTGTCTTTGGCTGTTTCCAAAGCATGGATCTGACCCAGTGTCCATATAACCTTGTTGTTTTTTCAAATCCATGTGCTATTGCCAGATGAACTCCTTTTAGCTTCTTGCTGGAGCCAAAATAGTAGTCTCAGTGAACCGATAAACTACAGTTTCATCAGAAATATTAATATTAATATCTTTTGTCTATTGAACTGGTGAAACAAAAGGTTGATTTCCTTATTTAGTCTCAAACATGTCTTATTTCATGCTAGAGACAGAAGAGTTAGAAACCAACCCAGTACATAGATCTGACTTAGGTGTAACATCAGAACTTCAGTTTTTCTCTTGCTTTATAAAATTTTTCAAAGTACTTAAAATGTGTTAAGAATAAGAGGAAAAAAGCAACATCTACTTGGTTAGAGACTGCTGAAAGTTGAAGTGCAAATTTTGGAGAATGGTGAAATGCTAAGACAGCTTTATGTTTAAGAGCACTGAAGAGCTACATGGCGCAATACATTGGTCTTTGAAAGAAATTAAAAAAGAAGCAAGAAGATGGAAATGGGTACGTGGAGAGAGGAATGAAGCCATTCTTTATTATTATGATTCCACGAATTTGAAGAAATGGAGACAAAACAATTCTGTATTAAGGTTGTTTTATAAACTAGGAAAAAACAAGGAAATTCAAAGTTGACGTTAACAATTCATGTAGAACTTCTGCGGAAATGTCTTTTCCTTTGTTCTTCAGGAATGTAACAATAATTACAATAATAAAAAATATGATAGCATCCATAAAAAAAAAAAAAATCTTAATTTCCTGACTATTAAAACCTTTGATCAAACCACTTTTGAACAAACAGAAGTTGTCAAAACAGGAAATTTATTTTATTTTTCCTGTATTTGTAGACACATTTTTGGATGGCTCACAGAACAAGTAGCCACAATCCTCAAATGACATGGACATAGAAAAAGAAACATATGAAAACAATTCTTTTGAGATGCGATGAATTTTTTTTAAATTTGTGAAGATTTGCATAGCTATCATTGTCTCTCCATTCAGTCAATCAGGAAAATACTGGAGAAAAATGGAGCTTTTATGAGAGGTATTTTCAGAAAAATGACATTGCATTTGCAAATAGGAGCCCTATGTATTACAGCAGCTTCAGGAGGCTCCAGCAAAGGGCAAAACCCTGCTTGCTACCTCTGTGGAATGGCACAAGGGGAAGTCCTGACTGAAACAATTCACTCTAATTACAAGGTAGAAGACCTCTCGCTCTGTGGGAGCTATTACTGTCACTGCTAGCAATGGGATTAATCTCACTTAACTCAAGGCATCCGGAATTTAGGTTTCTAATTCACAGTTACCACCTGAACTAGTTGGCCCTGTGGTAGGCAAACAGCAGTGCAACAAGCATTTTTTAGGGGTGCCAAGTCTGGAGAAGGAAAGGATTTAATTAAGTTAGAAAATTTGCTTTTAGACAATGAAATAAAAAGAAATTAATTTCCCCTTTAGAAGGAGGCAGCAAACAGCACTGAGATGTCTAGTTCATTATGGGAACACTTTGATTTTGGAAGGAGCTTCTGAAATTTGAGGAATTAGGAAGGGTGTTTTAAAATATCTGAGTTGTAGAGTCATAGGGATAACAACTCTGAATGGACAAACCTTGCCTTGAACCCTCACATGGCTGCTTGTGCTCACACATCAAGGGGTGACTGTGTCAATTTTATTACTGTAACCTGAAGTGGAAAGAAATAGATGGTGTTGCAGTTGCTATAAGTCATTAATGAGGATGGTTTCTAATTCGCTTAAATGCTGCATAAATATGATTATGATAGTTCCTAATAGATGTTAGATATTCCAAGCCTAATACTAGCTACACTCAGTCAAGAGGAAAACTGCTGCTGACCTTCTTTCCACTTTGCTGTTATTGATTCTTATAAGTTCATTCAAAGGTCAGAAATGCTATAAATATTCTTCCAGCAGGAAGCAACATACATAGGCGGGGATGCTTTAGGTCTTATAAGCTAGGAGGAAAAGAGATGTCCTGACAATTTCAAACAGACTGGATAACCAACAAGAATTTCTCTGATGATTTAGGTGAAGTGATTCTTCTGAAGCCTCACATAACACTGAAACCCAGATTCCTGGCTGTAGACTGAAAACCTGCCACGTCAAGAAATGTAAAGGTACCAAGTAAGTAAAATTAAAATAATTAAACCCAGAAAATCATTCGGTTAAAACACTTGCCCAAACCTAACTGTGATTCAGAGCTGTCTTCCTGAGGGGAAGTTACTGTTCCTTTTTAAAAACAACAAGGAAAGCTTGACTCATGCTGGGGCAGTATTATTGCTGGGATGGTAATTTCCATACATCTTTGTCTAACAGCTTGGGAAATGGTTTCTGATTCAGAAATATACTTTCATCACCAATAAAATATAAGTTTTTTCAGAGAAACCAAATCACTAACAAGACTCAATATCCTTTTTCTTGTGAGAATGTTCTTGCCTATGTGTAAACATGCATGTTTAAAACATGGCTCGAGGAACATCTGGTTTCATTCTGAATGATTATGCAAAATGTAATCAGTGAAGCTTATTCTCATTTAAATGACAACTGATTGTAATTTACTTTGGCAGAGTCATTTTTTGGGAAAGACTTTGCACAGCTTGCTTACTGCCATCTGCTCTGTGTCCTCTTAGGAGTTATACCTGCTGAGATGGGAAGGGTCTGAACCTGGGGTCTATCCCCAGCTTGGCTGGTGTTTACACTGTTAGACCCCAGCCCGTGGGATAGGGATCTCAGCTGGGAAGCCCAAGGTTAAGAGAGAAGCTGAGGCAAGGGTGAATTTATGCTTCAACAGTTATTCACCTACACTGAGCCATACCTAAACCCAGGTTAATTTTCATCAGTTCACCACCCCTGAGGCACCACCCTGTGCTGCTCCTCTGGCTGCGTGCCCTGCAGTGAATGCTGGCTATACACTGGGGCCAGGACCTGCCAGTGACTCACCAAAGAGCCTGCGGACACCTCACATCTACCTGACTGGGCAGAGACCTGGGGAAGAAAGTAATTCCAAGTGCCCAGAGGCCCTGTCAGCTGAAAGTGTGCTGGGTTTAACTACAATGTGCATACAGCTCCCCTACAGCCCCTCCTTCTGCCTTTCTCTAGAGAGCCTTTAACCCATTTCCACACAGACCCAGTTAGACTGGCTATTACGGTTACTGGTATTTTTTTTCCCTTTGAGCTGTGCAGTAGAATGAAAAATGCGTCAACTCTGTCGCTGCTTGTGCCTGTACCTGCTCCTGCCTCTTCTTGCCCATGGGCAGCTCCGGTGGGTTCCCTCTGCCTGCAGGCACCTCATGCAGATGGGCTCGCGTGTTCAGCAACTGAAGCTCTGGTTACCAACACGGGAGTTATTGTAAAACAAGTCCATTCTATGGTCCACAACTATCACACTGACACACCTCTCTGCAATTTAAAATAATGTCATTTCAGACCATGAGGGATTAATATAAAAGCTGGGTTATGTTCCAGTCTCACTTGCAAACACAGTCTGGTTCTGGATAGCATTTTGAGCTCACTTAAGAAAGACAAACTCTCCTTTCCAAAAGGGAAATCAGGGCAGGAGAGTGCATCACTGTACAAGGAGAAGGGGACCTGCACAGGTGGATTCTTCCAGTTGTAAAGGTGTAACAAGATGGGATGACTTAAGCTGTAGTTTCCCTGTGGGCATGTTCTCCATGAAGAAACAAGTACTTACAAGATTCCTGGAGGTAAAGCTTCATACCCTATCGGCACCCTTCTTAGGCTATCACCAAAAATTCCTGTGTATAGACCAACCAACTCTGCTGTGTGCTTTCCAGGATTCACTCAGGTACTAGTGTGTATTTTGCCATCCCTGAATTACTTCTGTGCCCTGGAAGCAGCTGTGAAATCCATCTGCTCATGAATCAGCACTTGCCAGTCCCCTGTCTGACTGGATGACTGGAGGGAAATGATAAAGAACAAATTATTTCCTTAACATGATATGCTGAAATGAAAGGTTAAGGCTTCCCAAAGTGACTGGTGATTTTGGCCATCTCCATTTTTGGCTATCCGAGCTGTTATTATTTTTTTTTCCCAGGAAAAGCCTGAAGATCACCTCCCCTTCCTGCCTTTTCATCATTCTGTGTTTTTTGGGGTGGCTCACGGTTGGTGAGACAGAGGCTGAACTAATCAAAGTAAAAATTCAGTTTTGAAAACTGGAACATGATTTTAAAGTTTACATAGGGAGTGATACATATTTCTTATGCTTAGCAATCCCAACATATATGTGTTCGATCCTACAGAGGACTAAATAACAGTACTACTAAAAGCTGGCAATGCTCTGGAAGAACACCACAGATAAAGCTGAGGAAAAAATACAGATAGCACCCTGTGGAAAAAAAAGAAACTAATTCTTAATAATTCCTAAGTACTGTTTACCACATTATTAACAATTACTTTTCTCAGGAAGGACTTCTGTCCTTCCACTGTTTTGTAAGGCCTGGTAAGACCAAAGTACAAAATAGTGTATTTTCAAATTGCTCCAGGCATATGTAAAAACCACAGAATCCTCTGAGCAGAAATTAAAAAAAAAAGAGTTTTTACATTTTTAGTTTTACCAAAACCTTTTAGGCTTTTATTAAAATCTGCCTTACTGCTTAAACTGTGCCAAGCAACAGGCTATGTAGAGATTAAACTGAAGCTTTACTTGTTTGTAAGAAAATCAGTAGTTTCTTTAGAGACGTCAGCAATTAAGTTTCTCAGAAATTTTACTTGTTAATTAACAAGAAGATCAGTAGTTCCTTTAGCAAATAAGTTTCTCTAGAAGGTTTTGATTGTTGTGTTACAGGAACTGAAAATAACATCTCCCTACAGATTAAGTAATTTGTTTTCAAATCTGTCAAAGCATCAACTTTTTGCCATCCCAGAAACAGTCTCGCTAACAAAGCATTTCTGTTTAAAACACTGATATGATGAAATACAAGCAAAGACATTTTTTTCTCAGAAAAGAAAAATCACTTTTAGGGAAATGATTCTCCTACAAGTTCATTTTTAACTGTAGTTCATGTGCAAATTTGGTGAGGGTTTTTCCATAATTTTATTTAATTGCATTTATGAATTAGAAAACTTCTACTTTGCAAGGATAAGTGGGACATAAATACATAATTTCACTTCTTCATTGCACATATTTTGTAAGGGGGTTTTGTCTGTTTTGGTTTTTTGAATTGGGATCTTGGAAAGGTACAAAATGGCAAGAAAAGAAATAAATTTCCTCTCTAGAGCACTTTTATTCTGGATCTCAGTTTTGTAAGAAGATCCGGAGCCTTAAAAATGAGAAGCTTCCAACATTCAGAAAAATAACCATGTTAAAATTAGTACCATAGTCTTCCTAGAGATCCCTATATAATTATGGAGAGAGACAGGCTTTTCCAGAAAGCATTTCCAATTAAAATAAGTTAGGAAAGGTAGGTAATTCAGGAAAAAAAACCTGACATAAACATTCCAGGAATATACAGTTCAGTTCAAGCACCTGTCCATAGCTGTTCTTACCAGGGGGTTCATGAGATGGAAGCAGAACACGGAGGGAAGCAGAGAAGATGAGATGAGAGCCATCAGACAGTTCTGACCTAACCTGTCACTTCAGAAAAATTTCTCAATTTCTAATGAAAATCAAAGTGAGACACACAAAGCATTTTCTTTGCACTGTGTAGCCTGTAATCTTTTAGTTTACCCAAACCCTAGTAATACCTACTGAAAAAAGACATATTGAAATTTGCTCTTGGACCATAGTCTTCCCCACTGAAAATTGACACTGAACTGTAATGTGGAAAAACTCCATGCCATCATTTACCTTGGCCTTAGACTTAAAAAAAATAACCCCAAGGACCAAAAAAAAGAATAAAAGTTCTTTAATCCACAGTTACAGAGAGACTAAGAATTCTTTCCCTGTATCTTATTACTTCAGGTATGAAATATATATGAGAACTGGAATAGACAGTTTGATTCTGAACAAATGTATCCCCACAAAGCAATATAAGGACCCGACTGCAAGGGGCCTTTGCTTTTCATTTTTAAAAATGTCCTTAAAAGATATTATTTCAAAGGGAATAATGATTGCATAGGAGACATTAGCATGCATAGTTATCACACATACTCATTTGCCTGGAATACACAATAGACATTTTCATTAACTTTTATATGAAAACTATTTATACAACAGGTTGATTTACGATTTATGAGTAGTTCCATTCTTTTTTCCTAACTTACTACATTGTCTCAAATCCCTGCTTTAATTTTATTGATTTATTCTGTCTGAAGTTCCAGCTCCAAATATTGGCTGTCTCCGAAGGGGAGAAGTTTTATATCAACCTTTGAAGACTAACTTAAGATTTAAGATTCCAAATGCAAAAAATAAATTTGGGAATTATAAATAAACAAATAAACAAGCCCACACAGCTTTCTGCCTGTTAGTCATTTTACAAGTAGAGCTGCAGATAGTGGTTATTAGAGCCTTGCTCAGCTTTAGTAATTAAAAAGAAGAACCCAACCCAAACACAGTATTTCTAAGGAAAACTGGATGCCTTAGAATGATCCGTCGTTTTTTCTGGAAATGAAAGCTAACATCTGAGACTACTGAGAGAGGGGTTCTGGCTCCTGTTGATCCAAGACTTCTTTTTATCACATGGCAGCAGAGAAACATTATGTTACACATGTAAAAATCATACTGATATTAAAGCCATTTGAATACAGCTGTCAGGGAAGAGACTACCTTGGCATTGCTTCATATATGTACTAAATAGTATTTTTATAGATTATTCATGATACTTGGCACTTCAAGTAACAATCAAAGAAAAAAATTTAATTAGAATATAATGCCATTAAATAATTAAAGACCATTTTCTCTTAGAAGATATAGAAACTGCCACTAATAATTTAACATCATAGATGGGAAAGAATATGAAACATACCCACAATCACACTCGGTGGTTTTGTTCAGTAGCAAACACACTTTATTCCTGATATATTTTCTGCCTTATATTTTATTTCCCTTTGCTCAAGAATATTCAAGAGATACCAAAAGAGATTGGGACCTAACACAGATTTTAGACTCTCCCCTTGGAGTCTGTTCATTTATCATCAATGAATCCTAATGGTGATTTTGCAATTTTTTTTGCAATAAGGATGATTTTATTACAGTCTCTACTGCATTTTATATTATTAGTATTCCTTTTAGATAAAAGCATTACAAAAGAAGGGAAGGAGAAGTGTGAGCATGTGATGGAAGACAGAGACATGACACGTTCAGTCTTGAGGTCTGGGGACAATTTCATGGCCCTGTGGATCACAGTCATGGATGAATTCAAAGGAGGGACAAAGAGTATGACAGGGTTAGAACAACTGGCATAGATTTCAGAAGCTGTTTAAGGTCTGCTTATAGGTAACACCAGAGTGAAAATCACCATGAAACCTTGTTCCTGTAGGATCTGTTGAGATACAGAACAACTTCACATTTAATAAAATAAAAAATGATAGGGAATTAATGTTCTAACAAACAGGAAGAGTTCCTACGTGTGAAACAGTCACTGTAAAACTCAGAACAATGTAACTTGCTGGAGACAGCAAGTAAAAATGGAAATTATTCCTTTCTGGCAAAGTATGTTTAGTTATCCTTTGAAGGGAAGACTCACATGAAAGATTTGTAGTAATGAATCTTCTGAAGAAGTAAAAGAAACGATTCCTCTGACACTTCCTAAGGCACAGGGAGGTGATTCCAGACAGCCAGCATGGCTTCACCAAGGGAAAATCCTGTCTGATCAACCTAGTGGCTTTCTATGATGGAGTAACTACAACAGTGGATAAGGGAAAAGCTACAAATGTCATTTATTTGAACTCCTGTACGGCCTTTGACATGATCCCTCTAACATCCTTCTCCCCTGAGACCCCACCTGGAGTACTGCATCCAGCTCTGGAATCTTCAGCACAGGAAGGACACGGACCTATTGGAGTGAGTCCAGAGGAAGGCCACAAAGTTGATCAGGGGGATGGAGCACCTCTTCTACAAGGAAAGGCTGAGAGAATAGTGATTATTCAGACTGGAGAAGGCTTTGAGGTGACCTAATTGCGGCCATGAAGGGAACTTACAGGAAAGATGGGGCAAGAATATTTACAAGGACATGTAGCAACAGGAAAGATGGGAAATGGGTTTAAATTGAGAGTTGCTTTAGATTAGATACTAGATACTGTGAGTATGGTGACGCACTGGCACAGGTTGTCCAGGGAAGTTGTGAATGCCCCTTCCCTGGAGGTGTTCAAGGCCATGTTGGATGGAGCTTGGAGCAACCTGGTCCACCTGAAAGTGTCCATGTCCACAGCAGGGGGGTTGGAACTAATGATCTTCAAGATTCCCTTCCAACCCAAACCATTCTATGATTACCTTTCCAGTCCCTTATCTGTGCATGTTGTGTGGTTTGCAAAACCACTTGGGTATCTATATGAAAATGTGCTTTACCTCGTTTCTCGGAACCAAGAGCATTGCGCCAGCTCTCTCTAAGCAGGAATTTCACAGATAAAATCTCTTGCTACTATTATTCCAGAAAAAATAAAAAATAATAATCTTGGAGCATTCAGTCTTAGTCTGGCAGTATCACAGAAGCACCTGGAATCTGTGGACAGTAATAATATATGAAGTGGTTTCACAGCAGATAAGAATCAAGTTAGAATGAACATGTTTGCTAATGAAGAGAAAAAGTCCTGGGGTCACTAACTACCTAGAAAAACATGCAACATACATATTGAAGTTTAAGACATCTGGAGCTCAATGTGAGTAATAAAGACAGGCTGAAGAACAAAGAGAGTGAGGAAGAAGATGGTACATCACTTTTGTTTTTGAGCTTTCAGGTTGCATGAACTAATTCCCTTTGGAACATTAGCTACAGAGGACTTGCTACTCACCTAAAGGATGCAGTGTCCCACGATTGTTTACCAGCCAAGAAATGTCCATTTTTTAAATTCTCTGACCTATTATTTCCCTCTACTTGGTGGGAGAGGCAGAGATGCTCCTAAACAACATGATTCTCTACACACTTGATATTTACCTCACGTGCAATAAATCCATATCTGCTGTTTGTTGTAGATCTCCTCTGCCACTTTGCAGTTCTCCTGGGTGCTTCATAAACATTGGGTAAGCTGCAGTATTTAGAAACTGTGAAACTGAGGCAGAGATCACCTGTCATATCAAACTGAAGCAGATCTCAGCCTAGGCTTTGGTTACGACTCCTCCACATGCTCTCAGCTCATTTCTAGGGCTTCCTAACCAGCTCCTTTCACTACTTGCTTCCAATAGCAGATCTGCAGTACGAAAACAGAAACGTGCTTTCTGCAAAAAAACAATTCTACAGAATAACCTTAATAAAAGCTTGACATTTTGGAGAACACACAAGAGAACTCTAAAGCTCCTTAATCAAAACCAGCACATACAGATTCATGGAAACTATGCTGAAGGGAAGCTTTCTGCGTCAGTTGCCAGCTCTCGCTCTGCCAGGAATGTACCATACACAACTTTATCTTTGCTTTACTACAAACTGCCTCAATTCCAATTTCCAAATTGGTTATGAAGCAAATCTCAAGGTTCTCTGTCTAGTCATCTACTTTTTTTGAATTCTACAGATGAAAACAATTATGTGGAGAATAAAGATGAATAAAACCTCATGGAGAATAAAGATGAATAAAACTCCCAACTTCTATCACATACTGTTTATGCGCACGTGATATATGTCAAAGAAGGTTTTCCCCCCTCAAAGTCATACTGGTAAGTCCCCTGTGTCACAGGTAATTTTTCTTTCTTCCAGGAATTCCATTTGGATTTTGACACCGTTTTAAGAACTGCAATGTGAAGTTATTTCTCTCAGGTTTGAACTAAATCTCAGTGGACCAGCAAAATTTAAAAACTTGTATTGACCCATCCCTCAGGCATCCCATATTCCATAGGTCCTGTGCCACTTCTGCAAGACCTTTGGGTTCCTTGGGGCTCTTGATTAGCACTGCAGGTCTGTAATTAGGCAGTGAGAACACCTCAGCTGGGATTCAGACCCAGGCGTAGAAACACAGTGTGAAGGCTCTACACCAGGAAGCGCAGCACTGGGTCAATGGGCCGATGTCCTCTGTGCAGTGGAGGCACTGCTGTTTGGGCACTGCAAAGCCCTCCACAGACCAGGCCTGCTGGCCCTTCACTGCCTACAGTGGGAGGTGGCTGACGATAGATGATAGATAGCCAGAGCAGTTTCTACACACTGTGGTTTCTGTATCTATTACTGGTACTTAATTGTTTCAAAATACACCTCTGATTTTTGACATACGGCAGCACCCTTACAATGTACTTCTGAGTCAATTTTTGTTTGAGGGAGTGTGCTGGTTTTGGCTGGGGAAGGGTTAATTTTCTTCAGAGTGGCTGGTAGTGGTCTGTGTTTTGGATTTGTACTGAACAGAGTGATGAAAATAGAAATGTTTTTGTTATTGCTGAGCTTACACAGAGTTAAGGACTTTTCTGCTTTTAGTACTTTCAAGCTGGCTAGAAAGTTGGAGGTGCCATAGGAGCTTGGGAGGAGACACAGCTAGGACAGTGACCCAAACTGACCAAAGGGATATTCCAGACCATATGACATCATCCTCAGTACATAAAGTGAGGGGAGGAAGAAGGAAGGGAGACACATTTCGAGTGATGGAGTTTGCCTTCTCAAGTCACTGTTATGTGTGACTTGTGACGAGCCCTGCTGTCCTGGGGTTGCCTGAATACCTGCCTGCCTGGAAGCTGTGAATTGTTTTGTTTTGCTTGAGGGCACAGCTTTTGCTTTCATTAAGAAACTGTCTTTATCTCCACTCATGAGTTTTCTACCTTCTACACTTTGATTCTCTCTCCACTCCTGCTGCTGGGGGAGTGAGTGAGTGCCTTGGCTGCTGGCTGGGGTGAAACCACGACAGTGAGAGGCTTGCAACTCCATATAAAAAAATAGCTTCTGAAAATGATCCACATTTCTCTGATACAGATTTGGCAAGAAGAAAAGCCAGGTTTTGAATAAGCTACCAAGAGTGTAACATCCTACTTAGAAAGAGCAGAAGAGTCTGGTAATAATCTACATAAATTTATAAGCTTTCCAGTGGGATATTTATTGTTCCATGGACAAAATAAAATGTATCTGTAAATACAAATAAAATGTATTTAACCATCTAATAATAAAAATGCACAAAACAAATCAAAAGGAAGTATGTATTCTCTTAATGCCAGAACAGCTGTGGAGTTGTACATGGTTTGTCTCCCTAGTGTTCCTTTAAGTCTTTTGAAATTTTCAATTTAGTTCTTTGCCCCAGTCATGGACACTCTTGATGGACAGTCTTGTATGTGCTTGGAAATAGAATGCAGGTGAAAAGACATTCATAAACATAATTCCCCTAGTCTAGTATTGTTGGTATTGAATTGAATTATCTGTATAAAAAATTGCTAGATGTTCTTCACCATTTCTATGGAAGCATAAACATGAGAACTCAAGGTATTATTCCAGAATGGCTGCTACTAATGTTACCACAAGCCTGTGACCTTGGTGTTGTTAGCACCATGCTCTAACTAGCTGAGCTAATCTCAGGGCTAATAGGAGTCAGCTTGGCAAGCATTGCTCATGTATGGAACTGTGCATTTGCTTTTGTCTTCCATACAGACCTGGGTCTCCACATTCAGTGCAAAATCTTCCATAAATCCCAATCATTTTTATGCACCACATATTATTATTGCACTATAAATGTAGTCTAAGTTGAGTGCTGACTGCTTTGCTTCTAAATCTTGTCTGTCTCTTCTTAGAGAATATGGAGGAAAAGATCGTCTCCCCTTAAAAACATTTTCATGTCTTAGAGAAGAATTCCCTTAAGCCAGATAATTTTTTTGCTGAACACAGTTTTGTCTGGAATACAAAGTGGTCATTTAGGCATTTTGGTTTTGGTTTTGAAAACACAGACTTACGCTATGGCAATTTATGTTCTATGGGCACTGACTGGAGAGAGAAGATTGGGTTGACAGGCCCTTAGCTCATTCTGCTGTGAAAAGAAGCTGCATTTTTTTGATTAATTTGGCTTCTGAAGTGTGGGAGTTTTCCTGCCTTGTCTCTCTGGTACAATCCAGATCAGACTGTATCATGGTCCTACTCTCTGCTAGAGTCCTGAAATAAGAGACAATAAAGAAACAACACCAGAAAGTGATCACAAAACTATGACTGAGGATTTTCTATAGATCTCGACTTTTAATGACCTCCCAGTCGTATGGTATGTGTGTTTAAAGGCATTTGACATGCTTCTCTATGAAGGAAGTTTCTTCCATTAAAATGAAACATAAACATGGCCTGAACCGCTGGTATGCAACTGTCTTCCAAAATAAACAACTAGTCAAGTTTATCACTTTCAACATTTTGAAGTAATTACTGGATAACTATTGAATAATTTGATTAATTTCAGTATAGAACACATGAAGTTCAGAGGTCCAATTCCTTGAAATTATAAAGGATATATTAATGAACCAGAAAAATTAAATCTAGCAGAATTAATTGAAATAATATTAATTTTCCCATTATGCTAAATCTTTAAAAAGGGCTAAAAGGATTTTCACAGTCAAGACTGATGAGTCCTTATCCAAACCCGGTTTACAGTTCTTCACTGCTTCTGGATTAGGACATTAGATATGTTAGGTGAATATGCAGATCTGCTGGAGATACAATTCAGGGGAGGTCATTCAATATCTTGGTTCCTTGGCTCAAACAGAAAAGCCAGTGCTTTTATTTTCTACCATTTGTTTATCTGGTCTGCCTGTGGGTTTCTTGAAGACAGAAACTGACTCTTATCACATCCTTGCACAGTTCCTTAAAGAAAAGAGGTTTAAGTTTTATCCTTCAAGACCTTGAATATAACATGATATAATCAATAGCTGGGATCTTGTAGTAGTGTTACTGTAGTAGTTACTGTAACTCCTTTTGAAAATGAAAACATACTCTCCATACACAAAGAATTCTGTTTTGGAGTACTTGGCAATTATGCTAAACATGTTTTCCAGTTTTAACAAAAGGAATATTGTTGATACCATGCTTTTGAAAGCAGCATTTTTAACTTTCTTTGAACTAGTTTTCTGTAATATTCTTATCAGCTCTGTGCCAAACACGCTATTTAATATCAAAGGTAATCAGCTGAAGCAACCCCTGCTGTCTTTATGCAGAAGCAAGTTGCAGTTTTTTACTGTTTTGATTTTTGGATGAATAACTTCTTATTCCTTTTATCCTCTGAGGTACTTTGAACACTATGCAAACATATAAAGACCTTGGCCTGACACATTTACAATAATTTTTTTCTTTTAAAGAAGGATGGGCATTGGAGAATGCATCCACAGCTCAGCCTTCATCTCAATGACAAAGCAACAAAGAGATGCCTTATTTCAAAGACTGTTTAATTTTTTTTCTTTTAAAAAAATTTTTAAATAGACAAGGAGTTGTTTGTGAACAACAATGGAAATAATGGGGCCTATCTTCCTATGAAGTTGTTTCTGCTGTTGCATTCACTGAATGTCTAATAGGGTGCAGAGTCTCACGGGTGCTTTTCCAGTAGCTGGGTCATTTGTAGCTAGGCTCTCATGGATGGACACTCAGATATCTAATCAAGGGGAAGTTTATACTGCAGCCTTTCTCCGTGTTGGCAGTGATAGACCCATCTTTTCCTCTCCAGCCTCTTGAGGCTGTAATATCTCTGAGAATGCTAGGCCAGACTCAAATGTGGTTGAAATTGCAGTATTGATAGAGGTTCGCAGTAGGGGATGGGCGGAAATTCCTACCCGCACATACCATGAGATTGCATAAGCCTCAATGCTTAGGCAAACAGAGTACATGTTAAAGAATTAGCCTGTGTCCTGGCAGTTCTGCTGGCTAATGTGGTTGAGCCAAAGGAGCTCAAGAAGGAGCACCAAACCCAATTTCCATTGGGTGGTTCAGTTGATAACAAGGTACCTCCTACGGCCAGATTCAGGCTGAAATTCTAGCCCTTGGCCCAGGCTCCAGGTTTACAGTGAATTGGGGTAGTCGGGCAATTCAACACGGTGCTCTCCCGTGAAACAGAAACAGAGTTTTGCTGCTCCTGACGTGCTGTAAAATGCCTGAGTGAAACCCATCATTAGTATAACAAATTTGTATAAATGATGTGATGACAATCTGGCCTCACAGCACTTCTGAAGCAAGTACCAGTAAAGCCCATTCAAAAAACAACCCCAAATAAACACAAAAATCCACACTTGCTCTATTCCTCCTCCTAGGAAAAGGGATGGCTTCTCAGCTCAGATTTCCACTGTAAGGGAAAAGTCATTCTTTGGCTACCACATGGTCCAACTACTACAGAGTCACCACTTGAAGAACTTACACCAGTTTAACCATGTCACTGTAGTAGAGGATGCACACACCATCAGTGCAAACTGCAGAGTGTCTCTTGCATTTCACGAAAGGTTTAAAAATGACACACTGCCAATTAGCAATCAACTATGCATTGTCAACTTCTAATTCATTATCTCTGTAGTGGAACAAAATTGTACAAAACATTTGCTTTTATGAGGCAATGACCATCAAATACAGTAGCCAAGGACTTTGGAAACTATCAGAAAAAATGAAGCCTGTGACTTTAACAACCTGCTCTGCAAAAGGATGCGAGTCTGTGCTGGCCCAGCTTTATTCTGCTTTTTGCACCTGTTTTAAATGCTTTCACACAGAACTTTGTACTGAACACATAAAATTCAAAATCAAAACGGTCACAGTCAACTAAGGCTACGTTTATAAAAAACGAAATAAAATAAAATTTAACTGTTGGAAAGAGTTTGTTAACCCATCAGGACAGTTAAAAGACTCCCATCTAACCTATCCCATAGATAATTACAAACATTGATGACATGATAGGAAATAATCGCCTCTATTCTCAAATGATTCCCAAAGTATTGATTTCAAACTACACACAGGTACTATCTAGCAAACCTTATAAAGATTAATTGGTAAATCCCTTTGATTACAAGGTAACATCTGTTGATTTTCTAAATGTTTGTCTACAGCACATAAATAATATCAGGAAACCAGAAGTCTTTGAGACAGCTGTTTACACTATCAGAAAAATAATCTGTGGAGTGGCTGATATCTTGCAAAGGCAGTACACAAAGTGGAATAGTTTTAGACTAAGATCATTTAAACAAAGGGTAGGAGGTGAAACAGTCATCCAAGAGGCCTGACATTGTGGATTTTTTTAAACACTCTCTGAGCCTCTCGAGTGGATTATGAATATCTGTATGAAAGCAAACCCTGGTTTATGAGATGAAATTTGTATGTGTCTTCCACTGTCAGCTCTACTGGCCTCCCCTAGCCTGCTTTTCAGAAAGTAGAGTCAGGCATTGATTATGTTGCTAAAGAAGGCGTCATCTGAAAGGAAGCATCTTTATAAGGTGTCTCCATAATCCTTACAGTTTTTCAAAATAAAAATTAAAAACGGCCAGGTTATACCACTGAATATGAATTATTTCTATATAATCATCCATACCAACCAGTTGCTTGATAAAATGAAAATCCCTGGCCGAGATAAGAGTAGGGAATTATTTCTCAGTGGTGGCTTGGGTATAGAACAAGATACTTTATCCCTTTCAAAAGTGGACCTCCTACTGCCAGCTTATTACAGAACCTGTTTCTGATATTAGAGCAGTAAGAGACTCTTCATCTTAATATCATCATCCTGCGACGTACAAAAAGATCTAGTTTTGAAAACTAGAGTACAAAATATCATTACTTGTTAGTTATAATATTTCTTTTTCTTTCCTAAATAGCTGGAAAATAAATGAAAAACAGGGCCAATACACTTTAAAGAATTGCTAAACAGCATTTCCCTAAAAAGAGCAGCATTGCTTTTAAGGGCCATAAGGCACTGTGGGATGTTGCAACAATATAAAGGCAGTCATTTTAGAAGAGATTTGGGAAATGGTTACAGACTTTATACCTCTTGAATAATGCAGTGTGCAGCTAGCACAACCTGTCCATGCCACTCTGTGACAAGCTCCCAGCAAAAATGCATTATTATGTTGTCTCATGTTACAGAATATACCCAGACAGACTGATAGGAAGAAGGACCATCTCCAGAAGAATGGATACAAGCACAGCTGCATTACATAAAGGAACACCCCGAGCCACCAGAGGAAAAGATTACACAGGTGACCTTTGCTGGTGCTGTTGTTATTCTGCTTGTGCCTCCTGAGATGTGCAAGAAGAGGCCCTTCATGGGCTTCCCTGCAAAAGGCTTCTGAGACCCACGGGAGGATGGTGCTGCATCCCTGCTGTGACTGGAGGGCCAGCTGGGAGCACCAGTCTGCCCAGTACCTGGGTACATCATTTTAAGCTATCTGACATATTAGCCTTATTGCAAAAGTTCTCCTTGAGACAATGGTAGAAGTCAAAAGCAAAGATCTGAAATTCAAAAAGCCCCACCAGCGTGAAATCCCTTTCCTATGTATGTTTCCATGTGCCGCTCTGCTCTTATGCAGCCTCTTCCCATGCTCTCCCTTCCCACCACCTGGCTCCCCCAGCCCCTCTCCAATTCATCTTTGCCTCACACAAACATCCTTGTGCCCCCCTGCATTCAGGTCAACAGATTCTCCTTCCCCCCCTTGCTCATGGAAGGAGCAGTGGGCAGCCGAGCTCCCAAGATGTGCAGGGAATCCACATCAAACAGAAGAAAAAGTCTAATTTAATCCCAGCACTGGCCTGGGTCTAGAGGCATAGACCAAATACGTGGGAAATACAACAGCCTTTGCAGACTGAGGGCTACAACCCATGTATTTGAGAAAGGATTCACAGGTGCAGCAGAAGAACAGGGTCCTATTGGGAGAGTGAGTTCTTCACTAAATATCAAGTTTCTGCATAAAAATACCAACAAATGTGCTGTCATATCTGTGATCAGCTAAGGCCTAAATCCAAAACTATTTAAAAAATTGAATCTACACTTAAATATGATCTTAAATAAGATCATATTTAAGTCATACACTTAAATAAGATCTGATGATATAATGCAAGATAAGATTGGTAAGAAACATAATTGGAACAACTGAAATAGCAAAAAAGACTAGCTATGCTTTCATGCTTTAATCTCACAGGCTGACGTACAAAAAAAGAAATATCTTTTTCTGATCAAGGTAGCCTTCACTGCGAGAGGTAGTAACTGAGATACCTATTATACCACAATCATAGCTATTGAGCTATATTGTAGATTCAATTCAATGCATTTTCGTTGAAAATTTTAACAGAATTTTCTAGAGCTGGCATTTATATTCTTCAAATGAGGGAATAATGCAAGACTATTTAAATGAGATATATAATAGTGCTATATAATGTTTTAAAAATTCCACATTTTAATATATATTCTATAGTTTTACTAAGGTCTTATAAAATTTACAGGGTAGTATTTTGATATTCTTCTGGTGGTAAAGACAGAAATCGCAAATAAAAAGAATAACCTAAAAAGAAGTTAAATTCCTTACACATGAAGAAAGGCACCTCCTTCCTCATCCTGGTCCTCAGGCCTAAATATCCTTAGAAAATAAATGCAAAAACCTAGTTATCAGGAGAATCAGCCCTGATTCTCCACCCAGTTCTGTAGCCCATCTCCAGCATAGTCAAGCCCAGATGTCACAAAAGATGGCAAAAGAAAACTCAAATAGCAGACATGGGATCACCCCTCCTGAAGTCTTGCAGTCCCTAATAACCAAAGATGGTCTTCAGTCCAGAGGTATGGTGTTTTATATCCTGTCCCCTTATTTTCTTTTCTAATTGGTCCTTTCAGCTTATAGAATTTTCTTGTATTTTTAGAGGGCTAGAGAAGAAGACTGAAGGAGGAAAAATGATTCTGCACAGAATTGTTAAAATGGCAGTTACCAGAAAATCATAAAAATTAGAGGACTGAAAGTTTCTTAAACGGGAATGCTACATTCTGCAGCAGAGGCACCTTGAGATGGACAGAAATTCAAATTCAGGAATAAGGCACACAGCCTGGAAGTGTAACTGAAAGCAGGCTTTGAAATGTGGCATCCACTGGCACTCCGTCAATAGGATTGTTTTCAGCCTGTACAGATATATACACACATATATGAGGCTATACATAAGTTTTTAAGTATGTGTTTCAAATTCAGACACTGAACAGCCAGCAATACATTTTTAATTTATCAAAAAACCCCCAGATCAGAAAAGACAGCTGCGCCTGAGCTGAAAATAAAAGATATATAAGCCTTCTTTAAGACCAAGCAGAATTCCCTGTAAATACAGACTTAGAGAAGGCTTTCAGGGAATTAAGGTTTATCTTTAGCATTTCAATTATAATTTTGGATTGTAAAACATATATTTGGCAATGATCAGAGCTGGCAGTCAGGCTAGTAATTCGATATGCATTAAAAAGTGATGCGAAAATGGGAAAGCTCTGCTGTCAAATGTTACAGAAATCTTCATGTATTGCAGATTATCATATAATTCACAACTGTATTTTCTATTTATATTCCTTCACACCCTTAGTGGAATGATAAATTATTTTAAGCTGAATGTAGCTGTTGAAAGCAAAGAAAATCCTTCATTGTCAACACAGGATTTACACAAACATTTTCAACCTGATCCTTAGATCCTGTAGCTCAAGATATTATTAATACTTTCAAGAACCATGAGAAGTATTTCCCTATGTAAAAGAAAATACAACCTCATGAATAACAAGTAAATTATGGAGTATTCATATTATGGTAGCAAAGTCTGGGGTTTTTCTTATGTACAGCAGCGCTCTCACAAAATATATCCTTTGCTACATAACTTACCCCTAATTATAAAAACTGCTTTGCCAGGTTAAAATAAATGTAGCTGTCCTAAAATCTGTAAAGATTCACATAAACTGTTCCTCCACTTAACAGAATGGTACTTTGAAAGACAATTACGCAAAATTAAATAATTAATTATTCTGCTTTTCAGTGTCCCAGTCACACAAATCTTTTAGGCTTTCAAACAGTGTTTTGGTTGCTTTAGATGATGCACATCTTGAAACTCAAATGAAATACTGATGCAATTTTAATTGAGCAATTAAAATAATGTTTCATGGTTTCTAAATGGACTGGCTCTAAAATTACTTGTCTACTGAAAAAAACACATTTTCAGAGCTGTTACCCAGTATCACATTTCCAGACAATGCCTCCTTTGTCATCTTGTCCTGTTTCTCATTCTCCTTCAAATGCCTACTGAACACAATTGCCTTTTGAACTTATTCACTGAAAAGAATTTATCCTTCTCTTTAGTAAACTTCAAAACCTTTCCTTTAGTAAATCTGCAGCAGAAGTCCTGTTATAGGCAAATAACATTTAGCACCAGCACACAATGAAACACTTGGGATGTTTGAAATTAAGAACACATTCCGTATCTTGTGCCTTATCCTTAAGTCCATTTATAACCCAATAAAAGATGGTATCATTAGGAATTTATTGCAGCTCAGACCTACTGATGGTTGGAAGAACATGGCTGAGACTCAGATCTGGAGAAATGGATAGCAATGACAAGCAATTACTTCAGTTCATTTTTTACAACACATTTCTTCCTAGAACAAGCTTTTATTCCCTAAATTACATTAGCAAAAGTTTAGTCTCTGTGCTTTAAGAAAATATTTATTATGATGTCCACCTATAGTTTTTTTACTTTTTCAAAGGAAAAATAAGTAAATTTTGTCTCCCTGATATGCAGCACAATGACCAAACTCTTCTGCCTGAAGTCTGTAGTGCCAACAGGAAGAAACAAAGTCGAAACTGAAATTTTGAATTTTCAGTGGTTCTGATACAAAAGAAAAATTAAAAAAAATTCTGAAAACTGCTCCCTGTCAACATATCAGAAGCTTCACCGTATACTGTTTCAGCTGCTGTGAGGAACACAGAGGGAGGGCAGCAAAATAAACATTATAGAAATGTATTATTATTTCAGGCATTTTCTCATATAAATGCTCCTACTTTTACAGTTTAAACTTCATGTACTCTTAAACAAGCTCTATGGTACTTTTAAACATGCCTCTAAAAACCTGTCCTATGTGTATCATTCTTTGCTTTGAATGTTGTGGCTGGGCTTTCAGAAGAAACCAGTTACTTTCATTCAAATATAATAACAAACAAAACCCCCCTCCCACGTTAGTAGTTACAATAAATTATTTATCTGATGATTGCTTTAGTTACGTTTGTGTCCCTTATCTACTTAGATAGTGAGGTGTCCAGAACAGAAACTACATTTTATTTAGCATTAATAAGGTATTCATGTAATGAGTGATTGACTGACATTTGAGCCCCGTTGCATTGTCAAGATATAAACTGAATGAAAACCACCAAGTCAATAAGAGGACTCCAGATAATGCTGTTCCTGTTTGAAAGCAGAGAAAGAAAGAGCTTCATGAAAATTGGTCCTTACAGTGTAATGTAGTGATTAAGCCAGTGCTACACAATATCAATGGAGAGAGTAACTTGGTCTTCTCCCTCTAGTCTGCCCTTGTTTGCACAAAAACCCCCACCTCGTCAAAGTATCTTGGAGCTTTTTGGCTGCCTATTAAATTTACTGAAACTGTCCAACAGGTTCAAAAGTTGCTGGCTGGATTACTGACAGAGGGACACAGCAGGATTTCCTTGGGAAGTCAGGCTAATCAGATTGTTTAAAAGAAATCCAAAGTGAATTACATTTTATTTTCAGTTTGCCTTATACGAAACTAAATCAAATGGTTGCAGAATTGAGCCTTTTTCATCCTTTAAGATTTTACTCCCCTCCCTCCTTTCACACAAATAGTTTCAATTTCCCTTCTGAGATTATGTTTTTTTCAAATTGTCAACTTGGCAACTATTTGAACTAATCACACCTAAGATACTTCTTACTTATTTTCCTATATAAATATGTGAAACATTAAAATGTAGTTTCAATATGTATTTCTGCTACTTGTTTCAGTTTTACTGTAAAAGTTCCACAAGCAAAATTTCTTTTGAGCTGCAATGCTAACTTTCCTGTCATAAAATGATAAAATATGGTTCAGTGTATGCTGACTTAAGTTATTTTGCCTATAAGATTAATTTTTAGGTAACATTTAACCATAAAGGTATTTACCAAAATATGGAAGAATTAACTGTCTTCAGCAATGTTACATTGTCATTTGTAGTTCAATGAACACTGCTCTTATAAACCTCTTGTGTTAATTACCTTAATTACCTTATGGACAACATTGCCAAGTGTTTCAGATTGTTTTAATTATATTAACTGACGGGCACTTCCTTTTCACCTACTCCATCATTATTTAGCCAAACACATTTAATGCTGTCAGATTTCCATCATAAAACATTTCCTTCAGTTTTGCAATTTTATTTGTACAGTTCTCTGAATTTCCTTTAAATTCTTTAAATATTTCTGCTATTTTTTTTTCCAGAACCAAATATTGTTTTGTGTGCATGACCCTGTCAGCACAATAAAGAAAAAGATTCTTCTTCATTAATGATGCAATATTTGAGCCCCCATGTAATTTTAATTACTATCATAGCTCTGCCTTTCAATTGTCCTCAATACTGTAATTTTTAATTTCTCAGTGCTTCTCAGTCTTAACAGAATTTTAGGAGTCCACTTCCCACCCCATTGCCAGTGTTCAGTCCCCTTTATTTAATTTCTCCTTTTTTTTTTTTTTTAACCATAGAGGTAAGCAGATGAGAAGAGGCTTACAGCTGCAACTTACCGAGAGTTCGGAAAGGTCTTTGGTTTGGTGTATGGGAGAAGAAACCAGGTTTCAAAGCATTTGTGATCAAAATGTCAAAATACTCTTCAAAATCATTCCTAGAAAGTAAAGTAAATGTGATTAGATAAACTAACAAATTAGCTAAATGCCATACAATACTCTTTAAGACTTAAGAAAATATCAAAGTACTTCTTTAAGGCACTTGCTTCTGTGACTTTTTTTTTTCAGTGCTTGTTCAGTGTCACTATTATCCGTATTTTCCTGAGGCAGTCAAAAAGGAGTCACACTTTGATCTTTGGGAACACTCATTATTTGTAAAAAGATGTTCCTTGATCTCAGGAGAACATGTAACAGATCGCATATTTTTAATCTGAGATGGCAACATATGCATAGACACGCACAGAAAGTTGTAAATGAGGGATATTCTTTTCAAAGAAGAACATATGAGGTGATGGGCTAGGAAGTAACTGAAGACACTTAAACACAGGTGCTTATATTGTTGGTATCTGTAGGGATGCACAGGCCTAAGATGCCACTGGCAGACAAGAGAGATCTAATTTACAGCCAAGGAAAATTAGAGTGTGATTTCACATATTCCAAAATTGAAGAACCATTTTGAAAGCTGAACTCCCTCTTCAGATTCCACTGGCTGCTCCCACTACATCCCTGCTAGTTACAGGGAGGTTGGACATGTGACTACAAATAAACACCATCAGCTTTGAGTCTTCATCTACCAGCTGATTCCCACCACTAAATTCAGATTTTTCAAAGATCTTTAGGTCCACATATACAGATTGTTATCTGAACTCTGGAAATCCCATCATTTTAAATGGGTTTAAATGTCTCAGCATGATATATAAGAAAACATTCCTCATCTATGATGTACTTTATTTTATTAGAAGTGCTTCATTGCTTAGGTGACTTCATTGCCTACAACATCCAAAAAATGATGGATACTCTTGCATGGAAAAAAGAAATCACAGATGGCAAGTCCAAGATGGACACAGGCACTGAAATGCTATCAGCAGTAGAGGAAGTTTGCTGGAAGTAAACCAGCTAAGTGTATCACTTTCAAATAATTCATGATCTTCCATAGGACTGAGATATCTTATCAAAATCTGAACGCTCTCCCTATGAGAGACAGCTTTTGGGTTGTGCTCAAAATTACATTTCAGCCTTAAAATAAAGGTGCTTTTCTAATGAAATTTTAGATTTGTCTAATTTTTCTCCACTTGTGACCACATGTAAACCTTTACCTTTTTAAAAGAACCATTATCAAATATTACAATGGTATGTTTTCAAAATTTGCTTCCATGTGGAAGATTCCAGACACTGAGCAAACAGGCCAGACTCTTCTGTCCTCAGGTGAAAAGTATTGACAGAGACAAACTTTTCAAATTAGGGTCTGGTGCAAATAATGCATCCATGGGTAAATTAAGCTTGAATTTGCAAAACAAAGCAAACATTTCAGGAGTACAACAAAGAACAATTAACAAGTGAGAGGATGAGAGGATATGGCCTCAAGTTGCACCAGAGCAGGTTTAGATTCAATTTCACAAAAAATTTCTTCACAGAAAGGGTGGTCAGACATTGAAACAGTCTGCCTAGTATAGTGGTGGAGTCACCATCCCTTGATGTGTTCAAATAACGTGTGGATGTGGCACTTGGTGTTATGGCTTAGTGGTGAACACAGAGGTGCTTGGTTAATGGTTGGACTTGATGATCTTGAAGGTCTTTTCCAACCTAAATGACTATGATTCTATGATTTGTGGAAAAAGTGGCAAGTGCTTTGTTTAAAAAAATTAAAACAGAACAAACAGAGTTTTCAGAAGATAAGAGTTTTTCAGAAGATTTGGTAACTTTTCATTGATCTGTTGAAAAGTTATGCTTTCTGGGAAGAGATGCTGTGGGCTTTTTTGAAACAACATATTCAATCTCATGTACAAAGCTACTGTTTTTATGAGAGACCTTGTGTTATGTTACTGTGTAACACTATATACAAATCAAATCTGTTCCAGTTTGGTAGAGTGGCCTGTGGTTCCAGTAAATAGCTAACACAAAGGGTAGGATGTATCTCATCCATGTATCATAACTTTGACCTCCTAAAAATTGCACACTGAATTCAGACACCACAGACAGAGCCAGTGGAGAAACATCCACATTCTTGAAAGGTAATTCATCCCACTTATTTCGGACATAACTCTACAATGCAGAATGAATTGCTGAGGATAATGCCCAGTGGTTTATCTCCACTAACCACAGAGGGAAACAAAATGACCAGCTTCAAAAAATCCCTCACTTTTAGGTGGCTAACATTCCTGAAAAAGTGAAATACACTTGGCTTCAGTGACTATGTGATGACTGAGTCGTCTTTAGGTGTGCTCCTGGCAACATTTAAACATTCAGTTAACTGGACACATGAGGACAGCATCCTCATGTTAGGTAAGACTGAAAATTCACACCATGATGCTGTTGTGTGGATGAACTGGCACTTGCTTTCTTAGGTTTACATGTTTTATATACTGGTCCCAGCAGTATGTCTGTGCTCTGGATGGGAAACAGTTCTCATTTGATTTCAAAATGAAGTTTTTTCTTACACTTCCTCTCCCTACTGAAATGTCTTCTAATTAAGGACAATTTGGTCAGATGAACACAACTGGGATATTTTGCTCATGAAATAATAAATGATACACTTAAGCATGAATTTCCAAGCACAGATTTTATAAAGACAATAATTTCTTAGTCAAAAAGGTGCTTCTTTAATAAAGTTCAAAAAACTAAACAGTTACAAGGTAAGGATATCAGGAGTAAGAGGCTAAAATTTCACATGCATCTCCGTTTTCCATATTTATCATAAGGGTTTTTTATTTCATGCTATACAGTTTTGGACTTCTCAGTATCATACTGATTACCTGAAAGAAGTAGGAGTAGAAATTAATAAAGGACTATGTAGGTGCAATTCATAAGTGTTGACATCAAGAATAAAATGCAGTGTTGATGTCAAGAATAAAAAGCAGTTAGCCTGGTCAAATTAAAGTTAACATCAGAGGTAGTAGGAGTGAATCTAAACTATATTCCAGTACAGCAAAAAGCAGCACAGGTATGTAGAGTCTTTTAGTCTGAAATGAGAAGCCTGGAACAAACAAAACCAATAAAAAGTTTAGATTTTCAGGAAAATAACCCCACTTCAGTAAAGTTTAATGGACAGTGGAGTACTCAGTTCTCCAGAAGCTACTTGGAAGCCACACTGCATGAATCCCTGGAAAACATGATTGTAATAAATACCTTAGACCATCCTACCCTTCTGTGGAAAGAGAGAGTGGTGCAGTATCCTTCTAGCAGAATATCTTTTTTGGTGTTTGAAAGGCAACTGATCGTTCTGATACCTTGCTTACTGTCTTCCAGCAGGATCTCTCCAGCTGCCTTAAACAGCTGAACACTATTCACCAAGGAATGGAAAGCCAAAATCATTATATGTGGCCAAGAATTTACTTTTGTACCAAATTTTCATTTAGGAAATAACTAGACAGATCTACACAAAAGAGTTAATTCACAGGCATCTTGCTCATAAGCAGAATTCCTTTTTGTCAGGAGGTAGATTTGCCCCTCAAATGAGCAAGTATAATGTTCATGCAAAGCAGTGAGAACTGGCACAGCTGATGCTTCATTTTAGCATTTAGCCTAGAGAGTACAAAAGAGAAGTGATACTGGCAGGACTAGTTTTGGAAGGTAGCTCTGTCTTTTACCTTACCCGTGGTTTTCTTCTTGGTTGCTGCATTCACTCTGATGTTCCCTGGCATATCCTGATAGTCGAGGTTGTCTCACATTGAACTACTTTGTTTCTTTGATTAATAATAAATTAATAGTCTCACTCTGTCACCTACCACACTATTTGCATCACTGATTATCTTTTTTTCTAGGGGTGTAAGTGATGGTTCTGCTGAATTTCACTGAATTTGACTTGACCAGTCATGTTCTTTATTACGCTAAAAACAGCTGTTGTGATCAGCAACTACAATCTCAACCAGTTGCCAAGTGCAATGGACTGTCTGTTTTATCTTTTCTGCTGTGATGAAGCACATTTCTCATGCACAGCCATCTTTTGGAAACCACTAATGGGAAAAGGAACTGGTAAGCTTTTCCTGCAGATTACTGCAAGGAAATTAAATAGTACTACTGATTCCATTCACTGCTGGAGAAGCAAGAAAGGAAGTGGCTTAAATAAGACAGTCTAACAAAACGTAATGATAAAATTAGGAATCAGATGGTGTACTGGACATTGGCCTAAAAGATAATTCCCTGGCATCTTCAACCCCATTATGATGCCCCCAAAAGGATGCAGTGTGCTGTGGGTCAGATACAGCTCACAGGCTCACAGATGGACTACTTTCCACAAGTACCCTGTAATAATCTACAAGAGATGGGCCCACCAGAAAACTCAAAACCAAGTAATTCACCATACATAAACAAAACGCAAATTAGTTTCCCAGTAACTCAGGCTTATGTCCAGTCGCTGTTTGGCAGATATAATTTGAAATGGACTTCGCACTTACCCAAGAACATGTTCACACAGAAGCCTGCAGTAGTCACTGTGAGAACTGGTAATTAACAGCAGAATCTTCCCAGCATTCTTCAGTTGTTTCAGCCACTTTTTTACAGACTCGGGACATCTTTGTAAATATTTGTCTGGATGATTTTTCACTTCTGGGAAATACATCCCACAATCTTCTAAAAAAATTAAAACATAATTATATTATCCAATCTTGCTCACAAACCACTTAATCCACACAACAAATATCCTTTTATGTGCAAACAACACAATTAAAATAAGGCAAAGCAAAGTTTAAAATTTTCTCTGGGCTGTAACTTAATATAAACCAAAACCTCCAATCAAACCAAGAGGATTCATTGTAGCAGAAATAAGTTTGCATGACTTTTCTCTTTTACTGTGGAATTTTCATAATTATTTTGTTTGATGTTCTTTTGCTCATAATGGTTTATAGCAAAGAAATTTCAGATTGTAGTTTTACGCAGGAAATATTTCTTTTTGCCTTTGCTCAATTTTTGGATACTCAGCTTGTGATTGTAAAATGAGCTAAATGTTTAGAAAGTGGTAAGGACCCAAAATTCCAAAGAACACCTGTTCACTTACTTCTGACACTTTACGTTAGTATTGACTGATCAGTAACATCCATTTTATTATTTTTGCATTTTTCTCAAGTAGCACTTTATCTATAAAAGGTTGATAAAGTGGCAAAGACTCATAAGTATTTGGAATACTAGGAACAGATGCAAAAAACTGCCCTGTTCCAATTCGAGCTTCAATAATGTTCTTTTTGCCAAATAAAACAGCAATAGAATTTTGCAAATACACTTGGAATGTAAGATTTTTAAAAGTGTGCAAGAACACTAACTTGGCAGTAAAAGTTACCTATTCATTAAAGTCACCAATAAATACTCATCTTGTTACAGCCCATAGCTGCTTTACCAAGATGTCAAATTAACATTAAACCTACCTACATATTTCCTCTGTGCTCAAACTCTCTATAACCAAGCCTGTCAAGCTAGTTAAAGGTTTAAAAAGAAATACAATAATTGTAGAGACAGAAATGATACCAAGTGTTTGGCTCTCAGTCTGTGTATGTTATAGTATAATGAACATCATCATAGATTATTTTTCTTCCAGCACTTGTTCTATATGAAACTGTCTGTGGTCAACTTAGCTGAATGATTTAATAAATCCCAGACATTACTTAGCCTTCTGGTATGTGAGTAATGCTGTTCTCTAGTTTGAAAAAAATAAGTTTTAAACCACTTGAACTTCAGCTATTTAATGAAAGAGAACATGCATGTTTGAAACAGTAGTATCAAAGAAAGACTGAAAGATTATGGGTGCTAAACATAACACTATTTCATATACTACACATTCAAACATCTACAGATGGCAGGGAACAAAAGTCTTCCAAAAGAAGTTTCAAATTGACTCTTATCCCTGGAACTAGACAGGAGGCAAAAATGTATTATTCTGTACTACGGCTTGACAGATTTCTTCCAAAAAGGTGGACTAGTATATCTGAGGAGAGTCTCTCAAGCAAAATCTCCCAACTCACAACCAGGCCACTGTTCCAGTTCTTTGTTGTATTTAGGTCAGGCTGTGTAACAGTGTGTACTAGGGGAATAGGAGCCTGTTCCTGCAGCCGGCATTATGGGATGCCATGACATTTGCCTTGAGAGCTAGCCAAGAACAATGATTTTTTTGATTAAACAAAGCAGATTTACGAAAGAAGGTTTCCTGTTGTGTTTTCCCTCCTTCTTTCCTGGGGCATGAATATTGTTTGGGATGAGCAATAGAGTTTCTAGGAGCATAAACTTCTTTTTTCCCCCCCTCCATATTATAACTAGCAACAATATTTCATATGCTATGCTATGACAATTTTTCTTTTTTGGTGTTTTGGAAAGTGCACAACATTAGATGAGAATGAAGGGGGACATACAAACAAAGCAGGCTTGGCATTAGCTCTCAGAGGTTCAAGCAATTAAAATAAAGATGGCAAAGCTCATTTATATAACCAGTGACCTATCACTCTTTTCACTCTCAGACAGAAAGATCTGTTTTACTCCTGGACATTATATTTTTCTTTCCTTATGAAATGCCTTCCACTGTCTGTGACCATTCTTTGATGTGCAATTTAAAGACTTTGAGTTAATTTAATCAAAACTGTCTTATTTCTCCATAATCTGTGCAGTATGTTCTACGTGACAAATATATTATATTTGGCCTTTGAGCTACATCTGCATTGGAAAAGGCCAACAACTCTGGGTTCAATATATGAGCTGAAAGAGGATCTTATTCTAGTTTTCTATCCAGACCCTGAAGCCCAGCTGTTAATTGCAGACAAGCAATGAATCAGTTCTTGACACTGGGATCTGAAATTTGCCCCTGGGCTGTCTGCCATATCAGGCAGAGGCAGCTCAGAAGAATCCTCATTAAAGCATACTCTACTGTAATTAGGCCAGCATGGCCCAGCAAAGTAGAGTTTGACTTAATTCCTAACATACTATTGCATCTGGTGAAGACAGTTTGGTGGAATACAAACTCATACCACTAAATGAGTTTAACCACCAAAGCTTGCAAGATTTGATTGAAAGCCAAATAAAATTAAAGCAAAAAAACTTGCTCATTATCCCAGAGCAAGAGCCAATTTTGAGGAGTATAGCAGAGCCACAAGCACCTTATTGGCAGAAAGAATTGTGGAAGCTTTAACATGTGATGGAGAAATAGCATCATGTCAAACCTTCAAATGAAGCTTTTTTCCTACTATGGCATACACGGCACTGTGTTTTTCTAAAACAAACAAACAATAAAAATAGGAAGAAAACTCAATTAAGCAAAGCACCAGTGAGAAATGAGAAAAGAAATAATTTTATCAGAGCCAAAAGAGGAAAGCAAGAATGAGTTAACAGTAGTAAGTGATTATACAACTGTCATACAGCTCCGTTCTTGAAAAACAAAAAAGTAATTCTTCAGAATAACACTGTTCTTGAGAAATAAGAAATGTCTCTAGCCTGTTATACCTTCCTGATAATGCTTATGGGCCATCCAAATTGCAAAATACTCCTAAAAATTGAACTGTAAGCAAACTTTAGAAAAGTTTTATTGGTGCACAAAGTCAGTGTATCGAAGTGGGGGACTTATGGTCACTGCCAGCTTTACAATGGACAGTTTGCTATCTGTACACTGCCTAAAATAAAATAGCTACATTTTTTCCTCTCTGTTTTATGAATATCACTTAACATACAGCTATATGGACATTGACATGTATAAATGCATACCCACAAATCAGTGAAAGCAAAACATTAACAAAACAACTATCCCGACTTTCACCTCAAAGTCTCTGTTGTTTTCAGTTGCCTTCAAGCATGCCAAAGCCTTCATTAGTAATCTCTGGCTCTTTGGCAGTGTGAACACTTACTCAAAATACAAAGAAGTATTTAATAAAAAAAAAAAATTGCAACAAGAAGACTGTGACAATCAACATAACAATCAACATATTTACCCCCTGTGATTTTATGAGAAAACTGCATCCAATGATGAGGAGCAGGAAACAATGTCTAAACATTTTATACACAACTTTGGAATTTATTACATATATGTTACCACGGAAGAAATGCAATTTTTTCAATTTCCATTCTTGTTACTAAACAACTTGAAGTTTATCTCAAATCTCTGAAATGCAGCCTGGAATAACAAATTAGCAACTAGCTTCTGTAGGGATTTATAATCATCTTCCAAATACACTTTAAAAAACAATGACTGCCTTTGCAGTCCACTAAGTATCCTTCCAGAAAAAAAATATACACTTTTAAAGCTGAAGATAAAAGCAATTAAAATGAATTGTCTAGAACCAGCACATATTAAAGTCCTGCCAGAGCCTCCTATCAGATCAATGTTCTGGTGTATTTTCAAAGCAAAATAAATTCCTCTATCTATATTCTAAGAGGTTTCCTTGTGTCCAGTTTGGAGTTTGTTTTTTCTTGTCTTACCTGACATTTTAATTTAATCAGGATGTTCTTTGCGTTGTCTTGACTTGCAGTTTAACTGTGTGTAACACAGTTGTGATACCAAGCGTGATGGGAATTATGTAGCTGGAAATGCAGAACCCCCAGACCAAATTCAGAAGGAAGCTGTACACTGCATGTCATGTCTTTCAGCACAGACAATAACTCAGTCCTTAAGCCAACCACCCTCCTCTACTACAGTCACAAAATTACTTTATTGAAGTATACCGTTTGATGTTCTAATATAATACATGTATTTGTGGAAAAAATAATTATGGATTTCTCTTGTGCTCTGCATTGCACCACTTCTCCCTGGCAGGGCCAGCTCACACCCACTGGCTCTGGACTCCTTTGGACTCAGTGTCTCTAAATCCACACTGCCAGGACACTGAAGTTTTCATCCCTTAACTGTTATTTGGATTATAAAGTGGGCAAATGTTCAAGAGGTATGTTTCTGGCAAGGTTTCAGCCCAGAACCAAAACACAGGAACAGTGTATTTCTTCGTATCGTCACTGCTTCTAAGGGCACCTACTTGATTAAATTAAAAATAATTTATCCGCTATTTATACAATTTAGCTAAGCAAAGAAGTATGAGGCTAAAAAAATCCTAGAATTCAGCCAAGAAAAATAAACTTTCAGCTGCCAATTTGTAGCTTGTATTTAGTGGCTTTAACAACTACCAATCTCTTACAATGAAAGTAGTATTTGGGAATGTGACTTTTCTTTCTTTTAAACTCAAAGGCAATGTGATAGCTTACCTATTAATACCCATAGCCAAATTCTCTATAGCTCTGCCATGAGAAAGAACTTATAGGTCTTCCCTAATTTTTGTCTTAATGCCAGCTTGCAGGTAACAGTTATTAATTTGATTAACAGAATTCCAATAAATGTTACAGTCAGCAGATACAGACAACTATATTCATTGTATATTCCTATCCACTGTAGGCTTACAGCACTTCAGGTTTCTAGAGTGAACAGAGACACTTCTTTGATCATTGTTGCTGTCTTCTTCTGTCTAAATAAACTAATCTAACAACTATCATGAGCATTTAACAGAAACACAAGAAAAATACCTTCATCACAGAAGATTCTGCAAAAGAACTTAAGTTTCATCTAATAAAAGCAAGTAGAGGAGAAAGGGAGTGATGGCAAGTTGGCTTTTACTTCCTTTCGTTTAAGCTGAAGTGTGTGTTCTAGTAGGAGCAGCAGAAGCAAAATGAGAGACAGAGGGAAGGAAATGTTAACATAAAGCAAGATAAGAAAAGATAGTGAAGGATGATGCAGGGTTGACTGGACAAAATATGGTTACATTCTGGAGGCCTGGGATGAGGCAGATATCAGGAACAGGGAGCAGCAGGAAGAGATAAATCACTCTCTCCTCCCCCCAGGAGATTAAAAACTTTTAAAAAGAGACTAAAAGGATGAAAGTCCTGGAAGATAGGAGGTTAGGAAGAGGAAAATGTCATAAGAGCAAAAAATGAAGAGTGACAGATGTCAAATATTCTGAGTTTTTATGTTTTCTGCAATTGTCTCAATTCTTTAGAAAGACTTGAGAAATTCTTTAGAAAAACTGTACTGTTTCTTAACAGGTCAAAAGGTTAAAGATCCTGGTCCAGTTCAGGCAGAAAGAACACCAGCTATTTACACTTCTTCGTTTATTAGGAGCAGACATCAAAAGAAGATACTAAGTTTGGAGACAAAGGAGATTTTAATATTATGGTACCAAATCGCTCATTCTCATCTGAAAAAAGAGAGACGCAGAAGAGGGGAAAAAAAGTAGTATGGGTGGGTTGGCCAGTGGAGACCAGAAATTCAGAATAGACACCTCAGTGAATTGCTGCCCATCACAAGGCTGAACTTTGCAACCTCATGAACCTCTCCTTGTTGTAGCTAAGAATTCGCTTATGAGCCCAGATATATGAGTAGCTGCTTGCAAAACAGAGTATCTTTCAAGCTGCTCTTGTATATACAAATGAAACACAAATGGGATAGAAAAGGGGGAAAAACCCCCAAAAATCACACAGAAGAGAGGAGGTAGGAAATAGGAGGAGAAATGAAAAACAAACCAGTATTAAGGATAGGTTACATTCTACTAATAATGCAAACCCATAAATAGGGAACATATATTAGGATGTCAAATCAAATTAAAGAGAAAACTTTTCCTCCTGTGTTCTCAGAAAAGTAGGGATTTTTATGACCACAATGTAAGCACTTTGCATGGGGCACTTGAGTTTCGAACTAATCACATATTACCAGTGGAACTACAGGATCAACTGGTTCTTCATTTGCTGTTTTTTCCTGTGTTAAAGAAGATGTTTACTGCCCGTGTAACATTAACATTCTCAGTATTTTTAGCAACATCCAGCTCTGGTCAGGCAGAAACAGATCACATTTCCTAAAATAATAAACAATTTTCCAGTGATGACAACTCTGTGCTCACCTTGATTAATTTCAAGGGGGTGACCATAAGGAAAGGGTCCATGGTGGGCTAGGAAAAACATGACTACTTGGATTAATAGTGGCTGCAGTGCTATATAAACACTTAATACACTGAAGGAGACATTTTAGCAGAACACACACAAAACATCACCTCTGCAAATATTTCATGGGTCATTTCCTCTTCTACTTATTTTCTACTCCTGTGGCCTATGAGAAATTTACTGCAAAATTTAAAATGCTTTGGTAGCTAAAGATAGGTCTCCAACGAAAAAGGGTCTGATTGACTAGAAATTTTCCTAAGGAAGTTAAGAGCAGATGTTTCTTCTGGCTTGATATTTTAAGGCAGGAACCACCACTCTTCTTCCTTTCTGAGGTGAGGTTCCCATGACAAAGGCTGTTAGGAACAGCACAGAACCTTTAGCTATACTTAAAGGGAAGTCCTAATGTCTAAATTAGAAGGTATTACTGCTCTGACATCTTAGCTGAACATCACCCCCTCCTTCCCCCTGTGTAGCAGGGGGTAGAACCAAAGACCTCTGATGGACAGCCCAGAACCTCACAGATGTGCAAGGTTTAAGGGCTGGCCCTAACCAAACTCAGCTTCAAGGTGAGGCTGCAAAATTTCTTGAAAACCTAGCTTGTTAACAACTTTTCCCCAAAAATTTTTCAAGCAAGCTTAAAAAGTATCATTTCCTGACACCCCCCACCATTTCCTATCTGGAAGAACCCCATTCAGTCTGCCCTTAACCTTCACCCTCCTGCTTGTTAGCCCTGCCTCATGTCCCACCACATTAGCAGTGTCCTGGATGCAGAACAGTCAAGACTCCAAGGAGCACAATGCCACAGCCAGATGCTGGCATGGATTTTGCATGTAGTGTTATTCCTACTTCTTACTGAGGTCCATGGAAACTGAAAGAGAAATCCAGGCTGTTTTCATATGTTTTCTGTTCTTACTGGTGTTCCCAAATGGCTGATTTAACTGCTCCCACAGCCAGAGTCAGCCCCACGCTGCAGTCCTTGCCCCATCTCATCCCAAGCTTGCAAATCCCTTCCTTTAGAAAAGGGAAACAACACAAATAATAAAACTTATGAGAAGCACATGTATATGGCAAAGTCTGCAGCCTGACTTCACCCTGACTGCTGACACACGGTATTTGTAAGGAAGTTGTCTTGATGTAGGTAGTTTGAATGACCTTCCATAGTTTTGTATACACAAATCTTGGAGACAGAACTTCATTCTTTCTTTTCTTGTTTTTTTCTTTTCCTTCTGTTTTTATGTTAATATTTATATCAACACAGCAATGTTTCCCCAGTGCACTACAAAGCAGGAAGGATGCACTTTGGAGGTAGGACAGGATCTGTTGCTGTATTTTAGAGGAAATTATTTATTTCTCAAAAGAACTCACTTCCTTGCTTTACATTACCATGCTAGTTTGCAGTGTAACAGACCAGATTTATCAAACTGTATGAGACCAGTCAATTTCTGATGACACTCTGGCAACCCATGGGCTGAGCACTAAACTTGTGCAGAGGTAACTACCCTTTGCTGGACAAACATTCAGTTAAATTAGTCTGATTCTCCAGATCCTCGCTACTGCACTGTGTGAACAATTAAAGTGAATAATCTGCAGGTGGAAAAATCTGCTCTGTTCCATTGTCAGGAATGTCTTCTGACAGGATTCATGCAACACGCCTTCGGAAGTGAAAGACTGAAAGGTGATACAGTGATTGCTCAAGGCAACACAACCCACATTTTTTCCTGCTGTTAAAGATTTATATGGATCACTTGTTATGTAAGTATTGCAATTAATATTTACAGGAAGACAACCTATCAGTGGGAAATTACCATAAAAATTCTGGAAATCTCCATCTATATTCAGCCTGCTAAAGGTACTGATCCTTATACACACATTTGTCATAAAAACTTGCCATAGAAGTATATTTGAAATTTTTCTTCAATATACATTATAACTATTTGTGCTCAGCACCTACTTTCCTGACAAATTTTGCATACTTAGATGCCTGTTAAACTCTACCTGTTGTCAATTCACCTTTAAAACACATCCCCTGGTAAAGACATCCTAAAAAATCCTGCAGAACAATTTAGGATGGAAAGATGAAATTGTTTTGTTCAGCTGAATACAGCTAAGTAGGTGGGAAATGGGATCTCTTCAGGATGCTGCTGCAGTCTAATTTAACAGGAAGTCAAATATTCAAGTACCGTTTTATTTATGAATCTGATGAAGGTTACTTGAGTACATTGGCTTGTGTAAAATGTGCTTTTATGTGTAGTGTTGAAATAAAATGCATAATGAAGAAATAAAATAGAGATAGATAGATAGATAGATAGATAGATAGATAGATAGATATCTTACAATGACACACAGACTACAGCTGCTGATAAATTAAAAATCCGACTCAGATGTACTGCTCCACCAAGAAGACATTACAGGTAATCCCTGCTTCTGAGATCTCAAATTCAAATAGCTCTGGGGAAGAGATGAAACTCTTTTTGAAGCTTTGAAAGTATCAGCTACTTTGAGGCACTTGTTCCAGTAGGAAGGAAGTTCAAGTTCTCAGAAATATTTTTCCTGGAAGCAGCATCATCATCTACCTCTTAATATGCACATACTAACACACAAACAGAGATACATATATATGTATATTAAAGAAAAACAATATTTTTTCTTAAAACAAGAAATAATCCTTTTCTGTCTCCCAAGAAACTGCACTGCCAGAACAATGGTGTTAATTCCAGCCTCCTGGGCTACAGTTGCAAACTTTCCAAACGCTACAGATGGACCAAGAGCTGTAAGCAGTCTCCAGTTTTACTCCCTACATAACATTCTGATACAGATGCCACATCCACATTTCAAGATCAATCTGATGGGCAGTGGGAAACTGCAAGCAACAAGCACCACAAGAACGGGGTAGGGAGAAGAACTATGTGTAAATTGAGGCATTTAAAATGTATCAGAAAATAAGACACTTCAGAAGAGTGTGACCAAGGGAGATTTGTAACAGGCTATTCCTCTTTCACGTTTATGACTACCCTGTATATACAGAAAGTTACTAGTCATGTGCTTTCTGTGATCTCATTATTTTTATAATTTACCAGTAGTGTTCAACAATAACTACTCCTACTGTAGGTGATGTAGTACCTTCTGTTATGCTTACCATCACATTTTAATACATACAATGAAAACCTTACTCTTCTTACCTGGGATCTCACCCTCGCTATCCTGTTAATACGGCTCTCAAATCACACACATACCAAGTGCTTTTCATGGTTCTGGCCTACAGAGCTGCATGAATCTGGCTGAGGCTGCAGAAGTATATTTCCAGACCCCATGTATTAAAGAAATATTAACAGGAAGATGAACCAAGAAGAGCCATCAGGATAAGGCTCCAAGAGCTCAAACGACAAGGAGTCAGGGTGCATTCAGACCGCGCAGTGAGACGCAGTATAAAGGGATTCATTGATCTCTAAGAAGCCGGCACAGCTGGAGGAAGCAAGGCCTCCATGTGTGCGTATTTGCTCATCTCAGTAGTCCAGCCACACGACACTGGAAAGAGAGCGAGCAGGTTCCCGGAGCAGGAGCTCGCCCTTCCAGGCGCCGCTTCCCTGGCGGGTGCCTCGCTCCGGTGGTGCCATCTAGCGAGGGCGCTCCCGCTCGGGACCAGCGCCGGCACCGCCACCGCGGAGGCGGCTGCGCCGTCACTTCAGAGCACCGCAGCCCCCCTGCCATCGAGAATCGTCACGCCATGGCCGTCACTAGCGCACATCCCAGCTGTTAGTTTTTTCCCTTTTCTGTAGTTATTGAAACCTTCTTAAAGTTCCAGACAAAACTTTTAAAAGACGGAACAGAACTGAAACGTGAAGTTCCACAGAAATGACCCCACATGGCAGTGGTCCCCGAACAGCAAGTGTCAGAGGTCAGGACATGGGTGTGGGGGAAGGCTTCATGGAAAACACTGGGTGGTTTGACAGCTTAAACTTGAATCTGAGAGGGAAATAATAGCAGTCTTCAAGCACGTAGAAAACTCACGCTTGGGGCAAAAAAAGAAAAAAGGAATAATCTGTCCTCTGAGACCAAGGTCAATGAGTCAAGTAGCAATAATCTTGCACTTCTGTAAACCTAGGTTAAAAATAATAAGAAGGTTTCTGATTTGAATGGTACCAACACTGGAAAAGCTGCCAAGGAGGTTGTATTATCTTTGTCAGTGCAGGTCTTCAAAAAGAGGCTGGAAAGCCATCTCTTAGGAACACCTAACCCACCTCTTTGGCAGTGGTGTGCGAAATGCAAGTTATCTTCTATAGTTCCTTAAAGAACTGCAATTACACATTACTGAGGAGTGTGCACCACAGTGGTGTGCACCACTTCCATCCATTGCTTTAATGAGTGATGCTAGTGTTCACATTATCAATGTGATATGGATAATGACACTTAGGGTCACATCAGAAAAATTTACTAGTAGGCAGTAAGAGGAATGAATTCAGCAAGGAGCAGCAGCACAGCTCTGTTAATAACACAGTTTTTGCTAACCTGAACAAAAAGTCTGAAACTTATCCAAACAAAAGAGAGAGATACAGACTGCTGACTTCATGCTACTTTCATTGCAGACCATCCCTTTCCTATTTGTACCAGCTCATTTGCCGCAGGAAGGTTGAAAGAGGAACGCTCAATTTCTAATGCCATTTTCATGAGCACAAAGACTCCATTTTTTATGGCAGAGCGATCAACTTGAGAACAAAGAAAAAAATCTTTCCAGAAATTTAACAAGATGTACAGTCTCCATTAAGAATGCTGAAAAAAATGGCACAACTAAATTAAATTATTTTATGCAAAGCCTGTGTGCTGAGTTCCTCAATCTCTTGTGGAGAATGGAAAAGAAGAAATTAGTTAAAATTATACCAAAAGAGCTGTTGGAAAAGTCATTGCTGGTCAATCTGTCAGGAAGAATTTTGGAGTTTATAGTCCAGAGAAATCTATTTAAAAGTTATGAAGAACATTTTCCTGGGTGCTTTATTTGTGATTCTGTATTCTTATCTCTCCTGGTTTGATTCTTCATCTGTTCTATCATTATCCAAACAATGGCAAACAGATGAAAAATAAACTTGATGTAAAATAAAACCCAAGTCAACAACCCAGATTAATTCCAGGAGTGAGCATGAGGAAGAAAAAGGGTTTCTGTAAGCATAATTGTGCAAGAAACAGCTATTTTTTAGCTCACAAATTTCTCCAGGATTCCAGATTTTCCCCTGTCCTGCATCAAGATTAAACAGTAGCCCTTCAAAAAAGAAGTAAGTGAGAAAAACACTTGCACATGGACTGGCACCTGCTTACTGCAAGTCCATGTTGCAAGGCAGGCAAAAGTACTGTTTCTGCCTTGCTGGAACATGGTCTTGCAGTGGCTGGCAGTTCTGGCTGTGGGTGGCTGGGAACCCACCCTGCTCATCACAGCAGTGGGCACTCCTGAGCATCCTTATGCTGTTCTCCTGGATGGGTAGGCTGTGGAGCAGGGGGGTTTCCACGTACCTCCACCACCAACGGCCCTGCTCCAATTCTCTTGCCCTCTCACTACAACTTCAATTAAACAGTTTGATGAGAAAAAGCAGAAAGCAAGAGCCTGGTTGCCACTCAAACCCTTGCTAGGCTGCACAGAAGGAAGTCCCGCCATTCAAATTCCACTTACATGAGGCTTAGCCAAACAGGATAGGGTATTTATGAAAGCAAAGACTGCATGAACAATTCATATTTATATATTCAAAATGTTTGTAGAGGCAGTTTTCACAGAAAAACAAAAGTCTTCCCTGAATATTTATGAAGAAACCAGATGACACACAAACAGTTCTTCTGTTTTCCAGGTTGTGGGATTGGTTATTAAGTTCCAAGAAAACAGACCTGTAAGGAGACCCACTTCTCCTTTAGTCTTTAAATTACCATTCCTGCCAAAGGCAATGACATATGCACACCATGTTTTCATTCAGCACCTCACATTCTGCAAAAATGAGACATTTTAATCCTCATTCACTTATTTTTTTGGACTGACATCTGAACATTAGTGTCAGATTCTTGTGTTAATATCATGTGTTGTATGAGCTTTGTTTTATTACTACCTTTCTGCTGAAAGAAATTAATTGAGTATGGAAATGTCTCTCGAATGAATGCTGGTTTTAGACAGTTTATAGTGATATAGGACACAAAGTATGTTTTTTTTCATTAAAATACTCCTATCAGGACCAATGTTAAATTATATCAGCAATAGTAGCTACATCAGAACTGCTTTTTAAAAGGAATTTCTCTGCTGTATAAGGACTCATGATAGCAAAAAGAAACAGAAGTAATATTTTCTTTTTCCTTTTTAAGTGCAAATTTTCAGGCATTAGAAACCATTTGAGTATCAAAGACAACTCTGTCTGACAATAGTATAGCAGATATATGAAGATCTCTCAAGAATTTGCTCATATCTGTATTCATTGCTAAAAGCTGCTATAAAACAAAATCCAATTTGCACATATTACATACATGCATGTAAGATGTATTTGTAGAGAAAGATAAATACACTTATATGGAAAATGTCATTATTACCATTATAATTACAAGTGTATGGGCTAGTGGATAGAATAAAACAGTAACTATACTTAGAGAAACTTTAAATAATACATAAAGACTTCAAGAATCTTCAGAGAAAGGACTAAAAATCCTTATGTGCTCATTTAATTGTTAGGCATTTGAATTACTTATGTTTTTTTCCACATGTATAATCATTCTTCTACAGAAGTGCATTGTTAGAAAGTATGAGGGCATGCTGCTACAAAAAGAAAAATAAAGAAAGTTTATAATAAAAGTTTTCCTGGAATTTTTGTTTAACCTCATGCTCTTTCATGATTAGCTCACCAAAACATTGTGGTAATAAAAGTTCTTCTTGGTTTATCCAGGATCTGTGGTTGCATTCTTCCATAAATGTTTTTGCCCAAAGAATGGCAGTGCTATCTAGAAACAAAAGGTAACATGCATGAGGCTGTCTAAACAACTTCTATCTGATTCCTTCAAACTTTAGACACTTTGATATGTGTGTAGCTGTTGGTATTTGACCATAGCTGACTGTGTACTATAGTAAGATATTTTATAGCCTGAGAGAAGTATGCTTCTTAAGGATTTGTTCATAGTCCCGTGACAAAATTCACACTGACTTCAGTGGCATAAGGGTTTACAAGGATCTTATTCTCCTCAATATAAGAGACTGAGCATCAGCTAATAGTACTTTATACACTCAAAAGACACAAGCTGATTTTGCTTCTACTCCTTCTTTCATTTTAATTTCTGTTGCAGGTGATTACCGGAGATCAAATAAGCAAATCTAAGCATCTGGCACATGAGAACCTGTACCTGCTTTCTTTACTCCCTTGTTTAGGCGAGCATTTTATTTCACTGTGGGGACAGGTTTAATGTGCACATATACAGTCACTCTGTCTCACCTGACAGGCAGTAACTTTTTATGCCATCTGCAAGTTCAGCAACACGCCCCATGTAACATGCCAATCTAAAAACACCTTTCACACTGCTCACCTGGGAAGTTTAAACTCTTCCTTTCCAGCTTGTTTAAAATATCCTTTGCTTGAGCCAAACAAAATGGATATAAAGAAGACTGCAGGAGTCCTACACTGGGAAATGTACTCCAGCTTATTAAGTGCAGAGAGCTAAACCAAACAGGTGGCAGCATTTCCCCACAGTGCAGTAAGAAGCTCGTCTGAGTGACTTAACGATCTTAGGCATGCAAGAAACATTTCAATTGCTATGTATAAATTTTTCCTACCTGATAGGCGCCTCATATTCTATCCAGTCAATCTTATTTGAGTAGTAAGAACATGTCCAAATTCTAATGCAGCAGAATTGGGAATGATTTAAATCAGAAGCATGCTTACATGCCTTTTTTTTTTTTTTTCTAGCTTGATAGATACAAATAGCTTTACATTATAAAAAACCCCAAATTACAAGTAGTTTTTACATAAAGGTTCCAAAATAAGACAAACTATTTTTCTTTAATGCCAAAAACCTTGGAAATGCAATGAAATAATATAGTAAAATAAAAGGATTATAAATAGGGAAGATGGCATTCAGACCAAGATGGGAAGATATGTGTGTGGTTCTTTGCATTCACTGCAATGACACCTGAGTGTCTCTATAAAAACATTGACTGAACAAAGTATTTTTTTTTAAGTAAGATACAGTAACTTTTTAGAACAATTTTACAGATTACAGATGCCCTCACTACTATAATGTAATGAAATTCTAACTCTGGATTTGAAAGTCACCAAGCAGTGGCTCTGCTGAAACACCAGAGGGAGCAAGTTTCACAGAGGAGTGAATGCTTTTATTGAAAACTCTCCCGGTTACTGTGTTTCATCATTTAGTAGGATGCAAAAGAATTTAGTCAGATTATCTGGAATGGCTGGGAATGCACCCTTCAATGCAAAGCCCTTCAGCTTGTGATGAAATGTGTAAAAAGGAGCACCAAACGGCAGAAAAAGTGAGCATGTGCATCATTTGGCCAGTTGCAGGTTTTCATTCACAAAGCTGAAAACTCTTCTGTTACTGACTATGGGACGAAAAACTAACAGCCTTGATGTCTTTGCCTAATAAAGATTATTTTGGTACTGACTGTTTTTTAAAAATTGACTCACACTCCTCCTTCGCAGCGCAAATCACAGACTCAGTTGTGACAGACTCCTCTAAAAGACTTAAAAAAGAACAATAGCTATGATCAAAGTCAAACCCACCCTGCAATGAACTGAGTTACCTGGAAAAACCACGTTCTCTTGTCCTTCATTAGGGACTAAACCTAGGCAGGGCTCAAAGAAAAAGCCTCCCAAAATCGGTTGTCTTTCTTATGACTCACATCTGACAAAACTAGACCTGATTCAGAAGTGACCTTGTTGCTGAGTTTTAAATGGGAACTGAAACTTTTCAGCTGCTCTTAAGGACTGATCATGTGGAAATGTACACCTGCATCGTTAATACAGTCTAAAATTTAGCAGTGATAAAACCCTCTTATGTCATTACCCTGGGCCCAGAAGACATTGCCACCTACTACATGGTGAGATCCCAAGGGATTCTTATCCCAGCTCATGTCCTGTTGTTGGTGCCTTGCTCCTGAGGGACCTCTAAAGTCAGGAGTAGTCTTCACATTATGATTAGTGCAATTTCTCCTCATAAAGAATTTTTCAGCATGCACATGTCTTAGTACTTCCTGCCCTCTCCAGTGAATGGTGCCTGATCTGAACTGCTAGCAAATCATTATGTATACACAGAATGCCCAGAAAGAGCTGTTTCAAACCAAAGAAAACAGTTTGTGGTGGTTTTGGTGTCTGCTTTCAACCTAAGAACAATGAGTTTCAGAAAAGAGGGAGGACGAGGAGAGGAGAAAGTCATTGATCTAAGCCAGGGAAGAAGAGAGAGAAGGGGAAAAAAACCAGCCTCTTTGAGTGAGTGGGGTTTCTGGCCAGGGAGCAGTAACAACAGCTGAAAGCAGAATTCACAACAGGTTTTTTTTGGAGCTGGTCTGATTGGTACTGTTGTAGCAAACCGGCTCATATTTCTTTCACTCCAAACACATTATGATCCCATAGGAGAAAGGCATCTCAGGGACTTGATCACCACAATTACTACAAAAAGCAAAGATGGGGTGCAAGGAGCAAGCAAAAAGAATGCCTAAAAGACAGAACTTCACCATACCCTCCAGCTGTATCTAATTCAGTTAAAAGTCTGTCAAACAAAAAAAGTATCAGAGAGTTCTTTATTGCCCCTGGCCAACTTCGGGCAGCATTAGGAGGATTTCTAATGCCTAGAAACAAATTATTTTCCTGCTTCTAAAGTACACGATGGGAAAAGGAAAACTGTCACAGTGAACTTTTAAAAATTGGAGGGTATATTTGAAAGAAGGAAATATAACTCTGATTTTGCAAACTCCCAGAGTGTTTTTCCCTCCTTCTGGTAAGCACTGTAATTAAGGAGTCTGTACTTCACCTGACCTTAATGGATAAACTTACTAGCTGTTGGATCACTTCACTCATCCATTTTAAGCTCCAAGGAAGAGGCTGTCTGGCATCTCAGCAGGCTACTGAGATCCAGCAGTGCTGTCACTGCCTCCCAACTTGAAACAATCCTTTCCAGCCCTCTCACATACCACACAGGTCTCATAGTTCAACTCTCAAGCTCCTGGAGACCACAAAATATTTGGCAGTGCAAGAGGTCTATGATCTTTCCTGTTTGGTTTTGCTCAGAGCTCTATAAGGCAAACAGTTGGTGCAAAGGCACAGGAGACTTAAAGGATTTCTGCAGTGTTCTCCCCTTGGGTTTTGGTCTCTCTCTCTCTGTCCGTGCAGGCAGCTGGCTGGTATCCTTCAGCCATTTGGAAGTTAGTTTGCCTCTGAAATACACATTAGTGCCACATACTGGATTTCATGCTGGAAGGTAGATGCATGCCATATGGCCAGTGACTGGATGTATTTCACCCAGTTTTCAAATCTACCAGCAAGACAGTTCAAACCACCTTCTAAGACTGATGTAAGTTACCAGAGTGATAATTCTGTGTTCAAGTAGTTATCTGGCTTCCTGACAGATTTATTTGATGCTTCTCCAAAATTTGATAATTCTCCAAAAATAGCACATGATCATGTATTATTTTTTTTAAGTTTTGTCAGAAAATTGGTTACCAGCATTAAAAACTGCACACAAAACTTATGCTTCCTTTTCCTCTTCAATAACTTCCTAAGTATTTTGGTTTTTTTCAACTTGTTTTTAAAAAGAAGCTGATCTCTTTTTCCTGAAGTTTGATAGCAGTTACAAAGTGGCTGGCACCACACAGAAATTAGCTAGAGTATCCCATCAGTATTCTTTGTTTTACATCCTCATTAAAAATTAGTACAATAATAACACTATACATTCAATTTCAAATAACTTCATACATTTTACCATAAGAATTCAGTTTTATTTTTAGCAAGAAAACCTATATTTAGTAGGCAAGTTTTTATTTAGGAAATCTCTGCTTTGGACTTATAAAGCAGTTTTAGTAACTTCAAGCCAGGTAAATCAAAAATAAATGTACCTCAAAGCATCAATTTGATAGAAAAGTTGTATGCAAATAACACTTTTTTTTTTTTTAGGAGGGGAGTTGTTTATATTGTTTAGCTTTTCTACACCAGTTTTCCTACTTTATTAATGCAGAGACTGAGGCAGATCCAGGTGGTGATTTAGAAGAAGAATTTAACGCAGGTGCTAACTCTGTGGAGGGAACATCACAGAAAGCTTATTGCTAATGTTTTACTGGCAGCTAATTGCTTCTGCTTCGGCTAAATAATTAGCAAACTGAAGTGTACTGAATAAATAAAATGTTTTACAAATCAAAGCAAGTCACCTTTTAAGTTACTCTGTGCATCCCAAGAAACCCTGAAACAATTCACTGACAAAACTTACCCAAGGACAACAGAAAATATTTTCCAGTTCATGAGGTCAGGAGCAAGATGTTGGTGATCAAACAAACCTTTCATTATTAGTTTGTGGAACTAAGTATATTTTTTCTTTAGTGGTTTTCTTTTCCAGAACTGGGAAGTACTGGTTTCCTTCTCTCCCTTGCTAATGACTAAGATGCAGTGCTATGCTAGGCTGGCCAGAGGCAGGGAGACAAGAAGAATGTGTGTTGTCTCCCACAGAGATTCTTTTCTCTGGACAATTTCAATGTGGCATGAAAGCAAGTTCTGTCCAGGTCAGCTTTAATAAGAAAGAGAATTCTCGCCAGGGATTGTGGTTACCCTCAAGGCTTCATTTAAATCTCTTGGGACCACAAATATAAATTCCATTAACAGCTTGCTATATTTTAGCTTCCAAAACCAAAGCATTAGTGTGCTTTATAACACAGATGAATAGCCAGGATATCGAGAATATTACTAGTTTTTTAATTAATGAAATCGACACCAGCAAGAAATTGGAATATTGTTTGAATCACAAAGGGATACTTAAGGCTCAGTATGTCTATTTTATTGACTCTTTTTCTACTAGGAAATATATAACTAAAAATTAATAAATCAAGCACTAACACTGTTGTTTTATTAAAATAATTTTTTTTATTTTTATTTTTATTTACTATGAGAATATCCCCTTTTTGTTATTCCTGCCAGGCACCAGAACACTTTACTGTTTTCCTTAGAGGAAGAGAATACTACTGCAGTTGCAATACGAGCACCTCTGTCATCCTAATACCTTCACTAGGTGTTTTATTATCACCATCTCTTTATTCTCCTTAGAACAGGCAGATAAGTTCACGTAAGTGTGATGGGATAAAATCTAAGCTCCACAGACAATTATATCAGATCTGTCCTCTGGCAGATCACCCAATATAATACAACTTTGAAGCAGGCCAGGTGTGGACATAGTCACTTTTTTTTTTCACATTTCCAAATGCTCGCTGTAATAAGCTCTTTATGCTGACATTATAACTTCACACTGGTTTTATGCTAAATGTAGATCAAATACCTGATGCTTTATAAAGCTGAAGTGATGGGAGCCACAAAGAAAGTCTGCTGGGACAAAGTTAACCTTGATGATATTTTTGGGGAGGAATCTTATCAGCACCAGTGCTTTATTTAAAAATAAATATGTATTATCCTGGATGAGGCACTAGGAGCCTTCAGCCAGCATCAGTTCATCACTGTGTGTGAGCACATGCATTCAGGTTCACCTTAAACATAAGTGTTTGAAGATGTTCGTTCTCAGACACTAAGGATGTTTCTAAATGCTCCCTGCCTTCTACAGTTGTCCACAATTACACCAGTTTTGGAATATCGACAATGTTCTACTTACTGCAAACATTGTTTCTGTGAAAGCTTTGCTTTGTTTGAGTTTCCATATGGATTACCCCAATTTCTTTCCCTTTGATGTGGGAACATTTCCAGGTGCAAGTGGAACGCTGGCAAAGTCCTGAAACTGTAGGAGATCACGGAGAAGGGAAGTGCTCTGAATTCCTGTCTGTGCCCCAGGTCTTGCAGGGCAGATTTCATTGCCTTGACCCCAATGCCATGAAAAAGAGCCAGAACCTCCCAAAGCAGTTAATGCCAGCACTGAGGGGTTCCTTCCAGGATTGATCCTAAACAAGAGCTCTCCCCTGAGTTACATACACAATCCCAGCTACATAATATACAGCTACACTGTAATTGCTGGGTAAGCAAAGAGGGAGAGTGAGAAGTTTTTCTCAGGGACATGGAAATTTCCTGACTCTGCAAGATGAGGACAGGACTTCATCATGAATCACTGTTTTGGTAAAAACCTAGCCTAGTAAAAGAACAGTCTTTAAGGATGAGAATCACCCCACCTAAGGTTGACAACCCCTAAATCTGTGCAGGATGGCAAGGCTTCTTTTACAGTTGATGGAGACAAACGGGTGTCTCTAGCATGTTGCTCTTCCCACTTGAGTGTACACAGATGTCTAAAATAGACCATGTGAGTCACATTCTACAAATGCCTGTTTCTTTCCTGTGCTTCAAAAGAGGAATCTAGACAACAAATGCCTAATTGTCAATGTCCTGTGTTCAGTTGCATGAAAGCCAGTCTGGCTGATGTGATTTGTTCAGCTGGATTAATTAAACACGAACATCTCTGAAGCAGGACAAACAGCAATGATTAGAATTAATTGGATTGATGAATACGAAAGGACTAGAGGCATAAGAGTGTCTGAAAATAAATTATCTTCTTTTTTATCCTTTTCGTCCCCTCTTTCATGAAAGATGAAAATTGACTCTGCAGATAAAAAGGATATGCCCCAAATCTTGACTGTCTTCTGCAAACATCCATAATCTGGGGACAATGAGATGTCTTAGCTTGCATACAGCCAGTGTCAGAGGGCATGGGGACAAAAGAAACCCTTGAACTAACATTTATGCTAAGCAAAGTTATGTGGGCTTACTCCTTTTGCTTACATTCACTCTTCTCATTAAACTTTGCACTATGCCTTTTACTGCAAATTCTGCAAGTAATTATCTTTTAGATAAAATGAAAATTTCTTTAAGATTAGGTCAAATTGAATTAAAAAGCCCCCAGAGTAACCAGCTGGTCCCAGTCCTAAACATCAGGATACCACAGCAGGTAACAACAGCTCTTTCTGCTTCATTCCATAACCTGGATTAAGAAACTGGTGATGTCTGGCATGCAAAACCTTGTGCAGACAGCAAATGGGGCAGCATACTCCCAGTGGGGCACATAACAGCCTCCTTTAACATTTGCAAAAGAGAAGACTGGCTTCTCTACTTCATTAGCAACTTTCCAAAACCTCATTGACTAAACATTTGAACAAACTAGGTAAATAATTACCTTTCTCCCCACTTGATACAGAAGTAAAAATATACAGCCAAGGGTCACTGACAGTGAGGTATTTTAATTTCATAAGAAAATATTCAGTTGTGATAGTCTTTGTAACTGTACTGTACTCCCTTATTTATTGAATTAGCTTGCTTGGATCATGGTCCACTCAGTTGTGAGAAACAAATGAAGGAGCTTCAGTCCAAAATGGCATTAATCAATTGCATTTCTCCTTTCCTGTAAAGCAAGTGGCTCAACACGCTGGCATCTCAAAGCACTTCTAAATGTAGACAGCCAAAGACCTCATGTAATGGGAGAACCACATCCACGGGCATGGGGCATGTTCTTACAGGCACTTGCTCTTTCTTCCTTTCCACATCCATCTGGAGAACCTAGAGCACAATAATTCTGTGATTGTTACTGAGCAATGTGGTGGCACTGCAGTATTACCTTACATTTCCTTTGCAAAATGTCTTTTAGTCCATTAATTTTTAATGACTTAAAATAGTAATTTTATATCTTAGACAAAGTGTTTTGTAAAAGATGCTTGGTCACTAATATCAAGGCCTTTTTCTTTCCACTTAAGGAATGATATAGCCACTGGAAACAAGCTTTGGTTAACCAGAAATTCTCTTAATAGTGTGCAAGTAATATAAGCTTGTTTTTACTATTAAAAGTGCATAGCTATTTATTTTACCAGGAAAATAAACTACTTGGCAGAGAGGACATATTTTAAAACACTTTTCAAGAGCTCCCTTGAGATTTATTTGAAAATATTAGTCCGCTCAGACAAAAAAAGAAAAAAGGTAAAAAACACACTGATGAAGGACGCCTGAATTTCTTTATATGAAATATTCAGGTATTTATTGGAACTTGCATCTCAGTGTAAGGGAAATACCTTTATATCATGTCTCCACATTCAAATGGACAGATAACAATATTTGAAAAAGCAGAAAACCTAAAATGACTGGATACAAAGAAAGAATTTAAATGCCAAAATTAATTTCTCCCTGAAGAAAAAAAAATGCTCAAGTGCCAAGAACTTTTTCACCTACCAGGGGAATAAAAGTAGCTCTAGTAAAGTAGTTGAAATACCACAGTAGAAATCAATGTGATTCCCAAATTAAATGGAAGTCTTCAGTGAAGTCAGTGTGTGAGGTAAGTATATGTCCATAATCATAGTCAAGGAACAAGCAAAGCTTAAACAGCTTAATGCACTTGAGCCTACTCACAAGCTCCCTTTCATCTCAGAGCTCTGAAAAACGGCCATATAATTAATACCAGACCCAACAGAAAGATTTTTAATGAAGATGTTAGGCAGAGCTACAAAATATGTTCAAGTCATAATAGGATTTGTGCCAACTCCGAAGAATAAAAAATTACCCAAAATCTTTTATCTTTTCACACGTCAGGCTCCATGCGAATCATATGATGAAATTTGAAGGAAAGAATAATTAATGGCTCAAGCTAAATGGACAATAGAATAAAATGTAACATGGCTTTAGTAAAGGTAGGTCATGTCAGACCAGCCTGATTTTTTGATAGGATACCTGATTTTCCAGACAAAAGAACTGCACAGAGAGATTAGATTTTATCTGAACTTCAGCAGAGCATTTGGTAGGTGTCACAATGGAGATTACTTGATAAACTCAAAAAAAAGGTTAGAAAAAGACTGTGAAGGTGCTGACTAAAGTGACTGTTGCAGAGGAAGTGCCAATGAGCTGTGCTAAAAGGGGAACCTCTGGGCTAAAAGAGATTACTCCAGTAGAGCTTCTCCTGAAGCAGTCTTGATATTAATTTTATTTATAATTTTACTTTTGTGATTTTGCCCCTAAAATAGGAATAAATACAAGAAGTTTAAAAAAAAAAAAAAAAAAAGCAGCACTGTCACGGAGAAGAACAACAGGCAAAGGAAAAAATAGAGCAGAATATTACTCATGGGATGAAAGTACAAAGTACAGTGTTGTCCCGCTGACATAGGATTCAACTCATCCAATCCACCTAAAAACTTCATAACTTCACAGTTCTTTGTATAATCAATAGCAAGATGTGAACAAATCCACTTATATTTTATATTATCTACTGCAGATCCATGTCTAAATGGGATGAATGGAGATTCTCTGGAGATTCTTCCATCTTTCTATAGCCATTCATAAGGTATATTTGGAAGTCTTCCTTAGGTGCCTAATTTTAAAACAAAAAAAATCTCCCCAAGGACTATTGCAAATTTACTTTTCAGTAGCTCATCAGCCAGAAATCAGGTAAGAGAAAAACATGCATTTTTCTTTTCTGACCCAGGACTCTATAAAACACAAGCAACTTCTTCAGACATACTACACAAGATAAATTCAAAAGAAGCAGCAAAGTTAATACAAGTATATTAGTGGGATACACTAGATATACTAGTGGGATCTCATCTGAGTCAGTATCTGGCTGTCCATATTTGGCAAGAGTCTTTCAGAACACAGCTTGTCTTGCAAGAAAACACTCCAAGAGCAAGAATTATATGAATAGTCAAATACATCATATCATTAGACCCCCCCCTCAGAAGAAAGAAGGGCAGTTTAATCTTAAAACCCACAATAGCAGCAGGTTAGAAACTTGCCACTAACAGATTTAGGCTGGAAACTTCCTCAAACATGAGAACAGTGAGGCTGTTCGAGTGCCTTCCAGAAGAGCTACTGAAGGCCAGAAACCTCAAGAGTTTTAAGTGACCTGGATTGTTTTATGAAACAATTATATGATGCGGGGCCTGAGAAGAAGAAGTGTGCCAGAAGAATCTAGCTATCTTTATTTTGGCTTGAAAGAAGACCCCAAAAGCTAAATTCCTAACTATAATTTGGAAATTGGCTGAAATTCCCTGAAAACCTTTATTTTATACTTTAACAGAACCCAAAAGACATCTTCCAAGCTCTTAAAATATTTTTCCAGTGTACCCTAGTATATTTATACAGATTTTCAAAGGGAAATGACAGATTTGTCAATTCTGATGACATTACCAGAACTAAATGTCTGAATTCAATGCTAACATTCCTTTTTATGGGGGCATATTAATTTATTCATATTAAATATTTGGTTGTTGATTTTATTTATTGATTTATCTCTTTATTTATTTTTTAAGAAAGAAACAAAGAGTCATTTGAACAATACAAATGAGAAATATTTTTCATTTGGATGGATCAAGCACATGGACTTTTTACTAAAGAGCTTTCTTCACTTTTTTCTTCTTGAGCTTTTCTGGTATATATACATTCCTAAACAAAGTAAATAATTAATGAAATGATATATCATAATTAAAATAAGCACTACAACTTTATTTTGTTTCAGTAACTTCTTGCAATTTCATATAAAATAGAGGCAATTTAGAGTTCATTATGAGATACAGCTACCTAATTTCTGATGTTCTTATGCAAGTTTGAAAGAAAGCTTGAAGAGTTTCATCAAAAAACATTTATTTACACAGACACCTGATGGTTTTGTAGCATGTACAGTTTAAATCATCACAGTGTAAGTAAAGAGTAAATGACTGTGAATAATCAGATTTTATTTCTTCCCTTAGGAATTGAAATCTCGCTTTGTCATTTTGCCATATGCCTGTCATAATTTTAGTAGTATAAAATATCTGAGGACTGAATCTATTCTTCTCTTAGTCTTATCTTCTTGTAGTACAGATCTGGGGAAGCACATGCTGAAACATGCATTTAATGACAAAAATACTGCAACTATAAAATAAATGTATATAAAAAAAGATAATTGTTAGTCTTTAATTTCCAACCTTATACTACCTCACCAAAGAAAAAGCAGACAGTTAATAAAAAGTTAACAATAATACATTACACTTCGTATATTGTCTATTCTTTCATGAATCTTTGAAAAGTCATTTGAAGCAAATAAACATTATCTCAAATTTATAAAGGAAATGGAAAAATGAAAAGTTTAAGTGGATTATCCAAAATAAGGCTTATCCAAATAAGCTCTCCACAAAAGCAAAAATACAGGTAGAAATCGAGACATCTCTTGATTTTTCTGTGCTGTTGTAACAAAGAAAAAAAACTCCAACAAACCCAGGATTATCAATTAAAATATTCACAGGATATGTACATCTTAAAATTAATTATTTTAGCTGTATTTTCCCACAAACTATTTCAATCTGGTCATAAAAAACCCGAAACCTCTTGATTTCTCTCTTTATTGTGGATCTTGCCTGCCCTGTGCTGAGATGCAGTAACACTGTGTAGTCAGGGCTATGTGGATGCTGCAGGGACTAGGCCTACCAGCTCTAACTGCAGCCTGAACCTTTGCTCTCATGCAATAAAGCTTTCTTTATTCTCATAACAAAGTTTTTTAAGGAGCCTTATTATATTTGAGATTGTAAAACTTCTTTGCAATTTCCCAAAGGTCTTCAGTTTACCCCGTGACATGGACACAAGCTACCCTTTTGCGTTCACATAGATTCCATACGTGTTTTCTTAGAAAGTCATTAGAAAACATTTAAAGATAGGAGAACAGACCTCAAATTTTTGGATTCCTTTGCCAATCTCAAAAGGTGTCAAGGATCAGTATAATAGTGAAATTGTGATCTAAAGCCAGAATTGTATAGAAACGTGATATCTGCATATGATGATAAAGAAGAGCAAAGATTGCAAAGCAGGGCAGAATAGCAGGCAGAGGTTCCCTGAAAAATCAGTGTGAAAGAATTGTACTTTCAGAGATCAATAAACAGCAATTTAATGTTTTGCAACTAGACTGTTTTTCCACACTGCATATTAAATAAAACCACAAAAATGTATCATGTGAACATGATACTGATTGAAGAGGTAATAACTGATTTTAGAACAAACTTGCTGTGTTCCCTTATGTGAAGCTACGGTGTCATTTTTCATGGTAAAGACATAAAGATAATATGTTAGGGGCAATCTTACCCAAAACAGACAAAAAAACCTATTTAGTCAATTATCTGTAACTAGGTATATTATCTATTAAGTGTATCTTTCAAAGACAAATTATTTAAAAATAGAGCCCATGAGAAGCTGTGTCAGAACAAATCACAAAACTACGGAATATTCTGAGTAAGAAGGGACACATAAGGATCATCGAGTCCAACTTGTAAGTGAATGGCCCATGCAGGGATCAAATGCACAGCCTTGGTGTTATTGGCACCAAGCAACTGAGCTACTCTCAGTATGTCAAAGCTTAGTTGTAACACACCAAGTGAGTATGGATTTACGATTAATTTTTGAAGAAAAGCTGTACATTTTCTAGGAGAGCAGAAAATCACTGCAAGTGTCAATGTCTTCATATTTCAAACACATTCAGGAAAAAAATATCGTTTGCATATTTTTAATAAAAATATATAGGAAAATACAGACTGAACTATGCATGCCATTACTATCTCATTCCTGTCTGTCTACCTGCCTGTATTTTCTAATTTGTTTCACAATGCTTCAATATCATGTGGTAGCTTACTCAAATGGTTTAAGCCTCAGCTTTAAATCTCTTTACCATTGACAAAATCGGTTTCAAGCTTCATGTGCTTTTCTTTCCTCCTGCTTATCTATCTGTATTTCTATGGAGAGTCTCACTGAAATGTCTAGACATAGTTTCTTATGAATGGCAATGCATTTATTTTCCAAACTTGTCAAGGGCGGGCTTTATGGGAGTCTGGCTAGTAAGAGGCACTGGGACCCTTGGGCTAGAAGTATTTACTGCCATGGTTGTAAAATGGTCAGCAGCCTGATCAAGAGATGCACAGATTCTTCTCCTGAGATTACAGTCTTGCTCTTCCAGCTTTTGTAAATTTGTCTGAACCTCTGTTAAAAGCTTATCAAACTTACAAGTTCCAGCCCAATATTTCCTTATCCAAGTGCTCTCATTAAGCAAAGCAGATGGTCAGAAACATTTTGCTGTATCATTCCCTCTTTGCAACTTTGCTGTTTGTAGCTTTTATCATTATGCAACTGGAAAGGATGAAAAGCAATGCTTGCACCAAACCAAGATTTCTTTTATTTTGCTCATTTCAGGTATTGGTTGTATAGTCTTTCATTCCTAAGCACAAGACTGTCCCCCGCCCCCAGCTCTGTTTATTTTTTTTGGAATTAATTGCATTTTTTTAATGGCACAAAGAATTAAGAACCTGCATAGGCCAAGCTAAAGCCTGGTATCAAGTTAAACCATTCTAAATTCTAGGATTATCTAAGGACCTAAAATATTTTTTCAAGCTATAATTTATTATCCATTTATAGCTTGGTGCTTGTTTGATGGTTGTATGCAAGGGAAATAAGGACATACATAAGGGAGGACCACATCTGATGGAATAATGAAGTTGCAGTCTTCAAGCATATGGATGAAAGAAGTGTCAGTTAAATACAGGAAAGTGAAGTTAGAGAACAAAATTGCAACCAGAGCTTTAGAGAGACCACAAATTTTTCCACTGTTGAAGAAACACCCAGTTCTCTTTCCCACAGAACAGAACATTAAATAATCTTTATTAGGATGTCATTTCAACTTCTGTTCAAAAATAAAGACTCTTTCTCCACTGAAACAAAGAAGATAAAAACCCAAGAATATTTGTATCATGATTCAGAAGTTTAGAAAATCAATATTGTTTTGGTCTCATGGCTTTTTGAGATGTTAGGAATAAATGTTAACTTTGGGATAATGTTACTGCAAAACAGATAAAGAACTGAGTTTTGCTGCAAACAATAAGAAGTTTAAAATATTGGTTTTTTAGACTATCTATAAAAGATAGTCTGAAATGACTTATGGAATAAAACACAGGGCAAAGATGTAATTATTTGATAGTTTTAGACACACCGATTTTTCTCTATTTATAGAAGGAGATCTAGAAGATGTGGGTAATTTCTAAGAAAGACCAAATCTCTATTAGTCTACTGAAAAATATTTAAGCATTTGAATGAAATACCATCTACTTGAAATAATTACTATAGCTAAAATAAATACAGATGATGGCAAGGGTGAAAGACAAAACTGTGTATTTCAAGGACATTCATTTGTGAAAAATATTCTAGAGGTACTCTGGCTAAACTATCATATGATGGTGCAAAAAGGCATGATGCAAAATATAACTAATGAAGCAAACTTGAAACAAAGTAAGTTCTTAAGCAAGAGCAACATAACCAAGACAAGAAAGGATAAAGAATTCTGATATCTGCAGAAGACATAGAATTACAGAATCATAAAGATTGGGAAAGACCTCCAAGATCATCAAGTTGTGACTTTGAATGTCTTGTTTTGCTTCATTCCAGTTTCCCTGGGAATCCCTTAGACTCTCAAATGACAGATATTATGGAAAACTCGTGAATAGTTTATATTAAATGTAGATATGAGGGAGAACCTGTAAGCAAAGGGTTAATCAGCATCAAAACTACAATAATCAACAATTGAGAAACCAATTAAATACTTCTAGTTGATGGATAAACTACAGAAAGGCTTTTCACTTGCTTTGGTTGCAGAAGAATGCTTATGGCAGTACATTGTACATAGAAAAGAAATCTATTCATAAAATGCCATGAATGTAGCTCTGACAAAACAAAATCACTCAACTGCAATTAACATTAAAAATATACTCTTATTGTACCGTTTTAAAGACTCAAGGCAACTTTGCTGACTTTCAGATCATAAACTCTCAGTAGGAAAGTTCAAGATTTTGCACCATGAAAAAATTAAAACCCATTAAAGAAACAAACCCTCCCCTCAACTGAGATCAAAATGTATCTAGAAACCAAACCTTGCCATTTGCATTGTTTAGATGAATTTTAAGCACAGTAATATAACATGATTTTTACTGCACAATGATAATTTAGGTGCATATTTAGATCTACTCTTTGCAAGAAACAGCGTTTTTCTTTATAAGACATTAGATAATTCTTAAGATTTGTAACATCAATACCTTGTAAATGAAATGAGCTTTTAAAAACCATAAAAAACAGAAAACAACAAATGCTTGCCTAATTTGTTTTTTAAAAGCCCTTTAACTTTAATATTACTTAAGATTAGGCAACATAAAGGATCCATTAAAGACCAAAAGCAGGAAAGTCCAAATTTGAGGTTGAAAATCAATCCCCAAGTGAAGTAAGATGTATGATTTTTGCAACATTAAGTTGCTACAATTTCTGTGTGGAAGAGCAAGAACAGATGCTAAATCTTCTGCTGAACTACACTGTACATATGTGTTAAGATTATATCCTTACACCTTAAATCTAAGCTCTTGCATGAAAAAAAAATTTCAGGAAGATATTTTCCCTTTATATTGTAGACAAGGTTATTATGTGCATTACTACTTAATAATGGTCTGTCCTAGCCCACAGCAACTTACAAAGCCATCAGGAGTGATGGCACTATCAAGATAAACCCCTATGTATTCCCATACAATTCTACTACTTCACATGCATGACTACTGGTCATGACTTTATGACATTTACAACACAGCTAGAGAAACAGCAGAGTTTTCTGGCTTGAGCTCTGTTCCATCAGCTGTACTGAAACATGGCTTTTAAAAGAAATATTAAGATTTCAGTTAGAGGTTAGCTTTATTGAAATTAATTAAAATAGACAGATAAGTAAAAGTAAATAAGTAAAAATAAGCCTGGCTGGAATAAATTAAAAGTTAATAATTAGTTAAGAAGAGACGGACCTGAAATGAGCTTTTAAGATGTAAGTAAGTGATTGCTAAGTAACTGATTGCTTGTTACTTTTATATTTGTTTAGCTGTGCTTATAATGAGAAACAGAAACACTGATAAACAGATCTACAGAAATGTAGACAATTACTAATTTCCTCCATCTGAGAACTTATTCAGAAGTCACGAAGGGAAGGACTGGAAGTTCACCAAGAGTAATCTGTATTGTCAAAACCCAGAAAGGTAGAAAGGTCAGAATAAGGGAGAGTAGTTTTACTTCCAGGATCCCTCCCCAAATAAGGAGACCACTGACCCAATTCAGAGAACATACCACGCATTCTAAATGACTTTTAAAACTAATTACCATCCGAAGCGGAGAATGGGAGGTGTCGATGTTAAAAATGTGCATTTGTATTTTGAATATTCAGAACTTTTGTAGATAAATATGATGCCTTAAGAGGCCTCCCAAAAACAGAGACTAAACAGGAGTAAAGGATTAAAAGTAAGTATTTATTTGAAAGGCCTTCAAAGGTACACCCTGGGGAGCCTGAAGCCATTCTCAACATGGACCCCAAGATGGACCCCAGGTCACGAGTTCTTCACCCTTTTATAGGTTTGGTTCATTTGCATAGCAGGGTTAATTCTCCAATTAGAGCTTCAGTTTTCCCCTCAGCTTGCCCCCCCTTAGCGGCTCTTTAGTTTTAGGAGAGTCTTGGTGTCCTTGGAAAGCAGGGCCGGAGAGGCTTTGTTATGTCTACCCAGCACGAGAGAGCAGAAATCAACAGGCTACAAGAAACTTCAGACACCAAGCAGTACAGAATTTGAGAAATATAAAAAAATATAAAAAATTATAATAAATAAATAAATAAAATATAAAAAAATAAAACTATTTAAAAATATAAAAAATATAGAAGTTAAAACCTAAGGCATCAAATAGACTTTGTATTGGCTTGTAACTTGGCACTGTGTATTAGGGAGCTATCCCGCAGAGCTGCCTGGCGCCGGAATAAACGTACACTTTCTAACTCTAAACTGTTAGAGAGTCTTTGTCCATCTTAGTTGGGTGTCGATATTAGATCAATGCCCATATTTTGGTAAATGAGTAAAACCACTGAAAAATGGAAACTCTCTTATATCTTATATATATATTTTCTCTTTCCTGTCCTGATGAGGAGGGGAGTGATACAGCAGCTTTGGTGGGCACCTGGCCTACAGCCAGGGTCAGCCTGCCTCATACTGATATATAATTTAAATGTTGAAACGAGTATTTTGATTCTTGTCTAAAAGAATGAATTTTTAGACAGGAATCAAGATTGAAGATATAGAAAATGATGTATCAATACATCCACAAATCAAGTAAGAATCTCACTTTGAATACAAAGTTCATTGTCCAAAGCAGACCAACATGACTGAGACAATACACAGAATTCTACAATGAGTAGCAGAATCCAACCTCTAAATCTCTAATGGAAGTAAAACTAAAAGCCATTAAATTCATTATAATCAGGTCAGTAACTAGGTATATGGAATAAAGAAGCACAGATTTCACATGGAGCCTGTGTGTTTGTTTTATGGTACTGATTTTGTGTTGATCAAAAGGTCTAATGATATATAGAAATTAAAGCAAAAAAGAAAATGTGTGGTTAAATGTCAACTAGAGTATGGATTGAGAAAAGAAACATGCTAGTACTAAAGAAAACATGGTTTGATTTACGATAAATAAAAGCCTATTTAAAAGTAATGCAGCTGTGATTGTTAAAATACATTTTACTGTGTGCAGGATTTACTGCAATGAAGTCTGCTTGCATCAATGTTTTGATTTTTGAAGCCCCTCCTAGTATTACACTGACAAGTAATTTAAGACAAGAACCCAGGTCTTGTTTATATTCAGAACAAGATTTGTAAACAGGATCAAAAATATTTGTTCTTCAAGGATATCCTTTGCTATGCAAAATGCATGAATAGAATAAATCTACAGATAAAGCACTATACCTACAAGCTAGGGTGGGTTGGCATTTCCACACTTTAACTGAGTGATTCCTAAACACCTACCAGTGAGTCAGTATTTTCCACACCAGGTGACTGCATCACAATCAGTTTCTAAATCTTTCGGAATTATTTTATTTGTAGCTAGTGTCAGGAAAATAGTTTGGCTACTGCCATGAATGCAAAGAATAAGTTGTCTTACACATAATAACAGGAACAGCAACAACAACCACCAGCACCTAAAAGTAATATTAATAAAAATCCTTTTTATAATATAAATCCTTGAAATTTATGTAACAGCACAAGATGTCTCCTGGTGTTAAAGTGCTCTGCTTTTACACTTCAGTAACAATCTAAAATACATGCTTAAATTTGCATTATGGATTTAGGTAATAAAATTCTTCAAAGATTCCATCCTTCCTATGTATTTTCTATTCCCACATAGAGCTGCTGTGCCAGTAGGATTACATAATTCACTATTCATGCCTAGAAACTCTCCTTAGCATGAAGGGGATTTCATCTGCAAGTTTGTCCCCCAGTGGAGAAGCAGTCACAGCTGAAAGCAAAGAGCTCCTCAGTTCTCAGCTCCCTTGGTTTACAGGAGAGGGAAGTCTCCCAAGATTACAAATCTTGCATTGAAGTAGGGTGAAAATTTCTAAGAAACAGACATAAGACAGTGGGACTAGGAAAACATGAAGGGAGAGGAGAAGAAGCAATGATTTGCTGCATAGGAATGATGGTTTATCCTGTCCTTATCCAACCCATATTAACTACCCAGCAGTGCTGGGTGAAGTAAAACTGCATTCAACTCAAAACAATTCACAGCCGACAGAGACTGAACTCAGAACCATATACACAGAAACTATTTTATGGAAATCAAGAGTTCATCCTCTGCTAATTTCTGTCTTTACCAATACTCCTGCAACACTTACCATTCTGGACTGTAGATACTGCAGTCCTAAACTGTGAATTTAAAGGGATGCATTAAGGAAGCTCAGACACATGCCAAATAAATACAGGACAGGAAATGTCACTTTCATTATAAGACATCACAAAAATAAAGGCATGTATCCTTTAAATAACGCAAACTCCTGACGCTGAAGTTCCAAAAAAATGATCTCACATTCCTTCCTCTTAATATGTCAGGTTCACTACCTTATTTCCATATGGTCTTTTACATGCTCACATATACTTTGCACACAAATCTGTTAATACTGGCTTTCTATGACTGTCAACACTACCACCCATAAGTTTTACAAACATTTATGGACATTCATTGGATTCCTATGAGATACTGGCATTTTATTACTCCCATCCTACAAAAATCCCCAGTTCACTGAGGCAGAGAGATGCTGTGGCACATATATCCACTAATTGTGGGTGCCCCTTTGATTGACATTTTTTCTTTTTTCCAAACTTATTAATTAAGAGAAATCCCATTCATGGGTACTATGACCTTTTGTTCTGCCCTTCTGCATGTCAAGCCCTCAGTCCCCGAACGATGATAAAAGGTACAGCAGAAAATGAAGGATCACCTGGAAAGAGATGTGCCTTGTGACAACCTTGTGCCTCTAAATGAAGCAGAGAAGTTCTGCAGTTCAGGAAAAAGCTCCTGAACTCAGTGTCAAAAATTCCACAAAGTGAATGGGATCACTGCCTCCAGAGCAGCAATGCTCTAACATTGGCATTCCCACTTAGTCTTCTCTATGGCACTAAACTAGAATTTTCAGTCAAATGAGAGTTTTAGGTTTAGTCATAACTGACTCTCAATTTGAATGAAATTAATGTTATCTCAGAAACTGGCTCAACCTTCAAGTGGGCACTCATATTAAACTGAACTAAACCAGGCAGATTAGTGGCTCTCAAAGAACAGATTCCATGTAGCAGGAGGATCAAAATGCACAGACAAACTAGTCTCATGATTTTGGCTACTTGCCAGAAAGAATCAACAGTAAAAAGTATTTCCCATGTCATTACAGGTAAAATCCAAGGCCATGGAGCTGACTAAAATTTTAATACTTAAAATATGAAGTATTTTGCACTAAGTTTTGAAAAATGGTTTGAAATATCTCCGAAGCTAAGGTGCAGGGAACATGACATTTAGAGTTGTCTATATACATTAATAGAAGCATATAACTTCTGACATTGCATTTTGAAACAACACAATAATGGCACACGTCACATCATAGTTACCTGTCTCACATCACAGAAATACCAAAATGAAACGGTGACTGCAAAAAAGATGAATCTGCCTCAACCAAGGGATATGATGACAATTAGCATCCTGCACTGTCATCTTTAAGATTTATACTTTTCTCACTATTTTTTCTCCCAAGGGCTATGGCAGTGATTGAGTTTACTCCAAAGGCAAGGTTTTCATCCTTTGGTAACAAAGAACTGTTTAGGCTAAATGAAGTAAAATATCAGCATAAGAGATCTTACATGAACTCAAAAAAGCACAGCATAGTAATCTTTGAAAGTCAGGTACAGGACTATCATAGCCATGAAACCAGTGATCAGAAGATGGAATTTCCAAATCATCCAAATTCAATACCGGAATGAATAGATTCAGAAGTGGTGAGGAAAAGGAGGAAAATATCTTGATTTGAGATTACTCTCTTGGATTCCAGGAAACATTAATACTTTAGACTTATTCTCATTCCTTAATATGGAAAAAAAAAAAAAAGAAATCACAGGTATTGCTATCTGACCTTTACATTAACAGAAGCAGAGAAATGGATGACAGACATAAAGGCATTTGTGTAAGATCTTCCAGAAAGCTTGTTTCCCCTTTCTGAAATCTGAGTTTTGCTACAAGAATATGAATAGACTGAAAAACTCAGGAAAATGCCGTAACTTTTTCTCATAAGAAGGAATTTTTATTGGTTACAGAACATAAAGGAATTTGTTCTCTACTCTCAAAAGAAGCCAATCCCATTAGAGAGACATGTCAAATGAATTTCACACTCCTCTTTAACACGGATAAATGAGAACATGGAGGTTAAACAAGTGAGAATCCCTAATCCCCTTCCACCTCTCATATGGAGTCATTTTCTGCTGGGAAACAAAAAATTATTCTCTCCTGGAACTGAATCAGAAGGCAGACCCATCAGTCAGTAGGCAGTATATGATTCAGCTCAGCTTTTCAATAAGTTAGAAAGTCCAAAAGTCACCAAAAAAGGGTTTTTGAATGAGAGGGCTGCTTCCTTCTAACTCTTTTGAATTGCCAGCTGAGCACTCCTGTGAATCACGCCTGATGCAAGAGGAACACATCTGAGTTAAGAAAGCAGGGATTTTCGGTGACAGCTGGCAAGCAGACACTCCCTCTATTGAGGGACAGCTTTCATTCAACTAAAAGGTAGGACAAACACCAATTCCTGTAGCTGGACACCAAAAAGAAATTAGATCAAAGATTAAAACAGATAGCAATTACAACTCTCCCTCAATTATATTGTTTTCTGTAAAAAGAAAAATGTTGATTATAGATGCTTCATAAAATATGCTGATTTTTGCTTATATTTTATAATTATACTAGCAAACACTGAATAATTGAGAAATAAACACTATTGCAAGTTGGAAAAAGACATTCCATTGAAGTGTTGGAAAATGATACAAAAGGTTAAAATAGCACTAAGTATTTCACATGTTAAATTCAGTAGTTGAACTGCAGAATGATTTAGCTGAGCCTTCAAATGCTTAAAATATTCCTTCATGCAATGTACACAATCAGAAAACTATTTCTGCTGTAGTTCACTCACATTTCCAAGGCGATGCATTTTGAATAAGGGTTTTGTCCTACTTGTTAAGCCAATTTAAAGAAATACTACTTGGCTCCCAGATTAATCATATGCTAGATTTTTACTAGCCTGATCATTTAACAAATTACTAACAATGAACATTTCCTGTGTGTTCAAAAGACTTCTGTTTAATATATTCCAAAGTAGCCTTGTAACACTTAGAGTAGCAGCAGGCAAAACCACTAGAGCTTTACAAAAAATTGCAAGTTGCACAAAAGCAGTAAAAAATAGACTGAAAACAAATACGTAATTTTCTTTCATCTGCTTTGATGTCTGCTCTTCTTGTTTAAATACATTGGAAAAGTATCTGCATGAAAAAGTGTAAGAACAGGGTTACAAAAATGAGCATCTTTTATGAGGGGAAGCAGCTTACCACAGCTTTAAAACTGAGGCTACAATAAAAACTGTCTTTAATTTTTTTTCCTTTAAACAAGATTTGAACAGATACCTTGCATAAAAGTTGGGGGGTTTTTTCTACCTCCCAAGACTTCCTTTAAAATGATTTGTCTATTTTTAGGGGGAGAGAATGCTTCAGGTATTTTTCAGTCTGCACAGTGATTTTTAATGAATAAATTTTACTCCATAATCCTACTTTGAACTTAGGCTCTCAGCAGCCAGTTCTGGTGGCTGCCTTATTTTACTTAAAAGTTTAAGATTTGAAAACTGTCTTTTGAAGTGACAAAAACTAGCTTTCAATGACTATTCCAGATGACTCTTACCATGCCAACTATTATTGCTGCAATCTATGGACACAGCTAGACTAAGCTGAAATATTTTCAAAGCACTCACCTCAATAAAGTAAAAAATCCTCTTATCACAGGGTTACTGTGTTATACATTAATAGAGAAGGGCCCAGATTTGGCACAGGAAACCACCAATACAACTTCTTTTGTGCCTTATCTTACAGCTCATATTTTAAACTGCAGGTATGGGCTTATCTTTGCCAAACACCTTCTTCATACCTGAAATTAAATAATGTATGGCGATAACTCAGAAGAATTACCTTGCTCAGTATTAACAAGTGTACTTCACACCTAATCTCCTTGCAGATGATTTTACTTTTTACTGTGTTGTATCTGTAGTGTATTTACTTAAACACATTTGACCCAGTTCTACTACAGTTTTCGTTATCAGAGGTTCTCAGATGTATCTTATTTGCATGCAGGAACATACACACCAGGACACACATAAATCAACCTGCCCCAAAACACATCTATAAAAGCATAAAAGCTGTCACAGCTACAGCTCTCAATTGCACTTCATAGACTTTCTATATAGGAGGAGTGAGGAAGGACAATACCAATGCTGGGTTGGTTTGTTAACTTAGCAGTTTAAGGAAAATCAGGATCTTAAAGCTGTTTGGTGTTTGTTTCAAGCAAAAAGTCCCTGAAAGTTGAAATATAGGGCTTTATGAAGGCAAAAAGTCAGGACAAAGATACTTCAAATCCATGCATATGTCTGGGAGAGAAAAACGGCCTCTGGTCCCAGAAGCTGATATTGACTTGGTCTATTTTGCTGCAGAGCCTCCCATCTCTCCAGTCTTCCTCCCCTAAAGCCTATGGCTTTAAATCTTTTGTTCTAGTTCTTCACAGATCTAATCCTCCCAATCCCAGAGTGTCAATGCTTTGCCTCCGAAAGTTCCACTCTCCTAATGCTCTCCCAAACCCTCTTGCTCTTCCTACTCTACATCCAGTTACTTTCCAATCCTTTTGGAATAGAGCAGAACTTAACTACACTAGACTAGACTAGTTCAGATGATCATCTAGTCTACTGCTTTACCACTTCAGATCTGAACAAGAGTTAAAGCATGTTATTAAGGGCATTTTCCATATGCCTCTTAAAAACTGACAGGTTTGGGACACTGACCATCTTTCTAGGAAGCTCATTCCAGTACTTGACTAACTTGGTAAAATATGTCCTAATGTTAACTCTACATCTCCCCTGAGATGTAACCATCAAACACTCTCCCATGGAAGTTTGTGGCATTCAAGTTCCCACCCAAAATTATTCTTTTCCTGATCCACTCCTTCCAACTCCACACTGCACCAGAAACCTGCATACATCAAATCTCACCTTTCACCAGACTGGTATTGTAGCCCATGACACTGGAATTACTCAATATTGCTCAATATGCTCACTACCTTTTGTGTTTTCACTTCTGTATAACAAAACAAAACCACTGAAGACACTTTTAGAAAGTGATCAACATTTCTAAAGTTAGGCATGTCCCTAACCTTAGTTGGGCTGATTCAGGGCTCAAGACTTAATATTAGTATTTGTGCTTCAGAAAAGCCAATGAATAGTCTTTTTTCCAGACGTTTGTAGTCACATTGATAATATTAATTCTGTAATTGCTCACAACCTCTTTGAGGAGGTCTGTTTGATCAGGTCATCCTGCATCCCAGCACGTTCTTAGAAACTCCTCAGTTATGAGGGGGAGGACCCAAGAGGTTTGCTGCAGGTAGTCATCACCTGCAAAGATCTACACACTGACCATGAGCCCTACTCCCATGCTTATCGTCACAGACCATACCAACAGGAGCAGTACTAAAATCAAAGAAAGCTGGACAGTACACCAAAGAAAATGTCCTTTCTTTATGCTTAAATTGGTATTGTCTTCCCATAGCATTAAGAATTTAAAAGCACTTACTTTTTAACACATTTTTGCATATAAAGCAGGCAAACGTATTTTCAAATCTGACAAAAAAAATTTTATTTGTGCAGATGACCTAAGCAGTTGTTACAAAGAAAAGTCTTCCTTCATTTTAAAATGGATGTACCAGGAATCCCTAACATCCAAGGTTCAAATCTTCGTGGTTGGTACAAGAAATTAGCATGGCTTACCATGAAAATTGGTAATTCTGCCACTTAAAAGCAGCTTGGAAGATGAAATTATGCATTTTGATAGCTGTGCCCTAAATTACTTTGTGACAAAAATCACAGGAGAATATCCTTAATAATATAAGATAGAGTGAGAGAGGAATGTACTAGACAATATCGTTTCTCCTAAAGACAGATGTTGCTGATTGAGCTTTATTTTCCCATAATAGTCAGTTAGTGAATACAATTTTTAAAGATTCAGCATATCTTTCATTGGTAGCTTAAAGGACCTCCAAAGTGTATGAGGGTATACATGAGTCAGAACTTCAGATTTTAATTTATATTTCTATTCTGCCAAGACCTGACTCATTTACAGTGCACTACAACTTCAAGCTATGCTCCCAATTTACTTCAAGCTATTATATGAAGATATAATGAATAAAGTCTTCTAATATATTTATGGAATGGACTGACATAGTAAAATTAACCTAATACAGAGCTGTGTTTAGGAATCACCAAATTAGCATCACTTTATCAAATATTGTTTGGCTTTGGACATCTTTTTTACATAACAACATTTTTCATTAAAGTACTTGTTATCTGGTATCCCTGTATTTTTTTTACAGCTTCTCTTCAAACTCAGTGACTTTCTGCAAGCATGTGGGAAATTGCAGATCTCTATCCTTTTCTTTGTTAATTCCATTTTCCAATGAACTTATCTTTCAGATGTAAATTACTTATTAATGCCCCACATGTAATTCCTTACAGGACAGTTTCTTATTTATTACCAAGTAATTTTCTGGAAAAGTGACAGTATTGAAAAACTGACCATAGCCTGGAAAATGGTTCCAGAAAGCAAAAATAATTCAACTAGTAAATTCTCCAGCAGTACCTAATATTTACATCTTTCAGTATTATCTGCTCCCTTGCAGTCCAAGTGGCATGGCTGGACCACATCAGCTGTGGTACATTCCTCCACTCTCCCACCAGAGGGGAGAAGCACTGTCACTGATGACTCCAGTCTCTGCACTGGCTGGGCATGGATACCAAAGACACACAATGGCCCAGCAATAGTCATTTTATCAACTTTAGAACTCTCCTCAGCAATTTACACCAGGAAAGAAACAAAGAGCAATGACAATGCTGGGGGAAACAGAAGACATCTACACCTTAAATAAAGAATATCTGCCTTTTGCAAAGACAAGCTTTAAACCTGTACTAAGTGATCCATTAGGACATAATCTTTTAAGACTCAGGCTATAATTAGGTAGTAATTATGGGGAGGTATTATTTCCCAAGTAACACTGCTCACAGTTTCCTACCCCAGCGTCAAAGGATACATGGATTCTTTGAATAATAGAGGTTGTCATCCCCCATTATGTTGCAAAAAAGGTGAAAGGAAAAAGACTATACACAGTGGATTCTTTTAACGACAGAATAGGCCAGGGAGAGCAAAACTGCAAGCCATGATCAACCCTTGAGCAGTCAGAATCAAAATGAGCATAAGTGATTCATTTGTATTTTAGATGATAGCTTGGTGTTTATTAGGAAGTGCAGTAGGCAGTGCTTGTAGTCAATGTGCTTGAGGCATTACCTTGAGTAGCACTGTCTGGTTATTTTTAGGATGGGCACCCTGATGGGTGGCATTAAGGACATCATAATCCTCTGTTAGGCCACTCTGCAGATGGCAGTGTATTTGCAAATATAATACATAGCAATTGACAGGTGCTCTTAATTTGGGGTCTGGATGAATAGAGATTGATAGCTTATTCTGCTCTCAAAATGGGCAGTAAATAAGAGGCAGACCCCATTTTATGGAACAGAAGAAAACAACAAGCCACTGCGTCAAGGTTGTCTAAATATAATCTATGTAACTGAAATAAGACTATTACGTCCTTATTAGCATATTAACACATCAGTTACCCAAGCATCAGATTCCTTTCAAAAAGCTGCAAAGGAAAAGACACAATACTGAAGTTAATTAAGCAGATTTGCTCTTCTGGTAGAAAAAGTGTCCCAATGTTCAAAATGTAAGACAGGAAAAATACTTGACTCCTTCCTGCAACACACACCCCTCCAGTCTTGTTTTCCACTATGAAACAGTTTGAAATCAATTGGCCATTACAAATCTGAACCAGACCAGTTTCATTTCCTGCAGAACATCATCTTTTAACTCAAGATGTCTAAAACTAGTAAGTAATCCAAAGTTTTCAAATATCTAGAGTGCTCTGATATAATCAACCTTTTAAAGTCATAGAAGATAAATTGCAACATAGCTTGCTTTCAGGACTTCAGTTTACTTTTAACCACATAAGGGAACAAATGTCTCTGTTTCATACACAAGGTGCAGGTTTATAACAAAAAAAAACTTGTGTTCATGGCTAGAGTCAAATAACTGTATTAAAAACATGGACTGTGGAACATTCTAAGTTATTTATGGACCTGTTCCTCCTCTGGTCACTCTTACAATATAATGCTGATGGAACATCCCTATAATGATCTTTCAATTTTCTAGAATGGAAGAAAATTAAACCAGTAAAAAGGTTTGATTAGTTTTATCTATCTCAGCTAAAGCAGATCCAAGAAGAAACTGACAAGTGCCACACATGGCAGAAGGAAATGAGGAGAGCACAGGAGGGGGACTAAAGGACAGAGCTAGGGCAGAGAAGCTGACCTTTTGGTGGCAAGCAGCCAGGTAGATGAGCTCAGCTGTGAAACTCTGGCTTAGCCCATAAAGATAATTAATTACTCTCATAATTCCACATTTACCATAGACTACTAAGCACATATACACACATTGCTATTTTGCTGCAAGATAATTCATTACATGGTATGTCGTAGACTTAAAGCCCAGAAATAGGGGGATGACAATCAGCATTGTGATTTGGGCTTTATCCACATGTGGCTTATCCTTCTGCCTCCAAATTACTTTGAATTAACAGACTACAGTAGCATATATTACATATAAAAACTTAACCTCCAAGTACCTACCCTTGGAAACACACATAAACCATTCCAATGGCTGTAACACTTTGTGAGGGGGGAAAAAAATTAGGGTTACTGAGTAAGAAAGAAGTACATATCTTGCATAAATATAGGGGATACAATTTAGGAGGTATAAAAACATGGATTTGACAAAAATGCTGTGTAACATCTGGGAAATTATTTAACGCCATTGCTTAAAAATAAGAGACAAATGTCAAAATTGGAAGGAAGTTCTCCTCTTGGCATTTTAGATGTTCAGGTTAACTCTTTCAAAAATGTCTTTCAGTGTTACAGATTTCTTAGGTTTATTCCAATCATTTCTTAGGCCAAACTTTATCTTGAAAGTTATTAAATTAGGAAGCAGGATTACATTACAAAGAAAAAGGGATGGAACACTTTTAAAATATGGAAAGTAACGTGAAAATGCTGCATATGCTGAAGATATTATCTCCTTTGGCTTCTGTTATTTTCTTTTCTTTTTTTTTTTTTTTTTTGTGAAACATATGGCATTACTACAATTTAAACTGTGAGCCCCCTTTTCCTAGGAGCAAGGCTAGTACTACTCACAAGAATAGTCACTGGGAAAAAAAGGGAAAGAAGCAAGGGGCAAATTTTCTGTATGCAGTCTCTCTTGTCCCATGTAGATGACCTTTTCTGTGCTAGACTGAACACTTAAACTATTGTAGTAAAACATATGAAATTTTAGGCTGAGTTATTAAAGGTAACCATAATGTATCTGTGGGAATTGCTCAGAGACACCTTAGGTTTTAAATAGAAATGTTAGAATACTTTTAGCACTCAGGTATGTATTATTTTTACTCTTTACAAAAATTTTTTACTTTAAGAGAGATTGCTAGTCTGGAGGCAGGAAGATAAACCCTGTCATGTTTGTCCCCTGAGCTGACCTATGTATGAACACATCTTCCCTGTTCATTTCTCTTACTATAACGAGAAAGAATAATGCAAAGGAATATAAGGAATATTTTTTATGTTGAATATGAATATATGAATGCTACTGGACAGTGCTGAAGGTGCCTTGGTATGATGACTGGGTTGTGCTGCCATAAGCAAAACCTCTTTTCAGCCATGGCAATCTTGGTTCACTACACGCCTTTGTCCAATTGAAATAAGGACATGGACATAAGGTGTTCAAAAGGTCATGCAGAGAAATTGTAGTGTTAGATTGAACCAAGTTATACCAAAATTTCATATCAGTTTCTATCTCTCAAAAACACATTGCTCTTCTGATTCTTCAAAAGAGTTAATTTTCTGCTTTCATCAAAATATAATGTCTCTTGTCCATTACACATAAACCTTGACAATTAAAAGCAATGGAAAGTAGGGGCAAACTTCTCATATTTGTAAAAGTGCTCCACACACAATTCCAACAAGATGCCATTTCCATGCTACATAGTCAAATGGATTACAAGAGATATGCCGTGTTTCCATTTTTGAACTAAGCAGGCACGAACAGACAATGCAGTAATTACATATGTAATTATGTGACACCGAATAGAAATATCCTCACATATGGAAAATGAGAAGAACAAATGTAGATTTTAAAAAAGGCTATAGTGAACTAAGTTGCTGATAATAAAAATTATAATCTGAACAAAATTAAGAAAACCAGAAGGAAAAAACATTAACAAGAAATGAAAGGTACATAACAGTAACAAAGATGGACAAAAGGATAAATAGTGCAACTGTGTTACTTGGTTTTTGACACAATGCCTTGTTTCTTTTTATAAGGTGCCTTGTGAAAATCATACTTTTCTCTATTTCATCACATCATTGTTTAACATTTAGGTTGAAACTGAAAATAAAATGATAAAAATACCAATTTATTCATGAAGATTACAAATTAAAAGCTATTTGTGATCTGTTGAACTGCTATTATTTGTGGGCTCAATCCTCAGGCAAACAGAAGAAAAACAACTGCATTCCAGCTGCAGAAAAACCAGGCTAAACTCAAATAACTGTTAATAATGTCAACATTTTTTCCCTCCTTAGCATTAATATGAATTTTACATTTTTTCAAACTGCTAAATAAACAAATAGATCTCTAGATAGTATAAGATAATGATTTCTTTTAAGTCTACAAATAATCAACATCTGCCAATGTTATATCTCATTCTCAAGTAGGAAAAAGTATGCTTTCTCTACAACCACAGAATGCACTTCCATGTTTTAATACTTAGAGTTCAAATAAATAAGTAGCATTGTTCCTCCTTGGCCACTTTCAAATGTTTTAACAGACCTTTCAAATAACTTGGCACTGTCTGCTTCTCATACCACATCTGCCTAAAGGTTCTGTAGCCAAAGTAAACACGTTGTGTTTAACTAGCAAAGGCCAGTTTGGAAAGAGAAATTTACTAGTTGACCATAAGTTGGAATGGCTAAATTAGTGATGGGAAAATAGTTTGGATTTATTTTTTTAAAGTAAATCTCAGCAAATTCACTCTTAAGTCCCAAAATTTGTCTTTTAAAATATCTCTGGTAGATGCCACTACTTCTCCTAACCCATGTTTGGAGGTTCCTCCTGCCATAAATCAGCCCCAAAATAATACTTCTATCAGTACATCACCAAACATTTTTTAAAGATAAGTTAAACTGTCTTCTGTAACTCCTGATCTTTATGGAGGGAAAAAAACACCATCACACTTACGAAAAAGATAACTGTTTTGTGAATCATGTGAGCAGTCTGTGCAATTCTATGGGGCTGTTTGGGTGCTGTAAGCAGAACCTGCTCAGCTGAATCAGTAATTAAAAGCATGAGTCAGCTTTTGAGCTAAAGAAGGTGGCTCTTACACTATTATCTGGACTAGCCTTTACAGGAGACAAAGACTAATACTACCTAATGTCACTTACACAAATATTTAGCTTTTCACATTGTCTACTCTCTAAAGCAGGTCTTTTGATACACCTACATTTCCAGAATACTATTACAAACTACATCTGTTTAAAATGAGGAAAGATAACAGCTCTGGAGTACTTCATGGGAATGGGGCTCTGTAGTCTTTGTTGCTGTTGTTATGTTTTTTTCACTTTCTTCTTTTCTGTAAATTTATGTGAATCAGAGATTATGGATATGGTAATTTCATATGCTACCTTGACATATGAGGTTAAGGTAAAATCTCTCTTGACACAATGGAAGTGTTTATATTCTATATAGAAGGGGACCTTTAATACATAAGTACTCTTGTCATCTCTTCAGTCTTTACTGTTTGTAAAAACAGCAGTTGCTCTGATTTCTCAGAAAAAAAGTGTTTCATATATAAGTTTAACTACAACAGATGTTCTCTGCTAAAAGGAAAATATCTGCTTTTCCAATGGGTGTGGAAGGATTTATCTTTCGCTTTCTTTAAAATCGCTCAATCACCGAGTGAAGTTCTAGGAATGCACTGTAACAGACGCCGAAGCTGCTCTCTCTCAATCCACTGCCTCACAGAATACTCCACAACTGGTTATGCATATTTGTTACAAACCTGACCATTTGCCATATACCATCTGCTGTATTTTGCAGTTCAGAAGGAAGAAGTTCTGTTCAAAATCATAAGCACACACAATAGATTTCCAGCCTCCTCACTCATCCAGCTCCAAAGCCACTTTCCCCATAGCATCCAACGGAGAACTGCTGCGTGGAAGAGGCTCCTGCCAAATCCTAGGTTTGTGTTCTCTGGCATTTTGATGGAAATAGTTTGGTGTAAGAAAAAAAAAATCCTTTTCCTTTTCCAGCCGTGTTCTTTTTCCACTCTTCTTGTATTCTGCAACAGTACAACTACTTCTTTTGCTGTAATTTGATAGTTTATTTTAGATGACCAGAACTGGCAGTTCTACACAATCTGTTGGACACAGCAGTGGTATCTGTGCAGGCAGGTGCAATCAGACTCAGCTTATACTCTGGTCTGGCTGCACACAAAGCTGCATTAGCATGGATGTCCCCTTGCAAATACATGTCTTGTGCTGCACCACTCCAGGATGGTCACACAGCTTCCAGTGAAGGCCTGCTTCACATCCAGCTGGCTTCTGCAGGATTGCAAAAGTCTGGTGCCAGCTGTATAGACATGTCCAATGTGCTCAGAGGCTCAAATACAAAAAAGCAGAATTTGCTTCGTGTAGCTGGCCAGAGGCATGAACCATGCTGAGGAGCACCTTTCTGGAAAGCTGCAGCTTCTAGAGAAAAGATAAGCTCTCAAGAACTCAAATGCAAGTACAACAAATCTTCATGGGGTCAATTAGACATTAGCAGTGCAGTGGAAGATGTAACACAGCACTTGTGAAGAGTTAGTAAATGACAGTCAGAGGAAAAGTACAACCCGCTACCATGGACTCAAATAGAAACTGGCATCTCAAATTTACTTGTGTACATTTAGCAAGTCACAGAAAGGGTTTTATATCCACTCTTCTGGTCAATAAAAAAGGAGCTGCTTTGGTGTCTCTCAGCATGACTTGCCAGATGCAAGTTCAGTCATGCATCTGTCAACAGAAACATTGTGAAGGGCTTCACGTAGGTCATGTAGGCTTTGGGCTTGCCAGGCCTGCCAGAATTCCTTTGTTGACTCATATTTGCAGTCACAGCCTTATTTCTACTTTAGCCTTTCCTGTTTAAAGTAATTTTCTGGCTTGAAAGACACATTTCAGACTAATTTAGCAGACTACCCCAACAGAAAACCTTTGACAAGAGCAGGGCTTTTGTCAATACGGATGAAGTTAGGATCCAACAGACTCTACTTACAGATGCAGGGGACCAGTCCAGACATTTGCTCTGGTGAACAGCACAGTCTGTCATTCTGCTCCCCATCATTTCCAAAGGAGATGAATGCTGTTCTGATGCATAACATATGAGTTAATTGAGCTCTATACATAAATGCATCAATTAATATTTCTCAAAAGAAAATTACAGCGTTTAAAATTACTTTGGAAAAGAGGAAATTAAAGACACTTGAAAAAGTAAAGATTTTCATGCACCTAAAGGTAAAGTCTTGAGAACAGTTCAAGGAATGTTCCTCCTCTGATAAGGAAATAATGCTTCCCCTTCTTTAGAATTTGCAAAGAATCATATTTAATAGAATTTTTACAAAGATTTCTATAGCTTACCTAATTCTGATAGATATCTCTTGGATGTCAATTAGTATAAAAGTTGAATTTTTAAGTCAGGAACTAGTTGCATTCAGAGATTGGAAAAAAAATGGTTATATATTTTCATAAAATTTCATAATTTTATCTGGATTAATTATTACATTACGTTTCAAAAACTAATGAGTATTTTGTAATAAAACATATGATTTTTATGTATCGCCTGAAAACTGTGTTGGAATTAAATTCTGAAAATTAGGTGATGCTAGATAACTTTTTATCTCCAAATATACAAAAGATGTCTTACAGAAAAAGCACATTTTTAAACTTTATTTGTTCAAGTTATCCAAGTAGTGTGCATATGATACCGTTTATGCATATATATGCACATATATGTTTGTAGGAACATATGTACTGTATCCAAAAGACAGAATATATATCATATCCAATCAAGCAGAAAGATGACAGGATAAGAAATTGATCAAGAGAAAAAGAAAGATATGAAAATAAAACCACTGAACTGAGAGAGAGAATGATGTTCTCAAAATACAAAACTAAGACTAATCAAGTTCTTTTGGAGATGTAGGAGAGATTGTGTCTGCAGTGGCCATCTATGACAGTTCCTGATGCTTAGATTCTCCCAAATCAAAACAAGCTAATATAGCTCCTTGCATGCTAAAGTGGTATTGCACAACACTCCAGTGCAGAAAAAAAAAAAAAGGGAAAAAAAAACCAGAGGGAAAAAAGGACAAGAAAAAGAAACTCCTGACAAACAACTGAAAGACGTGATAACAAAGGGAGTTCTCCTCTGTGGTGTGAAGAAGGATCAGGAGCAGTCTGTGAAGTAATCAGAGTAACCCATAACTACATAAAGGCCAGGATAGAATGTTACATCCTTGAAGATATGCTTTGGGCAGAAACAGAAGCTACTGGGCAAGCTTCTTTGGCTCGTATTATGACAGTAGGAATGAATTATTGTAATGATCCAGTTTGGCTTTAGAGATTGAAAATATTTATAATTATATTTTGCTCAAGGAGAATAAGCTGTAAACACACGTCAAGACTCCAGAGAATTATTGGAAAACCTGGTATTGATTTCTCGGATAGCAAGAAGATCATTCAGTCTCAAAGAGTTTAAATAAATTTGAAGAAAACAAGTACTGAGCAACGACAAGAAGGAACTTGAAACGAGTGGCATATCATAAAAATATCCGTATTTGTTTCCTGCTGGAAAAAGCTCCTTTCAAGTTCACAGACACAAACAAAAGAGAAGTGCCCTGAATTCCAAACCTGACTTGATGGAGTGGACAGCATTCTTGGGCTGTCAGCACAGCAGGATTTCATCACCAGCCTGAGTTCCTCTGCAGCTTCTTGGAGCTAAGAGCCATGAAGCAAGTTTTTCATTTTGCATCTATACATATAAAATGAATGGGAAATTTAAAACTTTTTTTTATTCAGCATGTCCAGGCTAGGACTCAAACTCAGATGATCTTCAGTTCTATTGAATAAAAAATATTGTATTTGCAATGAGACAGATGGAAAATTCTGCTCTCAGACAGCATGACAGGAATCATAGTAACAAAATTAGAAAATCCAGAGCCTTCCCCAAGAGTAGATGGTGATTCTGTCTGAAGTTTCAGGATTGCTGACTTTTGTCTCAGGTTGCATTTTTAGAGGAATATATTTTAAAGTGAGTCAATGGACAGACTATCATTTTTGGTGGTCTAATACTAAACATTGAGTTTTGTATATAGTGCTTTTAAAGAGAAGTAAAATATGACCTTAATTATGTTCTAGTTAAATTTTTCTATTTAAAAGCAGTGATTCTACATCAACATGGTTGGACAAGATGCAGCAAGAACATTTTGTACAATGCAGCAATTTTGTGCTACCTAAAGACTCTGTTCTAGCCAGCTTCATAAATGTATTTCCTTTTCTATTTTGGCCTTATTTTTCTAAAAAGGACTCATCCTACTTATGCTGCTTGGCTCCATGGAACCTCTTCTTGAGCACCAGGAGTTGATATAAGGAGCAGCAACAAGTACTCCCACCCACGCCATGGTGAATATGTAGATAGCCCACAACAGTACAAGCAAGCATCAGACACACTGAGGAGCAAAGCTAAAGATATGGAAGCTGGAAATAAATGCATAGGAAAAAAATCACTGAAAAACTGAGATAAGCATTCAATTCTATACGTAGTTACATGTTTTATGTATGAAATGTGCAGTGTTCATATTTCTAGCTACAAGCTGTCTTCTCCCTTTACACTCACTTCCATCAGACCAGAGAATCTTCAGGAGAAGAAATCCTGAAGCTCTAAAGGGAGCAAAACCACCTCCTGATGTGGTATTGGAAAGAGGATAGCCTGAAAGCAAAACAGATTTCCGTTGTTGTTTTCTTATGGTTTGCCATTTTGCCTTTTTGCAAACTTTGGAAAGCAACTTTCCAGCGCTGACAGGCTGAGAAAAAAATCAGCAGTAATAGCAGTAAAGGGAAAGGGGGCTATTCTTAAAATGTATTATTTTAGTATAATTATATTCCATTGCTCCCCTGCCCCAAACTACAAAACTACTACCCGACATCATGCTGAAGTCCAAAGAAATAAAACTAACCCCCCTATCTTCCACTGCCTAACTGTTCTAAATAAGAACTATAATACAAATGTAGTCAGCTGTACGATCTCATCATCCTCCATCAATGAAGGTACTTACATATGCATTTTAGGAAGGTTTGACTAAAATGTGGACAGCACCTGGCCTGATTTAGTCCTTTTGGCTAGTTCTGCCTACAGGGAGTAGATGCCATTCATCATCATCAGACACTAAGGGCCAGATGCAGAGAGATGCAGGCATTACAGAGCATTCAGTACTGAATAACAATACATATAATAAGTACTTAAATAATGGACACAATCAGATACCTAAGAATGAATTTCTAACTGACAGTATATTGAGTGCCAGAGAATGCATCAGTCAGTCACTGGAGAAAATCATGAATTCTTATCTCCAGCCTCATCTGAGGACAGCAGTTTGTTGCTGCTATAAAAGCGGCATTCAGAGGATGCCTCACCTAGGATGAGGCTATCTGGGGCATGAGCATCAATGTCTCACTGCCTAAACAGAGCTAATTTTGTGACTACTTCAAGCACCTTCAAAACTTAAGCCAAAATGTGTGGTGGCTAGCAAGGCATTTTCTAAAGGAATCAGTTTTACTGATGTGAGACAGCTCTCTTTGCAATAGCCACGCCTACTCAAATCCCTTTCAGTATTGTATTTTCCACTAGAAAGCAATCCTCACTTTGTTTCCAGAATTAAGAACTTCAATGCTTAGAGGAAATAATTACTGCCTACACAGTGAGTTTATTTTTATGAACATGGGGCTGAAAATTGTCTTTTTTAACCTTCTCACAGCCTGACCAAACTAGAGTTAATTTTCTTTTTAATTTCTCTTCTGCTTTTACCATTTATTGCTGAGCACCCAAGACTCATGCTCTTGGAGTGACACCCGTTGTGCTATACTGTAACCTTTGACACTGGCTCCTTTGTGACTGGCAGGGGAGATAAAACATATCCCTGATTTCCTGAATTACAGATCTTGTCTGACAAATCAGACTGTAGCACACAGTAATGCCAAGGTCTCTAAGAGAGGACCCTCACTTCAGCTTCTTTAGGAAAGAAAACTTCCTGAAAGTCATAACGTTTACTGCATATGAGCACCATGAATCCACAGTGCACAGTATGAAGGCAGCAAGGCAAAACTTTGGACAGAGTGGACTTGTGGGCTACATCTAAGTAAACTAAGAGATGACATAAGTAACTGAGCACACTGATATGTGATCATATGTATTTGTATTTACCATTTTAGCTACTGCCATATAAACAGCAGCAAACATACATATCTAAATATATATACGTGTGTGTGTGTGTGTGTATATAAATATATGTATGTATGTATGCCTTTGGCAGGCGAGGTTGCTGTCATGAGGACACTAAGAAAAGCTGGAGGTTTGTGCAATCGCAACAATCCTTAATACCTGCCTAACCACAATATCCAGAAGGAAGCAAAGAGCAGGGGGAAAAAACCCTAAAAGAGCCCTAAAAATAATTAGATACACACACATATGCAGCATTTAAAAAATCTAATTCTCTCTCTGTACTTCCATGTAATGACTAACCAGTTTCAGAAAGCATCCCCACAGGATGCACCCCGAAAGATATACTGATATTCTTAAACATATTTATAGTCTTCTACAGATTACTGTGATATACACAGGAGGGTAACATTAACAGTCCAATCAGCTCCAAACCACAGAGAATACAGAAAGTTTTTCTAAGTTTTTTGTCATCTAAAATGACAATAACTGAAATTCAGAGTAAACATTCTGTTCTAGATTAATAAAAACAAATGACTGACCTTGGGAAAACAAAATTTAAAAAAACAGTTCTTATGAACTTTGCCACTGTTTTTTATACTTCAAAAGAAAAAAAAAATCCACTCATTTTCAAAAAGAGCCAGGAACATTGCAATACTCATCTTTAAAAGGTTCTCCAAATGAAAACTTAATAAATGTCTGGGATGAAGATGGGAAGCCTGAAACTAGTTTAGTTGTGAGTTTCAAATTTTCCAAAGCACGGGTTTCTTACTCCTAGAATCTGTCTAGCAAGAGGATCTCAGAGGGACACAGTTACCAGTAAGGAGAGAGAGAACACAGAGATAACAAGTGATCACGCTTTAAATTACAGTACTATAAAGGACACATATGAAGCACTTGCATTCTTGGCTTTTTTTTCCTCGGGAAGAATTCATTTAATCTATAGCAATTGAGTGTTAGTAAACAACTTTCAATACTAGTTTTTGTAGATCAAACAGCTTTTAATAACAATATGAAATATTGTATCTTTAAAAATAAAAAGCAAAGACTGTGAAAATAGTTTTTCTTAAAACAAAAAACTGATGCCCTGAATTGCAAAAGCATAAGAGAAAAGAGCTTAAACATTAAAATAATTATCTGATGTTATAATATGAAATATATATAATTCACCTTCAGTGTGAACTGTGAGGTTTCATTAGGATTAGGTTTTCAGATAAAACGCTGCCAAATTTTCTCCAGTCCAACTGCAATTTTTTATATCTCTTATACCTCATGCTTTTGCTTTTTCAGAAAGATTTGTTTAAAACCGTCTGTTCATCCTTTAATAAAAATATCAGGAAAAAGAATCTCTACCCTAGTCCTGTACATACATCTTGCAAAGCACCTTCAAGGAATTAACTCTTTACACAGGTTTGGAATTTGGGACATTGTGGTACAATGTGCAAAATAGCCATCTGCCACTACCACGAGATTTTATACAATTATTACAAATTTCTGATTGTATTTGCACAATAAAGGCTTGTTAGAGTTTGGCAGTTAAATGCCCCGAAGAGCTTATCTACACCTTCTGCCTCAAGATCTCACACCTACTTAGTTGCTTAACAGACCACTCCAAAAGAAACAGACTGTGTTTCTTTTGGAAGAGGCAGTGGCAGAATATAATCACATCTGCTTTGTCCTCCTAGCACAAGAACAGAAACTTGAGATGCTTCCTATGTGCCTTCCAGGCATGTGGCATAAATGCAGAAGTTGAGGAAAAATGCTGTGTTGTAGGGGTACAGGGAGGTGATTAAGGTTTGATGGGCCATAAACTTGACTGCAGAAACTCAGAACTTGGTTGTTAGACTCTGTTTATAAATTCATTTTCTGTTAAATACAGACTTAGGGCATTTATCTCCTTGAAAAAATATCAGAGGCCTGACCCACATTTGCATAAACCAGTGCAGGCCCCACTGCCATAAATGGAATATTTTACTTCACAGGCCACTGTGCAGCCACCTTAAAAGTAATTAGATGCCATCAGTCCTTGATTATAAGATATTTGTTGAGACTTGGACAGCCTAAAGTCCTTTCCTGAACATTAGTACAACTTGGAAAAAACATGTTTTCTTCCAGCAGACACTGTAGATTAGGCCCTAAAATAACTCCAAATACAAAAAACAATCTTGTTAATCATGACCTTTTTGCAGTTGTATGCATGTAAGTATGCAAACTAACTTCTCCCAACTACTAGACACAAAAAAGCACCTACATCTGAGGTGTCATACTTGTTCTTCAGGTAACTTAGGATGAAGGATTCCAAGGAGCATTTTAACAGCTTGGGAGAGAGGCTTCTCCCGGGGCTTTGAACAACACCATGAGGCAGTTTTCCATCAGAACAGCTGGATGGTAGTGCATCCTGCATTATCATTCCATAGAAAAATGGTTTAAAAATACTGGAATTTTAACTTGTTCTCTATTCCTGGATTTGCCAAGTCTCAACAGAAACAGGTCATTTACCTCTATGATTATATTTGACTTTCCTTGCCAAAAGACCAAGATCCTGTGTTCCCATGAGACCATTAGCCCTAACTGTGAGATTCATAGGTAGCATCACTGTGACAGCTTCTAATCAAATTCTCCAGAAACTTCAGGTTGTTTTCTCAGAGAATACAAATTTTTGCAGTGAGGTCTTTCTCTGCTTCTGAAAGATGACCTGAAGTTTAAATATTTAGAAGTTTAAATTTAGAAGTTAAAATTAGAAGTTTAAATATTCCAAAGCAGTTTTAGAAATATCATGACAAAACTGTGTCCACTATTCCAATTAAATTTGTAAAATAGATCTTGCTTTGCCAATGCAAGAGTTCTTCTTATCTTTATTTGGCATTTTTAATCTCTGGAAACTGGTAAAGGTAGTAAAATCATCCTATACCAGTATTAAATAGTTTGTAAGGTTGACCAGAGATTATTTCACATATCAAATAAATTCTACTCATGCTCCTGCCAGCTCTGTTTTCCAACAGTATTGGCACTCCCTATCTGACTAGCCTAAATATACTTTCCCTTAGAGTACCTGCAAGTTATTGGTGCACAAACAAACAAAAACCCCTGCTCTAAATGACTTGTATGTCTCAGGGATATAGCACTGCAGGAAGGTCTCAGAGGGAAAAGTCTTCCATAGTTCACGTAAACATCCTGCGGTCATCGGCACAGCCAAAGGTGGAATCCAACTCTGAAACCCAATACAATTTATGTACACAGGACATACCAGAAAAGATCTGGATTTAGACAGGTATAAAAAGGAAACAGGAGGAAAATATTCTAGTGTTTTAATTTTACTTTTACTTATTTACTAATTTTAATTTTACTTACTTACTAATACGTAGGTAAGCAAATACATCTCACCACAGGTCTATAGACACAGGAGGTCTATTTTCTGAAACAATAAGCTCTCTCTGAATGACCTAACATGCATTCTTGGTGACCTAATATTTCAACAGACAAATAGTGTTATGCTTATGTCCTGAAAAAAGGAGAATGTTTAAAGATGTTCAGCTTTATATAAAAATATTTCAAGCTGCTAAATGAAAGGGTTTCAATCAAAAAAATCAAATTCTAAATCTCATTCTTGTAACTTCTACTGGATTTTCAGATGGATCTTCTGTATATAAGGCTTCTTTTTGAATCTAATACATCTATATCTAATACTGACATCTATTGTTGGAAAAATGTGAAGTACCTTTAAAAAAAAAGAGAAAGCTAGCATGCAGAATGAGATTGCAAATATAAAGATAGAACCTTGCTTTATTTCTAGTGCAAAAATGGATAACCAGATACTAATTGGATAAGCCATGGAATTGACTCTACCAGATTTATGTTAACTGATGTGATAAAAGTAGCATAGCTACCATATCAATTAACAGCACCCATTTTAGCCACAGCTTCCCAGACTCCACACTTTTTTTTTGGTTGAAAACTAATTTAGAGAAACCCTTATTTTCTAATGTTAAAAAGCCCTCCCCAAATCATCATATGAAACCTTCTTCCTCTGCAGACAAACAGCTCTCAAACTGGAATCTACAGTTTGTTGGAGGACAAACCCAAAGGTTCTACAAGACTTCCTTGAGAGAGACGTGTCATGAGATAATCATACAATTCAGAGTCCACATCACAATTTGGACTATGTGACATGGAAAAATGAGTCTTTCCCTCCTTATCCATTTTCCTATCCCACTTCTGTATGCAGCAGAATTCACTGGTAGAGTATCTGTGATCTGTGGAGATCACCATCAACCGGTGCAGAAGTCATTTAACACCCTCCAGCAGGAGTCCAACCTTCAATTTTGGTTTTTCACCATTTAGTACAGTAGCAGCAGAGGCAGCAAGTATCACCACTGGAAACAGGATGATGTTTGGTCAGATTGTCTGTCATGAGTTTAGGAGCCCCTATCTTTCCTGGTATCTCCATATGTTTTTGTATCAGTAGTTTGGGAGGTATCTATCTGCTTCACATACGCCTCTTTTATATAACTATCTCTTGATCCACTTTTGAATGCAAAAGCATACTAGTTAAAGTTCATAAAAGAAGATCATCCCTCACATTCATGTGGTTTTCCTCCTATGAAATACAGGAGACATTGAAACTTGTGATTTGAGTCAGCTAATATGGCAAATATCACCTATAAAACTTTGTAGCCCTGATGCATTTTCTGTAATAATAAAAGCCACTGCATTAGCACTTTATTAAAAGCAAGTAATTATAACTCTCCTTTGTGACAATATAATGCTTGTAAAAATTCAATTTCAACTAATTGAAATGAAAACTAGTCCTATGATCGGGAACAGGCTCCGTGGATGCAAGCTTATTTCGCATAAGTGAGAGAGTATAAAAAAATTTATACAGGATCATAGAATTGTTTAGATTTCAAAAGACTTTAAGATCATCAAGTCCAACCATTAACTCAGTGCTGCCAAGTCCAACCATGTCCCTAAGAACCACGTCTACAGGTCTTTTAGATAACTCCAGGAATGGCGACTCCACCCCTTCCCTGGGCAGCCTGTTCCAGTGCTTGACAACCCTTTTGGTAATGAAATTTATCCTAATATCCAATCTAACCATCTCTTGGTGCAACTTGAGGCCACTTCCTCTTGTTGTATCATGCCTTACTCAGGAAAAGACAGTGGAACCCGCTCCAACTTCCTTTCAGGTAGTTTTAGAGAGAAATAAGGTCCCCCCTGAGCCTCTTTTCTCCCGGTTAAACAACTTCAGCTTTCTCAGCTACTCCTCAAAGGACTTGCACCTACCATATGCACATGCACCCACTAAAAGATTCTTCCAAAGTTTCAATTTAAATAAATTAAAACAAAACAGCAATATTTTAAATGCCAGACTTAATAAAACAAACAAATCCCTTATTTTTAAAATGAACTCAGACAACTTTTATTTGTTCTGGTTGTAAAAGTCTGGATTTCCCCCTTTGGCACCTGTTTTTAAACATGGGAGTTTAAAAACAAGTCTGTGCCAATTGTCCAAACCACAGCAGGTAGTACAGCCTGTGAATGAGACTATTCAGCAGGATGACTACATACTCCACTGGGTACACTTGAAAAAGCAGCTCAGTTACACCTATTTTTCACCAACTATTTGGAAGATTCCCCTAATTATGGGATACCAAAGGAAGCTGCATGAACTTTTTCACCTTTGGGAAAGTAGAAGTGGTTCCCACTCTTTTTTTTCCTTGGTTTCTACTTTATTCACTGTGGTTCAGGGCAGTCTGACAGAAACCTTGAGTCCAGCAGGCACAGAGGTAGAGAAAGCTATTAAATAATCTAATAAAAATCAGTGAAAAAATAGAGCACGAATTTAAAAAAAAAAAGAATAAAAATAGTCCTCGCTGGGAAAATATGACTACTTAGCATTTTTACATTTCTATGTGAATGCTCTTTTTAAACAAGAACATCAGGTACTTACTAAAAGAGAAAGAATACTTGCAGTAATTTTTAAAGACCAATGATCTATTTAGTGTGTTTAAAAAAAATTTAAAACATACTGTGAAATGACAAAGACCTACAGAAAACAAGCCTCCATCCTCCATCACTCCCAGAAAGTTTGATTGATTTTAATCTAAATCAAATTCTTAAAGAAAAGCTTCATAAACCATTGTATTGACACAACTGGGAGTGGAATCAGCATCAATCAGAAGGCTGAAAATGAGCATCTTCAGCTAGAATGAATTGGAAAACTCTTTATCTGGTTATGTTTAAGTAGCTCCAGAAAGAGTTTTGTGGTACTCCATTGTCAAAATCCAGGACAAAATCTTTGCATTTACTCAGGATATTTAGTGACCAGGCACCTGGAAATTTTATTTTCCCAAAATGTGCACAAAGTTAACTGAATACTTCCAATCTTCCTCTCCATGGAAGTCCTGCCATCAGCTGCATGTTTGCACTTTTAAATGTAATTAGTGAAAATACAAAACTTCATATAATTAAACATTTACACTACTTAATTAGAAAAGTATTTGTGAAAGAAAGGATGAATATTTAATATATAAACCCAGCTTTGTGTTTTCAGTATCTTGAAACTGATCGGTTTTCAATTAAATCCACATATCTGATAGGAGATTCAAATTAATACTTTCATTTAAACAATATTTGTTATTTTTACTTTCAGGAGCAAGGGAGGGAGAAATAAAAGTGAGGGAGGAATAAGGTCAGGCCAACAGCATACCCAAGGAAAACATATTTTCTAAAATCAGTACTTCTGTTTGGTATCTTTTACTCAATTACCAGAAATTCTCTAAGATGGGTGAAGATTATCTTATCTTTATACAAGCATAATGAACATGGTGATAAACAACGTAGTACTGTTACAAAGCAATAATCAATAATACTTTCTGTCTCAGAGGATTGTTTCATCAAAAATTCATGTCAGTCTCAAAGCTTTCTCTATAAGCTAATGTGGAACACATCTTCTCTTGAGGTTTCAACATGGTTTTTTAGTGTCCCTGCAAGTTAACTCAGCCAGAATACAACTACAAATATTTAACTGGGTGTCATCTATTTAAATATACTGCTATACTAAATAGAGCTCTTGTGATCAACAGTTACTTGAGCTGAACAGAATAAACTGGTCAGCAGTCAGTTTTGCAGTGCCAGAAAAAATACAGACCATCTTTCCATTACTACTTGAAAGGAGGACATTTACTCAACCACAATTACAAGTGTTAAAAGAGTATAAGGACTTATAATCTATAAAAAGAGTAGTACAGGACTGTAGGAGTAACAGAGTTTGTTTTGGTTTGTTTGTTTAAAGAGAACTCTTTATTATATCTCAAAATATGGATACATATAGGGATCCACAGCCCTGCACATTACCTCAACAAGCCTCTTAATTAAAAAAGACAACATGCATTCTGAAACTCAAAATAAATCTTATTTATTTTTCAATTAGCAAGGTAAATATTTCCTTCAGCAAGACATTTTCTAGTCCTGTGCAGCCCAAGCAGCTAGTGTTGGAATAGAAAGTGCCCTCCATGTAAATAGAACATGACAATAATTACAAAACAAAACAAACAGCAACAGAACAAACAAACAACCACCCAGATTTCCCACAGCTATCGAGTTAACAAATTTTCTGGTTTCCTATCCTTTGGGTCCATTTGACTGTGAGTAATAAAAAGCTGAAACCCCTCTGTATTAGTTTGGCCTGCCAGGTACAGTGGAACACTTTGTTCCTCTGCACTCCCATTGAGGGCTTACCTGGCTGCTATCGTGGGAGCATGAGAACACACTTCACCACCGTGTGACAGAAAGGGATAGAGGACAGCTTTAAACCATGGAGTTGACACGATTCAGGAGTTTCCAAAGTGCCATAAAGCATACCACAAACTAGGAAACCCAATTATTCCTTTAATTTCATGGCAGGCTTTCAAATTCCTCATGGAAAATCTTAAGCACCTTTCTTTGAAAACTTAAAATTGGAGACTGGAGAATTCATTCACCAGAGATGGTGCTAAAAGCTGTTAGGAGTCCTTTGCTGTTAGAGTTCTTTCCAAAACTACCATGACTTTTGGGTATAAGCATTTTAACTTGTCACAGACTAGGGAAGTCTTCAAGGTCACTTCAGGCAGATAAGAAAACTGGACCTGAGCCAGAAGCAGCAAAATCATTGGGTCCTGTTGTTGACAGTGTTTCGGTTTTATATGATCAACAACAAATGACTCCCCATTTTTCAGTCCACTTTTTAAATTAAAGGAAAAGTCTCCCACCAGCACATTCTTGACTCTTTCTTCTCAACTGAGATTACCTAGCCAAACAAAGGAAGTAAACACCTCTCCATACACCAGGCTCCTTGAGTACCATATTTTACCATAAACAGTTATTATAATCCATATAATCCATAACAGTAATTTTAAGAAAAAAGTCAGGATTAAGACTAAAGGCCAATTATTAAAAATAAGATAAATTCCAAGTTAAAGCTGTGAATTCCTACTTTTGGAGAACTCTGTTATTTGAAACTAAACCCATTGTTTGTGCTTAGATGGTGCAAAAATCAAGATCACAGACTCCTTGACAAAACAATAAATTAATCATATTCACACTGAAAATTCTCAGCATCAAGAGCATAACTGGCCAGTTCCCAACTACTGCAAGGACCTAGCACAGCCTTTTCTGGAGTTTTGCTTCTCAGCTTTCTTTTTTTTTTTTTGAGGAGTGCATGACACGGAGTGGTTTCTTGTTTCATTACAATTTATGTTTAATTAAGATGTTCCATGCTTCTTCCTTGTAAGCAGTTACTTATTGTGGGACTCACTCAAGTCACTCTGTGAGCAACTTGCAGGCTTGTGGTGAAAGTCAGTTGCCATTTCCCAAATCATGGTGTCCCTTCCATTTTACATGTGTTTTCACCGACTCTGTAGGAGTAAGAGACTGAAGCAAAAAGGGGATTTGGAAAGCATGCATAAGTGCTTGCTTTCCAACAACATGCAACAACAATCAGAACACTCAGTCAGCAAATATGATGAAACACTGCAGACTGCTGCAAATGGCACTGGAGGCTTTGACTTCAGTACCTAATTCATGAGGTGCATAGAGACTCTATTTTGAGTCTTTTTACTGCAGTTAAGCTTACATGACTACCTTTAAATGGGAAGATGCAGCCAGTACACTACTGTACTGGTTCTGGAGTAGCAGAATGGATCAAATTTTATTCCTGACTATTACATTTGTGGGGAGAAGGGAGTGAAGACACCTTCATCTGTAAGTAAAGACAACTTTCTAAACGTGTAACTATAAAACAAAAGCATCTGAAGGTTTATATTTTGAAAACCGTTTTCCAAACAACCTTTCTTGTGTACAATGTGCTGTTACTGTAAATAGATACACGTGTGCCTGTTGCATGTATTTTTGCAAGGGCAAATAGATACCACAGCACACCTTTCATATGCACGCTTAGCACTAAATGCTCATCAGTGCTCTGCCAACATGAAAGAGCCACAGCAAAAGGGAGAACATACAAAAGCAGTGAACTCCAATTCTACCTCAATTTCCCACACCCACAAAAAACAAAACCTCAAGCCAAAGAAGTGGCATAAGATAGCACAATAGGGTGGAGCTCAGGTTAATCACAAGGACAAGGGGTTTGCCTATATATACACCTTTTGACCCCACAATCATCTCTATTTATGCAGAGACACATAGAGATTATTCACCTTCCTGCCCAGAGGGAGCCAAGGCAGGAAGCAAGGCTGCTGGGCAAATATCAGTGTAAATTATTGGTGCTTTTGTAACATAAGCGTGTCTGCTTTGGGGGTATTTATGAATTAGGTAAGAAATTAGCACAAAACTGTGTGTGCATAAAACTGTCGCCTGCTGTACTTAACCAAATATTGTCAAATTAGCAACAACCACACTTCCCACTGAAGGCTGTATATTTAAATGCTTTAAAAAATCGAAAGCTATTTTTGGATTTATATGAACCAAAAAAGGGGCTGCAGTTGTGTTTTTTCAAGGAGGAAATAAACTTTATGCCTATATATTTGCTACCTCTGTCAAAAGTGGATGACTGGATTCTCATTTGAGTTTATAGACTAATTTTTTAAATAAAGTACCTTGAGAAGTTACACAAAAAACCTGAGGGACAGTGTTTCCTTTTCTGAAAGACTAAAACAAACTGAATGCATATGTGGGGAGTAGAAGTGCCATCTCAGACATGCAAATATTCTCTGAAAATCACTGACCAGGTCAGGCATGCAAGCTTAATGGAGAAAGCAGGCTTAAGTCTGAAGACCCCTCCAGTGAAAAGGGTTATTTAAAAAAATAGAACATAGTGTTGTTTAGAGGATGGCTAGGAAGAAGAATAGAAGAAAAGAACTGTTCAACAATACATTGAATAAATTATTGCACCAGTTTAAGTTAAAACATTAATCCAGTCCTCTAGTAAGCAAAGGTATTAGCACAATTGGAAGCAGAACAGACTTGATGGTCCACTGGTCCCTTTCAGTACAGTAACTTGTGTTCTAGGATATTTGCCATAATACATAAAAGCCAAAAAAGCTGAAGAGTGTGGACTTAAACAAAGACACATAGCAGGTAAAACTCAGCCCACGTTAACCTGTCATTCCACAGGACAGCCACAGGGTTCAGGGCCACCAGCTCAGTCTTTTGGTTGGAACAGTAACAGGTGTTCCTTCTGTACCTACCATGCATGAAAACTGACAGTAGTATGCATTATTTATTAGTATTCTTATAACTCCTACAGAATTGAATACCATACATGAATATCTAAGAAGTCTGCAATTGGCAAAAGAGTTTTAATACACAGATAATTTATATGTATTTTTTCTGAAAGCAAAGTGCACTATATATTTAATTCTACAGTTTCACCCTAAATCCGAGAAGTTTGTTTCTTGTCTCTTACTTTGACCTTCAGTTTTAAACAATTTTCCAGAGTCACAAACAATTCAAGGACTTAGAGTTACTGCCTACTTATTACTGAACTTCAATAAAGTGATGCTGAATCACTGTAAGATTTATTAAAAAAAAAAAAAAAGAAGAAGTTGCAATCTGTGGATACAGTCCATTAGGCAAGACTGGTTTAACAAAATCTCTTAAGAGTTAAAACCATAACCAAGTTTGATCCATAAATAGTAAAAACAGCAGCAGTTTAAATTTACTAAACTGAACCCCCCAAATATCAATCCCTGTGTTAACACTTGCAAAATTAAGCAGTGTGGATTTCAGTACATTTGTTACAACTGGACACAATGAAGTTCTCATTTTGTAAGGTGAACTTGCATTTCAAGACTTCATAATACAGAATTATTACTTTCATTATATGTGTAGTAGTGTACCTCCAACATCAAAACAGAAGTCCAGAGATATAACACGAAGATAATCTCCTAAAATAACTGCTTAAAAGTAATCAGGTTCTCTCACAATTCACTTATTAGCATCTCAATTGATTCAAAGTTCTTCACTTGTATCCCAGTGAACAATTACTCATGTAAGTAGTCTCTGGTTACTCACATAAATGGTCTCTACAAACTTTTAGTGGGGTTACTCCTGAAAGTAACAGCTCACCAAAGTTCAAAATGTATAGGTCTTTCCATAAAACATTTACAGAGAAATTTAAACGAACACTTGGAATTACTAACCTTACTTACTAGTTCTTGATTTTTCCCAATGTTACCTGTATCAATTCTAAAAACAGAGGGGCCATAAAATTTTAGAAAAAACAAGCTATGAGCAATACCATCACATAAACAATAAGAAATCCAAGAAAATAATAAGGAAAAAAACTAACAAAAACCCCCTTAAGAGAATCTAGGATGACTGCCCAAAATAGCTCTCCCCCACCCCTAAAAAACACACTTATACACACACAGATAATTGCTGCTTACTGATTTTGGGGGAGGAGCTTATGTCCAACAGTCACCCAGCTAAGGGGAAAACCAGATAAATACTCAAGGGTGGCACTGGAAATCATCAGCTTCTGCTCACTCACCAGTGGCAGAAGAACTCCTCAATAGAGGAGGATTCACTCCTCTACCACTCTGCATTGGAGCTCCACAACATTTTGGTATGTCATGATTCCATTTTATTCTCTTTGGTTTTGATGGTAACTTCTTCAGGATGCCTGTTTTCTGTCTGGGGAGGGAAGAGGGTTGATATTTAAGAGCCAGTGACAGCATCCTTACTGCCACTGGAGCTATTTGTAAGGCTACAGGTAAAAACCAGGTTTCAACCTTGGTGAGATTTTTGCCACTGATGTTGAAGCAGCCAGGACTTCATCCTTCATTTGCTATAGCATTAGACAGAGGCAGTAAGGTCATGGAGGTGTTTATGTATTTTCAATGAAAATTTTTCTTCATTTCAGGGGTTTTGATATATGGAACTCCTGAACTTACTTTGGAGCTCTAGTTTAAATAATCCCTGTTTCTGAATACTGTTCTCTTGAATAGGCTGCCATCCAACCAGAATGATTCTTTTCCTAAGAGTGAAATATTGCCTCTAATCTATCTATACAACAGCTCCATCATTCAAAGTGATAGCAATGTTGATTCTCTTTTTCTTAGAGGATTTTTCATAGCTAGTGAAAGCAGATGGAAGTAAGCACAAAATAATGTTACTTCTAATACCAATAATCTAAGAAAACTCATTTATTCATGTTCCAGAAATGTAACCAAACAGCTTTTCCTTAAAACAAACTTTCTCTACCTTTTTTAACACAGAACAGATTTGGAAACATGCATTTACAAATATCTTTACTGCTGCTGTTTTGTCTGAACATTGTCCATGGCGGTGATGGATATTTTTCTGAGAGATATCAGAAACAATCCAGCATCAAGGGGCCACATTTTCTACCATACAATGTAAAGAGTCAAGGTAAGTTTACTATTTTTTCATAATAAACTAACACAATTATTCCTAGAGGGCCAACACATGAACAAAACCTCTTGCCTTATGCTACTGGTAGTTGGATTTCACTAACAGTTTAGGTTTACTAAAATAATTTTACCACTGCAGAAAGAATTTGCAGTGGCTCTGGAGTTGCCTCCCACTGACAAAGATGCACACCTGTCAGAAAAATTTTTTACATGATAACCACCAAAGGCATATAGGGCAGAAACAAAGTAACAGCTCAAAGAAACAACTCCGTTTCAAGAGTGGGAGTAACACAACACGATTGTGTACGTAATGATGTACAACATGTTAATTATCTTCAAATTTCTTAATTCAACCCTGGGGTTTCTAGCAACAGACCTGTCACCTACAACCTACCTACATTCAGGAAGAACTTTTACATATTTTGTCAGGTTATCTGTACTCAAAACAGACATTAGGTGTGAATTTAAATATATTTATGATACACATGGGCAAATGAAGACCCATTTGAAGCCTAGAAAGACAAAATAAAATGATATATAGTTGTAAAAATGTGCCATAAACTTTTACATAGTTTTTCATGAGTGATTTAAGCTTATGCTTTAATTATCAGAATTAGCACATAGTAATATAACAATTCCAGCTTTAGGATATAAAAACAAATCTCTTCATTGCATAAATCAGTCTTACGTCAGCTCATGTAGGCAATACATAACTGCAATGCTACATTGTGGCATCTTATTTCTGGTTATCCTCTCTGTCCCTTTAAGTCAAACAGGTGGCTATCCCTAATGTTTGAAACTATTTGAGTTCTATTTTTCCATGCCTAGGCCAACATCATTTTAAAAAAACTTGAAATCAAAGCTTCTGATCCATAATGTCTACTCAAAATTGTCATCACTAAAATTAAGAGAACTGAATCTTCCTTGTAAACATCCTGCCTTCCCCCTTGAGAATAGCATTATTTTCTTTCAGACATCATCAGGATATTCAAAATAGCATTGTTCCCATCTACTTTTAGTTGTAATAATCACACTTGGGCAGAAATGAGGAAACTGAATGAGTGGTTCAAAAAACAGCATTAGCAAAAAAGCTTCTCTTCACCAGAAAAAGGACAGGGACAAATCTGGAGAGCAGAATTGCTGCTGAGGGCATTGCATGCACATTACCTTCATTCAGGGAGTTTTGTTTCAGATTAGTTCTGCAGTTCTCTGGACTGTCTGATCATGAGCAGCACACATGGAGCCCAAAGAGACTCCGGTCTCATATCAGCTGGTGTCAGTGCTGGCCCCATACCAACCAGCTCTGACACACATGCTCCAAGAATCTCTGCAGTAAGAACCAGCTGAAAGCAGCATGGCTGGGAACCTTACCCCCAAAATATTCTTCTGGGCTGTACCAAAATACTGTCATAGTTTCATCCCTTGTCTTCAGCACAAGGACTTCCTGGAATCCTACCAGCATTCCCGGATCAAATTTAGGTACATGCACATAAACAGCCACTCTGAGGACTTACTAATTAGAATTCTCACTGAACTAAATGCTGCATTTCCTCCCTCCTTCCTCATTAACTTTTCATAGTGTTTTTCTATTACTTTATGCATAATAATTTATATATTTATACTATTTTAAAGTGAAGTATAATATTTATTTGGCTATCCTCTACCATACTTCATTTACTTCTCCTCATAGTGTTTCTCTTTCCCCCTCTATAGAAAACATCTGGGAAGGGGGAAACCAGCAAAAATTAAGCAAGAATCAGGGTAGACGGCAAATGGCGTGAAAGGGGGAAATGAATTGTCCTGAACTAAGTTTTCACTTTATATACTAACACAAAATCTAATGTGAGGGAAAATCCATATTTAGAATGAGAATGACTATATCAAAACCTGAGAAGTATAAGATGCTCTTGATTTAGGAAAGGTAACAGAAGACTATATACTAGACCTCAAAAGCAGAAACAGCCTACAGTTATACAGACATGTGACTCCAGTCATTCAAAAGTGCTTTTACAAATTTTCATTTGGTGAACAAGCACCAAAATGGAGGACTGTTATTCTTGCATCTGGAAAGCAAGCATCCTATAGAGAGATTTTAGAAGAATTTAAAGAGGAAAGACTGTGGGAGATCATCACTTCCAGTCTGAGATTATCTCAGAAAAATAAAACAGGAGCCTACAGAACCAAATCGATCCAGCTTTTGTCTAGTGAGTTGTTCCATACGCAAACAGCTCAAGTAGCAATGGCAAGCTTTTCATCATAGCTTGCTTTTCCTATTTGATCACCAAGCATTAACTTTTACAGATACAGTTACCAATAAATTATCTTTTTGCTTTGTTCAGCTTTGTCAAAAAGCAGCCTGGGACTGAAATTTCAGTCTAAACACAAATCGGTGACTCATGGCAACATAAAACAGATCACACAATTTCTGTTGACAACCAAAGCCTATTAAAGTTTGGTGAAATTGTTTAAAAAAATGTTGGTCTTGACAGGTCTCCAGAACACAATTTTTTAACCAGTATGTCCTTGGCTTGAAATATTTGAAAAGTCCAAGTTGAAAACAGTAATTGAATGAGGTCTCACTATTCAGCAATGCTTAAATAAGCCATTACTGCAGGTTATGTTAACGTCTACATATTTAATTCAATACATATATGGGGTTTGACTGCACTAGAGAATGTAGACCAATTTTGCATCAAGGTATGTGCTGAGACGTGTAAAAGAGTAGCCAACCAATACTTCAACATTCTTGGTATAAGTTCTACTTCATTAATGGATTTAGCAGTCCTTTTCTCAGAGGAATAACCATTGCTTTTAGACAGCACAATTAAAATTACAATTTTAATCTAAAAGCAGCACAACTTTGGAACAATATAGCTCACAGAAAAATCTATAACAACATGAGCGCTGACAATGCCTTCAACATCTTATCTAAATTGGCAGAAACCCCGACTCTGTGAACCTAGACTGATATATTTGCATATAAAATATGGTAAAAGTAATAAGGAGATGCACTCTTAGCTAAGGTCTGATGCAATTTGCCACCAAAAAAACCCAAAAAAGTTTGTCAATATATCACAAATAAATCACATGCTTGTATTCTATGTTTAGGATTTTAACAGCTATCTTCCTTTTCATGGCCTTAAGAAGGATGAGATAGGAAGATGTGCAAAATAAGTTGATATGCATTTGTGCTGATTTTATGCATCAGCAGAAAATGCACTCTCTGCACTTTCTAGGTAAGAACAATTTCCCTGTCAATACAGGAAGAAGGCAACCTTGCAGATCCAAACCCAAACCAAAATCGAATGTATTTCATAAGCATACCTCCATTATTTTTTTACAACAAAACAATATGTAGAAGAATAGTTTCCACCTTCACCTCATTTTTGGTCCAACACAGACTGGAAAATGCAGTTTATTATCTAAGAGACAGCAGAATAGCAATTGCATAAACTTTCATGTGTATATATGTAATACATACACTGGTCTTTTTGTGAGAGACTGAATGGAAAAATTATAGCTGATACAATTGTTGATAAATTATTAACCTTTTCTAAATAATATGTTGCATATGTTGCATTATAAAAAACAGAGTCCAGGCTCTTTTTGCATCCTTCACTTTTTATTTTTAAAATTACTTTTAGAATTAACATCCCTCACAGATATGCCATGTTGTTCGATAATGCTGCCAGTTGTTGCAAACTACTGAAGTAGTCTCACAGTATCTATGTTAATCTTGGATGTAATGTCCAACAAATCAGCATTCTAATTCCAACATGAAGCTGAAGGCTCCTTCAAACACACAGAAAACTAAGTAGTGAGCTTGTTTGTTTAGTCCTCTATTTGCGACATTTGGTTAAGTGGCTCCACCTGCTGTTTTGGTAACCAAGAAAATGAAGTAGTATTAAAAAAACCTGAAACAGTGCCAGAATTCTGACAGCAGTAAAGTGAATTATCAGTTGTGACCTTGCCACTGTGTGAAATTTTTATGACAGACAGAAGTCTTTCAGACAATATTTGAAAATACAACATGCATATGTTTACAAAAGAACCAGTGCAATGGCCCACTTTTGACAGTAGGGGACAGGGAAGAAGAAAATTCTCACTACTTAAATGTAGCACCAAGTAATTTCAGGAAAACTGTTACACCTGCGCAGACAGCTTTCTGTAATTTCATTCATCAAACTGGTAACCTGCTAAATCTGTTACCTGGCTGGGGATGTTTTTCCTTACTTAATAGTCTGCATCTGCCTGCACAGCATTTTTTAAGCTCTCTGATGACCCTGAATCAAAAGCAAAAAAAATATTAAAATTCTAGGGGCCTTCTATTTCTCATGTCCAACAAATTTGCACTTGTTACTGGTAAGGGCTGTGAAACACTTTTACTCTGAATGTCAGGTTCTCAGTGACCAACACAGCAGCTGAAATTTGACTTCTACCATGTTCAAGTTAAACTAGCCCTTCATGCATTTCACCACCATGCTGCATTGCCTGCAAGTATGTTGTAGATGCCCTGGTTGACCTGGTTTCCTCTCTCTCACAGGTGTGCAGGTAAGGGGGGAACAAGGACCCCCTGGTCCCCCAGGCCCCGCTGGACCAAGAGGACAACCAGGTCCTGCAGGAAAGCCAGGGTTTGGAAGTCCGGGTCCCCAGGGCCCCCCTGGTCCTCCAGGACCACCTGGATTCTCTGCAGTTGGAAAGCCAGGAGTGCCAGGTCTACCAGGAAAGCCAGGAGCAAGAGGACTAAATGGTGAGAAAGGAGAACCTGGACCTGTTGGACTCCCAGGAGCAAGAGGGCCACAGGGGCCCCCCGGCACTCCCGGCCCCGCAGGACTGACTGTCCCTGGCAAGCCAGGACCACAAGGTCCTCCAGGAGCTCAGGGGCCAAGGGGACCCCCTGGTGAGAAAGGAGAGCCAGGTATCCCTGGTATAAATGGACAAAAGGGAGAAAACGGATTTGGCATTCCAGGCCGTCCGGGTGGCAGGGGTCTTCCAGGCCCACAGGGACCCCGGGGTCCCCCTGGTCCTGCTGGGATAGGGAAGCCTGGTGAAAATGGCCTGCCAGGTCAGCCAGGTCTGAAAGGTGACCGAGGTTTTCCAGGTGCACCTGGAGCAGCTGGTCTCCCAGGTCCCCAGGGCCTCCCAGGTGAACCTGGCGAAGTTGGCATTGGCAAGCCTGGGCCAATGGGACCACCAGGAGCAGCAGGCATCCCTGGAGCCAAGGGACATCCTGGACCTGCAGGGTTGCCTGGATCCCCGGGACTCCCAGGTTTTGGAAAGCCGGGATTGCCGGGGATGAAGGGACACAGAGGGCCTGAAGGTCCTCCTGGCCTTCCAGGACCTAAAGGAGACCAAGGTCCAGCTGGTGTGCCAGGAGAACCAGGGCCAGTCGGGCCACCAGGGAACATAGGCCCTCAAGGACTCAAAGGTTTGCCTGGTGAAAATGGCCTTCCTGGGCCCAAAGGTGACATGGGCCCTGCAGGCCACCCGGGATTCCCAGGGGCCAAGGGGGAACGAGGCCTACCAGGATTAGAGGGAAAACCAGGATACCCAGGTGAGCAGGGTCTTGCTGGTCCTAAGGGACACCCAGGTCTCCCAGGTCCAAAAGGTGACACAGGCCCTGCTGGTCTACCTGGGCTGCCTGGTCCAATGGGTCCACAAGGAGCCAAGGGAGTGCCAGGGACCAATGGTGAGCCAGGCCCCAGGGGGCCGTCAGGAATACCTGGGATCAGAGGCCCCATTGGCCCCCCTGGCCTGCCAGGAGCCCCTGGTGCAAAGGGTGAGCCAGGAGCACCAGGACTGCCGGGCCCAGCAGGCATTTCCACAAAAGGCTTAAGTGGACCCATGGGACCACCTGGACCCCCTGGGCCCAAAGGCAGCAATGGTGAGCCCGGTTTGCCAGGCCCCCCAGGTCCTCCTGGTCCTCCCGGCCAAGCTGTAATCCCACAGATGCCTGAAGGCTATGTTAAAGCAGGAGAGTCTCGGGAGCTATCAGGGATATCTTTCATAAAAGGAGGAGTAAACCAAGCTCTGACAGGGATGCCGGTGTCTGCTTTCAGTGTCATCCTCTCAAAAGCCTACCCTGCAGCAACAGTCCCCATCAAATTTGATAAAGTCTTGTACAATAGGCAGCAACACTATGACCCCAGAACAGGAATCTTCACCTGCAGGACCCCTGGACTGTACTATTTTTCCTACCATGTACATGCAAAAGGAACAAATGTTTGGGTTGCACTCTACAAAAATGGTTCCCCACTCATGTACACCTATGATGAGTACAAGAAGGGATACCTTGACCAGGCTTCTGGCAGTGCTGTCATCGATCTTATGGAGAACGACCAAGTATGGCTCCAACTGCCCAATTCAGAATCTAATGGTCTCTACTCCTCTGACTATGTTCACTCTTCTTTCTCAGGTTTCTTGTTTTCTCACATCTAACATCCCACTTACCCTGTCCTGACACACTCTCCTTCAGACCATTATAACCAGGTACTGATCTGATTTATCAATAACAGGTCATGCAATTTCAGTGTTGCAACAGGAGGAGGGAGTGAGAAGGTGGACGAGAGTGGTTCAAACCTAGTAGAATGATATTGTGTGTTTTTAGAAAATTGTCATTAAAAAAATTGTTTTGAATGATGATTGTCTGACTGAATGCAACATTAAAATGTTACAAATTAATATAATGTACCAGTCTCCGTCCTTTTTTCTTTTTTTTCCTTTTAAAAGGAAAATCAGAATTTCTAACTATCACACTGGGTCCCCAAGGCCCCCCCTGGTCCTAATACAATAAAGTATGCTAGATCATACTTCACTATACTTGAATTACCTAAAGGTATTTTATTCCAAGTAAATGGTCTCAAATACACCACAGTCAGCTCAACAGCTGGACAATACACTTCAGGAACATTCTACATCCAGCTTCATCTATAAGCTATCCAACAGAAGACAAAAATGACAACTCTATTAGAGTGCATATCAACATCACAGTTTTTGTTTAGTTCTACTGTTCTTATTAATGAATAACTACCTTGGAGAAAGGTAGATTTACAAATTATTACATCTACTGAAGATCTACAGTTTCACAATATGAAAAAGGAGCCCAATCTGAAGCCTTCAAATCCACTTGGCTTTCTTTAATGCACATTGATGCAACAAACTAGTTCAACATTTTAAAATCTCCTAATATTCTGTAAAACTACAATACGCAGAGTCCTATAAAACAACATTGACCAAATCTAAAATTTAAAAACATATCTTCACAAGATGCAGACACTTACAAAACCAGAACAGCTTTACCACCCCTAAACTGGAGCTAATCCTTACCTGGATTTTTCCTGAACAGTTCATTCCTTTAAAACACAATAGTGTGAGGAATTTATTTGGTAAATTTATCAGATATGGCAGTAATTGGTCAGTAGACATAACCATATTTACCATATCTGCATACAAACATCTCACAAAAATTAGTCTTCTCTTTCATTAGTTATGCTAAAAGTTAGCTTATGAATTGTTATGAAACCGTAATAGTTTGATCACACATTTCTTCCAATGACAGCTGCCATTCACATGCTTTAAAAGTATCACATATATCAAAACCTTATGAACCCTTAAAGCTACTATTGTTAGCTTCATTTTTTTTAAGCAGAAGCTTTTAATCACTTGCACTGAAAGTCTGTAGGCCTATGCTTAAAATTTTTGTGATATTATCATTTCTTCATGAAAGCAGAACTTGAGGTTTGTTATGTTGTGTGCATTTGAAATCAGCAATGTCCTAAGTACTTGATAATACACTGGGATTAATAAAAAAAGCTAGGATACCTTTTGCTTGATGGTTGATCCATCATTAGGAAAACTATATAATGTTTTGGAAACTGTAAAGACCTACCATGAAAGCAACTTTAAGATTTTTTTTCTTCCTCTTTTTAAGTGCTGCTGGATAAGGAAGACTATGGTTTAGGCTATAATTCAGTGAAATAATAAATGCTTAAATAGTGTAACATGAGATCTATTTATTTTAGCAACCAAGTAGACATAGTCAAGAAAATTGGTGCTACTATTATAAAAACTACACACAAATGTTTGTATGGAAATAATACAAAGAACAGTACCACCATTTATAAATAGCAACCATGCAATACTTTTCTTTCAAGCTAAAATAAAACTCCAGACACTTGAGTCTGATTGTCTATTCCCACTTTTCTAGCTTAATGTTTTAGGATAAATATTAATTACAGATCTTTGAAGAATAATCTCCTTTTTGCACTAAAACTGTTTGCCTGTGCAGTCACTCACATTAGTTCAACAGCACTTCCCAGTATTCAAACATGTGCTGCTGCCCATCCACTCAACCAGCCTGGAACTTTTGTTCCAGAAACAAATAGAGGGACTGGATATGGGAACTGGAAAATACGACTTAGTAGTTGTGAGACTCTGGTCTCAACATCTGGTCTCTTTCACAACATGAAATGTATGCCAAAGCACATGCTTGAAATTGTTGGAGATGCTTGGTGCTCAGCAGTATCCTACTGCCCTGTGATTCCAATGAAGTCAGAAGAAACTGGGCCCAGACAGCATTGTTAAAAGCGCAGTGCACTAACCCTTATCATCCATCCATCCATCCATCCATCCATCCATCCATCCATCCATCCATCCATCCATCCATCCATCCATCCATCTTTAAATCAGATTTTGTCCTCCATGTCTTTAATCCTTGAACATGTGGGACTTCAAATAAGTCTACAGCTTGATACCTCATGCCTGTTTTTTTTAAGTCACTAAGTTTTTCATGATGAGATGAAAGCTAGAGATGATACAGCAAATTGTGGCAAAAGCACAACTTTGACTTTAGCTTTGGATTTTCAGTTTAGAGGGGACCTTGAGAAGGTCTGTAGGATTCTAAAGCTTGTTTTTTAATATTTCCTCCACATGAATATGAGCAATCTATCTAAAGATAAAGCCCTTCCAAAACCCTATTTCTTGTGGATCTTGGATATCAGAGGAAAGAAAATCCAACATGAGATTCAAATGAAAACTTAAGAGCCTGTAATAGTACAAAATCACTTCCAAAAAAGTACTGAAATTTCTGAAGCCTTAACATGATAAAAAACATGAAGCACCCAAACAATCCCTTCTGCATTTAGCTGGAAAGCACAGCAAAGAAATGAAACAAATTTACTTTTTACTTGCTTCTTTGTTGCAGTTTTCACAATTAAAATAAATAAAGATATCTCATCACTGCTACATCAGCATTAGGAGTTACTAATATTTTGCACAACTTTTGGAAGATTGTTTTTTTTGGCCAGAAAAGCATCTTTGCTTTTTGTTTCTTATATTTGAAGTTGCATATAAAAGATAAAACACACATATCACAGACATCTAGATTCATTATCTTTTGCCAAGACCATAAACTTGTGATCAAAAACATGTGTATCAATCCTTGCTATGGGCAATTTATGAAGTCTGCTGACATACCAGCCATGATTTTTTTACTTCCAAAATGAAATATAATCTTATAAACTGGCTGAAAATATTGCAGATATATAACTTTAACTATATAGCCACAGATACTACAGTTTTCAGAAGTCTCAGGAAAACTACAGGGGAAGACAAGTCTTCAGAACCGAGAAAGTAGCCTTTAAGACAAGGAATTTTACAAAATTCTGCTAAGAAGTTATATTTGGCAACATTTCCCTAAAAAAGCTCTTCAATTTTCTGTCAAGAAAAATCATCAAATCTGAAATTTTTCACAAGGAAATAATTATACAGTACTTCAAGCTCTTATTAGTCCTCTGAAGAGCACACGTTGTTTCCATAATATGTCCGCAGTTTAATAGTGTAAAATACATTGCCCCATGATGTTTTCTTTAAAATTGCTCTTTAGTAATATCTATAAAACATCCACTAAATCCAACACAAAGTAATGTTAATCACCTCACAGTTGCAAAATATTCCAGTAATAAGAGTAAAATATTGAGAATGAAATGGACTCTCAAGTTATGTAATGCTCAGCTTGGATATCAATTGCAAAGAGCACCCTTGCAGGTGTTACTCTGTAAGCAATGACCACATAGCAAATATCTGTGCTCATTGCTATCTGACACCACGCTTTTCTGATAGTATTGTTTCATAGATTTTCTTTTTCTTTCTTTTTTTTTTTTATTTTTTGAGTTATTTTTCACTATGGAATGTCTAAAATAACACAGGGCTATTTGGGAACCCTCCTAGTTTCCTTTTGCAAGCCTCAATTCTTCACTTCTTTACAAGTAGAAGAGTGGGTTAATACCCTTCATCAAGCTGAGTCAGGACAATTACGCCTATCTGAAAGAGCCATCCAAGAAAAATATCATAGGGCAATTATCTAAGGCAATTACCATAGCTAAGACAATGAAAAGCAAAATCCATCAGACACCTGATTATGATCAAAAAAATTATGTGAAAAAGAGAAGGGACAATGAGACACAAGGGCACACTGACAACAAATCAAAGTGAACTGCAAACACTCAGTGGATTTCAAAAAATAAAGCGGTCAGTCGTTCTGCTCCACCACTGACAATGGCACCGCTAAGACGGCGTTTCGAGTTGGGAACTTTGCGTCCCCTCAACTGACCACTTAATAAGTTTGCTTTTGAAACTTTACCTTGACTAACTGTTAATGAGAACTGCTTTTCTCTGAGGGGTTAAACCCTCTACAAGACATGGAGTTAAGTCAAAAGCCTGTGGTTTTCCGGCCAGACTCTGGGCTATGAAAGACACTGGGGCTTCCTAGTATGTAGATGTTGGGAGCCAGGTTTAGGAGTTTCCTCAGGAAGTTATGTTAGATGTGAAACTGAGAAAAATAAAATCTCTTTGTCAGCAGTGATAGAAGATTAGTACCATTATTCTTATATCACAGAGGGGCCTGAAGCAAAAAGAGATGCTCCATGGGAATATCCTGTAAGTGATACAGGAAGAAATTATCTCTGGTTCTTCTGACTCATGTTCAGTGCTTTAGCTACTGGACCATATTATTAAATGGAAAATAAAAACACTGTGAAGCCTTTAAAAGTGATTAATGACAGAGTATATCACTTTCTTATATAACAATATTTAAGTAGTGCATATAATTTGTATTGTTTCACTTCTAATATTACAGAGCTTTATCCAATAAAACTCATGCCTCAGTTACTATACTTTTCTGCATTTTTAATGCTCTTATGCATGTGCACTCTGACAGAAGCTAGAAAGGATTAAGTCATATCACAGATTTTATTTGCAGATTCCAGATTTACATATAGAAATAAGTACCTGATAGGTATAAGTGTCCAAATGTACACACAAGGAGACACTTACATATAAATAAAACTGAGTAATTATTTGTATGACTTCAAAGTTCAGACTACCTTTTTCTTGGATCTCATTAATTTCTAAAATACTTCTAAAATTTTTTTTTTTTGCTTCATGATCTACACCTTTTTGAAAAAAGAGTTGTCATGGTTTGAAGAAAAGAATTAACAAAAATTCTAAAAATATAGTTACAGTTGATTAGGGTTGATTTCATATCAGCAGAAAAGAAAGGATATATTTATTTTGTGTACAAATGTGTTCCCAGGGAAACTCATATCTACCAATCACACTCTAAGCTCCAACAGAAACTCAGCAACAACAAACAAAGCACTTTGGGAATATCTTGCTGGTTTTTACCATTTGCATCCTGGTATCAACTTCCATTTTTGTTTTGAATCTCTGAAACAATTTTGTCAAATACATTTGAAAGGAATACAGCAAGTAGGACAGCTCAGGTGAACAAAAAGTAAGTTTTAAGAAGGTCCAAACTAGACATGTGTCTAGTGACTGTTGCATCAACCAAGGTAATTCTAATAGTAGTTCAGAATTCAGAATTGAGCTGCATATAAATGTTTTACAAGAAATAAGGTTAAAAATAATTTCAATTAACTGTGTGCACCCACAATGGTTAGCCTTTATTATCAACTTATTATTTTATATTATATTTAGTAGTAACTCTGAAGTAATGTCCGTGAAGAAAGGAAAATAATTTCTTGGTGAAGGGTATCCAAGATGTTTTCCAATTCTAATTTATATTACAGTATTATAAGGTTGGTTTTGGTAGGAGAAACACTATTATTTAAAAAATGGTCCCCTGCAATTGTTAGGAAGTTCAAAATTGCCTCTGTATTGTGTCAATACCACATGAGGAATTCTAATCAAAACTAGAGCACTAAAGAAATTCATCAAATATTAGTTAGTACTTGAATTTCTTTCCCCAATGTATTTCTGATTTTATATATCATTACAAGATCATAAGCAATAGATTCAAAACACAGTTCAAGGATGTCCACTTTACCATACCAATCATGGTAAGAAACCATTTTTCTTCTAAAGTGAGTGAAATAGCACATCACAGTTGTTATTAAAGACATCAAAACAGTAAAACGAATCAGAAATAGTAATGATAAAGATGTTTTATTACAGGAAAAACATGTGTTTACTATACAACTATTTATGAATGTGAAAAGTAAAAGCTGTGTTGAGTAGCCTACAGCGTACTTGCAAACATCTTTGCTCTTGCAAGCACATGTAATACTTTCAGCTGTCATAGTGATTCTTCAGTGAACCCACTTACCTTTAAAAGCTGATATTTTATAATTATGTTGGATAGCAGCCACCATGTCCTTCCAGAAGTCATACTTTTTCTGACCATCATGCTGTAAGTGTCAAAAGGAACCTAGTCATTATATCAAGTATCAGCTATTACAAGCTTTCATATTGAAACAGTGACAGAAATGCCATGAATAAACAAAATTATATGGAGTAAGACAGTCGTAAGACAGCAGGATTCAGGACATCAAGGCTCACTAGTACCCAGCTTAACTTTGGATAACTGCAGACAAGTTATGTCCCTCTTAGAGGATTATGATGGGAGAAGGAAGGGAAAAGGAGAAATTATTAATATTTGAGAGGAACTCCAAAACATTAAAGCAAAGAGGGGCATCAGAACAGCAACTTACAGAATGAGCATCCCACTGACATTTAGGAAAAAGAAGTGCCTAGGGCTGCAGATACTGAACTTAACAAGCATGCTGACATTATCCACAGCCTGGCATTGATACCACCTTCCACCTTAAGAAGTGGCAAATCCCTTTGCTATAATTTAGAGGTAATTCCCTTCTGCCAAGAACCCTACCCCAAACATGGTATGAAATACTCATCCAGAAGCCTGGCTGAGCAGCACTTGATTGCATTGTGCTCTGAAGACTGACAAACCCCAGCTCTGGCAGAAGAACAGGGGAAGGCACTCCATGATTATGAACAGTCTCTGGCCATTCTCAGAAAGCTTCCCCGGCATAGCAGAGCTCCAGTTGACCTCAGCTGCCCCTTCAGCATCTCACATGGCAGAGGAAAACTTTCTCAACCAACTGAGCCCCACAGCACTCTCAAACTCCACAAATTTTAAAAGTGATGAATGAAACAGATGCAATTACACAGCCAGCCAGTATTACAGAGCAGAGGATTAGCTACAGAGCCTGTAAGAGGTGCTCAGTTACACAGTACCCTGGCAGCAGTAAAGCAGGTGGTATAGTCTTTATGAGTCATGGAAAGTATTTCTGTAATGCTGTTACAGGCCTTCCACATCTACTTTAGGATACATTTCAAGTCAACTGTTAGCAGGTTTCAGGGCACTGCTGCCCTCTGTGTATTGATATCTGCACTGATACCCGAATAATGACCCATTTTATAAGCATAAAGCGTTTTGTAGAGAGGGAAACATTCAGAAACTGAAAAAAACCCAAACTCAAACCCTTATCACTGCCAAACAAAAACCAAAACCATGTAGTTTATATATACTGAAGCAAACTGCTATTTCAGGCCAAATCTGCCATGGAGGCTTCCAGAGAACAGTCTGCTTTTACTTTCACAATCAGCAAGTCACACAAACAAGGTCTTTTGTGCATAACTGACAAGCACCATGGCAGTTTGCTTATAGTCCATCAGCTCTACAGTTTAAGGGCAGGAAAGATATGGTGCTGTGTGGCTTTCAGAGGTTTTTTTTTAATCCATTCCTACAGTAAACTGCCACAGAAACACATAAAAGAGCTAATAAAGAGAAAAGGTTTCATATGTCAGCTTCAGCTAGCCAAGGATGCTAACCAAGGGTGATTATTCAAAGCCATGTACAGGAAATACTGGGGACCATCTGTCTAGCGGCAATGTAAGCAGCCTAAGCTAGCACTCTTCTCAAGACAGACTCAACTGTCTGCTCCCCTCATACTCCATGTGGCTGGCTTAGTCCTTAGTTTGGAGTTTTGGATTTTTTTGCTTGTTTCTCCCCAAAAAAAACCCAAAAACCAGTGCACTGAACAGAAAGCTCCTCAGAGCGCTGTTTTGAGGACAGATGGATACCAGTTTAAAACTGGGTATACTTCCTTCAAAACATTTGAGCTCAGGGGAGACTAAAATAACTTAAACAAATTTCTTGCAAATCTTCAGGCATTGCACACAAGATGTAAAGGAAAACTGACTGATTCCCGAAAAGCAGAGAGAAAACTGTATGCATGGCCATGCAGTCCATCATGATTTTGGTGTGATTACAAAATGTGATTTTATTAGCTGAACCATCAAAACAAAGCAATGTGTTGTTTAGCTCATCAGTGTGAAGATCAAAACCACTAAGCAGCTCCCATGCTTTGTCGGAAAACACATTAAGAGTTCTGGCTCTGGACACAGCAGAAACAGACACATTTTTAACAGTGCAGGGTAGTCCAGCATCCAGCTCATGTGTAAACCTATGTTGAACCCAAACTTAGCAATTCTCGCATCTGCTTCCAGTAGAAAGCTTTCTTGAACCTTGGATGGTGTCTGAAAATGGTAAGAAAATAGCACTTACTAAACAGGCTCACAGAACAGGACACAGAAGGCTCTACTTTATTTTAGAAATGTGAAAGAAGAAAATGTAATGGTTTCTAACCCTTAGGATGCAGCATTTTGCAGGCATGAGTTGGAGAAGCTGACCACCTCCTGCCTTGCATCTTTCTCAAGTGGCTGATGCTAACCTTCCAGGGAATTGCTGTAGCCCTCCTGTTGAAACGGGGCCGACATCCAGTAAAGTACTCTAGAACTGCTGGGAGATGAAGAGGGTGCATGACCCACTTCTTGTAGTTCTCTGGAGAAACAGCACAGCTTTAATTCCCTTTGGCTGAAGATGGCACTGACCCAGGACCAGTGCTCCAGTCTGCAAACTAGTAACGGGATGTGAAAGCTTATTACACACATTCTATGATGTGCTTTCTCTCTTAATAAGTAGGTGATTTGTGCTGAGTCTAAATTAAATATAAAGTAAATACAATACAGGTGTCACAACCGCAACAGGTTTCTAAGCTGTGAACAGCTTAGAGGAAGGAGATTAATCAGGCAGAAAGTTAAGAGTCTTACTGAGCACCTGTCCTCCAGGCTTCCCTGATAAGCTAGTTTTAGCTGACTCTTCATGCAGCACTTGGACTTAGGCAGCAATCTACTCAGCATGCTATTTTGAAGTGAAGGCTAAAGCAGCAAGTCACCTAATATCCAAAGAGACCCCAGATATTCATCTCACAGCTCTGACTTTCACTCTGCAGACAACGTTAAGCAATTTTCAGGCCCGCAGTGCTTTGGTACCTCTGGCCAGAAGACTGCCTCAGTACTCTTTTGACACCAATATAGTTACTCTGTGAGAAGAACTCTCTCCTACCTCCAGCTGCACACAAAAATTCAAACCTACTTTTACACAACAAAACCATTATCATCAAACTTCAAAGGTAGAATTTAGGACATTCTATCTATTTAAAAAGCACTGAAAAAGGTTCAAGCAATTGTATTTTCCACCTTAAGAATCTGACCTATTGTTCATCAGAGGAAAAAAATTTAAAAGATACTATGCCAGAGGTGTATTTATATCTGTGTACACAGATCAACATATTTAGGACAAAAACAAGCTTAAAAAATGATGAAACGAAGCTTTCAACTCATTAACGACTTCCAAATTAGCAAATCGAGTCATTTAGAAAACTTACACTATATTTATTTCAAGTACCATCAAGCATAATTGAAGGAGACTTTAAGAACTGCATTCTGCATATCACAGGGTAAACTTGAGGAAACAGCACATTTCTATTAGTATCCTAGTTATTTGTGCCCTCTGGTGGAAGTACTTTTATTTTGAACATTCCATGTAGCTCATAATTATCTTCAGAGACAACTTTAATACAGTAAGTCCAACATGGAATAGTCCAAATGAGAAAAAGACCTGGATGCTGTTCAATACCCAAATCATACGCATTTAATAATGCATGCAAGAGATGTGGTGGTGAAAGAAAAAGACAATGCAATACATAATTTTCAAACAATCCAGTTCTTACCTGATCTAAGCTGTCCACAACCCTTGCACACAAGAGAGCTCCTGGCAGGTCAAAATAATTATCATACAAATAGTATTTAGCTGGAAAAAATAATTGTAAAAATATACTTTAAACACCCCTGTATTGTATGCTTTAATCACAAACAAAAATTACTTTTGAATAATAATATAAGCTCCTATTTGGATTTTACTGGTAATAAGCATTATCTGTTTCCCAATTGTTAGCCTTTATTTCCACTTCTGATTCTCGCAACTGGCAACTAAAAGTTGCTTACCTATATGAAGACAGTGACATTTTAATAAGACATTTTAAGATTCTAAAATCCCAGGTGAAAGAAAAGGGGGAGAAACCATGAGTTTTAAGTCAGGATGGTATCTTTCAACTCTTCCAAAATACCTTTTTCCCTAGCAGTGAAAACACAAGAGAAGTGTTTGAGAAGTTCAGAGACATTTGGACAAGTCTGACACAGTCATGTCCCTCGCACACACAGGCAGCGCACAGCGCCTTGGACCATGGGGAAGTGTGCTTACATTACTACACGAGTCTGCAAAACAGAATTGTATCAGGAGGGTGCCAGTGTCCCCCCAGACTAAGGTCAAGCTCAACAACTCCCTCCAAGGAGTGAAATGACTTAACCAGTGATTATTTTTTTTCATGATCTTGTGTGTCCTATCTCTTAGGTACATTCAAGAACAAGTCAGCAAAATGGGGATTAACATTCACAACAGAGACCAAGTGCATGTTTCAGCAAAAAGAAAAGCACATTTCCTATATGACCAAAGGAAACCTCTCTCTTTCTGCCTTTTGCAAAAGATTACCTGCAGTTTAGAATAAGACTTACATTTGCAGTCAGAAAAATCTCAAGGAAAGTATCTCCATTACATAACAAAATGCTCCTTAAGTGAGCACTTCCTGTGTGTTACTTGCAACTGCCAAGATCAAAGTAAAGCAGAGAGGAAACACAGAGCAAGAACACAAACCTAGCCACAGTTCCTTCAAAGTGACTCCTCTCTTAAACACAAGGAACTTCAACTGCAAGGGGAGAAGTTTTGTTTCCAGACCCACATTGTTCTTTGCACCTGCACCGAGACCTCCAGTAACAGCACTGATGGCAGTAAGTCAACAACTAAGAAAAATTTAAGATTTGTCCTAAATGAGATAGGATATCAGTCAGCAGGTATTCAGCAATCTACTGTGCATCAGTTGCTCCTCTTGGGTTCTGAGGCTCTGTCTCCTTATCAATACAATAATTATTAGTAGTATTATTAGTATATTTACTATAATAACATTTTGTTTCAATTATAAGTTGTTCTCAACGTGAGATTTACCATTCTTTCTGATTCTCCTGCCCACTGGGCCTGGGCAGGGTGGGAGTGAATGAGCAGCTGTATGCTCCTCAGCTGCTGGCTTGGGTTAAATCATGATACTGGCAGTATCAGTCTATTTCATCAAGGGACAGTGTGCCCACCACTATAACCAAAACATGCCCATAATGTCAGCTCATTTGTCTTATCATGAAATAAATACCATGAAATAGATTTAAGGTGAAGTCTAGTACTAGAAGTTAAAAATACATAAAAATCAAGTTTCCCCCAATACATTTAGCTATTCTGGCAATTTCCAGTTCAAGCATTTTTACAAATCTGTGTTAAGAACTAACATTATGAGGCACGGAAGGGACCAGAGCAATTTCAAAGAAGAGGACATGCTAAAGCATAGCTACCTGTGCGTGAAACCATTCCACTGACTGTATTAAAATGCTTCCACTCCCTCCTTCCATAGTTCTCCAGGATTTCTTCGAATGTCATGCTCTTTGTACCATGGCTCGCCCTATTCGATGCATTAAGTTGTTTATAAAAAAACAAAACAAAACAGAAAAGGGTTGAAAACATCCAAACATTACTACTTGTGTAAAGTAACACACTGCAACTGGATATTGCAACGGATGCAAGCTGATCAAAACTGACTCTCTTTACAGCTTAGAAGTTTCCCAGGACCTACTAAGCTTTTATCATATACATTCCAGTTCTCGATAAAAGCCTTACTACACAAATGTTTGGCTGGCTGGGGCACAGCTACCGTGCCTCACCTGCTAACACAATCACTCTGTATTGCTCGAATGTTTTCAATTGTGTGAGGACACTCACTATACTTGAGCTATCAGTATACACTGCACAATAAAGCACAGTGCAGAAAGCCTATACATCATTCTGAAGCCTGGTAACGTTCACAGAATGCAGGACAGAACTATGGAAAAGTGCTAGTTTGAGCCCTGCAAGCAGCTCTTTAATACATAAGTACACACAAGCCTTTTTAGCATTAAAAATCAAATAGTTGGACCATCAAATTGGGTCCCATTTTGAAGCAAACACAGGCAATACCAGAAGAAGTAACCCTGTACCACTCTTCCCTTTAATGAGGTATACCCTTTAATTTTGAATTCTGCATTTAGTACTCCAAAATTCAGGCTATTTAATGAATTTTGGGATACACAGTGATGACTCAAAAGTATTTCTTTCTTCTTTTAATGAGATCTGATTTTCCTTAGCATCTTCAGGCTCCTTCTCCCACATGCTATCAGAAAAAAAAAAAAGTAGAGTCTGTCTTGCATACTGAATTACACAGATTTTCATTCTGGAACAAAATTAGGCAGAAATGGGACTAAGATTAATATACTTTAGATATATTTGCTTTTCAGTTTTTGATTCAAAACAGCAGTCTTCTATATTAAAAAAAAAAAAAAGAGGAGAGAAAGAAGAACTAAGGATGTACTGAAATGATGACTGAAAGCAAAATAGCTTTTAAGAGGAAACCCCCTACAATTCTGAAAGTGAATGTATCAGTTTCTGTGTTTAATTTATCTCAGGCTATTTAAATTATATGTTGCAAACTTGCAGAATTTTGAATATCTATGGCACAAAATAATAGTCATTCCAGTCATTAGTATTAGTCATTAGCACTGCCTCCCAAGCCAGGTTACTCTCAATCCAAAGAAAAACCTTACTCTGGATTTTAGCAGAACTGGACAAAGAGTACATTGGTAGCCACCAAAAAAAATGAATTCACTTTCAAGATCAACATGTCCTCAGAGTCTCAGATTTTATTAAAAATGAGATATTATTTACTACCAGCTAACACCAAAACATCCCCAAAAGATTCCATACATAACATTAACAAAAACTGAGCACCACATTACCGAAGAGCATTTAAACTTTTACATCTAATAAATTAATGCATGCCGAAATTAATATTTTAAATATTTATAAAATTGAGAGATGGCATTTAGAAAGGGGATGAAATGTTAATGTATTTAACAATACAACTTATATTTAACAATATAGATTTATTGTCAATATTACCTTAAAACTGTTCCATCTTCTGCAAGTTTCAGGAAGTTTCCTTCTTCAATATCCAACACCAAGCCTTTACAACTAAGAATAAATTAATTTTACGGAAGAAACAAAAAAATTAGTGCTTTCAGAGCAGTGTCTTCGTATCTATCAGTGATACACAGTCACAGAAGCTATGGTGCTTGTAGCTACGATGCTACAGAAAACCAAACACAACCCTTCAAATACTTCCATGTTTGAACAATGCTCTCTATAAGAAAGAACACTTTATTACAATGAGGACTGGATTTTCCTTACATAGCAAAATCCTACTAAATAAACCAGTTCCATGTCCAGTAAATTCAGTGACTGTTCATACAGATTGGTTGGAGGTTTAAGGTCCAAACAGTTAAAACTAAGAAATTTGATATTTAAGTCACTTCTATTAAAGAATTTTTTTTTGGTGGCAACTCCACTAGCTATTACTAGACTGATAACACCAGTTATTACAGAAAAGAAGGGTAGAACATCACTCTAAATGAGGCAACTGAATAAGCAAAGAACACATGAAGCAGAAACATTTCCATGTTAGTCATCACTAACAAGGGAAGAGTTGACAGAGTTGGAGACACTTGGCAAGAGTTTCTAATTCTCCCTAATAAATCTTTATCTTTTGGATAAGTGAATCTACATTTGCTTAGGTTCTTTGAAAAATGAATGAGTTCAGTGGTTAGAATACAAATGAATAAATGAGACTGAGGAAGTAAAGGCACCTTCATCCTCTATGAGGCACCCAAAGGAAAGAAGGTACACCATGAAGGCAGCAAGCAGATCCCAATCTTTCATGAATGACTCCTGGGCAAGTAGCAATGACACACTGTTACCAGCCCTGCAGGCATGCAGGTCCACGTTAATGAACCTCCTGCTTCAATAAGGAGGCCAAACCCAAGATCTCTAGAGCTGAACAAAGGATTTCTTGCACCATAGGCCTCAAAATATGATAAATAGATACACTGCTTGTCTCACAGAAGTTGAAATCAATCTGATTGGAAACTGTCCAGTCAAATAATGAATTGTAAAAACCATTACACAAGAATGCACATATTATTTCAAAAAAAATCCGTGTGTTTTCTCCTAAAAACATCTAGTGATTATCTGGCCTTCAAATCTCCATCCCCATGGCCTAGATAATAACCTACTGAAGTTAAAAGATAAAGGTTCAAGTTCCTGCTCAAAGACCACTGAGTTCAGAGCAGGAACTTGTGTTTCAGTCTTTTTCATCACAGCTTTGTGCCTAATGTGCCACCCAAAAGCTACCTCCTGGCATTTAACCTTATTGTTTCTCAGAAGGCTGTTGGGATTATTCTACCTTACACAAACAAAACAACATCTGTTGAGAGAAAAATGACTAAAATCTGATGGTTACTGTTGAATAGAATGTAGAAGACAAAGAAGGTATATAAAATAAGAGAGTGAGACTAAAAGGCTCCTGTCCAGACAGCTGGAAGCACAGACAAAGCAAGCTTGGATGCTCAGTTCTCTCTTCGAAATACCACGTTAGAAGTATCTCATAACAAATACTTCTTAGAACAAGTATTTAAAACTGTAATTTTTGATTTGTCCTTTGGACTTGACAATCATGACATCAACTGCCTAATAAACAAAGCTATTTTCTGGGCTTTGTAAAAGTTACAGCTTAAAGGAATGATGTACTCATTTCCATGTACTCACCAGAAGTCTAAGCTGTCTGGTGCTAGAATCAGCAAGTCTTCGTCATAGCCCTTCTCCGTTACCAGATACTGGGCAAAGCTATCATATATTAGCTACAAATGAAAAAAACATATGCATTCATTATATCAATTAAGTGAGATCAAAGACACTGCTTCCTTGGGAAGTGGCAAGATGCGAGTGTTAGCGCCTCCTAAGTGAAATCACATCAGGGAGCTACGGGCCCTGTCCCACTGCCTCCACTGGGAAATAGTGCCTGAGGTTATTTCTGTCACAGCTGGAAAACACACAAGAGTTCTGGTGCAATGTGTCCAGCACAGCCCAGATTACAACATTTTACTTTACAGTCCCTGTGCTTCAAGACTGTTGGGAAATCAAGATGGTAAGTACTTAAAGACTAGTCACTACTTGCTCCTCCTCAATCCTTTTTGTTGTGTTCATTCTTTTAAATTTTAAATGTCATGGTTACTGAGATTCAACAAGCAGCTTCCAAACCAATAAATATTTATCTTTAGGGGGCATTTTAAAAGTATTTGACAGAATTTATTTTGAAGAAAATCAGCAACTACTGAATAAATGGTTATTATTTCTAAGTTCAGAAGGCTTAGCATGACACTCAACAATTTATTAATGTACTGTGCTGGTAAAGTTTTACAAGAAGATCTACGGAGATGCTGCCATGTCCTAAAGACCATCCAAAAATAGTAATTGCTCCCTTTTTCTCAAGGGTTTTTCATTGAAGTTGTTCCCTGCCCTTTTTTCTTTAATTACAACATATGGTCTTGGAATTAATATGATTAATATCTGAGAAAGACAAATATGAAGGCTGATGCTGAAACAGTAAGAACTAACTACATCTTCAGCTGGGCCTGTCAGCCTTTTAAAGTACTTTTTATTTCCAATAGGTAAGGAGGCATGCAATGGGCATGTGTCAGTCTGCCTCTGCCTTCTGTGAGAAGATGAAGAGCGAACCAAGTTTAGTAAAAGTTTTTGGGATTTTTTTCTCCATTTTGTTCATTGGTTGGTTAGTGTTTTTTAAAAACTCTTATAGTTATCAATTGTCTAATGTTTGCCATCGTCAGACAAAATTTTTATCAGCAAGAACGTACTTGTGTAAGATGTGATGTGTGTGGCACAACAGAAAGAACATGGAAGGTAAGCCTACTGTTACACAGTTCCCACCTAGAAATTTAAGAGCTCATGCATTTTATTGCTACTGTTTAACCCTCTTTTGTAAGGAAGATGCTTCTCCACACAAGTTCACACATAGCTAAGGGAAGCAATGCACTTTTCAACACCAGATGCACTGCACCATGCCTATTAATAAATGGGACAGCTCATAAACATTTGTTCCTATACCAAATTCTGAAATATCTTGCAATTAGTGTGGGAGTCCTGTGCAGTGCAAAATGTACTGTAGGTGAACGTAAGCAAAGAAAAGGGGAGAGCGAGACACCAGGAGCATCCACGACACAAGATAGCTCCTGGACAGAGTCCTGACATCAACAGAGAAGGACAAGTCAGTGTAAGATTACCAGGGGGTTTAAAAAAGAAAGTGCCAAGGGCGGGAGCGCACAGCACAGGACAGCACTTCCTCCCCGAAAGAGACCACAGGGCCAAATCAGAGGTGCCGCGTGCCTCTAAACTCGGCGTTTTACTGTAAGCACCAGAAAGTTCGCAAAGGTCTCCTCTCCAAAGTGCTGCGGACTCCTCACTCTGCAGCATCTCTGGATTTGGCGGGGAGGCTCTACCTTTTCCTCAGCGCCGCTACGGCCAGGAAAGAAGCACCATTTTCAAGGAAGGAGACATGGCTGTCCCCTTCGCTCGAGCAGAGGCCTGCTGAGGAAGCGCCCTGCGAGAGATGCACTTGCATTTCTCTTTTCTTCCGTGGATGTCTGAGCCAGCCGGCGCAGGGCTCGCTGCCCCCGCCGGAGGGGTCCCGGCCCCGCGCCCCGGCGCTTTGCCTTTGGCTGGGCATGCGGCGGGAGCGGGGCGGAGCGGGGCCCCTCCCGCGACTTTCCCGGCCGCCCGCGCCGCCCGCACTCACCCGTGCGCTCTGCGGGAGGTGGTACCGGCAGAGCGTGTGGTCCAGGTCGAAGCCCACCACGTCGCAGTCAGCCAGGCAAAAGTGCTGCTGCATCGCCGAGCCGCCGCCGCCGCAGGCGGGCGGAGGAGGAGAAAGAGGCGGGAGGAGGAAGGAGCGCGGGCGGCGCTTCCTGCGGAGCCGTGCCGGGCAGAGCGGAGCGGGGCCCGCGGGACACCCTCGGCCCGCCCCGCCCGGCGGGGCCGCCCTCACCTGCGGCACAGCCTCTCGCACAGCCCGGGGATGGAGGGGCGGGCACAGGGCGGATGGCCGGAGGCGTGTCCAAGCGCTCGAATTCGAAAAACGCGCTTCCCGCCGAGGCTGTGTGTGCCTGGGAACAGGCGTGGGAACGGTGGGCTCCTGCTCCTCTGACAGACCGCTAACGCGAGTCATCGGGGGTGTTTGGTGGGACCTGGCGAGCAGTGAGCAGGCGGGGAACAGGAGTCAGCCTTGGTTAGTGACAGGACAGCCAGTGCCACACCGCAAGGGCCCTACAGGGGACAATTAGCATATGTAAGTAGAAAAACACTACTTACTACTTCATTATGCACCCTCAGCACGTTTGCGATGATACCAAGCTGTGTGGTGCAGTCGACGCGCTGGAGAGAAGGGATGTCATCCAGAGGGACCTTGACAAGCTTGAGACGTGGGACTGTGCAAACCTCGTGAAGTTCAACAAGGCCGAGTGCAAGGTCCTGCACCTGCGTCGGGGCGATCCCAAGCACAAGTGCAATGGACAAGAGCAGGCCTGAGGAGAAGGAGCTGAGGGGTATTGGTGGATGAGAAGCTCAACATGACCCAGCAATGTGTAGATGCAGCCCAGAAAGCCACCTGTGTCCTGGGATGCATCAAAAGAAGTGTGGGCAGCAGGGCAGGGGAGGTGATTCTGCCCCTCTACTCTGCTCTTGCTGTGCCCAGCTCTGGGGCTTCCAACATAAGAAGAGTGTGCACCTGCTGGAGCGAGTCCTGAGGAGGGTCACAAAGATAATCAGAGGACCAGGAGCATGTCTCCTATGGAGACAGGCTGAGAAAGCTGGGGTTGTTCAGCCTGCAGAAGAGAAGGCTTCAGAGAAATATTACAGCAGCCTAAAGGAACTTATAGGAAAGCTGTAGAGGGATTTTCTACAGAAGCATGTAGTGATAGGACAAGGGCTTTAAACTGTGGGTAGGCTTGGATTACATGTAAGGAAGAATTCTTTCCTATGAGGTGATGAGGCACTGGAGCAGGTTGCCCAAAGAGTTATGGATGCCCTATCCCATGAAGTGTTGAAGGTCAGGTTGGATGGGGCCCTGAGCAGCCTGGTCTAGTGGAAGGTGTCCCTGTTTATGGCAGGAAGGTTGGAACCAGATGATCTTTAAGGTCACTTCCAACGCAAACCATTTTATGTTTCTATGCATCAAAGTCCCTGCAGGGTATACTGTATACAGTAGACCACACTATACTGTGAACCAAAATTCCATAGGTAATTCCATAGGTAACTAGCTACCTTTTAATTTATTGACAGTTTTGGTATATTGACAGTTTTAGTGTAACATGCATAAACAAATGAGGTTTTGATAGGTATCTGCTGAATAAATAATGCCATCGTGCAATTAGAAAGGAAGTGCTGTCTGAAAGAAAGTACTGTATTTGGAGATAAGCACACAGATGAGAGTTGCGTTGAGGTAGTCTTGTTCTCTGTGGTTGAACTTGAATATAGTGTCCAGCTAAGGCTGGGCTTGGGATGCTAAAACAACTGGGCTTGATAGCCTTGTTTGAAGGACCTCCTAATTCTTCAGTTCTTTTCTCTCAGTAGACCAACGACACCATCAAAACTTTGCTTTGATTCAAAAAACATGAAAAATTCTAATTCAATATATTTTGAATAAATATATTTTCTTTTAAAATTCTTGCATGGCTGTAAATGGAATACTATAAAATGTATTTGAATTGAGAGCAATTGTTGAAGAACATTAAACACAAGTCTTCTTTTCCAGTGTTGCCTACATGTGCACAGCTGTAAGTGTTGTGCTTTGTAGGTGGATGAGCTGAAGTTCAGAACTATAGCAGCAGTATGCAGCAGAAATTTGGATTATATCAAGTTATGATTTGATTTTTGCAGGATGACTCAATGATAATTTGGTATTACAGAGCAAAACGCTTTTGAAAATACATTCAAGTAGTTGAAAGAGATACAATGTACTTAATATATTAAGATTCAGTTTGTTATATTCAGGTAGACACAGAATGAGAGAAATTTAATCTCATGACCTGTCACATGCATTTAAAAATTCTACAGAGAAGTTTAGTATCAGATTAGGAAGTGGACTAGACAGGAAAATACATAAAATTAGGAATAAAATTAAAAAATGTTAGTAGTAGGACAGGATGAGCATTTAAGGTGTCTGAGCAAGACAGGAATGGATTACATAATTTTTCCAAGTCCCATTGTACAGCAGCTTCTTTCAACAGTTCTCAGTATCTCCCATAGACATTAATATACTTTTTAATGTTGTGTATATATATATATGCATACCATATATTACATATACATTGCATATTATACACAAACCATACATTTTACGTATGTACACACCATAAATTATGTATACATAATGATACATACATGTGTTTTAAATATGTTAAAGGAATACATGTATGCCTAAATACATAAAAATTAACATGTTAAACCTGAGCATGCAAAAGGTGCATCCTGGACCTCACACACAACAGGGATGATAACTATCCAGATGAAGCAGCAGCCTGGGAACTAAGAGCTCAAGATAATTTACCTTTCTAAAGTTGCTCACTTCAGAAAATACAGAGCAAATTCCTGTCCCACTGAAGTTGATGGCCACAATTTTGATTGACTTCAGAAGGTCCGAAAGTTCACCCACAGTTGGTGTTTCATGCTATTCTCACATAAAGTTTCTCTGCCTTGCAGATTATAGCAGTATAGCTATCTTATTCCAGTTACTTTTTTCTTTTTTCCCCTGAAAAGGATTCACGTAGCTTCCAAAACAGGGTTTAGGTTATGGCATTTAAAAGGTATAACTTTTCTTGCTATGCCAGTAAAACATTTAATACAAAAACTCACCAGAAAAGCAACTTAACACACTGAAGTATTGAAACATCTGAGCAGATATTGAAAATTATGTATTCATTGATAGAATAATGGGATGGTTTGGGTTAGAAGATCAGCTAGTCCAACCCTCTGGTCACTGTATTCACTGCCAACTAAATGTAATCTTGAACATCCAGATTTTGTGAATACTGCACAATTATATTGATAGCAATGACAAGCTATCATACAATTTACAATACAAAAGTACTAATCATACTTACCTTAAACCACTTTGTGTAGGGAACAATTTTCACGGAGAGATTCAGTAAGTTAAATTTCAGGTACGTGAAGCTGAAGATTAAATCAGAAGTTTGGCAACAAGAAATAGAGAAAATACTGATGAAGAGAATTGGTTTTCAGTTCTGGGGAAAGAGAAGATAAATGAGAGCATAACACCTTATCTTCAGTATTCGCAGCACAAGCCTGGTAACAGGAAAGTTTGGGCAGTCTACTTTCAGCACATATACCCCACATTATGTATCTTTTTCTTTTGTCTTAAAAGTGTTTTGTCTCTCAGTTTCTTCCTTTCAGATGAATCCTTTAAATATACTGACACCCCATTCTAGGGACTTTCTCAGAAAGGAGCTGCCTTTAATGAAAATCATCTGCAGAAAGTGAAGTACCTTAATGTGCTAACAGCGTTCTTTCAGCCCTGTCCTTCAGGTTTGATGGCACCATGAGCCACTCAGAGATGTCCACATAACTGAAGAAGAACTGTTGGCTATCAGCTCCTAATTCAATTTATTTTAGGTTTCCCCACAATTAATTTATGCATCACAGTAATTGCTTTTATGTTGTAAATACATGATAATTGACAAATTTGGAAAAATGATAAATCCTGTCCTAGTAGGGGAAATTTCTAACTAGTCACTCTGTAGGAGATAGAATTGCTTGTGGTGTGGCACACCTGAGGCTGCAGGATCCCTCAAGCTGGGGCTGCAAGGCTGCCTGGAGGGACATTCCCTCTCCAGCCCTCAGCCCCTGGCACACAGACACCCATGGAGCCAGCAGGAGAGGGCAGTGGTTTCTACACGCCCTCAGCCCCCTAATGTTTAGTAACCTGCAGGAAACATATGTGAAGTGGGAGATTTGATGTGTCAAAGCCTTTTAGAAATACAGAAAGGAGCATTTTGGTTTCCATCATCGTGCCTCATCATGCCTGCTTTCCATGCAGAACAGGCTCCTAACTCCGGGTAGTTTTGCAGCACAAGAGTGTACTAACATGCCGTGGAGAACAAAAGGAACATAACTGAGTGCGGTAACGTACATAAAGACATGAGAACCGTGTCAAAATACCTCAAATGTATCCTAGCTGTCACACAGAAGTTGCAGGCCTCTGGGCAAGGCAAGTACTGCAGCGCCTCGCTTTCTTTGTCCTTAAGGGGGCAGCAGTACAATACATTGGAGCATCTCTCTGAGTTAGCTGTGAATCACCCGCACCTTAGTCTATTTCACTTTCCCTAAACTTCGTACAGTCCTAAGACTGTACGACTTTGTCCCAACTACGCAGTTGTAGCCTTTTGTCTATTTTGGCAAGGGTTGTAAGACTTTTTAGTTAAAAAAAAGGGAGGGGATCCTGATATTGCTGTGGAAGAGTATGCAATAGTGATACGTGAAAATAAGAATTTGAACAAATACAGATAGTTTTCATTTTAGACAAGGAACACCCTCTTATGCAGAAGTAAGGTCAGAACATTCTCGATTTTTCCCTGTTTCATTTTAAAAACAAATGAAAATTACTCTGAAGTAACATTAGTCAAACAAAAAAGTGCTGGGTGGTTTTTTTTGTTTGTTTGTTTGGTTTTTTAAAAATATATTTTATTTTAGCACACTGCTAAGAGGTGAGTCTCGGGATTGCGTTTGATTTAGCTTTTAACCCATGAAGTTATTCAGTGCACAGGTATAAGATTGCCTCACAGCCCAGCATCCTCATCCTAAAGCATCCTATGATGCTTCAATGGGATTCTTCATGCATTTAAACAGGATTGATGGATTTGCTTCCTTGATTTCAAGTTTAGGACACTAAGAAGGAAACATGTTTGTTTAGGAACCATCAGAGGAATAAGCTCAGGATATACAGAAGTAGGGCTATGATTTATTACAGAGTGATACTTTGGGAGACATAGATCTAGCAACACTAATTTATTTTGAGGATAACCTTTGTCTCTGCAAGACAGTGAAATCTGTCAAGAATATATTTTCTTTGAAAAACAGTCTCTAGCACTTAGTATTTTTTCAGTAGACTTTTAAATGTTGAACAAAATGCTAAATAATCTTCAAGGCATCCCTCTGTGGCACGCAGGATACCTTGTTACTAGGTAGAGGAAGCTGTAAGAATATCATTAAGTATTGATCAGGATTTAAGATTTGATTAAATTCCAGCGATTTCAGAAGTTTTACTGTTTATTGGGTTGTTTAGGAACCTTTTTATATGGTACAAAATATGGACACATCAAATTTTTAGTGGAATTACACACATAAAATTTATAGTGTCCTGCTGGGATTAGGACATTTGATTGCATCTGGTACCTCAGTACTATTTTCTTTACATTCTGTCTCACCAGCATAGAAACAAGACTCAGGCTGCTAAAGACACAAGCTTCCCAAAACTAAACCCAAGAGTTCATCAAAAGGTTAAACAGACAGTATTCCACTAGGTGCTCAGAGTCTCTCAAAATCCTTCTAACTGTCCTTATCATCTCTCTCAGATCTTGTAATCTACCTCAGGCTGTTCCCACGCAACATGAAAGAAGGAAACGAAAATCAATTTTTTTTTGTCAGAATGATTAATAACCAAGACTGATTATTGGACCCTTGGTGAGTATATATTTTTAAACTCTGCATAGTTGTTTAAAGGTACTTGGAAAGATTTTTCTTTTTTGATCTCGATGAATGTTACATTTAGTCAAAAGAAATTGCATTAGAAATATGGACTTTTGGGTAAACTATGCTTCCAAAGTAGACCTTTTTGTATTTAATAGTGAGAGAACAGTGCAGTTTCTATGATCTATGAGACACTGTCTTATTTTTCCTATGTTTGGGTTTTTTTTATTTTTCTTTTGGACCTGCTGTTATTTTATGCTTACAATATTAAGCATAAAATCCAGAGGACTACTCAGTTCCCAGTCCTCATTTCCTATTCACTTGTAGTGTATTCATGGACAGATAATATAAATTGCTTATGGCTTCAATTTCTTCATGAGTAAAACAGGAATATGTCTAATTCAGACATTCTGAAGATTTCAGAGTTGTCCAAGTAGGTTACAGGTTTGCATTTCTAGCCTGACACTTGCTGGTGGTTGCATAAAAAAAAGTCTAATGTATTTCAATACGCAGTCTTCTCAAAAGAACAGACCTATCGAACAGCCAGTGGGAAATGCCACAACTACAAAACTGCAGACTCGAGGATAACAGAACTCAGAAAGACCTAACAATGGCCATCTTCTGCCCTGGGACAGGATCAATCCGACTACAAACATCCTTAAAAAGTCAATTGTCTACTTCTTTAAAAGTACCACTTTAAAAGAGCCACTGAGGCAATTTCTTCCAGTGTTTAAGAGTCCTTACATGGAGAACACAGTTTTCTCCCTTCCTTCATTTCAAAACAAAGTCTCTGTTGCGCTAATGCATCTTTTTTTCTTGTGTTGTGTCCTATTCCTAGAAGATGTGAGAACCACATCATTATGTGTGGTAATAATTATGCACCAGACTTCTATTTATTTGAAGGCTGCTAGTATGTTTTCCCACAGACCACTTTTGTTTAATTATTTAAGGTCTTTCCTTAAAGGCTTAGGGGTTTTGAGCCCGCTTATCTTTGATTCTCAATCTGGATGATATTCATTCATCACTGCTTCGTTATCAATTTGGTCATTATCAAATTTTCTGGAAAACAGGATCAAAAACTGGGCATGTTGCTCTAGTTTTGGTCTTACTAGGACTAAGTGTAGAAATATTTAACCCACTGTAATGTAACACAGAAATCTGTTCTTTCAAAGTAACATACAAGTTACTTAATTAATTACAATCCTCACCATGTTAGGATTTTCAAGATCAAATTTTATCCTATTGCTATGATGAATAGAGAGATCAGTTTTTTCTTTCTTTAACTGTAAGCCATTTTTCTAAAGGACCGTTTGATCTTCTATTCAATACATATTTTCTTCTGTATGTGTTCATTGCTGATTATAATGAGAGTGATATTCCTTGGAGCTGCAATAAAAAAAAGCTAATATTAATGCTTTCACATCTAAAATATAAGAGCTTATTTTGAATATTAATTGCATTTGATATTTACTGTTCTGCTTCTGCCTCTAGAGGGTGTCTAATAGTGGTCTGATGGAAGGATTAAAAAAAAAAGCATGCTGGATTTTGAGAAGAAAGAAGTGATGTGGAGGAATATATACTAAGCATCAAGAAGAGCCCATCATGCTGATATAACTGTTTAAATATCTGTACTCTAAGTATGTCTGTGAAGCAGGTCAGAGCAACTGCTTCTGTTTTGAAGGTTGTATGTCTGCATTTAGCTGCCTTCATGCTCTTGACAGGGAGAAAAGCAATTCTGATAAGGCTTAAAGCTGTGTAAGAAAAGACAAAGGAATATGAACTTGGGGAAATTTTTTCAGAGAAAGGAAGTGAATTATTTTGTCTGCAGCAACAGAATTCTGTATCAGAAGTCCTTACTGAAACTGAGTATCACTAAAGCTGCGGGCTTCCTATCCCCTTTCCTCATGTTTATAAAGATCATGTTCTTGCATGTTGGGTAACATTCTTTGTACAGCATCTCATTGCACAGCTGTGAAAGACATGGAGTAGAAAGAAAAGAGGATGTAGGAAACTATATAGAAACTGTCTACATCCTTAGAGAGAGAGAAGAACACAGAAACAAAAGGAAAGGAAGAAGAGTAAAAAGATACATACTTGCAAGACAAGTTGCCTCAGTTTCCTTTGTGAAACTTTGGATTTTGAACAAACAGAAACAGGTCAGACTGATGCTGAAACACAGTAAAGAGATAACTTCATACACTCCTGTTGCAGCGGGGATTTCTGCAACATGCATTAGACAGCAAGGCCCGTGGAAAGAAATAGGGAGCGATTCTTGATCGAGGTTTCAGAGATCTTTATTCTCCAGCCCCATGGCCAGGGGACTGCTGAAGAACTGAGCAATCATGGGACAAGCAGGGTCTGAAGTGGTCAGGGAGAGGATCACTGCAGGTCACCCCCAGCTGAACTGAACTGTTCTGTTCTATTCTATTCTATTCTATTCTATTCTATTCTATTCTATTCTATTCTATTCTATAACAGCTAGTGTTTTTCTACTGGTTTTGCATGTCATATTTCAGTAATCTAAAGTAATTAGTAAGACGTTCCTTTATATGGTATATCAATATATTCTATTAGTAAATTTCAGCTCCCTGTGAGATGCTGCCTTTTTGAGGTACAGTGAAGGTCAGGAGAGCGTGTTGGTTTTATTTTTAGAAAAAAAGCCCTGAATAATTTCACTCACAGGTGAAACAATGAGTACAGTACTTTGGCACACTACTCCTTTCCATCCGTCTCTCTTTGGATTTCTCTGCTTCTTTTGATGCAATTCCAGCTTAAGATAAAAATGGTAAATCATGTTCACAAGTCATCTATGTTCTAGTATGCAGACTTTGATAGAGTTATGTGAGAAATGATCTTGACCCATCAAAAAATCTTCATAAATATATACACATTCTAAATTTAAAAACTATTCATAACAGGGTCAGGTTTGGAATACATTTTCTTAAAAGAATGGCAAAGTCATGTTTGCTGATAATTCTTTGTTATCCACTTGCCATATTTTTTTCCCACACAGAGATAGATTTGATTAGAAGTATTTTTCATGCCTTAGAGAGCTACAGCTCTCTGGTTTTATTCAAAGAGGCTGTTTCATAGAAAGCAAATTAAGTTACAATTTTTAACACTGCAGGCTGTATATAATTTAGAATAATGTACAATGAAATAAAAAATAATGGTTGAGGTCTGGTCCCATTGCAGATAATGGCAAAACTCACATTAAATTTGAGCAAAGTGGGATCTGTTTGTTTGAACAAATAGAGAAAGTCTCTATTCTGTCAATCCTTGACAGAACCTTATTCCTCTCTGTTAATTTGTTGTCAGATGTAGTGTGTTGCAGGCCCAAATTTGTCTAATAAATAAGCAACCCTCATCACCAAAGCACTTGAAAGTGTACTTTTAATGTTTTCTAGGGTAGAGATGGATTACTGGATCAGCCTTATGGAAATAAATAGCCAGGGTTTTCTCATTACAAATGCAAAAAAAAATTCAAAGTTGGAAAATGCAGAATCAAATATAACTCTGTGTCTTTGTGGATTTATGGTTTAAGATAATAGACAAAACCAGGAAAGTGATTCATCAATAAGAGTAAACAATTTTGTCAAGAATAAAATTACACACATAATTTATTTCCACTGAAAAAATGGCAATTTGCAAATTAGGAAACAAAATGGAAGTGCTGATTAAAAGGAATATAAAAAAGCTACAAAGTGGTAGTAATGTGTTCCATTTTAATGTGCAAATGGAAAGAAATATAGCTGAAAAGACAGCTGTAATAAAAAAAACCCACTGTGCTTTATTTCAGTTTGTTACCTTAACTACACAACTTTAAAATGGTTAGTCATTTAAATTATTTCCCAAGCACAGATTCAAAACAATATGCTTTTGGTTTTCTGCTAATTTCTTTAAAGATCACATTATTTGAATATTTTACTTTGCTGAAAGATTTGACTTGCTTTATCATAATGAATTAAGAAGGTTTTCTAAGCAAGGTATATAATGTCAAATATTTAAACTAGCATACATTAAATGCAGCAGTATAGCTTCTGGCCTGGAAAAGATTATACAATATAGAAAGTGATATTTCAGGGATCATAGATTATTTAATTACAATTCTTGTGTTTTATAGCTTAATTTCTCATTTCCTTGCATAGAGTTTTTTCCTTTTACAGAATTCAACACAGTTATGAAGGAAAATGTTTGTTTCTCTTGTGATCTCATTAAGAAAAACCACGCTCTTTTTCAATTTCCAATTTCAACTGACTCATATATCTTAACAAAACTGTTGGTGGATATTGCCTTGGAATATTCTTTTTTTCCCCAGCAGGGCACTGTTCAGACTACAATTCTTCTCTGCATGATGTAGGGGAATGGTTTCAAACACCATGTATCATCAGTACCGAAGACTGAGTCTCAGTGATGTTCACTTCTTGTCTCTGAAATATGGACCAGCATATTTATATGTTGAAGGAGGGTTCATTTTTTCTGAAACTCCGAGTTTTTATGTATTTATGCCAATAGTTCCATACAGAGCACATACAAACTGATAATCATAAGAAATATCTGTAATGCAAACTCATACAAAGTAATGAGAGTGGAACACAAATAGAACTCATATCAAAACAAGACTTTTGAAATATTATGCATTCATATCTTATCTGTACTTATTTAATACAACTCGGTCTGATACCTTAATTCATGCAGAGCAGGACCCGATTCCAAGATCACTTCAATTAATATCAGTGTTGCAGATTAGTTTTGTACTAAGTTTACTAAAGGATGTAGTGCTAACACATTATTTTTCTGTCCATTCAGTCAGCTAAGAGAAATATGTTTCACCACCATGTTTAAACATGATTGTTTTGTAGAATAAATAAGGCCTAAGGGATATTGACTCTAAGTTAATTAGAATTTGATTTAATGGATTTAGAGGACTTCAAATTAATCCTTTAAGCAGGTCTAAGGCTCCTTGCAAGAGTCTTACTTATACCAGACTTTAAAGGCAACATATAGAATATAACAAGTAACTTCAGATATCTGTCATCCTCAAACCTGTAGCATCAGTGTGCACTCCTTTATGGAACAAGGAATTATACATTAAAAGCAGTGGGAAATTACCTAGTTTGAAGGGGGAAGTACTGCTTGACTGAATATATTTGCTCTCTTTTCTAAAGTCTAAGTTTATATAGTCCTGTCAGACACAGCTTTTAAATGATCAATCTTTGTTTCAAGGTGTTGCATATTTTAAGAAATTACTTGCAATATTAGTGTTTGGTGTTTTTTTATAATGTAGGGACCAGAGTACTAAATTTCAGTATTCATACTGTAAATGTGCCATTCTGGTTATAATAAATTCATCTTTCTCACTAGCTAGTGCTGGCTGTAAGAATGAGGTGAGACCCTTGTATCCTTCTTAAAGCACTTTTGCTGATAAAATTTATCAATATCTCTGATTAAGTTTTTTACAGTCACTTTACATCCAGTAGCTTATTTTTTTGAATAATTTCTTCTCTGATATTCAGACCCCCCAAAAATTATATAAAGATACAGGAGGCCAATAAAGCAATGCAGAACTGCTTGGCCTCCTTTTGCAAAAGTGGGATGCAAGACAAATAAGCCAAGGAATAGGTAATGCAAAGATTATTCTATTAGATTACATGTAATACAAATGCAGAGGACTTGGACAACAGTTTATATTGAAAGCTCCTGAATATACATGATTATCCTCATTTGTTCCAAACTGTGAATATGAAAATCAGGATTATGGGATTTATCAGATTTTATTTTTTTCAGTAAAACCAGCAAGAACGTTTTCATTACATGCTAATTTTCTTTTCTTGCCTGTGATAAAATTATATAGTCTTTAAACCATTAAGAGTACTTCTTTATTTTCAGAAATGCAGTGAATCCTCAATAAAGTCACCAGGATGGGAGCAAAGACCCTTGCAGTAGCTGCTGCAGTGTGGCCACCACAGCTCACTTACTGTCCTGTCCCACATGGGATAGGAAATCTGCTCAGTGGTTCTCAGCAATTCCAATCTTCTCTCTTTTTGAGAAGACTTTTAAATCTGATTAATTAATTTAATGGCTATTTGTTAAAGTCTACTTGTTTAATACTTAGAACTGGTCCTGAAGATCAGAATGAAAATAATCTGATTTATAGTTATTAATCACTTCAAGCAAAATTCTTTCTGTTCTTGTAAACCCAAGGGGCACAAATTGAGAGAGAAGATGAATTTAATGCCTGGCGCTCTTTGAGATAAGGTAGTCATATACACAAATATTTATAGGCTTAAACCCTGTTGTAGCTACAGTTATAAATACTTATCTGAGTGGTCTCAGTGAATGCAGTGTGATTTCCAATGTGTTTGTGTATTGGTTCCTGACTGTAAAGGTGGAACTTGATACTGAAAAGAGTTGTGCATTTTACAGATTGATTCTGTATGATGCAAATGGCTTTGATGAAACTATTCTGGGCAGTAAATGTATTTGCAAATATTTGCCAAATCAATGCCCAAGTAGCCAGAACCACAAAATATTACAGGAAAAGTCAATCAAATATGCAAAATGAAAACTACCAGATTACTTAGTAGTAGTTTCTAATATTCTCTGCTTTCAGTAAATGTAGACAATTCTTTAAACAAGACTAATGAAGATAGTTTCTTTATCAATATAGGCTTTTCCTTCCTTTGGATATTGTTTTTCACACCTAGGAAAAGTAAATATCTCTTGGATATTTGTGTTCTTACTATTAAGTGATTAATAACTCCTGTCAAAAAATCATCTCCAGTGGTGCTTCAGAAACTAAATACGATTATCATAACCTGCAAAATCAGCATACCTTTTCTTTATCAGACCCAAAACATGATGAGGTTTAGTGATGACTTAATGGGTATGGTACTTTAATGGGTATGGCCTTTATTTAATTTCTTTTTCAGTGTTGCAGAAGTGTGTGCAAGCAGTTCCCCATTCCTCTTCAGTGGAGATGCACCTGATATTAATACTATCACTTTCAGTGGAGCTATCTTTTAATCATCCCACAGTGCCTAGTTCATCAGTAGCCCTCTGCCTCTGCCAGTGGTCTCCTCATTCAAATGCAGGAGAGCCATGATGAAAACAAGTGACTTTGGTTTCTGTTACTTAGTTATTTTCTTTCTAGTAAAGTAGAACAGAAGTCAGGAGCTCTAAATGGAACTGAGAGATGTAAAACTGGTTTTGGAAAACAGCACCATATTCCTGACCAAAAAAAAAAAAAAAAAAAAAAAAAAGGAAAAAAAGAAAAATATGGGACTCAGGTGTTTTGATCACTGGGAAGTTATAGGTCTATGTGTGAGTTTTGATTGATCTCAATAAATAGACTCTGATCTGTAAGAGTTTGTCTCTTACTGAAAGGCCACCACTATGTGCAGACAGGCAATCTCCTGCACTTCCTGCTCCAAGCACTGCGTGTCCTCGAGGCTGTGGCAATTTCCAGGAGTTACAAATCTTGGGTTGCACCACTGAGATGTGGAAGCCAACTCTTCAGCCTGCTTTGCCACAGCAGTATCAGACACCCATGCTTGGTCTATATGCTGGGTTAGAGATGCTTTAGAAATGGGAATATACTGGTCAATGCAACGTCATTGTTTACATGGTGACCGGAAAATAGCCATTATTTTTATATAGGGTTATCTAATTAGATAGAGAAATGCTTTCTGCTAGTGCCTTGGTTTCCTTAAAATGAAGAATAAGGAATGCATTAAAATATACTGCTTTACTACTGTAAGCCACAGGTATTTGGTTTTCTTTGTAAAAAGAGCCCATCCCAGCTGAATAAAGAAAAGCCAGTGGGTTGGTTTGAGGGGCAGGTATTTGGCAGGGAATGTGCCCAGGTGTGAGTGAGGGCGGGAGCCACAGGTGCACTCCCGGTGAGGGCGTCTGCCAGTCTCAGGCGAGCAAAGGCTTCCCACTGCAAACTGAAACCAGTAGAAACCAGGAAACAAAAAGAAATATTCATTCAAGCTGTCCACGTCAGACTGCTGAGGAAGCAGGCAGGTCAGTTTGGTTAATCATTGCCAAGACAGACATTTACCACTGATCATATGACGAGACCACATCTGAGATAAGAAAACACCCATCCTTAGCAGAAGGAATTGAAAAGCCTCCCTTATTTACATGTTTTGACGTTATTGTTTTGCTGTAACAGAAGGGGCTCCACACTTTCCTGTTCTCAGAGCTCAGCACAGCTGTTGTGTTGCTTTCCTGTTCTGAAGAGGAAGTGAGAAATTCCCTCCACACGTGTGCTGGCACTTGAATGCTCAGGTTTCACTCTCTAACTGGGAGTCGTCTGTAATGAGCTCTCCGTGGGACCCAGAGAGGAGCTTCCAGCTGTGCCAAGAGCTGCTTCGTTTTGTGCCAAAGGAGAAGGGGGAGAAGAAGTCTGCAAAAAGCTAAGATGTGGATGGGGCAAAAATTGGTCTAAGGGTCTTGAAACCAGGAAAGGCAAAAGAAAAGCAGAAGCAGAGGAAGGAACAAAGAATAAGGATGGGAAACTTTTGCCAGAAACACTGTCCCTGTTTGGAGCCTTACCTTTCCTGCTTATTCTTTGGGAGAAATGGTGAGCAGGAAGACAAAGGAGGCCAAGTCTTTGCCAACCTTGCTGTGGTAAAACCTGATCTCCAAGCAGGACAGAAGGACCTAGAGAGTAAGATAAAAGAGAAACCTTTACCTCCACTGCCTGGCCAGGATCTAGCAAACATTTGCAACTTTGTGGCACTGTTCGACTACGACGCTCGCACTGAGGAGGACTTGAGCTTCCGAGCTGGTGATAAGCTGGAAGTGCTGAATGCATCCCATGAGGGATGGTGGTACGCCAGGCTCCTCCTGCCAGCGGGGTCAGTCTGTCCTGGCCGCAAGCTCACAGGCTACATCCCTGCCAACTACATAGCTACTGACCAGAGCATCGAAGCTGAGCCGTGAGTAACCCACGGAATGTGAAATGAGGCTCTTCTCTATTATGTTAGATAGGTTTGGGACAGGAGGTCATGGCCTTTTCTCTTGCTGAGTAGTGTCCTGCCACACTCAACCTCTGGTGGTCCTAGAGGTAGTAGCACTAGTTGGTATGTGCAAGGAAAAGACATCGTGGTCACAGGAAAATAAATTACCAAAGGAAGAGTGTGGAGGGGTTTTATTTTGTTTTAAATAATTTCCCTCTGTGGTATACCCTAATCAGTTGTTTAAAAATCATCTGGAAAGGTCAAGTTGGTTACTGCTGTGATGGTTCATTATTTTTATTTGTGCTACCTAGAGAGTGAAAATATATGACCCCTGCCCTGAACAGTGCTCAGTTTAAACAGCTACAAAGTTACCAGTTAATCAGTTAAAGCAAGCTACCTTTACACCTTTCCGTAGGTGATGGGTGAGTCTCTAAGAGATAAGTTTCTTATGGTTTCTTCTAGACTATGTGCCTCTTCTCTGGAGGCAAATCTCTGCTCTCAGGACAAACTTAACTGGAGCAAGTATTGCAAAGAGCAAAAGTTGATATAGCAACAGAGTACAAATGAAGTTGTTAAACTTTTACAGAGTTTAATTATCCATCCCATGTTCTTCTGCCCCTTTGAAACATGCCAGATCTTGTTAAATATTCTGAAATAGATCAGGAATCACACAGAATCAGTTACTTGGCTCCTTAGTGAAGATGAGTGAGGTCTGAATCAGCCTGGGCTGCACAGTTGCTTCTGTGTGTTGCAGTGAGAAGCAGTGTTTGCTGAACCAGGTCTGACTGCAGTTCCAGAGGTATGTTTTGGCAAAAATTTTCACTGTGTAAAGAAACAGCATAAGCGACATTCATTATTAGTCTCAGAATTAATGTTGGCTTTAGAGGGATGATGATGCAGCTTTTTAGTTAAATCTCATTTGGACCTGGAACATCATCTCTGACCTGATCTGCCCACTGTACTGCAATGGGCTAGGAAAATTGGCTCAGATATGATTATGCCAGTCTTTTATCAGCTGTAGGATTTGTGCTAGAGGCATTTTAGGGCAACTCTAAGATTAATCTCTAACCTGAAGACCTTAGTTTCTAGAGTCTGACCAGCTGTTTCTATTTCTGTATTCAGCCAGACAACATTTTCAATGGTCATGTTCAAAAAAATTCTTCCAACTGGAGAAATTAATCTGCAGAGAAGGCATTTTCTGAATCACTAGATAAATGGCGGTAGGCTCTAATTCTGCTCAGCTTGGCCTTTGCTCTCTTTCAAGAGCTAGTTTTATTAGAAGTCATCAGATTTCTTCATGCTGTTAACACTTTGAAAGTAATTTTTCTCAGTTATACAACGTCTCAGCTCCTAAGGTCCTTATCTTTCTATATCTAGAGCTTCAAATACAAAGTTAAGTTTGCCAAAGTGCATTGTTGTATAACCTCTGGTTTTTTACTTGTTACTGAATCCATTTTATTGTTTTTTTACTTTTTTATATACCCTTTATAGTAAAGACTTTATAGTAAAGACTAAGTTACAAGAAAACACTTTTCTCTGTAGATTGCTAGAACACTGGAGAGGAAAAAATGAAGAGTTTTCCCAGCTCTCAGATGAAGTAATTTCTCCAAAATGAGCTTTTAATTTCACAGCAAGCCTAATCTGGCTAAACATGTTGTCTTTTCTCAGATTTCTCTCTAATTCACTTGGCTTTAGTGGTCTACATATATATATAAGACTTTCTGCTATCAGCCCACACACATATAACAATAATCTAACTGAGGTTAGAAAGAACCTCTACAGGACATTTGTAGAGTCATCCCAACTCAAACATGGCCAAAATAAAGATAGACCTCTTTGCTTTGTTGAACATTTCCAGTTTGAGCTCTTCATCCTCATGGATAGGATTTTTATTGCCTTGTATCAAATTGGAAGATCCCTTGCTACAATCTCCTCCAAGAATTCCATTTTACCCACCCTCTGTAGTTCACACCTCTGTTATCCTAGTGAAACAGTAAGAACAAGAGTAATGATGGCTTAAAGAACTACCCTTTGTTTTTCCTAAAGATTGCAATTGGAAAAAAGTTGTTCTAGTGTCTCTTTAATGAAAATTCAAAGCTTAAATCATACTCTCTGCCCCGACCTAAGTTTATCTTCTCTCATGTATTTTGATTTTAATTCCCTTTGGCGTTGGCCAATTTTTCATGGCCATGATATAGCCATTTGTGGAAATAGGCAAAGTTTCTAATGCATCTTTGCATCCTGTATAGCAGTCCTTTGTGGTCCCAGCACAGAACTGACAAAGAATGGAAGACTTACAATCTCGTGTTCACCTGCCAAAATGCACATTTACCATATATTTGCAGTGTATTTTTTATGTTTCAATATTTGCCAGGCACAGTTGATCAACAGTCTTTGACCTAACTGAATGCACATTTTGTAGCACCAGCCAGCTTCTGTACATCTGCAGAGACAACAGGAATTTTATTTCTGGATTGCATCTCCATCTTATTAGACAAATAAACACTGGCTATTCTGTTCTGAGAAACAGACTTGATTCATGGTGTGACTCTTAGGAAGCTTGGGAAGAAAACCAAACCGATCACATTCTTTAGCAGCTGATTTCCGCATGTTTGTGTAGAAACTATTTTAAAAATTGCATTCACATGCATGCATGGCTACTTGATAAAGTCACTGAAACAAAGGAATAGAGGGGCACAAAGGGTTCTACAGTGAGAGACGACAGGGCCACTCTGTATGTTTAGCCAATAAAAGCTTGAAAGCTGCTTGCAGGGTAGTCAAATTTCTTTTGCCTGTGACCTTCAGAGGTATTAACAAGCAAATATATCTGGCCCTCTTTTATCAACATATTGACATGGTCTTTAATATAGGGACAGTTAGAGATCAGATAGTCCATCTGGATCTGTGTTATCAGTTCTGGCAGAGAATAATGCTGGGTCATTGCTTGTTCTCAGCCAGTGCTGCAGCGGATCAGTTTGTCTCCTTGCTGAAGTTTCTGTGAATTTTTATCAGGGACAAAGGCATGCTTTTTTAACTTTTCCTTGGTAAAAAAGAGAACGAAGTAAAGCAAGAAGGAAAGTGAGAAAATTCTTTAGATAACAATTTTTTTTCCTGGATATTTCTGACTATCTGATATGACTGAGGTAGAGCTGATAAGGTCGATCAATATCTGGGGGAAAGGGCAGAAAATATTTGCAACATCTCGTCTGGGAAAAACAAAAAATAAACACTATTCATAACAAAGGCCATTTTCATGTATCCTTGACTGTCAGAACTGAGAAAGAATGAAATTTATGTACTGTGTTGCTATCCTCAGACCAAGGGTTATTGGTAGAAGTTGTATGCTAAAGTTGAAGGGAGAATTTTTTATATTATGTTTTGCTACTATATTTATATTACATAATAGAACTAAATTGTGCCAAGAGTCAAACACTTCTTATTTGTGCATGATTTCTTGTTTAAAAAAAGGTCATTTTACTTCCTTCCTTTGGCTTGAGCAGTCCCTTCCTAGGTGGATGACTTGGATGAAATTAGTAACAACCTGTGTGAATAGAGGAAAAAAATGGTAAATCCATGGGTTGGGTTCTGTCTGCTGCAGCATTTCAGTCCATGTGCTGCATAAGATGAAATACATCCAAGAAGTACACACCTGTCAGGTGGAGAGATTGTGAAGGAATTGTGTGTAGTGTGTCTGGAGACAGGTGTGTTCTCCTGGCCCCACCTGGGGTAGGTGGGACAAGGCAGTTGGGGAGTCAAAGCGTTCATCTGGCAAACCATAGTCACATAGTGAACTTTCTCTTCACAAGGAAATAAATCTGGTACCATGAGAGCATTATCTTAAATAATATCTGACCAAAAGCAGACACAAACTATGCTAATGATAAATTAGCAACTGTAAGAGCACTTGGTGCTTTTCTTTTCTCTGCGTCATAGGTAGCAGTCAAAACCATGAGCCAGACAGATTTTTCATTTCTAAGGTAGTTTGAATGAGGTTGTATCTGCTGCATCCAATGAATTTGGAATGCTCTTCTTTCTGTGTTTAGACACATAACACTTAGAAAAAGGCAAACAAAAAATGCTACTGGAGATAAAATCATATAATTTAATTTGCACATCCAACAAAGGATGATCAGAGAGAATAACTTGACAAATACCAAAATTGGAATTAAAAGATAAATCGTCTTGGCAAAGAGTGTGACCTTCCCGTCTCTGTGCTCTTTTTCTGTGTCTGTCATTCTGCACTACAAACAGGAACCATAGTAACACATTCACCTGCTCTTGTTTTATTACTGCCAGTTGTTTAAACTAAACAAGAAAATGACATAGTGCAAATTGTTCTGGATGAAAAAATATAGCCCAGCTGCACAGTTAATTTTAATGAAGCAAAAATAAAAGAAAACACCTCACTGCTGGAGTGACATGGATTTTTTTTTTTTTTTTGTTAGAGGAAAGATGGAGTGTAGAGAGGGCTCTTGCCTGCTATCCTGATGGACCTGTTGGCTCCTTATTGAAAGTCAACTTACAACCATAAAATCACAGAATCACTGAGGTTGAAAAATACCTCTAAGATAATCAAGTCCAACTGGTAACCCAGCACCCCTGTGTTTCCCACTAAACCATGTCCCCAAGTGCTACATCCACATGTCTTCTGAACACCTCCAAAGGTGATTCCACCACTTCCCCAGGAAGCTTGTTCCGATGTTTGACAACTGTTTTAATGAAGAAACTTTTTCTAAAAGCCAATTCTCTTCCTTAGTACAACTTTTCCTCTCTTCCTGTCATTTGTTTTTTGGAAGAGACCAACCCCCACCTCACTACAATCACCTTCCAGGCAGCTGTAGAGAGCAATGAGATCCCCTCTGAGCCCTTTTTCCTCTGGACTAAACAACTCCATCTCCCTCAGCTGCTCCTCCTCCTTCTGCTCCAGACCCTTCCCCAGCTCCATTGCCCTTCTCTGCACATGCTCCAGCACCTCAATGTCTTTCTGGTAGTGAGGGAGCCCAAAACTGAACACAGGACTCACCAGTGTCGAGTACAGAGGGACAATCACTGCCCTGGTCCTGCTGGCCACACTATTGTTGATAAAAAGCCAGGGTGCCGTTGGCCATCATTCATTCCACGTGTTCATGCCAGCATTACTGACACAAGACTGCTGTGCTGAGGGAAGCATATTCATACAAATTCCTAGTAGATTAGGTCAAAGGAGATCACAGCAATTACTTTCAACTTTTGTCAGTTTTGAAAACATTTCTTATCTCTTATACCTTATGTAGGTATTTCCCAGCTGGTGGAAACTGAGCCCCAGACCTAATCAATGAAACTTCACCAGTCAATTCCACAGTGAGCTTTTTAAACAACCTTTTGAAAGCAGAAGTGTCTTGTATGTTATTTTTTGTCAATCTCCTTAATTCCTTCACCTTCTGTTGCCTGACTCAGCTTTAACTATTTCATACATTGACTGAATCTCAGTTACTATAAGTGAACAATAAAGCTTTCATTGGGCTGACTTGTTTTAGACTTCCTGCAAAGTGAGGCTTTTGGGGTTTCATTGGTTCATGTGGGTCATTTTTCAAAGTGGTATTTACAGTCAAAATATCTAGAGGTTTTTTTAAAAGTGAAACCTTAGATTCTACTGAATACCTCAGAAAACTGAATGTAATCCACTGTGGTTTCTGTGTGCTCCCTCTCTCTTGCTCTCATAGTTCTTTCTGTCACAGTACAAACTCCTAAGGACACCACCAGAATCACCACTAATCCTTGTACTGAAATGAACTTGTAGAAGTTGTTCACTGCTAACCTCACTACACAAAGTATTGGTAGATTGTTTGCATATTCTTGGAACCTGTTAAGTACAAAAGTCATTCTTATATTTTTTTTTTTGGTAGAAAAAGTCTCTATCACCAAAATATGTATTTACTATGAAACATTGAAAAGGCTGCATGTGAAATTCCATCTTTTCTTTCAATTGATATGCTTTATCTCTGGGGGTTTTTTGTGTGTGCATACATGTGTACAGACAGAACATAAAGTTTATAAGACTGATATTTTTAAGATCATGCAATTATCCCATGAAACGATGTGTGTATTGCAAAGCTAGATCATGCTTTTGATTTTTTTTTGACTTGGAAGTGCCTTTCTTGAATTTGAACGATGGAATACTGCAAAAAGGCCATGAATTTATTAACTTAACTTCTTTAATTATGGTTGAGCATTCCAGTGCTGTCTTCAAGCACATATCAAACTTTGACTTAATTTCTGCTTATTTCTTAAATATTCAAAGACTATACTGAACACAAAAGGAAATTGTTTACCAAACTGTGAAGAGTCAAATTTTTTCAAGTGCCAGTACTATTTATACATCCATGTGCATATCCATGTCCAGAAAATGTGTCTCTTAGAAAAGTGGAAGGAATTATGGCATTGTAGATGAGCAGTTTATGAACACTTGTCTAATTAAGGTCACCTATTTTCTGGCAATGTGGTTTTCTAAATATATACGACTTTATCCATTCAAATTCTGAGAAATTAAGAAATTTTATCCTACCTTGTCTTTGACATTAGTGTGAGCGTTATATATTCTAATCATTATCTACTAGTTTTCATTACCCTATTATGAAATCTCTGGCAATGAATCATGTGAAAACCAACATCCTTAAAACACATCCTGCAAACACAGCCAGTTAGCTTCCCCTAAGACTTGATGAAACTCAGGTGGCCTTTACAGTACCTTTTAGAGAAAAAAAAAAAAAAAGTCCACATACTGGTTGTAGCAACTCAATAGTCCTGTTTGGTGAGTTTTTTTCCGACTCAGTAAGAATAAACATTCGACATGCTAGCATAGAATAGTTGTGTTTGAGTAATGTTGTTGGCAAAAACATTCTCCAGGTATTGTACACTGTTTCCTCAATAGTTGTCTTTGATGGTTCTCCGCCCAGGACAATACAGAGCCATGCAGAGCTGAGTGATCTTTGATCAGGTTTAGAACTGAGAAATAGTAACCAGCAGTTCAGCTAGGCTAAGAAGTCCTAAAGCTGGGCTCATTTTAAACAAACTAGGTCAGGTATCTTTGTGAAGAATTATTTTGTCACATATGAAAAGCACTGTTGGTTATAGAAGACTTTCTTTGTGTAAGATTCTATCATACTGAAGAGATTAAGATGTAAAAACATAAGAGATACCCTACAAGGTCAAACCAATGGCTCCCTCTACCCCCATTACTTTCAGAAAGGATTTTGTGAAAAGTGCACAAGCCTCTCTACTTTGGTCTCTTACTTTTGTACTTCACCAAAGGCTGGAACTATTGTATAAGCAATATCAAGGGTACATCACTGCCATGTCTAATTACAGACCTATTGTCAAGTTTGTTTAGCAAAACCATAGGTGTTGACACCGTAAAATTCTTTATTTCTGTCAGTGGGCAAAGACCAAGCTACTAGGACAAAAAACAATGCCACAAAAAACCCTCTCATCTCTGCAGGAAGTTTTATATTTCTAAACAAGTGTTTGGCTTTTTTTTTCTAAATGGTTGACTGCTTACTCATGAGTGGCACAAAAAAAAGACACGCTGAAAATAGACACAAAAGGAAGTGGTAGTATTGCACAGGTCCCTGTACTATTCAGGAAGTGGTCCTTTACACATCACACCTATCTGCCCTATCTACACTAATGCCTCTAAGTCAAGCCAGGCTGCAGGCATCAATGACTTTACCCTCACAGATTTACCCATCTGTTAATTTTGCTCCCTACCGAAGATGCAGTGCTAAACCCAGGCTATGTCCTGTTATTATCCTGCAGGCATTATGTTCTAACATGAGGCTATAGCAGATATTGCAAACATGATGATGCTGAGCAGCCTTCCAGCAGCATAGTTTAGATGACACAAAATTTACCTGCACTTTAATTTTAAAAGAGGTTAGTAGAGAAAATATGTTTCATCAGACTCAGATGTTTTTCTATAGTAAAATGTTTTGTTCTTTTTCAAGCTATGTAAGCAAGGTATGCATAGTAGAGAAAGAATATAATTTATTAGGTGATATTTTTAAAAAAAGACAAAATATTATTACATATTTACTACTCTGGGAATGAGGAACTGTCAATTTTCAGTTATTTTTAAACAATACTATACAGGATATATTTGAAGGCCCTTCTTGTGTTAAATCTTTAAACTTCTTTACATAAGAAGTTTATCCTTCATCAAAATATTCTTAAATGTTGACATTCAGGTTTTCAACTCATATCTGTGTAAAGAAAAACATGAGTGTTATAAGAAATTAGAATGGAAATTTACATCTTTGTGGTTTTCAGTTCTCCAGACAGGCCTAGAAATCATCTGGAAATAGCTTTTCAGAAGATCAAACAAAATATTGATCATGAAAAAGCATTTGTTTTCTCTATCATTTAAACCACATAGCAATACGTACTTTATTTCATGCTGGTACACTAATCCTAATCAATAAAAACTGGAAAAACAAAGCAGTGATTTAAGGATAAGTGATGGCTCCATAATGGATTGCACTAACTGACATTTCACTACTTCTATGCAGAGTACTCTATAATATTTTACATTATAAATTTATCTGCAGTAATGTTGGTAAGCATTTTTCCTTAGCTTTCTCTCACTAAATTGGATCTATTTCTAGTTTAATTAATAATATTTTTTTTCCTGTATTTATGGCACAAACAATTTTGCAGCACAACTTTTCAAACCTCACTGCAAAAGAAGAGAAAAAAAGAAATCTAAGACTGACATATTGGATGTCTGACTGACCATGAATTTCAGAAATGTTGAGAACACACCAACCTCAATTTTCATTTTGAAATTACTGATTTTTTCAGTTAGTGGAAGTCTCTGTAAGGGAATATGGAAGGAGTCTTTGCTTCTCTAAGGGTGTGTAGTGAAGGGAGCCATACACAAGGACACGCAGAGAAACCTGAGGAACACACGAGGAGGGTGGTGGTGATGAGGACGAGCTGCTCAGTTGCACTCATAGAGATGGGTACGTGGAGTGTGGGAACATTTCTTTTCAGGATTACCTGAGGACTTTGCCAAGAAGGAAAGGGAGGGAGACACACAGGAACCAAACCTGACGAGTTAATGTTAACAAAGACAGTAACCAGAAATAAACTCAGTCACACTAGCTGATGATCTATTGGGAAATGACAGGAAAACTCAGACTGTGCAACTGATAAGGGTATAAACCTGGGTGTTTAGGATGTTATTCCAGAATAACAACTTGACTAAAATGGAAAGATAATTATTAGTTTTCTGAATATCAGTAAGGAAAGAAAAGAGAAAGTGAGATCTTGTTCTTATTACAGAGATAAAATGCTTGAAAAATCACCCAGAAACTTCCTGTGATGCCGACATACCTTTCTGACATGGTGATGTGATCTCTTGCAAAAGAAATCCTGTGTGAGGGTCTTGGGCTGAAAATACACACACTGATATGGAGTTTGATGTGCTCCAGCTTTACTTCTGGAAGTCAAAGGTATCTTTAGTACGTCACCCTTCCCATCTGTCACCCTGACAAGGTTAGTCTGAAAGCTGAGAGACCCTTTATTTAAGAAATGTGTCCCCCCATGGAAAACCATTCTGTCATTTGGCTTAGAGTCACTTGAGGATACCAGACTGCACAGTTCCTTTCTGAATCCCTCTGAGGACAGTGTCCTGGTTATCCTCCACTGAAAGTTGACCCAACAGATCACACAAATCCACCAGACTGCTAGCAATAGTCTGAGGAGATGTGAACCCAAGTGAGTGTCCAAGAGAGAGCTCTGCACAGAATGGATGGAGATATCTGCTCTGCCACCAGTGTCTTGGGCAGGCACAGGGGGGCTTTTTGCTTCCCAGGGTTTGTCTATTACTTCTGTACTGAGGTGAGTTTCTCTGTGAGAAAAGAAAATAATTTCTCTGGAATGATTTTCTCAAGAAAATCAATTGAGTGCTTTTGGAAGCTGTAATGGTTTAAGTGAATGTATGATTGAAAATTTTCTTGTCTATTTGAGTTTCCCTTAGTGTTAATTCATGTTATTTGTGTTCTCTGTACAGTGCTAACATTAAGGCTACCTCAAGATTTCCACTTTGCTCCTCGGTTATGAACAGCACCGTTATTGCTACTTTTACAGAATATTATGTCAGTATAGAAGTACAAACATATACAGGTACTACTAACATTGATGCAAGATTTTACAGTGTTATTTGAAAGACTCTATGCAGCAGAAATAGGATGTCAAGAACACATCTTCTTAAGTTTGAGGGTTTTTTAAAGAGGTGATAATATGGCCGTATTTCACACCCTGAATCCCAAAGCAATGGGTGTTAAAAACAGTGGTAGCCTTTCATTGACTCCAAATGCAAATAGTTGTATCAGAACACGCTTTAAATGCAATGGAACCCTTGCCCAGGTGCAAAACTACAACAGAGAACAAGCGTTAATGATTGACTTTAGTCTCTTAAATTGTACTTATGTAACTGAAACATCACAAAAAGTAATATGATATCACTTTCACCTACTGTTTGTTTTCTCTTATGGAAGAACTTCAGAGCAGATTAAATAATACAGCATGCAGATGACTAATATTGTGGAGAATGAATACAAATGTTAAAATTAATTACACAGTAGTGAAGTGGGCACTCACAAAATGAGATTAATTTATGGATATTTCCACAAATTAACCTATCAGCTTGTGATTTGGTTACTGGTTTATTATCTTTTGCTCCTGTTGCACAGTGAACCCAGTATTGGGTGAGCTATTCTAGATTCCACAACTTGTGCGCTTGGCCTTGTAATACTACACCTACAGAAGAAACAGTCACTTCCAGTCATTACTGAGTGCAAGAGTAGCCAAAGGTGCAATGGTTTGTCATCCTGCAGCAGACTCAGAGCAAATCAATTTCTGTTTGCGGCACGGTCAGCTGCCATTATCAACTACTGAAAAACGAATGTAATATTGTGCGTAATCCCTTACGACACAATCAGGTGACAGTACGCTCATGGCCCACCAAAGTCCATCTGGGAAAAGTTTATGCACAACGTGTCACAGATTTTTAGACTAATGCACAAGTAATCTTGGTATTTATGTTTACAAGACAGTAAATTTGTTTTAGACTGGAAGAGGAAATGCCTGCCATTGTGGTGGGTTTAAACTATCTCACTCACTGTTGAATTTTCCCTTATCTAAACAATCCCACACAGTTACTTTATTGTAAAAGCCTGTGAAGCCCTGACAGGCCCTTTATTTAGGGCACAGCATGCTATTTCTTATAAAAACAATGGTGTAAGACAAACCAAAGATCTTTCTTGGACCAAAACAGGCTTTAGGGGCTCAGAGTCTGTTTTGCCCTCTTTACATGAGACAGTAATCTCCTGCAGTTTCTTCATCTCCACCCCAGTGATTTTTTAGTGGAACCTGGGACTCCTTTGGGACTCAGATACACACAAGGTCAGTCTGCCAGGGTAGGTGGGAGTTTTACATTTGCTATTGTTACCTTGCAGCCATTGGGGTTGTGTGGAGTAAGCTACTGTTCAGTGTTCCAGTCCAGTTGTCAGTGATTAGTAAAATTGAAAACATCTCTTTTTAAAGGCACTGCACAATGAAAGTATGGTGAATCTACTCCTTCAGTCTAGAAGTATAAAGACTTTTTTCTGGCAATAACCTGAAATTTCTTATCTTGCTACAAAGAAATGGTAGCAAAAGTTCTGCCTAATTTTGGCGGCAAGCTCACAGACATTCAGTCTCCAAAATATTACCTCTGTTTATTAAAGTGCTGTAATTAAGCATCTATGCACATTGTAAATTCCAGCAAGATAGTGACTATAATATATTACAAACATAGGTTTAAATTGCCTCTTTCTAGCTAAAGGTCCCCTTTTACATGGATGAACCTATCACTTGTGTTCTAGTGCACACATTCATTATATAATAATAAGTATGGGACGGGAGAAAGGAAAAATGTCTTCTTTCTCCTGGAAGAAAGAAGCAGAGAGGTTTATCAAGAGTCTTTAATTTTAGCTTTATATGAAAGCAAAATATTCCCTGAAATAAAGTGAAGAGTATTGCTTGGTTTTATCTTGTGTTCAGATGATGTAATCACTGCTGAACAAAATTAAAATAAAAAAAGTGTTATGTATTTTTGAACCTCCCTTTGAAAATAGAAACAAAAACCCTTTAAATTTTAAAATTATTCAAATTGAGTACTTTCCCAAATTAAACTGTAATATTTTGTTTAGAAAATAAGTGGGGAAGTATAATTTAATTCTCTTTCCCTTTTTGCTTCTATGCCTCTTCTCATATCTTCTCTCATATTCTGCCATCTCATCAATAAAACTCTCTCAAGTCTAACATAAATTTACTGTTTCTGGAAAAACACCAACCAGTCAGCTATATCTGCTAACAAGAACACTAGGAAAATGTTATCCAAAAGCCAAGAGAAAAATGGGATCTGTTATTTTCCAAAACTGTATTTCACACTGTAATGGTTATTCAAAGAAAAATCACAGTGTTGATCTCAAAGTATGGAAAATACAGCGAAACTTAGAGCATATTGCTACAGACAGTCACTTTCAAACATACAGACAGACTTTTAAAAACATAAACTAGTGCTGTTCTGTTGCTTTGATAGATCTCTGCTGCTTACATAGTTTAGAAATGAGCCTTTTTTTTACACAACTATTTGATACACAACTATTCACATGTTCTGTGTTTTTCTCTTTAAAAAGAAAAACAAACTTAATCCATCCACTGTGACTGTGAAAAGACTCAGAAGCTCCAAGTCCCACGCACAATGAACACAATATAGTCTTCCTTTTAGTTTGTGATAAGTTATTCAACAGGGTTCTGTGCATTATACATCACTCAATTCTCTCCATTTGAAGAAAATTCATTGTAGTTGCCAAAGGTTAAGGGTCATGCCCTGACATAAACATTCCTGAAAACCTGAATTTCTGGTTTCACTTGGAGGGAACTAGATTCTAATTGAGGTAAATAAGTAATCAGAACTGTGCTGCGTCACTGTACATAAACAATTTAAACGTTTTTTTAATTTCAAGTCCAAGTCAGGTACTGTCTGCAGTGTGTTAAGATCTCAGATAATTTACTTATGTAATAACATAATAAGATAGAGAAGGGTGTTGTTACATAAACATTTTTAAACAACCGCTTCTGAGTCACTTTTTGCTGATCGTACTTTGGTGAATGAGGTTTAAAGCAGTGATCTCTAGACAATAAGTATATGTGATGAAAACTAATGTTAAAGTATTCTTTTGGCAAGTACGAAAATGAGTGGTGTGATGAACTAAGAAAGAGAAAAGATCTGTATAGAGCAATCCTCACAGTGAGAGTTAGTCTGTGAAATTGTTTCAAGAGATGTTCTGTGTTGGAAAACGGGTCCGTGGACTCCAGTGGGAGGAGAAAATGCTGACCCAGCCAATATGATTGATAAAAGCAAGCTCCGTTTATCAGCAATCCAGAGGCACTTATATAGTATCCCAGCTTGTTAACTCTTAAGTGCCTTAAAACCTATCAAAGTGCATTTCTGCTTCTACATAATGAGACTACATTGGCAAGCTTCTACTAGTTATGTTATGATTAAAATAATTCAGAGTTCAGCCTCCCTCCTCCTGGTCAGCACATCTTATCTGCACAGCTGCATCGCTTCAAAATTCCCTTTTTGTTTCTCAGGCCTATTTCTCACACAGGGATTTTCTCATGGAGATAGTTTCTCACACTAACCTTTGCTTGCAGGCCTATTGCTTGTACAGTTCTTTTGTTGATTTGGTTTTATTAATAATCCATGTCCCTGATCCTCTAACTATTTTGCAACAGTTCTGTAATATTGTTTTCCCAAGTAGGACTGGAATGGCTCCCAAAGGCCAGACTTTCTGTGGCAGCAGAGTAAGATGAAAACCAGCATTTGCTGAGCAGTGCAGCAGCTTAGCAGCAGGCTATAGCCCTTGGGCACTGAATGCAGTCCTCAGCTTTGTCCTTCTTTTCTCATCACTGCCTACTAACTCTGACTTTCTTCTCTCAATCCATCCACTTGCTAATATTCTGTGGTCCTCACAGCTTTGAATTTTTACTGTCCTGTTTTCTCCCCTCCTCCTGCAATGTCCTACGACTTCCCTTACCATTTATCATTAACTTTAAATTCCTTCCTCTTAAATTTTGTCCTTCCATGTATCCTTCAGTATCTGATAATAAATGACAGTGAGAGACAGACAGAATTAAAAATGATCCCAGGCATGCCTGTAGAAAGAGGTAAGGAGGAGGGGCTCTGCCTGAAACCCAATCTTAGGTTTTCTAGATTCTGCCCAATTGAAGTCTGGAAGCCCTAGAGAAATCCCTGACTTTTCACTGCGTAGATTCTTATGCCATATCTGGGAAGGTTTGTGTTTTTGAAAATGCTCTTGTAAGGAATCTTGCTTGCAAATGTTCATCTTCATGCTTTAGCCAGACTAAAGATTTTTCTGGTTTTGGTTGGTTTTACCTCATGTGGTTTTTTTTGTTTTGTTTTGTTTGGGTTTTTGTTTTGTTTTGTGTTTTTCCTTGGTTTTTGGTTTGGTTTGGTTTGGTTTTTTCCCCTGAAAACTATCATCATGTTCACTGTAGACTATATAGGGGAAAATTGAAGCAGCCAGCGCTCATCTCCCACACTCTCCTTAATGCACACAGCTCATCATTTGTAAAGCACATCTTTTTCTTAACTATGTTATATCTGGAAGGCTTTAATCTCTGCTGTGATATTTCTTAATTTTTTAATAAATCAGCTCTTGAAGAAATGCTATTACTTCATTAGTCTTATAATTAAAACAAATATTTTCTATCAGAAGAGCTTGTTTAGCTGCTTTTAATTATTCCAGTCTTTACCTGATTGGGTGTGAATTTTCCAGGGTTGATACCAGGCATGGGCTGCCTCTTTCTCTGCCTAAAAGCAAAAAATGTGGCTCAGAACAATACAAGAAATCTTTTGTTCATGTACATTGGAGAAAGGGCTTGATATTTAGTAGGGAATATTGCTGCACTAAAAGTTCGTGCTTTTTTGCTATCTATGGAAACTTTGATTCAAAATAACCAAGGTTTTGAAAATACAATTAGACTTTACATGTAATAACTGAACATATTCATTAAAATGTGACAGTTGCATTCTCTATTTCTGGTAATTTGGGAAAACCCAAAAGCGCTTTAAACCTTCCTGTCAGCGTAGAGAGGACTTGCTGGTGGCTCCCTTGGTAAACTTCTGCTCCTGCTTCTGCACTAGTCTTTACCCACAGCAGACTGCAAACCTGGCATGGATTAAAGCTGGTTCAGCAGTCCTGTTTGTCCTGCATGGATGACAGCAGTGAAGAGTGCTGCACACAAGCCTGTTCAGGTTTCCATGTGCTGAGTAAGGGAAGTGGTCACGGGATGGTCATATGATGAAAGTAATTGAGTAAGACCCTGGAGGATCTCCCTGTCTCTTTCTCTGTCTCTTTAGCTTTCTGTACATATCTCCTTGTCTTCTGTGGCACAGAAGTTAGCATCTATTGCTGTCCAAATAAACTACTACATACTGCAGAATGTTAAATTTGCTGAAAGGCAGGTCCTGGACTTTTCAAGTTAGAATCCAAATTAGTAGAAAATACTTATAATATTTTCTTATTGCCTTAGTCCCTTTCTGGGCTGTTTCTCCACCACAGAAAGTATATTACAAGGGAAAAGCACCATAAAAAGAATTTAATGAATATTTGTAAAGCATTTGGATATTACAGTCATGAACACTGTAATAGAGGCTGCTAGGAAATAATCCATTCATGTAATTTTGTAACTGGCATTGAGAGCAGAGTCTAAACAATGTAAACTGTTTACAACAGTAAATGAACTCTATCTATGCAATGACGAAACAAAATAGAGTGTAACTTAACTATTCAGTGAGCAGCATTCATATTAACACTGTAGGGAGCACTGGATATGGTCATGTAATTAAAGATGGTATCACACTGGATCTTCTGTAAATGGCCGAGTGGATGCCATGAAAGCAATATTAATATTGTCATCTCCTAAATTCAAAGTACTTGAATGTGCAGTTACAGCTTTCTATGACAGTAGATTTTGAGGCATTTAAAATGTAAACTTCATAATGCTGTTGGAGCTTTTCTTTATTTGTTTTAACTCTTACATAAGCTTTCTGCATTCCAGAGGAAACTGGGATATATGTGGTTTTGGTATAGATATTATCTGGGTTTTTTTTGTCCTCACCCAAGAATTTTGCTCTAATTGCAATAATTCTTTGCGCTTCTCAGTTGAAGAAAACTGTTCTCCTCAGCCTAGTACTACAGATACAGTTAACACACTTGAGTTAATCTTCTGGAGAGCCAGCTAACCTTTTTGTCATCACCATTTGCTCCCTAATGGAGACTTCTGGTTGAGAACCACAGGAATCTCAACAAACCCTCTCAGCTGTTGACATTTAGCAGGCTCATGAGATTTACCCTAGCATGAGAAAGTAAATCCCAGTGATAAGCACTTCTGAAAAGTGAGAAGCAAGGTGCCCTTATGCCACAAAGTGCTGATCCAGGAGTGCTGATCCAGGGTAGGATTATGTTGTCCATTGTAACATCTTCAGTAATTTTTGAAAATAAATGTTATGTGACTGATTTGCTGTTATTCATTCTGTTATTTCTGCATGCTGTTTCTCAGCATTTTTTGTCCCTTTTCCTCCCTCTTCATTCCTATTGTAATGATCACAGTTTCTATACGTGGTTGTACAGCTGACTCAGCCCTCAGGATTTTTGCTTTTAATTGAACATTAACAAAATTAAGAGTACGTTACAGACCTCTGCTTTTAGCCTTGTCCTACCTCCAGTGTCCCATAGCTTCAATGAGAAACGGAAATAATCCCCCCATATCCCAGCTGCAGCTAGTTATTAAAGCAAATTCAGTGACTTCAGGTATGACATTGTGGGGTTGTCATGGAGATTCTTGTACATATTAAATCTAAGTAATGGTAGAGGATAAAAGTGGGAAGCTGTTCTCTGGTGAGCCTTAAAGGAAATGGGTGACAAACTGCCACATCATTTTCTCTGCTGGTTTTCAGGGGGGATAACAAAAGAGCAGTGAGAGATCTACTGAGATTTCTAAGAAAGTTAAAGATTGCAGGTGTTATTTCAGAGTTGGTGTTTAGCTTGGTCATGAGAATCTTACCCACGTCCCAAAAGGGGATGCTCACGGGGTCCTTAATCATAAATTTACTTTCTGTTGGAATACAATTGAGAAGGAGCTGCCCAAGGACTGACATGTCCAAAGAAGTATTTTGTCTAGCCCATGACTGGGGTGCTTTGGCTAAGGCTCAGCACACAGCTTATGCTAGAGTCAGGATTTAACATGTTAGGGATTTAGGAGAGACCAAGAGGAGAGGTCGAGTGTAGGGAGGTGTGGGGTCTGTAAAGCAGTGTCCAAGGAATGGCAGGAATGGCAGGCTGCCAAAAAAATATTTCCCCTGAGAGCATTTTCATCTGGAGCATGGCTGGGAATCCTTTTTTTTTTGGAGGGGTGTAGTTATGAGTGTTGGATAGAGTTAATTTCAGGATATAAAAAGTCCATAGTTCCCAGATTAGTTGAGATCTGTAAAATCTTCAGTCTCTGTCTCAGATAAGTGCATTGCACTGATTTGATCAGAAGGGAATTTTGCATTAATGAGAGGGAAGAAAACTCATTTTGCATACTCTATTTTTTGTTATGGGGATATTTATGTTGTTTTTTTTTTTTTTTTTTTTTTTTCCCACTGGAGCTTTTGTTCTCTTCTAAGCATGTTACCAGGCACTGGAAATGTTGCCAGTGACATAGCATTGGGGAACTTTGCCTCGACATTTTTCTTTGCTTTAGCTCTTGGCCCATGTTACTCTTCCTCTCTTCTACTTTCCAGTGTGGAAGTTCCTGCCGTATCTTCCTGATATAAGAAGTGCAGAAGTAGGAGTGACTATTTTTATTTTAGCAGATTTTTATGTAGCAAAGCAGAGGGGGACAGAAAACAGAGCCAGGTAAATGGGGCTTTGACATTTAGGTGGAGGTCAGCAGTGCATTGCACCCTGGAGGACAGAAAGCTTCTCAGGAAAGGGAGTGATAGAGCCAGGTAGAACTACCAACTTTCTCTGAACTCAAGACTCCATTGCAACTCAAACTGGGCTGAATAGGTAGGCAGGGGTGACTGTAAGGTGATGTGATCTCTGTTTCTTAAAAAAATTGCCCTTCAAGTATAACCACCAGCATTCAGCTAGATAAAGGTTTCCTTTGCTGGAAGAAGATCTTTAGAGGTCTCAGCAGTGACACAGTGGCAGTCAGAGAACATGCCGTGACAAAGCCTGCTGTGATCCATGATGTGATATGGTGATCATAAACTTGCCAGAGGAACTGATGGCAAATGCAGATGTGATTACTATGCTATCAAAAACCACAACAAATCTCACTGGTATTCCAGTATTGAGCATCATCTGCAACAAGTGAGGATTGTGTTTGTTATGGACCTACATGAAGGTCAGGTTTTCTGCCTCCAAAGTCCTCCTATATGTGGTGGCCAGAAGTAACCTGTAAGAACCCTGGAATTTTTAATGAACATATTCCTGATGGCTATGAATGATGGTGTAAGCAAGGGATTCTGAGGAAGCTGCAAGAAACAATCCCAAATAAACAGATCTGTCATCCTACACTTAAAAGGGAGTTGGGGTGTTGGATGCAGTGCTGGCCAAGAAAGCATATTCCTGGGTCTTGCTGACAGAAGAGCACTATTGATGTGCTACCTAAACATCTCCCACTAGAAATGGAAAATTGTGCCCAATTCTGAATGCACTCATTTGTGCCATACCTGGTAATCTACTGATCCAGCACTGTCAATCATGACCCAAAGTGACCTGACTGTGAGCCAAAGTTCAGATTGATACTATGTAGGAATTGCTGGTTCAAATTTCTCCTGGACTGTCTGGTGCCAATACACTGCACTGCAGTCAGAGAGTTACTTACCTCGTGCAATGGAGAGTGTTTCATGTTTAGTTCTCGTTTTCCAAGTGCTCTGTTTTAAAACCTTCATCTGTCTTTGAGCTATAAAGCATGAATAGATTTACTAAGGATTTGGTGTTGTTTTGGTCTGACCTTCCTATCCTGCAGAGCAATATCTTGTAGTGAGCAATTACTTTGATTCATTATTACTTTTTAGAGCACTTTTCCCTCTAAGATACACACTTCTGGATGAAGTAAAATATTAAACCTTTTGAAGCATAAGTTCAATTGCTAGAAATCAAAATAAGCTCTTCACGCTTTATAACAGGAATTTAAACTTCCATTACACTGAAAATAGTACTTTAAATTCAGATGCGCTTTTGTCAAAAAAAGAGTGAGTAACAAATTATTTGCTTTGAAGTTAAGAGATTGTTTTTTCACATTCCATATTACTTTTGGCACTGTATAATTATTATTACAAACCAAATGGCTTTGAACTAAGAATCATATATTCAAGTGCTATTAAAAGTAATTTTCCCTGTATTTTTCTGAAACATTTTAATCAGATCATATTAAGTCAGACAAATGAGGTAATACACAATATGTGTCCACTTTTCACCTTCCATAATGATCTCTCCAGTTACACTTTCCTTCTCTAATATTGTTGCTCTAATTATCTTATTTTGAAAGTTAGGATCTTTTTAACTGCTAAGCTTATCTGGAGTCAGAATATACATATTATATATCCTATATATAATCTTTAATGGTAATTTCATATCGATTTAAGTGAAGTTTTTCCAGCCTAATAAAAATAAACATATACGTTGAAATGTTTTGAAATCAAAGAAGCAGATACTTATGTTTAAATGCAATGCACTTATGTGCATATTATTTTCCCAAGTCATGGTTTATAATGTAGACGTGGTTTTACATACACAGAGTAATAGTATATTAATTTATATTTCCAAAATAAACTAATAGTTTCCTTTAGTTGCATAGATTGTAATACTGCTCAAGTTTTCAGCTTTAGAAATTTCACTTACTATCTGACTATCCTGGCCATAAAATCCAGTCTTGCTAACAATGCATTGGAAACTCTTTTGGGTTTTGTACAAAATTAAGTTCTTTTGAAAAGATGCTATCCCTGTAACCCAAGAGGAAAGGACACAAAAAATAAAACACCTCTTATTATACACTCTTACGAGGATCGGTCACTTTGAACACTATTGAGTGATATCTAATACTTCAAGGAGAAAAATATTAATTTTTTTTTTTTTTTGGCTCATATAGCCTGTTAGATTTCAGATGTTATTCTCAGAGCAGGTATATTTAGAAATTTCAGAAAGATTCTAATTCAGATTTTAGGGCAGACCAATTTTCTTTGGGACTTGAATACAGTTGAACTTGTACTCTCATTCCTTTGACAAGAACCTTAGTCAAGGATTTGAACATTTATTGATTACTTAGTTTTCTGCACTCTAAAGAATGAATTAATTAAATTAATTAGTTGAATTAATGGACACATTTAACTAATTAAAATTACTACTAACATATTCCAGCTTTCTAGTGAAATTACTTTGCTTGCCAAATATGTATCAAGATCTGTTTTATCCAAATCATCTACAAGTCAGAGGACAGGAATATGATCCAGAAAATCTGTCTTTAATTTTCTTTTGTTAATAAATCATATTCAGTGTGGGTTAGTGCTGTCTGTATTTTCCTCTTTTTATTTCCTCTTTGTTAATACAAAACCATTTATCAGTCCTCATGCTTGATCAGCTAAGGTATCACCCAGTATTCTCATTTATTTCCTCTATTCCTCTTGATGACTACAAGCCTTGCAGATACTAAAATTGTTGATGACTTTGTCTCTACTTTTCACTAGTAATTGACAAATCAAGTAGGCAAATTACTTGTGATGCATTGATTTAAAGTTTGTGTAATAGTTCTAGCTATGATTAATTTAAAAGGAGTTCTACTATGAGTATATGGCATATTTCTGATACCTATTTATCCTCATTTGCTTCAAATAAGAGGTGGAACTAATCTTGGAAAGAGCTTTGCATGTTTGCTGGAAGGAAGCTGAACGCCACCCCAGTTGAAAGTTCTGACTCATCTCTGTCTTATTTCCGTTTAATTTTAACGCAGCACAAAGCAGCAAGAGAGTTAAACCTTATCTCCAGAGGACCAAATTAAAATTACTGCTTGAACAAGCCTTTGTGAACTACAGGGTTTAGTGAGAGAGGAAAAATGTTTTAGAAGGCATAGGCAGGAATAGATTTTCACAGAACACAGGTGATGTTTGTAGTGACTTGGGGGATACACTGGTTTTGTTTGTCAAAAAGCAGCAAAGCTGAAAAATTGCCAGTAACTCATCTGAGATATTGACATGGCAGTGGAACGGGGAAGCAGGGTGTTTTAAACCTTGGGACCTGAGAGCCCATCTGCAGTTTCAGAGATCTTTTGGTTTTTAAGATGTCAGGATATAAGCACATACCCTCAACTCTACATAGTTCAAGGGGCATCAATGGAGTTGGCATCAATTTCTGCCCCTGTAGCCTGGGCAAAATTTCTTGGTGATCTTTTTTCTGGGACAAGACCAGTCTGTCACTTCTGAATGCTTGTTGCCTTGAAAGCAGTAAGACTTTTCGTCAGCAATAAAATCCAGATTTCACTCAAATGTATAAGTGATGTTTTCTAGCAATAAATTTGTTCTGTGGTTCTTGTTGGCTTTTTTCCCCCATACTATTGACGTTTAATTAACATAGCACAGATTATCTCTTAGTAAATATGCAGCATGTTTATAAAAGCTAAACTGTCTTCCTGGAATGTTTCACTGAATGGTAAAATTAATGGGTTTTATTTGTCCAGATGGTTCTTTGGCCCAATCAAACGAGCAGATGCCGAGAGACAACTGTCATACCCTGGAAACCAGGAAGGAGCCTTCCTAATCCGAGAAAGTGAAAGTCTAAAAGGCGAATACTCTCTCTCAGGTATATTCTAGTTTTCCATCTGAAGCAATGTTTTAAAAATTTCTCAGGTGATCTGGGCTTTTTCATCTTCAAGAACAATAAACTATGGGCATGAAAATTAAATTAAATTCACAATAATATTTTTTTCCCAGTAGATATATAAAGAAAACATGGAAAAAGTAATTTGAGCTTATATTTTATGGAATTTGTTTATCAATAAACTCAGAACGGAAATTAACTTTTTTATGGTCAGTACTTCCAATGTTCTAGCTGCCTTAAAATAGATAGTATTTTTGTGATTAAAGCATAAAAAAAAGTACATTACAGTTGTACACTACTGTTCTGATTAGCACGCAAAACAAAACTAAAAATAAAAGCATGTTGACAGATATCTGCAATTTAAGAAAAGGAGATTTCTGTTAGAGCTCACACTTAGGTTTTTATTTATTTGTTTTAAGGGATAAAATTCTAGGAAGATCTTCAAAGCTGTACTTTAGAATCGTGATGTTTCATTGAAAATTTCACTGTAAACATCAGTAAAAAATTAGATTGATGATGATGATGATGATGCATTTTGAAATGTATTCCTTTATTTGAATCTGAAAGGTTATCAAATTAGGACAATTATTTGTTAATAATTTTGCTCACTTGCATCTAAGTACATAATGTTTTTTCATGCTTTAGATATCTACCATTTTAGATAGTAAATGTGATTGTTCATTGGTTGTTTTTTGTGAACATTTCCCATCAAACTTGTCATACAGCTGCAAGCCAGGAGTATAGTGTTGTCCTTGAGACAAAAGCGCTATACACCCCAACTTCCTAATGTGCCCTACCTATATTAGTTCCAGAGACCAGGAAAAGCTTTTGATGTTTGTGAATAAACCATGAGTAGTCATCTGCAGAGTTATGTCAGTAAAATGAGAGGGACCTTGTCCATAACCAGATCTTTTCATAGTGACTCCTCTTTTGCCCGGATGATTATGTGTCCTTCACCTTCTAAACATTACACAGAAACACAACTTAATGAAATTTTGACACATTCTTTCTTTCACTTTCCCAATTATAAGTAAAGTGCATATACCCTCAATGTCTTGTGGTAATGGGAGGAATGCTTTTTACTGCCAAGACAAAGAAATGTGGAGTGAAATACAGGGAAGTGTCTTGAAATAAATGTCATATTTGCAGTTCTGGAAAAGTTATGCCACAGTTTTCAGTTTGTCCTCAAGGAAGCTGGTCCTTGCCATGAAGTGCTTGAAGGAAAACTACCATCAGTGGGGAATCAGACTGCTCCTGAGCTGTGACAGAACTGACCCCTGTGCATGCACACTTTCATCAAGGACTGCATTACAGCCACAGACCTTTCAAAATGTTTTTTTCTCCCTGTGCCAACTTGTTGCTCTGTTACATGGTTTCAGCTTCCTCCAAGTGTTCTTCATCAGTGAACTGATTTCATCCAAGGAGTGGGCTAGACTGATAACAGGGTGGTGTTATGCAGGGAAGGAAAGATAGGCTGGTATTATCTTCTTAATGGTGGCACTTGAATACATGACACATTACTAAAAATCAATGAAAAATCTTTTGCTTATGCACCTAGGTGTGGAAATGCAATTTCTTTTTATTATTCTCTAACTATAGCCTTTTAGGAAAGATTTAAGGTATTGATTACTTATGCTGCATCCTCACCACTTCTCTAACAGGAAAATAGCAGTATCTAAGTTAAACTATGAGGTACTACAGAGAAAAATCCAAAAGAATGAAAATAAATGTTAGGCCAGCATTTGTAGTAGGATAGGATCATCTTTTGATGCTGCTGTTTGTTTTTTTCCTTACAAATTTTGGATGGAAAATTTATTCTATCTGATTTAGTATACTTGATTCAATTATGAAAGCTTGTGGTAGGCATTTTTTTACATTTTTGTATAAGCTTATTTGGGAACAGGAGATTTGATGATGACTGATAACAGCAAGATGACACAACAGTGTGGATTTGTTTCATGGTGGTTTGTTTGATTAGTGAAGGTAAGAGTGGCACTGAAGACAATAATATACACAGAGGCAAGGCTCCAGCTGCAGGAGCCTTCATGCACAAGCATGGGTTGTCCTCTGTGCATGTGTGCATGAATGTATGTATCATCTCAAATTTATTAAACATTTGTGCTCTTTTAGGCAAAGAAAGAGGATAGACTCTGAAGCAATCTGTAGACACTATTGGTGGCATCATTTCCCGGTGCTGCTAGATCTTTTAGCAGCTTCCAGGAGTTGAACATAATTTATCCTTAACATGCTGCTTCCTCCCAAAGAGCTAAATATTATTTCCTGCTTACTGTATCGGCTTAGCTGAATGGCACCTGTTTGTATTGTGCAAGCTCTTTTACTTCCAATCTAATAGTACACATCATGGTCTAGATGTTTTATGTCCATAATCTCATTACTTATTGTCTACTTCTTGGAAAGCTAGTGCACTCTAAAGCAAACGATAAAAGGGTTTGTATTATGGGAAGCATTAGTGGGAAAGAAGGTTGTTTAGTTCACCAGGAGAAGGCAGTTTTCCTGCATCTCTCCTGTTTGTGCCATCAATAGGAATTATGAGACACTGAAGCTGAGGCAGAAGGATGGTTTCTATCTCCATGGTAGCTGATACTCTGGCAGGGGAGAAGTCACAACCCGATATTTTGGAATACGTCCCTAAATTCTATTTCCAATTTTTTTCAGTCCACAAACATTAGACCTCAATAGTCCCATCTTCTGTAGGTCTGATTGGCTTTGCTCTAGCTTTTGTTGCTGTTTTGGTTTCATTGCAGAGTAGATGATAATTGCTAGAAGAGTGACAACCTGGCTTTCAGAATTAAGGTCTTTAAGAAAATATTTTGATTCTCTGTCCAGCATGCCATTCGGTTAAAAAACAAATTGAAAAGGAAGAGAGATTTTTACCCAAGAACCCATAAACTGATTTTATATCTTTCATGCTTGATTTCATACTCATATGGGCAGGGAGATATATAAGAGATTTAATGTTAATTAAGGAGACAAATGATCTCCTTAGTAAAAAAAAAAAAATAAAAAAAAATTTCAATCGTTCATGAAAATTACACTTTTTACTTCTAACTGGTCTCGCTGGGAAAACTCTCAGTTTGTGACATTTGGATAACAAATAATTATTTAAATTAAAAACAAAAATTCATGTTCAGAAAGGTTTTTATCATTTGTGAATAGTTAAATGGAAAGCTCATCAAGCCAGATAGGCCACTGAGATATGTTACTATAAATTTAGAGTGTTTGACATTTTAAAAATAGGTTTTCCCATTTTAAAAATGCAAGTTGTCGACAGATTTTTATGTTGATGACTCCAGCATCTGGTGTGAAATGCATTAAATTTTAAACATGTTGGTGCCATCTTAGATGTTGCCTCTTTTTAATTAAAAGCCATAATTTAGATGTGCTCAGCTTAATTGAGTGTCATTGCCAATGATAGCAGGAGGCTCTGTACTTAGCCCGTCACTGAATAATGGTATCTGAAAGACTTATTACATTAAATAACAATGTAAATGGCTTGTGTTTTCTTCATCTGTTTTTTCCATGCTCCTAAAAGAATATTATGTGCTTTCCTCTAGGCCACACTGGGTTCCAGCATAGGAAAAACAGGTAGTTGTTCGAGGCAGCAGAATCATAGAACTGGCAAAACCATGGCCATACTAAGAGGATGATTTTGGATCTGCCTCTGCACCCGTTCTGTGCTGGTGAGAGTGATCTCATGAGTCACCCTCCTCCCACATCCACCCTGGGCATGGAGGCAGAACAGAGGTGCTGGTGGCAGTGCTGCATGGCCAGTGCTGGGGGAGCACTGCTCACAGAAGCCATGTTGGGACACATTGTTTTTGGCAGTAATGGCACATTAGTGTCTTCATGACTCATTTGGTGAAGGTGTTGATTCTGCTGATGACACCATAAATTTTTGTGCCCTGGGGAAGGAGTAGTAAATTATTTTATTCACGTTTTTCAGGTGGCAAAATCTAGTTCTGCTTAATCCAGTCATGTGAAGATGGATAGCTGGGAGAGGATAATCCTTCTGCTAAACTGAAACCATGTAGAAATCTAACAGGGAGCCATAATTCTTTTGGAAAGGGCAAGTTGAGGAGAAAACCTCTGCAGCCTTCAAACCCAGCTACTGTCAAGCTGTGTGAAACAAGTTACAGTCCTGTCCTGGTTAGTAGTCTGACATGGATGAAGAGATGAATGGAAAGGGTTATGTATAGCTCTTTCCTGAGTGACATGTGCTCTGTATAATGTAGGCAGAGGAGCCACACTGTGCTGCAGAGCTGCAAGTGTGTGCTGCAGGACCTGTACAGCCAGACTCAGCCCTGAGATACAAGTAAACAACCCCCTGTCAAATACTGCACTAATCTCAGCTACTTATTACAAGATGAGACAGTATCAGTGCAGAAATTTTCTCCAGCTTCTCCACACACATCACCATCTGATCTGGATGCTGTCAATCATAAGGCTTTGTAAAAGGCTCATTTAAGAAATTAGAACACATCCTTCAAACCAGCTCTTGCATTATTAATGTTAGCTACTTCACAAGTAATAGTTATAATACTGCTAATAAATAAATCAGGGAGTCAAACTACTATTACTTGTGATATACAACTGAGACTGGATTAACTCAGTCATCCTGTTGGCCTTTTGTTCACTGCATTGTAAGGACTAATTAATTTATCTGGATTGATTTTCCTGTGAACTTTGGAAAAGTCATTACATTTTCAGTCCATTGTTACTGAATTACTCTTTCCTTCATTTTGCTTCAGCTGCATTTCCAAATGATACATCACAAAATCATCCATAAATTTTATAGTTAAAAAGTAGTAATTATGGGTGTTCATTAAAAAAGAAATATAATTTTAAACGTGCTATATAATACGGATTTTGTTTACAAATAATCTCATTCCTGTCCTCATGCAGATTTGTAAATTCTCAAGTCCCTGAAAATACTACCTGAGGTGGACTATTTTGAGCAGCTCCTGTCTGCTCTCTGGTGGTCTGGGATGACAATCGCACAGTACAGTGCAAAAATATTTGATCATCCACGATACTACTTAAGGAAAGAGAGATTTCCCTTTTAATTTCATCACTTAGATGGTGAGAGAAATTATTCTTCATATCACCCTTGTTAATTTTATGCAACCAATTCTGTATGTTTTCTAGATACAATATGTAACCATGCATTCCTATGTTATTATAACCAAAATTATTGCCGAGATCCATGCAGTGGTACAGGATAAAGAATCTATCTTTTAGGTTTATTGTGGAACACTTTTAGTGTTAGAGCTAAGAGCTGTGGCCTTCTGAGGAACTAAATCAGTTACCCTTCTGTATGTAATATCAACTCTCTACTGCCCATGCACAGTGATGTTTAAACAGTGGACTGTCTTGTAAATGACACCCACATAAGCGACTAAATACCTTTTCAGCTCTTCTGAACTGCCCTCTCTGGTGATTCTGAGCCTACTATTGCTTCTACTGATATTCCTTTGTAAAGGAAATCTCTAGTGATCTCCAAAATTTATTGTAATTTTTTTTTTTTTTTTTTTGTTGAGACTTATATACATTTTTTGTCTCTCTCTGATCTGGTGCTGGTCCAGGTCTATCCCCAGCATGCAGTGGCTCAACTTTTTGCTGACACATCTAAAGAGTGTTCTGATGTTCACAGGGAGGGACACTTTGTGTGTCAAGATATGCAGATAAGTAACTTACAGGAGGTGAGGAGTGGTCTTACTGATTAAGACACAACAGATTAGAACAAAACACATTTAAATGGAAATAAATCAATCAACTACTTGATACAGAGCATTATTCACCTGATTTTTATGTATTCCAAACATGCACAAAATTCAAAAAACCCGTTGGAAGATGTGAGTGCTTTTCAGAGAATCATGGCCATGTGGAGGGTATATCAGCTTCCTCTAAAATTCCTGCCAGCCCAGCAGCTGCTGTTTGGACTGTTAACACTAAAATAAAGGAGGATAAAGGAAATATTAAAAACTGATTGCTGTCAATTAGGTGCTTTTGGCTGGTTTTGGTGTCTTCAAAGATAGGAAACATGAGCTACCTCACAGAAGATGTATTTATGTACTTCTACATCAGTTCTGATGGTGCAGAATCTACAAATCTGAATAGCTGAAGACTAATAGAAAAGATGCATTAAGCCATCTGAACAATGGGCTTTGGTTTGAAGGAGGCTTTTTATAGTTCTCCTATTTGAAACTAAAATAATTTATTTTAAGGTACTCATAAATATATTCAGGATTTTTATGATGGTTTGGGCATAAATGATATTGTACCACTGCAATAATTCCTGGATGCTTAATATATTTAAATCTTTTTAGTTTTTGATGGTGCATCTGTGAAGCACTACAGGATCAAAGAGCTGGATGAAAGCTTTTTCCTAAGCAAAAGGAAAACTTTCAAAACTCTGAAGGAGTTGGTTGACTATTATAGCAAGAACAGTGATGGCCTCTGTGTGTTGCTCAAACAGCCATGCCTAAAGGTAAGGAGTGGATGCTACACTGAGCAAAATATTTTTTGTGAGCTAACTCATCACATATCTGTCAGAAAATGTTGACCACTTGTCTGCTTCTACCATTTCAGAATGCTGATAATCTGCTTGTTTTCAGGAAGTTAAGGGTAGTGTTTTAGTTCCATTCTTGAGGTTGACAAATTAACAATAAAATATCATGCAGTTTTAAAAAATCATTAAGTGTCTGGGGTGGAAAATATGCCAAATCATGGTTTGTGAATACCTTTTTATAAAAATATATGGAGATGAAATCTCCAACTTCATAACTCTAGCTATCCATAAGTAATTACTGAGACAAAACCACAAAGTTCTGGCAAACAATACGTCACTGTTCAAAAAGCTTGCTAGAGGGATGATTTCTAATTTTTGCTTTTAATGGAAGGATATTTTCTTTAGCATATTTCTTATTTCTAACAAAAATCATCCAGTATGTGGGTTATGCTTTATGTTCTCAGCTCACTTTACTCTAAGGAAATATTATTTACATCTGTTCTAGCTTTTAACAGACATAGTTAACAATGATTTGTATATGTTGTTGAAAAAATGCTGCAAGTCTCAATTATTGTATTATTTATTTTCTTTTACCAGATACAAATTCCAGCTACTTTTGATTTGTCTTATAAAACTGTTGATCAGTGGGAGATAGACAGACTATCTCTGAAATTTGTGAAAAAATTAGGATCTGGTCAGTTTGGTGAAGTATGGGAAGGACTGTGGAATAATACCACCCCTGTGGCTATCAAAACATTAAAACCAGGTATGTGCATTATTCTTAAATGTTAATAATATGAAATATTAGCAAGAGTGCTCCCTTACTTTTTAAATGCTACAGCTACCCATAGATGCACTCATTCTTAAAATCCACATACCTAAACATGAAGATTAGTAAAGCTCTAGGTCCAGATATTCTTTTGGTATTTTGAACTACAATTTTATAAAGATTTCTTTTTCTAGATAAGCTGAATTAATTCAATATCTGTCTTCAATAAAAAGGCAGCTGCAACAAGGGTTGTACCTATTTTGTACAGCTTTGTTTGTACTGAACTGAGTAACTTTAGATTGAATAGTCTGTGGGGGAAGTAATTGATTTACTACTAGTCTGTCATCTGTAGAATTTTTCTAGTGATTAGGTGATACAGTATAGTGATTTCTTTGGTAATATATAATATTTACTATGCTAAGTTTGTCTTGAGGAAGTGCTTTAATCCTAGTATTGCTTGAATAAAATTTCTCAAAGTTTTTGATACATAATATTTATACCCACTATTTGCATGTAATATAAGACTGTCTAATACAGATTTTAGTATTTTTCTTAATTATGTTTCATTAACTTCAAGTAATTTGTGCATTTTAAATTGACAACATAAAATATCTGCCAGCAGATGGCAAGAACTACATAGATAAGGGAGGTAGCCTGGATGATATACATGTTTTTTTAAAAGAGATAACAACATGAGCTGTGGTTAATTGAAAAAGCTTGTGCTGGGCGCTAATGAACATGATTCAGGAAGCAGAACAGATTCAGACCTTTGATTCAGAATAACATCAATATGCTTGAGCACTGCTTGAATGGTTTCCTGAACAAGGAGGAATTTAAGTATGTGCTTTAAGGCCCTCTTGTATCAGGATACTGTTTGTGTTTTGGGACATGCAAATTGAAAGAAAATAAGCACCTTTTTTTTCTCTGCTTAACTAAAAGTATAAAAACTTCTCAGACTAAAGACCTTCTGTAATTCATATGAAAGACAGAACTTTTTTCAGTGAACAGGATCATGTCCCTGGTGACTCAGTAAACAGAAACCATCTTGCAATCTCTTTCTCACTAGAATAAACATAAGACCCACTGCAAACTTGTTATCACATAGAGACTATCACAGTATAATGGAAGAAATTCCTTCAACTGTGATTCTTTTTATGTATCATAGTTCACCTGGGAAAAGGGGCTCAATTAATCAATACTTTTTCTATCTCAGTTTTTTCCACTCTATTCTGACTCATGCTAAGGTCAACAGCAGTAGTCTCACTGATTGCATGGTGGGTTGTATGCAGTTAGGGCAGACAGAAGCCCCATCCAGATGCGGTGCCTGGATAGCAGAGAGTTTGTGACCTAATACTGTGATAAGGAAGCTGTGCATTGCACGTAGTGTTGCTCAGAATGAAGACTTTGATTCCCAAAGCTGTCTTGATAAATTATGTAGTTAATGCTGAATCTCTTATCATTGTACTTTGTGAACTATCTCATTCTGCAAAAACAGTTCAAACAGTCAGAAATGTAAGCATTTAACCTTGTAGTATTACTTCTCCAGGGAATTAGCCTCTTCTATACAGGTTTTCTCACCATTTGGAGGGCCTTACAGTAATCAGCACATTGGTTTTCCATAGCTTGTTCTCAATGTTACTCATGAGGAATAACACTTCGCTAATTAAAGACAAACCACAATACCCTCACCCTAATCTGAGTAATAAATGTTTACCTTGGTACTAATAAAATTTCAGCAAAGGGTAGGGCTGGTAATTTCATTCACCATAACATAAAGTTGATAAATGAATGGAAAACATAATAGTTAATGAGTAATCAAGAAATACATTGTGTTGATGACTGAAGCTTCCAATATTCACATGAGCAATGTTTCAGGCTTCCAGTGTAACACACTGTAAAATGATCCTCTCCTGCTGCTTGGCTCAAAGATCTAAATCACTTGTCTTACACTGTGGCAGGAGAGGGCGTATTTTAAACAGCAGACATTTCACTAAGCTGTTTTACAGTGTAGACTCTCTGGACAAGAAAGTCATCAGAACAATGGAGAAGTGTGTTAGATCACTTGAAGTGATCTGGCAAATATAGGGGGCTGAGATGGAAAGGGTTCTGTTAAAAAGGCTTTACCACCAGAGAAATTGTGAAATGGAGCAATGATCTTATTACCAAGCAGGAGCAGGTTGATCAAGTAGGGTAATCACATGGTGAACAATGTAGAAGAGCATAATGCAATCAGCATGTCATAGATTTACAGGCCTGAGGGCCAGAAAAGATTTCCGTTATTTTGGCTTTTTCTGTTGAGTATTTTTTTGCAGTGTGCATCTGTTCTAGACCATATATAGTCTGAATAATTTACTGTTATATGCCATTACACATCATCCCTCTGCTGAGATCAGTATTTATATTTAATCAAAACACAGATTGTTCTCCACTAGACAATAATGTGAAGTCTTCTAGTCCTAAGTGGAAGGCACTGTAAGAATGTGGACCTAATTTCACATTTGAATTTGCCTGATGTCTTCTCTTTAACCCTTGCTATGTCTTCTTGTAATAAAATAAAAGCCTATTTGTATGTATTAGTTTTTCTTTCCATTCTGGAGATACAAACAGAGAGAATTAAGCCAATTTTAGGCTGTCTTTAGAAAGGCTAGATGTAGTTTCTTGTTATATAGTATCCTTCTCATTTCTCAAACAGTTTTTTTCTGGACTTAAGCTAATCTCTAGCTGTTGCTGATAAAAGGCTTAAAACCAAGTATATGCCAATGGCATTCTGGCCTGTATCAGCAACAGGGGACAGCAGGACCAGGGCAATGATTGTCCCTCTGTTCTTGGTGCTGGTGAGGCTACACCTCAAATCCTGTGTCCAGTTCTGGACCCCTCAGTACAAGAAGGACATTGTGGTGCTGGAATGAGTCCAGAGAAGGGCAATGGAGCTTAATGGTCCAGAGGTTTAATGGTCCAGAGGTTAAGTCCTGTGGGGAGTGCCTGAGGGAATTGGGGTTGTTTAGTCTGGAAAAGGGGAGACTCAGGGAAGATCTTATCACTTTCTACAGCTCCAGAAATTAGGTTGTAGTGAGGTGAGGATTGGTGTCTTCTCCCAAGTAACAAGCAATAGAAGAAGAGGAAACAGCCTCAAATTGTGCCAGGGGAGGTTTAGATTGGATAATGTGAAATTTTTTTTTCATGGAAAGGGTTGTCAAGCATTGAAACAGGCTGCTTGGGGTACTGATGGAATGACCATGCCTGGAAGGGCTCAGAAGACATGAGGATGTGGCACTTGGGGTTGAGGTTTAGTGGTGAACATGACAGTGCTGGGTGAATGGTTGGACTCAGTGATCTTATAGATCTTTTCCAATCTTAATGTTTCTATGATTCTATAACTCTATGACCTTCCAATATATGGGAAAAAATTAATCTCCCAGAATTCTGGTGAGATGGCAGTAATGGGTTTTCCCCAAAGCCAGTTCTCCCTTGATGCAAATGTGTGATTCCTGACTTGTGAGTATTTAGGGTATTCAGAATCTGTTTCCATTCCAATTTGGAGCAAGAGCCAATTTTTCAAATATTTTACACCAACTGGAAATTTCCCAACTGCTTCTTTCAAAAACACTGATGTGCGGCATACTAGCTAATTTCCCCTCTTTTTAGGTATCTCGCATCTCAGAAGTATCAGGATTTTTTAATAATTAGCAGGAAAGAATAAGCACTCACATATCAGATAAAACATATTAGAGATTAAAAATGCACATTACAATGAGAAAATAACATGCTGTTAAAGCACATTTCTTTACATTGATTGTAAAGTCTGGATTCCAGGAATCCAAAAATCTTTAAACACCTTCCTCCCCACCACCTTCTTCTTGGGCTTAACTTCACTCCCATATTCTCTACCTCCTCCTCCACTGTGGTGCAGCGTGACAGGGAATGAGGGTTGTGGTCAATGCATCACATGTCTCTGATGCTCCTTCTGCATCAGAGGAAGGGCTCCTCACATTCTTCCCCTGCTCCAGCATGGAGTCCCTCCCACAGGAGAGTCCTCCACAACCTTCCCCAGCTTGAGTCCTACCTCTGGGCTGCAGTTCTTCACAAACTGCTCCAATGTGGCTCTCTTCCATGGGGTGCAGTCCTCCAGGAGCAGACTGCTCCAGTGTGGGTCACATATTCGCACTCCTCTCTTCTCTGGCTGTTGCTGTGTTGCACAGGTTTTCTTTTCCCCCTTTTTAAATCTGTTATCCCAGAGGTGCTGCCACCATCACTGATGAGTTTGGCCTTGGCCAGCAGCGGGTCCATCCAGAAGCGGACTGGCATTGGCTCTGTCAGACATGGGGGAAGTTTCTAGCAGCTTCTCACAGAAACTACCCTGCAGCCCCCCATTACCAAAAGCTTTCCACTTAAACCAAATATATTCTGCACGCCAGCTCTCTGTATCACATATGTAAGAGCTATCATTAAAGTCCATATTCATCACACAAACTTCATAACTTCACTATCAAGAAAAAGAATTCTTGGCACCAAAAGCAAAATACCATAATCACAATAGCAAAGTCAACAATTTGCACACAATCCACTCCTTGTCCCTTCAACACAATGGCAACAACTGAAATTCCCTGTGATCATTCCACTCTTTGCTCTCAAATATCATTCTGTCAATATCTTGCCCATTACCTCTCCTTATTCCCTTTACAATCTGTTGATCAGTGTGACTATAAACAAGAAGCAGTAGTAATGTGATGCTTTTGTTCAGATAATTCTCTTATTTGTTCACTGGTTCACTTGTCTCTGCTTTGGAGACATCTATGACATTTTACCAGCCAAAACCATAGCATGAATGTGTGAATGATAAAACAAAACATAGGAATATCTTTTCCTTAAGGAACATCTCTGAAGTTTGAGCTCTTGACCCACAGTTTTCAAAGAGGTATAGGGATCAGTGGATAGAAAAATAGTCTAGAAACCAGCAGCTGTTATTTCTGGCTTTGGCTCTGCACAGCACTGTCTTGATGCAGGTCCCTGAACATGTCATTTCACATTTCTATTTTTATTTCCTCACTGAGACATTGTTTTTTCTATTTAAGTGGAAATCATTGCAGCAGGGATTTGCACTTTGTCCTATGTTGAGTGTGATGGATTTTCTAGAACCTGTTGTCTGGGCTAGCTTGCTTCTCCAGCTGTCAGCACGTGAAGTAGACATCTATCATCACCAATTAATTGTATCTTATAAAGTTCCTTATGCCTATTGAAGTTGACGGATACATTTGTCATTATCACGTTGTAAAGCTTCTCCCAAGCTTCTCTCTGCACAAAAGCTGCCCAAGCATGATTTTTTTTTCAGAAGGCTTTCCCAAAACAGTGTCTGGATTGGTACTGTTAGTGGAGTTTTTAATCATATTTTCAGTTTTTCAGTATGCTATCTCTTTAATACATGTGCAGTGTAAAAAGCTTTGCACTCAGGGAAGTCCCCCACTTTCCCTGAAAAAAAGAGATTCTTTTATTCCATTTAATTCAGTATGTGACCTTATACTAGCTTGTAAGTTTACTTCTGTATGGTGACAAAGCTGCTTGAGAACATCCAGATACATATATTATTCATCTGTTAATGTGAATAGGTTTTCTTAGTCTCTTGTGTTGCCAGATACTTGGTTTTTTAAATGTTATTTCTTTATTACTCATAAACTTCTCCAGAAGATCATAGTTATATGCTTAATGTAGTCTCCATGTAAATTAATCTTGTATAAGCTTCTTTAGAAAATTAGGTTGTGCTGAAGTACAAGGTTACTTTGAAGCAATTTCAGGAGGTTTATTGAAAGTTGCAAACAAAGGGTCTTGTGAGGAGGTTACCTAGTATTTAAGGGCCATTGACATTTAGGCATGTGGAATCTGGAAAATAACTGGTTTTATGACCAAGTGGTTTCTTCTTACAGTAACCTGCTCTTTATCCTGTGTTTACCACTTACAGCTGAAAATGTATGTTTCATTAAAAACACACATATTCAACTACAACCTAGAACCCCCTCAGCTATTTGAAACTCCATGTGGTGTGTGTTTCCTTCCTCAAAAGGATGCACTGTAAATTCTTTGCCACTATTGTGACAGGCTGTATCCAACTAATTTGTAACAAGTGTGTTTGGTTGCTTTTAGAGGCAGTTTTTAATTTGCTTATTCAGTTGCTAAAACCTAATCTTAGGCAGAACACTCATAAGGACATTTTTATTTATTTTTTTTTTCAGTTGGCATCCAATCTTCTTATTAAGTACAATATAAGATCTACAGGGCTCTGGGGGGTTGGGGAACTGTCAGCTACTTGTACTATTTAAAGATATAAACTAAGTAAAACTGAAGGTTACATGTGCTCTTTAAAATATACAGGAAATATTTATTGATCTTTTTCTGGTTTGTTATCATTATTATCACTGTTATTTTCTATTACAGTGTAGAAAAGGATTTGCAGCTATTCAGCTAATGGAATACTTCCCTCCTGATCAATTTGTTGAGAGTTATCATATGTGAAAAACCTGTTGCTTGGTTTCAGTTTGTTGGAAGAAGTTTATAGCATGATTAAACTGAGAAATTCCTTGTAGGCAAACTTTGATGGTGGGAACAAATCAGGCTGTCATATGCTATGGTGTGAAGAAACCCTGTATAATGATCCATAGAGGGTCCATGATTTGGTAGACCCTAAGTGAGCAAGTACTTTATCCTTTTTAGGATCAACTTGTCAAATTTTGGCACTGATGCTAAATCATTAGCCACACTCATGCATTTGCTTTTGGAGGCAGAATGCTTCACACCATGCAGCCTCTCTGTAGACTTTAGGCTGATTTTTATCACAATGCTTATATCTTGAAACAAGTAAGCAAATGGGGCACAATTTTATTAATATATTCACAATATTAAAGTGAGTGTAAACCTTATAAAGACAACCCAAGACTTTTTAAAATTCTTTTTTAATCTAGAGTTGGTGGAAAGTTCAAGTAAATCTGTAAAGATTGTGTTATTGTAAACAGGAAAAGGACATAGAGTAAGCATTACAGATATTTGGTGTTTTCTCTCTGCCATAATCTCTGCTTTATCCAGAGAAAGGATGATCATTTACTCTTTGTGAAGGCCCTCTCTTCCCTCTGAGAGTGACTAAAGAAAATGAGTATAGCTTGTACCTGTTGAGGAGTTGTATTATTGGCTGCTTGCCACTTATTGATGGCATGGAAATCCATTAACTTTGACCATTACTCCTAATGACATCCTATAAAGTGTTGCCAAATTGGGCAATATGGGATTGCCAAGGGAAGTATGAGGACACGGAAGAGACGCGTACCGGTTCCTTGCAATGTAATCTTTGGTCTCCCAAGTAGCAATGTCAAGTGGCTCTTTTTTCATAAAATCTGTGTCAGGAGCATTTCTGAGTCATTCCTCTTGTATTGATGCGAGGATATGAAATCACACATCATTAATAAGTTTTGGGAAATAGCTTGGAGCATTTTTCAGGAGGTGGCATGCAAGGTAGGTGTTGGGTGGGTAGGCTGATTTTCTAGTTCATTTTGTAGAACAGATTTTCTTTTGGAATTTTATTGCTGAGCTATTTAACATCCGTCAAGAATTACTTAATTTAAACATCTGTGTTTGGAACAGTCAAACTCCCAAATAAACATTTTAGGTTACCTAATATTAAAAAAGATTCTTATTCTTTCAGCCTTGGCTTCTCTAATTTCTCAGTCTGCTTACTGAGTAAGTTGAGTTCATTTTTAAATATGACATGGAGCAAAATAACTTGGGATAACTAGATTTTTTTCCTCCCCAGTCTTCACTGTAATATTTTTTAATTAAAGTGTTTTGATTTGGGAGGAAGGAGACATTTGAGTAGCTGAATAATTTCACATTTGTTTGTACAAGCATTTTGAAGCAGATATTATTTACCAACTTCCTCAAACATCTGACAATATCTGGTCACTACGGGATCATTCATATAGAAAGCTTTGCTTTTTTATTTGTGCATGTTTTCTTAATCAATCCCCTATTCTGGTCATATGAGCTTTAATCCTAAATTTGCCATGACTTTACCTTCCTGTGCCATTCCTTATTGCTTCTTTGACATAGTTTCTGCATTGGTTCACTATGTATATGAATAGAATTAGAGATGTCATGACTTTATGTAACACTTACAAAGTTGGCATCATTTGCTGTTAAGACACTTTGGTATTTAAGAGATTGTAAAATTAATGTTACATCTGTGCATACATTGGTATTTCTAATAAGGTTGCTATCACATGATCATTATAAATAGCTATTTGTTTTTGTATCTATAAAATGCACACATCTTCTCTGCATATACTAAACTGATTTAACTGCTTTCAGACTTTGATTGGCGAAGCTGAAAATATAGTGCAACAAATTTTGATTGCAGCACTAGTTTTCTCTCAGAAATTTTATGTTCATTACCTAGACATTCTCACCTCAGTTTCTGATCCTTTTGTTAACCAGTTGTTTGTTTAAAATTTATCCCTTAACATTCTAGCCTCACTTTTTTTCCTGTTTGGGGGAGGCCTGGGGATGGTTGATTTTAGCCTTTAGATTTCTGATGGCTGGGACACATATGTTCTCTGTCCCTATGCAACTGGCATGTTTCACTCATTAACTGTTTGTTTCAGCTGCACTGTCTGTTTTCCGTGGGAACTGTGAAGATTTGAGATGCTAATGTACTTTCAAAGACAGAAAACAATCTCAGTTACTCCCTTAAGACTGCTAGGCTGGTAGGAAGGCCTTTAATAACCTCAGCTTATGTTTTGTTATATGTTGTTTTTTCAGGTTCAATGGATCCAAAAGACTTTCTGAGAGAAGCACAAATAATGAAGAACTTGAGACATCCAAAGCTTATACAGCTTTATGCTGTCTGCACTTTGGAGGACCCAATTTATATTATTACTGAACTGATGAGATATGGAAGTCTTCTAGAATACCTTCAAAGTAAGCAAATGACTCTAAACTCATTTTAAGAGTGCTGCAGTTTAGTAAATACACTAACATAAAAGACAGAAATACAGCACCCTGGTTAATATAAAAGCTGCATTATTTTTCATGTGTGGGGGTGAGAAAAGCAGAAAGAAAGGTTTATGAATTTTTGACATGCCAAAATATTTGAGAAGTAGGAAAGAAACACATTCACAGTCTGAGTCTTGCCTTATAATGGCCCATATTTTTTCACACAGTTCTATGAGTAGATGGGAACATACACAAAGGTATAAAAATATAAGTATCCAGAAGGATAGGTCGTCATATTTGACATGAAATAGAGGCACTTCCACAAAATTGTACTTAACAGCTTTGAAAACTATTACTAGTCAGGGATAGCTTTTCCCTACAAATTTGTCCCTTGCCTATCTCATCAGGGCTTTTATCTCAGCAGCACTTCAAAGTGCTCTTTTGAAGGCAAATAATAATTAAAAATAAAATTGTACAGCCTGGAACAGACTAGCATAATGATTGCACTCTTTAAGTTCACTCCTGTTCTTGGGAAATCCTTGATTCTAGTGTTGTTACCCATTTTCAGTTTAGCAGATGTCTGTGAGATGCTAAATGTCTTCAAAGTTGTAAGGATCTCTTGAAGACAAAATGTTTGCTGTGATTGTCATGCTGAATTTCTTCTCTGTTTCCAGCCCATAAAGCAAAGCCCTGTGTAGTACCACAGACAGCATTTACCACGACAAATCTTCCCCTGTCTTCTCTGTGGAACCATTTTTAAATAGGGGTCTGTCCACACACAATTACAGCTAAAGAAATATCTGACACAGGCACAGCCATACCAGAAACTGCCCAGAGTGGGTTTGCCATGACTTTGGGCCAGATCATCTGCAGTTTTGTAGGCATTTACTGGCCAGAGGTAGCAAGGCACAAATTTCCTGTAAATTCTCATCTTTGGTGCCTTTGTGTGCAGATTGCAGCTTATCTGATTGAAAGAGCCTGGCACATCAGGAAATGATTGCTGTGCATGGAAACATTTATTGCACTGGAGAAATAGCTTTGAGAAAGCCAGGATGAGTCATAGCTATTGCAGAGGTGAAAACTGGCCTGTTAGTGTGCACAGATTAAACATGTTCAGGGCACATCAGTGCTGCAGCCTGTGTGTGGATCTGTTGCCAGCATATGCACAGCACCCTGCTCCTTGCCTAAGTGTTCACTCCTGTAGCTCTTCATCAGAGACTGTGGAAACTCAGTTGGTTTCCAGACAGCCATCAAGATATCCATAATAATGTCCAGTTGGAACCCAGCCTAGGGGTATCCCTCCTTGTCTGATGGCCAATGCACAGGGAGGTGCACAGAACTAAGAGGTGGAGGCAGAGATCCAAGGGTTTTGATAGGTATTGTGGCCAGAGAAAAGTCTTTGCTGTCAATGAGAGTAATAAGGAAAGAGATTTGAAGCTTGTCTAGAGCTCTGTGACTGGAAGTGATCTGTATCAGCTGGAGCGCACAGCTACTGATAAGTTTTCTTGAGACTCAGCCACTGCAGGGAACATGAAAATATTTCCAGGCTTCTGTCTCTGTGTGCACTATGAGTAAGTATGGCAAACTAGAGCAGAAGAAAATCCAGAGATATTCTTTGTTCCTATTCCCCTCCAAGAAATGCATGGTATGCTTTTCCAGCTTTAAAAGTCCCTAATATTTTATTCACAGTTACTATCACGTTTCCCCATAATGACAGCTACTTAATAATGATGGACATGGGAATTCCCTGTGCACACTGCAAATGTACTTTGGGAGAGTTCTTGATAAACACTGCTATGCAGAGTTATTGACCTGCCACCAGTACAAGGAAAATGAACCTGAAAACTTTTCTTTGTTATTGGAAGTGAATGAAATTGTCATAAATGCATGAGTGCTTTTATCAATTCTGATTGACCTGGGCCTTGTTCTGGCAGGAATGCAGTCTTGAAGTTTGGTGAATTATTATGGAGGCAGTGCCCTCACTGGAGAAAGTGCCACTTACTTATTTTTTACTTTTTTATTGTCAGTTATCTGTCAATGAAAATATTTTCCTGTCTTTTCTGTATGAGATATTGTGGTTGATTGCTTCGAACAGGGTACAGACCCCAAGACTTCTTTAATATTTCCTCAAATAAATTTTTTATATGAGGTTGGGGCTTTTGTCAAAAAATATTAGTAAAAAAGGACATGGAGGTGCTATGTTTTCTTTAATCTATGGGAAGTAATATAAATATATATATATACATACAAACATATATATATATATATATATATATATATATACATACACACACACACTTCTAACAGCCTTCCAGTACCTAAAGGGAGCCTACAAGAGAGGTGGAGAGGGAATTTTTACAAGGCCAGGTAGTGATAGGATAAGGGGGAATGACTTTAAACTGAAAGATGGTAGGTTTACATTAGGTAATTCTTAGAAATTCTTCACTGTGGGGGTGGTGAGGCACTGGGACAGCTTGTCCAGAGAAGCTGTGCTTGAACTTGTGTGCTTTGTCTGGCCCAGCCTGGAGTTTTGGAGGTGTACTCAGAAATCTTTATGAGACAGACATACATGATTTACACTTCAGATCCCAAAGAGACCCGTGATTTCATCCTCTGCATTTGTGCACAGGTTGTAGCTCCTGGTCAGCTGAGGCTCCTCCTTAAAGCTTTCCCTTCTTTAGCTCCAGAACAGCTGCAGTGCAGAACTATCTTACAGAGAGAGATTATCCAAGATATACTGCAGCAGCCAGGACAGCAGTGGCCTCTTCCCCTACCTCAGCCCACAGGCTAAGGGCAGTAGGTCAGCCCAGTCTGGTATTCCAAACAGGTCTCAGTGAAAGAAATGTTTTTTCAGCTGCCCCTCCACTGTTAGAGGTGGATCTCATCCTTGTCCTTTAGCATGGTGCCCCTGAGAGTCCTGCAGGGAATAAGACAGGGAGGGTTTAGCAGCTCTAACTCCTATTCTGCACTGAAAGCAGCTCATTAAACACGAGGTTGATGAGCCAGCCCTTCTTCCTGCGGCATTGCCTTATTTTGTCTCTTGGAGCAAGCTTAAGTCAGGCTGTCCTGGAGCATTGGCAGACTGGTGACAAACTTGTGCTCAGGTTTGTCAGCATCCTTGTCTGCTCTCACCAGCAGGCACTTCACAACATGCACAGATGAAGTCATGTGAAAGGGAATATTTGAAGCTGACTCACCTAGGCTAACTTCCAAAACCCAGGTACGAATGCAAGGTGCTTGTACACACTTAGTTATTTTCCAATTAAATACAACATGAGTGTCATTTGTGGACTTATATCTTTGTCTGGCAAGATGAATAATAAATGTTGATGCTTGTCAGTTATCAGAACTGAAAATCTTCAGAGTGTTGTATTATTCTGGGGACTGGCTGGATTTTCACAAAGCCCGATTTTTGTCCCTCTCTCTTTTAAAAGTTCAAGCACCTCTGAAACATATCTGTAGGAGAGGAAAAGACATTCTGAGTCAACAATAGAAGTAAATAATCTCAGTGCTGAATTATCATGACAATGAGTTTAGCCTCAAAAAGAAAGTAGGGCAAGACACATACAGGACAAGTTTAATAATTTAATTTTTTTTTGGTTTTGCCTAATTGTGTCAGAACATTCAGATGAGCAGGAAATTCAAGGCCTGGAGATTGCAGAATTGATTAGTAAACAGTGGCATCTCACACTCTTCGTAAGGTGGGATTGCAAGGTTACATCAGATAAAGTGCCAGAACTGGAGGAGGCTATGCAAAACAATGCTAAGACACACTATCACTGCAAATCAATTAAAAATAAACAACAGAAAGCTGCCAGCTACAACAGTTTTGTTTCTCTAACACAGAGGCAGTAAGTAAAAGTCACCCACCTGATGAGAAAGAAGAACTGCCAATAAGCCTAGCAGCAATGATTCAGCTTTTTGATATTAAGGTTCTGAAACAAAAAGTTGAAACTGTTTTGAGTGTTAGAGGCTACAGGGGTAAGAACTCAGGCTTCAGGGCTGCAGCATTTGGGATCGGGTTACAGTGGTCCTTGAACATAAAAGTGATTTGGTTTATCATCCATTACCTCACAGTTTAAATCCCACAAAGGCCCTGAATTTGTACTCTAATATGTTATACTGAATTTTTTTTTGGTTGCCTGTCTTACAATTTTTGGCTGCAGTTTTTCACGACCTAAGACTCTTTCCTTCATTTGTGGAGGCAAGTTGCTCAGCTCAAAGTTCTTCTACTGCATTGTTTGAACAATGATCTATGACTGCCAAATCTCAGTTTCTGGGATTTCCTTATCTTAGTGTGGTGGGAATGACATGCACATTGCTTTAAAAAGTTCTACTGGAGAAGCAGGCAGTTTCAAAGCATCTCGAGTCCTACTGTTGAGTAGCAACCACAGAGATAACAGCATGAAGCAGTCAAGTGGACTGGAAAGTGAAAATGAGAGTTACACTTGATAGCAGATGGTAGTTTTTCCTAATAAGAATCATCAGAGAACAGGGAACAAGGATAATTCTGTGTTTTTCCATCTTTAGTCAGCTCTGGCTACAGCCACTGAGTACTGACATTAGCTCTTGCTCACAGTTTGGAACAGTTTTATGAACCTGTCAGAAAGGTACATACTATGTTACTATCAGTAGATAAAAGATTTTCTCTTTGGACTGTGTCAGCAGCTGCTTCCTGGCCTAGATAAACTCCTGCATTTAGTATCTACTATTTTAGAGAAGATGGGACAGGCATTGTTACTCAGTTATTGTGGAAGAAGTAATGTCATTCACTAATCCCTGTCATTTGGCTGGACTGTTACTTTATTGTATTACATGGTTTGGTTTGTTCGTGTTGGCTGTTTGAACCAGTCAGGTTTTCAGTTATTTATGTCTGAAATCTACACATTGTTCTTGTTCTTATGTTGTTCTTGTCATCTCCTTTTTAAACAGAGGATGGAGGCTCTCAAATCGCCCTGACACATCAAGTAGACATGGCTGCTCAGGTGGCTTCTGGGATGGCATACCTTGAATCTCAGAACTATATCCATCGGGATCTGGCAGCCAGGAATGTTCTTGTTGGTGAACACAATGTTTACAAAGTGGCAGACTTTGGACTTGCAAGAGTTTTCAAGGTAGGTTGTGAGAGGGTTAATTGTCTCTGCTTTTAACTCTGGAGAACAAGGTTGAAGAGGCCAACTAAAGAATGAATTGTAGCCCTGAATTGCTGGATTAAGACAAAGGCAAACCCAGGGAGAAAAGGACCTATAACATGTTCATTTGTATCTTCTATCTGCATTATCCCACATGAGGTTAGAATTTGTCCTGTGCCTTTGTGTCAGTCTGAAGAATCCTGGTGTCTGCTTCCCACCCAGACACCCAGGAAGGAGCCTGGCAAGCAATACCCTTTGTTGGACAAGCTTTATCCACAGCATCTGAAACATGGAGAGGAATGATGGAAAGATTATACACCTGGGCCTGTAAGGGAAGGCATATAAAAATGTCTTGTCAGCTATTCTCTCCTTGTTCACTTCCCCACTGCCTCCATGATGGTTGCGAGCACAGGTAGTAATCATAAAATGACCTTATTCCTCTCCACAGCTAACAGCAAAGTTCATAAAGTGAGCTCTCAGAGATTTAAATCTGATGCAGTCACAAATTCTTCACCACTGCACTGTTTTTTTCTCTTTTCTCTAGTCCTTGAAGGCAGAGAATGCCAAGTATCATTGACCAAGATCTCCCTGTGAAAGAGTCGTGGTTTAGAAGTGAGATTTCCTACCTCTGAAGATGATTTTATCAGTGTTGGAAAGATTTAATTTGCCATATTTTATGGATTTCAATATGAAATCCATAATTTGTGCGTCTGTGTTTGTTTGGCTTTTATTATTTATTTATGTTCTTGCACTGAGAAGGAAAAACGGAGAAAAAAGTTCTCTGCTTCTCATTTGGTTTTTTCATTCAAGCAGCAGAAATTGAAGTTCATAACAGAACTAGATTTATTACATACTGAAGTATAGAATAATGGCTTAAAAAAGGCATCAAGGGACTTTGAAAATTCTTTTCAGTTTAGCTTGATTCTTCTATGTATGCATTAGTTCATATTGCAAATTTTTAATATGAAAAATATACATTTTTAAATGAACAATGCTCATAATGGATATTTCTCTTTTGTCCTCACTAGAGAGGGTAATAATTTACAGCTGTTGACATTTCTTGTTAAAACTGAACTTGACTAAAATACTCAGTCATAGAGTCATTTAGGCAGACTTTCTTAGGAATATTTTGTCTCCTAAGCGAAAACACTAACATAGTCACATACGGAGGATTAAGTGTGAGAAATAAAATCTGTATTTTCACATGTGTTATTTATATAATGAAATAATTTCTTGTTTCTAAAGATGAGTGTATCAGTATCAGTATAGAGATACAAATCAGTAACAACCAGTATTTTCAAAACTATAGAGCATTGCAGCTGGGAAACATACATTCTGTATTTAAACAATCAAAAAAGCAAAATCTGGTACACGTATGCCTGGATTTACATGTGAAAAACTTCACCAAGGCTTGGGTGTGACTTGTGTACACTAAATTACATGTAGGAATTAAAGAGGGAATAAATGTTCACAAAATTTAGATGTCTGTGCTATAAACCTTTAAGGACATGATTCTACAGATTTGCAAGTCAACAGTTTTTCTATGTGTCTTTCACCTACACTTTACATTAATTAATTTGACTCACTGAGAGCTAACATGTTAATTTGAATCAGCCAGAGTTTATTCTTTTGTCCCCAAAAAACTGCTTAAGTTACTGTTATCAAAGTCAATGGCCCTTCAGGACCACAATAAATCACAGAAGAAAGGTTCTGAAATTCATTAGCTCTTGCTCCTGCCTTCTCTGTTTACTGAAGACCAGACGTGGCGACATTTGGTCTCTAGTGTCAGCAGGATGCTTACACTGCCACTCCTGACAGACTTCTGAAATCTTGCATGCCCAGTCCAGAATTCACAGTAAAAAGTCATAATTAATCAGGAGACACTCCAATGCTGTGTGCTTGCTTGAAATGATAAATGTGTTAGAAAAGCCTCTGATGAAGCCTCGGCATTTCTCAACTGCGAAGCCGAATCCAATGATAGACTTCAGATAATGGGTACTTTAATGCCATGAAAGACACAAGTTTGGATAAAAGATGATAAGATAAAGCACGTTGTGAGCTTAGTCAGATGCTTAAGTGCTTTGCTGAAGCAGATCTGAAATCAGGCTTGCTTTGTTTTACCCATGACAGGTAGAAAATGAAAACGTATATGAAGCTAGGACTGAAACAAAACTCCCAGTGAAATGGACAGCCCCGGAGGCAATCCGCTACAACAGATTCAGCATTAAATCAGATGTCTGGTCATTTGGGATACTTCTGTTTGAAATAATCACCTATGGGAAGACGCCTTATGCTGGTAAGTACTTTTACCTAAAGAATGATGTCTAATTTTTTCTTCCTTTCAGAATTACACAAAAAAAAGGAAGGTTGAATGCCTGTACTGCAGGCATGTTAAAAGGTTAAAACTTTAAAGAGAAAAAGAAGGCTGTACAGATGAGGTGCATTTAGTGGGTCAGATCTTCTGGCTTCCTCAGGCTCCCTGGAAGCTTTGCAAAGGCTGTGATTAGCACACATTCAAGCTTTCTCTTGCTGGAGTCAACCTGCACTGCACAGGCACCTAAGCCAGCTGGCTATTTTCTTCCAGCATCAGATCAAAGATGCCAGTTCATGGAATACAAAAAAAAAAAGGGAAGAAAGAAAGGAAAGGGTTTTTATTGCCCAACCTGTCCTTTTTTAATTTTTTTTTTTTTTTTTTTTTTTTTTAGTATATCCCATGGAAGAATAGATTGTATGAAGTGCTGCACAAGCACTTCAGGAAGAAGGTGTCTGAAAATTAAATCAGGGTGTTTTTATCCCCTTCCCTCATATTTGACTATTGCAGTGAAAAGTCTTCATAAAGGAAAGGATTTTAAATAATTAAAAAATGAAATGTCACCAGCCTCAAAGTAGATATAGTAGTCTGAGAGCAGCTACTATTTCTAGTACTGTGAGAAATGCTCAAAGAACTGTGGCTCCAATAACACAAGGTATCAGTGAGATGATTGACTGTGACTCATTTTGTGCTGGTGAGTAGAACTCAAGGGAAGGACTAAAGCAAAAAAAAGTTGTGTTGCATCTATACAGGCCTGAGGGGTGGTGTGTTCACCATAAACTACATTTCACAGGGTCCCAAACTGATATTTTCTGTAAAAGGAAAAATTGATTTTGCTTCTTGATTCCCATCCTCATCCCCTGCAAAACTGTTCTGAAGAAAAAAAAGGAAAGCAAAATATCCTGAAGTCGTATATAAACTATAGGTGTGTGCATGTGGACACACACACACATAAATAAATCATTTTAGTACAAAAAAATATGTAACACTGTGGCTCTGGATATTGTCTGAAAATCTATTCTGTATTACCCCTTTGCAAAGTTTATCTGTATCTTGAAAGTAGAAGATGTCCTTTTGCCGTGGCTATTTGCTTACTTGGTATTACTTCCAGGAGTTTGTTCTCAGTAATCAGCTAGGAGAAGAGGTTATGTTGATTTGTGGTGCCAGTGGGTAATGTGCAGAGGAAACACCATTCAGAGATCTAAGGAAAAGAAGTTAACACAACTCAAAATTTAATTTAAAGAGTGAAAAATTGGAAGGGAACAGGACAATAGTATACTCTGCAAGAGTAAATAAAGGTGTAGCAAAGATAGGGGAATGGTTGCTTCTCCATGACTGGTGGTGATGTAGCAGGCAGGATGCCATTGCCCAGATGTCCTTGAGGAAAGTTAGGGCTGACTTTAGGGAAAAGCTTCTGAATTTGAGGAAAATTCAGCAGCAGGACAGGTTTTCTTGGGAGATTTTGTAGTCACTGAGACTAGAAGGATTTAGGAACTATTTTAGCTAAATAGATGACAGAAAAATTTTGACAAAACCAAATAGTGGAGGAAAATCCTCACACCCAGACAACCTATTTGTGATGCTTTGCAAGTGGTGCAGTCAGGATGAGGTGGTCGGGAAATGTTGAAGGTGGTTTTTAATTGCTGATAAACAGTAAGAGATGAGTCCCTGTCCCTGGAATTTTTCAAGGTCAGGATGGAAGGGCCTTTGAGCAACCTGGTCTAGTGGAAGGTTTCCCTGCCCGTGGCAGGGGTTTTGAAACTTGGTGATCATTAAGGTCCCTTCCAACCCAAACCACTCTACAGTGATTCTATGATGAAGAGAGAGAGGAACTCATGGCATCCCTAAGTAGGCCCTGAGTAGCCTGATGAACTCATTTCGGGTTGCAGGTATGCCAGGACACCTGGTGATCCAGCTGCTGGACAACGGGTACAGACTTCCTCAGCCGGAGACGTGCCCAGTGCAGCTCTACGAGACGATGCTGCGGTGCTGGAGCGCGGAGGCCGGTGGGCGGCCCACCTTCGATGCCCTCAGCAAGCAGCTGGAGAGCTACTTTGACATCGAATCCTGCTCCAATGCCTAGGCCCAGGCCATGGGGAATAAACCCTCAGGAAACTCCTGAAGGACATGTCCTAGCCAACATGGCTAATAGGAGGCTGCGGAATCAGCCTAACCCCAGATGTGTAGGTTATTTGGGGGTGCTGAGAAATCCTGGTACATTTAATCCCTTCTCTGATCTTAAAAGACTCTTAAAAGTTTTGCTGCTGGCAAGTATTTTGCAAAACAAAGCAACAGGAAGCCAGAGAAGTGGGTGTTTCTAAAAAATAAAGTGTCTTCTATTTATTTTAAAATGACAGATTGGAAGAATAAACAAATTAAACAAGTCTAGCTAAGCAACTATTGCAGCTTTTTGTCATTTCTTTATTGGAATAATTACTTGCTGTTACTTAGATTTTTCATTCCTATCAGTTTGTTCTCATGAAGGAATGTGATGGCTCTACACAGCAGGATCTGTGCTCCCTGAGTCCTCTCATTGTAAAAAATAATAAAAGTAATCCCGTGACTGTGATGACTCTGATTTGGCAGAGTCCAAATTAATTGCCTTGCTTAGACTTGAAGTACATGTGCTTTTGCTATATCTGAAAATAAACAGATATTCATGGGAGAAAAGGAATTATTTTGCTTTGTGGATGCACAAGCTGATCTTTTTATACTTTGTCTACTGTATTTCTTTTACAAGAATAAACAAAATTATTATTAGATTTCTGAAGCTGTTTGTTCTTAAGATCATCAAATAGTGCTACAGAACCTATGAGTTATTGTCCATTGAACTGTAAGGATTTATTTTATAGCTCTTAATTGCAGAGTGATTGGAGGAAAAGATATTTTAACATGAACCCAAGGCTGTCTCAGTGTTTTAGAGTGATAGCCTTTTCAATCCTGCTCCTCCAAATCATGAACCCACTCCAACGGGGCAGGTCTACGTATTTGACAGAGTAACTAGCAATCTCTTCTTCTACCTTCTCCAGATTCAGCTCTAATACAGGAGACTTAAGTAATAGATAATCCATTTTATTGTGTTCCATGGAGAAATGGAGCCCAGGTGCTTCTTCTAGCAGTCTTTATAGCTAGAGATGTTAAATTTTTTTGTCCTTTCCCTAACTACAATATTGGTTCTGTTAAAATCTGGTATCACTGTGACAGTTTTATATTCTTATTTGTGAGGCTTACAGAACCAAGTTTTAATTATATACTTATGATTCATCAGTTAATTATTTAACAGCATAATTCAGGAATTAAGAGCTGTATTGTGTTAACATAGTGTGAGGTCAGTATAAGTGTGCTGCCATTTTCCTCTAATATCAGAAATGTTCATGACTTTAAGGTCTGCGTGGCTTTTAATACATATTTTTCATATTGTTTTCTTTGCTTTATATTTCAAATCTATTCATCTCGTTTGCTTGTCTTGCTTCTAATTTTTAATTTCCTTTCCCCCTCTACATTTGGAAGGCAGAACACCGCTTGTTTCTTTCATACACACCTCTTATGTACTCATTATTCAAAAGCCCTTTCCTTATTTATTGTTTTTCTCCTCTTTCTATCTCACTACAGCATCTTTCCAGCACTGTGTCTATGTTCAACTTAATTTTCTGTGCAGTGTTTCTCTCTACTAACCCTCTTTATACTAATTAAATTTGTAAAGCATAATACGGCCATAATTAATTAGCTGTCATAGCATCCCTGTGATTTTGGAAAGTAATCATCCACTCTGAAAGAAGAAGAGGTTAAATAGCTTTGCCAAACCCATCTGATAAGAATTGGCATGGAAGGACCTGGGGGATTCCCAGGCAAAGTTTCCTGCTGTCCTCCATCCATGCTTGTTTTGAGACTTGTGCTAGCTACTGGCTCATGGCCTCAACAAGATGTTATTTATGATTATCAAACCTCCATCAACCCGTGCGTCTCTCATCTAGCTAGGAGCTGTGTTTAACACTGTTGCAGTATGAGGTTAACAAACCCCACAGAGTGGGTTTTATGTAATAAGAATACTAATGCTGTTATTTGGAAAGATCTCTGAGTCAAACTTGTGATCTTCATGTTCAAGTAATACTTCTAACATGATTTTTCAGACTTATAACATTGAAAATGTTGGAAATAAAAGTTGAGTTTTCCCAATTAAAAAAAACAACCCCAAAACTGCTGATAAAAGATATAATCTTAAAAAGCACAGATGTGTGTATTTCACAGGAGATAAATTGCCAGGAAAAAAAAATTGACAGCAGGGAAATAGGAAAGTTTTCAGAATTTCAAATTACACCAACTGGTCCAAGCTGCTCTCTGCTGACCTCTGCCCTTGGGTGGAAGTCAACAGGATATTGCAGAACCCCACTGAATTGACACCAGTAATTCTGAAGAAATCCCACCTGAACAATGAATATATTCCTAAACCAACATTTATGCCGTAGAAAGTCTATTTGTCCAGCTAAATTGACTTCTTTGTCCCCTTAATTTCTTCTATACTCAAAGGAGAGAGAAAAAGGGTCCTTGAAACGATGAATCAGTGCCCCAAAACTGCATTTCTCCTCTGAGCTGTGTGAGGGGCAGGCACCTGCATGTGATGGCCTGCAGGTGATGCAGCCTGGCACTCGGGACTGCTGCTGGCAGGGTTCTTTCCCTGCCGTTGCATCCTGCCACTCCACCTCTGCTTCCTCTTTGCGTGCTTGCACAGCCACAGCTGGTTAATGGAGTTTGGGTCTGCCAGCTGCTTCTCCCATGTGTTGGCCCGGGGTGGGAGACGTGCAGTGCTGTCTGAAAGCAGCAGGGAGGTTCACTTTGGTGTGTCTCACTATAGGCACTACATCAAGTAAGTTAATTTTGAGTTAATCTTTGAGGCAGCCTCTGCATGTCTGGCCTCCCCAAAATGTACTGTAGGTGAAAAGGTGCAGTGAATCTTTGTCTTCCAAGCATGAGCTGCGTTTCCACTTCACTGATGTGTGTCCTGAGACCAGTGCACTTTCTTTACATACCAAACTTGAAAGCAAGGAAAAGCAGGAAAGTAGGTTCATCTTTCTCTTTCTCTGGGTTGCACTAAGTCTGGTGACTGGTAGAGTCCCTTTGCCGCTATGAACAATCCAGTGGAACAATCCAAGCTTGGAAACCACAGATGCTGATCTCAGATCCATTGGTTCCTCTTTCTGGCTTAAATCCATGTGCTTGCACTCACGCCCTCATTTTGCCTGTCTGGAAACTGCTGCTGTACAAGGGAAATGCTGCCACTCTAATATTAGGTCTAATTTTGGATTTTTGTTTTTCCTTGGGCTAGCAGGGGAACAAAGGAGACAAAAATCACTAAGTGCAACAGAATCAGTAAAGCTCTGGAAATAAAAAGTAATAGGGAAAATTAATCATTTGTTTTCAGCTCTTTCTTTCCATATTTTTGCAGTCAAATGGATCCATTATTAAGAAAGACTGGAGGAAGAAGGCAGCAAAGAGTGATAAACCTTCACAGAGTTCACTTTGCTTACAGGCAATGCTAGAAGAAAACTGTACCTTTTCAAGCCCATTTCCATTTTATAATAATTTTATTTATATGACAGATAACAATTACCGTCAGAAGTCTTTGCTATGACTTGTTTTAAATTAAACCTCAAGGTTATCATTTCCAGTTACAGCACACAGCAAGATAGGTTTAACAGATCTCATTCTATTCTTGAGGCATTTTATGTTCAAGGCTCTGCTAGAACTCTCTATTGCACTTGTTTTTACCTGCTGGATCATGGAGGGAAAATAATGGATTCAGTTATGAGAAACAGTAATAGATTTTTTTGAACTGACATAAATTTCTGTGTTTAGATAGAATAAAAGGACCAGGAAGAGATAAGTTGAATTTTTTACAATAGACTGGTCCTTGTGAAATTCACTTCACATAAATTGCGCTGAGATGTCTTTTATGTGATGTTTTATTTATGTAATTCAGTTATTCTTTGACAACTAAATCATTTTATGTGGTGTTACAAATGATAACTTAAAGATGTCCAACCATAAAGAAAGAACCTCTATTTTTTTTAAACTCTCCATTCCTCAGAAAGTTAGGGAACAATGCAGTTGAGCAGTAAGTGTTAGAGAGTCCCTGGTGTTTTTTTTTTTTTACTTCTATTGGAGAACTTTGCTCACATAATCTGCATTCAAGAACATATGCAGGGATATTAAATGTGATAGGGTAACAGGGAATCTTCTGCCTCTTGTATTGCTTTCTTTTTCCAGCCATTGTATCCCATGCTTGCTCTCTGAATTACTTGACTAGGAGCAGAAATTTTGTGTATGTTTGTAACTTACAGCAAACAAGGAACTGAACCAACCAAGTGCATAATTTTGTGGTGGTTCAGACTCAACAAATTATCAGCACATAGAAATGAAGCACATGACTTATTCAAGTGATTGCTCCTTATGCTCTCTCTCCTACATGCTTCTGTTTCCCACCTTTAAAAATTGCAGTAGCAACATGTCCACTCAGTGCCCCCCAGCCATTGTGACTGGTCAGCTACTTGTAGTGTATGGATCTTGGAGCAGATAAAAATGCTACATGTAGGAGCTGTGCCACTGTGCTCGAAGAGATACAAGTGTGTGTTAGATTTTTATGGAAAGCTGTGTGGGTTCCATTCTGTTCCAACAACATCTGGGCCAGTGTATGCCTCAGCCACTGCTGCAAAACTTTGCTCAGAAGAACTCTGTCTCTGCTTGAACAAAATACTGAACTAGGGTCTATGAAAAAAGACTTAATTCTATCCACGCTTACTATTAGCAGGCCCATGTAATTTATTTTTTCAGTCTCAGGCTTTTCAGGAAAGAATAATGCAAAAGAAAAAAAATCAATGGCATGTATGAGCAAGCTGCGGAAATCACTGAAAAGTACTTTGGCATTTTAATCTTCATGGCTCTATTGGGCTGAAGAATTCAGTCTGGCCTAAGTTTGGTATAGAGAATATTAAAATGTATGTTTGAAGCATTCAGTAGCCTAGAAATGAATCTTAGCCAATTTCTGGATCTCAATATCACTAAAATTGAAAACCGTGATAGAAATTGTACCTTGGTTCCTACCACTATTTTAAACAAAATAAATTCCCCAAAATTAAGCAGATATGGAGAAGACAGACATACAGCATCTTGATTTCTTTCCCCTTCCCCTATTTATTTACCAATATCATTACAGGAAGATTAGAATTGCCACTGAGTGAACAGACTCTTTAGTTAGAGATAAAGAAGTTTCTTCTGTTCTTTTTCTAAAGTAAAGAAAAAAAAAAAGTTGAGCCGTAAAGAGTATTCCTAAAACTACATTAAAAAATAGAGAAAGAGACATGGGAAGAATTTTTCATACTTTTACAAGTGTTCATGTCTTTAGAAAATACAATGGTGAACATATCAGAGCAAAGAAATTGAGCATTTCAGAAAGCTGCTACTGAATTTGTAACAAATGTTCGGAATAAGCTGATTATGCTATTCACTCTATTAAAGGTAAGCATATTGTATTGCATTCTTGTTCTTTAATTACTTTGATATGACTGAGCATACTGATTGGAACTGTGTTTTAATATACTGGAGAAGTCAAATACATATATGCAGCAACATCAAACCCATTTCCTGTTTCTCTCTCTAGCTGGACAGTTATACCTCTCTGCTTTAAGAGAATATCTAAACATTCTAAAGTTTCTGTTGTTGGTCATGATGATTTTCATGGTTTTCAACATTGTTTTTTCCCTCTTACTATTTTTTTCTGTTCTTGATATTTAAAAAAAAAAAACATTTACTTGGATGCTTTTATGCTATGATCTATTTATTTACATTTGCAAAGAGCAAAACCCACTCATATTCCAAAGTGCTCTATTACTCTGCCAAATGTTTAAAGTGACCAAAAATAGAACACAAAGCATTTGGTGGGTTATTTTTTCTCTGAGGCAGCTTCTTACAAAAAATACCTCTCTTCTCTGTGTCATCACCATCATCTTAGTTCCACAGCCCTCTCAGAAGCCAGAATAATGAAAACTAAACTTCCATGTTCTTCTGGAACTCCTTAGCTCTGGATTAATTTGGACAAAAATCAAAAGTTGGAAAAATGTACATTTCATTGTTCCTTTTACTTCATCTTCCAAACATAAGCACCAGTCCTCCAAAGTCAGCAATGTCACCCGAAGCCACACTCTTACCACAACACTTTGATAGTTGTCTCCTCTTCCACCATCAGCATTGGCTGTCTCCTTAGCAAGCTGGCTCTCATCCATACAATCATCTCTGCCAGATATCAGATCAGTTATGGAAAGAGAGACATGCAGTAACCAGTCAGAAACCCAGAAGTCTTCCCTGATTTAAGTGTCCTTCTGCCAGGCACACATACATTGGATTATGATAATAACAGAGACTCCTATTGCAGCTGACAGACTGCCTTTGGAGCTGATGAGAAATGAGTCAGAACAAATGTTTGGGAACCCTCAACTATGAATGAATAACATTACTATAGTCAGATTAATAATGTACTGAAATTTAGAATAAATTTCACCACTGTCAATTACGTTTAAGAAAACTTCTGCCTTACAATCCTGTAAGGCAAACACTGGTGACAAATTTTAAGTATTTGTTTGCACACTGTGGATGTGTGTCGGAATATCCCAACTAGCTTCAGCTGTCTGCCTTCAGTCACTGCTGTCATCTGGCTATGGCATGTGAAAACAGCTGTTCCTGATTGGGATCATTCTGACTTTTGATGTGGATGAGACATCTGATTTCTGAAATAACATCGGTGCAACAACCAAGACAACATTCTGCAGGGAAAGTTTTTTTTTTTGGAAAGTGCTTATACCCTGCTCAGCTGCTTTCCCATGATCTTTGAGAGATTTAACAAGGCCTCAGGTTGCAGCAGAAGACCCAATCCTACAGCCACTGGCTTTCTGTATCAGCAGAAGTAGATAATGACCTAGGTAAGTTAGCATTGTTTCTCAACAGAATGTAAATAGGAGATGAACAAGGAAGCTGAAAGTTCAGAGCAATAAATGACTTGGGTTTTGAATCAGTTATGCATTTAAATCTTCAGGTCTGTATGGCTATTTCATTTTATCCTATACGCTTACAAACATCCAAAATTTGGGAGCTTTTTTTCCCCTCTCAGGAAAAGCTAGTCCTAACCAAAGGCATTACTATTGTCTAGAATTTATAGCTTATTTTAATTCAGCTTGGCAAGTGCAACTTTTTAGTGTCAAACTGACTGAATTAGATAAAAGTTGGAAGCACTCCCACGCCAAGCTCATTTCATATCCAGCTTGTAGTTGCAGCCCTGTATAGCCCAGTAATGCCACAGATTGCAGGGCTGGGTCATAGGGTCACTGGTAAGATGAAACAGCTTCAGGATGATCCAACAGCTCTTCCCATCCTGCCACTGCAGTGGTACACGTTTGTATCTCTGCATGTCTGTCTCCTGAAAACACTTACCCTCTCCATTTCAGGACCATGCAATGTAGCTGTGATTTCCTCTAATCAATTGTCATGCTAATAAAGGAAGGGTATTTGCTAATGCCTGCCTCATACAGTGATAAGGGGTTTCATAAACTTGTGGTTTCTGGAGGTCTGATGCACATCGCATCCTCTTAAAGGTCCCAAAACTCTAAAATAATTGTGTTTTTCCTAATCACCCTTGATATGAGAAATGTGACTCCAGCAATCAGTTATCATGTGAAATGATTCTTAAGGGCAAAGATAAAACATCCAGACTATTAGATAATAACCATATTTTATTTCTTTAATTCTTCATATAACTAAATTATGAGTTATAATGAGATTTATAAATTACAATTACAAATTATTTATTTAAGATGGATTTTGAAACATTCTGGGAAACATACTTACAATTATAAGTTGTTTATAATATTCATCCTTCTTTAGCCTGATCTGTGGAATAATTGTATTCTCAACAGTGAATTCTTAATGTACTTTAGAGCAATATAATTTAAACATAGTGCAAGTGTCAGATATTGTCATACATGAAGTCCCTAATTAAGTTTGGTCTTTGCATGTTAAGTGCCTTAATTAGTTAATTTTGAATTAAACAGTTCTTTAGATTAAATGATAAAGTTAACCCATCAGCCCAGGTACAAAAATCAAGCTTTATTAGTAGTGTTTTTACTTGTTCAAAGCAGTTTGTCTGTACCAGTCCCAGTTAAAATTCCCAGTTAAAAGTTTACTAGTTAAAAATCCCTTTTTCAAACTCCAAACTACTTGTACATAGTAAGAGTTGTTTTTCCTATGTTCATTGTGTATTTTTATAAGTGTTTTAAGAAGTATTGAATGTATTTTAATGGTTTTTTTAAAGTTTTGCTTTGCACTTTAGTCTTGGGACTAACTCCAAAACCCCAGTTCCTAACAGCCAATTGCTATTTTTAGCCCCATAGCCGTTATTCTGCAAGTAAGCTCCATAGCAACCTGAATCTTAATGAGGGCATGTTACCACCCTTACTTCAACTGCTGCTACCCCCCTAACGACGACAAGCCATTGGTAGACAGAGATGATCTGTCAAAAAGAAAGCACCAATCACTTGAAACCAAAGGGGTGTGCTATGGGCGGGCTGTGGGCGGGCTGTGGGCAGATCGGGGCGGAGCAAAGGCACTATAAAACAACGAGGCAGCCATCAGAGCAGGTGCAGATCACTGCAGATCAGCTGTGGTGAGTGCCAGTGCTGGGTACTTAAGCCTGACTCCTATCTAGGAGCCTTTAATAATTTCTCCTTTTGACTTTTAGACTAGCTAGAAGTCAGCCCAGCACTGCAAGTTTTCTTTCCACTAGAGGTTCAGTGCTGTTAAAGCCTGAAGATCTCTTAATCCCTGCGCTCCTGGGGCATACCTCCTGAGCCACTAAGATCCCAAATTTTTATATTTTTCTAATTTCTGTAATTTTTCAATTTTTCTATTTTTAATAAATTATTTTAATTTTTACTAAGAGTTGTCTCATTCCTCACAACTCTTTTGGGGGCTCGTCCGGGATCCTATTTTTTGCCCTAAAATCCAGGGATTTTGGTTAATTTTATTATTTTTGAATTTTTGCAATTTTTTTGGGTTTTTTTTTTTTTTTTCCCTTTGGATTTACTGGGCTGCCACAAGGATACTGCAGTGGAGAAAGGACACCTCCAGTGGAAAAGACTTGCGGTAAGGCTTGAACCCTTCTTAAAGGGGAATTCAGTTAGGGCTTACCCTTTTTAAGGGCTACTAGTTTTGGGGACCTCCGGGTGGAATTCCCTTTGTGAGAGTGAGTGTGGGGGTTGGCCGTCCCCAGTGTGTGTGAGTGAGACTGAAGGGATTCGTTCTAAGGGGCACCACGAGGGATCACCCTTTTAGAGACACAGAAGGGGATCGAGGGTGGTGGCCAGCCTTTCTTGGGGAGGTTTCTACAGTTTAGGGGTGCGCGCGGCCCCAGTTATATTTTATTAGTGTCTCAGTCTCCTTGGGTCTAGAACCAAGGAGAAACCTCATTTTAAACCCCTCCTGTTTTTTTTCCTTTTGGCGGGAACGGCCACCATTTTGAAATTTCAAATTTCGGCGGGAACGGCCGCCATTTTGTGTCCTTAATTTGAATTCTACCTTTTGTGTTAAGTGCATGTGTGAACTTGTTTTAGCTGGACTTTTGTGGTCAGTGCTATCTAGTACCTTTATACTTTCAGTTAGTTCAGATTGTTTGATTTATTGGATTATAATCGTGATTTGTTTTATCTGTTTTAATCATAAAATACCCTTTTGGTATTTTGGATTATTGTTTGTGTTATTCATTATAATCTTTCTTCTTTAATTATAGATATTTTAAATTTATCTCTCTTTTGCTAGTAAAGCTACCTGTTGCCTCTTAAGTTTTAAGTAATACATATATATATATATAGATACCTAAAACTCAATCATATTTTAAATAATTCAAATACACATTAATTATATTTAACTAAAATTAATTTCTTTTAGTCCACCATATTTGTTTTTCCCACGGTTCCACCATATTTGTTTTTCCCACAGATCCTCTTAAGTTTTAAGTAATATATATAGATAGCTAAATCTCAATCATATTTTAAATAATTCAAATACACATTGCTTATATTTAATTAAAATTAATATCTTTTAGTCCACCATATTTGTTTTTCCCACGGTTCCACCATATTTGTTTTTCCCACGGTTCCACCATATTTGTTTTTCCCACAGATTCACTATTATTGATTACCTTATACATCTACTATCCCTATTTACTCTTCTCAACATTAGTTGTACTGTATTTTATGGTTATAAATTTATTACTATTGTGCTTTTATATTGTGATAGTGCATTGATTTTAAGTTATTTTATAATATTGTCTTATTATACACTATTGTGGTTGCTTTATACAATATAAAACTTTGGTTAATTTAATTTAGTAAAAAAAAAAAAAAACAAACAAACCTTCTTCTGCACAAGTTATTTGCTTGCTTCCCTGTAACAGGATGGGACAAGCAAATAGCAAAAGAAAAGACCCAGTGAGGAAATACAAAATCTTCCCAGAGAGTCCATTAGGACAAATGCTCTCAAAGTGGGAAGAAAATCTTTTAACAAAAGAAAAAGATCAGTGCCAAATGATTAGATATTGTCTTTTTAAGTGGCCAAAACAAAAAATTCACAAAGATGGGCTTAAGTGGCCCAAATTTGGGTCTTCTGAAAAATGGCTTTGCGAAGCTCTGTATTCTTATGTACACTGCAGAGCTCCAAAGCATTCTGACGAATTGGATTATGCTAAAATTTGGTTAAATTATTGGCAAAAACAAAATGATGAACAAGAAAAAAAGGGAGAATTGGAAGAAGAAGCAAAACCTATTTCAATAGAAAAAAATTCAAACCAAATTTTCTCTCTTGCAGAAGAACCAAAACAAAAAGAAAAACAAAAGCCTAAATTAAATAAACCAAAGTGGGACCCCCTAGACTACATTCCTCCAGTAACTCCTCCAGAAAGGAGGGTCCAAATTGAAAGAGAAAGGGTCCTTCCTTCATCGAGTCATCCAACCGAAAGGGACTCAGAAAGTGAAAACGAAAGTGAAAAAGAAATTTCTGTTCCTTCCTGCTCCCATAAAAAAACAATTGAACAAAGGATTTCTTCTAGTCAGGATGGCCCAGCATCTTGTACTAGAAAGAAATCGTTTAAAACGCCCGACTGTCCCACCTGCCTTGGCACTTCCCATGAGTCCAAAATTTTACCTCTTAGGGAGGTACCCATGGGGAATGCACAAGGAGGAATTGGTTATGTTGTTGTACCTCTAGCTTCATCTGAGGTACGGGAATTTAAAAAGGAAATGAAGAATCTAATGGCTGATCCCATTGGGTTAGCTGACCAATTTGACCAATTCCTCGGCCCTAATATTTATAATTGGGGAGAAATGCAATCTATCTTACATTCTCTCTTTACCATCGAAGAACGAAAACTAATTAGAGCCGCAGCAGTCACAGTCTGGGACAGAGAAAATAATTCCAATCAGGGTCCAATTGGAGAACAAAAATTACCCCTGACAGACCCTGAATGGAACCCAAATTCAGAAGAGGGCAGGAGGAACATGAAAGACTACAGGAATTTAATTATAAAAGGAATTAGAGAAGCTGTTCCTCGGGTTAATAACATGAAAAAGGCATTTTGTGGGGAACAGGAAAAGGATGAGTCCCCAACAGCTTGGATGGCCCGGTTGAGGAATAACATCCAACTCTATTCTGTTATTGATTTAGATAGCGAAGGAGGCAAAACTATGCTGAAAGTACATTTTGTGCTTCACTCCTGGCCTGACATCAGGAGAAAATTAGAAAAATTGGAAAAATGGCCAGAGAGGGAGCTGGACGAATTACTGGAGGAAGCCCAAAAAGTCTTTGTTAGGAGGGATGAAGAGAGGATGAAAGCTAAAAGCCGAATAATGAACAACAGTACTAGTGCTCCAATCCACAACCCTCCTACACAGAGTAATTTCCAAGGAGGTATCCCACAAAAGCACTGTCCTCAGCAACAGCCACAAACTTGTACTTGCCATATACAACCGAACTTACAATCTACCTCAAATGTCCAGAGACTCAGAAGATTAATTTGTACATATTGTAATAAAGAAGGCCACGGGCACTGGCAATGTTTCAAAAAGCAGCGGGATCAAGGAGCCCTCCAAGTGGAGGGACAAATTTTGAATAATTGAAGGGGTCAGGGGCTCTATTCTCTGGGGCAAAAACATCTTAAAGAGCCCTTGATAAAGTTAGAAGTTGGACCCCAGAGACAGCAAGTGGAGTTTCTAGTAGACACAGGTGCTGAGAAAACCTGTGTCACTGAAACACCTCCAGGATGCTCTATATCACATGATACATTGGACATATATGGTGCTAATGGCAAGAGTTTTGCTGTTCCTATAATTAAAAATGTGACTCTTTTTATACAAGGACGCACCCATACAGGGGACGTCCTATATCTACCTCAAGCTGGAACTAATCTCCTGGGACGTGACTTCCAAATACCTCTGAGAGTTGGGGTGGTACCGCAAGGTGGAAAAATGACTACTAAATTGTTTGTGTTATCTCTAGCAGATGAGCAACACATTGACCCGGTGGTGTGGGCCAAACCTGGCAACCGGGGAAAAATGGACATCACACCTTTAACTATTGAGTTGCTCCCAAATAGCCAGCCAGTACGTGTACCACAATATCCCCTCTCCAAGGACAAAAGAAAAGGCCTGAAGCCTGTCATCATGGACTTACTACGAGATGGAATCCTCGAAACCTGCAAATCATCCTACAACACCCCAATTTTGGCTGTCCAGAAACCAGATAAGTCATTCCGGCTTGTACAAGATCTGCGTGAGGTCAATAAGAGAGTCCAAACCAGATATCCGTTGGTGCAGGACCCCTATACACTCCTGAGTCGGGTACCCCCAACGCATGCCTGGTTCTCTGTTATTGACCTTAAAGATGCTTTCTGGTCATGTCCTCTAGATTCTCATTGCAGAGACATCTTTGCATTCACCTGGGAGGATCCAGACACTGGACGGAAGCAGCAGCTGCGCTGGACTCGCCTGCCTCAAGGTTACACCGAGGCACCCACACTCTTTGGCCAAGCGCTAGAAGATTTGCTAAGTTCCTTTTCTCCACCCGAAGGGATTCAGGTAACTCAGTACGTAGATGACCTGCTCCTCTCTGGGGAACAGGAGTCTACGGTAAGAGCTGCAACAATACAGTTACTAAATTTTCTAGGAAGGAATGGCCTGAGGGTGTCAAAACCTAAATTACAATTCGTACTACAGGAGGTAAAGTATTTGGGACATCTAATTGGCCATGGCACAAAAAAACTCAGTGCCGAAAGAGTAGAAGGGATCCTAAATTTACCACCTCCAACTTCAAAACGAGAGATTCGGCAATTATTAGGCCTATTTGGATACTGCAGACTGTGGATCGATCAGTATTCACAATCTGCTAAATTTTTATATGAAAAATTGATTGAAGAAGAACCTTTTAATTGGGATAATTCGGACACACAAAAATTACAAAATTTGAAAGAAAAATTAATAAAAGCACCTGTTTTAAGCCTTCCTTCACTAGAAAAGCCCTTCGATCTATTTGTTAACGTGGAGAAGGGAATCGCCTATGGTGTCTTGACCCAGGAGTGGGGTGGAGTCAGGAAGCCAGTTGCTTTCCTTTCCAAGTTACTAGATCCAGTGTCCAGAGGATGGCCGGTCTGCATCCAGTCCATCGCCGCAGCAGCCGTTCTGGTTTCAGAGAGCCAAAAACTCATTTTTGGTGGAAACTTAACAGTACATACTCCACACTCAATAAAAACTATATTAGCACACAGGGCTGCAGAGTGGTTAACTGACCCGAGGATGGTCAAATACGAAACCATTCTTATGCACTCAGACCACCTGAGGTTAGTTGTATGTGCAAACCAAAATCCGGCCCAATTTCTTTATGGAACCCCTTCAGAAAATCAAATAGAACACAACTGCATTGATATAATTGACATTCAAACAAAAGTCAGGGAGGACCTAGTGGACTGTCCCCTCAATGAAGGGGAAATCCTCTTCATTGACGGGTCGTCTCGAGTGGTGAATGGAAAACGATGCTCTGGCTATTCGGTAGTCGATGGAAACCAGATGCGCGTGCTAGAGAAGGGCAAATTACCACCAACCTGGTCAGCTCAAGTCTGTGAGCTCTATGCCCTAGAAAAAGCACTCCACCGACTAGCTGGAAGCATTGGGACCATTTACACCGACTCGAGATACGCTTATGGCGTAGTCCACACCTTTGGAAAAATCTGGTCCGAAAGGGGATTCCTGAACACCAAAGGCAAAGATATACTCCACAAAGAATTGATTCTAAAGATTCTAAAAGCACTACAACTACCTCGGGTGATCTCAGTAGTGCATATTCCAGGCCATCAATCGGGGACCACCAAAGAAGCTCAAGGGAACAGCTTAGCAGACTTGGCAGCAAAGGAAGCAGCAGTGGAAGAGGAGGTAAAAGTGATGGAAGTAGACCAACTTCCAACTAACATCACCACAACTGACATTACATCACAAACTAATGTTTTACCCACGCCCATTTTCACAGATCAAGAGAAACAAAAATTAGTTTTAATTGGAGCTAATGAAGATTCTCAAGGTCGCTGGTATTTGCCAGATAAACGTCAAATTCTAAATAAAAATCTAACCCGAGAAATTTTACAAAATATCCACCAAACTAATCATTGGGGTTCAAAGGCTCTGGCGGATCACTACCTCAGAACTTTTGGATGCATTGGTGTTTATGAAATCGCTAACCAAATAACACGGGACTGTGTAATCTGTCAAAAAGTTAATAAAAAGGTAATGAAAAAGAACACTGGCGGGGGAATTGAATTGGCAATCAGACCTTTCCAAAACATTCAAATTGATTTTACAGAAATGCCTCCTGTCCAGAGGTGGAAATACCTATTGGTAATCGTTGACCACCTTACTCACTGGGTGGAAGCTATTCCAACTGTCAATGCAACAGCCCAGACAGTGAGTAAGGTGATCCTCGAGCAAATTATCCCTCGTTACGGGATAGTCCACCGAATAGATTCAGATCGAGGTACTCATTTTACCTCCCAAATTATACAACAATTAGCTCACCAACTAGGAACGAATTGGAGATTACACACCCCGTGGCATCCACAAAGCTCTGGGAGAGTGGAACGGATGAACCAGACAATTAAGAACACCCTCACAAAATTAATGCTAGAAACAAAATGGACCTGGGTAAAATGCCTTCCACTCGCTCTTCTTAGAATCAGAACACAGCCAAGATCTGATTTAGGCTGCTCACCATACGAGATGTTGTATGGGTTGCCCTACCTTGTTACATCACAAGAGCTGAATGCAAAAGAGTGTGGAAACACCAGTGTACAACAGTATGTACAGTTAATTGCCAAAAATCTAGAGTTACTGAGGGAAAGAGGTCTTCTTCCACAAACACCCCCACTTGATTTCAGCTTACATCACATCAGTCCTGGTGACTGGGTGTTGATAAAATCATGGAAAGAAAAGTCATTAACTCCATCTTGGGAAGGTCCATTTCAGGTCCAGCTAACCACCGAAACAGCCGTCCGAACATTTGAAAAGGGCTGGACGCACGTCAAGAGAGTGAAGGGTCCGGTAGCACCACCAACTGAAGAGAAGAAACCTCCGGACAAACCAGCAAATTAAGCATCCTGTTTGAAAACTCCACTCAGCAACCTTCAGTCCAAGTTAATAAAACCCTGTACTCCCAGTTCTTCCCCAGTTATACCCCGTTAATAAGCACAGTTTTTCCCAGTTACACCTTGTTAATAAGTGTTAGCTACAAGTTGTTAAATTAAGTTGAAAATATTTAGCTATTAATTTTGTTCCTTGTTATTCTCTTTTACAGACTCTGCATTCGCATAACCATATTGTCCCATTAACTGTATAGTAAGGCTCCATTTGAAGCCAGCATTCTCTTTCAATAACAGTTTGATCAGACTCCAAATTTATGGGCATAGTACCTTTAATCTTTGACAAGGCCAACCCCAAAACAACCATGAGTTTCCTGAAGTCTGAGAGCACTAAAAGACTATCTGAAGGTGAGAAGCCTAAAGAAAGGACCAAAGAAGCAAAGATGACAAGTCCCACAAGCAGAGGCAACCCTAATGCAAACAGCTCCTCTTGGGTATGCCTAAAGGGGAAAGAAAGCAACATCCTGCTAAGTGTCATCTATCTCTGGATCCTCTGGCTTCCCTTCACACAAGCAGCTGACAGCCGCTGTCACCAATGTTACAAGACTGTGTACCAGGCAGAAGGAAACTCATTCCAAATCCGACACTTTTTCCGAGCACATACTTATGTTAATCCATCTTGTTACAACATAACAGAATTAAGTACCTGCTCGGAAAAAGGACACAAGTATTGGATTGGCAGAAACATTGGCACCCAAATACAGAAACAGAAGGGAGAGTGCCCCTCCCAAGATGATTGGCTCTGTTTTAATTTTAAATATATAACTAGGACAGAAGATTTGGTAAAAAGAAAGACCTATGACACCGACCTGATCCAAGAGGTGGTCATAGAGGAAAAGGAAAAACAAAAAGATAACAATCCTTTGATGTCAAGGAAAAACTTATTTATTGACCTGGCAGAAAGGATTGGACAACAGCTAAATTTAACAAATTGTTGGGTGTGTGGAGGAACTTTAGAATCGGAAAGTTGGCCTTGGCGGGGAGTCAGTCTTGGACCCCCCGATTTACTCCGACTGAGTAATCTTTCCCCCACAACCCGACATGACAATGAAACCTGGCTGTTAAGTAATTCTGTTATTGGAGAAGAATGTATCTGGAGGAAAGGAAGAAAATTTTTAAAAGAAGTTGGTGAGACAATATGCAAAAGGTACCTGGTAACTGATGGGCAAAAACACTGGTGGATACCTCAAGAACCAGATGTATTCTGGTCTGCAGAAAAGATCAAAAACAAAAACTGTGTTTTGCATTCTGTTAAAAAACTCTGGCAGTGCTGGGATCAGGGAAATCCATACTCTGTCCTGCCACAAATCTCCAAGTACTGGAACACACCAGCAAGTATACAACCCCACTTCTGGGAAGCACCACAAGATCTTTACTGGATCTGTGGTAACCGAGCATACTCCAGCTTGCCACCTCGCTGGAAAGGGAGCTGCACTCTCGGAGCCATTCAACCAAACTTCTTCCTACTTGGTGAAAACGCGGGAGCCCACCTTGGAATCTCCCTTTATGATGAACTTTCCCGTACAAAGAGACATGTAATAGGAGGGACCCAAAGATGGGGAGAAGAAGAGTGGCCAGCCGAGAGGATCCTAGAGACTTATGGACCTGCAACATGGGCACAGGATGGGAGCTGGGGGTACCGAACTCCCATCTACATGCTAAACCGGATCATCAGACTGCAAGCACTAATTGAGGTAATCACTAATGAGACCTCTCTTGCTCTTGAACTGCTTAACACACAGCAAGGGCAAACTCGAGCAGCCGTGTACCAAAATCGGCTAGCATTGGACTATTTATTAGCAGAGGAAGGTGGAGTATGTGGCAAATTTAATACATCAGACTGCTGCATCCATATTGATGATCACGGTGAAGCCATCACCAAGATTACCCAAAACATCAGGAAACTAGCCCAGGTTCCAGTGCAGAAGTGGCAGTCCCTAACCACTTCCGAATGGTGGGGAAATATTTTCCAAGGACAATGGTGGAAGAAAGTTTTAATCATTGTTGGACTCTCTCTTACAGGACTTATTTTCCTCCCATGCTTAATCCCCTGTTTTATCCGTCTAATCACCACTGTCGTCCAAGGTATGCCACTGATCCAGGATCTTCAAGGACAACAGCAGCGTCCACCATTCGCTCAAAAGATTATGCATATCAATAACAGTAACAATAAGAAAGCCAGAAAGGAGAGAAAAATTGCCCAGCAAATATGGAACAGTTTTAAAGAACTTGAAACTATCCCTGAAGAGCTACCCAGTTTCACTTAAATGCAAAGACCAAAGATGCAAGCATAAGAGAAAAAGGGGGGACTTGTCATACATGAAGTCCCTAATTAAGTTTGGTCTTTGCATGTTAAGTGCCTTAATTAGTTAATTTTGAATTAAACAGTTCTTTAGATTAAATGATAAAGTTAACCCATCAGCCCAGGTACAAAAATCAAGCTTTATTAGTAGTGTTTTTACTTGTTCAAAGCAGTTTGTCTGTACCAGTCCCAGTTAAAATTCCCAGTTAAAAGTTTACTAGTTAAAAATCCCTTTTTCAAACTCCAAACTACTTGTACATAGTAAGAGTTGTTTTTCCTATGTTCATTGTGTATTTTTATAAGTGTTTTAAGAAGTATTGAATGTATTTTAATGGTTTTTTTAAAGTTTTGCTTTGCACTTTAGTCTTGGGACTAACTCCAAAACCCCAGTTCCTAACAGCCAATTGCTATTTTTAGCCCCATAGCCGTTATTCTGCAAGTAAGCTCCATAGCAACCTGAATCTTAATGAGGGCATGTTACCACCCTTACTTCAACTGCTGCTACCCCCCTAACGACGACAAGCCATTGGTAGACAGAGATGATCTGTCAAAAAGAAAGCACCAATCACTTGAAACCAAAGGGGTGTGCTATGGGCGGGCTGTGGGCGGGCTGTGGGCAGATCGGGGCGGAGCAAAGGCACTATAAAACAACGAGGCAGCCATCAGAGCAGGTGCAGATCACTGCAGATCAGCTGTGGTGAGTGCCAGTGCTGGGTACTTAAGCCTGACTCCTATCTAGGAGCCTTTAATAATTTCTCCTTTTGACTTTTAGACTAGCTAGAAGTCAGCCCAGCACTGCAAGTTTTCTTTCCACTAGAGGTTCAGTGCTGTTAAAGCCTGAAGATCTCTTAATCCCTGCGCTCCTGGGGCATACCTCCTGAGCCACTAAGATCCCAAATTTTTATATTTTTCTAATTTCTGTAATTTTTCAATTTTTCTATTTTTAATAAATTATTTTAATTTTTACTAAGAGTTGTCTCATTCCTCACAGATATTGATTTGGAATTGACTTATGACTGATATCTAAGTCATAATGGTGCTGTTTCTTAAGCCTACAAACATCTGACCCCTTACTTTATTATCTTTTATATTTTATTAGCAAAATTAAACTTCTGCCCTTCTAAAATTAAAATTTACAGTTGCACACTCTCTACATGAATACATTTCTGTGGCTACGAAAGCAGCTTAGAAACCTTCTGGCACTTCAAAGAGGCTTTTTGAAATTAAGAAATAACAGTTTTCTCTATGGTATTTTCATGCTGCAGGCAAAGGTGTAACTTCATTCTCTGTGGATAAAATAGAGAACGCTTTACATCACAAGGTAACTTGGTACCATCACCAAATAGTTGTAGAAAATTAGAACCTATTACCAGCTTCACTGAGAAAACTGGAAAAATGTATCACCAAGTTAGCCTCTGCAACTTTGTGATGATTCGGTCTAGCTGTTAGCAACCCCTGCCCTAGCTGGTGAAGTTATATCAGGTAGGTTAGCACAAGTTTCAACAACTGTAATGAAGATATGTATTCTCTGTGCTTCTGAGAAACTGATAATCCCAGAATCACTGGGTTGGAAGAGACCTTCAAGATCATCGAGTCCAACCCATGCCCTAACACCACCTCAACTGAACCATGGCAGGTAAAGGTTTATCACCTGGTCATCCATGTTTGGTATTTTGGTTTCAAAAGTGGAAGATGAAAGATTAAAAGTCTCCTGAGTGACATTTTGAGCTAGCTCTCAAAATGCCATTGTTTCTTACCCATCCCAGGTAACTTGGAGCTTGGTACACTGCAGGTGTTCAGCTGAAGGCTGTTTTTACCCTGTTATTGCAGATGCTGCTACTGGATTCAGTTAATGGGTGAGGAATGACCTGTACAAAATGCAGACTTATTTTTGATTTACAATGAAAGCCACTGAAAAGAATTTGTCTGCCTTAAAAGGGTGAAGGTAAGATTAAAAGACAAGCAAAGAGGGAGAATGACTATGGGAATAAAAGGTTCCTGTCTAAAGACCAGCACTGCAGTCAAGAACGTGACAGCAGTCCTCCTTTGGACGTTTCCAAAATAATGAGGCTAAAAGGCTGGGTCTCCTTGTGACACTATGTGAGTCCAGTAGGATTTAATTATCCTTTGTTTATTTTGGCTAGAAAAGAATAATTCAAAGAAAGCCATCAAATTCTTTTTTAAAGGCACAAATTCCTTTGGCAGTTTGACTGCCTTTCCTTGTGCTGGAATAGGAGGTAGTAGTGCTGGTATAAAATTTATAAAAGGCTTTTTCAAAGTTTATGTGGTGCATGACATCAGTAAGCCTTCAGTACAGTCTCCGTAGCAAGTGCAGTGACGAGCTGTGTAGTTATAGGGACAGTCACTTCTGTCTCCAGGCTCTTTGGCACAAGGCATAGCTAGGGAAGACCCACATCTCACAGCACCTAGCAGCTTACATTAACCACTTGGTTTCTACTGTAATGAGTAGCAAGCTACAAAATAATAATGTAGTTCTAGTTTTCATACTTGTGGAAAATGCAACCAGGAAGTTCATTCCTTCAGAACAGGGGTTTTCCAGCCTGGCCCTCACCCTGGTGCCTCCTCTGCTTTTTCTCTTGCTTTGTGTTTCAGATTAAAAAGGGATACTCCAGCAGTCTTGCAATATTTGCAGGTTTTTGTGTTGTTGTTGTTTTTTTGTTTTTTTTTTTTTTTTGAGGTGGTGAGTGTGCGATTGTGAGTTTTATATGTGTGTGGTTTGATTTTGCTTTGCTTTGTTTTTAAATTTTCTCCAGCAAAGGCATAAACAATTTAAGCTATAGAACAGTTTGGGAGGCAATGTAAAACCCTGTGTGGAGACCCCTGCATGGTCAAACTCCCTCCTCACCCCAAATTTCACTAAATCATCTTTCAGTTATGATGCCACACACACTATTGACATGCAGGTATTCGCTCAACGTGACTTTACCTGCTGTGATCCTTTCAGCTATGGAAAGCCTTGCTAGTCTTGAACTTGAATTCAACCTTTAATATTTCTGAGAGAAGAATTTCCTTTCCTGTCTTTCCTGACGTGGTGGGGGATGGGGATAACAGAAGACAAAAGCTGGATGTAGAGGCAGCTGCTTACTTGATTCCTTCTCCCCCTCCTTCATGGAAGCTTACTGAAGTGTAGGAAAAAGTAGAGCAGAAACAGACTGGTATAAATTATTCAAGGATGCTGCTATTTCTAAGAAGAATCCAGAAGGAGTCTGCCCATAAAACATTAACATGACATTTTTGAATTGTGATAGGTGGGTTGAGAGAAGAAAGCTTAAGAACGAGCAGAACACTGCTCTAAGGAAACAGACATTTTTTTAAACTACAAACAAACCTGCTTTATCACTGAGTTTCACACAAGTTTCCAGTGATTATGAGTGTGGGAAAAAGGGAGATGGGGGTGGAAAAAGGCATATTAAAATCTTACAGATTCTTTTCAATAGGCTACAAAAGATCTGTTCAGTGCTACTATGGGAAATCAGAAAAGAGTCAAACTGGGCTTCTTTGCTATTTCACTTCTTTGGCTGAAACTGGGGAGTGCACCACTTGACCAACTTAAATGATGAAAACTCCTTTTTCTTCTGATTGACAATTTGGAATTTTAACTTGGTTGTGATTGGCCTGAATTCCCTGGAGACTCCAAAGTACAAGAGGTGCAAAGAAGGTGTATTTTTTTTTTAGTCTCAGTAGATAATAACAATACAGTGGTGCCAGATTCCCTTATCTGATAGAGCATTTTTGCAATTGCGAAGCCCTACGGCAATGTCAGATGCCCTCTATTTAATGACATCCCTACATCTTAGAACTAAAATAGTATTTTGGATAGACTGAAGGCAATTTTCCAGGTGAATAAAATATCTCCCAGGACTAGAGACAGTGAAGAATACCTTATGTTGAATGGAGCAACTATGTAGAATTCATGAATTTGTCACCGTATTTTTTGGCTTTGTACCTTTAGCTCAATGTTTCAAATCTTTCACTCCTATGATTTAGCCCTATGGCCTTTCTATTTTTCCCTATAGGTGATTCAAGCTTTCTGTTCCTAATGCAGGTTTTCTGCAAAAGCAAGAAGCTAGGCATAAAAGTGATGCTCACAAAAGGCCAGCCTACAGAAGTAGATTTCCTTCTCTCTCTCTTTCCATATATGATTTGTATACAGTACGATTTCATTTCCCAGCTGAATTTCTTTCTTTACTGTTTTTTGTCCCTCTTGGGCTGACTTCTTTTCTCCTCTCTGTCCTGCAGTCTATGATTTTCTTTTTATCTGCTCACCATTCCTTTTTTCCTCAGATATACAATAGTATTTGAGTCAAATTTTTAACAGATGAAAACATTTAAAATAATGCAAAGTTATCCTGCCCATTTTGTCCAGGCAGCACAGGAAAATAACACCTTTTCATAGTTAGACAAAAGTAAGATTCAGAACTATGTCTCTGATTGAATTTTTATGAAATAGACGCCCCTAAAATGGACCCTAAATTCTGTGGTGTAAATTTGTTTTAGCTCCCTCTTGTTATTGAATGCATGGCCAGAAAATCCTGGGTTATTTTTTCTCAAATGCCCCAAAAGAAAACTTCAGACTTTTAGGCCTACTTACCTCATGGAGGGGCAAATTTGGGGCACTGAATTTTCTTTCTGAAAACAGCAGTCAGACCTGCAGACCAGGTCCCTGTTCCCACTTAGACAAGATCATCATCTCCTGTAAAAGCAAACATTCTTGTTTGGGAGTGAGGGGCTATTAACTCACAGGAAATCTAGACCAGGCCAGGTAACTCTGAGCAGAGAAGTATTCTCTGGTGTTTGCAGCCTGTGCTTGTAACAGATCAGAAGATACTATTCACTCCCTGTATTTGTTTTCCATGCAGTTTTGTTTCTTTTGTATCCCCCAAGGTATCAGCTTCTGCAGCCCTCCCCACACACAGGTGATGGCTGAGAACACCGTGCACCAGGTCACCCTGGCAAGAGGCAGCATTTGTGTGAAGCTTTGTGCCAAAACTCTGCTGCTGGAGTGCTCCAACTGTTCACTCTCCATTTTTGTCTTGGCTCAAGGAACAGCAACCTCCTGCCACGTCTGCTACTATAGAGCAAAAACTGGATTCCCACCATTATTGCAGTTCATCAGCCAACTCCTACCACTTCTACCAGCTGCAGAATGGGCATGAGCAGTTGCATTTACTCAGCGTGCATACTTCCCACATGTTAACCCAGACATGCCTTTGGCTTGCCAATCACTTGCTCCTGTGTTGTTAGAATAATACATATAATGCTCCTCTGTGTCTTGGATGGAGGCAAGACTGACAAGATGTCACCTGTAGGCCAGGAAGCTTCATTCCCTGAATTAAAAACACCAAATCAAAGTGCTAAGACAGTGCTTTTGTACACTGAGTTTGACATGATGTTTGAAGGTGGTAGGCTGAGTAGCCACATGGGAAATCTGTGACAGTCTTCAGGCTTTTTCACCCCCAAGGACTGGATGTGAGAGAAAGCACAGCTCTAACGTGCTGAGTCTTTGGCATGAGGGAGCCAGGCAGAGCAGTGAATGTTTCTTCAGTCCCAGCTGCTGGTTGATTGATGGGAACTGAGTTGGTGATAACTCTGGAGGGAGATGTTTGCCTTGTCTTCCATCTGGAGCTGCTGTGTTACGACTCACAGAGATGGCTATTGAACAGGCTGGGCTGGCAGACCTTCTCCAGCAAGTCAGACTGGAGGCTGTGGAAATAAGCAAATTATCCAGGGGTGCTTGAAGTGAATGCAGTTTGATGTATCTAATGCTGATAGCTTTCATAAAAACACAAAGTGCTGGGAAAGCAGAATGTCTTTAAGGCGAGGAAACAATTGCAGATGGCATCCTCTACCTCTCAAAATTATTATTTTTCAGGGCCAGATTCTGCCCTTGGATTTGCTGATGCATCACTGTAAAGTACTTTAATTTAGCATGTAATGTGGTGCCTGTTGCCATGGCTAAAATTACAGAGACTCCCATCTTTCCTTGAGCCCAGTGTCCTTCTGTGCCTGGGACTTACCATAAGGTTCTGAACAAAATGGGTCAATGCAAAGCAAAGTGTAAGGAAAATGGAGACGTGCTGCTGCCTAATCATGGAATTCTTTAAACAATATTCATTAATGGATATCTACAGCAGATGTAATACTAATAACTTGCTTCAATTTTGGTGGCCCAGGAAAAACATCAAGCTCAAGAGAATCCAGGAGAAACATAGACATAAATTATGCAATATGGTATAATGAAAAGGAATATCACATGGAGAATCACAACTGAGGTGAGATGTCTGGGGTGAATCCGCATATTGCAGAGTATTTGAAAAACACCATTCAGTTTCTATGGCTTTCTATCTATACTGAGGAGAAAAAGTGTTTCCAAATAATAATACAGAAGAAAATCCTAGGAGACTTGCCCAGAGCATCTTAACCTTTAATCTTAAAATGTATTGAAACTGATCTATGTGCAGAATTTCTGCTGTAGCTCTGGGTAGAAATATGGGGTAAGAAAATCTTCCAACTCTATTCAGAGAAACAAATCCCTATATACAGAGTACTGGGGATGGGAGGCCAGATTTTGGAAGCTGTTATATTAGTGCCTGGGTTTGGTTATTTTAGCCAAAGGTGGATTTTGTTGCCTTTTTTTTTGGTGTGGTTTAGGTGTTTTTTTTTTTGGTTTTTTTTTTTTTTTTTTTTTTTTTGTTTGGTTTGGTTTTTTGGGTTTTTTGAGGTTTTTTTTTGTTTGTTTGTTTTTTTTTGTTGTTGTTTTGTTTTTGGTTTTTTTTTGGGTGAGGGGTTAGGTTTTTTAAACTACAAGGAAACTGCTGAAAGAATAACATTTTTCACAATGTTTTTTATGTGTTAAAGAAATTTCACTTTGTGTAATGGTTAGTGTTCAGTGGGTTAAATAGGTAACTTCATAACAGTGAAAAATAATTTAATTTTTTAAATTTTCTATCAATTTTAAATTATTTCTCCTTTTAACTCAATATTCAATTTCAAACTTTCATTTTACTTCCTAATATTTTTATTTTTTGCCTATAATTTAGAATATGGTTGAAATATGCAATTGTTCATAGTCCTTCAGAACACACAAATACATGCCAGTTTACTTCTTTTCTATCTATTTCTCTTTGTAATATTTATTTTTTGTGAAAACAGACATCTTCCTGAAAAAAATTCCCAAAACGCACTGTAACTAATTTTCGTTTCATAGATTAGGATCATTCTTAAAAATAATGAAAGGCCACATATTGGAGGCAAAGGAAGTCCTTGATTGAAAACTCTTTTAACTGCGAGGTTTATAACCCTTGGTGTCTATCCAGAAGTCTCACCTCTCTAAGCTCTTTTGCGTTCAAAGCGAAGCACCTGGCATACAGAGAAGGAACATGCAGAGGGAAAGGATTGCTGACCATTTCTTGTCTCTTTAAAGTTGTTGGAATCCCTCAACCTGCTCTTCAGTATTCTGTCCTTCATGGTGCCCTTGAAAATGATACTTCCTCATTGCTGGTAGGCACAAGTTTGCTGAGCAGGTTGTAGTTAAACCTGAAGAGTTTAGTAGGTTTCTCAAGCTGAGAATCTCTCAAGTGACTTCTGCCTTCCTTCATTTGCAGCTGGTAGTTTTGCAAATCTGTAACACCAATAGGATTTAAAATATTTTAACTGCTCTGTGTCACACTTTGAAGACATTTTCTGCATAAGCTGAAGAAGATACTTGTGTAATTTTTATCAGATTTATTAAAGTAAAGCGGAATTCTAATCTTCCTTCTGCTCCAAGTGGTTAAGGAAGAAAAGCTATCACCACTGAAAAGGCTGTTTATGCAAAGCACTGTTTGTCCAGTGTAAAAAGATGATGTTAGAAGCTGTACTTGAAAGTTAGGCAACAGAACTACTCAAAACATCTTCACACACATACACACACATCTAAAATATATATATTAATATGAAAAAATACACCAGTTCTGCTATTTTTCCCAAATTTTTTATTAGTCTGATTAGACAACTTTTGAAAATGTGTATCCAAATAAAAATATTTTGTCTTACGATGTCAATATGATTTGTTAAAAATTATGTGAAATACTGAATTCACTTCAGATGTTAAAATTTTTTATTTCACTAGAAATAGAAACATCTTTCACTTCTTTTAAGCTAATGGTTTTGAAATTTGCTCTGAACAAAGACAGCAATTTCTGCTTTTCATTTTAATTGTAAGCCAACTGGAAAATCGTAAAATTTCTATAGAAATAGAATGCCATTTTTCTTTAAACAACCTAATTCACACAGATAATGTCTAAGAGATTTTCCAACTCCCCTAAAGAAATTAAAACAGTGAACATTTAGACACATAAAAATCACATTTTTATATTCTTGAAATCCTAAGACTATTTGATATTGTGGTCAAATGAATTATCTCTAATCTAGACAACCTCTGAATTATCAAATGTTATATTGCTTTAGAACCATGAATAAGCCTGGGTTTATATAATTTAAGATGGCATTCCAAGTTGGTTTTTTCTAATTTGTAACAAGTAATGCCATTAAAACTACTATTAAAGATTTAGAAATTGCCCAACAAACCCATATATTTTAACACGAAAATACAGCAACAATAACAAATTCCACATTAACATGCAGTGAAGAACTGTTGAAACTTTAAATAAAACAAAAAATTCACTTTTCTCTAAACAAGACATTTCTCCTTTGTCAATTTTTAGACTGTAACAGAAAAATACCTAAATTGATGATGAATGAAGTACTGTGCAACATAAAAAAGGAAAGATGTGATTTTTTAACAGAAAGTATGAAATGTACTGACTTTCTACCATGATTTGTTTTCTATTAAAAAGAATAAATCAACACAAAATCAAATAATTAAATGAAATGGGCACACATTTAGAAAATATGTTGCTGACCATGTATTTATATTTTGCTCCTTACTTTTCAATCATGAAATGATTGAATATTTATGAAAAAACTGAGATATTCTTTGGACTTAATCCCATCTTCAGGCAGTCATCTATTTTGGAAGGAGAATTCAAAGTTTGTGAGTTGTTTGTAGTCATATTATCAATTTATCATGTTGGAAATGAAAATTATTTTGTCCAGCCTCTGTGAGTATTTTGGCAACAATGGACTCAAAGTAGTGAATTTGGTACCTCTTTGGCTTTGCAGTACCATGGGGGCATTTTAAGTAGTTTTACAAGGATATAAAAGTTCATCAACAGTTTGTTTTAGGATTTTGCTATTAGATATAGATTAAAGTGCATGTGCAAAGTGGGATAAAGTCTGTGGATGAAGACATTGCTTTTTATTATGCCAGCTAATAGACTGGGGAAAGACAGACAAAATTAGTGACCTTTTAATGGCTTGCAAAAAGGCTTTTGTACTTTCTTTGCTTGTCTACAGCTGCAGTAATTACTCTATCAATAAACATTTATTTACATATGTCTAAACACTACTGGCATCAAAACCTACTACAGTCGGACTAGCACTAAACAATCCAAATCTTAGGATACATAATATTATAGCAGCATTTACACTGTATGTCACCTCTGGGCTTAAATGCTGGATTTAAATGTTAGATAACTTCTTTCTTACTTGTTTCAAACCTTTCCTAGGCTCTCTCATCTCTTGGTCCCTTTTGGGTCAGTGTAAAGGAGCTAAGGTTTGGCCAGCTATTCCTATTCTGTCAGGTGACCCCTGAGCAGACATGACCTCTGAGATCAGCTCCAAAACACAGCTGGGCTGCCAACCTAGCCATGGCCACAATACAGCAGGCCAAAGCATGGGGGCCTCAGTCTAAACCCATGGTGAATGCATGTTTTGTCAGCTCAAGTGCTCCTGCCAAGGACAAGGCTTGTAAAAGAAGGTGATAAAGATGCCAGAGATGAAGAAGCTTCCCTGCCCTTTTGCCTTTCCAAAGGACCAGCCTGTCCAGGCTAAAGTCAGGGGCAATCTTTCTACTGTGTATATGTTGATATCTGTTCCAATTGCCACAAAAACTGCAAGAAAAATGTCTTTGCCACCTTTGGGGACTGTCTTATCTCTTCATACGTCTTTGACCTTGAGGCTCAGAGCTGCTTTTTAGAATATCTGTGAACTCCTGCAGATTTGTCTACAGCCACTGCACAGCTCTGATTACCAGGTGAACTATTTGGTCTGGTCTTACTATTCAGAAGTCACAAAATTCATAAAAGGCAGAAAAATAAGTTTTGAATGCCTATACTTAGACCAAATGCTCACCATTTCATTTCTCTGATATACAAGCTGTGATATTTGTGTTCTGCAGCTGCCTGGGAAGCCCCTTATTGCTCTTAATGGTTTAGTGGCTTTTTATGTATGAATGTTAAGTGTTGTGTGTCTCCAGAAATATCTAATGGAAACCAGCACATCTGAGCACAAACATGACAATGGGCTCTCAGAGGAGAGTATCATGAAAATGGAGTGTGGTTTACTGTTTGCATGCCTGGATAAAATGCAGCTCTTTTCCTGCTTCATTCTTCTCTATTTTTCCCTTAGTGAAGGATTTTTAATTTTATTTCTAGTCTAAGCACAGATAAAATCTATTCAGTAATATAATAATGATAATAATACACATATTTTCTTACGTCTCCCTATCATACAGTCACTTTTCAAAACAAATTTTAAAAAGTTACTGTGGAAACATAAAACCTGGGACAGAATCACTGTTTACTTTAGTAAAGTCAGACTGGTACACCCCCCAAAAATTTGTTTATTACAACACATAAAGAAGGAAGGATGTTTTTAATCTGTTGCACTTATGAATTTTTTTTCCCAAGTCACTCAACATATATTTTTAGTTCTATGCAAAAAAGCAGAATTGAACCCAAAGGCAATAAATTCATTACAGTGAGGTTTGTAAACAATCAAACAGCATTAAAAGGCCTAAACTCAATTTAATGTACACTATTTAATTATTTAATGTCCATCCAGAATTTTTTAGGTGCAAGATAAAGAGGTGAAAACATCCATATTATAGTTGAAAATGTGTGAGAATGTGGATCCCATAAGGATGCAAAAAGATTGCAGTCCTTTAACTCTTCCTTACTTCTGAGGAAAGGTTAGAAATTGCCATAAGACTAAACAATTTATGACAGAAAATAATACTGATGGGATGATCTGATTCTGCAAGGGACACATGTACATATCCCCCACTGCAAAGCAATGCCTCCATATCCCAGCATCTATTAGAATTAATATCTTTTGGCCCAAACAAGTGAGTGTGCTGGTAGTCCTGACATGTGAAAGAGCAGAGATTTTGACTTACTCTTGATTTTGACAGGAAAATTTGTATGCACTGTAGACTCAGTGAAAATTTAATCCTGTTGTTTTATCATGATAGGATTATTGTTGCCCTGCAAAACCTGTCTCAGAAGTGATTTTCCTATAGATTACTGATATTTTTCCTATTTTTCATAGCTATCTTCACCTCAGCCTAGAATGTAACCAAAACTCAAGCAATCAGCTCATCTGAGTTGAAGAAGATTCGGTTATCTTCAAAAAGAGTACAGTGGGAGATCTGAGTCTTCCATATTTAAGAGGAGTACCTTGGTTCTACTACCTAATAGATGTTAATTTTCTTCTTTCTTCCATTCTATTTTTGACCAGAATTACATCATGAAAAAGTCTGTCCTAACAAGAACTAAATTAAAAGTGGTGTATTTCAATCAGAAGCTTTTATTTCCAATGTGGTATTTTCTGACTAAAACCAAGACAAAACAATTCAAGCAAATAAAACCCACATACAATTGGAGATTTTCTATCCACTCAGCCTGGAATTTTCTACTTGGTGTAGGTGCCAGCTGTATCAGCTCTCAGCTCAGCTTGACTTCTTCCTTGTATATTAATCCATCTCCTCAAGTTACTGCACCTTCCCTTAGATGAAAAGCAGACAGTATTCTATTTGAGACTGGCTGCGCCAGTGTTATGTAGTTTATTAGCAACCAAACCATTGTGATGGCTTAAGAATGACAGTGTTGCTTTTTAGAGCAATGCTCATATAATGTGTCTTCTGAACCAGTCCCATGGCCAAAACAGACAATATTCTGGAGTCTCACACGTCTCACATACAGGCAGTTCTAGATTTTTTGTGGCAGCTTATACCACCCGAAATGAGCAATGCTGTTTACTGTGAGACAGCCATAGAAACTATCAGAATCAGGAATATGTTTTGCTGGTATAACAGCTTCTAAGAGAGTTGTATAAAATGTATCTAGGGTAAAATCCTATTATACTTATTTAAGTATTCTTTTGTACTTAATTTCAGCAGCGACAAACTAATTTCTGTTAGTGCTCTAGTTGGTACACATTCTAAACTTAATGCTTTAATTTTTGCACTCAGACAGGATGCCTGTAGGTCTGGCTCAAGGTCATGTAAGAAGTTCTATGTTTCCCTTCTCTCATTCTTGCTGTACTTCATTGTGTTACTCAGTGAATATAAAATTAGGAGGGTTTTGTTGGAAGGGGATAAAAATGATGCTACACCTCCATTAACACTTATACATTGCCTTTAGATCCAGCCTCTTATTTGTTATGCCTGTGTTATGCTGAAAGGAGCCATGCTATCAAAAAGCAATACTTACTGGTTGGCACAAAGAAAGTAAGTAATTTTGATGATATTATATGGGTCACAATTTTTAATGTTTTCAGGGGTAATTTATTTAGCATGATTAAACTGGAAATGTTCAGTGAGAAGAGTTAGCCTGATAAGAAGTCACTGCAGTGAGTATTTCATCTTTGACACCTGGTTGAAACCAAAACAGACATTTTCAGAAGAGAAGTGAAAACGGCACTTCCCTGTCATCATATTATTTCTTGAGATGAAACATTTCCCCACACCTGAGTTCTGCAAAAGTCTTCTTAATGAATAAATCTCATTATCACCTTCATGTAAATGAAGAAATGGAGCAAATTATTAAAAACCACCTGATACTTTTCTGGTAGAACTGTGAATCGAGTTCCTGTGTATATATATCCCAACTTTTGATGTAGATTTCACTTCACCTGTCTTTAGAAAACAACAGTCTCAATGGTTGCAGTTTGACTAATCATTGCAGCTCCTTTTTTAGTTATTGGAAAGATGTGGGAAGGAAGTTTTAGACTGTACTTTAAGTGGTATAGTTTGGTTGGTTGTCTCAAATCAGGATGGACCACTTCCTAAAGATGCTTTCTTTTCTGTGACTACAAAGATAGCCTAGGGGGACTAACTTGGATGTATACATATACATTTGTTGACATTGTGCATTTATTCAGGTGATTCCTGCATTTAATTACTTGCATTCACACAGTAGTTATGCTGCCTGTAGGATGCTACATTAACCATATTAAACCAAGCAGAAATGGCAGCTAGTGTACATTCTGAACAACATAGTCCTAAGTATCATAATGACCTTCTATACTTTCAGCAAAGTGCATAGCACTTGAAGGATGTCTCATAAAAAGAGTCAGTGATTATATTTCTCTTGCATAAAAATCTGTAAGAAATATTAATTAATGTTTAATTGTAGAACACAAAACCAAAAGATAGTCTGTTTACTTGGGTTTATTTTCTTATCATGAAGAACAGGTGTGGCTATTCATTCCCAGCCAGGCAGGTGTATCAGAGGCATTGCAGAGTCTTTTGTAACTCAAAGGGCTTGTTTTAAAACTTGAGTGTTCTCATTTATAAACTCAGAAACATGAACAATCCGGGGAGTGTTTTCCCCCTTGCAGTGCTCTCTTGAGGACGCATGATGGAGCCAGTAAGTTCACAAATCTTTCTGCGGAGGCTCTGCAGCGAAAATAAGATAATGCGTGCTGGCTTCTCTGAAATGTGTCCAGGGACGGAGGTGTCAAGGCGCTTTGTCACCAGTGCCATTCATGAATCTCCAGTAGCTCACATAGGAAACAAAAACAACAGAAGAGTATCAGGCAGAGTCTAATGTTTCAGTACATTTCTTTGGCAAAAATACCAACGCTGGGGAAGGTGTCTGAATTGTTAAGATATCGGCCCAGAAGGTCTTGCCTTGCAAGATCCCAGCCCTTCCCCAGCTCTTCCATTGTTCCCACCTTGGGAAGATCCAGCCTCAAGAAAGGCAGATTTGAGCCTATATCCTCAAGTATAGACTTCTGTTAGGTGTTTGTTCTGAAGCTTTGAAGTACTTTCTTCATGAAAATGATTTGAAAAAGACATAATGATGTTGGGTAAACTTCGTATTGTCTAGAGAGGAGACCAAAGCTGGGATTGTTTATGAGTCTGTAGTAGTAAGATTGTCTTAGAGAAGCTAAGAGACTTTTCTCCTTTCCTTCTTGGCCCTTGGGCTTGATGAGATACTAGAAGCAACCTGAATGGCAGAGGCAGAAACAAAGCAGGTGGGGACTGAAAGAGATGTTTATCCCTTGCCTCTACTCCCCTCATGCTTATGGCTAAGTTATGGGCTTACACAATCAATACCAGTGGTTAAACACTGCTGTGTTTGCCTGGATCAGTTCTCTCACCTTTTCAGAAACTTTGGTATAACCTTCTCTTTCAAGTTTACAGTTCAGTGAATCCAGAATATGATTCTGTATTTACAATTAAATGACCAAAAGAAAATTTGAAATGTATTTACAAAAATGTCCCTTGCTGAACTGTAGAATAAAACTTCCATTGTCCCTTTTTCCTTCACCTCCAATCCACTAGTTGTGGAAATTCTAGCAACTGGTTTGGAAAGTAGATTGGACACTGCAGCCAGCAGTGTTGTGCAGACAATAATTCTGAGCTGGCAGAACTAGTAACAAGTTGTCTTAGCATATTTTGTTCATCTATTGTCTTTGGAATTCCATCATGCCTCTGAGGAGGTTTCAGTTTTTAACTTGAATCTTGATCTGACAAGCTAAATATCACTGCATTTGCAAAGTGTCTCCTGAAGTACCTGTTTGTGTTCAAGGTTTGTCTGGGTATATTCAGAGAAAATTCTGTATTTCCACAGTAGAAAAATATCTCCTTTTTTCTCCCATAATGTATTCATGGGTGCAAGATGCTTCAGAGAAAGTGAACTGGTTTCTTTTATTTCTGTTGTCCTATTAGCCCAATTTTATCACAGGGGCATATTCTACTCTAAGAGTAACTTAAGTTAATTCCAGTCCTGCAGCCTTCATCTCCAGTGGATGATCTGGAATTCAGAATTGGAAAGTTCAAGACCATTTTGAATGATATGGGAAGATAATGGCTCTCCCTTATTTGTAATCTTCAAGAACATACATTTGGAACGAAACATTGCAGATTAAATAAAGCTGTGGGTCATATACCAAGGATATCCAACCAGTGGAACCCCATGTGGGGCTGAGACAACCCTTTTACTATGGTTCCTTCTGCCTCAAAAATTAGGAAAAGAAAGGGAAAAAAAAAAGCAAAAAAACAAAAAAAGTGAATGCTGAAGCCTAGAATCTTAGGAAATAGGAGTTTTTCTCTTTGATTTTTTGTGGGGGATGTGTGTGCCTGCAGTGGCTATTCTTGGTAAGATGAATATAAAAAGAATGTTTCAAGCAAAGATAGCAAAGGAATGCACTGGAATATAAAAATAGTTCTGAGGTGTTTGCAGTGAGAAACATTCTTAATGAAGAATTGTATGCAAAAGACAACTACTCAAAAGAACACAGGAATAAATTATGTTTACGAGAGAATTTCTCCTGCAGTCCCAGTACTTCACTGTTTAGTCTGGGAAACCTAGAAGCATGTAATGCATAACTTCTAGCCTTTGCACTTTCTTTCCCAGCTGGAACCCTCCCAATTTCCCAAAGGAATCAAGGCATGAACATAGGAAGGATTGTGTTTAGATCTTCTTCCATCAGAGCTGCAAAAAGACAGTTTCGATGCATAGTGGTACATTAACAGAATCTGGAGCTGAATGGAGGATACTCCTCTGGCTAAAATTAAATAAACCAGAGAGTATCCACATCTCTGAATGATGCTCCACACAGAGCTGGTACTGTACATGCTCACTCTGAACTGTGAATTGAATAAGCACCACATCTGAGTAAATGTTCACTGTTTTCAGGGTCTGAGCTAACATTGCTGTGCTCCGTTAAAAGATCAACATAGCCAGACCTAACTTAAGGACCAGGAAAAGTATGCTGCTTTTGAAGTATACACCCTGACTTTAATTTCTAGGGGTTAGGATAATATATGAAGTTACTTGGGTCAATACAGGGAGATTGATGGCAGTTATTAAAAGCATCTTAAAATATGTACAACTGTGTGATAACTGAGATGAAAAGTTAGAAATACAATGTACAATAGCCAGTAGGTAAAACAAAAGGATAAGGCCTGACAAGCTTTGCCAATAAATGGTGTTTATGAAAAAAAGAATTCAGTGGCATCACTGCTTATAACATCCACTCCCCTAACCCCCAACAAAATCCAAAGTGGTCTGGTTATCAAAGCAGGAATTTACTATCAAGGTGTATTTCTGAGATCAGTGATGTGAACAAAGTAGTTATCTTGATCACTTTGTTTTAAGCAGGAAGCATATACCTCATTGGTAGAGCTGCAGCAAAATCTAACACAAAAAAATCATGAAGAAAAGGTAGCTATGTCTAGCAATAAGAGAATTCAGATGATCAATTAATAAATACCCTTTTTGAGGGAAAGTAGTGATAGAGGTGATGCCGCAAAGGCAATGGTTTAACACTGCACTATTGAATAATTAACTGGTTCTTTTAATATCCTTGCTACTACACTATGACAGACTGAGATTATAACAGATTATACATTCCTATCACATAGCAAGGATCAGAATACAAATGTCTGTTTTTATAGGATTAAATTCACCCTGTTGAAATTCATCATTAGAGTCAACAGGCAATGATGTGTTACTTGAAAGAATTTTAAGGGCTATAGTAAGGAAACTAACCCCTTCAGGAAAAGAAGAGTATCAAAGCAGATCAGAGTATATAAGCACACAAAAAAATCTATCCTATTTGGGGCAAAAATAGAGTTATATTGTTTTATGCACATTCCTGTGTATAAGCTTACTCTCATAGAGATAGTTGGCATTATTGGATGAATTTCAATCTTCAAAAACAGAAGGATGAGATTCACGGATACTTGCTATCAGGAGGTGCTGAAGTCCAGATTCTCAGATTTATTTATCCATGTATTTCTGTTCAAAATGTGTGGGAATCTTCTAGCAATTCAAAGGCCTGTACCTTTATAGATCACAGACTTAGCTATGCAGTGGTTTCCACGTATTTTGTAATTGTAGTAATTCTTCTCTGTGGTTAAGAATTTAGTGACAGTGATCAGAGGGCAGAGAAAAAAGAATGGATAAACCATGGTGGATGCAGAAAGACCAGAACATCTCGTATGGTTTAGAGAACAAGAGAAAAAAAGACAGAAGGATATATAAAATGTGGCTGTGGTATGGAAGGCAATAGTGTCTTCCTTGATTCATGTTTGTAGGACAAGGAAGGTTTCATTGCAGCAGGGAAGACTTAGATTAAATATTAAGAAAAAAAATTTCTCACAGTTAAGAATAGGAGCAGGCTGCTGAGAGTTTATAAAGTTCACATTCCTGGGTGTTTCTGAAACAGACTGGACAAGCTTTTGTGAGGAATGACATCAGTACAGATGATTCCACCTTTGGGCAGGGGGTAAATGAAACAACCTTTAGACGTTGTTTTCTAGTCTAACTGTCTATAATTGCAATGATTTATGAGACATAGAGCAGACCAGGTCCTACATTTGTGCCAATTTGCATAGCTGAGAAGTTGGCTTATTGTGTGCCTAATTCTTTACTGACCATTAATTTGAAGTTAATTATCCTACTGTTCTTACATGTTAGATTGATTGGCTATATAGCAGGGTCTGCATATCCATTCTGGATAGCATTAGTGGTGTGCTTGCAATCTCCTTCCTACTTATTTTCGCTGAACTTCAACATGATGTGGAATTTGTCAGAATAGGCTTAGCTTTAGTCTTTGTGTGTGTGTGTTTTCTAAAAAGAATTTGGTTTACAGAAGTTGAGCAGTTTTTCTGTTATACTGTTTATGAAGTGAAGAATACAATTGCTAGATTGCATTTCTTTTCCCTAATTAACTTCTCTAACAAAAGATTATATTAAACAGAATGGTTTTTTCCCAAGGTCTTAATAACCAGATTGACTCCTTTTTTTTTGTGTAATGACAAAACATTGTTGAAATGGCAGAGTTTTTATTGTCCAAATTGTTTTTATTAATATACTCTATCACTCAGTTTCTGTAATGTATTTGAATGTGTTCTGCATTCTGTATTTTACACTGTTGAGGAGCATTTGTCTGGAGATTTACATTGGAATTGGTTCTTGGAGGCTGCTACCACATCACTGTTCTGCAAGGATGTAAGGAATATTACGACATACTTCTTGATATCCTTAAACAATGTGTCTCAGCAGATACAGCACTGTCAATGAGTAATAAAATCCCAGCAGAGGTTGGTGTAAATGGAGGAACTGGGACAATTCAGACCAGTCCCCAGAAGGAATGGAAGTTAATAGTTCAATTCAAATTGAGATGGGTTTGAAGGATCCCTTGTCCTTTTATTTGACTGTGGGTTTTTGTCTAGTTTTGGTACACCAATCCAATGCTTCAGAGTATTCTGTATAATATTAAAGTAGTACAATTCTCCAGACTTCTGTTTCAGCTAATAAAAGTTTTGTCATAAAATTTTGAACAGAACATTGAGGGCTTTCTTCATCTTTAGCTTTCAGTACCTACAGGTTAGAGTCTATTCCAAGTTTGGGGCCAGAGATTAATAACCCAGAGAAAGGAATTATTTCTATGAACACTGATTTTTGGGGCAGCCTGGACAACTAACTTAGGTTTGGCTTGTAGTGTAAAGTAACCTAAGTTGAATGAGACAAATCCAGGGGTCAGGATGCTAACAGATAACCTCAGCCTGATGTCACTGTTTCCACCTCTCATAGCACAACAATTAAGAGCAAACTTGTAGCTGTGCCTCAGCTGTGCAAAATTATCTGGTATTGGAGAACACAGAGCTTTTCTTCCACATAATTGTTGCTATGGATAGAGTTGGGAGTGGGGTGGTTATGGTGTTTAAGTGCTTTTCTTATTTTTATTTTTCTGTTTTCTTAGCATAGGCACACCTTACACCTCTAGGGCTGCACTGTAAGGTCAGCAGGATTAACTTTGGGTCTGGGAGGAAAATTGAAAGAAGGCACAAAAGACTGAAGAGCACTCTCAACTACTCAATGGCAGACACTTCCAAATGGGAAGTGTGCAAATGGCAAAGTGAAACCACAATGTATCAGTAGGCCTTTCATTCACAGGACTCTATCTGTTATAAATCAGTTTGCTGGTCCATCCAGGGTGATCAGAAAGGAGACCATAGACCACCAGCCACTCAGTGCACCTACCTTGCAGTGAGCCATGATTACAGGTAAGTCTTCATCCCCATCCATGTCATAGAGAGCCAGGCTTCCTTTCCCCATCTCAGGGAGGCTGCCAGTCCCTCTCATGAGCCAGCAAGCTCCCACTGAGACACTTTCTGAAGTACACTGTGTTGACTTACAGGCATGTCTCCTAAAAGGGTGGAACCTGAGGAATGTTTACACCTCTCAACCTATAAAAGAACACCATATACCCTTGCTGAAGCCTGCTCATCCCCCCTGAGAAGCATGGCTGTCCCATTCTGCAGATGGTGGAAGGAAAGATTGGAAGGGCTCACAATGCACTGCAGCTTTTAATAACTGCCTAGATGAGGGGAAACAGGGGAAGGGGGAGAAATATGACACACTTTTAGGGCCAAGTCTCATCCCCAAAGCCATCTTAATATCCTCTCTATCTTCCCATGGACTTGAATGTAAGTACATATCAGGGACAAGGCATAGATGTTATTATTTACCTTGAACAGAAGATTGTAGAAGTGGTTTGCCAACACTCCCAGAATAAAAAAAAATACTATAATGATGGCAGATTCTTCTTTACTATGCTGGTATAATCACAACTCTCTTATATTTAAAGGGCTAAGTGAGAGTAATCTGTGTTTTTGTACTTCTTGACTTCCTCTTTTGGAGAAGCCACAAGAAAGCCTGAATGTGTATGATTTTAGATGGTTCCAGGAATGGGGGCTCATCCTATTTCTTTAAAACCACTGTGGCTAAATTGAGTTTGCCCTGTTGAAATAAGGTGTCTTATGTGAATATATTCTCCAGATACAGGCTCCATTTAATCTCAGCTGGCATGAAGGAAGTATGGCCTTTTCATTCTCAAAAGAACAAAAAATCTCATAAGAAATAGACTGCAAGCAGGAGTTCAATGCCTATTTCTTCCTAGAAGCCTTTTAATGCAAGGACATAATTTCTGCTTTCTTTTGACAACAGGAAAGTGTTTTCTTAGTAATGAAAACAGTAATTTTCTTTTACAGTGGATAATATGTATCTGTTAGCTTAAATCGATACCTCTGAAAACCTGCAGAAATGAAATTCCCCCTGCAGCACCTAGATGGACCTAGCTGCAGCTTTTTGTGGCAGTAGATGGTAAGGTTTACATGCTGGAAGAGAATGGAGGAAAGATGTAAGAATGGAAGAAGGATGTAAGATAGGGCAGCTACACTTGACTCATCAGGGGAATAAGAGGGGAAGTGATATATGAAAATTTTCTAGGCAGGTACTGGTCATAACCCAATAATTTTGCGTGCTATGATGTAATAGTAGAATGGCAAACAGATGGCAGGAGTATTAGTAAGGCCTTGGAAAGGTCTTTTCTCTTTCCCGTTATGAACAGAGTAATCTTCTCTCAGGGTGAGGCACAAAGGTGAAGGTAGAATGTGAAAAAAAAATGCCTTTTGTTTGGTACAGTTTTTGGATCCTCAACTCTTTTGCATGCGTTAGAGTGCTCTGTGTGTTGTGGTTACAAGTGTTTACTGTGTGGGTACTAGGAGGAAGCAATTATCTTCCCAGGTGAAGCAAGCTTTCCCTCTAGACAGCAAAACAAAGCAGGCAGTCTTCCTCACCTTATCAGTATCCATGCAGTATATTGCAAGTGTAGCACAGGGAAAGACATACCTGAACTCTGAAATATGCAGATATTTTGCTTTTGCCCTCTAAAACTGGTCTAACTGTGCATAAAAAATTTGTAATTTTATTTTTTTAGAGTCAGAATACAATCAAAGAATGCTTTCAAACCTCCCTAGCAGGTATTGGATCAGACTGTCTTATCAGCCTTCTGGTGCAATTGGCTTCCCTGCTTTAGGGATGTGCTGATGTTTAGGATGTCACAGATGAGCAAGAGAATAGACCAAGCAGTAGACCGTACTTAACACCCTGCAGCAATGGACTTGCTGATACAATTATTGCTCTGCAGGTTCTGTTCATGTCTGATATAGATGTCTTCCAAAGGCTAATACCTGATCAATTCAGGGTTGAGTTTAGATGTAGAAATAGGACTGATGCAATCAGTCTCCCTTTGTTTCAGAAAGAAGAGAAATTGACTTTTTGCTCTTGGACATTTGCAGCTTGCTGCAGGTGTGAGCCTGGAGCTGTCAAGATACAAAAGGTCGAGTGGTTGTGATTTCCCACAAAGGTGCCACTGTGCAGGAATAGAGTTTAGTGTGCCGGGGACTAGGTGCAAGGCTGGTGCTTGCACTTAAGAGATGAAGTAATCAGATAATTACAAGGTTATCTGCACAACACTGTGTAGTTGTGTGGGAACTAGCTTCTTGCTGTTTTCTCCTACTTCTCTCATATATTTCCCCTGTGTTGCTAATACTGCTAGGATAAGCCTGCCAGTGCATCAGTGTCAGGGGTGGACAACGGGGTGCACTGGACTTGCTATTACAATGAAGGAAGTTTCAAAGTACAGCATGACACAGAGGAACCCAGATGTATGTAATTATCATGAGGGCTTAAATGTTACATGTCTGTCATATACCTGGGCTTGGGGATCTAGTATTATCCCTAAAATCCCTAGTCTGTGTATGCAAATCCCATGGACGGGGTATACATGAAATATCCTAGAGATACTTCGTGAATGCAGAATGCTCCAGGCTGAGCCTCCATCACTCTGTTGTCTCAGCAGTGCTCTAGAAGATGAACAGGAATGTGTCCATACAGGCTCTGAGCTATGAGAGTGCTTGTGTGTGACTGTTTTGCCTTCAGGAACCCATGTTCAACTCCCATTTTTTCAGAGAAATTAGACAGGTGCTTATACACTTAGTATAATCAGAACTTTGAGCTCTTTCCTACCACACATGAAATGTGAGTTCGAAAGCGAATTTACTAAGATTACCCTTAGCTCAGTGTTTAATATCCTTTTTCCATGTGTCTTTTCATTGAACCAAGGATTATTTTTTGAGCACCAGTGAGGATAATTTAATTATGGTTTTCTTGTGCTTATTCCCAATTTATTTAGACCACCTGTTTAAGTGTGCTTTATTGAAAAATAAAAAAATAATTGTTTACTCTAATTTTGGCATGCTTTTATGTATGTCATGCTTATTTACCTTATAGAGTTAATAATGTCTCTTGGAAAAATAAAGATCAGCTAGTAGTGGAAAGCTTATATGCTTTTTTCATAATTGTTATTTTTGCACCTACAGGTAACTTAGCATCCTCTCTACCAGTACTTTCATTTTCAATGTTCAATGCATCACATCTTTGTTTAATAGCGGCACTGGCCAAAAGAAGGATGCAATACTTTTTATCCAAGTGTCAAGTTTTATTTGGGAAGAAGAGTGTGTAGTTTCTTACTTGAATTATCCATGGAAAGCCTATTGTTGTAGCAATGATAGCAATTTAAATTTTTAGTATTCATATACTAACAAAATCACCAGATTAATTCTTTGCTAGCATGTAAGAGTGAAAATGACATATGTTGCTGTTGATAAGAATAATGCAAGTGAACCTGCACTGTTATTAAAAATGATCAATTGCTACTAATTTTTTGTGATAAAGATTTATTTTAATTAAATTATTTGCTTTTTCCTCTTGAGAAAATATTGGTTGCATTATATTGTCCTAATTACAAAGAAAAGAAAAGAATTACTAGTAGCATAATCCTTAGTTTAACTTGATATTTTTAATTATTTCAACTGCTTTTTCTTTGGGATATGCAATATGACCTGGAATTCATGACATCATGACATTCCAACATCTCTGAAAATGTTGTAAATAAATGCCAATAATCAAAGCCTTGTGAATACTGTGTAATGAACTTCATTGTAAGAGAAAAGGAAATATATTTGTGGTGTTGGATTTTAAGCACCAGGGCTGCTAGCCTTGAAAAATATGGTAAGAAAATCTGATTGCTTTCTTGTAAAATAAGCTACTGATTATACTTAAGCTTTTAAAAGGCAGCTATACTCAGCTGTCCTTGGACTGGAAAGATTATAAAGGCCCTTTCACAGAACACATTCTTAGCCTAGCCACTGGTGACTGAACACTGAAATAACCACTGCTGTCAAGTCCACTGACGTAGGTGACTCACTGCACACATGATTTTCATCATTTGTACATCTAGCCCTCTTTCCTGAAGTGACTGAGCTCCTGTGTCGACATATGGGCAATGCCAGTGTGTGTTTCATTCCATGCTGATACTATCAGAGGTAAATAAGAATACTCACTTCCTACAGTTCTTTTTCTTATTTGCATTCCTGATAAAGAACCAAATCCAGCATATATTTTTACATAACTGGGTAATATGTTAACCATTTAAAGGACATAAGTGTGATTTTAAAGAAATCAAAGCAAAAGTCCTGCATCCCTTTCTGAACGAAAGTGGTTATTCTAAGAATTGCAGAATGGTTGAGGTTGGGAGAGATCTCAGGAGGCTGTCTGGTCCAACCCCCTGCTCAGGTATGGCCGCTTATTGCGGGTTGCCCTGGACCGTGACCAGATGGCTTTTAAATATATCCAAGGAGGGCCACACCACCTATAAGGAAACTGGACCAATGCTCAGTCATGCTTATAATAAAAAAGCATATCCGGATGTTCAGATGGAACCTCCTTTGTTCCAGTGTGGGCCCATTGGCTCTGGTTCTGTCCCTGGGCACACTGAAATGACCCTTGGGCCATCCTCTTTCCACTCTCTCTGCAGGTGTTTATAGCCATTGATAAGGTCCTCTCTGAGCCTCCTCTTCTCCAGGCTGAACAGTTCTGGTTCTTTCAGCCTTCCCTCCTATGTGAAGGTCTTTTATCATCTTAATGGCCCTTTGCTGGACTCTCTCCAGTAGCTCTGTATCTCTCTTGGACTAAGGACCCCAGAACTGGACCCAGCACTCCAGGTGTGGTCTCACCAGCACTGAATGGAGGGGAAGGATCACCTCCCTTGACCTGTTGGTAATACTTTGTCAAATGCAAACCAGGATACCATTATTTATTTTTGCAGCAAGGACCCTTTGCCTGCTCGCAGCCAGCTTGGTGTCAGCCAGGATCCCCAAGTCCTTTTCCCACAAGGTGCTTTCCAGCAGGGCTATCCCCAGCATATATTGATGTCTGAGGCTGTTTGTCCCCATGTGCAGGACTTTGTACTTCGCCTTGTTGAACTGTCTGAGGTTTCTGTCAACCCATTTCTTCAGACTGTTGAGGTCCTTCTGGATGGCAGCATGACCCTTCCATATCACTGTTCCTCCCAGCTTTGTATCATCATCAAACTTGCTGAGGGTCCACTCTGACCTGTTATCCAGATCATGGATAAAGATGCTGAATGGTACCAAACCCAGTACTGATGATGCCTTTTCCTGGTCTTAAAATCAAGAGTCAAACGTGGTTAGAAGGGGAAAAGGGATTTTACCTTGGTATTGATTTTAAGGATCCTTAGGTGCACACATCTAGGTCAAATGCACCAAAATGCCTCCCACAAAACCCCTAAAAAGATTTGGTATAACATTATGAGTTTTACTAATTATCATATCTATAAAAAATTCCCTAATGAGAGGCTTGAATGAGCCTCCTTCTCCAAGGACCCTTCCCCTGGATGGTTCTATCTTCGTTTACAGAATGTGTTCTGGGGAGGACCTTGGGGTCTGGGACACACTGATCCTTAACTCTGAAGCTTTTAAAATGTTTAGTCTCTCAGCTTGACAAACAAGTCCAAGAATGTAGGCAAAAAGCACTAAGAATACAGTAGTTGTAAAAAGGTATAACAGGGGTATAAAAGAAAAGGCAAAAAATCTTCATGGCATCATTTCCCCCCTTTTAGAGACTAACAAAACTCTACCTTGTCTAGTCTCTACTCTACTCTACTCTTTACCTGCAGAGTCAGTTTACACAACCGGCTGCTCTACAGGCTATTACACAGATAATAACTACAATTACAGCTATTATAAATATTTCTTTTACCCAGGCCTAGTTTGGTAACCATGAGGTGAGGATATAAAAAATATGATCAGAATTTAAGGTGTTATTTCTAGAAGCTACTTTATGTAGAATTTGAGCTTTCTTCCTAATTTCATCTAAATCTTTCTTAATTCTCTTATTTTGGTCTACATAAGAACAGCAGGTGGTATTGACAATAGCACATACACCTCTTTGTGCAGCAAATATAAAATTGAGAGCTATCTTGTTTTGCATAACTGCACGGGACAGACTGTTAACTTCCTCTTGTAAGGCTGAAATTGCATCTGCAGTATGCTGCTCAATACGTTCAGTGACAGCCGAGATGTTTACAATTGCCCTCTCCAGTTCAACTGTTCCGTAAACGGGTACAGGGGCTCTGATTATGCTATGGAAAAGTGTGGGACGTTCAATGAGAGGATTAAGATATCTTTTTCTCCTCTCATTTGGTTTTGCAAGATGGTCAAATAATGTTATATTTGGGACCACAGCCCCAATAGAACAAGCCTGGTCTTTGTTCACAGGCATCACTTTCTAGGCCTTATCACCACATATCCAATACAACCCCGTCCCAAACGGCTGAGCCAGTCTCCACCCTGTCAATTTCATCTTTGCCACAATTCTTGGGTCTATTATTTCCCTGAAATGGGTCTGATGACAATATGAAGGAAGAACGGCTTTTCCTGTGGCATTTACAATTGCACAAGGAACTTTACAGTTTTCATGCTCTACCAGGCCACTTAGGGGTATGGGGGGCAGAAGGGTGCTATTAATTGGTTCCTGCGTTTCAGTGCAGCTCTCTTCCATTAAAATGCCAGTCAATGGCCAGTGACCCCTCCCATCTAGGGCTGGTAACTGAGTACAGATCCAGCAATTGCTCTTATTAAGAATTTTGAACACATTCTGGACCACAGTCTTATGCAAATCATGGGGTGAGCCCTGAACCGTGGTTACCAGTTGGGCAAAAAGCAAACATGTAAAAAACAGTTTAAACTGCATCTTTCTGACTTGTATCAGTCTCTGTCTTGGTAGTTTTAGGAAGAGAAGCTTTCTTTACCCTGGAGTAGTGAATCCACCATCCCTTGCCAGCAACCTTGACCTCAGTAAAAGTGGTCAACAAAACCTGGAATGGTCCCCTCCACTTGGTTTGGAAGGGGTCACTGTCCCACCACTTGATGTAGACTCAATCTCCAGGCTGGAACAGATGAGCAGGTGTGTCTTATGTTATTGGTTTGGATAACACGAGGAATCTCTGGAGCTTCTGTAAAGTGGAACTCAGAGCCATTAAATACTTTTGCAAATCATTTTTACCTCTCATATGAATTTCCCCCGGGATATGCGGAACTTCGTATGGCCTGCTATATAATATTTCATACGGACTTATGTTGTCCCTTCGCCTTGGCTGTATGTGGACTCTCAGCAAGGCTATAGGCAGGGCTTGAACCCATGTCATGGATGCCTCTTGACAAATTAAATTTTTCCCACTTTTCTAGCCATCCCCACAGAGCATTGTCTACCTTCCATGAATCAGTGTAGAGGTAGAACTTTGGTCTTGCTGATGAAGAAGAACAAGTGGCACACGCTGAAGAAGCTCCACTGTACAACCAACTGCCATCAGAAGACACACATTATGCTCTTTTCACTGATGGTTCTTGTCTCATCATAGGAATGAAACGAAAGTGGAAAGCAGCTATATGGAGAACCTTGGGGTTCTGGGACACACTGATCCTTAACTATGAAGCTTTTAAAGTGTTTAGTCTCTCAGCTTGACAAACAAGTCCAAGAATGTAGGCAAAAAGCACTAAGAATACAGAAGTTGTAAAAAGGTATAACAGGGGTATAAAAGAAAAAGCAAAAAATCTTCATGGCATCTCTGACACCTGGGGTGCCTGCATACTTCTCCCAGTTGCTGTGAGCAATTAAAGATTTTCAAATGTGGTGTCACAGTGACATAAGACAGACTCAGCACTCATGGGCGCATCTTATGAGGGCTCATGGCATCCAGGGTTCTTAAAAAAACCTACAAATATTATCTACCTGTCTGTCTGTACATCATCTTTTTAGTTTTAAAATGAAATATAAAATCAACCATGCTGTTTAACATTTTAATTTTAAACATATATGTTCTTGTCTCTACTCCAAACCCATAAAAACTTCCTGGCCCTATACAGCATGCTCATACATCCCAAAGCAGACCATGATTTGAGAAACATGGTGAGAGCAGTGTAAGCTATAAAGTTCTGCTTCTTTATCAGCATTAAGAGCTATTATCATGTTCAAGTGGAGCTTCAAAAAAAAGGACACATAAAATAGTATGCTTTGGTTTTCATGCTTTAAAATATCCTCCTTACCCCTCCACCAGCTACTAAGAGTTCAGTATTTCATCTTAATGTCCCTGTTGCTTACCATAATTATAGATAACGCAGTTGACCTTACAGCCTGTTTTAGTGACTAAATTTAGTTTTAATTATTATGATACAAAATTCTTTCATGGTAAAGGCCACTTTCCCTCTGGCTCTGAACTCTGTCTCTTTTAGCATTTTTCATATGTGGACAGAAATTACAGGTACAGAAATATAGCTATTTTCCACTTTAGATTCACTAAACCATTAGAAAAATGTCTGAGTTCAACCATAATTTCTTAAGGTTATCAAATGATTTATAGTTTTTCTACTGCTGTGGCTCAACATGCTGTTCTTATTACTTAATACAGTAAACAGTGTAGTCTGGAAACCACAAAAGCTAAAAGAACAGTGAATTGTGAATGAGCAGCTGTACCAGAATCTTTGAGAACAAAGTCATAGAAACATCTCAGAGTTGCCTACAGGCTAGACTTCAGATGTGAAAGCACAGGTAGATCAGATCCATCTTAGCATTTTCCTTTGTGTGGATCCTCAGGCATATCAGAAATTGTTTTGCTGCTTCTCCTGAAAGCTTACATTAACATTCTTCTTATTTCTGGAAATCTTTTTTTTTTTTTTATTTTTAAACTAGACTTCTTAAATAATGAGATTTCAAAATACAGGACTTTGGTCTTTGATTCTGTGGAAGAGAAACTTCTTTAGGAAGACATAATTTTTAAGAAAACAAGTCTTTCTTTTGTAGAGAAAAAATTACTTTTTTTTTTTTTTTTAAATGTTTACTAAACTAATCTATTCATTGAAAAATAATGAATAAGAACCAACTAAGAATGACCTTGACTTTTGTGCATTTGTTCCCTAAAGCAGTAAGTCCCTTAGGGAAGAAACCATCTCTGTTACATAGAGTTCAGTACAATATAAGATATTGTGGCAAAAGCCAATAAGATGTTAGCACCCCAAACCTCTATTTCTGCATTTTTTTAACCATTTGACACTCCTGTGCTGAAAAATTTCACTCTCTTCCAGGTCAGAAATTGTCTGTCTTGACCTACAGATATGCCAACTGCATGACTATCAGTCAGAGCAGCACTGAAGAACAACATCCACCAAATTCCCTTTGATGAGGAGGACTATTCTTGTATGGAAGCATGTCAGGGTCATAGGAGAACATGCAGTGGTCTCTGTTCCTGTGAAAATAGATGGACTATCATGTCAGCAGTTCCTTGCTTCCTTAGGGAGCTTAGAAACAGGTGCTGGAAGGGACGTGGGAGAACATGATAACTTCTCTAATTAGCACAGAGGCAGGGAAATGCAATTCAATACTGGATGCTGACCAGTCGTTATAGAGCAAAGGGGCTGGGAGGTCCATATGATTGGCAGGATGGGTGCCATGCTAAGTGGTGCTAGTGAGGAACTATTGTATCTCAACCGTTGAGCCTTTGGAGTAAATTCATCCCTGGGCAAAATGTCCTTGTGACAACGGGTCACATGCCCTGTTATTGCAGTGGTTACCATGTAAATTGGCTACACTGCATAAAAACATACTGTATGCTGCACTGTTTCGACACAGGAAATATTTATAGTATTTTGAAGGTCACCTGGAAATGTTTAATGTGTTTTTCAGTCTTTTTCTTAGAACAAAAAAAAATCCCAACCAAATCAGCCAATCAAGGAAACTTAATGCCTTCCCCCTTCCCAGTGCTCCTCCTCTCCTCCCCTTCCCTCCATGCTTCTCATATCTGTATGTAGTTCATAGATTTCTGGCTCTCTGGGGTAATCTCTAACAGCTGGGCATCTAGGCAGAGGAAAAAAAAAAGAGAAGAACAAGAAAGGGTAAGAGTAATGTTACTTGTGGATAGCTTACTTCAATAATTGATTATTTTCTGCAGTTTCTGCAGATGTGCTGGTTATTTGGCTAGCATGGTGTGTCTGTTGCCATAATAAACTAATTGAGCATTTGGATGGCAATGGCCCACGGCTGTGTGTAGTATGACAAGTTTCACCACCTGGTCTGTCTGCAGTTTTCACCGTGCTCACATGGGAATTTTGAATCTGCTCAATCTCCTTTCATCTGTGACCTTCTTTATAGATTTTCAGCATGTGTGATCCTTGCCCCAGGGGAGACAGTTTGCTTCAGAAACTTGTCCTGTAGGTAAAAGCAATAGGCCATCCATTAGCTTCTTCCTTCCACTCTCAGGTTAATGACTATATAAAATATTAAATGGGGTTCCATCTCCAGAGTGTCTGTATAAGTGATTTTACATTATCTCATTCAGCCTTCTCTGATTTCTTCTAAAGTGTGTTGCTTCTTTCTAGAATAACTCTAGCAGTGAAAACCATGATTGATTTGACAACCATTAACAGAATGTTTAGTACTAACCTTCCTCATCAGTGAGTGAAGAAAATGGTGAAAATGGAATGAGTAAAACAGGGATATATGATGCAAAGTTGATTTCCCTTATTTAAAATATTATTACATATACAGTTTCTACAAGTTATTAACAAGTAGACATGGACTGCAGGTTTGCTTAGAGGGATGAGTGAGAAATAAATAGAAATCTTCTACCAACTGGGATTAAGTTCATAAGCAAATTGTTTGGTTAAAAAATCATAGAATACTTCTGGTTAGAAAAGACCTTTAAGATCATTGAGTTCAACCATTAACCTGCCAAGTCTACCACTAAACCATGCCCCCAGTTGCCACATCCACACATCTTTTAAATTTAAATGGATGGTGACACAACCACTTCCCTTGGCCCAATGCTTGACTACAGTTTTGGTGAAGAAATTTTTCCTAATATCAATTTAAGCCTCTCCTGATGCATCTTGAGGCTGTTTCCTCTTGTCTATCGCTTGTCAAATTGGAGAAAAGACTGAGCACCCCCTTGCTCCAACCTCCATTTTGGTACTTGTAGAGAGTGATAAAGCCCCCCTGACCGTCTTTTTCTCCAGGCTAAGCAATCCCAGTTCCCTCAGCTGCTCCTCACAGGACTTGTACTCCAGGGCCTTCCCCAACTCCATTGCCCTTCTCTGGGCCAGCTCCAGCACCTCAATGTTCTTCCTGAATTGAGGGGCCCAGAGCTGGACAGAGGATTTGAGGTGCGGCCTCACCAGTGTCGAGTACAGGAGGACAATCACTGCCCTGGTCCTGCTGGCCACACCATTGATGATACAGGCCAGGATGCCATTATTATCTTAAAGGCAGGTGTCAAGAGGGTGTGGCCTGGCTCTTTTCAGTGGCGCCCAGCAACAGGAGAAGGGGCAATGGGCACAAACTGAAACACAGGAAACTTCATCTGAATGTACGGAAAAGCTTACTTTGAGGCTGATTGAGTACTGGAATAGGCTCTCTAGAGAGGTCGTGGGGTCTCCTTTGCTGGAGATCTTCAAAACCCATCTGGACATGATCCTGTGCAACCTGTTCCCAGTGATCCTGTTTTAGCAGTCTCACAGAGGTCCCTTCCAACCCTGACCATTCTGTGATTCTGTGATCTTATGTGCTGCTAACCTAGGATTTGACCAAATACCAGGAAAAGCTGCCATGTAACATAGCCCAGCCTGTGAGGAAAAGGCTTGGAAATTCCCACCAGATAAATCAGCATCTATTTTGACCTAGGTTGTAAACTACTACATAACTTGTGATACTATATTTTATTATATTTGAAGACCCTTGTTTGGATATTAGCAACTTTTTTATTTTATCCAAACAATGAAGAAGAGATCTCAGATTCTGCTTTAAAATGTTTCCTCTAAATTCTTCTAAAGTGCTCATTGAACATAACAAAAGAAAAAGCAATCCTACTATCCGTGTCTGTGAAAACACTATAGAATACCTCCACTTCCACTAGAAACACTTAGCAGGGGTAGTCAATCTGAAAATAAGGACTTCAATGGTGTAAATCTTGATTTATAGTGTTAGAAACAGGTGAACCAAGAGGGCTGCTTTTGGAGTGCACTGAAACTAAGAGTTAGAGTAAATGCTCTGCTTATCAGAAACTAGTCAACTCTATAACCAGCTGTACAGTTGTTAAATGTTTGAGATTTTTTCATCTTAGTCCTTGACAGAAACCAGAGTTCTGCTCTTCTTTCTGTGAGCAGAAGTTTTTAATGTATCTTTTTGCTGTCTCCACCTTCTCTTCTGGTTTAAGCAAGAGCAGTGACCACAGCTCTAATGCACAGACCCAGTTTGCAGAGTTACAACCCCGATGAATGACTGGAGGTTGAAAACAGACCCTGACCCAAGAAGCAAAAAAAAATAAAAAGGTCAGATAGTTGTGAGGAATCCAGTGTGAAACAAGTTCCTTTGAATTCATTACTCCACTCTGTTGCTGCCCATCAATTCCCAGTGTTGCCCTCAGCAGCAGGTTGTCTCAGAGCTGGCTGAATCTACAATCTCTGGCTCCCGGCACTCTGCTGTAGGCTGAGCCCCACAGATCAGGAATAAGGTGCACTGACGGGACTGCTGAACACAAAAACCCTGTGATGGATCTTCACCTCTCTAAACCTAATAAAACAATTGCTGCAGAGCAAACTTAATTTTCAGCTTCCTTTCTGTTTTCACCATATAATCATAGCTGAGTAAAAATGTGTCACATAGTTTTTATCTGTAATCTATTCTCTAATCTCTATGAATTTAATGAAATAATGCTTGGGTTTTTGGTTTTATTTCCTTTTCCCTCCTTCTTATTCCTTTCATTTCACCTCTGGTTTGGTGTACCCAGTATTACATCTGTAGTCTATCATCCTTACCAGACCAGCTTGCTAAATTATCCTCCGAATGTCAGAAGAAAGCAGTCTGAAATGATGATTTAGAGGAATGATGCTTACTTGGGTCAAGTGAAACACATAAAACCCAAGGAGCCATTTTAATACTTTTTTTAGCTCCACTTCAATTGCATTTCTGTTTGTCACCTCCTTTGTCATTACTGTCACCCTTCACCAATAAAGCACTGGCAATTAACATTGAAGTAAATTGGTGAGATAACATTTACCTTGCCATTGTCTTTATTCTGTGGTTGATACATAGGAAATCACAAGCAAATGACCAAATGGGCTAAAAGATCAGAATTTAATGGTCAAAAAACTAACTAAATAAAGGATAATAAAATGCCAGGTATTTGGTAACACCTTAAAAATGGGGCTATTTGTTCTATAGAAGAACCAAACAGATTTTGCATTGTATTTATCTTCATTTGTTGTTTACTGGAACAGGCTGTGAAAATCACAAAGGACACACATTGTCTATATAAATTTAAAAAGCCATTTTCCCCCCTAAAATCTAAGCACCAGTTAAAAAGAGTAAATCGGAACAGATTTAATTGGTATTCACATACACCAACATTAGCAATTAGCAAAGCAACAGCAGGGGGAGAAGAACAATTACTGCACCCAGCCTGAATGGTCTATTTGGACGAATTAAAAAAACCAGTCAAACTTAACCAGCTGTTTGTAGAAAGAATTTTTCTTTATTTTTATAAGCATGTTTATTTGAATGAATTTAATTCCCATTGACAGTAGGGCAGGATTAGAGTTGTTTTCCTCCTATTAGTTTGTGTATATTTTGGGAGAATATCAGATATTGTAAACATTAACAGCTTTCTTGCTTGGCTTAATGATCATCCAAGTATGATAAAGGATGACAGATTAATAGTATTTTTACTCATGTAAAATAGCATTTGTCCATGGATTTTCTCAGTATGGATTTCCACCCAGTTAGAGAGATTAGGAGAAAGTGCTGATCTGCCTCCTCCCTACTTTCCTTTGAAGACATTGTAAGTAAAAGACTGAAGGATATTTGAAGATGAAGATGCCTTTGATCCTTAATTCTGAAAGCCAATACAACATACAGAGAGCTTATCTTGCAAACATGCAAATCTCTTCTTGCTGGGAAGGTGAAAAGTAGGAAACTGACCTAATTTGACTGCTTCTCAACCGTTTTGACCAGGTGGTTTTTATTGCATTTGTCCTTCACTGTTTGTGACTGATGAGAGATGCTGGACATATTTTGTGAGAATTTGACAAGCTGATTCCCATTCCTGAGTTTATAATTCTGGGTGCTGTAGTGATGGATAGCTGACTTGCTGTTCTAAGAGTCAGTGCCATATGATGTGATTTGGGCTTAAATCTGAGAAGTCTTTATGAAAACAACTGACAGTGACTATTAGAGTTTGGAACAAAAATTTCAACTATACCTGATTTTTTTCATGCCTACTTTATTTGATTTTAATTAGGACATTTATTTTAGGGGTCTCTGGGGTTTTTTTTTGTTATAATTTTTTTGCATGTGGTAAGTTTAAAATAGGAAAACTTAAAAGCACACAGAACCAAGGAAACATTTATTCACACCAAAACATGTTTTCATCACAAAAAAAGTTGATACATGGGAGTGACCTCAATGTAGACTTCAAAGGCAAGCAGGGAGCTAAGACATCCCTGAAACTAATGTTATGGTCTAGAGCTTGGAAACAAAAGGATATGTTCAGCATAATTCTTTGGACATACTCTGATGACTGACCCATAGAATTATTTTAATATTATGGGAGACTTTCTGCATTTCTTAATCTCAGCAAATTTTAGAAAACAGATGCAAATTGTGGCAAGGATATTATCTATTTTAGAAATAAAGCAATCACATGCCCAAACACATTAGGTGCCAGAAATTCAGTTGATGCCTTAAGAGGCCTCCCAGAAACAGAGACTAGACAGGTAAGGGAATGAAAGTAGGTATTTATTTGAAAGGCCTTCAAAGGCACACCCTGGGGACTCTGAAGCTATTCTCAAAATGGACCCCAAGATGGACCCCAGGTCACGAGTTCTTCACCCTTTTATAGGTTTGGTTCATTTGCATAGCAGGGTTAATTCTCCAATTAAAGCTTCAGTTTTCCCCTCGGCTTGCCCCCCCCTTAGCGGCTCTTGGGTTTATACTTCTGGCCTAGGACAGTCTTGGTGTCCTTGGAAAGCAGGGCTGGAGAGGCTTTGTTATGTCTACCCAGCATGAGAGAGCAGAAATCAACAGGCTACAAGAAACTTCAGAGTCACACACCAAGGAGCACAGAATCTGAAAAGTATAAAAGTTAAAACCTAAGGCATAAGAGTAAGCCAGGAAAGCACATGGGGCATCTGCTCTAACCTGCTTAAGAAGGGGCAACAGCCATGAGGGGAGGAGGCATATGAGGAGATATGTGGTGAATTACACTGGGAGGAATGTGAAAAGACACACAGAGAGAGGGGCACTGCTATGGAAATATGCAGCCCAGGGTGCACACTTGCAAGGAGGCACTCCAGTCTGAAGGGGCTTTGACTGTCAGGTAGACCCAAACTGGGACAAGTACACCCCTGAAAGACTTGCCTATGGACTGATACAAAAATGCACAGAGGAGTGGAAAAAACCTGGTAAGGAGCACAAAGGAGTAGGGAGAAGACACTAGGACATTAAAAGCAGCAGGTAGAAACCAATACACTCCACTCCAAACTTCTGTGCTGCCTGTCACCTTATTGACGCTATTAGGAGGGACAGTGCATAAAGTGTGGCCAAAACAATGATTTCTTTTTTATTAATGCTGGAATCAGTGAATACATGTTTGTGTTTATTTGGAATAAATTAAATTAAGTAAAAATTCTCTCAGTTGAGGCTGTTTTGCCTGCTATAGTTTATATCCCATGTGAAGGTGTGTACGTAATAGTTGTCTTCTTGGCTGACAGCATGGAACTTAACCAGTGCTCAAAGAATATGCCTGTTATAGTGACATATATTTTTGCATCAATTTTACCCATTTGTAGACATCATTCTCCTGGAAAAGTTTCCCAGGTTCAAAATGGAACATGCATTTAAAAAATTACAGAAGTTTTCTGGAAAAAGTAAGCGAATACTACAAAAAGATACAAACCTCTTTGAAAGAGTACAAAAATACTGAAAATAAACCAAACCCAAAGGAATAGATATGTTGTGATGGAGAGAAACAGGGAGAATGAGTACCTTGATGAACTATGCAAGGACATGAAATGTAATAAATGACATGATATTCAGAGATGTGAGCTGTGAGTATTTAGCATCTCTGAAAACCAAATCAAAGAGTCCCACTCGAGGGAGATTTCTTTTGTGTGTTTCTATTCTATAACAAAGACAGTAAAATAGAAAGGAGGTAAAATACATGAAAATACGTTTTACAACATTGACGCACAACATGATTGATTCAGAGTGAAGTATGGCAATAAAAGAAACGAGAGTCACTGTGTGAAAAAAATATAAATAAGTAGTTAGGAAGAACTATTGTTGCTGGGTTCATGAAAAGATGCTTTGAGCTTTGTGGAATGCATTTTTTCTTCCAGAAACTTGTTTCTCTTCTGTGATCCTACCAGAAAGAACTGGGTGTCCTGTGAAGAATTCTTCTGTTTAGAAAGCAGCTAGAACAACTGCTTTATTTCAACTTTCCATTCCTTTTCATAAAACCCAGACCTTTCAGTGTGGTCATTCTCAATTTATCTCAATTTCTTCTAAGCATTTCTTTTCCATTTTGTTCAGGATCTCAAGCAGCCATGTCACTTGGTGGAGATCTGAGGACAGCTGCCAGAAATAATTCATGGAGTCAGGGAAACAAGATTGGTGTCAGGGTGTATTCAGGAACTACAGAGGTGATGGACTTTCAACCATTGATTATTAATACAATCAGTATCTCTAAACTGATGTAGGACTTACCAGTTCATTAACCAAAGTGCATGATAATGATGAGAACACTGGTTAATGGGTCATTCCTAGTGACCTGCTATTCAAAAAGCCTCTTCTCCCAAGTAATTAACAATAGGAGAAGAGGGAATATTTAGGCTGGACATTAGGACCTCACAGATAGGATGATTAGATGTTGGAATGGATTGCCCATGGAAGTGGTGGAGTCACTGTCCTTGGAGGTGCTTAAGGAAAGACTGGATGTGGCACTTAGTGCCGTGGTCTAGTTGACCTGGTGGTGCTCAACCATAGGTTGGACTCCATGGCCTCAGAGGTTTCAAATCAACCTAATTGATTCCATGATTCTGTGATTAATGAATTGCAACTAACAATAATAATGGATCATAAATCTTTCTGCACCACAGTCCCACAGTGCTGGGAATGTTTACACTGACATGTACACGAGACACAAGTCACCTGTCTTTTATTGCATATGAAAAATTGAAAACATACTCATAAAATAACCACTGGTTGTGGGGTATATCCAGTCCCCGCCCTGGAGGGACGTCTGCTGAGATAAGGAGAGTGCCTAACCTCCCAGCAGAACTCCCCTGGAAAGGCAGCTACTTTTCAGTTATGGCTAGAAGAAGACAAACCCAGAATCCTCTGGGAGACCCCATGCAGATCCTTTGCAACCCATTGGCCCTTACCCTCTGACACCCACCCCCTGTATCCCTATAAGATCTAGCCCTCTGCCTCTGTGAGAGCAGAGAGAGCTCGTCCCTGGCCTCCCTTTGCCAGACTAATAAAGCTGCCTTGTGCAGAACAGCCACACGGGCCTCTCGTCTCTCTCTCCCTGGTCTGGCCTGGAGGCTGCCCTGCAGAGCTGAGCTGAAATCACGAGCTGACAATCACTACAGAGCTGACAGTTTCCGCACAGGCCCTCTTAGCCAGCAGCTGAGGGAAGACACCGGACCTTGGGAAGACGATCTCTTCTGGGACCATCTCCCCAGACCGGTCACAGCTTCCTCAGTCCGAGCTACTGACCCCAAACCAGCTGCCATAACTGGTGAGTCCAAATTTATGAGATTTGTTGCGCTGATATTCCCAGAAAAAGGGATTTATCAACATGCCCAACCTACTAAACAAGACACGCCAAGGATTTCTCCTTGGTGTCTCACTGTATCTGGGATCTTTAGTCTTTTATCTTCTAAAGTTTACTGTTCAAGGTCAGTTCTCTACTTCTCACTGGACACTGGACAAACCCTACGGCTGGAACAAGTGTCTGGTTCAAATAATTGGGAAATGAGTGACCTGTTTTGAAGCAGGGCCTGAATCTGTGAGGACTCAAATTATTGTGGCTGTTCAGCAAATGGTCAACGCAACTGCCCTCAAATTCGTTTTTGAATTCTTCACCTACATCCTCTAGATTCTTCTTTTGAAATGGCACCCTTTGTCGTGTATCTGGAGCTGGCTTTAACTGTTGCCACTTTTCAATTATTTTAGGTTTCACACTTTGTAAGCAGTCTGGACCTGAATTTGTGCCCCTTCCTGTTTCCAAAGTGGACATTTATTCCAAAGAGCAGGAATCTAGAGTTTTCCAAAAAAGGTGTTGTTTGATTAATGGTATTAAGGAAACTGTATCTATAAAAAAGTTTTAATCTTTTGACTGGTTTGGAGAAGAGTAGATGTCAGTGTATAGGAACTTGACCAAAGATTGCAACAGTTACAGAGTAGGTTGAGCAAAAATGTGAAATGGACAAGATACAGAAGTAAATTAGCTGAATTTAGTGCATTATGCACAAATCTTTTGGTTTATTCTCTGGTTTGCTTAATATTCTAGTTTTCTTCTCTGACTTTCTGCTTCTTCTCAGTAATCTTAACTGTGAAATATAACATTTTACTACCCTTAAAATTGGAGAGACATACTCTTGATTAAAAGGATTTTCACAATAAGGATTTTGAAAGATGCAAATATAGGTAGAACAGCAAAGCAGTAAGTTTTGATTGAAATTCTGTCTGTTTCTTCTGTCTACAGCTTGGTTTGTGAATGTTGTTTTCCTAACACGGACAGTTCTGTCATATCCTTTGTAATGATAGATGGCCATGTATTCCTTAGCAGTTGTAACCACTCAATGCCTGGCAGGTCTGAAAGTAGATACTATGGAAGGCAACTTTTCTTCCTTCTCCACACAGTTCAGTACAGTCCTTATCAAGAAGGAAATGCACTGTCCCTTGCCTCCTTTTTAGGAGACTGAGTCTTCTCTTTTTTTACCAGTCTCTGACTTTGGAAATTAATTTATTCAGGAAGTTATTTCAGAATAGATCCCAAGCAGCCCCACCTAGCAAGTTAAATTAAACATGCCCTGTCTGTACTAATAAAGGGAGAAAGGAAATCTATATTGGTTAAGCCAGATAACTTCTTCTGTTCTTGAGAAAGAAATCCACTTCTCAACAAGATTGAGGTATTTCCCTATCTGTTCCCACTCACATTGTCTGGAATAGCAGACATTAGCCACGACTGGGAGAGAAGTTCAATATTTTGAATCTCAAAATGGGAACCATGATGGGCCAGTTTGAAATGAAAGGGGCAGAGAATGCTTTTTGCTTCATGGCATGAACAGGATATTTAAGGTTGGAAGATGTCCTGGTTCTGTCCAGGACAAGGTTAATTTTTGCAGTAGGCAGGAGAGGGCATGGCCAGGATGAGGAGATTATTCTATACCACATCACACCATTGCTGGAGGTGGAGGAAGGGGACTCTCTGGTGGAGAAGAGGTTCCTTCCAGAGGGAGTGTGGCAGAAGGAGCCAGGGGGATTCTGTGTGAATTGTTCCACTCTTGTACCCTCTGTCATTAGTATTGTTGCTGTTATTGTTAATTTTCTTATCTCATTGCTGTTTCCAGCAAATTGTTCTGATCTCAACCCATGATCTTTACTGTTTGTGCCTTCAATTCTCCTCTCCATCCTGCCACAGAGGAAAGGCAAGGGGGAAGCAGGGGAATGAGTGAGTAGTGCATAGTTTGAAGAGTCTTGGTAGGGGCGTTGAATTGGGGAGTACCATTCTTAGACCATGACCGGGAAGCCATTAGACTTCTCAAAAAAGAGCTTGTTTAAATTTATTTAAGAATTTTATTGCACCTTTCCACAGATTCCAAATTCTGTACCATCTTTGAATTAATATCAAAGCCAAACAATCCACCGAAAGAGTTGGTGTATTAGAAGAACAATGTAAGATTTGTTCTTCCCTCCAATTATTATATTCACTGTGAAGAATCTGCACTACCTCGTTTAAATCTTCCCTGAAGTGAGTCACACAGTGAAGCTGATTGATAAGGAGTTGGAGAATTGAACTTTATGGCTGATCAGCAGACCTCTATCAGCTATGGGAAGGGAGGCGTGCCACAAATAGAACTGTCGCTGCAGCAACCTTGCTATTAAATCTTTGAAAGTGCCAAATTTATGGCCTGGAAGAAGGGGCATGGGCTGATCCACATGTAGAGATTGAATATGTAAGGAGAATACTTTGGAACTGTAGTGAGTTGTTGGCAGGAGACTTGAACTCTAGTGAATAAACCTATCTGAACTCAGTGGGGAAAAGTGTGTAGTTGTGCTGCCTTTCATCAGTTCAGTGACAGGCTGAAAAGCACGCTAAATCTTCTAATACAGAAGCATTAATTTTTTTTTTTTTTGAGAGCATGAAACCATGAGAACAAAAAGAACAGATATAAGATTATTTTTCTTTTGTGCCAAAAAAAGAAAAAAGGGAAAAGAAGAAAAAAACATAAAGGAAAAAACTGCACATAGAATAAAGAGATATGCACATGCAAAGGAGTAAAGAGGAGTACTTTTATTCACATCTCATGGCTTCATATACAGGCAAGTGGAGCAGAAGCCTTCTGACAATTTGTGATGGAAAACTAGAGGTGGTTCAGGTGTTGTAAACTGAAGAAACTATTTTGAAGAAACTGCTTAAATCTCCAGTTCACCGGGATGAGGCAATTGCACATGTATGACTGAGAGATGTTGTGATTATCAACAGAGGTGATCAATTCAGAATGAGTTTGAGGACATTAGCTTTTTGGGACAAGGATACAGCATGAACTCTGCTGACAGTTCAATTCAATTGAGACATCATAAATATAAATGCCTATATCTAATCAAGAGAAAATTAGGTGACTATAAATTCTGGTAGTAAACAGAGCCTAAGAGAACACAATAAGCAAGCTATCACTTTAATAATAACATTTTGCAAAAGAACCTGTCTTGTGTGTTTCACATTTTCAACAACAGTTTTCTATAGCATAAATTTAGGAGAGTTAGCTACATTATAATACACATAATTGTACAACCTCACTGAATCATGTGCATAATTTCAATTGTGCTGTCTATTTTAGTGTCTGCTCAGAGTTATAACGTTGGCTATGCCTGAACTGCTGTAGTCATCCTGTTTCCTGATTTCCGAGACAAGAGAAATGGAGTCTTTTTGGAGGAAAGCATCCATATCCACACCTCATAGATTTTTGCAATGATCTCCTGTAGCTCCTGTGATCAGAACATTATCCTTTGTTGTGCATCTTATATAAGTTATTAAGTATTGACTGATCTCCCTAAGAAACCAGTTACAGCTTATATTTCATACAGCTCCTTTAGTGGAATTTTCTTTATATGTCATTCTGCTATTCTTGTCAATCACTTCTGATTATGACCTATATTTAAATCCTATTGCAGGATCAAATAAAAGATCAAAATTATGTGCTAAGCCCCTGCTATTTATAGAAAAATGTACAGATTTTTGAGTTGGTGTTTGGTGGATGTTAAAGAAGAGAATGGGTAAGGATGGAGATGAAATTTATGGTTAGAACTTTGTGGGAAATAGTTTAAAAATCCCTTCCCCATGGACTGAAACATAAACTTTATCAGGTTAAGAAACAGAGAATGAAAAAATACCTGTATTTTGTTTCAGAGTAGCTGTTAACTCTAAATATTTGTGCAGGATCAGTAAGAAGCACAAGTCTTTGTTCTAGCTGATTCAAAATAGGGACTTGAACTGCATTACTTCACATGCCAAGTAAATATCCTATCAGTGTTGACCTTTCTGGTTGCTAATAACACTCTTGTCTCTAATTTTGATTAGCTATTCTATCTTTGCTGAAACTGATATGATCATTCCTACAAAAGGTCTGAGTTTTAATGAACCAGAACCTTCTAAAGAAAAATCCAACATAATAATTTCACTGGAATTTCCTGAACAGCTCTATTTATTAGGAGGTGCATTCTACTGGTGCAAATCTGTAGTTACATTTACACTCAGCAAATAAGCCAGAGATTGTTCTCCAGCCCTGAGGCTGCCTGCCGTGGCAGAGTTTGAATTCACATGGCTGAACTCTCCTGTCCCTTTCCACAGTGAACAGGTTTATTAGCCTGATAGTTTCCAGCCTGATCAACTCTGGAAATACCCTGGGCATTCCCAAGGATATTAGTGTTTGACTCAGGCCAATATTGCACTACTCATTTAACAGTATGGAAAACTACAGCATGGAACTCACTTGTGTTTTCAATTCACCAGCATAGATGTAGCCTGTGTTTACAGCCTCGGTTCTGTTCTGTGCTTAGTGCTGCCAGTGTTAGTTATTGGGTTGTATGTCTACATCAAGTGCATGGGTGAGCAGGTGTGCATCAAATTAAAAATTCATAGGCTCATCGAATCTCTTAGCTAAACTCGATTATTTTTTGTTGAAAAAAATCCATCAAAATCTCTGTAAATCAGGGCAAATATTCACTGTTCCTATCTGTATAATCAATAGACTGGTGCAGTCTGAAATTTGAGCAAAAATTTCAGTGTTGATGACAAAAATTTAAGGAAAAACAGTGAAGTATCAAGAAGAATAATAAAAATATCCTTCATGATATTTTAGAGTTTAACTAATACATAGGATAAACATATCTGAATTGCTACAGCATTTTGCGTATGCCACTGGCACAAAGAATAAGAACTGTAGATGACATTTCTGATATACTAGAGGAGGTTTATGTTGTAAAATTAATCTGTGTGAATTTGTACACAGATTATTAGGAAACAAGCTGAAGGACAGCTGTCCAGTTGGTTGTACTCAGAAGCAAATTCATGCCTGGATAGACTGCATGTGTTCTTCAATGTTATCTTATGTAACACTTCTAGTGAAGGCTTTGGCACACAAGTATGTGTGTACTAATGAAATTTGATAATGACATGTGTAGGTCGCTGGCATTTATTCTTTTAATATTGAAGCTAGAATATATGATTTTCATTTGGTCCCTCTGAGCACATGGGGGAGTATACGTGAGACCTAGAGAAGGATTTTCTTTTTTCTTTTTTTTTCTTTTTTTTTTCCTCACTTTTTGTGCCATTAAATTGGGACACAAAGCTACTGACCTTGGCTGTTGCTGTTGTGAACTGATGTTACCTAAAGAATTTATTCTTACCATAATGCAATATTTCTTAATTTATAGTGCTAATTCAGCTTCTCTGAGGGCTCACTACTTAAAGTAATAAAAAGGTTGGAATTCTTTTTTAGATCATTATTTAAAGCAACATAAATGCCTTTTTTTGTTAGTTTTTTATTGTGATGGTGCCTTTAACTAATGGTGTGTTATGAGGGAACTCTTCCTGGAGGCTGAAATGATCATTACTTGAATACAAAAATAATTCATCATCCTCTATGCTAATACAAAAAACACGTAGGAAATGAATTCATAATGGTGCTACTTAATGTGCAACTTTTTCCTCCTTAATTGTCTTTAGAAGGTGAGAGAAGTGTTGCAAAGCAAAATAATATTGGAAATAGTCTGCTGTTAGTGCAAGACACCAGGCTTTTAAGAATATGTAATATCTGTGTATATCTTGTATGTGATCTGTATACATTTGTATAGGCACATATTTATAAACATACACAGACAAACTTGTGTGTCACACCATGAAGATCTACAGAAATATATACACACATACCTAGGCAAGGCCGTGCATGTGGCTATGGGCCTGATTCTGGGCTAATGTAAGCCAGCAGCACTATTGCCTTGTGCTCTGCCATGAGGATCTGTCTTTGAGGAAATTCCAGAAATTCATCAGACCTGTACAAAGAGCACACACCTCAGGGTGTACTCTCTGAGATCTGACATGTCTAAGGCTATCTCCATATCAAAAGAGGAATCCTGTCTCACTTATTTCCCCTCCCTAGTCTTCTCTTCATAGTCATCGTGTGATTCATTGTCTGCAAACAACCACCAAAAAACCCTTTTAAATTAGACTAAATTCCCTGCATGCATCTCAGAGGTACACTATCCAGAGGCAGCCCAAAAGGAGGAATGGGAAGCTGTGCCTGAGGATGGGCAAATAAACCAGATAATTCCTTTGCTCTCCAAATCACAGCTAAAACTGTCTGTAAAATCTTAAGGTTCAAACCATGGGTATCACCTTTTTGTATACTACACCACTTAAGTGTGGGCGCTCTGTTTGAGGACTTAGCAATCCCAGTACCAACACACTTTGTCTTTTTCCCTGTGCATCATTTAAACCTTAATGAACTAAATCAATTTCTTTCCTCAAAACTCACCTTTTACATGTTGCTTGCTCACAATTGTAGGGATAGGGAACTAAATTAGGTTGACTTTTAAATTACACCATTAACTAAATTTCACTAAAAATTATTCTGATCTTGAGCCAGTGTAAGTACACTCAAGTAACTAGACATGATGTCAGAATCTTTTCCCTTGTTGCCTAATTTTTAGGTTTAAGTTTGGAGGTAGAGAAAAAGGAGACATGAGAAAGATATTTTCAACTAATTTTAATTTTTATAATGTATTTTTTTTTTATTTATCATCTCCCAGAAGTTCAATTAGTGATCATACTTTTTATTTTACAAAAATGAACAGGACTTGGTATTTTGGGGTAATTTGACATCTGTATGCCAAGCACTTCTCACCGAAGGCAAAAAGGGACACTATCCTTACAGCATACTTTTCTCTGCTCAGCCACAGGACTTCCATGCAAATCTCACTTAACTATGGACTAGAACCACATCTGCTTTGACTCCATATCCCAAGTGAACCAGGAGCTCAGAAGAGCTTTTGTTTATCTCCTTGCCTTTACCTGGTATCAAACTAACATTAGAAAGTAAATATGCATGAGATTAAATATTTGTCTCCTGAGATAATTTTTGTTTAATAAAAAGTCCAGCTAAGTGTGTGGGAGTCTGAGTACATAGTGTGTCCTCCCAGATAACTATAATTCATGTTGAGACAGGTAAAAGTTGTAAACAAGATGGTACTCATCCTTTTTTTCTGCCCCATGGCCACCACAATACCTGTTTTTGAGGGCTCCCTCAGTCCCAAAGCATTTTGACGTGAGTCAGTTCTACTGATGGGCTGATATCACCCAGGCTCTTGTCAGGTGAAGACCATGAGATGAAGTACTGCAAAATGGCTACAATGCTAAAGAGTCATTTCCCTGAACAATCTCAAGTGTTGAATGTTGCATCCAGTAAAAATAATAATAATAATAAAAAAATTCTGGTGCCATTTTTCTTAAAGAAATTTTTCTCCATTCAAAGTTCTTTCTGCTTTCTAGTATAGGCTTCCCAGGGGAAAGGATGAAGGACTGATGCTGTCCATTTTCCTCTTTTTATCTCACAAGAGTCAGCCTTAGTTTCTCTGAAGAAGGAGATGAAGTGTGAAGTAAATTTGGAAATGCTGGGAAGCAGCAGAGCTGGGCTTCTCAGACCTAGGAAAGGGCTGTCTGACAAGGAGAATTCTTATGGTTAAAACCTATGAAGATTGTTAAAATTTTTTAAAAATTCAGTTAAGAGAATCTGGGTGTTAGCAAGCTCTGAAATCCAGTCTATGTTAAATATAAAAATTGGGCTTTGAGAGGTCTGTAATTAATAAACTAATTAGTGGAATATTTTTGGGGGTATTGACTGACCTCCACACTATACCTCATTTTCATTCTGCTCGTGAATCTTCAGCTGGTCATTTCTTCAGGACTCCTGTTGTCATCAGTGGGGTCTGACCTTATGCCAGTTTGTAATGGACAGATATCAGTGCACACAGGAGGGTACAGTTTGTCCACAGGAGGAAGTTTTCAGCAGTCAGGAAGGGTGTTGCAGGGCTAGAGAGATTGACACTCTGCTTCTAAAGACTGCCTGAGCCTTGGAACAACGGGTACTTTTGTACTAGGATGTGGTTTGGAAATCTCAGACTCTAGAGCAACACCAGAAAACACTGACTGGCATTTTTAGTAGCACTTTATCCTTGTTGTTGTACTCTGGATTTTTAAGCCACGTAATAATACTGCCAAATGATCATTAGTAAGCCTGATCTGAGTAAGCGTAATCACCATTTAAATGGAAACAAGTAGTGTGAGTAAACGAGAGATATGAAGTTCATTATTTCACTAACTCTGGGGAAATTTCCATTTTAATATGTTGTTTGTTTCAATGTAATGACTAAGAGGTTAAGATCACATATATTCTGTGGAAAATGTAAACAAGCACTTATTTCAACCTCTTCAATTTTCTGAACAGAAGCTCATAAGCTGTAAGGTTAGTTTATTTATTTACTTACATGCTTACTTTGCCAAGCACTTTGATATTTGTCATCCTACTGTCCCTCCTTCTACTGTCTATATCCTTAATTCCCACTGAAAATATTTGCTAATAATGGTGTTGTGTATTCATAAGTTGTTCTTACACAGAGAAAATAGGTGGTGGAATATGATTTTACCCTTTAGCTCTGTACTTCATAGAAACCTGTATTTTCTCTGGACCTATGTTATTTACTACACTGTGAGGTTTACATCAGAAGATCAGCGATCATGCTCAGGTATTAGTAAATAAATAAGGTTGTGAACTTCAAAGGTGCTTTGTATGACATTCAAGACTCCATTTTACCTTAACATCTCACCCTACTATTTTGCCAATGGCTATTGCAGTGATCTTAAAATCTTTCGAGAAAGCATACACTGGATTTTTACAATTCAAACCAGAATATGTTCTTTTTATTTTCCCACTGCTTTTCCCTTCTATTTTACTGCTCAAGGGTAGAATTACATTAACTTAGCAATGTTGGGACAAATGGGAATTATATTAGTTCAGAAAATATCTTCCGTGCTTATGAATAAATAAATAAATAAAGTAAAAAGATTATCTGGAGCACTGGCAGATTGATTTAGCAGAGAGACTGGGGTCAAAGATTTTTACTTGTCGTGATGGTCTTCATTAGAGCATCCTGCTGGGAAAGACTGGCATGCTTCGGCTCCACCAGTGTCAGACTGCGCTATAAACATGCTAGTACCTGACTTGTGAATTGCTTGCCACATGGATGAATGTTTGTCACAGTCACTGGGACACAGATGTCACAGCCTAGTGAAGGCCTGCTTATCATTCTTGTGGTCACTTCTATTACCTCTGGTCGTACTGTGCTGACCTGCTATTAGTGACTCTAATTTAATTTCCCCCACCAGTGTCATGGGTTATTTCTTCCATTACTTTAGAGATTTAATTTACAGGGTAAACTCCATCACTTGAACGAAAGGATTTTTCATGACATGAAGAACAAGTTCTTTTTGAAGATTAACAGGGTTCTGGCTATTTATCTTGGTCATCTCTAAGGCATGAGGCTTAAACTCCAGTGAATGACATTATATTCATATGTTGGTGCTATTTCCAGAATACTTGAAGTATTGTATTTTTACTCATTTCAGCTACATTGCAACATCTAAATATGATTCTGTGCACAGTGTTATGAAAGACCAGTTACCCTTTTGTTACATCTATAAATAATCTTGTCTGGAGTTGAGCCTTGGCTCACATTGAAAAGACTGACACATAGCATAGATAGGACAGTCACTTTAACAGGCAAATATTTTGGCACCTTTATGCTTGTTTTCCCACATATTAATCATTCCACATACTGAAAAAACATGAGGAAGCAATCCTAAATATCTAAATATTAATATCATGTCATTAATATAATTATATGCATTTCCTAGACTAAAAACCCCTTGTAATCACTAATTGATTTTCAGTGTGTTCAAATGCAAGTGCTTGCACCTCCTGGAAAAGAGCAAACCTTGAACGCTTATTTAAGAAAACATAAATATTTCCTTACATAATCAGAAGTGTAACTGCCAGAGCTTCATATATTTGTATGTGTTAGTTAAATAATAGTAACTCTTTGCCAGAAGCTTGTTTTCCTGTGTGGCTAAGACTCCTTCATGAAAATATTTGCCAGCTTTTTGGGGTTGCTTTTTCAAAAATGCTACCTGAATTAATTTTCGGTGCCTCTGAGAATTTCTATGCCTTTATAGCCTTCAGTCTGAGGGCAAAACACACGCCCATGAAGACACGTTGGGAGTCACTGAAAGAAAGAGGGCAGGGCTTTCTTCTTAGAAACCTAAACAAAGAGGAAAAGAATGAAGAGGACAAATTTGCCTGCTAAGTTCTTCAAGGGCTACATGACTCTGAGATCAACAGAGAAGACAGTGAAGGGAAAAGGCACCCATGATTACTTTGACTTCCAAGGAGAAGGGACAGCATGGGTAGGTATCTGAGAGGGTTGACTACAATTTGTGCCAGATGATTTGGACATCTGCCATGATTTCAGCTGAATCAGCCCAAAGTTTCTGAGCACAGTGGGACTGTCTGTAAGGAATGAATTAAATGATCTTGTACTTTGCCCTCACCCATACTCTGCCAGTCCATTTCACAGAAATTTTCATAAAACAGAGAAGCAGACAGTGAAGAAGTCTAGGTTTTCCCATCACTAAATTATAGTTCAGTAAGATATTAATATATGTTTAAATGCACATATATTCAAGTACATATGTAATGTGTATGTAAAGATATATGTACTGTATTTTTTTGCTTTCAAGAAAGGCAAATAATTATTAATTTCTCAGATTCTAACTGGCAGTAAACTTATACGTAGACTATATGTCATCCATAAGAGTTTCATGGGAGTATTTGCTATTAAAACAGTTTTGACTAGCAAAGTAGGTCATGTTGCTCTTTCTGTTCATGTGAAACTCAGAGGGAATTGAGTTTTCACTGTGAAGACTTGTGATTATTAATTTATAATTTATTTTCTGCAACTACTCTGTGTTATTCAGTTTGAAATAGAGTTGTCTTACAAAGACTTTATTTGGAAGCTTTAAAAAGAATTTCAGAGTTTAACTGCCTCCTTTCTCCTTGTGTTAGTGCTACCTCTTGAAATTTGGTGCTAATTCAGTCAGCAGGGGCAGAGACATGGATTAGAGCAGTAGAATTGCAACACAGAATCTTATTGCCAAGTATTTTTTCTCTCAATGATCTTTGCTTATCTGTCAAAAAGGTGGTCTTCTGTTTCTATTGTCATACACTTGTCACATTTGAAGAAGAACATTTCAGAAGGAACATGCAGTAGGATGGCATTAAATTATAAGGAAAGTTCGAATTTTTATGCAAACTAATTTGTTTGCATACAAGCACAAGAAATAAAAGAGTAACTGTCAAGAGGTATCAGTGTCATAGCTCTACACAGAGAAATGCAATTGAAATTTTCAGGAAGCTATTTTCATTTAGGATCAGGTTCCTTCGCTGCTTGCTTTGAGGCACATAAACCACTGGAGAACAGGCAGAAATGAAAGGAATAAATCCTCTCTGTTCTGGGACTCCTCCCTTACCTCAACATGTGCAATGCAACTTCTGTCATTTCAGAAATGAAGGATGTGGTCCAGAAGGTACTCCTGACTACTAAGTGATATAAAGGATACAACTACAACTAGAGAATATGGTTCATGAAGTATCTGGTATGTTTAACTATTTAAAAAATATTTTTCAAACTCTTCAAGCAGTTGTTGCATTTAACTGCCAAAATTGTTGCTAGCTGTACATTCACTTCAAAAGAAATCCATAATCCCTCTACTGAAATACCTAGTCAATGCTGCTGTAAACAGCTCTGTTTTGAAGTTGATCTGCAAGTAATTTAGCACAATGAAAGAGGCACTATTTTTCTCTTCTTACTTCAACACCTCAGGGAGTTACATATATCCTGGTGATAGTTCTCTCATTTTCAAGTGCCTGTGAGAAGACATGTCACAGCAAAAGCGATATGTGTAAGGTAAAAGCCAAACTAGCAAAACTAACATTTTCTGAATGCACAGCATTTGAGCATCAAGTGGGTAGTTCGAGGTAGTCAGGTCCCCAGATTCAAAACCAAAGTGAGAGCTTTACTTCCAGTTTCTGCTGACAGAGCAGCCCAAAGGAACTCTGACTGCAACAAGCTTCTGAGCCTTAGGCATGACTGAAGCTTACTTGACAAGATCACTTACTAAGCCCAATGTGCCTGATGAGACTCAGTCACAGTGGAGTGTGACAACAATGCAGAGTGGTGGAGAAATAGGAAAGGTAGCTGAGCCACTATATTTACAAGTCACTAATCCACCCTGTGTGCAATTACTTAAAAAGCCTATAGATTTGGACGAAATATTTGTTGTGGTTTTTTTGGGGTTTATTTATTTATTTATTTTGGACTAATCTTCTTGACTTAATAGTGTCTGTTAAACAGAAATGGAGTTTTCTAATCAGAAATGCCAGAGGAGAAAAGAAACAGGTTTATTTTATGGTGTGGAAAAAATTTACTGAGCTAGCTGAGTTTGCTGTTATTGACAAAGATCCCTGAGGAATGTACAGCCACATAGATGTAGCCAGTAATATTGCTCATACACATCTTCTAGTACTGACACAAAAGACCTCAAAGAAACAGCAACTAAACCTAAGGTTTTGCTAAAGAATACAGATAATTTTCAAAGAAATATATTTTAAAGTACACGATTATATGAGTTTTTAATGCAAGATGAAGTGCAATTGCATCTGGAGGCCTTTAGGATATCTCAAATTTGTATGAGTTTAAAATTACTAGAGACATTTTGTGGGTTTTTTTGGACACATTATATTATTTGACTCCTGGAATCCTGACTGTTTGCATTTCTTATAAGAAATGTCTACTTGATATTCCTGCCAGAAACATTTGTTTTCTGCAAGAAGGGCCACGGAACCCTATTGGCTTGGCTTCAGCTGTCACCAATCCTTGGCATCAAACACCAGGATCCTGGGGAATATAGTAAGCAGAAGGTTAGAAGGGAGGTACTGGGGAGCTGAACCTGAACAAAGTAGCAGTAGGAAGAAGGAGGAAATTAAACATACATATACATTTTTAAATATAATTTTGAAATAAAATATATAATTATCCTCTCATATTTTAATATTGTGAGTCAAAAAAATTAAGGTATTTTTAATGGAAAGGTATGGATAGGGGGCTTATTAGTGCACCAGAGATGTCATGAATCTAGGGAGATGATGTAAAAAGAGAGATACAGCTCACTGGGTGAAATGAGTGGGAGTTTTATGGTAGGCCAAGGGTGACTACTCTGGCTGGAAAAAATGGCAGATCTGAGTCAGGAGAAATGGTAATGTGGAGTACTTCATTCCAGGTTAAGCATGTCAAGAACTGCCTGGTCCCTGTATGTGCCCTCTTTCCTGTCAGAAATTCAGCAGCTCAGCGTGGACTGAAGATTAGAGAATAGATGAAATTCAGTAATGAAAACAGTTGAATGGAGGAGTCAGAATCGATGGAAGAGTGCCTTGATGATAACCCAGTGGGCTGTCATAGGAAAAAAATTATTTAAAAAGAAAAAATGTTCCCTTGAGTTCTGAAACAGAAACTAGAAACCATAACACAAAGATTAATTCAAGAAAAATCCACCAGATAAGACTGATTCAACCTCTGAAGAACATCTTGTTCCTAATCGGGGTCAGGCTTGTTGACAGTGTGACCTGCTGGACATAAAACACTCCTCGAGAACAGAAAAAGGGCAAACATATATGTTTTATTTTTCGTTTACCATTGTATTCCATAACATTATTCCATAATAAACAGACTTGCATAATTGGAAAACAGCCTTACATGAAAAGAGAAACAATATAGATACAAACATGTAGACAACAATTGTAAAATCAGGATATTTTCTTTTAAATGATTATTAAAGGCAAAATAGTTTACATGTTTAATACTTTCCCTCCTACTGGCACTGAATTCAGAAGGGAATTGTTAAAGGGATAACAAAAAGAAAATTAAATTATACTCAGATGAGAAACTAAGGTGGAAATTTGGAGTCAGACTATAACACCTAGGCAGTTAAGTCAGAAAATGCTGTTTTCCAGGTGCAGGGAAGAGTTACACATTTACTTAGCCAAGGCTGGGTATACAGAGAAGAAAAGACCAACTTTTGCTTCAGAAAGTTCCAAACAGACAGGAGGGCACAATGAAGTGAATAACAGGAGCATCTGGAAGGGAGTGTTTGGAAGAAGTAGCAAAGCATTCTCAGCCAAAAGTTGGTAGTGAGTGGGCTGAATGGGAATTACTGAACATGCAAGGCAAGAGTGGGCTTTAGGAGGAGGAAAATATACAAGTAGCCTATGTTTTACCTGGTTTTCTGTGGACTCTACACACTCTTAGGTAAATTGCTATGAAGCATTTTACTCTGAAGTGGTTGCTTTTGGTCACTTTCAATCAAACAGTGATCACAGAGACAAGAGAGGAAAGGGGCAGTTAGATTAAGAATTGCAGTAGGATTTACAGACACCAGGGAGCTGCCACCAGGGGATCTAGTCCTTGTGCGTCCATCTGTGATGCTCAACTTTAAAAGAAGTTGAAGATCAGGACTAAAGATCAGGACTCTCACTTCTCTGGACTGAAAGGAATTGAAATGCCTTTTACACCCATAACTCTGAGAGAATGTGTCTGGCACACTATAAGCACAGAAACTGTCTATATGCTGTAATTAAAAAAAAAAAAAAAAAAATCTCTGCCCCTACTGGCAGGAGAGAAGTAGGAGTAGGCTGGAAATAGCACTGGATATATTTATCATTGCCTCACTGGCAGTAGGAGTCTTCCTTCTGAACTTCCCCCTGGTATCAGATGCAAATACTACATGTACTTTGATCTCAAATATTGATAGAGGACTATTAGACTATAATGGTTTATGCAATCTCTATCATTTTTGGACTCTGTCCTTTCAGATTTATATCTACACGTGGAACAGAAAACCCATTGTTTCCTTCGACCTTCTATTTGGGGTGTTGATAAACTGCATTTACTTATTTTTTTCAATCTGCTGAAATTGGATTCTTCCAGATGCATATAGATTTTTAGATGTATAAATCTTTCTTTAACAAAGAGATTTCTGATTGTTAAAGCGTGTTCCTTTCTCTTTGTCTTCTTTACACTGAAGTATTTAATTTCTCTGCAATACAGAGAAATTAGAGTTAATCTTGTTTTGAAGCCAGAGACTGGACAAAACAGTCAGAACTGGCACCAGTAACTGAACAATGTGATTTTCAAATGTGACACAATGCAATGATTGGGCATTAGTAGATCACAGGCTTCCTGGCACTGGAGGTAACAATTGTGGCCAAAAGCATCTGGTACATTTGGTCAAAATAGGTTGATGACCACTCTTATATTTGGGATCCCTCATATTCACTGTGATCAGTGAATTTTATTGTTCAGTTATTCACATTGCTTCTCTAGGGGCTGCCTAGTTAAAGAAACTAAATCTTCACTACTGCTGTTTTACAGTATTAGCACATCTATAATTAACAGAGTAAATTTAGGAGTGATGCGTATTGGGTTTTCATGGCCAAGCTTTGGTAGTGGGAGGGCTACAGGGGTGGCTTTTGTGAGAAGATGCTTGAAGCTTCCTCCATTTCCAGCAGAGCCAATGCCAGCTGGCTCCAAGACAGCTGTGCCACTGGCCAAGGCTGGGCCCATCAGAAATGGTGGCAACGCCTCTGGGATAACAGATTTAAGAAGAAGCAAAAAAAAGTTACTGCTCAGTTGTAATTGCGTCCAGAGAAAAGAGTGAGAACGTGTGAGAGGAACAGCTCTGCAGACAGCAAGGTCAGCAGAGGAGGAGGAGGAGCAGGTGCTCCAGGCACTGGACCCGTGTTTCCCCTCAGCCCATGGTGCAGCCCACAGTGAAGAAGGATGTTTCCCTGCAGCCCATGGAGGACTACAGGGGTGCAGAGATCCACCTGCAGCCCATGGACAAAACCCACACTGGAGCAGGTGGATGCCTGAGAGGAGACTGTGACCTCACAGGGGGCCTGTGCTGGAGCAGGCTCCTGGCAGGGACCTGCAGACCCATGGAGAGAGGGGCCCACATTGGAGCAGGTTTCCTGGTAGGACTTCTGACACCATGTGGGACCCATGTTGGATCAGCCTGTCCTTGAAGGACTGCACCCCACGGAAAAGTGACCCAAATTGCAGCAGTTTGTGGAGGACTGTTGTCAGTGAGATGGACTCATGTTCAAGAAGTTCATGGAGAACTGTCTGCCACGGGAGGGACCCCATGCTGCAGCAGGGGAATGGCTCTTCTCCCTGAGCAGTGGAAGAAACCACGGGTGATGAACTGACCATAATCCACATTCCCTGTCTCCCTGCACTGCTGGGGAAGGAGGTGGAGCTGGGAAAGAGTGAGGGGTGGAGGAGAAGGTGTTTTTAAGGCCTTGTTTTACTTCTTATTATCCTGCTCTTATTTTGTTAGTAATAAATTCAATCAATATCCCTAATTCTAGCCTGTTTTGCCTGTGACAGTATTTGGTGAGTGATCTCTCCTTAATCTCAACTCATCAACCCTTTGTTACATTTATTCTTCCTTGTCAAGCTGTGGATTGGAGTGATAAAGAGGCTTTGGTGGGTGCCTGGCATCCAGCCAGCATTAAACCACGACATGGTGTCACGTAACCTATGCCTGTTTTCCTTTTGGGAGGTACTTTCCTCTTAAATCAGATGTGGTAACTTATTGCAGATGCTGAGTTTGAGACCAATGAGCTGGATTGAGATCTCTGTTCTTATTAGCACTGATTTGTTAATCTGGATAGTGGTGAAGTTTATCATCATATGACTGAGGGTAAATGAATTGTGAAACTAAATATATTAATTTTAATATCATAAAGTGCTTGTAATACAAATAACCTGCCACATTATGATTGAAATATATAGATGAAATGTTTTGGTGGAAATAATGTTTATTTCTTACAGCTTATTCTTCCCTTTCCATTTTGATGGTCAGCTATGTATTGGCAAGCAACCAAATAATCATGAAAAGACACCTCTGTGCTTAAATTTAAATATACATATTTATGAATTAGATTCTGACATGAAATTCCAGCGTATTTTTAAATTTGGAGACTAAGAATAGTCTTGTTGAACTTGAGAGACCAAAACTGAGTTTATGCATCAATCCTTGCACTTTCCTATACCTTCTACTGAATAATCTAGTAATGGGTTCTCAGATGGAATTTCAGACTAAAGCACTGAACTGTGAGAACAGTCAGCTATTTCAGCTTGGCAACATTTGGGCATAGAAATGTATTCCATGCATCATCTATGCAAGAAGGAGGCTTGACAAGAAAGAAAAAGATTAATTAGGAAAAGAAAGCTTTTAAGACTTTCTAGTAGCAAGACTATCTCAAACAAAGTATGCAGAGAATTTGCACCATGCAAGAATGAAATTATTTTATCTCATATTGTAGGGAAGAATAATAATTTAGTACAGTAGCTAGGTAAAGAAGAACGTAATGAAAAGGAAAAATTGCAGGTTGTGAATATAATATAATATAATCAGATATTATTACATAAAAAAGCTGTTATCATTAGGATTGCTCATAAACTCTAAAAAAAAAAATCTGAGACCACTTAGTTTGGTTTTGTATCATGGGCACAAGGCTCAGTGCTGTAGAAAAGTTGGGTTTACAAGGTCAGCAGGTCAGTGGTGGCCTGAGCTGGGGGACCAGGCTGGGAGAGCTGGGCAGGTTGGCAGGCACTGACTGGGGCCACTCAAGAGTCTGAATCACAAGTCCATGATGCCAAGACAGGTTCTCAGGTCAGGCTGGGGAAGTGGCATCATTGGTTCAGGGTCCTGACCAAGCATCTGAGGGCCAGGTGCCAGGGTGTCTGCAGGGCAGCTCAGACAAGGAGCAAGGGCAGGACTGGGGCTGAATCCCAGCTCCTGAGTGATGGGAAAGCCCAGCAGGCCTGCTGGTAGATTTTTCCCAGCCCAGCTCTGTTCCTGTGGCTGGACCTCGCATTGACACAGCAGCAGAACTCGCTGTGAATGTGGTAGCCAGACCCCAGGGAGGTGGAGCAGCAGCCTCTTAAGAGCAATTTGGGGCCCTGGGTTAAATGGTCTCATGCAGCAAAGCAGATTTAGTCTTTGCTGAAGAAATTCTCTATAGACTTTGTTTTATGTGTAAACCCTTGATGTCACACAACTTTCTTACATTTTATTTTATTTTATTTTATTTTATTTTATTTTATTTTATTTTATTTTATTTTATTTTATTTTATTTTATCTTGGATTGAACTAGTGCAGTTATTGATTTCTTTTACATTAAATAGTATTTACCATAAAAGAAATTTATTTTAGAACAACAATGGAAAGTGATATTTCAATACCTCAAATCTAAATGAATGTTTGGATTAAGTACTTGTGAAAACTTTCCCAATTTATGTATATGAAACCCAGAGGCAAAGAAACTTCACATCAGTCTTTACCCAGTCAGGTCCTGTGAGCCCTTCAAAGAAATTGTCACAGCAGTTGGCTTCTGACTGACCCACCACTTCAACCAAGTAGATCTTAAAAATTTTCCTGGAAGAGAAAAACAAGGCAACAAGAGTACTTAGTTGACACAATTGCTTCCTTTTTTAGTTCTTTGTTCTTCGTCTTTCTCTCTCTATATATGTATATATTGCACTAACCTGGATTAATCAGAGAGGGGGATAGGATGAGGCTGTTGATGCAGCTCAAGTGAGTCCTGAGTCCTGGCTGAGGGAAGGAAACAAAAACTGTGTCGTTTCCTTCCAGTGCTATGATAAACCAACATTTTCCATTTAGTAAATTGCTTTATTCACGAGCAGCCAAAGTATAATTGGAATTTGTAATTTTTATAAAGGGGACGATATTTGTTCTTTCTTTTTTTTCTTATTGCTGAAAGCACACTGCCTCCTTGGTCTTTCTAATTTCACAATAGAAGACAGTAAATCCATTAGGTAGGCTGGCATTTAAACGTAGGAAAACAATCTTATTCCTTGCCACGAGAATTTAAAATTCCACAAGCATATTTTCTTCAGTTTAGCTCAAGTTTAGTCACAAATTCAATACTGCAACTGGACATTCAGCAATATAGCTTGCCTGCTGTGTAGTGATTTTCATTTTAAGTCCCACTGACTTCATATCCTTAGTGATATTCTTTAGTTCCATATTAAAGAAAACCAAACTTGAATTTATTTGTATAACAGTGGAAATAAAGCATATTCAAACTTGATTTTCAGAGAACTGCTATACAACTATATACATGCAGCATTTGTCCTTCTGGTGACCCTTTCTTTCTGTGGTTGCAGCTTTGACAGGTGCTTTTGCTTCAGGCCACTCAGAGGCTTTACACTATTAACTGTGGTGACATTTTTCTCTCTTGAATTGTTCCAGGAAAAAAGCTGATGAGAAAGTTCGACTTTCCTTTTGTTTCACTGTGTGTCTTAAGGGCTTAATGTTAGTGCCATGACAACCAAAAAGTTAACATTTGCCCTTAATTTTTTCAGAGGGATATGTATCTTGGCACAGCTATTTCAATGGGTTATGAAACAGTTGAGAATGTGTGTGTCAACATATGCAGAAATAACCAATAGTAAACAATCACAAACAGTGAGCTGGAATCACTGTAAGTACTAAGATCCTGATCTAGATCTATAGCTCAAAGAAATAATCTATCTTCTTTTTATCAGTTTCAAGGGACTCAAAATCAGATTTTTAGACTATGGTTAAAGAAACATGGAGGACTCAGGTCATGATCTATCTGCAATGTTAGGGTCATTTGCAAAAGAAAATTATTACCCATTTATTTAATCAGACATAACACTTGCTTTTACTACATTTAGAATTTTACCTTTATTTCTTTATTGTCTTGCCTGATTTATTGCCTTTTTTTTCCCTTTGTCTTTGAGCAATCTCTTTTGTTACTCTGAACAAGTTAACAGCACTGGAAATACTGTAAATCAAAATTTTTGTCTTTGCCACATTTACTTACATCCAATCTGTCATAAAACTTCAGATAGTAGTTGGAAGGTGAGAAAACAATTACCTGTTGAAAGCTTGATATACTCTAGATTTTATAATTAAAATTCTTTTTTTTTAAGCTATTGGATTTGGAGAGATTTTGCTCACATGAACAAAGGAATTCAGTAGTCAATAAAAACACAAAACAACAATACCCAAGCATTCTTTTTCAAGTTACATACAGATTTAAATCAACATAAATGGAATTTATTAATATTTTTTGTCCTGATATTATGGAGCTTGATCTTATTTTATGTGTACTTTTATTTGCACTAATGTCTCTAAAGCATTAGTTACATCTCTATTTTAACACTTTTTTACTTTGAATAAACACATCTTTTTCTTATTCTGTGTGTATAGTTTTGTGTGTGTATAAATATATATATGTATAGACATATAAATATGTGCATGTATCCATCTTGTCTTATCTGTTCTATTATTAGGCATCCCACTGAGACTGCTGGTGCTGAATTATTTTGAATTTTTATTTTAGAACTATTCTGGCACTGAAAATAAGTTGCTTGAAACTTCTCTATGGAAAATGGATAATGTGTAGAGAGGGTGTCTGGTTCAATGTTTATCTCATTAATCTGGCCCCAAGGAGACCTGGATATGATTCTTTGCTCCACCACAGGTATTTTATTTGACCCTTGGCAAATTGCTAAGCCTCTGTATCTCCATTCTTCAAGCTGCCAAATGATTGAGGATGTGTGTTTATCTCTCTTGGGGGGGGAACAGGGTAGGTAAAGAATAGAAGCAAGGAGGAAGATTTTGAGGATAAACGTTCAAACACAGCAATAATGGAATTATGAAAGACTCTTATGCCTCTGTCCTCCAAAAAGGCCCCCAGAAAACCCCAAACAAAACAAAGGCATAAGAAAAGAAAAGAAGAAGATAATCTATGCAAAATTACCTGGGCTGCTATTTTTGCAGGCTGATGCTCCACTGTTGTCTGCCTCGTACTGTTAGTGGTGCTAATGCAACTGAAAAAAATACCATCACTCCATTCATATGGGAATGCCACATCCGTGAAAGGAATATAAAAAGCCAAATACTAATTCTTAGTCTGTTTTAGATATCATAACTTCATGACTTTAGGGTGAGCCTTGTTAAAACTTTGGTTTTATCCTCCCCATGCTTTCCTGAAATTTGAATTGAGTGGGATGTCCTGTACTCATATGAATCACTCATAATTTCTGTGTTAAACTGGTCTGTCTGGATATATAGAACAAACCTCCTCCTGGAAATCACAGGGGTTCAATAGCCTTGTTAACCAGCCCTAAAGACAAAAAATGCACGCTGCATTATAGGCTACTGACAGGAGGTTTATCATCATATTAAATTTATTTTCTATACTTTTTATATAGACACTTTTGAGAAGCAATCTTCATCTGTCAAAACCTACTAAAAGGCAGGGGATGGTGTTTTAAATGAGTCTTCCTGTGACAATAAAGGTAGTTACTTCAAGCTCGTATTATGTTATATTGAAGCAGTATGTCACTTGATAATATAGGTATGACCCATTAGATGTTTATTTATGTATGTCAGGTAATGCTTTCCTCTGTGTCAAACAAAACTTTATCAGTATTAGGAACTCATGATAAGAATGTCTCCAAAATACCTTGGAGGATGTAACCAGTCACCTACCCTGACAGAGTAATGTTTTACTTGAACCAATATTTTTAAAACACTATGTCCAAAGAAAAGTCCCTGAATCTGTACTTAAGCACTTAAATAAATCAGACCTTGTTTACAGACACTGATAACCTATTCTATGCATTGGAGCTGTGCTGTTCACATATGTATTAAAGCAATGGACAAAGCCAAGGCAGAGAAGAAATCTGTGATTACAAAGATCTTTGAAATTTTTCTTTTTGATGTTTTCTGTGTCTCGTTTTTCTTTCTGGATGTTTTCTATGTGTAATAGATATTTTCTTTTAATCTTTTAATCCTGATCATTCTCATCAAAATAATTTATTCTCATCAAAACATATGAAGAAGGAAATCTGTTTCTATTCTGTTATTACCTAAAATTGCTTTTAAAAAATAAACTCCTTTTATATAAGACTTCTATTTTATGTGAAAATCTTACATTAGAAATTCAGTGACAGAAATGTTATTTACAGCAAGAAGGAAAAAAGAATGTCATAACTTAAGTAGATCTCAAAGTAGAAAGCAATGCTTAAGAGGGAAATCATTTAACTTACCTGTGTCACCCTTGCCTTTCTCACTGGAAGAACTGGCTTTAACTTGATGAAATCATAAAATTTCTAGGTTAATAGCAAGAAAACGGGCAAGTTCTTATAACAAAAGGTAAAAATGATTAAGTCAGTAGGTTCTTGGATATTAAAGAGATTAATAGGCTTTTTAATGTCTGTATGAATTAATTTGCATGAATGATTCCTGGAACCTGGAGAAGAATGAAAAGCTCTTAATGCCAGCATAAATGATCTGTATTCTCTTAAATGATCATACATTGAAAAACAAAAGGGAAAATTCTCTGATGCAAATGTCACCTTTACTGAAATTCCCAAGTTCATAGAAAGTCTAATTAAGGTGCTGGCCAAGACAGCACTGCTAATGATTTTCTAAAAGGTCTCATCATTCTTTGAGTGATCACAGGATGATTAAGCAAGGTTGTTTTAAAACAAATAGTCATTCTTCAGATTTTGTACTTGATCCTGGTGCCACTGTGATTGCTAATTATAAAGACTGTATTGTGTCTTATTTGCAATCTTGAAAACGTGTAAGTTTCAACATCATAGCATTTAGCTTTTCCCAGACTATCTGGATATCTAATTCAGCTTGTGCTCAAAGCTCACCCCATGTTTTTGTCACGGTAAGGCACCTACTTCATCAACTCACTCACAGAGAGTATTGACCCCTTTAGAGTTTCAAGGAGCTCTTTGTACTTTCAGTCATCTGGTAAGATGTTATGCTAATATTATGATCCACAGGAGGTCTTATTCATTGTCATCTTCACTTGTCATAAGGAGAGAGATGGCTTGAAGACTGTCACCTGAATACAGGGTATCTCTCCCTGCTTCCCCTTCCTTTTGAGAAGAGGTTCATACGTGACCTGAGGTAGTACAGAGTAATCTCGGGGTGCTGGCCATGCTCCATCCTGGCTGATGCAAAAATTAACCCCGTCCTGGACAGAATCAAGACAGGTGTGAAGGATTCAGGGAGAGTTAAATGAAAATCATTGGAGTCAGCACCTTCAGTGGAGAAGATGTTACTTGTCTTAAGAGAAAAGGGGTTGGAGAGAACCAGTTCATCATTTAGAACAAGTAGTCAGGTCACCTAATGATAGGTGCTTAGAAGATAGGCTCCTACTCTAGTTTTTCAGACTGCAGTCTATGGAGGATGAAAACAAGTTCCAGAGGGAGGTTTGTCTCAACTCAAATATAATGTTCACAACAGCTGATTCTTCTAAATGGCACCTAGTCCCAGAATTCCCTCGGAATCTTCAGCTTGACACAGATTCCACGGTGAGCTATTGTATTGGTTTTTCAGTCTCAGAGGTTTCCGTGAGATAAACATACTAAAAGATCTGAAAGGAACCTCACAATTGTCAACAGAGAGGTCAAATTATACATGCCCAGGTATACTATTATAAAAGACAAATTAAAAAAAAATTAATGGAGAAAATTGTTACTGAGGGAATATGGCAGAGAATAATTTGAAACAGGACTGACTCAAAAGTAAGTAAAGATGTCAGAAATTAACTCATTAACAGTATTATTATTCAGACAGGTATGAGGTCAATTTACACAATTTTTTTCCCTGAATTTTATAGCAGGATCAGATTTCCAGATCACACTTCTACTAAGACATAAAATCTAATCATAAATCTTGAGAACTACAGGCTAAAATTGCAATAGGCACTGCAAACTTTTACAACCACAAATATGCTTTGAAATAAAAGGTTTAGTTATAGTGAATATTCTGTTCCTAAATAAGGGTCTGGGACAGGCTGTTATCATGAAAACACTTTAGTTTTTCATATTTTAGTGTTTTTGAAGAAATGCTAAATGCATGGAAAAAATATCTTTGTGTTTTTTAATGCCAGGTGTGCTTTTCTACAAGTCCTCCCTCGGCAGTTTGTGTTTTGGCCCTTTTTCAGTATTCTGTAATAAAAGAATTACAAGAAAATAATTTTCTACAATAGGTCTTCATGAATCCCATTTGTTTAATGTCGAGTTTTCACTGCTGTGGCTAACTTATCTGGCTTAACCAAATCAGCTCATTTGCTTTTTTAAAAAAATTAAAGTTATCAGGGAAAAAAACCCCATACTTTAATTTTTTTTATTTTGAAAACCCTGAACACATTTAAACTGGATATTTTAAATTCTGCTGAAAACGATCAGGGAAAAAAGAACCATTGCAGTTTTGAACATATTTGAAAGATACTTAGTGGGAAATGCTACTCAGTGACTTGTGTTGCCCTTCCTATTTTCTGGATGGAATTTCTAAGTGTACTTCTTAATCCCTGCCTCTTTCTGATGAAAAAAGAAGCCAAGACCAGAGAATCTTAAGAAAATGAGCAAGGACAATCTTAATCTCAATCCCCAGAGTATCTGGTAGTCGCACTTGAAAAGAACAACCAGACATTTAGGTAAAGTTATTGCAAAACATTTTGAATTTTAAAGCATTGATTTGTGGAAGAATTATGTTTGATATTCAGTGCTATTAATATTTCTGTGTCATGAAATTTTGCCTGTTTTCAGGCAGATGTCATGTGAACTTGTTTTAAACTTTGTTGCCAGAATTTACCTGCCTGTGACCTTGAAATTCAGTTTTGCAAGCTAAATTTTGTCATTGAAATGCTTGTGAAAATCATCACAACTCGAGCATGTCTTTTCCCAGTGTTTTTTTTTCCCCTTATTTTATGAATGCTCATAAAACACTCAGTTATCTTTTTTTCCAGTAGACAAATTACAGTATTAACTTTTTTGGTTTCACAAAATGCATAAATTTATGAATCTTAAAATTAAACCAGTGAGTTTAAGAAGATTAAAAATGGTCTTTAATTATAAAGAGGATTGTTATAGATGAATAATTATACTTCTCTGCATTACCTCCATACTTCGTGTTAAATTCAAGCATCTCTGACTAGACATAGGCATATGTCTGAAAATTCCCTAATTTACTTAGCGGCCCTCCCCTAGGACGGTTTTCTAGGTCAAAAGACTGAGAAAATCAGCTTTTTACCATTCTCTGCCCATCTTTTATTTTATTAGACTGCATTCTGGCAGCAGATGCATTAACAGAATTCAAATACAGTTGATACATAGATTGAACTAACAGACTCATAAAAGGCACTTTTACAGTACACTGATATCTGACCCAGTGTTATATAAAGGTCAGGCAAACTGGATAGCTTTTATGGAGCTCATTATTTAATCTTAATATTAAAGAGAACTTAGCATGGAAGACTCTAATGAAGATTTGTAATTAAATGGGAACATCATTCTTAACCTGATTATAATTGCAGGGTTTTATAGCCCTTTTCCAGAAATCAGTCTCTTGTTGATGTAATGCAAGGAGCTTTACAAAAAGCGTGTCTTAGACTGTTTGCAAATCAGTTATTAAATGCATTATGTGATTTTTTAATCTATAGTTGTTTTTATAAAATGTAACCTCACTGAAAAAATGTTAAGTACTTCCCAAACTGTGGTTTAAAGCAGTCAGAAAAGGAATGAAATAAGTCAAAATAGTAATTGAATTATAATGTCTCATACTCAGATTTTATCCTCCAGTCAAATGTGATTTTAACTAAAAAATACAAAGTATGCAACCATCCTCACTATGCTTATATATCTGAAGTCTCCCTTAATACACCTCCACAGTATTTCAAGTCAACTTTATGTGAAGGGAGTTCAACTGTCATATTAACTCAAGTATAAGTCACTCTCTACAGTACAATGGCCCTGAATCTGATTAATCTGAATGCTCTTTTTAGCAAACTAGATCATAATAGCTCCCTTGGTGCCATTAATATCTAACTCTTCTAAGATCATGATATCTCAAAGATATTTGGTTCATGGATTATACATCCATTAGGCTGAAACATTTCTACTAATATATTGTGGTCATGCATTTATCATGACTTTACCAAGCAGAATATGGCACAGAGTTCACAATGAATCAGAGTGATTACAAAAGAAAAAAGTTTCCTTGCAAATCAGTTGAAATTAGCTAATAATATAATGAAAGCTGTAATAGTTTCAGATTTTTATTTTTTAATCAAGAGTGGCAGCTTGGAGTATGTTTTGGATGTTTCTGGCATGATGCATTTCCCTTTTTCAATCCTTTGTGTGCCTGCTTGATTTTTCTTTCCTGTTTCGTTGGTTCTAGATGGATGTCAGGTAAAGTTACAATTCTCCAAAGTAATCTGTCCCCTTTTCTTATTTTCTGCTTCACTTCAACCATGTATTATTTTCCTAAAAGTTCTACAAATATGCAACTTCAAATCCACGCAGATAATGTAGATTCCAAGAAACATCTGTAGTGACTGTAAGTCTAAAAAGCACCAATTTTGTACATCACAGTAGTGCTGTAAATGGGCCTGCATTGTGAATGTACCATGATATTTAAAATTACTAGTGTGTTCCCTGGATGATGAAAATGGAATTTTGAGACGTGTAGCAATTTTCTCCATTAAGAACTTGGACATTTTAATTTAAAAGTGTTAGCTTTTGTGAATGAAGATCCGTCCCACAGAATCATAGAATCATTCAGGCTGAAAAGGACTTCTTGACATCTAGTTCAATCCCCGCTCAGGTGGGGCAAACTAGACAACATTGTCTATGACCATTTCTAGTTGGGTTTTGAATATCTCTAGGAAGAGAGAATCCACAATCTCTCTGAGAAACCAATTCCAGTGTTTGACCACCCTCACATTAAAAAAGTATTCTCTTGTGTGCAGATGGAGTCTGTGCCCATTTCCTCTTGTGCTGCCAACAGACACTACAGAGAATAGTCTGGTTACTCTTCTTCCTTCTCTCCTAGCAACAGATTGGTAAATCCCCTCTAAATCTCCACATCTGCAGGTTGATCAGTCCCAGGTCTCTCAGCCTCTCCTATAAGTGATGTTCCAGCCCCTTAATCATCTTTGTGGCTCTTTGCTGGACTCACTTTAGTATATCCATGTCTTTCTTGTATGGGGAAGTCCAGAACTGGACCCAGAACTTCAGGTGCAATCCCACCAGTGCTCCTAGAAAAAAAGGAACACCTTCCCTTGACCAGTAATGCAGCCCAGGATGATTTGGGCCTTCATTGACATGAGGCTGCATTTTTGGCATATGTTCGACTTGGTATCAACCAGGATGCCAGGGTCCTTTTCTATGGCGTTGTTTTCCATCTGGACAGCCCTAAATATGTACTGGAATGTGGGATTTTTGCTTCTCAGGTGAGCACTTTGCATTTTCCTTTAATGAAATGAATGAGGTTCCTAACTGCCCAGTTTTCCAGCCTGTGGCATATGAGTCACATCTCCCAGTTTTATAACACATGAGAGATTGCTGTCATTGTGGCATGCCCCTTAACCTAAATCACAGAATCATTAAGGTGGGAAAAGACCTCCAACCAAGGTCATTGAGTTCAATTTAGTTCATTAATGAAGAGTTTAAATAGAGCTAGACACAGACCTGTGTACACAATCAGAGACTGGACCTTTTGCCCCTGATCACCACCTTCTGGGCCTAGCCATTCAGTTTCCAGTTGACCCTACTGTCTACCACCGAGACATTAGTCTAGTCCAGCCTACTCTACCATCTAGATTGCATTCGTTTCATTAGTTTGTCTGTGAGGATGTTATGGGAAATAGTGTTGGAAGCCTTACTAAAACAGAAGCAAGCACCACTGCTCTCTCCTAATCCACCAAGCTCTTCCTGTCATTGTAGAAGGTTGTCAAGTAGGCTAAGCAAGTTTTCCCATTTATATGTCTGTGTCAACTGATCATGATCAGTTCCTGATCACTTCCTTATCCTTCATGTATAGTAGTTTCCAGGGTTATTTGCACCATCATGTTCCCATGGACTGAGATGAAGCTGTTTCCCCACAGTTTCCCATATTTTTTTCTTGCTTTTGCTGAAGATATGAGTGACACTTGATCCAGTCTTTCCAGACATGAAGGAGCAGCAGTGTCAAGCAGGGAAACCTCAATAAACGAGCCAGAGACACAAGCCCATGGCCTGGCCCTCCAGGGCATCCCAGGGGGACATTAACCCCATGAATCTGGGATGGCACACACAATTGTGAGCCACTAGGAGAGGCTGTCCTGAGATTACTGGCAGAGTGGGGCAAGGGGTGTGTGTGGGGGTGTCACTGTTGGTCATATGGGCTCATTAGGGGGCAAAGAGTGTTTGGGGATTGTACAAAAATTATGGTATTTTTAGGCAGATCCCAAAGGCCAGGGAAGGGACTGATCAGAGTTGACTGAGAAGGAAAAATTAGGGAAAATAAAGGCAACAGGTTGTTTGGTGTAAACAGCCAACAGAGCTATACACTTCTCCATGTTCACAGCCATGCCCTGTGCCTGGCACCTGCAGTTTGTCATGGCTTCTCATTCAGCTCCATTTTTACCGGTTTGCTGGGATGAGTGACTCTGCACATGTGCCTGTGTATGTTTGTGTAAGGGGCTGTGAATGCAGCCACTGGAGAGGGATCAGGTCACAAGGAACTGTGAATGCTGGGTAGATTCAGGTTCAGGGAACTGTGGGGTGCCAGAGACAATGTGTGACTGCTGACAGGCATCACACAGGGCTGCCCTGCGAGTCAGGCAGGAGGTTTGGGAGCCAGATACTGGAGCAGCCACATGTCTGGGCCAGATACTGTAGAAAGCAGAGGGTCTTTGTGACAGCTACTGGAGTGTCCAGAAGGCCCAAGTGGATACCAGAGAGATCATGGGATCTGATTGTCAGCTACTGTTAAGGTCATGAGTTCTGGAGATACTTGTTTGCATGTGTGTGTCAGTGGATAGGACAATGTAGATATTTCCCACTACTGGCTTTTCACTGGTTTTGACTAGAGAGGGGAATGGGATGAAGCCATTAGTGATGTTTGTGTTCGTGGTAGCACTGAATATTTCCTGTTTTGTGGGAGGCTGGCCACTCCTGTGTATATTCCTGTATGTGTGTGTCTGTGCCTCTTGGGAATACGTGTTCATCCTCAGTACTCTCTTGGCCTGGGGATATGGAGCTGTAGCAAACTCATCTCTGTCAGGCTACTGGGTCTGGCAATCCCTAACATAAAGGAAAAGAATAGTTGTTGTCTCTATTCTAACTTAACTGAAAAAGTCTGGAAAATGCTGAACTTTTAAAAGTTTTTGTGAGTTTTAGACTTAGCAATTCTAACACCCTGATAACAGATATGTGCTGCTTATTGACATAACATTGGGCTCCCAAATGAAACTATAGGACACTTTGATAAGAGTTTAGAAGGATGCTTAAAACATAATCCTATCATTACTTTGAAAGGTTACATAGAAAGATAACAAACACTCTGCAAGAACAGCCAAGATTACAGTTCCAGATATCCACAGTAACTTTGAAGCCTTTGTGACAATGACCCGAGAACTAAAGGCAATCTGTAAGGATCCCGATCTCACTCAAATGTTTTTTAACTTGAGAAGCAAGAAATTATATAAAAAAACCACACTCAAACCAACCAACCAACCAGAAAAAAAACCCCACAAAACACAGCAAAACAGGACAAGATAACATAAAATGTATATGTAACATTTTTAAGATTTAACAGCATAACTTGGAATCTCAACAGCAGTTAAAATGGTTTTGACTTACAGTGCTATCAAAGTAGAATATGGTTTGCACTTCCTCTGTCATTTGTGGCAACAGCTTGAAGCACGTGCTCAGTTTCAGAAAAAGCAAACACAGCAGTTGTGCAAAAGGAGAGAGAAAAGAAAGACGATGGCCAAGCTAGATTTTTAAAGTGCTTACAAAATCAGTGTTGAAGTACAATGTGACAGATGAATATAACTACACATAAAAAAAAATCAGTATCTGCATCATTCTTCTGTTAAGTGCCATAAAATATTAACGGAATCATCTGTAATGAGTGATAAATGAGGACTGCTGTTTTAAATTGAAGCACTGAGTAAAAATTAAGCCTTTGTCAAACCCCCTTAACATTAAAATGAAGTTCCTTTAACCTTGAAAATTGGCAGCTATGAGGAATCCTAAAAGTCTGTAGTGTCATCTACAGATTTCATTAAAAGCCATCTCAGAGCGTTGCCCAATGCAACAGTAATGGCTGTGATAGAGCTGAGCTTTCTCTTCAGAGTTTCTGACAAGTCTGATCCTGAAATACTAGCCTTTATTAATGAAGTGGTACTACACAAGAAGAGCGAGTGCCACCACTTATGAACAGTTGAAATTTATCCTTGTTGAAAAGCTGAGACAAAACAGGGTCTGCAAGCTTCTTTGGATAACTATGCTAATCTTCTTAGGCTCTGTCACATAACAGCCAATTTTTAAATCTAGTATAATTATTCAAAAATGTAAATTAAAAATAAAAAATTGTGATAGTTTTATTTTAATTATAACAATAATTATGTTCTTAACTAGTCATCCTATTGTCTTCTTTGTTGTGGAACTGAAAATTCTTTCCCTGTCTAGACCCCACTCTGGAGCTTCTTGCCAGGTTTCAGTGGTATATGCTTAGCCTTTTTATGTGGCTTCAAACATCCAAGTTTCTAATTGCAGGCAGAGCAATCAGAGTGCGGCAGGGAGCAGGAAGAGGAGACAGGAAAATTGGTGAGCACGCCTAAGGGATCATGCCCTGAGTCTTTTGGTGCAGTGGTCATTACTGGTCTCAAGGGTCAAACACCAAAACTATCCAAGAAGGCTTTATCATGATCAGAGCTCTGCCTAACCTAAGAAAAAGAGGAGACCTGGGGGAGGTGGCTGTGCTGAACTCTGTTGGGCTGTTCTCTGTTTGAGAACTCACAAGTTACCCTGAGGATCCTGTAAGGGTACATAGAAGGTGAGCTCATTTAATTCCCTAAGGTTATCCTTAGGTTTTCCCTAAGGAAAACCAATTAATTGTAAAGGGCATAATAAGTAAGGAGGCAAATGATAAACAAAAAATGTACAGTGACACAAACCTGGTAGGCAAGGGTTAACAGAGGCAATGCTAGGGACCTGTTGGGCTGAGAAGAGGGGCCTGCATCAGGGCGACTGATCTTCAGGCCATAAAGTCTGTCTACTTCATATGTTTGCATGTGAAGTTCTAGGTGTACTTCTCAACTGCTGTTAAAAATATATATATATATATATATATCAAAAAAACAAGTAGCTTTAAATGGATTTATTTTAAAATGCAGGCAAAAATTTTTTAAAAAATGCATATCAATTCTATATTATAACAATTATATAGTTTCACTGTTTACCTTTGGGTAGTTTCTAGCTTCAAGGCATTTGAGCCAATCTATCACAGAAATATCCTTTATAGTTTGAAGGGAGTTGCTCCAAAATGTAAGAGCTCAAAAAGGACCAGGCATGCACAGACCTGGTCTCAGTACCAGGCAGTGAAAATGGCAATCCTCTCCTTTTCAAATCCTTGCATGACTACATCTTTGGGGCTTTTATATTAATCTTTCAGCCTTAAGAAATTCCACTTTTACTTCAGAGCAGCAAGAATCCTTAGTCTTTACTGCTTTATTTACTCACAAAAATATTTCTGCACTAAAATCGTTTACTGCGTTGTTTGTCATTCTCTGGAGAGAGAAAGTGAGCAAGATTTAGAAATAAATCTCTGTTGTAATATTCATGATGTTGACCATTTCTTTTCGTCAGACCAGTGGGGACATTACAGTGACTTATGGTTTTAGCAATTTAGATATAGCATTTATTAAAAGCCGTATTTAAAGTTCCTGGTGGGACAGTCACTCCTACTGTCTGATTTTATGATTAGGATTTGCATTTATAAGGATTTTACCACATGAAAGGAGTTTCACTTGATTGAGCAGGTGATTATTTTAGGAGCTTAAATTCACTTTTCAGCTGAAAAAGGACCACCAACCAACTTGTTCTTCTGTATTCTCAATTTTTCTATCCTGTGTTTTTGCCAAATGTAAATGAGCAGTACTGATCTAGAAAATAACATGGTATTTTAAAATAAAAGTACTGCAAGAGTTTTGTTTTTGGACTGGATAGTTCATAAAAGATACAAAGTGCTTGTTAGTATTTGCTCTTTCCTTACAACGCAGCACTGTTCATGTTCAAATTCTCCATTTTGTCCTCTGGTCTCCTTTATTTGTAAAGCTTGAGATAAGGTTACTTTCCCATTCACACAAACTATTAGACATTTTAGATCTAATTTTATTTCACAAATAAAACTCCTACTGAGCTCTGCACAAGGAGAAACAACTGCCTGTCCCATAAAGGTGGAACTACACTGCAATTTCTTTCTATCGCCACTATTTAATTTCTTCTGTTTTTCTTATGAAATGCTGACATGTAAATTTTAAAGCACTATGGAAACTATGCAGTGAGCTTTGTTCAGGTAGTTCTTCTGTTTTTAACAGTTAATGTTAACTGTGTTATTAGACTGCAGCAGAGAAAATCTGTGACTAAATTAGTAAGCTGGGTGGTGTAATACAAAAGGATCTGTACGCAAAATCATTGTTGTTGAGAACCTGACATTCACATTTCTTGGAAGCTTTATTGCACATTTTTCCCTAATCCAAGATTTTGCAGTGAGTATCCATTATTAACTCTACTCCTGAGAGTCAACGTCATGTTTTTTCTCATCAGAAAAGTAAGTGAATTTGCAAGATGACTGAAAAAAATGCCTTAAAAGCTTAATCCCTGATCTGCTAGCTTGTTGTAAATTAAATTTTTTTCGATTTATTAGATAAATCTATACTACTATGATATCTGAAATGCGTTTTGTACAAAATACCCTAAAATTTGTGAGAACAGATGTTTTTGCTGTCATTGTTTCAGTAGGTTTTTCAATGATCATCTAAGAAATAGCACTTTCGCCTCTCTGCCATCCACTCTTCCTGTTCCAAGGACAGTTTTAAAAAAGGTAAATAAAGAATTAGAGAACATAAGAAACTGACTTGTAAGGATGGCTTCTCTTTATATTAAGATGGCCTAATAAATCTGACTTATACCAGAGAAAACTATGTCCTAGGTAGACTGATGAAGACCTGCTGATCCAGAGGATACCTGCAAAGCTGGGCTCTGTCACCTACTGCATTTATCCACAATAAGAGGACGTAATTGGAAACCCCTCACAGAATCAATGAGGAAAGGAAGAGCAATTAGGTAGAGTCATTTAGAAAAAAACAGATGAGTCTGTTCTTGACCTTCATGTAGCAAGAAAGGGACTGTGTCACAGCTGCAATTTAGCACAGCAGTGTCTTGCAGAAACTAACACAGATTATAGCGAACATAATTCCACATGAGAAGATGTGTAACTGGAAAAATTATTCAGTATTAGATAGCAATTGCCGCATGAGCTGAAGCAAGGGAGAGAGAGCCAGGTTAATGAAGAATTTCAGAAAGTAAATGCTTGTGAGATAGTACTCTCTTAAAAGAGAAGATGTTCCAGGGTGTGCTGTTAAAGAAGATGTAATGGGATTTCCGTACTTTCTAAGAGGAGAGAGTAATTTTCTCTCTGTGAGTTGACTTTATATCTCTGCTTCTCTTGGTTCAAAAAGAAGTTACTTGTAGGGCTTCGTCGTTCCCCCTGGGGGAAAAAGGAATGAAGAAAAAGTTTAAATGATTTTTCCCCACTTTTTGTTCTGGGCATTAAGCAACTGTGTTTCAACTTCTATTCCTCCAACTAGTGGAAACAAATGAGAGAAAAGTGGAGAAAAGGAATGAAGCAGGGTGCCAGGCAAAATGATTGACTGTGTTTTCCTTCAAAGAAGATACCAGATCCCAGCTAGAGGATGTCAGTCAAATACTTGCCAAGCAGTATTTAGCTCATATAATCCTACACTTTTTTTCTTGTTCCACAAGATTTGTAGCTTTTAGTCACCTCTCTATAAGCTACATAGACAAAATGTGTATTTAGGATGGTAAGTTGGATGAACAACCATTCTGCGAAGGTTATCAAAATGGCTATTATCAGAGGAATCCCCTGAGTTATCACAGTGATGTGAAATTGTTTTCTCTTTCTGTCTACAATATTTGGAAAATAAACATTTTTCATGTTGCTTTTCCATGTTTGGAAAATAAACTTTTTTCAGCTATTTGGGAACAGCTCTTTTAGGTTACTTGCAGACAGTTGTTTCCCCTTTCCCCTTGCTGTCAGACAGTCTGGGCCATTGATGGGGAAAGGAGTTCGATTTAAGCAGTTCTGTCCTCTTGCCAAGGAAGAGGGGGAATTGTTCACCCTCAGGCCACTCCCCTGATACAGCAGCAGAGGCTGTGGACACTCCAAGCACACTTGTAGATGGGCTGAGCAAGAAATTGCAAGGATGCTTAGAGCATGCTGTTGCTTTTCCAGAGCTTTGTGCTGCATCGAGGCACATGAATGAGGTGACAAACCTCTGAAGGCAAAGCCAAAGTTTGGCAGCCCCAGCAGACTCTGGCCTGAAGGCATCCAGAGCCCAAGTGCTTCAAGGCAGTGAAACCTTTGTACAGGAGAGGCCAGATACTAAATTTTTTTAACTGTGCAACAAAACATCACCTAGGGCATCTCTCAGCTCACTCACCTCTTATCACAGACTAATCACAGCCTTTTTTGCACAAGTAGCATCTGCAGTAACCTCCAACTTGGTTTGGAATTGCATATAATTCAGGGTTGGCAAATTTGGAAAATATCTTGGCCAGGTTTGATTGCCCAGCTTCGGCAGCTGACTGTGTTTCAGAAAACAGTGCTTCTTTAAAGCACTTTGAAAAAGCTGTTGTCTGAGAATGACTGGTAATAAAAGTGCAGTGGATATAGGAAGGCACCGTAAATCATAGGTGTGCAAGTAATAAATTACTTTACTGAGCAATCAGCTCCCTAAGAGCTTAATATTCCCAGTTTACACCGTGAGACTAAAATCTCTAAAATATTAAATCCTTGAAATATGAGTTTCTGTTTTCTTCTTTCCTACAATATATTTGAGACAAATCTAACAGCAGGTGACATGGGTTAGCATGGGTATTTCTGAGGATGGAAGATCAAACCAAACTGCAAGAAAAAAAATGAAAAGCACTAAACCAAAGCCAACACAGAGGTTTTGATTGATAGGGAAATAGCCAAATGGTGACAGTGAATGAAAGAGATGATGGGAGAGAGAAAAGACTCTAAGAAACATAAATATGAAAGCCACATAATTATTTGTCATCAAACCTGTCATTGCTTTAGTTTTGGTCTGTTTATACTACATTCCTTGTGTTACAAACACTACTTTGATGACTTCATCAGGCTCTCATTGGAATGTATCCCAGCCATCATCAGCATTTCTTGGGTGAAGTCACACCTTGTAGGGTCCAAAACCCGACCATGGGTCCCACAAGTGACAAGGTGCATTACTTCTACCAGAAACAATTCTGTATAAAATTAATATTCTGAAATGTTATATTGTATTTCCACAATATAACTCCTCAGTATGAAAGTATAGTCCTGTATTGCCCAATTCAATAAACAAAGGGAAAGATGCAAGGCACAGAATGCAAAAGTACTAAGAATTTTTTAAGTTCACTGAATGATTATTCTGGATTATCACAGAACTGCATATATAAATTACTCAGTTAATCTACCAGATATCACATCTATTGTATATTACCCATCTGTTATCTCTTTTTACTGTTTTTCTCTTTGGCCATTATTCCTATTTCTGATATTTTACCTTTACAATTTTCAAACTTGTTTGACCTTTTACACATTGCTTAAAGAATTGTGAAATCACATCATATTATCCCTGAAATAATTGAATTTCATGTTCCCTTATTGAATAGTTTACATGTAACACACCCAGAAATGCTTTTATCACCTGAAAAAGTAAGAAAAACGAAATTGAAGAATTCAAACTACACCTCCTGTACAGGCTATTTCCATTTAAAATGATATCTTATGTTAGTGTGGCTACTATAGCAATGGCTTTTCTTCTTTTTCAGTGAGAAGACTGTACAAGCAATTTGCTCAGCAGCAAGGGGGCTTAGGAGATGGGTGTCATGGATTAAATAGACATCATGCTTTACATAGTGTTTGTAGTTATTTTAAAGCCATCATACTGAATGCCATGAGAATAGCCTGCCTATTTCCACTGTCCATTACCCTTGTGTGATGAAGAAGTTTAACCAGGTGACATTAATAATTTTAAGATGTACATTAAAGTCCAAATGCCTCTGTCATGCTCAGGGCCATATATTCAAGAAAAGAAGGCCTGAGAAGTATAAAAATAGGAAGATACCTAATTCCCCTTGTTTTTCCCCTCTGGTCTCTTACCTTGAAAGTATGTTTTTGGTAGAGAAAAGGCAGATTCAGCCTGTTCAGGCTGCCTGATGCTCTATGGTGAAAACTTATATATTTACTTAACTTTAACTCTGCTAAACTTAGATTTAAATCCAGGCTGAAATCTTCCATGATTAGCGTCAGTTTAGAACAGAGCATTTTAGAAGCAGTTCCACAAAAAGTCAGGTTGTTTTTTTAAAGTATATAGTAAAGTAATAGTATATAGCTTTGCTTGTTGAAGTATTCTTACTTATTTCATTGAAAATCTTTAGTGACCCCAATGTATTTGGATGTGACAGAGGAAATTGAATGCCTTGCACTCTTGGATGGAGTTTCTGCTGAGTAGGAGAAAACGTGCCTACAGATGACTAAGCTGCTCAGACCAAACTTCTCAACATGTGTAAGTCAAGATCTTTAGGGACACGATTTGCATGAAGCCCACATCACTTTTCCACCATATCTACCCAAGGAACAAGCTCTGTATGCACATATGTGACTGCCATCTTCCTCACAGAGGTACCTCGGTGCCTTTCTGTGACTGAAACAGGTCTTTGCTGTGGCTGCTACCACTGGGCTAAAGGACGGTCTCACTCTTGGCATCCTTACCCTTCAAGCAGACTCAATGAGATAAAAATCAGACAGAGGCTATGTCTTCAGATTGTATAGTTAAGAACTTTGTGTCATAAAGCTGGAATTTTGAAAAGGGAGTGTTATTTCTTCAATTTATTACTTTTCCAGAGTTACTTATAATCCTTTTTCCCATATATTAATTTCAATGCAATATATCTTTGCACAATGACCATGATATGAACTAGTCCTACTCAGACAGGACCTCTCTGGTATCAGGAAGCAAGTCTATATCTAATAGGTTATTAGAGGATTTGGGCTCAGATTTAGAAATGCAATAATGTTGGTGTGACAGATTTGAGAAATGTTTAATACAGGGCAGAGTACTCATCATGAGATCAAAAGCTGTATAAGCTATATATGAGAGTTTTTTCTGACATCGTTTACATTTCTCTCCCTATGTCTACTTTACACCTTCAAGCACATATGCCTTTTATTAATTTTCAGTAATTATGTCTGTATCTATTTAGCCCAGTTAAAATTCTACACTTCTATGTTCTCTACGTACTTTATTTTCTTATTGTTTTTGTTTCATGGGAATGAAGTCAGAAGTGAGAAAGCTAACACAAGCTTATTAGTTTTTCCAATTTATTAAATCATTTTTTCTGGTGTGACCAGAAGTTAGAATACATCCTGGTATGAGCAATGGCATACCACAGGCTTTTTTTGTTGTTTGTTTTTAATGACAAGAATGTTTTTATTTTTATTTTTATTTTTATTTTTATTTTTATTTTTATTTTTATTTTTATTTTTATTTTTATTTTTTTAATTTCATATATTTTCTAGTTCTTGGCAATAGCTCTAGATACTTGAGCCAACAATTTTTTTGTAAGCAAGTTTATTCAGTCTCCCCTAGGTTTGCAAAATATTCCTCTTGATTTCATTCTATTTTTAGATAATCTTTTTAGGCTCAAGACTGGAAAGGAATAAGATTACTGAAAATTTGAAGAAGCACTATTTTCATTCTGCGGAACAACCTGCAACTGTTTGAGGATGATGGAAGCTGACAGGACCAGCTCTTCTCAAAAGAAAACTCTCAAAATCATTGTGCCTACTACAGAACACAACACCCATCTTTATTTTTTCTTTTCAAAAATAAGGCCACACATTTCAGAAGAAATACTAATATATTCATGAATACAGATAGAGATGATATGGGTAAATAAACTTTGACCCTAAGCCCTGATGCAAGTTTGAGATTCAAGCAGAGACTTTAAATATTTTATTTTCATTTACTCAAAAGGACAAAATAAGACTCAAGTTATGATAGAAAACAAAAGGATATTTTTTTATATAAAGCCCCTGCAGTTTGGTGAAGCCAGCTGCTACTTACAGTACAGGGCTTCTAAAAATTTTTACTGCAGTAGCAACAGCTCCATGCATAAAGGTGGTTTACACTTGAATAAAGAATAATTGCAGATAATGGGTCTGTCAGCATGAATGGATTAGGGGTCTCAGCAGTGGTTCCATCACCACAGTGAAAATACTAATTTAAAATCTCGTTTCCTTTCCTTTGACCTTATGCCTCATTACTTTAATGGCATTAAGAGTTAATTTTTTGCAGAGTAATTTATTTATTTATTTATTTATCTATTTATTGTATCACTTTGCTTGGTACATAACATTGTATTTTTATAAAGGAGCTTTATATCTCATATGGCATTTGGCATTTCATGGTTTAGTTCTAGGAAAGCTGTTTGCCAGCTTGAGGGCTGGCCATGAGCAGATGGTAGAAGATTTGGGTAGTCACTTGAAATGAAAGAATACAAGGACTGACATCAAGACAGCCTCTTCACAGGAAGGCAAAGAGAAGAGATTCCTACCCTCACCTTTTTGTAGTTTGCCTCTTTTATAGGAACACATAATGAATTGGACTTTTCTAATGACTATTCCACTATCTATTCAATTTGTTATTTATAAATACAACATGCATATTATCTCATTGCAATCGTGTAGAATTCTATTTTTGCACTCACAGTCTCCTATTTAAAAATATGAACTACTGATCGTGCTTTTAGTTTCAGGTATTGTTGCCATTTGAAGATGTTTGCATAGAAATGAAGAAATTAAAGTACACTCACAGAGACAGGATATTCCACAGCACATCCTGTGAGTCCAATTAATGAGTCTTTATAGAGGAGAGGAGAGTTCAAGGCAAGTTTTTTACCCTCTCCTGAGAAAAAGACGTAGCGTTTCCTGGTTTGCCTCAGCTGCTGCTCTCTATTTTACCTTTCCAGTAGATTTGCGTGACTCAGTACTGCTGGTGAGGGATCTCTGCCACCAGGTAAAGAAACTGTGGGAGGAGGTCAGCACACTGTGCAACACCAGAGATAAAGAGCAGATGGATCTCCTCTGAGACCCTGCAGCGTCAAGAGTCTGAACCCCCAAACCACAGTGAAGGAGGAGAAGATAGTCTGTGCTTAGCAGGTTGGAAAATGGAGACTCCCACGATGGGAGGCTGGGAGCTGGTGGCCCTGGAGGATGGCTTCTGCTCCACCTGCAGATTTGCAGCTGCACAATAGGACCAGACAGGGAGCTGGGAGCGGTATCCAGGGAAACATCAAAGCCAGCTGAGACTGAGCCCTGTAGCAGCACCTTGATCTGGTTAAAACGTTTAATTGGAATTAATTCAAATAGCTTGTTCATAAAACCAATTTCTGACAGTTTTCTGACATATAGGAACTTCAGAAAGAATGAACAGATTATAAAATAGCTAAATGAATATTTGATCAGAAAAGGAAGTTTGTTGGTTTTTTTTAATCAGTTAACGTCCTAAAATTTATTTTCCTAATATTAAAATCTGTATTAAATTTAGAAAGGTTTTTAGCTGAGTATGAACTAAAATATACTGAATGAAATGAAATCTAAACAGAATCAAAGAGAATAGCGATGTAACTCCCTGCTTGCAATAAAAGATAGTGAGCCAAAACAAGCATAAGAATTAAAAAGTCCTTAAAAAAGGCACTGAACATTTTATTGAGCATTTTAATGGCTTATCTGATTTTAAAGTTAGGAAGTAAGAAATTTCATTAAAAGAAACTTCTCTATGACTCTTAATTCTTTCCTAAGCCCAGACAGTATTTGTCTCAGTCTTTTAGAGGTCCTACCCAAACAAAAGACTGCTTCCTATTTCATTAGTCTTCTGTTACTCTCTCAGTAGGAAAGAAGAGAGACTGAAAAACAGCAAAGGATAAAGGCAGCAGCAAAGAATTGTAGGAATGAAGGAAGCCAGGCCAGAGCAGAAAAAAATTGAATCAAATTTCCAGTCAATGAAATGAAATGGAAAAGAAACGGAAGGAAAAGTGAATAACCACAGGCAAAATTGTGCTGCCCTTGGTGAAGTCAACCAAAGCTGCTTCTTAGAACATGATGAATGGTTAAGAACTGCAGGAATCAGTCAACAGATTGTTGGAACACTTGAAACAAAGCTCATGGAGGGAAGAGAAAGAAAAAAATCTTAAGGAGATTGAAGGAAGCCCGAGGGGAACTTGAGGAAAGATATGTCTAGAGAGGCAATCAGTAAAAGACAAAAACAGAAAGAGACAGGCCAGATTCTCAGCAGAGGCTGAAAATTTAACCCCTCTCATGGAGTGTTCCTGTCAGACCTGTATGCTGAATAGTGGTAAATAAATTATAGAATCATGGCAAAGAGTAAAATATATTACATTTAACATCAGTAGCAGGGTAAACACTATACTAAAAACTATACTAAAAACTATACTTAAAACTATACAACTTATTTGGAGTATTATTTCAGGCCTCATTTTATTAGGGGAATTACATTTCTTTTCTGGTATAAAACAATAACAAGTTGACATTTTTAGTTTTTCTTCTAAATATTAATTAAAATATTTGCTGTGAAAGTATCCGAAAAAAAATGAACTACTGTTTCTTTTAAATTTATTTCTGATTTACAGGTATGGTTTCTGTCCTCTTTACCTAGTATTTCTGTCAGTGACATTTGCCACATTAGATCTGTTGCTATGTGATAATTTGCTAATGCCACATACTCAGTGGTCTCTTTGTAAACATCCTTGTATTTTTCATCAGTCACTTGTTAAGATTAGGTGGACTTGTAAATTACTGTTTAATTTTGCAAATCAGTGTGATTCTACTAAATCCAATGGCTTCACATAGATCCATTTTACACCTTTTATTCCAAGGATGATGTATGTTAGATATTACTTGGTTTGTAAGTTTTCTTGAAAGAAAATCATATAATAAAAACATTCTTTAACAGTAGCTGTGAAAGAGGAAACATTGTCTTAAATGAGCAAATGTCTATTGTGAGTTTTAATGGGATTATGAAAAAATAGTGACAAACTATCCTAAGTATCCTTACAGACAGGTTCAAATATGATTTTGGAATCTAAATTAATTATGGTTATGATACAAAATTTGAGGGTGTTCTGAAATCCAATCAAACAAATAATAAAACCATCATCGAATCATTTAGATGCCTTGCACTAAACATTTTTGTATATAAACATTAGTCATAATTTCTTGAATCCCAGAACCTCTGACAGTCACTGACTTACATAGACAAGAGTAAATATGGATTATTGCATCGAACTTCAGGAACTTAGACATGACAATGATGCTATCACTTACCATGTCAAAGGTACAGTCCTACTCATCTCATTCCTACTAAGTATTTTTGGCTTTTGACAACAACTCTGAACTGAATTTTGGAACTTAAGATACCAGAAGTAATGGAATTGATTTTTGGTTTAGAGATCAAGACTTAATTAATCAGTTGGTTAGGATAAATTAGAAGTACGTAACTCATGATCATGAAGAATATTCCATGTTTTGTGTGTGTGTGTGTGTTACTCATGGAGAGGCTGTTGTATGATAAATGTTATTGTAGAGTGGTAGCTTGGTTGTTAGGTTGGCATTCATGTGACAGTGCTGAGGTTTCAATTATCTACTTGCATCAATCAATCTTTTAGTTTCCAACACTGTTGCCTGCAGTAATGTCACAGCTTTTCTGTCAGACAGGAGAACGTTGCGGGAAATGTTATTCATTACAGCTGCAAATCTGTCACTGCGCCTGGCACGGCTTGTTAATGACAACATTTATTTCAAAGAGTCGTGTTTCGCTTTGTTGCTGGAGAGTTGATTTTGTGATCACACAAAATATAATGAAATGCCAAGAAGATGAAGTGAATGAAGTTTGCCAAAAATGCAGCTAAAGTGGTTCAGATCGACTAAAAAAATAATGCACATATAAATACACTCTTTACATTTTGTTGAAAACGTTTAATCACTTACTAGGAACATGAACATGGGCAGTGGAAAAATGTTGGTTAGAATACAGTTAGAGCAGCAGGCACAAACAGCAAATATGAGCTTCATTTGGCTTTTCCAATCCATAGTACTGGAAAGAAAAAGACTTTTCAATCAATCTTTTAAAACAAATAAACAAATACAGCATCCACCTCTTCTACTGCTAATATTGAGATGTCATCTTTCTCCCTCATCCCTTCTTAAAGTACTGGAACATCTTTCATGTGAAGAGAGGCTGAGACGCCTGGGACTCATTCAGCCTGGAGAAGAATAGGCTTGGGAGAGAGTAGATAAATCCCTGATGGAAGGGAATGAAGAAGAGGGAGCCAGACACTTCTTGGTAGTGCCCACTGAGAGGATTGGTCACTGGGCATAAATAAAAACAGCAACAAAAAACAAACAGGAAATGTCATCAGAACACAAAAAACCACTTCTTTATTGTGAGTGTGATCAAATGTTGGAGCAGGTTCTCCAGAGTCATCATGGAGTTTCCAGTCATGTTGATACTCAAGTTTAAACTTACAGAACGTATTCCTTTACAACCTTGCCTAGATGACCATCCGTGGGCAGGGAGGGTTGGACCAGAAAACCTCAAAATTCAGTTTTTTGTGATTTATTCAAGCTATTCACACTATATTTCAAAACACAGATTAATGTAGGGTCAATATATGCTCACTGTGAAACAGTAGACCAGCAGAGTGTGGATATAGAGAGGTGTATTAATTGAATGAAGGAGGAAGAGAGGATTATCAGCAAATTGATGATTATGTCAGTTTTATATCAGTATATGTCCTAGTGCTATAGCAAGGGCATACCTCCTGCTATTCCTCACAGTGCTCTCTTTATGATCTCTCTGTTGAAATAGGTAGAAGGATATTTCTCAGGAGACAGAAACTTGTCAAGTACTCTTCGAGCAAACTTCATTCTCAGACGCTCAAAATATGGCCTTGCTCCTTACCTTTATTTGTTTCTTTAGTTTACGTCTACTCAACTATTGCATATTCCCCCCAAAATACCACAAAACACATGGGAAAAAAAACAAAAGCCCACAGATTTAAAAAAAATTAAAAATTCAAGTGCAAAGCTTTAGCTGCAAATGTCTTTGGAAATTTTTTTTCTCAATGTGTAATGTTAATAAAGTTCAATAAGAGGTAAATGATATGAGATTTACAAAATAGGACAGTTAGTAAAATCTCAGGATATGAGTAACTGCTAGAGATTTTGTTTCTGATTCTTTGTCATAACCAGTAAAAGAAGCCATTTGACTTTAGAAATAAACTTTCTATTACATTACATTAGATTGGACTCATTCTATTTCTCTGTGCAAAGCTGTTGTGTGGAGAGGAATCAATAAAATATAAGTGGAATTTATGCTAGGTCTTGCCCTATGCCTCTACAAAAAATGTAAGGGCATCAGAGATAATAAATTTAATACATGAGTACAAGAAATATGAAAATATTTCTACTCTCTATATGTATAAAGGAATTCTTTATATCTTCTCTATACAGGTTAAGAGAATCAAATGCAATCAAACCAGTAAAAATTCCTATTAATTACCTCATTGCTTAATTTCCTTCATCTCCCTGATACGTCCAAGCAATTTAGTGTGCAGCATTATTGATATATTTGTCATCTGAGAATGTTGTTTTGTGAGCTTTTGAGTTCTCAATGCATTCCTGGTGAAATAAATAAATAAATATTTATTTATTTATTTATTAAAAATGGACAAGCTGAATAATTGTTGCTTGCAAGTTAACTAGGAGATAAACATGAACTTTGTCTAGACATGCTGATTGTAATCCATCAAGCAATGATTAAAGAGTAATAATCCTCATTATTCAGGGAGAATATTAAAGACTTTCCTGAATTACAATTAGAATTCTTGAAAAAAATCATAAAGACATGTAATTTTCTACATCTTTTCTCTGAAATAAAATTTTGTAAGAAGAGAGGTGAGAGATGTACAAGAAAATGGCCTGTTGCATTCAGCCCCAGAATTCAGCAAACACATAATTTAGAATTAAAAAAATGCTTATTCTAGAAATAAATATAGCCTATATTTAAAGGAAAAGTAAGTGTAATGGTAATCAAGATATAAACCAAAACTTTTATGAATGGAAATACAGAATACTCCTACTTAGAATATTGACTTTGAGCAATTTTACATTTATATTGGGGTGTATAGTTAATTTTATAAAGTCTATTTGAGAGGCAATATTGCTTCTAATAAATACACATTAGACTATACAGTACTTGAATGAGAAACTGCATAATCAAGATTACTAAAATGTTAAACAGACCAGCTGAAAACATTGGAACTCATTTTCATCTCAAGTCTCATTTTGTTTTCCCTGCAAAGTTCAGTTTTATATGGAGCTTTTTAAAGGATTGTAAACAAATATTATACAATCCTTTTGTTTCAGTACCAGCATTGCTTCATACCCCGTTAAAAACCTTTTCCTTGCATTTCTGAGACGGAGGTGATTGGTGACCATAAATTAATCCCTGTAAAGTCAGTAACAATGTCCTATGCTTTAAGGTCCTCTCATGAAGATACAGAAGGAGACATCTTACACAGTAAAGTAATGTATTTAGACAATTAACAATTCCACTACTGCAAGTCATGGATTATGTGATCTCTACATCAGGAAACATGGAGAAGGGGCACATAAGCAGTAACAGCGTTGTTAAATATAGCCTGCCCTCAAATTTAATTGACTACCTGTGGGCCAGACTGGAAGCCAGCCTTCACAGAGAAAAAGACATACTATGACCATGCCAGACACCTTGGAAAATGCATAATCTTGTCCATTTTTTCCAGCTTTATAGCTGCTTTCCTTATACTCAGAATAGCCAAACTGCTTCAACATATTGGCTACCTTCTCTTCTCCTTTTTCCTAGTGTCCTTGTACTCCACGTCATTTCCCAAAGAATAGGCAGGATTGATCCCTTCTTGGATTTTTAAAATGCTTTTCTTAACAAGTTGGTGTTTTGTGCCCCTTAGTAAATTGCCCATTACTCTAGGAAATTTATTACAAATTGATTTCACATCTTGTGGCTGAGCTTTTCCCCCTTGTTCAAAGCTGAATCACTGCTCAAATGAGTTCTCCCATTCACCACTAGAAAATGCTAAAGGCATTCTGATCACTTAGATGACTTAGACACTGGAGTTTAAAGCGCTTTGCTAATTATTAGGGTATTTTTGTAGACCTGTTCTTCCTTTAAAAAGGAAGAGATCTTTTCTTGAAAACAGATTTGTATTTGCAGATCTATGAACCAATATGGATTTATTCCCCAGAAAATAGAAACTCATCCAGCTTATCACTTTTACTCTGACTTGCAGTGTTGCCAACCTAAGCTTCATTTCCACTCTTGCAACATGTTAAAATGCAAACCCAAAAACTTAAAGTAGTATTTCCCTCTGTGATTGCAAAGACTGTATTTAGCAAGCTGAGAAACAACTTTCCTGTTTCCACCACAAATACACATGAATAAATAATTTGCGGGCCTGTTAGCAATTTATCTCAGTTCCTAGTGAACTTTGTGATTCTTATTTCTAAGAAATATATCAAAATGACAAATATGTTTCTAGTTATTCTATTTCTAGTATATGCAATTTTCTTTTTTGACATATTAGCCCAAGAAAGGTCATCTTCTAAGGGGTCACTTTTTGTTTAACCTGACTTTGTGCGTAGCATAAACATGACAGTATGGTTAATTTTTCACTGTGGGGGAATGAGCTACTCCAGTCAAATGCAAGTACAGATAAAATGGAAATGAAAGAAAACAGCACACAGTTTACACATGTTGCCTCGGTCTACCTGGTCTCGTTATCTCTACAAAACATGAGTAGCTCTACAAATGTGTTCAAGTATGCCTCTGCTTTAGAAACTCTGCCCTTAAAGTGCTTAGGACTTCTCTGCAGATTATTGTAGGTGACCCATATAGCATATTTCCATAGTATGTTTTTCCATGCACTTCATTTTTCCTCAATCCCATAAACATCCTTCTTCTGCCCCATGTATAGTTTTTATGGCCTGGAAGAGTACCCAAACTATCCCTTCTTTAAGGTGTTACCTACCTGCCAATACAGCCATTTTTCTACCTCAGTGACATACTCCTGTAGAAGAAAGATGTTGCTATTCACCTGTATGCAGATCCTTTATATGTTAACTCCCTTCTGGAAGCATCCTATTCTGCTATTTGCTGCTCCACCACAGCTTCCCATCTGAAGGTGACAGAATCCCTGCTCAGTCCAAGAGTCTGTCAAGGCTTATATGTCTGTCCCAAAGATCCTCGGAGTTTTCTTCTAAAGAGAGTGAACAAGAACAAGCACAGAGACATCAGGGGGTGCACTTAATGGAGGTATCCTCTAATCTGTGACCATATTCAGTGACTCTACTTTGACTATCCAGGCACCTCCATGTGTTGATTGGCTGGAGGGTATTTCCAGAGTTGCACACAACTGCATCATGGTTTTGTTTATAGATTATGTTATGCATAATGTCCTGTAATGTCATGTAAAATGCTATAACTTTCATGAATTGTGTTATGGAGCATGCATTTAGCTTATTATTGACCACCTTAATCTTGACTAGCAAATGTGGTGATGTGAAAATCTAATAGCTGTGATCTTGTTTTCTGTGTATTACAGCTTTCCATTTCTGAGAGCTTGTTGTCTTCACTGTGTTTTGAACCACTCTAAATACAAGAGAAAGTCTCAGGAAAAATAAAACCAACAGAGAGCCCCAAATTAGAATAACTGGAGTGGAAAAGTATAACTGCTCCTTGCAAATGGAGAGTTTATTAAGAATTCCCATTACAAAAATGAGAGCAATAAAGCCCTAGAATTGGCCACGGAAAACAAAAGAAATGCTGTATAGATCACTGGAGTGCAATGTACTTTTTCCAGATGGTTAAATCATAGCCCCATTTTTCTCTAGAAAAATGGGCTTGCTCTTAGAAAATGCTGCTCACTATAAGAAAGAATCTTAGGTCTAGTGAAGGTTTTTCGTATGTTCAAATTTGTTATGCATAAGAAGCCCACTAAATCACACAAGCCTTACTGAAAGCACAAGACAATGAAAGATTTAATTTAATTTAATAGATTTTAATGGTGAAACATTAAGTTCCTTGAGCATGATTTCATTAATATCACCCAGATCACTGAAGTTCCTTGAATTAATCTCTGAAATACTTAATATATTTTATTAAAAAAAAATGGTCTGAATACAAAAATAATCTTTCATGAAAATATTCCTCTTTTCATGCCATGCTTCCAACATGCATAAAGCTTTTACAATTTGAGAAAAAAAAGGCTCTTGTAACCAATCTGAATTTCTCTGGTTTCAAACTGTGGACATGAGATGTTTATATAGCAGGTATGGTAAGCAGGAAAAGAAGTAGACAATGATTTCCTTGCCCCCATCTGTGTATATATATATAGACAATATTAAAACTGGCTGTTAAATTAGTATTTGGAAAATGAAATAATCATGACTCCTTTCCAGTTATTCTGGCTTTTCTGTGATTTTTCTCTAAAACTTCAGTTTATGAACACCAATCCTTAGTTATCGACATCAAATCTGAAGGTAACCAAAAGACAAGACATGATGTCAGAAATGGAAATTGCATAACTTAATTTCTCTGGTCTATGATTCTGGCTATGTGTTCAGGTGCTGAATTAGTCTTTCAGTTTTTACTCTGAATTTTGTCTGTTGATGAGAAACTTTGAAATTTCTCAGAAACCTTTATGTACAGTCAGTAATCTTATTCCTAATTATATGACCCTGCATTTTCTTTTATTGATACATATTCCTAGTAAGAAATTTATTAAGAAATCTCTGTTGTTAAATACCAGTGGCCTGGCTTTATTTTTTACAACCATAAATGTTATTGTTTGCCAACCTGACCACAAAAAAGTGTATAGTTTCTCTCAGCTAATTAAAAAAAAAGGTTATAATTAAGAATCAATCTTTCCATAAAAGTTATAAACTTTCTATCCTTTACATTTATTTTTAGAGATCTGCTGGCCTGATTTTATTTCATTTACTATTTAATCTATTCTCCATTATTTTATATTATATTAATTTTGGATACCAAGTAAAATTGCACAGTTGCTGTGGCATATTAAATTAAAACTAGTGCTTTTATCAGCCTCTTTAGAAATCTAAAAAAACCCCCCCATATTATGTTATTTTGACAAGACCTGATTGATATCAATTAAATTATTATCCTACTTTAGTTTTTAAATTAATTGAACTTCATACCAATTGTTCCATCCTTCTGCCTATAAATGATGCTATGATGACAGGACTATAATTACTCGAGTCACTATGTAGCCTTTTAAAATATTGGAAGAAAATTAGCTTACTTCTACTTCTCTGGAATTTCCTCAGTGTTCCAAGATTTATTATGATTTTACATTAGTTTCCAAAGATCATACCACTCAGCTCCTTCAAAATCTCAGTTGTAAAAGTTTAAGTTAATTATCCAGTATTTGGGGGTGGGGGAGCACATCTGCCTTAGGGAGTCCTTAAACTTTCCAAGAGTTCTTGCATTTCAAAAATCCTGTGCATTAGTTATATATTTTTCCATTGGAGCTTTATTTTTAGATCTATTTCCATACTACTGGTGGTTAGCAAATGATTTCCTAATAAATTAGCCTTGCCTTTTAATTTCCAATTTTCTCCTTAATTTAGAATTTCTACTTAATTTAGTACAGTTCTTAGCCATAAATCAGGGTGTTGGTGCATAATTTAGCTCTAATGTACCACAATGTTCACAAGATTGTGACCGCTGCAGCAAGTGCCCCAACTGAGTGAATAGCAATAAGCTTACAAACTAAGGCTGAGGGTTTTGTGGGCTTTGCTTGTCAAACTTCACTGAATGCTCCAGCAGTTTGATGTAGCTCTTCTTCCATTGCCTTCATTTCCCTCCACAGCTGAAAAATTAGATGAACTTCTAAAGCTGTTGTTAGTCGTCCACATGTACGGTATGTCCATAAAAATATATTGGTGAAGAACAGGGTTAATCTTTTGCAGCAACCGTGAGGGGGCAGGGCCTGGAGCCTTGCTGGTGTGGCCAAGACCCCAATCTTACCTCATTGCCAGAGATGAGAGAAAGGGACTCCCTCTGTCTCACCTCCTGGAAGAAAAAGCATTCTTTTCCTGTCATGGGAAAGTACAGCAGGTTGAGGATCCATCCGTCACTGTTTTTTCATTGGCCTGGTCTTGGTGAGCATTTTCCATGTAAATCGCCTTCTCTTTGTAAATTTTTGTTATTGGCAATTTTGCTCCTACTGTTGATTTTCTTATTTCATTGCTGTTTCCAGTAAATTGTTTTTACCTCAACCTGTGACCTCTGCCTTTTGTCTCTCACAGAGGGGGCAGGGGAGTGGCTTGTGGTTTTCTTTTAAGTAGGAGTTATACTGGGGAAACCATTCCTAATCTATGACATTCCCACAAGAAGGAATCCATATATTCATTGCCACTATTTTCTATTCTCCTCTTATTTCTTTTATCAGTAGTGGTGATGCACAACAGGAAAGACCTAAAAAACAGGAGCCATAGCATGTAGCTAAATTTTCCATGGGGTGACTATACTGGCTGTACATCAGGAAAAAGAGACAAGCTGTTCAGAGTGATCTACATTGTCAGAAAAATTTTTGGTTAAATATCACTAGTAATGATGGTGTTGGTCAAAAGTTGCCCAGGGTTTAATTTTAAGAAAATGTAAAGTGAAATAAATAATAAATTAAACCTTTTATTGTAAGTGGAAGAGAACCATAACAAATATATTCTGTAAAATTATCTTAGAACCATAGAATCACAGAATGTTTCATGTTGAAAGGGACCATAAAGATCATCTGGTTCTGGCCGCCCTGCAATGGGCAGGGACACTTTCCACCAGACCAGGCTGATCCAAGTCCTATTCAAACAACATAAAAAAATTAGCATTACATTTTTTTTTGTGAGGATGTAGCTGCTAATATCTTAAATTTTATTTTATTCAAGTGTTGTCATGTGCAGATGATACTTTCAGAGCTATTTTAGATGTGAAATACAATCATGGAAAATCCCAGATTATATACATATATTTTGTTTTTCTTATTCCTGGTTATATATGTGCAAATCCTGAAATTTCTATTGTGCATGGCATATGCTATTACTGCTTCTATTTTCAGTAGTAATATTTTATCCTTTGAGGTTGATATATAGCTGAAAGCTCATCAGTCCAAAAAAGAAGTGAGATTGTTTAACAAAGCTCTATCTGTACCTGTTCTGGCTCAGATGATGCTTTTTCTGTGGCACATCCAACTGCCACTGTATTTCATAATATTTCAGGCTAAAAGAACACCCACCTCTGTCACTACAAGGTACTTTTTGTCCCTCATGCATTGCATCAAATAGGTGTGGCGGGAAAAACCCCACGGTGCTGAAAGACTCCTAGTGCTGCACTGCACTCCCAGCAATGAAGTGCCTGCTGGATCAACCACTCCGTGATGTTAGTGTCTCTGGGACAGTGGAACAGATTTGTAGATAACTGAACCCTGGATCCCTTCCTGCCCCACATCTTACCTATTGAGAAACTTAGGTGGAAACCTTCAATTTAGAGACTATCGGTCGCTATAGATCATGTCGCAAATTTCTCTGTTGGTTGCTTGAAACTGTATTCAATTTCCTGAACTGTGCTTTTATCCAGTGAACATGAAACATTTATGATGATTTAGGACAGAAAAGTTTATATGACTTGTTTGGTACAGATACAGGTATTTTCAACATCTGAAATGAGTTTTCTTGGAGATACAAAAGATACTAAGAAGAAAATTTTTTTGTACTACTGGACAATAGTGAGAACAAATGTAACAAAACCTGACATTAAACATTTTTTTGTTGTGGTAATGAGAAATGTTCCTGTGGAATATGTTAGGAGGTGAGAGATGAACCAACAAAAGAGTCAAAAATGTAAAAAAGGGTAGACTTATTTTTCCTGTTCTTATTTAGGACCACCTCAAGCTAACCAATTAATATATCTTGGCTTGTTCTGAAAAAAACTTTTTTCAGAATAAGAGAGATGTGGGAAACTCTTTTGAATGTAAGCAGCTGAGATGTATCATTCAGCTTAGAACTGGGGGCTTCCAAGGAGTATTAAATGTCCTGTGCATTTGTGCTTTGCCCCTGAAAAGAGCATAACAATTGTCAAGATCAGCCCAAAGACAGAACACAGCTTCCCCTCCCTAGGGGGAATCTCTGTAGGGCAACCCCCCTGTTTGACCACAGGTAAATGAAAGACCTGGGGCCTGATCCAAGCAAAGCACACCAAGCCTGAACAAAAAGACCTCAGGACAGGCTTTAAATCAAACTTTTCATCTCCAGAATGATATGTAGGCTCCATTCATCAGCACTAAATTCCATTTGAAAAAGAAAATAAATGTTGATTTCCATTAGGTAAAGAAACAATTCTGGTGGTGTCGACCTTGACATTATCAGTGCTGCCAAATGGGGCTGTTGAGATGTATCACATTCCCCTCAGCTTGAATGAGACATGAGCGAATCAAATAAGGTGCGATTAATAGTATTGCCAGTAAAATTTGTTCTTGTGAAGAACTGATACTTAAATAACTTTCTTTCTCTTTTTTTTCTCTTTTTTTTTTTTTTTTTTTCCTATACTGGAAGGTACCTAAGCTGCTACCTTGATCTGAAAATTTAATATACAAAAGGAAAGACAAGAATTTACCTTGGTCTAGTCTCTTAGATGTGTATAAGTAAAGAAGTACCATTGAAACTGAAGCAGCTGGAATCTTGTTAATTCTTTGAAGTTGCAAGAAGCAATTTTCTCCCAAGACTCTAAGTTAAATATTGTAATTTCTCAGATTTCCAGGAAAAATAAAGAGAACAGGATTTCATTCATTGCAAAGAGGTCAATATGCTTTTCTCATTTTTATTTTCATTCTTATTATAGAAATTACACTTGCAAAATATAATATTTTTTTTTCTTGACAAGTGCTGAGGGAACTATTTGACTGCCTAACAGGTTTTGAGAAAACCTGAACATTGCAGGATTTTTGTACATATATGAGCTTTCATATTTTCATTACAGTCTCACATACAATGGTTTAACATAATGATGAACTTTTCTAAAGATTATTATTCTAAAGAGAGTTGATCTACTTAAAGTAATATGTTGCTGTCATTGATTTTATTTGTTTAATAATAATAGCAGTTTTTATTGTACATTTTGCTCAAGAAAATAGAATCTATTTTGAAGAAAAATGAAGTCAAAGTTGTTCTGGAAAATGTGTACATGGATTTAATGATATACTTCACTGATCAAGAAACAAGTTCTACAAGTAAGTAACTACAGTTTTCTAGTGCAGTTCCTGCAGTTGTTCCTGTCTGAGAGGACAGTTTGAGCCAATGAATGGATAACGGAGACAAGCAATAAACACAGAACCTGATGCTTTGTCAACATGCATTAGCTGCAGTGGTGAAAGGTGATGTAGCACAAGGGGAATAAAACATTGCCATCCAAGCACAAGGCAATATTGTCCATCTCAGAGACATCTAACTGCCTGTCGGTCTGCCCTGTGTAACTCCCAGCAAAGGATCAGCAGAGAAATAACGGAGTGCTGCTTATAGGTAAGTGCATTATATACATGGAAGGGGAGAAGGTGGAATATAAATAAGCATATTCCTTCTTCCCGTCACCTGCTGTCAGCAAAAAAGTTTTGGCAAAAGGGATGTTTACTGTGATATAGCAGCATCAGGAAGTAGGGATTGACCTGATTATAGCAGCAACTCTCAGGCTTCAGCAGTTTTGTTAATCATGTAAAAGCATAAAGATGACTTGGGAACTAAATTTAAGCTTCAGCGTTTGAAGGCTCTGACTGGAGAGTGTCTTAGCAGCAGGAGGGGGATTGAGCATGTGAGCTGAGGAGGGGCAAGCACCAGACCCAGCACTTAGAGCCACGCCTTCTGGCTGGTACTGGGATACCTACAGCTCCTGCCAGCTGCGTGTCTGTGTGACCCTCTCCTCACCAAAGCAGCAGCACTGCTGTGAGAGCTCCAGTGCAAATTGGCCCTTTTTCATAACTGGGTATCTGTTTTACCCACATGTCTTTCTTCTTCTTTCCAGTAACACAGGCCAGCTCTTGAATACATTTTCACCCCGATTGTCAGGTATACACTGCCATATCACCGTATTCCCTCCAACATGCCTCAAACATTAAGGTAATTACTGCATTCTCAGGTAGATGTTACTAGGGAGCATAAATAGGAGAAAATGCGTTGAGGAAAAGATTGCTTAACCATATGTCTGCCTGTGCTGAGGCAGAACTGAGGTAATCATGGCTCAACACTATTTTGTGCAGTGCTTGAACAATGACACATCAGCTTATCTTAGACATTAGAAATGTGTAATTAACTTACTATAATAGCATCATTTTTATAATGGTTTTTAACCTCTGATTCCATTCTAGAATTATCAAGACATTTATACTATACTTTGTGAGATATTTGTGCCTACAACCTCCACATTGAATTTTATATACGGAGAACAAGACATTTTCAGAGAGACGCTCTTGGATTAATTTTCTACCTGTTCAGACAGTGAGAGAAATTTAACTACTTTTGTTAACCACTTGAGCTTTTAACCATTTATTATAATGGTATCAGATGAGCTTGGAATATTTGCTTGAAACAGAACTACTTTATTTTCCTGATGAAAGGAGTTTTCAATTAATCACTTCTGCTGATCTACACCCCAGTCTATCTAGACTTATGACTTCAGTAATTTTGACCTGAGCAGAATATTGTACAAGTAATTATTGTCCACATGATACGAATCACCAATTTTTAAGCATTTTTGAGCTACCATATAAAGATGGCAATAATTCAGAACTGTGTGTCTGCTGCCACCCACCTGAGCTAAGAAATCTCTATTTCTGAACAAGACAGACCTGTGCTCCCATATTGGCTGGTGAAGGATATGTGATATTTATCTGGCGTCTCAGACAAGTGATGTTTTTAGAGGGTATACTCTGCAAAGCTCAGGTTCATAACATCTTTTTCATCAATTCAGATAATGTTTTCCTGTTTCAGTGTATTCTAATGTAAAGGGATAATCTTTCATTTGTTATCTGTAAGAGAAAACACAACTGAATTATGGAATTTTAATGTTATATTATGAACCCATATAGAAAGCCTTGCAAAAAATATAATCTGGAAAAACTGTTAAAATATTTAATTTAGAAAAAACATAATCACTGAATAATATTATTTTCATCCATTTGTATCTATATATTGCAACTATGCACGTTTTTAAAGGCATGGAGAGACTAATTTTTCCCTGTGAGCAAATACTCAGAGTTATGTGTAAATAACCTGGCAACTTGCCGTAGCTATGAAATGACTGCAGCCCTGACATTTTAGTGTACCTGCTTTTAGCATTCTGCTTATGGAGAGCTATAAACCTGTACAAAAGAAAGGGGAAGCTGACAGAATACCCTCAGTTATGGCTCTAAAGAAAAAATTACTTCAGGAAAGCCATTTTGGAGAACCATTTCAAAGGAACAGAGGAGGCAGAAAAAATGATATCTTTCTGCTCTCTGCTTTACAGTAAAACTGCCTACTATTTCATTCTGTCCAATTCTCTTGGTCTGTTTGTGTATTTTTTAGCCTGAGTCTATTTTTTCAATATGAAGCATAAACAAGGAAAAATGGCAAAAGAATAGGTATAAATAAGTGAATAGTCCACGTTTAAATAGGTGCCTTCTTTATGGGAATTTAGTTGTAATCTTTGATGGAGAACAGAGCTAAAAACAGCTCCATACTGCAGGTGAAATAGGAATTGAAATGAAACATTTCTACTGAAAACTAACTTCCAGACACTCAAACCAGGTACTATTGTGTTTAGCTTCTAATTATTAATTTTACCAGACAAGATGTTTTTACTATCATTGTTTTTATTTTCCTAATAGGACTTGCATTATTTTTCTCTCTCCTTCTCTTTTTTTCTCTCTTGGTGTTTGCATGCACACACTGCCACATGCAGAGCCTTCTGAAAGAATGCTAGAGCACTTAAGTAATGCCTAGATGATATTAATATTTATTACTCTGCAATAATAGCATACAACAGGTCTATGCAAACACCTGAATATACAGTGCTATATGCTGTAGAATCAGAATAAAAGGTCTTTTTGTACCTCCATGACCTTAAAATATAAGTAAGGAACTTGTGAGTCATATATACTGTTTTTTTGCTGAAGACAGCTGAGTGTGTCAGGACAATTTGAATAATTCTTTTCCAGATGAAGTTTATATTTATGGTAGGTTTTCAGACAAAATTTCCAATTGTACAGGTTGTAGGATTACACTGTAAGGAACAGATCATCTGTGACCAGTTTAAATGGCATAGCAGGAAAACTTAATCAGGAATTAAATATGAATTTAAAAATAGGATATCATCTATAGATTTGTGAGGAAGAGGTGGCTATTGCCAGCTATAGAAACTACAGACAGGGAGTCAAGATTTGGCTACACATTAAAATGTATATAAACCAAGCCAGGGAGAGATGAACTCCCTGGGAAACCTCAGTCCTCCAGCAGGCACAGCACTCACCACCTCTAAAAAAGGACTAAGGACTATATAGTCTCCCTTGCAAACCAGTTCTTACTTACAATAAGATTAGAACCAGCTGTTATTTAGGAAGTCAGCTGTAATTTTAAGAACAATTAATGAAAAATATTAGGATCTTGAATGGGACAATTCAGAAAATTGATATTAAGATGAAAAAAGCAGTACCAGAGGGTAGAACATTTCTAGTTCATCATAACTGAGCATCTAATGTCTTTAAATAAGATTAGGTGTAATCAGATAAAAGAAGGACTTGTTCATTGACTGCATTATTTAAATAATGTATTTTTCCCAATACCTCCATATGCAGCACAACTTGTTTTTAAGATAAAAAGGAAGCAAATGTAAAAATGATTGTAAAAAAGAGCATGTGTTTTATGTAAATTTTTTACTGAAAGACACCCAAGGTGTTTGCTGCAGCCCACACTGCTGTTATGTAATTACACTTTCCCAAAAGGCCACTAGTACTGAATGAAACACCTCTTTTCTGTGGTTGTGTGATTAGAATACATGCTGTCTGATGCTGCCTAAGACCTTTAGTTTTAAAAACATATTCTTTTCGTCCCTCTGATTTGGAGACATCAGACAAGATCAAAAGACTAGATGAACTACTTGATGGTAGCCTTTGCCTGGGGATGTTTGACTCACTTCTTGGCCTTGCAGACAGCCCTCAGTGTCCAGAACTCACGGACTGCAGGCGTGAGGGTTGCGGTGTTCCTTGTAAATTCTCATCAGGCTGAAAAAAGACACTGGACCCTGTGTCAGAACGCTTGTGTTTTTATTATACAGTCACTGTAACTCCAGCAACCAGCCCATTTAGACTGAAAAGGTGTTGGCTAACAAGCCCTTTATTTGGTATAGGGCACTTCATTAAGTTCTCAGCTTCCACAACAAACTCCTCAAAAGGTGCTAGCTCACAAGCCTCAGCACACCTAACAGTGTCCCCCTTCACACAGCAAAGTTGTGGGGTAAGATATGGTAGCTGTGCTTTGCCCAGGAAAAGAAATAAGAAAACAAATAATATCACCAATCCTTAGACCTGCATTGGTCCTGCCACGTGGTTCCTCTGGAGCTGGGGTCAGGAGACAAAGAAAAAGAAGGAGGAGAGAAAGAGACCCACAGAAAAGAGAGAGGGGGTCCAATCTGCCCCCTTTTATCATTAACCTGGTGCACACCTCTTGTGTGAACTAGATTTTTCGTGCTGTTTTGTTTGTGCAGGCACATCCAGCCTTTCTCCAGGAAGTGAGCTGGAAGAGGCAGGACGGGCCTGAGCACGAGTCTCAAGGCAGAGCCGGAAGATGTCTCAGAACAACATTGCTCCACCTCCATGGGACCTTCTCATCCAATCTCCTTTCCTGTAGCAATACTCAGAATGTTTGAGACAAAACATGCTTAGGTCTGGTCCTCTACAGTAGGCAGTGCAGAAATGTAAGTGACTGATCCAGGAGGTGGGGAAGATGCTCCTCATGTTATGTGCCAGATTTAGCTCTGGTTAGGGGGCTCGAAGATTTTGAATGAACTCAGCTTAAGTCACATTTTAAAGGAGAGGCTGTGATACTGCACTGTTTTGATAAAATTATTTTAATCCCTGCTCCAGATTAAATAAAAGAGACATCAGGTGTTAGCCAATAATCTTTGAATAATCTCTGTATTATATATCCCTGTTCTAAGATTTTGTTCTAAAATTAGCTTAAGCCCTTTTGGTGTATTTAATTAAAAATATTGTTCTCCTTTTAGCTAGACATTATTCAGAAAGAGGGGCATTGAGAAGCAAAGAGCAGAATCTTTAGAAAATAAATTTCATCTTGAATACTGAATTTTTTACTGATTTATGAAGTGGCAATCATTTCATATTGTGCTTCAGCAACAAACAAAAGTATTCCTATTGCATCCAAGCTAAATATTAATGCAAATATTACTCCAAAGTTAAATATTAATGCAAATGATAGCAAGGTCAAAGCTATCATTGCAGTATAAATAATTTTCAAATATCAAAATATTTAAAGTAAATATTTAAATTGTAAAATTGGCATTTTTTATTTCAGGAAGCACTCTCAACTGAATAAAAATAAGGGTAGAATTGGCTAAATATTTAATTTTGTTCAGTCACAAAAAGGAAACTTTTCAAAATCTGGAATGCCAGCAGTCTTCAAATCCTATTGCTATGGCTGCAAAGGCAAAACAATGGAAACAATTAAACACATGCTTGGCTTGCTTGTTTTTCTCTCCAGGAATTGTATTTAACATAACGAAATGGGTAAAGCATATCTCATGTTTCAAATCTGGTCCCTCACTGTCCATTTTCTAGATGTTCCTTAGAGAGAATTCATCAATGCAAGCAGTCTTCCTCCACTCGTTGAATGTAGATATGTCTAAATGTTTTGCAAATACCTGTTGAAGACAACCATGTCATATAAATACATTTTCTTGCAACTTAACCCTGATGGTAGTTAAACCTACTTTGGTTATTCCCCAATCTACGTAATAACCCAATAATTTGAGTTATCAGACTTTTTAGATGAGCAAAATGTATACTCTGGAGTCCACTGACTTCAAATAGAACCTTGCAAATTGAGCCTGAGACATAATGATGTATTCAGAAAGAATATAAATAGTAGGTTAGTCACTCCTCAGTGAATACCGTGAATAATTTAACTTGCGCCTATTACTGTTCAATTTGACCCATATATTATCTCTCAGGTACCAATCAGGAACAAAAATGTTGCTTTCATTAAATTTCATTAGGGGCATTGTCGTTCTATTTCGTAGTCCACTTTAGAGGAGTAATCCAAAGCAGAGTAAGAGATTTAAAAAGTTTGCACTAATTTGTCAACATCACATGTTCACTTTTTTATTGTCTGCAAAGAGAACAGTAAGGAAAAATAGGGCACGCTGGAAAAAAAATTCCGAGTGACATCCTGAACATATGCACACACATATAATGTTTTCTCCTTGAAAATTTGACTTCTATAACCTCTTAGGAACATACTTACTTCACATTTCTATCTTACTGGGGAAAATTTATCCTGGTTTTAATGAGATCTCAGCTGAAAACTTAGTCCTAAATTTTAGCTCATCCATTACACTTTTATTTCTGGACATTCTAAATATGCACCCAAAAGATTTTACTTGCCCAGAAATAAATGCAGCATTCTGAAATGCAGAGCTGTTAATGGGTAAAGGGAAACAATTAATAATTTGGTACATTGGTATTACAATTCTAGCAACAGTGTTGGAAAGAGCATCTGGAATTGATTTGAGTAGAAAAGTAGATTTTTAGTGAAAATTAATGTGGCATATAAACTATTATCCAAACTTCAATCTTAAGATCTATACTTTGGTGTATAAACTAAGAAATTACTTATTTCAAAGAGCTGGAACTGTATTCTGGGCTGTTATTGTGAATTAATACTGATAATACTATGGTGAAGTCAATGTATAATATGAGAGGATTTGCAATGATGATGATGATGATGATATATCCTAGGAGATACCAGAAACCAAAATAATTCTAGGAAATATTTCCAAGGGTATTTTAACAGTACCTTCACATAAATATTTTATTATTTACATGCTGGGTTCCTGTTTATATTTTTCTTTATTTAAATCCTTTTCATGAATGAGGTCACAGGAGCTTGTTAGCTTTTACTCAGAACAAGAGTATAACAACATTTTGCAAAACTAGAGCTTCCAAACACTGTGGGAAAATAAATAAGTAGATAAATCTCCCAGCAGGTCCTAAAAGGCAGTTTTTGGAAGGGTCAGGGCCTAAAAAATATTAAGCCTACTCATTATGTTTCAGTTTTTGTCAGAGTACTTTCCCTTGCCGTAAGGGAGTAGGAGCACGGAAAAATAAACCCCTTTGAAATACAGAGTAAGCCAGACATTCAGTGAACAGGGAGCTCTCTGCCTGGCAGGAGCAGATTTACCTTTCTCAGATCAGAGAAGGGAGCAATGAGGGCTGTATGAGCATCTTTATCATAGATTAACAGCAGGGACTGAACAAACTGATCATAAAGTGATCACCTGCACTGAAGAATGAATTTTCATTACACTGACTTTCATCCTCTCTGTAGAACAGGCACGAAGAAAGCTATGAAGTGAAAAGAAAGGTCATCTTCTTTTCTAATTCCTGCAATGATAATGCTGTGATAGAGGAGAAATGTTTTTCCAAAGAGGAAACAGTGTGAAGACACTGGCAGAGAAGTCTAATGGGATGCTTATGACAGAACGGTTGTCACATTTCACTTTTCACTATTCAGATATTCTTGTTGTGTTTTCAGTCTTTATCCAGGACAGATAATCTCGCTCAAGGATTTTGCCAGTGCACAAAGGGTAGAAGAAAGGGACCTATATTAGCTGTTGGCAGTTAAGGAGAAACACCAACTCCATACTCCCCTATCTTTTCTCTCTTCTTACATCTCTAATATGCAGTGGTTTCCTTCCTTTTCTCCCATTATTGCAATGAAGAATCTTCCCAAGTGGAGCCAGAAGCATTTTTGAAACCATCATAAAACCCCAACACGATTCATAGTAAAATGAAAGGCAAGTTTGCTACTTTATGCTGAGTATTAATAGATTGCAAGGGCTTCCTGGGAAAATAGGTGACTGCATTGACAAAAGAAACTTGAGTCCAAGTCAGACCAGTGAAGAGATATTCAGATGCATTCCCCTGAAAGAATCAGGTATTCTTTCAGCTTCAGTAAACACTAGTATTTCATAAAACACAGATTGTTTTCCAGAAGGTTATGGTGTTACAATAAGGAGGTAAAAAGAGAAAGATTAATTTGCCATAAACATATCTAAATCCTCTGATCTGAAATAAAATTTGATGCACATTACTAAACATCACATCCAGAGAAAGAATTTCAAAGGTGGAGTTGAAATGCGGTGGCAGTGAAGTTTCTTGAAATTTTCTACTGCTAAAAGGTATTTCAAAGAGTGGTTTAATTCACTATTACAGAAAATACAGAATGGGTTAAAACTTATCTGGAAATGTTCTTGAATCTTTTCGTATTGACACACCTTTGAAAGTCACACAAAGTGAGAAAATCAAGATTAGGAGGCCAGAAGTTCAAGCTAGAATACCTTAGAAGCCTGAATAAAGAATTCCTGGAGGTTTTATAAATCTGTTAGCAGTGTCCTACAGGGTCATTAACTTCCAATAAAAGATATAAAAGATGTACTGGATCTCTGGAGGTTGGTAGTGGGATGTACAGCATTCACCTCTAGCTCGTTAGGTCAAATCCAGCCCATGCTGAAAGGAGGTCTTTCTGATGCTGATGTCAAAGTTGGTGGGTCAACTACAGTTCTTTTCTAAGTCCCTCAATTTCGGTGATTGTTACCTAAGCCTCATGCCATGAGCAGGATCTACATAGAATGATGTGACTCTCCTGAAATAGGTCATGAGAGCCTGTGCATTTACAGTGATTATACCACTTGGCATTGTACTTCTGCCAAGAGTGAGACGGCGATTACCATTCAACATGACACTTCCAAACCAGAATATTATTGTATTCAGAAGTAAAACATTTTGCTAAAAAACAAACATATCCCCAAGTTATTTAGCAAATATCTATTAATTGTTCTGGAAAGACTAGTGTTCAGTCTTCACTATCACTTAACTTACAACCCCTTTTTCTCTATGTTCTCAGGGAATATCTCATTTAAAACCTCCTCACTCTAGATCATAATCTTTCCCAGGGTCAACTCACTCTTAATCTGTTTTTTGATTGCTAGTTTCTTCAGTTACCCTGTAATTGCTTATGAGTGTTTGTTTGGAGGCAATTGTGGCCACTGTGTTACTCCACTGCTTGCTTCCACCAGCATCACCCTATTAGCCAAAATCGATGTAGTGATATAGAAAAAAATCCATTAATCCAAGATAGGAATGAATTACTGTCATATTGACAATCTCTCTCATAGTGTTCAACACAGTATTACACATTTGTATCCCTAGGTAATGCATAACATCACTCCCTAATTTCCTATAATGTACCTGGTTGGCTTCAGGATAATTCCCAAAGAGTGAGAGATGTTTTCCTTACAAAGTACAACACCAGACAGCCAACCTTGCTAATAATAGCAAAGAATGCTTCAGTAGCACTTGTCACTTCTGAAGTGATTACATCTTAAATCCTAGCAGAAGAATGGAGGATGGATAAAGTCAGTTATCACCCTCTGTGCTGTTAGTCCTCAGCGGACTTCGTGTTCAAGGGCTGTGATCCACAAATCATTACTGTGCTAATCACTCACATAAATGTAGTACACAACAGTAAAAATATAAACATAAAATCTCGTTTTGAGCTTATAACGATAAGCACTCAAGAATTAAATAACATCAAGATTAAAAACGTTTGAACCTAATTTGCATCCAAATTCTCCTTTGTGCAAATGCATTATCATACCGTTTTTAATTACATGGTGATATGCTGTTTCTTTTGCAAGACTTTCATTAGGCATAAATCTGATAAGCTGAGGAATCTTGCTTGTTTAGCAAACTTTCGTTAAGCAGAAAATCTCCATAAATGCTACAAACAAATTTTAAAAGTTTTCTATCATAAGAGTCATTTAATTCTACAGAGATTATAAATCCATGGAGGTTTCAAGCAAAATAAAGAAAAGTGGACCACTTAAAAATCAATATAATTAAAATTATCTTGATACCAGTCCAGAGGAAGGAGCAATTCCAGTGTATTTCAGAATTAAAATTTATCTGTAGGTAAGCCTGGTTAATGTGGTCATTAGATGCTGAAAAGCTTACTTGATTTGTAGAACAATAATTTTTCTTACTTGTTTCCCAGTACTTAACTATGTAAACAATATTTTAATTTAGGTTTACTCTTCTGGTGTTCTTTAAAAAAATGTCTATTACATATTTAAAGTGATACTGTTTGCACTAAAAAACTAAAAGCCCAAATCAGGAGTCTCCCACTCACATCATGACCCCTTTTGAAAGCTTTTAAAGAGCTACATATTAAGTGTACACCACATCCATAAAGGACCATTTTCTCTCACAATACAAACATGGTAACTTCTATCAGGACCATTGAAGGGTGTAGGAAACACTATCAGGTTATTGGTAGTCTTCTGCTGTAAGTTCATAATGGGTTATGGCCATTATGACTGAGAAATTGTCTAGTTCTATATTTAAACTCATTGCATTTTGCAGGTATTTGGTAGTTCATTTACTGTTTTGGAAATTAATAGCCAAGTGCCTTCCTTCAAAACCTGCTGCAGTGAGACAACAGAAGAAGAAATATTCAGTTGCATGTTCACACAGGATCCACTGAGTTACTGTCAACTGTAAGTGCAAATGTTTAAGTATAAACATATTACAAATATACTCAGGCACTTCTACAGTGAACTTAAAAACATGCATAGAAGCAGGTGTGAGCTATATGCACTTAAACCATCTTCCTGAGGGGTTAAACTGGTCTTGGAAGAATTTTCCTTTTCCTTTTTCCTCCTCTCCTCTCCTCTCCTCTCCTCTCCTCTCCTCTCCTCTCCTCTCCTCTCCTCTCCTCTCCTCTCCTCTCCTCTCCTCTCCTCTCCTCTCCTCTCCTCTCCTCTCCTCTCCTCTCCTCTCCTCTCCTCTCCTCTCCTCTCCTCTCCTCTCCTCTCCTCTCCTCTCCTCTCCTCTCCTCTCCTCTCCTCTCCTCTCCTCTCCTCTCCTCTCCTCTCCTCTCCTCTCCTCTCCTCTCCTCTCCTCTCCTCTCCTCTCCTCTCCTCTCCTCTCCTCTCCTCTCCTCTCCTCTCCTCTCCTCTCCTCTCCTCTCCTCTCCTCTCCTCTCCTCTCCTCTCCTCTCCTCTCCTCTCCTCTCCTCTCCTCTCCTCTCCTCTCCTCTCCTCTCCTCTCCTCTCCTCTCCTCTCCTCTCCTCTCCTCTCCTCTCCTCTCCTCTCCTCCCCTCCCCTCCCCTCCCCTCCCCTCCCCTCCCCTCCCCTCCCCTCCCCTCCCCTCCCCTCCCCTCCCCTCCCCTCCCCTCCCCTCCCCTCCCCTCCCCTCCCCTCCCCTCCCCTCCCCTCCCCTCCCCTCCCCTCCTCTTCTTCTCTCACATGCTTAATTCTTTTAGTTCTTTATAGGCAGCTGGAATAAATAGTTATACCTTTACAGGAACGTCTTTTTTCAAGAATATGTTCTGAAACTCCATGAGTTTTTAAATGTCCCAAAAGTATGTTTCAAAATACCACAATACATTCTAGTCTCGTAAATGTTTATGCTATTTTAAAAATTGTGCAGATACTCCTTTCCTCCAGAAAGGACCAAAAAAACCAGTAAACCAAAACCCTCCTTAAGAGCTACTAGGGCAACAGCAGCTAGTAGGGTCTGATGCTGAAAAACTCAGATCTAAATCCATCTGATTTAACTGACAGTGTTCAGATCAGGAAAGGCCAATTTTAACATGATTACTTATATATTTCTGGAAGAAATACCTTTTTTAAAACCTGTGTAATGTTTTAGTTAGGGAAATAGAACAGATTTTTCTTTTTAACAATATTGAATCAATATTGTTTTGATAATATCAATTCAAAAATGGAAGTCCCATTTTAATATCTAAAATCATTGTTTGAACTGAAATACCAAAGTCTTACACGTTTTTTTTTAATAAAAGTATTTTTATGTTGTATAAGAGTAGACAAAAGTATTTTATATCTCACCTTTTTTTTTTTCCAATTCACCCTGTCCAATTCATCATGTAAATGTGATACAATAAGAAAATACTGTATCTTATTTATAACACAGAGGAAAAACTTTCCCTTTATCAGATCTCTCAAAATGTAAGATAAATTTTAAGTAAGATTAGTATGTCAGAGAATATATGCAAAAAAAAAAAAAAATCTTACTCTGCTATTGTGGTTTCTCATCTTCAATTGATCTGACACTCAGCTGTCAACATCACATACTATATCCACACCTCTGCCACCAGAAAACCTGTCAATTATTAGGACATTTTCCACATGTTTATAAATTCTTATCACATAAATGACCAAGGCAATATTCCCCACCTTGCTAGATAATACCAAATGAACATTGGAAAAAGAGAAAGCTTTAATCATTTCACAGCATTTTTTTTTTCATAAACTGTTGTATAAAAGTTCTTATTGCTTGTATTTTATTTCTTCTGATATATGGGATTCTTCCATCATGAAGCAAGCTGGTAGAACTGTAAGAAAGAAAAGCTGGTAGAACTGTAAGAAAGAAATTTCTCCATGGGTTATCTGTGACATCAGAACAAGAGATCACTCAGTTACACTTAAGGAAAAAGAATCACTGCAGTTTAGTGAAATCATGTGCTGGAAACTCAGGCAGAGTAGAAGCTGTGATTTCCAGGTGTGCTGCCTATTACTCTTTGTGTGAGTCTGTCAGCAACCTGCAGCTGAAATTTGACTTTCAATTTCAATTCACTTTCTTGTGAATTGAAAAAACTTTAGAAGTTGATATCCCACAGGTCCTGTAGGTCACAGGTCATGATTGAGAAAAGGGATGTGCTTCATCATCTTCGCTAATTTTTTATTGCAAGGGCTGTGGTGGTCACCCAAAGTTGTTAAATTCACCTTGCAAACTCTTTAAAGACATTATAGATGCGTAACCAACTCTAAGGACAATTAGGAACTACAGGTGCAATTGCCCATGGAATCTGCATCTGGCAGCCTCCCGAGTACTGGTGGGGTTATGCCAACTCTGCAGGATTGATTTAGGCTGACAAATTTCAGGTTGACTATGGCACCTGAGGGAAAAGCAGAAAGAAAAAGGGAGGTTAAAAAAAAGGAATTGGGGATTTTTTTGTTTGCTTGTTTGGTTTTGTGTGTGTGTCCTTTTGGTGTTGTTTTTGTTTATTTTAAAAGTGGTAAACTAACTCTGAATGTCAAAAGGCAGTAATATTAATCAATTATAGCTTAAAGCTTAAAAACTCTGTTGAAAATTTAAGAATGCAGGCCTAGTGCTTAGGTATGCCACTGGAGTTTTCCTGTTTTTCATGCACAAAGCTGTCAAAACCCATTAGACTGCAACAAAAAGGATTGGCCATTGCACTGAAAAGATTTGAGAGAGACCAAAATACAGAGCTGCACTGCACAGGTGTCATGAATCTTCTTCTTCTGTTTTGAGGGGTGTAGTCTCTGAAAACTTTCTTTCTCCCTTATCTCCAAAGGTAGAAAGGAATTCTTAATGATCCATAAAAGAAATGGAAATGTTGGCTTGCTGTATAGTCTGGAAAAGCCTTTGGTATAAGTTTATTTGCAGCATATAGAGGTAGTATATAGCTTGCTGTCTTGTTTGTTTGTTTTTTTGTCATCTGTCTCTAATACAATAGACATTTCCACTTACTCTCCATGGTTTCTTCTTCCCAAGCCTCACTAATCCTTTTTGTTTGTTCTTGCAGAAGAGTCCAATAAATTTGTTCTTTTTTTACACTCTGTTCTGCTGAATTCAATACTAATAGCTCCATTCATCTTTACTCAGGCTGTTCTGTTTGACATCTGGAGAATCACTGTTGTGTATCGCTGTCTAGATATAAATAAGCACGATGTTTGTTAAGTCTGCAGAGTTAATCACTCAAAAGTTAGAAGATGGTAAACTTACACTTGTCTTTCAAAATGTTAATACATTGTCTGGTGTGTACATGTTACAGAAGAGTTTTACACTGATGCTGTTTTTTTAATAAGACCCTGAATCAATTGAGTGAAATCAATACTTTTTTATTTATGTAGCATAAAATTATTCATCATTCAAATCCATCCAATATAGAATTGCTAATTTATCCCCAAATGGACTAATTGTGGTTTCATCAGAATACAAAATATCTTGATCTTTCTTGGACATTAAAGAGTGTATTTTCATGACAGCACAATAAGATCAATTGGTATTGATTCTATGCAGGGCCCTAGGCAGAAGTGGCACAGGATAAGATACCCACTTATTTCATATGTCCTTCTTGAAACATCTGAGTCATGACTCTCCAGAACATTTAGGAATTTCATCATGCTGAGCAACTTTTGTGACTATTATCTCTTTCCATCAGAAAATGGGAAGGATAGAAATTCTACTAAGCAAGTGCAATGTGAAATATTTTGAAAAACATAAAGTAGCTTAAAATGTCAGACTTCGGAGGAGTTGTTGCACAGGAGTGGCTAAAAGTTCTGGGTAAATACAAGACAGTGCACAAATGTACATCATGATGGATTGTACAAAGAAAAAATCCCTACATTATAAAAGTAAAATAAAAGCAGCACAAAAGCAACATTGGAAGATACATGGCTTGGAAAATTACATCTAATCAATTGAAGTTTGGGAAAGTAATAAATGACTAAAATCAGCGTGTTGTAAGGGGGAGCACTAGTTTATCTTTGTTATTGTCTACTATAAAATAATCATTAAAAGAGAACATTTTGCTTTGTGTTTCCATACAAAAGAATTTCATGGTTTCCAAATCAACTGATCCAGCTGCAATGAAATGATGATGTCTCTGTACTATGTGCTGTTTGAGGAAGGGATAATGAACTTTTAATTTCTTCTAAGGAATAATTACAACTCCCAGCCTGGAAAATCACTGTTGTGTGGCATTCATTCTTTGTGCACCACAGATAATACATAAAGTATTGTCATTCCAATTTAAATTCCACTGTGAACCTACTTAAAGCCAGTAAAAGTTCCTTTTTTATACTTCTGGTAACTATGCTTTTCATTGGGTGAGTTTGTTTCCACTTGCTGGGGGGAGGGCAAATACAGCAAATACCAAAGATATTTCTAATTTCTAATTGATTCCAATTCTCTTTGTTTTCTGTTACATTCCAGCTGACTTGCTCCTGCTCAATGGGTCAACAATGATTTTTAGATTCATTCCTTATTGACATTTAAATAGCTAGAGACTAGTAAGCTTCCCAGTCCACAGAGATTTGCCCATCAGATTGGATCTTGCACAAACATCTTGCTCTGACTCCAGCTTCAGTAATTCTTCCATCTCCTTTTTTTTTATTTTTATTTTCCCTACAACAGAGTGATTTTGCAAAAGGCTTTCTACAGGCTTACTTCTTGAGGAAAGATTGCTTTTACATGAAGTGTCAGTGAAGTAGATTTAATGGTAGCCGCCATGATAATGCCAAGACTTAATACAGACACTGCAGCTACTGTACATTAGCTATTTTTCACTTCCTTTCTTTTGCACATAAGAGGTTTGTAAAACAGTGCATTCTGCTTCAGAGTAAAACACATCACTGGTGAATCAAGGCTATTACAAAGTAATGTGAAAACCTCGACAGGGTAATGGGATAGAGAACCACATAAGTAATTTCTGCAATTCTTGAATGATATTTCAATGTTCAAGTTCAGGCTCACTCTGAATGTGTTGTCTTTTTTGCTGTGCATGCTGGTTCTGTGGAGAACAAAGAAAAGTGTTGGTATCGAAGTAAAAGTACTATGACATTCCCTTGAAATGTGATATACAAACATATTATTATTAATGGCCATTTCCCTATCACACCTGGTTCCTTACCTTACTGTCTTTATTTCAAGTATCTTAGGGTATTTGTGTCTTATCCAGAAACAAATGTCTTCATTTTTTCTTAATTTAAATTAATAATTAATTAACAAATTTAAAAATTTACTTCATTTTAATAATGCTTAGGGTAGTCTTGTTTCTGTGCATCCCTGAATAATTTACAGTGTGATAGAAACACACCTAGTCACTATGTGACTACTTCACTCCCAATAAGTCCTTGTGTGTGTGCATGTGTGTGTGTATCCTAAAATTCATAGCTGCTACTTCCGTAGCAGGGAAAGAGAAGTATATCTAAACAAAGGCTTGGCCTGTGATAGTTTAAAGCATGGAGAAGAGCTAACACTGAGGAGAAAACACTGCTATCATTAGAAAAATGTGAGAAGTGCTAGGAAATAATTTATGATACAGTTTGTTGAGGTTAAGGGAAAAATTGAAACAGCAAAACCCTGACTTTACGAAGATGCCCTAGGTCTGTATTTGCCAAAACCCAAATGGAAGGAAAACAGACCAGGTCAATGAGTCACAGAGTAACAAATCCTTTGGCATGCATATGCCTCCCAGCTATATTTAATATCTATATACATGTAGCACATGGAGTTCTTTCAGAAAGTCAGATTTTAATCTTATTCTCATCCATTTAGCAGCATGGTCTGTAAGCAAACCTGATATTCCACATAGGCTGTGTTTGTACTAGTGAAAGAAATAGTGCCAGGGAATGCTTCTGGCCACTGGAAATCATCTTCTATACAGTTAAATTGTTAGGGTGATCTGTGGCACATTTTTGCCAGTGTCAGCTAGCACTTGCACCAGCCTCTCCTGGACAACAGTAGGAAATGGGTGCAGGCCAAAGACCATTATCTATAAGCAGTTTGTGTATGACCACCACCTGCTGCAGGGTTAGAAAGCCTGATGTTATAAATGTAGACCTTTCTGTGCTAACTCGCCACTGTGCAGGAGGGCAAATTTAAGCATACTGACAAATTTCTTAGAATTAATAACAAAAGGTGCTGAGATACTGAGACAAAGGGCTGAAGAGAAGGGTGATTTGTGTTCCAAAACTTTGTGGAAGTTCAAAAACCTGCCTTTGTTGTTCATCCTGTAACCTTTCTCTGAAATTATATCTATGAATTTAAATGGAAGGAAAAAAATAGCAGGAAGATGCATCTCCTTAGCTGTTCCCATATCAGGGTTTAGCATGTCAGCATCATCATCTTCAAGGAAGTTGGACCAGACAACCCCACGGTGGTCCCTCCCAGAAGATTCTGTGATCTTCTAAGCAGAACTTAAATTGTCAGTTATGGGCTGCAAGGTTGACTTTGTGGAGAGCTGCTGGCAGACAGCAATGACAGTACACTACTGTGAGACAGGAACAGTTCCAATTTACAACCAAGGCTATCCTACTCCTGATGCATCCTGCAGTTCATCTTAAGGGCATTCCTGCCCATGTGCAAACACAATTTCACAGAAAGAGAAATCCAGAGAAGGTAACTCTGTCCCAATATGAATAATGAATGACCTGGGTATTGTTTTGTTTTGCTTAATTTTGTTTTGTTTTGGTTTTAATATGACCCTTTTCTTTACAGGATTTTGTGAAAGACACATAATCTAAAAATCTTTTGAGTAGCAAAAAATCATTCAATTCTTCTTACTTTTGTAGATCATGAGGATCACATTAATGCCATATTTAGCTGCACACAAAACAGCTACAATACAAAATATTAAGAAGGACTTCAGAAAGTTCCTTCACTTCTTAAATAGAAGAGCTTGCACTACAGCCTAACAAAAAATTTGAAATTTTTAGCAAGAGATGTTTCATGAAAAAGATCATAATTTTTCTATCTGTTTAGCTAGCAAACCTTGCTCACCATCATAAGTTTTAAATGAAGTTACACATATGAATAGAACTCCCTTTTCTGTTCAAATTGAATTTCATTTTGAAGGCTTATGAAAAATGCAGAGTTCTCAAACAAGCCTGAGACAAAAATATGATCAAGACCCAGATCAGAAAAAATGTGTTTAGTACATGAGGCATCCTTAGCTGTTGCTGCAATAAGTTTGAGACTAAAGAATGATCTCAATGTCTTTGTAATGTGTAATGTGTAATGTGTAATGTAATAACAGTTGATTGATTGGCTTCCCAAATGGGACACTGGAAAGATATGACATAGACTCCTTCATCAGTTAGCTGATTCAGATTTCATGTCTAAAAATTGAACCTGGTCTCATTAAACTGCAGTTCAGATTGGAAAAGTGACAGTAAAAAGAAAACCATAGGGATCCCACGTTCACAGTGTCTCAGTTATTTCACAGGAGATCTGTTCCCTTTTTCCTAATTGCTACTTCTACTGAACATACCATTGAGATCTGAAATTCAAGTTTCTATCTGTCATTATTAGAAATCTAGAAACAGTGCACCCAGAAACTACTTAAACTTGCATGCATGAGAGAGGAACCTCTATACTTTACCAGTGAGGATTCTCACTAAAAAAAATGGTAGCTGTACAGACTTATTTAGCAATGTAGAAATGCTGGATATCCTAGTATCAAAATATGTTTGAAAATTGTCTAAGCTAAAACTCTGTCAATTGCAAAATTATCACAGACAGAGAGCCGAGTCTCCAGTGTAATTTACAGAGCAGTTAGGTTTTTGTTTAGTGGTACTTACAGAGTCCTTTTAGTAAGCACAGCAGAACTTCTCCTGAGTGGTGAATCTGAATACAGAGATACCTAAAGTACACAGTGAAGCACAGAATCACAGATTCAACTAGGCTGGAAAAGAACTTTGAGATCATTGAGTCCAACTTACGACCTAACACTACCATGTCAACCAGACTTTGGCACTACGTGCCACATCCAGTCTTTCCTTAAACACCTCCAGGGATGGTGACTCCACCACCTCCCTTGGGGAGCCCATTCCAATGCCCAAACACCCTTTCTGTGAAGAACTTCTTCCTAATGTCCATTATAAATCTCCTCTGGCATATGGAAAAATATCCTCAAGCTCCCATCCCATTATCTTACAACACTCTACTACAGTACTGTGCAGACATCCTTGCCACTTTAGTTTAAGCTGCCATCCTCCTCCTCCTCTCTGTGTTTGCTCTTTCCTCTTCCCCGACCTCATAGGATAGTGGCTATTAAAAAAGCAGCCAAAAGAGCAAGAAACCTGCTCTTTCCTGACTGTAAAAGTGGGACCATTGTATCTTTGTTCTGACTGTTAGTTGGTCTAGAAAATTGCTTATTTTTCTCATGGCTTTATTAACATATTAACAAGCCCTGCTGAGACAGCACTAGAGAAAGTTTTGGAGAAGCAGCTTTGCAGTCCTTCCATTGACCTCCCTGACAGTTTTGGTTGGTAAAGCCCAAACTGTGTACATGTGTTCAAGCAGAACATGCTTGTGCTATGATACAAAGTTCAGAGTAATTGATTCCTCTCTTATCTTCAAAAATTAGTAGAAAACATCTGTGGAAAAAGTGCAATTGTCAAGTTTAGTTCCCATCTTCTCCCACCCTGTCATTTTATTGCCACTATTACAATAAAACTTCATAGACTCAGAGCTAAGAACCACATTCACCAGGAGAGAAGGAGATTGTATTTAATCTTTCACCCTTGAAAATGTAAAAAATTTTACACTTCCTGTTTCAAAGAACCTGTTTATGGCATAAATTATAGTTTTATCAGTGCCCTACAAACTGCTATTCTGCTCTTCCCAGGAAGAGGAAAAATTTTTTTTCGAGTCAAAATCCCACATGTCAGAAGTATCCAGATTGCAGCTCTGTCTGTAGTAAACTATGTGTGAGAGCAGGAATCACTATCTACTTTGTCATTTTGGAGATTTTCTTTGGTGAAGGAGAAGGTTTTGACATATGTACCGATGGAGATTTTGCTCTGAAGTCTCTGAAATTAAACATTAGCCTCACAATTCTCTCCTATCTTTCTGTATATCTGTATTCCAATTATGACTGTCGGGTAGACTGTCTTAGTGCTGGTTGGATCTCTCCAAGCCATGACTTATTCTGACATGGTGTCTAGTCTGAGACAAAAACTCACTCTAAGAATTTTAATAAGATATTTTTTTATTCTACATTTACATTTCTCCTCTTTATTTTACCCATAATTTCCATTATGACATGCATTTCTTGCTCGCTACTTGTGTATGAAAGTAGCTCTCTTTGTGATGTTTTTATATGCAAGAATTTTATAAGAGGGAGAGGAATAGGAAATGAGAGGCTGATCCATAATTCTATGCTGTTTGAAAACCAGTTCTTTCCTGCTTAATAGCAAGCAGATGGCTAACTTCCCTTTTACTATTTTATTTTCTTGAGCATGCTTATGTCCTACTATACATTATAAGGCAATAGCGGATGTTTGCTCTTTCTGCAGAAGAGAATGACAGACTTGGATTTGTGCGTGGCATCTCATTTTACTCTACTATCATCTGACTTCTTTCTAATTTTGTCCCGTTTGATTATTTTTAACTAGCTTCCCTGCATTTAATTGCCACGTTTCACTGCTCCGTGAACACTTATTAATCCAGTGGTGAAATGATTCTTAACTTTAATAATGCAAGGTCAAGACATTGCTAGTGTCTGCTATTAGAATACTTGATGTAGAAAAAAATTCAACAAAGACTGCATTTTCAGTTTCTTACTAGGTTTTGTCACTTTTTAGGCAGCAAAACTAGCTATTTTTTAAAAAAAATGGAGATCCTATGTCAATTTTAATGATTCTAAAATCTGCTTTAGTGAGGACATCAGAAAATTCTTACTACTTTGCTTAGGTGCCCACATAAAGGCCTTTAGAAAATTTGACTGCTGTTTAAAACCACGTTTGTTAACTGATCTCATCGCTGGCCTAATTCTATGTAGTTCATATTATTGTTATATGATAAAGCTCTGGAAAACAGCATGTTGGCTACAGGTAGATATCTTAGCTCTCAGTACCTCTTCACCTTCACCTTCTTGTTTGGGTTTAGAGTTTTCTGAAGATTTCGTCCTGGAAGTTTCATTACCTCTTTCTTTACTTAAGAATACATGAACCATTATTTGCTATTTCTGTGATAGTTTATGATTCTAATTACTAATGAAGAGGTGCATTATAAAGAAGGAAAGGCTGAGAAGAATAAACTGATAAAAACACCTCTGCACATCTCTTAGCCTCATTACTGGTGCTCTTTCTGTGTTTAAACTTAATATGATGATAACCATTCTTTACACAATTTTCTTTCATTGTGCTCATAATGCCATGGAATCACTTTCCCCTTAATGTGAATTGCTGCTGGTATTACCTTCTGATTGCTTCCTGCCTGCACCCACTCTCTGTTTTATCGTGTCTGAAATGAGCTGTCTTTTTTACCATCCTAACACCTCGCTCTTTTCTGGATTCACCTAAAGCATATTAAGATCTACTCAGAACATTAAGGTTACTATAACTGTGATTTCCCATTTCACTGCAAGACAGCTGGAAGACCGTACAGAATTTTCAAATACCCATATCTTTGATGTACCAACATCTCCTATATTCCTTCTTCCTATATCTCTTCTTGCCCCTGGCATTTCCTAATCAGGCAAAGAGGGAAATTCTTGATGGAAGCATTATCTAAGAGTTCCTGAAATGTTGTCAAATGTTTAAGCAGATAAAAATGCTTTTTCTGATGGCCATATTTTTACTCAGGAGGCATTCATTTGGTTTACTCATAGCAAAATTAAAATATTGCTAGGAATATATTTAAACTTCTGGGATTAATTCTTGTTTGATTAGTGACCAAAAAGATAATCTAGTCATCAAACATATTTTATAAGTTTGCATTACTGTATGAAAACTATGTGACTACTGGAGCCATGCTCAGCACAGACAATGGTAAGGAATAATAATTTGTTGGAGAATGTATTTAAATTGAACATGCCCTTTGTTATAAAATTAATGATGGATTTCTTGTACTTCTTTGCAGGAGATTTAAGGAGGCAGCAACATTAGTCACAATTTTATGCAACAATCCTCTCACTACTGAATTAGCTTTCCATGAAAGCAAAGCAGGTTAGTTTAATACAGTTTAAGAATGTCTATAGTAGTGATGTGAGAGAATTGTTTCCTGAATGTTATCACACAAAAATTATGGGTCATTTGAAGGGACTGATAAAAAAAGCTTTCATGTTCCAAATACACAACATTAGATTTTACTTTATAAGGAAGAATATTTCTACCAAAAATCAAACAATTTTGAATTGTGACTTCTGTTTTTCTTTAAAAAATGTCTCTCTCTTATCCAGGACCTCTGCTGTTATGCATTTTTTTTCTAAACCAGCATGTGATAAATAATTGTTTATCTATAACATCAGATTTCTGTAGGAAAATCATAGCTCTATTTTAACTGAGAGATGTTTGTCATAACAAAATAAGTGGGATAGACATTTTAATAACAAGGAACAGCAATGTGAATTCTGGGGATGCAGTAAAAAGAATTATATGGTACATTAATTATTTAAATGGTTGACATGCTTGCCAAAAATTCATTCAACAGTTATTTATTACAAAATTGAATCAAACAATGATAATTAACAGACCACGACTGGCAAATGTTGAAATCTACAGTCATCAGTGGATTATTATCTCTATAATTTATCAATTATTGACACTATAAAGCAGATTCCACAGGCTTCTTACATGGAGTAGAAAATATTTAGACAACCAGGATGAGTTGAAGGACCTATGAAGTTCTGCATTATCCAACACATGAGCTCTTGCATATGGGCAGTTGAAACCCATTCAAAATAAGGAGAGCTTAAGGTTCCCATCATTTAAATAGAAATTATTATTCTAAATACCCACTCTCTTCATACACAAATTATAAAATTCTGCTATTTAAGTATCTTCACACTGGCTTTGCAAGGTGATGTTAACAATGAAGCCTCAGAGTTCACGTTTCCCAAGCCAAGGTGTCTATAAATGGGGGCTGTCTGGCAGCATGTTGCAATCCGTTTTGAGAAATTTAGTGATTGTGTTCTCAACCCATGAAAAGCTGCAGTCAAGCTTGCCCTCTCCAAGATCCTAGCATCTTCTCCTGATCACTGGAGAATTCACTAGCAGAGGATCAGTGCCCAGTCATTCAACAGAAAGTGGGTCATAGCCAGCCAAGTCAGGGCATGTGCAGCCAGACTTGCCTGCTAAGTCACAGTTCCCATGGCAAGACGAATTTTGCAAGCAGAACTTATATTTTGATTTATAATTTGAATTCTATGACACTTAGTATAACAGAAGCCAGTGTCAAATCCATGGGAAATGCCATGTTATTAATGAAACTAAATTTAATAGTTGTTGGGGTTCCTCCCCCCTGCCATGGGGCCCTGGGAGAGGGGACCCTGGGATAGATGCATGGCCTAGGCATGGGGTCTCCCTGCTCCTGGTCACATGTACCCTAATCCCATTCCCCACTGGTTGTTTTGTGATCCCCTGCCTGGGAAGGACCCTGCTTGTCCCATGATTGCTCAGTTCTTCAGCAGTCCCCTGGCCATGTGGCTGGAGAATAAAGATCTCTGAAACTTCTATCAAGAATAGGTCCCTATTTCTTTCCATGGGCCTCACTGTCTAATGCATGTTGCAGGAGACCCCACTGCAACAAATAGTAATATTAATGTTTGCTTAATTTAAGAGTAATAGCTGTTTCTCTTGCAGAAGGATATGACTCTTTTTTTTCTGCTGTACAGGAGCACAGTAACACATTTCTCTTATCCTGGAAAGCCAGACTAATGGATTGCATATATCTGCATGAACACATGCACTGAAGCCTATTTCCAAACTGCATAACTTATAGAAAAACTCAATAGCTGGCCAACTTGTTTGCTGTGCTAGTTTTGGTTGGGTAGAGCTAATTTTGTTCATACTGTCTGGTATGGGACTATGTTTTGTATTTGTGCTGCAAACATCAGGGATGTTTTCATTACTGCTGAGCAGTGCTTCCATAGAGTCAAGGCCTTTTCTGCCTTTCACCCCACTCCACCTGCCAGAGGTAGGGGTGCACATGGAGCTGGGAGAGCAAACAGCCAAAACAGCTGACCCCAGCTGACCACAGGGATATTCCATACCATATGGTGTCATGCTCAGCATATACAGCTGGGGGAATAAGGAGAAAGGATGGGATGTTCAGAATTATGACTTTTGCCTTCCCAAGTCACGGTTACATGTGATGGAGCCCTGCTTTCCTGGGCATGGTTGAACACCTGCCTGCCCATGGGAAATGGGGAATGAATTTCTAGTTTTGCTTTGCTTGTATGTGAGGTTTTTGCTTTACCTATTAAACTGTCTTTGCCTCAACCCACATGTTTTCTCACTTTTACTCTTCTAATTTTCTCCCCATGCCACTATGAGGGGAATTAGCGAGCAGCTGTATGGGGCTTGTTTGCAACTCCGGTTAAATCTTGATGGTTGCACATGTGTGACAATGAAGACTTTTCTCTGCAGAGTGATGAGTTTGAGTAACATGACATTGAAAGGCTACTACTTCATTAAAGGAAGCCTGGATGACTTTCTAGGTCATAAGGAAGATGCAGAAGCATATTACTTGGAACTTTTGGATAATATTGTTCTCTGCTTGAAAACCCTGTTAAAGAGTGAAACGTCAAGCAGCTAAATAATCCAGGTAAATGTGCAGAGGTAGCATGTTTTCAAGATGCCATCTCAGTTGATTTTATAAGAAAAACTACTGGGGCAGAAACACTGAAAGAAATTGACCTGAAAGAGAACACCTTCTACTGTTTCTTTATTCATCTGTAAAATACTTACCATGAGTTCTGCTGCTCTAGACAAAGTTTCCCTATTTGTGAAAATTTTAAATGAAACTGTGAAACCTAATTTTCAAAAATGCAAAAGCTGGACACAGGGTCCCAGGTACTATTGTAAGAAAGAGACACACTGATAAATACTCCTGCTCCAAAATTTTCCTGGATTTATCTTGAAAACACAGAATATATTACTTTGTATCACTGAATCAAATACATACCTGTATGTATACATGCCTAAATTTACAGGTCCGCATTTATAGACTATTTATAGAATAGAGAGATATTCCAACTTCAGCAGATTTTACAAGAAAATGCTTGAAATTGTTGAGAACCTACATTGCATAACTTATGCAGGGGGGAACACAGATACACTTGGTGAGCTGTTGTGGTATTTGATATTTGTAGATAGAACATATAGCTAATGACAGAAAATTCAAACTGAACACGGGAAATGGAAATAGATAAACTAAACATTTTCATGGGAGTGGTGTCACATCTGTTTATCTGTGTTTATCCAAATGATCTGGAGGTGACAAAGCAGTGTGTGAGTAGCAAGTGCCATTCCACTTGTCTTCCCTGCTTGTCCTTTCCATCACTCTCTGCTGATCCTATTCATTTCTTGTTGTTTGAAATACAAACTGTAAACACTTTAATGCCACTACTACCTTTATATGGCACCTTTATCCTTGACATCTCAGTCCTCCCTACACCTGCAAATGCCACAGAATACAAACCAAAGAAATTTTTGCAATACTGACCATATTTATTTATTTACATCCTTTTAGGTAAGGGCAAATAAATTCTTTCAGGTAAGGGCAAATCAATCCTTTCAGCTGTTTATTGTGTTGTGTGCAAATATGATCTACCTCACTCACAGCACAACCTGAAAGATGATTCTCATGAAATGTCATTGACATTGCCACATGTTGCCACATGGAAATTTGCTCCAAGGAAAGGTCTTTTGCTTACCTATACTATTTTGGTTGTGAATTGGGATGTATACATTTCAAAAACAGTTATAGATGTTGAAGTTTAAACTGGTAAGAATGAGAATAGTCTGATAATATCAGCCTCCTCTCTTATTCCATAAATGTGAATGATAACTGACATGCTGGGGAATAAGGGACTTAACTTTGTCTAGTAAAATCATTTTCCACTACTCCTTTTTGTAGGTCAGAAATAATTTGTTTCAAAAGGAATTTTGAGCTTTTCAATTATAATGTGGACAAATTCAGTGACCATTATTTTTCTGAGATGTAGATTCATGTCAAAAGGGAGCTGGAAACACTGAAAATTATCTAATATGACTAACCATTATTGGAGATGACAAAGAAGGGGACCCATGCCCTCAGCCCCAGCCATTCACCTTACCAGATATTTATCCCCTGTTTTTTTCATTATTATAGTCCTTTAAAAATATGTCTTTCATATTCAGAATTTTCTCCTGCATTGTGAGGGCATCAAGTTTTATTAAAGGTTTCAGTCACTTTCTCAGCATGGTGAGGTTCTCTAAAACTGTATTCCACTGGCCATAAAATTTACCTGTGATCACTGTCTATAAGGGAAAAGAAAAGCTACCAATCCAGGCTACAAATCTGATGCAATCAGATGAGCTATCTGAGATTATCTGTGTAACTGAATGCTTAGAAGAGACAGAAAAAGGAAAAAGATATGATTCTTATTTGTGCCTCAGAATGACTTGTTCAGAGAATGGTTCACTCAAACATCTACTTAGTATTCAGTGAAAAACGTTACCCAGAAATTTTTGAAATAACTTGAGGCCTTTGAAAAAACAATTTCAGTGTGGTTCACTGCATGGAAACAAAACAGCAAAATTTCTAGATGAGAGAAGTCATACTTTAAATTAATGAAACTTACATTAAAAATACTCCAGGTTTTCTAGCCCAGCATCTTTACCATCTGTGAATTCAGGTAGTCCAGATGTTTGCACATAATGTATCATGTTATGCTCAGTATTTGCTGTAGCAGAGAGCAACGATTTATTGATTTTTGTAAGAACTTTCTTAGAAACAAAGTTGTAGACTTTAAACTACTTCTGAATAAACTTCCCCAATCAGGTATTAACTCTAAATGATCCACAATTTAAATTGCTCACCATGATAGCAGTATTTGGGTAGATCCTTGCACCTTATCATTACATTGACTAATAAAGTTCTGTTAGCAGGATGATGATGATTCTGTCAGGTAATTTTTGTATTGCATAGTGCCTCCCTTGTTAGGGAAGCCATTTAGAGCTTTCTGAAAGGGACTTGCTGATATTCCGTTCAAGTATTGTGTGGAATACGAATGTGAACATATGGATGACGCCTGCTAAATTTCACTACGAGGCATCTGGAAGAGAAGACAACGTATGTTTGAGTAAATACAGAATTTGGTTGGCAGTCTACTGTCATTCCAAAACCTAAGCCGTCTGGTGTCTGGGAAGCAGGGAAACAGGCACATCCCCTGTGCTCAGGAGAACACCTTCACCGAATAGAACAGAATTGTGCTCTGTATGTAGCTCCAGATTGGTGAAAGACAGCTTGTTTGACATTCAAGGGGATGAAATAGCACCAAGAAGAGCTTTCTTGAGCTGCTTTCATCTTTGCCAGCTTGCAATGTCATCATGTATTTCTGGCAAATAGAGCTTACATCAGTTCAGTTGACAGGTCCTCATGAATTTTAATATCTAAGCTCCATATTCATGTTAAGAGCATTAATGTTCCCTGAAGCCTTTTTATTCTAGGAAGAATATAAATATTTCAGAAATTACTTTCCATATATTTTTTCATATATATTTCTGTATGTATGTGCTTATGCACACGTATAACATTGCTTATACATCAAATTTTTGCCAAAGTTCAAAATTATTTTTCTTTTAACAAAAGTAAAGCAGAGGCACTACTTTGTGTCTCCTATCCTCCAAGTGGACAGTATGTTTGGATTTTTTTAATGAACTTTTGTTTTTCTTAGAGTGGAAAAGATCAAAAAGTTTGTGGGTACACATATCATGTCATATTCAATTCAGGTTACAAATCTGAGGTCTGACCCCCACCTGGGATGAAATGGCAAAGCTCCAGTGGAGTAGAGAAAATTATCTTGGCCTTATACAGACAGAGATTGCATCCTTTTCAAGAGGCAATGCTTTATAAAGAGGCAGCAGAAGACACAAACTCATGAAAATGGAAGTTGATTTCCATGAAATTTGAGGATAAAGCACTGTAGAAAATTAGATAAAACATCCATGCTCATGAATATAAAAAGACGTTAATAAGAATTTCCTCTTTTCTTCAGTTGTATTAAAGAAATCGGACAAATATTAAGAGGAGCAGAATTAAAACCATGCTCAGTTTTTCAAGTCACTTGATCATGAGGCTGACAAAGATTTTTGCTAAGATGCTTCTTAAGCACCTTCAAATAAATTGAAGGAAAAAATCCAACCCCAAACCAACAACCACTACGTTTGGGAACTGCCTATTCAGATATTTATTTACTGAAAAAGAATAAATAAGAATTATTAATAAAGTCAGTTATATGTGCAAAGTGTGTCAATTGCTTATAATACTAGATAGAATGACACACAGCATCATAAATCTTCTAAGGGAAGGCTACATATTAAAAAAAAAAAGAAAAAAGTTTAGAGTCAAGTATATAACAACTGTGTGGAATGCAATAATGTGTTTGAGAACACTTTTGGTGAAAATGTTCTTAGCCAGAACTGCAATTGCTGTAACCCTAAAATTGTTCATGAAGTAGGAATTCTTTCACTGAGTGATTTTGTGTGGGAAAGACTGACAAATAGCATTTTCAGAAGCCCATCTGAAGGGGAAGGTTCCTTTCACCCAGCAGCAGACTTCCAAAGCTTCTCTCAACTTCTGCTTGTGCCAGGCCCTGTTCTGAGGGGAGGCAGAGGGCTATCAATCTCCACTGATTTTCCAGTTCCCTCAGCACAGGCTACTGAAATATTCAATAAAATAGAGAGCCAGACTCTGAGAAATGAATTTGTACCATGGCTGTTATGTCATTTACACTGTCAGTGAGATGTTCAAGTTCCAGCCCCATGCCTGTGACTACGTATGTCTTTATAAAACAATAGGTGCTGTGTCTGTAAGCTCCAACAGGGTTTGAAATACAGTAAGCATGGCTTTTGGACACCCTGGCTATGTCCACACTAGGTGATGATGTGCAATAGATTGACTTTTATTATTATTATTGTTATTATTATTATTATTATTATTATTATTATTATTATTATTATTATTATTATTATTTATTACTACTCCTTTCCTTAGTCCAGCTATTCATTAACTTGCAAATGATTTCAAGAACTTAAAATCAAATAATTCCACTTGAGGGGGTATGAAATGTTTCATCTCAATCATTAGTTCAAATTGCGATTTACCGATTGCATTTCCAGATCATCATTTTGGTGATAACAGTAATAGATATCATTCAGAATGTCAACTTGTGGCAACCTGTTTTGGGGGTTTGACTGTCACAACAAGAACTTCTATATGTTAGAGGTGGGGAGTGCTGTAAAATGGATTACAGAAAAATGTTGTCAGAGATAAAGTAGTGAAGGAATCCTACTAGGATTTACTGAAATTCGTATAGAGATGGATGACAAATCAGGTTCAGAATGTTGTCAGAAACCCAAAAATATATCTTAAAGATTTAAATGGAAACTATAAATCAGTTACAAAGGATGAAATTTTATTTAGTTTTTATACAGTATCTCTGAAGGACTGAGTCTGTTTTCTAACTAAAACTATAGGTAAAGATTAAGAATAGCCTACTTTGAGCACTGCTGGAGAGAGTACGCAACACAGTGCTTTTTAAATTCATTTCTTTTGAAGGAAAAGCAGAGATTTTTCAACTGGGCACTAAAGAATCATAAAATCACTTAGGCTGGAAAAAATCTTTAACATCATTAAATCCAAGCACAAACCTGGCACTGCAAAGTCCACCACTAAACCATGTACCTAAATACCCCATCTACTGGAGTCCTTTAAATATCTCCAAGCTATTAAATCTCATGAGTGGACATACACTGCCTACAATGTATGGACAGTGGAGACCTACTACCAATTCAGGTACTGTAAATGATAGGATCATTATGGAAACATTCAGAGTGCAAAAGACCTTTATGATCCACAGGTCCAACCATTAACCCAGCATTGTGAAGTCTACCACCACACTGAAACACCTTTTAACTATTTTCAGGAATGGTGACTCCACCACTTCCCTGGGCAGCCTGTTCCAATTCTTGACACGTCTTTGCACGAACAATTTTCCAAATATTCAGTCTAAACCTTCTCTAGCACAGCTTGAGGCCATTTTCACTCGATCTTGTTACTTAGCAAAAGTGACCAATCCCCACCTGGCTACTCCTTTCAGGTAGTTGTAGCAAGTGAGAAGGTCTCCCCTCTGAGCTTCCTTTTCTCCAGGCTTACCTTATAAACATATTTAGATATTCAACTAAAAAGCTAACTCAAATACATTTATGATCAACTTCTGATTGTTTTATATTTTCAATGAAAGCTACGATACATTTCTGAACTCTGGATATATAAGTCTTAAGGAAAAAAAACCAAAACCCAAAATCCATAGATGCCCCTGTCTGCTACTAACTTGGCTTTAACGTCTGATCTGTGAACAAAAGAATTATTGAAAAATGTAGGTAAGGAAATAAAAAGTTAAGTACCTTTCCAAATAGCTTTTTACATGGTGGTGGTTTGACCTTGAGTGGCAGCCAGATGTGTTATCAATACCATTCTAGCTACAAATAAAAGGCACAGCGCTATTAGGGCTGCTATGGGAAAGTTAACTCCATCCCAGCCAGACCCAATACACAAATAAGATAAACTAAACTGAAGTTTAAACATACCCAAGTTGTATGCCAAGCTGTATGTGCTTAGTCCAAACATAAACTTTTAAAGTGACTTTTTCTCTGTTCCATTTTGTATTTTTTCATCTGTACCATTTATCTAAGCTTTCTTAAAGCTGATGCATTGTGCACAGCTACACAAACCTTTAATATAAAACTACTTCGTGCAAACATCTCAGTGATATGTCATCTCTCTAAATGTTGCTGTGTTTTTAGAAGTCTCCTATTTTACAATCAAAACTTAAAAAGGACATGTAATCTACTGCAGCAGTATGTCAGAAAAATGTTGTAGATATAGCTCATTCGAAAGGAGGTTTTACTCTCCAAATTCTATGCATTGCTTTGAACCTGTGCTTTTAAATATGCTAGGTTTTTCCATAGCAGTGGTTTTGGGAAAGACATGGAGCTTTCTTGTTATACTAGGGTATAACTGTAGGATTACATGTTTTGGTAAGGTTCAACAGTTGTATACTATACTAACACATTTTTCCTCCATTTTAATCTGAATCCATGATTTATCAAGCTGTCAGTAATGGGCATCAAATGAAGATTGACATTAACATTATAGATCTAAATAATTTTTCACAAATCAAACTGCACATGAATTTCAGGGAAGGTGGAGGGTGACCTATTCATAGTTCTCAGCTTCCTTTGCAATATTGTGTGAATGCCTGTCACTATGTGTAGCACTGAAACTCCTGTTTAGATGTGAAAATGAAAAACAAACACAAATGTTGGGGAAAAATAAATCCCCCACAATTTATCGATTAAGAGCTTTTCAAGTTTTGCAGAATATAAAAGGGAGGCACTAAAATAAGGCACAAAATGAAGATCCCATACCTACCTTCACTGCCTTTTACTTGTTATTTAGCTATTGTTCCTCATTTATGTCAGTGTGTGAGTAGTCAACATCTTTTAGTCATTTATGTTACTATTCAGTTGGAATAGTGATCTTTCACAATGATAAACAAAATAAGAATGTGAAGCTAGGAGAAATAAGGTAAAATCAGCACTGATATGTGCCTATCATTCATGGTGTGTCAGGTATGACTAGGACATAGCAAGGGTAAAGGTTAAACACAATGGATGAACTCATATTCCAATGTGTACAATTAGACATTTTGCAAGCACGGTACGCTTAACAAAAATCAACCTTTTATTTTCAGATTTTGAGAATTGAATATGGCTTCTGACATCACTTCCTCCTTCTGCTGTGGAGATACAGTGGAAGAAATAATTCACAGCTGTTAAAGTCTTGAGAGCCAGCTCACATGCCTGCATTAATTGAGATGTTCTGGTACACTGGTAGCTATAGGTCGTTTGTATTCCACATTGACAGAGAAGATAAAGTTCACCATGGCATTTGAAACTAAGTGTCTGGTCAACTCAACTGGACTTTCTCAACAGTTACTTATATTGACACCTTTAGAAGGTGATTTTTCCCTCCTGCCTGAGCTAACTTTGTTAAAATGGGTTCAGCCATGCCCTGGAAGTACTGCCTGTCTTACCTTGTTTCCCTCTTCATATCAGGTCTTGTTGAACCTCTGCAAGGGCATTGGTGACCTGTCTATCCCAATGACATAAAAGCTGAAGTCTTCAGTATTTTCTCTGTTCTCTATTGTTTTATAGAACAGGTCAGGGGATGGATGTCTTTTTTTTTTTTTTTAATTTCCATTCCATTTGAATAACCCTTTACTGCATAACTTCATAGTCCAAACTCATTTATATTTGAAATATCTTCCTTGCTTTTGGTATATTCTTGTACCTTCTACAACTCCATTACCTCTTTACATGCTAGTAGTGGTATTTGCCCTCCAAATTTGAGCATTTACAATCTCTGAAAATTTGGGAAAATTACTCAGTTCAACATTTTTCTCTTTTAACCTCATGAGTCTAGGTGCACATTGCCCTATTTATTTTCCATTTTCATTATACATTAACCGCTGTTAGAATTATCTGATTGTGAAATAGTGACTGCTAATTAAATTACTGCCATTTCCAACTTCAAGTGGCTTCCTACAACGGAAAAGCACAGCTGTAGTTTATTTATAGGCAGAAAATTTGAATGCCCATTGTCTGTGAAGGAGGACTTCTGCTCATAGCTTTCTATGTAAACAAGGAGTTGAGTACTTTATCATTCCTTAATGGGATAGGACAAAGGCAGTGCTAAGAAATGGAGTAGTTAAATAAGCCTGTGGCAAATAAGAGCTCCACAATGATGAATTCTACAGTGTTTTCCATCTACTGTAAACATGTGTGTTACAAGCCTGAAGTTTATGAATAATGGCTTCATTTTGAAGTAATTAGAATTCTATGCCATTAACAGCAGGAAGTCTGGATAATTGTATTTCAGAATTAAATGTCTGGGAAAAGACATTTCTGTCTCTATTACAATTATGTTTATGATTAATGACAGAAATGACAACCTGCAATATAAATACAAAACAGCAAAAATTAACTGTATCCATCATGGATGACAGTATGAAAACTCCAGTGAATCAGTGATCATAGGTAAAAAAAGAGCTTGATAATCTTGTTTTGTTTCATATTGGAATATCCTCATATCCTTTCCCTTATTTTTGAGGTGTAAGCCTTCCAGCTGCTTCATACCAGAGTAAGCATGAAATACTAGAGATGATTAGGTGCAAAATGATATATTTTGTAGACCAGTGAAACACTGTTTTGTGGGTGTGCTAGAGCTTATCTTAATGGGGTCAGGGGTGTCACTCAAACACATCTGTAGAGCAACACAACTAATAGTGTTTTATTGGCACAATATTTATTGAAGTCGATTCTCTTTTCTCTGAGCTAATAAGTACTGAAATACCTTAGGTAATATAAAGTTTCTTACAAAGCAGATTAAACTGCTTTTGGAATTGACCTGAATTTGTTTCTTGATGCTTCCACACTCCCAGTTCTAGGAAGAACTATTTTCTCATGTATTGCTTCATGTGAATTGCTTCCATTCCCGAGCAGCACCACGCCTTTGTGTCTGAGATAAAACCTCTGTCAGCTGCTGATTTTGTAGTACTGCAGCAGGAAGTCTGCTGAGTTGCACCATGAGGAGCCTGCTGGCAGACCTAGAAGGACTAGAGCCATGGTATAACTAACAAGTCACATCAGATCAGGTATCACTGAAAAATTCCATCTTTGACAAAAATCCATCCCGTATCAAATTGTAGACCATACCACAGGAACTGGAGAGCAGTCATGGTCCCAATGAGTCATTTGCACATTGCTCTCTCCTCCTCCTGCCACATCTATAGATTAAGGTGGAGGCAGACACCATTCTCTTCCCTCCTGTTTATATCTTCATTGACCGTATGGGGTGTTAGCTCACAGGAGTGGGTACTGAAGTGGATAGGCCTGGGTCTGCTCAACCAAGTTCATCAGTGTAATGAAAGCTAAACTGACATCCTCAGGGTATTGCACTTGCAGGAAACTGACATTGTCCTGTAGGAGAAGTGTAAAGTTTTAAAACCAAAATTTTAAAATGTCTGAACATATTTTTATTCACTCTTACACCACAACAAATGTTGTCAATACAGAGGTTCTCAGCAGGATGTCTTTGTTGAATTGCACTTCACAGTAAAGTTTTCTGAAGGTATTCATCATCATAGCAGTCTGCACCGATTCTGTTTTTCTTTGTTTAGCTAGTTGATGCCTTCCCTTCATGAATTCACAGGTAGGTACTGGGTACTCTGTGTCATGAAACAGGTGTAACTCTGATATAGCTGGTTCCTCTTGCAGGAAAAGGTTTTCTCGTTTGTTTATTTGCTGAAGACTTTATTGAAATATATTGTCTCTGTCTCCTTGTGTTTTGCTCTTGTTCTTAATTAGCCCCTCTGTTATCACTTAGGCATTGTTCTGCTAGATCTGTTTATCTATGTTAGTCAGTTTATCAATCTAAACACCTCAAGGAGAAGGACAGCTGAAAACTGTCCCATAGGTTTTTCTTGATAGCTACTGAATAAATATATGCTTTTGGAAGCATGGGCATATCATTGCACAATGCCTACCTTAAGGAGATTGATTGCAAGAACCAAAAGGGTAAGCCCTCCTAGGCGACAGGAAAAAACCTGCCAGTCAGTGAAGGTTCCTGCATTCTGAAGATGTTCAGTAAAGAATAAATAGCCTTGAGTGACTACTCTACAACTGGGTACTGTAGTAGGAAATAACTACTCATGAATATTTTGTAATTATTTTCTCTCTAAGAGTCCTGGCTTGTTCTGTTTATCACTCGTAACACCTTTTGTAGCACCTATCACTCTCAGGTCTCTGTACTCAGCTAGCTAGGAATATATTCTTTGCCTGTGGGGTTTCTCTTCAATCATATATTGAAAAATGTCTGCACCTGCCATGAATACTCACACTCTGTTGTGCAGGAATGAATGAATATGGGTTTCTGCTATTTGCCTTGAAAACCTTTGTACACACCACTGAGGTGCAGAAACAATGTTGTCTTTACTTTGCACAGAGTCCTGCCCCACTGTGCATCAGTTAAGCTTATCAGCAAGAAAATAAAGAAAAGAAACAGTTTGATGCCTAATGTAGCAATGTCCAAGAGCACCAAAAGACAAAAAAGAAAAAAAAATGTTTTAAAAGGAGTTTTTCTGCAAACCCAGGGGTTCTGGCTCTCATAAAAGGTGACGATGCGGCATGGGGCACAGGTCAAGCTTCAGATCTGGAGATGTAAGAGACAGTCAAAAGATCACCTCAAAGCCAGATTATGTTCTCTTGCTGTAAATCTACATGGCCATAGGCATTACCTGCTGGTAATCCATGTGAGATTGTAATGAATTCTGCACGTTATCTTTACTAGTGAGAATTTCTGCTAACAGTTTCTGCTTCTATTTCACACACAGTAAATCATGCAAGTGGTTTATACAATATCATACTGAATGTGGTTTCTTTTTTTCCTAATTAATGTTTTAGCAATTACTGAGCTTGTAGATATGTGCTACACTTAAATAATGGTTTTGTGCTAATTTTATTTGTTTAAGCAGTATCCCCAAAAGAGACACTAACTTTCAGGTTTGTGGCATAGATTTTGACTTAGAGTCTTATCTACATATTCAATTAAAGGAGTAAGATTATACATAGGACTAACAGATGCAGAGTTCGTCATTGTAATAGAAGGGATAAATAAGGATTGTAAGACTGTGCTTTTACTCACATCCCTTAATCACTGCTCTTTCTTAATAATTAACTTCAATGGAATTCTAGATATTAAGCAAATAAATAGTCACCAGAACACTAATTTTTATGCAAAGATCTCACAATGCAAGATGTAATTACTGCCAGGTAATATTATGAAGATTTTATAGCTTTTCAGGTTTCTAGCAAAATCATTTGCTCATTGTGTTTGAATTTTTGTTTCTATTTTCTGGTGATGACCTACATGTGACTGACAGTTGACCTGAAAAAGTATTTCCCAGAACAGAAGGGAAGAGAATGTTAAAATAAAACAAGACAAAAACATGAAAGGGCAAAGGTAAATCTGAACTTTCAGCAAATCAATATCTCTGTGTGGTATTCTATTAACACAATAAACCTTTACAATGATAAGAATGTTAGAGAAAGCACTATCTTAATAAATTTATTCTCTCTTGAAATAAAGATTGTGGTAACAGTGATCAGAAACATCAAGTCCGAAAATCACACCATCAAGGCAAGAAAGTAATCTTGCAGCCTACACAAGGGTTTAAATTTTCACAGTTCTGTTTTGGCCCAATGCCTACATGAAATCCTGCTTCACTTCTGATTTTCACGTTAAAATCTGTAGCTTGCTGTCATGTAAAAATAGGACAAAAAATGCCTTGCTACAGTTTCATATACAGATTGTATATTTTAATACTCACTTTGGAATATTTGTTCCTTGGGGTACATCACCAAAAGACTTTTAAGCTAATGTTGTTTTGATGCCGTGAAGATTTTTTGCCTTTTCTTTTATACCCCTGTTATACCTTTTTACAGCTTCTGTATTCTTAGTTCTTTTTGCCTACATTCTTGGGCTTGTTTGTTCAGCTAGGAGACTAAACACTTTAGAAGCTTCGTAAGTAGAGGTTAGTGTGCCCCAGACCCCAAGGTCCTCTCCAGAACACATTCTTTAAACTGAAATAGAACTGTCCAGGGGAAGGCTCCTTGGGGAGGGGGGCTCATTCAAGCCTCTCATTGGAGAATTTTCAGTAGATATGCTAATTAGTAAGATCTAAAATGTTATACGAGATCTTTTGGGGGCATTGCGGTGTGCATTTCGGTGCATTCAACTTAGACATAGTGCACCTAAAGATCCTTAAAATAAATACCAAGGTAAAATCCCTTTTTCCCTTCTAACCGTGTTTGGCTCTGGATTTTAAGACCAGGAAAAGGCATCCGTTTAATATAGAGTGAATAATTACAATAAAAGAAAAATCACCAAATGGAAATGACTGGGTATATGATCTTAGAAAATTATATTTGCTATACAGCAGGCAATGTTATTCTTTGTAGCCAAAACTTCAGCAATTAGGGTTTTGTTCCTCCATGCAATTTCTCCAGACTCTTTTTGCTTTCCATTCTCTAACAAAAATTTTACAGAGGCATCTCCAGCTGTCACATGTAAAACTTCTTTTTTCATGAACAAATAATGCACAAGAATCAAACTGTCAAGGAAAGAATCCCAACAAGCCACATCGATGAACCTAAAGCTATGATTTTTCTAGTGTAATTCTGTTTAATGTTCAGTGCAGTATAAAGTCTACATGTAAGGAATTAGAAAAGCCCAACAGCATAGAAATGCAGTGAGAATATATAATCAGGACCTTGTGAAAACTGTACCATTAAAAACATTCCCAATTAAATGTAAGCACTTCAGGTACTAACTACCTTTTGAAAATTTTATGCACCAGGTAAGGAAAAAATCTTTTTAGAATATGTGGCGATGTTTAGAAGAATTCCATTTCTAGAAAATATTGGCTTGTGAGATACTATGGAAATTGCAGCTGAGTTCTATCCTCAGATCCATGGCTTCTCTAGGATAACTGTTTATAGGTCACCAAGTACAAGACTGGCATTCATTTCTAAAAATTTTATGTCTCTACATGCACCTGGCTGTGCCTTACATATAATATTTTATGTATGTTTATATTTTTATACTTATAGGTATATCTTTCTATTCAATCTGTGTACATATGTAAAATGCATCAAAGTGAAAATGAAAATGTGCTGCAAATTCTGCAGTGAATGTAATTGTATCTATTCTTGGTAATTGTATGTATATGTAATTGTATAATTTGTAATATGTAATTGTATCCTATATCCTGTATTTCTCTTGTTAATTCTCTGTATCCCCGAAGTTGTCTACTTTTGATATATTCATGCCCTTTGTGGACTACTTAACACATCATATAATCATACTATCATTTACTAAAATTTAATCCTAAACCTATAAGTAGGCCTATTTATCAATTCCAAAATTGTTAAGACATTTCTCTCTTCGATTGGTCAATGACACTGATACCCTTTGCCTTCACACTACGTTTTCAGGTGAACATCTTTGTGCTGCCCCAAAGGCTCCCTCTCTCAGATTTGGCTTCCTTCCTTATATTGATAAAAACTTCCCCATTACTGTCCCATTTCCCAGCTTTCCTTTTTCTAAACAATGGAAACAAATGGTCAGGTGCATCACTGAGACCATAGCTGATTATGGTGACCAGAGCTGTATCATCTCTGTTTACATCTACAGGCCTCTTAATCTATTTGTTTTGTCTAAATGTTAATTTCCTGTTTTATGAGAATACAACCAGGTTAAGGTCAGATAGACTGTGAATTACAGATTTTTCAGCAAGTGTACATTCTTCTCATACAGCTTTATTTAGAGTTTCCTGAAGAATACTTGACATGCAGTAGTTCAGATTTTAGACTATGCTACATATTCTTCATAGTATAACACATGAAAAATGTGTTTTGTTTTGTTTTTAAGGTATTGGACTTGTTTGCTCAATACTTTTCCATACATGATAAGAGCCTGGTCCAGTTGGGCCCCTGAATGGCTCTGTCTAGCAATGTCTAGAGCAGCAATAACTAGTCCCACAGTCACCCAGACTGTGTTAGCATGTTGACATATTAATGACCATTTCTAGCCAGTAGTTTGGGCAGGGCCATGCTGCTCTAAAGGAGGAGAGGCTGAAGTGCAGAGGTCTCTAAGTTAGAAAAAGGTGTGTAACTTCTTCCCTTTCTTGGTATAAGTGGAACCTCTGGTAATGCTGCAATACAAGTAATAATTATGTAGGCCTAAAACCCAAAAAATTTTATTTCTCTCTATATCTGACAGTGTTATGGTTTAACCCCAGCTGACAAAAGCCCTGCACAGCTGTTCACTCAGCCCCTGGGTAGGATGGGGGACAGAATTGGAAGAGTAATAATGACAACACTCATGGGTTGAGACAGTTTAATCCTTAAAGCAAAAGCCACACATGCAAGCAGAACTAAAAGGGAAATTCATTCACCACTTTGTATGGGCAGGCAGGTGTTAGGCTGTCCCCAGGAGAGCAGGGCTCCATCAAGCTATAATGGCTGCTTGGGAAGACAAATGCCATCATTCCAAAGGTCCACCTCTTCCTTCTTCTTCCCCCAGCTTTACATCCTGAGCCTGACACCATATGGTATGGAATGTCCTCTCTCAGCTATGTCCCTTCCCAGATTTTTGTGCACCTCAAGCCTCCTTGCTGGTGGGGTGGGATGAGAAGCAGAAACAAACTTGACTCAGCGTGAACACTGCCCAGCAATAGCAAAACCATGTCTGTATTACCAACACTGTTTTCAGCACAAATCCTAAAAGAGCCCCCTACTAGCTACTGTGAAGAAAATTAACCAACCCAAGCCAAAACCACCACACACAGTCACCTTTGGATCACATATCTTTCAAGTCCAAAAGAAAAAGATGTTGAGAGGAAGAGTGAGAACACTGTGAATTTGAAGGAAAATGAAAATATAAAGATATTAATCCTGGAATGACCTGTATCTTGAGCAATCAGTTCATAATCTACATTTAAACATAATAATTAACATAATCATTCATAATCAATCCTTGCAACAAGTTCTGCTGAACTTCCTTACAGGAGGGAGGGAGGGACTGGAGGGGATGGGAATGGAATCTGATGAACTACACAGAATCCATAATATAAAGAATTATGATTGTGACTTAGGGAAAGGAAGAAAGGTACAAATGGCAAGTATGAATGGAAAGTGAACACTATGATCTTAGCATATGCCATTAATGGCTGACTTACAGGTAAATAATTGCAATTTGTCTGAGTTGAGACAACTCAACTCCAAGTCAGCCTTAGATAGCATTTGAGAGCCACGTATATTATTATTTTATGTAGGAATACAGAAAAATAATTTAATGTATATTTTAAGGTCCTGTATTTCCACAGGTGCATCTTTCTGTCAGACAGGCCCTTAGTACCTTAGCACCTCATTCCAGTGGTGCAGGCTTTTGCGAGAATAAAAACTTGATATATGTAAAAAAATCAAACCATTTTCAAAAACCTGTGCCACTGGGTTACACTGCCATGGGTAGCTTAGACAGACTGTACACTGCGACACACGCCTGAACAACCTTCCGAACACCTGGCACTCTCTCCTCTGGGATCACAGCAGCACCCTACTTCCTGAGCAACCACTCATCAGGACTCGAAGCTCAAAGACACACTAAAGACGTGGTTTTGATTCATGAGATGCCATGTGACTTTCTGAGTGAATGAGTACTGTCTTTTATCTGGGCTTCGAGTCCTGATGAGTGGTCGCTCAGGAATTAGGGTCCTACTGTGATCCCAGATCAGACTGCCTTGACTTTACACTGAGTGACCTCAAGGAGGGGAAGCCCGTAAGAGAAAGCTCTTCTGAATCTGCCTAAAAGTGGGGAGAGTTGCCCACTTGTCATGCTAGCACCATGCTTGTGTGCAGCTGAAGAGTGCTGTCTGTGGAAAATATCCTGCTTCTATCCCTGAGACTCAGCTTGCAAACTTTTGGTCTTCATGGAAAAGCAGAGGCAGCTACAGGGTACTCTTTAAGAAACTGTATGGAGATCTTTCAGCACCATGATGAATCTGCTGCTGTAAACCTACCACTGCTCATACAGTACTCTGTGTCTTCAAAATGTCATATAACCAGTTTGAAAGATGATGAATTTTGTTTCTCTCTCCAAGAGAAAAACCATATGGATTGACAGCTCTCTGTATTAACAGGGATTTGCTGTAATTAGTTAATTCTCACAAAGTTCAGTGACTGCCAGATGAGCAAAGTAAAAGACACTCTATGTTTTCTTGCTTTAAATTTTTGTGAAAGTCCTTTGTTTTTTAGCTGGATAATTTTTTAAGATAGCTCTTACTTCCAAAGTCATTCTTGACCTCTGAGCAATGTTCCCCACAGTCAAAACCATGCAATGAGGTTCCTCTCATTCATCAAGGTTATACTGGCTTTCTCCCGGCCCTTTTTCCCATTTTCTTTCAGTTTTCTGTCCTTTTCTGTTCCATGCTTCTTTACTGACTTCCATCTGGCATTCCTTCACATTCTTACTTTCCTCAGAACCCTCCACAGTCCATTGCACAGAATCAATCTACACAAGCCCACTTTTTTCTCCTCCAGCACCTCCAGCCATAGCCATGTTTTCTGTAGTCTCATTACATTTTCATTTGTTTCTTGGTTGTTCCTTCAGGTTTTCTTCTTCCTCCTGAAAAATCAATTCCACAACTCCCCCTTCCCCTCTGTGTTCTGTGATTAAAAACAATGTACTGTTATGCAGGAGGAAAAATGAACACACATACACATATTCAGTCACAAGAGAAGTCATAGGAAAACTAAAAGAAATGGAAGTGCTCCTGTTGGCCAAAATATTTGCTATACAGAAACATTTTAATTGCCATACTTTTAAAAACACTAAGGAAATGATAGTAAAAGTAATCATTGCATGTCTCCACACTATGCAACCGGTGAGAAAAAGTGAAAGTTAAACTGGAATAGCTGAAGGTTGTTCAGTGTTCTCAGTATCCAAAACACTTACTGGCTTTAATGAAAATTCTTTGTCCTCCCTGTGCAATTAAAGGGATATAATATTGTACCACACATTGCCTTGATTTTAATACTGATGTGGTGTGGGTCCCAGTTCAGCAAAGTGCTTGCTCTTATCAGCTTCCTGGGACTCGGGTAGATGCTGCAGCTACTTGGTACCCTGTAAAATGGTATTTCAAGTAGGCAGAGGAATTAATGAATATTCATAACCACTGCCTATGATTCAGATTGGATATCATGAGGAAGCTACTTGCTGTGTGGTTTTGTACAATAGAATGTCACAAGTTATAGAAACCTCTCAGTCACACAAAGGGCATTTGTTGTAAATGAATTTAAATGTAAATTGTTACAGAGTAAATTTTTTGTCTGCCTGTTACTTTTTGAACTCAGGACTGGAATACTCAGGAGTTGTAATAAATTTAAAAAAAATGGTTTCCCAAGTATTCACAGAGGCATGTTATTAAAATGATGCATGCATGTATATTCATGAAGAAAATGAGAAAAGCTATTCTTAATCAGAAAAAAAGTCCAAGACAATTTTCTGCAAAGAACTCTCTCTAAAGTACCAATTCACAGATAGCTCAACAACTCACCTCCTGAAATCACAATTTATATATCTTGGTGTCTATGTTGTCTGAGTGAAAACCCTTTTCTGTCCTTGTAGATATCAAACTACATTTAAGTTTGGAAAATGACACACTCAAGACTTGTATACAGCATTTTTCAAGTTATCAACTCAACCATTTAAAATATTTTCATATAAATATATATATATGCATGTGTGTGCATACACACACAGCCTTAAGGGAACTGCGTTTCACAGAAAGCTGTCATCACAAATATTCACTCACCTGTACTGTGCAGCTATGGAACATCTGCTTGTACTCACACAAGGCACTACAGACCTTTTGGTAGGGAGCTGCATTGCAGTGATGGATGAAAACACTGTGCTTTATTTATAAGGACAGCCTTTCTCCTTCCATGAAAGCAAGTGCCTTTTCTAACATTCTGAAACACACAGCACAATGCAAACTGATACTCTCCTTATTAGCCCATTAATAAACATAGTGCTGAGATGACTGAAGCTTTGCTTCAAGCTGAGCTTTCATATCCCAAAGCTGCTGAAGATTGTCTAACTTTTTTCAATGAGTTACAAAATCTGAGTAGAAGAACCACCTGGTTTGTGATCAATGCTTACTTGATGTTGTTGAAATGTACTGACTGTAACTACATATCACAGCTTTTGACTACATAGTCTTCCTTTAACACTAAGGATTTCATGCCTTGCTTGTTGGCTTTAGTGTTTGTATAAATTATATCAATGCAAAAACCCAAACAGAATACACTCATATCAGTAATAGTTAAGCTGAGTGCATCGTTTCCTTTAGGGAAACATCCCTCTTTTATGAGGGCAGAGAACTACAGAAGTCAAAATATAACTGGGAAAAGTCCTTCCCACAGTGAAGGATAAATTCAATTGTAGCCATTATGACAAATTAAATCCATTTCTCATGTCTTATTAATTATCACTTTTACACTTATTGATTTGTGAAATCATATGGGAATTTTCAGTTTAATTTCTGTAGATAAATTTTTGGGAACATAGGACCATAACATATCATACCATGGTCTTACAAGAGGAAGCACAATTTTGCAAGAATATGTTTGTGATCTGACCAGCCCAAAAATACTGTTTTAAGGATTCCGATAGAATAGGAGGAAAGAAGAAAATGTATGATATAGGAATTTTGATAAATAGTGTTTTAGCAGAATTCTGTTGCCTAGCCATAGATAGGCATCTATTACTGTTTGCAAGGAAGCCCTGACTGCCTTTCTGTTCCTTCTGAAAGATGAGGGAACATACATACAGTGGTCAGGCAATTGTAGAGACTGAAAGCCTTTCTAAGACTTGTGCTCCAAACCCTTCACCAGCTCCATTGCCCTTCTCTGGACTTTCTGCAGCACCTCAGTGTCCTTCCTGTAGTGAGGGTCCCAGAACTGGACACAGGATTTGAGGTGTGGTGCCCAGTACAGAGGGAGAAACACTTCCCTGGTGCTGCTGTCAGCAGGGATTTTGATACAGGCCAGGATGCCACTGTCCTTCTTGGCCACCTGGGCACACTTTGGCTCACACCCAGCCAGCTGTTGACCAGCACCCCCAGGCCCTTTTCCTCTGGGCAGTTTTCCAGCCGCTCTCCTCCAGCCTGTTGGACTGCTTGGGTTTGTTGCAACCCAAGTGCAGGACCTGTCACTTGGCCTTGCTGAACCTCATGGCCTCAGCCCATCCAGCTGGTCCAGATCCCTCTTCAGAGCCTTCCTGCTCTTCAGCAGATCAATGGTCCCACCCAGCTTGCTGCCATCTCCAAAGTGACTTAATGTATGCTTGATCCCTTCATCCAGAGTGTTGATAATGATATTAAACAAAAGTGGCCCCAATGAATATGTTTAAATATGCAACCTGACATACATAAGTAGATCCCAACCCGCTTTTGTTGTTTTGGAATACCAGGTATTGAAATCACTTGGAAATGGAAATTTCTTCCTCTCAGTTTCTGCTGGAACAGTGAGAAGAGAAAAGACAAGCTAATAAGTGTGAGAAAACAGCACATTAATTTGTGTTTATGTTGAAAGAGTAAAATTAAAACTTAAACATTTCAGTAATGTTTTTCTTCATATGCAGCTGCCCTTTCTAGTCAGAAATCAATATGAACTATCACTCTGAGGAACATGTCTGTGCAAAACTTAAAGTTCTGGAGAAAGTATGACCTAATTCAGCATTTAGTGATCTCACCCCCTCCAAGTATGTACTGAATTGTTTTGGCAGCCGGAGAGGTGCCCAGTGTGACTCCCAGGGAGAGTCAGACACTGATCTAAAAGAGCAAATGACCCAAAACCTAAGAGATACATCTTAAAAGACATCTTTCCTTGTCACATTCCCAAGTAAAGGCCTAAAAGATAATCTGCAAGGACAGTTTTATACCTCTTTCTTATAGATATGTGATTTTTTAGAGCTGCTTTGTGTTAATTTCTCATGAGACTCTAATTTTAAATTTTTGCTAAAAAAAATTCCTTAATTTTTTTTTTTTTTAAATACTGTAAAATGTCCCCTGGAATTAAATCCATTCAGAACAAAAATTGAACAGTCTTAATGAAGCATTTTCTCAGTATGCTTTGATTTTCTCCGGTCTCTGAAATTAGAATGTCTTTTTACCATCAACATGGCAAAGAAATGGTATTGCTTTCTGACAAGAAATCCAGGCTGTTTTTCTTTTTTCCTTCATCCTGATTCGGAAAAAAAAATAGCACTTTTTAAAGCAAAAAAGCATGGCAGAAACAACAAAACTGGGGTTCTCATTGTGACACAGCAAATTTTCATAGATACTGTTTTGAGAGCAGTGAAATGTAGATATTGTCCAGGCTGCCAAAACACTGGGAACATTTCAGTTTCCAAAACAAATATTCTTCCAGACCCCAGCCAGTGCAGACTCCAGCAAAAGAGCTTGATTTCTGTGATATCAGGTAACCCCCACCCCAGCTGGAGAGCTTGTGGAGCAGCCAGTTGGAGAGCCTGGGAGGCCAGCAGCTCACCAGGTGAACAGCTGGGAAATCAGATGTCCTGGAAAGATTGGCAGTCTACTCTTCAGGCAGCTAGCTGTCAGGAGAACTGTCCAGGAGACAGAGTAGTTGGTCTCGCCAACCTATTTCCCTGTATGATTTCCATCTAAATTAACACAAAAAAATTAGAGGGCTGACAGTAGTTCATCAGAATCTATTTATATGTATGTGTGTATATATGTGTATATATATAAAAATATATATATGCATTATATGATCTCTAATTCAAAGGTTTCGCTCTTGCCCTTCCATTCCATCTGTCCCTAGAACCTAGTGCTTAAGAAAGCCATTATTTGAATATATGAATTTTTATCAGAGTTATTACCGCTAAGAGGATGGACAAGACTCTCTCACGGCTGTCATATCTCATTATTCCTTTGTTCCTTCATTCTTATCCTTCTTTCTTTTCTTTTATCTTCCTTGCCCCTTATTTGTCTCTTACCAAGACATTTTCTTTTGCTTAGGTACCTGGCTGTTCCCCTCTTGAAGTGTCCAAGCTTGGTTCAACCCTTTTGAAATCACATAATTTATTTGGGAGGCAAGTAGGTGAGGTATGGATATTTCTTTTCATATCCCTATTAGCCATCAATGTAAGTAAAATAAAGTCAACTGACAATTCATGTTATTCCTCCCAAGTGTTGGCAGAATATTTCATAGCCCCTCATAATTGTCACATTTGCTTGTCATTTAACACCTTGTTTTTACTGTGCTGTTTCTCTAGTTGAAATCTAAAATAAACTGAACAAGGGGTTTCAGAATTTAATTTGATGTCAGTAGGGCTATGTGAAAATGAAGTGGTCTGATAACTTTTCTTATGTTTTTAACAGCAAAAACTAGGTAGGACACATTGTTTTGTAATCATTTTGCCCTTGACACCTTTAAGACTAACTCTTGAATCACGGAATCTGTGTGTGAGCATGAAACATGGTAGCTCTGTCATAGGCATATAAGAAATTTGGTACATTAGTCTTTGGGCTTTGATTAGAAAGTAGGTAAAATAAATTATCTCTAGTTATATTGAGAGGAAAAGATTTTGCACAAAATCTGGGAACCTGATTTTAAAATCAGAAGTAGAAATTAAATGTCTATTGTTTAGATGTTATCTCAGGTACAAGAGATAACAGGTACAAGAAATATTCCTACAGTAATATTTCCAATTTAAAAAAAAATAAATGGTTTAAGAGCACAAAATACTCTTTTTCTGACTAATGCATACTCTAATATCTGTATGTCAGACATATTTTTTAATTTCTGCATTTAAGAAAAGTTCCAGAGCCACACTGTAAAAGAGAAAAATAATAAATAATTCAAAAAGGTGTTGTAACATTGTTCCATTTGGATAACCAGAAACTTCATCAGAAAGTGAAGAAATCTGAGGCTGTAATAAATCCAGTTATTCAGGCTTTTTTCCATCACCGTACCCCTATTTGATTTTTTTACCCATTTCTGGGTAACATATAAGCAATTCCACAGAAAGTTTCTCCACGCTGTCTGCCATCTGTCAACAAACTCAATTCTGACAGGAGTAGCCAGCATCTCAAGGGTGCAAATCAATTTACTGTCAGTGTTGGATGTGTTCCAGTGCATTTCCTCAGCACAGATGAAAGAAATTGTGTCAACTGAGCAGTGTTGCATATGTTTTTATCTGCTGTTGGCTGGGGATTGAGCTAAAACTACTAAATTCACTTCATTTAAAATCTCAAATTTCATCTGGTACATGCATAGCATTCAGTGTATAGGAGAAGTAAATCAATAGCATTGGGGAGCAATTATAAAACAAAGACACCCAGGCAGGTATGGTAAGAACTGAAGTAAAAATATAACTCTGAGTGGGCTTTGATAGGGAAGAAAAGCACAATGCAAATAATGGCAGATAAATTTCATCCCTCCCACAATTTTCCTGAGCTATATATTGCCTTGCAAACCAGGACTGGCATGGCAAGAATAAAGCATCCCTTCTCTAAAAAACTGTGAATAATTTTCATAAAGCAATTCACCAGTATTCACCTATTACCTTTCTTTTCATGAAATTCAGGGTGTATTAAATGCCCCATTTCTAGGTACTTATCTCATTTACACCAGACTAATATAATCATTGATGGCAACAGTTCAGAGCCCATGAATTTGACCTCTGTTTTACCTGAGCAATTAGAGATAATAAAGGGCATGCAGAAACTTTCCAAACATGAATTCTTGATGCCTCCTTTGATAAGGAGAATTTAATGATCTGTAAGGGTTTGGAGACATGAGCATGTTAATCCCTTTAAATCACACTGCCACAGTTTCAGAAAGCTGTGAATCCTGAAAGTAATCCACATTTGAAAAAAGCAAGCTAGGTCCATCCCTAAAGTGGTAATGTGCAATGGATAAGAGGGGGCCATGTTTGTCGCTTTTAAATGTTGGTCTTTCTACATATAATCTAACAATTTTTTCACAATTTGAAATGTATGCTGAGCTCATTTGTTTTTGACTGCTGCTGTGTTCTGCTCCAGGGTTATTGCAGTTTTACTTTTCCATTCACATGTTCACAGATTGGTAAAAAATTGCAGTATTCGTTTATAAGAACCTAACCTTAACTTCTATCAATTTTATTACTAGACACAGGTGATGCTTTCCCTGTTTTCATGCAAGACACTCAAGAATATTTGAGAAAAGAAATAGAAAAAGTCATAATTGTGATACATCCCTTGCCAAATTCCTGAGTGCTTTTTAGAGAGTTGTTGACTAGGACACGGTACAGAGAGCCCTTTGTAAAACAGTGAAGCAGCACACAGCCACCAAACTCCTGCATCTTGTTTGGAAGAGGTTGCAGTGAGTAAGGAATTTTGGAATCATAGAATGGTGTGTGTTGGGAGGGAACTTTAGATACCATCTAGTCCAATGCCTCTGTCATATGCTGGGGCACGTTTCACTATATCAGCTTGCTCAAATCTCCATCCAACCTGGTCTTGAATACTTCCTGAGATGGGACATGCACAGCTTCTCTAAACAACTTGTTTCAATGTCTAAATCTACCCTCTTTCAGTTTAAAAATATTCTCTTGTCCTGTTACTACATGCCTTGGTAAAGCCTTTTTCTCTCTTTTTTTATAAGCTCCTTTTACGTATTGAAAGACAATAAAGTCTCCCAGGAGCCTTCTCCTCTCTAGGATAAACAACTTCAGCTTGCTTATCCTTTGTAAGAGAGGTGCTCCAGCCCTCTTATCATCTTTATGGCCTACTCTGGACTCTCTCCAACAGGTCCATGTATGTTTTGTGCTGTACCCCAGAGCTGGACACAGCACTCAAGGAGGGGGGTCTCGTGAGAATGGAGCAGAGGGGGACAAATCACCTCCCTTGACCTGTTGGTCTCACTTTTTATTTGTACAACTCAGGATGTGACTGGCTTTACACAAGGATCCCCAAAAATGGTTTGCATGGATCTGTGAGAGCTGTTATGAGTTACTGTGCTTAAATACCCACCAAAACTTTGCCCTCATAATTCCACTCCTCTAAGGTAATTTGCTATATCCCCACTGAGTTCACCTCTGTCTGAACTATTGAACCGAACATTTCCCAGGAGTTTCTTTAATGACACACCTAATGCTTGTCACAAATTTCTTTCTTATTCTCTCTCCAGTGGTAGAAAATGTAGTGGAAAACTTCTCTTTCTAAATATTTTGGTTGGGTTTTTCTACTGTTCATGTAAATAGCTGCATGTCTTTTCAGGAAGGTGGCAAAATTTGTCTTGGGAATATAAACTGTTGTGATTTGTAATGCCTATTCCAGCATTCATTGCAGAAACAACCTATCGGTCTAGAATATTGTGCAGAATAGCACATATGTATAGGTAACATACACGTGTATGCATATGTCATATTTTTTCTTTGGCCAAAACCCATTAAAGGAGAAATGCAATAACACAGTCTGGAGGTGTGAGATCATCCTCTAGTCTCTTTATCTCATAAATATCTAAAGAAATTGGTTAAGATCCGAGCCAAGGCTGGAGAATTCACTGCTGCAAAAGATAGGAATAACCACAATCTGAGCCACTTTTCACTCACAAAATTCTCATCTTTGATTCAGTTTTACTCAGTGAAGTTTTCAGAAACATAAAAAATTATTCAGTTGATTTGTCTTCAAGTAGGGAGAAAAGTAAGAGTGGAAAGTTGTTATTTTGATTTTTTAATATTTGGCTATTATAGTTAATAGTTGCCTAGGAAAATAAATAACTAAGAGATTAGATAAGAATATATGAAAGAAACACTTCACATGGCACACTGCCAGTTTACTAAATGAAATACCTCTGGGTATAATGTACTTGAATATTGTGTAGAAGAATAAAAGGGAACCAGATAATAATGACTCAGAATATATCTGTTAGAATAATCAAATCCTGTACTTTTGGATGCATACTGATCACTTCACTGGAGACATTACTTTATTTTTATAATGCATAATATATTACAGAATTTTCTGTGTGGACTTGGGGCATTTTTCATATACCTTTAAATATTATGAGTGGTGGAGAACTAGATACATTAATGCAAAATACAAAAAAAGTAACATTAAATATAGGAGACATTTGAAACAAAGTTTACCAGAATTTAAAAGAGGATATCCCAGAAAATGGGTGGATTCTTTATTGGTACTTTTGTGATCACCCAGTGTAAGGTACATCACAAAATTCTAAGAAAATAATTCAGAATAAAAATAAACACAGGCACCATAATGATCATAATTTGTATCTGCTTTCAGAGTACTATCTTCTCAGCAAAAGGAAAGTTGAATTGTATCTCTAAATATCATGACTGGGGATAAAACAACATTAAAGCAAACTCTATTTCTGTGCTCTGGAGTAAAAAAAAAAAAAAAAAAAAAAATTAGGATTACACTTTCATTTGTGCCTAATTATGGAATAGCAACAGGTGTAATTCCATCACCTCCATTAGAACTAAGGGCTTTGGTCATACCTAAAAAGACATATAGCTGAGACACACCAATAGACTCATAATTTATGTTCCCTGCTCCATAAGATCAAAGTGAGAGAAAAATTTTATAAACTTTTCAGACATCATCTTTAAGTAATGTGGATATATTTCTCCACCATTCATGGTGGCAAATAGTTGAAGACCACCACTTTCTTGTGTGAAGAAACTCTAATTTCTAGTTAATGAATGTACCTTTCACTCTTTAATGTCATGCCTTTAATATTATACATATGTGTGTGTGTGTCTAAAAAATGTATATTTAACTTAAGATACATTTAATCTCTGGAGGTTACTTTTCTATATATTTATAAATAGCAGTAATATCTTCAAACACACTTTAATCATTATTTCAAAATCTAGAATGTTCATTTATGCAGAAGCCAGTCAGTTCCTTTTACATTCCACCATATTTTACAAGCAGAACCATTTGCTGCTGTTACTAATACAGAAAGATTTGTAGCACTGGAGGCTCAATGTCCAGTTTCTTCCTGTGCATTTTTGAAGTTCTTATGCTGCTCTGTAGCATCAGACAAGCTGCCATTCTCCAGAACCTGAAACTTAAACTTGCTAACAGCCTCAAAGTTTTTCCAGAGCCTTTGGAAGATTTCCCCCTTATCACTACTGTTCAGCTGCAGAGTTGATAGGAACTTGTAGGAACTTGCAAGCTAAGCAAGGTTACTTTTAGCTTCATTATCTTCATGCCTCCTTAAAAAGGGGGAATGCAAAGTTATTCAACATCGAAAGCATTGTATTGTCATGGTCTATAAATGTGTTTGCTGGCTGCATACTGTACTTCCTTTATCTGACCTTGCTCATTCAAAGATGCACTTGTTATAGTATGTCAGTCACTAATGAGGCCTAAGTAATTGAGCCTGATTGAACTGGCAAGATGCTGCCTAATTATAATGATAAATGGAATTGGCTGATCAGCTATGGAGGGTGAATGGCGTGGAGAACATTAAAACAAGGTCACTCTGTGAAGGAGAACCACTTTTTTTCTTTTTTTTCTTTTTCCTTTTTTTTCTTTTTTAATTATTCTCCCCCTTTCCTGTGGCTCACCAAACTCAGGCTCTTCATCTGTTCATCCTACTACATAGAACTACATCTGTTCATCCTACTACATACAGTGTTTAACTGTACTGGGACTGTATAGGACAACAGCACTGTAGACCAGTCCAGCAGCTATCACCTCCTTCCCCTAACTATACTTGAAAATGCATATGGAAAATACTTAAAAGTATATGAGGGAAGGGTTAACAAGTTTTAGATGTTCATAGTTACTGGATAATATCATCCACACTGATTGCCCCAGAGAGGAAAGCTTATTGTTTTTAGATCGGATGAGTAAGTTCTAATTGATTTTTTAAGAAATCTTTAATTAACACCACCAGCTCTTTATGTTCTTCAGCTCATTTCAAATCTGTGACCAGAAAGAAACTCTGAAGGATCTACTAGGAAAAGTCACATTTTGTGAAGTGAGGTATTGACATTTTATCTCAAAAAGAACCTGAAATGTTCTTGTAAGGAGAAGTCAGAATTTTTTGGGGGGTTTTTGAGCAAATGTTGTACTTTGTATTCCACAAACTGATGGATACTGAGGGGACCTTTTTCTGAATATGAGGATAAGGAGACAGCTGGAAAGAGCTGGCATAACTTTACCAAGGACAAGTTTTGCATTACCTATCAAATTGCCTTTTGTGATTAGAATAATCCCTTTGTGGAACACGGGAGATCAGTGGATTTTGTATGTTGAGCCTAGGAAGGCCTTTAAAAGTGTATCTGTAATTTCTTGATAGCCATGTGGTGAGATATGGAACAGAGAACAGTAAGGTGGGTGGACAATGGGATGGACTGGTGGGCTAAAAATGTTGCAAATGGGCAGAAAATACAACTGCTTTCTAGTTACTAATGCTGTTCTTCAGGCTTGAGCAATGGGACCAGCACTCTTTGCTTTAGGTGTACCTGTCTTCAAACCTTTTTCTGACCTTATTTCCCCAGAATGACCTCAGACCTAATTAGCAGCTTGGTTTCAAGTAATATATTTGGCCATGTCTCCTGGATGTACCCTGGAGCTGATTCATTACTGTGTTGGAAGCTGATAGTAAACTCTGTTAGCAGCAACTCAATCTGTCTACTGTGTTTAGACCTGGTGAGATGATGCCAGCTGGTGAGGGTACAGACTGAACTAGAGTCACCCTTGGCTTCCAGATTGTCATCCCTCATACACAAGGCCTGCTCCAGCTGCCTTCTGACACACAGAAGTCTAGCAAAGACTTGTAGTAGGAGAGCAGGAAAGATTATGAGTGCTGCCCAGAATGTGTATTTGCACAAGGGCTTGAACCATGGCACCTCTAAAGGTGCACCTCCACCTTCATTTGGATGCTTCTCTGCTACTCGAGAAATGTCAGTGGACATACATATACACAACTATCTGGAAATGAAAAAAATCACTTGCAAAAATCAGTCTTTCTACATAAGGACAGTGGTAGATGGAAGGGATGTATGATCCTTTTGCCCCCATCTCTTTCCAATGTAGAGATGGAGCAACTAGTTCATGTGTGTTCCTAGCAGAAGTTGAGAAAAGATGGAGAAATTGTTGAAATATTCCCGTCATAGTTTTGTGTGCCAAGTAATCTCAAGGAACAGGGCAGAAAGTTATGTCAGATGGTGGGAGACTGCTTAAATGAAGATCATTGAAGCTCAGGTTCAAAAATCCCAAGATTTAATGAATATCCATGGATTTTTTTAATATCCATGGTTTATTTTATAATTGCAGATGATATTTAGAAGAACAGGACTAATTAGAATTGATTATAAATGTGTTTAGGCTTAATTGAAAGTAAGATTTTCCCATGTTAAATTCAAGATGACTGTGTTTCAATTTATAGCGTTTTACTTTAAGCAGATGTGGTGTAGAACTAAAATCTGATATCCATATGTCTTTTGCGTGTTAGACTTCATGGGTTTTTTTCTACTAAATGTTAAAATAAATTCTAAACATCCAACTTACTTTTGGTCTTGAGGCAATTGAAATTAATTTGTAACTGATTTTAGTACAAATAATAAAGAAAAGAAATAAAATGGCAAAATTCCCTAGACATCACATAGCTTTTTGAATGGCTGTGTTTGTTAGCCTAATGTTTGTCATCCACTACAGCTACCATATATATATATAAGCTCTAAAGCTTTTAAATTATTACACATACAAATGTAAATAAAATTAACAGGTATGTTCTATTATTAATTAAATTTCTAATTATTATTCATAAATGTTGGGATTTTTAATTAGTATTATGGACTTTTGATTTACATAGTAATGTTATTATGTCTCATAATTAGACAGCACATAAAGACTGTTCATAACTGATGATAAGAATGGTTCACTACTCCTTATTGCTGAATTTTAGGGTGATTAATAATGTGCAGCTTTTACAATCTGGGAGTCTTGAACACAGCCAATAACTTTATGGGTGTAACTAAGCTTTTTTTGCTAAGTTTCAAAATGTTTGAAGAGCTCATCTAAATACTATTGCAATGTTTGCTGGAAAGCAAAGCTTGTTCTTCTGGACCTGTATCTTGTTTGTATTTTCTGAGTAGAGCAAAGGGGGAAGAGAGAGGCAGGCTGGACATTTATTCAGAAGGTAAACAAGTTTTGTCTGATTAGTTTGCTAGGCTATGAGTACCATAATTCACCAATGAAAGACAACAGGTCAGTAATGAATATCGAATGCTGTCATTTAACAGCTGGGATGTAAATGTATGGGAAGTAAAAAATTCATAGTCATTTGGAAGTAGAGCAGTCTGTCATTGAAGTTTCCAAGAATAAATCAACATAATGCGGCTGATTTAAGAATTCACTTTTTAAGCATGTAGGACTCTTATGTACATAATTACCTGATAGAGCAGCCAACCATCTGATCATGGCTGTCCATGGAAAGGAGTGTACCTGCACATTACATTTTTCATAAGATATCAAAGAGAAAGTCTGGGTCAGCTGGCATTCCATGTCCACATAGGTTGTTAGAATGTTGTACAGACTTGAACATAAAGGAGGACTTCAGCTCTTCAGGTGTAAGAAGTGCATACATGGAAGTAACTGTGCATGGAGTAGACATCTAAGATTGGATTATAATCATGAGAGGATTTGCTAATACATTCAAAGCTCATATTCTGACAAGCAGCTCCTAATACTCCACTCATACTAGTTAATTAAAACTGCCTAGACAGATTCTAGGCACTGAGGTCACCTGGAAGAGACTGCCATGTGCTCATGCCAGTTAAGTGTCCTGTGTTTTAAACTACAAATTGTCTACTGTAATGGTACCTGTACCATTTTAATAGCTAAACCATCCCATGAATTGTCCAAGGTTAAGTCGAATTAATGGCTTTAAGGAAATGTTCTAAGTGTTAAAGACATTTGTGGCCCATTGGCAGGAGTATATCCAAATCTGGCAGAATTTAAAAGTGGTGCAACTGAATTGCTCTATAGAGTCCTTCAGACTTTGCATGTTGGAGTTCCATTGCCTTTAACAGAAGTCTAGGAGCTGAGATGACATGCAGATGCCTACCCTAGATATTGGAAATTTTTGGCTTGTTTGTGAGAATAAAAATTTTAAATTTAATTGAAGTTATTTATTAATGTTCCAGAAAGACTGTATTATATCACTCATATACTTGTGGTTTTATCTCTTACAGTAATTTTAACTTTGTAGATTTTTCCTCCTTAGGAACTTGGACTGTGTCAAAGAGCAATAAATTTGTGCAACTCATTAGACAAAATACTGAAGTAAATTAACAAAGGGAGAAAAAAGGCTGTTGGGATAAAAAAAGTGCATGTATAAACACACAGCACATATATGTTTTGAGGTGGGGGTCTAACTTTGCAAGAAGAACTGTGGAACAAAGCAGACAAAAAGATAATTCTTCCTTCCTGGTTTTCACAAAAACAAACAAACAAACGAACCTTAAATAAACGTTAGTTAGAAACTGAAAGAAACTGAAAGAAACTTCAGTCCAGGAACTGATAGAGTATGGTTAGATTACTGGGTCTCTGTAGAACCCTATCAGAGTTAATAGAGCTCCATGTAGCTAAAACAATCTACCTGAAAATGATCAATTTCTGGGTTATGGATAGAAAGAGGACTATTATATGTTATTTCAAGGGATGTGACAACTGTCTGGTGAGGGAGAAGTAACAGTGATTGAGTGAAATAATTCTAAAAAAATACAGACAAGACTACCTCCCCCCCCAATTAGTAGATACTAATCAATAAAAGGCATCCAGCAAATTAAAAATTATGCAGCTGAGAAGATACAGATGTTTCCTGAAGAAAAGGAAAAACAGCTGAGGCAGAAAAGAACTAATAGTAAAATAATACTTATTAGTAATTTGAATTAATCCTCTGGAATTTTTTCTATCGCTTTGAGAAAATTCAGTGAGAAAATGTTATGAGTTGTTATCCATCACTTCTTTCAACATTATTAGCAGCTTCCAAGGACCTTTGAAGAAAACTGCATGTAATAAAGTTAATAATACATATATTTTATCAGTAAAGGTTACATCTGTCTAGCATTTTAATTTTTCCACCTCCTTCTAATGGGGTGGTTAGAATTACAATAAAAATCATTAGATCAGGTATGACTCATCCATTGCAGTCTGGAGAAAAGTCAATATTGACACTCCCAATGATCTCATATGCACCTTTCATATATAATTTGTTGATGCTATTATGTATCTGTGATCCATGCTTCCCAGGGAGGAATATCCTCTAAGGTTAAGTTCAATAATCTTCACAAGAAAAGATGATTAGAGGACCTGAATATCCTTAATAAATTTTAGATTAACAGACAAGATGACATTTAAGCACAAGATGTGAGCAATGATTAAAAGAACATTATGAAGAAGGGAACATGCTGTGGTTTCACGATTGTGTCATCTTTTCAACACTTGAGGCTTATATAACAATCCTTGAATACTTGCTTCAGCTGCTCTGGGCAAAAGAATCCCAGTGACAAAAATGTCCTTATACCAAAGTTAATGGTTTCAATTCTTCACCTACTTTACTAATTTTGGACTAACATTTTTGCAAAATAAATATAAACCGGAGTGTTTTGTAGCCAGTTCTGGATGTAGTGCTCTGCTCTGACCTTATCCTCTCCTTGTGTGTGGTAACATAATGTATATAACACAGGGAAGTTCAAAATCCTGAGGGAAGTGAGAAAGGCAAGAAGCAGAGTACAGACCCTGAGCTTCACTAGAACAGACTTTGACTTATTCAGAAGTGGTAGAAAGGATCCTGTGAGATGAAGCTCTGAAGGGCAGAAGAGCTTAAGAGTACTGTCAGACCTTTGAGAACAACCTCCTCCAAGCACAGGAATGATGTGTTCCGGAAAACAAGCAAACTTACCATGAATAAACAGGCATGATTAACCAAAACAAACAAAAAAAACCCCAAACCGACCAAAAAAAAAAATATATATATATATACAGAAAGTAGAAGCAAGGATAGGGTGTAACAGAGGAATACAGAAACATTACCTGGTCATGTAGGAATGCTGATAGAAAAGTAAAAGCTCGAGTAGAGTTGAAATTAGCGAGAGATGTCCAGGGCAACAAGAAGAGCTTTTGTGACTGCACTGACAGTAAATAAACCAGCAATGAAAAAGCTGACCTGCTGCTGAAGGAGGTGAGCGATGTAGTGACAGTGAATACAAGATGAGGATGAGGTACACAATGCCTTCATTGATTTTCACCAACAAGGTCTCCTGGGCCTCTCTCTGTGGAGGCAAGGTTGCACAAGGAGAGAACCAACCAGCAACATGTGAGAGTTGGAGCCAGTGATTTTTTGAGAGTTTGCTTCACACTAATTCATGAGATTAGGTGTGTTGCACACAAGTGGACTGGGAGAGCAGCAGCAGGAGACAAATACTTCAAACATCTTCAAGCAGTCTGAGGAAAATTGAAATAACTATGAGCTTGTCAGTCTCACTTCAGTTACTGTGAAAATCACAGAGCAACTCTTCTTGGAAGCAATTCTGGCTTGCATGAAGAAACTGACTTGAAAAACTAACCTGGGCTGACATTTAACAGGTTGTGTTTTATAGTTACTTTGCAGAATAAAACTACTGGATCTAGAGAGGAAGGGGAATGTTGACTCTCCCTTAGTCACAGATAGGAAAAGTGTTTTGACTTTAGTGAGGTTTTCAACTTTGTCTCCTCTAACATCCTTGTCAACAGATTTGGACATAGTAACATAGATGAATTTATTACAAAATGAGTGGAAAATATTCTGGATTGTGTGACTCAGGGGGTAGTAGTTAATAGCTGGCAAATTCCTGGCAGGAATTTACAAGTGTAATTCCTCAGAATCCTTTTCTAGGACCTGTTAGTCTTGTTTAACATCTTTACCAGTGACCTGGAGGAGGCAAAGAAATGCCCCCTTTTGTCAAGTCAGAAGACCAGTGTTGAAAGACCAATCTATCTTTTTGAAGGCAGGTCTGCTGTTCAGAGACTTAGGCTGAAGGCAAGGGCTAACAGGAACCTTATTAAATTCATCAGTCTTCCACTAGGGATGGGCCAAGCTCTAGAGGAGCACAGTGTGGGTAAATTACTCTTACTGACTGACTGCATAAGTATCTCTGAGGAAAGGACTTGGGAGTCCTGGTGAACTGCCATTGATTAAATAGAGTCCCATGAAAGTCATAGCAGGTGCTGAGACTATGACTTCTGGCAGTGGAAAGCTAGCATCAGTTTCCTCACAGTTAAACTAAGATAAACTTTTTAAATATTGCGTGTATATAATGTATACAATTACAAGTACTTATAGAAAGCAGATAAAAGAAGTGTTGTGGTCTAGAAATGGACATTAAGCCCCCCAGGAATTAAAAAAAAAAAGGTTTTTCATCCCTCCTTCAAAGCAAAATATGCAGAAAAATATTTATCTGCCTGTTCATAATTCCTTGCCTTTGCTTCGTGCTCACTAGAGATGTGCAAAGTGATTTGGTTCACATATTGTGCAGGTATACTTCTGCTTCCTCTTTCCCTGAGTTAGGGTCACCATTGCAATAATTACAGATTTTCTGTTTGGTGAGGTTTATAGACTGAACACATTAGTTTGATTCTCTGATTCATCCCCTTTCACTGGCCTATTTCTCTTATCCTTACATCATCATTTCTATCTACACCCATTTTTACAGAAAATATTAACTGCCTGCAACCTTAGGTCAGTGATCTCATTTTTTATGAGTGTTTCTACACATTGCAAAATAACCCAAACACCCAGAAGTTCATAATGCAACCTGTTAGATGGCGCAGCATGGTTCAAGTCATCATGATCCATGGAAAGGTATGGATGCCTTGCATCCTTAAGAAACAGAGGAAGATTTAGGTCTCCAGGTCATTAGGTGTCAGAGTCTTTTGTCAGCCTGGGTTTCTGAGGAGGGCATATTCTTACTATCAGAGAGGGGGAGGAATTGCAGATTTCATGCTCATGTATCAAATGTATTTGAAACCAAACTTGCAGTTAAATAACCTTCTCTCTGGCTGCAGATTCTACAGCCCAGATTCACCCCCCTATACACTTCTTAAATCTTTTATTCCAGAGGCACTACCACTGTCACTGATGGGCTTGGCCTTGTCCTGCAGTGGGTCCATCTTGGGGCTGGTTGGAATTAGTTCTCTTGGATGTGGGGGAAGCTTCTCCAGCTCCTCACAGAAGTCAGCCCTGTAGCTTCCCTGCTACAAAAGCTTGCTGTGCAAATCCAAGGCAGGGGATATCATACACTCTGCTTCCCTGTAAGTATGTTTGCAGCAGAGACAAGTTTTGATAGAGGCTGTTTGCCCTGAAGGGTTTAAAATAGAATTTGGTCATATAAAGGATAAAAGAGTAGAGGGGAGGAAGGAAAGAGAAGGAAAGCAAAGAGAGATCAACAGCAATGTTTCCAGGAAGTAAACAGCTGATTCTGGTCAGATTTCCAGGAGGAATATGCCTGCTTATAAAATGCAGTCACATTGAATAGGTTAGTTGTGACTGATCTCATGATAGTCCAATCTACTATTATGAATGATATTTGCAGAATTACTTTATGAAAGGGTAGGGAGGTGGTTTGTCACCACATAAACGATGCTTTTAGCTTCCAAACATGCATACTCATTGCAGAAACAGGGCTTTGCTTTGGTATTTTTGTCATTGTTTGCTCAAAATGATACCTTGTATTTAAGGAGAAGCTGTTGCTTCAGACACAGCTAGTTTGCTTAAGGTTGCATCTAATTTTCTACAGACCTTTACTCTGATATAAAAATAAAATATTTGACATAAAATCTCAAGTCAAAAATATGAGATAAAAATATGCTGATAGGTTTACTGTTCAATAGATAGGGAAAACATCAGGGGTAAGAATGATAGAATTCCATTCCTAGTGTGAGAAAATACAGAAAAGTTGTTTTTTCTTAAAGATTTTCTTGGCACAACTTTTGCAAATTTTAGTATATAAGTTGCTGCTTATGGATCTGCTCAGACCATGGTTCAGTAATATAGTAAATGGCAAATATTAACATAGGTGTCTTAGCATGGATTCAGAAATGCTGCAGAGACATTCTATTGCAGAGTGAGACAAGCTTGCATTTCTTTTTCAGCTTTCTTCAAAAATTATTTGTAGATTTTCTGACAAGTTACAGGTTATGTAAACTAGGTATAAAATCAGGGAGTCAAAATACTTTGAGGGACAGTCTACATTATGTTTTCTGGCTATGAAATGTGATTGTGTGCCTATGCTTAATGTAGATCAGGTTAGTACTGCCTGGTAATGGGACACTACAATGACAGTACAAAAGTCTGGTATTGGTGACTGTGGAAGAGCACAGCACCATGCATGAGAAGTACATGAGAAGCTCCTGAGAGTCACCTGTGGAAAGCAATTGCAACAGAGATGAATATGCTTCCCCACGAAAATCCACAGTGGAATTAATTCAGATGTTTCATAACTGAAATTGTGTACAAGGATTACACTACTGAAGAACCTTTAGTTGAAAAGGTGTGGAACTTGGTCTCACATGGAACACTATAAGAAATTTTGAACATGTGGAGAAAACCAATACCCTGTGTTTTTAGGAATCCAGAAAAAAGCTTTGAGAGGTTAGGCAGTTTGCCTTACACTAATTTGACAATGTCTTTTTTCTTAACATAAGTACTTCAAGGTACAAGTATTACCCCATGAACATTTGTTTTTTGACATATTAAGGCTGTGAATGTCTTGCCAAGACATTGCAATGAATAGTCATGAGCAGTGCTCTACATCTAGCCTCAGACAGAAAGGGCATGTTAGGCATGTGGAATGAGTACTAAGAATCATTGAAAGAGGAAACTGCTTTAATTTACAGTGGAAGAAAATACAAGTATGATCCATGCTATGACATGTTCAGCTTTACTTATTCAGGCCAGTGCTAGAGGAAGAGGAAACACACATCCTCTCCGAGTGAAACTGATAGAGCTTGCACTGCCTGATCAGTTTGACTTAATTTCTACATCGGTACTTACAGGTTCTACTCTTCCTTAGTTTTTCTGGATACAATTTTCCCACTGATGTCAATGGGAGCACATCTCCACAGGGAGCATCTGTGTAAGTGTTGGTGTACATGTGCTTTGGTACATTACTGAACACTCTGACACAGATAAATTAATTTTTTCAGATGGTGCAAGGGGAAGGGTTAAAGGCTTTTGTATAGAACTACACCAAGAAGTGTTTTTGTAACAACTAACACCAAATCTTCACTAAAATGTAGATTTTCCTTTTAATATAACATGAAAAAAATGGCAAGGAGGTAGTAAGTCATCTGAGGAAAATGGGAATACTGGAAATTAGAGCGAGTTTTGCTCTATCTCTCATCTTTTTGCTTTTTTAAACTACTTTCCTATCACCTGAAAAGGCACACAGAGAGAAGGAAAAGGGAAAAAAAAAAAAAAAAGAAGCCCCAAAGCTTTAATAAAGCGTTACATTTGACAGAGCAGACAGACAACTAGTGAAAAGAGGTGACATCTTTGGCAAAATGACATTGAGAGCTTTCAGAGGTGCTTGCTGTGTTCATGCTGGAGAAATCCTTTATGTGTGCAAAAATCTACAGTCATAGCCTTGAAGGTTTATTTCTCCATCACCTTTCACCTTCCTGACACTTGAGTTCTCAACATACCTGAACACCAGCAAAATGAGCTGGAAGGCTCTCAGCTATTTTTCATAAAATCTAGTGATTGGATAGACAAATAAAGAATGTTTGGGATTTTTGGTATTTTTTTTGTTATTCTTCTGTATTTTCCTCTTCTATGTGGCTTGTATTTGGTTAGTTGGGTTTTACTTGTTTCAAAGAAAAAGCCGTTTTACACCTTCAGAGTGCTGTTACCACAAGTGAGCATCAACAGTAATGGACTTCATGTATAATTCATGCAATCAAAACTTTGCAACTGTGCAAAATTGCATGCCCCACATCCTGTGCCTTCAAATCCTCTTCCATAAACTGTCAGAAGTTACAGCAGTGGGGCTCACTCAGTGGCCATAAGCTGAAACACTAATGAAGCTGCCTGAACAGCACCATAGAGAGCCATTTAATCAGCCCCTGTTTTTAATTTTGGTTGGCTGACAGGTGGCCAAAAGTACTAAAACATTGAAAAGAAAAAAGGAAACCTGATTCAGTTATCACTAAACAGAACAGGAAACACATAAAGAGATTTTTATCAAGGCTTTACTTTTGATGGCGAAAATTAAAGATTACTTTGAAAACACCTAAGCATTTGTGGTATTAAATATTGAAAATACATTATCCAGCTTAATAATTATGGAATTAGATATGAATTACTGAAGTAAATTCCTTCAAGGCATTGGGACCAGGGAGGTGTGTTATCTCAAATTTACACATGCTTTAGATTTTTTAAATAAGATTTAAAAATAGTATCAAGTTCTCACCTCCCCAGATTATACTTGAGCTCCTTTTCTTTCTTCCTTTCCCTACTTAACATTGATTTGATCTAATCAATGGTTCCCTGAATTTTAGGCAGGACTGACTGTGCTGCCCCAAGAGACAGGAGTAGAAAGAGAGATTTGCTGAATCTAAATCCATTCAATTTTATTAAATACACCAACTGAAAACCCAGCTGCTGAAGTCATAGGATGCTAATTCTTGCCACTGAGTGGGGCCCCACCCATGAGCTAAGCTCAAGCACAGTAAAAATCTGTGAAGAATGATTTTATTCTGTCCACAGCCGGAGAGCTGACCTCCATAAGCATAACTAAGTGTAACCTTGGTTTTTTGAACATTCTTTACCACCTGATGACAAATATGTAGGCTATCCACACACATCTGGAATCTCTGCTTCTTCCTTACAGAATCCCTGATACTGATACTATCCAGAGGTATGAGTTTCTGTAAAAACATAACCAATTTTATCATTCTGAGGTGTGTCAGCATTTGGTTGCTGAGTGGCCACTGGATTAAAGACTTAGATAAAGGATGAAATCTCCCTCTATAGTATTCTCCCTTATTTGCTCAAGCCTGTAAAACCTCCAGTTTTTCAATCCTAGAGCTTGCATGGTTCCTTCTGTGCCTGAATCATCCATGATACTGAAAGAAGAATCTCCAGCTCATGTTACTGGGAATTATGATTGCTCTGAAGACACTGTGTATGGGATATTCAATATAAACTAAAAAATTACAAATACTGGGCATTTAGATTACATTTTAATATGGAGTGTGTGTACAACTATCCTGGAAAAATAAAAAAAAGTTTAGAATCTACTTAGCCATGAACAGTGTGCACAAAAACTTTTAGTAGTTTATCTTCTTCAAAAGTTCATGGCAACAGTTTCCTTGGTACCCCTGCACATATTCCCAAACCATAGTGGTGTCCCATGTCTTCCTCAACATTCATCTCTTAACAGATGGATAGTTTTCTTAAGCCTATGAATAGGACCAGTGTACAGTCTGTGTGGAGAAGAAATTAAAAAAACACAAAGTAGTAACAGCATATAGGATGGTAATATGTTTGGGATCAGAAAAAAACCCATAAAATTCTACTCAGAGGAAAATGAAAGTACAGAAGTACATTTCTGTCCATGGCTGCTGTTTATCCTTTCAAAAGATGCCCAAATATTACAAAATCCCATTGCAAATCTAAAGCAGAATTGGCAGATGTTACACTTCCAGTGCTACATCTGAAGCTCTTGTCATGGGTGACAACTTTTAACTACTCTTTATCCCTCCTCATTGTCGTGAGTGAAGTCAGGGAGGCTTTGTCTGGTCTCTGATTTCATTCATGAATTTGGTTATTCATTCTTCTAATGTTACTGCCTCTAATTCAAGGAGCCTATGAAACAGAGATTAGCCTTTATTTCTTGTATGTTTTAGCTCATTAACATGGCTAACAACCTTCTATATGCTATGAACAAAGATGAGATCAATCCTGGCAATATTAAGGTGCATAGATAGCTGAGCAGAACACTGAACCAAGATACCATTGGGAAGGGTATAAACAGAAATAACTCAGGAAAAATGAATTAACTTCTGCTTGTAACAACTGGCACAATGAGAAAACATGTAATGTACAAAACAAACCTCTCAACATTTATAAATATCATTGTTCACCTATTCCTAAAGAAATCAGTATGCCTCTTCTACAGAGCTTGCTTTCAAACATAGAGCTCCAGAGTCTTGAAAATTTTGAACACTACATAAATTGCTCTTCCACGTTTTTAATAGACTTCCTCATTAATTACATAAGACAGCAAACAACAGTTTTGTGTGAGCTGATAATTAGTGTTCATCTTGGTGCATATGCTTCATGGAAGAATTTCCATCAGACACTGTTTACTTTTCTCCATTCTCCCAGCTTATTAGGTCCTGACTGTACATGAAATAGGTTAAAGAAAATTTTGACAGTTGCAATTACAGTCAGAATGCAGCAAACACACAAAAATTCTACGGCAGAAATAACTTTCAATTTTCACCCCTTTTCTTTGACATTTTCGTCTTCAACTTTGCCTTGTCGATTAAAGTTACTGTTAGACAAAGGCTGTATCTACAGTGATAGAACTAGGAGAATTTCCAGGAAATATCAGCAGCAGAACCAGAAGTACACTGACAACCCTGCACCTTGACACTGTGTGATGAGTGTTTAAGAGAAGAAAGGAGCTGCAAAGTACCCTGTGTTTCTTCCCCATACAGTTTTGTTTCGGGCTGTCACTTGACTGAAATGAGATTGGAGACAAGATGAAAAAGCTTGAAGACATCTAGAACAGGATAAGAAATGCAACAGTCTGTTCAGAAATGTCCTATAAGAACAGTCTCAATTTCATAAATTGAATCTATAAAAATTTTGATTGAAGGAATAATAGAAAATGACTACCTGAAAGCTACCAAACTGAAGAAAAGAGTCAAACTGCAAACTGTTGAAATCACATATCTTCTCTACCAACGAAACTACAAAATTACTGCCTGTATAGCAATACAAAAACCAAACAAACAAACCCAAAACCCAATCAAATCCAAACCCACCTAAACCCCAATACCCTGCATATTAAGAGTCAGCCTATAGATCTTGTGTTCCCAGTGTCTGAATATCCAAGAGGTGGCAGCAGTCGCCATGTGTACCATCTGTGTCTTACTGTAAGGTGGCTGGACAGATAGAAGTCCTACAAGGGGTTCATGATAGACTCTAAGGCCATAAAGAACTGTGAGCTGTGAAGGCTGCACCAGCCCTTTCTAAGCCTTGTACTGGATGTAGAGGGCAGCCTAAGATGAACGCTCTCTACCTCTGTAAAGCATTCAGTTTAGTTACAAAGCCCTGGCAGCTGTAAGACAGATTTGTGACTGCCAAACAACACTACTGAGAAAGAAAATCTAGTCCAGATTCTTTAGGACTTCTTAGTATTTTTGTGCTGTGTGTCTTTGTAATTTTTTCCACATTAATTTAAAAAACTGGTGTTGGAAGAAATTAAAAAATCCTCACCCATATCCTTCTGGTCATTAATTTTATCACATATGGGCAATTTTGGAATTCATCTAAACTTCTTTAGGCAAAATACTAGAGAATTACAGTGTTTCAAACAAAATTTTACTTTCACTCATCATTTCCATCTTGGCAGTATAAGAATTGTACAAAAGGATTTTCTTGGATGGGTCGTCTTGACATGAGAGCAATGATTGTTTATCTTCATCACCAACCAGTAGACCATCCTGCAATTCTGAATATGTCAAGAGACTTCTTGTGCCTGGAGGGCTAAATATGTTTGCCTTTCTTGGTTTTGTAATACAATTAATTTTTATTTCAGATATTACTTTATTAAAGTGCATTTTCTCTGTAACTCCCTTCAGAACCCATTTCTCACCTCAGTTAAAAAGAGTTTACGTGTTTTACATACCTTTACATTTTGTACTTCAATTTGCAGTCTTATAACTACTGGACACAGCTCTGTTGGTACTACAGGGAGAATGTTCTTATTCACTGCTTTTTCTAACCTACGACTTCCTGCATTGCTGATATTTAATTTCTTGCTCTATAAATTGCCTTTTGTCTACTCAATATATAAAAAGACACAAAATGAAACCAAACCCTGACTCAAAAACCTGTGTCATACTTGCATATGCATGTACGGTCACTGATTTTACAAGACACACATAGTGCCTGCATATCTGAAAGCAGACCTGGCTTCTGCAGTTCTTAGAAATAAGAAATGATTTGCCATTTCCAAGACTGTGGTTTCACTTGCCTTTTATTTGTAAACTTGGGATGTACCCTCTATCACACCATAAAAATTAAGTTTGCAGAAGTCAAAAATACATTCCTGAATCCCTACCAGAACAAGTCTATTTTATGACACTTTTTACAAAAATTAGGGTTTTCCTTAATTTTCTATTTTTAGAATATATTAAACTTTAATGGATCCAAACAAGAATTGAATTGCAAAAAATTAGAGCTACTGTCATAATTTTATGGACTACTGAAGAAAAGAATGGTAAAAAATGCATGGGGTAAAACACAGCAGGATTAGATGGGGAGAAATTTTCTAAGATGGTATATAGAAAACATTCTGAAAATCGTGATTATAGATATACAGTCAGTTCTCAAATTATATCCAGTGGGATATTTTCAGTGGGATGATTGCAGCACAAATTCTTACATAAATGCTAGTATTGAAACTGAGGCAAACTACAAAAATTTTCTCTTCCTCCAGGTTAGACTATCATATTCTGTATGCTCTCCTATCCGCTGAAACCTAAATTCAGCTAGAGATATCTATTTGTAGAAAAAAAAGCCCTTAAATATTTAGTTGAAAATGTTAAAGAAGAAGATGAAGATCTGCAAAGATGTACATACCTGTGTAAAAGTTTCATTGGGGACTTTATTCCTATCTCATTAAAGTCTCTGGAGCTTTGCAATTATCTCTAGTATGTATAATAGATGAATTTCTCATTTCATAAAAGGTGTTATATACATTTACTAAACATTGTGAATGCTTTTGCCAGATTGAGGGTTTTAAGGTCACTTGATGAGTCCTCATTCTACAAATTAATACATATAATTTCTCCCATTGTCTGTCATTTTTAGGAACAGTTTTTCTGAGAATAAAAAGCTGTTTATTTTCTGTGTTGCAGGTTTTCAATTTTTTTAATTTTTTTCACTGGAAGGATTACTCAATGGGGTGAGAAAGAACAAGAGCTAAAAAATTCAAATTGTATTACTGTCCTTTTTCATCAGATACTCTCAGCAAAGGATTTCTAGCAAAGTAACTCTCCAGTGGTTAGAAAACAGACCCCTTAATGTATATACCACAAAAGAAACAGAGAAACACTTCAATGGAAGCTTTGGCGAATATTTAAGTATTACCCATTTGTCTTGAAATAAATGACCCTTTACAAATCATAAAGCATATCTATTTCTAATGCCCTATAAATTCCTGTTGGTTGAAACGTTTTCAAATGCAAATGTAACTCCAAAACAAACTCAACCATAAATTCTTATGTCCTTAAGAAATATAATGAAAAACTGAGGAATTTTGGTCATCTTGTGTATCATGTCTTCCTGTAACAACTGTGTATGTTATAAAATTGTCTAAAAGACTACTGTTCGCTGACATAGACAGGTGGAGATGTATGGATAGATATTTATCTGATGTTTGATTGCTTTTTAGAGTGATTTCAGAATGGACTTGCCCACCAGTTCTAATTGTAGCTGACAGTAGTGTCAGCAGATTAAAACAACTCAAGTTGACTCAGATCAGCCTGTGCAGAATCAAGAAACAAAACAACTAAAAAGGTGAAAGTTAATGTATCCATTATGTTCTTGGGCTAATAGTCCTTGCTTGAAAACCACCTTTACCTCATATGCTACTACAGACCAAGAGCGTTATTTCATTAATATTTGAAGTAAAGTCATTCAAGGAAAACACAGAGTTTGTGCAATATGGTGCTTGTCACCAGATTATGTTCTTCCCTAGTGGCTGATGTGGGAGTGATCCCATCACACTTCCATCATTTTAAGATGTATCTGTTGAAATACAACATTCCTGGAACAAGCTGGGGCTCACCTGTTACTGCAGAAGAGCTCATTTTATCAGGAAGAGATTACTTTGAGTACCTCTGAAGCTCTTTCAGCTGTGCACTACAATGGGAACCCCAACATTTTTGCTGTGAAACACAAATTTTGCAATTACATTTACTAATTTACCATTTAATTTTTAATCACTGAAATACTTGACTGTCTAAGAGGTTTTTTCTAATGTTGTTTCTTTAAATGAAAAGGAAAAGCAAGATCCTGACTACCTGTACATCATTACATTTTAAAATTACTCTATGCAAGATTATCATTATAGACTGCTATTTTTCCTGTCTCTTAGTGTCTTCTGAGTTCAATTGGAAATCACATTATTCTGTGTTTATGGATGCAAACAACTTACAGTGTTGCTGTTTCAAATACTTGCAGTGTTTTAATCAGACATTTTCTTTGTAAAGCACGTCATTTTAATACAGTGTTTGTGTGACTCAAGTGAAAACAGTAAGTATATGACAGGATATGAAGCATTTTTATTTCTTCTACAGAAACTCCATCAAGTATTCAGGGATATCGTGAGCTATTCTTATTCTGTAAATCATTGCTCTGATAACAAGGGGCAGTGTGATTAACAAACTCATTTTTTATCTGTTGGACTACTCAAACACAGCAGAGCCTTTATGCCCTCAAATGTTCATTCATGTAATTTTATATTTATTCATATATATATATTCATATATATATATTACATGAATATTTATATAATATATAATATTTATTCATGTAATATTAAAAATTACATTATATGAAAAAAATTGGTGTTTAACTTAGTTTATGGAGAAAAATACTGATCAGCATCTGAACATTTGCATTTTAAACAAGATTCTTTCATAAAGTAACATTTTCATGCCAAAAAGATATCTCGGACCAAATATATTTATTACCTGTGTTGTGCTATAATACAGTAAACATTAATAATTTTGATTACTAATGGGAAATTATACCATAAGCCTCCTTCATCATTTCTGAATGAGCTCTCTATGTCTTGAGAAATCAGCAAGTCTGTAAATGATATTATAGTGCAGTGGGAACACAGGTAATTTTATAACAACCTGCTTGACTTAGGTAAGAGCACATAACAGAGACCAATTAGACATATATCTGAATTTGCTGCTAAGGAGTAAGAACAAGGTACTTTGCTACTACAATTAAAATGAAGAAAGAAAATGCATATTATAAAAACGTCAGTAGAAAAGATTATTAGAAGGACTCAGTGATGTTTATGAATAGGAAACATTTTGGTGTAAAAGCTGTTCTTTGTAAAGCTTTTACCAAAAAAAAAGTGCAGGTTCAACTATCACTAATATTGACCTTAACATTAAGCATTGCAAAAGATTGTAAAAAAGATGGAGCTGTAGAAAACTCATGGTAATTCAAATTCAACTTAACAATATGTAGTGACCGTTCTTTTAAGAATGAGTCCAGAGAAAATATCTGACCTTAATTATTGTTTTTCTAATGTAATGCATATAAAATATCATCTCCCTTGTTATCTATTTTAATGAAAATATTAAATTTTTTTATACCATACACCTGTTAATACACATACATGTAAGGGTATTGATAAACATTTTCATCACTTTTTTATGACTCAGAAAAATACTCTTGAATGTGCAAAAGCCAAGGTAGGCTGTGAATGACATTACCTGTGTATTCAATTTTTGTTTGCTGTTAGAAATAAAATGACATTTTGCTCTCTGTCTGAATGATATATAAAGAATAGTGTGATAACAATGCATAAATATAACTCTTTAAGTAATATCTGACTATTTAGTTTTCATTTTGTAGTGGTCACATTTCAAAAATTTACTGTTATTATTTTCTCTGTATTCTTTATTGTCAGTTTCTGTGTAGAATGAGAAGTATATTCAGTTCCTACTGAAGTAGGTAAAAAATCCAGGCTCATAGATTAACTATATGGCTCCAGAGAGTGTGATATAAAGGACAAGAGATAAAAGATTATATGTGTAAAACATCATCACCAAGGTGATGAAAGAAGAATATAGGCATTTGAAAGAAGGATCTTTAATTCCTGAAAGGCCAGTTTAAAAATATAAAATAGAGTAAGATGGTGGCAAGTACACCTGAACCTGAAAAACAAGAAAAAGGTGTTTTACTGGTGCTTTTATAACTTTTGAGGTAGCTTGGGTATTATTATAAGGTGTAAAATAAGGGAGAAAAATCAAATGAAAAGTTTGTCTGCTTCTGCAAGGGCTGTCTATGGGCTGCAGCTTCTTTCAGGGAATGTCCACCTGCTTTGGCATGGAGGCCTCCAGGGACTGTGGGTGGATATCTGCTGTACCATGATCCTCCATGGGCTGCAGCACAGTGACCCACTTCACCGTGGTCTTCAGCATGGGGCTGCAGGCAAATCTCTGCTCCGGCACATGCAGAGCCTCCTCTGTCTCCTTCTCCGCTGACCTTGGTATCTACAAGGCTGTTTCTATCACTTTTTTATCACTCCTCTCTCTCATGGCTGCTGCAAAGCATTTTATACCCTTTCCTAAATATATCAGAGAGGCCTCCAGGATCACTGACATTCTTGTCTTTAGAGTTGGGTGGAACTGGCTGTGGGGGCCATGGGAAAGTACTCAGCCTCTTCTCACAGAAGCCACCTCTGCAGCCCTTCTGTACCAATAGCTTGCCACACCAGTCATCACAGTGCAATATGCTGTGGCATCTATCCCTTTGAGGGGTTTAGATCAAGAACCTAACTTTATCCTATTTACCATTATGTTCTGAAGCTTTAACTTTGTGACTTAGAAAGGTGTAAATCACTGTTACTGCATATATAGACAGGCTTAGAGTCACTGGGCAGGTTAGAAGTGGTTATTACATCCAGAGAAGAGATAGGATTTTTTAGTCTTTCAAAGTATCTCTTTTTTTTGTCCTATATAAAACTCCTTAATAAAGGCTCAAGGGTTCAAGTTCCAGCCCCCCACCCAAAAAAAAACAGAAAAAGTTATTGCAGATTCTATACCACATGGTATGATTCTCTTTAACTTCGTTTATGCTTCTCTTTGCATTGTCTTTAGGGTTTTAAGTTCTTGAAAAAAAGTATTTTACATTATTTTCTATTTATCTTAAATTGTATTAAAATGTGCTCTATGTAGTAAACTCCCTTCCAGTTTTACATAATACATTAGAAAACAAAAAGCTTGCAAAAATGTTACTGGTCCCTGCTTCTAATGAAAAATCAAGCTAGGAAGCTGGAATTATAATACATTATTTACCTGTCTGTGCTAGCTGTAGCTTGCAAAGCTGGAGTCTGTGTGGTAGAGCTGGGACCAATATTAAAATACAAGATCCAAATTTTTCAGTTGTACTGTCACATAAACCTAGAACCTCTGGTTGCAAAGTTCAGCTAATTTAGCAATTATTGTCCAATAATACTGAATGCTTATATGACCAACCTGTATTTCTTTTTGATAGGCAACCTCCACGACATATTCATCTTGTTGCAGAAATACAATCCAAATCATTCAGTTCTAGCTCATTTTACCCAAGTGGAAACATATTCAGATTTTGTCTCCAAGTGTGTTCTAGTAAGCCAAAAATGGCTGGTTAGAGCTAACTGAAATTCTGTTTAATCATTGTCACCTTAGAATTATAATAGGTTTCCATAATTGTCATATTTCAGTTTTGTCTATTTTGTTAGATTTCATCTGCAACCACAGAACAGCTAAGCCCCCCTCTTTCCAATTTATTACTAAAGAATGGAGCACAGAATTGGTAGGCACCCTATTATGTGAAGAAGAAACCATACTCAACAGCATTAAAAACTGCCACCCTGCATCCTTTACAACTTCACAGTTTAAATTCCTTTTCAGGAAGAAGAAAACTACTTTAGATTAAAAGAAGATCTCATTGGTTGTTTACATTGAACACAAAGCCATTCCAAAGCAATTAGCAAAATATAAAAAGTAGTATCTGAAGAAAGCTCAATGGCTCTGTTGGAAATGCTGCACATAAGTTGGCTCCCTCCTAAACTCTCCCTCTGATTCTCTCGAAGAGTAATGTGAGAAAAATGAAGTCATTAAACTTTTAAGAATTGGACTTGCTTAAAATATGTGATTTTAATTAGCAAATTAATTTAGGGGGTTTTTAAGTGTAGTATCTACTGGGAGGAGCAACCAGGTAATTAAACAAAAGTATTAGTATGATTTAAATTGCACTTCTTCACTAATTTATCATGCTAACTAATGTCTTCATGCAGCAAGTCACTTCACCTAGACAAAGTACTGTCTACATAGCTACACTCTCCCCGCTTGTGTATTTAATGCACATCTTGAAGTTGAAAGATGGATTAAAGCAGAGATAAACTACAAAACAAAAGCCCCAAGAATGAGATTCAACTCTTTATTAAGAAATGGAAATGCATGCATATAGTTATAGGTTTCTACAGAACAAGAGAGATCTTGAAACTGACATTTCCTCTACAGAGTTGATCATTTTTGTTTGAGACATTTGGAGATGCAAGTGGCAGATATAAGCAGACACTATGGGATTTCTACAACTTTCTGGGATCTCATAATTTTGAACAGCATTAAACATCAGAGAACCTTGACTTGCACCCATTGTCGATGAAGTCAGAGAAATTTAACTAACCAACTGCATCATAGAAAGTCTCAAATTGGAAGGGACACATAGGTAAGGATCAATTCTATTGTTAAAACAAGTATCTATTTTTATATGCCTTAGACATGATAGGGACATCTTAAATTTTCACCTTCCTCTCTGAAAATGTGCAGGTTTTCCACAGGATTCATGCTGTGACTGAGAGACCTGAATGGTTGCAAGAGAAATTTTAAGCATCTTACACAGTAATAGAAATCTTTATGCAACTGAAATCTGGCCCAGGTATCTTTATTGTTATAAGATGAACAAGCTCCACTGACAGCTCTGACTAGATGTCTGTAGATTGTACAGGGACCTTACACACACAATGCTCATGTAGACACTTCCATTCAGAGTTAAATTTAGGTGATAATCCTGAATTGGGATCAATGCCATTATGCATTTCTTGCCCAAACTGAAAAGGAAAATCAATGTTTTACTGTACTGCTTCTCTCCTTTCATTTGACATGTTTCTAAGCCACCGTTCAGGATCTAAACAGACTTTTACAGCTTCTTAATTTAAATTATTTTTATTTTGAAGAAATAATAGTTCATAATTTATGTATTCTCAAGTTTAAAAAAAGTTGAAAAAATAAAGACAGTGGACCAATTCAGGAGACTCTTCACTGGAATTTGCTGTTGAAAATTCCCAGTAAAATACCCTCTGCACTAATTCTTCACAAAAATCTGATAGGCAGCTTCTCCAGTGTATGTGATCATTATATGCACAAGGAGCAAAAATTGGGAACAAACACAGTTCGGATGTCTCTTTTCTGTTTCTCACTAGTAAGGTCTTCAACAAGGTGGGATAAATGAAGAACTCTTTATCCATATCTGTAAACAAGGAGGTCTCATTCATAAGCACTCATGGTCTGTTTTTGACTGGCAGGTGTGAGCATCTAATTTATCTGTCACAAAACTAATAATGCTAAAGATCAAGGCTCAACTACATAGGACTGCAACAGAGAAAAGGATTTTGATATCTAAAATCTGTTCTGTTCAGCTGTTCTGCTCAGTTTAGGTGTTATGACTTTTATCACTTCTGGTGGTGTAAGAAGTCAATTCCTGGCAGCCACAGACCACTGAAATATGTTTCACTCATGGCAGTCACCATGGCTAGATTAAGCATGTTAAAAGCTATTCAAATACGACTTTCAGTGAAATGTAAAAAAAGAAAGGGAGAAAACTCTTTGCAGTTTCTTATACCAATAAGGTATTCAGGGTACAAAGAAAAACACCCCAAAAACCTCCATAAAAAAAAAAAGGAAGAAAACCAGCAAAAAAATGAACAGAAAAAACCCACTGTAAAATGACTTACTGAAATTTATAGATGGACAAAGACTTTAAAATCCTTAAACTTTACCATTAATTTCCAAGAAAGTTGTTGTTTTTTCTATTAGAGACAGGGAGATTAAGAATTTAATTACCAGACATGCTGAAAAAGACTTGGTGCTATGGGGAGCCTGAGCCACTCCTGCAGCTCAGTCCTGGGAGCCTGTTGTTGGTAGGGTGTACTGGGCCACACTAGGCTGCTGAGCTGCATAAGGCAGAGCAGTGCAGAGCTGAACTTCCCAGGTCATGAATTGGATGAGGAGAAATTAAAGAGATTTCCAACAAGGGCTATCAAGGCACTCTTTAGGGCCTCAACCATACCTGGAAGGGTGATGCAGCACTGGAACCAGTTGCCTCTCTTTCCTTGAAGGTTTGTTGGACTGGGCTACACTAAACAAAAGCTGAGCCAGGCAGGTGTTGGTAATAGTCTTGGTTTGAGTGAGAGCCTGGACTAAACAATATTAGGAGATTTCTTCCAAACAGCATTTCTATGCTTGCAAGAAAACATCAGATTATTTTTTTCCTATTCCCATTCCAGAATGTTTAAATAAATATTTAAATCTTATGCTTTAATACTTTAGTATTTATTTTCCAAAAATTTATTCGAATAAGCTCAAAATATTGAATAACTAGTATTACATTGATCTATTTTAGGCAAATGTTGAATCTAATTTCTACAGAATGAAATTAATCCTGTTGAGAATATTATTTACATTTGCCAAAATTAAAATATGTTGGCATTTCTGAATACAAATATTTTAGTTTCTAAATCTAAGACAACATGTGTTTTTGCTTTTGCTTGCCATGAAACTGAGTCTAGAATACTTACATAAACAATGAAACCTGACTTTTAAAAAAGGACTGGAATGAAAAGCTTGAGTTCCAGCTCCAAGCACAGATATTTTGGAAGCAAAGATTATTCTTCAACTGACACAAAACAGTCTGGCAACTGGAAGGATTTTGATTTACAACAAACTAGTGAAAGCACAAATTCTTTTTTTTTAGATCTAGAAGAACCAAAATTTAATCCAAAAACTCAGTTATGCAGCTATTGCACCTTTCATTAAAAAAAAAGAAAACCCAAACCAAACAAACCAACACTCCATCAAATTTCTGACTCTCTGTGGACTAGATTTAAATTGTACAATAACAAATTTTCCCCCAATTTAATAAAGATCTATTTTTAGTGTTAAAAACTTTACTGAGTTAACAATGATAGCTTTAGAGAAGCTGAAGTTAAAACTAATGCCATGTCTCTTTAATAAAGCAGACATCTGAGAATGTATTGTAGAACCAAAGAAAAGGTCAGATTGGAAGGGACTATGAGAGATCATCTTGTCCAACCTTTCATGGGAAATGGAGCCTTGGCGACATTAGAAACATTTTTAGTAAAGACTTAAAGAAAAGAAGGGTATATTAGAAATTAGAAAAATATAAACAATCATACGAGAAAATGTAACAGCACTGTCACAATTGTATGTGATCTTTTACTTGTCCGTCCCACAAATCTGCCATTTGGAGAGTGTCTTCTGAGCACAGAACAAATTTTTCAGAAATTAGTTATTAATTCATCAGTAAAGAACTTCACAGACTTCACCTAGCAGGAGAAATGTGTCAGAAATCACATTCTAATTTGATTTTTACAGTTTCCAAATTGCACCCTGCCCAAACATCTGTAGATTCTCATAATAAACCAATCTAGTTTTGAAAATAATTATTGTAAAAATAGTTTTCTGGTACTGTGCATGAGAAAGAAAAGTAGATAGAAAGGACCTAAATATCTCCTGGGATGGAACTTTACAGAAAGCATTCCTGATTGCCAAGAGCACAGTGTGGTGGACTGGTAGTAGTGGCTGCCCCTCAGTGACACTTGCACTGCTGCAACTCAGTGGCACTTCAGCAAAAAAGTATATTTCCTATACTGTGTGTAAAACTATATGTGTATGTGTATATGTGTGTTTGCATTTGTGTGTGTTTGGAAATAAGCTGAATGAGTTTGAACATATTTCTTTAGGTGATCAAGTTTCAATTCTACTTTAATTCTACATAAGCTATGCATAAAATCCTGGTTTTATACACATGAAATACTATACTGAAATACATCTTGTGGAAGGCCAAAAAACCTGATTGGGGGTTAGAGCATGAGACATGTAATAGCAGGCTGAGAATCAAGGTTGTTCAGCCTGAAAAAAAGTGTGCTAAGGAAAGGTCTTATTGCTCCTCAGCTACCTCATACACCTAAGATATAAATAAGTTGGAGGCACATGCTCAGAAGTATGGAGCAATTGAAAAGGAGGCAAAAATCATAAACTGCAATGAGAGATATACCGATGTAAGGGGGAAAAAGCCCCAAACCGACACTCATCACACATGGGAAGTCAAACACTGGAAAATGTACCAAGAAAGATTCTAGAATCTCCACCCTTGGAAGACTTCAAACTCAGTTGAACAAGGCCTGAAAAACCCCACCTAATCTGGCTCTGCTTTGAGCAGCAGTTTCCACCAGAGAACTCCAGTGTGTTTAATGTCCCTTTCAACACACATTATTCTATGTTCTGTGTATTTATAATTACTAATATCTCAGCAGCTTTCCCTCTTTCATGTTTCCTTCACTTTTTTTTTTTCTGTATTTTTACCTTAGATTTTAATTTGGGGAGAGGTACCTTTACTATGTTTACTATGTTTGTAACAGCTAGCTAAAAAAAAGGGTATTTCACAAAACAGTTCACTCTTTTAACATCCACCCTGCCAAAGTTGTCAAAATAAGTAAACACTCACGACCTGTATAAATCAGTGAAATAAGGCCCCAATTAGAGGCCTGACTGACAAGCTGTGGCCTGTTTGAATCTATAAAATTTAAGATAACAAAGTTAAGGTTGGATGCAGCAATGTTCCCCACCTTTCACTTACTGCTGATATCCAAAAATCAAGGCTTCTCCACCGTGCTAAGTTAATATATGTTTTAACAGCTTGGATGAATATTTGTAACTGGATCATCATATTGAAGACAGTCTGTTGATTCTCAACAAGATACTATTCTTTATTTTCCTCTGCTTGCTTTTTTTCACATAAATGTGGGGTTCAGCTTTTATTAGCTGTTTTCTGGTGACTATTGCAAAAAGGCATAACTTCTGTTGTTTAATGACACCATTTCTCCTGAATTACTGTTATTTAAAATCTCTAAGACTTGCCACTGTGTCACAACTAAAAATAACTAATTTTCAATTTCTCAAAAAAACAAACATTTAAGAAAAGGAGAAAACAAAGGCCAACATAGTCCAGTAATTTGTTTGTATTTTGATAATTTATTATATCGCATAACCAAGAGATTTCTGGGGGATATGACATAGATTCAAAGTGCAGGGAATCAGCTAAAGGATTTTCAGCTAAAAACATAGCAACAACTTTAGTTATCATTTAATGTTTTCATGAAATTAACCAGTCCAAATATTTTAGTAATGTTGTAAAATTAAGGGTATCACCTTTTTTTTCTTTTCTTTTGCAACTTCTCACAGCCATTAGCAAAATACAATTCAGTGTCTTCATTATCCAAGATTATTGTTTGAATTAGTTTCTCAAAAGTAATTACGAGTTTAACACTTTGAAGAAATCCTCATCCTTTTGGAAACTGCGGTGATACAATACTTCCAGTAAAATCAGGCTTCATAATCTGCTGTCACTTGCACACCACCTCCCTCTTCTTTCTGTGTCTGTAATGTAAGGTTTGGCAGCCCCACTGGGGATAATGCATGGCGACCTGACTCAGTGTTTAATGGAATAGAGGACCATTCCTGCTGCAAAGCCCCAAGAGGGAATTCAGCTGGGGATTATCTGTGTCTTTGCATGTAACAGCTTGATGCTGTTCAATCTCACCACTTCTTCAATTAAAGAGTGATTTTGTTACGATTTTGCCAGTGGCATAGAGACAGCTGGAAAATGTCTGTTACCTCTGGGTGCTTCCAAATATTGTATCTTCCAGCCCACGGGATATAGAAAATTGCGTGGTTTGATATCACGTCTCAAAATACAGGCTCTGGAAGATGCTAGTGCTGAGACTACATCAAAACATCAGACAATTAGGTTTTTCTGTTATGTGTGCAGAATAAGTCCCTTAAGTACTAGAAGATGTACTGATGAAAAATAGGGCCAGCACACATGTGGCTGTGCCTAACAAATTACTAAACCTTTCTCTCTGTGTTATTGTGGTAACTCAATCAAATAAAATCCATCAAGCTGGTCAAAATTGAAACGTGTGCAGAAGAACATACGTATTGTTGTGTTTTAGCTTTCTGCACACATTGCCAAGAATTTTACTGTTATTAATCACTTTACTCTGGTTCTTCAATAACTGGCCATTGACTCTGCCTCTTTGAATTTACAGATTTAATCTCCTAAGGAAAATGACTCCTGCAGGAACTTTAAACCTGAAAAACAATACCTATATATTTTTCTACAGTGATCTCAGAAACATTTGTGTAAAAGTCTGATTTCCTCTGTGTACCTCCTCTATACCATTATGAGTCTTGCAAGAGCTTGAAGTTTACTTATTTGTTGCTAAATCCCTTATAAGGTCTTTATTGATAGATCTGAATTACATGATAGTTCATATATCCAGACTGATTTCATTGGATAACTACTCAGGCTGTCATGGAAATAGATGTTTGCCCTTTTTTAGACCCCCAACTCTGCAATGACTGCATGTGGCTTTCTCTTGCCAATTCAAATGCAAATGAGACAAATCTGTGCACATAATCCCAAGTCATTGTTCTGGAAACACAAACATTTGGTATTTGCTGAGTGTCACACTGAGACTCTAAGACTCTACAGTCTAGTACCTGACCTCTGAACACATCATGTAAAACCTCATTCTTCAGAGTAACTGAGTCATACTCCAACATAAGACGAATATGCCTCCTTATCACAGAGCCTTTATCTTTCCCCCTGACACATGAATGAAATGACTTTTATAATAAACCCACTTCTTTATAATATATCATTATTTGTATCAATGACAAAATCATTTCAGTTCTGCTACTCTTATTGACCAATGTCTTTCATTGACATAGGCCATTTACACAATATCCTCAGCATTGTCCTGCTAGTGAACTGGGGGTCCTCTTAGCTATACAATCCTCTGCCCTGTAAATATGAGCTTTAATTTCTAAAGTTAAGGGATTGAGTGGTACTAAAAAAATTTCAGCAGAGAGCACAGTGGAGGCCATGCATTTTCTGAGGGAGTCTCTGCATCTTGGCACTGGTAGTTGGCACAAGTGCAGAGAAGAGCCTGGGCTTTTTAAAAGGGGCTATAGGAGGTAAAGAACAGGGAAGTCACAAATTCTGTTGTCACATAAGTTAAAAAAACAAATAAATGCCAGGCTGTGTTTTAGCTACTGCATTATGTATTTATGCAAGGGTCATTACAGTGAGTCATATCCTGGCTGAAGAGACATTTTCAACTTATTACAGCAAGATAAAGCAGGTTGGTAAACATTGCAGCTCATGCAGAGTAGGGGGAAGAGATGTGATAACTCTTTCTCCCATCCTAAATATCAAAATTAGGAAGTATGACCAGCTGCTGTATAGCATGCAATAACCATAGCAAAGACTTCATCTTTGAAATGAGAATCCACATTTGATTTCATAAACCTGGTATAGGTGAGAAAGAACTGTAAGAAAGACTGACCAGAAAAATTGGAGGGAAAATGGTTGTCCATGGACTTTTGTTTCAGTCATATGATTATATATGTTCCCATAAAGAATTATTGCAAATATTAATGGGGACTAAACACAGGACCAAAGAGCAAAAAATGAGATCTTTTTGTACTGAGTAGTTACTTGTAGCTCATTTACACCAGGACGATTTGGACAGTTATATTTGATACTCCATTCCTATGCCTTACAAAGAAAGCACAGAAAACTCAGTGAATTGCTACCTGGAAAACGTGACTTTTTCACATTTGAAGGTAATCGGATAAATAGCTTATTAATCTAGAATTCTGTGGCTGATGACAATAGAGAGAATAAAACTGTTTCAGATCACAACTTTGTGCCAAGTCCTGTTCCAAAGCGCACAAGTTTGTTTTAAATAACCTCTTTATTGATAAGAAGGGTGATTCTTCACTAGTGCAGACCTCTGTGACATCTACAAGCAGTAAAAAGAATCTGAAAATACTAAAAATATCAAATCTTCCCTTGTGCAACTGAAGTCAAAGGATTATTTATCATAGAATCATGTAAGAGCAGGAATAGACAGATTTATAAAAAGTTCCTGTAACTTGTATGGAAGCGCTATGGGAGAAGCTTGCTTGAATGAACAATCCATCCTTCATCTTCCAACATGACAACTAGAAATACAGGAAGTAATGCAAGAATCAGGTGGGATTTCCTTAGCTGAAATCACACCACAGACTCTTTGCAATACAAAAGTATGAAGCCATAATTTGTTTAATTATCTGTCAGAACACTCAGATCCATAGTTAATTCATGAAGCACTATTTATCTCTGGTGATTCTCTTCTCTCCATAAAAGGGTAAAATAAATGTGGAGTATGTTACAGTCAAAGCACCTGCATTGATTTTTTGGGTCAGCTATGAATTTTTATTCAGAGAGAGGTGGATATAACACATTGAAGGCTTCTTCTAATGATTGCCAGTCAAGAGGCACTTTTGATCCCAAAATCAGAAAGGTCAGTCACCATTACTTTATTGTTATGAATTATCTATGCAGTGAGAATCCACCTTGGTTCTCTCCAGCTTCAGCTCCCCTTTGCCATGGCCAGCACACAGACACATGATCTGACAGAGCTTGCTGATAGGTGAGCCAGCTTGTGCACTGCTTCTGGGCAGATTGTGTGTTAAATCCCAAGTTTAGTGCCCTGGCTCTTGGGTATTTCTACCTTCTTTTCACTGCTTTAAAAATACGAGTAGCAGCAGACACAGCCATGGCATTTATTTCTTCAAGCTCTTCTATTAAGTGTAATGATCTATGCTAATCATAAATGAAGGCCAGCCAACAGTCTCCTGCAGGTGCCAGGTCCTGAAGTGCTTAGTCCTATTGGAAGGGTTAGTTAGAAAGTAGGCAAGACAGTGCTAATAAGAAAAATCTGTATGAATACCAAAAGAGATTATGAGTGAAAAATTTGGAATTTCTACCTTACTAAATATTGCAACAGGCATGCAGTATGTGAGTGTAATTTGAATTATGGGCATATTCTTAGCAGTCCTTGTCAATGTGTGGTAAGTCTGAACTGCTTGAGTGACCTCATAAGGTTTCAATGAATGAAATACAATAAGAATTACATGAGTTTAATTAAGAACAGAACTTTGTAAAGAATTCCAGAGTACAAAAAATACTCTTATCAACAGCTTTCCCTTCTCTGCAACCCCTGGCAAATTTCTAGCGTACACTTCCAACCTTAAAATATTCAGCATAGATCAAAGGTAGGAGCTGCATATTGAAATGTACCTCCTTGAAGTTTTCACACTTTAGAGTGATTTTCTTATGGAAAAAAAAAGAAATACCATGGAATGAAGCCATTCAAAACATATTAAAAGACAAAGGCTTCTGCCCAGCTAGGCTGGAAGGTAGCTAGAGTCTGTCAGAAAATAATAAAAAATATGTTGGCTTACATGGGTTTTTGCTATTTCATGGTTTTGCAGGTCTGTACATACAGTAAAATAACACCTCTTTCCCCTAATTGCCCTCAAAAGCTCCTCTGTATGTGGCAAGAAGTTAATTCTGAATTCACACCTAGAATCAGAGTTGACACACTAAAAGATACAGCTTATATATACAATAGCAAGTAAATATGTTTTCTGTTTAAAATACAAGCTAAATGAAACAGAAATACTAACAAAATCAATGTTGGAAGATATCTGAGAATAAAATTAGTATTTGATCAAAGTATGATTACTGGGATTAGTCAGCTCTGGGAAAACAACAGGAGAAGAACATATGCTTCTTGTTGTAGCTCCTTTCTAAAGGAGAGAGAGGGATATATTTCAGTTTAGAAACTGCAGTGAGCATTACAAAGACTTGGGCACATATTTAGCTTAATTATATATATCATCTTATAATATACAGGAACTGTAGTCTTTTGCTATATTTATGAAGCTAGTGAAAGGGTGCTTTCTTCAGAAAGGAAGACTCTTTCTTGCTTTCTGCTCTTTCCTCTGACTTTCCTGCCACGCAGCTGAGAAGTGCAACATGGCTTCTTTTTACATGTTGTCATGTGAACTTCACACAAAGCTAACAATAGCCCAGAAATTGGCTTAGCCTCTGTTACCTCTGCCAGAGAGTGAAAAATAAAGAGTAAACAAACCCTGTCTTGAGTCACTGGTTACTTAGAGTTTCAGTTCAGACAGAGATCTCTTATTACCTGACCTTGCCAGAAAGGGCCAGTGGTAAGTGGATGCTGGAGATCATTCCACTCAGAGCAAGAAGTAGTTTCAAAGCTCTAACTAAATTTACCGTATACTCTATGATGAATGCATTTGAAAAAGGTCAAGAAAACAATGACAGTTTTATTGTTTTGTCTCATTTATTTTTATTTCATCTGCTCTTTTGTCTCCACATGGCAACCTTTCACAGAAATCTAAGACATATTAAAAAAAAAAAGCGCCTGTAGTGAATTTAAACATAAAAATTTCATGGGGCTTAAACTCCTTTTCTCTTGATTATTAAATCCTGACCCTTTTTTCTTTTCATTTTTTTTGATTCTTATTTTATTTTGTAAAAGTAAACCATAATTCAATCAGAGAAATGAGGCAGAAACTAACTGACATTTAGAGCAGAAAACTGTTTGATTTTCTTGGAATTGAGAAAATTTATGAAAATGAGTTTCACTATAGTTATGATCATTTTTATAAATGCAAATTTAACACTGAGATTTTCTTGACTGGAGACACTTGTCCATGCAGATAAATGCAAATACTAAAGGAAATTTATTTCATATCAACTGCCCTGAACCCCCTTTTTTCATAATTAAAGCATGTTCCCCTCATGAGAAGAATAATCATTCACAGACAGGTTTAAGTGTCCCCAGAGCACAAGTGTTTTTGCTTCTTGCATCAGCTTGCTTTCTTTGTGTCTGGGGAAGAGACTGCACCTCCCTTCCAGGCACGGCTGTTTCAATAAGACCATCAATGTGATTTATCCCTGGCCTCATAACTCCAGTCATTCTATTGCTGCACAGTGAAATATCACTCCTAGAAACTCTTCTAGCCACACTCTTCAGGTCTGTGGAATTTTAAGAGCTGATGAAGGATGGAACTATTTGGCCTCCAAGCTGCCTGTTTGCCAGATGTGTCTCCTCGTTAAAGTTCCCTTGGTACCTTTTTGGTCAAGGAAGACTGCTAATCCTTTTAGCTTGGTCAAATTCCAGTTCATGGAGCTCCATTCTGTCTATATCAACTCCCTTCCCCCACTTTACTAAGAATACTAAGGGGTTTGCTAGTTTGTTTTTGCGTTTCTCATATAAACAGTTACACAGTATTCTTTCTTATTGTGATGTTTTTGTAATTCATCTCAAAATGCACCATATGCACCACAACAAGAAGGTAATGGGAAAATGTTGGTGTGAGTGAATTCAAATTCAAGATTTAATGTCTTGAAACTATCAACTTGTAAAATATACAGGGATTGAAATCCCTGTATAAACAGGGAGTCATTATTACATTAAAGAAAATCAATTTCCCTCTTCCCAAAAATATTGCCAGGATCCAAATAATTCTGGATCTATTTCACCTTTGTGTTTTTTCTTTTGTACAATAGTTTTGGTTCAGTTTACATGAACTCTGCCTAATATTCTTCATACTCTTCTTTCATTCTCTAGGGAATTTACAGGGCAATTTCACACAAACTACCAAGATTTTTATAATTCTATAATCATGGGTGGATATTGTTGTATATAAAAAGATGTTTATCAATTGCAACATTGCATTTATTGATTCTTACATTAAATTTTGTTATGATTCTTAAAGGTGATCCATTAAATATCCAGTGTCAAATATTATCAAATATTTGATATATATCAATCATATAGTCAATATTTGATATATATCAGATATATAATATATATAAAATAGTAAAAAATATATCAATATAAATATTAAAGTTAATCCATTTAGTATCTGTGTAAATTGTATGATGAGCTCTATCATCAAGGAAACAGAGTTCAGGGATGAGTTTGGGTGAATTTTTTTTGTTTGGGGAAGTTCTTGAGAAGGATTACTTGCCTTTTATTGATAACTTCTCCAAGTAATTGCTCTACATTTACAGTATAAAGTTCACAATGTCATGTCTTCAGCCCTAATTTCTAAAAAAATTCTATTTTAGTATAGTAGTTCTGGAGAAAATACTGTCAATATCTGATCGCATTAATATGCAATTTTGACTCATGTAGTTTTGTTTCTAATTTAAATATTAAGCCCTTCCAGAACAGAAGACTTACATCTTGTGAGTCTTTTTTACAAAACAGCAGAGCTCAGGACAGGGAACTGGCATAAAACCTGTTCTCTGTTTGTCCTAACACAAGCACTGCATATTATTGAAAGGGTGTTTTGGGATCAGTAGTGATTAGGGTACACTGAAACAGAAGGGCGTGAGTGCATCACACGACCAGCAAGAAAATGCATTTGGAAGACAGCTTTGGCCACCCAAGGGTGTAGGAGGAGCAAGAAATCTGTGACAATTTCCTGTGAAAATATCTGAAACTAGTGAGGTAAACCACTGCTTACTGTTAGTCTTCATTAGTTTTTCTCAAAGCCTCATCCACAATAAGCTAAGCCCAGAAATTCATGTTTAATTCTATTATATGGATGCCCAAAAGAATGGAAAAAAAGGTTTCAGAAGTATTGAATTTGTGGGCTATGAAAAGAAGATGTAAAAATGAAAAAAAGAATAGAAGTAAGCAATAAAGCTAAAATGATTTTGGTAACACTGACTTTTTTCTGTCCTTCCATATAATTATATAGACATGGAAAAAACATTCACACAAATAATGAACAGGTAAATACATAGCAAGGGACTTTTTCTAAGTATGAGTATAAATCTAAGATCCCATCTCATAATTCAAATTCATATGTAGAGTATACTTGTTTACCAGGTAAAAGATGTTTGATTACATTAATTCAGCTGTTTCACACTGAATTTTCATCCTATAAGAGTATACAATGGACTAGCAGAAAAACACATAATTGGTTCTGCAGCTTGTGACTTTGGGGTTTCATGCCCTGTCTGCTGGGGGGACGTTTATGTACAAAAGCTAAATCAGATGAAGCAGTCTGATACCAGTCTGTCCGTAGTAATATTGGCAGGGATTCAAGATTTTGGTTACTCATGTTATAAAATTCTTGTTCTGCTTTTCATTTGATTGACTGATTTAACTTACTTTCATTTGATTGACTTATGCTTCTCCTTTCTGGTCCAGTAATTTAGACAATTAGTTTTATATTTCCAATAACCTTTATGTAAAGAAATAATACCTGAATTTCTCATAATGTCTTACATTTCTTAATATCAAGCTATGATTTAGTTTTTGGGGACAGCTTACAATGTTAGCAAACTGACTCCTTTCACTCTATTTCACTGTTAAAAATAAAAGAATACAGTCTTCCCTGCTGAATATCCTTTAAAATTTGCTTCAGTCTTTCACACAGGGAAACAGGGACAAAAATTTTAATGGAAAAGATTGAAACCTCTTACACACTGCAGACTCAGTAACCTCTGTGGAACAGCAGCAGTTAAGGATTTGTTATTTCATTTCACCACTATAATATTAGAGGGTCTAGTTTTGCATGTCTCATGCATGTGTTCTCCTTTTTATTCATGTAGACTCACTGACTTAAATATGAATAGAAGGGATCAGCAAAGAGCTACCAGGAGCAAGTCCACTTTTATAACGAAAAGTTAAAAAATCAAAAAAACCCCATCATTCTATTACAGGAAAAAAAATGGCTAGTTTTAAAAATACACAGTTTGTAAATAATATTGCTAGTGATTTTATATGAACTATAGCAAAATATTTAGGGATTTTTTTTTTTAATGGAATATTTAAAATAAGGAGTCAACAAATGAAGGAATATGGGGTAATTATTACTTGGTTAATAAGAACTTATAAATGAAACACCAGCTCTTTCATCAAATACTTTGCTTTCACTTGATTGTGTTTCTTATAATTTACTAAGTGTTTGCATATACACAAATGAAAATGCAACATATTTTTAGATAAAAATGCAAAGAATTGTCCTTACATATTCTGATAACACCCACACCAGTGTGTACCTTATCTTTCTGAAAAGTAATAGGATAATGTATGAAGTGAAAAATGGCCAGAGAGGTTCTAATTTACATCAGTTGATTCTCCAGGTAATATGAAGTGGGACCAAAATAAGAAGTACTGTGAATCAGTCTGAACTTTCAGTGTTATAGCAGAATATTGTTCTGACACTAGATGAAATATCTTGCACAAAATGGTCATATTAGCTGAGAAGGTAAGCTATATTTATCTTATGATGTGGAACAAAAACTACTTAATTACAGTAAATACACCAGGACTACAGTCTGAGAGACTAATTTGATAGTTTAATATAGTGGAAAATGCACCACATACAGTGAAAGTAGGTGTGATGGGAAAGAGAAGAGGAATAGAAAACTTTCTGCTCTGAAGTTGAAGGCAATGAGGCATAAAGATTTCCTATCACACCGTAGATTTTTTTGCTGTCAGGCAGCAGATTTTTCAATACACAGCATAATATTTTGTACATAATCTTTAATTTGTTAGAAGTGTCAGTGCTATGAAGTGGATGTGACCCTCACCTATCTTCACTAAGCAGTTTAGTTCCTGAGAATGCCTTAGAGGTGCCAGTACAGTTCTCTTACATCTTGGTGTAATGCCTTTTAAGCTTAACTTCAAGTGGTGTACTTTGTGGTACAGACCATTTATGGAAAAGATACAGTTGAGCCCATTTAAAGGGAAGGGAATATTGTATGATCTGCTGGCACTGTTGTGTTAAGGTGACTGATGTGCTTACAGTTAATACTGCAAGTAAATACTTTCTGTAAACTCACAGAAGGATGTATTAGCTTCCCTGTAGAGAAGATTGACATTAAAGTTTAATAATTTAAACTAAAATCCAGAACTATATGAAATAAATAGTAAGTTCCATTGATATTAGCTTAGTCAGGTCATTGAGCTTCTTAGGACAATCTCCTGGACCAAACTTTCACTTTGGGTACGATCTCTCACTAAATCCTTTCTTCCTATAAATGATCATAGTTGTACAAATTCTTCATACTGAAAGATATGACATAGATAAAATATGAACTAACAGGGTTTAAAATCTCATGTTCCTTATTGTCATTGAGGTATACCAGTAGTTTATTTCCATCTGGAACGAAACATCTAAAAGCATTGGGGACTTAACATCTCTAGCAAGTAAATCAAGGCTTTGTTTTTTAATGCTCCAAAATTTTGGCTGAAGTTATCTCAGGATAGGCCCATACAATCTTACTACCATGTACATTCCTGGGTCTCCTTTCCAAAATCATGATATGAAAAATTTCCTTCCTCATTCTCTAGATTAGAAGAATTTTATCAATTTTGCTCTCTCTCGCTCTCTTTCCCCCCATATAAACAGCTGGTGCAATAGAGGATATGGACTTGCTTTGATGATTAATTTATATTATACTCTACTTGAATAATAGATTAATAGAGTTTTCCTGGAAATAAACCAGGATATTTCACCACATTCCCCAACTAGTCTAATTTAATCTCTGGGCAGCTTGGATTGTATGGCCTTTGGCTCAGTTTCATTTCAGAAAGGCCCTGTAATATTCACAGAAAAATGTAAGTGCCAGGTCTGACTTATGATCTATACCTGCGATATAGACTTCTAAATCCTGTGGCAGTTCTAAAACAGATGGCTCACTCTTTTCACTCTTACTCCTTCCAACATTCATGCAGAACATTCATTTACTTGAATGATGACCCCTCTGTAGTTCTTAAGGCTTAATTCTCCCCGGCTGCAGATTTTTAAGTTTAATGAAGAAATGGATCATAGTCAAGATAGATCCAGTTAGGAAGTTGCTAACTTTTTTCATCTGATTCCATAAGGTGAAAATGCTGTGATTCAGTGAGGGCAATTTTAGAGGGAGAAAATAAATATTCTACGTGGAGAAAACAATATGAAATAAACAGTCAAATGGTTCTTGCAATGGTTCAGTTGTTTCTATATTTCCTATCTTTTTTCAACATCCTTCAAGTTTAATATTTATTCATGCTTTACCACTTGCTTATTTTTGCATTTATCCAAATAAAAATCCTTACTGAATCTCAGTGGTTTGGTCAACAACAAACATTTTTGAAAAATGCATGCATTTATCATCTAAAATTTTTGCAGTAAGAATAACAAGGGTTCTCAATACAGTTTCTACATTCCCTATTGAAAACTACTAGCTTTACAAATTATATATTCAGTTCTTGGGATTATTTATATTATTGGTACATATAATAAAATTGACATGCAGATTTGCTACTGATTGCTCTTAAGGACTGATTGCTGGTTTACAGAAATTATTTTCTTAAATACATATATTCAGGTACATTCTATTTTCAGGTATAGGTAAATACCTCCAACTAGCTAGTGACTACAGAAAAAGGAGACACATAAGTGAGAGGAAAAAAAGGATCCAACAGAGAAAAAAAGGATTATGGAAAAACATGACAAATTATCTGCATTCTGACTTTCAGACCTTTGAGAATAAAAGGTTTCATTTTCTGAAACGCAGAGCTTTTAAACTATTTACATGAACTGTGTTGACAAAAAGTGATGATCTAATTCACTTCTGTGTTTTCTAATGTTGTTGTATCATACACAAATGTGACTGTCTAATCATAAAGGAAAGCAATGATAGAGTACTCACAAGAGAACTCAGAAATACACTAAGACAGTGGAGCTAGTTAGGCTTGGAGAAAGAATATGGATTATTTCCACAGGGTATTAGTTCAAAATTTCAATTGTGCCATTTTATCCTTACGTGCAGCCTCACTTCTGTTCACTGGTTGCAAGCATTCAAAAGGAGAAATACTGAGAGATTATCTGAGCACCCAGGGATCATATTAGGAAGGCTAAAGACCTGGTAGAATTAAATCTGGTCAGGATTTCAAGGACAACAAGAAAACCTTCTCTAGGTACATTAATGATGAAAGGTAGATTAGAGATAATATGGGCCCTCTCTGGAAGAAAATGGGAAACCTGGTTACCTGGGATGTGGAGAAGGCAGAACTATCTGATGACTTTTTGGCCTTGGTCTTCACCCGTAAGTGCTTCAGCCACACTGACCCAGTTATAGGAGGCAAAGGCAGGGACTGCCACCTGCTGTGGGAGAAGATCAGATATGACTAAGGATCCTGAAGGTGCACAAGTCCATGGGGCTGATGAAATGCATCTGTGGGTCATGAGGAAACTGGTGAAGGAAGTGGCTAAGCCACTATCCACTATATTTGAGAAGTCATGGCAGTCCAGTGAAGTTCCAACTGACTGGAAAAAGGGAAATATAACACTCATTTTTAAAATGGGAAAACCAGAAAGACCTGGGTAAATAAAGGCCAGTCAGTCTCACCTTGTGCCTGGCAAGATCATGAAGAAGATACTCCTGAAAATTATGCTAAGATACATGGAAAACAAGGAACTGATTTGGTGACAGCCAACATGGCTTCACTAAGAGCAAAGTGCCCGAATTATTTGGTGACCTTCTGTGACAGGGTTACAGCAGCGGTGGATGATGGAAGAATAATTGGTGTCACCTGTCTGGCCTTGTGCAAGGCATTTGACACTGTCCCACATGACATCTTTCTCTATAAACTGCAGAGATGTTGGTTTGATAGATGAACCACTTGATAGATAAGGAATTGACTGGATGATCTCACTCACAGAGTTGTGGTTCAATGTGGCTCAATGTGGCTCAATGGCTCAATATCCAACTGTAGACTAGTGACAAGTGACATTCCTTAGGGCTTGGTATTGGGATCAGCACTGTTAAACATCTTTGTCAATGGCATGGACAGTGGGCTTGAGCCCACCCTCAGGAAGTTAGCCCACAACACCAAGCTGCATGGTACAGTCAACATGCTGGAGAGAAGGGATGTCATCCAGAGGGACCTTGGCAGGCTTGAGACGTGGGACTGTGCAAACCTCCTCAAGTTCAACAAGGCCAAGTGCAAAGTCCTGCACCTGGGTCAGGGCAATCCCAAGCACAAGTGCAAGTTGATCAGAGAATGGATTGAAACCAGCCCTGGGTAGAAGGACTTGGGGATGTTGGTGAATACATGCTGACATAACCCAGCAATGTGCAGGCTACCTACATGCAGCCCAGAAGGCCAACTGTGTTGTGGGATGCATCAAAAGCAGTGTGGACAGCAGGGTGAGAGAGGGGATTCTGCCCATCTACTCTGCTCTCATGAGACCCCACTCAGAGTGCTGTGTCCAGCTCTGGGATCCCTAACATAAGAAGGATGTGGACCCACTGGAGTGAGTCCAGAGGACGGTCACAAAGATGATCAGATGGTGGGACCACCTCTCCTATGAAGACAGGCTGAGAGTTAGGGTTGCTCACCCTGGAGAAGAGAAGGTTCCAGGGAGACAATATAGCTGCCTTTCAGTATTTAAAAGAGGCCTACAAGAGAGCTGGAGAGGCACTTTTTACAGGGCCATGATAGAACAAGGAGGAATGACTTTAAAATGAAGGAGGGTAGGTCTCAATTAGATATTAGGAACAAATTTTGTACATTGAGACTGGTGTACATTGAAACAGGTTGTATAGAGAAGCTGTGGATACCCAGTCCCTGGAAGTGTTCAAGGCCATGTTGGGTGGAGTTCTGAGCAACCTGACCTAGTGTGTGATATGCTGCTCATGGCAGGGGTGTTGGAACTAGATGATCTTTGATGTCCCTTCCAACCCAAACCATTCTACAATTCTATGAAGTCTTACAAGATCTTACAAAAAGCAGATTTCCAGAAAGTAGATATGAATTACATTGTCTTCACTAGGACTTGGCATCAGAGCATCATATACTCACAAAGAAACCTTTGCAACACTGGGATTTCAAATATTAACAGCAAATATTCTTGTGCAATTTTTCAGTCAAGAAAGAGAAAAAAAAATTGAACTAACAGTAAATATCTTTATATTTACCTCTGGCCATTCCTCCCAATAGAACTTACGACACAAAAGGAGGTTTTTTGCACACATTCAATTAGTATTGTTAGGAAAATGGGGTCTACTTGCAGATATCATGTTAGTCTAAAAATGAGTTACATTTGTCAAATGAATTATTCATTGTAAACTACTCTTTTACTCCTTCAGTTAGCAAAACCAATACCCAATGCAAGACAACATGCTTTTCCAAATGCATGAATAGCTCACAGGCACAGCTCCTGGAGTCTATGCCCCTTCTAATCAGGAGCCATTAAAGGTAGGTCAAAAATGGTGAATGCGATTGGCAAAACTATAGGTTTAATAATAAGTATGATATTATTATGGGTGATTTTTATCTTAATTGGTTTTGAAAATTAATTGTGTGGTAACAAAAGCTGGAAAAAAGCATTTAATTTAAATCAGACAATTAAAAGTCCCAGGGGACTTGTGGCTGATAATATTAACCAAGGTTTAAAAGATTAAATTTTAGCTTCAGAACCTGAATCATTGTATAATATGCAAGTGAATCATTATCTTCTGCTAGAAGCAAGCCTAATAAACCCTGTCCATAGATGTTCATCCTTGTTATTCAATTCCCTATTTTAAATTTGTAAGTTTAGTGTATTATTCCATTTTATCGCTATTGTAATTTAGGGGAAAAAAAAAAGAGAACCCACAAACATGATTTCAGCATTCAAAATTTAGTCTGTGACACAAAACAGTGGTATTTTCACATCCAATCATAAAAATCATTATAAAACTTTGTAATGCTTCCTAAGTTTGACATTTCAGGGGAAGATTTTTCAAAATATCAATGAAAGAATGTTTTCCTGTGTTTTGAAAGTTATGGCATTTATAATGGGCTTGTATTACTCATTTTGGAAATGAAACTTGTTATCTTTACACATCTTCAGTGATATATATTACATAAATATTATAGTTGCTACCGTTTTTTAGAGAACTCGAGAATTAAAATGAACTGGTGCAAGTATTCCTCTCTTTAAGACTTTCCAGGATGTGACCATGTGGAGAACCAAGAGGACTGAGCTCATATAAAGTATAGCAATGGCAAGTTTTTTTCTCAAAAGTTCTGCAAGAAGAAGCAATGTCCAACTTTTGTATGTCTGAAATTAACTTATCTGCATGAGAAGACAGGGTATTTCCTAGCCTCTTCTGAGCCTGAAGAAGCTTGAATCCATGACTTGCAGATCAAGAAGATTGCTCTTGTTACTCTGATATGGAGATTCTTGGGGCGATGGTATAGCCAAGAAGGTAAGAATCAATGGAGTTCAAAGGTAGCAAAAGCAGAAATGAAAACATAGTTGGAAAGCTCTGGTCTGGGTACCTCTCCACACCCCACACCTTCCAACCACCCCAGTTGTTTATTATGTACTTCATATTATACTGTGACAACATATGCCTTGAAAATGCAAGCATATTAGGGCTATATTAACACCAGGGTTATAAACACAAATCAGAAAAGGCTCACTATTGGTTACTGAAGGAATGCAACCCGGTGTCCAGGCTAGAACTGGCTTTAATGCATAAGAAAGACTAAAAAGAAAATTTAGTCAGCATATAAAAATCTTCCTTTATGTTATGGAAACACAAAGGAGTTAACAAAAAGTATAAAAGACAGGTACAGTCCCTTCAAGGATGGTAACAAAGAGAAAACAGACAGAGACAAATTACTCTGCCTTTTCTCCCCTGTTTAAGGATGTCACCCCTAAACAATGCCATTATTTATCTGTTGGGTCCACACATATATTACATAACTCTGCTTTTTGCCATTCACCACATTTTGTTACTGCAAACTCAGCTTCCACATGTAAAAGATTAACTTTTACTATAAAATTTGGTTATGCAAGCTGGAATTAAAGAGTAAATGTGTCTGTGTGTTTCAAGCTGCAGACTTCCCATGTCAAAATGTGATCATTGATGTGGCAATGAGTCAGAGGAAATGACACTGCAGTAGATAACTACTGCATAAGGATGGAAATTCCTGAGAAAAGAAACATGCATTTTTCCTATTTACCTCTTCAGCCTTCTCTAAGTGGCATTCTTTAGTACCACAAAGTCAACATGAGAGGTAACTAACTCAGAGAAGTGAGTCCAATACCAGCAAGCTCATGTTTGCATTAATGGAGAACCATCTAAATATTAGAAATCTAAAAATGAAAAATCCTGGAACCACTGAGCTTGGCTATGTGGAAGTCTGTACTGCTCAGTGGACCTCCCAGTGGACTAACCTACAAAACAATACAGGAGAAAGAAACAAAACAAACAAGCCAATGAAAGACCCAACCCAAAACCTCACCGGATACAAAGCCATCATTCATTTTCCTTCAGTGACTGATCTTTCTTCAAGAACTCATTTCTATGCCTCAAAATTATGTGATTGTTTATTTTATTGCTTGGCATCTTCAGAAATTAATAAATGGCTTTGATTTTGTCTTCATTTGTAGAGTTGGTTCTAAGTTACTTAAAATTCATAAAAAATCAGGGTGCATATTTCTAATTTCCATATAATTTTGGACCAAATTTTTAAATCTACTAAGAAATGCCTCAACAAAACAGTTTTTCTTCTAATGACACACTTCACATAGTTTATTCATATGGAAAGTCTGGAAGTAGATTTTAGCCTTTGTTTTGAAAAAAAAAAAGGAAAGGAAATGAAATCCAAATCAAACAGAAAGCAAGAAAGAAGTAAAAAAAAAAACATGTAAAAAATAAAGATTGCATATTTCGGCATAGTTCCTAAATTTTGCGTTTAAATTTAGTCTGAGAAATATCAGAATGGCTGAGCTTTTATGAATTCACTATGAGTATTTGTTTTCAAGACATCCCAGCATTTCAATGAAATTTATGACAAGTGCTTTATGTCTAAGGAAATTCAAAACCCTTCAGAGATTCCCTGAGCAGCCCAAAGATCTCATCAAAAGGAATTGGTGTAGTATGTGGAAAAATAGTAGTATGTCTGAAAAAATATGCTTTAAAGTTTCTGTTGGTAGTGATGCTTTTTTGTTTGCTTGAGGGTTTTGTTTCTTTATTGTTCTGAGGTTTTGTTGTGTTGGTTTTTTCTTTGCCCCTAGAGATTGCAGCTTCCCTTTTCTTCTGTCTTTCATTATCAAATAAAGTTCGGGCTTGTCTGCTTTTGGGTCAGCCAATTTCTGAGATGATTCCAGTTCATTCTGCTAAAACAGTCTTTTAAAAGGTGATTTATGCTCATCTGCATTCTTCTTGAGAAGAATGTGGTGCATTCAGAATGAGTATAGTTAAAGGAAAAAAAATCTCTCTCATAGCTCTGCTTTTGTATGTACACAGATGGAAATGGAAAAATATGTCAATAAAGAAGAAAATATGTCTCCTGTAAATACTTCTGGTTAATTGACTATCTTTCTGTCTAATGTCTTCCATTACATTTTTTTTTAATCTGTTTATGTTATTGTGCCCAAGTGGCAGATTGCATCACTGTTTCATTTTCCACTTTCAACTCTGGCTTCCGAGCAAGGTGTTCAAAGCTCAGTTCGAGCAGCACCATGGACAGAGCCCCGTAGTCACCCTCGTGGTCTCCATCTCATATTCGAAGTGGATGGGTCCCTCACACTGCAGTCTTTCCCTGGCTAGAAGATGCAAATCCATTGCTCTACCCTGACAGCAGTGCTCAAGTAATCTGTAGACAGCAATGTTTCAATTGACACTTCTCTGTCAAATCTGCCAACAGGTTTAAAACCAGATACACACAGGCAGTGGAGTATACAAGCAGTACAAGGCAATAGTATGATGTCTGGAGTTTTGTTTCCTTAGGGAACATTCTAACTTCATTTTTAAAAACACAAAATGTTGCTGCTGTAATAAAATTAAAAATAAAGAAAATGGAAAACAGAAGTTTTTCAGGTTTTTTTGGTCATAGAGTAAATTGAGTAGCAGGATGGTCAAGCAGTTCTATCCTACTTCTTGATGATTTCTGCTCTTAAAAAGGCAGTTGAAGAAGTCAAATCTGGGCCACTCACTGCCCAGGTAAACTGAGTCTGCACTCAGTTTTAGGAAAAAAAAATAGCAATTGTTCTAGTTTTGGCTGAGGTAGAGTCAATTTTCTTTATAGTAGGTAGCATGGGGCTATGTTTTGGGATTGTGGTGGAAAGAGCTTTGATAGTTCAGGGAGTATTTTTGTCATTGCTGAGCAGTGCTTACACAGAGTCTTTTCCACTCCTCACACTACTCCACCAGTGAGTGTCTGGGTCCACAAGAAATGAGAGGAGGCATAGCCAGGACAGCTGCCCCTATCTGAACAAAGGGATATTTCATGCAATTTGAGATCATGCTTAGCAGTATAATTAGGGGCAAGGTTGGGGGTGACTCCACTGCTCAGGGACTATCTGAATATAAATCAGTTGCTGAGAAACTGTACATTTGCATCACTTGTCTTTCTCAGGTTGTATTTCTGTATTGCTTTAATTTTTCTTTTCATTGCAATTTGGTATTGTTGTTGATGATGATTATTTTATTGTATTTAAATTCTTAAATTCATGACTTTTACCACATGAATTCTCTTCCCCCAGTCCTGCTGGGACAGGGAGTAATCAAGCTGCTATGTGGTGATGGTGCTGACTGCGGTAAAACCATGAGAGTCCTAAAACGTGTTCAAAGATTAGTGGATCAGTCCAGGACAGGACTTCTCAGTCATGTCTGAGTGAGGTAGAACTTGAACACGGACCATTTATTCTTGGATCTATAAACATCTATTTTGAATTATGCTATGATCATACCCTTAATTTTTAAAAAAAATCTCTTTTCAAAAGACATAATGAAAAAGCCCAAAACAACACAAATTTGAAAAAAATATGGAAAAAGCATAATAAAACCCCACAAATATTTTGCATTCAAAGAAAAATATATTTTTCATACCATTTGATTGCTACATCTTTCATGATCATGGGTGTGTTTATGTTCAGAGATGTACACAGCTCTGCTAGCACAAAAGTTGTAAACATTGCTCATGTATTCCTGAGGACACAGGACTGCCAGAGCTTTCACCTGTGTCTTTTTCTAAAAAGTGCATATCTGTGGTGGTTTAGCAAAACTTGGTTTGTAGGGGAAAGGGAAACAGCTGCTGAGTTTCTGTGACTGGCACAGAGCTAATAGTTGATAGACAGGTTACTCTACCAATGAAATAAGCTGGTAACTCCTCCATGATCTACATATTTAAAGAAAGGATGAAGCATGGGAATTTCCTTTTGTTCCTGCTTCCTGCTGAGGGATGGCTGGGGGGAGGCCTCTGGGCCCCATCCCAGAGTCAGCCCGGCCCCCGTCCCGGCGCAGTGGCGTGAGCCAGGCCGCCAGGAAAGCCACCCCAGGAGCCACGAGTAACCATGTGGCTGGAAAACCTCCACTGAGCCAGGACTGTGCGGCCAAGATTTCATCTGAAGCTGCTACAGCCCCGCGAGGAGCCAACAGGGCCTCCCCGCAGCCAGCACAACTCGTTCCAAACCAAGGAAAACACCATGCAGCTGGCAACATAAGGAGGGTGAGGCTTTCTCCAGTGTAAACCCCGAACAAGATCAGCTTTTCAGACAAAAACTTGCAGATACTAGTTTTCTTCCAGGTCAGAGAGAAAGGAAAAGTGAGATTATGTGAAACGATGCTAGCATGGCACCAGAGATCATAGATGTTGTGAAAGGCTTTCAGAGTTTGAAGAAGACAGCCTTTGCTTTCAGGCTGGAGTAGCTCATCTTTAAAAGACTAAACCTCATGGCTGTTGTGGCCCATGATTGGCAGTGTGGGAAGACTGCAAAGTTCATGGGAGGGATATTTTTTCACTGCAGATTTTCTGGGCAGACTGTTGTTTTGTGAAAGTTTGAAGCAGGCTAAAGAAGTTCGTAGAGACCTATCTCCTATGGGAAGAATCCCATGGCACAGCAGAAGAAACTCTTTTCCTTAAACATAAAGAAAGACTCTTAAAAAATGAAACACTGACCAAACTCCATGTGTTGTTTCCTTGCGTGGGTTGGTAGAAAAAGGGAGTTACTGGGAGAGAAAGGCGTTTGAAAGTTACTTTATTTCTTATTATTTCTTTTTATTTTTAATTCTGTTAGTAATAAATCTTCTTTATAATGTAACTGTCTAAGTGTGGACCTGTTTTGCCTTGAAATTTTCCATTTTCCTCAATAATCCTTCTTTCACTTTGTGAAAATGAAGTTTTAATTTCCCCTTCTCTGCTCAACTATAACAGAAATAAATAAGATTTCATGTGCTTGGTGCCTAACCAGCATCAAACCACAACAATATCAAAGACTCAAGCAAGTTTTACCTGAAGAGATCTAGATAGTCAATCATTTGGAGGAAATTGAGAATGAATGAAAGAGAAATAATGAAACAACTGTCTTCCACTTCTCACTGACTGCTGTTTCTTGTCTGTCAGGACTGTTCTCATTCCAGCAATTCCATGATGCAATAAAGCTCAGATCATGGCTTATGTGTTCCTAGCAACAATCTCACACTTTTTGTCTCTCAGACCTGGCCTTTTACACCTCTTTTAATCTGTTATATATATACTGCTTGGTCTCCCTGACTGTTTTCTTTCTGCGCTATCCTTTGATTTTCCAGGAAACTTCTGTTTCCAGCTAACACCAGTCTGAACTTCCATCCCAGTTCCTTCCTTGCCCAATAATTGACCAGCCAGGGGAAAAAAAACCAACTTTCTTCCTTGCAAGTAACTCACATCTATGTGAAGAACAATAGCTCAGATAATTAATAATACCAAAACCTGTCCACCATATATCCTCTCATCTTTTTTCTTTTCACAAACAATTTTCCACACATTGCCATGAGTGCATAAATCTTGTTGTACAGACATGTAAAACTTTGGAGTGTCATTCTTCTATTTTTTTTCCTTTTCATTTCTACCAAATTAATTTGAGAAGACATAAAAAAATAACAGAATGTAATTCAAAATGCCTCATATTTCACAGGTAAGTTTCAAGCAATATGTAAATTAAATGTTATTATTTTTCAAGTGCTGTCAAAAGTTGTTAGCTTAATTTGATCAACAGTAGTGAAACCATTGGCAGCTTCTTTAAGGACGTCCCTGAAAGGTGATGAAAACTGCACTCAGTGTTTCATCATGTTAAAGACAAATGAAGTGCAGATTCTCTCTCATTTCATCATCTTTTCCTCATTAGTAAAATTACATGCCTGGTTACACTTTCACCATGCCACTGATGAATAACATTGGACTCCTTTAAAGAGTCCACTGGTAGCAGAGGAAAACCCACTTCTTATTAAAAAAAAATTTGTCTAATAATTTATAATACAATTTTATATTTTAATTTGAAGAAATTTAATATTTTAGAACTAAAAGTTAAATATTACACTTCTTAAAATATAAAAACATTTTCTTCACCTTTGAAATTCATTAATCCATTATAAATAAATGATAGTATTGAGCACCAATACTGACAAATTTTATTCAATAAATAAAATTTCCATTAGTATTGTCAAGTAGTGCTTTTGCTAAAAGATGCTGGTGACTACATCTCTCATAGCAGAAGTTCATACTGTGGTTGCCAGGACACTGTCTAAGAGAACTTGCATGCTACCGTTGACCAGTTACACACTTGATCTGTGTTTTAATTATCAGTGAAGATGGCTGTTCCCTATAAATGCAGACCATGAGAAATGGTAATGATATTTTTCCATGTGTATCTGCAGGTACATATTTGATTTTGGCAAAAACAGAAAGAAATAACTGCAGGAAATTTCCATGAATAACCCCAGTGTTTTTATGCATGCCTGAAAGCCTCAATGATAGAGGACAATATCAGAGAAGACATAAACTTACCAAGCTTCGCCAGAGTCAGGCCAGGTGCATAAGCTGTGCAAACTGCACTAAACCATCACATTTTATAAGCCTTTCTTAGCCCCAAGTCAAATTACATTTGCTGGGTTAACAGAACCAACTCTTGAGATTCTCTGAGCTGGAGGAAAAGTCAGGAGAGAAACAAAGTTGGGAAACTTACATCAAAGCTAGGGAGTTAGGTCTACCTACTTTTTCCTTCTGTAAAGCAAGTTGCATACCCATCTGGTGGTTTTTTCAAATAACTGCTCCTGTGGCACTGAAGTTTTCAGTGCCTCTTGAAGTGAAGTTGGAGATGACAGCCCTCCTGCTCCCACTCAGCTGTCAGAAGGGTTGGCCATACCTATATCTGCTGGGGAAGAGGAGACCAGATGGAAAATAGACCTGACGGAAAGTACCTCGGACATCAGGAAAGTAATACAAACTACTTTTATTGTATTTACCAATATTTTAATGGAGTAAATTCAAACCAAAACACACCTCCAATAGCTCACTGACAAATTATCTTTCTACAATAATAAAACCTACCTTTCTCAAATACTTCTTAGTATCAAAAGACAGAATAAAGTATGTTCCTTTTGTGAATGACCTTGAGAATCGTGGAACAGTTTTCAAAATAAATCACTCTTCTGTGTTATGCTTAAATAAACAAAAAAATAACCTATATGTTTTGGTTTCCTGAAATCGGCTTAGGGTGAGGAGCTCTCTTGGAACTAACACTATAAACATTCAAATAAAATGTTTTGTAGGCTCATTCCTGAAAGCTAGATCTCAAGTTGTATGTAATATGTGTTTTGTGGTCAGTTTCTCTAATCAGAAATATTAAAAATAAAAAATTTATTATGCATACCTTAATGTTTAGCTAATGCTAAATAAGGCTTTGGAATTCTTCCAGAAGTGAATACGGAAAATTGTCTCTTTTACATATTCTCCCATTTCACATGTTTTCACATATGGTTTCCTGTTGACTGTGCTATTAGACCAAACAGTAATAGCATAGCTAAAAAGTTCTAAAAGTTGTAGCAGTGCAAGTGGCTGCAGCCACCCTGACCCCTCAAGATCCAACAGACACCAAGCTATGGTGGTCAGGCACCAAAGCTTCATGCCTCACTCTGTGGTTAGGGTGAGAGACCATAATCCCCCGGTTCTGCAGTTTACATATTTTTACGTGATAGGTTCATGTTTTCCCCTCCCTGTTTTATGTATGTTTGTTAATATTCATTTCCCCTAAAGTTAATATGTATTAATTCTAGAAAGTTCTGTTGTACTCGACACCCCATTGGCTCCTTCCCTAAGTCCCTCTTTGGTGTTATTTCCCTTGGTTCCCTTGCCCTCAACCCTGCCTCCTGTCAAGTATCCCATTGGCTGTATCCCTTATCCCCGCCTTTCCCATCCGCACTATACAATCCCTGGACACCCCCCCAGACTTTGGCTCTCTGTTTCCTCCCCCCATCATTTCACCTCAATAAACCTTCTGTGTGGAACCTCTACGGAGGGTCCCCTCTCTCCCTTCTTCGCCTCTGCGTGCGCGCCTTCCCATCAGCTCAGGGACGGCTCCCTCGGGTGAGGAGCGCAGCCCCGTCTGCCGGCGCTTCTGTGTGTGGCTGTGCCTGCCCAGTGCAGTGGGGTTGTGGCTACACCTCCGGCCTCTCTTTGAGATAGCACGCAAAAACCTGACAAAAAGTATTTACTGGAAAGGTAGCCTCAATACTTATTTAGAGATGACTTTTCTTACAAAATGGCTTTACTACCTTTTTGATTACACATTTGCAGTTTCCATAAATGCCAGCAAATTTGGTCATACAAGCACAGATACTTACACAATTTTTGATGCAATCCAATTTCTGAAGCAATCCAATTTCTGAAGCCAAAATACTTCTCTAATATAAAAATTATTGAGTCTTTTTCCGAGCACAACTTAACCAACTAAGTCCTAAAGTCTTAATTTCTAGATTTAACTGTTGCAAAATATCCTCGGAATGGCTTTGGCAATTTAATAAAAAAACTGCTTTGCACTGGCATCCTTCTAGAAAGGCACATAAAAATAAATCCCTACGAATGCATTCCTTGCTTTAATGTTTAGTTCATGCAAATTTAACTGTCCTTGATGACGTTTTAATTTCTGCTTCTGCCTCTGGACTAACACAAATGCTAAATGCAGTTTTACTGACAGCATCTCTGGCACTGTGTGCAATCTGAGAATTAGCAGTCCTCAGCATTTTTGTGAAGAATGTAAACATGCACTGTTGCAGACCTTAACACTTTTATTAACCCTGCTTTTTTGAGAATTTTGACTTTAACACGTAAAACAAGATTAGGAAAGAATGAGAACATTAGCTTTTGTTTCTTGTTCATTGATTTTCAATCAGTAATGGATCAGGTCAGTGGAAAAACCAAGCACACCACAATAAGAAGGAAGTTCTTAGAAATTTTCCTCTCAAACACTGTAGGTATTTTTCCCTTCGAGATCTGTATGTCCTAGTCTTCTTAGATTTCGCAGATATGTTGAGGTTTTTAGGTCACAAATGAGTTGGCCTCATCTGCTCTCTTACTCCAAAACAAGTGCTATTATTCGTGTCCTTACCGTTGAGCATGTCATAGGTAGTTGGTTGATTAAAGTGCTCTTCACCTTGTGAGTCCAAAAATGAAGATGCTTGCTGAAACTGCCATTTCTGAGCAAATCTGTGTCTCTGCTTGGGGATCAGATTGTTTCTCCTGTGGTAAAATTTTTGTAAAGAATAATTACATATTCCAAAACATGGAATTAATGAATCATTAATTAAATTATTAAGCATACCTCATGATCTCCAATGAGTGAATGAGCAACGTATTTTTTGGAATGTACATTATTCTGTATGCTGGTGAAATAAACAATGCACATGAACCTCCGTAGTTGGTATAATAGTCAAATAAATCACAGATCATCACAGATCCACATCCATATGGAAGAATATTAAGAGTACCATGTGAATTTGAAACTACCCCTGGGAGAACTAGGATCCATAATCTAATTAATGGGTTACACCCATCTGTCAGAGATTCATCCCATAGGTGTGCTAATAGGTTAGACTCTAAAAAAAAGCAGAACTATCTGCAGAAACTTGTGACATACAAGTGCAGAGGCAGAGCTGACAGCTAGAAGATTCTCCTGAAGGTTTCTGAGGCTTTCTGAAGGTTGTGTTAAAAACACACTATTGAATACAGGTCATATTCAAGTACATATCATGGGTTATTTTCTCTTTGGTGATTAGAGTGCCTTAAATTAAGCTACTGAATTACGACATGTTAATGTAGTTCAACTCTTTCATCAGTTTAATGAGCTATTCCCAAAGAGCATCTGTGGCTGGGAATTCTTTCTAAAACATGAGAAAAAGACCAGAGGACCCCTTGCTGAGCAACACACCTTTTAAAGCTACTCTTTGCTGCTCGGATTGGTTCTATTTCAAGCTGCCTAAAGTTCCTCCAAACAAGGTCACTTGGACGCTGGTTGTGATCTAGAGCTGTGTGTCTGAGTGAGGGCTGCCTGAATAGCCTCCAGCACTGCTTTGCTGGAATGCAGCTGTACTGCACTGCATCCTACTGCACTGGCACATTAGCAAGCTGTGTAGTATAATTTGTTTTTCATTACACATTGACATATGTAGTATATTCCATTAAAATAACACAGCTTCGTGTGTCTTTTCCTTGATTAAATTCATCAAACAATGAAAAGCCATCAGCTTTCGTAGTGCTTGAGGATTTACTGAATTGTTGGAAAGTAATTTTTGTTTATTTCAGTGAATTGAAGCAAATACTTAGCTGTAAGTACTCTTTTTACTGCTGTGTGAAATAAGGATGAATTTTTCATCTTTTTTTAGATGTTAGAAAAGTACATTCTTAAAGCTTAGCTTTGTGTTTCAAAGCAGGTCAAATCTAACAAATATTGAACAGCCCTCTTCTGAATAGCAGTTTTTATTATGCTTTCAGAAATTTACTTCTTCCTTACTTGTTGAGTATATAGAAAAATAATTCTCGTCAAAGGCAAGATGAGATATCCTTGGCAACTGAAGATTAAGTATCAGCTGCTTACAAGGGAAAACAGAAAGCATTAATGGAAATTCTTTGGCAAATATTTTTACTTCATCAATGTCAGAGAGTTGCAGTTAAGCAAAAATAAAAGTTGGTTATACTTTTTGTGTTTTGACATTTTTGATCTCAAGCTCCTTTCTGATTTTGCCTTTTGGTGTTTTATGTTCATTTAAAGTATTGGTCTATTAAAATGCATGTATTAAAAAACATGTATTTTGGGAACCTGAATTTCCCAGCATCAGAAGAAAGATGGAGGGCCAGTGTATAGATTTATGATTTAGTAGCAAACCACACTGCACTGTGACGTGCCACCTTTACACATCAAAAAGTTTTCCCTCTGTCCGCTAATCTTCTTAGTTTACATATAGTAAATAAAGAGGGACAGGTATGGAGATAAAGAATTTTTTTTAGTATAAAATGAGTATTTGCAGTAGGATAGGTGGTTCTTGGGGACAATTACCTTAAATTGAAGTAACTAGCTTCTAGACAGGTTAAGAGAGGTGTAGGAATCATTATAGGAGAGGTAAAGAAACCACACAAGAAAGGGACTAGTTGCAGATTAGAAAGAAAGCATATAAAACACAAGAGCTATTTCAACTAAAATAACGTGATATAAGGTAATAAGTTCTATTCAGCTGTGAAGAGTGCACAACTGCTTTTAATTAACATCACTTTAGGTGGTGTACTATTTTTTGCTGCAGGGTATGCATCACTGCTACTGTGATCAGGACAAACCTCTGCAACCTGTTTTGCCCTTGTCCTTTTTCTTGCAGAAACGTTATTGGTACTCATATTGTTAGGCATTGGTGAAACTGTGACAGTGGCAAGGTTGCTGCCATTGCATGCCCCCATCTGGCACTGCTCCTTCATGTGTGGGCAGATGACATCCTCATTGAACCTTTAAAACACTCCTTGTTACACGCTTTTTCTGGTGTTCCGACAAGAGAAGGGGAAGTTCATAATAACACAAATAAAGTATGTATGTACCATATAATTTTGTGCAAATTCTCCGTCCTCAGTGAATGTGAAACTTCCTGAATATAGGCTGGGTGTACTGGATAAAAATCTTTATTTCCTTTTTATACCATGCTATGTTGGACTATGCTAATAAAATTAGATGGCTAAACAAAAGCAGAATATTCTTTAATTTTAGGATGATACATTCTTCAGGCAACCAAATGTGGAATTCAATTCTCTAAGCACACATTTTCCAGAGCAATTTTAGATCACCTGCATCATCCAAAGCATCCAGACTGGACATAGTTCTGGGACACAAGGGCACGAGGAGGGGATATATTAAGAATACATGCTAGAAATCTACAGTGAGGGATTGTATCCTGCCAATAAGAATCTGTTTTTCTAGTGCTTTTCTGAAGACCAGAGAATTCTCAGAGAAAATGGGCATGGAAAATATGCAGAAACAAGGGTTTCTTCCTTTGCCCAGTGTGTCTTCAACCTTTGATATGTATGGCCACAATGAAATGGGAAAGGCAGCTGCTATAGACAAATTTTTCAGAATGGCTGGATAATTTTATAACTAATAATAACATTCATAGTTATCCATGTAAAGAGGAGGGCAATTGAATGTTATGCTTCAGGGAATAAGACAATCATTATAGAGGAAAACAGGAATTTGTTCATTTCACGGGCTTTCTCCATGAGTGGTATTTCTTACTTTGTTAAATGTATCATATTGTTTTGTCTTTTTTTCTTAAGCAGCCATATGGTTCAGTAATCTGTTTTCATACAGTAACTGCCACGAGTTTGTGTTTCTTAATTTGAAAAATGTATTTGTAGGTTTGAGATTATTTGTGATTTTTTTTTTTTCATTTTGAGAAATTTATGGATCAAAATAACCAAGGCTTATATAAAAATAGTACCATGTTAACATTAGTGCAGGGTGCACTGTGTATTTTTCTTGAGAAACTATACCAAAAGAGCCCTTATCGTTGTTAACTTAAAAGAACAGACTTTTTAACTGTCAAACCACTTATAATTTTATGGTGAAAAAAAAGATTATAAATGATAAATGTTTAGTCAAATATGGGTCTATTCAGACCTAAAATTTTACTTCTACTACCAGAAGAATAGCTTTGAAGTAGAACAATACTTTCTGTCCACACATAGTAATGACCTGTAGGGGATAAATGTGCCAAAAGGGAAATCCATGCTATTTGATTTACAGCTTCATTTTTTAATGATGACACAAAGAAGTAGCAACAGAATTCACTTGTAATCCTTCTATTTTTCACACTCAGCTTTCAAAAGGAAAATATGGTTAGATAAGTTAAGGTTGCTTGTATCAAATGAAGAGTAGCTGTAAAACTTGTGATTTTACAAATGAACCTTACTTAATGCACTACTTTCATATTCTGCAGTAAGCGAGTGAAAGAAGTATTTACTTCAAACCTGAATTTCAGAGCTTGTTTAGGTCAATCTGCTTACCTCTTCCTGTGACAAGTGCATTAAAATGAAAAACTGCTGATGAACAAATCTTTCAGAGACTTCAGCCAAGTTTTGTGTTTACTGTCACCACCAGGAATGAGTAGTTGGAACCAAAGACTAAAGACTGGGAACTCTGTCTGAGTGCTGCTGGAGCTAGAGTCTCGCTGTCTTCTTTATTTTTCCGGTTCTGATTAAGATTGTGGGACTCCCTTTTCTTTTCAAGCCAGGTGTGTTCTTAAAGGTAACAGGAGCAGATTTTTGGCCAAGGTCATTTTTGGCCAAAATGTGGCACTTTTTGAATTCCAGGAAACTAAACCCAAGTAACAACAGTTTACATACACTTTCATATCAGCTTGAAAGGTAATACCTATTCTACACTAGCTCCATGTGAACCAAGTCTAAACCATGTAGAGTAGGGGACTGTGGATTTCCTGCTCAAAGCAGGAAACAGTACAGATACCCTGGCTTAGAAGGCAGGATGAGCTACAGTGCATGATGCAGACAATAACCACTAGCTTCTGTTCAGTACCTTTGATCCATGGCAATATCCCCACTGAATAACAGCTGCCATCTTTGTTCTGGGGATGTGCTGCAGCTGTTATTCCTAGTATTTCACTTAGAGATATCTGAGGTATTTCTGGATGTGCTACAATCATGTCTCCACTGACTCTACAGAGGTAATAGTAAGCGTGGATGCACTGCATCAAACAAAGACCCAAGCAGTAGGTTTTCTGCAGAAGCTGGTGGTAGCTGTCTGTCTGGAAAGAATAGAAAATACAGTATGAGAAGTATAAAAAATTCAGGAGCCATGTAGTAGTTAAACCCCAACTAGACTTCAGATTATTTCTAAAGGCATATCATAAATCTCAACTCTTTGTTTATGTATGTTGTCTCAATGGAGTTCCTCTATATTTATGCAGAGAAAGGTAGAAAACATTTGTTTTAAAGGAAAATAAAGGCCTATGACAATAGAAAATGTTTTTTACTTTTTAAACTTTCAGATAGGCCTCATATATCTGCAAAAGGGAGAAATGTGATTCTTATCTATACTGAGTGTGTGCTCTTGTGTGTGTCCATATAGAATACACAATTTCATTTATGTACATATATGTTAACAGTCAACATATTATTTTCTGTACATGATACACATGCACCAAATGTAGATGACCAGTTCTGATCAGTTTGTGCTTTTAGGATATTACTGGGAAAATAACTCCATAAGCAGTATTTTCAAAAGGAGTTTAGGTGCTCAGCACTACTTTTAGGTAGAAAATTTAGTTAAATGATCTTGTTTAATTTGTTAATAACTGAATTCAGTTTTAGTTTATAAAAATTGCAGATTATGGTGGCATTTTTACTCATAGAATCACAGAATCACAGAATCAATTAGGTTGAAAAAGGCCTCTAAGATTATGAGACCTCTGAGATATGACTGGTTATATCCAGTTTCTAACAAAAAAAAAAGGTCTTCATTAAATCAAGTTCCAAGCTGTAAACACACACACACACACACACACACACACACACACACACACACACACAAATTCCTCTATGAACTATCATCCCATTAAACTTTGACACATTTCAGAACCATACAAGTACAAGCTAAATCTAAAAAAGACTCTTAAATGCCGTAGTTTGTTGTGAAAACAGCATATTTAATGAAATTTACTTAGGGAAAAATAATTACATTATTTGTGCTTAAATCAAAAGACAGGGAATATTTTTCTAAGCTTTCTGGTTTTTGAAAACAAACAGAACAAGAGTTTCAAAGAGGAAATTAAACACAATGAACAATGGACTTGGATAACCCCAAAATAAAAAAAAAAAAACAAACAAACAAATCGAAAACCCAAACTAGCTCAACAAAAATTCCCAACCAGATGTGAAAGCATTTTTTGTTATAAAATTGCCATGAACAAACAGTTCTGCAAAAAAAGCAAATACTAAAATAATGTATGGCAACCAGGAAAGCTATCTCAGAATTGCTATGTAAACAGTTTTTAGGAGCAGTTAATGCTTATCAATGGTGATATAAAATACAATGATAATTCTATAGAAAAATGCATTTAAAGTGTGACACATTTCTACCACATGTACAAAAATTTCATGCATTGTGATACGTGGCATAAATCAATCACAGGCACTTTCCATTATCCTGAAGCTCTATAAATGCCTGTATGTTTTGAGTTCCAGGCAGCAAGAGGTATGTATTAACAATGAATTTTATTGTTCAATCTCCAGCATCCAGACCTTTTGGACTGCCACTTAGTGTAAAGGAGATCTATTGTGGAAATTGCACTGTTCATTTCAGCTGTTATGGCCACATTGGACCTTAAAAGAAATGAACAGAAATTATCTTTGCAGCAAACTGCAGGTAAACAAAAGACTAAGTGGACAAGGGGTCATGCTTCATTTAGAACTATGCTATCACTAAGTATATGTGATCATAGCAGTACATGGTGTAGAATTTCAAATATCCATTTTGATGTCAAATGAATAGCAATATGTATTTATTTAGATGATTCATTGTATGGAAATCTGGTTAAAAACAAAGGAAGCAGTGTTTCCAAAGTCTAATAGCGAGAAGTGGTGACAGTGGTGAAAACATGGAATGCTACCTTAAGTAGATCTACTTAAGCAGTTACAGAGAACATCAAGAAAAGAAAAACAGGTTCTGATACAAAGTTATTATTGTCAATGACCTGAAATGCTTCTATCTGCTCAGAGAAGCTAAATAAACTCAAACTCTATACTGGCTATGCCCATTTTTGTAAGCAATAACTCATAATATTGTTTTGTCACCAGCTGTGCATAATTATGTAAGAAATAATGAAAATGATAGGAAATAATTGATTTCATGCTCACCATCTCAAGGTCTACCATCTCAAAAGCTTTTTATTAGATCAGTAAATACAGTGGCAGCTAGAAAAACCATTCCGTTGCCCACATCAGGCATAGAGATGGGTGATTGTGTCTAGCCTCAGACCTTTCAAACTGATTATCATGAACCATATACTGTCTTGTAGAACATCATCATGTTATTTTAAGTCACTGGAGAATATGTAATAAAGTATCTAACTTCTAGACTTTTTGGTAGAAGTACCACAAACACATTTGTCTTTGAGAACAAATTTGAAGCCTTAACAATGAATTTACAGTAGAAGGCAATGTGTGCTGTTTTGAAAAGAGAAAATTCAAGTCTCATGTACTTTCCATCTGGGAGATTTCTAATATATCTTTCAGTCCTGTATAAAAGCAGAAGCATCAACTCATTCAGGCAGGCAATTTAATTTGGCTTAATAGGTACTTTCATTTTATGCATTGCAGCATGCAGTTTCTTTGCTTCACATTAGCAAAACGCTGTTTCTTGTTTGAATGGAAAGCCAATCTTAGTAGTATCCCAATATTCGCAAAAGCAATAGCTTTTTCTTTCTTCCAAACATTAAGTAAAGTAGGTCCAAGTTGATATATAAAATTGTAACAGCATTTTTTGTCTTCTTTATCAATGTCTTTTCTCCTATAGCAAGTGTACATCACATACTAAGTTTTAAAGCATGATAGTATAAGCACATTAAACTGTAAAGAGTGATAAATAACTCATTGTAGCCTACTTCCAGCCAGGCCTGGTTTGAGTATTTATACATCATAATTTAAACCAGGAAATATGCATGTATATTTACATTCATCTGAAGTTATATTGGCAGGTGTTGAACATTATTCTTGCAATGTATGCAAAATAATGGTGTTTTTATCTTTTTCTTTTCTTCTTTTAAGCTGTTATATAATGTCTCTGGTTTTCTGTAGCTAATCATTTGAAATATGTTATGAGATACAACCCATCTTTACTAGCTGGAGCAAGCATAACTTGTCAAGCTGACTACTTAGTATTTGTTAGATAAATGAAAATAGTATTATATCATTTATCCAGTGCAGAGAGTTTAGAAATTTGCAATCCAGAATTTTTTGATGCCCTCAGGCATCCTCAGGCAAGGAAAATTCTTCTTTCCCTTTCACCTCTATGCAAAATGAGATAGACATATCTGTGTGTGAATCCCAAAAATAGACTTTTCCTCACATTTAAATGTGATAAAAAATGTTACAGGGGAGTGAAGAAGGTTTTGAATGTTCCATACTTATTGTAGTCACTTTGCTTCCTTATCTTCATTTTTGAACTTCATCCTGCAAAACATGAAGTTTGTAGTTGTTCAAATCTGTTGAATGTCCTATATTTGTTACATACATTTTAGGTCCAGTTTTCGTAAGTGGAAGGTGTCACCTTCTTAATATTCTGAGGGATATTCTTCACTAAGAATATTATCACCAGGAGATGCTGCCATGAGATGAAAAGTGACTGGAACATTTTAAAGGTCTCATTAACAAGGTCTCATTATTTCTTAGATTTTCTGTGGAGAGAATTCAGGCACAGACTTCTGGTGAAGTTTTGGGACTGTTTTGCTTTGTCCCATATTTTCCTTCACTAGCTTTTACCCCCTGCTCCCTGCACTCCTGAAACACATGTGTCTAGTACCTCTGCTGCAAAAGAAAAAAAGCCAATGCCATGATGCAAGAGCTGGAGATGGGAGAAGTGGAGACTTTTCCCTGTTTTCAGAATGGGTTTTGTGCCTGGAACAGTCATTTTTACCGTGGCTAGGTAGCAGACAATACTCAGGCTTGCCAAGAAGAGCCTGCTGTCGTGGGATATTGGAACTCATCAGGATATGGATGTGTTGTGTGCTCTAAGAGACCTGAGTTCTGTTCACGTGTCCAGGCTATCTCTGCATCTCTTGACTACAATACTTGCCGCTGAATGGATGGCAAAAGACAAAAGCCATTGATTCAGTTTGAAAAGAAAGAAATAAAAAAGGACTGTTTTTGAAGCTTAGAAGTTCTGGATGAATCTGTTCTTTGAATCCTAGCAGCAGACACCTTTGTAAGCAGCTCTCCCCCATGACCAGACCCATGAAAAGTAGAGGTCTAAGAGTAGAACAAATAATTTGCAGACCTGCAGGCTAATGCCTTTGGCTGCTACAATCTAGCACACTGTAATAGCTATGCAGTGCCCGCCCCAAATGAGACATGAGTTAAGCTGTGACTCTCTCCTGATACATCCTCCTATGTGCAGGGCTCCTGAGCCAAAGCTCGTGGAAAAGTCTTTAAAAGATTCAGTTCCTGAATCTTCAAGAATTGGTGATTTTTCCAAGCACATTTTACTGGTCATTAACCTCAAAAAAAAGGGAACCTAAGAGGAACAGGAATCTCTTTCCATGGCTTTAATTTTTCTCTCCTATGTAGCACTTACCTGAAGGAACATTATCATTTAATCTGGCAACGCAGCATGCAAACCGACAGAAGCTACATTTTGACTAGCGAAAGATGAACCTCAAAAGCCTGAAAATTCTTTTCACTCAGACAATGCCTAAATGGTAGTATTGTTATTTAAATATCTTCAATCCATACATTTGAGATGGAAATTTCCTTACTTTGTATTATGCATTCTCATAAGATTTCCTGGTAAAATGGAAAAGCAGAAAAAGGTTTAGATGTACTTTTAAGCTTCAATTTTCACATCAGTACACTTAACCCTTATTTTAACATCCAATTTTTTTTTTTTTTTTTTTTTTTTTTTTTACCCTGGAAATAAAATCCTGAAAATTAAAATATGGCAGAAAACCAGAAACATGGGTTAGTTAAAAACAGTATCGGAGAATTTTGCCAATTGAAAAGATCTTTGAAAAGTCACTTTTCTGCTATTTCCTATTTGGAGCTAAATGATGAAATCATGTGGTTTGAAGTAAAATATGGCTGTGCATCAATTTTTTCATTTTTGAATGAAGTCATGGCTGTGCTATGGAGCATAACCAAACCATAAGTTGCTGACTACCAGGCGAGATGTAATGAATACCCACATGTGTACATCTATGCCAGCTGTGAGGTAAAACCTGGTAGGTAAAAACCCCTTCACTGACAAAGAAATCTTATATTGGGGTTTATGCTGACAGGGTAACCTCTAGTTGGGTACATGTGACACATGGGATAGGTTAGGGTCTGGTTAGTTCACTAGTTATCACCATTTGGTGGGGTAAAGTTGTAGAAGCAGAGTCTCAAATTCATTCACCTGGGGATCACATGTTTCTTCTGTCCTTCTATAGTTGCAAACACTTCATTTGAAGGTGAATACAGGACAAATAATTCCCTAGATAGTGAAAAAAAAGCTTACATTCAGCAATTCATATGGGGCAAATAACTGAGTGCCCACTTTTCTTTCTAAGGGATTATGTTAATATCCATGATTTAGTTGTTTCTATTCCTTCCTTTTCCTGCTATTTGCACCTTTTGGCAAAAAAAAAGAATCTCCTTTATAGCTGTAATATAATTTGGCAGTCATCTTTTATCAGTTTGGATCAGAGCTTTAAAGAAACACAATTATTTAAAGAAAAACCTTCCTTCCTTTTGAAAAAAGTCAATAAAATTGTAGGGGGGAAACAAGCCATCTCAGAATCTCATCTCAGTTTGGGAGTTAAAATAATCGAAATAATAACCTAATTACTCAGGTTGCTTGTGGACAATCACACATGGTTTCTGCTCATGACATTTAAGAAGTCAGTCTGACTAAATTTTATAACAGCTCTCAGACCTGAGTAAAATCAGGCTAAAGCTTCATATGGGAGAAAATGACATGGCTTGAAGTGTTTTTTGGACTAAATTTTTATCAGCTACAGTCTTCAAGAACCTAAACAGTAACAATCTTCATAAAGGTGTTCTGCATGAGGTCCTTGTGTGTCTGTGTTGGCTTTCTCAATGACTTCTGTACTCGCTGGTCTCTGTCTCAACAAGCCCATAGCTGTGAATCCTATTTCCTGACACCTGGCTGGCCCTCTGGACTTCAAAGTGAACTTGGATGTTCAGATGTGTTTGTACATTTCCATCTAAAAGCTGTGTGTCTTAAAATTCATGTTGAAGTACGTCATGCATTGTCTTACCAAGTCCCTGGTTCTTAGATGAAATAAAATCTATGGTGCTGCTGGAAGCTACCTGCTTTCTACATTTTGGATTATTTCTTGGCTAGCAGATATTTTTCTTGAAGGATTTTGAAGGCTTTTCTTTAACATGGGGGCATTGTGGCCCCATATTGACCAAGAGTTAATAAACCATACAAACAAGAATGGAGTGTTTTGACTTTACATTCTGTTTTTTTCAAGGTAACAAAGTGAACTTCAACAGTTATTGATCATTTTCCTAAACAGGCTTTTCCTTGACACATATGATTAACAGGGACATTTTGAAAACTTTGAAATTTTGCTTATATGTTACCTTAACATGCTTTACTAAGCATATTTTCTCAGCTGATACATTTATATCCTCTTCCCCTCTACCCCCTTTGTCTTTTCTCAAGAAAAAGAAAACTTGTTTCTTTGGACGGATAGCAGTAAAATTCCAGAAAGAGGTGTAAACTGAGCTATAAAACTTCCAAATATCTTCAGGGATTTTTTAGCAATGGAATTAGTCCTAATACTGCTACTTGCTGTATCCAAAATTTTGGCATAACCTTTTTACTGGCCATCACTTCTATGATATCCTGAAGCAAAGACCTTTATTAGAAAGGTTCCTCTCATAGAGCTTTTCTTATAACACTGAAGCTGGATTCTATGCGGTGCAATATCTACAGCTAATGACACAGCTCACAAATCAAAGCCATATTTTTTGTGTATTGAGCTGCTGCCCAGTGGACAGATTTTCATTTTACTACATCCCTGAGATGTCAAGAAGCAGAGCTTTATGACTGGCCATTTTCTGATGCAGGTTCCTATTTCTGCTTCTCTCTGAAGTCCCTCCTCTCTTTTCACAGGCATAGGGCAGAGTTCTGCCATGCATCTCACCCTGAAGTTAATGAATAGGAAGAAATGAGAAACCAGCCACCGTCGCTTCTATTGATCCTTGAGTCTCGATGACAGCAGCCCCAGCACAAGGGGCACAACATTACCAATATTTTGTGTGATGGTTGTGTAGCAATGACAGACTATTGGGGGAAGAAACAACCAGGCTGTAGCAAGTGTCCAAGCCTCAGTGCAATCTGGATGCAAACCAGAACTCAGATCTCAAGATACTAATGGCAGTGATGGATAAACATCACTTCTCATCTTTTTTGACCTCTATTCAACATTTGATGCAGACAGTGACCATGAGAGATTACTGAAGGAAATGGCAAGGCTGCATAATGAATATATCAAAATGGCCTAACGTCTCTCTGGGTGTACATAGCTCCAATAGGAAATGTCAAGTTTGCCTCCTGGCTTCACAACTATCATTTCTCTCTTTGAACCTATTCAACATCTACAGGCAGATCCTAAAAATGGTAGAATTACCACAAATTTAGTGCAGCAACACAGCTCTCCTCATGTGCATCTTTACCAGAGAGAGCAAGATGGGGTCAAATGTTGGCCAAGAACAGCTACTGGATGAAGACTAGTAGTGCCTGAATGAAGAAAAGCAAACCTGCACAAGGCAGAGATCATGCTGGGGGAAATCAAAACAAGCCAAAAATTAAAATAAATTTGGGGAGTTTACAGCCTCATATCTGAAAATATCTTTTGTTGAATGGAGTTCAGTACAGCAAAGTAATATCAAAGTGATTTCAAAAAGATCAAATAGCCAATCTGTGTCTGAGTTTTCCCACAAGATCCTAGTTCATGATGAAGCAGGGAAGATTAACTCATAAACTGCTTCCTAACTTTTAAGTTCTTAGTTTTTAGTATTTAAAATCCTCATCTACTGTAACTTGAGTATGTTGCAGAGAAGAAAGAAAGAGAAGGGAGAGAAAAAGAACTGTTTTTTAGATTTTTGGCAAAGGTGAATGAACAAAATTGCTAATATCTCCATGAGCCATTACATGGCTTAGAATATTCAGAGCTTCTGCCATTAACTAATTAATGATGAGGTTACAATACCAGTTTCCTATTTTACACAAGGGCCAGAAATGGATATGTTTACCTCTGTAGGTACATATGTATAACCTATGAGTTTTACGATGATTACCAGTATAATAATGATTCCAGCTTCTACTTCTGTATGTTCTCACAAACACGGTTTTCACCTCAGATTCTCTGGGTTTATTTCTGCAGTCTCTTCTTACACACTCCCTCCACAGTTACCCTTTTTTCTTTAGCCAACCTGCTACAACCCCTTAACGCATACAAGAGACTCCATTGGCCTTCTTAGGCATCTGACTCTCAGTTATTCCTTTTGCTACCCCAGTGCAACTCCTAAATTCTCGTTTTGAAGTGAAGATGTTGATTGCCATGTTGCTTTTGTCCAGTCTGGTGCTGAGAACAAAGGAACAAAAATATGTCTCTGCGTGGTTAAGTCACTACTGTACTGAGCCCTTGCTACTACTGCTCTTGCATCCATATGGAAATCACCTCAGTGTGCTGCAATTGAAGTTCAGTGCCTGCAGGAACTAAGTGAGAAAGTGGGCCAGAGCTCTGGTTTGTGGATCAGCACATAAGACAGCGCCTGGGAACAGGCAGTTCAACCTTTAACCAGGGGAAATCACTTGGCAGCCGAGACAGGATATATGTTCGAGCACTTGCACTTTAGAACAAGGCAAATCCAAACAGTGGAATTTTTAAAAGTCAGAGATTTTGTTAAAGGGCCATTTAAACAAGTCTTCTTGGAAATGACCTTTCCTCTTTGTTTTCTTCTTTCCCACATCACTCATCAGAAGAAACAAAGATGCAGATGCATCTCTTCCAAACAACAGATGGCAAGCCTTTGATCCAAAACACAAATGCCCCAAACTATGGTAATAAAATCGTTAATAGAATTCTTTTAAGCAAAGGAAAAGAACATTTTCCTTTTTTTTTAAATAAAAAGGGGTGTGTGTCTGTGAAAATGAAAATATCAACCTGAGATTGTTAGGGAAAGGGCAAGGCATATGAAGGTGATTAGTCATTCAGTCATTAGCTGTTTGATAACCGTATTTATAAGTGGTGCTATCAAAATATTAGTAGAATGGCTGAACTGGGGTGAAAGAAGTACAAGGAAAAATGCATTGTAGAAAAGCATTGAATATCAGTATCTTTCATGATAGCTTTCATCAGTACTGAAACAAGTAAAATGACATAACATCTATGCCTTCAGTTGCCTATTCCTGGATCTTATTTTTGTTCAAAATATATTACTCAATAAGTAAACCAAAAATTTTTATCATTTTCTTATCATAAGTACACAAGTTAGCCTGTCTTTATGACACAGGAGGGAATAGTGTTTGAAAATAATCCAAAGTTTGTTTTTTTTCCTCTTATGAACAAAAATTTTGGCAAGATAAGACAAATTTAATCAGGTTGCAGAGAAACAAACATTTTAGGTATGCTGCATTTATTTAAATTATTGTTGTCTAATAATGCAATCAGTTAGTAGCAATGCAAGGTCTTTATCCAAATCAACACCAGTAGCTGTATTACTTAGTAAGAATGAGTTCAACTTTTCATCATATATCATTTTTCAGAATATTTTATCCAATGGATTTCCACTTACTTTGATAGATTCTTTTTTAGATGACATTCTGTCTTCACTCTAAATGCTGAATGTGTAAATTGACTTTAACTCCAAATCACCACTATAGTTAGCAGAACAAAATTCCCCATGTTTAAAGGGAATTTAGAACAGATGTGACAAGACACCTTTGACAAAATATAAATAATACACAGGCAAGTGTTAGCACCAGAATAGGATAGTATGGTGTACATATCGATGCATGTGACATTCTCATGTAAGACTCACGCCAAAGTAAGAAAGAAGCCTGTGGAAAAGTGAAGATTGTCAACTGCTTTTTTACTTGTCAGTTTAAACAGTCTAAAGATTAATTTAGAAAAAAATTAGATTATGCATTGATATTACAACTAAAAATAATGTATTATAATGTTCTACCTAAATTTAAAATAACCTGAGACTAGCAAAGAAAGCCAAAACTCTATACAGCAGAGAACATTGTTCTGTAGTCTTCTGTACAGGAAACAATTTCTTTGACATTAAAACAGGAAAAAAATTTGATCTGAAAAAGAAACTACTGGTGATCATGACAGACAATGATGGGCTATTGTGTGCATATAAATACGTATCATGCAATCAATTCCTGTCTCACTGAAATGGCTGCTGTGTATTGGGGAACAAGTCCTGTTCTCAGGGCAGTGTGGACTTCTCAGGGCTGCAGTGTGCATTGCACTGTGAGCCAGTGTTACTGGGAGAAGAGCAGAAGTTATCTGCCCTGAAAGTGTTGTTAGCAAAAAGGGAAACCCCGTTCCTACAGAAATAAGGACAGGAGAGGTTGCGCATCATATCAGTACTCCATCTTATAGTGCAGTCAGTGAGCCCTTCCTGTTACTTGATGTCACCTCTAGCCGTGCAGCCAGACTGTTGTCCTGAGAAGCTGCCATCTGCAGCAATTTAGTCAAATATAAACAGCAGCTCCTTTACAGTCAAGTGTCAAATGTATTCCTTTTCTTCACATTTCCTCTTTGATAAATTTTTTCAGATGGAAATTCCTTCATTATTTTCAGCTGCAAATGATTTGGGGAAATGGCATGACAGAATTAACTCCTTAGGGGTGACTTTTCTTCATAAACCAAAGAAGTCTCTGAAATATTTCAGCCAGAACATTTTAGGTACCTACTCCCCTTCTCACTGGTACTGGCAGCTCTGCCAGCATTACCTCCTGCAGCCATCGGTCCCCAGGCTAAGCCAGCCCCATTCCTCAGCCTTTCCTTGAGAGAACAAGTACTCTAGTCCCGGCCAGCCTGGGGGCCCCTCACTGAACTCACTCCAGTTTGTTTGTGTGTCTGAAAGCATTGTGTTCTCACCGAGAGTTCCTGCTACCAGCACCAGCACTTCGTATTCTGAGCAATTAAATTTCAAACAAACTACACCACAATAACATTTCAACAACACAAGTCTCTTGTGAAAAGGAGACAGAATTTTTCTGTCCTGTACTTGAATAAAAGAAGAATAATTTAAATCTTAATTTTATTCATTTTTTTCTGATGATTTTTGGAGCAACCTTGATGTATTTGCAAATGTTAATGAAGTTAATATTTATTTTGATATTTTAGATTATAGCTTTGCAACTTAAATGTGATCTGATCCAGAAGTTTCTCTTTCCGTCTATCAAACATATTTGCATATTACTTTGCATTCATGGCAAATTTGAATAAGAATATTTTAGCAAATCAAGATGAAGATTAAGGCATATAAATTATATTCTCCCCAAGATAAAAAACAACACATATCAGTATATTTACAGAGAGATAAATACAGTCCAGCCAGTGAACTGTGAGATTAATTCACTTAAGTTTGGCAAAATACTGTTAGATCTTGGAAAAGAGCTATTTCTTCTTATTTTTATTTATGTAATTTTATTAATAAATCTAACATTCTTGGAAATTACACCAAACACTGTAAAAACATCAAACAACTTTAGTGCTTTTTTCGTGGCTGGGAATTCAGCCTGGCCATGTCTGTGCTGGAAGTTTTATTTAGCTGTGTACCACTCTCAGGCTGTATAGTCTGAAAACTCGGAGAAGACAAAATTCTCCTGCTAGGAACAAGATCTTATGAACTTTACCAGGAAGAATTGAGAAAATGAAGGGGCAGGGGCAGAGGGGCAGAGACAGGTGAGATACAGCAAGTGAGCTAAGACACTCTGGAGTCCTTCTTGCTGGTGAGAGGAAGCAGAGGGCTGGTGATGGCCGATGTTTTCCCAAGAAGCAGGGTGCAGGGAGCCAAGCCAGCCTTCTCCAACCAAGATCTCCAGGACTGAAGATACTCTGGGCTACCTGTCCATCTGCTCCCTGATTTGGTGGTTCAGGGTAGAAAAGCACTTCCCATTCTGACCATAGATAAAATCTAAACAAAGGTCTTACAAGGAGAAGCAGCAACCAATGTGAGCTCCTTCTGTCACTCTGGGGCATCTCAGCAGCTGCACTGCAATAATAGAAGGAAAACTTGCAGGCTTTCTGCAAACACCTTCCTGGATCCATCACACATGTCTGTGCAAGGCTGAGCTACAGCTGTACTACCATGGTGATGTATTGTTGAGCTGGCAAAATTTTGAGTAGTTTAGGAGGACTTGATAAAAATCAAACATAGACACATTCGCTATCATATTTTTTACACAAACTGTTGTAAAAGTCTCTAAAACACAAATTTTATGTTTACAAGATATCAGAAAATAGAGAAAATCAAGATGTAAAAGTCAAATACCTTCTCTATTTTTTAAAATTATAACATTATTTATATATAAGCACACTCACATGGGAGGTTGTAATAACCATTCTCTAAAGTGTTTTTTTTAAATAAATTGCATTTTTTTTCAGTTTTTGATTAATGTGCAATATAAAAATTTCTAATGAACAACTTATTACAATATAAATCTAGTCCAGCTGTATTTATGCAGCTTGAGAATGGAAGTTTTGACTGTCATCTCTTTTTGGAATTAGAACAGAGTGTTAGCAATGACAGCTCTTCTTTCTAATCTATTCTATTTTTTGTTTGGTTTTTTTTGGCTTTTTTTTTTAACCTATACACACTAGAGAGCTATATCAGAAAATATTATGACATTTGCAATAATGCTTTCAAAGAAAACAAATTCCTATGGGACATATATTAAATGTGTTGTAAATATTGGGAACAAAGCATTTAATATGTGTGCTACTCAAAGTGAAGTTTTCATTGGGCAATGTATGCCAAATGTATTGCACATGAGTTAAAATATATAGATGGACTCATGCCTTTCAACATTTTAAAATTACCTGCTCTTAAGAGTCTGGGAATCGTCTAAACAAGGAAAAAAAGAAATCAAGTCTGATAAAATCATAAATGTTTTCTCCATCATTGCTGAAACTCTAATTTTCTTGTTTATTGCTTGAGTTGATAAAACAAATAAAAGGAATCTAGGAGAGATTTCTTTAACATGCAAAATGAATTTCAATGTTCTGTCCCGCTGCTATTTTTATGGAAAACCTGACTAGATGCTACACATGGAACAGAAAAATCTGCATTTAGATGGAAATATTATGAAATGCATGATATGGTACAAAGTAAGTCTTTTAATGGAGATAGCAAAGTGTTGCATTATATGGTTGAGTGGAAAGACAGCGTGCATACAGGCTTTTATGTCCAGCTGCCCTGATTTGCCCAAGAAAGCTTACTATTTGAATTTGAACCTAATACAGGGGAAGAAAAAAACAGTCTCAAAAATATTAAGCAGAGAAATGAACAGTTCTTTTATCAAGGAAAATATTAAGATCCGTGTGAGTCACCATTGTAAAAAATGATGTTTTGAACTTGCATGTCAATTCTTAAGTGTTTTACAATCAAGAATTAATTAAGCCTTTCAGTACTTTCTATTACATAGATAAAGGGGTGTAAAGAAGATTAAATTTCTACCCATAGGTTTCAACAACTATTTTAACGTCATCACAATAGCTGGTTCAGGTTCAACATACTCCTAGAGATGTGCTTTGTGCAATTTCCCTTTTGTTTGTTTTGTTAATATAAACAAAACAAAGAATACAACATGCAGTTTGGGAAGACTGGTTATATATCAATACAAGTCATTGATTTCTATCAAAGATCACAACATATCTGAGGATCCAGCATTCTCAAGCTCTCAAATTCCATCACTGTTGTGATGATGTGGAACCACAGTTGTAACTTATGGCAATTGATGGAGATCTTCTTCTAATCAGGAATTTTGGCCGCAATTATATCTTCTTCCAGAAAATAAGAGGACAGTCAAAAGTGGAGCTCCAATAAATAAAGGAAATAAATTTAAAATATAGGAAAATATTAAAATTTTAGGTGGTAGTTTTACATATGTATTCCACCACTTGCTTGGGTGTTTTAAAAAATATCAGGATAGGATTGTTCTACTAGACAAAAATAATTTTGTAGCCCAGGTTGTGACCTCCTTTGTGATGATAAAATAGCTTCCACAACAGAACCCTGCTTCTGACAGTACTGTGTGATTTGTAGCATTATGCTAGAGTACACTCTTACCAGCTTGCTAATGCTTCCTTTAAGACATTTCTCTGCTAGGAGGGGAAAATAAAAAAAAAAAAAAAGTGAGTTATGAAATACAGTTATATATTTACTGAATATTTTAAAGTTTTTAAAGCACATTTTGTATGTATATTTGACTCAGTGTTTTCTCTACATATTGCAAATGGCTTTTTTATTATCTTCAAAACAAAGGAAAAGCCAAAATTTATCCTTCTTAACCACAGGAACAGCATTCAAACCTTACTAGAAAATCTGAGTTCTAATACAATGAAAACATTAATTAGTAGGACTAGTAATACAAACAAACCACTGGGGAATAGTTTATAATTCTGCATTTGTAGTGGGAGGAAGTAGTGAAATCCCCTCATACTTCCAGAAAAATGAAAATATCAACCTTCTTCTAAGAAGCACACTTTTTTTCTCCATAGCTTTTCTTCTAGTACTACTGATGCTTAACCTATTAATGGTCTTGAATATTTATGCCAGACTCCTCCCTCATGTTACTGTGCTGCTGACTGCAGTAACATTGAAAGAGGATACATTTTCTTTTATTGAAATGACAAAGAGTGACCTTAGGGCGTTTTTGGATGTCCTAGTGTTCCTTCTATAACATTTAAAATAATGGGGACACACCAGGTGACATGGCCTCAGGCATGCTGAGGGAGCTGTAACTCTCTGGGGGTTAATGGATGACTGTTTTTAGTTGAGTAATCAAATATAATACTGTGCTGCAGCACTCCTACCAGGGCACATACATGCAGACTAATGGCTATTACTCTAATATGCTTTCAACCTTGAAGATAGTTTAAAGACGTTTCTTGTCACTTCATTGTTATATTGTTGCATTCTAAGAAATACATGTCAATTTTCTTTGACATGTTTTGGTGAAACAGAAAACAATTCTATTTTCTTATTCAAACAAAGAACTGCTCAAATCAAATCTTCAAATGTAGTGTTACTGTTAAAAAAGAGTGTTAGTAAGTAGAAATATAAGCTCAAAGATCACATTAGCATGAATATGAAGCCAATGCAAATTAAAACTTTAAAAAAATCCCCATATTTTGATACATTCACTGTGAAATAAATTAGTCTGTATATTTTCAGTAGGATCCTGTTGAAAATGTTTAGCCAGGTTCCAGGTAAGCATTTCCCAGAGATGAAGCTGGGAGGAGAAGAATGTAAGAAAAGTATGAACATTTTTAGATCTATTTTGAAATCTCCAGTTAAAGAAGAGAATCAAATGCTGTATTTAGACTCGTTTTGTCACAGGGCTATTGGAAAACAGGCCTTTTATAATTTTTAATTTAAATAATTTTGCAGCTCTAATTTCTGTTCCTCTTCATTTTCATAATTAAATATCTTTGAGGGGTTTTGTTTGTTCGTTTTTGTAAAACCTTAATTGCTTAAATGCAATGGACTACATGAACTATTGTATGGAAAAGGAGTCAAACAAAGGGCTAAAACCATGTGGCTCTTCTCCCAGTAAAAGTATGACATTGTGACAGGCAGCAGGACTCTCCCTGTGCTCATCATTACATATGTATACATAATTCTTTTGCTAGATCAAGGCTGGAAATATTTTTGTGCAGCTGCCATCAGTAATGTATAAATGTATATATGTATTTCCAGGACAGCTGTATTTCAGCATGATGTAGGCAGCAGATAATAAAGTTAGAAAAGAATCATCTGGCTTCTAGCAGTTCAGTGCCAGAGATAATTTTTTGTCTCTCATGGAAGAATGAAATGCAACTCCTAGACACACAGAAATTACACTCCTCCCCCCACCCCCACCCTGTTAACTCTAGAAGGAAACAAGAAAGATGTGAGCAATGGAACAGATATGTCAGTTTAATAAATACAGGCATTTCCAGCATATCAGTCTGTCTCTGTTTACACCATTAAAGCTTTATTTGTGTTGTAGAATATATCATTTAGGTCATTAATTTCAAACTTTTACTTTTCCACGTTCTCCTCAACAGAAGGAATGATCCAAATCCTGTTGTTAAGCGGAAGCCAAGGAGAGTTTCCAGTGGATTTAGAGCAAGAATCTTAAATGAATAGTGGTTTCATTTGTGTCATTTGCCATATATGATTTATGATACTTTGTAATGAACAGTTCTTCAGCTCAGAAACTTTAGATGTACAAAGATGATTTATTTTCTTCCAGAACCAAAAAAAAAAAAAAAAAAAAAAAAAAAAAAAAAAAAAAGTGATTATGGTCCCATAATCAGATTCCTTTCCTGGAGGTACATTACATTGAGACCTTCTGGCATCTTTCATTATCTTTGTGATCTAGTATGAAATACCTCTTTTAAATCTTCAGGTTTATTGGTGATGAAGAAAGCCTTTTGGTACAACAACCCAGTAAGATGCTCCATTAAACTCAATCATTAAACCTGCTTCATTATATTCCCTATTCCTTTAAATACAGGAATTCAATAATAACTGAGACTTGGAAACTCAGCATTCTTTGATGGATTAATGATTGATAATTTTTCATGTTAATATTGGCAGTCTAAGACTGCAGGAATGCATTACTATTATTCATGTTCACAATCTGTCATAATATCCTAAGCAAACTTGCTTTGCTTTCTTCTGTTTAATAGGCTGTAAGGTATCGAACAGGACTTACAGCATGATCATTTCCATGACTGATGTATTTCTGCTAAATAGCATACATTTGTCCTGCAGTCAGTGTAGCAGTTTGGAATGCTTTGGAAGGAAACCTGACATTTCACAAATCCATCATCTGGGTTCGTGGATTGAATAAATATGTCAGAAACCACAGCCATGACAGGGGAAATCAAGTATACTTACAGAAAAAAATGTGGCTTTTTATTTTTTTTTTTCCTTAATGCCAGGAAGTGAAATGAAACATTTCTTTTAAAGTTTTTATTGTAAATAATGAAATATTATTGATATCCAAAACTGTTGAACCAACTTCTTTACTGTGAGGGATTGCATGAAAATGTAAGGAAGTTTTGAACAAGATCATGGTCACATTTTAATATCTGGCAAAATATTTAGTTACTTCTGTGAAGAAGAACTTCTGTGAATTCAGAGGATGGCATGTACTTCCATAAACACTCAGGGCCATTTAAATTTTTTTATTATAAACACAAACATTACTGTCCGCTCTCTTCTTCTTGAGTTTTTGAAATCACTACTAAGGTTAAAGGAATTTGATTGCACTGGTTAGTGTCTTGATGAATGAATTATATTTCATACATCTTATTAATTTGCTTTTCAAGAAAATTATAATTGAATTCAACCTCTTTTTCCTTGCGAAAATGGTTCTGAATAAAAAATTAGTTTATTTAGCCAATTCAGTAGAACAGGTGAATACTTCCATGATTTATTCTAGATGAGAAAAGTTTAAAGATTTTCCCTTTGTACGCATCTTTAATATATAAGATAATGAAGTAAAACTTTGCTTTCACCTTATAAAACAAGGCTGAATTCAAGGCTGTTCAAAATCCTGAAGACCTATATATGTGTATGTGTATGTATATAAGTATGTGCATGTGCAAGTGTATGTGTGAAATTCTACTAAATTATTAATAATTTTAAAACTTTCACGTGGAAGGAGTTTTTTTGGGTTTTTTACTATATACACCACTTGTTTAAATGCAAAATAATGTATTTGGGTGATTGAAAATTTTAAGTATGCTAACTGGTCTTTAACTTTTACTATCAACTCAAATTAATGAAAAAAGCTTGCTGTTAAAAAGTAGCTTTGAAAAGAGAGTGTATATAGAAGTGGTCATGGCTTTTTTTTTCCTCCTCATGCCTCTATTTTTCACTAATTCCTTGTTTAATATGAAAAAATAATTTTAACTTATAGGAGTTTATCAATTCAAAATAAATTAAAACAATACTGAGTGCATTCTACAGCTGCAGAATCAATATTTGCATGTCATCTCTGGGTACTTATATCTGTGATCCTTCTTCACTTTCACTAGTAATGGAGATGCAGTGGTGACCTATTTATTTCAAAAATATTTTGTGTTTTGTTCCTTGAAATACTGTGTGAGTGTTATTAGCAACCTACAATCTATTTATGAGGTGTAGAAAAGATTGCACAGAAAATGTGCCCAAGCCTATTAACACTATTGCTAATGAAGCTTCATATGGTCAAGGTATGAGTATTACAGTAGCTACGGAATTAAAATGATTTTTTAATATAGAGCAGAGCATTATGCCATCATATTTATCAGAATACCATGTGTAATCATACATCTATAATGTGCCAACAGTATAGTGCATAATACAGGACAGTATTTTTTTTCATAAATCATCAGATATTTTTGAAATTCTTAAACTAAAAATTTCTTCTTAGAGATTAAAGTTCCTTCCTTTTTGACAGTGAAAATCTGTGCATTGCTCATTAAAAAAGATAATATATTTCTAAATAATATTAAAATATGAAATACAGTTCTGTTTGTTGGAATAGGGAAGCTCAGCTATATTAGCTAAGCACTGTAAAGAATTGCTTGCTATAGTCCCATTTCTCATCCTCTTTCACACAAAATTTCAGTTATTAAAACTATGAAAAATGCATACACATTTCAGTCTTATTTAATTAGTCATCCAACACTACTTGCAGGTAATTTAAATGCATATTCTTCATCTCTAGCCCTCTCAAAAAAAATTCGACTGAATTTCTTCACTTTAGATGAATAAATAAATTAGAAGAGTTTGAGCTTCATTCCTTTAGCAAGATATAGATAAACCCCATATAATTTGGCACGTAATTAAGTACTTCTCTAAATCATTACCTCAACTGCCAAAAAAATGGACCTTCAATGTGAACTTGAAAACTACACATATATCAGCTCCCTGTGCAAGGTTTGTTTTGCAGCACAAATCTAATTTAAACCCAATTTGTATCCAGATGTAATCAAAAAGAAATCTAATTTCTCCCACCTCAATTCTATTGGAATCTTTTTCAATCCACTCTGTGGACTCAAAATTAAGATTTAAGGTTGTGCTTGTTTGCTTTTAAGTCTGCTTGTCTATTTATTTTTAAAGGGATTTCTTTAAAAAGTGTATTATATCTATTTATGGCCTACCTGCTTTGGTCTGTCCTGTTCTGGACTTCATCCAGGAAATTAATGTCAAATACAGGTTAAAAAGTATTTTTTTTCCCTTCCCATCTTTCCATTGACATTATAGCCTAGACACAGATGTCAGTCTGTCCCCTCATAAATGAATACACATCTTTGCCCTCTCACTCCCACTCTCAGTCTGCTTCCTGACCTAAGTCTCAAATCTCTAGCTGCTATGGCTAGAATGTGCAGTGTCAATTTTATACAGCTTGCTTTAGCATTGGTCAAATCCGTTAGCAGCAGAATGTTTTCTAATAGTAAAGAAAACCAACCAAACAACAAAAATAATCAATTCCAAGATTTTACCTTTGTGTAGAAGTGGGATAGGGATGTTGAAAACTATGGAAGAACCTTTGCATGAAGGAAGATAGAACAGGATGAAGATCTTCAGTTTGGTAAAGATGGTGGAGAATACAATAAAGACTCATCAAATGAGAAAATCTGTTGAGGAAGTGAACAAGAACTGGGACAATCATGAATGTACTTATGTGTCAGGTATCAGGTTCAAACACCCCCAACAGTAGGGGCACATCTTCACACATTTAGTTAAACTCTAAATGAAACTCTTCACTACAGGCAACCATAGATGCTTAAATTTACCTTCAGAAAGGAGTTGACCTAAAGATATTTTCTCTGCAACATAAAGCCACTGGTATGTACGTCACTGTATACTTCCTGGGATTTAAATGCTTTATTAAGCATTTGCTGCTAGTCATAGCTAAAGATTAGACCATTGGGCCTTTGGTCAAATGCACAATTGTCTTAGTTTGGGAAATTACTATGGTACTCTTCTGGTTTTACTCTGAGGATTTTAAATTATAGGAAATACAATTCCAAATATTACTTGGCAAGAAAAGCTTTGTTGATTTAATTGCTCATCAGAAAATGTAATCTTTGATATACTTTGAAATTATTAGGATGAGTTCTGAATTCATACAGGCCTCTAACTCTTATGTAAATACCCAACTATTTAAACAAATGTAGTGAATGCTGAGGTAAGCACAAAGAAAGAAAGGAATGTGTTTTGGCAACTATGTTGACTGTGTCCCTCTTTTTATACAGTAACATAAAATTTGCTCTCACTGTGGGTCTCATCTCTTCTGGTTCAGCTAGACTTCTGATATATCTCTGGACCCAAGTTCTTCTGTTCAAGATGAATATTTGTGAATGATAATATCAGCGGATTTCAAGTTAAAGGTCACTAATGACCACACTTTGCATTATTGTGTAAGTCTTAAGAGACTACTTGCTGCATGAGATCAATTCTTAGGTCCTTTTAAATGGATCTCAATGAATTAAGATTTCTAAAGCAAAGGGAAAGGGAAAGTTGTAAGATAACAATTATGGCAATTGAGAAGGAAAACTTGCTCGCATTGTGTGGGCTAGATTAACATGAACATTGGAGACACATGTTGCTTCATTTCTGGATAGATATCTCCACAAATACATGAAGGATTTAATGTCCTTCTCCCCCCTCAATCTTCTGCTGATTATGGAAAGAAGTTTCCTCTCTTATAAACTTCATGCACTTCTCTGTTCCATGTTAAGAAATGTTCCTAAGAAATATCCTGTTTTGAATTTTGTGAGGGTCTTGATGTAGGAATGTTCCACCCATATTGTTCTACTAGTGCATTTGTATTTCTAAGGTAAATGGTAGAAGTAATCACTCCTACAAAAAGTGTTTCTAGATATGAATACCAACCCTTCTTCCTTCTGGTCTTTTCTGAATTCTTCCCTTGGATTACAAAACCCCAGCTTTATAGAAAATCTCTTGATGATTCTCATGATTCATCTCTACCTGCGTATTTAGAATCTATGTTGCAATGCTGTTTCACAAAAGGGAAAAATAAAAACAAAGCATTAACAACTTACTAAACTTACTAAGTGGAATTGCCAAAAGACTCCAAAAAAGCTGGCTACTTTTCTGAGTGAAACCAAGACAGGTAAGTTTCCTGGTAAAAGTTTAGGAACTTCAGAAACTAGGTCAATGCTCTGGTTGCCTGAAAAACTCAGTTGATATCCTGGACTAAATGTGATTTTCTCAGATTCTTCCTGTTAACCTTGTAATTTTAGTTGATTACTTGCTATATTCATTTGATGATTTGATAATTTCACATATTGATTTATTGAATCACTCTTAATCATGTCCTTGATTGGGTCATTGTATGATTCCATCCTTAATTAGCTTTGTAAAGTCATAAATTAGTTCAGTAAAATGCTTGATTGAGTATATAACTGCTTATTCATCCTTTAAAAAATAAAATCTGTAAAAAATAAAGACATTGCATTCATTCAATCACATTGCACTTTGTGTCATCAACTCTGAGAGTATAGGTAATTTTTAATTAAGAAATTAATAAACCCATTTTTCTGTGCTGGCAAATCAGTACTTAAGAAATCCTTGGTTTTCTTATCTTTATGCTTTCATGTATCATGGATTATGTTGCAAGTAGGTAAATAATTTCAGAAAATCTTGGAAATTGCAATAATGTCAGTACTTACTTGACTGAAATAATATCAAACTCCTCTGTTATGAGCAAAACAGGCACTTCCCAAGTAACAAAAGAACAACAACAAAAAGCACGACCCAAAAAATAACCCAAGAAAGAGATTATAACCAACTTCACTTGCTGTGCAGGCAGAGGTAACAAGGTCATCAATCCATCTATTATTTATTACTTCTTTAAAATTACAGAAATGTATGTATAATACAAGTTGTTCTTTCCAAATCTACTGTGTGAATGCTGCTGCAGTACAACTATTTCGTGTCCCACCAGTATCAGACACAAATCTTTTATGTAGAATCATTCAGACATTTTGTGAAGAATCAGTTGTAAAGTGCTAATCAAATGTGAAATATTCACAGAATGTGGCAAGGGTAATAACATTTCAAAATGAATATACACTTTTAAAAAGCATTTGAATAAAGGAAAAATTCCTTTTAAATCTATTTCAAAAAAATCTTTTAAAATTTTAATTTACGTAGTGTAAAATTTTTGAGGTAAATTATTAATAAAACATAATTTAATTTTAAGACACATTCATCTCTGCTTTTATGCACAACTAACAAAGCATTTAGAACATCTGCGGATTAAAATCACCAGGAATACACTGTACTAATATCCTTTCCTTTTCAGTTCTTTAATATGTGTTTAATACTGAATAACAATTATTTTTTGTAAGAAAAAAGTGATCATGTTTTGGAAAGTGTAATTGCAAGTGGGGAAACTTGTACTGAAACAGTACTTTCCAAGAGAAATAGAAAGATAAAATCCCAGTTCCTCCATGGTTTTGTTTACTGTTCTAACTTTAGAACTGTTTTCCCTGAAGATCTGTGATATAATGTTTTTCCTTACAATTTTGACTTATAATTTATTTAAAATAAGGTGAAGTCTTATTAAATTGATCCTAGATAAGTTCACAGCAAAAACCATAAGTTTAGACCCTGGCACACAAGTTCATTGTGAAAAAAGACAACACACATTTCCACTGCAGAAAAAGCCTGTAGGATAAGTGTTGATGGCAAAATGAAATGAAATTTCTGTTCAGAATAGGTTTTACATTATAGGTGAGATGAATAAATAAGGATACTTCATCCATATTAATCTGCTATTTCTTTATTTTTCGGAAATACCTTTGTCTGCATTTCTTAACCTGTAAATGTTTTCTAATGCATTAAAAATATCTTGAATGTTAATTTTCACATTACTGTCATGGGATCCAAGAGCTGAGGCCTTCAGTGATGTAGCAGCATTTTTCCCACTTTCTTAACAGTGAGTGATTTTGCAATGGACTTTTCTGTTCTCACCCCAGTTTCTCAAAAATTACTTTTGATATGGATCACTTTGCAATACATTTGATATTAGCCATTTGACCTTTACAGAATCGTCAAGGTTTAAGTGTTTAATTCGGGTTCTCATTGTCTCTAAGAAATTAGTCCTGCTAAAAGCCAAATTTAATACTTCTCTTAAAAAGGGGAAATATTTTCACATGAAAATATGGGAGATGATTAAAATATGTTAAGTTGACATATATTCCAAAGTTTCAGAATGTCTCTCTCAAGTTTCTCTGCCTGTTTCTTACCAGGTGACTTCTTTCAGCGTAAGGATAGCAAATTTGATTTTAATTCTGAATTTGTGAATTCCTGTTTCTTTTGCATATAATTCATTATTCCTATGGAAAAAAATCAATTCAAATGTTTATAATCTATTGTATTTGAAACATTTCAGGATAAAGCAAATATTTTCCATAACTTTTGAAAGCACCTTTAAAACATCTTTCAGTGGTCTCAAGTAGTATATAATAATCTTGTCATGAACCTGGGGAAACTAAAATCATATTACACTTGATGGAATCAGTAGGAATAGAACATTTCAACCACAGTGCAGACATCCACATTGAACAGATCTAGACAAAATTCTAGAAGAAATATTTTGATGAAAAAATTATTAAATTTTAATTGTTATTAAAAAAGAAACATACTTACTTTTGAAGCTTTTAGTACTGAAAGTGTGTCAAGGATTCCTGTCTTTCTCTTTCCATGCATCGAACCGCAATTTTCCAAAATTAAGACTTGAAAGTTATCACTCATAATCCCTTGTGCACTCAAAAATGTTTTAGATTTTTAAAATTAAGTTCATAGCACCAATAATTGCATAGCATTTTATGAGATTTTTGTGCCTGCCACTACCCGCATACACACAGACAGCCAACAGTAGCAGCTTGCATTCTAAATAAACCATGAGGGCAAATATTTTTCTTTTCACTTATCCTTTACAAACAGTATTGACAATTTAGGGAATTAAGTAGACATTTATGGTATTTGAGGAAATAATTGCACTATTTAACATTCACCAGAAAGCAGCTGTCATTACTCCTGAGGGAAAACCAATCATAGGTATGATTATAAAGAAGCAGTGAGAACTGAGTTAATTGAAAAACAGGAGGACTAGTAGGTAAGAGCAGGGAAAAAATGTAATAAATTAGTTTTCCTGAGGCTTCACAAAGAATGAGTCTAAAGAAATCAGTATATACTCTAAGTTATGCATTTCCAATATGAAATTTACAGGAGAAAATATTATCCCCTTACACTTCTCAAAGAAATATCAACATAGGTTATTTAGACTTGACAGCTTAACAAAAAAAACCAAAAAACCAACTACCTTCCAAACCTGGAAAGACATGGAACCAATTAACATACTAAAAGTTCCTCTTTCAACCCCCTCAGAACAATAAAGAATTCCCTGAACAAATATATACAGAATTAGAAGAATATTCCAAACTTCCTGACTTGTTGGGGTCAAAAAAACCAAACCAAACAAAAAATTCTTCAAATTCAAAGGCTTTAAATTATATGAAAAAGCTGAAATACCCACCCTTTAATTTATCCTTTTACCTTGCATAATTTTTTAACATATTTAACACATTTATTAGAAGAAATATAATTTCAGCCTTCCCAAATCAGAGCATTTTCCTTTAAAAATATCAAAATTCAATCCTTATAACTTTGAAATATGGTTAACATCCATTTATTGACATTTCTACTCACTTTTTGGATCCAGCACAATAGAAAACCGAATGTTTACTACTCAGATGAATGTTGGATCTCATTTTCCATTACCATGTTCCAATGTTGTAATGTTTTCCAAAAGTTTGAAATTTGAGCATTTCTAAAAAATACTGCCTGATTTTTTTCTTTAAAAGAAGGAAAGCTGTATCCCAGTCTCTAGAGTGGTGAAAAGAAGAACAGGGTAGTAAGGAAGGTTCAAAACAACTTCTCTTATTTATGACTTTTTTTACTATTTTATGGCATGGAGGTCATAACTTTGATTATCCTTTCTGCTTTAACTGTATATACCATTGCACTGGTCAGAATATGCTGACTAATGAGGAATCAGGGTATGGAGTGTTCTTCAGTGGCTCTGACCTGTTGAATCTCCATTGTAAATTCAAGGCTGAGAGATGATGAAAAGAAATTATATACATAGTTTCAGTACAGAGCTCAAGCTTTGAAAGGCTGTCTTTAACTGGGGTTTTCACAAGGTCTCCTTAGAATCAAATCCTCTTCAGGAAGTGGCAGCTTACCTTCTTCATTTGTCCACACGTGAGCTACAATGCTTAATTATGATATAAATACTGAAATATTATATTGCATGTGGATACAACATATAGGTACAAGAAGAGAAAACAAAATAGCTAGAAGTACACACCTTCACTGTAGATTAACACCCACCTATTTCTCAGTTCCTGGCTTGGGTAGGCAGAATAATTCTCTCCTGAGGTCTCAGTGACAGTATGGAGAAAAAGAAAGGAAATCCAGGATCAAGGATTTATAGGAAATAGCTGTAAAAACATCCTTTAAATTATACTAGATAGACACTAGGTATGATCTGAACAATCAGTGATCACTAGAAATCTTTTGTCAAACATACACTTGTCTGACCTTTGCTTGAAATCCTTTGCTCAGTGAAAAGTGGTGAAAAAAAGACCAGAGACTAATGCTTTTGGTTAAAGAGCCCCAAATGATTTTACCTTCATTTTTTATTCTAAGCAAGGGATCAATCTGATGGCATAAAAGATTCAAAACACTTAATGTTAAAACCTGAGAAATAATTTTATTCCTGCTGAAAAGTATACCTATTGCAAACTTTCCTTACTTTTAGCAAGTAGAAGCATGTTTTCAGAGCAGGTAGTGGGTGTGCTGAAATCCTAGCTCAACATTTAAAGATGTGTTCGTTTTCAATTAAAGAGAAATGTAACTCTCGAACAGAACTATGAGAACCAATAAAGAGGAAGGCGTATGGTGGGGAGAAAGTATGTTTTTCCAGTTAATTAAAGTTTTCATTCTGTATTGCCAGAGATAATCATAGAATCATAGAACAGTTTGTGTTGGAGGAGACTTTAAACATCATCTTGTTCCAACCCCCCTGCAATGGGAAGGGACACCTTCCACTAGACCAGGTTGCTCAAAGCTCCATCCAGTCTAGTCTTGAACACTGCCACGGATGAGGCATCCACTGTTTCTCTGGGTAATCTGTTCCAGTGGGTCATCACACTCCTAGTAAAGAATTTCTTCCTAACATTTGATCTAAATCTACCCACTCTCAGTTTAGAGCCATCCCGTTTGCCCTGTCACTACACTTTGGTGAAAAGTTCCTCTCCAGCTCTCCAGTAGGCCTCTTTTAGGTACTGGAAGGATGCTAAAAGGTCTGCTTGGATCCTTCTCTTCTTCAGAGTGAACAAAACCAAGTTTCTCAGCCTGTCTCCATGGGAGAGGTGCTCCAGCCCTCTGATCATCTTCATGGTCCTCCTCTAGACTTCAACAGATCAATGTCCTTATGATGTTGGAGGCCCCAGAGCTGGACACAGTACCCCAGGTGGGGTCTCACCAGAGCAGAGTAGAAGGGCAGAATCCTCTCACTCACCCTACTAGCCACATTGCTTTGGATGCAGCCCAGGAAAAAATTGACTTTCCAGTCTCTAAGTGCACATTGCTGGGTTATGTCCAGCCTCTCATGCTTCAACACCCCCAAGTCATTCTCCTCAGGGTTTCTCTCAATCCACTGACTGCCCAGCCTGTATCTGAGCTTGGAATTGCCCTGACTGAGGTACAGGACCTTGCAGTTGGTGTTGTTGAACTTCAGGAGGTTCACACAATCCCATTTCTCAAGCTTGTCCAGGTCCCTCTGGATGACATCCCTTCCCTCCAGTGTGTTGACTACACCACACAGCTTGGTGTTGTGGGCAAAGTTGCTCAGGGTTGACTTAATCCCACTGTCCGTGTCACTGACAAAGACCTTAAACAGCACTGGTCCCAGTATTAAGCCCTGAGGAATACCACTTGTCACTGGTCACCACTTGGACATTGAGCCATTAACTTCAATTCTTTGTGTGCAACCATTCAGCCAATTCCTTATCCATTGAATGGTCCATCCATAACATGCATGTCTCTCCAGTTTAGAGGCAAGGAAGGATGCGTCACTCCTTCCTGTGTAATGCACTAACAAGGGCTTTGCTGTGCTGTAAAGACTGAACAGCTGAGACTCTTTTCCTAATTCAGAATAAATGAATATTCTAAGAGTATGATCTTATGTTCTTACTGCTTCAGAATATTGACATTTCTACTATGATGGTTAGTGTACTCTATTAATTTTACCCTTTTGTTACTTAGTCTTTAAAATAAACTTTAGTAAAGGTTCATTCTGTTTCTGTGTGATTTAAACTACAGAATTTGTTTATAGGAATGGCAGGGATTAGCTAAATTATAGCTGCTTTTCCATAACAAATTTCAGTCTGGTGATGCTGAATCTGATTTATTTAAATCATGTGGCAATCATGTCTTTGGAAAAACCATCATTCATCATAGATACTCATTTCAACACTGTTTTCAAATAATCAAAGAGCTGGAAGATGAAAAGGCAGAACTATGTCACCATAAACTGCCACATTCTCATAAATCTAATGTGTATATTTATTGGTCTTCAGCTAATAGATATAAAATACGTAATGTAAAATAGTTTCCAAAACCTGGAGTTGTAGCTGTAAATTTGGAGGAAATTATTAAACATTCTCTACTTCTTTGTTTCCATTTTGACATTTAAAGATTTTTACTTTCTTTTCTTTTTTATCTCAGATTAAGAACTGTTCAGTTAATTTTTTTTCATTGTGGTGTTGTATACCCCTGACATACAGTGCAGGAAATTGCAGGACATTGAGAAAGATCCTCCTTGAATTGAGTGTATAAGTAATTGCAATTAGCTAGGGAAGGATTACTGCACTTTTAGTCTAACATCCTGAATAAGCAGAAACAGGACAGGACAGTTTACATCCTTTTCCTTCCTAAAATGCATGTAATGAAAGAAATATTACTAGTGGAAAAGAGGAATTGAGTTTAACATCCCTGGAGTTTTTTATTCCTTTGCATATTAAACTTGATATGTACTCCAAGCAGTGTAGACACTTCCTAGTCCCCTAGAACCCAAGCTGCTGTTCTGGAGGCCTCTTCTAGTCACCCCTTGCAGGCTCTTTATTCTGCTCAGGATTGCAATGATCTCTGTTCTAGAAAAGTGCTTCGATGAATCTTGTTGAAAATCGTCACTTTTACTTGAAAATCATGATGCTGTCCAGACTACTGAAAATTTAATTTCAGCAATCTAAGTGCCCCCTTCATGTGGAGTCTAAATGGGAGTTGGACCTAGCAGTCAAGCAGAATTCTAATCAATCAGGTTCATTGAGTCTTCATGCCTAATCACCTCAATGTCTAACAGAAGACAATTTTGGTTAAATGAGCATTTTTGTAGTTTCCATATACTATAATGTGATTCTTAGCAAATACACATCTTAATATAGACATCTTACTCTCTTACTGATTCTCAGGTCACACACAACTCGGTTCTCCAAATGTAGACATCTAGTGCCATTTGACATGCCACTCAGGATCTGAGACATCTACATGAGACTGACAGGTTTAACACTGTCTTTAGAAGACTTGTATTTTTCTGATTTGGTATCTGAAGGGCAAATACTGTACACTGAATAATCATAGTGTCTTTTTGTTCCCTATTCCAATCATGCTTTTGAAGTAATTTATAATGAAATTTTATTAGAGTGCTCTTCACCCCTTATTTATTGAAAAGCATTATAGGAGAAACTTTTCTGATGTGAAACTAACAAGTAACACAACAAAGAATCTAGCCTTTAGTGTAGTCCCAGTGAAATCCCTCTCATTACCCTCTAACGTTATATAAATATTTGGATTAAGAATAATTAACATACATAACTATACTGTGATCTCCTATGGGAAACACAGAACTAAATTCAGAAGTTACTCACAGAGTGAATTTTTACCCTCACTAGACACAAAATAATAATAAAATAGAATATTTATGTTCCTTCTAGTCTTTGTTCATATCCCAAAAGTGTTAATTTGAAGCGACAAGTGTCACAGGAAGTGTACAACTGATACTTTTGATGCCTAAGTCTACAATTTAGTCAAATTCAAATATTTCCATATTAGATCCACTGAGGCACATTTCACACATATATTCAAGTGGGGATTCATAGTTTACATATCTCATCTAAAGAACTTGATTCATACTATGAACTAATGAGCTGTAGCTAAGAACCTTTGCTTGGAAAGGTCAGAGCACTGGAGAATCAAGTCAAAGTTGACATTCCGTATTCAACTACATCCTCTGAGGATACTTGTTGGAAAATACTGTACACTAAATGTTAGTGGAATGTTAAAGAATGGAGGTTTGGAGGAAGAGCATCTTTTCAATATCACTTTTTAAAGTTTTTATGTTTTAAGTAAGATACTCAGCTGGTAACTATGGAAATGAGTGAGATACTGTCTCTCTAATTACTGGCCTACACTTGATTTCAAGACCAATGAACAAGTAATGCTTACATGTGCATGAATAGCTTAAACAAAGCAGGCTAAGAGTGACTCAGAAAAATTTATTGGAGACTTTCCTAAAAAGGGAGACAAAAAGCTTCTATCAGAGAGATATTTTGAATACTTGCTTCTCACATTCTATGCATGTGCTTGTAGTATTCTCAAGACAAGTTTTGTAAGTGAATGCAATGAGCACTAAATATTAAAGATATAAGAAGCAACTTGAGGTTTGGTGGTGAAGTCTTAGCAGCCAAGGTTAGAATGATGACATGTCTGGGTGTGAAGTTTCCCTTGTACAAGCATAGCAAATGAACATCTGTTTTAATCTGGCCTCCTTCTTCCCCATGCCATATATTCCTTGTTTTAAAACATATTTGGAAGGTCAACACCATCCTGGGCTGCATTAGGAAGAGCATTTTTAGCGGGTCAGGAGTGATGGTCCTCTCTACACAGCACTGATGAGACACACCCTGACTGCTGTGCCAAGTCCTGGACTTCCAGTGCAAGAGTCATGGACAAACTGGACTGAGCCCAGGAAAGGCTCACAGAGATGACTAAGGCACTGAACCATCTCGTATGAGCAGAGGCTGTGAGAGCTGGGACCATTGAGCCTGGAGATGAAATGCACAGACATCTGACTGATATTTATAAATACCACATTGGAGAAAGTAAAAAGGATTGAGCCAGGATGTTCTTGGTGGTAACCAGTGAAAGGAACAGAGATAATAGGCAAAAAAGGAAATACAAAATTCCCTTTAAATAATTTTTTTTTTTATGGGCAGTCAAACACTGGAACAAGTTGCTTAGAGAAATTATGGAGTTTCCATTTTTAGAGATGTTCAAATCCCCACTGGACATGGCTCTGAGAAGCCTGTTCTCCTTTATGCACACATTAATTTGTTGTTGCAAAGAGCATTCCATTAAAAAGTAGATTTAATTATTGTTTAAATGTACTCTTCTGTTTCTCATCTGTACTCAAGAATTCACTCTTCCTTGGGAGAAATAAACCTTATTATGGAGCCTGTTTGCGAGATGGATTTGCAGATGATTTTACAAGACAAATGACTGAATATGAAGGGGTCAGAAAGGGCTTTTAAGAGCTCTAAGAACATATGTGAAGAGAATGATGACAATTAGTTCTTTTAAAAAAATTTTCTACAGGCATTTCTATAGTCCTCAGCAGTACAGTATACATTCCAAAACCACTGATTAATCTATTTTCATGGCAACCATACAAATGAACCAAATGTTAGACTGTCAATTCACAAATGGGCATTTGAGTCCAAGAAGAACTCACTGAAGTCAGGAGGCTCCTAGCTTTGGTAGGTCAGTTTGAAATTCAGAATAGCAGAATATTCAGCATCCAACTGTAACTTTGGCAGCTGTGAGTGGTCCACAGCTGAGGATGCTGGCAAATGCCAAATCAAATCCTTTCATCCACAGGTGGGTGACACATCCAGAGTGACTATTTGTTTTTATTTTGGTCACTGTGATTTTTTCTCAGCTCCCATGGGAAGAGCTACAATAATCAGATGACAGACGAGTGTCTTACCCCACAAATGCTACCTTTGATTTTGTCATTTTTGCAGCTCAGGTTGTGTTTGCACGCTACAGAGAATAAACACAAGAGATCATTGCTGAGTTTGAGCATGTATTTTCTCCTTCATTATAGCAGACAGACTTCTCTATGCTTTTTTGTCCCTTCAAAAGAAGTAACAGATTTTATTATGGAACAGCAATGGCCCTAGTTCAGAAAAGATTAGCATTTGCCTAGGTTTAAATTGAATGGTCTAATTGAAATCAAGGGAAATATTCATTTGTTTTATGTATTTAATCAGCTAGCTGAAGTGAAGCCTAAATTAATGAATGTGACCTGTGATTCACCAGGCATTTGGATGCTGAATATGTAATGCCAAGCATAGGTTTGCAGGGCAAGCCATAAAGGTTTCTGCTTTCATGCTAGTCCCATCTCCCCTGCCGTGGTGCTGGCATCACTCAATCCACTCAGCACATCCCTGCATTTTCTGGCTCTGCAGAGAATCTCTGGTACTGTACCGGGAGTTGAAATGGTGCCAACACTGTGGCAGAAGAGAAGAGGGGGACAGAGCAGCCTGAAAGCCAGAAGGGCTGTGGGTACTGTGTTTCTGCCAGCTGCAGGTTAACTCCCCCTGAAGCAATACCCCATTGTGACTGGGGCTATGGGGCACAGCCTGGGCTCCAGGGGAGGATGAGACAGCAGGTCACAATATCTGCAGTGGGGCTCTAGTCACCATTTATGTCATGGCTGCATTCTTCCTTCAAATTGCAAAATTCTCTTCTAAATAATTGAATTAAATATCAGAGAACTAATTTTCACACTAGGAGTACAGAGTGATTAGGAGCTTGTGTACAGTTTTCTGCAGCACAGCAGAAATCAGCTGAACCCGTGTTGCTCATAAGCATCAAATAGCAACAACAAAAAAAATTAAAATACTCTGGTGACATCCAGGACTTCTCACTCTATATTAGTTCAGATCTAACCTGAAGCTCTATTGTTTGTCACTCATGCAAGAGGTCCCTTAGAGCTCAGAGAAATATAGTGATCTAAATGGGCAGATGGGATTTAGTGAAAGCTAGACATGTCCTACTTCTGAAATCCCTTTTCTTACATACCTTGAAAAAATCTGGCTCTGCCATGTCTCTTAATCCAATTGCAGGAGGCTATGAAAGCTAGGATGCTTAAACCAATTTTGCTGTTAGCAGAAGTCTAATTTTAAGGCTTATGAAACTAAGCCTTTCCTAGAAGATTTTGATAACTTGACTGAGTATGAAAAGCAACATAGCACCTAAATTCCTATCAGCAGAACTATTATGTTCTTTATCTTGAAATCCACTTTTGTTATTGAACATGAAATGTATTTGAAACCTGTTTTAAAGTTCAGATGTCACAGATGCTTTAAAAAACTGATCATTTTTTGGAAGGTTTTATGAAAGATTGATTTTTCCAAACTTCTAGCTACTTCATAGTTACAATGATTTCTGGTGTAATATACTGTTCTGTGACTTTTGCACAGCACAATCTTATACACAGAAATCTCTGGATTTTTCATTTCTTAGTGTTTTTTTGTTTTTTTTTTTGTTGTTACCTTTTTATCAGTGGAGGAATTTGGGGAATACAATCAAATCCTCAGTCCAATCTTTTTCAAAACAGTTCTATTTCTTCCCCTCTAGTTTCTCCTCACCCGTGTTCCTGAGGTATATACTATTTTTGTTCCATTCTTGTTGACTTATCACTATATTAACTGTATTTCTTCCTTTTTCAGTCTCTATCTGCCCATTACATGGAAAAAATAACAGCATCCTTTCCTACAGGTACATATTTAATAAACCTGTTTTTCTCTTGGCTTATTGAAGCTGTTAGCCTCGAACCATTTTTTTTTTGTTTCTTCAGACTCAATGAGCACTAGCAACACTCCCCAACTTGAACTACTGGTCACATACAGAGGTCAGCTAACTCCCGGGACCTCTTTCCTACCGCAGAGCACAGGGAGATTGAAGACACTGTAAATAATTGTTCTGTGTTCTCTGAGAGTTCACAGTGGAATATGATCATCTCCTTTTATGGCTATAATGCATCCTGCAGAAAATCCTTTATGAGCTATAGAAACTAATTGCAATATCTCTTTTCTGTGAGAAATTGGGGGAGAGAGAACAATGAAACAACACGTTAAAAGGGGGCTGCAAAAAACCACCAAACTGCTGAATAAAAACCTGTTTTCCAGATGTACATAAAGTGATGAGTTAAAAACAAATTACCATGTAACTTTTCTCTCTGCTTCCTTAACAGCTTCATGGATAGTAGAAATGCCTGTAGCTTGTCTTGGCTGGAAATTCATATAGACAAGAAGTATTCAGGATTGAGTGGTATTTTTTCAGACATGGAACTTTAGTCTTGAAGCAGAATCTGTTAATTTTCAAATATCTCTTAATACATTTAAAATTTTTTATTTTACTCAAGTTTAGAGTGAGGGAGAAGGAAAAAAGCTGAAGAAGAAACAGGTTCCTGAATGGGAAAGCCAAAATAAAATTTGGAAAACCTAAGTTGCCATTTATTATTCTATGTTGCCATTATTATTCTGTGATTCTATTACTCAAGTCTGCCTGAGTTCAAGAAGTGTTTGGACAACACTTTCAGGTACATGGTGGATTCCTGCACAGGGCCAGGAGTTGCACTCAATCATCCTGATGAATGCCTTCCAACTCAGCATATTCTATGAATTTATGATTTATTATTTACTATTTTGTTTAACAAAATAATACATTTAGCTAGACATGATTTTACAGCCAAAAGACAACTTTATCACTTCAAAACTTTAGCCAACCTAAACTCTGCGTTTTACAAATTGCTACACAGGCTTTTAAAATGGACAATAAAAATAATCTCTGGAGTAGTTGGACTGCTCCAGAAGAAACGTAGTGTTGGATTATTTGATATACTCCTAATCAGAAGCTCTTTTGATGTTTTCTCTCTAGGAGACTCTTGGGAATGGCAGAGTAGACCATGGGAGTTGGGTGGGTGATGTTTGTGTACAAAAGAAGCCAACTTAACAAACCCAAAGAAAATCATAAGGTAACCAAACATGTCTGTAAGACAGTCAGATAGCAAGCTGATGGGGGAAGTGGGAATCATGAGTCCTTTGCCATGCCACCCAACACATTCCTTAGACTGATAAACACGGGTGCAATATCTGTGAAGGAGCTTGTAGCCACTGTCCCTACTGGGGACTGACACAGCCCCAATGGCAGAGCCACACCCCTGATGCACAGTTACAGGCAGGAGAACAGAGAAAGGATACAGCTACACAGATTTAAGCAAAAGAGTTGGGACATTGAAAATGTCTCTTTGTTCATATTCAGACAGATGTTCCTTAGCATGGCTACTCTGGGACTTTTTGATTCCTTTTCAACTCTTCAAGTGACCTGTGAGTGCTCAAACCCAAGAGCAGGTAATGTGCCACAGCTTGTACATGCGCATTTGCCCAGCTGGGTCAGAAGAGGCAGATGTGTTTCAACAAAACGCTTTAGAAAACACAACAGATAAGCTAAGAAAAGAAGGCAGTGGTGACAGAATTTGCCTTTCCTAACCAGGATGAAGTCCAACTGTTGTTTCTGGCAGCAACAACCCAGACTCAATCAAACCCAGGTGCAGAATCAGCCAGCTTGGAGGAGAAGTGTGTTTACATCTGCCCTTTTCTCACTCTAGGGCTCTGCTCAGAGGGAGGAACATGCTGTTGGGAGATAAATTTCCCTCCTTCTAATTATAGGCCTTGCCATCTTCTGCCCACTTCAACTGTAAATCGCCTAATCATAAACAATTCCTCTTCAAAGCTCAACACAGATTGGATGTAATTCCCTGACAACACCAATCTGTTCACAGTATTGCATGCAAAGGACAGAATAATATTAAAGATCTTTCAGGCTGCTGAAGGAGAGAAGATTGAGGAAAGAAAATGGAAGAGTAAAATACAAAAGACATTACTCTTGTCACATTTTAGCAAGGACTAACACATTTCAACAATTGGTCAAAGGAGATAAGATAAAAAACTTTCTTTTCTGTTGGTAAAAAAACCCCACCTTGTCACACAAAATTTCCCTTCTAGTAATTAGTAAAGCATGTAGAGGGCAGATGGAGACTGCTGATAATGTTTTATTTACATCGGAAAGCTTCAATTATTCAGAATGATCAAGTCATTCTCACTACTAAACTGTATGAGATCACATTACTGCTATATTTGCCTGTTTTTTTCCCTCCTCCCCATTTGTTTTCTCCTGTGGTAACTGACCATAAATAAGGATTTAGATCTTGTTAGAGAGTTGTCTATTCAAGTAATGTACTACCTATGAAATATCCTTCAGAACTGGAATTGCATGCTGGCAAGACAGATAACCAAAGCATTACTGACAGGAGACAGTACATTTTCCAAAAGGTGAGGATTATGGTATGCTAGCAACACATGGTTTGTGCACCAGTACCTCAATCCTGTCATTGCTTTTTGGGGAAATATCAGAATACCAATATCAAGTGCAACAATAATAATAAAGCAGTATTATTGGTAGTGTTTTTGAAGTGATAGTTGACATCAGGACCAACATCTAATTTTACACTGAGGTATATCAACTGAATGAAATGCCATTTTTCCTGATTTATGCCAGTATAGGGAGGGAACAAAATTAGGCCTTAAATTTCATACCTGTCTTGAACTCCGGGCAAGAAGACTGGAAATGATCATCATATTTTAACACTGCCAAACTGCTGAGTCTAAAAGTAATAATACTCCAAAATGATGAAACCATATCTGATAACTCAACTTTGAGAAATTTTCTGTTTCTTGATGGTAAGTGAGCATGAAGAGCTATTTATTTGTATATTTAGTGGACTGATCTATCAAGAAGAATTTGGGAAAAAAAAGTCTCTCTTTGTTCTTAGATTGAAGAGAATATAATAACTTTATGTCTGATTATCACATAAAATGGGCTAAACATATTTGGTGCTAAATAATTACTGCCTTTCTATATGTATGAGAAATTGACAACAAAGGTAGGGAAAATAGCAGAATAGAAAATTTATGAAGTACAAGAAATAGAAGAGAAAAATGATAGCTCAGTAAATCAACCCACAGTTACTTAGTGCAGATGGTTCTGTAGTTGATATATACTTGGAGAAAATCACTGGCTTTGCTAGTTTGAACTGGAAGGTACATTAAACTCTCTATACAAAGAATCTGAAATACTTATATCTCAGAATATAAACACTGTAGTAGTATGCATATACACCAAGTAAAAAAGGTCTTTGTTAGTTATCACCATAGCAGATGTGGACCTGCATGAGTATGTGCAGAGTGTGCTTCTCAGTGTGTGATCTTAAATAAAAATTCTTTCCTAATATTGGCATGATTATCCTATACTGAAAATGTTACCTCATGAAAAAGTGACTTAGCAAAGTCCACATTTAATTAAAAAAAAAAGGTAAAATGGCCTATTCCCTCACCTGGCAGTGGGAGAGTTTGCCTATAATATTACAAAAGGTTTGTATGAAATTTTTTGTCATCATTATAAGAGTAGTTATTCTTAAAGTATTCTCTGCAAACTTACAGAGAAAAAGATGCTTGTTTTTGCAGCACCAGCTGGTTTGAGTCTGATTATTTGGCTGATCTGCTGGAGTGTTTTCCGAGTGATCATTGTTTTAGCTTGTACTGTCGGATGTCATCCAAAGGTCCAGCACAGGCAGATGGGTCTGCAATATAAAACAAGAGCTGCTGCAGTAAAACATGTCTTCTCCCCCTGCCCCCAACACCCTCCCTTCTTACATTAGGTGATCCATTACTGGATGTTCTGCATTTGATTTCATTGTTTATACACTCTGCAAACATTATAAGGGAACCAAAAAAGATGGTAATGATGTAAGCCATGTGAGATTCATTAATTAACACTATCTAAGGAAGAAGAAAGAGAACTGTGATTTTTTTTTTCTCCAGTACTATACAGTTCAGAAGGAATACCTATGCCACACAAGTATTTACGAAAGACACCCTTTCTGACTAATGGAAAGAAATGAAAAGGTTGTTAAAACCTGTTATGGTTTGAAAAGAGTTATGAAAACCTCCCTGGCAGAGGGAGGATGAACCACAACCAGTTGCTAAATCATGCAGGTGTAAAGAAAAGAAAAGAGATCCCTGTACTTCATAATGCACATACATAGCTGGAAATTTGACTGTTACCTAAATTATTGGAAAAGCCTTTATTTCTCAGAACTTTTAAATGAACACAAAATTTTGACATAGGGATCAAACAGGTGCTCAACAGAAATCAGGGGGATGTAATTAAGTAGATAAACATCTGCAAATACAGGGCATGGATGGGGAAGCACTCAGGATTCATCTTACCTTCATTTTGGATTTAACTTAGTTGAAATGTCAAGGATAGGAGCTTAGGGTCAATTAAGAAAGAAAGCAGTCTTAGTAATTGGGATAGAAGATATTGTTGTTAGATATCTTTGATTTCTACACCTCAGGCAGATGCCCAGCACCTCCCTTAACAGTCAAGTGAGAGGAAGGGTGTCTTTAACAATGAACTCATCTATCCTATTTGGAATCTACTTTGGCATGGAAGATACTATTTTTTACCACAAATAACGCAGAGAATTCAGACAACTAGATTCAGATGTGCTGTGTGATTCTATGATTCTATCTACAACATAGATTCCAGTTTCTGGTCAAAGAAAGTCTATTCTATCTCTCTGAATTGCAGAGTAGGATTCTGATTTTGGGAATGGGATTAAATGTCCTTGTAAAGTGCTTGTCTCCCTCCATTGACTGCAAAGGAATTTTGAATACCTAAATTACATTATGCTTCTATCTTAGCACATAGAAGTAACAAGAGATGGGCACAGAGTGATTAACTGAGAACACTGTATATAGGAAATTTTTTGTTTGCAGACTATTGCACTAGTCTGCAATATTGTTGGAAATAAAAGCATATTGATGGGACAAAGCATCTACTCCAAGCATAATGATTTTGCAGTTAGATCATATAGCATATAGCTCTAGAGAATGTTCTTTTAGCCTCCCTACAAGTACTTAATAAAATTAAAGGGTTTGTCTTCTATGAGTGCAACAGTTTTAAATTTCTCCCATTTTTAGATGCATTCCATAGAATGTATTTTCCAAAATGTGTACTCGTATTTGGAATTCATTCATAGTAGAACTCATTCTTGGGACTGTGACGAGTCATTAAGTGCAACAACAGCAACAAAAAGGGTAGTAGTGTTTACTTAAGTAAAATGATACTGCTAGAGAAAGTCTACAAATGAAACCAGTCTAAATATGCAGTGGGCATGCATATACTACGCTGGACTCCAGAGATCCTGGTACTCTCGCACACCATAGTGGCATGAAGAGAGTCTAATTTGCCTCTGGATTTGAGATGACTGCATTTGGTGAGTTTAAAGCTGAGCTCCATGAGGCTTATCACTCCAGGATGATCTTTGCCCTGGCATGCCAAGGCTCAGTTGGCATTAGCTTGGTGGTATCTGCATTTTGCAGGTGTACAAGTTTTCTTATCACTTTTTATTGCTACATCAAATAGATATTGCCCCCCAACCATTGTGATTCTTCCATCTGGCATGCATCTCAAAGCTTACTGGCTAGTTTTTATCCAATTTCAAGATGCATGTTCTCATTTGAGATCCTGAGCGTATTCCAAGTGCACTCAGGCATTTCTCCAAATACCAGCAGAGATGATCATCAAGGATGATGCAGGGTCCCAGGCAAATGAACTCTGTTGATAACATAGAACTTCAATTTGTGTATCTGCAGAAATTAACTTTTAGTTACCTTTTGGTCATAAATGCTTTAAAAAAAGCTTACAAATTAATCCAAGGGATTCCAGCAGTCTAACAGGAAAAAAAAAAAAAAAAAAAGGAAAAAAGAAAAAAGGAAAAAGCCCCAAGCTGAAAATAACAGAATAAAAAAAGCAATGAAATATTGACTCTGTAGCACAGGAGGATAAACACAAGAGCAAAGAAACTGTAAGGAAGGGGTAGATATTGAAAAAGCAGATATTGGACCTGATTTTCAGACTGCAAGCCTAGGGCTTACCATTTTTTCTAAAAGTTACATTGCACAAATGAATGAGAAGCTAAGAAAGAAGCACACCGTTTAGAAGAGCCATGTTATTTTACTTGATAGATAGATAATGAGTTGCAGGTAGCTCACTACTGTGCATCCTGCAGAGTGTACATTCTTTATTCAGATACACATTCCTGAAACTGGACATCAGTGTGTTAGTGCCTCAATGGTAAGGCACTGAGGAAAAGTACTTCTTCAAATGTACCTTTTGCTCTTCTTCGTGAGGGTAATCCTGTAAAAGGATGTTAATATTTATAAATCATGAAAAATGATCAGTACTTTTGTTCAAAACCGCAGTTTTGAAATGGAATATTAATGTAGACAAGAGATAATGGGTGTTATCAGGAAAAGTTGAAATAAAGCATTTTCCAAGGTTTGCATTCATATACTGTGGCATTCATGTAGGTTAATAAGTCCCTCTCATGTTAATTGAACTCAAGCTCTGAAGAGGATCTGAAAGCATAGGCAATTTTAATTCAATTTCAAGGGTTGCACCATGGTAGTATCCCAAAAAAATGGATTTCAATATTTATACATAAGCTTTGTCTTGCATTTTATCTTTTTAAGAGAGTCTATTACTGCAGTTTATATTTCATGTGGTTACCTAATATATTACAGCCTGTGAGAGGTGGTGAGCACACTTCAGCTGAAGGACATGCCAATGATTAATGGAGCTTAAAGTCCATACACCCTAAATTAGTTTTTAGAACTACAGCGTAATTTTTATCATGTAACAAGAAAATTCATTTACAAAGACTATCCCACAGCTTTGAAAGTCACTATAAAGATAAAGTTCTCTTAGACAGAAGGTAGGAGATTTAATTTTGATTTTTTTTTTTTTTTTAATCAGATTATCAATCTCCTCAAGGAATGGTAAACAAGTTGAAAATGCTGCTTTTGTTTTCCATGGGTTCACAAAGTATTTATCGGGCATCCATGTATCTATCAAGGTTTCTTACTGCATTGTAATTACCTCTGTGTTGGACTGGGCTACAGTGGATATGACACAAACAAAGAAGATATTTCCTCTGAAACATCCTAAAAAGAATAGACTATAGGCTCTGGATGCTTTAGGGCTGCAGGAAGAAGGTGACAAAATATGACATGATCCAGAATCTACTATTTTTACTTTACTTTAGGAGAAAAACTGTCTGTGGAGCCAGAAAATAATTATAAAATAGCAAGAGATTAATGTACAGCTTCAAATGAAGACCTGAAAATGTAGTACAACCATTTTCTGTGTAAGACATATTTCAACAAATTTGCTTTGGCCGTACTTGCAATGCTCATTTGCCTGCTTCACACAGATATTTAGGGAATGAAATTGCACCAGCTTGTTTGTAGAAAGCAAATTTTAAAGTTCAATTACTATTCAGAAAAAACAAATAGTACAGTCAAATATAATTATAAACTACTGGTCTTCTCTCTTAAAGCCCTTAATTATAAACCCACCCAATCTCCCATCTTTTATTTGTCACTGAGTCATCAAGTTGAATGTGCCGGGAAATGCCAGTCTGCATCACCCATCGAGCCAATTTTCCCTCTGTGTGCTTTCTTCCATGCTACAACTGATATACCAGAGCAACTGCCTCTAAGACTCTGCTCTGTCAGCACATTAATCATCTTCAGATGTCAAGTTAAAAATCTTCTTTCCCATAATGTCTATAAATAGGGTAAGTAACTGATAAGTTGTGACTATACTTATGGGAAGAAAAGTCCCATATTTTTTGCCTCATATTTCTCTTATTTCCTTAATGTTACAGCGGGGATACTGTAACACACCTATATCAAACCAGGAGTCCCATGGAAAAGAAATATATATGGATGGATTCTTGGTAGATGTTTCAGAGTTGTTTATTTCCCCAGCCGCCTGGCCGGAGCTCTGCTGAGGAACTGTTACAGTCACGGGACCCGAGGGTCCTTGCCCACACAGGGGAACACAAACCAACCAATGGGGAACGAGGCTGACCAGGGGCTCGGGAAACCCTGTGTCTCCCCTCAGGGCCCCTCTCCCAGGGCTCCATGGCAGGGGGGAGGAGACCCCAACATTTCACTCATTTATTTTTTAACAAAAGAGATGTAAAACTTAGTATTGAAAACAACAAGGACAGTTTCAAAACAAAACAAGCCACCCTCCTGAGTCTTTAAATGTCCAAACAGATTCTGTGGAACATCTTAGGGCTGACAGAAGGGAGACAGAACTCTCTGAGCATGCTTTGTGGGGAAACTGAGGCAGGAGAGGGTTTAATTTCTTCCTTCCCCCTTTTCATCCCCCCCTCGGCATTGGAGAGGAATTGTAGGGAAAGGGAATTGTATAGGGAAGCCGTGGGGTGAAAAACGGATTAGGAATAAACTGGGGCTGGGGTAAACTTAGGAAAGGGTTCATATTGGGTATAGGGTGAAAGGGGAAAGTAGGTTGTGGGTAGGGAAATTGCTGCGATGGATGTTGTTTATAATTTTGTGCATAACGGCTGCCTTTGGCTGGAATACCTCCAGGCCCAGTAACATTCGCTGCTTGTAAACCCTTCTTTCCTTGCACTATATCAAATTGTACAACTTCCCCATCTCCTACACTTTGCAGGTAATTTTTAGGGTTATTCCTTTTAATGGCAGCTCTATGGATGAATAAATCTTCCCCTGTATCATCTCGTGTTATAAATCCATAGTTGTTTTTGACATTGTACCATTTCACAGTTCCTGTGACTTTCGTGGCTACAACTTCTCCTATCACGTGCTTGCGTGTTTGTTGTGGCTGCTGGTCCCACGTGGCCGCCGCCTCACCGACTCCAACATCTCGACTGGGCCCCCACATTGCGGCTTCTCCGTGCCCTCCGAGGGGCGCTGCTCCGGTGCGTCTCTGGGCTCTGCGCGGCCCCGCGCTGCCATCGCCGCCGGCCCCGCGCCCTGTGAATTGTTCCACTCTGCCAACTCCACGCTGCTTTGAGAGCGGCCCCGTTTCGGCTCGGCGCTGCGCTGCGCAGCTTCTCGTGTCGCTGTGGAAACCGCCGCTTCTCACTCTACAGAGCTCTCTGAGCCGTATGCACAGAGCGGGCTTCCACACCGATGCCCGGTTCCTGGCTGCTCGTGGCCCATGGCACCCGTGGTGCCTGCGGCATCGCTCCCTCACTCGCGGTTGAGCAGCCAGGAACCCCGAGGCAGGGATGGGGTCTGTGATAAGGCGTGCGCTCCCGAGGGGGCCGGGTGCATCCAGCGCAGGCACCTCCACTGGCACGGCGGCAGTCACGCGCTCCTGGGGTGGTGGCCGTGTGGCCTCAGCAACGGGACTATGGCCATCCTTTGCTTTAGGGGTAATGGGACTGTATAAATGCACCTGAATAGCTTCACTGACCACGAGGGATCCATGCAAGGGTTCAATCACTAATGCATGTTTTGTTTGATCCTTCATCTCCAACAAGATTTCGTGCCAAAAACTCTCGTGATAAGCTCCAGGAATTCCAGGAGGATTAATATCAAAAAGTAAATCTTGAGAAATATAGAAGAAATTTTTGAAAATCCAGTTAAAAAAATGTTCTAGATCTCCCGGTTCCAATACTTTCTTGTTTTGTTGTTCAAGGATTCCTTTAACTTCTAGATACATTTCTTTCTGTGGCTCAGAGAGCCACATTTCCCACGATTCTTCCATAGTCCAGAGAGAATATCCAAACCAAGATGAGAAGAGAGAGATCTAGAGTGGTTTTTACTCAGGAATTTCCAGTCCTTAGGGATCAGTGTCTTGCCGGCAATTCGCCACCATTTGTTACAGCGGGGATACTGTAACATGCCTATATCAAACCAGGAGTCCCATGGAAAAGAAATATATATGGATGGATTCTTGGTAGATGTTTCAGAGTTGTTTATTTCCCCAGCCGCCTGGCCGGAGCTCTGCTGAGGAACTGTTACAGTCACCGGGACCCGAGGGTCCTTGCCCACACAGGGGAACACAAACCAACCAATGGGGACCGAGGCTGACCAGGGGCAGGGAAACCCTGTGTCTCCCCTCCAGGGCCCCTCTCCCAGGGCTCCATGGCGGGGGGAGGAAACCCCGGCACCTTAACTCTTAGCTTAGGCTCATAGAATCATAGAACCATCAAGGTTGGAAGAGACCTTTAAGATCATCAAGTCCAACTGTCAACGCAGCACTGTAACCCCTAAACAACTAAACCACGTCACCCACCCCTCCTGGCCAAATCCCCTAGTTTTTATACTGAGATTGACATTCTCTGGTGTGGAATATCCCTTTGGCCAGTTCAGGTCACCTGTCCTGGCTATGCTTCCACTCAGCTTCTTGGGCATCAGGAAGGAAGCTGAAAAAAGAAACTGAGAAGTCGTTGACTTGGGTAAGCACTACTGAGCATCAACTAAAGCATTAGTGTTTTATCTCATTATTCTCAGCCTAAATCCAAAACACAGCACTGTACCAGCTACTAGGAAGAAAATCAACTCCATCCCAAGTGAAACTAGGACAATCCTGAAAGAATGAATAAATGACTTTGCAGAAAATAAGGCAAATGGATTTTCTGTGCTAATACACACTGTAGCTAGAAGGGTATCTTTGATTTTAACTATGATTTGAAATCTCTCAGAACCCCCTATCAAACTCTCTTGGGGAAAGTGCAATCAGTGAAAGAGTTACATTTCTGTTGGCTGTGGTTTTGGTTTTTTTTGGTTGGTTGGGGATTTTTTTCTTGTTTTTTTGGTTTTGTGTTTGTTTTCTTTTCACTTGGTTTCTGGATTTTGGGGTTTTTTGTGTAGTAGACCTTGTACTTTATAAAGTTATTTACATAATGTGGGATAGTCAGTGACATTTGGAAATGTAGTTCAAATCAGAGAAGTCCAGGTTGTTGATTTCTGGAGCATAAAGAACATAAAGCCCAAGTTAGAGTTCAAAGCAGAGCAGATTTTTTTCTTCTCTAATTTTAACAGCAGAAACAAAAATTTCAATTACTTTAGAACTATCCTGTGGCTTTGAAAGTCACTACAAAGATGAAGTTCTGTTAAACAGAAGGTAGGGAGGGAATTTAATTTGAATTTGGGAGAAAAATCAGATTACTAATCATCTTGAAAAAAATATGAAAGAGTTGAACACATGGAGAGAAAACACAGAATAAAGCTAGTCTACAGTAAAGATTTTTTTCATGTTACTACTTACAGGACATAATTTTTTTCAGTATTCGTATCAGGATTTTTACTTTTTGCATTCAAATTCTTCTATATTTGAAATGTGCATGGCATAATGTTCAAAAGAACACTTAACAAATACCCATTTAAAATCTGTTACAGCAGCTTTTCATAAAATAATTTTGCACCATAGAACCACATGTAATCTTAATGGGAGAGGGTGGAAATCTACACCCTACATGTGTTTGAATGCTACAAAGAAAATAATAGGGTATTCTGCATTTGTTTTTTCTATTGTGAATACTAGGATAGTGGAAGTATGCTGCATAGAGTAAACTGTCCTAACCTGTAACTTCTTAACAAAGTCTGTGGGAGATACTACATCACTGATTTGAATTAAAATCAGTATTTAACTACATTTACTTTTTCTGGGGTTTATCCCAGTTTGTTAAGATGGCATATTTTCTGTAATTATTCTGAATATGTGCTTATGAACATTTGTCCTTCTTGTCTACCCGTCTCCTGAATCCAAGAGATAAATCCTTTGGCTAAGATCAATCACATTTAAAACAAAGTACACACTTCAAAGACTGTGCAAAAAAAAAAAAATAGAGATGTAAATGTAAACAAAGTCAGGATTTTTCATGTTGATAGAATGTTTCACAAAGGTGACTTGTACTTGAGAACGCTGTTAAACATGCTAGCTCTCACCAGAATGATCAAGAAAAATGTGTGAGTTCACAGTATGATCTCTGGCAAAACATTTAGTACATTTAATAAGAGCATTCTTCATTACAGGAATACTATTTATTTGCTCTAAAGATCTTGACCTGTTATCCTCCAAGCCGTGGGGAAAAGAGTTGGATTTGATGCTTAACTACTGTTAAGAGTTCTTCATATAATGGAAATTTTGGATGAAGTTCACAGGAAATGCTGTATTATTCATACTAATAATGATTATTACCAATAAGGAATTGTCAGCACAAGTTAAGGAATGGCAAAACCTGTCAAGCTTTCAGCTTGAAATCTCTGTTTGGTTCTTTGTTTAGTGTATAAAACGGTCATTTTACTGGTTGGGTCCAAATGGAAAAGACCATAAGGTTAAGAAAACTGGAAAACTGAATTGCATGTCATAATTTCAATTTTAAAAAAGAAGCTTTTAATTTTCTCTCATGTTTTTTTCCTTTGACTGTTTCCAGTTTATAAAAACTGGTGTGTTTCTATTTCACGGCAAGTTAACCTCTCTTGTGTTTTCTCTGATTTTTATTCAACATGCCATCATGCTGCGAGGTGTCTGACACTTCTTCACATATGTACAGATAAGCTGTAGGCAGCAGAATATCAACTTAAGGTAATTGAAATCAGAAAGTCTTATATCTTCATTTTTTTGGTTCAAATTAGTCAATGAAGTGTGCAATGTGCAGGGTGTAAATAACAGCAGAATTAGAAGCCCTTAGTCTCTAATTACATTAGGTGAAGTTGTATATGAATAAAACATAAGAGAATGTTGGCATAATTTGTTGTAGACATTAATTGCTCTCTCAACTGGATGTTCAATGCTGCAATTTTTGAGGGGTTAATTAATTAAAGCAAGCTAGATCATACTGCTCAGGCACTACTGAATTTAGATTACTCAATGCACAATTTGATCTTATCCAGTGATGCTACTGCAAGTCCTCTGCTGGAACTGGGAAATAATTTTCAGTCAAAGTAATGAATTTCTCACAACTTGCAAAGTATAAAGCATTTACAAACTGTATGTAATAGTCAAGGTTAAACACAAACTTTTGCCAGTGGTTCTGGGAAGAGTCAGTTAGAGCTGTAAGATTTCAAAATACTTGATATTTTTCAGCACCTAGTTCCTTTCAAGAACTACCATCAGCATGCAGTGCTGCAAAGACTTGAAATGGTCCTGTTTAATTTGGTTGCATTTGGATTTTTTTGTTGTTGTTTTCTGGGTTTTGGTTTTGTTGGTTTGGCTTGGTTTTCTTGGTTGGTGTGGTTTGTTTGTTTTTGTTTTTTTTAATTTTATGACAGTAAATTCCTAGTCCTGCCACTGAATTTAAACTTCAGTGTAGTCTGTTTTTTTGCCGCTTTGGGGATGTCCAGCAAGAGCACATATTTCTATGTTGCAGTTTGCAGAGCATCCTTATACTTTCCTTTGCTGTCCAGCTTCCCATTTTCTATCACTGAGACTGCCTCCTAACAACACATCCCACCATGATTTAGGAATGTTTTGGTAGGACTTCACTTCCAAAGGCTAAGGAGATGGAATTGTAGATGGAAAATTGAAATATGAATTAAAACCCACAGAAAAGATGTGAAATATTAGATTGAAATATTTTAAATCTGACTTAGCAAAGTTAGATTCCTCAAGCTATATTTAAGCATATACACAGAAATGTCTTGATTTTTTTTTTTTTTTTTTCAGAAATATAAGCAGCTATAAATCCTTTCAAAAATTAAGCTACACAAATTTGGAAAGCATTTTTTTTTCCTATAAGTAAGCTCCCTAATATGTATTTAGACCATACAGACAATACTAAAGGCAATGATTTCCCTTTTGATTAGCATTTCTTTCCAGATGTGCTTTTTTTATGTCATCAGTCTATATAATAACACTGCTTCAAGAAGAGGTATTAATTTCAGCCATAGAAAAATGTGTAAAGAAGCAAAAGTGTGATCTATTTTAATGCATTTTTTATGTTTCTGAATACATAAATAAAAATATTAATCTGTATCAAGATTTTCAAACAGATTTTTAATTCAAACAAAATACACCCAAAATTCAGTAACTTTTTTCAGTAAAAGTGCTGTTCAAAGATTTTGAAGAAGAATTGGCATAATTATGCCTAGTTAAAAATTCTGAAAACATCTTCAAGTGTGGAGTAAAGTAGCACTTTTAAGACCTAAAGTCTGAGGGAAACACACTTTTAGAGGAGTTGCCTAGAGCTTTATGTTGTCTCTATCTAGAATACAGGATAAATTTCCCTCTCAAAATATAATATATTTAAGAAGATTTAGTATTTAAGATGGCAGAAATGGTCCTATATATAATTTTAAAAATTAAGCAATATTTTGATGGTTTAATTTTTTTTTTTTTTCATATTCACAGTCTGGACGCATAAAAAGAAGAGAAGACATCTGTCTTTAATAGGCAGCAAAGCAGCTAAACATTTCCTAATTCTATTTGGAAGTCTCAAAGTCAGATGCATGTTTAGTCATTGAAGTGACATTGATGAACTTAAACTACTGCAGCTAAATGAAACCCTTTGGAGTTAGAGTTTTCCATAACATAAAAAATCCACTCTTCAGCACATATCCTTCACTTTACCTAGTTGAGCAGTACTGAATCAAAATTAATTGTCTTTGAAATGCATACGCTTTACACCTTGAAGGCTAATCATTATCACTAAAAGAAATGTCCACAATATAATGAATAAATTCAAGATAGAATGAAAGAGTCCTTCTTTTTCATATTCTCTGATTGTAATTTGGTATGCTAACATTAATCTGTGAAGAGACAGAAATCTCAGCCAAATAATGGAGAATTAGCTTTGACTCAATTACAAATTTACTATGTCACCTTGATAAAATTGGAGAAACATAATATACCTATTCTGCGGAAAAAAACACAACAGAAGAAAAGTTACTGACAAAATGTGCGTTTTCTTTCAATCTTCTCTTCTAAAACCAAAAAAGTGTATGATAAAAGACATCTTAAAGACATCTTTGAAATCCTGTAGATATCTTCTCTCTAGTCTAATAAGCTAGCTTATGTCCCTGCTCTTCTGCAGCAGTGGGGATGGATTTGCCTGAGTTAGTGTGCCAACCACCCAGCTCCCACATAATAGAGAGGCACCACTGCCCACATGCAGAAAGGTGAAATGGAACTCAGAACTGAGGCAAGCCTCTATTTCAGTCCCCATGTTTTACTGGAAGAGATTGCCATTAAATATAATAGACAGGCTCCCTTTTAACTTACATTTCTTGTATGAGCAACATGGGACTCCTACTATTAAACATCAATCTGCAGGTCTTGTGAGGCTCACTGGAAGTGCATATTTTTAATCTTTGACAGTTGTTTAAACACACTAATATTTGTTATTGTCTGTTTCCAAATTTTATCTGGATACCACAAGAGAGGCAGAATTGGTGAACAGTTTGCAAAGTCATGATCCAAAACCTCCTGACTCTGGTAGAAATCTGACAGCAAAAAAAAAAAAAAATCTGCACTGGAGCAGAAACAACAGCAGTGAAGCTCTGCTTCAGCGTGCCCTGGGACTGCCAAGACCTTGCTCCAGGAAAAGTCCTGCAACTTGGACAGCCAAAGGCATATGACCACCTGCCCTTATGAATGACAGTGATAGCCTGCTGCCAGCTTCAACGATGACATAGCTGTCCAGGAAACAAACTTTGAGTAATCCATTACATGTTTGATGTTCTCTGGTTTATGGCACATGACTCACCAACTTCAGGGCTGGCATCATGGTGGGAATACTGCAGTTCCATGCATATGAGGGAAGGTTGCATGTACAGTGAGTCAGGTGTGAGTGCACAACTCACATGGCAGGGCTTAGGTTGATAGGAAAAAAAGTACTAGAAAATAATACTAGTATTATATCTGCTGTTTCTTACTAATGGAAGGTTTCTGGTGAGTGAGCACAATAGGGAATGACTGCAGCTCTGGTGCTTGAAGCGTCGGTCTGGGGAATGCTGACATGCACATTCCCACACACAAGAACCCACCACTGAAGGAATCACTGACAATCTGCACATCATTGTTAAAGGATCTAGGGTACAACTGTATGGTTAGCTCTAGTCTCAGCACACATGTTGGGACAGCATATGGAAGAAGTCTCAAGGTGACATGCACTGAAGAGCCAGAGACAGCATTGTTATTCATTGCTGAAGTATGATAGTGTCCACAAAATAATAATATTCTGTATCTTCAGCCTGTGAAGTATCACAGGAAAATCCTGTTGTGAGTTCCACAGAGAAATAAAGACCAAGGTATATGGAAACTCAGGAGGAGACAGATTACAGGAAGATAATACTACACAAGTAACTAATGGGTTTTCTATTATGATAATGCAGCAACTTCAGCAGAAGAATAATTAGAGATAGATAAGCACAAGGAAGCCTATGGAGCAAATAAATTGAAGTTTTAAACAAATATTTCACTATGTGCATCAGATTTTCATTCAGAAACCAACAGGAAAAGAAATAAGTAGTTTCCTGAAACGTAGCATTTTAGGGCTCAGTGTATAATCATACTGTTTCACAAAATCTGTAAATAAAGCCAGATTTTTTAAAATAGGAATTTTCCCCACTATGTTCCTTTAGGAAATTATTTCTTTTAAACCAATTATTTTGTGAATATATTACCTTTTAAAAAGTCCATAGATGAGATATTAACACTTAGTTTCCTGTCTTTTACTGAGTTTTGGTTGGTTTATTTGTTTCAATTGTGTACTTATTGTTCCAAGTATTACTTGTATGCTTACTTTATTGAAATTTTAAAAAATCCTTGCTTTAGCTGCAGTTTCTCCAAGGCTCAGATATTAAACTGAAAAAATAATTAAACAAATTTATATCCCTTTTATACAGCCAGTGTATATGTATGGCAGGCCAGCAGCAACTTGGTGATATCAGCCCCAAAGAGGATATCCCTTTGAGCTCTTGAAGTAGAAGACTGTTTTCCAAAGGGGTCAGATTCTGCTTTGTTGCTTATACTGAATAGGACTTTATTCAGTGACTCATTCTAGTTAATTATGCTCACAGAATGATATTAATCAGCGTGACTAACTGGATCATAACATGGCCTAAATTTGGCAGTCTTTACAGTGAAACTCAAAGATAACTAAATAGTTCTTATAAACGCCTGATTATCTTTACCAGTTTTATGTCATGACAACTTCAAATTGTGTTACTGTGGGAAATTATTTTGGTTAGCAGCTTAAAGCAGTAGCAATTACTATGTGTGTTTGTGTGCTATGCTATCTGTTATACAAAAAGATTTTGGAGTGTCTTATGATAACTTAGATTTTGAAATTTTTATTTTCTGAAACAATTATTTAAACTAAAACTGCTAGTAGTCATGGCTTCCTTTTTCATTCCATGCTATTCTTCAGCTTTAGGGGAGTGGGATTTTTGGAGGTGCTAGAGATTATACTAGATCGCCCAGAATCCTTCCTTCCTTTCCAGACATGGCTTCAATTAAAAAATGAATTGTCCATTCAAGTGTGTCCATTCAAGTGTGTGTGTACACAAGAAGCAGAAACACACTTGAAAGGTGTATTAAAGGAAAGGAAATTTGCAGGAGCAGGGTATGTGCCAAAAGGTAAGCTGTGGGGGAAGAAAACAAGCCTGGATGAATGGTGAGATTTCACTGGAACTCAGGGAGAAAAAATATCTTTGGAAGAAGGGGGAGGCATCTCAGGAAGAGTACAAGAATGTCATTACATCATGTGAAGAGAAAATTAGAAAGGTGAAAGCTCAGCTAGAACTCAATATGGCAAACTCTGATAATGCTACTAGAAATTGTTTTTATAAATACATTAATAACAAAAGAAGGAATAAAGAAAATCTTCACCGTTTATTGGATGTGAAGGGGAACATTGTCAGCAAGGGTGAGGAAAAGGCTGAGGTACTTAATGCCACTTTTGCCTCAGTCTTTAACAGAAAGACCAGTTATCCTCAGGGCAGCTAGACACTGAGCTGGTAGACAGGGATGGGGAGCATCCAGGACGAAGTAGTCAGTGATAATTCTGGACCACTTATGAGAGGTGTCTCAGGGAGTCTGGAGAAAAGAAGGCTGGTGACCTTATTGCTCTTTACAACCACCTGAAAGGAGTTTATAGAGACATGGGGATTGGTCTCATCTCCTGTATATAACTAGGGACAGGACAAGAGGGAATGACCTTGAGCTGCGCTAGGAGAGGTTTGGGTTGGACATCAGGAAAAATTTCTTTACTGAAAGTGTTGTCAAGCAACAACCTGGCTGCCCAGGGAAATGGTGGAGTCAGCATCCCAGGAAGTGTTCGGGAAATGACGGGATGTAGTACTTAGTGCTATGGTTTAGTTGACATGGTGGTATTTAATTAAAGGCTGGGCTCAGTGATCTTGGAAGACTTTTTCGATCTTAATTATTCTGTGTTTCTATGATTCTATTCTATATTTATGTATATCAAATGTACAGCATACCCAGTTAATCTATCAGTGCACCTAAATCATGGCCTTTTGGATTACTGCTCTCAGGGAGTGAGGCTGTAGTCAGGCACAGTGTGCCATTGCAACTCAGGCAATTTAAGACGCTAAGATTCCATTTCCACCTACAAGGGTTTAACATTGACTCCCTTTCAGAGGTTACCTTCCCCTCAGCTATTCTGGAGTAACTGTCCATGTAATTATGCCATAAATCCAGTCCCATCAAAATAATACAGCTTAGGAGGCCCTATTAATATAAGTGTGTAAGGTATTGTGATTACTTGGACAGAACTAGGCTAGGTGCTACTTGTGCAGGTTTTTTTGCCTATCTGAGGCCTGAGAAATCTTGTACATGTGACAAGCAATTGTTTGCTCCAGCTTAAATATAACCAGCAGAATTTTTGATGATGAGTTTTCTTTCCCTTTTCTTTTTTTTTTTTTTTAATTTCACATTCAAAGCTGCAAATGCAGCACTTAATTCAGAAGGCTCTTAAGGTTTAACTAGCATCAACAAAGTGATTTGAAAATTTCAAATGAAGTTATAAAAAGTTACAGGAATAAAATTCATGTCATATGTGGTCTGTGAGTCTGACCAGCAAGAGCCTGCTCGTGTAGAAGCACAATAACCAACCCTAGGGCTTCAGGACATTTATATATAGTTTGTGAGAACAACATCAACGTGTCACAGCACTGCACAGCCCTGATGGGACATGGCAAGTCTGAAATTAAAAACATTTTAGCCATCATTACTGTTACAAAGCAATCCATAAGCTCAGAAACCTTGCCATTATATGACTTTTAGCCTGACTCCTCAGGAAAGTTGGACTCATACAATCATACCTGTGATCAATATCTGTACTTATATAGATCTTTCTTTCCTCCCTTAACTTTGAGATATGGCCAATATCAGTCAGGAGTAAAGATCTCTGAGGAAATTAAATATTTCATGAAAAGAGCTAGCCAGGCAAAGGAAAGAAATGTTATGCTTCTATGACTAAGACTCTTCCCAGTTCACCAAGCCTGAGAAATTATCATGGCCTCACCAAACTACAAATTATCACGGCCTCACCAAACAGAACTAATCAGAGGAACAACTAATTCTCAAGAGATGAACTCAGGACAAGATGAGAACCAGAAGTACACATGTTATTTGGCACCAGGTATCTCACACTTCAGCAGTGAGTTGCAAATCTTCCAGCTGCACAAAAATTTTCAGTAGGATATGCAAGAACACTTACCCCACTTCATTGTTTCTTCTTTTCATTTTGATACCAGAAGCACATTGGGTGTGAGATCCAAAAGGGCCTTCATAGTGGCACTACAGCTTAAGACTTTCTATATCCTATTTTTGATGTATTGTCCAACCATGGAGTACCTTGCTCTTCTGCTCTGCTCTACAAATGTGTGGTATGTCACTCTTCTGCTCTGCTTCACAAATTCACTGAAGTTTTTGATGAAGAAGAGGCACTGGGGACCTTATCTCCACTTCTGAGGAAAGTGACTGATGTAGACATATTAGTATGCCTGTAGAAGCTTTCTCTTCAGGCCTCTTTGTTTCACCAGGCTCGAGTGACTTCTGAAAGCTAACAGAGTAGATGATTCAGAGGTGAAGCAACCTGCAATTGATCTGCAAGAGTTGAAGCACCCAGTGGCGTTGCCAGAAGTCAAGCCAAGGCATGGGGAGACCTGACTGGAGACCTGGAGTTCTTCCTCCAGAAAATTGTCCTATGATTCCTTTCTTTTCCTTTGTATAAATGAAATCTGAAAAGACACAAGTACAGATGTTTTTAGGTGAGACTGCATCTCTAAGTATTAGTTTTTAGGAGACAGGAGAGGGAAATAAATAGTCTTTCTTTAAATCTTTTGCCTAATCTCACTACTTTGCAGAATTTGTTAATGCAATAATAATAATATTTATTTGCTTCTCTAGCAACCAATTTCATTCCCCATTTCATCAAACCATTATTTTTGTTTCAGAGACAATTGTAATGGCTTTCTGAACAGTTGAGACATATGTTGTTAAGTAGATGTCCAAATTAATCTGTAATTTTTTTAACCTCTCTTTTCCTTTCAAACATAAAGTGGAGTCATTTTTACACACCTTGATAGCACAAAGTATTAACACAGGGTATTTTTATTAAGAAGTTGTGGAAAACTGTGTGGGATTTCTTTGGCAAAAATGCTTAGTCCAAATGTGGATGCCCTGATTGAAAGAGTAGTAACTCTGTGAAAAATTGCAGGAACACTGACAAATGAAACTTGTTACAATGCCCAAGAGTTGGCACTTGTTAACAGTGAAAGAACATGATGTCTATCACTGCATTCCACAGCAAGGTTTACAAATGAATAGATTAATCACTGCTTATTTTAAAGGATTATTAAGGGTTTAATGAAATTGTCAGAACAGTGGGATACTCAGACTAGGGGAGACAATGATATTTTACACCCTGTATTAAAGGAACTATTATAAATGGTATTTAAAGGTAATTTTAGCTATAGACAATAATTGGCACAGTTGTATTGGCTTTTTTAATTGATCATCTCCCACAGCTTCTTGCTTTGGATGAATTCATGTCAGGGCTATACCTAGGTAGCATGATGCCTCATGCTTCAGCATGCTGACTTCTCCACATTAAACACACAAAATTCTGCTCAGTCAGGAACAAACAGTAAAAACACTAACTTGGTGTAAAATGATGTTTTATCTGTTGCACTTTATATCTTCCTCTGTACACCTTGTGGAACAGTCTGAAAGGATCACTGTGGGAAGGGCAATACGTTTTAAAATGACAAGACTACCTAAATTTAAGTCAGTTGTTTGCCTGAAATTGTCAAGTAAATTTAAATTTTCTTTTTTTCCCATTAAGATTCTTGTTTTGTCCAATACATATGCATAGGGAAATGTAAATAGCAACATGCATAAGTGTATTTAGGAACTAACTGTAGAGGAGTTCCCTGTTGAGCTGAATTTATCAACTGTTTGGAGAAAAGAGTTAAAACAGTAAGAATAGAGATGAGGATGGTAGATTCATTCAAGTGACCTTGCAGCTGGGAGTGAAAAGGACTGGAAAATAACAGTGTGGGAAACCCCCTATATTATGCCTATTGCTGTTTATCCTCTGTCTGTTTTGAGAAGTAGAATTTCTGGGTAGAGGTAGTGCAGGTGTTTTTAGAGAATTGGAGTACACTCTCGTGTACATGCTTGAGCTCCCTGTCTTGGGACAGAGAACATCAAAGCTCAGAGATCATAAAAAAACACAGGGAGATCACAGCATGGTGGAAAACTACAAAATGTGCTACTTAGTATTCATACACAAATTGCCTTAGCACTTTCCCAAATGGCATATTATTATTTAGAACATGCTGCAGTCAGACATAACAACTGTAGGGAAGAGACAGAGTCACTGACAGGTACATGAAGAAAAATATTTTTGGCAGACTTTATCAAGTCTGTGTTACAGCCTCACAGCAGCAGATGAGATCACAATGTGCTAATGTCTGCACAACCGATGATTTCCCATCTCACTTCCCTCCTCCCAGCACCTGACCTACTTTACATCACTTTACCCTGATGGGCTGTATAAAGCACTTGAAAGCCTTCAAACCATGGATATCTCGTAATGCTCCAGATACAAATCCTCAGTTATTACTGTCCATCAGTTATGTGCTAGAAACATCCCAGTGGCTGTTCACAGGCATAAATTATCAATCTGTGTCAGGCAACAGTTTTAGTACCAGAAGCACAGTACTGCTAAGGGAGTTACAGCTGTCCTGTACTATTAGTTGCAGATAAGAGTTTCAGCAAACACTTTAAGAAACTCTCTCTTCCTCTCTGGTTAGTATTCTCTGGGCTACTACTGCCCTCTAATAGAACATAAGAGATATTTCTATTGTACAGAGAAAGGCTACAGAATTCCTCACATAAACTATCAGTATAAAAGACTTCTAGAAAAGAAATGTAGAAATACACCACAGTGTTTTTAAACAACTAGTTTTAAAATACCAAGGAGTTAATCTGGCCAAAAGAATAGGTACATAACCTTTATCTCTTATTAGTATAGAATAAGTGCCTCAAAATAGAAAATGTTATCAATAGAGAAAAAAAAGAAGATTGAGAAAAACTTTGGAAAATTATGTGTGCCTTCTAGGAAGCTGAGTGTGGCAGATGATATAAATGCATAATTATAAACAACTATCTTCACAAAAATGTTGTGAAATGGTTAAAATATCGCACACAAGATACATTCAGAAAAAAAACCAAATTAAAAACCCATCAAGTGAATAGTTATTAGCTGCATTATGTTCCCTCCACTGCTTTACCCACAGGCGTTGTACCATTATTGCAGTTATTGTATATCACAAATTACAGACCGTCTCCAATATTTGCTACCATAGAATTACAGCCTCAGGGAGTGCCAAGTTTTCTGCCATCAGCATTCAGGACGGTACCTTTGTGAAGATAACGAGAGAAATCAAAGCAGGCAATCAACAATGTGGAAAAACTGCAGAGAATTACAGCATATAATATCCTACTTCCAAGCTATTATAAAATCCAAGCCTATACTTACAAGCTGTGGAGCCCCAGGCTCCTAGGAGCGCAGAGCCTGCAGCACGGCAGCGCACCTGAGGGTGCAGGCACAGGTGCGCGTGGTGGGTGTGCCTGGGCTCACTTGGCGTTCCAAAGCTGCAGGGCCAAGGAGGACAGACATCAATCTGGGGCTGGGAATCCTTGCTTCAGATACCAACCCATTCACACTCCCTTTTTCTTTGTTGGGGTGGGTGAAATGTGGTCAACAGCTTTTGAGAGCGTTTAAGAGGCTGAAGTGAGACAGGGGGCTTAGTCTTTTCAGGGCTCTTGGAAACTCAGGATGGCAATTGACCCTGACTGAGTAAGACTGGCTTTTCAGTGCTGTTCTTATGGAAAATACTTCTGCATTTCTTTGCATGTACTGAATTTTGTAGAAGAGGGTGAAGACTTCCTAAAAATGTGCAGCTTCAGGCCAACATCTGTGTCAAAGATAAAGTCCACGGTCCTACATATGAATTTCTAAACACACAAATGAGTCCCAGTAGGAGAGAAGGGAAGAGAAGCTTTGGGTATTAAACAGAACACTATTTTGGCTCACCAGTAAAAAACTTGGGGAAGGCTGGAGCAAAAGGGCTATTTTCCTAATGCCTTTATGCATCAAAATTTATTGCTTCATCCAGCAGAGGTCATTTGAGAGTGTATCTAGTGAAGAAGATTACTACTTTGATGTAGAGTGTGTTTTCCTATGAAGCAAAAGACCAAAAGTCCAGGAAGCAGGAGAGAGTGAGGAGTAAGGTACTATGCAGAGATAGATACATAGTACTAGAAACTAGTTCCAGAATTAGAATTAGCCTTTCGTTTTTTCCTTTACTACTTTGTGTGTGGCAGATTTCATTAGAAAAGTATACAGCATATTTCTATACTTCAAGTCAATAAACAACTCTATTTTCTTGGTGTGTTCAGACTAAAAATTGTTGTGAGATACAGAGTGCATTTTTGCTTCCCCCTGCAGTGATGAGAATAATTTATTTCTAATTTTTTCTGCTACTGTCGCAGGCTACACTATTAAGAAAGCTGTTCTGGATAGTGGAATGAAAACAAGAAAAATTCCCTCTCTGAAGGTAATGGTTGCTATTAAACCTAAAACCCCAGAGCAATGTAAAGGTCTAGAATGATAATGTAATATGATCACTTTGTCTGTCCAAATGACTTAGGACTGACTTTCATGCTTTCAAACCAGCCCTGATTTTTTTTTTCAATATCTGCCACATTACTATGCTTTGAACAAGTGTATACCTTACTGTCCAAGCCTCTGACTTCTAATTTATGTCTCACTATCTGGAATTCAAGTGCCTTAAGTTAGGTACAGGTGTCTATTCATGAGTGACTAAGTGTTACACAGATTTATCTTGACATTCCACTCCTGCCTTTATTCTGAAAGCTCACTTAATGTTTAAATACATCTGTAAAATCACAATGCAAGATTTTATATACTACTTATGGAGACAACTTGGCTTCTGAAGTACGGCATGTTGGATATATGGAAGTACTGATCACCTAGCTATTGATTAAAACTCTCTAAAAGGAACATAGTTATTTGAATTGCTGACACTTAAGGTTCACACTTGACAAGGAGGATTTTAACATTAACAGGCAACTGCATCTGTATGAAATTTCTGAGGTACAACAGTGTTTTTGTTAATTTGTCAGGCTTCATAAGGAATGATTCCTTTGCTGGAGTTTTGCTTCTTTCCTAATATTTCACAAAAAAAAAAAAAAAAAAAAACAACAACAAACCAATCAGCCCCTATCTGATGCATGTGAAAAGCTAAACCAGCCATTTTATTTCCTAGATTACAACTAATTTGGACTCAGTAGGCTCAGATCCTTATTTCATATGATATTCAATTAACGTTCATTAACAAAACACCAGGAACAGAATATGTGGTTTGGTTTCTGAAACCAATGGCAGTTTTTCCATAAATTCCTAAGCATCACAATTTTTACTGCTACTCTAGTGAATGTTGAGTGCCTCCCTGAACATCATGACACAGTTTCACAGCACAGCATGGAATGTTGGGCAGAATCCACCTGTTTGGCCCACTTGTTCCTGCAAGACTGAATGACTTGACAGGAGGAAAGACTGAACTGTGTTTGATTGCAAATTAATATGCTTACCTCCAGGATATGATGCCCTGATTGAGATTACCTGGAATGATGACAGTTCCAGCTCATTTCTTTAGTGGAACTTCTTTTCAGATTTCAGTCTGTGATTAGCAACTTCTGTGCTGTGTTCCAAGTCCTCCTTTCTGAAGGTAATTTTGGTGAATTTTGGTGAATTTTGGCATCTCTTTGTTGTAAATAAAATTTGGTCAAACATTTTCTCACTGGGAAGCAAAAGCTGAAGTAACAATGTGCCAAAATTACATTACATCACATCTAAGGGGTAAGGCACTCAAGTACAGTCATAATCAAGGTGGAAAACCCTTCTCAAGCAGAGGAACAGAAGGTTTTCTGAGATTCTTGATTTAAGTTCAGGTTTATGGAGTTGCATAACCTTATGGAGAGTAAAAATCCAGACATCATCAGCTATTTACTCTTATACTACATTTCCTATGGGGTTGTAGTTCTGGCTTCGAGGGAGAAGTAAACACTGCATTTTCAGTGTTTGCATAGGAATCCTTCGAACTTTTTTTCTGCAATCCTAGCAGTCGGAGTTGCAGGATATCATACTTTATCAGTGGAGTTATGCAAGAGGAAGCCATCATGACTTTCTACTCTGGAATTGGTAACAAGACTAAGAATCAAGGAAGCAGGTCTTCTACCTCTGGTGCCCATGCACTGAATAATAATGGTTGCAATTCAAAACTAACTACTTATTTTATAGTACTTTTAACAGCTTAATGTTGAAAAACATATTGGTCCAAAAGAGCTTCTTCTCTTTTACTTAAAAGAAAGAAAAAAAACCAAAACCCTTAATCTCTGTCTTTTTTTTAATGTCTTTTTGTTTGGCTTTTATCCCAAACTTTCACTACTGGAAACTTGGCAGGTAGCAAAACAGGGCTACTGTAAATGCAAAGTTAATTTCTTAAGTGTATGTAAAAAAATTGTGGCATCATGTCTGAAATGGGCTGGTATGTAAATAGAAACTATTTTTGACATTCTGTTGGACCTGGACAACAATTTAGCAATAAACAAACACAGTAGCCAAATTTACTTAAGTCATCCATTTTATCAACCATCTTTTAAAGAAAAAAAGAAACAGATAAACCAAAACCTTTAATAAGAGCAATAGCTTATTAGAACCAGAAAACATTTATTGTTACAAATAGGGTAGCTAAAAGAAAATTACGTACTGACTTCTATAGCACTGCAGCACTCAGGTACAATAAAATTGATGAGCCCATATAATACAATTTATGGAACTAAGGTGAATTCAATTTATTTGAATATGCTCAGTTATGTTTTTGTTTATTCCCATAGCAGATGTTTAATTTACAAACCAGGCAATTACTACAGCTCTTCCAAACAAATAAGAACAGATTAGTCAAACGTTCACATCAGTTTTTATGTTTATCATTAGTTTTATGATGCATCATGAATATTCAGTGTTAAGAAAAAACTCTCATTATGATACCTAGAATACCTTAAAATTATGTTTTTCATCTCCAAATGGTGTCTCACTCTGTTTGAAAACACTGCTAATGTCTGTTACTATGAGCAGAGCTTAAATGTTAATAGGGATTGCTCAAATATCTTCCTGATGCTTTCAAATAGATTAGTTTTGCATTCACAATACTTTAGTATGGATGGGACCAACTTTGGTATATATTTTTACAGAAATAAAGGAATTTTGTTTTGTATTTCAGAGAGGATTCTGGAGACTGAAGTGTTTTGTTTTTTTTAACAAGACAAAGCAAACCTACCAAAAACCCTCAAACACCTCTCACAAGCCAAATATCTACCTAGATATTTGCCTTGAAGTTTCACGTAAAATCAGTGTTATCCAACTGCCCTTTGGCTTACATCATGTTTCCTGGAATATATCCCATGGTAGAAGGAAATCATTCAATCAGCAGAGATGCTATGTTGCATTCTGCATGCATATTATAAACACAAACTGGCTATTACTTAGCTGTTTGTGTTGTTTGGTATTTGTTTCATTTTGCTTCATTTTGGCTAAACTGACTGGGATGTCATAAATAAAAACAGAGTGTCTGTCTATCATGGAAGGTGTGTGTAACATACACGTGTATGAGACGGGTCTGCGAAAAAAGGTATCCCCTTTCTCATTTTCTTTAAATGAATTGCAGTCTGCTGAGTTTTATGTTAGAAGAACAGAAAATAAGCCTCAGTTTCTTATCCAAATTCTTATAATACATAAGTCACTTCAGTGTGCCAAAATTTTCACTCTTTTCATTGAATGACAAGCTAAGAGAAGGTTTTAGGGTTAGATAAATTTATTCAGATAAATTATTGTTGAATAGTTTCAGTAAGAACATACTTTGTAGTGCAAGATGGATGAAGTGCTGTAAAAGATTTAATTGGAAAACAACTATCCTATTGTTAAAGGTAATCGTATTGCAAAAAATATGTCTTTACCCACTTGACAACAAGACTCTGTTGACAGCAACACTCTGGACAAAATCAGAATAAATCAGAATAACACCTGCCTGCTGTTCCTTAGTTAGAGTATAAATTCAATTAGAAACTTGAGCTGTCAAACTAGTTTCAGACAAACTTGTGTAACATTGTTATTTAGCTTTCCGATCTGTAATATTATGGATTCTTTGAATGTTAAAATTATAATTTTTGTTATTTTCTTATCTCCCAGGTTCTAAGAAGAAATTCTAACACCCTTGACACTTCAAAAATATAAACAAAATGGTGCTTTCTGCATCAGAAGCACTGGGACAGGCTGCCCATGGGAGTGGTTCATACCTCCCTGGAGGTATTTAAAAGACATGTAGATGTGGGACTTCAGGACACGGTTTTGTGGTGGTCTTGGCAGTGTTGGGTTCATGGTTGGACTTGAAGATATAAAAGGTCTTTTCCAACCTAAATTATTGTAAAAGTTTATGATTTACCCAATGCACCTTGAGCATAACTTCACCACACAGCATTTGTAGATTGTTCTGGAGCAAATATAGTTGGTTGAAATTATTTTCTTGTTTGAATTAAAACCGGAGGATTTCCAGGACAACAAACTCCTGCCAATTCACACTGAAACCTTCCTCCATCCTCTTCCAAAATTTCCAACAAATATTGATTCTCAGTTTCACAGAGAATTTCATAGCAAGGAAGGTATCTTAATAATATATCACAATGTTGAGCTGCAGATCTGGAACATTAGACCACGTTATGAAAATAGCCATAACATCAAAAAGGAGGAACTGTGTTGATAAACTAGTGCATGTAACTATTGGATTTCCTCTGGAACAAAGCAAACCACTCTAATGAGAAACAGTTTGTTGGCAATGTGATTTCAGTAAGTAGTATAGTACATTTACATCAGAGAGCATGCTTTTTGTGAGTAAGTGCGTATTATACTACATGGGAAAAAAGTACACAGGCATACTGGCAGATGTGAACATGTACAGAAGAACATAAGAACACAGAAAAAAATCACAACACAAATAATGCCAAGTCACTGTCTGAGGCTGAACTGGGAAGAATAAGCATTGATCAGCAACTTTGTTCCACAACTCTCTGCTAATTATTCTAATAGTACAACCTCTCCCCTAGTTTCAACCTGTTTCCATGGTATCTGAGCCTCTGAACACTGTAAAAATGATCAATTACTTAGGATGTCCTAATGAAAAAAATGCAGAGGTTGCAAAGGTAAGCACTGCAGTCAAGAAATTAACAGCCAAGTTTGCTTGCACAATTTTAACTCTTGCCCTTTATGAATATATATTATAGCCCTTTACCTGCAGATTGCTTCTTAGAGTATTTCACATGTTCCTCCAGGTTGTATATTTTAGTCTTCTGATAATGGGCTATCCATTGAACAAGCTATTTTTGTTTAGGCATTTAGGCAACATAACTTTGACAGGAATGCATTATTTTAGCATTTCAGCAGTTGTTTCTGGAACAAATACCATTAGCAATGTAACTGTTAGCACTTTTCTTTCAACGTAGCTAGTTTTGATGTTTTTTTCTGTGATTTGTTTTTTGGTTTTTTTTTTTTTTTCTGTGAGTTTTCTTCCTCTTAGGACTTTATATATTTCCATTAAAGCACTGGACTGGGTTATATTCACAAATCTTTTTTCTTTAACTATTTCTTCACAGATTTAGCTGTGTGATTCTGTCAATGTTATGGTCAGAGGTAATGCCACCTCTTTTTTTCCTACATTACATCCATCTGCTTATACACTCAAGGAACGTGCTATACCCTGCGGCATGTCATTGCCAGGGAGCAAAGAGGTTACCCTCCTGCTGCAAATACACTCTACAGAGAGTGATGTATCAGCAAAGAAAAGAGAAAGAAAGAGAAAAACCACAAAACCACATTCTGATCAGTATAGTGGTTTTGTCTGTTCTCTCCAAAGGAAGGATTCTGATTTAATTTCATGTATATCAAGTTTGATCCCAGATGACTCAAATTGGTGAAAGATTTTTTAATTGAATAGGTCAGCTGTATGGTTAATTCTTTGGGGAAAGATTAAAGTCTGTAAAGTGCATAGGAAAAATATAATTTTCATTAAAAGACCTTAATGAGCTGTGCAACCTCAAATTTTAAAAGCTCTTTGATTTGCACCCTGGTTCCAGTTAGTCCCCTTCACAACCAGGGGGTTGACATTGCAGCAATAGCACTTGTTATTCTCTGGCTGCCATGCTCTGCCGGGCTCATCAGGGACAGGATGGACACACAAAGCCAGTTTCTAGGCAGTGACAGTCAGTGTAGTGCCTTAAAGTATGTGGAGCTATAATGAATGCCATCAGCTCTTCCATAATCTCTATTTTTTCCTCTAGAGATCAAAAAAATGATCTCATTGCTGTAGTGCTCAGTGGGAAGAGATTTGCAATGATATTGCTGCTGTGGCTAGTTTTAAACTGTTAGTGTGTAAACTTTCTTTGGAGCTCTAAATATGGGTCATGCTACTTAAAACCAGAACTGTTAAATGACTGACCAATGTAAAGGAATTTCATTACAGTATTGCTCAAGAGATGCTGAGACTGAGACAGTTCTTTGAAAATGACTACTGAAAAAATGCTTAAACTGTGACACAGGCTTCCCCTTCCCCACAAAAGGCACTTTGGAGAAGCTGTGTTTCATCTTTCCCATTAAAATATGTGAACAATCATAAGGCAACAGAGAAAAAGCAAACAGCCCTTTTTATGGCTCTGTGTAGTGAGCTCTCTGACAAGCTGACCCCGAGCAGCTGCCAGGTATCCAGCCTGGCTGCCACCCCATCCACCTGCTCTCTGCTCTGTACCAGGCTCCTGCTGGCTGGTTCACAAAGAAGCTTCCAGGTGTTTGCTGCCTGCTGGCCTGGCCACATGTTGGCTGCCAGTTACCAGGCTCCTGCTGCCCTGTTCACCTGCTGGCATCTTGCTGCTTTCCTGATGCCCTGAATCCCCTGCTGAGTGGCAGTTGGTATTCTTCCACTGTCTTCAGCTTTTTATACAATTCATTTCTAAATGCATGACTGCATTTTCATATATCTATAATACACACACACACACACACACACACACAAATACACTGGCATCTTCTCTGCTCCTCTGCCTGCTTTTTCTCTGGCCATGAATCTGCTTGAATAAGCTGGTGTGGAGCAGCAGGTTCCATTTAAGATCCCAGCTGCAAGCTGACATTATCACTGGTGTCAGTTTGTAAGCACATCTACAGTAATTGTTGCTGAGACAGCAGGTTTTGCTGTGAGATTCAGCAAGCCCCATGATTTCTCTCCACACGAGAGCTTTAGAAGCAATGCTTACAGTCCTTGCAGTTTCTGGTTTCCATGTAGAATCTAAAATGTACCTCTGGGATTTTTCCACTCTGTGTACTTTGGAGTGGATATTTCTCCTATTAACATAACTGTTTAGAAAGGAAAATAAAGCAAACTAGAACAGATTTCACTAACAAACAGTCATTGCCTCTGTTTTTTTTTTTTTTTTTTGTTGCAGACAAAATGAAAAGCAAAACAAAGCACATAAAACACAACTCACCATTTTCCACAACCAATGACACTTTATCAAGTCCAATAGCCTTTATCCTACTCCAAAGATGCTAAATCTCACTATGAAAATAGGAGTAGCCTTACACTTCTACAGCTACAGAAGCTGTTGAAGTAAGCTATGGAAACTGTTGCTTATGAAACTGTGGATGGTATCTTTTCAGCTTTATACCGGCTAGCGCTTGTATTTCAATGCCTTAGAAAGCCTCGAGCAGCCCAGAGAGGCAGCACAGGCGATCTAGCACCTTAATAGCTCTAAAATCGGTACCTATATCAGCTGCAGAGCAAATACCATCAGCAGAAGCAAAGAGGGAGAAATATAGCTCCCTGCCCGCTCAATTTCCTGCAGTTAGAAGCCTTAAGAAAGAGAGAGACAACCACAGATGTTCACAGGAAGATAGCTGAGCTGAGAGAGGGCGGAGCCTCCCCTCGACTATCCTTTATTCGGAGAAGAGGGAAGGGGAGGACCTGGGGTGAGTGGCCAATCAGACACTGCTGAAGAGTTTGAGTTACATTTGGTTTTTTGCCCGCGCTTCGAACAAAGGAGCTCGGAGCACGTGGCCGGAGCACGTGTCTTTGGGAGGGGGAGGGGAAGTTCAGAACAGGCAGCAACATGAAACAATAAAGTGAAAAGGAGCAAGATAGTGTTAATGTAAGTCATAGAGTTTGAACACAAGTATTAACATTAGATTGACTGTCCTCCTGTTGCATGAAATCTATGTTCAAGTCATCTTTGATGGAGCACAGTCTTTAAGGATGTAACAAAGAGGCCATATGGTTACACTAAAAATACTGTAATACTTGTGTTGTGAGTGATACTATAACGTCCAAAGGCAGAGTTGTTTCATGTGACACATGCAAAACTACAACATATATTCTGTGGAAATCTGTGGGGCTGTTTGTAGGGTGAAATTCTGCTGAATATGACAGAGTGAGTCCTGGGATTCAAATTCAAAAGCTAGATATAGGAGGGTATTTAACACTAGGCTGCAGTATGCAGTATGCATAACATCACAGGCTGCTTGCAAATATGATTGATTTCAGATACAGAGCTTAAGCTGCCCATTGGGAGATTAGTATTTTGGCTAGCTGGCTATTACTGTAATTTCTGATAAGAACTTAGCTTATTTAACCTCGGGGATTTCTAGTGTATCTACAACCACAGGAATGGTTAGAAAAGCTTTAAAGGGCACCACAAGAATAAAAAAATATATAAAGAGTAGATCAGACTTAAAACATGTATATTTGTTGGTTGTGTTGGGATTTTTTGGGAGGGTTATTAGTGGGTTTTGCATTTGTCTTTGACCAGTTGAGTGAGGCAGTTTCATAGGTATTACATTTATTGGTCATCAAATAGAGTTGCTCATATGCTGCACATTCCTGTCAAGCCTGGAGAAAAATACGTCCACCCAACCTTGTGGAATTTTGTCATATGGACACAGACATCACAGCCTTGATTTGGCAGTTAAGTTATAGGGGTCAAATTTATAGTGAGTGAATAGATCAAGTACTTTTGCAGAGAGAGATATCACACTGTGCAAACAGTCCTTGGAAGACTGTCTTCCCCACTGGATCAGAAAAAGGAAGGACAAGTTTGCAAGGAGCATCACATCCATGTGCTGAGCCACGCAGTCAAATCTTGTCTGCTCTTCATCTTTGCAAGTACAGTGACTTTATGGCTGTAGACTTAAGATATACTTTTGTGGATGTAGATAAGGCCACTCAAGCCCCTATTAACTTAAAAATGAGAAACTCTGTAACCTCTCTGAGTTGGTGTCTGCACCTGACAGATTTATTTACAGGTGTTATACAATCCAAGCGTCACCTAGAGTGCAGAGGCAGCTGCTTTAATCAGGTAGAGACAGATGACTGCTTTAATGACTAGGGCACAGAAGCTCAGGGAGGCTCATAGAACCTTTTATTTTATTCTTCATTGTTTTATTCCACATCCAGAGGAGCTTTTTAAAAGTATCTGTAAGAGAATGAAGCTAGTTTACCCCATGTGTTGTGATGGAAATGAATGTTTTCTTAAACATGATCTCTGAAAATTACTTTCTACAAGACATGTCTGACTAAGCATTTTGTGAAAGTTCATTTAACCTTTACAAATAAATATTAAATAGAATTTTGGCAAACTGTAATAACACTTCTAACTAAAACTGATATTTGCCTAATTAAAAATACCCAACAAAACAAAACCAGGAGACAAGACTCTTTCCTGAATAATTTACAAATCTTTAAACAACTATTATAATGTAAAATGCAAACAGTGCTAATGTCTATGATAAAACTCCAAATCCACACAAAACAGTGGGTTTTTTTTCCCAAAATAATGAATCTTATGAATTTATAAATAAATAAAGCTAGAAAAAGAAATAATCATAGAATTATAGAATAATAGAATGGTTTGGGCTGGAAGGGACCTTTAAAAATAATTTAGCCCAATGCACTTGCAATAAACAGGTACGTATTCAGATAGAACAGGTTGCTCATAGTCCTGTCCAACCTGACCTTAAATGTTTCCAGGGTTGGGGCATCCACCATCTCTCTGGACAGCTTGTGGCAGTGTTTTACCTCACTGCAAAAAAATTACTTCCTTACATCTAGTCTAAACCTGTCTTCTTTTGGTATGAAATCATTAGCCCTTGTCCTGCAAAGATAACCCCCAAAATTCTATTATTAGTATTATACATAAAAAGACCTCTTTTTCACCATTTTTGTGTTCAGAATTCAGCTCTTTGTAACTTGAATCTAAAATTTGCACAAGCAATGGCTACTTGCATGTACTTGTCACCTCTCATTCATATTGACTGATAGTACAGAAAGATTAATGGTTGTTTAGAATGAATATCATTAATGACTAGATCTTAATTTATGACTGCAAAATTGAAGGCAACAACCTGAAACAGACGCTATGCAAATGGACTTTAAATGTGCATATGGCATGCACATATATGCATATGGTAAAGACTAGGTAGCCTGATTTCACTTCTGTTAAAGCCCCCTATTGCACATACGTCGGTGGCTCAGTACACAGCAGAAATGATACAGTAGATCCTTAAATATTATTGAAAAATAGCTGTTATCTTATCCTGCTGCAGTATGTCCCACTGGCTCCACAGTCACAGAGTTATTAAATCTAAAATGAGCTGATGAAAACCAAAACAATTGCTCCAGCTGCCCCCACCTCTAACTACTAAAATGCCTACTTGTGATATGTCTTTCTATATTTTAAATTTTCCTAAGCTAAGCAGGCAATTTCACTTCTTATTAATTGGCAATATAACTTGACATTTTCCTTCTGAACTGTGAAATAATAAAAAGTATTTTAAAAGAAAAATAGAGTTTCCTAGTTATTCAGAATTCACATCTCTTTCAATGCTCATATTTCCTGCTCATCTCTGTGAACTTCGCAAAAGTCTTAACCACCTTAACTCAGACCTCTGCTAGTTTTCCATCTGTAAAGGCTTTAAATGTTGACTGACTGTGTGACTCCTAATCCTCTAGGTTACCTCTCTACCATTCCTCTCTCAGTGGATTTTTCTTGCTAATGTATTGCAGCAAGTTGGTTCAGCAGAGTTCCTTATGACAGATTTAGGTTTTTACATGAAAAAGAACTTACTTTTCAGTACAGGATACCTGAGAGACAGAAGCATCTTTGGGAAAAGAGACAAAGGGAAAAAAACTGCATTCAATATCTTAGCAGCAGCACTGCAGGAGCAAACTTCTGTGCTTAAATTTATACTTAATACTCAGTGGATCCTAATCAAATGTTGTAGATATGTTGTGCTTGGCTTCTGGGTTTGTAATGAAAAGAGCTTTGTGCAGACAGAATTTAGATTAACATCGCCTTCTTTTTTCCCAGATAATACTCGGAGTTGCCATTTCTGCAGAAAGGAAGTCTAAACTCAAATGTGTAATAGGAACACAAAAATATTGCATTTGATAAACAAAGACTGTGATCTATTGAAATGTAACTTCAGTAAAAGGGAGCATTTTCTTTGCCTGTTACATACAATGAAAGATGTGCTTTCCCTTGAATGCCCCTATTCTCTCACCCTCCTAGCCCTGGAGGCTCTGTTCTCCACTATCTGCAAATATGGAATGATGAGTGGAAGGTCAAAACTTGCATCATTGGGAATATAAAGAAAGCATATTTTATCTTCAGGTTAACATTCAAACTGCCTGCATTGTTTTTTGGTATTTTAAAATGGGAACCTCATGGTATCCTGAGAGTTTCTTTAATGAATTTTTCTGGCATTGAGACCCTTCTATGCTTGAAGGCTTTTTCTTTTCTTGACTCCCAGGGTACAAAGACACTTGCAAGGTTATACCAGGCTGTAATAACATGATGTCACCAGCTCTTGTTAAAGAACAAGTTTTATGCTGGTGGAGGAATTGTTCAGGGCAATTCCTGAGGAAAGAACTGTCGGTTTTTCCCAGACTTCCTCTGCATAGCAGCTCCATCATATATCCTGGGCTACACCGTTCCACTCTGCAGACATCTCTGTGAAGTTCTAACCCTTGGAATGTTTACAGGCACACCATTCATTTCTCCATCCAGAAAATAAGTGGTCATGTAGCAGTGCTGCAAGTATGGAAATGCATCCCTTTAGCAATGCCTTAGGTTTTAACTTTTATATTTTTCAAATCCTGTACTGTCTAGTGTGTAACTCTGAAGTTTCTTGTGGCCTGTTAGCTGCTGTTCTCTCATGCTGGTTAGACATAACAAGCCTCGCTAGGTTGCCACCTCAAGGATACCAGGCCCCAAAATATGTAAACTAAAAGCCTCTGAAGGGCAGAAAACTTGGGGTAATTACATCATGAACTGAGGTTATAATTGGACAATTAACCCTGATATGTAAATGAACCAAACTTATAAAAGTGTGAAGAACTCGTGACCCAGGGTCCATCTTGGGTGTAGCCTTTTGACTGCCTAAGGTGTACCTTGAAGGCCCTTCAAATAAATACCTCCTTTTATTCTCTTATTCTTGTCTAGTCTCTGTGTTTTAGGTGGCCACCTTAGGCATCATTATTGTGTGACAAGCCAACCTGGCACAAAGTTCTGCCTCATGATGACCTTCAGGGAGTAAAAATAACAAGCACTATGAGAAAAAAAAAAGAAAAAAAGAACATGCTGGAAATTGGTTTTTTTCAGAATTGTAAGATGGAAGAAGGAGGCAAAGCAAATTTTATGTTGGTATTTTTATGGTTTGGTTGTCTTATTTACTTACATATTTACAAGGATCAAGTTATAATATTTTTATTTGCCTGAGCTCTAAAAATAGCTATACTCTCTATATCCTTAGTTTTCCTTTACTGCTGTTACTGTTCACCTGTAAATGTATCTACTCTTCTGGTTGCTGCTGGAACTTAAAGAACATCATTCATTCTAGAGCTAAAAACCTCTTAAAGCTTTAAGCTTAAATGTATCCATAGTGTTGTCTATGTTTATTTGTTTTTGCACCACAGTTATCTGTTTGCTTAAACATCACTCCTCCAGTACTTACACTGTTTAAAAACAGCATCTATATCTCATTTAGGCCCCTTTCTAGACTAGATAAACTAATACATTTTAATCTCCTCACAAGACACAATCTTTTTCTCCTCAGGACTTTGCAGCTGTTTACCTACTAATTTTCCAATCAAAGTTCATTTTTCTTGCTTCAAAATGCTTTCTGAATATGTCTATTCACAAAATCATGGAACAGCCCAAGTGTGAAGGGATCTCAAAAGTTCACTTTATCCCATCTTTCATGGGAACAGGAGCCAGATGAAGTCATCTTACACAGTGTCTGGTTGCATCTTGAAATCTTCCCGTGGATGGGGACATCACCACCGAGTCCCTGAGTAGGTTGTTCAAGTGAATGCCTATTCTTGCTGTAAGAAAATGTCTTTCTTATACCTAAATGAAACCTCTTCCAGTGGAACTTGTAGCTTTTGCTTCTTGTCTTCTCCATGTGGCTCCTCATGAAGACAGAGCCTCCATTGTCTTTGCAGCCATCTTTAAATACTGGAAAACTGATGTGGTCTCTCCTGTGATAATCCTTCTCTTCTCCAGGGAGAAAAGCCCTAACTCCTTCGGGTGATAGATTTAATTTACAAGACAACAATTAGAATGTGTTCAGCTACCTATTTTTCTGTTTTTATGGCTAGCAAAACCCCTCTATTGCTTTATTACTTCTTTTCATTCTTTAGAGGAAGTTTTGCATCACAGTTCCTGACTGCAAAGAGAGACTATAAAAAATGCAAAAAGAGAAAAAAAGTTAAAAAAAAATCTATACTTCTTATTTGCAACTCCAAAAAGTTCTGAAAGAGTCCTGAAATAGCCCCTGAACCTAGACTATAAAGGCTTACAGAGCTACAAAGAATGTTCTAAGTTTTCCCCAAGAGGTTGCGAGAAATCTGTTTTTGAGTACAAGAAACATGTGCTTTGCATGCGTGTGTGGAGAAGTGAGAAATGTTCAGACTGAGCTGATTCTTAATGCTAATTTCCCTTGATTATAATAAATACCACTTTTTTTTTTTTTCCGTCTAAGCTTTCTACACCAAACTTTCAACCCAAAGACATTATTTGAGTGGGCAGAGATGTACCTACGGCTCTGATAGTTACTTTCAACATCTGGAATTTAGCCCCTACACAATTTCAGTGAATTTATTTATATTTGCACTAATATACTGTCCAATATTTGCCAGCTTTACTTTGGCTATGAAGATACCATTACAGGATTTGTAGGACATTGTCTCTAATATTAAATAGAAATAAAGAAACATTAATGTAACATTGAGTCTGAGTAATCAAGCATACACAAGTCAGGAGATTCAAAATATGATGGTATGCAGTGTTAATTTAAATTGCCCATGTTGTAATTTTGTGTCATGTATTATTCAAATTAATACTTAAAGGTGGAAACAATATAAACCACAACTGTTCAAATAGGCTATGAAGAGAGAGTAATTTCACTTCACAGTCTAGATGAGATCTAAAAAGACAGTGCTCAAATCCAAAAGGTTAAATTCAGACTAGGAGATGGATTTTAGAATCACTATAGATATTATAGTTTATGACACTAAGATGTCTGAATTATTCCTATGAGATTTCTGTCCAAGCTGTCAGAGAGCTTATATTTATAAAGCTACTATGGAAAATTTGAAAACAAAGGAAGTGTGGTATTTCAGATAACCTGAGCTTTCTCAAATATCTTTGAATCTAATATGCAAAGTGAAATGTAGCCTTTAACTTTCTAATATCACCTTCTTTTATGCCTTAGAAGTAATTACCCAAGAATATTATCTTGTCATAGAAACAAGGTGATTTCAGTAAAGCCAAACTTTGAACATTACCATGTCAAAAATCAAACCAAAATTGCCTCTGCTTAGAAATATCAAATGTCTAAAACTTGCTTAACAGACATAGGTTTTCAGTTGCCTATATAAAGGCAATTAATAGCAGTTTAGATACTCTGGGATATTTTCCTTCTATCTCAGCTGATTCTTTACAGCAGCATTAGTCTTTCATATGTCCCAGGTCCCATCTGTCAGCCCTTTGATATGTCTCTAATACCCTGGAGCATTTGAAGAGATTTCTTGACACTTGCACTGGATGAATCCTTCTCTGGTTGCTAAATTTAGGAAAATTCCTACAGTCAGCCTTAGTTCTTTCAAACATTCATATTTTAGCTTAATCTTAGGATGGGATCCATATTCATTTTAGAAGTTGTCTAATGTGTATCTTAGACCCTCAATTTCTCAGCCTGTAAAGAAGACAAGATGATTGAAGAAGCTTGAACATTTCCATACTACATTATTTCTCACATAGCAGCATGCATACAAAAAGCTCTGACAGCTTCCTAAAAACTTTTGAGTCTGTGAAGATGATAAAGCTAATGTAACCTTATCCACTCTTCAGGGCTTATTTAAGGCTTAATTCTATGTTCGTACTTTCCTTTTATGTCCTCTTTCCAGGTACAAAACCAGTAGCAGGACTCTGGAGCTGAAAGAATGTGGAGAAAGGCCATGGTAGAGCTAAATTCTCTGCCCTCACAAATGGATTCAGCCTGATTAATTCCAGGGAAATTGCTTCAGTGATTCAAACAGTTATTCTGGAATGACACTGGTGTATATGAGACCAGCATGTAATCCAGTGCACATACTGCAGCAAATGGGATGGTGATGCTACTGCTCTGTATGAAGGTACCACAGAATATTAAACTGAATACTAAGAATAGCCCTCTAGCTTCATGATCTGCAGAATATTCAGATAACAGCAAACAATTTATTTTTTTTAAATCAAACTGCTAGTGCCTGCCTTTACAGTTGTCATATACCCTTCTCATTCAAGGAAACATAATTTTCTCCTGCAAGGCAGCAGAATTGCTGCCTCAGGCTGGGCATGAATCAACAACAAATGTTATAGCCCATACTATAATTTTATAAACTATCATGTTTTGGAAAACTGAGTTTAAGCTATAATCTGTGATGAAGTAACTGTTCCTCCAAGGAAGGACACAGTAATAGGCAACATCAGGAACTTTTGGGGGATTTTAGTATTCTGGGACTTCTAAAGTCGAAGAAATATCCACTGGAGAAATTAACCAAATAAATATAACTTTTCTCCCACAAAAGCAGTATAATTAGATGGACTTAGGAAAGTCTGGAATGATACTCACCATTCTAATTCATATAACACAGGTTTAAATGCATCCTTAAATCTATTTAATAAAAAAGATTGTTCAGCTATGCTAGAAATATATTCTGGTACTTTACAGAGCTGTTTTTACACTCATTGTCATTTATAACAACATTTTGTCACAAGGGGAATCCTTAGGCACTTGTGTGTCATTAGCAGTGTGGTAAGAGAAAAAGTAAAGCTATTTCAGGCTAGGCTAAAGAGTGGAATATCATAACTTCACTAAGACAATAAGATGTATTTATTAAAGACTGCATCTCTACTATAGCCATTACCATATAACCCATTACCTCTTTCTCATGATCAGACTTGATACACGCTTGCATTACCATCTGTTATTATGTATTTTCTTTCATGAAAATCAAATGAAGATCTTACATATTAATTATATTTGGCTGAAACACCTCAAAATATTTCAATTTTGATTTAAATAAGTCAGTGTTGTAACATGTTGCAGCTGAAAAAGCATTTCACTAAAACACTGGTAATTGTTATTTAATGGCTCTTCAAGTTTTATTAAAACTTAGAAAGATTTGATACTGATTTGACTCTCTCTTGTCACATGCTCTGTGTTTGATGATATGAGTACATCTATGAGGTACATCTATATTTAAAGCTCTTAACTGTTGAATTAGGGACATCTAACCTCAAATATACCTTGAAGCCTAATATCAATTTCAACAGAGATGTGCCAAGGCCCAAGATGGTACCTCCACTGAAAAAAACCCAAAGTTCTTGTAATTAGAGAAGCTGTGATCTGAAAGCTTACTCCTATGGAGAGATGTGAATTTACTTTTGAAGTTATTTATTTAGGCATGATTCCTTTTTAAAAAAGGGGGAGAAAGGAAAATCTCGAAACAAGGGCCCAGCAACAGCAAAAAATATTTTAAATTTTCATTACAATGCAAAATCACATTCTTATACTTTGATGAATGACATGGAATTCAGTACTTGTCCTCTGGCCTTCTGTTAACCTCACAACAAGTTAATGAAACAAATTAGGAGTATCAAAATTGCTCTGGCTGCAAGTCATATTAGTTAGCCTCATCTTTCAAAGACAAGAGGTTATTATGTCCAGTGAGTTTTACAGAACCGTGTGATTTTTAGATCAATGGACATTTCTTGCTCTTGGAAGCAGCTCAGCAGGATCTTTCTTTAACACTGCGATGGATCTGCAACTTGAAGCCAGTGTCTGACATTGCTATCATTGCTCACTGTATTTTGGTGATTTGTACTCCCTGATTTCTGTGAGGTAGCAATGGGAAAACATGCTAGGCATTCTCAGAGAGATGGCCAGCTTCAAAGCTCCTTAGAGATTACCTCTGGTCTCTGATATGTGGCCCCACGCCCCAACATATGAGCAAGTAGATAAGTCGTACATCCTGCAGTTTTTAGCATAGTAAAGTAGTCTTTCCATCTGTTCCAAGATCTCAGAACAAGCCAAGTAACATCAATAAAAAGACTGGATTATCAGTTAATTTTCTTTGGGTATTAGATGCTGATTTTGAGGAGTGCATAATGTTTCACTACCTGTAATAGTGGCTAATAATTGATAACTTCTCATTTTGGCTGACCACCATACAATGTATTCCCCTTCATGGAAGTACATTGCAATTCAAGTCTCCCTTTAAGGGATGAAGATGAATGGAAACAAATGGATATTCTGATTTCAAGAAAATGAGTAACCAGGATTAAAACGCTGCATAAAAACTTTATTTTATGGGACGTGTTTAATTAATTTGTCTTGTTTTCATGACAATAGCATTGATCATAAAGTATTAATTTGATATTAATGCAGACATCATATGCACTTCTGTCAGAACTCATCTGTAATTCAGTATTAGCTAAATGTACCATTAAAAGAAAGAGTTACTCATAAAAAATGTTGGGTTAGTGAATTTGCTTTTACTTTATATTCTTCTTTTCCCATTATAGAATCTTTTTATCTGAAAATGAAAGGTTTAAAAGTGTTAAAGAAGCACAAAATGCATCCATTTACAAATTTAACATTCCTTAAATTGTTCAGATTTTGTGCTTTCATAATCTAAATCTTAGAGAATTACCTAAAAAAGGTTGTATTTGGAACAATCAAATCAGCAAAAGAAGTGCATTAAGTTGCTGAAATACAGGATCAGCACTGAATTTTGTACCCTAACTGTGCTCTCTAGCCAGTTTCTTCCCTGATTTAATAGACATATACTTTTGTTTCCTTTCTGTAAAAGCATTAAGAAAAATCATACATTTACTAAGACTAGATGTTTGGAATTGTCAACATCATACTTAAGAGCTGAGTCAAATTCCCATTATGTATGGATTACAATAAAAATAATCTTTTCAAGCAGTCAAAGCCAAAGCCTTGTGTGATGTATCTCAGCATCTTTCCATTGCCTTCAGTGGTATTCTACTAATTTATAAGTCACTTCTCTAGGGGGTTTAGTGTCTCAAGCGTTAAAACTCATGTAAGTTGAACACTAATTTATACCTGCATAGGCTCATATCCTATTAGCATTTATAAAGGGGATATATTCAGTCCTACAAGAATTTGGGACATACCTGCTTTGAGTTCACTATGCAGATAAGAGAAAGAGTATTTGAGCAGTATGACATTGAGTGTATGGCATTACATTCACCTGAATCACCCTTCAAGCACACCTCTCTGCTCAGTGTACGAGTCTGGTACAACAAACATTTTCATGAGGAAAAGATTTTTATCACTCCAATAGGGTAGGCCAACAGTCAGCGAACCATTGGATTGTGGATCACTTGTTCTTCTGGGGTTCAGTTCTACTTTTTCCCTCTCCATTTCATTGTAATTATTATTGTTGTTGTTGTCATTTATTATTATTATTATTGTTATTATTATTACTACTATTATTATTATTAACTTTATTTCAATCTTAAACTGCTCTTATCTCAACCCACAGGTTTTACTTTTTCCCTATTCTACTCCCCATCCCACCAGAGGGAGGTGGGGAATGACAAGGCAATAAAGGAGAAAAAATCAGATAAAGAAAAAAATTTAGGATTTATGTTTATATTTAATGCATTACTCTCTGCTAATTCATGTGGTCATCTTTTGCAGAATGATTATTTTACCACATGCTTCCCACATTTGCAAAACTATCGCCCAGGCAAATAGGTATGTCACTCACTATATGTGTATTTAGATGGTACTTACCACAATACTTTCACTCAGATTATTTCCTGTGGGCTTCCAGAGACTAAGACATGATATCTCACAAGAAAAATCTGTGTGAATAATGGCACCCTGCAAAACAACTACCCAAAAGAGCAGTTTTCAGAAAAAGAAGTTGACATGTAAGCATCACAGTACCAAACACAAGGAAACGTACCTGCAGGAAGATGGATATCTCCGCAGAAATACTTGTGTAATTCTCTGTCTGTCCAAAATTCTTCACTCTGGCTTTCACATTTGACAAAGTGTAAACTACGTAAGCGTTTTAAGTATTTGGTTTAAATTATTATTTGGACAGCCTTATTTATTTTAGCTTCCTTTTATAATCTGCAAATAGGAGAGGCTTGCTGACCTGATTTACCATGATGGAGGGCAGGACTCAGAACACTCAGTTTCAAATCATTCAAATATCAGGTGTGTGGGATACCTTCACTGAGCTTGCAGTGGGATGAACTGTCTGTGTTAGGTGCCTTTCTCTGCCATTTGACAACCAATGGAACCAAAGCCTCTCGGTGAAATGCTGATTTCAGGTCAGATAAATTATGACTTCATACATAAATATTTCACACATTGATATAAACTTAAGTTTTCTGACAGCCATAGATATTTTTTTAAATTTTAATGTGAATAATTTTGGGCTAATGAAGAGTGCTTTCTAGGTCGTAAATGCATACTGTTGACAGAAATAACATTCTCCGGGTATCCAATGACAGAGAAAATAAAAAAGATTCTGAGCATTTATGTAAAATTTGCTTAAATTTTTCATTTAGCATTGACATTCAGAAAGTTTGCTGTCTGGTCCATGCTGTCATCTCTCCCCTATGAAGAGAGACGAGCATCTCCAGGGGGTGATTCATGCCACCTATCCATGTTCCTGTACTAGTGAGGATGATACATCACCACAGTTCCTTCGGCTTGCAGCCTCATTATGGCAAAACCACTACAGAAACCCAAAGACAGACATTGACCCAAAAACTTGACATGTTCACATACTCTCTAGGCTATTCTGCATCAAAAAGGTAGTGATCTCCAATACTTAAAACTGTTCACACAGGGAAAAATAAAAACTCTTTATAAATATGAATAAGGAGTCTATCCAAGGAACACTGGAAAATATTTATAGAAAGCCAATAATCAGAAAAATGAGGAAATTACAGAAGACATTTACAAAATCTTTCCATAGCATTCTTTGAGGGTTTCTAAGTATCTCCACTAATTTCTCTCAAAGGAAGAAGTTTTAGTAGTATGCAATTCCAAACAGATGAAGAAAAAAGTTTAAACATATTATCACTATAACTATTACTAAATTACTGTTACTCTTAGCATTCCACATATTTTTGCAGGAAAGACATAAATGTATTAAAATATTTACAAAACAAATTTCATTTCCGCATAGGGTTTTGCAAGACTACAATGCTAAATGAATGTATTAAATATTCTTTTATACCAACATGGATTGAAAACAGTACATGTACTGAAACTTTAGAAATAACTGTAGAGGTTTACATCCATGACTTGAAATTTCTCAAGACAAGATCATCGTAAAACATTTTAGATAAATCTTATTTGAGTAACTGGTTTCTTAAATTCCTTGGCCTGTCCTAAAATCTGCACTATGAAGCTCAATACATGGCCTGGATTACAAGGTGACTGAACTCTATACCTATAGTTTGTCTTTATTATCTCTGAACCACACAGCTTCTTATTGCATTACTCTTTGGGTGAACAGCTGTTCAATACTAACATGACCATTTTAGATACTACCACAAATTGAGTACCATGGGAAGTTTCTTTAAATGAGGAAAACTATGAAGCTATTTAGAAATGGTAAGCAAAATATGATGAAATCCAAATATCCCCAGCAGCTGCACATAACACACAGTTGAATGCTTGCTGCAAAACTACCTTAAAAGAACGTGAAATATTTACATTTGGTAAGAAATTGCACAGAGCTGCAATGGTCAGAAGTTCTCCAGGGAAGGAAATGTTTCCTATATTTGATGTCACATTTTGCAGCTGCCTTATCAATTTTCTTTAGATCTTAAATATTAATCAGATGATGCAGTATTCAAAAGCCTGCCTGCATGTCTTCAGGCATCTTTATCATATAAGTAGACCAATTCTGAATACATATTCTAGAATATATTGAAGGAGCCTTAAAAATGAGATGAGTGTCCTTTTCTGGTAATGTACCTGTAAGTATGATTAATATTAATGCATTTTAAGAGTGCATTGAATATGTTATATATTTCTTGAAGCAAAACTGTGCATTCAGTACTGTTGGAATAGCCATGTATCTCACAAACAAGTGTTCAGGTTTCAGTAAGAGACACCATCTGCATGCCTTTGTAACTGATGCTGGCAAATTAATTCAGTGAGCAAAAAATATACTCAGGTCATTTGGGCTATTTTCCAAAATCACAGACTGTCCATGATTAACTTAAATATTCAAGTTTATTATTTATCAAACTTTATATTTGGGTTTCACTCCTTGCCAGATATTTGAATCATGTTCATTGTCTGCATTGTCCAACAGCTGTAGGGCAATGTTTCAGCTTGTTTCTACTTGGTTCATCTAAACCAAAAATAACATAAGAGGAAACTTGAGAAGGTAGCTCAATGTTTAAGTATTTTGGAGAGGGATGGTGAAAATAAGTAAACAGACAGGAGAAAATGAAATAGCAAGAGGAAGTAACTGAAAGGGCAATAAATGATTTCTTTTTCCCAGTCAGACCACTTGTGCGAATATATTTCTTGAAAGAAAAAAACGATAAAACGTAATTCATTTTATGTACACTTTAATATTTTATATAGACCCTAATATTTTTTCTCACCATCACAGAAAGAAAAATTTACCAATTTCCAGAATGCTTGAAAACAGAGACTGCAATCAGATTTCTGCCTGCTTTAATAGCTTTTCTGTTAGGATGGAAACACAGGGAAGGGGGAAAATCTATTGCATGGGTCTTTCAGGCAGTAGCCTATCTAAAATACTTTTAAAAGTCCATTGTTGAAACTGTCAAAAGAAAATACAGGAAGCACATAATAAAATAAAAAAGGACTTTTGCCGAATAATTTCAAGAGACTTGAATATTTCCTTTCAGCTCAGAAAATTAAATAGTGAATGAAAACAGTACAGCGTAGCATCATAGAATCATTAAGGTTGGAAAAGACCTCCAAGGTCATCAAGTTCAACCCTTGCATGTATATAGACCCAGAGTGTCAGTTTGTATAAACAGCAAAAGTCCACCCGTGTCAATGGAGTTTATTAAATTAATACTGAATGGTAATCTTCCCTGAAACACATTATAAATAAATTTCATTAGCAGAACCAAAAACAAAGAGAGTCAGAACATTTTCTTACAGAGGTCCTTGTAGGGAAATGAATCATGGCTGGAAAATACTCACCCCAGATAGGACAAATAGACATTTGTAGACTGCATCTTACCAGTGGTTTGCACCAACCAAGATGTAGACTAGTGGGTTTAATTCCTGCTGCACTTCAATATCTCTACATGTACTAGAAAAAAGATTTTTTTCTAAACCCTTTCCCTTGAAGTTGTTTAATGGCAAAGAAATGAAACCTTGCTAGTTAACAAATGCATTAAAGGCATTTTGGGTAGATGTAGGTATTTTCATGACTTCATTATATATTCAAATACTGTTCCATGAATAAAAGTTCATTTATAAGGGTCTGTATTGTGCAATATCAGCTTGAAGTGAGGCATTAAATATGTAGTTGCCCTACAGCTTATGTAACCATCTCCTGAAGACCCCTATGAAATGCAACAGTAGAACTTGGTTTTGTCAGAAAAGCTATTTCTCAGGAAGAATCTGCTTACTAAAATCACATAAAAATATTAGGCTTGCCATTTTCTTGTGCAATTACCAAGTGATATTTTTTTAAAAAATATCACTATTTCACATCTTGCTTTTTGTATGAGTACTGGAAGGCTGGCTATAATATAATGGAGTAACTGTCAAACAAATGGCCTGTATTTCATTTTCAAATAGCACTGCTTCTTCCAAAAAAGGAGGAATCAAATTTCATTTCAAACTGCATTACCAACTTTATTAGGGCAGAGATGATCACTCACCTGTGCAAAGCTGCAGGTTTACAACAGATGAAACAGCCCTAGATACAGGATTTTGAAGATTTATAGATGTAGTCCTGTGGCCTGAGAGCTGTTTTCCTTTGAGATTGTGAAGAGTCTTAAGGGATGAGAAAATCAGATCAGAGGATTTGACCGATGAAACTCAAAATGAGAAATGTTTCAAATTAAATCTGAAAGCCTTCTGTTGATTTCTTTGACTTTTGTGAAGTCAAGAGAGGAAGCTTTACAGTGAAGGAGAAAAAAAAGATCAAAGAGGCCAGATACACAGCAACAACAAAGCTGAAAGAAATACAGCATTTTCAAAGGGGTACACTAGTTCTCTGTGTATGAGTTAGTGGAAATTTCAGCTTCATCTACTTGCAGAAAACACACAAGAGTTATCCTGATTTTAGAGACACTAAGCCAGAAGTTGTTAGCTTCCCATTCCTGTAGCCCAAGCTCATGATTTTGTTGCACCTTCCTCATCAGGCAAGGAGAGCAACAACCCTTTCTTACCAGTTCCTTTTCCATTGCTCCCTTTTCCTTCTTCTGGAAGGAAAGAAGAGCATGGAGAGTAAAGTGAAGTAGCATCCTGTAGCCTGAACTGAAACCAGAATCAGGAGTAATTAAACACATCTCAGTGAGTACAGATTTGAGCTATCAAAGAACAGCAACATATATAAGTAGTTCACAAAAATCTTCCTAACAAATTTATTTTTAATTCACACCTTTTTTTGTTTACACTCCCTGAAGAGTCAGATGATGAATTTATCTCTTAAATGTTGCATAACGTGTAATATTTATACAAATCCATGAAAATATGCATGCTGATGGTAAACTAGTCCTAGTTGATTTTCCTGCCTTTAAAAAAAATCAAGCACACAGTGAAGGACCGGATATATGCTGACATGTTGGACAATTCACGTATAGGAAATAGTAGAAAAATCTGCAAATTCTTCATGTTGAAGCAAGAAATGTACCTTTAAATTAAGAAATTAAAAATTGGCACATATTTAGAAGGTGGATTATGAATATGAAAAAACCTAAGGTGACAATTTCCACTGGATTTCCATCACTGTGCTTTTACCCACTAAAATCAATTAAAATATTACTGATTTCTTAAAGCACAGATCTTAAATAATATGATCTATTATAGAGTAATTGCCTCAAAATTGAGAACTGTAAGTCTTTATGTGAGATGTTCACCTAAGATTTTGAGCGGCAGAAGCAAAATTTTTAGCAAGGACTATGATTTTACAAGAGAAATTGTCACCAAAGGGGAAAAAAACACATTAGAAGATAAAGTTATGTTCAATAATAATGCATTAGCAGGAGCAAAACAAAAGACATGCATCCATTAAAGCCATGTTGCTTAGAAATTTGATTTAATTCTCAACAGTTCGTAATATATAATATAGAATTGAGCAGCAGCTGAATTACTGTTCATCTTTATGTCTGCATTATGCATAATGTCTAATTTGTCAGTTATTCTTGTGCCTAGGGCTGGAAGAGGTATCTGCATCAAACAATTGGGTTACTGGCTTAAACTCTTTTCACTATTAATGATTTGTCTGTAGGTTGATCAAGAATTTGCACATAGTTGAAAAGCATCTGAAAACACTGAATGCAAATGTTTCTCAGGCTGGAAGTGCTTGAGAATTTTTTTGTTTTGTTTTGTTGGTTAGTTGGTTTTGGTTTTGTATATATATATTCTTAGAATGCATCAGTCTTAGCTATGTAAGTAAGAAGATACTTACGGTCCTTGACAAGATTTGACTATCTGTTAAGAATACCCAGGAAGAAAAAGGGAAAGAAAGGCCCAAAGTGTAGGAAAAAAGTGAGGAACAAGATCATGATTATCACCCGATATCAAATTTTAGTGCCGTCTTTAAAGTGCTCTCCAAAATCATGAAACGAAATCTGTTCAAAACTGCAGGTTTCTTTGGAAGTCTAGCATTTCTTTTTCAACAAGTTCTAATGTTATGTGTATCTATGTTTCTTAGTGATTCATGTGACTTGTGATGAACAAAAACAGGAACCCATATTCATTCCTCCACCGTGCAACCTATTACTGATTAAAAGATGGCTGTCACTTCAGTAGGACCTATCTCTTCTGATATCAGAAGAGGAAATTTGTTCAGTTGCTTCCACAGCACAAATCTGGCTTTGTCACAGTTACATAGGAGGAGGTTTTTCAGATGCAAAACTAAAACATTGATGAAATCAAAGCCAAATTGGCATGCCATTTGATAAAGGAAGGCCAAAGAGCAGAAACAGGGAACAGAGCAAAGCATAAGCATTTCTGGAGACAAAAAAGCCAGTAGGAAACAGAAATATCGCTGTTTATATCCGTCAAACTGACTGACTGGGTGAGTCCTTCCCACCATCAATAAATGCTGCAAGCAACAGTGACTGTGGCTATATTCTGCAGCAATTCACTGTTTGATTTCTTCCTTGTTTAACTTAACAGTGTAGTATACCTCCTCTTGGCTTCTTTTCTTTTCACTTACCTAGTTTTAAATTATACTAGCATTTACCTTTCACCCCAGGTCTGTTAAGCATCAGTCTCCTGTGAGACCTTATCGAAGGTGTTCAAGTAAATGAAATACTTTGTGGAAATGCACAGTTTAAAGAGCACCTAGCTATAGCTGCCATATTTTTCATCTGATACTCAATAAATGTCTAAAAATGCTTTAAGCAAGTTATTCTTCTTCTTTTCAAATTATGCATGTCTGGCATTGAGATGAGAAGGATTAGCTCATTTATCCCGAGGCTCTGGAAAATGATTTACAACATTTTACTAATCTACTTCTTTTTCATTTTCTCTTCCATGCATGATTTCTTCAGGTCTTAGGAATTTTCTTCCTCTTTCTGTTGACTTGATAGGAATCACATTTCTTCATGTAGCCATCTGCCTGCCTACAGCTAGGGTCCTCTGTTTCCTTCACTGTGGCTTTGTCTTTTCTCTGAAAGCCACCTGCCCAGATGTGTCCAAACACAGCAATATAATGCTGCAGAAGTAGCTACTCCAGGAAATACAAAATTGCTGCACCAAGAGATTGTGGTTTGGCTTTTTACACTTATCACAATCTGTTGTATTGTATTCAGTGAAATCTCTTTTTGTAGGGTTTTTTCCTCCACTCAGAATGCCAGGACAGCTAACAGATCAATATAAATATACATGGAATCTGGCATGGTAAGTGTCTGTGCTGTACACATCAAGCCATTTACATGAGAAGGTTTTGGCATACTTTTATTCTGTGGCATGAGGTTAATCACAAGTTATGTTGATTGATGCCTTATGGCAACAAATCTCCTGTAGGAAGCTTTATAGAGTATAATGCAGAGTTTCAGAGATGCATGAAATAGTAGGATAATGAGGCAGAAGGAACTAATTTTTAGCTGGAATTGCTTCCAACTAAGCATGCATTCTTTATACATATAAGCTTTGGAAGAGTAATTTAGAACAAAACAAAAGCAAGAAACAGAAAACCAGAAAAAAACAGAGAAAAATATATGTTAAAAATGAAAATATCAATGCATTCAAAAACCCCATCACTGTCCTAGTGTCTTGTCCACAGGCAGTATAACAAGAGGACAGAATCTAAGGAAATTGAATAGGCTGAACCATCTCCCTGGACCACAGTCCTGAGAAAGGAAGACTACATAATCACACAAAGCGGCATTGTTTTTGGACACGCTCTCAGAAATCTGGCAATACTGTTTTCAGCTTTTTATTTCCATTCTCCTGTGTGTATGGGTACTTATTAAGGCCTTCTTTTCTGAATCTGATGCTGAAGTTACTTCATGTGATATTTCCCAGCAGAGTCAAGCAGTCTTTGAAATTTACGCATTGTAGTGGTGTAAACTTCATAATGGCGAAGTTTCCTATTGAAAGCCTCTGTTAATAGCAGGAGTTGCTAACATTGGTACATTGTAGTTTTCCCAAGATTTGTTTATAAGCACATATAAATTACCAAGACATTTTCTTTTTTATAGCATTGGAGAACTACAACACAGACAGGCAGAAAAAAGCCAGAGGAAGAGTGCTAATTTTAGCTATTGACATGTACTAGTTTTAAAACATAAACCAGGAGTGAAAATGAGGGATAGAAAATAAATCAGGTCAGTAGTGTAAAAATTAATTGCAGCTAAAATAATATTGAGACCTATGAATGCTATGTCTTCGATGAGCTACATTCATTGCCATGAAGAGGGAAAGTAGTAAATTCAAACACTGGAAATGCACACTTGCCATTTCCCCTCCTGGCAGTTTTTCTGTGTATTGATCTAGTGTTAGCTACTGGAAATATTTTTCTTGTCTGGTTTTGCTTTATTATCCTGTACTTAGTTCTACACACAGGATTTTGCTGTCTTAGAGATCATACAATGCACACAATCTTTGTGCTCTTCAGAGTATACAGATTTTTATATGTCTTAGAACTTTGAATTCCATACCTAAGGGAAATTCAAATGTTTCCTTATGTTTCCTGCCTAACAATGACATTATGTATAACCTTAAACTCAAGCAGCCTATATATAATTTGTGTTTTATCAATTTGCAGACATACGTGATTTTGCACGTCGTACTTCAGAAGTTGTTTCACTACTGTTTCCTGATTTTATACTCTCTGTTGAATTCTACATTTTCATGGTCAGATTTCTGACTTGTACCATTAAATGTGTCAGGGTAAATATACAAAAAAAATTATGTATTATAACTCTTCAGGCTTCTTTCTAGGAATGAAGCCAAGGTGACTCCTGTCCTTGATGGGTCCTCTAACTGGATGACAAGCAGCACAGTTCTGATTCCCTTTATTTACTGTTTCAATGGTCTATTAGTTTGCATTCCTTTGGTACAATGGAACAGTTCTAAGATGAAGGACAGAGGGTGACCCGTTTTGACCTTCACCCTGTCTCTTTGTGTACTTTCTTCCATCTATGCTTTTAAAGGAAACTCTTGGCAGTAGGAATTCCAGAACCACAGACTCGGTGAGTAGTTGAGGTGGGGAGGTCCTTATGGGTATCACCCCCTCTGAGAGATCTCCAACTGGATTTTGAATATTTCCAAGGATAAAAACTCCAAAACTACACTGGGCAGCCTGTTCCTAGGGAAGAGTCACCTTCCTTGACCTGCTGGCAGTGCTTCCAGTGCAGCTCAGGAGGCTGTTGGCTTTCTTTCCTAGAGGGGCACACTCAACAGTTTATATTTAACTTGGTGCCCAGCAGGATCCCCAGGGACTTTTTTGCAAGGCTGATTTCCAGTGTGCCTCCAGCCCATCTGAGTTATTCCTTCCTGGGAGCAGAACTTTGTACTTCCCCTTGTTGAACTTCATGAGGTTCCTGTCAGTCTCTTTCTTCAACCTGTGGAGGTCCCTGTGAATAGCAACACAACCAAAGCAGTACTGCCTGCAGTATCAACACCTGAGGTACAGCAATTATCCTTTTATTCCTGTGAGGGTAACAAAATACTGAAATGCATTGTTCAGAGAGGTTGTGGATGTTCCATTCCTAGAGATATTTAAAAGCCACCTGGATACTTGGTGTGCCAGCCGCTCCTTCCAGTTTTATATAATCTGAAATATTCTGAGAATGTCTTCTGTCCCATTATCCACGTCATTAATAAAGATAGGAAAAAGTAGTAGCCCCAGTAGAGATCCCAGCTCATTCACCAAGCTAGTTAGCTCATTATAGGTGTCTATCAACAAGGTTGGTAATGCATGATTTCCCCTTTGCTGACTAGTCCAAATCACCTTGTCCTTCCTGTGTTTGAAAACGGTTTCTAGGATTATTTCCTCCACCTCTTGTGACCAAGGTGATGCTGAAAGGCTTTTAGTTTCTTGAAACTTCCTCTTATTTTTCATGATGATAGGAGTGATATTTGCTTCTCTCAAGTCCTCAGGAACTTCTCCCATTCACAATGACCTTTCAAAGATAATTGAGATTTTCTTGGCAAATTACATCTCTCAGCTTCCTCTGAATTCCTGGGTGTATCCCATCAGGAAAGTAATCTAAAGTTCGAACTTTAGATTACACTGAAGATACATTTCAACTATTTCCTTAGTGAATCAAACAACTGTGAGACAAAATAGGTGTAACCTACACCTATTAACTCAGCTACCCTTCAAAAGCCTGGTTCAGTTCTTCAATTCTTACTGGTTCAGGCCATAGCAGTACCTAAATTTTGTGTCCAAACCCATAGCAGAAATACTACTAAGACATTCAGATTGGTTTGGGATGGTGCAGAAATAATAGAGATGTGGAGGAATGCATTTGTAGCTGGGTGTACAGCTGCAGTGGGAGCTGCAGGTCTAGCAGAAGTGGGAAATGATGAGAACCCCAGGCAAGAGCACCGACCCTCTGTGTGACATTGAGGGCATGGGACCTGTGCCCAGCAGGTGACCAGATACTCAGAGACACAGCAGGAGCCAATGGCTTAGATGGGAGACCCCAGACTATCGTGCACATAGACTGTGAGGGTGTACAAGGCCAGGGATTCCTTTGTTTGGGGTCCCTCCGAGGCACCCAGCTCAAATTGTTGTGCTGTTGTTTCAGGAAACCTGGCATGACTGCATGGAGCGAGGTGTTCAGGGAGTGCAGAAGGACTCCCTGAAGGCGCCCTCCTTGAATGGGCTTTGGTCCCAGACGTGACAATCTTGGGTGGTGGGAGTGTCACCACTGCCAGAGTGGCTCCAGAATGGTCAGACAGGAAAGTTTGCTTGACATAGACTTATTAATTTCCTTGAGTACTGCATGAGTTTATCTAAACTACTTTTGGATGTGAAGCACTAGGTTTTGTGTGATACCATACCATTCAAATTTCCCACATCCAGTTGTGTAGAGGCTCTGCTTTTCCCCACTGCTTGGTGAGCAACTTAATTTAAACAAAATCTAATTTCTTCGATCATAGAGAAACATAAATTCAGAATCCTGATGTTTTCAGACTCCTAACTCTAGTGACAAAGAATTTTTATGCACGTGGCTGAAACGGCAGGGACATTAGACATAATGGTTGTGGGCAGCAAACCCATGGTGAATGTTACATTAACTTTGAGGTCTATGCAAAAAAATTGGACACTGAGTCAATCAGCTTTTAGCTTTAGTAGATGAACAACTTTTACTGCATAACCTAAATAAATGCACCCCCAATCACACACATCTACAATCTGCATAGCTCTCTAACTGGTTAAAAATTTTTACTTTCCACTCCTACATTATTTTACTTTCTTACTCATGCATACCAGGACATTTAAATCCACAATTTTTAGTCACAAAATATCTTCACTAGATTTAGCTTAGACTTACTTGAAAGCATCTCTTAGGATTTTTCATGCTTTTATAGGTTATGTTATTTTCTATTTTCTATATTCCATTTTCTTCTGAAAAAAAGTCATGGCTCAGGGAAAGCATCACAAATCTTTTCTGTTCTTGTTTCACATTTCCATTTACTATACTAATAAGCTTATCCCAGACACCAAAATCTTTTCATTCTCTTGCATGTTATTTTTAAATGGAATTAAGCAATGGAGACTTCAGAGTCTTACAGCTTTTAAACAGACAAGCTACTTACGAAGTGTGGCCAGAAAATTCTCACTTACAGCATTCTTCAGTGCGCAGTTGGCTACTTTTATTGTAAAAATGTCTAGATATAAGTAAATCAGCACAATGAAGGACTTTTTAATAACCTTTTTCTTGCATGAAAATTGTTTTATCCAATTAATCTTTAACCTTGTTTTTGTCTTCATGTTAAATATTTACCTTACTTTCTCAAGTTCAGGAGAACATTTGTTCCCATCCCCATTTTCAACATACTAAAATGCAGAGAAAAAATTTGTCTTCTTAACAACTTTGAACTAATTATTTTTAATAACTATTCGGCTTTAGAGTTCAGATACTTAGAATGCCTAATGCTGATATTTCTAAACATATTGTTTCATTATTTAATTAAAATATTTAAATATTTAGATATTTAAATATTTTCTTGCAACATTTTTTAAAGATTTTGCTAGTATTCAATTAAATTTTCTTTTTCTTAGAAAAAAAATGTAAAGATTAACTTAGAAACTAGAATGAATCTAAACTAAAGGACAAAATTGTATGTGATATTATTGCACAGATTTATGAAAAGAAATATGAAATAGTGCGTTCCTAGGTACAAAGACACTTCACAGCAAACAGTTTTAACAATATTTTTTGTCCAAATATAACAATTTCAAATGGTCTTACAATAAAATATTATCAAGGAAAGAATATCTGTAATAGTCTTAACAATTGATTTATGGTTGGTGAAGGTAATCAACAGAATTAAAGAAACTGTTGACAGTTTTACAAAGAAAGCAGTTTCAGGGTTTTTAGGTTGAAAGTAGAAATATTGACTGTTTTAATCAGGCATTTGCTGAAGGAATAGATTCATTTCAGAGTTCCAAAGATGATTTCTCACTCTTTCAGCTTTTTTCAAGTAGAAACATTGAGAACATTTTTTCTTGTCATATTAGAGTTATTTGGTTCCTTGTCTTATTTTATGATCCATAAAGAATAAAGGGAAATAAAAAATGAAAAGGCATAATAAAGGCTGTCTGTTGTTTTCTAAAAAACAGAGGATTCTGGGTACACATTCAGTGAAGGATCAGATTGTTTCTCCTTCCCAACACAATCGCTGTTCATATTTATACATTAGTAAGCTGGGGGGGGGGGGGGAGTAACAGGTCCTCCACAAATACATTTACTATTAAAACAGATTTTCCCATTTCATTCCAGATGGGTGAGGTTTTCTGATTAGTATGTGCATTTAATAAAAAAAATGCACACTTCTTAAAGAAGATGCCTCAAAAAAAGGTAAATGCATTCCCAGTTGTTCTAGACACAGTTGCAACTCCCTGATGAACCATTGCAAGGAATCATATGGGTAACAGAACTCTCTAATTATTTAACAAATAATAGAAATTATAATGAAATTAACCCCTTTAAAGTAAGTGCAGCAATTGCAGATAAGACTGTATTTTCTGTGAATTCACCATAAATTATTTTAAGGTATTTATCAGGTTGTCTATACAGAAAACACTGATGAGTCAGCCTAAAGCACTAGTACTGGTGGGCAGTCAAGTTATTCTGTGGAAGAAATAAGGGGTTAACCAGAGAAGTCCAATTTCCTTTGTGTTAGAATACCCACTTCTGAGTGAGACTATATAAATATGTCATGCTGGAGAGCAATCTGGAATTGAATCTTACACTCCTGGTGTGGCACTTGTGTCCTCTCTGACAACTCCCCCTGACAGGGGAGTACTAGGCGAGAAAGAGGCACTGTTTATCCATGTTGCTTCTTGAAGACTGTTCTTCTGTCCCTTCCTGCAAAGACTCTTCAAAGAGACCAGGCCTGCCCAGGGACACTGAATAGCACAAGTGGCACAGCCTTTTATGAGCTTCATTGACATGCTGTCCTAACACTGCTTTTTCTGAAAAAGGCAGTGTTGGAAAATCACCTAAGTAAGAAAGCCATGGAAAACAGCTGTGGTTTGAAGTACTTGATCTCTGTCCAGGTTGACCTCCAGTCCCTTCTGGGGAGTTTAGCCCAGATAAGGACTCAAACTGAAACTTGTTGCTCTAGCGTGGAATTTTCCTTCTCCAGCACAGATGGAAAATCAATGGCTACTGACTGGCTGATTCTGAAAATTAGTTGCACAATATGTGTTAGAAGCAATGAGGAGAATGATTTCTCTCTCTCTGACTGACTGTCCCCAACAGAAGGAAACAATTTAGAGGTAACTGTCCAAACAAATGCATGAACAAATTAGCAGAAGAATAAAATAAAGTGGTCATATTTAAAATTATAATTCCATAGCGTACAGACAAGCAAACATATCCGTATCCTTCCATATTTCTAAGATCTTTTTTTCTTATTTAAAGACAGTATGTGCACTTGATATTAGCTGTTTATAGAAAATGTGCAACAATTTCGAATAAAGGCAGTGTGAGTAAAATGAATGATGCTCTCATAAACCACATTTTTTCTCCACTGTAAGGAGTAATACTCACTACTAAACAGAAAGGATTTAGGGGTGTGAAGTGCTGATATTTCATGTATGGAGTGAAGATTCATGTCTCCTTATCTTTCAGACTGTTTACAAATTCTATACATTTCTGTCTTGAAAAAATAGTTTTTATCAGGTAGTTTATGGTATCTTATACCTGTCTCATTTGTGTCATAGGGCAGAAATTATGTCCTCTTTATAGCTTCCATCTCCAGACATATCAAAAGTGAAGAAAAGATGGAAATAATTTCCTATGCTCAGTAGATACTTAAATGTTCTTTGTCCTTTTGATGTGAATTCTAAAGTGAAAGTTTAAATCTTATGTAGGCAACAAGAAGTCTTCCTGGTTTGAGTTAACTATTCCACTTGATAAAATAAAATATTACTACTTTAATATTGAAAGTAGATACCATCATTTTCTGTGTATTGTAAGAGAAGTCTGTTATCCCTTAGGGAGTACACACCAGCTTCATTTATTTTTCCATGATATATTAGCTTTCCAAAGATTTTTTTTTTTTTTGCACATATTGGGTATCCATTTGTAGGACTGAAACAATAGGCTGTCCCCAGCAGCAGAAGAAAAGGAAAAGGTGAAATGACAGAGGAAAATGTAGGAAAAACAATTAACTTTTTTACTGCTGGGATTTGGGGAAAATATCACATGTACAAAAAAATTAATGAATATGGACTTAAATCATTAGAAATTATGGAAAAGTCAAGGGTAAATTTTATGTTCTCTTGTCAATGAGATATTGCAGTATATTGGCGGGGGAGGGAGAAGGGAGATGTAAAGAGAGGATAATGAGCTTATTCTGAATGTTTTTCTTCTTTTGCAGACCTCTTCATTTCTCCCAAGAGAGAGTAATCAGAGAGTTAAAAAATTAGAATGATGGCTCATATATCTGTTTGTCATTTCCACTCTTATCTGACCTTAAAACCATCTATCCTGCTCCTTGAAGATTGCAATATTCATTGATAAGAATGATCTTTTCTTCCCCTCTTTTGAATAAACTTTATCCTATGCTTTGAGTTTTCTGAGAATTATTAAGCACTGTTTTCCCCTCCTGAAAATAATAAATTATAGAGATGAATATTAGTAAACATCTACTTGTGATTTAAAGAGTCAAATTGGTATTTATATGTTGAAATATCAAGATGTTTATACATGGGTAGGAACTTTATGTCCAAAGTAGTCTTCTGGAAAAGCATGAGAGAAATTATAAAGCTGAAAAATGAGTTTAATACTTAAGGCCCATTGGCAGGTAAGACTTAAGTACTTGATATTTATCTCCCAGTGACTTCTTTTTAAAACTCATGCTAATTATCTAGGATATTTCTGGAAATGACATTTGGCCTTGAAGTCACTTCAATTTCATTGAAATTTTTTTGAAAATTTTAGCTTACATCTCAAAGCCTCATGCCTCATGATCACCTCAAATCATTACAATGTAGGTTAATGCTTTTGATATTATTTTCCTCTATATAAACCCATGGATGTCAGGATAAAAATGGAAAGAAAGGGTTCTTTCACCAGTAAGTGAATATGGTAAATAAGAAGTACTAAGTGTATTATGTACCTCTCTCGTGCATTGCCAACACTAAAGTCATCTTCCAAATGAGATAAATCTACGGAAAACTTGTTGGAATCTGGTGTTAAAAAAATATTTTTTTCTATTTGACCATAAATGTTTGTCCTCATCACCTTAGTGGCTTATCCACAAATGTACTGTAATTACTGTCAGATACCTGCTATTTTGGTTTTAAACAAGAACATTAAATTTTTATAACTTCTAATGTGTAAACATGTTAAAAAAGACAAAGAAAGAAGAGGAAAGGCATGTTTTCTTCCTTATTTGGTATATAATGTGCATTTTTATGGCACTTCATTTCATCTGGTCCTTCTTTACAATTCTTAGATTTCCTCTTAAGTTTCATCCTTCCTGTACAGATTTGTAGATGTGATGACAACATAACATTAGGGGGGGCAAACGTTACTGTAATTGCTGGTACTGGCACTTCACATAAAGACCCCTCTTCCTGAATGCAAGTTTGAGTTGATCAGTCACCAGTTCAGGAACTTGGATAAATTCAGAAAACCTTATGCTGCTTATAGTCTGTGTCTACTTCATAAATTAACATATAGTTAGAGGTTACTGTTTAGAAGGCACTGGCTACTACTAAATATTCAAGTTTGATAGTAGCATATTTTTTTCTTCCACTTGAGCAGGTAAAAGAGATTAAACTTCCTTGCTGGGAAAGAACATTTTTGCCACTCTGAGCTACAGCCAGAGCCAAGTAGTTGTTTCATAGGCTCATCCTACCTAGTTTACATTATTCATTAATATTTTTTGTTATTTTTTCACCCAGGCTCTCCAAGCCATCTAAATGAATCGGTGATGTTATATTTTGGCCCATGCAGAAGTAACAGCTTTTTTGTGGGTGCCGTTTATCAAATGTCAAGTTTGGGATAGATAATTGTAACTCAGGTTGTCTGAGTTTACATGAATTAGAGCTAGCAATCACCTCACTAAGTGTGAAAAGTTTTTCTGCTCCCTACAGCAGACAGTATTGCTGTCTAGGTATTGCTACTGTAAGTGTAAAGAAGACATTTACAGGTGCATCTATACCTTGGAAAATTAATGCAATTTTGTCTCCAGCTGACTTTTCAAAGCTAAGGATAACTTCCTGTGCAGGTGAGGCTGTCTGTCAGAGTCAGTCTAAAACTTTCACTGTATGAAGGACAGCAGCTGTCAGGCCCCGGCCCTTTATTGGAGACACGTCCCAGCACAACACATCTCATGTGCTGTTAAAAATCCTGTGTGAGGTAACTGCATGTACTGCACCACAGCATGAGCTACGCAGTAATCTCTCTCTGTCTAGCAGACTGCACGTGAGATCAATAAAGCGTAAGTAAAAAAAAAATGTGGATCCTGGATCTTAAATGGACTTGGCTCCTGAAGGCTGTTCTGGGGTGATATAAGAAGCTGTATCAGTTCAGGATGGACTGCACAAATTTCAGTCCACACAAGATGAGGTAAAGTATCTATCTACCTTTCTCATCTGAGATGGAGAGATTGATCAGCCTGAAAAAGCCAACTCATTCTTCCCTCATAGAGTGAAACCTTTCATTACAGCACTGGGGACAACAGAACTAATGGAAAGAGAGGAACTCTGAGCTCTACTGTGTGACAAAGACTATTCAGGATTTCAGAAAATATTACAATAATAAAAAGAGAAAAATTTAACCATTTGCAAAGGAAAAACAATATATACTTTAATACAAAATAAAATTAATAAGAAGGGTTTGAAATATAAACAAGCTATTACTTAGCTGATAAAAACCCCCAACTTAGAATGCATATAATGAGTAACTTGCCAGCTGTGTTTTTTATGTATTCCTTAAAGGAAGAAAAAATATGAATTCTTTCACCATCTAGCCTTACTAAAATTTCTGGAATGTAATTTAAATGGTGTTTGATAATAACAGTGTTTCTTCCTGGGTGTCAAGTGATCTTACTTTGAAACACATAAAAACTTGCAGACTCAATGGACAATGTATTTGAATAAATTTCTCCCAGAGGCAAATGGAGCTTATAACATAGGAAAAAAAGAATCAGTAGCTTCCTATTGTAAACTGCATTTTTTTGTATGTTGTAGAATAGTGTAGTTATTAGAAACTCAATGTTAGAAAATATTGTCTCCATCCAAGTGGCACTTAATCTCTATTACCTGGAGGTTAAAAGTCAAAGAATAATCATCCATGTCAGTGGTTCCTGCAGCAGATTGTTACTGAACCATGTAAGGTCGTTTAGTGGGGAGAATTAGCTCCCAGCAGCTTCACATGTCAGAGATATTGTAGTAGTACTCAGCCCCAGCTCTTCTCCCTGGAAAATGATGATGATTCTATGGGCTTTTTCAGGAAAGGTGTCCTGTAGAAAGAAAAGAAAAGCTTACCCTTAATAGACATTTTTGCAAAAGGTGAGAATGAAAAGAAAAAAATTGCTGACTTTACCAGTCACCTGCAGATGAAAAGTACAGAAGTACAGCCAATTGCCCTCAACTTTGCAAATAGATCAGTAATGCATACCTTGTGTTTCTGTAACTAATGCACCTCCTAAGTCAATGCCACTCTATGCATAAAGAATGAAATCTTTCTCATGTGACTATATGAAAGACCAGGAAAACCTGGGAAAGCTTCAGAAATGGGCCATTAACCAGAGACAGTTTGGAAGCTTCTGTGCTAGTTTAATTGGAAAGTTGTCAGTAGTGATGTGGGCATATGGAATCAGTTTCTCTCTGGAAATGCTATAATCCATCAATGAAGTGAGTGTTCTGGCTGTGTTGTTTAGAACAAGTTAGCAGAAAAAAGCTAGGATGAAAAAGAACAAGATGCCCAAGCCCATGGAGTTGCCCTGGCCATGACACAGAAAGCTGTTCTGAACTTATGTAAGGGAGCTAAATGGAAGAAGCCAGAAAGGTCAAAACATGTCATGTTTGAAGTGTGAGGAAAGGGGGAAAGACCCAGTGTCCATGCAAAACCTTTTGCTAAGTAAAAAACCCCTTTTCCCTAAGTGCTCATTTTAACTATTATAAGAGACAGCAGAACTGGTCTCTTTAGTGAGCTTACATCTCCCCTTTCCCCATATCACACCTATATAACATCAAATGCAATAGCATGAGAGCATATGTTTTCCTGCAGTTTTAGTTTTGATTTAAGGTTTATTTCATTCACTTATTTATTATAACGTTTTACAAAGGAAATGTCACTTTCCCCTCTTCGCCCCTACTGGGTAATGAGTGTTAATTCTAGTTGCTTACCTTTGCTTAAAAAGCAGTATCGAAGAAATCAAAGTAGGATTTTAAAACCATCAAGGTGTATGGTTTGCTTTCTGTGATTTCCAGATCCATGTCCATAGTGACAGAAACTGATGCAGTAGCAGAGAGCTCACACTCTCATTTTTCTGTCTTGGTTGCTTACTTCAAAGTGGAAGCATAAAGGATAGTGTGGCCAACAAAGCCACAGGACAGGGGAAGACTGGATCTATTCGCTGAAGGTGCCAAATTATTTTGATTTTTTAATCTGCATATAGTTCTGGTGCAGAGCAAAGGGTGAAAAGGTGTTCTTTTTCTAATTCACTGTTTTCTAAATCACAGTTAGAAAAGAGATTTAATGGTAACTTTTGAACTACAGTATTTATCTTCAATGAAGAACTATGCTTTGTATCATATCTCTCGCTACTATTTTAAATATACAAATATTCAATTTTAAAATTGCACAGTTTTTTTGCAGTTGGAAACTTCATTGTCTTTACATATGTCCCCCCCCCAAAAATATGGATATTTTGAAAAAAAATTGCTAGAAATGGCAAATATAAAACTAGTTTCATCAGTATTAACAGACACTTAGTGAAGTGCAGTCTTCTTTATGATGTGGAGTTCTTCAAGTTGTCCAAAATCTTACTTGTCCAAAAGAGACATGTAATAATTTGTCAGGAAAAAATCATAGAATACCTACCATTTCTTTATCATTATTGTAGCAACAATAAGGGTAGGCAGACAATCCAAACTAGTATCCTCTGCCAGAAATTTTTCAAGTGCAAGTACATGTTGAAGACTCAGCTTTTGAAGGCCAGAGAACACGAGGACTTGTTTTAAGTTCTAACCGAATTTCAAACAGATATATTTACACTGAACAGAATATACTGAGTCTGAGTACTATACACAGCTTTCAGAATGTTTGTGTTTAAAGTGTCTAAATTATTTTAAAACACAAAAGATGTGTTTTCACAGGTGTTTCAATTGTTGCTTCAATAGTTAATTACCTTGACAGTTAGAAAGCTGCGCTGAGTAGAAGTTTCAAGCCCAGATTCAAAATTCTAGGCTGTGTACTATTACAGTTCAAATTTTGAAATAGACCTGAAGATCTTGTATTTTTCCATGCTTTACATTACTTTACTTTAAATCCATATTTCTTCACTTGACAGATAACTTTCATTGCTTCACATGAGGTGCTGCCTTAGCTGACCTTACCAGAATGTCAACCCCTATATCATTATATGCACTGCCACTTAGCCCCTAACCATGACATGCTCAAAGCAGTAACACAATACACAAAGTTTTATGATATGTGGCATTGCATCCTGCAAATTAAGCACTACAAACAGAGGAAATGCAGAAGGTGATGGCATGAAAAAGACAGACCAAATGTTCAAAGATAGATAAAGATGAAGACGGCATTATTATAAACTCATCTAAATCCTTTATTAATCTGATTCTCTGAGAACTGAGAAATGTGAGAAACCAGATCACAATACTGTAGGCAGTTATTATACGTATGAGTTGTACAATATATTAATTCCAATAAACTTTCATATTTGAATGGACCACTATTTCACCGGAAGATTCATAACCTTAATCATCTTTGATTTTGTCTCTTAAACCAATGGATTATTTTACCTATAAATTTACTCACAGAAATAAAGTTTTTACAGAAGAAATGTGTTTGGAATGGATTAGACTTTTTTCCACACTCTTCCTTTATTTTTTTTTCAAAGCTAACTTCCAATGAAGAGAAAAAATATTTAGAAAGCAAAATGCCTGATGTAGCCTTTACTGAAAAGAAATGAATAATCTTCCACATTCTCAACAGTTTTTCAAGGTGCAGCTAGTACACACGATTCCTACTATCAAAGGATCAGAGTAGCTTTCCATCACTGATTGTTTGATCACCTCAAAGATGTACTGAATGACAAACTATAAAACATCACTTGCATTTTGTCTTGCCTTCCCATTCCCCTTCCCCTACACTTGTCAAGATACTTTTATTTCAAACACTCTTTCTCAGTTACTTTTTGAAGAAGGTGTCAGAATGCCTCATTCCCATCCACCCATTTCCTGAAAAACATTTTATCTTCTCTTCCTCCACCCTTCTACCTTGTGCCTCCAGTTGTAATTCAAAAAGCAGGGCAGAACAGGCCTAACCTCAATCTCCTGTGTTGAATGTGAAGCTGCTTGACTGATGGCCTCACGAATTATTAATGAAAAGACCTCATGTGCATATTCATGAAGTGTCTCTTTATTAATTCATAATGCAGCTGCTGCAAAGGCAGAGAATGGAGGGCTCAGTCTCCTCCCACATAAAGACATAAGCAATGTCTCTTCCTCAGCTTCACTCCAATTCCTTTACTAGCTCATCCTTGGTGATGCGTCAACACCAGCAGTTCCCATTTTTGTTGTGTTCTGTTCTAATGTCTTGTGTGCCACTCTTGTGCCAGCCCATATCAAGAGGAATCATAAGGGTTGACATCAAATTCACCAGTAATGTTTCTTATGAGAAATAAACCTTAAAGGGAATAATGAGAGTTTACAGCTCATTTCAATTATTTTCAGTTGCTCTCAGGTGCTCCAACATATGCTTCATTTAATTTTACAGTGAACACTACATGCAGTGTGTTGGTGTTTGCCACTGGAGACTAAAAAGACAGAGAAATATCTCACAGGAGATGATGAAAAATAATAAAGTCCTTAGTTACTTTTGCAGCTATGTTTTCCAGGAATGAGGACAGGAAACACTAGAGACTTCAAGTAGACAAGTTCTCAGTGAGAAAATTTTCTATGAAAAATAATAAAAAAGAGTAAAAGCTCTATAAAATTCTTGAGCATCACTGATGCACATAGGCAAACACACAGGTTTTGGTTGTGTGTGAGTAGTTCCATTCTCCCCTCCGAAATGGTGCTGGATTTTTCACGGTATAATCTGACCTCCAATAGAGTTTGCCTTGAGGTAATTAACGATTGAAATGATTACAAAAAAATCAGAAAACGTTTTACATTGCTTAACTCCAAGTTTCTGAATCTAGCATTCTGAATGGGGGTAGGTGATGAAGAAATAGTTAACAATTAACTGAAAAACAAAGAAAATTCTTCAAAGTTTCATATGTGTCCTGTCATCACAGAAGCAGGAAACCCCTGACCACAGTGGCTCTCAAGTAAACCACTGAGACTGACAGTGTCTGCTGTTTCACAGCTGAGGGCAGAGAATAACTGAGTGAAGGGAAGGCATTGCATGGGAAGGGTAGGGAGAAGGGAAACTTTAAAAATCTGTCAAGGTTACAACTTGGGAATAACTTCTCGGGGAGATAAAGAGCGTGCTGCTAGTGTGAGGAATGAAATGAGAGTTTCTGTACACTTGTAGGCCCAGAATCTGGTAACATTCTGTGCATTTAGATTATACAGACGCAGAGAAAGAGTTCCATTACAGTCTAGTTTAGATCCTGATTCCAATATTTTAAAGCCAGAAGGGACTATTAGATCATGTCTTCTGACCTTCTGTGTGACACAGATCATAAAATATTGTGTAGAGATTTTTTGTATTGAGCCCGATAACAAGTGTGGAGTCATAAGTCACAGGTGCTTCATTGTCAAGTTTGGTTTTTTTCAATATTTGATCTTAAAAGCAAAGTGATTTGGCTTTGGATAAATAGAAAACCTTACCTCATTCTCTGTATCATTATCCCTACTTTTTCCAGCAAAGGTTAAGGAACATGACCATTTGAAGTAATGCAATTCAGCGGAGGGCTCTGTGTTAAATTATCTAGTAGAGCTTCTGTTTGCTGGTGCTAACACAACTGTTAACGCCTGGTAGTATATTAAATAAGCAAGAGCCAAGATAGAGCTAGAAGCAGTGAAAGAGTTCTGACCAAATATTTAAGTGGAACTAAGAGCCATCCTACTTACTGTGCATCATCTGTAACACTTGCTGCTTTATCAGCTCTTTCCCCACACTCTGTGCCATCCTCTACCCCACGTATTCTAAGCCTTCTCCTGCTACTGCACAGCAGCTGGTGGATGCTATTGCCCTCTCCTGGCTAGAAACTGTTCAGTGCAGCTGTACAATTAATACACGCTCTCAGCAGGTCCAGGGCAAATAAGTATCTGCTGTGGTTGAACTCTGGGGTTACAGGAAGCCTTTTCATGGTCCAGAATATGAGCTAAAAGCTGAACAAGCTCTGTTTCAGAGAGAAAACTAATAAAATTGGATAATACTGGAAGTTAAGTTAAAAACATGGTTTACCTAGGGAAGAATGATCACCCAAATTTATTTAAAGAAATGTCTCTTGGTGCTCCCTGACACTGGCCATATCTCTGTGGGAGAGAGTTTTGGCCAGGTGCAGTTCACCTGTACAGCCACTCTCCTGAATGTCCCCCTTTAGTCTTCTCCACCAGGATACAGCCAAGAGCAGAATTGTATTAGCAGCAAGTCCAAGTTTATTCTTTACTCTGCTTCCTGTGGTGGGCCCCTCCTGATCTCTCCGCTGTGACAGCAGCTTTAAGGGTTTAACAACACAGTGCCTTTTGATCTCGTTTCGGCAGCTGTGATTAAATAGACACACATCACTTGCTGTGCCACTATGTGAGCAACTCATGGTTCACCTTCACTGAATTAGTACCTGCTGAGCACTGCAAATATTTGAAATGTCAATCCATTTGATAATGTCAAAGAGGGCTGCAAATACCACAGAATGGCACCAAGGAAACATTCAACACACGCAGGGGCATATATAATATCTCTTTTCTTCAGGACAAAAATCATAGTTAAATAGAAACAGGAAACCATCTAAGAAGATGTTAAGGTCAACAGATCTGATAACCTGGAGTGGAACATGCTCCTGCAATATATCATCTTAAAATTTTGAACAAACCTATTCCCTCTCAAAGAACTTAATTCTTCCACATTCACACATTCTAGTAAACTATTTTTTGTTAGTCAGAATTGGGATGTTAACTGCATAACAACCCATGAATTTTGCATGTAGATTCTGTAGCCTCAAATCAGGGCAAAAATAGAGGCTTGTTATGACATCTTTATTACGTTTTACCACTCAAGAATCCTAAACCAGAAGGAAATATTATATCTGAATAGAAAATAATAATGAGGCCATATTTTCAGTCACATAAGCTTGGATCAATAGAGAAGCAGGTGAAAGCAGAAGAGATTAAGCTGATTAGTAGGCTGTAGTTTGCCCTTTAGAAAGATTTGCCTTTACAGAAGACAATAGGAAATAAGACATCAAACTTGTTGCTGGGGGTTGAATGAGAAAATTAGCAACCTAAAGTATGTGCAACAAAGAACTGAAATTTGGCCATTACACAGAGGACAGTCTTCCAATGAGTTACAGCTTTACTTTTCTTTTCTATTTTTGGTGTATATTAGACTTTCCTTTCTAAACTGAAGAATTTTAAACATTTCCTAAAGTTGTACTAGCTAGTATATAAGAAATTAAGATTTGTGATGCAGAGCAAGCTTCCTTTTTTTACTGAAGAGTCATTCACCCACCTATAGTGGGGTTTTTTTTAAAAAAGAGAAAAAAAGAAGGTAAATTTTATGTACTGAAGTACTGACTCAGGAGGCAAATACCATGTGCCTTATTTGTGGCTGCTGAGAATTAAGTGATGATTTTCCCTTTGTATGCTGATGAGGACTAATGATGCACTGAGCACAAATACATCTGCATGTAATTAGACAAGTAGTACCTTAGCAATAGGAAGTTATAGGGAGAATTCATGTTTGTTGCCTTGGTGGAATTCTTGTCTCTCCAATTATCTTGACATTTCAAAAGACTTTCATTTACTTTTCAGTAGCTCGAAGTCCAGTTAATCTAAAGAGCTATATTTAATATGAACCCCCCCCCCCCCAAAAAAAAACTAAAACCCAAACTCTAATATACTTAACAAGAACTATGTTCATTAGCATAGGGCACCCCACTTCAGCCCTTTCCAAAGATGTGGATACAAGTTCATTTTGGATTCATCAGTCACTTCAACAGCTCCATTTTCAGGGCTTTTACCTTCATCACTGTCAAATTTGGTTGAGGTTCCACCTACAATTTGTCACTTTCAAGCTCTGTATCAGTACATGAGACATTGCTTTATGTTACCGGCATATCTGTATTCTTTCCTACTAAGATATACATAAAAATATTCAAGAATAAAGGAAAAGTAACAGCAGGGCTTAGTCTACTTAGCTAACATAATTAAAGTATAGATAGTAAGTTTTATTAAGGGTAGATATGATTGACCAGTCTAAAAATCCATCTGAATGCAGACAGGTGAACTCCAGTAAATCTCTCAGAAATATTAACTTGTAAAACAATCTTGGAAATTTTTCTTGCTGCTATTCCCATTGTCTCTGTTAATACCAAACAACATGTCGCTGTGAACATCCCAAGCAGCAAAAGTTATTATTCCTTCTCTATTTCCTGTCCTAAAGAATTTCAATAAAAGCATCCCCTTATTTTCTTAAAAGTTTAACAACCTCTATTGCAGTTTTACTTCTATTACTTTATTGAATTATATCTTTAATGTCAAAATATGTAACAAACCCTATTACCCTGACTTCAGTGGATTTTGGTAGGAAGTACAACCTAAAAATTCTAGTGTCTTTCACTGCTTGCTCTACTTTACATGTGTTTAATTAAACCTGAACTGTTGATCACTGCTAAGTGTTTCAAACAAGCTTATAAATTATTGCTCTTCCACCTGCTTTTCATTTGAAAGCAGGGGGGCAGAAGACTACCATTAAATGTAAGTAGGCTCTACAAAGCCTTTGAGCTTTTCTCACCTCTGCAAATTTTTCATTAAATCATATTATTAGACAATAATGTCAGATATTTCTCATCATATGTGCAGTTTATCTCAAACCTTTGCTTTCTTATCCCCTGATCAGGAAAGGACTAAAATTCTGATTAATGTCTCTGTTACACAGGCATTCATTAGTGAAATCCTTCCTTTGCCCATATCCCACAATCACTTTTGAAGTGACTCAGTTGCCCAGCTAAAGAATCTAGTACAAGAGGGTGTAGAAGTAGATCTCTCTCATCTGACTTCAGGACATGCTTTATCCTGAGGCAGATGCTGAGTATCCTTAGATACTCTTCCCACGTGGCATGAAGAAAGGCCCCTTCAGCTATTTCCCAGATGAGAGAGAGTCAAGGATCTTCCTTAGTGCCTGATTAGCTCATTCTCTGTTCTTCCCCTTTTCTTTCTTTCTTTCCTTTTCCCTCCAAACATACATCGCCTTTTCTCTGCCATCAACAAAGCTAGTATATAAACTGAATATGGAGGAAAGCCTAATTATATGAATAAGCTCCTGGATGATAATTAAAATCTGCACCTTGTTCCACTCCAGTGTGTTCTGGCTTTGAACAATATTAATGTATTTATACTCATGGAATAAACAAAGCAAGAGTTCCCTTTGCATTGTGATCTACCAATGATTTTGTGTTTATTTACTGGGTTTTTTGTTGGTTTTTTTTGTTTGTTTTTTTCCACATCAGTGGTCTTTTTGAAGATATTTGAGTTGAATGTATTACATACGAAAATACCTACCCATCTATTACTTACCACCCTCAACTCTTGTACATGCAGACCTAAACTAGCACCAATGACCACTCCTGTATTGCTCTCTGCCCCTGACAGAAAATGTCCCATTTCATTTGGGATGCCCAACAGGCCAACAGACAGACAGGATGCCTAATATGGAGGATTTCTCTCTGTGCCTGTCTGAATGCAGTGACTTAAGAGACAGGGGCAGTGGTGAAAAATTCCTTCCTGGAGCAGCAGATGCATCTCCTGTGCTACTGCCCCACATCTCCAGGTGGCATCACATTTTAAGTATGAGGTTCTGCAAGTGTAACCGAAGCGTAATGAGGGCAATGGCTCATTTAACATGGAGGTGTTACTGAAGCTGAGGCAGCCTATGCCCTGTGTCAGAACTGGTGCAGTAAAGGAAAAAAGACGGGTCATTGTCTCAGGAGACTCCCTTCTGAAAGGAACAGAAGCCCCAATATTCAGAGTGGACCCACTTCTTTGGGAAGTTTGCTGCCTCCCCAGGGCCTGGGTTAATGATGTGACGACAATGCTTCCTACCCTGGTATGACCCTCAGGTTATCATCCATTTTCGATTTTTCAGGCAGGCAGTGATGAAGTTGCAACAAGAAGCCTGAGGTCAATCAAGAGAGACTGCTGGGCCTTGGCGTGACCAGTTAAGGGATCAGAAGCACACTTAGTGCTCTTCTCTATCCTTCCAGTTGCAGGGAATGATGAGGAAAGAAACAGGAAGGTCCAGCAGATCAATACAGGAATCTGAGTCTGGTGTCATCAGCAGAATTTTGGGGCTGTTGATCATGAATTACTCTACGTGACATCAGACCTGCTGGTGACAGATGGGATACACCTGTCTCAAAGGTGGAAAGTTATCTTCATGCAGGAGTCAGCAGTACTCTTGGAAAGAGATCTAAACTTGATGATTTGAAGGGGGAATGGGATGAAACCAGGCTTGCTAGACATCCTGAGAGCATCATGCCAATATTTGAGGGACTGTGTGAAAGCGAGGTAATTTGGTCTGCTGCCTTACTGGAGTTATGGGATGGAGATCCATGCGACAGTAAAGACACGAGGGTTATTAATGTCTTAGACACCATGGAAAATCCTGAGAATGGTCATGTAGGAATTAGGGCTTCTTCCCCAAAAAGGTAGCGAGATCAATAGCCCAAGTGAAGTGCATCTAAACTACTGGACTCAGGCAACAAATGGGCAGCAGGAGGAGTTGATATGATAGTTGCTGTAAAGGAGACTTGGTGCGATGAGTTGTACAACTGGATTCCAGCCAGGACAAAAAAGAACATGAAGTAGTCTATAAGCTGGGAGAGAAGTCCCACAGTTGCCAACCCTTGTTCTCATGGAGGACTTCAATTTACCAGATGTCTGCTGAAAATGCAACATAGGAGAGAGAAAATTATCTAGGAGATTCCTGAGGTATGTGGAAGAGAACTTCCTGGCACAGCTGATAAGTGAGCCAAGTAGGGATGTTGGTGAACAGAGAAGGAGTGGTGGGTGATATGATGGCTGGAAGCCGTCTTGGACACAACCATCACAAAATGATAGAGTTCTCAATTCTTGGAGAAGTAAGAATGAAGATTGCCCCTGAAGGTGATGGTAACTGAGGTTCTTGTTAATAGATCCCTTCAGGAGGACTAGAGTGAAATGACACTTGAATGACCGGTGTTTTTATATCTCTATATCTATATATAAGCATGTGTGTGTGTGCATGTGTGTAGAGTCTATTTTAGAACAATTTTGTTGCCATTTTGATTCTTATTATCTATAGTAATATAACAGTAAAAATATAAAGATATCGCTTAAGAAAATATATAAGAAAAAGAAAGAAAGAAAGGGTAAGAGTAGATAGTGGAAAGATATCAGTGCCTGTGGATCTAGAGTTGAGACTTGATTGTTGCAAGTTCAGAACTTAATCTGGCTACTTGCATAAAAGACAATAAAATTTTTCTATAAATCCAGAAAAGAAGTTCTAAGGAGAATTTCTGTCCATTATTTTATGTGGGAGGAAAAATGGTGATAAAGAGGAAAAGGCTGAGGTACTTAATGCCTTCTTTTCCTTGCTATTTAATAGAAAGACCAGCTGTTCTCCAGGTATCCAGGCCTCTGAGATGAAAGACATGGATGAAGAGCCAAAAGAAAGTCCAAATAATCCAAGTGGACTTGCTACACCACTTAGACATATAAAAGTCTGTGAAGCCAGAGGGGATTCACCCAAGGGTCCTGAGGGAGCTGGCAGAAGAGCTCACCAAGCCACTTACAATGATTTACCTGACTACTCCTGGCTTACTGGGAAGGTTCCATTTGACTGGAAGTTAGGAAGTAGAAACAACAGGAAGGGCTAGAAGGTAGAGCAAGGGGGCTCTTGTCAGCCTGACTTTGATGCCAGGGAAAAGAAGGCTTAGGGGAGAACTTATCACTCTCTACAGCTCTCTTAAAGAAGCTTGTAGTGGGTGGGTGCCAGTCTCTTCGCCTAAGGAATAGATGATAGACAAGAGGAAATGGCCTCAAGCTGCGCCAGAGAAGGCTTAGATTGGTCATTATGAAAAACTTCATCACAGAAGCTTTTTTTCACAGAAAGTATACAATCATTGTAACAGCCTGCTCAGGGAAGCAGTGGAGTCACAATCCCTGGAAGTGCTCCAAAATGTGTGGATATGGCACTTAGGGGCATGGTTGAGAGGTGCACTTGGCAGCGTTAATGGTTGGACTCAATGATCTTAGAGGACTTTTCCAACCTAAATGATTCTATGATTCTGTTCCCATGATTGAAAAGGAAGGCTTGAACAAGGACTCAGATGACCTTTATTTTTAATCAAGGGAAACAGATAAATAAACAACTCAGAGAGCAGCTGCAGCACATAAAGGCAGCACATGGATCCCAGCTATGAAATATCTATCTGTCTGGGCAGATCAAGGTATGAATACCCAGCAGAGCTCTCTAACAGCTAATGTGAGTAAAAGTATCTAATAGATCCCAGTGAGTGTTGACTAGCCCTGGCTCAAAGGCTCTCAGTGAAATGTAACTGAATCCTCAGGACACAGCTGGAGAGATGTGAAAAGTTACAACTGTCCATTCATTGTAAATAGCATGAAATAATACAAGGTTATACAGTTTAACTGACACTACCTAGGTTATTCTGATAAAAAAATAGAAAAGATGACATAGTGAAGAAAAACACTTCAGTGAGAGGACAAGCAAATTTAGATTTATCAGTGAAGTCAATTAGTGCTCTGGGAGACAGTAGCTGAAAGGCACAAAAAGAATTTCTTATTAAATCTCTCTGTTGAACCTGACCTTGAAAATACTTCTTATCCATTTTGGGACAAAATCTAGCAGGTGAGCATAAAGACCATTTGATTTACTTGCTGCACTGTGTCCTGAATTGGCCAGTCACACTGAAACACTGAATCTTATTTGAGGAAGAGCAAGTAGGCAGTGAGCACTAGGCTGTACAGCTGGAGTTTCAAATGTGTTCAACTTTCTGGCAAGACAATTTTATGGGGGGGGGGGGGGGGGGGGGAGGGGGCAATGCTGTGCTAGATGCACCTCAGGACACAGTTGGCCATCTTCCTGAGAGTGTCTGCTGCAAGGTGCTCTAGTGCAAGGTGTCTCTACCTATGGCATGGAGTCATTTTATGACTCCCTCAAACCCCTCTCAGATGCCAAAGCTTATACCAACACCATCAGGGAGATTTGGGTCCTGCCCATTTCTACTCCAGAAGCTGGTGACATTCTTGCACTTGGGTGCAAGGGTTCTTGCAGGTCCCACAGGGTAAAACAGGTAGCAAGGAAGCTAAACAGGACGTATACAGACCCAGAATGTCAAAGCAACTTCTTTGCTCTATGCTTCCCACAGCAGAGCCTCAGACATCCAGTTCCTGGTTTTGGGAAGCAGCTGGTGTCAAATGGCTGCAGAGAGCAGGTTGGCAGTGAACTAACTTTCCAAAGAGGCAGTGATGTCATGCAGAATGTTTTCCTTAGAGCTGTTAGCTCAGTGCTGGGAGCTGGACCCTGCTGCCTGCCCCAGAGCCTGCACACCCTCATCCCGCAAGCAGAGGGGCCTTCAAGAAAGGCGGAGGGGAACTTTTTGACAGGGCAAGTAGTAACAGAACAAGGGGAAATGGCTTTATGCTGTAAGAATGTAGGTTGGGAATAGACCTTAACTGTATACTTGAGCTTGATCTTATAAAGGAGCAGGGGCAATGCCCTCAATTTAAATGAATTACACCTGTGCCCAAGAGTGAGCAGCAGGAAGGAACAGAGATGGCTAAAGCTGTGTAAACCTGTGGGCTTGTTAGCTTTAGTGCTTAGCTAAATGCCTTTAGCTGGAAAGTAATGAGTCAAAAATAAAATTCTGCTGTTTATTTTACTCATAAAAAGAGAGGTACATATGGCATCCAGACAAACAGTTAAATAATAAACATGTAACAATTCAATTCGTTACTACATCTAATTCGATCAACTTTAATAAAAAGTTCTGTACAGAAACTCATGTAGATCCTTGCTGCATATTTTGCAAACATTCATCACACAGTTGTAGCAAAATTAATTTTTGTACAAAACACAAGGAGGCATAGAAAGAACACTTTGATCTGCTAAGGTGGTGTGTCAAAATGCTGAGCTCAGAGATTTCTGTCAGCCTGTGGCAGATCTATGTCTCATGGCTCCATTAGCTCTCTGCAAGACCTTTAAAGCAAAGAATAGACAAAAGAAGTGGAATGAGTATAGAATATAAAGAAAAAAAATTACAAACTTGTAATGGATGGACAACGTCTCTTGAGATTTCTTACAGCATTTGTCCTGAATTTCCCGTGTAGAGTTGAAGTTTTGAATGTGTGCCAACCAAGACTCTACTGCAGAAATTTGATCACTTTTTCTGTTTAATCCTTCTGTACACAAACAATTCTGTGCAGCTGTATCTATTGCATAACTGAGACTATTTCTTGTTCCACTATGTTTAGTAGGGCAGTCATTATTAAAATGGGTTAGTTTAAGTCAGTAGCTTTAATAAAACACAAATTTTCCCTAGTGTAGGCAAGTAGTCTGTTCAATACCTTATGCAGCTCTTTTATCCAGAATGATAATAAAAAAGGTGACCCCTATGAAGGGGTTAAACAATTATTCTCCATCTATTCCAACAAATTAGTGAAATGGATGTTTGCCAATATGACTTTTACAGCATGAGGAAGTAGGACGTCTACAGAGTAGAGCAGACCAGTAATTATTGTTCAAAATCTTAGAAGCAGTTAATTGATAAGGACCCCACAACATACTTCCAGCCAGGATGAAGTACCATAAAAACAGTTTGACAAACTTCCATTGATTGAATAAAGTCAGGTCTGCAAAGACTGGAAAACAGCCAGGATAAAGCTATTACCTAATAAAGGAACTAGCACTTTTTTTTTTTTTTTAAGTTGCAACTTACTGAAGGTTGTACAAATATTTCTGAAGGTTTTTAAATTCATTAATATATACATCTGGTCTGTGTTCTTAATGAAGAAAATTAAATACTTTATTGAATCTATGAACTCAGCTTGAAAGTCATTGTAAAACTTTGAGTTTCCAGACATCGATATGAGACTACTCATACCCAAGCATAACAAAGGTTAGGAGCCAAACAGAAGAAAAACAATTGTATTATCAACACATTGCATAGAAATATCGTCCTAATAAAATTTTAAAAAATAAGCTGGTCATGAAGTCTGGCAGTAGAATATTCAGATCAGTAATACAGTGAAGTATTTGTCATGTGAGGCTGTAACCAATGACTCAAGTTACCAAAAGAGGTGGTTAACTCTCAGTCTTGTGGGAGTAATCTGTCCCACCTGTCTTAGACCCTTATTTCAGAATGGGATGAATCACCCTCTGGAGGAGTCTGTAATACCAGGGAATATAGAGTCCACAGAAGACAGAGGGGAGCCTACCTGACTAATTTAGATTACATGCCCAATTTTTAAGTAGCCATAGTTAGATGATACAGACCAAACTCATCACAAGACAGGCACCTAAAATATAGTATAGCTCAAGCAAAAACATCTTGATTTGCACAAATGAGGATAGAATGCACTATGTCATCTGTTAGCAGGAGGTCAGTTTAGATAATGATGATAACCCCTTTTTTATCTCAAGAGCTTTGTAGGGATGGTTAATCAGCCATCTATTTCATGCACAATACTGCTCAATAAACTTCTACCAACAAAAAGGGAAAGAGATGCTTACATAGATCAGATGAAAAATGGGTAATAGTATACTGAGACTCCTAAAATACGACAGTTATAAGAGATTCTGTCTTCAGTTTTGATAAGGATCATTTAATATTAAAAAGCTTTAGAAAAGACATAAGTTGTTCTCACTAGGAAAAAAATTTAAGTGGATAGTACAGTATATGAAGCAAATCATTTGGGCATGTAGATCTTTCAGGACTGAATTCTAAAAAGCAAACTTTAATAATAAATACAATTTGAGAACAGTTTTAGATTTAGAACCAGTTTTAGATTTAATTGGATATTATATCAGCAAAATGACTTGAGAAAAAAGGGGATCTTAACATGGAAGCAAGTAGCTATCTGCCAAAGAGTGGAAGAACAATGCACATTGTGCATGAACATATTTATGTGTCTGTTTGTGGGTGGAGTGAATACTAGAACCCGTATTCCTACTGAACTGATGATTTTTGTTATTTCATAAAATTATGAACATACTTCCAAAGTTCATCATTGTAAGCTATTTTGTCAAGATGTAGACTGAGATGATCAATAAATTATTTTCTCAGAAACATTTTTCCCCTACCGGTAGCTGGGTCATCCCGTCCTTTACTGATTGTTTGTATGAGTTTATTTTGGTGCATAATGATTGTTTATTTCAATGCACATAATTTCAGTAACAGTACTGAGTACACTGGATTAAACATAGCAATATTCTTCAAGAAATTGAGGTAAAGAAGCTGAGGCTTTTGACGGATCTGCTGCAGGGACTATTTTTGTGGTGGTTGTGGAGGTCTTTGGCAAGCTTAAATTATGACTTGAGGCACAACCTGGATTCATTCAGTGCACATCAGACTCTGGAGAGGTTGTTTGAAAAGATGAATTTAGTAACAAGGCTGTTGGAAGTATTAATTTTCCAGTGCAGGTTCTGGTGTGTGTCTTGGGTAGAGGCAGCAGTGTGAGAACTATTTAAAATCTCTCCAATACGGCATACTAAAAAAATTGGCATAGTTTTGTGCCTGCTATCAAGAGGTCATTTTCATTATTGAAAGTAAAGTTGTTGGTAGAAGAGAATGAATGATATCCCTGAGCATATGCTATAAATATTAGTCTTGCTATCTGAAGTGCCTAGGGCAGGATATGTTGTAGAAAGCTATGAGATATTAGTGGAGAGGATGGCATGAAGGTGTTTTGCAGCTGATGGAAGAAACCAGCTGCAACTTAGAGAGGCAGTTAACCTTGGAGTCTGGGAGATTACAGGTCTGAGAGTGGTTTTCATGAATGGTGTTTTGGAAAAGTTCAGCTAAATATTATCAGCTTGCCGAGATCGTTTTTCAGTGATCATATTAAAAACTCCTGCAAGGGATTTGGCTTTATGATTTTTCTTGGAACTGAGCCATGTGTCCAAACTGAGGCTATAATGATAAGTTTGAGTTCTAAAATGAAAAAAAAGCAGTATCTACCTTGACATATTGCTAGATTGCCTCTCACACTGCTGGTGTGTAAGTGCGGGTTTGGTTTTTATAGTATTTTCCTCACTTGATTTATCAAATCATTTTCTCTGTAGTGACCGTTTCATATTCTTAAACTCATATGTTTTGAAAATTCCTAACACTTTTTGCTAATGTTACAGTAGCAAAGTTATAATCTCTGTAAAATTTTCTTTGATTCTTTCTTTGCCTAATCTATTTTTAAAAAGCAATAGAGCAAGCACTTGGCTTTATTAATCCTTTAGAAATATAATCCCAAGTATCTAAATTAAAGATTGGACACACAAATGAATGGAAATACTCTAACATGAAATTTATTCAATACCTGCTAATATTTGAGAGTATTGATAGAAGGTTGTATGCATCTCATTTATAAGCTCTGGACAAAGTAAAATGACAAGAGATAAAACTGTATGACATTTGGTGAGAACATTTAAGTTTTGAACAGCAACAGCATCACTCTGTTGTATGCCATTGATCAACCATTCATTTCTATGTCTTGTTCATAAAGAAGTAAAACCCAATCCAAACCCACTAACTTTTCAGTAAAGTATGCTAAGAGAGATTTACTTCTGCAATCTTGATGTAATTACTGGTGGCCCTGAATCGTGGTGTCTGCTTGCCTGTAGTTTATGTTTATCTACATATCAGTATATTTGTATTTGACCTGAAAATCTAGCCATGACTGAGTCTTATAATATCCAAATTTTCTTATTTCCGTGCCTGCTACTAAATTGGCATTTACTTAACAAACACAGTTTATTTTTAAAAAGAGACTTATTTATTCATAAAATGAATCATTGAAGAACATCAAAATCCTGTATATCTTTTTTTTTTGGTATACAGTCCAGTTCAAGCTGCCATTGACTTCAGTGGACCTTGGACTATCAGGAAATCTCTATGTTGAACATCTTTCCTTCATGTGAACATTTGAAACGACTTATGACTAAGAGTTTTCATTTTGTATTACCTTGTATGAACAGCATGATGAGAATTATCTCAGTGCAGTACACTGACACCTCAGGAATGGGCAAGGCTATAATACCTGTTGGTTTTTATTTGTGGGTCTGAAACCTGCTGGGGTCTTAGCTGTGACTGGGCAATCAGAACTGCCACTGCTGCCATAAATTTGCATTGTTGTCAGAATGCTGCAGGCAGCATTGCTGCGGGATAGCTGTAGGATTTGAAACATAAAACCTCAGTTGAGTGTTTAAAGCTCTTGGTAAAGCTGCAGCAAGTACTGAGGAATGCACTTGGTGGAGGTAGCTGGGTGTGCATCTGCAGTGCGAGCTGCAGGCTGAGAGGGTGGAGGGAAATGGCGAGAGCCCCAAGCAAGAGGCCGGGGACACTTTGCATAACAAAGGACATGGCACCTGTGTCCCAGCCAGGTGACCGGACACTCAGAGACACAGCAGGAGCCGATGGCTCAGATGGGGGACCCCAGACTGTGAGGGTGTAAAAGCCCAGGGATTCCTTTGCTCTGGGTCCCTTCTGGGAGGCACCAACTGGAGCTGTTGTGCTGTCATAGTGCTATGACTGAATTTAAGGTTCCAGAGGTCTCGGACTCTGCTCTGGGAAACCTGGTCTGACTGAGTGAGAGTGAGAAGTGGAGGGAGTCCCGTGGGGCTCACTGGGGCTGCCTGCTGCTAAGTGGCTTCGGTCCCATCAGTGACAGTCTCGGTGATCCGAGTGTCACTGCCAGAGTGGCTCTAGAATGGTCAGGCAGGGAAGATTTCTTAACGCAAATTCCTGGAACACTTTTTTTTCTGCCTTACTTTTATTTATTTTTTCATTTCAGGTTTTCCTCTGCCACAGCTGAGGTTGCTTAATCTCTATAGTATTTTCCAATGGATGATTATCAGCAGGCCTTTCTATGGACCTTGCAAATTGTAGATGGGTTTTTATGGTAATGGCAGACACTTTACACTTTACAATTTTTTTCAATATTTTTTCAGCTTTGTTCAGATCTACTTTCATTTTCCCCTCAGTCCTTACTACTACATTTTTTGTCCAGTCTACCCTATTGCAGAATCTCTGTTCTGTCATATCCTTACCCTGCCAGTCCAATTCAACACTGGCTCCCTGTTGGATTAGAAAATCTCTCACTCAGAGGTTTGCTGTTCTCTCCTGACAAGCTGACAGTCAAAGCTTTCTCTTTGTGAGTAACCCTATGCATTATTTTAAATCTGATAGATCCTTTCTGCCAGAGAGCCTTCATCAGCATAATGTGTCTCTTTTCTCTCATCTCAGTCATCCGCTTCCTCTGCGTGTCCTATTGCATTCACAAGCCTCAGCATGCTGTTCTGAAGTGTCTTGGCAATGGACTTCATCTCCTGCAGGGAGAGGAATCACTGTGTCCTAGCTTGCTGTATCCCTTGATGTGGGATTGCGTTTCAGTAATCAGGACACAACTTGTACATGAAGAGTGGTATTTCAGTTTCTTCTAGATGAGTAATGTTCAGAATAAAAGTAGAGTACAAATTCTAAACCTTCTTAGCAGTATGGAATGAAGTAATGTAATTGATTGCTCCACGTAAGTTTCAAGTTTTCAAATATTTTCCTTCATGTCTTTAAGTCTTCTTCCCTTCCACAAGTTACTGTTGTACTCCCTGTCTTTTTGAACCAGAATCTGTGAAGATTCATGATCCATTCTTTTTAAAAGTACAAACTAAGTAGTATAACTAAGTAAAATAACAAACAAATACTTTGTTTATATCATGAAGATTCAAAATAGCTCTTTGTGGTGAATTATATCTTTTTTGGTACTGTCCCTCAGTACATACATATTCTCTAGTCTCTACTTAAAGAATCACTAAGGAAATCATAGTTAATAGTATTCTACATAATCTAGTCTAGTGCACCAGGAGAACAAAAGTAAAGGGGTATATTTATGGTATGGAAAACTGTTCTTTGAGTCCTGCCTTCCCATGGTTCAGCACTGATCAATTTAGTGTATATTCACCTGCAAAACTCACATGTAGTTACTATTGTATGCTGTACTCTACAGTCATTATGTGTTTCGTTGGCTCCTCTATTTTTGGTTTACACCATGTCTGCTCAGTTTTATTGTAACTTAAATCAATAAAATGACATCCTGTCATGCTTCTCTCCTCTGTATTGCTTCTCTGTCTTTACCAGCTGCATGATTTTTTATTGTTACCTTTCCATTCTCTTCTACTTCCTTCACATCTCTGCTCAGTTCCTCCGGGACCATGTTTGTTATATTTGTGATTTTCAAGTTAAGTTCCAAAATATTAAGAATTTTATTGTACTTTAAGAATTAGAGGTTTTGTTTTAACTGCATTTAATAATCAAGGTGCGGCCTTCTGCCATCAGTCATTTCTTTGCTGAAATTGTCTTAGGGTCTAACTAATAGCACAGTAATTCTCTGTGCTTTCTCCCGATGCTGTCAGTCCAGTCCATCATAAAGCCTGTTGCTTTTCCACAGCTAATTTAAATTAACATCTCTCATTTTTTTCTTTCAATTTGATTTGCATCTGTTTATGTTTGGCCACTGCAGTCTGTTCAAGTTGTATAAATGTCAACTTCTAATCTAGTTTTTTATTAAAACCCTTATTATTGCTGAATGATGTGGCATCTCATAAGGAAAATGATAATAAGACAGCAGCTATCAAATTCATGCTTCAGAAATAAAAAGATTCATTTGTCCTTATTGAAAGATCTCAGAATTTTCTCTTCCTGGTAATCATTCAGTAACACTGCCCAAAGAAGAAGCAATGGGAAACTCTGAAAGGTACCTACCGTTTGGTAGTTTTCTGAGCAGTACCTTCAGAATATCAGGCTGGCAACTGGGCAGTATTTGGGTTCCATAGAGTTGTATCTTCGGGCCAGTGCTCTTCAACATCTTCATAAACAATTTAGATGCAGGACTCAAAGGGATACTAAGCAAGTTTGCAGATGATATAAAATTGGGAGGAGCTGTTGACTCCCTCGAAGACCCTGCAGAAAGACCATGATAAATCACAGGGCTGGACAATCAGCAACCACATGAAGTTCAAGGAGGGAAAGTGCTGGATTCTGCCCCTGGGATGGGACAACCCTGGATGTATGGACAGACTGGGGAATGAAATGCTGGAATGCAATTATCCAGAAGGGACATGGGGCTCCTGGTTGATGGCAACCAGGAGGGTTGAACTGGAGTCAGCTGTGCCCTGGCAGCCAGGAGGGACAACCATGTCCTGGGGGGCATCAGACACAGCATCGCCAGCCGGGCAAGGGAGGGGATTGTGCTGCTCTGCTCTGCACTGGGGCGGCCTCACCTCCAGTGCTGGGGGCAGTTCTGGGTGCCACAATATAAAATAGACATTGAGCCAAAAGAGAGTGTCCAAAGGAGGGCAATGAAGATGGTGAAGAGCCTTGAGGGGAAGCCATATGAGGAGTGGCTGAGGTCACTTGGTCTGCTCAGCCTGGAGGAGACTGAGGGGAGACCTTATCACAGTCTGCAACTTCCTTGTGAGGGGAGGAGGAGCACCAAACACTGTTCTTTTCTCTGTGTTGACAAATGATAGCAGGGAAGGGCCTGAAGTTGTGCCAGGTGAGGTTTAGGCTGGATATTAGTAAAAGGTTCTTCACCCAGAAGGTGTTGAGGAACTGGAACAGGCCCCAATGTTTGGACAATGCTCTCAGGCAGATGGTGGCACTCTTGAGGTGGTCCTGTGCAGGGCCACGAGTTGGACTCGATGATCCTTCTGGATCCCTTCCAACTGAGAATATTCTGTGATTGTGTGATTCTGTAATATACAGATCTGCTTAAGAGCTTATATTTTAAGCTAAAAACCCCATATACAATGTACCTAACAAGTAGTTGACTGGAGTAGTCACAGGTAAACTGCGCTCATGAATTCACTGAGGGATCTGTTCCATCTTAAGTGAGCCAGCAGAACTGAAGCAGTTTGATTTGTGATATTGACTGCAGTATCGTGCTTGACAGACTGTTATTCATGCCACATACAGAGCCCTCTCATCAACTTGGACCAAACAATAGTTTGCAAAAAATTTCTAATGTTTGAATGCAGAGTGCATGCAATGCATTGGGGAAAGCAGCAGAATTTTGCTGTGTTTTTTTTCATTGCGTTTTTTTTTCTGTCGGCACATGGAATAAAGAGGTCCAGAGATATAGAGGCACAGTTTGCATATATCTTGGCAGACCTTGCAGTTCAGGCTTACACTCTGATCTCCCACTGTATGCTAAAGAGTCTTTCTGGATGTTATTTTTTACCAGAAGACACTTAATACTTGACAATTGTAAGATTAGTTCCTCCTCTGGACCCTGTAACTGAGCTAAGGTTGCACTGCAGCATTTTTAATGAATGAAGCAATATGCTGCAGAACTGGGTATTTAAGATGTTTTACACTTAGTTTCTGGATTTGCCACTGTGTTTGGTAAGGAAATCTTTACTCATCAATTTAAGTTAATGCTTACCTTAGGTTAAAATACCATGCATGTAACTCTTACTGCAGCAACACTGTTATCAACTGCATACATTATTAACATCTTCGTAAATGAGTGAGAAGGTAAAAGAGAAAACTTGTTTAATCTAAACATTCCTACTGTTGGATCAGGAGACATCTCATTCAGATCCAGATGCTCTTCTGCCTGGACAAGTTGATTTCTTAGGTCCTTCCTGTCAGAAAGCCTTCACTAGCATAATATTTCATCTTAGTGGAATGTCTTTTGGAGCTGATTTTCACTTGAAAGTGAAAATTTTGCCCCAAAAAGACAGATAGATCTTAATTTTTCTGAGGATAATCCTGCTTCTCCTTGTTGAAGTCATAGGCTGACCATATATCTTCATTACAATAAAAAATATTTTATTTCCTTGAAGACACAATACCCTCTTGTTAAATCAATATATCTGACACTTGACTAAGGAGACATAACTGTCACCCAGAATTTTGTTGACTCACTGGCTTGTTTAAGTGTAGGAAGTCTTACACCATATTGTGCGTTCTGTCACTTAAACATCTAGGTGGAATAAACATACATGTCTTGCACCTTGATTGAGAACAGATGCAGTGGTTGTTAATCAGTTTAAAGATTGCAATTCACCCACTGATCACAAACCTCTTCATTCTAAACACACTCAGTCATTCTTCTTTTCCTGTTTATATAGCATAAAAGCAGGGTATTCCAACAGAAGTAACCACCTTCAAACAAAAAAATGCTAAACTGTTTTAGATCTGCATCACTCCAAATACTTGAGTTTTTTTACTTGCTTTGGATAGGTATTTTTAGTAAGTGGAGAAGTATCATCTTTATTTACCATAGAAGTTCTGATGATTTTACACAACTTAAGTTTCTCTTTCTAGCTATGAAGGCTATATCGTGACAATGATATATAATTTTGTTTGCAAAAACAACCAGCAACATAGATGATGTTTACAGATTATATCTAACTGCTATTCTAAATTAATAATAAAAAATAAGAAACTAAGCATAAAAAATGGCAGCAGTACTTCAATTTCCAATATAAATAGTCCAAGAAACAACATTTAGCCCAGCTTGACAAGGTATTAACAGCATGAAGTCTTAACTTAGATTTCTTCTCTTGTATAATCAATATACAGTGCAGCGCAATTATACCAGCTTACCCTGCAGAAAATCTTCATTAATGTTTTTCAAAAGTCTTTTGGACAAATTGCACCATTTGTAGCATGCATCCATTTCCTTGAATTTAATTTACTTACACTGTTTGCTTCCTTTTTCTTGACAGAATTAATAGTCACCAGAGTTCAGCAGCTCGGTGCTCTCAAATAGTTATCAGTGTATTGTAGACAGTGCTGAGGTTCCCGTGGTTTGTTCATTTGTTTCCTTATTTATTTCTGTTTTTCAATTTTGTTTTCAATTCTTGAAATCCTTTCTTTTCTTCCACATGCCTGCTCTCAGTCCAGAACTTCTATTCTTGCTTGCACTATTTCTCCTTTCATTTCTAACAACAAAATGAGTCTTTTGTGAACCTGTGTTTCATTACTACCCAGCTTCATTGAGATGGGACAGTATTCAAATCCCATTTTTTCCTCTCTGGGTGAACAATACATTTGGCTTGTTTGACACAGGCAATGTGCTTCTCTGACCCATGTGATTTATATTCTCAAATGGGGCAGTGCTGAATACCAACAATGCTCAGTTCCTCTTATTAGCTCTTCTAATGAAACAAATTTCTAAAAGAGCCTGGGGTAACAGCCACATGATGCTGCTCTTCAGCCATAGGGCTGGAGTCACACAGCCCAAAGAGTCAGATTTAGGAGGGGAATCTCTGGCAGAAAGAGAACAAACCCAATTGACTGCACAGAGCTCTTTCACCAGGACTGCGAGCAAGGATGTGCTTGAGCTGATGATGTGGGAACCTGCCCAGTGTGAGCTATTGAGGTTGGGCATTTTCCAAAGACTGATTTCTGTGAAAATCTGTGGTGTTGCCACAATATTTGGCCATGGTCAAAATGTCTATACATGCTACACAGATACCCTAGCAACACTCAGGGAAAGCCAATAATATTTCTGCCTCTTTATAAGAAGATACATAATATGACTCTGGGCTAGGTTTTATTAATCCATCAGACCATCAACCTTATTACGTATTTGCTTGTTTGTTTGTTTATTTATTAAGTACTAGAATGCTATTTACTCCTGGAAACAGTAGATATGTGTGTTTGTAGAAGCAACCTCAGTGAATGCATATAGCCAGGAAACAATGTGAGCTGATTAGGAACTACTTATCATGTGTTTTTTAAAGTGGCCATAGAACAATCGGTTCTCTTTTTGTTATCCTAGACTATCTTTCAGGACAAGTACACACACATCCAAATATGATTTAAAATTTTTTAATATCATTAGACATTTTATCCAATCTCTGTCCAAAATAAAGAAAAATACATTTTCTCTAGTACTAGTTTGTAATATTAATTAAGTGGTGCTCCCATTTTACTGTGGTTTTGGTTGGTTTTTTTTTCCTGATCTATTTAGTAGCCATTCCTGCCTGCAGCAGCTACAGAATAGGTCATGTCTAAGTTAAATTCTCCACCAACCTACCTTCTGAAGTAGAGACTTAACTTTAGCGATTGACTGGTAGCAGTCTTTTAACATAATGATAAAAACTTGAGCTCCCAAGAATTTTTCTGACTAGCTTCAAATGATAAGAAGTGATGCATACAGGAACACCATAGCCAGGAGACAACAGCTGACTGACACATTTTCCTTCCTAATCAACTTTCTATTACAGGTACCATAAAAGTTTCATTGGTTAAAACTAGAAATGGACAGGGCCAGTCTGAATTACAGGTACTAAACCAAATATTTCATGTTCACACTAGTGCTGATTATGAACACTGGTATACAGGGATAAAAGCTAAAATTTGCTGTGCGAGGGGGAGAAATTAGGGAGCCATAGAGATTGTAGTTTCAGTAAAACCTAAGAATAAAAAGAAAACAGCTGCCCTTACATTTGAAAGAAGAAGGAGAAATAGCTATATAGAAAACCTAAATAGAAAAAAGTATGAAGAGTGATTTTTCAGGGAAAGGATTAAGTCACAGAAAAAAAGAGAAAAGAATGAGAGACACTGAGAAAGGAAAAGGAAATAAAAGGAACAGAAGAGCTTGTTGATATCAATGTTATTCTGATATCCGCTCATACTCCAATTGTCTTTGGAAATTTTTAGTTTTTCAAAGTTTGGAATATTAGAAGGTTGTCTCAGCACATAGAGGTTTCTTGTTTTGGTTTGGGATTTTTTGTTGTTTGGGGGGATTGTTTGTTTTGTTTTGTTTACAGTTATATATAATGCCATTCAAACTTGATGTCACTGCCAAGAACGGCTATCCTTGATACTTTTATGTCTGTATTATTTTTATGACTGTTTGCAAAGAGATAAGCAGAATTTCTCTTTTCAGGATTTTATAGATATGTGTGAGACATATATAAATAAATATATTAAAATAATATTTGTGACATTTATGTATGAAAATATATAAATATGAACTCTAAAAGGAATAAAATAAGTATTCACAGTAATTTAAAAGAATTATTATTGTATCTTGAAGGGGTCTGGGAAGTTATTCAATTCATTGTAATAAAAATCAATGGATTTTTTTCAATATATCTATATTAGAGATCTTTTAGGTTTTGGTGGGCACATTCAGCTAGTGCTATAGTCTGATTTCTATATATTATCCTCGGACTGACTGGTTCAGTAAACCACAGGAGGAGAAAAGCAATACTGGGCATAGGTGGCACAGTTATCCCTATGCCTGTGACACTTACGATGTGATTTGAAAAATCTCAGCTACTACTGCAGTGCTAGCTAGACTACTACTTCCCATTATGTAGCATCAACATGTCTCAAAGCACCAAGTAAATGTTCAAGGGATATACCACCCTTTTGCAGACAGAAAACCTGCTGTACAAAGGTTATGATTTACAAAGCAATTTGATGATACACACAGGGACTGGAATGATTGCTGGTCACTTGTGTTAGACAGGTGTGCACCATTTTATTTTTCTGTCAGCATTTTTTGACTCTTCATTTTTGTCCTAATATCATTTCCAATTTCTTCTTTATTTTTCAACATCCATCTTATTAAAGGAGTTGAGCTCACTTATGATAGACACATATTCTTCACCATTTAACCATTCCAGTTCAGGAAGCTATCATTTTTCTCTTTTGAGTTCCAAAGTTTAGGTTTTTTCCTAGTGATTTTCATATGGTCTTAGCAAAAACTCAGATTTAATCAGAAAATTAAGTGTAAATTATAAGACTCTTCAAAATTGTACTTAGAAACAGCTAATGACCAGCTGGGTATTTACTGATAGCAAGAACAAGAGGAAAAAAAAAAAAACAGTTAATACATAAAACCATAATTTCTTCAATAATAAAATTTGAAGTGATCATTGGTATTTCAAATGTATAGTAAATATAGTAAATATAGTAAATTTCAAATTTATAGTAACTATAGTAAATGGCTTGCTTTTCTTCTAATGTTTACTTTTATTAATACATCATAAGAAAATTTGTAACTGATGTGATCAAGAATTTATTTTCCAGCAATCAAATGCTATGATGTGTTATTTTGGTATAATAAAGGATCTCAAAATAGTACAGGATCTCAAAATTCTGATGTAATTTAAATTTTGAACAAATTGGAAACATTTATATTCAAACTTAAATGTTTTGGGCTTCTGAATCAGAGAGAGATTTAAATCCAAATATAAATATTAATTAGAAATAATTTTCTGGGTTCCATTTTTTTTTTTTTTCAGGAGAAAGGAGGGAACTTTTCTACATGTTCTATAACCTTGAAAAGGATTCTTACAAAATCACATCCAGACCATAACTTAGAAATGTAATTTGTGCTATAATAAAGTCATAGTTCCCATTCATGTCTTCATCTCCTACAATCTGAATTACTGCCAAAGGCTGTGAAAACTTCTTATGAAATTAGGTATCAGACAGATAGGAAAAATGTCTATACACCTGTCTTAACAGCATTATGAAGGCCAAATGCAAGTATCCTGGAATACATATTTTTAAATATTGTGTCTTAAAATACATGCATTTTTAAACAGATTCAAAGTGGCAATATATCAGTATCTTGGTCTGCCTTAGGAGAAGTGCTGCCAACAGGTTGAGGGAGCTGATCCTTACCCTTTCCTCAGTAGTGGTGAAACACATCTGGACTATTTGATCTAATTCTGGGATCCCCAGTTCACGCAAGAAATAGACAGGCTGTAGTGAGTCCAGTGAGGGCCCAAGAAATGATCAAGGGACTGGGGCATCTGACATATGAGAGAGACTTTGATAACCTAGCCCCAAAGTGGAAAGGGTTAGGGTGCTGGTGGGATCTCATTGTGACTCTGGGGAGAGAGGGTTAACTTCAAATTGTATACCAAACTTGCTCTCATATTATTTTCGTATTAACATTTATTAGCTCACCTCTTGAGATGGTTTAAGTGTATTTTTTTTATATTGTTAAGCACATAATTTTTATGTATATACTGCAACTGAATGCAACACAGTGATTTTGCAGAGGAAAGAATAAGGGAAAGAAGGAGAAAGAATCATGATCAAGCTCATAAAACATGGATCATATTGAGGCTGGGGAAAGAGATGAGGGAAATTCCCAAGTTCAACACCTACATTTTATTCAGGTAAATATACTTATGTAGCAAGACATTAGGAACCAAAAAGTAGTGGGAAAAATAAAAAGGCCTCAAGGTGTGCTATAAAAAAGCATACAGTTGCACAATGTCATCATATTGGACCCAGCTGATGAGGTAGAAAAAGCATCAAATATTCAGTGGCATTCTGAGGTTTTGAAGTATAGGATTAAGAAACAAAGTGAAATGATCTAAGTGATTTAATACAAGAACTAGATAGAGGTGACATGTACACTGCTGTTTATACTGTGGCCTCATTTGTAGTACAAATTCATAACCTTCTAATTTTTTTTATATTCTTTGACATGCCATGTGGAAGCAGCAGTCAGTTTAGGTTGTTTCATATGTTGGAATTTGTCCTTCAAGACACATTCAAAGTTATAGGCTTTTAAAAATACATATTCTCATAGAATCTGGTAAAATACAGGAAAAATATTTCTTAAGATTCTATCTATTCAATGACTGTACACAGAACTGGGGATTCATAAAAGAGAAAAAAACATAACCTGAAATATTTAAGTTTGCCTAACTGTGATTCTTGGACAGACAGCAGTGAGAAATCAGCCATGATTTCCTCTTGAGTTATGCAAGGGAGCTTTCTTACAAGATCTGATATCCTAACTAATAAATTATACTGAATGGAAGTAATGTTTGATGAGCATTCATATTCAGAAACTCAAAATAGCACAGTTTGTCTTCTGGAACTTTATTTGCTGAACTATATTCTCAGTGTACACAGTCAGTAAAATTTTACAGAGAAGTGCAGAGATCACTGTCCATAAAATTTGTTCAGAAAAGTTTAGGGGAAAGAGAATACTATTGACCAGGGACTGTTTTTGACCAGGTACACTGTAGTGGTTTGGTCCAAAATAATCATTACTATTTACCTTCTGTGAGGTAAGAATTAGGAGAAAGCAAAGCAGGCACCAACCTTGAAAGAATATAAAGAAGTTTATTAACAGACCTAAGAAGAAAGGAAAAAAAAATAAAATCATACCATACCTTCAGAAAACTTCTCTTCCTACCTTTCCCCCTTCTCCCACTGTAAAAAGACAACCCTTGAGATGTTCAGTCTGCTTACCACTTCCATAATAACCTTGTTCAGTTCACTTAGGGAGAGGAGTCTCTCTTACTCATGCTATGGAGACATCTCCACAAGAGATTCTCTCACGGCTTCAGTATCACGAGACAGCTGCCCAGGTTGGTTCTCTGCTCGCATGTGAGAGTCCCTTCCCCCGACTTGCAGCTTTCCCCACAACTGCTTTTGAGGGTCCAATCTTGAGCTACTGGGGTACCATTTTAAGGTTGAGCTGTTCAAAAACAAAGGTTCTCTTCACCCATCTCTGGGAGCATTTTCATCTCTAAGAATAGAGGCCCTCCCCTTTCCCTGGGAGAAAAGGGTCTTCCTCATTTTCATCTCTAGGACTATCTCTGGGAGTATCTCTAGGAACAGAGGTCTCCTCCTTCCGATTGCAGCAAGAGTCCTCATTGCTTCCACCTCTCCCCATTCAAACTTCTCATGAAATTACAGCTGCTTCAGCATTTGCTTATTCCAGCACAGGTGCTTTTGCTCACAAGTACAAGTTGATGCTCCACCCCTCATGCTTTCATGAAATTACAACAGGTACTCTGATATATCATAGTCTATCACCACCATAGCTTTACAAGAGAATTTCAGCTTTAAGCATCTCCTCTCTCTCTTCCCTCAGGTTTTCAGCTCTTCACAGCACTAAAAGGGTTAATCTCACCTAGGCCTTGCAGCTGGAATTTCGCTTATCGCTGTTGGTCACATGATCTTTGCCAGGCAGTGGGGCAGCTTCAGCTGACTCTTCGGCCGCACTGGAGGGGGCGGGGGGAGCTGGGCCGCACTGACTGCACGGAGCAGGGCTGTGGGGGGGCCGCGGGTGGAACAGGGCCCATCGGCTCCAGGATGGCTGTGCCCCGGCCCAAGCAGGTCCTGGCCTGGACCCGGCAGGGCCCGGCAGGGCCAATGGGCCCTGTACGGGCCCAGGCCATTTACCTGTCCCCTGGCCAGAACCAAGAGAGAGCGCTTTACCAGGTCTTGTTCATTCTTAAATGTGGACCACAGAGGCAATATTTGAACTAGCCAGTTGATAGGTTCTGTTAAGTCATAGAGGAAACTGTAAGCACTTCTTTGCAAGAAAATCACTTCTGGGACTATGCTTGCTAACCCATAACAATTGTTGAAACACTGTTGAAAATATGTGGCAACTCAGGGATTCCTTTTCAGCCTTATAACAGCATCTGTGTCTAAGCTGGAATTCAGGATTTTCTCCTGATGTCCGTTCTTGGCTTGCAGGTCTGTATTGGGGAAATGGGATTGAGGAAAAAAAGTGGCAGATGTTTTTGTAGGAATAATCCAATTTCAGCACTCGAAAGCATGGTTCTTGAAACTTGTGGCATGGAATGAAATAGAGAGAGAGATTGCTCTCATTAGAATCTACTTAATTCAGTGCCCAGAGAAGTGGTCATTGCTACTAAGCAGACAGTGAAGAACACTGAAAGAAAATCTGTAGCTAGCAAAGAGTGCTAAAGCAAAGTGGGAACTCTGATACATGCTGCTGCTGCTGTAGAAAGCACAAAGATCCCCAGTGCCACTGAGATGACTGAGAGCAGCACTAAGACCAACCTGGATGACTCCACCATCTCACAACAAGGTATTGGTCAAGGACATCTCTTCCTTTCTTTGTCAGTCAGCAGCCACTGAGCTGTCAGTTCACATTGATCAGTTCATGAAGACAATTATCTCATTTACTGCTGTGAGAGACCTCTCTTGGATCTCACTATTAGCTGATTTAAATTGAATTTTAGGAAATGTTCTGACAGAGAGGAACAAGTCCTTCTGCCAGTTATGCAGGAAGTCTGCAGTGTCACAGATGCTCAAACTCTAAGGTCTCAAACAGAGCTGGACACATTAGCGGAAATATTTATTTTACTATATCTTAAAAAGTAGGATAAGGTTGTTGCTCAAATAAATATTCCCTCAAGGACCTATTGAGCATGATGATGCTATGCCCATTGCTACACTACTCCTTATCAACAATGAGCTAAGATTTCTCGGTAGGCCTTTCAAGAGGAACAAAGCTTGAAACCAAGAGACATTTACATTTCACACTTGGTGCCAAATATTTCAGCCTTCAAACAGGTAAAGGCAACATTGTCTCCCCCAGAATTTAAATTTAGCACCATTATTTGCTTGTTTATCACAACATAAGGGAAGATGATCCTTTGTAGTGCTGAAAACAAACTAGTCTATGTGTTGCTACAGCCATTGGCTGAGAGAACTGAGAGAGGAGTTAGGAAAGCTTTATTGGCTAAATCTTCATCTCCCATTACAAAGAGATGTGGGACATACATACACAACCTAAATTCTTCCAATAGGAAATAAGAGTTTTGTAAATACCAAATGCAGTAGGATTAGACAAACAATGCATTTTTCACTTTTTTGAATTTTAAAAAGACTGAAAACCTGATGAAATATTTTTTAATTATCCACATTCCTACTTAATCTTAGTCTCTGGTAATGTCTCCATGTTTGGTCAATGAACTGAAGATCTAGCACAGAGCCATCACAAAAGGACTAAAAATACTGCAAAAAAACAATGATTAATTGAAAATCTTGCTATATGTTTTCAAGGAAAGAGGGATAGTTTTAACAAGAAAAAGACCCAAAAGAAAAAAAAACAACCTAAAATTAGCTGCATTTCTCATCAGATGAAAATCAAAAGATGAGTTTTAACTTTTTTTTTTTTAACAGATAGAAAGGCAAGAGGATAACTCTTATATAATAAGGTCTTGGCTTCAATTTTTATCTGGTCCTCAGAACCCAAATATAGTCTCATTTAGGACAGCTTTTGCTGCATGTAAGAGTCCATTGGGATTTGCTTTAGGTAACTTGTGCTTTTCCAGCTAAAATTCTAGGGTTTTCAGTGAGAGGATATTCTTTATTAATTTTAGATTTTATAAATTTCTTACTGCTTTACGTAGATCTTAATACTTGGATTTCCTTTTTTTTTTCTTCCCTTGTCAGGAAGAGTTGGAATTCTGGCACCATAAGCATCAACAAGACCAAGGTTTCTTTGCTGTCCAGATGTGAAAGGAGTTTAAACATCAATATTTCACAAGTATATGCACATACACTAACAGATCTGCACTAAAGGACTGAATAGTTTGAGATCATTTCAATTAAGGTTAGTTCAGAGCTCATTGTTACATGTGATTTCACTAAGTGATAATTTAACACACTAAATTACCACTCTGTTCCTCATAGAAAGTGACACTTATGACCACATAATAAAATACTTTATAGCCTGTTGTTCAGATTCATAATTCCACTTTGCTGTAGGAGGAGGAAGCCACAAGTCATTCCAGTGTGGCTGCCATTAGGGGATGTATTGCCTTCCCAGCCCATGCGCTGAGATTAAATACGCTGACAGCCTCTCATCCGCAGATGGCAGAACCCTCTAAAGCTGTTGAACTGGCACTCAGTCAGTTGGCTTTTGATCTGGCTGTTCAGATATAAAAGCCTGTTTAAGCAGAAAAGAAAATAGGCTGTTCATGTTCAGTTAGTATAAAACTCTCTTCCGATGGGCCTTTGTGTCTTTATCTGTTCCTTCAGCTGCTTTTAATTAATGCTTTGAAGACACTGTGTATTTTGGATTTAAGGGCAGGAATAACTCTTTCTAACTCAGATCCATGTGAAACATCTCGATGCTGTGCAGCGTCTTCCCTAGTGGACTACCCACACAATAACTTATGACTAAATTTCTTGAAATAGGTACAGATTTTCTCATTTAACAAGGAATACAATCCCAATCTATTTATGGTTGTTTGGAGGTTGCACAGTTTAGTGCAGACTGAATGTATAGATAAATAAAAGGCTGTTTCACTGCTTGGTAAAGAGCAGCCATTAAATTCAAGTGGTTATGGGAAAGCCCAGCAGACTGTAATTTGCAGGGAACTATTGTGATCTTTCAGGATGAATCCCTAGGTCATATATATAATCATGACTATTTTTTAATTGACTGCCTGGTAGATGCAGTGCAAAGCAGAGGTGAGCACAGAGCTCTTCTGCCATGGGGAAAACAAATTCCCCTGCTCTGCTCAGAGTTGTGGTATTATCTATTTAAATAAGGTAAAGAAAACAAAAAAAAAAGAAGTGTAATGGTGTTCAAAATATAGAAAGAGGGAACCCACCAGAGAAAGCAGCAGCTCTCAGGGCACAGTGGGGTCATGGGCTCCCCTGTGCCAGGAGCAGTGGGACTCTCCAGAGCAGAGTTTCCCAGATGTGGATGGTCCCACTGTCCCAGCCGGCAGCAGGGCAGCCAGGAGGCACCAGGCAGCCCCAGGTGTCCCACACCTCCCTGGGCGCTGGCCTTGCTGCAGTGGCACTGGGGCAGGAGGTCACAGCCCCTGGGGCTGATGTGAGGAAGAGAGACATTAGGAGAACAATCTTTAAGAGTTGCACCAGAGAGTCTTCAGGACAGTAAATGGAATGGGCATATAGGGGAGAGGTTTGCACTCTTACACCGTGAAAAATCCCATCCTAAGGAGTTTAATGTGCAAAAAAGGTTTGCACTGAAAATATTGAAAAGGATAACAAAAAGCTAGATAAAATAGCTTAGGGAAAACTGTTAAAGGTTGAAAGATACAGTCCTTCCCATTTAATTTTCCAAGTTTGCTCTTAGTGAACAAATAATAGACTAATGGACTAAGTATTGTTGAGTAGTGCACCATCATGTCCTTGAATGAAGCACTTGTCTATGAGTGAAGTGTGTAGCTAAGACAGAGTAAACTGAGACAGTAAAAGCATAAAGACTGATAAAATAATTTACTTGTTTCTTTGTTTTTTTAAGAAAGATTATTATGGGGTTGTCTCATTGTAGGAAAATGCAGGTCCATGTTTTAATAAAAACCCAAACAATATAAGCAAGCATTTCCCTTGCTGTTAAAACTACTGTTATCCAAACACTTAAAGTCATCTCTGAGCTGTTTAAAAATTTGTTAAAGCATTTATGGAGATCAATTAGAAGAACTTAAAATATTAACAGATACCAAAACTGACAGTAGTATAAATATTTTTACCTATTTCAAATATAAATTTTCTGGAAGATATTTACCTTTCATGTGCGATCTTAAGCTGCTTATCAAACATAAAGGTAGCAGAATTGGTACACCATTCCGATTACAAAGCAGTGCTGCTGTTGTACAGCAGCTGACAACTCTGTTGCACTCCATTGTGCTGCAGTGGACTTGAACTGATTCACAAAGGACTGAACAGATTGATGTATGCACAGAGATTGGCAGCTGGCTGACTTGTGCTGGGGTATGGAGGGTGGAAGCAGAGAAGAGTCATGCTATCTGGTGGACTCAGTAAGAACTAGGTATATTTCCCCCTCACTTTTGCCTCCAGCTCATTTAAGTTTTTCAGTAACAATAACTGGAGCATGTGGAATCAAGAATTCACTCATCAAGACTGCTGATACAGAGCCTAAGGATTCCTATGTATTCGGGGAATTTGTTCACAAATTTCCTAATATTTGTATCATGGCTGCTTCTGGTAAGGACAACCTCAGAGAATGTTCACCTCACCACGGCAGCTCCTCGAACATGCAGTGTGGATATTCATACATACGTGTACCTCACTGTGGGTTCCAGGACCGTAGTTTTGCATTTGTGACAGTCAGAGACATGGACAGAGTACACTGAGCCTTCCTTGCACTGCAAATGTTTAAACATTCTTCCTTCACGTATGTTCCCACATATGTTCCTTCAGAACATAATAGGGGTGAATGCAACTGATTGGTAGGTAGGCATGAGCCTGATATACAGGATCAGGGTGCTGAGATATGCAGAGATATACAAACACTACTTGAATTACCAATTTGCATATAGTCCTTTGTAGTGGAAGTAACGAGAAGACCAAGTTATTAAGTAAATTTAAATACAGAAACAGATTAGGGCAGTCTGTCTAACATTGCCTATACACATTTAGAAGTCCAGTGTTAGCCCTTCATGTCTTTTACTGTTTCTTTGTAGCTTTTCATCTTTTTCTATGGGCCTGGCTTTTATTAAGAGATACTTGGAAACATTTTATAGCTACTCCATTGTATGCAGTAGAGTAGTATTGTTTTGATACTATTTTGACCTTGTATCTGAATTCTGCTGCTTTTTAGAGTTCAATTTTAACTACTGAAAAGAATGAAGTATGCAAAACACAGCTTGTGATGTCTTTAACTTCTTCTCCTACCTGGAGAGAACTATCAAGAGTCTCCTTTCTCCCTCCAGAGAAAGATGAACATCATCCTTTCGGACTGCACTGTGCTATTGTGATGTGAAGATTCTGAATTTGCTTATGTTCCTCTAAAGAAGATATTTCTCCATGTTCTGCTTCAAACATGGAACTGATTTTGAGTATACTTGAGAGTATATTTGAGAAAACACCATTTCTCTTTAATCTTTGGCCTTATTTTTATAAACATGAATAACTTGGAGGCTGTGCTTTGTCACCCTCTTTCATGATAAGCAAGTATATTAGTATTTACTTTCTATTTAAAATTCTATTACCTTTGAGTACACTGACTCTTGTTGCTGAGCTCACAGAAACGTTTTGGAAGCTCTGCTTCAACTTTTTTCCTTGCTGCACATACTAGGACTATATTAACCAATTACACTGCTGTGAAACCTAGGTAGACGATAATTTATTGGCTTCTCCAGGCCTACTTCTACAAACCTGTATTTTAAAACACAGAAAAAATTCTAACTTCTTATCCTCTCTGTCCACAGATTTTTTCCTTCCTTTTTTTCCCCTTTGAAAATTCAGTGCATCCAGACTTATCAAAAAAAAAAAAAAATCCCACCCTGGAGTGATTCCTGCAGAATGAAATTTTGTTATTGGTTTCATATCCTCCCTTGCATATATCACATTGTGGTCTCTTGTCAGACTTTTCCCATTCTCAAATACCTTGCTTCTGAAATAACATCTATGATAAAGTTGTCAATAAAAAATATTCCAAAAAGAAACATCGTGATAATTGCTTACAGTAAACTTAATCATGTTTACTACAGTAAAGTTGACCAGATTCATGCATTACACACATTATCCTAAATTTCTACTGTCATTCTAAACACCAAATCGTCTCCAGAATATTGTTTCATAGGGACACAAGGAGTGAGAAAAAAAAAAATCCAGACAAACTGACAAAAAGTAGTCCAAAAAAATATTTTTTTCTTCAAAGTCTTTCCAGAGTTACTGTAGGCTGTTATGTAAGTTGAGTATATTTGCTCCAGAAGCAGTGGCCCGGAAAAGTTCAGTGTTGTAGTCCTCCACATGAAATTCAAAGAACATCAAAGCTGGTTTTTTATGGGAAATAACATTTTTTCTTATAGTTTAACTATCCATAAATACCACCTAAAAAGCTGTGACTTTTTTTTTTTTTTTTTAAGAGAAGGGACTGCAATAGAAAAATAATGTTGGTAATTTTCAGATATTTTTTTCTTTCTAATGTATTATTTTCCTCCTACTATTCCGTAAGTGTTTCTTAGAGAAATGAACACAGCCAGAGGGATATAAAAAGCAGTTATAGTGAAATCCCAAACCATTTCTAAAATACACTTCTGTTCAGTATGTTGCTTAAGCAGAATACACATTGGGGTAGTATAAAAGGTTTATTAGCTTTTTTTATGAGTTACATAATTCACTCATTGCTTCACCAGTTCAAAAGGAAAAAAAACCAAACAAAAACAGCTGTCCAAAGCTCATAAGGACAAATGTGTTACCCTATTCCACCAAATTTCGTATTTTCCAATATATACTTAGATGCACACTTAGAAAGAAAAATAATATAGATAAATAACCGTAATTGCTTCAGTTATTCAGGCAGTACAGCTGTTCAGGAATAACTGCTTTTTCAATAATACATAAGCTTTTTCTCAAGTATGGTCATGCTTGTGTATCGGTCTGGCACGGCCTGGTTTTTAGTGGCAGGGAGGGCCACAGAGGTGGCTCCTGTGAGGAGGCTGCTGGAAGCTTCCCACCATGTCCAGCAGAGCCAATGGCTGATGGCTCTGAAGATGGGCATGCTGCTGGCCAAAACGGGGCCAGTGAGAGAGCTTGGTAACGCCTTTGTGATGACATATTTAATAAGAAAATCAAAACAAAGTCACAAGATTTTGGATTCTAGCCAGAGAAGAGGAGGAGGTGAGAACACGTGAGGGAAAATAACACGGCAACACTAAGGTCAGTGGAGAAGGAGGGGCAGGAGGTGCTCCAGGTGCCGGAGCCGAGGTTCCTCTGCAGGCCGTGGTGCAGACCATGGTGCAGCAGTTGTCCCCCTACAGCCCATGGGGATCCACGGGGGATGCAGAGATCCACCCGCAGCCCGTGGGGGAGGTGCCCATGCTGGAGTGGGTGGATACTTGGAGGAGGCTGTGATCCAGTGGGAGAGCTTGTGGAGAGAGAGGGCCCTTGCTCCCAGGCTGGAGCAGCCTGTCCTTGGAGGGCTGCACCCCATGGAAAGAGAGAGCCCCGGCGCAGCAGTTTTGTGAGGGCTGTGTGCCCGTGGGAGGGGCTCACGCTGCAGCAGGGGCGGTGTGGCTGCTGCTCGTGAGAGTGGAACCACACCAGGGAAGGTCACAGAGAACTGCCTCTCTTGGGAGGGACCCCACGGCCTCATGGGGGAAGGACTCCTCTCCTGGTGCAGTGGAAGGAAATCTTGGTGATGAACTGACCAACCCCCCATGTCCTGTCTCCCTGTGCTGTCGGTGGGAAGGAGGGAGGAGCTGGAGGGGGAAGGTGTTCTAAGGGATTATTTTACTTCTCATTATCCTCCTCTGATTCTGTTAGTAATAAATTCACTTCACAACTTAAGTTGAGCCTTGTATCTCCTGGTCCTTATCTCACTCTTGAAGCGTTCATTAATTTTTTTTCCCTTTTCCCTCCTCTGCCCAGCTGTGGCAGGTGAGAGTGAGTGAGCGGCTCTTGTGGGTGCCTGGCATTGGGCCAGCATCAAACCACAATGGCTTGTTAATGACAAACACTGCTCAAAACATCAAAACTAGCCAAAATATTTGCAGATTCTTCCACAACTGTTTTGCATCAATCCATTCTCATTAAGGCAATTTTCAAGTTTACTTGCAAAACAAAACTTCTTGGAAAGTAAGTCAATTTTCCACCACTATTTTAAAACATAGAGGATGGCTTGCATGTTACACTGGGAGATTTCAGAATACTATATTCTGTTAAGTGTTAAATGTTAATTTTCAATAAAGCCTAAAACAATTTAACAACTCTGCATTAGCTTTCCTAATACAGATTTCTGAGTGAAGTAGGATACTGACATCCAACAGTAATCCATTGGCAACATAGAAAAGAAAATAGAGACTTACACCTCTGCTATACTTCTTTTACCTGTTTTAAGAGTTTAAAGTTCTTAGGCGACAGTTGAAGCTGGAGAATAGAATATTTATATTCTGTATTACAGTATCTTCAATGTCAGCTGATTTTTCACATTTAATAATAATTACCTGAAATACAAAAAAATCTTGCTGCCTATAGATTTGATAAATATAATTAATTTTCAGTGGTGATCAGTACAGCAATAAATACTTATTTGCCTCCATGAATGTATGTCTGGAAAAGATCTCAACTTATGTAAGTAATGAATTTTAAACCCCACAGTGTGGCCTGCACCTGTCCAGGTGCTGTCAGGACCACTTCCAGCTAGGGGATGGGAACCAAATATATTTGTTTAGAGTAGGGGAAGAAAGAATATGGATTGCCTGGAAGTTGTGCAAAATTAGCTTCGTTCATTTCACGGAGCCCTTTCCTTTGGTGTCACAGGGGATCTTTGCACATGAATGCAGCCTATCCTAAAAGTCTATGTAGAGGCCATCAAGTGCTTCATAAAGCGTTAGTCAAATATGTGAAAGTAATCAAGTAAAAGTCTAATCAAACAAGTTGATCTTCAGCAAATATTTCAAGTGGTCTTGGGTCTGAGTTCCCAAGGAGCCTGTGTGTTTGAGAGGTGGAGATGGCAAGGGGAATTAATAAGCATGGTGTGTGAACACTTTCCTTTCTAAAATATAGCTAGACTTCGGAGCAGAAGAATCAAGAATTGAATGCAGAAGCACCCCAGAGATCACTCAATTAGACTTGAACTAACAACAAAAAAAAAAAGACAGAAATTAACATTCTACATTTTTGGAGATGTATGGAGCACACAGAACAACTCAGTGAGAGCCTTGCGTACACAAGGTAGCTGGTAAATGGAACAACAAATATAACAGAGGATATTAAAAAAGCCCTCTTTGTAAAAAAACTGTGAGCATATGCTCCTCTCTTTCATGGAACGAATAGCAAATATTGTCCCTGTTTGGGAGGTTTATTAGCCTTGGTGTATTGCACACGGCATTGCAGTGAGTGTCTTGTGTTCTTTTGAAATTAATTTTGAACATACCAGAAGCAAAACTAATCGAACACTTGTTTCCTCACAGCTTTATTTCTTAGCTTCTGCATGTAGCCAATTCTAAGTAGATGTCAGTGTAATACCGGTCTGGGGCACAGAACGTGAAATTTTGATTTAGCAATGTTCTCTTCATTAGTTCAAATATTAAAAGGAAAATAAAATCCCTAGACCTGTCCTCTTAAGGGATAGAGTACGTGTCTTATTTGTATTCATGCAAGGTTTGGGGGAACTGGAAAGCTCTAAAATCTACTGAGAAAGAGTGGCACCTTTTTACATGATGGAAGATACACTGAACAGGACTTCAGTCATTATTTTATTAGTTGAGGCCAGTAACTATTTCTACCAGTATGCCAGACTGTCCATCGGAAATACAGATAACATCACACGCTCTCCAATATAAAGAAAACTGCATGAGTCTGGTAGCCATTTTCAAACTGTTCTATGAGAAAATGGGAGTCAGGAAAGAAGACAGGCTTATTCTCAGCAGGTGACAAGCCATGCTTGTATCTGCTTTGCCTAGCAGCTCTGAGGATTCTGTGTATGTCCTAGGAAAACCTGTTCACTTCCAGAATGTTGTGTACATGAATGAGATCCCAAATTCTTGTCATTTCTTTGTGTCTCTGGCACTGTTGAAAAACCTAATGATGCTGAAAATTCAAAAAACTGAAAAAGAGAGGATATTCACATTTGAAAGGGAGACTATAATAGTTAAAAGTATGCAAGGGAAACTTTTTATTCTTGTCTTTTTGACCTTTAAATAGTCATGCCATCTTTGTTGTTCTTCATCTGGAAAATAGCAATATAAACACAAGAAAAAAGTTTAGGAGACAAATTTCTTGCAACAGCACTCAGGCATTATAAATTTCTACATTCTATCATCCATCCTGGATATTCTACTACAAAACAAATTTAAAAATTGAAGGAAATCTCACATCTTCAGACATAACAGGGTTGCTCTTTTGCCCCAAAAATGACTTGTTTCATTTGTCACAGTGGAAAAATTAATCATAATCTACTCCTACTATCAATGTATTTGAATTCAACATTATGATCCTAGAGAAGCAGGTGTCTAATTCAGATAGAAGATCAATACTTGTCAAGGATGCAATTTAAACTAATAGACTGATATTCTTTGTGTTCATTTTCAAGGTGAGGACCAAATTTGTAGCAACAGAAATCTTGCAAAAAAATTCAGGAGAGGTCAGTGATGAAGATCTATTGGCCCTAAAAACCTGTTTTGGTAATCGTATTCATCCAATTAATATATTAACTGTATCTGTTCCAAATAAGTCAAATCTTATTTACTAACAATAACCTATGTTCAACCAAAGTTTTACAGGTAAATTCATACAGCAACATAATTTTTCAAGTTCAAGAAGGCTCTAATCTGTTTACAGAGAGAATTGCAAGAAAAAAGCCAACAAAAGAAATCAAGTATTTTCAATTTGATTATCTACTTTGCCAAAATCAGTGTTTCCTTAGTGTTCTCTTTACTTTAGAGTTCTTAGCTATAAAGCTAGTCTTTCCAGACTCTGTATTAACTATTATAACTTGAAGTGCAGCCTACAATTCTAGCTATATACAACTCACAAAGAGATTAAATTAAACTCTCATGCTAACGTTGTATAACATGCATGCTTGAGGACTCCTCAGGAACACAAATCTCTGGTCCAACAGAATGGGATTCCACAAGAAGATGACATTTCTAGAATGGCACCTACCTGCCACAACAGTGGCACCTGGGGTTGGACCCTCCCCTCCAACTGCAGACAGTGCAGGTTATTTACCTGTGTTTGTCAGCTACAAGATTTCTTAGGATTTTTTTTTTTTAATGTGACTTGTAAGAACACCAATCTGTCCATTTTCCTATTTTACTACTATTCAAACAGTTTCTAGATGCAAAAATATACGAATTTCTTTTAACATAAATTCTAATGACAGCCCCTCTACTAATTACGTTTTGCAGTGTATTTCAGATACAGTATAAAAATGTGATATTCCGAACAGAAGTTCATTATCATCATTAATGTTTTAGTAAACCAAAACACATTTAGAAATAATGATCTTGCATCTACAACAATAATATTCTTGATATTCTGAAAATGCATCATTACTTACTAATCTGTTAGAGAAGTTATGAGGATTTAAAAAATAAAAGAGGAATTAATGAAGTCATAAAATGGCATAAAGGGATGTTACAACTCCTTCATAGACTCTGAATTTTTATCTATTTACCAAGTTGTTCTTCAGGGATTTTTGCATTGCTCAGCAACTTTGAAAATTTCCTGGAAAATTTTTCAGACATATATAAATGACTATGACATTAATGCATTAATAACGTACGAACACATGTATATGTTATAAAAGTCCAACAATTTTAGTCACATAGTCTGAATAAGACTTTTTGGGTTAACACAGTGGAATAATTAAGTTCATATAATTTACTAGATTTGTTTATCTCATACTCCATAGATTACTGCTGTTGGGGAAAAAAATGAGCAAAAAGACATCTGCCATGGGGAAAAATAAGCACATTCTGTTTCACTGGGTAACAAAGAAGTGAGAATTGTAGAAACGGTGGAAGGGAGGTAGATTGAGGAGAGAGTGTGAGGTGAGGAATCATGGAAAAGATTGATCATATAACAGCATTACAGAAAATAAATGTCATCCTAAAATTGCCCTGGAATTCTTTTTCATTGTTGTTATTCAGCACAAGTTTATGAAAGGAAAACCACTCCTCCACTGTATTTTTTGTATGTAGTCCTCCAGCAAGTGCTAGTGAAGTCATATTGAAAACCAGAATACCTTAAAGAACTCATGGTGACCTATAGAGGAAAGTCATGTTTCACAAGGAATGATAACTGAAGCAATTTCAATAACATTTTCAGAAATGTCTATGTGCGACTGGCTATGGTTACTCCGAGGAGATGATGGTATTTCAGTATGCATTAAAAGTCTGAGGGAATTACATTTCATTCTTACTTACTTTAGATGGAAGAAGGTTTTACCTATTACACACACAGAACTTCAGTTCAAGTCTTGCATTAGAGGCCATCTGTGGTGATCTGTTTACCCACTGATCCCATATTCTGATCCCATATTCCCCCTCCCGCTTTCCTCAGCCCCTAGCCTTGGCCACTCCCTTGGGTCCTCCCTATTGGTTCCCCAACCCCGCCCATGTACCACCCCTGAGCCCCTGACAAAACCGCCCTGCGCCTGGATCACAAGGTCTCTCTGCCTCTGGGGATCAAGAGGACAAGATGTGATTAAAGTCCTCTCAAACCCTCATGGAGAGACCCTTCTTGCCTCCTTTGCCATCACTGGTTGTAGGGCTGACAGCTGCCAGAGCAAAAACCGCGGGGACGTCCGAAATGGACTACGGGAGGACGACCATGGTCACACTGCCCTAAGCAGCCCTGCTGAGCTCTCAGGAAAGCTGCAGCCTGCTAAATTAAACCAAGCGACTACAACAAATGGTGCACCAATGTTTGGCATCTGAGAAGAGAAGCCCTGGAGAGCCTAGTTGCCTTTGGGAAGCCATTTCCCTGAGGCAAAGCTTGCGAGACGACTGAAGGGACAGCCAGTAGCCTCTTGAGAAGAGTAGCACTCTTAAAAAATGTCGGCTGGCAGTGATGGACCATGCCAAGTGCCCTAAGTTGATTCCTTGTTCTGGAAAGCCCTAAAGAGGAGGCTGGTGGGCCTGGTACTAGAGTGGGAGACTCTTTGTGCTGGTAAGCCTCAAAAGGGAGCCGGATATGACCTGGTTCGGAAGGTTGCTTTGCTTTTTATTTTAATCCTTTTGCCTCAGTTTGGGTGGAGGGTTGGGGGTGGGTTCTTGTCGAGGTGAAGGAGTTCACACCTCATGTGAAGCCCCGGCAAGAAAAAGCCCATCCCTAACAAGAGAAGATGCAAGTTCAACGCCCCCAGTTTGGGAGTTAATTTTAGCTGTATGTGGGGGGTCCTTGCTTGCAAGATATAAAAAGAACTAACCTTTGTTTTGTTTTACTCAGTCACCTGGAAACAAAAACTTCCGGTTCTCTCCCTCTGACCCTCAGGAGAGATCAGAAAATGTTCTGACCCTTCCGTGTCCCCTCCCCTGTCCCCTTACCGAGTGAAGGCTGATCACCCCCACCCAGGAGCTCCCCCTAAACCCTTATCCTGACCCCCCAATGTAGGAACCCAGAGTGCCGAGAATATTTCTCTGCCAGTTTTTAAGGGTTCTTACCCCCCTGAACAACACTGTTTTAGCTTCAAACCTTGGAAAAAATTATGAACAGTCAGACAAGAACTAGAAAATACAGTGGTGTGAATTAGGTGATAGACTACTATGTAAGATGGTCACAGGGTGAAAATGTTAGAGGTTTTGGGCTTCTCTTTGTAGTACATAGATAAGAGTAAAAAATATCAAAATGGAGGATTGTTGTTGTTCTCTAAACCTTCTTCTCCTTCTTCTACTACTCCATATTCTGCAGTAAAAGTAGTTTGGAAAGATTGGATAGAAAATTCTGCAGTTCCTAGTCGTGTTACTGAATAATTGGTAGGAAAGTGAAAATAATGTACGTTTTTAGTAGCTATTGGTTAAAATATCTTTAAAAGCTGTGTAAATCTTGATAAAGAGTCAGAAGACGCTCTTACTCCTGCTTTTCTTCCTTCTATGCTGTACCTGGGTCATGCTAGTGGCTCTGTTTCTCTGATAAGACTTAATAAAAAACTATCTGGAAGCATTGAAACCAAAGGAAAAGTCTCGGTTTATCTCTCAAACTCCTTGCAAGGACTTTCAGTAAATTCTCTCCCATCTGGAGGGACTTGATTTACGGCACGGTACAGTGTCACCCCAAAACTCCCGCTGTGTCAAGTAGCAGCCAAGATGGCCGCAACCGCATGTTCAGCTCTGCCATGTTGCCTTCTCCTTGTACTCCGTTATTTTCCTGCGCGTGCGAAAACCCTTGGCCCTTCCTTAACCCCGCCCCCTGCGTCAGTCGTGTGCTGCGTCGGCCCCCTTTCCTCCCCCATGAAATGTGGAGTGCCTTTGTGCCGAGTCCCTGCTCCGCAGTGGTGCATGTGCCCCTGGCCACTCCTCCCTCTATCACCTGGTGTTCCATTCTGTCTGCGGGACCCCCTCCCCCCCTTCCCAGGCCACGGGGGCTGCCGTGGCAGCCTCTTTCCTCCTGGCAGCAAGTCCTGCCCAGGTTCATGCCCTCCTTCACCAGCGAGCCTGTCCTGTCCCGTCCCATTCCATCCCTGCCCCGAGCCATCCCCCACCCCCATCCTCCCTGCCAGGCGGCTCTGACTGTGGTGCGACATCAGCACCTGCACTGGAAGTGAAAATAAAAAAAAAAGCAGCGGTGGCTCAGCAAGAGGCGCCCCAGCCCCTGCCAGGCCGGCCCCAGGACTGGGCGGGGAGGGCCGGCCCCAAGCAGTATCGGCACGGGAGCGGCGGCTGTGCTGAGGAAAAGCCCCGGCCTTGGACCGGGGACTGTGCGACCCGGCCTGCCCCAAGGGTCTTGACAGCACCACACAACGTGGAAACACAGTGCAGCACCCTCCTTTCCCGTGCGCCATGCCACCTGGACCAAAAGCAGCAAGCAGCAAGCAAAAAGATGCCATCCCAGCAGCCCCAGCAGAAGAAGCTACAAAAGCAGCTGCTCTGTGAGAACTCAGCCAGCACCGATCTCCAAAGTCAACAACAACCAGCTGCCTCATCATTTCTAATTTAATTATTTTGCATTGTTTTACCATTTTTTCTGTTGTATAAATTAAGCCCTTCCCTTTTTAATTAATATGGAAAGGGGGAGATGTGGTGATCTGTTTACCCACTGCCTTTCTGATCCCGTATTCCCCCTCCCGCTTTCCTCTGCCTTAGCCTTGGCCACTCCCTTGGGTCCTCCCTATCGGTTCCTGCACCCCAACTCCGCCCATGTACCACTCCTGCGATCTGACAAAACCACCCTGCGCCTGGATCACAAGGTCTCTCTGCCTCTGGGGATCAAGAGGACAAGATGTGATTAAAGTCCTCTCAAACCCTCATGGAGAGACCCTTCTTGCCTCCTTTGCCATCACTGTTGTAGGGCTGACAGCTGCCAGAGCAAAAACTGCGGGGCCGTCCAAAATGGACTATGGGAGGGCGACCATGGTCACACTGCCCTAAGCAGCCCCGCTGAGCTCTCAGGAAAGCTGCAGCCTGCTAAGTGAAACCTAGTGACTACAACAGCCATCTTGCAAAAAATGGGTGGTATTTTCAGAATTTATTTCAGACATGGTACAGGTAGCATATTACAAAGCCTTTATCCTTATTTTTATATCTTCTTTCTATTAATTTAACATTTAATTACATTGACAATGTTTGAGGCTAGTATTAATATAATATATGTATTCACTGTGTTTTATAGACATGTTTATATATATGTGATTTTTATATTTTTTAAAATGTCTTAATATTTAAATGTTTTAATAATTTTCAGGACTGAATCTCAGGCTGCATTTTGCAGAATATTGTCAATAAGTGGGTTCCCTCTTTCTAGTTCCAAGGAAATGGGATACAGATGCCATGGGATACAAGAGAAGCTGCAAGCTCATTGCTGTTTACCAGGCAACTGTCACCAAAAACAGTTCAAACAAAGAAGAGGTGCAGTAAGACGTAACAGCAAAAGTAATTTTTGGGGCAAGCATCCTAAAGGCTGGCACAATACGAACATATCAGCCTTCGAGGACAAAACCTGAAATTGTGCTTTGCACACCTACTCAGCTGAGGCTCCAGACTACCAAATGAAGATGCTTTTCAGCTGTATGGGTGAGGCTAAATCCTGAAAAGATATGGGCACATTGTGGCATTTGGTTTAATTCAGTTTGGAGTGAAAATACTGACAAGATGCAACTTTTGCAGAAACAAAAACCAAAGGAGCTGTTTAATTTTACAGGTCTCAGTAATGCCATAAAACTAAATATCTACATTGTCTCATCATTCCTAAGAAGCTTTATGATATTTTGGGGAGAGGCAATGAACAATGACAGCAGAACCCTGACATTGCTGTGAAGAGCACTGTTTTGCAGGGATCTAGCAAAGGGGGAGGAACAGGGAGAGGAAGAGAGAAATCAGGTAAGCAATTAGTATTTCCAAGTATTCAGCAGAAGGAAGAGAGTTGGGAACACAGCTTTTTCTTAGGATTCACTCACTAGGATGTTGAAATAAGGGTATCATCTTCTTTAAATTCACTTCCTTGAACATTAAGGGGTCTGGAAATTGTGATTGATTCATCTGGTGGTTTTTTTTCCTTTTTTCACCAACTAGAGAGTGAGGCTGAAGCAGTTGCTGTGGAGAAATAGAAATAGTAAGTTGAACTCTAATTAAAGCATTCAAATTGGAGGGTTGGGATTCAGGCAACAAATCATTTTTGAGACAATTGCATTGTCACATAGCGCTACTGAATAATTACACTTCTGTTACCATGCTTCATGCCTGAGCCACTTATTCTTAGAAGCCAGGTGTAGTACATATTATGCAGTTATTGTGAAAGAATAATAACAATTATGCAAGTTAGCTTGAACCCACTGAGGGTGCAGGAGTGGTGTAAAAATGGCAGGGGAGGTAGGATAATTCTGGTTTTTTCTGCAGCTGCACTGCAGCACTGCAGTGTAAAGGTGAGAAGCAGTTTCTCGTACATACTGCAGACACTTGGTAGAATAACAGCTGTTACAGAATTAATTTATTTTTATATACAATGTAAGAAAAGTCTGTCATTAACACAGCAGTGGTGAGGTTATTACAGTCAAACATGACAACCTTCCTTTTACTTAAAAATTTATGTACTTCTGTCCTATCAATTGGGCGGCCATTAACAATTGTTTGCTTTTAAATTTATTTTTTTAAGCAGTAATCAGGTGTGTTGAAGAGGTGTGAAATTTCATTTTACTTCATTCTTTTCTTTAGTCCTGTGCTGCAACAAACTATCTTTGTTAATATCACTACAAAAAAAATATATATCTTCTTTATTCCCATGCAGCACATTATAAATTAAAATAACCTATCAGAATCCTTACTTACTTGTTGACATAGGTAAATTCAGTTGAGAACTCACATAAATGGACCCTAAGATGGGCAGTACTAACACAGTAATGAATTCCACTCCCAGTCTTTCGTGTCCTTATAGAGATTGAAAGGAAAATAGTATAAATATCAAGGCTGTAAAATCATATGTGAAAAGAAGATTAATATTTAGATAAGTCAAGTAACCCAAAAGAATGATCTAATTAAAGAGTGACTGTGGTGTGCATAATGTGGACCAAAACCACAAAAAATGCTACCTGGTCACAGGTAAGATAAAAATGTTTTATATTTGACCTTGGCATTAAAAAATACTGTGGCTCTTCCTTGAATTTTGGCCTCATGCAGTGAAAAGTTATCATGTCATTTCCCCTCTGCTGCCCCGCAGTAATAAAATCATTTCTCTTTAGGGTAAGCAGCTGATTTAGGGAAACTCATGTGAAAAGAGCTGTGTTGCAAATCGGGTTTGTCAGCTAGTAGCAGACAAGTAACTATTATTAGCTGTTACAGCAGGCAAGATATAAATGTCATTTTTTTTCTGAAAGGTGAAGTTAAACTTTTCAGTTTCACAAGAGAAGATTTCTGTCACAGTTTTAAACAGTGCTATATGTGGAAGCTAGCCCTCTACCATCTGTCATAGCAAGTGATATTTTGGGGCCACATTGTAACCCAGATGATGACTAGCTCACAACCTTGACCAAAATACTTTCTGTGAATGAATTACGTATTCACTTAGGGTCTAAATTCAGCTTACTGACTTGCAGGTTGGCACCTCTGGAAGAGCTCTAAGGGGCTTAGGAAAGACAGGAACATACTGAATAATGTAGAACATTTTGCATGGGGATTAATGGAACCTAAACCTGAACACGCTGGTAGTTACCTACCATTCCTGCTACCTAACAAAATCAAAAGGGGACAATATTCTCTCCGGTATTTTTAGCCCACCTTGCACAAAGAGGTGGTGTAATTTTTCTGATCTGGTGCAAATTGTTAAACATATTCATCCTTTCAGTGCTGAAAATCCCAACTTTTGACACAAAGTTAATTTTTAAAAGCCATTTTTGATGGTTTTGACATGTGAGGCGTTACAAATATGAAGACTGAAGATTATTGTTCTGAATCTTATGTTATATGTATGATTTTGCCAAAATGTATCATTGCTACAAGTGCAATATAAAGCTTTGATATCCTGGGTTACTGTGGAAAGGTGGAGGAGACAAAGCAGTTTTTCCTGCAGACTGGGGAAACAGTTTGCTGCAGTTTAAAAAGCATCACATAGAATTCAAGAAAGGACTAAAAACATGCCAGGCCGTATCTGAGGCAAAGTGGGGAAGACTGGCAACACAGACTAGAGAGACAGATGATTTCTTTTTGCCTGTACTATGTGCTGCTGATGTGAAATAACTGCAGAGCAATTGCTTTGAGATACACAATTCTGTGGTGTCTTTTTTCACCCTTAAATAAATAGCACTAAATTTTCTGAAAGATGGTTGATCACAAATAAATTCCACAGTGCTCATAGGAGAGCAATAGGGCAACTACCAACCCTGTATTAGGTATCCTAAGATCTGGTGGGAGGATAAGGGGACCGTGACTGTAAATTCAAGTGTGGAGGCTGAGGACTGTGCTTCCTCACCTGAACAAAACTCAGATTTGCACTTCTGAGGCCTTAGCAGAATACCTTAAAGGATCTTGTGAGGGTCAAAGCCCTAGTAAATGAGCATCACAGGAGCTATGAAGCTGTCTAAAATGATTAAAAGTCTATTCCACTTTAAAAAGACTCTGTTGACCATTAAATCTTGAAACAAGAATTCCAGATTTCAAAACAGGTGCACCATAGTCCTTTTGTGTCTTATGAATGATACTGATTTAGGAACACACAGCAATAAAAAAGAAGTATTTAAAATGTGAAGTTATATTCTTCAGAGCTTACATACCAAAGTATATTTTCACCTTCTTTAAGCTTATTTCATGGTTATTTCAACAGCATAGCTGAAAATAATTGAATCTTGAAGCTATAATCTCACTCTAAAAAAATATAGTATTTCACCTGTGCAAAAGTGAGGGAAGAAAATTTAAAAAAACCTATCCACAATTTCAAAACCAGCTGTTGCCAAGCGACTCTGCTGAGGATGATGGGATTTCTCTGACATACAGGCCAAAGAGATCTGGTTAGTTGTGGGCACAAGGGACACCTCCCCATGCCCCCACAGTACCATTAGAAAAGTTCTGGACTCCAAAAGCACTTTTTGGAGGTCCAGTGGAGGCTTTTTGTTTTATTTTTCATAAGTTATTCTTTGCTGTGGTCCATTCTTTGTGGGATTTTATTTTCCATGCCGTTCTGGTGGGTACACAACAATCCTACAGACTCATTTAAATTATATTCATTCCATGTGAGTTTTCTGGCTTCCTCTATGGTTCTATACTGTAGTTGTTTTGGAGCACGTAACCAAACTCTTCCCAAAACTGCAGCTGAGCCAAAATGATTAAATATTTTAGACTGTAGCCAAACAAGTTCAAATTCAGGCAGTTCTATTCCTAAAATAGTCCCAAGCCCATGCCCCCAAAATTATCACATTACAGCAGCTGTCCTCCCACTGTTCTACATCTTAGTATCTTCTTCAAAATCCTGAAGAGTGTTCTCGTGTAAGTGCAGCTTATGAAATCCCACTGCTGGTTAGAAATCATCACAGCAAGCCTTGTGTGATGTCCTTGCTTCGCAACATCTTCTGAGCAGGTTCTCTGCCCAGGAACGTACCACTTCTCCATGAAAGTTTGTCAATACATTTTGGAGATTTCTCTGGGAAAGACATGGGCAAAAGTGACTATTTTATGGCTTATTTATTATTTTAACAATATGCTCAAATTTAACTAGCATTTTTTTTTTACATAAGTGGGAGTGAGGGGGAGGATTTTGACAAGTCTTGAGATTATTCAACCTCTCCTCCTTTTTTTTCCAAGCTACTGTAGAAATGGATGAGTAAAATTTAGATTAGGCTTTTGTCTAAGGAAAAAAACCCCGCAAGCAGAAAAAACCCCAAACACCAAAACATATGATGAATCTTTCTTCCTCTCAGCCAATTTAAAATAAAATTTTGATCCAAGACCACAACACATATATGAAGTTTTAGCTCGAATCTTTCCAAAGTTTGCCCACACTTTCAAACCATTCTGTTTGAAAATCCTGGCAAATCTGGGACAGGCTTCTGCTCCCTTTAGGAAAGTGTATTTAATTCTGTCTCTCTGTAGAAAACGTGATGTCTAAACAGTATTTTGTGTAACACAGTTATGGTGAGCCTAAGTGTCACACCTAACAGAGGTGCTTCATTACTATTTTTCCCAGATATAAGGCATGATATTCATTTTTAGTGCTACTTTCAGGTTTGTTTTTTTTCCCCCCTCTCCTTTTCCAATCTTTCTTGCTTAATGATTAGTTGAGAAGCAGTAAGATTGTGGTAAGCCAGGAGGACTTGTAGGGAACTGACAGCTAAGGGTGTCCATACAGACATAAAGATAGCAATACATATCCATATAGAAATCTTCAGTTATGTATAAAAATACTACTTATTGATAGTTTATATCAATGTAAAACAAGGGTGGGGGGAAGTGCCATCTTTTTCTTTTAAAGTGTCTTGAGTTAAATGCATAACTTTAGGAGGAATATGCAGTAAAGAAATGATATCTCTTTTAAAGTAGTAAAATATTCTAGATACAGCCAAAATGCTCATTAGTGTATGTCCTGGGTTGCAGTGTGTTCTATTACCATCCTCATGAGCTGTGGAAATCAGGTGGGGCAGTGTTTCCTTGCCTCCTCCCCCCAGACTATCTTGCTGTTAATGGCCCATCATTGTCCTGCTGCATGACTCAGAGATAACTCCCTCCGGACTATCTTCTGTTAACGAGCCTAATCAACACTTGGCCTCATGACTCATTACCCCATTGTGAGATGCTCCACCCAGAGGGAGGAACCAAGCATCCCATCCTGGATATAATCTGGGACTCTAAACACCAGAGACACTCTTTCCACTGGATTTCCAGAGGACAGGAGCTACACAGCCACCACTGGACCTCCTGAGAAAGAGCAGACCCTTTTTGACGGGATTACCGCTTCAGAGGACTGCAGCCAACATTCTACCAGACTGCTAAAACAGGGAGTCAGGTTGTAGCTTGATTCTGTCAGTTTGAACCAGTGTTCTCTTATTTTTTTTCTTTTCTTTAATTTCCCCATTATTCTGACTTGGTGCCTCCCACTGGTTTGTTTTCAAACTAGTACAGTGTAGTAGAACAAGCAGACAGAATTTAGTTTGCCCTAATGTATTTTACCCTTCACAAATCCCAGCTATATTAATTCAAAATAAAGACAGGTAGTGGGTCCTCAGCATATTCAGCATGAGAAAAAAACCTAACAGACAAAGAAAAAAAATGGTTTCTTGTTGCAGTCCTTCCTTCAGACTTCAGATCCAGCATGGGGTCTTGCCTAGAAGTGGTTTCCACTGCAGTACAAAGCCCAGGTCTTTAACAAGTTTCTTTCAGAAGCCAAGAGGGCTGATCATAGAATTGTTGAGGTCGGTTGGGATCTCTGGAGGTCACCTGGTCCAACCCTCCTGCTCAAGCAGGGCCACCAAGAGTTGGCTTCCCAGGACTGTTCCAGAAAGCTTTTGAATATCTCTAAGGGTTGAGACTCTACAGCCTCTCTGAACAACCTGTGCCAGTGCCTGGTCAGTGCTGTCACTGGGAACCACCGAGAAAAGCCTGGCTCTGCCACCTTTGCACTCTCCCCTTCTGGTATTACATCCATTGATAGTATCCCCCTAAACCTCCTCTCCTCTGGCTCCCAGCCTCTCCTCATATGTGAGATTGTCCAGTCTGTTCATCATCTCCATGGTCCTTTGCTGGGCTTTCTACAGTACACTTATGTCTTTCTTGTACTGGGAAGCCCAGAACTGGACTCCAATGTAGCCCACATAACTACTGGAGACAATATTACAATTGCAATAGCTAGTTTTACTTTTTTTCAGATTTGTGAGTCAGCTTCAATTGAAATACTTCTCAGGCTTTTGGCTCGGTGCAGATATTTAACAATATTTAACAAACAGGTGTCAGAATTCCATTGAAACCAATTTGGGTACATTTTTATTGCAACAATGTAATCAAAACTATGCTGCCAGTTTATGACAGCCAAATTATCTGCAGTTTGAAGAAAAGCCAGATTTCACAATATAGCTGATAAGAACAAGATCAAAGAATAATCAGCTTTTCAAGAGTCTTTTCTTCACTAGGCTGAACTATTAGGCATTCTCATATGCCTGTTCTATATGCCTCATATACAATACAACTGCTCCTCAGATAGGCTGATGCTTCTGTTGCCGTTAGCTGTGCCACACTGCTAATTGCCCACTGACTATATTTGTAATAAAACACTTTTCCTCTACCGAGCTGCAGAATTATCACTCACAAGGTAGTAAACAGAAACACTGCTCACAGTGGGAACTGAAGATATTAAAACCTTTTAATTTTTTTTTGTCCCTTGTCTCACCACGTTTAGTCCCTTTCCTGTGGATATCTTTCTCTTCTTCTCAGTTTGAATTTGGGCTGTATTTATTCCTTTCCCTTTCTAGATCATTTGACTTGATTCCCTGGTTTATTTCTAGTTCAGCCACTTTTCCAGGTATTTGTGTAGCGCTTTCATACTTATGTGCTCGGTTTTACCCACTGCTACTTTTTAGTCCATCTCTTGCCTCATTTAATTTCCTTCCATTTTGATGCTTTTCCAGTTCCAAGTTTTTCTCAGTTATTTGTATACTGATTCCAGTGCAATGCAATTAACTTCTTTTCTTGCTCAGCCTCAACTACTTGAGAGTAAACTAAAATGGGTAAGTTTTGAAATTGCAAAGGAATGCCTCATCCATTATTAATGAACTAAAATGGGAAAAGGAAATGAATACTATAGGCTGAGCTATTAGAAGGGAATAGTCCTGGTGGACTGAATGGATAGTAAAGGGAAAGAAATGCATAGACTGGGAATGGGAGATAGAATAAATTAAATTACAAAAAATGAAATAAAAGGAGCAAGTAAGAGAAGGGGAATGATTTAGGGGAACAAAGAGAAATAAGGTAGTAAGCAAAAAACTACAAGATAAAGCAGAACATGAAAAGAAAGAATAAGCTAGGCTTCATGGGAAGCACTTGAAAAGCACCAAAGAGAAATTTAACCAGATTCAGGTGAAATCAAAGTTAAAAGATAAATTAATATATGATTAAAGGGAAGATACTAACATGAGAACAATTATAGGATTAGATTCTACTTTAATGCTCAAGACAAAAGTAGACAAAAAGAAACAGAACTGATTTGTTTTTACAGCCTTGTTGATTTGAGTGCTGATACAATGCCTGGTGCTTTTTCAATTACTGTTGTGAGGTACTCAGGGGGCAGCACTCTATTGCCTGGTCATACTGGGTTCTGCAGCAGGGTCTGTCAAGTGGGCTTACTTGAATATTTGGCAAGAAGACAATCCTCATTTTCCCTACACCTTTGTTACCTCAAATGGGGATTACTGCGATGCTTTCTACATGGGGCACTCCTTCAAACCACTTACAATTTGTAGATGGAGTAGAACATTCCAGCCCACTTCTTTAGCAGCATTTCATGCAGAGAGTAGTTTGTTTTGACCTTTTAAATGACTTTTTAAGTGGTTTGGTACTCATCTAGGCAAGAAACATCCTGTCTCTTTTCATGTCTCCTGCACGGCTGAAGTCACCTGAGGTACTTCAGCTAAAAGGCTATTCATGGTAATAAATGAACAGGAGGAGGCTGATGGCAAAGTGTTGTCAGTGTGAAGTCCTTGACTTTGAACCAAGTTTAATTTTTTTTTTTTTTCTGGGATCTCTCAAAAACTAGATCTGACCATATCAAGAAATATTAAATGTCCGGGGAAATAAAGGGAGATGGGAGAGATCAGCTAGGCAGTAAGGATGAACTGTTGGGACACTGCTAGTCAGAAGGGGAAGGAAAGGGCAAAAGTACAGGCATGGAAGATGAGGGAGAATTAGCTAATACTAGAATTTGAAAGGCATGTTCAGTAATGGGTCCTGTTCCATACTGAAAATAAAAGAATACCTTGAATGCAAACTGGAGGCATAGAACCATTTTGCATCTGATGAATTTGACCTTGCCAGATTATTTTTCAATTTTGCAGCAGTTTTGTATGATGCTTTATAGGATCTGTATGTAAACTAAACCAACATTATCTTTATCCTGAAAATAATAAATATTCACCGTGTATAAATAAAAGAGTTTCATTATGTGTTGCTGCTTCTTCTAGGTTACCTTTCTAAACTTTATATTTCCTTCTCAGGGACTAGAAACCATTTCAGAAATTGATTTTAAGACAGTGGTTATTGCTCAGTTATTTATTTTTTCCAAGTGCCTGGGAGGTGGAAGGACTGACTGAAGGTTTTCATTGTTCAGTTAGACCTTTGCACATGAGAAGAGCAGGATTCTGCATGCATGATAATAACATGTCAAGCAGTGGCTGTCAGTGGAAGGAAGAAGTAAAGGCAGCCCAAGCTTAGGTGATCACCCCTATGACAGAGGAACGCACAGAGAGGGAACAGACATCTTGTTGATGTCCCTGTGGAATGAAGGCAGAGAAATGTTCTTGACAGTGGCAACCATGGGATTTCTCTCTCTGTCAGTGAGAGTAAAGCACAACTGACAGTCTCAGCCTAGAGTACAGCATCAAGAATGGAAATAGCACTGCAGAGTAAATGAGCCATGGGAAGAAGTGCAGTCCAGGGATTGAAAAGGTAATTTTTAGAATATTAATTTAAAACAAAATATTATTAGTAAGTGCCCTTAAAAAAAAAAAAAAAAAAAAAAAAAAAAGAGAAAAAAAGAAAAAAGAGAAAAAGAAAAAAGGAAAAAGAAAAAGAACAAAAGGAAAAAACCCTGCTCAAATGATATTTTTCTATATGGTAGATTAGAGGAAGAGTGCATGAGATGACACATGCCCATTTCATTTTCAAGAATTTAGAATGAAATATAAGTATTTTCAGTTTTGTTTTCATTATACAACTGTGATTATTTAAATAACTTTTTCATGTTTTGCAAACCTGCTGGAGAATTCAATGTGAAGTCCTTTATTACTTAGCTATCCATTTCTTTACAATTGCTTAGTACCAGCATCAGCTGCAACATCAATACTTCTTGGATCAAAAAATTAGTTGCTGTGACCATCATGTCACCAGCAGGGCTCAAATTATTTGCTTGTACAAATGAAACACATTTTTTTAGCCAAAGAGGGATTATGTTAAAAGACATTAGGCATTTTATATTTATTGATTAAGTATCAGAAAGTTTTCAGGTAAAGTATTAATTTGAAAATACTAACATCATAACACAAACCCACCTCCTCTACTGAGTCACAGTTTTAGGCAGAAACCGAACTGATTAAAAAAACCTTAGGAGTTCTTTGCTAGTTTGAAATATCTCTGATCCTCAAGGATGGAGAGATTCAGATGCTCATTTGGCTAAAGCAAAGTTGGTTTTTCATTCCCAGTTCATTGTCCAATACATCTCAGTTCCTTGTTTATGTATAATTTTAACAATTTTGAGAATATTGATTTATCAGAAAAGATGGAAAGAAGAGAAATGAGTTGACTTGTCCTGCAGGGACAGCACCACCATTACTTAATATTTTATTATCAGTATTACACAAAACCCTTTTTTTGCTCTTTCTGTGAAAGTGCATTCCCTAGAGAAAGGAAGTTTAAAAATATATTAATATAATGCAATGGTAAAAATTACTTTTTTAAGGAAATAATTTAAACTAAATTTTGGTCTGATTCAGGTACAATGCAAATCTCTATGTTACATCCTCTCTTCTGTTATATTTTTCTTGATAAATTTTTTCTCAATTACCTGGGTCTCTGTTTCATTCACTGTATGAATATGTGCACCTAATGACCATAAGGCCCTGTTCTACACTGTTCCATTTTTATTATCACTTCATAGCTGTTAATTCATTTTCACAACACCTCTGTGACATGAAGACAATCTGTTAGCCGTTTTTATTAGCGCAAATGCTAAAAAAATCTATAAAAATCCAGGGATTTTTAGATGCTATAATTGCTGTTACAAACAATACAAAAAACACCAGTAAGAAACTTAAGGGCAAATACAGAACAAGATGAAAAAGGTTTTAATCATTCATAACACGGAAATGTGATTTTTCCTCAGTGCTTGTATGTTTTCTGTAGGGATAGGGTGTCAGAAACAACTATATTAGAGTCATTGATGCAAGCTCCCTTGCTCCTGAAGGAAGATATATCATGAAGACTGAATGCTGAAGTCCAAGGAATATTTATTCTGTACTCAGGCTATGGAAGAGGTTCAGCTCATGTTTAGTCCACCAGGCTATAAAATTCCACTACACCTAGTTGCTGTAGGTCTATTTCTACAGCAAGCAAGTACTAGTCCAGGTGCTGAAACCATGAGCACAGGTGTTATCATGATGGAATGGTGGAAATAAGAAACTGTGTGCTTTTAACCAAGATTTTTCATCTCCTTTGTGTCCTCAGTCTCCAAAATTAGTCATTAGTTTATGCAAATAAATAAAAAACCCCATTTCTCCCCCTTAGCCTAATATTTTATAATGACTTTTAGCGCAGCAAAACCCAAAAGCTTCAAAACACTAGCGTGAAGATATGATTAGCACTTAGGAACACTAACTGTACCTGACATGCACCAATTTGAAAGAAGTTCAAGTTCAAAACACCCGTCCAGTTGGGGTCTGTTTACATCAATAGTAAAATTCCCTGGCTCATAATAAAGTCCAGTTATTACTGTTTCCAAGAAGATACCCTAAACATTTCAATATCTTGCCTATTAAAAAAAAAAAAAATAAGTCCACTAAAGCAAAGCTCTTGGTTTGTGACCATCACTTCAGTCAGGATCTGCAAATTAGTGTAGGATGCATTACTGATGAATGAGATTGCCAAAGCAAGCTGATTTTTGTTGATTTACTTCATTTGACATGGAAAACTACTGCCTACAGATGGGTCTTCCTTTCCAGTATTCTGTTCTGTCATATGAACTGAATTACTTGAACAAAGGTTAAACTCCAGCCTGAGATTTGCTGGTGTGTTGTACTAGAACCCAAGAAACCATATTATATTCAAAGGCAAAAGGCTAAAATACTTGTTATTACTGCATAGCATTAAACAGTCCACAAGGAAAGCATGAACACAAGGTGTGAGAAGCAGCAGTACAGGGGAACAAAAATCCCACTTGCAAGCATCCTCATTCATTTGATCAAGTGCACATTTATGTTCACCTTGCACGGGTGAAATACTATTTCCTTATGTGTCAGTGGTGTGGAGGGAAGTCTTTGACAGCAGAGACAAAATACCAAAGCAGTGACAAAGTGTTTCAGGCAAGCAGGAAAAACAAAACCTGTTCCAGCAAATATGTTAGCAGATCAATGCATTTCCCAACAATGCCCTGCACAGCCACCCAGCCCTAAAGTTAAAGAATGCCAATTGAAATGCTGAATAGCCTCTCTGCCTTCAAAAATTCAATGGCTGCTCAAAATCCTGAATGCTTTCTGTAAGAGTTTCATTTAGCCTTTCAGTTACAAAAGAAAAGAAGGAAAACATGGGAAATCATACTGTCTTTTATAAAAAGGTACAGAAAAATCTATCCAAAGGCCAAAGCATACAGTAAGCTGGTGTTCTGTGAAAACAGAATATTTATTTAATATTATTTATTTGCTCATTTTTTTTCAGGTGACTGTGTATTCTTTTGTTTCTGGACTACTGCAAATACAGTGAAGCTAAGGAGCCAAGGTTTCTACAGTGCTTCACTGCTCAGTGAGGTTCCCTGACTCTATGCACAGTAAAGAGTGAAGATGTGCTCCATTCTTTTCATCATTCAGTGTATAAACAAGTAAAAAGCACTGCATTTTAAATTGATTAACAGAGTTCACAAATCTGATTTTTAGAGACAAACACTTGGGAAAATTATTCCTCTACAAGAAGGCTTTTTTTTTTTTCAGAAGATTAGATTTAAATGCCCAGGGGTTAAGAACACACAGTGCTTTTGTAGTCCTTTCTAGGGCATAGTAGATGTGTTTTTCTGACTGACTCCAAATTCTGTTTAATGCATCAATTGCCCATGACTACTTATTCTGAATTCCAAGAATTTTTTCACCACAGCAGAGGAAATTATTTTCTTTATTTTTTCTTTCCTTTTTTTTTTTAGCACTACCTGTTCTGCATTAAACTATGCCAAAGGCAGTGGAAAGAAAAGGTTACTGCAGCTGCTGTGATAAAAGACAGATTTCAGTCAAAAAGAGTAAGTGGATTTAATAATTTTTAAAGTATTTGTTGAGTGCTCTTGTCTCTAGTTTATCAGGAAAGTGGACAAATCCCTAAACTCTGCACGCTGTTGCCCCACAATTAGGCACTGAAAACTCAGCTAGCATCTAAGACGAGTGGTTATCTGAACACAGCCAGCATGTGTCTATTGTGTACAGCAATACAGGTGGCTTGCAGGAATGAAAAGAGTAGAGTCAAGCAGGAAAAGATAGTTAAAAAAAAAAGGGGGAGGGCTCACATTTTCCCTTTACTGGGGAATGAAAACTCAAGGACTTTTCAACTGCAATTGAAATTCTAAGCTATTTCTATGTCTTTAATCTCAACTACTATCAAAACAAGACTTCTTTCCTTGTTAGGCCAGTAATTCCTGTGAAATCTGAAAGCTGTGAAATCTGTTAAGTATTACATCTTTCCAGCCTAGATTATCACAAGATACTTTGTAACACAGTTTTCTAAAGACTTTGAAAACACCATCACTTTTATTTTCCATTGTCTTGACTGAAAGCTCTGTTCCTCCCACTGTCTTGGCGGTAAATTTTTATGGCATCTGTCCCATCTCCTAGCTCTTTGGTTAATATGAGTCTAGTCTTTTTCTTACCTGCTAGTCTGAATTAAACACCAGATTCCAATGAAATGCTACTGAACTAATGGGGATTTGTGATCAAGACACATCAGGGGGAATATTCCATTACAGGCTGAGAGTTCTTGAAAAGAGTGTCACACCAACAACCCAGTGAGTCCAGGGAGACTTGTGAATGCTTTGCACTAGAAAAAAATTAAAATTGTTTCTCCCTGGTAATGCAGCAGCATTAAAAACCATTGGGGTTCATACAATGCACCTTTACTTATGGCCATCAACTTCATACTGCTGCCATTATCACATCAGTGTAATCTGATAATCAACCTTGACACAAAATTTTTCCTTCTCTTTTGACAGACATGGGTAAAGTCCTCTTAATTATGGTATCCAGAAGAATTTGCCCTAGTGATAGAAACTAATTTTACAAAGGTTTTGATTTCAAATATAAATTACCCATATTAAAGATGTGTTTTTCCATGTAGATAGGGTTTTATTAATGACAGTCTAAGCAGTGTTCTAACAGAAAAGTATAGGGGTGATGTATTAGGGAAAGAAACCAAAAATCTTTAAAGGTTCCTTTCACAAATTCTCATTTCTGCTGAGACATAAGAAAATACAGGTGGAGAAGCTAAAGGGAGAGTTGAAATATTTTTCCAGGGAACTTAGAGATGTACTTTGTGGAGATAGATCCTTAAATCTCACTGGGTAGCAAATATCCAAGGTGCTTCTGCAAAGTTTGAGCTTTGCTTGCAGCTCAGTTATCTGCTTAGGTGACAAATCAACAAACCTTTAAGAAAGCTCATGCCCTTCAGATAATGGTCTAGATCTGATGTTACAGTGTGAAAAGAAATCTTTGGAAATGTGGAAAGTGACATGCGGAAAGAAAACCTTTAAATTGTATAAACAGGTGGAATTTCAGTACTTGCACAAATATTCAGTAGTGTGTGATTTAGCATATATTTTCAGTCTCAATTCTGTTTCCATGAATAAGCATATAACACTTTTAAAAAATATAAACTACAGAGTGTCAGAACACTGGCTACATTTTATTCCCATCTTAGGGATGACTCTTTTTGCCAACATCTTCATACTGGATTTTCACTGTGTCTTATAAAGAAAATTGTATTCTACCCACAACACAAAAAATGACACAATGAATTCGCACAGTGCTATCTCTACAATATGGTTAGCCAGCAATCCAAATTATCTCTGAATATCTCATCCTGAAAAGGAAATTAGGGAATCCCAGAATCATATAGGTTGGAAAAGACTTTTTAGATCATTGAGGCCAACCATTAACCCCGCACTGTGAAGTCCACCATTAAACCATATCCCCAAGTGCTGCATCCACATAACTTTTAAATACCTCCAGGGATGGGGACTCCACCACCTCTCTTGGCAGCCTGTTTCAGTGCTTGACAACTCTTTCCATGAAAAAAATTTTCCTGATATACAATCTAAACCTCTCCTGGCACAACTTGAGGCCATTTATTCTTGTCCTATCACTTGTTACCTGGGAGAAGAGACAGACACACACCTGTCTATAACCCCTTTTCAGGCAGTTGTGGAGAGTTATAAGGTCCCCTGTGAGCCTCCTTTACTCCAGGCTAAACAGCTGCAGCACAACTTGTGCTCCAGACCCTTCCCCAGCTCCGTTGCCCTTGTTTGGACTCACTCCAGCACCTCAATGTCTTTCGTGTAGTGAGGGGCCCAAAACTGAACACAGGATTTGAGGTGTGGCCTCACTAGTGCCGAGTAATAATAATTACTGGATTCAGTGAGTGACTTAAGTGATGACAGTACTGCAAAAAATTCCAATATAAAGCTATAAAATAGAGTCCATAAAAGCAAAATACTTTTTTCTAATTCTCAAAGAGAAGCACTATGAAGTAACAAGGAAAAATTATCTTAACAAATAAGTCATCGGGGGATCAGATAGGACTCAAATATCAAATGAAGTTTGATGCAATTTCATTTTTCCATTTGCAGTATATTTAAACAGAGCTAAAGCAAAAATATTTATTTCCAATTGCATCAAAAATTTTTAAAACATCTGTTATATTATAGGAGCAAATTTTGAGTCTAACCTCTATGGAACAAATAGAGCTGTTGGGTTTTTTCATCAGTTCAGGGATGATAGTCTCCAAATATAGATGTGAGAATTTAGGTCTAGTTTTGTTGATTCATGGGATAAACTCCACCTGTAAAAATTGGTGAATTCCATCTTAAGGGCCTATCTTGTGGGTCTTAAAGAAGCCAATCTCCTGCTTCCCATCTCTAGAAGGAGAGGTATTACACTAAGCAGTCTGGTAATCTGCCCTCAAGAGAAAGAACAATTCTTTTTCTGGAAACAACCAGTATCATAAGATTTTATTTTCCTTCTTTCACAAAATGTAGGAGTGATTTGGGAGAAGCTAAATAAAAAACAATTTGTGGCTCTCTTTAGGTTCACAGAAGAAGTCCATCTTATCCCTCCCAACCACACATACCAGTTGGCTTCACAAATTACTGTATTTCTGTTTCATGTACTTTGTGCAGAAGAACCACACTGCATGGGAAGTGCATAACCTCCTTTTGTCTCCTCCTTTCCCACTTTCCACTGCCTGTCATTTATGACTTCAGAAAACAGGCCTGATGAAGCATTTAAATTTTTTTCCTGCTCTTAAACTGTGCGAATGAGAGGTTGTGTGTCCCAGACCGTCATTGGAAAGCAGAGGCACAGTGTTTACAGATACGGTGGTGTACTGCCTTAATTCTACCCATCAGAGTATAAGCTGAGACTAAAACAACTGGATACTAAAAAAAAAAAAAGGCCTAAACAAGATAATAAACATTCCTGTAAATAGCATGATAAACAATATAAATTCATGTTTTCTGTCAAAAATAATCCATCTCTATTGATCCTTTAACTTAATTTTCTCTAAGATTCAGTTTCCAAACCCATCAAAGCCCAACTTTCTCTGATGTTATTAGATCTTGTTCAGTCCCTCACAGACTTAAGGTGTTTTACTCCCAATATGTGCATATTTTAGCTTCCCAGACTTTTCAACATTGGCTTAAATATAGACAGCAGACTAACTGAGGTCTGTTTTGCTGGGTATTGTATGTAGATCAAACTTGGAGATGGTGGTAAAATTAAACAAAAGTTGTCCCCATTAATATAAAACCCAAAATCTTGGATACTCAGATGCTGTATCTATCAGTTTATTCCAGAGTTGGATAGCTGCTTACAAGTACAAGCTTTTATTCAGAATTTGCTTTCACTTTCTAATGCTGTGAGTAACTCACCTATTTATAATGGTAAAGGTCTTTTATGAACAAGGGCCACATTAAAGCATTGGATCCAGCAGGGGTTCATACAACCCTGAAGATAACAGGTTAGTCTGTACTAGGCCCCTGGAACTGCAGGTCATGTACCCATGCTGGGACACAGAGCATGGACTGTGATGCACTCAAGGGAGGCAGAGGAAATGGAACAGCTGCAGAGCTGCTCAGCAGCCAGTAGTGTCCATTAATCTTGCTGGAAAAAGAAAAGGAAGGAGGAAAATAACATGTATATAGACAGCTCAGAACACATCTAGGCAGAAAAATCCAAACAACAAACCAAAAATAAAGCCAACCGACAAACCAATTATTAGAATAAGACAATATTTGGGAGTTTGGAAGGGAGTTAAATGGATTCTGGAGGTAGGTTGGAGTAATATCAATGTTGATATAGCTCTGAAACTGACTTTCAGACCTCTTTATATGGGTGCTTTCATAAATGAGGTTGGCACAGAAAAATTGCTGTTGACAGACTGCTAAGAGGTAATGTCAGAACTCAGTAGACTCAGAACAAGAGACAGGAAGAGCAAGAAAACAGTGAGCACTAGAAAGATGAAAAGCAGTGTAGTTAAATAGGAAATCTATCAGTTGGAAATGATGGTGAAAGAAAATTATCTGCTAGTTATTTTTCAGAAATTCACACGCCACCAATGACACGCTGACGACAACCGACAACAGGAAACCCAGATGCTTTGGATAGAATACTGTGCAAAGTTTTGGTTATGTGTTCTTGAAAAAAACATCTTTCATCTGCAACTAGGTGCAATAAAAGAGCAAGGTGAGTGAGATAAAAAGAACTATAGTAAGGAGCCTGCAAGAGTTGCTCATTTTAGCACAGATAAATAAAAACTGACAGGATAAGGTTATTCACCTTAAAGGCAATAAAAGGTAAATACCTGAGAAAATAACTGCTAAAAAGCAATGTTAATAGGAACAAGCTGTCTATAGATATATTTAAGTTGATTCACATAAAAAGATTTCTAATCATCAGGAAGATGAAGCCCTGTAGCTATGCTTCAGGTGGCATTGGAGTGGTAGGAAATTCTTGAATGTTTTGATAAAATTATGAAGGTTGCATTTGACATTACTGGATTCAGTGACCGTGGAGATGGCTTTCTACTGTGTCATGACAGTAAATTCTGTAGGGTCATTTTAAAAGTCCAAGAATTTCTGATCTATAATACCTGTAAAAACAGAACAACCTATGTGGAGGAAGCGTGAAAATAAAAATGGCTTCTTTTTAAAGTTTTCTTTTTGTTGCAAAATATAAATTATGACATACAATATTTTTCTACTAATTCATAAATTTAAAAAATCAGAATAATTGTGCACCAACCCAAACAAGAAAAAATGAGAACAAAAATTCAGATTGAATGACATAAATGTGACAGGACTGAAGGCCCTTGAAATACAATCTGTTTTTCTCAGACCAGAGGAAGCAAAAATTATCATCAGTTTACAATCATATAAGTGTACCAACAATCACTGAGGATGATATGTTTCTAGTTATTCTCTTTATTAATAAATTTGAAAGAGAACACAAAGAACAAAAAAAAAATAACCAAGAAACATTGATCTGTGTGTTTTCTCGAGGAAAAAAAAAATAGAGTCTGTAAGTGCTGTTGACAGGGTCATGGGAAGAAGAACACCTCTTCTATTTGCTTCGCAAATTAAAGCAGAAAATCTGTATTCCAAGCACCTCAGACCAGCACTTTTATAAGTTTTCAATTCAGAAGAGCAATAGATTAAAAATAAATGGGGTGTGTGGTCAGAGAAAAAGAGTAAAAGAGTAAAAAAATTATATTTTATAAACTTTGTCAGTTAAAAAAAGGATCTTGTCCAAAATGAGCATAAACAAACTCAGTCTTGGCATAATTTCAGTAAATATAGAAAACATTCAACAACTCTAGAAGCCCAAGACCACCAATTTGTTTTTAATACAGTTTTGTTTTTCTTCCCCTGTACAAAGATTTACATATACATCCACAACAAGCCTTGAGTGAGTGGTAAAATTAAAACTGAACTGAATTTTGTGCACAGAAAAAGGCATTTGAATCACATCAAATAGCCTTAAATCTGAGTTTGCCTGAAAAATGAGTGAAAAGTGAGTGAATACAACAATTTGTCACTGCAATGAGCTTTAGACAGAATGCTTTATATATTTGACTTTTGAAATTTCACTAAACTCTGATGATGCTATTTTGTGTATCCAGACTCCAGGGTCAGGAGTGGCCATTCCGATGTAAGGTTTTTTCAGTTTTCTGAATTTCTATGATCCAAACTCTCACCAAAAAGAAAGAAGAAAATTCTAAACATATTTTTAATGCCAGCTACACAAAACCATAAAGCAGGTGATTGAAGGGCTGTTTCAACTTCCCAGTAGTGAGTAAGAGTCCTCATAGAAACAGAGCCGAGGTCTAAAGAGGTGCTAAGTGTGGTTGATTAGTGACAGCTGGCTAGGCTACTAACCTTATTTCAGTGTTAATCATGGAGTTTTGAATGCTGAAGTTCCTTCCTTATCACATAAAAGGCTACAGCACTGCTGCACTGATTATGCTACACCCCCTGGATTTTCTAAATTTACCATAGAATAAAGAAGTGCTTGGAAGTAGTGCTAAAGTGCAATTAATTGCTCTGCCAGTTATGGCCATACTCTGTAAGGTAAGAAGTAACCTACACAACTTTTATTAATTCAGCTGTTTTCATGTTTATAACTAGAGTTTAAATTATTTTCCTAGACCTATTTAAAATCATACTTGGCATTTCTATGCTCCTTTAGAGAGCAAATCTTGATAGCACAAATATCCTATGATACAACTTATGAAAGTCATCATTGTTTCAGTAAAACAATCTAATAGAAGAGTAATTGACTAAATCAAGCATCATGATAAAAACAAGAACTGAACTTTATCCAATTAGGCCTTATCACAACCTCCTCATTTTAATACCCTCTTAATTTCACCATCAAATCTTCACTTCTTGTACCTGACAGGCACACAATGAATTTTTATACTTGGATTTTTCAACCTGCCCTCTACGAAAAAATCCATGCCTTTGCTCTGCTGAGTTGCAGAACTTAAGTAGGCAAAAAAGGACATCCCACTGCCTAAGCTGTTGTCAGCTACTCTCCCCAGAGCTGAGAGCCTTACTGGCTCTCAGGCATTAAGATCCAAGAGATGGCAAGGAAAAGATCTGTCTAAGCCTAAGCTCCACAGGCTGTTAGTGTTGCCGTGATGGTTATGATCTTTGAGTGGGCATTTGATGTGTTGAGGAAGCTGAGAGAAGAGAACAAGGCAACTGTTCCAAAAGACAAGGTGAGATCCCTGATGTCTGGGGGAAATATATTTTAATTAATGCGCAGAATATGTGAAATCCTTGGTTGCCCAAACTCCACAAGCCTGAAGAGCAGTTAACTGAGACCATTGTAAGTCTGGGGAACAATAATTGCAAAAATGGTCTATTAAAAAATAACTGATGACAAAACCAATTTGAATGATGGCAAAAACTTTACTAGCTACAGACTTACTTTTGCCAAGTATAAAAGCACAGGTATGCTCTTCTTTCAAAACCACGTCTTGAAACATTCAGCTTTGAAAAGCCTGCAGAACACCTTTTATATTAAAAAACATTGTCAACAAAGCAGGTTTTGAATAAAAATATTGCAGTGAATTTCATAACGTGAAAAGAACCCCTTAACTTTTAGTTTTTGTACAAGCTATTAAGGATAAATTTTGCAATATCATCCTTGTAATGAGATTATTTCACTAGATCATCTTTGTGTAATAATGTATTCAATGTACCGCTTTGAAATATAAATCAATTATCTTCAACCTAGTACTGGCCAGAAGCTGTGCTTCTAACTAACAAATTAACTAGAGGATTCCTCTGTTACTGCTAATTAAAAAGTTCATTGCAAATGTTAAAAACTGAGAGCAGCCATGACTATGGCATTGCTACAAGGATAAGGCAACAGAATTCCATATGGCCATGATTATTCAAATTTTCATGTGTTGGAGGTTTTTATTGGCTCCAGCCCTCCTTGTCTCATAAAAGTCTATTAATATTTCAGAAGACTGATACAATGTTGCAGCTGTAATGGCATCATGGACTAATTCATTTATTCTGTTCTCACAATATTTTCTGTAACAGTATAAACAATTAGTGCAATTGGTACAATGGTGGACAGAATTATAGTCAACCAGTTACAGAAGGCATGGTAAACAAGATAAATCAATGAAACTAATTCAATTGTGACAGTGGGGAATGCATCATGAATGAAAAAGAAAGAAGTTGTGTCAGTGGGAATGATGATAATCTGTTTTCCCTCACCACAAAACTCACGTAAAAAAAGACCTCTGTTTTTCTTGTCAAAAAGAAACCAAAGAGCTGAAAAAAATAGAAGGAAAGAGAATGCAAAATAATCAGCTAGTCCAAATGTTTCAGAGGAGGCACAACCAACTGAGCAACAGAGATTCTGTAGAAGAACTACAGAGACAAAAAACTGTAACGAAGGCCTACCAAAAAACATTAGTCAGAACCTCAGTATGTGTTATCTGATTTTCATGAAATTATGATGTGGGCCACTATTAAAGGATTCAAGTAATGCAACGCCCAAGAAAGTTTTGTCTTAAAACAAAAGTCTGTATTGGCAGTGCAAAATATATTGCATACATATGCATATATACATGTATATATTACTCAACAAAGGATTGAATGAGAAGCAGTTGAACTTGCATGTACTTGTATAAATATAAGAATTCTTTCTAGCATCAGACTTTCTTTTCCTCCAAAGAGGGCTCTAAGGAGAGCTGTGATGTAATGGGACGTGGGTTTTAGACCATGCCCTGGGGGTATGGTTGCACGGAATATGGGAAAAAGCAGCACTGAAAACAGATAGCCAGGCTGTGACAGTCACACAGTCATTAATGTCAACTTTGCTAACACTGATTTTCCATGATATTGCAGAATCCAGGTCAAAAGCAGACTCCTTTCACTTCCACAAATCCCTCAGTACTCTTTTTGCCCCACATGATTCCACGCAACCAGTGTAATATTTTATATCTTCATAATCAATGTGCTCTACCTAAAAGCTGCACATAATATGGTAGTATCAATTTTATCCAATCTCTTAATGACTTGTGACATCATATTTGTGTTTGCTGAATACAATAAAGCTGGTAATCAAACCATCACAGCAGTGATAAACACCTTCAATATACACAACCATATTAAATAATAGTGCCTCTTATTTTACAGGACATATCTCCTATCACCTGTCTGTAGTCTGGAACAATTGGATTCATTAAAAAAGTCATCCTAATTGATTTTCTAACACAGTTACATATAATTTGAAATGTAATTGGTCATATGAAAGAAATCATAAAAAGAAAGTGGGAGCACACATTCAGTGAAATACAGATTAATACTCACTTTACAGTCCAGAAACTTTGAAAATACAAATAAAGCTGACTTACTTCCTTTTGAATACATCATGATTCCTTGAAGCTCTTCTGTTTTAATCAGTGCATTGTAATTATTATATGTTGCACTTGATTCCTTCTAAAGAATCTACACCCCAAAAATACTCCAAATTTCATACTTCGAACCAAAAATATCCAAGACCATGCTATTTTGTTCCCAAGTGATCATTATGTGCATTTTTTATTGCAATAATTCCAGTACTTACACAATTTTCTACTTATTCTATAACTGCAATGCATTAGCCAGTTGTAAATAAGTTTCCATTAGGTATGAAAGCATATCACATATAGAAATTTGGAGCTTGTATCTTCAGCATGGACAAAAATGTGACTGCTCCCTCCCCTGTGTCCTTGACCCAATTTTTCCTTTGTGTTCTCAGAAGGCAGCTTCTGCTTTCTTCAGTTTTTCTGTGGGAAGCATATGGATGGTATTTTTTTCCTTTTACTGTACTTAACAAAGGGTAGCTCATGGGATAGGAAGATTAATGTTAGCATGAGATGTGTACTTCTCTAAAATGGAAGTAGTTTAATTAATAAAGGTAGCTCACTTGCTTAACACTGACTAACTTTAACACCAAGGCTAAATATTTGAAAGATTTGAAAAACCCAGTTGTTTCAATGAAATTCCCCTTCCAAGTGTTAAGTTTCTGGCCAACAAATGTATGTGCTGAAAGTACCCAAATAAAATATCTACGAAATGTGGTAAACCACTGTGGTTTTCCATAAACTTCGACAGAAAATTTACAAGAGTTGGATAGAAAATACTAACCTGAGTTAATGATGAAGGCAAACATGATTATAGCCTTAGCTGCCTCCTCAGCTTATTAGAGAACACACAGAATTACTCTGTGTTGGGGGGGGAAGAAAAAATTATTTAATTCAATGAGCATATTTACTCTTTACATATACATTTAAACTTCAAAATAGTTTTGAAATTATGATTGGTGCAAGGTTCACCTGCCTTTAAATCACACAATCTACACAAAGACTATACTGTGGCTTTATGTTGTATTTGCAGGATGGCCAGGCTACAAGTATTACTATTTTCTGTGATCCAAACATACCCTAACATTCACAGCTTCCACATGGTTGCCTTGGGCTAACCTGCTCTGCTTATCATCCATTCGCTCCCTGTTGACTCAGATGTCAGGTTCAGGTTCTTTCTTGTTAAGGATGTGTTCGTGCTTTCCTGACTTACAAAAAGATCGATTCCCATCCTGACCTCAAATGATTTAGCTTGTATCCCACTCAGATCCCCTTTAACTCCCAGCCCTATTTGCAATTCCATGCATTGGCTCAGGGAGAATTTTTTTTGTTGTTGTTTTTCCTTCTTCATCCTCAAAGTTCAAGCCCCTCATTGCATCACCTTGGAGCCAGGTCTTATACCACCACAATTCAGGTACAGGCAGGGCTCGATTACTGTGAACTGGGATAGCTCTGTAACTTAGAAAGCTGGGTGATACAGGTACTCAGGGGGGAGTGTGCAGACACACCTGGATGGCTCTGCAGGGTCTCCATCTGGCACTGGGCTAGGAAAGGTACACCCAGCCAAAAGCAAGCAGGAGCCTGCCTAGGCATTTGCATGTCTTTGCTATGTTCTAGCTTCTGTGTTTTTTTTCATAGATGTAGGGCAATACCTCAGCTTTTTTTTGTGTATTTATGCCAATCCATGAGTATCTGAAAATTTCCAAAGAGTTAACACATACTGCTCTGAAATTTAGTGATGTTACTAAAAATCCTACTCTTCCTCTGGGGCACTTGTTCAAATGTTTGCATTTTAGTTTTTCTCTTGGTATAGTTCCTCTGCTAGGTTTCCACTAACAGGAATTTTGGATCTTTTGATCCAAAGAGAGTAGACGTATTACTAATACTAGATATAGATAACAAAAATTATGCTTATCTGTGTATGAAATTAAAAAAAAAAAAAAAAACAAGTTTTGTTGCACTAAAGAGTATGAAGAGTTACCAGATGTTAACTAGCATAAATGTTGTTAAAAATATGATCCATGTTGAAGACAAATTTAAAAAGCCTTATGAAAAATTATAAGCATGTAAATTCATGTAATGAGAATAAAAAGTACCTTTCCTGGGCTGATGCTAGAGCCAACAACACGAGATGAACTGTATTTGAAGTCTGACAGTAACATCACATATTAAAGGTAACCCTGCTCTTTATGACAATACTTCATACACAGGAGAACTGTGAATAGAGCTTTTTCTCACTTCTTATGTGAAGCAAAAACATTGACAGCTAAATAACAATATTTAATACATGATGACCAAGCTGCTAGAATGAAAAAGGTTATGAAAATATAAAGTACAGCTTTCTACAATAAATAAGATTATCCCAAAGCATATTTAAACATATTAATGACTGCATAAAATTCCAACCACTGCTTGTAGCATCCTTTAAACAAAATGTTATTGCATTTTAGGCCAGTGAATATCTGATAATATGGCAGGGATATTGAAGGCTTTGGGAGTCAAGAAATTAGCAGGCTTCAAGCTGTCAAGAAAGAGAAATGAAGTTACAAGATTACTTTAGTCAATAAATTGACCCACTTCTAATTTCATATTATACACAAGGCTAAATTTCAAGTTCTTGCTTCTTTCTTGTTCTAAAAATAGAATTATTTCCCCGTCCTTTCCAGCTTTGATGAAAATCACTAAGTTTCTTGTCTTACAATTGCCAGGGCAGATTGTCCACCTTTTCTGCTTTGGATAAGACTACCTTTTCCCAGTGTACAACCAGGGCAAGTAGTTTCAGGCTGAGCATCTCCCTACTTCTTCACCAGGAATCGGGGGTCACTTCTTTTTTAACAGGTGCACAATAGACAAAAAGCAAAGCTTCCTGGTTAAGTATTATGTTTTGGAAAGCCACGTAGCTGGGGAAACATCGGGCTGTGTCCAAGCTATTGTCTCCTGCCTCTCAAAACCACTCATATTCAGGTACAACCTCCTCCCAACCCTGATGTATAATAACAATAAAGGTGGGAACCTCGGAGCTGCATGCATCCAAATGCAAATAGTTAGTTATATAGGCCATCAGTCTTTTTGTATTTTTATCTCTAGCACTACTAATAAATTTCTGGATTTGAAAGCCCTTCCTAGCCTCTGGATCTGGTTAAAAACCCAGCCTATGCTACAAATTGATACGGATGACTGCTGTCCATCTATCTCTGTCTTTCTGAAGTTCCCTGGTTTCCTTTAAATAAAAATCTGGGCATACAGAAGCTCTGTAAAAAGTCCCTGTCCCATCCCTGTCCCCGTGCCTTATTTAGACTATGGAGAGAAAGTGTAATGCAGGATGCTCACAGGATTTCCCTAGAAGTTAGGCACAGACTTTTTGCTTTTTCAAAGCTAAGTTATTTTTGCAAATAAGGCTTTTGCATGCAATCAGGTTTGGTTAAAAGTAGTTTTTTCTGCTAAGATGAAGTGGAACATGGCATACAGAAATTATTCTCCTCACAAACAAATTGTGAAAGCCATCAAACAAATGTTGGAAGTGATGGAAAAAGGCTGTTTTCTGTAGAAGAACAGAAATTACCAAGTAATCTTTCACTGGCTTCTGAAAGAACCTGTTACCTCTTCACTTGTTTATCAGATGAAAAGTACTGCATTGCCTTGATTGTAACTGACCGAGCTCTTAACTCCAGGGAAGAAAAATGCCCAAGGAAAGAAAAGATATTTGCAGTCCATGTCAATACCTCTTACCAGGCAGCTCATATCACTGGCTTGTTCCTGGCTAGTGAACCTGAAGTACAGTGTACTTCACCTTAGCTTTAACATCAAAATGCTTAAATAATCTTATGAGAGAGCTGGATCATGGCTCCATTATGGTTACTTTCCAGTGTTAATGTCCCTTTAAATATCCCTTAAAATATTATAAAGCACCATAAGTGTTTTTCAGGTGGAAGAACAGCTAACATCTCCATGTGGCCAGAAGTGGGTATTTAACACATTTTTTAAGAAGTCGCTTGTGGAGACAAGATTTGTGCAGCACCTCCCTCTTGCCAGGTACAGTGAGAGGGCACTTTACACTTCTGTGGCCAAGGAGGGAAGATAATCAACATTTCTACAGCACCTTCCAGTTTTTAAGTCTTTGTGTGAAACATTTTATTTTTGCTGTCCAATAAAGACATTTTGTCCTGAGACATTAGAAAACATCTTGCAATAAGATTCATGACAGTGCTAACATAAATGCTTTTATTGGTTAAATCAATGTGGTTTTATTTCCAAAAATGAAGAAGAGTTGCCTGAGAATGTAAGCTCATTGAACATGATATGGTTAGAAATGTTAGAAGAAATTATTCTGTGAGATAATGCATGTATCTGTAAATGAAGTTTAGACAATCTAAAAAATTTGCATTACTTTCTGTCAAGGCCTTTTGAGACCACAAATTTATTATCATTTATTGAAGCTCAGCCTAGAAATCTTTTACAGGAATAATATGTTCATGCATTTCATACATGCCCAACAAATTTCACTGTAATTTACATCAAATCTTATTTTGATACTCTTGTACGGCTAATTCAGAACTTTGATTTTTAGCCAGTTTGGCCATAAAAAACCCCAGCTTAAAATCTCAGCTTAAGATAATGTTTGGGTTGATTTCTGTATACTTAATCAGTGTCCACCATCTCTGCTTCTGGTCATTATATCAAAATTCTCTACCCAGCAGTTTACATAAATGCTGTTAACTCAGGATGGTTTTTAATGTTATGCATTACATTTAGTCCCCTGCAGTTCTTTGAGAGAATTTTGGTGCAATTATGAATTTTCAAATGTTTGTACAAGCGAGACTAAATTTATAACCACAATCACCACTGCGGAACTTCCATATTATTCTAATGAAACACTATTTAAATCAAGACCATTGGAACAGTGTAAACCTGGAGGAGGGGATTCAGTCCCTTCTTCCACACATTTTATTGAGAATGGCTTTCAAAATGGCATTAGATTAAGGTCTTAGACTTTTTTTTTCTGGTGAGGAAAGGAAATCTTTGTTTTGTCCTTAGCAAACTAGAGATAAAATGCCAGTTAGGAATCATGGAAAACAAGATACCTTCAAAGCTTCAAGTGAATGTTATTTTGCCAAATATTTAGGATTTCACTGGAATGTGTCAGGTACAAGCTCGATAAACCCCAAACTGCAAAATGCTTGAACTCTAGCTATAAAATAGAGTCATAGCAAAAGCAATCACTAGAGAAAACACTGACTAGAAAGCAAAAGGAATTTTGTGAACATGGGGCAAAAAAATCTACTGGAGAGAATAAACGAATAGTTTTGAATAGTGTTTTGAAAATACAGAATCATCACAATGTAGCTGTTTCATACTCTAGTCTTCAATCTGATAAAGAACCTAGCCCAGAAACTGCATCACTATGCTTTTCATAGATCTCAGCACAGGAGATACTGTCACACAGAAGAAGAAACTAACTTTCTTCTGTCAAGTCTATGTCAAGCAAAAATCCCAAACTCAGTTCTCTGTCTTTTATATAGTCCAATACCATCCTTGTAAAAAAATTTCATAAACACACTAGAATGTGCCATTGCCTAAATTGTAGTATCTGTACTGATTTAGAATAGAAGCATACTTGGAGTCTCCCTGGAGTAATGGCAGTTTATTGCAAATATATAACCAAAAACCAGCAGAATTTACACTGCATTTAGATAGTCTTTTCTCACTCACAGATCTCTGATCTTTCCAAGGGGAACATTTTGACAATTTCACTTTGCAGATGGACTCAAGGACTGTGTGCAAGGACTACCTGAGTGGTCCACTGATGTCAAGCAAGTTGGAGGCAGCTTTACCTTTGTAACACAACTCCCTTCATTCCCATCTGGAGTTCATATTACTGAGTTCTCACAAAACAACTCCATGAATAAAGAAGTAACAGTACTCCCTTTTACACTTACACAACAAAAATTATATCTGCTATGCCTACTTTACTAATGAAAACATACTTCTTGTGGTGGGAAGTATTTGGTCTTATTTTGCAAAAATACATTCAACATTTCTAATAATATGGTTTAAATTATAGTGGCATTTTGATCCAAAGTTGAAGACCACCTATTTTTTTTTGGTGGTAATTCAGAGTTCTGAAAAATATATATATTTATCAGAATATTCAAGCAATTCCTCAAATAATTTTCAGTCTTCAATTACAAAAAGGCACTTTTACAGGCTAGAGGCAAAGATATTTACACAGTGGTTTCAATTTTACTTTGGTAGATAACACTATAACACTCTATACATCACAGAAGACATTGAGTTTCTAGCTTTCACCAAAACCTCATGAGTTTAAATCAGGATTTTGCTTCTCTACCTAGGATCTTAACCTTCCACTGTCAGCAAAGAGAATTGCTTAAAGCCAAAGACAGATAGATAAGCCTACCAGCATTAAAAAAATGCTCTTAATACATTTACAGGCTTGAAAAGACCTTGAGAATACTTGTCCTTGGCCATGGTAATTGACTATCAGAGAGGAAAATTAGTTTGCTGCTCTTCAGGGCTGATGAACTTTATGTAGTTAAATATCATTATTCATATACTAGAGTGAGTATTTACTAAGTTCTTCACAGTTATTACAAACAAAATTATATGAAATAACTCACATGAAAACACAACCCAACTTCTCTTTCCTGAAAATATACCATCTATTCCTTCAGTTTTGCCAAAGACTTTTGCCTGTTCTTAGGTTCCTCTTATTTGTAATAAGCCTGAGAACTGTGCTTTAATCCACACAAGAGAGTTCCTGTACTTATGCAAAGATTGGCCAAAACTAATTAAGAGACTATGAGGAGGAGTCCACATACTCGTACAGATCTTTTCTTGAAGTTTTGGTAGGAAAGAAAAAAAAGCACATTCAGTGTCTTCATCTTCTCAAAAAACAAAACAAAACAACAAACTTCAAATTATTATTCTATGACTATGGAGGAATCAGTATTTCTTTTCCAATGAATGACTTCACTCCTCTGTAAAGGAGCCTGGTTAAATCTTTAAAGGTACAGTAATTCAGTACAGAGCTTCAGTTCCCTTCCTCAGCACACAATATCTGAGCTTCCCATCAGAGTAGTTAAGACCCATATGTGATAGGACTTCCCTTTTACCTTTCCATTTAAGGCCCAGGCTACACAGCTGCCCACCTGCCCACAGATGACCTTTGGCTAATCTTGTGCAGGAATTTTCTACCTAACAACCTAATCCTATGCAAGTTACTGCTCTGTCAAAGCCACAAAAGCAAATGTGCTCCTGCAGCTCAGAGTTGCCATTCATAGTCCAGCATCTTTATTTTGATCACAGATGAAGTTTGACTTGAGCCAGTAAGTCCACCATGGTTCAGTGACTGCATTTCACAGCTCTTGTTCAACTTCTGCCATGTCTGCCACAGCAGCAACAGAGAACACTGGAGAATTGGGGTGGCATTAATGTCAAGTGAAAATGTCTGTATGCTTCAAAACGTAGATATCTTATGGACTGGCTGACTAAAAAATTTTGTCTGAGCATAAGATCAAGCCTTTGTGTTGACAAAAGAAATGAAGAAAACATGCAAAATAACTCTTAGAGAATGGATGCCTACAGAATATAATAACATTTGTCAACTTTAACTTATTGGTACTTGATGAGACAGATAAGCAGTAAATGTAACAGCTGATGAATTCATACCACTTTAATAGAGATGAAAATAATCAGAATATTAAACACAGAACAGGAAAAAAGTGTATCCCAGATCCTGTGGAAAAACAATTTCAATCAATTGTAAGTGTACTATCCTTCTAAAAAACCCCATGCCTACATGATTTTCTACAGTCAGATATGCCAAATTTGAACATGTGTTAGGTCATCCTCATGGTGATTTGAGACACTTTCAGACTGTAATGCATATTAAAGAATGGAAAAAATTTCTAGGGTATTTTAGTTTGGTACACAAGTACACCATACCTAATTATTAGTTCAACACACTGTGCCTTGCATAAAGCCAAGTGATCTTATACAAGCCATCTGAGATTTGCACAATGGAATAAATTGTTTTACACCTGCAGTTTGTCTGTGCTTTTGCTCCTTCTATTAAATCTGCTAATGCTAGTAATAGCTAAAACTAATGGTCATAAAATACCATGAAAAAAATGCCCAGAAGAACACAGAGCACTAAGTCCATGTTACTAACAGCTGGGTACAATGTACCACTGTTTTAGATGTTCACTAAAAAAGGTCAACAGAGTTGTCATTGGGTAAGTTCATCTGTTGAAAAAAGTGAAACATCAGGACAAATTTTTAAATCCATTGGAGCAGAAGACACAAATCAAGGACCCACAAATTGAGAAAGACATGGACTGAAAATTCATGGGCTTCTAAAAATTAAGTGCAAAATATATCCAACAAAATCTAGCTTCAGAAAAAACTCATTTAGTCTTCAAGCAAGCAGAAATTTAATGCAACATTAAAACTAGATTGAAGAAGCTAGAGGAGTTACCAGACACTGCAAATGTTTTGCTTAATCAGTAGGTTCTTTTTTTTCTTTTCTTTCTCATCACATCAATAAAGATTCCTAGGATGAAGTTTGCTAAGCTTAAGCAAGGATGAAAAAAACAATGGATCATTATCAAGGATAGCAGTAATATTCATAGTACAGACCATAGCAATAATCAAGTTCTTAAAATTAATGATAATAATATACATACTGCCAAAATAATAAAAATGCATCAAGGGTCTCAGATGAACATAAGTGACAGAGCTCTTCGATGAATCTGGTTTTATGTTCTATACAATGGTTTTGCTTCTGCTGGGAGCATCTCATTTATTTCTGCTTCATAGATGAGAAAAACTGCCAAATATTTAGGAGAATAAAATTGCTAAGTATAGTAATGTTTCAATGTATAACTAAACTAGAGTATCAATATCATGGCATCCAAGTAGCATAACAACTATATGCCAAATAGCAGCTTAATCTGAAACTAAAAGATGTCGCAATTTTTGTTCTTCACCTAAAAATATTCTCCTAGCTTGCTTTCAGGCTAACACTTTAGTGTAAAAAGTTATGTGTTTTATAATCTTGGCCATGTAAGAGAGGCAAAAAAAAAAAAAAAAAAAGTGTCAAAAGGTAGCCCTGATATGAGCTCTGTGATTATTGCTTACAAGGCAAAAGACTTCAAATAACATGTTGGAAAAAAAGGCCCAAGGGAAAAAATGGGATGGTGATTTAAAAGCAACTACAAATCAGCAGTGTGATGCTTCCCTCATGAGTTCACAGAGATGGATATGGTCTCAGTTTTTTTTCATTGGTAGCTACTGTTGTATTTGAAGATACTGTTAAGTGGGAAATGACAAATTAGGGAACTTTTGCACTTTGATAGAGGGAGTGGTGTAGGTCTGTAATAAGTGAACAAGTGAACAGCCACTCTGACTCTTGTTTGCCTGAAGTCTGTGAAAGCAGCTTCTGGAGGAGAAAGGGCATCCCAGCATCCATATCATATAATCTATTTGTCACAACTTCACTGCTAACACTCTGTGACTAGTTTTGCAAGTTCTGACAGACATAGATTAGAAGTAGCAAAAATGGTGACAACAAAGAGACAAGTCTGCTCCTGTCCACCTCCTAAACCCTAGTGGGCTTCTAACATCTGCAGAGCCCTTCTAAGGCCACAGGTTGTTCAGCCAGAACCCCAATCTTGTTCACTGCCAACTGTATCAAGTTGCATGTCAATTATATACAGACAGGTTATCTACACCCTGCTGAGTGTGTGTACAGCACCTGTAGACACATCCCAACCTCAAGACTTCTGCTGCTACTGTGCTTTAACAACACAGTTCACACTTTGGGCTTTTTTTGTGTGTGTGTACGTGTGTGTGTGTGTGGAGAGGAGGCAGGGGAGAAGGGGGATAAGGAGGGAACATGTAGGTACTTAAATGAAATACTAGCAAAGATAAAATATTACCAAGTCTAAAATAGTGTGATTTAGAAATATTTCTTCTATGAAAGAGTAATTAGGCATTACTAGTAAATTAAAAAGGAATGATAATGATACATAGCAGCAGAGGATCTGGTAACTCCTTCACTAGGCATTGAGAGTAGCATGCTAATGAGCCATGTCTCATGGTATAAGCATGCTGAGTCTGATTGATCACATGCATGATCATCTTGCAGAGATAGTTTATCACTGCTGCATCACTAAGTTCCCTCATAGAACAGCAAAGACTAGAACAAAGACTTGGGGAAAAAAAAGAATCTATTCTATTTATGCAACTGGTAAATACACCAATGCCTGACTTGAAAGAGTTGGGATTAATGGGTGAACTAGAAAGAACACTTTGTATTCCCTTGAGCAGGCTGAAGTTAATAACTGTGTGAGCCATTGTTTCACATTTAAGAACATTTTCCAACCTATGTGTTTTGCAGTGCTGCACAGCACCAGTGACTGACAGAATGGCAGTGATAGAACCAAAGCAATGTGGATGGAAATGCTTCAGAAGAATAGAGAATTTGGAAAAATCTCCTGGTAACCCAGAAACCTTGTCAGAGCACAAGCTCAAAGAAAGTGAATTAGAGGCAGATACTGTTCCTTTCCTCCAGTCCTGAGAACCCAAAAGTATTCATGAGGTCTTCCCTGTTGCCTCTATGTGATTTTCCCTTTTGCTTCCACTGCCCCCCACATCCGCTGTGTGCTGATTTCCCCACACAAGTCAGTTTTCAAAAAGTGCATGGCCTTTCACAAGAGTTTTGAAGACAGGTGTGCTCACTGGCAATGCAGATTTTCATGCATCCTGAACATAATTGAGACCTGACTTCATTTCTTTACAACAAACCTCAGTTTCTGCACAGACTCCCCAAAACAAAAAGCTTACTTGTGTAATGCAGCTTTGTGCTGAGTGTCGCTCTTCTTTGGGCAGTTACTGATGATAAGCAAAACTCATATTTTTGATAAACAATAACTGCATCTGCAAGAAGCATTGTGCAGGCACTTGCTCTGCTTTTACTTGGAAAGCTACATCTGTGTGCTGGATGTTCAGCATGATCAACTTGTCTTAGCCTGATGATAAACTTCAAGATTAACAGAAGGAAGTCTATCCAAACATGAAATAAAATTGATACACCAATAACATTTACCCCAAATTCCACAAATTTTATAAGACTTAGGATGAATTTGTGCCAGAGCATATTTTGATTTTCATCTAAAATGATACTTAATATATTTGGAAATTTTAGCTATTGATTTATGCAAAGAATGTTTATATGCTAATGTCTTAATTAGTATTTTAACTGGAAATAAAAAAACTTGCAATTAACTTGCAATAAAAGAACGATTATGTAATTATGTACTAGTCAGCAGGTAGATTTATATATGCAAATAGCAACTAGAATAATCTGGATTTGAAAACACATAAAAGGGCACAAGTTGCTCATTCATGAGTCAGGCTGTGCCCATTTTGTTTTATGCTCTGGTTGAAAGGAAAAGCCTTTCCATATGATCTGTCGCCACCTGTATCTACGCTAGGATAACTTGCTTGTGGGTATTCTCAAACATTTTAGAACCCAAGCTGCTGGAGGATGGACCTGGAAGAGCTTTATTATGGATTTGTTGCTTACAGTGTTCAGTGTAAACAAGGCTAATCAGGTTTAACAAAAGAGAGACTGAAATATATATTAATTGAAAAACAGACTTACCTTAACAGGACAACATTACTAACAGAGAAAAAAAATTACCACTACAAAAAAATAACAGAATCCAGGACTAATAATAATGATAATAATGATACTCATGAGTTGCTCCAGTGCTTTGCTCTTTTGAAGTTGGGTAATTTCCCTAATTAAAATCCAATTAAAATAGAAGAAGAGCAGCAGCACTCCCTTCTTCTGTCCTGCTAGCATCCTTTCCAATTAAATATGGCCAAGACTGATGTGGCTTAGGTGAAGTTTGTACCTCTCTGTATTTTTTAAGCATGTGCAAGCAAACTACCAGATTGGGCCCTTCTCAGGGGACCTAACTGGAGGAACATCCAGCTCGGGGGTGGTAAGTAGCAAAAGACGGGAAGCCAGATGATCTGCCTTTTAAAGACAGCAGATGGGCTTTTGCAAAAGCACAGCTTTATGTAGTCAGAGACAATTTTTGGTAAGAGCTTAGTCACCAAACAGGTTAGGCAATGATGTGGAGTTTTTCTCTCGGGCTTTAAAAGTCTCAAATTGAATGTATGTAAGCATTAGAAGTTACATGACTGAGTTAGCTTTTAAAAAAGTAAATAGTTTCTATTCTGTTAAGGAAAAAAATACTTTTTGATAACAGGACATGCTTTTGGAGTTCTTTTCCCACTTCAAGGGTTATCTATGAAGCTCGTGGGATAGACAGTACTTTCCTATGATTTTTAAACATTTCTCACTTACAGAGTTAGGTAACTTAAAGAGTTTGAAAGTGCCTGAATTCTGTGTGATTACAGGTTTGACTAAATAGAGATCACCAGCACCTTTGAACTACCAGGAGCTGTCTCCCTCAGGATGCTTGAAGTGTAACATAAGACAGAGCATCAGCCGCAAGAAGAAACCGAAGCAGGGTACCTCTTCTTCTGTTCAAAGTAATCATTCCACTTCTCTTTCCTTTATCAGTAATTCTTTCTGTCAGCATGAATGAATGCACTCAGGCATGGGAGAAATATGTTTTCATTGCATTCATTATGAATATACAAGATTCTGGCACGGTATGACTTTTGAGAGACATGAAATAAATACAAATGAAGATGACTCCTTAAGCTGAAAAGACATTTGCAGACACTGAATCCTAGTCACTTTTTGCATTGAAATTTTTAGTCCATGACTAAAGATCTAAAAGCCTTCTGGGCATAGGAAAGATTGGAAGGTCTATATAATAAAATTCAAATTTTACCTAGCATAAACACAGCCTAATTTTCCAGGGGTCTCTGCATATGTCCAGAAAAGAGGTCCAGTTGCCTCTTCCACTTTCTGCTGCTCTTGCAGCATTGACATGAACTAAAACGTAAAACTGGGCAAAGAGGTTTAGTCTCAACTCCTACAGCACAAATTCCTTGTAGCAACCCAAGTAATATACATAATAAGCTAAAAGAAGGCTGTGACACATGCAATTACAGCAGATGAGACCAGGGACTTCAGCAGAGGATCAGAGTGCCCCAGGGTATTGAGTACAAAGAAGTCTGTCTATTAAACGGTTCATGCTTTGCTATGAAAAAGTGTAATTGTCCAGACATTTTAATTTGGCTGTGCTATACTAAAACCTTGATTTTCTTTGGAGAGGCATGTGATTTTCTTTCAGGCAGTAAGTGCTGAGATTTTGTGCTGGAGAAATGTTATGGAATATATTTTGTGGGTGAGGAAGGGGGGAGCAGCTCTTTTTCTGTTTGCACATATTTCTGTCATCATTTAATTATTTTCTTGGAAATCGATAACTCATAACTGACAGCAGCAGGAAGGTAGCTGTTTGCTGCTTTTTTTTCCCCTCTTTATCCATCCTGTAGAGTTGCTGAATATTTGCTTGTCAACATTGGTGGTGAAATGCATTGTTCACAAACAAAGGAGAAAGAAAAATATACCTTAAAGCAAGAACCAGAACAAGAAAACAAAACAAAACAAAAAAGTTGCCTCAGCATGGTGTTTCCCAGTGCAGTCAAACTCACAGTCTCAGTACACATTACATGGAATTTCACTAGGTAAAAATTCTGCAGTCACTTCTCTATGGGTTTATAAGATAATTGTGTTTACTGTAGCAAAAAAATAAATGGAGGAAAGAGATAAATTTAACATAAGGAAAATGTGCCTAGGAAAGATTGTAACATAATCCATTCCTCAGAGGAATTGGAGAAATCCTATTTGTTACAGAAGTCTAAAACTGAAGTAGATGAACACGAGAAGAACCTTCAGGCCAAAGGCTCTACCCAATCATATCTTTCAGTATTTCCAGGACTGGACAGAAAGAAACAGAACCTGAGGTGTACTTGAGGAGTATGCAGAAAAGCAAACTGATGACTTTTACTTCCAACACATGGTCAGAGGCTAATTCACGGCTCACACCCTGGATATACATGTTTTAACAGTCCAGTATTTGACTATCCCACTGATTTAATAGACTTCTTAAAATATATTGTCTGCATGTAAGTTCTATGTGACTTTGGGGCTTATATTATCATCTTTACAGGTGATCCTAAAAAGAGATTAGAATAGCATAAGAACTATACCCTGAAGAATTTTAGGACCGTCTGTTTCAAACCCAGAAGACTGGAGGTACCAGACTTGAGCAAATACACCAAACATTTCCATAATACCTGGGTCACTTCAGTTCAGAGAAAAATATAAATGGCTTGAAATTTTCCTGCAATGCTTATCCCATACCATAATGTTATTTACATGACAACGTATCATGGTTTTACCCCAGCCAGCAGCCAAGCCCCACACAGGTGCTCACTTACTGCCCCACCAGTGGGACTGGGGAGAAAATGGGAAGGGTAAAACGTGGAGAACTCGTGGCTTGGGATGAAAGCATTTTAACAGGGATAGCAAAAGCTGCACACACAAGCAAAACATGACAAGGAATGAATTCACTGCTTTTCATGGGCAGGCAGGTGTTCAGCCATCTCCAGGAGAGCAAGGTCCCATCACACAGTGGTGCAGTGACTTGGGAAGACAAACATCATCACTCCAAATGTCCCCTCCATTCCTACTTCTTCCCCCTATTTTATACACTGAGCACGATGTCATGATCATATAGCCCTGTACTAGCCACTGTGAAGAAAATTAACACTATCTCAGATAACAATGGTCACTTTTCCACTAGATCAGGAGAACTATGGATAAATTAAATTTTAATTTAATATGTCATGAATTTGAAATTATTTCTATTATTAAAAATATATGCAACTTCTGTCTAGCATTTGCCTGTTAGTCTAAGTGGAATCTAGAAGCTGTATGTGTTCCCTCAAGCTTGTGTGAACTTGAAGTTGTCTGAAGCAAATCTGAGTAGTAAAAAAACATTGAAGCATCTGTTCTCCCTATTAGAAGGCTGGAATTTCAGGGGATATGAAAAGATCACAGATCTTCTCTGTCATTCTGAAAAGGAAAAAAAAAAAAAAAAAGCAGTGAATGGCCCCAAAATGTGCAGAACTGTTACTTGGAAACAGAAAAATGTACTAGGCAGGTCAAAACACAAGGGACATTTTTAGACTAACTGCTTTGAAGAATTGCAGTAAGTGGGAGAGAGGTGGCAAACACTGGGAGATAATGTGTAATTCTTTGAGTAATACCTGTAAGTGGTGAGTCCAATTCAGAGTAGGAAAACAGCTAGGGGGCTAAAGCTGGTGGGGGTTTGGGAGGTATTTTATTCAGAGTGTTTTCCAGCTCTTGTGTGCTGGCTGAGCAGCAGAGAACACCTGGAAGGGATTTCAGCACTTCTGTTCTTATGTTTTCGATTTAAACTTGCCATTTGCTGAACATTTGTTACACTAGTCTACAGCAAATAGGTGTTTCAAATAGATTTACTTATTTAATTATTTGTTTTGCTGTTTATCCCTGTACTTTGATGATAGTCACCCTCGTTTGCCCCCTGACATGATCAAATGATTTAAAGTATCTCAGAATCTGCAGTGTTTTACAAGTGCACAGCAGTCTTAGATCACTTTTGCTCAGCAGAAGTGTCTCTTTTCCATCCTACTGAGTTTAATTAATACAGAATGAAAAAGCTTTCAACTGAACAGCAATCTAAGAAGCTAAAGGATTAATAGAAAAGTCCTTTAGAAACAGATAAAAAAATTGAAGGATTTATGAAAGTCGATTGTATGCTGCAAGGGCACAACTACACATTACAGTAATACATATTTAGCTTTCCCTAAAGAAAGAGAAGGTTTAGCAAAGAGCCCATATGAAGCCATTCTTGTATTTGCTGATTACATATCTGTAAAAAACTACAGCAATATTAGCTGTGTGAAAGCATTCAATAGTGGCCTTTTATTCTCAATGGGCTGGAAGTGGACCTGTTATTTTCTTTCTTTCATGCTCTGTATTTTTATGAAATCTTTCAAGCTGTTTTCTCAGTGCAATAGCCTCTAAACTGTGTCTTCATATGGTCTGAACTCTAACACTGTTTTCACATAAAAGGCTTTAGGCACAGTTACATTTAAATCCCATTGCTCAAGAGTCACACAAGAGGGTACAACATGGATAAACTTGAAATGTATATTTCCCCAGCTGGGAATCTGAACTGTGTCATACATAGGAATGTACCAAACCATGAAAAACTGAACAGAAGATTATCACAGAGAAGTTCTCTTGTTTAGTGAGCTGAAACAAGTTTACCACAAGTCTCCTGTCCCGAGTAATCAATAAAAAAGTAAATAACTACAGAAAGTAAAAATGTAGCCATCTCTAGACTGATTTTTCAGAATGGTTAAATATGGAAATGGCATTTTTCTGTAAAATAAAGGGGCAATATCAGACCTAACATTAGGAAAAATATTCACTATTGTTGCCAAAATTGCTTTAAGTTTTAAGCTTTTAAAAAGTAAAGAAACCCATATGAACCAAGCTTCAGGGAATTAAAACAACAAATATGTATTAAGGCATATATGTTGGAATCCTATCAGGTCAAATGTTATTATTGATGTTAATTGTTATTATTGCTATTGCAGCAATTCCTGAGAAACCTGTCAAAAGTGAGGTGACACTGTGTCAGACATTGCTCAAATGTATAGAATGACACGTCCTTGCCCTGAGACCTTTCACAATCTAATTTAAATCAAGACCCAACAAATGGATGCAATCACTGAAGAAAGATGAAGTAAGTGGCAATAGGAATGCTACCAAACAGCCATCACACAATATTTGGATTAGCTTTTTTCCTGTAGGCAAGGTTACATTTTTGTAGGACATTAATTTATTTGGTTGTACGATGATATTCAATTATGTGTGACTTGCCTGTGCTGACTATAGCATGCATTTCCTTTGTGCTATCTTCTGGTTTTATTTTACCTGTGATGACCTTTGAGAAGCTGCCACCCTGCAATAAAAAGAGGTGTAACTGATTTCATAAATCTAAGATACTTTTAGGGAAGAAAAGGGTTTACTGAGGAAAATTGGAGTTTTGTTTTACTTCACAGCAGAGATTCAAAAGAAATAATAAGATTGGAGAAGGAAGAAAGAAGGAAGTCTGAATGGAAATGTGTGTGTGTACATATGGGAAAGAAAGCAAAAATATTTAAAAGAATGGCCATATAATAAGGGACACTGTTTCCAGGACACTGTTTTTGTCAGAAAAACTGAGGAACATGTTCTTGATGTCAAAACAAAAAGGTTGCAGTCTGAAAAGCAGACAACTCATCAGCAAAGGAACCAGCACCCTGGCTCTAGCAGGGTGGCAGCAAGGCTGCAGTGCACCATGTACACTGCTCCTTCCCGTGTGCCCGCCAAGAGAAGGAGACAGGAGACGTGTTCCACACATCTGCCAAAACAGGAGGAACAGGCAGTGGACAGTGATGTGCCTTAAGGTTTGTGGTGGCTGAAATAAGCCCGATCTGAAGCGGAGATCTACCCCAAAACTGCTGATGGCTCCTGAAGGAGAAGAAAGGTCTGTCATTGTCAGTCAAGAGGAGCTCTGGAGATACAGAGGACTTAACAGCTGGTACTCATCTTCTGTATTGTGTGCAAGTGACCTTGGTCAGGCCATGTGGACACGCAGAGGCTGCTTCCCACCAGTATGTGAGCAAGAGAGTGTGAAAACATAAAACTGACTTGCTTTAAAGCCTCAAAAATAAACGTATTTTTCCAATCCATAAGATCTTGCACTGAGCTTTATTATGCTAATACCAGTGCAAAGCAGATGTCAATACAGTAACTAAAATCAAGATACTTGATATGTGCTCTGGCAGCTGAAAATTGTATAAGAATAGAAACATATTTTATAGTAGACCTCCAAGAAAAGGCTGTTTAACAAATGGGTTTCAAAGGGAACCTCCTCTAGCAAAGACAGCACATGAAATTTTAATATCAAACTTTCCAGACCTTTAAACTGCCCTTGGTACTACTGAACAAATCTATTGCATTATTTCCAGTAATTTGTTATGGGAAAACATACTTTTATATCTACTGAGAATTGCACATGCTTATGAAATTGTATAGCATATGGACTGTGACAAAGGGTTTGTTTAAAAGAGGTTGAAAAGTATAATATAATGTTAGGTGATCTCTAAAGGGAAAAAATAATACAAAACAGTCGGCTACTGCTAATGCTGTTGGATGTATTAAACCTGCAGAACTGCTGCACTTTCCCTTGAGCTTGCAGACTTGTAGTCCAGTGCATGAGCTATTTCTATACCTCATAAGATGCCACTGCATTTGTATTAGCTTTACACTGTCCCAGGGTTGAGGGCTGTCAGACTTGCTCACTCTGAGTTTGTACAGACTGGTCTGGAGCTTTCTTTTAGCTTTTCTGTCTGTAAATGCAGGTTGTTTTTTTTTTTTCTCTAAAGACCAGGTGGTTATGCCTAATTCGATTTACCTTTGCTTATCTTCATAAAGTATACATTTTCTCTGTAGAATTTAGTAACAAGAAGTTATTCTACACATGATGAAATAGTTATGTTCCTATCTTAGCGATGAGGGGATTTGGCTTTGTGCAGAGTGACACAGGCCTGGTGTTACAGTAGAGACCTTGAAAATGGGGACACAAGGTGCAATGTAGAAGAGAAGAGACATGAGGTGATAAGACAAAGGACAGGAGATGACAGTGAAAGCCCAGGGCTGTAAGCTACTCATCTCTACTACAGAAATGCAAATCTTAGAGCAGAAAATGGGACAGGTAATCAGAGGTACAAATTTAAACCCTACTGTCATTCCAACAATTTCCCCTATGTAATAAAGGTATTTATTGTATTTTCTTTCCCTGTAATATATTAATAATACTAGTAATACTAACAGTAATAATGATAATAATAGTTATAACTAATTTTCATGCCAGTGGTAAGATTTTAATTACAATATCAATAACTTCTTAGCTTTGTATGAATTTACTTTAAGCCAATGAAAAGACTTTCTGAATCAAAATATCTTCAGGAAAAGATCAAGTTTGTTCTGCATTTGTTCCCATTCAATGCAGCCCATGGACTTACATCAATGAAAGCACCATCCCCCTAGAACCTAGGACATAAAAAAATGTTCAATCTATAGCTCCCACTTCCTTGTAAATTAAATTTATAAATTTAAGTCCATTCTGGATTGTAGAATTTAATTTCTTGGCTATCAACATACAAAACCCTAAAGATACTGGCCAAGGTTAAGTCCAAAATAATTCCTTTAAGCTATCTCCTTCATTGGAACAACACTAGATTTGGATTGACACAACAAAGATCAGAGTTTGTCTCAATAAGTTATCATTTCCTGTTGAATAATGATCTAAGTGACAGTGAAAGGGCAAAGGGGCCAGGTTACATAGAATATATTTCAGAATATTGTTGGTATGGATTAGCAAGGATGGGACTGTACAGCACAGAACTGTCTGCCACTTCTCAGCTGGCATCCTGGAAATACGGGAACTGAAAGAGCATGTCTTAAATTAAATCCTGTTCAAGTTCTATTAATTCTCCTGTTCAATGCTGAAATAAATACTTTAATCTAGCTCAACTGTATGTCTAGATTTTGCCAGCCTATACAGCTTTGGAACAGCAAGAAGGTTTCTAAAAAACATAAGGGTCTACATTTTCTTTCATTAAAAAGAATATCTTTCAAAGTATGTACATTGGCACATCTTGAGTCTCCAGCCACAAAAGGTTAAATGTAGCCAAAAAGAAAAGATTTATTTTAATTGAAATAAAACATGGGTTTATAAAAGTTAACTGTTGTCTATTTAAGTGACATCCAACATGGCATTAGAAATGGCAGCTTTATTCCAGTCTATCTACTGGCAGTGCCAGCTTCTGATAGTAAGAACTGTGTCTATCTCCAATCACCCAACACACAGCCAAAGTGTCTAGTCTGGTCTCTGAACAACAGCTTTTGCTGCAGAATGATAGAATGGTTTTGGCTCTCTTTTTTTTCTTTTTTTTTTTTTTTTTTTTTTTTTTTTAATGAGTGCTAAGTAAGAAGAACAATAGACAAGGGTAATTAAGTTGTATTTTGTGCAAAATATTAATCGATATTCCTCCGAGGAGGTACACCAGGAGGCTTCAGGAGCTGTCTTTTACACTTCACTGAGAGGACTTTCTTCTTGTTTTGATTTGGTTTTGGGTTGTTTCTTTCCATCCTAATGGATTTTGATGAAGTAGCAATTACAGACAACCTCCAGACCTCCAGAGGCTTTGACAATAAACCCATATCTTTAATGATTTCTGCAAGTGACACATCCTGCCTATGATCCTTCATAGACTTAAGGTTTGTGTTTTGGATTATTTTGTCAAAAAGAAGTTTATTTATTTAACATGTTTAAATGGTTACTCTCAGTGGTGTCTTATCTCAATGAGGTAGCTGTTAGCAGTCACATAGGTTCCACCTCTACCTCTAACAAATCATATGTCAGACATATTTGCCTATGTTAGTACAAATTATTTAAATATTTAAAGCAATCTTTTCACCCAATGTAATTTTCTATGATGTTTCTCAACTATAAATTAACTCCTTTCACACCTGTGCCTGTCACCAAGTTGCTTGAAAACCTACCTTGAAGCCCTTTTCTTAGATCTGATATTTCTTAATGAAACCTTATATTTATCAAGCTTTTATTCAAGTCTAATATATTAACACGAAACACATCAAAAAAGTTGTCAAAAATGCCAGCTGCACTATATGAACATGCTAGGGAATTTGGTAAGAATTTATTAGGCATGAATGAGTAATAAGGAGACTCAATTTCATCCCTTCTTATTCACACTGGGAAATTAATTCCAGAAATAAGAAAAAAGGTAAATGAGGGGATTTAAATAGGTCCCTTAAATCAAAACCAACAACAACAGCAACAAAGAAAATAAGTAAAATATAAAATATTTTATATAATTCATGATGCAGAATGTTAAATTTTTATAAATAACTCAGATATCCTAGTTTCATTGCTAATTTTGCACCATCACATAATGACATGCACTGAAGAAAAAAACACAGTGTAAAACAAAACTTTAAGAGCACCATGCTGCGTTTTCAGTCTGAGAAACCTTCAATGAAATGTTTTAACTACAGAAGGGCTGTCTCTGAGTGTTACTCTTTTTTTCCAGCTACACACAGAATGTTTCATTCCAGACATCTGAAAAGAATTCTAGCAGAAACAAATCTATAACATATTTTCCATTCCTACTTTCAAAGGCTTTTCATCTGTCTACCAAGCCCCCTAATCTTCCCACACCTGGAAATGAAAATACTTCAACATATTCTCAAGCCTATAAACAACTCTTTCAGATGGTATATCCTTTTAAAAAACTTCTGTGCTAAGTAATGAAATGTGAAGACAAGAGAGTGAACTGAAAAGAAAAAAAAAAAAATTAACTGGAAACCAGATAATGTTGCAGATTCATATGAACTAAAGTTATCCTCCTTAGGAAGTTACAACAGGAGGTACTTGGAATTAAACTCTTCTCTGAAGACTTCCACAATAAAATATATTTCACAAGGTGGAGTCCACATACAGCTTGTGTGGTCCCAGACACACAGCCCAGAGCACTGACAGTCTGATGGCTTCCTCCCAGCTCACAGCAGCACTCATCTCTGCACACTGCTTACCACCGCGCCCTGGAGGGGGAGAACCTGTGACCCTTCTTGTGGATATCTGCAGTGAAGGCAAGGGTAACATGGTTTACTGGGGCCAGATGCTTTCTTGAGAGAATGAGAAGTGGCAAGTTTGAATGGGTCAATGAAGCTCAGAGCCCCTGTGAGGACTCCAAAACATCATCTCTCAGCCAGCTGGTAAGTGACAATTTCATTGAAAATTTTTAGGGAGCCCAGACTTTGTTTTTTCTCTCCTTCTATAGCTGCTGTAAGATTCCTGGAGAGAACTGGAAGAGAAAGGGAAGATTCAGAAACAGAGACTGGGATTTCAGTCCATCAGGGTAAGAGGACTGCATCTGGACTGCATAGAGGCAAGAGGAAGCAGGCTACATGTCATTAAAAAGCAGGAACAAGGGGTCTGCAGGTCCTCCAGTTTTACTTCTTGTGAAATTAGTGTTGATACATTTGGTCACAGAAAACTAGGTGAATGAAACCCCTTACCTGTACTGAAGCCCTAACTTGAACTGCGAGCCAGCTGTTCAGTGCACTGCCCACAGCTACATTTAGTCCAGGGCTTTGTTGTACCACGTCTTCCTGAGCCAATTAGACTTGACATTTTGCATGCTCCCTAATTAAAATGCAAATGAAGGGATGAATTATGTACAAAAACAGATTATGCAGGTTAATTAAGAGGAAAATATACCTAGACCCCAAGTTCACTTTTAAGTGGATTTTAAACATAACCTGCTGACACAGCTGAATGCAGAGTCAGGACACAATATGGTGCTTCAGTGGAAAGGCGCTTTGTCTGTAACAAATGTTGTGGGGTCCCCAGAGGATTGCTTCTATAATTGTTCCTCTGCATTTGAGATAAATTAGTGAAGATGTATGTTTTATTCCTGCCTTTAAAATTATACCTCATTCTTCTAACACACATTTCTCAGACTGGCTATCTAAAAATTTGTCCAGCCATAAAACATTTATAGTAATTGCACTTCATGTACCATCAGTGTATCCATCCCATCTGCAGTGTTCAAAGCTAGCAATCACAGCTGAGTTAGTGGACGCTTGAGAGACTGGCCTGTTCCTCTGAGCACTTTCCTGGTCTCTTCTACAACAGAAAATGATAAAAAAATCAGCCAAAAAGAAAGCAGGTACAATAGAATGACCTTGCATGTACTTCAACAGCGGTGGGAAAGGAAGAGATCACGTGAAAGCATTTGTGTTCAAAACTTGGAGAGGAGTCAGACAAAACCAAAATGAATGTGTAATAGAGCATTGTCTGCCCTTTTCCAAGGCAGAATTTTCCTGTCTTCAAAGCAATCCATTTATAAGCACTGTGCCATGTTTAATTTTTAAATGTACACTTGGAATTATAATAATGCATTATACTTTTAGCAAGCAAGTACAATTATATCTTTTAAAAGTTACTTGCAACAAAACTAGCCTTCCAGAATTCATACAAATGTACCTCCACTTTCCATTTTCTGGGTCTAAGAGGAAGGCAAACTTAAAAAGGATTAGTCAAGGCAGGGAAAAGAGTGCAGCCTGCAGGGAACTTTGAGAAAGTGGTTCAGGATTGCAGGAGGAAAGATCTGAGAAAATGATCAGCACTCCAGCCTGTCTGAATAATAGCTTTAATTGCAGAAGCTCACATTCATAGGCTGTGTGTCATCTGAAGAGTCATTTCACATCTTTTATAGAAAGATAAGATGATTGTTAAAATACCTGATTTAGAGCTTGATTCCTAGTTTTACTGCAGATTTCCTGTATAAGCTGGACAAGCAATTCCAACCCAGATTTTTAAAGACAGTTAACTCACAGCTGTATTAACACACAGACAGGTGCTTCTGAAAACACAAAGGCACCATCTGCATTTTAGGTTGCTAAATGCTTGAAAATCTGGCTCACTATTTAACTGAGCTGCAGAGCTATCTGTAAAATAGGAAATAATCAGGTCCCTTTTTTCCTAGATTTTGTCCATTTAGATATGCTCTTTCATTAGACCTGCCTTCTCTCTCTCTCTCTCTCTATATATATATACATATATATGTCTCTAGTATGACAGATGTTTTATTTTAGTTGTGGCATCTAGTCACTACAGAGAAAAAAAAAAATTCTCTGGAGGATGCACATTGGATGCAAAATACAAAATTGGATACAAAAATAAATGTGTAAAGTGCTCCTCAATTTAGGACATTTATAGTTGTGAGAAGAGTCATGTTCCAGAGCACGTTCTTAGTAGATTTCAGGATGATATTTGAGTGATTTTAAACTGGGATGCTGCTTGTCTTCATCAGCAGAACAGTGGATTCAATGATCCACAAAGTCACTCCAGTCGTAGGCCCTGTGTGCTGTGGTATAGCAGACTTCATAACACATTTTGACTAAATCCTAAGGAGCACTCAGTAGTGACCAGAAAATTGCAGTAGGGAATCATTTGACATTTACTATTTCTACTTGGATCTCTATTTTTCTTACAGTGTGTAATGTGAAAAGCAGTTGGCTTCAGAAATTATCTTGCCGAATCTGTTCCCTCTTGTTTCAGTTATTACATGTCACTAGATAATAAACTAGAGCTTCTGAAGGTTTGGAGCATAAGAAGCAAAGCAGAGTTCTGAGCTGAACTTCAGCCGGCAGAATTCATCCAAACTTTCAAGTTATCAAACATACCAAGCAGATAAACACTGGGGACATATGTGAATCAGAGCAGTCTTCTTAAGCTCAGTAGTAAGTCACTGGGCAACTCAGCTATACAAACCACAAAACCTCTTGCAGCAACCAGCTCTCTCAACAGACTGGATCTTCTGAGCATCCTTGAGTAGCTATGTGAAGAGTACAGGAGCAGAAAAAAAGATTTTAAAGTTTTCTAGTAATGTAATAACATGGACTCTTGATGGTGCCAGGGAAATGGTGGCATGAACTCTGTCAATGAAAACCCAGCAGTGAAGCTGGAGGCACAGCCCCAGCAGGCTCATGCAGTGTAGACACTTTTTATCAACCACCACCACATTCTACTGGAGAAACATTTCATCTTCTCAGATTTGAACACATCTCCTGGTGTCAGAGATTATAATTTTGCTTTTACATCCAAGCATGAATTGTGGAAATAGGAAGCTGGTACTCTTGTTTTTCTTGCTTGTTTGCTTATTTACTTATTTTAAACAAACAAACAAGCAAACAAACAAACAAAAAGAGGATATATTATAGGGGTAAAGAAAGAACTTTGATGACTTTCTTCACTAGAAACTTCCCAGTAGGTATGAACTTCATTAATTTGATCAATACATTGTATTTAGTTTGATGATGGGGGAATGAATAATCCCCTGCATTGGTGGATCACATCTGAGAACCACAAAAACACTATTATAATGCTAGGATTTCATACTAAAAATTACTTCTTCCCAGCACCCAGTTTCTGGGACTCCAGATTTCCCCATTCCCAGTTAACTCTTCTTCCAGATTCTCAGAAAGTACCCTTGTGGCAAGTATTATCTATTCATGTTCTAGTTTTCTCCATGTCTAATGTACATTAGATAAATGCAGCAGTTCTGAGAAGGTGATGAATTCCTTGAATCTTGTTTCCACTAGTATGAAAAACCCCTCACTGCAGTGCACATAGATTGTATTTGAAATATCACTTCTTATTAGTGAATGTTCAAAAACATTCAAAATTTTAAAACATTCAAAATTCCAAAACATTTAGTGCTTGGAAATGAGAAATTTTGCTCAAAGACAGACCTTAAATTTCTGGAAAAAAGAACAAGGAAAGGGTAAGGTCTGTTCCACAAATCCTTTATGAAAAGACATTAAGTGGGAAGATAATACCATTTGTTTTAAGCAGACAATTCCTTTTTCACTAATGATGCCTTCATATTTATTTCCAGTAACATATACATACATATATACATATATATACATATAAATTAAAAAAAAATTAATAGGCCCTATTTGTAGATATTAATATTCAGAATCCCATCAGAGTTCAGTGCATTGACATTTTACTCCAGTCAGCAGCAGTGAAATGTCAGACATTCTAGGAAACTATCTTACCTCTGCAAAAATATATGTGGCTTTATTATTACTCTAGTCACACTGCAGCAGCGTGATGACTGCATTAGTAAACCCATTCAGAGCCAATCCAGGGCCTGACACTGTGCTGTAATTACACATAAATGATCTCACCATTCCTCTGAAGTTTCTGTTCTTCCTGCTAACGTTCTTTCCAAGTATAATCAAATATTACATTGACTTTGTCAAAAGCATGAGAAAGAAGATTTAACAGAAGAGAACAAGATTCTGTGTGATTAAATTTGGCACAAGAAGAGAAAATGGCTTTCATCCCCATAACAATCCTCCTTGCAGCAGGGATTCTCAGGTCTGTGGAAATCTTTTAGCCTGGAATTTTAACAGTCATTAAGTGACTTGTATCCTCACTGTCCACAGATATTCACTGGCTGTTAGCACTTTATTAAAATCGCTAGCTTCAAAGGCCTGGTTTATTTCTCAGCTTCCTGCAGCCTGACAGCAGCAGTGACACACTCCATGCAATGAACTCCAAGACCACATATGAGTTTACAAAGTCACAGAAATACTTTACTAAAAGAACAGCAAAATACCAGAATTAAGGCTACACGTCAAGATATTACACAGGCTTCCCTCCTTCCCTCACACAAGGAATATTAATGTAGTTAAAACTCCATCAGTATGTGATGAACCCTGAGATAATGAATAATGGGCTTCCATTTTGCTTTTGTCATAGGACCCTGCCTTGTTCAGGGAAAAAGGGACTCTGTGATTAATTGAGGCTGCTCATGAAGATTATTTTCTCTTAGTTCCTGGCATGTACAGCTCTTTGCCTCTTCCTTTCAAGTGCTCAAGTCTAAGAACATACAGTTTGCTATAGTTTTGTTTTTCATGTGAGCAAATATAGAAGCATCTCTAGCCTTTTAAACAAGAAAGTAAAAACTGAAAACTGTATTGGAAAGGCTCAATTTAGGGAAAACAAACAAAAAAAACAAATGAATAAACAAAAAAAGTTACACAGTAAAAGGAAGTTCAAAGCCACATTGAGGAGAGAACTTTGTGCTGGAGGTAGAGTTTGTGTCTAATGTTTTATGAATGCATCTATAAAGTCCAGTGATAGTAGAACCAGCCCAGAGAAGGGCTGGGATCTGTATCTGAGTTGAAGAGTTAGAAATTTGTGTTACCACCTGTACAGTGTAAGACCAGGCATACTTTTGCTACACCTTCATTAAGCAGTTATGTATCTTCAACTCTAATGTTGTAAGACAACTGGAGAACATCAATGTGCTGTTTTCAGCATCATTGTGTTGCTGTGAGACAAGGACAACGATTTTGCTCCTGTTTTTTACCATATATCTAAAGGAAGACTACATAAACTCAAATGAAAATAACACATTCAGTGTGATAACCTTAACCTAGTCACGTCAATCTAAAAACTATCACCAAAATTACACAGGAAGCAGAAACTCAGGAGGGAGCTTGAACCACTGCAAATGCCTTCAAAACCAGACAGTTCCCACATGGCCTCAGATTGTGAGCAGCCCATCAACTTCACACATCCAACTGTCTTCCTTTTTCTAGAAATACAACTTGTACAGAGTATCACACCTTTAAATGCTACTTAAATGTATTTATTGAAAACAAATTTAGCAATATCTAATCAATGCCACCAGTCTAACAGTGAAATAAATAGATCCCCTGTCAATAAGTCTCTGACACTTTCTAATTGATTTTGTAAATCTCTGTCGTGCCAAGCCTTTCTTTTCCACTGAGGAATACGGCAGGGGAAATACTGCTTGGTACAAGAAGTACAGATGAAGAACCCACTGTACATTAGTACATCAAGTGGCTTGGAGACATCTAATTTAGCATTCCCAAATGTTTAAAAAATTGAAAGAAATCACATATAGGATGAAGTGTAAATATATATTTAAGTATAGCTCAGTCAGCTTTGGATTGACAAAGTGATGTAACACAAGAGAGGATGTGAATATGAACAAAAGCATGTGCTTAAAAACATTTCCCCATACCTTACCATTTTTTTTAATTTGCTGTACACTCTTAAAGCCTGGCTTTCCTAATCAAAATGTAAGATTTAATAAGAGCTGCAGCTGAACAGAACAAAATTACCGCACTCTCTAATATTGCAAACATAATTAACTTTGAATTATGTGAATTAACCATGCCTGAAAAATTATCATTCAGCTCTGAAATTAAATTCTTTCATACCATTAGATTTGTTTGTTAAGCTCAAGTAGGCAAAAGTAGTATTTAATAAAGTAATAGTGATGCTCTGCTGAGAGTGTTTTTGAGATATATATGGATTTATCCAAAATAAATCATGGAAGTGCTATTATTAGTTCACTTGCAGATACTGTATAAAGCTGGATCTGCATAATAATATTATAGAAAAGTTTTATGTCACTACAGGTTACTCCATGTCTATCAAACTTATTTTTCTGGTTATCTCTTTATTGATCTGGTAAAACCTCTGTTTATCCATGCACGCAATGCACAGTATAAATATGTTCAACACAGCACAGCATCAGCTCCTGAAGTAGTTATAATCTGAAATAGTTTGGCAATGTTTTACTACTTCAGAGTTATTTCTAACACTATGCTGCATGGAATTGCAGTCCCATAGGTTTTGGCTATATAATTTTTCACCCTCTACCTTCAAACTGACATTTTGATGGTTATCATGTTCCTCCTTCTTCCTCACTGAACTAATATTCATGAGAGAGAATCTTTGCAGTGTTTTGGAAACTTACATCTCAGAAGGATGAAACCAGGACAAACAAGAAGGTTAGAATTCTAATATATCTTCTGAAGGATTCTGATAAGCCTTCTAGATTTACTTACTAAGCCAAACACCAATTTAACCCAACAAGATCCTTTCACAGTAAGATTTTCCATATTCATTCAGTAACAGTCTTGTAGAAAGAAGATGTAGAAGGTGTAGAAAAAGCTAACTGGTGGCATTACAAATGTAATATCTCTTCACTTTGAAGAGTTTCTGATATCAAACTCAAATTAGTAAATTTCCTATCTTGAGAGGCTTGTGACAACCTCACAGTAATCTGGCAGCAAATGCTTCCAAAACAATTTCTGACAGATACCCTTGAAAACAAACAAACAAACAAACAAACAAACCAACCCAAAACCCAACAGAAAAACCAAGCAAAATAAGACCATACGTCTTCATATTTCAAAATCTCTTCAAGTTGTTGGATCTTGTTGCATACCATGCTTGCGAGAGTCACAATGATTACTTCTCATACCCAAGAACTGTTGAATCCCACATCCTTCTACTCCTTGTGTGATAGCCAACTCTTTTTAGCCCCTCATTTCTGACTCATCTTACTGCATCCCATTTTGTAGTTAAGGGAGACTTCCAGGTGTCTGTGTGGAGCTGCATTTTTCCCAGTCATGAGAGTGTGGATAAACCCTTTTTTGGATCTTTTCTGTACTAACTGGCACTAAAGAATAAGGACAGGGACAAGCATTGGATATTTTCTTCATCAGTGATATGTTCTGAAGTAAATGGAAAGGTATTCTTTGCACGTTGATACTGCTTAGAAGCATAGGAAGGAGTTAAACCCTCCTGAGGTTTTGGACCCCACAGAGTATCCCAGAGTGTACTGCCTTGAGAATATTTGTAATTTGTATCTGTCGAGCTGGGCAACACACAGGTAAAGTGCCTTCTGTTACAATACTTTGTGCAGATCTGTTGCAGTTTTGACACCATTTGATGTACTTTTCCAAGCATTATGTAGAAGGGTTGTTTTGATGGAGCAATAATGAAAAGCTGTCTGTGCCTTTCATTTAAGGCTTTTGGCTCTGTGATTCTTTATTCGGGGTGCAGTAATGAGCAGGGAAATCCACTGTTCGGCTTAACAGTGAAAGAACTATGCTTTTTGCTACATGTTTTTACCTCCACCTAACCCTGTGAGACTTTTTCAGATTTTCCTTTTTATTCTTGTCTAGTAGATGATTGCTTCCTGAGGAAGCTGCCTTAATCAAGCAGGAGTCAAGAGAAAGAAAGAGGGGAGTAACTTTTGCCTGTCGCTATCCAAAAAAAGAGTCAACAAGTGTTCTTTTGAAAAAGCCAACCAGCCAAACAACTGTTAAGTAGTTTGGGTTTTTTTCCCTCTATGTTGCTTGAAAGTGTAATGTGAGTTATTTAAATTCTGTGTGTGACTTGCTAAAAAATTCCAGAGACAAGGGCAACAGGTATATTTTCTTTTATATTTCTTCATAATCAATCTGGAAATAGAAACATTGAATTCTGAGATACATACAGAAGAATGACCTATTCCACCCATGCAGATTTCTGCTTTCAGAATTTAATGTGTTGGTTAAAGCAAGAAATATTCACCTATGTTCTAAATGATGGAATACATCAGTCATAAATTACTGGAGTGCAGTATCATGAATGTACCTATTTCAGTGTGTTCAAATAGCAGAACTTCATACAGGCACACAGAAGTACATATCTGCTTATTTAGCAGATGATGTTGTCTTTAAAGTTTTATACTTATTGGTTCTTCCTGAAGTTAAGAATGTATGTTCACAAGAACATTTAAGAGAAATAATATGAAACTTGTTGCTGTTGGTTCTTTAAGTAAAAGTGACCTACACTAACACTCCCACTCCCATCTGAATTAAAAGAATAATTTACTTTTTTTGTTAGAATGGAAGTAAGGGAAGTCTAATTTGTAGTGATCATCAGATAACACAGAAGGACACCAATTTCAGTGGACTGTTAGATCTGTCAAAACGGGTTCTGAGCACAAAAGTGATTTGATTAAGTCTGTGCATATGGAGACCATCAGAGATATGCTGGCAAAGACAGATAACATTTCAGCTTGAAATAGATCAGTGGATTAAAGTTAGTACTGATATAATCTTGTGCTTCAGGTAAGAAGGACATAAAGGTGAATGTCTAATTGCAGAACACTCATCAGTGTTAATGCTGAAGGATAATACCAATAATGGAGTATTTCAGAGCACAGTGGTCAATGAAGAAGTATTTCCAAACTTCTATAAAAGACATTCTCTAACTAATCCAGAAGCTGTCTGTCTAAAAAGTTAATTACTAAACTATCTTAAACTGTAACATTAATTCTGATAATGCCCACTGATGTAATATCTTACTAATAACTAGAGATATATTTCTGGGATGAATATAGAAATAGTGTGTGGAGGTTTCTTACTGAATAACACAATAATATAATTTTTTTCCCCTCTCATTTTATGTACTATAATTTTTTTCCTCTAGCTGGCTAAAGTGCACACCTGTGTAAAGTTTTATAAAGACTACAGAGTCCCTGAGCTTTCATGTTCAGAAAAAAAAGTTTCAAAATCCTTGCTAAACTTGTTTGCCTAAAGCTACCTCCAGCCTTCATTACATTTATTCCTTGGTACAGAACAGTTAAAAAATAGAATGCATACCTTGCCTTGCTTTTCTGATTTTTCTTTTTCTTTTCACAATGCTTATGCAAAGCTAAAATAGTGTTGAGTGGGGAGATTCTTTTAGAAATTCCATTTCCAATCTTAAGGACTTGTAAGTTTGTCAGAGAGGCATCAAGCAATTTAAATTTAATGTATTGGTTTGAAATTAATTGTTCACAAAGGAGCATTGTTCATCTTTGGATCGTTTTTTTTTTCTTCAGATTACATAGAAGGAAGAGGTCATGAGAAATTTTCATTTTCCTTAAACCTTTTTGTGGTAAAATCACAAGCAGTTCTTGGGTAGGATGGAAAATTCCTATACTTTCTTTTGAGACTTTGGTGTGGAAGTCTGAAAGGCAAGGAGAAAGGGTCTCCTGGCTCTTCAGAACAGTGGGTGCTTCCCTAGCACCCACTATGTATTTCCATTTTTCTGAAACAGAGGTCTCAAATGGGGCAGTGCACAGGCAATTCAGAGTTCACTATCACCCCTGTTTGGGGTGGGAACAGACTGGGTTGCTTTCTCAGCTCCTTTCCAAGCTAAATGATTATCATTCTGTGTCTATGATTCAGACACTGTCACTTAACAAGTATAGCTGTGCCTGCCAGCAAATTTCAGACCCATATTTAGAGACAGTGTCTTATTTAGATGCCAAATTGAGCTCTACAAATAATTTTGTCTACTATTTTATGAGTCGTAAGAGGCTATACAGGAAGTAAATGATTAAAAAGGTCAAAATGACAGAATCACTGCTACACATGTATCTCACCCAAACTCAAATGCATAATGCAGTGCAGCTAATTTAGGTACTGCAATTATGTAGCTAGTGGACCTCTAGGAGATACTGAGTTATCTCTCACTCCTTTGGGACTGTAAGGAAACATCTACAGATATAAAGATTCAAGTAGATGAAGGAGTCAGGTAACTTGGGTCTTTTGTGTCCACTTTCTCAGAAGAGTTTCACAGTTAAAGAACTTTTCTAGGAAGCTGGGGCCTGAAATTTAAGTTTTGTTCTTCCTGAGAAAAAGTCAGCCTACTTTTTGCAACCCAGATTTTGCAGTAATCTGCTCTGTGCACCATAATGGTACATCTTGAGTGAAAGCATTCTTGAGAGAAAATAATTATTCTTTTTTCTTTCTTCTCAAACTAGGAGCTGAGAAAATTAAACCCTGCTCTGACTCACATATGGCCCAGAAATAATTTAAAAATCAGGTGAGAAATAAGGTATAAACACTGGAAAAAGTAGACAAAAAGCAAGGGGAGAGGGTCAACTTCAGTTGGGGAGAATTGGCTAAAAATGGATGAAAACAATTTTTAAAAGCTAATTTTGATAAAACTGGAAAACTATTACATCTAGTATATCAAAGACTAATTGTTTAAACATACAAAAGCTGTAAAAATTGATCAGGATCAGAAAAAATTATTAGCACAATTTTGAAAAATTTGAAAATTTCTGGTGAAAACACTCAGAATCAACATGATCTTGCATAAGTGCTACAGATTTTCCTTTTTCTCACTTAAAGTGATTTACCTGAAAGCTTTCAGTCAGAGGTAGAGCAGATCTTGTAATTAATGACATGCAAGTCTTGTTAGGCACACACAGGTTCAACTTGCATCTCACTGCTGAATGGCATTTTTGGAATATTTTCCTAGTTATATTCAGAGCAAAACAGTTCACAGAAATGCTCAGATCAGAGTGCGTTGACACAAATAAAGCAGTAGCAAATTGGAGCTAATAGTCTATTAAACAGCAGCTAAACCCCAGCCAAGACAAATTTTGAGTATTCTGCTCTGAATAGAGCCTGTCACACACTTCAATTATGACATTGATTTTTGTTCAATGATGGTTTATTTTTAAATGATCTTTCAAATAATAGTGAGGTCTATATATGTCAGACCACAGACCAGAACAAAACACCATGTGCATGTTAACGAACTATAATTACATAATTATTATTATTATGCAAAACAGAAAAGCAGATGTCTTTTTTTTTTTTTTTTTTTTTTTTTTTTTTTTTTTTTTTTTTTTAGAAGAAGGCATTTCTGAAAACATCTAAGATAACCTTGTGCAAAATGGATAGAGGGTACCTCATATACCACTCCTGCATATAAAGGATCAGTAAGGACTTCTCTGCAACAAGAAATCAGGATTTTCCCTTAAGGTAAGAAAAACTCTTGACTTAAACTTACCTCACCCTACCCAGCTATGAAGTCTCAAATACCAAAGTGTAGAGAAAAAAAGAGATTAAAATTGACACAGGAAGTTTGGCATCAACAAATCACAAAGGCCACTGAAGAAGCTCCAAAAATGGTGTTGATCTTAAGAAAAACTGCAGAGGCATATACCCTAGCACATTTCCTCCCACAAGACGCAAGAAAACACACTGAGGGAAAGTGCATAAGAACTGAGCATAGACTGAATGGTAGTGCTGACATAACTTCCAGCTTTCTGAAAATAAATTGTTCAGGAATTATTAGCTGAAGATTTTTCTCTTCTGAAGTCTCTTGTTTCTAAGAATGCCTCAAATTTTTCTTCTGTCACATTGTAATTTGGGTACCTTCTAAAACATATGTTTATACATCAATATGCGACTTCAAACAAGCTTTGGTGATGGAACAATCTATTTTTATTTTATGGGAAACTTTACTTTTCCCTTTCTTACCTCCCTACCATCAGTTTGTATGACTTACAGTCTGCCCCATGTCCCAAAATCACACTCTTTTAGTGACGGCTTAGTGGTGGTGGCTGCAGCACACATGCCTTGCACCTGCAAACCTGAAGGGGATGGTGCACTTTGCACTGAGGACCTACAGCACAACTTATGCTAATTACTTAATTGTGATGGAGTAACTCATACCACAAAACTTCATTCTGAGTGGAATGGAGAACAACTGTGACTACTTGCACCTTGTTAAGTTAAAGAAATTCCATGCATGTTGTCCCGGTTTGAGACAAATCGAGGGAAATGCTCTGGGAGGAACGTCCCCTCTAAAGAAGGCAGGTTTCAGCCACCCCTCCCCCCCAGGTAAAGAAAGAAAATTCCTCAGAGGAAAGTGAAAAAGGAAAAAAAGTTATTTATTTAACAAGCACAGTGCACACAGGCACAGGAAAAGAATAATGCTAAATAATAAAAGCTCTTGCTGTGGAGAGAACCTGGGTAGATTTCAGAGTCCTTTGTGGGTGTGGCTTTCTCTTCTCTGGAGCTGGGGTCTGGCCTTGATGCAAAGGCATCCCAGTGAGGTTCTGATGTTCTGGTCTTCTGAGCAGTCCAGAAGAAGAAGAAGCCAAAGTCCCAGGAAAAACTCCTTGCTTTAGCTAACAAACAGAAAGCTAGCTAGAAAGGAAAAGGAATGTAATTCTCCTTCCTGCTGCAGAAGCGCAGCAGGCGGAGCAGAAGAAGCCAGCGAGCTTATCTCTGTTTTGAACACAGCGCCGAAGGAATTCCACCGGCTTCCCCCGCCTTTCTCTTAAAGGTCTGCCTTAAGTTTACAGAAAAGGCACAGGATTCATGTCTGGGCATAAAGCAGGCGATAGGGGATACACATCATAAAGGCACCCCAAGACATGTAGAAAGAAAGCAAGTTCAGAAGAGCTCCTTTGCCTCTGGAAATCGAGGTTGCCAAGATTCACTATTGCCCTGCTGCCAGTAACTGTAAGTTACTGATGATGCAACCATCATCACTTCTTGAGCTGGTTCACAGGGTGGAGAGCCACTGAGAATCATGTCTTAGCTTTAGTTCAACACATCTCCTTCCCTGCATTGGAGTTTACTTTTTGTTGCAAGTACAAATATGAAGGAGTGTTTTCTTCATTAAAGAATTAGTGTGTTTTACTCAGTTTTCAGAGTCAAATGATACTATTTTCTTATTGTTTTTTTAGTGTAGTCATTCAATTTCTTCATAACACCACCCTGATGCTTATCTTAAGATCTGCATCTGTTACTTCCACACTCTAATTGTTCCCTGGCATTCTGTTACCCTGTCCAATTACTGTTTCTATCCACTGCTTATTTCCCAAATATGTGCTCTTCCCCCATCCTGTCCTCCAAACTGCAACAGTGGGGTTTTTTGTTTCATTGGTTTTGGTTTTTTGGGGTATTTTTTTTGGTTTTGTCTGTTTGTTTGTTTGTTTGTTTGTCTGGGCATTTTTTTTGTATTTAAATAGCAATTTTTCAGGGAACACCTGACTCAGGAAATTAAACTCCTGCAAAACTATTAGCAGCTTGATCTTCAATACTAAGTCTTCTTAAGCAATCTTAAACATAGAAAACCCTGCCTTTAGTGCATATTAACTCATGTCCCATTTCCCTTATCACCTATTAGAGAATTTATTGGGTTGTTTTTTCTTTCCTTAGATTTAGCTATCTCAGACTTGCAATACAAGTAAATAAATAACCCAGAACCTCAGCTCCTGTAAACCCAAAATATCTCAGTGATGATAGTGTAGCTGTTCCCATTAGTGCAAAGTGAGACCCACATCACTGCTTTTCTAATTGTTTTACAGACCTGAGAGATTAAATTAAAAAATCTACATTGTCTGAGGCTGCCATTTCAGTGTTCTCTCTCCATTTGCTATATTGAAGTTTCCTAGTGAGTTTATTTGCAGATCATTTCAGCTGTAAATAAGTAGAGATTTCCCAGAGGGCCTACTCACACAGTATTTAAAATGTGAAACACATTACTTGTCCTATCAATACTGTACTGTCTCATCTAATAAAGAAAAAAATCCAGTATCAAACATTTTCCTAATTTTGTAGCAATCTGGAGTCCAGTACCCAACAAAAAAACAAAAACATGAATATTCATTTTTCCTCCAAAAAGATGTTTTCAACTGAAAGGAAACCATAAACTTACCCCAAGAGGCTTAGGAAATGCATGCTTATCTCAAAAATAAATACATCAATAGAAATACTGGTTTGAAGTTTGAATATTAGTAAGGTAATAAAGCAGGGACAGGAGTTTCCTCTTCTGTCACCTGAAACCAGAGGTTATTTTGCTGACTTTTAAGAAACATTATACCTTCACAAATGTAACAAGAAAAGAGTGCTCAAGGGAGAGCTGTCTGTTCTTCAGCACTTTTGGAATACATTTTAGATGAAAAGGTTTGAGAATCACTTTGTAAGTCTGACAAGTTCCATGATACAATCAGTCACATATTAAAATTACACTTTTGGAATAATTATGGCCCCTTGATTTTTCATTGTTTCAAACTTGCAATGTAAGATTATGGGGGAAAAAATCCCCAAAACAACATCTGTTAAGTCTTTAAAATATGGACTTCATATGTGAGCGATATTTGGCTGGAATGATTTTTGCAAGTCCTAATCCTTCCTGCTTTTTAATTTCTCATAAATATGTCTCCATGTGACTGGAATGAGAAATTAAATAAGTAGGAAGAAAATGGACATCCTAGCTTTCTTTTTTAAAATTATTTTTTATTTGTCAACAAGTAAATGTCAGACTCCAGATGACTGGGCTAATATTTATGCACATTTCTCAATCACCTAGAAAGTTGTGATCTCAAAGTATTTCCTTGAGTTTTGAAATAAAGGTCAAGACTAGATTAACATAATGATTCACTCATGCCAAAAATCTAAAAGTGTTCTTCATGTCTTGTTTATTTTTCTCCTGATTAACACATAAAGCAAGTAATTTCTTTTTCAAGTTGTTCACTAAACTCAAAAAGTTAATTTGCCTGTTGTCTAAGTGATTAGTTGCATTAGAAGAAAAAACTCTATACCCTTAGTAAAGGATACAGTCACATTTTTACTGTAAACCATATGTTTGGGTATTTTACTTCACTTAAATGTCTTCTTATAGATGAGGTTCCACTTGATTTTGAAACCAGAAGGCACCATTTCCTAACGAGAAATTTCTGCACTCAGTTACATATAGTATGGACCCATTAACAGTTATTGTCAATTCGGATGCTTAAGACACCTTGCTTAGCTTCCAGCTGCCACTCCAGGGGTTCCTGGTTCTCAGAGCAGACCTATGTGACCTCTACTGGTCTCAGGTGTCCTGGAGTGTCTGCAGTGGCTCTGTTTGTATTTATAGAATCATAGAAACATAGAGTGGCTGTGGTTGGAAGTGACCTTGAAGATTACCCGGTTTCGGGGACACTTTCCACTAGACCAGGTTGCTCAAACAGCCTCTGAATCAAGATTCTCACATTGGAGGGTATGAACCCACTGCAAGTTACCTCAGTGTAACAGAGTGTGTTCACATAGCTAATTAACAATATCCTTTGCGTTTCACCTCCCTTTGTTTAAACTCATCAGGTGAGAGATTATGAAAAATTCTCTATTACAGCTACTGCTTTTTACGTTATCTCTGAACAGTGATTTCTATTATTGTGTTATCTCTATGGAGATATTATCACAGATTATTAAAAGGTATTTTGGACAATGATATATTACTTCTGGTAATCTAAGTTTAAGTGAATAGTATTGAACACACAAATAATAATGAATCAGAGACTTACAAGATTGCACTTCTCAGTAGTTTTCATGCACACTATTCATGTTTTACAATTTTTGCTGATTTCTTGAATTACTGTCCCACAGTAAGCTAATATTTTGACTGTGTGATCTACGCTGTTGTGGTATCTGTCCAAGCAAAGAGATATATTTTTTATGACAGACAATTCTGAGGATTTTTCTTATGTACAAGTTCTGCCTTCTAGGCTGTTCCAGCAGCAAATTATTTTAAAAACTTTTTCCAGATTTTTGCTTTGCTTTGTTTTGTTGTTGTTGTTGTTGTTGTTGTTTTCTTTTCCAATCTTCGCTTTCTGTCTTACCAAGTTTCTAATCTGTGCCAGTATTCTAGTTTCTTTTCCATGACTAATGAATTTTTCATTCACCCCAATAACCATGAAATTTGGATCACATTCCATTAAGCAGTGTCTAATTCTACAACAAGCCCCATTAACTTATATGAGATCAGCTGCAAAGCAAGTTTAATATTCAAAATAAGTAAGGAGAGAAAAATAAATCTTAAATATCTACCAGACCCATGTTCATGATCATTTTACTGTAGGGCAGCAGATTAACAGTTTCAAATGCAGAACTCCCAACTTTCCCATCACATCTATACAGTTTTAAGGCTTTTTTGGAGAGGGCAAATTGTGAGAGGAAAATAGAAAATTTAATATTTAATTTGTGAATTTCCTCATTTCACAAGCCAATAAGTAAAAATATAATATAATAAATAAATAAATAAATGCCCATATACTGCAGAAAGTTTATACAGAAAGAAGTGGTATTACTACCTATCTAATGACATATAAATCTAGTACGTCCTATCTATAAATTATTACACTCAATAAAATTATTGTTAAACATTACTAATGAGGTTTTTGTTTACAGTGCTCAGCATACTGACAAGACTAATGTAGTTCTTCAGTTACAAAGCAGAGAATTAAAGGAAGTGAAATTCTTAAAATTCCAGGTAAGCCTCAAATTTCTTCCTTCATGGAAAGGAAAAATTGCATTTGTATCTGATTTGTATCTACCACAAAAATCTTAGGATCACTTGCAAGTACTTGAACAAAATACAGAACAATAACAGTCAAAAAGTGGATTGCTTTTCCTTCTGCAAATTCATTTCTTCCAAATACTGATAAGGTTTAATTTTTCCCTCATTACTTCTTTTGTCAGGAAATCAGGAACAGAAACTACGTAAATATCTGTTGTCTGATCTCTCTCTGCCACTGCTGCAAGTGTAAAAAGAAGCTTGGTCCAGAATTAAGTCCCACTTTTTGGCAGCTAACTGGAGTTAAGAAATCTATGGAGAGATGCCATAGCATATACAAAATGTGAATGTTACCTTCTTGAAATGCCAGTCTGTTTGGCAACGCTCATTTATATTCTTTTGTCTTTTCCAGTCATGAGACATATTTCCATCTAAACAAAACTGTGTAAGATTAGACAAAAATAACACATTTCCAAGTGACATTTTTGCAGTGATCTTGGTTTTTTTTCAGTAACTATAGGAATAACATTGATTGCCACGTCTATTAACGCAACAAATAATGCCAGATTCAGACTGCTTACACTTTACTTACATCCCTGTATGCATGCAGTTAATTTTACCCTCCGAGGAAACCACTCCTCTCTTTGATGCTCTGCATCCATACAGTTGATCTGGAGTGAATCCTGCAGTGAGCTGTTCTTAAGACCTTGTTAGGGTTTGCTTTAATGAAATTTCTTTTTCAACTACTAAAAGATATCGATAATGACCACAGAGATATCTTTGAGTCTGCCAAATAGTAAACTTGTAGATGTAAAGCTTTAAGTGGAATTTAGTCTGTGTGAACTTGACTACTACATTGGCCACAAGTACAAGACCCATTAAGGGAAATAATATTAAGCAAAAATAAGTCTTCTATAGTTTTATAAACAAAATTTGCAAGATATAGTATTGATCTGTTCCACAAAAAAGGAAGCACCCAGCAATTTTTTTATTCCCCTCTTCATTGTCAATTAAATATCTATACAAGTTCAGTCAAAAAAATAAACTGATAAACAATAAACAAATAAAATAAACAAGTGATTTTGCTGTTTACAACAGCCTGGTTAGAAATTGGAGCTAATTTTCAGGGGGTAAAATCATTCATAAGTCCAGGTATCACCCTAAAAATGAGGAAAGGTATAATTTTTCCCCCTCTCTGGGGACACAGCAACAAATTCAACTTTAAAATGACACTGCAGCCTAACACATACAAGAGTACACTCAATTTTCCTCTTCACCTTTGCTTTCCAAACTTCCCCCTTTCTTTCCATTTTTCTTGGGTGTATCACATCATTGCCCAACTATATCTGGCTGAAATGTGAAGAAAGGAAAAGCAATCTTTCCAAGTACTTGTAAAAGAAAGTAAGAGATGTGAACATCAGGCAGATGTCCCTGCACAGTTGTTACAGATCCCTCAGGCAGCTATGATGACACTGGCACCAGAATGTAAATACATATTAGACATGGTAATCTACACGGTGCTCATCACAGGACATGGATATGTGAGGGCAGAACAAAAAGCCATTGTCTGTCTAACCCAGTTTTTCACAGACCAAAGAAGCTTTCCCTGGTATTTTTCTCATTAAAAAGATAACCTCTATAAATGTCTAATAAATTTTATAAAAAGCATTAAAGGTTTCTACAGTCCTAAAATGGCACACAACTTCTAACTTTCAATGGGGAAATATAAGTTCCTGTTTTTATCTAACCTCTATTCTTGATCATATATATTTGTTGTTATCAAAATTTAATTCAAATTCTAGCCAGCTTTTCAAGCGTTTCCTCTAAGAGTAATGGCCTAATTTATACAAAAATTTTCCATACTGACTCACTGCTATCTGTGTACTCTCCTAACAATCTATAGAATTATGTCTCTATTTATAGGACATCTCTGGATTTTCATTCTTCTGGGGAAAGAGAGAAATATGGGCTTTCTTTGTACCTTTTACAATAACTTCCACAACTCTTTACATAGTACATCCATTCTTTGCTTTTATTCAAGCAGAAAAGCTTTTACCCAAGAAAATGTGTGTACTGTGCACAAAAATAGAAGGACTAGAGGTGTAAGGTACAGGAGAAGTCTTTCTTCCTTTGCCTTGAAGTTTGATGTTTCACCATTGCTCAGCTCCTATCCCTTTTTCTGGGGTACAGAAACAAGACTGCCAGCTACCACTAAAGGTCACTTAACTGTGTTCCATTTTTCCTCTTTTACAGAATGATATGTTTTTCTGATTATAGCATTTTTCCAATTAAGTCCTATAACTTCAGACTTAATAGAAGTCTGAGCCAAAAAACACTGGGTATTAGTGTAAGGCTAGTTGTCCAGGAAATTTAAAGTCAAAATTCTTGTGTTTGTACAATGTAATTAAATGCCAAATCCTAAGTTTAGCTTTTAAAAGATAAAATTAAGGTGCATTGTGATAAATAACAGTGTTCGATGTGCCTCAAATAACTTGTTCTAACTGATGACTGTATCACAACCTGTAGCACAACATGACCCCACTGAACCAAAACAGAATTTGTGATGAAGATGGTGCAAATAACTAAATGCTCGGGGAACCTTCTGGGATTCTCCTCCATGGCAGTAGAAGACGGGCAATTGATGCCTGAAGTGGCCACCTAAAAAACCAGAGACTAGACAGGAATAAGGGAATAAAGGTAGGTATTTATTTGAAAGCCCTTCAAAGGCACACCCTGGGGAGCCAGAGGCTACTGCCAAGATGGACCCCAAGATGGATGACAGGTCACGAGTTCTTCACACCTTTATAGGTTTGGTTCATTTGCATATCAGGGTTAATTCTCCAATTAACGCTTCAGTTAATGATGTCATTTCCCCCAGCTTCCCCACCCCTTTAGAGGCTTTTGGTTTATACTTTTTGGGCCTAGGACGGTCTGAGTGTCCTTGGAGAGCAGGCCTGAAGAGGCTTTGTTATGTCTACCTAGCATGAGAGAGCAGAAGTTAACAGGCTACAAGAAACTTCAGAATTACACACTAGGCAGTACAGGACTTGAAAAATATGAAAGTTAAAACCTAAGGCATCACAATAGAAACAGTCTGATTTACACGTCATTTTTATGCAGAGCATCTCTTCCTTCCTTGGGGATAGACTTCATAATTCAAATGTTTTTGTCTTAATATGAGGCTTTAAAAACCCAACATAATAAAAAGAGTAGTAAGAAAATGAATAAAATCTGAGGGGTGCAAAATAGACATAAAATCCACTAAGTCTCATATCAATATGTTGAAGACGCAAGGAAAAAAAATCCATTCTCTTATTGCATAAAATATAGAATAGCCTTGCAGTATTCAATATAACTGACACTACTGGGAATTGTTAAGTTGTATTTAAGGAGAATAAAACTCTGACAAGAAAGTTATTATTTTTTACACTATGGCTAACTTAGGAAAACAGGACAAGGTTTATGGATCCGTATCTTAATGGATAAAATATGCATGAAACTGACAGCTCAAAGCAGAAAATTGTGTCTGGAAAGAAGTAACTCTCAGAGGGAACTTTAGTCCAGGGATATCTAAAGGGAGAATGTCAAGAAGTTGGATCTAGGTTCTGCTCAGTGGTGCCAAACAACAGGACAAGAGGCAATGGACAGAAACTGATGCACAGGAAACTCCATCTGATTTGGAGTCAGAACTGCTTTATTGTGCAATGACTGAGCACTGGAACAGGTTGCTTAGAGATATTATGGAATCTCCCTCACTGGAGATATTCAAGAACTGTCTGGACACAATCCTGTGCCACGTACTCTAGGGTGACCCTGCTTGAGCAGGGAGGTTGGACCAGATGACCCACTGTGATGACTTCCAGCCTTACCAATTCCATGATTCTGTGATATGTATTAGGCATTTCAAGCTGCCACCATCAAAGCATCCATGAACTTTCTAAATACGATACAACATCATTTCTTAACTAAAAGTGAAAGAAGAAACCTGTATAAACATTAGTCTGTCTTCCAGCTGTCAGAATTAACAGAATGGTCAATCTGAAAATCATTAATAAAGAATTAAAGATTGAAATGTAATTAATATATTTTGGAAAAAAACCTAAGCTAGTGTCATTTCTTGATTAAAACTTTTTACCCAGGTAGTAGCTAAATGTAAATTATTACATGTCACTTTGATAAATAAAGTATAAAGATGCACATCTTCAACACGGCACGAGGGGATCCTATCTGGATGGTCCCTTGCAAGCAATTTCAAGTCATTTATTATGACATGATTTATTAGAGGAAGGCCTACTATAGTCAAAGATACCTATTTGCTGTGCACCATCTATTTTTCTTCAGTAACCTAAAAAAAAAAAAAGTCAATACTGCCCAAGTTTGCAAAATGTGGCACATTTTAATTGGCACATGAACTGGGAGCAAGCAAATAACACACTTTGGTTGACCACATCTAGAGACAAAGTAGGCTATTTCTTAGTTAGCTCATGCTGAAAATAGTGTCACAGCCCCAGTAGGAGGTTAGTTATGGCTTGGTTGAATGTTCTGCCTTAAATGTAGCAGCAGTGGGCAAGAGGGGCACATGAGGTGAAAGTTCAGTGATCACAGGCAATGCAGGATTTTCATACAAGGTCCTGGCCAGATCTAGAGAGATAAGTGATGGGTGGTTGAGGCAGTGGCTGAAAAAAAAAGCTTAGCTCCTCTGTTCCTTGTGACTTTTAAGGCTAAAGGAGATCAAGTAGATACTTTATAAGACAGAAATTACCGAGTATTTGTACAGTTTTTAAATATAGCCAATAATATCTTCTTCAGTTTAGTAAAGAAAACATAGGGACATGAAATGGAAGGGAAATAAATTCCAAGGAAAACCACATGTATTTACCCTCTCCTAGAAGCGTGAGACCATTTGCACATTTTAGCTAGTTTTGCAGTAAGTTCTCTACCACTTGAAATTTTAAGAGCAGAAGTGTCTCTTTTACTTTGTATTGCATTTTTCTTAATAAAGGAATTTATTTTTATGGACCTCCTAACATCTGTTTTATTGAGAAGGAAAAGAGATAACTGCAGTTGTACCTCTTGACTTCTAAGGTGAAAAACATTTAAAAATCATATTAGACTGCATTAAGCATGTCTAGGAAGATTTATGAAAATACCCAGATAAAATAGAGTACAGTTACAAAAATATGAAAACCACTCTTCTGAAAAGTCTTCTCATGGAAGATATTGATTTACTGCCTTGTCATCCTCTCAGCAAGGAAGAACGGGGTGCTTAATAAGATAGCACTTCCAAATAGCCTCAGAAATACATTTGTACATTTCTGTGCACTCTTCATTGCAAAACTTCAGAAGGCAAGAAGATCAAATTACTTAGTGTTTCTGAGTTGACATCCAGAATCCCAAAGAATCACCGAAAGAATTGAACTGACTTTTTTTTTTTCCATCTGCATGACAGTTCTGTATGACTACATCTGAGAGACTGTACAGGTATGAAGCCTTTGAATTGTATTCAGCGACAAGATGGATTGCCAGAAATTATAATCAAAATTTTATTTAGTGTTAAAAAAAAGCTTCAACTACTTTGGAAGGCTATTCTTATAAGTAGAAGGAAAGTAGGTCTATTTTCAACAATGTGCTTTAATTTTTTTATTCATATTATTTCAGTGAAGTTTATATTTATAAATAGTTTCTATATAAGAAAACCATTCCGACTTTCAAAACATGTAATAACTTCTTTAAAGAATGCTGTTTTGGTTTGAACTTGTCTTGAAGAGACATAAGTATTCATGGTTTGGATTTGACTGAAAGGCTTGATGTGATTTAAGGGTTTATTTCGGTTCCCCACTCCAGCATCACTCAGGACTATCCTAACTGTTATGATCTGAACTCTGAATTAACAATCATATTAAATACATCTGGCTTTATTTTCACCTCTAACCTGCTTGTAATAAAACTGCTCTCTCAACAAACAAAAGCAGTGAGATTTATTGCTGTGTTGTTTTTAAAACCACTGCCTTTGACCTCTGAAGCACAAACATTCCAGAGAAAGAAAAATGAAATAATTTTAGCAATAGAATTATTTTTATACCTTTCTCTAAAAATATGTTAGATAGTAAAATCACATCACTCTTTTGCGTGTGTAATTCACAACCTTTTACAGAAGCTGGAAAATGCCCTGTAACAGGAGAATTACATATTAATTAAAATGAATACACTGTTCCAAGAAAAAGAAAAAAATTAACACCTTGCAAGAGTGGAACTTAAATTTCAAATACAACTAATGAAATGTGGCAAGACACCCAAAATTAGGGTCTTTTGCAGTCCTTACTTCAGCTGGGTGTACTTTTTTAATGAGTCTTAGAAGGGCCAGGCTTTGAGAGAGCTGTAAATGAGGGATGAAGGCTACTGGAGTGGGTACATGAAGAAACAAAGCAGTACACTGCAGTTCAGTTAATCAGGATGCACTTAACATGGAAATTTGCTTAATTGAGATGTGTCCCAAGGAAGCAATTTAAGACTAATGATACCTAATAGCAATAACTGCTGTTTAATAGGGATGGTAATTCTGCTTAATAGGGATACCATCAGGTAATTATGGCCAGGTCTAAACTGCTGACTTCTGTTGGCAAAGCTCTTACCTGTCTGGCATCCAAAGAGATGTGATCCTTGATCAACAACTACAGGGAAGCTTAAGCACCAAATGCAAACTTTCGTATTGTAAATCTGGGTTTTATAGGAAATCCCATGTTGATCAGTAAAAAGATATTGCCTTGTTGCCCTGTTGATTTTAAAATAAGAAGTTTATGTTATTTTTTTAATTTATCTTCAATTTTTTAAATATACATTTTAGCTTAAATACTAAGGTCTTTCTGTGTTTATCTCTGAACACATTGTACTGAGGTCATTAGTTGGATTTATGCACACAACATGTCAGGATATGAACCCAAGTCCAAACTTAGAGGAAAAAACCCTTCTAGAATTAAAGAATTCTAAACTTTTTTTCCAAATTTATGCTGGTGTTTAGTTATTTTCTTTTGGTTTTGTTTTTTTGGGGTTTTTTGGTTTTTTTTTTGGTTGCTGTTTTTTTTTTCCTGGTTTTTTTGGTGGTTTTTTGTTTGGTTGGCAGTTTCTGAGTTTTTTTCCTGGGGGGGGTTGGTGGGTTTTTTGTTTGCTTGGCTTGGTTGTTTTGTTTTGTTTTGTTTTGTTTAGTGTTTGTGTGGTTTCTTTTCTGTTGTAAAGTTACTCCATGCTGGAGATATCTTTTAGCTCACTTGTTCAAATTGATGTTGCTTTGGTACACAAGTTGCTCAAGCTGGAACCTCCAAATTCTGTGCCTTACAGTCAAAGAACAATTGACTGATAGTGTGGCAGTCTTGCTACAGCCTCCTGGAGAGAACATTAGGCATGAGGATTGTCCCAACACAGGATATGGTTACTCTGCCACCGTGTCTGCATTATTAAGGTCTGCTGTAAGTTATCCTAGCTCATACACACGCTCCTTGGGTGTCACTACATACAAAAGAGCTTCCCTTGGCTAAGGCAACATGACTTCATAACCTCTGCTTTCATTCTGTGCTCCTACACCTGCCAGTGTTGTTCATCAGCCTCCCAGGATGATAGATCAACAGAGAGCAGGAAGCAGTAGGTCTGTGCCTAATACCCAGCAATCAGCATCTTTACAACAGTGAGCTCCTGAAAACATGAAAAACGTTCACTGAAAAATAGCAATGAGAAACACAGGGATAAATCTGTAAAGCTTGACAAATATTCTCTATTTCCTTTGAAGTCACCATACTCCAAAAACTTTTGGGAGTATTTCACTTAGATACACTCTCCTTTGAGGAGGGTATAATTTGTCTAAGAGCGAAATGGTGGAAGGGTGGTTCTGTTTGGAAAAGGTGGAAGGGTGGCTAGGGCAATGCAGTCTTCCAGCAAGTTATATTGTTGTAGAGAAGGACAAACTGTTATAATTCACTACCTTAGGCACCAAAGAGTCACAGGAGGACCACGGAAGAAAACAGTTCAACAATCTGTAAAACACTGTGTCTTGGGGTGACTTTAGGATGTGTATCCCATATTGCTACCCTATGCCCAGAAATTAATTTTGTGCCTTTCTATGCCTTTAAACTGAGCCTGAGAGGGGAGAGAGATAAAACCAAGTAAAACTTTCAAAGCAGTTTGCAGTTTGCTTCCATGTTTCAAGGACGCAAGGTAAAACTCTGCGTTCAGCAGAGGCAGGAGTGGGAGGAAGCACCCTGCTTGCTTGCTTTCCAGCCAGCTTTCAGCTTTCCTTTTCTCTGGAGGGAGACAGAGTTGAACTTTTGTTTTCCTGGGACTTCATTTTTTTTCCCTTCTTCGTTTTTGGACTGTTTCAACATCAGAGCACATTGGAACTTTTTCCACCGAGATAGAGGCCCTGGTGGAGGGGGCCCCACCCTGTCCCAGCTCTGAGGAAGAGGAGAGAGGCTACCTATGGAAGGACTCTGAAATTTTCCCAGGTTTTTCTCTCCACAGCGAGAGGTTCTATCATTTAGCATTATTATCCTTTTTCTGTGTTTTTGTTAATTTTGGGCAAATTTGGAAATTTGCCCAAACCAGCACAAATTGTTAGTGGCGTCCAATGTGTGGCTCAAACCCACGACCCTGAGATTAAGTCTCATGCTCTACCAACTGAGCTAGCTGGGCCCACTAATTATTTGTGCTGGTTTGGGCAAATTTGGAAATATATCCTCTGAGAGAAGGCAGATTACAACTATCCCTCCCCCACCAGGTTTGGGGCAAAAAAGAATTTTTTTCCTCAAAGAAAAGTGAAAGAGATAAAACTATTTATTTAACAAAAACACAGAAAAAGGATAATAATGCTAAATAATAGAACCTCTCGCTGTGGAGAGAAAAACCTGGGAAAATTTCAGAGTCCTTCCATAGGTAGCCTCTCTCCTCCTCCTCAGAGCTGGGACGGGGTGGGGCTCCCTCCTCCAGGGCCTCTACCTCAGTGGAAAAAGTTCCAATGTGTTCTGATGTTGAAACAGTCCAAAAAAGAAGAAGGGAAAAAAAATGAAGTCCCAGGAAAACAAAAGTTCAACTCTCTGTCTCCCTTCAGAGAAAAGGAAAGCTGAAAGCTGGCTGGAAAGCAAGCAAGCAGGGTGCTTCCTCCCACTCCTGCCTCTGCTGAACGCAGAGAGAGTTTTACCTGTGTCCTTGAAACATGGAGGCAAACTGCAAACTGCTTTGAAAGTTTTGCTCGGTTTTGTCTCTCTCCCCTCTCAGGCTCAGTTTAAAGGCATAGAAAGGCACAAAATTAATTTCTGGGCATAGGGCAGCAATATGGGATACACATCCTAAAGTCACCCCAAGACACACTGACTCAGGAAAATGGAGTGGACAACTGAGAGTTTATACAGCAAATTTAGACACTTAATCTCATCAATCTGAGCTCTAAGAGGCTATAATTTATACATGCCTATGAAGAAACTGTTTACTAGGATAAATTTCAGACTGCATTGTTGGCAAATTGTTCACACAGTAACTGTTTCTAGTATTTATGCTTTCATAAGTAGGAACACTTCACTGTCTCTCTAATTGAATGATATCCAGAGTAACATTCTGGAGATACTCTCACGGTACTTTCCAACACAGCTTTTCAAATCCTTTAAATAGGATGTATACAATCAAGTATTTGTATGTCAATACATATGTGTATATGTGTGTGTGTTTTGCATGAATGATGTGCTCTTGAAAGAGCCATCGTAAAAAAGGAGAACAAAATAAAAAAAGATTAATCAGAGGATCACAAACGAGATATATGTGGAGATTTGGCCAGAGTAGCATACATCTCTCATTACACGACTGACTACTTTAGCATCTAACTGAACTCAACTGTGCTGTGTTGACAAGGGTCTGGATAACACCTGGAAATGCTGGCTCTTCCTTGGCAGCAAGAGAAGCTTGCTGGTAGTAAGTATCTTTCAAACAGTAAATTTTAAAGAACATATTTGTAACCTCCAATTCCAAAATGTATTTTTTAAATGATCAAATTTTGGAGCAGGAAGGCATTATTTATTGTGTTTCAGCAAAGCTGCTAAATGAATCCCTGCTATTACTGAGGAGAAAAAAAGAAACATTCTTCCTATCTACAAAGGAACAGAAACACTGCTGCTGCTGTTTTCCCAATTACACTGTGTGCCCTGTGGCCTGCCATGGATATGACCTCAGCCGAGACTCTGTTGACACTTCATATTCACTTCTTACACAAGAAAAGAAGAATTTTCCACATTACTGCTGGTAGAAATTTTACACTCAGGAGCCAGCACTATTTTTATAACACAATGTGAAAAAAAAAATTATGTTTAACATAAATTGTAGGAGACACAGAGTGATGAGAAAGTCTAGAGGAATTTCAGACAGGAAAAGGAAAATTAAAAAAGGATGGGAGTCCTATTTTCAAGCTATTTATAAAAATATTCTGTGCACATAGATTTTTAAATAAAGAGACCATGCTGTAAATAGTCATGAAAAACTATAGAGATTTCTACTGCCTCAGGGAACAAGAAGAAAATCTAAATAAGCAAGAAGATGTAGAAAAGCTCCCTCCATATTCTAGATATAACATCTGATATCTAATGCCTTTATATTAGAGACACATTTATTAAACAAACCACACAATAGTTGTTTTTTTTTAACATGTTAAAAAAGAAATCATCCCCACATGCCCCATCTAACATTTTGCTGGTATGTTTTAAAGTAATATTACTCTAATAATACACATTGCAGAATTGTCTGCAGAATACTGTGCCCCAGAAGAGACAGAAGATGCTTCTAGTTCCCAGCTCCCAACGTATTGCCCACAGTAAGCATCTCCAATGAGCAGCATCTCCAGGTCATGCGCCCCAAGGTCAGATACCAGTGAAGGAGAAGTGATCCCCCAGCACAACAGGCTTATATTTGAGGCAGCAAGTTCCATCATCTTGCTTTGGAGCCAGCGGGACCTTGTTTCGAAACAAAAATCTCTCCAACTACAAATTATGGATCACCTTAACTCTCAGTAAGAGGTAGGGCTTCATTTTAAATTCTAGAGCACTGAACAATGTGGGGATGGAGTACAAGGCCTGTGAGGGTCAGCTGAGGCAATTGTGATGGTTCAGCTTCAAGAAGAGATGGCTTCAGAGGCACCTAGAAGCAGTTTTTCTATATCTACAGGAAGCAAGAGACAAGACGGACCCAGGTTATTCACAGAGATCCACAGAGGTAAATCAAAGACAGTGATCACAAAAAGCCAGAGTATATTCAAATTGCACTAAAAAAAAAAAAAAAAAAAAAAAAAAAAAAAAAAAAAAAAAAGAGAACTTTTCACTGGGAGAGTAATTAAGTATTGCAATAGGTTTCCAATAGAGCCTGCAAAACCTCCATCAATGAAGGCTGGAGACACCAAAGCCCAGGTGTCTGAATCCAGTGTCCAATCCACTGTGAGTTGTGAGCAGGAGATTGCAATAGAAACTTTCACATGTACCTTCCAAATAAGATGACGATTTTCTGAATTTCTTATTTGCTCAAACACAATGCTCTACATGCCTAATCTTCTGCACTTTTACATGTATCAAAATATTATGCAAATAGTTGTTGAAATACTTTCACGGCTACTAAATAAACAAGAAAGAGTAAAACTGAATTAGGAAAGTTATAGGAGAATAACTGAAATAAATACAAAATATGAAAGAAAGGGGATAGTCTAGTAAGAGGATTGGGAAAAAACTTTTCTGCTAAGGATAGGAGGAAGGAAGCAGTAAGTTTGGGTCCCAAGCAACACTTTCAGAAAAGCAAAAAAGGAAAAAGAAAAATGTGCAGTGGAAAAAGCAATGTGAAAATTACATTAACAAATTAGCTAGTAGTCTAACTAGCAGCAGAAATACACGAAAGTTTACCTATGATTTGTGGGAATTGACTCAATGCTTTTTAAATTTTTAGAGGAGGATGACTGCTGTTTGAAGTCATTTTAGGTGGGAAAGGGACAATACACTTGTTTGAGCCTTGTATACCATCTCTAGTGCCCAGCAGCCACTAGGTCAAGTAACAGAAAGAAGAGGTAGGACCTCCAGTGCCAGCCAGCTGCAAGACAGACCCATCACTGGCCACAACCAAGCCTTTCAGCAATGGTAGTAGCACCTCTGGGATAATGTATTTAAGAAAGGGGAAAAAAAACCCTAAAAGAGCGACTGCAGCCAGAGAAGGGGAAGAGTGTGAGGAGTCCTCTCTCTAAGGAGGAAGAAGTGGCAAAGACAACGTGTGGTGAACTGACTGCAGCCTCCATTTTCCATTCACCTGCCCTACTGGTGGGGAGGAGGTAGAGAACTCAGGAGTCAAGTTAAAGCTGGGAAGAAGAGAAGGGTGGGTGAAAAGTGTTTTAAGATTTGGTGTTATTTCTCATTATCCTCCTTTGATTTTCTTGGTAGTAGATTAAAATAATTTGCCCAAGTCAAGTCTGTTTTGCTTATGATGGTAACTGGTGAGTGATCTGTTCTTTTCCTCATCTTGACCCACAAGCCTTCTGATATATTTTTTCTCCCTGGTCCAACCAACAAGGGGAGTGATAGAATGGCTGTGGTGGGCACCTGGCATCCAGCCAGGGTCAACCCACCACACCTATACACCACAAAGGAAATTTAAGGTACCTTACGACCAGTGGTGAATTTATTTTTAACAACAAAATCTCTATAAAAAGAGCTCTGCAATTTTCTGCATCATTCAATTTCTGGTAAAAAGAACTGGGAAACACTCCCACAGGAAGAGGAGGGCAAGGCAGATTCATTCAGTATAAATGACTCTCCGATTGGTGCATGTTCTTAGAGTTCCCTTTTGAATCTTATCAAGGGGGGCCCTAGCTACCAAAGCTAGAATCTTTCCCTGTAGTTTACAATATGATCCTGGATGAGCAAATACGCCTCTTCCTCCAGCTACTGTGACTGAGATGAGCCATTCAATAATTTTTTCTCGCATCATATCAGAACACACTTTTTAATAAGGTGTGCCTGAATTAGTCCCACATAGATGCAGCTACTTTAGTATTAGCGTTTGGATCCTTCATGCATTTTCAGAGCAAACGCTTTGATCGTTTCTTTCTCCTGTGCTTCCTTTGTCTCCACATTGTGAACCAATCTCATGAACTTGATATGTTTCTGATGAGAGGTAAGTGGAGATATCTGCTTAACAAGTACCTCTAGGATACTCCCGCTGCTTTGTCGGTTTATTAGACCAGATTGGTGCTTGCCTGAAAATAAAATTAAAAAATTTAAAAAAAAAATCAAAGCCTCGCATTGATAAAAAAATCCCACATTGAGTATCATGTACATATGAAGTATTCAGTAGGATTGGTTTCACTCCGTAGAACTGCTTCTGTTGTTCTGTCCTACATGGTAACATGCATATAGCAAATTAGTCCAGAATTAGGCTTGCTTTAAAGCCTTAAATTGCCAAGTAATATATTAGAAATAAAAAGAAATTAAAGTCCTAGGCATAAAACCTAAATCAAGAAGGACAGAATAAAAGATTCTTAACTGTTTTGCAATACTAGATTTAGCAACTGAACCATCAAAAAATAAAAAAAAACCAAACAATTCATGTGAGATTGAAAAGAACCAATCATCATAAAATACTAACTTGTGGAAAATCTAAGGACATGAGCCTGTGCATCAGATCACCTCCAGGAACACTATAGAAGTAGGTATAATGCTGTTTCAGTGCACACCAACATAATAACAAGCATAATTTAAAAAATGCAGAAAACCTCAGAAGTCACTAATTCTCATTTGTGTGTAATTACCTGTAAAATATCTGGATAAGTTTGAATCATTCAAGCCACTGATGTTGTCCATGATCAACCATTCTTAATAAACATACATGATCAGGAACTGTTCTGCTTTCTTAGCAGTGAGCTTGTAGAATTATCTGCAGAGACAAAAGCAGTAATAGGAAGAGGATATAGTATGCCCTGTGGAGTATTACTAGGCAGTACATTCATTAAACAGCTCTTATGATGCCATAAATGCTTTAGTCATAAGAACCAGACATAAAATCTCAGACTTCCTAATACTCCAATAGGGACTACTTTGCTTTTTGCAATAGACAGTTCCTCTTTTCAGAAAAACATACCAGTACCTATTTCTTTACTAATGCAACTGTTTTTGTTATGGAATATGCTCAGAATGTCGCAATTTTATATATTTTATTACAGCTTTTATACATTAGATTGTCATGATAGGATTTTAAATCATTCACCTAATTAAAGCTATGCTAAAGAAATATCTCATGACATTATAAGGGAACAAAATTCTGAAAGGAATTACGGAATTGCAATGCTGTAACAGTCTGGAGCTGTTTTGCACATAGTGTTTCATGAAATTAAACTGTTCCCGTATTTTACAAAGACAATACAAAAAATATCTCAACCTGCAGAGTTAACGGGGAAACACAGCTGACTCACAAAGGAAGCAGATTTGTCTCTTGTCTAAACAACAGGTGAGCGGTGACTGAGAGAATAATGACTTAGGGGACTCTGTATATAAGGAGTACACTGATCTGTTAAAAAGAGCATGTAAGGGACCAAATTTGCATAGATTATCTCAGCTAATACTCATTTGTTCTTGTAGGAAATCTATAGTCTAGCAGAAACAGTTATGCATGTAGTTAACCACACATTGTAGACTCAGATTTGACTACTACACATGACATTTCCATTAGTCCTTTAAAGTGTTCATTAATTAATCAGTTGCCATTTAAAATAAAACAAAAATGACTGACCAATTGAAGCAGATGAGAAGTGTTTAGAATTTGGCAGTATATAAAATAAAAATCAACATATAAATATAAATATATAGATATAAATTTTTTTTTTAAATGTATGAAATATAAACAGTACCTACTCATCCTGAAGTTTAGTGTAGGTTTTGGCCTAGCATACAACAGTCAGTTTACATGTGTCTGTATTGACTTCTGAGATCCAGCAGCACTAGTCTCTGATCCCTTGTCTAGTCCCATCCCTTCAAATGGGCATGTCCTTCACTTTGGGAGTGTAGATAGTAATACAACTGAGGACAGTAAGCCTTAGTATCTCTGGTTGTATGCATTAGGGAGTTTAGCGAGTGCATAAAGGAAAGTAACACCAAAAAAGCTACCAGGATTGCAGATCACAATGTTATTCAATATGCAGGACTTCTTTCTTCCTCTCAAACCAACTGCTTCTGTTGCACTGTTTTATGATTTCAAGTCAGAGTCAGGGTATTTTGTCTGGGTGGTTTGTATTTCTGTTATTCTTTCAGAAGGAACAATATTCATTGCTTTGAGGGGTTCTGCATCAACTGGAAGCAGAGGTTATAACATATAGTGATATTAAGCATATTTTGGTAGCCATGGAATTTACCATATTTGTTAGAATATGAAAGATTAAGAGTTGGAAATTACAGAGCTTGAAAAATCACTACACAGAAATAGTAATATTAGAATTTACAATAGATTTGAATAAACATATTAAAAACATATTGTAGTCCCTGTTGTAGGATGGAAGAGTTGATGCCTGTTTTCAGGGCTTTCTCCAATAATCGTTTTTTCTTCGACCCGCAAAAGATACATCATGCAGACAACTGCCCCCAAGAGACATTGTTAAGTTAATATTCTCAACTGCTGTGGAAATCAGAAACTCTCTTTTTTTTTCTTGCTTATTTTTCCCCTATTCCTCTATATTGAGCAGACTGGGTGTTCATTAGAGACACTGGTATCTTGTTAAGGTTTTCACAGATTTTAGCTGTACTTGAGATGGATTTATGCTTTCATTCTTTTATTCCAAAGGTGTAATACGGCATTAATTCTTTTCTGGTTGTACCTCATGGGCCAGTCTTTTTAAGAGGTTTTTTTTTTTAAGAGGTTTTTTTTTTTTTTTTGAAAATATCAGAGGGAAAAGGTACTCCAAATCAGTTGTCATTGTGCAGCTACCTTGTATGAAGAGCTATTTGGAGGAATAAGATTATGAAATCTTGCTCAAATTTTACTCAATATTTTTTATAATATTTTACAAACACACTGAAGACTGAATAGTTTCACTATGTTTCCCTAGTCATGTTCTAGCTGATCAACTTTACACAAACTCCTCCTTTAGAACATAGGAAATGTTTCTTGAGTATCTTTGGGATTACTGGCATTATTTACCCTATCCTTCTCCTCTGGGCCTTACCAGTCCCAGAAATCTGCTTCCATATGGATTTGAGATCTTTAACATGCAAGCAAGATACAGATTGACATATCAGTTCTAATAGTGTCGATGTGAAATGACACATTGAAAAGAAAATCTCTGCAATGTATGCAATTATCACTTCTCAGTGGACGGGCTACTATATTTTAGGGCTATGGTCATCACTCAAGGCCGATGTAATACCTGTGCCCTGAAAAAACCCACAAAATTACATGTATCTGTGATTTTCTGATTTTGAAGGTTTTCTTGAATACTTCCTAAGACAAGGTTATTGCAGATTTCCACTCTTTGTTTCATTCTCATATTTTATGATTTTAAGAGCGATTAAAACACTTTCTACTCTTTGATATATTTTCATATGTGGTATTTAAATATAAAAATAAAAACTCTTTAAAATACATGAATTTTATAGACTAGAATAGAAAGAATAGAATATTTCAGTTGTAAAGAACCTAAAATGGCCATTTAGTATACCTGCCTATTTATGTATAAAGTATGTCTGTATGTTTGTCTGCATTTTTATTTGCACATAACATTGTTTTCAGTCATGATTATCCATAGTTGCTTATTCCTAGTTAAATGATACAATATATTTCTTTTTATTAAGTTTATTTACTATGAATAAAATAATAGCCAAGTTCTGTGACTAAGTTCTCTATTTTCAGGATTTGTCCAATTGACTTCAGTGTTCATTGCGCTTCAATAAGTCTCTGTAAAATCAATAATAGTTGAGATATTTCTTCACTCACACTCTTAACTAATGTGATGTTATCACTCACCAATTCTTTTTTTTTGCATTTGGAGCACCTTCATGATTTTTGTCCTTTGGATGCCTAGCAAATAGTGAGATACAGGCAATATTTGGGTAGATTAAGAAGAAGAGAACCTGTATTTGGTAAATCTAGCAAAATGCAGGAAGGCAAATGTCTTGTCTTGAATTTGAGATTTAATTCTGTGGTGATGCGATGTTTTTATTGTATGTTTGTATGTTCTTGGTACCCTAATGGTTTGTCCTTACCTTCCCCACTTCTACTCCCACTTGGTCTGCCCCAGATCCAAGCCGCTCCCCAGGTGCTCCCAAAAATGGTTATCCCCTCCCCTTGTTCTGGTACCTTCCCTGCAAAACACCCAAACTCCTCCCGAAGTTCTGGACTATTCTCTGCCAGTCACCAAAGCCCTCCCTAATTACCCTTATATGGTCCCCATCAATCCCCTGAGACCCTGCCACCCCCCCGGTACCTCCCCTCTTGGAAATCCCCCTAAACCTCGATGCCCCATTGGGGCATGTGACCCCTCTCCCTCCACCCACCACAACCATTGGACCAGATGTGAGTCCTTCCCTCCAGTGTCCCTCCCTCCTGATTCGCCTATTGGTCCCTAGTTGGGTTACTCCCCTTGTTCAACCCCCCTTTATAAGGTATGGTCACCCTGTAACTACTGCTTGTCCGCCGTGGATTCCCTTCAATCCAGTTGGGTTACCTCCTCTGGCAAGCCTCCCTGATACTTTTTATCTTTGCCTTCATCAAGGGCTGCTGGCTGCTGCAGTGCCTGGAGCCTTCACTCCCCTGGGTAGAGCAGAGGCTTCAGAGGAGCAGCTTTAAAGCTCTGTGTCTCCAGCTGCTCCCCACTCCTGCCACACACCGCTGGAGCTAGCCTGAGCAGTGGACAGCAGTGGTCACTGCGACGTAATTCAATTTAGAGACAAAAATCAGCTTGAGGCCAGAACAACAAATTCCCAGGAAATGCTTTAAAGCACTTGGTAGGGTGCTGAAGAGAAATCCTCGGTGCTGTGAAGAGAGATGAGAGTGCATAAGAAATACAGTAACATATATTTTTGCTTTATTTTGCCAGAACACTAATTTCAAGAAGATAGTAGAAATAGAGTGGCAGGTCGCTAATAAGAGCTTTAACAGTAAGGCCTTGTTTAAGCCATTTAAAATGTAAAAGTTAGTAATTGGATTTTATCTAAAAGAAAAACAACTGTAGCAATATTGAGAAATACCGTTGTTGTGAGTCTTGTGAGGGGTGGCTAGGGACCTGGAGGTGTTTATTCTGGAGAAAAGGAGGCTTGAGGGTGACCTTATCACTCTACAAAACTACCTGACAGGAGGTTGCAGCCAGGTGGAGATTGGCCTCTTCACCCAGGAAACCAGTGAGAGGACAAGAGGACATGGCCACAATCTGTGCCATAAGAGGTTCAGTTGGGTATGAGGAAGAGTTTTTTCACTGAAGGGGTGGCTAAGCATTAGAACCACCATGCCTGGAAGTGTTCAAGAAATGAGTGGACATGGCACTTGGTGCTACAATTTAGTTGACATTGTGGCATCTATCTTGGAGGTCTTTTTCAAACCTAATAATGCTATGATTCTATTCCATGAAACTGAAAATTGAGGTCACCATACAAATTAATTAAAAAAAGGACAGATGATGGAATTAAGTCAACTGGACAAAAAAGAAAAATGTGGTTATCATATGAGATAAGGGGAAACAAAAAGTAGAATTTGAAATGGTATGAGAATAACAAGAAAACGGAAATTAAGGATGTGTATTTCGACATTGATCAAGACTTAATATTGGCACATGTCCAGTATGAAATTGGCTGTAAGTGGGAGAAAGAACAGAGTCTCAAAGCACATTACATTTGAACAAAAATAAAATTGTGCAACAATGTTTTATAAGGCAAATTAGAAATGTCTTTCCTCTATTAAATATCTTCATATTCTACATACATTTTTCAATTATTTGCAGCCTCTACAGAGGTTAACTATCCTTGCTCCAATTTCCCCTGCCAGGTGTCTGCCTTGAGGCGACTTTACTTCATGAGGTTTCCAAAAATACACTCTGACCATTTCTGAGAATAAGAAAATACGTTGCTTTGCTATTGATAACAAATTCTTACAGTTATTTATTGAAAAAGCTTAACTTTTTCCAAGCTCCTATCTTCCCTGTTATGCACTGAAATTTTGCAAAAATGTTTTTCTGCAAGCAATATGGTCACTTCCTTTTCTTTGCTGTGAAAAAAATGATCACATTTGGACTTGCCATAAATTTCTGGAATTGTCATAAAAACAATGATTCATAAGGGAAATCTGGTAAGGCAAATTTAGTTTAAAAACTGCAAATCATGACTGGAATTTCTGACTACTGAATGCAAAGGAATATCTAAAACTAGATAAGACTTGATGAGCCAGAAAAACTTAAAACGAGACCCTTTAAAAGAGGCCCTGAAAGGGCAAATACAATGAGTGAAAAAGGTGAGAAATAAAGGCTAAATAAGAGGAAGGTATAACAGTATTGGGACTATGGGACAGAGAGGTTCAGGTAGGACAAGGGTACCCATTAAGTAGAGGAGAGAATAAAGATTGGAAGAGAAGTCGCCAGACCCACAGGCTGTTGCAGAAGTTACCTAACAATAACTGAAGGGAATAAGAGACCTGTACATCCTTTTAATCAATCTCCCTGTATTTTTGTTATGTGTTTTTCTTTCAATGGTTTTCTTTCCTTCCTGCATTATAGAGGTTTTACAGTTAATTGGAGGGTTACAGAAAGATTACAAAAGCAACAGAAAAGTAAAATGTGAAGTAATGCTATAGAAGAAAAATTGAAAGATTGAAAAAAGAAGGGAGCAAATAAAGGAAAGGGGGAGAGGAAGGAAAGGAAGGATTGCAATGGGAAATCTGAGGAGGAAAAAATGGAAATAGTAGTCTTAAGAGCAACATAATTATTTAGATTGGAAAGGAATTTTGAAGATCACCTCTGCTGAAAGCAAGGAGAACTTTGAAATTATAGCAGGTTACTCAGTGTTGTGCCTAGTTAAATCTTTTAAATCTCCAGCAACAAAGGCCCAAAATCTCTCAAGGAGCCTGCTTCTAGACATAACCATGCTCAGTGCAAAAATACCTTTTTCTTTATATCCAGCAAGAATTTCCTTTGGGCAATTTCCATTGCTTCTTGTCCTTACATGGATGAAGGACCTCTGAGATGGGTGTGCCTCTTTTTCCTCTCTAAAGCCCTTAGAGGACATTTATCCCCTTTCCTCGCCTCTCCTCTAATACCATGTGCTCAAGCCTTTTAACCATCTCAGGATCCTTTTGCTGTATTTTCATTATCTCACTTGTACTGCATGGACCAAAGATGGATGTAGTGCTCCAGATGAGGCCTCATGAAGTCAAAGTGAAGGATAATAATGTGTCATAGAATAATTAATTACTGTACTTATGTCCATAAAATAGTGTTAGACATGAGATTCTGGAGCAGTGTCACTACCACTGGAACTCACTACCAAAAATAGTAGATAATCACAATGAAAGGACCCTGAAATTGAAAGTTCATCCAAACAAGGATGCAAAAATCTGCATTTAAAATGTCAGAAAAAAACAGTGATTCACAAAACAAGCACACAAATGTTTTAAACTAATCTAAATTTTGTTTTGGTGAATCCTATTCAACTATCTTTAAGGAAGAAGAAAAAATTTGTCTTCTAGACTCCAGGCTGAATCTGCAGAATCTATTCAATAAGAAACATAGGCAAAATGGGAAGAGGCAATTAGCAAAGGGCAATGGAGAGGAACAGTCTCTTCTTCTGAAACACAGAGGAGTTTTGAGCAGAAAATTGCTGGGTCAGAAATTAACCTGGAGCCCCACAAAGCCATTTCTTAAAACATTGCTTTTTAGGTTGGGATAATAATTCAAGTACCCTTACTAGGAGTGACATAAAAATGAACCGTTAGAATAAATAGCAGTGCTGAGGTTCACCTGATGAGCAGAGGCTGAGCAAGCCATATGTTTACACATAGCTTCAAAACACTGTGGACATTGAAAGTCTCTGACAGTTACGTATTTAGAAAAGAACAGACCTAAATTTCACAGAATGTTCAAAAAGAAGAATAACATGGTGATATCAGCACACATTGCAACAGGCCAGCTGGCTTTTGTCTCTTCCTTTTTTGCTTCTATCTCATTGTCCATCGATAGTGCCACATTTCAAAGGAATTGTTTTAATTCAAATACTTGAAAAAATGAATAGATGTTCCCTGGCCATGACCCACCAACAGAATTCTAATTTCCAAAAATGCATCTCCAAGCACATCCTTTTTATATATTTGAAAAACTACTAGAATCTAATACTTCTTGAGAGACAACTGACAGCAAGCACTGAAGCTTAAAGTGATGTGACAAACATGGCAGCACACTGTGGTAAAACAATTGAAGCTTGTAATTAATTTCTATCTTTAAATTCCCATCAGTAATGCTTTGTTGGAAGACTCTGACAGGGTGGAGCTATCAAAAGAGAGATTTTCAGTTGCAAAGGTTACAATACTGTTTGCATATTTACTATGGGAACCACCAGATAATGATTCAGAACAGTAAGGAAGGAATACATAGACCTGTGTATTTAATGAAATCTCCACAGTATCAGTATTCCTTATGAAATATATTTAATATCACAGGGGCAAGAATCATCTTTGTGTTTCAAGTCAATGGAAGGAGGGAAAAACACCTTGTAACATTCAGTTCAGAGGTATAGAAAGAAACCATAAATAGGTCACTGTAAACATTGTTCTAGGGATTTCCTTCATGAATCTCATCAGGGTGCAACAAGGCTCAAGTGAAAACACTCTGAAAAAGGAGGCAAATATACTGACAGACACAGAATTTCAATTTAATTTCTATTCCACAAGAGGCCAGCTATGAATGATTCCCAATGTGATTTTCCTTTGAACACAATCCTGCTGCCTACCCTTTATAACAATAGGGAAGAATGTGAAGTCAGCATCTTGCTCCAGGTGTCAAATCTCCCATGGCAATGCCAAGCATAAGACACTAATTAAGTAATAAAAAAATCCATTCTATTTTCTTACTAGAAATTTTTTGGTTAAAATTTCTTATTTATTTTAAATGGTATAATTTATAATGTGAAGGAACTTCATATGTACATATACATATAAATATATTTGTGTGTTTCTATACATGTATATCTAAACATATAAACTTTAAAAAAAATGCAAAACCCACTTAGAGGTTCATTTCATTTGTTCAAAACTGAAGATGTGAGAAAATAGTTGAAGTTTCCATCTACTGTATTTTTGTTTGTTTCCTTTTTTTTCAAAAGAATGTGGACTCAGAGCTTATATATGTCTGTGCTAGTTTGAAAACAAACCAATGGGAGGTACCAAGTCAGAATAACAATTTAATGGAAATTAAAGGAAAGGAAAAGATAGTAAAAGAAAACACTGACAGAGTCAAGATACAACCTGAGTCCCTGTTAGGCGGGGTGGTGGTAGCAGTCTGGTAGAATGGTAGCTGCAGTCCTCTGAAGTGGTGATCCTGTGGTAGAAGGGGTCTGCTCTTCCTCAGAAGGTCCAGTGGTGGCTGTGTAGCTCCTGTCCTCTGGAAATCCAGTGGAAAGAGTGTCTCTGGTGTTCAGAGTCCCAGATTATATCCACGATGGGATGCTTGGTTCCTCCCTCTGGGTGGAGCATCTCACAATGGGGTAATGAGTCATGAGGCCAAGTGTTGATTAGGCTCGTTAACAGAAGATAGTCCGGAGGGAGTTATCTCTGAGTCATGGGGCAGGACAATGATGGGCCATTAACAGCAAGATAGTCTGGGGGGAGGAGGCAAGGAAACACCGCCCCACCTGATTTCCACAGCTCATGAGGATGGTAATAGAATACACCTCAACCCAGGACAATGTCCCAATAATAGCTGGAATTAATGGAGTCCAGAGTCAGAAAGATGATAATACAGTCTTTTGAGCTTCTTTGATCCTTTGGCATCTTTGTGTTGTGTGTTTTCATCTATGCTGATAGAGGTTTCAAAATTGCTGCAATGATGGCACCTATCAAACAGCAGTGTTACAGTAGCCAAGATTTGACAATAGGACAATCCAGCTCTGTATGTGTGGTTTTTCCTGGGAGGAAAGCCAGTGTAGACTTTGTCAAGCAAAGTAACATACAGCATAGCTCGATGGAGCCTACAAACCCAAACGAGTCTTTTGCTAGTATTGCTTATTTTTCTCCATTGTGTATAAAGGCTGTTTGAACAACAAGTTCTTATCCAAACACTGTTTAAAGTAAATTAGGCAAATTTTACAGTTGAAGTCTTGTACCACAAAATTGTTCATGCAGGCTGGTACACAGTACCCTCCTTATTGTTACCCATTTACATTTTGGAATATCTAAGATTACTTGCATCTACAGCTCTGTTGGAAGGTTGCTTAGAATGGTGTTATCCATTACTCCCTATTTTCCATCAAGGCATATGTTTATGCAATGTGTTCTTGAGCACCATCTACTGGTACTGTTTCTATATCTGAAATATATACAGTCCTAAAGCAAGCTTATAATATTTCCCCTGGACTCAGAAATCTGTTATTCAGCCACCTTGGTGCAACAGAGTGATGTGGTATTTATGCAAGTGATCTGGTCTCATACTGAAAAGAATGCTAATCTTAGCTGGAGAATGGGGAGAGATAATATTTCCTAATACATAACTGTTACAATAAGGGAAAAGCTTACAATTAGCATCTCTTTATTCATCTCCTGAAATGTAGTAGAATTCATCTTCCATTTAAGACTACCTGTGTAGCCAAAAAGGAACTGCAATTTAAAGGTCATATTATTAAGGACACCTAGAGTTTCATTTCAAATAGGCATAGTTTAGTTCAGGGAAATAAATATTAAATACTTTTTCCCACTGTGAAGGAAATTATTATGCCAGCTTTATAGCAAGAGAAGTGATATGCCTGTAAAAAATGCTGATCTTAACCTGTTGACAAGCCTGGTTAAAATGTGTTTTTAGTATAACAGTCAAGTGCTGCCCCAGAAGACCTCTGCTTGTAATTTATTCATTCTTACTTCAGAAAAGGAGGAGTCTATGTTGAGAAAGGAATAATACATTTTTTAAAATTCTGTCTCAGAGCTGCTAGCAAGAACTTTGATTTATTAAAACTGAAATATATTCAAGCACCTAATTTTGGTGCCCTCAGCATTTGTATGACTTGTTACTCCCATTTTAGATGCCTATAACATTGAAACTATGCTGGCTATTTTCTCATGCCTACAGCTCTGTTCTCACACTGGAAGTGTGAAACTACAAATCCAGAATGACAAATTATTTGTGATCAAATTTTTGGACAAATGTCCCTGCCATATTTGTACTGGTTAAGTAAAATATATAGCCCACTGCTAAAAAAAAAAGCTGAAGATCTGTGGTTTAAGTGAAGGCTTCTTCACTTCTTTGGCACAATGCCACTGAATCATGAGATCATATGTTAAATGCTGTAGTAGTGTTCTTACTGATAGTAAAAGCATTTTCTATCTAGATCTAGATCTAGATCTAGAATGACCTCTTCAAACTACTTGCTGCAGTCCCAATGCATAAGATATCTTATATATTACCCTGTATTTAGGGTTGAACCAAAACTCCATCTCTCTCAGTAAATAACAGGAAATTTTTAGAGTTAAAACAGGATATGAATGTAATGATACAGCTTAGAGTTTTCAAGAACTGGAAGCTGCATCTGGAACTCTGCTCTTTGTATTTCCTATGGAAATATTTTTTCATAAATTTGCCTAGTTGTTTTTTGAATCATTTATGTTTTGGCCTTCGTAACTTTTTTTGGTAATGAAACCCAAACTGCAGTGGGTAAAAATCCTGCTTTTCAATTATTTTAATCTTCTTGCACAGTAATTTCTTCTGTTTTCTTTTCCAGTCTCCTATTACAAACCATTGAAGGAACACAGTATGTTTGTTCTTTTAAGACCGTTCATAGTTTCACTGGTTTCTATGGCGTACCCATTCGACATCATTACCCGTAAGAAAAACATTACATATCTGATAATTCCTGTGTCCTTTCCTGCAGACCCTCTTGTGGAAGCTTTCCTTCCTGCACTATATCCTGAGCTTTCTTTGTGTGCAGACCTACTTGACATGTGCTTTTTCATATCTCTCACTGCCTGTGGCCTGCTGCATGACTGCAGTAACATTGCGATTCTCCTCTTTGTACCTACATTTGTGTATCACACATTCACATGCACTGTTGTAAAATAAAACTGAACAGATCAACAGCTGTGCAGTTTACATATGTGAGTATTAGAAAGTTGAGTTTCTATTTCCCCATCTTCTCCCATTCCTCTCAATCTCATTTATTTTGTCCAAAGTTTTTCTCTCACTGATACATTTCTGGTCCTGTTGCTAGTCAGTGTGAGTTATACAAAGGTCCAAGTTGCCTGTAGACTAAATCTCAAGTATCATTACATTTAAAAGGCCACAGACTATACCTGCAAATATACCCTTCCACTAAGAGGTTGCCATCTTTTCATTGATCCTACATTTCTGTTACTAGTGTTCCGTTGTAGTCCTATGAACTTCTAAACTTTGGTTGGCTGATGTGGAATATGGGCTTATATTTGTTAAAGGGGTTGTGTTACAGTGCAGATACTGTAACATGCGTATCAGACAATGAGGCCCGTGGAAAAGAAATATCTGTGGACTGATTCTTGATAGGTGTTTCAGAGAGATGTTTATTTCTCCAGCCATGTGGCCGGGGCTCTGCTGAGGAGCTGAGGCAGTCACGGGACCCGAGGGTCCTTGCCCGCACAGGGGAACACAAAACAACCAATGGGGAATGAGGCTGACCAGGGGCCAGGGAAACCCCATGTCTCCCCCCCCCCCAGGGCCCCTCTCCCAGGGCTACATGGCAGGGGGGAAGGGACCCCGACATTTCACCCATTTATTTTTAACAAAAGAGATTTAAAACTTAATATTGAAAACAACAAGGACAGTTTCAAAACAAAACAAGCCACCCTCCTGAGTCTTTAAATGTCCAAACAGATTCTGTGGAACATCTTAGGGCTGACAGAAGGGAGACAGAACTCTCTGAGCATGCTTTGTGGGGAAACTGAGGCAGGAGAGGGTTTAATTTCTTCCTTCCCCCTTTTCATCCCCCCCTCAGCATTGGAGAGAAGTTGTAGGGAAAGGGAATTGTATAGGGAAGCCATGGGGTGAAAAATGGATTAGGAATAAACTGGGGCTGGGGTAAACTTAGGAAAAGGTTCATATTGGGTATAGGGTAAAAGGGGAAAGTGGGATTAGGAAAGGGAGACTGTAGGAGGGGCTTATAATGGAGATATTGTCTAACATGACTACGATTTTTAGCATATATACTGCCTTTTACAGAAACACCATCAGGCCCAGTGACCTCTGCTGCTTGTAACCCTTTTCTACCTTGCACAATTTTGAATTCCACCACCTTTCCATTTCCTAAGCTTGGGATGCATTTTTCAGGGTTATTCCTTTTAATAGCAGTTCTATGAACGAATATGTCTTCTTGGTTGTCACATCTTGTTATAAAGCCATAAGTTTGTTTAACATTATACCATTTACTATTCCTAAAACCTTAGCTATGGTGATTTTTTCGTTTTTCTGAGTGGCTGCTGTTTTCTGTCACGCTGCATTTATGCTTTCTCTTTCGCTTGCTCCCGTGTTGGAATTGTCAGGGCTGCTGGTGCCTGTGCTCTCTTCCCGGGGTCACACTCGGGGCCACGCGGGCCGGGCTGGGCCAGGCTGCGCTGCTCAGCTCCTCGCACGCTGCTGCTTCTGCTCTTAGCTGCGCTGCTGCTGCCTGGTGCTGCACCTGCGTCTCGGCCAGGCCCTCGAGCAGCAGCCCCCCTGCACCCTGCTCCAGCGTGCATTTTAGATGGGCGTGGCTCTGCTCCACCGCCACCACCGCCAGCTGCTGCCCGCGCGCCGCCCCTCTTGGTCAGGTGTTCACGGGGCTCGCTCCACCACGCGCTGCGCAGGGCCGGGTGGGCACCGCTCCCGCCGCTCCCACCGTGCCTTGCTCCACTGCCGATACTGCAGCTCACATCACTCCGCCCGCGCGCAGAAATTGCCTCACTGCTGCTCACAGAGGGCTTGGTCCACGTGGTCTGGGTCACATGGACTCTGAGCCAGGCTTCCCTTCACCAAGACACAGCTGACATTGCTCAACAGTCTCGGTAATTAAATAATATTCATGAAAATATTATTCCATCGCCATATATTTTGACTCAGAAATGAACTGTGTCCAAATGGTATTCCAAAAGTCTTTGGTGAGAATTAAATCCCAAGAAACATAGAAAAAGTTCTTAAACAACCATGCCAAGAAGTATTTCAGTTCTTTTTGAGCTTGAATTAAGCTAAAATTTACAAATTGTTGTTTAAGTATCTTTTCAAGTTTAAGATAAATGTCCATATGCGGCTCCGAGAGACAAGAGTCTTTCCACGGTTCCTCCATAGTTTAGATATGGAATAACAAAAACAAGAAGAGAAATCCAGAGTTTCTAGAGTTTACTCACAAATCAGTCGCTTAGGGATCGGGGATCGTTCTGCTAGCATTACCCACCATTTGTTACAGTGTGGATACTGTAACATGCGTATCAAACAAGGAGGCCCGTGGAAAAGAAAGATATATGGACTGATTCTTGATAGGTGTTTCAGAGAGATGTTTTTTTTCCCAGCCGCATGGCTGAAGGTCTGCCAAGGAACTGCCACAATCATGGGACCCGAGGGTCCTTGCCCGTGCAGGGGGACACAAAACAACCAATGGGGAACGAGGTTGACCAGGGGCAGGGAAACCTGATGTCTCCCAGGGCTCCTCTCCCAGGACTACATGGCGGGGGAAGGGACCCCAACAGGGTTGAGGCTTATGCGCACCAGAAGGCCCTGTGGGAAAGGCCCAGCTGCGGACTGCACGGTTGGAAGTCGGGTGAGGGCTGAGAGGCAGTTGCCAGTGAGGAGAGAGTGGGTTGAGTGACAGTTGGCAGGAGACTGTGATTGGCTGGAGGAGCGCGTGGGCAGCAATGAGCAGGAAGCTGATTGGGCGATAGGACGCATGGACAGCAGCGCCACAGCTGTGCCAGCCAATGGGTGCCCTTCTGCTGTTAAGTTCTGTCAGGCATCGGTTCGGTTTTGGTTGAGATTAAGGGTATAAAGAGAGGGTGATTTTTGGAAATAAACAGATCTTCTTTGGGCATACAAAGGGGTCTGTCATCTTTGTTCCCATTGCTGAAGGCTAAAACCTAACAAAGTCAAAATTCATCTTTTATTCATCTTTTTGTGGATCATAAAATCAGTACCATAGTTCAACATGGGTGGGGGCAGAATTTGTTCTGCTGAAGTCCAAGCAAAATTGAATGTCAGCTGCAAATAAGCCTGCACCTACAGAAAAAAAAAAAATATATATATTTTTAAAGGGAAAATCGGGATGACTTCTCAACTACAGCACTCTACAGAGCACACACAGCTACTGGAAAGTGCCAGACATTCATTGGCACTTGATAGAAGACTAATTTATCCTTACCTGGGTGTCCTGGTTATTTGCAGACCACTGACATCTGTAAATCACACTGTGCGGTATAGAACATGGATGTTTTGATTTATTTGTTGTGGCTGAATATTTTCAGCAATCTGGGAAGAACAATGTCAGAGTAATCTTTATATGCCTAACTAATTTGTAACACTGACTGAAAGCCATGCAACCAGGATCTCCTAAATGTGAAATGATATGTCTCAGTGGAGTTTTAACCTGTAAATAAAGTGAAAAGCAATTAATGAATTAAATTTGCATTCTGTCCTGAGAGAGTGAATCGGGTTTGTTAAATTCCATGTGTATGTATACTGTTCAAATGCAGATTAAAATGGGCCAATTTACATTGCTCAAGACTTTATTGTTTCCTGTGGTTTTTGTATCATATTTAGGAAAAAAAATAGTCTAACCCCCAAACATTTAAAGCAACATTGGAGGACATTTTTATGGAGTCATATATAATATTCATATGCTTCTGTTGATTATTTCCTAATTACAATCTTAGGATATTTATTTTTGTTTGTTGTTGGAGAACTAGGATATTTATTCTCTGTGAAAGCTGCCACATTTATACTGGTAACATCCTTCTGAAATTTTAAAAAATGTTTCCCAAACAAAAAATGCATATTTTATTTCAATTGTGACTGCTAATAGTTTTGTCAATTGTGGTAGATTCTCATTGCCCCATTACTTAATAAAGGGTCCCTGAGTTCTGTGCCCAGATCTGCTGTGGATGTTAGTAACTCTTGGAGGCAGAGGACTTACTGAATATTATTCAGCATCACTTCGCATTACAAGCATAAGTTTGATTGCTATAATTACCCTCAACATTTTCTTAGTTGTTTAGTTTTGGTCTGAAATGGATTGGGAATTTTTACAGAGCCAGTGACAATAGAGACCCAAGAATCAGGCTTTGATTGTTTCTCTTCTGTTACTGCCTCTCTTTTCATAAACATTACCTGAAGAATGTCTGGACATGGGTTTGGTGGTCCTAACATATCAAGAGAGAGAAGTGAAAAATGTGTATCATTGTGAGACATGCTCTGGCTGCACTGGGACCACAATAATTATCACATAGTTATGCAAACATGTTTGTATTCAAACAAATGGAAGCTGACTAAAAAAATATGCCTTAAGCAGCAGATCGAATTCGATTTTTGATGCAGGGAGTCTATTGTCAGAAAACTTGAAGTGCACGTAGAGCATCAGGTGAAACCACTTCTCCTATCTTGGTAAAACTCACTCTTAGCATGAACACTGATGAAAATAGTGATCAACGCAGCCACTATTTTCATCATCATGAATTGATGAATGAGCATCATCCCTAATGATGTCCCCTCCTGGGACTTTTTACAAGGGCATGTAGCGATAACACATGGAATAATGGTTTCAAACCAAAAGAGGATAGGTTTAGATTAGATATAGGGATGAAATATCTTTTACTTAAGGTAAGGGTGGTGAGACACTGGAACAGATTGCCCAGGGGAGACATGGATGCCTCATCCCTGGAAACGTTCAAGGCCAGATTGAATGGAGCTTTGAGCAACCCAGAAGGTGCCCCTGCCCATGACAGGGAGGTTAAAACTAGATGACCCAACCATTCAACCCAAACTATTTTGTGATTCTTCAGTTTGATGGGGTTTCTGGCAGGCTGCCCCTCACAAGACACTCCAGCAATTGTTATGGCAGAAAGCCTAATGTTCTTTGTGTTTTGCATCTGATGCAATAGGTAGGGAGATATCAAGTGATTTGCAAAGGATCTCTTTTCAGCTCATGGGATGAGAGAGGGTTTCTCTATAACTGATTGAACAGAGTCTAGTGAGAGTCTCTAGGAGAGGGACTGAAGTGTAACTGAAATGTTCACAGAATAAAGTGAGGGGAAAAATATTCAGCTTCATTTCTTTTCAAGTGTCATGTTTACCTGCTTCCTAGAGATTTGTGACTGGCACTAACAATTTCTTGAGGCAGCTGACAGCTTGTAGAGGTTTTAGATGGGGTTTCCACCATCCCTAGTGTTGATTAAGGTTCAGGCCCAATAAAGCAGAAACACAGCCTGAATCAGTGAAAGGTTCAGCATGGGCTAGGAATCCTTGTTCTATGTGTGCTGAAAGAGATGGTGTAAGTGGGACCACATCACTCAAACTCTTCTAGAGCACACACAGGAGATGTGGGAGAGAGTTTCCTTCATGACACTGTCACTGATGGCTGATGATGAGATGCGTGATGAGATGGCTGATGTTAAGATGCATGATTAAAGGCTTGTCTGCCCAGGCACAAAAGGGCAGAGGCACAGTGCTGTTTGGGGGAAACCAAATCACCTAGTCAGGGACACAAGTTCCTGCCGTGGCCACCTCGGGGCATCTTTGGAGGCCATCATGCACTGAGGGGATGACACCCACCACTGAGAGTCCCTGGGAAAGGCCTCCTGAGCACCTACAGACTGGGAGTCACTCATTAAGACTCAGTAGACTCACTAAGCGGTGTTTAAGAAGATGTCATAAGACTCATTACGAGATGTTTAGGGATGAGTTAAGTGAAGAAAGGGAAGGGTGGGAAGAACTGAGTGCAGAAAAATAGAAGGAATGAGCTGGCTGTGAACAGCTGACAGGTCAGTACACTTGTCTGGCCATGCCCTGTTCCTGGTGTCTGGAGTCAGTCCTGGATGCTCTCTAAAATCCATTCTTACCTCTCTTCCTGTGTGAGGGGTTATGTGTGCATATTTTTGGGGGTGAGTATGTGCATGGGGGTCTGGGTGTAGCCCCTGGAGCAGGACCAGGGCTCATACCAACAGTGCATCAGCACACAGAGTGACTGGGGAGCATGCAAATTGTGGGCCAGCCTGTGGTTGTGTATGAGCCTGTCTCTGGGAGGGAGACAATTGGAGGAGCTGGATACCAGAGGGACCAGGGCATGCTGGCTGATTGACAAGGAGACCTTGGGGTCTAGGATGTTGACTAAGAGGCACTTTTGCATACATCTGTGTATCTCTGTGTGTGTGCATTCATGCCTTTGGGGTAGCCCGTGGCTGAGGATCCAGGGCAGCTACTGATGATCTGTGTGTCTAAGCCTGTAGACACAGTGCATGTAGGGGTCTGCACTGGTGGCTACAGGCTGTGAACTCAGGAGCTGGCCCAGATGTCAGCAACTTGGGATACTGTGATCCAGGGACAGCTACTGGACAAATAGTGGCAGCTCAGTTGCTGGAGGATCCACATTGTATGTATGTGTTGTATGTGTGTTTAAGTCTCTGTGCCTATGGGCAATACAACCTTAGCCATGCTATTGGTTGGAACTGGACATTTGGAGCTGCAGCAGTCCAACTCCTGTCAGGGTCCTGGACTTGGCAACTCCTAGCAGAATCTATACAAATGCATTGTCACAAATGAGAAACAGCAATGCCAGGAAAGGGATGTGGAGTTCTGAATATATCCATCACTTTTTTGGCAGGAAATAAAAAGACTCTTTCAGCCCTAGCAATTCACTGCACCTAGAGAACCTAGAGGTATGTGAACAGATCCTTAAGGACATGTCTTCACCCCAGCTGATGAAAATTCTGCATAGTAGCCCCCTTAGAGAAACAGACCTTGGGTTTGAGTTCAGCTGCTCACCTTATCTATCTATGAGAGGCATCATACATTTTTCAAATCTTGTTGAAGCTACAGAAATAATAGCTTTTATCCTATCTCTATAGATGCAATCTGTTTGTTCCCTTTACATTGTATACAGAAGGTGATGTAAACCAATTGTCTGAAAAATGTATGGCAATTAGTCTTAACTGCTACCTAGGAGAGATCCATACACATAGTGTAATGACAGTTCACAGTAAAACTACTGATTATTTCTGTTATTGCACTATGAAAGAGACAGGCCAGCACTTTATCTGTGAAGATTTTGATTTTATGACATTTGTGATGTGCAAGTAGGTTGTAAAGGCTATATGTGGAGACAAAAGCACATTGAAAGGGTTTCTTTTTGCTTTTTCAAAGGAACTTCACCTAACAATTCCATACAGTGTGCAGCTTGTGTAGATGGAGGAAAATCAAGAATTCAAGGCATTCCCATATGGTACAAGAAAATGTACATTCTTACTACTTTGTGCCTTGCCAAGGCAATTACACACCATGAATTGAGTTTCAAGGTTGGTCACCTCCTGCAATTCTATCAGAAGTGTTGTGGTATTTGTCATCTATTTTTTAAACCAACTCCTACAGTCTATTAATTGTATGTGAATCTCTGGTTTGATTTTGAAACATATGTCTTTTAGCTCACCAGACTGTAGCAATAAGTCTGAGCAGTCAACCTCATTTCGGAACAGCAAATACTCATTCAAGGAAAAGACTCCAAACTTACCAGTAGTAGGTCTGCCTTTAAGCACTGTGATTTGAGGGAAAAATCTTATTTAGAAAAAAACCCGAACCACCACCAAACCACAAACAAAACCCCTTCACATTATTTTATTATTAGCTTCACAATAGCAAATTTTGTATATATCAGGGAGTCCATGTAGTATTTGCATAGGCAAAAGTTCACTAGTAGAGTAATTTAATTACTGTAATAGGACATTAGCAGACCATGACATGTACATCTCATGACTGCATCATTTGCTTCTTGGAAAGATTTGCTGTTCATAGAGTGGCAGCTAACTACAGAACCCAGCCAAGTAGTTCAGAGGTGGTGAAAATGTGTCCCTTTGTCCAGTGAAACTGAACACAACAGCTGTTTTTAAATAAAAATATGGAAATAAGTAATTCCTTTATCTACTGGACATAGAAATAATGGCCTGAATTTTAAGAAAGGGGATATTTGACTTGTAGAGAGACCCTTTGTAAAGATCTGAATACAGCACCTTATGTTTCTGTCTCCAGTTCTTGGATTTTTATCTCTCTTCTATGGACTACTGCCCCACATCAGATGAGATGGACCAGAAGTGTGACACATCCTAAAACATCCTGATTCAGACTAGCTGCTTGCTTCAAACTACCTCCTACAAATGCTTGACTTTATACCATGAGTTTTTAGAAGGTACTTAACCCAGCTATGGTCTCTCTCTCCTCTGATGTAATTGCACTACACACTGGAGTAGAGTTTTGGTTGATAAGTCCCAGAAGATTTAGTTGTAGGAAATGTACCAGCCCCAGAAAAAGGCATTACTGGAGTTGCTGCATTAACCTCAAAGTTCCCACCTGTGTCCATCAGGCTGAACTGCTACAAGTCTGTCCTAAATGATAACACCTTCAACTGCTGTAAGTAATCTGCCCAGGCTCTGAGACTTTTAATCATTACATTAATGGTATCAACAGCTCCTGACAGACACTCAGGTTGTATTTTCAGGCTTTTCTTTGCTTTATGGAAAGGCAGAAGAATTTTTCTTCCTGTAGCAAAAGGCTGTTGACACTCTAATCCTATCCTGCTGCTGTGAGAGCTAGGGCTAGGGAATCTGGCTCTGAGGATGAACCTCCACAAACTTGTGCCCCCAACACAAGCTTCACGCCCTCAGGCACATGGTCTTTGCTCAGACTCTCCCAGAACTATAGTCTTGCCTGCACATTTTCAGTACAGTGCTGCAGTGTCTATACCTCTATAGCATGTGCAAATGCCATTAAACCTTCTAATCTGGTGATTGGAAGGGGAGAGTTGCTGGAAGAGAGGAGCGTTCATTGACCTCTATTGCTCCTGAGCCCTGCAACTTCTTCAGGGATTTCACACTAGAAGGAACCCAAGGGATATCCTCCAGATGCCACATAGTTCTGTGCATCTTTATTGTTGTATAACTTGGCGTGCTAGATGCATCACGTCCTTTAATGCATGCCTTGTCGCACAGCTGCATCCTCAGAAAGTGAGGAAAATCAAGAGCTGGTAAATATTTCACAGTCTTATGCTGACAATGAGATACAAAAGCAGTCTCCAACTCCCTTCTCAATATGTAAGAGTGCCCTTCACTATTGGTGTGAAAAAATACATACAGAACTCTCAAAGATGGCATTTTATTCTATCTTTTAGGCAGTCTTTAGAAATCCAAATGCAATGATTTTTTTAAACTTCAGAGTGACTCTAATTCTTAAAAGACAAATGTAAAAAGAAGAGTTACAAAGGTAATTGCTTTCAACATAAGGCATCTGTTGTCCAACTACAGTACACTCACAGTTTTTTATTTCAAATATGTGTGAAAAAATGTTTGCATGGTTCTTCCTGACAAGTGGCCTTTTCCCTGTTTGAATAGAAATGTTGTGTGTATTGGAGGATGGGAAAGGGAATCGATGGCTTGATTAAAATTTTAATTATTACAGAAATCATTGTGTTTTGTACAAGCTTCTCCATGCCCCACCCTTGGGCATTATTTGTTCCTCTTTAAAAGTACCCTGCAAATGCAGCTTTGGGGATTCATCGTATTTTTATGGCAGCTCTTTAAGCAACTCTACAATTATTACATTCTGGTGTGTGAGAGATTCAGTATTATCTCTTAGGCTTTTACGATCTTGTTCCCCAATCGGAGCTTTTGTGTAACAAGCCAGTGAAATTAGAAGTATGATTAGAAAAATGTGACTACATTATCTAAAACTTATACACACTTTTGTATTGCTTCAGCTTTTTAAGTCCCAAGGGAACTGACAGAGATTAGGATCTATTTCTTGTGAAGGTACTGTTGGGAATAAGGCTGGTTTGAATAAATGAATCAACCTTATTATGACAGAAGCTCCAATAGAGATGTGCATTAGAGTATATTGAATTCCACTTTCAAAACCATGGGAAACCTTTGCATAAGTACGCACATTTCTGCCTGGACTAAGCAAGTAGAGTACTGTAAATAAATAAAAAAAAAAGCACCAAAAGTCCTTTCTATCTCTATAGTATCACACAGTCAAAAGAATGTTTTTTTTCCTTTGTGAGGGTAACTAGGACTGGTATAAACCTTTAGCAACATGGTTATTCTCTTGTAAAATTCTAAACCCATGTGTGAAAATAGTGTCTTTTTTTGCAAGGCTACAAAAAATATGCTGCTTCTTACTGTGGACTAAAGTAAAATAATAAAAAAAACCAAAAGCAAGCCCAATTAAAAAAAAAACACGAAAGAAGCAGGATGCAAATTTTACTCTGCCCGTTTTTCTGTTACAAGCAGGTCAGGTATCAGGGGACCACAAACATGGCCATATCCACATGTTTGCATAACATGGTTCACATATTTTTAAAATGCTGATATTATTTCAGTGAGCATAAATTAACTTTAGCATGGATGAAGGGAGAGCAGGAAAAAAAAAAACAACACCAACCAACCAACCAAAAACAAAACAAAACAAAAATAAACAAACAAAAAAACCCCAAACCAAAACAAACAAACAAACAAAATACAATAGAAGCAGTATTCCTAAAGGGTCCAAAGAGAAAGGTTGCTGGAATTAAGGACTGAGCCAAATAGTCTGGAAAGGAATGAGCATGGCCTGGCACAGATATTAAGTCAAAAATGGAGGCTCTGTGAAGAAAAAAGGTACATGATTTGCAACAGCACAAGACTGACAAAACTGGGTTAAGCCAAAAGTCCACCTCACCTTCTGGCTTGACTGGGCATAATATTATCTCAGAAAACAATATAATAATGAAGGCATGAAAGGAACAATCTCACTGCTGGCACACCTTACCTGTTTCCAGCAATCAGCATTTTATCACCAATATATCTTTATCACGATGTTTAATAGCCACCAATATATATAATGATGTAAATTATGTGTGTATCTTCCATGTAGCTCTGAAATCTGTTTCCAAAACTAATTATCCCTTTGGCCCTCACAACATCCCAGAGCAGCCACTTTCACAATGTATCTATTATCTCCTTCTCCGTGCTGCAAAGGATTTCATTAACTTTCTCATATTCCTCCTCAACTGCATCTTTTCTGAACTGAAGAAGTACTACCTCTTTTTTTTTTTTTTTTTTTTTTTTGGTGGAAGACATTTGTACCTCCACTCACACTGCTCTGTTCCTTCCTCAGTTATGCCATATTCACCTAAAGTTGTAAGGACCAGAACTGCAGCATTAAAAAGACACCTGACCTTTAGTCCAGTACTGCCTTGATGATTTATACGTTCTAAATAAGTTGCCAGCTAGGGTCAAGGAAATGAAAGATGACTGTGTAGATATTTGAGGAAATGACTGCTGAAGAAGGAGGGATGAGTAATCAGATGTGACACATGGTATACAATAACAAGGGAAAACAGAGGTTCTTCTCCTTGTTCAATTATGAACATGCAAAGCACTTAATCATATCCTAAAATGTAATTTAACAGTTCATTTTATAACTTTTTACTCCATATTTTATGGATATTTAAAAATCATTACTAATTCAGACATGCATTTCTAAACAAGGTAACTTGAAAAATGTATTGAAGATTGTGAGAATGTTTGCATAGAAGGAAGGAACTGATACACTGAAGATGTTTTTAACGAGCTCTTGCTCAGTTGTCAACATCTAGATGAATTCCTTCATTTCCTTGCAAATATGCCTTCAGTCACTATTGGGGTTCCCAGAGGTTCAGTTTTGGGGCCAGTTCTGTTTAATGATAATGATGTACTAAAGGTCTGGAAAAGGGGATTAAGTGCACCATTAGTAAGGTCACAGATGACACCAAATTGGGCAGGAGTGTTGATCTGCTGGAGGGCAGGAAGGCTCTGCAGAGGGACCTGGACAGGCTGGATTAATGAGCCAAGGCCAGTTGTATGCAGTTTGACAAGGCCAAGCGCCAGGTCCTGCCCTTCAGTCACAACAAGCCCAGGCAGTACTGCAGGCTGGGGGCAGAGCAGCTGGAAAGTGTCACAGAGGAAAAAGACCTGGGGGTGCTGGTCGGTATCCAGCTGAAATTGAGCCAGTGTGTGCCCAGGTCGCCAGGATGGTCAGTGGCATCCTGGCTTGTATAAAAAATAGCGTGCCCAGCACGACAAGGGCAGTGATTGTCTCCATACACTGGTGAGGCCACACCATAAATCCTCTGTCATGTTCTGGGTCCCTCACTACAAGAAGAATATTGAGGTGCTGGAGTGTGTCCAGAGAAGGGCAACAAAGCTAGTGAAGGGTCTGGAGATTAAGTCCTATGAGGAACGGCTCCTGAGGGAGCTGGGGTTGTTTTGTTTGGAGAAAAGGAAGCTCCAAGGAGGCCTTATCACTCTCTGTAAATACCTGAAAGAAGGTTGGAGAGAGGAGGGGGTTGGCCTCTTCTCCTAGGAAACGAGCAACAGGACAAGAGGACACAGCCTCAAGCTTCACCATGAAAGGTTCAAGTTAGACATAAGGAAGAATTTCTTTGTGGAAAGGATTGTCAAGCATTAGAATGGGCTGCCCAGGGTGTTCAAATAATGACTGGATGTGGCCCTTAGTGCTAGGGCCTAGTTGAGAAGGTGGTGACCTGTCATAGGTTGGACTCTGATCTTGGAGGTCTTTTCTAACCTAAGTTATTGGTTGGTTCAATGACTCAAGCATATTGTAGGCAGACAAAAAGGATACTCCACTGCAACACAAGCTATGTGTTTTGACATGACCGATACATATTTCACCATACTCATACGTACATAGCGTACTCAAGAGTTCAACCACGCTTGTTCAAAGGATCAGAGTCATGAATATTTCATATTCTTGTGCAGTTCCTTTTCCACAACTTATGATGTCTTCTTTTCTTGCTTTTTCCTTCTTTTTAATGGGAAGACAGCAGTGTAATTCTACCATGCTGAATTCCCTTATATATACTTTCATTTGTCCTATGGGTACTTAATGATTTCTGGAGAGATTTCTGTAATTTTAAGGAACTGTGTTAGAGCTCACAAAAACTTACATAGTAAAGGAAATGAGGCACTTCATCTGTTCTTTAAATATTGTTATGTCCACAAATGCTGTTCTTTTTTGGGCTGCCACTGCAAAGTGCTGTCTCTGTACAGACAAAAGCCATGTATATGAAATTATGTGAATTTTCTCTCCTAAGGCTGCCTGGGGTAATGGGATTAGCTGAGAACCATTTTTCTATCTGTATTTATTGATGCACCTACCCTTTTTTCCGTAAGTTCTTCTTTTTTTCTTAAGCTTCAGTCCTATCTCCTTTTAAAACCGTTCTACTCCAAGATAGTATTTCTCTTGTGTTCTTAACACTTGCCTCAAAGAGCTTATTAAATTCATAAAGGAAAGAAATATAGTTACATAAAAACATGTGAGCATAATAAAAAAAGCAGATGTTTTAATATGTATCTCATAAAAGCAAGTCTATTGAGAGGGGGATGAAGGAGGAATGAGAGGAATCACTGCATCAGCCCTAGGGGAAAAAGTGGACTAAATTAAAAAGGCAATTAAGAAATGCTGAACCTCCATCGTGTCAATGAGCTTCCATGGTAGAGAAAAGTGTGACAAAGAACAACACACTCATGCCTATTGTTTTAGAACAATGAAGTGTGTCCTGCTTGTTATGCTGCTGTTCTAAGCATATCTCATAATATTTCCCTTATTGTGTGTAAGTGCAGCAAACATGGAGGATAGACAAGGCGTTTTTGGCACAAGGACAAAGAACATTTTGCTTCAGCTAGTAACAAATTCCTTTCATTAAGAACAAATGATCTTGGAGCAGTTTTCTGCTGTATGGTTTCCGCAAGATGTCAAGCACAAATGGTAACCCAGTGTTTCCTCTAAACAATGGAATAAACCTAGATGGAGGCAAGTATATGGCTTGCTTTAGGACATGTTCAGTCTTTCTGTAGATGGGCAAAAGAACTTGCAGTCTCCATTCTAAAAATAACTATGATTAGGCTCTTACTTTTACATTAACTAGTTTGGACTTGAATTAAGACTGACCATTTTAACAGTTAACATAATTAAAATGGAGATTTGTTCAGGATACAACACCATTTAGCAGTATCCTGGTTCCCTTTCTTAATGTACTTTAAATGATGTCTTTAGTGATTTTTATAGAGATGCTGTACAGCAGCTCTTGGCTGTCCTAAAGCACAATGTCTATCAGCATTCCTTGTCAATCTCTATTTTCAAGAATGGGTAGTATGGCTTAATACTTTTTTAAAATACATTGCCTTCTCTTCATCATGAAAGAAGCATTCAGCTGATATGCACAGTTGCTGGTTAATAGGTTGTTACCAAGCAGCTATGAAGTATAAACTTTTTTCTGTGTTGCTTGTCTCTCTCCTTATGTGTCTCCCTCTTTTTTTTTTTTTTTTGGTTGGGTTTTTTTTTTTTGGTTGATTGGGGTTTTTTATTATTTAATTTGAAGTGATTAACTTCACACTTAGAAATGAGAAAAAACTGTCACATTGTAACATGAAATGTGGCTTTGGAATATTACAATTTAGAAATGACTGCAATATGGTATTTAAGATTTGAAAAATTGCTTTTGATCACGTGTTCTATCCTCTACTGAGAATAATATTTTGTGAAGTATATTACCACATTACTTCTTGACTATGCATTTGTAATCTTTATTTTGAAAGTTCAATATCTTAGCTTTATAAGATCACTTTAGATTTCAATTCCAGATGCAAATATCCGATAAATCTAATAAAAATTGGGCAGGCAAGGGTATTTAAAAGTCTCATTGGTTCTGCAACACAGGCCTAATACAAACATCAGAAGAAAAAAGATGGAAAAGTCAGGCAGCCGGCTGGCTCAGCAGCATCCAAGACTGCATATTTTCTTTCTGCTAACACCAGAACTATAGAGCACATTAGGGAGGAAAGAGATGATATGTTATGCACCAAAGCATGCCTTCTGTGCTTCCATTCACAACGTAGCTGATGTATACTGAATAGCCTAGGGTTAAGTCTGATGCTTTTTTCTAGTGAATATTACCCTTATATTTATTGTTTCCCACATAGCATATTTCATAATTGCATTATTAATGACCCAGGGAAAACCAAAACCAATCAATTTCATTGTCAGGACAAAAGGAAGCAGAGCACTTATCTTTATGAAGAGTAAGGAAAAAATATTTTAAAAAATCATAATACATTCAAAGCCCATTGCAATGGCTGTTTAAAAGAAAGGAAAAAGGTAACCCTTTCTTTCGGAAAGGTAAAAGCTGAATCTCTTGTAAACATAGAGCTTCACAGAAATTTATAAAACAATACAGTGATAGGCATGAAGGCCAGAACATGCAAATGGGAATGAAATTTGAACCCCTAGGAGCTTCAAAAGTTAGTCCAATGGTTCCAGATGATGTAAAAAGACACTGAAGGACATATACTTGTAAGATAACAAGAACTGGTTATCATAAATTAAAACCTGACAAAACCCCCTGGATATCAATTATTATATTGTCTTATTTTCCAAGCCTCTGAAGGATAAGCTTTCACTATATTTTAGGCTGAAGCCCCAGCTTGGACATACCAAAAGCATTGGCAATCATTCTGCAAGCTAAACTTGAAACAAAAGGGCATATTGTTTTGGACAAAAAAAACAGGGAAAACATTTCTTTCCATTTGTTTTCACTAAAGAATAGCTGGGAAGTGCCCAGGATTATGTAACAGCTTGATGTGAATTGTGATGGCTGTGTGTGGCATGGAAACCTGTGGACATGTAGCTGCCCGCCAACAGCTTTTGAATTGCAGCTGGGTTTTGTGAGGCCACCTAATGTCTCAGGGTACACAAGCTCAGCAATCAGGCAGCATGGCTAGGATTATGTTCCCTGAGGACAAAGGAGTCTTTGAAGTCATCAAACTAAATGCCTGTCTCTCATCTGAAAGTGCCTTAGGAGAATAGAGTGGCTGAAATACTGGAGAGATGTTTCTTTTTCCTTCCAGGAGCTGGAGCCGAAGAGATTCCTCAGGAGCACTGCTGGTTCCTTCCCATGCTTAAGGCTGGAGAAATATTGATGTACTTCAAGAGGAGGACAAAAGAATCAAAAAGACAAACTGTTGGTGAAAGTAAACTTTTGGGACTGACAGAAAAGTCAAATACCCTGGGCCGTGGGACATGGGGTGTTGGCTCAAGAACAGGTTGATGGTTCAGAAGATGAGCCTGAACTACTGGAGTGAAAATCCAAAGTAGTACCCAAAGGCTGAAACAAAATATATACAATTTCCCCTTCACAAAAACAGACCAACCAAGTTGTTTGGTGTTGATCTCCAAAGCAGGGCTTCCTACAGAAGCAGTTTTTATTGTGTCATTTGTGCTGATACGATAAATAAGCAGCAATTGTGTTTAAAATACAATGGAAAATTTATCATATATATCTGAAGGACTGACCACCAAAATATCAATAGTACTGAAGCTGTGAAAAGGTTTTGTATTTTTGGTGGCTTTTAAAAAAACAAAACAAAACACTTGAGAACCTACGGTTACTGAATTTATTTCAGCCAGTGATAGCTGTGCTGTGAAGTCAAGCACTCTTTGCAACCTTGATGATACACCCTAAATTAGAGGTGATGGAACCTACTTGGACTTCAGAAGCCAAAAAGACAGAATTCTGTACTAGGATAAATTCCCAAGCACCTGGTGACTTTCCAGTCAAGGGGAGTTTGGCCTTTGTGCCAGGTTTTTTGTAGAGAGGGACATTCATTTTTATTTCTAGTCTATCCAAGTATTTCCTGCTGCCAAAGACTGTAGTTTCTGTTGAACAAAATCACTTCATGAGAACTGACCTCAATTCATTTACTCAGAACATTAGCTGCTAAAAAATGGAAAAATAATTGGAATGTCTTCCCCTTGTAGCATTCCGTGCCATAAACAGAAATTTCTGGCATTAAGGACTGATAACAGATAACAGATGACAGTACCAGTCCATTATTGTCCTAGTAAAGTGTGGAACCCAGCCAACAGAAATCTAAGAAATTAGAAAGTAACCAATATTGACTTGCTATTACTTCATTAGGGGGTGACTGGAGAAAGGTTAGGTATTTGTTTAGATCATTTATTTATCAGCAATACATGATCAATGCATTGGAAGTTTGCAAGGTATTTACAAGGTAATTGGGTCAGGTGTCATTTGCACACAAGGTAATAATATTGCACTGCATCTCTTCCTGTCTATAAAAAGATTTGTACAACTCTTGGAATATATTTAATCAGCCATCCATTAAACACTAAAGAGTGTGAACGGTCTAGAAAGAACCCCACTGAGAATGAAGGGTGATAACATTCCCCTGGACTGCTCATAGGAAAGTATGCATTAAGCATTTGAAAAAATTCAAAACATAATTCCTGAGGTACTGATCTGGATTCTTACAGTCAGCACAGCTAGATTTTTTTCCTGTATCTCTTAGACTTTTGTATTTGGCTGCACTGTAAATTTCATCTAGGCTTTCTGGACTTAGAACCACGAAATCATTAAGGCTGGAAAAGATGTCCCAGATCACCAAGTCCATCCTTTGACTGAACACCACTGTATCAACTACAGCATAGCACTAAGTGCCAGGTCCAGTCCTTTCTTGAGCACTTCCAGGGATGGAGACTCCATCATTTCCCTGGGTAGCCCATTTCAGTGCTTGACAATCCTTCCAGTACACTTGATCTCTTCATCCGGATCATTGATAAAGACATTAAACAGTAAAATGTTTATGTTTACAGTAAGGACTTCCTGGACTTTTCTTTCAAAACAGAGAGTTGAAGATGTACATGGCAGTCTGTTACTCGAGTTGAATTGTACTGAACTTCCTTTATAATAATAATTTTTGAACTTGCTGAATGTTCAAAATACAAAGCTATAAATCCAAAACAGTGGTGATGTTTCAATATTTGTTTTATTCAGAAAATCATCAGTAGAAACCTAAAGTGCCACTTTTAACTAGCTGGCTAGCAAAACATGCAAAAAAGGTTGAACTGTGTCAATCATTCTCACTGTGTGCATAATGCAACATACTTTTTTTTTTAATGTTAGCATAGATGGTAGAATTTGAGAAGGCAGTATGTAAGAGTATAATCGTGTCTGTGTAATTTTCCAGAAAATATAACAAGGTATTTCAACTCATTCTGAAAATATTTTCGGTACTTATTTGGAATGCTGTCATCCTGTGATTCTCTGGGAGGGAAAATGAAATTCAGCTATGTGACAGATTATATCAAAAGCACAGAATTATCATACTAATGCACAATAACTCATATGTGGAAGCCAAGATCAATGCCTGATAAACTTGATTATTATCCTAAGCTTCAAGTGAAACATGGCACCATCTGAAATAAGAGAATTCAGATACCCATCAGAAGAAGGAAGTTTGAGCTTGTAAGGTTTCTGTGCTTCTGCCTCAAACATGATAAACCACAAAAAAATCAATTGCTAAGTTTTCAAGAATTCTAAAAGACTTCTTATTTCAAAGTAAGGAAGAATCAGTGAAAATAGATGTCAGAGAGTATCCTACCTTGCCTCGGCAGCAAAGATGAACAGTGTTCACCAAGAAGTAAGTGGAACTCAAATTCTCAAATCTGTCTGTGGCCACACATGAGAAGTACAACCTTGACACAGGCTGAAGGAACTGGTTCTCCTCTCCAACAAGATGACAACACTTTTGTATTAAGAAAGAAGTTAGTTCATAAAATTCTTAGAGCGTGACAGTTCAGATTTCTCTTAATAAAATGATTTCACTATGAATATGTCAAGGATAAGTAAGACTCACAGAGAACTAAGAAAACTGAGAATTGGTTTTGGTTATTTAAATGGCATTTAGAAAGCAACTTTCTCAAAGCTTTTATAAACTTGCTTTTTTGCAGGCCTTGAAATCCTAAATTTTTGTGTTGTAATAATGTCCCAAATTCCATTTCAGGCAATCATTTCTTTTAACTAAATTACAGCAATTGGAAAACTATAATATTAAAGAAAATAATGTCTGTGTCACCACTTTGCTGCAAACTCCAATCTGAAATTTTACAGGAACAAGAGGAGGAATAAATGAGAACTGGAAGGCTTTTACCAGTATAGTGGTGATTAAATGATGAATTTGCCCTGCATATTTGCGTAGAACATTAACAAACTGGAGGACAGAAAATGCTTCTTCATATAATGTTAGTGTAGTTATGCTTATTGCTGTTTCTTTCATAAGTTACTGTGCTGTACACAGAACACCTATTTCTGAGAGTATTTGATTTAATAGAAATACAAACTTAGCAGCCAGAAGAAAACGGAGGGGTTTTCTCATTATATGATAGATATGCAAACACAGCCATACAGTGCAATTGATGACCTACTACTGATGAATCCATCTGTTTATGTTTTACCGAGGGCACATTTTCATGTCTGCCTGCATGCCTGCATCCAGCCTCCTTGAAGCTGTCCCATGGGTGTGCACAACCCTCTCCGTGAGCTGCGCAACACAGGTTCTGGCACATCTGCCTCTGCAGTTTCCCTGCCAGTAAGAGCAATTCTCATTTGAAAACTGCTGAACTCAGACAGCAAAGCTCCTGTGCCCATGTGCAAAGATAATACAACATTAGCTGGAGCAGGATAAATGGATCCATGTACCTCCAGCACTGATTTGTCAAAAACAGTGCTAAGAAATAGCTTGGCACAGAGAAAAGTGCTGCTGAAGGCAGCACTGCACAAGGGCAGTGATTATCTGAGATGTCGAAGTGGCACAGTTGCAATTAGAGCAGGTAGGATCTACCTGTGTACTGTGTAAATATGAAAAGCCATTTTATATTTTCCCACAGATTTCCTCTACCACCACATTCACCTGGAAAGAGGGATAGATAAACACGGATCTTCACATGACAAAAAGTTACACAAAGAATGCTTGTTCAAAAAGCCTGTGGTTGGCTCTAGCTGTGGGTTATTAAGTCTGGACTGTTTCTTTATCAGACTGATTTCACAGTGTGGTAGGCCACTGGACTGTGTGACATATATAAGGTACAATTTGCTCAGGCATTTTCTGGAGTCTTCTGATATACTCTTCCTAGAAGTCTCTAAAACTAGTGTTTATTATTAATTGAAGCAAGCCAATTTAAAGATATTGGTAAGCAACAAGATATGACGTACATCAATTAAAAAAAAAATACAAAACCAATAAATTTGCTTAAAAATCTTCTCTTCCTAACTACAGTTAAATTCCTCTGCAGAGGCATTTCTGTTCTCTGAACTTACTTTTCAGTCAAGCAGTATTCAGTTGTCACCAGAAATAAGCTTTACGCTGTGTCCTACAGAAAGGCTGTGCTGATTTTCCAGGAAAGTCTCATTCTTTCTACCACTTCTTAGGACTGCTACAGAGACAGTTTCTGGAGTTAATACATTTATTTTCCCTCCCACCGCCTCTCTGTTTCCAGTACTGCAGTTTTTCTGCTTTCCATGCTAATCTTGCTCTGCCTGTCCTCTTAAAACCTGGACATATTTCCAAAATGGAGTAGCAGTTCTCAGAGAAAGAGCAATTATCCCAAGTGGATATAATTGCACCAGAATGCAGTTGGCAATGGAGTGCAGGAAGCCACAATAAACTGTAAACAAATCCATTAAATAATCATGCTCTCTATCACAGATTGGCTTCCAGTGTACTGACAAACCTTACAGAGTTGTTGAATTTTACACAATTATTTCATATTCTACTTAGTATTAGCATTGCTATTTGGTTTTTCATGACCATTTAACCAGGGAGTCATGGCTCTGAATCTTCAGGGTTTGCCATGCCAAATATCAAGACTGAACAGATGGGCATCATACTCATGTGTCAGGTCATGTTCCAGTATCTGTAAGAAATGTGGACTTTTTTTGAATCATACTTTTCCCTTGTGAACAAGCTTGAGTGCTGCCCTACACAACCAGACATCTACTGGAGCATATAATAACAATTATTTCAGAAGCAATATAGAAAGCAAACCAAGGAAATCTACAGCAATTATTACACAAAAAAAACAGGACAGGTAGCTGTACCTGTACTTGTATAAGAAAACTTCAGACTTTTCCGTTATTTAATTTCTTGTGAACAAATTATTATTGATTCAAAGAGACAAACAATTTCAATACATTATGAAATGTGCTTTGCAAGAAAGAAGAAAACAGTTCATGAATATCATAAAGTAAGCAGCTATTGGTAGTAGTCATAAACGGTTAAAATAAACTGTATGTTAAAGTAGCATTGTAAAAATGAGTCAGCAGCCCTAACAATAGAGCTTTGAGGGCCATTTGATATTTTCTCATTGATCTCTATAATCTACTGTAGATCTGATAATTTTATCATGAACAAATCATTTGCTGATTTGATCATGAACAAGCCATTGGCTTAAAAATCTAAAATATTTCTCTTGAGGGCTCTGTGACATGAAAGACAACATCTCAGTCAGGATTTTTTTCTTTGGTAAGTCAAGCAACTAGGTTAGTAAAATAAAAAATCTTGGAAGATTGATCAAAATCAACTGAAATTTTCTAAATATTTGGAAGCAAAAATTTCCTTACTTTTTGTTTTTCTGCTTTTCACTTGGATCCAGTTCAGGCTCAGAAAAACACGCATCAATGTCAGAGACTTCTAGCAAGGGTTTTGAAGCTTTTTTAACCATCACAATTCAAAAAATTTTAAGTAAGCATCCTAAAAATGGTGTTCATTCTATCTGAATTGCACAAGTTTCTCTTGTCAGTAATTGATATCCCCTTTGCTTTTAAATATTGTAATAACATTAAAAAGGTAAAATAAGTTCTATCCAACCATTAACACTATTACATTTCCCTCTCATATACCTAGCAAGGCCTTTTAATTTCAGAACTATAACATCAGTGGAACTCTGGTAGACTGCAGGAACATTGTGGAGCTGCTGCTCGATTGCAATTTAAAAAAATATTTTGTAGGTTTGTTTTTTTTCTTGTGAGGGTCTCTGTGAGGCATGACCCACTTACTAGACTCATTTTAGTGTTTTTCACTCAGCACTCTGCCCATTTGTGATACCACAATATGGATGTTGGTCTTGATATCTTCAACAGCATACTGTGGTTTTGCAGATATTTGGTCTTGAGAAGCATTAAGTTCAAAGCCAATCAATAGACTTTTTTTTTAATTCCATGGTTAGGGAAGTTTCAACTAAGTTTGACTCTTTTGCCAACATTTATTTTCTGGTTTTATCATTCCATCTGTAACATCTTCTTCTTCCTTCTACTTTTTTCCCCTCCCAGCACACATATTGGAGAATAATCAAGACCTTTGACGCACTGTAGTGGATGGCTCACTGCACAGTCAAGAATTTAATAACTCCTCCCAGTGTAATTTCTGTAAATCAAGAGACTGTTTTCCCTCCAATATGGTATTAAATAGAGAGTTTCATTTAAAAATAAATGCTGAATCTTTCCAAAGACCATCTGATAAGACTAGTAGCTCAAGAGTGAAAACAGTATAGCTGTGCTTTTATGAGAAAAATAGTATTGAAAATCTTCTGCATTAGTTCAAGTGTATTGAACTGAAAAGTTTTCTAGAACAAACATCAACTAAAAAAATTCTTCAATTTCACTTTTCCAGCAGCTTACTGCTGGAAATGTCACTGAACGCAATTGTCCTTGGAGTTCTTAGGGTTACACGCATATTACATCACCTAGCAACAGAAACATCTATTTAGGATACAAAGATCAAGTGCGTTCTTTAAATGTGTTGTAGATCCCCCAGGATATACACAAATAAACTCCCGTAGAAATCCACATAGTTTGCAAGGCAGTCTGTTTCTTTGTCCTTGATGCATCAGTGCTTTTCATTTGGAAGACTTTGACCTTTTGCTAGCAAAACTGGCAACAGTCTCCTTATTTCATTTATGTATTTGTTTATTTATTTATTTCAGGTACAGAATCTGTACTTAGACATTTACTTACTGCTCTTTGTAGATCGTTCCATCCACCTCATTGTCTATTCTTCAAACTGAGATTTTATTGAATTTTGGAACCTGGTATATTTGATAACTAGAGCGGTGCAAACAGCAAGCTTACTGTCTTGTAGGAAACTTCCTTTTTTTTTTTTAATTAAAAAAAAAGTATTTAAGTCCTCAGCAAACAGAAGTTACCAGTCCAAAGTGTCCTCAAACACACTGGCATGTGGTGGGTTTTTCAGTCAATACCAGTGATGGCACATCACAGAATAGTCTTAAAACACTCTCAGGGTCCCTACAATCAGGTGCTTCATTCTCATCTGCCCTGTTGCCATGGATCTTGTAATGTTGTATAATCAGGTCAGACTCACCAGGAATGAAGTGCCCTTCACAGGACCATTCAGAGCAATGAAATGGTTATGCAGACAAGTATTAATAAATCTGGGCTGACTTTAGAAATCCATGGAAAATATCTTTCTGGGTATTAAATGGTGAAATTCATCCTGTTTCATCTTAGCCATCCTTAGTAGTCTGCAGTTAGCTGTAGCTTACAGAATACCACAATGATATATGACAAGTTCCACTCTTCTTACACCATCTAAGTACCTGCTAGACTTTTATTAATCTTATTGAGCTGGAAAGTGGGGGGGGGGGGGGGGGGGGGCAGAGCAACCTGACTTGTTCTTAACATTTAATGACTCTGAAGCAAGTTTTGACTTTTCTGTGTGATTCTCTAAGTGTGTCTTTTCTCTGTGCTTTGTGCTTGGGTTTTGAGTTTGCTTCTTTACTTTAAGGACAGATCTTCAAAGGGGTTAAGCATCTTTGAAAATCTTCCCATAAGGCTGTGAAATTTTAAGATCAAAGTATTTTTCCAGACACTAGCCTGAATTTCTTTTTACTTATTCTTAATTGATAGCTGTATGATCAAAAGCTGAGGTGTAGATAAAGCCAAAGATGGACTGAAGTGGGATTTGAAAACCTATGCCGATGCATAGTGACCCATCAAGACACTGAGTGTGAACATGAATCCTAAATAATTCTAATCTTTCTAGGAATCCATGTGAATGTGCAATCGTAGGGTCAACAAAATTTGGTGAGCAGAAGACCTCATACTGTGGGATTCTGGTGTCTAGGGCAGTGTCTAGTGGAGCTTCCATACAGCACAAAAAACCAGAATCCAGCCTAAGAAGTTCCTGTAGTTTATTCCATCATTTGTATTATTTTCAGAAGTGATGATTCTATCTATGGCATAACCGAAGAATTTACACTGAAGTCTATTAAAAAGGAGAAAAAGTTTTGTGGTTGAGTAATTGACAGCCTTCGTCTCTCAGACGTCCAAACTTTTAGTCAGTCTGGCAAATCTGTTTATTCTACCCTGCTCACGTAATGTAATAATAGAAATAACAGTACTTTAAATTTATTTTACATGGAGGATTATAATATAGTCTAGACGTAGAGTTAGTAAATACATCAAAAAATAGGACTAGTGTTCTAAGCCGAGCACACAAATGTTACTGCAGGCAAACATACTTACAAGGTTGATATACAGAAGTCCCTTGGAGATAACTAGCTGATGTATCAGGGAATTCTCAAAGACTGATTATTAATGCACCAAAGCCATATAAATTCAGTGAAACAATCAGAAGACATTAAAGAAAGGCAGCTTTATGTCTACTTTGGGCCCATTCTTCATATGATATAAGTCAAGACAAATCCCTGTCACATCATATTTTCTTGCTGCGGGATGATGTGAGGGAAATAAGGGGCCCACTTAGCTCTTTTGTGTAGCTCATTTAAAATAACCCAGATTAATGGGAACCTGTCTTTTTTACCCTTGTAGGGAATGATAAATACTAAGAAATATTATTGAAGCCATTCAGCTTTCCATTAATAATACATTAGTAAATACCATATGATCAAATTTCAGCTTGCAGCTGAGCCAAGTGTTAGCTTAAATGCCATCAATATTTCATTCATGAAGGGTAAGGGTCCTGCTAGCATCTACATGTATACAAGATGCAGAAAGGAGAAAAAACAGGTCCCAAAATACCTGAAATACTATTGTATCACAGCTGAGGAAGCATGGAGAAAGTTTCCCAAATGGGCAGAGCACAGAGTATCACAAAAAGTGTGATGGTCCTTCTCTTGACTTTCTCCAAAGCCTAACGGCCCAATGTTTTACTCCACTTCTACAATCCCAGTTCAATCCTGAATTTTGCCAGAAAGAATTCTTTTGATTTCAAGGGTTTCTTCCCTTTACATTCTTTAGAAAGATTAAAAGATAGTAATTCAAATCCTTTGGCAGTGACTACTAATTTTGTTCTCACTCCCTTAGGGACTGACTAATCTGTCACAGATTAGCTCAAAAATCTTAAAAAATTTATATTCTTCCCTGGAGTGGCTTCTCTTTTCGAAAGATCTGTGCTCTTTTTATGACTTCCTAGAAGATCAAACCTTTTCTTTCCAGGCCAACATTCTGTTTTGTGGGTAATGACTCTGCTTCCTTACATCTAAATTTACTCTGTTTATAAGCAATAGTCTGTTGTCAAGTTCTTGCATTTTTTTCATCAGTGACTGTAGGTAACACCCTTCTTCATGCAATAATATTGGTCATACCTGAAAGGAAGCTATTTTTATTCCCACCTTCCAAAGGAATGAGGCAAAAGCTTTCCTTTTTCCTTTTTTTTTCTTGGTATTCTTCAAGTCAAATTAGTGTCTATATATCTTCACTTCTTTATTGGACTGACATCGTACTAGGTCATCCCATTCCAGGAGAAGTCCTGTAGTAGTGTTCACTAATTTGTATTATTCATGTAATTAATTCAGTCTTTGAAACGGTGATTCCCTAAAAACTAACAGGAAAAAACCAACCTGGAATTTACAAACAACGCTGCAGTTTGCGTGTTTTACCTATTGATTATAAAAGTTTGTTATGCCTTCAAGTCTGTATTGTTTTAATTTTCTTCTATTAAGAAAACTTCTGGTTTTACAAATGTCTGTGTGTCTGTGTGTGTATGCGTGTGTATCTAGTAGGTAACACACATTTTAACTCGGGGATTTTTGGAGGCTCACAAAGGCATTTTTAAGAACTGTTGATATAAAGTCCGTGACATACAGATTTTAGATAACTTTCAAAGAGACTTTATTAGGGATTGAAAAAAAAATACATTTGGTTTGATGCAGTAAGACGTAAGAAAATTAGGTATATGAAATTAGACCAATAAAATTTTATGGAAGCATAACTACCCTGACTCAAAACATACTGCAGATTTAAAATCCTCTCCAAAGAAATTTTTTTCTCATTTTCAGTCTTTTTCTGTTTTTTTACAGTTTAATACTATGGCCTACAGATCAGAGATGAAAATCCACTTAGTGGTCATATAACCCGACATTTATTGACCCTCTACATTATGTGACCTACATGTAAATAAAATACTTCCAGTCTCAGGCTCTTAGTTTTCTTAGCTCAAAAGGCAAAATTCTGTTCAAAACTTGCTTTTTTTTTTACCATAACTACTAAGTGGTAAATTTTCTCTGCCTTACTGTTCACATCAAACCAAACAGACAGAGATGGCATCCTGAATAAGTACTTTAATCAGAAAATTCCCCTTGGATGCTATAAAAAAATTCTTGACAGAGAGGTCCCTAAGAGCCTTTTCACCTACCTCAAGGAGTGAGGCATTGTGAGGCAATAAATAAGAGAAGCCTTAGCACTGGAAGGAATCCTGAAATAGGGGGCTCTTCCTCTAATGTGAGTGAAAGTATGTGTATTTCAGCCGCAGGTTGCAGGGCAGGAGAACATAATTCGTTTGTTTTATTAAATACCTGGTCCTCAGATGAGTGAACATGTTGTGTGAAGTATGGAATTTACCCTTTTCTTTTCCAAACTAAAATGATGACCTCTTTCAAATTTTGAGGAGGCACATGGACAGAGAAGGTACCCTCTGCTTCAGTGCATTTATGAAGCTTGTACTAAACTTGACTCCTGCCTCAAGGAGTAGGGGTATAATTAATTCCCATTAATAAAAAAAATGTCAAGCCCTCACTTACATTTGTCTTCACACAAAAATGAGGCTTCATTATGAAGACAAACAAGAACAGATATTTAAAACCTCATTAAAAATCCCCACAGTGTTTTCAAATTCCTGTGTTAAAAGAAGGAAAAAAATACATCAAATAAAAAAGCATTTAACACATTAGTTAATAATTTAACCAGAACAAAATCTGCTACATTAAAAATAAAACACTTACAATATCCCTGAGAGTTTTCCAAACATTAAATTAACTATAAATCTGTTGAACTTGTTTTTACACTATAACCCTTCAGGAAAACAAATGTAAAACTTTACAAAGTCTACAGATTTCACATAAATCATAAGGTTGGGTGATAAAAGATCAAGAGAGTAAATTTTGAGAGATTGCAGGACACGGGGAAATATATTCTTCTAACCTGAATTTTAGGAGGTCAGATGTACCTAATTAGTTTGTCTCCTGGAAAAACCTTGTGAAATGTTCTAAATACACACTTTTTTGGAGTTCCTCTTAGCTGATTTTGTATACTTCCTGAAAGAGTCCTATACAAAGTATACTTTGTACACAAGGTATGCAAAGTATACATGTATAGTTATAGTTATCTTGAGATGGCTATAATTTTGCTAAAGGATTAATGGATTAACCCCTAGTTTTGCTTCTTTTAGCTCTTCCTGAAGCCAGGATAGATGATTTATTTTTCAGTTGATGTTCTGTAATGAAATTATAACTTAGCAACCATAACCATTTCTAAAACATTACTCATCTTAAAAGACAGAGTGTTACAGTGTTGGCATAAACTCCTGGAATAATTCACCTTGATTGATTAAAAACTCTTATTTTATCCATTGTCCTTAAATATTATTTTATTCCAGAGTAAACAAGAGCAGCTAATAGACATGGTATCTCACTGCTGTGTGATTGAAGACTAGCTTTTAGGACAAGAAATAAATGGAGGTCTAATCTTTCTAGTGCCTTTTAGAGGTACTTAACATTGGTCTACAAAGAGCATTGAATGAAAAGAATTAGTAATGGAAGAGACCTACAAAGTCATTTGTTCAGTCCTCTGCCAAAGCAAGATTGCTTGTCTATGATATACTGTGTTTTTAAGTGTGATGTCCAGTCCAACCCTAAATTATTCATCTGATCTGTTACTGTTTCCATTATATTCTTAGACATACCAGATTATTTTATACTGTAGCTTGGATTTTATTTTTCTTTATTTAATTTTATTCCTATAATAGCATACTTTGAAACAACTTACACGGTCTTCTTTCCCCTTTTACTTTTACTTCTCAGATGCTTGCTGAGTTAGCCAAGCTACACCAGTGTGATCATTTTCTTTGGCTATTCAGGCTGTGAAATAACCCTGCCTTGCATACAAAATCACAGGCTTTTACACCATGTTGAACTTGAAGGTCAAATTTAATTTACTATTAATGTAATATTGATAATATTGATGACTAAAGTCATCAAATTTTATTATGTTCTTACATGTTTCTAATGGTAGAGAGATCTTCTATGTAATGTTATTTTCATATAAGTTATCCAAGACATATTTGTAAACCTGTGCATTTAATGCAGGAAACCTGTGCCAAGGGAGAAAACTGCCCTACACATACTGAGTGAAGTTCTGCTTACTTTTTTGAACTATGTATATTTACTCTTTATCTCCATAGGTGACATATTGATAAACTTTGCTGTAATCATTGCTATAATGTCCCTGCCTTTAAATATCTGCAGGTTTATTGTCCCTCTCTTCAATTTTATGTTTTAGGAGATAATTCCTTTTTTCTTTAAAATTTCTAACCTAAAATAACCTAACTCTGATTCAGAAAAAGCAGTGAAGAAAGAACACCTTTATACTCTAGTTTAGAAGAACCCATTGCATACCCTATCTGTGGCATCATTAGGTCTGCCCACACAAAGGCAATTGAAATGAAAATTCCAGGGAAAAGTCATTGTCCAGGATGGTGATTGGAAGCAGTATAAGACGAGTTTTTATCTTTCCTAAAGCATTCTGGGCAGTGTCCTGGGGTGATATGACTTGAAGGGCTTTAACCCCTTATCCTGGAAATGTATATGAGAAGCCAGCTGAGGAGAAGGAGGGAAGGCAAGAGCAATGAGATGCAGCATGCTGGACTTTTTCCAGATGCCACTGTGCCCAAAAGAGATGACATCTCATTACTAGTTGGAAAAGGTCCTATGTAAAATGCCAGTACAAGAAAGGAAGCCAAAAACCTGAAAATAAAGCCAAACCGAAAAAACCCCCCCAAAACAAACACAAAAAGCAAGCAAGCAACCAAAAAAACGGATTCCATTAATAAACTACAGCATTCCCAACTACCAGAATCAATAATGCTTAACAGCTACATGCTAGTGAAAACTAATAGCTATGTATTTTTCTCTTCTAGGATAACTCTTTGCAGGGTTTATTAGAGCGCAAACTCTTTTTTCAAAATTGAGGATGTCACCATTGATCATGGAGTGCAGTATATGTGGAACATCAAAGCACAAAAAAGCACAGAAATCTTTCTTTAATAGCCTGCTTCTCTTCACTTATGGACATTTTATAAATAGAGTATTCAGCCCTCCTCCTTTTGTACATTAAAAATGCAGAGTTTTGGGTAGCAGTCACACACAGCAGTAGGAAACCTGTTTTAATAATGTAAATTTACCATGTTGATTCAGAGATTTCAGCTATTTTCCAAGTTTGCCATTCAAGAGATTTTTCACATGAGCTCTTAACATGCTCTTAAAGAGTATCATTTTTTGAGCTGCAGACTACATATAATTGCCAGTCACTGCAATGAACAGTCCTATACAGTATCTGTCCTATAACTGTACATGCCAGCTAGATCTAATTCATAAGTCACATAAGAGAGTTTATTGGGTAATAGTTAAAAGCAGAATATTTACATTGATTTACATCATCCAAAATTCTGATCCAATGCCTCGATAATTGAACTGGAGGGAGGGGTGGAGGGGTGCAGGGAGTAGAAGAGAGGGGGATGCAGGGGAAGAAGAAGAAAACAAGAAATGGTTGTTTAATTGTGCAGCACTGATAACAATAAAAAATAAAGTGGTTATAAAGCAATAGTTGGGTTTTTAGCAGTACTCACCAGTATCACTCTGCCAGCCTTTAAAAGAGAGAGGAAAAAAACTATTATAGTGACCTTAAGGAAGGTGTGAGGAACAGCAGAAAGAGTAGTATTTCTCTGGGAATAGCTGGACTGTGGAGGGCACTCTTTTCCTGCTTCTCTGTCTTTGAAGGTCCACCTTTGTCCAGCCTAGCAGAAGATTCAAGAGACTGTCTTTGATCACTCCTGTAGTCAAGGCAATGATGATGATTTTTGACTTTTTATTGCTCAGGAGAGAGTACATGCAACTTGTCCCATATCCCTGGTATTATTGTATTTCCCAGGTATATACATGCAGCAGCTGCAAATGCTTTATTTACTTCCTGTAATGGCCAGTTGCGGGAATTTGCTTTACTTATGCCTTTTTTTGACCTTTAAATAATCCCTTGATGGTTTTGACCATTACCAGATAGCAAAAATCAGGCTAAATTACCACATGGTCAAGTAAAGCAAGTATCCTTTTCAACATATGCTTTTAGTGAATAGCTTTCAAAATACTGCGCTTATGGGAATTTGAAATGATTAAGTAAACTGGAACAGAATAAAGAAAGCAAAAGAGAATATATCAAAACCAGCTTACTTTGAATTATGGCTATCACAAAGAAACCTGAATATAATCTGTTTTGAGAAGTCTGAACTTCAATCACTTTATGTGATGGTTTTGTAAAAAAGTGAACAAGGAACTGTCATTTGTAAAGTAATATATTTTTCCCTCTCTGAAAAAAAAAAAAAATCATGGTCACAGAAATTGTTTTAATTAATTATTAATACATTGTGTCATTCTAGTTTTGCAACTCTGTTAATAACCCAAGCCTTGATGGCAGCAAGATGTTCTAGCAGAGGATAACTATACATGGGATTCTGAAGTTGTATCCAGGAGCATCTGTGTTTGAGGAGAATGGAGGAGAATAGATTACAACCAGAATTACAGCACCATACAATGCCTACCTCCTGAGAGAACTGGCAAGCCCAGTAAATATCCCCAGCAAGTTTTGTTTTGCTTCTTTTCCATGTGGCCTAACACCTTTGCAGCAGGAATAATTCAATGCTGAGAGGTGTACCACAAAGAGAAGTGCGGCAGAAATTCTGTTCCTAATTCAGTTGTCTGCCTTACATGATGCCAAGCACTTCTGAAATCTAAACAATTAGCTCAGCTGGTAACAAATGTAACAAAGGTGAGGAAAATGTTATCTGTAGCAGATAGGAAATGGAAAACAGAGGGGTGATGGATGTAGTAGGATTTGGTGACAGAGGGCAATGTGCTTTGAGGAATGTGATCGGGGAGCAAAGAGGAATGAGACAATGTAAAAACAACAGCTCTGTAGAAAGAAGTGAGGCAGAACATAACATTATTAAGCTAATGGTTTGAAGCATTAGAATACTGAATTCACTTTGGATGGAGGCAGTAAAACTATGCACAGTATGAATCAGAACATTATGATAAAGAAAAAGGAAGAAATTAGAAATCCATCCTGAAGGATTAGGTTATTTGTTTGGATGAATGTATTGCAGTTTTTAGGACTACATTTTCAAGCACAGAAATACCATTTATTTCAAGAGTTGTCTGCTACATACAGAATACATTGATATGTTTATTTATTTATTTATGCACATATGTATAGATACAAACAATGACTTTAGTAATTTTTGACACAGAATGAAGAGAATGTGACTATGTTTTTAACACACAGATACAATGAAGATTATTTTCTGGAAATAATAGATTCTCAAAAAGGCTGAACACAGTTCCCAGAGTGAGACACTCTGCATGTTTGAATTAATGTTCCTGAGTGCTCCCTTGTTAGTGCTAAGCACATAGTTTAAATAAAGAAATCACATTCCAGGCTCCAAATACAATTTGTCAGCTTTGCTTCTGGGAAGTGTGAAAGCAGCAAAAGTGAGAGTCATTTATTCACCATCTGTTCAGCAACTCACCTCTTTATCATACAGAGATGCAGAAGATACAAAGTTTAGTAAGTTTTCAGACATCAGGCTGGTAAAAGTGAAGACAGGGCATTTTTTATTAACCTTATGAACAGAGATTCACTGGGTTTCCATATGTTCCATAACTTAACGGGATCACTAAAAATATTAATCATATCACCCCGCTGCATCTAATTTTTACAGTAGTATGTATTTAATATCTTAATATTTACAGGGATTAACTGCAAAATATGGCAGTTGAGTGATTCGGGGTATATTTTTTTTTAAGGTTTAAGAAGTGAGAGAAAGGGGAGATCATGAGAGAGGGAGTGTAATTCAGAAAGGAGGCTGAATAACAGACAGGTGCTCACAGCTTGCTTACCGTATAAACTAGGTTGCACTACTTCTTAATGCAGGTGATAATACCATTCATCTGTGTATGTAAACCTAGAGAGTACATCTAACTTACAGTGTCTGTCTACAGATACTTCTTGTGGAGTCCTGATTACTGGCTGTCATTTCTATACATTCTCATAATAAAAAAATTATAATTTTTATCTTTTATAAAAGTGGGTTTCTTTGCACTTGGTAAAAAAAAAGATTAAATATTCTAGGTTTGCAGTATTTCTCTATATACAATGTATATACAAGTTTCACAAAACTTGACAGAAGCATGAAAAATGTCTTCTTGAAAATTTAGCATTACTGCAATATAAAAGAGTAACTTGTTGCAGTAGTGGAAACACGTTTTTTCCCTATCCAGAGTACTGATAATAAAACAGATATTTATCAGAAAAATGGAGTGGGATGCCTCATATTTATATAAATTAGTGACACTCTTCTTGTGTTGTCACAGTCTCCCCAGACTGTGCAATACAGAATGAGAGCTTGCACACCTCTGCACTCAGACTTAATCTGCAGTAACTTGAGTGTTTCCACAGGAAATGACAAAATCCAAGAGTGGTTCATTACCTCACAATGATGTGAAGGTTAATGGGTGTCGTCACTCTACTTGTATGACACTCAGGTTTACAGATCAGTTTGAGTGCAAACTAAACATCACAGTCAATAGGAAGTGACCTCTCTTGCCCCATATACCTGGTTGCATTGTCCACGTTATTGCCGTTTTTATACTGTTAACACTTTTACACTGCTCTTTGTTCTTATGATTAATGCACCAGCTTCTCTTTCTGCTGGGAATACAGACTTCTGCATCCATTCCTGGCTGATCAACTTTGTTGCCTGTTCTCAACTGAATGTCGAGGATGAACAGGCAGGGTTGAGAAGCACCTCAATCTCAGACACAATGGGAGAGGGGAAGAAAACCACAACAGGGAGTCAAAGAGGCACTCTTGTTCTGCGGCTGGGGAAGTGAGAAGCAGTTCTTGGACTCCCACACAAACAATCTCACAGTCTTCATTGGGACTGCTTGTGGAGGATAATCAGGATCAGAAATTGGTCACATAGACAAAAACTGTAACATATAGTGCAGTTTGAATCCTTAATGGAAGCTACAGGGCAGCAGAGCTGTACTGACCTGCAGATGAATTGTACAGAACCCTCCCTTTGCCACATCCAAAACATCAAACAACACATTTGCCCTGATACTCCAGAGTAGCTTCCAACAGAAAACATTGTGCTACTTGAGTTACTGTTCATCTCTGCCTCTCTCCAGTAGCTAAAAGGAGAGAGTAAATCATGTTTAGCCTCTGCACCTGCCAAGCAGTACTACCACTTTGGGAAACTGCCTGTCGCATCTCCTTTTAATGAGCACAGAACTCAGAGCTCCCGACCTGGGAGCAGCAGTATCAGCACATCCCCTGATGCTCCTGCTGGTGTGATAGACAGTGAAGTACCTGCTAAGTCTTGTGGCTGCGTGCCAGCATCCAACTACAGCAAGTTCATATTCTGTCAGAATACATCTCTGACCAGAAACAAAATAAATGTGTGAGTTTTGAGAAATGAAAGAATGCAGGTGATGTTATCAGCAATTTTCAGTACATTGAAAATAATAGAATTTTCAAGAAAATGAGGAGGTTGCCCACTTGTTTAAGTCCTTTCTGCATTCTGTCGAGCAAGGAACTGTGTCAATGGCCATTGATCCTGATAAGCCATGAGGCAGCTGCCTCAGCTGTGTAAAGCTTCTTGCCCCTGGCAGCAGAGAAGGCTAACAGCATCCTGGTTTTAATACAAGGATCGTAGCCAGTAGACTGAGGGAAGAAATCATAACCTTTCACTCAGTGTTTTGAATATATTAAAAAGAGATCCCAAGAGATAAAAAATCCCAACAGAACAAGAAGGCTAGTGGGGAGACACTAAAGTTCCTACATGAAGATCTGAGATCAGATGAGATGTGAATACTTGTTTTGCTGCTGAGACACATGACTCTTACAAGTCATTTCTAGAAAGACTCAATGATCTATCTTCTTTAAGTGCATTCCTCCGCACTGCATTTATCTGTGATAATTTGGGATAACCTTATAGGGTGCAAGCCAAAGACTCCTCCTCTCTCTCTGGTGAAAAATTACACCTCTGGAAAAAGGCAATGAAGCAAAAAGACAAAATTGTATTAAAAAAGTAGGTTTATTTTTCATGTGCCTGTTATTAAACATTAACTTTTCATTGCTTGAAAGCTTTACCCTAAAGTCTAGTAAATATAATCAAGCTCTAATTAAATGTTAATGTAGAGTTAGTGTGTTAAAAATTCATAAGGAGTGAGCAGATGCTGTGTTTCAGTCAGCATGGTCGAATCGACAGGATCAGATCCCAGCTGTGGAAATTCTGTCACTTGACACACCAGCAGAGCAGCTCCTGTTGGCTGCACATTCTGAACCACTTCTGTGGGTGGCAGCACACTAGTTTAGGACACAGAGGCAAAGGTAGAGCCACCTCTGACCTAGAGGCTGTGTTCAGCCCACACTCCAGTAGCTGGGCCGTGCTGCTGGCAGCTGATGTAAGAGGGCAAAAAGGCAACTGATGAGCTGCGCCTACTGACACACAGTGCAGACTCTTATATCTCACTTATGCATCTTAACAATCAGTTTCAAGTTCCAACTCTGAAAATAGAAATCCTGCACTATACTTCTACTTGACATAATTATCATTATTTCCAATAACATTTTTATGAAAAAATGATTTCTCATTAAAAAAAATAATTTTGAAGCTGTTAATAAAAAATGACACTGGAAAAAGGTCAGATTTTCTCTTTCATAAAAAGTACTGATGAAATGCCAATAAGAGTACAAGATTAAGTTTTCACAAAAGCTTTTATTGTTGTGTTTGTCAGTTCTAAATGAACACTAAATAAAATTAATACATTTGTCACCAATGGGAACTGACTAAACTATTACTTCCTCTATTATTGCTCATTTACCTGTTATCTTGGTCTGATTTTAGTCTACAATTTAGGTTAGATACGTCACTGAATGCCTTGCTAGGCAGTGCCACCATGGAGCCATAAAATTTCTTCTATGACATCTTTTCCCTCCTTCTTATAATTGGGACCTAGAACTATACCTGACCCTTTTGTGCATGCTATAAAGATGAAGGAAGTTTCCTTACTCCTTGCCACAAAAAGCCTGGCCATGCACAAAACAAAGTACAGCTCTTCCGCAGCCATCACAGCTTGAATAATTAATTATCTTGGTGGGAATAACCCTGACAGCCATTTTTCTTGACTCATGACCTTGTGCTGTGTCTGCACAAACGACACTGTTACAACCAAGTCTCTTTAAAGTTTTATGTTCTGCAACAGTGCTGAGTCAGGAAGTGGTTACTATTGCAAATGTATGCTGTGTGCACATTTTTCCTACTGTTTTTGGGTCCATGATGTAAAGAAAGGCAAAACTCATCAGAAATTATGAAATAGCAATGTCTGTCACTATGGTTTTTCATAGAATCATAGAATGCTTTGGGTTGGAAGGGAGCTTTAAAGGTCACCTAGTTATTACTGATGCTGCATAGAATTGCTGGAAACATTTTCACAATCATTATACCTGTCTAAAAAAATGCTGAAAGTCATTATTTCTTTTCACAAAATGAGTCAAGCAAGAGATTTTTTCCACAGATGTTTTAAAAGTGTGTTGTCTCTGAGAGAATCTTACTACAGCACTTTGATTAAACCTTAAGAAGCTTTTTCTGAGACACCACTCATTATTTCTCTGAATTCCTTCTTTCCTTTATGTACATACTCCTGAATTTTACTAACACAATGTGAAATTTGTTGCAGACAGACTGCTTAACTTTTTTTTAAATTATTTTTTTCCTATGGTTTTAATTTCCTTACAAGTAGAAACTGATTTTCCGGGTATTGTCAAATATCAATATGGTGGAAAAAGGAAGAGATTCTGGACAAGCTGGGTTTTTTTGCTGATTGTATTAGTACATTGGTTTTCAGTTTTCCTCAGTTCTGGCATTTAAGATTCCCTACACCAGTCATCATTACATGAGTGGGTGTACAGCACAGTAATGCATGCGTGTTTGGCATCTGGTGATCTTTCCCTGGGTGGTTGGTTTACTTGCCAGGGAAGAATCAGGGAGTGGGACTATATCTCCTGGGCCACCTCCAAGGGGAATATGCTGTTCTGTAAATATGTGAGCTAGAGCTAGAAAGCTAGAGGCAGAAGTATAAGGCATCTATTTCAGACAGAGTGAAAAAAAAAAAATAGGATTCCTTAAGCACATGAAAAGTTCACAAGGAATTGTGGGTCTTACAGAAATTTATTGACGTGTAGTGTTGAAATGCCTCTGAAGGGATTTTCGGCATTCGTACGGAAATGCTTGGTGTTGCAAGTATATGGATATCATGGAATACTTTGGTTCTGTAACTCAATGCAATCCCATCACCCCTCAAAAAACCTCAACAAACAAACCAAACCAAGCAAACAAAATTCCCACCCAAACCAACCAACCAAAAGAGCAAAAGTAAAATAAGCCCTATCCCCCACTTCTTTGCACTGGAAGTAGATAATATTCTCTTTCCTTTTGCATCACCTGACATCTGAATGAATCCATAGAAAGTCCCCATTCCATATTCTTTCAATGTGAACACTATAAAATAGCTCATGATCATACAGTTTCTTTTGCTTTTTTCTTCTGACAGGCGCTGTGCCTACAGATCCCAGATGTAAGAAAAGTTAGCTTTAAAATCAAATTCTGATGGAAACAGAAGCCTGACTCTTCTCCAGCATCCACATTTTCCTGGGCACAGAAACATCCTTGTGTTTCTAGGCCTGATTTTTTGTAGGAAGCATTATTGTTGCCAACAGAGAGAAAAAGATCTGACAAAGGCAGCCACACCTAACTTGTTATAACTGGCCTCATTTGTAAAAGAGACTGGTTTCTAAACAAGATGTTACCCAAGTGTTTAGTGAGGTGTTGAGTTCACCCTGAAACCCATATTTAGTTTTTGCAACACCAGTGCCTTCCAGTTAAAACTCCTGTCCAGATGATACGCTAAGAATATTTTATATTCTATCATCATGCCTTTTGCCAAAAAGATATCACCAATCTTGTGCATTTTAAAGTTATATCAGATTTGCAGTTCTATTTAATCTTAATGGTTAACTAAATAATAGTATGATTTTTCTTTTTAAATCACAGTAACACCTTTTGGGGAAAAACGTGCTGAAGTTGACCATGTTAGCTTGATTTTTTTCTTTTTTGACATCTAATTAAAGGATTATGTAATTAAGTATTAAAAAAAAGGATAAAATCAAACTAGAAATAAATGTATGATAACCAAGTGAATAAATGAATGAATAAAATAACTTTCTGAACTAGATTTTTATGTTCTGAGATACAGCATTCTAATAGTAAAACTTACGCAGTCCTTACAGAACGTAACATTTTTGTTTCTGAAAGACATGGTGAGAACAGATCATTTCTTTTCTGTTGTCAATTGCAGTTCAAAATCACTGAAAATGGTTGTAAACTCAGTGCCGTTTAAATCAGTGACAAAACTTCTTCAGTGCAGCTGTGATTTAGTTAGGTTATCTTTTTTAGTGCAGCTTGGATGAACAGAGCTGTATTTATAATGTAGTAGTTTCTCTGTAAGCACATTTTTACAGTCACACACATTAAATCTATGTGTGGTTTCCACACAACTGAAACCTTACAGATAACTTTGCAACTTCTTTCTTTTTTAAACTTGGGCTTTTTTTACTAATGCTTTCAGTGCATTTCAAGACTCATTAACATGTGTACAGGCTTTCATGTGAATTTTGTAACTATTTATAAGCACAGGTTTATGCTACATAGTAGGATATTAAAAGGCAGGAATGCTTTCTTTCTTGCTATATGCAATGCTGAAGGAAAATTGTTGAAGTCACAGCAAAACCAAGTTGAACACAGGTTAAAGAGCATTAACCATCTTCAATATTTGCTCTGGAAGTAAGCGAGTTTCCTCAGCATTTTATTTTCTGCTGCACTACTAGCTGAAAACAAGAGAGCATAATCTCTCTGTCTCTTGTTTCCACTTTAACACTCCCCACGGGATGCATCTTTTTGCAAGATCAACATAAAAAGAGCGATTATATCTCTTCATACAGCTGGCTGTTAAAATCATTAGAATCATTGCAAGCTGGAGCAGAATCTGGTCCATGCAGTTGACTGGGCTTTCTCTTGTGCTTGACTTCAAGCACCAGCAAATAGGACTTGTGTGTTGAGGTGAGAAAAAGAGGGAAAGAAAATCCTACAGGCAGAGATTTCCAAAACCAAGAAGAATTGGATATGCCTGAAGTGGTTTGACATAGAAAAAAAGGTTGGAAAGCAAGTTTCCATGAAGAAGGTGGATTCCTGAAGTGATTTAGTCTGACGGTGTGCTGGGAATCGAAAACACCAGGGGTGTTTCTTCCTAGCAAATACAAAGACCATGCTGCACAAATATATGAGTGTGGACTCTGATTTCTATTCCATTGCAAGATCATCAGCAAAGCCCCACAAACTGATTATTTTCTTTACAAGTGGTTATATTTTATCAATTTAGTGGCAAAAAGGAATGCAAAAGCCCTGGATTTTCAAAGACTAGAGCACAGATTCATTTGCTTTGTGATGGTGTGCTAATCCATAGCTCTTCTGCTTTGATAATGATAACAAAAATGGACCAAAAAGAAAATCACATAGTAAAAAACTTGGATTTATATAAAGCTTTCTGTACAAATAATGATCTTGGAGCACTTTATTCAAGAGTCAGAGAAAAACAAATATTGTCTTAGCTCAGGGGAAAAGGTATGATCCTGACACAGCCTTATAATACGAAAATAATTTTCTGCACTTCATTATTTTCAAAGGGGAAGAGAACAAGCATAAACTGATGATGATTAGCAGCAAGCAATCACAGACAGGCTCCAAGGAATTTGTTGTTGCCTAAGCTGTTGTACAAAACATATTTTTGACTGTGATTATTTGCATCTATTTTAAACTGGATACTCTTTTCTTTTTCTTACCAGCTTTCCAGATTAAATTTAATTACAAAGCAGCCAGATTTGTACCTAGAGTAGAAGTCAATAGACTGCAACAGCATTAAGGAGATTAATGTGCTCTGTGAGTTAAAAGAGCAACTTTCTGAAAGAGGATTTTCATGAAGTTACTTGTTGAAATTATCAGTCCAGTGAATACACAAGAACAAGGCTGGGTGTGCTCCCTTCATTAAAAGCATCACATGTTGATATGGAACAAAAAAAATTTATTTGTTTGTGGTTTCGTCAACTTTTGGAACAAATGTGACAAAATGAACTGCATCAAAATCAAAGACCCAATTCTGCAAACCACTGTTCATGAGAACTTCAGAGCTCAAGGGTAATAGTGAACCAATGTAAAAATTCCTTCCAGGTTGGTTTAGTTCTCCATATCTGGCTCTAACAAGTGGAGATGAAGAAATGAATCTGTCTCAACATTGTTGACAGGGAGTTGAATTTAATGATTATGGAGCAATAACAGAAATGACTGACTCACACAATCTCACCTGTGTAAATATGCAACTTAGAAAAAACATTTTAAACAGTTTAGCATCATTCACATGGAATGGTGAATATTAGGGAAGGTCAAACATATTTTTCCAGTCATTATATTGAAAACACAAACTCTTATTGGGTTGAGGCCTGGTTTAAATTATGTATAATCATCATGGGCAAGCAAGTGGAACCATGAGCCAGCAATGTGTCCTTGTGGCAAAGAAGGCCGATGGTATCCTGGGGTGCTTTACAGAAGGCATTGCCAGCAGGTTGAAAAAAGTTATCCCGCCCCTCTACTCAGACCTGGTGAGGCTGTATCTGGAGTGTTGTGTCCAATTCTGCATTCCTCAGTATGAGAGAGACATGGAGTGCTGGGAGTGGGTCTAGCAGAAAGTGACAAAGATGATTAAGGAGCATGTCTCTTACGAGGAAAGGCTAAGGGAGATGGGCCTGTATAAGTCAGAGAAAAGATTACTGGATGGTATAAATGCTTACAAATACCTTAGGTATTTGTCAAGAGGGTGGGGCGTGACTATTTCCGGCTGTGCCCAGCAGCTACAGGATTAGGGGCAATGGACACAAACTGAAACACAGGAAGTTCCATCTGAATATGAGGAAAAACTTTGCTTTGAGGGTGGCAGAGCACTGGAACAGGCTTTCCAGAGAAGCTATTGGGTCTCCTTCTCTGGAGATATTGAAAATCATCTGAATGCGACCCTGAGAACCCCATCTGGGGCAAATTTGTTTAGCAAAGCTAGATGATCTACATAGGTCCCTTCCAACCCAACCATTCTGTGGTTCTGTGATTTTCAGTAGTAGGTTTTCCTCTTTTTCTATTTTATTCCTTCCTTGCCAAGCTGTCTAAATTTTGGAAGTGATTCTGGAGAACTCTGAAATTTCTAAAAAGTAGTTTTAAGCTGGTACTATGTCTCAAAATATTTTATTTTGGGAAAATATCTTTCACCTAATACTCTGGATATCAGGAGCAGGCATTCTCAGGTGCCCAGTCTTCTTCCCTATAAACAGATTTTGTTGGAAAATTAGCTTTTTCTGGATTAGGTGTACTTTAGCTGCAAGCCTACGTGATATCTGAATAATAAACTGCCACAGTAAGCAACACACTGTTTATGGATATGTTCTCAAAATCTTGACCTCTAAACCCCATCTGACCTTGCTAGGAACCCATCTACATTTTGCAGTTGAATTTTTTCAGAATTCGCCGGTGTTCATCTAACCACAAGGTGTTTTCAGGTCTGTATTTCTTCCACATTGTATAATGCAAATTTCCCCCAAAGAACATTTTAATATAATTTTATTTGTATTTTTCATGTCCTTGGTGAATCCTCTGCTTGCTTAGATACAGTTTGCTTTAGAATAGACAGCCTTTAGATTATCTAGGTAAACCTAGGAATTTCCTGGTTTAAGATATCAGTACTTGTGGAAGTGGTTGTATTTTTATTAGAAATTTTAATATGAAATTTTTAGGCCTGTGGAAGGAGAGCATTGTTTTCCATAACTAACCCCTGCTGTGCATTTCCTGTCCCTCCCCATCCCTCCCTCTTTAATTGTTCTTCCATAGGTGCTTGGATTCTCTAATTCCAACTCTCAGTCCTTTTTAGTCTGTTCATATTCTTAATTGCCACACCAAGTATCAGAGCTTAGGCAACTTTGTCAGAGTCTGAGTCAAATTCTTTGTACTTGTTTCTGAGGGTATGTTTATGTGATGTCAGATGAGTGAGTTAGTTTGTTTAATGAAAATACCTCCTACAGCTGGAGATTTATGTTGCTCAGCTGAGACATTCTAACAGCATGTATATGTTCCTTTTCTGTTGTTTTGACAGGCACAGTTGATTAGCTGAGCCCAGTTACATCTTTTGTATGTAAATTCGGGGGTGCTAGGCGGTCTCTTGTCAACATTCTGATTTTCACATCAGGCAAGAATGGTGCAACCTGACCCTGGGTCTTCACATGTGAGCAGTGTGTCTGGCTCGCTGTGCCACCTAGCCTTCAAACTGTAAATATCTCCATGAATATCAATTGCTTGCAACCTTTGTTTTTGCATCTACTAAGTGCTTCACTGCTTGAGGTTTGCATTAAGTTCTCTTTGACACAGTCGGAAAATTCATCTTCTTCCCAGACCTTGCAAGCATCTACAGCATCTGTCAACTGTAGGGAGATAAATGATAGATAGGAATGGCTGTTATTCCAACCAAATTAAGGGAAAAGGACTGGAACTGAAATCAGGCCGGGGTGGGGGTGGAGGATGGTTCTTTCATTTATATTTTTCTTTTTTCTTTTACCCAAACTTCTTGGCATTGCAAACGGCAGTTGGCACTAACTACATCAGGAACCTAACGACCATTTCTCCAAGATGTATTTAATAAAGCATGATACGCACAATAAAATCGGCTCTAACAGTTTTACAGTACAGTAGAATCAAGTTTTGATCTCTCGTGTGCAATCAGTATTTTGTTTTGAACTGACTGTTTTTATTTCAAGAAATCAATCCTGAAGCACAGGAACAAGAGGAATTCTGTATGCCCCATCCCTGGCAGGGTTCAAGGCTGGTTTGGATGGAGTGCTGGACAATGTGATCTAATGAGAGGTGTCCCTGCCATGGACAAGGGGATTGGAACGAAATGATTTTTAAGGTGCCTTCCAACCCAACCCATTCTCTGATTCTATTATTATTAATTGCTGTTATTATTAGTATTAGCAGTAGTAATACTATTACTGCTACAACTACTACTAATATTAATTTTCCACAAGCAAATGCAATAGAGGCATATCATTCTATACAAAATATTTGTTTTAAGGAAAGGAATAGCAGGAGTCTAATGTATTTAGTAAAGGAGAGCAGATGTTCTTTTCCTCCCCCTTTTCAGGAAGGCAGGCAATTGCCCTCTTTTTTATTATCTCAAAAGACTGATTAAGAAACTTTCTACCTAAGTGGTTTTAGCAGTCATTGTCTTGGCTGGCACAATGTCTTAATTATGCTTCTATAAATCTTTATATTTCACCCATTATGTCCTGAGTGAGGTTTTTCTCCTGTCGTAATTTGCATCTTTCCAAACTTATTTTGAAGAAGAACATAAAAAATAAACATTAATTTTACATTAAACAGAACCAGCAAAATATGATGAGAATTCATTACTCCTTTTTCTCAAATCTATGAATATCTTTGTTCCATGAGAACGTTCCTCGATATACATTATTTTAATCACCTTTAAATAAGTGTATATTATATTGGTACGATAATTCCATTTAAATTTTTTTGTAATATTCTGGGTTACATATATTCCGCTGCCCAATTATCTTCAGCGTTCATTATGTGCCTATATTGTTATCCAACAGAAGAATAGATTGTACCAAGCTACTGCTTATGCTGGAAGGATTGAAGTCATTTCCACATACATTTTGAGGCAGCCTGATATGATCTGCTCTCGACAGCCAATATCTTCCTGCTGCATGTACAACTAGAATTATTGTCCTCGAGATAGCTTACTAAAGAGGTGTATAGATGGGCCACTGAAGTTCTCAAATTTTCCCTGACAATATCTCCATCTTTGTACGATTTTATTATTATCCCTCACTCAGGATTTCCTGGAATAAATTATTTGAGTCTCAATTAATTGCTGCAACTGAGAGTTGAAGCTATTAGCAAGCCTTTGGCAAATAGCTGGGCATTAGTATTTATTACAGACACAGATGCATGAGAGGTGCTATCAATTTTGTCTTTGTTGGATTTCGACTTCAGTGAATTGTTCATTGATTTTGGAATTTGAGAGGATTCTAGGAAACTATTAAACAAATGGGCAATTTTGGGAACCATTTTATAACACATATAGTCACAGCCTAGACATTAGATGTCAAACCATTTACACAAAGGTCCTTTTCAGCCTCACTTGGTGCACATGATCTTCCACCTCATGACATATTAGCCCCTGGTAAATTGTGTTCTTTAGGCAATTTCTCCTTTAGGTATGAATGAGAATTAAAAACCAACATGGAAACGTCTCATGTACAGATTTTGTTTGGTCAAAATTTTTCTTCCAATTAATACACTATTACTTTTAAATTTTGCTATTCTAATATTGTGTGGTGACTTACCCGGTGCATTAGAATTCCAGAAATCAAAGCAGTTTTAAAATAAATTTTTCTTCCTATGTTTTGACCATGCAGTTATTTTCCCCTTTAAAGTATATGGAGTTATTTGACAAATTTCATGGATTTGCACAGTTTACTGAAGGCATGTTCTCTGAGTTTTGTGTGGGGTGCATTGTACAGTTTTGCTAACAAGGTGGAGATACACATTTTTACATCAGCTTGGATTTTCAGACCAGAAAAATCCTAGAGAAAAAACTCCGCAAAAGAAAACTCCCAAAATGCATTGAAATAATGCTTGAAACATTTAAGCATATAAATATCTTCTAGAAACTGTTTTTCAAGCACTTTGAAAATGTGACTCTGCCACATAATTATCCATCAGAAAGTTAGATTTTATTATAGTCTATTCAATATTTGTTGTAGTGTATCATTTAGAAGAGCATTAATTTTCTCTTCTATGGCTATAAACATTTTCATGGCCAAGAAAGACTGTATGTGTTGTTTATAAAAAACTTTCTTTTTTTTGCAACAGGGTAGGAAAATAAGGAGAAATCTTTTAAAACCGGATTTCTTTTTCACACCCAGAATGTAGTATTTTTGATCCCAAACTTCATGCTATCTTCTATTGTCAGCAGCGTGTATAAGCCTATTTTAATAGTCTAATATATCTCATCAAAAAAATTATGTCTTCAAATGAAAATCTATGCATTTCTCCCAAGATAATGGTTCTTTTTTATTACCTCTACACCCATATATATAAATTTTAACATCATTTTCTTTCAAGAGTGTGGGGTTGGTTTTTTCCTCAAATATAAACCGTATAGAAAACAATATAATTAACCTCTTTTTCTTATACTTTTTTTTTAAGTTTGCAACATGCAAAATTTCTTCTTATGCCAACCATCATTTCATATATCTTTTATTTTCTTATGAAAATGTTTTTGTTTAAAAAGGAATTTTTGATAGTTTTTCTTAAAATGAGCCCTTACTGCTTGAACTGGAATACAGGAGTATAGGCTGTCATTAATCTCAGTATTTTTTTGTTCAGATGCAGTAATGCCTCCTTATCAAACACAAAGGTTTTGTGTTCACTGCTTTGTTTTCCCCCTTAGAGCTAATCCGATTACAGCATTCTCACATTCAGACCAACCATATTTTTAGTGATTGTGTGCTAGCTGAGCATTCCCTTTTCATTTCATTTTCTTAGCCTGCTCCTTCTTCAGAGAAAAATGGGTGTCAGATAGTAAACTTACCATCCTTCCCTCCCAATCACCCTTCATAGAACTTTAATCTTCTGAAGATTTGGAGATTTTTTTTAATTAATGAATTTAATAGTTACATTTGTAAACAGCTTTTTAAAAATAGAATCATCATCTTTAGAATGAAATAAGCTGGTATGAGTTTTTTGTACTATACTAAAGATAGGTTTTTTTAATTTACGATTTGTTTAAACACCACTTAACAATGGAAGTCAATTTCTCCCTTATGCATTCAGTCAGATTAGCAGGAGAAATACACTGTGGATTAATGAATAAGGGAAAGAAAAGCTATCCTGGTACATCCTTTCCTATTATACTACTAAGTAACATTACCCACAGCTACCTCTTGAGTCTGAATCTCCTGTGTTGTCAGATGTGATAAATCCTTATACCACTTTTTTACTTTACATAAAACTGCTACTATGGACTCATGTACTGACACAAATAACTTTTTTAAAAAGGAAAAGTTTTAGAATTTTAAATATCCCAGAAGACCTTTAGTGTTTTTCCTTAATCATCTTCTCTCCTGTCTATTTAGTTGCTAGTCCTTGTTGCTGCCTGTGCCTTTTGCTCCTTGCAGAAGATGCCATTTAGTTTTCTGGTTTTGAGGCTGCTGAAATATGACCTATTACCAAGTCAGGAGAGATCCTCTCCTGGGTTCATTTATCTCTTTAGGACCTTTAACTCAAAGCGTAATTTCAGGCTTTCAAGAATTTTTACCTACGAACAAAGCTGTGTGTTAGAGTTATCTTTTTATCACAAGGCTATAGGTTTTATCATAGCACCTGTATGAGAACACCAGCAGTGAGTTTTATTAAATTATCTGAGTACTTCATTGACTGCCTTTTAATGTGAGGGAGGAAAAGTCTTGAAAAATAACTGGTCCTTGCATTTATAATACAACATTTCATATCCTAATGACTCTCATTAAGTGATCATCCTTTTTTTCACAGCTATGGAGGCAGGTAATACTCCTTTAAGAAAATGCTGGGTGATTTTCTATCAAAAATTAGTTCTTTCCCCTTTGTTGCAGTGTGTTTTGGGGTTTTTTTATCTCAAATACTCACTTTCTGATAATTCCTTATTTATTTTAATTGGGATTCCCTTTAGAATTAAATTGGGGTTTGCCTGCTGCTATCCCACATATTGCTTTTTAATAAGAAATAATATTTCTATTTCCATCTGGTCTAATTGCTTAATGCAGGTGATTTCTACCTTTGGATTAGGTATCTTTTTTTCCTTTAATTCTCATGAAGCTGTGGCTCTTTTAGAGGTTTTTCAGATTCCTCTGTGGTTTATACACATTTTTTTTCCTTTGTCACTTTCTGCAGAGCTCTGAGAAGTAGACCCTGGACCCATGTGGCCTATACAGGAGAGGGAAGCATCACTGTCTTAGCGTATCTGAGAGTTTCTTTAAGCTGTTTCCAGCTTCAGTTAGTCTATCAAGTGCTGCTACCTTTCTACTTTTTTGTCAGTTCCCAGAAAAAGATTTGCACCTTGGGTGCCACTGATTTTGTTTTAGGTGCAGAATCTCTAATATCCATCTTTGTGACACAAACTTGCCTGTTCAATGTCAAGATTTTTGTTGTTGATGGTTTTAGATTTTGGTATTAAGATAACCTTAGAGACTGTTCCAGTTACTCCCTTCAATGCCTAAAGGGAATATGTTTGGTTTTGGTTTTTTTGGTTTCTTTCTTTTTTTTTTTTTTTTTTTCTTTTTTTTTTTTTTTGGTTGGTTGGTTTTAGTTTCTTTTTAAAACAAGAAGATTCTTTCTAGGAACAACATTCTTATACTTGGTCTCAGGGATCTCCAGAGACTTTTTGGTTGGGAGTCTCAGGTTTCCAAAGAACTAAACTGTGGATAGGGATAATTTGTGCCAAATATAGGACTAAATTATTCTTTCCTGCATTGGAGGGGGTAAAGAGGAAGATGACCAGTGGACCAAGGTAATCTCTCTGGGGCTTAGATCCTTTCACTGAATGTAGCAACCTAGTTTAGCTCCAGATAAGTGAAATGACAGCTGGTTTTTAAAATAATTTTTCGTTATTGTAAAAGGCCACCATAATACAACACTGCTATTCCCATGACATCACTTAAGTCCCAAGCATTTTAGAGAGGAGTGGATTGAAGGAAGGGAAAATACTCTTCTTCTGCAGGAAGTACTTTACTTTTACATTCTCTAGGTTACAGCATAAACCAAGAAACCTGTTTCTGCTTCTTCTAGTTTTGCTATGTACTCTCTGAGGAATGTGTTAAAACTTTCCTGTATCAAGTTTTTAATTCTTTGCCAAGTTTCTCTGAGGAAAGTGTGTGTGCTCATTGACATTTCCTGGGCAATTCTTGTTTGAGATATCTGCTTACACAAGCCAAGGAAAACAAGTGACCATTAGCCCTGACAGGCGATGGGTCACATGCTGGTGGGAAGTCTTGTTCCAAGGCTCACCAGCCACAATTTCAGCAGTCATCCTGTTTTAATTCCTATTCCTCAGCAAAAACTGTGAGACACATCAGTGTTAACACCAGGGGATGCACCAAAGGAGGGCTGTTTTGATCAGACCTCCTGTACATCAAGACAAGTTTCAGTGAGCTCACTCAGGGAGAAAATGAGGGCTATTCCCTGTCCACACCCAATGCTGTTAGTTAAACAAGTGTGATCATCCCTGAATGAAAGGATGAAAATTGTTTTGCTTGAGGAAAAACAATATTGAATTCAATTGTGTAATACTGCACACCAAATTGACTACAACACTCCCTACAGTTAAGCCTGTAGTTCAGCTGTATAACAGCTGTATTACAGTCCAAGAGGGAGTTTAAGAAGCTTTTTAAACAAGAAAGAACATAGTATGTTTCATGTTGCTATGGTGCTCTTATATAAAATAAAGATATCAATAAATAGAACCTGAGATTCAAAATTTATTTTGTAGTTGGCTTCCTTCAGGAAAATATAAAGTATTCCTGAGTCTGATCTGGTGCAAGTCCCTGTACTTATTGATTTTACAACAAAGAGGGGAAAAATATCAAGAATTAAATTAAATCCAGGTGGTGAAATAGTAAATCAGGCTGATTCAGTCACTTAGAATTCAAAATTTATAATAATTGAATGACATGGCTAAGTCAAAAAAAGCAAGAAGTAAACATCAGGGTGACATAAATGAACACAATACATTTTTGAAACTTAATATAGTTTGGTGATATAAAGAATATTAAATACATCTACTGAAATTTTCTTTAATTCATCATAAAGTAAAGAATAAAGAGGAAAGAGAATAAAACATCTGTCAACTGCTGTGATTCAGACTGAATTGATTAAAAGAAATGTCTCCTCATAAAGGCAATTCTACCTTGGGTCCTGTTATTCTTAGAGGACTGATCAGATGAGTAACTTATGGCTAAGTCATGATCTTTAGCTTTACTGACAAACTTCAGTAATAAACAAAAAAGAGCTTGACTTAGGACAGAGGAAGTGTGAAAATGGCCAAAAGTCATCTTTACAGTAAATTAGAAATAATATGTTACTTTGATTTCAAATTTTTAGTCACGTCTCTTCCATCCCAGTATGAATGTCTGCATCTAAATCTATTGCTGCTTCAAAATCTGGATTTTCTCAGAGTAATGACTACTGGAAGATCTAGAAGAGACTGAATTACTCAGTTTTAAGCAAGGAGCTCACTCCCACTTCTCTCCAGTCCCCAGTTTTAGTTCCTTGATTCTTTCCCTCCCCTTCACTGCTCATGTCTGATCATCCTGTATTGTTAGGTACTAATGCCTGCCTTGGAGGAAAACTGCCCATCAGACTGTGGGAACTGTCCTCCTAAAGAAGTTCAGGACCTCGGAGGATAGGATTGGCAGGACACAAGAAACAGGCTAAGATAGGAGTCGTTTCTCTGACTTGTAACAAACTGACCTGTGCAGGGGACCAAAGCCATGTGACAATGTCAGCATCCGTGACTGAATGTGGTGTTCCGGTGTTTCGGTTTCTATGCCTCAGTTTAGAGGCATAGAAAGGCACAAAAATTAATTTCTGGCCATAGGCAGCAATATGGGATACACATCATAAGGTCACCCCAAGACATGTGGTCTCTCTCCTCTCAACACACAGGTGAGGTCTCGGTTGGGGACTTGGCAGTAGGGCCTCAAGGAAAGCTGTGACAGGTGAATGTGAAGCTCAATGGCTGAAGCCCTGGTTTCTGGAGGTGGAAAGAGGTGGAAAAAAGCAGACAGAATGGATGTTTCATTGTGGTTCAAAAAGACAGAAATATAGGGAGATACATTCAAAGATGTGAGGAGATAAGGGTTTGGACATTAAGGTTTGTAACTGAAAATCATCCTCAGATTGCCCTTATCACAGACAATCTGTGACTCACTAGTACATTTTCCTTTTTAAAAAACAAATCAAAACAGCAAACACAGGCCTTGTTTTTCCCCAGACTATCCACTGAACACCTTATTTTACCTTTGGAGATCTTGCTGTATCATTTTTCTCTCAATACCTATCTTCTCTTTCTATGGATGTGGAAATTCTTCACTCTTATTCAAGGTTTCTCATGGAAAACATCCTGAAAGAACAGATCTCTTGTTGAAGGTTTTTTCTATTCCTGTATGCCCCAGAGGAGATTTGCAGTGGAGAAACTGAGCTTACAGAAAGACTCTGAATTATTGTCTTCCCCCAGAATGCAAGCAAAAAAGATTTCTTTAACAGAACTGAAAGTTGTTAGAGGGACAGAGTTTCTTTCATCATCAGAAGACTACTAACAAATGATAGTTTGCCAAATTAATACTGTAGCTACTCACCTACTCTTTCAAATAATTTTCCTTACAGATAATTATAGAGGAAATAAATTAAACTTTATTTCCTCTATGGGGAAGTCTGAAAGGAAGAAGGAACACTGGAAGTGTGACAGGGTAGGTACTTCAACCAGTCCTCTGTACTTAGAAACATGATTTCACATAGGACTCAGCCTTACTCTCTGACAGTTTCACAAGACTGTTCACTCTTCCTGAAGTGGTCATCTGATAGTTTTTCTGTTGTATGCTGTATGCCAGGTGTCTGTTTTGCTTTCTATGTAAAAGCTCGTTTCAAACCTATGTTCATTCTTGCTGCTCTACTTTCAATATTAATCCAAGGATGGAATTTTAAAAGTTGCTTATTTTACTACTTAGAAAAGTTATGGGTAAGGGTGAAGTACATTATACTACTTAAATAGCTGCATCTCTGCCCTCTGAAGAGAACACTTTTGTTCAATAAGAAATGCTTATGGCTGATTCTCAGAAGAAATGGCTATAAATGTGTAGTCATATTTGGGCCCTTCAAGATTTTCTCTACCAGTGTTTTTCTCATTACATTACAGAACTAGATAGAGGTGTAATATAATGCAGCCATGACCTGTGTTTAAATGAGCAAACCCGAACTGAGCAACTTACCGTATTCTATACCACAATCAATCTTTCAAAACTAGAATATCCACTGAGCTAATTGTAGAAAAGAACAAGACATAGACATTTTGAACATCCTAAACCCTTCCCCTTGGGATTTTTCAAGACACCCTTCCCCTCCTGGGATGCAACACAGCAGTTATTTGACTGTGCACACAATGGTTTCAGAGAAAAAAATAATATTAACACAATATTCAGAATGAAAGAAAAGCTTTCATCAATCTAATGTAAACACTTGGCAGGGTTAAGACTATTTGAATAATTCTGTACTCTTGTAAAAGGCTTTACTGAGTGTTTAATGGCAGCAAAACTATTTTTTTTAATGCAAGTGACTTCCCTGTAACACATAAGAAAAAACTCTTCTAACAGAATGGCACATAAACCTTGATTTCCCAGTGATTACTCTTGCTTTTACACAAACATTCTATTGAATCTGTGGTTATCTAGATGGGTGAAACTGATGCACAAGGAAAGAATTATTCAAAAAAAACCCTGAACATTTACTCAAGGGAAACATATTGCCTAAGATATTTCTTGCCAAGCTTTATTTAGATCAGATCCTCTGTTAAAATAAAATATGTCTAGGTTTTCTATAGGAAACAACAAGTTGATTTAACTTTGCTTAGTTCTTTTAAGTTGCTAAGAACATTAAGTTGATCAGACTGCAGGCACCTATTAAATACCATTTAGACAGTTAAATGTTCATTACATTTGACATCACTTTCACAGATATTATTCTGGTAGTTAGTAACTTAATCATTAGTTTTTAGAAAATGTACATGTCAAATTTTTTGGTCACTTGTATGTGTAATTACTACAATAAAGAAGTCAGACAATGTAAAGAACCTCAGGAAGCTGAAAAGAAGAAGGGCAAAATTCTGCACTGAGGGATGAACAGCCCTATGCACAAATATATGCTGAAGGACACCCAGCTGGAAAGCATCTTAGCAGAAAAGGACCTGGGATCCTGGTGGCCATCAAGTTGAACATGAAACAGCAAGTGCCCTTGCAGAAAAGAAGACCAATGTTACTCTGGGTTGCATTAGGCAAAATATTGCCAGAAGGTGAAAGGACATGATCTTTCCCCTCTACTCAGCACTGGCAATGTTATATGGCAATGTTATATCTGGGATGCTGGGTCTAGTTTTGAGCTCCCCATTATGAGAGACATGGACATACTGCAGACACCCCAGCAAAGGACCATGAAGATGCTGAAGGCACTGGAGTGTCTTGCCTGTGACAAAAAGGCTGAGGAAGCTGGGACTGTTCAGCCTGGAGAACAGAAGGCTCAAGAAGATCTTATCAACATATATAAATACTTAAAAGAAGAGTGCAGTGGCACAATGAGGATGGAGCCAGGGTCGTTGCAGTCATGCCAGTGACAAGACTAGAACCAATGAGCACAAACTGTAACAAAGACAGTTCCTTCTAAACATCAGATTACACTTTTTTATGGAGAGAGTGCCCAAGCCCTGGCACAGGTTGCCCAGGAAACTGTGGAGTCACCATCCTTGGTAATATTCAAAGACGACTGGAAACGGTCCTGCTTGAGTAGGAAAGTTGAACTAGATGACCTCCAGATGTCCCTTCCAGCCTCAAATGTTCTGGGATTTTGTCACTGCACACATACGATTACATGAAGTTACATGTGTACTCTCTGTATCTGTACAGAGGGTATTTGTATTTCTGTACACCATGTATTGATGAACCCACAGCATTTTTCACAAAACTCAGTATAATGCACTGCAAAGACATTTTAACTTATAACTGGATGTAGTAAAACTTACTGTGACAATACAGATTGCATTATTTGAGGTGGGCGTTTACTGACAATTTTTCACTGCTGTTTGAGGGGTTTTGTCTCGTGAAAATCTTATGAATTCATAACAGGACCAGTATATTCATCCAGTTTTATCTCCTAGGAATAATATCAAGATGACTGGGAAATAATGTACTGGTCTGACAGAGACTGAGTACCTTGATATAGAGTTTGCATCCTCTGTTGCAGCAAGATAAATTACTGAGGTTTATTTCCACTTTAATACTTTTTCATGACAGCACAAACAAGGTGACCATAGAAAATAAATAATTAACTAGATCAAACTGGTATTGACAAACTGCAGTCCCTTTTGGCTGGATTAGATACATTTTTGTACCTTTGTCTTTCTCAACTGGCTACATTACAGTTCAGTTAATGTATTTTACATTTGGGGAGGAGGAAGGAGGTGCACAAAGATGTTTCACTTACTTGTAATATATACAAGATTTCCTGGAAGCAGGAAGAGCCTTTGCTGTCTACGTTAATATTTGTGTTACTATCTCAACGTTACTATCTTCCTAAATGTTTAGGTGATTAGTGTATTAAAGTCAAATGCATAATTCAAATATTTTAGCTTAAAGTTTTCTTCTATTCATTATTCCTACATCACGTTTTTGCCCTCTAATTTGTGATACACTCATAACATCATTGAAGCTATTTATTTTTTGCAAGAATTTGAGGAGGAAAATAAAAGAAGTGAGCTTTAAAAGATAGCACTGAAGTTAAGAAAACGAGAACTGAGAATTGGATAGAAAAGTGAACAGCAGAGTACATTTGAAATGCAGTATAATCAAAAGCAGACCCAGAAGTGCCAGAGGAACCAGCAGGCAGCAGGTGCAGCCTCTGTAGGGGACTGTGCTGTGGTTCCCAGGTTTGACTGCAGGAGAACCAGCAGAGCACGTACAGACCAGCAGTCATGTTCAGTAACTCCATTGTTTATGACTCATCTACAAAAGGATGAGCAGCATCCGAAGGCAACCACAGAGTGAACATCTTAGAGTCATAACAGGGTGGCTTGTACCATTTCTGCTTTTTTGTTACCGTCTGTCATGTGTGTAGATTAATGTAAGGTTATTTCCTACTCTTGTTGCAGTCTTTTGCTATGATAATAAAGTATGAGAATTTGAATGTCTAGCATGTCCTTGGAGTACAGGAGCGTTTGACATTTTCTGTTTTAGTACCTAGCTCTGCCTTCCCCAGAAATGAGTGTGGCTATAAATGTTGATGAGTGGAATGAGTAGCCAACCAAAATTAAGAACATTGTAAAGGTCAAGGTAATTCTCCACTACCATTCTCAGTGTGCCGTATTCTAGCTACTAAACACTATCACAAAGTCCGCAATAAAAACAATCCAAGATCACAAAGACTTCTGTGTAGGGTTTTGGATTTCATTTTGGTTTGTTGGTTGTTTTTTTTCTAAAAATGTTAGTGACAATAGTAACAAACAGAGGAAAAGCAAGAGAATCCATTTACAAAGCATGTATACTAAATGAATGGTCTTTGTGCTACAGAATAGCTTCCATCTTCTCTGCATCTGAAATGACTTTTGGAAAGAGAACAGAACTGAATAAAATCCATGGAAACAAAATCTCTAAGGCCCAAGAATAATAAACCAAAACTGTTCTTCATTGTGTTTCATTTTAATATTGAGTGGTTTTCCTTGTTTTTTTTTTTTGCCTTTTTGTTTTTTTTAATCTCATGCACATCAAAATTTAAAATCAACAATCAACTGTAATGGCATAATTCTGAAGAGAAATGGAAATATGACATTTGTCAATCCAGGCCAAAATTGTTGCAAAGAATTTATGCATGTTCTCATAAAACACAGCTGTGATATTGCAGTAATTTGAGCCAAAAACAAACTGTAATTTTAATGACAAAATGCTTCTGTTGTGTAAAGTTTGCACAAAACATGATTATGTTTAGTATTTTGATCTCATCAAACTGGAGAAAACTGCCAGTCGATCCTGGACATATGCTTCTATTATTAAATCTAATCTATTTGCATGGCAGTTGCAAGTCTCTTAGTTCACTGAGCACTGCAAAAATATAGGCCCACATTTAATTGGAACAGATTCTGATACAAGAAGAAAAAATTAATCCACACACTGGACTGGTGAAAGCCCTTGAGTAAAATGCATTTCATTACAAATAAAAAGCCCTGTGTAGAGAGGACACATGTCACTGCTCTTGCTCCTCTGACATTTTCTTGAACAGGAATTCATGGCCACCATCTCCAGTGTGGCATGCTGTGCTCTCAGACTGCAGAAAGAATAGGAAAATAAAGTCAGCCTATCTATCCTTTTCAATTAGATTGCCAAGTCTCTTACAAAAGGTCTGTGCCAAATTGATTTCTTAAAGAAAAATAACTAGATTTGATCAGAGTGTTAATGAAAATGGTGCCATTCTGAGTTGTGCTTACAAATAGTTTTGTTCGGTTTTTTTCAAGCCAGAACTAAAACCCTTATTTTTATTAAAAAATGGAAACATAATTACAGACTATATTATCCTATTAGTATAGCAAAATGCTAATGAGGATAGAGTAAGTAGTTGGATTTTGCTGAGATTTGTAATTAAAAAACTCATGTATGTTTGGGTTTTTTTTTTTAATTTTTCTGAAATCATGCAGGTTCAGTGAAAGAACTTTTATACCAAGACAATCTTTATAGGGGTTTATTTTACTAAGTTATGTCAAAATTTCAGTGAAAGAATTAAAAATGTGACAACATTATTAAAACAGATTTTATTTTGTTGTGGTTTGTTTTGCTATAAATAAAATACAACTCGTGTTGTCTAATAACTTTACTATGAAAAAAAGAGAAGTGTTATCAAAATAGGTAACAGTTCTGGGTGAGAAAATAAACACAAAAGAAAGCCTAAATCCAACTCAACAGCAGATTGCCCTACCAGCCAGACATAAAAGAAAATATATTTTTAGATAAAGTGTTTAATTTTGTGCTTCATTTTTCCTACGTTCTTCTCTTCTGCCTCTGACTGAAATGTATCTTGACAACTTGACATTCTTTTCTTGATTAACAGATGTCATTTTTGCCTCACAGATCATGGCTTCTGAAGGCAGACCCCATTAGACTGGTTAGTGACCAAAAAGTAACACAAATATTATTTGTCTCATTGTAATTCATTGATTTTAGGATCTGCAGTGCCTTTATATCCAGATTCATTTTTTATTATTTGAATATAATTTCTTAAATGGAATGATATTTAGAAAAAACTAGGATGAATCCTTAAATCGTCATGAAGTTTTGGGTTTATCCCATTTCTCGTGTTGGTCTAGAATTGGCCTGGAAACATATTTTTCTAACATCTTAATACATCTTCATGCTGATGGAGTCCTTACCTTATACCATTAATATTCCTGATATTACACAGCTGGATGGGTTTCTCTGCTACAAGATACCTCAAGTAATTTGCAGAGGTGGAGGTTTTCAAGGACATCTTCAGATGCCTTAAGAAAAGTAGAAACAGGAACTAGCTATCAATCCTTCTTGAAATTTCCATCTGCTCCACTGTCTTCTGGAAGTTAACTCAAGTTCTGCCACGAGGGTAAAGGCAACACAGAGCTAGTCTGGAATTTGTGCCTCACTTAACAACTGCTTTTTAATGACTTTCGCAATTTTGATCCAGGGCTAGTGGCCTGGTTTTGATCCAGGGCTAGTGGCCAGGGTTAGTGCCATGTAAGCAGAAAAGGGAAGACACGGTTGTTCTGGTGCTTCCTGAAGGTCTTGGCCTGGAGATCCCACAGTATCACACAGCACAGCTGGGTTTTGGGGTCATCAGAACTTAGTTGAGATCAGATTTACTACATTCCACTGAAAAGTTCTTCACAGTGACAGCAGTCAAAAAACTGGAGAGACTGCACAAGGAGGTAGGGAATTTCCATCCTTGGAAATAACTAAAATTCTTGGCCAAGGCCCTGAGCAGTCTCATGCAATTTCAAAGCTGGCCCTGTACTGAGCAGGAGATCAAACTTGATGGTTTCCTAGAGTTCATCCAAACCTATGTAAATCTGTGACTAGGGTCCTGCAGACGCTTGAGCTCCAGAGAAATCTTAGAGGAGTATGGGGGAGGGGGGAATTATACAGAAGGGGTCAGTCCTGATTCATCTGGCATGGCCTTGAATACGGAGATGAAGTAGTTTACACCTGATAAAGGCTTCGGTATCTACTGATGTGCAAGCTGCTATAAAGACATAAAAATATTATTCATTACTAGTATTAGCTCAGTTTTTGTTACTGAGCAATTGTCTGTTAATAATTCTTTGTTTAACCTGCTCTTTTTTGGGGGCAATAATTAAAGAACTAAAAAAATTTAAGAGACTCAAGAATTTCATCCATAACAGAATTTCAGTTAGCTTCAGAACAAATCTCATAGTGGCAGTTCTTCTTTCTCAATATTCTTTGATAAATACTGTTCTAGATCTCTTTTATACAAATCTCCTTATTTGCACAGAGCATGGAATGAATGTTTTTTGCTTATGACAAGACAGGACTTTGCTGTAGTAGTGAAGGGGTCATATTTCTTTTTCTGAAAAGGAGGACACATCATGACATAGATTTTTAATACATATTTTCACACCTTCAGAGTCTCAAAAAACTGAAGAAAATTTAATTTCTGGTATTTTCATGTAGCTCAGATGTTCAAATATGGTAACGATATTTCTGAAGTAAGTATATATCATTTTCTGCTTAAGATGCACAGAGGATCTGGGAGATAAGTATTCATACGTGGATTTTTCATTTCTTTCATTTGAAATCCTCATAGGCTCCCTTTTTTTTTTTTTTTTTGGACAAGTTTGCTAATGGCTTTTTGAGTACTAAAAAAAAAAAAATCTAACTTTTAATATTATCCATACTTACTGAAGGTTGCCATAATCTGCAGTTCTTCTTCCTGGAATATGCTGTGCTTATCATAATAGCACAGTGATATTTAAGATGTTATCCTTGCCAACTTGTGGTTGAGCCTAGCGAAAAATGATTTGTTTTGCTGACATGAAAGGAAAAGAGAAGAAGTTGCAAGAGTTTGGGGAAGGAGTGGTGGAGTCTGGAACAGGAGGACATGTTTCAATAACCTTTTTACCAGTTTAAGAGGACCTCTGCAGGTTTTTGCGTGCTATCTCAAAGAGAGGCCGGAGGTGTAGCCACAACCCCACTGCACTGGGCAGGCACAGCCACACACAGAAGCGCCGGCAGACGGGGCTGCGCTCCTCACCCGAGGGAGCCGTCCCTGAGCTGATGGGAAGGCGCGCACGCAGAGGCGAAGAAGGGAGAGAGGGGACTCTCCGTAGAGGTTCCACACAGAAGGTTTATTGAGGTGAAATGATGGGGGGAGGAGACAGAGAGCCAAAGACGTGAGGGTGTCCAGGGATTTTATAGTGGGAACGGGAAAGGTGGGGATAAAGGGATACAGCCAATGGGATACTTGACAAGAGGCAGGGTTGAGGGCAAGGGAAGCAATGGAAATAACACCAAGGAAGGACTTAGGGAAGGAACCAATGGGGTGTCGAGTACGACAGAACTTTCTAGAATTAATACATATTAACTTTAGGGGAAATGAATATTAGCAAACTTATACATAAAACAAGAGGGGGAAACATGAACCAATCATACAAAATATGTAAACTGCAGAACTGGGGGTTTATGGGCTCTCACCCTATTTAGAGAGTGAGACATTAAACCTGGGAGCCTGACCACCACTGTTTGGTGTCTGTTGGATTTTCAGGGGTCAGGGTGGCTCTAGCCACCTGCACTGCCTCAGATCTCCTTTGCCACTGCAGTGTGTGCCCTGCAAGGAGGTAGGGAGCAGTCTGATACGGATGTATTGCTAAAATATGTGCCTAAAGCAGTCTGGAAAGATTGATCGCACACTAGAAGAGGAACACACTGCACAGAAAGGAAAGGCTCCCCTTATCCTCTAAGGAGGATGCGGGAACTGAGGAGAAGGGGACCCTTCCTGGTATCCCTTGCATCTTGCAGTCCATGGAAACACCAAGTCACAGTATTCGTTTTATTGTCTCTCCTCTACAGACCTAGACACTGAGAATAGGAGTAATTTCATCTAATTAGTTGTCTGAAAGTTCACATTTTAATCAAAGTTATTACTTGCTATCCGTGATTGAAAGAGCCTAGAGGAATAGAAGAGAGGGATCTCCATAGTGTAATTATTCCCATCCTCTGGAGACCAATTCAGACCACATAACACAAACATCTCTCTTAAAATGGGATGAATACGTCTCCAGAGATGCGCTTATTTCTCTCCACTGATTGTAAAGGAAGCAGTAGATACCTAGCACTGATGAGAGTCACTGGATGCCTATACAGATTTAGGTAAAATGGATTTCCTTCTAATTTTCTCATATTACAGATACTTACAAGTAAAGTCAGGGTAATGAAATGAAACCAATGTATTACTTTAATTTACAGGTATAGAAGAAACATTCTTTCCAATGCTACTGTTACAGGTGAGAACATGTACTATAAAACTGTCCATCAAAAACACAAATAAGGATAATAATTGTAAGGTAAGTATAACACAATTTAAAGTATAACAGAGGTTTGCACTAATGTGGGATTCATAAGAGCTAAAGTAAGTTGTTTTATTTCTCTTTGTCTGAGGTCCCCTTTACTTAGCATTAAGTTTTTAGCAGAAATTATATCAAAAAGAACAATAGGGATGATCAAATATTTGGAATATCTTACATACTATAGGAGATTAGGATGACCAGTACTCTCCAACCTGAGAGACAAATATCAAAGAGAATAAAATAATGACAAGTATTGAAAAGCAGGAACTGAGAAATTGCACATTGAAATATGTGTTGAAATGACTTGGAGGAATAAAACAAGAACATTAGGGAAGAAGTTTGAGACAGAAAAAGGGAATAGCATTTAATACCACCTTGTTTGAAATAGTAGGCTTTTTTGCAGTGAGATGTTGCTGGTGACAATAGTTTATGCAGACTCAGAAAACATTTAGTCTTACCAAAGTATGTCAGAATAGTCTTTCCACCAAGAAGCCCGTGAATGGCTCATTGTCAAAAACTTTCATGGTATTTCAGGCAACATATCATAGTATGGTTTTTCTGGTCATGTGTACTTTCCTGAGGTCCTCTAAAGACCCTCTAAAACATCCATAAAGAATTCTAGATTGCCAACTATACAGGTCCATAACATTTTGAGTATATTATAATAACAAACTTAAACTACCAAGTTAATTCACTGAAGCTGGCAAAACATTGTAAGGACAAGTCTCACTCCTCTGGTATGAGGCATCTGACTATGGCTCGCTGTGAAAAATCTCTTTGTTTTCTCTTTAATTTTGTTTATTTTCAAAATCATATACTCAGAAAATTCTTCAGTTTCTTTCAAATCAGGCAACCTAGATATATGTCCTATGAGTACCTTTACTTGCTGTTTTGCCACGAGTGTTTGCTCTTCCTTACTGTTTTATTTTTAATAAATATTGTCAGTTCGGCTCCCTGCCAACATGCTGTTAAAAACTCAATGTGACAACTGTGCTACTAGCATGCTGGAAGCATGATAACTGGGATATATTTAATGCCTGATTATAGCCCCATGACAGAAAAAAGACAATTCTTTTCCAATTTTCCAATCTAGTATCAATATGGAAGAAAAAGCCCAGGAAGACATTGCTGCAATGGAATTGCACAACTTTTGTCTTAAAATGTTTCACCGGTCCTACTGAAATAAAGCTTCCTTCAGCTTCAAACTATGCATCTGTAGTTCAATAATATTTTTTTTTTTTTTATATTGCATGGTATGTGGAAACACTAGCAATAGTGACAGATCACAATAATCATGAAAAAAATTCCTTTGGGACTACAACCAATGGATTTTGTGTTATTTATTATGTTTGGGGTATACTTCTTACCACTGTAGCCACAGAAAGTGGCAATTTTCAGTTCAGCAATTCAGAAATGATTGGTTGTTTTTCTCCTGTGGTCATCCCTAAAGCCTTCAACCAATTTCACAAGCTTCAAATTTATGGGGATGGGGCTTGAAGTTTTTAACAAACTTACTTTCATTTTAAAATTTCTTCCATTTTGATGCTAATGGACTTGGGGCATTTCAACTGCCCCCTCAAGATTTTCACATGAAAAGAATATTACCATTGATCTTTAAACTATTGAAAAATGTTGGAATATCACAGATAACACAGCAAAACACATCAGTAAATAAAATGCAAATATCTTCTGTACCAAAATCTAGTTCAAGCTTGGTCTGAAATAATCACTCCAGATCCTCTTTACTGTGACTGGAGGGAAGTATTCGTGCCTGAGGTTGGCTAACTGGCCAAATCAGAGTTATTAACTCCAGGGATTCTCTTCTTCTTTCTCTTTTCTCCAAAGAGACTCTCATGTGGATCGGATTTTTCTTTTGTTGTCATTGAATGTCTAGTGACACAAATCTCACTTTGAAAAATGCAACAGCTAAATCAAAAAAAACCAAGTATTCAGATACAGGTACTACTTTATCAGGTATGAGCACTACAGTGAATGAGAATTTTGGTATAAGTCTCCTGAGCACTAGTAACAGATGCTTGCTGTACAACAAATCCTTTATTTGTGAAAGTGAAAATTCTTCTAGTCCTTCTTCCTAGCCTGGAACTCTCCCAAATCCTGGGTATCATTACCAATAACACAGTTGATTTTGAAACAATCTGTTCTTCGTCTAATTTACAGCAAGCATTTTCTTCACTGACCAGAGACAGTTTTAGTGACTGAAAGGCTGATCTGTTTTGTTTTCTGTGTGCACAAAAACTCCTAGAAAATGCTCAGTCCTTCCATAATGTGGAAGTGTGGGGAGAAACCAAGAAGTCTCAAACATTTGCCTTGACCTTTCTGGTCAGGTAACTACACCTAGGATCACACTGACTGCTTCTGTAAAGTGTATGTTAACCTCTAAAATATTCCTGTGAACCCTTTGTCTTAACATTTTTTAGAATGGTAATAATCAAAACAAATTTATTTTGTTTTTCAGATTGCTAAAAACCTCCCAACACTTTCTTCAGCATCAGTGCTGAATAAATCATTGTAATGTTCCCCTGAAGTGAATTGAAAATTAATTTACACAGTGAAGATGATCCTCCTAATAACAGGGTACATGGAATGGGGAAATTGGAAATCATTACCCAGCAAACATTATCAGCATTATTTTTGTAGCTGCTTTAGATTGTATTGTAATAGAAAATTAGGAGACTGACTGTGAAGAAGTCTAAGAGGGTCCCCTGAAGAGCTTCTGCTTTAAAATTGATTCTTTAAAAAAGCATTAAAAAGCTATTGGAATTGATTGCCTGCTAATATAAAGGAAAAACTCTTTGCCACCATTTGTGTTAAAAAAGAGCATCTTCATTCATGCATGTTATTAAAACTACTGGCCTGAAAGCCCCTGTAGAAAGATAAAGGATATGGATGGGATATTAAAACAGCAATCTTTACTTTGTCTGGGATTTAAAGTTAATATGTCGCTTTTATTAATTCAGCAGGAACCATTAGTTAGTATGTGAAAAAAGGAATTCACAATTAAAATACTACGGAATAGAGGTATCTTTAGTAAACAGTGAACCAGGAATTCTTCATTAATCTTCCAAGCATGAGGTATACCCCTGCAAAGAATAAATCCTGCATTTACAGTTTTCTTTATTGCCTAGTTTGCTATGCAGAACCAATAAAAGTCAGAGCTGATAACACCCCTGGTTATCTTCAGCAGCTTCCACTGCTGTGGGGTAATGGTGAATCAGACCTTAGCCAGCCACCGTATCTTGTTTCCAAAGACTCAACTGAACGACCTTTGGAAGATGTTGCTGTATGTAATGTGTTTGTAATATATAAAAATTACGTGGAAATATTATTTCCTTTCTTGACTTTGAGCTACTCAGAGCTTTTCATGGTTTTCTGATTTCTAACACATTTTGAACAAATTTCTCTTGTCTCTTTTAATTTGGGATAACAGGAAATATTAAGGGGCAATGAACATTGAGGAGGAAAAATCTTAATAATGATCCTATTAGAAAAACAAATGGTATGAACTTTACAGCAGCAATTTGCATGGGTGCATTCTTCAGTTTTGCTTTCATTTTAAAAGAGAAACAGACATTGTGTAAGAAGGAAGACCATCTTGGGAACTTTGTCCAACACAGCAATCAAGGTGAAGTCCCTTAGCTAAAGTTGCAAAGAAATGCAAGTTGATGAAATTATCTTGATGAAACTATTGAAGGAAAGGGAATGGAAAGAGTGACAAAGCATAATAGCAGTCAATATGGAGATTAAAAAGAAATAGCCTCATCAGGAAAGTGACAAGACAGACACAGTAGAAGAGCACCGAGCTGGTAACAGTAGCCAGTGTTAATTTATTTTGGATTTCAAATGTCTGAAAAAAAAAAAAAAAAAAAGACAACAACAAACAAACAAACAAACAAACAAACAAACAAAACCCCAGGAATTAATTAGGTTAAATGGAAAGGAAGTGTAATGCAAACTGAATAAGCATATTGCCTGCTACATGGACATGAGACAAGGACAGCTAATCTTTTTCCAGCATTCTATATTGCTATGATGGGAAGGAATATCAGTTTTTAACTCAGCCTAAGGACCACCAGTAATTCTTGAACTGAGGACAGCAGGAGAGGAAAATTGAAAGGCTGTAAAGAATTAAAGGATTAAAGATTATGTAAAACAAGGCAATATTCCTATGGATCCCTGGTTCAAACTTTATGCATATCAGGTCTGGGGCCTGGAAAACAAGATGCAATACAAATCTACACAGATATTGTCATGTGGTTTATAATTCAGTGGATAATTTAGATTGTTAGACAAATAGCAGGAACTTCTCTCTTCAAGAAAATTCTGGAGTTTTGGCCTCTGGCTTTGCCAGTCAGTCTAGAAAGTCCTTATATCTTTCATGAAATAGCACATACTGAAAATATTAAATTAACTTAATAAACAGTGATTGCAATGATTAACTCAATACGATGCATTTTACGCATCACAACAAAATTGACTTTGCTGAAATGATAAATATTGATATTAAACCAGTCAAAAATCCATATGCTCTATGAATCATTTTAATTTTTCGCACCATGATTTCCTGGCAGAAAGCACAGCTATGCCAATAAGTGTTCCACCACTTCTAGTAATTACATTAAAAAAACTATTTACAAGGAAGAAACATTGATTCCTGAGTGACAAAAGCTATAGAAGAAATATCAAAAACATAAACATGCAATTCTGAATATACTTACAATAAAACTTCTTAAAAGTTCACCCTCAATTATCATTGTGTTTTTAATGATTGAAGGATTTAACTGCTTGTATTTGCCATCAATAAACAAACTTTCACTTATGAGCAAACAGAGGTTACCTACAATCTCCACCTTACAGTGTATTTGTAATTCAGAAATTTAGAGGATGATGAGGAGGATGATAATGAAGAAAAATCACCACAAGTCTTCTGAGAACAATCAAAGTAAGAGGAAAAGACAGTTACAAATTTCTTAGGCAAATAAGATGGGAACCTTAAGACGCCATGTTTCTCAAAAAAAGTCCTTAACCTTCTATATTTTATGTTTAAAAGTCTATTGTTAAAGATTGGTAATTTCAGTGATATGTTATCTGTATGTGCTGGTTGTAGCTGCGTTCAAACAATCCCTGCACAAAAAGACAGCTACATGCATAAGCTTTCACATGGTAACGTGGGATGCAGATTTATAGCATTTTTGCTACTCTCTAACAGCAGTCTGAGTGCTTGCTCTCTCTCTGCAGTAAAAGTGAGACAGCTTATTCCTCACTGAAGAAGAAAACTACCTACATTTACCATGGCATAAGTACAGGCAGTTATTGCAGAGTACCTGCTATCATAAATTCAAACTATAACTTACACCTCATCAACCTGTTGAAAGACTGGGAGTCCTGTATGATAAGCACTGTACAAACACACAAGGATGAGTATCCTTTGTCAGACAGAACAAAGAAAACAAATTACTGTCTGAGTCATAGAAATCAGATGACGCGTTCAAGGACAAGATGTGAAGTCGCAGACCTAGGACTTGAATACTTATCTTTGAAATTCCAGTCATAAGACTATCCTTCCTAACCTCAGTAGTACAAATCCTCTTCTGCAAAAAAAGTGTGCATTCAAAATATACCCATATTCTTTTAATTCAACACTTCCATTGTTCGCTGAAGTCACATCCCTACCTAAATCTGAAAAAAGAAGCGTTGGATAAGAGCCCACTCAGTGTAGTCACCAAAGGGCTACTGTAGCACCCTTGCGGGATGTTCTCTTGCTGAGAGACTTACATGAGGGACTGCTTGGGAATGGGAAATTCATCTTTTTTGGGGGCTTTTTTTGAGGGGAAGGGGTCTTAAGCTGGGCTGATGCATACATATACAGCACAAGGTATTGGTCTACAGCATGCTGAAAAAAAATACTTCAAAATCCAAATAATTACACTTAAGAGCTCCTACATTAATGCATTACTTTTATGACAGAAATCTGTGATATTTTTCTCTTATGTCATAGACTATAACAGTGATTTCACAGATTTCTTCTCCATTTCCTGTGGTGTATTATTCTTATTGCTTCCTTGAAATAGAGATGGATCTGTGTCTTCCAAAATTATGGCAAAAAGGCATCATTCTACTTTTCTCCTTTTCTGTTTAGTATGCTTAAACAGCTATAGCAACCTCTATTTTTATTGAGAACTGGCATGAAAGCGTAATTTCAGACATATATTGGACATTCAAAAGCAACTTCACTTTGGAATTAGAAAGCAAATCAGCATCCCCTTGTAATTAAAATAATAACATAGTGCTGACTCTTGGCAGTTCTTAATGGCTATCTCTATTTTTCTCATTTTTTTCCGCTGCAGTTACCATAGTTAAGCAGTGGTCATATATACAATACACCTGGCAGCTTCAAATGTCCAGATGCCAAGCTTGTCTTTCCACTATTGGCATTCATTTATAAAACTAAAGTGATTTGAAGTGTGGATTGTGCCTAGAAAATATGTTCCAAGTGACAATTGTTAGAGAGGAGATGCTTAGCAGCAACAATTAACCTCCCATCCAAAATTTATTTTGGGTGATCACAGGTATCACAATTAAAAGTAAAAATGAATTATGGCAGTAAAGGAATCTTTTTGTATTTGGAAGTAATGAATGAAGACTTTAATAGTTAATGTTGAACATTTAGGTAAATCTTCAAACTGAGTTTTTCATACACGTCTCCTGGCAAGTGGTAAGGCCTATCTCCACTGATGGTTAATAGACAGAAGTGGGCTAAAAGGTAATAATATTTGCTTTTCTGGAGCACTCAATTCCATCTAAAAGTGCCAGAAGGTACCCTCCTGACACCTTTGCGAGACAGACTGTGTCATTTTCCCCCCCCCGTTTCCTGCAAAATAAATTGATGATCAAAGAGGCTAAACTAGTTGCCCATGGATTCATACAAAAGCCTGGGGCACAGCCAGGATTAGAATAGGAACTTCCTCACTCCTACGCTCTATTTTGCCACAAGACCATTCTACACTTGGTAAACATAAGACTTTAACTTGGCCATGGAGAAAATACTGCAGTAAAGTGATTTGTGCTTTTCCATCTCACAGTATGATCAAGGAAGCTCTTGAGCCAAAGAAATGACAGTATTTTATAAGGAAGGGATGCAAATCTTAAATGTTTCTGAAATTCTTCAGTGCTCTGGGACTATCAAGTACTGCTCATTTAAAGATCATATAAAATTATGTATGTTGGATGGTTAAATAATTGAAGAATTCATAAACTCCAGCAGTAGGGCTCAAAGAGTTTAAAATGGCAAAGTCTATGCCTGAATTATTGCAAAATGGAAATATTAAGTCTAAAAATATTAGTCAAAATATTTTTGGTAATTCACTCCCTTATTTAAATTATATGTTTCCCCCTGTAAGCTATGGTGTTACATCTCTCTCCTCGTCAAGATATGCATATCCTCTTCCTCCAATGGCATAAGGAAATCGTTTTACATTGTTTGGGTTTTTTTTAATGTGCCGTCTAAACCAATATCAAGATTCAAGAGTACACAGCATAAATATAGTATGGTCCAGATTTCCCAAACTGCAATAAAATCCAACCTTTGCTCTTAAAAGGAAAAGCCCAAGTAATTCTTTTCTTTAGAAAGCCAATATTTTATGGAAAAATTAAATGCTGAGAAATGCATTTCACAAATTCAACTTATTTCCCCATTATTTTTTTGTATGTTTTATCTGAATTGCAATGAAAGCTAATCTGGATCCTAATTCTGTACTGCCCTTTAGCTTTTTCTTTGTGATTTCAAAGAAAAGAATGGTAATGATATGTTGAACTTTAAAATCTGAAGATGCTAATAATTAAGAAAACCCACTAAAGGAAATATCATCAAATTTTAGCAATTTGAATCTGCAAGTAATGTTTAAGAAAGTGAATGTTGCATGTTTTTATTCAAAGTTCAATTTAAAGAATCTTGGTTGTTCTCCAGTGACTTCCTTTGCCAGTGGTTATTGTGATTTACTGCAGCTGAATGCTGGGAGAGAAGTACTAAACCACAAACTGAGAACTTAATCTAGATGCACACCCCCTGGCATTCTGTTTCACTTATTCATCATTTTGGGGCATGGAGTAAATATTATGAAGTATAGTGGAGAGGATTTTTTTTTTCAGGCAGATAATGACCTACTCATCAGGTCTTAATAATATGCAAGTATTCAGAAGGGAATTAAAGGTTTTAATCTTTTAGTGGGGGCACAAAAGAATTAAAGGCATAAAGTGTTACAAAACATGGCAGAACCTTACCAAACAAATTATGATAAACTGATTTGGTGATTTGCCTTGTAAATGCATGGAATTTCTCTGAGATGTTCTTTTAAGCATTTTGCATGGTGCTTTGGAACAATAAATTGGTTAACATGGAGAAGTTTAGGACTAGTATAGAAATTAGACAAAGATTAAGGCAAGGGACAAAAAAGTTGAAGATACTGAAGGAAGCTAACCAGTAACAAATCAGTTCTGAGAACTATAATTTTTTTTTTTTTTCAGTGACCTTGTTGCAAAAAGATGGCTTGTTTTAATGGAATTTACAGATGTCATGACATTGGGAAAACATCCCCAACAACAAAGAGGTTTGGAAGACCTGATGACCTTAGAGACTTGCATAATAGTAATGAGATAAAAATTCAATCAAGCAAAGGACAATGTCATACACTTAAGGGCTAATATTAAGAACTTATTTTATAAGCTCAAAATATTAGAAAAGGAGAGGCTCTGCATTTACCAGTAATGCCTATGAACCCTAGTGATAGTCTTAAAAAGGCAAAGGTAATTCATACTTGTATCTGGTGAGGTATTTCCAGCAGGAGCCATGGCAACTGAGTGGCTTTACACAAGGTACTTTGTAAGCTGGCTGCTTTTGGAGAACTATGCAATATTTAGGACCACTCATCAAAGAACAGGGGAAGAAAATGGCTCTTGTAGTGTCAAAGAATCATGAGTCTTAGAAGAAGAGTAAAACTGGGTTTGGTTTGGCTAATCTAATAAAACAGAGGCTAAATTTTATTGAATTACTATCTATAAATACATAGACAGGGAAACACCAGGGCAAGGAAGGATCTGTTTAGACTAAAGGACGTTATTGGCACAAGATCAAATGGATAGAAACTGGCCATAAATTTCTAATGTGGAAATCAGAAGAAGGTTTCTAGTCATCAAGAGAAAGATATTCCATGCAATATATTTCCAGTAGAGTTTTTGCCTACCCCACTCCATAAGTTTATAGAAGGGATTGCAAAGAATAAATATCTGCAGCAGCGGAGGTTTGGAGCCAAAGATCCAGGAGTTTCCATACTATGTTAAATGCTCATTACTTTCTTACTTAATAAAGAAAACCTGCTGCACATGAAATGTAATGGCACAAACCAAAACACATTGAATCTCTGTCTTTGCTGGTTAGTGGGTCAAACTGTGAGGTGGAGGAGCTAAATAGAAAACATATGATTTGCAAAAAGGTAACGATGCCCAGCTACAAAATGCTTTATTAAGTTCCCTCTTAATTAAAGAGATTGTGCAGAAGGGCAAATCCTGTAGTGTAACCTGTTTATAAATATCCAATGATGTAAAGTTCCTACATGGCTACTTTAAAGTTTACTAGAGAGTTGTGCCAGCCTGAAAAAGGAGCTGCCTGAATCTTTAGACCATTATTTATTTATTTGTACTTGGATTTATGTCAAAGCAAGACAAGAAGAAACACTGAACTTTTTACTGTAATGAACCTTGGCGTTTGACTCCCATTATAAACAGTGTGAACTAAAAATGCCTGGAGGCACTATACCTTGTGCATCTGGCATTTATACAGCAGATTACCAGCACTCTTACTGACCTTGGCAGCTCTGCAGGGGACACACTGTATATTCATTGAGCTGAGTTGATTTAAAAAATCTCTTGTCTGTGCACATCCATATCAGGGTGAAGCTCAACTTCCCTCCATCATTGTGTCAAAGGGATTCATGTGAACTTCATCATGCTTTCAGCAAAGCACATTTGAGAAAGTGTGAAATTTGATGGTGAGTGTATTTAAAAGCCCACTGTTCCAAGCCCCTTAGGCTCTTACATGTGTGTGTAACCCACTGAATTCAGTGCAAAAAAATTTTTATTTGTTACATACATTCGAGGGCCTACCAGATCAGAGGATGTAAACATTAAGGACCAAGATTTCCCTAGACTCTTTTGCAATTGTGTGGAATATCTGTACAGAAGAAGTTTTCTACTTACATGTTCTGTGTAAAAGTCATCTCTAGCACTTCAAAGATATAAAGTTTGAAAAGCAGGCCACTGCCATCAGACTTGTTGGATGGTAATCAAAGGCCGACTGACATGAAAGGTTTGGGAGAACAGATGTAGCACTCAAAAGCAAACAGAGACTGTGCTCACTTTCTTTGCTCATGATTTCACTGCACTTTTAGGAACCAAGTCTCCAAAAATTTCTAGCATACTAGGCACGTTTGGGCCATCCAATCTCAGAAATACTTTAACACCAGAGTCTGGGTTTTCCTGCAGTGCACTGCTTTACTTGAAATTATAATAGTGGTAGCTGTAGAAATTCCTACTCTCAATTTCCCTTGCTGTTAAGTTCTACTTATAAGAAGATTTCAAATAAAAAAAAAATGCAAAAAATGAAAATTAGTTCTTCTGGCAATCTATTCTGCACATGTTTACTTCCAGGAAAGTTTTAATATGGAAAATTATTGGATGCTTAGAATCCAAACCCTTTGGATTACTGAGCAGTAAAACACTTATTTCTGAGAAATAAGAGCCAAAATTATGAATATTGTTCTAAATATGAATTAATTTATTTATAACCAATACATATTATTACATATAGACAAATTAATATGTATGTATGCCATTATACATATATGAACCTTCAAAGCCCCTCAGAAGATGTTTTTCATTACACAATAAAAGGAATATCTATCAAAATATGTTATTTATACATAATGCAGTCTATAACAGTTCTTTTCAATGTAACATTTACCATTCTAAAAACAGATCTGGTAACTGCACATACTGAATTTCTTTATTTCATGGACATAAAGAATAGAAGAATCTTTTCTTTCACTGAGTAATGCAGTAGTGCAAAGTGCATGCTAAGTCAGATATAACTATCTAAAATGTGTTCTAAGAATTGCTAAAAGAATTATATATCCACATTTCAAAGTAGTGGGTTAGCTGAAGAACATACACATTTTCTGAGAAGTGTTTACCAAACAATTATTCTTACTTTTTTCTAATCATTTGCAAAAGTTGTCATAGATATTTTATCACGAGCAGAAATAACCAGACCCAACATGCTGTAGCTTTATTCCTGCAGTAGAAAAATACAAATTAACCTCTCTTCCAGTCCCAAGAATGCTAACAAGAGAAAAAATGAGAAAATGTTGGCTTTTCATTTACATCATTTTCAGCAGTCAAAAACATTGATCAAAATATTCCCTAAAACTAATTAACCAATTGAAATTAATAGCAGCCCTTAGTATTACACTTATTTAAGAAGGCTTTGTTCATTTGACATGTTTAATTTTGGCTGCCAAGCACAAAATGAACTTCCTAGTCATTTAATTACCTGGAATTATGAGTATCTTCCTGACAGAGAATGCCAGTTAGATAGTCAGGGCTTTTGTTCCAGAGTTTTTATGTTGCTGATGTGGCACAAAGCTGACCCACTTGCTTCAGTTCCCAGTCCTCAGCCTTTCTAAAAAATATTCTTGAGGGAAGAAACATAGGAGCATAATGGGGCCGGGAAAAGGTAGAATGCTGTGTGCATTTGATCCCATTCGATCCTTGTCCATGAGACATGTGTGCAACATTGTATATTAGAGTATCCTAAAAATAATCTTAAATTAGGGAGCAGATTTTCTTCACTAAACGGGAATTGTAAAATCATAGGGGAATGGCTGAGAGGCACCCTCCCCCTAGACTTTTCTTCAGGTACTTTGAAAGAATTAATTCTCTGCTGACACTAGTATAAGCATTCAAAATATCAGATTTCCCATACATTTAAAAGCATGAAAAAATGAATGCCTCCTTTTAAAAAAAATCTTTACTATTTAATGACAACAAGTGTAGGGTTATTTGAAGGAAAGGTATATTTCAGTTCTCCCTTTGAAGTAATATTTTCTGCCAAGTTAACAGGTCAAATAGTCTTCTATTTTTCTAGAACCAGGCCTGTCATGCTTATTGACATGAAGGGATTAGAGACTGGGTAGGGGGGTATTGTAGAGCATGGCAATGTCAATTAGCATGTATATTAACACTTAAAGAGCCTACAGAAGAAACGAGACACTCTTTGCTGTATTGGTGTTCTTTCTGCACTGCAACAGCTCTTTCAGGTCACACAGTGAGGCAGCATCCTATATAAAATGCAAGGACAAACAAGGAGGCATTGTTTCCCTCTATCCTGTTTTTTCAAATACAGTGTTAGTTCTTGGAAGTACATTTATACAGTTTCATTTATCTCTCCAACATATGAAATTTCAAGAGATGCCTATTCATTTTCCCCACATATTTCTGAGTATATTCACTCTAGGTGCTCTGAACTTGCATGCTTTTGCAAGTTCAGAGTGCCTGTCTCATGCAACTTGATATGTAATTAATCACATTGGAGTAGGATTATATGTTTAACATTTTGTCTGTATTTTGGAAAAAATCACACTCTCCAGAGGCTGCTCCATTTTCAGTGTAGCAATGTATATAAGGAACTTTCCATCAGCAAACATGTTTGAGCAGATATAAATTGCTTTACAGCATTTCATTGGCTTCAGAATACAGAAAAAAAAAAAACGCAGACAAATGACAAAAAACCCCACAAATTTGTTTGCACTAATGAAATATAGTAACTTGCTTTGTAGAAGTTTTTAAGGGGTAAAAATTAATGAATGAGTGCTAAAATATATTAATGGTTAAGCTCTGATTTAGTTTAGGATGGCTGACACATGATACAAATTCACAGCAGGAATAAAAGAGAAAATCTAATGAATATTAGAAGGAAAAAAATCAGCAAGTGAAACCCTTGAAGACTATTTCTTTTTCTGCAGAAAATCCAGGCACCAGGTACTGTTCAGAGGAAGTTCTGCAGCAAATCAGGGTGAAGATATCCTTCAATGCTCTGCCATAGCAGACACTCTGCATGGGATTCATCTGAACAAAAAGGCTTTTAGTCCCACAGAAAAATAGGCATTTCTGTGCTGAAAATCCTATCTTTTTGAACTAAACATCTACATTTTGTCAGATGAATCATGCAGTAAAAATGCCTATCTTTCTCCACTGTGCTGCTCTGTACCAGAATTTATGGAGATGTCCTTGCTGTTCTTTCTGAGGTTTAGGTGATAAGAATCCCATCCTAGCTCTCACCTCAGCTTTAGTGGCTGAGCACATCTGCAGCTGCTTACAATGCCCCCTTACCCCGATAGTAATCCAGCTCTATGTTCTTGGGAAGAGGTGCACAAAAAACTCTCTCTGATGACCAACCTGAGCCCATGGGTACTGTAGCTGTCCCAGGCTGTGTTGTCAAGTAAATGCTGTAAAACTCAACAAGGCCATATGGGTAGAGTACTTACTGACTGGATAACTGTACATTATTTACAGTATAGAAGAATATGAAAAATTACAAGTTAAGATCTTAAGGAAAAACAAAAAAGAAAATGCAGTAAAAAAAGAAAACTACATCTAAAACAGTCAGAAAATGCTTCAGCTAGGTCCATAGCAAATAACAGAAAATTACAGTATAAGGTGAAAAGCTATAAATAATTTTGATGATTTATATAAACCACAGACCTTCTCTTTTGTACTCTGAGCAGAAATCATCACAAGGCTGACCTGTAAAATCCTTCTATGGGTGCCCTGGGCTTTCACTAGTGACCATTTCTCTATAGGTATTAACTATGCTTCTCATATTCTCCTTTGAACTCCATGTTCAAGAGGATACTACTTGGCCTGTTTTTTTAATTATTTTTCACATACTTCACTCAATCTTCTTCCTCTCTCATTCCTCACAGAAATTGATAAAAATGATAAATTGACCTCTTTCTTTGACTCAGATATAGGAACTTCCTGATACTGCTGATGCAGCCCTTTGTATTCTCTCCTGTTTTCAGTTCCACTTGCACTATGGACACTAATTGAGATGGAAGAGCACAGCTGCTCATTAAAAAGGAGTCATTCCTTCAACCTGTTTCAATATGTATTCCTCTGTATATATTTATAAAAGGGGGAAAAAAAGAAAAAGAAAAAAATACCAGAAGTCTAAGGGTACTAAATTTTGCTAGGATATTGATTTATAAATTCCATCCAGTAATTTCTATCAAAATTACACTGGGAGGTACTCTCCCAGATAACAATGGCAATTCAGAGAGAAATGTACAACAAGAGAAATATACACCAATAGCTGCAAGTAGTTTATAAATCAAATATTCTTTTTTTTCTGGAACAAAAAGATCTTCTGGGGAATGTCCTGCTTTGGCAGCACCAGCCAAGTATGCTGTCTCCAGCACCATCCCAAACCAGAGGGGCAAAGGGGAAGTAAGAACTAGTAACCATTTTTTCCCCCAACTAATCCCCTAGACTTCAACACTTTTAATTCAGGCCATTTCCTGAATCATGGAGAGACTTTGTGTGTTTAGTAGCCTCCTATGAATATTTCTTCAAATTTATCCAGTGTCCCTTGAAATCATGCATCCGCAACATCTTTTGGTGAGGAGCTTGTCAGGTCAGCTACCTAAAAATCAGGTAACTGTGAATGCACCATTTGTGAGGTAGAAACAGGACAAAATAGTAAGACAAAATTAACTAAGAGCCATCCATCTTTAATTATCATAGCATATACCCAGAAAAAATATTGAGGTTTCTACAGACCTGTTGCATTTTCAGATACAACCTAATTATGAAATATTTCCTTATTCTGCAGCAGTATATAGATTGCTAAAAATTTTCTACTTTTCTCTCCAAATGGCTCCTTTACATTACTATTAATGGTCATTCTGTAAAGCTTTGTCTCTTTTTGTATAAATGTAATCAATTCAATGTTAGTGTCATTTGTCCAGGAATTTACAAAGCTGCCACCTCTGTGACACTTCTCAGTTTGCTTGGTTTTGCCAGAACAGCATAGGTGGAACTTTAATTTTGCTGCCCCATCCCAATAAGCTAGTACCCCCATCCTTTCTCAAGACTTTTCCATTGAGAGTACTTCTTTTCCTTTGAAGAGCAACCAAATTTTGTTTTACCAATTTGTAAGCTGCATGAGGGGCAACCTACTAAATCAAAGTTTTAGACCTGAACAGTAGCTTTTTAGGTCAGCTTTGCTATTTGTTTTGATTTTTTTCGTTTTGAATCCTTTTACTTGCAAGGGAATCTACAGCTTATAAATCATTCTTCAGAAATATCCACAGCAGTATCTAACAGAAAATTAGAGAGCTTTGTGTTTGAATCTTAAAAGGAAACATTTTCAGAAGGATACTATAAGAGCTAGTAGAAGAAATGATGGATCACTTCAAATTAATTTTTTAAGAAGAATAACTTAATAAAGTTTTTTTTGAGAAATGGTGAAAGCATAATGCTCTAATTTCCTGAATAAGTTGTAAATTGTCAACATCTTTCACTTTAAGAAATATTATTTTTCCTCTTATGAAGTTTATTTTAAACCTGGGCTTCAAGGACTAACGATATAGATAATGTGAGGAAGAACACAGAGACAGTTTCTTTGCATCTTAATTATAGAAGCCCTATTCTTTCCAGCACTGAACCAAGCTACACCCAGAGGATGGAGAGATAAATGTGGGAGCTGTAAGCTTGACGTCTAATATCTGTTACTGAAGATTTGGGATTTGATTTAGTGCCTCTATTGGAAGGTTTGAAAAAAACAGGTCTTCCATCTTCTTTTAATAAATTCATTTTCAGACCTGCAATTTACCTTTTTGGCAGTTTTACGATTCAGAACAATGGGCCTTTTTTTTAGTTGTGTAATTTTTTTGGCTGTTTCTGTTTTCTCTTAGAAAAACAGCGTTCAGAAATTTGCAGAATAGGGAAGCAGGAGACATTCATAGTTCCCTAGCTGGAGAAACTTTGCCATGATTCCTGAGTGCAAAAAGGCTGGGAGACTATTTAACAATTTTTATCAGTGATAAAACGATACTTGAAAACTACCAGATCACATTATATGAACTCTGTATACACCTGCTATACTGGAATTTCTGAAGAGTAACAAATTCTGAGGTGACATACTATAAATAACTGCTAGCAGAAGGCAAAAGAGATTTTCTCCAAGAAAGAAAAGAATCCTACTATAATATGAGTTTGCTTTTATTTCGTATTAGTCTTAAAGTAAAAGGACATCAGGGCAGGAAGGGAGGGAGCAGGAGGTGCTTAAGAAGACATATATAAGCTCTGGAGTCTAGTGTTCCTGATGAATCTGAGACCTGACAAACTCAGGACACCAAGGGTTAAGCAAATTTGTAGAAGGCAAACACACACATGAACAACAGGTTGTGTGATGACAGACCACATGAAAAAGTGTGGTGGCTTCCATGGGCAAAGACAACAGGATTGAATGTTCACCAACTCTTAGGGGACTTTCTGAGCTTGTAGTAGGAGACCACCGATGCATCAGTGTGACTTTCCACTTCTGTTGGCCTCATTCCTCAGTTGGCCTCCTTATTCTACTTTCCACTAGGTAGCTATGGGTGTGAACTGTGTGATGAAACAAGTAAATATACCATGCAAACAGCCATCTGATATCAATAACAACTGCAAGATTGTTTTAATAACAAAAAACTAATAAACAATGGCTGTTCCAATAAATCTTGGTTATGATATGTCCCTCTGTCTCAAGAACTTGTTGGGGAAAAAGGAGGTGACAACAGCAGCCAAACCCCTCTGTGGCACTGCATCCTTCCTGCTGGTGGTTTTGAGTAACATATGTACAAGTAACATGTATACAAGAGTGACGGAGCTTTTGGCTCAAATACAGCAGTTTCTCTATTGTATTGACAAACCTGGATGTCTTGAACACCTGGGTCAACCAGTATTTAAACAAATTTTTAATTGCTTTTAAATAATCTGTAAAGGAGGAAGAAGATAATCTGTATCATATACAGAAGATAATCTCTATCCTATATATAGATAGAATCATGCAATCTGTCTTCTGTCAACCAAAGGAAAATAAACTGCCGAGATAGATTCAGTGATTCATTTGCTTCGTATCACCATAAAACTGAAATAACATCCTAGTAAATCAGTCCTGTTATCTATGCAAATCACAGTGGGTATTCCATACTTCTAGTTCCATTTATTTGGTAGGAAGCAGCTGCTGGGAATGTCCCTTGATCAGAAATCAACCCCAGTTCCACAGTGCTTTCAGTCTTTGCTTGCACATAGGTCCAGACAGGGTTTCAGGGTGTGACATGTGTCCATGTACACATACCTGCTCTGTCTTTACTCTTCCTTGCCATTGGTACTGCAGATAGGATGAGTAGGATGACAGTATGATAGATGCTTACAGACTTTTTCTTTAGGGAAAGAAAACCTTCCATGTGTCAGGACCAGTAACAGGAAAAAGACTGTGGTATGACCTTATTCAGGTTGCTTGTAGGCCAATATAAAGAATGTGTTTTTAGCTATATTATATCTTTATTTTCACTTAGATCCATTTCTGCAGATTGTGTGATGAATTTTGGAATGATGCTGTGCTAAGAATTTATTTAAGAAATTAAATGACATCATTATTCATATAACAAAACCTTTGTGGTCACTTGTTTCAAATTTCCACGAGTTTACTACATTAAGGGAAGCACAACTGCTTTTATATTTCCATTAAATTTTGTTGATTCATAGTAAGAATCAGGGTTATATTCTTGTTCTTTTGATTCTTGCCATCAACATCCTTTTCAGTAAATGAAAGTCCCATAGGGCATCTTTGCCCTTCCTTTTTACACATCTGTCTAAATCCAGTAAGAATGGAAGAAACATTAGGCTTTTAAAAGAAAAAAACCCACCAAAAAAAAAAAAAAAAATCCCACCAAAACACCTCACTCCAAACAGTATCATTAGGACAATTAAGGATTTAGCCTCCACTCAGCATGCATACATTACTCTGATTAATGTTATCAGGAAATACAGGCTCACAGACTGGAGAATAGGTCTCTCAGCTCAGGAGAGAGCATTACTCTTGTATCTGAATGTGTCCTTTTAAAAAATGACCCTTACGTTTATCCCACAGCAACTATTTTCCCTTTTACTGCATATTTGAAACTATTTTAGTTTGAAGTGCTGTCGGGAAACTAAAATCTTGTTATAGAATTCCCCACAGAGTTTGAACCACATGTTTAAAGAAGTACTTGATATTAATTGCAAGATATGTGGAAATAAATTCTGCGATACCCATGTGGACCATCTCACAAGTGGCAAGAGGCCTATATATGGATGTAACAGGGAACAGAGTCCATCCAATTTGTCCTCCTTAATGCAATACCATACAAGAGTGTTTTTTGAGAGAGAAAAAAGAAAAGGAAGAGGAATTGGAAGCTCATTTTGTCCCCTTGTTTTTTAAATGTCATTATGACTAATGGTCTATGGATAATTTCCAAGTCTATATTCTGCAGTAACAATAACAAAAATGGAAACTTCTATATGCAGATATGGGCTCTAGTTAAAGAAAAAAACCAAAACAAAAAAACAAACAACCAAACCAAACCTCGCAGAAGCTTTACAGAATCTTACTTCTGTTCCAATTTTCCACGTTGTATATGGGAGGAAACCTATTTTAGCAAGCCATTTACTGAAACAATCTCAAAACCTATTTCATTAACTCATGTTCCTCATATCATCTGACAAGGAAAATATTCAAGGTTTTGCCTTCTCAGCTCTTTTGATGGGCAAAATATTATACCTCCCTCACAGATGTGCCATCATGCAGAGCTGCTTTCAAAACAAGTTTAAAGAAGAAATGCTGAACTAGCAATTAAATTCAATCACTCTGTTTAGCTAACAGATCCTGAACGACAATGTCTTCAGACTTGTTTCTAACTTACATAAATAAGTTAGAAACATATATATGTTTTATATTTATATAAATATATGCTATATAGCTATATATGCTAACTTATGACAATGTAACAAATAAATATAAAAACTTATTTATAAATAACTTGAAGCCCATCAAGTAATTTCCACCTATGTATGCTAGAGATTGTCCATTGATTAGACACAAGATGCTGTAATTCACTTGTGTATATACAGTTCAATATCTCTTGTATTCCTCTGTGTGAAGTCTCTTATCTCTTCACTAAAAAATAGATGTGTTTAATCTTGGTAGAATGTGCTACTTCTGGAAAGTTTACTGAGAATGGAAAGTAATTAAATAATTGGTGTGTGGCCTAAGAAGGTTAATGCTCTTCATTATTCTTACAGAAAAAAAATCGACTTAGGTCAACTGGAGTATTTTAGTTGGCCTCACAGGTTTTATGGCTAAAATGAATCATTAAAGCTTCTACTCTGAATGTCTTCATATTACATTTCATCCAATTAGCTTTCCAGTGTGTTCACTAACCTGTTTTGGCTAAAGCTTATCTTTCAAAAAGGCGTCCAACCTTGATTTTATAACCTTAGAAGTTGAAGGACTAGTTGCATCAATACCTATGTTGTTTCAGAGATTAAAATCTGTGAGAAAATGACTTTTGCAAACTTATGCTTTTCAAGTACTTGAATTCCCTGGATTTATGCTTCTAGAAACTGGCTGTTTTTCTTCCTATCATTGATAAGTTTTAGCCTTTTACCATCCATTATCTTCCTCAGAAACTTATTCATGGGAACACATAATTTCTCAGTTCTCCTTTTAACAAACCAAACATCTTTCTCTGTCTTCATAAATCTTCAGCTAATTCTAGTTAATTAGAAGCTACCTCAAACTAGTTTCTGTAGTTTAGAATCATATGTCTCTGTAAGACACAAAATATCTAATTATTTTTCTTCCACAGTTTTTAACATAGCTTTAGAAACCACGGTAAAATAGCGGATTGCAGCTGACATTCCGCATTCAGATGTGGAATTACCTAAATGTATTCTAAATATGAGTCAATCTTTCCTAATCTCTAAATCTAAAATTAATTTTGCCCTTTTACTATACCACCACACAGGACAGTTTCCTGTCCACTATAACCACCTCTTGGAGTTGTTACTTTCCAGAGCTGCAGCCCCTCATTCTGTACCAACAGTGACATACTTCAGTTTTAGACATATAATTTAGACCTATGCAAATATGATTCTAACTTATGCTACTTAGGCTTTTCAAGCTTTTTCTACAGATCTTCAGCTGTGTCACGCCTTCATTTAATAAATTCCTGCGCTGGGTGCTAGCAAGGCACTAGTACCTGACACTAGCTCCTTTTCACTCTGCACAAAGTTAAATAGAAAATGAGGGCTTGTGACTGGCACGGGTGAGTTCCAAGCTAGGAAGCTCATACATTTGACTGAAAAGAGTAGGAAGTGCTGCAATAGAAGATATATTACATCATTCTCAAATGCAACTGTGCCAGCAACAGCAGCTGGGAAGAGTATGGGGTTCTAATTACAGATTGCATCAATCTCTGTGAACAGAAGCAAATCTCCTTCCTAAGTTTCAGGGTTGCAGCTTGCTTGGAGAGGCATAATGAGTTAGGATTAAATGTTCACTTACAATAGGATGACATTATAGGATGTAAGCAGATGTTGCATGTAAGAGCTTTAATGATGTATATTTCAGTGCACCAAAACTTCAAACTTCTAAAATTAAGTCTTTATAAACCCAACTCTAAGTGTAAGGATCCCTGCACTTATTTTAGGATGCAGAATCAGTGATTGGAAGGATGTTCTCTCTGCATGTTGAGTAAGGTTATAAACCAGCTAGAAACTTCTTAAAAGAGATATTGGGAGAAGGAGACAATAAATATTTAAATATGAACAGAAATAGTGGCATTACAATGCTAAAAGTCAAATTTTACAAGACTATACTGAGGAGTAAGCATGTTATCATTATTTCTCCCATCATAACATTAATCCCCAAAGATTCCAAACTAAGATAGCACTGTTTAAGGCCCTTCAATTAGGATTGTTACTAACAATGCAATTGTAGTTTTGAGATATTAATGACATAATATTATATAAATCTGACTTCAAAGTGCACATATTAAAGGCCAAGAGTTGGGGTCAAGCACATCTCCATTTTATTTGTTTTTTATTCTTGTTGTTATGACTTTATCACTGCTCCTGGCTTCAAAAAAAAAAAAAAATCCTAATTTATCAGAAAGATTATTAAGTAAAAAAGAACCTACTGAAAACCCCTTTAAAGGTTGTATAAATATCAGTAATAGGTGCTAGATGGATTTCCTCTGCGTCATCTGTACCATGAAACCAGATATACTGATGCCCTTGTTCTCCCCTCTGATGTTTAAAAACCTTCACCAAAACACATGACTCTTCAGGTGGGTGGCATTCTAAGCAGAATTGCAATAACTGGTGACAAAGGAATTATTTAGAGGCAGAAGACTAGATACCCAGGCGAGGCTTCTGCTTCAAATAGATGGCAAACCTGAGGGACCCTTACATCAGCAGATAATTAGGGCTGACACATCTGAGCTCCCACTGATCTCCAGGTATCATTTCTTCCAAGAGCACCCTCTCACAGGAGACACATTGCTACACAGCACCAGCCTGTAAAGGACATGAACATTGGGGCTGCCTGGCACTAAGTGTGGCGTTCAGAATCAGGCAGCTACAACCGACAAACACTCCCTTTTATGACAAGAAAAGATCTAGTGCAACACTATTGACAGTGTCAACTGATTGCAAAAACATTGTTTGCATTTTCAGTTGAGATGGTTCTAGAAGACAAATGAAATGCAAGGACTAGAAAGCCAAAATGATTCCCTTTCTCCAGTTTGATGGAAAGGAATTAGAAAGGGATCTGAAACCAGTTTTCTTTGATATTCCTAATCATTCCTCATAGAGTAGATATCTATGAGCAGGAAATAGCATCTTGCTTAATAAGTTGTTTTTTGTTACTAACAATAAAGAGAATCATGAATCTACAAAATTTTAAAATGGCAAATAAAGCTTTTAAAATATTCTTAATGAAACTACTTAGCTAAATTTTATGGTAAAACCCGTGGTGCTCTATAGAAGCATGTCTCAAAATAAAAGAAGTGCAGATAAATCATGAGCGCTATCAACAACTGGTACTTTCTTCAGCAATTACAGTACTTCAGAACAGACTTTTGTTTCTACATTCCTCATCTAGTGAGAGAGCATCCATACATTCATCCCTGTGAATGAACTGCCTTGAATAACATTCATGTCAATAAGGGGTTTTTAAGGAGTGTTGGTGTCAGGGAGCAGCAGGAGCTGTTCCATGAAGGAGGATGAGAAGGATCTGAGGGGGACTCCAGGACAGACTGTGACTTCAACCACAGGCATCACCCTGGAACTAGCTGAGGGGGCCAGCAGGGCAGGGCTGTCACAGAAGTGCATCCTGTCAGCAGTCCAGTGGCAATGAGACAAACGTAAGGTGACAAGTCAGGTACAAGGTAAAGTCAGCACAGGAAATTCAGCCAACATCAGCTGGGGACACATCTAAATCTTAGCTCAGCAACAACTGCAGGCTGAGCTGAAATGAGGTGCCCAGGCCCATGTGTACAGTGTGGAAGAGGGTCCCAGAGGTTCTCAGGTGAGGCTAGTCAGAAACACTATGCACCACTGGTCCCCTTGGGGCATTGACACAGAGATCCTCTTTTCTTTTTTTTTTTTTTTTTTTTAATGCTAAGTACACTGCTTCTGGCTTGTACTTATAATTACTTTTCTTATATTTTGACAGACATGTACAGCTGTGCTCTTCAAGTACTTAAAATTCTTATTAACATGGGGTTTTTCATTTCAAAAAGAGCAATATGCAATACCTATTCATAAATAAATATGAAACTGGGTCATATTAGTTCGGTGACAGCAGTTTATTTGTGCCTCAAACCTTCCTATGCAAGATTAGCCAGGAAAAAAAAGAAGGAAAATTCTCTTAAGATGCTTCCTAGGATTATGTACAGAAGGTGGTGGGTATCTCCAGCCACCTACAACGACGACTGAACTGCTGAGCCACACAGTCTCCAGGGACTACAAAAAGTCCAGTGCTTTCTGAGGGCTCCTCTCTCCCTGCTTGCCATTTGTATGCACACACCTGCTTCCAGCAGCATGGCTCCATCCCTACAGGCACTTCCCAGGAACAGTATGTTATTTTCATTGCTATGGCATGGAGAGCTTGAATTTAACACTGAGATTACTTTTATTTAAACACTGCACAACTCAAGCAGTGAGAGTTTGGCTTCTACTGCAGACCAGAGCCTCGGGCTTTGAAAATAGAAGCCAAAGTTTGTTCTCTTTAGCTGCAACCCACTTTCTGGCTGAAAAATAGCAACTACTGCATGCAGAACCTGTGCAGAAGTTGTGCAGCTTCACAAGGATAGACTTTTATTGAGAAAAGTCACTGGATAGAAAAAAATATTGCTATTGCTGACATACTGAATAAACATGGTGACAAAGAGCAAGGACAATTAGCTAAATTTAGAGCACAGATTCAAATCCCTTCACCTTACATTGCCGATTATGTCTATTTTAGGACCACAGTTGCCAACAGAGAAAGATGTTTCTGCAGATAAATTAGAACACTAGTGGCCTCGAGGTGCTGGGTTTTTGTCTGCTGTCCATACAAAAAGTCCAAACGACTAAGTGGTCCATTCTAGGTGACTGAATCAGAGCCTAGAATAGTCACTGGTAGAAATATGATTTCTGCAAATCTTTTTTTCCACCCATGTGTGCTGAGTTTAGCATAAGGTAGTCCTTTTTTAATTTATTTTTTTCATTTGACTGAATATACAAAGATTATTCTTTCCCTCATGCAGGCTGCTCAGGAGTTTGTCTTCTGACAAACATAGGTTTCTGTATGCCTGGAAACAGTACTGTGAAGAGATATAGCTGGTGGGACAGGGATCATTTTGTTAATCTAGCCCTGCTGTGAACCCAAGAGCTTGGAGTGATCTGAATTGTTTTATATTTATTCCTCATTTTACGTTTTCTCTGCATAGTAGTAAAAAAATGCATAATAGCGCCTTGAAAGAAAATTTTATTTTTAATTCTTCTCCTAGACGTATAATTTATGTAACAAACACTACTCTTTGTTCTCCCTCTTAATTAGCCCTCTTAGAGTCTTATTTCCTATTTTGTTTCACAAGCATGCCCACCTTCCTTTGATGTCTTCTGCTCTATGGTCACCGTTCTTGAAGAGCACTTTTTCCCCTGCCACCCATTTATTCTTATCTCAGCAACCAGAATATGTCCCCTTTTTTTGTGTTGGCTTTAGCATGCTTCCTTTTTAGTTTTATATCTAAATGTTATTTTTCTCACTGCCTGCCTTTAAGGATTCAGCTGACACAGAGAAAGCACAAGTTTCATTATACCAGATTTCTAATACTACTTTTGGATTACTTATGTCAGACCTTTTAAATCAGTTAATCCAATATCCCTCAAGTCAAGTAGGTTTACTGTTCTCCTGAAGAACTGATTTTATCATCTTGTCAGTTATAAATGTACTGCCTGTCTGCTCAGTCAACATCTCCATTAGAAATACTATTCTTATATCCCAATCATTTCAAATTACAATTGTACCAAAAGCTGGCCTATAAGTACTGGCCCACTTACACTGCTTTGTTCATGTCTGAAAAGGAAAAACAAGGACCTTGTAAAAGCTCTTACTTTTCTGAATCTAAGTAAAAGACTGACATGGTAATGGCTAGACAAAAACTATTGCCTATGCTGCCTTCCTTTCCCATTCCGAGGTAATATTGCTGCAAAAAACAAGTGCCGTTGTGATACTTCATCTTTAATTTAGACTTCCCTAGAATTTGTCAGCTTAAACCGGAGACTTAACACTATTTTTATGCAGCTTTTTTGTACTTAACACCAGACAATCCATTCTGCTGCAGAGCAGTAAACAAGCTCACTGCAAGATGCCAATTGGGAATCGCAATGGGAAATAACTGATCTCCTGTGTGATATTAGCTAAAACGGTGTGTCCTACAGACAACCTTGAGACTTGGTAAAACATTATTTTGTGAGAGATTAACTCATACTTAATACAAGCTGCAGCAAACACCATACATTATCAGATAATACAGAGGCATTTTTAAACAATTTTAGTTTGTTGAGAGGCGATTGAAGCTAGTGATCATATATATCTATCAAGAGACAGCTGTGTATTAATAGTTCACACATGCATGTGCATATGTGTGCACGAAGCTAAAAGGAAGTTAAAAGCAACTTTAAATCTGACCTCGACTATTTTTTGCCACTAATACTGAAATAGTGCTGAAGTTGATTAATTTAGGCAAAAATATACAGGGTCAAATTCACCTATTTTCTCAGGTGTCTATATAGGGCTGCTGTAGCTTATGCCAAAATAAAAGAACTGTAAATCTGAAATAACTGGCAAAGGACTTGGTGGTGGTGGTGATGTTGAGTTTCTGACTATTTTGATTTAGAAAAATGGTCTAAAGCATCTAAAATGTGCTGATGATATTTGCAAGTAATGTTAGTGAAACACTTTCATTACACAGCAGTAAGATTGAAGAAGAGAAACTTTAGGGAAAGCCATCTTTTTACATCTATCAAATACTTGACTTCTCTCAAAAAACAAGAAAAAAGAAACCAACCCAAACCCCCCCGTGAGACCATAATAATAGTTCAGATCTAAGTCTAACTGGGATTCCGATTTTGTTTGGTGGTGAAAAGGTATAAGGTAAAGAACTTATTTTAAACTTAACAGCTAACAAACTAAGGATAATGCACTATCCCTGAGTTATTTTTAGCTTATTTAGGTCATGGAGAAGGTAAAAGAAAATGTGACCAAGAGAAAATTATATAAAAGGGAACCATGACTCAGGATGCCTGAAAAATACCTTCTTCCTTTAAGCAGATTAGTTGGAGCCACATGATTCAGAATCTAGTGATTGTTTTTTTGTAGGCAGATAAGGAAAAAACTTGCTGTTCTCAGTAGCTTAATCTTAAAGTTATTCCAAATTTTGCTGCACAAATTGTGATTGTATTCAGTGTGAAAGAATACTGTAAGGAAAATAAACTCCAATAGGGAGAAAATAGGAATTATCAACTTTATCAATCCAAGTCACTCCCAATGTCCTATTTCACACAATCAGGATGCTGTAACTGAAGACATATCAGCTTACACCAGTCAGCATTATTTCATTTTCTCTTGCCACCCTCTGGCTGAGAATTTCTATCTTGTACTGTTCAAGTTGCTCTGCCACCTGTCAGTGTTATCTTGATAAGTACCTTTCCTCTCCCAGTTAAAATGCATGGTAAGTCATGCATATGAAAAGCCTTCCTATTTCTTGTAGATGATCAGAGCACACATTATGTCCTGGGGTTTTCAAAAAGCCCCTATGAATATGTCCAACTGTTCCGCATCTGAGGTGATGCCTAAAGTTGCACAGTATGGGCTTCAGGTATTGCTGCTGTTAAATGTGTTCTTTGACTGGGAAACCTCTGTCAAGGAAAGCTGTTATCTGCCTTACCTCCCCGACAACACCATGAAGCCAAAGATTCTTTGCTGCTATTTTTACAAAGAACTTGCTACGTTTTCGTTGCTTGTTCTTCCCTTTGTGTGTAGGGATAGATCTAGATATACATTAAGTTCCCTATTTCATTCTGCAAGTGGAAAATTAACAATAGCAATTATCTCCACTTCTTACTTAATTGCTCTAACAGGCACAGATCCCCTTTTAAATAGTATATAAACAAAATGTGCTATTTGAGTACTGATAATGTATATCCCCAAACCTCACTGTTACTTGAGGGAAAAAGTGATAGCAGAAGTACTATTTCCAAACAACAACTTCATGTGCAATATTGACTCTTCTAGTCAAGTTACTTCAGAGGCAACCTGCTCCCTAGACTTTCAGGGTAGGCAGGACAGCAGCTTCTGTGTAAGGTCTGTACTAAGTCCCCCATGTCATGAGAAAGGAAAAGGCAGTGTCAGCCAAGGCAAGAAAGTCAAGATATGATAGAAAAGCCTGTCCTCCCCTCCCCTCCCCTCCCCTCCCCTCCCCTCCCCTCCCCTCCCCTCCCCTCCCCTCCCCTCCCCTCCCCTCCCCTCCCCTCCCCTCCCCTCCCCTCCCCTCCTCTCCCCTCCCCTCCCCTCCCCTCCCCTCCTCTCCCCTCCCCTCCCCTCCCCTCCCCTCCCCTCCCCTCCCCTCCCCTCCCCTCCCCTCCCCTCCCCTCCCCTCCCCTCCCCTCCCCTCCCCTCCCCTCCTCTCTTTCTCTCTCCTTTTTTGGTGATGCTGGAGCCATGGGGAAATTGCTTCATTAAGTGGTTCATGCTGGAGCTTCACAATAATTGTGCAGTTTGGGACTCAGATGTGTTTCAAGGAGATCTCAAAATGAAGTAAATACCAATAGACTGTGATAATCTTATATTTTCTCTGTTTCGTGTCAGACATGATTCACTGTGTAGTAAAATGGGTAAGATTGTAAAAATAATGATATTTCCTTCACGATGCAGTTTTGTCAGGCACTACATGTAGACTAATGGCAGGTAAGGGGGACAGTTTGCCCCAAGGCCCACCATGTGGAAGGATTAGAGAGTCCAAACTTCTTACAATAGAATGTATCATCATATAGATGAGGAGTACAGAGACTATATATTTGTGACTATTATGGAGAAAGTAAAAACTAGGCCTGCAACTCTTTGATCCTTTGTAAATCATTACCTTCATGGGAAGGCCTCATACAGGAGAAAACATGTCCTCAAACTAGAGTCTGTTGGAAGAAGATTATGGGTCTAGGTCCTATTTAAACCAAATCAAAGCAACAAACAAAAAAGGAACAAAAGTAAAACAAAATCCACAACCACCACACTTTTTTTTTTAATCAGTCACTGCATATTTGTAAGGGTCAGAGCAAGGAAACACTGCCTGTTTTCCATCACTTCATCCGGAGTCAAGAGGGAATTCATTGCTATCTCTTGCATCTCCTATTCTGAAAAATGTATGCTTCAGAAGAAACAGCCTAAGGAATTTGTATTCTACGTCCCTAATTTTCTAGAATGTTAACAGTGAAGCCTAAAGCAACTTGGATCATGTTAGGAACATGTTTAAAGTTAACCCAGGGCCCTAAGTGCCACCCAGAGGGGATTCTTTGAAGTTGGAAATTCTTGGCCAAAAATGCAGACTTACATTGTTCAAGCCAAGCAGTGTAGCAAAATGAGGTCAAATAATAAGTACTGGGTTATTGACATTCCTGTGGTTTCTCTGTGAAAGCATTGGGTAGCATAGCCTAGCTGATAATTAAAGTCTGTACATATTGTACAGCTTTCCAATATCAATATGATTTTCTCTCAGATAAAGCTTGAATCAGAAGGGTAAAGGTTGTGTCCTACTTAGATTTGAACAAATCTGTCAATGTTTGCCCATGTGCAGGACTAAAGCCTTGTAATAGTGTGCCAGGTGTGTGCGTGGGGGTTTGTTTGTGTTTTTCTCTTCATTGACTACAAGTCTCATATTTCATAGAGAAGCTGTCTAAATTAAATCTGATATCCAGTATGACTTTGGTTTATTGCTATTATCTGATTCAAAGAATTTTCTAACCCATGTGTTGCTTTAGCATCAGACTTTCATGGTAAATATGCTAGAACTTTAAATTTTTCTGAACTCTTGGATGTGTATATGAAATACTTTATACTTGTTTCTCCTCATCAGCACCCTAGCTGATTTCTCTTGAACCACTAAGTAAAATGACACTAAAAAGCAGAGCAGCAAAACCAGGTTTGTCATCCTCAGCAGCAAAAGGTGTTATCTCTTGCAGGTAATAAAACATAAAAGTTCTTATCGGAGAACAAATCAACAATCAAGTGCCAAGAGCTGAACCATAGAAAATAAAAGCCTCTTACATTTTAAGCAGCATGGTTGGAATCAAAAAAAGACAAAAAATAAGACAGTGGAAAAATCCCACAAAAGAGAGAAGTCAAGGCAATAGGCACATCTGATATGATCAGCAGCAGTCATAGTATATTCCTTATCTAACCAGGTATGTTTCACTGGAATCCCAAGTCATTAGATGAGCAAATATTTTGCCTTTTGAAAAACTCTGAATGATCTGATAACGGGCACATGGCAGGATATAATTGTCTCATGCTTTATTCCTGGCTTGTTTCACTGAATAGCTCAGGACTAATCACTTTTCACCCCTCACCATCATTTAAGTGTGAATAATTATAGCTATCCTACTTCACAAAGGTGGTATTAGGAACAATTTAATTGATGCCTGTGCAGTGCTTTAAGAAACTTGGGTGGGTAGATCAATGCTAAATCAGAGCAGGCAATTATATTCAGCCTGAGGGGGAGAAATCAATATCCATATGGCAAGGCAGGAGGAATACTTTCATGAGCCTCTTTTAAATCTCCCTTACTCCACTCTCACATCCCTGTATTTTGTTTACTTCCTTGGAATTAGTTCTGGACAGCACTGAAAAAGGTGAGAGCACATTTGGAACCCATGAGTCCATATCTGTGGGGAACCACAACCAAAATGAGAGTCTGTAAGAGAAGGGGAACAGTAAAAGTGGTCACAGCTGAGCTCTTCCATATTATGTAGGGTATTTAGACTTCTCCACTTTTACACACACACTAGAATTTTTAATCAAGTTTTATCTTTTTGGGGAGTATTATATTTCTAGAAGAAACCTGTAAATGCTGACACTTTGTTTTTGCATTTTATGGCAGAATTTTTTCCTTCCTTTGGAGTAATGACTGAAACTTTTACATATCTAAGTGACCATAAAATTATTTCTTATATGAAGTGATATATAAAGTGATTGATTCACTGATTTTATCTTAGGGGGTAAAAAAAAAAAGTTCTTAAGATAATTTTTATATCCAAATACATAAATTCAGCTAATAAATATTATCAAAATATTAGATATATCTCAAAGCAATACTAAAACATGAAAACATTGAAATATAGTTTTATAGTATTTTTCTCGTATATGATATGGGTAAAAATGCCAAAAAAATGTATGGAAAAGCACACTTTTTCAAAAAGAACATAGTATATAAAAATGTATCAGTACATATTTTTTTTATATATATATATATATATATATATATATATATATATATATATATATAAGTAAATTTGTTACATTCACAGAATTTGGATCTTAATTTTGCTGTGATCTCTGCATCACTCCAAAGGGTTCAGAGAGCTCTGTTTTTCCAAGAGGTGAGAACTGTTCTGGTGAGAGGGTGAGAAATAGCAAATGCAGTGATCCATAATTACTAGCACAATTCCTTTGGGTAAAACGGAGGAGTTGGCAGCTGAAATTATGTTAGGCTAGCCCTGAAGCTTGAATCAGCCTTCACTTCTCAGATCCAGGGCCAGAATTAAACAGCAACTCAGATTTGGGCCTGGATAACACTCAATATGAATATAGGCAGATGTGTTCCTGGAAAATGCATGTACACATGTGTGTTGCACTTCATGTTCCTGGGAACCACTAGGGAGATTTTCAGTTCAAGACTGGATTATATTTGAATGCTGGTCTTTTTTTTTTCTGACATTTGTTGCTAATGAAATACATATTTTGCAAACTTGGTGCAAAACCACACTGAATTTCCCCAAGCTTATAAGGCTGCATCCTTTCACAAAAAAGTGTTTCTATCTGAAATTGTTCTCTTTACTGTTGTTGATGCTGCTGCTGCTGGTTTTGGGGACTTGCAATTAAAAGTTAAGTGGAAGTTTTTGTTTATTTTGCAATAGAATTCTTAAATATTTATGAAGGACCTTAAGTCTAGCTTGCCTTGAGGAAATATAGATGAATTAATAATTTATGTGGTTGTTTTGCAGAAAATTAAAGGTTGGGAACAAGTGTTTAAAAATTAAATCATCCACAATATAAGAGAGCAGATGTTATTTTGTTAAAATCTTGCAAACAACAAACTACAATGAGGTGCTATCTTCTTCTTGGTCCAACCGAAATCTTAATGATTCATTACAATTGAGCAGATTCTAAAGCCCGAGGCTAGCTAATGCCACAATAATGAAGAGGAACTTCAATTATGTAGCCCAGATTTTTTTTTATTTGTTTTTGTTTTATTTTATTGCCTGCGGTGAGAAAGACTCTGTATCTCTGTATTGCATAGTGATTTGTAAGATGTTACACTCCCACAAAAATCACTGCATATTTCATTAGTAATCCTACAATGGAATCTCCTGCAACTAAAATGTGTGTGCATCTACCTGTGTACATAATAAATATAATAGTCATCATCATCATTCTAATGAGATTTTAGATGGAAAAGAGATACTGCAATTGGATAGCTTAACAGCTTCAAGATTCTTACTCCTTATATCCCAAATCACTTTTAATTTTTCTTTGTTTTTTACAAATGAAAGCTGTCTCTGACTCACACTTAGTCTGGACACTAGAGTTAGCCAATTTCTGGTCAGCATAATAAGTCATACAGGTTCTATAATGGGTTTTCTTCTTGTCTTTGATAAGCTGCCTTGTCAATACAGTTCCAAACATCTACTTCTGTATATTTAAATGCCATCCATGATGAAATCTGTATTGAGAAAGTGTAAAAAAACTCTCTTGATGGCACTAAGGCCAAGCATGCAGTCTTTTGGAGTCACATTTTTACAATAGAGAGAATTTTACAATTCTCTTTACAAGTACATTACCTATATCGTAAACAAGGTTCAATCATTAGTCCTACTTCTGGATCTGTTTGAAGCGCAAGGCTTCTACTAATATCAAGAAAAACCCCTCAAAAAAACCAACTAACCAACCAACCAACCAACCAACCAACCAACCAACCAACCAACCAAAGAATGTGTCAGATCAGAACTTGGACAAAGATTCATTCTGTGAATGCAAATTCTAAGAGGTCTGTATCTGCAGAAGTATAAACCAGAATCTGGAAAAACCATACATTAGTTTCTCCTCTCATTTCTTTGCTGGTTTGAGTGTGACTGCAACTGCGTATATAAAACTCTGTCATTTTGGCAATATAAAGACATAAGCATATCAATCTGTAACCACAACTGCAAGCATAAAAGAGATTTTTTTACCCTTCAAAGATCTGTACAGCAGAGCAGATGAGAGAATTTTGTGCTTAGATTCCACCTAATAAGAGCCCAAAAAATTTCACTGCTTTAAAAATGTAACTTGAGACAACTTCTATTTAAATAAAAAGTATATGTTGGAAAAAGATAGTCATAAAGGGGTACTCTTTCAAGATACTCTGTGAAGATTTGGCAATGTGATTCTCAAGTTGCAAATAAAGACAGAAGAGCTAAAAATTTGTACATTGCTTGACAATATAATTCAGCTCAGGAGTTGTGTATCTTTTGCTCAGAGGGAGCCAAGTATTGGCAATTCATCTACACTGATGCTAAATTATGGTTGGTATAGATGTATAAGACTGTAATTGCACAGTAATAATAAATGAGAAATTTTCACAAAAAATACATACATAGCAGTTCATAGACTCAGTCTGCTCCGTTTCACTTCTAAATGTTCATCTTCAATCAGCATTGCAAAAATCAATCTCTTTTTCTTTCATGTTTTTATTTTTCCTGTTCTGAGTTGCTTTTTAAAAGATTGCCTATTCCTAGTGATTTCAGAGGAAGGTTTGCCTAGCACACATAGCTAAATAAAATGGCAGCACTCTGAATAAACTGAAGTACTTGAAAGCAGAGTTACTTTTCTAAACATTAAATGTAAGGGATATAATGAGCAGATTGATTTGATAGCATTAGAAGTTTGCATCTCTTGACTTTGTCTGGGTGTACATTTCCATACATGTAATCTTTCCATTTTCAAGTGTTCTTTCCTCTGATCAAATAAATCTCATATTCCCACTGCTGGAAATTCATCATTTATTGTGTCAGTATTAATCAACACAACTACAATATAAGTCTAGTGCCTAGTTCTTAAGGGTGCATTGCCAACCATTTTGTTCTCCCTTTCCAGACACAAAACTTATGAATGTGATCAAGTTCTAACAGTTTCCTGCATGATGAAGAGTATTTCTGTTGCAAGCAGCAGTACAGCAAAGGTAAAATATTAGAAATGTTCAGACTTTGAAACAGCTGGTTTGATTTGCTGTGTGATATGGCTGAAACCTAGAATTTTAACACACAAAATCATCAGTAGTCTGAAATTAGTTCTTGTTTACTAGTGGTTGAGTGGGGAAAAGAAGGAAAACCTTTTGTTATTTGTCATGGGACAGAGGAGAACGTACAGCCTTAGAATATTTGGCAACTCAATAGTTAGAGAACGTGCCTCACACCTTGAAGTGCAAGAGTCATATTTTTATTAAATTCATTACTCAAAATAATCTGAAATTAAAATCTGTACCTTCCTCTTTCCTGATAAAATTTTTCTGAAGGCTTTCTATGAAATATTTTAGTTGCAATTAAACATCATCTCATAACAAGGTAAAAATATTTTTGGACCAAGATTGTTAGCTGCTACATTACTAAGTACTGTGAAACTTTATGCCGTTGCACCTCTAAAACAGAGTAGATTTAAAGTTGTTCAGATGTCTGAAGCTCTGCTGACATCAGTAAAACAAACGCCCTTATGATTCAATTGAAGTTCTGATCCAAAGGATGGAAGAAAACTGTCAAGTATTAAGTGAAGATAACTTATAATTGTATTTCTCAAAACCTTCTTGTTATCTAGAAAGAAAAAATAAGGTACAGAAATATTTTGAGAAACTGATAATGTATCTGACACTTCTTCCAATTTCCAAATGATCTGGAATTCGCAAACAGCTGGTTTGCATAATATCTACAAGCGTTGCAGATTAGATGCAAGCTATCACTTTCAACAGGACTAGCCAATCTGAAAGTGCATTCTCCTTTACATTTTAGCACTCATGTCTCATTACACAGCTAATGTTCTATTACTCTGTCTAATGTAACATGACATGACTGGTAAAATTCGAAGAAGCAGACAATTTTTCATATAAGAAATCCCCTCTTCCTCTCTCTGAACTGGTTGTCGGTTCTATTTTGAATGCACCACACTGTAATCTCGCCTAAATCACTTATATGGGAGAGCTGTAGATCTTAGCAGCTATCTTACTACCAGAGGAATGAAAAGCCAAACTTGAACAGCTTGGCATGTCATTAAAAAAAAAAAAAAAAAAGACATATGATGTTTGTTTCTTTGAGTTTGCTCGGAAAGCCTGTTATGGTTGGATACAAGGTTTTTCTCTTCTGTTTATGTATTCAGCTACCACACATACAAAATATAATCAGGTTGTACTTTTTTAATTAAGAAAAACATCACTTAGATATTAAGGAAAATATATTGCAAAGTTTGATAATTTTTTGGAAGCTGAGTACTTAGAATTGAGAGCAGATGGAAATATCTTAGTCCTGCATGTGTTTCATTTATATAGTCCTTAGAAAAATGCAATTCCCATAAACTTTGGTGAGTGTCTGTTTCAGTAATAATTTTGGACCATAAGGAGCAAATACTTCTTCGGCACATCCACCTGGAGTATGAAAAGGGCTGTGTCCCAACGTGAATGGCAGCTGCACCATAATCCCCAGGTGGACAGATTTGATTCTACCTGTTGTCTTCAGCAGGGCCAAGACTGATACAAGATGTTATTGCAGTTTTAAGACCTGGGACCAATACATACACTTAGATCTATGGGATATCCATCTTTTCTGTGTTCTATGTGAGGCTGGCATTTAAGAAAAAAAACCCCAAATTTTATATCTGAACCTAATTAGTTTGGATTTAAGAAATGTTTTGAGACAGTGAAACACATCATGGTCTTTCTTTAAGGAACATGGAAAAATAACCAGATTCATGTAGAACATTGCTAATCACAACAATCATTACTCAACACCTCAGGACATTTTCATAATCTCAGAAGTGACCAGGTCTGACTAAGTCATTGACAATGGTAGGAGAGGGATTACAGGACCAGGAATGCAAATTAGGCTAGTAAGAAGTAGCAAGTCTTACAAAACCAAGTTGTCCCAAGTTTATGGCAATTGGGTTGGCTAGGTCTCAGGAATTGTAGTCTCTCTAATCAGTGACACCAATACCTCTAGTTGTACACTGCTGGAAACAAAACCTATTAATAATATTGTTTGACAAAGCCCTATCACAGAAAAAAGGCCCTAACTAAACAAGTTTCTGCTCTACTTTGACGTCAAGTGTTTCTTTCTTTCTCTAATTTTCTATCAGTCAAACAGTGTCTTTAGAGACAAATTCCCTGTCTTGGCGTAGTTGGGTTTGGTACTAATTGGGCAAAGGTATTTTATATAATAGAACTCATTTGTGTTGCTTCAAAGTTGCACAGTCTTGAAGGAGGGCTGTAACAGCTGTGTCTTTTTCTACTGAGATTTTGAAAAGCTTCTGAAAATTAGAAGAGGAGAAATAGCAAAAGGAATTATTTTTATTCAATGACTTTAGATACATATTTAGTATTTTTGATAGCCATACTAATCTTTTCTTAATTTAAGTATACATAAACTATATACAGCATAATTATACTTGCCACCAGGAAGTCATTAATGGTGTTTTTTATTAAAAATTTGCCATAAAAATTAATTTTGGTGTGTGGACTTTTTATAAAGAAGGGCTATTACTCAGTTTATAAAGAGGAACTTTTCATGCTGTAATACTGAATATTCTAAATATATTGTATTTTAATAACCAGAAGATTACAAATTTTCCTAAACTGTCAAGTTAAATAGTCACCAAAATTATTGCTTGTTATATTTTATTCAGGTAACAAAAATTGTAAGAGATTTAATGTGAAGACTAAAGGTCTTACATGTAGGTTTGTGGGTTTTTTCAGTTGCAGTACCATCTTGAAAGACTGACATTAAAGAATACTCCAAAATTTACCCCAGTGTAAATAAAACAGATTTTGTTCCATCTTTCTTTTCATTCAGGAAGAATACATCCTTAAGCTACATATATCTTGCATACTTAAACAATAAAAAAAAGATGATGCAGGAGTTTGACAGAAATTAAGTTTTTCTTAGGCATACTGCTAATGGAAAACAATAAACAAATAGAAAGAGAGCTATGCATTAAATATATTCTATAACAACGAATTAAGTTTTCTTTACATAACTACTAAGACATGCAACTTTTTTGCATGTCTGAAAACTGTAGACTGGAGCTCATCAAAAATATGTTGGCACTCCACCTGTTTTTTCTGACCATCCTAATTTTTAGCTTTCCCAGCTTTCTCTAGATATGTTTTTTTTATTATTTAAATCTCCTTGTTTAAAAAAATAAAGTATTAATGTGAAATATCTGTATGTCAGAATCCAACAAATAAAATATCTCAAGTCCTTTTTATTTAATTCTCAACTCATATCATTAGTATGACATGGATTCCTGTGGATAAAAAGCTGGACATGAACCAACAGTGCGGTCTCAGCCCAGACCAAGTACATCCTAGATTGCATCAAAAGAGGAGTGGCCAGCAGATGGAGGGAGGTCATTCTCCTCACCTACTCTGCCCCTGTGAGACCCCACCTGGAATGCTGCATCCAGGTCTGGAGCCCACAGCACAAGAACATGGACCTGATAGGGTCCAGAGGAGGCCACAAGGATGATCAGAGGGTGCATGTCTCCTATGAAGACATGCTGAGAGATCTGGGCCTGTTCAGCTCTGGAGAAGAGAAGGCTCTGGGGAGACCTCCAGTACCTTAAGGGGTCTTATAAAAAGAAGGGAGGGGCACTTTTTATACAGGCAGATAGTGAGAGGACAAGGGGAAATGGTTTTTAAATGAAAGAGCAGGTTTAGATCAGGCGTCAGGAAGAAATTCTTTAGTGTGAGCATGGTGAGACACTGGAACAGGTTGGGCATGCCCCATCTAGAGAAGCTAGGGATGCCCCATCTGTGGCAGTGTTCAAGGCCAGGTTGGATGAGGCCCTGAGCAATCTCATCTAGTGAATGGCATCCCTGTGCACAGCAAGAGGCTTGGAACTAGATAATCTTTAAGGTCCCTCCAACCCTATCCATTCTATGATTCTATAATACACACTCAGAATTCAGTATTTACTGTGTAATGCATCTGTCTTGCAGAGCAGACACTAAAACTATAGACAGGTCCTTGAGACATCCATTCTCAAACAACTTATTCTTTACAAATGACCATAAGGTGACTTTACATAAACAGAGACATAAATATTGCATTGCTCTTAAAACAAAGTGGTTTTGAGGAACAGCTTTCAGGTGTTTTTGCTTAGCAGCATGACATCATAGGGAGTGTTTTAATAAAAAGGGGGAAGGACTATAACAAACCATTTAGATCAACTACCCAAAGCAGAATTAGCTGCACCTAAAAAATTCCCAACAAATATTTCTCTACACACCTCTCCAAATTACAGTGAAAGAGATTCCCTAATCTTCACAAGAAATCTGTGTTCATCTGTAACCACTACGACTACACCTTTTCTCTTACAGGCTGTAAGCCTTACAAAGGGATAGTTCCTTGCAGGAGAGAAAAAGAAAAGGAAAATTTTCTTTTGAAAATGTGTGGTTAGGAGAATGAAAAGCAATAGACCAAGCGTTATCTGCTGTGGATTTCATCAGGAGGAAAAGTGTTTTCTTCTTCTAAAAGGCAGCTATTTACCATTCAGTGAGGGAAAAATTTTATATTCTGCATTCTCCCAGAAATATTATACTTTAATTAGACCATGTTTTCAGTAATCATTTCCTTTTCTACATCTCAAATTTACTATCTTCTTAGTTATATGTACGTATGTGCATATATGTGTTTGTATGTACATACACACACACACACTCCAATCCCACACTATAAAACTCTATAAAACAATATACTCTTGCTGTCATGTCAGTGTGCCAGCTGAATTGGTATCCTTTTTTACTTTGTTGCCAGGACTATTACAATGAATTTGTCTCCACTTTTGATCTCATATTAAAAAGATTCCCGAATCTCTGACAACTCAAGGCATTATGATATACTCTTCTTACACTGTTAAAGCAGACATAGAGAGCAGAGTTCTCTGTAGAGCATAAGTAAAGATTTATAGACATGCTGAAAGAACACTTTCCCTGCTGCCTTCTTAAAATAATTATGACTTTCCATGAATCTCTTTATAAATCAAGTGTAGAATGACAAAAGCATAAGGAAGTAAGCCACAAAAATACCATTTACAATGAGCTCGAGTGGACTTATTTAAGCAGCATATCACTTCTTTGGTGAAAACTGTATATAATTATTTCAAGACATACGTACCATAATATGGAAAAATAAGTATTTATTGTACCTGTCACTATGTTTCAAGAGCTTGCTTTCTGCCTTGATTTTTGTGTTACTATAAAACTTTCATATGATGGTACTAAATATTAAAGGAATGAACAGATACATACTGAGAGACACATAAAAGGACACTATATGACACAAAATAAACATAATAGATTGACTATTTCTAACAGCCATGAAGAAATATTATCATTTAGAATGAAAGTAAGCACCCTTGAAATTTTACTGAATGCAGGCTGCAAGACAAAACTCTGATTTGTTTGATCTGGCAGCAGCAGCTACCTGGCCTTATCCACAGGTGGGGTTAGGCTGTGTGTTCAAGGGTATCAGTGACTTCCCACACCACCCTTTCTGCCTGAGCTTAATATATCTCACAGTAGCAGTACATGCTGCTGAAATAATACCCCTTCATTCTTTGTGCTAATTACACAGGATAAAACCATTCAGTATTAGTTGTTAACTTGTCAAGAAACGGTGGGGACAAAACCACCCTCCTGCTACAGGGATTGCAAATGCAGAATTTTGTTCCCAGGTGCTCCCTGACAGTCTCTCTCAGCTGAGCAGTGCCTTGTCAGGCTGTAAAACCATCCTCATATCCGGCTGCTCAAGTGCCTCAGCTCACCCCCTCAGCCCTCACCCTGCTGGCAGGGTTTCCCCTCAGCCTCACAAGCACTGGACAACACACACACCCCTCTCATAACAACAGGGTTTTTCTGTTCAGTGAAGAGCGCCCTACTCATGGGGTGTCATCAGCAGCCCTTTCAAACGAGCTGTCGTCATTCACAGTCATCCATAGCTGACTGCTTCCCTCAGCACTCACATCTCCCTGACTGTGTGGCTCCACACCGGTAGGTAGGCTGGCTTATCCCAATCTCCTTGGGTTTGTAACCTCCATTTTTCTGACCTTCAAACACTGACTTGACCTCGAATGCTGTCTGTGGTTTCATGGCATGAATCTGATACCTGCATTTTAGAGAGAGATGGCTTAAGCCATTCAGATACACTCCTGCTGTTATGTAGCAGTACATTCACTTAATATACCCAGATCCAGTGAAAATCATTAAGTGTAGGCACTAAAAGATGATGTGGACACACAAAAGAAGTGAATAAGAACAAGTGACCTAAAGGATTTGTATTATTAAATTGCATTAAGCCAAAATATATCAATTTGTGTGATGAGTTCAAATAAAATTATAGCATAAATCCAAAAGATTTATGAACTACAAAGGGTCAGCACTCAAAACAGAGTTCTTGTAGCAGACATGCATGACAAAGCACTTGAAATGTAGGACCCTGAACAATAAAATAGAAAAAGGCTACACTGTCTGCAAAGAAAGTGAAATAACTGCCAGAAGAAAACAGAGGTTTTAGACCTATTAAATTACTTTATTTTTGCTAAGCCAAACCTTCCTTCCACACTCTGATAAACTTTTGTGTCAGTGGATCCTGATGGATAGTAAAGCTTTCTAACAGCTTGATTCTCTGAGAAGTGGTAATTTTACTATATAAAATAAAGCATTTCAGGTGTTTTTGTACTTGCAAGACAGGCATCCAGGTAGTACTTTAAATCCTGTGTAAGCTTGTGCATGCAAGGAGTAAAAAGAAGGTATTTAAATGACACTTAGTTTGCAAGTGTTGTCATGTTAGCTTCGGTTTCATTTAAGCTAACTAGTCTGTGAAGTAGTAGTGCCCTATAAACCTTACAATTATAAGACTCTTTAAACAAGACAAAGCAGAGGGAAGGAACATGATGGAAAAGAAAATGCTTTCAGATACAAATCAGGCTGTTAGCAAGACCTGTGAACACATCTGTTTAGATTAAGGCAGCAATGAAAGTTGGGCTCTTATGTTTGTAATGTTGTCAGTGCAATACAGCTGCTCTTCCCTTGTCAGTGAAGCAAAACATAATAGCTAGAAATAATCTGAAAGAAAAAAAAATCCTGAATCTGGGGCAAAAATTCTCCATAAAAACAATAGATTAATAATGCTCCATGCATCCTACCAAAATTTCTCTACAAAAAAAACCAGCCTAAGAGGATTGTAAACTCAGTGGCTCTTCAGTGAGCTCACTAAGCCACAGGTAGGTGTGTTTCCTGAAGTCCCAGTGCCCTTTACAAAAACCTTTGCTTAGGTAAAGAAGAAAACTAACCAATCACACAAGCGACCAATTTTGTTTTCTTATTCTTTGACATATAAAGAAAAGCAAGAAAAAAAATTGAAACATATGGAAATGCTGTCATGCAGAAGCATATAAACTGCAGATGAGGAGGACATTTAATTTATTTGTTGGGTTTTTTCAATATTGCATTTATTTCAAATTTCATAGAGATTTAGCTTTGTTGCATTATGTATGGCAATTTTCACTTCCAGTTGCATATAAATAAAATTGAAACAAAAAATACAATAAAAATTGTACCATGCTTAATTAAATAAGAAAATATTATATTTAACACTACTAACTGTGCTTTAACTGTTGAAATCTTCCCTTTATTTTGACTTTATTTCTGCTTTGCTTGCTGATAAAATTCAGATATCAAATAAAGCTATCAAATATCTGTAACTGCATATAGCATGGAAAAACTGTGCTTTTTCTATAATTTATTAATATGAACCTGTTTTTTACTGAATGAGCAATGCTAATGGCTGTCACTTTTCTTTACAACAAGTAACATGGCAAATTATGAAGTTTCATAGTGTGCTTCTAGACAGGAATTAAAGTAGCAAGGCTAAATTCATGTCCATTTTACTTTCATCAAATTCAGTGAAGATTTGAATTGATGTATTTTACTATGTCCTTACTAGAATGTGGGAATATTTTATATGCATATTGAGAACAATGAACAGTCTACATATATTATCAACAAAGTATAGTTATATACTATTATATTACACAGAATATATTATGGCTAAATATTAGGTCTGGATATTTCAGCATACCAATCTCTAATCTGTAATGACAGCAAAAAGTTCAATCCTAAGGGACAGAAGAAAAGCTCAAGACAAAGTCTTTATCTAATTTTTCCACCTTTTAGAAGAAAAAATATTATTTTTCTCAATGATTTCAAACCCCCCAGAGGCTTGCTTTTAAAGTGTAGGCACCTTTAACACTTTATTCCACAGTACATTTTGTGTTGCTCTTCATATTACATTCTCAACATATGACGCATGGCGTCCGTGTAATTAAATGTGTTACTCTTGATGCTCATACAGAAAATATTCACATTTTAATGGGAAGCACTGTGTGGATGAAAAAGAAAAGACCTATTTGTCATCCTTCATTATGTCAATTCGCCATAATAAATTAACAGGGAAGAAATATTCTCCATATTTCCACAGTGCATTCTATAGCTCTTCCCCTTCAGAATGTTAAGATACCAATCTCTGTAAGGAAATAGTGCAGGAGGACTTAAAAGCACTTTGCAATCCGGTGTCTGAATTTATTTCTTGTAAACTCTGTTTGGCACTGGATTAATATCTAATTTTGCTCTGACAAGAATAAGCAAAACTTATGCCTGCTAAAAGGCTTATTTAGGCTGAAAATGAGAACATTTGCTTCTCTGTGGGAAATATATATATATAAAGCTAAAAAAGAGATTTTGGGCTGCAGAAAAAAAAAAAAAACACTTCAAGATTTGGTAATGCTGGCAGTTCACACAGATGTGTACAATAGAAATTATACAAAGTACATGAAGGTTTTAATAATCCATTTCAAACTCTATGCAATATATATGAACAGTCACAAGTGAAATACAGATGTATGAATAATGTTGACAGAAAACGTAATGCAAATTGGTAGTAAGCAACATATACCCTTTTTCATATGAAAGTGTGTTCTGGGATGCATATTAACTGGGAAAAACATCTTATGGGAACATTGTATAATCACTGTCCACCATAGTAATCCTGCTCACAGGACTTCAGAGAATATTTATGATGTTACTGCGTATTGTAGACCAATTATTGGACCTAATTCTATGACTTTTTTTCATTCTTTGTGTCACCACTGCCTTATAGCTCTTCAAAACAAGAGTCAATTGGTCTTTTTATTAAATGCCTGTGGAAATTTATCCTTTCCTGGACTACTATCTCTCTCTTATGATGGGACACATTTTGATTTGGTCACTTGTTCAAAAAGTGCCTTACTTATTACTGCTAATTGATTTTGATTCCAGTGCAATCAGAGAGAAAATCACCCTTGGATTTCAGTGAAAGAACTTGGGGTCACCTAACTCATTGAAAAGTTCAACTCCAAAGGTAAGTTTTTGAGAAAGCTACAGTCATTCACAGACAGAAAACTAGAAAGGATCACCTTGATTTCACAGAATTCCACATATCATTTAGTATTTACCTATTCTAGCATCCAAATAGTAGAGTTTTGTAGAAATATTTAAGGAGCCACAAATAGGTTTGGTGGCTTATTTGATTGGTTTTTTTTCAAGCAGCTGGAAAAGCATTCTCATGGCAATAAAAAAAAATTTGACAACCATTCCTTCTCTCCTAAAGAACTACTATGAGATTTTTTTTCTTTATCCATGTATTTATTTGATAAGGTAACTTTATTCCCCAGACATTGTAGTGGGTTTTTCTATTAAGTCATTGGTTAGGTGTATTTAATATTGTAGCACATGATATACTATCATGTATCATATATCATATATCTGGAAAAAGGATTACAATTAAGATAGAAATTGTAAAATTGGCAACGATGCATTTTCAGGGATAGCAGCATACAAAGGTTTCAGACAGTACTATTAAGGTTCCTAGTCAAGTTCTGCAGAATACACTTTAGGTACTCATCTGGTTTATTGTTTTCAATCAGGCACAGGTTTAGATCCATAATGATAAACCATGCATGTGGAAAGTAGGATAGAGGAGATCAGAAATGAACACCAAAAGATGTGGATGAACAGAAACAGGAGTGGATTGAAATGCAAGGTCATGCACATGGAGCTAATAATAAGAAGTTTTCTCATATGCTGGAAGCTTATTAGATGGAAATGTTTTGTAGAAATGGGATATGACAGCTTCTCAATGAATGAACTGGCAGTGTGATGCAGCATAAAAATCTCAAACAGAAACTGAAAACGTATTGCAAAAAGTGAATCTGTCAGAGACAGGCAAGCACTGGTATCACTGCACTAGGCCCTGGTTAAACCTTAACTGCAATACAGCATTGAGATTTCTAGTCAGGAAGGTAACCTTGAAAGAGAAAACTTAGAGAGAAGGTCATGGAAGAAAACAGGAGAAAAAGACCAATTTTAGGGATGACCCTGAAACTGTTTTTCTGGTAGGAAAATAAATAGAAAAATGAAGCAGATAGGGAGCTGATTGAGCTCCATAAATCTGTCAGTGGATAAAGAAGAAAGAGCTCATTAAATCATAATACTGAAACAGGGAACATTCTAGGTGGACATAAATATGCTGAACTGGAAATTGAAAAAGCTTCTAGCCATTACACCAAGCAGATTTTACAGTGTTTTTTTTCAGTTATATTGCAAAGGAAGAAAGTTTTTGAAAGAGGTATTTGTAGCCCCTTATGAATGGGATTATTTGGCATATGCTTGAGCAAGGGGGGAAATGGGATACATGACACGTCCCTTCCACTCTCACCAGCAAGATTTCAGGCACATCAGTACTTCTAAGTGACTCTAGAAGTGTAATATACCGTTCTGTAATACCTAAATGTATAGAGACAGAACCCATATATTTACTGATGTGTGTCTCTTATGAAAAAATTGAAAAAGAAAGATCAGATTACCAAAGCTGGACCAGAAAGATTAAAATTAATTTGTGCATTAGCTTCTAAATATGGAAGTCCCTAGAAGGACTTTGTCCAATTTATAGGATGTCACCTGCAATACAGTTGCCACTTATCTCTCTCTAGTTTTGCCAGCGACATATATCATGAAATTTAAATTTACTAAGCATGTGATTATAAGTGTTTGGATTTGTTCCCAAAAAATCTGTTAAATATGTCAGTAAATGTAAACAGTCACACTCACAGGCAGCACTTGAAATATATTATTCAACACACAATTGTATATATTTACTGGGTTTTTTTCCAAAAACCTAGAGTCTGAGTTAAAGAAATGCAGCTGTTTCCGTTGTCCAAACCTTGTTGTGGAACAACATTTCAAGGAGGAAAACACATCAGCAAGGAGAGAGTGCCAAGATGTGCATGATGGAATGTCTGAATTCTGCAAAGAGAGAAGAGGCCTCATCTCTGCAGCACCTCTCCACTGTGAATGAGATCTGTGGATTCAAGTAGGCACCTGGATCAAAGTTCAGAGTAGCAGTCTGTAGTATGGCTTCAAAAGAACTGGTAACTTAGAAAACTGCTGATGGTTACAGACATTGTGAAAAAAACAGGGCTTTCAACTTTGTTCCCCTCAAACCCAACATTAACTAACCGGGTTTTAGATTACAGATTAATCAGATGATTGTTTATCTAGCAAAGCAATTCCTTTGCACAAAGATCTTAGCCAAAAAGATATCAATCCAGATGAAATAGTCATTGGGCGATTTTTACAAAATCTCACACAAATAGAAGTGTCGTGTCCATCCCCCCCCCCCCCCCCCCCCCCCCGTTCCTATTGTATATCAATTAATCCTTGTTAAGGTAAAGGGATTTGGTTTCCAGGTTCCCTCAAATAATGGGTATGAAAATAACTGTAACATTTCATGTCCCATTGAAATTCCCTGAAGATATAGTTTAGCAAGAGAAGTTTCTTAATGTGGAGAATAAAGGAAGAAATGGTCATATTTTACTTTTTCTTCAATGCTTGTTCCAGACCAGAAAACAGGAAACTTATCCTGGCATTGCTGTTGTTAGGCTGTTGTTAGAAAATGTCAAGAGAGAAGGAAATGCTTCCAACCCCATCAATTCCAAGCAATTTCCCTCTCCTCTAGTTCTGCTTTGATCCTTTCTCCTCCTCTAAGTGCAATATCTTAAGTGTTCAAAAAAATGAGATGACAGCACCAAAAGTGAAGTAGGCTGTCAATTTCAAAGCTGGAAATTTTACAGGCACTTCTAGATAGTAGACAAACTTTTCCAGTTTGGCTCAAAAATAAATGTTCAGCAAACTTTTCAGTAGAAGATTATTCTGGGATTTAGAGTTTCACTATGCTTGAAGAACCTACACTCAGTTATGACCTCAGTCTAAAGCATCAGTGGGTTCCAGTGTAGTTTGCACAGATTGTGAAAATATCTTTTTTTTCTCCAGGACCTCTCATCATCACCTCTGGGAGTAAAGTGGGATGAGTTTTATAACAATGCTGTCATCTTTGTTCTTGCTGCCTTTTATTGCTATTACTATTTTTAGAGCATATCCAGTGAAAGAAGTTTCAGTATGCATTTCAATTAATGTTTCATTCTTAAACCATTTGAATGGTGACATGAAATGGGGGATATTATCCCCTTGCACTGCTAGAAAATTGTAGTCATAAGATAGAAAATTCACCAAAAATTATCTGGTCACTGACTCCTCAAAATTTATGAGTATTTTGGTTTTGAATGCCCTTCTTAAAAGTCTGGGTCTCATTTGTAGAAGTGCTCCCCTGTCAGCTGAAGTGAGCACACAATAACCTTTCAAAGAGTAAAATGAAAATGTCTAGATAATTTAAATTTACACTCAAAAATGGTGGATACTAGTGCTTTAATTGGTTATGTCTCAGTTCTCATCTCTGCAATGGGAATGGTGGAAGCACTGTGAAAGTGAATTAATAATTTGTGAGGTATGCAGATGTCATATTGACTGGTTTCAGAGAAAATCCTCTGAAATGGCAATTAATATTTTTTCTCAGTAGAGTTTAAATAAATTGGCAAATGTGTCTGATCTGCCCAAATGCCAATGAAAATAAATAAGCATTATTATACACCTCCCTAGTCATTAAGCAGGACTCATCTTCTGCAGTGATGTCCAGTGTTGATAAAAGAAAAAACAGTATATGGTTTTGCAGTTTTAAGCTGTGTTATAATGTATATCCACAAATAGAGTAGAGTTAGTAAAGGCAACCTTAGTTCTAATGTTGCCTAACACATGATGGAAGCATTTTACTGTGATAAGAATTAAAGGATTCCATTTTTCCATTTCATTTTCCTTCTTCTCTTTCTCTTCCTTTCCATTTTCTGTGTCTTTTCTATTCTTCAAAGAAGAATGAACACAAGTAGCTCAAAAAGTGGCCCGATACCAACAAGATTTGTCACTGAGATTGGGAAGTTAGACCTGCAGGGTATGTTTCTGCCTGTAGAGCTACTGTCAGGCTTGACAATGGCAACAGATGGTCACCCCTTGTGTGGAGCAGCACCAGAGGAGAGTGAGGAGCACTTTGCCAACAGGTTTCACAGATATTTATTGATAACAGTCAAATGCTGAGGTTTGGGATGGTTGGTTCATTTCCAAGATCTGCATGGCAGTATGCTCCAGTACTACAGACTTTTCTGTCTCTTTTTCTGCTTTTATGTCTTATTCCAGTTCTCTCTCTCTCTCCCCCACTTCTGTGACTTCATTCACATCTTCACATCTTCACTGGCTTGTTTCCACCTGACTTTTCACTTAGCCAGCTACGGTCTTCAGTATTTTGATTTCTTCTTTTTCCTTATCAGCATATCCAAAATTATAAGCTTCTCACATAGTTTTTCCATCTGACTGCCACACAAGCAGATCCCTTGTCTCTTCGCATGCTCCTTTTCTGCACCTAGCAGTTAGTCATCTGAATTCAGTCTCTTCCTTACCACTTCCTCCCAGGTCTCAGAACTTTCTCCCATACTTTTTACCATTGAAATCCCTGTCACTTCATCTTTGCCAGCTTCCCAGTCCCAAGAAATCCAGGGAAGACTTCTTGCATTCCAGCACTCAATTGAAACAGCCTACTTCTCAGTGCAGCATGGGCTCTAAACAAAATGAAGAACTGAGGAAAAACAGACCCTCTTGCTTAAGAGCAACAGCATTGGGAGATACAATTCCAGGCCACCTCTGGATGTACCTGGGTGGAGAACAGCTACACATATGCATTTAATTGCATGACTCTAACAAACTCCTATTTAACATGTGTCAAATGAGCTTCCAAATGTTCGTGAACTGGAAAAATGTAAATGAATTTTCATGGAGATAACAAGTCATCCTCAACTAAAACCTGCCAACTTGTAAGTCTCTTCTCCATTATCTGAAGGTGCTAGAGTTCTTAAAAAATAAGCCTTACAATGAATATATTAGCAAGAAATAAAAAAAATAATTGTCCCTCAATCTCATTCTCAGGTATAGCTGAGCCATTTTGGTTGGTTATGCTAAAAACATGTAGCCTGAGATGGAACTTCAGCACACAGAATTTTAGGTTGAATCACTGAAGTTTAGCAAACTTATAGTAAGCTGAAAGCAGTGGAAGTGTCAGGAAGAAACATGGAATGAGCAGTAAAATAATTTAGAATTATTCCTCTTATGTGCAAACCTCAGCTATTTTGTCAATACTTATCTGAATGGAAAACGAGTCAGTAGGTCTGATATGTTAGTTTTGAACTGAACAGAGTAGAAAAACCATCATAAACCTCTGTGAAAATGATGCCTAGTGTGGGTGCCCAATGACCAAATAGCTCTGCATTAGATATCCATGGATCTTCCATTAAAATTAATGTTATGCCTTTGCATATAATATTTTTTTCTTCCTAAAGAGAATCATGCATGGACATTTGAAGGCAGAATTTGATTCTAAGCCTAGTATATTTGAATTTTTTTTCCCCAAAATGAAAGTCTCTCCTTAACATGCTAGTCACGTTCTCTTACGATTTTAAATAAGCTGCCTCTCAGCCAATTATTGTTTAGTATGTTTTCCTATATATTCAGAAAGAATTGTCAAAACTCTCAGGTGCTGAAGATAAGCCTGCAAAGCAGAGCTTCAACAAAATAAAGAAGGAGATTGTATAAATTCCGAAATATATCAAGGTTAGATTACCTTTGTTGCTTTGTATATCTAAGATTTGAATTGATTTTTCTGGTATGAAAACAAAGGGGGGAAGGGACTTCTGATGTAATGCTTTGCAGAAACCAGAAAAGTCAATAATATGCAGACAGCTCAAACATATAGTACTTACTGATTCAGTGAAGCATGGTTTCAATGGGCTATGAAGGCAAAGTCCAACCTAACAGACATACATTGATTATCATTTTTAAGAAATCTAATGCAAAAGTTTACATAATCCTATAAGATTCTTGAACACCTTAAGTTTTTACAAAGTTCTTGAAAAGCACTTTTTTTTTCTTTTCAAAACGCAAGTCGACCTGCCATAAGTTCAAAAAGACTTGGCATATGAGACACTTCACATGGAACAGAATGCAGGTTTGAAAATTTGGGAGACAATTGCATAAAACATACATTTATGACAGACTAGATGTCTAAAAAGTAAAGAAACGCTCTAGTCCATTTTCCAGATTTATTAGTGAAACTTGAAATTTAAACTAAATATCTTGGTTCCATAATGTTATATAGAGAAGTGTAGACATGCTGTACCAATCTGTAGCATTTTCTCTGTCATTTTGACTTTTTCAGAAAATCCTCTTGAGTGTCAAGACCTCACTTGGTTTCAAGTTGTTAATGAGATTGCAAACCAATGCAGCCCTACAGCAAGTGTAATAGACTGGGAATTTCAATCTTGCCATTTTTATCTAATTTTGCAGAGAACAAGTTTTGCTTGTTATTTATCATCAATGCCTGTTTGTAATAAATGGTACGTAATTCTTCAAGTTACAGTACTGAAAATTAATACAATAAAGCTGTTGGATAGTAGGCTTTTCAGTAGAAAAAGATACAAAAGAAGCAAACAGAACTTTATTAAAAACAGAGGTCTCCGTTTTCTATTTCCTTAAAATTATGGCTACCAAATATCTTATTTTTATACCACATGAAAGTTGGGAATTTTGAATACACAGAAACTTCAGTTTTACATCAGCTAATGTCAATGTGATTACCCTACACAACATATGCAAAGATGGACCAGTATGTGTGATACCTTATACCTCTCCCCTGCTACAGCAGACAGCTCTTAAGTAAGGTGAAAACACTTTGGATTTAGTGAAGAAAACAGAGAGAAAAACAACCAGCTAAAATATATCTGCTTTCAATCATTTAACATATTATCCACAGTAGCAATAATCACTCATTCATTAATGGCTACTCTTGCTGCAACAGGTGGAAATATAGCCTAAATTTAACACTACAGTGTAGATTTACATCTCTTTCCCATCCCTAACATCTGCTCTTGAAACCAGGCAGTCTCACACACTCAAAACTTTCTGCTAATGTAGCAGTCATGTCTTAATTTTATTACTGATCTTAATGAAAATGGGATCAAGACTACATTTTCTTGGATTAAATATCCAGTAAAGAGTCTTGGGCCTTTCTCTCTTTGGGCTACGACAGCATGGTGCCAGCTGACTATGTCTGAAGAACTTGTTAAGGGGACAAAAAATACACCACTAAAACTTTCCTCAAGCAAGTGAGTCCTATGAACTTAAATCTTTTATCATTTCCCAGAGTCTCAGGTTTGGTGTTTTTGAGAGGACTTTTCCTAAACCACAGAGGATTTAGAAACAAGGCGTGGAGGTCTTAAGAGGATGTAGGTGTTATCTTACACTCTTCAATATCTAATGAGCAGTAGGATGTGTTTTACAGCACAGCCTGACCATGGCAGAAGGAATAAAGGTCTTCTTTCCTGCTACCTCCTCCATGTGAGATTGAATTTGTTTACAGGCCCAGCTACTTCTGTAAGACACAAGCTTCTTGAATTCACTGTTGTCACCCAGCTAGCCCTACTCCCCATCCCCATCACGTTTACGATTCTTTTCCCCCAGATCCTCAGGGCATTAGTCATCCCTCTTGCACATGCTATCTATCCTCCACACTCAAGAGAGATAGCTTGATTTAGCAGTGACAGATACAACTTCTCTGAATGCAGACTTTCCAAAACAAATATTTTGGCTATTAGGGCCACAGCCTAATATCCTACACAAAAAAGAGAACCACAGAAAACATTGTATGCTTCCTTTTATTTTCACAGATGTATTTCTATTACCTATGTTGTTTGTGTAAAGAATAAGGTGTAAGGTATAACTTTCATATTCTTTCTGTATCAGTGATTCTATGACTTCTCCTCCAAGTGGTAGCACTTTTTCATAGCACTCTGCAGTAGGCTGAGAGTTGTGTTTTTAGTTTTGCCTCTTTTTTATTCTAATTTTCAAATTATTTTAAGATATGCTATTTATATAATATTTTTATATAGAGAGAGCACGTATACATGCACAAACATTTATATATGAATATATAGCTTCACACAGAATGTTTTTTGATTAAGGGGTTTATATGTGTATATATTTATAACACATGAAAGGGGAAAAAAGGCCCTAATATATCCCATTTTCATACTCTTATTTTGATTATGTAGGGCTTTGCTTGGTTTATCTCTGTAAAAAGAACTGGAACTAAAACTTTGAATGCCAGACAGTCTAAGCAGTATTTAGTCCAGTGGTGAAGGTAAAATTATCCAAAATCCTTCCTATAAAATAAGAATTTTTAATATGCCTCTGTCCACAATATACATATTGCCTTAAGCATAGTACAATGTTTTTGCCCATAAAATGAACACAAAGTAGCTAAAACCTACAGTATTATTTCTTTCTTATAATTTTTATTGTCGATACCCTATTTTTAATTGCAACGTAGGAGCGGGGAGTTTACTATGAAAAGAAAATGGCTTGTCTTTAAAATGTAAGAATTTAATCATGTGCTATTGTTGCCTGCCAACAATGAGCTAAAGAGGTTAATGGATCATAGGTCTGGCAAACAGCCACGCTGTCTCCGGCTCGATACATTTAACTGCATAATCTGGTTCAAGATTTGGTGCTAGTTTTTTAATCAGGGCATGAACGGTTGATAAATAAAAGTTAGGTTTTATCCAGTCTTTTTTTCCTTTTTTATTTTTTTTTCCCCCGGAAAACAGAGCCATTTATCACTGATCCTGAATCGCACGGCAGGAGGAGCGAAGGGAAGTAGGCGGGGGCCTCCCGCACTCCCAGTGCCCCGGGATAGGGCGCTGCCCCCGTTAGCTGCCGCCGGGCACTCCCTGGCATCCCTCCGGCCGGGCATCAGCGCCTGCTGCCCCCTCTCCCCGGGTCGCCAAACTCGAGGGCCCAAAACGCCAGAGGAGCACTCTCATGGATACTGTACACACACCCTTTCCCCCAGATAACTCCACTTGGAACTCCGAAACCACCACCTGGAGCCACCTCTCCATCAAAGGAGTGGAGTGCGCGGGATGTGATTGGTTGGGTTTGGGTTTATTTTAAAGAAAGAGAGATCACAGAAAAAGTATATAGCTCCCCCTCTCCCATCTTGCATGTTCCTTAGGCACACTGTTGGAGGAGCCAAGCAGCAGCGGCAGCGTTATAATGCAAATCACTAAGCGAGCAACTTTCAATGCTGTTGTGGCTATTTTTGATTTCTCTCTCGAGAACGAGCTTTTTTTAGTGTGCATGTTGCCTTTTTTCCCCCCTTTCCGTTTGATTCTTATAGTCATGCCCTCCCTCCCTTCTCCGCTTGCTCCCCCCTCCTCCCCCAAACATCCAGCAGTAATGGTGCACCGTCCTCGGTCCTCTTCAGCGGGTCACTCCGCTCGGGCAGGAGGTGAGCGGCCGAGGGGGGAGCGGCGTTTGCAGGGATGCGCTGGGGCACCGCACCGCTGCCCGGCAGAGGCCGGCCCTTCCCGCTGCTGCTTCATTCCTCTGCCTTCGCTTCTGGGCCCCGCCGGCCGCTCTTGGGGGCAGCCGACTTCCCCTCTGGGCTCCCCACCTCTCCTCCTCCAGCCGCGTCCCGGCGGCGGCAGCCTCCCAGCGCCACCTCAATGACTGGGGGAGCCCAGCCGCTTCCCGCGGAGGAGCCAGCGCCGGCGGAGGGCCCTGCCCGGCTCTTCCCTCGGCTGCAGGGCGAGCCGACAGCACCTGGCTGTGTTGCCCGCCTTAGAGGACTGGGAGAGAGAGAGGGAGGGAAGGAGGGAAAAAAGGGGGGGAGGGAGGGAAAGAGGGAGGCTCCTCCGTGCGCGGGGAGCGGCTCCGGCTCTCAGCTGGGCGCTACCGGCAGCGCGGCTTCTGCCGTGCTGCACCGCGGGCGGTGACGGCTCCCGGCGCGACGCGGGACCGCAGCTCTAGGGCGGGGGGCTCAAACCTCTACCGGGAAGTAGAGACAGAGTTTTGCGATTTCATCTTTTCTTTCCTAGTGATTGGGCTTTTTTTATTGCCATTATTTTTAATCCCTCCCCCTGCTCCCCCCATTCCCCCGGCGGTGCGTGTGGCAGCGGGGAGGATGCGCGCCTCCCCCAAGCCGTTCCCCGGCAGCTCCCGCCGCGGCTGCGGGGCGCTGGGGGCCGCGGGGCCGGGGGCGCGCTGGGCCGCACCTGGTGGCACCGCCATGCGCGGGCTGCGCCCCCTGATCTCCCCCGCCACTTCCCGCCGCCCTTCCGTGCCTGAGTCTCCCTTCGCTTGTGTCCAGCATCGCGCACACACGCACACGCCGTCACGCACGGAGGCACTCACTCACTGACTCTGCCGAGCTGCCCAGGCTGCCGAACAGCACAGCGCAGCGCAGCCCGCCTGGAGCCTCCTCCCTCCCTCCTTCCATCCCTCCCTCCCTCTCTCCTCCTCCTCCCTCGCTCCCGCCCGCCCGCCCGCCGCTCTGAAGGATGCCCGGTAAGTAGCGACGAGGACCGGCACCTCTGCCGGTGCGTGATGTGAGGGGTTGGGGACTGCTTATACCGCTGCCGCCCGCCGGGGGGGCGCAGGGCGGGGGGGCGAGGGGAGGGGAGGTGACAGCGATCCGAGGCAGGAGACGGCGGGGCTCGCCGGGTGCTCCTCAGAAGGACTTTTAGCTGCGCGGCCAGGGCTTGGATGTGGGCGCCGAGGGACGGGGTCTGTGCACCGCAGCGGGCACCGGCCGGGGCGGGGGCGCTTCGCCTGCGCTGCGGGTTGCTGCCTGCAGCACCGCGGTGAGTACGGGGCTCCGCGCCTCGCCGGGGTCCCCCGGGGGCGGGTAAGGGGTGGAGGGTGCCCTGCCGCGCTTGGGGCTCCCTCCTGGGCGGCTCTGCTCCGCGCCGTGCTGGGACCGGGGCACGGAGGGCACGGTGCCCCGGCTACGCTCCGGGAACTGTCCGCTGCTACTCCTCGGTTTTGGCCACGTCTCCAGGGGCTGCCAGCGTTGTCCGGTGTTTCGGACGCCGCGGTGCCACCAATCGGACACGGAGACGGAGCTCCGCCGGGCCCCTCACCTGCGGAGAGGAGCACCCAGGTGCTGCGCAGCGGGGCGTGGGGAGCAGAGCGGAACCCCGGCCGGTGCCCCGGCACCGCAGCGAGAGGGTGCCCGCGGCTCCCCTGCCCGCTCCCCGTCCTGCATGCTCTATCCTCCTGCGCTGCAGAGGGCTCCGGTGGGAAAACGCTTGTCCCTTAGGGAAGCTCAATGTTTGCAAAATGTTTGCTAACAATTCGCGGGTGGCTCCGCTCAGCTCGGGTTTGCGCACGGCTAACTCCGCTCTGGCAGGGGCTCAGCTCCGGCTACCGAATGCCAGGGACACCGGGCAAGGGGCTTTTTGTTCTCCTAGACTGCCTGGTGCGATTTGTGGGAAACACATATAAAAGCTCACAATTGCTGGCGATTTTTAAGTGGACTTTGGTAAATCATTGAAATATTTTTTCTTACTTTTACTGTGTGTATTTTGACAATGATCTCTTCTCACTGTGTTTCGCATGCTGGATATGATAACTCTGTCACTGAAGTAAATGGCAAAACTCCTGACTGACTTCAGAGGAAGACAGTTATGGTCAATATGGAATGAAAGGGACTGGGCAGAAGGTGGAGAGATGGCAAAATGAAAGAGATGTATAAAAGAAACTTCATTTTAGAAGCTAGCTTTTTAACCAATGAGTTTTAGCAGCACTGTGTCAGAAATGTCTTTTAGATTTGCATTGCCACTTTCCACTACAGAAATACCAGAATGATCTCTTGATGTGTTGGATATCAAGTGGGCTGAATCCGTTTGTTCTACCCACAGGCATTATAATGTATTACTTAGTAACTTATACTTTTCCAGTGCTGTATATCTTTTTTCTCACTGAAAAGTTGGAAGCGGAGGGAGCCCACTGAGACAATTAGATGGGCTCTCATTGACTTCGGTGGCCTGTGAATCAGGCCAAGAAAGGCTCAATAGAGAAGTAACAAGAGAACTGTAGTACAGTTTGTAAGGAAAGGTGTTGCATAAGCATTTAACTCATGAACACCCTCCCTCTAGAGAGGAGAAAAATCTAAATGTACATTAATTTTTTATCCCATTTTATCCAACTCTTTCACAGCACAGATACAAATAAGAAAAAATGCTTCTGATTAATAATTAAAATGCCCATATTCATATGGATTGCAAAGAAGATTTTATGCAAAAAAAAAAATCCATGAGCAAATGGAAGTTCTAGCTCACAGAACGTCCTCTGTTCAGTGCAGTATTTAGATTGGGAGCAGTCAGATATATAATGAAGCACCAAATACAAATATTGATATTCAAATGGCAAAAGCTAGACTTATTCCTGTAACCCGACTAACCACTCTCAACTGCTTGGAATGCCTTAAAAAGGAAAGTGTGGCTTGTTTTTTTTTTTTCAAACCTGAGTGCTGAAAGAACCCCCAAGCCCCCCATATGCTGAATTTTGTCAAAAACTTGTCAAGTATCAGAAATATGCCCATACTTCCTGAACAATTTAACTGTTATATTGATAGGTGTGTTGGGGTGGCTCTGGCTGGATGCCAGGAACTCACCAAAACCGTGTTATGAGTCTCCTCCTCAGCTGAACAGGGAAGAGAAAATGTAACAAAAAGCTCATGGGTTGAGATAAGGACAGGGGAATCACTCAGCAGTTACTGTCACGTGCAAAACAGACTCAGCTTGGGAAAATTTGTGTTATTTATTAGCAGAGTAGGAAAACAAGAAATAAAAGCTAAATACTAAACATCCACTCTTCCCCTTCCCCTCTCAACCTCCTCCCTCCCCTGTCCATTCTTCTTCCCAGACTTTACTTGACACCCTAATTATCTACCTCATCCCCACTTGTGGTTCAGGGGCATGGGAAATGAGCATTGTGGTCAGTTCATCACATGTTGTCTCTGCTGCTTCTTCCTCCTCAGGAGGAGGACTCCTCACACTCTTCCCCTGCTTTGGTGTGGTGTTTATCCCTTGGGAGACAGTCCGCCATCAGCTTTTCCAACAGGTCCTTCCCATGGGCTGCAGTTCTTCATGAGCTGCTCCAGAGTGGATCCCTTCCACGAGGTGCACTCCTTCAGGTGCAGACTGTTCCAGTGTGGGTCCTCCACAGAGGGACACTATTCCAGTGTGGGTTCCTCTCTCCACAGGGCCACAGGTCCTGTCAGAAGCCCGCTCCAGCGTGAGCTTCCCAAGGGGTCACAGCCTCCTTTGAGCACTCATCTGCTGTGGCACAGATTTCTTCATGAGCTACAGGTGGATCTCTGCTCCACCATGGGCCTCCATGGGCTGCAGGGGGACATCCTGCCTCACCATGGTCTGCACCACGAGAATCTGCTCTGGCACCTGGAGCAACTCCTCCCACTCCTTCTTTACTGACCTATTGAACTATTGCTCTCACATATTCTCCGTGCTCTCTGTGACTGCAGCTTCTATTGATCACTCCTGTCTCTGGCTTCAGTTTCTGTTGCTCAGGCTCTTTTTCTCCCTTCTTAAAACTGTTATCCCAGATGTGCTACCACCATTGCTGATGGTGCTCAGCCTTGGCCACTGGTGGGTCTGTCTTGGAGCTGGCTGGCATCAGCTCTGTAGGACACAGAGGAAGCTTCTGGCAGCTTCTCACAGAAGGCACCCCTTCAGCCCACACCATTAACAAAACCCAATACAAGAAGAAAAAGCCTTTCTCAGTTATGGTCCAATAATGATGTTTCCCATTTAAGTACAAGTTTGTATTAATAGGCAAATATAAAAACAAAGTTTGAAGTGCTGCATCTCTTGTTCAGCTTATTTGTAGGCATCTGGTAGAATTGTCATTGAAGTGAACCAAATGTGTCACTAATACTTAACTATGAACAGATTAAGATGTTCATGTTACAGCGGGGAAAAAAACCTGCAAAATGGACAAATGCTTCACTGATTATCTCTTCTCTCCTTGCAAGTCCATAGGCAAGACAGACACCTCATTCTTAAAATGCCATATTGCAGGTTTCTTTCTAATTTTCCTGTGAGTTCAAATGTTTCTTTTATCACGTGCCATGTATGGAAGTGAAGGGTACATGGGACATTACATGGACCAAAATTTTGTTTGAGCTACTTTGTTGCTTCCTGTATTCTCCATTCTATCTGCTGTTTGCTAACACGTTGTCATCACAACCTATTTTTGTTGATAATCTTTCTATTTCAAGTCAAATATGAAAAATATGGTAATTACTTCAATATTAAGAGGTTTGGATTTTTTTTTTATTGGGGGGTATGGCAGAGTGTGATGATGGTGCTTTTTTTAAGATCCAAAGCAACTCTCTTTTCTTTCTTAAATGAAGAGAGTCAGCCGTTCTAAAAATGAAGATAGATATTTGAATAAATCTTTGGGTTTGTCTGAGAGCCATTGTTTGAAATTCTGTGGCTTTTTTCATTTTGGTATTTCAGTACTTCTTCTTCAAAAGTGTATATGGAGATTCAAACAGATCTTGTGGATAGCATCTCCAAAATAGAAATTGTTTTTTAGGCTTACCTGTAAGTGAAGCATATGTAAGATTTGAGTATTTAAGGCAGAGTTGAATGAAGCCAGCTAATGAAGTACCAGGAGACTCTAGGACATGATTCTGAATAACCATTACACACTTTTAGCAGCTTTATAAACCTCATCCTTTTTTAAGGAGTAAATGCTGTTCATCTTTATTTGGATGAATATTTCAAGACTATTTCTGCTGTCCCTTGCCTGACTCTGAAACATGTTTATGCCCTTGTATTGCTATTGTTAAGTGAATGGTAGCAAGCATTTACAGGTCTATTGGTATTTGAATCTAGGAAGCAACATTACTAGGATTCTTGAAAGTCACCTACATTTTGTCATTATTACACCTTTAAGACCATTTTAAAAATAAATTTTATTGTTTTTTAGTCCTAGAACATATTCATTGGATAATTTATTTAGGACTATATTCTTCTATCCAACAATTTAAGAACAAAAACCTCCACTGTAGCTCAAATCAATCAAAATATTGGGTTTAGGTTATACATTGTACATATGGAACCTGGCATGTAAAGCAGATGGTATGTAAAATTATGCATAGCATGTCTGGAGAGCCATACAATATCTAAATGCAGTGCAATAGAACAAGGAAAGAGTGTCACGTGCAACTTAAAATATCAATCGCTGGACTATGTCTAGTCTCAGCTGCGCTTTGTTTTCACGTGTGTGTATGTATTTGTGTGTGCGTGTGTGCGCGTTCAGTTTTCTCTTACTGCAACCACGACATCTCCTTGATAATATGATCTTCCTTAGAAAAGCATGCAGACTGAAATGATATGCTACTGGCTAAATGGAATAAAAACGATGGCTATAGAAGAAAAACTAGCTTGGTTCAGTTTGGACGCAGAACACAAATGCATGGAAAATAAAAAATAAATAAATCAAGAACAGAAATATCAGTCTTTTAAGACAAACGGCCAGATACTGCTTACTACCAAGACTGTATTTTTCTATGTTATTTATGCTGTTGGTTTGCCCAACACAGCAATAGCACTTAACAGTACTTCTATCCTGTTGCATAAATACTGTGTTAGCTCCACATTTCCTTTCCCTCTCAAGTATTACAAGTCTGTAAGCACAAAATTTCTTCCTGAACAAACAAGCATTACTGTGTATTGTTAACACAATCAGATGAAATGGTAATTGCAGAAAGATTCACATCAGCAAAACCCTTAAATAAATATTAGTCTTTAAGCATGTGCTGACCTCAAAGGGACCTAATCACATTTTGTTGAACAAAGATGCTTTCGTGATCAATGACCATGAAAGGTAACAATTTTCCCGAATTTATTCAAACATTTAAATCTGTGGTTATAAAATTTTGTCGGCACCAGACAACTTTAACTTCCAGGGGAAAGTCTTTAAATATTTCTATTTCTTTTTAAATTGTTTTTTATACTTTGGAAGGCTGGAAGCAATTAACTGTTTTAAAATGGGTTGCACAGCCATTCTCTTTCATATTTCTAGTCAAAATGAACTTTTGTAGATAAGATGTGAAGGATGAAGTTTATAATGAAGGACTGCTGCAAAGTGAACTTTGGATACATTAATGAACTAACACTGCACAAGGTAGACTTTAATAGCCAATTCTGTAAGATTCAGACATTTTTCAAGGAGACAAATTGAAGGAAGGCCTCCATGGTTAAACTGTTGAATATCCCCAAATATTTTTAAGGATTTTTAAGGCACCTGAGTTGATATACAATGTTTCACGCTACAAAATAAGTAAATAAATAATTAAATGATTCCTGTACTTTTTCTGCACTAAGACTCTTAGTCCCTATGCATTTTATTTTTTGCAACAGTGTTGGTTTAGAAATACAGCTCTGTGTCTGGGGGACTAAAGGAACACATTTGTCCTCATACATTACAGAACAGTATCTAACAATTTATTTCTGTTTTGGAAATGAAAGAACTTTTATCCATTCAAATCACTTTAATACAATCTTATATTATAATGGCTTGAACAATCTTGAGTGCACATAGTTGCTGGAGTCTCCAAAGGACTGTCATAAATAAAGCTATTAGACTGTATTATAGCAGACACATATTCAGAGTCTACCAAAGGATGACAGGATTTTACATTACAGGAGAAAATGTTTAAAAATGTCTGCGAATTACCAAAAATTATTGGTAAAAGGGCTTAATAAACTGATTTATAATACATATATACGTGCTATTTTTCTTTTAAAGTATGCAAATGCAACATTAACATTAATTAATTAATCCTACGTAGAATTAAGTGAGAAATGAGACAAGAAATAAGGGGTTTATTCTCTACAACAAGTGCTTAAGCTTGCTCAGCAGTGTGTAAACTTTCTGTGCTAGCTGACGGACATTCAGCCTACATCAAAACCTCCCTTTGCAACCTGACGTTGCTGCTGTGATGACAGCCTTAGAAAACTGGCATCTCATGAGAGATAAGTCAGTTTACATCAGTGGAAATGGATTTGCACTGCATCCTGGATTCTGTGCAGACAGGTTTGTTTTTATTTTTCCTCTTACTGTTGTAGAAGGCATGACTTTCACCAGGTATGAGAACAAAAAATGAGTTTGGCAAAACCCTGAATGAACTTAGAAACAAATTTGGAAATGGTGGAAACAGAGCTAAACGAAGTAAAAATAAGGATATGTTATGTTGTTGGTTTGTTTTTTCAAGAGAGGAAAAGGTGCACTCTTTTATGAAAGATCCCTAAGACAGAAGAGGAAAAGGTGCACTCTTTTATGAAAGATCCCTAAGACAGAAGTAAGACATAAAAAAAGTGCAACTGAGGTTAAAAATAAAATTATGAAAGTTGAGTTACCTAACATGTTCTGGCCACGGGAGAAGTAACTGAAGCTGACATACCAGCAGGATGGGAGCCTCAAAAGAAGACTAAAGCCAGAAAATAACCATTTCCCATGTTGGAAATCCAGATGGCCCTAACAGATTTTGTGTGCATTTGTATACACATTTATCTGTGTGTATACATGTGCATACATACATACTTTTTTCCTTTTAAAATTAAAATCTGTATAATGCCCTACTTTGTTACTGATTTCCTCACCCCAGCAGGGATTTGCTGGTTCTTCTTTCTGTCTGAGCATGAAGTTACAGAGGAAGATTTGATAATACAGTAAATAGCTGAGAGTGGTTAAATTGTTTCCTGAAGGTAAAACAGTAGGGTCCAGTGGTTCTCCTGCAGAATGTTCTAAACCCAAGGATATAAATAAGAGGTGGTGCTGTCAAAGCAAAACAAAAAACCCAAACCAACCAACCAAGCAACCAACCAAACAAAAAAATCCCCCAAAAAAGTAATCAAATCCTGAAAAGGAGAAAACAAAATGAATCTTCAAGTCATTGTGCGAAGCCAATGTTACATTATGTCCTGAAAAGCATGAATCTGAAAGATATTTTACCAACTATAGGCTAGCATCACCTACAATCACAGTCAAGATCTTCCTGTTAAGACTTGAAAAATCAGCTGCAGTCTTACACTGGAGAAATAGAAAATATTTTCCATGAACGTAATGTGGAGCTTTTAGGAAAACTGAAGATGACAGCAGAGCAGAGGAGTATTTAAGACAGCATTTTATTTAATACAGTAAATAGATATACCATTTTTTCATATAAAATTTTGATGCTGAAAAGGCAGTTGAATGGATTGAGTGGAGCTAACTTTGACATGATGTCAGAAGATTTGAGGAAAAATATTTTAGATAATTTGCTGCTGCATGTCCTCACCCTCGTAAGTGCCGTATAAGTATAAATAATGCCAGAAGGGGCAGCAAATCCTCTGCCCTCTTCATAATTTCACATTCCTGCCTCTTGTAAAAGGATTAATCTCAAATCTAAAGTAAACCAGATTTGCATCAGGAAAAATATCTGTCAATGTAGAATCTATCAGTATAGTCAAACAACATGTCTTTATTTTGTCTTCTGGTGGAAAATTACATTCCTTGGGTGGTGATGCACAATCTGTATAAAATAATCTATAATAATTTTTTTGGCAAATAATTCTGAAAAAGAAAATATGACTGATAAACTTTTTACCAATCACAGAGTTTCACTGGCAGGTAGAAAAGATTTGAGGAGAACTAGTGAAAAATTTGTCCTGGGATTAGTTCTCAGTTTGCATATGAGAAAATTCTGGTTACCACTGACATTGCTAGCTACTCTTTCAGCATGCTGCATTTGGTGGTTTCTGAACTAAAAATGAAATTCACTTCCTTCAGGTATGGAAAAAAACCTGGGCTTCAAAAAGTCAAACTGTGCAACTGCAGAAAATGGAAACTCAGGCCTTCATGCCAATGTGTCTAAAACCATATTTCATTTCTGTGGTTGCTTTCCCAGCCATTTCTTCAGGACTGCTCCCTGGCTGCTAGTGAGGTAGATTTAGGTGAGCATGAAGCAACAGTTCTTTGCTCCATGATATGTTGGACCTACAGTGTTGTAACTGCCCTTGCTTCCCTCCTGATGGCTAACAAGGGACAATTTATGGTGCAGGTGCCTGTGAGAGGTTTTTGTCTACCTCCATCTTACACAACTTAATAGCAAGAAACAACAAAGGATTAATTTCTTGTCAGAAGCTTTACTTTTGAGCAATATCCTTGAACAGAAATTATTTTCTTTAACAAAAATGGATTGAAAAGATTTATGTGTCATTAAGATTTGTCATCTTTCTTCTTCTGTAACAAAGAAAACTAGAAATTTTGCTTTGTTTGTTTCAGAAATAGAGAGCATATAAGTTTTTTTAATGATATTGTGCCATTTTTCTTTTACTTTCCACTACTCTTTTTTTTTTTTTTTGTGGAAGCAGGAAAGAATTTCGATGAGAAAAAGGGGAGAAAGATGAGAAAGGGATAAAAATATTTTTTAAACTTTCAAAAAATTTCTCTTTTACACAAAGCAAATATATCTGAAGAACGCCTCTTTGTTGTTCATCACCTTGAAATGATCTGTATTAAATTTGAAAAATCCATTTTTGTAATGTCAATTCAGAATGGATCAAAACTTTGTATCACAAAAGTCTTGTCTTTGAAGATATTTCAGTCGAGTCTCAAGTAAAACTTGAAGCTGGTTGAAATTTCTTTGAAATTTAGGTTTTTCAGACATATAAGTTAATTTAAAACAAAGCTGTCTGTAGGAAAGATGTATTTTCACATATTTTCTGTGCACTGTGATCATATATTAATTAAAAGGTATATTTTTCATTTTTCTTAATCTTTAAGGTGATTTTCTTGTGAAAATACAAAAAAAAAAAAAAACTGAAAGAAGTCCCCAAAATATTGATGTGTCCCTGATAAAAATTCCTTTCTTCCTAGACTTTGAAGATTTTAAACTTCTCTTTTCAACTTCCAAAAAAAGCATTTCAAAACCTCCAAACATTTTTCCTGATGGAGAGAATAATCCCTGCCCCATTTCTGAGCAGACACAACATTGTGCAGATCATGGTTTTAGTCTAATGGATAAAGTGGAAGTATTAGAAAGGTAACTGGGTGCTTTCTTTGGAAGGTGCTTGCTTAGTGGAAGGTTGAGTATTTTATTCCTGAATACAGCTCATACATTGAGGAAAACTTTAGGTGAGAAGAGAAAGAAAGAGGAAAGGATGTGTCTCTCTGCCATAACTAAAGAAAGTAGTGAGTGGGAAATTAGGTGTGTCTTTTGAAAAACTTTAAAGTGGAAAATGCCCTGCAGCTGAACAACATATAGGCTCAGGACGTATGTTTAAGATGTGGGTAAAGGCTTAGGGTGCAGCTGGGAAGAAATCTACTTAACCTAGTGTAGTGTTGGAGTCCCTTGAGTTGCATACGTGTTGTTTATGTGAGTTGACACGTATCAGTAAGTGGTGCTTACGGGTGAGACAGCTGCCTCCAGACTCGGCCGTGTGTCAGCACCAGAGCACTGGGTCAATATGGAAAGCACAGCGTGGAGAGGCAGCGCAAATCCCCGGCACGCTGCTAGACAGAAGCTGGCCACTCACGTCTGTTTATCCCCCAGGGACACAAGAGAACAGATTTGTCAGGGTTTGTCTCTTTTATTCCAGTAATTATGAGAGATTAATTGGGAATGTTTACTGTTGGGAGACTAATTGGGAATGTTTGTTTTTTACATGTTTGTTTGGTTTTTTTTTCTATTATAGCTGCATTTCTGCCCCTTGCCTATCATTTTTATGAATAAACTGAATGATGCAAGGCCTCCCTCTAGCCTGGAGGCCAGCTAAGCATGGCCACTTCCATATGGTTAAGTTCCCTCAGCCCTCCAAGCACAGGCTGCATCTAGCCTGCCTCCTGGGAAAAGCCCCAAAGCTGGGCTAGTGCCCTAGCTGTGCCCAGGAAACCCTTGGGAGACAGCTGGTCAAGTAGCCAAGATCAAAAGAGTGTCAGGGCTTGCCCTGACATTTTATGTTCTAGGAAAGAAATAGTTTCAGGGCATGAATTCATGCCCTACCACTATTTAACTCATTTCCATAGATGTAGTCTTGGTATTACTATGTCAGTGTGACTCCAAGCACATAGATGCTGTTTATTCACTTTACTTGTTAGGAATGAACACAGTTGATTTAAGTGGTGCTACTACAGCACAGCATGATATTTTTACAAATGGTGTAAAAGGGGCTTAATATTTGTTTGTAACCAGTCATTAACTGTGGTATATGCATTAATATTCTGAAAAGAGGGGACGATTTGAATGTGGTAAAATGTTTTAGGAAATGGTGGCTACTCTTCTGCATTCTTTTCTACATTACTTATAGTTACATTTCTTATCAAAGGCTGGGGTCAATTTCTCCAGAAATTGCTGTTATAGGAAAGCTATTATCTATTTACAGTGTATTTGTTTTCAGAAATTTATATACTGTTGAAAAATCTGGGTTTTCAGAGGTACAAAAAGGTGAGGGTACTAGCACTTCCTTTAAAAGATGCATTACTAATTTTTACCAAGAAGGCAAATGACAACAAAAATCCTTATTTGGTGACTACCAGTATTCTGTGAGTCAAGAAAACAAAAAAGAATGACATATCTTTTAGGGTGGGGTTTCAGAAATTAAACTCCTTTAAGCTTTAAAATATATACCTTTTAGCTAGCTGGAAATTATGCTTACACAGGATAGTTGGATACAGTTTTAATATGTAATTGTATGACAGTGGGATAATTACATAGGAAAAATAATATTTAATTTAGCTGTGGGGGAAAATACATTTAATTTATAGTGACTCATAATAAATTTTTATTTCTTGATATTTACCATCACTGTGCATCTTTTGCAGCATCGACAAGTCATCTTTTCTATTCTTTCTTCATCTTTTATTCGTGAGCTTTTGCAAGGTTTTATTACTCTTTCACTGATGCAGGATAGCACAACTTCAAAAGTAGTGAATATTAGTCTGGGTGTGGACACGTTGAAATGCTGCCTAGAAGAGATTCTACTTCTTGGCATAGTCCTGCAATATCAGTTTTGTGGTTCATGAGTTGCATATGTAAATTAAAGTGCTCTTGAGGAAAAGTTACCTAGTAGAGAGCTAATAATTTCCCACCAATGGTAAAATAATTGCCTCCAATTGCTGTGACCCCAGGTGTGTGGTAAGACTGAATCTCAGGGGGAAGGTCATGAGGTCCCAGTGCCTTCTCTGGACATTAATTCCAGTTAGGGCTTCAGCAAGCTGCATTTGTCTCCTCTGGAGGTTTCAAATTGGGAGAAAGAACAAATCTAAATATTTTAGTCATTTTTTTCTCTAAGTGATGCTTTTAACAGAGTTTCAAGGAGTTTGATTTAATTATTGCAGCAGCACATATATAATGAACTTGATGTACCTAACCTAAAAAAACCTGGATCTGAATCTGATAAAATATCAGTTTCATTATTCAGTAGGAGCTATAAGCCTTGACCAACAAAGAAGTGAAGACTTTTTTAGAACATTGAAATTTAACGAAGCATACCAGGATTTTTAGCTTAGCTTAGTTTGGAAGTTGAGATGATGTAAGTCACATTGCTTTAGTGAAATCACTGAGTTCCCTAAAATTCTTCATGCTTGGAAAATGATGTGTAGCCTGCAACTCTGTAAATATATTTAGAAACAATAAGGTAGGAGCGGATACTGAAATATCCCTCATAAAAATTTGAGAGAGGTACTGTATAACTATTCGTTATATACATCTGCATATTGATTTCTAATTTATACTTTGATATATATTGCACACGGTCTCGCCTAAATATAAATGAGCTTTTTCACTTGGTATGGCATATAATGATTAAGGAGATATGAGAGTGTTCTAAAAAGTTTAAGTTATTTATCACTGATACTTAAAAAGGAATAGTTAAGTAAGTAGATCTAAAGCCAGCCTGGAGCTTCTTTGGTGTGTGTCTGAAGCATGTCTACAAACTACAACTGCAATCCATGATCTAAAGAGCATCCTGCTCCTTGCATCCTGCTGTAATGCCTCTGGTGCCTCTGCCTTTATCTCTTCCTTCCCTTCAGTTTGGTCTGCCGGGATGGTAGCTCTCAGTTGATGAGTACAACTCATGCAGTCCAGAAAAAGAGGGATTCATACCAAGCAGTTGCTAATGGATAGTGGACTAGTAGCCAGCCTCAAATCTGGGTCAGACAAAGAATTTGCCACAAGTCTGAGATTTCTTGAGGCGCCTTTCTTTCAAAGATGAGGCTTTTTCCTCCAGCCTGTTTTTTGGAAGAAGCTCCAAATTATGATCCAGCTTTGCAAATCACTTTGCAGACTTCCTTAGTAGCAAAACATTGCATTTTTTGGCAATAAATTTTCTATTAAATATGTCAATCCCTTTTACAAAGGTAGTTTGAACAGATGTTAGGCTGAGACATTCAGGGAGAAAGATCATGACACATTTGGTGACAATGTGGTACTGGTGCCAATAGCTTCCTATAAACTGTGAAAAAACAGATGTTACTCTGGCCAAAATTGTGCCTTCCTCTTGACTGCTTCCAGCAGGGTGCAGGCCTGACTCTGACCCCCACTCCCTGGACTAACCTTGAAGCTGCTCTTACAGTGATGGAGACCTCTCAATTAGCCTGATCCTGCAACTGTTTGACACATGCTACAGCAAAATTGTCCTTGTCTGACTGTGGCAGCTGCTGCCTCCAAAGTGATACTGTCTGCTTATAACTCAAAGTATAACTCTGTCATACATACACTTATTGCAGAATGGCCCTTAAAAGGCATTTTAATCTGCTGGCATTTTAGTTCGTAGGCCTCTGGGGTCAGGTTGAAAAATTACACTAATGCTGAACTTACTCTGATATTCTGGGCAGCCTTCTGAATTTTAAATAACTATCCTCAGAAGGCTACCCTTTTCAAAAATTATCTTAAAGACTGCACACAGAATTTTAAGCTCAGTTCAGTTAGCACACTGATATGCAGACTGAATTTTATAAAAATGTAGGGTAAGAATCTCTGAATTTATGGATACCAGCAGTTATTTTAGTTTTCATTATCAGAGTATCTGTTCCTGCAGTGCTAACTATATGAGTTCTGTGTTACTGTAATTGTTAATATTTGCATCTGAATTAACTGTTCTGCATTGCTGGTTTTGTCGCTGACTGCCTATTCAAATATGTGGGATAATTTTGAAACCTACATAGGAACTGATTCTTTTATAGTCTGGAAATAGGCAAGGTGAAAGATACAGTTTTATTTTTCCAACCAATGGTATTTCTTAATCCATTCCCTTACATGTATATACAGAAAAAATAAGATTACCACCTCTTTGATTTTGCAAATATTTAAGTAAGTATTTCATGTTTTGCTTATTTAGCATTTGTTGCTTCTCCCAGTGATCTACTTGGATTTTTCCTGACTCTCATCATATCCCCCAGCCTGTTTTACATCTTCTTCTGCTGTGGTATCTTCTATTGCAAAACAGATGAGTTGAGCTCATCCAGCTCAACCCATTGGGCTCCTCCTCTGGTCCTCTACCACCTCTCTCCTCTGATTTGACCCTGCCCTCAGACTCTTTCCAGAGTGCAGATTGCAGTGGGCATCCAGCCATGGAATGGGACCAGATTTTGGGCACAGAATAAACCCCACTGCTTCCAGGCAGGGACTGAAACCCGTTAGCCATCTGTTCTGCCTGATCATTAGGGATAAGGGCTACCCAGAGGTAGATTTTAGCAAGGCCTTTAGCAAGTGTACCTTTCTGATTTATCTGAACCCTCTGTTGCTTGCAGCCTTAGAGACATGCTAAGTATTCTATATTCTCCATATTGAAACCAGATTTTTAAAAGCTGTAAACAGTTCCCATTTCACAGCACATCTTCTTACTCAGCTTGACTGGAGCTGTTCTCCTTTGGGAGGAGGTATTTTTGAGCCAGAGGGAAAGGAAGGATGAGCTCAATATATTCCTTGTTCTACCAGCTGCCACCAAGCATATTCATCTTCCCTCCAAGGAACTACGAGTCCAGATCCATTCACACTGTGCACCCTGATGAGACAGAGTGACATCTTCCATGATAGGTGATGAAGCTGTGGTTCCAACCTCAGGGGTTTTTTTAGGGTGCTTTTTTTTTTTTTTTGTCACATCTAATGAAGAATGCTAAAGCAGATGTGTTTCACTGTTGTACTTTCAGGAGCAGAATGAAATAGAAAGCCTAGGATGGCAGCTACTGTGAACTCTTGCAGGATACTGTATACCTGGGCTGTGAGGAAAAGTGATTCTTTGGCTGCTCAGATAAGTCACAGTCTTTTCTGAGTGCTCCAGCAGGCTCCAGGAAGAACATTTAACAAGTTCTCATCTACCCTGTGCTGGAAAAGGCTTGTTCACTCTGCAATGTGTCCTGCCCTTTGCTAGTTAACAAAGAGTTTCTAGAATGCTTCTTCAGCTCCTTTTAAGATTGTGTGTCTTATTTTTAGATTGACAGCAAACTGTGCCTGGCAGTGACATCTGCAAGCTATTCTTTCTGGGGCTGAATGGTTGCTTTTGTGTTAGATGTGTGATGCATAAACACACCAGTTCTGCTCTTTGAGTAGAAGGAGGGCACAGTTTGCTTCAGAGGGTTTATTTTATCCTTGTCCTAGTCTAACATCATTGCCTCCATATGAACTGGGTGACTCTGATTGCTAGTTGAAGTAGAAAATGGTTCTGATTCTGCACTGGAGCCTTTTGGTACAAATATGTTCCAATTAATACAAATAAGAAAGTAATGATAATGCTTTATATTATTTACAAAACAAATCAGGAGGAAATAAAACATTACTTTAGAAATTGTTCTGTTAATGTCTATAAGCATACAGTTGTATAGAAGATGCAAAGATATATCACAAAATCCCTGTCTATTGATGCTTTGCAAGACTCCTCTTTCAAAAGTTTTGGTTGGGGTCCTTAGGAGGACAGAGTCCTGCAGTCAAAATATTCTGCTTGATTAGTAGTTCATTTTTTCATTTTGGGAAAGTCTTTGCTGAAAAAGAAAAATAAAGGATCAAAATGTAATTTCATCGCCTTTCACTTCCTCTTGGGAAATACACAATTACCCCTCTTTTTGAGAACCACAATTGTGATTTTTATCCAACAGATTCAGGTGTTGAATAACAAAATACTGTATTACTTGCTTTCATAATGCTAGTGATCCATGTCAATTTTTCATTTATATGAGGAATGACCTATGCTTTCTTATCTTTTCCTCTCTACCAGAATTTGTCACAGAATTTCAATGTCGCAGGAAGAAAATAACACTACATCTATGCAAAAATAATTTACTTCATCATATATCATTCTTAGCAGCATCACACTTTCACCTTTTTCAAAATTAGAAGACTAATTAATAAATTGCTGTTTGTTCCAATCATAATGGAAAACTGTGACTACTTAAATAGGCTCATGCCTTCCCTGTTACAGAAATTTGCAAATATTAATGAGATTATACCAGTGTTCTGTCAATAAATATTATCAACTGAGTTCATTTGTGTGGAGGTCTTGGGATTTCTACTGAGTGATTTTGCATTGTCACTCTAAAGGTTTCATATTAAACCTAACAGATCATGACTACCTTTTTTAATTAACTCAAGTCCTCTCAAATTTTATATAACATGTCAAGGGGTATAAAGTATACAGCTCTTGCACATGTAAGCAGACAGGAGGAATGCACACTGATGGGACTGTTGCTTACGAAGAGTTACAACTATTTGGAGAGGTGCAGTTGCATCTGTAGCTGAAAGTAACCAAGTGACCGATAATCTAGCTCTGTCCCAGGTGTAATGTGTTCCTGAATGAATATATATCTCTCCTGGCCAAAAAATATCCAGCACTGTCTCTGGGAGGCACAGCTCCAAGCTTCTACCTCGTTCTTAGGTGGCAGCTTTACAATAAAAGTGACCTTGCAGTTAACAAACTCCTCAGTTGCTTGTAGGGAAAAGCTGCTGGAAGAAGCTGAACTCTTTTGCAAAGGGCCTGGCACAGCCAAAGCTGAGAACACACATGTACACAGAGCAGGAACTGCCTGTGATAGCAACAGTTGGGTGTCATCTGCCATACAAATATCACCACTGGGGAAGTTCTAACTACCTGAGGTACGTTTAATAACCCTGAGGAGTCAAAACATGGTTTTGGAGGGGTTATAAGTTTCTGAAAATATCTCTGAACTGAAATTTCCAGGATCAGCCTATCTGGAAAGGTCAAGGAAAACAGTTTCTCTTTTTATCTTTGAGGAAAACTCCACAATCATATAAATCATTAAAAAGCAAAAAACTTGAATATATTTAGTGCCTGTGAAAACAGAAACTTCCAGAGCTGAAAAACTGAAAACGTTAAATCCAAAACTGTCACACAAATATATTTTTCTTAAAATGTATTTGTTCATTCCAGTGGCATTTGGCTGAGCTCCAGCTTTTCAAAAAGTATATAGTGAAAAGATTTTTCTCTAAATTTATTTATAAATTTAGCTCTCTCTATATTTTTTGTAATTGTTTGGAATATCCTGAGCATTCAAAGGAATGAAAGAGATCACTTGTCCTCTGTATTTGGCATGAAGGGTGTCCTAATGCACATTTCAGCTTTTCATTTTAGAAGAATGCTATCCTGTGGATTGCTTACAGAAAATGGGAGAGTTTATATCTGATAAAGGCAGTCAAATGACATTGTGTAGTACACAGTCAGCATATTTCAAACTAAGAAATCCTTTTTTCTCTTGTTACCTTCAAGTTTTCCTTGAAAACATTGCCAGATAACCGTGGAAAAATCCTACTAAAAGAACAACTAGTGAGAGAAAACTTAAGCTGTCATTGTGCAAAACTGTAAACTTAATAAAAATAACTTATTGCAAGTATTACCACCCAATTTTCTGTGTTTTGAAAAAGGTCAGACTGAATTATCATATTTTTCCTCCTGACCTTAAAATCTGTGTCAGCACATTTTATTTTTTATTGGAACCTGGCACAGCATTTCTCTGGTGATTTTCTGAAGGTTCTATCTTTTATTTTTAAATAAAAGCAGAAAATAAGGTGGGGGTGAGGACAAGGTGGAGGGGAGAAGCATAAATCTTTAACCATGGCCATGACAAAGAAAACTTAAAAACCCCCAAGAGTTAAGATTTTCCTTTTTTTTTTCTTAGAGAAAGTGGCACTTGAATTTTACTATTTGATATAATCCAATTTTTGGTGTGAATAGTCATATTGCAAAGCTCTTTGTATCTGCACTGGGCCTGAATTTGCCTTTGTGTTGTGTGAGAATTCTCAGTCCATTCCTTACTGCCTGAACCCTGCTACAAAACTAAGCCACTCCATTTTTTTTTCAGTTAATTAAGAAAAAACTTCTATGCTATAGGAGACTTCCTGAAGAAATATGACTCAAAGATAATTTAAATAAGGAGAGATTCCAAAAATAATCAGCATCCCATCACTGAAATACTTTTACTAGAGATAGAAATTCATAAAATCATGGCATGACTTCCAGTATTTTCTCTGAATTCTTTCACACCCAGGATATTTCCCTAGTATAATCATGTAATTTTCCAAAACTATCTCTATGACTCAATAGTATAGGAGCTAAGAAATTAATCCTAGAAAAATAATCTTTGCCTCATTCTTTTTAGAGAAATAAGTATGTTATTAATTAATAAAATATATCAAAAATTATTGCAGAAACCATTGCAGTTGATTTATCTGTCATATTTCAGAACCTCCTATTTTGTAATTAATTTTATATTTTATTTTAATTATTTTACAGCTTACCAAATCCTATTGCAATGCTCAATGTAGGATAAGAACAGGAGGAAGGGTGAAGTTTTCCAAACTGTATTTGCACAAGGTGCTTTTCACTATGAACTTGTACAAATACCTCTTCTTTTTTTTTTTTTTTTTAATTGGTCATGTACTCAGAAAATTGTCACATCTGTGGTTTTCATAGGAGCCTGTCCATTGGCTCTCTCAGTGTGAACATTCTTACTTGAGATTAAATGCTTAGTCTTATATTTCAGTCTTTTCCTTTATTTACATATATAAACCAGTTCATGCACAGGTATATATTCTATTTCAACAGACACAGAATTTTGAAAATATGCTGAACTATTGCTACTTTAATATTTAATATTAGTTTATACACACACACACACACACACACACACACATATATATCTATATCTTTAAGCATTTCCAGTATATAAATTGGAATAAAAATTTGTAGACTTATCTGTCATTAAAACGCATTACTTTTACATTCCTGTAGAATGCACATTTAAGCAAATCAATCTTTCATCTTGCTGAGTAATTTATATATCTGGGCATTTTCATTTTACAAAATATGGTGTTTACAGCTATATATATTTATAAGGAGACAAAAGATACCTAATGGGACTGAAAGTGTCTAAATACTCAGTAATAAAGGACACTACTCTACTAGTAGGACAGAGATGTCTGCACTACAAATAGCCAAAAACTCCTGCCATTTTTTAATATGATTGAAACCACAGGCTTCTCTCTGATAAGACAGACACTATTTCATGAAACTTTCTCATTTATTAGTCCACACACCTGCCAGTTGAATACATGAACAATAACTGAAACAAATTAATTTTATTGGAAATTATTCATAATTAAACCAAATTTTAATGATTTCTAAAATAAGGAACTTGGTTTTCAGGATATTCTTTCACAACATGAGCTTTAAAAATTATTTTAAAGGAAAACAAAGGCAAACCTCCCTACATTTTACCATATCCACCCTAAGGACTCTTCAGGTATTTCCTGCACCTAAAATTAGAGAAAAAGCTGTTTACCTTTTCTATTAAAGTGGGTATTCCACAGAATTTTCTTGTTACAGAGCGGGTAAAAAAGAGAGTGCTGCAGATCACATTCCCAGAGTGGTAAGAGGAGCATTATCTCATCATCAGAATATTGCTCTCACTAAACATAGAACTTCTGCCTCGCTTTAGGGAGACCTTGAGAGCTAAAGATTTAATGTATAATATAAACAGTTAATTGCAGCTTCTGCAGCATCCATGACAGTAATTCCATACAGAAGTAAAGGTGAAGTTTAGGGCAATAAGTATAAGGTTTTTAAAAGTTTTTAGGACAATCTGAACATCTGTAGTCATGTGGGAAGACCCATAGTGGTGGCATAAATATGACCATATATAGTCAAGAAAAAGTGTGGAAGGGCTCTGAGGATGCCAGAAAAAGGGCAGGGTGTCAACTCAGAGGAAAAACAGTGGTTCCTTAAGTTCAAAATAATTTGTATGGCTGGCTGGACCTCTAGGTGCCCACTGACTAAGTGTAATTTACCAAGCAGAGCTTGGGTCTGGATTGAAAGAGAAGCAGTGGAAAAGGAACCAGATCTGCAATCTGCTGCTGATAGTTTCATCACTTTTGTTACTTTCTCAAGAGAACCTCTGGCCTAACAGGGAGGGAGTTTTAATGTGTAACCAACCAGTAAACCCAGTTCGAGACTGTAGCACCACCTACACCAGTAACTAATCTAACTCTGATGATGGGCCTCTCTCTGACCATTGCCCCTGGTGCCTGTGATCTGAGATATGTCCCTCCTGGGGTGAAAACATGGGAAGACATCAGGCTCTCTACAGTGATGACTCTCCTGTACGTGGTCTGGTGTGTGACACGAGCTGGGCTCCCAGCATGACTGCAGTGTTGGAATCCCTTTGAGATTCTCAGGTAGGACAAATTTTCAACAGCTGCCTTGGTAGCTAATTAGCTCTATCCAGGCTTTGATATTTGGTTCAGTCAGTACATGATGAAAAGATTTATTTACATATTTTCCACCTGTTGCCTGTTTTTCTATTATCCTAGGGTTTCTGAAAGTGCAATATAATGCCAAGCTTTCCCGGAGTGATAGTGTGTTTGAACCAGTACTATTTAAAGGACTACAATTTTATACTATTAAGACCCAAATCAGATGAGTCCTATTTTTTAATTTTTTAACTGTATTGCATTTTCATCTTGCTTTTCCTTGAGTTTTCTTTCCTGGGAAGAATTCAGAAAAGTTCGATGCAATAGCAGAAGAAATAAAAGCACATTGTCCTAATGGAAGTGATTTTTTCTTTCTATTGATATTAAATGTCTTCATTAAAAAAAAAAAAAGAAAAAAGGAAAAAAAGGAAAATAAAAGGACTTGGAAAGTTAATATGTTTCTTAGTCTTTTGGTGTTATTTATGCTAGATTGTTAATCTCAGGTCTTAAACTCAGAAAGAGGTCATGACAGCCAAGAGCCCTTCCTTGATTTGCAAATCTTTGTACTTAAATTTCCTTTGCATATTTATAACCCGTCTGTAAATGTACACAAGTAACTGATATTTCTGATAAATCTTGGCAGTAGATAAATTTGCATAGTGAGTTGGTACTTGAATTTGAGAAGGAAAAAATAAAAAGCAGGAAAGGACAGGAAATTGCTTTTGTGATGTGTTAAAGTACTCTAAAATGATCCAAAACCAAGCCATCCCCACGGCGTGGATCTTTCCTACAGTCACAGACACACTGTGTCACTTGACATGTCAGTGGGCTGTTATTTGCCACAGAAGTTTGACCTGCCATGCATTCAGAAATAAAAATGCACAAAACAAACTTCGTTTCCTTTTCTGATTTTCTTCACCCAGTGTAATAATTGCTGGACTTCATTGTTTTGTGTATTGAATCTGCATACAGGGCTGATGTCACTGGGAAGGAACTAAATCCCTGTTTGTCCCTCCAGATGAATGCTGGATCTCTTCAGTATTTTGCACGTTTCTGCACAGTTCATAGTGTCATATGCCACTGCCCCTATGACTGACTGCAGCCTGCAAAGTGACTGTCACCATTATGTTGTTGACATGCTCACCCTTTCTGGCATGGGAAGTGTGTACTAGCTGCATTTAAGGTAGAGAAGCTGATAATTTTTACAGCTCAGAAGCTAGTGGTGAAGGATCTCCTCCTGGCCAATGTTGAGGGCAGACATGACTGCAGGGCAGCCCAGGTCACCCAGCCCTACAGCATGGAATAACTTATCTCCCCAACTACAAGCAGCACATCTTCAGATGATGACAGCAGAAACTCATCTGCTGTGGGTCTGTAGCAGGCCAATATATCCCTTTACCATGAAGTTATTAGCATCATCTTCTGAGTTGGAAATGGCTGTGTTTGCTTGTCAGCCCTAGGAAATTCCAAACACATCTATTTCCTTTAGCTGTCAAGTCTTTCCCACCTGTAAGATGATGTTGGGATGAGACATGTGTGGCTTTGCACTACAGAGCCTGGAATTGGGTTTGTCTTGCACACATCCAGACATATATTTTAATAATTTCATTTGTCTATAGATCCTCTTAGAAGCAGGAAAAAGGGTTTTTTAGACATTAACTATTAATTTTTTAATTCATGTATGACTTTCCATAATCATGTAAATGTAAATTCTAATTAACAGTGTAGAAATCAAATTATTCTGTTAATCCATGACATACCATTAAATTTGATACTTTAACCATGATGAACTATAATTAGATGAAATATAATTAGATCAAAATAATGTCCTGAACATTTGGCATAAAAAGAAAAATATATGGCTGTGTACATATGCAACATTATGATAAATTTATTACAAAAAGACATAAGCTAGTTTATTCTAAGTTAGTTTAGTGATCTTGTTCAGAACATGGCAGGACTAAAAGAGTTCTCAGTTTTATCCACATTATACATAATGAAGCTGTCAAATGGAATCATTAGTATACTAATTTTGGCTCTCTTAATAATCCTTTTTGTATTGTATATTCTTACACAATCTAACAATGATGGGGAATGTATATAATTGTTGGGTGCACTAACAGCTTGTCTATATAAAAGGAGAACAATTTTAAAAATAACCACTGCTTTCAGATATGCAGTTTGAGAAACCTTATTTAGTCATCCAAAATGAGAAGAAATTAAAATCAAGTTATCATGATGTGATACCACTAACTTGCCTTTTTACCAAGCTGTAGCAAGTAAGCAGCCATATAACAAATGGCAAACGCTTAAAATTACTAGGAAGGTTTTGAAACCAAGAGCTCAAATGTTAGGAAACGTCACAAGCAGAGCACTTTGTTTTCAGTCCTCTTATAAGGGTGCAGTATGATTCAGACTTCAATAACATGAGTGTGCAGTAGTTTTTCTGAAGGAATCTTGACTCATCTGGTATGATGATTAGAATGGGCTCTCTAGTGAGCAGTGCTTCAATTATTTTTTTCTCTTTTTATTGTTTACCAAGTGAACCCATGCCTTGTTCACTTCATGCTGTTATAGTCTCATTTTGAAGATAGAAGTCTTGACTTTCTCATTGGCTTTTTTCATTGTTCATTGTTGTGATTTTCACAATTCACTAATTATTAATTTTCATGTATCCTGAAGAGGAAACATATTATTATTAGTCCATTTTTGCAGTTCAGAACTGAAGTTTAACTGAATGTTAGAACATGAACTCATTTTTGCTGTTCAGATTGAAATTCTTCTATACAGGTATGAAGACCTCAAAGGGAAAATGAAAGAACAAAGTAGAAGATGCCTGGTTTCTTTCATATATATATATAAAAGTCTCCTGGAAGAACATACTAGCAGTTCAAAGGTTCATTTCCAGAATATGGCTCATTCAAGCAAATTTGTCACTTTTAATACCAGAACCAAAGAACTCATTTTCTTAAAAAAAAAAAAAAAAATCTCAAATAAAAAAAAAAAATTGAGAGCTCCACTTTATGAGATATGTAATTCTGGGATGGAGGAGTTTGTGTATGTGTGCATGTTAGGAGAGTGCAATGGTACCTCTCCAATCCATGAGGAAGGAACAAACCCAGAAAATATAGGAGAGCAGATAAGACCACGGTTGGGTGATATGCTAACACTACTAGAGTGGTAGTCTAACTTTTTTAGTGTAGATTGGCTCATTTATTTGGTTTTTTTGTTTTGCATTTTTTAATTCATTTCTTTATGTCCATAAAAGTACTAACAGATAACAGATCTAAAGATCTATCTAAAATCTATACTGAAGATCTGTTTTCACTTCAAAATGCTCGGAATTTAAATGTCAGGCTTTTTTTCTCTATGTTTGAATGGTGTATTTCATCAATAAGCTGGATGTATGTAATGCATGTTTGCAATAATTATTTGTATTTCTCTTCTTTCCACATACCTCATATTAGAAATAGTTACTCTATAGGCCTTTCCTCCTACCAGAAGTTCTTTGTTCTAAAAGAGTCTTTTATTTAATTAATCACAATATCAAATTCCAATTTTTACTCACTTTGGATGCAATTAAAGAATTAAAAAGAAAGCAAGATTTTTAAAACAATTTTTTCTAGTAGTGCATTTTTGTGGTTTTGTTTGGTTTGGTTCCTCACCACCACCCCCGAGAGGAACTAATGAAACTATGCCCCAGTATAGTGTAGGCACTTTGTTTTGTATTCATATTCTCCTACAAGATCTTCAACTTCTAGTGTCATAGGAAAAATATGCTTTGCTGCTTTTTACAAGAGCAAGGATGTTAAACTGTCTTGGCTATGTTCCAGTTTGACTAATTAATATTCTGCATAGTTTGTCTAAAATTTCAAATTTAAAGATTGTTTTTTAATTAAGACTAGTAACAAATAGAGTATCATATCTACATTGCCCTGCAGAAAAGGCTGCATTTCTTACTGCAGTTTAGTATCATGAGGCATCATCAGCTCTGACGAAAAAGAATTGTAGAAATGTTACTATGTTCCAAGAAACTAAGTTTTTCTATTCAGAGCAGTGCTTACCTGTTGCAGGATATCAGGTCTTTGTAAATTCTAATTCATGTAAAAAAACAAGTTTTAAATGAGTCATGTGTGGTACATATGGTACAGTAACTTGACATTATCACATAAAGGTGAACCAAAATGGATCTGAAGATTCCTGTGACCTTACTGACCTGTAGGAGGACAGAAGTAATCAGAGTCCTTGGGAACAGATGTGCCCAGGGTTGTTAAGTTTGCTCTTGACTTGGGGGGAGATAGGGTGATGCACACACTTGCCTCTCTATTGAATGTCACAGCTGGCCTGGGCTGATCAGAGCATCTGGTGCTCCCTCTGAAACGCTGCTCTACAGTCCCCTTACCACAAGCTCGTGTTCTGCTTGATTCCCACACCTGTCACTTGCATAATAGAACTGAGAATGACTCCAGTGCAATACAGAAACTAAATTATGCAATCTGTAACAGCAAATTTACAGTTTCAAAACCCAACCATATAATTGTATAAATAGAGATGGAACTAAAAATACAGTAATGCAGCTGTGTTTCATCTTGTGTTTTAGGAGACAACAAAGGATGAGTATGCCCTTAATGAACCAGCTCTCTCTTTTCCCACTCTCTTTTATCTTTCAACTATAAATACTCAGTAATCCCACTGTAAAAGATGCTGAAGATCAATGTTATATTTGATTATATTCAAAGTTGTTGAGTCTTTTTCACTGGTAGGAGTAGGATGAAAGAAACTGTGGAAGGACTTAAGGATCTTTATCCAAAAAAGTTTTGTGATGTGATTTTGAGAGAAGCTGCTTCTGGTACATGTCAGGACTGTAAAATATTAACCAGGCCAACCTGTGGACACACCATGTATTTCTGAATTACATAGTAACCCACATCAAGATAACTAGGATCAATTTGAAGACAGGCACTGAGGAGTACTGGCTTCTGAATTCAGGATGGGCTTTGGCTGGGAGATTTCAGATGATCTCTTTAGGGGATCTGGTTCTTCCACCTTATTATGTTCCATGCTTTAGAGAGGTTACTGTAGCTTTGGTTGTCATACTTGAGCCAGAATGATCAATCATCCCTGAAATATGTAAAAAATACTCCTGGCAACTTGGGCTGCCAGCCCATTGGCACCTGAATTTTCAGAGCTTTTGATACGCTCATTTTATGTGAGCCAGTGTCCAAATAGCAAGGGCTAGTCTTAAGTCAGCATCACATAATCCTGGGAAAACTGAGTGCCTCACCTGCTTTAGCATAAGTACATGGCCTGGTCCTTGTCCGTCACCTCCCCTTCAAAGAGCACCTGAGAAGACACTGATTTGAGGACTGAATCTCACTGGGAGAAAGAGTTTGAAGCCTTGTAAGAAAAAAGGGTAAGATAAGATAGGCAGGAGGCCATTATATGTTTGGGCAGCACAGCTGCCCATGAGCTAATTGCTTCTCTCTTTGGAGAATCAAATAAAACAGAAAATAAAAACACTCAGGTAAAATAGCACTTGTCTGGGGTGGTAATGGTCTTTTGGCCAAAAGGTGAGCAGGGGTAAAAACCTGGTTGTGGAGGAAAAGTAGAGGTCCTGATGCCACATCCCACTGCAACTGGCTCCTGTCCAAGCCTGCAGCAAAACAGGATTATCAGCGGAATTAGTGAAGAAAGGAGAGACCACTGCTTCTACACATGGTCTCCCCAAACTCCAATTATTCTTGTCAAAAAGTTTTAATATTCCTGATGATACTGTGCCACTTTTAATATCAGGGTTTTGAGACATCCAGGTGCATTACCCTGTAGTTATTACCCACTGGTCATAGCTGCTCTCTGGAAGTCACCAAAACAGTCCTCAGGCTTGGAAAAGCAAAAAAATAAAGCATTTACTACAGCATGCTGTCCTTTGGAAGGGTCACCCATTCAGTGCACGTGTCACAGAGCTCTATCTTTCTCTACACTCACTCTGTCAGGAGAGACAATGCATTCTTCCAGTGTAGACATAAGTACCTCGTGTCATCGAGTCCCCACATTGTTGCTGAGTCTCTTGAAAACTCCAGCCTCTTGGCATGGGTTATTACTGGGAAGGGTCTGGTGTGGATGGATGCTGGAGCCCTGCTGCAGAACATGAGCAGGTAAGCTGGGATAGCACCAGTGTGGTGGCTGCATGGGGGCCCATCTTTTGGGTCACAGAGCCTGTGTAACTGACACAAGAAATAATCTACCAGAGCAGGGCTCTGCCACTGGAATCAGACCGTGCCAGAGTCTCTGGTGGGTCTGGAGACAGATGCACCATTTAAGGATGCCTGTCACAAGGTATGAAGTTCAAAAGGACTGGTTCCAGTGCTCTGACACAACACACTCCTCTCCCTTTTGTTTGGGAGAGTATAATTATCTGGGCCATATCTTACCATCATGTGTAGGAAATGTGCTGTGATGGTTAGATTTCTTCTGTTGTATACCCAGTATCTGACCCTATTTAAAGTTTTGACCATTTTTTCCTTTCATTTTAAATTCTTTTCTCCTGATCTAGAGGTTATGGTAGGTGAATGGTAGGTAGTGCTATGGGTCAGGCTATCTTTTCCAGGCCAGAACAGAAAAGGACAGACAGTCAATATTTTTTTATGTGGCATAACTATAAGTTTATAGCTGTAACACCAATTTTATAAGTTTATAGCTGTAACACCTTTTTTAAATTTACAGTAACAGAAATGTTTGTAAATAAACACCGACAAAAGAGTATCACCCCCTAGAACTTTTATGGGCTAACTTCAGTCCTGTGACATCCCTTACCATCGCCCCAGTTTCTAAAATACATGTAGATATGTTCATTAAGAAAAAGCAGATGGCTTCATTGTGAATAAGGAAAATTATCTTAAAGTGGAGAAAAAACAAATTTTTAAACCGTAAGTCCCCACATAAAAGTACTTTGTTATCATAGTGAAAGTATTATGGGTTAATATCTTATGAAAATGTAATAAATAATCAAGAAAATGTTTCTAGAGTTTTGAAAGTTTCATAAAGTAATTCACATTCTTTTTATATGATGCTAACTTTAAGAATTTTGCAAGTTACTTTAATGATAACTGTGATCATTGTATTCCATTATGTATTCAGAAACAGTAGTGGAATTTTGTGTATTAGTCTGAATAACTGAAAGCTGGAAGAGACATTTATGCAGTCCACAAATGCATTATGAAAGTACTTAATCTGGGCAAACACAATTGTATATGCTTTTATTATGTACTCTTTTAGGTATAACAGAGCATCTTACAGAGCATTTTAAGATATTAGACAAAATTGAATATATTGCCTTAGTTCATCCTAATTTTAAGTAGTGGTGTTTTGTTTTTTTTTTTTTTAAAGAAAAAGTATTGAGAATTTTTTTTTTTTAAATATGGGGGTTTTTTAATAAGAAAACTTTTGCCAGTGAATGCAGGAACTATCATGAGGTGGTACATCAAGCTACAGCTTCTTTTAGCAAATAGCTATTTTCTGAATGGCAATTTATTTTTTCCCTCTGAGTTTGCTTAATGATGTTATTCATAGAGTGATAATTTGTCACAGTGTGGGGTTGCCTGCTCCATGGGAACTCAGCAGGGGCTGGGAGCTGCTGCCTCTCTCAGGTCACTCCACTGTAAGGCAGCAGCTTGTATGCCTACGGAAACTCACTAACATCCAACCCTCTCCCCAGAGGAATATCACCCCTCAATTCCTGTTTTGTTGTTTGGTTATTTGCTTTTTATTTCAATACCAGGTAGCATCTCAAAAAATCTCAAAAGAAATAGGAAAAAAACTTCTACAAATGGATGTCTCCAGTCAAATATGAATTTTATGACTGGAGAGAGGGCTTTCTGGATTTTATGAATGCATTAAGTAGTTTTTTGACACTTCAATGTAAATCTGACAACAGATAATGAAAATATTAAGGAAGAGGACATTTCTGTGATCAAGGTGTGTAGAGACCCAGAGGGCTGGGTCATGACAACGTGCCAGTCCAAAAGTCAAAAGAGATTATGTTCATTATTGAACTAAGGAAGTCTGATTTTTTTCCACAAAGTAAAACAAAGAAACAAATTAATAAATACAAAGCTTTCAATATCTTTTGACATGTGCCTTTGATGTCTGCCTCGTGTACCTGGAGGCAGTGACCACATGTATGTGACAAGTACTTGATGCTGACACAAATATTACTTGAAATGTTATGTCCAAACACATCTTCACATCTATGTTTTCACTTCATTTCTCTAATTGTTAACCCTTGGAGCTTTATTTTTAGTGGCCATTATTAAAAATAAAATATGAACCATGTTTTCACTATCTTTTTTTAGTCCTAGTTATCAGAGGATTAATAAGGGACAAGTATTTTCCTCTGACATTGTAGAATAAATTGTATGTGGCTCAGTGGTTCATCCTGTAAAGTGGACATTGTAATATGGTCATTGATTTTTTTCCTAATGATTTTGGACAGCCCACAAACATAATACTTCATTAGGAGGATGTCCTGGTTTTGGCTGGGATAAGTTAATTTCTTCTTAGAAGCTGTGTTTTAGATTCAGTGTGAGAATAATGTTGATAAAACACTGATACTTTGGTTGTTGTTCAGTAGTGCTTATCCTCAGTCAAAGACTTTTCCCATGCTCTCTCAGTGTGCAGGTGCACAAGAAGCCAGAAGGGAGAACGGAGGGGACAGCTGAGTTGAGCAGGCCAAGGGGATACTCCATACCATAGAACGTAATGCTCAGTCTATCAACTGGAGGGAGCTGGCCAGGAGCCACTGATCACTACTCCAGGATGGGTTGAGTGGGTGGTGAGAAATTACTGATTTTAATATTATTAATATATTTTACTTTGTTTCAGTTATTAAACTGTTCTTACCTCAACCCACAAGTTTTACCTTTATTTTCTGCCTCTGCTCCACATCCCATCTTGTGGCAGGGCATGAGTCACTCAGGTACTTAGATGATGGTTGGGGTTAACCCATGGCAGAGGAGCTGCAATAAGGTGTGAAATGTAGAACTGAACAGTCCGGTTGGGAGAAGCAAAATTGTCTCTCAATCGCTTCTGTCTTGCATGGACCTTTGGAATTTACCATCTCTGTGTATAATCCTCCTTCTTTCACTCTGTCATCTTTAACTAATACCTCTGCTTACCTACTGAAATCTTCAACAGCAAAATATTAGTACACAGAAGGGCACAACTGTCTTAATAATAGGCTTTAATTTTTTTCTTTTTTTTTAAATTACACTTCAGCATCATTGTTCCTTTGGATTTCCTAGAGGACAGAAAGATGCTAATTTAGGTGGAAATGGCCTAGACATCCATAGAGAAAGGGGCAGGGGAAGTGGATCATGGAGAGTTTTTTGAAAACAAGGACTTAGGAGACATCCTGGACCTATGGATTTGCTTGCAGTTTCTCCACTAAGATGGATGAGAGATGTATAGGTTCAGTGAATTTGAAAATGAGGTTATATAACCTCTGCAAGGGTCCTTGCTATTGTTCATGCTCTCATCCCCAGTGCCAAGCAGAAACCACGTGTCAGAGATAATAGTTTCCTGCGTCCTAATGCTCCCTGTCTTCCACCTTTTCCTATCACGAAATCTTCCACCCCTTCTTATCTTGAAATTTGGAGTTCACCCTTTGCCTTGGGCTGGATTCTTCACACACAGTGTTGATTATATAGTTACATTTAGACAGAAAAAAATACATCTTTTGGGGGAGAAGAGTGATAGGAGTGTGAACTGTAGCTTGTTCTGTTCAGCACTGAGGTTGTCTATAGTTTTATCCAATGTAGTGCAACTTCTGTAGAATTCCAGAAAGCTGTAGTTTTTCCTTATGTTCCTATGTAAAAATCAAAATGCCAAATTAACATCATTTCTAGTACTAAAAAGGCTTTTTTTTTTTCATTTATTGGTCTATTTGAGGTATTTCTGCAATAATTAATAATTTAGACTCATTTTAACTTGGTGCTTAAAACCAATTGTTAATTTCTCTTTATCATAATAATTACTCAAAAGACTGAAAATTTCACAATGAATCTTCAAGCTCATTATAGATCAAGGACATATGGACGAACGGATGCATTTGTTACTTCTGGAAAATAAAATTCTTATAGAAATTATTTCTGTGCAGTTATATAAAATGAAATTTAACAGTGGTAGTCCAATAAAGAAGCTTTAATAATTAAAGAAAACGTGAAGAATTAAAATCTAGAATTTTCTTTTTTTCTGGTACTACTGTAGACCAATTTAGGGAATATTGAGTGAGTTGATCTCCTTTTTCTTCCCTACCAGAATTATTTACTTAAGTTCCAGTCAATTACATCTATGTAATGTCACTGCAGGATTAAAAGACAGTGGGGTGGCCTAGAATTATCTTGGGGTTTAATTTTGCCTTTGGAGTCTTTATTACTGGTGATGATGTGTGAAAAGGAAAAAACACAGCTTGGCTTTCAGAGGCCGGGGTAAGTTTGTTTGGCTGATGCTTAGGAACAATAACATGCAAAGCCTTTGTAAACAAGTCACAGACGATGTGCAAATCCCTAGAAAACAATAAAATATACTTAATACATTTTAGAATCTAACCCCAGTTTAACCTGAAGGCACTGCAGAGTTTGTGTTGTGAAGTGATTCTAAAATATTTATTTACATGCCTTAAGCTAAAAAAATTTATGGTTACAAAGAGCCAGATCCTATTAAACAAAGCAACAGGTTCCAAGTATTCCATTGTTCCTCACTGAACTCAGTGGTAAGATCTTGTCCAAGAATTGGATCCACAGTGAATAATTGGTGACAGGCTTTTTTTCTAACAAAAGATGAATTCATTTTCCTAAGAAAATTAGCAGTCCTCAAAATAAAGCTGAAGATTTACTCTACTGAGTTTGAACCTGTGTATTTTATGTGCACTTAAACTCCTTAACTACTGAGAGGACACTGCAGTTGATAGTGGTGATAGGTGTGATATTATTAGACGCTCATAAATCTTCTTAAAAAGTACCCTAAAAAAGTTGGTCTACTGTCCTGAAAACAAAATGCTGAACAGCCTGCATTTGCCACCAGTCTTTGAAGAAATATGTTAACTGCACAGTGTCATTAATGCTTGTAAGACAAATATACTAAACTTAAATTAACCTCCTGATACTGCTTTAAAGATTTAACAGTAGATGTGTCCTATGGAAACCCTGAGCCATGGCAGAAGAATCAGTGCCCTCCTCAAGCTGTAATGGTTTGTAAAGCCAAATGGGGTATGATTCATTTGACCCTTTTCAGATGTCTACTTTAGGAATGGATGAAGCATTGAAGTCACACTTGTGACTTCATGTTTTGTTGCTAACCCATGTGAGTTCTGTGAACTGACCGACATCTTCTTTCTGTTTTAGGGGCTCTGTAGTCCACTCATCAGTTTTTGTTTGCTTGTCCCTATAGACATTGATCCCACTTTGCTTTTCATTGCTTCCCATCCCAGGTCTCCATTTTTCATCATTTGATGTGATTCCCTGTACATTCCATTCCCCCTTTTGTTCCCCAAGTCTTCTTTCCCTATACTCGTATTTCTAGTGTCTCTGTTCTGCTATTCTCACATCAGAATTTGTCATACCTGTTCTCGTGTACCTACCACTTTGGGTCCCCATGGCCAGCCATGCTGTCTGCTGTTTTCCTCATTTCCATGGAAGTTGCAATTTCTAATTGTGCCTAAAAGTTATCCTCTCCCCTGTGGCTCTGGAACCCTCTAGTCCCTCTTTCCTTATCTTTTAAAACTTATTTTTGCCTCTGAGATGTATCATGTAGAGCATCAGCCTACAAAAATTGCTGGGAAGATGGTTAGAGCCAAGGTGGGAGTAGTTTTGCTGCAAGGTATTAATTTGTTATCAGTTCTGTTCTTTGAGCTGCAGATAATTGGAAAGGTGCTTCTAGCTGCTTAGGTAAATGGATGGCAGGCTTAAAGTTTTTTATTATTTTAATTTTTTTTCCTCTGAGAAATCAATATATTTTTGCCCATTGATTCTGGAATTTGAAACTGGGATCACATGGAATATGTGAAAGTGCATGGAAAAAGAAATGCATCAAATTCAATCAGAGGTCTTATAAACACACTTGGTCAGTAAACAAAAGTAAATATTCCTGTCTGCCTTCCTCCATTCATGAGTAAGCAAGTGAGTAAAGAATTAGGAGGTCATTTTACTCAGTTCTTATAGGTAATTATGGTTATCCACTGAGGCTTAGTTTTCACAGATGGATTTACGAAGCTTGCTCAGATTATCTTCTCACTTTCCATGACCAGGTCTCTCTTTCCATTTTTTGTTGTCTTTTATCTTGTCATGGTTATATATAGTAAGGTTGAAATTCATGTAACATAACTCTCAACATCTACAGTATTTCAGTTAGATGGTCTTTATAGTTGAAGAAAAGAAGGAGGCAGTTTTAGGGTATGATTCATTTGACCCTTTTCAGATGTCTACTTTAGGAATGGATGAAGCATACCAAAGAAGTACCTCCACTACAAAGAAAAAATAGAGGGACTAGATCAAATGTGAAACTCTCATTGTTTTTGCACTTACTTAAATTAGGAATTTCAACTTAGCGATTAGAATTAATTAATGAAATCCACTCCTGTATGGAGCTGATATACAAGTAGTCTCTATCATCTAAGCCTTCATTTTAGAATATTGTTTTCCCTTTAGTTTGACTGGAAGAGACCTTTAAACATACCTAGTCCAACACCACTGCCACAGGCAGGCACATCTTTCACTACATTAGATTGCTCAAATCCTCATCCAATCTGAACACTTTCAGAGATGGGGCATCCCCAGTTTCTCTGGACAACATGTTTCAGTGTCTCATCACCCTCATTTTAAAGAAATTTCTTCCTTACAGACAAGCTAAGTCTACACTCTTTTAACCTAAAATAATTTGATCCTGTCACAACAGGCCTGGGTTAAAAGCTTTTCTCTTTCTTTCTTATAAGCTGTCTTTAAATATTGAAAGGCTACAATAAGGTCTCCCTAGAACTTTCTCTTCTCCAGGATGAACTCCAGCTCTCTCACTTTTGTCTGCCTAGGAGAGGTGCTCCAGCCCTCCGATGATCTTCATGGCCCTCCTCTGAACTCACTTCAGCAGGTTTACCTCCTTCCTATGTTGGGGGCTCCAGAACTGGACACAGCACTCCAGATGAGGTCTCAGGAGAGCAAATTAGAGGGGGAGAACAACCTCCCTCAACCTGCTGGTCGTGTTTCTTCTTATGCAGCCCAGGAAGCAGTCAGCTTTCTTGTACAATTTTGAACATTATTCTTTGTGTCTTTTCCCACAAATGAACTCTACTTGCAGTGGTAGCACATTATTGTCTAGGGGAAAAATGGTAGAAAAAAAATGTCAGGATGAAGCAGAAGGAGAGTAGTAGGAATCCCCTAAAATCCCAAATATGATTTATAATTATATCTTGTAAATAAAATCTAATAGAATAAATCCAAAATAATTTCCAATATGTCTTACTAAAACAAGCAGAACTTTTTAAAAAATGGTCTATGATGGTTTCTTTACTTAAATCATGCTTGTCCTTAAAACAATTTGCTGACATAGCTGGGCTAGGAAGGAGTGAGATGTTTTCATCATCCTGACTGACATAAGTATGCTAGGAAATCCCTGGACGTAGAAATGTTTCTGAAACAGCCAAAAAAAAAGCCAATTTGCAAGTACAGCTTATTCTATTCCTGGAACAAAACTCCTTTTGCTGTTGCTCTATCTCCATGGTCAGGATTTACCAATATAAACATATGTTAGAATCTGATTATTAAGAGATGCCTCTGCCTGAATTAAGTTGCAAAGGAGAACATATGCCAAACTCAATAGTACAGATTTTATTTAGAAGTAAATGTGAGGTAGAGATCAAAATAGGAAGGGGGTACCCAAAGGGAGACAGAAAGAGACGGAGAGAGAGAGGTTAAGCAAAGATGTCACCACCACGTGGATTCCGATGGAGTCCCATTGGTCCTCTTCTTCTGGTCTTCTTGGTGGTGGGGATCCCGAGTCGTTCTTCTGGAGGTACCACTGTGTACACCTCAAGTCCCAGATATCCAAGGAGAGTTCCCACAGCTTGGGCTGGCATGGGTGTAAGCAGTGATTTCTGTTCTCCCAGTTTCCCACAGTGGGAATTTTTGTCCAGATGCTAACCAAACCTTTACCTCCATGAGGCCTGGAATTAGCTCCTTCCTGCTGTGCTGTCTGCACTTTTCTAAAGTTCTGTTGTGGTAGCTTATCTTGTGGGGAGAGTGTTTTAAGATGTGTAACATCATTATTTAGGTCCTCACAGCATGGTATAATGCTTTTCCAGCAAATCCTTGTAAATCTAGTGAATGCCTTCTGCCTTTCAGAAGAATCAATCCTTATATTCTTGCTTTTGATAACCTTATGAATCAGCTCCAATGGAAAACCTTTTTCTTAATTGACCACATAAAAATATCTCCATGTGATATTTGGAACAAGATCATTTGACCTTTTGTTGAGGACCTTTTCTGCTATATAGCCAATTTATACTGGTCTCTTGAGTGGCCACTTATCAGATATGTATATTCATTCAATAAAGATATGCTGTCTAGCTGAATGTGTGCCAAAATGTTATGACTTCCTCTCTTCATTTCTGCCAAACAGTATGAAGTTACTTAGTAATCTCTGGTATATTGTGTTTTGTCACTATGTACGACCTGAATGTATCCAGAAGTATGTTATAGAGAGCCTTTATCTCTTCCTTTTCAGTGGGTGGGAGAAAGTCAATTACTTATCAAGAAACTGCTGTGTTTAATTCTTGAGGGTATTTAATTCGAGAATATAGAAGGATTTGCATATTCAAGACATGCTTTTTGTGATATCTAGGCAATACCTGGTTCCATAATCTTCTGAAAAGTTCACAGAAATTATTCCTAGCATTGAGAGAGGAAGGTGCATGCTGCTTTGTGCTCTGGAAAAGAGGTAAGTCAGCATCCCTCACAGCAGCACCTTTGCCACATCATTTTGAGTACATCAGCTTTTACTAGAGTCAGAGCACAGCTGGGTTGTTGAGAGATATGGTCTTGTCAACTTACGGAAAGTAAACTGGTATAAGAAAAGACAGGGTTTTAAATTATCTAAGTCTACAGATCTAAATTCAGTTTGTAAATTATCTCATTTTAATAACTTTAAATTGGGATGTGTCTTTTTTGTTGTTGTTGTTGAATTTAAACAGACAATAGGAAACCACAAGAAAAAAAATAGAACCGTTCTTAATGAGAACATTCATATCAGCCGCTCTACCTCTACGACTTATAAATAAAAACATCTGTGTCCAGACAAGCCCCTTCAGACAAGGAATATTTTATAGCTTACCAAGCCATCCCTCCTCTTCTGACTGCACCAATGCTGTGCTGCTGTGCTTGGGGGGATCTTTATTTATACCCTATGTTAGCATAATGCCCATTGGAGATGTGGTTATACCGGTTTCCTGTGCATGAAGTTGTCTCAATGACTACCTTTACTCTATCAGTCCAACAAATATCTCTGCCAGTAAAACAATCTCCCTGCTTCTAACTCATTTATGGGCTGCCTGTGAAAAACAGAAAGCCTGCTTCCAGCTGCTTGGACACTCTCTTCCACCAGACTATACTGTCTACCCAATTACTCCAGCACAACCATTTTATTGTTCTTTACATCTATAAAACTGATCCAGGCTAAAGTGTGACAGAAACACGATACTCTTCCAGCTGAACTCAGATTTCCCTAGGATTCAGCACAGCAAACTCAGTGTGATGAGAGTGCCTCCTAGTAAAAAACAAATAAGATCTCATTCAGTTGTGTCTAATAGATATTTTTATGAGATGTGTGAGAAAATCTCATCTTCTGCCAAGCCCTTAATGGTGTTTGCTCTTACTACTAAATATATAAAATTCCTTTGGGAGATTTCTAATACATAACCAACATAACATCACATATATTATCCTGGAGATTCCTCATAACTTGCCCCCCCTATTCTTTTACCGTATGTGATATTTCAGAGTTAACTCTTTCAATAGACAGGAGGTGTGAGGAGAAACAAATTTATTACACTCTTATCGTGTTAGGATATTGATAGCTGTTAAGTGCTGTGTCATTTAGGCCAAACAGTGTAATCCACACTATTAACTGTTACAAACCGTGGTCTGAAGAGAGAAGTTCCTGCATGTATTGAAGGTTTCTTTAGGCAATGAAAATGGCAGGACCTAGAGATATGCCATGCCACTTACCCTGATTCAAATGGAAGGTTTAATTACCTCTAATTTTGTTATACCATAGTAAAGCAATGGAAAGCAGTATCTGCTGCTTTGCTGTTGGCTAGCAGAGCTGAGGAACCGACCAAAACAAGATAAGTTATTGCAAAAAAGGTTCTGTCTGGCACCTGGGGCTATTTAATTAGCCAGAGGCTGAACTCTAATGAGAACAAATCACTGGAGGAGAGAGTTTTCTTATTTTTCTTGTTTCTTTCTGAGCAAGGATAAAGTGAAAAGTTAAATGAGGTAAAAGTTCAGATAAGAGCTTATGATTTTTCCATAATAATAGGAATAACATTTTGCTTTCTTTTTTTTCTGCTGTCTCTGTGGTGCTGAAACCTTTGGACCAGAAGGAAATGAGATGACAGCTGGGTTCTTTCTTATGCAGGGGTGAACACTTTGCAGCACTCACTGCTCCACACTTGTCACTGCCCTGCTGAGTGGTGTGGGTGTGAGAGGTCCCAGCTTCCAGCACAAAGTGAAACAGGCAATTTAAACAGTTTAAACTGCTAGTCCAAAGTAAGCTGATTTTATTGCCATTGGATTGGGAATCAATTGTATGAACTGTGCTATTGGCTTGTCAGGGGGAGCAGACTTTTCAGCTTTTGGCCAAAGTTGAAAAATCAGCAAGAAGAAACAGGTTGTTTATGGCTCTACAGAGCCCACCAGGTAATTTTTTTCCCCAAGTATGCTTCAAGCCTGAGTTGTGGACTAGTTCTGTATCCTTTAGCTGGTGCTTAGTAAACATGACAGATCCAAAATATATGTTAGCAGAAGAGTCAGTATGACAGGCAGCCAGCTGCTTTGGGAAGTATTAAACAAGGGCTAATTTAAGCCATGAGCAAGCTGATCCACAGTCAGAGGAAGAGGGAGAGCAGTCTCCCACAGTTCCCCTGAGTCAGATTTTTAATCTGAGTCACCAACATAGGCAATCACTTACCTAGGAATCCCAGTGAATCAGACACTCATTCATACTGCCCTTTTTTGTGGGAGAAGATTATAGAAGGAGTGGGGCTGAAATGTCTTAGCAGCACAGATCAGACACTGGTTAAGCTGGATTTAGAACTATGTTGGTTCTGAGTTTGTTCTGGCTGCTATAATTGCTCTTCTTCTGTTTGATGGCAATCAAATGTTCACACTGATGTTCACATGTTCACTATTATATTACTTGAAAATTGGCACACTCCTCTTATGAAAAGATCCAAATGTGTCACTGAATTATTGCTCTTTACAGCTGTTGTACATATAGAAATGAAATAGTTGGTGAGGCTGGTGTTTCTGTATTCCATTCTTTTCATAAAATACTAAAGTATTTGGAAAAAAATGCACATTTTTCCCCTTCCTGAATTCACCTCTTATTTGGACAGCAGTTCAAATAACCAAAAATAAGAACAAAATAGCTTGTAAAATACTGATGTAATAATAATGATATATTTTTCAGCCACTGTCCCAGCAAAAATAATTTTATGAAATACACAGTAAGCACATAGAATGATCCCAACAGTGAGTAGAAAAACCTACAGGTACTTTAGCTGCATATCCACTCTGTACAACCTAGACACATAAGTTTGGTAAAAAAGTGTATTTTTCGTAATTTCTTCTCTGATACATATCTGCAGCTCAGCTCTCCAGAAGATCTCTGTGCCTGAGGTAGCATGACTTCAAAATCTGTCTTTGTATAACTTTCATGCTTAAAATAGGATTTCAGTGCCAATGGCCGAGAAGTTTCCCTCTTGGAGGATCAGAAATCATTCAGCTCCCATACAATTTCAAGGACTTCAGACTTAGCTCACTGCTTTGGAGAGAAAAAAGTGTTATCGTTCCCTCAACGTGATTAACTAAAAAATACATTCCTCTGAAAAAAGCTAAAAGAATGATTGGGAGTTGTGCTTCTGGGCCTGGTGTACCTGAGCAAGTTTTCCTCATGCCTTGAGAATGATTTGACCCCAAGTGATCATTTTGGCTTACTTTTCCATTTTAGAACTTTAGTCAGATGAGTAAAGTAGCCTTACTGTTAGACAAGGTCTAGACCAGTTACACTGATGAATTACTTAATTAGATTTTTACAACAAGTAATACATCTGTAATATGGTTGGTTTAATGGATAAAAATCCCATAAAAGGCTAATTTTTTTCTTAAATATTTACATTATAAATACATTAGTACCAGTGTTCAGACATGGAAGCTTTCTCCAGCATTCTGTTCCTGAATTTCAAGTGCAAACATTATTTAGTTATTCTAGTATTTGTCTAACATTTAATTAATTAGAATTTTACATAAGGTACAAATACAAGAAAAATATTTGTGTGAAACAGGCCACCCTTGTTTTCCTTGTATCTGTAATTATCAGCTGAGAATCTTTTCAGTCTGGACTGCATGCAGTGTGCTAGTTATTCACTGCTTGAGATTTGAGTTCAGTTCTGACTGAAACCATGAATAAAATTAGCTTAATTTATTTTGATTGTAGTAAGTATTTATCTGTATGACAAGACTATCAAAGACCTAGGCATAATTTGCAACATTTCCCAAGGTACCACTTGTAAAACAACAAGGATGTTGATAGACCCATTTTATGCCTTTTGGCAGGCTTTTGTGAGGAAACTTGCCATGTTGTGTATACATTATGTTCTTCTCACATCCAGCTAATGGGTTTCCCACCACTGCAACAGGAGATTTAAGAACTCCTTAAAAATCTCCAGATTCACCCAGAAGTCCAAATTTAAACAGAATATTTAACTGGAAATATGGAAAGTCTAGGAAATGAACTTGTTTTGTCTTTAAATAAACTGTAGAGTAACAATTTTAAATAAACTAGAGTAACTAATGTACAGACTCCAGTACATTTCTTTTTTCCAAGTTTGTATTTCTTTTGTTTTTTTGGCTATTAATAATATTGTGGTTTCTTATATAATCTTTATTCTTATTGTTGACCACTGTTTTTTACTACTACAGCGAAATGTCCAGCAGATCTGCTAAGAAACTAGCTTCTTTGGGCAGACTTTCTAGTCTCAGTTTTCCAATTTGAAGTTGAGCCATAACAAAATTTTTAACAATATCTCAGATTAAAGGAATTCTGCAAACTTGAGACACACGAAAATCATTCAGCTTGAAAACAGAGTAATTTGCCTTTTGATAGTGTGAGTCAGCACTCCATGTATTGATTCCAAACAACACAGGCATTGGAGACATACGATGATCCAGTTTTAAAATGCATATTGTTGATTAGAATAGTCATTTCATTTTGGTGGTAGAATGAACAATACTGGACCACATCCAGGCCCTTAAAACAGTTAATGGCTGCCCTCCTCCAACAGATGGCCACTGTGGTTTTTTATGAGATGGTTTGGATCCATGCAGCTTTCTGCATCACCATCTTATTGCAACTAGTTGTGGTGCAGTTGGAAGGGCCACTTCCACAAGCAGATGACATGATGGTGTAATTTATACAAATAATTATCAGCATGCAGTCAAACCACTGTAATGAAAGGATTAATTTCTAGTGATTTGAAGACAGTGTTGGAGTCAAAGAGGGTAGGTTATTACCAGTTGCTCATTCACTGATGGACTAATTTGCTTTGTATTATAATAAATTTGGTAATTGTTGATAGAAAAAAGTAATACATACATGCCTATTTCCATTTATCTTAATGGTACTGTGACATTAGATTGCAGCATGAATGAAAAGCTGATGTGTTTCAATGCCTTGGCAGCTTGCAGTGACCTTCAGGAGAAATGAAATGCTCTGTTGGCTGGGGAAGCAATTGAGCTGAAACCAGTCAGGCGCAGTAGACTCGGAGATAGTCTTTCCAAATTAAAAGCTGTTACTAGCAGCTCAAAACAAGGTAAAAAGTCAGAATATAACATCTTGCTGCAAGGTGATTTTATGCTCAGATTAAAGGGGAAGGAAGAAAAAGGCAAAGTTCAGATCTAAAGGAATTCCCATTAACTTGAAAAATTTGGAGATTAGAGTGAACATTAGCATCCAAAGGTAGCTGATGTATGAACACACTGTAGAAGCCATAATCTGTTGAAAATCACTGAGATAAATTTAGGCTACTGACCTTTTAGTGCGTTAGGGCATGAAATAAATCACTGGCTGCAAGTAGTAAATTTGCTACAATCTAAATGCTTTCCAAGTACTTCTAGCTGTAGAATTTTGCAGTCAACAGAACTACATATCTGAAATAACCTTTTAATATTTCAATTATGCCTGAGTAGTCCTGACCCAATCCTGCATTATACCCCAAATTTTTATTAATACCAGTGAGCACTTCAGAGAAAGAGAAAGTCAGGCTTTAAATCAGTCAGCAGTGTCCTCATATTAATGGTTATTTACATACTGATAAAGAGTTCAGATTAATCTCTAATAAATTTCCACAGATTTTAGCTACAGTGCTTAGAAATATATTCAGTATTAAAATTCACTTCTCTGGATCCCTTTCTTTACCAGATGTGCATTGCTTTGCAGGGGGGTAGCCTGGGGAGGTGAGCCCATAGCGTGGGAACTAACTAGCTACAGCAGAAAGTTCCAGTCCGTGCTTCAAACATAACAGTGTTTCAGGAACAGATGTTGTAGTCCTGCTTATTGTGCCCTGCTGACAGAGAAGAAGTTTTATTTTGTCCGTTCTAGCAATGCAGTTGTAAGAAGTCACTTGAACTGCAGACAATATTCTCACCTTCTTTCTTTCCATTCCAGAGCCTTCACTTTAACAGTTTTAAAGAGGGAATTGATGACTTACATTTGGAGGGAAAAGTTACATCCTCTTCTGTTCTTCTGCATTTCCTGACTCTAATGTCACTTAGACATGTTTCTCTTTGCAGAAGAAATAATACTATTATCCACACAGCACACATCCATCTGTAATGGATGAATTCCTCAAGGTGTCAAAGGAAGTGAATTCCTCAAGGTGTCAAAGCTTCCTTCTTTCCCCTGATAATTGAGTTGGGTAGAGCATTGACTGGGCATTGGCTTTTTCTGAGGACCTTAGAAACCATTGTTCCCTTGACTCAGAGGAGTTATTTGGGTTCAGCACTTTTCAATGTACGATTTTGGAAGAGAGAAAGACAAGTGCTGTCTCACTGCAGCATTACATAATGTTGGTTTTATTTTGCTAGGCCTCATTACAGTCTCTTTGTAAGGGGACCTGGAAAACTGTTTGAAGGGAAAAATAAATTTGCTTTGTCAACTGAAACTCAAAGCTTTTTTGCTTCACCAGGCCAGCAGCAGTTCTGTGGCTCCCACCTTGGCTGGGGCAGTGAATAGCTCCTCTTCTCTTCCAACTGACAAAGATTTTAGGAGGGGGGGTGATGAGCTTCTAGTAAAACCAATTGACTTGTGTTATTCAGGGAAGGGTCCTGTATATTAATGATTTCAACAAATAATAGCAATTAGATAATTATCAGATCATTTTTATAGGTTGGGATTTTTCCACTTTAATATCCAAGGGATCTAGCCAGTCATGCCTGATTTGCAGTGTTACACACTTAGTGCATTTCCCCTTCCCTGAAATGACTATTCAAGGCATAAGCTTTTATACTGCTCAGGGGAATACTGCTCCCCAGATAGCTCTCTTGTGAGACTTTCAGGGAATAGCATGGAAGAAGTTATTTCCTGCACAAATTTCTTAGCAAACCCAGAGAGCTGAAAATTCCAGGTTTCCTTCAATTCTGAGGTCGTACTAGCATCTAAAGGAACAAGAGAGGTCAGGTGCCATGGACTGGTTGCTCCTTAAAAATGCATGCATGCATGCATACATACACACACACATACATATATGCATAAAGCTACTCAGATTAACAACAATGAGGATAATATGAATAGTCACATGTTCCCTGCGATCTGCCCTTAATTTCTGATAATCTTGCTTCCAGCTGAGATGCCATCTTCTACTATGCCTATTGCCATCCAGACCTCTTTAACTTCACACTAAGATGGCATGCAGTGAAGGGTTCTTTATTCCACAGGGTCAATTCAGAAAAAAAGAAGGAAAAGAAAAAACCCCAACACCTTTATGTGTCATTTTTTTAATTGACTACTAGCCTGTTTTTGCTTCTCAAACTTAGAAATCTGTTCATGAAGCTCTTATATTTGGCCTTTCTTCAGTGTTTGGTTTACACTATGTCCACAGAAATTTGGAATCCAAAACCATAATGAACCTGCCCTCTCAGCATATTGCTGGAGTTCAGAGCTCTGTAGAGCTACTTAGCTCTCTGCATAATGCCCTGTTTGGCAAAGATATCCAGAGAGCATATCCCATTTACACAATGTTCTGAGTTTGGTGAAGTACAGAGTGGGAGGATTCAGGAACATGCTATTATAATAGTTGACCTTGCATGCAGTAATCAAGGCAATGAATAAGTTACAAGAATTGTAAGGTATGCAGAAATGGCAACACAAAAGAGGAAAGGGAAAACTAAAATAGAAAGAGGCACTAAAAAACAGAAGTTGAAGATCATTCTCATTGACAGCAGTCACCAAATATGTACATACCTTTTATTTCAAGCTAATGCTAACAGGGATAAAGTTTTTTCATCCTAGCCTCCCCTGTTGCTGACTTTTTTTTGTTTCCAGTACTCTTCTCATCTTTTATGTTGCTGCTTTATTTTTAATCTTCCTACTCCTTAGCTTATGGGGATATTTTTGAAACCATGTGTAACATAATCCTTTCATGTTTGACTGTCCAACTTGGTAAGCTGTGCATTATCAAAAGTTTAGCGTGGTTTGAGATAACCGGTGTTGATTTTAGGTGAGTATAACATTACAGGAAAGCAAGGGGTTTATCTGCAGTTTTTCAGAAATATATGTATCCTTACCTAGCAATGAATGAGAGACAAAGGAGTGATGTTAGGGAGCCTGTTAGGGGGTTATGTGCTGGTCTTACTGGGGAAGATAGTTACACTTTTAAAGTCATCATAAACAGGAGGTTTGGTAGTCAATACCTTATTTATTGGATAAGAAAATCACTACTAAACATGCAGGGCCTGCAATAGAAAAGAGAAACATCACTCTCTATGTTATTTAGTTTATTAACTTAATTTTTAAGCAATTTTACCAGTATTCTTTTTAAAAACACAGGATACAGACAATAAAAGCAGGCCACAAACTGTGATATAGGTCAATACAAACTGAAAGTCCACCAAAGGTTCAAAAGTACATTTGTCTCAAAAAATTGTATGAATAATCCATAATTTTTTCTTACATTGAAAATGTCAAAACTATTCACAGCAGCTGGAAGAGCACAACCTGAATAATCAATCATATTTTTTCCATATGCCCAGCGTGACATAACCCTAAAACTCCAAATTTTGTGCAGTCCTGATCATAGGCCTTTTCAAATTGATATCTCAATGTGTGCCAGTTTGGATAAAGAAAAATTTAGGTGCATAAAATTCTAGGGTTTTAAAATCTTCATGTAGATGTTTCTGCTATATTAAGAATATTACAATCTTGAATAATTTTATAAAGAGCAGCACCATTAACACAAATGCTGACGCTGTCTTTGTTCTTGCCCACATACAGTAAGTGGATCACATGAAGTGTGTAGTCCATGCTCCAGGGGGACATTGAATGCATACAATATGCCTTTTAAATACTTGCTTTATTTATTGATGCAAATGCATTATTTTTATAACACTATTTATTAATTTAAATAAAAGTGCTTCCATGTATGCATTGCAAGTGTCCTTTTGAAATCGCAGTAGAGGCTGCTGCGCACTCCATTATTTAAACTTGCTCTACTTTTGCTTTGGGCTCTTTGTGGTCTTCCATGAATTCTTTCCCCACCTATCATCTGTTTTATTCACTTTCTTTTCTGGAGGAGACATATCCATTTGCTCTTACTGATCTGGAAATGGGGAATCAGTAGTGCAAATTCAAAAAGCTCAATTAAAATCAAGGCACTTCGGCTGACTGTGTTGACTGTACACTGCTATTTGCTCTTCAATGTAAAGCATGGCTGGGCCCATTTAGCACTGAGAAGGGAAACAGGAGATTCCAGTTTTAATACAAGCCAAAGGATTATGGTGAAACAGTTGGCAGAAGTCAATCTACAAAAACTGGAGGAGCAGAAAGGCTTAATTTAGTCCTTTTGTCACTATTAAAAAAAACAGTGGGATTCCAAGAAAAGAACAGCCACCTTCAGCCAAGACCAATCTTACATTTCAGCAGAAGAGAAAGAGAACAAGATGATACTTTCTTCTTCTCTTCTGTCAACCAGAACCCTTCCTGAAAACTTCGCAAGTCCTTCCTGGAGTCACTTGTACCTATTTCTCACCATAATGAACTTTCTTTTCCATGCTGATATTGTTTCTAGTAACTCTTTGCAGCTCAAATGTGACCTTTGAAGCTCCAGCTCACAAGAGCAGAGAGCTAATTTATTTATTTTTAATTTCCAGTTCTTTAAGCTCCGTCTCTGTTTTAGATGCAGTAGTTAAAAACCTACATTTCCCTGAATCCAAAATGAGCAGTGGGCAGCATCCAAAAGGGTTCTAAATCTGAAAAGAAAATTGAATTCATCATTTAGCTGCACTAATTAAAATTTTTTATTTGTTCAAGTGCCTTCATTGTTTATTTTAATATCAATATTTTATTAGGCATTGAGAAAAGAAACTGCAGTTCTTGGTAAAATGCAAATTCACTTTTGTTGCTTTAAATAAAAATGCAAATTCCTTCTTCCCACTTATCTCTTCAAAAAGAGAACACAGAAAAAAAAAAAAAGAAAAAAATTCTTCCTACCACCTGCATTTCCTTTTCTGTCCTTGTCCATGCAGGGGAGTTACATAGGCACAAACCAAAAACATTAATTAAAATGACCTTGGTAAATAGGTGAAAACCTGTCTGTGGACTTTGTTTTCATCCTAGATGTGTATTTTATGATACAGCAGGGGCTAGATTAATGAATGAAATCACCCTTTTACTTATCTAAAGAGATGGAGATATGAACACAGAGACAGGGGTCAAGGCATAAACTAAATCACTTTAACTTCATGAAAAAAAATTTCTCATATTTACCCTCATTTAGGGCAGTGTGGGCACCCACCTCTTCATGAAGCTGCTTCATAACTCTAAAGAGTTTGAAACTGTTCAGGGAAAGGATGTCATCCCTTGTCAGAAATTAATATATTCATATGCTTGAAGTGTAAAGGATATGTCCATAGCACAGCTAGGGAGACAATTTCAGTGTACTGTGTAGGCACAGATCTAGGATTAAACTTTATAGACTACTACTAAATTGTATTGGTAATGGCAACATAAACCTTGGGGCAGGGTAATTTACCCTACTTGTGTGAAGCATTTAGGCATACCCTGTAGTAATGTCCATGCAGGTGCCTATCTCAATATAACTATCAGCTTTGACATATTAGCGAGTGAGCGGGTGACAATATGTTACCAGGCATCAGTGGCTCCATGAGAACTGTGCATTGTGCATGCTCCATTTCCTCGTGATAAATGGGAGGTATTTCATACAGGTTACCCTCCTTAAGGAGAGTAAGCTTCTTGACATGTATGGAGGATGCTGCTGCAGAGTAAGATAATTTGTAGGAACATCAGAGTAGCTGATTCCTAGGACTGAATTTTTGTGTTAAAGATTTATGTGAGATTTAAATCCAATTTAAGTTAAATCAGTGCAATTCTGCCCTGCAGGTGGAACATTAAGATTACTGTATTAATACACATAAAAATCTATATTGGTACAATCTATGATTTAAACAGTCACCCAGTGGTAAGTATAAGTGGGCATATACTAGTTCTATCCCACCTGGAAAGGGAATAAGTCACACCAGTCTAAGGCCAAATTTACATTACAGATATTACTAGCATATCTATATTATCCAAAATCCTGACAGTGCACACTGGTACACACAACTGTAGGAGTGAAGGTACCTAAAAGCATGTAAAGAAGTCATTAAGCTAAGAATCTTAAGATTTTGTCAGCAGTAGTCAGCAGAAGAGTAAAAACATTCAAAGTTTTTACTCTTCTGGTCATTCTAGGTATAACACCCGAAATCAAAACAGTAAAGAAGGCAGAAGTTTTAGTTTAAAAAGTCAGTAAGAAGTATTTTGATAGTATATGTTATTCTGTTCAAGGAGCTGGCTTAAGCGATACCTGAAAAGAAAGTGATTTTATCAGAGCGATCTCCTTCTGTACTACAAATGAGTGGCTGGTGTAATTCTATCAGTGCAGCTCTTATCACCAAACCTGCTAAGTGCAGCCAGGCTCTCAAGATAACTTATTTATCATAGGAAGAGGAAAGGTGTTCTGGAGTAAAGTATACTCACTGGAATACAGTTTTGCTGATTTAAATTTCCTTGTCAAGAGAAGTATTTTGCTTGTCATAGTCTACCACAAACAACTCTTACACAGGCTCTGACCTGAAAAAACTTTTTACTGTGTAAGTCTTATCAGGTCTTATACCGATATATCGCTTTCACTCAAAAAAGTTAAAGTAGTAACTGCACTGGCTATGTAAAGTTCTATAGGAAAAAAAGTTCTATAAAAAAATTCTATGTAGGCCAATATTTAGGCTCCAAAATTTTTTTCTTTGTAAGCTGTAACTGGTTGCTTGCTTTTTTTACACAAGCACTTACCTTTCTGATCTGCTCCTTATGGTTAACTTGTGATGCCATATAGGTTTGTTTTGTTGGTTTTTTTAAACTGGAATAAATAAAGATTTTATTTTCACTACACCCAAGGTCCTGATCCCCTCTGCTGTATCTTCCTTTGCCTGAGGTCATATCCATGTGCTGCATCCTGAGAATTCCAAATTTATATTCAAATTCTCTGCAACAAAAGTTTCACATAGCTATATTGACAGATAGAGGCATATTACAGGTAAAACTCTAAAAATAGGTGGGTTTTTAAAGTTTGGTTTGGTTTGGTTTGTGGAGTTTTTTAAATAACATAATCTACAGTCTTAATTTAATTGCAACAGTTGAAGAAAATGCTGAAAGCAAACCTGTGTCTCCAGACATGTTTATTTTGGGATTTTAGCATTTCCCTTTACTATACTGTATATTTCTTCCTGATTTCTAACCAGAATTTATCAGCTATTGCTTTCAGGATCCTCAGGAATCCTGTCCCTCACTGTTTTTGCCTTAGCTGATGTGTGTCAGACTAAGCTAACAGTGTTATTATTCCACGCAATTTTACTCATTTTTCTGAAAGATACTTTATCTCACATTTATCAAGTTCAAAAAAGAGACAATCCTATGTCTTCACAATGGAACAAAGAGTCAGGACCCTGTAGTTATTGTATCGTATTGAAAAAGAACATCTGACACAAAGACTCCCTGATCTTGGCATTGCTAATATATACCTGAAGTGTATTTATAATCAACTACGTAACATTGAAGAGTTACTGTATTCTCACCTACGTCCCATATCTCAGAATACCTACACGCCAACAAAAGCATTGGCACTTTGATGCTTACTTTTGAATAACCTGTACAAAATTAGATGTGTAGCTGGGGTACTTTTTAGAAAGGAGAACTCAGTAGTAGTCATCTTCTTGTCCTACTATAAGTTCAGATGTATGAAAATGCTGTACTTGGCAGCCACCTTTCCTTGAATATTTGGTAATAGAGATAAGCAGCATTCACATGATGCTAAGAGGATCACAAGAAAAGTAAATTTAATATTTTTTATAGATGCAGGAACTATTTGTACTTTAATATTCTTAAGAACTCTTCATAGATAGTAAACATTTTTTAAACGGCTAGTCTTCATATGAGTTTTCTGTTGAGTAGGCAGCCCTTTCTCCTGGAAGGAAGTATGGAAAATATGGAAAAATGAGTTCACTGACAGCTGTCCAGAATCCCCTAGTTCAAGGAGAGAAGATATAGCATGCTTAAAACTTATGTGAGAATTAAATGGTGTCATTTTTAATTGAAGTTCCATAGAATTAGCTGCAGAATGCTTCATATGAGCCCAGTTAAATGTAAAGCATAATCCTTAATCTTTTAGTAATGTTTTTAACAGTGCAGAGAGATTAATGATGTCAGTTTCCCTCAGCTATTTTGATTCAATCAAATGCTTAACTTGTTTTTGGCCATACAAGTAAATTTTATACTAATGACAATGTGGAGACATGAATGCCCTGTAATTATAGGGCTCTGGGACATTAGTATTGTAAAAAGCCAAGATGCCACTAATAGAAAGAATTTTGGCAGACTAAATTAGCTAAAAAAACCCTAATTTTATCTGAAGATACTGACTGTCTATAAGATCAGCCTTTGGACTCCTCTAAGGCCAGTGTCTCCCGGTTGTGACCATAAACAAGTCTGACAATGTAGCAACAGTACAACCTGTTCAAAACAAGGGCAGCTCTTTGTGAATTGCAAAACTGAAGAAATTGCATGGAGATCAGTTATCAGATAACTAGATTTTTAGCAAAACCTGTATGTATTTTACAGTCGTTATTAAGGTACACTTAATTTAAAGGAATCTCTTTATAGAGAGTTCTAGCTATTGTAAGCTGCAAATTGTTGGAATAAACTAGCCAATGCAAATTTTTTCTGACGCTGCAGGCAGTTTTTAATCTACCTCCCCCACTCTACTGTAAAGCTCACCTTGTTCAATGAGTTCGAGGAAGGCACTGGGGGGCAAACCAAATAGTCAAGAGGCTAAAGAAGAGAGTGCTTCCTCATGGGTACAACTACTCTGCTGTATGAAGCACAGAAATTAACTTGTAGATGAGTTCAAGTACGCCCTCATGCTCTGAGCTTGAGCAAACCTTGCTTCTTTCTTCCTGTAAGGAGGACCTGTCACTGCACTGGCAGTGCTGCTGCTGTCACACAGAATGCACTTGGCAGGGCAGCTTCACTTCACCTTCTTAAAAGCCACAGGATAGTGTCCCAGCAATAAATTGGTTTGATTTGGTAGGCACTTAATTTCTCATGTATGCCAGTCAAAGAACCCTGTAGTTCTTTTACAGTAAGAGTCCGTCTCTTAATTTCTAGTTAAGAATTTGATGGTACCACAATGGCCATTGCACAATGGCCATTGCACACAATGAATCCCCATTCCTGTTATCATATCCTAAAATAACTTCAATATTTAAGGTCTAGTCTGTTAGTCGACTTTTTATTAAAAAAAATTTTTAGAATGAAGATGATTATTTGTGGAGTACATGGAAAATACGGTATATTGGAAATATGTTTTTTTGAGTGGAGAAGAGGGATTTAATCAGGATATAGAAGCAGTTTCCTTTGAGATACTGTTCTGACATGCAATTTGTTCTGTCATTAAAGTCTGAAGGAGAGAGTGGAAGCATATTTATGTCAGTTATTGCACTTTTACAAAAATACCAACTCTGACATTTACACCAACATTCAAAGTGTAAAGAAACATGGACATTAAACTCTACACACCGAAAACACCCCTACTCAGGGAGTGGTATTCCAGGAAATGCCAGAATTAAGGTGTTTATGACATCTTCATTCAGTTCCCCAGGGTGTGTATCAGGACACAGGAACCACACAGTCACAGCCTCTATTTCTGTGCACTTTTCCAGGGCACAGAAGAGCATCATATGCAGCTGCATGGTGTAGTTGTTTGTCCTTTTGGTTCAGTATGCCTTTACCCAGAACTGTGTACAAGCTGTTTTTATTTTGAATATAATAGTGTGGTTTTTCTTGTGTTTTTCCCTACTTAGATATTCATTACCATTTTTCCTGAGTGATTCACAAATATTAATAGTTATTCTTCACAAAGTCCTGTAAAATGTGAAATATTAGTTCAAATTTACAGGTTGAAAATTTATACATGGGGAGATTAAAATTAAAATTATCCACTGATTTAGGAAGCCCTGTTTGAGATGTTGAAAAACTAGATCTTTTACAGCATTATACAGCAGTTTGATTAATCAAAACTCAACATTTTTTGCACCTGCTACTGTCAGAATTTCTGCAAATCTGACACCAGGATAATGTGAGCAAGGAAAAAATGAGCAAAGATTAATCTGATTTAAACAACTCTCAGATATTCACATACAAATTCTGTGACTTAATCATATCTCTAGAGCAGCTTTACCATTAAAATATGTTTTATTCCATTTCTGGAATCATTTGCCTTATCCCTAAGCACCTTCCATCTTCCATAGGAAGTGAAACAAAAGCAGCTCTCAGTCTTCTCTTCTTCATGTTCCAGAGTCATTCTACAGCAGATCTGTCACCAAACCAGACAAGGCTCTTATTAAAATAGAAAACAGAAATAAAATTTGAAGATAATATGTTTCATCCCTCAAAAATTGATCTTATGGCATCAGATAGACACTTGAACATACCGCAGCAGACCTGAGACACTTCATATTCCCTTCTTACTTGGGGAAATATTTATTTATATGCAGATAGTGAGACCACTGTAGCCCTACAGAACTTATAGTTCTATAGCACTCTGGAACATACAGCTATGATCATTATAAATCAGCGTTACAGGAGAAAGAAGCACAGATTGCCAGGTGATTTCACAGGTCACCTTGACAGCCATTTCAGGCTATCCTTCCAAACTTCTGGATGCTATTCTCTAGACCATCTCATTTGCTTTCTCTTAGTGCAACTTACTAGTCTCTGTTGTCTTGATATATTCCCACATCTTATTGCATTGTGATGTGTCTTTCTCAGACACTCTCCAACAGCAGTTTCCCTGACCACATGCCTTTCACCTACCTCTTCATCCATCTAGTTTTTCTTTTTCTTATCTCATTGTTCCCTTTCTCTCTTCTTTCTCAGCATCTTCAGCTTGAAAATTGTCATGGACACCCCATTCCAACTTATTTATCCTGTTCCTCTCTTAACATCTTAGACTCTTGGCCCCACATCTGCTTCATGCTTGGTTTTCCAGCTGTTTTTGTTGAATATACCTCTGAAGCCCACTGATGCCCAGTAAATCCTAGGCATTTAATGCGTCTAAATCTGAAACCTTCTCCTCATCCTGTCTCCTATTCCTCTGGCTAAGCTGTTCTGTTGGCATCCTGCTGTTCCATCCCCCCATCATTTGTTCAGGTCCCCTCCTCAGCCCCAAACATTCAAACATTCTTCCTGCTACACAGCTACTCCTCCATCACCACATGCCCAAGCACAGAGGGTACCTACCTCTTGCCTACTTGTCACCTGAGCTAGGTGGCTTTCTCCCACCAAGCTGACTGGGATGCCAGCTCGTGGCACAAGCTCAGATCTGTGCTTGGAATGACCCACACCACCATCTAAAGCTGGTTCATGCCAAAAGAGAACAAGAACATCAAGAAAAAAAAAAAAAAAGAAAAGCTAGAAATCTAACCTGATAAGTATGTGAGTATTGATTGTTGTTTCCCATGAAAATATTTGTTTTTGTGTGAGAAAAAGTACAAGACACATCTTTGACACTAAGTCCATATCTGTACAATATTTGGGGATCTTGCTCCTGAAACACTGGGGACTCTTAAATCCAAAAACTTATTTTCCCCACTGGCATTCATTATTTGTTTTTTTCTATTTGTTTGTTCAGTGTTTATTTTAGCATTGGTGTTTCCCAAGTCTCTTTCTTTCAAAGGGCTGGAATTTACTAAAATGTTTCATTCTGAGACAGATACTTAGGATGAATGCTCTAAGCCCCTATTATTCAAATCTGGGGAGGTTACAAACAACAGAAATTAAGATTTTGAACAGAAAGTATTAGGCAACATTACATTTTCTGATATTGAACAAATTTCAGACTATGACCTGATTAATAGCTGTAGAGTTAATAAGTATGCAGAAGACATAAAAAGAATCGATCAGCTTTCTATGGAATCTTTTGAATGGCTTAGTAGCTTTGGCACAAATTTATAATATGCTGTTGCTTTTTAAAATGCTGTACACACAAGAGAAGACTGGAGAAATAATCCTGTTCCACTTATAATATTTTTTATTTTCTTTGTCTCTTTTCCTTCCTTCCTTCCTTCCTTCCTTCCTTCCTTCCTTCCTTCCTTCCTTCCTTCCTTCCTTCCTTCCTTCCTTCCTTCCTTCCTTCCTTCCTTCCTTCCTTCCTTCCTTCCTTCCTTCCTTCCTTCCTTCCTTCCTTCCTTCCTTCCTTTCCTTTCTTTCCTTCCTTCCTTTCTTTCCTTTCTTTCCTTTCTTTCCTTTCTTTCCTTTCTTTCCTTTCTTTCCTTTCTCTTTCCTTTCTTTCCTTTCTTTCCTTTCTCTTTCCTTTCTTTCCTTTCTTCCCTTCTTTCCTTTCTTTCCTTTCTTTCCTTTCTTTCCTTTCTTTCCTTTCTTTCCTTTCCTTCCTTTCTTTCCTTTCTTTCCTTTCTTTCCTTTCTTTCTTTCCTTTTTTTTTCCCTCCCCTCGGCATCTAACACCCGAGGAGTAGTATTCATGCTTTTTGTCTTTATGAATCTGTTTCCTTTTGTCTTTCAATCTTTCAGTCTCTAACTTAGTACAAACTGTTTCAGTAAACAAGAATATGATACTGCAAGTGAAAGGCTGTACTTTTAGGTAAGATATAAGAAATATGAAAAATAGAGCATGAGGAAGCTTGCGCAGCTCTTAAATCTGGAAAGTGTTGATTTTTCATCACCTAATTTATCAATAATATCCAAGTTATTTTTGTTTTTATGTTCTTAATATCTAAAAGGATATGAAATTACATCCATCATTTATATGGAAAAAGTCTAAACTTAAATAGTTGGCTGATTTCACATTCATATGTAACTCCTAAACACCTAGCACTCCTGAAACTGTGTTTTAGGAAAGCAAGGCAGCCTCAAGTGACCAGACCAGTTTTACTTGCATGATAATCATAGAATGAAAGAGTATTTCAAGCTGGAAGGGATCCAGCTAGGATCATGGAGTCCAACTAACTGCTCCTCAAAGGACTATTTAAAACTAAACCATATGAGTAACAGCATCCTGAAAATGCTCCTTGGACTCTGGCTGGCGTGCACCGTGACTTCCCTGGGGAGCCTGTTCCAGTGGCTGACCAGCCTCTCAGTGAAAAACCTTTTTCTCATGTCCAATCTGAACATCCCCTGATGCACCATCATTCTATTCCACATGTCTAAATAAGTTCTGTTTAAAAAAATAAATAAATTATTGATTAAATAAAGATCTGGTCTCTAGGGAAAAAAAATCTAACTGGAAAAGGAGTAACTTTTCCAACCAGGCATTCTCATCTGCTTGATAAACTCCTATATGACAGCTGTGAAAGGTGGAGTGTACATCCAAATTAGCTCAAACCTCTCCAGATGAAACATTGAAATGGCTGACTCTCCTATCCTACGGTGTTCATTTTGAGTATTTCAAATATGTATATCTGAGAGTCTCCAAAGTACCTTGATTTTTAAGAACTGTCTATCTCAATTTTGAGCCGGTAATTCAGCTCCAAGCGACCTGGAATGAGCACCCAGTATCACACCTAATAATTGCAGTGCACTCAGCTCTGTAAAGCTGCTGTCTGACAGCCTATAGCAAATTGCCTGCTTAATTACAATGAGTTTCCACAATTCAATACTACTGACGTTGACATAAGCCAAGTACACATAAATGTGGATATTCAAGTTCAAAACATTTTAGATCCTTTTGCTTTAAGAATAAGTAGCTCTTGCTTAATGGCTTTATTATCCCTTTGCTAAGAGGAGTCTTCATGAAGATACGGAATCCATAAAAAGATGCCACATTCTAACACATTTTTTGCTACTTCCAACAAAACTACATTAAAAAACCATTTTTTCTTAATTTTGAAGATATACTGGGAATATAGATATAACCAGACCTTGACAATATTTCAGAACAATCCACCAACTGGTAGAAAACAAAGTTGTAGTACCCAAACTCCCAAGCTCAGATAAGCTGTGCACATCCTGACAGGCTCATGTCTAATCTGTTCTTAGAAACCTTCACCAAAGAAGCCTACACAGCCTCCCTAAGCGGTCTAATCTGCCGCCTGTCCACACCATTCACAAGTCTAAACTAATGCCTGAATTAAGCCAGTAGTTTCTTCATGCTCCTATTCTGTCAGGAGCATATCACATGTTAGATGTCTCCCTCCCTCCCTCCCCACAAGTGGTCATGCATTCCTGTCTCCCTTTGAGCCCTGACATTTATTTATGCCAATTCTGCAGTTTTTTGCCCTGACTATAAATCAGACTGATGAAATGGCATGTTTTTATTTAAAGACTAGACTTTTTTTTTTGAGTGCTTCATTTTGCAAGTCCAGTTTAGAGGTCAGCCATGTGAAGAGCTAAATCAGCATAACTGAGAGGAGACAAATCTCCTAGGGGCAACTAGAATGAATGGCTAAACGTAGAGAAGATGAATCGTGTTTGGGCTGTTAAAAATGGCAGAGTTAACGTTAAACCACAGTCTGCAGGTCATCATCACAAGATCAGCTCCTTACTTGCTTTCCTGTTCCCAGTGGGTTCCTGATCAGAAGTTGAATTCAAAATAGCAAGTAGTCAGGAGGTCATAATATGATGGATGAAAAGATGGCAGAAAGATGATGGAGCTGAACCAATGTAACTGCACAGATATCATGAAAGGTACAGTTCCCAAACTATCTGCTTGCTCTGTTTTCCCTCTCTTTTGTCCAGCCTCAGTTACTCCTTGCCCCCTTTTCCACTTGTCTTGCCCCCTCCCTTGGATGAGTTCTAGTGTGCCTCCAGCCTCCCAGTGCTTCCACTATGCTCAGTAACCTGGCAAAAATGCACTTGCCCTTTTTTTGCTGGGTCAGTGGGCTGCCCTGGTTCAGCAAATTGTCTGTGCAGCTGAGTCTGTGCTATAGGTGGAGGCAGGAGCAGGAAACTGCACTGTCACTGTGTGTATCTTGTCCCATCAGAGTGGTTTTAAAGTCCCTTACACCATAGGAAATATCAAGACGGTGTTCTTCCTTGTGCTAAATAAAGCATGTGCCAAGGATGGTGTCTTAGCCGCATGGCTTTTCACAAGCAAAACCTCAGGATTTGTAAAGCTGTGACTGCTGGGGTTGCAGCATAATGCAGTCATGCTCCATTCCCTTTTTTTTTACTAGACCCATTGAATTCAAGTAAACTCAGCACAGTTAGTAAGTACTCACACTGGAATAAAAGGACTCTAGAAAGGGTCATTGTTTTAATCAATGAAATGAACTTCATTTTCCTTAAGTCTAACAGAAACAAACTGCAAACAGGCAAAAACACAAAACAGCCCAAGAAAAAAATAGAATATAAGACATATATATAGCAATGTTTGAAAAAAAATATGGGGCAAACCTTGCCTTATTTCTTTCCCTGAAGTCAGTGACAGATTTGAGTTTGAGCCCAAGTCTGTCCCTGAGATAAAGTTCAGCATCTCCTTGTTCTCCACTTGTGGTCTTGGTAGGTGGGTGGCCTCCCTCATCCTGTTAGACCTGTTTGGAGAGAGGAGAAACAACACAAGCCATCAGGAAAGGACAAGTGCCAAAAAAACACCTCACTTAGAGTGTTATTAAAGCATCTTACTGTAAGAATGCCTTAGCAGGGTAGATGTGGACTTTGATGCTGGAACTTTTATACAGGTTTTTGTGCTAAAAATAGGAGTAATTTGCAGAGAGCAAATCTGGAAATCCTCCTTTCCCCTCAATTCCATTTTTTAGTGGAATATTAGCCTTCTTTCTTCACTATTTCTCTAAAGTTTTTTCATATATTCCTAAACATCTGGAACCATAACCTCTGTCCAGGTGTTTAGACTGCTTAATTTTAATCAAAACGAAACAAATGCATATACCAGAGGATACATATAACAACATAATCTTGCATGAATGATTAGTTAAGGTCTCTTTTCTTCTTACTATTTAGCTTCGTGTTGGCAGCCTAACAGCAAAAGATTATGATCATTATTTATGTGGCTGATATTTCACATTTGTTTTCAAGCTCAGGAAAAGTGGACTGTACATTTAAAAACCAATATCTAGCCATAGTCACTGATTTACTATTTCTCCCTTTTGAAGTTTTTGTTAAAATTAGATTGTTATTACAGTTTGCTCATCCTACAGAGTTATTGCCTTCTTTAAGACCGATTATACATATGATAAGATTAAAAATAATGTATACCTTGTTGAAATATTGATAGTGAAGACATTTTTGCTGAATTTACAAAAAGGAATCTGTACTTACGCTGTATTTTTCTATGGCAATACTGCATCATGTAGTAAGAAAAGAAAATCAGTTTCAAATCCAGTTGTATATTCTACCATATTATTTCTAGTAGGATTTATACTGGACGAAACACAATTTTTGTGTAGTGAACTGCTCATTTAACATCCCCCTGTCAGCTTATAACTTTCAGAAACAAAGTCCATTTCTGCTTAGGATTGTCATATTGTTCTGACTAAATTCAAAGTCTGAATTTTCCCCTTAAAGCAACAAATTGTTCCATTGCCTTAATTATTATTATATGTCCTAAAACGTTAATCAATGCAAGAACATTCCTTCTAAAAAATGTTTTTGTTTCAAATGACTATCCATAATTTTTTAAGATTTGTCCCTCAATGCAAGTGTGCATCACTGTCTCTTTTTCAAGCTACTCTTCATTGTATATTTGAAGAGAAATGTTTCTTTGAGTGTTGCAGAATAGTAAGATCCCTTCTTCCTAGTTGCTGCTACAGGGCTGTTGAAACAAGTCCACTGTAGTCATTGTGATTGCTTGCTAATAAAAGTGGATTCCTAGTTAATCTGCACAGCCCAGGAGTACTGATATATTGTCTCTAATCTGACATTTTATACTTTAAAACACCAATCATGTGACAATATGAATTTCCTTAGATATTGAACAGAAATACAACATATGCACTTGCTTAGTTAAGTAGGTTTTCTGAGTATCAGTATATGAAAGACTGGCAAAAATACTTTTTTCTTTATTTTGCTGCCTAATCTGATTGGGTTCTTCTTAATGCAGGACCAGATTTATGCAAAGTTCGAGGCAGCACCTATAGTTTGTAGAGGGCCTTTAGAATTATACTTTATTCCTTTAATATTTTTTTCTTATCTGTATCTAGAAGAAATCTCTGAACCTTCCTTTTTAAGTCTAATCAACTGCTAATTATTCTGAGCCTACAAAAAGAACAATAACAAAGTATTTGTCATTTCCAGCCCCCAGCATGATATACAGCAGTTATTGTTTTGGGTACAGTGAACACTTTTAAAAGCTGATTCATGCAGTGTTTAGCATATCTTTTTAGACTGCTCTTTTGAATGTCAATTAGAGTGAATCAGAAAATGTAATAGCAATAGCTAAGTACAAGAAAGGATTTATGTGTATTATATATATATATCTTATGTCAACATGTCATTGCACATGTATGAAAGAGAGAAGAGAATGAAGATTAAAGAGAAACATGATTTGCAATTGCCAATGAATTTTAGTAAGAAATAAGAGTAAACTAGAAAGCTGCACCACCACAGAGACCCTTCAATAATTTATGTACTCATGAAGAATGACAAGAAGTGTGCTGTTTATAATTTTAAGAGAAGCTGATCCTTGCTATTTTAGCTAAAAGCCAAAATGAGTTCTGAATAGAATAAATAAAGTAATGAAAGCAGAGGACATAGAAACAAGATTGAAAACTGGCAAAAATAACAGTCGATTTCATATTACTTATTCCATTTTAGTTTAATACTCCTTGTAGCAGCACAGAGAAAAGTTGCTACTTACAAAAGAGTCCATTTTACATTACCCTGACAAGATCTGCAATGAGACTCTGCTATGCTGGATGAGAGAAGAAGATCTTTCTGAGATTAAGGGTCAGTCTTCAAGAAGTTTCTGGTCTGTTTCTTCTGTATTTAACTCGGGAACGTGGCCTTTTCCTAGTGTCAATCACTGCACTGCACACAGTTGTTGAGAAAGGCATAGCAGAGTCTACTGCTCTTTACCAGCAGTGGGGCTGGGACAAGATTCTGATGAAAAGTACCCTGTAACTCGTCAGGCACTCTCTCTGATATCTGAATTTTCAAAGTTATCTCAAAATAAAGACTCATGTAGAGAAAGATATAATTTTTTACAGACAAAGAATTTAATTTGAATCAAATGCATGTTTGAATTTATTCATTCGAACTGCTTGGTGTCCTGGGTCTCTATAAATATTTTACATTATAGATGAAGGAAAAAAAGCCCCTCACAACAACCTGAAAATTAAAATTACATTTAAGAATATCTACATAATTAAAAAATCTTAGAGTCTTTTCTAGTTATGATAATTAGTAATACCCACTCCAGTTTGTCTTAAAATGTTAGGTGATACAACAAGTCTCACAGGTATACTGTATCTAACATCACAAATGTACTGAGGAACTAGGTTCTGAATTCAGTATTTCTCCTTCAAACCAAGTCAAGACTTCAGAATTTGGTCTATCTTTATAAAATATGCCATCTTTGGAGTGGTATTTATTGCTGGCATCTTATTAGGGATGGATAAATCACATTAAAAACACCAAAACTTTGCAACTTTTTCTGGGAATTCTCATCATAATTTATGATGACCATACTGCATGTGCTAGTTTTAGAACATGCATATATTCTGGCATTTCAAACAATCAGTACTCTTAGTAACACTAATTGTTTTTTTATTGATGATCCAATGACTACTCAGTTGACTTTGAATCTTCCGATAAAATGTATTGCTGGGATTATCTCAGAGTTCAAAAGACTGTGAGAATGTCAAACAAATACAAATATAATCAAATTTAAAGGTCCTAAAATCATGTAAATGTGGCTGAAATGGTTGTCTAGTGTGTAAAAATATGAGAGCATTCTGACTGCGGAGTATATTAAAACTGCAAGTGATTACATATTTTCTTATCTCAGAAATCAAATATTGCAGCAGGGCAGAAAACTAACATGTTTTTTGAGAAAAGTTAACTTATGGAAATAGCCTGTAAGGGAAAGTGACGAGCTTCCACATTAAGAGACATAAAAACCTAGACCTGTTGAAAATATGTGAAATCCAATATATAATCTAATGATATGTAGACACCTGCAGACTGGATGTGTCCTCAGGGGACTTCAGTTTGCCTTATCTGAGATGAAGTCCCAAGAGCAGTGGGGCAGGGAAGAAAAAGAAAAAAGGAACATTTTTACAAAGCTTGTGAAAAGAGGTATACAGGTTGAAGGACAGAGAGCCCTGAGGAATGGAAGCCCAAAGGTAAGAACAAAATGCAAGAAGGAAAAATTTAATGAGAATGCATTCATAAGAGGATCATGAAGGATGATAATAGTTCAGTCTACTGAAAACCAAACATAATCAAAAATATACTAGGGCAGATAATGCAGGAATGAAGAAAAGGAGCTAAAAAGAACATTAAAAGAACAAAATATGATGTCATTGGTATAAGAGAGACATACCAATTACCCCTTTTAATTCAAATTGCATAAAGATTGCAATAAAAGATTCATTTGTCCAAGGATAGACAGTGGAACAAGGGATATATATTTCTTGTCTAGTACTTCACATATTGACTTCAGACTTAGATCCCTAGAAGACTGCAGACCCAATACAGACCAGATGGATAAAACTTTTTGCGAGCATTTTTCATAAGTATGTGGTAGAATTACCCACTGGCAATTGAGGGTTTTGGCTGTGGGTAAAGAGTGCTGCAGGGATATGATGTCCAGCAGTTTCTAAGAATGTATCTGTGAGAAGACTTCAGTACGAAACTTCAAGAAAATATTTGAGAGAGACATTTTTCTGGACTGATTCCAGCCAGCAGGAAAATATTCACTGGTACTATGAGGGCCGAAGACAACATTAATGAGAATGACAGTGAATTGACAGAGTTCACAGCTTTTCAGAAAAGAGCCCAGAGAGCAGAATAACAAACAACAAATGAGCAGGCAGTGGGCAAACGCTGAGATTTGAGAAGTAAGCTTAAGGGGAAGGGAGGTAGGCAGAACAGGCAGTTTTCAACAAGTAATTTTAAAAGTACAGATCCAAATTGTTCCAATCTTATGGAAATAGAGAAAGAGACCAATATGACTAAATCCAAGGTTGTTTATTGACTTCCATATAAGCAGAAAAAATAACGAAAGAGAAAAATAGCTTGGATTGCCACCAACAAAATGTAGGAATAAAACAAAGACCACAGAGATACTGTACACAGAGCTACAGCTAGGATGAACATAAAAACCACTCTCTCTCAGAAAAAAAAAAAAGAGTTATTAAGTGTATTTGTAATAAGGGTGACAAGCAGAAGCTGAACTTAAAAAAGAGAGAGAATTTACTAGTAGATAATTCTTGGAAGGCCAAAGACTGTAATATTGTCACAAATATATTGACTAATATGATGCCAAGTCTGACAACAGAAAGATGAGCAGAAATCAGCACACTTTTCTGAAGAAGAGACTTTATTTAATTTTGTTCTTTCAGAACAGTGGGGAAATGCTTTGGTAAAGTTTATGACATGATCTCACATGTTGTTTTAAAAGATGAGGTTTTTCCTATAAAGTCATAATAACGTTACAATAAACATATAAGCGCATTTAGATATTTCTGTTTGGTTTTGATTGAAGGATATAAAATAAACATTTTGTAAATGTAATATTAAAAAAAAATAATTATTTCTAAATTCATGTCAGATTTTTAAAAATCTAGATAAAATTAGTTTGAGTATTATTTACATAATTTTAAATGTTGTCCAATTTAAATTGAGGGCATAGGATAAATGTTCATTTGCTTTGTCACACATATATTGATGTCTTTGAATATGTAACTGAGGTGAATTGCATTCCTCCAAAACACCTGAATTAGAATTGGGAACTTCTGTCTTCTTTAATCAAGCTGATCCCATCAAACAAGCTAGACATACTTTGAATTGGATGTATTGGTGTAAAAATTTTTAGTGCTTGTCTATACTTGCTAAGCATTACTGGGACAGAGTAATCCCAAATATTGAATTCTTTTTTCCTTGGAACAGTTGCAACATCACTTTTCTTGTCCAGTATCAAAGATATCTGCTTCCATATGGGACTTGTCTAAAAGAATGTATTTCCAAACTCAGGTGGCCTGTAATATGTTTCACAGGAAAATCACTCAATCTCCTTTATTTTGTGAATCAGATTCACATCCCATTCTCCAGAGGTGAGATGTAAGTAGTTTAAATCAAGTCTTTTCAGACTAGATCTGTACTGGACCATGTAATTGATTTGTTGTAGAGGCAGTCAAAGTCCAGAGGCATCAAAACCTGACAAAGTTCCCCCACTCCTTTTTTTCATCCTGCTCTCTAAAGTCATTTCTATAATAGCTTGGTACCTCTGATGACATAAAGTACAAGTCAGGATAATAAGTTGAGCCAACGTATTGGTGGCAGCAGAAAATTTCTTTCATCATCTGAAAGATAACTCTGTTTGGGATGATTCATTGGAGGAACACTTTTTTTTAAATTTTCCTTTAATTTTACAAACATTGTTCTTAGGTAAAACAAGCAAGGAAACAAAACTGTAATGCCTTTTTTTTATGTATTTGTCAATTGTTTACTCATTAGAAGTCTGTGTTTATTCTACCACTACTTGCTCATCAAACTCATAGCAAACATTGAAATTAATCATGAAATTAAATGAAAATATTAAAATTCACAGTGGCATGTGAAAGACAGATTGTTCTGTGTTGTGGTTATATCACAAGGACTAACAGTGAAAAATGGAGCAGAAAAGTAAGGTAAATCCCATGAGAAAATATCTGACTTTCCTGTTCATCCTGTTCACTTGTTAGAACTTATTTAATTTGCTATGTACAAATGAGATTTAAATTATATTACCTGTAGTCTAAAACAATAAGCATTTATTTTAGTTTTTAAAAGGGTAAACTGTATTTTGCTGTCTGCTTCACACTGTGTTATCTCATTTTTTGGCAAGTATTGACTAAAGGAAGAATTCTGTCTTCCTCTATTTTTCTACAACATTCTTCTCCTCTGACAGGATCACCGATAAAAGAATATTAAACTTTTAATCTTTTATTTAAAATCCACTGCATGGTCAAAATGCAGTCTGTTGATCAGAGCATGCATTTCAGTTTTCTAGTTGTATCTGGAAAATTACGCATTGATTTGTTTGGCAATTTAGTTTCTACAAGATACCTACAATTACATAAACAAAGTCTTTTTTGCAACTGTTGGTATTTAGGATTCATAGTACATTCACATAGATTATCTGGGCATGTTTCACTTCTACATGGAATACAAAGCAATACAACAGTTATGAACAAGGCGTCACTAATTCTGAAGCAAATTGCACTTTTCTTCCTGTGAAAGAGAGTAGAGCAAATGGTGCATTGCAGAGATTGTTGTAGGTCCTTGATTTCTGCTGAGACCATGAGCAGCAGTTGGTGCTCTCTGGGAAGAGTGATCTCTATTACTCTGATCAATATTTTTGTTTCTTGATCATTGAAGGACTGGAAATCTAAAGCTTTTAAGTATTCTGGTTTTTTGTAAAGTTGTGTATGTAATTACATCTAGCCACCTGTCCTCCCTATACCATAGGAAGAGTTTTACCCTATTGGTCTTTAAATACAGGTAGATTATCCAGTCACATTTAGAAGGAAAAGCAATGTTCAAAGTTTTCACATTAAATAATTGGCAGTTTTCAACCGTACCTGGTGTGACTTGAAATAAATTCTGTTGGATTCTACACTCCAAGGGCTGTATTTGCTAGTATGTGTGTTTCGTGGGTAAATCGAATTTTTGGTGTTGTGAGATCTGTTGGAAAAGTGAAAATCTCACAGCTTAGTAAGGCATCAAACCAGAGAATACTGAGTAAGGCATAAATTAAGAGGTCAAATATTACTGGTCTAATATATGGTGCTGGTCTATGTATCAGTCTCCAACAGGAGAAAGCAGTTCCTTATTTCATCTGAAGTTATGCTTAAAGCAGCGTGGAAAATACTAAAAAGTGAAGTTTTATATTTTAAAATGTTATTGGAAAAAGCCTATTATTAGAACATGTGCTTGCTACTAAAGCATCCCAAACTGTAAAATAGAATTTACAAAACCAAACCAACCAAACAAAAACACAAACAAACAAACAAACAAACACTAAGTAAAGAGGGGAAAAATAAGCAACAAAACATCAAAGTCCTGGACCTTGCACTAAAGAATCTCAATATCCACACATTTTACTGAGGGCTCAGAGATCCCCAGTATTATAAAGCCTAGAGTGCCATAGATAGTGTGTTCAGCTTAGTCAGTTTCTGTTTCCGTAGCTTTCCCTTCTGCTCTTTTAGAGAACACCATGCATGGAGTGTTTATAAACAACAACACTAATTACTGATTTGAAGTTTAAGAACAGATCTCCCTGGTATATTTAATCTTTGGCCGAAACTTGGAACATCTCAAAAATTATCTTACAAACTCATGCCCTACCCTAGAGATTATGTAGTACACATCTGTGCAAACCTTTAACAAGGTTTCAGAGTCAGGAGACAAGAGACTATAGAGACTGAATCAAATTTCTGTGTATTCTCCCTGGGGCCAGTGACAAATCAGCAGCTGTTTGTTTCCATCAATATCGTCCATCTGCCGCTGATGCAAAAAAAAGACAAGTTTGAATTCTCGTGACTCAGCTCAGGCGAGACAGTGGGGTGGGTGGGTGACTGGGTTTACAGATTTTAGACCAGGTGTGTTGTTGTCAGATAAGCAGAATGGAAAATGCTGATGCTTAATTGCTGTGTACTTGCATTAAGAGAGGGGTCACACAATAAAACCAGGAACAAAAGACTTACAAGGTAAGTAATTCTGTTTAAAATTTTTATATAATACATTGTCTTGAGATTAGAAAGTTTGTAAAATAGGCTAGATTTGTGCTTTCTTATGAAAGCTTTCTTTTAGATACTGTAGCACTGGATTTTTATAAAATTGTCTGCAATGTAGTTGTATTTCTAAAAGGTGTCCAGGTAAAGATTAATGCAGTAAAAATTTTCACGGGTCATGATAATGAGATTCATTGACATCTCCTCTTTCTTCTGTGGGAAGTGAAACAGTGGGAGCTTCATCTGGAGAAAGGTGTCCATTTTGGGGCCCCCAATACATGAAAGATGTTGATATGGTAGAGCAAGTCCAGAGGATGGCCACCAAAATGATAAAGGGGATGAAGCACATGAGGTGTATGGAAAGGCTGATGGAAGGAAAGGTGGAGCCAGGCTCCTCTGACAGGTTATAGTTATAATCTTCCAATTCTCAAGGGCCACCTCCAGCTTAATAATTTATATCTATGTAAAGAGTAGCCTGTTGGAGTCAAAGTACTTTACTTTCCATTCTTTTCCCTGTCCTTTGAGGAGCAGCCTGCTGGGAGTCATCAGGAGGGGTGCTTGTTCCCTGACACTCTTCTGTAACAGTGACCTTTATGCATGGAGAGCCCAAAGAGATTCTAGTAATACTAAAATATTCCAACAAAGTAAATAATATCATAGATAGTCTTCAGTGCTATTTATCATAGCTCAGATGGCTGGGACACATTAGAAAGATGTTGCACACAATGCATTTCTTAAATACGCCATTTCACTTCACAAATATCTCAGTGCAAAGGTTTGTTCCTTAGAAACAACTTCTTCTATAAGACCAGTCTAAAGCCTCTTGAAACAGATGGCTTCAAAGACTTGAAATGAGAAGTTCAATGAACTTCAGGTTATGAATTTCACCCTGCTTTCCACTACTGACTAACATTTGATCTACCTGCAGGTCTACAAGCCATAGCTTTGTAAGTGTTTGTAAGTGTGTAAACCAGAGGCATTTCTGACTTGACTAGCTCACTATCATTGTCATTTAGAATCTAACAAAGTTTAAAGATTTATAAAGAAAGATCCTTTTTTAAGTAATTAAGTATTTGAAAAATTTAGAAGGCAGTTGCATATGTCATCTCCACATTGAACAGATTGGCTTGCTAAAAAATTTTCTATGTCTGCCATAAATTATGTCTTTGATCATATTTCCACAGTTTAAAAAACGACATCATTTTGTGGGGTAAAAAACCAAAACTGAATACTGAGTCCAAGACTGAGCAGTTCTAAATACAAATGATGCTGAGTTATAACTCAGTCCTAGATCTACTCCCAGTTTATAAAGTTTATAAAGACTGTTTGCCTGGATCCAAATAATAAGGACATTATAAGTTCAAATGCATCTCTTAAATCAACAGCCATTGTATCTTTTGAACTGTTATAATTGTGCGTTCACAATAGGATTTGTCCCATAATATTCAGGAAATGGCATTCATAACTTGCTTTAGCTTCAAAATGATCTCACAAATACGTGATTTCACACAGGCTGTGTTTTGGCAGCCTTGTCTCAAGGTGACGAAGGCACAGATAACTGAAGCAGCACTCCCATCTGAAAGAAATGTTTTTATCTCACCATAGAGAGGTGGAAGAACTCAGTGTTACTTAGATGCTAAATGAACACTTAAGAGCAGTGAAAAAAATCTTTTTAATTAATTAGCCTTACGTGGCATGTACAGGTGTGGTGCAATCTGTATTTCCAATTTGTTTCTTTTTATTATCAGTGCTCATCCAAGTTCCAGGGCCTGTACAAGTATCCTGCACATATTACTGACAATACATTTCCTTTTTCCTATCCCTTTGAGAAACCTCATGACCCATATGGTGGATAAAAAAACAATTTATTGCACAATTAATAATCCATGGTTGTTTTAATGTCTAACCTTCCACATCCTTTAAAACATACTTATATCTCAAGGGCATTTCAACACCCATCTTTTTTTTAACATTCACAATAACAGCTAAAACATCAGCTAAGCAAACTAAGTAATAGACTTCTTTTCACATTTTCTTTGAAGCAACAGCCCCTCCACAAGCAGAAAGTCTGAATAGAGGGCAAACTGGAACCTGGGAAGACATTTATTCAGCCATATCTAACAAACATGGAAGCAGCATCCTAAAATTCAGTCCCTGACACTTAAAAAATTGGCCCTGGGCTATATCTGAGGGTGGTCAGCAATGTGCTACTCGAGTCAGCTGTGTGCTGTTGCAGCAATGGAGGTGAACTACTGGCTGAACTGTATTACCAAGTTATTTGCAGTCATTCAGGTAAAGTGACCATGTCTCTTATGTTGGTGCTTGTGAGGCTTCATCTGTAGAAAGGTTTGGGGCACTGAATACATGAAAGATGTTGACATGGTAGAGTAAGTCCAGAGGATGGCCACCAAAATGATAAAGGGGATGAAGCACATGAGGTGTATGGAAAGGCTGATGGGAGGAAAGGTAGAGCCAGGCTCCTCTGATAGGTGCAAAACAAAAGGGCATGAGTTATAATAATTGATATTTCAGTTAAATACTGTGAAAACCATTTTTTGATCCATTCACAGTAACAAGGGTCAAACCTGTTAAAAGACTGCCCAGGGAAGCTGGGAGATGATTCTTCTCTGGTGATATTTAAAACTTGACACCATATTACCCTCAGTAACATGATCTAAATTCAAAGTAAGATCTAAATCTAACAGTGGCCCTGCTTTGAGCAGGGAGTCGAACCAGGTGACCTCCACAGGTCTTTTTAAATCTAAGCTATTCTATGATTCTGGTAAAAACCTGCATGCTTCCCAACTTCATAATCTTTCCCTACTAGCACACTCAAATCTTTCTTCTCTGTAGAGTTGCAAAAGAATTCTTTGTTTCCTACCACAATAACTCATAGAAATCAAAAGTTTTGAGTTTTGTCTCTCAAAAAAAAAAAGATCTCCAAATTACTTTATTTTCTACCTATGGATTTGCTACAATATATACAAATTTGAAATTCTCAGTCATCGTGTCAATGAAAATGTCTACAAGCTATATTCAATTTGTTTCCAGACTCTCTTTGATTCCAGACAAGCCAGCTATCCAGGCTGCCTTTTTGACCTAATTATGTGCTCTAAAATCCAGAGTGCATTTTTTTCTAAAGCACACTTGATGTGATATGGATTTATTATCCGCTCCACATACAGAACAGCAGGAAATCAATGGGCACACAACTTATTCATCTTCCAAGAGCTGATAATAAAAAAATAAAAGTCAAAGTACTGACCGTGCATTCATATTTACTCTCCAAAATGTGATAGGTACAATGTGGAAGATTAATAGAAGGGGAATGAAAGTTGTTTGTGAATTTTGAAGGCAAATCATCTGCTAGTATGAATTATTTAAACTTTCTCAAAGTCAATAGAGCTATGAAAATTTACAGCAGCTACAAACCTGTCTGTTACAAGTCTTAATCTTCCACATTTTAGTTAGATTTTGAATCAAAGACTTTAATAATCTCCTTTAGAGCTCAGCCAAAGCTTACCAAGGTCAATGAAAATGTTTCCAGCAAAGGCAAGGGACTTTTGATCACAACTATTACATTTAAGTTGTTTGCGTTGCAATGTCTACCTTACTCCTGTCAAAATGACTTTATTTATATGGGGGGAAAAAACTGAGAAACTGTGGGATGTGCAGAGACATTATTTGAATATATGTTATGAAATAAACTAATGTTAAGGTTGTTTCAAATGCCTTTTGCAATCCAAGGAAGGAAATGCCTTTACTAAAGTTTGATACCTTCTGGACACCATTTCAATGAAAGATACCTCTTTTTCTGCTTTTGGTTACATCGTGCCAGTCTCGCATCCTTTCTCTCTCCCCTCACTCTGTTTTTAAAGTTTACACACACACACACCCCCTTCAATCTCAGTTTCTTCAATGAAGTTCTGATGGACATATCAGAGAAGTACTTTTTTGGTGGCTGAGGGGCAGTTCAAGTGTGTCATGCAAAGCAGTGTCTCAGAGAGGGAGAAAATGTTCTGTTACATAAACCAGAATATTTTGTATACAGATAATGGAAGAAACACACCATGAAAAATCGGTATCTCCCTTGTCTTGCTACTGCAGATAGCTCTAAAATTCTATCTCATTCTTTTATTTGTGTCATTAGAGGGTCAAACTTGAGCAGCTTCCCCCATAGCCATAAGGGAAGAAAGAATTGGACTGGAGAAGAGGGAGTATTTTGGGTTTTCAGGGTTTTTTTCAAGACCAATTACCCTTTTGATCATATTTTAAAATGTTAAGTAATAGAAATGCCACATTTAGATATCATGCCACATAGGACCTGCTCAAGCAAACCCTTATTTGTTACTAGAACATAAACATTTGACACTAATTTCAGATTAAGCAGCTGAGTCATCAAAGAACTGGAATTATTACTCAATTGGTGCTGTGCTGATATGTAACTGTTAAGAGAATAACAGGCACTTAAAACAGCATGAAGGGAAACACAACACTTATTTTAAAAGGTATTTTTGCTATCCAGTTCTGTATCATTATTCATACTATTAGCAAATTTTACATAAATGAAGGCTTTCTTTAAACTTTAAAAGACAGCTTTTGAATACTCTTCTGTTAGAATGAATCTCACATGGAAGCAGCATCCTACAATGGATTTAGATATTGGAATGATTTCAAAGCTGTTTTTTTCTAAAAAAAAGACCTTTTTAAGCATAATGCAAAAAGAACATTTGAGGTTTTAAATTTCAATGGGACCATTCTCAAGGACTAATGTCTGCAATATTGGGGCAACAGTTTATTACTCCCTGATGTAAGACTGTGAAAGAAGTCTTTTGGCTGCTATACTTCTTCCTGATAGTAAAATTCCACAGCAGTAGGTAATAGGTATCTTTTTTATTAATCTTTTTAGCAATTTATGTTGCCCTGTTTCTGTGGTATTATACCACAGTCTTGAATTATGATACAGTCGGCAATGAACACCCATTTTCATACATATTATTGGACTCCTTGCTCTACTATTGATAAGTATTTAAATTATCAAATTAATTAAAATAATTAAATAAATTTTTAAAGTACTCATTCAGGATATCTGGGGAAAAGAAGGAAGTAACAGCTTTAGCTTTTTAAAAATTTTTTCTTTGTTTAAATTTTTAAGGTAGCACACAGGTTCTTCAGGTATGATTACAGCTAGATTTTTTTTATGGAGAATCTTGTAGGGACATTTGATCCAGTCTATTGTCAATATTCAGTACTGCCAGTGGAAGAAGATGTTCATTTTAACTGGTTTGATCTTTTTGTTAGGACAGTTGGATGTCCCACGTTTGTAGGGATTGAGCTGCAGTTACAATGGCTTTCTTTTTCAGCAGATTAGGACAGATTGAGATAGATCCCCTTTAAAGGGCTTTAAACCCAGTTTTCTCTGCTAGAATGACAAAAAAATGGGAAGATGTTGCTGGGTGACCGGGGTTTCAGTGGATAATATTTTAGGTTTAAAAATGAACAGATAAGATAAAACTCAGTGTTTTCCAGTTGTGGAAAATCCTGCCTCGTGCAGGAGCACAGCAGCAAACAGAGTTACAGGTCTGATTTGTACACATTGATCCAGAGAAAGATTTGAATCTGACTGTTAAAACTAATGCCAGCTGTCTGCAGCACCCCTGGGACATATATGCCAGATGGAGTTTGCCAGAACAGTATAACCATGTCCCTTCCCTGCCAATATGTTCCTTTACACCAGTGGGACTTGGGGAAAGCACTTGAGCTAACTATGACACAGGGGAACTCCTTGGCTAGGGCATTCCGCTTTCTTTGTCCAGAAGATGCAATGGAAAAACAAGAGAGAAAAAGAGAAAAACAGTGACCCCATCTTTTCAGTTATTGTAGCTTTTCAGTGTGTTTCCTCCATGCTGTTTGTTTTGCCATTATGAGCTCAGTACCACAGCCTGTTATTTGACTGCTGCTTAAATCCTTTTTGAGTGATTTTTCTCAGGACGGTTTTCTGAATTCCAAAATGGTTGCACTTGAATTGAACTTGATTTCCAATCCATCAGGCAGTGGGTTGTATAAATTCTCTGCTAAGTATGACCATTCTGTACTAATTTCCACTTGCATGTACTGCATTCATCCCCTTTCAAAGGTAGTGGAGCTCTTCTGCAGGCTGAAGAGCCAGGGACACCCAAGTCACTTTAACCTCTTAACCAGTGATGGGCTAGGAGCATACTGGTGGTCATTTCATCTGATTTAATAGAGTCAGCTGTTAACACAGCCAGACCTAAATCAGTGCTTAAAATGCTTCAGACAAGCTCTTTTCTGCTCTGCCCTTCTGGGACCTTGGCTTTCCTTATTTCTAGAAGGGTTTTTATAAGTTTGCAGCTATTTAGAAAGCACAGATGTTGTTTCTTCTCTTCCCTGTCACTGGTGCATGGAAAGTGGAAATCTAACAGTGAGTTATTATGCTAAAAAATTCTGCTGTCTGCTTCTCAGGTGCACATCACAAAAAGACTAATTCTATATGGATTTTCCTGTTTATCAGAGGCAAAATAAGACAGATATTCAGGTATATAAGTGGGGTTTTTTATTTTCTCTTCTTTTCTTTATTGTGTACTGGGAGAAAGGATAGTTGCAACACTTTACAGCTATCAGAAAAGATATGTTATGGTATGTTATTGTAAGCCAATAATTTAAAGTCAATAAATTTGCTTTTGAACAGGGAAGTTATGTAGCTTGGGAATTAACTGTACCACAGATGAAGTGATGTTCTGTACTATAATACAGAGCATCACTTCACCTGTGGTACATTTAACATCACTGGCCATTTTCACATCACTTAGAATATCAGTGGTGCACAGTCAAAACTGTGTTTTTAAATTTCCCCTAAATTTACTGTGTTGCTAAATTTTCTCACCTACTTTTTAATTATATGTACTTACAATACACATCTTCTGTGTTCTCCATGTTTTTTTCCATTTTCCGGGGCCTTCCAGAAAACATCCCAGAAAATCAGGAGCTGTTTATAGCACACCTGTGCATGTGTGCTGAAAGGTGTAACGGGCTTCTAACAGGTACCTTTCTGAAGGAGGTTAGAACAGCAAACAGCAATGAATTTCCAGCAAGTCCGTCCAACACAAGAGCTATTGCCTGGTGAAGCTGCCTTCAACCTGTTGTTACTGTGAGCAGGGTTAGAAACCATGAGGATCAGAGGGCTCTATGAGGAGAACATGTCCCCACTGCTCCCTTCATGGTGAAAACAAAGCTGGTAGCTACTGGCTCAGGGCAGTATTTAGGCAGAGCTTCAAAGCTTCCTGGGGACCTGCAGTCACCCTCTGACCTCCAAGTAGTAAGGAATGGTCCTAGGTGGTGTATTTGTGTGTTTACCTGCTCCTGTGCCTTTTCCTATTGGTATGAAAGGCTCTGCTAAAGTTCTACGCTCTCAAAATAAGCGCAGCTGCTGTTCCAAGGCAAGAGGCTGCATAACAGACTCACTCCCTGCTGCAGGCTCCTTTTAGCTGATTAGTCATTACTGCAAGCACTATTCAGTTGCACAGCTAGTGTCTCTCACCCCAGCACAATGAACTTTCCCTCCTTCTTGTAAAGGAAAAAGTAATCCCCATGTCAAATACTACAGCCTATTGTGGTGAACAAATTTTGCTCACTCTTGGTTTTTATTTTCCTTCCCTGCCCTCCTAGTTCCTGAATGGTAAGCTACTGGTGAACGATCTGGACTGTCTAGTTCTCTGCAGGCTATTTCCTATTGCTTCACTTTTCATTTTGAAAAATATGCAAACTTCCATCTGTTTCTTGAATACAATCCTTCTGAGATCTATGTATGCATGAGCTTTTTGTGCTGAAGGGGCAGGTTTCTTAGGACTGTATCATTTTACGTGAATGCATTTTGACATTGGTTTTCTGCTTCCACATACTCATCCTACCTGCATATTTTGTTTTAGGTGCCACTCAGGGTAATCATTAAACTTCTATAGTGCTTGCAATGCAATTGGGTACCAATGTTAAGTACAAGCAATAGCAAAGCTGATCAACAGTAAAATCTCAGGTTTCTGTTTTTAGCCAGGGTGTATGTGCTTCTGCTCTACAGCAGATGTTTCTGCCTTTGAGGCAATTTCAGTGCTGAGCTATTTTAAAGACAGATTATTCTACATGAACAAGTAAATTCATAATTAATTCTGCTTTCAACTTTTCAAAACTATTATTTTTTGCCATTGAGAGAAAAAATGGAACTGCCTAAAATGAAAGCTCTGAGAGTTTATATAATTCTTGTTCCATTAGATGGTGTTCCAGTGACAAAGGGTAATGCGTTCTGACCAGGGTTGGCTTTGATTCATACCTAATGCTGAGAGGTAGTATGTGAGTCAGATAACTAAAGGCTGTCATTATATAACTGAAGAGATACATATAAACCAGACCCCATTAGAGCACATTGCCTAAAAATTCTTATCTCTAAGACAGGTGATGTTGAAAGCACTTTTTTTGCTTCCTGTCTTCCCATACAAACTACATTTATTAACTAAACCTGGGATAAAATTCATTTAGTTTGGAGACCCCAACAGCGCAACCTCTCCTCCGAACTGTCTGCCAACTTTGCTGCACTGTTTATTTACAATGTTTATTTTTAAAGTTTATTTATTTGCAATGTTTATTATTTATAATGTTCATTTATGTTTATTTATTTATTAGTTTACTTATACACTCTTGCATTCACTGGTATGTTTTCTGGAGGAATATTTTTATGTTTCTTGCGATGCAAATGCAAGGTGCTATGGTAATTTGTGACAGCACTTCCTTGTTCTGGCCTCCTGGAAGGAATTTGGGGGAAATTGAAAATGCAAAAGGTGTTTTCAGTGCTGTGTCCTTGCTGCAAAATGACAGAGATGTTGTTCCAAATAAAACTCTCTAGTTTTTAGGCAGTCCTATTTAGTCATCCAGATAGCAAAGGCTTAAACACCAGTAGATTTGGATGAAATGTTCCAGACAGACAAAAATGGATGGAAAAAGCCACAAAGGAAAGTGCAGACTTAGCTGCTCTTTCAGCAAAAACTGCTGAGATACATCAAGCCCAGGTGAGCTGAGATGTCTCTATGGCTCTGTTCAGGGCTGTATACCAGGAGTGGTACAGCTGCCCTGGAATAGCACAGGGAGACCTGACCCTCTGCATCCTGCCTTAGTGACTCAACCACATCTCTCTCCCAGAGGGTGTGACCCACAGGTCTTGGCTCATGTATGAGTGCAGCAGCAGAACCCTACACAAATATACCTTTGATGTGAGATGCTCTGATCACATTCTTACAACTCCTGATGCTTTGACTTTACCTTTTCTTTACCTCTTCAATGTCTGTGGTTTTTGTGAATCTTTTTTTTTTGTGTGTGTGTGTGTGTGTTTTCAAAATTATATGATTATATTTATTTGTTTTCCTTTTAAGGGTTGTTGGTGTTCAGACTGTAGTGTTTTGGAAAATTATTATAATGTAAAAGTTTTTGGAAAACACTTATTTTGAAGAATGTGATCTTGCAGATACAACTCTGAATGGGGCAAAGTAAGATTTGGTTCTTGGAATAGCTTCTTTCATCACATTGATGGAAGCCTCTGATGCTCTACAGTGTTAGCAATCAACACTTAGGGAAAAAAGGAAAAATCATTAACGCTGACAACAGAAGCAGTGGATCTGAATGGTCTTATGGATTTCAATTCCTTTTTTTTCATTCCAGTGTGTATATTTATAGTGCATATTCTTGAGAGTTTGTGTTTTGAGGTTCCTATGCAGCTTCAGACAATAAAGCAACATTTTCCAAACATCTCTCTCTTGCTAAAAGTTTCTGTGGTTAATATAATATTTTAATTTTTTATCGTCTTCCAAAATTTCTATATTCTACAAGGGAGGCAAAGTGTGGTTTTTTTTGACTTTTTGGTTCTAATCCTCTTTTATGTAGGTCACAGGTCCTTTTTCAGATAGATGTATCATTATCTTCCTTAAATACTAAGGCAATGTTGGTTCAAACAGTAAAACAAATTTATATCAACTAATTTAAGACACAGCATTGGAATTTCGGTGCCACTGTTTCCCTCCTGAGCGCCATTCATCTTGTAGAATAGAAATTAGCAAGTGAGAGGAAGGTGGGGGATGGTGGAATAAAGAAGCAGGATTGTTTTTGGGAAACAAAAACTGTGTCACTTGGCTAAAACAGGAAGAAACAATCAACAATATTTTATTAAATATACATGTCGGCGTTTTTCCCCACAATACATGGAAGAGAACAACATGCAAATACTGTGTTCACATAACCCCAAGTCAGTGAATGACTCAGTGTCAAAGACTTTGTTTTTTATTTTAAAATCTGGTATTTCAGACACAGGCTAATTCCTGGAGGTACCCATTCATGCAAATGAAACTTGTATATCAAAATGAATGGATTTTAGTCCTTAACAGGAGAGAACGATGAAAAAAATATGTGGAAATAGCAGGTTCCTTCACTTTCCCTCCCCCTGTAAGAAGCAGCTTTTGCTTTCAGTTGCCTTTATTAATTTTGTGTTGAACTAAGTACACTGTCAAATTTCTTGTCCAGATTGCTCAAAACAGTATTTGGCCAAGTTGACAGCAATTACAAAAGCCTTTATTTGAGCCCAAATTATCTTTTCATAGCTGCTCAAGTGTCTCAGAGAATATGAAACAAAATTGAATAGGTTGCATTTTACAACTATAAATGAACCTTTTTTCTAGGTATATTAACTGTCAAAAATGGTAAAACAGTATAAAAACCTCTTGCCTATTTAATATTTCTTAACATTGCCAGATCCCATCAGTTTTTGACAATCATTCATGTTGTGTCAGTTTTAATACTGTTGAACATGGTGCATATTTCCCTTGGCTTTAACTGACATTTACTATTTATGTGAAGTGAGTTTTCTTTAATATAAATGAAGGCTACTTTTTCTTTATATACTTTGTAGCTTTTTTTTTTTCAGACACATCTATATTGTAACATTGATTAATTTTATTTCTTGGCTTGTTCACTAATTACTTTTGAACAACTTGAATAAATTAATATGTCACTGAGTTGTGTTTTAGCTAAGTAGAATCTAAATTAGCTTGTACAAAAGACAGACCAAGCCCCAAGTCCCAGTTCCAGAAAGCCCTTCGTTTTCAAGCCTTAAGTCCTACCTGCCCCCTATTCACTGCAGTTCTCTTTCCTCCTTTGCGACAGGTATCAATTCAAGTTTAGGAAAACATATAAGCATGTGCTTAATCTTTGCTGTTCAAAAATCACAATGTAAAAATAAGTCAAAACAAGCCAACAACGCTTGCACTTGTTTTAATTTGCCTTCTGGTTTTATATCGTCTGATAGTATTTTTAAAATCTAGCACAGCTACTGAGGCCAGAAATAGGCTTAACAATTATAACTCAACAATTAAGTAAAAATAACTCCTAGAAGCTAGTTCTTTAAGAAAAGCACATTAGGGGACTCACAAAAAGTTAAGAGCACTCTCAGCATTGAGTTATCTGGAACCAACTATTTAATGCTGAATTATGGATTACGTCTAATAGCAAAATGAGTAAGCAAATGTTTTAACAGACTACTTCTGCCAGGCTAGCTTTTTCCCTAGGCTTCTCTTAGGCTGAATATGAATCAGCTCTGCTCCAGAAACTACATAACTATGTCTGTGTGTTCCTAATTTGCCCTGCTGTTTCTCACTTACTGTCTGCCTGGTTTGGAAGGCTGGTGGGTCAGGCCTCTCAGAATGCCCTAATGGAAGGCTTTTGTGTTTTGTGTACTCAAATGGGAACTTTTTGTATTTCACATTTCTTTCTTATTATTTTAAAAATATTATGTTTCTCGTTACAACCTGTACCCTGTGCTGTGTATTTTTGCAGCAGTGAGTGCTCTGGATTGGCTTCATTTTCATTAGATAATGAGTAACAATTCATTATTCTGAGGAGTCTCACTAACAGTTAATATTTTATAAATACTTGGCCATTATCTATTGCTGCATGCTATTTTAAAAACAGCTCTTTTTCTATCATTCTTACAGGAGAAAAGGGAGAATAAAAGGTAATTGTGTGATGCTTCACAAATCTATATTTAAAGCGATTAAAAATTGGGATGATGCTCCCATTGTGAATCTTCTTAGTGATGACAATTGATAATAAAAACACACAAAGAAATGGAATTAAGTATTCCACATTCTTTTGCATATCCTGTTTTTTTTTTAATTGTCTAAATAATAGCTTAGTTTTTCATTATTTTTTTTTATTTATTTCTTTTTCATGTTCCAGTTAATTACCTTTATATTGATCAAAGCAACTTGTGAGTCTTGAGTTACAAGTACTAAACTAGAGAGTTTACTTCTCACTGTTCCAATTCTTCTGTGATTATGGTCTATTAATGTTACCACATACTTAAAAGTGCTTGTGAGGCTGAGGCTTACTTTCGAACAGAACGGAAGCTGTGGGAAATATTGGAAAGACTGAGCATGAATAATTAAGTTATATCAGCATAAGCTATAGTCCTATTGCTATTGTGTGCTGCTCACAGTCTTCAGGACTCTGCACATAAGTACTTAAAAGTCAGATGTTAGGAAAAGGCTCCTGCCAACTCCCTCCATCTTAGCACTGCCTGAGGGTGGGATTTGTTTGACCTAACTCCAGCTGTCAGAAAATTAGGTGCTTAAAAGATATCAGTCACCTATTCTGGCACAAAGGAGACAGATTCACATGCACTGAGATTTATCAGCAGGCTCTATAGCTGGTGGCGTACATGGGCAGTCAAAATAGCTTTTGGGCAAAGATAAAAACAAGAGAGAGAGAAAAGGGAAAATGAAAAGTTTCCCTGGTGGCCATCAGTGGGAGAGAAGTGACAAGATCCACAGCTGAGCACCCTCAGGTTCTGCTTCCATCAGCAGCAGGTGTTTTACCAGCACACATGCACACAAACTTCAGTAGTACCTGTATGGGTGTCTTCAAGACATGCTCAGACTGACAGCTTTTATGGGCATAATGTTGTGAAGTGCTGGTGGAAGCACACTTTGGGAGGAGGTGCTGCAACCAGTTAGGCTGTGTGCATGCATGCCATTTGGTCCACTGAGTAACCAAAATGTGGGGAAAGGATGGAGTAGGGTGACTCTCACACTGCTGGTGGTCATTCCCTCAAGAACAAGAAAATATTGTCATAAGAAATGGGAAAACACTTCTGTTGTGACTTCAGTGAGAGAATTGAGCTGCAAGTAGAAAGACAGGCTATAGAACTGCAAGTAGAAAGCCCTTTGTGATAGAAAACACAAAGACACTGTGCAATACTACCTTGGGAGGGGATGGATCACCCCAGGGAAATGCATGTCTCCACTGGCTGCAGAGGGATTCCCATTGAATTTTGTTGTTTAACTTTTTGTTCATATGAGTTGAATCCTACTCCATATACAAACATCTGACAGCATGATACTTTTAATGGGAAGTTATTTATTTGCCTTCAGGAATCCTCATAGGCCGTGCTCTTGGTAATACTATATTTTTCTTGGTTATACTTATATCTATCTTTAGCTTAGCAGCTTTTAGTAGAATACTTTTATTTATATCAAAATGACATATTCTCTAAGGAACTGACACTCTTCTAAAATGATCTGAGAAAATGGTCTTGTTCACACTCAGCAGTTGCAGCACTTCAACTGTGCTAGGAAGCCAAGAAAGGCCAGTGTGCAATAACTGAAAATTATGCCTAAATATTTCAGCAGCATGTGTTGTTATGTCATCAGTTAAATCTAGCTTATCCAGGCTTATTCCCATAGGGTTTAATGAACTGCATAGAGTGGTAGTACTTCAGACCCATTAGCAGCTGGAGACGTAAAACAATTTCAGAGGAAGAAATCCCTTCCATCACAGAAATAGTTACACGGCACAATACGTCATGTAGAGCAGGGCTAAGAAACCATTGTAGAATGATTTACTGACTACAGCACTGGTTTTTTATTCTCTTTTCTGCTTTCTACCACCTGCTGTATCCAGTTTTTAAGTTAGATTCTTCTTTTGACAGAGCATCATTCATGCAGATCACTGTCCTGTTAAGGTTATTTTGATATATTTCCTTTGTGTGACTCCCTCTGTGAAGATCAGGCCCTTCACCCAAGTCTACAAGGTTGAAGAACTGCCTGCTGTTCAGGCTATGATCTCTAGTTCAGGAGTGAAAGGACTAGTAGGAATAAAACTAGTCCCCAGGCTCTTTAACATAGAGTACCTCAAGTACAGTGAACTGGCTTACCTGATCCCAGCTCTTGTACTGCTCATCTGTGCCTCGTTCAAAGTGGCCACTCTCATCTTTTGATGGGTGCATTAATCTCTGGTTGATAGCACCCACCACAAACCTAGAAACACACAGGTGCAGTTGCAGCCAGGAGTTGAGTTCTGACACTCAGATTGACATAATCAGTGATCCAAATACCAATCGTGGAATCCAGTGTCAGCTTCTCCTCCCAAGGAGTATAGATGCTATTTCTATCAACAGTGAGATGTGTCTGATGACCAGCAGTGAGCTTGGCTGGTTTGTCTGAAATGTGTAGATAGTACCTTCATTGGTCATGTAGTAGCACCTTTTAAAAGATTTTTGTTAAATAGTTATCAGTTTTGCAGATATAAGCATTTAACAGAATAATAATTTGTGACAGTTTAACTAAGGTTGAAAGCATCAAGCACTGGCACTTAGATAACGACACTGGCAGGAAGGTTTTTACTGCATTAGATGCCAATTAAATTACTGATTTCATAATTATAAATCAGCATGTTACAGTGGATAATTAATGTTGTCACACTCAAGCTGAGATACTTTATATAAGCCTAACCCTTTCCTCTGTTGATTTGCTTATTCAGGAAACAGAAAATATTGCATATAATTTTTTAATATTTGAATACATATCTTTTAGGATTCCTGCTCCTGCCTGCAGCCATAGCAGCATTCTGTGCTATATAATGGTTCAATTTAATAAGTGTGGACAGTGTTCAGAAGGGACTCAATGACCTCCAGGAAGAGAATTTCATATAAAATTAAGACTAGTATGGTGGGCAAAAGAAAAACAAAGCACTTAAAAATAATTTCCAGGTATAGCATTTTACCAATGAGAAACCCTGTCAAAAGGAAGGTTGTTTGGAAACTCACAGTAACAAGGACTTGGTGCAGAAGGTTTGTTTGCTATTGTAGAGTTGCTCTAAATTATAAAAGAGGTGGTGGAGAGGTAGTCCTAGAATAAGGTCTTCAGTACTTTAACAAAACATAATATTCCCAATCTTTTAGGCTGTTTGAAATTAGCTGTGGTCACAGTGATTGGTTTTAAATTGATAAGTCACAACAATAAATTTATAGAGAACCTGACCAAAAAACACAGGACAAACTATAGATTACAACACTAAAGGAGAAAATAGGGTCTGATTTTTTTCCTCAGAAATAAGAAAAGCTAATGATAGTTGACCATGTATCACCACAATAATTCTACTTTTAACCATGGATGTATTCTACTGATTTGTGCTGTGAATTGGGAGGCCAAATCTCAAGGCCGTTCCCATCTTCAGGGAGTTTAAAAGCACAGCTCCCCTCACCAGGAGATCAGGGCAGATTACTGGAACATTTTCCAGCTCTCTCTTCTAGTTGGGCTACATTGAAACCAGGAATGCATAAGTGATGGGACCAGAAGAAAGACAAATACAAGACACCCATTTCTGGTTTAAAATGGAAGGCACTCTTGCTATTAACCAGACATGGGATTTCAGCTTCTGCTTTCAGAACTCTTTGTGTTTCTATTATATTGAAAAGAGACCACAGTTGCTTTCAGCCTGGTAAAAATGGTAACCCTGACATCTATGGAGATGCATGTTCTGATTTGTAAGGGGGTCATGCATGGGAGATGAATATAATCAGAAGTTGCTTTATGATTGTCTTCAGCCTCTACATCTTCTAATGCCATCACTCTGCAGCATGTCTATCAACATGCTTTCCTTTTCCAGCTGTTTGGTTTCTTTAGTTTTATTTCTTTACCAAACCACAAAATTCTGGTCAAAAAAGCAGAACTGCTTTCCTGACTGCTTTATAGGATCTTGTGACCTGCAAACATTAGGTTTGATTGTGGAGCCAAGAGACTGCCCAGTGTACATGACAGTGGAAAGTGGCTCCTGCTGACCCAAACATTCATATTTACACTAAAGAGAATTAAAGGAAATACTTTATGATGATGTAGATCTAAAAAGACATGACTTTTTCAGCTTATGGCTTTCTGATAAAAGTGCATGAATTTAACAGGGTAAAAAGTGAAAACTAGTCTATTTTAATCTAATTGTTCCGGATTAAAGTAGAGAAAATGTTATATTGTTTTAAAATGTCTTTATCTTATAGTAGAAAGATAACTGTGATGCTTTTATGACTAGAAAGGAGTGATACAATGACTGTTTAATCCCAGTTTTCTACATACATATACATTCTCTATTTTTGACATCAATACCGTTTTCAAACATTTAGTTGAAAGAATTAGTCCTGGTTTGGTTCTTTTTGTGCCATTAATATTTTTGTAGTCCACAACTTTTAAAATTGAAAACTAAACCCATTTTTTGATTATTGAGACAAAAGCAACACTCTCTTTATAAATATGTATATACACCCGAAGTTAATCAGTTCACTGTTCTGGAATTAGCTGACTTGTTTGCCTTGGTGTGTCGCCAATTAGCAGGAACCTAGGGATACTGTCAATTGACAGCTGGAAAGAGATCCCAAGTTCTGCAACATACGGTTTGCTATGTTGTACAAAACCCTGAGCTCATGGTATTAATGCTTTAATGTTGCTTATTAGAATTTTCATCAACAATCTGTCTGCTACTTTCTAATGAGCAAAATCTACCTCTAGAACCCTGCAAGGAGCTGATTGCCTCAACATAATGCTCTTCTGATGTTTGAAAAAGCAGCTTTTGGGTTGGTATTCCTAAAAGGAGCTGGTGAATAGAAAAACAAAACAAGAAAGATCACAACAGATGAATAGAATGGGGAAAGAGGGGAGGAGACTGAAGGCAGTTCTTTGTCCAAGAAGTTGCATAATTCAGAATGATTTCCAAATAGAACGCCTTTAGAGGATAATTAGGTGTTTGTTCATGGGACTCTAGCCTTAAAATAAAAATACACACTATAAGAACTAAACTATTATTATTTAATGGGTCCAACAAATAGTTGGATTCAAATAGTTTTTCAATAAATGATTGTGAATGGTTGACTTTTTTCTAGCATAGAATACACATGCACAAATGTAGTCTACTGATACAACAGGTACAATGTAGGAGAACAGTTTACTTCTTTTAAGATTTAGAAGAAATCACAGTTGTTTTCTGAGTCTGTTTATTCATGAAAGGCTGGATGAATAAAACACAATCACCCAACAAGATCAGAAAGTTAAGTCCCCCAATAGTTAGCAACACTGAAGTTATTTGTTCTACATCTTTAACTTCATTCTTCTCCAGAACAGAATATATTTTAGAGAGTATATCTTATATATCCTTTAATATATTTAGAGAGAGAGAATGCAATTCTTACATTTCACATATGATCTGTAAGAGCAATGCTTATGTCACATACTCCTGAAGTCCCTGCCACAACTTGGGAATGAGAAGCCAGTCAGAACCTATGGCACAGGATGTGGCTGGAGTCATAAGAGCTCTGTGAGAATTACAAATAAACAAGTCAAGATTAGTATTGATCTATTTTTGTATTATTTACAGTTACCCTTGAGTCCATGTGCATGGTTTTGATGGAGCTTAGCTGCATTAGGATTCAAGCTAAATATCACATTAGAAGCCCCCCCAGGGAGAAAAGCTTTCTGAGCACAGTATAATGGAAAACACATATCTACAGAGTGCTAAAGATGACTACATAACCTCCTGTGTTGGCTGTTATATAGATTAACACATGACTGTGCAAAGTAATACATATTTGCTGATAAGGTAGAAGTAATATATGTAGCTAAGGGACTAAAATGAAAATTGCCACATTTCCTCCTTTGTCTGGAGAAGTTTCACCAGTGAATGAGAACGTTAGGAGAATGATAATAGAAATGAAGAAAACTTTTTTTCCACAGAGAAATTTGAAAACAAAACTTTGACAGGAGTGAATGACCTTGCTTGTTTCACAAGCTTAAGTAAGCTCCTGCTGGCAGTGCTCCTATCTGTTGAAGGACAGATAACAATCCTGCTGTTTATGTCAGGGTTTGCAATCACTGTCACAGAGCTTGTCCTGCACTGTCTATGGGAGAAGTAGCAGAGAAGAGTGCAGACTAGAAATCACTGTTATTTATGAAGAAAGAGATTTCACTGTGAGTTAGAGCATTTGAAATGTACATATCCCTCATTTGAGTTTTGGCAGTCTGAGCAGATCCACAAGTGGAACCTCTGAGTCAGCACTATCCCTGATAAAGCTACACAAAGACAGTTACGCGGTGTTAGGGGAAATGTGTCTGTCTTGTCCACGTGCATGGGCACCAGCCAGTGCTCCACAGAGAAAGTAGGGCTGTGTGTAGCACCAGCTTAAGGCCTTAACATTGGTATCAGCCGATTTTGATGGGGCAACAGGAGATGTGGGGCTGGTACCGCATTGTACCACTTTTTCCCAGCTATGGTCTGTTTTCCTGTATGTGAGCTGAAAGGATAGCAGTCAGCAGAACAGCCATAATAATGTTCTCCCTTACCTGGGATAATTTTCTTTCTCAAGTTATGTTGGCTTTAGAAGGCAATATCTGTTGCAGTATCTGTGAGAGCAGCTCCAGTTTCCTACTGAGTCTAATACCTTGAGTTATAGATACAGGAAAATGACAAGTTCCCTACTGCATAAGAGCACAGGACTTGCTAGCATAGGACTCGTTAATATTTTTTGATTCTTCATCAGGAACCATAGCAATAGGACAAGGAATAATGGATTCACACTGAAAGAGGGAAAATTTAGATAGATATGCAAACAGCTGGTGAGGCTGGTGAGGCACTGGAACAGGCTGTCCAGAGAAGTTGTGGATGCCACATCCTTGGCAGCATTCAAGGCTTGGTTGGATGGGGCTCTGAGCAACCTGGTCAAGTAGGATGTGTCCCTGCCCGTGGCAGGAGGCTTGGAACTAGATGATTTTTAAGGTCCCTCCCAGTCCAAATCATTCTATGATCTTTTAATAATGGATTGTTTCTGAACAAATATACATAGTAGAAAAGAGTGAAATTGATAGCTGTCATGGTTTAAGAATAGTAGTATCCAATTTAGCGCTTCTGTAAAACCACACTTCTGCTTGCTCCTCCTTGCCCCCCCAGCTGGAGGCACTAAAGGCAAACATCACAGGTTGAGATGTCCTAGAGGGCTACCAGTAGGAGTTTACAGGAGTCAAAAGCATCACCACTGGTGAAAAAATAACCCCTCCATTGTTGCTTAGCCTGTTGTTTTTTAAAGATTTCCTGCAAGACTTCATCTCGTATCAAAGTCCAGAGGAGACAGTCCTTGTGTTTTAGGGATAAAAGGGTGTTTTTTTTCCAGAGCCAAAAGAAATAACTAACAAAACTCAGCCTTCTTAAACAGAAGTTATTATATGTCAATTTCTGAGAAGTGCTATGTTATTGAGATACACTGCTGGAGGAAAAAAATAAATCCATTAAGCATAAGGGCTCAAGAAAAATAATGTTTTATTCTAAATAAGCTTGTCTTGTACAAAAAAAACCATTTTTTTCCATATTAAAAATTCCCTAACTATTCATGAGGTTTCATCACATTTTGTGAGGTTTGGGTATTCCCTGACCTGCAAGTCTTCAATGCTTAACTTTCAAAGAAGTTGGATGTCATGTCACCCAGGATTTAGGTAGCAAGAGTTTTGGGTAAAAAGCGGGCCTGGTGTCTGTATTCCTGGAGGGAGGTAGAGGAAGGAAAAGAGAACCATGATAGGAAAAATGGTTGAAAGGTAAGAGTCTATTCTTCTTTCTGTTTGGGTAAATTCTGATCCCAAGTGCCTAAGACCATGCTGAAGGATGGTAAAGGAGGAAAAATCTGCAGAAGTTTTATATGATGGTGATCCCCTTGACTTGACACAATGTGTTCACTTCCAGCAAATTGGAGGACGTGAGGTGGAAGAGCACCTTTGTGCCTAAAGAGGTTCTGCTGAGAAAGCCTGAGAGCATGGCCAGGGCTATAATGCTCCTTCAGCCAGATCAAATGTTTCTACATCCTGTTGCCCAACACATACAACTCCAAAATGCTCTTCAGCCAGAAAATAAAGCAAAGGAGATTCCTGTCTGTACCACCTGCTTAGACCAGTCCCTTTCTGCAGACTTTCTGCAGGTTTTCCTTCCTGGAAGTCACATCAGGATTTTGCCAGTTGCTTCACCTTGAAGAGATAGGACAACAGAATCAGTTAAAAGTCCTCAGAAAGTAAAAGCATGATGATGAAAGACTAATAAAAGTCTAACCATTACCAAAACTGCCTGTGTAAGTCAGGAGAGCTGAGTCTGCTTTCGGCTGACCCAGCTGTTCTGCAAGGCAATAAATTCTGTCAGATTTCACAGAATCGCCCTCTCCCACCTCCCAGGGCACATGTTCACCATCAGCATTGATTTCTGTATGCATTCCCTAAATGTAATGTGAAACCTCAGCTGAGGTTCAGCCTTCCCTCATCAAGCAGAGCAGTCACACAGCCAAGAAATCAGAAGAGTCTAGCTGGACATGGTGGGAAAATGCATCTCACAGATATAGGAGACTCATTCTTTAGATAGGAGAACCAAGAAAACTGTTTATAAAAGCTGATCCAATAGAGAGTTAATTTCAGTTCAAAATTATGCTATATTATACCACATTAGATCTGTGGTAGAAATTACTATAAAATCAATTTTAGCACCCCAGCCTATGCCGATATCGGTTTCATTTTCTGTTTGGTTTTCTGATCTCAGTGCATTTTCCCAGACTCTGTTGTTTGATCACACCTTGGTGAGTTTGTTTCCTCTTCTTCCTCTGTGCTCACTCCCTTGTGGGTTCATTGTAGTTTATTTTTCATACGACTGAGTTATGCACACATCTGTGCCAGTGCAGGAGCTTCTTGGTATGGTTGTTGGCCAAAGACTGTATTCACATGGTTAAATCTTTGACTCTTAAACATTTTTGCATCCTTAGAGAGTGATAAAAGTCTAGTCTATTTTTTCTCTGTTTAGTCTTTGGAGCTTTGTATAAGAATTATTTCAGATATTCTGAAAATGGATGTCACAGATTTCAGTATTATTGGGAGAACTCGTAGTTACTAGTCAACAGTTAAAGGGTATTTTTCGTACTGAAACTAATTTACAATTACACACTTGTACAGAAACAGTATAAATTTTAGTACGCGGTATTTCTTCTAGGAGTAGGTCAGAGATGCAAAACACCCAAAAAAGTATACTTGTATCCCTTCAGAGCTGGCTTTCTATAATGTATTTTTTTTGTTTTCTAAATATGCAATAACTCTTGCCAAGTATTGCATAAGAAGATATGAGGGATGCTAAAGATGTGTCAAAATCATCTTTCACTGAGGTATTTTTTAAATTAATCTTTAAGCTCTAAGTTTAAAGCTTGGTAAGGCAGCTCAGTTTAGGGAGGTGCCTTATTTAGGAGATGGACTCTCTTGTGTTAGATGATTAACTGTCATCATAGATTTTGAGGTTTTACACTTATCATATTCCAAGCTCCATGGAAATTCTTTGAAGATTTCATCTTAATATGTTTTCAGATTGCATTGAAAACCTATAATGTTATCTTCTGTCTTTAAAAGCCATTGGGTTATGGATTCCTTTCTATGAATTTTTTATAAAGTGGTCTAGAACAAGGAAAAGAAGTAGTTATTTGTCAACTAATCTCATGAAATCTGGTTTTGCTCTTTAAATGCTTGCTTTGTAGAGCTAACCAAGATCATGCAAAAACTCCCAGCAGATACATGAATAAGAAATAGTTTTGTCTTATATAGTATTTACTGCTGTTAGGCTTCTACACTTTTTATGAGAAAGTAGATCCCATTTTATTCAAAGAAAAATTTAATAATGGAAACAATTTCATTGCTTAGTTTCATCATTTGGTTCTGTTCCCTATGCAAGCGTCATATTAGAAAAACCAAACTTGCAAAGCTGAGTGTTTCTAGCAGCTGGTCTTGGAACTGAGGTTTCCCTTGGGACAGTGGGGAAGAAATCCTTGGTGTCCTGCACACAGCTATAGATGCACCTGCTAAATCAGCTGTGCTCCCCTTCTCCATCAACTGTATGTCTGTGCCACCATGCATCTCTGTTTCATGCCACCCAGCCTCTTTGGAACCTCATCTCCATTTTAAAATATGTATAAATCTGTTTTGTGTTTGGTGCAGCCTGAGTGCTGGGCAAAGCAGAAGGCTGCACATGGGTTCAGAGCATACCATTTGTCTGATTTATCTACACCAGTTGCACTTCCCTTCACCTCGGTAAGCTTGACATGCTGTATCCCTGCAGCCTACCTATCCCACAAAAGAGTGTCCATTTTCTTCCCAATGACAAAAGCTGAAATAACTAGAATACTGTTTCCCTACTACTTATCCTCCTTCTGGAGATGTGAAAGCATGTTCTGAGAAAATGAAAAAAAGGTAGATAAAATGCAAGTGATACTATGAAACTTAAAAAAAAAAAAAATAGAAACAATTCAGTGGGTGCTAATCTTTCAATCAAATCAGTTCAGCAAGTGTGTTGAAAGAAATGGTGGGATGTTTTGAGTCTTGATATTTTCTCAAATATTCATAGCTACCTTGAAGAAAAAGAGAGCAGTTATATTTCTTTTGAGGGCATGTACAATAGGGCACCAGAATGTGAAAATCAGTTTTCTGTGTTGTGTAATATTATTCTGATATGGAAGAAAAAGTTAAAAGAAGTTAAATGGTTTGGGGTTTAGTTTTGGGATTTTTTAAACCTATGATTCACTAAAGAATGTCTTACAAAGTCTTGTATTACTTGTTACAGCAGTTTTTTATGATGATTCATAGCTGTGACAATTCAGCCTTTTGATATCAAAACCACTTTGTGCAAATGCTCTCTGCTCCTTTGTTCCGCTGACAATATGCAAAACCCTTCTTATATCTCTTGGGATGTTCCACTATTTGAAATTTCTAACTTCAGTCAACTGTTTAATCAATATATTTTATAAAACAACAAAGCTTTAGGATTGTTTTCTGGTGTTCCAGGCATCACTAGCATAAGGAATAACAGTGGTTTTGTAGGTTTAAGTTTAAAACAGTGGTTTTACCAGCTGTTGGGGAAAACTGCAATTACATTTCCTTTGTGTTTACTTTCTGAATATGTTACAAAATTACTATAATTATGTAGAATATAAAGTGATGATTATAGGGTTGGCTTTTTGCATTTCAAAACTATAAAGATATTATAATAACGTCACATTTCTGGGTTGCTCTCATGGAAAAGTGAAGGGTACAAGTTTCCTTCTGGCCTTAAATCAAACTGTTTGTGGTATATTTCAGGTCAACCTCTGCAGGTTGTAACCACTGCATTAAGCCCTCCAGAACAGCTTTGGAATATGTCATCCCCAAATAAAAGGTATTCAATTTGCAAGCAACCTTTAAAACGCTGAAATGACAGCGAATCTGTTTATCTGGCCTGGCAACCAACATCTCATTCAAATCTCATTCCCAGCTAGATTTTGATCACTGAAAAATTCAAACAAGGACCTTTTTTCTATTACTGGTTAAGAGAGAAAGGCATGTGAGCAAAATGGATATGTTTTTAACTGTTGCCTGGATAGGTAAATTATTTTCTTGAATAAATTACTTTTATAGGTTAATTTCTTGGATAATAAGAGTTTTGTATCTGTGCCTCTGGTGAAAGAATATTTTTAATGAAAGAAACTCGATGTTACTGATCATGATGTGGGTTCCAGTTCTATTGAGGTGCAAGAATAAAATGTTTTTTTTAAATATTCATAGCCTTGACTCTCATCTTTGGTATATTCCCAGCTTCTAAATCAAACAAAGCAAATACTTCTGACAAGTGGCAGGAAAGTACACTGGGTGCCTGGGGCTTTGCTCTCTTCTGTGGGGAGAATACATGTCCTACTTAAAATTGCTGCAACCTAAGGAGCCTCACTGTGCAGAACTTTTGAGTTCTAGATGGGGGATAGTATCAAGCCATTCAACATGTACTTTTGGAGGGGAGGGAAATGGAACCCAAACAGAAATTTCAGAAACATATATCTTTAAAAGGGTTTGGTTTTTTTTAAATGGAACTCTTGTTTGAAACCTTTTTCTTCTCTCTTATCAGCTTAGCTTTCCCTGTAAACATAGAGTCCAAAACTTAACTGGGAAAAATACAGTAAAGCTTCTTTACTAATGTCAAGATAATCTTTTAAACATAAAACCCAGAGGATAACAGTATGAATGCTACCTCTAAAACTGGGTCACTCGTCACTCTTCTTAAGGAAAGTTATACTTCTATTCTTATAGTTTATCAGAAAAAACAGTGCTTTGATAGGACTAAAAATACTGCTAAAACAGCAGGATATATTTTAAAATATTTTTATTATTCCAATCCATCTTGTTTCTCAGCAGTTTTCTTCTTTAAATTTTTTTGAGGGATAACCCAACTAAACTCTTTCTACTATTTTTTCTTCCTACATGCTACACCTTTATTTGTACCTGGAGTCCTACAACTACCTCACTTGTTTCCCAATTACTGCCATGGATTTTCTAGGTAACTGAAAACTTTTCCAGAACACCTTTTGTGTCGCCCTTTCTTCACGTCTATGACAGTGATTATCTCAATCTCTACTAAGACTGAGATACAATGGTGAATTTTTTATGCCCTGCTTGTGCTTATGGTCTGGTTAGCTCTAGGTGTGGATGCTGAATGTATTTAATGCTAATTCATCACTTCTGGTGCCCTGGAGAAAAGCTAAATAAAGTTTGAAAGTGGGGGGAAAAGAAACCTTTCTTAGGTAAATTAATGCAGCATTATTTTTAGGCAGACACTCATTAGTGGAAATCAATGTATCATCATTGACTTCCATGGAGGTATGGCAAATGACATCATGATGGTATTTGCATTTGTTGAAGCTTTGAATAAGATCTATAAAGCTTTCATAGGGAACAGATTTGTTGCACTGGGAGTTTTTAAGACTTTCTCTTTGGAGTGTTTGGAATTTGCTGGTTTTCAGACTTTTGATAGCACTATGAGGTAGCATATTTCTTGTTTTGCTGGGATTTCCTAATTAGCAATGCTGAGCAGGAATTGTTTGAAATGCAGTGTGAATTGCTGCATCTCCGTCCATATTGCACATTTTAAAATTAATCTGTTCCATCAGAAATGTGTCTGTAGAAATTAAATGACCACAGCTGCTACACCTGGGTTCTTGAACCTGAAAGTTTGTCTATGCAAGTTCTCATTTGAGAGGTATAGTTCATTTGCATATACATATTTGCAAATTGGATTACTCTTTTGACTTTCAGCAAAGCTAGTTTGAAAAGTCTAAAAATTTTTCCCCAAAAATGCAAGATAACATTTTTCATTAATTGTTTTCTGGTTTTGTCTTTTTTTTTTTTTTTTTTTGGGCTATGTGTAATTTTAAGCTTATTTGATGACAAATAATCATTGTCCATATCAGTCATCACAGGAGCTAGAACTAGTGGGCAAGCTGAGCTTCAGAAAAAAAAGAAGCGGAGGTTATATGCATGCTGTGACAGCAATAAACCCAAAGACAAAGCCTTCTATTCTGGAGAAATGAGGGTTAGGTCCTTTGAACCATCTGTCTCACAGGTCTCCAGAGAAGAGTATGAAAAAAGGAGTAAGCACTTACTGGACACAGATCTTCTCAGATATTGATTTAAGAACGATTCTTTCTTTGTACTCCTGAAAGCAGTCCTTCTAAATGGACTAAACTTGGTAAATTAAACCCCTTCCTCAGACATGCATTAGTCCCTACCTGTACTGAACTTGTAACTGCTTAGGGCAGGGTATAGAGAACATGGCTGAAAATATGTCTGTATGTTTAATTCAGCTCTGCCTGGTGCCTTATTCATTGCCTTGATGTTGATCCCTTAAGAAAACCAGAGTAAAAGTGGAAGATTTATGGACATCAGAAGTGTCACTTCAGCCTGAGCACAAGGAGGTGTAAGAACCTGAGCTGACGTCAGCATTTTGGTAGACCCACACAGCTATTTGCATTGTCTGGCGTCCAGCTGCCTCTGACATCCATTTCAGTCTCTGCTGCTGTGTGCAGAGAACACCTTAGGTTTCAGAGAATGGCCCTTGAAGACCTTCTTGGGTCACATGCTGTGCCACATCCACCCAATCTGCCAATAAACCATGGAGGTTATGCAAAATTAAGTTGAGAAGGAATTGTAAGACAATAAGAGATCTTCCTCTGTATAAACACCTGCTTTGAAAAGGTGGTGCTTTGCTGATGAGTATCTCATTTTGTGGGTTTTTTTGGTGTTGCCAGTGTTCTTTAAGCACAGTGATACTTTGCTGCAGTTTTTTAAAGTCCAGAGTCAAGGGAGCACGTAAGAACTTTAGTTTTCATTGAGGAATGAATTAAAATAGACCTCAAGTTATAGGAAAAGTAAAACCTAGGATGCCCTAATTGCACATGGAAGATCACCATAAAATAATAGAAAATAATGCCTCTATTATCAGAGGAGGGAGGAAATTCTCTATTTATATTTTAATTAGAAGGAGGTTTTTCAGCTGCAAAAGATTTTCGTGCTACAGCACTGTGAGAACTCCTAAGAAAATTTTTTTCTTCATGTCTTCAAAGCTCATGGGTTGAGTAATACACACATGGAGCTAAATCAATGTTCTTCATGTCTAGCTTGTTATGTCAGGATGAAGAGCTAACAGACCCTCTGCTTAACTTTTTGAACCACATTTGCAAGATGTCTGTGCAAAGTACTCATATTAATGTTAGTGGAAGTCCTTAGTGAGAAAGGCCTAGGAGGATTGCCTTTAAGGCTTCTTGGCTGCATCATGTAACTCATAGTTTCATAGATTGATTAGGAGATTCTAGGGCTGCAAACTAGTGCTAAAGAGAAGACATATTGGCCAAGATTTGTGGCTAACCAAGCTTTCTATGCATCCACAGAAGCTCTGTCACTCTTCCACACAGTCTGCTGAAACATTATCACATTACTAGCATTGTTTCAGTATGATTACAGTTTCTACTCATTTCAGGATCTTGTGTTTTTCTTACCACTCTGATGCCTGAGCACCCTAAGGATGTACACTTAATTTCCAAAAATGATATGCATGAGAAGTAAAGTGGTTATTCACTAATGCTAATTGGCTTCTAAAAAGCCAATAAGTTTTTCAGATAGCACTCATCTTGATATGTTAAACAGAAATAGTGGAAGATATTCACCAGCATGAAAATAAAGTCTTTTGAAGCATTCATCTTCCTTTCTCAATGAAGCAGCTTCTGTCTCTTGCTTGCCTATCCTTGAAAATCTTCATTTATCAAATACCTATTTTTTAGTTGTTTTTCCCAACCTTCCTATCTGCTTACCTGATGAAACTCTAAAAGCCAAAGACAGCAATTCTTGGTGGTCAATTCTAGAGGATCTGCTGTTTTTGCCAGAGCTGGCAAACATGTGAGCGTAGAAATAACATGAGCTTAAACTATTTTCATTTCATTTGCTTTCTCCATTTTTATTGAAAGCTGTCTCCCTTTTTTTGAGGAAAGATTTTTTTTTCAGGCCTGTTTATTTCTTAAGCAGCATTGGATAAAGAATATTGTGCACACATGTAAAATGGAACATCAGAGATATTTAGCTGGATTGTTAAGAGTTCTCATTCTTCCACGTAATCACAAAAAGCAGTAGGTCACCTTAGAGAAGTCTGTAATTAAATTTTTCTCTTTTTTTTTCCTATGAGAAAGGATGGTATATTGAAGCTGCCTGAGCAATACTTTTTTTTTGGTAGTCTTAAGTAAAGTAAATATGACCATGGGGAGGAACTGTCTTATCCCAACAGACATGATGCTGATCTCTTTTGTGCCAAAGTAAATCAAGAATGATTTTACCAATGTCAGTACTGCCACATCAGTAAAATTCTAGTGGGAATATGGAATATGGCACAGTATATTTGTAAAGAATAATGAAAGATTGCAATGGGAATTGGTGTGCCTGTGTACCTCTGCAGGAAATCAGTGGAATTTGGTATTTTAGATGGTTGAATAAAAGAAACTTCTAGTTTAAGTTAATCAGGGCTAAATTAATTGATCTGACATGTGACAGGAGAACACTGTGAAACTTTAACCATGTCATCTGAGACTGGACTGAATATCTCTGCTCTGTAAAGGAAAAATGGTTTTCAAATCTGCTGTAAATACGATAATTGCTGGCAGGATTTGGCTAGGGTGGGGACTTATATAAAAGCAAATTGGAAATAAAGACTGCTGCTCTATCTCAAATGCAGCTGTTACATGGTGCAGAGCAACTCTTTCTGTGTGTGTTTATGACAGAAACCAGGAAACAGCAAGATAACTTTGTTAGCACAAGCAAATTTTTGGATTCTTCATGCCTGACAGTGTCTTCACTCAAAGTACAGATCCAATTTCTGAAAAAGTGGCCATTTACACCGCTTAAACAACTGACTGAGTAGTGATAGGCTGCTTTTATAGCCTGTACAGATACACAATGCATCCATACCCAGAGTGCTGCCTCGTGCACCTGGCAGCTGTCCCTCTGTGTGCCTGTGGAAAACTCCCATTTCCCCACCAGTTGCAGATGTCACATAAGGCTGCTGTTGCTGCAGTCAGGAGAGAGAAGGGGTCCAGAGGCAAGGTACTGAGATCAAAGGATGCTGCCTTTGAGGAAGGGGTTGAATCAGATACCAGGAGGTTCAGTGCAGCATTTCACTGCCTGCCTGGAAATGTACTAAAACCCTTCACACTGAGAAGATGTGAAGCTCCTATAAATGCAGATGTAATAAATAAGCTGTCCAGTCAGAAAAATTAGAATAAAAAGTAATAATTCATCTAATTTATATGTTCATCAGTTTAGGGAGTGAAGGAGATCAAGGAGAGACATTTAACTGATTTTACAATTGGCCTGTGCTTCATTCCCAAATGAGAAAAGAACTTTAATGGACAAACTAACTGAAAAGATAAGACAAAGTGATATCTGCATTCAGATTTTATTTACTGCTCTCTAAAATCTGTGCATCTTTGTAAGTCAGCTCAGGTCTGTGAAGTTACGTTTGCGTGGGACTGTACTTCCTCTGTAAAGCTGACGAGGCTGAGACTCTTTGGGTCTCATGCATAAAATCTTATTTGGGATTCAGAGTACTGCTGTGTAGATTTCACTCAGAATGATAAACTCTTTCCTCCAAGCAATGCCTAACATTTTGTGGGAAGCAGCGTTTGATCTGTCAGGGGAGCCAGGACTTCTGCTCAGGAGAGTCACCTGGGGGCAAGGGGCCTCAGGGTGCTTCAGGTCCAGTCTCTCACTAAAAACAGGCCAGTCACACAGCAGGTACCTCAACCTCTTCTCAGTGCTTGGCATCCTCCCACTGTGTACCTTTGAGGAGAGTCTGTTTCTACCTTCTCCAAATCCTCCTCTCAGGTGGCTGCAGACCACAGCAAGGTCTCTCATTAGCCTTCCTTTCTCAGGCTGAACAAACCCAGTTCCCTCATCTTCTCATTGTCTCTCACAGGCTGCAGTAGTGGGTATTCTTGTGGGTTTTCTTGTCTCTGTTTAAAAATCTGGGTAACCAGAATATTTGGAAGCTGCCGTTGAGAGAGCAGGAAACGCAAACAAAAATATAGCTATCCTCACACTACCTAACACTAAAATAAAGAAGAGCTTGCCTGTGAACTCATGGATTAGGAAAGACAGAGTGCCCATGACAAAGGAGAGAAGAATCCCTTATGGTAGTTTTTCAACTGTTCACTTACAGATTGTATCAGACATTACATGGTAAGATGTAGTGAGTAGCTGTGAAGAGATGAAGCAGCTGATACTAACATACAGAGATTTGGAAGGTAAAAAATCCATAGCAGTTATCATAATATATGCTGATTTTCCCCTCTTCCCTTTGCCAGAAAATAATTTGTGTTATGAATACATGTATTTAAATATATTTGAATGTAAAAATACATATATTATGAGAAATAAATTCATAACAAATGTCTTCTTTTTCAATATGGGTACCTTAACTGCATTCATGAAATGTTTGGACAGGGTTGTCAGTTTGTAATGTGCTGATGAGCATGTGTGAGTCCCACTAGCCCTCCTCACTTTCTCACTGTCACACAAAGCTGCCAAGGGTCACTATGTGTTGTAGCCTTCCCTTCCCAGTGAGCATGGTATACCCCTGTTGCCAGGGCTGTGACATGAGTGCTGTCATAGCTCCATCCTCTCCTTGTACCCTTTTGCACTGTGTCTCATGTAAGTGTGATGAAAGGCATCTCTCTGCTCCCAGGCAGGGATGTTCTTCCTTTTTCTGACTCTCATAGAAAACAGGTTTCCTGCTAAGAATGTTCACATTGGCCTCATGTCTGCAAGGGAGTCTCTCCCCGAGTGGAAATTCATTATTTATTTCCTCCAAGAACCAGTGATTTCCTTGTAAAGCTGACCTATTTCTGTAGATCATGCGACAGAGTTTCCACTGCTGTAGCCGTCTGTACAGTTGTGCTAAAGCGCTGAATTTACATCAGTAAAGCAGCTACTCTTGTCACAGGTACTAATTTGTACTGAATAAATGCTGCAGAACTGGTGCACAAGAACCCACATAAAGTGTGTATTGTACATATTTATTGTACGTATGAAATATGGTGGATTATAGGGATATATGTGCCCTTTTGTGGTACTTTGAACAGGGCTCAGGTATCAATGAGATTTTCTGTGCTGAACGTACCCCTGTTCTAGGGTACTTTGAGAAAATTTGTTCATGATTATTTTATTCTTGCTTTTCTTATTAAATATTTATTGCAACACAGCCTTGTTATTTAAGACTACTCAAGAGATTTACTGCACATTTCACACCTTTTTTTAATGTAATTTTAGTTCGATAATTTTTTTGACTTGTTATAAATTTCTTAGTGTAGACTCACTACACTAGGTTTACACCATAGTAACACATTACTTAGTGTGGAATGCTGATCTCACCTTTTGCTTGACTGTTAAACAGAGGAAAAAAAGGAGGTTTGTGCTTATTTTGAAATGTGGACACACTGGCAGAGTGTTTACCAACTTCTATTACCTTGATGCAAATATTCTCAGCCATGTTTTATCACACTGAAATTTGGGTTCAAAAGGAAAAATATATCTTTTTAAGAGTACAGGTTGTTAGTATTCAGCTTTTTGGTGACAAATCATTGATCTGCTTGAAATTCATTCTATCATGCAACCAAAACTTACTTTGGAACTGAAAAGCTGATGGCGAACACAGTGGTGTGGTAGCCATTGTGGCCTGCCATGACTGCACAGGTCTCAAAAGCATTTTGACTAACAGCTGAAAAGGTAATATGTAGCATGTCAAAATTTGCAAGAATGGAGGGTTGTTTCCCTGAGGGTAATTACGCTTCATATTTATGCAGCAGGTGGAAGAAACTATCTGTAGAAATTCCTCCCAGATTTCATCAATAGCTCCCGGACTATGTGCGGTCAGCTCTGAAGAACTGTGCTGGAGGGTTTCCCAATGCTTCTGCCCCAAGGCATTCTGTTAGAAAGGTTTATCCCAGAGACACAAACACTAGAAGCTCTGGCTTCTTAGAAGTTGGGGCAGTCTGATTAATAGGGTTGGACAGATGCCATAGGCTCAGAAGTTTGGGGGTTTTCTGAAAATGATTTTCATGGAGCAGAGGAAAGTCAGGGGAAGCCTGAAAATGAAAATCTGTGTAAGTGACTGATAACTGATTTTATTTTTTTCTTTGTCCCCTGTCGCACAGTTATGGCTCTCTGTTTTCATGGCATTATGGCAAATTCATTATTTTTGTAGGGACCAACTCTGACTGTGATTTGAACCTTCCAGTGTAACCTTGACACTTTGAAAGTTAATTCCTTCTGTCTCACTCTGTAGAAGTGCTAAGCATGATTCAGCTCTCATGGTTTAATCTAGCTCATTTTATTTTTCATTGAAATAGACAAGGTGTGTGCACATGACCAGATTTTGGTATTTTTTGAGGAAGAGTGACTTTCATATGTGAATAAAGAGAAGGTAATTTGCAATGTCCAAGTGTTTAGTTGCTTGCTATTTTCTAAACTAGAAAAATAAATCATTAAAAAAAAACAAATCAAAACAAAATAATTGAAAATTTCTTTTTAAATTCTGTCTTTAGAGGATCAGCAGAATCTTGTCTTCTGTTTTTATATTTCTTGCAGGGTTCTTGTTCTTGAACTGCACAAAAACCCCCTGCGTCTAACTGATTCAGAAAGGGAAACCTGTAAACCAACTCAAGTCCATTATTTAAAATAAACAAGCATGATCTTCAGCAAGTCTTACTTTTGGTGTGGACAAAGACTCTAGTCTTAGGTAGAGTGGGTAAACACACATTGAAAATGGATAGTCACTAAACAAGAATCTTTAGTGTTCTCATTAGCACAAACAGAAACAGTTAAATTAGAAATCAAATAAAAAAATTATTATGTTACTCCATTTAAGTTGATTTTTTCACTTCATATGTATTCATCTAAATTGTTTACAATAAATAAATTTATTATATGTGTGATCATTTATATATAATTACCTATATTGATATTTGCATATATTCCACATTGAATTGTGGCTTTTATTGGTAGATCTGTCATTCCTGAAACTTATTGTATATCATTAATGAGTCTTCATCAGATAATAGAAGATAAATTCCATCTAAGTTTGAAAACAATCTATTCTTTGTAGAATATATGTGTTCATTTAAACTGAACAGTATCCATTTTATAAATGTCTACATATTGTCAGCATGTTATTTACTAGTCTCCTCAAGCCTGACGGGAAACCCGTCCATTCTGCAAATACAGAATGCCTATAAAATGATAGGACTTTTAACAACATTATTCTTAGGGAGCTTGAGTACTGCCTTAGAAAATTTTAAGTAATTTAATTCATGCAATACACCTAGGAAAGAGGGAAAATATTTATACACAGCTTTCCTCCAAAAGTGTTTTCAAATCTCATTTCTTTTCTCTGAAACCTCAAAAGGTGGTGATGATTGCCATAGCACAGCCCTTAGAACTCATTGTATTTTCCTTGTGAGCAACTCAGCTGAAAATCCTGCAACTCAGAGCAGGACTTATTCGTGATACATTCGGAGCCCTTGAGAGCTCCCTCTTAAGGGACTTATCACATTTGCTTCCCTCACTCTCTGTGTCGCACAAAGGAGTGATAACAAGCACTGTTTGGATCTAATGCTACAATCTATATCTCTAAGTATCACTGTCACCAAAGGAATCAGACCCTTATGATTATCAAAGTCCCATTCACACAACTGAGAGATGAGTTCATTGTCTTCTTCATGTGACTATTAATCTCCCCCCAGGGAGAGCTTGTATGTTCAGAGAGATGTTTTCTAGGGGTTTTTTGTTTGTTTGTTTGCTTTCTGGAGCCAACTTATTAGTTCTCAAAGATACTGTACATGATACTGGCACGATTTCTCAGAGCAGTAGTTGAGATGTTTTACTAGTTATTTCAGCTGAACATTTACTCTCTGAAACTGATCTATCAAAAGAAGGCATTTGGGACACTATCAATTTGATCTAATGTATGAGCTCGAATTATTGTATCATTATAATATGGTGCTTGGTGTCTTTTGCCATTGATTTGCCTACATTTTTTTAATTGCTCAATCAGAAGCCATTTATCTGATATATTATTAATGAATAAGTGTTTGTGATGGAAAAACAAAATACTCAGTGTTGCAAATCATGTATCCTACAGGCAACTGCAGTCAGAAGTAAACTGCTCTTGAGCCAAGTGGTTTATGTAATGCAGATGGAAATTATGTGTTGAAATAAACACTTCATTGAAAAGAAAGGATGGCTGTTATTCTCCTAGACTTTTACAAGATTCTACGTTCTTTCATTGGTGTAAAGTTCAGTTTCAAGTGTGCAAAGGCATCTGCACTTGTTAGACTCCAACCATACTATAAGGTTCTCAAACTGGTCATTCTTTGCAATATTTTTGTAGAAACCTTTTGATTTAATGTTGATCCTCTACTCACAAGTATTTTTTCCCAACTAGGAGAGTAATTGCAGAGTTAATGTCTTTTGGCAGGTCACATTGGCATTGATGGTTTTGAGGGCTTAACTGTATTCCAAATTCCTTGGGACCTGATTTTCTTTGAATGAAAGTAGATATGTTCATGCCCGAAGCTAGATATTGTAGTACAGGGTTTGCAATTAAGTACCATATTCATGTTTGTGTCTGTGACTCACTTCTTCAATATGGAGGCATAGTTTGATTATTAAAGAAAAAAACCAAGGAAACAAAAACCAGAAAATAGAAAAAAGACAAGATCAACTAAACAATTCTCACTAAATGCTGTTACCATTTTCATCAGCTATGTCTGGCATTGTTCTCAGTATAAAAATAGTTTTTCCAGTGATTTACAAAATGGCTGTAAAATACATTTCTGGCCAATGTCAAGGGTGAAATGTAGCAGAGTAGCAGTAGCATGGGCAATATATTACCTCTTTCCATTAAATATCTAGCATTCCTTTTTCTGCAGCACACTTAAAATAAGTGTAATTAGCTATTTTCTGTCATTAGGAATGACTTTTGTTTGGGGCTTATTATTGTGAAATGAATTTGTTGTAATTTTCCTTTCCCCTTCCCCTTCCTCTCTAACCTGTGCTCCAGATTCCAGCTGCCAATGTTTACAAGATACTGACACAGTACTTCCAGAAACATGAACTGACAAGTACTACCTCTAGGGCCCTACTGCAAAAAATTTCTTTTCATTCTTAAACAGGGAAACTGAGTGTTTGGGTTCTTTCAGTTGTTTGGCTTGGCTTGTTGGGTTGTTTTTTTTTTTCAAATATGCAGCAAGGGTCTTCTCTTTTTGTACAGGCTCAGCGAGTTGTACACCATTTCAGCAGAGATGTCTGATCTTTCCATCTGCATACCTGGAGATGCTTTATTCCCTGAATGGTCTTTTCAGTAACCACTAAAGACTTCTTGGGACTGAACACTGGAACAGATGAGTTAAATCCTTTTGGAATGATCTTCATCAAACGTAGATGTACTGGACTTTCTGGATGTGCCTAAGGACACAAAGGTTAGTGTCTTCCTTAAAAGCCTCAGGTTTCAGGACTGTTTCATTTAACCTTTAGCACCAGGGATTATTTTTCAATTTGTTGCTTAAACAGACACACAGATGAATAAAATGGTGATTAACATTACATATATAGCTGAGATCATGCTTTTAACTACCACGTAATAAATGTGCTTAGTGAGCTTGGGCAACCTAAAGCCTTCTAAATTACTTTCTGGCCAACAAGAGAAAGCACTACCCATGCTCTGAGCTTGATTGCCACTAATCATTTTCGTGGTATTTTTTCTAAATTTGTGTTTAGTGCATTTCAATCACTCTCACCTGATTTACAACCAGTAAAAAGGGGACAAGAGTGTTCTGCTTACCTCTGTGCATGAGATGGTTCTTGTTTACAGTCAGTGGGGATCAGGGGTAGGTGTTTGTTCAGCTGTGTGCTTGATTGTTCTAGATGGCATATAGGCTTCAGGGGAATGCCAAAGACACACATAACATATTGGAAAAAAATAATTTCTTTTTAATGGCAGCTATTCACTTTCTGGAAACTCTTGAGATTTTAATAAAATGCTTTTCTACCCTTTGATTTCTCTTAAAATATTATATAATCCACTGATATCATTCTGACACTACTTTGCCATCTCAGGAAATCAACCTTGACCAGAACAACACACTGACATTTTTCTATGGTATGATTGAAAACATAGAAGAAATAATTTTGTGAACAGATATATGCTCAGAAAGGTGGTAGAATGTGTGTGGGCATATGTGCGCATCAAGTCATGTCTCAGACACATAACTGACAAGGAAAGTAGCAAGATCATAAAGATACATCAGGATTTTCAGCACTAATCATAACATTATAAAAAACCACCATGTTCATAATGATGTGGATAATGCTATGAGCAGTAGAGAAGAAAAGTGAACAATCATGTAACCTTGATTTTATTCTTTGATTGCCATCTGTTTTTCATCTTTTGCAGAATATTCTTCAGGATTAATGCTCTATCTGGGTTTGGGGGAAGAGGGGGGAAAGTTCTTTTCAATTTTATTCTGTCAACTTCATCTTACTTCATATGGACATTTTTAAAAATAATTAGTTTTACAAATGCTATATTTTCTTATTAAGCTTCTCCACAATCTGTTAAAATAATTTCAAGAAACCTATTGGCTAAAGTAGATGGAGATCAGACTTGAGCTATAGAGCTCAAGTTTGAGTATTAGACTTATATGAATTGAGTTCTGCTTTTTCTTTTCTGTGGAGGGATTCTAGTGATGTCTGAATAACAGCTTTCTAATCAATCTTCTTCTGTCTGGTACTCTAGCTAGCATTTTTGTTTGTATTCTAAACACTTACTCCCAGTATAAAATATCAGAGGACAAAAATATCATCTCTCATCAAAAATAATTTTTTGCCCATTGGCACCAAATGTCTACTCCAGACAGGAGAAGAGGAGAAAAAATCAAAATAAACACAAAAAACCCAATACGGTTCTATTTTATCTAAGTTCTATTGAAGTTACTGCGAATTTTTTGTGATAGAATTCAAGAGGAACAAGAATGTGAATATAAAAATACAGACTCCATTTAAAAGCAGAAGGTTAGAGGAGTTGCAAGATTGTGCAAAGTTTTCTGTGTGGAGGAGAGCTGTGCTTGTTCTGTGGGGTGCCCTCAATGTGATACCTAAATGTTTTCCAAGAAAGTGAAATTCATATAGAGCATACATTGCAGCTTTAATATGTGGATTTTTTAAAATAATATTACACCTTTTATACTTCTGTGTGTGTTTGTGTGTGTGTATTGTGAGGTGAATGAATATCTCAGTTGCAGAGTTAAAATGTCAAATGCATTGCAAACTCCATCTTCCTGCACTGTGCCTATGTTTGTACTTCTTGGGAGACTTGTGTAATATGTCTGTGTGCGGACTGATGAACAAACATAAAGGATAGGATTATGGGTTTGGCTAGCTCAGTGTAGTTATTGGTAGAACCTTGCTGTTTTAGGACAGATAATGCTGGAAATAGGATCATAGAATGCTTTGTGTTGGAAGGGATCTTAAAGATCATCCAGTTACAACCCCCCTGCCACGGGCAGCGACACCTTCCACTAGACCAGGTTGCCAAAGCCTCATCCAGCCTCGTCTTGAGCACTGCCAGGGATGGGGCATCCACAACTTCTCTGGGCAACCTCTGGCACTACTTCACCATTCTCTGAGTAAAGAATTTCTTTCCAACATCTGATCTAAACCTGCCCTCTCTAAGGTTGAAACCATTGCCCCTTGTCCTGTCACTATATGCCAATATAAAAAGTCCCTCTCCCTCCTTTTTGTAAACCCTCTTAAGGTAATGGAAAGCTGCTATAAGGTCTCCCAGAAGCCTTCTCTTCTCCAAATTGAACAACACAAGTTCTCTTAACCTGTCTTTATAGGGGAGGTGCTCCATCCTTCTAATCACCTTTGTGGCTCTCCTCTGGACCTACTCCAACAGGTCCATATCTTTCTTGTGCTGAGGACTCTGGACCTGGATGCAGCACTCAGGTGGGGCCTCACGAGGGCAGAGTTGAGGAGGAGAACCACCTCCCTTGACCTGCTGGACATTTCTCGGTTGAAGCAGTCCAGGATGTGTTTTGCTTTCTGGGCTGTGAGAGCACACTGTTGGCTCATGTCCAGCTTTTCCTCCATGAGAACCGCCAAGTCCTTCTCCACAGGGCTACTTGCAATGAGTTCATCTCCCGGTACTCATATCTGGAATTGCCCCAACTGAGGTGCAACTTGCACTTGTTGAACTTCGTGAGGTTAAGCATCCTCCATATCTTTCACTTTACTTACAGTATTGCTACTAAAGCATACATTCATTAATACCAATATATAAATTTGGATGGAAAATCATGTTAAAAATTTTGCTTTGTTCTTCATTTTTGTGGATTTTGTAGTTAATATTACAAAAATTGTTGCAACTATTTGATAGATTGGAGAACAAACTGTCCTTGACAGGTAATAGGTATGTTCATTTAAACAGTGCAAATCAAAAAGAATAAGCTAAATTATCTGACTGGCTGCAGAACCAGTGGAGTTCCACCTGTCCAAATTTTCCATGGTTAATTTTTGTTACTGGCTGAATTTTATCAAACATGTGCAGCTAGATTTATACACGAGGCTTGCAAAAGCTTAGGTAGCAAAAGTAAGAAATTACCCAGATGTAAGTGAATAAATGATGGTTATACTGAATTGAGTACCTAATTTATTAGGTCAAAAGAAATATTGTGCATTTAATGAAGAAAAAAAAAAATGGCTTGGGAATTGGGAACATTTGGCATAACCTGAGACTTAAAACTGACCCTGGAGATTTTATGTTAAGCCTACAGCATACAGGCTATATCCTGGAGGCTACAACTTCCTCCCAGAGGTCGGGAGGAGAGTCCCCTGATACAGGAAAGACTGAATTCTGCCCTTCCATGTCCTAGGAGGTTGAATCAATGTGTGGAAATAAAAATGTCTTCTGTCAAATATATTTTGTGACAAAAAAAAACCCAGAAGTGATCCATCCACCATTTCAGAAGTAGGTCAGAGCTGTGAATCCTAATCTAAAGCAACAAGACTGCAACTCAGCATAAGGTCCCTTAAGATACAGAAAAACAGGTTGTGTTTAAGAAGTGTCTATACCCTTGTCATCACCTTTGCCTGTCTCGTTGGTTCTCCTGGGAACCACCTTTCACACAAGAGTAACCTCATCTTCCTCTCAACCATTATTTCCTATCAGAAAAAACAAAGCTACATACATCTATCTGTAACAGCAAAACAAGGCTTAGGCATGAGTTTGATCCCTGGCTCGTGCTCATCCATCCTACCTATTCACATATTTCCTCGGTTTTTCCCCACAGTCCCATTCAATGCATGGTAGATTTCAGGGAGCAGATAGGGAAGGGACAGTTTCCAGGAAGCATCTAAAATTAAGCACATATTTTTGGGGGGGGGTAGAGAGACATTGTCACCCACACTCTGGGCAAGAGAATTAGTCCTGGTTTTTTCAACTTAGAGACAAGCACACTGCCAAGTGTTGCAAAGCCAAGGCCCCCACTGACTCCAGCTGTGGAGCACAGATATCTTTTATAGTAAATCTTTCCACTGGTCACCAATTAAAGGAGAGAGAGTTTGAGGAGGATAAGCTGAGACACCTTCTCTTCCATTTTGGACTCCTAGAGAGGATGTAATGAAAAGTATTTACAGTATTTATTGCTTTTACATGGTAGAAAACAATTTTTCAAACAACTACAGTGGCTACAGAGATCCCAAATCCTTATGCCCGGGCTTTTTTTTTTTTTTTTTTTTGGTGTCATTTCTGGCTTTAATGAGATAAAGAATTCATATGAATGAAATTATGTTTACCATATTACTCTTGTGGCAGAAGTTTATCCCCTGTGTCGTCTTGTAAGCTTATGGTGGTTTTTCTCGCTTTTGTATAGTCTTTTCTGGAAACTTTCAATATGAGTTTACCTTAGTAGTATGTTAAGCATCACATCTGTTAGCTGATTCTGTTATCTGTCATGTAATTTTCTCCTGTTCAAATTAAAGAACTTGTAAACATGGAATTATTTTTCAGTAAAAAATTGATGAGAGAGATATGATGATAAGCTTTAACAATATAATAAATAAATAATTTAAATATGAACCCATGAATTCTAGACACTTTGTCCCTGCTATTAAAAATGTGAATATCAAACAGTTTTTACAAAAGGTAGTAAAGGATTTATAAATTTCCCTCTCTCAGTAATTTAATTCATGTAAGATTTAAAAAATATTTGATTTAAGAAAAGGTGGGCATTTTTACTTACTTGGGAAAAAAGGCATTTTAAACAGCAGGATATAATTTCAGACTATTTGCAGTCGAGAGGCCTCTGCTGAGCAAAATACTCATTCAATTTAGGAATGCAGATTATAATAATTTTCCTATCTCGCTCACAGCAGGATTCCTGCCATCGTTTTGCAAACCCACAGGTTGCAGTATTGAATGACTAGCTAACTTCAGTTTCAGGTAACACATGCTTTAAACGTATTCTCATTAGCTCAACTTAGTTATAATGCAAAGCTGCTTAGTTTCACCAAGTGAAATGGGATACACTTAAATTGCCTCATCTAATATAATACTCCTTAATACATGCAAAGTGGTTTATGATGGCAAAGCTTGTAGAGCATGAAAATCAGCAGGGAAAGTAAGGTTTTCTGGCTAAAATTGTCAAAAAGAAGTCCTATTTTATATCATTTCTTTCTAAAGAGGTTAAGAATGAGGAAAGAGAGACTGGGGTAAGAAATGATCAGTTTAGAAAAATGTAAAAGTACATTGACCTTTTAATATATCAGCTCTACCAAACAAGAAAATTATCAACTAAAGCTGTTCTTTCAGTAATATTCTTTGCACTGTAAACTTAAATGTAAAATATACAGTGGCCAAAATGTATTGCAGTAAGGAACAATATTCATTATTCTATCTATTTTATACAGGGAGTTTTATATTGTACAACATGTTTCCATTTGCTAGTATTATTAATCCAGTTTGGTGTGGCTGTATTAATTTGCAAGGACTTTTTAATTTCAGACAGGGCCAAGGAATTACTTATCTCTCTTCGTCCTTTAAATGCTAAGTGAATATATCCCAATCTTGTATACCTTGCAGACACAAAAACTGGTTTCAGTAGGACACCAGAACAACTGGTAACATAATTTGCTTTTTTCCCAATATCCTGCACCTGCAGTCTGACCGTTGGGTTATAAATCCTTTCCCTCCATCCCTTTCCAATACCTCCAGAAAACTCCAGAGAGGGGCTAAGCTGCTAAAGGCTTTGAAGATGACACCCAAGTGTATATCTCACTTTCTACAGATGTAACCAGAGCCATCATAAAGATTTTGCACTGCCTAGAGGAAAATGGCTCCTGGAGAAGAGCATCTGGGTGAGGATGAATTTGGGTGAGATCCAGATGATACTGTTTGAAAGACAAAAATGATCCAGACAGCCAGTTGAGCAAGATTCCTACATTCATGCCTTAAGCATTAGTTTGCGATGAGGCTGTTCATATCCTTGGAAAAAGGCAGGATAAGCACATTGCTCAGCTGTGGCCCCAGAGAATGAACCAAGAACTCTTCACAGTCCAGTTAAAAGCATCTGCAATGCGGGTTTTTTCTGTCCTTGTTAGTTTTCACTTTGTTTATAATATGAGGCAGCAAAAACAAAAAAAATATAAAAACATTTGCATGCCTCTGCTTACTTTCTAAGGGGTTGTATCAACTCAGTGTATCCAGGGCTGTTTCGCTCTTCACAGTAAGGGAACATTGCTCCCACAGTGCAATGTCTCCAAAGCTCCTATTTGCATCAGGATGGAAAGCACTAGTCTTGTTCTCAAAGGTACAGCCGTTTTGGATCTCTTGATATCCACAATTGCTTTTTCATTTTCTGAAAATGGACAGCTTCTACAAGAAACAATCTGAAACCTTCTGAGCAAAAAGGGTCCCTGAGAGAAGCACAATGCTTCTCGTCTAGTTATACAGAGAGCTTGTATGGTCTGTACACACTGCAGAGGCCTTTCAACAAATAATTTGACTTCCAAAGGTTCTGTACATCTGCTAAAATTAACACTTCTACTCTTGATGGGAAAAAGGTTAAAGGCAGGTAATTTAAAGTCTGGGAGGTCATACAAACATCCTTCATCTGTGAAGTTTCAGGATACAACAGCTCCTACAGTAATGAACAACTGGCAAGTAGAGGTGAAAGCATACATGAAAGCTGTAAACAAATAATGTCCCACAAAAACACACAATGGGAGAAGTCACACACAACACTCCTGGGGAAGCTGGAGTCCAATTTCAGGATGGAACAGGTCTTTGAACCTGTTCCCAAACATTGATGAAAAATTATTAGTGTCTTTATGGAGGAGAAATACCTGTAGAATTGTTGATATTCACTGTAAAAATCTGGAACCTTCTCCCTGGAAGCATTATCTTTGCTTTACTCAGTTTCCTCAACAGGGAGCAGAAAAATCATCCTGGGGTCTTGCTCCTGAGGGTTTTGTTGGTATAAGCAGTTACCTACGGTTTAGTTCCCTAGGTTTTCTGAGGCCACAACATGACCCAAGTAAGATGTGCTCCTCTAAACATTTCCCTTGTGTTTCCTCCAGTTCACATTCAGGAGTAAGCAAGAGTAAAATAACAAGACAGCTCTTCAGCTTTTTTGCCTTTATTACTGGGGATTGCATGGTTTTGATTTTTGGTGGATGCTTGTCAGAAATTTCTGTTTCAAAAGCAAAAGTGTATTCAGAGAGTACTCTAGTCATCCTGTTTATTTTACTTTTATATTTTGCATATATGAACTGGTGCATTGATCTTAATTGGTTAATCTTTGGGCCTCATAAGGGAAATACATTCCTAGAACATTTTCCTCCTGGTAATGCCTTCGTTGTAGTCTCTTGTTGGCTCACCAGCTGTGCTGCTTATCACAGCCTCATTCACTTTATGAAAACTCTCTAAAATGTTCCCCATTAAAAGCCATGTAAAAACTCAGTCCATGCTTGTGAGACATTTGTAGGAACATGTAGTTATTGGGAGGAATAAAATAAAAAATGCAAAGCTATTATTCAATCGGTATGTGCACAGCCATGCTGTACTTATTGCCATCATGAATAAAGCATTTGTTTTTCTAAATTGTGTGTATATTCCTAGAGGGGTACTTAAAAGACAGAGCTTGTTAGAGAAGGTATGAAAATGTAGAATTCCTCCAGTTTCCGTGTTCAAATCATAAGGTATAATCATAAATCCTGACTGCAGTCTGACCAGCTAAAAGGGCACATGGGACTCCACTAGAAAGCTGGGAATTTCTTTTCCTTGACCATTTGTGTAACCCAGCTCCTCTAAGGAATGAACAGCCAACCAATCCATGTCATGGTCTAGTGGTGTTGTTCCCCCAAAATGCCCTGTCACTCAGCAGACACAGGGCAGTGAACACTCCAAAACACTTTCCTGATCAGCCTCTGCCTCCTGGAGCCTTTGCAAATCAGAAGCTGCAGTGTGAACATTTTGCTCTCGAGGGGATATAATGAAAGCTGACATGCTTTGATCTGCTAGGAGACTCACAGGAAATACTGCCATAAAAATACTGGGTTCCCTGGGGAATTTATGCTTGTTGATTTGGTTGGTGCTTTTTCCTATATTTTGAACTGTTACTTGAAAGCTTAAATCCTTCTTCCTTCCTTAAAAGAGAATTACCAACCCAATTGCAAGATGTGTATACTAAAGCTTGCCAAATGCTTTCTGCGTCCTTCCTCATTGTTCTGATAGAGGGTGGCATTTTCTCTCCTTTTCTAGTATGCTGGTATCTTGATGAAGATCAAGGAAACTTGATCTTCAAGTCTTAAACAGCTTGACAAAGTGATCCCTGCTTTAACAGCTTTTGCTTGAAATACCTCTTAATATTTCAAAAATACCAAAACTATGTACACATTGTTTACAAAAATTTAATCTCAAGTTTCTTTTAACTTACTAATGCAAAAGGGAAAAAAAATTAAATAGCTTTCTTTTCCTTATTGTTTTTGATTTACTGTTCTAGCTTTCATGTTTTGTAGCAGAAATATGGTTATCTGATTCTTCCTCTTTGCAGAATTGTGTGCGTTGAAACAAGGTAATAGTGGTATTTTCTTTCCATAAAGCACTTCCTTTTACATCTGTATAGATTGTGTGATTCCATCACATGGTAATATATACATATTTCTATGTTGTAACTTCTTTGAAAGCATCAGCTACACCCTCATGAAGTCACAAGGCTTGTCACAAAAAAAGCTTGGATGTTTGTTATTTTAACGTCTTGTGGATGTAGAATTTGCATTCTAAAAATATGCAAATCCATGCTATGGATAGAACTTTCTGATGTAATTTTGTTGTCCAATGTTTTGTAACACTAAGTTACTCCTAAATTACGTCCCTAAGAACAAAAGTCAATGTTCTCATATATGCTTCAGGATTATTGGCATGGTCCTAGAAGGATGTAAATACCTGAAGTACAATACAAGCAGAATCAGAATAGAGGAACCTACCATTTGAAGATTCACAAGTATCTTAGCTTGCAAGAACGCTTGTCACTTCAAATCCTGTGATCACCCAACCCAGAAACATTGCTATATTGGATGTGTTTTGTATCCAACTAATTCTTGCATTCCACAGGCAGTTCAGATTTCACAAGACAGGTATCTCCAAACTTGTGTTCTTCATTGTTTGGACAGTGAAAGTTTCTTAGTAATCTTGTCATTCTCACCTGAGAGCATGGGCAAGTTTTTCTTGGTTTGAGTACTTAGGTTTTAATAAGGAAAAAAGTTGAATAGAGACTGAATTCTAAATTTACATCTCATTTTCAGAGGTAATCCACACCCAAGTCTGCTTCCCAACACCAAGTCAGAAGAGATTGTGAAGCCATAGGATAATATATAGAAAGTGTATTTACTAAAATACTTCAGTTTTCACTGGCTTGTGCTCATGCATTTGCATTCTTGTGTTATCATGGATAGAAATGATGTTCAGTGGTAAATGGAAGAAAAACATGGAAAATAAATGGGCCATGCACTTTATTCACTCCTACTTACTGTTCCCTATCAAAAATGCTTATTTAATATTTCAGATGCCTGAACATCTTAAATCTATGGATTTTTAGAAAAAAGGCTTTTCTACTTTTGCAAAATTCAAAATGTCACAGAAAAATCACCCCATTTGTAATTTAGATTAAAAGGTTTTGTACTTTTCAATTTCATGTTCTAAAAATGGCATGGATCTGAAGTTTATAGTCTTCATATCTTCTCTTAAAAAACCCTCCAAACAACTGGAAAAATTGCCCCACCTAAATAGCTATTCCTTTCCTCACATATATCAGAGATTTTAAGTCATTTTCAGAAGTTATTATAGCTTCCTCCAATCCTCTTATTCTCAGTAACTCTTGGAACCTGACAGCTCAATCAGGTGTGAAAAATAATCTAATTTTCATAAGCACATTAAATATGTTGGAAGTTGGGTTTTCAGTAAATAGATGACATCAAATATATATATATTTTTTTAAATCATTGTTCATTCCAAGATAGTTGCACTACCTACAAATGACAGTAAACTAACATAGAGGATTGGAAGATTTTTGTGCTTATACAAACTGTGCTGGAGGCTTGAAGACATGCATTTGGAATCTTTGTCCCTGTTTCTGAATATCATGACTCTTTATTTAGAATATGACTATATCTCAAACTAAAAATAAAATAAGGAAACATTTTCCTATCTTTTTTCTTCCACCTCACAAACTGCATAGATCTCACAGGCCCAAACTTGAATTGTACAATCTGTTCCTTGGCCTCATTGGAGGGACTGAGGAGTTTTCCTGCCTACAAGCGTAAGTATGTAGCAGAAGTCTCTAAATTGAGAACTTGCTCATTTTAAGCTGATTCTGTAATCAGAAGCCCAGATCTGAATCACATTCTGGAAACATTTGTCTCTTGGCACTGATTACAGGGAGAGTTTGAGGTGACTTCAGCTCCCAACTTAGGCATTTAACTGAGAAAGTCATCATGATGGAGAGTGAATCCAGACCCTCACACTGCCACATTCCCAGTCCAGATCCCACACGAAACCTGGTTGTAGCCAAAGAGGATGGGAGCTGTGTATTTGACCCAAAGGACATAGATGCTCTCCTCAGACCTTGATTCAAAACTTGCCAGAATGTTTAACCTTGGAAAATAAGGACATATGGAAATATTGACACAGCCTCGAAAGCTGTAGCTCAAACATATCTGCAGTAAAATGTATTAAGCTTGTAGCTTTGACAAAGGAATGGGATGATGCATAACTCAATGAATACAAGAGGTCTTTTCCTTTGAAACTCCAGACAGCAATGTTCAATCTCAGCAAAGCTCAACAATGTATAAATAGCTCTTTGTCACTTTCATAAATGCTTGTTCACAAACCCCTCAATCCCACGGAGTGCAAATAAAAATTGACAGGTTACACTGTAATTGAAGGTGCTTGTGTCTGTGCTGCAGTACTTGTTTATCTGTGCAATGTTGTGTTGGGCTGTGCCAAACACAATGGAAAGAATGGGACCACTGCAGTCATTTTAACAAGTTATTTGGCTGCATGCATGATGTGATCTACTTCTGGGTCTCGTGAATGCATTCAGCTTTACTTGTTAACCAGCAAAACATTATTTATTAATGACTTCTTCATGCTTTATTAAGCCTAATGTCAAAACACCTCTGTGGGACTCTAGGCATGTTCTCTCTTTGTATTAAATCCTTCTAAAGAAAATGAAAAATTATGCATCAAAGCTGCAGATAAAACCCAGTAGATATCAGTTCAATTTCTCTTGATCCTGGCAGATGATGTTTCTGAATATCTGTGAAAGCACAGCACTTGATTGTATGCTGGCTTATATTGAAGCATTCTGTAATCTCAGGTGTGTCATTAGGGTACCTTAGAAACCTAAAAAGGCTACTGTGGTCTCCAAAGCTGAGTGGAGTGCTCAGATGGCAAAAACTGACAAGTTCACTGTAGAAGTAGAATGCTCTCTTTTTTCTATGGCCTGATGTTCCTTATCAGAGGAAAAGGCTACCTCATGGGAACATTAAAATTACACACAGTAGTAACAGGTTGAATTATCTGTGGCTTCCGTGGTTCGAGATGACGGTATGGCTCAGGAAACTAAAACTGCAGTTCAACAAACTTTTTCACCCTTGATCTGACAGAACATCTTGTTCTCTAGCACTGGTGTGAGATTCAAACCCAGCAGTTCTGCATATCTTAACCTGTGACATTCTAGGACATATTTCATTGTTCTTCTACATGTGTTGATATTTAACATCAATTGAGCAACACCAGCTTTTAGACTACAGAAATATAGACAGAGTGGAATAAACTTGTGATTTTATGTAGTTGAAAAAATGGTCATTCCAAGGACATCGGCATATTCATCAATTCTTACATGAAGGAGAAGCCTTCGGATAAAGCTCCTAGTTTGTTCTCATCTTACATTTAAAAAGGAACCTTTTAGACACGTAGTTTTAAAAAAGATTTTGGTTAACAGAATTGATAACAGCCAATCAGTCACCTGAGTTGCAAAAATTAACAGAAGTCATATTAAAAACCCTCAATCTGTAAGAACTTTTAAAAATTAGAGGTCAGTTCCTTTTATGAAGCACAATAGTTAACATCTGAAGTGACAATACAACAGTTTAGCTGTTGAAATCTAAAGTTTTGCACAGTAGAGATGCCATTTTGTTTTTGCTGAAGACAGAGGTTCATTATAGGTTTTATTACGGACAGCAGAATTAAGGTGTAGAGCCTTACCTTTGCTCTCAACTCACCCTAGCCTGTGTTTATGTATCAGATAAAAAAAGTAGGAAAATCTGACCAAAGACAGAGACCAAAAATATTTGGTTGCTTTCCAATTCTAGCAATAAAAATCCATGGAGAAAAATTCCTGGAGGGAGTTGTAGATAGATGATTTTGACACTGCATAATCACTACTGCTTTATTTCCTACTTTCTCTTTGTAATTACTACCAGTTATGAATATTTAATATGAGCTTGTTTTGCTCTTTTCCTTTTACTTTCATCTTGCTACTTTCATCATCTTTCACAACATCTGAGAGATCAATGTAAGGCAATGGGATGGTTGGGGAATGTACCATATCGTTACCATATCACAGCAAACATAAATAATTGGGAGGACAGATCCACAGCTGGTGCCTGTGAACGGAGCTGACCCAATTTTGGTAGAAGCTGTCCAGTTACAGGCTGTCATGCAGAGACCTCTTGACATAGAGATTTCAGTAACATAAACTGAAGAGTGCCAGGCTTCTCTGCTGGGGTGCTTTGTCCCCTTTTCTGCCAAGTAAACACTGGAGCCTGGTTTGTCTCTTTTCAAGTGGATGCCTCATCATCAGAGAAAGAGTCCTGCCTGTCTGGTGCATGGTTTTTGTCTGGCACTAGCTGTAAAGCTGTGAAATAAGCCAGGGATAGTAGAGTAGGGCTCTGCTCTTTCTCCTCTGGTTATCTTTTGTGATAAATAATTGATCTTTCTACAGATGTTAGCCTGTAAATCCCAATGGGAAGGAAGCACCCCTGCTAGCCCAGGAAAAAATTCTGAAATGACACAGAGGCAGGATCAAAGTTAAAGTCACATCCTTTCCATTGGTGCTTCCTTATATTTAGCTTGGTTAACTGCAGAGGGTTTCTCTTTCAGGGTGTGGAGTGTTTTCCCCCATGTTATTCAGCTACCATAGTTATTACAGATTTTCCTCTTTCCAGCCTTCCTAATGCATTGCCTATGCTACATGCAGAACACATGTAGATCATGGAGGGGTGTAAAGTGTGGCATTGTAGTGCTGTGCCCAGCTTCCTGCTCTAGATCCTGCTCAAGAAGCCTTGCACTGCCTAAAGGCCAAACAGGTAATCCGGCTTTCTAAGAAGGGTAAGGCCATGCAGACTGGCCACCCCTATCATGGCACTTGGGCATGTTGCAGGTATTGTTTTAATGGCTGCTATTTGCTGCTTTTACTCAGCTGTTTGTGTTTGCTCAGAGATTTATGCTAATAAGAAAGTGGAACTAGAAGATGTCCCATTGAACCCTTTATGTATTGGGTTACTTTTTCTTTTAAAGTAAAAAAGATGTCAATAAAATTTCATTTGCTTCAGTACCAGCTAAATATTATTTGCCACTAAGACTTAACTAGGGTCCAGAAACTCAGCAGTAACTCATTTTAGACCAAAGGGAAGCTGTTGAGAGCTAGTCAGGTCCCTCTAGATTACAAGGGAAGCAAGCGAGTCTGTAATGTACAGATTTCCCAGGAGGACACAATTAAAAATCATACTGTTCAGGAGCTACTTTATATGCTTTTGTTTTTAATAAAGCCCTTTGAGACCAGGAGTGGTGTAATATTCCTACTGCTTTTTGTCTGTGTATGGTCTTCATGCTGCTCATTGTCAATCTACTGCACTTTCTTCTCAATTGTTTGCTGTTTAATGAGAAACTCAGGATTAGATGGAAGGTCACTTGCTTCTTTCCACAGATTCAGTACAAGCTCAGTTTCATTTATTTGATTTCCAGAAATGTAATTTCAGATGATTTTTGTGATGTGGTGATATTACCATTCCTGTGAATGCATCATTTCTTCAAAACACAAGTTGTCTGTTTATAACTTACACTGGTTCACACTGTGGCATTCATTCGTCCCCGAGGATGGCAGAGCCGTGACAAGCTTTACTGGCCTCACCCATGAGCTGACTTTGGTACAAAATGTCACTGACATTGAAGCCTGGTACACTGTCACATCACCTGAGCCGTGCATGTGGGAGAGCTCACGTGAGGCACGTTTCCACCTCTAGTGCTGTTCAGAGGAACTTGGTATGGATGGAACCATCAGCTGGGACAAGATTCTGGTGAAATTAGGGTTCAGCCCACCCCTGTGAACTTATGAAGCCAAGGACACCAAAATCCTCATGTCTTAAATCAGTGCAGTTACTGTCAGGTTTGTTCTGAAAATTTAAAAGAGGGCAAATATGCTCAAAGAGATGGGTTCTGTGCATTGTTGTCACGCCAATTTCACTTAGTCATATAATTTGTACCCTTTGTTGTACACATGTACCTCCCATCATTCTATATCACACAATGAAAGATAACCTACTGCATATGAAGTAATGAGAAGAGAGAATCATGTAAAATTAATGCTTTAATGATTGGACTTTTGCTTTGCTTTGCTTATGTTTGGGGGAAAAGCATGTGTGGAAAGCTCTTCTGTATCATCAATTACTGCTGCTCCAGGCTATTTCTGCTGTTGTAGCAGTTCCGATAAACCTACAGAAGAGAACCACTTTTCTGTTGACAGCACATTTGCTGGTATTTCTGCAACAGTTCAGTAATGTCTTTATTGTGTAATGTTGTATTTTAATAGTCAATTAAAATTACCATTGAATTCACAAAATGGACTTAAGGACTTCTGAAGACTATTTGGCTGAAAGCACACATGAGACTGTTCTGATAATCACTGCTACGACACTATTCAAACTTACTCAAAAGCCTTATCTTATCACAATAGGAAAAGTACTGAGGCAAGAGAAAACAGAAATGCATTCCTTCATAAAGGAGTATTGTTGTTCAATTCAACTGTTTTTGAATTGAATCTCATTTCTCTGTCATGACTATGTCTCCTCTCTTTTCCCTCCAACACCGCCAGCAAGTCTCTTCTGCCTTTGTTCATTTTCCCAACTCCTTTCTGTGTTGCCTCTTTCTCTATTTTTTTTGTTGTTTTTTTCCTTTCGTTCTCATGTTCTCTACTAATAATAAATAATGCAGCACCTTTGTGATGAGGATAGGAAGGTGATGAATAGTCCAGTAGTCAGGTTTCAGAGGCTTCACACAGGGTTTGTGTGAAGACTTATTTTGTTTTCTTTATGCCTTTCATAACAAATGTGTTTACAGCCTGCAGGTTAAAATGAATGAAAGTAGCAAAGAATACCTAAGATAAACTCTGTATGAGTAAGTACACCACTAACGGGCAGCAAGGCTTGCAAACACGAGCCATTCCCACTCACTCATTGCTCACTTCTGCCATCCCCACAATGTTTTCTTCAGTCCCATGATACTCAAAAGGTTTCTTAACACCTCAGCTGCTGGAATCACTTAGTGCACGAAGAACTATTCTTCCATTCAGCATTTCTCAGTTCTCCCAGCTTCATTAGAGGATATTTTGTTTCCAGACATCATCAGTAGATATCCTTTTGACACTTTTAAGATGATTTCCTCAGGACCTTACCCCATACAAAGGGGTAACAAGCTTATGTAATGTAGTGCGCTGCCAGATGTGTTGTGGGATTGTGTTCATAATATTTAGCAACTCCTGCAATTGCTCCACAGAGGAAGCTTGTTTCAGCTCCCACAGTCAGACACTGCAAGCAAGGCAAATGACAAAACTTGCGAAAAGCCGTAAATAGGAAGCTCACAATTCAAGATACAAACAAATCCATTGGGTTACTGCTTGAGAGAATAGTAATAATTTTAGCCTTTTGGAAAGACAAGGACAGACAACATTTCATTGCAAACAACATTTCAGTCTTCCTCATTCTATTGCCTCTGGCCTTTTAGTTCTCCACTGTAGTGTGCAAATAAAAGTGAATTGGCACTTTCACATGTACTTCTGTGAAATAACACATCTACAGATGTGTTATTAATGTGGGTTTTTCAAGGCACAAAAGGACTGTGATTTAATTATAGGAAAAAACATACAGTGGGCATCTGCTTGCAGGTCATTCCTCCTATTGTTTACTGCAGATGGTGAAGAATCATTTTGAACACAGGTGAACATTTGGAGAGCACACAAACAAGCTTTTACAGGGAATAAAGTCTGGGGCATTATTGGCTGGGGAGGGTGAAAGGGGTAGATTTTAAAAATTGCAAAAGTAGTAAAACCCATGAGAATTGTCACAGAGTGAGGCAAGGGCTTGCTGGAGGCAGGTGTAGGGGTCAGTAGCAGAAGGACAACCAGCAAGAACTAAAACTGGCATTTTCTATTTCAGCATTTCTTTGGAATTAAATCATTGTACTAGTTTGAAAATAAACCAGTGAGAGGCACCAAGTCAGAATAACAATTTAATGGAAATTAAAGAAAAGGAACAGAAAGTAAAAGAAAACACTGACAGAGTCAAGATACAACCTGAGTCCCTATTAGGCAGGGTAGTGGTAGCAGTCTGGTGGAATGGTGGCTGCAGTCCTCTGAAGTGGTGATCCTGTAGTAGAAGGGGTCTGCTCTTCCTCAGAAAGTCCAGCGGTGGCTGTGTAGCTCCTATCCTCTGGAAATCCAGTGGAGCCAGTCCCTTTGATGCTCAGAGTCCCAGTTATATCCATGATGGGATGCTTGGTTCCTCCCTCTGGGTGGAGCATCTCACAATGGGGTAATGAGTCATGAGGCCAGGTGTTGATTAGGCTCGTTAACAGAAGATAGTCCGGAGGGAGTTATCTCTGAGTCATGCAGCAGGACAATGATGGGCCATTAACAGAAAGATAGTCTGGGGGGAGAAGGCAAGGAAAACACTGCCCCACCTAATTTCAACAGCTCATGAGGATGGTAATAGAATACCCCTCAACCCAGGACAATCATTCATTCCACCTATTGAAGTATTTGCTTGTTCTTCCCTGGTAGGACCTTCACAAAGGTCTGGTGCACAGTCAGGTTTCAGCTGTAGGCTTAGAGCAAGGAGAAAAGACTGATGCCACATGCAGACCTGGTCCTTGTCTGCAGTGGCCTAGAGATGTTGCTATGTGCTCCTGTGCGCCTCTTGGCTCTCCCACACAAAGAGAAGGATACTACAGCATGCTTTTTACCTAGAAGCCTGAGCTCTCTGCCATGAAAAGCAAGGGTACATGGAGAAATGGCAGGCTTTTGTAGCCTGAAATGTAGCCAAGGTAAGCACCCAGGGATTAGGGTAGCCTATTTCAGCATTCACTTCTCTTGTTTTCATATGTTACATCACCGTATATAGTTCATGATTACATACTGTTTTTTTCAGACCTCTGCTTCGTTCACTGCACAAGGATGGACTGTGCCCTGAGAACAAACCAGCAACACACAGAAAAAATATGTTAATCTCTGTAGGATGCCAGTCTTGTGTAGTAAAAATGGAAGTCATGTCAGTTAAGGCAGAAAAATGCACAAAGAAAAAATTAAAGCACCTGAGAATTCAAAAGTGGATATAGCAATTTTAGCAGTTACTGCCCACCAGCTGTTCATTACTATGCTTTAGCTGGAGGTTTCTGCCTTCACAGCTTCACAGAGTTATATTCACAGTTAACTTCTTAAAACAAGCCCACTGGCTTTGTGCTAAAGCTGACTCAATCTCTTGGTGAGGTCATTAAAACAAGGTAGTTGTGGATGTTGTAAGAACAAGGGAGGGCAACTTCTTGAATTGCTTCAGCTGTATCCCAAAGAAGACATACCTGGAGAGAAAACTCTGCCTTGGGTTTCTCTTGGCCTCTGCCACAGGCTTCCTGGAAATCATGGGCACATGACTAAAATTTTTTCACTGTTGTCCCCTAAATGCATTTTACTCCCAATTCATTCCATTTGGCTAAGCAAAAGGAAATATTTGGGGCCTATTGGCAGAAAAAGAGAAAAACTCTCAACTGAAGTTAAAGGTCCTGGGTAGCCTTCCCCCAAGCATGCCAGCAGACAGGGGTCAGGTTAAAGGCTTCTTGGACTGACTTTCAAGTTCACTGTTACATTTGGCAATTGAGCACCTGTTGGTCAGTTCCCTGACCAATGCTCTCCTCTCACACAGGCATTATTGAGATACATTTTTTAAGCTTTAAAAAGAACTTCACTGCAGAAAGTCTTCATTTAAGGAAGCTGTCATTCCTATTAGAGGTAGAAAGTGAAATTCAGCCCATCTGTTGTGTACCGCTGTCCGATTTCAGCTTTTTCTCTCATACTTGTAAAATTCTTGAATGTGACAAAAAAATATGACAATTTTTTTCAAAGTTGCTCTTCAGAGCATGTGGCAAATGATTCTTGGATATCCTTTTCACACTTTCAATGTGTGAGTGAAAGGATGTATGAAGAGACTTGTCTGCCTTTTCTTTCCTTTTCTTTTTCTTCATTCGAGCGTGTAATGCCTCCTTTCCCAATATTACCCAGCGCCTTTCTGCGTGTGCCCTGTTGTCTGCATTGGTTACCTTTACTCTGTCAACTCAAAGTAGTGTTGATTAGAATGCTGATATGGTTGCTAACAAGCTGTATCTAATGTGTTGATTTCAGTCCATGAGACAAGTTTTTTGGTATTATTTAAGTTGATAACGTAATAAAATGCATGGTTGATTTATGTTTTGGAAATTTACCTTACATCATCTCTAGATGTAAGAATTGTTTACATTCCCGTGATCTGATCATCAGACAATGAACCAAGCAAGACCCACAAGCTCAGTTATCTTCTTGGGTGCTGCTTAATAGTGACACTGCATTTGTGATGAAGAAACAGCAGTTTGAAATATCCCCTACTGATAGCGCCAGAAGAAAGATGGAAAACGTCCAAAACTCTCTCATTTTAAAAACATTGCTGAATTCTTTGTGAATATATGAATATACATATCTTGCTTATTTGAGCAATGAGGTTTTTTTTCCTCACTTGTCTGTGTTTTCCACTTGTAGTACATATTGGTTCAGAAAGAGATAAAAGCTTGCCTCATGTATCAAGGACGGTGAGAGGTGGGAATTTCAGTTTTATGTGTATTAAAATTAGGAATTTATATTTTTTATCTACATTCTATTTTGCAAATAAGGGGGAAATTGGAGAAAGCATACATTCCATATTAAGTACGACTGAATTGTCACTGTAATGGAATTGTTCCAGAATTGAACTATACTGCTTAGAAACATCAGGACACTGATTAGAAAACAGAGTAACAAGTCACTAAAATCAAAAGGCCTGATTTCTTCAAGAATTGCAGCTCCTTTTGTGTGAATAGAAACAGAACAATCTAGGAAACATGCTTTTGTATGCGGTCACACATGGAGGAACGACTACACCGCTCTTTATTTTAGGTGCCATTCTGTATCTTCTGATGTTGGTGGACAAACCTCAGGCTTTGGGAAGGAAAGGTTAGCCTCTCAGGTCCTGCTGCCACCTTCTAACAAGCAGCCAAGGAGGCAGGTACCCACCAGAGCAGTGTCTGATCTGGCCTTACCCCTGCCAGTGACTTCTTTTCAACCTTTGTCATTGCTCAGAAAGGACAATCATAACCAAAATTACAGAAGGACTTAGAAGGAAATAAGTTTGAAGGCAATGATTGATTCATCGATGGATGAATGGAGAAAGGCTTCCTCTTTTTCCTCCACTGCTGAGTTGTCAGTCAGACAAAACAAATTAGAAAATGAAAGTTATGGCCCAGGTGAAGCCAAGAGAAGGCAGTACATTGGAAAAGCCGCCAGCTGCAAACCCAGGTGAACTGGATGCAAATTTAACAATGTTATTATTGCTCGGTGAGGAGGATTTCTTGGGGAAAAAAGGCAATAAGCACAGAAATATCCTTGGGCAAGTGTTAGAGTCTCTAGTGTGACCTGAAAAAACTCTGTTTTATTGTGAGCCATAACAAGGAGCTGAGCTTATAAGACTTGTAATAGTAACAAAAAAGCAATTTATGCAAAATGGGGGCAATCCTCATCTCATAGTATCTAGAGAATAGGCAGTTTTATAGGTGATTAATTTAAAAAGAAAAAAGGACAAAAGAGAAAAAGGTTGGCATAAGTTATTTAAAAGCTTTCTAGTACACTGCAACTGGGAAAGTATTAAGAAAACTAGAAAGGGTATGGCACTTGAGGAAAAGGCAAGGCATTGTGGGAATATGGTATGAAATAAAGCAGGATTCATTAATGTAATTATTGCAGAGACACTGTAGTAATACAGTAGTTAAACATTAAGCCAAGATTCTCCAAAATAAACCTGTCTTCATGAAGACAAGTTTTTATCTTTTCTACTTGGTGCTTTTATTGAAATCACAATAACTCTAAACATACAAAGAAATTAATAACTATTTCTAAAATGCTGTAGCACTGTTCTGGGTTTGTTTTGTCTTGAGTTTGTTGTCTTTTTTTTTTTTAAATTCATAACCTCTTCAAAATGATTTAATCTAGGCATTGCAAGCATAACCACTCTGAACAGAATTGCATACCACTACCTTTATGAGTATTAATCAAAATTGAAAGACATATAGCTTTAGACTTTGGAAAGTAGTCAGTAATTCACACTGAGTGGTCCTTTTGATATGCATAGAAAGAAAACACAAAGTATTAAATCAGCACTTAATATCAGATTTCTTTAAGTGTGTAAACTTAGCTACCTGACATCATTAATCAAATTTGGTATATTAGGTTATAAATATTTGTATTTCTTTTTAAAGTAATAAACAGCCATGTTTGCTGTTACTATACAAAATATTAATTATGGTAGAGACTTTCAAAAGAACGAAAGGAAAATGGACACCCTGGGTTAAATCAGCCTAGTTATGAAAGCTAGAAACAATAAAGGATTTCAGAAAGTAGTCATGGGGAGTTCCACACCAATGCTTTTAAGAAAGGATGTCCACATTCATATTTCCACTTCTGAGGTGCTGAATGTCTTTCATCACTTGCTGTTTTTTCAGTTTTTAAAATTCTTTATCCATTTGTTATGTTTCTGCAGAGACACCAAAGGATTTTGGCCTTAGGGAATTTAAAAATTTCCTCTAATCAGGAGGAAACCCCAACCACTATTATTACTTTGCTGTAGCCACAATACAGTCAGCAGACTCTTAAAAATACTAAAGTTAGAAAAGTAGACCTTTAAGTCTGAAATAAAGCAGTATCTTTCAAACTTATTATTAAGATCAGGCCTAATTGATACACACTGGTTATTGGTATGGCTCTCGTTAACTCTAAATCATTTTCTTAGCTTTGTTTTCTCAGTCCCAGGGGCATGGAGGTACCTGTCCATGTCATGAGCCAGATCCCTAATCCAGGGCTGTGGCTGAGACTTTGCACCTACCCCCATATGTTTGGTGTTTCTTTCTGTTTTGCTTAAGCAAAAGTGGTATAAAGTGTGTGGTGTGAAGGGGAGAGGAAAATGGTGTGAAAAAGACCTGCAGGTATCGAGGTAAAAGTCTGCTGCCCTCAGCTCTACATCAGGGTGTGGAAGTAGCTTTGGCCCCTGTAACAGTGGTGACTGGAGGATCATCTTCTGTATTTCAGCACTGAGAAAACAACTGCCATACTTTAACTAATCCCTCAGATTTATGCCTGATTAGCATGACATTGTTGATGATTAAATACGTTCAGAATACGTATGTAATCAACTTCTCACCCAAATTTTATAGTTTGCAGAGAGAAAGTGGTAATTGGATAATGTTAGAAATGTTCCTTCAGAACACTGCTATCATGAATTAAATAGTAGCAGCTTTTTTAAAGCCTGCTCCTGTTTTAAAGGCACTTTTTTTTTAAATTCTAAAATATTTATTCCAGATTTCAGTTTTAGAACAAGAGCAAATTATTTCTGCAACTAAGTAGTTTGTAGTTTCCTTTATTATTCCATCTCTGTCATTATATTGTCCTTGAAACTATTTTCTGTCAGTGTCAAACACTATAGCCTTAGGACAGAAATGAAAGTGAGATAATATATCTCAATGAGCTTTTCTGGTGAAATGTTTTTAAAAGTTTTCAAATGCAGCCTTTTGGATTTAAGCAGAAGATGAAAGAACAATGAAACTAGGAGATTAAAGGAACAAAAGCAATTATTTTAAATGTTATTATTCTAACATTCCAGTATTAATCTTTGAACACCATTATAATTGTACCAAATGATTTATATAAGTAACAGAAAAATTATTTTATGTTGCTTCTTCTACTCCTCTGTGAAGAATAAAGTCTTCTATCAGTACCTTGTCTCATAATTAGGATTCCAAAAATGTGTCACTGTGACATTTTTCTAAATATTATCTTAATAAAAGGCTTAACTTTAATGTTTCATAAGATTATCCAACCAGTTCCTAAAACCACACAATACATTCATTTCAGAAACCAATGTAAGTTCAATGTGTGCTGTTTTTCCATTTCAGAGGTAACTTAAGTAAAACAAGAAAATACAAAAAGTAAGACTTTCGTTCTTGTTATAGTGTGGGAGGAAGAGTGAGGAGCAGAGGTTAGAATATTTATGCTTTCATTGTATTATTGCAGTGTGTGTTTTCGGATTTATAACTTTTTTTTCATATGCTAGCATTTTAAGAGATTTTTTTTTTTTTTTTAATTCTGTTTAGCCACTATTACATTTTCTAGACTGGAATGCTTGTCATTTAAGCCTTGAATTTCCACAGACTGACATCCTTAGAGGTAGATTGACTGCCTGACTCAGGGAAGCCACATCTTGCATTTCAGGGAATGTGATTCAGGCATCCTTGCATTGATCAGAGAGTTGCAATGTTTTCCTTACACAAAATTACTCTTACATATTTGTTTGTCTTTTTATTTTCTCCTTCCTTAGAACTAGCTACTTCATCAACACTTTGCAAAAAAGCAAATAATCATATTTTCTCCTTCAAAGAGACACAAAGAAGGACTGGTTCAATAAAGTCAGTGAGGATATTCAGAGGTTTTACTGCTTTAAGTCACTTCAAGTTAGCCATGGCCTCTCTTCATCCCTGTTTTTATAACATTGCTGATGAGCCAGAAATTAATGAGTGAGAAATGGTTCACATAAGATTGGCACATTTTTGTGTAGGAGCTGAGAGCACAAGTCCTCATCTCCACCCCTGGGACACGGCAGTCATTTTGTGCAAACAGGATGGAAGACCCCATGTACTTTGTTGATCTTATCACAATGCATTTTCCTTATCCAAATGAAAGTTTTCTATGCAGTGCTTCTCTTAAATTACCACTTCAGCCACTTAACAATTTCCCTACCAGTGGCTGCTATCACTACAGAACAAGAACTCTGGTGGGTTTCAGTCTTTTCCTGAAGAATACTGGTTGGCTAACGTGAAACAGCAGAAAGCAGTTCAGCTTACCTGCTCTTCTACAGGTCACACATGGAGGGATGTTATATGAGTGTGTGTGCGTGCATGCATGTATGTTCATCCCTTTAAAACAGGGGAAATTCCAGTGGTGCTCAAAATTTTTCAGTCAGAGCTGGTTTACTTGCCTTACAGAAACACATGGACACACAAACACCCACATCTATCTTTACATAATTACATGTATTTCCATATTCATGTACAGACATGTATTTTTTAACATATTCACAAAAAAATTAACTACAAGTGGATACGTTTAAAATTGCAAATAACTGCCATATTAGTAAAGTGATTGAAAAAACCTAAAATGTGGTCTTGAAAGGAACTACCTGATGTTTTACACTATGTAGGCATGCCTTTTTCAACATTTCTTTATTGTCAAAATATTGCATAAACCATAAAATCATAGAATGGTTTGGATTGGAAGGGACCTTAAATACTAGCTAGTTCCAAGTGCCCTGCCATGAGCATGAATCATGAACGTTTTCATATCAAAACCCCACACAGAGAGGTGTATGTCTCATACTGAATCACATGGAAATAAAATATTTCTCATACAGGAACATGTAAATGCTAGCTAGTGTTTCTTAAATGCTTTTCCTAGTTAAATGAGAAGTAGTTATACCAGCTTTATCAATAAACATGCTTTAAGGAGAAAAAAAAAAAAAAAAAAAAAAACAAAAAACAGGCAAAGGAATCTTTTTGGAAGTGCCTAGTAAATGTGGATAGCTCAGTATCTGGGCATCCCACTGGCGAGATGCTGTCTTTTAGGGACACCGGCAACTTGTACCTGACCTCAGCAGTACTGAGGATGCTTTGTGTCGCTGGGAGGAACAAGGGAGAGGCCACGAAACAGGAATGTGCTTATAAGAGGCTTAGAAAGTGCCAGCAGATGGCATGCACGAGTCCTCAGCAGTAGGGCTTGCATGGCGCGGGGAGGAGAGTTTTGAAGCAACAAAACTTTCTTGAGTATCCCAGATGACTTACAGTGAACAGCTTTTGAACATGACTATAAACATCAAGATTTCTGAAGAGGTTATGCTAGGTAAGGAAAAAGCATAAGAACCCCAAACTAATGAATATATTTAGGAAAGGATTTGTCTGAGTCATTAAAAAAAATATATCTCTGCAATACACAGAAAGCTCAGTTCCTATTACAAATACAGATTAAGGATTCTATTTGTACGCACTTTTTGATCTGCACACTTGTCTTTGCTGTAGTTTTATAAAAACACATTAAAAACATCAGCATTGCAAAAAAAAGTTTAAAAGGAACTTGCCTTCTGAAAGAAGTTTGTTTCATTGATGTTTGAGTTTGTACAGAAGAAGTAATAGAAACTGCATCTCTGATCACTGGAAAATGGATTCTTTTCAAAGGCACCAACTGTCCTGACAGTGTGATGCGATGTCTTGCTCTCTCTCACTGCCAGACTCAGCTACAGAAACAGCATAATTATATGAGTAGCAACAATTCCCCTTATCTAATATGAACACTTGCTACTGTTAAATGCATTTCAATGTGCTAAAGAAGAAACAGAATTAAAACTTATGCTGAGTTTGTTGGGTCATTTAATCCAAGGGAGGTTGTTTTCCCATTGGGTTTTTAGTGGATTGTTTTGTTTGTTTTGTTGGTTTTTTTTTAATTCTACACATTTCATAATGTGCCAGCCAGCCCAGGTGTAGGTGATGATGGCAGACCCAGGAGATCCTGCTGCCCAGGACATGCCTCCTGGCCTCCTCTGGGCACTCTTTGCTTCCCTGAAAGTGAAATTTCTGTTCTGCCTGACTCCTTGTGCCACTGCCATTACCATGACCTTTTGACTGTGGCATTTGAGAACTAATTTTTTCATACAAATTCAGCAGAAAATTCTCCATTTCTTTCACTGTCCCATAAATAGATTTCCCAAGTGTAGACATTACCAGCAAATCAGTCCAGATATCCTCATGCTATTCGTAAAGACAATCAACTAACAGTCCAAAATTCCTGATCTAAAGCTTATTAACATCAATGAAGGTTCTTCTAGAGAAAACTCTGAATGGTATATGAGGCAACCAGAATAATCATTTTCTAAATGACCAAATCCATGAAACTGTATGGATATTCAAGGCACAAAAGTGAAGTAGTCATAATGATATTAATAATTAGTGGACTTTTGATATTAAAATAGCAAGCTGGTTCAGTATGACTCCAGTTACTTCCAAAGCATCTCACAGAATCACTGAAACAACAAAGACCTCTGGAGAAGATAAAAAAGAAATTTATTTGAGTTAGAGTAGGGGGAACTGGAGGAAATACAGCTAAGAATGATGAATCAAAATTTGTTGTATATTGAACAACCTAATTACAGTTATTATGGTTTTTGTCATTGCAGAGTTGATGAATATTTTCTGGACCAAATGGAAATTTCCATCCCACAGTCATTGTAGTTGTCTAATGTTGCTGTACGTTAATGTCTTAGCAGACCGTGATAGTATCAAATATAAACAGATTACTGTAGACAATCACCAGCCAAAAACAACAAAGAGGCCAGATTACATCTAGGCCTTTTGATCATCAAAGCTTTAATATGCTTTATACTCCGTTTCATAAATTATGGATGTGAAATGGTTGTGGCAATAACATCAAGGCTTACATATTGTTGTAGTAATTATTTCAAAATTAAATATAAGTAAACATATTTAAAATTAATGTATTTATTATATATATAATGCCCAATGAGCCAAACACAAAGAAATAGCTAGGGGGAGATTTTTCATCTGTAGGTCACTTGTATCCTATTTGTAATGATTTCTTTCCTGCACTAAAGAGAAAAGCTAAAACAATTTCATGAAAGTGTCATCTAGTAAAAGATAACCCTTTCTTTGGAATTATTTCTAATTTGTTGCAGAACTTCAGAAGGAAATATGACAGCACCAGGATTTATTTTTCCCTTTTTGTTTCACACATGCTGATTTACATATTTTGCTGGTCTTGTTGAAATAGCGTACCATCTTCTGTGAAGAGACTTCATTGCAGCAATGATACCAACAGTTCAAATTAGAGTACATAAAATTCCTTTTTATTTCATATTATCACAAAATAGGCATCCTTGTCTCTATAAATAAGTTAAAAAGCATCAAGGTTTGAACACTCATTTTATTACCTGTACCCGGACTTTTAAAGAAAAATAAGAAAATAGAGTTCAATTTTTAATGCCCTGCCAAAGAAATTCGGGTGAAGGTTCAATGAAATTAACCATTCTTTCCACAATAATGAGGAATTAATACTCAAATCATCTATATTTGATACACTTTATATTCAGCAATGTCATTTAAATGTTAAAACTGGAAGAATTATGGGACCTCTCAAGCTAATATTGATCTAATATCTTCAGCTCAATGACAGTGTCAATTACTTTATCTTTACATATATATATATAATATGAGAAGTACTCATGCTGTTAGAAACTGTGCAAGACAGATAGATTCTCCTGGAAAAAAAAAAAAAAAAAAAAAAAAAAAGCCTGATTTCTTTCCATTGTAGCTGAATCAGGTTTTAACACAAAACATTTACAGGCTTTTGTTACAGAAAATTAAGAAACAGCTTACCTGTGCAAACTTTAGACTATTTAAGAAAATTCATTTAAGTGTTATTTAAAAATCCACTATCATTTTCTTTCTGTTTTTGTGGTTGGAACTATCATTGCCTTCCCAGTTGTTTCCTTTTTAGGATACTGTAACTTACCTGTCACCAGCAGTCCAATGTCTGCGTTGTTCCATTCAAATTCACCCCCTGAAAATGTTTATGCTTGTTATTCCTTCTCTCAGGCCTTGCAGAAAAGTGAAAGAAGCACAGTATTCTGCTCACTGTTTACACTGTGCAATTTTATCTCTTCATTAAATACGTCCTTACTATTTTATGACAGGCCTTTGCCAAACAAAATTACCTTTGGGTGTAGATCACACCCCAGTTTATCACTGGGTGGTGTTAGGGAATAGTCAGGCAGTGGGCCAGTAAGCTCACACAGTGCACTTTAGCTCCCCATATCTAAAGCTACACTATAGGACTCTTGATGAAAGCTGGGTCAATGCAGCACAGGTAAAAGATGTACCAAGTGACTGCCAGAGCATCCCACTACTGCACTGGAGGTGTTTGTCTCCTGCTTTCTAAGCACCTTCCTGAATGTTCCACAAGGCAGGTCAGCTATTGCTCAGAGGGTGCCCAGCCTGTTATGAGTACCAGAAAAAATCTGTAGCAGACCAGCTACAGAAAGCAGAGGTTTAATATCCAGGTGTTCATTACAACAAAGCAAAAATGTGTTGATTGACCCCAGGCTGTTCCCTCAGGGCCAAGAAAGTTCTCAACATTTTCTTATGAATGCTCTGAGAGTGGTGTCTAAAATAAGTCCTCTGGGCTGCAGCTGCTTTAAATTGAACACACATTTATTAGTAAAATACTTGTAATAGTAAAGTCAAGCCTGAACCAAAGGACAGTTCAATGGAATTTTTTTCTACAAACCCAAATGGAATCTCAATCTTCCTCAACAAAAATCAGAACAGAAACAGAAATTTTGCTTTATTGGAATATGACAAATTTTTCACTGTGAAGGTCTGAAGAGTTTTCCATTGTAGGAGTGATTGGTGCAGTGGAGATGTGCCTTCATAACTCTGTGATGCTCTGGAGGATGTGTAGAGGTTTCTCACAGTGGTTCACAGAGTACTAACTATTATTCCCAGTGGTCCTTTATACCAATTTCTGACTTCTGTTGAGTTTCAGTGTGCTCTGGGAGCAACTTCAGAGCTGATGTGTCTGCACCTTGGCTAAAACTTCTTCCTTCATGCCTGTCATTTGGCACCTTCATTTGGTTCAAAATGTTGCATTTTTTTATGAGAACCTCTGAAGGACAACCCCCAGTCTGTCTTCACACCCTGGAAAATGATGATTGAAAAGAAACCACACATCAGTCTCTGAGATACTTATGGACATTTAAAGATGTTATGCATGTGGTGCCTTTTCCTGGTCTTAAAATCAAGAATCAAACACTCTCAGAAGGGAAAAAGGGATTTTACCTTTGTATTTATTTTAAGGATCCTTAGGTGCACTAAGTCCAGGTTGAATGCTCCCCAATGCACACTGCAATGCACACCCACAACAGATCGAGTATAACATTATAGGTCTTACTAATTAGCATATCTATCAAAGATTCCCCAGTGAGAGGCTCAAGTGAGCCCCCCTCCCCAAGGAACCTTCCCCTGGATGGTTCTATCTCAGTTTACAGAATGTGTTCTGGAGAGGACCGTGGGGTCTGGGGCTTTCTGATCCCTAACTACGAAGCTTCTAAAAAGTTTAGTCTCCTAGCTTGACAAATAAGTCTATGAATGTAGGCTAAAAAACACTAGGAATACAAAAGCTATAAAAAGGTATAAAAGGGGTATAAAAGGCAAAAAATCATCATGGCATCACATGGAAATGTGAGCCCCTCTTGAGGTAAGGGGCTGTGCTGTCCCTTCCGCCTCATGTGCGGGAACATGCTGGATCTGTCTGACAGCAGGATGAAAGAAGGCGGCTCATCCTTTTTGCCTGTTCACTGGCAATATGGGGGACATATGGAACTGGCTTTGTATTTCTGCTATCACTGACTCTCCTGTACACAGATGGGCATGTTTCTTTTAAAACCCCACAGGTCTTGTCTCCTGGTGATGCATTACCCTCTGTTTTATCAGTACAGGGAAGAACAGTTCTAACCAATATGAAAATGCCAAGGCACTGAGAAATGTTACAAACAGGAGACCTTTCTCTATAGGACATATTCTAAAATTTTTTCCCAAAACATACCAGGGCAACAAGAACAGAAGATGCCTCACAAAATACAGTAAAGCAAAGCATACATGTGATGACACCTTTAAAAGGACAACTTAGCCACTTAAATACTGAAGTCCTTAAAATCTCAGATAATAAGTATTACTTCAAGGATGCAACTCTGTGTATTCCTACTAAGAGCCACAGCAATACCTTCTACTGCCAGTTGCTAGTCAGCCAGACAAGTTGTCTCTCACCTTTCCCTCTGTCCCCCTGTATGGGTTAGGAGAAAACAAGAATTACTGCAGCTGGTCATTGCTTTCAGTCTTCTAATGACCTTTTAGTTCCTTTGAAAGACAGCTGCTGCATATGTTCCAATATTATGTTGAGATTCATAATTATGTCTTACTGTTGGAAAGAAAATCATGAGTAAATATGTTAAATGCTGAATGAATTTAACATGTCGTATACAGCCCTACAAAAATTATCTCCTGGGAGATTCCCCTGTGAAAAAACTATCCTGAGAGATGTGATACAACAGTAAGCATTAGTGAAGAAACCTAACAGCTCTTAGACAAGAGATTAAGAGTTAAGTCTTCATTAAGGAGTGAGGGATCCTGGCTATATTGAATAATGTCCTTGTTACCTTGAAGAAAATAATATCATTGTAATCACTGCAGGTGAGGGAATGGACTTGCTTGGACATAAACTTTTCTCTAGCTGGTGACTCAAATGATAACATGAAGGTTTGCTGATGACTGGCAAGAACCTGCCCTGAACTCAGGGAGTAAGGTACAACTAATAAATTATTTGATTTTGTCCTCCATTGGTATTCTAGGCTCAAGCCCATACACTTATGCTGAGTGTAGATCAGGTTTCTTTAATCTAATTAAGGAAGGATTTAATAGATTTATTTTCTTTCTAGTATGCTACAGAAGTCACTGTTTTAAAGCAAACATTTCCTAATATTCATTTATTTACTCATTAGGTTGTAAATAAGAGGAACTGTTGTGCTGGAGTTCATAGTGAGAAGTGCCTCCTGAAAGCAATGTCTCAGGTACTGAGTGGTAGCTACTCTGTGCACCAGGGATTCAGCAACAAAGTCATCATTTTTCTTAAAAATTACTATAAGAGGGTTTAATGCTTCTCAGAACCCAGTTTCTAGAGAATAACTGATAATTCAATACAATCCAAAGGGGGTTGTTTATCTATAATATAAAACCCAAAGAAATTGATGCTACCTTCAGTTACAAAGAAGTGTAGTCTTGACAAAATGACAAAGTAGAGGATGCTATGATCAACAAAGACAACCTACATACTCATTTTGATTTTTTTTTTTTTTTTTTTTTTTTGTACAGACCAAACCAAAAGAGTGAAGGAAATGATGGAAATAATGATTTATAATTCTAGTGATCATGGTACCATATCTTTCACCTATAAAATTAAGTCACATATATTTGTTTGTTCCTTACAAATAACTCAGACCCCACCGCTATGGCAAACAAAGTATTTTTCATGGCAGACCAGCAATCTTACTTTCTGCTAGCACATGTAAGTTAGCATCTCCTCAGTTAAAAATTTTTTAGCTGAGTAATACATGAGGTATTTAAAGTGCAGCAAGTGCTACCAAATATGTAGTGATAGTCTGTGACAGTGATAATGTCTTCTACCAAGTCTGTGATAGTGTTTTCTATAGCACATTACCCAAAATACTGCCTTAATCTATGGAATATATATTTGTGTTCTTTTATTGTGCTGTTTTGCTTACTATGTCTTAGTGGAAATAGAACACATAAATCCATCTCTGACATTACCTGTTGAATGAGTTTATGATCTAGACACACTCAGAAATGGATTTATAATCCTGTGGTGGATTTTTATCCTATTTTCCTTAAGTGAAGCCTCTTACATGGGTAACAGGAGTATCTCACTTCAGCTTCTTCATAGAAAGGGTGGGTGAGTCTTTTCAGGAGTAGCACCAAGCACAATGTGGCTGACCAGATGTGTGTCATGCATGCCATTTCCCATGGAAGGGTATGGCTGCTCAGGCAAAACTCAGTACAGTTCACCTCCTTTTGCAGCAAATTTTTCCCCTTACCATTTTATCAGTCCTGAAAAATCTTGTCTAGCTGGTCTCGTTTTCATTGCCTTTATTACAAAATTCTGCCCAATCTCCATTTGCATTTGCCATATCCTACCTAATACCTCGTGTGTTCCTTGCCACAGACTGACCCTTCTATCAGATCTTGCTTTTCCACTGGGGATGTTACAGTGTTCCAGATGGGGCTTTTGTTAGCTCTTGTGTCAAACAATGCTGAGAATTTACTGCTTCATTGATAGTCTCTTCTTTACATGTATCTTGCACATTAGCTCACTAATTCATGGATATCAGAAACACATACATCAGCCTGCAGGAAGTTTTGGGCTCTCCCAAACACTGTGTTGCCCTGCATCATTCTTCTCACACCATTAAGTGTATTGAATTTCTTTTACGCCTGAAAGCTGGTGTATTCCTTCTAGCTATATCAGCTGGTTAGAAAAGAAATCTTACACTCCCTAAAAGCCTCCTCTAGTCTTTAATCAGCAATGCTAACTATGCCAGGGATTGTTTGGATGAACCTTTTAAATGTAAAAGCTTCGGGAAGACATATGTACCAAACTTATTTAAATAGGGACTACATTTTTACAGTTTACAAGTTGTGTATCTTTCCCTGCCTCTGAGACTAGCATTTTTCTTCCTATTTTTAGTGATAGTTTTGGAGAAGGAAGAGCCTTCAAAATGTCCATAATATTTTAACTTCTTCCTGTAGTCAGAGTAATGAGTGCTGGAAGAGATAAATTCCAGCAGAAGTGATCATTTTTATCAGTGGTGCAATTTCATCTCTCCTACACACATTGGATTTTTTTTCCTGACATTTTCTCACTCTATCTTTTAATGTCCCATTATCTTTATCAAGAATTCCATGTTTTTTCAGTGTAATATATTAACTGCTGCAGAAAGAAAAAAAATGTATATTCCATTATATTACAAATTCGTCCCCTTTCACTTTCAGGGAATATAATTTTCATAACTTTTCAACACTTTCAACCTACAAGTATGCTAAGTGTATTTTGTTTGGGAGGTTTCTTATATATTTATTTATTTTTTTAAATTTAAAAAAAAAGAGGAGAGAGGGAAATGCTGCTTCATGCAATATGGCCTGTGAAGCTGAACTGTTGTCATAGCTGGTATCTCATTTTAACTTTGCAGGTCTTGATGAAAAAGGATCTGAGTTCAGGCAGTTATTGAGCGTATGCTCCAGTGACTGCCAGATTGATGCTTCTGTCATACAAGAATGTGACAATAGTTGCTATGGGTTTCCTGATTCGGTTAATTAGATTTTTCTCTGTATAATTAGCACATCTTTAGACTGAACTTCAAACTATGTCACCAATTTATTTTAAAATTAGAGGAAGTGTTGGAAAGGATTTTATTCGTCTCATTTCTTGTCAATGTTTCTGCTAAGACCCACTAGGAATATCACAGAGCAAAATTGTTAAGAGGTCAGTATGTGATGTGGAAACGGGCTGTTTGACCTAGTTTTGGCTGTGGCTCAGACATCTGAGCTCACTGAAGAGAGGCTGTGAGGAGAATTTCTCTTTGTTTCATTTCTCAGGATTCAGGTGAAGCTAGTGGGAAAGAGTGGGGTAGCTTTGCAATTATATGAAACAGCTATTCAGTTCCAGAGGTCATAGCAGACACAAAAGTATTATCATAGCACAAGGAGGACTGGCTCACTGTACAGGGAGGGAAGGAGGAAAGAAGCACTGCAGAGCAAAGAAAGGTACATACACGGTATGAAACTTTCTAAGTCATCTAATTCATATGGGCAACCACAGGAGTTCAAAAACCTTGCTTTGTCCAGTAAAGTTTCTGTCCTTTCATGGGCTCTTACAGAACTATTGTAAAACTATCAAAAGTTCAGATTAAAAAAGCACTATTTTCATACTACACAATAATACACAGTTATGACAGGAATGCTGTTGGGAATATTTGACTGAGATGGCATAGTTCACTCCATAAATCCTCAAATTTCAAAATTATTTTTAACATAAGGTCCGTTGCTGCTTTAAGGTTAAAAAGTATAACGTATGCAAAGGGAAATTTCTCATTTTGAGAGGCTTCTGAAAAACATGTCAGCAGTTTGCAGTAGCTGAAGCTTTGCTCTGTGCACTGCAGCAGCTCCTGAAAGATTTCCGATAGGCTGCAGCACGCCAATACAGAATTGTTTAAAGCATATGGATGGATAGCATGAGGATACATTTCAGTGAGGTAGAAAGGGGGCAGTGCAAAGGGTTATAATGGGATTGTGACATCCCCATGCATGACATGAACCAAAACACATCAAGGGTTGAAGCATCTTTCACATTTTTCTGGAGCATGCCTGGAGAAGGGCAATGAAGCTGGTGAAGTGTCTGGAGCACAAGTCTTACGAGGAGCAGCTGAGGGAATGAGGATTGTTCAGCCTGGAGAAGAGGAGACTCAGGAGAGACCTAACTTCCTGAAAATAAGTTGTAGAGAGTTGGAGTCAGCCTCTTCTCCCAGGTAACTAGCAACAGGACAGAGGAAATGGCCTCAAGTTGTACCAGGGAAGGTTTAAACTGGATATTAGAAACCATTATTTCACCAAAAGGGTGGTCAGTCATTGGAACAGGCTTTCTAGGGAAGTGGTGGAATCACCATCCTTGGAAATGTTCAAAAGTTGTGTGGATGTGGCACTTGGAGATATGGTTTAGTGATGAACCTGGCAGTGCTGGGTTAATGGTCGAACTCAACAACCCGAGAGGTGTTTTCCAACCTAAACCATTTTACCATTCTATGATCCTCAGGGCTCCCTCTGGCTCCATGGCATCCATGGGCTTGCTGGTGTCCCTGCAGCAGGTGCTGTCTGCACTGTGCCACTCATTTAGCCTCCTCACACCCCCCTGCTTTCCCTGCCTTTCCAAAAACACATATTGAGCATGACTTCTCTACCTTTGTGGCAATAGAAGTTAAAGCAAGCAGCACTGAAGATGGTGCTCTGTAACACCCCATCAGTCCAGACCTTCCTGTGGGAGGTGACAGGGAGCTCTGCTTAAACCCAGATACCGCAAAAGAGGCCAGGTCATAAATCTTGCCTGCACTTTTTTTTTAATGTGAATTAACGTTTGTTACCGTTGGAACATAGCTGCCATATTGGATCAAAAGGGATGACAATAAAGACAATAAAGAACTTCCTGTCATTTCAAGACATCAGATTGTTTATAAGCGTTCCTTCTCTCTCAGAGAAAAAAGCTTTTTAAAAATCACTTTTGTAGCAGAATTTTATGCCACTACTGGCTGCTTTTATAAACCCTACTGACTAAGCTTTTATTAATCCAAAATTATGACTTCAAAGAAGAGACACTGGAACTAACAATGCTTATATAAACACAGATGGTCTTGAGAAAAAAATGACAAGAGATTTTGTGAAAGGCAAAAGGTAAAAGAAGTTGACAGAGTTAGGATGTCTTACTTTCCTTTAAGAAGTTTTTTGCATGTGTGCTTTTAAACATATTGATATCTTCAATTCTCACCTTATTAATTTAGTTTCATTGCACATACTGCTCTGTAATGGGGAGGAATTTGTGTTAGTCCTTATTCCTATGAACTACAACTTCCAATTATGTTCTTCTGTTATTTAGTTCCCAAGAATATCTTCAAAGTTTGATAATAATTTATATTGTCTATGTATTAAGTCACTTTTACAGCATCCAACATAACCAACACCTGCTTATGTGAAGCCTGAAGACTACTTTGGGTGTCCATGAAGGCCACTTGATATCTGCCTTCTTTTATGGTTGACCTTGAAGGGGAGTTCAGTTTGGTAATTTATGGCAAACAGCATCCAGGAAGACCCATTTGCAAGATTCACTGTCACTTAGTGCTAAACGATCGCTCCTGACTCTGAAGACAATCTGAGTCCCTGACAGGGCAATCCCATAAAAAATATTGCTTGGCCACCCAGGTGTCTTTTCCAATTATCTGGAGTAGAAATTAATACTTTTAAAAGCTGCTAGTTTTTGAAAGGTTATTCCAATTTATTCCAGTAGTTTCTTTTACACATTATGATAAATTGGTTTATTACACCGTTATTTTCAATGTCAGCTTTTTAGAAGATTGAATCATAATGTTGAAACATTAGAGTGAATGGCAAACATATTATTTTACAGCTGAGTTATATATTCCCTCTAAAAAAATAGTGCTCTGTTTTTAATAACTGGTAATTTTGAGATTGTATTGCTTAATGCTGTTTCTCCACAATATTTATTTCTATGTAGTGAGGACTGGAGAGCTTACTTTCCAGTTGTCAGTGATAGCTTGGACAGGGCACCAAATATATGGAAGTACAATAATCCAAATTGCGAGCTGTGCTTTTAAGTATAAGAATTCATGATTTCTCAGTATCAGTTTAATATATGGAGCAGCTCCAGGGAGAATAAATGGTTAGGCTCACTTTAGTGGGCTTCTAAATTTAGAAGCAAGTTTTTTTAATGTCATGTTTTCTTCTTTGATTTTTTTTCTTTCAGTGATAATCTCTGGGTGCTATTTTTGTTCCCCAAATCCTCTCCAACGGATCTATAAAAGGACTGTAATTAGCATTTTAATGGGAATAGTTGAATCTCACTGTTTCCCTACAGCTAGCATATTCCTATTTATGCAGAGCTCAGCAATACTCAAAGACATAAGAAATTCATAGTTTATTTTTTTTCTTTTTTTCTTTTTTTTTCCTTTTTTTTTGTTTTGGAAGCTGGGAGAGCAGGAGACAGGGTGGGGGAGGAGAATAAACAAAGCTAAAACTCTCATCCTTTTCAACTCTGTATCTGCTTGTAGAACAGTTTCTTTTTCCAGCATGAATTACAAATTTTTTGGCTCTCTATCATCAGTTCTGCAGGTGGCTGAATACTTTGAACTCCTATTGACTTCTTTCACAGCACAATAAAGTTTCCATCCTGAGGTGCACAGCAATGCCCCATGTATTTTTTAATTGGAGCAATTATCTCAGAATGGTTCAGTACAAAGTACTATTTCAAAAAGACAATTTCCTGTAGGTAAATGGTGTCAATTTCAAAAGTAGTAGGTTACTGCTAATGAGTGTCTGACACTATTTTTCAAGCAGGCACATGTACAGATAAAGAGTTGGATCTCAGCCCAAATGTTTAGAGAGTAAGACACCTACAGCTCAAATAGTCAGATAGTGGCATCAAATGTAATCTTCCCTCAAGTCCAGAACTTCTCCCCCTTCACCACCTTCTTTTAGCTGTGACTTCTGTTAGCTGTGAGAAGGGCAACCTCCCATACAACCTGAGTGCCTCAAAGATATTGCATCCTCTGTTTCCATAGGCTGATTTGCATGGCAGTGTGAAGGGTAAAGCCCTGATGAATTTATCTTCTATGTGATGTGGAAAAATAGTTTATGTCTATAATAGGTAATGTTTGGATTCCTGCATCACATCGTAGCCACAGGTCCTATATAAGCAATAGTTTACAGATGGAATGGTTTTATGGATAGGAAACAGGTTTTATTGCTGGAGAACAGGCATGGCTCCTGTTGTAGCTGGGACAAGTTGGTGGCACTGTTTGTGTGAAATTGTGGATCCCATGTGCCCCATAAGGAAGTGTGTGTCAGCTTCGTCCAGAGCCTTCCGCAGGGCTCCAGGGTGTGCTGCCCTCTTCACCCCCACAAGATTCACATGCAGCCTTCATGAATACTCTCAGGAGGCTGCTGAGCAGTGCTGAGCTGTGTCTTCTTCAAGATTCCTGATTTTAGCAGACCACAAATCAGTAAATCTGTGGCTATGTCGACTAGTCTCTTCATTTTTAAAAGTAAATGCTTTTTGACTTTATTCCCTAGAAATGCTGGTGGGCAAAGGTTAGGAAAGATGTTTTTTCCCAGTTCTATCAATATTTTTCCCCCTTTATCATATTAATATCAATGAAAAAGGTCATATACCTGAAATTCAAATCCACAGAGGAGTGATTTCCAGATATTTGTGGTTAAAGCACCAACAATAAATAACAGTATATACATAGCAGCTTCTTGTTTTCCTGAATAAAGAGATTTATGTCTCCTCTATAGAAATATTGAAGTTGGCTTTAAATTGGTCAGAATTATTCTTTTTGGTCAATAAATCTTGATATTTCCCTCCACAGAGATCAATACCTGTTTAATATATCAGATTATTGAATGAGATTAATAAATGTAACTCTGCATGAAGGCTCTCATAAACAGTGAGCAGTCCAAGTTCAGGAGGCTTCACAAAGGTTCACAACATACTGTATGGACTATTTCAGTTGAATGTTAAGAAACTGCTGAACTGTGCATTAAATAAATTACTGTATTGCTCAGAGAGTTACAGTAAGGTCTATTAAGTACTTATTTAAAGACTTGGCAACTGTGAACAACAATAAATAATTCAAGTAGCACCTCTAATCTTGTTTTCTTCCCTCTTAATTGGTTTTACAGCATTGTTTTGACATTTACCCTTGAATTTAAAAAAAAAATACTCAGAAAGAAGAAAATGCATGCTGTGCACTAATCCAGCTGTCAATTGAGTACCTACATATTGATGCATCAGAACAGCACAGGAGCTCCACTCTGTCTTCAGGGCTGGCAAAGCCCATTACTGGTGTGCAGTAGTATGGGCTTCTGGGCTTGCAGAAAAACTGAGTTTAAGAACTGTTTGTTTGTACAAATGTGAATGTATAAATATAAAATCATTTTTAAAATATGATGATTCTGCATCACCATCTCAGTGAGATTCCAGATGCATAAGAAACCATGTCTGATCTATCACCCAGGGAGGAATCTAAATGCCAAAAATTTGCCAAGAAGGACAGGTGGATCCAGAAGAGCTCAACAGCTGGAAAACACAAGAAGTAAAGGACAGCCAACACTTTCGCTGTTCAGGTTTTCCCAGCCTATTGGGAACTCTGGAGTGATTCTAGCCATCAGGTTTTGAATTCAAAAAGACTGTGTCAGGTCATATTTCAACTCAGCTTTTAGAACTGGAGAAATTGTTGTTGGTTTTGGTTTTAATTAAGTTTACAGAACATAGGACATAGTCTGGTTTCTGCAGAAATTTTCCAAAACCTTATATCTAAAATAATTTGTATTGACTGGGAATTTAATTCAAAATTACTAAGTTTATAGACAGGATTTTTTTTTTATTATTTTTATTTTTTTTTTTTATTTCTGAAGAGAAAAGGGAATAAGGAAATAAAAGCCACATATTTTCCTTTTCATGAGTTTTAATTTGTCTATATAATTTTCTTTGAGAATATATAAGTTTGCACATGTGGGTGCAGGTAAATAAAAACATACATAGACAAATGAGAAATGAGATTACGCTGTCCTTTTTTGAGGAATGTATGAATATATTCAAAGAATACATTTAGTGAACCCCAAATTGGTAAAAATATGGCACACACTGCATGTAGATATCATATTGACACCTCTTGGAACTTCAGATGGAAGTATCAACACTTTTGTCATGTGCATATCACCTCCATGCATATTCATATTGAGACTTCTATGCATAGTAAATAATTTTTTTCTGTAAAAGACACAGTATGGTTTTGTATGTGCACCCACTGTTTAAAAATTACATTTTCCAACACATCCTTCTCTTTCTTTTCTTCTAAAAAAATAAAGGGATTTTTTTGAAAAAAAACTTACTGTGTACTAAAATACAAAAGTTGAAAACAGAGCAACCATTAATCAATGTAAAACTGAAGAATATATTTTTTACTCAGAGAAATGTAGAAATACTCTTCTCACTTATCCCAGCCTTCCTTTTACAGGATGTAATTTAAAAAAATATATAAAACAATTTCTTTTGTACTTGAGCCATCAAGGTGCTCCCAGAGTGCAGAAACCCCGCCATACCTCCCTATAAAGACATTCTACTGAGTGGTGGAAGACTGCAGTTAAAGTTAATAAAATCCCTTCTGACAGTAATTAATTTCCTCTCTTCATTGTGATACTTGGTTGAGGTGACTTTTATTGGCACCTCCCCAGTAAGTCCAGACAGTAAAGGTAAAACCCACTGCTCCTATTTCCCATTCAATTTCCTTCATTTGTCTATAATAAACATGCTTGTGAAGCTTAATGTTAATTCCTTCACCTATTTTAATTATAGTTAATATTTGACTAACCATGAAACATGAAACAAACCTAATTAGCTTTATCTTTGTTTTGAGCCAGGTTACTAATCATTCAGTATTAGGATAAAGTAGCATTTATATACCATCTTTAGCTGTTCTCAAGCAGAGACTGTGTTGCTAGCTCTGCTGATAGCCTGTCAAGTGGACTGGGTTAAGTCACTTCAGTCCCCTTACTCCATTCCCACATCAAGAAAAAGAAACATTTAATATTTAAGTCCTTAGAGCTCATTGTGAGCACAGGGAACAAAACTCTTTTACATGGTTAATATTTGCTTTGTGATAATGTAATGGTCCCCCTGCAGGACTGACCTCTCTTGGAACTGGCTGAAGAAGAACTGGGAGTCAAGCCTGAATTAGTCAGTTACCCATTAAAATCTTCTCTCTGCAGAGAAAGGCAACCTTCCACAAGTGGCAGGTGTGACCTATGTGAAAATGATGCCACAGGCTGAGATGAACTGCCTTTGGAACATACCTGTTACTCTCCATTGGGAGAGCCCTTACAGCTTGCTTACATTTGAAACCTAGGGAAATAATCAAATATCTAAATATGTGTCATTAATACATTTTGAGATGTCCCGGAGTATTGCAACTCTGTAAGGTGGGAGTCCTCCATCATTCCTGTGTCAAAGCTGTTAGCATCATGCATGTATCTTGAGTTACCATAGAGTATCTTAATTGATATTAAATGGGTATGCTAGGTACATGAATTGCTCTTCACATTTTTAGGGTACTGCAGTGGAAGGAATTGTTTCCTCTTCCCCACATAGCATACAGTGAATCTCAGACAGAAATGCAATGTTACAGCCCTTGGATATGAGAGGTCTTGAGAACATGCTTACATATGCAAAGTAACATTTCCTGGAAATTAAGAGTATTGTTCTTTCAAATAATAAATATTTTCATCAGACAATTATATGTTTATCCATGCTAGTACATCACTGGTATTTAATTTATCTTAGGTAAAAAACTTACTTGTGGTTGTATGACTGAAGCAATAACTTTGTGGGTTACACTCTTAAAATAATTATTCTGGTCTGGTTTTATTTTCTTTCATTTTTAAGGACATATTCTGTCTGCAGGTACATGACTTGTTTCCTAAAAGAGTTCTTCTTTCTCTAAAAGTAAGGAAAATCAAATAATATTGATCTAATGCGCACTTACTAATGAGGGTCTCAGGAAAGCAAATAATCCGGGAAAAGGAGGTGACATGTTTGTAGTTTGGCCATATCTATTATCATCCTAATTTCATAAAACTATAGGCTGACCTTGAATTGACCGTGCATTTTAGAAGCTCAGATGAGCAGTCATGCAAGCAGATCAGCTACCACTCAGGAGAGCAAAAGCAGTCAGCTGACCAGTCACTTAAATTCAAGAATAGATCAATCATAAACTTAGGGATTTTGCATGCAGTTTTAAAACGAATCCCCACAGTGGTCTCTCTTTGCAGCTGAATTCCAGGTGCTCAGTGGTTTGGACAACTGTAGTTTCCTTTGAATTTGCATTTACCAATCTAACAAGTTTAGCTTTCACATCCTTAGCAAAACATCAGATTGGAGGCTCATTCTGTCAGATGGCCTAATTCAGCTCCCATTAAAGTCAACGAAATTACCCTGTTGGCTTAAGTGAAATTTGAGTTATATACTACACACAGAACAGCTGTGCAGGATTAGCTCAAAAGTGCATTTACTCAAGCATCCCATTTCTGACAAGAATAAATAATGTGTGCTTTTGGAAGAAGTCATGGAAACAGGACAAATACAGAATGATACTTTACCTTGTACCCTTGCTACTCCCACCAATTTGCATTTCAGAAACTTTGTGAGCTGTATGTTGTAATCACTTCACTGTGTTTAATAGCTTTTGATGGATTTTTCATTGAAAGTCTTCAATCTGCCTTTGAATCCACTTATACTTTTGATATTTGCAAAGAGTTCCACAACTGAATTATGCCTTATTTGAAAAACTACTTCCTTTTGTTTATTTTAAACGTCCTAATGATAATCTCATTTGGTTCTTCCTAGTTCTTACATGCTGAAAAATAATGAATAATCAGTCTCTTGTTCAGCATCTCCATGCAATTCTTAATTTTACAGACTTAAATCATATTTTCCTTCTACCAATATTCCTTTTTCAACCTGAAGAGTTGCAGTTTATATAATTACCTCTCATGGGAAGGGCATTGCCCATCTTCTTTGAAAAACTTGTAATTCTACTTGGTCCCATTTGAAGCGACACAACCAGGACTATTTGCAGAATTTAAGATGTTGATACACCAGGAATACACACAGTGACACACAGTTTCCTCTCTTATTATCCCTTTCTTTTCTACCGTTACTTTGTTATTTCAACTGACCTGAGCACTAAGATCATGCTGACATTTGGCACACAGCTATTTGCATCCATTTCTCTTGTTGGGCAAGAGCTGATTTTCATAACTATGCTTTGGTGTATACTACATGTATAAGGTTGTTTCTACCAGCATGTGTAAGTTTGCCTTTTTTGACATTAAATTTTTTCTGCCACCTCATTTTTCCTGTCATTTAGTACCAGGAAATACACAGAATTATAGAATGGTTTGGAAGGGACCTCAAAGATCACCTGGTTCCAACACATCTGCCATGGGCAGGGAGAGCTTCTGCTAGACCAGCTTGATCAAAAAGTCTTCTGCAACTCTTCTTAATCAGAGGGTTTTTTGGAGTAACATGAAATTTTTTGTGATGCCAACTCTTTCACTCTTCAACCTCACAACTCAACACAGTTTCCAAGTCAGTTTTGTCCATGTATAAAGACAAATCACAATAAAAACTCCTCAGAGAGATTGATTGTTTTTTAAACCACTTCTTTAGAAAGAACCGGATAGTCACTGAGCTGCAGTCTTACAGTGTTGTAGCTTCACACCTGTCTGTGATGGGTTTCTGTGTGAATCCAAATCCTCAAAGTTTTCTTTCTCTGATACATCCTCACCTGTTCCCTCACCCCTGGCAGGTGATGTCCTTCACATCATTAACTTGGGATTAAAGCAGTGTTAATTTGTTTCAGTGTCAATAGTGAGCATTCAGGGGTGATGCCCTTCAGTCACTCCACCCAGCCTTACGCCAATCCTTCCAAGAAGCCACCCTCCAATGAAGCTGGACTGACCAAGAAAATTTTAGTGCCCTGAAAGCCCTATTAGTACTGCCAACAGAAGAGCTGAGCAAGGCATTTGACACATTCTGGATGGGGTGGTACATTTTGGGGGTTGTGCTGTTTCTAGTTATATATTTGAACAAAAATAGAAAAAGATACATGAAAAAACAACAACAAGAGAGTTAGTGTACCGTATACAGTACTTAGTGAAAAAGCACAGCTGTATTAGGGGCATCCCTGCTGGGATCTGTGACAACAACAAAACCCTTGAAGTCAAAACACTATCTAGCATGCTTTAATCAAAAGCCATGTGGACTTTTTGGATGCTCTCTTCCATCATTGCTGTGATTAACATCATCTGTTCTTTCTGGCAAGCAAATAAATAGATAACTAAAACATGGTCAGATACTCTTGCCTGAAATGTGACAAACATGCCTTGCCAGCAGATGAGAAACACCTCTTTCTCAGGGATCCACCAAAGTCAAAAACTTGTGAGGCATTTTTTAGTTTATTTGGCATGTGAAATTTGGCAGGTACACTTCTACAGTAAAAAGCTGTCCTGTATGTGAGTATGTTCTTCTCCTGAAGAAGAACTGATACCAAACACATGAGGCTATGTATTTCTTAAGATAAAAGAAATCTGCTTTTTTAATCCCTTCCTTTCTGAAGACAAGGTGATTTACTTAAATATGCTGTCCATATTTATCTGTCAGGCTCTTATGCTTTCCTATTAATTTTTAAAATCCTTAACCAAACTTGACAGAAGGTAGAAGAATAAGTGATAGCTGCAAAGAGAAAATAATTTAGGTATAGAAAGTGGCTATTTTTGTTATTAGAATATTTGCTTCTACTATATAGAAAGGTTGTGTGCCTGAATCAAAATAGAAAGTATTAGTTTAGGCATAAAATATCAAGGCTTGATTGAATTTTGTTACCTTCTTTAGAATTATACTTAGAGTGATGTATTAAAAAAACTAAACCAAACAAAAACAACTATGAATGAACAAAAATAAGTGTTTAATTTTTTTCAAACAAATCTCTCTGTATCTGGAAGTGAACATGGAAAGCATAATGCAGACTGAACTGATTCAGTTTCGGTGAAATTTTTGCGTCTAAAGAACACTTTATTGTCCCAGGTGTGTTGTATTGTATCCTCTGGGTTAGTTTTTCCTTCTCTCCAACAAATTACAAGATTGAACTGTGTACTCCACCTTGTAGGTGCAAGCAAAAATAATGTAAAGAAAAATGTTTCAAGATGTTAAAACAGTAATGGAGCCTACATTTAGCAACAGCCTTCATTAAAGGCTTCCACATATTTTTTCCTGGTAGAAATACTGAATTGCTAAGAACTCAAAAGTAATTTTTCATGCAAATTTTCACGTAAAATATGAAACAAAACATACTACATGCCAATGAAAAGAGCTGTCATTTTCTTGATAGCATGAAGCATGATATGTGAGTTTGTGTTTAAAAAAGTAATACTTTCTTTCAAGAGGCTTTCATGTTTAAAAATTTGTACATTAGAATATCCTCCCCAAAAATATTGGTTGTTCACATATTGAGTGTCATTTCAAAAAAAGAGGTCACAGTTCTCATCCAGTTTGTTTTACAAGCTAGATCTCAGACATCAACTTTCCATGGAAGAATTGTTACCTAAAGATTGTAGATTATCTAATACCTTTTGCTGGCTATGAATTATATAGGCCTCTGATTTAATCTACCTTGGCAATTTCTATGACCCCGTGTTTCTTCTAATCTCTTCAATGTACCTTCATATCAATAGAAATCCTGAGAGTGGTGTCAAGAAAAGCAAATTTATGGATGTCTAGCCAACATAGAAACAATGAAAGGTGAAGGAAAAGGGTTTCATATCTTAGGTGTGTTGATGTGTTACCCACAACGAGAGCACATTAACAGCATAGTTAACAATGGTTGCTTAATTACTCTGCTTTCACACATGTTTTTACGGGTCCTTTCACAGCAATCCTTCCAGATATCCTTTCAGATAACCTTCATTCTTATAAAGAGCTTTTTCTTAAAAGCAAATATTTGGAATATTTTCTTTCTCTGAAATCCTACATTTAGTGAAATGACTTTGTTCGATGTCATGAGGGATTAAAAAAAAAGGGATTGATTCATGCTAAGAGAAAGGACTTTGTGCTAAGAGGGGAAGTCATGAAAATACTCCCATGTAAGTAAAATATGATGAACATAAACAAGAGAAATTTCCTCTGTAATGAAGGAAGGGACTCATCTCCACCCATACAAGTACAAACACCTATTAATATGTACAGCATACATAAAATATAGTAGCAAAAGGGGGAAAGGAGATTTTTCGAGAAAATACTAATATAAAATTGACAGTTGTCAATTTTGACAAATTTACAGTTGTTGAGATTATATTGTGGACTAAAATTTGGTAAGAGCTTTCAGATTAAAATTTTGAGCTTAATATTTGAGATAATGTCAAATAATTAAAAAACTAACATAAGCTTTTTCAGTCAGGAAAAAGAAACTGATTTCTCTTCAATGCTTTCTCAACAGAATTTTTCAGTCTTCCATGTGATTGTTCCCTATATTTTCAAATCTTGTAGGTGGTCTGCATATTGGAGTTGTCCCTAAGATATCTGAAGTCATGCTAAAAACCAAATTAATAGTTTGCACACCTGTAATGATTTTTAGCTTCAAAAAGCAGGTAGCCATTGCCACTTAAACAGACTTTAAAAATTGAATATATTTAGAGCAGAGATGTGTTTTACTAGTAAAAGAAACAATTATTTAATGTTCCCTCAAATGCAATTAGGAAGAGATGATGATGAGACAATGCTCCTTTATTGCCTACCCCTTTGTGTCTGCAAGTCACCTTGCAAGAGTTTGATAAAAGACTGCATGAAATAACTCCTAGACGTATACTAGGAAACTGGCAACACAATTTATTTTCACTTTATGAGCATGCTAGCACTCAGTTCAGATCCTATGCTCTGTATCTGGGCATACATATTTCTTTCATACTCACTTTTCCACTTACTCTCCTTGCTGGCTCCTATACTTCTGCCCATTTCTTTGTATCATAACTTCCCCATGCTTTTTTCCAATTTTATTCTATTTTGAGGCTCAGTGCAATGCTGGTTCTCGTTTTCCAAAACAGCTGAGTTATTTTGACTATGAAATTTCCATGCCCAAAACTGAGGCTGAGAAAGACACCAGAGAGAAATCTCAAGCCTGCTTATTCAAAATCTGGAAGAGTTTGAAACCACAAAAAGCATTCTCTGCTGTTAGGAAACATCAGGAAATTTTTACTAGGGTCAGCAATTTCTACCTCACCTCTCCCTAAGTCCTTCCTTTCTAGTGGAGCAGGGCATGTGCCTAAAGAGGCGAGAAAAGAGAAGGATCCTGTTCAGGTGGTAAAATTATGCATCCATTGGACAAAAGACCCTATAACAACCCATTCATTTAATTGCCTGAAATATGCCAGGATTTCCCTCAAAATCATCTCAGGCTTGTGATGCTAAATTATTTTTATTCATAGCGAGTTCAAAGGGAGCTAATGACTCTCAGCCCCTTCTACAAGTGAACACTAACAAACAAGCTGGCCAGGCAGAGATAGGACCAAAGGGAGAAATCCCTGTAGACAAGAGGTCCAGCTTCCTGGAGATAAAAGGTTTGTCTCAGGGTTGGCACCCTGGAAAACAGCTGTTTGGGAAAGCTGAAAACTCCTTTGTAAGCACATTTGGCTGGCTGAGGAACGTGAGGTAGCTTTACCTTTGCTAGCAGTTCCCCAGCTGCTGAGGGCTGCCTTCAGGTCCTTTGGATCCTGCTGCACAACCCTCCAGCTCCCAAAACTGAAGAAAGGACAAAACCAATCCAGTCTCTTATCCCCAGCGCCTTCTTGGACCACTTGCTTTGAGAACCCACATCAGCAGGCAGGTGGAGAATAGACCAGGTCCCTCACCTGGAGCCAGCCAGCATGTTTCCTCAGAAGACATCCCTAGTCTGTGCTAGAGAACCATCACCTCATCCCCTTCCACAGCACACAGCACAGCCACCTGCAACAGACCTCCTATGTGACACCTGGCACAGCGCTCTGCAGGTTTGTGTGACACGACATGGGACAGAGACACCAGGCTTCACTCTCGGGTGTCATGAGTGAGACCAGTTCAACAGGTGTGACACTTTGTGCCAATAAAATTCACTGGATTAATTTCTCTGATTGATTCAGACTTTTTTTCCTGGTAACTGTCTCAAGATAGGGTAATTTTTGTTCTGGAAAACACCAAATGAATTTCTTTTGACGAACAAATAAACCCCTCAAATGACGTATTTCAGATTTGCATGTTTTCCATAAGCTGAAATGTTGAAAAATATTTAGAGGCTTAAATCCCCAAATAATCTGTCTTATCTCTCCACTGTAAAAGGTAGTTTGAAACAGAGTTTCATACATTATTTACAGCCTTGTAGATTTGTTATTTCCTGACGGCCATTCTAATTTCATGAGGCTGTTCTGTGTGTTAGAATTTTTTCAGCAAGGCTGTCTTGAAAATTTAGGTTAAAAACAACAAATAAATCATGAACATAGTAAAAATGTAACAAATTGATTAAAGAAATTCAGAGAATTTTTGAATGTTAAAAGCAATGTGGAGGACTGGTGCAATAAAGCAGAGATGTTTTTATTTCCAGAGACTTCAAAAGTGGTTTTCACTTGCCTGGGTTACTAGCAATATTCTTGAAAGAGTGCCTTGTCTATCAAGTGTTATTTTTTTAAATCTTCCTTAGGTAGACCAGTAAAATGGTCCTTTAAATCTCCACACAACCTCTTTTTTGCAAGAAATCTAATAAGAAACATCACAGTTACACTCCAGATTTCCATGACTGCAATTGCTTTTCTGTTAACAAAGAGTCTTGGACCCTCTGGAAGAATGCTGTGGAAGCGGAGGAGGTTCTCCTTGGTCTTGCAGCACCATAGCACTCTGTGGGAGGACCCTCACACTTCACTGCTGCACTGGGGCAGTCCCTGACCGTGTCTAGTGGCACACTGTATGTAACAATGCAGATAACCACAGCTACAGGTTGCTCTGCCCAGTGTTGTTTCTGGTCTGACATTCTGGTCCAATACATAGGGGATTTGTTTCACGGAAAGTCTCATGCTAGAGTCTTTATCGGAGCCAGGCTTGCCTTGTGTGAAAGAAAAGAATATATCCTCCCTTTATAAGCAGGGCATCATATACCCCAAGTAACAATTACAGAAGTACCAGAGCCAGGGAAGGAATCTAGAAATCATGCTGCCTAATGTGCTTCAACCTTACAGTTAAAAAAAATTTAAAAATTAAAGAAATGCACAAAAGCTTTATCTTGATGCAAGACAAGTGAAAGACAATACCCCTCAGGCCACTGCTGGCCACAAGTGTCAAGGTCTTGGAAAACCAGAGGTGCAACCAGTGCTGCTACAATCCCCTCTGACATCAGAGAACTGCAGCCAAGGACTCCCTGCAGAGATCCGGAATAGTCAATGATGTAAAGGGGAGCTTCCCAGCACGAGTTCCTGCAGCTGCTCACTATGCCAGTGCTCTTCCTTCCTTCACAGGCTTTCTTTCTGGTCTATATATAGAAGAAATGCAGATGTCTGCTGTGAGGGGGTGGAAGGCACTGTGGAATAGCTGCTTTCCAAAGCTACAGAAGTTAAGGCAACTGCAATAATGCATTTGACTCATCCTGTACTTGGCACTGAGTCAGCATCCTAGAGCAAAGGAGGGATTGCACGCTGCAAGGTCATACACAACTAGTGACAATCAGCCTTACAGGAATAAGAAGCACAAGCAGCTTATTTCAGTCACTTTAGTAAAATCATTATAGAAAACGGTTACCAAGGACTAAAGCGATTCTAAACACTGCTCCATAACCAAATGGAAGTCATGCAGCAGGAAGTGGCTGAAAGCTGGGATGTGCTCCTCCACACTGTGCCTGACTCATGCTCTCACTGACATGACTTGCTTGAATGAAACAATCAATGCTCTCCTGTGGATGCCATCCAGAGCTTCACCAGACAGATCCATGCTGGTGCTAATATCAGATGGTAACAGCTGCCTGTGTGTTAATGTAGGAGAGAAAGTGATCTCTCACCATTTATTGCCATCATCCTACTCTCAGTCTTGCCTTTGTGAGGATGGTTTTGTGTGGATGGGAGAAATCTTATGGTTTTCCTCCTTTATTCCACCCAACCCTACTATGGAAATGGACATTCGCTAGGCAAGGGTCAGATGGGGACAGCCTGTTCCCGCTATGGACTGAATGGAAAGCAAGGACACAAATTTTGTTTGTAAACATCTTGGCCTTCTGTAAACCTGTTGTTGATTTTCGTAATTTATAGCTCTTAGAATTTTTCTCCCTTTGAGACTGTGTTCGCTTTTTCCTGAAAGCTGGTCTCCCTCTTCAGCTGTTACCTGGCAGGGTGGGGGTGAGGAAGAGTCATAAAATTGCCCTTAAAGAAGGATTACTTTGCATTTCCTTCCTTTTTTGCTCATATCCATACCTGAACATTTGTTTGTCTTGTTGCCATACATGGGAAGACATTTTAAAAAGTCTGCCACTATTGAGGAATTTCATATACTAAGCCCCAAGCTGATGCAGTAGCACACAACAAACATTCAGCCTAGTTTTATGCAAGGCAACTTGATTTCCACATAACAGTTTCACCAGCCTACGGGGAGAATCAGGCCCTCAGCATTAGATTTAGAGTTTGCTGGAAATTTTTCAACTTAAAAGATTTTCAATATGAACCAGGAGCATTATTGATGAAAATGTGAATAGAAAATACATTATGAACTGCCTCTTTATATGATTGTTTATTTGGTTTTGCTGGTACTTGTCCAGCTGGCTAGAGAAATATAATTGTCTTCCAGATTTTCTTTCTACTTTTTTAGTCAGTCTTCTGATGGAAAATGTTGAGGGGAAAAGTGGCAACAATGTGAAACAAAGCAACATTTTTCAAAATACTGTTTGTTTAGAAAAAATGCCCATTTCTCGCTCTTTGGAATTTTAACAGCTCTAATTCTTATGTATACATGAAAGGAAGAGAAGAATTGTTCCACTAACTTGTCCCCTTAAGCAGAAAAGCTTGCCCATATGTCTTGCCTGCCTGTGGCTGCTAGCCATTTTTCATCATATTTTGCCCATTTACATCCTTTCTCCACCCCCTCCATTGCCCGTGCCATTTGCAGAACACTTGCAGGTGCTGTTTTTCCCTGGCATTCCCTGGGCTGCTCCTGCACTGGGGTGACTGTTTAATGCAGCACATTGGCAGAGCTCCATGTGGAGCACTCGCCAAGATTTCCCCTCGCTCCCCCTTGGCGTATGAATGAGTGCAAAATAAACTCAGCAGAAATTTGCATTCAGGCTTACATGGACTGAGCGTGGAGTTCTGATGGACTGACCAAACTTATCAGAAGTTTTCACTTCTCTTTCAGTCATGGGGAGAAGGGTTGTCACATCTTCAGTTTACTCTGTAAATGAAAAGAGCTGCACACAGTTAATGAAAGTCACAGGAGCAGCTCAACTGTGCTGTTAGGTCCAGAGCATGAGAGATCATATATCACTGTAACCTACCTAACCTTCCCTGTACTAAATGACAAACTGCTGCAAATAGCCTTTGGGTCAGGTCTCGCATTCACTAAAATACTTGTCCTTCAGCTGAGGACTCTGTTGAACTCATATATCACACAGCATCTTAAATCACACAGACTTGCATAAATGCTAAATATAATTAAGATTGAAAAAATTACTAAAAGATAAAGTCCATGATACAGGTCAAATCAAGGCTTAATTATATTTAGAATTTATCTTTTTAGATAACCTTAGAAAGATAGAAGACTGCCGTTTTCTATGTGTTTTTTAAATTGCTGCTGTACTTCATGCTGCAACTTTTATCACCCTGAGAAGCCATTCAGAGTACAGCTTGTGCTCAGCCAGAAAAGGATTTCCAGTTGGACACTTCAAGAAGCAGGATGTGGCAGCCTTGTTGAGCTCACAGGGGCTTGGTAGGTGCTAAGAAGCTTTTCAATTTGTCTTTACACAGGATATGTCCACTGATTAATGGATCCTAACAAGCAGTTCTTAAAAGGTTTTATTTGAAAGATTTTATTTCACAGAGCATTGTTTGTTAGGAAAATGTTGTTATTTGAAACCTTTCAAGGACTGATGTAAAAAAGCATTTGGGAATAAAGCAGGAGCTATAACTGTTGGCTTTGTGCAGCCACACAATGAAGTTAGTAGTCATCACTTAAGCACTTCTCCATGCATGCTAAATGCTTTCTGTGCAGTGTTTCTGCCCTGAGGAACAAGCATGCTAAGAGAAAACAGCTAAATAATCAGCAGACATTGAAGAAAGAGAAAACGACAGACAACTTATATATCAAATCAGTCAATTCCTTGCAAGTACCATGGCAGCAGTGTTGGGGTTTTTTATGTGACAGAAGGCAGGAAGGTAGCAGATATGCTCAGGGAGGTCAGGCAGTGAATATAGAGCTTTTAGGTGATGGAGAAGCTGACAAACTGGCTGATTTGATGTGAATTGAATTGCACTGGGGTTTTCAGAACTGAGGAGCACGACTTTGTGTAGGGCACATGATATAAATAATGAAAAAGAGAAGGAGACATCGTACTGAGTCATATGTTTTGAGATAAGATATGTGTTGCTGGCAGGGAGAGGCAGGACCTATTCTGAGCACAGCTGCAGAGGAGAAGACTCAGAAGAGAGAGGTGACAAGGGAGGGGAGAAGGAGATACAGTGCAGAAGGTCAGGAGGAGTCACACATGACAAGCACTTGTCTTCTGCATTTCAAAATATGATGTTAGCATAGTGGCTATATTTAATAATAACAGTATAAGCAAGTTTGTTCCAGCCCTCTCTTCATTCCTAGAAATCAGACACAAAGAGTGACATAGCACTACATCAATTTACAGTCTGTCATTTTCCCTTTTGCACCCGGGCTGCTGCAAGTGTGTTATTTCTGCTGGCCTCTCACTCAGCAGCCCCCGATCTAGCCTACATCTAGCCGATGTAGCCTGTGTTCTACTCCCTGCAGTTGTGGGTTAGTCCCTAGAAAACTGATACCAGCTGGTGGAATTTAGAGAAGGTCCAAAGCTGCTTTGAATTACACCCCAGCTGTGATTAATGTAGGAATGTAGTGAGAACTGAGCTTCTGTGAAAACTGCGTGGCAATGTTGTGCAAGGCAGGGAAGAAAAGAGCCCAGCATATTTGTTTCAAAAGTCACAATATATCTGCAGCTTTTTAAATGACATTTAAAAAGAATTCAGACAAAATTGTGATTGTTAGGTGTTTGATATATCTTCTGATTAGTCTTTGTTGGAATTATCTGTACTGCAGAATAATTATCTATACACAATTCCCTGTGTTAGCATTATAACCTAATCACATCTCTATAGCTTTCTGTATGACTTTTTTAATTGGTTCTGTAATAGCCTCAGTGTAAAAAACAGTAACCTGAAGTGATTAGTCATTCATTATTTCCCCTGTCCCCGACTCAAAAGAAAAGAGATGAGCTAATCAAATTCATACCACTACATAGTCTTTTTCAGAAGTAGCTAGAAGTACCAGAAGCTGCTTTTAGGGGGCAGAAAATCACTTCAATTCTTTCCCCAAATGACTGCACAAAGTTCGATGTGGAGTTCTTACAACATCTTCCTTGAAACTGCTCTGGGTTTATTCATGTCAGAGAGAGAGAATTCTTATAACTGTGTGTAAGTCAATGACTTATTTAAAAAAAAGGAGAAACATATTCCTTTTATGTCCAGCACTATCTTGTTGACAGAAAATTTTTCATTAGATTAATAATATTAAACAGTAAAATACAATTCAAATCAAACTATACATATGAAATTACCATATGTAGAAATTCTAACATGCAGTTAACTATCCTGGCTTACAGCCTGGAATGAGATTAACTGGCACTGTCTTACAAATACTGAAAGCATAAGGGTTAAACAGCTAGTTCTGCATCTTGAGACAGAAAAAAAGAGGTTGTATGTAAGGTGCATTGTTTCATATTCTTAATTTAGTATACAACTCTATACATATATATATAATATGTAGTTGTATGCCAAAAAGTATAATTAAAACAAAAGTGTAACAAAAGTATAACAAAAGGGAAGAAAAAGTATTATGCTATACAGCCTTATGAAAATAGTACAGCTTATATATGATTTCTGTGGACTGTGACAACATTGCTCTGTTAAGCATTATTTAAAGACACATGTGACCATTATTAGAAGATAATATCATTAAAGATATAGATGTCACTATTTAATTTACGAGTGCATTTACTATTTAATTTACTACTGTAGCCAATGCACTCAGTACAACACATCTTTTCATGTAAATTGCTGTACATAGCTAGAGGAAGCCCCTAGCTTGAACAGTTTGAATCTAATTAGATGAAATTGAGACAGAACATATTTTAAGATATGGTGCTGGGGCACAGCTATTCTAAATCACTTCCCTGTCAGCAAATATTCATTAGGCAAAAGGGGAGCTCACTTGGACATTCTGAGTCCTAATAAAGTATCTTAAATTCAGTGACCATCCTTCCCTGGTAATGTCCATCCTATTCTGTTATTCCCCTTTTTATCTTATTTTATACTGCTCTGTACTTCTTTTTTTCAGTCAGACTATATAATGGTCAAAGATAATACTGGTGCCAGAGGATAGAACTTACATTAGCAAGCTGATAATGTCAGGTGCTGTTACCAATTTATTTACTTAAAACTGCAGATCTGGCAACAGAAAACTAAGAGGGAAATTATATTTCCCTGAGTCATCCTTAAAAGATGCAAGAAGCCCAAGACATCAAACTGGCTGACGTTATACAAAGGATAAGTGGTGTTGCTCAGCATTGCAATGACCCAAGTGCTCTGCAGGTTTGTATTTTGTGGGATGCCTTCCAAAGGTCTGCTATTTCTAAAGGCAGCTCCTGTCTTGTGGTCTCTCAGATGTACACTTGGGCAACAGCACCAAGGAAGAAGATTTAAAGCACCACCACAAGCCTTTCACAGTCTTACCTGGCTCAATATCTTCCTTCTGCCACTGGATTTGCTTGGACTCAGCACGGTCAGCCTGAATATGTAGTTAGGCCACAAAAACCATGGTTTGCTAAAAAATACTGGAAAAAAATTGGCTTTCTATCAGCTTTGAGCTTATCTTTTGGACAACACATCAATAATGTTTGCGAGCTGTTCTCCACGGCCATTAAAGCTGGTCAATTGGCTGCTGACACATTGAGTGGGGTGGGTTTTTTTCATTCTGCTTCTCCTCTTTAATCACATGGATCTAGGAAATTAGGATTTATAAAAGAAATTAGTCACTGAATATGTACTGTAAAAAGATGAAGGTGAGATAAAGAGAGAAAAATCAGCTCTTACTGAGACAAACAGCAATTTTATGCTTGTATGGCCAGAAGGTGCAATTCAAATGGAGCCGAAACTTGAAGAATATTTTTTATGAAAAGTTTTTGAGAGAAGGACCTTATTTCCCATCTATGTTTTATCTAAATATTCTGTTCCACCCAAATGGTCACAATTCTACCAGATCAGAACAAAGTTTCCTTGTCCTGTAATTAAAATACCTTTCTTTTCTCTCTTGTCTACACATCAATCATCATTTCAACTAGTGCCATTTCGTATTTTTGGAAGGTAGAGCCTACAGCACGTAAATTTTTTACTGTGATTTAGATATTCAATTAGTGTAAGCACAGATTGTGTCAGGAAGCACAGGGCAAAATGATTGTGGGGGGAGGGCAGAGGATAGAAGGTAAGCACTAAGTATGAACTGACTGATAGGAAAATAAAAATACCTGTCTTTTAATTGCTGACTCTGTGACTTTATTTCCTAATAATACATACATATTTTAATGATTTACTATTTTAAATGAGAGTTTAAGAGGAAAATAGAGCATATTGAAAAATTTGAGCAGGAATTCAGCAGAAATTTTCACATAAACCCAAATATAGGAGCCTTTTCTTATGTTCCTAAGTACTGTTACCTGCTAAAAATGTTATATAGCCATGTTGAATGATACTTTTGAAACAGATCTTGATGTGAAATTGGAATAAGGTGTCTCCAGAATTCAGTAGAAGCAGATATAATTTTTCAAGCAATTATTTTTAAAATATAAACAGATTCTCTTCATGTATGTGTGTATATATGTACATAAATGATTTCCTTTGTGACCTCCCTACTTTTCACAGAATAAAATATGGGAATTTCATGCATTACAAATCCTAATATCACCCTCAAACCACGCACTAGTTAATCAAAACATTTTTCCTAGAAAATGGCTGTCTTCCAAAAATTCAAAGCTATGGGCTATATTCTGCACTCATATGAGGCTCATGTGAGCCTCAGCTTCCAGATGCAAGGCCAGCACAGCCTGGCACTCACTGAGATCCTAGCAATAGCAGGATGGGGGATCATTTGCTTTCATGGAGAGTGACAGCACCTTAAGGAAAGGAAAGTAGAAACTGGACACCTGATTTCTTCAGGGCAAATTTCCAAATTCTGACCCTAGTTTCAGGAGCTTGGAGGAAAACAGAAATTTGAGGCACTATTGTGGAAAAATAGCATGGTAAACCTGCTTGGAAGAGTTGTTTTCCTTGTGACAGTTAAAAGAAAGGGATACCCTTGTGCACCAAGGGAAAAGTAAAGCAGGAAAATAGCACAGGGTGCTGCTGGTGGAGCTGCTTTTGCTGCCTCCAGTACCCATGCTCTGCTTGAGGGGAAGGCTGCCACCTGCTGTGGCACTGCTGGCAGTGCCCTGGCCCTGCATCTGGAGCACTTCTGGGCACCCGTGCAACCAGCCTTCACTCAGCAGCCTCTGCAGCAGATTGTCCTGACATGCCCACAGCCCCCAGTCTCTTCTACGTATCTCTGATAGTCTGGTAACTTCAGCATGATGAGCTCAGTTTGTAAGGTTTATTGTCAATATGAAGGGAGTGATCCCTCACATATCATTCTACAGACAAGGATCATATCTTGTTAGGACAAGAGAAAATGACCTTAAGTTGTGCTGTGAGGGGTTATATTGGATATTACAGAAAATCCTTCATGGAAAGGGTTGTCAAGGATTGGAACAGGCATCCCACAGAACTGGCTGAGTCATCATTCCTGGCGGTATCTAAAAGATGTGTAGACTGGCACTTAGGGACATGGTTTACTGGTAGACTTGGCAGTGCTGCATTGACAGCTGGACTCCATGATCCTAAGTCTCTTCCAACATAAATGATTCAACAACTCTGTGATTCCTCGATTCTATATTTTCTACAACAAGGCTACATTCACACAAGTCTGTAAATAGCTAATCATAATATTGATGACAAAAAAATTTTTGCCTGAAGTGATCAGTGGCTGCATGAGCAGTGACAATGCCAGATAAAACAGTAATTGCACAAGAACTAGGACATACCTAGTAAAACAGCTGGTTTATATGCATCTTACTTTTTTAAATTATCCATCTCTGGATTGAAACAGCAGCTAGAACTGAACAACAGCAGGTAATTCTGACACAAATGCACCTCCCTCTGGAACATCTAGGCAAATCTCCTGATCAGAGCTTTTCAAAACTAAATTGGACACTTCATCAAAAAGTGATAGGAGAAAGCCTGCATGGAAAAAAACACAAGCTAACATGTTACTTTAATTTCTCCCTCCTAGAATACGACTCAATAATTAAATCAAAATTATCCTTGACTTTCACAAATTTATTTGCTATAGGAATATATTTGATGATCTGCAACAAGTTTGTTCCTAGGCCTGCTAAAGACAGGAGAAATTTTATTTTGGTTTTGCAGTAGTGCTGCAAAACCATAGCCTTGTTTTTTTCAAAATTATCTGCTTTATGTATATTTATGCTTATATGGTGAATATAAATACTTGATGCCCATACACCAAGCAATCCCCTGTGTAAAAGTTAGTGTCAGACAACACAATATGAATCTTTCACTGAATCAATTTCGAAAAGTGATAAAAGTGTTGTGGTACCTGGTAATCATTATGTAACTTCTTCAGGCAACAAATGAGTGGAGATTTGGACGAAGAGCCCATTTCTTTTTCCTTCTTCCACCTGTCCCACCCCCTAGATAATCTGATCTCTGTACAGGTCCAAGAAGTTTAGCTCACTTTAAATCCTCTCTCAGGATCACAAGTGCCAAGGGCTGCACCCGCAGCAGTAAAACAGTGCCAGGATAGAGGTTAAAACACTGTCCTGTGGTTGTTCACTAACAGAGAGCATTCTCCCTGACATGCACTTAGGTTCATGCCACCTAGAATTCCCTAAGCCAACATTCCAGCACCGTTCAGGAGGTTGTAAGCAAAACAGATGTGGTCACCCTGTTTTAAAGGGTATTTAGCCTTCAGGTTTCAAACTTCTTTTAAGGCAGGCTCTTCTAGAGAGCAGGCTATGGACTTCTTAATTTACCAATCCCAATGTTGTGATGGATAGTGCAATAGCAATGACACTTCATGGCTTTACCATTTTTTGGCATCGTGTGCATTCTGCTTTGTAGTGTTACCACATGGTGGAATATCAGCCTTCAGCATGAAGAAATTGTGCCTCCAGTGACACGTGAGATTGTGCATGTGACTGCTGTGGATATACTGGGAGAAATGCTTATATAAAGACAAGTAAGCACGTGCAGCTTTTTGTGGAAAATCCATCTCCCTTAAATTTTATCTCCAGAGGACTATTTAAATGTTTTTTAGCAGTGTAAAGATGCAATATTGTGCTCAGTAATTCTTAATACTCTTTGTGGCAGGAAAATTGTTCTCCTAATCTCGTCCTCCTGAGAAGCATAAAAGAAATAAAGCTATTGATATTAGCTCCTGGACTCCGAAGAGATGCCATTGCAATTTTGTCACTGTACTACAGAGACTTGTTCATCAGCATTAGACTTTTAATTGTTGCAAATCAATGCAGAATTCAGTTAATTGTCTTTTAAAAACTCTTTCTACATAAAAGTAGGTTAAATATTACCCCAATATGTTCCCCTTATAGATGTTTACATTGCTGGGCATCTATGCTGGGGTGTTTGTTATCCTTATTTCACTTTCTAAGTTTTACTTGAGATCAAAGGACTTAGATATCACAGCAGACACAGGGTGTGCAACATTCACTGGTACCTTTGCATGTCCTTACCTATCTATGTCCCTGCCTGTAACACTCATGTGGCCCTGCTTGCCGTTGTGTGTCTGGGCCAGGATTATAAATATAAATAGGCAGACACTTGCACGCTGGTGCTGTGCCAGCCTGGCTGGAGAGGAACAAGTGCCAGACACCAGTGATGAGAACCAGAAACCCAGGCCAACAAAACTGTCCAACGTTGCCTAAACCTTAAAGTGCCCACGGCTTCACACAAAGTGTTCCAGTTTCTAACACAAATACAATGTAAAATTTGAAAGATGAGATTTGTTTAATGACAGTAAAGAATGGAAAAGAAGATGTTCCCCCAAATACTTTTCTTCTATCTGTATCTTGATCGCCCTTGCATTCTATGGTCTCAGAATCAGAATTGTTGCAATTCTGAACTTCAGACAAAGCCAAAGCAGAGCATGAGTCATGAGCAGGATTTTGTCCTGGGTTCTCTGATGTTCCCACTGAGGCCAGAATTTCTCAGCTCTGTGGGGGTTTCATTTCAATCCACATTCACATTTGTGCTGGAATTAGTCTGGTTGAGGCAGGGGAATGCTTTTTCAGTTGCATTTCACTGTTGATGAATACAAAACCCGATCTGATTAATAACCAGTGTGTTGCAAGCCCCAACCGACTCAGGAATAAATGATTAGCCAATGGATCTTGCTGTCAGAAGAAATGATTGAGGACACAAACTGAATAGGATTAAATTTGACACCAGAATTTTAAATAATGCAAGCAGAAAAGTACCATATCCTGAGCACAACCCAATCACTGGCTGAGAGGATCAGGAAATAACTTCCCCATTAAGCAAGTTCATCTACAAATGAACATTTTGATTATATTTCACCATGTTGTTTCTTACTCATTTTGTGCCAGTCAGTTCCAGGGAGAGGGAGAAGTAGGCAGAAGGAAAGAGCTGTCAGACTTTTGTCTCCCATGGAAACTGCTAGGAATAACTTTCTGAGATTCTCTCAGTATAGGGGGAAAGAACAGTCCTGAGAATAGGGGTCTGACCCTGTGTGCCTGGAAGCAGCAGAGTTAGCACTGGGCCAGGCACACCCTGTGAAGGGGCAGTGGCATCAGGGAGAAGGATGTACCAGGGGCAGGTTTTACTGGGCACTTTGGACACTGGTCCAGACTTGGGCTGAACTTTCCAACCTGCCACAGCACAGCTCTACCCTGACCACAGAAAGTCAACCACTACCTAGGCAAGCTGTCATCTTGCCTTAGTCTGGTAATATCCCTGCTCCTAATGGCAATTTCTGGGATTTTTAACAATGTAATTTTGATAATCCTAATTCAGGTACACCTGCACAGATTTGTTGCTTAAGAGTTATGAAACTCTTGTGCATGTAAACAGGTGTAAAACAAATACTCAGAAAACCAGTTGATATTTATTTTGTGTCACATCAGCCTTTAATCTCTGATTTCAGAAAATGTGATATGAAAGAACTGGACAACCTATAGTGGAGTATCGTATTGGAAATCAGCTTAAGTATGGTATTGGATCTGGTCTTTTGCAGGTATTGGACCAAATACATTGTGCCAAATGTTTTACACCAACTAGCAACTCATTCAAGGCGTTGTGCCTTGCACAGAAATAATTTGCCTCCATGAATGATCATAAGGTGTTAAAAAAAAAGTAGTACTTGAATCCTGGAAATAAATCCTGGAATTGCATCCCCAAAAGAGAATTATCTTTTGCAGATTGCATGCCAAGCTTTTTCTGAGTTATTATCACAGATGGTGAAAAATTCCCATGGCCTTATATTCATTTTATTTTTCATTCCAAATGGAGTCCTTTGTGAAATACCAGCATGACTGCATATGTTTGAACTCTGGCTGTCCACTTAAACGTATGCTGCCCTTCAATGGTGTGGTCTCTAGGAAGGAGTGCTAGGCTCTGTTACAAGAGGTTTAGAACAATTTATTTTCACCCCAAGGCCACTGAAACCCTGCCTAGCATTATCTCTGCTAGACTGTACAGTTAAACTGGAACAGTCAGAGCTGAAACAGTCTGTCATGCTCTTCTTAATCCAATAGAGCTGCAGGATTCACAAAGGCAGTTCTAGTCTCTATCCTCTACACCCAGCTCCATGTATCCATCACTTCCCTCAGCTCTCCCAGTGATCTTTCAGATCCAGAGTTAGGGATTTTCTCACAGATCTAGTGGAAAATGAGGCATGGCTAGCTCTGTGATCTCTTTGTCATTGTTCTGATGGATGAACTCAGACAAGATGCTTCAAGTCAATCTCCCTCCCACCTGTGCCTCTATACAATGAGGAAATGATAATGGTAAGGTCTCTATCCTGGTGTAATATCTTCACTGGCAGTGTCAGTAATTAGGATGAGACTATTTAATTGACAGGAAAGTCAGATTTAAGGTTATTCAAGTGACCTTTCATCTTAGACCTCAGATTTTCTTATGATTATATCAACTGCTATATATTGCCCATTTTTACTTGGTGTAGTAGGTATTCAGAATGAATTTTGAAAGTACATGGTATCAGAGATCTACAAAAGAAATCAGGAGCTGCAAGTATTCTTATGGTGGGTGTGAAATTTTATATCTGTTACAAATTTGGGGATGAAGGAACTGCTCACATTTTGCAGCTAAGTAGTGGATGAATTTTAGAAGAGGTGTAGGGGCAGCTGGGCAGCCTGACTGCAGCCCTTCTGGTGTGCCCACTGTTTGTCATCTGATAGGGACAGAGCTGACTTCTCAGCAATCCTGCCCTCATCCTTCACCCCGCTGTGGCTCCATGGAGCTGCCTGCTGTGGCTGTGCACAGCCTACATTCATAGCCTCTGGGCGACAGCCCATCACACCATACAGGGGTGATTTACCTCAGTTCCCACTGGTGGAGCAGTATAGATCAGCTGGAGCGTGCTTGTGGACTTGGCATTTAATGGGCTTTTTGGTGAGTAGTGATACAAGCCTTATGTATTCGGTACTGGTACACGGAGTGCAAACCGTAATGAAATGGATCCGTTCCACAAGAAATACAATTTTATGCTTCCTAATTGAGCAATTAATTTAGTTTTGCCTACTCTTTTGCAAATGTCAGGGGATAAACTTGAGAACAAGTGGTTGCTGTATTTGCATCAGGAACTGAGGGCTAAAGTGTTGTGCAAAATTGGTAGTATACAGAATTGATTTCCAGATTAATGTTTGGATGCATTTGAATAAAGAGTTAATTTTACTCTTTCCTTTACTGATTTGATTTGAATCCCCTCCAAATAGAATAAGAATACAGAATTAAAGAAAGACTTGTCTTGTTTGACTGATCTCTGTGAGTGTCCTTGAAAGTCCTTTATTCTGACTATGACAGTACTCTTTTCCACTGGGAAACACATATTTTCCTGTAACTCTAATCTAGTAAGAGACAAGTGTCAAGAAAACTTGGATGTTTAAATCAAAATTTATTTGCACATCTAATTCTGACAGCTATTTCATGCAGCTCTGGGCCAGTCTATGGAAATTTTTAAAAATTAATAACCAGCAAAATCTGTCTAAAATATTCTCTGTGTGTTTCATCCGAATGATACTAATTTTATCCACCAAAAACAGTCTTGAGTAAACTTTTGTTCATTCATAGAAAATAAACCAATATTTTTGCTTAATAAAGTGATAGCAAATGTTTAGTATGAGCATGTACTCATTTACTATACATTATTTTAATATTACGTGTATCTATGTGCGTAGAAAATTAGAGTCCTAATCCACAAAAGCCAGAGAAGGGGAGACAACATTTTTCTTGGTGTTACATCAATTCCACACTACTGAGGAATCCATTTTATTTAAGGAGAATCCCCATGAAAGCAATGAAGGCAGCCAACAAGCTGCTTTACACGAGTGGGAAGGCTCTGGTCATGCATGTCTAAATGTGCCATAGAAAAGACGTGATTGCCCATTTTATGGTGTGTTGGACTTCACACAGAGCCTGCTTCTAGCAAAGAACATTTCTAAGGAATCGCATGCAATAAATGAATCCTCTGGGCTCTTGTTTTCAATGTTGCATGCACTTCTTTAGTGTGAAAACTTCTGTGGAGGTTTCATGAGCTAAAAATTCTCTGAGGTAGTGTGCTGAGACTCTAGGAAACAAAACTGATGATGTTGTACCTCCTGGGCATCTGTACTCCCTCTCCGATATATTCAAAAATCAATATGTGATGATGTGGTTTTAGAAGAACCACTGTAAGCAAGTGGCTGTTAAAATGGCATTAATGGTGCCTTAGGCAAATTGCTATTTGTTTAGCATATGGGTAGTATTATTAACATGACATATGCCTGGCATTTGAATAACAGTCATCAGGATATCTGAGCCAGAAGGTGCCCACTTCATGGGTCAGTTCTCTGGTGAAATATATAGTTAAATTGAAACTAAATAGTTGCTGAACCCAGTGCAATTTGGAGAAACTACTTGGTCCCTACACCATCTGTGTGACCCTGAGATTGAAGGAAAAGCTGTAGTTAGCTGAGGAGGCCTACTGAACAAAAGGTGGTGAGGATGCCTTCATCATGCAAATAAAAACATGCGACAGCAGCGCACCTGCGGTGTGATGAAGTGCCTGATGTATGTGTGTCAGTGGCTCCACAGGCTGTGTTCTGTGTGTTTTGAAACTAAATCTTTCTTCCTTCTATTGACTTCTTGCCCTCTGGTACATCGAGTTGGCTGCTTGAGACGCTGTCACTAAGTACAAAGTCAATTGACTATAAGTAGTGACGAAGAAAACGTTGTGTGATTAATATTACAGTTCAAGCTCTTCTGATCAGTGACAGAAAGAGCAGTCAAATAAACTTCATTTCGGAGAATCACACACTGTTCGTGGTGGAGAGACTGCCTGGAGCTCAAAGGGGAAAAACAAGCCACTTGAGGCAAATCTCTCTTCTTTTACATAGAACAAACTAGTTGAGCAGTGTTAAAAGCTGCTTATTGATTTGTGCCCAGACTGAAAACCATGCAGTAATGTAAATGAAAATGTGTCAAGAGTCAATATTGATTTTTTTTCTTTTTCTTCTTCTCTTTTTTTTAAAGCAAGGCCACCCCACTTGGGAAATAGTGTTAGCTATACCACTAGGCTTGTCAGTAAGTGAAGTAAGATCCTTCTCCACAAGACTACATATGTCCAGACATCAAATTTACTTCTTTTACTGAGGTAATATGGACAGCATGCTGAGAGCAGCTGTGTTGACAAAATTTGGTTTTTTGAGAAAATTGTTAGGTGAAGTAAAAGAAATGACAGAGAAGAAATCAAATCTTAGAGAAGACAAATTTGCTGAGCTGAGCTTGCAGTCTAATACTTGTGGAGGAGACCAATTTTTTTGTTTTTAAATCTTTGCTGCAATAGATCTGTGTAACAATATAAATTATACTCAGTGAGAGACAAGGACAAAGAAAGGGTAGAAAAGGAATCCTATTGTACCTCAAGGGGTGTGCACTCAGCTGGAGTAGACCTGGTAAGAGTTTCACTTTAGAAAGAGGGAGTTTGCAGATAGAAGACCTACAAGAGTCTCTGTTTCAAGTGAAGGCTAGCAGAAGAGAAATGGGTGATCCCTGAAGGGTAATCAAAATACATTATTTGTTGACTTCACACTGTGCTTAGTGAGGGATATACAAAGCAGTTTAGGAAAATACAGCCAGCAGTTGCCTATGTTTTCTTCCCTGAAGAATCAGATGCAAATGGTAATAACTGCTGTGCTCAAAATCAATGCTATATCTTTTTCTATTAGGTTAGAAACTGCAACCAGGCTCTTTTAACTAAAATTTCTACCTTGTTAACTCTTAGCAAGTAATATTCTTTCAGGTCTTTGACAAAAACTCCTTCTCTGTAGCCAAGATAATCTTTTCTCAATCTGTGCCACCAAATCTGGCAGCTAATTGCTTACACCTCAATTAGAGGTGACAAGAGGATGTGGCAGACAGCCCATTGTGGCTCTGATCTTCTAGGGATGAAGAGCGATCCACAAGGGAGGGTTGTATTTAGCGTGGAGTCAGGTTGTGAGATGTTTTGTTACTTTATTGGCACTTTCAAGGTCTTTGAATACTTCCACAGCTCCTAGCTTTACTTCCTGGGCAGAATAAACATTGCTCCGTTTATGGCAGTGGCTCTCTTCATTCATCAATCTCTGCAAAGCCTCTCTCCATGAAAGAGAAACATTTCTCCTGTCTCTATATCTACCCCAAGAAATCATCACCTCAACTGTATCTTTCCTGGGTTGACAAAAGAACTATTTCAAACTGAAAATAAATAAACAGAGAAATTAAATTCTAACTTGGAGAGGGAACCAGACCAAGTATCACAGCAGCAAAATGGCAGTGTTCCAGCTATTGGCAGAAAAAGGTGTCCCAAACTAGCAAAATGTGGTGGCAAATCAAAAGTGCAACTCCAAAGGCATTAAGTGTGTGGAAATGTTCCTATCAATTTCATGTTGCTGAGGATCAGCTCATTAAAATAGAAGTTAATTTTTAAGACTTAAGCAAATTGAATTTGACCTTCTTTAAAGGCTGCAACTGAGTTATAAATGGATGCCTGGGCTGATGAACTGAAAGTTGTTCAGTGAGAGGTGTACACACAGCTCACACGTTATTCCTCATCATCTCAGACAGGTTTTTGATCCTTTTCTATTCTTTTTCCTTTTTTCTTTTTTCTTTTTTTAACATTTTCTTGCCAAACAGAATGAGAACCATAATGTAGTAATTTTTTTGTTGTTGCTTGAAGAAACACAAAGGTAATAACATCTTTTGTATAAATGAGATGTAATTTGTCACAAATCTGGAAAGTAAGGCAATACTGATGTTGTTCATGTGTTCTGCCTGGTTTGTCGGGCAGCTTGCTTTCAATTTGGTGTTATAACCATTCAGATTTATTATTATTATAATTCAGGCAGAGGGAAACAGAAGATATAAAACTATTCCACTGCTCTGCTATGTTCTGTACATAATGTGCAGAGATAGTCACTCGGTGGAATTCCGTAACAGAAGAAACTAACAAGAAATATGAAAGGCAGAAGACTTACAAAATGGATGCATTTTATAAATCTGTTTTAAAAATGTATGAATGGGATCTATCTGACATTAACTACTTTCCAAACGTTTTACTTGTCTCACAATAATGTTCTCTGTGTAAAAGATTTTATTTTGTTGACACCACAATTTCCAGTGCTGTCTCACACTTCTCTATTCTGGGCATGACAACTGAATACAATGAGTGACTTCAGACAACTTTGGAAACACCTACTTCTTCTGTACATGATAAGAATTAAACAGGAGAGGGGCTGTGTTACACCCACTTAGATGCTCTGGCATATGGAAGATAGATACTGACATGCAGAAGATTTAGCTATCATCTCCTGGACTCCCAATTCCCAGTGGGGTGCTCCACCTTGGAATTGTGCAGGAGCCACCTGTACAAGTTAGGAATGAAATTAATGGGAAAGGAGCATCTGCCTCTGTCCAGACAAACATTCTGTTTCTCTTGACATCCTTGACTGTAAACCCTGCCCTACTGATTGGCGTCAAGCCTTCTTGCTGTATTTTATGAATCAGACACAATGTTATTTTGCACTTTTCCTTGATATTTCTTTAATTCATTCATTCACCCGGTGTGAATAGAGGCTTGTGATTAATTATTTGTTCCGGAGCAAGGACTTGAATCTTGATAACCTAACTGAGTGACCTACTTGTTGGCAATAATTAACCACAGCCTCAGACATGTTCTGAAGGCACCTCTGTGAGCCAGCATGACTAGGAAAATGGGTGAAGAGTTGCCTTGTGTGAGAATTCAGCTTTAGGGACTGGGAATATTTGGGTTGCACTAGGACTCTGAGGTGCCACCACTTTTCTTTAAGCCTGCCCAAAGGAAAACACTGTCACAATTCTGGCATCTCCTCCAACCCAAGATAAGCTAGTCTAACACCAGTACAGCATAAAAGCAACAGTTGTAGCTGAGTTCAGCCTGAGCTTTCTAAGATGTTATTTGGCTTTTTGGGGTAATTGTCATGGCAGTGACCTGACCACATGATGACCTGGCAGAAGCTCAGTACCAGAAGCTGCCCCAATGCAGACACAGGCTGCAGCAAACAAGGGAAGATCTCTTCTCCTGGGAGTCCTGCTGATTCACCTAACCAGTCACCTGGAAGGTGAGGGCTCACACGCTTCACCAGGCATGGCAGACTGAAGAACTCAGAGCAGTCACTGGTTTAAATGACAAGCAGTCTTTGAAGCAAAGAGCAGAAAACAGGTCTCTTTCCCAGCTGAGTGCCCTAATTGCTGCCCTATGGTCATGCTCTGTCCTGCTCTCTGGTCCAAGGAATCCTTAATTATTTAATGTAAAACTAAAGAGCTTTCTCAGGAGCACTGTCCATCTCTCTGTCTCTGGGTACTGGCGTATGCATGTGCATACATAAAGACACCAGCACACAGATGAAGAGGTTGCAATTCTCTTGGGAGGTGAGATATGTGAGTTTGAATCCTCTTAGGCTGGAGGGCAAGAGAGGATTAATTTTGTTTTGTTCATGGTCTTATACTAGAAGAGGATTTCAATGGGGGTCTTGAAGGAGGGTTAGTAGAGTGACCTTGGGAATGCTCTATGCCTGGTAGTATTTTGTTAAATGCTAAATTGTTTAACGGGATAGAGGATGATAAGTAGGGGAAAAGAGGCAAATCAATTTATCTCAAAACTGTATTGGTTAAATTAATCATTTAAATTATCCCATCTAGGGGCTTTATAAGATGCACACTTTCATGTGTAAGTCACTTGTCTTTTTTACAGATTAAATGCTTTGAAGTCAGTATAATGATATGTTCTATTTCTCAGCACAGGACACAGAGGGTAGACATGATAATAGCTTATCTGTTTTCATTTTTAGATTAATCTATTTGAAATATTGCCAATATGCAAAAAAGAGGAAATGATAGTATGGATGAAATAGTAGTTGTCCACTTTCTCTGAGAAATCTCTGTGACAAGCAACATAAATAAATCTGTTGTTTAATGTTTTCTTTGTTTTCTCAGGTGATACATTCAGGGGTGAATTCAGAGTGTAAAAGAAGAGGCTTTGCATGAGTTTCAGGAAATAATATGTGACTCACATTTTGGAGAAAAGAGAAAGAAAGGAAAAAACATTACTCATTTTCCTGTCTCTAACTCAACACTTGAACCTTCTTTAACACTTTCAAGGAGATGCTTCTGTCCTCTTGAATTCAGCACAAAATCCTTAGCCATATACCTGGAAGAGGGAAGAGTCTGAGTCCCATTGCTTCAGGGGTGTGACAGAGTGAGGAGAGGTAAAGCAGAGTTTTGTGTTTTGTTTAGAAGAAAAGGAGACAGATATATGGAAGGAAATATTGTGTGAACAGGAATATAGATCACGCATTCAAAAGCCTTTAGAAATCCAGTTCTCCTTCCTTTTCCCTCTACCCACCCCATGAAATTATTCTGGCTTTGATCCCATGTCTCTCCCTCTCTCTCCCTTTGTTCAGTGGCACAGAAGTATGTGACCCTGAAAGGTATCAATTGCCATCTTCTTTCCTGCTTAACTCAGATCAGGAGAAGGAACTGTTTGAAAAGCAATGGTTATGAAATGGATTTTTAATGTAAGCTCAGTACTTTTTGTGAGTGCTCATGCCAAAAGAATTTAACCTGCCTGATTACTTAGAAACAAGAGCAAATAAATGTAGGCTGGAAACAAGTTAAAATGTGATTTCTAATTTATTGTAGTGCTTAGGAGCATGTTTTAACTCAATTTGCCACACTCTCCATGATTACTGTAGACTTGTCAGTGAGAAAAACTCTTTGCAGTGAAATATCTGGATCCTTGCCATTAAATAAAACAGTATTTTTTATGTCTTCTAATCAAGGATATTGTTTACAGGGCAGATAACTGTTAAGTCTTCTTTCCATTATTGACTACATAATTCATTTCCTTTTGCAGCAGCATTTAGATGTGCTAAAACCTCTCTTGACTGTTTCTCATCTTCTCAGTTCCACTATGTGAATGCAGCCCAGATATAGCAAAAGAGCTGAGTATGGAGCAGAGTCCAAGCTACTGGTCACCTATTCCAAATATCTGTGGCAGATGTTTTTGCTGTTTGTTTTCTGCTCTGTAACAGAGCATCTAAACACACTCAGAGAATAGTGTATTATTGGATATGGGTATAAAGACTTCATCAGCCTAATGGAACAATTAACTTAACCATTCTGCTGCTCTTGATCTGCAGAATTTTGCTTTAGGATTAGAGTGATAAGGTGAAGATTAATACCTCTGGGTCAGTGGGGCTGATGAGACATGATTTATTAATCCTCAAAGAAAACCTTAATTGGACACTGGAGCACTCTCTTCTTCATTGTTAAACTCTGTCAATTCCCTGGATAGTTAGGGGAGATTGTGAGTATGATAGACTTATTGTAATTAGATGCACCAAAACTAAAGTAATGATTTTTTCCCTGGGAACACCATGTGTTATTTTCTCCGAATAAATCAGTGCTGATATTTATGAACACCTGAGAAACATCCCCTACACATGGTCATTGACTACACAAACATAACTTATAGAAGGGAGCTGCAGAACAGGATTCATAAGAATCCTTTGATTTAGAGGAACTGTCTTAAATCCTGGCCTTCAGAGCACAGAGAATTTACTGTTCAAGCAGGTTAATGATCAGGTTGATTTATCCTTATTTTTTTTACCTACCATTACTCATTCTTTCATCATGTTCTTTCCATTAAGAGACAGTGATTTATAGGAAGAAGCACTCCTCTAAGGAGTTTGGTAGGTTTTGAAACTAAGTCTCTGAAATACTTTTTTTTTTTCAAATAAATGTCTTTTTGCAGGCAGTATAATAAATAGGTCCGTTATAATGCAGCATGCAGCTGAAGACAGGAGAAAAGTTCACAGGCATACAATTCTAGCTGCTGTACCTCAGGCTCAGGAAACGGAGCTCTGTGGCTTGGGGATTCATTAAGACACTTGGTGTAGTGCAACCCTGATGAAATAAGTTAGCAGTCTCATTAGGGGGTTGGAGCAATCATTTGGAAAAAAGCCTCCTTTGCTACATTTGTTTACGGTGTCACAGGAAGCATGTCCTCAGTCAACTGGGATAATCATTGTCAGTGTTTTACATAGTTACAAAGAGAGCTAATAAGCCAGATTGTCGAATTATGTCAATCATGTCTATGCATCAACAAACAAATTGCTCTATGCAGATGGGAAATTTGTGAGAAAGCTTAAATATTCAGTTCAATGGGAAGAGTGCACACTGAGAGGTCATGGTTTAAGACTAATATCTGGAGCAAAGTGACTTTCCAGAATGTGGCCCTGAAGCAAGATTTCTGTCTCTGTGAAATTGTTTGGTAAGGCTTTTGACATTAAGGGCACTGACTGAGGTGATACTTGTATCATTATGCATTGCATCCTGCTTTTCCTACCCCAACACTGCACTCACCACGTTATCACACTGGTATATTAGTTGTCTTCCTCTTGCCTCTGCTGAAAGTCCTTAGGTTTTGTTGCAGCTTCACACCCAGACTGACTTCCCAAGGCTATAGCCAAAGCAGAGATGAGAGCTAAGCGGAGTCAGAATTTTTTCTGCTAAAGAAAAAAGAAAAATTTTATGTATTCCTATTCAGCCCCGTTGGGGTTTGGAGTCAACTTTTAGCCCAGGGATCCTGATGTCAGTTTTCTGAGTGACAAGAGCTTTTGGCACTTGTCATCTTTGCATCAGACACCCCTCTAGGGGGGGGAAGGGGCTTGTTTGTGGCTGGTAGTTGCTGAGTGCTTGTGTGATTTCACCCCTGCCCAGGGTGATACATAAGGGACAAAAGAATGAAGAGTTTAAAAAATGCTATAAAGCTTTCAGAGTGCTTAAATAGACTGAAGTGAAGAATGCAAAAAAGTAAGATAAAAAGTAAGGTGTTAATCTGTAGAAGGAGCAAAAGATCTATTAAATTAATCAATAGGTCTTTTAGAGTGGCAAATATAATTTAGTTAAAGAAAACATAGAGAGTGCAAGAAGAATATAATGAGTTTTCCACTTCTCCTAAAAGAAAGGATTGAGAAGAGCAATTATTGACTGACAAGTATGCTCTTCAGAGAGGAAAATCACATTGTGGAGGGTCAGTCTCGGAGCTACACTGAAGCACTGAAGTTACAGAATGTCTGTACTGTAGTATCCCTTAGGAGCATGGCCTTCAACTCACAGCAGAGACAGGTCACCTGGTTAGGAACACTGGAACATAACACACCACAGCCAGTTTCTGCCCTTCCTCCCATTTAAAAGGAAATAGCAAGAAGGACATATACATTGATTCTCCAGCAACTTTAACTGTGCTTTGGCAACATGAAGAATAATGATAGGAAAAAATGATGTACCCTGTAGACAGGGACATCTGTCCCGGGTCCCAGGTAATGTGACCTCTCTGTTATTGTACACACCAGTGTAAGACACTCTTTCCATTAAAGTTCCAAAGGGTTTGATATTGGTTCTGCCCAAGACATAAATTTGATTTTTCAGTCTCAATGAAATGTAGACTTGTTTGTTTGGGGTTTCTTTACTAATATAATGTGTCTTTAACCAAAATTTTTGTATTCTGATACTGAACCCCATCATTTTTATGGTTATTCCATATAGATGAAATATTGACTCAATATTGACCTGTTTTTCCAAAGGTTCACTCAGTGACATGTTTACCTGCATGGCTTTTGTATGTCACATTGTATTGACTTCCACTGATCCATGATCGTTATCATTTGGGATTCCTTCATTCATCCTTCATAGTACAGAGTGCTTAGTCCACATTACATTCTTTCCTTACTAACCTCCTTTTGAAATGCAGTCATGATCTACCCAGAGCCCAGGAATTTGGAGACTTGGACTTTTCTAACAGCTTTCCCCTGGAGCATCAAAGATTTAACTCCAATATCATTAGTTACACTCTTGTAACTTCCCAAGAGTTTAAATGTTGCAGTCTGAATCAAGGTGCTCCATAGAATGTCCCTCCTCCTAATTCTGATTGTTCATAGCCAATTGCAGATAACAGCTATTCAACAATTCTCTGAAAGATGGGCAAGAGGAAAGCCAGAAGCACTAAATTAAACTATTAATATAACACACAGAAGGGATGGGAGTGAAAAAACTCAACTGTATTATGCCCCATTTGACTGGAGTGCAGATGTTATTGTTTTAAAACTTCACCAACCCTCTTGGCTCTTTAGCACCCATAAATGTTATGTTGGAGCCTGATTCTCAAAGAGGGGAAACCAGGGAAAACTTAATCAGCCATTATGAAGAGAGGTGATGATATTTTCTTTTCTCGGTGTGAAGCAGCCTTGGCTGAGCAGGAATTTAGGAGGCCCATGGGGTCTGTATGTGCTAGCAGGCACAGAGGTTCATTTTAACTCCATCTGGCCTTTTGGGAGAGAGTAAGCACATAGAGCATCTTTTTTCCACATAGTTTCATAATAAACTTCCAGAGGAACATGATCTTGACAAATCTCACTGTAAAATTTTAATTAAAATGGATCTTCCATTTAAAAAGTCAATGCCATTTAAAAAAAAGAAACCTGCACAGTCCTGCTTGAGTTTCAGTCCCCCTAAAAAGACAAGCACCAGTAAGCTGTTGAATCTTGTGAAAAAGACATACACAACTTGACTGATTGATTTTAAAATGCAATCAATTAGAAATCACAGCTCATTTTTTTTTGATTGGAACTTAATTTGATCTGGAATGGGTTTGTGTCCTTGCCTACTATTAATTAGCAATAATAATAGTATTGTTCTTCTATGGGAATTTGAAACAGATCTGCCTTCCTATAAGGCAGATATTTGGTACAGCTTAAAGCACTGTGAGTCACAGCAGAGGTCTCAGCTCCATTACTCCTGTTGACTGGGAAGGGAAGGCTTTGGTGGAAGAAATGGTAATCCTGAACAAAGGAAGAACTTGTTAGTGGAATGAGTTTGTCTTTTCAAAGTTGCAACCTGGGAGACATTTATAAGCAGGAGAGGCTGCAGCATTCTCACAGTATTGCAGCCATCAAGGCTTGGATGCTGGGGCACTGCAGGGAAATGTGTAATAATGCAGCAAGATAGAGGCTAGAGCCTGCTCTAGAATTCCAGGTGTTAAATTGGTGTCAAATGTCTCATCCACATTTCTATCTAAAGCATTAAGCCAGACCTTCCTTGGCCAAGAGCAAACTCAATTGTATTATCTCCTGTATGTTCAAGGGATAAGGCCAGCAGCTGTTCTTGTTGTGTAACATTTATATCTTTACAGAGGCTGCAATAGCAGATAGAACATTTACAGAGGCTCCATGTGCCAGGGCTGGCCCCTTCAGTGACCTTGGAAGGAGCAGGATGCTTGGCCCTGTGCAGAGCAGTCTCTCACTGACCAGAGACACTGGGGGGATGGTTTAATTTTTCTTTGTTTCACATTTACACTGCAGACTAAATGCTAGCCATTTTTTAGTATTTCATTAATATTCAGCTCACAGACTTAATTTCAAAGCAAGTATTTGTTATGTTCATAGATGGACAGAAACTGTTAGCATTCCTAGAGATAAAAGAGATTTTTTTTTTTTTTTTTTTGCCTAATGCATCAAAAGGTACAAACACATTCACATATATGGTTTCTCCAGCAGGCCTGTGAGCATTTAGGATGAGGACTGAGAATGTACATGGAGTGCCTATTTCTTTTTAGTCTTCCCTGTTATTCACACAGCAGTGTGAATACAGCCTGAAGATGGGCATTGTGTAAACTGATGTGGAATGGCACTTTTTGGGGTAAACTAGCCAGAATGATGCTTAGTGCCAGTTTTTTTGCAGTACTAGCCTAAGGGTCCATGCACAAATCCACGACCTTCATATATAGATAGCACAGGCCCTCAAGGTGGGCAGGTGCAGGAAAATGCCCTCTCACTGAGTCTTACCAGCTGTATGGCTTGTCCCTGGTAGCCCAGGAGTGTGGGTGGATTGGGCAGGAGTCTCACACCTGCTCCACAGGACAGGCTTCCTACCAACAGGAAACTGGGTAGAAGGAGAGAGCAGCAGGGAGCAGCCACCCCATAGCAGGGAATCAGCAGGATACCTGGACTTGCCTAAATGCTTTGCTCCAGGAATCACAGCAGGACCATCAGAGTGATATGGGGTAGTTTGATAAACCTGCTGCTGCTGATGCTATTTTGGCATGTTTTCTGCACGTAGGTTTAGCTGGGGAGGGCACTGAAACAGCACCTGTCAGAGGCAAAAAAATACTTCTACAAACACAAAGGGGAAGGACAGAAGCATGTGTGACAATGGAAAACAAAGTTCTCTGCATATATTAAACTTCAACTCCATGGTGCCTTTTTTACCTACTACATATATGTGTTTTATAAAACAGAATTTAGTGACTTCATTACATCACCTAATACAACATAAAGACATGTCTACAACCACAGTCTGTTAGGCAACTATTAAACAGACAGCATTAGGACCATTAACTTGGAGGTAAGAGGTGCTTTAGCTCATTCTACATTCTCTAGAAGTCTGGTTCTGTTGATAATAACATGGACATTGACATCACCACACCTGCTTGGATTCTCAGTTGTGATCTGTACCACAGAACTACTAAATGCATTAAGTTTAATCAAACACAAAAGAGTAAAAGTGCCTGCCATTCTCAAGAATGAGAATTGCTCAAGAAAGTAATACAGGACATTAGTATATTAATGCACACAAACCCCACAAATATAGTTAGAAAAAAATAAGGAATGTTCATAGCGTCATGAGGAAGCATCTCAAAGACTGAAGGATTAAAGTGAACCTGCAGATAGGACAGAAATTTGAAAAAAAACAGTGAATTAATCCATAGCTGACACTAGCAAAATAATTTTAGGTAATACTGTAATGTTGTTTCCTTATTCTAGGCTGTGATCTTGGATTTGCAGAAAATGGAGCCTGTTGCAGAGAGGGCAGGAAAAAAAAATTTTGCCTGAGTGGCTGTCAGCACAGGGAAAGGAGTTGTGGCACAGTCATCCATCCTCCATCCTGACAGGGGCCTCAGGTGGGGATGTGCCACTGCCCTGAAGCAAAGGCAGCTCCATCACAGTGTCTCCCAGCCAGCTGTTCAGTGTGGTTACCACCTCACAGACTGGGACTATTAACCAGATATCACCAGGTCGTCTTTGCATAAGGTGAGCCACAGCTGGACAGAAATGACCACAAGCCCACTCCCACTGGAACATCCTCCTTCTTTTTTGCTGGAGGACTTCAGGCACGGAGCCCTGAGGAGGAGCAGGAAAGGGGTGCACAGCAGTGGTGCTTTCCAGCAGAGGTAAAATTATTTTGAACCGGTGTAATTGAGTCTGCTTTGTATCGAACAGTGAGGATAAAGTTTTCCATCAGGCTAAGCTATGATCTGGCTCCAGTCCATTATCACATTCTTTTACATGTAAAGCTACCTATATATATTGTTAAATGGAAATCTTCCTGGTGAATTTATGATGTGGAAGAATTTATCTCCTATTACTTCTACCACAAGAGAGAGAGAGACAGAGAGACAGAGAGGAAAATAGAAATATTTCTTAAATTAACTTTATTTACAACTTCTTGTGAAATGGCAGGATGAAAACAGTAATTTGGATTCAAGGTCAAAATGAAATCATTCATGACATCTCAGTCTTTCCCACATCATTTTGCAGAATGAGAGCTGAATAAAGAAAGAATGAACTGTTTTCTTTTAAGTTTAGTCATTACAAATGCAAAATGAATATCATTCTGCAGATATGGCGCCAGAGGACAACACAAGCTAACGAAATAATGGTAGTCCCAATAAATAATTTATGCACCATATCAAAAACTAAATGAGATAAAGACATGGAGAACACATTTGAAAATTTGGAAATTGCTCAAAGCTCTTCCTTCTGTGTCTCCCAAGAGAATGAGCACGGAGCACTAATAAACTCTGTGACTGTGTATAATTCATAAACTTTCCCTCATTTTTTGATTTTCAGTGCTTACAGTTTATAGCTAACAAAGGAACAGAGTGGAAAAATCCTGGTGAGAGTTGAGAGGAGAACATAAACCAGCTGATTCCTCCACTTAGTCTATTCATAAAGGGCATCTGTTTTCATCCCAAACTGCATATATATCTGCCGTTAAACTTAGTACATTGAAAACAGAAAAAAACCCCTTCTACTTCCTTATGTCTACTTTATATTTATATTTTTATGAAAGCTATTGCAATGTGAGATTATAACACAACAAAAGCCACTTCCAGATGATTTGTATTAAAATTATTCTGTTGTGGCTGTTGGTTAATGTTCAGACTGGATTTCAAAGGGATTTATTCAATGACAGCAGAGCAAACTCAGAGCAAACTAGTGAATGCCATCAGAAGGTAGTGAGGTGTTTCTGGATGAATTATATAGAATGAAACCTCCCCCACCCTCAGCCACATTGGAAAAATGTTTCTAAGTTAAAGAAATCTAAAAATTACATTCAGATAAGATTTGCCTGGAAATGATTTTGATGGTCACAGCCATGTGAAGTTGTATTCTAAAGAGACATGGTGAGCAAAAGGGTTATTTTCAACTCTGTATGTCAGCAATTTGTAACATATTTTCTGGCACAGCACAGTTCAGTTACACAACCAAGATTTTTTTTCTTTAAGATGCCTTGGAGTTTTTTGACTAAAAACAGAGAACAGTGTCCTATGGCTTCCTGAGTGAAACTGTCTCTTACTCTGAGTACACAAGCAGAGCCCAGCACATTTCTCAGCTGCATGACAAGATTTGAGCTGCTGGGAGGCTGAGAGGGCCCCCAGCCTCTGCTGCCATATGTCAGAGCAAGCAGCGTCTGGCCTGAGCCACCATAGCAGAAGCCAGTGGAACACCAGAGCAGGAATTTCCACACAGCTTCCCACCATCGTCAACGACCTAAAGAAACCACAGAGTGCTCTCAGGGCACCACTGCAGATCTGTTGTCCTGGGTGGGTAAATGAGAAAGAAGGTCACTACTATCAGCAAACTACAGAAGTGACTGAGGGCAGCTGCCCTTTGATGATCCCCTGCGCTCTGAGTCTGACAAAAGGGATCCGTACTCCCAGTTCCTCCCTGCCCGTACTGCCTTCCTCTGATAGCGTGTTGAGTGTTATCTGAATATTTTTTACTTCATTAATTTCCTCCTGCCATCAATTGATGAATAAATTATTCATAAGTAAATTTATAAATTATTCTACCAGTTCTATTGATGATTGAATAATATTGACCAAATAAATTATTCACTCTGCTTTTCTCCCACCAAATGACAAATAAATTATTTGTGAGTATTGTTTTCTTCATTATTAGATCAACTCTTCCATCTGTTGAGACATTCATAAGATGTCACTCACTCTGATAGCTATACAATTTGTAAGCAGGACTCTGTAGGACCTATGTTTGCATGGACAAACAGGACTAGTTTAACTTTATTGTATACTTATATGTCAGTTGCTTTAAATACAAGGTATTTTAGAGCACGAGGAAGTGTTTTGTACATTTCACAGACAGTTAAACAAAATTCTGGTATATTCTGTGTTTAATTGTCGCCCAACCAAGACATTTTGAATTGTGCAGCATATTTTACAGTTTTCCATATTTGGACTAAATAGTCGGGGTTGGGGCTGCAGCCAGCCCTTGATCCTCAAAGGTATCAGGTTGTAGGTTCTGTAAATGAGCTTCAGGACAAAAGCCAGAACAAGAATACCTTAACTAATGACCATAACAAACGTTAACTGCATAGGCCAGTTGTTTCAAGTTCCTGGATAAACTACAGGTGTTTTCCATCTAGTTAGATCCATGTCTCTGTCTCTTTCACTGAGTCACCAGTAACTGTGTGGGAAACAAGCGACAGCCTCTTCTAGTGGCAGCATTTCTAGCATATCTTACCATGCAGGCAAAATATGTTTATATCCATAAATATGGCCAGTCCATGAGGTTACTGTCATTGTGATGGGTCAGGGAAAAAAATTTAAATTAATTTTAAAACGTACATCTCCAGAAAAGTGATCCTAAGTCACAAGCACCCACAGAGAAAGGATTAGAGCCTATTCGATGGAGCCCACGTTAGATTAAGTTCACCAAGCCAATCAAGCTGCATTAGCATGAAATCAGTATGAGGACCATGAATAGTACACTAAAAAGTATTCTCTAAAAAGTTGCTCAGAAAGAGACAGAGAGAGGAGGCATCTCATGCCACCAGAGGAACAGCCCTTCAGTAACTTTCCAGGTGTGTCTGCCAGCAAGGATCAGGAGCACACACCTCTCTGCTGGTATTTGCTTGACTCAGAGACCTACCAGTAAAACACATGCAAGAATCTTTCAGTTGACTTTTTATGTTCCTTTTTTAGAATTTAAAACCATGAAGCAGGCATATTTGCCAGTCTGGGTACATGCAAGCGAGTGAACACAGACCCAAGACAGCAGTTATTTCTACAGCTCAGGCTGCCCAGGGGGAACAAGGTGAATGAATGGGCTGTGCCAGGACAAGAGGACTGCTTAGTGACCAGGGAGCTCATTTATGGGGACCTCTCCAGCACTGGGCAGCTCTGTAACACCATAACACTGTAACAGCTGTGTCTTCTTGTTTCCCCTTTCTTTTCCACCCAAATGGGGGCTGTGAGCTGTCACTCAGGTCAATACACCAGTGTAATGTTGGCCTTTAGAACACGTGCACAGCAGAAAATCCCAGCTCTTTCATTTTCAGAGGAAGCTGTTAATAGGTCTGCCTCTCTCACTGAGGCACACTAACAAGTTCTTGTCTAAGCTGTCATTAATGTTTTCACTTAGATTTCTGCATTAAAATAGGCAACACTTCTAAGGGAAGTGTTGTGGCCAGGACTTACAGGGGAAGCACTGAGATTTTGCATTCTGAGAAATAACTTAAAGCTCTCTGGGGCCAAGTTCTTAAATTCCATTTCTCCATGTTCTCCCAGCAGAATCCCCATGGGATATCCAGACACAGAAATATACAGAAAGGTGTGACAGAGAAAATAGGAAGGTGGCAACATTGTGCCTAGACGGAAGTGGTGTATTCAGAGAGCTGGACTGGAAGACTGCCCTTTGCAGCATCGTTCAGAATGGATATGAATGAAGCACAGTCGTATTGGTCAAGGGCAGAGAAAAGACCACTGCAGTAGTTGGGATAAAGTGGTGAAGGGAACACATGAGAAAATGTTAGACTTACATGGGTGTGTAACAGACTGAATCTTTGGGGCATTTATGATAAAGAAGTTATGAAATTTAGCCTGCATACGAGATAACAGAGAGTGGTCGGAGCTGATCACATTTCAGATTCAAGGTCTGAGAAAAAGAAAGAGATGCTACTGATCAGAACAAATGTAGGTGCTCCATATTAGACAGTGTGATGTCTATTCAGCAGCAACGGGATAGTTTAGAATGTGAGTTTGGATAAGAGAAAAGAGATGAGTAAGTGTACTATATAAAGATATGTAGGGCAAGAGACAGCTGCACAGAGGGATGGGGGGTGCTCCCATACAATGGTGTTTTTTCTCAGTGAGGAGTAAAAACCAGGAGCAAAAATCTAGTCAGATGGATTTACTGTAAATGCAGAGTACCATCAAAATATACTTGCAGCTCTAAGTTTTCACTGTTCATTTTCTTGTTAATGCTTTTGACTCCTAGTAACATTCTGCATTTAATTCAGTTTTTCTACTTTTCTGAAGGGAAGTCACCAGAAAACAGAGCTGCAAGTAGCTGCAGAAGGCCACACAGATTTTGCCTAATATCTAAGAGAAATTTAATTTAAATTATCTGCCAGTTTCAATTAATTAAGGAGCCTCCAAACAGCCTTTCGTATGTCTTATTTCAGATATTATATTATTTGGGAAAGGATAATTTTTCCAAGGAAAAAAAAAAGGAGCATTAGTCTGTGGACATGATTCTAAGTAGTGGAGAAGAACATTTAAAAATTACTAGTATGTGAAAAGAGGTAATTTCATTTCACACTAAACCATATTAAGCAATACCACTCTGCCTTCTTATCCTGCTCAACGCAGTGAAACTGTTCATGACAAACACTGGGCCCTAAATGAAGGACAAAAGAGGAATGCTCTGGATATCTACCTGCTTACCTTTTGCTCAGAAGATTCATAATCTTCTTCTCTAAGTCTTTCCCAGAGCTGAAAAACAAACTGCTTATTCCTAACACAATCCTACTGTTGGACTCCCTTTATGATTTCTCTTTTGACTTTTGCAGTCATTGTTTCCCTCTCTTCCATTTCACTGAATTTTGTTCCTCAGCTTTCTTTTCCTGTATTATTGCTATTTTTGGTTGCAGCTTTGGTAGTGCCAGCTTCAAGAAACAAGGCTGGTATTGTCTTTTGAAGACTCTGAAATTAGTATCTATTATAATCTCTCTACAACCAGAGTTGCATTTCCACAGGTTTTCTGTCTTAGTGTCACCAGCTCCACCATTCCTGAGAAACGGAGCAGACAAGGAAGGTGATAATTTCAAGAAGGTGATCATTTCAGAAGAAAAGGAGGGAAATAGCTGGGGAAATACCATTAATCCACAGAAAAGGGCCAACCCTATCAGATTAATCTGATGCTCTATGAAGAGCAGTGCAGGGTAATATACTCAGGATGCTGGCAAGGAGACAGGCATCTGTATTTTGGACTAATGTAGTCCTATTAAGGTCTATGTGCTTGGAAATGTTCCTGGAGTGCTGTAGCTAAGCCTGGATCATGGCAACCCAGTCATCATTCAGCAGAACGTGGCTGCCTGCCTTGCCAGCTCAGATGCAATAAGGCAGTTTTCCTAAGCAGATGTGTCTGAGACCTCAAGGGCACCACAGCACCCGAGATTCCTAACTACTCTGACAATCTGGCAGCAGATCTGTTTGGCACAGGGCACTACAAAGTCAATAGCAAGCTTTTGAGTTGTTTCTCTCTCCCCAACACCATATTGCTCTATGTCTTTCAGTGAGAAGCAAAAAAAATTAAAAAAGGGTCAGGCTGAGAACGGAATGTGATAAAGAGCTGGTTGTGGCTTTCTGTACTGTTGTCACTTGACACAGCAGCTTCCTAGAGATAGCATAATTATGGGTAGATGAGTCTTTAGTGTGTCTGGAGTGAAATGTCCTGTGGGCAGTGGACTAAATAAATGGTCATTACCACTCTATAGACTCGAGAGAACACAGATATCCGGCTATACACCCAAGCCAGTTCCGATGGGAGATTATGAGTCACAAATACTCTTTCAGCACTGATAGAGTGCTAACTTCTGAAAAATGAACATATGTTTTCTTACCTGGCATCCACATACAGATGCTGATTTTGTGGGTGGTCTCAGAGTCTAGCAGCTTTTCTGGAGAAAGACTTTTACCACTTCTTTACACAAAGAACTGGCTTCAAGGGCAGGTTAAAGGTAGTCCTAAATCTCAAAACTCTACAATAGCAGGCAAAAAACCAGGGTATTTTTAGGTTATTGTCACAGCTGTGGTATAACACTATAGGAAATCTTTATGTTTATCTGTATTATTTATTGTTTTCTGTCAGCTTTGCTGACATTTTCTTCTCCACTCTTTCAGTCGATATGAGGCATGAGGAGAAAAGGACATGTCTGGTACACAGGACCACTTACATGAATCTGTGAACTTGTTCCGTGTTATATTTCCTTCTTTTCTTCCTTTGAAACCTGAATTGAGCAAGTGTGATGCATTAATCTTATTTCATCCCATCTCAGTCTTATGCTATAGAGAAAAAAATTGAAAACTGTGATTACTCATAAGAATTAAATTTCTTTTTTATCTTGAAATATGAATCATTATGGAAAATAATAAAAAAAAAAATCCAAGTTCCTTTTCTGCAGGGTCAGCACTTTACCATTCCCTAGAAAAGATGTTATTTTCAAATCTTTCAGTTCCCATTACCCATTTCATTTTACTGTGTCAAAAAAGAGAAGAATTTTGTCTCTTCTTAGACCATTCAATGCTATTAGGAATGAAAAATCCTGTCTCTAATGAAAAATCATGTTATGCTTTATCATGATCATTCTATTTCTTTAATACAGTTCATGTGGTGCAATAGTACTGTTGCAATTAAGGAAGCCACTGAAGCACAGGCTGCTGGGGAAAAAGTACAGCAGCACTCTATCTTCTTGCCACTAGCCCAGGCCTTCCTCAGTGGTGAGACAGAAAAAATGGAATGCGGAGGGCCTGGAGGAGAAGCAGGAGCAGTAGTATGACTGGATATTCCAGGCAGACCATGACTAAGATCATGAACTGATGAGAATGCTCACAATTTTGGGGATAGATTCCCTCCTTTCCCAAACACCATGTGATTTCATTGCCCAGAAAAAGTCTTAACTGCTTGATATGTATGAATTTTAGTAACAGTGAAAAATGGAAGAAACTGTAGTTACCATTCAAGAGACATAACGCAAATGTGCCCAGTGATAAGTTCCCTGACTTGTTTTCTATCACTGTATTTAAATCCTGCATAAACTCAAAGATTTTTCTGCAGTGTATGACAACAAATATTTGTTGGTCAACAGATGACCCCTGCTGGTGTGAAAAATAAAAAAAGAAACATGTCAAACGAGAAATTCTACTAATAAAAACCACCTCCTATTTATTATTTTCCCAGCCTCCTTTGTGCATATTTCCTTTGTTTTGTACTTCATTTTGATTAATCACATCACTCTATCAGGACTGTGTCTCTTCAGCCTGTTTTCCAAGGAAAGGATATTGTTGTTGTTTCTTATGCTTCCATCCATAATCAACCACATGCTATTCATTTATCTATAGCATCTTCTCATCTCTGCTTCATGTGTTCAAAAATTTCCCTTTGAGCATTTTCAAACAAGTTCCTGGCAATCTTCTTGTTTCATTGTCTGTTTATTTGGAATAAGTGATTATAGCAGCAGATTCTCTTTTCTGTGCTTCTGCACAATTCAGATTTTTATCAGTAATGCCATCATTATTAGTATGCTTCTTTTTCTGTTTTCTCCTACTCATTTGACTTTGACCTAACTTGAACCAAAAACTAACTTTTACAACAGTTCACAAAAAATTTACATTATTTGTCCAGCATACCCACTATCTACCTTTATCCTTAATCCCTTCATCTTGTCAGGAACAATCCATCTACTTTTCAGTTGGTGTTATCATCAGAATTCTACACTGTTGTACTGTCTTCTCTTGGCAATTCACTCAATAACCCTAGTCCTCTCACCAGCAAAGATGGGAATGCAGAGAAAGGGGTTAAATGAAGCATTCACATCAATACACTGGTAAGGTTACTTTCGCATGCTTCTTTTTTGAACTGTACCATGTCAGTCTAACAATTCAGATCAGATGTACATCTGAAATCACAAAGCACATTTTACATTTAATTTATACAAATTACATTTTTTTTTAACATACGTGATGTTGCACACATTTCTAGAAGTCATACATTCAATTATTTGTATTGCTCTTTGTGCATTGTGACTCTCTTGGATAGCCAGGAACAAGCTCTCCTGTATGCATATTTAACTAAATTGTCCAAGACAGATATTCCTGATGTAAGCCTGCTGGAGCTCTGTAGCAGTGTGCTGTCATCTCTTTTGGTGGGAGGTTCCACATTCAGCATTCAGCTACTGGGAAAGTTCTGCCTGCGGCTTTATCCCAACCCTCCTCCTACTGGTCGACAGGTTTTGTGCCAGTTCAGCTCTTGTCCCTAAAAGAGAGAAAAAAAATTTTAAAACATCCTTATTTGCCTCAAATAACTGCTAAAAATCTTGTCACTTTGGATTTTATTTTATCTTGCCTTCCAGCTTCTTGTTAAATTTAAAAGTATGTGTTCCTTACAGAAAAGTTTGTGCATCTTATGTCCCAGAATTTTAATTACTTCCTTTTCATTTCTTCTTTCCATTTCATTTAAGTTTTGCCATGTTAGTCTCCAGTAACATTTTTGCTTTAGGGACCTTCACCTTAATCACATTCTGTTTGTATTAACCCTGTGTCTTAAATAGAAATGTTTTTTCGGTCCTCTCCTCTGGCACATAGAGCTATCTCAATACATCCATTGCAAGATGTAGTCTTTTCTGGAGTCAAGATATTATTTCTTTACATTTTTTTCCAGGAAAAAATTAGAAAGCAGGGAAAGTTTTATTGAGACCACCTCTCTGGAATAAAGCTCCTTCATAGCCATTAAATTAGATCCTAAAAGTGAAAACAAAAATGAAATAAACAAATAAATAATGTCATCCTTACATTTCTAGTGTATGCTTAATACTTGACATTCTGTGGAAAGTTTTCTGTACTTAGGTACACCCACACATAAAACTGGAACTGGTTTGGGTTTGGGCTTTTTTTGATTGGTTGATTTGCTTGGTTTGTGTTTGTTTTGTGGTTTGTTTGGTTGTTTTTTTTTTTGTACTGAGTCTCATTTCAAACATTAATATTGAGGTAGGGAGGGCCTGTGGAATGTATTTCAAGAAATAGCTTGTCATTAATTTGATTTTGTTTTGGCCTGATTACCTCCACAGCCTCACTAAGGCTTGCAGGCAGATATGAAGTGGGATCCAAGAGCCTGTGTAAAGAAGAACACATGGAAATCACTTTAGTTTCAAGTATAGAGGGCTGCATATGTATATGTTTTCTGAGAGAGGAGGTTCAGAACCAATTGTTGTAGCATTGAAGTGAAACTTTCATTTAGAGGGAGAAAAACTGAAAGACTTAAAACTTGGAACCTATGAAAATTTATCCTCATCATCTTCACGTCCTTCCCTTTCATCTCTTTTAATCATCATCATCATTATCATAACCATCATCATCATGTCTTTCTCTTTCATCCTTTTTAATTAAATAGTTAAAAGAGTAGTTAGCAGTAACATATCAACACAGAGATATAATATCTGTGAATTTTTCTTAATATTTCACCTTTGGCTACATCTTTTCTGCCTTGCTCAATGTAGAGAATTCCTCATTTACTCATGATTTTTATGGAAAAAGAAAAGTATACTGCAAAAAGGCAAAAGTTTATCATGTAATTAAAGCACTAGAAAGGAATTGTTTCAGACCAGTGAATCTCACTGGTGCTACAGGTTTTCTCTGTGACCTTGAGCAAATCACTTAATCTCTCTGTACTTCCTCTCCTCATTTATTTTTTAAAGGATAGTAATACTTCTTCTGTCTCTGTATTTACATTGCAAACTCCTTTTACTCTGTGCTTTATATTATTCTTGTTGCAATAAAGATCTTATCTAAGAATTCTTATTATAGAGTTGCCTTTATCTGTGTAAAAAGCAATATATATTGTGTGAAAAGTTATCCTGTATGATAGGTTATCCTGAGCTATGACCTGGCTGTATAAGGAGTTACTATTATTAATTATTATCATACCGGAAGTGTTTTAGAGACCAAGTCAGACTCAGACCTTCAGCACTGCATGGCTCTTTTATCAAGAGATGGTGGGCTGAAATTAGAAAGGCTTTCTCTACAGCAGTAAAATAAATGTGCTTCAGAATGGCTATTCAACAATGCTTGAAGAAAACCAGTATGAAGTGACCTGCATCTGCGCCTTTAAACCCAGCCAGCACTGGGGCAGGCAGATTACATGAGTGCTGCCCGCTGGGAATGGTTTCCAGCTCGTATTATCTCCCTGACTGCATCCTGGATTCTTAAGAGAGCTTTCTGGGCCAAAAGTTTAACAACATGGGCAGGACAAAGAAATATTTGCAGGCTCTGTTAGCGGTGGCCAGTCAAACCTTTCACTCTCCCAACAATTCTGCCTCTGTATATAGATACATGCTTATAAATAATCTATCCCAGTCTTTCTTGATGTAAATCCTAAGGCTGAAAAAGAATAAAATGTGCTGCAAAAGAAGCTTTGCTGGAGTTAAACATAAGAAATTTGACATCAAAAATTGTTCAAAATAAGTGCAGCCAAAATTTGGGAAAGAAAGTTGTTCAAATTACTCCATAATCGAGTAAACATTCCTTGATAGAGGGAGTGAGTCTCTGGATCAGTAGTTCAGGTGATTACAATTTATATTTATAATTTTTGTATCAAGAGGATCTGTGTGGTGATGAAAGAATTCTGTTAGTAGGTAGACAGTATGGCTTTACCTATCCTGAGCCGGTGAAAGGACTGGAACTTATTTCTCCTTATATCTACAAGAAAGTTCAGAACTGTTACAGAATGGAGAACCACGTAATCTTTGATTGTGCTCTGAAAGCAGGGACTGATCTTTCTCCTCAGTTCATGTAAGAATGTATTAGGAATCCAGCTCTGAGTCTCCTAAAGCGATCTGTAGTCCAGAACACAAATGTAATGTCTGAGGAAGGGTCGAACTAAAGACAAACATTTTTACTCAGCATTCACTTCTACCTTCCCTAGGAACCTCCTGGTTAAATTCTCTTGGCATAAGGTCATGTATTTACTTCTTCTGCCTCATAACTACAGTATTTGAAGCAATGCTCATTTATGGGATTAATATGATCTCTGGAGAACATCAGAAAAAGAAATTTAAATATATGCTTTGGTATTGCTAATAACTGGGGATGTAGGCATGCTTGTTTCAAGGATGACAGTTGTGTCCCATCAGTTCTTGAGATGACAATCAAGGCTAGTGTCAGGCAGGTGAGGAGCTTAAGTGGCTCTCCAGAGAACAGACTAAACTGATGCCCAGCACAGACACAGCTTATAGAATACACTGATGCTAAAAAATCATTATTGTGCCCACCCCAGATACCTGCTTCTCAGGTCTGTCATAAATACTTGCTGGCATGGATCAGGACATCTTTTTTAGATTTCTCTCCAGCATGCACTCTAATAATCATAGAGACACAGTAAACGTGCCTCCATAAACTCTACACAGGACCTGCAAGTCTAGCTCCTGGTTATTGCTGCCTTACTCGACATCAGAGCATTTAAACCTCTGTTGAAATCTAGCTCTGTCTGATTCCAAAAGGCTTAAAATCTAAACATATTCACCTAACAAGGTATCTTATTACAATATGAGCCTCTACAAGACCTACATTTTGGCTATCCAACAGCCTTAGCAATGGTGGGTGCAGCTGAACTGTCACTTCCAAAATTACTATCCTACCCCAGATACATTGCCATGTGGGACAGAAAAACAGTAGCAAACTAAAGAACTTTAACTACTTATTTTGCAGTTTTGCAAAAATTTTGCAAGTGTGGCTTAATCAGCTGCAACACCTGATTAAACATTACCCTGCATATTGCTTTCTGGTGAGTGCTTTATGTGCTCTTGTTTCTGCAGACTGAAGAAGTCCTGAAGATTGATGGAGGGCCATGCTATTCAAACAGCAGGCGTTGCTGAGACAGAAGCTCTTTGTGCTAGGCAGCCTTGCTATTGGAAGTCTCCTATATCTAGTTGCCAGAGTTGGGAGTTTGGATAGGTAAGTCATTAAGTAGCTACTCTCTTATTTACAATGGGCTAAGATTGTCTGAGTCTTTGCTTCAAGGGTCTGATTTCTTTAATTCTTTGGGTTTTGGTTTTTGTTTTTTTTAGTGTCTACTCAAATATAGAAAGACAGAAAGACTGACTATTTTAATAGTGGTTTTCATTACTTATTCCTACCCTTTGGAGAAGAGAGTAGGAAAACAGTCACAGTCATCTCTGTCAAAGTTCTTCTGTGTGTCCATTTGTATTCTGAGCACACTGACATTTGTTTTCAGTGAAGAAATAAACCAGCATCCAGTAAAAATGTCATTACAGTAGCTCATTTTGCCTGTGTACATCTGTGTTGACCTCTAGTTTCAGCAAAACAGTTATGATGTATTTATACATCTCCTTTTCTGAATTTGTGAGCAAGCAATTAATGTGCTACAGTGGTAGTTAAAATAAAGTATGAGCCTGCAGAGCAGCTCGTCAAGTTTTGAATACTATTTCATTTGAAAGATTGCTTCAGGGTTTGGGAATTTTAACTATGTTAATTAGCTGGTATTTTCTGTAGACGAATGTGCTAAATAAGTGGGTTTTCTCTGTAAATGATTTCCTGGAGAGTGGTAGAAAGTACAGCAGAGAAAATCAAAGAGCATTTGGCACTTCTGACCAGGCTGAGTTTTGACCAGTTTTTGACAGTGCTACAGTAGTGCTACCTGCACTGACACTGCTGTTTTTGTCAGCTTTGAAATGGCCTGGGATTGCTGTGGAAGCTGCTCCACAAAGGCACAACACAAAAAAAAAAAAAAAAAAAAAAAAAAAAAAAAAAAGCTGTTTCAAAAGAATGAATGAAAAAAAAGACTATGAGATTTCCAGAAGCTGGTAGACACTTGCAAGTTTTAATGGTATATTCATGTCTTTATTTTAAATTATGCAATGTATTAGTTGATTTCAAAATTGTAACACAGTTCTGTGTGACTTTACAGTGCTTGGAAAGTGAAAACTTACTGTCCATTGCTAGGTAATGGTGGGCTCCATCACTGGTCACTGAGTGCCTTCTTCAACTCCTCAAATCCACTCCAGAAGAAGAAGGACACCATGCACTCAGCTAGGATGAAGTGCATTACAAATTAAGCCCTGGAATTTATATCTTCTTTCCCCTGGTGTTCAAATCATCTCTGATACTTCAGAAGTAGAAACTTCAGTGAAACTAATGTGATTCTGTAAATGGAGGCAGAAATCCTTACTGGTCCCTGCAAAAGTATATTTTATGCCTGGAGGCATGAAATCTAATTAACCTTCTGCTATTATCTATGCTTGCACATCTACAGAATTTACTGATGGCTATAAAATTATCTCGCCACAGTATTTGACTCGCTGACCTCCTGTGGCAGTGAATTCTGCTGGTTTCATACATAGTGTTGCCAATGGCAGTAAAATTCAGTTTTGTTCTCTTGCTTTACCCAGTGTGAAGCATACCACACTGCTAAAAAGTCCTGTGTATGGACTTGGTATGAAATAAAGAGAGAAAGAGGTACTAGAAAGGACAAGACACAGATGAATTAACTAGAAATATTCTTCTGCCTCATTGTTGTTGAATCTGTCAGTAAAAGGATGCTGAGAGGCTTCAACAGACTTTGGAATAACTAATGGTTCAGGAAGAAATCCAGATTCATTTATGCTTAATTTATGCTGATCTAATTTGAACAAGAGAGCTGGGGATGGCTCATGTTTAATAGCCTCAGATTAGGCTCCCCAATGGCAGTGTCTTGAGTTTTCCTAGGCCCAAAGGGAAATTACCACTAGCTTATCTGATTCATTGAGTCATAAAGTCTGATAGGATGAGCCCTTCCCTCCAGGGGACGCCACCTTCCTTCAGCTCCTGAGTGCATGGATCTGTTTCACATGTGGAATCGCAAATAGATTCTGTGGCAATTTTGAGAATATCTGGATTAGTCTTTGTGTTACCTGACTCAGTACCAGGAGCATTACCAGGAGTCTCCACACCTGATTTCCATGCTACAAACTACTCCTGCTGGAACCAGACTTATAATCTTTCGCTGCTGTGGAAGAAAATTAGCAAGTATTCTGGATCTGGAGAGACAGCTCGTTAAGATTGCCCAGACCTACTTCAGCTGTTTCAAAATTTTTCAGAAATACAGTTCCCAGAGATTAATTGTTTTGTGGCAGGTTTTCTCAAGAATAATTGTGGAGTTTTACTGCAGCAGCTTGAGAAATTACCTGTTTTGGGAGAGCAACTCAGTGATATAATAAGTGCCATATACTCTTTCTTAGCAAAGAATTGTTATTTAATGGGAAAATGACTCAGACAATAAATATTAGCATGTTGCAGCATAAGAGTAAATAGTTACATCTAGGATTAAACTATGAGGATCTGCCTTTTACCCACCACTGCCAAGCTTTTTTAAAAGTTACTTTTTTATTGTTTAGAGAGAGTAGAAGCAGGGGGAAAGAGTAAAAAAAAAACCTGAAATCTACAGGCTGAGGAAGAACTTCTAACAACATCCAATCTTTTCCCTTAGGCTAGAGGATATCTTGAGTATTTATTTACTTTTAAAGGAAACCACCCTGTTTGACAAGCTGTTGTGTTACACTGAAGGCAGTGCTAGCTGTCTTTTTGAGCAAGAGATAAAATTAGTTGAGATGGGTCTGGAACTGCTGTTGTGGAATCCTCATTGCTTGAAAACAAATAACAAATACACAGAAGGAGAGGGAAGAGAACAGAGACAGCAATTGCAGCTTCTGTTTCTTATGCTTTTAACTGCCACCTTGCTGATACATTAAGACTCTCACCAGCCACACCACAAGTTGTAGCAGTGTTAAGACATTTCTTCCTATTTTTTTTTTCCTAATATGGGCAGGCTTGCATCAGCATTTCAATGATTCAGTCTTTGCCACCAAGTCAGGCTTATTCAGATGGCAGAGAGCAAAGGGATGGAAGAAGCTAGAAACTTGAGAACAGAAATAATAGGAACCCATTTCTCATCACACTTTCTAATTAGTCTTCAGGACTTAGCTAGAGCTCATTTGAACTAAGCAGTGTCATATGGATTGTTTCTTTGGCTCTGTCTGGACAGGTTATATCTCTCAGCATCTGGATAATCAAGGAAACAGCTAGCAGGTCAGCCAGGGGGATCAAACTTACTTTGTCCCAACCATCCATTGTCCTAGCATCAGTGTCAAATTAGAGACCCCAACAAGCAGTGATGGATGGAAAACCCACAAAGAAATAAATAATTATGTCCTGAAAGTGGGGTTTGAATAATATACAGTAAATGAATGAGGGACCACATGCTGAGAAACCAGAATAAATACTGAATACCTAAACAGCTATTAATGAGCATTGCCCATCTGGTATACTGGCTAAGGCAGGGGTCCTGTGAAAAATAATAGCATGCGGCCGTGTAATTTAAGAACTGTATCATAATATATGTGCACAGCAAGCTCACACTAAAATTGCCTAGGCAACCTTTGTTCTTACATATCCTTAATTTTGGAGAGCACGGCTCCACAAAATTAGTAATAATATTTTTTAGGACCTTGGAAGCTCTCTGCACACACCAATTTAATCTTCAGTGAAATATTGGCCTGTATAATGTCCAAAGTGCTGATTTGAGAGTGGAGATGAGAGTTTATTCAAGGTTCTCTAGGAGCAAAGTTTTAACATTTTTCTTACTGAACCACTTATTGGATCCAGTGGCATCAGATAAAAGAACAAAGAAGTAGAGAAGTGGAAAAGAAGGGAAATAATTGTAGCTGAATATAAAAGAATTGTAGAAAAAGGCAATTGTGAAAGAAGAAATAATAAGACACAAAACGAGGTTTGGTGGGAGGATACAAAATTGATTATAAGGAAATCATTGATGTAATGATACAATAAGTGTATTTTTAAAAACTCTTCTTGCCATTCTTTTTCTACCTTGCTAATCTTATCTGAATTAGAACCTTGGACTTTCTGGTTCTGACTGGCAGAGAAAACACTGGACATATTGCAAAGAGGAGGAGAAATATTGAAAGGTGATGCCTAGAAACCTGGTTTTCATTCCTTTTGTTCTTCTTCACTCAAAAAACCATCTCTGGATCAACACAATGGAAAGCACAGGAAAGACTTCAGGCTGGAATAGGAAAAGTGTGGGAAAGAGATTACTTAAATGAACTGGATTTTCAGATCAAACTGACCAAATATAATTCATCTTAGAATGCAATAAAAACTGCCAAACTCATCACAAAATAATGAGGAATGTTTAAGTTTAGGCGATGTTCAAGACCCAAGAACAGTAATCATAGTTCCTATGCTGGCACAGAGCAAGGGGGTGAAGTTAGGATTTACCCAGCTAAATCAGAGCAAAATACCAGACTAAATAATAAAAAATTTGTGAATTATTTAACTACTTGCAGAATAAATAAAAGTTGAAAAACAGGCACATCACATTACATTCAAAAATGTTTCCAAGAGCATGATTGCCTTACACATAAAACTTGTGTTGAGAGATATCCTCTTTTTACAAATACCTCTTATTTTTCTTGCAGACTACAGCCCCTGTGCCCCATCGATGGTCGTTTTGGACCCCGCGGCCAGGACGAAATCCCATTGCGAGCCCTGCAGTTCAAGCGAGGTCTGCTCCATGAATTTCGAAAGGGCAATGCCACCAAGGAACAAATTCGACTGCACAATCTGGTTCAGCAGCTTCCCAAGGCCATTATCATTGGGGTGCGGAAAGGAGGCACCCGAGCACTACTGGAGATGCTGAACCTTCACCCTGCAGTGGTCAAAGCTTCTCAAGAGATTCACTTCTTTGACAATGATGAAAACTATGCCAAGGGAATTGAGTGGTACCGGAAAAAAATGCCTTTTTCTTACCCTCATCAAATAACAATTGAGAAAAGCCCCGCGTATTTTATCACCGAGGAAGTACCTGAAAGGATTTACAAAATGAACTCATCTATCAAATTATTGATCATTGTCAGGGAACCTACCACAAGAGCTATTTCTGATTACACTCAGGTGCTGGAAGGCAAGGAAAGAAAGAACAAAACTTACTACAAATTTGAGAAGCTGGCTATTGATCCTAATACCTGCGAAGTGAACACTAAGTACAAGGCAGTGAGAACCAGCATCTACACAAAACATCTGGAGAGGTGGTTAAAATACTTCCCAATCGAGCAGTTTCATATAGTGGATGGAGACCGGCTCATCACAGACCCACTACCAGAACTCCAGCTGGTTGAGAAGTTCCTAAATCTTCCTCCGAGGATAAGTCAGTACAATTTATACTTCAATGCCACCAGAGGGTTTTACTGCTTGCGATTTAACATTGTCTTTAACAAGTGCCTGGCGGGTAGCAAGGGACGCATCCATCCAGAGGTGGATACCTCTGTCATTACCAAATTGCGCAAGTTCTTCCATCCTTTTAATCAGAAATTTTACCAGATCACGGGGAGGACATTTAACTGGCCCTAAACTAAACTTCATACACCACTTTCTGTTGCACCTGAGGCATGAGATAGATGTCTCTGCTGAAATATGCACTTTTCATAGACATGGCTAGCAAAGTAACTTTTTCATGCATACATGTACATAATGCAGTGTGTGACCAAATATACGGTGGGATCGATTTTTTCTACAGAGTAGTAACTAACATAAATTTACTGTCAATATAGTTGCATCTTTTAAGATATAATAATAAAGGGAAAGGAGGTATTTAGGGAAACAAAGTCAGACACTGTTAAAAGGGTCAGTGTTCCTCTTGCTTAGTGAAGTGTTTATGTGAGATACTTATTGATCTAAGCAGAACATTAGTTTATGCCGTAAAAATTCTTGTCAAAAGTCTGTAAAGCTGTGAGAAAGCATAATCTTGAGGCTATATTTGGTATGTGTATTGCTAAAGGAATACTGACACTTTAAACACAGTGCTGAATTTTTACAACGAGAGTGAATAGTACTATTTTCTTATTATTTTAAATTAATATCTTATCTCATACAAACGACATTGTTTTAGAGTTCCTGTGGTGAGTTTGCACTATTGTTTTATGGTATGGACCATAGTGTCACTTGTAGCATGTCAATCATGTGTCAAGAAAAGGTCAAATAATTTTTTCTTCTATACTTGTGTGTCGACAAAGCTAAACATGGTGTACATAGTGTACAATGTTTGTAAATACTGGTTTCACACTAAGTAATTCTATTTTGTAAACTGAATATGGCTATTTAATTTATTGTGAAAATTAAATTTATTGTGGTATTTAAAAATGGAATGGATTAAAATTACCTATATGTGCAATGGCTTTTCATCTTTGCCTGATGTATGTCATTGTGGTCCCTTAGCTTAGACAGATCATATGTATGTGTGAGAGAGATTTGCTCAGGTAACCTTGCTTTATAGACAGTTGAGAAAACTGATACATGTGGCCAAGCAGGGTTTATTCAAGAGCTCAGCCTTCTATGAATCTGGTGTAATGCTCAACTCAAAGAACATTGTTGCTGTTCTGTTGTGGCACTTTGCTAAAATTAATTCTGTTGCCTGTGAGGCTAAAGCTTGACTGTAAAAGTCTGCTGTAACCAGGTATATCAAAAAAGCAGAGCCCTCATTAAAACCAAAATGACAGACAGACAGAAAAAATTAGCAGAAAGGTTTTTGAGATTTCATCAGCAAAAGCTGGTGATGCTTCAGAAGTCAAAGAAAACAGTTGTGATACCTTTTCTTTCATCTGGTAATACACGTATCTGCTCTGAAAAAAACAACCACAGTATTGTTATTACTGGGGTAAACATATAGCTCATGTTTCCATTCAATAAGTGACAAAAAATTAGTTCAGGAAATTAATATTTTCATGCATTATACATTGTATGGCTCTTAAAGATTCATAAGAAAAAACAGTGAAAGCAAATTTAAAAGTATTTTTAAAAAAGAAATAAAAGAAGTGAAGTGAAGTGAAGTGAAGTGAAGTGAAGTGAAGTGAAGTGAAGTGAAGTGAAGTGAAGTGAAAAAAAAACCCAACCACTTTAAAACCACCATCTAGAGATTGATGGGGACACAAATTTTGGAAGGTGTCCAGAACATTTGAATATTCTGGGCTACAGTAGCAGAGTGGCTGGTAGTTCAGATTATAATAAGATCAAGTGTTCCCCATGGGCAGTTTATTTTGTTCAGTGATTTGGAAGCATTGGTTTTTCTAAATAAGTGGTTTTTAAAACTCTTGTGAGAGATTGCTTCTTGTCTTGCTGTATCTTTAATCATATATGCTAGCACTGTGAGCAATGTGCCCTTTCTTCATGCTGCATCGGAGCCGTGCCAGCACAACACGGCAGAGCATATGTGAAATTCTCTGCAGTAGCTGCAATACAACTCACTGTTTTCCTGTATGACAGCCATTTATCTTGCCCACTTCCAGACAAAAAAGACAACTATTTAACTTATCTGATAGTGTCCAACAGGGAGTTTTTATCCAATTTAACCTTTTCATGGTCTTCAAGTGGGCAGACAGATTCCAGGCAGCTTTGGGTGATACTTTGGGTGATACTTCGTATAGTCCTGGCTGCAAACTGACTGAAGGCTGAGAAGTATTTTCAATGAAAGGGACAAATTAGTTAGGTCAAAGTTACCTCCAAGCACAAAATATGGATTTGAAATTAATATCTCTCTGCATTGATCAGAAGAGTCACAAAGACTGTGATCTACCAGGCACAACTACGCACATTCCTGTTAAAGTCAGCTGGCTTAACTGCAGCTTATCATTTGCAATTTTGGAGAGACATGGATAAATTTAGACTATATCTTAGACAAATCTGGTTCAAAAATGCACAGAAGAATAGTTAGGAACAGCAGGGGAGGAAAGAGGATTCAAAGGCATTGTAATGTATATTAGGAAGACTAAAAGAGCAGGAGACTGATTCACTTTCATTGAGCCTTCAATGCAATGTCATCAAGTCTATTTGACATAACTCAGTGAAGAGAAAATTTCAAAACTGATTCATAATACACAGACACAACATATCACCCAAAGCATACTCCTAGGTTAATGGGGATTTTGCCTCAGTGTTCATAACCAGTTTGTGAAGTCCTGACCTTATGGTACTTACCTCTTCAGGAGCAATTTCTGAATAATTCACTTCAATCTCCTTGCTTTGCTTCCCAAATTCTGAGCGAATCATTTCTATTCAAATTGATCATGAGTGTTCAGACTGGGGAAGAGCATTCTTATCTTGAGATTATGATTGTAGAGTGAAGCACAGCTATATGAAGTTGCAGGTGTTAACTTGTGGCATTTAAGTTCTTTAAAGACATTGCATCTTTCTTATTTTCTGTACTCTAAAATTATAGGCTCACAGCTCTGGTAAATGTTTGGATTAAAACAGTTAATATTTCTGTGCATTTTTATCAGATTATCCCAGCTGTTATTTAAACTACATAGGACAACAATTCGAAGTATAAAGGATTATTGGAGATGAATCTGAAACTGTATCTTCAGAAATTAGTATATAAGTAAATAAAGGACGGACATTTGGAGATCAGAGATTCATTTACCATTAACCCACTATACTGCATTTTCTTGAGGCAAGTGGAATAGATATGATGGAAATGTATATACCCTATTTTAATGGATTTTTCCTTTTTTGTCCCAATGTCTAAGAATACAAGAGAGACACTATTTTTAGCAACATGTTTCATTATAACAGTCCAAGATTTTTAAAAGGCAATGGCCACAAGCTGAAAACACAGGATTACCATCTGAACATCAGGAAACACTTTTTTACTGTGCAGGAGACTAAGCACTGGTATGGGTTACCCAAAGAAGTTGCAGATTTTCCATCATTGGAGATATTCAAAAGGCATCTGCACACTGTCCTGGGCAAATGCCTCTAGATATCCCTGTTTGAACCGGGGGGTTGGACTTCCCTTCCAACCTCAACTATGCTGTGACCCTCTGAAGATCTCTCTATACCGTTTAGTTCTTACTAGGTACTGCCCATTCCTTCAGTGTTATACAGACCACAGAGAAAGTGGAAGCACAGTGTCGCAAGCCAGTCCAGCCACCGTTCAAACCCAGGGTATGGAAGCACTACAGGGCACATATTTACTCCCTGGGTAGCTGATCTAACTCAAGCTGCAAGCCTGTACAACTTACTGGAACCCTCTGATAGGAGAGATCTTTTGTTAATGACAGTCCTACAGATCACTGCTGCTAGTTTTGGTATGGACTGAGAAGGCTACAGAGATTAGGAAGTTCACAAAGGACCCTTCTTCATGAAGAAGAGATCAGGAGTTGAATGTTACAGGGAGTGGTATCTTTGCTTTCGTTTAAAGTGGGATAAAATGCTATTTCTTTCCTGTGTAAAAATAACTTTAGAAACAAGGTGCGTAGCAGAAGTACACAATCCCATGGCGGTTTATGTCAACCCAGCTGATGCCTGCCAAGCTCCCAGCCTCCCTCCTCTCACAATGTGCTCTTTCCCTCTCCTTTGCACTGATTCTCATGATTACCTGCCCCTTCCATGTGGAGCTGCTTCAGTTCACTAGGCAGGCAGAAGACTTACCTGTTAAAAAGATGAGTAACATCACTAAAACTGTTCTGGATCAGAGCAAATATCTCTTCAAACCAGGATCTGTCACTAGAAGCGGCCAGTAATTAATGCTTCAAACAGGACATGAAGACAAAGAAAACATGAAGACATTTCCATGCTCCAGTGATTGGCAGTCACTGGATGCCTCCAGTGGGAGAGTATAGTCTTCAGATGTAGCAGCCCTGAGTGCCTTCCTCTTCTTTGTACTTAGCCAGAAACTCCTTGAACCCACAGAAGAGCTGCTCCCAAGCAGTCCTCTAAGCCCTCTTATGTTATCATTTAGCTAGAATAGACGTGCAAAATGAATCAGAGGTATTTGGGTAATACCTTTCAAATCAGATAATAATATACTTATATAATAAGTATAACAATATGGTAATAGAAGTTGTCTCTTCCTTCCTAACTCACTTTGGAAATGCTATGGATTGTCTAATTCGTTTCTTGAAAAAAGACTTGCCACACTACATTATACTTACTGAAGATCCCTGAGCAGGCTTGGTCCTCAGATTTGTAAAAGAGTGTAGAAGCAGAATAAATAATGATAAATTTTACTTCTAAAAGATCTTGTTTGCAGAGAAAAGGACTTTAGGTAAATTATTAAAAGTTATTTTAATAATAATCTCAGACATTTTTTGTTATTGTACTCATCAGGTCCAAGGAGAGCAACTAGCTATTTGGCTACCCTGCTGTTAGTGTTCTATTTAATTTAGAGTGTAGCATGTAAAATTTACTTCACAGAGAAAAAAACAATTTTAAACTTAATAACATAGATCCAGGGAGCCTCAGATTGCATTATAAAGACTGAATTTTGTTATTGAAGGCTCATGCTTGTTAGTGAAACAGGGATGTGCCCAGGCTAACCATCACCAGTACCTATAAGCTGATTTTTCCTTTATTTATGAGTTTCTCTGAGGAGATACTTTACATGTAATATTCCATAGCACTCTTCTATCAGCTTATCAGCTGTAGCTAACCTGTTCTTTAAAGACTGACTTACCCTCTGACAACTTTGAGACAGACATAACAAACCATCTTCAGAACCACCAACCATCCCTAACTGCATTTACATTTACAGAGAAAGGATTTTCAGTCCTGTCTGCAATAGTGCACTGATGAAAGAGTCAAGCCCTTAGAGAACATCCATGTGTTATCAATCTGGATACCAGCTTTTTTCCCAGGGCTTGAATTGACAAGTGCAAGGAAAGCACAGAAAAGACTAGAATGCCATCGTCCATCTGCTGCACCATGCCTAGCATATGGTAATAAGATTACCTGCTGTTCTGAGATTCTTATTAAAACTGGCAGTAGCATGGCATGATTTTAGGAGCTGATGGTGACCAAGCTACTGGACTCTTTTTAGTTTATGTCTAGCTTACTTTCAGTTCAGCTTTGACTCCATTCAACTTCTTATCCCTTTCAAAGTTCTCTCTCATGGTGCACAATGATCCACAGCTCTCCCTGGAATTTATATCTTGTGAAAACAGAAAAAGAAATATCAGCACAGGCTGTCATAGTCTTTGCCACTGTGACCACAGGGAAAGGTTGTGTTACAAGGAATTTAACTCTGCTGATGTCCTTGTGATTCCTATGTGATTCCCTAGCAACTTCCAAAATGATTTCCCCTCAGCAGCAGTGGCCACTACTTTAGAAGGTTAATGCTTCTGTGAAAGTGTCCTGGTTGTTGATCAGGCTATGAAACATCTATATTTTGAACAGATTGCAGTCCTTTGATGCAGTACATATACAGTACACATAATATACAGCAAAACATAGGATATGACAAGGAAACAATGCTACTTCAAGCCATCTGATGTCATGCCTAAGGCTGATTAAATAGACAAAAGGAAACATGACAGAATCATGCACATCTTACTCCTGGCCTTAATTGCAAACAACTGTTTTGTAATGTATGAGGCCTTTGCCATCCAATTCCTTGGCTGATTTTCTTCTGATGAAAGACTTTCCACTTCATTGAACTGTGAAAGCTTCGTTTCTATTTCAAACCCAGGGAGACAGAAGAATTAATTTACAATTCCCTACTATACAAAAAAAAAAGTGATACACATTTCATAAGAGGTGGGACAGCAGCACTAACTTCATCTTCAGAAAATTGCTCCAGTAGTTGCAAGCTCCTCAGTGAACCTCCATTAGTAATTGAGCTTTATTGGAAAAGAAAAAAAGCCTTTTTACTTTGGATGGCTGTGCAGCAGCACAGTGCCTTACAAAGATGCAGCCCAAACCTATAAGGTTGATGAAGTGAAACCATAATTTGTCTTAAAAACTCCATATTTGGTATGCATTGAAACAGCCAGCCTGCATCAAGGAGATGAAGGAAATAATAATCTCTTTTTCCTTTTATTTTTTTTAAGTGAATGGTAAGGCTAGTCTTCCAAGAGGTAGCCACAAGTAATTATCATTTCCATCAGTAGTAATTAGCAATGCATATCCCATACAATGGGCAGCTACTGTTGCACCTTCAGGCTCATTTAAATCAATTTGTTCTGAAGTACCCTGAGGATTAACTGGAGAAAAAACTTGCTCTCAGAGCTGATTAGGTAAAAAGTCTCTACTATGTTTCCATCCTGGGCTCTAAAATTGCCACCTTTATGCATGTGGTCTGCCCTGGCACAGTGGCCTGCCATTCTATCCACTGGTAACAAAAGGGGAACAAGCAGAGCTAGTTATACAGGTTCATTTATATTCAAGATCCAGGAAAATTTCCTTTGCAAAGCCACACAGGCTTTATTTTAAAATGTTGTCAATTGAAGATTGAAGTTGATTATTTCATAGCTGTCATGTTCATTTTCACTTTTGACACTTAGATATTAAAAGAAATTCAGAATATAGCTATGCAGACATCTTCTCAATGCTTGGAGCTACCTAAACAATTCAGATTTCTATTTTTAATCAATTTCAATGGATTAGAAAAACAATTGTGCAAAATACTAAGTTACTTGAAAAATAAAAGTAGTGGCGATGAATTTTTATGTTGCATAAAATAGTAAAAATAATCACAGGAGTAAATTTAAATTGTATGTACCTTCCCTTCCTGGATGTTCCTATGTGTAAGCCTACAAGACTCTTCTTAACAGCTTTCTTGTTCAAGCCCAAAAGTGCATTGAGTTACACCTAAAGGCTGTTGCTGCTCACACCATAATTAGGATATTCTTTAAATACAGGAGACAAGCAGTCAAATTCCACCAAGCTGAGGAAACTCAAAAGTAAGGTAGGCATTTTGTGGGACAAAGACAAAACGAACAGTGGCAAATCAAGGTGATGTGCTATGACTCTTTGCTAGGCTTGCTTAGCACCAGCTGGTCTTACAGAGCCTCCTCAAGAAGGCTAATGGATGGATGCCACAAAGCCTTGGAAAGGTAAGGGGCTATACTCATATATCTGGCATGACTGATTGGTTGTATTGGTTGCTGAATCCTTACTCATGGTAGAAATAACCTAGCAGCTATTCCTGTGTTACAAAATCTGTGAGGTGATTAAAAAGTTTAGACGTTGCAAAAATGATCCCCACTTACCTCAAATGTCTCGGAGTGGCACCGTTGAACTTTCAAATCTCACGTGTGAAACCATGCCCTAGGTCTGCAAGTTAGCAGCCAGCTTAAAACCATCTAAGTCTGCACAGGGAAACCAACACTGCCACTGTGTCCTGCAGAGAGATGAGACCAGGTCCTCTGCAATATTTAATCTCTGAATAGTGAATTACAGGGCTGACATTCTAGGTGTTCACATGGCATAGGGAAACTTAAGCCCTAACTAGTCTGGTCAAAAGGTTGAGTGCTGGAATTGCTTTATTAGCCACCAAGCAATCTTCAAACCTAGTAATGCATTATGAAAACAACATTACATTTCATTTGAGTAACACTGGTTATCTCATTTCATTTCCTTTATGTTGCTTTAATAGTTACAATTCAACAGCTCTGATGTCCTTTTAACTTGTACAGCTCTGTGTGTAATCAAGCTGAAGGTATAGTAGCACTCGATAATTAATTCCAGTTTTTCTGCTGCAGATTTTGGAAGTGCATTCTGAGAACCTAGAAGGAGTTAATTTTCCCCCACATAAATGCAAGTCAAACCCAGGACAGAGTCAGAGCTCACATAAATGAAATATGACTGCCTTTAATTTAAGAGACCATGTCAGCCACATGTATAGCCAAATCAATGGGAGATAGCTCTGTTAAAGCAAATTTCATGATCCTGCTTCCTGAGGAAACTTTCAGATGTGGAAAAGAGTGGGCTGTGACAGTGGCTGGAGCCACTGTTCAAAATAACATGTACTGAAAGGCAGACCAAGTCTATGTAGTAAATATACTTTTTCTGTATTGGTTTGGGTCCTAGCATATCCAGTGTATCCCAGCAAATCTTCTGCTTGCACCCAGATTGGGAAAACTCCTGTGGTGTTAAACTGCCATGCCCTGAGTATTGCCAGGTAATCAACAGAAACCTCTCTGGGGGACCAACAGAGCACCTGTGAGAGCATGTGTGCAGCCATTCTTCTTTCTCTTTCTCTTTCTCTTTCTCTTTCTCTTTCTCTTTCTCTTTCTCTTTCTCTTTCTCTTTCTCTTTCTCTTTCTCTTTCTCTTTCTTTCTCTTTCTCTTTCTCTTTCTCTTTCTCTTTCTCCTCCTTCTCCTTCTCCTTCTCCTTCTCCTTCTCCTTCTCCTTCTCCTTCTCCTTCTCCTTCTCCTTCTCCTTCTCCTTCTCCTTCTCCTTCTCCTTCTCCTTCTCCTTCTCCTTCTCCTTCTCCTCTGTCTAAACTATCCAATCACCTTCCCACTCTGGGTCCCACACCATTAGGCTCCCCATAATCTCTACCAAAAGGAGATACAAATCCAGAATAATGACTAATCCAGTGTGTCCGTGTGGATGGCTGTAGATGGCGCTGACTCATACCAAACAGATGAAAGGAGGGAAGATCCTGAGCCAAGAAGCAGCCTCAGTGCAGCTCCCTGGGTTGGTTTACACTCCCCAGCTGGCAGAGAGTCTTGATTTTGCTGCAGGAACCAAAATCTGCCATGGTGGGAGAGCAAGGGAAAGTGGGCTTGTTTGCTGATGCACTTTGGCCCACAGCTCAGTAAAGAACTGTGCTTCCTGGGGGGGCTGTTCTCATCTTCTTCTTAGGAATATAAGGCAGGTCTCTCCCTTGCTACATAACATTTCTGTATATGTACATGCAGAGTAAGCCTCATTCTAAATCTTTCATATACACCTGGGAGACAGACACTGGCACGGGTCTTTTCTGTCTCACCTGAAGGCTGTTTAAAAAATCTCTTTCTTTGGTAAGAGCTTGTTTGTTCACATATATTGTTGTGGGTTTGCAGTACAGAAGGGACTCTGTGACTTTTGTGTGCTGGGTTTATGTCTTTTTGCAAAGCAGTAGCTATGTACTTGCTAAGACTTCTCACAAGAGAGAAATCTTGCCCTTTTGCTGGGTTTCGTGCTTGATGACTTACCAAATTTCCGGGGGGGCAGAAAAGGCAGCTCTGTATGTCAAGCCAAAGGTACTATGAGCATGACTGACAAAGTTTATTACCCTCCTAATCAAAGCATAGGAGAAATTAACCACTTAAAAAGGAGCTTGTTCTAGTTGTCAGCTCGAGGTTTCAACTGAAGGAACATGTCTGCATACATTTTTATCTGCTCCAAAGCAGAGATCGCCAAGCTGTGATTCCTGACCCACATGAATTTTACTCAGGTATAGTTCATGCATGCCTTTCAGGCAAGGATTATGTTATTTCTCCAACACAGGGAACTTGTCAGACTGCAGAAGGCAAGGGAGTCTGAAAAAGTTGTGGATGAGAAGTTTTATGTGTGGATCTAACCAACTTGAATTGTCCAAATGAATCATTGCTATAATCCTTTAGCTTGTATCTTGGAAGGATAAACAGCTTCTGTCTCTCAGAATAAAAGCCACTTTAAAATAAAAAAAAAAGGGAACCTGGAGAAAAATAAAAGTAATAGAAAAAAACACTAGTTTCTTTGGAAGGAAAGAACACATAAAAGCAAGCACAGATGTAATTTGACAAGAAATAGGCATAAAAGCCTATGGCTGTAAATATGAAAAAAACATATTCAATATAGGAAGAGACAATAAAATAAATCAGTTTCCATATGTGAAGATGCAATATATGAACTGGAAATAAGCAAAACAAATAAATGACAGACAAAGTATTTAAGAGGAATCAAAAAGGCTTTTTACAGGTATATGGCAGAAATGAAACAACAGAGAAAATAACATGATAGTAAATAAGTAAATAAGAATGACTTACCTGAAGTGGATATGTTCTGTGTAATACTAGATTTTTTTTTTTCAATTTTTCCTCTATAAGTGATATAGGATCATTTCAAAGGTTCCACTTGCTCAGCTGAGTGCTTCAGTTCAGATGTGAGAGCTGGGCTTTCTACCTTGTTCCCAGAAATTTCCAAGCAATCCTGCCCTCAGCCTACTTCCAACAGAGAGACCAAAAAAGCACCTTCCACAGCAGCTGGATACTTAGGTTTGAACTTCATAGGAAAGGTAATTGTGGCCAAACTGAACAAGGGCATCTCTGGAATAGGCTTTGCCTCTTGCTTCTCTGCTTTGAAAGTGCTGCTAAGCTGGGTTCATAGCTAGGTCACTTTAAGCTGTTACAAAGGCAGGTAGTCTTAATTCTGAAGAACTAATACAGCTGTAATTCTAAAAATAAAAACAACAAAAACAATAATAGCAATAATAATGAGAATGTAAGAGCTGGATTATCCAACAGAGTTGGTGGAGAGACCTCTCTGCTCACCACTCAGAAGCAGAGGCATCAGTTTTCTATTCGAAGGCCAGAGTCATAATTAAAATAACAATCTATACATATATATTATGAGTAACACCGCAGCTCATAATTTTGTCCAAGGGCATTTCAGCTGTAAAGCTCATCAAATTGAATATAACTTCTGCGGTACATCTTTTTAATATGATATCTTAAATACACTATTATTTAATGATTAATTTCATTTTTAAACACAAAAAGTTCAATGGCTCAAAGATATTTAATATTTTATCAACACTGATGATTATAAAAGTCTTTCCCCAGCCATTTCCAGATAACATAAAAATTGGTGAGAGAATAAATAATCAGAAAGTCAGCTACTGCTATCCAATGATTGTGTTTTATTGTCATTTTGACCAAAAATGACATCATTGGTTTATTGAACTTGACACAAAAAAAAAAAAAAAGATCAGGATCAGCTTCTACGCAGAATTGCTCCATCAGTGTCAAAACCATTTGCATTATATCTCCTTCTGTATCACCATCCTGCCTTCCAATTTTGTTATCCAATACTGAGCAAGGCCCTTCTGTACCATCTGCAGGATGAGTTATAAGGATGCAGGGTAGTTTTCATAGCAGTCTGGGGGTTACTACGTTTCTGATCTTTTGCAAATATCTCCAGCACATGAGCTATTCCATTACGCACAGCAGTTAGGCTGACAAGGGTAGGGTTTCCAAACTTCTGGCAGCTCAGCTGGCTTAGCTTCACTTGAGATGCTGAATATCTGGAATGCCCAACCCGATGGCCAAGATCCTTAAATCATGGATGAGTCAAAATTGTTTGTAATTGAAATTTCTAGGGAAAAAAAGTGCACATGCTCTAGGAGATCAAGATCACTCATTTCATGAAGAAGCCTCAGAACTTATCCCAGAGAGCAAAGTGGTTTGTTTGACAACCCTGTTGACTGCAAGTTTCTGTGAACAGCATCAAATAGCCAACAGCAGCATTAATTTCTCTACCATAGGCTACAGTAAGTGCAGGACAAAGCAGAACAAGTGGAGAGCGGCTGATCTAGTCTTCACACCCCTTTCAAATCCTTTGCTTTTCAGCTGCTTCATGTGACTGGGTCTCCTGTTCATACAGAAAAATACTTTAGAACCTCAGACATTCTATTACAGTAAAATGAGCCAGGAATATGGGCATGTTCTGTCACAGACAAGGTTCTAAAGGTAATAGTAGTAACTAACTCTTGTAAATTTTAGTGTAGTTTTTAAAAAGAGATCACTGAATCAATGTTCAACAGAGACTTCTGATGTCTGAGAATGGACCAGTTTAATGTCATAATTAAGACAAAATCCTATGAGTATTACAAAGATTACAGAACAATTAGCCTAACTCCTTTTTCAGTAAAGCATTAGATACCACTTTTTAGAGATCAGATGGGAACACTTTAAAAAAAAAGGAAAATGTCTTGATTTAAAGGTAGTAAACCTTCCTGAGTGAAGCATAATCATGTCTCACTTAGAAAGGTAATAAGGCAGTTGACTTCCATTAATCTTCAGTAGATCAAAAGGATACAGATAGCATAATTAAAACATCAGTGACTGCGTAACAAAGTTTCACAATGGTTGTAAAGAGTAATGAGTTGTAAGAAAAATGGAGGAAATTTTTCTGGTATTTATATACCATAAGATTTTGACAACAATAATACTTCCATGAATATCCATATGGGTTTGCCTATTTAAGGTTAGAAAACTAACTGTTCCAAAAGGCTGATATTCATGCCAGTTTATAAATTGCAAATTAAAACATAGGAAGATTATTTTTACAAGTGGCATTGCCACTTTCAAGAATATATTTTACAATGTAGAGAAAACTCCAACTAAAATCTCAAAAGAAGTAGCAAGTCAGCAGATGAAGAAGTAGCTGAAAAGCAAATATTTGTGAAAGAACTCACAAATACAGATTTATGTTTCTAACCTTAGGCATTCCAGCTAGAAATTATTGACTTTAAAAAAACATACATGATCAGAAAAAAGGAAAAGCTCATCCTAATATTAAAACTCTCTCTGAAAATTCAGGCACTATGGGTTGAATTTCTGGCTCTGCCTCACTCTCCCTGTATGACCTTTGGCAGGTCACTTATGTCTCAGTTTCTTCTCAACAAAGTGGAATCAAATTTCTGTGCTGTGTAGAGGTTATACAAGGTAAATTCATTAACATCTGAGCCTGACAATGTACAGCAGTAAGGAGCAAATAAATTAGATATGTATCAGAAAAGTTGGTGGCTACAAAAGTCTGTTAGTGCTACAGAAAAATGATTTCATACTTATGTTTTATCTTTTTTTCCCTTGACATTTAGAGTTGCTGGACTTTTACCAAACTACAAAATGTCTTCCAGCTTCAGTAGCTGAGCTTCAGCCTGATAAGGCAGCAGATGCCACATGAGAGAAGGCACCTGTTTTGCACCCTTGCTGCATTAGGTAATTATGTACATAACAACTTAGATGTGCAGTCCCTGAAATTCAAACTGTTGCAGCTATCAAAATCTTGAGCTACTCATAGAAGCAGTGAGAGTGTGCTGAATGAATTCACAGTGAAGTATGCCTTGCCTCCTCAATTAAATTGTGTGTGTGTGTGTGTGTGTACAAGAGCGTTTGCATCCATCCCTGTGTGAATCTATAGATTTTTTTTATTATTATCCAAGAAACTGGTTGATAAAACAGTGACAGAAAGCTAAAGTTTGTGTAAATGAATTGGAGCCAGCTGGTGAAATATTATAAATTAAAAAGTTCAAAAAGTCAAACAGACATATGGCTGGAATGCCAAGATGTCACATTAGGTCAGAAAGTGTCACCACAAAAAGAAATACACCAGAGAATTTATACTTAACAAAAGGGCTAGGAAAGAGATAAAGATCTGTCACTGATGTGGATGGTGAATGGTGCTGCATCCAGTTTGCATCCAGTCACTAGTGGTGTCTCCCAGGGATCAGCCAGTCCTCTTCAATATCTTTATGGATGATCTGGATGAGGGGATTGAGTCTACCATCAGCAAATTCACAGATGACACCAACATGGGGTTGGAGTGTTGGGTGGTAGGAAGGCTGTGCAGAGAGACATGGACAGGCTGAATTGATGAGCTGAGACCAACAGCATGAGGTTCAACAAGACCAGTTGCTGGGTCCTACACAACTCCAGCCAGTTCTACAGGCTGGGGGAAGAGCAGCTGGAAAGCTGCCAAGTGGAAAAGGACCTGAGATTGTTGGTCAGCAGCTGGCTGAACATGAGCCCAGCAGTGTGCCCAGATGGCCAAGAAGGCCAATGACATCCAGGCCTGTGTCAAGAATAATGCAGTCAGCAGGACTAAGAAAGTGATTTTTCCCCTCCACTCAACACTGGTGAGGCCACACCTTGAATTCTGTGTTCAATTCTGGGCCCCTCACGACAAGAAGGACATTGAAGTGCTGAATTGTGTCCAGATAAGGGCAATGGAGCTGGTGAAGGGTCTGGAGCACAAGTCATATGAGGAGCAGCTGAGGAAGCTGGAGTTGTTTAGCCCGGAGAAAAGGAAGCTCAGGGGTGACCTTATTACTCCCTAAAACTATGGAAGGAGGTTGTAGCCAGTTGGAGGTGGGTATCTTCTCCTGGGTAACAAATAACAGGACAAGAGAACATTGCCTCAAGCTACATCAGGAAAGGTTTAGGCTGGACATTAGGAAGACTTTCTTCACAAAAAGGCTGATTGGGCATTGGAATGGGCTGTCAGGGAGGTGGTGGAGTCACTGTCCCTGGAGGTGCTTAAGAAAAGACTGAACGTGACACTTGATGCCATGGTCAGGGTGACATGGTGGTGTTCAGTCATAGGTTGTACTCAATTACCTCAGAGGTGTTTTCAAACCTAAGAGATTATGTGATTCTGTGATCTTTGAGCATCATACTAATAGCTAAATCTGAAGATTGGCAGTAAGACAAGATATAAGACAAGGAAAAACAGCTCAAATATTTTTTAGAAGTTTTTTGCAAGTGACCAGTGCATACTACTCATCCACAGAAACAATATAAATTTATACTCAAAATTAACAAAATAAATATTTACATTTTTCATATTTGCACATTTAAAGTTTACTTGGACAATATGCCTGATGAATCATACACCTGCAGAGGTAAGGAACAACTCAGCTATGTTCGCTGCCTTCTGTTTCTGTTTGATTTATGTTTGTTTGCAAATGATACTAGATTCCCAATTTCTAGGTGTATTGTTTATCAGTTTTTACTATTATTGGATTATACATACATACGGGAATTCATGGTCCAGAGATTTTTACTAACTGCACAGTTGGAATTGTTCACAAGGACCTTTTCCATTAAAGGCAGTGAAATGCAAGGAGGCAGGGCCAGATCCTAAGTACATCTAGAATGTTGTGACTGAAGGTGTTCAAAGGTGTCACAGGTGGAGTTATAAAGATGTAATTATACAGAACCAAGGAAATGAAGCCAAAATCTTGTTCATGCTACATATGCACTGTAGGACAAAAGCTCACAGATTTCTGAATGCTGCAGCCAGCCCTACCAGTGTGAGCACTTAGCATTAACAGGCTATTCTATCCTCCTGCGTTCACTGCAGATTGCCAGGACCAGGCTAGATCTGGCTTTGCATTGCAAGAGCTGTATGTAATGTCATCACAGAATCATTTCATGCTTTTACTTAGGGAGAGTTGTCAAGAAACTTTTTCATTCTGTTACAGCTGTGGAAAGAAATGTCCTAAGCAGGCCCAGTATAACTGCTCCCAAGGGCATGGTTGTCAACATCTTTCATTAAAGCTGAATACTTCCAACGGAGCTCATGTTAATTTTCCAATAATCTGCACAAAAGACATTCAGGATTCTGAGGCTGGAGAAGACTAACTTGCCATTTTTTACAGCCCAGCAGTCAAATGAAAAGTCTCATTGGTTCATGGATGAGGAACACAAAAAGTTTAGGTTACTGATGATGAAGTCTTCAAGAGATGGATCATGCAGCTACTTAAGATGTTAGTTACAGAGGAAACTGGGCATGCAATTCATCATTTCTGAGTTGTTTGTCAGGGAAATAACTGATGCCAGGAAATACTGATGAATGTAGAAGAGCACCAAGTTTAGCAGAATATATTCTTTACAAGAAATACCCTATCCTTGTGGGACATAAAGGGCAGAAAATAGAAAAAGCTATATCAGAAAAAGGTGAAAAGCAGTCAATACAGACTACCTTTTAAATGCAGTTTAAGGAAATAATATACCACTATATATTTATACTGAATTTTATTTCAATTCTAGAAGTCTAAAGAACAAGACAGGGGATCTAGAATACTTCATTTAAACAAGGGCATTGATAAAATAATAGGTGTATCAAGAATTTGTTACAAGGAAAGAAACCTGTTTAGCACCATGGCTGATCTATCTATCTATCTATCTAATTATATTTCTCTATCAGTAATTTAATCAGGGGCAGGTCATAGTCTAGAGCACTGCCTCACCATGGTCCATGCTGCTAGAAGTCTTTATGGCAAGGAAGTGATTTGTGGCAACAAGTGCTGTCTGGACACCTTCTTTATTGGTATATATTGGTATACATATATAGATGTATAATACCAGGGTATGAAGCATACAGAAAAGCTACAGCATGCTTAAGATAAGACGTATGTCACATATACAAATAAGAACAGGCAGACTTTTTTTCAGGTCTAAGCCAAATATATTCCTCCTTCACTATTGCTAGTAGTAATTTGGCTACTTTACGTTCCCCAACAGATGAAGTAGGGAGGTCTCAGTCTTCTCCCGCACTCCAAGAATGAGAGTGTCTGTTGGCCATGACCACAGGTGATATCAGAGGCACCATCATAATTAAGAGTAGCTTAATATAAAACAGATGGCAGAGCTAATGAAAGGAGATGCTTTGGAGAGGGAAAACCAAAAGTCCCTTGGGCGAGCCATCCTGTGGTGAAAAACTGGGATAAGTGGCAATAAGGCTACCTTCATTCAGCACAAGGCATATTCACATTTGTACCAGATCATGAGCATCAACACTTTACTGAATCACAAAAAAGGCCTAGAAACATTCTTCTGTTTATTGCTCAACACAAAACACTAAGCTGAGACACTTAAAGAAAAGACTGGACCTATAAAATCTACAGAAATCTGTTTCCAAGGTCTTCATTTCAATTAATGTTGTGCTGCCCCTCTTCTTGTTAACACTGCCAACATTCAGAGTGTATGCTGAGCCTTAGCTGCATAGGTACAGCTGACAGCATTGACTGTTACCAGGAGTCACTTTCTGAAAGGAAATGGCTGCATTCCAAGCACTTGCAGGACCTCAACATTGACCACTGCCACCTCTGCAGCAGCAGATGATAAGCTCTTCCTCAGGCAGTAGCTTCTGCTCCTGCTGAGCAGTGGCTGACAGGAGGGAGTGCACTGCAGCAGTGCCCAGAGATTAAATTTTTGTTGTAGTAGGGGGCAGCTTGCTCTGCCGTGAACTCCATTAATCCAGTGGGAGCTGGAAACTACCACCCCAGCTATACATGGTGAGCAACTTTTGATTTGTGAATGGCCCAACACGCATTTTCCTTTTCTTTTGCTCCTCTTTTTGTGCACATTTGCCTAAGAGGCAAGATTTAAAATGCAGAGTCATCCTGTAAGCCTGGTCTGTTCCAGCCCTACAACCTCCCTCTGCCCTTTGAGAGAAAGCTTCTCCCAGTCATGGTGAACTGTGTCTGCGTTGTCTACATGCTGCACAATGGAAGAATGCTGGTAAAGTTCACCTTTAGACTAATGGCTGCCCTATCACTACACAACTCCCCTATGTTTGTATATGGAAAGCAAGCGAAAATGGATAAAATACAGCATATTCAGATTACCATATGGTAAGTTAATCTTCTTGTTTTTCTTCATGTAGAAATAGTTATATCTTACAGAAGTAAAGATTCCTTTCTTTCCATCTGTACTGAAGCTCATTGATGCTTAAGGCCTGCCTAAAAGAGCATTAGGGAAACCATGTGACTAACAAAGGCCACAAAATTATTTAAATACTTGCTGGTTTTTGTTGTATTGCACAGGATGTAGAGGCAAGTCAATGATATGTTGGTCCATGGCTTTCTTATCCAAATACTAGGATTTTTTTGTATCTTGAAATACAGGGTAACAAGAACGGGAATCCTTGAGGTCTCAGTGTTTAGCAGCTTAGTCTGTTCCTAAGCATAATAGGCAAAATTGATGCCCAGGCACACTTGTGAGGGTAATCTATTTGCATTTCAAAGGCAGTAAGGTTTTAATCATGTAGCTGTTCACTCAGAGAGTGCAATTATAGTTCCATGTTAAAACGAACCTCTAAGTAGAAAACCAAAACAAAAAAAACAACTAGGTGGGGGGGAGGGGGGAGGGGATGATCTGTTTCAGTAAAAGATAAATGTTCTATGTTGTAGGAAGAAAAATTACAGCTAGAAGATTCTACCTTACTATGAGAACCTCTGAACCTGCAGTTTAAAATGCAGTTCATTCTACATTCAAAACAACTGGGGTTAGTAGTCCATACAGATTTTGTAGCGCTTTTGTATCTTTTTCTCAAAGGTTGGGATGAGGAACACATCTTGAAATACAGAAGATTTCATTCATTTCTCTTTGCATGTCATAAAATATTTTTTTCTCTTTTTTTTTTTTTACATTTAACTTATTGGTAACTTTTACTCCCCAGAGAGTAGCTGGGAACTCACTGAAAAGTAGTACATCCACTCTGGGCTGGGAGAGGCTGAGAAATTCTGTGCACGCAAGGAGCATGAGCTGTGAATACAGGAGAATCTTGTGTTCCCCTGAAGATGGCACAGAAATCTTGGTTACAAATCTTCACAGTGTAGTAATTGAAGGGGGATAGCTGGAAAAGCAGTGTATCAGCTAGAAAATTAAGCCTGCTATAAATGAGTGAGAGATTAATTCCTTCAATTGGCTTATTAGCATCTTTAGAAAATATTCCATTACTTTGTAGGGTTGGGGTTTTTTTCAGTGGATTTCACCTTGAGTCGTTTTCATAAACTGGAGCTCCCCCTCAAGGAATACAATGGGAAACTAGTTTTGTGATAGAAGATACAGATTTCTCATTTTGACTAGAAGAATCCTTATATCTTAGCCTACAAAATCTTAGAGATTTTCTTCAACATATTCCCTCACTTACTGCTGATATGTAGTTTGCAAAGCAATTTCATGTAGAAGTGAGACTGTTCTTAAATTAAGAAACCTAGGCCAGAAAAGATTAGAATATTGATTTTAGTGACTTTGGGGATATAAGTATGATTTTATTCAAGCTCCAATTCTTGTACCATAAAATAACTGATACCCACACTCCGCAGTAGTACAAAAAGCCTGTGTTTTGGCTCAGCCCCATCCCTCACACTTCATCACAGCTTAAATAAGACCTGTTAGATGGGTCATTGCAAGCAGCTCTTAGCAGAGCACCTCTCCAGCAGCCCCACTGCCCACTGTCAGTCAAGGCAGTACATTCAGAAAAGATGATGGGCTAGAAAATTCCCAGTGTCAAAAAGAGGGGACACAGGAGGACAAATGGTCCACACCCTGTCAAGGAAGCCTAGGCCATGGTGTCCAAAAACTGTGGAAGGAACTCTTCCAAGACATGAAGACCCTCAGCCTTAAATTTTGCATTTCTTCAGCCTTACTTCTCTGATTGAGACATTTTTCAGTATAAATAAAGAAACCCAAATCCAATCAAAATAACAGTATATATCAAACAAAACACAGCACATCACTATTTTGGGGTGGAGAAGAATGAGTCATATATAACAAATGTCAGTCAACTGGCTGAATTCATACTGCAGCAGCATTAATAGTGTGCTGATACCCAAACAGGCAGGGAAGGAGTGAATACCCAGTACCAAACAGTTGTCACTAAGTAGGTGACCATGAGTAATATCATCATCAGGAATGGGACTTGACTTTTTTCCCTTCTCACTGCCTCTAGTATCCCCAGTGTCCCTTCACCTTGACTTGTCATAGGACAAGTCAAAAAGCTATAAAATTATCCTAAACAGGAAGAGATGGCCTGAGATATCCTCTGCAATAGTTTCAGCGACATTAGGGCTTTCTCTGCCTGTCCACATTCAGTCAGACTGAGATGGTATAAATATGATTATTAAATAAAATTTTGATCTGGCTAAGAAGTTTATCCTAACTAAAAGAACATTGTTGACTAAACACTAGCAGTCTGTGACTATTTCCACCTCCTTATACTGAGGAAAGACAATACTGGCTGTGCCACTCTTAGAGGCTCCACTTTCCATACTTTCACATTATTTACTGTTTGATTTCTTCTTCAATTTGTGGCAGTTAGAAAGATATTTAACAAGTCCAACCCTCCCAGGGATGGGTACCTGGGGTTTTTTTAATATTGAAATTATTGTTGTTCTTTGACTTTTTGGTTTTCCTTTTAACGTACAGTAGATAGAAAGCAAAATGATACACATGATTGGCCACAGCAATTTCACTCCACCAAAGTCCTTAAAAGCTACAGTTTCATGCTATTTTTCTTGGCACAGTAGTTAGATTTTGTATTTTGCAGGCCCTCCAAGTTTTGCAGTAGATTGTGCACATACAGCCCTTGCCCTGCACTGGTTGCTCAATCCTGAAAGTTTGGAGTTGGTACTGCCCCTTATTCCCCCTAAGCAGCCAGAGGGAATGCTCTGTCATTCAGGAGCCCAGCTGCCAGAGATCTAATAGCAAATCTTTGTAAATTATGTGTATTTATTCAACAGAAACTGCAAGGCAAACACAGCCAGTGAAACCAGTGAAACCAGGGAGTTTCCTGGAACCTACTATGCCTACCTACCTGTAAGTATGGTACAGCTGTAGAATCTGCTGAGAGAGAAGAGTGGTTTTTGCTCAATTTAAAAAACCGTAGCAAGAGTAGCAACTGTTTTTAAGTGAAATAAATTGCAGCTAAATGGACAGAAGGATTTAATTGACTTAATTATGTCAAATTTAGTTAATTATTGTTCAGCTGGTGCAAACAAAGCTACTCTTCTATGCTATACAACAAAATCTGTAGAACTTTAAGTAAATACTTATAATTCCTTACTCTCTCAAGAATTACCTTAGTGTTAATAAGACTCTCCATCAGAACAAAGCCTCAGTCTACTTTTTAGTGGCACTTTCTAATGGCACCCCTTTTCTCTCATCAACTAGCACAAAAACCTTTTCCCTAGTTCTCCAGTAGCTCAAGTAGAGAATATATGGCTTTGAGGGGAAAGCAGAAATTATACTGCTTCACAGTAGGTAGTCCTTTCCTGTCCATAGACATTTACTGAGAAAAAAAAATCAATGTTGTCTGTCTTTTGTATATGCTGTGGCCTCTGGGCTATGACCTGAGAACTGCAAATGTTTCAATCTACACAAGGAGAGCTGGAGGGAAATGGTCAGCAGCCAGGCATGCCTCTACTCACAGCCACATGAAGCCATAGCTTATACTTTGAAATCAGTGCAATTGCAGAAGGATTTTTTATTTTTAAGTGTAAACTAAATCCCTCAAGTAAAGGGATCCATGTCTGATCTTAAAACTCTCTGACCTTAAAACTGTAGAAGTACCCCACACACAGCAACACTCCATATTATTTTTTTCTAGAGAACATTTGTTTTGATTCTTCTTACTGTCCTCTTAGCTGACTAAACCCTTTTCTTCCTCACCTACACCTTCATTTTCATGGACATGCAACATACAGACATAGCAAACACTTCAGTTACTTTATCATTACATTTATACCCCATCTCTTCATTACTGGTGGCCTCTCATTTGTCACAAACCATGTGCAAGTAAGCAAATGCAAGCTTGTAACATACAGGCTGCATCACAAATTTCTATTCATGCAAGAAGGAATAATTCTGTGCCCTGTGTCAGCTGGCTTTGTGGTTTGCAAAGGCTGTAGTATCAGGGGCTGATTAGAAAGGAAACGAAGAATGCAGCAAATGCAAATGGTTTTGCTACTGCTACTCCCACCAAAGAAGGCACTTTTCATTTGCCTATGTAATGAGAGAGCCTTTCCACTCACAGGTACATTAAGAAAGAGTGTGTGCATGGGGGGGGTCCCCACTGTGCAGTTACCCTGATGTTTTCAGGACTTTTCAGCTGGCTTCTGCTGAATTACATGCATAAAGGAAGAACTAATCCTGCTGAATCAGGAAATGAGACAATGGGGATACTCTGTACGATTCCCATTAACTTTATATTATAGTCTGCAAAGGCTATAACTCTGAATATTTGATACTTGTCTAAGTCCTACTGAAATCAATGGGAATTTGGTGTACAAGTTCAAACAAACTGCATGGGGAATGTGGAGGACCCTGGTGACCAGAAAAAGAATATTTTCTACGTTATTCAGGTATTTAGAGTCTATCTCAGTGCTCTGAGTCTCGTCTATAAAACAGGATTATTGAGGCTTCTGAATAAGGCTGAGAAACAATTTGCAACCTTATTTTCTAATATGCCTTAAGCTTTGGGTGTTGTACCATTAAAATTTAGAATCACAAGGAAAACATTCTATTATAGAGCAAAAACGTTCATTTTAACTGCAGCCCATATGCTCCAATATCACCTATCTTTCCATATTGTTAACCTAACTAGTGGCATCAGCTTGTTTGGTTGAATAAATAGATTAATTAATTTAAGACATGCATCCCCATTATCTTCCATTCTCTGCACAAAAAAAGACCAATCATGATGTGCACTTATATTAAATTTTGTCAGTAAAATATGCTTGCTTGATATTGTAGGCATTTGCATTTTATATACTTCAGTTACCATCTGCTAATGGTAATTTTATCATTCAATAAATAACACTAAAGAAATCAACATTAATGAAGATTGGAGAATTTTTTAATATAGTGGATAATTTTTGGTTTATTTCTGTGAACTGCAACTGCAGCCAACAATAAAAAGGATAATCCATTAAAACTAGAGCACAATAATGAAAGCTGTTGTCAAGGTTCTGGCATAGTGGACGACCAATGGGGATTGCAGGTTCCCAGAGCGTTGACTTTGTCTACCCTTTACTAAGGAGTAATGTGTGAATCATTATGCTACAGACAGATGGGACTACTCCAGAGAGACTGAGATTGCATGCTAGCCTAGCAGAAGTTCCAGGAGGCATTCATAGCTTGGATAACCAAAGTGCCTCCAGCAGGGCAGAAGGAACCTGGGTATGACCAAACTCTTTTACAGAGTGAAGGCTTTAGATCCCAACTCAAGAAAGAGTGCTTCTTAGGGAGAGCATTTCAGGCTTGCTGAATAGTTAAGTCAGCTTGACTACCACTACCAGTTTAAATACAAACATTTAATTACAGGCTTCTCTTAGTAAATGTATGCTGAGATATGCTTTTAGGTATTTTTTTGCTACCTAAGATTTTCATTTGACTTTTTTCTCAACCTATCAAAGCACAAAAAAATCTGCTTTAAAGTTTAAAACATACACTGGGTTTGATCCTCTTTTCTGAGGTATAGACCATATTTTTTCTTAAGTGAGATAAAAAACTATTCTCTTAGCAAGTTAGGAACTAGCTTAATCCCAAAATACAAAGCTCAGTTGTCCCCCAGTAAATTCCAGAATTCCAAGGTCTGTATCTTCATGCTCACATCTTCTGCACAGAACATCATTTGTAATTCGAATCCTGGATCCAGGAAATGTAACAGAGACACAGAAGCAGTAGTGCTGTATCCAACCAATAAGTAAGAAGAATTAATGATAAAATGCTATGTCCTGTGGATCAGACCAGTTGTTCATTTGCCAAATATTTTCCCCTTGTCTATGTCAACAGGACATACAACTTAGAGAGACATCATGAGCAGTGTTATCCACTGCTCTTTTCGTTCATCCCTAGCATCCATGATCATCGGGGATGTTGGAGGGCACACCTTCTTTCTTTACTGTCTGTTTATGGACACATTGTCAATGAATTTGTCAAATGTCTGTCTGAATTTGCTGATATGGTCTGTATTCCTCAACCACCTTCAGCAACAAAATCCAGTAGTATCATCAACTATTGCAGGTTGGTCAGATTTCTAGAGGTCACCTAGTCCAACTTCCTGTGCATTTTATGGTTAACTTTAGGGTTAGACCAGGTTGCTTGCGCCCTCGTCCACCTCAGCTTTGGAAATCTCCAAGGACAGAGATTCTACAGCACCTCTGGGCAACGTGTTCCTGTATTTAACAATGCTCTTTGTGAAAAATATTTTTCTAACTGGAATTTCTCTTTCTCCCGTTTTTTCCTTGTCACATTTTGTCAACCTTTCTCTTATATCTTTTTCTATCCACTGTGTAGCAACAACTTCTTTTAATTGTTTTAAAAGAATCTCCTAGTTTCAGAGATTTTCCCCTGTAGTAGAGGCATGTGGTGAGAAGTGCCATGAGTCTATTTTTATACTATAAATGAAATTTACACAAAAGCAGGAGGATTTTTCTCCCTTGTGTCAAATGCAGTGAAGCGGTCTTTGCTTCTGTCGTGGTGGAAATGTGACTGTATCTCAGTTTTTGGATTATCTATAATCTGAGATGAACTATGACAGGAAAATTAAATAGATAGCCAGTGATTTACTATTGATTGGATGTGACTGATTACTGCAAAATAATTTATTCAAAATCAAGTTTGCAGATTGAGCAATGTCCGGAAGCACAGGAATGTATAACACTAGCAAACCCTTTGCGTGAATGTCCTTCTTTTGTACAAATCCTGAACAACCTGTGGTTGGAGCAAGTACAGAATACTTAGAAAATATTTTGGATCTGGTTATTATGTGGTTCAGTACTTGATGGTCAGCTGTCTCGGACGAGGGTAGCAATTTCCATGACATACGAGTCTAGATCAGTGTCCTACCTGTGCTTTATTTTGCTTGAAATGTTTATAATATGAATAAGCTTCTTCCTGAGAAGAAATTTCCTATTAATTTTTCTCACTCATCCTGTAACTTTTTGTCTTTTAGTAAAAGATCTGCTAAGTAATTGCTCATCAACAAAGTGAGTTTTTTCCCATCATTGGATGATTGATGCTATCCTATTATAAACTGATAAAAACAATCCCTCATCCATTCTGGAGTCTTCAGAGGTAAATAATTTCCCATGTCAACTACTGCTCTAAATAATCCTTGGTTTATGAGCTTCTAAACCCTGTGGACTGAGGCACCATTTCCTCACTATAATTCTAAAATAAAACATAATAAAATGTTTTGTCATTGTCTTGAGTAAATGATGACCTCTCAGGCACGTGTTTCTAAAACACAGCAGAGGAAAGATTAAACACAAACAATAAATACAGACAATTGTAAGTAGAGTGCAACACTAATGCAAAACTCTGTTGAAGAGAAACTTGCCATTGTTTCCAGTGGCAAAGAACAAAGGAAGAAAATATGTATGGAATGATGTTCTGCAGGAAGTGTGCCTAGATTTTGGCTCACATGTCAAAGCAAGATGGAAGAAGCATAATGGCAGTAATGGTCAAGCAATTCTGCCTGGATGCAAGTAGCACGAGAAGCTGAAGACCTGTCTACACCTGGGGCTGCTCAGGATTATTGTGCCTGTGGTGGGTGTTGAGGAAGAAGCAGCTCCAGCAGTTGCAGGTCTCCAGGAGCCATTGGTCTCTTGAGCCCCACACAACTGCCCACTGCAGTCTGGGCTGGCAGCAAAGTCCAAGTCCATGACAGACAGGCTGGGCAGATGTGTGATGGCTGTGGTGACACTGACTTCTCAGGGCTCAGTGCTGTGCTGTTCCAGCTCCTGTCCCTATGATCCCTGCTGTAGCTGCACTGCCTGGCTTCTCCTTGGCTTCAGGTAATGCTCAGTACCTGACACCTAAAGCCTCCTGCTCAAGTGTTTGGCTACTGGCCAGTTCAGAGGGAGCTGCTGGTGCTGTGGACCCCCAGCCTAGTCCCATCCCTTTAGATGTCTCAGTCTGGCTCTCAGCTCACAGATGGCTGTATTCCATGTTTCCATTGCTTGCACTAACATACGTGGGATGAACACAGGCATCTCCATCCAGTGTGTTTTTTCTCCTGTGCTAACATCTGGGTGAACGTAGAGGGCTGCACCCAGGATATCCTGCATTTCCTTCTTCTGAATTGATGTCAGAGTCATTTTGGGGATAAAAAGATCTCTACTGGACAATGCCTACCTCTTATTAATTCTTAGCTATTTCCCAGTGCTTTAGTCCCCACAGAATTATTTTGGCAGTGAATGGCCTCTGCAATTTTCACTAACCAAAAAGATTTAAAGTTTTTCTCAGTAGTCTGAAGACAAGATGGCTGTTGCCCTCAATGAGCTAATTTGCCTGAACCCAGCTGAAGGATGCAGCCAGATATTCAGGCTCAGGTGAAAACGAACAGAGCCACCCCCGCTATTTCTTACAGTTCATTTTAGTGAATTTAGTTCCCATTGGAGACATGAAAGCAGATGACAGCAGCTATTATCCTGCTTTGTTCTGATTATTTCTGGCTTGCTCTAAAAGTAATTTACTATAGAATAGCCCATGTTAGAAGCTGTGGCTCTGAAATTTTACACAAAGCAAGTATAGCTTGAGCATCCTTCCTACATTGTCCTCACAAAGAAGAGTCCTCTCCTATGCTGAAGAGAGAGGATTTGTCCCAGTGCTCCTTCACTATCCAGTCTGTCTGTTAAAACAGCCAATGAGGTTGCCACTGGTAACAGGGTTTTATTTTCAATACAGAACCGTATTTTTTTTCTAGGTCTAAATGTCTGGCAAGCCTATTAATTGTGCCCGTTCCAGCAAGAAGCTGAAGAGATGTAATTGTAACACTTAACAACCAAATAGTAATTCATTAAAAAAACCAACCAAAAATAAACAAAAACTTGAAAAATTAGTTTCATGCTTAGCACTAGGATAGCCTTTCTTTCAAATCCATTAGAGTGGAATATTGTAGACTGAGAAAATGCAATTTGTAGCTAAACAGGCAGTTTCAAGGTAGGGTAACTGTTGGGCAATTTTTCACTCTACCATTATTTTACTAAAATCAAAGGGGCTGTGCCAGTTAAGAACGAGTCAAGGATTTGCATCATTGCCCTATTAAAATGCCAAGCCACAAATCAAATAGAAAAGTATTGGTGCTGCTTGAGCTAATCAAATGGCCATGTGAAGGCTGAAGTCACCCGAAATAATCCAACAGGCTCCCTTAGTCCTGCGTAGCTGAACTCAGTCATCTCAAGCTGAATCCCAATGGTGTTGGAAGGCTAATCTATGCATAGGCTGTCCAAACCACTTACCAGGAAGAGAAAATGAACTATTATATTGCACCTACTTCAGGAGTTTATTTGGGTGGTGGAGAGTCAACAATCAAAAGTAAATACATAACCTGAAACAACCTAAGGGACTATGCATTTTAAATTCTGAGGAAAAGGTGCATACTGTTGGGTGGATCACTTCACTCTTTTGAATTCAACTCTGAGACATTTAACAGGCAGATGCATTCCTTTCATTCCCGAGGGAGTCAGTGAACATTTATTCCTTATGCCATCTCCATTGCAAACTGTTCAAACAACTGCAGCAGAACTCCATCACAGAGCCAGTTGAATCAAAATATAATAAAAAGCAATTTTTCTAGAGATCCACCCAGAGACCCAAGAGTTCTGCTGGCAAAAATAGAAATGTGTGGCATTTGGACTCTGCCAACCTCATGCCATGTGAAAGACAACAGACAACAAACTTGGAGCTATTGAACAACGAGGAGACAAGGCAGGAAAACAGCACTTGCTGCCTTCCTCAAAGCCAGAAATTATTGCCTTTACAATTTTTTGCTGTCTGTACTTTATGGTATTGGATTTTTTTGTTCCTTAGTAATATAAAGGCAGGTTTATCCTATATGGGGAAAAGTGTTAGGCTTAGGATTGCTGCCTCAGCCAGTGTAAATCAAATACTTGCTTCATCTTCTGACAATAAAGGAAAGTGTGTAGTGATAGGGAAGCTTTTAGGAGGCAAACTAAAAAAAAAAAGCAGCTGCATTTATTATTATTGCAAAACATAAGTAAGCAACTCACCAGCTCAGACTGAGCATTTTATGTGCACCTTAAGAAAGGGATTAAAATATGATCACATTAGATTTATTACAAAGTAATGACATAGTACTGGAATTGACTGGTTATGGATATTCAGCAATTTATCTTATGGGTTCAAAGTTTGTCTTTGACAAAACTCAGTTCTCATGAAAAAGAACATTCCACCTGGGACTAATGCAAACCAGTTTATTCCTATTTTCCTGGGTTTACAAATGTCCAGCTATATATTTGAGCACACTCATGCATTAAGGAACAGAGAATTCTTAAGAAGCCTAAGGTTTTATTTTTGTGTCATTGGAAGGTGGTGCTTGAAGAAATTCACAGAAAAGTCAGAGATAAGGAGAAAAAATGTCGCTTGGGAAACACGCTGGTAAACTGGAATATTACCCCACCTTCCTTCATAGAAAGTCTGTTAAAACATCATTTTATGTAATTATCCCTAATACTACTCAGTAGGATGGTCTTTGAACATCATTGCCTTTGAAGGGTAGTTGCTGTCCCTTCTGGGAGGATTGAGGTGGGACTGTCTGTACACACTTGTTGTGTCAGTGAATAGCTGGGTGATGGAGGACATCTCACATGCTTTACAGCTGCACAACATCAGCTCATGATTATGCTGGCAGAGAATCGCAATGATGTTGGTTGCAGAAAAATGTAGAGATCAGTGCTACGTCCTCAGAATTAAGGATTGTACCTGAATTGCAGAGTCGCAGAGTCACTGAATCACCGAAAATTTTGGGTTGGAAGGGACCTTAAAGATCATCTAGTTCCAAGCTCCCTGCATGGGCAGTGACACCTTCCACTAGACCAGGTTGCTCAAAGCCCCATCATCCAACCTGTCCCTGAACATTTCCAGGGATGGGGTATCCACTGCTTCTCTGGGCAACCTGTTACAGTGCCTCACCACACTCATAGTAAAGAATTTCTTTGCAATGTCTGTTCTAAACATAATGCCTTTCAGCTTGAAGCCTTTCACCCTTGTCTTATCACTACATGTCCTTGTAAAAAGTCCCTCTCCAGCTCTCTTGTAGTCTCCCTTTAGGTTCTGGAAGGCTGCTATTAGGTCTCCCTGGTGTTTTCCCCAGGGTGAACAACCCCAGGACTCCCAGCCTGCCTTCATAGAAGAGGTGCTCAAGCCCTCTGATCATCTTTGTGGCCTTTTGCACCTGCTCCAGCAGGTCTATATCCTTATGCTGGGGGCTCCAGAGCTGGAGGCATTACTCCAGGTGGGGTCACAGGAGAGCAGAATAGAGGGGCAGAATTACCTCCCTTGCCTTGCTGGCCACATTTCTTTTGATGTAGCCCAGGACACAGTTGACTTTCTGGACTGCAAGTGCACATTGCCAGGTTGTGTTGAGCTTCTCATCTAACAGTCCTTTTCTTCTCATGATGTACAAAAGGTGTTTAGTCTGAGCTGATGAATTGTTTTTATATATTTTCAAGAACTAGTAAATATATGTACTAGTATATATATTAGTATCAGAAGATGTCAGAATATCTCAGCCCACTTCCTCGGCCCCATTCCTCTTTGTATAATTCTCACAGGGAAGAAGCCCAGACACCCAGACCAGGGAATGCTGCTGGCTGCTGCAAAGGAAAATGGGCCAGCAGTCTGTGCCATGCAACCGCTGTTTAGGGGAAATGAAGGCATAATGATCCTTGTGCTTCTTTTCTTCACTAAAAGCTTGAGCTACCTCTATTTCTTGCTGAAATAACTTGAATGAGGCTCACCTTTCATGAAAAAATTGTTTATGGGAATAAAGAATACAATCTTGATGTTGTCAGTGAAATTGCTGCAGACTTAGTTCGATGTAAGTGGGACCAGAAATTGGGATATAATAATTTGAAAACATTTTGAGGGTGTCATTTTCCCCAGAACTCTTTTATCAGTGTCACTTGGTGTGTTATTTATTCACCACACATTATACTGCAGTTTCCTGATCAGACTGTGACATTTTGCAGCATCCTTTCAGCATTATTGTCAAAACTGTCTAAACTAAAAGCTAAAACTTTAAAATAATTGAGTTTGCCAGTTTGATTTAGTCCTATCTTTGCCTCTGGAATATTTCCAAAATCTATAACAGACTGAAATCAGTCCAAATTGCCTTCTCTAAATTTCAAAAGAAATGGAGAAGAAAAGAAAAAAAGCTTTTGGAGGAAAGCTTAGCAAGTCAATTAGAAAGAAGTACACTCTAAAAAACTGGTTGCATGGTCTAGGGAAAAAATCACTAGCAGAATCTTATGGAAGACATTGACTTTAAGGTCAGAATTGACACCAAGGACAACAAAGAGAAAAAAAAGAAAAAAAAATAAAGAATGTTCCTTCCTCCTAATGAAAAAGAAAGGAGAATTTTAGTATTTTCTGCTTTGAATTGCTTTAAAAAAAACCCCAACCAAACAAAATACTTCACTGTGTGCCCCACTGGCATGAAATTTTTTGCTTAATTGTGTTGTCAAGTCAATTAAAAATTGTATATTTGTAATGGATGGGAAAGCAACATAATAAACTCTCAGTATGAATTTTCTGAAGCAAATCTGCAAAGAGATAGACTTTATGCACAAGGGGCTTTTATTTAGGCTTGAATCTGTCCAAAATAAGAACTAATACTAAGCATTATGCACTAACACAGTAAGCCCTAAATACAATAAATTCTTTTTCAGTGTCTCTGCTAGTAATTTAATCAAGTTCAGGACAGCTCTGTGGAATTGAATTCAACTGGAAGAGTACAGTGCATGTTCATAACATAAAATTACCTTAGCCTTCCAAATCAGATGGCCGCATCCAAACTGCCTATCGGAAAAGATCCATAACCATACTCAAATCTGACCCATGGATCTGCTTGCATTTTTGGAACCTGTATAGCTTCCTTGCTAAGGAAAACTTTTATGTCTCAGGATTTGAGACAGCCACCCTCTTCAGTGACTTTTTGGTATATATCAGGTTGCATGATAAATGGGGGCTATCTGCAGGAACACAGTTTGATGGAAAGCCACCTACAGCTAGCTAATAAAAAAGCTCAGGAGGTCTCCAAGATAGGTTCTCTGTCTGGTTGGAACCCACAGCCTGCTCCTGAAAGCTGGTGCTGACTGTAGTTTCTTCTGAACCTTTCCTTTAAGGCATGTCTGAAGCTGCCTTTCTCCATCTGTATGGTAGTTTAACTGGTAAATTGTTCAGTGTGTAACTATGAAATAAGTGTTCCTTTCCTCAGGCTCTGCCTTAACATGTGTCTGTCCTACTGATATTTGACCCTTAAAAAACTGTCTGTAAACGCTGTGGTCATTTTATTCCATTGGCTTCAACACAGTTAGTTCCATTGGAATTTACTGTACTATAAATGCTACAGAAGTAAAAAAAGATAACCTGTGCAGCCATTGAAAATTATTGCCCTGATAAACAAAAATCAGAACAGGACTTAAATATTATCATAAGTTATGATTCACGGCCCGTGGACCCTAATGATGCATGTCCTAAGCATGTGATGTTGAGAACAATGCTACTAATAGATATATAGAAATATTTCAAAGCCAGGAAAACTAATTCAACATGCTAAAAAACCACATATATGTAAATTATTGAATTACTTCTACAAAAGGAATAACAAACACTAATGACATTTGTTTTTGTGAATGATCTATAATTATTCCATAATTGCAAGAGGTATCATGAAGATATGCTGCTTCCTACTTAGCCACTTACAGCTTGTTTCCTTTGCTATTCTCTTTGTGAAAATGGCCATATAGACCATGCATTTTGTCCTGTATGTCTCTCACATTGGAGAAACATATTTCCTTAGATTCTAGTCTCACGTTGCTTTTAACACACACATTTTTAGCTATTACGCAAAATTTATAAAAATAAGTTTCTTCTGCATCATATGCATAAATATTAATAGTAAACACATGCACAGTTTAGATTTGGCAAGTAAGCTGTAAAATACATTGGTATTTTTAAATGCTATTTCTTCTTTCTGCGGATCATAAAGACTTAGGAAGTGAGGGGAAATATCTGTGTTTGTTTAAATATCTGAGTCTGTTTGCCTCAGAATGAAATCTCCAGCTAACATGGTGGGAGACAGACACCCAAAACACAGGAAGAGGATGTAACAGACATAGTGGCATCTGCTTGCACTTTTGGAACCTTAACTAAAAATGTTCTGAGGAGCAATTTCCCTCGTCCTTCTCAGCGAGCATCAACTTAGCTACCCATTGATAATGTTTTAAATGTCAACATCCTTCTATCACTGCTTATCAGAGACGAAGAGGAATTACTGCAATATACCATCAAATTTCTCAAAACCCCAGGCTGGAAAGAACTCTAACTTACCAATGATATTCTGCTCTTGCAAGCTGAGGCTGAGCTGAGGACACATGAAGGTCAGAAGCAAGACTGGATTCAGGAACCTCAACATTAGTTTGGAGGGTGGGATACATATTCATGAGATCATGTATAAATTATCATTCATCTGATCATATGACAACACTGGGTCTGGGGGACAGCACTGGGTCTGGGGAAGTATTTTTTTTTAATTAAAGGCTTTTTTTTTATATTATGAATATCAAATGCTCTCAATTACCAACATAGTTACTTCCCACATAAGGATGAGTTCCCTCAAGCAGACCTGTGGAGGCAAAAATTTTGCAACTATTGTTATGGACAGAAGAAAAAATACAAAAGTTGGGGTTTTATTGTTTTGGTTGGTTGGTTAGTTGGGTTTTTTTTGTTGGGTTTGGTTTTTTCTTTTTTGGGGGTTGGGTGGTATTTTCTACTTACCTTCCTTTATTCTTCCCTCTTTCTCTAAGACGAACTAGGAATCCATTTGCAACCCTGAGATTTGTATGAAACACAAATGAAAGTCCTTTGTTTTTATTCTACATATCTGTTAACAGGAAAAGGACTGCTAGAAGTGTACTTGAAAGGCTCTCTTGCAATAGCTTCTTTCACAGCTTTTCCTTCCTACTCCAAGGACATTATGTAAATCAAGGAACTGTGTCAGACAGGAGAATTGCAGCAGTTAACTGAATGACAAATACAGCTCTGTAGAGGTTCCCTTATGATGGCTTCCAGACTAAATGCCTAACTTTTGGGAAACTACGTGGGAACATCATATATCATACCATATCATACCAGTGTGCATGCTAAAAGATATTGATGCATTGAGATTGGGTGATGGAATTCTGCCATGATGGGGTGGCATTGAATAAAGGGGCCACTGAACACACATGATAAAAGAAAATAGGGCTGAGGAAAGTGTTTGCAGACACACTGATAGAGTTCCTCTCTCAGGATACTCCGTACCTTGTTACCTACTCCTAAATGAAGTGCTTTGTATCATCCCTTGGTGCTACAGAATGCATACAACAAGTGAGTTTTTATGGCCTGTAATCCTTGCATTTGAACACATCCCAGGCGCAATCTAGAGAAGCAGCCCAAATGCTTCAGCATTTTCTCTGTCATGGTGATACAGTATTAAGTAGAAGGAAACCAGGGCAGTGATCATTCCCCTGAAGGGAAGTTGCAGCAAGGCTAGGTTGGTCTCTTCTCCCAGGTAACAAGTGACATAACTAGAGGAAATGGTTTTAAGTGGCATTAGGGGGAGTTTGGGTCAGATATTAGAAAAAATTTCTTCACTGGTGGTCAGGCATTGGAATGGCTTGCCCAGGGAAGTGGTGGAATCATTATTGCTGGAAACACAGAATCATATAATCATTAAAACTGGAAAAGACCTCCAAGATCACTGAGTCCAACCTTTGACCAAACACTGCCATGCCAACTAAATCATAGCACTAAGTGACCTGTCCAGTCATTTCTTAAACACTTCTATGGATGGTGAGTCCACCACCTCCCTGGGCAACCCATTCCAATGTTCCTCTTCTTTGGAAAATTGCTGTCAGCTTGTTGTCTGTACTGCTTCAAGAGTCATCAAGGACAGATGCACAGTGAGTTCTTCCTGTATGCACACTGAACACTGAAACAGACTTCAAAAAGGCTAAAAACACACAACACCTTAAAATTATATTGGGCTTGTCTTCAGATGCAATGGAATTCAATATTTTTCTTCTAAAAAAGCCCCAAGAAACATGACTCAATGTGTTTCTCATGTCTTGAAAACTGTCAGGTTTTGACATAAGTCTTTATCAATCTTTGGAAACTCCTTGAACTCAAGACAGTGTAGAGAATCTGTCAGTCGTCCAAAATGCAGCAAGTTCATTGGGTGGATTCTCCTAATTGGCAAATTTATTATCTCCTCTTTAAAAGTGCTGGGTCTGAAAACATTTGTATCCTTAGCTTTTTGTTAAAGAAATCTGTAGCTACTTCTTTCCCACACCTGGAACAGAAGGTAGGCAGATGGAGCTTCATGTGTCCATCTTATGGTTCAAAAATGGAGCCCATAACCTTGTGAATGTTGCATACTAACATCTCAGTATGTTTAATCATCGCCACCTAAAAATCTGAACCAGGGACACTTCACAAGCAGTCTTAAATTCTGCTTTAATTCAGGACTCCATGAAGAATAAAGAAGTGGAGAATTAGGCCATCAGGTTATCTATGACAGAGTAACCTCAAGTTTTCATCTTGTCCATGATAGAGCATTAAATGTTTGAGTTGAAAAAAGATATGATATCTAGTTCTGTTATTTGCTCTTCATGTTAGAACTAAAGTCTTTGGTTTCTACCATATTTTGCTATTAAAGCCTAGGTCTCTTCAGAAACTCAAGATATATTGGGAACTGTTAAAACTTTTGATACAAATATACTGTAGCAGAAATAACTACTCAGTGTTCTCAAAATAGGTTTGGCTATTTAAGTAAACTGCAGTGAAACTAAGTCATTTGGGAATCATTTGGAATGTAGCTTGTCCAGATCTTCAGCTGGTATAATTAGCTAAGGTGCTAAACCAGCTGTTTTTGTAGACATTTAGACTTAAGTAAACCACCGTTTGAAGAAAAGAAGAAAAAAGATGCTTCATAGAATCTTGCTAAAGCTTAGAATTTAAGAATTCATTCTCAGACTCTGAACCAGCTTTCTTCCTCTGCCTCTCTCATCAGCTCAATGCATTTTTTGACTTGCCTTCTCTCCTCAGGCAGGAAGTATCATAAAAAACCTAAAATACAGACATGACTGCCTACCAGGAGACTTTGGAATTTGTGATGCTGGGAAGAGAGAGACACCACACTTGGGGTAGGAGATGTGAAAGAATCAGGTGAGATTTAGAGTCTGGCTATATGTAAAGCACAACTGGTCACAACCTCTCAGCTAAAGCACACTGCTTCCTTGTCACTCCTGATCATTTTAGAGGGCAACACTTCTATATGTCTTATTCCATTACATTTACTCTTTCTCTTAGCTGTCAGCCCAATGGACATTGACTCCTATTGTAATACCCTATGAGTACTCAGCAGATCTGACTCACTGTATTGCCCTTCCCTTTGGAGAACACGGGTCCCAACAATCTTCTTGCTGGTGAAGCACTGGGGCACTTCCCACACACCTGTGTCTGATCTTTGTCCACAATGGCCTTCTGACAGATGTGTCAAGGGACACGTGGACCTGCACAGAAACCAAGGAAGGGACTGAAGAGATGAGTATGGTGCATTAAGTAAACCCTTTTCTTGGTCCAGGTGGCCTGCTTTGGGATGTACAGTCAAATCTGGAAATAGGAAAGTGCTGTAGAGTCCAGTAAGATAGATTGTGGCCATGACAGCTGTCAGACAGCCTTCGAAGATATCTGTTCTTTAACCCTGATATTGAATATATCATGGGCTAAAACTGATTAAAAGGCAAATAAAATGCCATGGGCAATTTAATGGGGAATAAAAATGTAACAGCGAGTTTCTCCTTTATATTTTTTTAGCTTGCTCCTTAATCACTCCAGTGACAAGAAACATGTTTCATCCTGCCCTTCAAATGCTTTGCTCTACCAGACACCACCTGCATGAATATGATATTCCTGAAGAAATCTGCTTACCAAGTGGGGTGAGGCGAGGAAACAGGAATATTAACAGAGATGTGAGAGTTCAGCCAGCATATCAACACTGATGGCTCCGGGAAAAATGATGGCAGAAAGGTGTAGAGAAGAATTTGCTTCCTTTACCAAAGGCAGCGTTGCATGTAAAAGGACAAAATATGCACAGTATATATAATGCAGTATTTGCATCTGGATAAAATATCATAGATTCTTACAAACTACCAATAAAGCACAGGCCCTAAAATGGGAAATTTATGTGGTTTTTAGAACATAATATTCACTATTTTTTTTTTGAGTGGTATTCCTGGAAAAAATCATAGATGCATAAAAATTTCTAAAGGATGACCTTTTTTGACTAGATTTAAGAGAAGCAACAAGAAACCTTTGCTCATCTTTGTTTCTGTTCTTTGACACCCAGGTTTGCTGTGCTGCAAAGAAATGTTATGGTACATTGCACCTGTGATATATCCACCCTAACAACTGATGAGGAGAGAAGGAACATTCATGTCTTTGCAATAATGAGATTGCTGATCCACGACCTGCTAGCAATTCCTGTACAGAGGAAATAAAGTCAAATAGAATTGCCAAGGACCTCATCTCCATGCTGATAACTGCACATCTTCTCAGACACATCCATCCTCAGATCACTCTTTCTGTTATTAAAACTTTTATTGTTATGGCTGAAGTAGTGGTGAGTAGTATTGTCCTCTGAGCAGTGAACTGTCTATAGACTCCATAACTCCATTTATTTTGTCTGGTTTTATTCATTGGCAATTTTTTATTGCCAAGACTCAGTCAGACAAGAAATTCAAACTGATAGGTACCAATTCTAAGAGGAATTTTCCCATTTACCTTTAATTGTTTTCTAATTGATACAAATAACTACGTGGATGCTGCTTTATATCAATTAGTCTCCAAAGATTAGAATCAGTTTATATTGAAGCTAACCCACCACTGTCAAATTGAAATAGTGTTTATACAGCGCCTCATGACTAGATTTAAATTGGATTTTAAATAAATTGGTGCATTTTCCTTATGCAGACATATCTTTGTTTAATAACACTACACATGGTACACCAGAGATGCAAAAAACTAGCACTGATGAGTTGTTTGCATAGATGGTCAATGCTCACTGGTTTTTGCTTGCTTGAGAGATCAAGGGTTAATCAAGGAAATGGGAGAGAGAGTGAATCGAAGGGACTAGAATGTCTTATCAGCTGTGACCTGCTCAGCTCCTGAGACACAGAAGAAACAAGGAAGTGATTTCTAGGTTATAGCAGTTCAAGATTCACTCTTCAGAATTTGCTGGAGAACTATGATACTCTTCACCATGCTCATCCATGTCCTGCAATGCTCCTCATTTGGGGACTTCCCATTGGCAGACTGTTTTCCACTAGTATGGACCAAGTTTCCCTCTTATACTGAAAACGAACCCTTACCTGTCTGTGTCCATACCAATTTCTGTAAATTATACTGTTGCTAAGAACAAAAACATTTAACCTTTGCAATTTGCAAGCATACTAATACAGAGCTATTAAAACATCATTTATATGTTGAGAAGGCCTCTCTACATTTTACAAGTTTGCCTTCCACTCAACTTCAGTATTTAGCTTAGAAGTAGATAGGATAAAACAAAGTAAAGCAGACACAAGTAAGGTACAAGTACTGTGCTTGATATGGAGGTCTGTAGCTCTGGGAAATATCTTGTGATGGATGGTTACATTTTTAATCTATATTTTTGAATGTCATTTGAATGTCATAAATATGTCAGATTTTCTCAAAAAAAAAAAAAAAAAAGTCTATCTTTCTTCAGAAATTACCAGATACAGAGAGTATCATTCAGTTGTCTCACTGAAAGCAAGTGTAATTTAAACTGATCTGTCTTTGCAAACAATGAGCACTGAAATATTCTAAACACCAGGCACTGTAGCAGTCACCAATAAATGGTATTTAAACTGAAAAAGCTAGTGTCAGACATCTAAGTTCTTCTAAAGGTGAATGCATACCATTTTCTTTAGGTCTGTTAAAACCTTCAATACAAATAGGAAAAGTTAATTGCTTTGCTCTCATTATACTATACCTACCATTACAGTTTTCTTTTAATCCACCTTCCTACTCCTAATGACTGTTTCAAAAGTAAGAGTCTAGAAGAAAATATTTGAATATTGATGCTTCTAGCCATTTAAGACAAGCATTAGAACTATTGAATTATGCCACTTTCAATAAAAATTGCATCTGCATTTATATGCTGTGCACTGAAGACAGACTTTTCCTGGCTTTCAAATGGCCAGGCACAAAACTGCACAGGGAACAAGTTTCAGGCAATTGCAGAGGAGGATCAGGGGGTGGGTACATCAGTCCCAGGCACAATATGATATAGATGAATTATGCTTACACACATGACATAGAGATGAAGACACTACACAGAGAAATGATAGGCATGTAAGAAAATATACTGGCCTACTACTACTTAAAATGAAGTCATTGGTGTGTGTTACTATCAACATGAGGATTCAGGATCAGGGCAAGTTCCCCCAGCTCCCAGACTATTGTATAGCATTAAAACGAAACCACTATTAGTCTTAGCACTTTCCAACAGCAATTAAGGAAGAATATTCAGCAGTCTACCCTCTTGAAATTCAAAAGCAGTTAGTAGATAGCAATATTGCCAGTGTTTATTGCACAAGTAAGCAAGGGAGCAAATCTGAACCTCACAGTTAATTTCCTATTTGGTTCTCTTTGTCTATTTGTTCATTAATGACTTTGACATTCTGCATAAAGTGATCTCATTAGCAAGGTATCTGCATGATGAAACCTGTGTTTTCTCCTCAGGAAAGTGACTCCAAAACCTTATTTACTATTATGCTTTCTAGAACTTATGTAAGGTCTATCAACAGCATTAACAATAGGACAAGTCCAGGGCATTGTCTGTGATTTGCTCCTTACATTTGTGTGTGTTTGATTACAACTTCGCAGCTGTGAATGCTGCTAATAGGTATCCCCTGAAAATGCTCACTTTCACAGATAAAAAGAGGATAGGAGGAGAAAGGACTATGGTTAGGGGTAAGGGAGGTGGGTGGGGTGTGCTGAATTGTACTTAGTGGTATAAAGGATAACTCTTCTATGAGGAGTTGAATTAGGAAATGTATTTTATATGTTTCTCTAAGTTAAGTTAGTTTGGAGGATTTTTTGGGGTTGGTGTTTTGTTTTTTTTGGTTTTTTTTTTTTTTTTTTTTTTTGGTTGGTTGGTTTTTTTCAGTGTATGGTTTGGAATGAGGTAGTTTTAAAGGTCCTTTCTGACCTTTGCTAATGCAGACACTCATCAATTCTTAGGTGAACAATTTCCTTTGCTTTTTAAAGGCTTTTTGGTTGATTTTTATTTTGGTTTGTTGTTTGGGGGGTTTCTTGTCTTTGTTACAGATTTCATTTTTCTGTTTTGGTGTGGTTTTAATTTTAATCTTTTTTTCTGTTAACTTGATTTGTTATTGAGTTCTGCTAAAGAGAATTGAGGTGGCTATACCTACATGTATGTATGGGGTTGAAGAGTTTGGATAAATGAGTTAGGTGATGGCAAGATTTCTAGCTGTATCTTTCTGCTTTTAGATTATGCAAGGAGACAGAAGGAAGGTGATTTGCTCATTATTTCTGTGGTATGTAAGATAATGCCACTTTTCTACAGCAGCAGTTAAGAGAAAAAAATAGGTGCTCTAAATCCTCCATTCATGCTGTCTGTTTTAAAAATACCTAGGGGGGTAGGGTGAAGAGTGAAGGGGAGGATCTTCTGGATTTGAGAATTCTAGATTGCTTTTTGATAAGAAAAATAAAGGGACAAACTTTTACTTATAGAGAATTTTTTGTTCACTATTTGCATAATCATTTAGTGAGTTTTCACAGTAGATCAGATTTAGAATAAATATGTAAGAAACAGTAATACCTTCTCTTGCAATGCTGGCTGCATATGTTGAAGACTGAAATTACTCTTCTGTTTAAAAGGTCCTTATTGCTGCTTTCTTTTATGTCCCTTCCTAAAAAAAAAAAAAAAAACAACAACAAAACACTATCCAAGGCAGAACATAAATTCTGTGTGAAATGACAAGCTAATGTTGGTATCATTATGCAAGTAAAGTGTGAAATAAAGCTAGAATTCACTCAGTAACAGAAACAGGTGATTACAGGAAAGTATAAAAAATTGTCATTATGTTATAAAGTGTCTGTATGTTGCAACATAGTAAAAGGAACAGCAGACTTTCCCACTGATACTTTGTTATATAGTCTTTTCTGTTTTCCAGTGGGCCTGGGCCCTGACAGGATGGTGTTCGTGAGTGTTTACCCTGGGAAGTGATGCTCCAAATTTTCTGCCCTATCATTAGCTTTTGTGTAGCATGGCTGCTATGCTGTTCCCTTAACAAGCAGGTTTGAATGTATCTGCAGAACTTGCATTTCTAGAAGCGGGACTGGTGTAGGAAATCACCCCTGTATACACAACCTGTGAAACTTGATATTTAAGCTTTACTGACTGTTAAAGGCAGTAGTGCCCTTACTGTCATAGAGTTACTGTGAATTCAGGGAATGAATTCTTATCCCTTTGACTAAAGGAAAACTGTGTATGCTTGTTGACACTTGCTCAGTTCAAGGTATGAGTTAGTATTCAAGGAGCTTCTCTAAATGAGAACTGCACTTGCCTAAATTCAGATGTTAGAAGAACATGCATAGTCATTTTTTCCCTGAAAGCAACATAGCTTCTCTTGATTTAGCCCATTTGAACCAAAAATAAGCTATTCCTATAGGAAGTTGAGTACCCATTTGAAACTATTTGAAATTATGAACTTTTTTCTTCACATGAGGTCCCTAATAAGAACTTTGACAATACCTCACTGCTTTTATTGAATTCCCTCTGTGGTGCAATAAAAGTATTCCTGATACTGAGCCAGCTGATGTGCTATTGTACTGTTTGGATAGAAATGTTTATCAGGCTACTACACAATGCTGAGTAGTTTCCTAAACATATTGAATTTCAATGGTCAAAGAAGCCTATAATACAGTGATTGCCTAATACAGAAGAGTGTCTGGAGCTTCTGGAGTCCAATCTAAGTCTGTTCAAGCAGTGACACCATTAAGCAGGCTGAGATAAAAAGGAATTTAGTGTTAAGTGAATAATATCATGCCTCTTATAGCTTATAATGTCATGCAGATATTTTGCTGTGCTTTGCACCAAGAAACTCATATCAGCTGTATTATAAGCTGTAGAAATCAATTCTGTACATTATTTCTAAGAGAGAAATTTCCAAATGGAATATGACAAAAGCTGTTTAAAAATGCTGCACCACCTGGCTACATGACAATATAGTAGTATCCTTTTGTTACAAGATGAAGGGGGTGGCATGGGGAGTCTAGGACTCTTTTCTTAGCATGCCGTAGGTTTATCCTTAGGGTATTGTGCATGTGGTTAACAAACTTATTTTACAGTTGTCTCTCTCTAACAATATAAAATGATTTTTTAAATCATCTACAAGGACCCAGACTCCTGTGAGATACCTTGAGGAGTGAAAACACCCTAATTTTGGAAACAAAGACCTAACCTGTTTTTGGGCATGTATTGGTTTTGTTGTGTGACATAGATTACACAAATGCCTTTCTATCAAATAGAGAGGTACACGTGGCAATAACCAGGGGTTTCAGGTACTTTTAGGGTCTCCAGCAAATGGACAAACCTTGGTCAAGACTTGGATGAGTGAAAGTCCCTAAATATAGGCCTTTCATGTCAGCTGAAGAAACAGTAACCTTTAGTGTAACTCATGTGCACCCCCAGACATGGCTTATCAGGCCTCACAAGTGTGATAAATGCAAATACAAGCAAGGTGGCTAAGCATGAGTGCAATCATGTTTCTCCTTCCTGCGTTTGTCCCTGAGGTGAGTAAAGGAGAGAAAACGGCTGATAGATCTCAAAGAGAAATGATTCAGATGTTAAAGGCTTCTTGCGTGGCATGCCTTGATTTTTTGGAAGAATTGCTCTGTGTGCAGCGTGTTTTGAACAACTTCTTGAACAGGGATACTGAGGTGCAACAGTTGCCAATAGGGCAGAGTAGTGACAGCGAGGAGTACTCAAAAATACAAAACCAAAACAAAAAACCAGATTTTTGTTGTGGAAAAGAGCAGACTCTTTCACTTGGGAAGGGGACAAGACGCGACGCCTCAGACGGTCGAGCGTCTGCAGCAGCCCCGTGGAGGGTGAGGTTCGGCGGAGAGAGCTGCTCGGTTACGGACGAGGCACCCCGCGGCCCCGGCCGGTGCGGGGGCGCGGCTGAGGGGCTTCGCCGCGGCTGAGGGGCTTCGCCGCGGCCCCGGCGCCGGGCAGGGCCCGGGCCCGCTGCGGCCTCGAGCGCGGGGACTCCTCACTCGCACTCCCGCCGCAGCCGCCGCGGGAGACGGGGCGCCCCCACCGCTCATGCGCCCAGCCGCTCCGCTGGGGGGCGGGGACACAGCCCCGACGCCCGCGGCGGATCATACCACTGTGCGCCATGGGGGTGGCCCAGAAAAGAGCCTTCTCTAACAATTCGCTTATTAAGAATCCCCGCTGGATTCTTCCCTGGCTTCTGTGTGCAAATAAATGAAGTTGGCACAGAGAAGCAGGCGGGAGCCTACGTCCGTTCGCGTGCGTCCTCGCCGCTTCCTTCTTTCCCTCCCCTTCCCTCCGTCGGCGGAGAATTGGGCGCGTCCCGCTAGCTGCCCCTCCCGCAGCCGAGGGTCCGGCCCGCTCCCGCTGCTGGCGGTCCCGGCGTCGCGAGTTCCCGCTCTCCCGCCCCCTCCTTCCCACCCTCCGAGCCGGCTCCGCGCTCTCCTCGGTTTCCCGCTCCCTGCCCACGGCCCCGGCGCGGCAGCCCTATGGCGTACAGTCAGGGCGGCGGCAAGAAGAAAGTCTGCTACTATTACGACGGTGAGCAGGGCCGGCGCGGGAGCGCGCGTGCAAGAGCGGGGGGGCGCCCTTCTAATGGCCGCTCGGGGCGGGCTCTGTCCCCGGCCCCCGCCGGCGCGGCCACCCCTCGCCCCGAGGGACGAGCTGAGCCCGGCCCGGCCCGGCCCCATGGCGGCCGGGGGTCCCCGCCGCCGCGCCCCGCTCCCGCCGTCGGCTCTGCTGACCCCCGCGGGCCGGCGGGCGTGGGGCAGCGGGGCCGGGGCCGGGGGTAGTGGAGTTGGGCGAGGTGCGGGTCGGGGAGCTGCCTGGCCTGCCGGGCCCGGCAGTAAGTGCTGTGTCTATTGTTTCCCCGCAACATACTCACCCCCCGCCCCCCGCCCAAAAAAAAAAAAAAAAAAAAAAAAAGAAGAAGAAGAAAAAAAAGTTGAGACACTCCCCTCCATCCGCTGAGCACGGAGGCGTTGGAGTCACTGCTGTGTCTGGCTCCTCCCCTGCAAAGAAAGTCCAGGCCATGTGTAGCTCCGGCACCTGGTGATTGTTGAGCTGAGGCCTTTGCCTGCCTCGAGCTTTCGTACCGAGGTCTGGGGTACGGAGGAACAGGGCGACTCTGCCCCCTCCTCCCCCATTCCCCAAACGGAGCACGGATCAGAGCAGAGGTCTGGCTCCCACGAGCCTCCCTTCCTGCAAAACGCGGAAAGTTGTGTGCGTGGGTGTTTAATAATAGTGAAATTTGAGTTGCATGCAGGCCCTCTTGAGTTTGCACACTTGTCTCATGGGGACATAGGGGCTTGTGATCTGCGTTGTGTCATGGCGAAAAAGTATGTGGAGCCTGGGCTTGGTTTGAGATATTTTGAGCAATTTGATTGCCGTTTTCTCTGGCCACAGCACCAAGAAGTTTTCGTTTTCTTCTTGAGCTTGAGTTTGTTTAGCCTTTTTTGTACTGGGAAGTGAGCTCGATAGACAGATAGTTAAGAGATTTGATTAAATTGCCTCCTGTTGTAACAATCTTGTACGGTTGCATCTGACGCTGGTCTTGGTAGTAGTCAGGAAACAGAGGTTGAGGATGTTCAGCTGTAGTCCTTTGGTTTTTTCACCATTTTGGAAGTGAAGATGAGTGGCTAAACCCACTCAAGATATCAAAGGGTGTGTTGCTGTAGCAAACCTGCCATTCTTTGTAAATTGCAGATCTTGTGGGGCCTGTCTTGGCTTTTTTTTTTAACCACACTAAAGGAGGCAGAGTGGTGGTTGCCGCCCCCTTCTCTTTGTTGCTAGCACTGGTTCTTTGTTCAGCCTAAAGGGGAAAGGAGGCCCCTGTTAGGGATACTTTTGGTGAGTCTAGGATCTTAGTTTTCCTAGAGAAGAGGAATCACTTTTCGCCTTGTTGAAAGAAAAACAGCAGTGATAGTTTAGAAGCTTTCTCACTGCAAATATTTGCTTTTTTAAAAAAATCAGTTTGCTTTTTTTCTCTTTTTTCTTTTTTTTTTTTTGTCTTTTTTTTTTTTTTTTTTTTTTAATAAAGCCAAGTGGCTGCAGTTTACTAGATGTTGATATATTGTTTTTCTGTGATTACTGGATTTTGGTACTTTATGCTAGTATTAGATTCCCTTAACAGCAAAAAAGCTATACTTTTGAAGAGAGGGGAGAAACCGGAAGAGGTACAAGTTTGGAGGTGGCAGGATAATGGCTTAAAGCAGTTGTAGTTCATATGTAGACTAGGATAAATGAAGTTAATAATGTAGAGAAAATAGTATCTGTTGTGCCTTAAAATAAATGTTTTACATGTGACAGAAACATTTTGGAATATTTTTGATGTCTCATTTATTTTTATTGCCAAATCCAACACTTATTTTACATGTCTTTTGGAAATAGAGTTATTAGAAGAAATTTTAAAGTTAATACCTAAAATAAATATCCTGATGCTACTGTGTGGTTCATCTGGTAATTCTGAATATTTTGTAACTGTTGTACCAGCAAAGCCTTTGAATTACAGCAAAGGGAGTGTTTGAAGTCTTAAATAACCCAAAACAAAAAACTACTGAGGTAATGGTGTATCTCTAGAAGGATGTCATGTCTGAAGTAAATTACCCCTTTTTGAGGTCATAATTGTCTCTCTACACATACTTTTACTTTGTTTCTTGAAAGTTGTAGACTGAAAAGTCTTGAATAGTTTTAGAAGCATGTACACTTATCTTCTGAGATGCAATAAACTTCCCCATGCTTTCTGTGAAACTTGGTGTAATTGTCATTTAAGGCTGATTTTTTGAATTAGCCTATCACTTTCTCAGAGTGTATTGTTGTTAAGATTTTTTTGGAAATCAACAGTTTAAATAGCCTTCATACTGTATTTGGAACTACTAAACTTTGAGTAAATGAAGCTCAATTTCATTACCTTGAGTTTGCTTGTAATAGACAGTCAACCACATCCAGTTTGCAGAATTGTCATTGCTTTGCAATCATGCTTAGGTCAGGAATTTCGTCTAAATTTAAACCAGTATACTATGGCAACTAATTAAAATACAAATTAAAATACTTCCGTGATCTTATTTGAAATATTTTTCATAAATACTTCTAGTCTTAATACATGTATGGCCTTAGCTTAGCAAAGTGTGCTCCTCAACACTGTTTAGAACCATGCTAGATGTGGAAGGATGTCATAGCTTTTATTTTAGTCTCTTACCATGTATCTTCAGGTTGTTGTCATGGTTTTGCAACATTGTGGCTCAGGTAGTTTAGCTCTTTCAAGGTGTTGTAGAGTTGCCCACAGCAATGAGAACAGGCCCCAGATGGTCTTTCCAGCTCTGTGCTCCTGTACAGCCAAGCACAGTTCTAGAGAATCGCACAGCCACCAGTGTGGTTACGGTGAATTCGTGTATTTATGCCATGCCAGTGCACTAGCAGTATTGTTTATATTGCTGTTTGTGCATAATTTAGTGTGAGTGTTCAAAAGGCTCAACCTTCATGAAAAATTTGAGAGATCTGCATCAGAGTGTGGTTGGTTCCATCCACAAAGACGAGACTAAACCTATTTTCGTAGGGAAGTGTGTTATTATAGTCGGCCATTCTTTAAGTAGTACTTCTAGTTAAAGCTTACATCTGCAGATAAAATGAACTTAAACTGAAGTGTTTTCTGGAAATTCATCAGTACTTTGTGCAGTGCCTTCCAAACATGATGATGGTGTCCAGCCTCTGCTCAGGGCTCAAAAGTCAGATCTTTGCAACTCTTTTGCTCTCTGCATAATTTTAAAACCAGAACAAAATGCCCAGTCCTTCAGAAACTAGTGTGGTAATTTTAGGCCTGTTTGAATAGCTGTTTATTGGACTCATCAGCCATTGATGATCTTTTCTTTTACATTCAACTTTACATGAGTTCACTCCTTAGTATCTCTGAAGTTAATTCAATGTAACTACTGCTATTAAGATATGTTTTTTTCATGTGGTTTCTATTGTAGCAATTAGGTTTCTTCACATAGTGCAGTTCTGAAACACCTCATAATTTCATGGTAACTATACTTTAAATAAGCAGGGATGTGGTCCGTGTACATAACAGTTTATCTGTTCAAAGTTATAAAGTAATGTAATTTACAAGTTACAAAGTATCAAAAAACAAGTGAAGATGTCATCTCTTGTCTCTTTATTCAGTCGCTTAAGACCGTTTTGTAATAGGTAAATTTAATGGTGTTATTTTTCTGTATGTCATAGTAACTAGAGAGACTAACACTTTTTTGGGGACATAGCTTTTGTTAGTCATGGGGTTTTGAGCAGAATTAAAATTCCTTTAGGGCATGTAGCCTCTTGTATTTTTCTGTGCGTTAGAATATTATCTATAGCCCTTGTTAAAGTCTCAGAGAAGTGGGTGTCTAAAACTTACGCTCATCAAAGGAATCATGGGTTTATTTTTATTTGATCATCATTTTGGCATGTAACTTACATGAATTAAGAAGAAACTTTTTATATATACATATATATATATATATATATTTGAACCCAGAACATGACAGAGTATGTAACAATTGTCAGGCAGGTCTTCTGTATCACATCTGTACCACATAATGAACAGTGCCGGACAGTAAACTCCTACTAGCATTAAATGAGTACTTGGCTTGTCTCTTTTTAATTAAGTACTCGACTTTTCAGAGATTATAGGTTGCTGCTTCTTAATGGGAGCTATTTAGCTGACATTTTTACTGGTATAAAACAATACATTTCAGTTTTTCAAGCTTCACTGTGAAAGATTAATAGATTTGCAAACTTTCTACACATACTGCTTTGCATTTTTTCCCTCTTCTTCCTCCTTCAGTTACATTCTCTTTTTTTGCGCTTTCCATGTGCTCCCACACTGGTAAGTGATATAAATGTGCTCCTAACATTTCTGTATGATTTTTACTTTTATATTAGTAAGAATTTACATTTTTATTAGTAAGTATAGAGTCAAGTACACATACTATCTGCAGTAATAGTCTTGTGAGCTTGGCCTCACTGTACCTATTTCTCATCTATACACATCTTTTAGTCAGAGTTAGTCTGGCAGAGGTCTGTGCAGAGGTTTTTAGCTCCATCAGTGAGTGAGGTGTCCTATCCTCACACATACTAGCTCTTGATACACCTTGCTTTTCTTCCCAAAGCACTCCAGTAAGTCTGTAACATACGAAAAAGAGATACATAAACTTCAGGATCAGTGGATGAACTGTTTGTACCAGGAAGTGTACCACCTTCTTCACTAGGTAAAGGAGGAGAGACTTTTGACAACTTTGCCTCCATCACAGTATGATGTCTCTGTGATGGGTCCCCTTTGTGATGTTGGTTGAAAATCAAGGTGCTAATGAAGAAAGAGGATCTTTCCTCTTTTCCTTCCTCACCCCTGCCTACATAGGCATCACTAATACCTTGAAACTTAATGGACTTTTTGACCATATGCTTCAAGAATTTCTTTTATGAGGCTAATGCCAAAACCATTTTTTTGTGGGTGATGCTAAGACCTGAAAAATATAAATGGTATTCTATTGTCTGTTGCTAAAGTGTATTATATTGATATCTATTGTTAGTCACTACTGCTGGCCTCTAATACAGAAGGATCAATATTCTTATGCCAGATACTCATCTACAGATCTTCTACTTGACAGATAAACCCCCATGAAATTTACCAATGTGCCAATTCTTGTAAAATTCTCTTCTCTGGTAAAAAAAAAAAGAAAGCTAAAAAATATGCTTCCTTTATTTATATAACTGTATGCTGCAGTGTATGGTATATAGAATATGCATAAGTTAAAATTTGTTTAGTTGATTAATTGCAGTGTATTGAAGAATATGTTACAAGTGTATTTAGGAAACTTGTTAATTTTATTTTTTCTCTATTTCATATGGGAAAAATAATGGACTTTACATTATACATAAGATATAAAATAATTCTTAATTGTCTGCTTCCCCATATGTCAGCATTCTGAATAAAATGTCAGTGATGACTACAGAAGCTGAAGTAGTTAAAATTGAAATGACCTGGTAAAAACACCCATTTTTTCAGCCACAAATGCATTTGTAATGAAGTTTCCTCAATAATATCACATTATTTATAGTCATTATTTTCTTAAAAATCTCAAAGTTTAAAGCTCTTACTAGCTAGAAGATTTTTTAAAATCTGGGACTTAACAGTAACTTCAAAATGTAAAGTAGAGCTAGTAAATGGTTGGTTTTCATCTTCTAGGCATTAGTTTCAAAGAGCTATGATAGATTTTTTCCTAACCATCAAATATATAAGGTATTTTTTTGTAAAGTGCTTGAAAATGTTTTTGCTGGAAGGAAGGAGTTTGTTTATACTCTTAGTACCTTTTGCTCTTGACCTGAATGTGACCAAACCTGTAGGCTTGCAATAAGTAACTGAAAAAAAAGTGCTATTATTCCACTTAAGTACCCAAGTTAGAAGGTCCAAACTCTTCAAAATTCTTAACTTAATGTTAAAACTTGGTATTTCTATTGTTATGGGATGGCTAAGAGCTAGGTTTGGAAGGGTAGTTTTTCTAAACATCTCCTTATGTTACATTAGGTTATATCTGTTTTCTTAAGTGTCTTTACTCTCCTGTCTCTTTGAAAACTGAAAGCTTGAAGGATTTTAGAATGCTTTGAAACTTTTAATCTTACTGTAATACTTGTTTTTCTTGGTAGTTGGTGATGCTACTGCAAGCTGACATTTACCCTTCCTCCATGAAGCTCATGTTGAAGAGGTGAAACTAAAGCTCTTTTGTAGTGGTGCTGCTTCTTACCTCTGACTGATAAAAATTACAAAATAGTATGACATTGTGAAAATAGTGTTTCTTTTGTTCCCAGTGGACAAGGCAGAGCATGTTGAAGGATGTGAAAGAAAAGTAAAAAGTTCAAGAAGGTAAAGTTCAGTAATCCTATCGGGAAATTGGGTCAAAAAGAAAAGAGGTGCTATTATGAAGAGTTGTTATAGAAATTTCCAGCTGAAAGCCATTGACAACTGAACATAACTTTTAGGCTTGTTTATGTTTCCAGAAACAGTTGTGTAAAATGGTTCATATGTCGGGAATGTCAGTGCTTAAAGTGGGGTTGTGTGTGTTCTGTCAATAACTGAGCTCAGCAGAAAATTTACTACTAGCCCATGATAGCAGCTGTTCCTTTCTTGGAAATAAGTGTCAAATTTGTAACCTTAATTGTGTGCCTACTTGGTCTCTAATTTAACAGAGGCTAATCTGGATTATAAAGTTCTTGTTAAACTACTGTGGATTTCCAGCAGCAGGTGTCTGGGGAGTGTTTGTGCATGTGGTTGCCACAATGGATCTGGAGATAACTTCTGGATGTAACAGTTAGGGTTAGTAGTTAAGGGCAGGCCGAGGATGGTAAAGTCAACTCATGCAAAATGGTAGGTTTTACTACAGCCTCTGTTGTGATACTATGTGGCAATGTCATCAGCAGTGTCTCCTCTTAATTCCAGTTGTTTCCCATTTTATTGTTCAGTTCTGGCCCATTGTTGGGCCAGAATTTCACTCTTGATTTGAAACCATGTCTTATAATTATCTTAGCTCTCCCACTACTGTCTGCTTGTAGTAAAAGATTTGACTTCTTTTTTTCCCCTCTGCTTCTGACATACAACAATTTGTTTCCCTTGTATTCTTTTTGAAGTAGGCAGTACTCCCTTTGTGGGGTTTGTTTGTTTTCTGCAATCATACCTGTTTACTCATTTTCTGAGAATGATTAAGTGGCAGTGAAACTTGTTTTGTGATATGAATAGCTATTCTTTTGTGTATTACTGACAGGTGATATTGGAAACTATTACTATGGACAAGGGCATCCAATGAAACCTCACAGGATCCGAATGACTCACAACTTGCTGCTAAACTATGGCTTATACAGAAAAATGGAAATTTATGTAAGTATAGGCAATAGAATATCCACTGAAGCATTTTAAGTTATTTTTAAAGGGTTTCAAGTATTGTCACACAAATATATGAAGAGAGGTGGAAGTGAAAATAGGGAATACTTAAATAGTGTCTTTTACTTAGAACTGAAACAGTATTTAATGCAGTTGTCTATCACAACAGAGTAGCCATTGCTTTATGTGAAACACCACTATTGCTTTCCTTTCACTATTTTCCTTTCAAAGTAGGTGGGATTTCTTTCAAGTTGTCTGTTTTAACTCATTGTTAGCGGATTTTGCAAAGCACTTTGATTATTTCTTTAACTTGTTCTTGTTATCAGCGACCCCACAAAGCAACTGCTGAGGAAATGACCAAGTACCATAGTGATGAATACATCAAATTTCTCCGATCAATAAGGCCTGACAATATGTCTGAGTACAGCAAGCAAATGCAGAGATGTAAGTGCCAACAGGCTAAGTCTGTGTGTACATGCTTTGATGGCTAGCATTGTTTGAAGCTCTGGATTCACCAATACAGAGGTTAGAGAAGTACTGTAACAAGAGTAGCATGTGCCTGCCTTTAGCTACACTATTTTGGACTTCTGCATTAAAAGCAGTCATCTTGACAAAAGTGTTCTTCGTGCATATGTAAGGATTTTTGCCTTTTCTTTCACAGGGTGTATTCTAGATGTGAAATACTGCTGCTAATAATAAGGCTTTAGTGCACAGATTGTGAAGTGTTTGTGAAAGTGCCTTGAAATCTTTGTAAAAAATGGCTTTTTTGAATACTAGATAAGTAAAAACCAATGTGTGAAAATGCATTTAAGTCAAGAAAAGAACTCGCTCAGTCTTTTTGGAGGGAGATAGTAAAAACTGTACATCATTCACCGTTTACCCTTTCTGTTATTAATTTATTCCTTTAATTATAGGTATAAGCTCAAAGTACTGTTAGGAATGCAGTTTGACAGCTATCATATCAATTTTAAAGGCAGTATTGTAACCACTTTATGATGCCTTATTGTCAGCAAATTATTTTTCTAAGTAATTCTGCATTTCTTAACATGACCTATGTGAATCAGCAGTTCTTCAAAAATCTAAAAATGATTGAACTTCTTCAAATAAGGAGACAAATCATCCAATGAAAACTAAAAAGAATTAAAAAAAGAAAAGAAAAAAAGATTAGGTTGGAATTATCTTATACTATTAGGACTGTACATTGTTTTCAGTGTTTAAATTAGCCTAACAAATAAGATGAGGAATAAGTAGTTAAAATGCTGAATAAACTATGCATCTGTGTTATCCATGTGTGTATAGATGCTGTTGGAATGGTATTTTTAAAAAGTAATATGTTTCTTATACAGTTAATGTTGGAGAAGATTGTCCTGTATTTGATGGCCTGTTTGAGTTTTGTCAGCTGTCAACTGGAGGCTCTGTTGGTAAGTATATGTTGTTTGCCAACTATTTTATAGCTTTAGTAGGTTTGTATCAGCAACTTAAAATTTTGATAGTGCATTTAAAAATGAAGTAAATATAATGGTTTTTTATATATTTTAAAAAATAATCATATATCAGTTACAGACTAAAATATGAGATGTATAAAGTATCTCACTCAGTGTTGGTAAGAGATCTGTTCTAAATCAGCTTATTTAAAAAATAAAATATGATTTCATGTAACAGATTTAAAGGCCATCAGAAATTTCTGACTCCATTTGCTTTCATTCTTCTGTGTGTCTTTTTACAGCTGGGGCAGTAAAATTGAACAGACAGCAAACAGACATGGCTGTCAATTGGGCTGGAGGACTCCACCATGCCAAGAAATCGGAGGCATCTGGTTTCTGTTATGTCAATGATATCGTGCTTGCCATCCTTGAGTTACTTAAGTAAGTTTGTGACAGGAGCAAGTTAAAATTACAGAAAGCGTCAAATTTAAGTATTTAAATGTTTGAAAATACGGATTGTAGTTACCATTTCAGTGAGTTTTCATAGCCCATGTTGAACTTTTACAGTTTCAATTAAGAAAGCTCCAAACTCTACCTAGTTTGGCTTCAGCAAGACATTCAAACTAAAATACAGGCAAGCTGAAAAGATAACTAATAGGAGATAGATCCAAGCAACAATGCACCCTGTAAAATGCTGTATGCTGTAATTCTAGATGGTGGGGAAGGACTAGAGTGGCAGACTTCAGAAAATGGACAGACTTACTTGCTTTCTGTAAATATTTCTGTAATGTCTCCCTTTGCTATGCATGGGGACAGAACAGTGTGCTAGAATGATTGCTACCCTGACCCCTTAGGGCAGTCATTTTACTCATAATCTTACACCCATTTGGTTTCACTATATGCCTTCTTGTTTCCTATAATTTGACTTGTTACTGTACCAAACAGGAATATTCAGGGAAGATCATGCTCTGAGCTTCCTTGGATTATTACAGGAGTTAATGTGGCTGGTTTTAATAAATAATGAAATAACAGCTGTGCTGCTGTGTCTGCAAAATAAAAAATGAGGAGTAATGAAAAAGTGATCATATAATTAACTTCAAACAGTAATGCTTCACTAAAATTTCAAGTCGTTAGTGTTGCTTTTACTGCTTCAGAGGACTGTATCCCTACTAACAGCACATTAATCTCATCTATTTGAAAAAATATTCTAGGTATTTGACTCTTATGAGGGGTCAGCTGATTTTGCTGGTGAGGAACGAGGGAAGTAGCTGTAATCTGGCAGTCTAGAGATAGAAAATGTTTCTAAAGACACTAGGAATAGTCAGTATTAACATATTAAGATGTTCATTTTAATGTGCACTGTATATTCAGGAGCTGTCTCTGCAGTCTACGACACATGACTTTCTGTGGTCCAATCCTGAAGTTTTTAGCTTAATGTGCATGTGAAGGAAGGAGTCTTGCAAATTGTTATGGGTTGTGTAACTGTGAAACTGTCCCTGAAATTATGGCTGCTTACACTCAGTACTCCATAGAGCATGATGAAAGTGCGTCTTCTGATGACAGACTTTGTTCTTTATGGGAAAACATAAAATTTAAGGGATACTTACTGTTTCTAGTGCTCTAAGACTTCAAATCACTGGTTTCTTTATCCATCTCAAACTGTCCTGAAATTTGCAGTATTTAAGAAAATAATAAACAGTAGTGTAATAAATTTATGCAAATGTAAATTGCAATACATTTAAAACCAACAATGTACCTTTCTTTACAAGCTGGAGAGGTGAAAAAGAAAAGTCATGGAAAATAAGTTATTTATTTTTTGCAAACTAATGGAACACAGACCATGTTGGTAATTACTGAGAAGGCAGAAAGGAAGGCCTTGCGGTGAGTGAAAGGGGTGAATTTAGAAGATGTGAACAACAAAGTGATGTGAGCAGAAGCACGAGGTATAGCTTCTACAGAGTGAGACAGTTTGGGGTAAATACTAAATAACTTGCTTACTTTGATGAAGATAAATTTATTAATGTTATTCAAAGTGTACTGAGAATTCTAAGAGCATATGGTCACATCAACCAAAATCATCACAGTGATCACAATCTTGAATTTTAGTGTGTGTTTGGGGTTTTTTTGTTAGTGTTTTTCTTGTTTGCTATCAGTATATTATGAATATAACATATAATGATAATTTATTATGTGTTCTTTCTAGGTATCACCAAAGAGTGTTGTATATTGATATTGATATCCATCATGGTGATGGTGTTGAAGAAGCGTTTTATACCACAGATCGTGTCATGACAGTATCATTCCATAAGTATGGTGAATATTTTCCAGGCACAGGGGACCTTAGGGTAAGGTTGAACATGAAATTTCATTAGGTGATAAATTCCCTCTTACTGTCTTCCTTGTTGATACTGTTTTTGCACTAGGCTACAAGTCCAATTTTGTACTATGTCCAATAATGGTATACAACAGTAAGTTTTCATAAAAAATATTAGCCTGGAGTGATAGATTAGTTGAGGAATCTTAGGAAAAATTAATACAGGATAGTGGGAAGCTAAATTATTCACTTCTACATGAAATTAACACCTTTACTTCTGGCTAACTAGGCTGAAATCTTTGTTCAAATATAATTAGTTTAATTCATGCAGATTTTGGAGGTGGCTCTAAGAAGAGAGTATGGTATATTTATAACTATCTGTACATTTCAATTCTGCACTTACGGTGAAAAGTAGCTGTTTGCAGATCACCCTTTAACAGTCACAAAGCTTAAATTACAATTTGAATTTACTGTGTTCTATTTGCCTAGTAATACAGTTGACTCATTTTTGGAATATTTCTTATGCCATGAAGTGTGTTTTGAGTTCTCATGATGCTCACTGCCTAAGAACTTTAGCATGCCCCATAGGCAATTATGTACTGAGCGTTACAGCTGACCTGAGGCAGGGAGCATTTGCCCATGAGGAATTATCACTAAAGCTGTTGTGGAACCTCTGGCAAAGCTGAGAATAGAAACCAAGTTTCCTGGCCCTTCATGTTAATTTTAAGTTAGTCATTCCTCATGTTAGACTCTTGTCTGTTAGAACAGGAAATTGTTCCACTTCACAGCTCGAAAGAGTATTACAAGTATTAGGATTAATGTATTCCTAGCTTCAAACTCATAAATGAAACCTCTTTTATCAGAGACACTCCCAGGATATGTCATTCCTCTGGTGTTAGCAACTTTGCACATTAGTCTGTGCATACAGTTAGAAACTTTTTTAGTAAACACTTCTAACAAGGTGGCCTACAAAAATGCGGTGCTGGGAAAAAGTTCACTGTTTTTCTAATATGTTTAAATTGATTCATGAGATACAAGTATTTGTGTTCAGGCTAATACTCCTGAAAAGTGTGTTTCCCAGTCTATTGATGATACCCAGAGGGCACAGGAGTAAGTGAAAGTTGAGCAGTGAGGTGAAAAGCATTCATTTCAACGTGGTTCTTGGAACTGAATGTTATTATGGTGGTTAGATTCTGTTAAACTGTGTTCTAAATTGATTTAGGAAGAAATCAGATTAGTTTTTATCTGTGTGATTTAACTTGACTGGCCACAAGGTGGTAGTGGTGCTTCAAACTAAAAGCAGCTCAGACCAGGATGTTTATCATGACAAAGCTGTTGTTGCTGAATTTGGCTAGAATTTTTTTTTTTTTTTTTTTTGAAAGGATTAGATATCTTGGCCTTTTAGAAGCAGCACTTCCCGTTGACAGAGAAGTTTGTGGACTCTTCACCTCACCACACCCAGAACAAAGAACTAAAAGATAGCACAGTTGAAATAAATAGAAGAATATTTTATGGTTTTTGGGATTTATTTTTTTTAGCAGTGTCAGGGACAAACAGTATCTCAGGCATAGCAGCTTTTTTTCTGAGCTGCTAGTTAGGATTTTGAAATGAGCATTATCTGCATACAGGCTTTAGCAGGCTTTATTGCAATTATTGCATCCCCATAGAGATTTTTCCTGTCTCCAGAGATTGCAAACCTAATTGAACTAAACGAAGATCTAATTCTCTGAAAAGTCAGTGTTCCTTCTGGAGCCCAGTATTGTGCTGCTTCCTTCTGCCTAACTTGATCTGCCATTGATGGGTATTTTTCCAATTTCAACAGCCAAATCTTCTCTTTGTTCTTGTCAGTGGGCTGTGTTACAGCTTGTTTCTGTAACTCTTTAGTTAGTTGATCTAGTTTGCTGATCAGGTTACATTTATTTGATGCAGGAACAAATTATGTGTCAAATGATGATGTGATGGCAGCTCCATTAGTACAGCTGATCTGAGGTTTTCTAGTTTAGCAGCATTCATCCATTTTCTACTGAATGTATTGTTCAGTCTAAACTTCCAGTATCCTCAATAAGTTATTTGACCTTCTACATATTTTAGATGATAGCATAAATTTCGTCATTTATACACCCAGATAGCTCAATTGAGACCATAGTTCCCTATAGTGGCTCAGGTTCTTTGAGGCAGCTTGATCTGTTGGTGAATGGGAGGCTACCAGAATGCTGTATTGTTTCTTTAGGTTTTATATCTAATGCAAGCATCCGTTCCAAAAAAGTTGCTTGAGTAGCTCAAGCAATTGCTCTGTTTAGGTGGAAATTGTGTGAACATTTGACTTTGCTGTGTTTTAGGATAAGATAAATTTAATGGGGTTTTTTTGTTTTTAATCTGCAAAGCAAGACAAGGAGAGGAATGACCTCTTGAAGCAGTATAAGTTAGGTGTCGACCTGCTGGAAAGCAGCTCTGTGAGAAAGGGCCTAGGGGTCCTGGTGGGCAAGTTCACCATGAGCTAGCTGTGCCCTTGTGGTCAAGAAGGCCGATAGTATCCTGGGGTGCATTAGAAAGAGCACTGCCAGTGGGTTTAGGGAGGTGCTCCTGCTCCTCTAGTCAGTTCTGATAAAGCTAAATCTGGAGTGCTGTGTCCAGTTCTGGGCTCCCCAGTACAAGAGAGACATGGAGCTACTGGAGTGAGTCCAGCGGAGGATAACAAAGATGATGAAGGAACTGGAGCATCTCTTTTACAAGTAAAGGTTAATGGAGTTGGCCCTATTTATCCTGGGGAAAAGACACTGAGAGTGGACCTCATCTATGCTTACAAATATCTCAAGGGTGGGTGTCAAAAGAATAGGGCCTGATGAATAAGGAGCAATGGGCAAAAACTGAAATGCAAGAACTTCCATCTGAATATGAGGAAAAACTACTTTGAGGGTGATGAGCACTCAGCGAGGTTGTCAAGTCTCCTCTGGATATACTGAAAGTCCACCTGAATGTGATCCTGTGCAATCTGCTTTATCAGGGAGTTGGACTAGATGGTCTCCAGAGGTCCCTTCTTCCAGTACTGACCCTTCTGTGATTCTGTGATCACCTCAGAAAATTCAGCGTCTGAAAGTCCAGATGATTCATTCTGGGAAATTCTGGATAACTTGTACTTCAAATCAGCCAGCTGAGTTCAGTAGGGGTCTTCAGTGTCACTCATCTTGCAATGTTAATAATGTGCTGTGGGCAAAAAAACTCAACTGTTAACATTGTGTCTATGCTTCACTGGGCCATTTGGCCCCCTCCCCATCTCCCTCCATTCCCCCTCACGCCCCCAGTAAAGGTTAGTTACTGGAAGTAACACATTACTGATGCATTCCCTGCTAAGGAGGCTTTGTTCAGGAAGAGGAAAAAGTCAATGCCTTTCAATAGGTAGTGTTGAGAAGTTTAGTATTGGTGTTGCTGGGTTATGCTGCTTATGACTCGTAGTTTTTCTAGGATCTTAGACCAAGTGTGTGCTCTTTCTGCAGTGCTGCTGTTTGATAATAGTTTGCAGCCATACTGAACAGGTTAATTCTCACTGTCTGCTCCACTGAACTGCATTGCTTTCTATCTGTGTTAGTGATGAAATAAAGGGAAGAAATGGGAATGTGTGTCAAGCAGAGATCTTTAGGTTTTATGGTGATCATCAAAATAGGAGTGGTTGCATTCAGGGTGTATTCACTTTATATATATACACATATACTTTTTTTTTTTGCAACAAACTTTTTGTCTTAATACATAGGTTGTCTAGGAAAGCTGGTAAGATAGACTACTACAGTTCCTGGCTTGACGCTTGATGGAACTGAGAATAATTTGCAAGTTTGTTGGGGTTTTTTTGTACATTTAAGGGTACAAAGGGTTTCTTCAAGGGCACCTGCAATTGGCCCCTCTTGGATTTTTCTTCTCTCCCTTTTGCTGCAGCTACTTCCTCATCCTATGTTTAGGGAAATAATGTGGTTTTGAAAACCTTTTCAAGTTCAAATCTTCTATGCAACAGTGAAAGCATGCATATCACCTTGCTCTTCTTGGTTTTCATACTTTTTTTTTTGCTTGGCTACTTTTGCCAGACTAAACTGGTTGGTTATGATTTGTCTTTTTGTCTTACATCTTTGAATTAAAAAATTGAGTGTAGTTACTGCTGTTTTCATCTTGGCGTACAACTCCTACACTCTACAATGGTTTTATGGGAGAACAGGAATCAAGTAAATTCTGCCTCTTATTCCTCATAGATATGTATAATGGTACAGAATAGCTCAGCAGACTTGTGTAGACTTTTTTTCATGATACCATCCTATGTGCTTCTGTGTTTGTATTAAAGCATTTTTCATCTTTGCTTGTAGGACATTGGTGCTGGAAAAGGAAAATACTATGCTGTCAACTTTCCAATGAGGGATGGTATAGATGATGAATCATATGGACAGATATTCAAACCAGTGAGTGCTTTGTTTCTTGTTTTTAAGCTCTCTGGAAACTACTAGTTTCATATTTTCATTATGTCAATTAATGAATTGCTGTTTTATATTGATTATAGATTATATCCAAAGTAATGGAGATGTACCAGCCCAGTGCTGTGGTATTGCAATGTGGAGCAGATTCACTGTCTGGGGACAGGCTGGGATGCTTTAATCTTACTGTTAAAGGTAAACAGAAAAGTGTCTCTTTGTTGTCTGTAACTTATTACTTATTAGAAACCTCTACCCTTCATACTGTTTTTCAAGACACTTGCATGATGAGGACTGGAGTCACAAAGATTTTGTTCATTACTATGATTAATCACATCTTTCTTTGCTATACAGGGATGGCCAAAAGAAACCCAGAAGTTGCCTCTTTCTTTCTGTCCATCTAAAAAAGTTAAGAAGCTTGGTTTTCCATGTGTTTCCTAGCCACTCAAGTGATTCCCTTTCTTCTATGTACAGGCTTTCTGTAGCTTTAAAGCAGTGTCCTGGAATGACAGGACAACAGTCGTCTGCAACACTTACCATGATGGGCAAATAAAACCTAGTTAGCAGTCCACTTAATAGGACTACAGATGTTAAACATCAAACACCATGTTGGGTGTAAAATAGGTATTATTGAAATGAGAATACTCATTGCATTGTTAAATTTATAGCAGTGTTTGTTATACTGAGCCATATGTTAACACTAATTTTTATTAATTTTCATAGAATTAATTAATTTTAGTATTACTTAAATTGATACCTGAATTTGTGATTCTCTAGTTTGGGATATTAATTTAGCAAATAGCATAACTGCTACTGTTGCTATTATTATTATTTTATTATTATTTATTTAAATGGTAAAATATTAAATGTGTAGCGAACTTTTGCTAAGTCTTCAATCCAGGCTGTTTGAATCATTAGTTTTCTGCGTTTTCTTGGTTTTGTGTTTGGTTTTTTTTAATGCAACAATTAGAGTTTTGTAGGCAACAAAATGCAGTATAGTATCTGTTGGGTCTGCAGTGTTTCAGGGTTCTTTTCTTGATTTGCACCAGGTGGCAAAGCTACTTCAGTTGCCCATACAGCTCAGATTTTTTTCCATCTTACATATCTTGGAAACCAAGAGAGCTGCTGCCTCCTACAGATGCCTTTCAGTATGCTGTATCTCCCTGGAGTGTGTACTGTCTTGGCACCAGTTCACTCTGTAAGCAAGACTTAGCAACCTCTAATACAGGTTCAAATTTAGAAGTAGAAAGGACCGAGTACTGATTTTGTTCTCCCTTCTTCCCCCATTGCATTTTACTGAGAAATTGTCCCTAAATTTGTCACTGTGTATGACATCAGTTATGAAGAGACAAAACACTAAACATTCTAAGATCATTTCAGAACAACAGCAATAGACCATCATGCAAAGTCTCTGAAGACTGGGGTGGATGATGTTCGTTGTGTTTTGTAAATTTCTAATCTATAGGTCTTGACTTCCTGTGAGGTTGTGCTTAGCTCTAGGGGGAGACAGTTCTGTTCGAATCAATTCAGTTCTTATTTTTTAAGTGTGACTGCATATGTCTGATTAAATAGTTTGTTATATACTCTGTTTAATAGATATTTTGCTTATATTGTCAACTCTTTTTGTTTGACAGGTCATGCTAAATGTGTGGAAGTTGTAAAGACTTTTAACTTGCCATTGCTGATGTTAGGAGGAGGAGGCTACACGATTCGTAATGTTGCTCGATGCTGGACATATGAAACTGCTGTTGCCTTAGATTGTGAAATTCCTAATGGTAAATATTAATATTCAAATTAATATTTTATTAAGAAATAATCATGGGAGATTTTAAGTAAACAGCAGGAATTTGTATAGATAACTGTAATGCATCAATTTAGACTATACTATGAAGAAAATTATAGCCAGTAAATTTTCAGTATCTTATGCACTAAATAAGTGTAAATATTTAGGCCTTTTTTTATGCCTTAGCAAAAACTTTAAATGACTGAATCACTTTTTGAAAATTCAAAATGTAGAACTTATGGAACCTTACTTGTAATTATTTCTAATATGAATATCATCATTATGATAGAATGTATACTGCAGTTTGATTGTGGCAGTGTTGATCTGTAAGTTGTACAACACAGACATGGTGTACATAAGAAATTATTGACTATGCAAGTGTCCACTTTACATAGCAAAACTACTGTTTCTTCATTTTATCTGACAAAAGTAGCTGTGAAAGTATATTGACTTCTACTCTTCCATTTCACTCAATTTTGGCTATACAAGCTATCTTAAAATTTAAAACCAGAAAAAACAATAGTAGACTGCTTTTGAATAGTTGAGTACTGAAATAATTTCTCTGAGGAAGATCCCTAAGGATCCTGGACTCATTTTACTTCTGGCCAAATATGCTCCTGGATATATTTTTGGAATTCAATTTATATAAAATTGCTGTTTGGACTGATATGTTGCACACGAGCCACTGCCAGTTTGCACCTTGAACCGCAGCTTTGCTGATAACCTTTTGCTATTCATGTATTTCTTGGTGCATTCAGTGTTTCCATCTGACTTCAGCAGAATCCTGCTGTCAGTGAGAAAAGAGTATTAAGAATGTGCCTTTCAAGATATATATTTTCCATTTTGCATGTCAACATATATTCTTTGTCAGCCAAAGCTTTTGAAGACACAGTAGCAGTTTCTTGGGATTTTTTTTTTCTATTAGCATGCCTCTTTCAATGGATTACATATATACATATACATATAAAGTTTTTTTTTATTTTTTTGATATTCCTCTCAACTTTTTGTGTCCCTGTCACCTTTAATCTGTTCTGAGAAATATTGATGTATTTCTAAATGTTGCAATAGCAACATCTTCCTGTCTGCCTTCTGTTCACCTAACTAGATCACTTATCCTTTAATAATCGTAAATGAAGAAAGACAAAGGGCACAATTAAAAATGGATTTCAGTGTCTTATTTCTTAAGGGTTCTGTGGATTTTTTTTTATATTTCTCTTCATTTATCTGGAAAGATACAGTCATATTCAATGTAAAATACTGCTGTTGTCCTGGCAATGTATTGTTCATCAACTTAATTTTGGTGGTTTAGTGTTCTAGTTAGGGGACCATTTCCTGTGAAAATGTAAAAAGTGGGGTAAGGAGGGAAACAGACAGACTGAACCAGTCAGCACCACTGAATCAATGTCCAGCACCTACCAAGGATATTGAACTAGCTGTGGTTTTCAGCCTAGTAACAAGTATTAAAACTTATCCTGAAGGAATATTTTGAATGCCTTGCTTAAACCTTTTAAACTGGACTAACGTTGAAAACAGCTACAAGAGATCATCAGTTGATCATCTCTTTCCTGAAGAAGCATATTTTTAAATTACTTTTCAAATTTGTTACTGTGTTGTTCAGTGTGTAATTGCAGTAGATCTTTCTCTTAGTATTTTGCCAGCAGATTTAAGTTCATTTATTGAATAATTTAGAGAAAAACCACTGAACAGCCCAGATAATTAATAACTATTGCTTGCTTGAATGCTTATGGTTTGATGATTCTCTAAGTAAAATCCTGTCAAATCTACTGTTGTATTTAAAATGTTTAAAATCTTCTTTGGTTAACAAAGTTGTTTGGTTTATAGAGTTGCCATACAATGACTACTTTGAGTATTTTGGACCAGACTTCAAGCTTCATATTAGTCCTTCAAATATGACTAATCAGAATACACCAGAATATATGGAGAAGATCAAGTAAGTAGTGATTATCTTATCTATCAAGTGGGTCATGTGGATCATGTTTCTCCAGAGGTTTAATTGTTGGCAGTTTTGAAAACTGTATACCTTTCTCTGTTCATTAAAAATAAGTACTAGAATAGATTTGACATGTTTTCATTTCTGTCAGAAGAGGGGTTTTTTGGAAGTCTCTTCCTCCAACAGAATGCATGCTTATGAAGTCCCATGACTATAACTATGAAGATTTATGACCCAGCTTGGATTTTTACTTTTTCCAGCATCTGAAAAGATGACTGTTTTACTTGGATTCCCATTCTAATTTTGCAGAAAGTTTATCCTGCCAGGAAAGAAGCTGGTGTGCCATGACGATTAGGATTTCTAATTCTCAGCTCTGTGTCTAAACATGGACTGGGAATGTCATTTTTTGTAGCTGTCAGCTGCAAAAATAAAAAAATTATACATGAGCTTGAACATCCAAAACTGTGGAAAGAGTGATACGTGTGCAGGCAATTGAGTGGCTGTGATTTGGCAAATCCACAAGGTTTGAGCAGTGCTCACTGACAAGCTATGGTGGTTGTGTGTTTTTAGGCTGTGCCACTCTTGATACTTAGTCTATTCCTCCTCGCATCTTGACATTTTTATTTGAAACAAAATACTTTACTTCAGGGGTAAAGTAATGCATACACAATCAATTCTCTACTGAACTAAGGAGGTAATTGGTTAGCTTGAAGTATTCTTGGCTTGCTGTGGTTTGTCCTTAAAAGAATAAACTGCCACCCCTGCCCTGAGTTTTAACAGGCTGTTAACGGTACACAGGAATTCTTTTGGTTACTAAAAATAGCTGAATAAAGATGTGAAATTGCATGTATAAGTTTGCCACTACTGCTATAACTTTTAAAACTGTCAAATTGCAAAATTCACCAAAGCTGTTAAAATACTAATTTTTAAGTGATTGGTATATAGACTGTGATGGGTGTTCATAGCACAACTATATCAATCACAATCAAATTTAAGGGGTTTAGTTTTTAATAATGTGGAGTGGGAGAAAAAGCCCACTTATTTTTTGGTAATGTAATTGTGCAAAATTTCTCAGTAGTAATGTAGTTCTCCAGCTGGTGGTCTGGCAGGCTGCTTGCTGTATGTTACATATATATTGTTGAGCTTTTGTGGTGCAAGTAGGCTGCAAAACTCGCTGCTGCAATCCAGGTACAGATTGCTTTCTGTCAATAGAAAACAAACAATCTCACATTCTTATACTGGCACCCACAAGATCAGTGACCCATCATTTTGGAGAATCCTCCTTCAGTTCATTGTGTGTTTTCACTGACACCTGGCTTTAGGGAGCTCCCTGGCATGGCAAAACTACTTTGCCAAGTCATGTGATTTAAACAGAGGCAGGGACTCTTAAGGATTCCAAAAAAGCACCAGTTGCCCTTTAGCCCTTCAAATTGTGCAGAAGGATGCTAAGATAATTGTTGCAAATGCTAATATTTGGTGCTTGCCAAGCCTGCCTTTCTACTTACACTTTGGAATGATAGTTTTGAGTCCCAAAAGAAGCCTGGTATCCTTTCCTTTTCCTGCATATGGTGCTTTGAAGTGTATCATCCACCACATCAGTTTGCTTAGACAGGACAGAACTTGTCTCTGTTCTTCTGTTGGCTGAAATAGCCAATAAGGAAACTTATCCAGATGAATTAATTTTGTCATTGCTGCGCACAGTTGGGAAGTCTTCATGCTTTTAAGTGTCTGACTTTCTAAGAAACCAGAGAATAGTGTATTATCTAACTTGATAATCTAGCTTATTATAAACAGAGCAGTACTGACACCAGTTTAGCCCAAGTGGGCAGTACTTGTGCTGATCCTGTGGGGAATTAAAGATTGAAGTTGATTGAAATAAGTATTTGTAAAGTACAAAGAAAATGATGTTCAAGTACACTGTGGATACTAATGATCTCATAGGGAGGGAAAACTTCCTGAACTTGGCATGCTATTTTTTTTAATTGAAAAATGAAACTGACTCTAAAGCAAAGCCAGGTTAACTTTGTATGCAGAGTTCAGAACTTCATAAAAAATCCAAGGAAATGCTACTTCTGTGTAGTAATAACTTTTCTTGTCTGTTACTCGCAGGCAACGCTTATTTGAGAACTTGCGCATGTTACCTCATGCACCCGGTGTACAGATGCAGGCCATTCCTGAAGATGCTGTTCATGAAGACAGTGGAGATGAGGATGGAGAAGATCCAGACAAACGCATTTCTAGTAAGAAATACCTTTTCATGATAGAACATGTCCATAGTCGTATTGGATTTCATTGTTCACAACCTTAGTTGTAATAGTGTGCAGTATTGGAAGACTGGCACTTTTGTTTCCTGAATAAAAAATTTTACCTCTGGTCTGCTGCTTTTGATGTTTTTAAGGTGGCATCTAGGTGCACATTTGAGCCTCTTAAAGGGTCTAATGAAGTGCTGGAACAGCATGTGTTTTTGCATCTTATGGATCAGCCTGGCTGTTTCAAATCTGTAATAGATACTTCAGAAGACTTAATGAATTTTAACCAAAGGAGATTTACTTTTTTGGTGACTAACAAAAGACAGAAACTATGTTTCCCTCTGAGGTAAAGTGAGACACAGTGTTTAAGGGGGGAAAAAATGTCTTTTATTTGCTTTTTTGTTATGAGGCAGAGATTTTCTATACTTGTGACATTACCCTTGACTTTATAACCATAACCCTTCCATGAACTTTGAGTTGTTCTTCAGCGATAGCCAAGAGTTCCCTGCTACCTTTAGTCTTTTTTGATGGTGATTAGAATAATTCTGTAACCTCTTATTAGTGCACTATCCATTTTCTGAACTGTTGAAACCATTATTTTTTCTCCTGTGATTTAGTTTTCAGTATTTGATGTTTTACTTGATACATGGTTAAAATATTCCCACTCTCCCCCTGTGTTTCTGCAAAGCTATTCTTTGGAAGTTATTATGTGCGTCCCAGAATATCTTGAAAGATAAGTGTTTTTAACTGTAATTTAGTTTATCAGCATTAAATGATTATAGTATATTACTACTCATTCTTAATTTGATAGTTCTTTTTTTATTAGGGCTGTTGTAGTTGGACCTGTTGATTAATTAATATCATAAATCTGAATCCTAGTTCGAGCATCTGATAAACGCATAGCCTGTGATGAAGAATTTTCAGATTCTGAAGATGAAGGGGAAGGTGGACGACGAAATGTTGCAGATCATAAGAAAGGAGCCAAGAAAGCCAGGATAGAGGAAGACAAAAAAGAGACTGAGGACAAAAAAGCAGGTAGGATTGTGGTGTGATTTCGTCCTATATTTTAGAACTGCAAATGTCAGTCCCACCAGGAGACAGATGTTTTATCTATTAACAGTTAATTAGTTGTTGAGATTATGTATTTATTTCCATCATATTCAAATAATCTGTTTTAAATTAATCAGTTTCAAGATACAGCTATTCAGACTAGTAAAATATTTTCAGGCAAGGGTTATTGTTTCTTCTACACAAACTTGAAGTCTTAGAGCCAGGGATTTGTATGACTTAATGAAATAGAGATGAGAAAATACACGTTGGGCAAAACTTTTGTTCCTGTTTGCTTTTGTGGGGTGAGCCAACTCGTTTTCTCTGAAACAGAAACCGGATAGGGTTCTGGGGACAGTGTAATTCCAAGGATTCTTGATTTTTCTAAGAACTGGATACATCTCAAGCTTAGGGGAGCTCCAGGTCTCATTACTGCATGCCGTCATTATGGCCAGTCAAGAAGAGACCTTGCCTTGAGGCATTCTGAATCGCTTGCCGTTGTGCTGAGATTGCTCCTTTGGATGGATGCATGTAACATTGTACTTTAATATGTAACCAGTGACTTCTAAAAGCCAGTTTCCTCGGCTAGAAATACATACAAAAGAATAAACTTTTGTCATGCTCTTTACTTCTTAAGTATTATAAGGCTTTTTTTCCATCTTTTGGTATATGTAAAATCTTGTGATTTTTCAGATGTCAAGGAGGAGGATAAAGCCAAGGACAGCAGTGGTGAAAAGACAGATGCCAAAGGGTAAACACTAATTAATTAATAATGTCATCTTTTTGGAGAGTGTTTATTAAGTCAGTACTGTATAATACTTTTCAGTTCTGTGGAGGTCATTTTCAGTTGCTCATAATACTGAATATTTTAGAATCATGACTAGAAATTCAAAATTGCATTTCTAAACCAGTTAATAAAAAAAATAAAACAACTTACCAGTTTGTTTTTGCCTTTGTACAGAGCAAAATCAGAACAGCTCAGCAACCCTTGAACAAAAGATAGCCTCTCATCAGTTGCAGAACATAATACTAGAGTCGAAGAATACCTAAAAGGAGAAAAGTTTTCGTATGGAGAGAGACTGCTGATTTCATTTTGTACTATTTGGCATGGACTGTATTTATTTTCAAATGGCTTTGTTCTGTTTTTTGGCAAGTCGTATTGTGAGTTTTCTAATTATGAGGCAGAAATTCCTTTCTTCACCATGCTTTATGTAATAGTATTTAAAAATGGATGTGAGTTATTATGTTAAATGTCTAAACTGATCTATTAAAGTAATTCGCCTTTCCTGAGCTGATTTTACCTTTTTTGTAATTTTATCTTTATTAAAAAAAAAAAAAAATTGTACTTGGTTGTCTTTTGTCCATCATTGAACTACAAAGAAGAAAAACTCTATATAAATTTGGCAGACTTGTACTTATCTTTGAGTACCTAGTGAGTTTAAATGGACAGCTGGCAAACACGCAAGCTAAACTGTGTTGCTTTCATTGACTCCACATGTTCCAGCAATTCCTGCATGAGATGCAAACAACATCTATGGGTATACAAGTGAGATTTGAACAGGCTGAATAAATGGGTGAAGGGATTCTGGAATAACATGATCATATGAGCTCACATTTTAATGTTTAAAACTCTGCAGTCACATGCCTTGTACTGTCCAAGAACCTTTCCCACCATCAGAATCTACCTAAAAAAATGATTCATTTGCTGTTCATGAAATCAGTACATGGTCATATTGCAAAGCTTGCAAGACAGCAAGTGAAAATTTGGATTTAACTTAAAATGCATTCTAGTTTTTTTACAACTCTGAGCAACATAAAACTTTCTCACCCTTGCAGAGAAAGGATTTTACTGCCTGCCTCCTTCGTTGATTCATTAGTTAGTTCTGGTGCCTGAATTGAACAGAGACCTCAGTGCCCCCATTCCCCTTTTTCTTTCTCAATCTACAATTGTCTTACAGGTTGATATTTAATGAAATATGTAAGCTTTGAAATCAAGATTTCAGAGCAGTGAACACAGAAGTTTGCAGAACTGCACTGCTACTCAATCTTTTTTTCTTTTTTTCAAATACAAATTTTTCTTGCTACTTTTTTAACCTACTTTCTCTCTGGGGTATATTTCTCTCTGATATGTGTTGATACTGTGCCTGAAGCACCCCAGGACAGCATTGGCCCTCCTGGCTGCCAGGGCACTGCTGACTCATGTTCAACTTGCCATCGACCAGGAGCCCCAGGTCCCTTTCCCCAGCATTGCTTTCCAGCCTCTCATTCCCCAGTCTGTCCATACATCCAGAGTTGTCCCATCCTGGATGCAGAATCCAGCACTTTCCCTTGTTGAACCTGACATGGTTGGTGATTGCCCAGTCCTCTAATTTGTCGAGGTCTCTCTGCAGGGCCTAATGCTGTCAGTGTTATTAATTGTTGTCTTCCCTGATGGAGTGGACATTCAGATTTTTGCCAGGAGAAAAAAGGAGGCGAATGGGACTTCATGCTTCTCAGTCTCCAGGTAGGTGTTTATTAATTCTTATCTAAGGAGTACAAGCCATTAGCGTGGCCTAGACGTAGCACTAAGCAGGGAATGCAGCAAGAAGACAACTTACCAAGATTTCACAGCCTTTTTAAAGGTAAATCAACCAATGGTTACTAAAAACGTACATTATTTTTACTTTTCTACCATATTTAGTAACACAGCCAGGAACTGTGGAATTCTTTGTCCAATCATCCCAAACTACTTTTTCTGCAGAATATGGAGTAATAGAAGAAGAATGTTTGGAGAACAACAACAATCCTCCATTTTGATGGTTTTTTGCTTTTATCTGTTTACTACATTAACAAACCCAAAACCTCTAAGTTTTTCACCCTTTGACAATCTTACATAGTATTCTATCATCTAATTCACACCATTGTAGATTCAAATTCTTTCCAGAGGCTAGGCAAATTTTCCCATGGAAAAGGCCAAAAACAGTGTTGTTCAGGAGGGTAAACCCCCCCAAAACAGGCAGAGAAACAAACTTTGCACTTTGCACTCTGGGCTCCCACAGGGCCTCTCAGCCCGCAAGGGAGTCAACAGCTCCTCCCAGTTTTGTATCATCTGTGACCTTGCTTAGTTTCCCTTCCAGTCCTACATCCAAGTCATTTATGAAGATGTTGAAGAGCACAGGGCCCAGAATGGAGCCCTGTAGGAACCCCATCAGTAACAGGTCACCAGTCCGATGTCACCCCATTCCCTATAACCCTTTGTGCCTGAGGCATGAGCCAGTTTGCTCCCCCATGGCATGATGTGTTTATCCAGCTGTGTGCTGGATATTTTGTCCAGAAGGATATTCTGAGAGTATCGAAAGCTTTACTGAAACCCAAAAAGATTGCATCAACTGGATTCCCTTGATCAACCAGATGGGCTACTGTTATAAAAAGGAATCAGATTTGATAAACAGGATATTCCTCCCATAAAGCTGTGCTGGCTGTGACCAATCACTGTGTTGTCTTTCAGATTTTTTTCAATATTGTGTGAGGAGAAAAGTTTTGTTTTCTTAATGTCTTTTTAGCATACACATTGGTTTTGTATTTTTTTAGTCTTTAATCTTTCTGAACATTTAATTTGGATGCTTGGGTAAACTTTAAAGTGTTAGTTTCTTAAACACGTAGGGAGAGATATCAGGGGTTTTTTCAACACCCATGTACTTGTGCTATGTTCTTTCTTCCAGGAAAGTACCCATAAGACTCCCATTAGGGTTTGTCTGATTCCGTATTGAAAAGTTACATTTAAATTTTTACTGCGGTTTGGTGTAGCTGACAGGTGATTCCCTGCTATTTTCATGATAATATTTTAAAGTACATTTGCCCAGTGTTTTAAGTATTATGCTAACTTGTTCTTATATGTGACTACAGAAAAGACTTACAATTCAGTTCTACAAAGAGTAGTATGAATTCTTAATTGCCTGCTTCAAATATTTGTTACCTTTTTGTCTGAAGTTAAGAAAAGACAGCAATTCTCTGTCATTTAAAGTGCTGTTAGTTTTGAATAATTTGTGGATTAATTGCTTGTTCTGTTGGAAATGAAGACTAAGTATGAGAGTAGAATTAGTGGACTGAAATACAGTATTTAAAAGAACAAAATGAAGGGGGGGGGTGGTTTGTATGAATTAGTTTGTTGCTGGCAGTGGACTATGACATGTTTCTGCTAGACTGAGAACCTCTTCAGTAATACCCATGTGATGAAGTGTGTCTTTGTTTCATTTGAATGGAGATAGGTAAGGTGCAAATGCTGTAGGACCATGCTCTGGCCAAATGGTCTGTTTGCCTTTCTCTAGTCTTATGTTAATTCTTAGCTCACTTTTTCCAAAAAAAAAAAAACCAAAACAAAGAAGCAAACCAAAAAACCCAAAACACACACACACAAAACAAACAAAACCAAACACATTTCTCCCCCTCAAAAAAAAAACCCAAATGCAACCAACCAAAAAAATCCAACCCACTCCAAGAAGAAAGGTGTTTCACTTAATATTTTGAACATTCCCTCTGCAACCTTTGTGTGCTGTAAAAACGTCATGGTCTGTGCCTGACCTCTGTGAGGATTGGGGAAGAATTGTTTGGGCATGGGATTGGATGGTTGCTGTGAAAATTAGCTTATTTAACCTTTCAGTGAATCATCTATGCCCTCTTAGAGCACCTGAAACTTCAGAGATGCTTTTTGTGATCTTAAAAGTCTTGAGGAGGAATTGCTGCATTTTTCTTTTCATGACTGAACTATGGATTCAGAGACAAGTCGTTTTAATTTAGCAAATCTTCAAAATGAACTTGGAATTGTGGCCAAAAAAATTGAATTTATAATATGGTTTGATTTTATGTATTTGCAAGCCCCACAGAAAATACATTTCATGTGCTTGCAGCTTCCTGTTCCTTTAATTAGTTGCATTTTGGGAACACGAGTTTGTGTGTGGGGAGGAAAAAATCCAAAAGGAAATTCAGAATTTCGTTTGCTCAGGGCATAGAATTGCTTACTTCTGTACATATATATGCTAGTGGTTGAAGGTGGCTGATGTGGCTACTCTTAGCCAGGTTTTCTGTGTGATTTAGAAATCTGTAAATAGAACTGTATGAGAAAGTATTATGGTTAATAGATGTTGCAAATGTACAGCCTGTAAGATGATATCACATATGATGAACACAGCAGCAGAAATAGTACCTATTATCAATATAGTTACCAACCATGGGATGTTTTTTGGTTTTGTTTTTTTTTTTAAGAGTAATTTGTAATAATTATCTATTTGTGAGGTGAAGATTTAGCACATGGAGACCTAATGTGTGACCATATTTGGTCATATTATAATTCACTCCAAATGTTTGAAAGTTGGCTTCAACAAATAGAATTGTAAATGCAAATGTAAACATCTGTTCTTGGGTATGGTTGAAGCACTGGCATGAATGATGCATTTGCAGAGGAGGGGGGATTTGGTGAACTGCAGACATCACCGTTGTTTCCTCAGCGCCACCAAATATGTTCTTTGTTCCCCAGCCCATGGCAAGAGAGTAGCTGCAGTCCCTTCCCCCTCTAGAGCTGTGTCTTGTTTTAACAAGCTCTCTTTTAGTAATTTTTTAAGTGAGATAATTTTACACTTTTGAAAATGTTTCTTTAGCTAACTAAAAATAGGAATGGATGCAGCCATTTGAAAATTTTGTCTTCTAAGTGGCAGGTTTGCTACTTTGTTAGAAAAAAGAATCCTTCGAAATCTTTATCTCTTTTTCTGCCTCACTTGTGTCATTTTGTTTAGTCATATCACCTTTGTAAGAGTACACACAACAGGGAATTATATGAGTTTCTTTTAAAAAAAGGTTATACACCACACTCAACATTAAATTTAGTGAAGTGTTTAATTCTTTCCAACTTATCTTAGAGAATACCATATCTTTGAAACAGCCATTTGTTTTAGACAGATGACCTGGCAAGTTATTTAATCTGGATACCAGCAGGCAGAAATAAAGAATAACTTTCTAGGTTAGAAACTTGTATTAATAACAGTGTAGGCTTAATGTTTTCTATGGTTATGTCGCCAGAAGTAGAAATAAACAAAAAAACCTAACCAATCAACTAACCAAAAAAAAAAAATCACCAACTTTAAAAAGCCCCTCAAAAAAGGAAAGAAAAGAAAAAAAGCTGTGGGCACAAATTTTAAGTAATTCCATGTTGCATTTGCCAAACCATCTCCACATGGGTAATGCATATGCTGAATTGTTCTTTGTTTTTTAAGTCTATTTTTAAAACCTTCTTTATGTGATGCTCTTTTAGCAATATTTGATTTCATAAAATGCCCCAGAGACTTAGCTGGTGGAGGAAAAAATCTATATCATTGCAGATTGTATTGTGCTGCTGTATTAAGCCTAGAAGAAAATCGACTCAGTATTTTAAAAGCAGTCTTTTCTTTTTCAGGCAATTGAAGACAGACAAATTGACATTTGGGCTTGAAGTGGAGGGAAGATCAGAGTGAGAAGGGTTATGAGTCAGAAAGCCATGCTGTTGTGTGGCTGACTGAGACCTCATTTGGTCGGGAAGGTTTTCAAACACAATAGCAACACACTTCTAAAGTTTCTACTTAGTACCTTTCTGTGGAAAATGAAATTATGAGGGAGACTTCTGACAGCTCAGATTGGAAGAACAATACTTAAACACCATGGATTTTTAAATGGAACCTTTCTGTGCTAACAGTCTTCACGTTAACCTTTTCATTATGTGAGTGAAAGGGCCATGCCTCCCTACTTACTGTGTAGGGCTTTTATGTTGTTTCCCTTCCCTCCTTCCTCCTCTTCCCCCACTATTTTTGGCAGTGTTTTTTCATTCCCTATTCAGTGAGTGGTAACACTGAAGGAATCCATGAATAGACAGTGCTTCTGTAACTGCAGATGTTACCAGTTCAAAAAATCCTGCTATGCACGTAAACATAAAAACCTAGACACTCCCCTTTTTTCTTTTTTTTTTTCTCTAAAGAAAAAAGCAGAATATTTCTAGAATTGCCCTGCAGAATTTTACATGCTTCTTCCACCTAGAGACAGACATTAAAACCAGTAAAGATGGTACATTTTCCTCAAACCAGGTGTTGGTCTAAACCATTGGCACCATGGGAATAATACATAAATGCTCAGTCTCTCTATCCACAACCAGCAGGCATCCATGACAGCATGTGTACACAAAGCACAAACAAAACACTCAGAGCTTGGTGTTTTGCAGAAGTAAGGACTTGTGCTTGACTTATGGGATGAAGAAGAAGCACCTCAGCAAGGCTGTGCTGCTCTGCAGCCCCCAGTGAAGGTCTCCTGTATGTGGTACCTTTAAAATCACTTTCTCAGCTTTCAGAAGCAGTCCAAGGGGGGCGATCCAGGTCTCTGTTCAGCCTAATTTAGACTTTCTCTTGTTTACTCTTCACGGGCAGGTGTTGCTTAGCCTGGACTGCATTTGAGAGACATTTCTAAGGCTCATATAACCTCTGAAAATTATTTAGTTTGGAAACCATTCTACGTGCTTCTGCCTAAAGCTGTGTTAGTTGTATCAGAGGGAAATGGGCTTGGAGAAAGAAAAAATCCAACCCCTGGTATCTGTAAAGTCTGACAAAAGTGTTTTCTGTTCCGTTTACCTTACTAGTATTTCCTGTTCTCAAATGGATGGTGCCTTAAGTCTTAAAACATGAGGTAAATTCAAGTTATGAGTTATTTTGAGTTCCTAAACTGAAAGAGCCGTTTGGGATTCGATGTTGAGAGGCAGATGAACAGCATTTCTTCAAATCAATAGCTCCAAATGAAAGTTACTATGGAGAGCCTGACATCTTGTAGTTTCTAAATTGATGAACTGAAATTTTGGAGCATGAGTTAAGCCTTTACGTGACAGCAACAATGATTACTTACTTACTACGTACGTGCCTATCAAGGTTCCTCTACAGGGTAACATGAAAAAATTCCTTTACAAATTTCTATTTTTAATATTAAGAATGTTTCCAGTCCTGTTACAAATCCGCTTCGGTAGGGGTTAGCTGTTTGTTTTCTTTCCTCAGATTGCTAAGTCGTCTCCTGAAGGCAGGCGAGGAGAACTTGCAAAGCAGGCCTTGGCATGTCCCCACCGGGTTCATTGTCAGTGTGTGCTGAGCATGCCTGGGCACGCCACAAAGGAGCAGCAGGGCATGGTACCATGGCTGGTTTGGCTCTTTGAAGCCCACAGTGATACAAGCCTTGATGAATGGCTGGGGTAGCTCCTGCAGGGACAAGTGTTGAGAAGGACCGCAAATAAAGGCGTGTCTCTTCTAACATGCTGGCTTGAAACGACCTTGCTCAGCTTTCTTGCCAGGACAGAGTTCAGCTCAGGTTTAATTTAAAATTAGGTCTCAGGTAGGCTGAGCTTGTGTGTAAGTGAAACTGCTGGCTGAATGCATTCCAGCAGCAGGGCATTGAACTCTAATGTTAAAACTGGAACTGTTAATTCAGTTAAGGCTGTGTTATACGTGATAGAAAGGAAATAGAGAGGAAATCTTGCTGTTGCTGGTCTTATCGGGTGGTGCAACAATGGAACTTTTACTTTTAGTCCTGCAGACCTCGTTTCACCAGGGTTGCCTCCTTCTTCCCTACAGCAATCTTGTCTGTTCTTGCTTAAAAACAAGCAGGTCCTGCCTGTGCAAGCCCAACTGTGGGATTTCCTGGCTACCAGGAGTACAGAACCCTGCGAGAAGGGCCTTTGGGTAAAGGTATTTGCAGAGTTTCAGATGTTGCATATCGGGGAGGGTGCACTCCTCTGTTCCCGTTCTTTTGGGGGATCACTTCTCTTTATGGGGCAGAGAGCAGCTTAGTTCTGTGTGTAATCCACGTGCTGCTCGAGCTTGTGGACACGAGCAGTTTTTGTGCCCAACCAGAACCTGAAGTCATTTCTGGGAAGCATGAAGCGCTGCTTCTGAGGGGGTGAGAGCCAGCAAAAGAGGAATCAGGGGCTCCACCTCTTCCCTCCTCCCTGTGAAGGAAGTTATATGGGAGGCTGTCACCGTGGTGGGGACACTGCCCTCCAGGACAAACGGAGGAGGTATGACCTCAGTCAGCTCTGCTCCTTTGCAATGAAATGCTGTAAACAAGGGCTGCCTGCATGTGATAGTCCTTTGTTAATCTAAACACAGCTAATATAAAAGATGTGCAAGGCCCTAGAGAAACTGTTCAGCAAAACAACAGAGCTGAGAGCCTCATTACCAAGCACTTAACTAACATGCTTCTGATTTCTTTGAAAAGAAGCTCAGAAAACATGGGGTGAAATCCTGCAGCCTTTTTCCTGCACTCATGAATGGTCATTAAAATCACTGTTGCCCTGTTTAAGGAATTTGAAGTGTGTGTCTCAAGGCTAAAATGTGTTCAGAGTATCCCCATCTCACCCTGCTGGAATAAGACCCCAGTCCCAGAGACTGAGAGCATTGGATGATCTTTTGTCTCCATAGTGTCAGCTCAAGCTCTGTTTTCTTTATTTCGGCTTTTTTTCTTGCCCCCACATTTCCTCTGCCTGTGCCAGTAACCCACTCAAAGGTGACATAATAAGTTGCTTTGGGCAATTGTTCTGGGACTTGGAATGACCCAGCAAAGAGGTTCTGTGCACTCATTCTCTTGAAGGCCGGCACCACTGTAGTGTGGATGGTAGGTGGGAAGAGGCAGAGGTTACCTAATGTGGTACCAGTACTGAAAGAAAGGCTTGTCAATTTTTCTTTGGTATTCCTTCTCCTTGTTGCACACAGGGTCACTTTCCAGGGTACAAGTTACATCAGTTTAAAAGCAGCGTTATGGAAGTATTCCATACTGAGGCTGGCCAGTCTTTCCAGTACTAGTGTTTAAATAGGGAGTAAATGAGCCCTTCTCAATAAGGCTGCTGGAAAATACTACCTGATTTTTAAAAGGATTTTCTCCTTTCCCATTTATTATTTCCATTATAAAGCAGACTTGAACATTTGATGTTTAACTCCCATTGGGTTCCTAGGCTGCTGCTCTAGCAAGGACATCTTGTCAAATCTGTGATTAAAACGTGACTACTTTATCAGGGCAAAACCTTACCTACTTCATCAAAAAGCAAAATAATTTCTCTTGTTTGACCTTTTCACTATTTCAGCTCTTTTTCCTTTTGCCTGTTCTCCAGCCCCAGCTGGTAAATCAGGAAAATGCTGCTGCATGTTACCTGTGAAGAACTGAAGAGCTGTTACAAACCTCTGTTGTGGTCCTGCTACTATGTGTAGTCCTATTTATTGTTTCACTTCTGCCTGAAGTTTTGTTGTGGATGAAGGGCTTGTTTGTAAATTCTGGAGTTTCTCAGCTTGGTGAGTTCTGTAAGGGGTGGGGTGTTCAGTGTATGATTGCCAAAAATACTTGGACACATCCTTCAAATTTTTATTGTCTTAGGCTTCTTGCAGCTGCTTTTATGGGTTTTTTTCTATCCCTACTTTTACTGCTCAGTTTTTCCTGATTCATCATAAAATCTGAATTTAACCATCATGGAGACTATGCAGAATTATTTACTTACCAATGTGAAGTCCCTTCTTAAATTGTTACTTTACAGAACTTTCTGGGATGAGCTGGCACTCTGTGTACTTCTGAATGAGCCCTTATGGGACCCCTATTTCTTCCTCTTATTGACAAAATCAGAGGCAACAGTTAGCAAGTACCAAGCCAGTGCAAATGGAAGACATTCTTTTACTGTTTTATTTTCCCTTACATCCCAGCTCTTAAGTTTTCATACCACCACTGCGTGTCCTTTTCATGATCTGAAGCAGACAATAGATAAAGATCCAGTGAAAATAGCTGCAGACATGGCATGACAGACATTGAAAGAGCAGCATAGCACAGGGTAAAAAATATTAGCAACTCATACATTCACGTTGCCCTTTTCCTTTGATACCAGGGTGCTTGTGCTACTCACGGCATACTGAGAAATAAATCAGTTCTTGTTAATCTCACCCTCACATACACAAAAAAGAAAATCCCAAAAATCCCACTTGTAGCCTACTGTCTCTGTCTTGTAATGGAAATACATTATACACATGAGTAAGAATGCATTTTGGAGATTTTAAAAGGCCTGGTACAGGCAAACTCAACCCTTCTGTCCAAAACCCAAACTCTTCTGGAAAACTCATTCTGAAATAGCAGACCAAATAACCTAAAGTGGAATGGCAATCTATTTGTGTGGTTTGGATCCATCCTTTGGAATGCTCTACTGAAGTAATCCCCTATGAAAATCTACAAAAAAGCATTATAAAGACTTTCCCTTTTAAACTATGTATATTTCTTTCAACTCAACTTTTCCTTTCTGCTCAGCAGCCAAGAAATTGTGCTCTGCATGGGGTAGCTGAGGGCTACATGGGTAAACTGGATCTAAGTGTTGTGAATTTTAGCATGACTGTACCTAAATTTTGATTGCCCAGAGGAATGCAGATTCTGAAGTGTTGTTCCTAACATTTCTGTGATACAAGTGAGGCAATTCCACTGGAAGCCTACTGACCATATAGTTTTTTAAAGGAGGCCTGAAGGAAACTGATGTTTGTTTTTGAACAATCTCTCAAGCTCCCCTTGGGAGACACTAAGAGAGATTCCATTTTCCTTCAATATATTTACTTTGGACCTTCTGAAAGTAGGTAATCAAGTTTTGAATTTTAAAAAAGCAAAAAACTAGATGTTGAGAAGGGATATAACTGGAAACCTGGAATTCTTAAAGAGTCTCAAGTTCAAGAAAAAAATTTAGGGCATGTCAGCATCTCATGCTAGAGTGAGGATGAGGCATTCCAGAGCTGTCTTTAGAGCTAGGCGCAGCATAATCATATTGGATAATGTTTCCCTGAATTAAGTTCTGCTGAACAAGAGACTTGTTTGATGCATCACTGTGTGGGCATGGCTGACCTGTATTTAGCTGAAAAAACAGTGTCTCCATGCGGTGCTGTAGCTGCACATCTCTGTTGGCTCTCCATTGCACAGCTGGTAGGATCTTTCAGTTCATTTGAAAACAGGAAGATAAGTCTTAACAGGCTTAAACAGACACTCTTAAAAATCTGTTTCTGAAAATCATTGTAGTAGCTCTGTTGATAAAGTCAGTAATCCCCTTTTCTCATCCCAGGAATGGCCATGCTGAAGAAAACAACTTTTTGGAAAGAAAAAAAGCCTAAACCTTATGTAGGATCAAGACAGAGAACAATTCAATTAAATTATCTGCACCAATCTGATGCCCAGGTTGAATTCACCCTAAGGGCATATGTATTATTTTAACATACAGGATTTTCTGCATTAACTGATCACACTATTTCTAAGTAACTATCCATAAAAGAAGGGACAAACCATTCAAAATTAAGTGTCTGTGTAATACAGAAACTACAGAGAAACATCTTTTAAAAGGTCAAACAGAGACAATGAGGAAATACCTCATTTGGGAAGTTGTGGTAAAAGTGCATTGAATGAAAGTCATTGTGGAAAATTCTCAGCTGATGTCTATCTGACATCAGGCCTGTTGAAACCTTGCTATTGCTATAGAGTGTTCAGAAAACAAAAAAAATATATTGATACATTTGCTCACTAAATATCTATTTACTACCCTCAAATACACAGGTCTTTGCTTTGATAGCAGAGTGTGTGCTGCTTTCCACAGAAGACAGCGAAGCTGCATTGTTCAGAACAGTCAAGGGGCAGAGAATATTCTGCCACATACACGTTTCAAAGGTGGGTTGGGTGTCTTTTGTTCCCTCCCCCCACACATTGTGCACCAATTCTTCTCCATCAGTCAGCAGATGCATTTCACTCTAGGTGTCAGTTCTGGGCTCTGTGTATTAGCTCAGGATTATTTTATAAAGACTTTTTCTTCCATGTGAAAACTGTGTGGGTGTCTGAGACCGCTTGATCTTGAATTCAGTGTGACTGTTTGTGCTCACAGTTTCTTTGAAGGCTACAGTAGGTTAGGGTTTTAAAAGCCTGGATAAAAGCTTTAATTATCTTATCAGTCCACCATCAATGGTCTTGTTTAGCAGAATGTACAATAACCTGCATTTTTTTGTAGTGTGAAAGATTTTTCTTAACAAAAGACTGCATCTGGATGAAAATGTCTTTTGAGATGCTCTCATGGGGCTGTTTTTTCCAAGAAGCACTCAGTGCCTGCAGCAGCTTGTATGTAGAGATAACTTTTTCTTTTTGTACTGAAACAAGGCTGTAAGGGTGCAAATGTGTGGTGGTTGTGAAGAAGACCTCGAGCTCAGCTTTGGTCTGTTTTACACACAAGCTTGATCTAGGTAGGTGCTGAAGAAATATTCCTCAGCCTAGAGAAAAAACATACTCTCTGCTTAAAGAATGATCCATGTATGATTTTATGCTAGTGCTTCACATGGAAATCACCATATCTATGGACAACATAATTCTTTCCATTACTGGTGGGTTCCCTTCTCATTCCAGGGGTTTTCCAAATAACTCAAGGCTTTGAAAATGCCAAAGTCCTACTTCTAACTTTCTCTTCTATTTGGAAAATGTGTTTCTCCCTCTTCAAAATCAATTTACGTTAGCAAATCCTAAGGTCCTGGCAGAATACTGAAAAACAACCCTTTCCTTCTTCATTTTTTTTTTCTCCATTGGCTGGAGGTTGTGATTTTCTAAACCTTTGGCATTCAGTGCTTTACCAATCTACCTGAGGCTCTCTGTTGTTCTGTGCCAAAAGCCCACATTTTTTTATATACATGTCCTTTTTTATAACCTAGTAACTTAGCACATGGTGTATATTACCTTCTACAGCCTTGCATGGGAAATGAGGATTTTGATTTTTGGAAGACACAAATTTTTCTGTAGCTTGATATGGTTCTATATATCTACACACACAAATATAGCTGTTCTGATAGTCATGCATTCCGTGCATTACTGAAGCAGCACATCCTTGATCATGTTCATTTATTGAGCTTGGAATAAGAGATTTAGTGGAGAAGTTACACAATTCTCTACCAAATCATCTGTATTAGCAGGAGGAAGTTTGCTTTTGTGAAATAAAATGGTAGCCATAAAATGGGAGCCTTACTTTTTAGGCCAACTGATCATCTTCACAATTTTGTCTCTGTTGTTACAGTGTTTGTTCTTGAGAGGAAAAGTATTAGTGCTGTGAAACTGTTTAACATATGAAAGCATGTGTTCTTTACGTGATGATTTCTGCCTGATACCTATTTGCAGAACACACCACAGGTTGCAAATGCAGCTTTCCACTATCTCTGTTGATAATTCTCAGCTAAAGAACAGAGTCCAGAATTCTGTGTTTTGAAAATTTTTCTGTTCTCTTTCATTTTTCTTTGTAAAATCAAAAATGCTTTGCAGTCCCTTCCTGCTTTGGAGCCAATTCTCTTCAGGATTTCTGCAGTCTCAGCAAACCTTTACTTGCTATTTCAAGTGGGCTGGTTAGGCATGCAACAAGTTACAGCTTTCAGTCCTCTGTACACAGCAAAGCTGCTCCCCCTTTCTCATTGCTGAGACCACGACATGCTTGACGTATCCACTCCCATAGCCCTTGCTTAAGCTCTTAAACTTGTCAACTGTTTCCAGATTTTCAATTTTTTTTTAAATTTAAATCCTGGTTCCAGCTGTAAAGTAGGTCATTCAGAGTCAGAATAAGATTAAGTTTTTCAGATCTTACTCCCAAAATATGTCACTTAGTATCAACTGAAACCATTTTGAGCACTTGCAAAAGCTAAAACTATGCAGAATAATCAAATATTTAATTTGAAAAATCTTTTCTTTTTTAAAAATCTTTCCAACAACGTAACTACCTTTAAGCAAATGTTGAATCTAGAAGTAAACTTGAATTAGTGGTGAGTAGTGCCTTTATAATTTCCTATTGTCAAGCAAAAATATGCTTTGAAGGTTTTAAAAAGACCAAAAAACAAAACCCAAAGAAAATCTGCACCACCTAGTTCTGGTGCTGGAGACTGTACACTTGTCTCCCATTCCCCTCCAGTTCTGGGATCACTCCTTATTCTGCTCTCTCAGTCGAGAGCTGGACATGTTTGTCGTATGAGGATCTACACAAGGGTAAATATAATGCAGTATTATATGCAGGATGTGGGTATATAGGTAGTGGCTAAAAGGGAATATCTGTGCAGCTGCACCTCATTTCCAGGTTGCTGTCTTGCTGTCTTTATTAACTGCATACAGACACAGCAGCCCTCGGCCTGGCCTGCCTCTCGAGTGGAAGACAGGCATGTGCATAAATAAGACACGATTTCTAGATGTTGTGTAATCTTGGGGTTTGAGAACTGAAAATCTGTTCCAGTATAGGATCTTTCCTTGAAGGGGGAAAGGGATGTTTTTATGGATAGGTACATAACTTTACACTTGAAATTAACCACCTTGAAGAAATAGATATGAATATCAGTGGAAGGGCAAAACTGCTTTGAAACTAGCTCTCTGGGAGAATTCTGAATAGTATTCCAAGATCTGCTTAAAGTGCGTTCATTTATCCTAATCATAATTTATTGGATGGGTTTAATATTTCTTAGTGCAATGGGACTTTGGGGTTTATAACATTGAAATAGATCATTCCATTTTTCTAGCCAAAGAAAGGGGAAGAGGACAAATGTAAATCTCATCCTCCTCTTAGAGGCTGAAAAACAGTAACTGCAGAAGAAGTATTTGGTTCATTATCATGTTTTTTGTAGGAGTGTAATAGTAGAGTGATACTTCTGGAAGTAGCCTACCCTTTTGGGATGGGAGGGTAAATGGTACTTACAGTGAGGGGTGCTTCAGTAATGCAAATATCCAAAGCAGTACTGGCAGCCACCTGAACATCCATTCTTACTAAATGTACTAACACAACATAGCTCTACCAAGAAATGAAAACACTTTAACTTCTTCCAGGAAGTAGCAAAAAAAGACAGATTTGAGCAGATGCCAGGAGATGTGTAAATAACTATGATTACATTGACCTTCTTGGATAATTAAGGCCAAATGAAAAACATGCTTTAGCAATCTGATCTGAGGATTTAACCCCTGAATAGGTAGGGTTGCAGCTCTATCAATTCAGGCACTTATGATGGGTGAATGTCCTGAAACCCAACATGTTAAAAAAGATGAAAAGTTTGGCAGCATGGTTTTTTCTAGTTCCCTCCCATTATGCTTTGTTTCCTTCCCTCAGGACAGAGTCTGGCACAGTGAATGAACACCTGACAGTGTGTTCTGCAGGAATACAGCTAATTGCTTAGACATGAGTAGCCTCATTTTTGAGCCTGAGCAGAGAACACTTCTGAACCCATGTGCATTAAACTGCTGCACGTATTTCTGCAAGATGGGAAATGGAGATGAGCGTTTGCAAAAATTACCATTCTGCTTCTTTGTATATAAATAGTTGATTTAAGCCTCAATTCCTAAATTTATTCCAGAAAAAAGAAATTCTAACTACCCCATTTCTGCTGAGGCAGAATTGCCCAGCATTCAGCACTGCTGAGTAGCTTAATGATAACCATAAACCTATACCTTGGAAAAGCCATTACCCTATCTGGCTTCCAGTTTCTAGAGATGCTCAGAGTAAAATTATTCTCCCAAAAAGGAGTAAGAAACAAGTGTCATTTTGCATGCATCATGCCAATATTTAGATGTTTCAAACCTTTACACTGGGCATGGTGGATGTTGATGTCAGCTCTCTCATTAGAGCTGGAATATATTTATTTCCTCCCTGGTGGATGCTGGTCTACTAAACACAGAGTACTAAGTAGGGTGTTTTTGGCATAAGGCTGAAATCCAAGTTGTCCTGGTGAGTTCAGAAGCCACCAGGCTCTCACCGAGCTCTTGAAGTTCCCCTGTGCACGTGGCCACACGGACTGTGACTGTCTCATCTGCTGAGCAGGGACTGTAACGGTGAGACGTGCATTGACAAGGCTGAACATTTAACATCTACATGTTGAATTCAAAAGTAGGCTTTCACACCTCATAAAGGCAGCAATCAAATTATGTATACAGATCTTTAAGCATAAACCAGTGGTATATGTATGACACTGGATGGGGAGCTACTGATTTATCGGTATTAAATTTAATAAACTAAATCCACTTCTTACACAGATTAAAATCTAGAAGAACAGCTTTGAAGTTTAGTGCCTATTATATGACATTATAATGTGCTAGGGCATATAACTGCAAGGAAACAACCATTACTATTGACCAGCTTTCAAACTGACCCAAAGATGTAACAGAATTGATTCACTATTTTGTTTTCAAAAGCATAAAATGTAATAGATTATCACAGGTTCTCCCCTCAGGGACAAGAATGTCATCCTTAGCCTTTATGGAATAATACTAAGCTTGGAGAAAACTTACAACTTCAGTAGGTCTTTACAGCATTCCAGGAGTGTACAACATTCACACTTTAAAGAGCTTGTCACAGCTCTCCTTTTACTTATGTCAACAGAAAAAAAAAGTTTAAACTGTAGTTACAAACTCTGTTGTATGCAGATCCCAACAGAGGATTTATTTTTACTGCTTCTTTAACTTTTTTTCCCCCCTACATAAAAGCTGTCTACATGTAGGTGACAGGAAATGTTCCCTATCTCTGCAAAGACATGAGAAGAGAATTTTAAAGATAGCAGTAACTATGAAGTTTTACTTACTTTGGCATTTCAAACTGTGTGTGCCTCTGATTTAGCTGAAAATGAAGAAGTGTGAGGCAGACTATAGTTTCCTCCATTAAAGAGTCATCATTCTGTTTTTCACAGAGAGATAGATATAAGCTTCTGGATCAAAGCCCACCTACTTTTGAGCCCCAGGAACTGTGTATTGCAGCTGACCAACCTCTGAAGTGCCAGTGCTTTTCCCTTAATCCCAGCCATACCCACACAGCCAAAGCTCACCCTATAAATTGAAGACACTCACTTGTTCAAGAATCGTCATTCACACAAGAGGCTTGGAAGCGCCTGTTTGCTATGAAAAACTGCAGTTACATATATTGCACCCCATTTTTACATCTGTCTGCTTTTAATTTCATGAGGATGGGAATATTACCTGTAGCAATAATGTCTGCAGAAGGTCCTGGTGCCACCCTTTTCCCTCAGGTGTTCCCCAGAACGCCTGGTGGGCAGCAATCCCTTCTGCATGCATTCCCTGAACTGGTTTGTCCCCAGCAGAGTGCCAGGAGCTCAAAGAGAGAATTCAGAGTGACAAAAACAGTGTCAGCTTTCCAAAGTGCTCTCTAACTAAAACAAAATAAAACAAAACAAAACAAAGCAAAATAAGTACGTTTTTCTTTCACCCCAAGGATTCTCCTGGGTAAGGCTGGTCCCATGCACAGATGAAGCCATCCCCTGGCACTGGTGGGACTCCATGTGTCAAAACCCCCTTGCACCCTGCCAGGTGCCTCCAGGTGCTCTCAGACACACACAGGCAGTCCAACTGTAAGCAGCTTTAGGGCTATCAACCAGGCAGCCAGGGTGCCTCAGAGCACACCGGGCTCAGTCCTGCTCCTGCTCTCTCCCTTAGCTGTAGTGATGCCATAACCTGAGTGCAGGAATAGGGAGGTTAGTTTTTAAAGCATGCAATGGAGTTTTTACTTTTACAGGAGTGTTTTGAGGTGGTTTGACTGCACTGGTAACTTCTGGTTTAGTTTAGCAGAGCAGCTTGGAGAAGCAAACCGTAAATGTGTTGAAAGCAAACAACCTGCCTCTTTATAACATTTGTGTTCTCCCAATTTCCTCTAGTGCTGTACCTACAGGAGAAAAAAACCCCATAAGCATTGCCACCAGCCTTATGAGCTCACAGCATTCTCATGATAAGACCCAAGTGTTCCCAAGGCTGTCCCAGGACTATCACCCTGTCCTGCATCAGAGCACACTCTGCATTTGCCCAAAGCTGCTGCTTGTGCATCACCACACACGTGCACAGCAGCCCCAGGAACTGCTCTGTGCTGTAGGCCAGTTTTGATGTGGGACAATCTGGTTCACCTGGTGGGCAGCACCAGGGCATGGATACTGCAGTGAAGAAATATACAGAAACACAGCCACTATATCCTTTTCCAAAGTGGTTCAGTTAACAAAACCCTCTTGTCTGCCCAGAGGTATTAGAATGAATGACTGCTCCTATGCTGTGTAATGACCAGGCCTCAAGCTAGCAAACATTAACCCTATGAAATACAATTTTGCTTAATTCAGTTTTGCTAAGAGTGCATCCAGTGGCCTGGTGGACTCGTAAAGCCCTGTTCTTTTAGTCTGAGGTAATACTGTTTCTTGCATAAGTTGAATACCCCACAGTGAGAGAGACCAAAATTATGAGCATGAAAACATGCTCAAGAGAATCACAAATTAATGTACATAGAAACAAAAGAGTAATGATTGTTCAACCACAGGAACTTGGGTTTCAGGGTAAAAATATCCATGTCAGTGCTGGAGAATGGATGAAAACCCAAGCAGCTAAGATGGAGAGAGGAAGAAGAAATTAATTTAGCCAAACCTAATTATGTGGGAAGGTAAGGTACTTCCCTCAGATGTTCATCCTCCTGAAAGAAAACAACCCTGAAACTTCCAGAGCTTTAGATTTCTTCCAGCCGGACAGAAAGTGGTGTTTCACTGCTGAGGACAAACCACATTTGCAGGCAAGGGTGGAGAGACTGAAGGAAAACACCACATTGTTGCATTTGCCTTGTTTAATGGTCTAGAGGGACATTGGAGTTTTTTGTTATTCCCATCACAGCAATAGTAAAACCAGTGTTATGAATGAGATTTTAGTCATCCATATACATGCATGTACGTGCATACACAGATGCTGCTCTCCCAACACAATCAAATTGAAACTGGTTATTTCAGCGAGGACTGCATTGTTATAATAAGCCTTTTAGATGGACAACTTTACAGTTTAGTTTCCTATAAGCCCAGTAAAAGACCTGAGAGAGAAAGTACAAAACAGACAAAAGAAAATTGAAATGGAATAAGCCTGTTGATTGCTCTCTTTTTAGAAGCACCCAGGATTGATGAGAAAATCATTTACTGATTGACAGCTTAACAAATCTGAACCTCCTCAACAGTGTCAATGCCAGCATTTTATCCAGGTATATAGCAGTAATTATAGTAGTGGAACTGGAACTCAGGGGAGTCAATATTACTTGCAAATGTAAGAAACTGTACTTATACATGGTGTGAAGCTAGTAAATCTGTGCCACTAGGATTGATATTTGTGCCTGCATTTCCCTGTTTGAATGAACAATGGGTTTTAATGTTTGTGAAATTACAGTTTCTGTTCTCCATCTAGGAGGTACTTGATAGAAAACAAAAGATGTAAGTCCATATTGTGCATCAGTGTACCAGTGTTCTGCTTCCAACAGACTGCACTCAACACCAGTTACCTTGAGGTGCTTCTGCTTATTTCATAAAGCTGCTGCTCCTCTGTAGGTTTGCATGTGAGCAACCAGCCCCCCTAGGCAGCCCAAGAACAGGATGACCCAACCATCAAATTCCCAAACAGAAATCACAGCTGGAAGTAAAACCTTTCAGCTCCCCATCCCAGGGAGCTGCCCATCTGCCTTGAGCGAGGGAGGGAGAAGGAGTGTGTGTTTCTCAGAGAAACACATTTCCCCTGGGAGTCACACTAAGCACATCCTACATATTTCACATAAGGTACTGAAGAGCCCTCATGTAGGATCAGGGCTCTGAGTGGCTTGCTGGAGGGTTAGGATTTTACTAGCCTGAGTGTAGGAAGGCATCACACCCCATTCCAACCTCCCTGGTCTTCCCCAGTCATCCAGACATTCACTTTTTAATGTGTCTAAAGAAGCATGTTAAACTGGATTCAGGGGTGTATCTTCAAAGGGCAATGTATCAAGACAAAAAGCCAAAAGAAGAAGGAAGGGGAAGTCTTCTAAATCTGCCTTCCACCCCAAAGGATCTCCTTCAGGCCCACCAACAGCAGCCTTTACAAAAACACAAACCCAGAACTAAACAATGATCACAATTATGTTTTTTGCTTGAAAAAGCAATTAGATAAGTGCTTGAAAAAGCAATTAGATAAGTGATACTTCTAAGAAAGTAAACTTCTTCTATAAATGCTTGCTACAGACCTAAACACTTTCTGAAATACAGCAGCTTGCAGCTGGAGAAAGAGAATGCCACAGCATTTATGTGTAATCATTTAGGAATTATGTTAAACAGTTTGATGAGGAGAAAATGCAGTTTTCCTGAAGAAAAATTTCTAAAGAACTCACTCACAGATTTTGGAAACAAAACCCAGTGTACCAGATATGTCTAAGAAGACTAAGTAATTTCAAAAGTTTCTTACTATTGCTACAACTTGTTCAGCCTCATGGAGTTTAGTAAAAGTCAGTGCTTCTGCTCAGACAACCTTCACATAGTCTTTTTTATCTCTGTTATAAGCTTGACCACAAATCCACTGAAACAAAAAAAAAAAAAAAAAAAAAAACAATCCTCTCCTCATTTTCCAGTGGGACTGAGTTGGATGGAGCATTTTATGCAACTGGAATAAATAGCCAAGAAAGAAGCAAAAGATTATTAAAAATTTCTTTGGAACAAACTGCAAGACACCATACAGGATTGATTCTTCACCACTGAGGAGTCAGCATAGTTTAGAAATCCAGGGTGCATTTTTTTTAACCTGTTGTAACAATAACTACTCCAAGTTATTGTACTACGCCAAGTTCTTGTATCACTCTGATGTTGTTACCCAGCCCAGTCCTTGGAGTGATGCTATCAGATTCTCTTTTAGCTTTGTTTCCATTGCAAGGGACAGAGGAAGGAGGACAGAGATAGCAACAGAGAGTAAATAATATTAAATGATAATATTAGTAAATATATTTGTTTCCTGTCAATCTCAATACAAACTGGAGCAAGATGATAAGAAGAACTACCACTCCTGACTCCTACCAGGGCCCTTGCTTCCAGTTGTGGCAGACAGAGGGAAAGAGCAGATGCCTGCTAGGGAACAGCAGAGATGGGACAATTGACAGTTGCTTCTTCTTATGATGCACTTAATTGAAAACAGAGGTTTTCTTTTGCAAAGCACATTGACCTACATTTCTCCTCTGACAAAGGAGCTTCCTGCTCAGCCTTGAGGTTTGTCACACTTCACTTTTCCCAGCTTGGTAACTACAGCCAAAGACCCTAGTCAGCAGAGGTTTAAGGCAGACTGATACCAGATCCTGCAGATTCCTGTTAGTTAATCCTGTAAGTAACCAGAGAAATCTTCCTTCGACCAAGCCTGCTTGCTGATAGCATGAGCACACCATATTCACTCTCTGTAGGAACTGACACACTGCTTTTTGCAAAAAAACAGGGGGCAGACAGACATTTGGACATGATCTGTCCATATACCTTTAAGATTGTTTAAGTTTTCTCTTTGGATTGCTTAGTCACAACTGCTCTTTGGGTGAGGGGGAAGGAAAAAAAGAAAACAAAAATAAAACCTTGGGGAAAAAAGTTCCTTGAAAAAGAAAACTTATTCAAGAAAGGATTTTATTTCTCATTTAGAACAGAGCAGAATCTGATATGCAGAACATCAGCTATTAAAACAGTCAAAGTACAGTTTGGTCAAGACAAATTTCAAATACAGAATCATATTACATGGCATATTCTTTCAAAGGAAAATACAGTCAGGCTGTGATGGATAGATCAGCTGCATGAAACTTTCTGTTACCAAAATGCAGCAGTGAGATAGTTAACAGGTCTGGCTTTTACATTGTCATAAGGAGACTTCATTGCTAGCATCCCACTGAGATGAATGAAGGCAGCTTATGTCTAGTGTTATTGTTTCCATGTGTTTGGCTCCAGACTCAAGCCAGCATTCCTCTCAGTTTATACTTGAAAGGTTATCTTCACAACCAGAAGAGACAGAAACTTTCTGTAAATACATGTATGTGTAAAGAGGAGGGCAAATACAGGTTAACTCCACTTACTCAGTTCCAGCTTTCCTGAATTAATGTTTTGATAGTTATAGCAAAAAGAATTTTGTTTACAGAAGCTTCTGATTATCTGAGTGGCAGAGACATCCCTTATAGCACATTTGGTCTGTTTTAAATACACAGGGTGATCTGATCAATACTATCACAATTTTATCTTGTGGTTGATAATTTTTAGTCTTTTAGGCTTGGCAATAAAGTGCCAGCTAAAAAAGAACACAGTAAAGTATGCAACAACGTATTGCAAATGGAAGAAAAAAGTCTGAGCATAACTTTGAAATGGAAAGGCAAATAATCTGCGTTTTGGTAAATGAAAATATATTGCTTGTAACAATAGTGCTCCAGAAGGAAAATGTCTGAAAAGACTGGAATTATTTCAGTTGACTTGAGTTTTATCATGTGAGTCTTGCTAAAGCCTGTTTGGTTCTTTTTTCCCCACTTTCTCCACCAGTGATCTAACACTGAAATTTCAGCATGGAAGAGTACCTGTAATTGTGCATTACCTGTGCTTCCCTGGAGACAAGAAAGAATCAGAAACAGCTCATGCAGATCAGTATTTTTACTCTACCTTGAAAATTATCCTTCTTTTCTGACTGACAGGATTTAGATAAAGCATAATTATTAAAGTATTTCTCTTTGGGAGCACTAAAAGTGTTTCCAGCAATACTATTTTTGGGTATTTTTGCTGATTCCAGAATTCTTCTGATACAGAGTCTCATGTATATGTCCTAGCTATAACACTGTGTGGTTCTTATTTTCTGCAGTACTAGCTAATAGATCAGCATTTTTCTTCTTTAGAACATGAGATTTTCATTTAATTTTAAAACTGATCTATGAGGATATCATTCCACAGACTATTTTATTAGACATCTGGCAAGAAAGGCGGTAACATACTGACAAGGGTGATGTAGTGCCTAACTTCTAGGCTTCCCCCCCTTCTCTTAAGGTAGTAAGAGCCTCTTACAGAGAGCCATCAGAGCCTTATGCAGGCAACCTCAATTCCAGCCTTGACCTGAGCTCTCAGTTTCTTGCCAAGAGGCCTCCCAGAGCTTAGGACTGCCATGAGAAAATATGGGTTTAGGTGGAATTTTGGATGTCTGAGCATGGTCCTTGGGAGCTCAGAGAACCACATCCACAAAAGCAAGTCTGAGACTGGGATGCAGACCTGTAAAGCAATTGGAATTGGGAGGCAGGATTATGTCTTAAACTTGGTCATCTTTAGCAGCAGCTGCAGGACAGGACGTTAGTACTTCTGTTCTGTGGGAAGTCCTTCTTTAGGCACCTTAGTCCAAAGCTGAAGGCAAGATATCATTGTTCATGTGCCCAACAGCAAAATCATAGGCTCTCCAAGGGGCTCTAAGCCCCCAGTATTAATTACCCAGATAAATTAGCCCGGGGTAGATAATTTGAGAAATAAAACTTGCTGTAGGCACCAAATGTTCCCAGAAGAAGTAATAAATCACTTAAATATATAAAATAAGAAACCCTAAGAATTAAGTGGGGTTTTTTCCTGTAAAAATCTCTTTTTCATGGATTTCTAGTTTCCACCACAGAATTTGTTGATCAGCCACAGACAAATTCTTAAATGTACAAATGTTCTAATAAACTTTTGCTGAAGGAAGAGTTTGGCCACCTAGTGAAAGCAGCAGGCCCATTTCTCTTTCAGCCTGAAGTGGCCAGAGTGCTACACTGATCTACACTGCAATGCACAAATATGTTTTACAAGAAGCTGTGCCTCTATTCATCTCAATCCCACGGGATTTTAGTAGCACTAACCAACACAGGCACTCAGGTCCACTAGTAATGGCAGCCCTCTGGTGCCAGTATGACAGGCTTTAGCAATAACCATTCCTATCCAAAACTCCACCAGTTTGTCATTACAGACAATAACATTTCCTGAAGTTGGAAAGCTCTTGCAGAAAGCCTCCAAGGTCTGAGCAATGGATGCAGATGAGGCACTCCAGAGAAAACGAGCCTACACCTATGGGGACAGGGCTACCTGGAAAGGTCCCTCCTTTTAGTTACTGTTACGGTGGTACATTGCTTGAGCAACTTTAATTGCCTCTTAATGAAGGTTCATTTTAATGCATGAAGCAGAAGTGAACATGATTGTTGACTTTTTTAAAGAGATACTGAAAAAGAAGAATACAATCAAATTCCTGTCATTAGTTAATGAGAACAGGACAAAAGTGATGAGGTTAAAGCACAACAGAGAAAACTTAGCCTACATGGAGCACTCATTTGCAGAGTTACACTGAGATGGATTTTGTCATAATAACCTGTGCAAACATTTCAATCAAAAATATTCAAATTTACACTAGATACATTTGCAATGAAGATGGTTCCCAGGACAACAGGTTTGAGATGCAGGTTGGACTGAATTATCTCCTCTTTTGTCTAGGTCTCTATCGATTTTTCCTTATGCACATCATCCTCCTGTCCTTGAATGACTCAAGAAAAACTACAGAAGTTTTCTTGACTATTTTATGACCCAGCTCTACTCTTTTGTTTCCATGATCACGCCTTCTCAATCCTCTGGGATCGCAAACTGTCTCTCTTGACTGCAGAAATGTAATAAGAACCAAATTTTGATCTTAGTTGCATCTATTCAGCCCCAGTCTAATAAACAGCATTATATGAGTGAAATGGTAATTAGATAACACAGCTGAGGTTAAGTGTGAAGGGAATAGTTCAGTCCCTCTCACACTCTCAGGGCTCAAGATCTCCTTTACGGCTACATACCAAACAGTATTACACTCCCAGCGGAATGGAGAGGGCAGTAATCTTCACTGGGATGCAGGGTTGGAGCTCTTTTGGCTGCTGGGTGGGGAATGCAGTGGCTTGGCAGCATGGAGCCAGCACAGATACAGTTTAAGCCTCACAACTTCCACAAATATCAGCAAATTTATCCCTTAAGCTCCCAAACTTGAGAGGATCTATTACAGCAGAAAGAAACTCACAGCAGAAGTGCATGCAAGGATGAAAATAATATCTGGAGGGAGGAGAAGAGATTATGAGCAGGTAATGTTGCCTGAATATGTGAGAGTCTCTATTATGCTTTTCCCTGTATTCTTGTATTAGTTTGATCCTATGCAGGGCTCACCAGAGAGGTGAGGCACAGTCACCAAAAGCAGGGGAATTAGGACATCCTGTAGCACTGCCCCCTGAGAGACATCCACAGCAATGAAGTAAAGTGTAACAAAAGGCAGAAAATCAGGTTCCTTTGTCTCAGTGGACCAAGGAAGGGTGGACTGCTCATAGGGTTTTACAGAGACGCAGGTTTTCCTTGTGCACAGGACAACTGCAAAGACAGGATCATTCCCTCTTGGGGTGTTGGTTAGGCAGGAGAAACCAGAGAACCTCATTTCCATCATAGTGGGATTGCATAGCAAACACTGGAGGCCTTCCTCCCCTTTGTTCGGCATCGTGTTAAAGCCATCCATTTAACAGCTGCAGGGGACACACACGAAGGACAACCTCAAGCCACAGTTGCAGACAGATGCTCACCCCAGCCAACATGCTGCATCCATAAACCTACCAGCAGGAAACCAGCCCAGCAAACACTCCACCATGGGGACAGGAGACAACTTCCCACTTCCAGGGAGGGAGCAGGCAACAGAGAGGTTTTGTCATACCTGCGTGCAACATTAGGCTCTGCAAAAATGCCCAAAAAACAATTCCAGATCCCCCTAAGGCTGGAAAATCTCTACAAGGCAGCTACATCTATGTTTTCTTCTTTAGCCATACAAATTTTAGGGTATTACACTTCATCTTCCAAATCTTTCTCAGACACACCTCCATGTGAGAAGGCTTGCCCAGGGACCACACACACTTTATCCTCACTGTACTACAGTCTTACCAGTTCTTGTATTATGGATGAACACCCACATGGTACATTATTTTTTTAGGCTTTCTTATTTCTTATGAAGACTGCAAGCAGTTGTCATGAAAGCCTAGTCTTCTTCCTTCTGGAAAGGCAGATTTAATTAGTGGCTGCTTCCTTTTAGTTAAAATGACAAAGAGAGGATCCTGGTAGCAGCTGTGAATAAATACTTAAAGACTTAATTACTTTCCCCTTCTCTGACCAAATAACTACCTAAAAACAGCTGCAATGGAGGTAGTCCTGTGCTAGCATGCTTCTTGGAGAAGTTTTCAGGTCAAGCAAAATTGTCTAAACTAATGAAAGGAAAACAACTAGCAAGCTGGGAAATCAGAAAATAGAAATATATGGTCCTTTTCCTTCTTTTGATTGGGCTCCTGACTAGGAATCTGTAGTGGAACTACAGTATATCCAGAAAAAAAAAAAAAAAAAAAAAAAAAAGGGAAGTTTATTTAGGTACAATTTAAATGTCTAGTTTACTATTTAAGATTTATGAATATTTCTATACAATTTTCCTGGACAAATGCTATGAAGCTATGAAGAATGGTGTTCCTGACATGCAGGATTCGGGCAAACAGAATGTATGGGGACTCTGTGTATGTGCTGTTTGGAGAAAGCACATGTGGTTTTGTGTGCAAAATTCTGGCTAAAAATACAGTGGTGCCTACCAGACAGGGTCTAAGTGACTGAGTTACTGCAGATCTCCTTTCTGGCTATGCATGGTCAGGGTGGATGGTGATGCTATTGACATATTTTGTATTTTACATGCTTTGAGGAAGGAACAGCAGGGAGCCAAGCGATTGGAAGGCCCTATCCTTTCTCACTGTCCATTCTCTCCATGCAGGTTCTGTGGAGAAGGGGGAGATAAATCTTCAGGGACCAAAGAGGAGCTTGACCCCATGGGATGGTGGAGCAGGGCCAAGAGCAATGTTTACTTTGTACATTATGCATATGGTGAGGCAGGAAGAACTCCCCTACAGGCATCTTTTTGTCAGGAAAATCAAGATAATAAAGCTCTTGCCTGGCCATTAAGAAAAGGTCAAGCTCAAAGTCTGTCATGTCATTAATTTAAAAGGTAGGTTGAACACTAAAAGAAAAGAGCTTTGGGAGGCCCTCAAACTGCACATATACACTAATAACGAGATGTTAGTTTCAGCCAGAGTGTTTCCAGTTGTTACATTTCAGCCCCCATTTTTTAAGAGCCTTTCGCCCTTACAAGGAAAACAGCCTGAGAGAGGATTTTGTGACTGCCTGATGAATTTTCTACACTGTTTTGGAAGGAAAAAATTAAATCTGCAATTCCATTTTCTGTATGAAGAAAAACTGTATGCTGTGTTGACAACTGTTGGATTGTCTTCTCTTAAAATTATTGGAGATATTTTTCTTCCTTTACGCAGAACTCAAAGAGACCCGTTAATGTGACTTTTACAAAATGGAGCAGTTAAGGAAGAAAGGTAAAATGAATGCTTTTGGGCTCTTCCTTGGTATGGTCCACCGGAGGCAAGATCTAAGTGAGGCTGGCTGCTTTGAAGTGGCTGGCAGCAGCTCCCACCTGCCTTTGCCACACTGGCTCTGTGAGGCTGTGGTGAGGAAGGAGCAAGAGGACTCCTCCCTGATTTGAGGATGGGTCTGTAGAAGGCCAAGACATCTTGGCACTGGGCAGCAACAGAAATCTTGTATAATGCACAGTAACATCTGGCTCATGTCATCTTTTTCTGGTTCAGCTGATGCTTTTTGTGTGTGTGGAAATACTAAAAACAGATCCAAAGCCTCCATAATTGAGGCTGCAGCAGTTGTTTCTTTTATTATTATTATTATTTGAGAAAACCTTTATAGCTCCCTTTAGATTTTGCAGCTCATGGATCATAAATCTGCTCTTCAAAGTAGAGGAATGCAGCTTTCTGGCGCTGGGAGCTGTCACATCTCCTGCAGGAAGGTAGACAGCCTGACTGCTTCAAGCTGTATAATTGCAACAGCCAAAGAAAGGATTCACTTCTCTTTCCTTTCTAGGTCACACAATATGAGGAGACGGACAAGCTGTCATTATACCGTCCCTCAAAAACATATTTCCATGCTATCCTTTCTAGCTATTCCCATTTCAGTTGAATGAACAGAGCAAGGGTGGGAGCAGCTCAGACCTTGCCTTGTTCACTTTCTTTCACACTGAGCACTTCACGTTTCCTCCAGAGCTCTTGTAGGTGTTACATGTGTCTACAATCACTTTCTCCAGGCCACTTGGAGGGCTGGGTTAAGTGGGAAGATTGTGATCCCTTGGTATCTAGGGAGGAAGGATGGGTATTTTGAGGGCAGAGCGCCATAGCTTTGCTACAAGGAGGGATCCTCGTATCAGAGATTCCCAGCATGTCCCTTTTGCAGCTGGCAAGTGGTGGGAATGCCTGTAGTGCTGCAGGCACTGGTGGGAGAGGCTGCAGCTTCCTGAGTGCTGGCAGTGTGTGCCCCTGCTTTGAAGCAGATGAACCAGTAGCCCTAAGGAGCAAAGGAACTCATGGGTATGGAGGTCAAAAGAAGAGTGCTAGAGGACCGCTGTGGGATATAAAGTTCTTGTCTTCCTGGGCTTCTTGGTTTTTCCTGCTTTCATCTCCAGGAGCAGAGTGCCCTGTCTGTGTTTTTATAGCCTGGAATAACAGATGCTTTTTAATGAGTGCACGGACAGACAGCCTATTGTCTGAGTTTGTGCCTCAGAACTGCATGGTGGGAAGGGCTATTGGCACTTGCCTTTGTTTACTCTGTTCCTAAGGATGTGTGGTCCTTAAAAGGATGGGGGCCTTGCTGTCTTTCAGGTGTTTTTATGGGCCAGAACATAGCCTGTTTGTGTTATGCTTACTTTTCCCAAAGTAACCCAACTATGCCATGGCCTGAGAAGGACCTCCATGTGCATTTAACCTGAATGGACTCCAAGGGTATCCAAATGGCCCCAATAAACAAGGGTAGCCTATCTGAAAATATTTCCTGGTTGTGCACATGGCAATGTAGACTGAGATTAGCTAGAAAATCTGGCTTGTGCATACATATTTTCTCTTCTTTTAGTGTCCCAGTGGGGAAGGCAGTCCCTGAAAGGCTATGAAGCATGGACTGACTAGCTTTCAGAGCTTACTCCTTGCCAGCAGCCTCTCTGTGTGAGGCCAATAAAATTTGTTTGCACTTGACAACAATGGAGTATTTTTGCCTTTCACAGTGTGTCTCCTCGGGACTAACTGCCGTTTGGGAAGGCCCTTAGGTCTATCCCTCCCTTTTATCCCATGCAGGATGAAGACACCACCCTTTCATGCCCTGCCTCCAGAACATGCTTACTTGCTATAAACATTGGGGTGGGCTTACAGACAGGGTGGAGTTGCTTCCGACCTAGGAGGGGTCAAAGGAAGGCTAAAACCTATGGATGTGGAACTTGTCTCTCAAGTCAAATAACTCATGGGTGAAGGGTGTTCTTTGAGGAGGCATTGAGATGTGGTAGGAGTGGGAGGCAGCTAGCTGTTCTTCCTGCAGGGCTAGGAACAGACCATCTGATATAATCCCCTCATGCTCACCCCTTTTCCCACTCAGACTCTGTCATCCATGCCGAGGGGCCGAAGTAAGAAGGTTGATCACTTAGAGGGGAGGAAGGGCACAGGGGAACTTCCAAGGGGATGTGAAAGCCAACTCAGAGTACAGTTACATTTATGTTCCATGTCTCCTGAGAAATGATGCTTGGGAAACTTTTTGAGTGCTGGAATGGGAATATGATGTGTTCCCCTGCAGCACAAGTGTTTCTCTTCTACTCCCCTACCTGCTAGAGGTTTTTTTAAGAACGGGCAAGCAGAGCATGAGTGTTTTCAGTTTGGCCAGTGTCGCTCTTTGAAGCACACTAGTTTCAAAGACACATGGGACATAAGCAGATGACTGGCATGCATCAGAGCAGGAGTTGGACCGAGGCATTTGAGCACACCATGTAGCCCTGCTGGGTCAGAAAGCAGTGCTCTCTTCTGCAGGGCTAGAGCTCACTTTGACACTGGGACATGCAGAGGCCTTTTGCTTTTTGAAATGGTCAGCCCCAGGTTGACCACCTCACATCTGGAGGGCACTGAGGTCCCAGGAGCAGTGCTAACCCCGAGTGCCCAGGAGGTTGGATCTGCCCTGTTCTTTAGTACAGCAAAAGCCTTTTCACCAGTCCAGTGACCCTACTGAGAGGGGTTAGGCACTAAGCATTGCAAAAGTCTTTTCTCTCCAGCTCTGTGGATGTCAGGGAAACCTTTGGATCCTTCTTCTTTCTCTCCAGCCTTATGAGATAAACACAGATTCTAAAAAATCGGGGTAGTGGATCAGGGGTTGTGCATGGGACTGCTAGCCTACTGCAAATACAGAGAGGCAGAGCCTTTCTAAAGAATGATGTAATGAGCTGTGGGCAGATGTTTTTCCTAGGGCAACCCAAATACTCTGCAGGGGGGTCTTGTGTGGCAGTCTGAGTTGCCCAATGAATTTGTGAAAAAAGCTCATTCATGGAGATGTGACACCCTTGCTGGCACAGCAACCCATGGAGCAGCTGGGCAGACCCCACTGTGAGGGGGAAACAAGCCCTGCGCTATCCAGGGATTGCTCACCTGATGGGTTGCTGACTGTGGCTCTTCTTTTGCTCACAGCATCTTTGAGACCTCTCACCAACTCCTTTTGTTGTGCTGAGCACGTCTGCTACAAAGCCCTTATGAAATAAAATACTGGTCCTGAGAAGGGTAATTATTACAGGTGTTATGATCCAGAAAAAGTTTTCTATTAACTCAGATCTACATTGCTTAAATTATTTTGAAAGAAAATGACAGTGTCTCTATTTCAAAAACAGTCAGAGAGTATTATATCTAATACAGTTGTCTAAAATATGACACAGTATATTTTACTGCTGTGCAATAAAAAAGAAATTATGTGAATAGTTATATCTTCTTCAAGCTTAGCAGCTGGATCTTTTTTTTTAAATCCTAGGAGCTTGATTTGCCCAGCTCTTGTAAGGGACAATTAAATTTAATGATCTACACTTCAAAAAATGACCTGTGATTCTGAGAATTTTAATTTAATGCTTTTCCTGCTTGAAATATGTCTGAAGTGCTTTATTGTTTAAAATAATGGTGTTTGGTGTTTCTTGAAAGTCAAAATGGAAACATCTCAAGGAGACAGAACCAGTTTTTCCCATATAAAAGGCTGACATACCACACTAGGGTAATGCTATTCTAACAGGCATTTGCCTTTTGGTTTGAACATGAATAAGTAATTGCAAAAGGTGCTTCGTTGAATTTTTAAACATAAGAACACAAATTTTGGAGAAAGAATTATAATTTTAGTTAAAAGGCAACTAAAATCTCTTTCTGATGATGCTTCCTAGTTTGTACAATAGCATGACATGACATTTCCAATGCAGCTGTTTCACTTCCATGCTAGACAATTTGTATGGTCAGTTTGGTAAATGTTAGAAGCTTTAGTGAGGTTTTATGGATCATTTATAATCTGATGGGGTTTTTTTGAGATTCAAAATTGCTGACAATGTAGAAAACCTGAAGGGGTAAAGGAGAAAAATCAGCAGAAACTATGACTTGTGGTTTTCTTTGTAGAGACATATTCCATAGCAGTTCATATACTTATTTAATTTTGTAAAGGAATATTTGTTTGAAAGGGATACAGAAAGCTTTGCCTGCCTGTTACTGATAAATCAACTTTTCTGAATGCTCACTGACTCCTTTGGAGCCTGGAAATGTGTTGTATTAGCCAAAGAAGTTAATGAAAAGTTAATGAAAAAAATTAATAAAAATGTCAATTAGTTATACCATTACTTGCATTTAAGTCAGCATTTACCACACCACAATGCTGTAGATGAGAAGTAGCTCTTGCTCCTGTCACATGCAGGAGATCCATGTACTGAAGTCACTTAGATGGGTCCCATAAAACAAACACACAAAATTTGGGTTTGGCAGTGGGCAAAACTGAAGCCTTGCTGTTTATTTCAGGCCATCACAGCAAAAGCGGAATAAAGCACAGCAAGATAAAATCAATTAGCACACAAAGTATTTTTATGCTAGGGATTTAGTGTAATGTTCTCTGCATAAAAATTGTGATTCATTCCATTCTTCAATGTGTTTAAACCATGGGTGTTCCTTAGCAAGGGACATCCTTATACATGCTATTTTATGCAACTTGGTAAGTATAGGCAGCATTTGCTCTAGACAGCTGTAGATCAAATTACAAGTAAGCCACAGAGAATGGCTCTGCAGAGGGAACCCTGACTCCCCTACTGGGCTCCTGTGAAAGACTTGGCCAAAGTCCAGCTGACTTTGCTCCCCAACAGCAAGCAGCCAGACTGCATTACACTGCTGGCAGCACTCAGCATCCCCAAGGAGGTTTTTCCGAGCAGAGTCCAAGAGCAGCCACCACCCAGGGCTGCACAGTCTGGTCTGCAGCTGGGGGAACTTTGTGCTGTAACTCATTGCTGGGGTGGTGGCCAGGAGAAGACCCATGCAGGGCAGCTGGAGCCTCACCTCCTCCAGCCACCAATGCAGCTCCTGCAGTGCATGGCGATGTTGGTGTGGCTGTGGCCGCCTCTGCATCCTTGCCTTTCTGCTCGTGATTGTCCCCATGGGCTGGGGAAACATTTGACACAGATGCTGCCTACAATGTTGTTCTCATGGTTACACAATATCAGAGGTGCTGGCCTGCTCAGGGTGCAGGACCCTGGGCATTTGCATCCCCCCTCAACCCTTCCTGAGAGCATTGGCACTGATGCGAGGGTATGTCCCCATCTCACATTCTTCAATAGAAAGGAAAAATTTGCTTCACACAGGTAAAGCTCTGCTCTCACCATGGACTGTGTAACTCACATGGTAAACCTGGCAACCCAGCGATACAGCATACAGGGCCAATTTATAAATGAAATCTTTATTGTGTACAAATGATGAGGAGACTCTAGTGTTACATAAGGCCATGACTTTAATGGAGCAGTGGCAGGGGGAAGGCCTTTACCAACTTCTGTTCTGACAGTTACCATATACAATTACCATCCTTCACTAAAATGTTTGCAGCCATGCTTAAGACTGGTTTTCAAAGTTGTGGCAGGCGCTCATTTGGGCCGTATGCCAAAAGTCATCTCCTGCAAGACAAATGGGGTTCTCTATAAATCTGTGAGAGACTGGACTGTTAATGGTTAATGACTCAAACAATAGACCACCAAGGAGGTACCTGGGCATTCCCACCTGAATCTGAGCAGATAGAAACCCAGTGGACCCTGTGCTTTGTGGGCTCCTTTCACTGGGTCTAGACTGAAACCATCATTTTGATAAAGCTGGGACCCCCATAGGGGAGAAGACCAGAAGAAGAGGACCAAATAGAAGCTGTCAGGAACCATGGAGTGGTAGCATTTTTTTCTACTTAATCCGTCTTTCTGTCACTCTCTTTCTTTTCCCCCCTAGACCCCTTTTCCTATTTCTTTCTCTCTCTCCCTCTCTACATCTCATTTACTTTTAAATAAAAATCCATACTATTGAATTCAGCATATGGTCTTGTTTGCACCTTAATTTGCGCAGAGAAATCTCTGTAGTAATTTTAATAACTGGGTCTTAACAATATAGTAGAAGTTATATTTCTTTAAAGGTCTGGTGGAATATCTCAAATTCAAGCAGCAAGCCTGGTGAGACCTCCCTTTAAAAGATCCGTGGGTAACCAGGGAGGACTTTTGTGGGTTTGTTTGATTTGGTATTTTATTCTTTCCTAACAAAGTACCCAAGATGGCTGCTATTAAAAATCCCTCCTCATGACTGTTTAGGTAAAGTTCAGTGCCAACTTTCATTTTAGCTTCAACTTAGCACCTCTCATTAATTTCTCACATTCTTCTGGGACTTGGGATTTCCATATTTGGTTTTACTCTTGGATTATATCAGACAAGTTTGAACAAAATTCTTTCAGCTAAACGAATGTGAAAAAAATATCTTCCATATGTTGTTATCAAAATCTTCTGTAGCTGTTTAAGTCAAAAATGGCAAGCCAGAAATCTTTATGTTGGCTTGCAATATAGTCTCTTCAAGAAAACACTCTTAGGTTGAAGAAAATTGGTTAAGTAGTTTTAAATGAACTTGTCATTTTTTTTTCTGCATACTCTGTAGACCTCCCTCATTTTCCCCTCTCCCTTTTTCTTAATTTAGTTTTGCAGTCCTTGTTTAAAATTAGTTTGCCAGGGATTCATTTACTAAGAATATCTTTAATGACATCTCAGTTATGGATACATTTGTCAAGAACTCCAGCTGTTAAGACCAATGGAGTTGAAAAAGACAAAATACATGTAATTTCTTCAGTATATCTGTGTATTGTCAGCTTTCTTTTCCAGATCTTACCAGTTTAAGCATCAGACCTGATGCCCTTACTTAGGTCAGTACAATGACAATTTTGCATGTGTACAGACAGACTGTTTCTTGCCCTTTTTTTATCCTAGAAAGAGAAAAATAACATACAAAACCTAGGCTAAAAAGACTAGTTGACAAATACCCACTTAAAAATCAGAAAATCAACGAGGCTGAGGTTGCTACAACACTACTAAGACTTCACACCCTCTTTATGTTCTTGTAAAGCTTACAACGCACTTTGACAAAAGCCTGTGTTCAGAAAAAGATTAAGCCTTGAAACTCAACTACTTAAATCTAGAAAAAAGTAAGAATAAAGGTAGCTCATTCTCTGGTCCACTAAGTATTTAATAATTTGGAGTCCACTGGGATGGCCTCAATGAGAGAGATACTAAACTCTCCCTTTCCAACTCCTTCCCTCCTGCAAGAATGAATACACTAGAGAGCAGGGGAAGGACTTTCTCTGAGATGGGTATTCAAATCTCTTCAGCCAGGCATGGAAGCTTGCCAGCAGTTCCCAAGAGCATGCTAGCTCTTAGCTATTGTGAAAATAAGTACATAAAAACATATGTCGAAAATCCCTCACATCCTTCCTTTCCCCCCTTTGCTGTGTTTGCCCCTGGCTAGGGGAGCTAGGAGCAGGGCACTGGAAATGTCTTTCCCAGGTACTTAACTTTCTACAGACATCATAAAGGGACCCTAGACATCAAATCCATGTGTGAAGTCAAGGAGTCCTGTTATTCCCCCTATTATAAGGAGAACTATGGTGCAGAGAGATTAAACCCCAAATTTCTAAATAGTTTGCTGCTGTATTCCTCATTCTTGTATAAAAAAACTTAAATACCAAAGGACTGACTGTTGCCATTTGTTTTGGTTAGAGTGGTAAATATTCATACAATCTGATAAAAAACCCCACAGAACACTTCTAAAACATTGGACTAATCATTTGCCCGAGGTTGTATGGCAAACCAGTGTTAGTGGCAGAGATAAAGCATATTTTCCTGGGACTCCAGAGTTTTGAGCACACAAGAGTCCTGTCTCTTCTTCATTTCTACTTTGCTACCTGAATTACAGGGATGTAAGAGACATCAACCTCATTCTGCTTTGTTCTGAGGAACACTGCATTACTCTTTTCTTTGCTGATCTACTTCATAAATAACCATGTCTCAGATGGTTACCGGCACAGGAGAGGTAGGTACTGCTGAAACCCGTGTGCTGGCTGTGGCAGGTACATTTACAGAGAGGCCTTCATGTTTAGGATGAAGTTCTTAAAGTTTCCATGAAAACTGTACTTGTTAAAAGAACTCAAATTAAGTTTTCATGTGCAACTTTATTTTTGACAGTTTCTCAACCTTAGCTTTGTACTTCATATTTCCTTGTTTTAAGATGAAACTGGGCTCATAACAGACATCCTTAAGTCAATTCCTGCATGTTACTGTACTGGATAAATGAGAAATTTTGATACTTTAAAAAGGAAAAAGGGGAAAAAAGTTTATTCTGAAGTGCTGATACTGACAGGAGTCTGAGATCAGGGAATCTCAGTCTCCATCTTGATCAGACCGTAGTGATTACTGCTCATGGAGAAATTTACCACTCTCCCTGCTGGCACTTCCGTGATTAATGAAAATACATGCATAGGAGAAGGTGCCTGAATTTCCCTTGAAATAAGCCCAGTTACACTCAGAGGAGAGTGTTAAAATGTATACACTAGGAGGAAAATATAAAATGCAGTAGTGTGTGTCCTGGGTAAACATAATACAGAAAATAAAGTAGTGATGAGACACCTAACAAAATGTAGCCTGAAACCCACAGTCTTTCCAAATCTGGTTAGTACAGTGGGGTAAGCCAGTTGGTTGCAGACTCCCTTTAAAAGTATATGTGTTTTATATATACACACTCTATTATATACTGTGTATATAGAAAAGTGGTTATAGGCTATGAAAATGTGGATCTGATTTTAGCACCTGAAGATCAGACCAAATAGGAAAACTCTGAAGATTGATGAGCATTTCTCTTTGTTTAAAAGTGTTATTTTCTTTTTAATCTGTGCTGCTGGGCAGCTTGTTAGGGACATTTGCCACTGTGTACAGTAACACTCTACAGCACTATTTAGGTATATAACACATTTGCTGCAGGTCCACCATAGATTATAATATATATCTATACTTGAAGATATGTAAACTGCTAAATTTAGCACACTGTCCTTTTACCTTTGGTCACCACAAAAAAATTCATATGGCTTACTGGCAGATACTAAAGGATAGGGACACTCCAACTGGAAAACTATGTCCTTCTTAAGGAACCAGCTTGGCAATACTTCAGTGGTGTTTTGCTTTCAGTTTGTTTTCTATATAGGCTATAGATTTTAAGAAAGGCACATTTAAGTACACAAGATTTACATAGCAAAGAGTTGGGTTTGTGTGCTACAAACAAGGAGAAGTTTGGAGGGTTAGGAATTTAGTTTGCTTTTTCATCACATGAAAGTTTATAATAAAGAGAAATCAGTTGTTCTCTGTGTCAACTGGAGTCAGCACCAAAAATAATTAGTATAGTTTGTAAGAAATAAGATTTTACTTGGCTTTTAGGAAAGGATTTATGACTACAAGTCTAATTCAATGACCTAACAGGTTACACGGTAAGAAAGTTGTGGAAAACTCTGTGGAGGTTTGAGGTTAGAACAGATAATCTGAAAGGTACAATCTGTCCTTGTCCTATCTTAATGCCAGTGGTGGTCCAAATGTTTAGCTCAAGCTCCCTTCCCTACCTATATATCTTTGCTTTATAATTTTGATTCGATGTAGTGATTTACAAAAGGTCTTGAAACATCAGGGAAAACTTTGTCTTGTGCTTCAGTAAAAGTTGTACAGGAAAGGGAGGGTACAGTAACAGTTGTCCAGAATTTATCTCATGAGATACATATGTATAAACATCCAACTAAATAAAAATACACATGTACTAACAGAGCCATATATCAATGCAGTTATCAGTAAGGTCTCTAAGCAGAAACAGATTTTGGAAATAAATAAATTGTTTTTAATATTTAACAATATGATATTTCATTACATGTTAACTATTCAGTCTAAGAGGTAGACTCTATTGAGTTGGGTATTATACACTCACAAGAAAAATTAGAACTGTTCTTAAAGGGTATCTTTCTTAAAAGATGCTCAAAGCAACCCTGTTGGGCCTTTGCCATTGCACTCAAAAAGGACTAATGTTTGACTGATACTGTCTGTGAACCACGTTGACCCTAAGCTCCCTTCCTGTTGCCTGTATAGTCCCCATTTTCTGTTTCTGAATTAAATTTCTTTTTCTGAAGCACAGTCCACTGCTGAACTTCTGCTCGATTTTTGGACTGTCTCTCTCCTGTATTACGAGTATTCTGAGTTCCCTTTTATGTGCATTTCCAATCCTCCCACTATATCAGCACCACTGACTATTATACATAGAGGTTATTTTTTAGCTGACTTTCCCAACACCTATTTTCCTAGTTCTTATTTCCCTGACTGTGTTTATGAAAATATTGCACAGGAGAGCATCAAAAATATTACTAAATTCAAGATCTATTACAGCTCCAAACTCCCACTGAGCTACTAGACTGGATAGACAGTCAGAAGAGAAAATAACATGGAATTGACATGGTTTGTCCTTGTGAAGCTGACCTTGACTATTTCTAACCATTTCATACACCTAAAGATACATTTTCTCTAGTGTATTTTCAGTTATCTTTGTTAGCTGCTGCATCTGTAATTTCCCAGGTCCATGTTTCATCGTGTTGTGGTTCCACATGTGGAACATGTGGTTCCACCCATGTCTCTTTGTCCTTCTGCCAGTCCCTCTCCTTTTTTTTACACTCCTCAACCTTCTTCTCCTCATTCCTTTATCTTTTTTTTTTCCCCCAAATCTTTTGTGAAACCATACCTAAAGCAGGTATTGGATTTATTCTTCTCTTGTTTTCTAGATAATCCTATTTCTTTTTGTTGTCAAAAGCTCTCACTAATGACTCAAAAATTGTTCAGCTAATTTCCTAAAGCTGTGTGAAATTCTTTGACTAGTATTTTTTAATGTTATTTTCTTAACTATTTTTCCCCCCTTGGCATGTTGTAGAGACAGTTTTCCAAGTTTAATACTCTTGGTAGCAACAAATGCTCGATGTCCCAGTGGTTATGCTGGCTAAAACAATTTTAGGGAAATTCCCCCCCCCCCATAGCTCTCCCATGTGGCTAGCAATACAGAGACTATAAATACAGCCAAACCACAAGCATTTTTACCACTTTAGCTGATTTATGCAACACGATGGTGAAAATGTCATCAGGCAATCCCTGCACTACCATTCCTGTCTGTGTTAGAGGAAAACTGGTGAAGTTTTTAAACTTGTGATTTTCAGGTAAGTGCCTCTGATCAATTTGGCATAATGTGTTAGAAATCACAGTTGAACACAATCAATTTTACAAACCAGTGAGGCCACTTCTTTCAGTGCCATGTGAAAATAAATATGAAATAATAAACATGGTTTTCTTCTATTTAATGCACAATATACACATTCATTTCATATTATAAGGCTGCTGGTTCATGAGGACTCACAGCATTCCAGATGATGGATCTGAACCAATTTTCCAGTAGCTCCATTCTAAGTCAACTGGAATACATACATTTTGTTCTGATACCTGTAGTTTTGAAATACAATTTGGATGGAGAACTTCTTATTAAAACTCTTGGGAATCACAAATTATAAAAATTCAGATTAAGGTACATTCTTAATACAAAAGAAAATCTATGAAGAATCTTCACATCTGTACTTTAAAATACCAATATTTGATAAAGCTGAGGATAGTTTTTGACAAAGAATTAATAGCCCCCGAAAGAAAAGTCATCTCTCTAAATACAAATATTCTCCCTAAACTAGGCACCTTTCCTCCTTTCCAAAAAACCACACTTTTCCCATGTTGGAAATTGCTGCCAGTGCTCAAAACAGCCACTTGAAAGAGTGGAAAGTATTTTCGTTTCAGTACATAAAAACGGCCTCAAAGTGTCACTAGAGAGCTATCGATAATCTGTTTCAAGCTATATTTCAAGGTTTTGGGCTGCTTGATCTTTTCACTCAAGAGCCACTTCTAACTTAATCGTTGTTATTGCTTGCATTGCCCATCAATATGTGTGGCCATGAAAATGCCCTGGCCGCTTGTGCACGGATGGCAAGACTTTCAGTACCACATTTCCACTTTTATGAAGGCAAAGAGCATGAAGTGAGAAAAGAAACTTGCACATAACAGATCTTTAGGGGGGCGGGAAAAAAAAGGAAGTTGGTAATTTATTCCCTCTCCCTTCATAATCTTGACCAAGACAAATAGAAATGTGATTCTAACAATGGTAGGAAGTGAAGCAGCCTAACCTTTCTGCATTTAGCCTGGAAGCTTTTTCAGAGTAGAGACTGTCTCTCACAGATGTTTACACACAGTGCCTGGCACAAACAAGACTCACATTTAATCTTGGCCTTTTGAGCCCGTATCACAATATAAATATTTCCTAGCAGTAGTAGTCTTACAGAAATGAACCTTTGTTTATACTGCTGTTCAGAAGCCATCCCCAGCCATACTCCTCCTATGGGATTCTTTATCAGCTGTCATTTGCAATTTGTTTGCCTTTAGAATGGCAGATCCGTCCTGCAGTATTAAAAAATTTTAAATGTCCAGTTTCACTTGCAAATGGTGCATTTCTTACATGTATGTTGCTTCACTCAAGTGCTGCTGGGAACATCTGATATTCAGCACCCTTTTATGGTCGCACTGGAAACTTGTGTGGCTTTCCTGAAAAGTTACAAGTGTCCTCATTCTATCTTAGTCACAAAAGATGAAGAGTGTATTATTTCTCCTAAAATTCTCAGGAACAACTTAGCACTTCCATCCTCTGCCTCTCTGTGACAAAGCTACACAGAATGTTTTTGTAGTTAAACCTGGCACACCTGCCACGAAGCATTTAGGAGTAGGGAAACTTCAGAAGTACTATTTTGTTTTTACTTCCATATATCCACAGATTACTCAGCTAATGACTATCATAACATGTATACAATAACAACAACAAGATGCAACTCAAGGCCCTAAAACCAGATTAGATTAGATTAGATTAGATCAGCATTGAGATTTAAATAGAGAACAGTTGGCTTTGAATCTCTGTCTATTAAAGTTGATTGTCCTATTATAACAACACTTGAAAGGTATTTTCCCCTTCTTTGCTCTTTGGCCCAATTTATAATAACAGCAGAAGTTTCATGATCTTGAAATCGCAATTTTCTATGCAAGCAACACAAAGGCAAAAAAATCACCAGATTAACACAGCATTCAGTGGATAGCAATGATGACCAAAAAGTATCATTTTTACATTGAAAATAGCAAAATTTTCTGATGACTTATCCAGAGGAGCTTGTAATCTATTTCTGCGTCATCATTTCAATGTATAAACTTGTCAAGCATTAGATAGACTCTATGTGATGGAGGCAGAGGAAAAGCCAGGACTGATGAACTTCCAGGGTATAAACTCTCACATATGTAACAACAAGGCTAAGTTTCCAGTAGCATTTCATTTTTGTCATTTGTAACAGCAACACATGAAAGTGCTCCTATCCATTTTTGCCAGTATGGTCCTGTGGGTCTTCAGCCTCTTAATTCAGGCAAACACAGTACTTTCTTGTACCTTCATTGCACACCATTTCATGTGGATTTCATGTGGATCCTACATAGAAGAATCAAATGCATTTGTCTTATTATTAGCAACATTTATGGGGGAATTTTATAAGTGCATTGCATAGCTTAAAAAATTTGGGAAGTGCTCATTCTGGCCTCATTCTAGCATCACCAAGATCCATAAAAGGGAAATTATCTAATTTAGCATACATATGACATTGTTTCTCTATGTGAACATTAACTTGTACATTTGTTAAACAGCAGAATAAAATATTATAACAATTTTCAAATATACCTGTATAAAAACATACAGGAGGAAGAATTCAAAGAAATTTTGGAATTATTCTCACTTTACTGCTTTGAATTATCTTCCTGGATTTTTATTAGAAAGCAAAAACATTTAGGATATGCAAAAATAGTACTGGGGAAAAAATAAAAAAGATCATGTTCCTTCCTGTATTGCGTATCAGTCCATGATTTCTGTCATTTTGTTTAATTACCAAGGTGGGAAATACTTGCTGCCCAGTCTCCTCAGAGGTGCTATATCTGGTAAGTTTGCTTTAACAGACCCCTAAACTGCAATGTGGGACTTGTGAGTGGCTTAATGGTTCATTCCTGAAAAGTGTTACCTTCACCAATCCATTTTGGACTTTTATTGGTGGTGTTTGAAAGGAACATAGACCTGCACTCCAGTGGAAACAGTGTCTCTCACAAGTAAATGATATTTTCTTAAAGACAGAAAAGGGGTACTTTAAATCTATGACAGCTTTGCTTCAGGGAGCCAGAAAAAGCAGTTTCTTCCTTTAGTTCCTAAAGCTTGGGGATTGGTTTCTTTTTTTTCTCTTGGTCTCGTTCTGTAAAGGCCCTGCCTGTGCAGGGCTTAACTGGTTCCTGGTTCAAAATGGTACTTTTCAAGTGAGAATGAATGGTTTTTGCTTCCCTTGAACAGCAGGTGACCCTTGTAAACATGGCTTTTTTGTCATCAAATTAATTTTAAATACTCAGGTGGTTCTACATACCTAACTTCAGAGAAATAACTAGTATAGGCTAGCAAGGAATTTCTTGCAGCTATTGGAGCTACTCAGCAAGAACAACTTACCTAACCAACAGATCCATAGGTATTTTCTCTTTCTCTTTTTTTAGAAACTAAGGTGTGAACTTCAGGAGAAAGAGTCTAGCTTGGACCGTACCTAAAAATAAATCTCTAGACACTATGGTCTCTGCAAAGAGCAACTATCAAATACTTTGTTACCAACAGTATCAGCTGTGGTGTTGGAAAAAACCTTAGAAGGTGGCATTGCTTGGCTCAAAACATTCCCTTTCCAGCACGCTTCAAGTGCAGGTTATCACATACAGGGCCACAGGAACTAACCTAAGAATCCTAACTCCTGGAATATTTGCCTACTTGGTGATAAAAATGCATACACCACCAGCAATAATTCCCTGTACTTGCAGTTCTAAAATCAGAATTGTGTTAGGTGCCAAAAAATAAATAAAAAAAAAGACCCTCCCCCTCCCTTTAATTGAATAATGCCTTTGCTATTTCATCTAAATTTATCATATCTTTGAAAACTAATATTCCATATATCTTGTTTGTGTCTTTCCAACTGCAAATATTAATGTGTCGTTTCACTTGGTATCTTGATAGTCCTGTTTTGGATAAACATGACTTCCTGCAGCAAAGACTGAGGGCAAAGATGTGTAAATAATATTTGTAACCCTCCTCAAGACTTCAAAACATTCTAAAATCATTAACTTAAGCTTTATGTCACCTCCATCAGATAACATTATTGATATCCTAAAAAAGGGGCGTTCTGAATCCAAGTTTCTTGCTTTTGTATAAAAAGTGTACTCAACAATACAGCCAAAATTTACATATTTCTAACTCTGTACTTCATTCACAGGGTGCTACTTTGGTCACTCTTCTGTTTAGGCATAAGTTGCCACTTTGATCCCATAGCTAACCCTCCTCTGATCTTCCCAATAGGCAATGTTCCCACTTCAGAGCAAGCTCCACAGTTGTCTCAGTAAACGCATCATGAAGCACACTGCTACATCTTCCCTTTCTCAATCCCCAAACAAGCAACAGACCTTAAAAGCTCACCACCACACTGGCTCTCCCTGGGGCAAGCCAATACACAGGCTTTCGGTAACCCTGCACTTCTTTGTAGCACCACTTCTTACACTCCCTTACTCCAGTGACAGGATGCTGCCTGGCGTGCTTGCCTCTGCCCTGCCGGACTCATCATCACAATGCCAACAGTTCCCACTAACTGACAGTTACCTGAGGATCTTGGATTTGTAAGGATAACAAATTAACCCCACTGTCTACACCACGTTATAAACAATATACCATTGTCACTTGCTCCTTCAGGAAAAAAAGTACCTGCTTTATTCTATCTCGGTGATCTGAGCATGGTAAAAAAAAAAATGTCCTAAACTAGAATCAGGATGCTTTCAACTAAGCTACATCACCATGGAAAACACATTTCACCTCAGTCTCTCAAAACAAACAAACACTGAAACCAGTCCATATCACCAGTGATGACCTTTTACTACTCTTTCACTATACAAATAGCATGAAGACCAAATTCACAGGACTAATTTTGCAGGAAACCATTAACCAGCACTACCGTTTCAGACTATAATGTGTATCACTCTAGATTTTTTAAAAAGGCACCATTAAAGGACTTGTAACTTAGAAAAACCCAATCAAAACAGATGAAAACATTCAACCTTTATCTAATCATCTGCAAGTGAAGTTCAAGAGTTAGCTGTTTCAAACAGTACTGTAGAACAAAGAACATTCTTAAAACAAAGACAACATCATAATAAAGGAGTGAAATACCCACATATGCGACACTTGGATCTAATACAACCAGCAGGAGTTTTTAGATATGTGAGAAGTTGATACAAGGAGACTTGATTTGTATTCCAGGGATTGTGGACACAAGAAAGAAGATGATGGCACTCCAGCAGAAGCTAAAGCCTCAGCTCCACTTTCCCTCACCCACCTTTCCCTTTTCTTGTCATGCTTCCTTGCCTGAAGACAAAATCTCTAGAGTTTCATGTAAATAAGTATCAGGACCAGATACAAAACTCAAGTACTTGAGGTCAGACATTGTGACTTGGAAAGTCTGAAATTAAGTTTAGATATTACCAAGATAGGCATGATATCTGAAAGCACTTTTGTACAACCAGGTTATATTTTTGAACGAGGAAAACTGTCGCCTCAGTTTAAGTAAATAAACAAAAGAAGTAAATCTCTAGAGCCCCTAGTCAGGCAAAATTAGATTTTAGTAAATCTAAATTTACTAAATGTAAATTAGTAAATTTTACTAAATTAGTAAATTTTACCTAAAAATATTACATTTTTTCACCACAACAGAAGTTACCTTGTTCATAGCAAGAATAACATTCTGCTTAAAAAGAACCGTGATATAGGAAAATTGGTTTGAAATCACACATTTTAAATTCACATATACTGAGAGAATTTGTTGAACTTACAATACCTATTATAATTAGCATTTTCATTGAGTCAACCAATGCAATGAAGAAAAAAATATAAAGCTTTCTCAGTAAGAAGATGAACCACCTGACCAGTCACTAACACCCAGCCCCTTCATTTTTCTTGTACATAAAAAAAGGATATTCCACAATTCCACAGAAATGACTACTCAATCCCTTGGGGACCCAGGGAGGAAAGATGATACTTCTGCACAATTCTCTGGCAGGAGGTAGCAGTTCAAAACTCCTCCATTTCCATGATTCCAAGCCCTTTCTGACTTCTGTCTTCTTAAACCACACAGTGGTTTAATCAAATGGCATCATCAAATCTCACCCCACTGCTGGGACCAGAAGAGCAGACCTTGCAAGTGATGTTCTTAAGATGCACTTTTGAAACTCTACTAGTGTTTGGACTTGGAAATATATTTCAAGTCAAGCCAAGCCACAGAATGACAAAGCCCCAAGCCAGAAGTCCGTCTGCCAGGGGCAGGAGCAATTCTGCACTCCCAGGAAAAGGAAGTGCTTCAGAAACCACCAGCTGAGTGAGGAAAAAAATCATGAAAGTTTGAGAGGTTAAGAAAAATCTGAAAAAGAACTTTACTAGTAATTATTTTTTTCATATGCACATATACAGTTTGACCAAAAAAAAAAAAAAAGAAGAAATTCAGACTTCTCTTTAAGAATCCTTGGATTTAAATATATATATATATATATTTATTAAAAAGAGACATTGACTCTATGACCAAGACATTATGCGTCTCAGAACAGGTTTTTACAGCCATGTTATAAAAACCCCTTAGCAAAGCAGTTATGCACTAGACTTCAAACACATGTACTCCAAGAATGACACTGGTGTGGAGGATCTTGTTTTACATCCATTTATTTTTGTCCCTCAGCAATTATAGCATAATTTCAATACATTTCTAAAGTTAGAGAAATACCAGGGCAACTAGAGTACATACAAGCCAAAGTTAAAATGGTAGACAACTGAATTAAAAAACAAACAAACAAAAAAAAACAAAAACAAAAAAACCCAAACAAAACAAAAACAAGTATGCATTCAGCAGGAAATCTACTATACTTCATTCAGTTTAGGCTTTGTTCTTTAGGGAACAAGGTGCTAACGTGCCATTTTCTCATAAAATGAATCATAATTGCTTCCAAAGAGTTTCTGCTGAAAATGGAGGAAGCAAATAAGTGTAACACTAAACTTTCTCCTATAAACTTAGAAGCAACACTTTCTTGAATCAATTTCCACCCTCCAAACACCACTGCTGCTTTTCTTACATGAACCCACTGTTTTATTAAGGCATAATATGCCCTGAGCAATATGCTGAAAATTAGCCAAAAAGCCTAACAATTAGAGGCAAGCACCAAGTAATCTTTTTTTGACAAATTTTGAAATCTGTTTTGAAACTCACCTGTACTTGGGAGTAGCACTTGAGGAAAAAAAAGAGAATATTGCTATTAATTACTTTAAGTAGAATGGCAGTGTTAGTTTCCCCCTTCTCCTTCCAGGCTAAAGTTTTCAAGCTAATCTCCCAGGTACCAAAGTAGGACCAGCATACCAAGACCTAAGTGGGACATCTGTTCAAGAGCTTAATTTTTAAGCAACTCAGCATAAAAATGTCAGTGCCCCACCCTAAGCAATTTAAGTTAAATCTTATTTTCCTCAAGAGGCAAGACCCTCATATGCTGGATACCTCTGGTCTTAAAAGCAAGATGGAGTCTGGACAGGAGAATCATACACTGTACATGCTCAGACTGCCTTCCAGTCTTTTTTTTAAAGCCAGAAAAGACTACAAATTACCTGGTGCACTGCACAGTTTCTCTGTAAATTGCACAGTACTACAGAGTCCAAGATCCAGGAAGGTAGTTTTCAAAGCTAGTGCTAACAGCTCACATGACTTTCTCTGTACAAATTTAGGCAATACTGGCTAGTCCCTTTAAGCTACCAGAGTATCCATAAAAGAAAGACAACCAAATTATACATTTTATTCACATTTATTTTTCGCTTTTAGTGTGCTCACAGAAAATTAGAACACCTTAAGCAGGAGTTTAATAGCAATTTTTGTAAGCAAAGTTACATTCCATCTCTAAGTCAAATTGGTCAAAGCTTCTCCAGTATTTACAAAAACATGATAGACAAGATGCTACACAAAAAAAAACCATTGCATCTGAAGAGTTTTCCTTTATTTTCAAAGACAACTGGAAAAGAAAGCATTGTCTGCTGTAATCAAAAACATACCACAGTATAAACAGTAACCATTCCACTTATCACAGCTTGGTTGAGTTTAAAATTTGTGTTTAAAAGGTCCAAGATGACTGCAGTTTTACAAAAATGGGCAGGGTGGAAAGAGTTGCAAACTTCATGTGCTTCTGGATATCAAGATTTGTTTTTTTTTATACAATAGTCACAGTTAAAAACACCCTGCTGGTAATACATAATTACACTTTATTAAGGTCATAAACCAGCAATAAACAATAAAGCCTATACAACTTGTATTTCTACTTAATCACTGACTGATACAGCTAACATGAGATAAGTGAAAAGTTCCTATGGTTTAAATGAATTCCTAAGACTATGATCTCTTTATCTGGGTATTGATTTTTATTTTTTATTTTTTTTTCCTTTTTCCTTTCCTTCTTAATCAAGACTTGTAGTGTTGTAAACCTTATAGAACATCTGCCTCACAAAATACATCGTAATAACTTTCTTTTAAAAAAAAGACTAACCCCTTACATCATTTCTGGCGGGGCGCGCTCCCGGCAAGGGCTGCGCGCCCCGGGTTCCCCACTGCGGCCCCTGTCACTTCATTTGATATCCCTTATTGACCCACCCATCTCCTTCATATATGGGCATGTCCATAGACCGATCGGCACAAGTTTTATAATATGAAGAGAGTTGCAAAGTATGAAATTAAAAAGTAAACGAATTAAAAAAAAAAAAAACCAAAAACAAACAAAACGAAACAAAAAAAAAAAAAAAAAAAACGAACCAACCAAAACAAAACATTAATACTGATGAAAAAAAAGCCCCAAAAAACCCAAAATATAGAGGATGGGAGAGGAGGGCGGAGGGGAGCCCCCCTCCGCCCGTTGGAATGGCGGCAACACACAACGATTTGAGATGGGAGCTGCGGGGGGAGAGAAAAAAAAGAAACGAGACATCTTTTAAATCAATCCCTGGTTGTAGACAAGTTCTCCGAGACCAGTACCTGGCACCACTCCAACAAACAAACAGGGGGGAAGAAAAGTCCGTCGGCGAGGGGCGGCGGCGGCGCTTACTACTCCGCCGACTCGGCGGCGGGTCCCTCCGGACTGCTCTCGGCGGGAGGCTCCTGCCGCGCCGGCTCCTCCGCGGGGGCCGCCTCCTGCTCGCCGCTGCCCGCCTCGCTCGTGGCGGCGCCGGCGCCCGCCGCCTCCTCCGCCGCCTTCGCCTTCCCCTCCGCTGCCTGCTGAGGCGGCTGCTGCTCCTCGGCCGCCGCTGATGCCGGGGCCTCTTCTCCCGCCGCCTTCTCGGGAGCGGCCTCGTCCGATTTGGCCTCCTGCGAGTCCCCCGCCTCCTCTTTCGCCGCCTCGGTGCTGCCGGCCGCGCACGCCTCCTCGGCGGCCGCCTTGCCCTCCTCGCTGCCCGCCGCCTCGGGGGCCGCCGCCTCCTCCTTCCCGCCCTCCGCTGCCGCGGCGGCGGCGCCGCCCTCGCCCTCGGCCCCCTCGCCGGCCTCCTTCTTGTTCTTCTTGAAGGAGAACCCGCTGAGCTTAAAGGACTTCTTGAAGGAAAAGCGCTTCTTTTTTTTTTTCGGGGTCTCGCTGCTGGACGAGGGGGTCGCGCCCTCCTCAGTCTTGGGGGAGGACTCGCCCTCCGCCGGGGAGGCCGGCTCGGTGCTCTCCGCCTCTCCCGCCTCCTTCTCGGAGGCGGGCTCCGACGAGGCCGCCTCCTCCTTGCCCGTCTCCTCGGCGGGCGCGCTGCCGTTCGCCTGTACCTCCTCCTTGCCCGCCTCCGCCGCCGCGGGGGAGGCGTCGCCGTTCACCTTCAAGTGGCCGTTCTCCTGCAAGACAGGGACCAGCGTTACCGGCGGTGCCCGGGGCAGTCTCGGGGCGCCGCCGCCACCCCCCCCGCCCGCCGGCCTCACCGCGCCGCTTCCCGCCGTTCGAAGCCCCGCGCTCTCGCCGGGCCGGGCGCCCCCAGCGGCGGGCGGAGTGCGCGGCGGCCGCCAGAGGGCGCCCCGGCTCCACGCAGCGGCGGCCGCGCCGCGCACCCCCGCCCCCGGCGCGCCCCGTCCAAGCGGCGGCGGCGGCGCGGGGCGGGGAAGGCGAACAAAGCTCGCCCGGCCCGGCCCCGGCCCCCCGCCCGCCGCGGCCCCTCTGCGTCCAGGCGGTGCGGCGAGGCGCCCCCGCCTTCCGCCCCCCCTCCCCACTCACGCCGCATTTGCATCTTTCAGGCGCCCGGAGCGCGGCTGGCTGCCCCGGGCGGCAGCTGCGGGGGCGGCGGGGGGTGGTTGCCCGCAGCGCCGCCGCCGCTGCGCGGGGCGGAGGGGACGCGGCCAGCCCGGCTCACGGGTGGGGAGGGGGCGCGGGTGGGTGACAGAATGCTGTGTCCCACGGCTGCCGATTCCCCGGCGGGGCGGCCGCGGACGGGGCGGGCGGCGCAGCCCCCGGCCCGCGCTCTCGCCCGAGGGGGCTGCCCGCGGAGCCCCCCGCCCGGCGGCTCCGGGCCCCGCTACTGCACGGCCATCCGGCTCTGCCGCGAGAGGCGTTCCGCGCGAGGCACCGAGCGTCTTCGGGAGGAGGCTAAGCGGGCAGAAAAGCCGAGCGGTGTAAGATCCTTCCGTTTACGAGCCATTGGGACACTCCACCATAATACACGAGGGATTTAAAAAAAAAAAAAAAAAGGGAAAAAAAGAGAGAAAGAACCGTGCCCCTTCCCCCCCGCCCCCCACGCAGGACAGATAAAGGAACGAATCATTCAAAGCCGAGCCCGTTTAACCAAAATAAAGAAATTATTCCTTTGCCTCGAGTTGCAAAGATAAAAGGATCGACCATATTCTCCATTGAATGTGCCACTGGGGCATCAAAGGAAGAAGAATTAAACAGGATGCGAAAGAGAGTCCGTCGAAGTTGGCTTTAAAAAAGGAGTAGATTTAATATTTTTTTTTAAATTTCTTTTCGGTTTTTACCTGTCCATTCGCCTTGGATGGAGATGCAGCCACTGCTTCCCCAGGTTTCTCGGCGGAGGCTTCGCCCTTTGCAGCGGTCTTGGAGAACTGGGCACCCATGCTGTCTTATTCAACAAAGAAACTCAACAGATCCAAAAGGAGGGGAAACAAAGAGCGTTGGGTTGGTATAAATACTGGGCGACCAGCAGCAGCAGCAACACACACACACACCAGAGGGGAAAAAAAAAGAGAAGAGAGAACAGAACCGATTATAATGCACTCCTTTTAAAAAATTTAAAGTTGAAGAGATCAAAAAGCAGCAGCACAGGAGGGAGGGGGAAAAAAGGGAGGAAAAAGTCGAGCAAAAAAAAAAAAAAAAAAAAAAGGAGCCCAAGTTTAGTAAAAAAGAAGTAATAAAAAATCCCAGATTTGTAGCCGTACTGTAGACAAGGAGAAAATGGAGAAATCTCCCTGGTTGCTAATAAGATGCGGAGTCCAACGCCCAAGTGCACAGATGAATGGGCTTCCCGAGCGGTGACGGCAGCGCTCCGCCCGGCGCCGGCCAATCGCGGCCGCCGCGCACAAAGGGGGGCGGGGCCCGCCCGCCCGGCGAACAATGGAGCCGCGATGGCAGCGGTTTGAAATCGGCCCCCGGCCGATAATGAATGTGCCGCTCCGCTCCGCCGCGGCGCGGGCGGGCGCGCCGGGCCCCGCGCCGGGCCGCCAACAAAACACCCCGAGCGAGCGAGCGAGCGAGAGAGCGGGGCGGGCGGGCAGGCAGGGACAATGGTGCGAGAGGGGCGTGCGGGTGAGTGCGAGTGCGAGTGTGAGTGAGAGCGTCCCGGCCCCGCCGCACGCCCCCGCCCGCTGCCGCCGTGAGAGAGCAACAGATAGTGTGTGCGAGCCCCGGGCGGGGGAGAGAGGGAAGGAGGGGATTTGCTGCTTGCTTTTTTTTGGTTTTTTTTTTTCCCTTTGTTTTTTTTTTTTTTTCTTCCCCGGGTTTAATTGGTCGCGATTGTTAAATCGCCCCCAATTTGGAAGGTATTTGAACCACGTAGATCGGGTTTCGCCGAACGAGATCACGAGTCGAAATTAGTAGGTCTGTAGGCCAGATGTTGCAAACGCTAAAGCAGCGGCAGCAGGAGCCGCTGCCGGAGCAGAAACGGACCCCTCCCCCATAGCGATATTGGCTTGGAATAAAATATTTTGTGATTAGCTTACGGCTCTAATTAAATTCTGCTGTCTGATTATTCCTGATTTGTGTTTTTAAAGTATTTTCTGAGGCGGTGACCCACTTCACGATCACATTTCCATGCACTCAAGTAGTGGGCGAAGCGACGTTATCAGGGAAACATTCGCGCTTTCCCAAACCTCAGCCCCGAGTGTGTATTTACGTTGAATTTAAACCCTCGAATAAGATGTAACCCGAAACCAATGCACGCGAATTAACGGTGATCTGGAGCGCTTATCAGCGCTGGGGTGGGCGAAATATCACGGACCCGAGTGATTTCCTTTCTCGGGGGAGGGGGCGGCGTATGCGGGGAGCTGGCTGGCTCCCTCCCTCAGTGCTGCGATGAGGGGAAGGCTGGCCCAGACCCACCCCCCCCCCTCCCCCCCCGGCACCCCAATCCCCTTTTAAGGAGCAGAAACGAGCGTCAGAACGGTCGTTTCCCAAAGTCGGCTAATCTCCTCCGAACGCCTCTTGTTTATAAACAAGGATGTTAAAATGATTCCGATAATGAAGGGCTGCGGAGCGGGTAGACTCGGCCCAGCCTCCCACCTCCCTCTCCCCGAGGATTGCCGGGGCTGGCGGGATCGGTGGGCTTCGTGCGGACGCCGAGAGCCGCCTCTCGGTAACCCCGGCGAGGGCAGCCGGTTGCTTTCAACCGCTCGAGGGAATATTTCGTTTCTTGGGGGGCAAAAAGGGGCATTTGGTTGTTTTTTACGGGGGGGATAGAACCTCTCCCTCCCTCCCGCCGCATTTCACGCACAGCCCCTCCGCAGCCGCTGCCGCCGCTCCCTTTGTCTCGGCCGCCGCCGCCCGCCCCGCCGAGCACGGCGCAGCAGCGTCCCGCTCCCCCGGGGGCAGCCCCCCACGCCCACCCGTGCGCCCCGCACCGGCAACACCCGCAGTCCCCGGGGCCGGCGCGGGGGGCGGCCGCCGGCCCTGCCGGGGTGACCGCCCTCGGCAGGGCGGGGGTGCCGGGGGTGCCGCCGCCGCGCCCCGGGGCTCCCTCGGCCGGGCCGCGCCGCCGGGCGGTTTCCCTGGAGACGGCGGGGGGTGGCGGGGCCTCCATGGTGGGATCGGGAGCGGAGCAGGGCGGGGGCGGCTCTGCCCGCCCCGGCGTCACCTGCGGCCGCCGGCCCCGCTGCTGCGGGGCTGGGCTGGGCTGGGCTCGGCGGGGCCGGGTGGGACCGGGGCCGTGGCCTGGGGCACCGCGGCGGCAGCTCCCGGGGGCCGCGGTGGCGGGAGCCGCTCTCCGGGGATGCGCCGGCTGCCGCCTCTCCCGGGCGTGCGGGCGGAGTGGTGTGCGGCAGCGGGCACCGGCGGCAGAAGGGATGGAGCGAGCTGCGGAGGGCTCACCTTATGGCGTGACGGCAACGCGACCGTGGGGCACGGCCAGCCGGACAGCTCCCTTCTTCGGGATCCTTCCCCACTTCTCAGCTGCATGCTCTGTGTTTCCTCTGCTCCTTTTAATCTGGATATTAAGCAAATCGTGATTTTGTTGGTGGTGGTTTGGGTTTTTATCTTTTTAGACTGGTTGATGTGACAGATCACCTCTGAAGACCTGCTGGAAGACCTTGATAAGATTTCACAATCAGTATTAAAAGGCACCTGTCCATCTTGAACGGGTATATGCAATTTCATCGGCTCCGGCAGATGTGTTTCTACTTTCCACCGTAGCTATGTCTGAATTTCAGAGTAGTGTCACTGAGAATTTTCACAGAGTGACTGGGAGTTTAGACAGTTGCTTTGCATTATGCTTTTGATATGTTTTTCAAACATTTCAATGTTTTACAACTTGAAAAGAAAAAGTAAAGAAGAAAAAGCTTTGACTGATCTTACTCTAGGTACTTAGTTCCACAAGTTCTTCTGTAGAGTCTCTGGACAAGCGGGAAATCTGGAATATATGTATGGTCCTTCTGTCAGTCCCAGTGCAGTTAAAACCTGGACATCTATCTCTAAACCAAACTCTTGACCGTGAGGTGCAAATGTGAGATTTAACTCCTCGAATGACCTCTTGAGTCCATCAGTTACCAGGCTGCTCCTTGTCGCACCACACCTTTATCCACCAAGCAATGAGATATGCTGGAGGGGAGATTCCTCTTTCTTAAACATGTACTTTACTTAAGTTCCTGATCTTTTAATCTCCTTCCAAGAGGCAGGGAGAGGAAAAAAAGAAATACAAAGACAGACAGACAGACAGACAGAAAGAAAGAAAGAAAGAAAGAAAGAAAGAAAGAAAGAAAGAAAGAAAGAAAAAGAAAAAGAAAGACCTCAGTGTTTTGTAGCAGGACTAATCAGTTATGAATATGACAATAACACAGTTTTCTACTGTGCCTTCCACATAAAAAGTTGTCATAGAACTTCTGTGGCAGGAACAAGGATGTACCAGTGTAAAGTTGCTTGTGTATAAGGTGTTGGAGATTTAGTGCCTGAGAAAAGTGGTACCATTGTCAAGTGTATTTGTGTTAAGGCTTTTACCACAATAGCTGTGTCAACAAAATACCCATATTCCCCCTGTGTCATGTGTAGTGATATTTCTGAGAACATGACAGCCATGACTGAGAGACAGCTCTGTGGAGCCCAAAAATGAAGAAGAGATGGGGCTGGGGAGCTGTTCTTGCAGGGGCATAAGGATTTGCTTCCCCTTGCTCCTCCAAAGGTTTAAGGGCCCCATCACTGCAATTTCCTGATTTCTAATGGTGTGTTGCACCCCCCAGATGAAATTGTCTTTTTGCAGTACTTCCAAAATGTGACTCCTATCAGCACATTTTTCCTGAAGCATTTTCGTCCTCAACCTTTTGGGAAGGCAGAAGACTGAGGTGTGGACTGATGAAATACTTTGTACAGTGCTACCCAACAAATCAGCCTCTCAGCTGACTCAGTGTTACTGATTCTTGGCTGTGACTTCATGATCATTAATATTAAATCTGTGCCTTGCAGCTACAACTTTGATTGGGCATAAACACAAACCTTCCTGTCAAGCTAGCCTGGTATAAGCATGGTATGTAGTGCTTATGTCAACTTTGCACTAACTTTCTGTGGGGAGGCTAGGAAAAAAGCTGATAGCTTTTGGCCCAAGAGCAGCTGAGGCAAAGTTGCCCCTGCAAAGTGTTTGGCCACATGTAGAACAAAAGCTGAATGTGGTGCCACATGCTGGGTTATGTGTCTATGGAAATCCTGACCTTACATCAAGTCCTCTGAAGCTGCAGTTTACCACCCTGTGAAAGCATGGCTTCTGACTCCTGCAGCCACTGCCAAACCTCCCAGCTCACTAGTATCCAGCTTTGTTTTCTTTTCCCAATACTGTCTAAAACATTTATGTTCATCCATTCCTGAAATACAGGTGAATGAAATGGCATTTTCATTTACAGTTCAGGAAAAGGAGAAAGCTGCTCAGTAACAGCTCCCTGCCAGTACAGCAGCTGCTAACTGGAGTCCCAGAAAAACCCATCGGTGACACTCATAGTCTGCTAAGGTAAAAGCTCAATCATGAACATGTTTTAACTCCTATTAAAATTTGAAACTTTTAAAAACGTGTCCTAACTTGCCACTTGTAGTTGGGACACAAATGTATTTTAACTTGTTTGCTGGCAAATGCACTAAAATGCAACACACCCTGTCAACACTGAGAATTTGAAAACATGTTAATTAAAAGTTTTCACTGACACCTTTTTTTTTTTTTTAATGCACCTTTATTCTCGTCCAGACAAGCCTTTAAAGAAAGTGAATCTAAGAGCGGTTTTGGGAGCTGGAATCCAGTGTTTACAGAAGTCCTGAAAGAGTATGTGCTTTCTAGTGTTCATGTTGTGACTGTCCCCTGGGTGATCTGAGATCTGAGGAGGTGCTGGGAAACCTCCTTGTGTCCTGGGGTGCACAGAGACCTTTCTTATGTGCAGAGAGAGCAGCAAGCAAACTAAAAAGTCGTAATCAAAGTTTACACCAAGAGATAATGTTCCCTATATTCTCATCTACCACAAGTCCTTTCTTCTCTTGTCCTGGTCCTTATGGAGAAACAATGTAAGACAAGCACAGGACAGAAAACATCTTGCTTTCACAGGAACTGTTGAACTGGGACAGTTCTGGTAACAGGGGAACAGGATAATATGAGTTAAACAATGTTAAAAGTTATGTAAAATGTAAATGTAATGTAAAAGTTAAAATGTTAACAACAGCAATGTTAAAAGTTTCAAAAGTAAATTCAGATTTGCAGAATACCTGCATCTTTTCCGGTTTCCTAAAAATTAGTATCTCATGATGTCTGAATCAGTGCTCTGATTTCCTACTGACACATCACATCAGTTTCTTCAAGCTTTACTCCAGTTTGGTGCAATGCTATCGAAAGCTTTTAACCTTTATGTCACTCACAACCATTACAAGCCCTTTACTAATATTTGCCAAGCTTTTATTAACTGAATACATTCAACAATGTTTGTTAAATAGGATCCAGACTGTTTGAATGTCCAGTGTGCTGGGAAACTGAAAACTTAACAGAGCTTATATATTTTAAATGTATCATACAGCTGGTATCTCTCATAGCTAATAAAAAAATATCTGTCAACCAACTGGATAAGTGGCCTCCAGTAATGAGGCTGGTTACTTCTGGGAAGTAAAAAATCCACAAATTAAAATCAAGAATAAGAAAACAAACAATAAACCCAACTCAACCCCCCCAAAAATTTTTCTTAGGTGATACAAAAGTAAAAACACTCCAGTAAAGCCCAAGCCCTTCCCTTAAGGGCAATCACAGCAAGACACAATAACTAACAGGGAAGGTGTTAGTATACTGCTAAAGGACTGGTCCATTCTATATGCTGGTTCTGCTTTAAGGAACACCATTTCGGCAGCAAAGAAAGGGCATTGGGCTTCATTGTGTTAAGCAGGGTGTGGACAAAAAAACATAGAGATAGCAGAGAGTTGTAAACCCTTTACAACCTTCAGTTCTAAGGACAAATACTGCTCAACTGCAGTTCCCCAACAGCATTACTCGGGGTAAGTCAATTGCAGCAGTAGTCGTTTGCTCCCTTCGTTCCTGTGCTCTGGCCCTACAGTTCCACTCCCTCCATTGTGTGTACCCTGGCTTTCCTCTGACCTCCTGATAAGCCGAGTTAACACAGCAGAAAACTACTATTTCTCTCTTCCCCAATACACCTCCTCCATTCTCCCCCTCCCTCCCTCCCTGGCTTTTTGAGCAGGGAAGGGTAGTTTCCTGATGGTCTAGCTTCTGTAACCCTTGGTGTGGCCAGACAAGTTGTAGCGATGACAACCAGGTGATAACCTGATTGAGCATGAAGTTAAGCTTCAGTTCTATTGACGTGTGCTTCCAACAGCACCACTGCCTCACACAGTCCCCTTTTTCTGCAACTTGTTCTTGCTTCCAGTTTCCTGATTCTCCTTCAATTCTGCTGGGAAGAGTGATCTAAGTAAAAAATGCCTGATGAGCAGGTATCTTTTAGAATGGAATTGATAGGTGATATCTCAGCATGTTTTATTGAAAGACCACGTGTGCTTTAATGATGACTACTTTGTGTCATGTGGCTACAGCCAGCCCAGCTTGTATGAATTCCAGCTACATTTGGAGGGGCCAGGAGTTACATAAGAGTGGAATCATGTAAATTTATGCTGAAAAGTGTCACAGAGTGTGAAATGAAACTGATGGACCCAGCTAAACAGAAATCTATCTAAAATAGGAAATAGGAAGCATTTGAGCTTGACTCAGAGATTTGGATTCCAGACATGTAGTTGTTGTGAATTGAAACTGATTTAGGGTTAAATTAGCAGCCTCCACATCAAGTGCCTAGGCTCTCTGTAGGGCTCAGGCTATGGGGAGAAAGCCAAGTGCCAAAGTCTGTAATTTGCCCAGCTGGCAGGTAGAGGCTGGTACCCTAAGTCTGGTTTTATGATTCTCACTGCCTGAAAAAAAATACACTGCAGCCACAAGGTGCAAAAGGCTAAGCCAGTACAAGTTGCTGTTGTTCTGTTGTTGTTTTTGTTTTTATACTCAGCTCACAAAGGCTGTTTGCTTCAGGTAGCTGGAATAAACATTATAGAGTGCATCCCAGTCAGCTTGGCAGAAATGTATGTGACATGTACCGTCTGGTGTCCTAGTAGGGCACAGATTTTACATCAGTGGTCATGTAATCCCCAGCTATACAGAAATACATCACAAATAGGAAATACAAAGCATTTGTGCCTGTCTCAGAGACTTGGATTCCTTATATTGGGTTGTAGAGAAGTATATCCCTTTACTTGGAAGCCAGCACTCTGACCTCTTCCCTGCCGTGAGGTGCTTTTGCCCCTTTGAAAGCTTAAGAGGCAGTCCCCTTTCATCCAGGAAGCATGGCTTTAATTCCCACCTCAGAAAATTTGAATCCCTTCATTTACCTCCCTCTGCTTTTCCCATGAAGTTCTAGGATGAGGAAATGTGAGCACAAATGTTTCCATTTTCTCTTGCTGAAGCTGTTCAACAAAGGAATTAAGAGTTACTCTTTGGCATGGAGCATTACATAGTAATTGCTCCAAAACCCGAGCATGATTCTGCAGTCTAATTGCTTAGCAGGCCTGCCTGGGAGTGGGAGACAGCTTGCCTCTGGTCCTTAGTCTTCTGAAAGTGTTACTGTTTTCTAGTTTGTAGCTCTTGGGGCAAGCAAGGCCGGGCCCTCATGGTCCAGTGTTAGCACTCTGACTCAGTGACTTCAATATACAGTTATGATCCTGTTTTGTCTCACTGTTCAGCCTTCAAATAATAATTTTTTTGCAAAGTGGAGCCCTGAGCAGAGAGCTGGTATGCCCTGGTGCTATCATGTTTCCAGCTAGGCAGGGCAGCTGCACAGCTTAGAGTAAGAGATGTCTGCATGCTATGGCCCTGTCCCTCACATGTGGCAGCACTTCCTTCACATGCAGGTAGATCAATGTCCACACAAGCTTCAACTGGTCTGGACATCACCCATGCAGAGAGACCTCCTCTGTGTTTCCCCAGGGAAGGCCTTTGAGCAGCTGCTTCTGAAGTGCTTTGGAGACAGAACTGCTGAGGTGAGACATGGTCTATTGGTTGGACTCCTCTTGGGACACATCTTGCCTCTTGTGTCTCCTGGCATTTTGAAAAGCGGTGGCAGAAAATACTTTAAAGCTTCCTGGGTCCAATCTGATGAATTCAGCAACTTACTGATGGCCTTAAATTTTCAGTTTGTGTTTGGACAACCAAAATGCATATAGGTCCTTTTGTAGATTTAGCTGCAGTTTGTAACCCATCAACAGAGAGATTCACTGACATTTTATATTAGATACACCAGGCTTTCAGATTTTTCATCTTTTTTTTTCTTTTTTCCATTGTCACAATGAATGATTTAGACTCTTCAGAATATCATTCTGATACTACATACCCCCCACAATTTTATTTTGGTTTATATTATGATTAAATATTTTCATATTAGAAAATGTTTGTTCAATGTGTATTTTGTGGTTTAGCACCTTCTTTTTCGTTGTAATTGTGTGCAGTTCTGGGCACCAGACTATAAAAAGGATATAAAACTGTTAAAGAACATCAAAGGAGAACCATGAAGGTGGTGAAGGGCCTTGAGGGGAAGCCATAAAAGGAGTGGCTGAGATCACTTGGTCTGCTCAGCCTGGAGAAGAGGAGACTGAGGGGAGACTTCATTGCTGTCTACAGCTTCCTCACAAGGGGAAGTAGAGGAGTAGACTCTGATCTCTTCTCTGTGGTGACCAGTGACAGTACCCCAAGGAATGGCCTGAAATTTTGTCGGGGGACATTTAGGTTGGATATTAGGAAATTATCTTGTGGGTAGTTGGGCACTGCAGCAGTGTGATTCTTGGGGTGTCCTGTGGAGGCCTAGGACTTGGATTCTATGATCCTGGTGAGTCCCTTCCAACTCAGGATCTTCTATGACTCTATGATTCTGTGTAACCTGTGCAAAGGAATAAGTTCATACCCACTTTTACAAACCTGTAGAAGAGTTCACCTTACTTATACAGTGAGCTCACTTGTCTTTAGGAGAATGGATATGTAGGATGAGAGCCACCTTTTTAAGTGTAATGGGTAACAGAAACTACTGTCTGCATGTTGAGAGGGTTGATCCAGCCTCCTTGTGTAAGAAATGGGTAATAAAGGTCTTTTTTTTTTTTTTTTTTTAACAATGGCTTTAGAATTTTGTTGTATAAATGTTCCTGAAGCCATGTACTGATTTTTAAACGTGTAATGACTGAAAGGCCATTTTTTGTCACCACTATTGCAAGAAACCACAGTCCAGGCTTCAGGGCAGTAAATTAAAGATTGTTAAAACAAATGGATTAATGATTACAAATTCAGCTGTTTGATTTAGAAAGTCACACATGTGTAATGCAAGAGACGGAGGGGTTATTGGTGAAATAACTGGTTAAAGACTGGGGAACTTTTGTCCATATTTCTGCCCTGTGGCAGACTGCCTATAGGGGTAAGTCTCTGTAGGTACATCTGCCTGGCTGACTAGGGTGCTGGGTCGGGACTCTAGCTGTGGTAGATTTTGTTGTGGATGTTGGAAGCAGACATGGATATAAGCATAGATGAACTGGCTCCAAGTCTTGGTGAAGAATATTTTTCTGTCTTGAACTCTCTGTGTCTATGCTGCCAAACATGCACCCCTTGTACCCAAGCTGCTAAAGACACTATCAAGCACAGGCAGCAGGAGGGCTGTGTGGATGAACAGGTAGCTCCTGACTAAGCTCAGACTGAAAAAGGCAGAGTGCAAGAGGCAGAAGCAGGTGACCCAGGAACAATACAGACGCATTGTGCCATGATGTAATTAGGAAAGCCAAAGCCCACCTAGAGTTAAGTCTGGTGAGGGATGAGAAGGGCTACTACAAGCATACCAGCAGCAAAAGGAAGATCAGGAATAATGTGGGCCTGCTGCTGAATGAGGGCAGGGACCATAGTGCCAAGGGATAGAGAAAAGATCAAGATACTGAATGCCTTCTTTACCTCTCCTGGTAAGGTAGGCATTGCTGGTCAGACCAGTCTTCAGGAACATCAAGACTCTGACATCAAAAGGAAAGTCTGGAAAAAGGAAAACTCACCCTTGGTAGAGGAGGAGTGCATTGAAAGGAACATTTAAACAAACTGAATGCATACAAGCCCATGGGATCCCCTGGGAGGCACCCATAGGTGTTAAGGGAGCTGCCTGATGTCACTGAAAGGATACTGTTGGTTATCTTTGAAAATGTTGTGGTGATTAGAGCAGAACCACAAGGACTGGAAGAAAGCAAATATCAATACTGTCACTGAGAAAGGCGAAAAGAAGGATCTGGTGAACTATAGGCTAGCCAGCATTCCCTTGGTTGGCAAAGAGAGGCCGTGAAGCCTCCATCCTTGGAGATCCTCAAAAGTCATCTGATCACAGTCCTGAACAGCTGGCAGCCCTGCTTGAGCAGAGGGATTGGACAAAATGATCTCCAGAAATGCCTACACTGTGATTCTATGTGATTCAGAGTGTGATATTGTTTTCAGTCCTGCCTCAGCTATGCCTATAATCACTTTAGTTTCAAGACATTGTATTTCTGAGATCTTGTGCCTCCATTAAATGGTTTATGGAATGTGGAAATTAATACACCTGCCTATGCACCTTGGAAGTATAAATACACCAAAGATTGTAAGGTGCTTTCAGTGAATGAGGCATACAAATGCCTTTTGTACACATTTATAAGAAAGAGAAACTTTACAATCTTTTTCCCCTGTACAGTACAAATTACATTAAAGTGTGAGAAAACAATATCTGTAATAACATTCTTGAAACTAGGAACTCAGAAACTGAGTAAATCACAGGTTTAATGTGAACCCCTGCCTTTATGAGTTCCCATGCTTTCTGTGATACTGTGTTGGAGTCTACACAGAGCAGATGAAGTAGTGTCACAGTAATTTTTGTTTGTTCCTTTTAAATTATACTTTCTCACACTTTTGTCAGGTCTCCCATTTCCCCCATGCAGCTATAAAAGGCTGCCTTCGGTCTGTTTAGGCTCAAGGCACGCATGCGGTCTTTTATTGACAAAAGCAGATGGCGATTTCCCCTACAATCCGTTTCCTTTTCCCTGGCTGGCATGTGAAACACGGAGAGCATACTGGAGGACATGCCATCATACCACGCCAGCCTCAAAGTGCTCCTCTCGCAGGGGAGAGCCCAGGACCTGGCTGCCCATGAGGCGTCTGAATTACTGGAAACTATTTCACATTTGGCTTAGAGCTATTTTGACAATCTTCAGCTGTATCCTTTATTTCTTCCTTCTTAGCATGTAAATGTCCTTTTTATAGTAGCTATTCTTACAGAATTTATAGTTCTCTTTTCTTAATGCTTCTCATTCCCAGTTCCTTGTTTTTATTTAAGTTAGTCCCTTGTTATTTCCTGGGCATACTATGCTAAGCAAAGCATACATTCAAGGGGTGACATTTTGTGTCTTCCTCAAATTATCTCATGATGCTGGCTGCTATTATTCCCTTTTTTGTCTTCAATGTGGCAATTATGTCCTTTTTGCCGTACTGCCTTTCATGCTTATGAGGAACTCTGCAAAATGTATTATTATCTTCTTTTGTATGCTTCTTTAAACCCCTTCTTTGCTTTTATACCTACCAGTGCAAAGAAATGACTGGTTAATCCATTGATTTCTATTTTTTTCCTTGGATTTATTGGTAGTTATTTTGAGTTTGAAATCTCTGTGGGATCAGGCCTATCTTTGTGGGCTGACATTGCCTTATCGGTTAGCATAAGGACAGAAAAAGTGCAAATTTAAGCCTCTGAGGTGCTTTAATCTTGGCAGTCCCTGAGCAGAGTTCCCCTTTCTGCATCTTACTGAGATTTGCTAGGGAGGATGTGCAGCTCAGTCAGTGTGTGGGCATAAAGCCTGTAAAGAGCTTTGGAGCAACAACTGGCTTGACACAACACATGCAAGGAATGGTTTATCCTTCATCCTTAGCCCCACATATATCACAGGCACTTTAATTTCTTTTTCTTTATGCCTGTCAGAATTTTCAGATTGCTTTTCATATGGCTGTGTTCAGCACTATTTCTTTCAGAATCAGTTCAGTTTAAATTTTTCATTCATGTACAAAGAAAAATTTCTGAAATCGACTAATAAAGCATCTGACTCATTTAAATGCTTATGAGCCTAATACTGCATTCATATTACTGAAAAAAAAAAAAAAAAAGAAATGCTTTCCTCTAAATCTAAATTTTATGAAGCATAATCACAGGACTTTTTTGTATTCTTAAGCATTGCAAAGTTTGTACATACAATAGTATTTGCAATGCATTCATGGGTGGTCAGGAAATCTGTGAGCAGCAAGTGTGAAGCACCTCCACACTAGTAAAAGCAGGAAAAATTCCAAAAGAGAAATGGGAAAGACATAATTATCACTGAATGTGCAGCTGGACTTTCAGTGCCCAGAGAAAACAGGCAGCATCAAGCTTTTTGAGATCGTCTTTCCTTCTCTGCACAGTTGCAGCAAACAGTAATGCAGTTCTTGTAGAGGCTGCGACTTCTGTGGTGATGACAAACAGAAACATCCAGGAAGGGTCAAAATGGAGCTGAGCTTGACTTAAGCAGGCAGACAGAGCTTTCAGACTGCAAAGTTCGTTCCTTATGGAGAATATGATTTGAGTCTTCAATGATATTAATACTAAATGTCAAATTACTAATTATTATTATTATTTTAATAATTAATTATTAATTATTTATTATTATTATAATTATTAATACTAAAAATGTCAAAAGCTATAAGCACATATTATAGTGATATCAAACTCTTTGAGTGAAGTGTTGGAGGATTCAGATAAGGGAGGTTTCTTTCCTCATGAACACATCAATATACATGAGCATATAGAGCAGAGACCAGTCTTTGAAAGGCTTTTATATCTCACCTCTCATACCTCATACCGAATTTATAATCTCTTTATAGAGGGCAGAGTGTAGGGTGATTCCTGCTCTCCTCCCCTCTGAGTGCAGGACCCCATTTCCTGTCACCTAAAGTTCCAAAAGTGATGTTACACACACAGAAACTCTACCCTTCTTTGGCGCTTGCTTGAGGAGAAAGAGGAGCATAGCTGCTGGGGGTGAAGAAAGGCTGAGGAGCTGAGGTGAGTTTGGACTTGGCCAGTGGAGCATAGGGGCAGGGCACCCATGCCCCAGATGCTCAGCTTTGCCTAGTGTCAGCAAACTGTAGTGTCATTGTCCTTTGACACTGTCATCAGCAGGCACAGCTCTCCTGCCCCTCACCATGCTGGTCATTGTCCCAGGAAAGGAAGCTTTCTCTGTTCTGTGCTGTCAGGTTGTGCTTCAAAGCAGATGACTGTATCTTGAAAAGGCATTGTGTAAGATTAGAAAAAGCCAGGCTGTCTGAAAGGTTTCAGGTGGGAGGTTTTGGCACCACAGCACACGAGACTGAGACATGATTATGTTATCTACCTGTTTGTCATCAGATATACACAGTGCATCTACTGCCTAGCCTGCAAAGGGCGGAAAGAGGAGGAAGGTTGACCACAGCTTTCTCCAAGTCATGAGTTCCCATTATCTTTTTCTGCCAAGACACAGCAGGAAACACAGTTTATGTTTGCCTGGGTTTCGGTGCAGACTGGTGACACAAGACAGTGGTTTCCAGCAATTTCTAGGATTGCAGAAGTGCTTGGGACAGAACATTACACTCACTCTGTCAGAAGTGGACATCATGGAGGGGTTAGGTCCCTCCTGAGGTGTTTCTAGCAGTGCTGTTCTGAAACCCTGGCCGGGGTAACTCCGGCCTACTGCCAGTGAGTGTGCCCCTGTGCCCATGGGGTGGGAGAACAAGGGTTGTCAAGTAAATGATTAGTGGAGCAGAAGGTCCTGAGCCTCAGAACAAAAAGTGGGCTTTTCACAAGTTGTGTCTTTGGATGTATCATAATGTAGTTATGTTTCTTCCCTTCTTATGCCTCAAGGTCTGGGGCAAATCATCCTGCTTCTTTCTTTTCCTCAAATCTTCATGGGGGGCCCCACTGAGATATCACCAAGTTTGATGACGGAATGAAGGAAATGTGGTGGTTTTATTTTTATATCTATATTTATTTTCTTTTTGGTTTGAGTTACTTGGAAGTCCCTCTATATAAAAATACTTTCAAATGTAATTATCTTCCGTGGGTGAAATTCATCTCCAGCTCTGCAGAAATGCTGTACAAATGTGGTGCTCTCACCATTGTTTTTGAGCAGTTATCAGTCTTCAGAAAAGGTAACAAAATATAAATCAAGAGAAGCATTCAGACTGGTATTTCTTAATTTTATTTTTAGTAACTGATCTGTTCACTGTGGGTTCAATTAGATTTGGAGGAAGTCTTCCAAACACAGTGTTTTTTCCTTTAAACTTTTTATTTCAAAACACAAATCTGCAAAAGTATATCTACACAAAAATATATCTGTTATGGATTGGCTCACTATTCTATTCATCATACAAAAACCTTTACAAGTATCACAAACTTGCTGAAGTGAAACAGAGATAAGAGAAACTCAAGTTCTGATTTTAATTCTGCTTTACTCAGCACGTGTATTTACATATGTCAACTGTATCTGAGATTTCTGAGAGGTGTCCTGGGTAAAATCAGCACACATTTTAAGTTATGCTTCATTACCGAAGTCATAGTTTGATATTTACTAGATCTTAACCACTGAAGCAGCAGATGTGGAAGATTAGGAGAAAATGTGAGAGGTAAGGTGTTGAAGTACTTAAATCACTACTATATTTGGGGTTTTCTGAAAAAGAAAATCAAATCAGCTCTGGTTTCCAAAGAATTTATGGAAAACCTCATTGACAGCTGCACTTGCAGGTTTCAGTGTGCTTTTATTAGCTCTACTAATGATGTTAGGGAGATACATATTGTTCTCTTTTAAGCAGCTTTCACAGGGTTAGTAACTAAAGCGCTTTGTTATTAATTATCACTAGCATTAGGCAGAAAACAAAAAACACATGGAAATGGTATAGATCTGCTTTTGTGAAAACTGTTTTGTAACCAGGTCCTACAGAACTGTGGAAGATCTGTAATCACCTGTGCTAGTCTCCTTATCTTGTTGCAAATATCAAGAAAAATAATAATCATGTTGATTAAAGTAGCAGGGCCAGGTAGGGTTTTTCAGGGTGCTAGTCAAAAGCTGAGTAATAGTTAGCTCCTCCCAAGCCCAACGTTTACAGATAGAAAAGGAATGGGGAAGAAGGCATAGCAGCAGAAGCAGAAACAACCAAGAAAAGCATTCCACTACTCAGTGGGTGAGGAAAAGGCAACTTGTCAGGAAGGAGAACACTCGAGGAGAACAGAAGAGCACTGCAGGGAAGGCTTGGAGCAAAATGAGGTGCTCTGTGAAGCTGGGGAGATCAGCCAGGAGCAGAGCAAGCCTCCAATCCACATAGAGTAAAAAATGGAAAACACCCAAAGGCTCAAATGTCCTGTGCCTCCTGATTTGGCTCCTGTTATTCCTGTTATCTGTCAGCCACCTTCCCCTTTCTTTGCAACTCTTCCTCAAAGCCATATGGAAGCAGGATTAAGGTGGGTGGAAAGTACCACCTTTCTCCTCATAACCTCAAAGCTGGGGGATCTCCTTGGAGTGGCTTGGGGCCTGGCATTACAGCCACCATCTGTTAACTGCTCCTCTTCTCTACTGTGGCCACTGTGGTGGTGAATGGCCTCAGACAAGGTGCAGACAAGGTTCACTGTCTGCAAATGTAGTCAAGAGCAGCTAGGGGAGCTTGCTGTATCCTACTGGTAGATGGGACAAAGAAAACATCCTCGTTCTCTTTTTGTGCACGGGTAAAAAAAAGGTCAAATTATTTCCCTGAAGTCACACAAAATGTCAGCTGAAAGGGGCAAAAAAAATCTTACTTTTCCTGACCCCAGCACTACACTTCAAATCTGAAACCCCTGTAGCTATGATAGAGACAAAAGGGTAGGTAAGGAAACAGGAAAAAGGATTAGAGAAGACAGGACATACTGGCTCATGACTGCTCATATGCAATGCCTTAACTGAAGTTAAGCTTTTACACAGAACCACTGCAAATGGTTTGGAATTGAAATCTGAAATGAAAATATTGGCAGAAGCAGAGTCTGGGACTATATTTTATGTTCTCTTTTTAGAGCCTGTATCATTCTATCTGAGAGCCTTGTGATCGTCAGCAGATTTTATTCTCACAGAATCATAGAGAGGATAAAACATTTTCTGCCCATGTTGGGAAGGCAGAATTTAGGCAGACAACTGACAAAATATATTATATTAGGTCCTCCAGGGAAACTGAGGCTGGTTTCAGCTGTAGAACTAAAGCTTTATAAGTTTCAATCTGTATTCCTAAATCCATTAAATCACCTTTTCTAACTTAGATTTTTATGAATCTGAAGTCTACTGCACAGTCTGTGTTTATATTGCTCTCTGAGGGAGAAGTGTGGCTTTGTACCCGTGATGGGTCTTCCTTGGGGAGTTGGTTGGGAACCTTTTCAGTAAAATCGTGAGGAAAGGCGTTGGCCTGCTACAGGGGTAGGGAGCCTGAGGACAGTGAAATTGAAAGAAGAATTTCATTTCCTAACCAGCCTCGAGAGTATTTGGCCTTATGAGTAACCTTGGAAAGCTGTGAGGAGGTGGAGGAATGCACATTTGGTGCTGAAGGAATGAGCATTAGGAAGGGAAGATACAAGAAGCAGCTTCTTAGACTTTTCATTCTGAGCAGTGGATATGATTGCTCCCACTGACACCACTGTCTCCCCTTTCTTCTGAGCAATACCGTGGACATCATCACAACATACACTCTCTGTGGTTCTAGCAATTGCCCTTGGGACCCCTTGAATTGAGGAACCTTTACATCCCTTGATGTAAAGGTTAGGATCCTGGAATTTCTTCCCCAGTCCTCTCACAGGTCATTTGGAAGAAATTTCGAGCCTCTCCCACAGATTTACTTTGTGATTTGTTCCAAGAAAGAATTTAGGATGCATTTTCTGTATTTGAATGTAATGATTGTAATATGCTCTTGAAATCTTGTTTATTACTGTCTTTTCCACTCCTACTGAATCACAGAAGAGCTATTCAGTTTGCCCTCTGTCCATTTCCCCCTCCCTGACTCAAGAACAAAGCAAATCCCTGCATACAGGTCCTGCTGCTTATGAATGAGGTTTTCCTGAGGTCTCAGTCAGCGCAGCATTTCAAGGCTTAGATCTTCATTTTCCAAGTCAGGGCTCAGAATTCCAGATAGAATCTAGGTGGTTACTAATGCATCCATTAACCTGAAAGAAATTCATCTGAGTCCCTTCTATCTCTATTTTATGCCTAGTTTACATCTGATAGATCTGTAAGACAGCCTGCAGCTGATACTCATTTGAGCACTGTAGGTTTAGATGCCAGCAGGAATCTGTGACAGTCTGGAAAAAAGGACAGGATATTGTATGGACATTAAATAGACCACTTATTTGTATTTTCTTAGTAATACTTTGAGCATTATGTCCAGGGTTGAACTTCAATCATCAGTTGCTCAATGACCACGTAGTCAAGTATACATTGTGTTTATTGCCAAATTAGAAAGAGTATCCCATCAGGCTAAACCCTGCAAATCCTATCTGTTTTATCACTGCAGGATCATGTTGTGTCCTGTTAGCTGGTATCACAACAGCGGCTTTGTTTTTGTAACGGCAGACTTGAGTGTTCAACATAGTGAATACACTCCTACAGCTAGTTTACACAAGGATTGTTGATGTTTTTCACAATGCGTTTCTTTAGACATATGCCTGTGCATAAACAGTCAACATAACCTAGAAGAACTTGAAACTCCCATCTGGATGTTGTATTTAGGTCTCACATGCAGGATTTTTTTTTTTTTTCCTAAGGTACTCCATCAAAAAAAAGTGTTCTCTTGCGTTTTTTAATTTTTATTTTCTCCCAGTTTATTAGTCTTTAAAGATCCTCCCAAATTACCAGTCACATTTGTCTGATTCTCTGTTCCATAAAGCACAATCCATGACAACCATGACAACCATGTTATAATATTTTGATTTTTTTTTCTCATGTCACTGGTCTGATGATCTGATGATCCCTGGCAAGGGAATAAACATGGGAAGCTCTCAGATATTTTCTTCCATCATCAGAGAAGACAGGCTTTGGTATCAGTTACTTTTCAGGGTCATGTATTCATACTTGAAACTGATAGCATCTAATCACAACTATCTTCTCCTCTCAGAACAGTAGTTATCTTCAAACAACATCTATTAATAACCTTTACTGCCACCATAACTGATGTAGTACACTCAAGTGTAATCAGTGTTGTTGCCACAGAAAGTCATACACAGTAATACATTTGTGTCGCTCCACTCCGGAATATAAATGTACAGAGGGAAGGGCATAAAGCAGTCGTGCCAGTGCTTGAATATACCAGCTGCAAAGCAAATGAGCAGGGCAGAGTCAGTGTCTACACTCAGAGTTTTGAGTCTCTAGTTGTGACAGCATTCACACAGAAGCTGCTTTACAGATTAGGGAATTGTTTTCAATTTAGTCTTTGTTCTCAGCACTGACTGCCTAACCCTGCTAATCTTGGGGTTAGAAAACACAGTAGTAGAATGGCGAGCCTGGATAAGCCTTGTCCAAAATTCATCTTCTGCCTCTTTGTGACCAGTGGAGCTGAAATACAAAGAGCTGTGAGGAAGACAAGAATAATGTGTCCAAGAAAAACAAGAAATACAAATCACCAATCCTTATGGATATATAGTGTATAATGTCACAGCATAGCTGTCATTAATAGCTACTACACTTGAAGAGGGATGGTTGCAGGTTTTGGGAAGAGTTATTTTTCGTTTGAAAATGAAATTTTGAAGCCAAATCTTTTCCCATTAATGTACTTGTTTTGACTTCAAATAGGGAAACTTTCCAGTTCAGGATGAAATTTATCATCAGAATGAAAGTGACAAAGAGGATGAGGATGGAAATTCATATTGATTTGGATGACTCTGTGGTACCAACCAAGACAGATATTTTTGTCAGAAGAAAACTGTACCTTCTGTAGCCTGCAGCATCATAACTTAGAGACGTAGTGCTGAAAGATTAGATTTCTGCATGCCAAGCTATTGTGGGCTGCCTTCTAATTTCTCTCAGGCTTTCCTTTTGTATAGTCCCCACTCTATTACAAATTTTGTATTTATAGGTAGAAAACGACAAATAACTGAACTATAAAAACTTTAACTGATGGTAAAACTTTTACCAATCTGAAAGGTAACAATAATTTAGTGCTTATTTTTTATGGAAAAGATGTACAAAATTGCCTGTTATTGCTCTGTGAAAGGTCAGCATTTGTCAAACCGAATTCAATGTGCACCAATATACTTCTAAAATCATCCTTTCCATTGTAGAGGCTGTTTCTCTATATGTTGTTCTTTCCTGTTTTTTTAGCATTTTCTCATGTGGTTTTTGCTCTTCTGTCACTAGTTCATTGCTGGTCTTTTGCTGGTACCCATTTTAGGAAGCAGGTATTATCAAGCAAACCTGCTGAAAGAATATGAGGTGGCCAGTGGACTTTCATCTGGTAGTAAAAGCCTTCAGGAAATGGATAAATAACTCGCTGCTTTTTTCATGAGGTCTTCATTGCCAACCTAGGGAGCAAGTGGGATTTTAATATCTGATTGTACTGGAAGAAATGAAGCCATCACCACACAGCCTAGTCCATCAACACTGTATTTTTTGGAAGATGCATCTTAAAACATGACAAACAATTATATTGTGGAGTTTCTTGTCCCTTTGTCTTCCCTAAGGGACAAGCATACTTTGGAGTGTGAGAGACATATCCGAGATCTAATGAGTGAAATGAAGACTTTTTGAGTAGCAAATTTTTATCATGCTTGAAAAACAGTTACCTGGACAAAAAGAAGTTTGACAAATTCTCCTAAGCATAAAGGAGGAACTGCAACATCATGCAAAGTCAATTGAAAATGCTGATAGCTGACTGTAGTCTTCCCTTTTCTCTTCAGCTGCTAAAGCTGAACTAGTAGTCACCACGGAGTTCTTTTCTTGCCAAAAAATGTCTGACAAAGATGAAACTTTGGATACACTGAAGGGACTGGACAGGGATGCTGAAATATGGCTGTGGGTGGAGATATCTGAAGAAATGTGTAACTATGTAGGCAATCTTTACATGTTAAAAACACAGTTGTAACCAAAGAAATAAATATTACCACAAGCTGAAAAAAAAAAAAAAGAAAAAGAAGTGCAAGAATGCTGTCAAGACCCTGGCAGCCAAAAAGAAAGGAAATGTTTATTCATAACGATCTATGTATTTAAAAAAGCATAAAATGTTGTCCTCTGAGGATGGCAGCTTAGACATAAACTGCAATAGGACTTGTGACGTGATTAAAGAAGAGTGCATACCTCTGAGGATAATAAAGAACTGATTCCCTTAAACATTGTGCAAGCTTTACAATCAGTGTTCTGGACAGCATCCTAGGAAGATCTCCAGCTACAGTAAATCAGGAAAAAGTGGCTGAAGTGCCTGGGGACTTTTATTCCTAGTATAATTGTATTTGAAAAACTTACCCTGAAAGGCTTTCCACAGAAGATAGTGGCAGCAAAATGTTGTAGCTTAAAAAGAAAAAAAGTCAAGTATTTGCATAACCCAGAAAAGATCACATACTTCCTTGAAATTATAGGATATGGACCTGCAGTCAATGGAATTGCTATTCAGGTGTTACTGTCCACAGCACTCTGATAAGACTTATTTGCAGTACCTGCTCCAGGGAGTATACCTGGTGGAGTTATTTTACAGTACCTCTAAAGGGTTAAAAAGAAATCCAAATGTCAGAAGAGGGAGCTCAGATGTAGTTGAGAAGACAGTGGTGGAGATTAATATTCAACCTCTGCCCTTGACAAGTCTCTAAGGCTTGGCAGCTTCTCACTAGAAGTCTATAAAATGCTTAGGCATGATTGCTACACTTTGGGAAGAGCCAAATTCCTGAATTCTCTGAAGGGAAAAAAAATAAAGAAATTATGTTTGTTGTATATACTTCACTCCCATGAGAAGGTTACCGAATTGTTTGTATATTTTTTATCAACCCATATCACTTCCTACAGTTGGCAATAAAGCCCTCACCAAAACTTTGGCAAGCAAATAAGAAAATGTTCTGCCAGACACCATTAATACAGATCAATCTGGTTTTCCTTTGTGTGAACCAGAAGATTATTTTCCTGAGGCAAATCTCAAACAGTTTTTACCTCAAAGACTTGCTTTTAAAATCCTATTGCATGCCAACAAATCTAGGATAATTCATAGATGCATGGAAGTTAAGGCCAGAGGAGACGGTTAGATCATCTACTCTGACTTCTGTGCATTTCAGAGCAGTAAATTCCACCCAGTTAGCCTTGTACTGTGCTCATTAATTGGCATTTGGTAAAAGCACTTCCTCAGAAAGTTAGTCAATCTTGATTTGGAGACATCAAGAAAAGAAAATCCCGTTTCCTTGGCAGATTCCCCTCACATCATTAATTAATTACTTTCACAGTGATTTAAACAAAAGGTTTTTTTCTTTACAGGTTGAAATTTTTTGGCTTTGGCTTTCAGCCACTGATTCTTGGTACACTTCTCTCCAACAGATTAAATATCTTCTTAGTATTATCTCCTCATGAAGGAACTTAATCACTCTGCTTCTGTCTTTGTTGAACTAAATATATTGGATTTCTGAAGTCTCTCAGTACAAAACACTTTATCCAGCCCTCAAAAAAATTTTGTTGTCATTTTCAGAATCTTCTCCAATATTAACAATACCTATGAAGCTTGAAAAAATTATGATTCTCTTGAATACTGAACACAGACTTAAAAATCATCTCCCTAGTCTCATTCACAGTACTTCTTTTGTTCAAAGGTAGGATAGCTTTATACAGAGTGTTTTCTGACGTCATCACAGTGCAAATCAATGACCATGAAGCAGGCTGGAAGGGGAAACTGGAAATAGGACACAATTCTTCAGGTAGGGCCACTGACTACTAGAAGGCATAGCCAGAGAGAAGATGGCTTTCTGCTCGGTGATGTCTCACAGTCAAGCCTTGAGGTCTTTCCAGAAAAAAGATTCACTCAGGGAGTCATTTTGAAACCTAAATTTGAAGGACGTTGACCTCTGTGGGAGAGCAAAGAGGTTGCTCTCTGCTTCAGTCCCTGAAGTGTTGGTTTTTGCAGGGTCAGAGCCAGTGCACGTGAAGGAGCAGGGCTACATCTCCAGTCTGGGCAGCACAGGAGTGAAATGTGTGTGACCCCTGCTCAACCCCAGCATCTGGATCAGCCCTGCCAGGCTGTGAAAATCTAGTTTTGGTGACCACAACCACTTTTTCCAACTTGTTATGGAATTTCAGTCTTTACTGTAAGTCAATTGCAATTTGGGTTTGAAAATTCAGCCTCCAGTGATTGAACCAGGACAGATGCCAAGGGCATATCTTGAAACTACCAACAGAACAAGACTCCTAGAATTTGAAGGACCATTCCAATTAAACTTGCTGGAAATGCAGATTTCAGTCCAACTTTTCATGAAGTTCAGACACATTCAGAGCTGAAGTTAACTTTTATTATTATATCAGCTGCCAAGAATATAAAAAAGAGAGGAAGTTGTTCCACGCAACATTCTCTCAGGCAATAGAGCTAATATGAGAAATTCCCAGTTATAAGAACTCCCCAGCCCTATCTGCCTATTCGTATTCTCAGTCTGTACTTTCTTGCTGTTATGGTTCTGTTTGTAGGTCTGTGCAATAAACTACATTAGTGAAATGATCTCATTAATACAGAAGCAAACAAGCAACTGCTTTGTTGAAGGACAGGAGAAAGTGGGACTCTCTTAATGAAACAATTTTATTAACAAAAGGACAGAACACAACAACCACAGCAACAAAACTAACCTCTCTGAATGCTTAAAAAATAAATCTAATTCAGACTATTTCAAAGGATATTCTGTCAGTGTAGCTACTACAGAAGAAGGGATAGTAAAACATTATATCGGGATAGAAATCAATTCGGCAGGAAAATGAGAACTGAAGGAAAGCAGAAAACACTTTTTCTACTTGAGAAACAGTAATGTGTAATAACACCTGATGTAAAGTGATGCCTTAGGATTTAACTTTTATATTTTTCAAATCCTGTACTGCCTAGTGTGTAACTCTGAAGTTTCTTGTAGCCTGTTAACTTCTGTTTTCTCATGCTGGTTAGACATAACAAAGCCTCTCCAAGCTTGCTCTCCAAGGACACCCAGATTGTCCTAGGCCAAAAATATGTAAACTATCATCTTAAGAAGGGGGGGTAAACTTACGGTAGTTACATCATTAATTGGGGTTGTAGTTGGAGAATTGATCTTGATATGCAAATGGACAAAACTTATAAAAGTGTGAAGAACTCGTGACCCAGGGTGTAGCCTTTTAACTCCTCAGGGTATACCTTGAAGGCCCTTCAAATAAATACCTACCTTTATTCCCTTATTCTTGTCTAGTCTCTGTTTTTAAGTGGCCATCTCAAGCATCAAAAGTTCAGAAATAGATTCAAAACTCAGTAATCAGTAAAGTTTGTAAAACCTTTTTTTTCAAGGTAGAGTTATTGTGCACGAGAAACTTATTTATATGCTAAAAAATTATATCTTATTTATACTAAAATTTAAGGCCTGGTAAAATCAGTTTTAGTAATAAACTGTGGCTTTCTTCTCAAAGTACTAGCAAGTTTCCTTGGAAAAGGCTAGATTACAGAGAAGAAAATGTTCTGACTGACATTTCACCAAGATGGCAAGTGGGGGTAGGAAAATATGAGTTCTTTATGGTAAGGGGAATATCTAATCTTAGATTACATATTGGGAAGAAATTCTTTACTGTGAGGATGGTGAGGCACTGGAACAGGCTGCCCAGAGAAGCTGTGGATGACCCATCCCTGGAAGCATTTAAAGACTAGATTGGATGGGGCTTTGAGCAGCCTGGTCTAGTGGAAGGTGTCCCTCCCCATGGTGAGGGGGCTGGAACTGGATGACCTTTAAGGTCCCTTCCAGCCCAAACCATTCTATGAGTCTAAGTATAAAGTGCCTAAACAGATTCGTCTTACTTGTTCAAGGGCAAGACCTTGCCTTTCTTGTTATGTACTTGTTTGTTGCTCCTGATAAATTCCCTTACAACCTAAACAACACAGCATAAGTACCTGACACTACTTTGCCTGCTTTAATATATACATATAAGTATACAGAAACATATGTACACAGATACAGGTTTTTCTTTTTTGGGTCATGAAGCCTGAAGGTGGAAATGTTACAGTTTTTTCTTCCTTTGAACATGGTCCTTGAAGAAATTCCTCACTGCCTATTTTGTTCAAAGGTCTTTCTTTGTGGTGTGCTTCTGCAAGACAGGATGTGTTTGGTCTTCAGGTGATCGATTATGGGACAATTTTCCTCAACATGGCCTGTGGGGTCACTCTTCTGTGATCAACCCTTATGCTTTATTCTTCCTTTTCTGGGGAATCCTCTGGACCCATGTCTGGCCTCCTGGAGTTCCCCAGTATGGAGGAGTATCCTGGTTTCTGTTGTCCCTTGCCATGGTCACTCAGGGTTTCCTCCACATTGGTGCATGCCCTCAACACCTCCTTCATTTCAGAGCATCTCCCCAAGGAAACAAATGGGATTGCTGATGCATGGTATTTCCAAATGGACCAAAGAGATCACATTTCCAAAGAGAGTGGACATGAAATAGGGTTAAAAATTGCTTCTGAGGCTTTGAAAATTTCATCTTACTTACTTGCCTTTCCCAGCTCCAGAAAGTTATTTACAATGACATTTTGTGGCTGAGCTTAATGTTAAATGATCCTTTTGTGGTATTACTTATCAACTGAGAAAAATAAGCTGGTTTTGAGTACAACTTTTCCCATCCTGTGGTACATATTTAAGTTACATGGATTACATCACAGAACTAGCTAATTCATAGCTCTAAATCTTTCACATACCTTCCCCATGCATCTAGCTCAGCCCATTTTAAAACTTTGGAAAAACTTTGTTCTGCTTTGTGTTATCCTGCACAAGTTGAGAGCTGTCAGGCTGCTGTGCCCAGCAGCTGAATACCCTGATCATCATCAAACCGCTCTGCTTAACTTTGCTTTGTGCATCATAGCACCAACAGAGAGAGCAACACTTGGCCTGTATTTTTTTCCCAGAAGTAGCCACAGAAACTGAGATTAATGTGTCCATACATAAATCATCCATCAGCCCTTCCTTTTTCCACCTCTGAAGTAGCTGGCTCTGGTCTGAGTGACAGTGACAGGCTGAGACACACAGCCAGGGAGGTTGCTATGCCCAGGGCATACAGAGGGTGAGGGCTGCCACCACAGGCTGAAGCTTTAATCATTTTTTGAGTCATGCAATCTGCTTTCCTCTTCATGATATCATACACCAGGCACAGCTGGGAGACAGAGCATAGTTTGGTTTCATCCAGATGCTGGAGGGAGAAAGGGAGCCTGTAGTGAGGCCAGCCTCTCTCTCTGCCTGATCTCTTCCCTGCTCTCCAGCTCTCCAGCACTGTGGGAACTTCTGTCTCCAAGGGATAAGACAGTATGATGGGAGCTCTAAATCCTCATCACCCCCCCCCCCCTCCTTTTTTTTTCAGGGGTAATGCATACACCGGAAAATTATTTCCATGAAGATTAATAAACTAAATGAAGAGGATTAAAGAAAATTTACTTTGTCCTCCTCCACTCTACATTTCCTCTATCTGATATCTGAAGTACCTTGTTAAATTTAACAGCAACTTAAAAATTCATGTAAAAGTGGAAAATACCTCTATTTGTAGGAAGCATCTTGACCCAGATTGATGTGGCTATCACTGCTATAAATCTGGGTACAGTTTGTTATCTCAACCAAATTGTACAAACTTCAAGACTAAATTTTTTTGCTAGTCCAGAATCTTCTTCCTAAGTCCCTTGGAACTTTACTGGAGTCAGCCAAAAGAATGGAATAAACTCTGCCACTTAGCACTTAAATCCCCCTTAAAAATTTCAGAGTTCTTTTTTCACAATCAAGTAGGTATAATTACTTCTGACTAAGATCAGGTGGGTAGAATATAAATCCTGAAATACAAGTGCAAGTCTTGAAAACTACAGCTTTACTTCACATCTCCTCCCTTTCCCTTCCGCTCTCCTTCTCTTCCTTTCGAGGCAGAAACAGAAGAGGAAGAGATGTTGCTCTTTTCATCAGCTCTTTTTAATGCAGCGTGATTTAGTGCACGTAGAAGTCATTTGTGCAGTAAGAATGAGCCATTTTGCAGCACTAGAATAATTCCATTGTACTGTATTTCTGAAGAGTCGCAAAGCTCATGGCTATTACTGTTAAATAGATTTGAGCAGGAATCATAGGCTACAAAACCAGCTCAGTACATAACTCTAAATGAAAATAACATACTAATGTGTGAGTGATTTACACCATCAGCTGTCTCTGCAAAAAGTTAGTGCTTGTTCTCATGCTTTCATTTTCCTGGGTGGAAGATTAACTGCACATATTTTCTGATTTCTTTCTTGAAGTGGTTTCACATTAGCATAATATTTTTGTTCCCACAATTTCACTCTCACACAGATTAGTAAACTAGAATACACTGTTTCTTAAATAGAGTTCTTATTCATCAAATGTGCTATTCAGCCTTCTCATATTGACAGCATGCAAGTGTAACTGTTGCAAACACGTTCTCTCCTTTGCTGTAAGCAATATGCAGTTTTTATTTTCTTTAGATAACTATGTAAGGCTGTTGCAGTGACTGCATTTCAGTGCTTAAGTACTAACACTGGTTTTATGGGCTGAAAGCTGTGTGTATAAACAGTACTTGTGAACCTAAGTGTGTGGATTACTGCTTTGGCCAGGGTCAGAATTTGGCCCCTGCGTAAAGACTGATTTTTGTATGTGCCATTAGGAGAGCTGTTTTCAAAACTGTGAGTGCCTGAAGACAAAGTTCCATGAAGATGTTACTGTGGGGGAATGAGACACTAGTGGATCCAGGTGGCTGTGCATCTTGCCTGTAGCAAAGGAAAGCTGATTGCTCAGCAGTGAAAAAGCATGTTCAGAGTTTTGCTCACAGGTTTCTATGCAGCAAAAGGTTTTAAGCATACTGCAGGTTCAGTGAGCTACTTATGCATTTTATACATTCACTGTTTAATGCCTTTTGGGGTAGAAATTATCTGATGCCATATGCCTTAGGTAAGTGCCCTAATCACTTGCACAGAAGGTCTCTTTTCTCTCTCTCCTCTCTCCTCTCTCTTCTCTCTTCTCTCTTCTCTCTCTTCTCTCTTCTCTCTTCTCTCTTCTCTCTTCTCTCTTCTCTCTTCTTTCTCTCTTTTCTCTTCTCTCTCTTCTCTCTTCTCTCTTCTCCTGTTTCTTTTCTTTTTCTTTTCAATGGCTACAGTTTTAACAGGAGTTAGCAACATTCCCCCATCTCCTCTGCCCAGCCCCACATTTAGGGAGCTACTATAAAAAGAGACATAAGTTTCTTCTTCACTCCTCTGTCCCCTGGGCTAAGATAGGCAGTATGCCCCATTTTAATGCACATCATATTTAAAACAGGAGAGTGCAGTGTTGTTAATTCCAGTCTTTCATGTGCCCTGGATCATGCTCAAGGCTAAGAATCTATAAAACACTCAGAAAGGCTAGATTTGGGACAAATTCATCCCATGTGTGAGTTCCTATTGAGTAGATTTGGAAGTTTCTTGCTCTGCTGACCAATGAGCCTGAATATTCTTATCAGGTAGTTGATTTTCTCCTAAACTAACTTTATTAGTCCTGTATTCAGAGCCTAATTGTCCTAGGAACTGACTGGAGGTATCTCTCTGATGATGGTCAATGAATGCCATGCTTTGGGGGAACCAGCCTGTGTGAGATGATTTCATTGCTGCTACACCTGGTTTGAGTGTAAACAGGGCAGCAACCACTGATTGTGGGGCTTTCCAAGAAACTATAAAAATCTTATTGCAGGGTTAAAAAATTATCATTTTCCTGCTAACATCTTACTGCTTAGGATCCTTTACATCCTAAATGCAGAGAGAATTTGCAAGGACTTTTCTATGGCCTCATGTCCTACATCCTCCCAAAAGTTCTCACTGGCCTTTTCTTGCTGCCTGAAGCTTTCTGCAAAGATAACTGCTGCAGAAGAAGTCCTATTATGACTCTTTTAGAGAACTTATTGACATTAGCATGATTCAATAGACCAAGATGTCAAGTCAGAGAGATGGAATTATTAAATGTACAGAGGAATACAAACTTTTGGCAGGAGAGGGCAGGATGGAAACTATAATACGATTTGAGATGGGTTTGTAGGTGAACAGGATTGGCAGAAGAATTATTATTAGGCTGAAAAATGGAATTCAATTCTCAGGTTTGTTTAAGGAGAGTTTTCCAGATGTTAACTGTTAATAGAAATAATGATGTGGGAAAATAGTAAGGACTTTAAACTGGAAATGTCAAAACCTTCAGTACTCATGTCATTGCTGGCATAAACATTAATAAATAACACATTCACTCTAGTTCTGTTTTCTGAGAGCACAACAACCTTTTGAGTTTCTTAGAGACTTTCCCTTTAATGAGCATGCAGATGTCCAAAGTGTTACAGGAGCACTTTGCCACAGATATGTTACTGAATATGAACCAGGAAGGCTCAGGATGTCAACAGGCTTGCCCTCACTTTCACAAAAAATTAAAAGTCAGTCATCACTTCTCCTGCATGCAAATGGCAAAAGAACATTTTTATCTGAGATCACACTGCTGTTCTCAGAAATATATCCTGAAGTGTCAGGAGATTTAATCATTGCTTAAAGGATCTCCAAGAGTCAGTTAAGCCCATAATTTCTGTTCCGAATGAAAGAAAATGAAAAGCTGCTTAGGAGTTCAAATGATTAGGGGAGGCTCTGGGGAGTCTTTTCTGGGGTGTGTCTGTGGGAATAACAGCTTGCATGGAGAAACGAAAGGCAGCAAGTCATGAGAGATAGGTAAGGTAAGGGGGAATGGGGCAAATACTCTAAATAATGCCTCATTATTAATGGGGAACTTAGGGTGAGGCTCTGGCTAAAAACATGAGGATACAGTACCATCATGTTCTGATCTGGCAGATTTTCCATACTGACAGAAACGGAACATTGTGAATGTCTCCTAAACAAGGTTGCATCAAAGAAAACCACAATTTACCAACAGTTTGTCTTCCCAGCTGGAAGCACCTAAAAATACATAGACCTTTGGATCAAAGGAGCAGCAGTGCCATCAAAGCCTATGGAAATGGTGACCTGAATCTAGACAGAGCATTTATTTTACAGATCTGTTTTGGATCTAAGCTACTGCAACTGATTGGTCACTAAGCTTGTTATTATCAAGCACCAAACTCTTCTGGGACTTTCCTGAGGAATAGCTATCAGAGTAACAAAACTCACCGAGACCTTTGGCACCTGCTCATTACTAAAGGTGCAGGCAGCCCCTTGAAAGCTATGGTTCTACCTTCAGTGACGTCTGTAGCGTTTTGCTCAGTCCTGCTGAAGCACGAATCATACTTGTTATTCTTCCTCTCAACTTCATCCTTTTTCTTTCTGCCTCTCTTAGTCCCCGCCCTATAACACTATATATTTTTGATAGGGTAGCTTCTCAGCACAGTTAGGTCATCTGACAGTAATGACCAGTGGGCAGCCAAGACAGCACAAGGAAAGGGAGAGGAGCCAGTCTGTGGCTGGCTGTAATGTTTTTTTTCAGCTGTTGTTAGGTGACAGTGTTTGCTCACCCTATATAATGTAACTGTATGTGAAAATACAAACACACTCCTCCTTCATGTTGGGTGTAAAGGCAGGAGTAATTCTTATCTAGCAGCTGCTCGGATTGTACCCATGGTGGAGAGGAGGGTTTGCTTTGGGTTTGTTGCTACATCTGTGCTTCCACAAGTAAACACGAATGAGCTCAGGAGAAGCTCTCACACCTCACTGTTGCAGGCTGGACAGCTGATTAGCAGCAGGCAGAGGCACACACAAGGCTGCACCAGGTCTGCTGGGAAGGTGCTGTGCTGCCAGTGTCTGTGTTCCAGTGAAGACAGGACAGACGCTGCTTCAAGAATACATTTTTTTGACACTGAATTTTATTTGCTAGGAGTTTGTCATCTAGATTTCCACTCTTTGAGCACAGACACTATCTGAGGAGACAGCTAGGTCCCGTCTGCACTGTGTAAGCAACTAAATGTAGCATAATTTTTTTCATTTCTTCAGGTAGCATGTTGCTGCGTTGTGTTTACACATCAACCAACCCTGTCTTTCTGAATGTAATAAAACAGTATTCAAAATGGTCTGCTAAAGCTTGCTCTGCTTTAAGCTACTAAAACAGTTTTATCCAAACTATAATGTAAGAGGCAGGATATACAAAAGGGTTTTAACTAAGAACAGTTGTTTCTCTTACAAGTATATTTGTTGTTAAAATACAGATGAAGGCAATTGACAGAAAAAGCTAAAATCTCAATGGTCATAGAGAGGTTCAGATTTAGTGGAATGAAAAGAATTACACTGATAGCAAGTAAGAATCTGGATCATATTCATGTTTCAGTAACTGAAATAGATCATGAGAGAAGCTCCAAAGGTCCATGTAGTGAGCTCTCCTGCAGCTCCAAAAAGGTCACAAATGGCACTATGTGAATCTTTCCAGAAACTATTTAAATTCCATTTCAAAATTTTTGGGATGTTTTGCATCTGATACCCTTTTGGGGAGACTATTTAGGAAGCTCAGGCTGCCTGAGGTTGGAAACATAACATTTTGCTTGATTTTGTTATCAGTCACTGCTTATCCATTTGCTTTTGTAACAACACTGTTCTTAAATTGCATAATGATTTGTCTCTTCCATTTGCTGTACTTATCGAGATAAGCCACCATCACTCCCAGCCTTCCTTCACTGGACTAAGCAAGCCAAGCCTTTCAGGGCCTCTCAGCAGATGTGCTTTCTAGTCTTCTGTCTGTCCATGCAGACAATTCTCACCATCATGCCCTTCTCATGAGCAAATCTGACCTGAGCTGTCCATAATGTGCCAGTGGACCATCTGTACACTGACATGAGCATTTTTCTGACTGTTGCCATACGTAATAGGATTCATAATTTTTTTGTTCACAGCCCACAATGGCAGCTCTTGAGAAACCTTGTGTTTAGTGAGTGTGCTCAGGTTCTCCTCCTCTTTTAGTATTTTCAGAAGGTAATCTTTCAATTTACAGTGTGTTTCTCTTAGCTGCTCTTAAATCCATGGCCTGGCATCTAATGACATTTATATGTGTCCTGTTTTATTAGTGTAGTTCTCAAAACTACAAAGTTATTAGTTCATCCTCGTCTGTCTTGTGCTTGTCCCTGACTTTGTGCTACTAACAAATTTCATCACCATCATCTTTCTTAGGATGTAGGACATATCAAATCTGTCTGGATTCTTGTCTGCATTTTTAGATAGAGAAATGTGTTTCAAAATCTTGAAAGGGAATAAGTCATCCCCAGGCAAATGTTAGATGAGGCAGTACCTGGGGCAGATACTGTAACCAAAAACTGGACAGCACAATTAAAGGAGAAAAAGGTTTGTAGAGAAAAAAGGAATTTGGCCACAGCAAGGAGAGCTGCTCCCAGAATACTAGAAAAATACTGTAGATATTCATTACTAAAGAAATTTGATTCTTATTAAAAAGATGGTTTGGGTTTCAGTGTGGTGGGTAAGACATGTTTTGCTGAAAATTAACTGCACCAAGCAGGTGGAAGTAAAAACTGTTTAGAAACACAGAATGTGCTATAATTAATTTCTTGAAGGAAGGCATTTTTCTCACAGTTGAAAAGGTTACTTGAAGCTACTATTTTCTATTCCACGTAATTCTTTGAAGTTAGCCTACAGAACATGTGGATGATATAACCGGCCACGGTGGAAGAATATTATTAAAATTCAAAAGTTAGCTCGTGTTACCACTGTGACTGCTTTGTTACTGGAGCCAGTTCCCTTACGTACAAACATTATTGCAGAGTAATTAATGGCTTAAAGGCTCTGTTTTTTCCAAAGGGCTTCTTCAGCACTCCTGGAGCAGGATGGGCAGCGCTCACGGCTCAGGCAGGGAGCCCGTGGCTTGTTTTCGGCTGGCTGTTCTGTGTGTGGCTGCATGCCTTATAACCCTTCTTTAAAGGCAGAATTACTTGTTTCCATCTGGGCTTCCCTCCCTGCTCTGTGAGACTGTTTTTTCAGCACAGGCTTGTGGATCTGGATGGTTTATTTTTGTTAAAGCACAGAAAAATAAAACTGAAGTATCCTCTGATTTTTTTGGTACACAGATGGAATTCTGAAGGAACTGGTTTTTGACAGTACCTTACAAAACTTTATGTTCAAAGTGCAGCTCCCACTAACTTAATTCACAAGTCATGGCATTTTTTGAAATCTGATCCCTAGTACTTGTTTTGGACAGTCAGACTTCTAGCTGTCAGTGGGGCAACCCTCTTCCCTCAGAAGAGCCCAGGGTGGTGGGAGGACCACAGGAAACTCCGGGTTGGTTTTTTGCTGCCTTTCCCCATATGCTTTCATTAACACCAGCTTTATGCAAGGGTGGAGAGGAAATGTTTACTGCCTTTCTCTTCAGAGGTGTCCCTTTTTTCCTGGTGTGCACACAACAGGGTGTTTTGCAGATGTAAAAAAAAAAGTCTTAGAAAAGTAAAATGCTCCCTGGCCAGGCCTAGTCCTGATTTTTATCTTCAGTATTAGCATCAAGGGGAGATCCAATGCATACATTAAAGTTTATTTCTAACTGCAATGGGCTGCTTCATTTGAATTTTCCTCCTTTTCCCTTTCTCCATTCCTCCCTATTGAAAGCATGCTCTTTGCTTATGCATGGAAAGGAAAGTTTTCTTTTTTAAATACCATTTTGAAACTCTTTCAGGTTCTGTGTTTGAGGTATGTCATATCTGGAAGCTTTTCAGAATTTTCCATATTTCTCTACCTTGTATATTTTTTTTACTGCTAAGACACCCTATATGAGTTAAAATTTTTACATTTTGCCGTATTTTAAGGAGATAATTTTGTCATTAATCCAAGAACTATGCAGCAGGCTATTTTTTATACCACATCACAATTCTCCTCCTACTCATTCTTAAAGGAAATCAAAAATTCCAGATGTTTTTCCTGCAACATCTGGCTCCCTGGCACAAGCTTCTGAAACAGTGTTTGCAGCCTTAAAATCATGTCTTGGTTTTGTCGTTTAGTTTACTGATGGGTTGTTAGAGCCACTGGTGACACAGGGACTGGTTTGCTTTGACAACTCTTTCACTCTGAAAGGAGATAGCCTGGCAGGCCCATTGGGATTTTGCTCAGAATTTTTTGGTGCTCAGGAATGTGACGAGCTCAGCCACCTTGGCTTCCCGTCTTGCAGAAATACGTGCAGCAGTTTAATGCACATGGACTCAGAAGCGTTCCCTGCTCAGCCTCAAAAATGAGGCTACTCATGTCTAAGCAATTAGCTGTATTCCTGCAGAACACACTGTCAGGTGTTCATTCACTGTGCCAGACTCTGTCCTGAGGGAAGGAGACAAAACATAATGGGAGCGAGCTAGAAAGGGCCATTCTGCCATGCTTTTCATCTTTTTCATATGTCTCTTTTTGGGATCTTTATGAACAAATCTTGCTTCTCTCACGTCCTCCACACTGTGCTTTGATCAACAAGTTATATCTTTCGACATGTCTCTTGTGGGATGTACATAATGCAACAGGCCCCATAGTATATCTGCTTTCTTCATATTGATTAATTGACTGATTGGTAAGCTGAGTCTCATCTAGGATTTTAAGCGTTGTATGTACTGGGAGCCATGACAACAAAGGTAGAATTCCAGATGAGTGTTCTAACTATTAACTTTTACCTGTTCCAGGAGAGAAGATCTTTTTATTTCCTCCCTTAAAGATCTATAAAAGTTCTGTGATCATGCCAAAAGGGAGAGAAACAAACATTGTGTTGGCTTTCCTGGTGTGGAAAAAACCCTTTCTCCCTACTTGAAGGGTAAAGCTGTTTTTATCAAATGCATATGCTACTGCCAGAAATATGTCTCAGCCAGGGGCACAAGCTGCTCACTTTTCATCAAAGAAGCAGAGGGAAATGGCTCCATGGAGCATGCTTTACAGTTGCCTGCTGAGACCTCTGAGACTGGATCTGAATTTCCTGCTTTGAAACATTTTGCAGCCCCAGCAGAGCGGTTCATGGAGCTGGCATGAGGCAACCACACCTCTCTTCTGGGTTCCAGCATGTTTTCCCATATGGGCAGGATGTGGCTCTCTATGTCCTGTCTCCTCCTAGTTGTTTGTTTGTGTAATTAAATCTTCCACACCGCCATAGAGTTTTTGCATGCTTTTATATAAGACAAGATTTATGGTCTGGAAATACCATCATCCCCTCCTTTTGCAATGTGTACATGCTCCTCATGTCATTGTAGGTACTAACCGTGCAATATCATAAAGCACTCAGAGAGGTGTTGTTCTGCTGCTTTTAACCTGCATGTGAGACTGGTGCTGGGCTACATCTTTTCCAAAGTACTTAACTGAGGATTTTAGCTTACACACAGTGAGGGGTTATAAATGGGATGGCCAAAGCAACAGCCTCATCTGCCCAGCGTATGTGTCAAAGCTCCCCTTTGTAGAGTTCTCTGAAGTACTCATGAAGCAGGCCTTGAAATTAGTTTGCTTTAATAAATTGGCTATAAACACTACAGCAACTCCAGCTCTGCTCCAAGAATTGCCCAGCTATCCCTGTGAGGGCAGCAGTCCCCTTCTCTAAGAAAGGGTGAGACAGATGACAGAACATCATGCACCTTTCAACCATCTGACTTTAATCCCCTGCCACGTGTGAGTGAGAACCCTTAGATGTTTTACAGGGTCACTTAGTTTTATGTCAAAAAGCACAAGACAATTTTTTAATGTACTAAATAAATTGTCACTAATAGGACTTCTGGTATCTTGAAATGGGAAAATGGTGTAGTGAAATGGGAAAGTATCAGCTTGAGAAAATGAATCTAGAGGCCAGCGTAAAAGAGCAGGGAATGAAAAAACAGGGAAAAATGAAAACAGTAAATGTAAATCAGAGGTAAGGCTGTAGCTTTGAGGTCTGCTGCATGTAGGTGTAAACTTGTTCCATGTTCCTCATCCTCTGGGTAGGTGAGGCCCTATTAAACGTTGTTACTTTTTAACCCAGACAAAAGCATTTGGATAAAAAACGGATGCATTTTTTCCAGCTCTGAACAAGTGTAAGCAGAATCCATCCTCTGACAGCAGAAGTTAACTAAGTGTTTTGTCTTGAGGGATGGTTTAATGTCCTACTTCTTGTTTAGAGTCAGAAGTCTAAAGCCAAGTCTCCACTGTCCTGCAAGTTTTTGTGCGCTGAACAAAATGGTGTGGGACACAGACTGGGACCCAAGCTGGGCTATTAAAAAAGGCACAGTAAAACATGCAGGGTATAAGTCTCTTTGCTAACATTTTCTAACAGCTCTGCCAATGAATGCATGCAAAAGAGTGGGAAGGATAGGAAGACCAAGGAGACGAGGAGTCTGTGCAAGTGAACACTGCAATGTAGATCTGAGCAAAGACTGTGAGTAATGTTTTGTGCTATTTCACAGAAGTTAGAGCTTTGGTAGAAGCATTTGTGCACTGTGGTATCTGTGTCATTGTGAGATGTGTGAAACAGACTGCTTGTTTTACTCCAGCACATAAATTCAATACTGAATACAGTTTTTTGTTCTGACCAGTACAGATAAGGAGCCTGCCACTGATATATCCTGGGATGAGTCAGGATGATGGTGTGACAAATTCTTTATCTGCTCCACATACACATAAAAATGTCCACTTCTTCTGACTCACAGTTAAGAGTATTGGGAGCCCTCCTTCATCCTTCACTCTCATTACTGTGCCAATGAGTAGAATCTCTTACTTTCAGCAGATTTAATTGTTATCTTGCTAAATATGATACTATGGCAACATGCCTACCCCAGGATTCCCTGTGCTGCTTGGCCTGGTGCAGCTGAACTAATAGAAAAGGCTAATGGGAAAGTCTAATGACCATTTTTAAAGCTTAAATACCAGTCATTTAATCTGACACTCTGCAGGCTGCCAGTTATTTCCTTTGGATGTTCACAGAGCAGTTAAATGCAAAATAAAATTTGCAGTCAGTCGAGCTGTTTTATAATTGTTATGTAATGCTGGAAATCTTCAAAACTCCTTGAATACAATATTCAGCAAATGATATCTGACTGGCTTTTCCCCTCCCCCTCAAAAAATTTAATGTGCACATGCACTGCCACGATGCATAGGAAAGAATCCTATGGAGAAGTCCAGCATACACAATCTGTCAGACCAAGAAGAAATAAAGGTCTGTTGTTAATTCAGACAAATGGTCAGCAGCTGCAAAATAGTTTCCACAAGAAACAGAGCAAAACCCTTTCAGTTAAGGATAGAATTTTTTATGATTTTCTGTTGCCTTTTCCAAGGCCAAAATCTACTGCATATGTTCCTATGTAGCATTTATTTGTATTATCTTCTATTCCAGTGCTGTCAGCTATAGCAACAAAAAGTCCCTTTGAAAGTAAGAAAAGCCCAGTGCTTTTTATACTGTTTTTCAATATTTTAAACAAATTAATTGCCTCAGTCATATCATTACAGAGAGTAAACCTGCTCCAGCAACATCACTGAATGTTGGTATTCTGCAACATAAGGCTACAGCCATGGTGATGAGCATGGGTGCACTTGCCAGCTGAGGGTGCTTCTCTGATCACAGTGAGAATATGGTCACCAAATCAGGGCATCTCATCATTACACTCCAGGATACCTGTCACTCTCGTTGTAGCAGTGCTTTCCTTAGCTAAGCCACTTTTTGTGTGACTCAAAAGCTTATCCTACCTCTCTAATATTTTGCCACTTAGGAGAACAGGGAGAATTTTCAACATTCCAATTCAAAATATGTAACAAAAAAAAACCCCCTTAAACATACTGTTATTTAGAATTTGTGCTGCTGTGATGAACTTACAGCTTCTGATGCAGGTTTCTATACCTGAGGGATAGTAAGCAGGACTTCAGCAGTATCACAACTTTAATGTCTCCTTGTGACTTTACAGGTACTGGCAGAAGTGATTGCCCAGAAGATGGGCTAGATCAGATGGTCCTTTCCTAACCTGTTAAGGTCAGTCTTTGGGTCTGTGCTACTCAGTTCTGCATTTGTGGGTGATGTAGAAGCAAAATCCTCATAAATACCACTTAACTCCTATAACTTAGTGAATGTTTGTAGGAATTTTGTCAGAACAGTGTCAGTGTTTCCCAGCACAAGTTCCAGAGTGCAGTCTGGGCCTCTGTTATTTAAATTACACACAGCGAGATGAGTTTTATTCTGCAAGGTACACTCAACCAAATCTATTTTGGGTATGTCTTCTCTTAAATCATGATTTAGCCAATAGGCCAGGAGGCACCTGAAGGACTACAAGCTTATGAGAGATTTAAATATCCATATTGTTCTTTGTAGTCTAACAAAGAACAGTGTAATGTTTTCACTCTTAAAAAAAAACCCAAAACCCAAGCAACAAGAAAATAGTCCTTATTTGTCCACCTGGGACATGTTCAGTAAAGCTCAGGTGTGAATTTGAATGTTGAATAGACATACATTCCCTCCAAGTTTAGAAGGTGTGGGATCTCACCCTTGTCCACTGCTGACTATAGTGCCCAACAAATTTAAGAGTTTCTACATAAACTACAGGATGCAATGTTTTGCTCTCATCTGTGTCAGAACTTTACAGGGAAGTTTCCAGAGCTGAGTGTGTTGATTCAGCCTCAGAGACATGCAGTCTGTGAGAACTGCATGGAGAGATGAAGTAAGAGGATTTAAAGAGAGCTTAACATTTAATAGAGTCAGAAGCCAGTAAGCTGCAAGCACAAAACATTTCCAGAACTGCATCTCTAGCATCCTAAAACTGGTTTACCAGTTATTATCAGCTAGTTTAAAGATCATAATTTCTATACAAATGAAATGACATCATACAAGGTACAAGAGTACCACAGACTGAATCACACGTTCATGTAGATAGGGTTTATGGCTGTATTTTCATGGTCATATGATTTAAATACTTGAAACTAGTCCCCCAAGACCTGTGGGTGTGTGAGGATGTATAGTTCCCTCAACTCAGTAGGATTTATGTTGACATAAGCTCAGCCTTGTGTTCTGGTACCACTGAGCGGATGGGCACTTTGCTCCTGAAGCAGAGGTCTCTGACAGGTGATCTCATAAGGAAGGTGAACTTTGATATATGGAATTCTTGTTTAAGTGTATTAAAAGGTCTCAAGGTGTGAACTGTTTCAATGTCATTCTCAGGAAAGGGTCAGCCTCCTCCTCTGAAAGGTCTGAATTAAAGTGTGTTGTTAGATCCTCATGTCAAGAAAACCTTTAACTCCCCTGGACCTTTCCGTGCATTTTAGTCTTGCTTGCTACAAATGCTTCTGCAGGATAGCAGCCTTTGATTCTTCATGGCTTCCACTGTATGTAGTCACTCACATCCTGGCAAAGAGAGAAGAAAGGAGTATAGAAGAGAATGCTGATGAAATAACACATATTCAAGTGCAAGATAAACTTCTGCGTAAAGCATTCATCCTGACTCCAAATCAGACATAGGGAGTGTCTTAGGTGGCTCAGAGGGTTATGTCAAGAACATGATTCTATTTCTTTCCCACAGTTATGTGTGTTGTTCTCATTCTTGAAATATTAAAATATTCTGTTGCCTACATTTTAAAGGGAAAGAATATGTTACCGTTCTGATGGAAAAAATTATGAAATGCTTTTTCATGTGAGTGTAATGGGCCAGATCCCGAATGGGGCTTGAGCAAAGTAATGATGACTAAACTTAAAAGTTGGATGTCTGGCTCCAAAGATGGGGTTTATATTGTTGGATTCCCTGTGCTTTGAATGCAGGAGAGCCTGTGGTTTGTAAGGAGGATTTGCAACAGATAGGACACTGTATGGAGGAAATGCTGGAGACAGCTCTGCCTCTGAAGTCTGTTCCTCGGTGCTTTAACTCAGTGCTAATACAGGTATGCCTGTGAAAATGGATTCCCTGCCCAAAATCACTTTTGACACTTCGGTATCTAAGGCAAATGGCCAATTGCTCCTTTTCAAGGTGGCAGTAGTGGAGTAAAGGTGTGCAAAAGTAATGGGCAACCTTTTATCTTTCTGGGAGCTGGGATGAACAGTCACTTTAATGACAAATTGTGCTTTCCTGTGAATTATTACTTGGAGACATGCAAATATCACCTCCTGAAACTTGTGAGCAAATATTCTCGCCAGTTGTTGAAGTGGGCTGTGAGGCATTCCTTCCTCTCTCTGTAGGTGCTGCATGTTTAAATCACAGAATTTCCCAGGCATTTCTCAGCTGAGTACAAAAGTAGTTAAAAAAAAAAAAAAGTGGAAATGTTAATTTTTGTTTCTCTGCTGAGAAAATAGTAGCAATTATTCTTATTTCTTTACAGAAAAAAAATTAGAAATTAATCAACCTTGACTTATTTCACGGGAAACTGCAATTTTTAGGCAATTTCATGGAATCATTTGTTCCTTCTCTTTGACATGGTGTGTAGCTGTACAAGACAGAGTACAAAATTTTTCTCCCTCCTCTCCCAGCAGTAATATAAGAACATTTCAATTTTTAAACTACTGCTTCATATAGGTATTTCTGAATTTTGTAAGAGGGCAGAAAGATATTTTTCTGAGGTTACGACTTTACCCAGAAAGGACCGTGCATCTAATGCTGACATATGTGCGTTGTGTTGGGAAGATGTGTCCAGTGTGCTGTGTTTTTTCCTTCTGTCAAAGAATGAAGGCATCTGTTTGAAACCTTGAGTCAAATAAACAGTGATCCTGCATCAGGTCACATTGTGGCTTCTGTAAATCAGTCGTAAAGCAATGGGACCTCACACAGTGGCTGTGCATCCAGGGCAGGACAATAGCAGGGATGCAATGTGGCAGGGCTGATTTGGGACTTCCCACAGAACAGCTAGAAATAAAACAGGGAAATTCAGGATGGAATTCTATAATGAAAATGAAGTAGATCCCTCTCTTAAGAGAAATTTCTTGAAAATTCTGAATTTATTTTTTCTCAAACACTTTTCCTGCCCTTGCTAAGTTCCAACTCATATAAGAAATCAGACTATGGAATTTAATCAGCTCTAGTTATAAAATATCATTGAAGACATAGTTGTAATTCTTCTACAATGATATGTTTGGAGCTGATAGACATAGATATTTTAGTATGATGCTTTACCCTTCTAAGGAGTTTAGAATCACTTAATTTATTCCATTACAAGTGTTTTATAAACTGTCTATTTTAAAACATCCTGTGGGATTTTAAATGTACCTTCCTCCACCAGGCCCCAAATTCCTCAATCCTCAAGCTACAGGTTAAAATGAATAAATATTATAATTGCCCTACCATATGAATGGCTTCTGGATTTAGTAAATAAATATTGCTGCAATTTTCAGTATGGGTGAGCAATAGGCACAGTTATTTGGAGATAATTACATTAGACATCTTTCAGAATCTACTCCATCAAAAAACCCTCCAAGACCAGCATGAAACTAATTAAGCATAAACAATACTCTTAATTAAATCTATTGTGATTCTAAAATAGTTTTATAACATCTGCTATAGTGTGATTGGTGCCTTAGTATTGAGTATGAGAAGTGATTCTAGCTAGCAGCTACAGAGGAATAATGTCTGGAGTTAAATAAAGCAGGTCTCAAAGATGGGCAGGTTGTGAGCCACAGCAGCTCTAGCCCATCTCTAAGCATACCATCATTTGATGGTGGGATTTGCATGTTCATATGCATCTCTGCTTTACAGAACTCTGGCAGATGAACTCCCCATGGCAGTTTTGAACACTTTTTGCCCGTAGCTGCTTGGTTGGCCCCTGTGCTGGGTCCTGTTTCCTCACTGGGCAGCCAGAAGCTGGGAACTCCAGAGACTCTACTGCCAGTCTCACAGTTTAAAGCTGCCCTCACAATCCACCAAATTCGGGCCAAACTTTCAAGAAAATGGCTGTGACACAGCCACAAAGTCTGTTTTTGTTGTCTGGGGGAAGTAGTCTTGGAGACTGGAGAAAAGTAAGCTTCTGGGAAGATGATAACTGATTAAAATCTATATGTTTTCCAGAGCTGACCCCTTAATTACCTGATGGTGCTTTATACTTCTTTATGGATTTTTATTTTCTGCTAATTATTTTTCTGTTAATTATTTCTCCCTTATTTCTCAGCAGGCACATTAGACCTGAGCCTTCTCTTGCACAGAGTTGCACTGATGTGATTCATACTGTAGTATGTGATTCATACTATATACTGTTTCATAATATGAACTACTGAGTTAATATTATTATGAACTTATGAAAGTTAGAGAAAAGAGACTGGAAACAGAGTGGTTTCCTCCTCTATTTTTATCTTGGTAGTTTTAATTGGAGGAGAACTTTTCTTAATTAAGACAAAATTCTCTTTAAAACAACTAAAATAGCAGCATCCTACATCACTGGCCTTTTCTATCTGAAACTCTGAAACTGTATTTTCCATGAGGGTGTCACAAAACATTGACATATTAGTGTTTTCCCTGTGACTGCATAAAGAAGTTGAAAAGTCCTGCTTACTTGTCCTTGCTAATTTTTGCTCTGCATTGTTTCCAAAGAAAAAAAAAAAAAAAAAAAAAAAAAAAAAAAAAAAAAGGAGACGTGCTAAATGTTAATGGACCCTGAAGGAAAATGTATTTTTATTTGTGAGACCCCTTAGAAAGTTAGAAGTCAGCCTTAAAAAGCAGACCTTTTGAAATTCCTTATAAAAAGAAAACAAGATTCTTTTTTAGTTTTCATAGATATCAAAGGAATTTTGTACGTGATTGAGAGCATCTGGCTCTAATTGTGTTAAATAGCCTTAAGCATCTGACTTTAACTAGAGAAGCTGAGAAATTCCACTATGGGTACCACTTTTTCATATACCTTTCAGATGTAGAAGAAATCAGGATGCTGTTTGTATTTCAACAATCAGCCTTAAAAAAAAAAAAAATGACAGAAGCAGAACATTAGAGTAAGTTTTTATTTTGGAAAAACATACTCTGTTTGGAACAACAGGAAATTGGAGCCTCTTAAAACAAATTGTTTGGGTGTAATTATTTTGCATTTTCAGTCTCAGACACTATGAATGCAGAGTATTATGTATATATTCACACTTATTAGCAGTATGAGCAGTATATGCTATATTGCACTTGTTTTAATTTTCAGTTCACACATATAACAACATTACCAAAGTGCTTTAGACAATAGCATTTCTTTAGAGCATACCTACAGGTATTCCTGAAATTTTGTATGCTTAGAGAATTATATTTTAGAATCAGGATAGAGGACTGAGAGAAAAACAAGAAGAACATAAAACAAAATTTAATGACAGGCTGCCCTTTAAGACGAAGGCTTTCTTTCATTGCAGTGTTCATTCATTTCCATGGATGTGAGTAAACAGAAAGGAAATAGCTTTTGGCCTGATGAACACTGGGAGGACGTTTCTGTACAAGAATACTTTGTATGCTGTACATCCAGACAGTTTTCATTGCACTGGCTGGAAGAGATTGCCAGGCATCAATGTTATTAGTGAAAAATGCTGAAGCTGGAGAAGATAAATCCTCACCTAAATTTTATAGTTCAAGCACTTAGGAAGTCCAGTGAAATTGAGATACAGTTTAAAAGTAAGAAGATCATGAAAAATCAGTGTGCAAACAGAATCTGTCACTATATACAAATGACTTAAGCAGTCCAGAATCATACCTGCTGCAAATGTGATTCTACAAATCAGGAGTGTAGTGACCCTGATCCAGTGATGATATGATTTCATATCACCCAGGCCCCACGGATGCAATGGCTGGCAGTCCTGATGCACACAGGAAAAGCTGACCAGCACTGCTTCCTAGCCCCTGCTTAATCTGCCCTTGCCTTATGATTTTAGAAAAAAAGCCTGTGTTTGTTTACATGCAGACCAGGGCACACCAACTAAAGCAAGATGGAATTAAATGACAAAGTCAGAGGGCTGTCTGCTTACTACATTATTAAAGATTGCATTCACTGTGTAATAGTTTAAACAAAAGCAATAAGATGTGACAGTATTTTTGCTATTACTTAGTTTCCTATGGACAATCCTTTCTGTTTACAGTGAGTTGTGAGGATTCAGACAAGTCTGGTCTGAGCTGTTTGTCCTTGTGGTATTTCAGATTTCACACCTCATGCTGTAAAACTTTCCAGGACCAGCTCTGTTCTTTGAAGTATACAGTGTATGGCAGTAAACATTAATGAGTCATAAATATATTTCACCCAAAAAATGTTTTACGGATTATACTTGCCTGTGATACCTGTGAGTCTGTGGTGATACCATTCATTATTCTGCAATTTCAAGAATGTGTAGGATGGCTGCTCAAAATCGTGCTGTTTTGATGAAGCAATCGGGCTTTATGGAAAACTTTTGTCTTAAAGCCTTAAAACAAACAAATAGATATTGAAACAAATTGTTGTGGCTGCATGTATTTTAGGTCTAAATGATTAAAAGGTTTTTTGCTGCTGTTCAGCCATGAATGAATTACTATTCAAATTAAATTATCATGGCATCAAACAAACTCCAAGGAATAAAACAGTTAAAAGTGTGATTTTCAGGAGTGAATATTTTAATAAAGATAATGCTCTTCACCTTTACTGGCAAGGGCTAATCTAAAGAGAGCAGTGTGTAATTATTTGCCCTGGATGCCAGCTGTCAGTGTATAGATACTGTATATTTAATTATAGTGAGCTGAAGATAAATGTGCGATACCTCTAACAGATATTTGCAGCTGTACAGCAGCATTTATGGGCCTGTATCAGGCTATGCTGCTATAGATTGTGTGAGTACAGTTCAAAATCACAGCCACACTGAGTTTGGGAAGTCTGTCCTGAGAGTGACTTGCATAACGCTGGCTGATTCTCATCACTGTGGTGAGAGGTTTCAGTGCAGGCAAGGAGAATTAAAGGTCACCATGGGGCCCGAGTGCTTGCTTTCTTTCAGTTTTCTCATAGCCTGTAAAGGCAGCAATGTCTTCTTCAGCTCACTCCACCCATGCATTCCTATTCCTTCTGTTTTTCACGTCACCCCGCGTTTCCTCCTGAGCCCCTGGGTAATACTAAACACTCTGTTTCCTGTCTTAATTGGTGTGGCCTCCTCACACTTATTTAAGGTTTCACTCCTGTGATTAGGGTCTTTGCAGGCTGGCTCTAGAGAGTTTTGTGGACTTGCTGGGAAATAGATTGTCCCTCTGCATGGCTCCATGTGCATAACTGTGCATTAAGTGCAAAGTCTTAATAGTAAGAGACTGCTTAATTATGAACATAGTGAGCAATACCAGAAAACTGAATAAATGCACGTACAAGTATGCATACTGAGGTTGGTATATGAAGGAGCAATCCTTCCAACAGAACAATACCTACCACAAGAGATTTATTTTTAATTACAAAGAAAATATTCCAAAATTGTCTAATTGATGGATGAGAAGCTTCAACAAAACGCTGAACATAAGGGAACTTGACATTAAATGGTTGGTACACTGCCATGACATTTGCTGAATTTTATTTTTATGCTGAATTTAAACCATCAGTGCTGCTAAAATTGATTCTTAGAGGAATAATGAACAATAATGGAAACATAAAATATAAAAGAATGTAACTCTTGTGAGTGTGGTCAGATACCACATTTTATACTTCTGAAAATGATAAAAAAAGATTTATTTTGTTTTGCTTTGAAATTCCCCTATGCACAGAGTGGAATGTTCTCTAAGAATTTGTGGGTTACTTTAAAGAACAATCCTTTAGCTCTCCTTCATTTTAAATCTAGGTTTCACAGGATATTCATCTTCTCTCTTTCATATTTTCTCTTTGTGGAAGGAGAAAATAAATACCACTGATTGATGTGAACATTTATATTAATCTTAAAGATGCTGACATTCAGCAGGCTTGATCTGCTCATTTTGTTAAGTTGAAGTAGTGGTAAATTATTAGCATCCTTCAGAACATGCCTTTGCAGATGCATCTTAGGTAAGATAGGTACTTTTTGGCTTTTTTGGCCTTACCTGCATTAGGAAGATAACTTGTACTGGCCTTCGGTTTTCTCTCACATATGTCAAAAGTCTCCTGCAAAGTGAAAATAATTTGGGCATTAGAGTAGGTCATATTCTTAAAGAACCCATGTGTAGGAAAAGTCATCACAAGAGCAAGCACAGAGCAAGTAAAATAGGAATTTTGTATGGATTACTGGGAAGCTTCCCTGGAAGGTAACCTGTCAAAATGCCAAACATTTACCTAGGGCTGCCTAAGGTGTCTGACCAATCCAGTTCAAAAAATCCATTTAGGGGCCCCAGGATGTGACGCAGACTGGGTGAGTGTAATGACTTTTTTAGCTAAACATAGAATTATAGAATGATTTGAGTTGGAAGGGACCTAAAAAAGTCATTTAGTCCAATTGTCCCTGCAGGAGCAGAGGCATTTTCAATCATTGGATCAAGTGATGAATTATTATCATCACATCTCTTACATCCTTGAGTGTGAAATACAAGGAGTGGCTAAATAAGAAATCCATAAGTGAATCTGAGAGGACAATCCTTTGTCTCAGCTTTATTTCGGTGTTTTCTTGACCTTACCTCACTTTACCTTCCCAGAGTTTTCAATACTTTGTCACCTCATGGTATGGTTGTAGTTTAAAGATACACACTGAACAGTGTGGGGAGCAGTGTCTGAGCTATGCAGTGACTATTGATGATTTCCAATTGACTTGAAAAAACACATTCAGTGTTCATACAAAAGGGGTAAATCAATTTGTGACTCTTGTTGCTCAGTTAAGCCCATCTGACCACAGATTGCTAGAACCTGATCAGAGTTTAGGAAGGTAGTATTACAAATGGGACAGTGTTATAATCACAGTATTCAAGCACTTTCTCTAGTGAAAATGATTTATCAAAAAGAAACATTTCATGTTTGTGCCATGTCTGCACTAGGGGAAGAAAAAAGACAATGGTTTTGAACTCATACATGTTCACAGTTCTAGAGCAAAAAAACAACAAAAGCAAAACAAACCCAGATCAATTTTAATATGGAATGAAATAAAACAACAGAAAAGTCTTAATCAGTTATGACTTTTTAAAACTTCAGCTTGTTTTTGTCTGTATTAAAAATTTTACATACATTAGGAAGGAATTTGCCTAATTTGTGTGAAAAGATGCCAGGCTGTGAATCAGACAAGATGACCTAATGCTTTGATCGATAGTAGATTCATTGGGCCTCAGAACACAACTGGGAGTCCATCTTTCCTTCGGAAAAGTTTCTTCCTAAAGGACTTTGGGTGTTTGGCAAAATGTTGGTGTTTAACTAAATTAAAATTGAAGACCATGTCAAGAAGATAGGTCATCTGTCTGCGTCTTCACTCCAGGATGCCCTTTGTCAATGTTATTCTTTTGGTGACATCAGTTCCCCAAAGAATCTATACACACTTATGTCCTGGTTTCCTTTTGAAGGATAAAATGGAAAGGATAAATGCTGACTCTATTACACAAGTCCAGCAATGCTCAGGGAACTTCGGCTCACCTCTTGAAAGAGAGGTGGCCTCAGGAGGAAGAATGCAATCCTCTTTCAACACAGGGTCTCCTCTTTGCAATATCTGAGGATACTCTGTGGCACTTTGTCCTTCCCATACGTCTTTCCAAACACAGGAATCTTAGCTCTTTGCATGCTCCTTTTTTAAAGAGATTTTCTAGGTTCAGGTGGGAAAACTAGATTTTGCTCTCCCTTTCCTGCAACTACTCTCCTTCTTTCTTCCAAGGAAAAGTGACCAGAGAACCAAAGGTTTGTATCTTGGAGAGGGGCAGGATTTCATCCCAACTCCTCTGTGTTTGCAGACTCTGGTATAATGCTGTAACAGAAGGCACTGGAGTGATCATGTGCTCACTTCTAGAAACGCAACAAAATGTGGAGTCTTTCTCCATGGGGAATGATATTCTCAAGATATGATCAAACCCCAAACCAGAACATATTTAATAAAAGTAAACTTTGGCTAAAGTAGCTTGCATGTATTAAACTGTCAATGAATTGGTCTTTAACTCAGATTAGAAACTCAGATTCTGCTACATTCAGCTGCTCAGTTGACTGCTCTGCATTATTCCAGTGACACGAAGCAGCAAGTGAATATGTCCCAGCACATTTTTTGTGAAATCACGGACTTGTTTAATAATTACACAGCTAGCTTGATTTTACAAGCCACCTCAGTGAGACAGCAATAATCTGGGGAGGTTTGCAGTATGACAGCTCTAAAAAGATTTTTGCCTACAGGAGTACCATGTATTACAGAAATCATGAGAAAAAAACGCAAACCTCTGAATGCTTTCTTCAGTTTGATTGCAATTTCAGTAATTTCTACTGCAAAACACACAAGTCTAACATTTCTCCAGTTTCCTATAGGGCTTACTTTCTCATTCTTTCTCATTGCTTTACTTCACAATTTAAATCTATAAGTACCTTCTCGAAGGTTGTGAAAATTCTCTCTAGAATAAGCACCCCATGGAGCCAATTATTGCATGATTCAAAAAGAGGAATTTGTCATAAGTAACCCTTTTTTCCCATCCCTTGACAGACAAGCTCCCACAAATATGTTCACTGCTTAAAATTGCCTGTCAGTGTAAAGAAAAGTCTTGTTAACAAGAACTACTGCAAAGAACCTTGTACTTTCTTAACATAACATTTTGGGGTGTCTAGGTTGTGTGCCATGTGGACTTTGAGTTCTGATACAAGTTCTGTCTTATTTCTGAGTCAAGCATTTCCCAGGACTTGCTCTCGCATGGCAAAATGGTTACTACAGTGCTATAAAAAGTGGCAGATGCAATAAAAATGACAATGCATAAAGGCAGCTTAGAGTAATATGGAACTAATTTATTGAACATAAATATAATTTTCCACATCATGCATTTTATAATTCAGCAGATTTAGAAAATACATATACGGCATAAAAATAAGAAGGCAGATACCTGACTGGAATCAGAGCAAATTTGTCAATGGCTTCAGTGGAAAGGTGCTGAGGCCAGGGATTGTTTTTTAAAGAACATTAATACACAGAAGAGCACATTCCAAAACGTGATGATTAAAAGTTCTTGGCAAACTCAGTACATAATTTGCTGAGCATGGAGTTTGGAATATATGAATTGTGTTCACAGAATGGGAAGCTGTACTTTAGTCCAGATAAAACTGAAACCTTTAAAGGGAACAGATTTTAGATATCTTTTTGTTTTCTACTGTTTAAGACTAGTCCACATATTTTTTGTACTCTGCTTTAATTTTATGGCAGTTTATGAACATATGATAAGTTGGTCTGACCACTTTTTTTTTAAGAATGTAGGCATATTTGAATAATATACAATTGTTTAAGTGAATCAGGTCCTATAGTGCTGTAATTAAATCTGCTAAAACCCCCAGTGTAGAAATAAGCTGTAGGCTGCTATTTGATCAATTGTCAGAATTGAGGGTATGTTCCTCTGTTATTATTGGCAAAACATGAGCTGCATAATATAATCTCTTAAGATAAAGTAACGACATTCTTTTGCAATTAAGCTGAAAACCAAATCCAAATTATGAAGGATTTGTAGTATTAATTTGCCATAGAATGGTAAATGCAGCAGGAAGGAGTTACACTATGAAGAGAAATGCTCAGTGAAGCCTAAGGCATTTTGCACAGATGTTTATGGACTGAAAAAAGCCAGAATTTGCCAGTGCAGAAGATGCATTTGTCCAGTAACAGGTGATTGGCAGTTTATTACCAAATGGAGGTTTGAGTCTTAAATCTTGCATGAACTAGTCTTCTCAGATTTACAAAGTACAAGGGATGAGAAGGGTGGGAGAGGGATTCTCCAAGTGCATCTTAAGAGAATGGTGTGCAATGGTAGAACCTCCAGGGGCAATGCATGTATTTCTGGGAAGTATTTCATTGTAAGAATGAGGATCAGGTCTGACTTCAGCATAAGATACAGGCTATCAGCCATTAATCTGAAACTCCCTGTTTGTTGTTTCACTTCAGGCACTTTAATTAGCCAGTTTTAGGCCAGCCCTACAAACAATATTCATTTTGTGCTTATCCTTGTTAAATTTATTAAAAATGAAATGCACCCAGTTTCCCAGCTGCCAAAAAGGGGATTGGCATTAATAAAACATAAGTTATGTTTATCCTGATATTTGGCTTCTCCTCTGAAATTGAGAATTAGTATAATGAGGGATAGAGGCTGTTCTTTTTCAGAGCCAAGCCAGATCAGGACATAAGTATATGAACTTGTGATTACACATTTCAGTAGTTAGCTTCAAATCAGGTGATGATTTAGAAGCAGTCAAATAATGAAGGAAAAGTTCCTTATTGGGTGATGTCCCTGACATGTTCAAGAAATTGTCCGCCTAGAGTCTGTGTTTGAAATGTTTTACTTCTCTGCAAGGAGACCAGTGTCTAAGCAAAGTTTATGCCTCCTTCCGCAAGTAGCTAGAGAGAAATTACTAAAGCAGCTAAACAAAAATACCCTTCTGACCTTTTGGATAATGCCATCTTCCATGATTACAGGGTTTCTTGAAATCAGTTTGAACTCTGCAGGTTGGAACAGTATTCCAGGTGTGTTCTATTACATCTAACTATTTTCATAATTCTCTTTGTTACCAGGTATTTTAGGGCAGTAGCAAACTATGTACTGTGAGGAACTGTTACCACAGTCTCTTCAATAAAGTTTCATATGAAGAATTTCGTTTGTGCACAGTATGGCTGGAGCAAAGCAGCATCTATAAAACTGTTTTTTTTAATCTTGATTGTGTAAGACTGCATGTAACGGAGCTACCTTCTTTATAAGAAAAGACCTGTTTCTCATATGCCTTTGTGTGAATGCCAAAAGCAGTTTCCCATTGTATAAAATACTGTAAAAACATAGTTCTGCTTAAATCAGATAAGTTCTAATTTCATTAAATTCTGATCTATTAATTAAGCCTCATTGCCTTTCACTATTTAAAAATAATTGGAAATAATTGTTTTTCTTCTTTGGTGTGGGTTTTTTTTTTGTTTTGTTTGGTTTTCTTTAAAATATACATATATATGTTTCCTTTATTTTTAGGAGAAAACACCCTAAAAGACAAAAAAAAAAAAAGAAATGGAAATCATGACAAAATTAACACAACCTTTAAAATATTTTGCCTGTAAAATTCACACTCACTTAAAGAGCTGAAAATAATGTACAATTTAAGTTTCTTGGTTCCCGTACAATGAATCACTTGGCTTAATTATAGGGATGTTAGGGCCCAAAATAATCATAGCCTTGCTCTGTGACACTCTCCTGATCAGAAGTAATGCACATTTCCCTGTATCTATCTAAACCACACAAGGCATATTGTGTGTATACAATGCACCTGCAGCCTGTTGTGCATACATATGCACACAAAAATACAGAAGGTTAATCTCAACAAGCAGAAGGTGCAGAAACCACAGATGAGCAAAGGGGCAACCTAGGTGGCAAAGCAGGTGGCTAGAGGCAAGATAGCTTTGGCAGGCATAGCTTATGCTAGGCAAGGCCTAAAACTCATGCAATATTTTATTTTTATAAAAGCTCCCATACATTTGCTGCATTTTTGGTGGAGGATGTGTTTCAAGACATATTTATGGTGAGTGTAGAAACAGTGAAGACACATTTGTACAGAGCTTTGAAGTGGCTTTCAGACATGACTGAGAATCAGTTAACTGTGTACTTTAAACTGACAGTATCATGAAAAGCATGAGTGTTGAAACAGACATTCTGAGGCATATTTTTTGTGAGGTGTGCTACAGGACTGTACTGGCTACTCAATCAGATTGGTGTAGAAGTGCCAGGAGTCAGCCAGTTGGTGTGACAGTGGCTGAGTGAGCCAGCCAAAAGACATCTGGTCCTAGTTTTCTGTAGCTTTTCATGGGTTGGTGAAGAGTCTTACTCTATTTCACTAATGTATTTTTCCACTTATAGTTGCTGCTGTTGTTTTCCTTTCAAAGTGGTCTGTACCGATCCAAACCTGACACAACTAAAGAAAATGGAATTTCCTATCTCCCTGGTAACCTTATAAAGTCATTCAGTGTAATCAAGCCTTTTCCTTATTTTTTCAGGGGAATATTTAATAACTCTGTGTCTGCTTCAGGTTTTGGTGGTATCAATGCTGAACAAACAAAACTGGAATACAGAAAACTGGGATACAGAAAATTCTCCCACATGAAATGCTGAGAATAAAAGTTGTTCCTATCAGACAGGAAACAACTATAGGGGCAATGCAGACAGAATATGTAAAACACATTTTGAAGTAATTTTCCATCCCTCTTCTGTTCCTCAGCCCCTATGGCCATTCCGAGTTTTTAATGACAAACCACTGCCTTTAGCTGCTGATCTCGTGTTGCTGTCAGGCTTGTGGGTGTTGTCTCTTTCCTTGTCTTGGTGTTGTTTCTCAAGGTGGCTAATGGAAATCAAAGTTGGCAGGTGTTTGTGGGTAGCTGTGGCTGCAAATGAGGTTGGCTGAGCAGTCAGCATATGTTGTGCTTACTGCTCCTGTGAGAAGGACAGAAATCTGGTATGGTCAGAAGTGAGATGAGCAGCAGGAACTGTCAACTCCACACTCACCAGTTAAACCCAATGCAGGCTGCAAATCAGGGTCATCAGTCTCATGATAGGTGAGCAATGAGTTCTCCCCTCACTTAATCATGCGTAGTCAAAGAGCTTTATAAAATTATTTTCTTAACAGAAGGTTTTACAGTTACCAGAATCACAGAATATTCTGATTTGTAAGGGATCCACAAGGATCATGGGGTCCAACTCTTAAGTGAACGGCCCATACAGGGATGGAACCCACAACATTGGCATTATTAATATCCTGCTCTAACTAGCTGAGCTATTCCTAGTGGCACCAGGCAGCTTTAACAAAATCCTTCTTCAGAGTAAGCAGTACCTTGTAGACTCTAGGAGATTTAAATTCAAGTTCCTTGTTTCACTTAGGTATGTTCCCATGAAATGCTTTTGTTCTAACAAAATAAACTGTTCCACTGAGAAATTTCTTACTAACTCTAGTCATAATCCATTGAATACAACTAAACTCCTGTATAAAGAGGAATAATTTTGTAGACTGTGTTCCTGAATCTGTAATGCTTCAGAGGAGCTAGATTTACACAGTATTTCTTTAATTTGTAGGAGAAAGCACAGCAATCCTGAATTATGATATACATGCAGCATTTTGACAAATAAAACGGTGAGGCTAATGTCATATCACACGTAGTTTGACTTACTGAATCCTACAGTGTCTTCACAATGTTATTTCTCTCTTCCCCACCATTACCCACAAAAGCAGACAAGTCCTGCACCAGGATGGGCTGCTAAGGTGTCTATGCACAGAAAATTCCTCATCCATGAAGTGAGTGACACAGACAGTTGTGTAGGCTTTGAAAAGATGACTTGCAGAGCTCCTGACAGAGGCCACACAAATGCTGAGTTACCTGTCAGGTTAAGAGTGCAGTGCAAAAGGCCTGCCTTTCATTTACTGAGTCGATTTTGCTGCATGGATACACATTCTGTCTCAATTTCTCTTTCTGTCTTGCATCCTATGGGGAGAGGTGTGAACAATTAGCTAATGAAGATCACACTATGTCTAGACAGAGCTAACTGTTAGCAGATGAACACTGTTTATATTTGTCAGTGAGCTGAGTGACACAAGCCAGATAGATGTGCATCACATACCATTGTACTTCAAATTACTGTCTTTTTTGAGGTGTTTTGTTCTCTTCATTGTCAGAAGACCAGATCATGCCAAGTTCCAGCCTCATCATTTCTTCAGTGAAGGAGAGGCATGATGATAAAACCTTTGAACTACTTACCATCTGCACAGGGTTTCCTCTTCTAGTCTTGTATATTAGAAATAGAAATAATAATATGTACTTTTCATCCACTAGGGATTTAAATGATATAGGCATAAATATTGTATTGTCAACAGTGTGAGAAATCAGAATGAGATTTGAAGATAGGTGCTACCTTGGGAGTGAGGAATCTACAGATCAGTTCCTGGCTTTGTCGCACATTTCCTGTTTGACCTTGGGTTGATCATTTTGATTCACTTTGCTGTGCTTTCTCATCTGTAAAGCGTGGAAAAAGGTACACCCTGGAAGGGCAATTATGTGAAAAGTATTGTGCTACTGCAATGGGGGGAAAGACTTGCAGATATTCCTGTCAATAAACTTGCATGTGAACTTTTGCAGTACATTTCTTTTACACAATGATTTTGTGGAAGGTAGACACGAGCAGGAGTGACAGCATAGGATATTTCATAGATATTGTTGCAGGCAGGTCTTGAGACCTAGACTGCTTTGTGGTCTCACAAGTATAAAACAATGTTTTAGCAAACTTTCAAGAAATCATAAAACTGTAACCCTTAAACAGTACCAACTGATGGAAACCCTTAGGACAATTATCATCTAGGAGCAGAGTTTGAGGTATAAAGAAGAAATTTGTGGTTCTGTCTGGTTTAAAATGAAATGGGTATGTTTTTAAAGGGATTGCTATTAGGAAACATTTTGATTTTTCTTTCTAGCTATAAACAGATGCTTATTCATATTACACTAGATCTACTAGCTAAGGCTGCTTTTCATCAACAAGGCATAAATCCCTACTGACTGGCAAGCCACAATTAAGCTGGCATATAAAGGGCAAGCTTGCTTACTATCATTGCAGTGATTTTATAGTCTTATTCCTGCAATATTCCTACTGACTCTGGTGGACCCAACTCAGTTATCATCTGTCCACATGAAGAAACTCTGAGGGATTGTACTTTGTCTGTACTGAGAGCTGGATGCAAACTGCACCATATACAATACAAAGCAAACCTCTCAAAGACAAGGAGAGACTGAGCACACCCTGTCTCTCTTGTGGACAATGTTTCCTTGAATAAATTACACTGAGGATACAAAAGAAGAAGGAAATGTTATGACTTTGCTAATGTGACCCAGCATTCTCTGTGGAGGTTTTTGAGTGGCTGTCTATTCAGCCCTCCAGGCGATGTCCTTGCCTGAGAGTGATCTGAAAAAGGATGCAACAAACCAGCGCATCAGAAATCCCTGAAAGACTGATAATGACTGAAAGTGATCTCCTCTCTAAGGCTGATTTTTATTAAACTGTTGATTGTTTATAAGAAACAGTGGCATTGGTAAGTGTGGTAATGGAAACCAAACACCACAGAGCCGTTGGGGATAGGCCTTGGATATGGAGTTGCCAAATCCCTACCCCCTGGGGTGATCTTTTCACCTAAGAGCTGACATGTTTCCATTCATTACTGGCACTTGTACTTTGGTGACAAATAGCATAGGTATGAAGTCTACTGCTGGCCCAGAATGAAATCCAGACACAGTTTTGGGCTGAAAAAGTTAAGTTTGGATATTTACAGGTAGATGTTTAAATCTTAAGTCATCACCCTTTGCTGGTTTTTATAGCTGTGTAAAGAAGAAATTACACTTTTCGGTCATAATCCTCATGATTTATTTCACTCCTCTCTGTTAAAATGAGACAAATACAGAACTAGAAGTACTATGTTCTCTCCATTGACTGTGAAGAAAGCCAAAGGTGAGTCACTTAGATGCAGATGGTAACACTGAAACCCTCCTCTAGACTGCACTAATGTGACTCAAAATCTTATTCTGCAATTTGGGAATCATGAGGACTTTTTAAGATCGATGCAGCTTTCAGATATCTTCTACAAAGGTCACAGTGACAAATGAATTAAAAGACTTGTGCTCGAATGGGAGGATGTCTCTCCTGCTTGCTCTGCAAGGCGAGGAATTCCACTCTACATGCTCATTTTCCGTGAGAGAGCATCAGAGGGCCTGAGACTAAAATCTGTTCTGTAGATCAGGCAGTTTGTTTGACATATCTCTGGTTTTTTTCTTAGGGGAACTGGTTTCACTATTTTTTTTGAAGTTTGCCAATTTTGCACATGGCAAAGGAGTAGAAAGAGGTCAGATACAGTTCAGTAGGAAATGAGTGTAATGCCACTGGATTCGCTTTGCTAAGGATCACTTACCGACATTTAGTCAGAATGAACTTCTCTTCAGTGTCATCAAGGCTCATAAACTGTATAAGAAGACCAAGACATTTACCTCTGTTATTAAAAGCTTGAGATTTGGAGAGGGCTTAATCAAGGGAGCCCTCATTACTTGTATTTATACAGCATACACACTGAACTATTATTAGCTTTCATGTTGTATTCTTAACACATTTGAAGTATAGAAGTGGAAACTGGGAATAATTTGTCTGTGAACTACATGCCTGTGGGGTGTAAGCTAAAATGCCTTCTTTGATCTAACAATGAAGTGAATTTCTGTCATGGACCACACACTTGAAACAAGGCAAACAGTGGAAAATGGAAGGAAGGGTACAAGAAGTAATGCTAAGGTCCATGTACAGCGTGTCTTTTCCTCTCTACTCAGCCCTAAGATTACAAGGCAGTTCCTGGGGCATTTAGAAGAGTTCTGCATTGCTGTGGAGCACAGCAAGACTTTGAGCTTAGAACTAATGCACATTAGTAGAAAGTAAAATTATTCCTAATTGCTTTGATGTCTGGTGTCTGTGTTTCGGCAACTTTGTAGACTTTCTCTAAGTGCTCTTTGCTCAGAGGTGGGAGAAATCAGTTCATTAGGTACCCTCTTTAAGTGGGTTGCTTTTCATTTTTCTAGTTTACAGGGTAATGGATTTCAGGATTTTCAGTCAGTACAGGGTGAGTTTTCAGGCAACCTCTTTGTGGTCGTGGGGGGTTTGGTTGGGTTTTTTGGGTTTTGGGGGGTTTGGTGGAGTTTGTTGGTTTGTTTGTTCGTTTATTTGTTTGTGGGCTTTTTGTTTGTTTGTTTTTTGTTTTTAATATACTAACCTTATTTGTCACAGACTAAAGTATAGGTCTATGGTTATTCAGTGTAGGCATAATCTGTAAATATGTTTGCATTAAGATACACAAAACCATCCTCAACCCTGATAATACAGTCACTGATTTTACTAAGTCTATATGAGGGCTGAGTCTGCCTCTGTTTGAAAGTCAGCTGATAGTTTTAATCATGAGGAGGAGGCTGAATACATTTGTGTCACTTATTTGTGATATCCTGCCCTTCCCCTCCAGAAGAATCAAAAATGTTGCCTTAATAGTGATTTCATTGTGTTGCTTCCCATTGGATTCAAGCCCTATCTTGCCAGCTTGAAATGTTGGGTGTTTTTTCATCATAAATGAAGCATAAATAAAACAATGTCCTTATGCTAGAAGGCAAACAGAGCAGGATATTAAAAATGGTCTAACTGTGGTCACTGAAATTCTTGGATGTTCCAAAGTCACTTAGGCTTACTAGTTTGATTAATTTTTTACAGTAGTTATGCTTCTGAACCACTTAGTGTTATTGGAAATACAACCTACTCCCAAATGCAAGTACATGGAAATAAGAACTCTGCCCAACTCACTGCAGTAAATTAAAATCAGATTAAATGCCGGAAGACAGCCTCTAGCTGTGTGCCTTGCCTGTCTTGTAGATGGTATTGCCCACAATCTCCCGTAAAGGAGCCTTTGAATTGCCCCAGTGATTTCTGCAACACACCAAGATAAACGGAAGTCAGAGCTGGTTTACCTTACATGACCAGCTGAAAACAGGAGGCGAGCTGTAAGCAGCTTAGTTGATGCTGCCCTTGACGATGCTGGGGTGGGGTGGGCAGCTCAGGGAGCGAACAGTTCAGCTATCCAACTTTAAAATGCCACCACAAGTCCATCAGAAGCTCTAGTTGAAAAAGCCTTAGTCATGCAACAATAACTATTCATAGAGGAAGTCACCGTCTTAGCAGAAAGGTCAGTCCTGGTCTCTTGCTCCCTAGCTGGAATTTTGTCCAAATAAGGGCATCATGGTTTTATCTGAGGAAGAGGACATAGAAAAAGTTTCATATAGTTTTATAAGGGCAGAAGACTCCCCTAGTTGACAGCTTTTGAGCTTGAGTGTCATGTAAAGCAAAGAGGTAAACTAAAAGAATGAGCACAGACAATATCGAGTACCGACCCTCCCAACATAATAAAGTGATTGATATTAAGAGGACATTAAAATTAACTCCAGCTCCCCACACTGTCATTCTAGCCCCTTCCCAATACAAGTGATCCTGAAAACTTTTGTGGCCAGTTAGTAAGTCTTTCCAGAATGATAGAGCCATAGGAAGGACAAGACCAGTGGTATATGCCCGTTTCGAGAGCTGCCTTATGGAAGCATAAACTTTTAAAATGTTCTGGGACCACCAGCCTGGGCCTCTGTGGACTGACACAAAATCTAGAGCTGACTGTGACAGGGTGTGTCTCGACAGAAGTGTGCAGGTAAGAGAACAGCCCACTCTTCCCACTCTGATAGAGACCCATGTACTCTGCCAAACGCAGGGAGCAAGGGCACTGACTCCAGAGACAAGGTTTCCACAAGGCTAAAGAGGACAAAGAAAGAAAATCTCCAAAATTTATCTATTTTTCTGGTTCCTTTGGGGTGAGGGAAGGAACATTGGAAAGAAGAGAGAAGGAGAGTAGGAAAGAAGGAAAGCATGTTATTAGAATTTAATTACTAATGAAGATATATTTTTAGAGAGGCTGCTGGATAAGCTTCAGTAACCTATATCTAAACACCAAAAAGCATAAACAGTGTATCATGGCTAAGGAAACTGGAAGCTAACAACAAAGAGAAAATGCAGTTTTAAAGATAAAAACATTTTCAGTTTTAATGCAGTTCTGTAGTGGTACTGATAGTCACTCTGCCCCTCTTTTTTAGCTTTGTTGGATAGCAAGGTGACTTTTGAAAACTCTTTATCCTTTGAGGCAACAATTTCTATCGCTTTTGACACTTAACACAGTATTTGGGCTCAACATCTAAAATAAGGGTCAGCAAAAATTCACAGAGAAGTCAAAAGTCAGAAACACCTGCAGACATTTGCCTCTCTCTAGCTTGAGAAGCCATCAGCTGGGAAAAAATTTTTTTTTTGCTTCCTCAGTCAGCCTAGAGCCTAGAATCAGTCCAGCCTCTGGAGTCAGCCTTAGAATTGACTTCTAGGTCTGAAAGGCTCTAAAAGACTGAAACAAAACATGAGATTTAAAATAAAAAGGCGGTAACACAGTGCTTTCATTGCTCTTTGTTAGTGTGATTTTCATATAATTAAAGCTGCAGGTGTACTTTTGATTATGCAGGTATTCTGGTGTGTGGTTCTGTGTAAATAATATATTTGCAGTTCTTGCTGGCAGATTGTTCATTATGAGCTCATTTATTTGGGTTCCCTAGTTATAATAGGAAAACAGAAGCCAAATTTTGGCTTGGTTTTCCTTGTCTTTTGTGAAAACCGGCACAGAAGGACAAAGGAGGTGGCTTTTTTGGGTTTTTTTTGTGCCCTGGGAAGGGCACAGTTTCCCTGCTTTTCCTTCAACATGTCAGAGAATTTAACTTTTCCAGCTAAGCAGTACTTGAGAAGTGTTAAAGGAGACATGGACTGGCGCGCCTTAAGTTCTCTATTTCCTGAAACTCAAGAAAGTGGCTCTGTTAGACCTACTCAGCTAGGTTTTTCCTGTACAATGAGTCTGGTCATTTATGTTATGTAAATCCTGAATAATGGCAAAGTCTGTGAGTTTGATCTGAGATGGAAGCTGACCCCTTCAGTTTTCTTCTGCTTGATCAAAGATATCTCAGTACTTCAGATGTAAGAGGTGTGGGAAAAGGAGAAAACTTTAGGAGTACAGTGCCTGGTTAATCTGAATTATTTACATGTTCCTGCAAAGCTTCTACGTTGTTCTATATCAGAAACTCAATCTCAGCCTCTAAACGTACATGTGCTTGAAGGCTTTGTACCAGGACATGCTCTTTTGTCTAATAACCAGCACACATTGGTTAGTTCTTTGGGTCCTCTGACCTCTATTAGATAAACTGTAGCAGCTCATCATTTCAGTGGTCTGGATTCAAACATTGAAGACGTGCCTTAAAATTTGAAGGCTCCATATACCATATTTAACTTCAACAGAAGAGTATTTTTGCCCTCTACATCCTTCTCATCTCTCCCCACCCCAAAAAGGCATATGTAAAGTGATGTGAGAAACAAAAGCACCTCTGTTATCTGGATTAAAATATTTTGACTGCTCACTCTATTAGTCTACCTCAGAAGTGACTCCTTTCAATGTAATTTTTAAGATTCAATTTTAAAGTAACACACAATTCTGCTTCTGAAACACTGCTAAGAGATGACCCAATTAAAGAGCTGCATATCAAGACCACGAGTGCAAACCATCTTTTTGAATGCACTGATGAAATTGCTTTCCCATTGTCATTAGATACTTTCCTTCTGACAACCAGTTAATCATGGAAATAACCTTTTAAATATGCGTTAAACCAAAGCTATGCCTAATCATCCCATTAAACATCATCAGGTCATTCTTTGCAAAGATAAACAGCTTAAAAAGCATTCTTCCTTTGATCATGTTATCTCCTGATGCTTTTGATAGGAAGGCAAATGTATCCTCCAGATTTCATCAGTCCAAATCTTCAGTGAGCTGCTGCATTGTGCCTGAAGTTTCCTCGAGTGAGTGGGGCTTGCAGCTCTTCACCATCACAGAGTGAGATGTGTGTGTGAATTTTAATGTATTACAGCCTGTGCTAACAGGTATCCAAATGCAGATCATTCATCAGTGTGGAGGGGATATTAGAGCACAGGAGTGGGAAGGAGAACCCGTTATGGCAATAGGCATAGGGCTAATTTACTAGGAATTATTTTAGCCACTGCATAAATAAAACGGACATTTTCCTCAGAAGTGTCTTAGATTGAATCAAGTTACACCTTCAGTGCCTGAGGAGTTGGCCTGCCTTCTACCTCAGTAGGGTGATCTGCAGTCACCAACCTACTTCCCTCAAAACAAGGGGGTTTAGTCCTTCTCGGTCAGCCAACATAACAAAAGTGAGGCACTCAAACCCCTTGGTTTGGGCCAGTTGTCTACTTCTTAGGTGTATAAATTAGGCAGTGGAAAAGCCTTTCTCCCATCATTCTGGGGTAGTGAGAGTTCAGGGAATGTTGTGTCTTGTAAATTGAAGAGTTTATAGAATCATATCATAGAACCATAGAATGGCCTGGGTTGGAAGGTATCCTAAAGATCATCTGGTTCCAACCCCCCTGCTGTGGGCAGGGACACCTTTCACCAGACCAGGTTGCTCAGAGCTGCATCATCTTAAGACCTTTTCTCTGAGACACATCCTGTCTCAAGGTCTCAACTGGGAGAAGGATTCAGCAAAGTGCCACTTTCTGTGAGATGATTATGCAAAGCTGGGGGGTTGTTTGCCAACTGCTTTTGCATCAGAAGACAAACCTAATCTGGGTTGTGAAGAGAAATGGGGAAAATTACATTTTTGATTGGCACAGAAACAGATATAATGGTAAACCCCACTGCCAACCTCAGTGTGAGGAATGCAAGCATGCATTCTTTATTGATAAGGTACAGAAGAGTGTGTGTGCCTGCGTTAAGGCTGTGAGGAAGAACGAGAAACAGAGCCAACATGATGACAGAAATTATTGCAGCTTTGATAGCCCCACTTAGACTGTGCACTGTAAATGCAGGCACTTCCATACACTGATGTTGAAAGGATATTATTGCTGGCCACTGAAAGCCTGTCTTTGTTTCTGGGATATATTTCTAGAAGAACAGTCCTGGCAGGGCACTGTGATACAGTCTGAGCACGCTATCAGAAGCAAAGCTCCAGGTGAAAGGCAAAGTCCACTCTGCCACACAGGCACCAGTTGCATATTGCTCAGTGATGGATGCCAAGCAGCTTGGCAGACAGGTGTGTCAGTGTGTCAAGGGGAGGTGATTACAGTGTTTTAGTGGTTTCAGAACTGACAGTACAGCTGCCCACCTGCTTTGCTTTGCAGCTATTTTATTGATATGTCTACATGAAATCAAAGATGCTTGCATCTTTTTACGTTATATTTATTATTTTATAGCCCAACTTGGCAGATTGCAAGAGTAGGTGGAAGTAAGGTAATTTACCTTCTTGCTTCAGCACAGGTTTTGAAATAAGAGAATTTTCTTCAGTGTATCCCAAAGCAGTAAATGTCAGTGGGTCATAATGAAAGCTGGAACTGGATCTTTAGGAATGCTTGATTAACACTGTGTGGGACAAAGCAGCTTTTTTCATTAGCTAACAGTTTTCCATTACTGTTCATTTAAACTTTTCAAGCACTGGGTTAAAAGGTGCTTGTTTGAATAATTTGAGTGGTAAAATGTCAAGTGTGCTTTCAACTAATGTGCATTGGGAGCAGCATGGCTTATGGCTAGCTGGGGCAGTAAAGTCTAACCAGATGAGCTGTACTTGTCTGAGTTCATCCGGCTGTGTTCTTTGGAGAACACATATGACACAGCCTGTTATCTTGTAACATTGTGTTGTGCAGGAAGATGACACTCTGCCTTTCAAAAAGCAGCTGTTTCCCTCTTTGTTCCTGCAGCAGGAAGCCTTGCCTTTATGCCTGCCTTTTCAATACTGTTGTAGAAAGACAGTATTAGAAAGGTGCAGGTTCTTTACTGCTTGGCACAGGGAAAAAAAACACTTTGCTTATATTTTCCTGTTTTCCTACCAAAGATTTTTCAACCATCATTAAGTGGAGGTTGCTGCTTAAATGATGGCCCTTCCTCTACTTCCAGACCTGGCTTTGCATTTCTGCAAACACAGTTGCAGCAATGCTAATGAACATGTGGCTGGGCCATGATCTGGGTCAAGGAACTGACCCCAGCAGAAATTAATCTGTTTTAAAGAAAGGAAATGTTTTTGAAGCTTCAGCCTCAGGAGCTATGAATTGGCACCTCTCACCTTATTGGATTCAGGAATGTGCAATTTCACAGTAAGGATGATTGCTTTTTCCCTTTCACTGCTAGGCATTTATTAAATTCCAGGTATGCAAAGTGATACTAGCAGCAGTTTAATTAAACAATATGTTGGGAGTGTCTCCAGCATAGGGGTGGACCCCCTTTATGTGAGATGAAATACATAAGGGTCTGAGGAGGAAGGAAGCTCGTTTCAGCAGCAGTGAATAAGAAGGTGCAATAGGTAGAATCACTGACTACAGTACTGTATCAATTTAGGAAAAATAATATTAACATAATTGCAAATCACGCTAAAGTTCTATCTGGTTCCATATCCACATGGTTGTCTTCAAGGTAATCTCAGAGAAATAATTTAGCAGTATATAATTATATACAGATTATTTATTGCACACCATGCCTCATGACATTCTCCTATCTTCCTCTGACACATGGTTTGGGCTCCCTGAGTAGTAAATAGCATCATATCTTCAAGTTAAATAAACTTCTTTTCCATTAATTTAATAACATTCAGTGCTTGTCTTAGATTACTGACATCTAAACACACCATAGCAACAGGTTCTATTATGTAAACTTCTAATATGTAAAAATAAAGGGCTTTTACTTGTTCAAACTTTCTGTCCAATTTCCCTGTGTTTCTCCTAGTTCATATTTTATGAAAAATCATGAGTTATCATTCTGAATTTGTTTTCATTAGACTACTTGTGTCTCCATGAAACTCTGACAGTTCTTCCCTCAATCATCTCTTTATAAAGCTGAGGATTTTCAGCCTGTGTAACTTTTCCTCAGCCAGAAGCCACATGCCACTTCAGTATCTTGTTTTCACACTGACAATTTCTGTACATGACCTACATTGAGCAGAGTCTGGTTACCATTCTGACTTCTGCTCACCACCTAACTGATGTTATGAAGAGCTTTCAATGGGGCCTTTTGGATTTCGTCCCCCAGCAGGGGCAGAGAGCGTGGACGTGGACGCTGTGTCCAGGCAGTGTGCTTTTGTCCCCTGCCGGTCACTGTGCACTTGCGAACCCTGAATTTCCTTTGCTGTCTCGCTGCCTTGTCACGCAGCAGTTCTGTATCACAGCTGTGCAGTGGTGAGGTACAGTTACAAAAATGCAGTTTTATTTTTAATGCCATGGATAACATTGTCATTAATGAGCTTTTCCACATCTGCTCTCGCCATTTCCATGTAGTTTATGAGCTACATGTACATATGTGAACACAGATTCCAGCACAGTCCCTGTGTGCAATCCACATCCCTGGCAGACCCCATCTGCTACAAAACCCTCACCATTCACTATCCCTGTTTCCCTTTCTCAGTGAGTTATCTTCATTTCTTTTTTTTTTTTTTTTTTTTAAACCTGCGACACATGAAGCTGTTAAAGAGGATCCTTTAGGGAAACGTCAGCAAAGTTGCCCAGGCCCTGAGGGCATCTGTGGGACTTGTTGTCCCTGCCTGGCCCCTGGGGCTGCCCATTCCATCCAGGGCCCAGGGCCCCATGTCAGCTGCTGGGACCTTCAGCCCATGCTCCGCTGATTCCACAGTGGGCCTGATGTCCAGGGCCCCAGCCCTGCCTGGCCCTGCCATGAGCCATGCTCATCCTGGCCACACTCAAGACTGTGTCCAAGCCTGGCCCCAGCCTCAGCTGGTCTGTGTCCCCCAAAGCAGTGTCTGGTTCCCTGGGGTTGGAGCTGCCCCAGCCCCCCCAGTTTCCTTGCTCCTGGCTGGAGCAGTGGCATAGACCCCTGACCTGGGGGCTCCCCTACACTGTTCTGCCTGATAATAACACTTGTCACTTCTCAAAACTGCCCTGTATAGCTTCCTCTTCCAAAGGCTGGATTGACTGCTCTTACTGTATTATGTAATTATCTACAAATGCTATTCTTATTATAAATGACCAATTTAGCTGGTATGGAAATCAGTCTCATTTGTCAAGCTTTCTTCTCTAAAACCTCCTGCAAAATCTTGAAACAAAACTCTTAAATCTCTTAAAACAAAAGCTATTAAGCTCTAGGGCCAAGTTGAGTGACAATGCTATGCACTGCAGTTAATGGCCAGGGTATTCATAGCTGAGATTGTTTTAGGACAGCTGTGACAATGTTATCTGTGATTATTTTTTCTTAATTTTTTTCTAAAGCTGTTGATATTTTAATTTTAAACACCTCCTCAAACTTCCCTCTAGCGGAACTTTTGCAAAGAGCTCAGTAGCAAATATTGATGCAAATGAATCATTTATCTTTTATTATACAACTCCTTAGAGTGCCCTTGTACTTCAGATCTAAGTGCTGAAGACTGTTGCTACCTGGTTGGTGCTTTCAGAAAATATACAGCTTTTATGTGACTAACAGGCTCTTTCTCAGAATAATTTTTGACACTGTGTTACACATTTACCAGCCTTTTTATTCTTCTCATTTTTCTGTTTCGTCCACAGACTTCTATTTTTGAAGATGTCATGATGCTTTTCGTAGTTTCTTGTACCCTCCTTCTTAACTATACTAACTTAAGGTTTTTAAAGTCTTTTGATTGTGGTATGCATTTCTTCTGAACATCTCATTTTTATTTTATAAACTGTCTCCATGGCAACTGTAAGCATTTTTATCTTTTTAGCTTCTTCTTTTAATTTAATGTACATTTAACAAGCTTCCTAATTTTTAGTGAAATTCCCCCCCCCTTTTTTTTTTTCTTCCCCAGAAGTAAGCAACTACAGTTGCAAGGTTGGAAGTTGGTGGAGTTTTTGTGGTTTGTTTGGGGTTTTTTGGTTTTTTTGGGGGGATGGTTTGATTTGTTTTTTTTGTGTTCTACCACAACTGCTGAATCTGAACATAGTGAATTGTTGTACACAACAGAGCCTGGACAAAATTCACTACTAAAATATGGGTATTTTCTTTTTTTTATGACTTCACCAGGTAGTTACTTCAATAAGCAACTGGTTACAGAATCCAAATATTTTATTTTTGCATCACATCCTGTCGTAAGATCTGAAGTCTACCTCTGTTATCTCCCATCCTTCTTGGTCACTGGCATAACTCTGATGAATATATTTCAATGTCAGTTTAGAACTTTAATGTGTATGTATTCCTTATACTTCACAATGCATTGAATTTATTGACTTTTACCCCTTACAACACAACACTGCACATCTGCACAGTATTTTATCAGTTGTGTATACTGTTATCCTTATTATCAGTGTTGCACAGGTCGTCTTGCTTTCATTTGATTTCTGAATGCCTATTACATGGAAACAGATGTTTGCGTTTACTTTACTTTGCATTAGTTTAAAAACACTCACCTAGTGGTTTTTTTCAGCTGTTGCTGATAATCAGTTAACTTCTGCAAGGTCATGCTTGAATAATGCTTCTGTCTTATCATCTTCCCTTCTTCTGTAGCTTAAAAAACACCCTGAACAATTCACATTTATGGGAACTCTGGTTGCAGGTTTTGCAATCATATTTTATTTGAATCTGTGTTAAGGTGCCTTCCCATTTGCCCTTGTCCACAGCTTCAGCATTGTTTAGGTGAAGAGTTTGTGGAAAGTATCAGCACAAGTTTCCAAGTCATTTGGCCATGGAAGAATACTTCAGTGAAGACAGACTGCACTTAATAGCCACCTCAGCTCTTGTAATAGTGCTAAGCCTCTCTCTGCCTGTTGATGACAGCTTCAGCCTAATTGCTGGTTACGTTTTCTATGCACTGCTATTAAACAGGCACTGGTTTTCTGCAGTTGCCTGGCATGTCAAATCATTTATTTACAACAGAGCTTATCATTGTGACTCCTATACAGCCCCACTGATCTTTCCCAAAAGTCCTTTTAGCACATGTGCAGATTAAGTCCATTCCCTGATGTGCTGGGTGCAGTAATTGCTGGGGATGAGGGATAACTTGCTGTCCCCCATCTGCCTAGCACACTCTGACAGGCATATCTGGCACTGGATCACAGTATACGTAACTGAGGAAAGGCGGGTCCTGGGTGCTTTATTTATTTCATATTTGTTGTGGGGCATTAGAAATGGTTGAAGAAGTGACAAGGTGTCACTGTTTTCACTGCCTCAGCTGCTTCTGGGGGCTTATGCAGCTGCACAGCTGGATGTCCAGGGGATGAAATGGAAGCTGCACTCTTGGCTCCCTTCCAACTGGCTCCAAATGCACTTGAGAAACTTCCATGTGATAGTTAATGTAGCACCTGCTCAACAAACAAAACCCAAGTTTCCCCTCCTCTGCTATACTGTACATCTGTTATTTTGCTGACATGGAAACTAGCGTAACAATTCGATTCATTACTTGCCCTCTAAATTGATTTCAGCTAAGCTGAAAAGACCTTAGTATGTTGTCTCAGTGATTGTTTAGGCTGCAGCACAAATTAAGTAGTTCTCCCTCCAATGAGATTTGTTCTACGTTGCAATTGCACTTGCATGTGTATGTTCATGCTCGAGGTAAGACTGAGAGGAAACATTTTCTCCTGGCCAAATATAGACTCCAGCTCTCTGCAGAGGCGTGTTTACTTTTGGAGTTCTGGGTCCAGGTCTAATTAGAGACCAGAGAGAGCAAATATGCAAATGCCTGAAGAAGACAGGCACAATCTCACCTGTCCTCTGCCCTTTATGCCTTCTCTGTTGGGACTTACTGGGATATTCCAAGTATCCCAGAAGTTTCAGACAGCTGCTATTAACAAAATAATCTGCCAGAGAATGTTTCCTTTTTCTCCACAAACTTGGAATTTCTCCCTTCAGAAAATCCTACTACTTCAAGGTCAGGACAGGGAACAATCATTCTTGAAGGAGTGACAAGGTTAAAGTCCAAGTTCTCTCCCACTCCTCAGGTCCCCCACAGCTGTTATTTACTACTGCTGTGTGACTTTTAATAGCCTGCTCTCCAACGACTTGCATTCTATAGGGTTACTCACACGCTAAAGACAAAACTGGAAGCTAAGTGGTTAATTACTGGAAACTGTCTCTTTCTGACTTCACTTCAAGTAATTTCATATTTTTTTGTATGTTTTAGACCTTCTGATATTCAAACCACTCCTTAGCTTTGGAATTAATGAGGATTAGACAATGCTCTGAAGCACAAATCTAAAGCATGTTGCATTGTGTGAGATTTTGTTTTGCAGTATAAGCACTGTGCTCTGCATGGTTCCCTAAAAGGTACATTGTTCTGAAGTTGTTATTTTGCAGCAACCAAGTAGAGCATGGTGAGAAAGATGCAGTGTACAAACAGTTTGCCTTTATTTTATTCTTTTGCATTATTTGGTTTAGCTTAGTACTAAATTACCATTTTATTCTGTTCCCTCATCAGTAAATTATCCCAGAGATACTTTCAGAAGGTAAACAAACCCATTATATGATCAACTTTTTTGATATATCAAACAAAAAAAACCTCTTGAATACTCTTGTGGCTCTGGAAATTAATAGAATACCTTAATCTCAGTTACACCAAAATGAGAGCCCCTCATTAAGCATAAAAAATTTCTCTTTGTACACTGAATAATATAGAAAGGGGCTGAGCAAGAACAGCTGTTTACTTTACAGTAAACTTTCACTCAGATATCAGCATTGGTTTTCCTTCTTGCCTGTTTTTGGCATGGCTGCCCTGAACCAGAAGCCACACTGAGACTTTTCTTACTGCTCAGAAAACTGTCTCTGTGAAATCACTTACCTAGGATGTAAGAAAGTCTTAATGTAGTCCTAACAGCTGGCAAACAAAGAATGTAACTGCTTCCCTGAAAGCCTTCATGTGTAATGAACCAGCTCCAGTTCATTTTGCATTCACTTTTGTTAGAAATCCTGAGGCCTGGTTGTTTACGAAATTTGAGCACCCTATTTTGACATTTAAATTATTTTGGCTTTTTGGAAGGCAGGAATTCACTTAGAGCAAAGGCAAAGTTTATTTATTGTGCTTTTGTTAGAGAAGTTATGGCATGACCACAGTGGCTCGGTTTCAAGAAGGGTTCTGTGTTGTTCCCTGCTGTGCAATGAAATGCAGCAGGTGAAGCAGAGGACACTATTTGGAGCAAAGAGGAATGATCCTGGGGACAAGAAGCCTGGAAGGGGCCTGTCCAGGCACCTTCTGAGCAGCTGCTGAGGAAAGATACAGTGCCCACCATAAGCTTAGGCAGACACTAGGGAATTATGCAGCCCTGTCTAATCTTCAGGGCATCAGTCCAGCCCCAGTGGGACAGAGGAAAATCTTTGCAAGGGCTTTAGTTAGATCGCAGCACAAACCTGCAACTTGGTGACTCTTGCTAATTAGGATTCTGTGCTACCGTGTGGTTTTATACCCTCCCTACCAATAATGCCAATCTATGCTAAAAGCAGAATTTGTTCCACAAAAAACTTCCTTTTGAAAGCTGGATGAAGAGGCACCCTTGCCATTTGTTCATGCTGCTTACACAATGGTGCCCCACGAAGATAGAAACATTATTTTTCTTCCCATTGCTATTTTTTGCTACCAAGTGTAATAGCAGAGCACGAGCCATCTATCTTTCAGCAAGAACTTGGTTTTTTTTCAGGATATGGGGCTTAGTTATTCAAAAGAAAGCAAGATACAGCTTTGCATAACTATTGAGGTTCTTTTCAGAGGTTAATTTGTTACGTCACATAGATTATCTGCTCAAATACTGTACATTCCCTTACCCTGAGGCACAGAGGTTCATTAAATGAGCTATGCAGTGAAAAAAACCAGACTTTTTCTAATACAGTTTCTAAGCCTCCTGGCAGTTCTGTGCAAAACATCCTTCCCATGCTCTCAGTTATGCAGTCTTCCAAAGGGGACTCACTGTGCATCTGTCATAAGCTTTTTCCAGTGTCACTAGTAATAAGGATTAACCTCTCTATGCCTAGCTCATGAGAGCTGGCTTTTTACGGATACGTAAAGAACGTCTGGGGCAGAAAGCAAGGCTACACTGGGGCAGGATCCTTGGCTTTAGCACCCACATGCCCCAGTGGCTGGACAGACCCTGAATTAGTTGACCTTCAAGGTACAGTGAAATGCCAGTCTATTTACTCAACTTTGTGCCTAGGGGAGGTAATTGTAAGAACTGGAAACATATTAAATAGCAGTGCTTGAGGATGAGACACTATCTAAGTCGACATTTTGTCAATTAGCTATGCAAACTGTCTGAAAGTTTTTCATGAGTAGAGGGAGTGTGTGGGGTGGATTATGCACACCCCCCCCCCCAATAACTAACTAACTAACTAACTAAATAAATAAATAAATAAATAAGGCTGTATGTTCTAATGGCAAAGTTGGTGTGCTCCTGCTGAACTGTCAGGAAACCGCAGGTGCAGTATCACTTATTAATAGGTAGCACATAAAACCGGACTACTGAAGTTGCATTATCCTAGCTTACCCTAGCAGTATTTGTAGTGGGCCAAATTCACTCTCTCCTGGCACAGGAAGCAGCACAAAAAGCTGCCAGAAATTGATATTTCTGATGGTTCAGCACTGACCCTCCCAGCCTGAGCTATGACCCTTCTCAAACCAGCAGCCTACTATTTTTCCCACCTGTGACAAAACAAGCTACTCCTGCAATGGGGAAGGGAGTCTGAAGGTGCCGGAGGGTGAAGTCTACTCCTTGGTGAGTCTTGCTCAATAAAGATCAGAGCTTGAAGCTGGTGTTTGTGAAGTGAATCAGCTTGGTCAGCTTGTGTGCGGTTTTTTTGTTTCTCCACTCTTCACTTTTGTTTCTACCATTCTCCTGAGCTATAGTCCAGAGTGGGAGGGAGTTAGCAACTTCTCTGTACCTCTGTAGCCCCAAATCTGGGCATAGTTGCAAACATTTTGCTCATGGACTTGGTTTCTCTCTCTCTCCTACCTCCACGGTCCTCAGTTGCTCCAGAAGTCGCCTGTTTGCTGTTCAGTCACACAGGACAGAGCAAGGTCAGTGCTTCATCCCCCAAAGTAGTTACGGGTGCCAGGGCCAGTGAGTAATGCTGCAGGCATTTGCCTGGACATCTTTGCTGGTTTGTAATGCATCCTCTAGGGACAATCTGCTTGTTAGAGCTCAGCTTTTCTTTTTAAAATTCATTTGGTTGAATCTCAAACAAATATTCTTTAAAAAATGGACTGCTTTGCTTTCTTGAAAATATCAGTTATGCAAGCAGGAGTAACTAGTAACTGTGACAGCAGAACTGTTTTGCACAAATGTGACCTAAATTTCTTTAACCTGAGGCTTTAGTTGGTTTCAATGCATGAACTGGAAGGCAAAAGGAAACTACAATATTTCTTGTTGTTTCATGAGGTATTTTCACCTCCTTAAAATCCCATCAGAAAAATCAGGCCTAATGTATGAATCTGTAACCGTGAAAAGCTAAAGTAGCCCAAAGGAAAATATATATAAATACCCAGTTACCAGTATATAACCTCGGTATGAAAACTCTGATGGTGTCCTTATTTCTGATTAAGGAGGGGCTGGGCTAATCACAAATAGTCAGGGATTTGTAGGTTGATTCAATTAAACACCATGTTATAAATTATGTTAATATTTTTCTGTCTTTCTGAAGGACCTATATAAATATAGCAGTGTTACTAGCTGTTGTACTCCTCACTGGCAGCTCATCTCTTATTCAAATGGGTGAGTAACAGTGGGTGGAATTCTCAATTCTTTATTCTTTCCTAGTTCACTGATTTATTCTTTACCTCTTTTTTTGGTTAAAATGCTCTCGTTATGTATTCAGTGATATGCATTCATAGCAAGATAGCCTCTGTGTTTTGATAAATTTACTAAAATGAAAGATAATTATTGACCCTATTGAATAGCAGCTGTATGTAGATCATGAGTGAGACAGATTGATGCATCTCTCTTTTTTTTTAAAGAAACACATACCTTCCAGATCAGAATCCACTGCCTGGGAGTTAACGCATACAGAACCTTCAGTTAACACTACCTTGTCTGAGTAAATACATGTTCAGCCACCACTATGTTAATGGATTCAAGCACTCCTAATGATTTTGGAATTAGTTTATATACTGAGATGCCTGGACTGCTTTATTTACTGGAGTGGCTAGCTAACAGGCTTTGTTAGCCTAAAGGCTGTGCACTTCTGTGTATGCGTGCGCTAGACATCCACTGCAGATTCTCAAATTGCATTGACTTTCTTGCCAAGATGGCAGGCAGCTGTCAATGTGGACACGAGCAAACACAGATGGAGCAAGCCATTCAGGAAGGGATGTGATATTTGACAATTCAGACTTCCAAGGGGCTTAGCAGGTCGGCAGCTACCACAGCCCCATGTTGTCTTATTCTCAGATCAGCATAACGAATCATGCCTGGGAGACCAAGTTAATCCCTTTCAGGTTCCCTGGACTGTAGATCTTTCTGAATTTTCCTTTCTTTAGCCCTTTGTTTTCTTCCTGCTTTGTACTGAAAGTTATCTACAACAGCAAGAATGTATTAGGCTACTTGGAATACTGTCTTCAATTCATCCTGCCCTGCTGGCACACGGCGCAAGCTGCACAATGAAGAAACTCCTGCCTCACTTCTGGAATGAGTCAACAAGAGGGTTTATAAAATGCGACGTCTACGTGTGCACACATGCACATAAACACACATGCAAAAAGCTGCAGTTGCTGTTGTCTGGGTTTGAGGGTAAATGCAAATCTAGTTTTTGAAGCCACCATTCGCCAAAAGGCAGCAAAATCTGGCGCTGCCAATTCAAGGAGTTATTAACTACTTCCCAAGTACTTCCACGTCTCCCAGCGTATGGCATGCAGGTGGCCTTCTCCAGCTGGTTAGATGCACCATTCATCACCTCAAAAGCAGTTACAATGCCCTCTTCTGCACTCAGTCAGAGGAAGGATCCCATCTCCTTCCAGGAAAATTCAGCTTGGGGCAGGCACTCTTCTCCTTGTATGAGCAACTCCCATTGTGTCTTATAGCAAGGGGGTATGAGATGTTTGAAGATTAATCCTGTCCTCACTAAGGCACATCTGTTGTCCATTAGATTAGAGAAAGGGGCCTCAAATACTCTCTGCACCTCAGGCTTTTGTCTCTCAGTACAACTCTACCCTACCTTGACTCTGCAGTGATTTCTCCCAAGCATGTGGCCATTAGGGGGATTTTGGTTAGCAAAATGCACTGTATATATACCCTGCTATGATTAAACAGTGTCTGAGTAAATTTTGATGGCTGGCAAAATACTGGCTTTATTACACCTTGCATGTGGTGGTATAAGCCATCAGCTGCAGAAAGGTGCTCCATGCAAAGTAGTCTTGAATATCTCATCTTTAAAATAAAGAAATATAGAATTCCTAAATTAAAACCAGATTTGGATTACCCCATAAAGACTAAAGGTCATTTCAAGCCTTTTACCCTTCTTCAGCATAACTTCACACATTAACATTAGGACTAGAACTCTCCAAAACCTCTCTCATTTGTATCAAATTAAACTGTTCTCATTTGCCCTGTGTTTGAATGTGGCACAGAATATTCAACAGCCACAAAGCTCCTGTTTTTCCTACTAAAGTAGGGGGTGGGTGTGTCATCTGCTTTAGGAACTATGTTCAGAAATGGTGCTATCTACTTTTGAAGTGGTTACTCCAAAACTGTCCCCACATGAGACGGTACTGACTATAAAATCATATCAACTTTACAGTAATGCCAACCATAAAGTTAAGAGTTGATGGTCTCTGAGATTCTGATAACAGTGATAGTGCTCCAGTGCTTTGGGAACCCCTTCTTTGATAGAAGGAGGCAGCAAAATCTTTTTAGATGAAACTAGGCCAACATGAGTAACTGATTTTATTGGTTCAGCAGTAGGATTTATAAATAAAAATAAAAGTAGGACAGATCAAAGGGAATTTAAAAAAAAATTACTTAACAAAGCAAAACACCCAAAAATGTCATTTTGTGTTGCATGGGATGTTCTATTCCACTTGAAATGAATTACTTAATTTTGTCAGGAATATGAAAAATAATAAGCAAAGAAGGATGCATTAGTGTTACAAAATGTTCAGAAAGAATTGCCCAGCTTCACTTAGATGGTTAGATGAAATACATCACTAGCAGAAGTGAAAAGCTGAGAATAGATGGCCAAATGACCTCTGGGAAGGAGCTTGGACCAGCATCTAATGCTAATACACTTGCATCTATCATTCTTTAATATATAACCAAGCAAAGTATGGGTCTTAATATGATGGAAAGTGTGTCCATGATGGTGTAAATCACAACAAACGAACAAACAAACAAGCAAAGAATAATCCTTAACAACTAATTTTCCTACGTTGTGTTCAGTAAGACTTTCCTATCTCAAATTACCAGACAAAGCAGGTATTTTCATTGTGGTTATACTTGGGCTTCTCAAAGGATTTGCACATTAAAAATAGAAAAAGTCTCATGTTTGAATCATCAGAAGAGTCAGGCTTAGTATCAATCTGAAGCCACATCTAGTTTCAGAGGGACACTGTCTGTTATGAGCCTCATAATGGAAATTTGAACGAAGCTTGAATAAAGATTTTGTGCTCGTTAAAACACATTGCAGTACTGCAAGTTGGGAGGAAGGGAATTGAAAACCACATTATGATTATATACGAATGACCATGCTCACAAAGTTACTCTACTGCTCTTCCTTGTTTAGCAATTTTTCCTAAGAGGAAGACTTCAGGCCTGTTTAATGTTGCTTGTTACTTGAATTTTATTTAGGTTTAAATTACAGAACCAGAGGGCAAAAAGAGACTTCAAGAAATCCCCCAGTGAACTCCATTGGCCCCAAATGGCCCATGTTTCTGAGATAATCAGTCTGTGGTGTGGGCAACAACAGAGGCTTTTTTTCAGAGTTATTTGCTATGCTCATTTAGCTGGTTGACTGGTTCCACCTCTTTTACTCTTTTGTCATTAGTTGCTATGTCAGAAAGTTTGTTTGTTTGTATTCCTTCATTGATTCTGTGCTGATTTTACCCTGCTCCCTTTGACTATGGGACTCTGCCTCATATAAATATGATTATTGCCATCTGAGTGTTCTTGCAAGTATTAGGCCAGATGCATTATTAGATGTTTGCAGGGCAACAGCTAAACTATACATATGTATAATCTGTTGTAAAAATACATGCTGGCATCACAGTTTTTAATTATTCAGTCCATTTGTAAAAGAGGGTATTTTCAAGTTTGAGATGATGTCAAAGTGGACAGGCTGAGGCTCAGTGTACTCAAATTAGAGGCTGGATTGGCTACAGTGGCTCACAAAATTATTATACCCAAAATCATGAATGTACTCCAATATTACTTCCATGACTCAGGCCTTTCATTCGGTAGAAGTAGTAAATTAGGGAATGTAGTCAGAAAAAAAATGCTGGGTAGAGGCAAGTTAAGAATATTGTCATGTTTCTTGCAAAAACTTTTCAGATACGGCAATATCATACAAAAAGAGGCTACTTGTGACTACAGTGAATAACTCAAAGTGTCAGCAGAATGAAGGGAAATAGTTCTGCATTCATTCTCATCAGGCTTTGTCCTTTCTTAATGTTATAAGGATGTCAAGAATGTCAGAAATTGCAGTTTTATCAGTTTGTCTGTTACATAATTTATTTCTTCTTCTTCAGAAAAAGGAAGAGAAAGATGAAGGTATCAAATCGACAGCAGTATCATTGTACTCTACCATTGTGTTAGACTTTGATAGCTTTATTTCCAAATGTGAGAGGAGTTAACCACTGTTTCTAATCTACTTTCAAGCCCACTTCATGTGGGTCTTGAAAGAGCTTGGTCCTCTTTCCATATTGCCTTAGTCAGTAATTCTTATTTATCAAGGTATTTACATTTGTTGGGACAGATTTCTTGTGGAGTTTCCCTTCATTTATACATCTAGCAGAAATATCATTTTCACATATTCTTCATTATGCTATATGTCAAGCTTGTAACACAAATATTTACTACTATATATATATAGGGTATTTACAACTATTTGCTAATTTCAGTTAACACAATGTGTTGGTTACAAAGAGTTGGTTATTCCTACGTCAAGCTATAGTGGTTAGCTATGCTTCAGCAAATTAAATGCATGCACTGTTGCACTTTGGTATCCCCTGAATGACAGTGTAAAGCAGTTCCAGCACAAATAATTGAATATCTAAAGTAAAATGAAAAAAGATTTTGAGTATTAGAACTGACCTTCTGGAAACAGGATGAAAGGTAGCCAGCTATTATCTGTATCAGTCTTCTCATCCAAGATAATAATTTACTTATCATTCATAGCTGAAAATATAGTGTTTACATTTATTTGAATGTTGGCTTCCATCTACATGTAGCTCTAACACATAATATGTAGGTCATCTAATGGAGTTTTCTGGTTCTTACAGGACATTTTTTTCAAGAAAGGGAAAATGCTACTTTGTTGAAATATAATCAGCTCATGAGAAGGGTTATGAAGATCTGCAGAGCTTAGTAGAAAAGAAGAATAATTGCTATCTTTTCATATGGGCTTGAATGAATGGGCTTCAGTGAAGTTTCAAGACCTACAGTTAGCAGTATGTAAGTTGTATAAAGATAAAATCAAGCTGTGAGCAGAATGTTACATGAGCCAAAAATAGGTCATATTTGAATCTTTTCTAAAGACCTTATCAAAGTTACACATTTCCAAGGATTTCAAAAAATTATTTACAATGTGTGCAGCTTGCCATAGTCAAACAATGCTGATTTCTAGTTGTGTGTAACAGATGACATTGTAAACTCAGTAGAATTCTAAAATGATGTTAAAACTCAATTTATATTATATGGTGTTGAACGCTTCAAGGCTTCTTGGGAAATGTCTGTGAAGAAAGAGTATTTGCTGAAAGCTGGCTGTGCAGCCCAAGTACTAACAGACAAAGGAAACATGCTGCACAGGGTGTTAGGTGGGTTTTCTATTTAGTCACTTTTTTTAGCCAAAATTCATTTGAGGCACAGCGCATGCCTCCTTGTGCACTTTCTCTTTCAGGACAGCAACAACAGATGGTAATTATGTTGCACGTGCCATTTCCCAGTTATTGTTGTCAGATGGAGCTGACAAAAGACCACACAGTGTCACTGGGGCTGTTTTTTGTTGGTGGTGTTTTTCCTGAAGACCAATATGGACTGCTGCATGGCTCTAAGAAAGATCCTGAAACCCTTGGGATTTGTCCTGATCCCAAATAAGATCAGAATTCTGGGTTAGAGAAGTGGTGGCACACAGCCTGCATGGTCCTGCAGATGTGTACAGTGCTGCAGACCTCTTGTTCTTCACCCAGAGCTCTTTCCTTGTGGTTTCCAAGGGATTCTTATTTTGCCAGTGATACTGCAGTAAGTGGGCCATATTAAGTTTGAGAGAGCTTAATCAATCAGCACTCGCAGATACAAAATCTATTTCCTGTATTTGCAAAATTCATTGCAACTCATTCATTTGAATAATGCCATTTGCTGATCAGGTATTCTCCAAGATGAGTAGTGATGACACAGAGCTGCTGTGTTCCTAGGCTGTGGTTAGTTTTATTTCACTCTTAGAAGCAGTGCCTTTCTTTTTTGATCTAATCCTTCTGACTTTTCACTGTTGTCACTCTGTGACAACAGAAAGGTATTGATCATCCTTCACAGTAAATGGCCTGGGTCTGATTTTCTATTTCTGTTTTTAAGAAGCCATCTTCCAGTGCAGCATTGTGCCTGGCTCTCAGCTTCCTCTGGTAGACTGGTGGCCTTGGATGCAACAGCCTAATCTTTAGATCCTAATTTTTCTACCAAAGTCAGACAAACTTTTCTGATTGCTGTTTCAAGAATTACCTCACCCAGTAAAACAAAAGTTAATTTGCATCAGTACCTGGTTATTGGGAGAATAGTCTGGTTTAGGTACACTGGGTGGGGTATTAACACTCTTAGAACTTTTACCTTGGATTTGTAACCTTGTCTCATGTTGACCTTTGAGATACAAGGAACTCTTTCTACAAAGCCTGCCTTGGAGGGCTGTAAATTATTAATTCAGCAATCCTAGCTAAATGTTGTCTGCAGAGGACACACCTCAATGAGTACACAACGTATTGACTGAATGAAATGTAGACGGAAAGTTGCAATGCCATTGAATGAAGTAGGACCATAGTTTTCATCATATAAAGTCATAGAATCTTTAGGGTAGGAAAAGACCTCCAGGATCATTGAGTCCTACCTTTGGCCAAACACCACTGTGCCAACCAAACCACTGCACTAAGTGCCGTACCCAGTCATTTCCAATGTGAAAAATGCTTCCTGATGTCCAACCTGAACTTCCCCCAGGATAACTTGAGGCTATTTCCTCCTGTCATGGGTTGCCTGGGAGAAGAGGCCACCCCCCACCTTGATACAACCTCCTTTCAGGTAGCTCTAGAGAACAGTAAGGTCTCCCCTGAGCCTCCTTTTCTCCAGGCTAAAACCACAAATATCAGAAGACTTGATGATAAACAAATTTAAAGCATAGTTTAGGCTCCATTAGGCTAACATTAGATTTCTAACAAAAATTCATAATCTTTCAGATAAAGATCCTGACACTGTGCTTCTAACTCATGACATGAGTTCTGATAGAGATGGCAAATAAAGTTAGCATGAGTCAGGCTTTACAGGGATTTTGTTCATAAGCCTTGAGGAAACAAGTGTGAGAGCTGTAGCTCTATCATACTTTGAAGTGCTCCTGGGCTGATTTAGATTTGCTGTCTGAGGTGGTGGTGAGGACACTGTTCCTACAATTGCTTCCTCACGAGGCAGTTCATGGTCCCTTGGGATTTTCACTGCCTCTCCTGCAGTGAAAAAGAGACAAACCACATCTCTCTGCTTTTTCAAAAAAGGTATATATGAGGTTGAGACATTTGGCCATCCATAGAGGGGTACCACTGCTTACAGCATGTTTACTGTCTGAATTTTGATGGGAAAGCTACTTTGGGATGTAACTTTTCTTTCTAACACTTTCCAGAAAGTAGTTTCAGGTACAAAAGTACATTCTTTTCTCTTTCACTTCCAAAAGAACTCGGTCTAGCCTGGGAAGATTATCAACTGCCAAAACTAAAATTAAACCAGAGTACCAGAAAAATCTTTTTCATAATTAAATGTAGACAGCACTCATCATGTCACATATGTCAGATTGAGTCATTGAAGTTCAAAGCCTGGAGAAAGTACAACTAAGTTCTAGTAAACAGTAGCATCCTTACAGTGGTGTTACAGAGAGCAAATAATTTACATGCTTTAAATGCATCCAGGCTAGGAACTGAGCTGAACAGGGATGAGGCTGAAAGTTGTATGGTTAGGAAAAAGGCAGCAGTCCAACTCTAGCAGCTGGATTAAAACACCAACATGTTTTGCTTTTCGGTCATCCAAAGTTCATCTTGCAATTCACTGATGCAGCCGCTGCCATGAGGGATTTCTTTGATAGGAGTTGGAGGGGGATTTCTGATGGTGTGGGTTCCTAGGGACAGCTGAGGGCAAGCCACCTGCTCTCCAGGAACGTGCTCTGCCCTTTGTAAGTGAGGAAATCCATCAATACATATTCCTTCTGCATAATACAATGCCAGTGTGTGGAGAAATAGCAATTTAATTAAAGTCCGCAGATGATACTATGCACTCTACTAACAAGCACAGGTCATTTTACCTGTGAGGAGATAATTTCTCTAAATCAAACATCCTGTATGTCCCCTAAGTGTTTTCATCATTTCATAATTGGATCTCAAACTGTTTTGAAGTACCTCTCATAACCAAGCCCTTGTGCCAGCTGATGTTCCCCCTACAGGGGATGGAGTGCTTGCACTGGAAATCCTGCTCCAGTCATCACAATAATGTGGAGACTGGTTTTGACTGTAACACCTGTGAGTTAAACTCCTCTCCCTGTCAGAAAGCAGAGCTGGATTAGGTGAGTAAATCCCCACCTCCACTTTCATCTCCTTGTGGACACTTAAATAACTCAGCTCCAGTAATTACCCAGTATAAACCACAGCTCATAGCTGCCAAAAATTCCTGAAGACAAGAAGTGAATGTGCAGAGCAAGCATATGGGACAGAACAGAATTATGCCCTAAGCAGGTACAAGAACCTGTGTGTATGAGGCTGTGGTTTAAAGTAGACACAAATACAGACTGTAGTTAAAAAGAATGGTTTTTTCACTTCAGTTCTTCCTTCTTGGTTTCCCAAGGCCCTAGACTTAAGTTTGTGCCATACCCTTTGTGCTGCCACTAGTATTTGTGAGGACCTCCACACTGGTGGATGTGAGGAAAAGGATTCAGCTGAGGAAAAAAAAGTTCCTTTTTGACACATTAGCTTTTATGTCTCTGAATGAGGCAATTTTTAATTGTCAGGTGAAAGAGGAATAAATCCATGTTCTAAATTTCAAACTAAAATTAATCTGGAATGTTTTTCCTTTTCTTATTGGTTTATCACTACAATACCCTGGTTACTAGCTATAATGCAGTGCTGCAATATTCACCCCTGCAATGCAATGTCTTGTTTCATCTTAAGCAGTGCTTAACTTAAAATAAATGTACGTAATGGCTAAATGAAAGGGCAGTGCAAGCGCCAAAAAGATCTAATACCTTGTGTCTTTTCCTAAAATTTTTGTCTTTTCAACTATGGCATCAGTTCTGAAGAAAAACAAAACCAGCCTTGTGTCCTCTCTTCTCTGAGGAGCGAATCCTGGGATAGTGCCACTTTTGCAGTTCATAGGTGTGTCTTAATCAAAAACTACAAGCACAATGCATCTTCCCACAAAGGGCAAAATGAACTAGAGGCCTGCAGTGCTTAAGGTGCACGGTCTAGCTCTTTATGACACCGCCAAAGGCGTTTGATAAACCCGTCCTCAATTACTGAGCTCTATCTGATCATAACTCTGTAGACATATCACTGTACTTGCAAAACCTGTACTGTGGCTCAATAGCTCTCAGGAAGCTTACAAAGCTAATAATCCTGAGAGAAAATTTAAATAACTCCAACTATATCTTTGTTGGTGACTCACACCAGTTGCAAAAGTTGTTAGCTGCCAACAACTTATAAAAATATTTTGGACACAGAAGAATGGTTTCTGTTATCCTAATTTCTCAAATTTGTCTTCCCTTTGAGGAACAGCTGGACTTTCCAGCACTTCACCTCCTATTCTATTCTATTCTATTCTATTCTATTCTATTCTATTCTATTCTATTCTATTCTATTCTCAGTGAGCTAATGAAATGGCACTTTGCTTCCCCTGTTGGTAACTAAATTAGATTTTGAGATATGACAAAAGGAAAAGGGACCTACATTGAGCATTTTGCTGCTGGGGAAAAACTCAGAGTGGATTTGGCATTGGTGTTTGGGCAGCTATGAAGGTGATGTTGCCATTCTGTGGTCAAAACATTTAAAATGACAGTACAAAATTAAATTTATTCAACCTAAAATTAAAGATCACATTTTAGCAGTAAAAATTATTAAACATTTGCAGAGATTTTCCCAGCAATTTTAAGGATTCTTTATCACTTAGGTTTCAAAATTTACAGCTCAAAAAAAAATGTTTAGTGCAAGAATTGCAAAGTGACATTCTGTGTCCTGTGTCACCTATGACTGTGGTGACTGCTGTCCTTTATTGTTTTCATAACCAGGAGTTAATACTGTCCAAGCAAAGGAAGACCTGCACCTGTTATATTTTTGTGGCTATTTGGAATAATTTCAAATTTTTCTAGGAAGAAGGGGAGAGCAAGCAATGGTGTCCACTCCCCATACTTACACAGACCTTTCAGTGTGTATAAGCGTGTGTGTGTATGGTCCTCCTCCTCCAGCTACCCTGGCTTTCCTGGACTCCTCTCCCATAGTCACGGGTTCCCTACACCACAAAAGTGTGTTGGGCTGGCCATCAATGGTCAGAGGAAAAAAAGGTATAGAATTTTTTTTATTTTTTATTTTAACTAGATGGAAAATCTAAGAAAAATTTTAAAACAGTGACTTTTTAAACTCCTGAAACTTCTTGAGATGAGTTATACTGCACCAGCATTTCAGTCAAACTTAAATCTTCTAATCCTTTCCCTCTGACAAAATCTCAGAAAGTGTCTCTGCTTAGTGGATTTAAAAGTGCTGGTGTTAAGTTGAATGCTATACATTTGCATAGAAATGCAGTTACAAAACAAATGCAAATTATTTCAGGGCTTTGCAAAATTTAGCGTCAGGCCTCTGTCAGTGTCTGACACAACCCAAAAGTTGTGGGAAGATAATCAGTTGCTGCCCTGAACAAGAAAAACACCTTTCCCATAAAAATAGAACTGGTCTTTTCTTTCTGTAAATAATATCCTAAGTATACAGCCTCCTTTAACCACGGTGTTATTAAATCTGGGATTGATGTCATAAACACTTGGTAGGACTGCTAATTTTATGAGGTACCTTTAAACTATTTCAGACTAGAATTTTAAGATCTAATTTTAAGGATCTCTTTTTATGTATTGACATAACACCAAAATATTGAGGCACAAGTTTGTATTATACTGATTGTTTCCTTTGGTAATTTTTGATGTGCAGTATTTTTCTCACAGTTTTTATATTGAAAAGGGCATACCTCCTGAAGGTGCAGGGCAAACCCCGAGTGGAACAATTCTGGTTCCACTTCCTGGAACGGGCTTGTGGTAGGAGGAAAAGATGTACACAATTTTTTTAGGTTTTATAATGGTTCTAGACTCTGTGGCTGGTCTGTTCTGAAGCAGTTCACAGAGCATATCAACAAGGACAGACGTGAATGATCTAATTAAGGGATGAGTTCCAATGCATCCTTAAAACTCTGGCTCTTGGGTGGCAAATGTGGATAGTGGAAATTTTAATGAAAGGTCAACTTCCTCTGGGAAATTTTACCTAATTTTAAATCCTAAGGAACCAAACTGATGTGGTACTCACATACTTGTGTATGTAGTTTAAAACTTGGTCACTCTTTAAGAGGTAATTTATTTTTTTTATGATGGCAATGCTTTCTCAATTCACAGTAGGATTTCAACCTTATTTAGACAGGAATAAAATGCATGGAATCTTTAGCTCTGATTTCCCCCATTTGTCCACACAACTGATTTTTAGTCCACTTCCAAGAGAAAAAATGTTTCTGAAAATATTGTAATCTAATAAAAAAAGCTCTAAAATAATCTATTAAAGACCACCTGTGTTGGAACAACAGTGATGGAAATAAGTGTTAAGGCAGATGAAATGAATAAAACCTGAAAAACAAATAGTTATTAGAGCTTCTGCTGGTTTTTAGGGTGTCCTTGAGCTTGTTATGCATATGAACTTCATTTACAAGAGTGAAATAAACCCCTTCTTGGATACGCAATGGTGGTAGCATCTGCCATTCATACCTGAGCAGGTAACTCCTGAGTTACTCCTTATATGCTTGTTTCCCAAGAACTGATAAGAAATTAAATGTAGAGATAGGAACTAGTGAGCCAGAATTTTGGGAAATGATTGAGAGCAATTCTTTACTTCAACATGTAATGTAGTATTCTGTAAACTGATCGTTTTTTGGGTGCAAATGAATTCCTTGGTATTACGTTCAAGTTATGTAAGTCATGGGTAGGTCTGCATTTGAGAAGTGACAAGAACACAGACTTTTACATCTCCTCTTTACCTGCTCAGAATGTAAATCTTTAAATCATCTTTATATACACTGGCTATGTGCCAGTGTCAGATTGGTCCTCTGCATGTGTATGAAAATTTCAGTCCTTCATTTCTTTGAGTTTAAGAAGCTTATATAGTTCCTTTTATGACAGCTAAATGAAGTTTTGGTGTCAGGAACCTTATGTAAAATTTTGTTTCTCTTCTGAATTTGACCTCATATGATTCCTCAGCAATACTGAAAACTATAAAGCAGCAAAGAGATTGAAAGCAAAACAGAAATAAGGAAGAAGTCCTGTTTTCCTTTTACTCTCCTCTAAAAATTCCAGTGCCCATAGAAACTCCTTGAATGAGGAGAAACGGTTTTGGTAGGAATTTCACTTCTTTTATGTATTGAAATCGACAGCTAGACACCCTACATGAATATGCACAATTAAAGCAATTACACCATTGGATATTTCTCCCGTTATTTTGTCTGCTTAAATCATCAGGTAGTACTGTGTACAACAGTAATTTTTTTTCAAAAATAATTTAAGATATCTTCATTATAAAAAAAATTAGTTGATATTCATCCTATTCTCTTTTCTTCCCTATAACCTTCTCCAGCAGTAGCTATAATAATTTTCTAATTTTCTCCGAGGCAAAAATTACATAAAAGTTTTTGTGACCAATGATTTAAAAGGTAAAATATTTGACCTTTAGAGTACCATATATATAAGGCCACTGAAAAAGTTGCAAAATCAAACATGCCATTTGTAGATTGTCAAAGCTTCCCTTTTTTCACATTTGTTAAAGGAAGATTTTTTTTTAATGATAATACACAATCTCTCTCTGCCACTCTTTTCTCAGCACCCCTGCCCAGGGCCTGGCCTGTCTCAGGTGATCATGTTCAGTCCAGGAGTAAAGTGCTAAAGGTATTGTGCTGCACCTGATTGCCACTGATCTGCACACTTAGCTGTCTCATACATAACAGAAATAACCCACTCCAGAAGTAGTTCTTAATTGGAAGGGAATTTTTATACTCAAATTCTGCGACATGTTTTATTACCAGCACTGTAAGCTGCTCAGGAACATTAGCAATTGCAGGCACACCAGGTATCAAAGTTAATGCTTAAAAAAGTACAGGAAATTCAGGAAAACCAGACCAATCTTTACTAAATTAGGTTCTAACTTTTGTGGATTTTATTGTCCATATACCTGATAGATTCAGAGGTTAAGTAATAACATATGGGCTTAGGCAAACACACAGATGTACATAAAAATATGTTCTTGAGGAAAGCACATTAAAAGGATTTGGTTCCATTTTCACAGCTGTAATTTATAGACTACTCAGGGCATTTTTAATGGCTTGTATCGGACATCACCAGGCTCCTATATGTGGCTGGATTCTGGTCTCAATTCCACCAGAAGAACTATTACCCAAAGCTTTCTGGTTTTCATTCTCCTTGGTCTCCAGAACACGGGAATTAAAGGTAGAGTGGCAATCCTTATCAATACTGCCAAAATGCTGAAAAATTGGATTAACTTGAGAAAAAGGAGAGGAAGGCACAAATTTTCTCTAAACTCATTGTTCACTTTACGTCGGCATTTCTCTACTTTTCAAGCTGCACTCCTCTGTAGCCCAATCTCTACTAAGGAATTATTTGGATCAGATTTCCATATTTTACAGAAAGTGAGTTACCTACTCCTTGGGTAACCTAGTTGGAATCCAGCAATCGTGACACGTTTCTCTATTGAGTTGCAAAAGCCCGTTTAACTGTTAGGTAAAGACAGTCAAATGGGGCCCTGCTTGAATTAACTCCCCGAATGCAGAGCTTTTTAAGCTCAAGGTGTTTTGTTATTCACTGCTTTTCCGCTCCCTAAAAGGACTTAGGAAGTACAAAGACATTATGAATCTCTGTCACAGAGCATGCAGTGAGCTCAAAACAAACTGAAAATGCATTGCTTTAAAGCATTTCAGGCATGACCTTAAACAAACAAACAAACCTGCTCTGCTCGTTCAGCTCAGCATTTCATGACTTGGTTTACTGATGTCCAGACAGCATTTCCAAGGCAAAGGACAAGGGCCTACCCCCATCACTGACTTTTCCATGTGGAAGGTCTCCAGGCTGCCCATCATGAGGTACATCGCTGGATGATGGGATACAATCCCAGGGAAACACTGGGACGTAGCTGTGCCACTGACTAGATAGGAAGTTTAAGATATATGGGTTCCTGTAATGATGGTGATAATAATTAAGCTATGTTATTTTGGTACCAATTTTTCCACAAGGAGAGCTGTTAATTAGGCTACAGTTTTCTCATGTCTCTAGACCTTTACTTTTCTCCCCAGGCGAGAAATCTCATTGTCATCGCTGACCCTGAACTTTTTCTTCCACCAGCGTCTCCCTCAGGTTTATTACTATGGTTGGACTCTTGCCAGCATTTGCCCTCACCTCGACCTTGTCTCTGATGAAATACTTGTTTATACCTTACTCAGTTCTCCACACAGCTAATGCAATCCTCTTCTTTAAATTCCCTCCTGAATGGTCTCCTTGAGTTGTCTGGATTTAATTCAGTGTTGCCAGGAGAGCACAAGATGCATACTCCTGTTGTAATAAGCTTATTTGATATGGGATAAAGAGTGGCAAGCTGAGGATATAGGATTGCAATACCTTTTCTTTTTTTTTCCCTCTAACATGCTCTCTTGTTTCTGCTGTCAGAGCCCTGCTTGGACAGATTGTTACTGAATGTGCCTGGGGTGGCAGGGACCCAGCCAGACAAAGGAGCTGAAGCTTGGCTGCTTCAGGAGGAGGAAGGCAGGTGGGCAGGCTGGCTGAGCAACGACAGCCTGTGAAAGAAAGGGCAGGGGGTGCTGGTGGCTGCTGGGACCGAGGGGCTGTCAGCTTGCACAGCCAATTCAGAGACCTTCAAGCTCAATGCTGGATGCTGTTTGGAGGGGAGAAGGGATCTACAAGAGGAGCCTGTCCTGGGGAATTTTTGGCTGAGGAGTCGTAGTAAGAGAGAGGAATGGGTGAAGTGGGAGGATCTGGAGTAGCTGGGTATTTACAATGAAAGCTTTCTGGGACAGGTAAGAGACAGTATGTTACTCATAGCAGTATGCTTTTGAGGATGTTAAGTCTTGCCTTTAATTTAAAAGGATTGCAATCACTTTTAAGTTTAATTAGCTTCCAGGAATAAGTCCAGCTCTGGGGTGAAAGAGAAAAAGGGAGGGAGTTCTTGAAGTGAAGGGGAAGGAATAAGCAGGAATGAGTTTGGAAAAAAGAGAGGAAAATCTGAAGACCTGAAGAATGTGTAAAGGATGATTCTGGGGCAGTGGCTATGGAATTGGGTAGCTGTGAGACCTAGGAAGCAAGGGCCAGTGAAATGAAAACTTTTTTTTTCAGAAGGGAGTTAGAAGAAAGCAAAAGGCGTGAGGCCTTCTGCCCTAGAAAAGACTGCTTCTCTGCAGCAGTAATCATTTCTAATTGGAGAAGTATCTAATTTGTGTTCCACCCACAATTAGTTTGGAGGTCCCTGTAAAATGTTTTCTTTGTTCTTCTTATCTTAGCTACAATGAGAAACTTCCAGTCAAAAGGGTCTTGCAAAAGGAATAAATTTACTTGGTGTTTTTTCAAGCCCAATTTCTATGACAAGACTGTTTCAGGGACCAAGCCTAGATCAAAATATTCTTAGCAATGCTAAAAGGCAGAGAGTGCATCTCTCTTATTAATCCACTGTTCTATTGTCTCCAGCATGCTCTGCACAGCCCACTCTTTGATTCCTCTATCAGGACCCCATTTCTGATATAATCCAGGCTTCTAGCCCTGGAGCAAAACTTTTCCAGAAGGAGATTAGACAAGATCAATGTCTGAACACATTGCTTTTGTTTTAGGGTTCAACAAAAATCTTAACTCAAACAGTTGCATTTTATAGAATTAGATCACAGTTCCTAAACATTTCTCATCTTGGGCTATGTTTAGATCTACTGTCCTTGATGTTCTAGTACCAGAGAGGTGTTTGATCAGAAACTTTTCTTATTTCAGTTTACAAAAAAATTATGAGCTTCCGTTTTGGACAATCCAAAGCTTCTTCAGAGTGACCCCAGTGCCTGCAGTGAGACAGGAAGACTACTGTTGTAAAATTATGTCTCAGAGATGCCCCAGATTACAAATAATTGGGGGATATCTTATTAGCGTTCTCTTTTTCCATAATACATTTTAAGTTCCAGTTATATTTATAGTGTACAATTATCTAAATAATTAAAGCAACCAATGAAGCTATTATCAATTACTGCTCTTAACTTTTGGCAGAAATTACAAGATCCTTGCTATGTTTCTTCTGTTGCTTAATGGTGGACATAGTTTCCGTGATCTGTCAGTAAGTGTCTTCTTAGAAAAAGAAAAGTCATAAATGTAGTTTTCCTCCTATAACATCAAATTGAAGAAGCATTTAAAATTTATAGATTTATTTTACTACTTTGATTCTTTGTGCTTCAAATCCAAGCTATATCTCAGAACATCTGGGCTCTAATTCATGTTAATCCACAAAAATAAAATTAATATGGCCTCCTCCTACCGAATAGAGAGATTGCTCTTATAAATAATAACAACCCTAGAGTAGGCAATCAGCATTGTCCATGCATAAACCATTCTAGGACTGGAGAATCTTATTCCCCAGTTTCAAATTCTGCCCTGGACTTGCTTAGTGATCTTCATTGCATTACATGACATTTATGTACCTGTTTCTTCGTTGTAAAAACATATCTGCTGTGAACTATTTTGGAGTCTAAGGCCATGAACTTCATACACTACATGTAACTATTTTTACTTGAAGAAAAATTTTAACTGTGAAGGAATTATACTGAGTGAATTATTCTCACTGATAAATGGTGACAATTATTCGTTTGGGTTTTGAATTAGTTTTCTGATATGTGGACATTTGAATACCTGAAAAAAAAATAGATCAAAAGTCCATACTACTTAGAGCTGTAAAAAAACACAAACAAAACCAAGTTCAGAACACGGCTTAATATGACTCTATAATATTACTGTGATCAAATTTCAGTTAATTCCTGAAACTTCATTAGGGATGTGATCAGATTGAAAAGATAAGTTTAGATATATGAAAATTGCTGTTTATAATAAACTAGAAATGCATGGATACCATATCCAGTTAATACCTTAACCTCATTTCAGTTTTGCCCACTGAAATAATAACCCAATTTAACAGCTTTGATCTAACTTTTTTATCTTTTGAAAAATTAGAATCTTACTGTGGATTTGACATTTGAAATCCAGAGAAATTTTTCTTACTTTAAATGTAGACCAAATTAAATAATTTACAACTTTAAATTACATTCAAGGAGTGCATTGTTGCCACCTATTTTCTTTAATCCATCCCTCCCTATCTAATGCTTAAGGAACCATCCTATTACAATCCTGCACAGAAAATAAGTAGGGAAGCATGTAAGCATTCATTTAATGAAGTCCTCTCCAGCTCCTGGGTTTTTTTTTCCTACCTTGTTAAGCCTTCTGTCTTGTACCTTGGTTTAAATATTGTACGAACATCATTTGACCTTTCTATCACCATCTCGTGGAAGCCTATCTGAAAATGTGTACACATGGTGCTAGATTTATACATCCTGGGGAATTTTGGCTAGCAAAATTTTTAAGTTTAAAAACATGTAAAAAAAGAAAGCTGAAAATGCATTTAAAAATCATTGAAATATGCTAAGTGGGCATATAAATACATGACACTTTAGATCTTCCACTCTCCAACTCAACTTCTAGGAATTGTAGGAACATCCAGTAAAACAAATATTCTTTTCTATAGCACCTCCTTGAAAACTTAAAGTTTTGTGCCACAGAGTTCCCAGAAACACTTTAGGTTAGCAAAATTAAGTTTTCAGCTCAGTGCCTTCATCACCCTAAGCTTGTCTGGTACATTGAATCTCAGTGGAGATACTCAAAGCTCAGCTGGACAGGGCACAAAGCAACATGATCTCATATTCCTGCTCTAGAAAAGGCATGGACCCTTTGATATCCAGAGATGCCCTCCAAACTAAATTGTTCTATGATTTTATAACTGCTAGCTTGCATTAAATCTATAATTGCTCATTCCACCCCCAGATTTTACTCAGTGCCCATCGATATATTCCTGATTGATTAGCACTTAGAAAGAGAGTGAGCAGTCTGGCTCATGACATCTACTTCTCAGTATGAATTTTAGCCTGCCCAGTCTATGAATTAAGCTAAAACTGGTATGGGACACTCAAAAGCTGTATGGAAAAGCAGTGTCTGTTCAGGATGGTAACTGATTGCTGACTCCAAACCAAGGTATAGGTCACAGCTGAGCTGGCAAATGGATAAAGTGATGTAGGATTCACTTAGTTCAGCCCTAGTTCCTTCCAGGGGAGACTTGCTTAGTCTCTTCTAGGCATTGCCAGGGCTAGCAATATATTAAATCAACCTAGTTGTCTGTAGCAATAACACCTTTTCCCATGAACATGTCAATTCGTGGTATTAATCAGCAACATATGCACGAACTCTGAATTCCATTGTTCTCTCTTAAACATAATACACATGACTTTACAGAGTAAAACATATGACTAGGAGTTAATGAGATGGTCTAAAAGGATGTTTTCAGTATCCAGTTATAGGAATCAGCACAAGTGCAATCCTGTTTGATACATTTACTCTCTTGTTCTGATAGCCTTGGACATGTTTCCAGGTCTGGATATCTGACATAGGATATCATCCTATTTATTCTCATTCTCCAGTGGATTTACAAAATCCACTGAGGGGATCATAGAATCATAGAATGATTTGGGTTGGAAGGAACCTTAAGCATCATCCAGTTCCACCCCCTCTGCTATGGGCAGGGACAATTTCCACTAGACCAGGTTACTCAAAGACCCATCCAGTCTGGCCTTGAACACTGCTAGGGATCCACAACTTCTCTGGACAACCTGTTCCAGTGCCTCACTACCTTCAGAGCAAAGAATTTCTTCCATATATCTACCTTAAATTTCCCCTCTTTCAGTTTGAACCTTTTACTCCTTGTCTTATCACTGCAAGTCCTGAAAAAGTCCCTTTTTGTCTTCCCTGTGGGCCCCCTTCAGATACAGAAAGGTTTTTATAAGGTCTCCACGAAACGTTCTCTTGCTGAACAGTCCCAACTTCCTCAGCCCGTCTCCATAGAGGAGATGCTCCAGTCCCCGTAGAAACTTTGTGGCCTCTTCTGAATTTGCTCCAACAGTTCCATGTTCTTTTTATGTTGGGGGCACCAGAGCTGCGTTCAGTACTCCAGGTGGGGTCTCACAAGAGCAGAGTAGAGGGGCAGAATCATCTGTGTAAATTGACTCAGGAGTGGAGGAGATAGGAAGGAAAATGAGAGTTCAAGATCCTCATTTCCTCTTTTCCTGACCAAGGTTGTATCCTCACATGGAAGACCTGCAGAATAAAACTTCTCAAGGTACCATTTTGATTCAAAGAGCAATCATAAGGCATTCTAAAGACTTATTTGAGGCAGTCTCCTGTATTACTGGACTTTTCCAGACTAGTTGTCTAAACATCCTTGAAAAGGGTAGGGCTATTTATTCTTTTCATCTGAGGAACAGTTTCAGGATTTAGACCAATCCATAGGGTTGCAATGTCTATTTTCAAAGCATATCTTATGTGGGGTAATACAGTGAGAACCACTCTCTTAAGTACCAGATAAGATCCACCTAGGAACATGTCTTTACCTGTTTAAAGAGTATCAATTTCCAAAGAAATAATAATGAGAAAGTACTTCAAGAAAATGTCTTCTTGGAAAGGTCCTCTGTATAACTCTACAGATTTCTCCAAATTGCCCCAAATTGTAGATATATATGGACAAAACGCTGTACAAACTTAGCCTCGCAAAAAGTAAAAAAATAAAAACAAAACCAAAAAACACCCCAAAAACCCAAACTCAAAACCAACAGAACAAAAAAAAATCCATTAAAAAAAAAAAAAAAAAAACAAAAACAAAAAGGAAAAAAGCCTTCCACAAAAGCTGTGCTGGAAAAAAAACCCTTTGTCATCAAATTTACCACTTCACCTAATCCTGAAATCTTAATGTTACATCTTTCCCATCTTTAGTATATATACATTTGTGTGCACACTGTATTAAAGACATGGGGCCGTGACACTGTCATAAGTTTTTCTGATCTGATGATATTAAGTTCAGGTCTTTCAAGTCCTACATCCTGCAGACCTTAAATTAGTCTCAGATGTCTTGATGTGCCCTAATACTGCACTCATATATCTGTGAAGGCTCAGTGAATTGGTTACTACTTATACTTGGTTAAAATGTGTTTAAAAAATCTGTGATATGAGCAGTTTTTGATTTATTTGCAGCCAGTGTTTAGGAAGTTCTTCAGCAGGAAGATTGGTTTAGTTTTTGACGTTATGAAGGGGGTTTTGCATTTTTCATTTTTTTGGTTTTGTTTTTACACCTCTGCTTTTGATTCTTTTAGGCCCTGGGGGTTGGTAGTCTAGTTGTTTACTTAGCTCTGGTCATTCTGAATGCCTATTCTTCCATTCTTCCTCTTATCTCTCAAGTGGTATCCTCTCCATCTGTTCAGTAAGCACTAACAATTTTCAGCCTTATCTTTTAAGACTATCTTCAGAGGCAGTTTTGCAATTGTTTTCTGAAAAGGACTTGGCACTTAGAAAGTCCAGGTGCAAAACAATTTAACTGAGATTTTGGGGGAGAGCACAGAGAAATGAACAAAAGTATACAGTTGCTTTTTTTTCCTTGTGTAGAGATCTTGGTATTTTACCTGAACTTTAATCCCATCCACCCACAAAAAGGCAACATATATTTATGCTTGCTTCAAATAAAGCTCACACCTGAATTTACTCCACTAATATCTGTGCAAACAGAACACTATTAAAGGAGGCATAAATGACCTTTGAGTATCTTTACAAGCAGCAGACGTAATTTACAATAAATATATATAATAAAGATGAATGAATATAGTTATTTCCCATTTTCAAATGGAATTCTGAAACTGGATTAACTCCTGTGGGATGGACTCTTTATTTGGTTTTCTGAATATACTTTCTAGCATGCTTAGCCCACCAACATGATGTGGGTTTGTCCTGTAAAGCTATTAATATACTGTAATTAGCACACAGCATAATCAATCATCTGTTATATTGCTGGGTGTCTTACAAACTTTGACTTGTCTGAAGGAAGGAGACTGTAACAGTAAAGGACACTTATCCAGATCACCATCTTTCCAGGGATAGGTGCCATAAATTATAGAAAACAGGAGAAATAAGAGCTGCTCAAAATTCCTCTAAATATTATGAGAATTATGGCATTTCCAAGTATGTCTATATCCTGAATTGGTAGGAAGAAAATCTAAAATTGCCTTGTAAAGGTGTTATATGTCAGTTTAGATAAATGTCTAAAAGAGTGGCTCACCAAAATAAAGAAGTGGTAATGGAAAAAAAAGGGAAGTTTTCTTATGGATTAAAATGGTTAAATAAAGGAAATTCAGAATAGAAATATATGTTTGATTTTAAGCAGAATGAGATCACTGCTGAAGTTCCACAGAGATCTCTGCTTAGGCCTGTGTTGTTCAAGAAAGAAATAAATTATTAGAGAAAGAGGTTGAATGCTCATGGGAAAAAAAAATCCTGCTCTGTTGCAAGGTTATGGTCTCTAGGTTGACTATTACTAAAGAATTAGATCCTAGGCCTAAATAGGAAACATCATAAGAACATCAGCTCATGACCTAGTCCTGGTCAAAAAGTCAAATTGAACATTTCAAGCTGCTTCGGAAAGTGAGGGCAGCAGAAGAACCACTACACTGCAGTTTTGACTTCATCCAGAGCTCTGAATGGGACACCAAGAGAGAAGGCAGCAGCTGACCACAGGGAATCCCACACCCTCCCAGCCACATGACATTCTTCAGAAATGCAATTTGTCTTCAGCCACTGACGTTTGTAAACAACTCATGACATTCAGGAGAACAATCACAAAAGTTAAAATCTTGGCTTTCCTCATTCACCCAAATGAGTGAAGATCCATACTGATTGGGGAAAAGTCATACTGAGAAGTAAACAAGCAAACAAGGGCAGGGAGGCCCTGCGGAGAAACCTTGACAAATCAGAGAGATAGGAATCAGCAACTTTAACAAGGGCAAATGCCAGATTCTGCACCTGGGACAGGGCATAGAATGGAGTTTAGAGCAATAACTCGGGTAGGAGAAAACCTGAATACAGAAGGAGAAACTGGGGATTCAGCTAAAATGTGCAGTGGAGACTTCATAGAGAAGGTTAAGTGAGTGTGCACCTCGGTAATACAATCTGCTTTTGGGCCTGGACTGGTACCTAAACTTTGCTGCTTTGCACCATGGAGATACCAGTCACAGATGTTTTCCGAGTGTGTCCTGTTGCTGCTTTTGTAGTGAATTTGAGCTCCAGTCTAAAGATAGAGTCCTCTGTGTTGATTGTAATCCAGTCAGGTCTGTCATGGTCCTGTCCTTGAACTCTTTCAACTGCTCTCCAGTTCTATCACTGGCTGAGTGTTTCTGCCTTGAGCACCAAAGCTCATCTGACTCCGTGTTGCACTGGGTTTGGGAAGAAAAGGGAAAAGCACTGAAGTGAGTAGAAAAACAGAATGGTGGGGTTCTTTCATTTTTTTTTTATTTCATCTCTTTTAACATTCTGAAACCATGGTGTTTTGCCAGGCAAGCAACTTGACAGCATAAAGGAGTGGGTCATGGAGAAAATCATCATAGAGTAGGAGTACAGCTCTTCTTTAGGTGGGTTTGCATTGCCAAAGAGCTGCACCTTTACCTCTTACAGCTCAGGATGTGCTCACGGTAACACAAGTTTGGATCAGGATTTCCTTTGCCTTACCCCCATTTACTGTGCTTTGGTTTGCTTTACTGAGAAGTTTTTATGCCCAAACCATACCCAGTTTAGATGAAATTGGTGTTGCACTCCCAATGCATGGCAGCCATGGAAGGACAGTCAGCTGACATAAGTGGACTAGACATAGTCTAAAGACCTCCCACTAAACAAAACCAGAAATTGCCTCCCATCTGCATGCCACAGGCACCAGTTCTTCTGTACCAACTCTTTGGGTTTTCAGATCTGCTCCTCTTGTGCTATGTCATGGACTAACAGCTTCACCCTTCACCACTTAGAGTGGACTGGGAGATTTTTATTTCTGGTTTCATTCATCAGAATTCTGGAGGGGATCAGTCCTCTGAGGAAGAACTATCCTATACAAAGAGCTAGTAATTTTGTTAAGCCTGGAAGCTATTACTACATGGCTCACACAAATATTCAGCAAAGATATGAGCCAGGCAATTTAAAATAATGAGGCTTAAACAATAATACAGATTGTGAGATTAATACTTTATTTTTCAGTTGGATTTTAACTGTCCTTGATGATAAACAGTTAAAAAAACCAAGAAAATGTAGAATACTTATTATTCATGTGTTTCTAGCACCTCGTTTTCAAATTATTGTGAGGTCTGTGACAAAAATCTCAATATCTGGCAGTGCTGTATTAAAAGAAAGTCAAGTTTCTAGAAAAGTAAACAACAATGCTCACAGATATAACTTTCTTAAAAAGTACATAATAGTGAGAAGTTATGGTAGTTATAGTGATTAATCATTTTCCCCCATTCCACTGCCAGCACTGAAATAGCACTGAAGTCAATGGTCGCTCTCTCTGAAAAATGGACCTTGATTATTCAAAATACTTTTTTCTGAGTTTGTCTCATCTGTGTCTTCCAGCAGTCTGGACACTGCTACAACATACATACACACACACACATATATGTATGTATGATAAGAAAACAGGACTAACTCTCATTATCTGTCTTCCAGTAGCAGATAAGTGCTAACTTTTCCATTTTTCTTAATTGTATCTTCCTTACTCTCCAGCCTAGTAATGTAAGATTGCAGTCACATACACAGCACCTGAGTCTAATGAGTTTGCTGGGTACTAACCAGCGGAACAGTAATTCAAAGCAGATGTTAACTGACACTGAATATATTGTTCTAACAGCAGATATGAAAAGGCACCTGATTATTTTAGATGTATTATCCATATCCTCCAATGTGCTCTTAGATGTTTAAAGTCTGTAGTATTCTAAAAGCTTGCCTTAAGTCAAACAGAGACTGTAAAAAAAGCGTAAAAAGCCATGTTACTTCTTTATGTTGTGAGGGAGGACCATTTAACTGATATAATATTTGTATCTGCTGTCCTTTCTCTCTCCTGGGAAAAGAAACAAATTTTTATTCCTCCCCCATGGTTTGTTTCAGTTCCATGTATTGTCAACATGTATTTGCTTTGCCTGCAAACATACTGTACTTTGGTCTCAGTCAGTTTTTAGGTTATTTTTCCAACATAAACACTTAGGGTATGACTGCTTGTTGCACTCTGTGTTTTGTTTATTGACTCATTTGCACTTGAAATATGTTCTTGGAGAGACTTCTATTTTGGTATATTAGTTCAAAACAGTTCCAGTCACATCATTTTAACTTGTGCAGTAATTTCTACATATGTGTTCAAAGACAGGTATTGAGGATTTTCTTTTTTTCTTTTTTGTTGATGTAAGTTCACTGAGTAAACTAGAAGAGGTCATGGAGCTTTCTGGGATTTCTTTTTTTTCTCTTTAAACATTTCTTAGTGTATATATGTAAATGATTTTGATCTCCTCCTCTGGATGATTCCTTATAAGTGTGAATTGTTATATAAGGTTGATAGTGTATACCTCTGTTAAGACATGTAGAACTGATTTGCAAAAGAGAAGAGTTTGAATGGTTCACCAAAATATTTGATATTTCTGTTGCTTCCCAACCAAAGTTCTTAATCCCACCTAATTGTTCAGAGAAGAGCTGCCTGATTTTCCCAGCAGTACAATGTTAGAGAAGACATTAGACAGCTGCCCAGAGGTAACGTCTGTAAGTCTGTCTGTAGAGAAGCATCTTTAAAAACAAGACTATTTAGTGTTGAGAAATATTTCTAAGAGCATGTTTGTTTTTCTGAAGTTTTCCTTTTCAACATGAATCACTGGAGACCAGTCAGATAACTGAGAAGAGAGAGTCTTTTCATCTCTAGACAGCTCTTCAAAGAGGTGGATGGGAATTTGGCCACATGATGGGTTCCATTGGAGGAAGATGTACAATTAAGTCTGTGTGTTACTTTACCAGTGGTTTTTGACATTTTCCAGTCTGTGAAGCTGTAAACATTTTCTGTGGAAAATGCGGTCTCTTTAGAAATTTCACTAACATGGGTAGTTCCATGCATATATGAAGGTGTTCTTCATCATCAACTTTCCCCTTTGTATTAGAGATGGTATGTGGGTGACTTTAGCCATCTACAGGCCATTCTCCAAAGGAATTTAATGAATATTTTCTCTGTATCATAATTCTGTGCAGCTTACAAACATAAAAGTTTGTAAAATTAAAAAAATGTCTTGCTCATTTAACCCTAGATGTCAGTTTCCTGTAGCACTAAGCAAATATGAGTTATAAGCAAGGCAGAACATTTTTTTCTCTATTACTCAAGACCTGTGAAGGAAAAGAACCTGTGGGGCCTCAACCAAAATACACTGAAACACCTGTGATATGTTTTGGCAAGAAAAACTTTCTTGGTACTCATGCTAAATAAAAATTGAATAAAAAGACAATACTTCTCTTCACCTAGATTTATTTTTATTGAATATATGGTCTGGCCTTCTGGCTACATATTCTACTGCTATAATAACTATACCCTCTGTTCTCATCATGACAATTAGACTTCATGAAAACCTTTCAGACCCTGGTGAGGTCTTCTCACCAGAAGAGGAGAGCTTTAATATTTAGGAATGCTGAGGAATTTTTGCTTCTTGAATCACTCCATTAGGCAGCTTTCCTGGTTAATCAGCACTTGATGTACCTTTACTCACTGTGGCTTCCCAGCAAAGGTTTTTCAGAGGTACTTGTTCTACCACAGAACAATGCAGACTTGTCTGTCACATTTCACATCTTGTGCTGTGCCTGTAAGGGCTAGTATAACACAGACCTGAACTGATTTTGTGTTTGGCAAAATGTGTTGGGAGTCTTCTGCATGAAAGCTGTTCTCCAACAGCAGCCCCAGTTACTGCACATAATTTTCTCTGCTTACTCTCGTTAGAAGAACTTATCTAGTTGGAAGTACAGAGAGAATGAATTTAGGTCATTCAGAATGCCTGGGCTGGCATTTGGCCAGGACATGAGAGTTAACAACACAGAACTTGAAAAATATGTTAGTGATGTTCTTTTATTTCCTTTCATTGTTATAAAGAAATTGCTGTTTCAGTAGTGGCTGATGCAGGTGACTGCACATCTGACATTTCCCTTATGATGTAATATAGCTTTGTCTGTATTCCTACATTGCTAGGGAGGAGATGGGTCACTCTGGGTTTTTTTATCACTGATTGAAGAAGTTTAAAATGTGGATAGGCTACAGTTAAAGGTAAGAAAGGAAAGATTACTGAAATAAGAGCTCCAACTGTGACGAAGAAAAGAACTGTCAAATAAAGTATAGCTGCTTCATGTGTGGATGGGTTTGCTCTGGGGTGACAGGGCTTAGCCATTTATCTGCACATAGCTAAGTGCAACATGAATTTAGAGGAGAAGTCAGTCATCACCACTACATGCTAGCATGCTCCCTTTGAAAAGGAAACACTAAAAACTAGGGTGTTAGGATGTTTTCAGAGGTTAAGATCTGGAAGACCTAAATTCTGTCTTGCACCAGAAGCTCCCTGTGTGATTGTAGGCAAAGCACATTAAAACTTGAAGATGTGGATTTTGGACTGGAGCCAGACACCTAAGAGTGAATTTCTGTGCCATGGAGCTTTTGCAGTACTCTAGCACACTTTGTAGACTTGAACATCAATATCTCTGCTCCTTAGAGTCTGTTCCTTGCAAAACTGTAAGTAGTCCCTCCCTTCCGAGGAAGTGTGGTGAGAACAAGTGCCACAGGTCAGAGCTACCCCTGGCACCTGTATAAATACTGTGTTTGAGACAAGTGGATAAAGACAATGATTCAAACAGAAAATCTGTTTAGCGTTGCAGACATTCCTTAACAACAAATATGTTTTGTACTTTCTGGTAGCTGATCCAAATACAGGATGAAAGCCTAGTCCTGCTTCCAGAAAACAGGATGACATCTGTCTTGTTTGACTCAGCTGACAATGCAAGTTGTCCTTTCTAAACTGCAGATTCTGTGTGCAGTCAGGGAAGGGAGAAAACTCCTTCAGGAGTCAGCTCATACCATCTTAAAATGGGTGTTTAAACCAGAGGGGGCTGAGGACAAGCCCTTTTGAGGAGCCTGTCTCTTTTTACAAGCTAAGGAGGAGGATATCTGGATATCTAGCTCAGCCAAGGCACCTACCTGTTTGATGGCTACATAAAATTAAACGAATCACACTGCGGACTCCCTTCAAATGATAGAAGACCCTTGAGGAAGTTCAAGTGTTTAATCTTTCATCAGGATCCACATAGTATAATATAATATAATGATAATAAAAATCTGGTTCCATAGTAGCATTCCTTTTTATAAAACATTCTTACTAGGTAGTCTGTGATGAATCTTTCCTCCTTAGTTCTTGGAATTGTTTCTTTACATGCCGTAAATAGAATGAATTCTGTTAAAATCCCAGTCACTAGTAAGGAGAGGCTAATATGGTTGAACTTTCTTCATGTCCATGGACAGTGACAAATCATACCTGTCCTGTGTCAGCTAAATAATTAAAGTTTGATTGAAATGTTATTTACCTGAAATGAGTCATCTGTGGTTAAGAGAGGAAACTCCAGCAACAAGAGGCAATGCATGGTTTAATTGGAAATTTGAGTCCTTTTACCTAAGCCAAAGAAAATCAAATGAAGCCACTGTAATGCAAACCACTCTCCAGTTCCAGAGCCATGCATACAGCCTTACATTGTCACTTCTGCTAATATCTGAAGCCAGAAAGGTGCATGTTGGTGCTGAACTCCTCAGGAACACAAGGCTTGATCATTTGTCTCAATTTTCATGCTGTAGCAAATATTCCAATCTGGGAAAACAAGTTTTTCCAAAGCAAAAATTTTAAACTGTATGCTACAGCTTGAATAGCCTGAAGAACACTTTTATACAGACTATAATTTGAACAGCTGATGAAGGCTTATTGGCTGTCAGTGGAATGAAGCATATCCAATGCTGCATTTCCAGCTGTGGGAGAAATACTGCGCTTGAACGTCTGCTGTAGCAGAAAGACTGGGACATATTTTATATATACTGCTACTCTTCCTTATATTTTGTAACTTTTTCAGATCTCTACTGAAAATATATGTAAAATAACCATCTCATATTTAATGTTAACCAAATGAATTACTTTAATATCACAATAAAATTAATCACAGACAAGGACATCTGTAGGTCATTCAGAAAACTGAAAGTGATGCATGAAATTCACCTCTTCGGTCCTTCTCTTCCATATTCTCTGCTATTACTTAAATCAGGGAATATATGTTTCTACTGTGGGGACATCTTGATCCCCTTAAATGTAAGATGTGTGAAGCTTTTATCGATATTCCTTAAAGGGGGAAAAAAAAAAAGGAAGAGGGAAGTGATGCAGATGGATCAATATAAACATATATGACAGTAGCTTGGAGCTGCATGCAGTAGCCTAAGTAAACAGAGTGACAGGATGGCTTTTCAAAACAAGCTTGTCATGTTTATGCTTGTTATCAGCTTTCCTGACAACGATTTTCCCATCAGCTAACTACAGACTTAATTAGGGCATTAACACTGTCCTGCCCCCACACCTCCTGCCTTTCCCCAGCTAAGCACTGGGTCATTAATGGGAGGAGAGGACACAAATAAACGGGAAAGAAAGAAAGAAAGAAAGAAAGAAAGAAAGAAAGAAAGAAAGAAAGAAAGAAAGAAAGAAAGAAAGAAAGAAAGAAAGAAAGAAAGAAAGAAAGAAAGAAAGAAAGAAAGAAAGAAAGAAAGAAAGAAAGAAAGAAAGAAAGAAAGAAAGAAAGAAAGAAAGAAAGAAAGAAAGAAAGAGAAAGAAAGAAAAAGAAAGGAAGGAAGGAAGGAAGGGAGAGAGAGGGAGAGAGAGAGGAAAGAAATAAGGGAAAAATTGAAATAAATAGGGAGTGGGGGAACAAAAACAAAGCATAATTTTGATTACACTGCACAGGGTGAAAGGGGAGCCAGCACTGCTTTTTCATGCTTTTTACCAGGCTTTGCAAGACAGTTCACAGGAACATGCAGGCCAGGCTACTACTGCTGAGACAAATGAGACTAATTTATGTGATTTCCATTTGTAAATGCTTACGAATGCAACAAATGAGAACTCCTCCGTTGCTTGTTAAACTACATCTCTCACCCTCATGCAGAGCAGCTATTTTGTGTAATAAAGATTCTTCCTATGCAGAAGACACTACATCACAAGCTGTAAGATGCTTTTGGCAAGCTGTGCTTTTGGGGAATAGAGATGCTAATTGCTCACATGGAGCTTGTGCATTGGCTTCGAAGCAATTAAAAAAATGTGAGGCACTTTGAGTTATCCAGTCCCTGTGGATAAATCCCATGCCTGATACCCAGACTAGAGCTCCATGGCAGACACCAGTAGTGACTGGAGTGACCTTGAGCATTTCCATCATGGTGTCATTTTTCATAAAGACAGATTATCAAATAATACTACATTTAAGCATCTGTGATTTTGCAACTAGTAAAAAACCTGAATTTCCTGGTTTTCTTTATTATTTCAACAATTTCCTGTCATTTATCATCTCTAGTATATGTGCTAGGTCATGTCTTGGCAGCAGGAAATTTTGCCTTGCTAGTCTTTCCCCCCATTCACTGACATGAGATGTTTCCAATTAAGCCCAATTAATTGTAGCTTATTGCTTCTGACCTGTCAGAATTACCTGGTCAGTGGAAGCACTCATCAATTCAGACCTCTTCTTCAATTGTAGTGCTGAAATACATGGCTGAAGGTCAATGATATGGCAACCTATTGAATGCAGTCTCAGGAGGAGCCCAGAGATGGTGGTACCCAAATCCAAGGCTGAACTGCAGCATAGATGTCTCTGCAATGCTCATAAAAAAACCCAATATATCCACTGCATGGCTTTCAGGCAAATGAATACAGTGGTTTCCATTTGAGTAACCAGAAGGTGTTAAGCAGTAGCTATTAGAAACCCAAGACTTTTAAAATCCAAATATCCAGTTGATTATTTTCTTCTAGAGGAGCTCTTGGAACAGTTGTTCATATTTGGTATGATTTTGGAAAATGCCCAGGAACCTTCTGAGAAAGAAGTGTGAAAGTCTTAAAAAAAGTAGAGGGAACATCTATAGTGCTCTAGACATTTGTCATTCTAGGATAGAAAAATTAAATAAACAGTCTCAATCACCATTAAGAAGGAGATAATGGAGAATAACTAAACTAGTTACAAACACATGGAATGAGGAAAATAAAGCTTATTGTTTCTGCTCAGTCTAGTTCACTTGAAATAGATAATAGCATTGATGTAATAGATTTCTGTAAAATGCTGGACTGATGTTGCACTGCTTTTTGATTTAAAACCTAGATAAAATAAAATCAGCATCACAGAAACTAAAATTTGGAGGCATCTCAAATCTCAAAATATAACTGTAAACAGGGAACCATCAATGAACAGCTGCAGGATTCTGAAGAGATCACTGTTTTTCCTATAATATTTAATGTTTTTATAAAGAAACTGGAAGTGAAAAAGCAGTTACTGACTGAGCTTACAAAAGTACCAAGATCAAGGGAAGAATGATAAACAGAACCAGCCACTGTCACAGAAAAAACAAGCCAGTATGTGATTTAGGTAGGTCAAATAGGAAAAAATATGGTAACAAGAAGGCAGATACATTATATCTATAAGAAGAACCTGAAACTAACAAGAAGGTTATGATGAGCAGAATAATATTTTCAGTTTTGCTAGTATTATGATTATAACTTTTGTTTGATATAGTGTCTAGGAACACCTGCCTTCAGGAAGGACTCTGATGCTGCAGAGGTACAAAAAAAGTGCAACTTCTATCTTACAGAAGGCGCCAGTAAAATTCTTCACCCGAAAGGTGTGTGCCACTTCTGTATGTATAAAAGGGATGCTGTTGAACTGGAGTGGGGAAGCACCCAAACTGCATGCTACAGTGACATATGGATGTATAGAAATGCATTGAAGCCATAGATGTGAGTAAAGGACTGGAAGAACTTCGATTCGATAAACACTCCTCTTTTCAACAGCGCTGATATAACTCACAACATGTAAGGGGTGAATCAAGGCTAGCTGTTTTTTAAAGTATATTCTCTCATTAAAAAAAGATTAATTCAGAGAAGTCATTTGGCTTGTGTTGCTTAGGAGGTCAGGCCACATCATTTTTGGCTTTATTTATCTATGAATTTAGGAAATCTATTATCATATTCTTTAATCCTGTTCTCATTCTCTTTGCCAGAAGAACCAAAGAAGAAGAATAACAACATAAAGCTACTGTTATACTTAGGGAATTGAAATTTTAATGTGCTTTGATCTAAGCATCTTGCCTCTTAGGGTAAATTATATCCCCACCATGACAAAAGAGGTGATAGCATCCTGCACTGTTTGCTCTTATTGGTTGCATATACTTAAGTCAAAAATGTGAGCTAATTCAACCAATTTCTTCCCACAGTGTACCTCAGAATGACTCCAGGTACCAGATATTTTTGACTGTTGTCATTGGCTTTCACAGTACTCTCCCAGCTGAGAAGGCCCCAGTGAAATTACATGTTCTTTTAAGATGGGTCACTTAGCTAAAAGAAGGTTGAAAATACCTCATGGAGTTTCAGCTGCATAATTTCCAGTGATTGTTGTGGGACCCTGTGTTCCTGGGCCTTGGGCAATGCTTTGAAAATGAAGGGGCTATTGCCCAATCTTTATATCTCTGAAAGGAGATAAAATTAGAGCAGTTTTTAAAGTAAGCCCTGCAGGTTTACTGAGCAGCTGCCTTCAAAGGAAATTTCCTTGTCTCAATAAACAAGAAAACAGAAGCACCTGGGCCTGAACAAATCAGTCTTATTTTTGGGAATACTACCTTTTAAAAATCAGATGGCTGAAAACAAGAAAGTGTTATCATAAATGAGAAAATATTATTTATCTGTATGTGCTTTGTCCTGGAGTGATATTAAGTAGTTCTGCTTATATAATTCCATTAGCCCAAAGTAAAAGCATCCAGATTTTATGAGTAGCCAAGTTGCCTTGGACAAAGCATCTTAGTTTACAGCTCCAGTTTTACTCTGTGGATGTTCCAAAGACACTAAGCTCTCTGAAAATTACTTTATTTTTTTAAAATACTCTGGGAAATTCTCAGTAATTGGAATAAACTGTGCTGTAATCATAAATGATATATAATCCACTTGAAAATTTAGCATAGATTGATTTTGTTCCAACATAGTGTAAGTAGTGTCTACCATTCTAAATAGACTATTACAGTGGAAATGTGTCTTTTTCAGGAGTAATTAAATTGCAGACAATGTAGACTAATCTAACACAGTATGGTGTATCAGCTGAGTCAAGATGAAAGTGCATTTTATGCTTGTTGATTCACTTTTCTGTCACTCCAAAATTGCTTTTAGTATGCATTGTGCTTCTGAATGCAAGGTCTTGGTTTTTATCTACTGCCAATCAACCCAAGGAGGCCAGGTTTATATTTAGATAGGAATTCAAGTAAGGAAATGAAACAATTCCTTTCAAAAATTTGTTCCCTGGGAGTGGTTTAACAAATGTCATTTATGGTATAAAAGATCAGGTGCTTTTGTGGATAGATCTTCTCTGTGCAGAACAATGGTCAATTTGTAATTGTTTTAATAGTGTCAGTGAGCACCTCTAAGTGTTCTTTGCTGGTCATGGTGAGGATGCTTGTCAAGACTGAAGCCACAGGCAAATTAAGCAAATTGCTCATTTGCTCATTAGTTGCAGTACACGAACTTGAATATTTCTTTGCTCTAGACATAACGAGCTTCGTGATTAATGAATAATTCCTCTTTCTGATTTTATTTAAGGTGTACTTACTGGCAGCTGCCTAGTGGGAATAAAGGGAATTAGGATAGAAGACTGTAGTGAGATTTCAATACATACATAAAAAGTAGTGTCCATGAGCATCTCTAAAGTCTAAGTCAGAAGAAATGAGCCAAACTTTTTGTCATGAAGACTGATACTTAAAGTCTGCGACATCCACATGACATTTGCTTTCTCTTCTTTCAGCTGTGGTTTGGGAGCTAAAGTGATACAGCCAGGCAATTTTAACACTAAATTCCTCCAAACTACCAAATTAAATGTCTAACAGCTGACATGATGTGGAAAAATTGGCTATATCCATATGCAAGCATCTGTGATGATGCTTTCATCACAGACTTTTACTCTTCCTGATCTGGTCACCTGGAAAATACTAAATTGAACAGCAAGAAAGTGTTTTTATAAGGCATAAGAATTTCAGCATGTCCAACAGGAGACTGAAGCCTGTTGTTCAATGTAATCCTCATGGCTTTATCAGTGTAACAGAATGATGCTGATTTATATCATCTGAAAGATGTCTGGAGGGACTAAAATGTCATCTAGCCAACACTATCACTCAAAAAAAGAAGAGTGATAACATCTCAGTACAACTTCTGTGAATGCTTGTTTTTTGCTCTCTTTATAGAAAGAACAAGCATGAAGATTCAAAGCAAGCCAATGGCCACAGAGAATTAATGCTAAAAGCTAACCCCACCTGACAATTATCTTTCTCCTCTGTATCACACCTCTTGGTTGGCAGTGAGTTTTCATGTCTTTAACCTCAAGTACTGCAAACTGGCCTGGGAATCAGGATTGGTAGTCTGCTGATTCATTGTAGCTTTGCATAAGCCACTGAGCTAAAATTTCAAAACTGTCACATGTCTGGTGCTGCTTTAGGCATTGCAGACCCCTCTGGCCTTATGCTGAAGGCACCATGTCTCAGGGGTGGAGAGGTAATCCTAACAGCATTTGCTGGCAAAGATTTCATGGGTGCTGCTCCTCTCTGTTGGAAGTGAAGCCTCTTCTCCTTTCTCTGTGTGAGTCAGGAGAATGAAGGGGGAGACAAATTCTGCCCTCTGCCCTTCTCCCTCTGCTGGTCCTTACAGCGTTGTTGAAAGTCTTGGGTCTGCGAAGCAATATCCTCAGAGACTGCCCTTAGGTGCCATGATCCAAACACTGATACCCAGTGTGTCTCTAGTTCTCCACACTGGAGTTAGTTGTCATGTCCCACACATGACTGGCACAATGTTACTGATTTCATTTCAAAACATAGGGATATAAATGACAATGAGTATAGAAATTATGACTATAATAAAATTGAAATAATAACAGCAATAAAAGTAACCATAATAATAACAATAGTAATAGTAGTTTGTCAGAGCCACACAGTGAATGATTTTACCATATTTAAATGGGGAGAAAATGAATCATCTCTATGTTAGTGAAATGCATGGTAACTGTGTGTACTTCCCTTTTCTTCTGCTGTTCCACTCTGAACACCCACTTTCTCTGAGCTATTGTCCAAGCATGTGCTACCTCTTTTCCCCCTTCTTCCAATGTTCCTGACTATCTCAGCCCAGTTGCTTCAGGTTGGTTGCTCAGCCCAGCACCACATTGCCCAAGCCCCCAGTAACCTGCCTGCTCCTGAGCAGCACCCGTGCTGCCAGTGAGAGTTCACTGGGGCTCTGAGGATGCTGGCTTCAGGGGCCTAAGAAAAATGAACACCAATCTGATTATTTAGGCAAGCTTATTTCTTGTGCAGAGGTAAGATATGGATGAGTTCTAAGAGGTAGCTAGCTCTACAATATCTTTGGAAATCCAGACTGCCTTAGCTCTGAATGTATGAGAGCTTTACCACTGAGTGATGTTCGATCTTGTCTACAAATGATAAGTGGGCCGTGCCAGGATTGTCCTAGTGCCTCCTGGTAAAGTTATCTCTGCAATATTTTGGCAGCAACTTCAAATTGCAGACAAATCACAGTGCAAAAGTCTCTACCTCCATAAAAGTTGATTCCTAAATTCCGAAGAACTCTTTATTTTGGGAGGTCTTTTCCAAATTACCATAAAGCTAATTTATCTCTCCTTGGAGGCTAAATGGCTGAATCAAACCTGCAGTGATTGGTACCCAGATGTGTTCAGTGCAGGCGTAAGTAAACAGAGTTTTATCAAGAGGTCTGTCTTGCAAATGATTTAATCAAGTAAATGCTACAATGAGTAATAACATTATATTCTACCAAAACCTCCTTCTGCCTTTATTCAAGTAAGTTAATTCCTTTGATCAATGCTGTGGATAAGTAAAAAGAAAATAAAATTGCAAAGGAAAGTCTTATATTTAGGAATGTGCAACTCCAAAAAACTTATGACCTTAAACTGGATCAGGCTAATCTCTAGTTTAGAAATAATTATGTTTGCAAATAGTAACGTCATGTGCTGGTGATAAATCATCTAAATTTTAACCTCTCAACAGAAGGAATGTTGTTAACAGTTACTTAACTTAAGAGGAGAAACAATCTGCCCTCTCCACCTCCATTAGCTAAAATGAATTAGCCCTCAATATTTCAAAGTATTAACTAAGTATGTGCCTTTAGTTTCTCAGGAAGAACTCAGTTTTCTAAGTGTCTGGGGAGAACAGTTTTGGCTTTGTCTTTCTTTTGCATCTAGAAATTTTGCATAACTGGTTATTTGGTGCTTTGAAGGTAGTTTATGGCTGCAAGCCAGCCTAACACCTTGCTGCTGCCACAGGAGGTCTTACTCCCTTCTCCTCCCCACTCTGAGCCTTCCTTTCTTGCTCCATCCTCTCAGAGTCCTGTCCCCACTGCTTTGGCTCACCCTTTGCCTCTTTTCTTGAGTCAATTCAACCAGTTAACTCAGAGAATTATCCTCTTTCTGGTTATTTTCTTCCAGGTCAGGGAGGTGAATTGAGTGACAGTGGCATCTGAAGGCCACTGTGGTCAGCAAAGAGTAGAGAGGCAGTACCACATAGGCAGGAACATACATGGAACACAAATGTGGAAGGAGGTGCCATCGACACTTTCTTTGGCAATGATCTGTTAGATCCATCTACCACATCTTGTAGAAGTCAACCATGGATTGTTTGCTGCCAGTGAAATGTGTGTGGTTGTACAGAACCGTGGAAAAGTGCCAACAAGTTATGGCAACAACGTTTTGCTCTCTTCCACTTGGATTCCCTCTATCTCCTTATACAAGCAGTGGAAAGTCAGACCAGCTCTTCTAGACAGTTAACTCCATTTGAGAATCTTAGGTGGTGCTTGAAGGGATAAGTAATTTCAGAAGAGGACTAAAAGTTATAAATATACCAGCAATTATTACTGTCCAAGGTCTGGGGTATTTTTAAGTTTGGAGACACACACACCCACCCCTAAAGTACAACAAATAACTGTAACCCATCATCAGTGGAAGGGATAAACACCTCAGACAAATGTGTCAAAGATGTTCACCATATACGAGTATATACAACTGAATCTTCTACATGTTTTACACCAGAAGTAGACAATCTTCTTTGTCCTTGATTATGTTACATGTCTCTGCTTTCTCAGAACAGTAAAATGGCTAGAAAGAATTACAAAGTGTAGGGCAAGACAAAGAAAGACTGAGTAAATGTAACATTTGTGGATGATGAGTGATTAAAAAGAGCCAATGTATGGTAATCACTGAATATTTTTCCACATGAAGGTTATCCAAAACATTTTCTACGTTCTTTTTTTTACATCGTCTTGTTTTCCTGTTTCCCTGTTAAAGTTTTCTTCCTTATTTTTGTTCAGTTTTGAGTTCTTTTAAGTACATCCTCAAGTATAGAGAGAGATGAGTATCTTTCTTGAGCTCTTTAATGTCATTATAAGAAAATTTTCCTCTGAGTATGGACCCCAATTTCCTGATAACTGTCCATGGGTCTGTAAAGGCCTTTGGAAAATAGTTTGTATTGTATTTGAAGGGTGTTGGGGGGGGGGGGGGATTGGGGAAGTAAGATCTCTGATTCTGAGCTACTCTCTTTGGTGCCCCTCAGTCTGAGATGAATTGAAACCACCAAAAATGCCTTTACTGTCCCGACGTTTGATGACGGAAATAAGCTTGAAAAGGAAAGACTAGATTTGGTGCTGAAGAATTCAAAATTATATTCTATGTACAGTTTATTGTTATAGTGCTTATTTTAAGAACACTTTTGAACTCAATTCTGTTAACAAAAAGTCTACAGAGTTAAGTCCATGCATGAAGTGTAACAGAAAAAAAAAAAAATCAAGGTTCTTAATATCTATCTTGCTCTGCAATTTTCAGATATTTTTGCAATATTGCCTGACCAGAGGACATCTGAGGGAATTAAATGATTATTCTCTCTGTTTTCCTTACTATAATTTATTTTCCCACTGTTAATTCATTGAGAAAAAAAAAATATGGCTTTTTATAGTGTCTTTTGGAAGAAATCAGAAAATGGTTTTTAAATATCATACAAAACTGAATTGTGTATCAGCCATTGTTAATTCCTAAAATAGACTGCAGCAGCTTCATGAAATGACTTAAAAACACTACTAACCAATTTAAATTTAGCAATCATAGCCATAATTCTTTGGAAGCTAAGCGAACATCTAATTAGGTATTTTATAATTACCTTATTTGGAACCTGGCCAGGACACCATGGCTGATATTACACCTCTTATGAAAAACTCCAAGACATCTGTTTTTGTCACAAGTGAAAGAGACTGTTTCTTCCTAAGATTAAAATTTCTGTTTGTCTATGTTTTTAAAGCCTGTTCAAACTGCTGCTTAACCATAAACCTTCTGCTTAACCATAAACCTGCTGCTTTGAACAAACATCAAAGGACACTTCCTTTCTCCCAGGATATGTGTCCTGAAATGTTCTATCACAGACCAGTGTCCAGGCAGCCCTTGTGAAATCCCTTTCAATTTGGAGGAAGGCTGGAAAAGAGTACACAATGGGGAAAAAATACAGCATGTGTCGTTATCTTTGAAACAATGACTTCAAAACCATCCTCCTCAGTATTTTTCAGTCTACCTAGTATGCATGTGCTCAAGTTCAAACTCAAGAGAGATTGAAGAGGCCTTTTTAAAACAATTAAAAGGCATTGTATATGATGGAAACCTGTTTCCACTCTTCTCCAGGACAGAATTCTGCCTTTCTTTGCTTCGTAGTCTTATGTTTGTTTTGCCAGTTCTGGAAATTCTGGTTGTAAAATGGAGCCCACTCTTGGCAGTACAACTGGATTAGCCACAAAGAAGAGTGCATGAAAGTCTTGGCTATATCACCAGCCCATGCAACTGGGAAGAGGGAAGATCTTCTTTCAACACAAAACACTGCTTTCTTTTTCTGAGGGAATATTTGCCAGCCTCAGAAGTCTGGCAACAAGTCATACCCAGCACAGAATCTCACATCCCCATAACAAAGAGATGGTTAATTCCAGCTTCTGTCTGGAGCCATAGTGTCATCATTGTTTTTATGGGTGCCCTAGCTGGCACAGGGATCTCTGTTGATGATGCTTTGACTGAGTTGGCTGCTCTAACCTTTATTTTCCTGGAAGAAGCCTCAAGCCCTGATGAAAATGGAAAGAAAAGAAGGAAAAAGGAGATCCTGGACCTGTTTTTTTGTCTTTTATATAATGGCCATACTAAGCTTGATAGAACAGAATGAACTGACTTCCTGATTCATGAAGCAGAATTACCCATGGGTAACGCTCTGCTTGTCCTACCACAGAGTGTGATGCACAGCCCATACCATTTTAACCACTGCTATTTCAAAGCTGTGCCAGGGTTTTACAGAGACCTACTCACCTTCTCTGACAAAGTTGAAGTATTAGGTATATTCTTAGAAATGGATTAATGTATGCTTTTAATAATATGCTTTTTGTTTTTGTTCAGTGGCTTTTCTCACAAATAGAATAGAGTTGACCTTATTCTGTGTAGATGAAATATTGAAACCTACACTGTAAAAAAGCACAGAGGATTTCACTGGAAACTGCAGAATTACCATTTGTAGTGTATGACAGCACCAGAGATTTTGTCCAGTGCTACTTATTTTACCAGGGAAACAATGCAGGGAAAGGTCAAAATGCTTCTTGGCACTTTCACAAAAATGTCCTGTGAATTTCTCTTTTTTGAATTTTCCACCTCTTGCATTCTGTGCGTTCTTCTGGATAGTTAGGTCTGAAAGCCGATGGTCTTTGTCACCCTTACTATTTAGTATTCGGTCCTCTCACTGATGCTTTCATGCTCGGGCTATTAGATCAACTGGAGCTGGTTCTAAGAATTCTCTGTCCACCCTACAATGAACAGTTTGTTTCCATTCAAACTAGTAGAAATAAGTATCTGAGGACATGGGAAGATTTTTCACTGGACAAAGCTTTAATTAACTATTGCATACATATGGACAGGCTTTAGGAGAAAAATACACTTAGCCAAGAGGAGATGTATTTAAAAAGAAAAGTAACAGACTTTGGCTACATGATATTGCCTATCTGTAATACAGAAGTTAATAAGAGCTACATTTGAGTCGAGTTTGCTAAGAATTTTAGGTATCTCTTCTACTATTGACAGGCTTCTGTTCTCTTACTGATGGGAAACTGTCTGCCAGCTTTTTCTACTATTTTATTGTTGACAACACACCAGAAACTTCTCTGATGAAATAAACTAAAATGAAAAATACGGTATTTCTGTAGGTTTCTTTTCCTGTAAAAAAAAGAGTGTTCAGCCACCTCTGTGCTAGTCAACAAACCAGTTAGGCACTGATCAATTTCAAAGTCAATTGGCTTGACACATTTCAAATCACCATAGATAGTCACTCCCCAATCCCCAAAACAGGGTGATTGCATTCAAACTGCCTGTTGGGAATGTCCTGGCCTGTGTTACCTCCTGCTTCTCTACAAAGAGTGACCTGAGAGTTTTGCAGTTGACTCTGATCAAAACTGTGCTCAGGCATTATACTAGTGATTTAAAAGCTCCAGTAGTAGTGTCTGGCCTGTGTCCTGGCCATGCTTGGTTAGCTAGTAGAGATGTAGCCCAGGGTTTTTGTTTCCTCAGTCATGTACTGTCAAATGTATCCTCAGACACAGAGCCAGAACTACTGTGACTTTCAGCAAAGCCTGAAAGCAAGCAGAAAAATTTTCTTTTTGTGGCCAATGTCTTGTAGAGTTTGTTTAATTGTGGATGCCCTGGCTGATAAGAAGCATGAGCATACATGTCATACACAGTCTGCCTGAACAAACCTCTATTTTCATGGTAAATATAACTAAAGACCATCCTACTCTGTTAAAAAATGTTCAAAACTTTTTCAAAGGATATGAAAATTTAGGTCATTTTTATGACTGCTCTAAGCATCCATATTGAATACTTTTTAAGGAAATAAAAAGAGATTCACTCCTGCAAGAAAGTGTTAATATTTGCAATTATTTTCATTTAAAAAAACAAACCAAAAACAAAGCAATGCTTCTGTGAAAGCACTCCTCTACTTCCATTTTGGACTATGATTGTTTTGATAGTGAGATGTGCCTTTTGATTGTCCATAAAATAAATTTACACAAAAAAGCCCCATGTGTGAAAATAAGTATTTTTGTAATGGGAGTCTTGTGAAATTCAACTGTGTTAGTAGATCAAAATACTTTCCTGAAGGGCTGGCTGCCTCAGCGGGCTGAGGTGTAGCAACAAGTGTGGGTCATAGGTATTTCCCCCAACCCATTTGCAATCCATCACCTTCTCCCAGGTGATAGGGAGAGGCAGTCTCCAGCTTCTGGGCCTGGACTGTACTTCAGAAGGGGTGTGCCAGCTGCTGATGCTCCTCAGCTGCCCAACTCCACATAGACATGGCCACCATAAAACTAGAAAAATTCCTGCCTCTGTTGTGGATCTTGCCTTGTTTTATTAGGGACTTTTAAAATGCAGACACATCTCTTTATATTAACTTCTTTGGTCACAGGAGTGTTAAACTCAGGTACATAAAATCTTTTTCTCCTCAGGCTGACATACCAAATCCACTTGATTTTCATAAAAGTCCACTACAGCTAAGTGTTGAAAGGTCTTTCTTTCGTTTGATCCCATTAATACCTAATACTAAAGTAAAATAGCTCAAATAGCAGCAGAATTTGACAACAGTAATCACTTTCTCATTGTTTTCTTCTTATCTCTCACTACCATAAGACATTGATTTTTGCCCATGATGTAACCTTATTGACTGGTGAAATGACGAGAATGTGTGCCAAGTGAACTTTGTAACTAATCATGCCTTTTCTTTAGAAACACTCTTCTGGGGAAAAAAAAAATCGGTTTTGCTCACCATAGTCTGAATTTTCTTCACATTATCATTTCCAAAAGTTTGCTTTTCTTCATTAAAAAAGCGTGAAGAATTTCCTCTAATTAGTTTCTAACAGCAAACAACATCTTGACCTCATTTGTCAGAAAATGCAGAGCTGAACTGTATCATTTAACAAGGGAACACCACAAATTTATGATTAATGTATGGCACTTTCCATGACCCTATTTGACTCCCTTTGTGAATATTTAACGTATTTAGCATTGTATTTTCAATCTCAGATGACAAAAATTCAAGAGCTCATAGCATGCGGTGCTTTATCTTATCAAATGAGCAATAATAAATTAAAAGCAGAGCTTTGAGGTATTTTTACAATAATTACAAAACATAAAACACAATCAAGGGCTGCATAAAAGATGTTTTCCATTCCTTTCTGCTCTTCTTAAATGTAAACAGAAATACCCTGAGGCAAAGGGAAGGTGGGGATGCAGAGAGACATGCATGTAAAAAAGCTGACAGGCTATCCAGACTGGGAAGCTAAGGCATAGGAGGACACATCAAAATCCCACCAGCTGGCAGACTAAGATGGCCTATTACACCAGCAGCAATAGAAAGGTTGGCTTGACTGAGCTCAATGTAATTTATGTTCTCAAATCTATTACTAATTTTTCTGCAGATAGAGGATGGGAGCAACCTCTCCAGAACACAAATCCTGCTGGTGGAAAAACATGGTTACCATAAGATCTGAATATAAACCCTTTTGTCTTCTGCAGAATCCACCATTCTGCAGAAGGGTGATATCACTTCGTAGTCTTCACCTTTGTGCTCCCCGTCCTTCTTGGGACAATGCTGTGCACTCCAGTCAGACAAAACTCCCATTGAAAGCCTGGGAATTTTGTTTGAGTCTAACATTAACAAACAGCTCTTGTTTTGTCTCAAGGACAAAAGGACAAGGAGGATTCCCACTGGTTTTTATTTAACTTGGGGCCACATTATAATGTTCAGAACTATCCATGTCCTTCTCTATGAAGCAGGAAGACTATGCAGTCTGTGTATATTTTTTGGGGTTCACTCCTCCCTCACTGTGAGCCAGTGTTTTCCAAATGGCATACACACCTTTATAATCAAATAAATAATAATAAGGCTGGTGTAGATTTTGTATGAGCAAAGAGGGGTCCATGTTGTAACTTCAGATTTGCTTTAGAATTTTCTTATCTGCTCCCTTCATTTGCTTGGGTGGGTCACACCTTCACACAGTATGATTTTCTTCCATCTTAATTCATCATGGTTCAAATATGTGAGCTCACAATACTCAAACCCAGGTGTGGCTGCAGATTATACTGTGTCAGTGTAATTTGCTGGTAATAAGTAATTTTTGGCTGCATCAGTATAATTTGTCACTTTGTATTCGTATAAATTGACCCAAAATTAGCAGTTAATGATATGTAGTAAGTATAGTGCATTGTTTGTTTGAATTGTCTGGTTTTGGTGAATACCATGGCAGAAGTAAACACAATATTAGGAAGAGGATTTGTGGTTTTGGAGGTGTCAATGACGAAATTCTCAACAATAAGAAAATTTTTTTCCTTAAATATAAATTTAATAAGAATATCTGTTTGTGACAATAATGTTACTTGTCTACAGATGTGTCTACTTTTTTTTTTTTTTTTTTTTTTTCTCATTCCTATCCAATACTATTCATTTCAGGATATGTATTACTCATTTTCAGGCTATCTTCCCAAAATGCAGGTTTATTTAAATTAAGTAGAATAGAAACACATGGATCAGAAACAAACCAATCAGCTAATGTAAATCAAATGGTTTGAGAAGGCCACATAACAGCCATAGATTAAATTAATGGTCATTTTAACAATGTGGTGTGCTCCTGGCATAACATGTCCTTAATCACAGAGAAGAAAAACTAGCTGCGTGCCGCATGGAGAAATGTGAAAGTGCTATTGCAGACTCATTTTCAGCAGCAGTTTGTTACATTTCCACACTTGATTTTGCATGATTCGTGTTCTGTATTCTGAGGTGTGAAATGTGGATTACAGATGCACTGAGAGACAATGATCCGTGAGCAAGCCCTGTGCAACTGGATCCTCACGGCCTTCAGCTGGATTCAGGGGACAGAGCCTCTGGAGGGTAGTGTGGAACACTGGGATCAGGTTACATGACAACTTTTACTATAAAATGTATTTTTGCGGGGGTCATGATGGTCCTATAGACACTAGTTCTAGACAGATATAATACAAGACTTGTTAGAAAATGTGTGACACAAAAATTTTATTTTTTAAAGACACAGACACAGTGAGCTTTGTGATATTGGCAGCTATATTTTTTGAGCCAGCTGTTGAAAAGTGATGCCTTTTACTCTATCTGCACTTATCATGCAGAGCTATTCACAAAAGTTTTTCTTAGCCCTGCACAGTGACTTACAGCTGTTTATAGGTAGCAATACTGATGCCTCAGAGTTTGTATTGTAATGTAGTTTGTGTAATATGCTGAATTGCACAATGTAAATTGATAATAAAGAACTGTTCCCAGGTAGACCCAACATTTAATATCAGCATAACAGAAATGAGTGGCCCAAAGAATTCCTATTTCTCAAGACTCCTTAGATTAACTTGAGTTTAAATGGTTATAAGTCAGTTTTGTGTTACGCTGCAGGAGGAATAACTCCACAGACACTTTCCTCTGAAATAATCTTTTTCCGTCTTAGGACAATGCTAGCTGACAATTTTTATGATAGACATGAAGAGAAAAATACCAGATCAATCTTCAGTTTAGGCCAAGGCTTCCTGGGTGATTAATAGACTCTGCAATTATCGTTATACTGGAATGGTTATCAGTGAAGCCCCAGAGTGACAACAGTGTACTGCTGAAGACACATTGCTCCAGAGTACTACATGACTAACACTTGACACAATATTTATTCACTTGTCCTTCACCATTACTAAAATTTTTCAGGGAATATCTTTGCATTCAAGCATCTTGCAAGATTTTTAAGAGCTTTCTCACTGAAAGTGATTATTACCTGTTCATGTCTTTTTTTTCCAGCTCTCTGAAGGTAATTACATGGGCTACGCAAAAGTTCTTTGAGTATTTAAAGAGCTTCATGTTGCCTTTCTGCTCCTGGGATGCCATTAGCTCTCACAGGAGTGTTCTTATTCTGGATGCAGCTTCCATTGACAATAATTGCTGAGCTCAATGGCAGGGTGTTACTCCACAATATCATTTAATATGACATGGTCTTCATAAACACTAGTACTAAAGCAACTGAGAATTTCTTGAGGCTAATAGAGTTTTGGATTATTGCTTTGAAGTAGTGCCAAAGGCACTAAAAAAAAGTTTCTCATGCTATTTCTCTATGTAATGTGGCCTTGGTCCTACTCCTGATTACAATTATTCTGCACACAAACACCAGCAAGACAGTACAGCATTATTAACCCTCCTTGTCAGATTATTTTTCCCTTTAGAGATGCTGCTGAGAGCCTCAAGGGTCTCAGCTTTTTGTGTCTGAGGGCTGTTGTGTAAGGGTACCTTGCTGTCAAGTGTGAGTTTGAGGTTTTTACCCGTCTTACATCCAAATAGCCTCTCTTAGATAACCAGCAACCATTTGGGTTGATACAATCACAGGACACAGCTGTCTGGCATTAGTTATAAAACCACCTATAAAGCTGATTTTCTGGTTTTCTTTTACTGTTTTATACTCTTCTTCATCTTCTTCATCTTCTTCTTATCATAATTGAATTTCAATACTAACATATCTGTCTTATTTCAAATTATCAAGACTTCTCTAAATACTGATGTAAAACCACAGTAGCATAGTACAGAAGTACTAACCACAGAAAGCTGGTTCTGGAATGGAGAAGAAGGTGTAGGAGTGCAAAATGGATAGCAAAATGCACACAGACTGATCTTCCTGAAAAGCAGCCCAGATATTCACATCCCTTGGCTTTTTAGTATGCTGTGAGACTTGACTCAACTTTGGATTTTGTGTTCTGTGATAGTGTCATCATGAAACTGCACTGTTTGATACCAGTAGGACACCAAAAAAAGGTTTTGGAAGAATGCAAAGTGAGGACTTGCTTCAACAGACATGTCTCACCATACAAATGGCCTCAAGAGAATAACAGCATCAGCTGTGCTGGGATTCCTTGGTGGGTTCCACTAGCATGACCGTGATGGATTACAGCATTGGTATTGTAACACTGTGTATAATAACTTCTTAGCACAGGATTTAGGATACCTGCCATCAGTAAAATAACTTGATTGTTCTGATAAAATGAAAGCAAAACTTTCTTATCAGAGTTGCAGTGTTTGTTAATATGTTAATCACTGCAGGATTTTCGAATTGAAGATGTGTTAAGATAGGTAACAGCCACTTCCATTTCACTAGAGCATTTTAATAGTGAGCAGTGAGCTAAAGAGATGCCCTAAGGATTGTCGTGTGTCACTATTGGGTATCTGGAAGAAAATAATGAAGTCTGAACACAGACAGATATTTTTGTGAAGAATGTTAGATTTTGTCAACCCATATTTTCAGACAAATTTTGTTTGAATGTAATTGTGTGAGTTCTTACCCTTTCTTAATTGTACTTTCAGTTGCGGATAAAAGTGAAGTCAGAATCTCCAGGCCAAATGACATTTTTGTTTAATTTAATTTGCATAGAATTCATTAATCATTACTGTTCATGTTTTTGCTGAGGAGCTTCAGTGCGATTTTGGATTTAGAACCAAACTGGAAGTCAAGTGAGTTTCATTTGCGGATTTAATGAGAGTATGCTCAAGTGTCTTTAAAAATCCCTGTTCTGGTACAATGTCACATACATAATGTAACATCTTAACATGATGCAATACCAGCTGCATGTTGTCATCTTTTGGATCAAATGTAATGTAAACACTATTATGTAAATGTAATAGAAACACTGAATACTAGCAATAAGGAAAATACCTCAGGGCACTTTTTTAATCAGAGCAGAATTGTCCTGTTTTAACTCTAGTAGTTAAACACATGTTGCACTTTCTCAGGTTTTTTCCCTCAAAAGGTAAAATTGATGGTGGAACTAGACCCCACTGGTAGAGCTATATTTGCATTGAAAGCACATGTCTCTGCTTCTCCAGCTGCAGGGCATCACAGCATGCTGCTTATTGGCACACACTCCCACAGTCCTGTAAGACCACATTCAGGTGGTGCCTTCAGGACATTCCCACAGCCCAGCTCCACTCCATCTTCTGGGCTGGCATTTATACTCCTTTCTCCTTTATTTTACAGACAGTTGAACATACATAAAAGTAGTTACAGCAAAAGATCTGCTCTCATGTTGTCTTCCTTTTGGGCAGTGGCCTATTCCTGTTTCTTGGGCAATGTATGTGGGTATTTTAGCCATCTTTTTTCCCCAAATGAATTTCAGTAGATTCTCACATTTATTCCTAAACAGGATGGCAGGTTTACCCACTGTTGTCAACATTTATTAAGTCAAAACATAGCAGTATAAAGCTTGCTTTCTTAAGGGACTGATCTAACAGTTCTTAGATGAGTAACTCTTCCAAAATATCTGTCTGACTCATGAGTTTCTTCCCACATAAACTCTCTTCTAGTTTCATTTGGCTTAGTGGCATTTTTCACTTCCTGTCCCAAACTATCAGACAGTGTTTCTGTGAACTGTAAACAGTGGCAGGGTTTCCACCTAAGAAACTTCTGCAGTGGGTGATATGTACAGACAATTTAGGCAAAATGTGCTGGGAGGCTTTGCAGTGTCAGAGGAAGAATCCAGGTAGGGGGTCAAGTTAACTTCAAATTCCTGCAAAGTCTTTTTTACATGAAACATTAAAACAGGCTTGTCACCCATCACAGACAGATGGTCATCCTGATTAGGAAGCATATTTCCCTGTTATTTTTACAATACAGTCAAGGCAGATATTTCATCCCCTTCCACATTTGATTGCAGCCACTCTTTCTCTCCCATTGTGCTCTGTTGCCTAGAGAGAGCTCCTCTCCCCGCTCTGCTGTCACAGGCTACTAGTCTGTGACAAAGCTCAGTCTCAATCTCCCACAAAGCTGAAAGAAGAAAAAGTCACAAAAGAGCCCTTTTTTCTTCCTTTTGGGTTTTGCCTTTTTCTGCACCCTGGCTGCAACAGGGGCTGCACACAGCATGGAGATAGCTTGCAGCAGATGAGAGAGGGAGGCATGTCAGAGGCGGGAGCTGGCAGCAAAGCCCCTGCTCATGATGCACATGTGGAAGGTCTCACACCAGAGATACTGCTGCTGTCTCTGCCTTTGCCATTTGTCACTTTTGCCTGCATTGCTGCCAGGTCATTTCCTCCTTCACACTTTGAGAACGGTTCTTTCACTAAACTGTCATGTAAGCAAGGCTCAAGTATTTTGGGACAATTCATTCAAATGGAAGTAGCATTCTTGTTCTATTTTTAGAAATATATAAATTAACTGACATTATGTTTACAGGAATAATTAACAGAATATTACAGAATTTTATGCAGCTATTTGTAGTGGGCTGATAGTTCAAAGGTATGCTGATGTCACCATTAGAGATTAAAGGTGGCTAATGATAATTAATTGTTACTAATGACATAACCTGAATATCACAGAACAGTCTGATAGAGTAGAAAATCCACCTGAGAATCTGATGCTGGGGTTGTAGCTCACACTGATCTTCAAGTTCCTCAGAGAGTATTGCTTAGTGACTGATAGTTTCACTAAGCATACTTAGATTGCTTAACATACATCTGTTGGTACAGAATTTCACTGCAGTGGGGACACAGTCTAGACAAAGTCAGTTCTATAACCCTAAGAATCAGAGGCTTCCAAGCATTCTCATCTCTTTTCATTTCTCCTATGAAATATCCACTGAGGTTCTTCAATGACAGGGAGGTGGGATTAAATATTAAAGGTTGAATCCAATTGTGAATGAGAATGCCTCAAAGTCTAGGCATCTTTATAACTTTTTACTGCAAGTGGATTTGCTGCACTTGCTCAGAACTGCCTCTCTCCCAGGATGCCTGATTTGTGACACCAGTCTCCTCTTTGCATCTTACCACAGTCTCCTGCTGAGTTTTGCCTTGGAGCTTTTACTGGCAAACATTCACAGAAACCATCCTCAAAAAGGGCAGAGATGATCACGAGCTTCAAATGATGTTTTCACATTTGTACTCCTTTTCTTAATTCAATAGTATAACATAGTTAGAGCACACAACAAGGAAGTGGGAAAAGGGTAAACTTCCTTCTCTGTTTGATGGTCAGAGTAGTATTGACACAAAATCAAATAATAGGATACCTTCTTCAGTTTGGTACTGCTGTTTTTCTCTGCCTTCCATAATCTTCCTGACAGTCATCTTGAGACTTCTAGGCTAGGAGACCTCAGTGCATTTAAAGGGCTCAGTGTTGAAGATATTCAAGTTGATTTCACCTTCCTGCATAGGCATTTCCTTGTAATCAGAAAGATAGAAATGTTTTATTGCTTCACTCAATGAAGAAGAGAGAAGGCAGAAGGAGAAAAAGACTATTTTTATTCCAAATGATGTATTTGGCTGTGGAAAACTGGAATCTTATTCCCACTGATTTATTTGGCTGGGGAAAGCTGGACTCTCAAGTTCTATTCCACACACCAACAACCTTCTGCAATGATTGTTTCATTCAAACATCAAGGCCAGCTGGAGACAGACATAAAGTACATCTGTCCTTATCAAGGATTGATTTTTATTTTACTAGTTTGATTATTACCAATCTAGTTTCCTTATAAGGTAGCACTATGATCTAAATAAGATATTTATCTATATGATGCATGTTTAGGGGTTCGATATGCGCAGGAGCTTCACATATGATTAGTTGTCTTGGTTTTTGTATGCATTCACTTCTGTACTGCAGTTGTGTATGGGAAAATATGATCCAGATACACTGCAGTCTTTACCTAACAAAAAAATATGTTTTTTTGGTTAAGTTCCATTATCACTCCATTTCACATAGCAGACAATGAAGATTCGCTGTGCTTTTTTTCCTTCATAGTTTTACAGAGTGACCTGAAGTCAGTCCTGGAGTAGCTCCATTAAATCTAGTTACATTTTTCTAGTGGTAGATGTCCCTGCCTGCAGGACAGGAGCTAGATGAACTTTAAGGCCCCTTCCAAACCAAATCATTATATGATTAAATTAACTCTAGCATTGGTTTGGCTCAGTGCATTTCTATTCTGAAGTGATAAATTGACCATGAGAAGCATAGTCTTTTACTTTGCATGTGGTTAATTTCACAAGAATGACAACTATCATTTCTGAGGCTAAACATCCTTGGAAGTATCTCTGTGAATCATGCTGAGAATGAAAAATATCATGTATACATAGCATCAAAGGCACCAACATAAAGCTATAGTTTAAAAAGTCAGCATTCCTGTGGTATTGAAAGGAATTAATCTGAGGAAATGACAGAAATCATTCCTCTGAGAGGAGCAACACAGAAAATGCATGCATGTTAAAAATGTGTAAATGCTTTACTGTTTTCTAAAATTGAATTAGGTTCCAAGTGAATGAATGGAAAATAAGACTGCTTGGAAAAGAGCAGTCAGTCATACCAGTTGATGTAAGATCAAAGAGGGAATGTGACAAACTGGCCCTCGTTCACCCAAAATAAGAGGACAAGTGATCATGTTCAAATAAAGTCATCAAAGAAATTTTCTTCAAAATAACATCCAAGACGTTTTCACATGTACCACTCATAGAATCCTAAGAATCAAAGAATATCTCAAGTTAGAAGGGTTCAATATGGATCACTGAGTCCAACTCCTGATCCTCATGGGACTACCTACAACTAAACCATATGACCAAGAGCATTGTCCAGACACTCCTTGAACTCAGACAGGCTTAGAGCTGTGACTACCTCCCTGGGGAGCCTGTTCCAGTGACTGACTGCCCTGATGCACACCCTGACCAGAGAGATGTGCAAATACATCTTTGACAGGGAATTCTCTTTGCTATTTGTGAGGAGAGTGACATGAATTACCTCACTTCACACTGATTCCTCATGAAGTTTTCTTAGCAGAACAGGAAATTCTGCTTTGAAATCAGGACATACAATGAGATTCCTAATGACTAGATTCAGTTCAGAATTAAAATGCTTTAGTGAGTGCTTCTATGTACTGAATGAGTCATGAATTACATCTCTGTTCTCAACACTATTTCAAATCAAGAAAAAAAGGCAGAGAGCTGTTAAGCCCCTATCTTTCCCGTTGAAATAACACAATATAGGCCCTAGAACTTAGATACTGTGATAAACTCATTTTGTAATTACCCTGGTCTAGAGATAGCATTGTTCCACTTTGTAAAATTCTTCAAAATCCAAGCAAAAAGTAGCAAATCTAAAAGTAATAAAGTAATACCTGGCTAGTTTATTTTCTGATGCAACACCTGGGTTTCTGTTGTCCAAAATGCACTTATTGAAAGTGGAAAATTAAGAGAAAAGACCGAAATATTCTACAACTTGATGGTTAAGAGTCTTTCCTAAGAGAAAAGTTAATGCATAAAACCCAGAAGCCATAAACTGTCTTCTACAATCTTTCTGAGTTGAGGCATTTTTTTCCTTTTTTTTCCCCCCTTTTTTCTTTTCTTTTTTTTTTTTTTTTTTTTTACTGAAATGTGGTATATTAGCTTCCTTAGTTAGAAAGGTGAATAAAACATGTATTATAGAAACAAACTTTTTTTCTTTATTCCTTCCAAACTGCGTTATTTTCACCTTCAATTTTCTTAAGATCAATGAGTTTAAAATCTCTTCTTTGAAAGTTCCCATTGCTCACAAAATCATTTGATCACAAAATAATTTAGGTCATAATTGACCTCTGGGAGCCATGTAGATTAATATCCCGCATGAAGCAGGACTAACTTCAAAGTTATGTCAGGGAGGTGAGGCCTTATATCATGCCAATATATCTTCTCAAGTTTTTAAAATTTCCAAGAAGAGAATTCTATCTTAATTGTTAGAAAAGACTATTAACTCATGTTTTCTTTATTCACATATTTTTGGTTGACATGTAATAAAAAGCTGTAGTAAGAAGACAATCTGACTTAAATGTTAGTCATCAAGGATAATTTTCTCTTGAAAAGGCTCAGTTCTCCAGACAATGAAGGAATGAGATATGTTTTCTGTCTTGTATTTCAGGATTGCAAACTCCATCAGCTTCTCTGGGTCATCCTCTGAAGGAGGCTTCCTCTGACGACCTAAAGAACTTTCCTAGGTTTGGGTTATCCTTTGATTTTCCATATTTGTAGTCTGTTCTTCAAAAGAAGCTTGCAAGAAAAATCTTGTTTCATTATTCTGAGGTGTTTCAATTGTATTTATTCTTGTATAGGAGTGCTTGTATGAATTCACCACATGGGTTCATTTTATGCTTACTATGTAAATGAAGACTCGTTTTTATTTTGAGCCAGGCAAGTCGCTGTTTATTTGTGTGTCACCATATATTCGTGTGTGCTTCCAGAATTTACACTGTACTCAGTTCTACTGTTTATTTTGAAGTTCATTCTTCCTTCATTTGTTGTATCACTAAGAAAAAATAAAAACAAAACTGAACAAATCTTACAGACTCCTGTGATCATTTGCAAGAGATAAGTAAGATAGTGGTTTGTCTCTGCCTCACAACCAGAGCTTTATTCTCCAGTCTCTGTTCTTGGACAGATTGTAATTTTGATCTCTGTTTTTTTTTTTGCAGAAGATCATATGGACTCTGTGAGACATTTGCTTTCTTTACAAGACATGATACACCACAGCCTGATGCCCTTGAATTGTGACTGCCTCCACACTTATTGTGTTTGCTGTTGCTATCTCTACAGTTTATTTATCCTTGCATTGAGTCTTTCTGACCTTGCACATCCATTTTGTATCAATATATCTCAGTCCTTTGACTGTTTGCAAGCACTGTCATTTCTAGTTCCATTTCACTGAAAAGATGCACTCATCATGTTAAAAAAGTCAGGTAAATTTCAGTTGGTGGCATTTCCTTTGACACTGCTGCTCTCACAAAACTTTTGCCTCTAATTAAGCTCTTTGTTAACCTTTTTGTTAACACTGCTTAGTTAAATTGGTTATATTTGCAATGTAATGGCCAACAGTAACAGCTTCTGGCTTTTTGCTTTTAGCAAAGATATGTCTTTCATTTTTGATCTTCTATTTCTCCTCTTTCCTGGTACAGGGCACCCTAGATGTGAACTGTCTCTCAAAATTCGCTGTTATCTTTTCTGGCCAAGTGTATACTTCTTCAATCTTCTGGTAGCTCCTGGTTAGAACAGCTGGGTTATGCTCCACATAATTTCTTCATGGTCTCTTGAATCAGTCAAGAAGACTAAACTGCAGGTATAATTTTTCTAGAGATTCCTATTTGGTGTCTGTCTTTTTAACTCAGAGCCCCATCCTAAAGACACTGAGACTTTCAGCTATGCCCTATGTATGATTTCGCATAGATTTCATTTAAATTCTTGTTAGGTTATCTCACATGTTATTTAAGTTCTTTGTGTTCCCACAATAATTTGCTTTTAAATGTATTAATTTTATTCCATGTTATTTTGTGTATTTCTCTTCTAATCTGTGACCAGTTCTCAAGTCTACATAGAATAATATACTTTTATTGTCTGAAATTTTCTATACCTTGATGAGTATGGCTCCTGACAACAAAATCTAGAATTTCTCTTTACCTTCTCTGAATAGTCTGTGCCATCTGTTTCTAGTTTGTTACTTGATTAATGGATTCGACTTATTAAATAAGGTAAACCACCATATTTTTCCAGCTTAGTATTCTTTCATCTTAATGATTTGAAATGACTTGCTGAGTTACCAGATGAATACTGGATCCAGGGAAAAAGAGGAGGTAGAAAACGGTGTCAATTTAATTAGTCTGCCTCTGTAATAGTAGGGAATTATTGAGATGGATCAAATGTGCTCATGAAACTGCAAATTTCATAGCTTTTTTAAGTTAGGCACTCTCCCTATGAAAATGTAACAAGATTTCCTGATCTTTCCTGTACCTTAATATCTTGCTTCAAAAAAATTATTATGTATTATCTAAGATTTCTTGATAGTCCCACTCATAATAGGTTGATATCTATGATGAGCATTTCATAGGTCTTCAAATTCCATATAAACCTGTGTATTTTATTTTATACACATTCTGCAAAATCTTTATTTCTTGACACAGTGTTAGTGAACTTTGTTAAGTTTACAGCAGATCATTTTTTGTAGGTTACAGTCATTTGATATTTGACAATCCTCTTCTCTCTGGAGTTTTTCCAGATCTCTTTTTCCTCCTGTAATTTAGTTTCTCAAGTCTTTGTGTTAGCTCATTCATTGTTTCCTTTCTTTGAATAAATATTCAAGAGCAGCATTAACAGTTCTTGATATGTTGTTGTTCTTGACCATTTTGACTATATTCCAACTACTGTCATTTTCTGAGTCTTTCACAGATAAAACCTCTATCTGAAGATTGACTGTGCTTTCATTTGTTTGGTTTTTTCCCTGTCTTACTCATTATATCACTCCATAATTATAACCTAAGAAACAAAAAGCTTTATTTTTATCCTTTCTTGCTGTCAATCTGATGCCTTTTTTCCCCACATAGTTGTCTTTCAAAAAGCATTTTCAACTATTATATCTTTTATCTCCTCTACCATGACACATGAATAATTTTTTTTTAAGAGTCTTTTGGCTCTTTTTTAAATTTTGGGTTGGTTTAGTTTAGTTTAGTTTTGTTTTGTTTTATCAAGTCTCTCGAGAAAATGGACTTAAATTCTGAAGGCATCTGGTCTTTGATGTATGTTCACTCTGGGTCATTTTCCCTATTGATCACATCACATTGTGAATGATATTTATAGTCTCTTCGTCAGTTATCCTTATCTTATCTGTGAGAGTTGTCTCTCTGGTTTTAACACAATCTTCTAAAGTTTCAAGCTTGTTAATCTGCTACCAGCCTTTATTTTTGCTATCTTTGATATCCTATGTTATAATTGACTCATGCCTCTTTTGTGTGGTTCTTTCATGTTGCAATTCTTGCTTTCTTGCATTTTCTTATTTGCTGTTATGAAAGAGTGGCTGAAGTCACTGTTGGCTTTTGGTAGTCAGATGTTAGCCCTGTCTCTTGAATCAATAAATACACAGGGCTGATTGTAGTACTTTCATTCATTTTCAGTGACTTTGTTTAGCACTTTCAGATCTTCAGTGAGCTTATTGACTCCAGCTTCTGATCAATAAAGTGTGCTTCCAGGAAATTCTGGAAGTGTTACAGACAACTCTATCACTCTCCACCACATTCCTCCCCCATAAAACTGTCAGATTTTTTTGTTATGATTGTTCTCTTTGGATGTTTAATTTTCTTAGGCACCACAGATATGGTGAAAAGGGCTATTGCTAGGAGACTGTTCTGTGTTTCTTGGCCATGCTAACCTGACTTGTGCCAATAAGATTACCAAATGTCATATTCCCTCATCATATGACAGGACCTGGTATCCACTTGAAACAAATGCTTACTAGCTGAATGTAGCTCTTGGCAGCATTTTATTTTGTAAGTGGAAAACCATTCCTTTTTCTTTTTTTTTATTTATTGAAGTAGCAGAAGATGAAGTGGTTTTTTGGTTTTTTTTTTTTCTTTTGGTATCCACTGAAGTTTTATGGAAGACATTGGAATTTAGAATTAATTAATATTCACATATAGCAAAGTGTTGACAATAACTTTCCAAAATTGTAAATTTGACATTTAGCAGCATCATTTAAGAGAGCAAGAGCTTTCCAAACTACAGTTGAAAGTAAATTAACTGTGATATAAATGTTTGTAACTTTAGTCACCTACTGAGCAGCTAAGGAAATTTGTGTTACGGCTGGAGACTTCCACATGGATGTTATGAGATACTTCCTCCCCAGTTACCTTGCCAGACATTATGTTTTACCTCAGGTATTTCTATTTAAAATGCTCATTATTTTATCTTGCACAATTCAAAGTAAAATTCTGCATGCCAGGACCAGTTTGCTTTAATGATTTCTTATTTCAAATGCTTTAACAGCAGGCTACTGCTTTAGTTGATAGCCTGTGAAGGGTTCCAAAGCAAGATGTTTGAGGAGATTGGAAATCATACTCAAGAAACAGATACCTGCCTCCACCAGACCTTGTGTTCATTTACTACGTCAAAATGATTCAGATGTCATACCCATAATTTACATATTTACCCAGTGAATTAATTAGTTTTTAATGTACTCAGAGAGAGCCCTCTAGACTGTTTCCTGAAGAACCTCTTCAAATGTCATTTGCCTGAACTGTGAAGAGCTCTAAAGTTCCTCCAAAGCATTCTTTTTTTAGGAAAGGGATTTAATCCTTTCTACTGATTGAGGGACTAATGCATTCCAGGGAGACAAGCATGCATCAGATGTTTGGCTTTTTACACCCCTATTAGTATTTGAAGAGGTATGAGGCAATAGTTGCTCTGTTAAGGCATTCCCTGATGTCAGTAAACAAGAGTCCACAGTTGTACTAAGTGATTAAGTGGGAAGCTGCCAACACTTGTTTGATGAAATTCATAAGGCCATTGTTGAGGCAGTATATGTTGTACAGACGAGCAGTCATGAACTTCAGCCTGGAAAGTATTGATGCATGTGCTTGCATCCACCACAGAGGGAGTAATTAAAAAATTAACCTTTTTGTTATTTCATTCTGAGCAACAAGAGTGGAGGAATGTTTTATTTACTAAATGACCAGGACATGAACTCTTGAGTTTCCCTGTGCTTTACAAATGTTTGGAGTTTCTATTTTTCTTCCGTTTAAGAAGACCACATATATGATATTGCTGTTATGATGATGATGTTTTGGCATAAAAGGTGTGTTTTCATCAGTACCTGAGCACTGCTAAAAGTGTTATCAATAGATGTTTATGCAAGTCCAATTTGTATTTTAAATAAAGCCTGAAAAAACCCTTTGCATAGGTAGTTATTTAGCCAGTTAGATAATTTCCTTCCTTCCTTCCTTCCTTCCTTCCTTCCTTCCTTCCTTCCTTCCTTCCTTCCTTCCTTCCTTCCTTCCTTCCTTCCTTCCTTCCTTCCTTCCTTCCTTCCTTCCTTCCTTCCTTCCTTCCTTCCTTCCTTCCCTCATTTAAAAACATCTTCCAAAATATAAAGTAGGAAAAAAAGAACCAGTTAAAAAGAGTAATTTTTATCAGATAGCCTTTTCTGCAGCCCTCTGTCAGTCAACACCCACTCCACCCTGCCCAGAGAAGGGATCATGACAAAAGTGTGTCAGGTACTTCAGATCCTTCACTATGTGGCAGAGTTAATTAGCTCTCTTCTGTGAATTGCTTGTTTGTCCAGGTGTAGGAAAACGACCCCTTATCGACAACTCACAGCCCTTTAGCAGTGGAATGTGCAGACAGACTCTGCAACAGGGGATTTATCTGGCAGAGCTACTTCCATGGAATGTTTCTTTTCTGCCTATAAAGCAGTCCCTCCCTCCCCACACCCTGCCATCCCTCCACTTGGTACATGTCTCTGTAGTCCCCTGAGTCTGTGATTTACTACATTTTTTGTAAACAGGAAGACTAAATCTATTTTCAAGTATAAAATTATATGCATGTCAGAGTTAGGAAATGAACTTTTTTTTCCTAGATCCTTTTTTTTTATTGTTTTGTTTTCCTCTGGTTTATGTGCAGTTTTTTGTAGACTTGCTGTTATAGGTAAGATACCTTCAGAACATATACAATCAAAGTCAAATGACAAATTTTATGCTGAGTTATAAAATTCTGGTGTCAAAATCACAACCCTCTTGCTTCATGTCTGTCCAGGTAAGTCTCCAAGCTTCCCTGGTCTCCGTGCCTGTCATTCTGTAGCTAACTATTAAGGTATCAGTGGCATGAAAAGAATTTTATCAGCACAATAGCAGATCTTTATATCACTAGGGATATCTCTAAATGAGTCTGCTCCGGTGGTCATTACACATAAAGCTTATATGCAGAATGTTTCACCAATGATGAATTTGACTGTCCTCTTTGAAGGGAGAGGTATTTGTTTGCTTTACAGAGACAATGACTGATAGACAAATATTTCTGTCTCCTGTCTGTATCAGATGAGTTATTAGAACTATTCAAGAATCATTGAATAATCAAGGATAAGAATGCTGAAGGATTAAAGACAAGTTGCTGTGGAAATTAGAGAGGAGATAAACTGTATATGATGGAATGAGTCAAGGCCTTTTTAATGTATACAGTCTTCATTATTGCTAAGAGAAGGGAATTTGTGAGTGACTATCAAGAGAGAGGACCATCCTTGAACCTCTCTAGACATTTTTTACTCTTTTTGTCTTGCTTTCTGCTACTCTCCTCTTCAAGGAATATGTCGTATTGCTTGTGTATGATGTGCACCTCTACCTCCAGCACTTGCAAGCTATGTGTGCTAGCTGCTCAGCAGAATGGGCATTTTCCCAGTGCTCTTGCATCACATTAGCTGTTCTGTATGAGGAAATGAGATTTCACTTTGCTTACAAACTGACATTTGACATATGGTCCATGCATGCTTCATCATGGTTTTTCAGACATCTGTAGAGGTATGCACAGAAGCCTTGCTCATGACATGTGTGAGCTTGCAAATGCACACTGTCTGTGCCACAGTCTGTGCTGATTAGTTCCTCTGCCCATGTCCTTTGGGGTGTTTCTCACATGGGGGGCAGGCAGCTCACTCTGGTTGCAAGCTTCTTGTCAGATGCAGTTCAAAACATTGACCATCAGCTGTACACCTTCCTCCTGTATAACAGCTGAAATGCCATCCCCAATAAAAATATGCATTGTTAATTTTTTTCAAGAAAAACATAATTGATTTTAACTGTTTAGTTAATTGAATAAGCACTGGTGCCGCATCTGTCTTTGGATGCTGACCTTGTCATGGATTACTCCTGGCCTAAATTTTAAATTATTCCTAACACATTTCTAATCTCAGTCATCCATGTTAAAATGTCGGATTCGGAGGGCAGGAGCTTTATTGTCATATGTAGGTGGACACTGATTTATGTAGGTGGACATTGATTCTGAGACTCCAAGTTATTGTTGTCCCTTGTCCTTCCTCTGCCCTCACACTCACTGGAAATGGGCAAAATGTCATGACAGAGTATGAGAGATGTGACCTGAGTAAAACCAAATGGTACTGAGAGATATTTTGTCCAGTGTAGCTGTCTCAAGTGGAAGTGTCTAAATTCTTGTGGTTGGGAGAAGGAAAATTCATCTGTCCAATACTGTCCCAAATCCAAATAGAAAATTAACATCTCTACCTTGTGTTACTATATGCTTATGTCAGATTTCTACACAAGACAGACAAAATGTGACACGTGAGAGTGACATATTTGTCATTCAGCATGCCAGACCTTTAGCATATATAGGATAAGAACTATCCAGCACATATGCCATGTGCCAGGGGGCTTCTGAGGAGCTTCAGACCCACTGTGTGCTTCTTATGGAGTCAACCACTGCACACAGAGTAGATCTGGTGTGGAGCTCTAAGCTTGTTCTGTGTGCACTGAAAGCTGAGGCATCAGTGTGCAGGGGGTGCACCCAGAATCCCTTCTGTGTAACCTAGAATCCTAGGCAAATATAGGAAATTCTGCTGGGCAGAATTTCTAAACATAAGAAAAAAAAGGCAGAAAAAAACAGTGACATAATAGTCTTCATACTCCAAAGGGCTGCCAACTTCAAGTAGAAGTAGAAGTATGCCTTTCCTATATTCCATATGAATCTCCATTATGGGTCATTGTTCATCCCCCTGTGGGCAAGGACCATGTCTGTATGTAGAACTAAACTCTGAGCCTGTGTAATTCCATCAGCATCAACATCAGCAGGGGGTATGCTGGTTTACTTCTGCTCCTGATTTGGCCCCGTTCTCTGGCTTTTTATTAACTGATTATTGGGGTTTTTTTGTTGGTGTTTTTTTTAGTTTGTTTTATTTTGGGGGGGGGGGGGGGGGGGGAGGGGGGTTTGCTTGTTTTTTAACAGTCACAGAATAGTAAATGATAATAATAGATTGCTGCAAGGATGGGTGTATCAACATATGTCTGTAGGGGGATGTGAGAGACTGAACTGTGGGACGACCTCCCTGACATTCTCCAAAGCCTTTTTTCTTTTCCCAGGCTTTTTGGGAGGGCGTTTGTCTGAGGGGGGGAATTCATTAGGTATGCTGGAGAAGAGATTTCTTATGTTTGCTTGCAGATCTTTATAGCCTTCATGGAGTGGGATGCACAGTTCCCATAAATATGTGATAATGATCATTTGGAGTGTGAATGTTAATTTGTGTAATGGGTTCCCAAAATATGGGCCATGTGCCTGCTGAGTATGTCTTATTTTAAAATAAATGTGCATACATAATACACACTCAGACACATGCTGCCTGCATATGCATCCATAATTTAAAATCTAAAATTATAATTTGTTTTTGAAGGAGACAAAGCAACAGCTCCCCCAGTACACCCGTAACCGTTGAGCAGGAGCCCAGCCGTCAGGATGGTTTTGTGAGCCCTGCCGGAGATCACAGTCCCACACGGACAGCTGCAGCTACAAAGCACCCCAGTGACCTAGATTCAGCTCTAGATTACTGTGTGCTTTGGCCTCTGCCTCCCATCACTGCACCAGGAGTCTGATTTTGTTGCACAAGCTAACTTGCTTACTGCTCTGACCCATTTTACCATGGCAACCTGGTTTGCTGTACCAGAGGCTAGAAAAAGCACACAGGCGACTTTTTCAGGATTCCAAGATTAAGTTCACTCTCTGCTCTTCTTTTTTTTTCTTCACTGCCCTCCTTCTCCCCCAAGAATGTGTTTAGCAGACATGATGAAGAAGAACTAATGTTTTCCAACAGCACTGGAAGCCAGGAAAATATTTAGGTGAGGTATTACTTATGTACTTCTAATACATTGCTTATCCTGATGAATGTTTTTGACTTATTTTGCTTTCCTTGGCAAAATTACCCAGATGTTTCCCTTGCCCCAAATACCTCATTCCTGATTTTCCCTTATTCATCCTCAACCCCTTCTCCCAACATCCTGCCCCTTTTGGTTTCATAAGTATATTTCATTTTGTCCTATTATTTTGATTTTTTGATAGCACAGGAGTAAGTGCAATCAGATGTGCAGGACTAACGCTGCTCTCACTAGAGCATCCTAGCTGATGTCCATGAGTTTGTATGTTTACATGGGTCTATGTGTTAGAAACAGGAGGAGGTGGTTTAAAGGCAGCTCTTCTCAGACATTAATTTAGTCTTTTACAGATGTGATAATCTGGTGTGCATCAGACACAGCATCGCCAGCCAGGCAAGGGAGGGCATTGTCCTGCACTGCTCTGCTCTACACTGGAGCGACTTCACCTCACATCCTGTGTGCAGTTTTAGGTGCCACAATATAAAAAAGATATAAATCTATTAGAGACTATCCAAAGCAGGGCTACAAAGATGGTGAAGGGCCTTGAGGCGAAGCTGTACAAGGAACAGCTGAGGTCACTTGGTCTGTTCATCCTGGAGAAGAGGAGACTGAGGGGAGACCTCACTGCAGTTACAACTTCCTTGTGACGGGAAGAGGAGGAGCAGACACCGATCTCTGTGGTGACCAGTGACAGGACCTGAAGTTGTGCCAGGGGAGGTTTAGGTTGGATATTAGAAAATGATTCTTCACCCAGACGGGTGGCTGGGCACTGAACAGACTCCCCAGGGACATAGCCACAGCATCAGCCTGACAGAATTCATGAAGCATTTCAGGCACATGCTGTGACTCTTGGGGTGTCCTTCATTGGACTTGATGATCCTTGGGTCTCTTCCAACACTAAATACGCTGTAATTCTGATTATGGCTGACAAAAAAAAAGAGAAAAAGATAACCTAGAACACTATGTATGATGGCGGTGAGATTTGAGAAAATCAGATTACTATGATTTTTAAAGATTTTGTCCTATTTTTTAATGCTGTTGAGGAAACACTTTGTTTGCTAAGCTTGGACATGCACATAGATATGGGAATATGCAAAAAATAGGCAAAACTACAAGAAAGTCAAAAGGAGACAAGTGTTATGAAAGAAATTGGCTTTCCCCTCCATGTTTCACATATTTCTGAGATGCTCTTGAAGCACCTGAGCATTTTTGCTGGCCAGACAAAGAAGCTTTGATCAACACCTTCCAAGCCCATCTGTGATAGTTCCTGTCCTCATGGTGCCCTCATGGGTGCTGGGAATGGTTCAGCCAGGCTTCCAGGCTGACAGGCATCAGAAATACCTTTCATTTTCCAAAATAATTAGGGAATCTGTTTTGCAAATCTCACAGAGACTCCCAGATATTCAAAAATCACAAAATTCTTGAGATTGCTTTTGGCAGTGCTGCTATGGGTGAGTGTTTAATTTAGGTTTCTTTCTGCTGTAGACACATAACTCCTGGTTTTGTTGTCTCGTTTATTTTTAGCTTCAAAAAACAGTTAAGTGTCTTCATCTTTTGCTAATCAGCACCAGTATTGTAAAAGGCTCAAGTTCCATATCTCTCCCAGCTGGCTAGTAAAACAAGACACGAAAGTGTTACTATGTAAGGCTCTCAAAAAACAGTGCAAGGTGCCAAAGTGGTTCTGATGAAATTGAAAAGTACATCTCTCAACATTCCTCCTTCAGAAGAACTGTCCTTATCTCCAGGTACGTAGATATTTGAGTTGTTTGATCTGAGCACTCTTTCAAACATTTTGGCTTTCGTACAACGGGAAAGTTTCTGAGACAGCTGATGGCCAATGGCTTGAACTGCATCTGGCAATAAGCTGGTAACCAGTGATCCTTCTAATCCCACATGTAAGAAGCATCTCTAAGGACATGGTCAGAAGAGCAAATCAGCACAAAGGGATATAGCATGTTCATGGGGTCTTGGATATGCCATGAACACTGCTTGTGTGCATGCCTCCACTCCACAGTGAGTGGGAAGCTTTCCAGCAGTCCTGTCCACATAGCTCTCCTTGCCAGTGTGTTGTTACACCATATCTGGGCTTACTTCAGAGCATGTGTTGTGCCATATCCTCAGTTGGGGACAGAAATTGCATTCTGTGTAAATGCATTTCCTAAGAGGTTTCAAATTGTAATTGCAAGATTGTACATGGACAGACCACTCTGGAGAGGGGAGAGGGACAAAGAGGAATGCATCAAGGTCTGTTACATTCAGAAAGTTTGACTCCTTGTCAAAAGATTTTTAATAAATCACATCACTGGTGTCTTTTAACTCTGCAAAAACATCCAAGCATGTCAGACCTTCTACCTTATTGTCAACCCCTCCCCAAAGAAAATAAAAATTAAGTTGAAAAAACCCCATAATAGCTACTAATTACTCACCTTAGCATCTGATTATCTGACATGATTTCTGCTCACTTAGACTGAAAGTCCTCTACTAGTCCTTATGCAGAGGCTGTAGATCTGGCTTTTGGTGCAGACAAGTCTGCCAGGTGCCCAGGCCAGGACACTGCTCTTGGTGGGCAGCACTCCCATCACTTATGCCTAAACTGGCTGTACACCTTCTTCTTCTCCCATGCCCTTTGACAGATCTAATTGTGACTAGCCCTGTCACAATAGTGTAGTGCTTAGCTTTGAGGCAAGTAAATGTCTCTCTTCCTTTATTAGTGGAAAAAACCTTGAAATTCTCCAAATCTAGCCTTAACTAAGTCAAATTAATGAAGTCAAATTGCAGCAGGGCTTCAATATAAGTGGAAAAGATGCTGTGCTGACAGCCATTGCTGTGTTCACGGTACTGTAATTCTAAGTTTTCCCTTGTCCTCCAGGCTGGCCTAACCGGCATGGTGAACATGGAAGTCAACAAGGAAGTAATTATAATGCACAAGGCATGACAGCTTCAAAGACAAAACTACCCTTTCTCAAAGGTTTCAGAGACCAAAAACCCCATAGTTTTCCTGATGAATTCTTTATTTTAAGCATTGGTACTGAGCATCATTTTCTGGGCTTCCTGAAGAATTTAAAAACTGTTATGTGTAAAGGGAGAGAGATTCACTCTCACACATCCACTGCTATGTGCCCTTCAGTTATTTCATAGACTGCATGGGATTCATTAATTTGTCTTGTGGATGGACTCATCTTAGTGAACTGATCATTTCTTATTGCTTCCTGAGGCTCTAATGTTCTTAATCATGGGGACTATTAGACTGCCTGCAAGATGAAGAACCATCAAAGGTGCAATTTGCCAAATGTGGGGTTTAAAGAAAGAAATTGTATGTAGCCTGAGAAAAATTACAGTGGTCCTTGGCACTGTGCAGAACCTTGAAAACCACCCAAAAATTAGATTTTTTTCAGACCTAAGTGTTGTCTTTTCTGTCATTTCTCATCTAACACAGTTACCAACTGACTGAAGGGATATTCCAGACCATATGACCTCATGCTCTGTATATAAAGTAGGGGGAAGAAGGAAGAAGGGAGTACTATTGGGAGTGATTGTGTTTGGCTTCCCAAGTCGCTGTTACGCATGATGGGGCCCTGCTCTCCTGCACTGGCACATGGGAAGCAGTGAAGCAGTTCCTTGGTTTGCTTGTGTGTGCAGCTTCTGCTTTCCCTGTTAAACTGCCTTCATCTCAACCCGTGAGTTCTCTACCTTTTACCCTTCTGATTCTGTCCCCAGTCCTGCTGGTGGGAGAGTGAATGCCTCTGTGGGGCTTGGCTGTTGACTGGGGTGAAGCCATGGTAATCATAAACTGCAGATGCTGTTTTACAGATCTGAATTTTAGTGTTCTCACACACCACAGACAACAACTGCAATCTGCATTCTCCAGTACACATCACCTTTGATCTGGCAGAGTCTTTTAAATAACCTTCTTTATTCCTACTCATCATTCAAACTTATCTTTAGAAGTCATTGTGTTTAATTTACTATTTTTCATGCTGCCAAAGCACTTAGAGGTTCTAGCTAAGGTTCAAGAATATACAAATGAAGTTTTCCATTTCTCTGTCATATATGTGAAAGATAGGCAGTTCTTTTGGTTTTGTTTTTTTTTCCTAAATGCATAGCTACAGATAAGTTAAATGGTAGCTAGAAACTGAATGGAAACTGTTTAGTTAGAAAAATTCAGAAAGTACTAGAGAGATGTGGAAAGAGATGGAAGCATGTAAACGAGAATATAGCAACAGAAGTAACTAAACTGGCACAAGAGAACTTGCAAGAGAGGTGGGAGGGGATGGAAATACAGATCTCAAGAGCATGGGTAGGAAGTTCCTCAGCTGGGAATAGTGAAGCCAGATTTGGAAAACAGTGCTAGTGTCCAGTGTTTATGAAGACATGCAGCTGCTTCTGCTTTGGATGAACCTTTTATGCAGCTGCTGGCTCTACTTAGGAATGTCCTCTGCCTCTGGGGCCATATGATACACATCAGTGTTGGGAAGAGATAGAGCACTAGCAAGCCATTAATTCCATCCTAAACTGTGCTGTCACACAGGATGAAGAGAAACATTTTTTGTTTGAATAATAATTTAAACTACATATTTTTATGTTTGTTTAATTAATTAAAGATTCCTTGTTTTTTCTGTTCATGCCTACTCACTTTTCCATCTTTTTTTTCCCCCATCTTTTAACAGTAGGTAGGACCGTAAACAGGTACAGTTAAAATCACATAGAAGCAACAGTTTCCTTGGTAAATATTAATCCAGCAGGAACTAAAAAAAAATAAAAATATTATTAAGGTCATTCTCAAAGCCAGTGCTCTTGGATGGGTGATATAAAATCACTTCATTTTTATGCCAGATATTAGTATTTGGGACCTGGATGGTTCTACCAAAGGAAGAGAATGTGGTGGAAAAACAAGGGAGTCTGTAACACTGAGACTTAAAGCGCTGGGTTTGCTTTAGTTGCTGCTCCTGAGAGGATGTGAGAGATGGAGGTTGTGACATGCTCTGCTTTCCCCCCAGCTCTGAGTTACTGATGGCAGTAAGATTGATTCAGCTTTGCTTAGAAGACAGAAGTTCACATCTCTTTTGAGCAGGTTTTGGTCTATGCAGACACCCCAATGTTTGGATTAAATCTCAGTAGCACTTTTCTGAGTCCCTCTGTTCTTCACGTAATAGGTGCAACAGCAACAGGGGTACTTTGAGTGATGCCTCACATCGAGTAAAAGAAGGATGGACTGGACTTCGTAAAGGCAAGAGACAGAGGATACAGAAGGCAGGTGAAGTGAAAAGAAGAACGGCAGAAATGAACCAGCCTTTGTGCTCTACGAAGGAAGAAAGGACTTTTATTCTGTTGAGTCAAGTTGGAGTTGATGAAGGAAATGCAACTGAATTTAAGAGTTCAAGAATGTCTGCTCACTGATTAGCCCTTTGTGGTATGCATACTTTTCCAGATTCAACACCACTGAGTGTACTACTAAATGCTGAATACCTGTAAAAAATGAGTCTTGACATCTGTTTAGGAAGAAGATTCCCATTTTCCCAGTGTTGTGTCATATTATTCATCGGGTTGTAAGCTATCAGCATAAAGGGCTTTACATTTTACCTTTTGTGTTGTAGGAAATTATCTATGGTCAAACAAATGCTTCTGATTTTACAGGTGAAGGATATGATACCATTTAAAGCTTTTCAGACATTGTGATATGAACCTTGTATGCAAATTCTTATAGAGACAAAGCAAAAATAAAGATAGCTTTAACTTTTAATGGCTCTGTACATGTAGCATAATAAACAGTGTAGTCAAACAAGACCAATATTGAAAGTATTAGACTCCTGTAAAGCAGATGGAGCTGTGATACCTGAAAAGTGAAAAAATATCAGTTTCATAGTTATAGTTCTGCCCAGTGCTTTCTAGTAGCAGAAATATTTCCAGGAAAAATAAAATATCAATATGTGACAGAAATACAAGAACATAAACATGCAAATTATATTCATATGCCTGCAGTCAAATATACCAACATTTTGTGACAATACTATTTAACCACTATGGATACTTTTCCTCATCACACCATCTTTAGAGTTTTCAAACTCAAGCATATACAATTGTGGTGCTTAAAACTTCATGAAGTTGTTCACTAATAAGTAGACATTTTGTTTTTATTAAAGCTTATGTCCCCATTAGCAAGTGTGCAGTCCTGGCAAAAAGGGTGTGTGGAATGAACAGAGAGCTGAACACCAGGTGTCTGCGCCACACATTTTTGTAGTGGGAGTTACTTAGAATTAGCTGTGTCTAATCCTGTGGATCAATTTGCACTGTAATTTAAAAAGAAGGAGAGGAAATCCTGAAGAAAACATTTTGTCTTGGCTTCATCCAACCCCAAATTTAGTTCAGATACTCTGAGTCTGCTGTGATACAAAAAAAAATTATTCATTGTAGCTCAGGATGCACAAGCTATGCCTTAAAAAATACACTAACATGCTAATGTAGATTCATCCTGTTTTACTGAGCATTTGAAAATTTGTTTCACATGACACAAGAGGCAAAGTTTAATTTCTGTCAGTTAAATCCTTAAAGCTTAGATAAGAAAATTCCATCCCACTGTAGGTGTAACAAAGCTGTCATGCATACAGGGCATGTAAGACAAGTTCCAGATAATAGTATTGATGGCTGCAGTCCCAAGAAAGCTAGGCATGCCTTCTAAAGGTGAAGATGTGCCATTCTCTGAATAATCTGGTCTCATTTACAATCTTCTGGTTTGTTCTTCATGGTAATTACTCAGAGGTTAGAGGTCTTGTCTCTAGAGGTGACTGCAGTTTAATGATGTTTGGTTGCCAGTGAGTTATCTTCTAAAACTCAGCACAGAAAAGAATATAAAAATATGATTTTTTTCCCACTTCATGGGAAAGAAATCATAGAATAATTTATACTTGAATGGATCTCAGAAGGTCATCTGGACTAAACTTTGTTCAAAGCAGGGCTAACTTCAACTGTCTTCAATGAGAACTAGCACATGTAATCACAGGGTTTCCTCCAGTAGTTTAAAGAAGTATTTTCCCATTTACTTGTCTTTACTGAGCACTCTATAGCAGATGCCCACCCTCATATCCACTTGTTGACCTTGCCTCTGATCCGAGGTCATAAGCTTGCCCTCTGTCTCTCAGCCATTCCATAGTTTTGCCTTTTCAAATTACTTCTCTGTTCGTGTTTCATGGTTTTCACTGTGTCATTTTACGTTTCTTATAAAACATTTTGTCTCCAGCTCTTTACTACTGCAGGCAAAAGCAATGAGAGTTGGAGCAAACAGCTTCTGACTTTGTGTGCTGGAGATGCACAGAGGCCAAGTCATTACCCTCTTTTTCTGCCATGCTCAGGGAGCAATAAACAGGCAAGACATTGAAATTATCAGCAGAGAAGAAAAAAAGTAATCAGAGACTATAAAATCTTGATGTGCATGTGATTGGAATGCAATGGAACTTTCCATTTTTAGCCAGAAAGTAAAGTTTCTTTGTTGCTCTATACTTGTGGAATTATTTGAAGTAGTGTGAAAGGAATGAAACAAAGACATAAAACATAGCTTCAAGAGAAGAAAAGGAGATTTAATGAAGTTTAGGGAACAAGATTATGTATTTTGGGTGCTTCTCTAAAGATAATTCCAGAGAGATTAAAATATATATATATATATGGAATATCTACATTTGTGTATTATTAAATAGCTGTTCATCAGAGAAGTTCTGTCAGAAAAGTGTGAATTTTCTTAACAATTTTTCCTTATTCCCAATTTTCATCACCATTCCCTGGGTAGACAGTAGGGAAGAGGGTGCGAAAGTATTCTTGCATCCATGCTGTATACACATGACAGTATCATATGTGCTCAAAACAAGTTGCAGGGATATGGGGAACCATTCCATCTTCCTTATGAAAAATCCTGATCTTCCTGAAGTTAGTAGAATTCAAGGAATTAGAAATTCACTCATTTACATGATGATGCAGTGAGGTGTTTATATTATGTTGCCTTATCAGTTTTTGGAGGTATTCTTATAAATATACATCACGCGTGGTCTTTCAAAACAAAGCTTCTCTTTTATATCAAAGCCCTGAGATTAAAAATTTTCTTCTCTTTACATCTTTTATGATGAAGTAAACAGGGAAACAGCAGAAATTATTTTGTAGCTCCATTAATTGGAGTGTGATTTCTCCAGCACATTGCCTTCATAAATGGGGTTGGGGTTCATTGTTTAAACGGCTATATGGAAAAATGTGTCTTTTTCCAGGGCATCTCATCCCCAATAACAAATATTTCCTCTATTTACAGCAAATTAACAGTTCTGTAATAAAAAGAAGTTTGTATACCAAGGACTATGTGTTTATTTTTCAGTTTTCAGTAGTTCTTCATGTCTGTTTTGAAGCCAGACTCTGGGAATTGGACACTGAAATCTTCAAGTCAAATGCATGCTAAAACAGGACAGCCTGCATAACAAATTAGGCAAGAAAAATACATGGCTATCCCTTGGCTTAAGAGGCAATTAAAACCACTTTCATGGATAAATAGCCTGTAATTGTTATGGCAGTCAGGAAGATCCAGTAAGGAATTTATGTAGCTAAAAGTTAAACAGGAATCAAGTCATCTCTAAGGAGAAAGACGGGAGGAGAGCTGAAGAAAACTTCTGTCTCAGAGACCATTTCACTTCCAGACAATTTTTTCCTTTTACATGAAAATTAAAAAGTGTTCATGGCTTTAGCAACAGGCTTTTGGTTGTTTTGTGTGTGTGTGTGTGTGTGTCTTTTCATATGATAATGCAGAGATTCTATGGCAACCATTGAAAATGAAGGCCTGGAAACAAAAGCTGCAGCAGCAGAGGATCAGTACATATTCACTATGCCTGCAGGAATAACAGCAGAGACTCCCTCTTCAGAAAGGTATCTGATGGCAGCCTGCAAAAGGGATGGCTTTGTTTTAACTCAGGCACAGTTAACTCACTCTACAGTTAGTGCCAGGACTCCATTACTCCCAAGTTTCACTATAGGTTTCTGGGTTTTTTTCCACACAAAACCATATCTACAGTAGATGTGCAATTAATAAGGGGTTAATCTCATCATACTTTGGGTGTGAACAACAGAAATGGGAGACAGAAAAGAAGAGGCTTAGCAGCCAAATGCTGCTAACTTCCTCATGACTGGTTACAGTCTCAAAAAGAATTCACCTAAAAATAATGTAAGGAGGATTAGGCCTATATAGGACTCTTGTCATGTGAAATAAATGCTTAATTGCAGGTTATGAGTAATCACTCATCTGTTGGTCCAAAAAAGGGTTTGTCTTCTGAGAAAATGGAGATATGAAATATCAAGCCTAGTTTTTTGCAGAACAGCAAATTACTGTTTTGGTGATTGTGCTTTCCAGCAAAGATGAAGCAGCAATCTATGTCGTGTCGCATAAAGTGATAATGCAGACATGAAAGAGCTTGTAGGACAAGCTACTATAAGTGTTCCTGTTATTGACTGCAGTAAGAATGTAAGTTCATTCAAGCCTGACTTTGGAATAAAGCAAACCAGAAATTTTTAAAATGAGAACATAAAAAGTAAAAAATAAGTTTAAGAGCAAATGAAAAAAACAACCTTTCTATTTGCTCTATAATGTCACAGTTTTTGTACTACTTAGTTTAGAAACCATCAAAATGAAGTGATACACTGAACTGGTGATCACAGGTGGTCTTGTTATTCTTGTTTCAAACATTTTCTTTTTCCCTAACAATATTAGTTTTTTAGTAAATTATTTTATTTAAGAAGTCTAGTAAAATTTTTAAAAAATTATAGCAAGGAAAAATTTTGCTAATGAACATGACGATATATTCTCTGTTTGAAGTAATACTGTGACATCATTAGTATGAGTTTCCAACAGAATGCTGTATTACCAGAACAGTACTACAAAGTGAACACCCAGTTCATCATGTATTGCTCTCAGATGACTAACAGTCATAAGATCTATGAGATTTAGAATTATATGCCAGTTGTTGAAAAGTATTGGTGTAGATAATTTTCCTGTCACTGTTTTGCAAAACTACTGTATTTACAAATAAGTGAATAAACTCCCAGTGGATGAGGCCCAGGCTTCCAAATCAAAGCCAATGTAGGATTAGGTACAGATTCATGGATTAATTCTTTCGAAAACTTCAGGCCCACTTACATAGAATCCAGGTGAAAAGAGACAAGAGAGTTGAAGGCTGAAATTGTAAAGAACAGTTGTGTAAATAACAAGGTTCCATTATCAAGGAAGGATGGTTCACATATGCAGATTTATTCCTCAAATCTTACCAGTTTATCTAAATATTTATTTTCCTCATACTGATATGCTCTTAGACTTTCATATGAGTCCTGTAAATGGGTACAACATACACTCTTTTGCTCTTGTTTGTGTGATTGTGTGTTTTGCTCTGGATGCAAAGTTTGCTCCAGCCTGTTATCCCTTCACGGAAAGTTGATCACATAGCACTCTAAAAGCACAAGGGCTCCAACAACCCAGGCTTCTTTGCATGCCTCAATAACCTGAGTTCACCCTCTCCAAATATCTCCTTTCCACTCAAAATGTCTTTTGCTTTGCAAAGTAGTGAAAACAAGCAAACAAACATGTATGTTTTATAAAGTTTCCAGAATAATTTCTAATTCTATTTTTAACAACAACAACAAAAAAATGTAGACTTAGTAAAACCATAAAACTTCCCATATTTCCCTGAGTAATTTTTCTGCTCACTCTCAATCTGTCTTTGAACTTAGGGAAAGTCTCTAGCTGTTTGATCTTCCTCTTCCCACAAACTGGCCTTCAGACACTGAAGACACTCCCTTTTCCTGACCCTTCCTAATGACAGGGGATCTGAAGGTGTTGAAGAATTCAGTAAAAAAGAATTGCACCAGCCCGAAACTCAAGGTGCAAAAAACATTGAGACTGATGACTAGCTGTAAAATATTGTATGTTTTTCCTTCAAAGAAGTCAAGGCTAGAATAGCAGCTTCTGGAAATTCCACTTTTTCCCTCTTCCTTTTCTCATGTCAGATACTGGATTTCCCCAAATAACTTTCTGAAACGCAAAAGCAGAAATGATGAGTGGGGATTTGTGAAGAATTCTGACACAAATATAAAAAAAATTGTTGCTCATTTATTAGCAAAGAGTATATTGTGTATTCCTCTGCCTGTGATTACCCAACAGACTTGGACTTAAAACACTTAGTTAAACTGCTAAGTTAAAATAGAATGTCCAAAATATTTCACTGCAATTTAATAGAAGATTATTGCTCCTTCACCAGTAACAGCAGATATGAACACTGTCATGTCACAAAACATTTTAATTTCAGTCTTGCTCTTTATTCCATTGGAGTAGATTACATGTCTGCTAAGTTAAATGGACCTTATGAAGCGATGTGGACTTGATATAATTTTCATGTAAATGTGATGAATATGGTAAAACCAGTCATGCCATGTCTGGTCTGTGGTAACTGGATATGAGCATAAAAGCCTCAGCTCAAGTCCCTGGACAGAGAAAGGTACCTACTGTCACTGGGGCTGCTCAAGGATGCATGGAATTATATTCTTCTTAGGTGCTATTTCTTGGCCCAAAAGCATATGTTTTCTCTGGCCGTTGTGGGCAACTTGTGCCAGTCCACCTTTGAAATGGCATAGTGTGTCTCAGAGAGAACTAGATTACTTACTTTTCAGTACCTTATATTGAAACAGATCAAAGACTATCAGAGAACATTCCTGGGCACTGTAACTCAGTCCTCTATACTGCTAAAATCTTGCCACAGTAAAAGACATGGTTTGAGCTCACACCCGTTTATATACCCAAAATAAAACTTGGGCATAGTTTCGCAATTATTAGCAGATGAAAGCAATTCCAACAAGTGTTTGGACATCACCCCTTTATTTTGGTGGGTAATAGGGCTTAATTTAATTTTAAAAGGCATTTTGCTGGGCTAAGGGGAAGAGACAATGCATGAAGCAGCTTATTGAATCCTGTGTTCAGTTTTGGGCCCCTCATTACAAGGAAGATATTGAGGTACTGCAGTGTGTCCAGAGAAGGGCAATGGAACTGGGAAAGAGTTAGGAGCATGTCTTATGTGAAGCATAAGGAAGCTGGGGTTGTATGTCTGGGGAAAAAGCAGCTCTGGAGGAACTTTATTGCTCTCTCCCAAGTACCTGAGAAAAGGCTGTAGTGAGATGGGGATCAGTGTCTTTTCCCTCATAACAAGGAATATGACAAGAACAAACAGAGCCAAATTGTGTCAAAGAAGGTTTAGATTGGATATTAGGAAAAATTTCTTCATGGAAAGGGTTGCCAAGAATTGAAACAGGCTGCCCAGAGAAGTGATGGAGTCATCATCCCGGTAAGTATTTAAAAGATGCAAAGCTGTGGCACTAAGGGACATGGTGGGCTTGGACATTGGGAATGGTGGGCTTGTCAGTGATGGGTTAATGCTTGGACTCAATGTTCTTAAAGGTCTTTTCCAACCTCAGTGGTTCTATGATTCTACGAAGAGGAGAGAGAAGGGAAAATCCACCATACACGGAAACAACAAAACTGAGAAGCACTTCTATTTAGCAAAAAGTGACGAAAGAATAATGAACAGAAAGGGAGAAGTAAAACTACCCTATTCAAGTGTTATAATGGTTAGTCTCCACTTACTTTATGTGAGATATTGCCATCAGGCATTCTGTCATATGAGGAAATTAAGACACTAACATTAAAGAAACAGGACCTAATACTCTTTAAGAGACCAACATCCCTGTTCAGAAGAGAAAATCCACTCTGTTCACATCAGAAGTTGAGAGGCCAACAGTTGATTCAAAGGGAGGGTGTTCATGATGATGAAAATTATCAAAATATTTGATGACACATAAAAGTATTTTTTTCATGAAACAGTGCAAACAACACAAACCAACCACCATAAAAACAAGGAAAAAAATTGCTGAAAACCACACCCCTATTACACAAATGTGGCATAGCATAACATGCTTTATGCTTTGTTTTTAAAACAGCAAAACAATACCTCTTGGACCAGATGAAAGATAAGGAGTGAAAGAGGTACTCGTGGTGCTCTGGCATGACTGAAGAAGGTTGAAAACATTTTGGCTTTGACCCCATCTGTATGAGTCATTTGAGACCCTCTGTATCACTGCACCTTGGATACCAGGGCAAAGAGGCAGAAGGTCATAAAAATGCATTGTGACCTTTTTTACAGGCAATGTAGTTGGAAACACTATCCTGATCCACTACTGAATGAAAGCTTTCTAGCCAAAACCTGTCTATTGACCTAGAAATGTTAGTTTGAAAGACTTAAAAAAACCCCTTTTAGATAATTATATAATCTGGCTAATAGAAATAAAAACATATTCACTTTTTCCCCTTAAGCTGCGTATTTTTATTTAATGTATTAAATGTGCCATGGCATCTTTGACTAGTATTCAAAATTCCCATCAGTTAAAGCAACATCTTTGGGAGGATTTATTGCTCAGGTAAACTAAGCTGTTGTTTTGGGTTTTTTTTCCCCCAATATTCAGAGGGATATACAGGCTGAAACCAACGTGCTGATGTCCATTTTGTGTGTATATCTAACTTTCATTGACACTGTATTCTGTGAAAGTGTATTCTTTTATAAAAAGAAAAAAAAAAAAAAAAAAGAGGGCTAAATGCCAAAAACCCTGTGCCCAAAGATACAGGCTCAGATTTGTGTTTTCACAGGACTGGATGTTCTCTTCACATGATACTTCATTTGATAAAAGTATGTGCATGTGCTTAACTTTAGGAATGAACATATTTCTCTTCAGGTAGGAATTTTCAGCCACTCAATGTTAAGCATGTGTTTAAATGCTCTACTGCATGAGGTCCACCATAATGTTTTCTTGAAAGCACCTTTTGGCACAGATTTAATTCTAGACACCTTATTCTAGAACCAGAATGGGGACATTTTCTCCTACAATGGCACTGACTTTCTCATGATGAATCCCTGGCCTATTGAAAATTGCAGCTGATTCTACAAACTAAGTTGCTTCAGCTTTTCACTTCATATTTTAATGACCAAATGGGTGAAAAGGCAAAGTAGAGAAAATAGAAATCTCATGGCTCTGTTTTAGCCCAGTTCTCTGTGCCTGTGAATTTAAGTTAATTCTATAATGGAAAGAAATAGAATTTGCACGGTAAATATTTGCAAGGTCTAAGTATGTTTCACTATTTCACTGATTTTTCATTGGCTTCCCATCAGTAAGTAAAAACAATTGTCAAGTTACCTCGTGTACCCTCTTGACAAAAATCACATTACATTAATATCAGTATTAGGAGACGTTCACGAAAATTTGTAAGTGTGTCGCAGTTAGAGGTGATAACAGTAAGTATCAGAAAAAAACCAGGTTGAGTCTCAGGTCCCTTCTTGAGTTTGCTGTGCTGGTGGATAAAAAGTTCTTTGCCAGCAAATGTGGTGTGGCTGTTGCTGAGAATAAAATACAAATCCATGAAAGTAGCTGTGACTCCTCACAGCGATATTGTAACTCTGTCCACAGAGCATATGAGAGAAAACTCGTTTCCTGTGAATGCTCATACAAGCAGAGTGTTTGGAAAAAGAGGCATGAGCATAAATGAGCCAATTAATTGTTTAAATTCAAATTAATACTTTGCAGACCCTTTTTCTTCCAGAGTTTTCACAGCTCTGAATAACACTGTTCTAATGACAAGGTTTCCCACTTTTATGCTCTTGTAATTAATCTCTCCAGTACACATGTCATGACAGAAAAGATCCCTGTGGATTATTTTTTATCTCTTATGTCTATTTCTGGAACCTGAAAAAAATGTACCAGCCATTACATATCTCTTTTAGAAATGGAAGCTTTGAATTTCGTCACTACCTTTTAATGATCAGCCCTTTGGAGAAAGAGGTTTTGGAAGAGAGCCATTATAAAATATAGTACAAAATACAATTCTAGCTTGCTCTATAGATTGGAATGGGGGGTATTCTGTTAGAAGAAACATGTTGCCAGATTTAATCTCTTTTAACGTATATTCACATCTTTTCATATTCCCTGGCACCAAAAATGTTATGCAGACAATGCAGGAGAAATTTCAGATTTGACGTGATCCATTATTCTGATTGCCGGTAAGTGGGGAGACACTGTAGAGACTGAAAACTCCTTTCTAGCAGAAAGATGGAGACTCATATAAAGTAAAACAAACAAACAAAAAAATGTGCTAGTTTTGTCTGCAGTAGAGTTAATTTTCTTTGTAGTAACTGGTATGAGTTTATGTTTTGGATTTGTGCTGAAAACACTGTTGATAATACAGAGATGTTTCTGTTATTGCTGAGCAGGGGTTACACAGAGCCAAGGCCTTTTCAGACACCACCCCATCAGCGAGGGGGCTGGTGGTGTACAAGGAGTTGGGACAGACACAGTGGGGACAGGTGACCCCAACTGACCACAGGGACATTTCATTCCATATGGCATCATGCTGAGCATTTAAAGCTGGGGGAAGAACAAGGAAGGGGGATGTGCAGAGTTATGGTGTTTGTCTTCCTAAGTCATGGTTACACGTGATGGAGCCCTGCTTTCCTGGGGATGGCTGAACACCTGCCTGCCCATGGGAAGTGGTGAATGAATTCTTTGTTTTGTTTTACTTGTGTGTGTGTGGCTTTTACTTCACCTGTTAAACTGTCTTTATCTCAACACACAAATATTTTTCACTTTTACTATTCCAATTCTCTCCCTGATTCCACTGCTGAGGGTGTGAGTGACCAGCTGTGTGGTGCTTAGTTGCCAGCTGGGATTAAACCACAACAAAATACAGTAACTGAACGTGGAAAGAAAGAAAGAAAGAAACTCTAAAGAACGTGAAGAGAACTATGAGAATATGGCCATAACTAACTCAGTCTCCACTAACATCAGCAGCTTTGGGTGTTTTAAAATTTATTTTAATGAGGTTTGGACTGGATAGCAGAGGGTAAACACATTGAACTATGAATTAAGTTGATACACAGTTGTGTAATAGGTAATTGTATGTAAAGGTTGACTCTGTGTCTAGAAGACAGAGAGGGACCAGTTACCAGACTACCAGAAGCAGAAGCAAAACTTCAACTGCAAAGTATTTGCAGAGGTTTATTGAAAGTTTGCCTGGATAGAACAGGAGGTTTTTGAGAGGTTCCACTTTACCTGCACACCAACCAATTATAGAAAGCTGTTACTCAAAGTGGACAAATCCTGGTTTTGTACATCATGTTAATAAACAGCATGTGATACTGAATGTGTCCTTAAGAGATTTACCTAGCTTATATCAAAGTGACTCCATTACCAGGCATTTCCAATATCCAGGAAAATTGTTCCTTGATAAGAAAGTATTGATTGCTGTGTCTTTTGTTACCTAGAGTCCTCCCTAAAATACAAAGTAATAGTGAGCAGAAAATGTAAATATAGTACTAGCTCTATTTTAACAAGGTGCGTCTTTGGCCTGTTTAGCTTTCATGAATTGGAAGGCAGGTCTTTAAGAAATACCTTTTAAATTATTCTTTGAAACTTTTCCAAAATATTTTGTCTTATCTTGCAGTGACTTAATTTCTTTGGTTTACCTGGACATCAAGGATTGCTATAATCTGCTAGGTATAATCCACTGATTGCAACACAGAGTTCTGAGGTAAATTTTATGTTATTTTTCATTAGTCACTTCGCAGGTACTATTAAATAATTTTATATTGGTAGTGAGGATATAAAGAAAAACAACTTCAATCTTCCAGAAGGATTTTTATTATGAATGTTTTTTAATGGAAGATGTCATATTAGGAAATTTTTATTGACAGAATTCAGTCAACTAGTATTAGCCTAATTAATGTCTGCTGGTGCATGTCTGAGTATGTATGTGTACTTCAACTAACCTTTGCACGTCCAGGGAAGTTCCCATGAAGTCTAGACATGCTCACATTTCTGCAAAAGAGAGAAGTCTGGCAAAGAAGCCCTCATATCTGTCTTTTCAGCACTCCCTGGTCCCAAGGCTAACCTTCACGGGCAGCTTATAAGAAGCACATCCTCTTCACTAGGGAACTGGGATGACCATTTGCCCCTATCTGTCACAGGTGTAGTAACTCATAGGTGCTCTTTCAGCACTCTTCCTTTGCCCATGAGAGGCGCTGGACCTGTCAGAAGTGTAATATGTCTTGACATTTGTTCCTTAATATAGCTCAGCCTCATAGAAGCCTGGCATGTGGCTTGCTGTGCTAAACAGACCACATTTCCTTCAAACACTTTCATTTCTGTAATCCTGGGTGTGCGATGTGCTGCCCTGAAGGAAGCTTATCACTGCTGCCTTGCTTCCAGTCAAGCTGCAGTGGCAAAACACCTTCCACAAGAGAGGCTTTAGGGAGGGTTAGGTTAAAGGCGTGGGTTAGTGAAAGAGCCACTTTTTAAAGGATGTGCAATGTTCAGACATTCCTTCAAAGCTGGGGAACTTTCTCAATAATGGGGAGATGGGAATACCATGCAGGAAAATTTGGGTGACCTGGATAGCAAGTGAGATGGAAATTTGCGTTATGGTAGACAAAGTCATGCACTGAAGAATTACCAAGGCTCTGGTGTGTCAGCAGTGGTAAATTAGGGAAGAAGAGAAAATGGGTGCTTGAGTCAACTGCAGGATGGCTATAAAACAGCCCTGGAAAGAGTCAATGGCAATCCTAGAAAGAAAGTTGGAGAAAGCTTTTTCCAGTCAAGGTAAGAAAGTATGACTGCACTGTGCAGGACCCCAAGGAAGTAATAATCTAAATATTCTACATTCCACAAGCTCCAGCAGGATAAGTTGAAATGGGAATGTGTGTAAAGAGGAGATAATTTATCAGGCAAGTGGAATACCCATGCTACAATGAAAGTCTAAAATAACATAGTCTCACCAAGTGAAATCTTCCCATCAGTAGGTTCAAAGTGGGTAAAACACAGTGGGGAAAAAAGAACAATTTGAGGTAAATGACAGTGCTGGCACAACACCAAATAATTATAAATGTGCAAGAATTCCTTTCATTGTAGTAGAGAAGCAGCTGAACTGACTCCAGCAGTGCTGCACACCAAATGAGCTCAAACCAAACAACTTGAGCATTTCTTCACAACACATCAACAGGGTCTGTGGGAGTCCTTCCCATATTCTGCTCTGAAGAAACAATTTTCATGAGCTCAAAAATCAATCAAATTTATACATGGGAGAAAAAAATCCCAATGAGTTCTATTAAACAGCTTTTAGTGGAGGAGATCACCAAGCTGGGAACAAACTAGGGAGTCCTTGATCTAAGAAGCTGTGAAAGTTTCAGGGGTTGTTGTTACATGCTTATCCCATTGTAATTTTCTTCCACAGACATTCATTTCTGATTGCAGTTTTCAGTGTGTTTTCAGTAGTTTCTCATAAAGCAAAAACTAATCAAAGAAAGAAACAATGGACCCAACACCACCCCCTCTGTCAATCTTCCCCAAAAAAAAAACAACCCACCAAAAAGTCCATAACCCCCTGGGCTGTTTTCTTTCTACTAAATATAAATGCATGGGATTTTTGGCATGATCTTTCCTGCCTGTAGCCTCGAGAAAACAGAAATATCCATCAACATGGTAGACAGTGACTTCAGTGTGAAAGGACAGGCTGTTTTAAAACGTGATAAGAAGAGCAGAAAGCAGTAGGCTTTGTCATTTGAGAAAGTGTAGCTCAGAGGGCATCCAACATGCAGTGGAATAAGACAAGATGAAGCAGTATATCATGAAATTGCCAGTTTTCAAGGACTGAAAATTGAGAGCTGTAGCAAAAATTGTTTTGGTGCCTTTGCTGCAGAAGTGACCACCACAACACCACAACTGAGTGTGTTCATGGATGAGATTTGTGCATGTGAAAGGGTAGCTGGAAGTCTGTTCAGTAACATGAGCAGGTGATAAGTCTCTGTAACAAATGTCCCTTGTCCCTAGGGCATACCTATCCATTTCTGTATAACCTGTAGTTCTTGTTCAAGAACAGAGTACAAAATTGAATCTTTCAGGAGTTTTTGGGGTGTTGTGTTTTTTTTTCCCTTCTCTATTTTCTTTTTTTTTCCCTCTGGTAAGGGGGGCTAATTATTTCTGTACTACATCAAAGTGGGACACTCATATTTCTGTCTCCCAAGTACTCTGCCTCCAGCGGTGATTGGCTATTATTATCAGCACCCCAAAAAAATAAAGAGAAAAGAAATTTTACATGAAAAATTGGAGAATAACTTGCTTCTGGAAAAATGTTCCTCTTTTCTCTCTGTAATTGGAAAAATCTCCTGTGCAATTTATATATTACTGTTCTCTACTGTAATTTTAAATATTCTAGTTATTTATGCAATAAATATTCTTTCTTATAGGAAACTATTTGCTTTAACATTAGACAAAAATGTAGCAAGAGTATCCATGCTTGGCTCACTACTTATTAGTTATGGATGTTTTTCACTGCTTGTTGCAAGGACACTTTCCACTGTATGAGTTGAGAAGAAAATTCTGATTGCCTCTCTGGTCTCCACTGCCTCAGCCTCTGTCCACTCTCATGAGGCTTTATCTTTTTATTTCTTCTCTGAGAGTCCTGACCCTAATGTCTTTGTTAATTTTTTTATACCTAAACACTGATCATGTCTTGTTTACAGCTGCAGTAACTTCTGGAGGGAGTTACGGAGTCAAGTCCAAGTGAAGTAGCACCACTTAATGCAGCAGCATCTGTTTTTCTCATTGTTTTTGTCCTTTCTGTGCTTTGCAATACTTAAAGCTCTACATGTTAAGCTGACTTTCACTACTGATAGAGAAAAAAATCTTCACTGAACTGCCTATTGTCAAGCCCAAGTCCATTTTAATAGCTCGAGGCAGCAGATGTGAAATTTTTGCCCACAATTAAACTGTGAGAACAGGGAGCATGCTGGCTGCATCCTGACTTCATGCCAGGATCCCTGTCCTCCCTAAAAAGGGAACCTGGAAGCCATGAAGCCAGATCTGAGGCTGGAAGGAAAGGGGACCTCAGGGAGTACACAACTCTTCCCAGCCTATGAGGTGTTCAAGCAGCACAAATGGTTTCAGCGCTGGCATCAGGTGCCCTCTTCCCTTATGCTGAAAACTAAAACTGCCTGGGCTCCAACTGCCTCTAGAATGTTTCTTGTCATAGGACTTTGCAAGACTGAGGGGGAGAATATGAAAGGAAAATGAAAACAGGAGGATACAAGTGTTAGCAGCAGAGCTGGCTGAAGAGTGCTGCGGCTGTCAGAGGAGATTTTGATCCCAATGATTGCATAAGGCTTGCAGCAGAATTTCTTGTCTTTGCTGTGGATGCCATCACTTGTTCCTCATGTCATTATCACAGGAATCATAAGATACATTTGAAAATGTACATTAACATATGTTGTTACATGGCTTCAGTTTAGAAAATTAACTCCTTTTAACTTTGCTTGATTCATTCTGTTTGGAGATTTTTTCATATGTAAACTTTAAGTAACAGATGTTCTTCAGATAGCATACTTTTTTATCAAGCTACTATGGTTACTGACTATTCTGATAATGACAGCATCATGAGTGGGTAAACCTATTATTATTCTAAAAATTTCAAGGTACCATATTTTTTCTTAATTATAATGTAGATATATTTATTTATGAGTAATTGCTTAAAATTTTAAGTTTTTAAATTATAGTATTTGTTCTCTTAATAAATATTTTTAATAAAAATGCCCAGATTTCAGTAAATATAGAAGCTTTCATTTAAAGATATTCTCTGCTCCTGGGTTCTTTATTAAAAAAAAATGTCCTTTTTTACAATTACTTTTGAATAAAAATATACTGCATGCAGGTCCCATCCCATGTTTTCTGACCCATGTTTGTGTCTGCAAATCACAAAGTGGAAGGTCTTATGGATTTTTTTTCTTTTTTGTTTTTCAACATTTACAGTGATTTCCACTCATAGAGTATTGTGTATTCTCTCTGGAGTGCAATACAGGATGTTGTCTTTTACATCATTTGCAATATCATTCATTATTAGACTTATATTCAATTAGCAGTTATTTTGCTTATGCAGGAATTATGTATATTAAGTAATTATGCATGGTGTTCATAAATAGCAAATTATTCTGAAAAGTCACACTATCTTTTTTTTTCTACAAATTTATTTCACCTGTGAAAAGCTAATCTCAGATTCAAATGTTTCTTTTTCCTTTGTTTGTTTTATATCTATTAATGTCTTCCTCCTCCTTTTACTTTTTTATAACAACATTGGCTCAAGAATGACTACTGAAATTTAATATAAGTATGAAAAACATGCCTATTAGATTTAAACATAAATTACCTCATTCTATCCCTGGCCTGTGGTCCCTTTTCCTTTAGCCTGCTGTGTTTCTCTGAATGTATTCATTTTTGGAACAGCTAATTACCATACCAGATTCTCATTTAAAATGTAAGAGCTTTCAAACAAAATAAGTTCCATATTCAGACATGAACAGCAAAGCGCATCTGGATGGCAGAGCCAGATGAGAGATGTGCAACAGCACAAGTCTAGACCACAGTTTTTTGAGAAAAACTAATTGATTCTTCTCTCCTGTCTCCAATCTGAGCATGGCAGCTGTATTGTGCCCTGCACTGCGGATGTGTGACACAGTGCAAAGGTTGACACAATGCTGGGAAAGCAGAAGAAAAGTGAATGGGGCTGTAAAACTCCCTCTTTTGGCTCAGTGGGGAGTCTTCAGAGTTTACTTCAGCAGAGAGGAACTCATTTTGAGTTTTCCTTAAACAAAGCAACACAGTAAGAGGAGCAAAACTGCCTCCTCTCTCTTTGTGTGCATCTGTTTTTACTTTAATCACTCTTAGCATGAATATTGTAAGGTTTCTCATCCCATGAATATAAACAAATCTGGTACTCTCCTTTCTTCCTACAGGATTTTGAGCAGTTCTCCAATATTTTTCTATTAATGTCTGCATGTGTCAATCCATTATTCAACTGCTCCCACAAACCACCCGTGTACACAGGCACACACACACTTTCAGCAGATAATCACAGAAGTAATTAAAAGCTACAGGAAACTCAGTTACTCTGTCCAAATAGCTGTAGGCACTTTCATAATTTTCACTTACAGCCTTTTATGCCAATGACATTTTATGTCACCATCACGTCTCTAGTATCTATGGCCCTACATTGCCCTTCTACTAATCTGCAGTCCCCATTATCACAGATAAAAGATCTTTTGTGTCTTGAGAAACATATAGCAGTCAGTCTCAAAGGATACCTATTATTTCAGTAGGACTTTTTATTAGTGTGCCTTTTTGTTAGTTTTTTAAAGCATCATGAGCAATTATAAAACAAATCTCTCATCTCTGGAAATGTAGGTTTATCTTGGAAAACTATATTGAAAACAGTATATGAACGGTCATGTGTGTACTTTTTCAATGCAAAGAGATACACATTATTTTTTAGAATCCCTAGCCCAGTTTGCTAAGTCTTGTTAGATTAGCTAGGTGAAAGAATCATGTTGTCACTACAGAAGGTGTTGATTTGTTGACCCATTCAGTATTACCCAGCATCCTAGCCCTAGAAGCACAGAAATTCAGGTGAGAAGTAGTGTAGGCCCCCCAAAGCTTTAAGTTGCTGTCCTCAGTAAGCAAGGAAGTCACTACATGTCTGCCACAGATCATTATTAGCCCTCAAACATGATTTCATTATCTACCTACAGTGTAACTGCTAAGCTCACCACAAGTTGGAAGTCACCCAAAGAGCAATGATTCTAATAGGAATGAACTAAATTATAATCACCAGTTAATGTGACAGTGGTCTACAGAGATTATTTTGCTGTTACAAAAATAAAAACCAAGCCAAACCAAAAAAAAAACCAAAAAACAACCAACCAACCAACCAACAAAACCCCAAACAAATAGAACCCCCAAAGGAACAAAACAGACAAACAAAAAAAAGAAGCAACAAAAAAAGCCCCACCACATTTGTGAGAAATCAAATGCATGCACCAGGTATCTCTCAGGACTCCTCTTGCCCACTGTTACCCACATGCTCAAGTGCTTGGGTGTCTCAGCGCTAATGGTGACAAATCTTGCTACTGAAGTATCACTGAAAGACTTAGGGTAAAGCAAGAACCTCTCTGACAATTTTTGACATCAAAGAAATGGTTTTTCTCACCAAAGTATTGCTCAGATTGTTTGTCTCTGAATAGCATCAGCTGTGGACTTTGTGGGGGCACAAATGATGTAAAGATAGAGGGCTAAGGGCTTGATTGCCTGTGGTGTTTAATTGTTAGCACCCTCCCCTGCAGTTTTGATCTGCATCAAGCAGCACTCTCACAGGCAGTGGTCAGGCATGAACAGGAAATAAATCAAGGGATATTTCCAATGGACAGTGGGATGCAGAGGAGACCAGGGCAACTGTACCCTGGCACCAACCCTACGGGCCAGCAGACAGTACCCCAATCTCTTTTTTGATAGTATAATTGCAGACAAAGCATACTCTGAGGGTGCAGATTTTAGTGTGAGCTAACCATCAGGTCATTTGAAGAGATTACCTTTTGTCCATCAAAGCAGCTGGGACATAGTGAAGCTGAAAGCCTTGGCATGGATCTGACTCTACTGCTGCCCTTGGCACCCTACTCCCCACCTGCCCAGCCTCCCTGTCACTCTCAGCTCCTCTTCTCCACTCTGCAACTGGGCAGGAGACTAATTTGGCTGAAACTGGAGAGGCACAGATGGTACCAGGGTACTGTCTCCAAACATACCAGCTGTTGTAAACCTTGGAGTTTTTGTCAGCATCTCCAAAATGGCTCTGTTAATCGTCTGTGCAGTGGGAAGGGAAAGAGAGGTGAGAGACTCTGATTTCTCAAGTTCTTAGTAGTATGTCAGTGAAACTTTTTTCCCCTTAGTATTTAAAAAATAGGTATTCAGTAGACTCCCAAGTTCCCAGCAGTTTTCCACTGAGCTACAGCAGCATGTTAAAAGGAACTTACTGAAAGGTAACCTTAGAATAAAAAAAGAACTGGCATTTTCTTGGTGTTAAAATAGGTGGAATGATTCATTAGGAAAGAAAATATGTGGCAAAAAGTGAGGTCTTTCTAAGACATCTGGTGTTTGTAAACAATGAGATAGAGTAATCAGAAAGCAAAGACAAAGCTTTTCCCAGCTTTGAAAGCCCATTTATTCCACTGGGTATGGTTACTGCTCCCTCCCCTATTCCTTGTATCCTCTGTTTTTGAGGAACAATAGTTTATATAACATTCAGAGTTCAGTCTGAGTAATGAAAAAATTAATTTTGTCCAAAATTAATACTGATTTAAGAAGAAAACAAATTAAAAAGCATATAAGTTTTGATTTTGACTCAATTAAGTAACAATTTTTTAATATTTTTACAGTTACCTCTTGCATATTAAATATATAATAGAAGATCAGAGTAAGGATTGTAGGTGTCTCAAGGCAAGGAAGTTTTATTTTTCATCTCATACTGTCCAAGACTTTGCTCTTGTCTACATTCGTGAGGTATATCATGGGTCATAGATCCAAAAGTTGTTTCTACTGTTATTATAAGTAGATTACAAAACCTCATCTAGAAAGTAAAGAATGTATGACATGCTTTGTTAACTCCTACTACACATGCATCTAATCAGCTAAGCATATATTTGTATATATCCTGGTGTATACACAGTTAAAATGTAACTTTATTGTAACAGAAAAAAACAAATAAACAGCAAAATTAATTCTCCATCCTGGTTATGAGCATATTTTACTTTCTTTCTGTGAAAATATAAGCAATAGGAAAAGGTAGCATTTTAATATCTCATTTTTGTCATACTTGAATAGCAGAAATATTACTTTCCTCTCCCCTACTAATGATGGATCAGTCACTCATCTCTTAAGTATGCAAAATTCCAAGAAATTCAGTATGTTCTTTGTAATAATTGAGTTGCCAGTCCTTTTAAATACAAACTACTTTATCTATCCAACCATGCATGCATCCATCCATCTTTTTGTTATGTTTTATTCCTTAGTTGCTACATTTTGTGTAGATTCTAAAAACATAGAAGATGCAAAAGAACAAATTTGTTTACAAATCATCTCCAGGAAAACCTTCTACTAGGATTTCATATCAAGTGCCAATAAGAATCTATAAAACTCAGAAGTTCACAGGCATTAAAATCTTTGTTATTGATGGGTCTTGGGGTCAGGTTCAGCTAATGCTAAGGGATCCTTCTCCTGGGAATGAACTTCTTCAATTGTTTGGCCTTCTTCCCCAGCTAACAGATAAGTTTTATGAGCAAATATTGTTGCATTATCTCTGAAATTACACCCTGACAGTGTTAAAATGATATGATGATCTCAGGCCCTGTAAATCCCAGTGCTAACCTGCTACACTCACTGGTTAGCCTAGGACTGCTGTAGGATATAAAGAAAGCTGGCAGTTGAACTAAAAGGCAACTGGTAGGGCCTGAGCAGACTGAGAAATTCTGGCCTTGATTATCTGTTTTCTTGCCAATCTTCAATGAGCATAATGCTGTTGCTGTGTCCCAGAAACTTTTCTTTAGCCTTTTGTGAGAACAGTCAAGCAACTTTTTAGCCTCCTTTGAGGAAAACTGGAGGAGTGGATAAAGTGTATGGAAAAACAATGCTCAGACACTTTCAGAGAATATCAGGAGTGCTGTTAAAAATGCCTGTTTCCTGGAATCAGTATGTTTTATTTGGTAGATGCTGGAACACAGCAGTATAAATACTCACATTTTCCTCTGGGTAGATATCATCAGGAAAGCAAAATGTAAGTGGAAAAAAGTGAAAGTAAAATTTAAGTATTTCTGAAACAGGTATCCTTGTCTTTGGTGATCTGCCTGCATGTTGCAACTCTTGGCATGGAAAATTGAAAATTAACAAAACCATTCTATATGCACAAATAAATTCCATGGACGTTCACTTAGGTTTAAAACCCCCAAATTTTATATGTACTCCTAATTCTGATGGGGATGTATAGTAGAAAATGATACCAAGTTACATAAACCCCAAATTGAACGGCCTCTACACTCCCCAGAGATAAATAACCAAAGACCAAAACACAAAACAGCAAAAGCCAAAAGAAAACACAGGACAGTAATCACAAAATGTCTTGTAGAGGTTTTTATTTATTACACAGAAGTTGGAGGCACAGGACATTCCACTAGGAACTCTTTCTAAGAGATTTCTGGTGTGATTTCCCAAATCCATGAAGTATGGCTAAAATCTACACGCCATAGGGCTTTCCTGTCTTATGGCTTACATGAGTAGGTATTCTAACAGTCTGTGATAAGTACATGCTAACCACAGGGATGAGTCACACAGAGGAAATTAATTCATCATTAATGAATACGAACTCACTCGAGAGGCATCTTAGCCATTGAGATGGGTTAAAATGTGTCTGTGCTGCCAACGAGGAAATACACAAGAAGTAGGCATGGGAATATTGCCCATATTTTTCTGGCTCTAGAAACTTCTTACAGAAGACCTACACTTACTTCTGTGTTAAACATTTCAGATGCAGCCAGTTGGGAATGACAATAACACTTCAAACCTTTCCTCACTATTGAAAGGTAAAATCCAAACAGAATTAATATCCATGAATCCCCAGGCTTTTTAATGGGGCTTTCTATCTTTGATTTGAAATGCATTTTGAGCAGTTGATATAGAATGAAGGGGCCAGGATAGCTAGGCTATAAAAGCATTCATTAGTATGCCATAAAGATGAAGTTCAGCATTAGTCTCTAGAATTAAGCTGCGCCATCCGTTGGGTTTTTTTTGCTCACAAGGCTGTGAAGCATACATTTCTGATTATGTCCTGAAACATTTTAAAGAATTATACTCCTGGAAGCATTAAAGCATACAAACCTTATGGAAAGCAAGACCCTTCATAGCTCTACCCACAAGGAGATTTTAATTTTGGCAGAAAACATTGAAATATTTGTTGTAAGGAAAAAGAAAAAAAAAAAAATTACATGAATTATTTTAAGCTAAGCAAAACACTGTACTGTTCCCAAATGAAAACATGACTTTAGATTAGTCTGTTAATTGCTGCTCAGTTTAGGTAAATGTGAATGGAGATGAGAGATCGTGGTGGAGAATGGAAAGTGAAGTTGGGGAGGATGTTATGGTCCCCAGTCCGGAAAGGGCCAGCTGGGTCCACAGTTCTGGTGACTGTAACAACTCTTTTGTTTTAATTTAACTCAATTTTCGGTTTAGCTTTGTTCATAGCTAATGTAGACCCATTTGATCTTGGGTCAGCTTCATCTCTTCGTTTAAAAAGTATTAGTTTCTAGGCCAGCTATTTGTCTAATCTTATATGTAACACAAGAAAAATTTCCACTCAATAGGGCTTCCCATTTTATGGCACGAGCTAAACCTTGCTACCTTCTTCACTTCTCATAACAAAGGTTTTTCCCTCACCTGATGGTATCCCAGGTCTACATCTGCTCCACTCTTGAACACAGATGGACAGGAACAGCAAGATTTTTTTATTCCTTTATATGCCAATGTTTATCCCCTCCATACAAGGTTCTTGTGGTTCACCTAGCATAGCAGAGGAGAACATTTTGCACCATTAAATGGTATAATTTATTATTTTTTAATGCTCCTTAAAATTGGTATAGACCCTGAGCTGAACTCACTGTTATCAGTGCAATTTCAAACTGATCTCAAAGACTGGGGCTTGGAGCCACAGCTGAGTTGTAAGTGCACTGTTCTCCACAAGGCTAAGTTTGACCAACAGAAATTATGCACTCAGCCTTACATCTTCTGGCTAGCATACACAAAGAATAACCCATTTGGTCTTTTTGTTGTCTAATAGCATTTTTTAACCAATTTTTTTGAGCCAACACTCAGACTGGAGTGACAACCAATTGTCAACAAGTTACTTTAAGCACTTTTTAAAAAATTACTTTCTTATTGCTTCCTGGTGTGTGGGTTCACAATAGAGTGAATTTTATGTGTGCAAGTGTAGCCTAAATTTGGTGGTTAACCAGAGAGTGCTGGGCTTCATGAAGTTCCTGTTTAGATTTCCTGTGATGCCCAAGCTGACCAGCTAACACAGCCGCCTCTGAATTATCCTGAAGTAATTTCTGTGATCGTGGTGTTGTCATGTCCAGCATTGTAAGGTCAAGAAGGGCTTGGGACAACTTAAATAGAAAAGAGAGATCAGTACATTCCAGTTGCCTGCTTCCCAGTAATTTTTTGCCTACTAAACAGCATAGGGTGGTGCTCTAAACACCAAAAAGCACCTTAAACTGCCTTGTTTTGAGATATGAATGTTTCTAGATATGTGAAAGTCAGACTTCACATCATGAATTTCGGTGCAGTGCTCTGTGCCTCTGTTACTGTGTGAAGAATATATGTAAGAAAGGAGCTGTGGCTCAAGATCTGAGCAAGTCTGAGACTTGGTTATCCTCTGCACAGAGAAATGCAAAAAAACACTGCTGTGCAGGTGCGTGCAGGCAGTGACTTTTCAGGTACCTGAATATCTCAGATTCACAGAAAGTATCTGGATTTGTCTGGGTGGTGACATTCAGTTTCCACAGAGAATTTTATAGAGAAAGGCATTTTTCTCTTTTAATTCAGGAAAGGTACACTTAGACTTTTATGTAAACCTGGAGTGAAAGAACACACTGGCTCACGTGTTTAGAACTACAGCAAGGAGAAATCCACAGTCAGCCTGAAGAAGTCCAGGAACCCTCTGCTGCTCCCACATATAAGGGATAATAAGGTGAACCTGGTATGAAATATAACAAGAGAGAAGTTGCACTATAGTAACTCTTCGCCTCTTCTTTGCCCAGAGACTTCTACATTAAGGTCCAAAACATATCTGAGTTTTTGTGTACAGTAGAGAGCTCCTCACAGAAAAAGCTATTCACAGTTGAGATCTGATGAGGAGGGAATAGCAATTAGAGATGTCACTTATTTCAGAATATTCCAAAAGAATATTTCATATTTATTTGTAGTCAAACCAATGACATAGGACTTAATGGAATGTGGAAAAGAAACTTTATTATTTCCGTTTTAATTTCATTGTAGTCCACTGTGAGAATTTCTATGGCCAAATATACCCCTGTATGGAAGGTTAGTCCAGAATGTTATCCAGACTTTAGTGGGGCATGTGTACTGTGCCTATAGTTGGGCACTTCCTGCAGCACCTGCCTACAGCAGCTCTGTGGAGCAATGTTAAATGTTAAGAAGGCTGTACAACACACTGATGTCTCTCCTCTAATTGCCAATACCCAAACACATGCAGAAAAGACAGCCGAACTACCTTCTTCATAAAAGGACACAAAATAAATAATAATTCATAATTTTAGAAAGTCCCTTAATTAAAAAAAAAGGGCTACCCAAAAGAAATTGTGCCTAATCTTCATGAAGAGAGATTATTACATTTCTTCTCCTTCAATAAGATTGAGGAATGTGGGTGTATAAACAGAGATGGAAGAGAGACATTAATTCTATCAATATTTGTAGCAATATCTTTATTTGATCTTTCCATGATGAGAAGACTGCCTTGAATACCCTCGACTATGTTGCCTATGAAAAGACATCTACTGAGATTTTTGTGGCCACACAGAGTCTAAGCTCCCAGGGCAGACAGTTGTGCTGCTGCTCTGGGAGCATGCTGAGGGATGGCTTGTACCACCTCCTGTCCCGAAGGACAACATGGAAGAGATGATTTGGGGAAAGGCTGGATTGATGTACAGCCTCTTTGCTGTGACTTGCAGAGCCAGCACACAAAGACAGATGGATGAGGGAAGAAGTGAAAATAAAAGCTCCATAAAAAAGGGAAAGTGGAGGGAAGGGATGTGTAGTACAGTCTTTATAATGGGCCAGCACAGCTTCATAACAAAGCAGAGATGTAATGCTAAACAAACCACAAAGCACTTATTTTTTTTCCTTCTTCTTTTTACCCATTTTTAAAAGAGATGGAAAAAATTTCAGGGTTTAACAGTGATCTCTGAAAACACCTTGCTTCTCATGAGAGTCTGTCACAGCCCTCCCACACCCTTTGCTGTCCAAATAAACGTTACAAGGGAATGTTCTTTACATTCCCCGTTGAGCATGTATAGAAAAGATTGCTCTGGCACAGCCTGCTCTCTGTTGACAACAGTGTTTCCTGTTATTGTGAAGGAGTCACAGGCCTGCCTCCAGTCCAGATCTGGGGAGCAGTGGTGTCACAGATGTTTTTTCAGGTGTAAAATTCCTGTTGGCCACACAGGCCGTTCACACAGGATAAAATGGGTGTCTTCAGCTTGGTTCAGTGTGTCTGTTTGCTCAATGTTGAGATGAACCAGCTCCTCTTTTAGCAGCAGTGATGAAACTAGGGAATGTGGAAGGGAGTTTAAAACCCTTCCTGTTGCATATAGGAAATGTTCTGAAAACCTGAGATTTCACTTTTTGTGTTTATTGTGGGTCAACTAGGGCAGGGGGGAGAAGAACAGGGAATTGTGAGCTCAAGGACTGCATGATAGGAAAGACTTTCTTTTTGTTGGAAGAATGTGGTTGAACTTTCTCCCTGAAGAAGATTTATCCTGTTGTGATTTCAAGGACCCTTAAAAAAGCCAGCCTTAGCGAGCCACCCACACAAGACAGCAGCATAGCAGCTGCACAACAACGCTATCATGGTTAATGGCTGCAAATACAGTGCAGTATTATGAAAAGGTCACTGTGAGAGGGTATCCTGCTGTGCTAGAGCTTATGCAGGTGCTGTGGGTGTATCCATAATAGTATCATATCACCAGTGGCAGGGAATTGTTAGATACCAACCTTCTCTGTATTAACCTGGAGAGAACTCTGCATTCCATAAACTTATTTAACCCCAACATGAGTGGTTTTACAGTGAAGAAGTTACTTCACTGAGTAGAAAACACATTTCACTGTCACTTTGATATACTGAAAAATTGTGTTTTTCCTATTCTTTCCATTACAAAATCATTCTTACTTTGTAAACACTTTGTTTGTGTTAGACATGTAAGAATACTCCTCCATAGAATGATTGTTTTGATGAAATGTAGACTTGCCTATTACTTTTCCAGTAAAATGTGGAAAAGAAAACTGTGGTCTTCTGTAAAAGTGAAAAACCATTGCTGAACTGTGTTTGTTTAAAAAGAAAGCTGCAAGTCCTGGGACCTGCTATTGCGATGAGGGCAGTCTGAGTTCAAATGATCCATTTCTTCATTCTTTCACTCAATTGTTTTTTCACAATGGTTCTTCAGTTGGAGAGATTCCTGAAGCTGACAGAACAGCCAATACTTTGTATTAAAAAGCAGTTTTTAAATATTGCACATGGGAAAATAAATGGTTATTTGGCGTGTTTCTAAAATGTCATCAACTCTTCCTTGCTATTCAACATATTTGCATCATTCTTTGGTGAATTCATATGGACAGAGGCCTAAAATCAGTGAGAAAACCAAGAAAAAATATGAAGCAGTGCTGAATAGCTTTATAATATTTTCCAAATATTCCCCACGTTTAACTCTCATTTTGAATTTTCACCACATTCTAAGAAATACTATAGGTTTGGAAAAGAGGCAATGATAACAGTGCAGTTGCACTTTTACCTTCTTTTTAGTTTTTTTTTTTTTGCTCCAGAGAAAAGACAACTTTCATCCCAGAGAAGGAATAAAATCCCAGGTTCTTTATCTGATGCATCAGGAAAGCCATCAATAAGTTATTCAGATAAAACATTTCTCAGCTCACACCTATGCACACATAGATACACACAAATGTATGTGGATGTGTGTATACTTATTTATGAACAACTGCCACTAATAGGAGGCTTTTGTCTACTCCAGTGATAACAAGTGAAAATACTAGATCTGCTTGAGTTGGTCAGACAATGAAACACTTTATTTTTATGCACCATCTTTCATGCAAGCATATAATGAAATTCTTCAAAGCCAGTTTATCTACACATTCCTGAATGGTGCAACTAAAGTCCTCAGCTTTACAGGAAGCATCTGTACATGTTGCAGGGCAAGGGTGAAGATGGAAACAATGGCCAAGTTTCAGGAGAATGATTGAGTGCTGGAAGACTGGGAAGTTCATGCAATGGGATGAACACTTTTTTTAGGCAGCTGGAGAGGCTCTGCCCACTGAGCAGATGACTCCTGGAAGGAATTTGAAGAGAATTAGTGGGAATGGCTATTTCAGATGGCAGAAAGAATCAAAATAGAAAGCCAGTTCCTTAGGCCTGGACTGTCTCCTTTCAAGTCTGAAACATATTTCCTTTCTGTCTTGGATCTTTTGTATCCAAGAGCTCTTTATCCTGCTCTGGTAATCACAGCCCAGAAGGAAGGCTCTAGGGGGAAAAAACTGGGGTGATCTCTGCTTGTGACCCCTTCATCACTCAGGCTGAGGTAGACAGGACTTGCAAACTTTCTGGCTATTGTGGATTCATATTGTTTGGATATTTCCTCAGCATACCCCAGCTTGGCCCCCAAACTCCCTGCCTGCTCTCTGGAAGCAATATTCAACCTGGTAGAGAATCCTCCAGCTTGTAAACAGGCCCTGGCTGAGTACTGGCTATTAGCAACAAAAAAGACGTGACAAATCTAAGATGATAGATTTTAGAGGTAGATCGGAGTGGACCTTGGACACTGACAAATTGATATTATGTCTATTTTCAGCACAAGAAGACACATATTCACATAGTAAATATCAGAAAAATTGGCTTGATTTGACAAGATCATGATGTGGAACAGAATAAATTTAAATTATAGAAGTTTGTACTTCAGTTCTTTTCCTTATAAGGTCTTTTGCTATTAATAGGCAAAACTACATACACAGTGTATGTTCATCAGATGTGATTTTAAGAAATTATAAAAATCTCTAGTTTCCACTTGAAAATAATAGCTACAGCAAGAGTTTGAGCCACAGATTTTAATAATGCTCTGAGAAGTTTAATAGTTACATATAAAACTCAACTGTGAATTATATGGTGGAAATCCCTTTGGTTTCACTCAAGCAAAATTCTTATAACAATCTTGCTCTTTCTTAATTTTTTTCTCTCTTTTGGCCTGTGATGCCCCTTGTTTTCTTGTCTCTTTTGTACAGTTTTTCTTCAGCTTCAGCTTATTTTCTAATCCGTAGTAATGTGTTATCGTTAGTAATTCTTTCAGAGGATATGGGGCATAGCTGTTCCATTTGTAGCAAAAAACCACCCCAACACTTCAGTATACATGTAAAAAGGGGAATTTTCTGTTTTCACAAACAGAAGTTATGATACTAATAAGATTTCAGCACCAACAAAAATGAACATCTGTAATTAAGAACTTAAACACAGAAACATATCTCAGCTTGGATCATCAGTGGTCTTCACATCTTGCTGTGGGTGAAAAATTAAAGACAAGGAAAGTTGAGTGAAGGTATAGGGGTCTTCAGTCTGCTGTGCTTCCTTCTGTGCTGGGTTAGGTGTTTAGGAACCCAGGTGGTAGCTGGGACATTCTTTCACTCTCAGAAGTTGTGCTTAGCTACAGGCAAAAAACAGGGGACCTGACTGTATATAGCTTTATGATCTTAGAACAGGCAAGTAATGACTTACTGGTGCTTAATAAGTCAAGGAACTTGGGGCATGATAAATTGAATTTCCAGTTATCTATTCAAAAACAGATGGTCACATTTCAAAACACTTTGTTGCCAGCATGCTAACTTGAAAGGTCACACAGTGCTCTCAGCTGAGTTTTTCTATTGTTTGAGGTTTCTGCTTGCAGGCTGAGAGCAATATCCTGCACATTGTTTTAGCCTGTGGTGATTCTAGTCACTTTAATCTGACATAAGTATGGACCACCACCCCCAACTGGATGCTCTCCTTACTCCTTTGGGTAGGCCTGAGATTTGTGCAGCTGCTTGATGATCTGACTCATCCTACAAATACTAGTTCTGGTACAGTTGATGATGGTGGGAATAGGCAAGCTGGGCAAACATGAGACCATCCTTTCTGTCAGCAGGCAACATTTACATCAGATCACAATGTCTGATAGAGAGCATTAAAATAAAATCATCTTCAGCTTCATGGATAAATTTGAAAGATTCTGTAGCTTGGGTGCGATTCCTATGCATTTTTTGTATTACTGCCAAGTACAATTAAATCTGTAGAAGAAATTTCACAGCATGAAATTCTAAATCAGACAAATTAAGCTGTGACATCCCCAACAAAACTGTACCTGGGTCTCATGGCAAAGGCTCTTTACACTAGCAAATAATCACATGCTAAATGGAAGAATTTGGAGAAGTTTCAAGTTTATTGTTCTCCTTGGCTTGTCTGCCAAGGCAGCAATGCAAGTAATTAACTGTTCAGTCACATCTAAACCCAAGTAGTAGGGAAGAAAGGATAATAGAGGGTACTAAATCCGTTTCTATGTCCTGTCTGATTGCAGCCTACCACATTTCTAATATCTTAAAATATTTGTATAGTAACACATAAGTTAGAGATGCAGAGACTGTTTTGAAGTCATCTGTTTCAACCACCATTTCTCATAGCTCATTTACTTCACCACATCAGTTTTTACCTTTTACATTTATCTAGTTTCGTTTTTCTTTCCTCTTTTTTTTAATTTTTATATAACTACACTATCATTTTTTATCACCTGATTTTTCCAGTTCTCTCCAAAAGACCTAGGTTTGCACCGCTGGCCAGCTTTTAAGGTTGCTTTTCAGTCTTTTCAGTTAATGAAGGCTCAGGCACACAAAAGGGAAGAAGAGTCTCCTGGTGACACCAAGCTACAATTTCTGAGTCTGTCTTTTACCAGCCTTTCTCCACTTCCTCTCCAAGGGATATGCACACAGAGATTGTAAAGGAAAAGGTATTTAAGCTGTAACCTCCAAAGAATTAACTGTCAGACTGTGATCTAAGAGAATTAGCTCATTTCAGCCAAAGGGCATTTTTGTTGCATGATCAGTGACACCACTTTTCCTCTTTCACACACAGGCTTGCTGGATCATTTTTAGTAGGTACTGCTACATACACCCAAGCGGTAGTGAATACCACAAAAGTATCTGCGGCAACACCAATCACTTCAATTTTCTCCCAGCTCCTAATACAGGGGGTTTTTTAATTGTTTTTTTGTTTGTTTGTTTTTGTTTGGTTTGGTTTTGGTTTGTTGTTGTTGCTGTTTTTTTGCTGTTGTTGTGGTTTGTTATTTTTGTTGTTGTTGTGGTCTTTTGTTTGTTTCTGGTTTTGTTTGTTTGTGTGTCTGTTTTTTGGTTTTTTTTTTTTTAATGACCTCTTCCTATAGCAAGCATAGTATTGATTTCTCCTACTTGAGAGAGCATTGCCTATAATCAGCAGTTCTAGGAGTAATTATTTAGCCATGCTGAGCACTGTTGCAATGCTACTTGTCAACACATTCCTAGAGAGCAGGAGAGGCTTGCACCTCATGCCACCATGTACAAGCCTGCTAAGGCTCTGCAGCACTCTCCAGCACAGGGTTTCTGCTCCCCTCTGTGCTCTGTGACAGCACAGATGAAGCTGGTCTAGTTTTTTTGCAGCTAATGGACCTTCTTCAGGTGTCTGTCCAAAGCAGATTTGTGTCTGCACACATGTATGTGATACAGCCTGAACCAGATGGTGTCTAAGAAGCTGCTGAAGAGAGTGACAAAAGCATCCATTTCCCCCCTTTTCTTCCTCACAGAAAACCTCAGAATCTTTGGAATGAACTCAGTGGGATGACATTTTTTCCACAAAGAAGTAAGCTGGATCTCAGAAATTAGTCATTCTCTTTATTGTCCACAAGAAGATTGGGGATGAACACAGTGAAACAATTATGTCCACCGAGATACTTCTAACATCTTCCTAATTACTTCAGGGAATATTTCTGTTGTCTGATGATCCCCATATTTTTCCTGGGAAACCTATGCCTCATAGATGTCGCTTTTTCCTTTCCTATATATTTCATTGCAATTATTTTTTAAATGTCTTGAACAAATTACTGAAAGTATAAATATGTGTTTCAGATTCCTTTAGAACTCAAATCTTGTAATTATTTTCCTTGTAATACACCTGAATTCTTTTTATGACCAATAGTTTTGAAACCATCTTGTCTGTAGGGATAAAAGATAGAAAGAAGTAGCTTGGCTCTCTTGAAGAGCTGTCTTTTTGCATAAATTCTATGGCAATATCTTCTTTTTCTACAATGACTTTTGTGCTGTTTAAGCAAACAAGTTACAATTTGGCAGTCTTTTTTTTCAGGTGTCTACACATTAATCAGTGGTTAAAAAATGCCTGTCAAGGCTGATGTCTGAAGACAGCTGTAGTCAAGTAAGGATTTTGATTAACTTCCTTTGTTTTTTAGTTTGAACAATACATTCTCTTATCCCATTTGGGTTTTGCAATGCCTGGGGTTTAAAACTATTATTGAATGGGCTATTATTATCTTGGAAAACACCAGGAGCATGATTACCTCTTGTGAAGTTATTTATATTTGCGTATGGCACATGAAAAATGGAATTTTGATGTAAATGAATAGAGAATTATTGTATATAATTGTAGTATTTTCCATGCTGCCTAGCTTTCACAATTGTGATGTCCTGAGGTGCAAAGGAATGCAAAATCATGGTCTTGATTAGGAATTCTTTGCCTTTTCAAAAGAAATTTCAACTGGTAATTTATTTTTTGTTTCAATTATGGTATTCTCTAGTTGATGCAATTTAGTGTAGCCTGACCTGAGTCAGAAACATTAGAAAATCTTTGTCTTTGGAATTCCAGTTATCAGCTCTAACACTTTGGCAGTTATTTCCTGGAAGTTTGCTTGCTTTGGTCTGCAGTAAGTAGAGATTACATATGACAAACTGATTGTTGTGGAAATGCATGGTCAAGCTGCATGTTTATTCCAGATTTTGGAAAGGGAATCCTTTTGTGTACTTTGATTTACAGATGTTGTCTCTGAGTAAAGCATTTCTGTCTTCATATTTATTTGTATCAGTATTTTCTACTTTCACCTAATGTGAAGATATTCAGTGGTAGAGAATATGTGCTTGTTTAGAGCTAGCAGTATGCTCAGCTTTGTACAATACTCAACAGCAGACCATCACTGCCCTGGAGAGCTTAAAGTCTAAAAATACCTCAGCTAGTGCTTCAGCTTTTTTCAGCCTTCATTCTCAAGATATACTTGTTGTTTTGTCTCATCCTAATAAAACTCAATTTTAAACAGTCAGCTTGGTTCATCTCTGAAAATAATCTAGTAAAAGGTAAACTACTCATTTTTAGATATGAAAATGTGCATGGGTTCAATCCAGGATTCACTGAAAAGCAGAATCCCATTGTTATGGACCCCTCTAGGTAACCTTAATCTTACCTGTCTGCTCCCAGCAGTGCCAGCAAAGCATTTGCAAGCCCTCTGGCAGTATTACCTGTCTTCTCTCTGGCTGTAGAGAGCAGTTTAGTTGTAGCAAACTGCTGGAACTCTGATTGCAAATGAGGTCATCTGGGTAAGACATCATGATTCTTTCATGAATATATGTATTTTGGAGCAATGAGAGGTATGTTTCTCTAGTGAGTCTCATTTCAAGGCTGTGCTGTGGGGTTTTTTGCCATCAAGACTGTCAGGAGCAAGGTGAAGATGAGTGTGATCTGCTAGTTTAATACTAGGCAAGGGAAGGATGGTAAGCGATTACATCATGTGCTAATGGAAAAGGACTGAAGAAGAACGAGAAAAAGAAAACTTTAGCAGAAAGGCTTTGCAGTCCATTGGATACTGCCTCTTTGCTGTGTATATTTTTATAAGTGTTTCTGCCTCTGTGGTTTCTCCTTTCTAAGAACAACATCAGTCAGCTCTGAACTGCGGTATCTCAGATTCTTTCTAGGGATTAAGCTGCAGGTTTAATTTTTGGGCTGGCATAAGGACCATCTGTTCAGCGTAGTTTGCAGGCAGAGTGGAGATATGTGTGTTGCGAACATACAGAACACACTGTAAGAAAAGAAGGCAGAGAATAGACTTTAACATCTTGTTATTTTCAGTTTTGTTGTTAATTCTGTTGTGGTTGAAAGAGTGCTTCAAAAGGATGAAGCCATCAGGTCCTGTTCTGTATGTGGTGAGTTAAGGGAGGGCAGTTTCAGGTTCCTCTTCAGAGTGTTTGAACTGTGTGATGGCTTACAGGTGAGAGATGGAAATATTATCTGTCTGAAAACTACTACTGTATTCTGGTGGTTACAGTAGCTTAATGCTTCTGAGAAAGGGAGCATTTTAATCTCTACTCACACATTTAAATTTCCCATCTCCTCAGCACATACCTTGTACTGAGTTCTTCCTCTTCAGCTTCATTCTCATCCCATTAAGTCACTGCATGTAAATCATTGCTCTTTGCTGTCCAATCTGGTATGAAAATTATGGCACAAACAACTGCAGGAGCCCTGCACACTTTTGTGTGTTTCAGATTAAGCCCTACACCCATGTTACCCCACCTGACCTGGGCTACTTCTGTTTCATAAACCAAAGCCAGTTCTCTGACTTGACATGATCCTGGAATACCAAACTAGCTCTCATGCCTTCTCCTACAGCTCAGCCTCCATCTCCTCCATCATACATAGGGATGGTCTTCACCTTAATTTATTATTCTTACTGTTTTCAAAGATCTCAAGTTGCTACTTGGAGTTAAAAAATGTATATTGTGTCTCTTTGCAGGAAGAGAGAAAGAACAGGAGGGCTCAAATCCAAGAGAAGATTGAAGAGTTAGAGACATAAGAAGGAGGTATAGAAAGGGTCACTAGTTACACTGTCACACAGAGGTAGCCTCTCTTCCCATTCCTTCTCCATCTGATGTTAACAGGATATTGGAGATTCATAAGAGAGATTCTTCAGAGATTCATACCTTATGGTATACCTCATATTCCTTATCTACTGACCTTAGTGATCTCCTATCTGCAGTCCTTCACTCATCATTTGGAGCCTTATTCTGTTATTTCTGTAAAAGGATTAGTAAATGTTAGGAATTAGCTGAGTGCATGTTTAGGGCTTGAAACACAGTGGAACTCACTGAGAAAGAAAAATATAGATGTTTGTAAAAAATTGTCATCTGTTTTCAACATCAATTCAGTATGTTTAGGAGGAGGAGATGATGGAAATCCTTACCAGAAACAGCTATGCATTTGAATCACTAAGAGTCCTGATCCACAATCACAAGAAGGCTAAAATGAGACAACTATAAAACTGTGAAACTTTGCATATCTCTTTGTCAATACTACTTGCATGGCCCTTCCTCTGACTGCGGATTTAGCTTAGCTGATCTTGCTGCATCCCTTCACTCACGAGTGATAAACTTCCTTCTGTGTGCCACTGTCGCTCACAAGGACCTGAGCCCTCCCTGTGAAGAGAAGCTGACAAGTGGGCATGGGAAGGCTTCACAGTGATCCCAAGCCATGACTGTGGCTCATAAGTCAGAGTCTTGCCTCTAGTGAGCACATCAAAATACAAAGAAGCAGATGGATTTTAGAGCAGTTCAGGTAGACAGAAGTGAGAAAACATTTTGATGCCATTTTCTCCCTGCTCCTGACAGCTCTCTGGCCATGTTAGATCTGCTGTCTGAGCTTCCCCATGAGCAGGCTATAGTGTCTTTCAGTCAAACTAACTTGCTGAACAATCTGTGTTCCTTAATACATTTCACCACATTGTGTAGTTTTAATCCAGATCAGACACGGATGCATTATCCCAACTCTGCAAAGTTAACTGGAGAGTGTGATACATGCTGGCTTTATTCTTTTAGGCTGGTTTGCACTGGCTTCAAGACAGCAGACCATTTCTAACCCAATATGAAGACAGAACAGCACATACAGACAGTACTCGAGGTAAGAACAGGTCTGCCTGGACAAAATTACCTACTTAGCATTGTCTGAACGAAGCTGAAGTTGCAGAGTGTTTGTTCTGGTGTAATGCTCTGTGCTATGCAGCCACACAGTTTTGAACTTGATGATAGTTGTCAGATGTTTTTAAAAACTGCTGCATGTTTTCACACTTGATTTGCCATCTCATGGTGCTACAGCACTCAAAAGTACTGAAAGCAGGTATTTGCTAGCACTATCCTTTTTCACTGAAGCAGTGTAAAAGAATTTCTGCTTTGCAATCAGCATAACTGGATTTGCCTATTAAAAGTCAGCCTGCAAGCGAAGGGGTCCAATACTCCTGGATCTTTCTATTTTTTTTTCCCAGACAAATGTAACTGAGCCTAAGCAAATGCTAAAGAAGCATGAAATAGGCTATTCCTTTACATTTGTGTTAATAAAGTTTCAGATATGCTATAGATGTTTTCTTCTAGTAGTTGTAAGACACAAAGTGTAGGATTTTTTTTCAAATGTAACAATTTACATAAAGGATGACAGAATGAGAAACAAGGGACTGTAATCATGTTCCACTTCTACTTTTTTTGGGGAAAATTTTATTTGAAACAGTCCTATTTTCCTCCAAACTCTCAATTTTTGAGGGGTGACAGTCAAGTTATATCCCAGACATAGGAATATTACTACTTTCCACACCTTCTCTGTACTACTTTTACATGAAAGGAGGAAAATGCAGTATCTCAGGATGACAAAAGCCCAATGAACTACATGTGAGAACTTTTTATTTAGAATAATTAATTATAAGAATATTGCAGCATCAAGATGTTGCAATATGCTTATGCTCTTTGCCTCTTAACTTTACCATTGCAATAAAAGCATTTGTTATCATGTTTTTTCATATTCATTCACCTTCTACTGTATTTCTCAGCTATATCACCATTTGTTCAATGCAAGAGGTCTCCAGGGTGAATATGGAATAACACATAGAAAAATAAATATCTTGTTCAGTAAAATTTAGGCACCTGAATAAAGGCAAACAATCCAGATTTTATGGAATAAGCCACCTGGTCTGTAGAAAAAGCTTTTTATGTGCCTTGGGAAGGATTACTCTCTTTTACAAAAAGTAGAGTTGCATTGTCCAGACTAACCATTTAGGACCCTGTTCTTCTGTCCTTGGGGCACCTAGACCTGGACTTACATTTCTACTGCTGAACACAGATGAAATTTTATTTGTATAACTTAGCACTCAGCCCTGTACCACACGTGGCCTCCATAAACCTGAGGTGTCACGTGTTTGAATTTATTGTATCTGAAATAAAATATGTGGTCTTGCATCCCAGGAAAATGATGTATTTATAGCAAGAAACTGCTGTGCATCTACTCCCTGTCATGTGGGAGGATATGTAGGCTATGTGGGAGTACTGGGGAGAGCAAGCAGGTGAGAAGTCCATTGGGTTGGGGTTGCAGGAGAGGAGGATGCATAGTGGTCTTTCATTCTACAGGACTAGTGGCCCCTGCATTGTACTTGGGCACTATCTGGAAGACCTGTAGCTCATCCCTATGTCATACTACTCTCCCAGTTTGACAGTAACACAACATTTGGGGCTAGTGGTCAAGACTGTGTCAAAACCAGCAATACTGGTCAAGCCCTGCTTAGTTTTCCAGAGTAGAGATTATCTCTAGAGATTATGCCTAATCATAAATAGAGAAAGAACTTTATATCTCAACAAGTGAGATAGATATTAGACTAAGTAGGGTCTGGTGCCAGATTTAAGAAAAGCACTTAAGTGCTTCCTTAACATTTACATCAAAGCTCATGTGTTTGAGAGACCTGGAGACTCACTTTCCCCAAATTTCTGTCTGGGTAGCTAATGTGTAACAGCACTCAGCATGCATTCTGCATAACAGAAATCACATTTTTAGATATCATTTTGCATCTGAAAAATTCCTTGGTGGTATGACTTTGGTCCATGAAAGCACTTTAATATAGGATGTGAACACCAGCAAATTGTAGCCTATCATAGAAAGCTTAGGTAGGTTGTCCTAGATTACTCTTCAACCTTATCTCTTTTGGTATTGCAAAGAATGCTTTTAGGAATGTTTTTCTTCTGATGTTTCCATTCACAGCAATTAAAGCATTTAATGCTCTTTAAAGTTGTCTTGCAACTGTCTGTCTCTTGTGGATGTGTGAATGGAAGAAGAGAGAGTCTCAGAAAACTGAAGCTAGCCCTACCAATTAAATTAATTGAACTTTTCAGATATATAGGCTGCAGACAATTTGAATAGCTTTTTATCCAATCTGCCCACCTCATCATATACAGATTTTATATTTCAGTGGTATTGGGGGGGCATAACTCCCATTTTTTTCCTTAATCCTCTATCACAGTACAGCAAGGGACAGCAGTGGGACTAGAAATCTACAGCCACTCAATCCATTTGTACCCAGAGAGAGATGGAGTGATTCTGCTGTTTCATCCAGAGGGGCTTTGTAAAGTCTTCTTTCCCCTAACAAGCCTTTCCATTTGACAACTTCTCACCTATACACTAATGCTTTTGGGAGCTAGGTGTGAAACCAAGAGGAGAAATACACCTGTTTGCATAGTGATTTTTTCTAATGTTAATAGTGGGAAGTATTATGTAACATGACTTTTGCAAACAACTGGAAGTTTAGCTTGGCATATGGCAAGCAGCCCCTGCACAATATTGTTCCCTGCATGTGGAAATTCCCAGCATGACTGATTCAAAAGTTTAACAAAGCTGACACCTTGCTGGAAAAAAAGTAGCTCAGACAAACTGAAATGAAGTATTTCAAAAACTAGGTGCTCAGACATGAGTCTAACCATGCTGAGAAATTTAAGTTGCTCATTCAAAAAGGGGAGAATAAAAGAGAAAAAATCTTTCCTTTTCATGTTCCTAGCATCTTCATTTCAGGAGAATACTGCGGTGGTGGGTTTAACTCCTTTATACTTCAAAGGGTACATGTAACTGGTTCTGGAAGTGGGTTGTAATAATTAAGTGATTTTAAATATTAATCATCCTATTTAAAAGTAATATTGGCAAAGAAAGGCATCTCTAATAAGAGATAAAATTACACTATAAACACTATTCCATAAAAAATGGGGCTTTTTCAAGTGTTTCTTTGAAGCCAAATGAGAACCGATCCAGTGTCTGAGCACATTCTCAGGGTGCTATGAGGAAGCCGAATTCTTTTCATAATTGTTTGGCAAACTTCTTCCAAAACACACTGCACACAGACTTAAAATGCATTTTTCCTGTTGTGTGTCTGTGTTTTTGGGTGAATACCATATGGACTTTGGTCTGAGCTTTGCTCACCTGAAAAGCTCTGGGAGAGGACTCCATGTTTCAGTTATCTGTTTCCTGTTGAGCAGACAAAATATGTTCATCTTAAGGAAGCAAAAATGACAAAGTTATTTTAAGGTAAACAAGCCATTTTGTTTCCTCAGGGTGTGGAGTAATTTTGTTTTTGTTATTCACGTCTGGATAAAAAAGGGCAGATTAGGTATCACTACTGTTAGCTTCAGCTTTTCTCAGGGAAATAAAGACAGGATTTGAATAGGAAGTATTTATGTTATTTGCAGTCTAAGCTGACCCTGAAGGCAGTGATCAACTTAAAGATTTGTCCTATAGTAGCATACTGATGTGGATGTTGAAATGAGGCAGATGTGCCTGATTGACACAAGGTCAGGCAGAGCTGTGTCCTAGAGATGAGATTCTCAAAACTGATAAAACTGATAGAAAGCTATTATAAAATTGCTCTCTTTTACAGTTTAATTTACCAGTGGTTAAGAAAAAAACTGAGAACACTTATGTAGATTGTATTGCATGGATGTGACTCTGTACAATGTTCTCTCTCATGCAGAGCAGTGACTGCAAACTTTCCCATAGGAAACTGACATCAGTAATACATTGTTTGGTTAGTATAGGAAATAGTGAATTCTGTTATTGAGGTTTTTTCAGGTCTTTTTTTTTTTTCTGAAAATGTTGCTTAAGGCCCAATTCTGCTGTTCTTGAGCCAAAAGACATTTAACCAAATTAATGTTGAATTTAGTTCTCTGTCCTTATTCAATTGTTGTTTGAGTTAAATATTCATTGACTTCAACAAGAGATTTTCTCTAAGAGCTGAATTAAACTAAGTAGAAACATCGGGACCCAACTAAGATACTGACTTCTCCCACATCCTTAGAGCTGAGTATACTGGAATTCATTAACTCTCATGAAATGCAATGCTAAAAGTTGATGTGTTATTGAGTAATGATAAATGGAGAGTTACATACATGCATTATGTTACTTGTTTCCGTTTCTACACTGCATAATAGGAGGCTGTTTCCCTGCATGGCTTTTGGACATCACTTATGATTGCAAAACTGTGATGGTTAAAAACTATTGGCAGGGAATTTGTAAAACTCTCAGTGCTCTGAGTGTCTTGATCTCGGCAGGCAGTGAAAGAACACGAAACTGACTGATCAATATGATTCTCAGAGTTGTGCTTTTTGTCTTGATGTAACTTGTAATTCAATGACTAAGTATGAGGAAGGAAATCAGGAAAAGGTTAGAGAGGGTTGTGTTTTAAATTCAGTAGGGAGTGAGTGAAATGGAAGAGAAATTCCAGTGCTAAGATTATCGACCCATTTCTATACTGAGATGGACTTAGCATAAGACTAGCTGTGGTAAAAAACATGAGAAGCAAAATCTGAATGTCAGACTGCTTCGAAGTTTAAAGTAAGGCAATTTCAAGAATATTTTCCTCTGCTCTACATGCACATGTTCCCAGCTGATCAAATGGCTGCTGACAGCAATGAAGTCTGCTGTAGTACCTAACAAGCCACTTGTAGAAGTGTTGGGGCAGCAATAAAAGCATGGAAAGCAAGTTTTTTACATCAAGAAAAGTCTCTGCACATATAAAAATGCTTCACTGGCTTGCAGAATTAGTTACCCACATTATGCCTCTGTTACATCTTAATTCTGATTGAGAGTAATGTGAAATCTGAGTTTCCTAAGGAGAAGAGTGTTAGAAGATATAGGGCCTCTTTGCCATATTTTCTGCTGGTCTATGTGCCATCTATTTGTTGATGCCTGAGTAGACACTATTTGCACCAACAGAAGTGTTGTTTCTTCACAATGAAAAAGTCATTTGAATTGCTCTCCACTCCAGTTGAAAAACTCTCAGAGATTTGGTCTCTTTCTGAAAACAGATTGTTAAGGCTACATAATTTGTATGAATATTTGACCTTTTTTTCATGAATGAATTCTAATAATTAAATAAGATTTCTGTTCTTTGTGCTTTTTTTCATGTTTGCATACCTTTTCTGCTTGTTTTGCTTGAGACTGTTAGCTCACAGAGACCAGAAAAATAAGATTGTATATTGACCTAAGCAGATTCACTCCTAAACAAACTATTCCTCAAAGATTTCCAGAAGGCACCAGCTTACTACTTTAAGAAGTAACAGCCTACAAAAATGTTATTTTTCACAGTTAAGCAGACTTTGGTCTAAAGCTGTACAAACAAGCCTCTGAATCCTTGTTGCTTCCAGGGACTGTTTTTGGGTGTGTGCTGATCTATAAATCAAAAGGATTTGAAACAATGTAGGAGAAAATGTTTAAAGAAAACAAATACAAAAGGAAACATTTTTCTCTTCTCCCTCCTGCAGATCAGGGTACCTTCCAAAGAAGTCAAACGCATTACAGGGATCCAAAATTTGAGCATGAAAGAGGAAAGTGAAGAGTGCCTGGTCCAAATCCCACTGAATTAGTGCCAAACTCATCCTTGACCACAGTGAGTTTTTGTTGAGATCCCATGCTCTGGTTTCGGCAGTCAGGTTGGATACCACATCACAGTCCACTTCCGTTTGAAACAGGTAAGACCCAAACTGGAGCAAAAGAAAGTTAAAACTAAAAGAAGGCACCAGATCAATGTGGATCCTGCCAGGCTCTCTTATAAAGAGTATGTGACTCTTTGTGAAACCATAAGTAACATTGGCATTGTATAAAGACCCCAAATGGCTTAAAGGCTTTGGAGTAGCATTGATGTGAAAGGCCCTGAAACAATGGCACACTTATTAATGCTCTGCCAGTACTGCAAGATCCACAAGTGTTCTAAACCAGGCAGCTTATAGTGGGTCTTACTCTGCTGCTGATGTCAGTGGCAAAACCCCTGGAGACCTCAATGGTGAGAGAACCCAGGCAGTGGTGATGAAGGGAATTCATTTGCTCTGATGGGAGCAGAACTGACTCTGAACCTTCCCATTTCCTGATGTTGACTGTTGAAATCCACCCTCATCTTCCTGATGGCTGATATCAGAATGCAGTAATAAAAGTACTGCTCACCCAAGCAACCTAAACACTGGAGTACAGCTGGAGGTGAAATCTGTGTATATGAGAATACCTGTACCAAATAAAAGGGTTTTTTTAATGCCAGGAGCTACTTAGATGGAAAAATAAATAAATGGCAAATTTATTCTCACTGTTCTTTTTAAATAGAATGAAGGTGAACATTTTAGGAAAAAGAAAGAAAACTAATTAAAAAAACCCAATAGTAATTTAAACAGCTCTAATTTTATTTGGTTCAAACAAGAAAAATATAAGAAGAGGTAAAAGATAAGGCTGGATCAGGTGGTGTTAATTCCTGATTCTAGATGGGCTTTTTTGGTTTTTTCCTCTCCATGCGTGTACTGATACTCATAGTATTATCTAAAAGGAATATAAGAAGCATCTTAGTCCATTAGCAGCAGTTAATCATTGGATAGCCTGTCCATGAGGAAACTTGCTTCTATGAAAAATTGGTGCAAGCTTATTCTTTGCATTCAAGTCAATGACAGTGTTGTTCACAGAAAAGCTGTCCCAATGCAGCCATCCAGTATCCCTGAGATCTGTGAGGGAACAGATTTTGTCCCTAAGGCTTTCCTTTGTAACTTTTTGATTAGCCTGCAAGAGCATAAACAGTACATAGCTTTGATGAGTGTTAAAAAGTCCAGCCAGTGTCAGGGCTTCAACAAATGTGTGTTTGTGTGCGTTACTGCCAGGTGGTTCTTGGGTCTGCAATTTGTTCTCTAGTCCTCATCACTGCCTGCCTGCACTGCACAAATCTTAGTCACTCTCGAGCTCCCACTTAGGGTCAGTCAGCTGTATCTCTTCTGAAACAAACCCCAGGTGCATCTCTGGGGGAATCTCACTCCAGGGACAGCTACAAAAAAGCTCTGTGGCTAAGACTACACAGTCCTGCATTTGTAATCTTCTAGGAGACTTTGCACTCTGTCATCTGCAGCACATGCAGGGCATGCAGGCCTTAACAGTATAAAACAGTAATGCTGATATGCTCCATCACAGCCCTCATACTGTTTCAGACCCTTTGAAGTGAATAAAATACACAGAAAATAATAACTGTCTAATGGCCTGAGGACCCAGGAGAGACCCAGGACCAAGTGCTGTGGAATGTGAATGTAGCCAATGGCCTTCACCTTTGGGTGAAAGAGCCTTTAGCAGGGTAAATATTTACCTACTCCAAGTGTATGTCAGGCATGGCTAAAAGGAATTTGTGTATGAAAGATGATAATTGACATGATCAAGTCTTCAGTATATTTTTCAGGGCTACTGATTATAGCAACTGATGCAAGCAGTCAGAAGAGTAACAGGCTGTGAGGTTCAGCAGACCTCAATCTCCTGGAAATTCCATTTGGTAATGTCCCATTTACTAAGAACAAGGTGCCAGGTCACTGCTAGTTTAGATTGGGGCACTAAGTATGACACACTATCACCATTTCAAAAACTGCATCTCTCTGACAGTTTCTATTTTCATCTCCAAACGACAAGTGTGACACTGAGAATACTGAAAATATAGGAAACACATTTAATTTGGTTTCCCTGTAAGAGAAAAAGAGGCCTTTTGGAATTATGTTTGAAGTGAAAGAGGCCGTATGTTTTGTCCATCAGTTCTCCTCAGAGGTTTCTTCCCCTGTAATATATTTATCCTGCTGGGTGGGTTATTTTTGGAGTCATATTTTGGTATGATAAAATTTTTAAGGCAGGACAGGGAAAGACAGAAATGTCCTGGTTCATTGGAACATTTCCATAGCAAGATGTCTGTAGTCCTGTCAAAATAAGACACTGTCATAAGTCCCATTCTGCAAGCAAGAACATGTTCTTATCGTATCCTGAACAGTGAAGGTGATCAACTCATTGGCTAGTGTTTGTAAATCTCACATCACTGCTCTGCAATTCTAATAAATGTTCCCTCATCTTTCTCTCACATCTTGTTGCTAACATCCTGAGGTGCAGGAGAGTGTGTATTTTTTCATTGGACTGCAGACATGCCCCTATGGAAATGCCTCTGCATAATGATTGGACTAGATGATCTTGAAGGTCTTTTCCAATTGAAACAATTCTTTGATTCCAACACCTGTAGAGAAACTGTATATGAGATATTTTGTCAAGTCATTGATAAACCAAAGGACTCTGATTTCCAGGAGTACTTCTGTGAGACATCTCTAGTCACTGAAAATGTGATTCCACAAAACAAGGAAATCATCTCAGTCCTTTAATGTGATGGTGGATTTTCATAGGAAACTTTTAGGACCCCCTGAGGGTCTCTTCCATCACATTAATGATGCCATTTAGCTGCACCTGCAACCCATTAAGATTGTTCTTTCTAATCCGGATGGCAGGCCACCAAGGTTAAATCTGATCAAGGTTCCTCACCCCTGCAGAGCTCAATACATTTTAGAAACTGAACAGAACTCACTTTTTGATGGTATATAATGAAAAGGAAGGACAAAGCTAAAAAACTAGCTGTGGGGGGTGTTCACCAGCCAGGCATATTCTTAAAAAAATTAAATGCTGATAAATTATTTTTCTGGATTTTAGTATGTCATTTCATGATACACTTTCCCTGTTGCTATATTTACCTAATGAAAAGCTGAAGCAATCAAGAAGTTTTAGGCTGAAATATGTAAGTCTTTTTCAGAGCAGAAAAGGAAACCCAGTGACTTCTTCTGCTGTTTAAACTAAATCTTGTATCTTCAAAAGTTATTTACGTGCTTCATATCTGCAAGCCAGAAAACATAACCCACAAAGCCAGACTTGTCCCCATGACCCACTGACTTTTTGACATCTTGAGGTCATGCATCCAAAGCATGCACAAGCAGGAAACGCAAGGCTTCTTCCAACCACATCCTGGTGTGTCTGTAGTGTAAATTAGAGCTGTGAGAGCTCTGTGAAAATTCATCTGGCAAGCATGCAATGTTTCTTTTCCTTTTTCTTATAAATTTTGCTAAAGGGTTTGAGCTTAGTCTGAGTCTAATTAAAATTAATGAGAATTAAATGTAAGGGGAAAAAACAGAGATCACCCATAAATAATTGGCGGTAGGGATGGAGAACCTGTATATTGAGGAGTCAATTAGCAGGAACCTCCTGTACCTCAGGACTGATGCAAGTGATAAGATGCAAGAGAAAGATGAAGGAACATTTATTAGAATTACAATGCGGTGATGTAAGAAGGATACATAGTAACAAATCAGATGATCATCTTAATCATTCAGGATAAGATACACACACACTTCTGCTTGTGGAATGGAACTTATGAGAGAGTTGGGTGTTTTTGACAGAACTACAGACTTTTCAATTTCCAGTCCAAGAAGAGACCATGTTCTCTTCTTTTACTTTAGTGATTTACTTATCTAACAACTGCATTAGTTCTCTGCCAGTCCTGCATATCCCTGTCATGTCAGCCAAAGCTGGAAGGAATTACTCAGATGTCACTGATCCCTGCTGAGAGCCTACTATTGAAGTGTCTCAGATTGCTCTTAAAAATAATCATTTTTTATGAGGCCTATGTGAAGAAGCAAACAAGAAAAATGAGACATAAAGGAAAAAGCAGAAAATGCAAAGAGATTCTGTCAGCATTTGCCTTTAGCATAGTCAGCTCAGCTTTAAAGAAAGGAAATTATCTTATCCTATATGATTCTTATCCCTGGTCCAGCTTAAAAATTAATAATATTAAGTTTCAAGGTGTTTATCTAAAGATGAGGCTACTGAACATGATGCCACATGGCTGAATGTTGAATAAATAACATGGAAGGACAGGGGCAGTATAATATTTTAAAACAGGGAGATTGCTAGATCCATTCCCACATAAATGAAACAAAATCAGATAGGACCATATTTCCTGCACTGGCATCAAGGATATGTGATAACATAAATATATGATGGATATGTAGAAAGTTCTTCTCAAAGTGTACAGTATATCCAGCTGCCTCCCTCCACCAAACCACAAACACTGAGAAATAAATGGTTGCTCTTTTCTGAATGGCACAAAAGAGTTGTTGGTTCAGTTGAGATATCAATGAAATGGATTGAAAAAAGAATTATCTTACTTGTACCAAACAGGAAAGGAATTAATACACAGAGGCTGGAAGTTCAAAAATTCCTGCAAGAAACAGCTTGGGAAGAAGGACTTTTGCAACAGCATTTTTAGATTTGTTTACAAAGCAAGAGCAGGTGCAAGTCCAGCTTGACAAAAACAACAAAAATTCTGCATGTTTGCAAGTTCTAAGTACTGCAGTACTGAAGCACCCAACTGCTCAGGCCTTGAAGATTTCTGCTGGATAGAACATCACATTTATGATCTATCGATATGGAATGAAGGTTGTCAGCAATACACAAGACTCATACTTACATTCAGTGGAGCATAAAATCTCCAACTGACAAGAGCAAGATGCCAAACTGGACAGAAAGAAGTCAGGTTCAGAGAACACAAGTTCAGTAATAATGGATAAGGCTGATGCACGGGATCAGAAAAATAAAGACGATCTCAGCCTTGGTACATCCCATCACAGCCAACCTATACTTTCGACCACACAGTAGCGTAGCCAAAAGTTGCTGGAATCTACTTACCTTTTTCTGACTATTTAGAATGAAGGACTTCCACACATAACACAATGTTGCAAGCTCACATTCTGAGTTCATTGTCTGATTTGATGTAATACAGAAAAGTTCCATCAGCTGCACATCAGCAATGCCATAACTAGCCCAAGATGTTGCTTTATGGCTTAGTTTTGTTTTATTTTTCAAAAGATTAATGAGAGTGGTCTGACTGATGTCATTCAATACATGCTGCAAATACTGAAATTTTAATATTAAAATTCTATAATGCAGCTCTGCCCAGATGTTATTTATTAGAAATAGACTGTTGTTTTCTTTATTTGTGTATTTTTATTTGGCAGCTCTTATAAGCATTCCTGTAAGTAAAAAATAAAAATTCCATACCTTTAAATCATAGATGTCTGGGATTGCTGCACTCAGTGTTGTGCAGAGGGTTTACACAGTACATTAATGGGTGCCTGTAAATGTGAGCTGAGCAAGAAGCCCTCCATGCACCTCCCAGGAGCCAGACAGCAAGTGTGTCAGTGACAGTACAGAAAAAACCTTTCCATGCCTGTGTCTGGAGCTCTCACAAATCTAACATAACAGTACCTGCAGATTACAGCACTCAAGAAACTTGAAGGCAATAAAGAGGTCATGCAAATGGAAAGATATTTAAAGACTTCTGAATAAGATTTTTGTTTCTCCTTAACAGATGAATTCAAGCAATTTTATAGCAAGGCAGAAAGGCTTTGCCGGCGAGAAAGTTTTGCTTGTGACAGATAAATGAAGAATGAGGAAGGATTTGTTAGGTGATTTGTTTGATCTGTAGAGGTTATAAAGGGTATATCAAACTAATAACTCAAATTTCTAGTGATCACTGGTTTTATTTCTGTGTTTGTGTTAGAAAATAAGTCAGGAAGCTACTTCTCTAATAGCACATTTGAACTGGTATCAGTCACTGCTTGACTGGCCTATGTATTTCACAAAAGGAAGCTCTGTGAGGTGCATATTTTTCCTACTCACTGTAAGCAGCTGAATATGAGACTTTTTAAAATGACATTGAAGAGATATAAACATCAAGCATGGTACTGAGGAATGCCAGGAAACAAGAATTGAAGACTGACTGCCTATAAAACCTAAACAAATGTTTCCATCAGTAAAATGGGTAAAACAGTTTCAGAAACATGATGCAATTAACAGTTGCCTATGAATGTGCAATGGTTTACTACAGTTCTTCTCAAATCAGTGCCTTGAATTTTCTTGCAATTTTGGGAGTCAGGTCACATATCTTCTTGGCAGATAGTGTGTGGGTATCTTAGCAATGATTGCATTTCCTGGAGCATACCATACACTCACTGCAACATAGCACAAGTGTGAAAGAGGGTTATTATCAGGCTTAACTCAGTAACTCCTGTGGGTGGAACCATTATGAAAATGAATCATTTAACACTCTGCAGCATTACTGCACATCCAGCTTCGCTGTCCAGTCAGTTTCACTACTACAATCCACCATTATCGCTTCTTTGAGCAGAAACTGTACTTCCAGTTGTTGAACATCTATGATTATGGGTACATTTTTGTCTCCTATAGTATGTTGCAAAATGCCTAGCCCTTCAGCTGTTACAACTGTTTGCAGTGCTGTCTTATCAGCCAGGTAAGAAATCTTCCCTTCCAAATGATTATTGATTTCAGCACAAAGCAAAATATATTAAAACTCCCTACAATAGCTGCTTTACTGTTTTTTGTTGGATCAGCTGATTTTCTTTAATACTTTGTTTCCATTAGGGTCGAACTCTTATAGTTGGTGTCACTGTTTTCTGGCTCAAATATGATTAAAAAAATAAATAAAAGTATTTATATTTCTGTGTCTTCCCACAACTCATTTAGCTTGCATTTTTCTTCCCTGGCCTTTCCCTTTTCCTTTGAAAATAGAGTTCTTTGTACTCCTGTATTGGCAGTTTTCTCCAGGACCCTCATTCTCAGATTCAATGCTGAAAGTGTGTGCGATGTGTTTAAGGGCATATATGCCCCATTGTTCCTTTCGATGGCTGCACATACTGTCAGAGCAGGCAATCCTTGCAGTCACGGCCACAGGAGTAGTGCTTAGCAGTCTGTACCCTTGGGCATGCCAGTCTTCCTCCAGCAGCTCAACCCAAATACTGGCATGAGAAGGCTCAGCAGAATTGTCTTACTGCTGGTAAACCTGCTCCCCTTGCTGAAAAATCTGTTATTCTCCAAAGGGGTGTTGAGGTGCTTAATTTGTTTTGGTCCTCCTTTGTCATGCAAAAGGTAAGGTAACAAAGAAAAAGTCTGACAAAAGGGCCAGTTCAGACCTGTGTCTACTACCTACAAAGAAAATTAGGGTGTTTTCATCTTGGAAGTATCACTGTGAAAGGAGTATCTCTATGGAAGAATAGCGGAGATATTTTTCTCCACTTCATTAAGGACATGAAGGAAAGGGATGGGAGACTCTACTTCACAGCGGGACAATTAGCACAGCTGAGGATCTGCATCAGGGGACAAACTTTGAAGAGGCATCAGGATCAAGAAAAACTAATTCTCTTTTATTTTATCAAGTTAAAGCATTTTTTTTAAATCCTTGCTCCTGGATCCATGTGATTACAGATGCCTCAGGAAAGGCTGGGAGAGCTGGCCGTGTTTAGCCTTGAGAAGATGAGACTGAGAGAGGACATCATCAATGTCTGCCAGTATCTGAAGGGAGAGTGTCAAGAGGGTGGAGCCAGGCTCTGCTTGGTGGTGCCAAGCAACAGGACAAGAGGCAATGGGCAGAAACTGATGCACAGGAAGTTCCACCTGAGCATGAGTCAGAACTTCTTTACTGTACAGGTGACCAAGCACTGGAACACCTTGACCAAAGTGGTTGTGGAATCTCCCTCACTGGAGATATCCAAGAACTACCTGGACACAATCCTGTGCCCTGTGCTGTAAGATGACCCTGCTTGACCAGGGGGGTTGGATCAGATGACCCCTGTGGTCCCTTCCAGACTGACCCATCCTGTGCTCTGTGATTCCCTTGCCAGTGAAATTTCTCTGTTAGTGAGTCACAAGAGCAAGTTTATCTCTCCCACTTCATACTCCCTCAGACACACTTCTGGTCACACAGATCTTAAGGATTAATGTCCTCCTTCACAATGGGGGAAAGGTGTCTGCAGCCACAGCACACCACGCCTCTTCAAGATTTGCACTTGAACAGGAAAAGATAATGGTTCAGCAGGATCCTAGCAGAGAGGTGTGAGGAACAGTGAAGTGTCCTAGTGGGAGAAGATTCCTGGACTGTGTACCTGCACTCAGCTCTGTGCCAGAGTCACAGTGGAGCTATTCCTGAGTTCAGAATTTCAACCTACATTAGAAACAAAGCATTTCAATTTTACTTTCAGTAAATCCTACCCTTAAATGAGTATGGTTGTGACCCTTTTATGGAGGAAAAAAGCTTTGACAACAACAGTATGTTGAGCTGAGGTTTCAAAGTGATCCAACTGAACTGTTTTTCTAAAAGTAAAAAAGCAAAAACAAAACCAAAGAAAAGCAAAAATTTTGCAAGCAAAAAAGATTCTGCCTTCAGAAATTAAAATGTCTCATAAATATATTTACAGACATTGAAAAAGAGTGCTCAATAGATGGAAGAGTCTTCTTCAACCTAAAGCTTTTTTTGTTTTTGTTTTTGTTTTTTTTTGTTTGTTTGTTTTAACTTGGTTAATATTTTCTCTAAGTGAATATTCTTTGGGGCCAAAAAAAAAAAGTTACAAAATTCAGACCCAAAATCAAAAATAAGTTTTTTATACTTTTTCATGATTCCTTTCTTAAGTCTGACTGGCATGATATTCTGAGCTCATAACATTACCAGGTGGGACAATATTGCAGTAGTATATATTATCTCTCAGATCATTCCTTCATTTTCTAGTATCCCCTCTTCCCCCACGACCCTTTTGCTCTTTCTTGGCCACCTCCCAAAATAATTCTCTTCTGTTTTCTTTTTTGCTGACAGTTTCCATTTAAAAGACCTTGGTTTCTGCCCCTTTGTATTCATTACAGAATATAAATCAGAAGATCTCTGATTAGCCTACTTCCTTGTTTTTTTCAGCCAGGATGATGTCAGTATAGCTTAGGGAATGAAGTTTACTGGTTACATTGTGGTCTCTCTGCTAGCCAAGTCGAGAGAAGCTCAGAGTTCAGAACAGTGGAAGCTTGATGTAAACAACTATAATTTATATTGCTTGGAATCATGGTGAGAAAGAAAATTTGCATGCTAAATGTGAATGTGTTTTGTGATCAGGCATGGGTCTAGCCCAAAGGAAGAAGTAAAACTTAGTTAAAATGTCACAGGTCCCCTTTTGTTCTGCAGGAACCAACCTCTGGTGTACTTAGTGACTCATTTGTTGAAAGGTGTGTTTGGCAATACTCTCAGAACTATTACTTAAAACATTGACATGGAAAAGGTTCCATCTCTTTCCTAATAAAACAACTTATTTAAGATTTACAAGACTCACAAACCCTCACGAGGGTTCAGTGTTGCCACAAAGACTGGCTCTTTAGTGGAGTGCTTGGTGGCATTCAGGCTCCCACAAAAGATAGCCTGAGAGTATTCTTAATGCTTTTTCTTATCCATCTTGTACAGTTTGTTTTATGCAGCAGATATATTTAACATTAGCCAAAAGAGTGATAGTATTTAAGAGCAAGGCTAACCTTTATCATCTGACAAGTCCGATTTGCTGTTTAGAGTCAAAATCACATTCCATTAGGAAAAGTCACATCAAGTCATATTCCCACTGCTCTGTTTATTTATTGAGAAAGCATGTTCTCACCTTATTTCTCAAACCATTCTGATCTGTTTATTTTAAAATTAAGTACTCTCACAATGAAGAAACATAGATTGCATTTCCCCAAATACGAAATAAAATTTCTTTCCTCTCAGAGCAGCGCCAAATATTGGCACTACAAATCAGATTTAAATCAGTGAATCTTAGCCTTGCTTGTATCATTTCAGGCTCTCACCCAAGGTCCTGAGAAAGACAGTTTCTCTCCATGAGTATTTTCCCCAAATCTTGGTGCCAGCCCCTCACACTCAGGGAGGGGTGGTTTTTGCAGGGCTGGGGTCCAGATGGTCATGGTGCCTGAGATGTGCCTCTGTCTAACCCACCAGATGGGGACCTCTGTGCAGCAGTGGGGTCTCCTCTTTATACTGTCCAGCCACAATGGACTGGGGGAACATCTGTGAACAGCCTTCTCTCTCCAAAAATGTTACTGTGGGCCCCACACCCATTTCCTGGTGAAAAACTAGCAAACTGCACAGACAGGCAAATAAACCAAAACAAACGTGTGACAGTGAGTTACAGTAAATCTTCTGACATAAAGCAGTTTACTTAACTCACCTTGAAATGATGAGGTGTTGCAGTGAGCTTTCACACCTGCATTCAGAAAGGATCTCAAGCCCCCTTGTCAGGGCTGTGCTCTCTGCAGAGGTTTTATACTAAATGTGTTGGGGTCTGAAGGTGGCTTGCTCATAGCTGAAGGTCTTCAAAGCTGCATTTCATCTCTAAATGGCTGAGATTCTGTGAACATTATGGTAAAGAGCCAACAATAAAATAATATTCAGTGGCCTTTCTCTCTGCTGGTAGATATTAGAACTCTTGTTATTTGGAATCACAATGAAAAGCGATATTATACTATTTTTTCCCCTGTTTGAATAAGGGCAAATTGAAAGCTGACATTTTTTTTCCCCCTGAAAACAATCATTCCACTTTGAGACCTAAATCTGAAGATTTCTGAAAATGGCTTATTTTTTCTGGGCCATGACAACACTATAAATGGAGTTTAATGTAGCTGATGTCTGACTGAGGTTCTTGAAAGTCTGGAAAAATCTTTGGGGCTACAGGAATCTCTGCATGATTCACCTCAGAGAGCCATCAAATATTTTCTTTTAGTTTAAGAGTACAAGAAATTAGAAGACTACTTTTACCAGAACTAATTACATAATCTGCACTGACTGGCTTCTCATTTTTGAGTCTCAAGTGGGCAGAATATGGTTTGTAGAATGCCACAGTTTTTGTCTGGCTTTTATTTTGTAAAAGCACATTTAGAGTAATTGATCATTTTAATAAAGTTAGAATTTTTTTTCATTGGCCATAGACAAAATTAATGTTAAAGACCCTATTATATGATAGCAAAAGATTAAATTAGATTTGCTATAAATAGCAAAATATTAAATTTAGAGAGACATGTATGGTATTCATGGACATGCATTGTTTGAAAATAAATAGTCATTGATTTTTGTTCTCTAGCTTTACACATATTGCCAAAATGCCACAAGTCTTTAATTCTTAGCATACAGAAGATAGGACATGAACTAAATCCCAACTTACAGTGAGGATTTTGTAATTGTTTCCTATCAGGCAACCAAGAATGTTAGCACAGAAGCAGTCAGGCCAAAAGAAAGAGAAACCACCTCTTACTCAAGCTCTGAATTTTAAAGCAAATCTGTATAAGTATTCAAGGCCAGATTGCATGAGCCTTTGAGCAAGCTGGTCTAGTGCCCATGGCAGGGGGTTGGAACTAAATGGTCTTTAAGGTCCTTTCCAACTCAAACCATTCTATGGTGTTATAATAATCACTCAAAAAAAAAAAAAAAAAAAAAAAGAAAGTCATAAAATCCTTGGAAAATCTCTTAGATCATTGGGTCCAACCATTAGTTTAGCAGCTGACACATTCTGTGTGGTTATTCCTGCCTACAATTCATTTAAGGGCAGGAAAATTGCACTTTTTTTTGTACGAGCTTTCATACAAACTCCTCAAATGATGAATGCAACTGAGAATTTGGGGTGTGAAGGGCTGAGGGGTTTCCCAGTTGGAGGACACCAGCTTCTCTAGGCTACTGTTTTGAAATGGCCTTACCTTGGTATGGAAATGGAAATCGCTCACATACGGCTCAAAACCAATCACCTGCGGGAATACCTACGTGACTCTGGCAGGGTGGGCAGTCTGAATAGCTCCTTGCAGCTAAGGAACTGAGCAGTCCCTGAAGGGCAAGGACAAGGCATGCAGGCAGGCCAGGGGAAGGCAAACATGCTCTGCCTCTGCCTCTGGCGGAAACCTATTCTGGAAGCTTTGCCTTCCTCTCACACCAGGCTGACACCTCCCCTGGGCACATGGACTTGCATGGTGGGAACTGTGTGGTTCTGGACATATAAACAGATACAAGGGCTCTTAAACCCCACCATTTATAGGTTAGTCTGTTGAAAACATGCTTGTTGGAGGTTAAAGGCTTAAATTACCTATGTTGCCAAAAAAGCTATCATGAGTCTGCCAAATTAAACATAAACATTCACCTTGCTGTAAATACTGTGATCAATTGTGCTAAATCCTGCAAATAGCTTTTCTGTAAACAAATATTTTGCTAGCAAGGTTAGAGGTCATCACTGCTGATACACAGGGATAGATCATTAGTTCTGATAAACTCAGAACTTAGCCAGAAGTTTCATTCTATCTCATTAAATTTTAAAATTAGAACTTGTGCAAACTGAAGCAACTCTTCTTTAGTAATATCTGGGTTTTCTCAGTCACTAAGATTTCTCCAAATTTTGATGTATCAAGACAAATCGCTTAACTTAAGGGATGAGAAGACAATTAATAGAAGGAGAACATGATGTCCCATCAATAAATTAAAAACACATTGTGAAAATGCATGATCACAAACTGGAGTGCAACTTTTCTTTCTTTTTCCATCTATATTTCCTTTCATAAAGGAAGTATAAAAATGGTGGCTGAAAAATGTAATTACAATATTTATTATATATCATCATACCAGCTGCAAAGTCTTACCAACACTGTGGTTTTCTGCCCCAGAGAGCTCAAATATACAATGAAACTCACACAGTAGAAATTACTATCTAGCACAGCCACAGCATTGGTCAAAACACTAAATTAAGCTTTGATTTTCAGTTAAATGTTGGAATTTTTTTCAAAATGTTAAACAGGAGGGTTAATTTCTCTGGTAACTGCGCAGTTTAGAGAAATTATGAAACCACTGGTTCTTAAATGAAAGGCTCAAATTTCTGCATTAGGTTTCTCAGACTGGCACTCATTTAAGGATACAACTTTCTTATTGATCTAACCATCTGCTCATCAAATCCTCTCCAATGTGTAGAGAAGGATGCTGTGGGTGACCATGTCAAAGGCTTTATAGGAGCCCAGATAAATAACATCTGTAACTCTTATCTGCTGATGGAGTCCCTCCAGCATAGAAAGCCACTAGATTGGCCAGGCAGGCCTTGCCCTTGGTGAAGCTGTGATGGCTGTCCCAAATCCCTGTCCTTCACATGCCTTAACACAGTTTTTGGGAGAATCTGTTCCATGATCTTTCCAAGCAGAGAGGAGAGGCTGATAGGTTGGTAGTTCCCAGGACCCTCCTTTCTGTCCTTTTCAGCAATGGGTGCAATGTTTCCCCTTTTCCAGTCACCTGGGGTTTCCCCTGACTGCCATGACTTTTCAAATATCGTGGAGAGTGACTTGGTAACTACATCAGCCAATTCTTTCAGGACTGTGGGATGCATCTCTTCAGGCCTCATAGACTTATGCACTGGACAATTTGAATATTGCAGTTGATTCTAAGTGATTTAGGAGTTCCCCAAAAATACCATTGTGTCAGTAGGTCTTTTTGCTAATAGGTGCCAAAAATAGTCTGGAGCCTAAACCGTGCACACCTCAGTCCATCCTCTCAAATGAAATTCTGAAGTAAAACCTTTCTGCCACTTTCTTTCTGGTGGTCCTGGTTTCATTTGTGTTAGGTCCTTGTGCTGTTGCCATTTGCTACACTCCATGTTTCCACCTTTGCTGAATCTCTTCCATGTGCAGTATCTGCTGAGGAAAGGATTAGCATTCCAATCTAGTCCAAAGAGCTGGAGCAAATAAAAAAATAGTTAGCATTGTCACTAGCTTCTTGATGATCTTTTGACGTGCTTGGAATAGTTTACTTAGGCCATGTAGATAAGCAAATAACCTACCAGGTAGTGCATGGAGTTTGAGTGTGTAACAAACACAAACAACTGATTGTACTTCTGATTAAAGGCAATGAGACAGTATCATTGTGAAATGAGAGTGAGATTCAAAAAGGTGATTTCATGTGAAAAAAAGATCGTGTGTGCATTCCAGCAGAATTTTATATTTTGGACGTGAAAATATTAAATTTGTTTTGTATACTTACTAGATGTTGTCTATGGCTTGTTGTCATTGCTAAGCCAAACAGCATAGCAATACGACATCTTTTTCATGCTGGGAGAGGAAGTAGATTAATTTAGAAGAAATAAATTGCATGAAACTATAAGAAAAATTTTAAGGATTTCCAGCATGTAACACACTGGAGAGAGCTTGCTTTGTGTAGCTTGTAGGGTATATATGAGTGTACATAATGTGTTTTCTTAAGGATGCACATAATGCATTTTATTTGGTTTTCTCATGAATTGAAAAACAGGTCTCTAGTGCTATATATTGTAATCTTTCAGTTTGGAGTTTATTTGGTTGGGTTTTATTTATTTTTTTTTAATAATCTTTCAACAGAAATATCTCTGCTCTTATAAAATATTCTAGCCTGTGCCTTCACAGTGCTAATTGTTAATTATATCTTTATGGGTTGTGTGCATTTTTCTTTGTAAAGCTTTCTTGTATGGTCCCAGTGAGCCACTTTACATACGTTAAAAGAGACACATTAGGGGTGGATATGATATGATTCCGGTTTGCATTTGAAAACCTGTATCTGTGGTAAAATTTGCGTTGGGCTTTGAATGGAAGAGTCTGCTCTTATGAATCTGAGAAACATGGCAGGAGTTAAAAGGAGACTGACAGACATGTAGACTAAGCAATGACCTGAACTACAGTTTAATGACTTTTTTTCATTTAATGTAAGCTGCATAGCCCAAGAGCTATCTGTAATCTGAGCTCAGTGAAAGTTTCTTTCACCTTTTTTTCTTTTTTTCTTCTTTTTATTTTGGGTAAAGAGGCAGATTTAGTGAAATCAAAACATTTAAAGAATGTGTTTTGCCAAATCTTTCCTTAACAAATGTAAACATTCCAAAAATTCCCTGTGACTTACTTTGACACATTTTTAAAATTATATGTTGCCAGTTGAGAACTGGAATGATTTCACATTTAAGAAAAACATTTAATTTTATTTATTGTCATTATAGAAAAAATATAGCCTCAAACTCAGACCAAGATGCTCTGATTTTCTGGACTTCAAGGGATTTCACAAGAACTTTTCTTATTTGTTTAATGAAAAAAAAAAAAAAAGATCCAAACAACATTTAAGCTTTTTTATGTGGGAACATCTAGTAAGCCAAAGGAATAATGTTTTCATCCTGCTTGACAACCAATTAACAGTTTCACTTCCCTTTCCTCCACGGGTAGGCATGAAATGTAGGTGTCAGACCAAAAGAGCTCCATCAGAGCTCTCTGCAACATGACCATGGGATAATTGACCTTGAAAGTAAGAGCCTTCGACTAAACAATGACATATCTGTGGAAATCTCAAGCTGCTGAGACAGTTGCAGGCAAGGATGAGCAGATGTAGCAGCAGCTCCTTTTTTTTTCTGGGAAGCCCTTTACTAATGTGAAAATTGGTGACTGAAGATTGAAATGCTGTATTTTTAAAATTTTTTCTTCCTCTTGTGTTCAGTAACTGCTGCTTCTCCCCTCCACCACCTCCCCTGCCCCCCTCCCCAACCAAAAAAAGGAGGGTTAAAGTTATGCTAGGATTCTGTGCCATGGATAAAATCCAGGCCCCTCCTCTGCAACTTCAAAGGGGCTATTTGCAGTGGAATGAGTGTCATTTGGTGGTGGAAGCAGGAAGCTATTTGAGCAAGAGGCACGGCATAAATGAGACAAGAAGGGGGGAGCAGGACCCGAGGACTTGGTGCAGAAGGATTTCCACCTATGAGAGCACGCAGGTTGTTTCAGCTGCTGGGATGCAGGAGGCAACTGCAGGGCACTTGCTGCCATCCTGGGAGGAGAGTCCGCTTCTCTTGGCTCTGTGCCCTCTTGCCCTGCAACCCCCACAAGTGCTGAGCCTGGGCACAAGGGCTGATGTTCCAGTTCAATAGCACACAGAGGACCAGCACACTGAAACTAGGAGTATCCTGAAGTTCCCTTTCTCTTGGGAAAATCTGACTTCACCTCCTGCCCTAGCTCTGATACAATTCTGAAATAAACCACAGAGCCTCACTTGTGCCCTATATAGTTTAATGAGCTGGAAAGAAAAATGCCTTTCCTTCCCCCTGTGAAGTGGAACTGTACTTTCAAAAAGACAAAGGGACCTAATCCTACCACATTCGTTGCTGTATACAAAAAACCTCACTATATAACTTTTCTTCATCCTCACTCTTGTGTTCATGTGCAGTTTTTTTGGGTGTAACTTATCAAAGTTTTGTTTGCCTTATATTCCTTCAGGCCTCGTTTGGATACAATGCATACTTGCCTTACTTCAGTTCCTGTAGACAGTGATGTATTTGATCTGCTGGCCTGAGATATGCATTTCTTTCAGAAACCCTAATGTAAACACTGGAAGTAGTTTATAGCTGTGAATCAGCATCCAATCACCATGATGATTTAAGGCTATGAAGAAGTGACGTAAAAAAAAATGCCTTGCTCTCCAACTCAGAGTCTTAAGGTGGTTCTCTGTTCCATTCTTGATGCTACGATTGGAAAAACTATAAAAAAAGAACTTCTGGATTTCTTCTTTTATTTTTCTTCTCTTCTGCTTTCCTTTTTTTTTTCAGTTTCAAGCACAAGGAAATATTTTTCTTCTGTGCTTTTTGTCTGCCTAGCATATTTGGAGCTGAAAAAGTGTCTTGCTGACAGGATTTAATATGAGGAAGTTTTGCAATATGCTTTACAGCTGGTGTAAAACTTCTTGGTGAGTGTCAGAAGGTAACTGCTGTGACAAACTAGTTAGGTATTGCTGGGCATATTATTTGAACAAGATGCTTTCCCCTCAAACAAACCCTTTATTTGGTACAGGGTTCTCTCAAGACATCCACCCTAATTGTTAAAATCTACCATTTAACCAACAAAGTTGGTTTACACACACTTTAAAGAAGTGGCAGAGACAATCCTTGAGAATAACATTCTGTTTCCATTGGTCACCTGCAAATAAAAGGTAATTAATTGTTTCTTTTTGTTTTTCAAATGAATTTGTCCTAAAAGTCTGAAATAGTTAAGAGTGACACTGGGCAATTAGAAAAAAAAGGATGTTGTGTTTTGATTTGTTTTCAAAAGGATTTGAAGAGCAAAACCTGCTTTTGAACATCCTGTTAGCACATTTCACTGTAGTTGGCAGTTTGTCAAAGATTAAAAAATATGTTTGTTTTAGCTGGCAAAGCTGCTTAGTGTGTTGGCCTGAGCAGAGTTCTGAGCATCTGGATACCTGGAGTTTATTCCCAGCTCTGTCACTGCTTTGTTGAGTGACTCTGAGCAAGCACCTCTTTGCCTCTTTGCTGCCTGCTTCCCTCCCATGTAGTTTCTTACGTCTAGTCAGCTGGTGAACACTTGGAGCAGAAACTTTCAAGAGATTTTTATCTGTACAGCACCTAGCACAGCTGACTCCTATCTCATTTAGGATCTGCAGGTGCTTCAGTCATGCAAGCAGTAGCAGCAAAATTAATAATGTCTAATAAAGTCTTGTTTCACTGTGTTTATGAGAAGAGAATGGAAATGTTTCCTTTTTTTTTTTTTTTTTTTTTTTTTTGTGTTCTCAGAGTCTTTCAAAGACTGGAAAAGACAAATCTCTGGTTATCTAGGATGTAGTCAGGGAACACCTTTCCTGTGACTCTCACTGTGTGTCCTTGTAGTCACCAGAGTCAAAACAGAAGAAAGTGTTGTTTTTTCACCCTCTTAGACAGGAGAGGAGTCGAGTAAAGCCAGGGGCAGAGCTGAAGAATAATCAGTAAAAAATAGTAAATAGCTAGTGATTGTTTTAGTTTCTCTGTAGCTCTTGGAACTCCTATAGCTGCTCCTGGATGTACATGACTAAGCAGTTCCTTGTGCACTTCTGAGCAGCAAACTGCTACTAGTATGGAAAAGTTAGACAAACCCCCAAACTCATGAGTCACTGCTAATATTATGCACATAATCAATAAGGTCCTTGCAGGTTATAGCCAGCACATTATTTTCTTTACTTGCCTATCCTCAAACGGGTTTTGAGCTCTTCACATATGCTGTTTTGACAACAGTTTCACTGCATTGACCGAAGCCAATTTGCTCCTTCACATGGGTATGAAGGAAAGTCAAACCAGGCCGGGAGCTGAGCTTGTGGATGCAATTATAAGTGATCAGCAGTGTTTTCCTAATCTACTTTTTTTTGTTGCTCTTTTGAGTACTACAAGCATTTGAGTCTCACTGCATGGTCAGTGCTGTCAGATGAATGTATTCACCTCCAGTGTGGTGTCCTTGTGGCAGTGCTAAGCCCAGGTTAGCACTTCCTACGACACGCTGACTTTGCTGGCCAGCAATTTTATACTTCTGCAGCTCAGAGTGAGGGTGAATGTGAAAAATGGATGGCCCTTCACAAGAATGAAAGCTGTTTTATGACCTGAACTAAATCCTGAAAACTTGGAAGATTATTTCCTCAGTTCATCCTGAGCATGTGTTTTTCTGAGCTACAGACTTAATTCAGATACCGAAATAAGCAATTAGTGCTTCAAAAGTGTTATGTTGTTAATGATTCCAACAGGATTTTCTGGTTCACTATTTCAAATTAAACGATAAGGGCTTGGAAAGCTAACTCTAGGCAATTATTCCAGAAAATTTTGGACAACATCCTGTAACAATATGAATTATTCAGAATTAACAATCAACTATTCAGTGCAAATTTGGACAATGTGTAGTAAACAAGATATGAGATCACACATGGAAAGAGAACCAAAGGATAATATTTGTAAAAATATTCTTAAATGTTCTTAAATCTATATTAACAGAAGTAAATGAAATCTGGACAGCTAATGTTTTCTTATGTTTGCTCCACTTTATTCTGCAGTTTTAGTATTTTTTCAGTTTTGGCTTTTTACAATAAAATGTACACTGGTCCTTTGTTATACTGCATTATAAATTAAATATTACATTACAAAATATATTTAGAAAAAAAGTTAAAATTAAAATGGAGTAGTCAACCAACTGTAGTCTTCTGTGACATGTTAGCCTTGCTTTTACATGCTTGGTCACTTGCAGTCTATTTTACTAATTCAAAGAATTTACAACATGTTTCTCAGCCATTTCCAGGAATTTGAAAGAGCTTGTTTGTTTATTCTCACTTCCAACAGGCCTCTTCACAAAATTCTTCAAAATATACCAAAGACTTTTTCTCCCCTGAAACAAAACTTTAGGCACCTAAAAATAACAATCTTTTTTAATGGGCTAATTAGTGCATCAAATTATTTCTCAGGCCCTTTATCTGAGAGTTTGGGTAAAATCCAAATGGAAATGAGCTTGGCCGGTGCATTTTAACCTACATTTGTCCGCCTCACAAAGTCACCACGCGGTTTAGCCCAGTTGGCAGCTCTGGTGCAGAGACAAGCAGGGCTGGCATAGCTGAGATGCTTCAGGAGGGGAGGACTGCAGCACTCTGACAAGACTGTGAACACACACTCTCTCTGCATTTCCTGCTCTGTGCATGCCTCTAGTCCCTGCTCCCACTTCCACCCTGGCAGCAGCATCTGCCAGGATTTGGTTATTTGAGACTTGCAATAAAGCTGATTTTTAGGAAAACAATGAAAGCATCCTAAACATGGACTTGCTGCAAAAATGAGTAACAGCCCACTTCCAAAGCAGAAGAAGGATTCCCAGCTTGGTCCCATTATTTACAGCTTGTGGTGTGGCAAGCCAAGCAGTGCTCAAGCACCTCTCTTGCCCGTGTGGCCACCCCAGGAGGCCATTCCCAGGATGTGCACTCACAGTGTGGCAGTGGTGTGAGCACAGTGACAGATGTGTCCTGTTTGGACTCCTGGTTGTGGGCTCTACTGTGGGCACTGGAGTAAGGGTAGCGATGGTTTGACTGCTTTGGCTGCTTCCCAGGACAGCCCTGATGAGGAGATACAGTATCTCAAGGAACCATCCTGTTACAAAACCATAAAATAAATAAAACAGGATATTTTAGGTTCTGTAGCTATTGCATCACAAAAATGGCTGGAGAAAAGGTTGTGTCTAGAGCCAGCCGTGAAAGAGGGGACTTATGTGAACAAAACAACCTTTTAAAATTCTGCCCTAAGCCACAATTGCATAAACTCTGTGAAATATCAGAGACATTGTAGAAATTCCTCCTTCAGTTACAAATCACTGTGTTTTGTTCACTTTTTTCTGACACCTGATCTCAAGTTCCCTGGGATGTTGTGTCTCTCACTGACAGTCCTTGATAAGCTTGATAACTTGTAACACAATAAAATCAACGAGAAAAAAATAACTGTCAATCTCTCAAGGCCAGGATGAACATCCCTAAAGAATGAGGGGGTGAGGAGGGTAGACACAGCTTTGCAAAGCAGCAAATAAACTTTTGCAGAGCTTTAAAAACAGCTTTTTTTTTTTTTTTCAAGGGATGGAGGTGAATAAAATCAAAGCCTAAAGGCATTAATAAATTATGTCTCATTACTCAAGGGAGGAAAACTGGTCTTGTGCAACTATATTTTCTCAGAAAAAAACTGTAGATAAGTATTAGCTCTTTTATGACTTGTAAAATATTTGGTAGAAAAAAATTTTGCCTCATGTTTTTATTTGTCACTGAAGACCCATAAATATATTAGAACACCTTTTTTTTAGTCAAACCCTGCAGAATTTTGTCATACTCCTAAAAATGTCTTGCAAAGCGCCCATGGAATATGCAGAAACATTTTCATTGACAAAAATCTAGTCAATCCTTCCTATTTATTTTTAGTGGATCCATTTTTCTTCTCACTCTGGAAATGTGCTTCAGGAAGGATACTTAGTCTCATACAAGACAGTGAGAAGATATTCCCAAAAAGCAGAATAAGGAGGGAAATATTTTAATTTACTATAATATAAAATCATTAGTGAGAAATTTTCCAAAGTTCCTTCTGTTTTCCATTAAAATCCCTGAAAAGAATTAAGTGTTCTGTCTTTATATGATAGAATTTGTCACTTCATACTTAGGGCCAGAATATTTGAATAAAAAGTTTATGCTCAAGTAAAAAAATAATACTGACTGATGTATTTCTTTTAATAGCTACCAAGATCATGTAGGTTTAGCAGATTTGGCATACACATTGGAGATGAAAGAAAATTTTTAAAATTATGATTTTAAAAGAACAAAAGTATTTATACCTTTATTTCAATTCAACAAAGGCATAGGAAAACTAATTTTTGAAGGAAGTATTTTCATTATTGTTTAAATTTTTATTAAATTATATTTAAAAAAGCACCTGGAAAATGACATTTCTTGTTCATCAAATTACATCTTCTGGTCAGAAGTCTTGAATTTGGAATAAAACATATTTATCTCTCACTTATACCCAGTCCTTATTTTTCCCTCATGCAACACAGCCAAGACAGCTTGAATTGAAATCCTTGTTCATTTTTCAGTTTCATTAAAAATGTCAGTGTAGGTATTGCAGGGTTTACTTAATTAACACCTCCCACCCAGGACCAACTACCTTTAAAAAGCTTTGTCAGCTACCTACCTTGTCAGTAGGGTGCTTGAAAAAGCTGGATTAAGACAAGGTAGATGTCACAGCTGAGGTGGTCAGGGAGCTGTTACATAAAACATATGGCATATTTTTCCAGATCCTTGACTTTTTACAGTATTCCTCATTCCACACTCCTTACATTTTCTTTGCAGTCAGGATTGTGCAGCAGTGCGGGAGTTATCCCAAGGAAGTGGGGGATGCTTTGCTAGGGGCACAATGGGCTCCTTAGGACAACAGTCAGCTCTCAGTGAAAAAGGTGCCAGGAAGCTCTCTTGTGGCACCCCTTGCAGCCCTATTTTCTGACATTCTGGGACTGTCTCATTAGTATTGTGAATACCTACAAGCAATCACATGTATCCAACACAATTTTGCCTTGAGTGAGAGAATTGCTAGCAAAGCTGAGTCAAGTTATAGCATAGGTACATGTGAGAAGGTTACACATCCAGAGCTGAGAAAGTAGGCAAAGGCCTGCACCAGACTCAAGAAATGCAAATCTCATTAAACTGTGAGATACCTAGTCACTAGTGTATGAGCTAAAAGAAGACTTCTTGGTACATCTAGCCAAAAAATGACAGGACTATTCATGCAACCTTCTGTGCTCTATGGAAATCCAGTATTTCCAGGGCTGTGAAAGTACTGAGAAATAGTTTGTGTAATCTAATGAATTATGGACGATGGCAGTTACCTGGATATTGGGAAGAGGTTCAAAAGTAGGTTGCAGAAATCCCATTAAGATAAAACATGGAAGAAAAGAAGAAGAAAGAAGTAAGACAAATTTCACTGTTTTCATGATGTCAGTCTCTAGGAATGTTAAGCTTCAAGCAAAAGTTAATTGTTTAAAAGACAAACATTTAGAGGAGACAACATAAGAGCTGAACAAATAGATTACTGATCTCCTGGTAATAGCGGCAAGTTTTATAAGCAGGTTTAATAAGGTTTGAGCAGTTATTTTCTATTATTTCAAGAATCAGACTTAAGGTAGAATGTACCTAAAGCATTTGCTTTTTAGAAATTATAGGATCGTTTATAATATTGCAAAGAACAAAACATTCGTGCTATGACTGTGACTGCAATTGTGCAAAACCTGCTACATTTTTATTGTCCTTGTTATAATCCACAGAACTTCACTAAGAGTTCTGCCCTGTTATACTTGTTGTCTGTCAGCAGGGACAGTAAATAACTTAATATCTAAGTAGTTGATAAATATTGCTTTGTTTCCCTTAATAGATGCTTTCTGAAGTGACAGCTGTAATCAAGGAGAAGATTTCTGTCTGGACCTTCACTCTGATAAAATGAGCACTAATAAGGGTGTGGAAATAAGGATGTGATGCCCTTTCACTGGAGCAACATGGACCAGTTAATATCACTGCATATCACATAGAATCATAGAATTAGTTAGGTTGGAGAAGACTTCAGAGATCTTCAAGTCCACCCTACAGCCAAACCTTGTCAACTAGACATGTCACTAAGTGCCACGTTGAGTCTTTCTATAAACACCACCTGGGATGGTCACTCCATCACCTCCCTGGTCAGCCCATTCCAATATCTAATCACCCTTTCTGTGAAGAAATTCCTCCTGATGTCCAAACTAAACCTTTCTTGATGCAGCTTGTAACAGGCCCTTTCAGTCTGTCACTTGTTGCCTGGTAGAAGAGGCTGAACCCCACTGGCATACAACTTCCTTTTGCGCACTTGCAGAGAGTAATAAGGACAACCCATAGCCTCTTTTTCTCCAAGATCCCTCAGACTGGAGAACTCATAGCCCCAATTTCCTCAGCAGCTTCTCGTAGGACTTAGCCTCCAGGCACTTCACCAGATTTGTTGTATATGGTGCTTCATGGTATATGGTACCACTCTCTGCAAAGGTGTCGGCCAATGCAAAAAAGTCGTTAATTGCAGGAGGTACACACAGTGTCAATGGTAGTACCAGAGATTGAAGGGTCAACGGCCATGGTCAAGTATCTAGCAAATACTCGTAGAGAAAATTTCAAAGTTATGGTAAACCTCCACTTTTCACGTCAGACTTACAGTATCTTGTCTATGAGAACACTCCTTTTCTGGTGAGCAAAAAGACTGCAATGTAACCAGCAAATCCTATTTCATACGATGCATTGGCAACAAATCAATTCTATTTGTGACATCTCTTCTCTGCAAAATTTACATATCATCATTTGTCTTTTGTGCTTTAAAAAAATCAAAACTGATGCCAAACCAGAAAGTTATGGCTCCTTATCACCATCTCAGTTTTCTCAGTGCGGAGAAAAGTCATTTACGTTTTATCCACCTTAAATAGTTTTCCATAATCATATTCTTTTAATAAGCCAGTGTTCTTTGTTGTCGTATTGCAAATCCTAATAAAATGGTTTAGCTGAGTTTATTCAAAAATGAATTTGCGACGATGCAAACAAATCTAGTTCACATGCTTCCTTATAATCCTCCTAAGTTCTGTACCTTATGATTTGTACTCCCTAGGGGGCAGATTCTCAGGTGATATACACGGGCAAACTGTTTACTTGAATATGATTTCAGTGACTGATATCAACAGAGGATCCTGCCTATATATTAAGTTGCATTTTCCTTTATTGGTTGCTTACCTGACTCATACTTCCAAGGCAAGGAAGTGATAGCATGTGGCTGAGTTAATTATGCAGCCAGAACAAATGAACTGAAAGTAAATTGATTTAAATTTGATATAAGGTAGAAGTTCTTCACTGTGAGGGTGGTGAGGCACTGGAACAGGTTGCCCAGATAGGCTATGGATGCCCCACCCCTGGCAGTGTTCAAGGCCAGGTTGGATGGGGGTTTGAGAAGCCTGGTCTAGTGGAAGGTGTCCCTGCCCAAGGCAAGGAGGTTGAACTAGATGAGGCCCTTTTCAACTTAAAACATTCTCTGATTGTATACAATTTAAGCTGTAAAATCTGCACTTTGGAAAAGAGCTGCTCACAAAGAGTGCAGCAATGAAGAATGTGTCTTTTGGCAAAGTTCCTTTAGTAAACCAGAAGGGCTGGATTCAAGTCAGGAATTGCTTTTTGGGGGAGGTCCTGTGGTGTCTATTAAGCAGGATACATGACCAAAATGGTCCCTTGTGCCCTCCAAGTCTACTCGACTGTAGTCTGTGAATTAATGAAAATTGTGAATAATTTATGTAGAAGTATTCTTGCAAGAAGGAGAAATCAGCAAGGAATAACTTCTGCAAAACAGAGCTGTAAGCAAGGGTACTGTACACTGGGCTTGCCTGCTCTTCGTCAAAACTGATGGGAGTGGTGAAAATTTCCACCTTTTTGCTGGTGACTGTATGAGGCAGTGCCCTGTTAGGATCAGCACTGCAATTAAAAGGCCCTGTCATATCCACCCTCAAGATTATTTTCAGTTTTGGTTTCCAGTAGCAATCTAAGCTACTGAGTTAAATTCACTTGAAGAAATCAGAATTCATAGTAGACGTTATGACTTTCTCATCATATTCTAGTATTATCTTTGACTTTTTGAGTGGTATGGATTTGGGAGGGGTTTTTTTCTTTTACTTCCCCCCCTCTCCCCGAGTATTTGCTACTTGGCTTTGTTAGGAGATGTGGGAGGTTTAGAGGAAAAGAGAATATTCCAATGTTTGCTTCCCCTGAAGTGTTAATGAACATTAGAAAATTTGCTATATTCTGTAAGCTTTATATGTTCTCACCCTACTGAAATATAGCACAGAGGCCTTGATGATATCACTTATGATGAATTTGGTCTCAGATCATTATCTAAATGTGTTACTCTGCTGCTTTCCAGTCTTACTTGAATAGTAAGTAAGCTGGTTTCCCAACCCACCAAACCCTTCCTAAGTGACTTAGGAGAAAACAATCTTGCTGAGTTTGCTACATTGCTTCAGGGAGGGTAAATTTTATAGAGCAAATTATTTTCTATTGGCCTAGAAAAATCCAGTTGGCAGTATCCAAAAAAGAAAAAAACCCAAGCAAACAAGGACATCTAAAAGCTTGTGCAGGCATCTTTAACAATTTATTAACCTATTCTAACTATATATGAATCTGATTTTAAGTCAAGCTCTACTAATTTGAAAATACAATTTTTTACTTTTAAAAATGATCTGACTCCCATCAATTTGGCATTTGATCTCATTAGCAAGCAATAAGAAGGAAAACTGAAGCTTGTGGGATATCGTACAATTAAGTTATTTCATTTTATTAAGAATGAAGTTACTTGCATATCACATGTCAATGTTTTTGTGATGGAAAGCATGGATTTTGGGGGACTGCAACATACAGATCAAGTCAGTTCCCTAAAAGTAGGAACTGAAACTTTTAAGAAAAAGTGGAAGAAAATCAGAAATTCCCGTGCTATTCAGTGTCATGAAGGCCATATTCTGATTCCTCAAAGTTGCTGGCACCCTTTGGAAGGTTGGGATTCCCTCAGTCTCACACTTACAGTGAATCCAAACAGTGGGGATTGAAAAGGAAGGTGTTTGCAGCACTGTGAGGAGGCCCAGCCTTCTTCCTCTGCTGTGGGAAGGAAGATCACTGGGGAGATAGTGCGGAGGATGAAGCAGTTTGTGGGGGAAGATGTGGATTCAGTGCATACCTCAGCAACCTCTTTCAACAGGAAATGAAAGCTACCCAGATAAGGTGTTGATTGCCTCACTGACACTGCCCTGGGCTGCAGTTATTGCAGCTCAGGCTATGTGCAGACTTGAAGAGGACTTAAAACAAATTAACTGGGAAAAAAATCCCACCACGCATGAAAATCAATCCCTCTTGTACCATTCCTGCCACAACTTGAATCTAGAGTTCACTGATTAATCTTAAAATGTTGATAGCATCACAAACAATCCCAACAACTTCAGGAATTCAGCAGCTTCATACTTTTAACTAGAGAACAGTTGTGGCAAAGACATGCAGAAAACCAGCACCAACTAGGTCCACACGGGAAAAAAAAAAAGCTTAATTGGTCTGTTTTGAAGATGGAGGGTAGGGTTTTTTACTTTTTATATATACCCCTTGTAATGCAGTACTACACTGACTTCACAAGCAATGTTTAAATACCTCAGTACTTTTGGAATTATGGCCCTAAGGAAAAATAAGGAAAAGAAAATCTGAATTTTACCAGCCCCATAACATGATACAGAGAGAAGAAAACCCCAAATAAGAATCAAAATTATGAAAAATATTCCCAGACAGAGCTGTGGTGGCAAAATATAAGTAAAATGTTACAAAGTAAAATAGTGATGGAAAGACAGCGGAGTTCACACAGGCATATTAAACAGTGTTGAGTGATAGGTGATAAAAGATCAAGTTCATGTCTTTTTTATTGCTGCAAGCAGAGAACTTAAGATGATGAATCTGACCAAAAGCATCAAAGAGGGCAAAAAGTCACAGGATAGTGTGAGTCATTTGGAGAGTGAGCTTCAAATGCCTCTCCCTCATCCCCCTTGAGAAAGCCAATTAATAAAACCAAATGAGTTTGTGGAGGTATATACAATATGGAAGATTCTATACAGGTTGAACAAAATAAAGACAAAATATTTTATGTTGGAAGGAGATAAATTTATTTGTAATAAACTCATCATGAGTATGACCCCAAGCTGGGAAAATAATTTTTGTAAAATCACTATGATTATTAGTTTCTGTTATTACAATGTTATGAAACAGCTCTGAGTCTTCAGTCTATATTCTGGGTATAGTTAGAAAGTAAGAGCAATGGGCACATCTCTATTAATATTTTAGTTCAGAGAACATATGAACCTTGGAAGAGCATATTTTCTTTTTCCTCACCTATTGCACTTTGTCTCTCACCATGGAACTGCCTTGGAGACTGTGAAATGGATTCCTTTGGGGTGAAGTGAAACTAAAAGATGTGCTTCTCTAATGACTTTTACTTCTCATCTGAAGTAAAATCCCTGAAGCACCTTTAGCATGGATGTTGGACCCTCAGCAACAAGTCGTTTGCTCTAGAGAGCTACTCTTTCTGGCCCATACCACTTATTGCTCTAGGACCCAATGGAGTGTAGCTCTTTTCACCTAACTTTAGATGTCTTGATGCAGGCAGCTGCAACCATTAAAAGGAAATAATGATTCCAAAGGTGTGATTTATCAATTGGAAAGATATGGTCTCTGCTCAGATGAATCATACTCTAACAGCTACCATTTTCTCTGCACACACAATGAGAAGAGTCTAAATAATGAGGTTCTGGGTAGAGGTTCACTCAGTGAACCCTGGTTAGTTTGAAATGATGGTATTAGCAGAGAATAGGAGACAGATTCACAAAGAAATGGCTTGACATTTCTGAGACCAGCTTAACTGACCTGTGCTGGAGATGGTACTTGGCCTCGTATTTTTAAACTCCTAATCAAATAACCTCTCTTTATCCACAGTACTTATTAGAATTATTTAGTTGGTGGCTGTATTATGGTAACTTCGTGTTTATTTATGTTATACAAAAAGTTTTTTCCTTTGAATTGCAGGCCAGAACTACCACTGACACATCTCTTTATTTTTCATTAAGAGGAATGTCTCAATTTTTCCCAGCATTGTACAATTTTGAAAATACTTGCTCTTTTGCATTCTTTTCATCACTGAACTTATTACGAACATATGTTATTTATTGAATTGCACTATCTGTACTCTATGATATCAATTTTTATTTGTCAAGCAGTATTTAGTGAGGTCTTTTATGAACAAAAAACAATCTAGTGACCTGGATGCAGTATCCTTGTAAATATAAATACAGACCCGAACTAGGAAAATAAAATTACACCTACCGTTTCTGAAATTGTTGATTTTAAGTTAATTAGAAAAAATATGAATGATACAATTAATGACTTGTTTTCTGTTTCCATGTGTCAGAAATAAGTACAGAAATATTCATCATGTGTCATGTTAAGTGTGTTTTTTTCAAACTATATGGAAACAATAACAATAACACTTTTAGAGGTAGATAGCTATTTGTTTTTTATTTGCAATGAGTCACTGACTGAGGAGTCATTTGCATTATATTAGTCATTCATATTTGTATTTTAAATACAAATTTCTGCAAAAAGTATCAAGAATTTTAGTGCTTGTTTTGATCAATATTCTGAAGAGGAAATTTAGGCACAGATAAAAGTAAGCACATCTCATGAACTCTACCATAAATCCTTTCTGTCCACATAACTTGATTTTATAGAAAGGAATTGCAATTTACAGTGTGGCAGTAGGTACAATGACTAAATAAAACTGAAAAAACAACATTTTCATGCAGAGAGTTTCAAAAAACTGCACTGGGAAATCCAGCTGCCTATGATTTAACCTCTTTAAAGTTAAAGACCTATTTTAGTAAATCCATTTTATTAATATGCATCCCAATGCCTGGGCAACCTTTCTGTGGCACTGCAGAGGCAGAACATAATTTTAAGAAGTGCAGACAATGTTTTTTGGAGGAGAATACCTGTAAAGAAACAAGGCATAGCTGGAAGGACTTTTTTTCAGATTCTGGGCTGAAGAAAGCTAAGAAAACTCACAGCAGATGGCTAAAGAAGATTGTAATCATACTTAGCATTTTTCACTTCACAACTTCAATAGCTGTTTTGTGCCAGGGAACCCGGATGTCCTTTTAATCCTGCTCATCTTTCTCTTTCTCTTTCTCTTTCTCTTTCTCTTTCTCTTTCTCTTTCTCTTTCTTACTCTTCCAGAGATTGCCAGCCTGATTCAGACAGTGTTGCAAAACTACAGTCCCAAACAGACTGTTGCTCTTTCTGGCTATCCCACCACAAAGAAATTGGAGAGACCTGTTTCTTCTGCCACGTCTGTTTCTGTGCCACTTGATGTACTTTCCAAGATCTGTTTTAAATTTAGAGCTTTGTAAAGAAACCACGTGTCTTAAAAGCTTCCTTAATGCATGAAAATTTGAGAAAAGAACTTATGTTCACTGATGAGTCTTTAAACAAATGTCTCTTCAGGGATCCAGGTTTTATTTTGAACTAGATCTCAAGGTAACACTTTTATGTCACCTAAAGAAACAAGCCCAGCTTAACATATTTTCCACTTCAACAGTAATTTAATGATGAACAGCACAGTTTGTGTGGACTTTGCAAAGGTGTAGGATCTAGCAATGAGGAAGTAAATTCTTACTGTTAGGACTATGAAACTTAGACCATTATGAATATAACTCCTTGAGGCAGGCAACCAAAGAGGGGAGGGGAAACAGCTGAGAAGAACAATTTTTATGACTGATTCAAAGTCTGTGTTAAAGGGCATTTATTTTGAAAGAGGCATCTTTGAAAAGGTGTGCAAGGAATTCACACATTCATGGTGCAATGTATTCTGAAAGTATGAGGTGCCAAATGCAAACCCAGATGGTGAAAGCGGTACTATAAATGGAGATTCAATGGGGACACTTGAGCAGTACACAGACAGCATACACAGAAAAAAAAAGAAATTTATGTTCTAAGAAAAAGGAAGAAAGACTTTTTCTTCCCCTCCACCAAAGCATGAGGTGGCATCTCTAGAACAACAAAGTGTGGTCAACATGGGACATGACCCATGGTGTATGGTTCTGTTATGCAAGGTGAAATTCTCTGGCTCTGTCTCCTGTTTACTCCATTCCATGCAGAAAATAAAAAATAAAATAAAATAAATAAAATAAAATAAAATAAAATAAAATAAAATAAATAATAAATAAAATGCATAATATAAACACTAAAATAATATTTGTCTGCCACCAGCTGAGGTACTCAATCTCCAATGTTTCACCTGAAGCCAACTGTGTTTGATTCTGGTTTATTTGCTCCCCAGTCAGAAGTGCTTAATACTGCAGCTTTCTACCTGTGTCAGACCTGTGTAAGAGTGTTCTAAGACTCAGAGTCTTTTCTTCCTGATGTCCTTCAGCACTGCAGCTGCATATTAGTATCTAAAGCAATCTCTTCACCTGTGCAATAACAGAGCCGATTCTACAAGCTTTTTAAGTACTTTAATCTAGTACCTTGGTGCTTGGATTTAGAGATACACTTCAGAAGATTCCTAAATTTCCTCAAAACACTCAATCTGAACGAAAGAAATGTCTTGGTCTTGAAGTGGGCTTTATCTTGAGAGTGATGACATTTACTTTAATGCAAAGCCTACCTTTGGGACTGTGGGTTGCTGCTTAGATGTCACCTAATGCTTTCTTCACTGCACATATTAGAGGGCTTGAGGTCTTCTCTTTTGCCTTAAATGTGTCTTTACTGCTGTGCCCATGTGCAATGTCCCAGAAGTACACCAGAAACAGAGAAAGGTGAAAAACATCTTGCAATATTAATTATAGCAACTAACTTTGGTCTGGTCTGTGAATAATTTTCCTTTGGCTTGTGTGGCCCTTTTGCTCATGGGATGTCTGAGAATGTCATTGTTGTCAATGCATAAGGTGTAATAAAAATTAAACATTTAAGATGTCATTTTATTGTAGGTATACAGAGAAACTGTATTATTTGACGACTTCACCATTGCATAAAATTTTGATCTTTATATAAACACTATAAAAAAGAAGCACTTTTAAAAAATGCTTTGTAAAAAATTGACTTTTTTTAGTGATAAGCATGTTCAACAGAGAAAAAAAAAAAGCTATATAAGCTCTGAATTGCTGGCTAAAATGCTCTGGAAACAAAACGCATTTATCATAGGCAGTAAAATAATTTTGATTTAAATACTGCAGTTATACATAGCAAAATGTGATGTTTGTGTGTCAAATTTCCTCAGCAAAGTAAGAGGATTTCCTCACAAAATTTTAGAAAATTGTTTGCTAACCCAGACATCTTTCTTTTATTTCTATTTCTTTTAAATCAAATTAAATTTACTTCCTTTATTTTGAGCAAGACAACCTTCAAATGAATTAAGAATAAAAGCAAAAATTAATTTTGGTTTTTGGATAATAGAGACCAGTTTCTTGGTTAATTTAATGTGTTTACAGGACATATTGTTAAATATGGTTCAACAGAATCAAAACAAATTACCTCAAGAGTATATTTTTTCATATTTTAAAGTACATCTCTTTTGCACAAGCCTTGACACAAATTCTGATACATAAACCACACATTTTGTATCTGCTGAGTTGCATTTATTGTTTAGATTTAAGGGCTTAAGGTCTTCAGTTGTACTACATCCTGATACTCCTCCTACTTTACAGAGCTAATACTGCATGGAGGACTTTAAGTACAAAAATCTCCTGGGTTATGCATGTCAAGACCCACAAACATATACCTCTAATTGACCATAAGTTTACAATCTGTAAGAGAAAAATTACTTAGTTGCATCTGGACATTCTTTTCATAGCTATAAAACCTGACCAATATTGACAAGTTGAAACACATAGAAATGACGATATTAGATTTATGTATACTGATTTTATGGAGTGAAGTTGAAAATCTCTCCTCTCCTCTCCTCTCCTCTCCTCTCCTCTCCTCTCCTCTCCTCTCCTCTCCTCTCCTCTCCTCTCCTCTCCTCTCCTCTCCTCTCCTCTCCTCTCCTCTCCTCTCCTCTCCTCTCCTCTCCTCTCCTCTCCTCTCCTCTCCTCTCCTCTCCTCTCCTCTCCTCTCCTCTCCTCTCCTCTCCTCTCCTCTCCTCTCCTCTCCTCTCCTCCCCTCCCCTCTCCTCCCCTCCCCTCCCCTCCCCTCCCCTCCCCTCCCCTCCCCTCCCCTCCCCTCCCCTCCCCTCCCCTCCCCTCCCCTCCCCTCCCCTCCCCTCCCCTCCCCTCCCCTCCCCTCCCCTCCCCTCCCCTCCCCTCCTCTTTTCTCCCTCTCCCTCTCCTCTCTTCTCCCTCTCACAACAAATAGACCCAGCTCTTCCAAAGATTCCTTCCCCTTCTCCTGGATCCCAACATCCAAATTCTACTACTTCTTTCCTGCTTGAACTTTGTTTCCAGGTCCTGCAATGTTGTCATAGGTCTCTGTGAAGTAGCTTACAATAAAAAAATTAACCCAAAAAATCCTTTCCATACTTCCAGAAACAAGCCTCAGGATATGAATCCCAGTGAGAATTGAATCAAACTGAATTACCCTTGAGGCTTCTCATTGAGACTATGGATCGCAGACATCTCAAACCTGCTCACAGCAGAAGGAAGTGAAAGGTGAAAGAACCTCTCATTTGTCATTTAAATGATAAAGAACTGGTTTCAAGTGATATTTGGGAAACTGGGAGCCTTATTCATGTTTGTTGAATGCTTGTAAAAGCAGTACTGAGCTCAACAAGTCTGCTTGCTCTGGTGACCCCCCTTTCCCAGCTCTGGTCAGGCAGGACATGCTGAACGCCCACACTGAGATGCCCCCTGCCTGGGTAACCCAGGGCCCAGCCCAGTCAGCATCTGCATTCCTATTTGAGGGGCCTTTGCTTCTCACTCTGAATAAAAAATCTGGCACATCTGTAAAGTTTTTGTCAACACAGATCTTTGTGCTGTTTCCAGGAACCCAAAATACCCACGACTGGCACTGGCATATCTCATGTGTTGTGTCAGCCAGTTTTGACTATCAAGGGATTGCAAAACAGACATGAAAATTAAACCCGAAACTGCTTCAGTAGGCAACTTGGAGAGAAATTCCTCTGCTGTTCCCTTTTTCATTTCTTTGCTTTGAACAGTTGTTCCAGTTAATGGTAAATTCCCAACCCCCAGCCTTTCCACCAGATATCTAATATTGGGTCTTTTTTCTTACAACAAAAAAGCCTTTATGCTTGTAAAGTTCTGTGTTCAGAGTGCTAAACACAAGACTGATCACTCTAATATATTCTCATATTTAACAACATGACTTTTGTCTTTTAACAATTTCTGTCTGAAACATATGTCTTATGTACCATTTCCCTGTCTTCTCTTATTTATTTCACTTTTTTTTCTTTATTTTCAATTTCTCCTTTCTGATGAGAGTAAAGGGAAGGCAGGAGAGTCTGATCCACCATTTCAGATTCCACTGTGGGACAGAACCTGTCTGTAAACTGAGTCTCCACCATCCTCTTTCCCTTGCAGAGAAAAAGTTGTTGTCTAGTGCTTAAGTCTAGTCCTGTCTGTGGGAAGACCATTGCATTCTTTTCTGTGAACCAGAGTCCATTGTGAAAGAGTTCAGGGAAAAAAAAAAAAAGGCAGAGAAATATTTTTATTTTGTTATTTGAAATAACTCTAAAAAAACATATCCTAAATCACCAAAAGCATACCCTAGATTTAGAAAGAAAAAAAAAGATTCTAAAATAACGATTTCTTGAAAATAAAATTTTAAAAACCTTAAGAATTAAAATACAGTACCTCTTAATTTTTTTCAGCATTCCATTTGATTAAAAAGTGAAACATTATATTGAAGGGGAAATAAATATTTGGTGAAAAAATGGCTGATACAGAAGTTTGTGATGAAAATAAGTGAACATTAGATCCTCTGGTGTGCAAACTGAATTTCAACTAGGATTTTAGCAGAATTCATTCATTAATTAGCCTCGTTTCTGAGAAAACAGCAACCTTCAGCAGTCAGGTTACCTCTGTGAATGATGAGCATGTAGCCTATGCAGAAGTTATCTGAGTTAATTGAGATTAATTTCTCGTGAGCAGAGCATAAGTCTCCTGGGGTCTCATCAAAATGATGGTGCTTCTGATTTATACCCTTGTAGCAGTGTTATTTATAGAAGGAAGTTCCTCAAAACAAAATCAGAATATTCCTTACTTCCCCTGCCTGACAGCTGTTCGACTCAGGAATATATGTGCAGTTTTTCTCTTTCTCAGACCCTTAAAATCCTTTACTTTATATGAATTCAGAATTATTAAATGTAATGAATCATCACAAGAAAGCTATCAGCAGATGATCCCTAAAAATGGAGTTGAATTCTCCATTTTAAATATGAGATGTGAGTTATTGTTTTGGGGTTTTTTTAAATTATTTTCCATTTGTTACAGAGTCACACAGAATCCATTAGGTTGGAAAAGACCTCTGAGATCATTGAGTCCAACCTATGACCAAACATCACCATGTCAACCTGACCATGGCACTAAGTGCCACATTCACTCTTAAACACCTCCAAGGATGGTGACTTCACCACCTCCATGAGCAGTTCATTCCAATATTTAATCACCCTTTCTGTGAAGAAATTCTTCCTAATGTCCAACATAAACCTCCTATGGTGCAGGTTAAGACTGTGTCCTCTTGTCCTGTTCTTGTCTGGGAGAAGAGGCTGACCCTCACCTGGCTGTAGCCTCCTTTCGGGTACTTGAAGGGAAAGATAAGGGTCACTGCTGAGCCTCCTCTTCCCCAGGCTAAACACTCTTCAGCTGCTCCTCATAAGGCATGTTCTCCAGACCCTTCACCAGCATCACTGCCCTTTACTGGACTTGCTCCAGAACCTTTTCATGTCCTTCTTGAAGTGAGGGGGCCACAACTGGACACAAGACTTGATGAAGATGGCAAAGGAAAGATTGCGTTATACAGTTTGACTCAAATGAGAAAATCTGGCCAAAAAGGCATGGATCAGAGCAAAGGTGATTCCTAGAGCAGCAATCATCACATGTTCTGTGCATCTCCCAAATGTTGTAGACCTTTTCATCTCCTTTCCTCCACCTTTATATCCAGACAGCTGCCTCTTTTATCTTGGCAGTTTCTCAGACAGTTTGTGGAAGGTCACTGGCCTAGTACATTTTTCCTCCTGCCTGTAAAGACAACTGTTCAGAAGTGCTACTGCACTCCTGAATGTTTCAAGACGTGACCTCAACTAGCTTTAAGTTGGGTATCTTGCAGCTTTTAGGTTTAGGAGAAGAAAGTGCTGTGGGAAGGCTATCAAACTTCTTTTGCAATAGGATGCATCTTCTGTCTCTGCCTCTTCTAGCTACTGGGAATTTAAAACATAATGTGGAGACTCTTTTAGAAGTGCGAAGGTTTGTCTCCAATTGGGAGACACTAGGCATTTATAGAAAAGGTAATAACAGAAAAGAATCTGGATCTGGAGAAAAACAACAACATCTGGTAAATGCCTTTTCTCAGAGATGTGAAATTCTGGCACTCAGTCTGAGGGAAATCTCTGGGACAATAGATGAAAAGAGGGCCTGTCATTAAAACATACCATGCTAATAAGTGGGTAATGCCTCCACTGTGACTCACTGAGACTGTGTTTGTGTGTGTGTACACCCACAACTCCTTGCCCCTGTATTTTTTAATCTCCCAAAGGAGTATAAATACCTTGAAAACTTGAAAATTTTTTATGGCACGACATATCTTATAAAGAGCAAGAAGAAACCTTGAACAAATTAGTTATTTTCATAGACACATTGAATGATATATGGATGAATCTTTATTTTTAGCTGATCTAACCTCATGAGAGAAGAAATTCAGAAGAGAGCTAAATCCTCTATATTTAAAGTACTTTAAGGATTGGTTTTGGCACCACTACAAAGGACTAATCTCTGGTGTGCAAGTGTATGCTGGATTTTTTACTGGTATTTAAATCTGGAATAGGAATCTTAAAGGAGTTTCAATCTTCCTTCTGTTGAAGTCAAAGCTTTCCCCCAGGGCTGTTCACCCATTCCAAGGTCTTCTGCAGCATGGGCATGGTGAAGTTTCCAGTTTTCTCAACCCTTTTCTAAAGCAATCTGTAGCATTGCCTACAAAAGAAGCACATGGAAATCACATGCAGACAGAGGAGAAGTTCTAAATGTCAGGGACCTGGTGCCTGCACCAGACTTAATACCATTATTTGCTGTCCTTCCTCTAAAAGGGACGAGTTCCCCTTTGCTGGCAGCTTGCAGTATTCTTGCTTTTTTATTAAAATGTCTTTATGAAAGAGACCCTAGACCTCAATACCTGTGCACAATCTGAGCAGCAAGGTTTTGAATGGGATGGCAGCAGACACAGAGCAGACCTAATGTGGTTGCTGTGATCTTCCTCCCTACCACTTGTTTTTGGAAAGAGCATTCACTCCTTTCCAGGACTATAAGTTAGCATCCCAGGCATCATTCTGACACCAGAAAAATCTGTATACTCTGTATAAGGTTCCAAAAGGTGAGGTTTTGGCCTCTAATATTGAAAGCCTTCAATATGGAAAGGAAATTACAATTTCAACCATATTGGATGAAGAATTGCTCCAACTTGAGCAGGTATTTTCCAGATCCATGTGACCAGAAGTAAGGCCAGTTCTCAGTCAGAATTTACACAGATTGATTCTATTCAAATGTTTGGTTTGTTAGTAATTTTTCAGGAATGGCACAAGGCTCATGTGAATGCAATGTATCAGCCTCTTTCAGGCCTAAAAGGAACTCCTTTGACGCTCAAAGTTTTTACCTTCATTTTGTGTATATAATATTTACCTATATTTTCCAAATATTTCTTTCATTTTCACTTTACTCTACACTCTTGGAGCTACCAGTGTGACCTTTTGCAGTTGCCATAACTTTAAAATTCAGAGGGCTACTCATCTGGTGGTGACATAAGTGACCAGAGCTTCAAAGGAAATCAGCAGTTGAAAACCCAATACGTAGAAGTCTTTTTCCAGGAAAAAGTAAAAGACAGTGGAAAGGTCTCACACACATCTCTACTGTTTGGATTTGGAAATGTCTGAAACTGGACATTTTACCTATATCTAAGATTTCAAGTGCTGCTCTACACTAAATTAAAAGTTTGATATTTCTCAGTCCATCACAAATATCTTTGTATCCTTAATTTTTATTCATGGAAATGAGATATATTTATGCAAATAAATGGATAGCATTCTTTGTCACCATAATGATAAGGCTGGCTAGATATTTATTCATATGAGTGAGGATGAGACATAATTTTCCCACAGTGGTAAGATAAATGTTTCTCTTTTTGAGTATGGTGAGAGACCCACTGACATGCACCACAAAATGCCCCAGCTGCTTTCATAAATGTGAAAAAAAATTGCCAGACCTCCAAGTACAGGATAAATAAGCAGTATATATAAGGGAAGAAATAAGAAGCCATTACCAGGCCCTCAGTCTTAATGTGTGCTGTCTCCACAAAGTCCCATTTGCGGCCTCAGAAATTATTTCATCTATTTTAGTTTGTTTTTAAAATACAAGCCGCAGAGAGAGGAGCTTTCCAGCACTCAAATTAATGTATAGAATACTGCAGTGGTTAAAGAAACTATGCTAGCAATGTGTATGTAAATTTATTTCTGCCTTTGAACTCTGTTTATACATTACTCTGGAACTCAGCTGCTAATATTTAGCACCAATATAGTCCTCGCTTACAGCATTTTACTGCCAAGGAGAAAAAAACAAAGGATTTCCTTTTCTTTGCAAGGGGTTTCAATAAGAGAGGGGGAAAAAGTCTGCTTTTGTTGAGCTTTCCTCACACATAACTTTTTTTCATTAGCTGTAAAATGTCCACATCTGCAGTTAGAAACAAAACTGATAGATTTCAGTGATCTGAGGTGATACATTATAAGGGAAATATCAGCAATTCTGTGATTCAACATGTACTTTCCTTGTAAAGGAAAACCAAAATGAAAATATTTCTGCATCTGAGCTCAATAAAAATCTCCTAATTTTCAAAGACATATTTTCTTGAACTTGTCAAGAGAAGCAGTACAAAACTGCATTGCTCAAATGTCATTGCTTTTTGGAGAACAGCAAATTTTTGTAACACCCAGATCAATGTAGTGTAGAGCCTTAATCAATTCATACTGAAATATTTTGAAGTTCTTACACAAAAGACAGCTGGTGGAAGTGTGTTGTAAAAAGACTAGCTGAATTATTCATTGTGAATAATCTGTGTTACAAATTTACCTTCCCACCACCCCACCTCCTTTTCAGGAGTTGTCTGCAATGCAGTCCTCATCTCTGTGAGCATTTGGCAAGTGGTTTATATTAATGTATTTTTATATGTTCCAAGAGTTGCTGGATCTCTTGAACACTATTATTTAAGTTGCTATATTTTCTGACTTACAGTGTGTGAATGCAACACCACATAGTAAATAATTTTATGGTAGTATTTCAGTACACTGATACACTGATTGACTTTTCTAAACCTAGAGATTAATGAAAAACAGAGCTCTGGTCTTTGGTTGTCTCTGTAAAATAAACAGATATATGATTACACATTCTGGCCTGTACTTATCCCTTGCAACTTTAGGAAGTAAACCAAGGTGGCTGAGATGCATATCATATATAGGCTCCTTCTTCAACTGAGGGTGAACAGTCGCCACTCACAGAGGTGGAGGCAGATCTGTGCGATTAGTGCTCTTTGGAAGTGCCTGTCTATTTATTATATTGGGAGCATAAAGGATCTATGGGATAACATCAGGTTGAAAGGATGGAATTCCCTTGTTTGAGGTCATCCTGATGTAATAGAGACAGAAGATTATCCAGTGCAGCTAACATAGGATGACTTCTTTCCAAGGTTACCTTTACTGTCAGTAAGGAAACATGAGTCCTTCTAGGGAGCAAACCATTTCCTCCTGAGTAGACTTATGAAACAGATACATGACATAACCTAAAGGGCTTATTTCTCATGGAGGGCTTTGATGGGAACTTAAATAACCAGCCCATATTTATTTATCTATACCAAGGACATCCACACCCATTCAAATAAATTTCTTCTACAGATCTTGCCCACTCAGATTTGCACTGATAGATATTAGCAACATCAGCTCTTTTCCTGCTGCTGGAGAAGAATTTCTATGGATAACACAGAGTTTTCAGTGTTATTGGTATTTACGAAGTGTGATGAAGTATTCAATGTCTCCTATTTCTTTTTCAGAGCATAATGAAGCATAATGAAAAAATGTAATGCTACCTACTTGCTCTGCAGGTGGATTACTACATCAGGGACCTACTTACACATTTCTTACTAAATAAGTCCTCAAAAATAACCTTTATTCTCCTAAGAAAATTCAGGTTAAGTGGATGCTTCACAGCTCAATAGATGCAACAGAAGGGTGATAAAATATCTGAGTGATAAAATTTTTGTGCACTGAGTCATAAATAATTCAGTATGAGCTTCCTGTTAATAAATTTAATTGTGAAATGAAGATAATTCTAGCCATCAAAGTATTGAACGACCTTTGAAACAGCCTTCCAAGAGATTATCAGTGATAAAAAAGATGGAGTTTGACAGGCTTATGAACAAGACTACATAATGTTGTGTCTAAGAAGAAGCTGGACTTTAGATGCCCATTCTAATCCTGTGTTGCCACTAAAACCACTGTTGGCTCTTAGAATCATTGCCTGTCAGAAGTTTGAGCAGATTTAAGTAGCAGTTTAACCATATGAAAACTCATGTTAATTGTATTTGGTGTATTCACCCTCAAGAGTGAGCTAGCTAGATAAAAGTGTCCAACTGATTGTCATGCAAAGGAGCCACTCTCCTATGAACACCTATCTGAGTCATTTATGTGCAATGATGCACATGTTTTACTACACATGCTCATTCCAGTTTTTCAGGAATTCAGGTCTTGCTTTGGCTTATCAGTATCTGCCTGTTCATTCCTTTTACTGTATATATATTCAGAGGCACAAAAATGTTCAGTAATCTACACGCATTTCAGAAAGCCATATATATATAAAGATATCTATATATGTACAAAGGCAGCTAATAAGAACTATTTATTATATGCAGAATAAACAAAAAAAAATTTAATGCTATTAGTTAAAAAAAAATTGTAGTTCATAGATATAGTTTCCAGGAAAAGGATCATTCATTGTTTGGAGACAAGATCAAAGTATGACTTTAAGTGACTTCAGGTAGTCTTTTTTATCTTTTCAAACTCTATTTGCTCAGCTACTACAGGGGTGATGGAAGGAAAAGAGGGGACGAGGAAATGTTACTTTATTTTTATATTCACTCTTTTATCCTGTGTTTGGCTGGTATATGACCTTACATTTTCATTTACCAAGTGCATCAAGTCCAAGAGTAAAAGTCACTAGCCTGAGATAATGAAAATATGTAATCACTCTGGCACAAAAAGTCTTGTTAAGAAGCTGGAGTGGTGAGCACAGATTTTGCTGGCTTATGAGGCATCGATCCTTTGCCATCAAGTGAATTTAATAGAGTTCAGCACTACTTTTGAGAGATTTGTGTCGGCATTTCCTTTGGGAATTAGTCATGATGAGGAATATGTCTTTCAATACATGATGCCTTATCCACAGTGAAGAATATATTCTACCTTTGGCTATGCCTTTTGTTTAAACTTGTTCCTTCACTTTCTCAAAATAAATGGAGCATATGAAAATTCACTAGGGGTGTCTCGCTAAACACTGTGGCCAGCTGACACTTGCCAAAACTTAACCTCAGGCTAGGGGTTCCTAGCTATTGGGACAATAGTGTTGAGAGGGTGTTAAAAAGTACAAAATGTTCCTGCCCAGAATATGCTGAAGAAAATACAAAATAAGTAGCTTTCCTAATATTCTAGTCTCTATCTCTCTGACTTTTAATAATGTTTAACAGCTTCATTTTTCCATCAGTCTTTATTGATGCTAAGGTTAAATTAGTGTGTGCTATGGGTAGAATGCATCAGAATCCAAGCAATTTAATTTTATGTCCACCTGATACTAGTAAAGAGTAAATTATTTTCAGATTAAGGTTTTACCAGCTATTCTTCAAATATTTGGACCATGCTTTTCTTTTGGGAATTTCCAAAAAAAGAACTTTCTACTGTATTTATCCTTTGGTAGTTTTAAGATATAAAAATAAAAAAGAGAAAATTTCCAATTTAGACAAGGCTGTTTTCAGAAATAAATTGTTCAGCATCCTTATTTACAGCTGGATTGAAATAATGGACATTGGGGGTCAGTACTGTCCTTGGGGAGTGTTTGCTTAGAGGATGATGCAGCAGAAATATGACTCCACCTTGCACAGGGACCTCTGATCTTCTGAGATCTGCTTTAGTTGATGAGGAGAGTATTTTTAACACTGTTAGTCTTAGCCCTGTCCAGTGGTAAACGTATTCTCACTAGCCTGGAAAATTTTGCTGCTGTAGCAGCCTGAGGCAAACTTGTTACTGTCTGGTGACTTGAGCTCTTCCTGGCAGCTTGTCTCCACCAAGGAAGACTTATTTATGTATTACCCTGCATTGAAGTCACAGTTGATATGTACTAGGCAATGACTTTTATATATATCTGCTTTATAGAATAAATCCCTTTCACTTTCCAAGTACATATTTTCTGTAGCTGATATGACAGCTTTAACCACAGTTATTTTCATTTTTTCCTTTAGAGACATGGGAATGTGTACACAAATATTGCTACAGTACACTGGATACACATTCATAAAGCATCATAGAGAAAAGATGATTCTACAATGCTGGAAAAGAAAGTTACAAGAGACATTATGAAAGAAACTTCTAGAGACTAAGGCAACTTCTAGGCATTAAAAATGTTTCAGTTTTCTTTATCTTAGAACATTATTTATCTTAATCTCAGGCAGCAAAGCAGAGTAAAGCATCCAACAACATTTTATTGCTAGAAACTCTTTCCTGTTTCATCACGATGGCAATTGAGAAGGAGATGAGGACACTCCAGATCTTGCATGTGCACTGCAGGCTCTATGGCACATATCTCTTGCAGCTCTGGGGTGTACAAGGCTCTCTGTAGGACTCAGGTATGCTTGGAATAGAAGGTCCTCCAGTCAGAAAGCTGTTATAATACAGCTAAGCCTCTCTGCAGAGAATCTAAGTTCACAGAATCTTTTATATATTCCCCACTGGTGATACATATTCTACATTTGCACAGACAGCATGGCCAAAGCCACATGTTATAAAATAATTTTGAAAAAGCCCATAAGACTGTAGCAAAAGCCATGAGATTCAATCAGGAAACTTTCCTACATTCGCTTTTGAAGCATTTAAGAGAGAAACATTTTTATTTTTTTCTTTTTTATGAGATTTTTCAGGTGTTCAAGGAAGACCAGGTTTAATAAGAATGTTAATTATAATGGGATGTGTAACAAAGTTCAGTGAATTGGCAACAACCACTGAAAATAAAACAGAGCTGAGGAGGATATGTGACATGAACACAAAACCTATTAGATTTCCAGATAAACAACCTGACTATCTACATTCTGCTTCCAAAAGTCTCCAGCTGCAAACTAACCAATTAAAAGATATTTCTATTTTCCTAGATAGATTATAGGGTGTCTGCTGATACCTTTGTTAATTTATTTTTTTCATTAGATTTCTGTGGTAGTTGTTTCCTTGTTATATTTTCTCTTTCATTAAAAACTCTTTTCTGTTCCACTCACAGTTTCTTACACAAGTTTATCAGCTTGCTCTTCTGTTGCATTTTCTGCTGAATATTTTATAGCACTCTGTTTTAACATATAAAAATAACCTGGATTAAGTCTATCAATCCTTCAAGGAGAATGGGGAAAATCAGAAACCCTCACTGATCTAGTTAAATATCACCTGCTTATAGTCCTGTTCTTAACACAACATGCTTTATTGAATTTAGGGTGTAAAACAGGCAAACCCAAAACTTCAGCACAATGAGCTACTTTTTTTTCAGTATGTGAGACACACATACATGAAAGGCAAGAATACCCATGGCCTTATTTGCATTCCTCTTCTTTACTTGAGTTTGAAGATATTAAAAATAGATCTCTAGATGTATATATTGTGCCTGCGTTATTCAGTGGTTTCATTGCATTTATTTATAATACAAATGTGTTTTGTAAAAAGATTTAACAAAAGAATATAGTGTTAGACTTTAATTTGAGCAGAGCACTTGAGGAATCATTAGGAAATGAGGTAAAGGTAAGAGAAAAGAGAAGAGAATTACTTGGCACTAGGCTGGGCCAGTAAAAGATGCAATTTCATTGATTGGCCTACAGGGTACTATGAACAAAAAACCAAATTTAGCTAAAACTCTCCCTGTGTACACATATATATACCATTTCATCTCTTAGTGATATTGAACTGCATTATACTATCTGCCTTCCATTTTCTCTTTAATTTTAGTGAGAATATGAAGCACATCATGTCTCATAATAGTGATAATGACAGATAGAGCTCTGAAAGTAATTGCAGCCTTGAGATGAGATACCCAAAGGTAGGATTTGAAGTGGTAAGAGCCTGAAACAAAGCTAATTCTGTGTCTTTTAAATTGTTCTCTCATGGCCCCAGATCTTGTTAATACAACAGGAAATATCTCACTATATGGTGGAAGCAGAACCCTCTGCTGTTGTGTTAGTCCTTAATTTTCTTTCAACATGAATTGTAAAACAACTGTGCTGTCTCTATCAACATGCTGCTGTGAATAGTTTAAGCATGAGTGTGAGACTGGGGTTCACAACAGTCAGTCCTGCTCTAGATGCACCTTCAGAGAACTGAAGACAGGATCCTCCTCTCTTTTAAGACCTTGAGTCTTCAGCAGCACCATACAAAGATTTCTTTGCAGAAAGGGCATCTGTAGCATTTCTAGGCTTTCCAGCCCGCACAGGACAAGGTTTATTTCCAGCACTGCCTGTGCTTCTTTTGGTGGATTAAATGCAAGAGGAATTAGACCCTCACCTGGAAAACAGGATCCAGATCACTGAAACAGTTCTTGAAATATTTAACTCTAAACTTTATTTGCTTTCACCAAAAATGGGGCATAAGTCACAATCAGGGCTTTCCAGAGTAGATGCACATGGGTTAGCAGGGTATTGCACAAACGAGAGCACACATCTCTCCCCGGTACAGTGGTTTAAGCTCTCAGTGGGGAAAAAAAGAAATTGAGCCACAAGAATCTGAACTAACTGGAGCAGGTACTGGAAACTAAGCTAAAGAAAGGCTGCTCTGGCAATCCATATGTGTGTTAGGAGAGGGATTGTGAGAGTATTTTCCTTTATTCCCTTCCCTTAACTTTAATTACTCAATTAAAGGAACAGGACCAGGCACTCCACACATGGTCCCCCACAGCAGCCAAGGTGAGAAAGTGGGAACAGGCTCCATTCTATTGCACGCAGTGAGGAAAGAGCACATCACCATCTTACACAACTAAGCAAACCCAGATCCTGAACACTCCAGCCAGCCTCTCACATCCCACAGCCAAGCTGGCCCTGAGAACAAAAGCCTCCTGGCTCACACCCTGAGCTACCTGCTTTCTGCTGGATCCTCCTGAACACGCAGTGGGAACAGGCAGGTTTGTCTGTACCAGACTGCAGTAGGTGGCAGACAGCAGCATTTTTGGTTCTTGGCTCTGCTCTGGCCAGGAGAAACTGAGTTTCCTTCCCACAGCAGCATCTTCAGGCACTTTGTTGGGCCCTGTCTTCATCAGCAGAGTGAGCCTAATGAATTCTCATGGGTTTGGCAGCTCCTTAGCTAAGACTCTCTGCCTTGGGCACTGCCTGGAACAGGAGGGTGTGGATTTCCCCTTTATTCTGGCACAGTTCAAACCAACATCTTCCATTTAACAGGAGAATGAATACGAAATAATGCAAATAAATAAGTCAGTTTCTTGTGCCTCTTGAAGCCAGTTCTGAAGGAGAAGATGGAGCTATTTCATTCTCTGGCTTTTGTCACATTGAAGATGGTTTAAATTTGAAGTGTGGTTGGGGAGACTTGTTTGTTCTGAGTGCAGTGGTATCTGTGACACCACACTCAAATAGATTATTATTACATTATTCATCCAGATACTTTATGCTGATTTTTTGCTTTTTTTCTTTAGCTGTGCACATTTTTCGAGCTATCTAAAAAGAGTAAAACAAATGACAATTCTATTGAAAATACAAAGAGTTCTTAGTAAAACAGTGTTATGTTGTAGCAAACATTTTTTGACAATCATACTATATAATAGAATCCCAGGGATTAAGAAAAATATCAGAAAGATGGTACAAGAAATTAAATATGTTTGTGCACTTAACTAATTAAATTTAATTAAAAGGAAACATTAATACCCTCAAGACAAAAAACCTTTTAGATCTTTCACATAAACCAAAGATATTTGTAGTCCCCTCTAGTTCAGTTAAAGGCTAATCTCTTTTAAATCCTCACTCTTGTCCATTTTTTTACTGAGGCAGTAAAATCTGATTATTAACAAAGGTGATGGAGTGCTTTGGCAACCAGCTGCTGTAGCTCTGTGTCAAGTAGAAAAGGAACTGACTGAAAAGGCTCTGAGGAATACAAGAAGAAACTCGTGCTAGCATGAACACCTGACAATATTCAAAGTACTTCTCAAAAGACAGATGGTTAAGGGAAATACTCCACCATAGTCATGTAACAACAAAGAGGAGACCTAATAAGAAAATGTCTGGAGTCATCCATATGGGTGGAGAAAATGAACTGCATTCAAATGGAAATATGGGGAGCAAGTAGTTTTCCAACAAAAAACCTAGCTGGAGCTAAGGCAGCTGGAGTCAGCTGAGCTCTCCCGAGGAGAGAGAAGAATGAGTCCCCTTCGTGAGGAGGGGCAAAACCTAAGAGTTCAAGCAAAGGTTATGGCAACTCCTGGACACAGAATCTCAGGATGCAGCCTGTGTTTGAGAAGTGTGCAGCTCAGCATGGGACACTGAGATGCAAAAGATTCTGCCCTGCACTGCTCTGGCCTTCAGCTGACCGAGCAAACTCACCCTGCTTTCATCATATGGAGCTCTCTAGGACTGGATCCCGCAGGCTTTCATATTGGCTCTGGGTAAACTGAAAGCAGACAAAGGCTTTATCTAAGGACTACACCGACCGACACTTTGGGCTTGCCTCCTACTCCTCTGCCACAGTGGTCCTCTCCCTCTTGAGTCTGAGGGGATGACAGTGGCAGAAAGGAAAATAAGGGCATGTTAGACACCTGGTGACAGTATCAACCCCACAGCACGAGTGGAGGGAGGAGAACAAGCTGTGAGATGATCTCCCTTTGGTAGGCCACAGCAGAAACAAGAACCTCTAACAGAGGATACTGCATGCTTGTTTCTGTGGTAGAGTAACTTACATGTATTGCAAATGACAAGATTCCTTTGCTCCAAAATGAGGTTTCAATTCCCCCTCTACACAACCCAGACTGATGGGCTTGAAGGAGAAGACAAAATTTCCTCTAATTCACTGATCCTCTGAGAGTTCTACCTGCCAAGGAATGAGAAAATCCAGTTATTCTTTCATAGGAATCTGCACCATTATGCTGGTTTGATATGAAACAGGTTGTAAGTATGCAAGGCTGCCAAATTTACTACAGAAATACTCTTGATTTTTCTCAATGGAGACACTTTCCTAAATGGGGACCCTGCAATTACTATGATACAAGCAGAAACAATCAAATTCTGCTGTGGTTGCACATCACAAAATGTCACTGCAGTGGCAAAAACCATTGCAATGTAAGTAATTATTAATTTTCATCATTGCATTGGCTTCAATAGTCTGTATGTTACATTACATTTGCACAAATATTGCCAGAAAATTTAAATTTTAATCTTAACATCAAAGTACTATTTTCTTTTGTCTCTGTAATTTTTGGAGCACAGAGGTTGCTAATTCACACTGTTGTGCATCTCTTTTGATAGCAGAGAGGCTCATTCATGCCACTGTCTTGTCTTGAATATAAATTTAGATTGCTTATATGTATTCATATTTTCAATTTATATTATTAGATCCACTCCTGCTCTATTCTTTGCTCATTAGGGACCTCTGAACACCAGCTCGAGGAAGTTCTGCTAAATGAATCTCATGTCCTTTGCAAGAGCTCTGTGAATGACATGTGTAATTATTGACAATTAACAAGATGCTAATTATACCTTCAAATTATAATCCTACTGAGCAAAATAAAAATCCTTTATGGAAGAAAAAATTGTTAAAGGAACAACATTATATTAAACCAAATGACAAAAAGTTTGGCAACTTCCAATGGTATAAATCAAACAAACTGCTGAACACATCGTGCAGCTTGCCAGAATGGCTCTCTGCCAATTAGCTTTTCCTTGCATATTCTATAAGCTGGGGGAGGGGAGTGGGGAGAAAGTGAAGGAGGAAGAGAATTTAACTGGTGTGTCACTGCTCTGTCAGTAACAAGATGTCAGAAAAGCTGTAACTATTTAAACTTTGCAGTGTGTGTTGTCTTACAGTTCCATCAAATTGACAGAAGAGGTTCGTCTGAAAGGTTTGAAGCTACAGCCACTTTAGTAAATCCTACATTTGCAAGAAAAGCAGCAAGAAAAAGCTCTGTGAACACATCTTGGATCCAGTCTTGTAAATGTACACAGTGCATTTGTTTGTTTGTTTTTTCAGCAGTTGGCATAGGCAGTTTGGGTCTTTACCTGCACTGAAAGATAGAAAATTTTGCAAAAGGAATGCAGCCAGAATTAAAATTCTACATTCACATGCTCCAAATTTTCATTAGTTATGTTAACTCTGGTACAATTTAGCCTAAATCTTGTTCTTCAGTCATCCTGATTCAAGGCAGTCCTCAAGACTTGCTCAGTTCTGGTATCAGACTAAAGTGCTCACAAAATTAAAAAAAAAAAAAAGTGTCCAATCTCTTGAAAACTTAAAAAAAAAACCCAAAGCAACCAACCAAAATAACCCCCCCACACAAAAAAACCAATACTGATTTTCTCTAAAAAAATGAATATCTCTACCACAGGGTAAAACAAAGATTTCAGGTGCAGTGACAATTCTCTAAGATGCCTGGGTTTTGTAATACTTTTATGGTAAAAGATGTGATGTAACTTAAGAAGAAAAAAATTGACTTACAGAGTTTTCCCAACAGGGTAGAATTATCGGTGGTCTGCCCTGCAAGCCTGACTGCAATTTTGGGCAATAAATGTCAGAGAGGGAGAAGACAGATTTTTGCTGTCTATATTATTGTTCTTCTGCAAACACACAGTGGGGCACAGTTTGGGTTTTGTGGATTGTCTTGTTTTGCTTTGTTTTCCTATTGACAAATTCCAAAAAGCAGGAATTGCTTTCAATCACTCACTGAGGTGTACGAGGGGCTCTGGTTGGCCATAGTAGTGGTTGGGATACATGCCATGAGGCTTCTGGAACTGTTTTCAGGTAATGAAGAGTGATCTGCAAGCACTCCAAGTGAACCCTTTGCAAGCATCTGACAGGCTGGAATTCACACACAGCTGATTTGCCAGCCTCCACAAAAGGCTCATTAAAAAGTCAATTTGTTTCCAACAAATATCTGATCCAACTGAAATTTTGAAATTCAGAAATCCTTGAAAGTTTTTAACTCTATTCTTCATTTTACTAGGAGGAGTTTCCAAGCCAATGCCTAATTTTTTTAGCTATTAAAGAAAAATCTGCCTCCTTTTCTACTGTGTAAAAAGTTGCAGCAAGATTTTTGTTTCTTAAGTGAAAGTAGAAACTACTCAGAAACTACTTCAGAAGACATGCCATCAGGAAAGCAATGGGAAATTGGATGACAGCATTTGTCATATTCCATCTGTACTTAACTTTTTATAACCTATCTTATCTAAACATGGGAAGGGAAGACATTGTTTAATTTAGGCCTCATACTACAACCATTTAATAGTCATTAATTACTTTCTTCTCTATGAGAACATGGGGAAAAGCAGACTCATAATTAATCTAGATTTAAATATCCAAGAAAAAAGACATCCTGATCTGCCAGGACTGTATGCAGCACAGAAAAAAAGAATCTTGTTTCCCTGCAATCTTCCACTGGAAACTGAAGGGGCTGATGACGGATGGTTGGCAACCAGACTCTTTTCTGTACCACCCCACACAGGAACTTCTCTAAGACATCTTCAGTGTCTTAAATCACTGTATACACCAATGTAGCTTTCCAAAACATATTTAACTATTCTGCTTTACTTATCTTTGTTTATTTTGTTTGTTTGTTGGTAGATGATCAGTCTATTCTTAAGTGGTATGCCTGGATTGACAATGTAGAACACTGTGTTGCTACTGCTTGACAGCCCTGCACACTTTGAGTTTTCCAGTCCGAGATTGTGGTTTTTTTCTTTCCTCCAAATCCTATAGCCTACTTGATTTTTGATAAGAGAAAGAAGTATCCTAGATTCACTTGTGAGAATATGCCTCTAAACATTCGAGAAAGAGCAAATGCTCCTGCATCCTCTTGGTAGATAGAGAATGATTTTGCCTTTTAGACAGAACTGGTCAGTGTATGAAGATTCTGAGTTGTTTTTGCAAAGAAAAAATACTTTCCAGAAAGTTAAGTATTCCCAGATTGCCTGACAGCAAGCGCTGTGAGCTCCTTAATCTCTTCTTCAGGAATTACCTGAGGAAGACCTAACAAAACCAGGACATTTAGAGTAGTACATTCCATACACAGAAAGTCTGAAAGCTTTAAATAATCTTTCCAAAAGAGAAGGAGGAGGCATAGGAAAGTAAAAAATATGAATGAGTTAAAACATCAACAGAAAAACTACTAACATGAATTTTTAAACAGTTACTCAAATGAAACGAAATAAGTTTCTTCATAAGTTCTATTTGCAGAAAAAGGAAGCACACATTTTTCCCCCCTAAAAAGGAAATAAAACTGATTTAAGAGCAAAAAAAAAACTTATTTGATTAATTTAAGGAACTCCAGAAGAACAAGAAGGAAGAATGAAAATATAGTTACATATAATATAATATAATATAATATAATATAATATAATATAATAATTGGGCAAGATGTAAATCAAATTAAAATATTAGGCAGAAAACTTAAAAAATAAATTAGACATCATCCTGCTGAAAAACAACAAAAAAGTCTCCCACTTCAACACATTCCATTGATTATCAGAATAAAAATTTTATTACCAGGAAGATTCATAGAAATAATGTGAAGTAATAGCATGAACCGACACAGCTCTGGTTATACTACATAAAACCACAGGCTACAATGCAACAAAGAACTTAAATATGTGCTGTGCAGCTTCCTATAATGATGTGTGGTGAGTTGGACACGTTTTCCTCCCTAACTTCTTGTTCTGTTAGTAACTTCTACTTTACTAATCTACCAATAGATTTTCTCATAGCTTTTTCACTGGTTCTACTATGAACAGCCACCTTTTCTAAAATATTTGTGTATTTAACCACCTAGTGAAGAATCAATAAGGAAATTTAAGGATTTATTTTTTCCAGAGGGAAGTGTACTAAAGTAAGCCACCCTGGTGAAGCTAATGTTATAAATAAAAGGATGAGTATAGGAGACAAGAAAACACTTTTACAGAGTCTGCCTAAATAGAGCAGTAAAGGAGCTATGTCAGATTTCCATCTGGAAAGTGTCTTTGCAGAAAGGGTCTGGGGGTTCTGTCAGTCCCTGAGGTGATCACTTGACAGTAGTGCAGTGTCATGGCAAACAGGCTGTGCTAGGTGCAGCCTTGCCAGCAGGTGAGGGAGGTATTCCTTCCCTTCTGCTCAGCACTGGTGAGACTCACCTGGAGCGCTGGGCCCAGTTCTGGGCTTCCCAGTACAACAGAGACATGGACATACAGGAGAGAGCTCAGCAAAGGGCCACTGCAGTCATGGAAGGACTGAAGCATCTCCCCTGTGAGGAAAGGCTGAGAAAACAGGGACTATTCATCCTGGAGAAGAGCCAGTGCAGGAAGGACCTCATGATGGAGTGATGGTGGGGAGTAAAGAACAAAGAACCAGACTCCTCTTAGTGGCACCCATTGATGGGACAAGAGACAATGGGCATAAATTAAAGTACAGGAATATTTTTATTATTTTTAACTAAAAGTCTGGTCAAATACTGGAAGAGGTTGCAAAAAGATATTCCGGAGCCCCCGTCCCAGGACATGGTAAAATTCTGTCTGGACACGGTTATGAGCATCTTGCTCTAGGGGACCTTACTTGAAGAGAAGGATTGGATTAGACGATCTCCAGGAGTGCCTTCCTTCCTCAGCCATACTGTGATTCTGTGATTGTGAGTTGAAAATGAGAGAGACTTAAAGAGGACAAAGTCCTACTAGGTCAGTCTGTCTTTGCATGTGTATGTAGGTAAGTTTACCTAAGGGGTAATCAACTGTAAAGGACTTTAACAAGTTTCTTGCTTCTGTGGAGCCTTTCCATTTACAGAACTGTGAGCTAACAGACTAGAAATTAATTCAGCCATATTTCATAAGTCTGAAAAACCAGATACCTGCATGTGGTGGGTTGGGTAGATTGAATTTCTTTTCAGATATTGTAATCACAAACTACCATGAAAACTAATAGCATGCTATTGTTAATCTTGAAAAGACACAAGCAGCAGGAGAAAGGAAAAAAAAGAAACAAGAAAACATAGACTCATGGTGAATCCAAAAGGGCAGATGAGTGATAGAAAGAATCATACCACTCTGTTTTGGCTCACAGTAACCCTTTATATTCATTTGAAAAAGGCTGGAGAAAGCATAGGTTTGGGATACTTCAAAGTCCATACAGGTGACTAATCCACCTATCTCCCGTATCAAGACAGAAAAATAGGTGTACCCTCTTTAATGCCGGCTTGCAAGCACTGTATGCAAACAAGGAAAGCTTTATTTATGAAAGGGTGATATAGTCATAACTTAAGATAACCAGGTCTAATCCATTAATTTTAGAAGCAATCTTTCTAACCTTTCTTCATCACTGTCAGAACCTATCTTCAAAACAGTTCTTTCACTGCATCTTATTACCTGCCCAGTGAACATCTTTCACCTGCAGGAGAAGGACAAGGACATTTGGGTTTATCTTCAGAGTGGCTGATGTGAAACTGTTTGATGAACCAGACTCACCAGACTCTACTCCATTCTCATCTATGATGTATCTAATTGGACATTTCTTTATTTTATCTGTTCTGTTTCTCACCATAAAATGGCACATTTGCAGTCATTTTGAATAATTATTGACTGCTCTTTCCTCATTTGTGGAAACTCAGTTCTTCCTACTTAACAGTAGCTCCTGAGGTTACATGCTAGGAGCGCTGGTTGGCAGCTTATGCAAAGTAAGCTGTCTGGCATCCCACTTCTCATTTGCAGCAGCTTCTCCTTCTCTGGTTTGATCTGGAGTTTGAGGAATGCTTGGCTGGAATTTGCTCCAGATCCTCCCTGCAATCTTGCAGAAGGATTAAGTATGTCATTCTCTTGGGCTCATTTCTGTAAACACTTATGCATCTGTTTAACACTTGTGAGCAGCTCCACTGAGACCCACAAGTAAAGTCAAAGCGACAGAGGATCAGGGTGTGATTTAGAAGAGTGTGTAAAATGCCTGTTTGGATCCCTCTCTAATCTAGCAGGGATAGATGTCAATTCACGCTTCTTCTGAGTGGTCTTGTGAATTCCTCTCCCCCTTCCAGCAATTTAGGTGCTAAATTAAATACAGAATTTTTTCCTCTTTTACACTCAGAGCTACATTAGCTGTACTAGCTTGCATAAACAACTAATTAAGATAACTGAATTCTGTAGCTAACTTTTCTATATCAGGAAGTAACTGGCAAATTCAAAATAGAAAGAGAGAGATCCTAATTTTCTAGTTTTTGAATGAATATTTCACCCTCAGACAAAGGAATGGTTCAGTGGAAAAGAAACAGACTACTTACTCAGTCATATGAACTTCTGCAGTGACTGCTGTGTAATCTAGTGCTAGCTGAACCAGGAAAATGTGTTGACCACTAAGAATCAGATATCAATTATCTCTATATGCAAGCACCACATGTAACATTCCTCTGTCTCGGTGTCTTTTTGTCTCCCTTTGCAAACAGTATTTCTCCTGACTGCTAATTCATTTCCACATGCACACACAGACCCACACATATTTTTCCACTAGCCAGACCTGCTTGAACATCTAGTTCAGCAGAGCCATCTTCATCTCGCAGCACTCACTGTGAAGCCTTCACCAGGGGACTATTCTGGCGTGATATTTAACTCACACAGAATCAAGAGAGAGTACAGAGAGAAATGCGAGGTGTAGTAGCATAACAAAGAAATGTCATGTTATGTCCAAACATAAAAGAAATTCTAAGTCTGCTAGTGCCTGAAGAGCTGAATTCAGTAAAAAAAAAGTGAAGAAAAAGTGGGAAAATAGTAATACATAGTGATTTTGTAAAGAATAACAAGGAAGATTAAGGGAAATACTTTGAGAATAGGAAAATACATAAATAACATAGGTAAGGGTAACATATTTCTTAGCATATGAGTAATATCATACAGCACCAAAGCTACTGGCATAATTCAAATTATTTCTGAAATGTCCTAGGTGATCAAGGAAGCTGAATATACTGGAATACTGAAAAAATAGAAGCAGACTGTTAAATAAACTTTGTAATGTACATATACACTCACAGTCTCATCTGTTCTACTTAAAAACATCCTTTCATCTCTAACAAGAAATACCTATGTAGTTTCTCAAATTTCTCAAAATGCTATTCAAAGACACCCACTTTGATGTTTGCCCTAGCCAAGTGAAGACAGCTAATAACTTAGCCACCAGAAAGATAAACATGAGGTCAGAACAAAGAGTGTACATTTTTTTAAAGGAAATGGATATGAGGCTTGCACAAGGTTATATGCTGAAATTAAAGGCTTTTTATTATCAAGTTGAGGGAGCTGAAAATAGCTATGGGTACTGTAATGTTTAGGTGGTAAGATGTGTAAACTGAGGTTGGTTAATGCTGGCTCCACAAGTGGTTTCCTTGATTTGAAATGATTGTGCTGATGGGAAGTACACTTGAGCAACCTAACTGTAAATGCATCATTCTGGGGGACTTGGGGGTTTCTGTAGGTTATTTTTCCTTCTTTTAAGTTTAGAGAATGTATTTCTCATGTCTCAATTTTTAAGTTCCTGCTTTCCACACGAAGTCTTCCTGTACACCCACTGTGTTCCTTCCCCTTCTACTTGAAGTTATATCCCTTTCCCCTCTGCCTTGAGCAGTTTCCTTTCCTCATAAACTGCTCCTCAGACACCATCCCTCCCTATTGTCCTGGTTCATCTTTCTCTGAACAACTTCTATCCACTAAAAATATGCAGAGCTCCACGTGGTCTTTCCTTGCTGTCTCTATTCCACCACTGTAGATGTCACAAAATGCAGAATTACAGGTAGAATTTGAGTATTAGAGAACCACAGGCTGAGAGAGAAAGAAGCCTGAAAAAGGGAGTAGCAGTGTGAAAAGTGGAAGGTGGTAATGGGAGCAGATGTTAGCCTGTAGGAAACTAGAAGGCTGTAGAAAAGGTTTCTTCTGTGGGCAACATACTCCTACCACAACCCAGTTATCAAAAATAATTTCTTCAAGAAATAGGAAAAAAATAAATTAATCCTGAATACTTAATTCCTCTACACCACCATCTACTTGAGGGCACGATCTAGGATGAAGAAAGATTAGGCATCTTTTATTAGAACACTGACCACAAACCACCCTTTCCAGCTTTCAAACCTTCAAAGAGTTCTAATATTTTACTCATCAAAGTGATTTCCAAGCTATACTTTACTGCACTTATTTCAGTTACAGTCAATCCTAGTAACCTCACCCTGCCAAGGATTAATACTCAATTACTTACATATTGTTTACATTGATAAAATGCCTGTTACTGTATTTCCTCAATAAAGAGAATAAAAAATGGCTTTTGGGAGGTTGCCTTAGTCTGTCAAGTCAATATAAATGTGGGATATTTTAAGGCTGTTTATACTTGATATCATCTTTGCTATTAGAGATCTGTCTTAGTTCTATTTTTGAGTGAGGTTTACACTATAAACCTAAGTACTTTAAAAACATGCTACTGGAAGTTATCTGGCAGCTTGTACAACAAAATCTACTATTAAAATATAATATAATTTGCCATTCAGAATAACATGTTTTCTTAGCAAAATGTCTCAAGAATGCTTATTCTCGTTATTTCAAACATATAAAGTTATTATAGGAGTTTAGAGGCTTAACCAGTTCTCACTGAGTCAAACATTTCTGGAAAGAAGGCTTGTTTAAGCAGGGCTGCACCAGCAGGTACCTTCATAATTAAATCTCTTCATTCTTTAATCAGTATTCCTGTCAATCTCTGAAAACTCTTCTGTCACCATAAAAAATAGAAAAACAGGCAAATGTTTAAAGATAGTTTTTCTTGAAGTGCAAAATAGGGCTATGATAAACCTGATTTAAAGTTGAATGCTACCAACCTCATGGAATGTGAGGTGGGGAAGCCTACAATGTATTATTATCTTTGCTTTAGGACAGAAACATTTACAGAAATAGGTCAATATGATAAAAAACATGTTGTGATCCTCCCATAGAAACAGTCCACTCTGAAACATAAAAGAAAATAAAGCAAGGTACCTGCTTTGTGCTCTGTACACACACACCCCATTTATAAGCCAGAGCATTCTGGCTGAATTCTAGACATGAGCATTAGAGCTGTCCTGATTATTTCTTTTTTTTTTTGCTTTCTATAAGGAGAACGTGTTCTAGCCTCAGTGCTTCCACAACACCTTTGATCAAAGATTTATACATGCACAGAGAGCAAGAATATTAGAATTATTTCTGTTTGAGACCTTGGGGATATGCGACTGAAGAGGACATCTACATTCCAAACCAAACACACCCAAACGCTGGTCGAGTTAGATGTACTTTGAATTCCACAAAACAGCCTGTTCAGCAATAAGTGGTGCAAAAAAGAGAGTGTCTCTGATGTAATTTGATATTGTTACCAAATACAGGCCCCCCTCTCTGTGCTTAAGCACTGTTGATATTGTGACATGAATTGACAAAAGCCAGAAAATTCAGCATTACACTGACACTTCATACTTTGCTCATGGCTTTGTGAAGAAGAAAAGGGGAAATAGATACCACAGCATGAACTGAAGACAGCATCAATCAGCCCAAGTACTGAGTTTTCTGGCTCTTGGTCAGTTTGCATCACAAACATAATGTTATTTGAACACAAGCTTCACTGTAGTTTAACTTGAGGGAAAGAAGGTGTTATGAAGCAAACATGTTCACATTGCCTGTAAGACTGAAATAATTTTGAAATCTGTTTCTGCAAATACAAAATTAAGTAATTTAAAAAGAATACTCATTTTCCAGTTCCACCCCCAAATAAATTAATTTGTTATTCAAATACTACTTTCTAGGTTTGCTTCTTATGCTCCCTTATTGTATAAAAGGTAATTAAACATTTTGGTACAGGGTCAAAGCTCTCTATATTTACATTATTTGTCAATTTATGATCATTTCTGTGGACATGATATAGTTCATTTATAAAAACATTAGTTAGTTCTTGGCTTAATTGATTGTATTGATTGTATCTACTGTACGAATCTAGCTGTCCCATGTGTATATTAAGCCATAGAAAAGATGGGTACTATTAAAAGTAAACTAACTTGCTCATTCCCATTCTGTTACTCAACCAGCCCCCCCCTTCCAAATTCCTAGACATGTTACTCTAGGCTATAAATGAAATATTTGTAGTAAGCATGCATTTTATTTAGCTGTATGGGAAAAACTCATATCTCACATAACCTAAATGATATTTGAACACATCCCAGATTTAAAAAAAACCAAGAAATTACTTTCACCCATTTTATGAATATCAGCTAGAAAGTTACCTAGTTTGTAACCTAAATTCACTGTACACAAATTTAAGAACTTCTTTCTGTCTCCCTAGCCAAGCCTCTGAGTGATACTACCTAACATCCCTGCTCTATTTCTCTTGCCATAGTTGATTACCTGGGCCTTTACTAGATTAGAGGGGCAGATGAAGGACTTGACCTCTGCTTTTGGCCTCACTCGTACACCCTCATATTCAGGCACAATTAGCACTCTGCCAGACACACCTATGCACCATTTCGGCAACAGAGGGGCCTGGGATCATTCCCAGTGGGCATTTTTGGAGGGGACCACCCATTTTTTTGACAGAGAAGAATTCAAATTATACATGCCAACAATATTGTGAAATTTGGCTTAAAGACAGAAAGGTGCATTTCACTTTGTAGTACAGATGTAACTTAACCTATATATGATCCCTCCATATAATATTCTCTTTGTCTCAAACACCACACATGAAAAGGAAGGAAAGTATCATGGGTAATTTTCTGTATTATCTCATTACAGACTTAATATACTCTAATCTCTCTCTCTGGTTCCATGAGTCTACATATTTGGAAAAATAGATAAGTTAGATTATATAGCTTCTGTAATATGATAATGGAGAAAATCACCTCAGGTTGGCCTCAGGAAGGCACTTTGAGACGTCATCTGGCTCAAGGCAAGCTAACTTTGAAGCCACATCATTCTCCTTGGGATGCTGCTATGATACTGTCTTTATTTATGGATGAAAAAAAGAATGTATCTTATTCTGATTAAAAATATCCAAACACATTTCACTACCAATGAGCAAACGTTACATGATGAATCCTTTTACATCAGGATGGACCAGTTACTTCAAAGCAAGTATGTGCCTGGAACTCTAAGTTAGGGAGAGAGGTACAAAACCATCCAGCTCATAGACAGGCTCATAGAAGGGCCAGAAAGGCACTCTGGGCCTGAATTTCTTAAGTGTAAAAATGTTCTGTCTGTGTTTTCCAAAAAAGCACTTTTCCTCAAGATGAAAAAGCATGGTAGGGGAGCAATATCTGAGGGAGTCACATGAGGTGTGTTCCTTCATGCAGGCAGGACACAAGGTACTCTGAGGGAGAATACTTACAGGAGCTGTTCTTGGCTGATACTGAAAAGGTGCAATTATCCCTCAAACTGTCTAACACTATTCAAAATTCCAACAGGACATTGATGTAAAATATAGAACTAATAATTTTTCCTCAAAATCAAATACATGTTCATGCAAGAAAATATGTATTTCAATGAGTAATGTGAATTTTGGTTTAAAAAGGTATTTTTCTCCTAAGGAAAAAAAAATATTTGCCAACCAACAAAGGTGTTGAATATGGTGGAAAAAGTGTTTACCTAATGTAGCTTCCTGGTATAATAATGAGAAACACAATTCCTGACACCTTTTATTTACAGAAACAGGTGCCAAGAAGTTAATGAAATAATTGAAGACCCAGTTATACACAGATCATAAAATTAGAAAGATGTGAAAGACATTTAAATCACAATTTTCAAAGTGGAATGACAGCACACATCTGAAGATGCAGGGCACTGTAGGTACTGCTAAATGCAATTGCATTCAAATTATGTCTTTTTGCTTTCTTATGCTGCCTCCAGCATACTAACAGTAGAATCTTTCACATGCTTTTGTTTTTTTATTTCCCACTTTGTCCCAAGAGAAACAGCTTGATCGGAATGTAGTCTGGGTATCTGTTGTTTCTTGTGAACAATTTATTGTTGAGCAATAAGGTTGAAAAAACTAGCTCTTAATTTGAATCAGAAAGAAGATTTGCAAGCACTTGTAGCTCTTAGAACTAGAGATTTCAAAGCCTATGAAAAGCCTGTGGAGACTTCACTGGCATCACAAAAATGTTCCAAATAATTCAGTGTATGTGTGTATGTGTGTGCGTGTGTCTGCCTGTGTACAAGTTGGGGCATGAAACAATTTCCCAGAGCCAAAAATATTGAGGTAGCCAGTTGTGAATAAGCAGCATTCTTAGAGGCTTCTGGTATGTGACTGAAACAATATTGGAGTGATGAGTTGTTGTCTGATGCTGTTCTGCTTTTTTGTGATATGGCTAGCTGAACTTCCAAAGGTAGAACCAAAATAAAACAAATGTCAAAAGTACAGATGTTGAGAATCAGTTTAACAGTCTGAGGACAATGGCCCTTCATGGCAGAGGACACTGGAGAAGAGTTTGGACCAGTATTATCCAGCTGCTCTTCATCCCGCTGCTGATTTGGTTGAGTCAGTAAGATAGGAGTGACTGCACACTTACAGTAGAATTAAGTAACACAAAGTGGCTTCTCTAGAGCTGTCTATTATCATGTTGACATTGGCTAAACATTTAGTGAGGCCAAAATAGGCCATATTTGATAGTCCTTAGGTGTTACACAACGGAAATTGGAACCAGCTGAAATACCTGCATTGCAGACTCTGTGGCTTTCCCAGACATTCCAGCACTTACACAAGGAATAACAGTGATTAAGACTCCTGCCTTTTCTGGGAAATTAATTATGAAAAACTAATATGACCATTTTATCAAACTCATGAGATAGATCCTGGACGGTTGATGTGTTAAATTCATAAAGGACAAAGCTTTAAGTTTATAAATGTTTCACTGGGTAAATGCAAAACAATTCCAAATGTTTCTAGGAAATTCCTCATGTTTCAATAATTTTCTTGATTATCTCACTTCTTTTATTTATTTATTTATCATAACACCATATAATTTATGGTCATGTTGGATTATATTTGGCAGCTATTTTCAGAGAAATTATGTATTTTCTGATCATTAACAGATATTTTTTCCTGCACACCTAGGGGAAAAAATACCCAACCAATCAATTCATCCTGACAGTCTTTAGACAATTGTAAGTGAAAAGTTTAATCACATTGAGGCACAAAGGATCTCTCAACAGTCAGTGAAGATTTTCCTATTTCTAGATTCAGGCAGGCTCACCACAGTATATTTACAGCGGCCACAAAATCATTAAACTTATTAAATGATGGAAGAATTAGACTCAGACTACTAATGAAACAGCTCCCATGAAAAGTTCTGCTGACTAGGAACTTTTTGCTCTGCAGAAAAGGGAGTAGATAAAGGAGAAGGAGGGTTTTGAACTGAATGGTCCTTAGAGCTATCCATTCTTGCCATGCAATGGAATTTTCTAGTCTCATGCTCAAAAGGCCTTCATCATTCTAGGGATTTCAAATAAAAATTCAACTGCCATTTAAACTGATGCTTTAAGCTAACTTAACCACCTTCTCCCACAACAAAATGGATGGAAAGTAAAAGGAGTTTATAAATTATGACTCTAGGAAAAATCTCCTCCCAGACTCAGAATAAAAATATAACACTGCATTAAAAAGATGCAAAAAATTCTATAAGTATTCTAGTACATGATACTATTCTTCTGCTACCCCTGCTGCTGCCAGATTATGAATGGGTAAAGCAAACTTCAGCATTACGCATACCCTTGCCTCACTCATTACAAAGTCAGAAACAGCAGGGAAAAATATGAGGAGAAAAAGAATTGTCTCCCATGCTTCAGTAAGAATAAGGAGAAGCCAAGTAATCTACAGGTAGATTTCCATTCAGCAAGGTACCTGAACATTAGCCATGGAGTTGCTCATGTATTCCAAGCCAAGGTCGTTTTGTAGCTCCTTGCTGCATCAAACCTCCTATCATCTGTCTGGAGTTACTGTTCCTGCTGGTATATGGCTTCAATTCCTTCTTCAAAAACGAGAGGGAGAAACAAGTGGCTTCCGGTTGGATAAGTAACGGATCTATTCTGTCAGAAAGGCTGTCTCAGACCTCACAGCCAGAGCCAGTCTGGGACATCCTGCAACCTTTCCTAGACACTATCCAAAATATATGGTGCCCTGTTTTTCAAATATTACACCATTTATCTGTGCTTTCTGGAAACATATCAGACAGACACACAACATACCAATATGATTGCTACAAAGTAGAATATTCTTTATTCCTATCTAAATGAAAAATGATGGCAGCTCTTTCTTTGGAGTAAAATTAATGTTCAGCAGCACAGCACACGCGGAAAGATCAAGTCATACTCAAATTACAAAGTGAGTGCAAACATAATGGGAGTTTGCATGAGGCGGAAAAAGGAGGATGGAGGTGATATTTGGCCAAAGTTTATATGAGCCTCACCATCAGTGTTAGACTGTAAAATTACATGCATATATAATTTTTCACCTTGTTATATATTTCAATTGTCAAGGCAATTTTTGAGATTACTTTTGGGAATCCTGAGCAAGAAGCATGACATAGCACAGAAAAGAGAAATTTTCATGTATTATTACTCTAACTACTAGTTTCTTTACCACATTTGATTCTCATTTTTATGTATTAAAAACCAATACAGTAATGCTGGGAAGAATTCAGTTAAAATGTTAACAACTTTGCCTAATTAAGACACAATCAAATAAATAGGCTTAATTGCAGCTATTGATACCAAACTTCATGCAAGTAGGACTTAGTAAAAGCCCTGTTATTAGTGAGTGCAACCATCACACAGTTCATTTTGGAAAAAATTCACAAGCCATCCAGCCTGTGGACAAACTCAGTAATGGAAAAAACCCTGTGTAAAAGCCTTGCAAATGCTTTCCCCTTATATGCACTGTTTTTATTTCTTAGTGAAAGACATATCATACTGGAATTTTATCTTAACAAGTTATTTCTTATTCAGGACAAGAATAATAATTCTGTTCTTTAAAACAAATCAAGCTGTTGTGTTTAACTCTTGTGAACAAGAAATGAAAGGATGGTGCAGATCTTTCCCTGTGCTTAACTCAGGTGCATAACTGGAGGGCCTTGGTACCCTTAAACCTTTTATGTTGTCAATGGAGAAAGAAAGAAGCTCCCACCAGGGAGTGCTTCAGAGCAAGGGTTAATTTTAGTGTTCTGAATTACTCCCTGGAAAAGACCCTTAGACAAATACAGAGAAGGTCACCAAGGGTGAGCAATGCTTTCTCTACAGGGAATGAGTAAATAAGCTCTTCAACACAGAGAGAACTAGCTAGGGCACGAATACAACACAGGCCTATAGAAACATAAAGGGCACTGAAAGCACTTTTTAGTCCTCTTTACTTTATAAGTTGGTGGCCATCACATAGCAGCTGGCAAGTTCGAAGTACAGACAAAAAGGCAATTCCTTACCCTGTAGCTGGGGAGAAGTGGAACTCATTGCCATGAGGCATGAAGGCTGTGAGAAGTTTATATATATTAAAAAGCAGAGCGGACAAGCTGATGGTAGGGAATTACAGTGCAACTTGTGAGACTTCCTGCTATCTCTGTCTCAGGAAGTTCATAAATCAGTCTACTGGCCCTTGGAGAATAATCCAGGACTAAAAAACTAACCTTCCTTTTCTCCTTCCCTTGCTACCTATGGCTGGTCATTGCCAAAACTGAGCAGCAGGATGAAGAATCTTCTGGTCAAATTCAGCTTGACTGCCCTGTTCCAACATCTTACACTATGTCCTTCACAAATTAACTTCCTGATATAGACAGGAGTATTAAAGGCTGAAAGTAGACTTCAGGGTAAATACTCTGCATAGGAACAGCTAAAACTCTTGAACATCTGAAGATGGAGAATAACTGCAATAAACTCCTAATGCTAAAAGTTAAACCCTGAAATACTAAGGTGAATGCATTCAGTCACGCTTTCCTGACAGCAACCCCAGAGACAGACTGGTGTTCTCTTAGTGAGCTCTTTACTATTAATGGAGAAATATCTGACACCAAGTGCGTTTCAAACATCTCTTTGCTGAGTCAGCATACACATGCTGGTTGATCTCTTCTGGAAGAACTGGGAGAGAGGATGGGATTATTTATCCCATCAGTCTCAATCCTGCCAAACACACAGATGGGAAGTATTTACTCTCTGGAAATTATTTCTCTTGAGCTTAAACCTGAGATGCCTGGAGAATAAGGGGACAGTTTGTGACTCTCAATTTTCCTGTATGTCTAGAAGCCAGGCTATGGTCTGGATCTAAGTTTAACATTGTCTTTTCTCAGATAAAGCCCAAACTTCTGCAGCCAGAATTTGTCAGAGTAAGAATAACAGTAAATAAAACATTTCACATATTTAGATTTAAAACTAGATTGAGGATGAAATTTTGAAAAGTGAGTTTGCACTTTTTTTTTTCCTGAAAGGATAATGGTAACATATTTTATTTCTCCTGAGGCACTTAATTGATAAAATAATCTCTGTTGTTTACTTTCTCTTTAGCAAATAGGTCACCGGTTTGAGACAGCCTGCAAGGCTGGATCACATCTTGAGCTCTCTAAGCACTTTGCTACAACTTTGGCTAGTTAAGAGTCTATTGTGATTAATCTGAATTTAGGCACCTGTTTTCACAAATAACTACTGAAGTCCATCTCCAACTGTGGTACCAGTTTCAGCTGCTTACAACTAAAAAGACATTTCTCCTAATTCTTAGAGAAATGGCAGCAATGATGATTTCTTGTCTTGTCAACCATGGTGATGTAGACTACATATTAGCACAATTTTTTCCATCTTAAAATTTTGGAATCTACGACTATTGTAAATTCCAATATTTATTTTTGAGGCAAATGGATCCTGTAGTCAAGAGGAGGAAATACTCACTAATCCTCACCAACAAAATTATGGAAAAACAGGAATTCTTTTGGGTTAAATTTGGAAAAAAGTACTTTCAAGAAATTACAATGTAGTTCTTTCTATAATCACTTATGTTTCAGAGAGATAAAATCTGATGCTAAAATCAGTGCATCTTCATTTAAAGTAGATGTCTAAGGTAGTTAAGATGACCCCTTCCAGGAGTGCTTGTATTTTTGTTTTGATTATGGATGGGGCAAAGGTATTTTAAATTAGACTTATAACTTTTGGGTGGCTGAAATCAGGGGAATTCCAGTTAAATTTGCCTGTTGCATAGTTTCTTTTTCGGACTCTCTTCAGCTGGCTGTGTAGACCAGTGAAAGTCAGTAATAGTGTCTCAAGGATTTCCTCAGCTCAGTGCTAAAGAAAAAGACACTGGATGCTTCCATGGACTTTTAGGAAAAAGTAAATGAGTGGCAGATACTGAGGGCAGGGATAAGCAAGAATGGGCTTCTTGACGGTAAAAACAAACAGTAGCATCATGTGCTGGACAAACTATGACAGTGGTTAACTGTGGGCAGACAGTTCATCAAGGAGATGTCTAATTACCAACAAATTTATTTTATCTCTTAGAGTAGCAGAGACTGAGGAAGCTCTTTCAGCTGTAGAGTGTGTTTGGTTTTGCATTTCTGTAAAGTGTTAGGCTTTCCTTGCCACAGTCCCTAGAAGGGAATGTTCGCCTGTGCCCATTAATGTGCAAATCCACAACTGTTTTAATTCACAATAAAGTTTCAGTGAATACTGTGGGCATCCAGCAGCCATAAGCCAGTTAACACCTGGTGTGAGTGGTACATGACATGTCCCATATCATCTAACTGGGACAAAATTCTACCAATTTCAACCAAGGTGAACAGGCCACCTATACTTAACCTGGAAAAGGAACATATAGATATTATATGGGGGTTCTATAAATAACCCCCTTCATGTAAAATGTGTAACCTCACAATCATTTAATGTGCAATCCTTGTTAAAATAACAAGATGGTTGTTTCTACCTTCCAGTTTACTGGAGCTTTAAAGAGCAGTTTGAAAAATGTTGACATCAAGAAACAAGCTGAGAGCAAGTGATGCATGTATCTCTGTGTGTTTACCATATATATATATATATATATAAAATGACATATATATATAATATATATTATATATATTTATATATATAATGACACACTTTTGCTTTATGGCATTCTGCATTAAGAAAAAGTGTTAGCGGCATCGTTATACAATATAAGCCCTTTCTGGGACTCTCAGTACATATAAAAAAATTAAATCCTATAAAACCTTTGTTTTGGCCCAGTTCATTAATTTCTGGAATGATGTACTTCAAAAAACAATTTAAGCTTCTTTTTAATCACACAAGGTAAAAATGAAGTGATTCTAGCTCTGGGCTAACCATGAATGAGGTTAATGTATGGCAAACAATAATGTGAAGAAGGAACCAACAGTAGTACCATGTGGACTTTCTCCGTGTAGCTCACTCATTGGAAGCCATAAAATCTGGTTGGTATAACAGAAGTGTTTGTAATTAGAGTTAATGGAGTTAGTTGAGACCACAGGCAGGGAAAGTAGCTTTGATACCAGGTGGCCTCATAGCAAGAAGGCTCACAGCAAGGGAGCACTCTGAATTGGAAAATATCAGAGGCATTTGCTGCAAAACCAATAACTCACTGCTGGAAAATGCCTAAGAATATAATTTACAAGCAGAACTAATTTAGTTTCCCACCTCTGTCACTTCAGCTTTCTCCCCAGTCACAACATTCAAAATAAGGATGAGTTTTTTCTGTGATCTACTTTTCACTAAAAATGCTAATTGATTCTTACAGTTCATATTGTCTTGGCCACTTTGTCTTCATCAGGAAAGAAAATGTAGGATGAAGAAAAATCTACACAATCACTCCAGAAAATGAAGCAACACATTCCTTTTTATTAGTCATATAAAAATATTGCTTCATAATAGCTGAGTTATTAATTGTCATAGCTTTTGGGGTTTCCTATTATCACTGATACTGAGTGGCCACTTTTGGAAAACCCATGATATAAATACTGTACTTAGTGAATACCATAGCGAGACTCCAGCTGACTAAAAAATAACATTTAGAGACTCTCTGTAGTGTGATCATTCATTTGGGACAGAGCTTTGGAATATTACTTAAGAGATTTAAAATTACTCATTACTTAAAGCCATTTGTGACTTACACCAAGAAACTAAGCAATCACTTCAGATGAAGCAGATGAAGCAGATGGATTATTTGCAGAATATATTTTTCATCAAAAATATTCTTCAAACTGTACTTGCACTTACCTTGGTTTTCATCCTTCCATACTCAATAAATAAATGAAATTAAAAGTCTATCCCAAATGTCTTGAATAAAAAGAAAAATAATCAAAAGAAAGTACAAATTAATGAAAAACATGAGAAAAGTGGAGAGGGACTTTGTCTCTAGCTGAAGACTAGGATGGAATGGAAACTTCTGAGGAGGAGTGCCATGCTGTTATTCCAAATAACAGAATCTACAAAGACAATCTGTTTATCAGTTCCAGCAGTTTGCTGACATCATTACTTGAATATTAAAGAAAGAAAATTATGTTGAGATACTTCAGGGTGCCTCAGATTCATAGGAGTTTTTTAAAATGGGAAGGTGACTTTAAGTCTGATTTGGAGATGTATGGGAGAAGAGCAGTAACTAGTCACACATCTCTGCATTTATGAAAAGGGAATTAGTGGGGCTGGGCCTTGAGGAACTCTTGGGATCTTTTAAGGAAAGGATCTACAACGATCTTGCAGAGGAGACAAAAAGCACAGGCAGGGGTCTTAGCAGAGCTGGGGTGACGTACTGTGACTGAAGAAAGGCATAAAAATTTTTAAAAAAATCTCAGGATCTAGAGGTTTTGGATGAACCCATGTGTATGGACATTTACCAGTGAAAACCACCTTAGGTTGTATGTTAACCAGGAACAATCATATAAATAGCAAAGGCACCTCTGGTAGCAGTTCAGCAGCACAAATGATGGCAGAATGAGGAGTCACTTGGCTCCATCAGCAGCTGTAGAGTACACGGTCTGTGAAGACACAGCAGAAAACGATTGTGCTGTGCCAAGAAAGGGTTTCTACTTAGTAGAAACAGAAGTCAATTATTTATTTAATCTACAACACTGGTAAAAATTCCTAGTGAACAGCCAAACCTTAGAATGTAGTAATAATGATAATTTTCTCAGAACATTTTAAACCAAATTTGAGCCTTGGAGGAGTTCAGCATTTGAAGGGTGGATTATGCATAGACAAATAAAACGTTGGCTTTGGGAGGTAGAATGAAGGCAAAGGGAGTCTCAGTGCAATTAAATATAGAATCTTGAAGAAGCTTGTAAAATTTTTTACACAGCCTGTTGTCACTGTTCTCATGTTGATGACCTCAATATCCTGCATTAGCAATAGTCATTTAAGTATAAATATTTCAGCTTTACGTTGAGTGTCAGAAAGACAGAAGGAAAAAGACAACAAATAGGCTGACCTCAGATCTCTGCTAAATTCTCTAAGTTGTCCTCTGACATTTCATTACTTCTGTCACACACATACAAAGAGATTTATGTGTCCATCCAGTCCTGTAACTGGATTTATTAAAGATGGTATTTCCGGCTTAATGAAAGTGACTGCCAGCTCCATCCATTCCCACACTAGAGCAGCATTTGGCAAAGATAAAAAGGAATTTATCAGTAAACTTTTTGTTTTGTTTTCTGTGCACCTTTCACTCCCCCATCCCTTATTTTTTCACCAAATAGCAACATTGTGTATGGAAAACAGTCACTTCCTTTCTCGCTGATTAACATCACCAGTGAAGGAAGGGGAGGAGGGGGATGGAAGGGAATAAAGAAAGAACCACCCAGCTCACTGGGAAAAACCTGAGAGTAATCAATTAATCTTCTGTTTCCAATCTGTGAGCTGTGCTATCTTGAACTTCATTATCTTTTACTTATACAAATAAAATTTTAAATACTGGATCAATTGAATGTGCTGGTAAAAAAGGGTGAGTCAAAAAAACAGTAGAAGTTTATCAATGACAAAAAAATCCTCAGAGCCATTAGACAAATTCTTGAGACATCTGATACTTTCTAAACATTTTTTGTGCCTGGTGTTCTGATTCCAGCATGTTCTATGTACTATGGCTTTGATTACAGATGAACCGTCTTTTCCTTGGGCTATGTCAAGTGCATTCCCAGCATTTAAAAAGGAAGGGTTTTCACATGCCAAAATCATCTGTGATTTATTGCCTCATGGGCTCATCTGGATTTAGTTTTGGAGTCTGGCAACAATTCCTTAATTGCTTTGGTCAGTTCATTCCATTTCTCCATTCTGAAGTTCCTCATCTGCAAAACCAGAGGAATGATAACAACATAAGCACACCAAAAGTCCTGTGAGTAACTTACTGGAGCCCCTATAAAAACAATATGGACTTTAACCATGGTCTTAGAGAGTAATGGTGTTACCCTGCAGGATCTTGCCAAACTGCCATCATTTCCACTCCAAGTTCTGGAATGTCATCAGGGAGATAACAAGTATGTGCTCTGACACACTGAGGCGGGAACAATTTGCAGGTTCTTGCTTTTTTTGACTTTTGTCTAGAGTACAGAAAAGGGAATTCTACCATGTCACCACCTGTCTACCATGTCAATCTCCCCTCGAATAATGCACCTGCCTTCACATAATTACTTTCTATTTGCTGACAAAGCATGTTTGCAGTGCCTGGGATTGAATGGAGATGACAGTAATAATGGTAAGCATAACTATTATTTTCCTAATATTTTAGGAAAAATTCATAGGTGACTATAAGCTGTTCTGTAATTTAAAATAAATTCTATTTACTTCTTCTCATTTTATGTTCACTGCAAGTAAGTGGAGAAAAAGAAAAGAACAAGCACAAATAGGGGTTGTCCTTCTTCTCTGACTTACCAATAACCTAAATTATTTCTCCAGAAGAAGACGGACTGATACTTACTTGTTTTCCAAGGAAGATTTTCAGGCAGTGAATAAGGCAGGAGATGACTCTCCTTGCAGGTGAGAATTTATTAATATGTGTTTGGCCAGACCAGGAACAGGCTTACACTTTTACTAGATGTCTTTCTGGATTTCCTGACTTTGGTCTTTCCCGGCCTCAACCATTCTGTGAGGATAGGAAAAATGTAGCAGAAATGAGAGTAGATTTCTTGAATCAGCTGAGAAAGGGCATTAGCACTTGTCCCCAGTGTCATCCCCATTTTTTATTATTTCTTCTTAAGATTATTTTCAATATTTTTATTAGTCAGTACAGAAACACATGGAAGATTTTCCCACTGGCTTGGAAAAGAGAAGAATGTGATGGAAACATTATCAGGAAAAAAATCAACCACACAGGCCCCAGAACTGTAAAGCAGTGACACTAGCTTACAGATAGCATAGCCTAAATACAGATGGCTGTTCTGTATCTCTGATAGAAACAGAACTCCCTAATTTCTTTTACTCACGAAACAGTGTTTATCCTTGAGTAACATTTCCTGTGATCACACTTTCATGTATAAATATTATTTTGTATGCTGATAGTGGGCAGAAGGAAAAATTTCTTTTATTCTGAAAGATAAGAAAACAAGCAAGTATAACTGGAGGAACTTTTGTCCTGGATTCAGAAGAATGTAGCAGATGCTTTCTCTCAGTTATTCTTTATCAAGAATATTACATACAGATGTATTTTGGAAAGTTTATTTTTCTTTCAATTAAAAAAAGAAAAAGCTTCATGGGATGGGGAACACCTCTTTCAAAGTGGACATGCCAATATTTTAGTAGTCATGAGGGAATTTTAAAATATAAATTCTTTGCCAGGAAAGAAAAAAAACCCCAACTTATATATTCTTTGTCCAAAAATGTGCAGAAAAATTCAGAAGTTATTTTCATAACTTTAACCGTAGTGAGAATTTCTCTTGACAGCATGTGCCTGATTTCCAGGCTGCTTGCTTCTACCCATCTTGGGTTCTTCCTGCTGGTGCAAGATGCAGTTGTTCTCTCTGATGTATTCCTCTAAGGTTAAGATTATTCCATAATCAGTTTCCCCAGCCATGTCCTCCCTGTCCATTACAGAATGTTGCCTGGATGGCAGTTGTCGTTCCCGAACATTTGTCCATGACTTTGGTGAGTCCGGGTCAGCAGAAGATTCCGTACAAGTGGGAAATGCCATATGCATTCACTGCAGTCCTGCTGCCAGTGTGGGAGCAAGGGACAGGGCTCCTCAAGAGGAGCAGGGAAAGCATCAGACATGCCCTGGTTGACTGCACAGCACCCACATGAGATGCCAGTGCTTCTGCAAAGCATCACATGCGTTGTTCCCATCTTACCTCAGTCAGACTGGCCCAGTCCTGCCTGGGCATGTCAGTTTTGCTTTACACATGCAATGCGTGTGTGCACATTCATTTCTGGCATGTCTTAGGTGCCTGAGGTGCCAAGGCAATGCATCTCAATTAAAAGTGACTGAACAGGGGGCACATTAACAGGTATGTCAAAACAGTGAAGGAAATGCCTAGCAGAGGCAGATGTAGGTTGCCCTCAACTTCTTATCTGCAACATATCACTCCTTGGCTGCAGAGTCGTCACTCACCTGAGTCCTGTGGTTCTTGTGCCCTCTGTGGTGGTAGCACAGATCTGCCATGTGCACACTTGGTTTCATGTGCTGTTGCACAGTTCTAATACACAGATATTTGGTGACTGGTTCTATTAGTGCTTAAAGAGCAGAGATTTATATCAGCTTATATTTAGAGACACTCACCAGAGCCACAGAAAATAATTGACTCCTTTTGGACTTTCTGCATGAATGAAAGGAGCTGCATTTGCAATTATAACAAGGAAATGACAATTTTCTAGTATGACATGAAAAAAAATTCTTTTCCTTTGAAAACCATTTTAAAATGCACACTTCCCACTCAGGGTGTTCTCTTGGTCTCCTTCATGTGTGAAAATATCTGAGTATAATAAATTAGTGTTCTTCTTTAGGGAGTAGTTGTACCATCTCAAGGAAATAATTTATTTTAAACATGCTCCAAAGATGGAATATGCATTCTTTAGGACTTTAAAGAACAAATATATGCTAAAATTTTGTTTCAATTTGTCTGAACTATGATCTTTTTACTGAAAAGTAATCTAGTATTTTAATATGAGAAGCTAGTGCTCAGTATTCCTTCTCAGTACTCCTTTCTTACTTCAAGGAGGTAAAACTGAATGCACTTATGACTAGTTCACCTCCCCCCTCATCCCCCAACACACTCACAATACAATTCATTCAGTGAAAAGCCTTGAACTTACTTTTTTTTTTTTTTTTTTTTTTTTTTAACACAAGGAAAGCAGAAAAAGCAAAGCATTGAATTCTCATCTCTCATCGCACACTAGGAGGTAAATCCTGTCTCAGTGCTGGCCAGCCTGCCCTGAACTTTGGTAGATAATTCTGGTAGTGGCACTCTGCACAGCCTCGTTTCCCTGCACAGAAAAAAAAAAAAGCTGCTGCTTTTTATGCAGCTTGGCAAACCTTATTGAGAGGGCACCAGGGGAGAGCAAACCACAGTTTTTATTAGCTCCCACCTTACAGCAGCCCGGGCCCATTCAGAGCCCTGCTAAGTCAACTAGAGGTCTTTTGATACCAAAGAGCTTTGAATCCAAGTGCCTGCAGAGAAATTATACATTGAATAAGAAAGAAATGGTGAGGGAGGATGAAAATAATTACTCCGTAAAAATGTGCTGCTTGTTCTATGACATTTTCAAGTGACTTTCTTCAGAGGGAGAAGTGAGCAGCTTGATTTGAGGTCATTGTTTTGGTCAGCCTAGGCTCTTGAACTGAGAAACTGCAGGAACTAACTTTCAGGGAACTGTGAACATTATAATTTTATTAACTGGCTTTACATGTGTTTCTTTTACATGTCTGTAAGCAAATGCAATTGAAGGTTGTGGTTTCTGTGGCATTCCTGAAAAGAAATATTACTAACACTGATGACAAAACCTTAACAGAATATAGTGGGGAGGAGTAGCAGTTATACAAACAATAATTCTTTTAGACTGATTTACACATTTCTGAAAATGTGGAAAAAATTATTAATACAAGTATACTTTGAAATAAATTTTAGTCTTTATTGGATGGATATTGCACCCTTTAAAATATATACTATAAATATTTTGATGTTGTGAAGAAAGTTAATAGACAGGAAATCACAGAGTTCTGTAGATCTTAAAATGCTGCTATAAAAAGTACTTTAAAATCTACATAGGAACACGTTTCCCACTGACTTCCATCTATGTGTCACATGCAGAAGATGTCTCAAAATACAACAAAGCCAAGAAAAAGCCGCAAATTACCAGAGAATTCTGTGCCTAGAAAATATATGTTATGGTCATTGAAGATATCTCATTTTTATCATATATGGACATCTTATGAAAACATATTAAAATTGCTTTACCACTTATCCTCTCTCTGGACTTTTCTCTGATTTTATGAGTCTGTCTGTGCTTTTTCACAGTCAGAAAACAATTAAGGAAAAAGAAACATCTTTCTTTTCTCATCTGTTCTCTAGTGAGAATTGTGTGCTAGTGAGTATATACATGTTTCAGAAACAAAGCAGAAATTGCCTAACAACAGCATGCTTTCTTTAGAAAAATCTGTGCTTCCTGATTTGCCTGCATCAGACATCAGAAATGTTGCAAAATAAGCCTTTTTTTCTGATTCCACAGTATTTCTGCTTTCTAACTACTGCATCCTGGTCATTTCCCCAAACAGGGTGTGGACAATACACATTATAGAGATTCATGTTAACACACAAATACCTTTAATATTTGCAAAAAGCAACTCCTGCACAGAGAATTAAAAGCAACTCTGAATAAATATTCAAGCAAGACTTGAGATATTAATAGAAGACTAGAAGTGTCACTGACTTGAAACTCGGTAGGCATGTGAATAAATTGTAACACGCAGAGACAGAAGAAATTACAGAAGAATTCCTTATGAACAGGGACTGTCTTGTTTGTACAGCAGTCGGAATAGCTGAATATCGCTTTTACTGGGAGTTTTAAGTGCTGCAGCAACATCGGGGAGAATAATAAAAAGAATAACAAGAAGTATAGTGTGGGCATACTAAATCCAACAGTACCATGCAGTGATATTCAGCAGTGTTCATTCTTTCAAATGGCAGTGCTTAGTAAATAAGGAAGCAAAACTTTCTACTGAAAACAGAAGAAATAAACTCTTTAAAAAGCTGAGAATAAGAATGTTATTATATCTTGGGATATTTTAGCTACTAAATAGTGAAAACATCTTTGATATACAGAGAATGGTTATTAAGTGAAAGAGGGAGTATTTTAATAGGAGATTGCCATTTGCTATCCAATAAGGCAACTGCTGTCAGTGGGAATTGCCAGGCATTGCAGTCTCCCTCTCCAGCCCCCTGCCTTGGTGGAGGGTAGGCACATAGCCAGCGTATCCCAAATCTTAGTCTGGCTATCTCAAGCTGACAACACAAACACAGCATGGCTAGAGAGCTTCACTAACTACATTTGCAAAAAGAAACCACTTTGCAGTTCTTCATGTGGGGTCCCTCGGTACAAACAGTGTGACAGCCCTGTGCCCATGTGTGCATCCTTTCAGAGTGTATGGATTCCTGTGTTTAGCCCCAGTGAAGAGTTCACTATTGAGCCTATTTCATTAAGATTAACAAAACAAGTCAGAGGCCCTGTTTTACATTACTGTGAGCAGTTCCTTATTCTGCTTTTCAGAGTGGAATTTCACTTGTACTCTTCTAAGAGGTACCCACCCTGCCTCCCCCCATTCTGCTTCCTCTCCATTCCTTCTCCTCTGCCTCCATGGCATTAAGAGATGAACCATTTTCTAGGGTTAAATCTAACTGAGCTAAGAAAGAAAAAGAAGAAAAGAGGTGGGATCATTTTCTGCTGGCTGTGCTTCGTGGATCAGCTCACCGTGCAGCCAGCTGGGAGCAGAGCTGGTGCGAGGGAAGGGCGGGCACACAGCCAAGGGCCTTGGTTTGGAGAGACTGCCAGTTTGGTGGCACAACTGTCAACTCATCTGTAACGTGAAACCTCACCTTGGCTTGAATGAAGCTACTCAGTAAATTGTGCAGCAGTACGGTGCGAGGAGGCAGAACTCGACTTACAGAAACAAAGAGATTCGCCTTTGAGGAAATTTCAAATACCTGCTATTTGGCACTGAAGAAGAAATACAAACTCCTGTAGTTCTGAATTTTTCCAGGACTAAGGTTCACTGAGCTGTTTTGGTCTCAAGGGTTTTTTTTGTACAAGAAAAGAGCATCACTCACTATTGCTAAGGCAGATTTAATGTTGTCGTTCTTCCATCAAGTGATATCACTGTTTGAAAAAAAACAGATATCTACAGTTCATAAATGGTATAAATCAAATTTTAAAAGCCATGCAAATATTGTAGCACTTTATAGAAATTTCAAAGCAGTACTAGAGAACAATACTTGATATTCTACATTTGCACATGAACAAGAGCAAAGAGTTACCACTACTTGGATATCATTCTCAAGACATGCTCTTAATCTGTATTTGTCCGTATTCCTTAGCTTGGCTTTTACACCTTTTTTTCCTTTTGGGAACTCTTACTAGTTAGGATGTACACGGGATTTAGTTTTTCAGAAGGAAACTTGCTTTGCATGGGTGAAAATGCAGGTAACTTCTAATGCATATCAGTGCAGAGAAACTGACTCTTGTACTGCACTACTCCCAAGGTTACCACTGATGCCGTGAAATGTGATGGAGCAATAAGGCAAATTGTACCTTTAAATGAAGGTTGAAAGGAGACAAAACATCTCTTTCTGTTGGAGCAGGAGTATAACTGAGAAGTGTAGGATGTAGATATACTACATTTGAAGATTCATTTCTGCTACTTTAGTCCATGTGAAACTTTTAGGACAGGAAACCATCACCTTGCCCCAAATTTTATGTTTTGATCTAGTTATGAACTTTAGAACAAAATCAGAACTAAAGTTCTATGTGCTTCCAAGCTCAACAATTCAAAGTCTTGGTTTGCAGTCCAGTTTTTTAGTGTGATTACTTAGATTCAAGCCATCTATTAAAGAACATTTCAAACAGATCAGCATGAGCCAAACCCCTAATCCTGTGCTTAGATTCAAGTTTTTTGAGTTTATACTTGGTATTATATTGGTATTATTATTTTTGAGTTAATATTTTTGCCTCTTTCTCCTCTTATTTATCACAAAGGACAAAACAATTTGATTTCTGCAAATGAAGCTTCATGCATAGCTAGTTCCCTTGTGCCTGCAACACACAGTATTTCAAAGCAGTTTCCTACCTGTATCTTAACTGAGCTGGAGGTGATCATAGCTTACAGCTTTAGAGAAAATGGAGTGCACTTAACATAGTATGTTAACAATAGACTTAATTTTGGGGGATTTTTAAGAAATCATTGCATAGTCCCAAGAAGAACATTTCTTGAACTCTGGATGAATGACACTAGGCAAAAAATAAAACCCTTCCAAAAGCTGTTATATTTTGGTATAATGAAAAATAATACGCTTATGCAGTTACTGAATATAATTCTATTGTGCAGGATCATGGTGGAATGAAAAAAACCTCAGCTCCACCTGAATTTAAACACCACAAAACAGTGCATCACAACTAATTTATCCTGTGCTTCACTCACAACCAGTTAGCATCTGCTCTGTGCCTCATCACAGCACATGCCTCATTTGTATTTCCATCCTCTTCACCGAGAAAGGCATGCCTCACAGTTTGAGAAACAACACTATGAAATAAGTGCACTCTTTTAATACATTTTGCTTAACTGTTTCCATTCTTCTTGGCCATATCAGAGTTCTCTGGTTTAAATTAATTTCCCCAGTTACATACAGTACCTTGTAATCAAGTGTCTTAACTTTTCTTGGACTGAGAGTAAAATAAGAAAACAACCTATATGCCTATTCCAAATGTGTGGGCGGTGCAGGAAAAAATATCTTTATTTTCACTGGGACATGCTTTGCTTGTCCCAGACCCCTTTCTAATCAGCTTGTAAATGACAGATCTACACATGCAGCTGCAGTATGTTTGTTAAGCAAAGGCATGTTAGAAACTGGCCTGGTGAGAGATATAATGACCTGAATGAGTGGTTTAAAAGTGGTCTGCGTAAAAGGTTTCTACTTCCTTACTTTGCAATAATCTTCCTCTGTGAGGAAGAACCTTTTTGCATTGGTAACCCTGCAAAACTGTGCAGAGACTAAATCCAAAAAAACGGCTAGGGTGTTGAGGGACAGTATTAAAAGAAAATTTTAGCCAAAGAAAGCTGATGTTGCCCTGCAGCCTACATGAGCATGTTCCTCCTTGTGGGAGGAACACTGAAGTCAATGGCTTGGTGTGGAATGCTGTGGGGGAACCTGTCTCCAGCTGTTGGTCACAGAGGGAGACTCAGAAAACTCCCTTCACTATCTTTTGGAAGTTGCCTTGAATTAGTATTTCAATAAGCCAAGTTTAGTTACTTTTTAGACTCATCTGAGTGGACTACTGAGCCATGCAGTAGTGTGCTGGTTTCCTGTACTGTGTTTGGGAGCATGCTGTGTGAACTGGGAAAAATGGCACGGGGCCAGCCCCTCTAAAAAAATGCTTGCTATCTGTAGTAACTTCCTTTTATAAAGGAGTGGAAGTTCTAACAAGAGTATTCTATAAACCAGTCTTTGCTCAAAATACTTTATGTAGCTCATATTAAACAGCCCTTAGGACACCTCACCTTGGCTTTAATGGAGATGGGAGATGAGATTTTTCATTCTTCCAAGCAAGTTCTTCTAATTATTCAACTAGGGTGTCCTGCTTCAACTTGTGCTCTTTACTCCTGCCCTGATTACTTCAGAATTATTTTCTGTGCAGTGTAAGAACTTGCAAATACCTTTATATTCTGGTATCAAGCCAGAATATACTTTAGTAGCTTTCATAGTCACCTGGAATATAGAAGATGTAAATTCTCAAATGCAGAACAGAGAATTTAACATGGATTTTTCAATTCCATGGGAAAGTGACCTGAACACTAGATTACTATATAAACATATGAAGAAGCAGTATTGTGAACTGTTTCTTTCTCTGTCCTGGTTTAAAAAGAAAGTGCCATCCCAGTAACATTTGCTCAAGATCCTGTTCCTACAGATTCACATTTAATGTGTATTGACAGTGTGTTCTGACTGTGAAAATGATTTCGACGACTGCATGAAGAATGACTGTTTGCCAGTTAATGCAATCAAGAATTTATCAAAGAAATGTGCAGCTCTAGAATGACTGGATTAAAACCATAATGAATTTTTGGAAAGCATCCTTGTATAACGCATTTTGGAAGGCCAAAGGAAAATGATGATTGTCTAGAGACTTCCAATTCTCACTAATTTACTTAAATCACACAAGCATTCCTCCTTAACACCCATAATGAATTGTTACAAATTAGAGGTCATTTCACCTTTGAGATCGGCTGTGATTAAAAAAAACAAAACACAACACTTAACCAATTTATGCGTCTAGGGATTGTAGCTAAATATTCATGGATACTCGTGCAATTTGGCTTATGTATTATTCAAAATGCATTGCTTAGGGATTTAACTAGAAGAAAAAGGAAACTAGAAATAAGAGTGGGTTATAGACAAGAATTCTAGATTATTAATTGTTATTAAGTGGCTAAACAATAATATTAGTTTTACGCTAGGAGTGAAAAAAAAAATCTACCCAATAGCCAATCTTGGTCTCACTGTAATACAGTGTCTCTGAGAGCTAAGGTTACCATATGTCTAGGCTTCCCTTGACATGTCCCTTTTTTAACACAAAAAAAAAAAACAACCTGGGAAGAAAAGTAGGATTGTGTAACTTCTAGATGAACAAAACATAACATAAATGCTGGAACTCATTTCCTGGACATGAACACATACACAGCGTATGCAAACATTACAGAAACATAGAAGCTGTATTTGCAATTAGGATTCAACAGTATACTGAGGCACAACCTTGCCACCTTTGTACCTTGCTTTCAGAAGTGGCAGTAACATTGACTAAAGTGCTGCTTCTTCCTTCATCTTGCCGAGTAAGAACTCTGAGAAGCATAAAGGGGACCTCATTCTCCATTTTTGTATTGGTTTAACACAGCCTGGTTTTTGGTGGGGGCGGGAGAAAAGCCACTCGAAACTTCTATGTCTGGCACAGAGCCAATCACTGAAGGTTCTGATGTTAGGCAGGTTACTAGCCCAATTAGACAAGCTGGTAATGCCTCTGTGATGACATCTTTAAGAAAGGAAAAAGCACGGGAAGCTCTCTGTCTTCTCCTGAGAGGTGGTGAGGTGGCAGCCGGGACCCATCCTGGCGGGGGCTGCTGGGGGCCAGAGCCACCCGTGCAGTGATGGCAAGGACCACATGGCCAGCAGCGAGAGACATGGCAAGCAATTCCCTGATGCAGAGCCCGGATGAGATCAAGCTCTCACCTGCAACTTGCAGACACCAGCTTTCTTCCAAGTCAGAGGAAAAGGAACAGTGAGGACATGTGAGGAAACCCAACTTGGCGACACTGAGGTCAGTGAAGAAAAAGGGGAGGGGTGAGGAGCTGAGATTCTCCTGCAAGCCCTGGTGAGGACTATAATACAATAAACTGCTTCCCTATAATTCATGAGGTGCATGAAGGGGTGCAGAGATCCACATGCAGCCTGTGAAGAAGAGTACTCTCGCTGGAGCCCATGGATGCTGAAAAGCTGTAATCTAGTGAGGAACTTGAAGAGAGAGAGATGACCCTTGCTTCCAGAGATAGAGGAAGAGAGCCTTCACTTCCAAACTAGAACAGCTCATCCTTAAAAGACTAAACCCCATGAAATAAAATGACCCACGCTAGGCAGTTGAGGGAAGACTGCTTTGCCCATAGGAGGGACTCACACTGCAGCAAGTTTGAGTGGGACTGTTGCTTCTGGAAGTTAAAACCATGCTAGAAAAGTTCACAGAGAACTATCTCCTGTGGGAAGGATCCCACGGCACAGCAGAAGAAACTCTTTTCCTTAAGCAAACTGAAGAAAGTTTTTTAAGAAGTGAAATACTGACCAAAATCCATGTTTTGTTTCCTTGCGTGGTCAGTGGAAAGAGGGAGGGACTGGGAAAGAAAGGTTCTGAAGGTTTGCTTTGGTTCTCATTACCCTTTTTACTTTTGATTGTGTTAATAATAAATCTTCTTTATACTGTTTAAATTTTGATCCTGTTTTGCCTAAAGTATTTTTCTTTTTTCAATAATCCTTAACTCATGAAAATGTAGTTTTCAATTCCCCCTCCTCTGCTCAGCTATAGCAGAGGAAAATAAGTAGACGGTTTTTTTGTGGGTGCCTAGCACTTAGCCAGCGTCAAACCATGACATTTTTGAGTCAGATCCACACTGTCTTTGGATACTTTTTTTTTCAATTTAAAGACAAAAGTTTGAAACCCCTGAAATAGATAGGAACAGCCTGAAAAAATGGGATCAGAGAATCACAGGCATCTCCATACACACACATACATACAATGTTTGTTTGCATGCTGATTTTTTTTTTTTAAGGGGGAATCCCAGTGATAGACAAAATGTATCTTATGGGTTTTTTTGTCTAGATGTGGCAGGCTGTAGGATTTCCACATTTTAGAAGAAGAATGGAACATACAGTTAGAACCATCTTGTTAGAGATTTGGAGAAATCACAGATACACACATCTGCCCGGCCTTTTTGAAACCCAGCTGTATGTCCATTGGAAAAAGGACCATAACTGGCTTCAGGGAAGACACATTGCCTCATAACTGTGAACAAGCTGCAACACGGTTGGTAAGAATAAAATTAGAGAAAATTTCTGCCTGGAGGTGGGTAGAGAAAGGAGGCAAGGTAAATTCAATATATAAGAACTCAAATGCATTCTGAAAACACAAAAAACAAATCACAAAAGGAAGAAATTAGATTGCAAGGGAAGCCTAAATTGCTAAGGTGACTCTTCAGAACTCATCCACAAATTACTCCTGAGCAAGCAGGGGCAGCCTCAGACATTTTACATCAGATAGGGGACAGGACATGATAGTGACCCTATGGATACTGCTAAAACGGAGAAATCCTCAACTCAAAGCAGACATGCTTATGGTAAGACGCCACATATGGACAGTCTCTTGAAAGAAACTGAAGCATTTCTTAGCAGACAGGATCCCTGATGCATCCAGTCTGGCATCTTGCCTCTGGCAATAAATCATACTCAGCATTTCAGAAACAGCTTCCAAAATCCTATAGTGTATCTGCCCATTTATGTAATGTGAAACATAAGTAAGCAAGAGGAAAATTCCTTTGTGATCTTTTTTGTCAATCATTCATTGTGGATCATTAGATTTTTATTGCTCTTATCTTAGCATCTATAATCACTAATGTTGTTACTGGCAATAAAATTAGTCCACAGTTGAAAAAATCAAGTTATTGCAGTTCAGGCTGACCAAGTGGTGCCTGCAGTCCAATATTTATTTTTATTTATTCTATTTGTATCTGATATAAAAGCAACATGCTTGTGTAATTTAAAAAAATGTCAGGGGAAAATCACTTAAAGAAGAATTGCTTTCATGTCAGGTTATAATATAGTTAATGTGAACCCAAATGTTGTATGCAGCAGATCCACAGGCAAAAAGAAACATCACTTCTTTTCATCTGTATAATGATGCAGGTAAAAAAAAAGTGCTGGATCAACTTTCTGCATCACTCATAATCATCATACACTAATCCTTTTGAGTTAAGATTTTTATCTGATCCATTGTTACACATAACACAAAGCAGAAAAACTATGGGGAGGATAACAAGTTCCAAGGCCAAAATAAAGGCTGAAATTGCTCTGGAAGAGGGTCTTTGTAATTCTCACACAAACAAAAGCTCCTGCTGTAAATAGATACATTATCTGTAAATATACAAGAATTGCCCCTCTTTAATGACAAAGTTCCTCTTTTGTGTTGCTGTTCCTGACAGAAAATTGCTGATTTGTTTTCCTACATCTGATGCAAAATCCAGGCATGACTCTTTCGAATTTAGTTACATTTCCAGTGGGAAAAGAGGCTATTCACTAATTCTATTGCACCAGTATACTACATATATAATATCCATATCACAGACACAATAATCCACATAGAAAACCAAGTGAATACATCCAAAGTGTCTTCAGTGCCTTCAGAAATTCATGGAACTACTGAAAAGAAACTGTATTGTGGAAAACACTATATAATGCACAGCTCTGTGTATTCATTTTGTGCAGTTAAGGTGGGTAACTAGCAATTCCCTAGTCAAACAGACAATTCAAGTTTTCAATAAAAATTTAACCTGACGAATTTCATGTCAGCCAACAATAAGAACTTTGGTTTTGGCCCTTTTTCTTGTTCCACTCCTACGTAGTGTAGGCTGGTTTTAAATGAAAATGAAAGGTACTTCAAAACTTGTACTTGTCAAATTGTATATTGAAAATAAGGGTGTCAGCGTTTTCTAACTAAAACTGCTTGTTACCCTGTCAAGTTTCAACACACTTAATGACCTGGTTTTCTTTCTCTCCTACTGCTAAAATTACCTATTAATTTGTCTTTCAAATATTATTCCAAACCAAAATTTTATTTTCAATTATATTTTTTGTTTGGCCCCAGAATAGTCTAACTATGCAAATAAAACACCATGCTTCAGGTCAGGTTTTCCCACATGTGAAACAGGAAATTTCTTGCAACAAAGTACATACCTGTACTTTAAGTTGCACATATTTTGTTTTAATTGTTATTGGCCACCTGGCAAAAAGTTCTCAATTATAGAATATTGGAACTCGTGTGAATGAAGTTGAGGAAAAGGATGCATCAGATCAAATGGACACAAGTCTTTAATAGCATTCTACTGATTTAGTGGTAGTTCAATCAAATCCTTTTACAGATGAATCTCATTTTGCATCCTTTGTAAAGAAATTATCTTCTTTTTTTAAACGTATTTATAACCCTTGTTTGGTACATGTCTGTCAGCAATATTTTATGTTGGTAAGGTGGCAGAAAGATGTGCAAGTGATAATATGAACAAGAAAAGCAAAAACTTTTAAAAATCCAAATTGCCTTTATCTATATATTTAAGGTGATTTGGAATATGGATCTGAACTGACTGCTCATGCATATTTTTTTATTTCAGAATAATTAAGAAACCCTGAACAAATAAGTATGTTTGATTGGTAGGGACTTATTAATATTTCAGCTTTGATAGCTGGTATGAAATAAAATCCCTTGTCCAGCATAACCAGTTTGTGGGAGTTGATTCTGCAGACTCCAGAATACCCGCCCTGTCTATCAACCAGACATTTTGTAGTCTGTTTTCTGTTCCAATCCTACAGAAACAGGTATGGCCTGTTCATGGCAGGACATGAGGGAATATGAAGTTTGACAACAAACTTCTAGAAGACTAAAAGGTAAAGAAGAGGACACAGAAACTGAAAATGATTGTGTTGATTTAATACTGAAGAGCAACATGCAATCAGAACATTTTGTTCAAATACAGCATTAGGGTGAGGCATTTAACATTCTTTGCAAAGGGTCTGGGGAGTAGAAGCCTTTTTCAGAATAAAAGTATGACAATTAGCTATTCTCTCTGCCAGGCTTCTTTTGCTTAAAAAAAAAATATATATATGCTGGAGATTTTAATTTGGGAAGATTTTCCATATGATTTATAGGAGATGAAGAGCTCAATACAAGTTGTGGTGAATTGGATTCTTTGACCTGTCAGTGCCACTACCTGTGACCATGCAGCACTGCCTTGGTTCTCAGTGCAGTGAACTATGATATTTTGTTGCATACATAATTTCATAACCTGAAATGTTCAATTGAACTTCATACATCCAACAAATTGCCCTGCACAGCATGGAACATGTGGTCTGATCTCTCATACTGTAAGATTGCCTAGTAAGGTAAGTGAAAAGTGAACAATGTGGGAAAAACTAGGTAGTGTCACTTCACTGCCCGGATCATAACAGGGAAAAAGGTTTGCAATCTACAACCCTTTTTTTTCAGTCTCTGAACACGTACCTCTATGCTCTGCAGTCCCCAAAGTTCACTGAAGCAGTGGTGCTTGTGCTGATTTCATTTGATTCCTTCTGCAAGATTACCTTAGAACATCTGGTAAAAATTAGACAAACATATTAGTTACAGTTCTGTTTTCAGTTAATTACTTGAAGCCTCTGCCCTCACTTGTCTATTAAAGAGGAAAGGCAAAAAATTTCTGACAGGAATAGAGGTTCTAGTTAGGGGTTGTGCAGCCAGTGTCAAACCTAGTAAGATTTCAAAGACTCCAGGTCCATAATTTGTGATGATGGTAGTGCTGCTGCTGCACCTCAGCTGAGAACACTGCTTGTCCAATAAAGAGAAGCTCTCTAATCCAAAGAAACATGTCACACACTTGCAGTTTGAGTGGAAATGAAATCAGCCAGACCCCAGCTACATTTCCTCTGTATTATGCCATGCAAAATTATTTGGTGGTCTATAAAGAGAGCAATGGATTACTTAAAATGCTCAGGTATAAATAGCTTCCTGGTTTTTAAGTCATTAATGCTGTAATTTTTCCTCTTACTGTGAGACACCTGATAGCTGCAGTAGGGCTGCTTTAGGATAGCAGATAGAAAAGCAAACATGCTATTTTCTTTGACACCTTGCAGCTGTCAGACTGTACTCAATAGAGATGGGCAGACATTACTGTCACTGTGTCTAATGGACAATAGGAACCATGAAGTAGAATCTGTGGTCAGAGCTGCCATCTGCGTGGTCCTTTCACACTTCTGAGACTGTGCTACACCTGACTTCATGTAAGGAAATGACACTATTGCTTTTTTGGCAATTAATAAATATTAATATCAAGAGTGGTAAGAAAAGCTTTAAACATCCAGCCTGGAAGTCAGGTGTTTTGAATGGGGATACAACACTGATGATGAGTGAAAATGTTATCTCGAGCAAAGCCTTTCGTCACTCCCTTTGCTGCAGACCTTAAGGTAGGAGCTGTCAGGAGTTCCTGGTGCACACAGAGGGCAGCCTGTCTTCCGGGAGAGACTGCTCCCTCAGATTACTGTGGGCAGCACTTTCTGCCCCAATAACTTTTAGGTTTCACTTAATTCCATCATCCTTGTCACCTGGGACTTCAGCTGGCTGCAGTCAGACTCCCTTTCTGACATTCAACTGCTAGGCTAAATGTACGTGTGTGTATATATACATTTTCACACACACACACGTATATATAACAGCCCTATATTTAAGGTGCAGTTTCTGAGCATATGTGGACAAAACATGAGGATATATTAGGTCTCACAGTTGCTTCCCTTGATTTTCACTTAATAAAGAAAGCTTTGTTTATGCTTTCAGCTATAAACTCTGTTGCCAAAACTGCAATGTCCTGCCTGTGTTTGTACAGAGCCTGAAATCAGAAATGATTTCTGCTCACCTCCTCCAGATGTTCTTCACCTCTGAATGTACTCTGAGAAAAAGTGTAGCCAGAACAGAAAAATGTTCATCATTTTCTTTGCATTCAGTTGAAGAAAAAACAACAAAAACAAAACTGAGTCTGGAATTCTAAATACTAAGGCTGAGGAGGGTGCAGTTGACAAGATTTGAAGCTGGGGTTTCAATTTCAAAACACTGGAAACTGAGAGCTTAAATGAAGATGATCAAGATCTGTCAGGAAAGGCCAGTTCCCTTCAGAAAGAAATTATAGCAGCTGCTAGGCTGACAGTGTTACCTGACATTCACAGCAGATAATTTGACGTGTAGTCATGACATGTAGACATGAGTGGGAATCCAGTAAAAAGCAAAGGTAAGAATTCTGAAATCGTCCATATACCTTCCTATTCCTAGGAAATTTATTTACAAAAAGTATTACAATGCTAAGTACGCTTATTTCTGTTCACCCATTCCATGTAAGTAAAACAAATTAGGCTCATAATGGGTGCTGAGCTTTCACCCATATTTTTTTCCTCTTGAACCTTTTTATACTTGCATGTATACTTTCTGTATGCAGTGATTGTACAATTATATAGATACATGCATATATATATGCATGACTAGATGGGTGTTGACTTAAACATGCTTAGGCTCTTTGCTGCCACATTCTCCTGTTTCATTTCAGAATGATGAGCTGCATTTCAGAACATCCTACTAATGTATTCTGGCAAAGCATGAAAGCATTACACTATAAGATAATTATAATCATTAGTAGTTCCCGGTTCCCTTAGATGGCTGATATTTTTTCTGATTTTAGAAAATATTCTGATTCATATGGAGACCTCTTAGCACTCTTGGGGGTCAGATAGAAATGAATACAGCCATTTAATTAACTACTTTTTTAACAAAGAACAAAGATTTTTTTACTTTCTGTGTTACAGTGGGCTTTAGTTCTCTTAAAATGTGTCATGCCATTTAATCAGATACTGGTTGGAAGGCATCCCACCTACAGCTATCAGGAACATTTTGAAACTGAACTACTTTGCAGCTTCAAACCATGGACAGTGAGTAAACCTCTACTGAAGGAATCATCTCCATTACAAGAACCTTTCTGGACTTTTTACGTCTGTTTGATCATTTCTGTTCCTGTGTCAAAACTGATCATAATGTTGCCATCTGAAAGTCATATGTCTGTGTTTTAATTAAATAAACAGCATATTTTCTGCCTTAACATAAGCATCTCATCCCCACCAAGATGAATGTTGTAGTGTCTGTGCTGGGTGTGCTATGGCTCAGCTGATCCATCTCCATTCTTGGACAGGAAATGAGAACAAGGAGAGAGAAAATAAGAAACATTTATTCACCTCCCTGTAGGTTTATAAATAACACGTGATCTTTCTCTGAGACAACATGGAAACTAAGACACGTGATGATCTTTCTTGTGCCTTCCCCTTGAGATGCTCACAACTGTTTCTCACAGCACTCTTTGACTCCCTTTTCCCTACATAAAAAGCCAGTCATAGAAGTCATAAACCTTTCATCCCAGCTCATGTGGTAGTTAACCTAAACATCTAGCTACTTAGGGCCCTTTTTTTCCCTTTTTTCCTCTTTTTCTAGGAACAGTGGAGAGTTGATAAGCCTTTTCCAGGAGGGAGTACAGATGTCTGGGAGAGATGACTTTTGTGCTCTGAGCATGTGCAAAGGCACTGACAGGGATGGAGCAGCCTCCCTGTCTGCCTGCTCATTGCTCAGCTCTGCCTGCACCCAGGGTACTCAGCATCACGCTCTGCCAGGCTCTGCCAAGAGAGCAAGAAATCCAGCTCATGCAATGAAGGTGGCTAGGCTTGTGCTAGCGTGGAAGTAAAACATTGAATTTTGGGGGTACAACACCAGGCCCACAGGTAGTGCATTGGATAACATGTAGTGTGCAGCCCTTTTGTGATTGTACAGTGTCATTTTTCTTCCTGGATCCTGTCTAGATGAGATTTACATCAGGTGTTGAAAAAGGCATAGTTTTATACCCTTTTGCAGGCAACTGATCAGCTGTATCACAGGCTGTATATGTTGAAAGCCTGGTAAATTCTTAGTGTTAGACTGTACCAATCCAGTCTGTTGACAGTTGAGAAAGGACCTTCCCATTTTACAAAGAGACTGGTAATTAAAGTAAAGCAGTAAGAGAGCAAAGGAAGGATGTATTCCAAGTGACACTGTTCTGGAGATGCAACAGTTTGAAAAATGTAAACTGCCTAGGAGAAAAAAAAAACACTAGAAAACTGACAGGGAATAGTCTGAGGGGGAAAAAAAATCGGCTTCAGAGAATAAGGGCCAGAGAATCTTCTAAGAAAAGATAAGATTTTAAGACAAACAGCCCTCCTTCCTTTTCACTCTACTGGTTCATCCTGTTGGATGACATGCTGTCTTCCTCACCTGTCTACAATTTCGTATGCTGACCACTGACTCACAAATACATGGTGTTGGTTCATTTGTGTTTATTGCCTTGTTTTCTTTCCAAGCCCTTGATGTAAATCTGATAATTTCACAATTACAGGGAAGATAAGGTTAACACAAAAGACAGATTCCTGCCAGTATGAGCTGATGCTTCTTCACAGCAAGCCCTGTGTTCACTGGGTGTAGGTACTAACAAACTGTTCTGTGCTGGTGTCCTTTTACCCAGCACATACCATTGGAGCAGCTTGTGTGGCATCTGTAATTCTAATTCAGTGCAGGTCCACCAGAGAGGAGTTTGACCAATGGTGTGTGTATTCATTCAAAGAATGACATTCCCTCAAACTGTCTATGGAAAATATTTTAATCACCCTATCAACTTAATACCACTGGAAATTCATTTAAAGAAAGGAAATACCATGTAAAAAATGTATTGGGTGAAGTTTTCTGGCTTGTGTCATTCAGGAAGTAAATTGTAGCCTTTAAAGTCTATGACTCCATGAAGACTGAATGATTCTCTTTCATGACAGCACACATTCTTAAAGTCATCACAAATGCCTGGCTTTTATATTTACAATTTCCTGAGAACTTGCTCTTCAGTAGTGGAAGCTCTGCAGATAACCTCTATGTGAACACAACTCAATTTTACTTTAGAGCTTATCAGATAGTTTTTTAAGGAACTTTCTACTTCTCATCATGCACAGCTTCTACTCACAGGATCTCACACGCCTCACAACAGGGCTTTGGAATTTTTAAAAGAAAGACAAAAAAATCAAACAACAGTCACAACAAATCCCAGCATTTCTTTCCTAATGAAATATTGCCCATAATTCTAAAGCTGTGGTACTTCCATCTCCATAGCAGAAAGCTGAACTTCTGGACCATTTTTATTTTTGGATAAAAGGTTCTGACCCCTTGAGGTGCTGGAGTGTTCAAGGGACAAAATATGTTATCACACTCTGTAGAAGCTGAGAGTAGTAGATGACTTTTAGAAAGTATTTTGCAGTGTGAAATATGGAGTGCATATTGTCAGCAAAAATGATGAAGACAAGATGGTAGAATCCTTCACTCAGGCAGCTCCAGGGAACCTACAGGGGCCCTGTTTGACTCCTTACCCTCACCACACTCACAGTCAGACAAGGTTTCCTTACTGGTTTAACCCTTGGTTTCCCATAGCAGAGTCTCAGACATCTCAATACTTAAAATAATTTAATCATGGTGCAATAGCATAACAACTCAAGCTGGGTGCAGGAAAGTTTCCTTAGCAGAGGTAGCATTTTCATCAGTGGTTGTTGAATCCTTCAATCCAACAGTCTTCGAGGAGTACTCTTTACTGAGATGGGAACGCAGGTTCAGAGGCTTTTTGAAACAGCATGATCTACCAAGGCAGAAAAGTGAGATGATAACTGACTGTCACTGAGGGGCATGTCATTTCTTCATATATGACCACCATATAGAAAAATTAATAAATTAAGGCAACCTTTAACATAAATTTTAGAAGTCTGAAATGACAGCAGCAACAGCGTACAGAGGTACTGAGTGACTGGTCTTTCCATTGCACCTGGCCAACCAGAGAGCCACTGTAGACATACGAGAGCTAGATCACTGGGAACAGCTTTGGCCTTTGGGATACACAGACACCTCTAATAAAAAAATTACCACAGTCCTAAGCACTGAAGCACTATTTGAAACTCTGCCATTTTGTTTTGGTTGTGAATTTCTTCTGTTCTGATGTTAGCTAGACATTTTTTTTCTGAAGAAAGTAGCAAGTTGGTCATTACACATTTCACTCTTGTGCAGGAAGTCACATGTTCCAGCACTTTTGTTCAGGTCATTTTTTATTCCTCTTTTCTACACAAAGGAAAGAGCAGCAGGGCGGGGGGGGGGGGGGGGGGGGGGGAGGGGTGTTGTTCCCACATTATATTAAAAGTTCAAGACCATCCCTTAGTGGCATGTGGATTTCTCAACCTCTTCCTTCTACCCAGTTGCAATAAGAATGGAATGTCAGGATAGATGGCAGAACATGAATCAGAAAAATTCTGGGAAAACAGAGCAGGTTTTGCTACACAATTCTAAACCATTGGAGAACAAGCTGAATCCCTGTTCCATCTATTCATCTACCTGGAGAATGCATTTCTTGTCAAGTTAATTGCATAAAGGTAATCAGCTCTGAAACCAGGCAATAAAATATTTTAAACATCAAGTACATTAATATGGTTAGGGAAGGAGCCACTTTTGCTGAAGTCCTCTTTTCCTATCTGTTCAGGCTCTCTTAACATCTTATGCTCTTCCCTTCCAAAATCCTTTAGTTTTCTGGAAAATACCCAGCCTCGGACAAATCTATTTAAACCCAAAATCCTTATTGTGAATTTCATCACTTTTATGGCTAGATGCGTGCCTGTTGATGAAAATGCTGGAATTTCATTCTGGAATAAAGTTCTGAATTCTGGCAAGTATAAGATTTTTGTCTGTTAGCACTGACAAGGTTAAGCTTGGAAGTCTTGCAGAGCTCAAACTCAACACGTGAGTGTATTCTGGATGTATGGAGGTGAGAGACTGAATCCTTGCAGCCTAAATTTCCTGTGTTAAATGTGAGAAGAGAGAAGGAGAAGGATGGGGAGGGGAGGGGAGGGAAGAAAAAGGATGGGGAGGGGAGGGGAAAGGAGGGGAGGGAAGATTCATTCACATTCATATAGCATAGAACTTGCTATAGCACCTATAAGGGCTGCTTTGGCAGTAGATAATCAAAGGGCTAGTGTCCAAAACAAAACATTGAGGCAAAATGCCAGCACAGACAACACCAGAATTGGCTAAATTTGCTTGTTGAATATGCATCTACTGGCTGGTCATCAAAATAATGTGACTGGGAATAATAACGCATACTTGAGGTTCCAGTGCTTCCAGAACCATTGAGGGACTCTCTATGTGTGAGGCTGATGGGAAGGAAAGTGACCTGGGTGGCTGCTATGTTACAAATGCCACCCTGCACACTGGGTTTTGGCTGCGTCTGCAGCAGCTGTTTCTGTGGTCTGGCCTCTGTCCCTCCCTCTCACATAAAATTAAGAGTATGCTGTAGCTAACACCTTCTGCATATTAGCAGGTAATATCTGACAAGAAACACAGATTCTTATAATGTCAGACAATTGTGCTGTAATTTTGTGGTCAAAAGCCAGACGGAGTGAAGCTAAATCAGAAATGCATGTGATATTTTCTAACGCTCCACTTCCCTTGATCTTGTTTGTCACATCTTACCATATCCAAATATAACTTTGTATTTTCTCCTTTTACACAGAATCTTGTTTATTAAAGGATGAAGTGAAGTGTTCTTAAGAACAGAAGAACTTAAGAAATCTCCACTGGAGCTGATCTGCATATCTCTAGCACAATACTGTCTCCAGCAGTGTTGTTGAGCATTCCACAGGAGCCTGGTTGCTCCCTGCAATCTGCTGCCTGACATGACCTCAGCATTCGTGCCTGATGTGTCAAGGAACGTATTCCCCTGCCTCATTCTTTTAATGTCCATGTTTGAAGGCACCTATTTGAATCTGCTAGTCCTGCCTGTCTCCCTCACCCACCTGTGTCAGATGTCACTCCGAGAGGTTCCCTTCCCACAGTAGGAAGAGGAATTGCTCTTACTTCTTTCAGCTCCCTTGTGCTGTGAAAGCACCTATCAGGTTTTACACTGTCAGACTCATCAACCACCTTCACAGTTTCAAAGCATTTGTCGTATCCTCCCTCATCTGTCTCTTCTCCAAACTTGAAAAATCCCTGTTTACTCTCAGAAATAAACAAAACCCAAGCAAAAAGAAAAATACAAACCCCAAACCCAACCCAAGCTCCCTGACAAAAACTAGAAACAATAGTCTTTTACTTGTTCTAAGTGGCACTTATCTCACAGTGGTTTTAGAAATGTGCAATTTCCTTGATTCCATATAACAACAGCTGGTTTTGTCTTGTCTAAAAGATAGAATTTCAGAGCTATTCTTTTCACCAAGATAATTAACTAAATAGTTATATGTGTAATTCAGCAGCAATTTAAATATCTTTTAGAAACATACAGTATCTCTTTGGGCATTCTCTTCATTTCATCCTAAAAAGTTAATAGTGTCATGTTACATTAGGAAAAATATGGTGCAATTATTGACAAAGACTTCATAAGAGAGAATGATAACAAAAATACCTGGGGGAAATTTCTGTTTCTCTAAGGACAGAGACATAAGACAATAAAATCAGTGTGATATTCATTGGAATGAAATAGAAGAATTTGTTGCAACAGAGTCTGATCCTCATCAGAGTCTTCTTTCCTTTGTTTAAGATGGAAGACTGCTTAGAAGAAAAGCTGGATAAGATAGTGGCTCTGGCCAGAATGTTTTTAAAAATAAAAACCCAAACTTTTAATCAGCTACAGATTTTCTAGTCCATTCTCTGGAGATGAGTGGGGGATTATAGATTAAGCCTGTTGTGTCCCTATAGTTTCATGAAGAAGAATCTTTCCCCTTAGTGAATCTTTCCAACACAGATATGTATGAGTTATGCATGGGAGGGGTGGAAGTACAAATTCTTTTGCTGCTCTTAACAAATGTTAGGGGGAGAGTTTCCACTTGGACTGATTCAGCATTTAATGTCTTCACAGTTAAGTAATCCTCAGGAAAACCGGAGAAGGAGGGAGTTAAGTTTTGCAATACTCACTTTACAGATGGAGAAGCTCAGGACATAGGTAATCAAGGAAATTACTGCAGAGTAAACTTGGCTTTAAATTACACCATGCCCTACTACTTGATAACTTCTGGACGCCAGGCAAAAACTTTGACGATACTTAGCTGCACAATTCATTAGTTACTTCAGTTGCACTGTAGCAAATGTCTGTTTCTGTTTCACAGATACTTTCCAATTTGTAATTTCAGTAAGAGCTACGTAGTCAGCTCTTTCAAAAATTTTAACACAGCTTGCTTGTGCATGATTATACCTATTACTGGTTTCTCCTCTGCATATTTGGCAGAAAAATTCCTTCACATGCAGTGTATGTCTTGTCAGAGGACTGAGAAATCTGTGTCAGAGGCAGGAGTAGAATGGAGTATTCAGTTTCTAGTCCATCCTTCATGCAGTCACCTACCACATGTATTGCACATATGTTCAATAGTATTAGTATTATTAATCACAAATTTAAAATTCAATAGGTGAAGGAAATTGTGAGGAATGTTTATGGCTGATGACAGATTATCTTTTAACTTTCTCCCTTGCAAAACAGTAGGGCAGTCATATTTCTCATTTCATTCTCCATGTTAGCCATTAATTGAACAGACCACTAAATAACAAGCCAGGAACATTAATGGATTCAATGTAAACTGCCCTTTCCAGAAATCAAGTGTACTTCTGCTCTTTTTTTTCCTGGGTTTTGCACATATAAAAGCTATTTTTCTTAGCTACTATTCAGTCAAGGGAGCTTGATCTTGCATTTTCAGAAATGTACTCCTTTGAAAATTACCCTTTTAAGTGGACTCCTGTCCAGTGGCCCATTTGAAACCATTTGAGGCAATTGATTATTTTCTGCTTTAGACTAATGTTTGTGTTTGTTCCCTGCCAACCCTTTTCCCAACAGCTTCTCAAGGCAGTAGCTAAATAGTTATTAACTATTCACGAGTTACTTGTATGACCTACTTCTAATCTCTATGTCTCAGGCACAGCTTCAACATGGAGAGGCAAGGGGCTGCAGTGAGCAGTCCAGCTCCACTGCTAATTACAGTGCCACTTGTAGCTGATTTCACGTTTTTATTTCAAGCCTGCCTTCCTCTCACACCTAATTGAAAGAGACTTGTGTTAGGCCACATGCTTCAAAGATGGACATTAAATGGAGGAGAGCTCAAAATGATTAATTAACAGTTCAAAGGGAAAGGGAAACAGGAGAGAAAAGGTGCTGTTAACAGAGTCTGGAGCTCTTAAAGTAATAACAACATTGTCATTGTGAAATTATATTTATCTGATGAAATTATTTGCTCTCCAACTTGGAATATATGTTGGGAAATATCAATCTTCAGTTCATTCATTTTCCCTTTGAAATCTGCCATTCATTCTGTATAAGGATGGATTAGAAATAATAAAAAACAAGAGCAAGGTCTGAACTTCTGACCTTTTGATGGCTGCCTGTCAGTCAGGCTTTTCTGCTTCCACTTCCTCCCTCAGACTCGTTGGCAACATCTCTTTTTTTTTCATTTTTCTTAAAAAAAAAAAAAAATAACCAGTCTTTCAACAGATGAGGTTGCAGAAGAAAAATGTTGCCATAATGGCATTTTAAAAATACCACTGGCAATTGCTGATATGACAGTACTTCTTTTCCTTCTCCTTCCCAGATGGGTAAAAACTTGACACCTTTTTTTGTCTAAAAGTTTCCTACCACGTGATGCTGACACACATCACTTTTTGTTTTTTGCTAAGAATATGATGAATCTGTTATTTTTAACCCTTTTCCTATTCTGAAATTTAAAACAAAAACAAAAACAGACCCAATGACGGTCTGCAGTTGTTGCTCTTTCTATTACATACAGCTTGCTCTTATTTTCCCATTATACAAGTTTAAGTCCGAGAATGCTGTCACTGTCTTAATAAATGTCCCTGCATCTGTAACAATGCTGATTATTCCTCCCAAAATACTCTAAGTCACCATGCCAACTTCTGCGGTGGAAAAAAAACTATGTTTCAAGTGCTTTAGGGTGAGGAAGAAAATGGAAAGAGATAGTCCACTTTCACTACAAGTGAACCAATAACTAGGCTATTGCCTGGCACTGCTCAGCCTGGCACCACAGGAGAGCATTCTGTGCCATGGGCCTTCTCACAGAATAACTCACCTAATGATTTGTCTGCCTAACACCTGTCAGGAGGAAGTCATTCAGATGAAGTCCTGCTTAAAGTTTTCTGTTGGAACCCTTAGCATATAAGCTTTCATATGTACAAATTTTCTCCAGCTTTCTAGAGAACCTACAGGCTTTGGGGTACGGTGATGGAGTCAGGTACTGCACTTTTATCTAATATAACTAACTTTAGCTAGTATAACTAGCTAAGTGTTGCAGATTTTTTCTTCATGTGGTTTGGGTTCGTAAGTGTTGCTACCACAACAAAACTAGTCTATGTAATTTGGGCAGCTAAATGTTACTTCAATTTTAGTGATGCTGTAAACATTCTGCTTTATAAAATATCAGACTTTTTCAAGACCACATTTTCTGTAATTAGGGCTCCCATAAAATGGGGCTCCTGACTTAAGTCCTAAAATTAGACAATAATTCGTTATTTCTGAAAACCTGAGCAACAAACTTCATGTATTTATTGGGTAGCATTTGATAAAATAGTTGTCGGTTGGATTCACTGTTACTATAATAATCACAAATGTGTTAGGGATGGTGTGAAGTAACCTCTGTGTCCTCCAACCAACAATCTGTCTGGATGGTGTGGCAAAGAAGAGACTAAGGGGGCAGGTCAAAGGAGAAAAGTAGCACTCAATAGATACTGAATAGAGATAGTGACTAATTTGTCAAAAATAATTTGATGAAATACACTTTCCAGAAAAGTTAAATTCTTCTATCAATCTGTTCAAAGTCCCTTGGTATTTCCTCAGAGATTCTCCTTTGGTCTGTATTTCTTTCATGCTAAGCTTATCATTCACTTCCCAACATCTAAAAGCTGTGATGCTTTATTAGCCTTAGCTATACAGAAATATTTCTGTCTTATGTCAGATATTTCATGGGCATAACATCTGACACAGGAATCCTGAAAAGAGAACAAAACTGAATTTATTTACTCAAGTTTCATTCTCAAAGGTCAAGGATCAGGGAAGAGGCATTATCATGTGTTTATCCCACTGTTAATTTTAAAGTTTACAGAGCTACAAACAACAACAGTACGGTTTTATTGTATAAACAGATAAAAAAAATCAATTGAGCTGTCTGGCCAAGTTTAATTAAGTCTGCAATTTAAATAGTTTTTTCAAAAAATGCAAAAAGTTGACATTTCTTTTTTTTGCAGACACTAAGCTTGTTTCCTAGACTTGCCACGAAAAGTGGGTAACCCCCCCCCCCCCCCCCCCCCCAAACAACCCTGTGTGGATGAATGTGAAGCAAATGCATTAAAACAACTGGAACAGCTCTGTGTGGAAAATGTGTTGCTCAGCAATAAGGACAATTCATTAATATTTCCAAGCTACGAAGATTTGGAGAAGAACCCACTTGGAAGGAAACCAAGTTAGAATACGCCCAATTACTGGGCCTTAGATGCTTCCAAGATTTTTTAGAAGGTCTCTCTGGTTCATGTCAACAAGTGTTCCCTTTTGGCATCCCAGCCCTTTCCTGGGCATACCAGCAGTGCATATGCAACAACCTAACCTCATCAGCCGAGGGCACCAGTCCAGCCTTCTCCTGGCAGCTCTGCTTCCCAATTGTCTTCACTATTTATTACTCAGCCAAGTGATAGCTCACAGAGTGGCATTGGTAGTGTTCATGCAGCTGTATGAACTGACTCTGAAATAAAGTTGTCCCGTAAGGTACAGGGAAAAGAGTGGGATTAAGGACAATGAAATCATACTGTTTCATAAACACGTTGTCATTACCTTTAACTTAGTGAACTAAATTGCAGCAATATGTCACTGTGAAGCATTTCGTTCCTATTACAGCACGTACAGCATGTAGTAGGAATCTGATATCCAAACCAGAAACACGAAAGTTGGCTTGAAGCATTGCTGTCTTAAAATGTATAGCAGCATTCTTTGTACAGTGAGATGAATCTAACCCTAAAGTGAGCAGTAGTGCCACAGAAAGACAACAGCTCTGACTGATAGACATGAACCTGCTTTTATGACCAGATATTTGCACAAACAGATTAGGGTCAGATCACCATCAATACTGTAAATATTGAAGGACCAATTTCTCAAACAATGCTGTAAGAGATGAACCAATTCCCCTTTACTGACGATGTGGCAGTTCACTCTCCCTCAACTTGGTTTATACTTGTGTAAGCTATCTCTGCCCAGGTCAGTGATGTGAATGTGGAATCAAGCCCCTTACTGCATTTTTACTTTGATGTATTTGATTTTTTCATCTTTCTATCTCTTCTGTCAAAATAGACATAGTCTCTGAGCTCAACCTATTTGACAAGGTGCTGTAAATGGTCAACAGTTTTATGCAGGTCTCATTTATTGCCATTGTTTCAAGAATTTCTTCAAAGGTGTTAAAATCAAAACTCCCTTTTTCCTTGTTAGTCTCTCACTCTCAAATCAAAGAAGTCTTTCTTACAGTGACATTTACAGTGGACACCTTGCTGCCACCATATATTTCATATATCAAATATTTAACTAATCGTCTCAAGCCTCCTAATCCTTCTTTTTCTTCTTTCCCTTATCATCAATAATTTTGCAAGATGTGAAAAGTCAGTGTTCTCTGTCATCTCCTTTTGAACACTGCATTTAAACACAAGATGTCTCCAACACATGCCTCTTCAGACCATTAAAAACTCCTTTGTCATCTTAATGTAATGGAAAGTATATTGATTTGCATTTCAATTCAGCTAAGAATATAATTATAAGCATATAGCTTTTACAAACTGCAATTGTAAATTGAAGTTTCCATCTGAATGAACACTCTTATTTTAGGCAAATTTTAGAAAGACAGGGTCCTTGGCATGGTGAGAATTGAATTTGTGATCCAATGTGGATGAATATTCATGGAAAAGTTGCCAGCACTCCATCTAGAATAACACACAGAGAGCTAAATTTCTTACAACCATTTCCCCATACACTACATGCAGACTAGTAAGGCCATCGGTAGATTGCTATCTCCACTTCTGATGTGCACTACATAATTTTAAAAGGGATTTGATAAGCTGGAGAGGGCCTGGAAATGAAAATGTAAGTATTCAAGTATTAGAAGTCTAGTTCAAAATGGATGAATAGACCAAATCTATGTATCAGAATAAGCAGAAAGTCTATGATCTGAATGTGATTTCCAGCATGTTCATAAAGGAAATATCTCAACATATAAAGTCATTAAAGGAGCAGATATTACTATATTACCTGGAAATTGGATATTGCCACAGTTTCCACAGTTTCAGAGCTCTTTTCCTAAATAATGGGTTGATATTTTGATATTAAGTGTAAAGATCTGAAGTATGTTCTAAAAAAATTTGAGAATGTTGAAAAATAAATCAATGTATCATTATACACATTCAGTTTAGATACAGTTATTGATGCAATATTGTGTTCCCAGTATCAGGAATATGCCTCGTTCAAAAGTGACTACTCATTGTCTCAATTTTCATTTCTTATCTTGGGGGGTCTTGTTCCTTCTTTTTCTTTCTTTCTTTCTGTCAGAGGAAGTACACTGCAAGGTCAGACCGCAGCTTATTCTGACTTGTAATAACCCCAGCAAAGGAGCTGCAGTTGGACAGACCCAAACCCATCATCAGTTTGGAGATGACATCCATGAACAAGGGAAATTCCTCTGCTTGGAGGCATGGTTTCACAGATGATAGGTTCTATCCATATAGGAAATTTAAGTGGAGTAAGTCTCTCTAATATGTCTCCTAAGCAGCAAAGGTTACAATCGACCTAAAAGATCTGTCCTCCTTTGATTTCTCAAGAGTGTGAAGTGCAGTGCCAAGTCCCAGGTACTGTTCCACAGGGGTGCAGAGATTCTTATTGGTCTTTGATTTCAGTAAGGCAAAAGCAACAAAATATTACAGGAGGTCTGATCCTAGCCCTTGTAAAGATAATGAATGGCTGATGTCCAGTATTTCTGAGGGTATTGTATAAAGATTAGATGTTTAGCAGTTCTGCAAACTTCCTGTAGAGTTAATGGGGACAGATCAATACCACTGTAAGATGCTTCATCCCAACTCTATGATTACTGTCTCAAATAGGGTGAAGAACTTGCCCTCTGCAAGGCTTTAATTCTCTGTAGAAGGAGCTTGGACAAATAATTTGGATCAAACTGTAAACCACCATGAAAGAGCACAGAAAAAGTGATATAAGAGCAAGATCAAGCAATTACTTATTTTCACAGAGAAATTCTCTTTAATAACGGGTTTAACCTTACAGGGTATAACACATCCGCAAAAGTGGTCACAAAATTTGTAAGGGTTTTTGGCAGGAAGTAAGCAAACACAACTACCTACCTTCATCTTTTGCTCTAGTGGCAAGGAACATTTCTCCACTTTTTGTATCACAGGAAACAGCCAGACATGTGCAAGTGAAAAAAACCCCACAAAACCGTGTGTACATGTATGCATATGTGTACCCATATATATGTGCACGTGTGTGTGTGTGTGTTTTTTACAATAAAGTATTTAACTCCAGTGATCACACTTTGTATCACTGGATAATGCATAAATAGTAGGTGATACATGTGTACTAAAATTCAGTGAATCAAATTGAAATATATCCCCTGAGATCTAATTTCAGGGAAAACTCATCTCCATTCAGCTTTCAAACCCATGTCTCAGACCACATCTGTAGGAAAGGACTGAAATGGTCACAAGCTCTCAAAAGAACTCAAACCCAATTTTCTCAATACTGAATGGCAATTCATGCATTTCTAACAAAATCAGGCAAATGTAGAGGTTTCAGAAGGAGTGGTGCTCTGAGAATTTGAAGCGAAACTTGAGGATTAGCTGTAAGCAAAGTGTCACTATAGTCTCCTTCAACCAAGAGTCAAGGTTCTAAGCAGCTCTGGCACTGGTGATGAAAGGAATTCCACCTTGCAGAGGACAGTATTTTTCACTTGTGAACCATTGACAACAATTACAATCTCACAATGGCTGGATTTACTACCCAGAGTAACAAAATTACAGAAATGTTCATGGAAACTAGAAGGAATAGCAACAGTATCATTACTACTTTCATAAACTATGGCTGTGAATCTCTACTCATTTAATTTGTATTGAATAAGGGCAATAAATATATTAATAACTAAATAAATTTTATGATGTGCAATAAATATATCTTTGAAATATTTATAAACTGCTAATTTTATTGAAGAGTAGTATTTGTTAAACTCTTGAATTATATAAGCTATAAAACTTATTTCTGGAGTTGATGTATTTGATGAAAAACAACAATAAAACCTTGAAAGAATTTAATAACACCAGACCAAAGAAAAACAATGAAATCCAGCTCTTTCATTGCTAATGAATAGCTTGTTCCTTCCTTCCTCTCAGCTAAAGAGTGGATTTCAGTAACTAGAACCAGAGTGTCTTATTTCAGTCCTAAGGTATCATGATCTGTAAGCAAAAGAAGTAAACTACATTTTAGGTGTAATTTTTCTATTATTCTGTATAGCATAAAGCTGAATATAAGTGGGATTAAAACTAGTGCTCTAATAAGCAGGAATAAAACTCACATCTTCCAGTGTTATATTTGCAGATGATAATATGACCCAGGTGCTCCTGTATTCATAGGTTTTACTAATTAGAGCCAAAAAATGAGAAAGCATAAATTTGCAGTCTTTGCTAACAGTCCCATGAACTTCTGTAGTTTACTGTTTACCTTGATATTTATATGGTATATTACACATAAAAACGAGAAATGTCACTTCTACCTTTCCAATCTAAGTAGAGAGGTGTGATGTAGAAGACATTTTGAATTCATTGAGGTTAGTGGCAGAAATGGCTGCGTTGAAAATATGCTTACATATATGCTGGAAAAATATCACACGTATATATGGATACGTGCAGGTAAATAAATACATATTCATGAGCCAAGACTGACATGCTAAGTCAATTATTTAGTTTTGCCATTAGTATGGTTATTCATGAATTTATATGATATATTCTGCCATGACACATTGTTTATACCACACTACATGCTGTAGCTTCTAATTAGCTAATGTCCTATAAAAAAAAATTTGCACAATGCCTAAAATCAATAAAAATTATGTTCTGTTTAAAATTAATTATGCAAAGTGCTAATGACTGAAAAGATGGGTCCATGACTTATCTTTAGCAAAACTGGAAACATTGAAACAAATTTTCATGTACAAACCAATGTTAGACCTGTGCAGTTTTAGCACGCTTGCTGAGTCCCCAGGACACGCATTCACTCGTGCGGGGCATTGGCACATAACTGCCCCACGTTTGTGTAACTCGAACCCGCTGAATGGGTGCACGCAATGGCCTTTATTGAATTGTTTCAAGTTTCCTATCAGGGCTTTGTTTCCTTCCCTCCTATCCAAGTGTTCAGATTTCTAGAAGAGTTTCTTTGATGTGTGCTCATAAACACAGAGGGATTTCCCCTCCCTTCTCCTTCCCTTCGATTCCCTCTTTGTGCTTAGAATGGCAATTTAACAACTATCCTTTGTCTGTGACTAATTTATTTATTTATTTGTTTGTTTGTTTTGGCTTGGGGGGGATGAGATCCACGCAGAAGAAGTGTTTTTGGCATCCTTGCAGTAGAGGAGAGCAGCCCCTCCAATGGAGGATATTTTTTGGTCACTTTTACTGCTCCCCAGCAGCTGGTGCATCAGGATATAGTTATTTTTAATTTGCCAGCATGCCTTTACAAGTGAGTCTACAGTATTTATTGTAAAAAAGAGCCCTCCCTTTTATTTTGATAGTACTTATTCCCAGTCAGTTAAAAATAACTTCCACACTCCTGCATATGTGTAAAATGTTCTCTAGCAGTGGAAAACCTCTCTCCTCTCTTGCTGAAAGCTCTTATAAAGGATAAAACAAAATCACCTCTTTCCTCCTAAAAATACAGGGTCCTCCCTTCTCCCCCACCAAAATTTTAGTAGAAGACCTTCACAAGTCTCACATTCCATCTTCTTTCTCAACCCAATGTATTAGATAAAATGAGGATTTGTGAGAATGTGACACTTTGTATGTACTTTCTCTTGAGAGAAGCATAGTGTCACTTTTTACTGTGTTTTTAACATTGAAAGTTTCAACTGCAAACTTCCTTATGTGGTTTCACTCCTTCAGCATGCAGTACTCCAGCTGTCATGAAATTTATGGTGTTTTTTTAATCTAAAGCATTTACGGTGTCTGCCATTAAAAACGTGCAAATCTGAAGTGATTGCGATCCCACATCATCTCCTACTCCATAAAAATGCAATGGCTACTGACATGGTGGACTGAATAGATATTCTTTAGTGAGATCTACCAAGTCTTCTCTCTGCTGAAGAATTTACACCTTCTGTGAGTGATGGTGGTGACTTCTAACCTGGTACAAAAGAAAAATCCCCACAATAAAGAACATAATTAACAGTAGACAGTACTCCCAGCCCTTAAGTTACTGGTTTTTTTACGAATAGCATGTCATTAGAGGGATGCATACTTAAATGTATCCGACTTGACTACCATACAATTGGCTCTCCTCTTACACTATTTTTACACTGTTATACTCTCAGGCTTATATCTAATTCAAAAATATGTAAGAGGGTCAGGGTTATGGTCTTTTGCCTAAAGCAAAACCAAATAAAGTTTCTTTGAGAATGTGTCCTGATCCCCTACTGCTATCATCCTCCATACAACCTAAAGAAGTAATGTCATGGGAGTAAATGATGTAAAAATTTCAGATTGTCAATGTCAAATTCACCATTTAGAGTTTTAAGTCTTTCTATTTTCCCTGACGAACTTCCACACAAAAAAAGAAAGAAACCTTGAACAATGGGATATTCAATGCTAATTAGGACCCAGTTCAGAGTATTCATAAAGCAACCTATTTTTCCAAGGAAGCATGTCAGAGACTTTTTTGGGGAAAAAAAGCCACAGACAGACACAACATACTGTTATCCTTGTATTCCATTACTTTTGGATCAAAAAGACAAGTTTGAGGGATATTTTTGCTTACTTAATAGGATACTCAAAGGTTTTCTTCTCTCTTAGCAGCTTTCATCCCAGGTGCAGCTGACCTGTGTTGCTCTGGGATCATTCCCATCTCTTCTTCATGTGGCTCTTCTGGAAAAGCAATGGCTTAAAAAGTCTTTTTCTTTTCCTTTTCCCCTGGGAAAATATTTTTGAAGAAAATGGGGTCCATCAGTGTTGGTCACTTTTAAAGCACTACCTAGCAAGAGCAGATGAGTAGCCGGGAAAGAGAGGGGATTGTCCAGCTCTGCTCTGCACTGGGGCAGCCTCACCTTGAGTGCTGAGGGCAGTTTTGGGCGCCACAATATAAGATATAAAGCTATTAGAGAGTGTCCAAAGGAAGGCAACGAAGATGGTGAAGAGCCTTGAAGGGAAGCTGTATGAGGAGTGGCTGAGGTCACTTGGTCTGTTCAGCTTGGAGGAGACTGAGGGGAGACCTCATTGAAGCCTAAAACTTCCTTGTGAGGGAAGGAGGAAGGGCAGGAACTGATCTCTTCATTCTTGTCACCAGCGACAGGTTCCAAGGGAACGGCCTGAAGTTGTGTCAGGGGAGGTTTAGGTTGGATATTAGGTAAAGGTTCTTCACCCAGAAGGTGTTTGGGCACTGGAACAGCTCCCCAGGGAAGTGGTCACAGCACCAACCTGACAGAGTTCAAGAAGCATTCAGACAATGTTCTCAAGCACATGCTGTGATTCTTGGGGTGGTCCTGTGCAGGGCCAGGGCTTGGATTTCAATCATCCTTGTGGGTCCCTTCCAAGAAGAATATCGTTCCTGTGGTTCTATGTTTCTTTTTTTTTGCTTGTTTGCTTTTCCTTTTCTTTTTCTCTGTAACTGATTTGTTTGATTTCTCCCTCATTTTCCCCTATTTGGGGAATATTTTTGAGCAGGCAACAAGTGGTATATGTAGTTTTTTACATGGAAAAAGAATTACTGAATTCATAAAATATTCAATATATACAGAAATTGCAATGCATAAAGAACATTACTTGTCCCTGGAAAGAAACCTACCCTTATACTTTTCCAGGGATATAAAAATGAACAATGTTTAAACATAAAAGGTCATCTTTGCAACTTAGAAGATACTGTGACCTCTGTGTTCAGGTATAATTTAACTTGTAAATTCACCACTTTGTTGGAAAAAAAGTTGGTTGGCATTTCTTTAAAATGAGCTGCCATGACAGGGTGCTACCAAAACTACCTGAAGTATGTCTGACTTTGCACTGCTTGCCTTTGCAAGTGGCTGTAGGATTGTACCCTGAAACCAAAGAGGGGTCGGGCATCACATTTGCTCCTAAAAGCTAAGGCAATTAAATGAAGTCTATCCAAGTTTATTACATGCATGCCATTTTCTACTACTCAGCCAGGCAGCTGTGGGCTCTAGTTTTATTACTACTACCAATACTACTATTATTTTTGTTATTACTATTATTACATTCTGTTTTCGTTCACATATTCTACCATGAATATATTTTTCCTGTAGTTGGTGCATGGACACCAAGGCATGAGTGGATGTTCAAGCATGGGAGCACTTAGCAGGACAAACTGGAGCCAAAGAGAGGGAGCCTGCTTTCTGTTTAGTTTCCTGAAACTAACTAAGCTTGTAGCTCTGGAAATGACATGAATAGCTAATGCTTGCCACAAACACTGAAAAGCATGTGGCTCTCCTCTGACTGCCTCCTGCTCCCATCATCAGAGGGGACTCTGGGAGTGAAAGGTCAGGGGGATAATCCTGCACCTGCAGCCTACAGAGGGCCGGGCACGCAGCTCCCGACCAGTCCTGCCGTAATTGATGCTAATTGTTATGGAGCCAAGGCGCCCTTCTACGGAGGAGCAGGTGGGAGCCTTTGTTGTGCCTGGGACCATTATACTAATAACAAGCTTGCAATTCTCTGCACAGGCTTAGGAGTACAAAGGCACAGGCAATACTTTGGAGAGCCCCTTAAAAGGTTTACTGAGCATCTCCTGACACAATGAAGTAAAAGTCCCTGAGAGTGAAAGAGCAAAACAAACTGAAGAATGAAAAGGGCAGTACCTGCTGGTTGATGAAGCACTGTGCAAACCTGGGAGATGTGACTTTGGGAGGTTTAAGCTGCACCTGACAGCTTCTGTGGAGACAGAGATTTTGCACCCTGTTGTCTGTGGGAAGAGTCAGGTGGAAGCAGCTACTTCAGGGACCTAGAGAGGTCCCAGGGAAATTTTCTTGGGAGCTGCCCATCTGTTTGCAAGTTTTAATGTGAAAGGAGAGGCTCAGCAAGGGGACTGAAAAATGACAGGAAAAAGAAAGGAAAGGAGTCCAGCTGCTAATATGATATTGGATTATGGTCAGACAAAAAGCTAGTGACTGCTTATAATGAAATGATGTGGGTTATTTCTTTTTCCCTTCATCGATTTTCAGGGTTTGTTCCCTCCGCCTCCTGCAGACGACTAGCAGGAAGAAAGGTGTGTAGCTCCCATGAGTTTGAGAGAGTGAAAGCAGTACATACTGAAAGATACATCCCAGAGTGTTGATATCCTAATTCTGGCACTTCAGTAAATATCACAACATTATGGACAAAATAAGAGCTAACCACTGAAAGCACTGTAAATGAAAATAACACCTTAAAATGGGAAAAAATACATTAAACTGACGTATTTCTGTGCAAGATTTGTGTAGCCTATGTGATGTAAAAAAAGACTGCAGAAATAATAAAATACTTCTCAAAAGCCCACTGAAGCATTCTTTTATTCAAGCAAACAGACAAAATGAGGGAAAATAAAGGAAGAAAATAAACAAAGTGTAGGCTAATTTTAGCAGGTTTGTAAATAAATCTGGAAACACCAAGCAAAATGGCCTGTGAATTTCTCAGAAACCAATTAGAGAGTCCTTTTAAAAAATCTGGAGTAGATGACCTTTTGGATAGCCTTTTCTCATCCCTGATACACAAATCTGTGATTTATAATGCAATCAGTGGATTGCATTAAAAAGTTAATGCGTGCTGCTTGAGGATGTCACATCCTGCATTGAGTGGTATAGATTATATTGACCATTTTATGTAATTTACTGTTCCTTTTTTCAGAGCCTGACACTGAGGTGTAGTTAAGCTCCTAATTTAATCATGTGCCTCTTAGCTTTATGGGATCCCCGTGCCTAGGGAACTGACGCGATGATCCACTAAAAAGTCTGTTACATCTCTAAAAACTTAAAAGGGAAAGGAAAGGAAAGGAAAGGAAAGGAAAGGAAAGGAAAGGAAAGGAAAGGAAAGGAAAGGAAAGGAAAGGAAAGGAAAGGAAAGGAAAGGAAAGGAAAGGAAAGGAAAGGAAAGGAAAGGAAAGGAAAGGAAAGGAAAGGAAAGGAAAGGAAAGGAAAGGAAAGGAAAGGAAAGGAAAGGAAAGGAAAGGAAAGGAAAGGAAAGGAAAGGAAAGGAAAGGAAAGGAAAGGAAAGGAAAGGAAAGGAAAGGAAAGGAAAGGAAAGGAAAGGAAAGGAAAGGAAAGGAAAGGAAAGGAAAGGAAAGGAAAGGAAAGGAAAGGAAAGGAAAGGAAAGGAAAGGAAAGGAAAGGAAAGGGAAAGGGAAAGGGAAGGGAAAGGGAAGGGAAAGGGAAGGGAAAGGGAAGGGAAAGGGGAAGGGAAAGGGAAAGGGAAAGGAAAAAGGGAAAGGAAAAAGGGAAAGGAAAAGGGAAGGGAAAAGGGAAAGGGAAAAGGGAAAGGGAAAAGGGAAAGGGAAAGGGAAAGGAAAAAGGGAAAGGGAAAGGAAAGGGAAAGGAAAGGGAAAGGAAAGGGAAAGGAAAGGATCTTTTTCATTTATGGAAAAAGATAAATCCATTCAGACACCACATGGAGACACTTTTAGATGCAGATGTCAGGTTACTCACAAGTCAGCAGTTACCTGCTCCTCCAAATCTGTTCTAACAATCTTGGATGTGTGAGCAACCTTTGGAATTCTAGAAACAGAACCCAAGCCCTTGAATTTCGTCTGCAGAAATCATGAATTTATATTATGAATCATGGTAATTAAATACAAGTAAACAACAAACCCAAAAACACTAGCTGGACTTCCTTTTACTGCTCTCTTCAGTTCTTGAACCACAGAGGCTTGGCTTTCCCAGTAGCCCCAAGTATTAGCAATCTGATTTTTTTTCTTGAGAAAAATGCTTTTAAAATTTTTTTGAAGAATCACAGGGTTCCAGGAAGTGGAAAATCTGAGGTCCCATAGTGTTTTTGAAATACAGCAGAATTGGCTTCAGCATAAACTGAAGCCAAGCACACCTGGAAAATTCAGAACCAAGATTTAAATCACTAAGACATTGGAAGGGAAAAAAAAATTCAACTGTAATAACTAGTATTCTGCCTGAATTATTATGTTGGCATCTCTGTGCTGCATCACACTAATTATTTATCAAGTTTTCTGGGAAATGAACGTACAGAAAGCATATGGTTCCTGGTGTTTGCATCTTGTCAGCTAGGAAGCAATGAAGTGATGTTGGGTGGCCTGGTCTGGCCAACCAAACATAGCAGACCACTTTTTATTTTTTTCCCCAGCATGATTTAAGTCCCTAAGTCTTTGGGAGTGGAGTGGTGAAATTTAAGGCATGTTCTTGGGTAGAAAAGATGGCTTCCTAAGCATCTCTGTAAGCTGTCCAGAGGTGAAAAAAATGTACAGACTGTTTCCCTGCTGTAGGTATGCAAGCAGCTGCAGACCACAGGAAGCTGCTCCTTGCAGAGACTTCAGCTGCAGCTTGATGCTTCACTGCAGAATTTCCCCCTTTGTGTCTCAAATTCTAGGAAGACCGGCTCGGTGGACACCCTGCAAGGCTGGCAGCCTGGACCTGGCTTGTTTGTGGGTGACAGAGAAAGAGAGCTATAGGCCAAGCTGGAAGAATAAGTGTGAAAAAACCCAGCTGAATGTTCTCAAAACTCAGAAATAAAGCTTTAACAGGTCTGTACGTGTCTCTGTACATAGGGACCAGCTGCATGATCACGTTTAGTCCATGAGGCACAGATCTGTAGCCCGTTCCCCACCACCCAGAATGGAGAAAATTGCATCAGACACTCTGGAGGGCAAAGTTATACCTGGGATGTCCAGGCTGATGCCTTTGAGCAAATGCAGAGTTGAGTTATGCTTGTAATGGTAATGGAGGTAGAAGGGTTAACCAGAGAGTAAGGGGATAATATATTCCTCTCCTTAAAAGCATCCCTGAGACACAATTATATAGAACACACAGTTCCTCCCTTAGCAGTAGAATAGGAGTTGTAAAACTTATCATTTAGCGGCCTTGTTGGCTGCCCTTCACTACAAATTCAGGCAGGACATAATAGAAGTAACAGTGTAGTCACCAGCCAAGAAAATTAGAATAGTGGAAGCATTAAAGTGCACTGCACTAGTACGATTGCCTGAAAATTCTAATGCTTTGCAAAGAGCTAATATTTGTATTCATTCTAAGTATTGAGAACCAATTTTCTGATGAGAATGGCAGCAATTGGGATGTTATTTGTCAGACATTCCTTCAGGACTCCATTTAAAATAAGAGACTATACAAATTGTTGGGGGTGGCAACTTGACTGTGTTTGTTTTTTTATCTTTTGTGAAGATTCTTGAGTACATAAGAATTTACTGATTTTCAGGGAAACCTTGATGTCAGGACTTCCATATTCTTATCCTACATTGATAGAGGGTGCAGCACTTACTCTAGAAGAGAATAAAAGGTAAACCCCATACCCAAATGGAATAATCCAAGAAGAAAAAGGTGACTATTTACAAACTTGGGTTTGCTGCACCCATTATATCTATCAGAATTTACCAGCATAGTGTCTGTTCTATGAGCAGAATGGACTAGGAGTAGCTTTGCTTTAGTCCAGAGTTTTGCATAGACATTTTGGGGATCTGCATGAACTCTCCTGCATTGCTTTGGAGGTAGAAAATAGACTGTGTCATAATTTGCACACCCTATACAGATTGCTCAGCTGCAGTCTTCCACCCCCTACTTGCTAATATATAATTGTGAAGAAAATTCTTGCTCTTTGTTAAAACCCAAGGAAATATATTTGAGACAGACTTGCCATGCAAACAAGAAGTTTGCATGTTGCTTTCCATTTTCATGGATTTTCATGTGCTGGCAGGCAATTTTCACAGGGATAAAAGGTCTTTGATCTTAGTGAATGACTTCCTTCTATTTTCAATAATGCAATAAGCCATTTTATTTTCTGGCAAAGGTATTTCCATAGAAATGTTTTGGTCATATTGCTTTCACAAAAAAAATACTAGGAATTAGTCAAGAAGTCACATTGGTCAAAGGTCAGACAGATCAAATGGCTTTAATTTAGCAAAAAAAATAATGAGTAGCATGGGGGGTGGGAGGGGCATTACAATATGTTTTTAACAAAAAAATGTGGAAAAGAGCCACAGTTTTTGATTGGTTGTGAAACTGGATCTCACCTTAGCTTTACCCAAATTTGGAAAAAGTTAAACAATCTGCAGTTAAATTTCAAATAATTTTTTGACAGTTTCCATGCAAATGTACCTGTTTGTAAGCAATTTGAATGACTTATGCATTGAGGAAAATATCAGAAATGGTCTTTCAAGAAGAAGATTTCACATCTTACTTGCCAACCTTCACCATCTTAGAGTTCCCTAGCAATACTATTGCAAAGTAATTTATTGGTGTGGAGAAGGATTTCCTGTGCTACACCATCACATATTCAATTCAGTGTCCCTGCAGAATTTTATCTCAGGTAGTCAGCAACTTGAAGGACTAGTTTGATCAACTTATTTCTTCTTGCTACAACTTAATTCAACCATGATTTTTTCTTGAACAGCTACAGAAAAAGCCATGAATGCTATAGCACTGATTGTTTTATTTCTGCCTTTGCACACCACAGAATCTGTTAACTTGCTTCAAAAGCTGTGAGAAGCAGCTTAAGCAATTTTGGGACTGCTTTGAAGACCAGTAGTTGCAAGTTATTAAATGCACGTTATTAATAATGGCTAAGACTGAGAAGTAGTGTAGTAGGCATTATTCCCATTGAAGATAACAGCTCTTTGCCAATTGAGTTTGCAGTAATTATGCCAATTGTGAAATCTACTGAGCATAAACTGGAAAAAATAGTTCTTCAATATATTCAGTAATTATTCTGCTAACTACATTTTAAAAGTGCATCTGGACACTGGACAAAGTCTTCAGAATCTAAATGAGCCAAAGACAAGCTCTCCTCACAGCACAACAGGGGAATTCAACCAAATGCATTTATTATACTCTGAAATCACAGCTGACTTCTAGCAGTGCCAAAAAAGAGAGGTTTACACAAACTGCTCATAATTTTTTTAAGCACTGATTACAGCTGAAGTGCTATTTTTGTGTGAACAAAATTTGTTACCAAGTGTCATATAATAAAATATAAACTTTGAAAAGTCCAAAGACTCACATGTTAATACAAATGAGGTCATAGGAGGAAAAAAAAAAGAAAAAAAAGGTTTTTATTAAGCCTTAAAAAAGCCAGGAGAAGCTGGGCTGAGCAATTCTCATAATCATTAGCTAACCTATCTTTGCAGAATTGAAACTTCTAAAGAATAGGAGACAGAAGCTTTCCTTTACAAAACTACTGCCAGTCCAGGCAAAAATAGCTGGTTTCCTTGATTTATTTTTTCCTCCCAGAGTTCACAAATCAAAAGTATCCAATACCAAAAAATTAATACCCTGACAAGAAGTCAAGGTGCAGTAAAGTTCAGTTTTTCTGAACACTGAAGTAGGGAAAGACAGAATGTCATTTCAAAAATGTCCCCTTACATTTTTAGGAAGTTTCATGTGTATAACTGCTTGTGGAACAGACTAAGATAAGAAACATTAATTTGCTGTTAATTAAATTCTAAAGGTGAAAAAACCAAACTGACAACCTGAGAGAATAAGTGAGAAGTTTGTAAATCAAGCTCCCTTGGGGAAAATCACCCAAGACGGTTACACAGATAAGGAATATCTTTTAAAATGTTTTGCAGTGATTTGGCCATGTATGTTTCAATGGAATTATTTCATGAATGATTTTCTATGGCATCAATTATGTCATAGCCTCCTGGGGCTGGTTTCTTTTTCCCTATCATCCATTACCACCTCACAAAATAAATACATTGTACAAAGCTTTCTAAGTGTTAAGACTTGTATTCTATGAATCTGTATGCCTACCACAAGGAAAAGCCCCCAAAATCTTTGATGTTTCACCAACAATTTCTGTTAACTTTGCTCTCTAGGATGTGTTTTGCCTCCATTGCATTCACATTTTCAGTCCTTTATTGAGTGATAGAAATAGAGAACATGAAATAAATGTTTCCTTCCTAAACACACTTCTTCCAAACAGCTGGAGTACTGTGACCAGCTCTGGAGCTCTCAAAGTAGGAGGACATGGACCTGTTGGAGTGAGTCCAGAGGAGGGCCTCAAAGATGACCAGAAGTCTGGAGCACCTCTCTCCTATGAAGACAGTCTGAGAGAATTGGAGTTTTTCAGGCTGCAGAAGAGAAGGCTCCATGGAGATATTGCAGCACCTTCCAATACTTAAAAGGGGTCTGCAAGAGAGCTTGAGAGGGACAAGGGGATATGGCTTTAAACTGGAAGAGTATAGGTTGAGAATACATATTAGAAAGAAATTCTTTACTGTGAGGGTGGTGAGGCACTGAAAAATGTTGCACAATGTTGTGGCTGTCCTACCTCTGGAAGTGTTCAAGGACAGATTGGATGGGGCTTTGAGCAATTTGGTCTATGGCAAGGTGTCCCTCCCCATGGTAAGGAATTGAAATTAGATCTTTCATCCTTTCCAATCCAAACCATTCTGTGATTTTATAATTGAAAACTTTTTTTGTATTTGCTCGAGAAGTTTATTTTTTTAAAAATCAGGCTTATACCAGAGTTACATCAGTTTGAATAAGTAAATAAACACAGATTGTTCTAAGAATTTCCTGTCATTTTGCTTATATATTTGATTACAAGTTTTGATTACAAGTTTTGATTACAAGTAAGAAGAATTTTAAAGTTTTCAGCTTTTAAAATTTAGTGTAATTTCTTTTCAGTATTTGAGAGAAGGCATTCAGCAACAAAATTTCATGTTTATTATGATGTTCCTTGTACTTCATCTGGTTTGCTTTTTGTTGTGTTGACACACCTTTGGTTCAGAGATTGTGCAAAAGGCAACCACGCACAAGACTCTGATGATACGACGGTACCCAACAAACTCCAGGACACATGGTTCACTAAGGCATTGCTTTATCTTTCAATATTTTTAGAAATTCCTGGGATAACAAAGAATAGATCAGATACTATGGTCCAAGGCTCAGACTGGAACCCAGGGGGTCTTAACAAGGAGGTTAAGGAGGTAATTGTCAGCAGTTCCAAAATCCCTGGTTTATCCCTGAAAAAAAAAAAAAAACCTGGAATAAAGTTTGTGAACTCCTGAATTTGAAAGGTCTGGACCAAAACACTCATGTCCCAAAAAGGGAGAGTCTGAGAAGTGTCCTGGACTATAAAACAATGATTGTACTTCAAGCTTGCTGGTTTGAATGGCAAATATGTCAAATGTCAAGGATGCCAAACAACAGTCTTAGTGTGGGAAAACATCTATACTATCATGGAAGAAACAGCACTGCCCAAGCCTGACAGAGTCCAACAAGAATTTGGACAATGCTCTCAGGCACATGGTGTGGCTCTTGCAGTGTCATGTGCAGGGCCAGGAGTTGGACTTGATGATCCTGATGAGTTCCTTCCAACCCAGCATATTCTGTGATTCTGTGATTTCCACTTCTAGAGTTTGGCCTTCTCACCCTTAAGGCCAACCCAAGACATTCTATGATTATTTTTCTTCTTTTTTTGGTCTATTTTCTTTCTTTTGGTTGGTTTGGCCATCTTTTTCCCATTGATCTTGATGTAACTTTCAGATGTAAAAATTTGTAATTGACTCAGAAACACTTGCTTTCTCAGATGTTTGCAATCTCTTCCTTTCTTTGGAGAGTTTTTTGGCTGTTTAGCTCCCAAGCCAAGCAGGTAGACATTATCCTGTTGCATCCCTCAACTCAAAGCAAAAAAAAAAAACAAAACAAAACAAAAAAAAACCACAAACAAACAAACAAACAGGCTAACACAAATACCTTTCATATATATTCATTATGAGTGTGAGTAAATATTCAATGTGATATACATCTCCGTCCTGAGAGAAATTATGTGCTGCAAAGACGTTGCATGAGTGGGAGAACAAAATTATGGGGACAACTGTCCTTCAATGATTTAACATTTGTTATGAAAGTGGCAGCAAAAAGATTCAACCTGAGATCCAGTTTTGTAAGTTCTGCCAAAACATTGGACTGGTAGAGATTTGTTCTTTCAGGAGGGAACTGATGGCTGAGATGCCACCTGTGCTGCTTGGTGTCTTTCATTATTGCAGAGTTACTTCCACTCAAATTAGGGACCTAATTAGTGATCACAGGCAGTGAGTTTTGTTGACAGTCTCTCCCGTATGGGTCAATAAAGCAAAAGGGGTGGCTGATGCATTCCTCTGCAGTTGTTCCTACTGCAGCATCCTTGGTGTAGAGGGTGCTGCTTGTCATCCTAAGTCATGCAAACGTTCACCAGCACTGCTACAACCCCAGCAATTACAAATCAGAGCACTGGGCTCATCTCAAGGGCGAGGGGTCTATCCACAAAAGGCTACTGTTGCTGGGTACTGTATTAGGAAGGGAGAACAGGTACCTCTGTGCTATACCACCAAAGAACCACCATCATTAACCCTGAATTTGTGCCTCAATGGGCCAACAAGGTCAAGTTAAAAGCCTTTCTTTTCTTTTAAAAGCCTCTCTGAATTGCTCAGAATAGGACTGAAGTGTCTGGAAACACTTTAGTTGTGGCTATCATGAATATTCCCATTCCCAGTTTGTAAGTTATTTTAATTTAAGCCTATTATCCAGTTTTGAGGAAACTTATTAGTATATGCACAATGAATTTAGTTAAAATGTAAGCACAGATTGTTTTCCAGCTTAGCTATTTTTTCCAGGGTTTTGAAGCTCATGAAAAAACTCCTCTGAATTGAGGAGCCAGAGTATAGTGTTCTCAGCTGAGAAAAAAATGCATTGAATCCTTCAAATCTTATGAAGCCGCTCAACTTTGGTATTATTTCTGGCTACTAGGTTTGATTTCTACTGGAACGTACGTGGCTGACTAATGCCATGAATCACTGGTGCTCCACTAACCTAAATGAAACTGGAATGATTCTATTTCCACTCAGTAAAAAGTAGTTGGTAGGTGTTTTCAGGCTTTCAGGCTCAGTAGGTTCCTAAGGAAAATACTAATTTGTGACCTCACTCATAGGTTTTCTCTTTCCTTTTAGTTACTTTTTTTTTAATTAAAATTCCATTCAAGGGCAAGTCTGTTATGATTAAGACAAATTATTTGCCTCAGCTATAAAGTCCTCCCTGTATTGTGAAGGACAAGGTGCAAGTGTGCTGCAGCTCCTCTGAGAGATCAGTCAGAGGCAACGGGCTTACCAAAGGGTTGTTGGGCTCCTCACGTCTGCAGTCAATCTGGAGTTGTCTCCAACAGAGCTGCTAGCAACTTCATGTTTCTAGTATTCAGCATCATAACTCTGACCCTGACTTCAGTGTCTTTAAATAAGCTCAGTCCTTTCCTTGAAGCCATCAAACCTGTCTGCAGACCTCTACGTGGCACCCTGGTCTGCTCACTCCTTGATGCAGCTGCAGCTACAGTGCAGGGAGCTGAACTCATGTTTGATAGCTCAGTGTTGTCCAGCAATTCCCTGGGCCTATTGTCTACTCATTGTCTCCTGGGTTTTATGCCCCATAAATTGCTATTTAGTCTGCAGCTTTAATTTGCACACCCCTGGACAGCTATTAAATACTCATCTTTCACTTTTGACATAACTCCATTGTTCACATTTCAAGAGTAAAATATGAGCAGGCCCTGACATTTCTGTATTCATTCAAGAGTGATACCAGCTAGGTAGGAAAACACATTACTCCTACTTGTCTTCAATACAGTGTTACAGTGATTACAAAATTACAAATGTGAAATTACTTGAAATGGTGTATGCTGGTTTTGGATCTGAAAATCATTGGACAATTTTTAGGAAAAACAAAACAAAACAAAAAAAGATTGCACAATGAATAAAATGGGCAGGAAAAGAGGCTTACCATTCTTAAAACTATACAAATGCTGTGGTTATAGAGCAATAAAACTAAGGGTGTTTTTCCTATAATGTAGTGTCTATTCTATTCTGTTTTACTCACATATCACCTTTACTATAATAATATTTTAGAACATTCCAGTACAGTGACAAAACTAACATCAAACACCCATGCTTTGTGCTTGCTAAACTCATGTTTTAGTATCCAAAACACAAACAATATGCCAAGTGTGAGATTTGAAGGGGTTGTAGAAAGGATTTTGGCAGATTTTCCAAGACTAAAGTCTAAGAGTTTATACTAATCTCCAAGGTTTTAATATAAATATGAAATTATGTCCCTAGTTCATACATTGGAATAATTCCAGTAATCACAGTGGAGTTCCACTGGGAATGTATTTATCTCTGGGTTTATTTTTTTCATACATCCGCTTATCTGGTTCCTAATCTGCAGTGTATTATTCTGTATTCTTTGAGGAAAGAGACAGAAATACAAAGGAAAGCCATATAACTGAGATCTCCCTCCTCATATCCATAGATATTGACACATTATACACCCCTTTTTTCTTAAACTTGCTTACCAAACCCAGATCCAATTGTGTGACTATTTTACCAATTTTCTAGACACATCTGTAGTTTGTTTGTTTGTTTGCCTCCAGGTTTTACTCTTGTGCCACAGCCCAGTTGGAGTGTGTCTGCCAGGACTAAATACTCTCTTCCTTATCCTGTATTTGGCACAACTACCTTGTCTGCAAAGGTTGTAAATGTAGCAACCAGGCTTGAAGGCTTCAGGCAGAAGCGTCTGCCACAGAGAAGTGCACCAGACTGGAATTTTGAGTGGCATCATCACCTGCTGCGCCTTTTTACCATTGCCTTTTATTCTATTTTCCCAGACTCAGTGCCAAAATTTTGTAGACATTGCAATAACTCTGTCTGCAACACTGAGCCTTCTTGAAGTTTTGGATGTGCCAGAGTTCAAGAGAACAGATATGTTTCTGAAGTATTCAGCGCAACAATTTCATTCTCTTAGTCTTGTGCTGTGTGCTTCCCCCAATATTTGCTACTGTTTTAAAAGATTTTTATTAAATTGTCTATAGAATACCAAGGACACTTTTGTGAGATTGCAGGGTGAAAGGGGAAGCATGACATAAATATTAAGAATCCAGTTCTTGATTTCGGATTGCATGAAGTTTGGATAAGTTAGTAAGAACAAATCCATAGAAGAAATAATATAACAAAGCAGTTCAAATACATATTAAATATAGTTCATGTATGGATTTGTCTTATATGTTTGTATGAATAGTTATATATGTCTGACCATTATGAACTTTCACATATTTCCAAGCAGTCCCTGTATATATACATATCCAAAACGTCATTAGAATCTAATCAAATAAATAGTATTGCAGAGCAGCATTGAAACAAGATTAACATTAAAAGACATATCACAAGCTTTACATTGGAAGAAAATATTTATTCTTTTTAAGTTTGGTTTTTTGGGGGGGTGTTTGTTTGTTTGTTTGTTTGTTTTTAATGAAGGTGACACAGTATCATTTAACAGGATATCTATTGTCACCCTCCAGTTTTCCAGTTCATCTGCACAGGCAAGGAACAATGCTCCACTGAAAAAGAACAACTAGCATATTACAAAACTCATATTTTCTTTCCAGAAAATGAGAAAGCTTCAATTAATAGAAACGTTTTTATTGTGGGTTTTTGCCCTTGTGATTAATGCAGACACATGGGAGAATGGAGACAGATAGAGATTTTAATGCCAGGCAGCAACAGCTGGTTTAATGTAGCAGCAGCAGCAGTTTATTGCTCTGAGAGCATGGTAATCAGTTCGTGTAATGAACGACTTTGCTTCTCCCTGCAAGTACTGCCTTGCTTAATACAGCAACAGGGTCCAGAAGAGAATTTATATGGCATTAATCTTACAACAAGCTTTCTCAGCTAAATGTGTCTTGGCTTACAAATAGGGTTCAGTTTAGTCTCAAAAGTGAAATAAGGTGTTGAAGTGGGTTACTGCAAGTGCTTTAGGCCACTATTTCTGTGAAGAACAATTTCTCTTTTAGTCTTTTACTTCTTTAATCTGCATTCAACACCTATTACAATCTACGATGGTCTAAATGTTCCTATCAACCAAAAAATTACTAATTTTTAAATCCAATATATAACATGTCAATACTGAACCTAATAGAAAAATCTTCTTACAGATACTGCTCTTCATCTTTCAAAAACCAAGCCACCATGAACTAGCAATCAGTAACAGCCTTTGTTGTGCAGCCACAGGAAGGTCAGGAAAGTCACAACAAATAAGAGACTTAAAAGATTTGCCTTTATTTTTTAAGGCAAATATACTGAGAAATCACAAGGGAGCAAATGAGTTTTCATCCTTTTTGACTCATAATGTCAAGGTGAGACCTTCCTCTTTCCATGAGTATAATCTCTTTGTTTGCACTCCCCAGAGCTGATGAATCTTAATTCACAGATAATGACAGTGTATGTACATGGTTAGCTCAGGGTCCCCAAGCCCAACACTTGTGGGGAGAGTCTGATCCAAGCAAAGATTGACTGCGTAATCCTAATACAATAAATCTGCTGTTCCAAGAGTGGGATTTACAGTGTGTGCTCCTGCCAACTTGGATGCATGTGCCAGGAAAGTCTCAGAATTACAATGAATGAGTTGAAAATAGTTGCAATCTCTACAAGCAGTAAACGTCTCCATTTCTGGAGCTATGACACCTCATGAAGGATGACCCAGTGTTCCTGCACTTAAGCAAAATAAGTAGACAATGAACAGCAACAGTAGAAATTTTCTTCAGGAGTGGATCTGTGATGGGAAAGGGAGGTCTTGATAACAAGATAAAGAAAAATGGATAATAATGTAGGAATGGGTAGAAGACAGAAAAAAATTCCCTGGAAGAGCACATTTTGCCTCTACAGTTCCTTTCTTCTATGAAAACAGCTCAGACCTGTGAGTTTGAACTAAGTTCTTGTCATATGAAAAAGACAGTAAGGTATCTTTAAATTAAAAAAAAAAAAAATTATAGCTAGGAGTTGAGGCTTTTTATTTGTTTATTTGTTTCCTTTATATATCTTAAAAAAATTCAGAAAAGCAAATTTTTATTTTAACAACCAATATGCTTTAAGGTTGTGGTTTTAGTGGCATTTTGGGACACTCCCTCTGAAAAAATACATCAGAGTGGAAATATTTGCAGCTTCTTCAAAACTTCCTGTAGTAAACAAATTATGTTTTTCTTAACCTGCTGTAGCCACCATTTAAAAGATTCTGGAACTATATTTACCCTAGAAGCTATTGTTGTGCCCTGTTCTCCAGCTATAAACCAATCTCGCATTGAAAATAATGGGATGTTTCGAAATACTGCAAATAACTGCTTAAATTTCAAGTATTGCACAAATTTTTATCCTACATTCTTTTTGCAGCACCTTTGGGAAAAGGCATTATGCTTTTCTGCTTACGGCCCAGGCTCATGCCTACTGCTTCATTTAACCACCTTTGGGATTAGTATTTCTACTCCACTGTCACAGGCACGCCCAACAATTATTATTCCCAAAGGAGCTATTGCAGTCATCTCGTTCATAAGGCTTCAATTAAAAGTCCTGAGGGAGGGCATTGAAAGAGGTATTTTATTTTAAAAGCCTTTAAACACTGCACAACTGCTGCATTCTGAAGAGCTGCCTGCCATTTCCTCTCAGTTTTTTCTGCCTTATAGTCTATCTCAGTCATTAATTCTGGCATGCTCTGGCAAACCGCCTTTTATTGCAGTTCACGTGTGCAATCATTTTGGTGGAGTACATTCTGTGATGTATTTGTGCTACTAACATTAGGTACCTAACTTCTACACCTAGATTAGGGGTCCCATCTGACTAATACATCTCTGTAGGCAATGGGAAAAAAGTAGGATAATCCAGAGGGAAATGCAGGGCAGGAGGATGTTCTCAGTTCTGTGATTTCCACTCTGGAGAGGATTTTCGGTATTCAATGAGGGTAGCAGAGAGATGTCCAGCTCTTGGATCATCAAGCAGGCAGTCCATGACCAGCAGAGCCAGGCTGGCAGGGCAATTTAATTTAATGTAACCAGCAGGGCTGGTTACATTAAACCCCCATCACAGGGGTCTGGTATATAGTACAGGCAAATGAGAGCATCTTCATTTCATTAAAGAGAAATTACTTCCTGTCCTTTTCCTGTCCTCACCAACTGCTCATAGTCCCTTTTTACCTCTGAAAAACCATACTGCATGTACATCTTGGTTCTAAGCCATGGGAATGTTTTGGTATTCTGACTCCTAGACCCAGAATATGTCACCTGTCCTGATTTCAGCTAGGGTAGAGTTAATTTCTTTTCAGTAGCTGTTACAGTGCTGTGTTCTGGCTTAGGAATGAGAATGGTGTTGATAACATGCTGATGTTTTGGTTTTTTGCTAAGTTGTGTTTATCCTAAGTCAAGGACTTCTTTTTTTTTTGTCTCATGCTCTGCCAGCAAGGGGGTACACAAAAAGCCAAACTGGGAGGGAGCATAACTGGAACAAGTGACTGGAGCTGACCAAAGGGGTATTCCACCCCATAGAACACCATGTCTAGTATGTAAACTGGGAGCAGTCATCTGGAAGGGCAGCTGATCTGGGTTTAGGAAAGCGGGTCTGGTGTTGGTTAGCTGGTAGTGAGCAAGTGCATTGTGCATCACTTGTTTTGATTATTATTATTATTACTGTATTTTACTTTTTATCAATTATTAAACTCAACATACAAGTTTTATTTTGATTCTCCTTTCCATTCAACCAGAGTGTGGGGGAAGGGAAAGGGGGTTGAGCGAGCAGCTGTGTGGTGTTTCATTCCAGCTCAGCTTAACACAACAGACCTTAAAACCACAACCATCAACCCTGCTGGTAAGGAACTATGGAGCTACCAACCTCCAAATTTAGGTTTTTCATCACCTAAATTTGGTATGTGAATATTATCTTCATATTACTGAACAGTTTAGTTCATACTTCGCAGGAAATGATGTGAAGAGTTTTGAAACCGATTTCTAGTATACCAGGCCTTATTTTCTTTCTTTGTTATGATTTCTGCTTTGGTAGACATCAGCAGAAGCTGACCATGCATTGCTATATCTACAAAATCTAGATCTAAGGAATCATCTCCCATGGCAATCATACATCACCAGAAGCTGAATGCAGAAACTGAAAATTTTGTGAGGGTCTGAAAGTTCACATTTTTGTTTTTTATTAAAGAATGTGAGTGTACTAAGCATCAGAAAGGAAGGAGCTTCAGCATCTTAGAGGAAAGTAGGTCCAGTCATACAAAAAAATGATTTAACTGCTCTTGATAAAATGAAAATGCTGACTAAAAGGCTGGCTTACTCACTGATGCTCATAGGTATGTCTCAGCCATACTTTAGGAGGCAGATTTATGTCAATTACAAAATGGTTGGGAGCAATAATAGGATGTCATGTGTTGCTAAAAAAAGAAGGGAAAAAGTAGGTAAAATCTACATTTTTTACATTTTTCAATAAAATTACTATTTCCTAGAGTATTTTAACAAACAACATTCCATCAGCATTATGTCAATCTGGTCATATTACTCATCTCAGTTCTCTTGTGTTTTATTTATTATCCACAAAAAGAATTATCCCTATCCAAACTTATTTTAATTGAATTACAAAACAAAAAGAGCCTTTTCTAACTTTCTAACCTTCCTGACAAACCAGAATAGGGTCAAAGAGATTTGAAGAGTCATGGAAGAACATGTTTTAATTTACTTCAGATAGAGTCAAGGGAACTTTGTTCCAGATGGTAACCTTAAACTTTTACAACAAACTCTCTATCTGTGGCAGTCCCTTATTACAATTAGATCCATATTGGTCTGATATTTTGGTGGTCAGGAATTTCCTGGTGTCATACCACCTATGATTATGTATTTGGCATAATTTATTGTGAATACATGTAATAACAGAGGAAAAGGTTTTAATTACAGTTTCTCTCATACGACTGTGAATAATTTTTGAAGTATACTCAGAGTAAACACTTCAGAAAACACAAAAAAATCCTCATGCATAAGTGCTCTTTTTAGCAATTTTTTTGTTAAAACAACCACTTAATTTCTACTTTTATTTGCAAGTTTTGATCATAAAGAGTATTTAGAGCAGTTTTATGCCAATGGCCAGTTTTAGATCTTAAAACCACTTGTGTGTCTATGAACTGTGTACACAAAAAAGCACCAAAGTATTCCTGGGGCATTAGTTGTGCTCAGTATTATTATCTGTATTTCCTTTTAGGTTGGCACAAAAAAGCAAAAGAAATGCAGTTTGTGCAAATCTTGAAAACAAGAAGATTTTGTTTCTAACAGCACCAAAATTAAAATATTTACCATATTTAGGCTATGTAATGATGATTTATTTTTTATTTCATAGAATACCTAATATGATAGGAATCACAGCTGTTCACTGCTTATTACAGGTCACAACTCTCTGTATGGATATCTTATCTAGATCATTACCCAAACCTATATTTCTACATGAGACACATGAAACTGACCCATGTTCACATCTTTATTATGGTATTGTACAGACTTTCTTCATTTAGAATGTAAAAAATAACTTTTTTTAAAATCTTGAGAGAAAGTACCTCCTTCACCACCACCCCTACTAAATTAAATCAACTTACCTTGAATATTGAACAGCAATTTTTAGGCTGGGATCCATGGATACTTTGACGTTTGTGGTCTATTTCCAAGGGATTTGTGTAAGGTAACTAAGGAAAGTAAGAGGAGTGTCAATAAGCTTAAATTCTCTCCGGAGTGTCAATAAGCTTAAATTCACACAGGTTTAGCCTATCTGCTCGAAAATTTTCCATGCTTGTCAAATTAGAAAAAAATGTTGAAAATCGCCTTATGGATGGATTTGATGAATTAAAGAAAGGCATTAACACTTCGGAAGAAGTTCTGCTGCAAATAGTATTATCAATCTTTTCCTCTTGTAGAAATATTCCATTCCAAGCTACAGCATGTTGCAAGCGCTGTTTTTACTTTAATTTCTTTTTTCTTACATTCAGATGTTATTTTTCTTCAAATATTTTGCACACAGTATTTTTAGCTGCAGGCTTAAGGTGCTTCCATTTCTCCCACTTGACTTAATTATTTTATGAATTTGGTGAATTTTTTATTTCCCATAAGTCATTACACCAGTGGATGTGCACATAATTCTAATTCAAGGATTACATTATTTCTTTATAACTAATATGCTACATTCAAAGTTTCTCATAAATTTTAGACTGGTCTTTAGCTTACACATGGTTTACAGTAGCAAACATTCTTTCTTTGCATGTTATACAAACTAAACTTCTCAATTTTTCAGGCACTAATATTTTCCTACAGATCCTGTCTTGATAAGGTACTCCTCACCTGGAATAAACAAAATGCATTTTGACTGAAAATTCTGTGCTGATGGTAACAGCTCTAACTTAGAAAATATAGGCTTTAAATCACACAAACAAAAAAATCTCATACCACACTCCCACTCTCCCACCCACCTATTTTGCCACCATAATGAACACTTGCTGTTTCCTATTTTCAGTTATCAGGCTTAAGCCTCTCCTCAGACCAATTTATTCATTTTTTGAACTAGTTTGGCTTTATGGAATAACTTTCACCACTGTTGGAATACCACTTGGATGTGTAATTTTCTGCTCTGTCAGGCAGAAACATCCCATTGTTTGGGGTTTTTTTCCTTACATATAATCCTTGTCAAATTATTGTTTTCCCCTGCAAATCAGAGAATCTCTTGTACTTTAAAGTATGGAGTACTTTAAAATCATCCTCCTATCTCTCTCTTGTCTTCTGTTGATAGAAGCTTTGGAAGCACAATGAACACATACATACATGTGTGGGCACCAAGTGTCTGTGGAAAAACAAGCAGTGCTTCTGTCTAGTACAGAGACAGGCAGTCTGGGAAGGTGCATCCCTAATCATGGGACACTGCTTCATCTTTCCTTGATGATATCTGTAAGGCTATGTCTTCTTGTTATGCAACATCCCGCTTTAGAGACTGCTGGAACAGATGAAATTCATTACATTGTGGCTGTTTGGAGTGTGGCATGGGAGGAAGGATTTCACAGCCCTCAATGCTTCCCTGTTGCAGTCAACGGACAGAGATAATCTATCTGATCTAATTAAAAAATTTACTTGAGAATGAGTTGAATTAGGCCCTAAATTTTGCTTTTTTTCTTAACTATTCCTCCAATTAGTCTATAATGATTTTCTAATACCATGGTTATCCGGAAGTCTGAGGGCTAAGGTTGGCTTATCTACCGACTTAGCACTCCTCCAATAGCCTGTAAGAGATTATAGGATATGCTCAGGTATGCATGTAAACTCTGAAAAGGCTGTGTGTCTCAAGCCACAGATGAAGCTTTGCTAATTGGGTACAACTTAAAAGCTGTGAACATCTTGGCCATGGGTTTGAGTCAAGCACCTCTAATTCCAGGTTCAAAATTCAACTGGAAACTGCACACTGGAGCCACCTTTACATAGATCTTAACATGGAGCTAGAAAGAACATTAGGTTTTCACTTAAAAGCCTAGACCTAAAATTTTTCACCGGAGTTGTGTTTCTAGCAAACCTTCTCCTGGTGATTTTCACACTCTACATATGTGTTCAAGGGCTGGGACTGCTTCTGATCATGTTCAGCAGCGTGGTGCTTTGTGACAAACAAGGTTTTGCTGATCAGCCTGATGAGAGCACCTGGTTTTGTGACAAAGGCTGTTGTTCCCTTCCCACTGGCATGACTGATTTTCTTTTCAATGGAAACCAACATGAATGGAAATGGGAAGCTGATAATTTTTGAGCCTGTTCAACATATATCCAAGAGGTAGCTAGTATATATACCTGAAACCTAAAAACTGGAAATCCTGGAGTTTATATGATGGCAGTGTAAAGATATTTTCAAGGGCTACAGTAATGAATTATACTCCTTGTTTCATCCTGTTAGTTGCCTAAGTTAATTGATATGCAAGAAATACTACAACTTTATTTTTTTAACAACCTCTTCATTTAGAAAGTATTAGATGGTGCAGATATCTTAGCCTCTATTTTCCTTTGATATAAATTCCAACAAAATCAAGAAGTCTTATTATATTTTTCTTGATAGAAAATATGTAGAAGGATAAAATGTGACTTAATGCTCTTATTAAATGCAGCAATTCAACAGCAAATCAAGTCCAGTCACTTAGAACTCATCACAAACTGACCATTATGTCTCTTTCATCACAATCAGGGAAAGAAAAGCTTTGAGAGTGATATTCACCAGACACAGAATCGTGATGATAATGTTTCTTAGGGCACTTAATCAGGGATATTTTATTGTAGGACAGCTCCATTAAAAAGACACTGAGAACTTTGCAGTGCTTTTCAAGTGTAATCCAGTGAATTTCTGAGAGGAATGTATGCTTATGAGTATCTCATTTTCTCCTGGATATTTCACAAAATCTCTTTGAAATCTTTGGAGTCATAGCAGGGATAAAATTAATCCTATTCCTGTTACACACTGATATAAATCAGGTAAAACTACTGAAAAATTGATGGCACAGATCTTTGGCTGGTTTCTGTCTTTTTAGTTCACTGAAGTTAATGGAGCCATATACCCACGTGGAGTCAATCCATTATTTGTTTTCATCACTGCATACATATGTATTTCTTCAACTGAATTCCCACTTAGTTATACATGTGCTATTTGTCCTGCATCATCCAACATATCGTATAACCTTTCTGCCCTTAATAATGCTAAAGGCATCTGGTAACAATGAGGCTATTCTTAAGGAAGAGCTACTGGGTTTTGAAAACATCTCTGAATAATTTTCACTGCTGCATCTTTTATAACAAATAAGTCTTTATCATTCTAAACCACGTTTTGCACAATAATTGCTTTCTAGAATGCATGTGACTTATTGTAGAGCTCCTGCTAGTCTCCAAGTGCACAGTGATAATATATGAGACCAAAGGTCATAGGCCCCAGTATTTCTTCTGTAAGAGATAGCTCTTCAGCTACCAAAAGTGAATGCTTTAAGAATATAAAAAACAGGAAAAGGGCACATCCCCAATACTCTTCTCTTTACAGCATCAAATAAAGCCAGGTCTGTTCCCCTGCAATAGTGACAAGAAATCCTAAAGAACACTAAAAGCTGACTAAGATTTTTGTGAAGGATGTGCTGGTCTGGTATCAGTTGTTTTCCTCTTTTTCCCTGTACTTGTTGAGAATCCAAATGCTAAGCCTTTCAGCAGCAAAATAAGCTAAACTTGTCCAAAGGCCAGGGTGACTTGGTCTAGAAACATCACCCTGCCCCTGATTCCTCACACTTGCTCTAGACACAAGGGCATCAGGCCTGATACAGTCTTTCAAAGTTCACAGCAGCCTGTACTATCAGTCATTGACTGCCATAAGATGAACTAAGTGAGTTTATAAATAGGTGAAGGACAGTGAAATTGTTCAGTTTGGTTTTATGAACTTTGACAGCTCCTTTTGGGAAGCTAAGCAGAGAAAGAAGATGGGATGTATTGTGTCTTGTATAGTAAGACTGTGACGCAGAAGAAAGTGCAAGTATGCATTTTGCTAGTCACCAGGGTACTTCAAAAGTGACTCATGTTGTCTTTAAGGCTAAAATATCCATCCATTTTAGATGAGAAAAAATAGCAGAAAAGCACACCTATTTTCAAGGTGAATATGCTTGCCATACTTGCTGCTGCTTTGAGAGTTTCATTGTATAAGAAATACATCATCTTTGAAGGACGGCAAAGACTATTTCAGGAAAAGAGCAAGATACAGAATTTATTTATTAACTTGTTTTTCAGCTCTTACTCTGAACATGTGTGCAGGGTGTGAAGAAACACTAACACAGAAAATAGATCAAAAGAGGCAAAAAAAGATCAGAAGGAAAAGGAAAAGAAGCTCCTCACCCAGCCTGTCATCTCCAAAACATCAAAAATTTTTCTGGGAAGACTGTATACCCCTATGTTTTATTAACCTTATAGTGCAACAGCCTGTGAGACAATGTAGTCAAACTCTTTTTATGTCAGTCCTAGCACAAGGGAGAAGAGGGCAATTTAAAGCAACTCTCTTGGACCAGGAATTAGTGGGTTAACTTCTGCCTCACCACCTGTGTCGGGTCACTGCCCATCTGCACTGCCACTCTGCCTGTTTGTCATGGCCCTTCTGTTCCTTGGTGGCTGCTGCCACCTGGGCATGGCTTGCAGGCTGCTGGGAGGGAGGAAGAGTGGAGCCCGGCAGCAAACAACACATAAAGAGGAGAAGAAGGAAAACAGCTGAGAGGAACAGCAGCAAGGACTACAGTTGCTTGCAGTCCTGGAACAACTCCTGGCAGCCCGAGACACCTTATTACAAGCCAGTGCTCTCTTCATGGAGAGTGGATTGACTATACAGCTGTTCATTAAGCATGCAGCTACTCCTGTATTGTTTGCTTCCAAAAGCGTTGGGAGGCTGTAAAATGTGATGTATGCAGTGTGTTAGGTTAGGATGGAGCAGCAATTGTGCCGTGCTTAACATTCCTGTTGTCAGACAAATAAACCAGACCATGCCAAATGTGAAGCTTGCCCTAAAACACAGACTGCTGTCATTTGATATTGTAGATGATAGGTTTTTAAAGCCACTAGTATTCAAGAATGAGAAGATATAAATCTTGAAATAAATATGTAAATATTTCTCTTTTTCTCTGGTAAAAGTGCTTGGAGATGGAAGCATATGTAGTGAAAAAAGTTGCAAATTCAGTGGAGAGCATGTTCAGCCTGCTTTGTTATTTCTATGGCTTGTATTATCAATATTTGCTGTAAAAAAGAGGACATTTGGAAGGTGTGCTTCGGAGACCTAGAGGGTGTTCAATGTTTGGTTCAAACAGGCTGGCACTCAGATGGCAGTTTTCTCTGTGCAGCCACCAGTGTTAAAGCAGGGGAAGCACAAAGAGTCTGTCTCCTTAGCTTTTCCCACCCACCCATAAACGCATTTTTACTGTAACTTGATAACATTCTTAACTAAACCAGACACCCAAAAGCCTGTTCAACTCTGATACAGCTTGATGCCCTATACTCCAAGTATATTGTTGCTCTACACTCCACATGAAGCTGCATTTCAGTGGCAAAGTAAATAAAGTGTTGCTTATACAGGGTATTGTTATTCTTGTTGTTCTTACTAATGAAAAATTTGGTCTTATTCAGGCTCTAAAATCCAAGATCCGTTTACTGAAATGGAAGTGTCTCACTATAAACTTCTCTTCAAAAATAAATTCCCTAGGGATAGGAAATGGGACTCTTATTTGTTTTTCCTTTAGGCTTCTAATTCAAATGGGTGAAAATTTGGTTTTAATTAAATGCAGAGAATAAAATGCTTTAAAAGAGGATCTTTATAACAATACTGTTTAAGACAAAAAAAGGATAATCCCTGTGACATGTCTCACACTCAGATGAAGAGTCTTTATGTTTGCAATATCAGCAAAAACCAAATCCTGATGGGTAATGGTTTGGTAGAGCAGCTCATGACTTTAAAGTATCAAAATCCAGTTTTGCAGTATTTAGTAAAAAAAGCACTTAATTTCTTTTTGGTCTAAATGAAAAATTTCTTTTAAAATTTTGTAATATTTTTTTAGTTTAAAGTCAGGAGAAAATGCTATGCCACTCTCTAAAACACTGAATCAAAACCTGTACATTATTTCCAAATGTACAGATTTTTACTGAACTATATTTCAGATGTGAAATAATAGTAATGCCTTTCCATTTTCTAGTCAGGAGTGGAATATTGACTTCCTAATTCTTAATGGAATGAAGCTTGAATAATTAAAATAAGACTAGGCCAGGTTGTTAATATCAGAAAAGTAATATTTTTGCAGTCTCTGAAAACCCACAAAAGGAGAGCCTCTCCTATGTGCTGTACACTTCTGGTTTAGTAGTGACCCCCTTGGTGTCTGTGCTGCAACGTGTACTGTATTCACAGGATGAATTTCAATGCATGAGCTTGTGTGTGTCACTGGCAAAAAATACAAAAAATAAAGCAATTCAAATAGCTTGGGTTTTGTAGGGGGAAGGGTAAGTTCATAGTATGGTATCATTTATTTTCATTTACATCAGTGAGTAATTTATATGTTTCAGAGCTAACCCATACAAAAAATAACTGATGCAAAATGTGATGATAAGGGAGCATTATGGAAAAAATTCTTAATATTTTATAAGCCAGAGGACAATCTTGTCTTTCTGTCCTTAGAGAAGACTAAGTGAGAGAAAGGGAATACTACAAGTTGTGAGGACTGTAATCTTAAACTGAGTCAGTAATTAAAAAAGGTTAAGTAAGTCCTAGCACCAGGGACTCTCTTTTCATTATAGCCTTGTATGGTGTCAGACACAGCAGGGTTCCTCCTTCCCATTGGGAACTCAGGGTGTTGTTGTGATGCAAGGAGTAAAACCAAAACTAATAATAGTGGGGAGAAAAAGTTAAAACAACAAAAACATGAACCACACTCAATATGCAGTATCTTTCTCTCTTTGGTCCTAAATACACTGTAGAGTAGAGGAGAAAGCCCAGACACAAAACCACAGAAATATAACATTTGATGGGTCTGAACTGTGAGGCAGGAATCTGTTGCTGCTTTAAATTCCATAAACCCATTTGCCTCAACCAGGTGGAAAAGCCTTCCATTACTAGAGGGTCAGCCTTGGAGTCTCTTAGTGTTTGCATCTGTCACACCAAGAAATTACGTGCAGAATGATGCATTGTGGATGAGGGATTGTTTCATAGCTGGAAATTTTGTTGATCAGGTTAAACTAAGGATCACTCTTCTGCAATATGTTCAAACAGAGATATATAAAGTACATTACTATGCTATTAAACTATTAGAGAAACAGAGATATCAAAGAAAAGAAAAATAAAAGGAGAAAAAAAAGCGTCTAAAGGTAGGGAGAGGAAAGGAGCTGGAGATGATATTTTATAGAAGTTTTTCCCATATGAAGTGTGTAGGATCAGGTTTAATGTGGAATAGGCACTGTGTTCAGGACAGTTAAATTCCAGCAGCACTGAGAAACAGGTTTATAATTTGCATATGTATGAAGGGCCCTTAGACTCAGAATGAGAAAACACAAAAAATTTTCCATCATGGAAAGATATACTCTTCTCTTAGTTGCTTTAGTAGCCATCTGTAAATATTGTTCAGCGTGGGCAAATCACAAGGTAGGAGTGTGAAAAGTCTACCCAAGATCTGACAAAATGACTGTCCCCAAATTCTGCTAAGGAAGCAAGTGTAAACTCCTAAAGCCAGAATAAGTATTTTTCCTGCATGAGTTTGCAACCAATAGAATCAATGGTGATAACAAGACTTACCAATAAAATCCTAATTATTTTGTACATGGAAAGCTGTAACACCTAAGAGTCTGGGTAGAACATGGGGACTAATGATAAAAATGGTACACTAACATAAGGGATATTTTTTGAATATGCCGTCAATGAAACCTTCAGTGAAGGTCCTTTGGAATTCACTGAGACAATGTGGGTTGACACCTTCTTCTACGGGAGAGAAAATCCCTGCTCTATGGAATGGTAGATTCAGATAGAGCAGAGTTGACAAGCTTGCTTCCTGTGTCCCAAACAGCACAGTCCTCTGAAATAGACAAGTATTCCTCAGTTACTTTTCACACAGGTTAATTCCTGCCTGCTCAATTTCGATCATTTATACCAAACAACAATAATTTATTTTCTTTCTTTCTTTTTTTCCCTGAGCCTTACTTGCAAAAACTTCTTGTCAAAACTTTTTCTTTGCAAGTAATAAGAGAACAACATACATTTCTTTTTCTTGTTTTTCTTCCTAATTTCTCCTTCTTACATTATTCTATTTTTTTTTGTTTTGTTTTCCTGCTTGCCCTGTTTATACTAATTGCAAAAAAAAGTTTTGAAAATCCTGAATCTCTGACATCTATGGCTGTTGCTCACAAATATCCAGTATCAGATTTGGATATATGGCAAATAAGCTTTATATATCAACTAAACATTCTTGTCAATTGTATTAAATGAGTTAGCAAGCACACTGTAAGAATCATCTCAAAACAAATTACTTTCTTCTCGAGTAAATAGAACTGGCTAACTTTTGCTGATTTTGCTGAGGATCTGTTTCTGCATAGCAGATGCAAACAGCATTGTCTAGATCCTTGTGTCTTCAGATGACAGTAGTAGCATTGTGCTCAGAGAAACCAGATCTGTACTTACAGTGATCCTCAGGGTATGTGTATTTTCATTGGCCTATGGTGATGGGGATGCAGTTACTTTGGACCTTATTCCCCCGAGATCTTATGCGCTGCCACTGAAATAAACAGAAACTTTGTCCTAGATCTAAGAAAAAAAACAAGAATGTTCTCGCATTTTGGCTTTTAGAATTTGATCTCTGCATTACAGTCTCCATCCCTGAAATACCATTATGAGGGCTTCCTGTACAACACCCTGGGGTATTATACACCCCTTAACAAGATGTTTAACAGCCAGTACACTGAGTGTGGAGCCACACAAGGGCACCTGCAAGAAAATGCACATGGGGGAGAGGCCATAAGCAGACAGCCCTTTGCCTGCATTAGATCCCCAACCCCTGAGCTATAGGGCTAACCAGATACCTGAAGCAGACACTGACAGAAAAACATCAGCCTTCCATTTAAAAAAAACTGGGCTAACCACCACCAGCTTTCATTCAGTGAGCTTTTACTCAGTGGACTCCCAGCAGTTACTAGAACAAGCTGCCTAGATAAGTCTGGCAGCTAAATTACCCGTTTGTGCATATAAAGTAGTGGTTAAACATGAACTAGCCATTGGTATGATCACCACAGAGCTGCTAAGGATCTGCAGAACTTGTGCTCTTGAGTGATTAAAGTATTAAATACTGATGGTATGTGTTGATCTTGGGTGCCTGATACATAAATGTCAGGGAGGGTAAAGGGATCATGATTTTTAGACTGAGCTCCCTCAGTTCTACTAGTATGGCCCTAAGAACTTAGGTATATTCCTGAGTTTGTACTTTAGTCCTTTGTTTAAGTGAAAGTTCATAAACATGGAATGATCAGCATCCTGTAAATGAGTTCACGTACTGCGTCTACACCAAGCCCTGTTATTTACACAGGAATACTTGCATTATGCTGAGTGTGAGGTGAGTCATCATGAGAAGCTTTCAAATTAGATATTAATCAGCAAGCTCTACAGGCCCTAATTACTAGGTACCTGTGAAGCTGATACTGCATGTATGATGAAGGAGATAGCTGCACATCTTTCTCACCTATTCCAGTGAACACAGCCTGGGAATAGCTAAGTGAACAAGCTAACTCATTAGCTTATATTAGAAAGCTAATATTGAGGTACCCAAGGTTCTGTACCCCAAAGGAAAAGCTTCTTTTAGCTTGGAGACATCATAACAGCTCAGGTGAAGACAAGCTAGCAGAGGCTTCATTGAGAGAAAGTATGTGTTCAGCAATGAATTTTTGACATGCAGGTGTCTCAGTAGCATGCTGCACAATGATTACACTAACCTGCTCTGGTTTCTTTTGACTCTTCCTTTTTTATGATACAGTCAAAGAGAAATAACTTAGCATCCTTTTTTGTCTGAATGTCTAAACTAATTACAAAGAGGCACTAAAGCTGTATTTGCTGACTCAGCTTCTGTTGACTCAGCTTGCTCAGTGTATAATGAACTGCTTTAAAATCAAGAGTACTTAGAGATAGTTTTGCATACAGATTATATCTGATGTAAGTGTGGAGATGTTGTTATCTAGTTGGTTCTCCTCTACTTGTACATGATTTAGAAAACAAAGGAGAAAATATCAGGCTTATTAATGGCCATAACCCCAGAAATATCATCTGTAATTTATACAACAGGATTTAAATTTCAGTGGCCATATTCTGTCCAGAGACATAGTCACAGCTGTAACAAAACCCAGAAGGCTAAATCATCTGTATAGAATACTTGGATCTTAATTTGCATTATTAGTCTCATAATCTATCTTAAGAATTCAATTTTTTTTAATTCCTTAGGGGTGGAATTCTCACCAAATGTAATGCAGAGAGATATAAAGTTAGAGGAGAACCTAGATTTTACCTGTCCCGTTCTGCGACCCAGAGGACATCAGCTCTGCAGCTAGAAGGATCTCTTAAAGAAATAATGCTAGCTTGTGCATTTCTCTCAAGATGAGAGGATTCCTTCTTCTAACACTCTTTTTGGGTAGTTGGATGTGTTGAAGACTCACAGTTTGTGTGACTGCAGTTTGTGTATGTAGTGATGGAGCTAACTGCTGATATATTTCTTTTATTCTCATTTTAAAAATTATACTTCTGGAGACACCTGGATGACTTAGTAGATAATGTTTGTGATTATAAGATTCTGATATTAAAACTCCTTGGGTGCAATATCCAGGGAACACTTCATAAAGTGCTTGACAAAGTAAAGAGAGAAGGAGTGTAAAAGGAAGAAATACTCATAATTACTCTATCTTTGCTTCACTCTAGCTTCTGAAAATGGCTGTGTTTTATTTGCAGAGTAGATTGCTAGGAAACCCTTCCTCTTTTCCTCCCCTGCTTCTGTCCTTCCATCCTTTCAACCTTTTCTCCCTTCTCCCTCCATCTCTTCCCTTCCTGTTCCTCCTGCCCTAAGCTACATGGGGAGCACAACAGGAAGACCTCCCTGGGGTCTTGGAGCAAGAGGAGAGGTCCTGCACAGAGATGATGGGGTGCCTTGCAGCCAGGAGTCAGGATCAGACTCTGCCTCCTCCCTCACCAAACAGGAGGGAGCTGAGCCAACGGAAGAATGATGCAATTTTTTGCTGGCTCTACACATGGAAAAGTCTAACTTTTTTTCCCCAACTCAGATAAGAGGAGCTAAGAATCTGGCTGTACTTTTGTATTTTCTCCATAGAGTCAAAGGACTCTATGGAACCTTTTAGGTTCTTGGCTTTTAGGGCTACATAGCCGGCTCCTCCACAAAACTTGTGACAAGGCCACAACCAAGTCCCTTAAAAATATATTGGCTTGCCAAATACATGCACTTTTGCTTTAATCAGTTATCTGGGTTGTAAAGAGTTCCTTAAATCAGCAGAGTTCCAGCTCTTGAGGTGAAGGTATTTTATTAGGAAATATATGATATGTTTAAAACGGATTTTATAATGAAAATAAGCAAGCCACTATAAATGCAGTGATACTAGGTGGTGTCATTGTAATGACAGGCATTCCTATTCTTATGTGGCAGCCACAACGTGACATAATTTATGTGAGGGATTCATAATGCGCAGAAAAGAAATTGAAGGCACACTGCTTTTTGAAAACAAATCACAAAGTATTATTCTCCACTTAATCTATTCTGTACTTGCTGTATCTCATTTAATTACCAAGAATTATTGTCAGTCTCAGTTTTCACATCCTGAAAAGGGCAAGTGCAGTTTGAGAAAACAAATTAAATACTCCTAACATATTTAAATTCACCTAGACGCCTCTAAGTGTTAGCTTTGAAGGAATTTTTTCTAGAGTGAAGACTTAGAGAAGGTACATAATTGTGGGACTAATATTATGTGGCTTTCTGGAGAAGGTGGTTTGCTCAGTCATTTAGTCACTTCTGTGACTTTCTTGTTATTATTATACAAGAAGTACTAGTTAAAATTGTCTGCTTCAATAGCATCATAAAATGAAATAACAATCCACTTTGCTGTAACAGCCTGAAGACTTCCTCTGTACACATGCATATAATTTCAATTTTAAGTAACATAATTCCCATAAATGTCTCTAAGTATGAAGACTCAGGTAGCAAAAACATCTCTGTGTGGCTTTGCAGGGTGCAATAATTACTACTTATTCTATGTCTTTATTTGAGGCCTGATATAGCAAGGTACTGTTACACAAAATGGTGAAAAGCCTTTTTATGACAGAAATGTCCACTGTCTTTCATACTAATCCTAGTTATATCAATATGGAACATGAAATACAGATGTAAGACATTCAGTATGCTACCAATTCAACCACTTGCTTTGAGTAGATCCTACTATACTCAGTTTGACCATTTGCACGAACTTCCTTATCACATCAAAATTATATTGTTTGTAAAGATTAGATGAGGTACCTGAATACGTTTTCCTATTGTTCATCCATTTTTCATGACAGTTTCAGAAAGGCATTCCTGGATCTGTCTTGTCACAGGTTGTTTTTTAATCTAGCTGTTCAACTGGGACATGTGGTCTCATTGTTGAATCTATGCCTTAACATTTAAAAAGGTTGGGAAATATGGGTCAGAAATCCCTCACTCACAGAATGAGCCCTGGAAACATGCTTGTGGATTGCGAGTATTTTCTCATAAATCTGTGGGGTATCACTTCCCCCATGGTTGCTTTTAAAAGAAAACATTATTCCATTTGTTCTGTCCCCTTTTCCTTTTCTGCTTTCCTGTAGCCTATGGTGGGGTTTTTTGCAAATAAAATGTTCAGGTATTCTCTTTCAGGAGAAGGCATCCAACTACTTTGTGGACTAAGGCTCACACCCCACAGTGGGGAGCAGGGTTCATGTCCTACCCATACTCAGGATTTTTTAACAGCCAAGCCACTCTGTGCCGATGGATTTCCTTCTCAGATATGCCCAGGTCTGGGGAGACAAGTCACCTTGCTGGTTGTCACAGTGCACAGCACTGTAGCACTGAAGCTTCTTTCAGCACCTCAGTTCACCGTCTGCCAAGGGGCAATTATTGTCCAGCTGCAGCTGTGCATGAAGACAGTATCAATTGCACAAGTACCACAGCAACAAAGGCAAGATGGAAGAGTATTAGTTATAATGAAGACAGCAAGAAAAAAACTAAAAGAATAATCTGAGGGACTCCTGAATGAAGAAAAATGATAATTCCTCTCTTCTCATGCTTAATCAAAAGTGCATCAACCCCAGAATATATAAAGTTCACCATTTTCTTGAGAAAGCACTATCTAGTTGATGTAAAAAGAGCTTCTTGGTTTGCTTTATGATCTTGAAGTCCAGCCATTTACATTCTACTTGCTGACTTTCTAGAGTTTTCCCAGTGTATTTGTGATTATACATAGGTCTCTGTCTGGAAAAAATGGTAGAATATCAAAAAGGAAAAAACATTTTTCTCTCTCCTTATATGTGCACCAAAACATAGATGTTTGGGGAAGTAAAAGAAGAATGTTTGTGAAAAACTGTGAACACTGATTGGCAAAAAAATGGATTTGTCTCTCTAATTGCTATTTCCAAAGTAATCTGCTTGTGTTCTACTTGTAGGATACTCAGTTATGACTGTCATCCAGAGTTGTAATTGAGCTGGCTTAGCATAAAGAAGTGGATGTGAAACTTGCTTTGATTTCTAACAGCCAACAACACTGGCCCAAGGCTTTGGGAGAAAAAGTGACACTCCAGCTTTCTGACATGGTACTTCAGAATCTTGAAATATGAAATCTGCAAAGTGAAAAGATTTTATTTAAAATTTTCTTCCGTTTATTTTTTTCTTTGTAGCTCTATAGGCCTGGAGCTACATTCATTCAAGCCTTAGAATCTTTATCACAGTCAAATAAGCCCTGAAATATACTTGGTTTGGGTTTGGAGCTTTTTTCATGTTAAAAAAGGAAAAATACCGCCCATCTTAATGAAAAATCATTTCCAAAGCAGAGGACAACAAAGAGAAAGCAAGAAAACAGACAAATAAACGAATCATAGAGCAAGGATGGATTTGCCACAGCATGCTGCTTTTGTTTGGGATAATTTCCTTCAGAGTGGTGAGTATGGGGCTTTGCTTTGGATTTATACTGGAAACTGTGTTAACAAAAGGAGTGATTTAGATACTGCTGAGCATCAAGGTCTTTTCTGCCTCTTACCCCATTCACCAGCGAGGGGGCTGAGGGTGCACAAGGAGCTGGGAGGGGACACATCCAGGCCAGATGACCCTTAGTGATCACAGGGGTATTTCATACCATATGTCATCATGCATTACACACAGATATATGCCATACGTGTACATATATATATATATACGTATGTATGTATGTATGTATAACATGTCATGCCAGCATGTAAAGCTGGGGAAGAAGAAGGAACAGAGCGATGCCATTTGTCTTCCCAAGTCACTGTTGTGCACAATGGATCTTTGCTTTCCTGGGAATGGCTGAACTCCTGCCTGCCTGTGGGAAGTGGTGAAAGAATTCTTGCTTTGCTTTGTTTGTATGTATGGTTTTGCTTTCCCTATTAAACTGTCTTGATCTCAACTCATGAGTTTTCTCACTTTTACTCTTCTGATTCTCTTCCCCGCTCCACTATGGGGAGAAGTGAGTGACCAGCCTTGTGTGGCTGGGTTGCCAGCTAGGCTTAAACCAGGACACATGGGAGGGAAGAATTGGGCTCTAAGGGCTCTAAGTCCAGTCTAACCAGTACAAGCTGTGGAGTAGGTCATCTTCTGCTTAATTATTATGTTTTCAACTATGCAGGGGCATTTTTTTTTGCTTTTCCTCCATATTATTCTGATCTCTACTTATACTTACAGAAGAGAAGTTTTGAGAGGTACAGGTATATATTTGCCTAAAATACTTACTAAAAGACCACGCCTTCGAAAAATGAGCTGTGCCTGTGACAGATATACTGAACTGCTACACCTTAAACCCAAAGTTCTCAATTCAATTGGAGAAGAATCTGTCGAAAACCTGTGCAGCCAAAATTTGTTAATTTTCATCAATCATAATCATTTTTAGTGGTAAAACAGTAATCCTTCAGCTTCCAACCCCTTCCAATCTTCCAAGCATATGTGTCAATTAAATATAGTGGTTTTAGAGATGTAAATGCCCGTCATTCATGTAAAACCCACAAAGCCACATAAATAAAGTAACATTAATTTACTTGGATTTTGGTTCAGAAGCAAAATAATGACTTGTGGGACATCATGCATGTCATAATCACTAGACCCATCAGCTTAAAAATGTTTCCAAGTATCATCACTCTGGAGTATATTGTTTCTGTGAACAAACTCCAGTGATGAGGCAGTTCTCACTGTGGGCCATGAAAGCTAAACCAGAAATCTGTTCTTCAGAGAAAGAGCATCAGTCTTTCTAATGTTTGATGAAAAAAGAAGAGGCTGTCAGAAAGAAATAAAAAAGAGCTGAAATCAGGAATCACTTAAAGAGAATCTGTGTCATAAGTGATGTGGAAAGAGAAGCTGAGTGGCCAGAAATTAACTTTGGTTTTCTATGTTTTGAGTTTTAACAAGCAGCAGTAGAAGAGATTTGAGTGGATAATCAGGGACATAGGGGAAAACTTACTGAAATTAATTTATGCACTTACTTTTTTTCCTTCCTCAGTCACTTGATTCACTACAAAATCAAGTGTAGAAAATTTTCTGAAACACACCAGCTTTGCTTCCTGAGAACAGACACCTGGGACAGTTGTCAAAGCTTTATCTGGCTCAGTTGGCCTGGTTGTGCAGACCTATTTCTGAGGTTAATGGTGGCCATCTCATAAACAATGACAGATACAGACAGCCAAAAGAATGTCATGAACTTAAGCAGCCAGAACCCCAACCATATTCAGGTCTTCCAGTGTGAGTGCTGTTTCTGCTGTTAACCTGAAAACACAAAAGAGAAAAAAATAATAACAAAATTGAAGATGTTTCATTTAAAATCTACCCACAAAAATCCACATTTCTGTTTCCCAAATACTTCTTATTTGCACAAACTCTACCATTCAATTGGACTTTTAATGGGGAGTGAAGAGGGAAGGGAACAAGGGCAGATCTTGCATTTTAGGCTAAAGAAGGAAGGCTTTTCTTCATGCAGGGTGCCTAGTGGTGTTCCCATTTACTTAGAAATTCACAGGTTAGAGTGTGTGTTGAAGACACAAACATTTCACCCAGGTTCAGCCTGTCTGCCTGCCGTTAGCAGGCTCCCTGCCTGGAGTAGGTTGAGAACAGCTGTCCTCTTCCAGGCTCAGTTTTGCTGAGAGTTTTCCACTCCAGCTACTTGTCACTGCATCCCCTGAGGCTACTGGCACCCTACACAGTCTGACTGACTACATTAGCTTTCTAACCCACTCTGAGGGCAAAAACCCCACAACAGGTTAACTTCAAACGTTTAAATAGGAAATAACTACTAATTTTACTTCAGCTTATTAAGGTATTTTCCCACAAGGAGTTCAGTCGGTATAGAGGAAAACAGGAAATTTTTTCAGCAGGTGACAAGAGAGCAGCTTTAGATGAGGGGTTTTTTTTCTCTGTCATAACAGCTTAAGGCATAATTTTGTTTGCTACACCAGAATCAAAACCAAACATTCATTAAAACAAGCAGTATGTGTATCCCAGTGTATTTTGTTTTCACGGACAGGTTTTGGTAGTGGAGGGGGCTACAGGGATGACTTCTGTGAGAAGTTCCTAGAAGTTGCCTCCATGCCCAGCAGAGCCTATCCCTGGCAGCTCAAGACAGAAGTGCCAAGGCTGTTCCAGTTAGACCTAGTGGTAACGCCTTTGTGATAACTATTTAAGATGGTAAAAAAAAAAATGTTATTGCACAGTTTTAATTGCAGCCAGGGAAGAGTGGAGTGAGAATATGTGAGAGGAACAACTCTGCAGGCACCAAGGTCAGTGGAGAATGAGGGGGAGGAGGTGCTCCAGGCACCAGAGCTGAGATTCCCCTGCAGTCTGTGGTGCAGCCCATGGTGAAGGAGGTCTGCCCCTGCAACCCATGGAGGATCACAGGGGTGCAAAGATCCATCCTCAGCCCCTGGAGGAAGCCCACACTGGAGCAGATGGATACCTGAGAGGAGGCTGTGACCTCATGGGACACCCATGTTAGGGTAGGGTCCTGGCAGGGACCTGCAAACCCATGGAGAGAGGAGTCCATGCTGGACCAGGTGTCCTGGTAGGACTTGTGACCCTATGGGAGGCCCATGTTGAAGTTGCTTGTTCTTGAAGGACTGCACCCCATGGAAAAGTGACCCACACTGCAGCAGTTTGTGAAAAAACGCTGGCCATGGGATGGATCCATGTTGCAATAGTTCATGGAAGACTGTCTCCTGTGGGAGAGAATTCACACTGGAGCAGGGGAAGGACTCTTCTCCCTGAGTGTCAGCAGGAACAACATGTGATGAACCGACCTCATTCCCTGTCTCCCTGTGCTGCTGGGGAGAAAGATGTAGAGCCTGGAAAGGACTGAGGTGGGGGGGCAGGTGTTTTTTAAGACTTGTTTTACTTCTCATTATCTTCCTCTAATTATGTTAGTAATAAATTTAATTAATATATTCAAGTCTTTTTACCCATGATGGTAATCAGTGAGTGATCTCTGCTGGTCCTCATCTCAATCCATGAACCCTTTGTTATATTTTCTCTCCTCTGTCCACTTGTGGAGGGGAGTGATAGGGTGACTCTGGTGGGTACCTGGCATCCAACAAGGGTGAACCCACACTTGAGATAAGTGATCCCAGCATGCTCATCCAGCATCTCAAAGTCTTGCTAGAAGAACCCAGGCTACAGGTTGGCTGATACTCCTATAATGCCATAAGGTTTTCACTACATTTGACCTGAGTGACTGAAAGTATGTTTCACACACCCTCATTGTAGAGAGAGAATTACAGTAGGCTACATGACGAAAAGATAACACAGCTTTTGGAGACATAGCAAGAGGATCCTCCTTGTGCACTTTATGTATTGCTTTGGCCTTATAAAAGATTGTTTTTCTGAACTTCATGCAATTTTTAGAAAGGCCACTTTTTGTTTGACTTTTGGAAGAAACAGATTTCAACATGTGTCAAGTACTTTTAAACAAAATTCATCAGAAAGGATAACCTTAGACCTCCATTCAATATCTTAACCTTCAGAGACCCTTTGATTCAAGTGATACCACTGTGAAATTGTATTTTGTATAATTTCCAGGAGAAAAGCATAAATATTTCCAGCAAAGCATTCTTAATCTAAGTTTTGTTTTCTAAGTGTGTTTCTTCCTTTCTGGATCTTGTTCCTGTCATAGGAAACCTTTTTTGTTTTAATGGAAAAAACAAAATGGATGGATTCCACACCTTTTCATTTCACCCACTCTGCAAACTCACAAAACCATAATATAAGGCATTTGTGACAAACTCTCAAGAATAATGTCTGAGAGCCCCTTGCTACAATGTCACCTCAGAATACTATTTCTGTCACTTCCTGTTTCTCACCATGCTGAAAAGAATTGAAAACATGACATTTCTCCTACTATTTGTGCACTTTTAAATTCTGATCTCAGCAGGAGCCAGGAAAAGCACAAGTCCACAAACTCAACTGCTGCACTCTAAGGGAAAATGAGATTCAGTACAAATGAGCATTTCATTGATTTAGATTAATATTTCTGTACAAAATATTATTATTAAAGGCTTAGAAGAAATTTTCAGAACATGTGGCCTATTTCTGACATCTGTTTTACAATAGGGTGAAACAGATCCTAGGTGTGTTTATTTCTTTCCACAGACTACAAAGTTGTGACCAGCTCTGCTGTACATGTTTACACTTCATATGTATCCACTCGGTCAGCTAAATCCCTTCTTCTTTCCTTACCTACAGGCAGATACATCGGTCCCTTAATTGATTTTGCCTTTTTGCATCTTGTAATGACTATATTACATTGATCGAAAAAGACACCTCTATTTAATGTATATAATATTTTTCAAATACTGAAGAAGTTACAACATCCTGCTTATTCAACAGCTGAGTAGAGCATCTAACCTCCACTAAACAATTTCCATCTTGCAAACCAATATATATTAACTGTGCTATTTTTTCTGTACCACAGTCACAGTGAGATAATTATATGATTTTTTCCATTCGGAAAAGACCTCTAATTAGGATCATTGAGTCCAATCATTAACCCAGCACTGAAAATCCACCAATAAACCTTGTCCCGAAGCATCATATCTACATGTATTTCAAACGCCTCCAGGGATAGCGGTTTCACCACTTCCCCAGGCAGCCCATTTCAATGACTGACCACACTTCCAGGGAAGAAATTTTTTCTAATATCCAATCTAAACCTCCACTGGCACAACTTGAGGTCATTTAATCTTGTCCTATCACTCGTTACCTGGGAGAAGAGATAGACCCCTACCTCGCCACAACCTCCTTTCAGGTAGTTGTAGAGTGGAGTTAGGTTTCCCCTGAGCCTCCTTTTCTCCAGGCTAAACAACCCCAGCTCCCTTAGACACTCCTTATAAGACTTGTGCTGCAGACCCTTCACCAGCTTTGTTGCCCTTCTCTGGACTCATTCCAGCAGCTCAATGCCCTGCTTGTAATGAGGGACCCAGAAATAAACACAGGGTTCAAGATGTGGCCTCACCAGTGCCGAGTACAGAAGGATGATCCCTACCATAGTTTTTCTGGCCACACTATTGCTGATAATAGCCATGCTTCTTTTTATAATTGTTATTTGCTTAGAAATAAAGACATTGTAGGTTTATCATCCTTGATTCTCTCTCTTTTCCATATCTTCAATGACAAATTCAATTCCACATGGTGAAGAAAAGTCCTAAATACATTTGACATGCTATTTACTTTATGGTATAATTTCTAAATAAAAGCTTCTTCTCTCACTCATTTAAGTGAAGTCAGAAAAGTGACCCAAAGAAGAAAATATCAGTTTATGACTGACAGAACAAAACTGCAAAAAATTGCCCCTTGTTGCAAAAGATGTTAGGAATGGCCAGACAGTGTTTGTTCAGTCATGTGGGTCTAATTCTGCAGCTCCTGGCTATCAAAGAAGAAATTTCTGCAAAGCTGGGTTTCTCCATTAGGAAGGACATTCCTCTGCACAGCCCGTCTACTGTGAGAGAAGAGTTTCCCTGTGCTTAATTGGTAGCAGCTTGTGAAAGCAGCTCTGTGATAAAGGTTTTGGAGGATAAAATCTGGGTAAAATGATCTTAAAAATCTTCATTGCTACGGAATGATTTATCCATCGAAATAAATGGTTCTATGTTATATTAAATAATAAAATATTGGCCAATGAGGAAAGGACTCTAGTATTCTTGGGAAGATTTGAATGTCATCCAAAGCCAATCCATGGAGTTGACTGTTGGCAACTTAATTGCAAAACACATTTCCGTAGTAGATCAGAAATAGAATGCTTGAATTTGTACAAGTTAATTCCTGGTAGAATTTACAGTACGCTACAACAGATGCTTCCTCCTGTTTTTGTAGCACGACTAAAATCCTGAGCTGGAAAAGGGATAAAAACAAAAGTGCTTGTCTCCATCCTTTTTATTCGTTTGTTTGTTTAAAGGTAATGGTAGGTTTTTTAGAACGTTTTTTTAATAAAGAAGTAAAGCAACCATTCTGCAATGAAAAAAAACCAAGCTGCCATGGTAATTTTAGACCTGGTGATATTACAACCACCAAATAAGTACAGAAAACTGTGACTGCATTTCTTAAACATGTGGAGGGAAGTCATATGCAGTTGGAATGTCTCTGCAATCTGGGTTTGTAGTCAATCATTTGACTTCAAATATAAGTTTTCCACTAATAAAAGTTCAAATGGTTCAGATTGACTTCTTATACAAAGAATGTACTAAAATCTTGGCTGTGATGACATTCATAGGCATGGAAATATGCTTTATATTAACTTAAATTTCTAGAAAGTGAAAACACTTAGAAGCCTTTTCCCCTTACTGAAATTTTAAAATGTTGCTTGGGGTTTTTTTGTTAAAAGTGCCTGGATATCTTAAATATATTGAAATAATAGAAGATATACAGTTTGGATATAATATTGTAGCTTGAACTCTTATGTTGATATCAAATAGTGATTATCGTAAGAAAATTAGGACAAATTTTACTAATGTGAAAGTCTCAGATAATTTGTTCTTGAGTGATTTGTGATTTTGCAGCCTCAGTGTTGGAGTTAATACCACTTAATACCTATGGGAAGGCTGACTGTGAAGAAATTCAATTAACATTTCTTAGTGTTTTCAAAAAATAATGTACATTTATGTGGAAGTTATTCATTTAAATAGTGGAAACTAAGACTGAAATTACTGTTTCCTAAAAATTACACATTCAGCTTTTCAAATTTTCCTCTCTTTACAAATTTCAGGAAATATATTTTTAATAGAGAAATTTATGACTTCCAAGTGGTGAAGAAATCAATCTGGATGGGCTGTATTATGCCCCAGTTTGTGGTTTCTCTGATCAGTCCACTTGTTTTTATAGGATGATTATGATAGTTCTCAGTTGCTGAGGAAGCCTTTGAGTACAATATGACTACAAAAAGTACAAGGTATAAGACAGAAAGACATTACAATACAGTGTTAACAAGTGAGTCATACTCATCATAAATATAAACCAACCCAAACCAAACTGAACCAGAAAAACCCAACCAAACAACCCTTTCCCAGAAACTGCTTCCAAAAGCAATGAAAAAACAACAGCAACAACAATAACAGCAACAACAATAACAGCAACAAAATCCAGCAAAAACAAACAAGCAAACAAACCCCAAAACCAACCCAACAAAGACTATTTAAATTTCTCCATCTTTTTCCAATTGCAATCTGAAGATCTGTAAAAGTCCAAATTATGGGTTGAATTGATAAATTGAGATTATGTATACGATTAACTGCTTTGATGTATCCAAGACTTAATCCTTATGGTTAATTTTTAGTGTGGTGTGTTTGTAGTAGGGCCAAAAGTACTTTAACTGTCGTATTTAATTTTGATATGCAATATGTAAACACAATGACTGCATTAAAAATCCTAACAAAGTGTTACAGAAAGAATTTATTATCAAAACCTGTAGAATATTTTAAAGTAAGTTTGCAATTTGTGAATACAGAAGTATATAAGGTTACTGTAAGCCTATTGCTGAGCATTTATTAATTGCTTTGTAAAATAAAAAAGATCTGCATAGATTCAAATACAAGAAACAGATTAAAAATAAAAAGTAATAACAATTTTCCACTGTCTAATTAAAAAGCAGTTTTCCCAAGGTAATCAAGCATTGTTTATCTGGCTTGAACTGATTGCTTAAATCTCTATTGATTAATTATGTTGCTACCTTCATTACATCAAAAAGTGTCTGATATGGATTATTGCATTCTAACTCCAGAGAAGTATCACTTCCTACAGAAAGAAGTTCAACATGAAGCAATACTAAATAACTAAAGTTAAAGGGAAAATCAAAGATCAGAAGTGAAAATCTGACTTGCAAAGTGAAAATGTAACTTTCAGGTAAGCTAACAAAATCAACCCTGTACCCACAGATGCCCAAAAATTCTTCCATATCTACCAGAAACTGATGTTCAGTCTTTGACCCAGTCCCTTTCTCATTGTTGCAAACACATCTGGAGTTTTATTGTTTTATCTTGTGGGTCCCTTCCAACTCAGAATATTCTGTGATTCTATCTTTTAATGCTATTTCTCTGACATTCCTGTCCTCTCCAATTCTTCAGCACTTTGGAATTTTATGTTATATGTTTGATACTTGAAAGTTGGAAAGAAAAAACAAATTGCAACCCAGTAGACTACAGTTCTCACACTTTCCTGGCATATGATTGTGATTTCATAAGTACTGCATGTGTATGTGAGCACTGTATATTTTCACAGTACTAATTTAAGGGCAAAATCCCAAAACATTGATATGAGAAATAACCTGAAGGTCGACATGGTGATCAAAAGAAGTAATGATGACCAGCAAAAACTGACTCCCATTGGGATTTATTACATATTGAGAAATTCCATCAGTTGTACTTTTAACTTTCAAACTCATGAAAGATCTAGAAGAAAAACTACAGATATATTAGTGAATTTGTACTGAATTTCCATACAATATAAATTGGCAAAAACCAGACAACACAGATGATTACAAAGAAGTTCCAGAGTTGTTAGCAAATGCATAGAGAACAACATTAGTAAAGTATAAGTTGACAGATATAAAAAAAAAATAATTAAGAAGCCCTGCAGAATTGCAGAAGAGAAACTGGAAAACAGGAATGCCAAAAGTATCTCTGAGATTATATTAGACAGCAAACAAAGCATAGTAGGATTTTACATCATGTTATGGAAGAAAACCACCAATGCAATTTTAAAACGTCTCCGTTGAGAAATCATGCCATGAAGGACAAATATAATACCTATTTATCTTATCCTGCAGGATATATACCTTGGATAGTTTGTTAAAATTTGAGGACTGTGTTATCAATTTAAAAAAAAAAAACAAAAAAACCCCTGTAACTGAGCTGTTTAAGAGATTAAAAAAAAAAAAAAAAAAGAAAGAAAATCAAGGGAGTAAGAAGAAAAACCAACTGATTAACTTTAAGCCCACAATAAATGGCATTGAACACAATGACACTATTCACTCACTTTAAAAACTCTTAAAGTTCCAATATTCATTTCTAGATGTAGATGAAATTTTGTGGCTGAGATTTTATTTTCTAGGAACATTTTTTAACAGAGAGTGATAGTATTTTTGAGAAATGTATGAAAAATGAAAATTTTAATTCATCATGATATGTTTGTAGTGAGAGAAATATGCCATAGGAACAGGAATGTGCAAACAAATAAACCCATATTTAGAAATTAGTCTTTTAAGTTGCCATCTTTAGTTTCTCTGTGTCTGTCCTCTGAACAAAAAAAAAATGATTTCTCTGCTTAGTACCTTGAAGCAGAAAGTCCTGAGAGACTCCCATCAACTTACTTTACTGAGGAGATAATCCACTGCTCTGAAGGGAATAGGCATGATGACATACTGTAAGTACTAAGGATGCATCAACACCCAAAAATGAGATGATGCTGATTAAAAAAGAAGGTTAGAATTTGGATTCAAGAATAGATATGAAAACAGGGAAATTAGGTCAGAACATTAGGGGAAAATTGGCAGAAAAAACAAATTGTTGGTTTAATAGTGAAGGTGTAAGGACTATGATCAAGTGTATATGGATAAAGCCTAGCACACCCTACAGGAAAATGTGAATATAGTAATAAAAATAATAGATTTCAGGAAAATTCCCTTGAGAACATTTAAAATTAAATTGTCTGTAACACTGGTGTCTTTGTGGTGGATGGCAGTTTTTGCACTGGATAGAGAAGGAACAAATAGACCTTTTTCATTATAGGTGTCTGGGTTTGTTTGAAGAAAAATTCTTTTAAAAACTTGTGATTTCTCAAGAATGTGGTGTCTGATGTCAGTATTACAGGGAGATTGTTTCCCTTCCTCAGTCAGTGTAGCAAATAATCTAAATGTTTGTGTAATTGATGCAATATTGTGTAGTAGATGCAGCCATAGATGGTTCTGCTGCAGAAAACAGGATGGGAAAAACACAAATGAAAACCAAATACCTTGTCTGGATTATGTTGTACACGTGGTAGTTCGTACATCTGAGAGGAGGAGGGAGAGAAATTGAGCCAGTGAGGGCAAATTCCTCAAATAAACAGGAAGAGGTTGTGGTTTCACCTGAGGGGGAAGGAAGTACTTTGGCTTCCCTGTGCTAAAAAATGTAATTCATCACTGCCCAGTATGCCTTGTGAGCATGCTACTTCATATGGCACTGGTGAGGAAACTTCAGGGACAAAACACATTACTGACTTCATTACAGTGTCATGTCCTTCCACTGTCCCTCTGTTCTTGGCACTGGTGAGGCCACAACTCAAACCCTGTGCTCAGTTCTGGGCCCCTCACTACAAGAAAGACATTGAGGTGCTGGAATGAGTCCAGAGAAGGGCAACAAAGCTGGTGAAGGGTCTGGAGCACAAGTCCTGTGCAGCTGAGGAAGCTGAAGTTGCTTAGCCTGGAGAAAAGGAGTCTCAGGGGACACCATACTTCTCTGTACAGCTGGCTGAAAGGAGGCTGTAGTAGAAAGGGATCAGTCTCTTCTCCCACGCAGCAAGTGACAGGATGACTGGAAATGGCTTCAGTTTGTGCCAGTGGAGGTTTAGCTTGGATATTAGGAAAATTTTCTTCCTTGAAAGGGTGGTCAGGCATTAAAACAGGCTGCCCAGGGAAGTGGTGAAGTCACCGTCCCTAGAAGTATACAAAAGGCATGTGGATGTGGCACTTGGGGATCTGGTTTGGTGGTGAACAGAGTGGTGCTGGGATAATGGTTGGTCTGGATGATCTTAGATGTTTTTTTCCAACCTTAACAATTCCATCATTCTGCTCTAGCAAGAACAATTAGAAGCACATGCACTTTTTTTTGTGAATTTGTTTGGATTTTAATTATTAAAGCTGTTTCGTTTTGGGTGTTCAGCTCCTGAATAAATATTTAGGCACCTTATCATAGACAGCAATGCCGTTTAATGTGTTTGTTTTCAGTTTGCTCTGTAAACACTCTGTATGGGATATACAGCTCAGGGGCCATGAAAGCAAGCAGCTGAGAGGAGAGCTACTCATGTGCCTTGGCCTGGCTGCTGCTGGAAGAGTCAGGGTGAGCATCTTGGAGGGGTGTAAGGCACTGAGAAGAGAGGATAGGCTCATAGCTAAGCCTTACTCATAACGAAGAAGTCAGACTCTTGGAAAGTAGAAGGAAAAGAAAGGGTCTACCTTATAAAGATACTGTTACAAAGTAAGAGAGAGTCTCTCTTCAATAATTTGCTTTGCAAGGCAGGTTTACATATGTTGGTGATTGTAGTGGTGATGTTGATAGCTGTGCCTTGTATACTTCAGTGTGTACGATGAATGGTAGACAGAAGTGTTAAGGAGGTTTTTGTCATACAAGAGATTGATGTAGGAAAAGGGATCACAGAAAGTTCTCAGAATCTTACACAGGCAGCTGTAGATGAAGGCTTTGAATTAAGGCCTTGGAACAGACGAGACTTATTTGAATGGTACAAAACAACTAATGCTAGATTTGACCTTTATTCTTGAAATAGACCCAACCTTTCACAGCATTAAAATCGCAGTGGTGTAAAATAGCACTGCTTAAAGCAAGCAGAAGAAGTGCCTTTACGTAGAGGAGCTATGAAACGCAAGGCAGTCGATAAGCGACAAAGAGAGTTTCTTTATGGTTGTACCGAGAGGGGGAATTGTGGGGAAACACAAAAGGTGGAAAGGATTTTAGGTGTGAGAAATAAAAGCAGGCTTCAGAAAATAAAGCAAAAGGATTTAGAATACAGCTTTGTCTGTGAAAAGCTAGAAGATACAGTTATGCAGCACCAAGGACATTGAAACAATGGTTAGGGTTTCTAGGTTTGGCCTAGATAGATTTTGGAGTTGCAAAAAATATGCTTAGCAAGATAGATAAGTTTAAGCCTTATAATGGGATATTGTATATTATTATGTCAAGGCATAACAAACCAGTATTGTGTTCAACAGCTGTACAGTGCTGTTTATGAATTGGTTAAGACAGCTGTCTGTAACTTTTAGGAGCACGCTGGTTGGCTAAGAAGCTTTTAAGAATGCTTTGCAACCAGGAAGTGTTTGGATGTCTCGGACACATGAGCCTGGTACCATCCCTTGTGATACTGATGCCGAAATAAAATAATAAAAGGCTCCGGAAACACTTCTCTGGGCTCTCTGTCCCGCTTGTTGATGAATACGCTGACAGGTCAGCACCAGTATGCTGCAACCTTCCTAGAGAGAGCATCCTGCAAAGAACAACTCTTCCAGGGGCTGTGGCAGGCCTCCCTGGGCAGTAGGTGATTCCAGCAAGTGTAGCGATTTCTCTGCTACAAGTGATTCCAGCTCTTGTGATTCAGCTTTTTGTGAAATCACCTAAGGCGAACTCGGGGACAGAGACACAGGAGCCTCATATGACAATTCCACAGAGGCAGCTTTTATTGTCCAGCAGCTCCTGTGAAGGAGAGGCCAGGGACAAGATTCCCTGCTGAGGGGCAGAAACAGGGGCTTTTTATGGGAAAGGCAGGGGCTGGAGTAGAAACCAAATAGCCAACTGGGTACTGGGTATTTCCATATAGAAACAAGGCATGCTGAGGGTGGTTCATTTTGTCACCATGGCGCAGAGGAAGGTTGTTTATCTCTGGGGAAAGTCTTTTTGGCCTCAGGCCTTTCTCCTCCAAGGGCTCACAGCCCTCCACAATTATGTCTCAGTATGTTCTGCTCCACCTGTCAGCTTTCTTGGAAGAGGTAGCAGAAGGCAGCTTGTTCTGCTTTCAATTTCTGCAAAATTAGTCTTCATGTTCATAATTATTCTGCTGCATAATTTCACAAGCAGCAAAGAAACTTCTCCAAAAGTTCTTTGATAGTGACTTTGTGTGAAAATCCACCATCTTTGTTCATGGTGCTTGATTAATATCCTGGCTCACATAGTGGTGTTTGTATATCTCTCTTTTTGAAAAGACCATAACTATTGATACGTGTGAGTGACTATTATTTTAGCAAGTTGTTTGCTTGAAAAATGAGCATTCATTCCAAAAATGCTCAAAATAAACTTCCTTAGAGAAGTACTTGTGAAGAGTGAATAAATAAGAAGGACACACATACAGTGAAATCACTGGTGGATCAAAGTTTGCCTCAAAGTTTCTTCAGAAAAAAGCTGCAAGTGCTAGCAGATTTCCAGGTAGAAATAAGCATTCTTGATCCTCAGAGAGTAGCAGCTGCTCCAGTGAAACACAGCAATAAGTGTACACATATATATAAATATTCAAAGTCAAGGCGGTGAGTTAGCCATCTGAATCTCATTGAAAATAATGAGGAACATGTGGCCAAATCCCTGTTTGTAACATGGAAAACTTATCCTAGTAGTTCTACGTAACATGAAAAAAATGTTAAATGATGAAACATTGCAGCTTTTAAAGACTTTTTAAATGCAAAACACATCTTAGTCAAGTTACTAAAAAATTGTAAAAACCCCATAAACATCTTGGCTGTGCTTAAAGAAACTGTAACAAACATCAATCACTGTAATTTAGAAAGATAATCTCCATCTCATGTTAATGAACTAGACAAAGGATGCTTCACTATCTACTGGCAATACTTGCTGCTTGTGTCTTCTAGAAGGGATACAATGTAAAGTAGGATTACTCTAGGAAATTTTGCCTTTTGCAGAACCTGCATTTACAAGTGGATGAAAAAAAATGCCACCACGTCATGAATTCAGCAATGGTACCTAAGTAGCAACCATTTACCCCCAAAATTACAAACCAGATATAAACTGAATGCTTAAATCACTAATGACATGCATATTTTTTAAGGCTGGCATAGGCACAGACACCAGCTGCAAGAGGAAATATTGTAAGTTAGAAAGGTCTGTTATGTAAATGGAAGTCTAAGGTGAAGACTCACCCTACTGGAGTGATGCAGAGTTTGAAGAAGTGAAATGACGAAAGTAGGAAATTTTTGTTGCCCTTTGTGTGGTATATACATTCTACCTTTTAAGTTTCATTCTTTCAAGACTTTGGAAGAGAAAGAAGCTGAGAACTCTTTCTCCTTGTTTTGCTTTTATTGCAGTGTGAGGAGAAACCCAAATTTTGCAGGACAAAATGGATGATTATCTCAGCTTGGAACAAGATAAGTAAAAACATGGAGGAGAGCAGTACATCTGTGTATGTCAATCAACAGATAGTCTTTAGAGTGAGTCAAATGACAGAATATATGGAAAGTGAGAAAAGCCCCACAACGCTGGATAAAAATTCCGTTGTGCTCATTTCTATTACACTTCAAAATTCTTCAGCAGGGTTCATGACATATCAACTCATCTGAAATGAAGCATGAGTTTTCCAGCATTCAGACTGGAATCTGTAAGGGCTTCTCAAAGAGAAACTGATTCCCAGCAGTTTTGGTCCTTAACCAGGCAATGCATGTAGACTGTGATTGCCTTTAACTTCATCAGGAAAATCAGCTCATGCTTAAACAGAAAGACACATGTGCTGTGCATGTAGAACCAAAACCATTTTAAAAATGCACAAAGTTTTAGGGATTTTCCCACAGAATTTTATGAGATATTTAAAAGTTTTCATTTATAAACTGATCCCTGGATAGACTTTCTTGTCCTCTTTATGCACTAAGAGTATATATATTCAAATAATGATTTTAATTTTAAATCCATCTAATCTCTGATATCATGACTCTGGTCATGCAAGCCTGCAATCAGTTTATGGATGCAGTCTCACTGATTTATATATACTGTGCACTTCAGCCACAAGGAAGTTCAAACACAAGGGAAGTTGTCTGCCATGGACTTTCTTCTTTCACTGAAAAACCCTTACAGTTTTGCCACTTTTATAGATAAGAGCCACATTGTTTTCCTGGGTGGTACAAATTTTAGCTAGGGTTCACTCCGATGTGTGATATTTTGATGAACTATTTAACTTCTCTGACCATATGAAAAAGTTACATCAGACAGAAAGCTCTATTTGTGTATATAACAATGCCCTTCTGCTTGTACAATTCTTATTGGAGCATAGGTTTAATTCTATAAGCGATAAGCAATTCACTAGTTGTTTGACACCCTTTGTTTTTTAGTTAATAATTTTCATGCATCTGGTTCTACTCCTCTGTTTCTCTCCATTTATAAAAGAGAAGAACTTTCTGTCTACAAAGTAAACTTTTTTTTCTTTTTTTAATTTAACACTTTTTCCTTTAGCTTACGAGTTCAACATACTCAAAAAGAAAGAGTGTTTGAAATGTGTTGAGCTGAAGTTGTGAACTGTTTGTATACATGATTGTGGATTTGCTGGAAAACCTAACATTTTTCTTAGATGGACTATGATTTTTCCACTTTGCTTTGGCAGACGCCTCACACCGCAGTGCACGTATGCTTTCCCATAATTACTCAGTACCAGTTGTAAAGCGTTGGTCTTTGTTTTGAAATTAGGTTTCCATAATGCATGTAATATAAGATGTAAATTACAGAGTGCTGAAACTGATGTAAGAGTACATTTAATCTTTGACCTATACAATAAATTGTTGCTTCGAGGCTATAAAAATTCATTTAGGCCCCAGGTTGTTGTCAGGGAGGCATATCAGACAAATAAATTAATGAAATTTTTTATGCTGAGTGTTTACACAATTACTAGATAGCTTTGTTTCATGGAAATATGTAAAATCTTCCTCACCACCTTCAATTCTTCCAAACATAAGATTTTAAAAATCTCAGTCACTGAAGCAGAAACATGCATGTGATTTCATACCACACTGACAAGGATTTGATATCGTTCCCTTAATAGAAGTTAAATCTGTCAACATCTTTTCTCTTGAAAAGTATCTCCAGTTAGAACATTACTCTCATGTTTTACGAAATCTCCTTTTCTATTATGCTATTCTTACTTTTCTAGGCATTCAGAAATCAATACTTCCCTTTAGTAATTGGGTACAACAGAAAAAGCCATAGGATGTGGAAGATGAGGAAGATGGTTTATGAGACAAAAAATAGGAGAAGTCTACTTAAAACATGAGAGAAACTCATCCTACAGATATCAAATAAGTGGGAATAAGCCTTTGTACATGTGCCAAGGCATACATATTGCACATACATATGTATTTAGTGTCTTTGACCATGCCCTAAGTTTTATGAATCCTAAAAAATCATGCTCCATCCTGGTATGCTTGAGTTTTCCAGGCCGAGTGATCTCAGTCCATACCATTGTCTAACTCAGTGATATCTAACTGAGTAACTGTCATTTCCTGTATTGGTTTTCTGAATGCATTTTACCAGATTTTTAAGGCCATAAGGCAACTCTGTTGTCTAATATTAACTTCAGCATAATATGGACACCAAAAAAAAAAAAAAAAGTATTACTGTCTTGATCTTCTATGAACTGAGATATGAAATCTGGGAAAAGTTCATAGATTGCAGATGGGAAATACTTTGGATATTGCAAAAAAGGCTTTGTGATATATATGCAAAGTACATACATCTTCAGATCCAGCAAATACCAGATGTATTTATGCACTGTTACATGGTTACTTAGTGATAAGACTCTGAACACAGCTCTAGTGCCTTTATGAGATTTCCTGCAGCTTTTATTTCTCCTGTCCTTCCTCTTTTTTTGCTGGTGGTTGGTTGTTTCAGTTTTTGTTGGATTTTTTTTTTTTGCCCATAAGAAATAAATATTGGCATATCTGTGTTGATCTGTATTTTGGGATTGTTCCACATTGCACTGAAATGAGCCAAAAGACTTCCACTGAATTCTTCAAGTCCCGCATTAGGCTCTGTTTCTCTTCATATCATATCATATCATATCATATCATATCATATCATATCCTATATAATATCAGTTAATGTCTTTTATTAATCTGGACCTCTTTTTAATGCATGCTTACCATAGTTTCTCATGAAGTAATATTTTCAAGCACTCTGCTTACCTGACTACCACTGCAATTCCAAATCTATCTATCTATCTATCTATCTATCTATCTATCTATCTATCTATCTATCACACCCATGGCCAATGTACTCACAAATCTAGACAGCTGGTAGTCCTACTATCATCTGTGTGAATAACATATTTGAATATTTGAAAATATACAGAGTACTCTAAGGATATCAGGATACTTGGAGGACTGTTTTGATAGCTCAGAACAAGGTGAATCTTCTTGTAAGGACATTTAGGAGGAATAGGCACAACACAACTGATGGGGGACCTGTAGAATCATAGAATGCTAAGGGATTGGAAAGGACCTTAAAGATCACTTGGTCTCAAGCCCCCCCCTTCCCTCAGCCATGGGTAGGGACGTCTTGCACTCAGCCATGTTGCTCAAGGCCTTTTCCAACATGGCTTTGAACACTGCCAGGGTTAGGGTGTCCACAGCCTCTTTGGGCAACCTGTTCCTGTACTTCACCACCTTCACAGAAAGAATTTCTTCTGTATGTCTAACCTAAATTTCCCCTCTTTCAATTAGTACCCGTTACTCCTTGTCCTTTCACTACAATTTCTGAAAAAGAGTCTGTCTCTGGCTTCCCTGTAGGCCCCATTCAGATACTGGAAGGTTGTTATGAGGTCTCCACATAATTTCTCTTCTCCAGCCCCAGCATACTCAGCCTGTCTTCGTAGGGGGGGTGCTCCAGTCCTCTTATCTGCCCCTCTGAACTTACTCCAACAGTTCCACATCTTTCTTAGCTTAGTGGCTCCAGAGAGGGATGCAGTGTTCCAAGTGGGTTCTCATGAGAGCAGAGTAGAGGGGCAGAATCCCCTCCCTCGCCCTGCTGGCCACACTGCTTTGGATAAAGGCCAGGATTCTACGCCAAGATATAACTACATGCACATTACTGTGGTTCCCCTACTTCATTCAGTGTATCTGGGAAGAAAATGAGACTCTGCAGCTCTGACCATCTAACACCTTTGGGATGCACTGGTCTTCTTTTATGTGAACTGCATATTGAGCATAGCATTAATCACCTGCATTTTGTATATGTCTGGCTTATTCTAACCATACGGAGAGGGCGCATATGCTCTGAGCATACCCTGAGGCTGTTTGGCTGGGACCCACAGAAGATCAGCAGCTCTGAGCAGGTTGCACTGCTAATCAGGGGCTCTCACACATCTTGACTCTTTCACTAAATCTATACCAGATTATCCTAAAGGTGTTATGCACATGCAAAGATCCCATCCAGAAAATAAGCAGGAGAGTCAACAGGTTAAAGGCAGAAGGGTCTGTTTTTAATGTTTACCTCTTGTTATAGTCTTCCCACATATCTTTTCAAGTTCAGGTTTTGCAGTCTCACAACCCAAACAGTGACTTGCTTTACCTTTTGGTGGAATTCTGGCTGAATGCATTCACCTGCATTCATCTGGATACTATAAAAGGAACATCCAAAAATGTTGCCATTAACTCCTCCATGATTTAAATGGTAGTGAGCAGAAGCAGACTTTTTTCGAGGGGGGAACCTGTAGGGCTTGGTATATTTTAACAAATATGGTTTAATTTCACACATTGAGTTAATTCAGTTTAGTTTTCCAGTGTCTCCTGGGAGACAAGTATTTTAACCACATATTGTTTCAGCAGAGACCATAATTCTGTTTGCAGAGTGCTTACTTTAGTGCAACTCAGATCTCCACAGTGCCTCTAGGACCACTGGATTACAGAAGCTAAGTAAAAATAAGACAATAGCATAGCAGCTAGATGCATTAAATATCACAACAGCATTCTGTCTGATTTACAAGAGGTTGTAAAAAGTCAAGATTAAGCTCCTAACCTGTAATAGATATCTGTTACAGACATCAATTGTTTCAAAACAGGACAAATTGGCTGCAGGCTGTCCAAGAGATTCTCTGAAATTTCTTCTGGATATTCACACAAATATGAGTTGAAGTGGCAAGTTGCGGACACCTCTAGTGCTGAAACTAGCATGAGAAAAGTGTTATACATCAAAATCCCCCACTTCTTACCAATGAACAATGAGGAAAATTGGCTGCCAGTGAGCAAAGAACAACTATTTTATAGAGATCTTAAATTGCATCATTTTTTTCTGTTTTCTAATGGTTTTTTACTTCACTAAAACTGCTAAGGCACTAGGATTAGTAGCTGTTTCAGCAGCTTTAGAGGCTCAGTGTTGTGCAGAAGCCTCCACGTTACTCAACTGACACATTTCCTTGCAGACTAAGCAAGGGAAGAATTGCTTATCATTCACCAATAGGAACAGTTGAACCACACTTTTCACAAACAGTAAAATGATCCATCAAGTTATAAAAGTTGACTGAAGTTTACTTTTCTTAAAAATCGACTAGAGACAGTTCCTAGTTCCCTGGTGGCAAGTAAGGCCCAGCTTCAAGATAGAAATGCTGAAAACTCCTTTTAGTCTTTTGGTGGACAAAGGAGCATGGGAATGTGATCTCCCACTTGCTGGAAAAGGGCTTTCACTGCTGTTATGACTAAGAAGATGGCTATTGCCCTGTTAGTAGGAAATAATACCTTGTAGAGACATGAAATAAGAAAGTGACTCAAATTCTAAATTTCAAGTTCATAGCAGTACATCAGAGTAGTCCTGAGACAAATGCCTGTAGAACTTGTTCCTCAAACTTTTGTTTGTCTGCATTAAGACTCCCTTTGGGCTGACTATTCTGAACACTAGTGGTGCCTTATCTGCTTTTTTGCTTATATTGCTTATTTGCCTCAGCTACAGAGAGAGTCATTGATTCAGACACCTGATTTAAGACTCAGAAACTCACTTGAGGACCGTGTGCATTTGACTATCTATATTTCTGTGGAGCAGAGCATCACCTAAGTCCTTTGACTCTGGACATTGATTATTCCTCTGGGTCTTTTTCAAGTCTCTCCTGAGAGATCTCTTTCACTCTACCTGCAACAGATGCGATGAACTCTCTCCAAATGAACTTTCACTTATTTTAAAAGAGTGGAATAGTCTTTACTTTCTATTTTCATCCCATTAAGCAGAAGATCTGTACACTAAAGGTGCATTTAGTTCTGAATTCTACTCAGCTTTGGGCAGCTTCAGTGAAGTAGTTCACTGAGAGTTCAACAGAAAAAACTTCAACCAGATGTACGACACAAGAAATATTTAGTGATAAAGGGTATGGTATTCTTTTGAATTTCAGGAATAAAAAACACAGAGATGCACAGGCAGAGGTGAAATATGAAGAGACACATATCTACAAGGTCTGCTTCAAGGGTAGTTTTGTGGGATCTAAACAGTGGTATGAGATATTTCCCTTTTATCTTTATTTTATCCATCTGTAGGGAATAAGTCAGAAAAAATGGTACTTGATTAACATATAGAGGCCATTTATGTCAAAGTATTCACCTGAGGAATAGGCTTGAAGAAGAGTAAGATCCCATCTACTTACTGATTTGTACATGTAAGTTGCATGTCATCACATGCAAGATTGGTGTGCCTAATTCAGCAAGAGCTGGAATGAATTATGAGTCTTTACCTAAGGCCTGTCTTTCCTTATAGCATTGTCTCCCTTATAACATTATCTCCCTTATAACGTCAAACTTCTTGGTGAAATGGAGAGCAGGTGTTTTGATCTGAATTGTACTACCAAAACAAAAGAGGGAAATACAGTCAGTTTTGACTTAAGAGTCATCCTCAGTAGTAATCAGAGGTAAGAAACTGAGCAACAGGGAAGCCTGCAGGAAAAAATAAAAAGAAAGGGAACAAGATGGTTGAATTCAATCTTTGGGAGCATGTAGACCTAGATCTGAAAACTATTTTTCTAATGCAATCCATAACTGAAACAAAAGATTTGTTTATACTGAAATTGTGAGTTTTAAGCACAAACCCTCTATCCATGAAATGAATACAGTTCGTGCTTGAAATATTATATGAAAAAATACAATGGTAATCTGATATCAAACTGTTATGGTGTCTTTGTAGTGACAGTGGCTGAGTACCAGCAAAAGACAAGCCACAGCAGAAATAATAAGCTTCCCTTTTTGCCCTGTGCCTTACTGAGAAATATTTTTCCTTTTTTCAAAAGCGAATCATAAATAAAGGAGAAATATCTGTTTGCCTTTGAATTTCTTAGGTTAATTAAAGACAAGCCATAATAAATTCAGTACATTTCAAGGACAGGATATATTAGATATACATTATTAATAAGCTAATAGAGATAGAAGTAATTTTTAAATGTGTTTATCATATTTCCAATAAGACGTGCAATAATGCAAAATACTGCACAAAAATACCATGAAAATAAATGTACATTTGTAAATGTTTAAAAATGAAAGTGACAGTTATTGATTTAAAATCATGAGGTGTAAATAAAGGGGTGGAAAAAAGGGAGATGCAGAGATGCAAGTTCCAATTTTCATTTCCTTCACAGAGAGGGAAAAAAAATCCAGTTGACAGAGTCATTTTGTCATGTCCCATGAAGATATCTATGATGTTTCTGTCATGTAATATAACACAGACTGGATTTGACTGTGCACTTGGAAAAGAGCTAGTTCATATGAAAAGAAGGATCAGTATCTAATAATATGAAATAACAGAACAATGTATTTCTAGTACGCGTAATGTGAATTTCTAACTTTTTCTGCAGGTTAACTACCATGATGAAAGCCATGTGATATAATCAGAATTTACAGTGAAGATGAAAGAGTGTGAAGCCATATTCTAAAGGTTAAACTTGGACAAACTTGCCTTTAAACTTTTAAAGACACTATATGGAGCCATGTAGAAATTGTCTCATTTCTTTTTCATCTCCAGAAGGATTGTTTTCCCTGTTTTTGAGTGCTATGCAGGGATTTAAGACTTATCATCACTACTTTGTAAAACATGAAGGCAGTAAAGCCTCTACTATTGCACTAAGCCTAGGATCAGAAAAGAAAAAAATAATACATATCTGAGTATCCTTTCACTAATGCATACAAACACTAATATTTTTGCTTGTGGCAAGTGTTAGTAATTTCGCAAATTATACTTTTCTCTTACATGTGTTAGTAATCACTTTAAAATTTTTAGTTAGCATTTTAAAATTTCAGCTTAAAAAGGAATCTCAAGATGTTATGAAGCAGTTCTGCAAAATTGAAAAAATCTGGTTTTGTCTGATTGTACAATGCAAAGACATATCTCCTGTTTGACCTTTCTGTAGTCCATGCCAAGAAGCCATCAGCAAAAATAAGGTTCGACATGCGAATTAAATCGCAAACAGCATTATCTTCATGTATATAATGGATCCTTTATAAAGAGACAGAATTTCTTTTTCTTAAGACTTCGAGAGATTAAGGTCACATCACAGTATGTTAAAATACACAAACCTTGATAATCTTTGGCAGATTTATTACCTACCACACACTCACAGATCCCTGTGAATCTTTGCAGTTCTTAACATGAACAGCTGGTAGTAAATAACCAAACACAAAGAGCTTGATGGAAAGAAAAAGATACCTACTTATACTCCCAGAGAGGTTCTTCACTGGAGAGCTAATCAAAGAATGATTCAGAAGAAAATCTAAAAACAATGTTGTTTGTTTTTGCAGATGTTCCATCTTCTAAGCCTTAACTTATGGTGCAAATATTTCAGTAAAACAACAAATACTAAGGTCTAAGCTTGATGAAATTTACCAAGAACTTCCAGTTTGCATTTTTTAAATCCATCTGATTAGGAAAGTTTTCTCTTTGCAAATACTTCAGAGTCAGCTAGTTGCATAGGAGAAAGCATTTAACACATTACAGGGTCGAAGACAAAGAAGAGTAAATTGTTAGCCAAGTATTAAAGTAGCATTAACTAAATATGTGGGGTTTAGGGGGTTTTTTGGTTATATACTTGCTATATTTAATTTGTGGAAGGTTTCTATAGGAAGCTTGTTTATAAGGTCTTTCAAGGAAGGCTTTGAGAGTTTTTTTAATGCTTTCTAGAGCTGGGTTGTTGACAGACATCATGTCTTTGCCTTGTTTATCCACAACAATTGTTCACATGAACAGGGTGAATATTGTATTCCCAGCATGGTGCAGGGAACACATACTGTTCATAGACTGAACTCATGGCAGCCCTGCAGCGCCTGTAGACAGGAATTGAACTGTACTTCCTATTTTTATCATTTTTGTCATTGGCACAGGACAAATTGCAGCCAGGCCTACTGAAGGAGTGGGATTTGGAGGGAGACAATGAAGTGAAGGAAGCTGGATTCCAGATACTCTCAACAACCATGTTTTGCCTTCTTTCAGGTCTTCAGAGGGATGGGGATTATGTGAAGTCCTGCAGAAGGAGTATGTAGCCACATTAAACTTCATTTGGTGAAAAATTCATATTCACATGTATTTTGCAGTGCTTTCCTTGGTTCAGCAAAACTCTTTGCTTATGCAACTAATACTTTATATCATCTTCAGTTTTACAAATTATGACTTCATTCCCAGCTCTCTTTATAATTCCTCATCTTAGCAAAAGCAAGACAGATCTGGGAACAAAGCTGTGTCACTATCAGAAATGCTAAGTAGCACAGAACACAGAGTGCATTTCTCAAGACTCAGAAGCAGTATTAGTTGCATCCTCTCTTGTTTATACTGGCTTCAAAGAAGGTACTGAATCAAGTTCAAAGTGCACATTGCTGTCTTTTAAGCATTCAAGAGGTCCAAGGCGTACCAAAATTAACTAAAATTATAAGACGTAGATTTTCACTCTTTTGAAGGAGCAAAAGCCATAGTAAAATGCACTTTTCCAAGACAAAAAATTTTCTCAGAGACTAGAATATATTCCCTGGGGAGCATAAGGCTTTTAAAAACTGCTTTCAGTACCCTCCTTCTCCCTCTATCCTCTGTGTTTACTATAAACTCACATACCAAAACCAAAATGACCTTATCTGTCCTTCTTCCCTTGGGAAGACAAGAGGAATTACAGATATGGCTGTCATACAGAGCAGCTGGGTAAATTCAAGTATAAAGGTAAAAATCACAGAAAAAGATGGAGGTGAACAGAGTACAACAGCATAGCAACCCCGTCCACAGGGAATGGTATATTTTTGGCTCACCTACAAGTTTTGGGAAAAGAACAGTTACACATCTTGCTACACCTCTGTATGCTTGAAATTAAACTCCATTCTGCACTCATGTCCAAGATCACTCTCAACCTAGCTAGCTGGAAATGAGTAGTTAATCAGTGGTGTAGAGTTTAAGACACTCGGCTATGCTGGCTGATTGCCTAGACTCCCTGCTTGGGGAAATCATGTAACTGTGTTGGTCAATGAATTATCTAAATACAGATGGACATCTGAGCCTGAGCCTCAGACCTCAGCTCTGGTCTCAGTCCCTGTGTGACTTTTACATTTTTTGAGCTAGATACTTTCCTAAAATCAGAGATTAAGTATCAGCACTGCTTTTCTTCTACCGAGAATCTGACCCATTTCTTTCTGCCTTATCACCTCTCACTAAGGTGCAGGAATTAATTTTCAAAAGCATATCCACATCATCATTAGCAATATGGGGTTATGAAATTATAGCCCATAAGGAGAGAAGTTAGACTAACATGAAGGACATTTCCATATTTGGATGTCTAAGAACTCATCAGACAAAACATAATATAACAAAAAAAGCCCCTATAAAGTTTTTTGTCTCACAAGATCTAGGAGTAGAGATGCAGATAATCTTCTTTGGATATTGAATGATTTGAAATCCTTTTTCAACAAGCGTTAAAGGCAAAAATGTCACTGCTTTTTTGCAAGGGAACATGACAAAAAATATACATGCAGGTTTTTCAGCTTTTAGCCCTGGATTTAATCACCTGTACAGTTACTTTTCAGAGCAGATCAAAAGGAAATGAATGATACTTTGAATGTAGTCAAATTCAGCTGCTTGAGTGCAGGTGCCTGAGTGAATAACTGGACTACTGCAGAGTGAAATTGAAATGTTTCTATTACTACAGGCTACTATTAACCTGCACTCACACAAGCAAGGGCTTGTTCTGCTGGGCTCAAGTATGACTCAGTGTCCCAATATCTCAGTAACACTGTCACAATATCTCTGGATCTGGGGCTGCATAGCACATATATCAGCCCTTGTTCAGGTCTCTGCTTAGTACCAAAGTCTGTCCTTATGAGTGTAAAGTAATTAAGATAGAGGTAGAGGTTTATTCATTGAATGCTTTTACCATGCATTCTGTTTTTCACTACGTTCTTTGGTTTGTATTCTGTTATGCCATCTCCTCCCATGTATGTGTCTCAGCTTTGTACAGTTCCCTGAGCACAGTAAGTTCTTGCATGCTAATTATTAGCTATTTCCTCTTACCTTAGGAATAGGAATGGAAGAAAGAAAAAGTTTGGCATCTGAACTTGTTTCACTTACTTCCTGCAAGATTTCATTGTTCAGTTCCAGTGTGGAAGTGTCTTTCTCTTCACACAGAGAGCATCCAATATTGAGCCTTTTGGTTCCTCTCCCAAACAGGCTTTTAAACCACATATTTGCATTCATTCCAATAGCATCATTTTAAGCTTTCCTTTCTTCTCTCTTTCCATTCTTCATCATCCACTTGAGTTGCTGACTCCCTGGTCATTTTCTGTTGGCAACAATAAAAGTTATATGTGTATATAAGTTGCCAGAATGATTAATTCTTCATGACTGTTTCCTCTCATCTTCATTTTCATTTTCCCAAGCCTTTCCATACATCCTTCAATATTTCATTTCAATAATTAAAGTTTCCAACTTGGCCTATAATGCAAAAACCATCAGCATAGTCTTTTTTCCTCTCTCTCTTCCTCTTTCTTTCTTTCTCCTTGGCATGGTGGCAGTCACTATTCCTACAAAATTCTGCCACAGACACTGGGCTCTGTGCCTTTGGGAGTGAAACAATATTGGGAGTCACTGAGAAGCTGTGTGTGCCAGGGAAACTCTCTATTTCAAGTGCTCCTGTTCCACTGTTATTTTTTTCCCCTCTGGATTCTTTTGATGGTTTCCAGGTCTCTTTTCTGGCATTTGACTGTTTTATTTGCTGTTACCACTAGGAAGCATCATCAAAATGGAGAAGTAAAACCTTTTGGTTCAGTTCAACTTGATTACAAATGAGAAGGAGTAGCAAAAACATCTAATAAATGTGAAGTTTAATTATATCTAGACTGTGGTTAAATTGGCATCAAAATCTTCTAATGCTGAAAATAAAAGGCATAGGGGGGTATGTTTTAAATCATGAATTCATTACTAAAAGAGCAATTTTGATAATATATTGTCAACTGGTGCAATTATGTGATTCTTGTGTTGTTTTTCTCCAGTTTATTCTTCAATTACTAAGTACATTAGACGATGTGAATACAGGACTGTTAAAATGACAAGCAAGACTATATGATAATTTTCAACGCAGTCACTTTATTGTCCCACTCATTACGGTTTGAGGTTAATATTTTTCTGCTTGTGTTGTTTTCCACTGCAGGTGTCCTGTCTCATATAATTATTACACTCATAAGGTCAGAGGTCTTGGTGGAAACTGTGCTACATACAGCAGCACATCAGCAGCATCACTTTCCATCAGAATCTGAAAATAAATGTTCTGACAAGGAATAGGAACTGCAACCCACCTTTTCCACTTAACTGAGATGTCAGAAATTGTTCTGGACAAAAGAAATCGATACCAAATGCCTACAGTAAATCAAATCCTGAGATTTGATCCTGGGCAAGGGAACCAGGACATTCAACACATTTAAGGATATTATTAATTTGCCTTGAGGAACCAAATTCTGGATGCAGTGTTCTCATCGATCTCCACGTTTTCACCAGGTGATAGGACAGTTCTGGTTTCATTCAACTTTGATGTCCAGGCTGAATAGTTTAACTGATATCCCCAAAAAGGAGCACTAAGACTGAAGAAGTCTCACAGCATTTATACAATCAGGGTCAGTTCTAGAGAATATAATATTTAATCATTTAATATTCAATTTTTATATTACAAAATATTGCAGACCACCTATTAGCCACAGCTCGCTTTAAAGGTTTAGATTAATTCTGGCATTTTAATTCCTCTGCCAGTGAGAGTGTCAATGATTAGGGTTCGTCTGCTATGATCTTGCCGCTCCTTGTCCTCCCTCAAACACATTTGCATGCAGAGCCAATTCACACTTAAAAAAAGCAAATTCTTCTCACTTACAGGTAAGCTGCCATCTAACATCTTTTCCTATATTTAAGGAACATTTATTTTCCCAGGAGTTGGTTACAGGAGATGTGTATGAAAGGCGTAAGACAGATCCTCCACAACTTCTGCATCATGTCCATGTGGACCCATGCCTTTCTTTGACATTTCTGGTCTTTTCCTTTGCAAGTGATCCGCTTCCTTCACAGAATCACTGAATCACAGAATAAGCTGAGTTGGAAGGGCCCCACAAGGATATCAAGTCCAACTCCTGCCCCCACACAGCACCATCATCAGGAGTCACTCCACGTGCCCAAGAGCGTTGTCCAAACTCTGTCAGGTTGGTGCCGTGAGCATTTCCCTGGGGAGCCTCTACCAGTGCCAAACCACCCTCTGGGGGAAGAATCTTATTATAATATCCAAACTAAACCTCCCCTGACACAGCTTCAGGCCATTCCCTTGGGTCCTGCCACTGATCACCACAGAGAAAAGATCAATGTCTGCTCCTTCTCCTCCCCTCACAAGACTGCAATGAGGTTTCCCCTCAGTCTCCTCTTCTTCAGGCTGAACAGACCCAAGTGCCCTCAGCTGCTTCTCATATGTCTGCCCCTCAAGGCCCTTCACCATCTTCATGGCCCTTCACCTTTGGACACTCTCCAATAGCTTAATGTCTTTCTTACATTGTGGCACCCAAAACTGCCCCCAGCACTGGAGGTGAGGCCGCCCCAGTGCAGAGCAGAGCAGGACAATCCCCTCCCTTGCCTGGCTGGCAATGCTGTGCCTGATGCCCCCCATGACATTGTTGGCCCTCCTGGCTGCCAGGGCACTGCTGACTCATGTTAAACTTGCCATTGACCAGGAGCCCCAGGTCCCTTTCCACAGCATTGCTTTCCAGCCTCTTATTCTCCAGTCTGTCCATGCATCCAGCGTTGTCCCATCCCAGGAGCAGAATCCAGCACTTTCCCTCATTGAACTTCATTTGGTTGGTGATTGCCCAGTTCTCTAATTTGTCAAGGTCTCTCTGCAGGGCTTCTCTGCATGTAAGGGAGTCAACAGCTCCTCCCAGTTTTGTATCATCTGTGACCTTGCTTAGTTTCCCTTCCAGTTCTTCATCCAAGTAATTTATGAAGATGTTGTAGTACACAGGGCCAAGGATGGAGCCCTGCTGAACCCCACTAGTGACATGTCACCAGTCTGATGTCACTACAACCCATTTCCCCTGAACCATGCTTGGGTACCTGGATGCTGTTGTGCACTTGGCAGTGGAAGCCTATCAGGATGCAACATAATGGAAGCTCTCCAGGGTAATGACATCCTGCTTCATTCACATTCACTTCCCTCCTCTCCCAACATATTTTTAGCACAGCTCTAAATGTCCTGGTGCAAAAAGTGCCTATAGGATTAGGGTTACCACTCTTCTGACTGTCCTGCTCACTCGAATTTAATTTTCTTCCCTTCCCTTCCCTTCCCTTCCCTTCCCTTCCCTTCCCTTCCCTTCCCTTCCCTTCCCTTCCCTTCCCTTCCCTTCCCTTCCCTTCCCTTCCCTTCCCTTCCCTTCTCCTTCCCTTCTCCTTCCCTTCTCCTTCCCTTCTCCTTCCCTTCTCCTTCCCTTCTCCTTCCCTTCTCCTTCCCTTCTCCTTCCCTTCTCCTTCCCTTCTCCTTCCCTTCTCCTTCCCTTCTCCTTCCCTTCTCCTTCCCTTCTCCTTCCCTTCTCCTTCCCTTCTCCTTCCCTTCTCCTTCCCTTCTCCTTCCCTTCTCCTTCCCTTCTCCTTCCCTTCTCCTTCCCTTCTCCTTCCCTTCTCCTTCCTGTCACATTGTCTATTGTTCTCCCATTTTCATTTCCTCCTTCTCCTTCTCCTTCTCCTTCTCCTTCTCCTTCTCCTTCTCCTTCTCCTTCTCCTTCTCCTTCTCCTTCTCCTTCTCCTTCTCCTTCTCCTTCTCCTTCTCCTTCTCCTTCTCCTTCTCCTCCTTCTCCTTCTCCTTCTCCTTCTCCTTCTCCTCTTTTTTTCTTTTTCTCCATCTCCTTTCTTTTCCTGGTCCTCCTTCACATATAGGACTAAGGATGGCCAGAGAAAAAAATCACAATTACTTTGGTCACTATTATGATTCATTATGGGATTTCTGACACTGAAAACATGATCCACCTCAGATTCTTTCACTAAACTAGGGTGCTGCTTGAATGAGAAATCTTGTCTTAAATTGTGAAACACAGACTTGCCTGGAGGTGCAATTTCAGTTTCAAGCTTTTATGTTTCTGATTGAATTCAGTTGATAAACTGAAATAACAGTCCATGTGGGTTATATACTGGTTGAAGTGCAACTTTCTCACTCAGACAAGTCTATGAATATACAATTGACAGTTGTTGTAGCTTTACATCCTCTGAGGAACAGATACAGAAAGAAATTTTGGCATAAAATACCCAAAACAAGGGATTTTTTTTTTCATCAGTGTTATCATATATTTTTATTTCCTATGAATATTCAATGAACAGAACTAGAATGTTAGGGAAGAGTGTTCATGGAAATTTTGATGCAAAAAGAGAAAAAAAGCATCAGATTTCCATGTTTCATTTTCAAAACTATGCATGAATCTTTACTTGGTGCCTTTTTCCCCAACTTCACTCCTGATGCAGCCAACTCTCTCACTGGAGTCAATGAGCTTCTGCCCCTCTGAGCAAAGGCAGGGTCAGAGACATCCAACATTGCACCTCAAGTCTTGTGACAGAGTGCCTTGAATGCTGTGTTTGCAGCCTGACCTCCTTCCCTCCTGATTCCTCAAAACCAGACCATCCAGAGTGTCTCCTGGGTATCCAGCCCCTCACCATCACCCTTCACAACTGACCCTGCCTTCCTTCCTGTTGCAGCCTAACATGGTGTGTGACAGAACCATAACTTTTCCCCCAGAGCTTTGCTTGCCCCCCGTGGCTGCAAAGCTTATTAAAAAAAAAAAAAAAAAAAAAAAAAAAAAAAAAAAGTGAAAAAGTCAAAAGAGCAGCCTGTTGCTGACTGGGATGGGGATGAATCGTGTCATAGTTCAGAACACTGTTGTTGCTCTGGCACCGAGTCACCACACTCAGTCTCTGCCAAGACGGGTGTCAGCTGGTGAATTATAACATTGGCAGACAGGACAGAGATAAGCAAAAAAACACAATGACAGCTGCTACACAGAACTATTCTTTCTGGCCTGCTGAATACAGTAATACATTGTGTAAATAAAGACAGACAGCTTCATTATGCAATTGTCTATTACTAGGTCTTTGCTGAAGAAGTACTATTGATTCAGGAAACTATACCCAAGCTCATCAGACTAATGTGTTCTTGCTTTTGGACTCCCAGTGTAGCAAGAAATACAGTAATGTAGCTCTCTAACAATACTTCTACAGAAATATGTTCTCAATGGCGAAAGAAGGTCCTGGTGATAAATCTAGTAATTTTGTTTCTGATAAATGCTTTTAACATCTATTTGAGTGCAGAGCAAAACATGAAAACAGATACACTGACCTTGCATAGCAAGTGTAATATCTAGCAGGAGTTAACAAATAATCTGTATACAGAGATATCAACCTATTGTTCCAGCAGTGCAAATCAGGAAGCCTTTTTTTCTGTTATGTTTTAGCCCAAGTGGCAAAGAGGAACCACATGGCAAATTATAATAGACAAACCACAGAAATAAGCTGTAGTTTTCTTACTGTAATGTGTTTACTAAAGTGTTTTTTCTACTTTCTTTCACATAATTATCTTTGCAAACAATTCAGAGGGTCACTTTAGAATGAGAGATGCAAGAAGGCAGCATTTAAACAATCTTTCAAATGGCCTCATTCACCTTTTCTTTAACCTGAGATCATTGAGCCCCTTAGCTGAACAAAATGAAGTGAGAAATGACTGCAAAAATGTTCTCATGGGTGAAAAGCAGATGAAACTATTCATTTTGAAAATAAAGGAAGGGAAACTTAAATCAGAAGCATATTGTGCTGAATATTGCAGGGCATCTGTCTTTGGAAGTGTTAGGGAGTAGAAGACTCTTAAACTTAAAAAAAGTGGGAGTATAAATAGACTGTAAAGAAAGGGTAAGCAGTGTTATTCTCAGCAGGAATTAGTCAACTATCCAAAGCTCATGAGAACGATTCCAGTTTTCAAGGGGCAATTGTGTCCGAACTGGCTCAGCTATACATTTGCTGGGATCCTGGAAGCAGTTGTGTGAACTGTGAACAGAATATTGAGAAGGCAGAAACTGTGTGGGAAGCTACTCCTGATTCCTAAACTGACTCTTTTTTAAGTGGGAAGAAGATGTGAGGAAGGCCACAGCTTATTTTACACCCCTTTTAGGTTACCTTGCTCTAGCATAGGAGGTTATCAGCACTGTGCAGTTGTTTTAAAATGGTGATCCCCTGAAAAATTCAAGTTAAATTGTTTGCATAGATGTATTGTTAACCAAAGAGTAGCACAGTGATGGGCAAAGGTCTTCCTGGATCTTTTTGCAAGCTCTGTTTGCACACGCACTCTGGTGTATGAACAAGCACTTATCTAGCCATCTCACAGCCTGTGTAGGAAGAATGCAACCATCTGACTTCATCCAAACCCTAGGTGACCTCTGATAGAAAAATGTTATCAGGTATTAACTGGCATGACTATTCTGGAGCTGAAGCTTCCTCAGAGGAGTTAAAGGGAAGGGGGAGACCAGGGCCAACATTAGGTGACAATTTTCAAAACACTTGTAAAATCACATAGTCTGTTCCATTTGGAGTTGAACACCTTCAGTTTGTGGTTCAGTTACTCTACTGCTTCAGTTATGTGAGTAAATTCACACTGCAAGTAATGTTTTTGCTATGACTGTCTCTGTGATGTTTACTTGGTAATTAATTTTAATGACATTGCAACCATTAAAATAGGGATTGAAAGTTTTTTAAAAAATGCAATAGTTTTAAAAGCTGAAAAATCTATTACAGTTTTTCAGTGAGATCTTTTCTGGGATAAGGTATCCTAAATCTAGGAGTACATAGAATATTATTAACATATTTGGGCAAATGTATGAATTGATATGCTTAAATATTTATGAATCAGATAATTTAAATATATCTGTTTATCTTTTCCATTTCAGTGAGCTTGGCTAAACTATTTTTTAGGTCATGATTGCTCTGAAACATGGTCAAAAGTCTGCAAACTTTTAAACTCAAAGAGAACAAGGTTATTGGTAATACTATTAAACCTAAATTTTCATAATTTTTGAAAAATAGCCACTCTGGGACCCAACCAAAGGGCATCTGATATGGCTATGCTCTCCACCTTTACTGCTCATTGTAAATGTAAAAATAGTGACAGCATTGAAAGAAAAAATAAACACAGATTCAGCAAATAATATAGACAATATTTGCTCTCCAGAAAACCTGGGTTTTCTAACCCAAGGAGCAGGCTTAGAGGGCTTACAAGGGCTGAACATGGCTGCAGGATCTTGTGAGAGGCAGAAAGTTTCCTCCTTTTACCTATTCTTTGCCAAAAACACCACCTTTCTCCCACTCAACACTGATGCAGTGTTGCTAGAGACCCACATCTAGAATCCAATGGGTGAGATCTGCATGCTTCCACCCACCTCCTCCTGCAATGGGAGCTGGAGTCCCATTTACATGACCATGGCAGGAAAAAAAGATGATGCAGAGACTGATTATTGTGATAATAAATACTGTTTGAATGGCTGGACTCTGCCTTTTCTGGTGCAGGTGATGCCTTAGGTTTTAACTTTCATATTTTTCAAGTCCTGTACTCCCTAGTGTGTAACTCTGCAGTTTCTTGTAGCCTGTTAACTTCTGCTCTCTCGTGCTGGGTAGACATAACAAAGCCTCTTCAGGCCTGCTCTCCAAGGACACTCAGACCGTCCTAGGCCCAAAAAGTATAAACCAAAAGCCTCTAAAGGGAGGGGGGGAGGGAAGCTGTGGGAAATGACATCATTAACTGAAGCTTTAATTGGAGAATTAACCCTGATATGCAAATGAACCAAACCTTTAAAGGTGTGAAGAACTCGTGACCTGTCATCCATCTTGGGGTCCATCTTGGCAGTAGCCTCTGGCTCCCCAGGGTGTGCCTTTGAAGGGCTTTCAAATAAATACCTACCTTTATTCCCTTACTCCTGTCTAGTCTCTGGTTTTTTAGGTGGCCACTTCAGGCATCACAGGCAGAAGCAATTTAATGGCTGTAGTAATTCTGTCACTCCCACTGTCCTCTGCTCTGAGTAAGTCATGCTTTCCCTAGTCTAACTAACTCTATGTTTATTTAAACATATGCCCTGTATCATCATGTTTTCATCCACATCATGAGCACTTTTCATCCATATGCCTATGCAACCATAAATTGGACTTCTCAAATGAATTATTTCAGGATGTAAATAACTTGGTTAAAAAATAAGTGAACGAAGACATGACAATGTTTCTGAAGAATATTGGTTTTGTCAATAAGAGCTGTCTATATTTAGCGATTACAACATGCAAGTGGGATAATATCTTCCAGTGTTACAAAACTTTATGCCCATGTAACAACTTAGGCTAAACGTGGTATTCTTTCATTGCTGTTGTTCATGTTTCTCCTGCTTACTCCCAAGGTGTGATATGCTTCCAATTAGCATTACACTGTAGTAACTTTGGACATGAACTCTAATCACTTCTGTGGTATTCCTAGATCTGTGAGTGGCTGGACCCTGATTCCTTGGCTCGAATATCATAAAATTAAATACACACACATATATATATAATTATTATTATTATTTTTAATTATTTGTGCTAGCTGTACCTAGATGAGGCTTTAAATACCATACCAATGATATTTCTTTTACTGTCACCCCATTGTGACTTTATATCTGCCATTTGAGAAGGACACAAAGTTTTGATATACTGTAAGCAAAGCTGTTCACAGGCATTTTCAACACTTCCACAGGCTGGAAATCTCCAAAGAGTTTTCTCTGAAAGTTGTAAACCAAGCCATTTGAAGAGCATTCTGTATCCTAAGACCCAAGCCTGTGGCTTCACAATTGACTTTCCAAACTCTTTTCTGCATACTAATAAAGATAACTTGAAGAGCTTAGTGCAGCTTAAAGCTTGGTTTCCCCTCCCCACCCTGTCAATCCATATGACCAGCACCCATTGTACTATTCTAGTGCAAAATTGAACACCATAAATAAGCTGTTTAGTTTTCAGTACAGATAGTTCAAGTTACAGGAGAGGTTGAATACAACACAAGTCTACCACAAAATGGCAAAACTGTTCAAAGTTCAGGGAGGCAGATATTTGAGAGGTGGCCTGAGATGCTTTTCTCTTGAATCTGCTGTCTGACTACACACACTTCCTTGCCTCAGCTATAATACAGCCAGATCTAGCCAGACAGTTTCTTGTAAAAGGCAAAAACCTAATCAGACTCTAATTTTCCCAATCCACCCAAACACATTTTGTATGTTCTTCAAGCCAAATATTTTCTGAAAGTGATCACGACCTCAAAACTGCTATTGCAGCAGAGTCACAATGACTTCTGAGAAGTTCCTTCTCCTTTGCACTAGTACTCACAAAAAATAATGCAAACCCTTCCTTCTGCTCTCCCTCCCTTCCTTCCTTCCTTTCTTCTTTCCCGGAGGTATACGGTAAAGAGGAACTGGGAAAAAAAAAATGCTGTCTTAGAAAGAAAATAATAGCAAAAGAAAAATCCTGATTAACATTTTGAGGGTCCCAGTAGTGTTTAAGGCCATGTCTTGAATGTGCACAAACATCTTTTTTCCTCCTACAGATGTTGGGGTGAAATCCTTAAATGTATGCTCCCAGAAAATTAATTCTATTTTTTAATCTTTTTCTTTTTTTTGTTCTTCACTCATTACTTACTACCCAAGCAAAATTCTGGTTTTCTACAACTCACTAACCCATATAATATATTCATCATATTGTAACAATACAAAACAGAAAATAAGAAAGGACACCAGCTTCCTGCCTGGCTTTTCTGAAAATAGATGCCTGTTTTCTAGAGCCTAAATACTTTGGGTAATCAAATCAAGAATTTTATATAACTTGAAATACAATGAGTAAAAGATTGAAAGTTATTTCAAGCTTTCTTTAGGATTTCTCAAAGTATTGTGTGATGCCCAGGAGTCCACTGTAATAAATGCAATACAAGTTCATACACATACAATTAAAATACACCCCATAAAATAAAGTATGCGTGTAAAAGCTTCACCTTTCTATTTCTTACCAGATGCAGATCTCTAAAGAAGAACTTTTAAAGCATCTTAATCCTATTTTCCTCAGTATAAAAGCTATGTTTAAAAGTATAGTTAATATTAAATATATCTGTAAAGTTTTTGGACTATACTAGTAGTCCATATAAAACATTATTATTGACTTGTGAAATAAATATAAGCATATGTAACTCTATTACTGCTTGGACATTTAAAATTCTATGCTGATGGCAAGTAATTGACCTTCAAAATATTCCAGTAAGCTACATAAATGTTAGTATTTCTGTTATACAAGGGAGGTAGGTGGTGCTTGTAGTGGCCATAATTTAAGCAAAGACCTTTAAAATGTCAGCAGCAAGGCTTTATTTGAAACCTTGTGCACTTTTGAACTCCAGCTTTAAACAACTTTATGCCCCATAGCAAAGAAATCATAAAAAAACCCCTTCTCTCTACCTCTTGCCATGGCTCTCCCTCCTCTATTCTCCTACTTTTCCTGTCCCTTTCCCTAGGAACCTGTCCTTACATCCCCTCTCACAACTAGTGTGAGATGCCCCACCACAGAAAACTGAAGTTATTTTGTCAGGGTATAATCTATTCTTCACTGAAACAATGTCTCCACACAAGTGAGTGAAAGTTGTTCCATTATAATTCTGCTTATTTTTGCTAGAGGACAATCTTCCCCAGTGTGTTTTGTCTTCTTGCTTGTTTAACATATGGCAAGAAAATCACTATGGAGACTGTAATTTAGTAACTCCAAAAACATTATCTTCCAACATCCTGAACTTCTTGGCTCTGTGCTAAATCCTTCAGTGCAAGAGGCTAAGATACACTCGGGATTAATTTGGCCAAATAATTTCTCATGTTTACTTGGAAAATCTTGACCAAGATGAAATTTGATTTAAAAAATGAAGAAAACATTTTTGACTAAACATAGTTCTAAAATGTGTTTTCCATTTTCTGCTCATCTCTGAAATTTAGAAAAAGAAAAGTCTAACTGCAAACAGAAACAAAATTCATCCTGAGTCTAATTACTGAACTGATGAGATATCTGATATGATCTTATCTGCATTGCTTGTTCATGACTGGATCCTAAAGTGAATACTGCCAGTGATGCACAGTCCCATGTGCTAAATAAGAAAGGAGACATGAAGTTAGCCTTGGGGCTAATTTGTGATTTAAAAATAAATTGCTGGGTACAGCACAAAGTACTGATGTCAGGGATCTGGGTTCTTGAGCCCCCTCTGAGCCCACACAGAGTCAGAGGGATAGGGGACAGAAGACTTACGCTGGACTTCTCCAGTTCCACAGCTGTTGGCTTGGTCTGTGAAGGCGTCCTACATGGATGAGACTCAGACTCATCTGCCTTGTTTCCAGATGAGCAAATGTACCACTGCAGTGTGACCCTTCTGAGTTGTGTCAGGGATGGGTTACTGTATGCTAGGTCTTCTGTCCTAGCATTCAGCTTCTCTCCTGAATAAATACAGACAGTATCATCACTTTGACAGAAACTCCTGGCAAATTTATGAAGACCCTGTCTAAAACAGATACACAACTTGGGACCTGAGCTGGCTGTGTTTGTCCAAACTTCCTGAATGCCTTTATTCAACCTGAATGGTCACCAATGCATATTGGATTTTAAGTGACCTGAATTTAATATTGGGCAGCTATAGATTGTACCTGTATTGATACATGGGGAAGGATAAGGGCTCACTGTGATTTGGCCTAGCAAATATGACTTGTCAGGGCAAAAAAAGAGTGCGAGATCCCCACTTTAAAGGTTAAGAGTTTTGATCAGGTCTACACCCATTTTTATGGGTTCTTTCCACCCCAGAAGCTGCCCTGAGGCAAGTAGTCATTGTTTCTGAGTACAGTGCCCTTGCTTCAATGTTAACAGAGACATTACAAGTTTTCTTCCTAGTGCTACTTGGAAGTGATTTCTAAAAGCTAGCTGTAGGCACAAGCAGCAATGGTGCTAATTTATTCCATTCAACAATGTGTTTGGAGAGGTGCAACTAAGCTGAACCTCCATCAATTTCCCCAATAATTAATAGCAATTATGCAGCCAACTTCCCCCATCCAGTGCATTACTGGTTGTAAAACTGGCCTAAAATGCTGTATCACTGAGATGGAATTGAGTATTTTTCTGATGTCATTACATTCACAAGTTTTTGTTGGTTTTTTAGTTTTGCAGACATTCAGTGTCTCCTGAGGCACCCTGTGCTTTAAACATCAGCTAGTCATTCTACTTACAAAGCCTGTGAATGTGCAGATTTACAAGCCATGGTGCTCTCCATCTCTGCTAGCTTTGCTCTCACTTCTGAAACTGGTCTGTGCTTCTCCCTGACATCCAGCTGTTCTCCAATGCCTCTCTTGCTTCCTTCTCCTCACCAGGGAGCACCTCGTCTGAGACTGCATGAGGCCAGTGTTGGGATTGCTTTTCTGTCACCACAGGTCACTCCCTTTTGAGTGTTACAGTGAGCTACACTGGTCCCCCAAGCTCACTGGAATCCTATAGCCTTCACAGAAGTGACTTGAGTCTAGCTTAAAGTGTCTGTAGGAAGGGTGACTTGTCCAATGAGCAGTGCAGCGGGGTGCAGATCACAGCTATATGGCCTTTTACAATTAGCAGAGCTTGTTGGCAAGCCAGCCAACAGTTTTGGAGGATGAAGATCAAGGGGAGTGAGGGAGGATGGTCAGTGTCCTGGACAAAATCTGTGAGGTAAAGATGGGTGATGACCTAAAGGAAAAATAGTTCATGGCTATAATAAATGATAAAGGTGAAGGAAAAGGGAAAAGTTAAAGGACTGGAAAGAGAGAGAGAGAAAAAGCGAAAGAGCAAAATATGTTAGGAAATTTGGAAACAGCAACATAAAAAAGGAAGACAGAGGAATTTTGAAAATTAAAATGAGAAAAAATAAATTAATGAAAGAAAAGAAAATATGCATCCAACTTTGGGATTAATAAATGTTATTTATTAATATATGTAATTTATTAAGACATTTCTACTATACCAGTATTTTCCCATCAGTAAATGAGACACTGAAAAAGCAGAGCCTATGTCAAATGAAGAGGGAGCTGCTACAGTCTTTTAAATTGAGATATGGAGATCTTCAGGACAACTATAGCTGGAAAGTAGCCTAAGTGTCATTCATTGCATTCCTATTGCAACCATTGGTTCAATTGCTCCACAGTTTGCAGAGCTGATATATGAAAAAAAGGCGTGGAGAATATTTATACATTCTTTATCTAGAGAAAGCTTGCCATCTCTGGCCAGAAAAATAGGACTTTGTAATTCTGTGTGAATGAGGATATGGTGTCAATGTTTTGCCCAAAACCCAGAGAAACAGCTTGTCTACTCTCCTTTTCTTGCACATCAGCCACCTTTCTTTTATAACGCCACATTTATTTCAAAAATACAAAAGCATTTTCTTGAATATGCTGTTTCTTCAGCTTCTCACCCCTGATACAAGCACTGGGATTGCCTGCCTTCCTTCTTTGCTTTGTTGGGGAGATCCTGCAACACAGTCATCATGTTTATGGGCAAGGAGAAAGAAGGAAAGTGAGACCAACAGGACACTTGATTCCAGACATTACAAAGTACAATTTGGACAGGCTAACAAATGCAAAATTTTAGAGATGGGACCTGCAGTTTTGGATAGGAACAGCCTACAGTTAATCCCTTCAGGATCTAAAGATACTCCTCTGTTCTCTGTATGCTCAATGTCATTTAACCCATTGAACAGCTGTGTGTACACCATTAAATGATGTATGTATTCTATGGAAATTATTACAATGCCCTGATTTCGTACCCCAAAACAAGTCCTTCCTGTGTGTGGTGTTACACTGCTTTGATCGGATCTGCAGAGTGCTTTGAAGATGAATACTGCTAAATATAATTACTATTATTACTATCATGTGAAAACTCAAACTGTGTATTAAGCTTGACATAAGGAGAGAGAGCTCAATGTTTTTATCTTTTGAAAAATATGTAAGTGCAAGGTTAAGAGCACTGGGATTAAAAGCAGTCAGAGACAGTGTATATTAAATGGGCATATTTGGCAGAAAGCAGGGAAAGGACCTGGGATCACAAACACAATAAACAGAGCCACAAAACTGTCAGCAAAATGTATTTCTGCAGTCAAACAGGAAAGTGCCAGAAAGTGTGTAGAGGGACACAGAAAATAAGACAGAGGAAATCATTCCAGACACATACATGTGGCATTGCAATCTAAAAAGTGGGACACTCATATCCAATTTTACACCCTATACTACAGAGGTAATCACATATTACAAAAAACAGGCACAAAAGTCTAGCAGAAGGAAAAGTCTAGAAGTGCTGAAATAGTGGCTGTATTGGATTCGCAGTCTCTGGAGAGAAAGTGAGTAAAAGCAACATAGAAATCAGCCTGTTACCTCTTTTCTGATTTGTGAATTTAAGCACACCAGAGGCATGGTCATTATTTTGTAGATTTTAAAAATGTATTGTTATAGTTAAGGGACAAATTATATGGCTTCAGTGTATGGCTGTTTTCTATCATCTGTTTTGAGGTATTATTGATTTTAGAATATTTTAACTGTCACCCACCAACAAATTTTTTTGGCTGATGTTAATACTTACAGTTAGATATTAACAAAACCAAAAGAAAAAAATATTTCAATGTTTTAAATAAATAGCATTTATTTAAATAACTAAAATATTGAAAAATATTGTGGGGTTTTTTCCTCCTCAAAAGACTTAATGTCTCTGTTATGTGTTGAAAGAGAGCAAGATCCTATATACACTTATTTTTTGTGCTCTTTCACACTTATCCCTCCCCATCATGTCTACATTGTCAGAATAATATAATGCTGTTTCACTTTAGAAAATTTAAATATGTGTACATCTAGTATTGCTTGCAAATACGATCATGCTTTCTTTGTCCCACTAAATAAAGAACAGACTTTGTGCTCTCATAATTTGCTTCAGATATTCTGTGTTCTCTTTGCACCCTCGTATGTAAAACATACTCTTTCATTCCTTTGATTTCAGCAATAAAACCATAAAAGCTGCCAAAAAGTAACTACAGTTCCCTATATATGGAGGGGTCTTTCTTCTCTACAGTCCCTGACACTCTAGAGGAGTTGTGCAGAATGATAAACCTGCAAGTACATCACTGCAGCATTTTTAAAGATACAACTTTATTTACAGCTTTACCAATATGTATCTTTATTTATCTGAGTTATAAACAGGGTATATATATTGAAGCTGCAGGACTTGTAGAAGAAATGCCAGTCATCATATTCATTTGGTGTCATCTTTCATGTAGAAAGACTTATTTTTCCCTTGTTTCACTTTATGAAGCTATAGATCACTTTCATGGTCCTGAATCATGTTTAGTCATTTCTTACAAATCAAGTTAGTAATACCGATAAAGCCCCATCATTTAGTGTCCATCTCAGTTCACTCATTTCAGACTGCTACTAGCCTCTGAATTAATTATGGTACATGTTAAATCTTTATTGTCTAATTTATGCTGTAACAGGGAAGGTAAGGCTATGGGGAAATTTGCCTTTCTTCAGCTGAATTTAAAGCTGTAGGACTACAGCTGAACATGAATTCTGTAAGTATGAATGCCATGTGTATAGCTCCATCCCTCTGAGACTTCGGGGATTTTTAGTTTTGGACAAACAGCCTGTCCACTAGCCACAGAGTCTCAGGATGCTTGTAAAGCTGTTGAGTTTCCTCATCAAATGTCCCTGTGAGATGACCTTGTTCACCGCAGTTCCACGCTGTCATTGTCTGTTACTAGGCAATATTTCATTCCTTCTCTCACTTCTCGTACTGACCCCTTGCCATCATCTCCTGCACAGCCTTACCTGTAAACTTGCACACCAAAGCTGCAGTGGCTATGAAGATGCTTTAGGCGTGACCTTAGGTCTGGCTTTACATAGAGATACATGCTAGATAATGTTACACAGCCGATTGCATGCCCTCGTTTTCAACACGTATGGGTCTGCCTTCCCTCCCCTCACACCACCAAAACACATAGTACCTGAATCACTGCTTGCAGAGAGCTATTATTAAACTTGTTTTATTTGAAGGGTAGAATTTAATTGCCATAGAATTCAGCTATTATTTATCTGCTAAAATAAAACTGTTAAAAATAAGCTATGCATAAAATTCAAAAGCAGTTTATCAGGTAATGAGACAAATGTTGTTCTAGTTTCTCATTCAGTAGCAAAACTTAAAGGCTAAAAATGTGATGCGGACTGTGATTTTAGCTATGGCTATGTTGGTCAACAAATGAAAATTGCAAAGCACTTGGTAGGTAGGAAGTCAGAGTATAGGACACAGCTTTTCCTCACATGTAGACAAGAGATTTCCTCTTGCTCTAAATTTATTAAAATGAACATCTAATAAGTATTATTCTGTGAATGTTTCAATTTCAAAATAGGAGCTATTTTAAATAAAATAGAACTGAACTTCAGACACAGCCTTTGGGTAGCCAGCTGTCTGCTTATGTCAGCATTTGACTTTGCTGACACTCTGTCCAAATGCTTTTGTATACAAGCTCAGCTTTCTTTAAACAGTTTGGCCAATTTAATCTTGGCTGAAAACACAACCACCAGGTCTATGATGACTGTTTGAGTTGGCTGCAGGGAAGAATTCAGTTTCTGGCTAGGTAGCATTGACAGGAGGAAGATTACACTCCATGTGTGAGGGTGTTCCCTGTGTATTTTAGGTATGATCATTTAAAAAACATCATGCTTAAGTAATGATTGCAAGTTAAGAATGTCCTGGCCATTTCCAAAGGGAAATGAGGATTTTGGAAGATGATCTTATTTTGATTCCATGGGTTTTGAATATGTCTCCTGACAGAAAAGTGGGACCTCCTTGCCGAAGCTTGGAAAAGAGTGAAATTAAATATCCAGTCAGAGCTGGACTACCACAATTTTTTTCTGCAGTTTTGATGGATAAACTGATGTTTCATATATTTTGGCCATGGAAAAAGACCAGAAACTGCCTGTAGAGGCACAGGCAGAAGCTCCTGCTGCTCCTATGATTCTGTTATTTTCAGCAGCAAATCAAAATCCAGTACAGAAGCAAAGCATCAACAGTACATATGTTAAATATTCCTGGTATGTAATTAATTCTCCTATGCAAAATGGACCTAATTTAAAACAAGCTGAAAATGGAGATCGCTACAAGTTGAAAACAAAAAAAAAGCCTTTTTGCAATCTTCATTTCACTGTTTTCACTGTTAAAAGAATTAATACTAACATTAATACTACTACTAATAAACACAACTGTTGAGACAAGCTCTTAAGTTCAGCCTTTGGGTCATGCACTGCCCAAAGCACATGCCCAGCACATCTATGGTATTTTATAGTATAAAATTTAGCTACCTATGTCCAAGTATTCTGTCTGCACTCTGTTGTCACATTTCCTCAGATCAACAGATTGCCAGGAGCAAGATTGGCAGATGAGTTTACAAATGAAAGCAGTAGATTGATATAGTTGCTTGTTTTGTCTCAGTTCTGAGCATTATTGTACCAATTTATTGTTCAATAAGGAGAACTTACAGTTCATACCAGGATTTTATAGAGTTTCTTCCAAGCTAATTCAATACTTTTCTCATGCTGGATTGGACTTTGTAAAGGCTATTGATCTTGAATGATTTTTTTCTCTTCTAGATTCTCTTTACAGTGTTTTCACTTTCCAGCATTAGTAGGTGTTTTTTCACATGTGTCAAGGGACCTTACCACATCTTTTACAAAGAGGTCACAAATTGGATTTCTTCCCTATTAAAAACCAGTAGAAAGCAAGTCTCAGTTTTAGACTAAAGGAGAAGTAAACAATGAAATAATAAAAAATCCCAACAAAACAAACAAACCAAAAATAAAATAACAAAAACCAGAGACAAACAAAACCTCTCCCTCCTGATTTACTGTGTTTTTGCTATTACAAGCTACTCCTTTGGATTCATCCAGCTCAGCTGATGACAAACTTCTATTCTGCCTTTTCTACCCCACCAAATATCTGCATAAGTAACAGGTATTAATCCATGAGTGATGTATCACCTAAAAGAAAGCCAAGTTAGAACACTTGTTCAGTGGAATGACTCTACTCTCAGTTAAAAACAGTGGAGTGTAGAAGTCAAGAAATCATTGCTAGAAGTTCAGAGGTACACACCATCTAATGTTGCTATAAAAAGCTAGCAGTCCTGTAACTCTCATTTTGCTTTCAGAACTCCGTGGAAAAGAAATAGTGTTTGTATGAATTTTTCGGAAATATGAAGTAGATTTTTTTCCCTTAAGGGAGAGAAATGATGGGGGATTGAGGGGGAAGAAGGGAGAGAAGTAGGACACCTGTCCTCCCACTCTTATTTCTCTTATTTCTCTTCTTCTCAGAAAAGAAATAAATCAATCTTCTCTTTCCTACTAATTCAGTCCAAACCAGTTACCTAGATGTCAGTAACTTGAAGACAAATAAAATAAGACAGAAAAATAAACCTGAATTATGAAGTCTCAGAAGAGCATGAACAGAAGTGATAAATATTGTTTAAAAGCACTGGAATATTACTGATAAGTCATGGTTCAATATTTCATATTAACACTTAGACTTTCTTGGAGATATGGTTTCTTTACACCTACTTCAACAGTTACATAACTATTTGACTGTCTGAGTAATAGTGGAGTTTTCCTTTTCACCTTCCTGAGATCAAGTATATATTTACATAATTCTGAAATATGTAAAGTACTGATTTATTTTGTACACAGTACTGTAGATTCTTTATCCAAAGAACCTCAAAGCTTTCATTAAAACAGCATACAGCTGAGCATTAGGTTTGAACACACTGTACTAAAACAGCATGTACTGAACACAGCAGTCAATCTAAGGTAATGGATTAAGTCTTTCTTCTGAAAGACATCACTGAGCAAAAGCTAAGCTATAAGAAATGTATTTAACTCATGTGAAAAATGCTTATAAATGGGTCAAAACCTAATCTGGCATAACCAAAAAAAGTCCCAGTTGTAAAGGATACAAGCTCATATATTGGGATGACACAAAAAGAAGCTTTGGAAGAGCACAGCAAGTGACCATAATTCCAAAATGAATAAAGATGTCACAGATAATGTTCACTGTCTGAAGCCCTCTGTATACTATAATAACACTCAAATTATTCAGTAGGTTGTAGACCTTTTAAACTTTCATCAGATCTCAGAGACATGATTGGCCTAATATACATGAGTTTTTAATCCTGTGTGGAGCAAAATTAATCTGCCTAAATCTCAAGACTGGTCTATTGGCATTTTCAGCCAACGCAGTTGAAACCTGAGATAGCCTGGAATATGGTAGGGAGAACATGGAAATGACTGCTTACCCCTCTGAACTTCTCATGTCCCATACAATTTCTATAGTAGTTCTGGTATTGCTTGTGAAGTGAAATATTTAGATGCTAAATTGCCTGGATTATTGGGGGGAAAAGTTTATTGCAAGTGCAAGCTGAAAGAACTGTATTTCAATCTCTCATTAAGCCTTTTATAAGATAATATGTTCCCAACTTTTATACTACTGCTAATATTTCTCTAGTATAAGAGTCATTTTTAGAAGTTATTTTCACTGTAGCTAATCATACTTGAATCTGATGAAGCCATGTCTAAAATACTGTACCCAGCTCTGGGTCTCCATGTCCAAGGTGTATTTGAGAGTTTGAGGAAGCTGGGACTTCACCTAGAAAAGAAAAACTAAAGGGAAATTATTTGTTTTTTACAAATTATTTCCTTTTATTTTTAGATAAGAGCATCCTTCACTACTTAGCCATATTATTTGGACAAATATATATATACATATATGTTTTCAATTTTTTTTACAGTTATCTGCTAGCCAATAGCTTCAGGACGTTGTTGTCTCCTTTCCTTAATAAAGTTTGAACACCATTTATCAGCTTGATTTTAGTTAAAATTTTTTAATCACTAAGTCTCAGTACCAATAAAATACAAAATTGCAGTGATATCAATGTTGATTTAATTTGTATATTGAAGAAATAATTTCTATTTACAAACACATCATCTTAGCAGTGCATAATATGAAACAACTTCAATCTACTTCTCAGGCAAATGTGCACAAGAAAATAGTTTATGGATACAGAAGAGATGGCTAAAGTCTGAAGAAGATAATGAGAAACTTTGCATATGCCATTCTGTCAGCCATTGCAGAAATATTGCCTATTTCAACATTTTTTAGTTTCCCGATTGAGTTATGGCTCCCTGTGGAGATGAAATATATTGGTAATAAACCTGTTTTCTTTAGAAGCATTTCACAGACCCCTGAGAAGTAATCCAGCAACCCCAGGGAGCTGCCTAACGTAGTGTTGGAATAGGTCAATGCGCTTGAAGACACATATGAAAAATTTAGCCTCTAAATCCAAAAAGGTATCCTGACTTCACGTGACATCTGGAAAAATAGCCAGTTGATCCGTGATTATTTTTGAATGCCACTGCAATGAAAGTTAAGAAATTTCAATTATATGTAAATACATATGTTCATTATATAACTTTATAATGTATTTACAAAGACAATGGTGAGAAAATTAAATTGGCACATTCTATTTCTTGCCTATGAAATTTCAGGCCAAAATATATATAGGTCTGTAAATGCAAGCATAAGACATTATGTAATTGAGAGGCTTTAAGTTTGCAGATATTATTTTTATTTATATCATCATTATTATTATTTAGAACTTTCATATACCAAATCATTCTGAACTTTCTGGTTATTTTGATGCCTGTAGTGCAACACAAATGGATGATAGGGAAATTCTTTTATTAAGTTTGTAAATATATCTTGATATCATCTAATAGAAAATTGCTGGAGAGATGGAGAGAAAAATATTGTTTTATCTCAAATCATTTATTGAAAAATAATGAAAGGCACAAGAAGAGCAGATAATAACAAAGAACTTGCCAAAATTTTGTGAGAAATATGAGAGATGAACTGTACTGAATTGCTTTAGCCAGACACAGACAGAAACTTCAGTGTCTTTCTGTCTATGAGAAACAGATTCAAGACTAGCACAAATGGGCGTCTTGAGTCAGAATGTTTGAGCCAACTCAGCTATATAATGGGAAAGCAATTCATTTATACAGTAATCTTTGGAATAAAGGCAAATGGAAAGGAACTGTTAATTCTTGTCAGTATCAATTATGTTGAAGATACCACAATTTTCTCTTTTTAACTATGAGAACATAATCCATACTAAAGTACATGTTAGCTTAAGCTGAATGGGGAATTATTAGGCTTCATGTAAGCAGTCTATAAAATCAGCATTACTTTGTTACTGGAAGATTATGCAGTCTGCTTAATGGAAACAGCCCAACTTGACTAAACACTGCATTGTATTGGCTCTTTAGTTAACAGTCTGCAGTGGACAGTCATATGGACCACATTTGAAATACAGCTGAATGGACCCCTCGCTAAAAGAAAACCTGCGTGCTAAAAAGTAAATGTTGCAAAGCAGGGCACAGAGCAGTTAGTGCACTCATCACCCACTGACTGTTTTATAAATTAGTTAAATAATGTCTGAAAATCAAAACAAACTAAAAATGCATTTCCTCTTTCTCAAACATGGAAATATTTGCTCCAATCCTCTGTGCTACAACATTTCTTTTCTATGATGGGCACATCTGTGGGCACCTATATGTTCTACTGCAATTCTACGTCCTCTAACAGAGGAAAATCTCTCATATGTTTTTCTAGAGGTCCAAAAAATCACTGAAAATCTACTTACCCTGCAACTCCATTGGACCCAAAGAGACAGGATGAGAATATCATATGGAGCATAGAAGAAGACTGGGATTCAGGCAGAAGTTAATAAACCTGTAGCATATTTCATGTACCTACGTGGTGTAGTGCAGCATGAACAAGATGTTTTTGGTTAGATCTGCACTGCAACTTGCAAACATGGGGGGGTGGTTTGTTATTTTTTCTTTTCTTTTTTTCTTTTTTGTTATTGCCACTCCTTCTGAGCTGGGGCATCCCTAGCCTGGCTCATTTCACCTGCAGCTCTCCACAAGGCTCAACACCATTCCAGCTCTCCGACTCACAATTTAGACATGAATGAGCTGCTGAGATGCAGCCCAAGCACATCTGTGTTGATTAGACCAGGCAACCTGCTAGGCATCTGTGTAATAACTGTACACAACCATATGTGCAGTTCCATATAGAGTGTGGAACGTGCAGCACAAGAGGCCAAAGAGCTCAACCAGCTGTGGACCCTGTGGTCGAGAGCGTCACATTCTTGCTTTCACTCACAATAGAGCCTCTGCATTTTTGAACTGTTCAGAGCCCTTCAAAAAGCAGAATGCTGTGTAGCTGGGCTCCTCCTTGCACAACCTGAAGCCTGAAGCCTTTCATGCTTTTGCAGCCTGTGCACCAATAGCATTGTGAGTGCACAGCGAGTTGTATTTCATCTTCAAAATAGGCAAGACTGCCTTGAATATTTTAGCAACCACACTTCCTGCCTCCTAGCAATAAAAATGTATAAGTTTAACTTATTAGCTCTGGATAATAACAGTGGGGTTTGCTTCAGGTCTGCTGGTTGCTTTTTTTCTTTCAAAAGTTTGTGCACATCCTTTGGCAGTTTATGCTTTACACAACCTTGACAAATGTTCATTTGTGGCAAACAGCCTCTTAACATGACAGCAATGCTGACCTTGAACTAATTCCTCTCCAAGAATGCACATTGCAGAAGTTCTCGTGGAAGTGAAGGAAACAATTCTGTTTTACATTGTTTTCAATTGCCTCACACCTGCTGTTGGGTCTAGTAAAACAGATGAAAAACACTGTAAGATACAGCAGGAGAGACCTTAGGCCAGAGCTGTGAAAACAACTGATATTTGCTTGTTTTGCATAAAAAGAAATTATCATTTCCTCCACTGAAGACTGTTGATAAGCACCCCAGGGGCTTTTGGTTGTATTCCAGATAAAATTAATCTGTCTTCTTGATGTCATATAAAAAAATTAGCAACTGTCGTTATTGATTTGCATATAAAGGCTAATTGAATGTGGGTTGGGTTTTTTCCCAACTTTTTTTTTATCAAGAGAATTTATTAGATTAGCATGGTAGAGTTTCCTTACATTTGTGTTTACTCTTTCTAAAAATAACAGAATGGCTGATAAAAGTATTTAAGAAAAAAGCAATGCAGACTTTCGTCATATTAGAAGTAAACAGAGGCAAGAAATCATCATGATATTTCTTTTCAAATCTATCATAATCAAATATGAATACAAATGAAGCGACAGGTATCTTGTAATGAATTCTATATCTGTTGTCTTCATAAGAATTGCTCTCCATACTTCAGAGTGTATGTGTAGAAGTCAGCAAAGCCACTTTAGGCCAGCAATGGAGAAACAGAAACATTCTGGGATATTTCTTTACTTTTTCTGAAAATATTAATTCACATTCTTAGTGATCATGCGAGTGGATTCTGGCTCCAGTTATCTTCTTTTGAGAAGGACATAAAACATGAAAAACTGTAAAACAAGGATTGCTTTAAAAAATATTCTCACAACACAAATCTCAGATATAGGAAACATTTTAGAGAAAATACTTTGTCTTTGTGGCATGTGCCACTTCTTCAAAGTCTCTCACAGAGTGTGTTTGGTATATGTTGATGGGATTAAATGTTAGAGTTTGAGAAAGTTAAAACATCTCTCTTTCAATGGGGCTCTAGTGTTATTTTACAAGTTTGTTTACAAAGGCAGTTACATGATCAGAGAGTCATATATCTCTTCTTTTGACTCTTTCTTTAAGCCTCATGTAAGTTTCCATCCATTCTGATATCACAGCCTGATGTGTACAGGTGTTCATACAAGCAAGAATAAAATATTGGAAGCGTGACAGTAGGTTCAAGGGAAAATCTCTACCTCTCCTTGAAAGTAATCACTTTGATCAAAGTCACCTAAGGGTCATTTGTGCTTTTAAAGGTAATAGTACACATATTTAATTGTAGACATTTTAATACAAAGCTCTCAGTGAAAAAACAAAAGTGCAAATAAGTTACTTGCCTCTTTGGAGGTCATGTGTAAAGGGTAAGATACCACTACAGTTCCATCTCACTAGCTGGATTTAATCCACATCATGTCACAGTTCAAGGATCTCAGCCAGAGTCATTTAACTGTTTTAGGAAACTTTGGGATGGTCATTCACAGGAAATCATAAACTGAAACAGTGCTGCTGAGGTACCAGAAAATGATTTGTTTATAGTTTAAAAGTGGCATATATAAAGGTAATTCATTTGGTCTGCTCACATCATTTAATGCAATTGACCTCCAGCTTTTGGAGGAGATAGAGGGGTTGAGATTTTTTTTCAGAAATTCCTGATTTGGATAGGGCTATACTGTATAATTCTAGTGGCTGGTAGTTAAGCACATATTTTATTATTCTCCAGTGATTTGTTGCTTTCATTCTTTCATTCAATTTTTAATCTCAGGAAAGGCAATACTAATAACTTCTGACTCAGTGTCTTATTAACATAATGTTTGTGCATCTTGTTTAAGCATGAACGAGGTAGCATTTTTCTTGCCCTTCTAAACTTATATAATCAAGAAAATAAATTCTTCATTTAATATATGGGACAATATCATGACATAATTAAAGGGTATAAAAAACCAAAAGCCACAAGAATGTAACAACAAGAATGTGCTTTAATCAGTAAGTAATGCTGCCTTTCACTTCAACAGTCAAAAAGCTTTTAATTCATAAGCAATTTTGCAGCTGTATATACTGATAGACATTATAGCTATCATCACATCTACCAATCTGTTAATTGCAAATTCAAAGGATCTCAACTGGTAGCAACTGGTACTACTTTAATTTCTACTCATGTTAGTTATAATTACTACTTTTCAAAAAGTAAATATGATGGTTTTTTTCTTCAACAGTTTTAAAATTATTTATGAATCAAACTTTCCTCTGCTCTTTCCCCTTAAATAGTAAGGTCTCCAGGCCAATGGACCATTTCTCCTTGACATGTTGTACAGCATTTTCAATCTTACAGTCAATCCCTGGGCTGATATACAGAATTTGGTCTCTGGCCTCCTGCATAAAGCCTTGGGTTTGGGTTTTTTTTTTTTTTCTTTCTAAATTAGCTGAATAGCACTGGTGACCAACTGCAAAGAAGATATGTTTCAAAATATGGCAACTTCACTGGCAAATCCTTGAAGCACATCTGAACAAGCATTGTACTTTCATTGCTACTAACATCCACCTACTTTTGTTGTGATTACCTATGTCTCATATCTCAGTGTTTGGAAATCTGAAGGAACACATGCTGAAGGAAATAAAATCTCCTTGCTTTATTTTTCCCTCTGTGCTCTGTACTGGTATTTGGCATTAAATCCAGCTGAGGACTGCATTTCCAGCATAGCAGCATTTATATACAGTATATAAGGAGAATCACTTGCCTCAAGGCAAAATAGGAATGAAAAATGTAAGAGGAACAAGTGTGCAAAATTACAAAGGAGATTTCCCTTCTCTCAGCTCTTCAGAGTGTACCAATTCTGGACACTGTGATGAGGTTTGAGTGTCCAAGTCCCCTCCAGGAAAGAGGGAATCTGAGTAGATATTTCCTGCATCCCAGATGCTCCTGTCATGAGGCTATGGGGAAAAGGGGATCCTTTACCATTGTGTTAAATATGCCTTAATTTTGCCAATTAAATGACTCTTGGAAAGCAAACTACACAACTGTTGGTTTGTGTCTCTGTAAGTTCACTACAGAGTGAATTAAAGCTGGACACATTGTGAAAAAAACCAAAACACCCCAATAAACAACCCAGATTTGAATTAAAAAGTGTAGTTCATTCAAGACAGAACAGCTGTACCAGACTGTTAAAAGTTCACCTAACTTCTGCTATCTCAGGCAAGTTTAGGAGCAAAACCTTCCAATCTCCAGGCAGGTTGGGCTCTGCTCTGGGAACTTTTTAAAGCTTTAGGTCCCCAGCCCTAACACAGCATGGTAAGGAGTCTCTAGGGTATCATTAGCTGCTTATATTAGTACTGAAGGCTAAGAGTCAGTTCTTCTGAGCAGCTATCCAGGCCAAGGTTAATGTTCAAAAACATTAAAAAAAGTTGCTATGATCTGGGGAGAGGAGAGGAGGAAAAGAGAAAAGAAAGAAGGGAAGGGAAGGGAAGGGAAGGGAAGGGAAGGGAAGGGAAGGGAAGGGAAGGGAAGGGAAGGGAAGGGAAGGGAAGGGAAGGGAAGGGAAGGGAAGGGAAGGGAAGGGAAGGGAAGGGAAGGGAAGGGAAGGGAAGGGAAGGGAAGGGAAGGGAAGGGAAGGGAAGGGAAGGGAAGGGAAGGGAAGGGAAGGGAAGGGAAGGGAAGGGAAGGGAAGGGAAGGGAAGGGAAGGGAAGGGAAGGGAAGGGAAAGGGAAGGGAAAAATTCCCTTTTTTTGGTGACCCCCAGAAATTTCTGTATAAGTGGAGTGACTTACTGACCCAATAGATATTTAATGTAGACACAGCTTGCATTATATTCTCTGACAGTGTGATGAGTAAATGCCCATCAATCAGCCAACCGACTGGTACAGCTCTCAACTTCCTTCCTGTTGATGTGCCAACATCACTCATTCAACCTGGGCAGCTCCCTGGACACAACTGACAGCATCTCTCAACAGAAAATCAAGCCTGGAGCTTGGGCCTCTGTCCTTGCTTTGCAGCTAATTCCTTTTTTTCACTATGGAAATGGCTTACATTCTGCTGTTAAGTCTGGTTTACTGCCATCCTAGGAGGATGTATGGAAAATTCCTATGTATCCTCTATGGAAATATATTACCAGTTTATTACAGCATTTCCTCACACACATTTTATTTTCTTAGACCCTCAGGGGAGAATTGCCTTACACTGTTCTCAGGAATTTAAAAACTCAGTTGGATCTGGTCGTATTGTGTTCCAGCACTAAGTTGATCATTCATTTGATTGTCATTTGGTTACTGGAAGTGATACATGGTGTCTGTCTACCTGCTAAAATTTGGTGAATAAAACTAATAAAAAGTAACATAACGATACTGACTGCAGATTTTTGCAACCCTTGATGAAAAATGCCAGACAATCTGGAAAAATAGTTAAGTATGTACTGGAAGAGCCAAATCTGGACACTTTTCAAGATAATGTGCTTAGGGCAAAGCAATGCACAAAAATCAAAATGATTGAAAAGTGTTAAGGTAAATTATAATATCCCTCTTTCCATCATAGGATAATTATATCCATCTTACATTTCAAAGACTACTGAGCAATGTAAGGTCACTGTAAAAGACTATTCAGAACTGTGGGCACAAAAAAATTTTGAGAAACTGTTTCTGCAGGGCGTATTTCACTGCATGTTGGTTTTCATGACAGTTTCCACACTGAGAGAAAATAAATCATTGAGTTAATGGGCAAGTAGTGTCCTGCAACATCATGGGGCATTGTCTAGTCCACATAGATTACCAGTTTAAGTAGGCTTCTTAGCCAGAATTTTCTAAATACATGCAAAATGCACCATGTCACTCAGGGTAGGAATTAATCCTAACAGTAAGGCCAGCTGGCAAAAATCAACTCCCACTGGTCCAGAACATGTTACCAGAGATAATTCTGTAATTCTGATTCAGTTATGTACAATGTACCCAGATTTATAGGGGCTAAATTTGGAGTACCAAGAAACAAAAAAAGTAATTCAAATGTTTGATTAATTTGTGTGTATTTTGAGGGTCATCAAAAAATGAAACATCTTGACACTTTCACATCTTTGGTGGGCATCATTAGTGTGTTTTTTAGTAGCTTGTATCAGTATCACCTTTCATGGTTGATGGGCATAGGGGTCAACTGATGATATTCAGTCTATCAGTCTGTATGTTGAACTGCATAACTTGTATGTAGACAAGAAAATGTCTTCAGCCAAATTTCTATGTTGTTTTTTATTTTCTGAAATGAAACAAACAGCTTTATAAGGCAAATTGTCCAGCAACCTTGAGATCAGGCAGTGCTGATAGGCTGCCAATTGTAATATTTTCAGACTAGCAGCCTTTGTTAATTCCCAGTAGACTTACTGAGAAGATGATTTCAGGGAGTCATTATATTCTACTATCTTTCCAAAGTGACACTGAAGGTTAATTAAATCTGCAAAAGAGGTTTATGGTTATGTCTCAAAGAATATGAATAATTACCATACTAGTTTGTTTTTCTTGATTTGCACCAAATGAATAAAATGATCTTTTGAAAAAAATTATAAGGAAGATAATTTTTCTGGTGATAGAGTAGAATAATTTAATAGTATTTATGGAGTGGATTAATTTGGCTTATAAAATCTGGGAAGTTTTGAGATGCAGACTTAAAATGTTTCATCATGTGTTTGTTGATCCACTGTCTTAGTACGAAATATATTGGATATCTGTGAAATCTATTCCTCTAGATAATTTATGTGATGACTAAGAGTCACAGAATGGTGAACTAGGTTGCATATGTCTGCATTTATCATGCTCTAGTGTGTTTGGTGCACCTTGACTAAAACAATGACCATTACCAATTTTTCACACAAAAGAAAACATCCTTACCATTCTTTTTTGTTATTTTCCTTATTGAGCAAGAATTATCTGTTCTTTTAATAAAATACTATTGGTTTCTAGAACAAAAAAAAAAGGTAAAAGAAAAAGGGTAAAATAACAACACTGTGAAATGGATGTCTTCCCAATATAAAAATAAAATCCAATGTCTGCTGAAGACTGATTTTAAACCTAGCTAAGTTGTTTTTAAAAGCTGTCCTTGGTCATAATGAAACAACAAAGAGGACACAACTGGCTATGCCAGACACTCAGATGTTTTCTGGCTGTTCATTGTCATTTTACATCACTAAGGAAACAGCAAGGTTACAAATTTGAAAAACAGGTGGGTACTGTGGATCCACCAATTTCAACAACTTCATAGTTAAGTCAAAGTGCATAATAAATGTTTAACCTGATAATTGTGGTTCATTTCAGATGAAGCTCTTCTACCTGTGAAGAGTGCTTTAAACCCAGTGTAATACCGTCTGATGTCAGTGGAATTGAAGCACATAATTTAGTGCTAGGCTGAACTGAGTGCTAACTCAGTGAATAGCCTCAGACCTGCCCTCAGCCTGGGTCTTTGCACGCAGACTCTGTCTCACAAGTTCAACAATAATTTGCAGAACTGAGTTTCATTGTATTTTGAAGTTTTTGTGATTTCCAATGTTAAAAAAAGTCAACTAGAACCCAACTGCTTTTAAGACATGAAATTTCATACTACTACCCTGTTTTGATCATCTATTTGTGCGACATCTAAGATGTGAAGATGAGAAAAGGAACAGATAACTCTCAGACTTGCAGTGTTAATTTGTATATGACAAGATAAAACTAGCTGGAAGGTATTTAGTAGCTATCAAGTCAAAGGGAAAGTCGATAACTTTGCTTTATTTCACAGAGAAACTACTATTCCAAAGTAGTTTCAAGTTAATAATCATCATTAGGTAACATTGTTCTCTAAAATTGCAGTAGATAGAGCACTGAAGAATATAGTGATTGTTCTTATTTATTGTATAAATGGACACTTTTACCTTATGCTGGACTTCTAAGGTTTAGATCTTTCTCTCAGGTACATTAATATCAATTGACAAGTAATTCCTCTGCTATCAATAGTGTTTACACAGTAAATTGCATAGTGTAATTCATCTTACATTTGGGCTCTTGGCATCCACCTTTAAAAAATACCATTTTCAGAGCAACGAAGTAGAAATATTTGGCAATTTATTTAAATCAGTTTTTTAACAGGTGGTTTTCCAGTATAGTAAGGTAAGACCATCCAGGTTTGTGTCATCTTCAGTTCCTTGAGTGCTTTAGGAATCTGCCCTCACCAGGAGGTCATATTATATATTTTGAATATTCCAATGATGGCTGTGATAAATGCTGAGAAGGGATCCCTTTAATCATGAAAGAAATTGATTTTGCTCCATAAGTCCATTAAGACATTTCTTGTGTTCCCAGACGGTCTCTTGGAACAACTGGCTTTAATTACAGCCTTTTTAAAAATAATGACTGTGTCACTTTTCAAAGTATGCTGGCAGATTAATATGAGCTATTCTGGGGTGTAGATAATTCGCCTTTTGGATCTCAGGGAACAAAAATTTTTGCAGTATAGGTTCAGGAGTCCCAGATCTGCTGTCTAAAAATTGAAGTTTAGTCTGAATCAGAGTAGGCACTTATTATTAGTACAGGACATTACAGGACCTGTTAGGGATAAGCCTACATGCCTTCAGCAGCACATGAGCTTGTAGGCTGGGAGCCAGGAAATCCCCTGACATCAGTCGAAAATTTTTTTGCGATCTCACTGGCCTTTCAGACTGGCATCAATGTCCCAATTCTGAAGACATGTACACTTGCTCTTCATTTTAGACGGATGAGCCCCACATATATTCACAAAATGTTCAACTTCTTGTCTGCCGTTTGCTTAACTGTTTGTTCCTCTTTAGTCTCAATAAAAGTTTGACCTTACTAACAGTATTCAGAAACCTGCCCTTCCTTACACAGTCTCTGCTCTTGGTGTTTCTCCAGCACAAGAGCTTCTTGGGAAGAAGTTCGGCTTTCCTCAGAACACAGTGAACTTACGCATGTTTTCTGTTAACACTGCTGTGAACGAACATCCTCTTCCTTTTTCATCGCCTTTACCTAACCAGGATTTTAGTGTGCAGGCTTTGAAGTGTAAGCTTGTAAAATTCACAGACAGAAGTCAACTGCCTCCTTCTTTTTTTACAGTAAAAATCCACAAGTGATTGGAAGCAATTTTGCTCTTTTAAGTGTTTTTATGGCTGATTGTGGGACGAAAGAAGAAACATATGAATTGCCTACTTGTGGTATCTCCAGAGGAAGGTAGTTTCTCCTTTTGTTGTCCTGTTCTTGCACATCAATGACTGCTCCTAAGTGAGCTATAAAAGGATGATACAATTATGCATAGCAGTAATAGAATCAAGATTAAATGTTTCTCAAGGGCCCCTCTGTGTTAAAGGTAGGGCTCTCCACTGTTTGAAGCCCTGTGAATGCTCCACATCGGGCAGTTATTGTTAGGAAAGTTAGCTGAGATTCTGCTCTGGCTGAAAAATGCTGCGTAGGCACATCCACTGTAGGAGTGTAAGCCTGGGCCTTCCTTTATAGTTGAAAACAGATTGGAAGAGGAAAGGAACATTTCTTCCTGTGGACCCGCTCTGCCCTCCTGGCAGGAAGCTCTTTGCAGCTGCACTGCTGGCCACCTGTGACAGCAGCACTCAATAGCTGGATATCCTGTTGTACGGCTCGGCTGCTCAGTCATCCAGGACTCCTATGTGGAATGTAAATTGTGACTTTCCAGGGTTTTAAGCATGCCAGGATCAGGTATGAGAAAAGGATGCTGGAACTGGCCAAGCACCGATTCTTTCTGGCACACTGCAAATAGTGCATTTGGTTTTCAAGACATGCTCATGTGCGTGGATGAGAGCATGTGTGTAGCAGCAAGAGACAAAGACATTTAATCTTGTCTGTGGTTCCAGATCCTCAGGAAGCTATTGAGCAGCTAACATTTAGGGGAGAGCAACTGAAATGAGCAAACATCAAAACTAGCCTCAAAATTTCAACCTTCAGTTGTAAAATCCAAATTGGTTCAAACAAGAATGTCTATGAAAGAACCTCAGTTTTGGCCCTTCTCCACTCCTTTGTGCAGTGAAAGTAAAATTGGAGCATGTAATTTCCTCTCCCAGAAACATGTGACAGAGGGAGAAATGGATATTAAATTCTGGAAAATCTAAGTATTAATCACTTCTTTAGATCATGTTAGATTTTTCTTTAGGGACTTTACACAGGTGAAGGCATTCTGTGTATCCCAGGGTCCAAACAATTTGCCTGAAAGGAAGATAAGGGGACAGATTTCCTTCATGATATTATACATTTGGGTAAATGTTTTACATTCATTCTCTTTGTAGCACCAAATCTTGCCTTGCAAGAGACAGGTTGTCTTGCTTGTTTTTGTTGTAGTCCTATATTTTTATATACCTAGGTTAAATAAAACATAGGATTCCTGGGAGTTCAAAAGCTGAACAAATGGGCAGACTGTTACTTAGACTTAATTCCATCTGGTAATTAAACCAGCATGGACTAGTAAAACACCACTGTACTAGGGATGGATTCACCTTTTCTACAGGAGGTTCCTTGGCACTGAATTTTAGTGAATCTTGTTAACTCATTTAGATGTTTCTGAAAGGATAGTGAAATTTGTTTAAATGAACATCAAATCCAAATTTAAATCTAGGAGAGAAACCTGTTCATTTGATCACCTGGAATGCCTATGTTTTGGGGTGTTTGCTTTACAACTTTAAGCATACAAACTTAATTTCCTTAAATGCATTTATTGTTGTGCACTGATGAAACTGCAGCAAATGTACACATACAGTTTTTCCATCTTTCTGCCCATGAGAAATACTAACTATGAGGTTGTCTGGTGTCACTGAAGGCTGTCTTCAAGGACTTAACATAAATTAAGAAAAAAATTGCAGAGTTTTTTCAGAACTAATAGCTCCTATAACAGGGGCCACAACTTATAGTACAGCAATATAGGAGATACACAGCTGTACCAGAGGTTTCCTTCAAGGCTGATGTAGCAGTTATAGGTGCTCAATTACAGATTAGTGTGTTTGAGTGTGAGAGAGAAGGGACCTATTTATTCAAGCAGAATGAAACAAAGCTCATATGTAGTAAATGTGTTCAGAGATAAAGGGACCCAGTAAAAGTGTTGACTCAGTGTCCTCTGATAAGAAATTCAGAGAAGTGAGCACAGAAATTAGCTCTTTTTGGGGCCCACCTTTGTCAATATCTTAAGACTAGGTACATCTTTTCTAAATAATGAAAGGACATTGAAGAAACTATACTCACTCTTTCTAAAAGAAAAAGTCTCTAAGATTCACTAAACCAGACAAGAAGTTGAATCTGAAAGAAGGAGGAATGGTGTATCTGAAAAATTTGCGATGAAAACAAATTTTGAACCTAACTAATTTAGGAAATTTAACACTGAGTTGTCAGTCCTTTGTCTCATCCATCTTTCACAAACCCCAAATTAACTAAAAGCAAATCAGTCCATCCTAATGGAACACATTTAAATTAACTGGACTTATGTCAGAGTTGCATTTGACCACAAAAATGACAGAACAAACAAAAGGGCTAACAGATATCTCTAACAAGATTTTATTAAAAAATTCAGGTGAACTTTCATGGAAAATGTTGTGTGGTGGACCCAGAGTCCCACTTGGCCTGTTTCACTTTCTGCAGTAAAGTAGAAGTTTTGTTTTAAGTAACAACTGTTTTCTCCTATAATATGAAAATTATTAATTTGTCTAATATATATTAAAAAGTACTATTAATCAAAACAATTTGATGTCTAGATTTTTTCCAGATGAGCAAACATTGGACTGGGATTTCTCAGAATTGATGATCTCCCCTTTTAATTTCAATGAGAATGCCTTTGTTTTGTTTGCAGGAACTAATCTTTCTCCATATGAGTATGTAAAAGGTCATATGTTTCCACAGCATTTCTGCCAAACACAGTCAAAAGAAAGGGTATTTTGAATCATGACATGCTCACGTACACAGTGGTTCAGAAGAATGCTTATTTTGTTTCTCCTTTTCTCTTTCCTTATTGGCTGTTAAAGGAAAAATTATAATCTTAGTCCTGTTGATTCACTTGCCTTTTATTGAAAAACTGATTTTCTTCTTTGAAGACCTGAAGTGCTAAGTCTACCCTGGAATTATATGTGCAAGTCCAGCTTTGCTGTGAACTTTACCTAGGTGCTAGTGCTGTTTCTTTTACAAGTCTTACAGCTGATAAGAATAATTGCTACCCTTATGTCTGATTACAGCACATACAAGAAAACAGGACACCAGTCCATGATGGTGACAAAGTACTCAGAGACAACCACAGATTAGAGAGATCATTATTGTACAGGCACTGGTAAGGAGGAGCTACAGTGCAACCCCTGGAGAATATGATGGCATTTTACTGTTTATTAATGTATTTGCTACTATTATTATTTTGTATTACTTAGCTAATTATATGTCAAAATATCTGAGAAGTGTCCATTGACTAGATCGAAGCCTTGTCCTTCATAAAAAGATAAACCAATGCTCCGGATTTTCTTTCAGTGCCACAGTAGCTCTCATTATCCATTTTCTTCCCCTCCAAATCTGTTAGACAGCTGGAACACTTCTTTATTTTTTTTTCTCTACATTTTAGAGTTGATGAGGTCCAGGCATAAGGCTGTTTCAGCTTCGAAGAAACTTGGTTCTTAACTATCGTAAAGCTTTGGTTCCAAGTCAAATGTTCTGCAGAAAATTTCACAGGTTAAGAAAAAAAAATAGGCCAGATTTATTTATTTGAGCCTGAATAAAATGTGGCAGTTGAAGTAGATACACACACAAAGATCACACACATCTCATAAAGATCACATTTTTTTCAAAATCACTGTTCATGCATAAGAGCAGATTTCCCTTCTCAATAGTGACATGTTCCAGCTATAAAAAATTGCTATGTAGTATTCCTGCTAAGCAAAAGACCAGAACATTCATGCACATTCTATTATGGCTCCCACAGTTCCACCCCATGAATTTGACTTGGAAAAAAATTGGAGATCTATAGTATTATTGGATAGGCAGCCTGAAGTTAGGCTATGGGAAAGCAACACTGACTGCATGGCTCTTGGAGCAGAGAAAATGTTAGCTTAAAATATTAATGCACGAAAAAACATGTTCACTGCATGAGCATGTGAGCAAAACCTGGCAACAGTAGATCCCATTAAGTGATTCAATATACAGACCAGGCCAGAAGAAGTTATCCCTTTGTGGTGAAAGTGTGACTTTTTGTTTTATTTTCATGAAGTCTTCTTACCTAGTTCAAGTGTGCATCCTGATGGAGCATTTTTAAGGAGGCCCTTGGAATCCAAGTAGTCACTTTTTTCTTTACAATCTGGCACGAAAGTTCAAAGTAATCATAATAATATCAAATAGGATTGAAACTTGACTGTCCTGAAATGGGCATTATTTAAGAGAATATACTTTAGACCATCATTAGCTTTTTTTAATCTATACTGGAACTAGAACTTGCATAAATCTCCCTAGTATCAAGAAATTCCTCCTTTCAGAAATGTGTACTTGTATCAATGTCCAGAAAAAACATTTTAAACATATGTGTTCCTCTACATCCTGACATCTCTATTCAAGGACTGTTCACTCTGTCTATAAGCTTTTCATTGCCTTTTCTCTAGAACCAATCTTGGTCCCCTGTGACTTAGAAGAAGTAGAAAATATGTGCAGAAGAGAAAAAAATATATGCAAAAATATCAGCTTGAATTAGAATGCAGTTTTCTAGACTTTTTGTGGTATTGATGACATTATTAATAGGAAAAGATAGGTATAGCTTTCCCACAGAGACTGGAAGAAAAGAGGAGGACAAAATCAAGACATTCATTTCCTGAAAATTTTAAAGGCTTCAAAATTCATTTTCATTACTGAATGGAATGAAAAGGACTCATGTCCATATTTACAAAGAAAAAAACAAAAAAAAACCACTTGATAAAAGGCAAGAAGTGTCCAATAATTGTTGGCAACGACATACATCTGGTACTGCTGTGACTGGAGCAATCATCTTAATCATCTGATTGTCAGTTATTAATTCCTCAGCTGAAACTCTTTTACTTCATTGGAATAGTCTATCATTTGTTTCCATATGGCACAGCACTACAGCTCTAGTACCTGAGCTGTCCCATTCTAAAAGACACAAATAAATAAATAAATAAATAAATAAATTAATTAATTAATTACACTAGTAGACCTCATGAAAACATTTGTATTAGTTACATCAAGGTAATGAAATGATAATACTGGACAGAAATATGTTGAATCTTCAGGATGTCTGGCCCTTGAAGAGTTAAATTTACTCTACTGATGGTTTAGTCAAGGCAGACTAGAGAGCATTGAACCCAAGAACTCTAGTCTTCTGCTTCTGCATTTTATATAATCTCTCTGGTTCAGCACATTTTCCTTTAGGGCATGTCTGCACTGAGGTAGACATGCCACATCTCACTTAAGGAGCTTTCTGAATTGAGCTCTCTGCCAGAAGACACATAGCCATGTCTGTATGTCTGTTTGGAGGTTCAAGCATCCACACAAGGCCTTTGGCAGTGGGTCTGTTTTGTGCATAGTGCCAATTTCAATGAACTTCTTAAGGGCAAAACCTGTTTTCATCAGTATTTCCACATGGTGCCAGGAAATCACAGAAGGATTCTCTTATACCAGCCTTCCTGGCTTCTTGGTTTCCAAAGTATTCACCTACCTTTTCCAAGCATGGTCAGGGAGTAAGATACAGAGTATTTTATGCCAGGTCTGCCAAAACCGGACTGGAAACTCTCTTTAAACACAGAAGCTTAAGCAGTACAGATCTGTAGGTAATCAGGGTTTGGGATAGATGGGGAAAAATAGAAAAGCAAGAGTTTTCTTTTCCTGTTCTTCCTTGTAAACAGGCTTGATGAAATATCTATTTATTCCAGGCCCAAAAATCTCTCTGATTTTACATTGTATGGCTGTTTAGTTTCAGAGAGAAAGGTCCCCAACACACTACAAGAGCTTTTCATCATCTTATAAACAAAATAATAATAGTTAAACCCCACAAAAGAGCAAGAAATTTGGCTGCAGCTTTGTGTCAAAATCTAAATATACCTGTTATGAGACTGCACATCTGCTGAGGAAAGCCAGCAGTGATAGCTGTAGCCTATTTAACATCTCTGAGATGTAGTTATGAGACTCACCCAATACAAAATCAATAATTTATACAAGAAATCCTGCATATGTCTCCCCTAACTACCAAATAATAGATGAAAACTGACAGATAAAAGCTCAACTTCAACATCTCAGAGAAAGATACTGTGTATGTGCAGGGCGTCAGTTAAATTTGTTCTGAGTATGTACTATGTGATGATTGGAGCTGGAAATAAAGCACAGCTGAGAGAAAAAAAATAAAATCTTTAGCTTTGGGTAGCAATAAATTGGCTTGGATCTACTCCAGGTAATGGGCAAGAAAGTCACAGGACATTTAAAAGGTAGCCCTGATTCGCTCTTTCAACTTCATTTAATATCACATTGGAAACCTACAGGGGATGTTACCAAAAAAAAATTGTCTAGACCACTCTGCAGTCAGACATGTAAGATTCATGGGGATACAGAGCAAGCTGGCAAAGTAAGCAGGGGCCTGTTTCTCGCTGTCTAGTGTAAAAGGCACTCCCCTGGGACTGCATCCTGGTCCCTGTTCCCATGGATTTTTCATTAAACAGTCTTTGGATACAATGCATTAGCAACACTCATTGCAGGGAGGTTGGACTAGATTACTTTTAAAATGTCCCTTCCAACTCAACCTATTCCATGATACTGTGAAATAGATGCTGAAGTATGCAGCCAGAATGTGGGATGAACCTGGAGTACATGCACCTACCAAACCAACCTGTACTAGTCTTGCCCCCTTTGGCCCTTTAGGTGTTGCTTCTGGGAGGCATTCCTCTTAGATCCTGCAAATAGTGCTGTGTGGCTTTTTAATGATCCTGTTCAAACCCAGGCATCTGACCTGAAACTGAAGCTGTAAAATCAACAGTCTGTCTGGTCTACTCTTAAGGGGCATGAGTAGCCAGGCAATGTTTTTAATGATTCCCTTTCTTGGAATTAGAAAAGAAATTTCCCCTAAAGTGAGATTTGTCCCAGTTCCTTAGGAGACCAGAAACCCACAGGCAGTGGTCTTTCATCTGAAGCAAAGGAAGATACAATACATTTCAGAAACTTGTTTTATTTCACACTCTTAATGTTTTTATGCTGATATAGTGTCCTCTTTTTTTTTTTTTTGTTTAGTTTTGTTATACTCCTCTTGAAATATGCTATTGACATAACAAAGAAGGTAGAAAATTAGATGACAAGTAGTCTGAAAAATAACATGTAGTTGGACAGATAGGGAGCATTTCACTCCATATAGGTACTAAGGAGCACACAACATTCTCCTCACAACCCTCTTCCCAGTTCCTGGGCTTTGACACTGATGGTATCACCCAATGAATCACTGACCACAACAGAGAGAGAATCCAATCCTTTTCATGAATTCCCTTGGCCACAGATGTTGGAATGACACCTAAATCTTCAGAGGAGCATTTGCAATAACAGCCTGTGTACTGTACAACCAGACTTTGGGCAGTAAAGTTATTGGCAAATTTTATCAGAATTTTTTTTTTCTGTGAAGTTAACTTGAATTTAGTTCACTCAGGCAATTTGCAAGCAGACTGTTGAAATTATTTGCTATCCCAAAAAGACTATTCCACTTTTTAAACAGGGTTGTTTTAACAAAGTCCATATAAGTGAAAGAAAACAAAACCACATCAAAACACAAAAAAAAATTAAAAAAAAAAAAAAAAGAAAGAAAAAAAAAAGGTGGTTGTAAATAAACTGTACAGGAACTAAGACCTCATACACTTAATTTGAGTTAGATGTGTCAAAAAAGAATTTATCCACCAAATGCCTTATGTAGCTGTTATTTAGCAGCTAGTTATTTAACAGACCTGTGATTTTTTTTTAATTTAAATTGAATTTTTAAGAAACCTTTTTTCACCAGAAAAATTTTCATTGCTTCTGAAGTATTTTTTTCTTGAAAGGACAAGAGATCATCTTTAATGAAGAACTGGAGTGGAAAACTGGGGTGGAAAAGTTGAGGGCTTTTTTAATCCCTATTAAAATCCCTATTATTTTATTGGGGGGAAAAAAATGCTTTTCTGTCTAGCTAGGTCTTCTGTGATAACTTATATTTCATTTTGTTGCATGTAGCTGCCTGAGAAAGTTTTACTTTTGAAATGTCTATAAAAGATGAGAAATATAAAAAATGAATTATCAGTCAGCACAGCCAATCACACTCTTCCAAAGAAATAAACAGATCACACTGTCTTTAATAATTGGCTGTAAAAGTGGCACCTTCTAATGTAAGAGGTCTATCCTTTGCATATAATAAAACTGTGTATTAAAAATTGTATCTGGTTGGGATTATTAGCTGACAGAAACAAATTTACTGCCTTGTTAAAACCTTTTATCACAGCAGAAAGAATTTAACAGAGCTGTAGTCTTTTCCATCTTGTATGGCAACAACTGTAAACAAGTTACAAATTTTGAGCAATTACGTGCTGAGAAAGTCCACTTAAAAAAACTGCATTTACTTTACTGTTGGAGAGATGAAGTGGTTTGTGTTTGAGTCTTTTTTTCTTCCAATTCCAAGTGGATGATTAAGCGTTAGAATACATGAGTTCAACCTCACTTTCAGGTTCTCAAATCTGAGTTTGCAGCACTAGTAGTTTCTACATTAACTTTCAGTTTGTCCCATTTGAGAAAAAATGACCACAGACAGGTCTGCATTATAAAATGTTGCCAGTATAAATTTTTCACTTGCATTTGTGAACAAAATTACACTGCAAAACACTTTTTTTGAGAAAAAAAGTTGTACTGGAAATACAGTTTATTTCATAGCATGACTGAGGAATTTAGGAAATTTAGGAAATTTAGCAATTTAGGAAAATGTCTTAACACTACTATCAAAAAACAAGCCCTTTGCAGTGTTTTGCCAAGTATAACTTTGCAGAAAATCTACAGTGATGTAGATGAGACACAAGAACTTACCAAAGACAGGTCTTTCATGGGTGGTTCATATAGCTTTGTGATACTGTGCTGTGTTTTAACCCCAGACAGCAACCAAGCTCCACACACTCACTCACTCACCCACTCTCATCCTCACCTGCAGGATTGGGGGGAGAATCAGAAGCGTAAAATGTGGAAAATGTGTGGGTTGAGATAAAGACACTTCAACAGGGAAAGCAAAAGCTGTGCCGAAAGCAAAGCAAAACAAGGGATTAATTTACTGCTTCCCATGGGCAGGCAGGTGTTCAGCCATCTCCAGGAGAGCAGGGTCCTATTACACACTGCAGTGGCTTGAGAATGCGAGACCCATGGCTCCAAATATCCCCCACTTCCTCCTTCTTCCTCTCACTTTATATACTGAGCATGATGTCTCATGGTCTGGAATATCCCTGTGGTCAGTTGGGGTCACCTGTCCTGGCTGTGTCTCTTTCCCACCTCTCATGCATCCCCAGCCTCTCTGCCAACATGGCAGTATGAAAAGCAGCAAAGGCCTTGGCTCTGTGTAAGCCCTACTCAGCAATAACAGAAACATTTCTATATTATCTATACTGTGCTCAGCACAAATCCAAACACAGCCCCATAATAGCAAATGCAAAGAAAATTAACCCCACCCCAGCTAAAACAAGCACATAATAGGAAGGCAAACTTTTTTTCTTTGGACAGTGAAGAAAAGTTAGATGGTGTGTCATATGCAGCCCAAGAAAAATGGGTCAGCAGAAAACTTGCTTATAAGACTGAAGACCTCATAGGTGTAAACTGTGAAAACAAAGGTTCAAATCTTGGTCTTGTTCACCTTTTGGTCTTGTCAAAGCTGGGGTACATGTATTCCCTGGCTTCTTCCAGCCACTTCCAGTCTTCAAGTAAAAAAACAAATGAAAAGCCACTGAATCTAAACAAGCCAACAAAACACGGAGATAATGGCAGCTTTCTCTGGATGTTAACCTCCATCCACTGATAGACCCTTCCCTCCCTTTCTGTAGCCAGAAAGGTTCTTTTCTCTGTCTGCCCATGAATAAACTCAGCACAGCTGTGCCAGCCATGCTCCAGTGCACGTCTCTGCCGAGAGGGCCAGGCAGCTGTGGCCTCTCCCCAATGAAGGCTGGCCATTTGGATAGAAGCTTTGGAAGGAGTTATATACATCTCATCAGGAAAAATATGCCAGGCACATGTGATGGTTGGGAAAATCAGTCTGGAAAGAGAATTAAGAGTACACAACCTAACAATGATTCCTTTAATATGCTGTGGATTGGTAATGTTTTTGAACAAAGTAGAAGAGAATAGCCTAGAGTACCTGCAGAGGGGGAGGAGGAGGAGACAATGCCCTTATTGTCTTTTAACAAAAACAATTCTGAAGTGTACCTTAGCAAAACTCATAGCTTGAAATCGTTTTTCTTTCCAGTTCAGGCCTGATACGCAGCATGTTTCCCTAGTTTTGTCCTGTCCTTAATTGCATGTAGACCGAAGACTTTTGTGCTGAGCACAGTTTACTACTGAAAGGAGAAAAAATTATTGAATGTTTGAAAAGCTGATTGACATGGACCTTTTTTTCCCCGATCTTTTAAATGCTTCCACCAGTGCTTCCTTATAATCCTAGACAATGCCACTGACCCTTTTACAAATCACTGTACAAACTGAAGACTGAAATTTTATACACAGTTAAAGTCAAGCTTTTGGCCAGGTTTTGACAGCTGTTATTCTAAAACAATGTTTTGGCTCTGATCAAAAATATGACTTTATTTCCTTTTGGGTTTCTACCAGGAACCATATGACTCTGTCTGATAGATGTGGAGGAGGGGTGGGAGCAAGAGAGCAAGAATCTCTTTCAGCTGCTCTCCCAGTAGAGCTCAGACTGCAAAATGAAATGACAAAGGAATCTCATTTATCCAGGGCATTGGGTGTGTAGTAGGTGGTCCCTGAACTACTGTTTGAAGAGAGGTGAAAGTCATATTTATGTTGCATATTTATTATCAAAGATCAGGTCCTGAACCGCAGGATCAGTGCATGAGACAACACTTTGGTTTTCTACTCTTCTCTGTGAACAATTAGAAGTTGCTTATGCACAGGTTGGTATTTAGCTTGCTTAAAGGGTCAGAAGTCAAACTACCAGTAGATCCATGAGAGCCCTGGGTGGAACCAAGGCAGGTGGGGTAACACAGCCCCTCACCAGCACATTGCAATTACTTGCTCAAGTACCTAACATTCCTTAGCAGGGCCTCAGATTGGCTTTTGACCACAGGCAATTGCTGTGGTTGCTTTTGCCAAAACCTATTCTGGTTAGAGATCATATCATTTTAAGAGGTGGTCTGAGCATATCTGTGCTGGGCAGCCTGAGCTGTCACTGCCTGAGTCTGTAACCCAGCAGTGTCTGAAAGGTGACACGAGCTGAGAGGGACTCTGAAATCCTGCCAGGTTTCACTGGAAATCCATTACTGGCTGCAGGAGGTGGTAACTTAGGAGTAGAGAAATTATTTCTGTGGGGATTAAAACAGGGTTCTTAAGTACTAGTGTTGGTTGGGATTTCCTATTACCTGAACTAAACCACACAAGTTTGGAATTCCCTTTTAAAGGTCACTTTTAAATATTGAGCAAAAAGCTTTAAGTGGAAGCTTTCAGATGAACTCTGATCTTACTCCACCGAGCTTTGTGTATGTTGTTGTACACTTTGTGCTAGCAACCATCCTAGCTAGCTGAATTCTGTCCATCTCGCCCAAATACTGCAGAGGGGAATATGGCCACAGCAGCATTAATTCAGGCATTTTCCACTGTCCTTTCAGCAAAATACATCTGTCCTGAAATTCTCCACATCTAGAATGAAAGAGTAAATTCTGGATGTTGGAACTGGAATGTGTGTAAACACAGATTCTTAGAAAATAGAAAAAGGAAATAAACCCTTTGTTTCTCTGCAGCAGGATGTCAGCAAGAAAAGGCAAAGTATCTAGTTCATAAAATAATAGGAGACCATTACTCTGGTTGAAAAGTATAGGTAAGCTCCAAATTGTGGAAAAAAAGTACTTAAATAATTGCTTTTCCTTTAACTTGGAAAGGCTATGGCTTAGGGTAAATGTCTGAAACTTAGGATGGGTTTGCTTTTCCTGTACTTATTCCACCAAGTCAGTTCTGATTATTTCATTCACTGTAAACATTTTTTTCACTGACATTTTAAGGAACAAAACCAAATACTGAGGTATTAAGTTGCAGATTCTTGCTGTAAGTTTTTGTTCTGCTCCCAGTTTTTGTGACTCTTAGGACACAGAAGACAAAATCTCTGCAAAGATGACAGGAGTCATTCAACCTTTTATAGAATCATAGACTGGTTTGGAAGGGACCTTAGAGATCATCTACCATGGGCAGGGACACCTTTCACTAATCCTGTCTACCATTTATATATCAGCACACGGGAATCAGGCTATTACTGTCGCAGATCTACGACTTTTCTCTATACTTAGTTTAGGGAACACTTTTTACCATGGGAAAAAGCTAACAAGTAAGCACACACACAGATAAACAACCAAAAAACCCACATTGACTGGGCTTTTAATAATGTATTGCTTTCTTTGTAAAGTTTGAAAGGAAAAATACAACTTAGAGGTAAGATACAATTGTATTTTCTTGCCTAGTAAAGTTGTCCGATAACATCGCTTCAAAAGAGGCCTTAAGTGGACTCCAGGATAAAGTCTAGTACTCCTGAAAAGTGACTGACAATTATGACATCATTCTTGACATTTATCAAATTTTCCTTGTTTTTCATATGGATGTACTTTCTATTCTGTTCATGTGAGATCGTTAGCAAACTACATTGACAAGAGATCTGAGTGCCAGTGGCTGGAGTGGGCCCTCAAGGACTCACAGGTCTATGGGCCAGCAACCAGATAGACTGGGCATTTAAGATTAGTTGTAAAGAGACAAATATTTTTTGTTTATATATTCCATTATTGCAAGTTTCTGTCCTCTCCTGCAAGGAGAGAAGGAGCTGGAGGGGACCATCTGAGCCCTTCATGGCACCAGTACCAGCAGCACGCTCTGACTGCAGAGGATCCATGAGGACAAGCGTGTCTGTACTCCGCATGTACATGTGTGTGTGCCCCCACCGGGAACACTTGCTCAGCCAGACGGATGGCTGGGAGTAGGGAAGGGACTTGTAGCATTCTCACCTCTGTGGGGCCAGAGCAGGGGAGATCAGCTGGGACCTCCACCCTGCCAGGTTCAGCCATCTGAAACCAATGAAAAAGATTCAAGCTCTAGGAAATCTGATCCAGATCTCTAATGTCTCTAATCTTAGAGCATTTTCTTGACATCTATCTTCAATTTAAGGTTACTGTTTCCTGTCCAACAGCTATAGACATGAATATAGATAACTTCATCTCTACATTCTTCTTTTCTGGAGAACATCAAGGGATAACAGACAACCTTTGGAGACCAATGTAATTTAAGCAAGCATACAAAGACTGCTGTGGTTAACTGGAAAAATGCATAGTTCTCTCCAGAATGCTGCTGCCAGCTTGATGATATTTAATGTTTCCCAATGAAGCTTCAGCTTCATATTCTGTATATTTAATAGACTTGGCCCATGTTATACCACTTAATACATCGAGCAGGCCTGGCCTGTGGCCTAAGGAAAACCTTAGTGAACTCACCTGTTACATCCCTCCATCCTGGGAACCGGTCAATCCCAGATATTATTTGGGTACACTTTTCCAGCAAGATTGTATCCAACGGTAGTTTCACCAAGACCATAGCTCCCTGGTGTGGCTATGAGAATGACACCCGAGAGAGTATCAAAACCCCCATTAAAGTCAGGATGTGATACTACTGCTTCTCTGCTGCTCTGTCCAGTTATCCTGTCATGGAACAGAATTAGGTTATTTTGACAAAACCTGTTTTTGGTAAATCCATGTTGGCTGCTACACAACTCCTTTTGTTATGCTAAGAGCTGTTGCACTGAGGGTGACCCCAAGTCAGGGAGATACTTCATAAGCCAGTCATCCAAACAGGGCTGGAAGGAAGCACTTGGTGATTCAATCTGCATCTTGACAAGCACTTTCAGACACTTTGTCAAAAAGTCCCTGGCATAATATCCAATTCACTCTGTAACTGAATCATTAGTATAATATTTCATGCATTTTGCAACTTCAGGACAATAGGACTTTGGTTAAGAGGAACACATAGCCTGTACGAAAATGAAGATAGATAGTACATTTGGATTGCTGCTAAATAAATCTAAAGAATCTCATTTAAGAGTATAGCTGCCCCAATGGCACCAGCAGCTACTGAAGATTAGTATGTTAGATATATTTGGTTTAAATAAGCTTTCTGGAAACACCTTCATCAATTGTGGTTTTTAATTCAGTATATTCCAGCTAAGAATTTTTTTATTGAAAGTTTTACTAGTATCTCTTAATTTCTCTTCTATTGTTATAATTTTAAATTCCCTCACAGTAAATGTACATTACAATTTTGTAAAATGATGCTAGCATGCAATTTGTTCAAAGCATGTAGCATAAATTACAGTTCAACTTCATTGCTTTAGAAGAAGATTTCTGTAATTTATTTGCTGATTGAGGCCTCAGAAATGGGTTTGTTTCTTCCTTCCACTACCAACTTGCTCTTGTAATTAATGCAAATAAACTGGCAGGGCCGCATGTTACTGTGATTTGCTATATTCAGAATATTTCATGCTAATGAAAGGTTGTACCTATATGCTTACCAAGATGTGATGGAAATCTCTGTTTGCAAAAATATTTTGTCCGGAATAGACAGAGGTGTGTACTTCTGCAGAATTATGATTTTATTCAGTTGTCCTCTAGTTTTCAACCATTTCCCCTTCAGATTCAGAATTACTCCGGCTGTGACTTATCCCCATTTTTAGTCTCATAACCATTTCAGATCATTTTTCAAAAATAAAAACAGAGTATTTATGCAGGTGGTTTTCTAGGAGGCCATCAATCCAGCTAAGTCCAGAATCCTAACTTAAGCAGAGCTTCATTGACATCTTCTATGTCTGCCACAGTAGGGACTGCAGCTGGATCAGCATAACTGTCTTTGTTGAAAAACAAATCAAACCACACCTAATTTATTGTTCTATGTGTACTAGAAAGGTGACAGGCATGGAGACACATGTGCTTTTGACCATGGTTAGAATAGCATATCCTCAAACCTCTGTGTTCATAAGATGAATGGATGTGGCCCTGATATCCTCCTATATCTAAAAAAAGGAACCACAAAAGACAGAGCCAAGGATGTGCAGATGGATTTTATTTTTTTCTAAAAGAGAGCATGCAAGAAGTGTGGTTGACTGGCTCAAAGTGGACTTGGTTTTTGGAGGTGGTAACTTCATTTTTGTGAATGGTTTTGAGGTTTCTCAGTCTTGGTTGTCATTACTCTCCTTCTCCAGATTTTTTCAGTAGGCCTGTGGTATAGTAAAACCATTGACAACCATTGTCCCAGATTCACCCAGCACAGAGGACATACTGCAGAGTTGTTCCATTTGGCTCAAATTCAGAGGCACATGTACTGGCACCAAAATAAAGAAATCCACAGGCAAAATCATTCCTGCAACTTGATCGTTATCAAATGTGAAAAGAAAAAATAGGAAGGAGGAATGGAGAACTGTTGTTTAAACCTCTCTCATAACAGGCTAGTAACAACTATATGTCTTAGAAACTGCAGTCTTGTGATATCTTTATATGACTAAAAGTATAGCTAGGAATAATAATACTTTAAATGTTTAACAAAAAGTAAAAATCTGTGTCTAAATACTTTCTCTATGAGGAACAATAGAAATATTTTAAAAAAGAAATCTCAAAAATGTAAAGTAATTGCAAATTTTGAAACTCCTCAAGTCACCACTTTCCATATCATCCTGGAAGACAGTTCTAAAAGAATGGGAATATTATTGGTTGACTAAGTGATTGCAGGGGAATACTTACTAATATTTTTTTTTTCTTACTTAGTAAAAAAAAAGACCATTTATTCATTTTCAGTGACAAATATCTTTCATGAAGTTCAGATTTCACTGTGAAAGCAGAACCCTTCTTCATGAATAACTCCATTTTCTATCTATGAAGCTACTGTTTTCATATTTAAGAGAGTGATATTAGAGTTGTGAGACAGGGAAAAAATAATAAAGAAATTCCATACATGAATATGTTCAATGGACATATTGGAAATTTTCCTTTTGCACAGGTTCATTGTAAAAAGTGTTGGCCAGATCTGAAAGCACTCAAAGGCTTGAACAAATGTTGAAAGATGCAGAGGAGCACAGGTCATGAAGGATATACAGCCTGAAGAATTTTTCACCGTATTACAAGACTTATATATGTTTAAGTTTGAGAAAACTAGAAATTGTCATTTATCTGATGAACAGTTTATTGTGAAATACTTTTGTACTTGATGCAAATTTCCAGATCTCATCATCTGCTAATACTTAGCTATTTGTCTTTCTTTTATTGTTTGCCTCTCTAAGTCAACTCAACATGTTGTTTATAATTGCTGACAGTCTCTCTGTTAGACATACACTGCATCCCTCCCAAATCTGATTTTATCTTTTACACAAAATAAAGCTGCTCTTATTACAGCCATTAATGGCTGCTAGCCAATCTCAGAACCAGTACTTCTGCTGCATCTTCTTTGACCTACTTCTCTGTTTATCCTCCCTTGTGATTCATTTCTCTGCAACCTCATCACAAAACCAAATACAATCACTTTCTTACTGGCTCCCAGATGTGTATTCTAGACTGATCAGCTTCTCTCTAGATCAAGAGTCACTCAAGGAGATAGCTAAAGTATTTTCATCATCTCCCTCCCCACACCTTCTTTGACAATATTTCTACTGCTTATTTTTTCTGATCCATATCTTGCTAGTCCCTTCTGACCCAGACCCTCCTGTAGGTCTCTCTGCCTAGGCTTTGCCCAAATATTAGTTTCTGTCAGACAAATATGCTTAAGAACATTCCTGTCTAAGCTAAATTAAGCTAAAGCATGCAACTAAAGAATGAAACTCCTTCAAATTCAAACCATCTTGCATCTTTTCTTCTTCTCCCTGATGTGTATTATCATGTCAGATCCGTTATGAATGCTGCAATAAAAGCCATTTTGTGGTATGATCATGTCACATGTCTCTGTACATTCCTCTGTTTGCTTACCATTCTTCCTTATCAAACTCAATCTGCTTGTCTTCCTTGCAGAAACCTTACTTTTCATTTAAGACTCTGGGTGGAGATTCTATCTCTGTCTAGTCCTTCCAAAGATGCTGTTGCTCGGAGACTGGCTGGGCATCAGTCTGCTAGTGGGAGGTGTTGAATGCTTGCCTTTGCATCACTTGGGTTTGTTCCTCAGTTTTTCCTTCATGTGTTCAAGTGTCTTTCTTGACCCATGAGTTTTTCTCACTTTTCCTCTTTCAATTCTCTCCTGCGTCCCACTATGGGGAGGAGCAAGTGACTGGTGGGTGCTTAGTTGCTGACCAGTGTCAACACATCACATGTGAAGAAAAAGCTTGACTTTTTTTCCAAAAATTCCCCTGATATGATCTGATTAGGAATCCTGCAACTTCCACCATTTGATGGCAGTTGCGTAATTCCAGCTGTAGGAAAATTTGACATAATTTGACCTAGCTTATCACAAAAGCTTCAGTATAGCAAACCAGGTCATGAAAAGTTTTTCTCCTATTTAATTTCAAACTCTTAGACTACAGTTTCACATTTCAATCCTTGCTAAGTCAGACTCTGAGAATGAACCAGTGTCCTCTTCGGAGTGCACTGGTGGGCAGGGCATAGCCCTGTTTCATTGCTTTTTCTTTTTCTTTTTTTCCCTTTTTGAGAATTTCTTTTGCTTGTGGAAATAAAGAGTGTATAGAAGAAAATGTTGCAGATTATAGTGTTCTTTTCCTATCTTCATCACATGAATGTTAATGCCATAGAAGCACTAAAGAAGATACTTCCAAAGTATGCACATTTGCAAAGCTTTAAGAAGAAAAAATCTCTTGCTATTTGAGCAAGGTGGAGCATATTCAGTTTCATCATGGATGACTGTTTATCCTGAATTCCTAATTTTCAAGGTTAAGGAATCTGCTTGCAATTAAAAGCAGAAAAAAATTATAGAAATAGGAGAAAAAGGAAATAACTGGCAGCGTGTTACAGTCTGGACTATCAAGCTGGTTACCCCCCTGAAAGGGGGTAACTTAATGTCAACTTACATTTTCTATATACTGTTATCAAGACAAAAATCAGAGTGAAAATGAACTGGGCTTGACCCAATCAGTAAGATAATGTTTCACCACTTGCATAACAAACAATTTCTGGCAGGTGGCAGGTACTACAGAATCAGTATTAAACTTTTTGGCAAACCCAGCTTGTGAAGTGATTGCCAGACGCAGATGCCTGGAGCAGATCTTCAAGAGACAAAGCATACTAAAATAAAAGTTAAACAGCAAAAATAAAAACCAAACACCAAACAAAAACCCAAAAAAACAAAAAAGCTTGCTTTATTGGACAAATATCACAGGCAACTTAAAGCACAATGTATGTCCAAAAGACACCTTGACCATTACTATCATCATCATTAACACATCTCCTTGCATGTGTACAGCACAAGCAACTCAAGTGTTATTGTGCTTCTCCAGATAATGCACAATACAACAATTTCTACATCAGCTTGTGAGTGAACTGGTATAATAAACTTTTAATTTATGCAATAAATTAAAAGTGTTAATGATTTATTTAATTTTGCACGACATTAATTATCACATTGTCATATCTAAAACTACTGAAGCCATATAAATATAAGCCTAATACTTTGAATGGTGCATGTAAGAAAGTGTGTCGCTATTTTATTTCAAAAATATTAAGACGTTACTTAGGTGCTGATATATACCATAAATTGGCAAAATAAAGTCTTAAATGTTTTGTTTAGCTTTTCTAGTCATAAAACTCTTGTCTTTGAGATTGCACATAAGTTCTCAAAACTTATTCTTTTTTGTTGCTGACAATTGTAGCATTTTCATGGAAGACACTTCCAGAAAAGAAGCTGTGGACTTTGTGGTTTGAACTCAAAGACAATTCCTAGACCAGTTTTTCAAGCAAGGTTTGTCTGCATATACGATTGATTCATGTTGTAAATGCTGACTTTAGGAAGAAAAACTGAAATAAATGTGAGATTAAAAACAAAAGTACCTTGATCAGTTTTGACATAAAAGACTTTCTGATTTATGTGCTTACTTAATAGCACTGGGGGAAATGTCACGAATGTAAGAAATACATGTTTTTTCTATCACCAAGACGTTCTAACTAGTCTGAGATATTTTTGCCAACTATTTTGCTATACAGACAAAATAGAAAATACAAAAAAAAATCTTTGCATGATGTCCAAAGAGTAGTAAGGACAAAACTGTTGGACTGTATCAAGGTCATGGTAGCCATGCTCTCTACTTTGGAAGATGTTTGTATTTTTGGAATTAAAAAATCTTTGGCATAAACCTGCATTGACAGGAGGAACTGAAATTCAGGACTTTTCATTCCAGGAGAATGTGCTCATTTCCAGAACCCAAATGCAGGGGTTTAGGTTTTCCATTAGGCCCCAAAATCTGTCCATTCTTTGGAAGAAGGAATAGAAAGAAAATGCAACTCCGTCATGCCACTGTGCATCCACTTCTGGGTGTATTACTGCTCAGGAAAGTAGAACTAAGGACCCCAGTCACACACTGGCTACGACCAGGCTGTAATGACGAGCATGTGGCTTTTTTTCAGGCTCCTAAACACGTAAAAGAATTTCTGTCTATCAATTCCAGTTCTAAAGAGTGACAAAGCCACAAGCCAGTGCTTTAGTCTGAGAAAGCAACCCGAAACATGCCGCTTGGCTGGCCTAGGCTTACCTGTCTTGGTATGCTGGGCATCAAGCAACCCATGGAAAAGTTCTATTCACGTAGGTGCCTTGCTCTGCTCTGTGAATTACAGAGGCCATCTGAGGTGCCTCATTGTACTGACTGACACGTTGGGGATCGGGACAGATACATGCCTTTGTGAGTTCAACAGGACCAAGCATAAAATCTAAGTTGCAAGGGGGATATACATATCTTTTTCTGTCTCCAAATATTTGAAGAACTTCCAGTCTAAGTCGAAGTTTTGTGGGAAAATTAGACTAGGTTTTGAAAACTATTCTGAGGGATTTTTAGAGGTGATAAGGATGATAAGCCTGACTCAGTAGGTCTGTTATACAAGGTGACTCACACAACCATAGCACCACTTGGAATCTGCACTAAGGACCTGTTATACTTGCAAATGATTACAAGCACTGCTGTCTGTCATGTCAAGCCATATCATGTGAAACCTACTCTGCTTTGGAAAAGCTTTGGAAAAGCATATTTATTTCAAATTCAGCCTTATATTTACAGTGGTTTCTTTTGCATCTTCAAATTGAACTTTGTGTTTAATGTCTTTCCATCCTCTACAACTCAAGGCTTTCAGAGGCAAAATAGGTTTTTTGTCGTAATGCTAGGTTTAGTTTAGCAGGCTGCAGCTTTCCTGAGAGCTCAGCAGGGCTGCTTAGGGCAGTGTGACCATGGTCGCCCTCCCGTAGTCCATTTCGGACGGCTCTGGGGTTTTTGCTCTGGCAGCTGTCAGCCCTACAACCAGTGATGGCAAAGGAGGCGAGAAGGGTCCCTCCATGAGGGTTTGAGAGGACTTTTAATAGTTACACCTTGACCCAGCAATCCCCAGAGGCAGAGAGGCCTCATGATCTGGGCGCAGGGGGGTTTTGTCAGATCGCAGGGGCGGTACATGGGCGGGCTTGGGGTACAGGAACCGATAGGGAGAGCCCGAGGGAGTGGCCAGGGCTAGGGGCAAGGAAAAGCTGGGTGGGGGAACAATATGGGATCAGAAAAGCAGTGGGTAAACAGATCACCACAGTTTTTCATTTATTCCTTTTTTAAATCTCAATTTTTAAAGCATGGACAAGTGGCCAGGAGTTGAAGAGAGCTATTACAAAGCAAAACAAATTTAAAACTGGTTGAAAGAAAAAGGCAATGTATTGTCAGATGTATTTAGTGGCCTGGAAGTCATTTGGCTCTTTCTGAATGCACAGGTAGCTGATTGTATAGTTGTACTGGTTTTGTCTAAGTTTCAGTATTTATTTTTACACATTTTTTGATTGTCTGACTGGCTGAGTAGGTACTAATTTCACTGCTAGGTAAAGCTCAATTTAACAAAGAACTTAAGTGTTCACTTAGCAGTAAGCACTGGGTTAGTGCCATTGATGATATTAAAAGAATTATATGAACCTTTAAAACTTAAATTGTTTTCTGCTCAGCTTTGCTGAATGGTTCCAAATTTTCCATGATTAAGCTTCAATTCAGCAGAATCACAGCAGAATTTGGCCTTTGTAAAACTAGATTTCACTGAAACATCTGAAAGTAATTTTTAGAAATAATTTTCTTAAAAGCGTATGGATTTCTGTATTTCTGTTCTGGACTGGTTTAAATCTCCATTATACTGACCAGCCTTATGACAAAGCAAAAAGTATTTTCAGGTGTTAATATTGGAATTGTGCATTGAGTTTGTGCAATACAGATGTCAGAATCGAGATCGGTTGAAACATTACTGAGAACAGAAAAGTCTATTTACTGACAAGGAATCATGAATTCTGAGCATTTTCCAAATCAGCACACTTGAAATATGATAGAGTTCAGCCAAATCAGTGGAAAATTTTATTTTGATTTCAGTAGCTATTGCTACTTAAGAGGATAAAAATTCATTTTAAAGGATTTAAATCTTTTGCAGCCTGTTTTACAGCCAGTTTTATTTCAACAAATCTTCTGTGTCTTGATATTCATTGTCTGCTCAAGACAATCTGTGATTCTATAGAGTCAAGGAATTTTTTGGTTGCAAGGGACCTTAAAGATCATCTAGTTCCCACTTCCTTGCCATTGAGACAAATGTCTTCTCCTAGACAGATTGCTCAAACCATAGAGTCATAGAATCATAGAATATGCTGAGTTTGAAGGGACCCATCAGGATCATCGAGTCCAGCTCCTGGTCCTCCACAGATCATCCCAAGAATCACACCATGTGCCTGAGAGTGTTGTCCAAATGCTCCATCCAGTCTGGCCTTGAACACTGCCAGGGATGGGGCATACATAACTTCTCTGGGCAACCTGTTCCAGTGCCTCATCACCCTCAGAGCAAAGAATTTCTTCCCAAGATCTAATCTAAACCCACCTTCTTTCAGTTTAAAGACAATCTCCTTTGTCCTATCACTACATGCCCTTGTAAAAAGTCCCTCTCCAGCTCTCTTGCAGACCCCTTTAGGCACTGGAAGGTGCTGTAAGGTCTAGCAGGAGCCTTTTCTTGTCCAGGCTGAACAACCTCAACTTTCAGCCCATCTTCATAAAAGAAGTGCTCTAGCCCTCTGATCATCTTTGTGGCCTGCTCTGGACTACTATAGTACCACATAATTTTTGCCAACCCCTAGTGCTGCTTTTATCCTTTCAGAAAACTTGGTGCAGTTTTGTTTCTTCTATATAAAATACTTCTGAAAATAGAATCATGCAGAGCAGAAAGCATTTCTAAATTTATTTTTTTTTCTTTGTTTGGTTGGGGTTTTTTTGGGTTTTTTTTTCTTTTTTTTTTCTCGTTTATATTTTCTCTTTTTTTTTTTCTCTGGCAGAATTCAATTATATTTTTGTATTTTGTAACATCAGGAAGAGCTACAAAACACACCAAATTGCTCTCAGGCTTATATATTAAATGAGTCAGAAGGGAGACTTCATTCCAAACACCAAATTGCTGGGATTTTTTTCGTGTTCTGATAGAATAGATTATTTCAATATTGCAACACTAGATGTCATCACATCATGGTCCAACATGGTGAAATTATATTTAAGCTTTTACCAGGATACAGATGAGTGAATAATTCAAAATTAATGATTTATGTACTGGATTCTGCTGCCATTTTTCTTTTTCTTTTTTTTTCTGCATGAAATATTCAAAAGCAGATTACAAGACTCTCTTAAGTATTCCCTACCAGAAATTATTTGCAGATTTCTTTCCATTTTGTGTCCCAAAAAATGAATTTTAGCTGCTCATTTTGAAATTTAAATTCACAATTATTAGTTTTTTAGAATGTTGCTTCTGTTCCTGATTTATTGAACAACAATGTAATATGACAATCTGAAAACACAAGTGAAAATCAGAACACAAATTCAGGTCTGTTGTTAAATCAATATCTCCAGTAAAATAACAGTTAAAATTTTAAATTCTTCCAAAAAATATTCAAACAAAAGTAAATATGAAAAATATATTTATTTATGCTAATTATTAATCTTTCTGTAAAGTGCTCTTTAAAAAAAGAAGTGTTTTCCTTGAAATCAGCTTCAAACAGTATAGTAACAAATATAGATCTTGACCAATGAATGATGAGTTTTTAAAAATTTTTACTGCCCTATTATGCACTTCTCAATGCAATTTAATTGCATAATTCATACTGCATATATATATTTATGGGACTTAGGCAGAAATGACCCTGCTTATATTGGGCCTTTTACTGAGCTGCTGTAAATTCAGATATTTTCCTTGTAGTTTTAATTGTTGATAATGTGAAAAGGGCAACATACTTTATAAATTATTTCTTGTTATGATCTCAGGTCATATCACGGATGTTCTCCAGTCCCTGAAACAGCTGCCATTAGGTCTACCAGCTCCCTTCTTTAGCAGTGTTACTCATGTCATTCTTTTTGATTCAGAAAATAGGATATCTGGTCTGTTTAATAATAGTAAAACTGTTATTATTTTTAAACTGTATGCGACTCAGTGCCATAATTTCCTGTACTCCAAAAGCACAGGGAATCTCCAGGGCCTTTCAACTACCTAATACTCTTCTTTACAGTCTTCCAGCCTTCTCTACTCTCTTGTGGTCTTGCATGTTACACCAAAAGGGAAAACCCCATATCTCCATAAATTTAGTCAAACACAAACAAAATCTTTTAATGCCAATAAAACAAAAATCAGAAGGAAAATGTACAAGATTGCTGCAACATCTACTTTTAAAGCAGCTACAAGTTCTTCATTTCGGTTTTTTGTTATTCAGGTAATTGGGACTTCTGAAATGTATTTGTAAATACAAAAAGGGCCTGTGAATTCAGTATCTTATCTGATGAGCCTTTAACACAAAATGTAATGCCAGTGTGAGTAAAGGAAACTGAACCTTTTACTAAACCCCCTCAGACTACAGAGCAAGGCTTACTTATGTTTTTCTACTGATAACCCAATTAGCATCAAATTTGGTTCTGCAAAACAAAAGGTGGAGAAATAATCCCTGTCTAGACCAGACCATGAGGACTCAGCTGCTCTCCAGTCAGGCCCCACATTTCCTGGATGACTGGTCTACCAACTTCTCTGTTTTAAAAGAAAAAGCTAATTAATCTTTTTTGCCTGAGGACAGGAAGAAAAAGTTCAGATCACGAACCTCAGTTTCACTGATAATTTCACAGCAGCAAAATCAAGGCATGCTGCTCTTACTAGTCTTTCCCATTGGTCACTTCATTCTCTTGTATTCCAACACTAAGGTGTGCCACCACATTTAAGACAATTAGATAAGAATGCATGGAAAAAATACAGCACACTCTGGATGTTTTGCCATTGTTTAGTATGCCCACCTCATGCATTTCCCTTACTAGACTGGAATTTTCTTCTTGCTTACTGTCATGAGCAATTTATTCTTTTTTTTCTTATTGTTGATGACCAATATCCATTTAAAATTAAGCCATATCTTAGATTAGTCTAAATGGTTATGTTAATAGTAATTTTTACTATTCACATTTATTGTGTTTACCTACACCATTATATGTGATTCAAAATAGATAAATGTGGTTGTCAAATTTTGATTTTTTAAAAAATTATATTATATGGATTTCTTTGCATTTTTTAAACTTTTTCCATTGCACCATCATTTCTCTGTCCCTAGTATGACAATTTGTGGTCTTGTACTTACTCCTAGACAGTGCAACCTGATTTCTTTTGATGGAACCACAGATGCAGGGAGCTATTCCCCAGAGCTCTTAGCTCTCAAGGCCTGTGTGCATTAGCTTATGATCTTGTTACCAGCCACTTCTTGGACTGAAATCACTGCAAGAGTAAGTTAGTGCTCATTGCTGTTAACTGCTTTCTCTGCTGTGGTGATTCCTTAATGGGTATAATCTGTGGGGGATGGCATGAAGAAGGCAGTCACCTTGAAGAACAAAAAGGCAGAGCCAGGGTTTCTTGAAACAGATTTTGACACGTCTTTTTGCAGCCTAGGGAAGGGTAATAGAACAATTCTCTGTGATTTGCTGAATAACCTGGAACAGTGTGCCAGAGAACTATAAGTAAGAAAGGCACACTGTTATATTTCAAAGTATTACAGCATTAAATCCAACTTCCTGCTCCTTTCATGAAAAAAACCCTTCAGATTCTGCTTTATAAATATTCAGAAGATCTTGTAACAGCAACTGAGGTATGGTATATATTTAATGCTATTATTCTGATATTCTCAACTGACAAATGGGACTTAAGATATGAGGAAGTTCTCTGCCTCTTACTAACATCTCTTATCCATTTAATAGACAAAATGAGAAATAATCTAGTTATTTATAGCAAGTCATTATATTCCTTTATATTTTGGTAACACTTCAGTGCAAGAAGTACATTTTTATTAATTCTTTCATTATTAGAAGTCACTTAATAAATATCTTATTCAAATATGAATAAAGAGCAAGTGTGCTAGCTGCTTAAAGCCTTGATGATTTGACACCTGATTGCCTAAATCCTGTAGATTTGTTACTATTCCAGTAACTGATCATGCTTATAAATAATTCAATAATTAAAGTGTTTCTGTTTCAGGGATGCAACATCATGCTCTTTATTGAGCTTCTAGACATAAACATTTGATCCTAATCCTCACTTAGGAATATGTTTTCCTATATGAGGATTGGGTGTAGAAGCTAATTCTCTCACTGCTACTATAAAAAAAAAGAGAAAGGAGAAAGGAGAAAGAGAGAGAGAGAAAGAGAGAGAAAGAAGAGAAGAGAAGAGAAGAGAAGAGAAGAGAAGAGAAGAGAAGAGAAGAGAAGAGAAGAGAAGAGAAGAGAAGAGAAGAGAAGAGAAGAGAAGAGAAGAGGGTTTTTTTTTTAAATCAGTCTGAAACTTAAACTCTACTGCAATAGCAATTCATAACTATCTGCCATTAAACTCTCCTGCCTTTGAGCTTTGACAGATTTCTGGAATGCTGGATGACAGTCATATGAACTCTTAAAATAGTAGCTGAAGGATGAGGAAAAAAAGTAGAACCCAATCCTGTCATGGAAACTGAGTGGGTGCAAGGATCTAAGAGGCTATTACAAACCACCTCTGTCTGCAAGAGGCATTGATGACACAAGCACTGACAGAGGGGAGAAAAGAACCAATTCATAGTAAGAAATTTTCACTCATGATAAAATTCAGAATGTCACTCAGATTTTATATGTATGAAATACAAAAAAAACCCTCCATCTTTATAAATGCTTCTGCTCATGCTGGTATTGTATATACAGACCTAGCCCTCCAGGAGTTTCCAGTCTGATTGCATTTCATGCACTGTTTCAACTTTACAGCCATTGTTTTAGTCAAGCAGAAAAATCCTTTTATTGTGTATTTAACTATTTTCATATTGCAATGTGGATTGAAATATAGAATATTTTCATAACAACTGTTTTGTCTTCCTCCTTTCAAGGAGTTTAGGAGAT